>NW_027266297.1:48085245-53085245 GCF_022045235.1 Haliotis cracherodii | reverse complement strand
TTTAAAAATAGGGATATCAATAATTCAAAACCTAAACAATTGTCGACGCTACAATACCCTTTGTCATGCAGGCAGTAGTTGACTAAGAATACAAATACTCGCGGTAATAAGCGAGGCGCGCCATTGAAAATATGTGAGAGACAGTCGGTTAACAAATGTGAAGAAGGGGTGAACAATATGTACGCAGAAATTGGGATTGTGTATGCATCCCATGTACTCAGCTGTATTTTCTGTAAAATAAATGTTTATTATACACACGAGAATATGGAGTGGCTAATCAAATATCTAACATTAATATTTATCATACAGGTTTCTCGGCTTGATGAAGCCAACGGATAAAAACGATTGGAAACGAAAAGGACTACTTTCAGTGTTTACAAACAAACATGGTGTCGCCCAGCAATTGTCATTCGGTGATCGAGTCAGAATGAACCATCGGGAATCTGCAGAAACTACTGGGATAATTGTTATCATTATCAAAAGAATAGTCTTATAAACTGAAAATGAGAGACTTAGCTAAGGCATTTTACAGAGTTTGGGTAACTTTGGAGATATAAACTGCGAAACAATTTAGCGAGGACACTAGCCAAGCGAGATTAGTGTCCATGTCTGTGCTTGTAGACCTCTGCAGCTTGACAACCTTTCCCCCAAATATAACAGTTGGACTTGGTCGAAATGTGTCCGAATTGTTACCTTGTTTCGTTTTGTCCCCGTTTGTACATCTGATTGCACTTCGTAACGTTATGACAGGACAGACTCTAAACAAACGCAACGTATCATTGACTACGGTTAGAGTAGCTTCCCTTGGCAATGTTAATAACTTTTCGAGCACAGAATGGAAGAATGACGATGCATTGTGTATGATAAAGAGGTTATCACGCTTGTGTGTTTGGGGTTGGTAAATATCCAATATTAGGGACACACGAGGCTCGCTAAATACAATGTTTATTCCTAATACAGGATATTTACCATCCCGAAACACACTCGCGTGATAACCTCTATTTATGACAAGTCGAAACAAGTAAACAATGTTGCAATCATCAACGCTTCACCACTGGAATGCTGTATGTCGAGAAGACGTACAATCGTTTCAAATGCAGGAATGTTGTTTAAAACGCCAAGCGAAAAACTGATGCAATTATTTGTATTCATAACTACAATATTGTAGAAGTATATGCGGTGTGCGTGACGTCGAAGTTGACTTTTATACCGCTGGAATTACTGAATTATGTTTTGAAGTGATTGATAGTTCTGTCATCGCAATTCTGATATCCCGTTGTACTTGATATGCACTGCAATCAAAACATTTAAAGTGAATATATTGCCAGTGCTTGCATTACTCATGCACTTACGCATACCCCTCGATGGAATTTTCACAAACAAATATTTCAAATAGAACACATTCTACCATGACATTGTAGATCTAATTTGTCTGGTTAATTTTACTAAACGTATATTCGTTAACTAGCGATTATTTGATTTACGGCCGCTTAACATCGCGTTGGAATAATTGGCACACGATGGCCCGGCATGAAGTGTGTTTGTTTGTTTGTTTGTTTGTTGTTAAACGCTGCACTGTTTAACTTGCCCGTTTACAATGTACATCTGAGCAGGTTACTTTAGGTGCATAGTAGGACGTTGTACAAGGTCTGTGATATAACCTTTTGACAGGTTTTATCACAGGACTTGTACAACATCCTACTGTTAGGATAGGCGTCTCTCTTACTTACTGAATGCGATTGGTATTTTTCAATCCGTCACTTTAATGACTCGTGTGCATAATATGGATAGGAACATGCTTTGTTGGTTTGTTGTTTTACGCCGCACTCGGCAATATTCCACCTAGTCTGTAAACAATCGAGTCTGGACCAGACAATACAGAGACTGACATCATGATCATCGACCCACGCAATTGGGATACGATGACATGTATCAACCAAATCAGCGAGCCTGACTACCCGACCACCCCATCATCGCCTCTTACGACAGGCATGGGTTGCTGAAGACCAGTTCTAACCCGGATCTTCACGGGTCCGGCATAAAGTAAACAAACATGTCACCTGATCTACTTGGACTATTGACAGATTTTTCAGTCGGTAACATGAATGACATTGATACTTGTAAAATATATACAAAGAATTGCGAGCGACAACGTCATAAATCCCTCTCAAATACCACAAAAACGACCCGACGTCCACTGTATGGTAATTGAAAACTGAAATCGCGATGTTAGGCTAACCTGCAGAATGCTGATCAAAATACGACCTAAATTGGAAGTAGCACTTTCAAGGTCACTGTCACATCAGGTATTTCATCTTCCATTTGTAATTAGGAGTTAAACATACCGCGCTAAACTTAACATTTGAAACACGACTCGTGAAAATATCTCCTTTGGCCCCGTCACTCAATTAGAGATAGAGGATATTTCATGTGTCCAGTGAAAAATCATGTTCCTCTCACCGAGTGACGGAGGGAAAGGAGATATTTTCACGAGTGGCGCAGCACACAGGGACGGGTCACTACCCCTTGTATTTGCGACTGAACAAATCGTTAAAAATATATGTAAACCAAGGTAACACAAATATTTTGGGTTGCGAAAATTCTGTATCATACAAGTAGATATGATTTTATACAAAATCAACTTTAACAAAACACATTCTTGAAAGCTTCGAGACTGCTGTTGGAAGCGAAAGAATACACGCTGGTCAAGTTAGAAAAATGGCGCTTTGCGAAACGAACGGTCTCGATTGACGGGTTAAGTGAGACATTTACAGTTTCAAGAGAATATCAAACGCCATGAAGGGATATTAACTCCATAAATGACCATTTGTCATTATTTTGCCTTGTCAATGTGGAACTAACGTAAAATTGAAGTCGACAGTTTGGGAGTGCGTTGGTGGGTGGGGGTGGGATGGGGGGTGGGGGATTGTAGTGATAAAGCCCAACATTCTGTTCTTTTAATCGAAACTTTCTATACTATGAACGAATATCAGTGGTAATATTCTGTTACATTTTTGTGGTACCGATTTCAACGTTACTTATTAATTGGGCATCTAAACGTATTTGGTTTCAACTGGCCATAGGGCACTTTCAGGAGTTTTATAGATCATTCTTCTAAATTATCACAAAATCCGAAATATGTCTTCAGAACATTTTGGATGGCAATCAGTCAATGTCCCAGAAAAGGAACCGTTGTGGTTATCAAAATCGATAGCCGTGTAGGAACTTTGTAGATAAACATAACTAAAAAAACAACTTGAATGTATTGTCCTGAGCCATAGAATATGCTCACCACGGACAAGACGTATACTGGATTACAATGGCTTACAGTTAAGCATTGCGGAGTTATGCCCTTTTTTGTCTTTGTACATATGGACATCTCCCTCGTGTTTTGACGTCATAGTGGAAACTTTATTTTCGCCACCTAAAACGAGAACGTTTTCGTATACATCATCGTACAATTCTAATATATCTGTCATGACGTTGTTCGGATATTAGACAGTATTTTGTTCGTTTACATAAATCTGTCAAATAAAAATAAAACAATTCGTCGCACTGTACTTTATCTATGTACGATCAAATGTTAATGGCTACATATTTTAGAGGCTTTATCATCAGCAAAACAGAAACCTGGACAACATTTAACACTTCAAACCAAACTTTCATTTTTTCATCATGGGGTCAAAACTTCAGTAATATACAACTCGGTTAAATTGCAAAGTCAGAGGTTGACCCAGTACCGCGCGACCGCAATTCTCGCACAGCGTTGATATTTCAAAACTATGCTTCTGAACATGTAACTCGGCAACCAGGGCCCTGTTCAACAAAGCGATCTTAGCGCTAAGATGATCGTAACTCCCATACTTTAACACAGGCCTACGGTAGTCGTAGGGGTAAGATCGCTTTGTGGAACAGGGCACAGGATTTTAGCGATAATGTAGTGAATCACAAGCTTTTTGTCAGAGATCTCGCGAGACCCGAGATGTATGCAACTCGCTGCCGTGGGAATGCCGAGTGTACAACTTAAGTTAGTTCAACTAATTGTATACAACTAGTTGTACCGTGTGAATGTCCCTTTACATCTACTAATGTTTGTTCTCGGGCGCGTTGCAAGCCACGAAACGCTTAGGGAAAGCAAATTCATCGCTCAACCCGGGGCCTGCAACAGTTCGAAGCGCTTGCGCACTCTTCCAAAATGGCGGCGCAACTAGCGCTTGGTTGCCTTGACGTAATGAAGAAAGTAATAGAAGAGGTTCGATGCCGTGCTGATGGAATTTATGACTACTTTGAAGATGTAGAGCAGGCTGAGGATGATGGGGTCTTCGCTGCCTTTGCTGATTTCCTCGTTGATCCAGTCAAGAATTTCTTGTTCCGCTGTCAAAGCAAGCTGCCATTTTGGTTTGAGAACGAAGCGACCTCAGCCAGCGATTGTTTCGCTTGCAAGCGGCTGAAAGTTAGCGCACTGTTGTAAGGCGAATCGCTGTACATCGCTTGCAAGCGATTGGCGCTTTGCAACGCACCCCTAGTGTCGTTTGATGACGTTATTGAATACTTTACATCTGTTGGATGACGTCATCGAATACTTTGCTTTGACGTCACAAGTGTTGGATGACGTCACATCATCAACGTTATATAGGAGGGGTTGCATTGGCATTTCCGACATGTTTATCTGTCGGTTGGTTCGTGAATCAACAAAGGAAATTCGAGGTGAGTTCGCTGCAATTGTACATGTTTTACTCATGTTGGTACCAGCTAGGTAGCAGTATGCCGGATATCTTCCGCCTTTTTGGAAAGGGATGTGCGCGAGCTCCTTCATCAGTAACGGTTTCTTTTTTTAGCCGACTCACTAAATTAACAAGGGTGTTTGTGTCTTCCACACAAGTCCTTGCAAAATGAACTTTCGAAGGTAAATGTCATGGCCTACCTTTAGAGTACAGTACCACAATCTTTTCAAACACGTGCCAATACCCTATGGCGTAATTTGTATTATTACCCACGTGGTGAAGATACAGGTGGTAAGATACTAAATCCGTACGTCACACGTGTGTCGTACAAGGTTGACCTTGTTTTATTCGTTTTGATTGGATAACCGTGACCTCTGTCACACCGGGACTACTTTTTTCATTCATAAAAAATCGCGAGACGTCATTCATTTTGCGATTACAAGGCAGAACTGAAGAAATTCATGAGCACGAGAGATATTTACAAACACTTTATTAAACCAAACAAGATAGTCACACGCATCAAATTCGGTTTGCATTCTATATAAGTTATGCATTGAGCTCCTACAGACGTATAATCGAGCTAGATCTATAAATCGATTTACAATGTACGACTGCCAATCGAGCGCGTCCCTTGAGCGTGACGCACCCGACCATTTTCGCAACTTTCAATTTGATGTAGCGTAAAAGGATAAGCGTGGTGAAATGAAGTCTGTTTAAACTATCTGGACAGATATTTAGACTTACTTGGGATGATCCGGTTGTGCCATCGGTGTCCCCTTTGAAGCGTATGTTGTGGCGCTGTTTCGGGAAGTGTTGTTCATGAATGAACGAACACAGCACGACCAGATAACTTAAAGTTCACAGTTCCGATACAAATCATTCGAAAAATTCGCGAGTTCGATGTCTGACGTCTGACGCCTGGAGCCGTTTTCAGTTCGCGCCATATCGGCTCATTCCTCACCACTCGGTATCTTGTAGATTACCGAATGGGACGAGTTTGCCAAATGACATAGGGATCATCCGTAAGTGTCCGAAGACTAAAGTCACGAGACACCATGCCTTCCCGTAACCCCTCGTTAGTGTCCATCACCTATTCGACCCTTTTCGTTCAGTTCCGTAACGTCGTAGGCATGACTAGGTAAATTTGCACTTAGTTTCACCATGTGGACGTAGCTCAGTCGGTTAGCTGTCGGGCTAACAATCGGGAGTTCGCGTCAGACGGATTCTCACGAAAACTGGTTGCTTGTGACCTACGGCAGAGATCGTCCTCACGAGAAGTTGTGGTACTTTATTCTAAAGGTGCTCCAATGTCATTTCAGTACCCCGAGTTAATGTAACATATAATGTTAATGTCCCCGCTCGCTATTATCGAACTTCTACTTTCGTGTATTTGTTTTATGGTAAGATCTGATTTTCCCTGTTTTATTATTTACTTTGATATTCTATTTCGTCGTTTAATTAAATCATACAAATGCAAATGGAATAATTTTTTTCTGCATATCTTGAGCGTTATTCCACCTTTTTTCCAGTAGTCACGCTGTCGAGTGCCGCTTTTTAAGAATCATCCAACAAGCATGGTCGACAGGTATCCGGTATAATGTAAGTGTACCTTGGTATCGTATTTCAGTCCACTCCTTTCCATTTTCATGAGGACATTATCAAATTCATTTCATGGGTCTGTATGTGTGTCTATCCATTTTAGCTGTAATACTTGGGTGCGTTACAAAGCGCGAATCGCTTGCAAGCGATGGACAGCGATTTACCTTACAACAGTAAGCCGCTTGCAAGCGAAACAATCGCTGGCAGAGGTCGCTTCGTTCTCAAACCAAAATGGCGGCTGACTTTGACAGCGAACAAAAAATGCTTGACTGGATCAACGATTCTTGCTGTGCAAACCAGCAGGGGTAGCAGTTTAATATCAGGATTAGCGTCTAAAGGTAAAAGTAAAGTTTAGAATCATTAACATTTCCACACAGCCTGTTGCTTGTTTTGTGATTTCATGGAAGCAAAATATTTTCAATTCACTTTGCAGAGTTGCGACCCTTAGGCCTACCATGATCCTACGAGGAGCACCTTTAGAATACAGTACCCCAACACAACAAATTACGCCACAGGGTATTGCACCTGTTTGAAAAGTTTGTGGTACTGTATTCTAAAGATGTTCTTAAAATAAAATGGCCTGATCAGCCGATCTACACAAAATATAATTTCGAGAAACACAGGCCGTGACTGGCGCAACTCCTAAGATGACTGACTTTATAACATTGCTATAAATGTTTCATGGCCGCGAGGATACTGAGTCTGAAAAGTTAGCAGCAAACCGGAGTTTTATGCGCTCTGAGACGCCCAAAGAGAATTGGGTAGCCATCATGCCCCATGCACATATGTGTTTGTTCGTGCGTGCGTGCGTGCGTGCGTGCGTGCGTGCGTGCGTGCGTGCGTGCGTGTGTGTGTGTGTGTGTGTATGTGTGTACTAACTCCGAACCGAGTCCTTGTTTTTCGGATGCTCTACCACTAGACCAAGGAGGTGGTTTTGTGTAGTAGAATATCATAATTATTATGCAAAAAAATCTGCAAATTATTGAATACTGTAAGGGTTATACTCGCGATCTCGCATTCTCGCGATGCGATCTCGACCATTATACACGAGCTAAATATGCCCAAAATACGAGATCGCGAGAACGCGAGATTTGACCAATCGCGATCTCGCATTCTCGTGTTTTTTGGTACATAGTATGCTTGATTAATACAGGGGGGGCGAGGTGAAGTAGTGCTTACATATACTGACTCCGAGCCGACCAGTCCTTGTTTTATCCCCCTTAATGACTAGCGCCATTGAATATTACAGCAACACTATGTAGAATGCATGAATATTACAGCGACACTACATTTTCTGAATTTGTCCTTTGTATTGCTGATGGCCGACAAGATTGTACCCTGTTTCATAAATGTATGCAATAAATGCATGTAAAAGAATTCGATTAGATCACGTAAAGCAGAGGACATTTACAGACTAGTGGTCTCCATCTATCAAGTCCGAGTCGTTGATAGTGATAACAGCCACAGAGCAAATGAGATTTATATCATCGGTGTTGTTGACCAATTGTGACCATGTATGACATTACTTACATTGACGTACAACCATAGCAGCATGGAATACCTAATTATATTGTGGCTCTATTATTATGCTAATTGGATATGTACAGATGTGTAGTAATCAATTGCTGGTTATATTGTATAGCTTTAATTTCTAATATAAAATCAACCTGAAGAAAACGTGATGCGTCAGCTGCCAACTGTAAGCGCATGTTGATGCTTGCTGTGGGACTGACAATGATGACTCTTGGACATTCAGGGGAGGGACATTGTCAATGTAGCTTTGTACATTTCATAAAGAAACAGTTACAGTTAAAGAATCTAATGCTAATTTTATTAGCCTGCAGTCTACAATACTCCTGATTGCTTGGTGCATGCAGAGTGCAGTCTACAATACTCCTGATTGCTTGGTACATGCAGCGTGCAATCTACAATACTCGTGATTGCTTGGTGCATGCAGAGTGCAGTCTGCAGTCTGCAATACTCCTGATTGCTTGGTACATGCAGCGTGCAATCTACAATTCTCCTGATTGATTGGTGCATGCAGCGTGCAGTCTACAATACTCCTGATTGCTTGGTGCATGCAGAGTGCAGTCTACAATACTCCTGATTGCTTGGTGCATGCAGCGTGCAGTCTACAATACTCCTGATTGCTTGGTGCATGCAGCGTGCAGTCTACAATACTCCTGATTGCTTGGTGCATGCAGAGTGCAGTCTACAATACTCCTGATTGCTTGGTACATGCAGCGTGCAGTCTACAATACTCCTGATTGCGTGGTGCATGCAGCGTGCAATCTACAATACTCCTGATTGCTTGGTGCATGCAGAGTGCAGTCTACAATACTCCTGATTGCTTGGTGCATGCAGCGTGCAGTCTACAATACTCCTGATTGCTTGGTGCATGCAGCGTGCAGTCTACAATACTCCTGATTGCTTGGTGCATGCAGAGTGCAGTCTACAATACTCCTGATTGCTTGGTGCATGCAGAGTGCAGTCTACAATACTCCTGATTGCTTGGTGCATGCAGCGTGCAGTCTACAATACTCCTGATTGCGTGGTGCATGCAGAGTGCAGTCTACAATACTCCTGATTGCGTGGTGCATGCAGAGTGCAGTCTACAATACTCCTGATTGCTTGGTGCATGCAGCGTGCAGTCTACAATACTCCTGATTGCTTGGTGCATGCAGCGTGCAGTCTACAATACTCCTGATTGCGTGGTGCATGCAGAGTGCAGTCTACAATACTCCTGATTGCTTGGTGCATGCAGAGTGCAGTCTACAATACTCCTGATTGCTTGGTGCATGCAGAGTGCAGTCTACAATACTCCTGATTGCTTGGTGCATGCAGAGTGCAGTCTACAATACTCCTGATTGCTTGGTGCATGCAGAGTGCAGTCTACAATACTCCTGATTGCTTGGTGCATGCAGAGTGCAGTCTACAATACTCCTGATTGCTTGGTGCATGCAGAGTGCAGTCTACAATAGTCTTGATTGCTTGGTGCATGCAGAGTGCAATCTACAATACTCCTGATTGCTTGGTGCATGCAGAGTGCAGTCTACAATACTCCTGATTGCTTGGTGCATGCAGCGTGCAGTCTACAATACTCCTGATTGCTTGGTGCATGCAGCGTGCAGTCTACAATACTCCTGATTGCTTGGTGCATGCAGCGTGCAGTCTACAATACTCCTGATTGCTTGGTGCATGCATAGTGCAGTCTTCAATACTCCTGATTGCTTGGTACATGCAGCGTGCAGTCTACAATACTCCTGATTGCGTGGTGCATGCAGAGTGCAGTCTACAATACTCCTGATTGCTTGGTGCATGCAGCGTGCAATCTACAATACTCCTGATTGCGTGGTGCAAGCAGCGTGCAGTCTACAATACTCCTGATTGCGTGGTGCATGCAGCGTGCAGTCTACAATACTCCTGATTGCTTGGTGCATGCAGAGTGCAGTCTACAATACTCCTGATTGCTTGGTGCATG
Source organism: Haliotis cracherodii (assembly GCF_022045235.1). NCBI lineage: Eukaryota > Metazoa > Mollusca > Gastropoda > Lepetellida > Haliotidae > Haliotis > Haliotis cracherodii. Next base: position 53,075,441 of record NW_027266297.1, on the reverse strand, counting down.
CAGAGTGCAGTCTACAATACTCCTGATTGCTTGGTGCATGCAGAGTGCAGTCTACAATACTCCTGATTGCTTGGTGCATGCAGCGTGCAGTCTACAATAGTCCTGATTGCGTGGTGCATGTAGAGTGCAGTCTACAATACTCCTGATTGCTTGGTGCATGCAGCGTGCAGTCTACAATACTCCTGATTGCTTGGTGCATGCAGAGTGCAGTCTACAATACTCCTGATTGCTTGGTGCATGCAGCGTGCAGTCTACAATACTCCTGATTGCTTGGTGCATGCAGAGTGCAGTCTACAATACTCCTGATTGCTTGGTGCATGCAGCGTGCAGTCTACAATACTCCTGATTGCTTGGTGCATGCAGAGTGCAGTCTACAATACTCCTGATTGCTTGGTGCATGCAGAGTGCAGTCTACAATACTCCTGATTGCTTGGTGCAAGCAGCGTGCAGTCTACAATACTCCTGATTGCTTGGTGCATGCAGAGTGCAGTCTACAATAGTCTTGATTGCGTGGTGCATGCAGAGTGCTGTCTGCAATACTCCTGATTGCTTGGTGCATGCAGAGTGCAGTCTACAATACTCCTGATTGCGTGGTGCATGCAGCGTGCAGTCTACAATACTCCTGATTGCTTGGTGCATGCAGCGTGCAGTCTGTAGTACACACCTACCCGGGCGGATCAAGGGGGGGATCAAGGGTGTTGCGGGGAGGCGTTGAAGCCCCCACCCCCTTTGAAAATATCACATGATATTATATGCAGTATGTTGGTCACATGCTGCTTTCCCGTCTTTCAAGTGTACCGTTGTCTCCCATTATCATTGAAGTTCGCTCAATGTAGAATTTTCCACTTAAAAAAAATATTTATAAACACGAAAATGGGATGTTCGACTGAATCTATTTTAATCATTGAAGTTTAATTATGTTGTTGTCCTTGAATCTCCAGCATGAATGCTTACATTGGTATCAAGTTAAACGCCATTAGTTCAGTCTTGATTGTCTTCCGACGACGCTTGTACATACTGGTTAGTATACTTAATTTTCGATAAACGACGACTACGGGCTTTACTTTTTATAAGAAATAACAACCTTATGTTCAGTCACTTTAGGGATGTTAATAAAATGTACAAGCTTTAAAAATATTTACCCATATTTAAATAATGATGACTCCGTGAATAAAATTCGACCTCGGCAATGTTGGACTCGTCCTTTGTTGTAAACTTGGGAGTTAAGTTTGGTATTTCCTGAATATTCTCACAACCCTCAGGCGATAATCTATACCTTTTCTCCCAGTACCGATTGCCATAATTCGCCTTATCTTGGATGCGGCCGTCCGGCCTTTGCATTCACCTGCGTTGCCCAACTCCATCTTTGGGGGAACAACTCACTTGTAGAGAATGGGTTGGTGACATGGCAATCACGTATACAGAGGGAATGGGCTGAATACACGGTAATAACACATGTACTTGATATACTGGACTTGCGTCTCCTGGACTTCAGTAAAAGTTAAACACTGAGTGTTGCATTTACATTTACAGTTAGAGAATTCATATTTCTATCAGGTTAAATAAAAAACGTTTTGACAACAACATTTATCTTAAATGAAATATAAATTCCCTACAGTTCGAGGGGACTGTGTTATGTACATGCTGTAACTTCTTTCTGTGAATGTAAGTGGAGAAGACGCGTTGCTCCAGTTCTGGGTTGTTGTCAGGACACAACAACCGACTGTTTTCTCTACTAATGCAAAACACATATGCGTGTCATTCCGTGCTACGCATGCATATCACAAGTGAGTTTCCACTGCAGCGACATTTCTGTGGCTATGTAGGCGCTGGCTGCCCCGCGGTGTGGGGAGCAAGGAAACCTTTACACGGTGAGTGTCGGGGGGACATGGCACACTTTGACAGATGCATGTCGGCTAGTTGGGAACTATCATACACTCACACCAAACATGCATACCCTACAAGACCCACTGTCTTGTGGCGTGCAGCTGCAGTTCTTCATGACATGTATTATGTATTTTTACACATGGATGTGCAAAGGTGGATATCAAAGGTGAAGGACAAGTGGAAACTTCCCATTTTGCTCTATGTAATAGGTATATCTAATTTCAGCTTATTGTAAGTATGCACAATGCCTTGTGTACATTGTTTGAGAATAACCTGACCCAACCATATTTACGTTTTTGAAGGTAAGGTAATTGTTTTAGTTTGAAATATCTGTTGTGTAACTGTCTAATTGTTGGAGCTTCTTAAGTGACTGACTATAATGACCGGTTTGTTCTGCGAGCAAATATAAGTCACAAGAACATTGTCATCTGATAATCCACAAGTGTGCGTTCACAAAACCTTTTTACTACGCTACATTCATGGGTCGGTAGCGGTGTAGGTAATGTACAACTTAATGTTATGCCAGACGCAAGTCCATTGCTGCCCCTACGAACTCCAGGCATTGCTGTTTTTTCAGTGAAATCCACACATTTTTAGTTGGGTAAAATTGAGTTTTTGTTGAAAAATATATATACAGTTTAACAGACGTTGTAAGTATGCCTGTCTAACAGCCCGACCACCTGTATGCGATCTGTCTAACCGCCCGACAACCTGTATGCGATCTGTCTAACCGCCCAACAACATGTATGCGATCTGTCTAACCGCCAGACCACCTGTATGCGATCTGTCTAACCGCCCGACAGCCTGTATGCGATCTGTCTAACTGCCCGACCACCTGTATGCGATCTGTCTAACCGCCCGACAACCTGTATGCGATCTGTCTAACCGCCCGACAACATGTATGCGATCTGTCTAACCGCCAGACCACCTGTATGCGATCTGTCTAACCGCCCGACAGCCTGTATGCGATCTGTCTAACCGCACGACAGCCTGTATGCGATCTGTCTAACCGCCCGACAACATGTATGCGGTCTGTCTGACCGCCCGACAACCTATATGCGATCTGTCTAACCGCCCGACAACCTGTATGAAGCTTATCAACAGAATGTATGACGCCATGTGTACTGGTACTATCGCTAACAACGAAGCTCATCAATGGAATGGAGCCAATGCACCTTGTATGACGTCATGTGTACGGGGAATATCGCTGAAAATGAAGATTATCAACAGAATGGAGACTATGCACCATGTATGACGTCACATGTACTGGGAATATCGCTGGGAATGAAGCTTATCAAAAGAATATATGACGTCATGTGTACGGGGAATATCGCTGAAAATGAAGATTATCAACAGAATGGAGACTATGCACCATGTATGACGTCAAGGGTACTGGTGCAATCGCTGACAATGAAGTTTTCAACATAATGGAACCTATGCACAATGTATGACGTCATGTGTACTTGGAATATCGCTGACAATGAAGCTTATCAACAGAATGGAGCCAATGCACCATGTATGACGTCATGTGTACTGGGAATATCGCTGAGAATGAAGATTATCAACAGAATCGAGACTATGCACCATGTATGACGTCATGTGTACTGGGAATATCGCTGGGAATGAAGCTTTTCAACAGAATGTATGACGTCATGTGTTCGGGGAATATCGCTGAGAACGAAGCTTATCAATAGAATGATTCAACATAATGGAGCCTTTGCATCATGTATGACGTCATGTGTACTGGGAATATCGCTGGCAATGCAGCTTATCAAAATAATGTATGACGTCATGTGTCCGGGGAATATCGCTGACAACGAAGCTTATCAACAGAATGGAGACCATGCACCATGTATGACGTTAGATGTAGTGGTACTATCGCTGACAACGAAGCTTATCAACAGAATGGAGCCAATGCACCATGTATGACGTCATGTGTACTGGGAATATCGCTGACAACGAAGCTTATGTTTCAGTTATTAATTTTGTCAAACTCACCTCAAAACAGATTTGACAGTCTGGCTCACCGATGATTGACAGACTAACTTAGGATCAGTGTATGCACTGAAACGTTGATGACTCAGAAAGGCCATAGCTGCATTATGCTGATACCTGCAATATGATATTAATTGTAGTGAACGCATCACTGTGTTATTGATAGTCACTGTGTTGTAGAATTATATTTCAAATTTAATTGATGGTTGGTTTTATATTGTGACATTGTGCAATGGCAAAGTCTCGATAATAAGAACGGATGTAGGACACAAATGTTGGCAAACTCCCATCTTTACTGTATGACAGCAGCTGATGTTGATAATCTGTCAGTTAGATAAAAACGTCAAATTTCAACCAAAAGAATGGGTGTCAGTGGCTCCTTGCCAAATGCCCTGCTTAACAGACTGACTCAACAACTGATACATAATCTTAATTGTGTACCAATAGTAAAATAATAAGTCAAGACAATGCCAAACATTTCACGACCTTCTCTTCAAAGGTAATACATTTAATAGATAAACCTATTGTGTTTTAAACTTTGATGTAGTCCCACTGTAGAGTAGATACCTCTTATTGTAATTTGGAACCGAGCGCTTCAGCTAGTTAGTTAGTTAGCAATTACCCCCAGTAAATAATAAAAATCAAATTAAACGCCTCTCCACCCCGAACTTGGATGTTGCAGACCTGGACCTCCATCACAGTTACTCACACTTCAAACCTGTCAATATGGCTGCCAATGTTTACATTTTTCGTGCATCAACACAGGTTTACGAAGCAAGATGACAACACCGATCTATGATGTACTTCAACACTAACCTGTAGATGTTGAAGGGAATGAGCCTGCTGGTACAATGTGATTACCAATGGAACTCGAGTATGACTGAACAGCCGCTGTTATCGCTTTTACGGCTGCAGACAAGCCAGCTAATTTGACACGAGGAATCTGCATGATTTGACCTGTCAATTTGAAGTTTTCACGGATTCGCGCCAGCGTATGATTGAACATCGTGGTGACTATTGTGGCAGAAACTGTTGTTCGTGTATGATTTTCTTAATTGTGCTTGTTCTGAAATGAATCTCATCAAGTTTGCTAAGTTGCTATGATCAAGTGTGCTTTGACTTCAGTGATGTCGGGACATTGTTTTCTCCTTTCGAAGGGAGCTAGAGAATCTGGGAGTGTTTTCAGATGAACTTTAAAATCCTCTCGTGTCAAATCTTTGCGGCACCTTGACTGCGGAACGCGCGCGCATGAACGCACGCACGCACGCACGCACGCACGCACGCACGCACGCACGCACGCACGCACGCACACACACTCATCCGAATACCTTGGCTGACATGGAGATTGGAGAATGCACTCTGGAACCTATCAGGGCACGTTGATCTTGTCTGTCTGTATTACTACGCCACATACATCTACACGCAAGACAGACATTTGGATAATTACTCATCAAAGGATACCATGTACTCTGTGAACACTTCAACTCTCCATCTACAGTGTATGCCGTTAGGATGTATTTATACGTACTTCTATGCGTAAATAACACATCTCATTTGGAGGAGTTTACTCGTATCGAAACGTGTATTTTATGACACGAATAAATTTGATGCATGAAGCGGACATTAACTGTGCTGTGTTAATGTTGGTTGAATGATAGATGCATTGTGTCTCACTGTCAACTACGTGCATAGAAGTTCTAACTGTAAATCAAGATATATTTACATGAACGTATGATAATAGAACCCTCATATTTCCTTTATCAAAAAAAAAAAGGCTAACGATCGAGTGCATTTAACATGATTAGAAACGCCTCTAGGTTTCAAGAGGCTTTGTGGATTATATGAAATATTCGTACATATTCATCCAGGTCAGAGATATAGTTGCAAGACAGATGATACACGTTTATACATGTATTACATTGAAGTAGTAAATCATCTAGCTGTGATAGTTTCAGGCCATATCACGACGAGCCAGCTGGCGTGATTCACCAAGCAGTTTTACCGCAAGCTTGAACCATATGTCAAGGACGCTGGAGGTAATATAAGTTAGATTGTAGTCAGTGTTAACAAGTGGTTGTGTTCATTGAGTCGTGTTAACACTGTGTGTAGTTGCAAAACATTATGTTTCTGTGTATTGGCTTACAATGAAATACGCATTAAACAACATATTTCCCTTTCGAGAGGAAGATACAATGCAGTTGTCTCGCTTTTGTAAGAAGCGTTTATCTTGTATGTTTTTCTGTATCCGTATAATGCTGCATCGTAAAATACGTAGCCCTGATTCATCTTGTCTGTATATTGTTGTATCGTAATATTCGTAGCCAGATTCATCTTGTCTGTATATTGCTGTATCGCAATATACGTAGCCAGATTCATCTTTTCTGTACATTGCTGTATCGTAATATTCGTAACAGGGTTCAACTTGTCTGTATATTGCTGCATGCTAATATACGTAGCCAGATTCGTCTTGTCTGTATATTGCTGTATCGTAATATACGTAGCCAGATTCAAATGATCTGTATATTGCTGTATCGTAATATACGTAGCCAGATTCATCTTGTCTGTATATTGCTGCATCCTAATATGCGTAGCCAGATTCATCGTGTCTGTATATTGCTGCATCGTAATATACGTAGCAAGATTCATCATGTCTGTACATTGCTGTATCATAATATTCGTAGCCAGATTCATCTTGCCTGTATATTGCTGCATTGTAATATACGTAGCCAGATTCATCTTGTCTGTATATTGCTGTATCGTAATATACGTAGCAAGATTCATCTTGTCTGTATTTTGCTGTATCGTAATATACGTAGCCAGATTCATCTTGTCTGTATTTTGCTGTATCGTAATATACGTAGCAAGATTCATCTTGTCTGTATATTGCTGTATCGTAATATACGTAGCCAGATTCATCCTGTCTATATATTGCTGTATCATAATATATGTAGCCAGATTTATCGTGTCTGTATATTGCTGTATCGTAATATACGTAGCAAGAGTTATCTTGTCTGCATATTGCTGTATCGTAATATACGTAGCAAGATTCATCTTGTCTGTATATTGCTGTATCATAATATACGTAGCAAGATTCATCTTGTCTGTACATCTCTGTATGGTAATATTCGTAGCAAGATTCATCTTGTCTGTTTATCGCTGCATCGTATTATATATAGCCAGATTCATCTTGTCTGTATATTGCTGTATCGTAATATACGTAACCAGATTTGGCTTGTCTGTATATTGCAGTATCGTAATATACGTAGCAAGATTCATCTGATCTATACATTTCTGTATCGTAATATTCGTAGCCAGATTCATCTTGTCTGTATATTGCTGCATCGTAATATCCGTAGCAGGTTTCATCTTGTCTGTATATGTCTGTATCGTAATATACTTAGCCAGATACATCGTGTCTGCATATTGCTGTATCGTAATAAACGTAGCAAGATTCATCCTATCTGTATATTGCTGTATCGTAATATACTTAGCCAGATTTATCTTGTTTGCATATTGCTGTATCATAATATCCGTAGCAGGTTTCATCTTGTCTGCATATCGCTGCATCGTAATATACGTAGCCAGATACATCTTGTCTGTATATTGCTGTATCGTAATATACTTAGCCAGATACATCTTGTCTGCATATTGCTGTATCGTAATATACGTAGCCAGATTCATCTTGTCTGTATATTGCTGTATCGTAATATCCGTAGCAGGTTTCATCTTGTCTGTATATCGCTGCATCGTAATATACGTAGCCAGATTCATCTTGTCTGCATATTGCTGTATCGTTATATACGTAGCCAGATTCATCTTGTCAGTTTATTGCTGTATCGTAATATACTTAGCCAGATTTATCTTGTCTGTATATTGCTGTATGGTAATATACGTAGCAAGATTCATCTTGTCTGTATATTGCTGCATCGTAATATTCGTCCCAGATTCATCTTGTCTGTATATTGCTGCATCGTAATATACGTAGCCAGATTCATTCTGTCTGTATATCATTGTAAACGAAATATTCGTAGCCAGGTTCATCTTATTATAGTTGCTTTAACTAAACAATGTAAGTGATGTTTCAGCGTAATAGGGTTTGGATATCTTTATTTCAGTCAGAGAACATGAGTTCTGCTGCTGTCCTCATCATTTGCTCCTGTGTTGTCCATGCTGCACATGCTGTAGATATATGCAGTGATGGCAAGTATGGACAATCATGCTTATCCAACTGTGGACAAAACTGCAATGAGTCCAGATGTTTGTCTGAACCCGGAAGTGGAACATTCAGATGTAGTACTGGGTGTATTGATGGCTGGACGGGGCAAATGTGTCACTGGAAGTGTCGTAAAGGATGTATGTCATGTGATCAGGTTACTGGGGAATGCCGGGAAGACTGTGTCGAAAATTGGTGTGGTGCAAACTGTGATTCCTATTGTGGACCTGGAATAAATGACGGTAAGATGAGTTATTGTAAACTCCAGGTTGAACGATATTTCAGTAATAACACAGCGTGTTGTAACCCGAAACATAGCAGCTACAAGATATATGGACACAACCAGTTTCAGCTCGCTCATCGTCATTCCCAATAAGCTTTCTGCCGTTTCCCGTTCGTCATAGACGACCTTGGCCCTGACATAACCCGCACTGAAATAAAACAGAGATCTGATGTACTATTAATGAAATATGCACGAGCATGTTTCTCTCCAACATCGTCTGCAAAATGAATGGCGCGATTTTTTTTCAGTGCGGGATATGTCAAAGCCAAGGTCGTTTATGTCGATGGGGCACAACAAAAGGCTTATTTCTATCATGTGGTTTGTGTGTCGGGAAAAGAATGGCGATGGGCAGGCAGACAGTTGCCATCGATCGGGCGTGGTATTTGTGTACACATAAACATCGGAAGTAAGCGATACAAATTCTGAGCTGGGACCTTGGCTCAGAATAAAAAAATCACTATATTATGAGCTTCTGAAGACGCTGGCTCACAAAGCACGGCTTCGATTACTTTTATCTCTGTCTCATTATGTAGCTAAATGTATAGGCTTGAAATGAATTCCTGTTAAGTTGTATTGTGGTATTTACAGCATTCGTTGTTGAATTCATCCTTAAACGAACTTCGTTAGTTGTTCTCGTCACATCCCTTTCGTTTTATATAATACTGCCATGGATTAACTGGAATGCTGTTAAAAGCGGCGTTAAACATAACTCACTCACTCAATCACTCAATCACTCACTTTTATATATTACTGACCATGGTGATCTTGTAGATGTTGTAGCTTCTAACGTTTAGCGTTACACGCCCCGGTATTGTGAGCGTCAAGCGGGAGGAAGCCGCACGTGATGCAGGTCGTAGACGTTTACCACATTGGGCGAAGTCCTTCAGTAGGTAGAATGATAAGCTGAAGTAAGTCGTAAATATAATCCATCTGTCATCGCAAATGTAGACTAGAAAACTGAAAAACTCTATCTTTGACGGATTCGGGTGAATACTTTATAACATATAAGGGATGAACCAATTAACATTGAAATTTTCACATTTTAAATCGATGAAGATTTCCTGTTTGAAGGGATTATTATTGTTATTATTATTACTTTAGTCTAATATTTGAAACACGGTTGAACTTGTAAAGTGATCTGATGTTTCCACGACAGCTTTAGACAGAACGGTTCAGACATTTTGTGATACCTTAGCTGTGGAGACCTCGGTCATTGTTGTAATGAAAGAGTTGCCTCAACAGTAAATATTAGCTTCCAAATCGAGGAACAATAAGTCGCCAACGAATTTCATTATTCTTGTTTCTTACGCACTGGAATCACGTGACTTCACTTGGTGAAAGGAGCTCAAGGTTAAACGAGCTCTACCAATGGTTCTGTCTCACCACACAAGCTCAACTGGCTACAGACCTGAAATGATGTCAGGCGAGTTTGTTGTACCAGTCAGTACTCATTCACGCTACTTAAGATACCACCAGTGCGGTTAATCAATCCTCGATATAAGCAACGTAATATGTTCTCCATTTCCCCCCGTGTTCTCGGTCTTCGGGTATTCTATGAATTGTTTGATAGGCATTTCCTAGAAGTTGACGGGTGACAAAGTAGACTTGCCGAGGATTTTTGCCACTTTTATCAACGAGTGTTGATATATTTGATATCAAAAGACACGAGGGTGAGATTTCATTTATCATCCAACATCATTCTTCCAACTTTTTCATTTTGTAAACAGTAATTAGCAGTGTCTTTAGTGAAAAAAGTACTGCTAACAGCTTCAGTAGCAGAGCCATTAGTGATGTCATTTGATTGTGACGTCATGGTAACCAGTGACGTCACAATGGTCTGCAAAGCATTGTGATGTAATTTCATTGCAGCGATATCTACAGTGTAGATATCGCTTGATCTCATCCAAGCAATATCTCCTGTGGGAGCCAGTTTTGGATGATAAATTATGGATAACGACTTCTTTACTGTACTGTAATAGCGACGTTTCGGTATAGATCCTTATGTACCGTTGTCAGTCTTGCTTGGTCTGTACCGAAACGTCGCTAGTACAATACAATAAAGAAAATAAATAAAGTTGTTATCCGTAATGTTCTTTCTCGGGCATTCCAGTGGCCTAAGACTGGACAATTCGTTGTGTAGAGTTGCGTCCATTAATCGTACTAGGATCCGGTGAACGTGGCTTCGAATCCAAGATAATCTTTGATTTGTCAGCACCACACTCAAGCTCGCTGGTTTTACCAAGTCGGAGAACGTTTCGACACAAGGAATCACGTTGAGTTTTCCTCTCACACTGAACTGACGTTTTATAACTAAAATGTAAAACAAAATTAAACCCTTGTCACCTGCACACTGTTCTTACATATCTTCCTCAGGAAGTGCAAAACCAGGCTGCCTAGATGTCCTTTGCCAGAATTGTGTGGAGGGCTTGTACGGTGATGACTGCAGTAAAGCATGCCCCGCTAACTGTGACTCCGGGTGCAGCAGGACGTCTGGAGAGTGTGATCATCAGTGCATCCGTGGCTACCATGGCCCTTCCTGCAGCGCCCCCTGCACGACCACCTGCAAGGAAGGCTGCAATCAGACAGACGCCTCCTGTCTTGGCTGCCAGTGTGGCTGGCACGGGCGTCAGTGTGACATGTCCTGCAGCAACACCTGCCTAAACCACGTGTGCTATCAGGATCCAGGGGAGTGTGCTGTCGCTGTCAAATATTCACTTACCAGTTTTCAGAAGTGTAAACGTATAAAAACAGGTTCTGTGGTCATTGGGAACTGTAGTGTTGGTTGTGAATCTGGATGGAGAGGCGCGAGGTGTGACCAGAAATGCCCATCAGAATGCTACTCCTGTAGCCAGTTCCCAAACGCCGAGCTGTGCACCTTCACCATAGATGTCACGAAAACTCGCACGCATGGATGTAGGTCATTAAAACTCTTGATAATTCTTCAATTTGTTTCTTTGACATAATAATGTATCAAAATCACAGAAATGTTCACAAGTCGACTATGGCAAGTGACTTTATTTCCGGCCAACTAAAACATTCATTAACAAATGCCCTGGCTCCAGTCGACATTTCGATAGCTCGTTTACATCCGATGAGACATGCATTACGGTATTAATTAAAGACGTTAAAGTAACAAGGATTAACAAAACATTCATATAAGCATTGTGTATTCGTTCTTTCCTTCTTTTTATTTCTTCCATCCGTCATCCATTTCAGACGCACCTGAAACATCGGATACATTTAAGATTCGCATCCTCTACGCCTTTCTGCTTGTGATTCCGCCGTTCCTTGTTGTAATGGTGGTGCAGATGATATGCTTAACGTAAGTACTGTGTCGGTCTGTTGTACACAACTGCTATGTGGAGAGTGTTTATATTTGTAGATGTGTATTCAATGAATACACATTCGTCCATTGAAATGAAAATGGTATAAATATGTACATCTTACCACATATTTTACAACCCATCATTTCAAATCAAGAAAACTTGGGGCTTCATCTAAACTAATGTCATGAACATGTAGTGCATCTATTATGAATAATAGATAATTATATTTTGTTTCAGTTATTTGAAATACAGGATCAGATTTTGCAACCGAAAACAATATGAAGTGTGTGAAACAATTAACAGTGAGAAATTCGTCTGAATGCACATCTTCCCCAGCCTTGACATCAAGCGTGCCTTTGATGTAGCCAGACGATGTAGAGGAAGATTCTCATGCATATATTATTTATAGTCAATCAGATCGCTGACTTTTTCCAGTGCGGGGTCATGGTCAAGGTCGTCCACGACGAACGGGGCACGGCAATGGGCCGACCGTACGTAAACTCATTTTACCATCAGGTTTATGTGTCGTGAAAAAGATGACGATGGGCGGGCTGACAGGTGCCATTGATCCAGCGTGTTTGGACGCATGGTGTTTGTGTATACGAGCCAATAGACAGCACCATTCGGTAAGTCGAAAAAACACGAGAGTTTGAGGAGCTTCTGAAGACGCTGGCTCCCAAAATACGACTTCGGATATAAAAAAATTCAGCTATGTTTCATTACGAAGCCAATAAAAGTATTGACAACGTTCCTGTTCCTCGAACAAACTAGATGAATTGACCTCGTTACATTATTTTCGTTTTGTGACCACGTATCTTGGAGCTCCTACTTTTTGCGTTACAAGCCCCTTTGGATGTATTGGTGGAAATTAGCCTGCTGGCATACACATTGCCAACGGAACCAAACTGAAATATTTTTTAACTGTTCCTATATTCCTATAGACTACCTAAGGCATTCCCGAAGCCAACCTGTTATTCTAACGACCTTACATATCTTTATGATCAATAACATGACATATCAGTTCACTCGACTCCTCACATATATTCGTATTTCCTGTCTTCCATAACATAAGGAAATACCGCGACTCCATTGCTGCCAGGAATATGATCCTGGAAGCGGAATATGCCGAGGAACCAATATGAAACAAAAATGCGATTCATGAGTGAAGTTAATTGATTTAAAAATACTTGCCACGATATCCGTTCGACTATCAGAACGTACACTGCAATGTTGTCTTGTATTTTCACGAAGTGTACTTTTGTGTACGATTGTCCATGGCCATGTTTACATCTGCAGCTTCTCCCCATATTTCTTTGTCGTTATCTTTTTTTATATTGACCATATATGAATTGCGGAATAAAAAACGTCAACCACATTTGTGTTATTTTATACTGTTAATATATTGAGTGCAGTCTTTCATTTTTATCACGCCATGGCACGCCAAAGTGATGAAGGTCTTACACGTTTACCACTTTGATGAATTCCGGGTATAGATAGTACTGACAAGCCAAGAAACATAATCAGGGAGTGTCTGGGATTTGAACCCACGATCATAGGTGTCTAACACTGCGCAACGGATTATGATGTCGTGTACTATATTGAACCAATGGACCAAAAACCGATTCTGGAGAATTACCTAGGCTCGATTGTACAAAACAACCTTATAGTCTATTAGCGCTACAATTATTGTAAAGCCTTATATAAAGATCGCGACTTTAAGCTTCGCCTACAATATATTACCTTTTTTCCTCCATAAAGAAGATTACACACAAAAAAAATTAATAGATGAACATTTAAGAGAACAACATATTATTTTGCATTAAATGGTTATGCCGATATATTGAGTTTGTTGAACACCATTTTAAACATTGGCTTGATATATTTTACACACACTCATTAGCATCTTGATCACATAGTCTGTAATCATAGTGAGTCCATACCATGCAAGTAGCAACTAAAGTCAACATCACCGATATTGATCAACTCCATCCAGAGCTGATCCCGAAAGTCACACGTACATTCACACTCAACAACTGCATGTGTCACTGGGTCACGATACATAAGCCACATTTGTGGCACAGTCCTGTATCACACATGTCCTTTGCGGTGGCACACGTCTTTATCACAAAGTTAAAGGGGAAGTGTACACGCAAAAGTTACTTTCTTTCTTTTTCTAAACAAAACGCAATTTGAGAATTAGTTAGTATCTGTGTTTGAAAATATACACTCATTTTTTTCACAGTGAAAGTAGGAAGCTCACAATAGTGTGAAAATGATATGTCGTTATGAGGCCTTCGTTTTTCGAGCTAAACAGGGCTGAGTTATCCCCCTTAGATTATGGCGTAATTGGTGCCAATTCAACTGGGTCCCTGTCTATTCTCAACGCAAAAGATATCAAGTACCAGTTTGCGGTAAAACAACATGGCCTACGACACACTCCGGCGCAGTGGTGACTCAGCATAACACTATGCTAGCTGGCATCTGAGACGCAAGAATCACACACCTGTACCTACACCACGTGAAGCGGCTCTAACAAAGCATGATGACGTCATAATGTTTATCAATTGGCACCAATGACGTCATATTGCAAGGGGCATAAGCCATGGTGTTTTTGTTATGGAAATAGAACACTTGGTAAATGTGAAAAATATAAATAGCTTTAATGCGAAAAATATGTTGATTAATTGTGATATTTTTATATTTTTGTCTATGACACTTCTAGGTTAACACTTTTAATGTGGAAAAAGTACAAGAAAAATAGGTTCATTTCCGTGTGAGTTCAGTCTCAGAGTTCTCCAGGCAGAAACATGGTGAGATTTTAAAGCTTTACTCACGAATCGTTTCCATCTCTGTTCGCTATGAAGATACCAATCCGCAGGAACGACAGCAGAGGATCCATGAGATTGTATTTGGATAACAATCTGATGACTTCTAGAACAAATCCTGATGATGAGGTTGTCAGTTGGTGAATGTAACACATCAGTCTGGTCATGAACAGCTTGTGAGGCAGGAACTTCGGGTTCATGTTGATGATGCGCTCCAGGAAATACAACTTTCGATCTATATGGTATACAATGGGTAGAACACCAAGAAGACTCGAGCAGACATCAGTACGGGTCAGGCGCGGCAAGTCTTGAATAGATGTTATGACATATCTGAACGACCTCTCCAGCATCAGCAACTCTTCCTTTGATCGATCTGACCACAGTTCTGATCCATACAGAGTCTTTGGGAGGTACATATTATTTACCACAATGAAGCTGGTTACAGGATTCAGAAACCTATGATGAAAACCTCGTGAAATCAGCGTTCTTACTCCTAACCTCAGGTTGACTGAATCTTGATTAACATGTTCAAGGGATGACATGTTGCCAGAGAGTATCAAACCAACATGTCCGATGGTGTTCGTCCATGGAATGGGTTCACTGTACAGCTTCAGTTCAGATCTGTGTTGAGTCCCCTTGCGGCAAGGGAATGATACAATCTCACTTTTGGAAGATGACAATATGTATCGCCAGTCACAGCTGTAGTCCTCAGCTATTTTAACATTAATTTCAATGTTGACACTCTTGATGAAACAAGGCTACATCATCGACTTGCGTCGGAGAACAGGTATTCAAATCCATAACCACAGCACCAAGTCTCGACTTCGATAGTTTCTGGGGGAGAGCGCCAATGTACAAGAGGTACAACTTCCCCGACAACACACCACCTTGTCTTATTCCCTGTTTCATGGATACGGGTCTAGACCACATTGAGTCCACACACACATGGCTGTGTACATGTTGTCAAGCACTAGCCGTAGAGACCCCTTGATTCCGAACTCGAATATCTTGTACTTAAGACCACCATGCCACAGTGTCAAATTCCTTACACGTATCTAAGAAGGCAACATGGACATCTCATTGTGCTCATGATAGCGATGCAGGCCAAGATCATTGTAAGCTATGGAAACCTTCAACTGGTCCGAATCAACGAATCAAGTAGCTAATATTGTTGTAGTCCCTGATTCAGCTTGACAAGATGGTTGATTGATTGATTGTTTAACGCTGCACTCAGCAATATTCTTACTATATGACGGCGGTCTGTAAATACTCGAGCCTGACCACCCGATCCCGTTAGTCGCCCCTACGACAGACATAGTCGCCTTTTATGGCAAGCATGGGTTGCTGAAGGCCTAATTCTACCTCGGATCTTCACGAGTCACTTCTGAGGGGAAGAAATCACTGACACTTCCATCTCACTATTGACGTCGTCAAACATACGGCGTAATCAAGTCGCAGTGTATGTTCGAATCAACAGAAATTACGTCAGGATAGAATAATCGTGAAATACACCACGCATCATTCTTCATTGTTCTTTCGTCCCGTGAAGATCATGACAATTGCAAGACGGGATCTGTTTCACCTGTATAATCTCCTTTACTTTTGAAACAACTTTCATTTTGTGGAACCTTAAATCTAAACCTCAACAACACGAAGACACCATCACAGATTTCACGTCAGAAATATCGTTAAATTTCGACTACAAACCACATAACTATCGATTCGATAGCAAAAAGTACCATTTTCACCCGGCACGGTGCTGAGTGTGAAACAAATCAAGGGAATGATATTCAAACGTAAGGTGTCTGAAAGCTGGTAACTAATAGCCTTGATTATTGGATTGGGGGGGGGGGGGGGGGGGGGGGCCAAGAAAACCGACAAAACAACACTATGGGAGTTCCAATCGAGATTTGGCCAGCACAAATGGAAAGATTCCAGCCTACAAAAGGACTGAAACAGGTAGGAAGAATTCCACCGTACAACCCCATATCATTGGACGCTACGTATGGCGGTTGCCTACAGACTTCTGTTGTGTGGGACTGTATTATTGAGTGTGGTAGGTTTTTAGGATCTGCTCCTCTGCTACATGGATACAAGACATATCGCCCACGCTGATCCCTCCTCCTGCACTATGTTTGCAATGTTTACAGAGGGATATTTTTTTCAACGACAAGTACATTGTTTAAATACTGAAAACAGGACATGCAATGTAGATACTCTCCCTGGTAATACATTCGTACCATCAATGATACATAGATCAGTACACGTAAAACTAAACCCAGGGCCAACAAGTGACGAATTAAACGAATTAAAAACAGCGATAAGCGACCAGAATAAGAATACGGAGGATACACTTTCCAAAGATATCAGATCTAAAGAGGACATACAATCCACGAAGGCCGATATCAATGAGTTGAGGTCAGAGGTGAACTCAAACAAAGATGCACAAGAGATAATGAGAATTGACATTGACGCACTACGTGAATGGGCAGAGGAAGCAGAGAGTTACTATCGGGGCCTAGAAGCTCGATTAGAAGATCAGGAAAGGAGAAGCAGGCGAAACAACATTGTTTTATGCGGTATTCCGGAGAAACAAGATGGAAATTACACTGAAAGCAAAGACAAGGTACAAGTCCTGAACAGTGTTACACTACATAAAAGTCTACAACCACCAGTACCTCTACTAAGAGGTGAGGTGAGGTGAAATTGGGTTTAACGTCGCGTCCAAGAGTATTACACTTATATAGCGACGTGCATGCATGTGTCATAGTCCTAAAATCACCATAATTAACCCATAATTATAGTGGTCATATTTCAATAGTATGTTTTGTATTTTTCTCAATATTCTATCTTACAACTAGCTAAACCTACATATATTTCTGTAGATAATGTTAGTCAGTTGCCATGCACGTAACTGACCGTCACAAACCAGTGACTCTGGGTTATCTAACTAAGCCAGGTGGCCAGGCTAGGGTCTAATAGCATTTAGATCGTAGTTTCAATATTAGGTAACTAACGCCTTCTATAGAAGGCCTGAGTCCCTATATATACGGAGTCCAGTGGCAGATACTTCACTCTGCCACGAATAAAGACGTAAAAGGACCCAGCAGCCTTCTCTCTGTTTTAGGGTAAGATAACATTATTTTCTTGTTAAATTCTCCTTGCCTTTAACTAATATGATATCCTGTGCAAGCAACTATATATATTTACCATGGTTTGTAATATTTAAGAATAAGTTATATGTTGTATGTGTGTGTGTTTTTATAGATATTAGTAGATTAGTTCACTTGTACATTAACTGTTGATATGCCATGTGATAGATAAAGCCGTAACATTACATAGCATGAGAAAGAGTACATTGTGGTAAATACCCGCGGGTAATCTCACGTAAATACCGTCTCCTGCGAATATTGACCATGCTACGTCTACCATTTGGTTAAGCATTTACGGCATTGAAATTATACAATATGTTAAATACATTTGTATGTAAATACACATGTACAAGTAACGCTAGAATGCCGTAAATGTAAATGTTAACAAATCCTGTTTGAAATGTCGTAGCTAGAATAACATGAAAAACCGCCCAGTCGCTTATTATTCACAATTCGTTTTTGTATCTTATTTATTAGAACAGTCCTGTTAAGAAAGTTCAAACCAGTCGCTATCAATTCAAGGTATGGTTGTCAATTATATATTTAATGTAACAAGTCATTGACTGCATCTATATTGTAATGTAATATTGTTTAAATATCTCCCTCTATATGAAATTTCACTCTGCCACGAATAAAGACTTAAAGGACTCAGCAGCCTTCTCTCTGTTTTTAAGTTGATAGCCGAGTATTCAGCTCTTCCAAGTTAATTCCCCCAATATCTTGGTCATTGTGACGTAGCAAACGGGACCACGCCCACACAAGGCAAAACGGTCCCAAACACAAGCTACGTCACATGTGTGTGTCAGTGTGGCAGCTTGTACTGGTCCGGATTTATAGTGCTAGCTCATTGAGATACCATGCCGCAATTTCACTGAATACCCTACTTAGACCCAGTCCAGTCCTTGATTTAGCCCCTTAATGCAGAGCGCTAAACAGTGTTACAACATCTTTAAACGTCTTTTGATATGACAACGGGCGGACGCTCTACCACAAGACCACAGAGGCGGTCCTACTAAGAGTCCCAATAAGACCAGGCCAATTATTGCTGACATGTGTAACTGGGGGGACAAATGGCAGTCTCTGAAAATGTACGCAGAGAGAAAGGAGTTGTTATAGCCAACGGCCTGACCAGCACACAGAGACAGGAATTGTTGATACTACTGCTGACGAC
This sequence comes from Haliotis cracherodii, assembly GCF_022045235.1. Classification (NCBI taxonomy): domain Eukaryota; kingdom Metazoa; phylum Mollusca; class Gastropoda; order Lepetellida; family Haliotidae; genus Haliotis; species Haliotis cracherodii. Next base: position 53,056,589 of record NW_027266297.1, on the reverse strand, counting down.
ACAACCTTGTTGAGTATCTCTTATAAAGGCCTGCACAATCTTCTTGGTGTCGTTCAAAACTATGCTCATATGTGGCAGCTGAAATATAATGTAAGCACGTGTGCAGTTCTATACTTTGGATGCTTAAACAATAATGTTTAAACCACTAATGTACCAATTGGCGATATGCATGTTCCTCAAAGAAAATCTATTTAATATGCAGGTGTATATCTTAGTACAGATCAATCATCACTTGAACGTACAAAATCTGCATGTGAAAAGTTACGTGTACTCATCAACACTAATCATAATAATGGGTTGTATTTTGGTGGTCTATATCTGCAGCACGTATCTGGGAGAGGTTAATCTTATCATGTGGCCACTATGGATGCAGCGTAAGGGGTAAACTTCCTCTTAAAGAGTATGAAATGCTTGAAGTTGTACAACGTCAATTTTGTAAAAAAGTTCAGGGACTACACAGGTGCACTCCCAGATAGGATTGGGACCAGGGTCATGGTGGAGACAGCACCAGAGATCATTTGACTCTTTATGGTTTGGAAACAGACACCGGTGATAAATCTGAGGACTTTTTGTGAATTTTATATTTTGGAACATTTCATGTGTTTGTCAAATGTTAACAGAAACTGACTTCTTGAACTACATAACTTCTTTCGAAGTAGTTGGAATAACTGAAACATGGACTAACAGTTTTGACTTACAAAATGTTTTCCCAGATTATAAAATTACTAAGGATTTGGATAATACATCAAGCAGTGGAAGACATTCTTCAAAAATGTAAAATGGTACAAAATAACAAAAATCATATAAAATATATATTATTTGAGAAAACAATTTATTTACACTTACAGAAGTTCAAAACCAAGCATTAACTAACTTCTCTCCTTTTAGTAAACAGATTTGTTGTAAGTCATTTAATTACAAGTATTAGAAGATGTGTTGTTAGTAACTTACTATAACTGACGGTGTGTATATTATGTTGTGTCCTAACGAGGAGGAAGACAGCTGCATGTAATTCTAAATGGCGAGGTACAGACAAAACAATACGCGACTGTCATGTGTCCACTGGTGATTTTTTAGACTAAAACTATGAAAACATTTCTTTAAAATAATTGTAATTTTGTTTTTCAAACGAACCGTTCCTCCTCTGCTGTAGAATCGAGGGAACTAGCTAGACTTGGATTAGTTTGATCTAGACTTGCCAAGGCATTTATATAGTTCCACAGTCCACAGTACAGGATGTTCGGGTAAATGTACAAATCTGTCATTCAACAAGACAGGCGTGGGGGCTCAATCCCAGCCTCTTTGCCCTTACTCGAGTATGACAGTAATTAGAAAAAGCTGAAAGGAACAAATTTGTCCAGTATATCCATGGTGTGGTGGCAGACCTTCCTACAAGAGGTTGCTCAAGGAAATTTATCAAAGCTAACAGAAGCTGACTACTACTTGGAGAGAAGCGTGATGTCCCCTTTGAAGTCTGCAGGACATTCAGTTCCACTTGGTTGAACTGTTAAACTGATATTACTTTGTTTTGCTGCAGTACAACAATCTTATTGTTGTGAAGGAATAGTGTTTCTTGATATGTATTCAACTCTCTCTTATTCGTCTTTACCTTATTTCACAGGGGCGCGTCTATGGTTTTGAAGGGGTCAGCTTATTCCCCCTCTAATAACTGGTGCATAATTTGTTCATGCTTCTTTCATGCTGTACATTCTCCAAGTAGCATTTAGCAAAATTATGACTTGAGCTTGAAAATGCTATCACATTTACAAACACAGAATCCTATGTAGCCTAGAGTAGAGTCCTCTCCCTTTGGTACAGTTTCCTATGTACTTTAAATTTAAACCCGCAAAATGCTCAATATAATTTAACAAATGAAATTGTGTACATGAATGTCCAATGATAGTGAAGACATTAAAGTGAAACAACATATCACTGCCAGTGAGAGAGTAAATATTGCTTAAAGCCACATCATCAGTATTGCAGCTTTTCGCTGATGCACTGTCAATTACAGAAATGATCACAGGCCAGTGATTTTCTCCATGAGGCAATATTACATACGGCTAGCATATTCATTTAAGCAAAATTCTCTCAAACAAATTTGAAATACAAAATTAATTAATCGATTTTCATCCGCTCCAACCTGACTACAAAACATCTCAAAGACCAATTTGTAGCATTCGGCTAAAATAAGATTGTCCGATGTTTTTACACGACACCATATTCTCTACTTTAGGCCATGCAAAATTAATTCATAGATTTTCATCCTCTCCCGCCCGGCTACAAAACATCCCGCCTTACATTATTCTATTGCCTCAAAGTTCCTAGAAATAGAAATATCGCTAATATGTGTGTTCTTACTCCGTACACGTAGCCTACTGAACACGCATGATGCATGTGAATCGCACCCTTCGACAGCAATTGTACACATATGCCTTAAATAGTTCGATAAGAAAACAATAAAATGTTAAAATATAAAATGCGTCGTCTCCCATGTTTTTTAAAAGTTCATTCATATCCACATCCACATGATAGGAAAGCTTATACTGGAAAAAGTACCCCCAATATCCAGCCTGAGGGACCGGCATGGCTCTGAATAAGTGAGTGAGTGTGGCTTAACCGTATTTATATAATTTCATTTATACCCCGGCTTGTCAGCTTGAAAAGGGACGAAACCCACCACCATAGGTTTCTGGCACGCCCAAGTGACGCAACTCTACAAAGCGAATTGCGAAGCCTCATACGACTGAGCCACTAGATGACTGTATAGGTAAATGGCACAAAAGCACTAGAACGCGAGATCGCGACATTGGTCAAGTGTCGCAATCTCGCGTTCTCACGTTCTCGCGTTCGCGCGTTTTTTAATATAGTTGCATATAACTGTATAGGCAATTGGCTTAAAAGCGTTTTTTACAAAGGTTACAAAGGTGACGGTTTGAGTCGAAACATGCAGCGCTTGCCAATCAGAATTCGCGGGTTCGATTCCCCCATAAGGGTACAATATGTGAAGCCCATTTCTGATGTCCCCCGCCGTGATATTGCTGAAATATTTCTAAAAACAGACAGAAAACATACTCACTCACATTGCAGAAGTATTGCTATTAGCGGCGTAATACCATACACACGCACTCACTGAGTGATATTTTCAACATTTTCACAACCACTGACATAACATTGATGGGTACCTTATGCTTTTAGAATATATACGTCGTTTCCTCTACACACACACAAATGGCATGAAATCTCTTGCTTATTTTCACATATTACGTAGTATTTGAGGTTCTGGTATTATATTTTAAGCAGCATACTGAGTTCATCCACACAGTTTTCATTTATAACCCGTTCATAGTTTTATATTGCGTTATTGGGAGTCTCGGGATATTAATGATGCTCAATTTACGGGTAAGGACGGTACAGTAATGAAATTTTCGATATTTTATAAGAAAATGAGCTTACAAGTGTGCAACTTGCATTGATATTGCATCTTAACTACTTCCCGTATATTTCAACGCGACGTCCGTATAGAAACGGACGGAGTCAAGCTGAACTCGGCCGAGATGAGCTTTGGAAATGGAGGCCTGTACGTACCGATTCCCAGCTTGGCAAGGTTGACGACACGCACAGAGTCGGGAAACAACTTACAGAAAAAAAAATCTCTAAACTGGTTACAGACTCTGTACATGCATGCGCATTGTCAACTTGAGATATTGTGATATGAAGAGACGGAGCTCAACTTACTAAAATCTCAAGCTCTCTCTTAAAGCACACTCTTCAAATTGTTTTCTGGTATGCCACGAATACTTTGATCATTGTAGTAACCGCATCTCTGGATTGTGCGACCTATAATTATCCATATATATATTTATAAATACCTACGGACAATGACTGCGAAAGAAGTACTTTTCTATAAACATTAGCTTCCAGGGTGATGCGGCCGTCAAGTCGTCTGTTTCAGCCACATGTGGTTATTGTGATTTGACCAATCAGAATCAAGTAATTTCGACATTCATGGTAGAATGAACATTAAACGGCCATTTGCGGTATTTTATATGGCAAAAGATATTATTTTTATTTTGCATTATAATGAACGAGTTACATACGTATATTGTTTTAACTGGTGATTCAATACTTTATTACCTATATTAACTATATTATCAAGATGGATCCAAGTAGAGCCATTACTCGTTTGAAATCATGTCGCAGTGCAGTGAGCAATTCCCTTGTCTGCAACGCACGTGCACCGCGTTGTTATTATTATTACTATTTATGTATTATTCACATCCGGTAAGTAAATAACAATACATGTTTTTGCCCATTTTTTACACGATTTGACATTTTCATAATTGATTGCGGGAAAATGTTCATTAAAATACTTTAATTCCTACGCGAATTCTGATTGGCTAGCACTGTTCCACTCAAACCGTCATAAGTAACATTAAAACAACGCGAGAATGCGAGATTGCGACACTTGACCAATGTCGCGTTCTGGTGCTTTCGCCCAAATTGCCTATACATTTATAAATAAATATTTTTGAGAACGCGAGAACGCGAGATCGCGACACTTGACCAATGTCGCGTTCTCGTGCTTTTGGGGCAATTGCCTATACAGTTATATGCAACTATTTTAAAAAACGCGAGAACGAGAGATCGCGACACTTGACCAATGTCATGATTTCGCGTTCTCGCGTTCTCGTGCTTTTGTGCTAATTGCCTATACAATTATATGTAACTATATTTTTAAAACGCGAGATCGCGACACTTGACCAATGTCTTTTTTCAGGGCATTATCGTTTGCTGAATCCCGAGGTTTTCCATTAACTGCCCGACCGAGGGCTTCTGCAAATGATAATGCACTGAAAAATAGCGTTGCCGTGATAATAGCTAAAATGGATAGAATCAAATAAAATTAACAACAATATCGGTTTTGAAACATTTACGGCAATCAACAGACAACAAATGTCACTGGCCCACGTTTATAAATATGGAAACGTCATAGAACAAACTAGATGGCGTCACTATTGAATGTCACATGACGTCAACTAACAACGGACGTTATAATGGCCCGTCGTCAAGCAATATCAGGGCATTATCAAGTTATATAATATAGCTACGCGATAAATCGCAAAGAACAATGAAGAACGAAGTGTGGTATATTTCACGATAAAACATTGTTTTATCATGTCGTCATTTCTGGAGATTCGAACATGTGCTCGCAACTTGATGACGTCGTATGTTTGACGACGTTATTTGTGAGAGGCGAGTGTCAAGTAAGTTGTTCAAGATCTAGCAGGGCAACGCGGATAAACGCGATGGCCGAACGATCGTATCCAAAACAAGGAGAGATATTAAATCGGTATTGGGAGAAAATACATATATTATATATACATATTTGGAGACATGACAAACATGTAGATTACCCGTATCCTGTGGGTGACACTGGGGTGTTTATCGTCTCCGGGCAGCCGCCTGCCGTCGTTCAAATGCGATCTATTTATTGGCCATGGCTAATGTCTATGTTGCCGGATCTTCACGGGTCACTTCGAAGGGGAACAAATCACGAGATACTTCCCTCTCACTATTAACGTCGTCAAACATACGACACAATCAAGTAGCAGCGTCTGTTCGAATCAACAGAAATGACGTCAGGATAGAACACTGATTTATTGTGAAATACACCACGCTTCGTTCTTCATTGTTCTTTCGGCCCGTGAAGATCCGAGGTTGCATAACAGAAGAAATCTAGACCAGTTCGCGACCTGTGCTGCGCCATTCGTAAGCGCATTTATCGCTTTTATTGATAATAAAAGGGCGTATGGTCACATTGATCAACAAAGTGAACAACAGTTTAGTCTTGAAAACAATAAGGACATGTAAGTATCTATGTGGTTAGCATCGGTAATGGTGACGACGTTTCATTAAGTTACTTGCTTGGTATTGTGTGATTTTCGTTTACGCTATTTTGACTTGCAACACAAAGTAAATATTTCACCTAAGCATTGCTTATTTTATCGTGTTCATTGTCACTAAAGCAATTTATTAAACGCCTAAATATTCAGTTCTTTTACAAAATGACTGAAAAATCTGTCCATTTAAGTTATTATGATAACGAATTCCACACATTTTTAGGTTTTAATTTCACCAGCCAGTGACTGAAAATGATAGGATTAAAGGAAAAGGAAATTCAAAGTACATTTCTATAGTTTTGTCTTCTAATCCTATTGTCATAGTTCTAAAATCACTATAATTAACCAATATATAATTATAGTGGTCATATTTCAATCATACGTTTTGTATTTTTCTCAATATTGTATCTTACAACTAGCCAAACCTAAATATATTTCTGTACATAATGTTAGTCAGTTGCCGTGCACAAACCAGTGACTCTGGACTCAGGCAGGCGGCCACGCTAGGGTTATGCCCCAGGCTGTAACATTATTTCAGTATGAGATTAGTGGACTATGAACTTCCGAGGATATTAATACGTCATCAGTGCACTCCGTACCTAACGGATTATTGTAATATATACACCATGCATGTGGCAGATTTTGATCATAGCTTAGTATTATAAACGACTTCCAATTTGGGAATTAGATGTACTTTTACTAGGTAACTAACGCATTCTACAGAAGGCCCGAGAGTAGTATAGGTAATGGGGGTTCTGGCTCACTTCAACTGGAGCAAGATTTATATACCTATACCACCACTACAGGGGGAATTTTTTATGCAAAAATGATGATGCGATTCAACGATAGTCATAAAATTAAACTAAATTGTAATGAAAATATTCTCTATTATTTTTACTAATACGTATACCATTATTTTTATCAAAGTGATATTCAACATTTTTACTAAGTTCTTCGTTCATTTTACTAGGAGACCAGACTATATACTCTTCTTGGTAATTGGAAAGAAACAATTGATGACCGTATTTGGTTGGTTTGACATCACTGATATAATATATACCTTGTGGTAATTCTCTCCATTTGATTGGTTTGTAATTCTCCATTAATATATATTTATGTAAGCATTCTTCTAAATGTTGGTTTTGGCATGGAATAATTGATGCGCTTGTTGTCTCCCTTGTTCTATGAACTTTTTGTCCTCGTCTTCGCTAATACCACTGGTTTTACGAGAATTTGATCGAATTTGATCTCCTGCTTCATTGCGTTGTATTTGATGAGTTCTGACAACACTAAACGAAACTCCTCGGATATTTTACAATCAGCCATTGCTGTTGAAATATGATCCTCAATGCTGTTCAACTTTGCTTCAGCGAGTATCCGAATATTATCATGTTTTAATGCTTTCTTTTGCAACTTACGAGAAATGAATTATATCACTATTCCTGCCAGTCCTGAGACTCCGGCGGCTATTTGCATGCCAAGTACAATAGGCGCGGCAATTATAGTTGATAATAAACCAACATCAGCTACACCGAGTCCCATGCTAGCTGTTACAAGCACGGCGTCAACTCCGTCGAGAGCATTCACGGCTCTGCGATCCTTTTTATACAATCCAAGTCTCAACTCCCTCTCCTTCTCTATTCGATGTTTTATGTCGTTTATATTTGATGTAATCGAAATTCATCAACTTCATCGAGTGCTGGATATAAATACATATCATTATTATTATATCGTATAAAAGTCTTTAATTGGTCTTGCTTAAATGTTTTGAGAGTATACATCAATCTTATCAAATGTATATTATAAGGCATGAATATCTTAGTAAGAGAAATGCTGTCACTTTTAATAATTTGGACCCCCTCAAGGGTTGCAAAGGGTGATGCTCCAATATGAATAATACTGCAACGTTGACGTTGGTGTTTCTTTAGCCATTTAATCGATAGACCTGGTAATATTTCGAAGGCATCTTTCGGTGCATCTCCGAACAAGACTTCAATAATAAGTGTAGAAAGATTAGGTATTGCACTCAAGTTCTGTTTAATATCATTGAATTCAGTAACCAAATTTAAACTAACATTTTTTGATGCCAGACGACTAAATAACATATGACCTAGGTTTTCTGGCCGAGGAGAGACTACCACACTCTTCGTTTTGACGGGATATAAGCCCCTAGTACGATACCACTATTTATTATCTTAGTTAAATTATGTGCCTTACCCATCATCACATACTGTGGGGTAATGATGATATTCAGTAGCCACTCGATGTTTGCTTCGACCATAGTCCATTTATTATCATCATTGCGAGTAAGATTATAAGAAAGTGTTTTTATTGAGTCTACTAACGTCGACATCGCTTAAATCTCCTAGATTACCTGTGAATGTAACTTCTTTCCGCCTGTATATATTATCTTGTAAGTGTACAGCGTATAACTTACCATCGGTACCGAGTTTACTGAATCCTGCTGTGTCTCCGAGATCAGAAAGCGCAATTGTATTACATTGTCTAAGGTTATGCGTTCCAGGGCCTGATGAATCAACCATTATTTATAATATGGAGTGTTACACTCAAGTATCCTATATGTACAGGTTGATGTTTTACATCTAATACAGAAATTTTGAGATCTGAAATAATACCACGCTTTAATTTTTTATATTGTAGTGATGAGAAAGATTCCGTTCTACCACTATTGTATTTTTCATCTTTGACTGGAACAGCTCTGAGTAGAGTTGAAGGACTTTCTAGTTGAATATTATCCGTCGTGCTTATTTGATCAAGATGGATGCACAACGCTTTATAGGGAACTAAATCTGGTAATTTAACTCCATGCACTGTTTTGTTGGGTGGTATTACTACTGCTATTCTTTCGTCTTCTCTAAATCCAAGTGTTTCTAGCTGCTAAACGCCATCCCAGAAACACTTGATTTTCTCCAGCGCTTATAATCAGTATCCCATTGGACTCATTTTGTGTGAGACTAGCTCCCAAAGGCTTAAAAATTTCATCATTGAGTGAGCATACGCTGTAATACCCATCAGGAAAAGTGTGCACTTCTCCTTTTATCCATATCTCATTATTACCTCTTGCAGCACTTATATTGGTCCACTGCGGGTAATACGTTACATCACATAGGGCAACTTCAAGTTGACCATCTGAGTTATCGATAGTATGAAGCAGTTCAATAGACTGACCATTCGTTATTCCCGGAAGTGTGACATACATATTAATTGTAATGATACTATATCATAACTTAAATATGAAATCAACTTACATAACTACTCAGTCGATTTTAGTAAGTGCCTCTAATTTTACTGTTGAATTCCCTGATATCTTTGAAAGATACAGGTTCACGGCAATGAGCGATAAAATGGTGCACGATTGGTTTCACAATCCGATGCAATTTTGGCAGAATCAGTTAAACTTTGCCAAATGGTGTGCCACAACAGGATGTGGTGTATCTCTTTATGCCCCAGGATTTGAACTAAATAAGTCAGTTTTATCATTTCACGTGTACTATCAGATTAGACATATACTTAAAGAAATTAGTGCCCCATTACCGCAGGATCGAGCATGGAATGCATCAAATAATCCGTACAATAGGTGGGCATTCGAACGTATTTGTCAGGAATTTAAAGTTTCTACGAGTAAAGATTGGCGTCTGAGTGGAGTTAACCATGGTCTAAGTATTCCATACGCTGGTGCACACTCTGTTAAAGAAGTCAGCGATGATTTACTGAAAAGGGCCAGGGGTTGGCTTCTTCCGAGCTTTGCTCTCTCGAGTAACGAGTGGAGAGATGATCGTATGAACTTTAAGGGTGGTGTTGCTTTCACCATCCAAAAGGTTGAGCAACCACCTGGAAATGCTTGGAATGAATTTCTTAATCATAAAAAAGAAAATAATTTTACTAACCCAGGAGTTGTAAGAGTTAATGAATCAATAAGAACTTATGTATGGGCAATTCTCGGTGCACAATCGCAAACACAAACGTCCATTATTGGTTCTGGGACGGCACTCGATGCACAAAAACAGTTTGTTGCAAACATGGAGGATGCTATTAATTCACCAGTTGACATACCATCTTCTATAAAACGTTATCAAGATGTATTACAGTACGCTCAATCCAAAGTAGACTATGTTTATGCGCCGGGACTATACATGTCTCCAAGTAATATGGAACTTAAGATCGGTCAAGTGATAGGCTATAATAATAAAATTGTTATTGCTACCGATCAACAAAAAACAGGTATAAATTCAGATATTAACACCGAATTAATAACGCAAACAAACACAGGCGAAATGGAATATTGTGGCCACAGATATCTACTAACACATCTACTAACGCACAACCACAAGTGCCACCACATATTGCAGCTAAAAATCAACAACATATCGATGAAAAAACAGCTCTTAAAGTAGGTGGAGTCGCTGCTGGTTTACTCATGATTTGGTTAAATAGTTCTTAGCGGATACTTACAACAGCCCTGCAATTGCTACGATCAACCCCCACAAGTTTTGACTAAGCCAAGTGGTGGTCTTAGCTAATAAATTCAAGAGCCAGGAAACTATACTCCCTATTATACCTGGAAGTGCAGACGCGTCTTTCCCAGCAAGCTTTCCCAGTGCTGAACCTAATGCTTTTACACCATCCCTATCACTAGTTGGTGCACCACCTCCTGTACCACCACCGGTTAACGCGAGAGTCAAAGTCGATATAATAAATCCCAAAGCAGTTAAAATACTGTCAATGGTTATCCCCTGTTCTCTGAACAATGTTTTAATTTTTTCGACCAATGTAGTATCATCGTTGAAGACTTGATCGATAATTTCTCGAATTCGACTGATTTGTGATCGAAGAGCCTTTCTATTACTGGAAGCAGCTTCGAGGCGGGCCAATCTTTCATCTTCTAAGTTACGCAATCTTTCTGCAACGCGACGTCTACTGAAATCATCACCCGCCTGTTCAAGTTTTGTTTTCTCATAAGCTATATGCTTGTCGAGTTTCCCTAATATTGAACTCCGAGGATGGTACACTGTCCGTGGAATTATCGTAGTAGGTATCCAAGATTTCTCTGAGTCCGTCTGAGGCCAGCTTCGAGCTTTCTTCCAAATTATCTATGGTACCGAGTTCATCACTCACAGTCTGAAGAACCTTAGTAGTCTTCGCGGAAAGTTTTTCTCCTCGTGAGAAGTCTACAAAACCTAATTCATTACGAATAATGTTGATGCCATGTTTAGCGGCTATCGTAGACAAAGCTAGGGGCTTACGAGTACGATAATGCAGAAGATCAATATCAGGTTCGCTGCGTATTCGCAATATTCCTTTACTATCTATCTCAAACTTTGAATAGTCACGACCAATTGGGGTTTCTTTAAAGGTATCGTAATAATCATTAACGGTTGATTGTAAAAGTTCATCGTTAAGATTCATGCGACCAAAATCATCTAGATTAAAGTCATCCATTTTTATATTAAACATAAGGTTACATAATTTCAATATAACAATGTCTTCGCAATACGGACGCAAGTTAAACCCAAAACGTAGACTTCGAGATCCATTAGGGGTCAAAGCAATTCGTCGGTCTGTAACTTTAACTAATAACCCTAGTACCATCAATCAGAATCAAACGCTTCTGGTTCCTTTCCTAATCTCGGCGCACACGATGTGTTAGTTCTGGGAACTGTCCGACTAGCATTTACGATTAGTTTGACTTCTGCTAACGTTAACAGGGAGCCTGTTCAGAACATAGGTCGTGCTATCGTTAAGAAAATCGCGATTAAAATTAGTGGTAATGAGGTTTTGAGTATCGATGATAGCGATGTATACTATTGTTACATGGATCTCTGGAGAACGGATAGAGAAAGGGAAAACTTACAGTACCAAGGTATTTGTAATTTGAACACATTGAAACTGCGTGTGGGTGCTGAAAATGGTGAAAATAGAATCGTAAAAGATCTCGCTGTTGCCAGCGCATTAGGTAACCGATTCTATATTCCGCTAGGCTTTGAATTACTAGATTCCCACATGCTCTTTTATCAAGCATCCCTAGGCGATAGATTAGAATAAGAACTCACTTTTAATGACAACGGTAGAGAAATCAGAGCTGCTGAAGATGCTAGCTATTCCATTGAAAATATAACGCTGGAGTATGATATGATTACAGATCCCGATTTAGCCAGACAAATTCGTAACCAGTATACAGGAAGTTTAGCCATGTTGTATGATCGCGTGCTTCGACATCGAAAGATGACAAGGAGCAAAGAAAGATACGACGTGGAATATCAATCTAAACGTCCCCACGAGATCGTTGAAGGGTATTTTAATTTTGTTCGAGGACCCCTCCGATGCATTTAAAAGAAATACCGAGAAATTCTATCGAGGGCGTTCCTAATCAACTATATAGTCAAGGAATGCTAGCGTATCAACAGTGGGATGAGATTAAAAAACTCCCTTCTATAAAGAGAAGTTAACGCGGTTGTGAAAGATCTGTCTCTCGGGGATGTATCGATGGGTGAATACCTCACCACAAAGTACGCGCTATGGTTCGACATGTGAATCACGGACGATGACCAACTACACGGCAATGGGCGGAGAATAGAAAATGCCCGACTATAAGCGTTAATAAAACATACCTATCGAGAGATTGGTTAATGAATGAAGATGGGGTGTACAGAGTTGATCCGGGCGATCGTTTACAAGACTGTTTACGAGTATTTCACGAAAAATACAAAGGAGAATCAACCCTTTTCATAATAGACGACTGCAGCGCGAGTAAAGAACTTACCAAAAAGAAAGATATGCTTTCATTTTTAGCTTTCTCCGGACGACATAATGAGCATAGCGTTTGGGTACTTACTCAAAAACACAACTCTGTCCTGAAAGATCTTAGAGAGCAGACCAAATTGGTAGCCCTGTTTCATTGCAAAGACCGAGATTCATTCGAGGAATGTCTTCGTGAAAATGATGTTATTTATACCAAGTCCGAACAAGATAAAGTCAGAAAACAGTTAGCTTCAACGAAGCATTGTAAACTCGTATTAAAAACTGATCAACCAGCTGCTTATGCAATTGCTTAGCAAAATTATAGCAACTGCTAAACAAAATTATAGCAAATATAGCAACTGCTAAACAAAATTATAGCGAAAATATGGTAAATATAGCAACTGCTAAGCAAAATTATAGCAAAAATAGCAAAAATATGGCAAAAAATACAGCAAAAATAGCAAAATTATAGCAAATATATCAAAAATAGCGAAAAAATACGATAAATTGAACATTAGCGTTTATTATGACATAATGTGGCTTGAAATCCTCATTCTTTCACAACAGTTTATTATTACGGGCTGAATTGGATATGCCATATTTTATTATGTTAGACTTAAATATCTCCTTAGGTATTACATTATGGAATTATTAGATAAACATAGAGAAAGACTCGCCGCTTTGGCAGCCGGTTGAAAATGTTCCCAATATTTGTCGGGAAAATTATACCATCGAAAAAATTGATAACATGACCGATGAAGAAATTAAAAAACTGTACGTGCGTTACGAGTCTAGACTGGGAGCTACCATGACTAAAACAATAGGTTCGGCTATGTTACTATGTCGTAGCTAGTACGTTTCTTCCTATCCCGGCAGAACATCGCCCGTGTTTATTCGAATCTCTCGAGAAAGACCCATTCATTGAACACGCTATAAGCTCAGTAAGCTGTGAGTTTGATCATAGATACGGAATGTTGTTAGCTCCACTCACCACCGCCTTAATAACGGCTAGGTATTGTCAATTTAAACATACGTGCCCACTTAATAATAATGGAGACTCAAGTGACACCACAACAGATTGTGGAAACACAGTCACAACAAGTGAACGAGAAAATACAATCACAATGAGTGAATGAGGAAATACCAACGAAGGAGAACCCCAAAAAAATCGCAGCTGGTAGGAAGGGCGGGCTGGCAAGGAAAGCGAAACTAATCCATAATTCAAACATTGAACATAGTCGTCTGATTAAAACTTGGGCACTAGTAGGAGTTGTTGCTTTTGTGGTGGTGTGGTTGTTTTATAAGACCGGAGAAGAGAAAACGTCACTCCCGATGTCACAACAAGTTCAATTAGAGGTTAGCCCCCATATAATGTTATAATAAGAAGCATGACTACTCCAGTTACAGACGGTAAAATGTTGGTAAACGCAACATATCATTCAGCGGTGGTCAGCGGCTTGGCCATTGGCTATGCCCGTATAGCTAAAATGATAACTACAGCCACACCACCCAAGCTAGATTTTAATGATTATGATATCGGTATGGTCATTCTCGATATTGGATTGGCTATGGCTACAAAGATATGCTCATCAAACAAGGGCTTATCCCAGAAGACATAATGAAGTAATTAAACATTTGAATATATTATATTCATATAAATATGGCAACAATTGTGATGATGGTTGGTGGAGCTGTTGTTAATGCTCTAGCTTTTTCGGGGAGTAATTTTTTATTTTCTACTTTGAGGGAATCAAACGCTTAAGAAGTTGAAGAGGAGCATAAACGATATAATAAAGCATTAGAACAACTTGAAGCAGCCCAGTCACAATGGACCAGGCGCAGAATGGAGAGATTAGATTTTCTTAATGAAGAACTGCGTAGGCAGCGACATTCAATTCAAACGTTTAAGGATGTTGAATCTGCCATGCACGAATACTTCCTCGTTTATGGAAAAAAAATTGACTACATACCAAAACCAAAAATAAGTCAGTTTTATACACCGTCAGAAGAGGAACAAAAAAAATGCGAGATAATATTCATAATATTTGGGTTGACTGGTGTGGCTATTTAAGGTTACACAATAACTACGCATAAACCATGATCTATCAGCCATGTCACTCTGACTGCTAATCTATAAATAGCGCTGACTGATTGTTAAGTTATGTCAGGCTGACTGTTGTCTATTTGTAGCTACACATAAGCTATGGTCTATTACCTAGCAACTAATCTATAGATAGCGATGACAGCTATGACTCACAGTGGAGATATGATTTGCATTTAGACAAATGATATGATAGATGTATAACCATGAATCTGTGCAGATTTACACTCATGGGAAAGCCGACTCAATGTAACCGACGTTCTGTTGGTATTTACTGTGGTATCCACTCTTATTACATCAGGCGGGGAAATGTAAATTATACATGTTCTGTATGTGGGATAGGGGTTTATGTAAGAATCACGGTGCTGATAGGGTCAGGAACCAGATTATTTACACTAGGAAGTGAGATTACATCAATGAAAGGAATAGGTTGGGGAGAACGTATTTAGATATATGAAAAAACAGCCAATTAGACATTTGACTCATTTTGCATATTCCATTAAACCACAATGGTTTTTGTGAGAGAGTTGAAGGCTTTAGCAAAACAACGTGGTCTACATGGATATTCTCGAATGAGAAAAGCTGAATTGATTGATTTACTCAGACTGTTAGAGAACTCAAAGTTCAAGCAAAAAACAGTGGGCTGAGAGGTTATTGTCAAATGAGAAAAGCTGAATTGATCACTTTACTAGATAATTATGATGTTGATAATAAACAACAAGATGATGTTGATAAAAAAACAACAAGAATTAAAATTTGTACCCACATCCGCCGGCATTGGTAAATGTCTAAGAGGTTGGAAGATGGATATTAATTCCAACATGGATGTTAATGATGTTAAGCCCATAATATCGAGTAAAATTAAAGAGGAGTTAGATGATTTACATAGTATAAAATACCAGCTGACGATTAAAATGTCATTGAGTAAAAGTAGCGCAGACGATAGCACTGAATATACCGAACCATATTTCCGGAGCAATCAAGAAGTTATAACCGAATCCGATACTATGAGCGCATCATTAGATACATCAGTTCAGAGGATACAGGAAACTTTAGAATGGATTAATAGAGGTTCGCGTTGGGGTGTGGATAAAATCGATAGTTTATATTTAGATATAGCAAATTATATGCCCTTCAAAGGTGGATCTTATATAGATTTACCCCCGTATTATGAAAAGAAAAAAACCATAAGAATGATGATAAGATCTGCATTGTTCACCGTAGACAAAAATCTGGATAGACCTTCTAGCTATCCCCAAAACGATGGACTAAACTTCGATGGTATAGACGAACCTACACCAATATCACAAATTGATAAGGTGGAAAAGCAAAATAATTTAGCTATAAATGTTTTTGGACATTCTTCTAAAGGAATTGTTGTACACAGGATAAGCTCCGCTCCAGAAGATATTCCCAGAATCAATTCATTTCTGATCGAAAAAGATGGTAAATATCATTATATATGGATAAAGAGTTTAAGCAGACTATTATACGATCAAACAACCCATAAGGAAAAGAAATATTTCTGTGAAAGATGCCTACATAGGTACAGCCAACAAGATCTATTAGAAGCGCATAAAGAAGACTGCAGAGGTGTTGGACAGACTGCTATCAGGATCGATATGCCTAAAGAGGGGAAAAATATATTAAAATTTGAACATTATTGTAATCAAATGCCAGTACCGTATGTAATTTACGCTGACTTCGAAGAGCTTATCAAACCTATAGAAAATACTGAACAAAATAATCAAGATAGTTTTACGTACCAAACTCAAGAACATATTCCTTGTGGGTTTGGATATATAGTTGTGAGGTATGATCGGAAAACAAACCCGCCCGTGATTTACAGAGGTCCTGATGCAGCTGGAAAGTTCCTAGAATATCTACAAAATGAAGAGAGAATAATCAGGGAAAATTTATCGCGTAAAATACCAATGTGTATGACGAGGGGTGATTGGAGGGCCTATAAGAAGACAACGAGTTGTCATGTTTGTAATAAACCCCTGAATGGAGATTCCGTAAGAGATCATTGCCACGTCACGGGTAATATCGGGGAGCCGCGCATAATGAGTGTAACTTGAAAGTAAAAATGAATTCTCAAACAATACCCATCCCCGTTGTGTTTCATAACCTTAGAGGATACGATTCTCATCTCATCATGCAAGCTATCTCAAAGACAGACGGTGGCTTAACGTGTATTCCTAATAATATGAAAAAATATATATCGTTCTCATTGACTAAAACTATACATTATACTGACAAGGATGGGAAAGCCAGAATAAAGCAAAGTAATGGGCTTAGGTTCATAGACTCTGTACAGTTTCTGTTATCTTCCCTGGACAATTTAGCTAATGCGAACAATCCCAATGACTTTGCGCTAACAAATCAATATACAGATCGGTGCCATCATTTGTTGCTGAGAAAAGGTGTATATCCTTACGATTATATGGATGATTGGTCTAGATTCGACACAACTAAATTACCACCCCTTGAATCATTCTATAGTAACTTAACAGAATCTAAAATAACCAATGCTGATTATGAACACGCTCTGACGGTGTGGGATAAATTCGGTTGTAAGAATTTAGGTGATTATCACGATTTGTACTTAAAAACCGATGTACTATTACTCGCCGATATATTAGAGATATTTAGAAAGACAAGTTTAAAATAATACGGCTTGGACCCGGCATGGTACTATTCCAGTCCCGGACTATCGTGGGATGCATTGTTGAAGAAGACAGGTGTAGAACTAAAACTACTCACCGATTACGATATGCACTTGTTTATTGAGAAAAGATTAAGAGGTGGTATATTGATGGTAGCGAAAAGAGGCTAATAATAAATTAGTGGAAGGATATGATCCCAGTAAACCCAATACGCACATATTATATCTCAACGCTAGCAATTTGTACGGATGGGCTATGAGTCAACCTTTACCCACGGGTGGTTTTGAGTGGGTCGATGTGAATGATATCAAAGTGAATGATATCAAAGTGAATGATATCTCCTCAGATTACGAAAAAGGGTACATACTAGAAGTTGACTTGCAATATCCAAATTTGTTACATAAAGATCAATAGAGGTTATCACGCGAGTGTGTTTGGGGATGCTAAATATCCTGCATTAGGAATAAACATTGTATTTAGCGAGCCTTGGCGAGCAAAATACATAGTGTTTATTCCTAATACAGGATATTTACCATCCCCAAACACACAAGCGTGATAACCTCTTTATCATATAATGTCATTCTTTGTTTCTGTGCTTTAAAATCGCTTTCCCTCTCTCACAAACGTTACCGAAATATTGCGAGTTTTCCTGGAATGGGCGCATTAATATTTAATACGTCATGGGGTAAGTGATGTGTCAGTCGGACAGTGACAGTAGCCAATATAGTTCCAACTGATATCTGTTTCTTATACAGTGGCGAAGCAACATATACGTAAAACAACAGTTGTTTTTAATTGCCTTTAGCGGCAATTCATCGGTCTGTCTGGTAGAGTAACTGCCCTTTGTCAAAGGGAAGCTACTCTAACCCTAGTCTATGAGACGCCACGGTCAGACGTTGTTGACAGTCGATCTGTCCTGTTATAACCTTAAGAAGTGTAGTCAGATGTACACACAGCGACTAAACGAAACAAGGTAACAATTCAAACATATTTCGGCAATATCCAACTACTTTAATTTGTGGAGAAGGTTTTAAGCCGCAGAGGTCTACAAGCACAGATATGGCTACTCATCCCGCTTGGCTAGGCCTCGTGCCCTCGCAAAATTGTTTCGAAATTTATATCTCGAAAGTTGCCAAAACTTATAAAATGCCTTAGCTACGTCACAGTTAGACACTGATTTTCAGTATATTGGACTGTTCTTTTCATAATGATAGCAATTATCCATGTAGTTTATCCAGATTCACGATGGTTAATTCTGACTCAATCGCCAAATGACGAGGGCGACACCATGTTTGTTTATAAACAGCGAAAGTAGTCCTACTTGACCTTTGATATTTGAATCTCTATCCGCATATGACCCCAACGGATATCGTTTTTATCCGTTGGCTTTATCCTGTCGAGAAACCTACCCATTATATGATAATAACAGTTATCCGCTAGCTCCCGAAAGATTAATGGTTAATAAAGAGTGGATGTCGGAATATCAACACTCCTTGATGGGTAATACAAGATTAGCTTACGTAGAAAAACTCGTACCAAATTTGATGGATAAGACAAAATATATAGTTCACTGCAGAAATCTCCAGTTATATCTATCGTTAGGTATGAAACTAAAGAAAATACACAGAGTTCTAAAGTTTGATCAAAGTCCTTGGATGGAGCCTTATATAAGGCTGAACACAGATTTAAGAAAGATAGCTACCAGCGATTTTGAAAAGAATCTATATAAGCTCCTGAATAACTCAGTATTTGGTAAAACTATGGAGTATCTTAGGAAGTGTGTTGATGTTAAATTAGTCAGATCTAATGAGGAAGAGAGACTCTATAGCCAGTCCGGCTTTTAACAGAAGCAAGATATTTGATAACGACTTAGCTGCACTACATATGCAAAAGAGTAATATAAAATTCAACAGACCGGTGTACGTCTGTATGAGTATTCTTGACTTGTCAAAACACTTAATGTACGACTTTTATTGCAATGAACTTAAGAAGCAGTACGGCGATAGATGTGAGGTGTTATATACCGACACAGATTCTTTGTTGATTGAAATACAAACGGAGGATGTGTATAAAGATATGGCAGAAAAAATAGATATGTACGACACGAGCGATTACCGAAAAGAAAATCCACTACAGAGCATAGTAAATAAAAAGGTGTTAGGTAAGATGAAGGATGAATGTGCTGGGACCCCTATAGCGGAGTATGTCGGATTAAGACCTAAGATGTATTCTATAAAGAAGTCCGATAATGGAGAGATAAGGAAAGCTAAGGGTGTTAAGAAGTATGTGGTAAAAAAGCATATCAAACACGAACAGTATAAAGAAGCATTATTCAACGGTAGAACATTCAAACACGAGATGAACTCTTTAAAAAGGTACAATCATAGGATATATGGATAAAGAATGAACAAGGCATCATTATCCCCCTTAGATACAAAGGGATGGATTGATAATGATGGTGTAACTACCTATGCTTATGGTTATTTAGGGCAGTAATACTGCATCGTCTGGAACTATGAGCAACTCTTCTCGTACAAATGCCCTGCCCGGTCCATCTTTAAGATAATAAAGAATAGGCTCTCCTTCTTTCATGACCAATCGACTAATGTTATATGTCTTAAGGGACCAAATCGGATCGGTTGCACGACGTACGCCTCCTTCAGGTTCACCAGGCTGGTATAAATATCTTATGCTTACTCTATCCGGAAGTTTTTGTTCTTTGCCTCTCCTCGATGCTGAAGATTCGGAAGTCACGGATTTCATTTGGATCGCGTCGGATGGTTTCTTCCCGATTAAACTCGTTTCTTCATTATTCAGCACTGATACAACAGCTGATAATCGTGTCACCCATTCCGTTGATCTCAATCATTCCAATTTCATTTCAATCCCATACTGATAGCCAAACAAACGTTCCCCTAATGTCCGGTTAAATCTTTCAACGATAGCTTGACTACGGTGGGCCTCTTTTTCACCACGCCTGATTTTGACATCGTGCTTTGTTAACAGTTTAGTTATTGATCCAATAAACGATCTACTTGAAATAGCTTAGGCCATTTTAATGGTCCGCATTTATATATGTGGCTCACTGCATTAGCTACTTCTGTTGAATTTTTCGAGGTTAATGGCTCAGCCTCTTTGTATCGACTAGCCTCATCCACTACGGTTAAAGAGTATTTATAAGTTTTGCGTCTTACATTATCGTGGGGAAGATACAAGAGGTCAGCCTGATGAACTTCATTCGTTGTAAAAATATCAAACTTCTTCCTTGGTATATAACGTGGTGCCGGTAAATATATTTGCCACATCGCTTGTTTTTTTAACCAATCCTTGGCCACATATTTAGATACCTTAGCCGCGGTGGCTAATTTTTTTATTGCTCCTATACCTTTCCAATATCCTTGTGGGCTATAGTAAATTTTATTCATTATCAATTAATATTGATGATTCATTTAATATGAATCATGACTATCGTTGAATCGCATCATCATTTTTGCATAAAAAAGTCCCCCTGTAGTGGCAGTATAGGTATATAAATCTGGCTCCAGTTGAAGTGAGCCAGAACCCCCATTACCTATACTACTCCCGAGTCCCTATATACGGAATCCAGTGTCAGATACTTCACTCTGCCACGAATAAAGAGTCTTACTTAAAGGGACTCAGCAGCCTTCTCTCTGTTTAAAGGTGAGATGACATCATTTTCTTGTTAAATTCTCCTGAACTTAAACTTATATGATATCCTGTGCACGCCACTTTAACTTACCATGTTTTCTTATCCTCAACAAGTTATATTGCATTTATTATACCGCAAAACTTGAACGTTAATTGTATGTGTGTGTGTGTGTTTTTATAGATATTAGTAGATTAGTTCACTTGTACATTAACTGTTGATATGCCAAGTGATAGATAAAGCTGTACATTACATAGCATGAGATAGAGTACATTGTGGTAAATACCCGTGGGCAATCTCACGTAAATACCGTCTCCTGCGAATTTTGGCCATGCCACGTCTATCATTTGGTTAAGCATTTACGCCATTGAAATTATTCTAATTTGTGAAAGCCAGTATGAAACAAATTTGTTTAAGTGGGAGGTTAGGCACCCCACCATATTTCAGTGGATTTGCCTCCCTTACACCAGTGTGTGTTGGTAATCATAAACTGAACATGTGACACACGTGACTGCATCAAGCCTCATTCTGTGTACACCAGCAAGCAGCCAAACGCATATCTCATAGGCAACTTGTTATTTATCCCTTCCCTATCAGGCAAATTTTGCCTTCTTTTTCCATTCGTTTGCATGTTGATATTGTAATGTAAACATGTTTTTCCTCTGGACCAAGTTTGGTACATCAATACTTCTTGCATCATACTTCTCGCATAATGAGTATGCATATCTGTTCATTAGCAATATAAGTCAATGATTCGATGAATGCATAAGAATATGTTTCTTGCTCTAATTTTCTTGGTGACAGACAGATAGACAGTTTATTATAGTCTCACCTCATCACAATGATTTATGCATACTTTAAAAATAAATATGTTTAATTTTTTTTTATCTCAAATACATATCATATGTAAAAGTATACAAGTATAAGATGTAACGAGCCACCCTATACAGGGTTACGCAAGACTTTTCATAAAAAGAGCATATTAAAATATAAAAAAGGTACATAAACTACAACGCATATAAAAGTAAAACCATGAATTAAGAATAAAGGCAATTATATCTTTTAGATAAAATGTTAAAGCAGGTTTTGCCACTTAAATATATCACATCTTGGGAAGACAGGATAAAACTGGCTTTTCCCGGATCATCGAAATTCTTGAAATCATCTTCTACATCGCAACATTTTCTTAACAGTTCTTCTCTTTCGGTTTCATAGTTAGGACATCTTAGTAATACGTGCTCTTCGTCTTCTATACCATCAGCACAAAATGGACATATTCTTTCATCTAGGGGCGTGTTTGTGTAGCGTCCAGTCTCTACTTTGAGGGGCACCACCCCACTCCTGAACTTGGCTAAAGCCGACCTGTATCTCCTCGGCATAGGGGTTCGAACATAATACTGCGTTTCGTAACCTTCCTTGAAACTGTTGTATGTTCTTAGCTTATTTCCGCCGCTTCCTCTCTTTCCTTCCTGTTATGAAACCTCGTTCCTCCAATTTTCTTTAAATTGCTGCATAGTCTTATCTTGGATGGTATTCACAATGTACTGACTTCCATATACTTTGTCCAGTGGTATAATGTGAGTTAGGCTTGATTCCTGTAACTTCTTGTGTAGTCGGAAGGTCCAGTTGGATTTTCGTCTTATTGCCCATTGATGACTCCACTTGAACATCTTGTAGTTGAGACGCTGATGGTCCATTCTCCTATGGCGCATGTATAGTCGGGTGACTGACCTCCACTGTCGCACTGTGGTCGGGTCCAAGCCCATGTCTCCGGAAATAGCGTTGTTTGGCGCAAATTTTCTCAACCCTTGGTAGTATCTCATGGCTTGGTTCTGGACAGCTTCTTTGCATGACATGTTGTATGTACCCCAAATGTTAGCTCCGTTTTCAATCACCGACCACACCATTGAGTCGTAGAGTTTCGTAAAGTCCCAAACTCCATGCCACCTAAAAGCTTGAATTTCGCTATTAAAACCTCTAGCGCTCTGCTAGCTGAACTTGCTAATGCCTTAGCCATTCTCTTGTTATCTAAGTGCTCTGTGAGTAGTATTCCCAGATATGTATATTTCTCCGTTATTTCCATATATTCATCTCCACACTTGAAAACCTCGGTTGTTCTTTTCACTCTTGCACCACGGAAATGAATAACTTTAGATTTGGAATAGTTCACAGACATATCGTTCTTCAAACACCAACTGTTAAGGCAATTCAACAACATGTTTAGCTCACTTTAAAATTCGGCCAGTAGTACTATGTCATCAGCATTGGCTAAAATTCCTACTTTACATTCTCCAGTAGATACACCAATGTCCATATTATTAATCAAAATGAGGTCATTTATGTACAAATTAAACAATATAGGTGAGAGTAGGCAACCTTGTTTTAATACACTGTCTACGTTGAACCAAGGGGAGTGTCTCCCATTTAGCCGAACACAACACTTTACTTCTTTGTAGACGATATTGCTCCGAACATCTTGCCTTTGATATCAAGTTCCCGGAGTTTCTCCCATAGAATTCCTCTATTGATAAAATCGTATGCGTTGCGGAAATCTATAAAAGCTGCGTATGTAGACTTGCCCATCGCTTTTGGGGTTTCAATTATAGAGGTAATAGAAGTGACGTTGTCAATCGTTGATCTTCCCTTCCGGAAACCGTTCTGGTTGTCTTCTATTAAAGAGTGAGATTCTGCAAAACTAGAGAGTCTATTATTTAAAATACTGCAATAAAGCTTGTAGCTTGCACTAGTTACAGTCAGTCCTCTGTAGGAGAGAAGATCTCTCCTGTCCTCTGTCGACGACTTCGGTATCGGGTTTATCACAGCCTTTGTCCACTCAGACGGTATGCAGCCTTTCTCAAAACAAATATTAAACAGGTTATACATGTATCTCGCACACTTCTCATTCTTTAATACTTCCATTGGTATATTATCTAAACCTGTCGCTTTACCCTGTTTAGCCTTCACAATTGCGAATTTTATTTCGTCATGAGAAATAGGGTCACTCATGCTGTCTTCTCAGTCAGTTGTAGAATATGTTTTATCTCCGTGAGAGATATTTCCATTGCAGTTGAGGATGTCCGAGTATGCCTTGTACCAGGTGTCCATGACCTTGTCCATATCTTTACTCACTGACCCGTCTTCTAGTTTCGCCTCCATCGGAATCGTTTTCCTCCTTTCATTACCAATTCCTACCTGCCGGATTTTCCTCCAAAACTCTCCAAGGTCTGATTAACACAGTTCCTCCATATCTTGAAGTGTTTTCTTAACATGCACACGTTTAGCGCGTTTGCATTCTTTATCGAAAGTTTTTCTTCTTGCAACGTATATACTCTTTAGCTGTTGTTTCCTGGGACCATTAGATTTGCACCATAACCTTTCTGCTTCACAAAGTTTTTTCCAAAGATCAGCCAACTCCAAGTTCCACCACTGTTTCTTGTATTTACATTCCTTCCTCACCGAGTATTGCACAACTTTTCTTGACGGAAGATGTTCTTTCATCTCACATAACACAACCTCGGTGAACGATTCGAAAGCCTTATTGATAGAAGTTTGGTCTTTTATTGAACTATCCAAATCCTTAATAACTTGATCTAGTTTCTGACCTGACTCCGTTGAGGTAGAGAAGTGCTCTGGAACAGTCAAATTTCACAGCCGTAACTTGAATAACATCATCTTTGGTGACACTCGAGTGCGTTGTACCTACTTCAAGTTTCATAGTCCACTTCAACATAGAGTGATCTAGCTTGAGAATATATGTAGGGTCTATAGATCCTGTGCAGCCTGCTGATGTAGCTAAAACATTTGGTCTAACCACTTCAAAATCTGTGAAGTATTTCAACGATTCATATGCAGTCACGAAGTAATCAACCACAGAAGTGCCCCTATTTGATACATATGTGTAATCCTTCCTTTTACAATCTCTACCATTAACAATACAATAATTGGCATTAATCAAAAAGTCAATAAAAGCACGACCATGAGCATTAATAACATCATCAACAACATGTCTATCACTGATTGTATCAATACATTCGACAAAGTCAGTCAGGTTTCCACATCGGCTATTAAAATCGCCACATAAAAATGTTGTGCCTTCAGTGTAATAGGTATGCACATTTAATAACAGGATTTCATAAAACTCCAAAGCGTCAATGTTTCTTTTTGAGTTTTCTGGTGGCAGGTAGCACACACATGCAGTCAACGCAATTTCACTGTTATGTTTACCTACCAATCTCAACCATAAAATGCCTTCATATGAATTGTCTCAAATATTCACGTTATATTGTTCACATATTTGGTCTTTTATTAAAAATCCAACACCGCCCGATCCTCGTTTTGCATTAACATGGCATTTATTTCTATTTTGTCCATACCACTTGTAACCTTTAACTATAATAGTTTTGTTATTTACCAGATGGGTTTCCTCAATACCAACTATGTCCAGGTTATTTTCAATAACACATGTAGATCTCAATCGATGATTCTCGGAGAGTAAGTCAGTATTCCACCCTCCGACATTCCAAAACCCACAGAATACCTATGTGCAGCTCTGCTTCTTGCGCGTGTCCCTGCTTTTGTCAGCCTGGCTCGGTGATCGCTGATAGGTGCGTGCGGATCGCTGATTGGTCGAAGGGCGTTAGTCACGTGATCTTTGTTGATCAACATTACGACGTGCGTACACGCCTCTCCGGACATCGCTGTTGTTGTTGTTCTCTGTCCTTGCCTGGTTTCCGTCCGTCTGATGTTATGTACACATTATTAAAGTTTCTACTGTTCTTCGGTCTCTTCTTTTCCTCGAGGATCTTATCCTTGAACCCTGCAGATCGGCATCTGTGTATGTTCGTTTCAATTCATCTATGTCCGATTTCATTCCCGTCGTGTTCACCAAGTGACTGTCTTCTAACTGTGTCAGTTTTTCATTCATCACACTCAATTTATCGTCTACATCTTTCCGTACTTTCGAAACTTCAGAGCCTATCATATCCTTTACTTTATCTAACAGCCTTGATTCGAAAGCATTAAGCCTCTGATCAACCTGCATCGATAACTTTTGTATCTCTTTCAAAGCAGTTGACATTTCCGTACCTCCGACCTCTGTCGTGTTGTTTAATGGCGATTTCTCTGTAACTGTAGGTTGATATATTGTCTCACCTCGTTGTTTCTTAGTTGTAGTCTCTTCCGTGTCTTCATCCTGAGAGAGAAATCGTTTTCTGTCGTCAGTGACGTGGCTACCATTTGACATGGACGACGCCATTACTGCATGCACGAGTGTGAGTGAGTTGGGTTTAACGCCGCTTTTGACAGTTTTCCAGTTATATCACGGCGTGTCAGCTTAATGTGGGAGGAAAGCCCGAAGTGATGCAGGTCTCAGACGTTTACCACTTCGGTGAAACCCACGAGCACGGGTATGGTGATGACAAACCTAGAAACATAATCGGGGTGAAACGGGATTCGAACCCACAATCATAGGTTTCTGGCGTGTCCAGGTGACGCAACTCTGACGACTGGGCCACCCGTGCCCTCACTGCATGCACGAAGTTGTGTGACTCGCTCACATCCATTTGACACAAAAAGTTCGTATCTCAAGTGCAACCGGCTTTCAAAAGTTTGTATATCCGACTTCAGAGGCGTTATTCTCTACTTACGCCCACTTCTGTATAAAACACTATATTTAATACTCGGTGGAGGTCGTGGGAGGCAACTCAATTTTCTTATTAACACTCATTAACTGTAAGTAAGTTTAGCCTCAGCATGCTAGCTGCACCTCATGTAGTGCACCCAAACCACAGAGGATGACAGTGTATGTAATGACACAGGATGGACTGCAGTTAGTTTTTGTCTACGTGTGAAAATGTTTAATCGCCATTATCTTGAAGTAAGTATCGGCAGTTACAATCCGTTTGCCTCGAAATGAGAACGATGAATTGCAAAATAACTCGAAATCCAGAAAAGTGTATGAAACATCATGTTTAACATCTGCTGAGTAGCGCATCTTGTCATTGAATGAACACGGTCACTGTGTAGCACGTGCAGACCGTGCTTGCGCTGTGCCTTCCACGGCTTGTCCCCCCTACGTGTCATGTACACATTTCTATACAAAATTACATGATAGTTTCTTAAAGAACTTTATCTGTCATGGGTCTTAAAATAAACAAAATTCAGATTTTTTGGGTACAGGGTATTCATGGTCAAGTACCGTATGGATGTTTCATACACTTTTCTGCATTTCGAGTTATTTTGCAATTCATCGTTAACATTTGGAGTGAAACGGACTGTACCTGGTTATAGTAAAGGCTACGGTTCCAAGCACGTTCGGCCGCCAGCCATTGTTCACGTGGTGCACGTACCGTGACGCCCGGCTTAAGCCCCAGGTATCTGTACCGCAGTTACCCTGGTTACAACAACTATGTAATCATTGTTATATTTTCAACAAGGCACCAGTAATGTACTTTACTTATTTATCAATTAAATTAAATTTTGAGGTACTTAAGTTTAAGAATATTTTTATGAATGATGTAAGTTGTGAATATGATTGACATTCACTGAGCACAAAGGTGTAAGTGACCATTACGTTTATAACATGGTATCTTAATGAATCCACTCTTATGTAACTCATTATCATTTCTTAACTATTGATTTCAATATCTTAATGCTTTACAAGTTAAATGCTCATTATGATGTCTTAATTATTAACTATGAAATTGAATACTAAGATGCTATTGAATGTATGTTTGTTACCTCTGAGATCATAAACAATAACATTCCTGCATTTCGCCTAAGAACCTCTCTGTCTGTTATTGAAGACGTGGAGATCCCGGAGTTAATTCCCCGTAACAATTCTAGGCATAAACGGTCCCTTAAAAAGGACTGTTTCAATACTATAGCATGAAAAACACTGTACAACAAGATATTCGTCAGTCTACAACTCAAAACAGTCAAACAAATTTGTGTTGTCTTTAACCTATCCTAGGGAACCGCTTAAAATTGTACACAGGAAAGTTGTTTAGTAGCATATTAATTGAAATCTGCTTCTATTTGTCTCCACCATTTTCTCTTTACCCTTCCATGCATGTTTATTGTTCATGCCAGTGTTCCCAAATCTCGTGTATCATAAAACACTTTCATGTTTCTCCTTTCTAATCTAACGTTAATAACAGACAGACAGTAGTTTATTAGTGCCTCACTTCTGTACATACATAAAAAAGCTATGTACAACTTGACATAGATAGAATGTACAGAACCATTCAATAGAATTATGAGAGACAAATTATCATAACATTTATACATAAATGCTATAAAGATGATATAGTAAAACGTTA
Source organism: Haliotis cracherodii (assembly GCF_022045235.1). Taxonomy (NCBI): domain Eukaryota; kingdom Metazoa; phylum Mollusca; class Gastropoda; order Lepetellida; family Haliotidae; genus Haliotis; species Haliotis cracherodii. Next base: position 53,028,174 of record NW_027266297.1, on the reverse strand, counting down.
TCCATATAAAAAATGCTTTCTACGATTACGAATTTTAAAAGCAGACTTTGGCAAGTATAAAACACACTTTGGAGTCACTGAAAGTTAAACAAAGTTTGTCGATATCAGGTATATCTAAACAATTATAAGCCCTGATATCGTCATATAATACGCAGTGAAACAAAACATGGACCTCGTCTTCTACGCTGTCATTTCAGTGAAAACATCTTCTATTATTGACAGGTACACCGTGCCGACCGGTTTCCACTCGGATAGGAGCCACGCCACATCTAAACTTGGCTAGTACCGATCTATAGTTTCTGGCCATCTTATTTGAAACACAGTATTCTGTCCCATATACTTGCTTGTAACATATGTTATAGTGCAAACCAGTACAATACTGTTATTTAAAAAAGTGCATTTTAATACTCATTTAACATTTCAAATATCTAAATACCTAACTGGTTCAATATGTTTCCAAGTGCACCGAAATTCTATGCCCTTTGTCTGTTAAATATATTCAGCAAACATTATCCCCTCTTATCATAAGCGCCCACAGAAGAACACTTAACACAGAAGAAAAAGAAGAAGAAGAAGAAGAAAATTATTTTTTTTACGTGTCACAACTGTACAACAATGACAATACAAATACACAAATAGTGTGTACAGTGTCCGGCCATTGTGGCCTACGAGACACGCAGGACGTCACATACATATGAGTAAAGATGAGAAATATCACAGTACATACATATACATAAAAATGAGTTATCACCAGTTATCACCAGTTATCAGAACATTCTGCAACTAAGAAATAAAATACATTGGACTAAGTTGGTAGAGACGAAATATAACAAATCCCGAAATAGACGCGTATACCAAAAAGACTGGTCGGACTAGTACACACACACGCACGCCGCTATAAAAGTGCAATGATCTTGGAAACCCCATTTCACCTCACCTCATACTCCTGTTGATGTCTTAATTCTTCGCACAGAAGATGAATTAATCTCATCCGCACATCTTCGTCTTACAATATACACCATCCATGTGGCTCTGTGGATGTCGTGATGTTAATTACGGCTTCTATCACTTTAGGATATACAGTACATACAATAGTATGTTACAATTTACATATATTGTTTCATTCATGAACATGAAAGGATAAATTTACACTCATTGAAATATCCAGAATATATACACCTAGACTAGGTTTAACCATCAACCAGGTCAGCAAGCCTGACCACCCGATCCCATTAGTCGCCTCTTACAACAATCAAAGTCGCCTTTCACGGCAAGCATGGGTTGCTGAAGATCTGTTCTAACCCAAGGAACTGCTACTCCCAACTGACCGGTGACATTATTCCTGGTACCAAACATGACTGATACATAATAAATATAAAAGCTCAATGCAAGAGAATCACCAGTCTTGACTCCAATATGCGTAAAGGGCGAAATAGCTGTGAAAATTATATGAATTGACCCCTGAAATTCAGTGATGACACCAGGGATTCCCGAAAAGGATGGATATGTCCTGTTCTACCGGTAGCGCCCGCCATTCACACAATTTGCATTTTAAAAGTAAGAATTTTTTTACTATGCATTATTCCTGTATCCAAACCAGACAAGCAAGTGATTGATGGACAAGAAAATCCAGTGGTACGATAGTTTATTTACTTATTTTGTAAACTCTTCACAGTGTTTGCAGACGAATCGCGTAAGGTCATCAGGTTCCAGTGTTTAATGAGAATTGTGTGTTCTATGAAAATTGTGGTACAGAAAAGGCATACGTTATGTAAATGACCTGTTGGAAGACGAAGGTAAACTTCTATCCTTTGAATCTTTTGTTAAGAAATTTAATTTACAAACAAATTTCTTGACAAACATGGGCATTATAAACTCCATAAAACAATACTGCAGAAACAAAAGCATTAAGTGGAAGAGCTTGAGACCCCTCTTAAATCCCATTAGATCCTTTAATGTACAACACCTACAGAAATGTGAAAAAGGCACTCAATACTTTCACAAATGTTTAGTTAAAAAACATTGTGTAAATGTGGGGAAATATTTTAAAAGTAGAAATATCTTCAGAGAACTGGACAAAAGTATAACAGCATACCCTTCAGGTGCACTGTAGATACTGAGCTTCAATGGTTTCAATACAAAATTTCTCCACCACTTCCTACCTTCTAATAATGATTTAAAATGGGAGACAGCAATACATGTAGTCTTTGTGACACACACATAGAAACGACTGAACATTTGTTTTGGGATTGCAGCAAAGTACAAACGATCTGGGCAGCATTGGAACTTAGGCTAAATACCAGCGCTCAAATCAAGCAAATATCACCAAACGACATGTTTTGCCAACATGATACCAATTCAGAAGTAATGACCCATTAAATCTTATAATCATTCTTTGGGAAAAAAACATATTTTCTCATGTAAAGAAACAGAGCATATTCCATCTCTCCAGATCTCCCAGAATGAACTGCACAGTGGGAATTTAGACAGATTCTATGAATATACGTCATGAGATACACCTTTTTGTAAGGGTGTCACTGTTTTTCTGTTTTGTAAAAACTATATGAAATGCAACAAATAAAAAAAATAAAAAACGTGTAGGTTCCAGTGTTGGTACGTGACGCAAGCTTACCGTGTTCACAGGAGTACAGTCTACGAGGTCTAGTTGTCGATCAGAGTTGCTTCCCTTAGAACACCGAATGTGTTCGGTTTTTGTGAATAGTAATTGAAATGTTCATTAAATATATCCCTTTACCCCCTCCATATATTAAAACGAAAATTTGATTTTTGAGGTGTATATAGCTCGGTTTATCATCTCCGCGACCATTCTTGCCAAATAAGGTGCTTACAACAGTTGTTTTCAATGACAAACAGTGTGTACATGTATATTTTCTACTTATGGCACAAAATGTGATTGTGGTTCTTCCCCATCCCTCGATCAGGACATCCTTACTTTTTGTGTGTGTTTCTTATCTCCGACCTCAACCAGGAAGGCAGCGGCCGTGCGACAATATGTTTTGCAAAAAAATGTTTTTATATTAAACTGTGTATTATATTTAAACATTTTAAAGTTTAAAACACTGAAAAAGTGAAATATGTCACAATTAGGTGTCTTACTCTGAGAGTGTGGGTTTAAATCCCACATGAGACTCTTCCCCAAAAGTCCTGGAATTTGTACTTGATTATAAAGAAATTGCAATCCCAAATAGAAAAATAAGTTGCATTGTTAAATACCCTTCACAGATGACAATGTCCTTTTATGTACGTCAAACTAAACTACATTCAGAGCATACACAGAAAATGGGAAAGCATTTTTGCGAAGAGGCCATTTGAACACATTTTGATATTTTTTTGTGAATTAAAAAGGCTTAATATATTCAATATTATTTTTACTTAAAGCCTATGAATCACTATCAAGTAGATTTCATACCAGAGGTTCGCGAAAAGGTGAGCGTAAACTACGCCTGTCACTAACAAAAAACACGACAACATGACATGTACTTTGTGGCATGCAGTTATTAAATGGTCTCTTTTATCTGTCTGTACAGTTTACTCCCGCGACACCCTCACATAAAGGTCGCTTCACCATGTCTCTGTTGTGACAATCTTGGGGGCCGTGTCAAAGCCTGCCAAGGATACCTAAGTGATCAGCGACATTTCAGATAAGAATGTAACAAGGATACCCAAGTGAACAGCGACATTTCAAATAAGAATGTAACAAGGATACCTAAGTGATCAGCGACATTTCAAATAAGAATGTAACAAGGATACCTAAGTGATCAGCGACATTTCAAATAAGAATGTAACAAGGATAGACGCTTTTGTTTTCATTATTATTCACATTGATATGTACAACATTCAAAACATATTTTCTTCTTTAATTTTTTTAAAATTATTTACGTCCTATGTGGCATTTTATACGAACATTTGCTTCATAACGGACAGGCAATAGTCAACAAAGAGCTTAGCATCATCAGTATGATGATTGTCGACGGAAACATGTTAAGTGACAAGTTCATCTTTGATGGTGATGGTTAATTATATTAAGCGAATTTGAGTTCACTTGCCAATTCAAAGTTGGATGAAATTAAACTTACTTCAATTGTCAGTTGAAACTAGAATCCTCTATTCTAACAATCTACACCCTCCCTTGCCTTCCTTCTTTCAACAAAAGATGCAGACACTCCGGGGTTGTAAAAAACTTTACGCACTGACAACCGTGATAGACCGTCTCATACTGACTCAAAGGTTTCTAAATGACACAGCGACTGGCCAGACTGAGTCACGTGACACAACTCAAGTTGAATACCAGACGGACGACTTTACAAATGGTTGATTTCGTTCACTAAAACACGAGGAGAAACGAAAGGATAGTAATATTCTATGTGAGGAAACAAAATAAGGCACATGGTCAGTGTGAATAATGTCGTTGTGTAGCAATGTGTTGCTAGTATGAGGAGTACCCTTCGTCCTGACACAGCCTACTTGTAGGTGAGTACGATGGCTTTGCTTTCAGCGAATGACCTTTTTTCCGCCTACTGAACACATCTTTGACTCACACCGGTGGCATCCGTCACAAAAATATGCACAGACTACAGACGAACTTGTGGCTTCAGTCAACCGTTCATGCAATCTCTCTGGTCTCAAGTGGCTGTGTATTTGCAAGGACAGCTGGTGGGTTTGAGTAATATGGTCTACCCCTGCAAAGAGTATGATACAAACTCTACTGAACTATGGAGAAGATGCTAAGACAAGTCAGCTAACGTCTCAGTTGTTCTACTAAGACACTAGACTCTTTTTAAAATTTAGATTTAATTTGTTTGACCAATATGTATTTCTAGATATTCTATAAAGCTAAATAAAAGCTATTCTAAGTGAATATAAATCTATAATGTAAATGGTAATTCTATGGATTGTACCATGTATAGTTTGAATTTTCATGTGTCCAATTATCATGTTTATTCAAATGATATTTTTTCAAGATAAAGTTATATTCACTAGATTATTGCCTGTACTTGTCTTTGTGATTACCTTGTATTTTTTTCCATAAAACAGAAAATCATGGAAAGTTTGAGCGATCTGCATGGAGCGAATTTGCATATGTGTGTTCTACTAAGTAAAAGTTTAATAACCACTATACATGTCATTATATTTAAATGAAATAACATAATTGTAACCGGAATAACTTCAGCTTTATTTTGATTTATTACACATGGAAAGTGGACAGTTTTAAAGACATTTATTGACCTTTTTCTTGCAGTACAAAAATGACGCTCGACGCAGGTTGCAAAATCGCGATTTTGAGGGTGACTCCACAAATGTGATGAAAACAGGAAGTGCATCCCTATATTTTCAATGTTAACATAATTATGATGTCATTGTAGGAAGTGTGTGTGTGTGTGGGGGGGGGGGTGGGGGGGGTGGGTGGGTGGGGGGGCATGCACGGTGGACCTAAGTAGCCAATGGTCTACTAGTGTTACGGACGCTGACATGATCCACCGACTTTGTATCAGGTGGAAACGCTAGACTTGTGAATAGAGGTAGATTTATAGAGGGTAGTAAAACCTTAACGGTTGTGGGTCCATTGTACGAAGATGTGTTTAATTTTGGATGTCACTTTGTGAATGGAGATGATATCAATATCAAAATGTTCAGATACAGCGCTCCCTTTTCTCTGATGTCTGGTGAAAAAGTAAAAGAGTACACCATAGATGTATTCAAGTTGAAAATGAACAATGCACTTATCTTAGTACATAATAACCTATTCGGAAGCAAGAGCGCCTGTTATCGTTATGCAAGGGCAGAAGTTAGAATGGCTAGTGTAGCGGCTTGTCAGATGTCGATCACGTTAGACAATCTGTTCCTCGATACCTGGCCCACGTGGGTTAAGTGGTAGGTTTGGTAAAAGTAGAAGCAGTAAATGGATGTTATGGGAAAACCTTTTTCAACCTTCAAGGTTCAAACGTTAAATCTGTTTCCCAGGAAGACTGATGGAAGCAGACGATAATCTGTTCTAGGGTAACTGGGAAATTGTATACAGTGTAACTCCGCTTTTCCGGACCCAATTAACTGGAACAATCGCCTACTGGACAATTTATGTGAAATGAAATAAATACTACATAATATGCTTCTTTTATCCGGAACTTCGGTTTCGGGCCCGGACAGTTAATTTCAGTTACCAACAGTGTAGAATACAGTGATGTGTCTCACTTACCGGGCAGCGACAAGGCTTGGTGATATTGTGAGTTCCACCTTGGCTCCATCTCGTGGATGTAAACATGTAGCTGGAACTTCCTTTCAACTCGGAAATAATCTCATTGTGTTTAAACTGGAAATATTACTGGGGGGGGGGGAGAGTATCTAAACATGGAAACGTGCGACTGTAGATTTGATAGGACATTGAAAACTACCAGTCTTTAATCTGACGCCTTTAGATTTTAAATAGATAAGAGGCACACTATTAAGAAATACGAGAAATGGTTAAAAAATGTTATATGCTTGACTAACTTTCAACTTTGGGCCATAACAAAAATGTTATATGCTTGACTAACTTTCAACTATGGGCCATAACAAAGGGAAGTAATAAATATATGGCATTGTTTGAGTAGTTCATTGCAAGTGCATTTGGTCTGTTTGTATATTAGTGACAGCCAGTTAAACGTGATAGGGGTCTAAATGGACACAAACATGGAAACGAACGAGTACTTAACAGTCATTAAGTTTTTTACTTTAGAAACCAATACTCCCCGGAACATTCGTGACCGCATGTCACAAGCGTACAAGGAAAAGTGTCCTAGCTATTCCACTGTTGAATGTTCGGCAGCATTCCACTTTTTCGGCACCAAAGAACTTCAAGCCTTCATGATCAGGTGAAGAAAGTTATGGCCACTGTATTCTTGGATGCAAAGGGTGTGATCCTTGTGATTACTTAGAAAGACGATTACCAGTGCCTACTATGCTGATTTTGCTTCATCGCCTGAGAGATTCTATCAATGAATAGTGGCGCGGAATGCTGACTACTGGAGTTCTACTACTTAATGACAATGCCTCTTCTCACAGCTCTCGACTTGCAAAGGCTGCTGTGCGACAATGTTGGTTCGAAGAGCTTCCTCACCCTCCATACTCGCCAGACCTGGCACTAAGTGATTTCCACCTGTTTACAAAACTGAAAGAACACCAACGTGGAAAGCGCTATGAGGACAATGTTGACCTCAAAGTTGCCGTGAATGTCCTCCCAGCCTTAAACATAGCTGCCCAACGTTCAACAGTGGAATGGCTAGAGCACTAATCTCCATACACTTGTGACATGTGGTCATGCATTTCTTGGGGAATGAATGAATGAATGAATGAATGAATGAATGAATGAATGAATGAATGAATGAATTATCTTTATTTCCTTCAGGGGACGCATGTATGTATATATTATAGTATAAGTTTTTCTATTATTTAATTGAATCTTCATTGATGGAAGTTGAGGGACGTCCAGACCTTGGGTCGACGTCATCATCAAGGTTTGTCCTCCCAGCTGCCCAACGTGTAACAGTGGAATGGCTAGAGCACTTATCCCAATACACTTGTAACATGAGGTCATGAATTTCATGAAAAAATGCAATGACCTACTCAAACAATGTCATACATTGACTAGTTCACTTCGTGATGGCAAGTACTTTTTTACCAGCCCTCGTACAATGGGACATCAAATTTCAACACACAATAGGTTTACCTGAGCGGCCTCAACCCGTTTGATCTCTTGGTTATGTGAAAACACTTCTATTTCATCGACTGGTTGTTGTTGCTGCTGCGTGTTCTAGATTAGGTGAGGTAGGGAGCATGGTTGATCGAGCTCGACCTTTCACTAAAGGCTTGGTATCAGATTTAGCTTTGACGTTCACAGAAATAAGTCCACCGTTGTGTATCGGGAATATACAGACGAACAAGTACAAAGGGATAATGTCTCACGTAGAGTTGACAGCAATGAATATGTTGTGCCTTGTGCACATGTTATGCATATATCAATCTCTGGGCCTCCTCTTTCAATATTATTGGTATAAACTATAAAGGTTTTAATTGGTTGTGGGTCTGTCTCATAAGTCGCCACGTCTAAGTAATAAGTGTAAACTCCCCAATGCATGTACTGCCGCACAGATTGCACAATACGTCTATAGAGGTGTTATTAATATTTGTCAGCTTCCGTTTACTAAACCTTAACTCAGCCAAAGCTGTAGACGATGTATCAAGTTGACGTGGAAGCGGTAGGGTGAGTTTTCAAAAACAATTGTAATCTGAGATATGAAAGATCACATACTTATCCTTTATAACAAATTAAATCAATGTTCACCGAAGTAGTACACTTTTTCCCTTTTCTCGCTTTTTTCAAAACTTTTTCTATATTCCTTTTGTGGTAGAAGTCCTAATTTACTTTTGGAAGCTCTCGCTTAAACAAGACGCAATCTACACCAATATATACTGGTGTCATATCAGAATAGTCTCACTGCAAAGTGTTACCAGTAAATAATCGAGTCTGGTCAAGGCAATCCAACACAATATTAGCATATATCCACGTAATTGGGATACGATGACATGCATCAACCAGGTTGGCGAGCCTGACCACCCGATCCCGTTAGTCGCTTCTTACGACAATTATAGTCGCCTTTTACGGCAAGCATGGGTTGCTGAAGACCTATTGTACCCCGGATCTTCACGGGTCGTCTTCTGGTGGGGTATGATAGAGGTCAGGGCTTCTGGTCGTTGAACAAATTCATCGATATGTCTTCAGGGACATTCTTTTCCGCCAAAACAAATTCTAAGGAGGGGATGAATGGAGCTTTCTAAAGCTTTATATTCTGTGATGCGATGCGGTACAAAACAAACTGTTAGAACAACTTAGGCTCAGTGTCGACGAAGGTGGGAACAGGTATATGTTCCGATGTGATGTGAACCATGTCTCCATTCTATTAGGGACTGAATACAAATTGTTGGAGGAATTTCCATGATTAAGACTTTCTTGGTTTTTCAGTAAAACTGTTTATGCAAACCCCACAATAGAAAACGCAAAACTGTATTGCGTGTAACTGCAGATGGGTAGCTGGACATTGGAGACAGAATTTACATATGAAAATAGGGGAAATATAAAGTGGAATACCCCAATGGAATAAGAAAGATAAATAATATGTTGACTGTATGTTCTAACAAGAGTGAATTCCAAGCTGCTCCAATGTTAGAGACTAACTAGTCATCCCAGCAGTGCAGTGTTATGATTGCAGCACATTATGAGTCACTTAAATATTTTTGCTTTTATGTAAAACGATACATTTTTGTAAACACTTATGTTCATATTTTGAATAATAAATGCTGTATTAATATAACTACAGTTCTGTATGCTCGATATTAATCTCAACATCCATAACATGGCAACAGAATATTCAACAAAACAAACGACAAAGACAGGGAATATCCACCAAAATAGCATACAATATATGTTGTTGCGCACTATCATTCGAAATTCTAGTTATTAAGTTATCCTCATTGCTGACTATCTGCCAAATGTCGACCCTCCGCATCAGGAGCTGTGGATAGCCTAGTGGTTAAAGCGTTCGCTCGTCAGGCCGAAGACCCGGGTTCGATTTCCCACATGGGTACAATGTGTGAAACCCATTCCTGGTATCCCCCTCCGTGATATTGCTGGAATATTGCTAAAACTCACTCACTCACTCACTCACTCACTCACTCACTCAGCATCACCAGTCAGATTATAACTGAAAGTGCGTCATCTGGCAATTGTATTACTGACGAAAATATATGTCTTGTTACATCCTCTGAGTTAGGGAGTATGTGTAGGTGTGAGCATTATGAGTGGGATCACATCTTAACAAAACGCAAAACTTTATGGATGACAGCTTCTGGTTTATTGCATATGGTGATGTGGATTCTTACCCCGTTATCAAACTAGAGTGACTACAAGCTAGTGAAGTGAGGTAGGAGATGGTTGCTGAACAGGATGTATTGTTTCTCAAGTCGACTGAGGGTACTGGGGATCACATCTTGACGATGCTCCTCTTTATTCCTCCTTACATCACCTGACTTGTGAACCCGCCGATAACATCATCAGAACTTGCAAATCAATACATCATATTCTATATCATGGTGTTATCTGTTATAACATATGCGCGCACCACACGCCCACGCGCAGGCACGCAGGCACGCCCTCACACACTGATCATAAAAGGAGTGCCTGTATTCCGACAGTAGGCTAATGTGCAGTCATACATGATTCAGTGATTCAAGCCATAACGTCGCGTCGCGTGTGTGTGTGTGTGTGTGTGTGTGTGTGTGTGTGTGTGTGTGTGTGTGTGTGTGTGTGTGTGTGTGTGTGTGTGTGTGTGTGTGTGTGTGTGCGGGGGAGGAGGGGGGTGTGCGTGTGGGTGTGTACTAGTCCGGACTGATGCCGATTTATAGTGCTAACGACGTGTCCAAGATGATTACACTTATATAGCGACGTGCAGGCACACTGAGATACCATGCCGCGTTTTAACATGAATACTCCACTCAGACACAGTATACTCCGAGCCGACCATTCCTTGTTATAGCCCCGAGCGCCAGACATGGTAACAACAAGTACCACCTCTTAACGTCTTTTGGTATGACGCGGCCGGGGATCGAACCCGGACCTTCCGCTCTCCGGGTGGACTCTCAACCACAAGACCACGGAGCCGGTCCTTATATAGTATTCTACACAACTTTGGGGATATTAAAAGTACCCAGGTGACAACTGAATGTGACGTTTTCCTTGGATATGGCGTTATATGAATAGTATTGCCATGGAACTAACATAATCAGCTTCGTGTCAATGTATAGTAATCAGTGAGTTACACATAATCACAAGCCAAACGGCGCGTCAAAGGAACCTGCTGGGACAAGTGATGAGCAGTGATGTTCAGTCCAGAAACTGAAGGATATATAGAAAATCTCACCCGAGTGTCTTTTGATATCAAATATATCAACACGAGTTGATAAAAGTGGGAAAACTCCGAGGCTTCCCGGGAATTTTTTTCCACTTTTATCAACGAGTAATTTATTTATCATCCAAAATCATTCTTCCAACTTTTTGAGTTTGTAGAAAGTAATAAGCTGTGTCTTAAAGTGTAAAAAGTACTGCTAACAGCTTCAGTAGCAGAGCCATGAGCATGTCATTTGATTGTGACGTCATGGTAACCATTGACGTCAAAATGGTCTGCAAAGCATTGTGATGCAATTTCATTGCAGCGATATCTACAGTATAGATATCGCTTGATCTCACCCAAGCGATATCTCCTGTGGGAGCCAGTTTTAGATGATAAATTGTATTCTTCTTCGCTTAATTATTCATATGAATTCAAATATATATCAAATGAAAAGATATAAACTATGATGGACAAAAATATGTTCACTGCAATATGTTCATGGTGGTGTTATTCATTCAATAGTAATGATGTAAATAGGACAATATAGTTGCTCGATGACAAAGCTTATACCAGAACATGTGTACACAAACGGGACAGTTATTCCTTTATCTCTATATTTTCACTTACAAAAATGACAGTTATGAAATGATATTCTTTTCAAAATAATGAGGAATATTTTGATTAACGGCTCGTTCGACTTTTGGTACCAATCTGCTTTCCTCACATGTTAGTGAAGGGCTCTTCCCGCAACCAGTACAAAACAAACGTGAATGAAAGGAGAACATAATTGAGGGACTGTCTGTATTGCCTTGACAAAAACATGTACAAAGCTCTAAATTGATATTAAATTTATAAAATATTAAACATTCATAAAACAAGTTAATAATTTTGCAGATGCCAAAGATCTGTGTAGCTACACGTCTACTCACAATCTACATGATTGACAAGACTGAAATATGTATGATATTCACGAGCATATATAATGTGACATTTTCTTCTGCATTATGCTGTTCAATTATGCCGAATTTAATAATCAGACCTATTCACACTCGCACTTTTTCCACAAACAATATGGAAACGATGCGAATCATTGCACAGATGTAGGGACAGCATGTCCTGTCCTTCTCGTTGCCAGATGGCGCCGAAAACTGGACAAATGGTTTTCCAATTCCTAGAACTTTATGCGTTGTTATTGAATTTCGGAATATTTCTGAAAATAGAACATGGATACAAAGATAGTACTCACAATATCGCCGTGTCCTTAGAAGTAACACTCTTCATCTTGAAGGGGCGTCTATGTCTTATCCAAATTATTGCAAGGGAACGCGATAGTACAGCAATGGAAAGCGATAAATATATTATTAACCACGGCTGTTAGGAGCTTCTATAGATGCCCGTTTGTGGCAAATAACCTTTTACGTATTTTTTTTACAAGGACAAGGGGAATATAATTTTGGAAATCTGCAAAACTATTTTGGGGAGTATTGTCCAAAGCATTTAGAATCTAGTGCATCAAATAACGATGACATACCCGACCTCACAATGCAATATAGAATGAAGTATATATAATGTCTTTTCTCAAATGTATAACATATCCAATTTATATAACAATAACTTCTATTGAAAATCTTAGACTCAGTTGAAATCATAAAATTCAGTTTGTGCAATAATATGTATTCTTAAACACAAGAGAATGATTTGCTATCGTGTGTAATTCAGAATTTAAATAACTACCTCTGGCTCATTCATTGAACAGTATGTTTAAATTCTTTATTGGTTTTGTTTGTCTTGCATCTTGCTTATTGTATTCAATCTATTTTTCAGGTAACAGGCGAATGCTGAATACAGAAACAGAAATACCCGGGTTTAAACTTTAGCAGGAGAGTATTTTTTAGCTTTCAAAATGGCTACACTTTTGCATAAAATGGTTATTGCTTTGGAGATAATCACCTTCATTATCATTATATTGGTCGCTCTAGGTAATAGATACGCTTTTGTTCAGCCGTATTTTAAAGAACTGTCATCCACGACAATCTATGCAAATTTTAAACAAAGCTATTTGAGAAAACCTTACCGAGCGCATCAACCACGCTATGAAGGATTTCAGAAGGTGGATGACAACAAGACATTTGTCTACGCTGCCTACTACGATGACAGGGACGAGGACGCTGTCGTGAAGGTTGTTGTGTTGACTCCCAGGAACATATCCACAGTTTTCAAATGCGTCCTTCAAAACCAACAAGGGGACCATGAAACAACCAAAGGTCGTCTCCACTACATATACGAACCACCACAGTGGAGAAGCGCGTAAGTAATCCCCAATGATCAGCTAGACAACGTAACTGTTTCCATTCAATGTCGGCTTCAAAGCCCCAGCCGAAGGCGTGATTGATCTGCAGCTTACTTCGAGATTTAACATTTGACCAGGGTGAATTCGATCAGACAATTAAATAATTGCAATTGTTTAAAGTGATACAATAACTCCTCCTTTTTTAAATATCACTCGACTGTTCGGTAAAACTATACATTAACACTATATTGAGCAAACAGTGTGTATGTTCCTGACCCGTAAACATTCCGGAGTAGAGTAGGTCTTCAGCAACCCATGCTTGTCGTAAGAGGCAACTAACGGGATCGGGAGGTCAGGCTCGCTGACTTGGTGAGTCGTCGTATCCCAATTGCGCGGATCGATTGCTCATGATGTCAGTCTCTGTATTATCTGTATCGTCATATAGGTGGAATATTGCCGAGTGCGGCGTTAAACAACAAACCAACAAAGCATGTTCCTATCCATATTATGCACACGAGTCATTAAAGTGACGGATTGAAAAATACCAATCACCTTGAGCACGTAAGAGAGACGCCTATCTTTGACAGGTCATATCACAGAATTTGTACACTATCCTACCGTGCATATTATGTAACCTGCTCAGATGTACCTTGTAAACGGGCATGTATCATATCATGAGATTAAACACTTCAAGACTGCCCCCGTGGTGGTAGAACGTCCTCCCGGAGAGTGGAAGGTCGGGATCATACCAAAAAACGTTATAAAATGGTACAGGTTGTGATACTGCGCGCTAGGCACTAAGGGTCTCAAACAAGGACTGGTCGGTTCAGAGTCAGTATACTGTGTCTGAGAGGGGTGTTCATGTTAAGCTGCGGCATGGTATTTCAGTGTGCCTGCACGTCACTATATAAGAGTGATCATCTTGGACACGTCGTTAAATCCCATTTCACGTCACCTAAACACTTCAAATAAAGTAAACAGACTGTCCAGACTATCTTCAGGGGATAGGTGTGAGTTGCGTCCCTTTAGGGTGCCAGGAACGTATGACGATGGGTCCGAATACCAGATTCGACCTGGTTATGTTTCTAGGTTTGTAATCCCTATACCCGTGGTCGTAGGTTTTCCCTTTTCATACCATGTGGCAACTGGTGTACGTATCTAACAAATGGGATCAGACCGTCAGTTCTTACTTTTAGTTCGTATCTGAGGTAAAGTAGGTCACTGGTCACGAGTTTACTGTGACAGAGTCCAGCAAGTAATTGACAAGTATAATAAAAATTTACTTAGTGGATAAAAAAAAATCGGTCGAAATAACGGTGGGCGGGGCTGAGCAGTGGCAGTGCGGCAGTGGCGACTGTAGCCGTGCATACGAGTTGGGGTTATTGGCTGGGCATGTAACACTGGAAAAGTAGATCCGGGAAAGCCGAACTCATGAGTCGAGGAATTCTGCTGTTGGTACCGCAAGCGCCACTTCGATGGATTAGCGTGGAATGCCTACCGTTTTATGATATAAACGAGGCATACAGAAATACATTAGTAGAAATACGCTTTATGGTATAAACAAGTTATTCGGAAACACTACAAATATATAAAATGCGCAAAACAAAAACACAATTAAGTTAAACAGATCACGATATTAACAAGTTACAGTAAGTCTACGCATCGTGTGGATATGTTTAACACGTCCCATTTTAATTCTGGAAACCCAAAAGTCCAGAAACTCTACGGTCTTTGCTCAGTATCGGTCAAAGTTATTTACAAAATTAAACATGCTGTTTTCATGGGAACAAACCAAGGAAGAAAAAATGAAAAAAAAATGTTTAAAAACTTAATATTTACACTATGTCGCCCATGGGCAGGCCCATGGGCGAGAATATGTTCCTTTACTCAAAACTCATGTTTTTGTTTCGCAAATTATACATTAAATGTATTTATTCAAGTATCATGACACAAAATGTAACAAAATTAAACTCATTTTAACTTAATTCAACGATTTTATAGCGATATTGAAATATTTCGCCCATGGGCGAGAAAAAGGTTTGGCCCATGGGCGAGAATATTTTCCTTTACTCAAAACTTATGTTTTTGTTTCGCAAATACATGCGGGTGTTCTTACCATTTTCATGGCACATAATGTAACTCAATTTTACTTAATTCAGCTATTTTATAGCGTTATTGAAATATTTAGCCCATGGGCGAGAAAAGGTTTGGCCCATGGGCGAGAATATTTCCCTTTGCTCAAAACTCATGTTTTAGTGTCGCATATACATAAAGGTGTTCTTAGAAGTTTCATGTCACATAATTTAACAAATTTTAACTATTTTACGGCGTTAGTGAAATATTTCGCTCTGGACGAGAAAGATTGGCCCATGGGCGAGGATATTTACCTTTGCTCAAACGTTTAGTTAGTTTCTATTTCATTTATCATTTTATGCCCGGTTGATACATCACACTGGGCAATTACGTGACACTAGGTATGCAATATACAGGTACGTGTGCGCGTATTTTAATAAAAAAACCTATTCGTCTTTTATTGCATAACGTTTGGCTGAATATCTTACATTCTAACGAAATCTCGAAATAATTATTTAATTACATGCGGTGTCGAACTGACCAGTGGGAATTATGTTTCAAAACGTTTGAGGAAAACGTGAGTGAATATTGTGACACTAAAGCACCTTTTAACTGCATTGTCACTTTGGGTATGAAAATGGTAACAGTTCAGAACATTTTTTTATGATGATTCTTATATTCTCATTAGGACGTTGTATCTAATTACAGTGTCGGCGTTATTTACAAGTGATTCTACAATACCTGCTGTCGGTCAATTACAATCTACCACAACACGCGTGAATAAACAGTTATGCAGGTGTTGCTGTGGGCAAACACCTAGCCTGAAAATGTTTATTTTGTTTGTGGATACATGTTTTACAAATGTTCGTTGATATGTGGATATATTAAGCACAAAGAAATGTTTATGAAAGATGAATTAGTGCCTTGATATATTCATCAAGATGTGTATCATCGTTTAATGGGGTCATTTAATAAACGTATGTTTGGAGGAGATATCAAAGGAGCCGCCCAATATACACAGTGTCGTCCGGTGAACTACCACCCCACCCTGTCCATAAGAGTTATGTAATCGGTACACAAATATATTTGATGCGATGTCAGTGTGGAAGGAGTTTGAATTACGTCCGCCACTGGCCACAGAAATCCTCAAAGTAGAGTAACAATCAACAAGGTCAATGCCGTACTAATTACCTAGTGACGCACGTAACAACGACTGCCAATAGGGACAATGGTGAAAACAAATGAAATAGATTTTAATAAAACATTATTGTACTAAATAACTTGCAAAAGCGGTGCCCAAAATTGTTTGACGGTGTTATGTGTGTTGTAGACTGACGACTAACAAGTAATTGTCATGCTGTACGCATGGTTCCATATACAAATACAGATATACAACCGGTATGAAACTGAGAACTGAGATGCCAAGTACAACCTGCATTCACACACGGAAGTAATATACTTGTGTGTATGCCCTCTCCTCTGAAAAATGTGTCAATAAAGTATTGGCATTGTAATAAATATAGTAATGATAAAACTTGGTAATTTGGTAGGTCTCCGACAGATATGATTTTCAGTGTTTTTTTACACCTTTGATTGATACGGATTACGTACATGTAGTCTAGTCACTGTCTCTAATGTATCTGCTTGTTAAAAATTTCAAATGTCCTGTTATAGCACTGTTCCTAAAATAAGGCAGTTTCTTTTATCGGGTATAAATAGTTGATGTCACGCAGTCATTTTTACTTGATCGAATGATTTCCACAAAAAAATCCGGCAGAGAGTTTTGTATTTTATTATATACATGTATTGTTAATTGTAGAAGATGCTTACGTCACTGTATCTCACAACGCAAATCTGATAACATTCAAACATGTAATTAGTACACAGTTAATTGTTCCATATAATTTCCTGCATATTCCTTTTTGAACAAAAAGCCTACATGTATACTGAAATCGGTGTCCACTGTTAAAAGGGTATTAGTGCAGTCGGTCATGGTAAATGGAGAGACAATAATAAGGTGATTAATTATAGTCTGTTGCAGAATATGCGGTATAAGTGTAGTCATTTATACATGTACACATTACACATATACAGATGAAATACACGATATGATACAGTGCAAGAACAAATTAAGATACGGTTTCTATTAAAAATATTTTTTCGATTATGGATTTAATTAGCATGTTTAAATTTTCAGGCCAACACGGTTGAGATACAGCATCGGCATACTCAACTGGAGTTGTTTTCTGCCGGTCGTAAGTTCTTTGTTTGACTAAGCACACTTGTGTCGGTGTTGCGATATTTTCTTCTCTTTGTTGGCAGCCTGCCACCGGCCTGAATTTTGAGAAAGATCTCACCATGGGACTGTTAATTTCTTCTTAATGATGTCTACAAGCTTACAAACTTGTAGATGTTGGGGCGGTTAGGACCAAATTTTTTTCAGCTCAGAGTGTTAGTGGTCTTGGAACCCACAGTGTCAAACAGGTTCTGCACAATACGTCCATCAGATTCTACCGTTCAGAACCATTGTCACTGAATTTCAGAACTCTGGCATGATATAATAATCAAGGATTTCGAAGGTGAACGAGGGGAAAGGCAGACGCACGTGGATTTACTCTCAGGTTATTACTGTCTGGAGTTCACATTTTGGGGCATTTCATATACTAATTGAACAGAGTTCACCTGCACATGTCCACTTTAGTGATACAGACTGTAACAAGAAAATGCAATGAGACGCTGCTCTTAATCCCTTACAACAACGACAACAACAACCAGGGTGAGGACACAGTAAGGTTAAACCGTGTCCAAAAGACAATCTCAGGTGGCTAACGCCATATCTCCCATCAAGTCAGCTCTGTTTTTAAGCGCATAATTATATTTTTACATACTGAAATAAAAGGAATTAAAAAAATCATATTTAACAAACCTACACATTACCAAATACAAAACTTTATAACCCTTTCTAGACTTCGTTCCAATTAACCTGGATCATTCAACTCGCTCGCGAAGGTCGTATACGACTTTAAAGTGAATACGTCTACAGTGTACAAGTAACTTTTAACTGTATCATATATACTCATGATAAGCAATTATTTTCGTTCCTAATTCGAATGAGCACATCCTAAGGCTAAATCTGCAAAAGGACAGACAAAATATTTCTTTGTACAATGCAAACGTAGCGGCTGATAATAGAGACAATGATTTAATAATCTGCAACATATCATTTGTTCTCGTTCAATCTATTGTACATATTGAAGTGATTGTAAAGTTTCAATCAAGGAGAACTAAAATGTTGTGGTATTATGAATGTATTTAGAATATGAATAGCGAAAAACAGTCACCATATCGGATGTACATGTATAACTTGTCTTCCAACACCACGCTTGTGCCGAGGCCCATGGTCATAAAACTAATCGGTCCCATAAAAGGAGCAAACAGTTTCGCAGATACTACTTGCTATGGTTCACTCCCAATTGACAGACGACCTAATCATCAGTCAGACCAGTCAAGTGTGACCATCGTACCTGCCTGGTTTTACCTCCTAATTACTGAGCTGCCCAATACTGTCATACTGTGGGCAGAGTAAGCTACTCGTTGAGTGATACAGATTAACCAGATTATGATTGTGTTTGTAAGTTGCGTTTAATCTGTGTCGGGTTGCAGTTGTTTTATTAGGCAAGATCAGGGGTATTTTTTTCAATTAAACCTTTTAGCCGTTGAGTTTGTTTTGCATTCATTTCATTAAATACATTGTTAGGTAGAATGATAACACGTTATATAGATTAAACATCTCCTTAACCTGAGTATAATCTCACATGTACCCTAAGTACCGTACTAAATTACTTTGCGGAGAAACTGAGTATAATTTTTGAGTTGGCATTGTAT
This sequence comes from Haliotis cracherodii, assembly GCF_022045235.1. Classification (NCBI taxonomy): domain Eukaryota; kingdom Metazoa; phylum Mollusca; class Gastropoda; order Lepetellida; family Haliotidae; genus Haliotis; species Haliotis cracherodii. Next base: position 53,008,986 of record NW_027266297.1, on the reverse strand, counting down.
GCTGTCTGAATGACTTTACACAAATCCCTGCGTCAATGGACCCTTAGTCTGTCTTACAGACCCTGATAGAAATATATATCAAATACAGCCCATGCAAGTCTATAATGTTTGGCAAGTCTAGATCACTGCAGTATGAAGAGAGTCACTGGGCTCCTTTTATTATATTTTTATTAAGATAACTGAACAACTGGTTTTTTTTATGTACGATATGTTCATTTCAGAGACTACTACTGTATATGTTAGTCTAATGGACCCGTGAAGATCTTCAACGACCCATTCTTGGCGTAAAAGGGCGACAGCGCTTGCCGTAAGAGGCGACTACCGGGATCGGGTGGTCAGGCTCGCTGACTTGGTTGATGCATGTCATCGTATCCCAATTTCGTGGATCGATGCACATGATGTCAATCACTGGATTGTCTGGTCCAGACTCGATTATTTACAGACCGCCGTCATACAGCTGAAATATTGCTAAGTGCGGCGTTATACAACTAACAAACAAACAAAACTTTGAGGAATTCACAACAATCACTATGACGAGGTATGCATATCTTGCAATCAACCTGAATCCAGTTACTGGAATGTTAAACCCGGGCTTGGTTAAAACAAGAATTGCAGTTAGATCCCCTATATGCTGTAGATCCCCTGTAGTCAAGAGATGCAATAGCGAGGCAGAACAATGTCAATTTATGATTGACAGACAGCTACTCGAACATATGTAAACATAGTAGCCAAAGATAAAAATGAAATCATATCATGTACGAAAATATAAATCATATCAACACAAAAAGAGAAAGTGTATGTGTACTAAAACTGGCAATAGATATGTGTACCCATTCGACAGTCTACAACACACGAATAACGGACAAACAAGTTTGGGTACCCCTTCTGTTCAGGCAAGTTATTTAGTTCAATAATTTTGTATTAAAATCCTTTTCAATTTGTTGGCACCATTTTCCCTATTCCATGCATGTTTATGCTGCTACATCTTATTGCTCATGTTTCCAAGTATTGTAAAACACTTCAGTGTTTCTCCTTCTTAATCTAACGTTATAACATTTCAGGTCATTACCATCATCTAATACACAAGAGATGATACCAAAACATATTTTATTCGGTTTTATGGTCTATGCGGTCTTACAATTGATTTTATTAGTCTTTAAATCTTATGTCTAGTACATATTTTCACAAACAGTGCAGTTAGATGATATAAGGAAGGTAACATCCAGTTGAGGACTGAATACGACGTACTTTAGTCTGTTAACGACGTTTCTACAATTAATATTTCGAATAAGCCGTTAATACGCCAGTTGTGACAGGGATGATGGTATGGTAGCTGTAGCAGACAGATTGACAGCCGTTGCTACGTAAGTCACTAGGTTATTAGTACGGCATTGACCTTGTTGATTGTTACTCTACTTTGAGGATTTTTTGTGGCCAGTGGCGGACGTAATTCAAACTCCTACCACACTGACATCGCACCAAATATATTTGTGTACCGATTACATAACTCTTACTGACAGGGTAGGGTGGTAGTTCACGCGAAACGGACGACACTGTGTAAATTGAGCGGCTCCTTTAATATCGCCTCACAACATACTTTTAATGAATGACCCATTAAACGATGAAAACGGAGAAAATACAAGATTCGTTCTCGTTGAATATATATATCAAGGCACCAATTCTATTTCATAAACTTTTTGTGTCTTTGTGCTTAATATATCCATATTTCAACGAAAATATGTAATACATGTATCCACAAAAAATATACATGTACAGGGCATTGCCTAAAAGTCGGGCCGGGCCAAGACGGGCCAAAGTGTTATTGGCTAATTACTTCATTATCGGCGATCATATAATTGATGCAATAAAAACACATGACATGAATGAACAATCACCAAACAAAAAAGTGCACCATAATTAAGTAATTCGGAGTAAATCGCTTGAAAACCAGAAAGTGGAGCTGTGTGTAAGCGTCGCTGATCTAGCTAACCTGTAAAAGAGCAATCGTTAACCGAAATAAGATTTAAAACGTATCAAATACTTCTAGCTATCGTGATACAAATTTCCATCTGTCGGCATAGCGTTTTTATTTATAGGAACGTACTATATCTCAATAAATACCACTTTATAATGTCACTGTTCGTCGTATTTAAAGCAGACACGTTGGTTAAAGTAGACCTCTTCTCCCTATACTCTCAACAGTCACACAAGTGTTTGGTCCGACATGTCCCGGGCTGTCAAAATCAACTTAAACCTCACAGATGTATCATCAAAATGGATTCACATCTATAGATTAGTATTATATCTACCTAAATAGCACATTATAGTGTCTCAGATCGCGGTATTTAAAGAAAACAAGGGTCTCAAAGTGAAGCCCTTTTCCCTCTACATTCTCAACATAGTCTCCATCAGAAGTGTTTGGCTTGTGTTGGGTCCGACTTGGCCCGGGCGGTCAAAATCAACTTTAAACACACAGATGTATCTTCAAATGTGTTTACATCTATAGATTAGTGTGATATTTACCTATACACCACTTTATAATGTCACGGTACATCGTATTGAAAGAAAACAAGGGGCTCAAAGTGAAGCATTTTTATTGTATTTTCTTAAGAAAATCTATGTCAGAAGCGTTCGGTCCGACTTGGCCCGGGCTGTAAAAATCAACTTAAACCTCACAGATGTATCATCCAATGGATTTACATCTATAGATTAGTATTATATCTACCTAAATACCACTTTATTGCGTCTCAGATCGCGGTATTTAGAGAAAACAAGAGGCTCAAAGTGAAGCCCTTTCCCCTTTACATTCTCAACATAGTCTCTGTCAGAAGTGTTTGGCTTGTGATGGGTCCGACTTGGCCCGGGCTGTCCAAATTTACTTTAAACACACAGATGTATCTTCAAATGTGTTTACATCTATAGATTAGAATTAAATCTACCTATATACCACTTTATAATGTCACGGTACATCGTATTTAAAGAAAACAAGGGGCTCAAAGTGAAACCCTTTTCCCTCTACATTCTCAACATAGTCTCTATCAGAAGTGTTTGGCTCGTGTTGGGTCCGACTTGGCCCGGGCAGTCCAAATCTACTTTAAACACACAGATGTATCATCAAATGTGATATTATACTTTACTGTTAATTATATGCTGTCTTCTCTCTTCTCATGTGAGATACTCAGGTAAATACATTGTAACAACATAACAAGATCAGAGAGTTACAAGTTTTATCTTGATATTTTGTTACAGTAGCTTTGTTTGAATTGTTTAACCTGTAACGAGATAGTGAGTGGACTAATCCATTTGTCAGTTAGGGATGTATTATTATTAGTGTAGGCAGACTACCACACCATGCTACAATTTCTGTAGGCAAAGCGACTGTGGGCAAAATGCACTGTAGGCGATAGAAGACTCCACCGAAAAGAACCTTATGGGTGCTAGAACTCAATTGTGCAGTGAGGTCATAAAGAAAGACGTTTGACATCAACTAAAACGCCTTGTGTGCGGACTGAAAAAACAACAACTTTATTTTACAATCGTTAGTTCTTAATGTAATAAAAACATTATTTCAAAACATTTCAGTATACGTGTCTTCTTTAAATTAATCAGACGTTATTTCTAAAAACTGCAATCAATACAAAGACAGTTATAAGTCTGAAAATGGGACTTTGCAGAAAATTGGTTCAAATGTTTGATGCCATATATCTCTGACATAAATATGAATTGAAGGTTATGAATTGTAGTTTGCAGTTCTAGGATACTGTAGTTTTAAATATAAGAAGCCCACACAGTTACACACAGCCCAATCACACACCATAGGTTTTAGACAAAGACAATACAGATATCATATCGTTTAAACTTACTTCACATTTTGATATAGATTTTAAGATTATGTTGTGTGTTTGTTATTTGTGTGCTGTTTCTTCATCCCGGGTTAACGATGCTGAACAGGTTTTCACTACGTTTATTTGAAAATGTCTATGTCAAAACGAAGTAACTTTGTGTATATGTTGTCACTTCAATTTGCATGTTGGGGTCGAGTGTGATTTTATTGAAGGAGTGGACTGTATTCCACAGAGGGAAGTGATCAACTACAAGCAGAACTGTTATGGTGATTTATTCATGATTGATTTTCTTATTGAATCTAATTTGTGTATGCTCAACGGGCGAATTGGCGAGCAAGATTTGACGTATGTAAAGAATGTCTCTTCAGTCGTTGATTATGTTGTGACAGCCCTTGGACTTCTAAGTTCCTTTAAGAGTTTTAATGTTATTAACATGTCATCCCTTTTGAATGGACGTGATGTCCCCGATAGTATCCCTTGTTCACGCGGTATCTGTACGTGACAGATTGACTCCGGTAGTATCCACTATGATGTGTGCAATAGAAAGTGTTATGTGAAAGATTTGATGACTGGTTCCTTCTTACAGGATAACGTACCTGTTGATAGGGTAAATAAGGTTGAATTGTGTTAATTTGACCATGGAGAATGGAGCAGCATAAAGGAGGTGTGTCGAATAAGACATATATTGATTATAATGAACTCAACTGCAGTGTCTCATATTCTGTTTCCTTGCTATTCGATTATATACTGGTAATCCAGGATTAGCTGAACCAACTCACAAAACGCCGTTGAGACAAGTAGACGGTGCACAGAATTTAGGGCAAACGTATTTGGTTTGTTACAGGTAGAGAGGGTGTTGTGCATGTTGTGCACGTGTTGGTCATAAGACTATTAAGAGGTCGATTTGACAAGTCGATACCAGAATTCTCTAAAAGTCGTTTGATAGAAGTTCATTACAAACAAATAAACATGTCAAAAATCGGTAAGCATTCGAGAATTGGCCTATACTGTCATAAATAACATGGAGAAAGAATGTACAAATAAATATCAAGCTTTGTCAAAAGCTTGCATTGCCACCGGGCTGTCTGTATCTACGCTAAAGAACATCAGAGCAGAAGGAATCGCTCGTGACAACGCAAGAGTTGTTTCATTAGCCCAAGTCGCGAAATTGTCCAGTGATCAAATCCTAACTTGACATTTACAAGGAGCCAGTTACAAAAGTCAGTTCTGGATATGATTAGTGACAAATCAAGTTTTAATGTCAAGGATTTGTGAGATGGTAATTAGCTGGCACACCTGGCCACATGATGCTTCATACTCAGCTGCTGATCTAGCACCACGCCCAGACTTTTCACTTAGCAGAGCGAACAATGACAGTATCACCTATGACAAGTTGGTGACCATCAGTACATTGCTGGATTGGACGTTTGGGACCTATCATAATAATTTCTGTTTTGTCCTGTTTTAGCGTCAGGGGGTTGTTTGGTCGGGTTTCAATGATTCAGGGCCTGTGTGTTATCTTTGAGTTGGACGTGAAGACAGCATTTCCTGGTTTGACTTATGAGTGACCAAAATGATATCTGGTGCATTTCCCTATTTTGACGTGTGCCGTGTATTCCCGTGTCTTTACGGGTGAACAACTGGCTTGCCTTTGCATGTGTTTGTGTCGGGTGCCACCGGTGGGGCGGCCTGAGCTCGCCTTAAATTTTGCGAGCACCCAGTGTCAACATTGTTTGATGGTGAATCCTGACACATGCCACTGGTGTTGTAGGAATCGTGCAGTCGGCTATACTTTTGGCAAGGATTTCTTATAATTATGGAAAGGCTTTTGTCGTGTACACTCATGTAATTAAGAAACAAACGACGAGTGGGGGTACAATAAAGCACAACAGGGAGAATAAACCAAGAGGAGGCAGCAGAGGTTTACTTTACGATAAACAACGACCACGAGTCGTTTATTTCTTATATGATCTATCAATATTACGTACAGCCTCTTTAAGGGGGTTAGTAAAAAGTACAAGCTATAAAAATAGCTGTCCGTATTTAAATAATGATGACTCCCTAAATAGAATCCATCGAGTCCTTTTTATGAACAGGGGGTGGTGGGGGTGAATTTGGTCTTTCCGGCATGTTCCCACAATCACGACGTCGATTATCTGTACTTTTTCTCCCACTACCGATTCATATCGCTCTCACTTTCGGATGCGATTGTTCGGGCATGGTGTTTATCTACGTTGCCCAGCTACGTCTATGGGGAACAACTCACCAGACACTTCCCTCTCAAATACATTTTATTATCACTTTGTCAAGTCTCTGTAACAATTGTATAATAATACAAATTTAATAATACAAACTGAACTGAAATGATCGTTTACGAAAACCCTTGAACGGTTGTTTTCATACAACAATTTAACAGTCAGGTAGAAAATACCATTTACAGGCAACATTTGCAGGTTATACCAAAGACAGTCGCGATAAAATCGATCTAAAGCTTTCATTGCGTCGATGAAGGCGACAAAGTTGGAACATTTGGACAGCTTACGGTTGTTAATTATGGAAGACGACGTGTAAATATGTACAATAGTGGTTATATTTTAACGGAAGCAATTTTTATCGTCAGCTGAACTACCATGTCTTTCAAGCCAAATACCGAAACGGGTATTTGAAATGTCAGTGAAACCGTCCTTTTCAGGGGACCGTTTATACCTAGAATTGTTACGGGGAATTAACTCCGAAATCTCCACGCCTTCAAAAACAGACAGAGAGGTTTTCAGGCGAATTGCAGGAATGACTCTATGCCAAGATACCCCTGCATTTATACCCGAGACCTCCAGTCCACGTTTGAAAGCATGTCACTACCCATCTGTCCAGTTTGGAATTGATAACAATGGTTTCCCACATGGTGGTCAAATTATGCAAGTTTTGATGTGCTGGCTCGCTTAGTTAATTGTTTATTGGCTGGTCGGCTGTGTTGGAAACTGGTCAGCCGGGTCTAGAATTTCAATTGATCACAATGGCTTCTCACATGGTCAAATTATGCAAGTTTTGATGTGCTGACTTACTTAGTTAATTGTTTATTGGCTGGTCAGCTGTGTCTGAATCTGGTCAGCCGGGTCTAGAATTTCTATAGCGCTAGCTGATTAGCCTCTGCCAGCTCGTTTGACTGGTTTCGACAGCTTGCATCTCCAAGCGTTACGTATTATGATAGGCGTCCTGTAAACTATGTAGCGTTTACTGTCTTGGGAATGTGAAACTTAAAGTAGAAGAATATATTTGATTTTGATAAAACTTAAATTTAAATGAGGATCGGTGAACACAATGTGCTACCTGGTGGATTGTTCGTCCAACGGGACAGCGTTGACCTTTGGTGGACTGTGGCGTAAAACACACTCATTCATTTCCTTGTATTGTTAATTAAATGTCCATCTTAATTGTTATTGATGAACACGTTATATATTTTTTAAAGATATAAAACAGTGACATAATAGGTACATACAATATCCTCCATTTGTCAAAATGTGCTCGGATCTGAGCAGAGATTGTGGAGTTTCAAGTTACAAAATGACATTCCATTAACAGGCTCAGTGCTGGTCCTTATACAGAGGGGCCTTGGGATGGTGGATCTTAAGACAGATAACGCAGATCATATTTCCGAGCAAAAACCACTGTGTAACAAAGTATACTGCTGTATGTAAACATGAGTAGCTCTATTGGAATGAAACGCTATAGAGTTGTAAGGTTCTTCTCAACCGCGTAACTATTAAATGACATTTTGGGGGAATCGTGAAAGACATAGCGACCTAAAATAGCCAAATACCACACGATTTCAGTTGTCCATCTTGGATGCAAGGCAAAAACATTTCAGCGCGTTTCAAGCCACCGAGCATGCCCCCGCAGAGGATGAACATCCTGCGATAGCGCGGCGGAGTTGACCAGAGGCCTTCCCCGCCCAGGTTATTTAGGTCGGTAGTGTATATGAACTATTATTCTTTTAGGTAGCTAATGACCCGCATGAATATATTGACAAGATTCCCAGTACATGGGGGCCTTTTCGTCACCAGGAATATCCATAGAGCAGATTAAATGAGGATCCACAATATTCGACCTGGTAGAAATGTGTCATCAAACGGCACGACATTGACTGTGGCGTTAAAACCCACACATTCATTTACTTGTATAGGGAACTGAATGTTCGTCTTATTGTTATGGATTGCCACGGAGCTGTGATCCAGAGGACAGGGTGTTAGTAAATAAGAATAAAGTAATAATAGGATTACGAGAAACACGGAGTATAACACCCAAGTCAATAAGATTCCCTTTGTAACACCAGAGTAAGTCACTAATCATATGACAGACTAGTCGGGTAGTGCTACATGTAAATGTGAAAACAGAGTTATTAAATTGAAGAGCACAACTGTTGAAAGTTACTAATAACCGTGTACAAGTGTTATATCTTCACTGTTAAATTAATTACGTGTGCTTGTCTTTAGTATCAATATCCGTATCAGCGATATTGTCCACGTTCCACCGATGCGTAAGCGTCAGCCTTACTAATAGAATATATATCTGCAAGAACTCGTATTTCTGAAGACATCACGATACAGTTTTTACGATACATCACGTTTGCACTAGCGCTTGATAACAGCCTTGTGTTTGGCTGTTTCAGTAGTTTAAGTTGCTGCTCGTGACATTGTTGATAAAAAATAAATACAATGAACAATATAAGGTTATATGAGGGGGTGAGTTTAGAACGGTAAGAGGCGTTAATGTACATCTCAGATATACATTATATAAGATGGCATAAATAGAACAATGAGTAGTACTTTTAGTATTTAAAACGTAAGGGAAACATTTCATAATTAAATTCAACAATTCTCCTTTGAATTATTTTTTTCTGACTTAAAAGTAAATGTAGGAACACAATCGTGCGAAAGACAATGAATGATTCTAGTCAAATTCCATGTGACAATATAGCATACAATCAGCTTTCGGGTCCCGCTTGGGTCGGTTTGGGTATCCATAAAATAGAGTTGTACTCCCGGTTTCCCAACATTGGAAAACTTAGAACAACACAAAAGTCAACAATTCTGTAGATGTTTGGGTGGGGACTGCCCATGATGGAGGTGAGCTTGAAGTGCCAGCCCCTACGTGGTTGGTCGTTCTTGGGCCGACGGTGTCGTGGTTATTCCAGGGCTTCGTCCATGATCGCCCTCCACCCAAAATTCAGTCACATAGTCAGTAAATCGGAGAACTCTGGCATCATGGAGAGGGGCACTTTCGCTACGGCTATACTCATAACACGCATAAGTGTACATTAGTGAACACGGTCACTCATATTATAAGAGCCTGGCATAAGTGCTAAGTGGTGAACACGGTTTAATCTGGCAGGTGGGTGAACTTAACTCACCCTCCAGCACTCCTACCAACAGTGTACCCAAACTAATCCTTCTATTTTTCTACGCCTGACTGGGTTTGTTGTTATAAGAAATGTTGGGAAACCGGGGGCACCCCAAAATAGACACTAGTCTCAAAGTCCCTGAACCATATCATTATACCTTTCGCTCAGCCCTTTCTGTAATGCAAAAGCTCTAAATGAAGCAAGTCTAGGTTTCCTCAGGTTCACCTCTTAATCTCCAATCTCTCTTGGGCTCCTCATCAATTTAAAGGTATTTATTTGTTTCTATCAAAATTATATATTTTCGGAGACAAAGCATTAGTCTAAATATACATCACCAATCGGGAATTTGACACTAATTTGTTTACAATAACAAAACATTGTCGACTACATCCTAATATTACGCAGATCATTGCATATAATATCTGGCAATGTACACCAAGGTCACATTCTACAAAAACAGGTTTTGAAAACCGGCAAATTATTCAGGTTGATGTTAGTTTGCGTATTTGATGATTATATAACCTTCGTAAGTATTAGTCTTTTCCCACAGTCAGCCGTTCCTGAGCGCTTTCCTTATCATTTTGACTAAAATCCATACCGTTATCATTGTATAAGTTAATGAGAAATGCGTGCCGATCAAGTATGTGCAGTTAATAAAAGCGACATTGTACGATGCCGACCTTATCATGTGAATGTGTTAATGAAGCACTGTCAAATAGAGATGATATTAAATCTAGGAAACGATCCGCGAAATCGCGTATGCACAGAATGGAAAATTTGGACATGGTATTAAACCGCCAGTTACGATTGAATTTAGCATTTCCGCTATGCGCTACGAGAACAGCGTCAAACTCCGGCCTGTAATCTAACACGCGAGAACTGACCAATGACATCTGAGAAGTACAAACCCCGATAGTGACCAGTACGTATAAAATGAACTTACTCTTCAATAATCCACGACTTGGTACGTTTAGAAAATTGTTCAATTTTTTTAAATCATCATGTCATTGTTTAAACATATGAAGTAAATCTCTCCCTATTTAATTGCACATATATTGTTACCTCAGTGAATCTGTATGCATGCCTGCTCGGAAAGTTGTGTTGTATTTAACTCACATTCATATGTACATATATAAGTTGCTGCGTTGATTTTGAACCTCTAAGTGTAAAATATAGTTCAGTCACTATCAGGTTGTCTTTATGCAAATGAACTGGTGTTTGAAGAGTTGAGCAGTAGCTACCAGGTGAGAGCCGAATCTGTGCTAGACAGAATAGACGCTATAGAATAACCGAGAGCTGACTCAGAGGTGAGAGAGTGCTGTTTAAGTGTCTCACATTGTATAGGATGTAAAATACTATATATTTCTGGAGTACGTGTACAACGCCCGACCACCATGAGACACTAAGGTCTTCAGATGCAAGTGTATATGTTCAATAATCAGGCAATATGTGTATTGACAGAAAATTTCAGTCAATACGTATATTGACTGATTCACACAGGCGATACATATTGCCTGAAAAATGGGACTGGATTTTAGACAGATTGACTGAAATGAATAAGACTCCTTAATTTAATCTCGACATTTTAATTTAGATCTATTTGGATCTGACGAAGATCAGTTAATTTATATAATATAAGTTGGGCGTAATAGCGAACGTGTGCCAAGCGGTCATTGCGATAGAGGCCGAGACACGTACAGCTAGATAATACTGACCATGCTCCAAGGATGTCATACAAGTTTCTAGATAGCTGCGAACTTCACACGTTAGAATGGCGGATGCAGTACGTTTCGTTTACCTTAATTTAATACGAAGACTATTACCAGTTAACATTTATATAAATATTGAAGAAAAAATGACCTATTTTATCACTATGACAAAGTGAAAATTGACAAGGGCATTTCACAATCCTTTAACTCCAACATTGGGGTCAGACAAGGATGCATTTTGTCTCCCGCATTATGTAATATATTCCAAAATGATTTTCCACATCATATCAAACCTGATAGTAATAATATAACACTTAATGGTTTAAACATTTGTCATTTGTTGTTTGCTCTGTAACTTTCGCTCTCACTTGCAAACTATTCAAAACATTATTCGAGCAAGTAATCCTGTATAATAGTGAAAAAAATGTGGGGGATAGAATCCATCTTCCTAAACAGCTCTGATTTATTCATCCTCGAAAAACTGCAGCTCAGATTTTGTAAATCCATGATTGAAGGATTTACAAAGCATGTGTACCGCCACCTGCGCGTCGAAAGATATTTTGCAAATCTTTCCATGTTCTTATGCAAAATGTTCAAGTGAATAGGTTACACTGCTCATAAAATGACCCCTATGGTTGCTCCCTTTTACTTCGCTGACATTTCTCAGAGACCCTTGTCAATGGCTCACCTTGCGACAATCTGTCTGTCTGCGTCCCGCATCTCCAGAGTATACAATAAACCTCTCCAGCCTTTAGATAACCGATTGTATGTATGCACAATACAATGAAATCCGGGCGTGGGGAGAAATCTCGAATGTGATGTACATAACTTCAGCAAAGTATGTATATCTAAATTAAAATACAGCCTCAAGCACTACTGGCGGGTTCCAGGTGAGGCGCGTACAAACGTACGCATATTCAAATCCTCACATGGTTTGCTAGTACCAGTAGTATAGTCTAAGTCCGCAGGAACCCCTTTTGGTTGAGGGAGGTTGAGGGAAAATAGGGAAGGTGATTGGTTGATCCAAGTCACGTGATCGGATAGGATGACTCATGCATCAACAGCGCGTCACATGTGAGGGGGAATGAAAGGTGTGTGTTTATAAGGCAGAAAAGAATTCATAAGAAAACAAAAGTAAAGGGTATTGAATAGAGCTATGTGTATAACGTGCTGCCCTAAATAGACAGACCGTACCCGTCAGCCCAGTTTGAATTGAGCGCGCTTGACAACTCACGTGGCCTCGTCGTTTAACCCGCGCTCGCTAGAGCGTGCGACCTGGTTTTATGAATGCAGGGTGTGTGTTGAAAGTACAAGTACCACAATAGAGACGGGTTGTGTCAACACGATATACGCCGGGTAATGTAGGGAAAAAAATGTACGTCTAGCTGCATCAAATTCATCTTGTACGGTCTACACGTTGTACACCACGAACGTTAGACAACCTGTATAGAAAAAATATATAGACAAAAAAGATAAGACTTCACAATCAGCAAGCTAGCGGTGTCGTTTAATTACATTTAGCGCGCAAGAACGAGATCGTCACGTCACCCTGCATTGACTATAACGCTGAAGCCAGCCGGATTTCGAATCACCCCGCACTGCGTACTATTATGAACCATTTGTAAAGAAATATTCAGCCCTGTCCCGACTTGCATAGTTGATGTTTCAACGCTAGCGTTTCCATTTAACGCGATGACAAATAAGCCCTACGGTTTGAGTTTTAACCGTGTAACATGATGTGCGCAGTTTTTACTTCAGAACGTGCTATTTTGAAAAAAGATAGACAACTTATAAGTGCCAAGACAATCCAGTGATCAACAGCATGAGCAGCGATCTGTGCAACTAGGAACCGATGGCACGTGTCATCCGAGTCGGCGAGACTGACCAATGGATCCCCGTCGTCAGTCGCCGATAAGCATGGGTTACTGAAGGTCGATTCTATAACCCGGGACCTTCACGGGTGTAGTATGACGAAGACTATATACTAATATGCAAAAAAACTGAGAAAAACCAAACCAATTCATTCGTATCATTTATTGATTCGAGTCAATTGGTTCCATACAAAGCTGTGATATACGAATGGACAATAGTATTCACTCTGGAACATTATTTAGTCACTCATATACACATGCTGCTGCTGCTGAAGGCCCTATTGTTTAAACAGCCAGTCCATGTTTTGAAACACATTTCGCACTGTTGAATGTTTTAAGGTTGAATGGTTGTCTATAGTCTATGCTTTATCCATTGCTTGTAACGATTTCCGTCCAGGGGGTCCCAGTTTCACAATTCCTCTCACGTAGAGGGAAATTCGGCGTTTCTTATCGTTCAAACGCCTCAGTTTACGAGGTGTTTTCAAAATATGAATCAAACTAGACGCATGGCGTTGACTCGGCATTCTCTTCAGACTGTTAGACTGATACAGTAGTGATGGGTATTTATGCCTAATCGTTCTGCTCACGATCGTCATCCTCCTCCTCGTCATCACCGTCGTTATCCTCTGCAACGCTATCAGATTCAGTCTCACTTTCTATTTCCGGCATATCCATCAAAGGCAGGATCTCTTTCATCTTGGGGTTTTAGGAGGAGTTTGATTTTATTTTTGAGAACGGATTGTTCCGTGGAAGGATTCATGTCTCCCAGGTTGTATAGCATGTTTTGAAACAGAGGTGCCTCTTTAAAGTACGTGGTATATTCCATAGCATAGTTGAGAGTACTACGCACTAGATCCTCCCACCTCAGTTTCATTCTTCTCTCAATCCATTCTTGCGTTCGTCCCTGTCGCTTGTACTGTTTTTTCTGCAGTTTCATCTTGTCATGAAACGTATCGTACACCTGCTTCCAGATGCGTTGTAAGCCTACATTTTGCCACTCCTCGGCTTCCATATTAGTGAATGTTGTTTTCCCACGTGGAGGTTTGACGGCAAGACCACTGCCTTTCTGGGAAGAGGCTAGGTCGTCAAAGTCACTGTCATCGTCATCACTCTCGAGTCTGGCACGCTTTCTCTTAGGTTGAAGGCTATTGGCCGGACACCAGTGTTTGATATGTCGCTGCAGATCGTGCATGTTATCTATCAGCGCCCCGCAATCTGCGCAAGCCGTGGCCATAGTCAATGATGTCTCACTACTCGTGTCTGAATCGGTTTCAATTGGCGTGAGCTGATGTTGGGGCAATCTCTCTTCTTGTGTCAGAGGACTATCCAGAGATTCTGTTGTAGTCAACTTCTCCCTACGCAGATCAGGTTCAGACTGTGCTGCTGTTCTCCTGTTTTCCTCATTTATGAGGTTAACATGCAGTCGATCCTTATCTTTGGTGGTAGGTTTTAGATCGATGGTGAGTTGTCCATAGGGTGTTTCAGCAACCTTTTCATACATAGCCATAAAGTGATCCATATGTTCGGGGAAAATTCTACGAGCGAAGAGTTTGATTTGCTGTTTATCTATTGGGGAATGAAACAGGGTGACATAATGCGCGTTCAAAGCAATGTCTCTCGATTCCTTACCTCTCGGAAACAGATTTTGTATCAAGAGAAAGATCAATACATTCTTGTGATGTGAGGTTTGAGTAAACAGCCGCGAAATACGCTTGTCGTGCTTTGCTTCGGCCAGGAAATCATCCAGGACCAACACGTTCTGTTGACGAGCATCAAAGTAATCCTCGTCCAAGATATCGTAGGGAATTCCTTTTACAAAGGTCAGCTGAGGCAGCTGCTCACCGAGGTCCTGATATAATGGCTGCCATTGAGTATAACACCAAACGATGCGGGTAGGTTGGGGTTGGATCAGGCCATGCCGGAGTACATGAGAGGTAAACACAGACTTTCCACAACCACTGGGTCCCACAACGAGCGCATTTGAGGGAATCAGGAACTTGAATTGTTCTCGAAGATCAGATATACATGGTAAATGAGGCAGCCACGAGTGGACTTGCGATGGCGGCGGCGGCGGCGGATGTGCTTGTAACGGCGGGTTGGCTTGACGCAGCGGCGGCGGTGGGTGGACTTGCGGCGGCGGCGGCGTTAGCGAGTGGGCTTGTAATGGCGGGTGGATTTGCGGCGGCGGTAGCGGATGGGCTTGCGGTGGCGGCGTTAGCGGATGGGCTTGTAATGGCGAGTGGACTTGCGGCGGCGGGTGGGCTTGTAACGGCGGCGGTATGCTATGTTTATTTCTCCTGTGTCGTAACATGACATCTCTCCTTGAAAACATTTTTTCACAGTCCGGACAGGTGGCAACCCCCATGGTGATCCAAATACGGTGTGCGATTAGAGGGTATGAAGCTTTCTTTTATACCCTTGACTCTGTTGACGCTTCAAGGCAGCAAGTGCCCGTTCCACCACAGCCTTCACCTCCGACACATGTTGTATTTTCACGGGTTGGGGTGTTGTCTTCGATCCCTGTTTGGTTGTCATCGTTTTCATTTTAGGTGTTACCTGTCTTTTCTTTGTCTTCAGCGTCGACTTCTTGGCTGCTTGTGGTTTCTTTCTCTGTTGTGATTTTCTCAACGTAGTCTTCCTAAATATATCTCTAGGGTCAAGTCTAATCTCTGATGCTTTCTTCATGTTGTTCACGTCCAATCCGTTTGCTGGCGAGAGTAAAACTGTTTATCGGGCTACACTACTGTAGAGTTTATACTGTCTTACACGTGCAGGGAATCTTGGAAGACACTCTTTTCTTCACAGCACACTTGTGAGTATGTTAAAAAAGTGATCATATTAGTATATAGTCTTCGTCATACTACACCCGTGAAGGTCCCGGGTTATAGAATCGACCTTCAGTAACCCATGCTTATCGGCGACTGACGACGGGGATCCATTGGTCAGTCTCGCCGACTCGGATGACACGTGCCATCGGTTCCTAGTTGCACAGATCGCTGCTCATGCTGTTGATCACTGGATTGTCTTGGCACTTATAAGTTGTCTATCTTTTTTCAAAATAGCACGTTCTGAAGTAAAAACTGTGCACATCATGTTACACGGTTAAAACTCAAACCGTAGGGCTTATTTGTCATCGCGTTAAATGGAAACGCTAGCGTTGAAACATCAACTATGCAAGTCGGGACAGGGCTGAATATTTCTTTACAAATGGTTCATAATAGTACGCAGTGCGGGGTGATTCGAAATCCGGCTGGCTTCAGCGTTATAGTCAATGCAGGGTGACGTGACGATCTCGTTCTTGCGCGCTAAATGTAATTAAACTACACCGCTAGCTTGCTGATTGCGTAGTCTTATCTATTTTGTCTCTATGTATTTTTTTTTTTTTCTATACAGGTCGTCTAACGTTCGTGGTGTACAACGTGTAGACCGTACAAGATGAATTTGATCCAGCTAGACGTACATTTTTTTCCCTACATTACACGGTGTATATCGTGTTGACATAACCCGTCTCTATTGTGGTACTTGTACTTTCAACACACACCCTGCATTCATCAAACCAGATCGCACGCTCTAGCGAGCGCGGGTTAAACGACGAGGCCACGTGAGTTGTCAAGCGCGCTCAATTCAAACTGGGCTGACGGGTACGGTCTGTCTATTTAGGGTAGCACGCCATACACATAGCTCTATTCAATACCCTTTACTTTTGTTTTATTATGAATTCTTTTCTGTCTTATAAACACACACCTTTCATTCCCCCTCACATGTGACGCGCTGTTGATGCATGAGTCATCCTATCCGATCACGTGACTCGTTGATTATGTTGTGACAGCCCTTGGACTTCTAAGTTCCTTTAAGAGTTTTAATGTTATTAACATGTCATCCCTTTTGAATGGACGTGATGTCCCCGATAGTATCCCTTGTTCACGCGGTATCTGTACGTGACAGATTGACTCCGGTAGTATCCACTATGATGTGTGCAATAGAAAGTGTTATGTGAAAGATTGGATGACTGGTTCCTTCTTACAGGATAACGTACCTGTTGATAGGGTAAATAAGGTTGAATTGTGTTAATTTGACCATGGAGAATGGAGCAGCATAAAGGAGGTGTGTCGAATAAGACATATATTGATTATAATGAACTCAACTGCAGTGACTCATATTCTGTTTCCTTGCTATTCGATTATATACTGGTAATCCAGGATTAGCTGAACCAACTCACAAAACGCCGTTGAGACAAGTAGACGGTGCACAGAATTTAGGGCAAACGTATTTGGTTTGTTACAGGTAGAGAGGGTGTTGTGCATGTTGTGCACGTGTTGGTCATAAGACTATTAAGAGGTCGATTTGACAAGTCGATACCAGAATTCTCTAAAAGTCGTTTGATAGAAGTTCATTACAAACAAATAAACATGTCAAAAATCGGTAAGCATTCGAGAATTGGCCTATACTGTCATAAATAACATGGAGAAAGAATGTACAAATAAATATCAAGCTTTGTCAAAAGCTTGCATTGCCACCGGGCTGTCTGTATCTACGCTAAAGAACATCAGAGCAGAAGGAATCGCTCGTGACAACGCAAGAGTTGTTTCATTAGCCCAAGTCGCGAAATTGTCCAGTGATCAAATCCTAACTTGACATTTACAAGGAGCCAGTTACAAAAGTCAGTTCTGGATATGATTAGTGACAAATCAAGTTTTAATGTCAAGGATTTGTGAGATGGTAATTAGCTGGCACACCTGGCCACATGATGCTTCATACTCAGCTGCTGATCTAGCACCACGCCCAGACTTTTCACTTAGCAGAGCGAACAATGACAGTATCACCTATGACAAGTTGGTGACCATCAGTACATTGCTGGATTGGACGTTTGGGACCTATCATAATAATTTCTGTTTTGTCCTGTTTTAGCGTCAGGGGGTTGTTTGGTCGGGTTTAAATGATTCAGGACCTGTGTGTTATCTTAGTGTTGGACGTGAAGACAGCATTTCCTGGTTTGACGTATCAGTGACCAAAATGATGTCTGGTGCATTTCCCTATTTTGACGTGTGCCGTGTATTCCCGTGACTTTACGGGTGAACAACTGCCTTGCCTTTGCTTGTGTTTGTGGCGGGTGCCACCGGTGGGGCGGCCTGAGCTCGCCTTAAATTTTGCGAGCACCCAGTGTCAGCATTGTTTGATGGTGAATCCTGACACATGCCACTGGTGTTGTAGGAATCGTGCAGTCGGCTATACTTTTGGCAAGGATTTCTTATAATTATGGAAAGGTTTTTGTCGTGTACACTCTTGTAATTAAGAAACAAACGACGAGTGGGGGTACAATAAAGCACAACAGGGAGAATAAACCAAGAGGGACGCAGCAGGGGTCTACTGTACGATAAACAACGACCACGAGTCGTTTATTTCTTATATGATCTATCAATATTACGTACAGCCTCTTTAAGGGGGTTAGTAAAAAGTACAAGTTATAAAAATAGATGTCCGTATTTAAATAATGATGACTCCCTAAATAGAATCCATCGAGTCCTTTTTATGAACAGGGGGTGGTCGGGGTGAATTTGGTCTTTCCGGCATGTTCCCACAATCACGACGTCGATTATCTGTACTTTTTCTCTCACTACCGATTCATATCGCTCTCACTTTCGGATGCGATTGTTCGGGCATGGTGTTTATCTACGTTGCCCAGCTACGTCTATGGGGAACAACTCACCAGACACTTCCCTCTCAAATATATTTTATTATCACTTTGTCAAGTCTCTGTAACAATTGTATAATAATACAAATTTAATAATACAAACTGAACTGAAATGATCGTTTACGAAAACCCTTGAACGGTTGTTTTCATACAACAATTTAACAGTCAGGTAGAAATTACCATTTAATGGCAACTTTTGCAGGTTATACCAAAGACAGTCGCGATGAATTCGATCTAAAGCTTTCATTGCGTCGATGAAGGCGACAAAGCTGTAACATTTGGACAGCTTACGGTTGTTAATTATAGAAGACGACGTGTAAAATATGTACAATAGTGGTTCTATTTTAACGGAGGCAATTTTGATCGTCAGCTGAACTACCATGTCTTTCAAGCCAAATACCGAAACGGGTATTTGAAATGTCAGTGAAACCGTCCTTTTTAGGTGACCGTTTATACCTAGAATTGTTACGAGGAATTAACTCCTGGATCTCCACGCCTTCAAAAACAGACAGAGAGGTTTTCAGGCGAATTGCAGGAATGACTCTATGCCAAGATACCCCTGCATGTATACCCGAGACCTCCAGTCCACGTTTGAAAGCATGTCACTACCCATCTGTCCAGTTTGGAATCGATAACAATGGTTTCCCACACGGTGGTCAAATTATGCAAGTTTTGATGTGCTGACTTGCTTAGTTAATTGTTTATTTGCTGGTCGGCTGTGTTTGAAACTGGTCAGCCGGGTCTAGAATTTCAATGGCTTCTCACATGTTGGTCAAATTATGCAAGTTTTGATGTGCTGACTTACTTAGTTAATTGTTTATTGGCTGGTCAGCTGTGTCTGAATCTGGTCAGCCGGGTCTAGAATTTCTATAGCGCTAGCTGATTAGCCTCTGCCAGCTCGTTTGACTGTTTTCGACAGCTTGCATCTCCAAGCGTTACGTATTATGATAGGCGTCCTGTAAACTATGTAGCGTTTACTGTCTTGGGAATGTGAAACTTAAAGTAGAAGAATATATTTGATTTTGATAAAACTTAAATTTAAATGAGGATCGGTGAACACAATGTGCTACCTGGTAGATTGTTCGTCCAACGGGACAGCGTTGACCTTTGGTGGACTGTGGCGTAAAACACACTCATTCATTTCCTTGTATTGTTAATTAAATGTCCATCTTAATTGTTATTGATGAACACGTTATATATTTTTAAAGATATAAAACAGTGACGTAATAGATACATACAATATCCTCCAGTGGTCAAAATGTGCTCGGATCTGAGCAGAGATTGTGGAGTTACAAAATGACCCTCCATTAACAGGCTCAGTGCTGTTCCTTATACAGAGGGGCCTTTGGATGATGGATCTTAAGACAAATAACGGAGATCATATTTCCAAGCAAAAACACTGTGTAACAAAGTATAGTGCTGTATGTAAACATGAGTAGCTCTATTTGAATGAAACGCTATAGAGTTGTAAGGTTCTTCTCAACCGCGTGACTATTAAATGACATTTCTTGGGAATCATGAAAGACATAGCGACTTGAAATAGCCAAATACCACACGATTTCACTTGTCCATCTTGGATGCAAGGCGAAAACATTTCAGCGCGTTTCAAGCCACCGAGCATGCCCCCGCAGAGGATGAACATCCTGCGGTAGCGCGGCGGAGTTGACCAGAGGCCTTCCCCGCCCAGGTTATTTAGGTCGGTAGTGTGTGCGTGAGTGGGATTTAACATAAAGAAACATCATCTTGAGCGGGGCGGTTTTTGGAGATGTATTACTATATGAACTATTATTCTTTTTAGGAAGCTAATGACCCGCATGAATATATTGACAAGATTCCCAGTACATAGGGGCCTTTTCGTCGCCAGGAATATCCATAGAGCAGATTAAATGAGGATCCACAATATTCGACCTGGTAGAAATGTGTCATCAAACCGCACGACATTGACTGTTGCGTTAAAACCCACACATTCATTTACTTGTATAAGGAACTGAATGTTCGTCTTATTGTTATGGATTGCCACGGAGCTGTGATCCAGAGGACAGGGTGTTAGTAAATAAGAATAAAGTAATAATAGGATTACGAGAAACACGGAGTATAACACCCAAGTCAATAAGATTCCCTTTGTAACACCAGAGTAAGTCACTAATCATATGGCAGACTAGTCGGGTAGTGCTACATGTAAATGTGAAAACAGAGTTATTAAATTGAAGAGCACAACTGTTGAAAGTTACTAATAACCGTGTACAAGTGTTATATCTTCACTGTTAAATTAATTACGTGTGCTTGTCTTTAGTATCAATATCCGTATCAGCGATATTGTCCACGTTCCACCGATGCGTAAGCGTCAGCCTTACTAATAGAATATATATCTGCAAGAACTCGTATTTCTGAAGACATCACGATACAGTTTTTACGATACATCACGTTTGCACTAGCGCTTGATAACAGCCTTGTGTTTGGCTGTTTCAGTAGTTTAAGTTGCTGCTCGTGACATTGTTGATAAAAAATAAATACAATGAACAATATAAGGTTATATGAGGGGGTGAGTTTAGAACGGTAAGAGGCGTTAATGTACATCTCAGATATACATTATATAAGATGGCATAAATAGAACAATGAGTAGTACTTTTAGTATTTAAAACGTAAGGGAAACATTTCATAATTAAATTCAACAATTCTCCTTTGAATTATTTTTTTCTGACTTTAAGGTAAATGTAGGAACACAATCGTGCGAAAGACAATGAATGATTCTAGTCAAATTCCATGTGACAATATAGCATACAATCAGCTTTCGGGTCCCGCTTGGGTCGGTTTGGGTATCCATAAAATAGAGTTGTACTCCCGGTTTCCCAACATTGGAAAACTTAGAACAACACAAAAGTCAACAATTCTGTAGATGTTTGGGTGGGGACTGCCCATGATGGAGGTGAGCTTGAAGTGCCAGCCCCTACGTGGTTGGTCGTTCTTGGGCCGACGGTGTCGTGGTTATTCCAGGGCTTCGTCCATGATCGCCCTCCACCCAAAATTCAGTCACATAGTCAGTAAATCGGAGAACTCTGGCATCATGGAGAGGGGCACTTTCGCTACGGCTATACTCATAACACGCATAAGTGTACATTAGTGAACACGGTCACTCATATTATAAGAGCCTGGCATAAGTGCTAAGTGGTGAACACGGTTTAATCTGGCAGGTGGGTGAACTTAACTCACCCTCCAGCACCCCTACCAACAGTGTACCCAAACTAATCCTTCTATTTTTCTACGCCTGACTGGGTTTGTTGTTATAAGAAATGTTGGGAAACCGGGGGCACCCCAAAATAGACACTAGTCTCAAAGTCCCTGAACCATATCATTATACCTTTCGCTCAGCCCTTTCTGTAATG
Source organism: Haliotis cracherodii (assembly GCF_022045235.1). Classification (NCBI taxonomy): domain Eukaryota; kingdom Metazoa; phylum Mollusca; class Gastropoda; order Lepetellida; family Haliotidae; genus Haliotis; species Haliotis cracherodii. The sequence goes on along the minus strand of NW_027266297.1, from coordinate 52,987,088 downwards.
CAAAAGCTCTAAATGAAGCAAGTCTAGGTTTCCTCAGGTTCACCTCTTAATCTCCAATCTCTCTTGGGCTCCTCATCAATTTAAAGGTATTTATTTGTTTCTATCAAAATTATATATTTTCGGAGACAAAGCATTAGTCTAAATATACATCACCAATCGGGAATTTGACACTAATTTGTTTACAATAACAAAACATTGTCGACTACATCCTAATATTACGCAGATCATTGCATATAATATCTGGCAATGTACACCAAGGTCACATTCTACAAAAACAGGTTTTGAAAACCGGCAAATTATTCAGGTTGATGTTAGTTTGCGTATTTGATGATTATATAACCTTCGTAAGTATTAGTCTTTTCCCACAGTCAGCCGTTCCTGAGCGCTTTCCTTATCATTTTGACTAAAATCCATACCGTTATCATTGTATAAGTTAATGAGAAATGCGTGCCGATCAAGTATGTGCAGTTAATAAAAGCGACATTGTACGATGCCGACCTTATCATGTGAATGTGTTAATGAAGCACTGTCAAATAGAGATGATATTAAATCTAGGAAACGATCCGCGAAATCGCGTATGCACAGAATGGAAAATTTGGACATGGTATTAAACCGCCAGTTACGATTGAATTTAGCATTTCCGCTATGCGCTACGAGAACAGCGTCAAACTCCGGCCTGTAATCTAACACGCGAGAACTGACCAATGACATCTGAGAAGTACAAACCCCGATAGTGACCAGTATGTATAAAATGAACTTACTCTTCAATAATCCACGACTTGGTACGTTTAGAAAATTGTTCAATTTTTTTAAATCATCATGTCATTGTTTAAACATATGAAGTAAATCTCTCCCTATTTAATTGCACATATATTGTTACCTCAGTGAATCTGTATGCATGCCTGCTCGGAAAGTTGTGTTGTATTTAACTCACATTCATATGTACATATATAAGTTGCTGCGTTGATTTTGAACCTCTAAGTGTAAAATATAGTTCAGTCACTATCAGGTTGTCTTTATGCAAATGAACTGGTGTTTGAAGAGTTGAGCAGTAGCTACCAGGTGAGAGCCGAATCTGTGCTAGACAGAATAGACGCTATAGAATAACCGAGAGCTGACTCAGAGGTGAGAGAGTGCTGTTTAAGTGTCTCACATTGTATAGGATGTAAAATACTATATATTTCTGGAGTACGTGTACAACGCCCGACCACCATGAGACACTAAGGTCTTCAGATGCAAGTGTATATGTTCAATAATCAGGCAATATGTGTATTGACAGAAAATTTCAGTCAATACGTATATTGACTGATTCACACAGGCGATACATATTGCCTGAAAAATGGGACTGGATTTTAGACAGATTGACTGAAATGAATAAGACTCCTTAATTTAATCTCGACATTTTAATTTAGATCTATTTGGATCTGACGAAGATCAGTTAATTTATATAATATAAGTTGGGCGTAATAGCGAACGTGTGCCAAGCGGTCATTGCGATAGAGGCCGAGACACGTACAGCTAGATAATACTGACCATGCTCCAAGGATGTCATACAAGTTTCTAGATAGCTGCGAACTTCACACGTAAGAATGACGGATGCAGTACGTTTCGTTTACCTTAATTTAATACGAAGACTATTACCAGTTAACATTTATATAAATATTGAAGAAAAAATGACCTATTTTACCACTATGACAAAGTGAAAATTGACAAGGGCATTTCACAATCCTTTAACTCCAACATCGGGGTAAGACAAGGATGCATTTTGTCTCCCGCATTATGTAATATATTCCAAAATGATTTTCCACATCATATCAAACCTGATAGTAATAATATAACACTTAATGGTTTAAACATTTGTCATTTGTTGTTTGCTCTGTAACTTTCGCTCTCACTTGCAAACTATTCAAAACATTATTCGAGCCAGTAATCCTAATAGTGAAAAAAATGTGGGGGATAGAATCCATCTTCCTAAACAGCTCTGATTTATTCATCCTCGAAAAACTGCAGCTCAGATTTTGTAAATCCATGATTGAAGGATTTATAAAGCATGTGTACCGCCACCTGAGCGTCGAAAGATATTTTGCAAATCTTTCCATGTTCTTATGCAAAATGTTCAAGTGAATAGGTTACACTGCTCATAAAATGACCCCTATGGTTGCTCCCTTTTACTTCGCTGACATTTCTCAGAGCCCCTTGTCAATGGCTCACCTTGCGACAATCTGTCTGTCTGCGTCCCGCATCTCCAGAGTATACAATAAACCTCTCCAGCCTTTAGATAGCCGATTGTATATATGCACAATACAATGAAATCCGGGCGTGGGGAGAAATCTCGAATGTGATGTACATAACATCAGCCAGTATGTATATCTAAATTAAAATACAGCCTCAAGCACTACTGGCGGGTTCCAGGTGAGGCGCGTACAAACGTACGCATATTCAAATCCTCACATGGTTGGCTAGTACCAACGCCGTCAAAAGTAAGGCACTGCTTGCAGTATATCGCTGCTATGAAATTGGCGAATGCCGGAGTGTCCAAGGGTGTTCTATACCCATTTCCGACCTCTTCTATAATCGAATCTTCAAATGGTTTGCTTGTACCAACGCCGTACGAAGTTAGGCACGGCTACGAAATGTGTTTACATCTATAGATTAGTGTGATATTTACCAATACACCACTTTATAATGTCACGGTACATCGTATTGAAAGAAAACAAGGGGCTCAAAGTGAAGCATTTTTATTGTATTTTCTTAAGAAAATCTATGTCAGAAGCGTTCGGTCCGACTTGGCCCGGGCTGTAAAAATCAACTTAAACCTCACAGATGTATCATCCAATGGATTTACATCTATAGATTAGTATTACATCTACCTAAATACCACTTTATTGTGTCTCAGATCGCGGTATTTAGAGAAAACAAGAGGCTCAAAGTGAAGCCCTTTCCCCTTTACATTCTCAACATAGTCTCTGTCAAGTGTTTGGCTTGTGTTGGGTCCGACTTGGCCCGGGCTGTCCAAATTTACTTTAAACACACAGATGTATCTTCAAATGTGTTTACATCCATAGATTAGAATTAAATCTACCTATATACCACTTTATAATGTCACGGTACATCGTATTTAAAGAAAACAAGGGGCTCAAAGTGAAACCCTTTTCCCTCTACATTCTCAACATAGTCTCTATCAGAAGTGTTTGGCTCGTGTTGGGTCCGACTTGGCCCGGGCGGTCCAAATCTACTTTAAACACACAGATGTATCATCAAATGTGATATTATACTTTACTGTTAATTATATGCTGTCTTCTCTCTTCTCATGTGAGATACTCAGGTAAATACATTGTAACAACATAACAAGATCAGAGAGTTACAAGTTTTATCTTGATATGTTGTTACAGTATCTTTGTTTGAATTGTTTAACATGTAACGAGATAGTGAGTGGACTAATCCATTTGTCAGCTAGGGATGTATTATTATTAGTGTAGGCAGACTACCACACCATGCTACAATTTCTGTAGGCAAAGCGACTGTAGGCAAAATGCACTGTAGGCGATAGAAGACTCCACCGAAAAGAACCTTATGGGTGCTAGAACTCAATTGTGCAGTGAGGTCATAAAGAAAGACGTTTGACATCAACTAAAACGCCTTGTGTGCGGACTGAAAAAACAACAACTTTATTTTACAATCGTTAGTTCTTAATGTAATAAAAACATTATTTCAAAACATTTCAGTATACGTGTCTTCTTTAAAATAATCAGACGTTATTTCTAAAAACTGCAATCAATACAAAGACAGTTATAAGTCTGAAAATGGGACTTTGCAGAAAATTGGTTCAAATGTTTGATGCCATATATCTCTGACATAAATATGAATTGAAGGTTATGAATTGTAGTTTGCAGTTCTAGGATACTGTAGTTTTAAATATAAGAAGCCCACACAGTTACACACAGCCCAATCACACACCATAGGTTTTAGACAAAGACAATACAGATATCATATCGTTTAAACTTACTTCACATTTTGATATAGATTTTAAGATTATGTTGTGTGTTTGTTATTTGTGTGCTGTTTCTTCATCCCGGGTTAACGATGCTGAACAGGTTTTCACTACGTTTATTTGAAAATGTCTATGTCAAAACGAAGTAACTTTGTGTATATGTTGTCATTTCAATTTGCATGTTGGGGTCGAGTGTGATTTTATTGAAGGAGTGGACTGTATTCCACAGAGGGAAGTGATCAACTACAAGCAGAACTGTTATGGTGATTTATTCATGATTGATTTCCTTATTGAATCTAATTTGTGTATGCTAAACGGGCGAATTGGCGAGCAAGATTTGACGTATGTAAAGAATGTCTCTTCAGTCGTTGATTATGTTGTGACAGCCCTTGGACTTCTAAGTTCCTTTAAGAGTTTTCATGTTATTAACATGTCATCCCTTTTGAATGGACGTGATGTCCCCGATAGTATCCCTTGTTCACGCGGTATCTGTACGTGACAGATTGACTCCGGTAGTATCCACTATGATGTGTGCAATAGAAAGTGTTATGTGAAAGACTGGATGACTGGTTCCTTCTTACAGGATAACATACCTGTTGATAGGGTAAATAAGGTTGAATTGTGTTAATTTGACCATGGAGAATGGAGCAGCATAAAGGAGGTGTGTCGACTAAGACATATATTGATTATAATGAACTCAACTGCAGTGTCTCATATTCTGTTTCCTTGCTATTCGATTATATACTGGTAATCCAGGATTAGCTGAACCAACTCACAAAACGCCGTTGAGACAAGTAGACGGTGCACAGAATTTAGGGCAAACGTATTTGGTTTGTTACAGGTAGAGAGGGTGTTGTGCATGTTGTGCACGTGTTGGTCATAAGACTATTAAGAGGTCGATGTGACAAGTCGATACCAGAATTCTCTAAAAGTCGTTTGATAGAAGTTCATTACAAACAAATAAACATGTCAAAAATCGGTAAGCATTCGAGAATTGGCCTATACTGTCATAAATAACATGGAGAAAGAATGTACAAATAAATTTCAAGCTTTGTCAAAAGCTTGCATTGCCACCGGGCTGTCTGTATCTACGCTAAAGAACATCAGAGCAGAAGGAATCGCTCTTGACAACGCGAGAGTTGTTTCATTAGCCCAAGTCGCGAAATCGTCCAGTGATCAAATCCTAACTTGACATTTACAAGGAGCCAGATAAAAAAGTCAATTCTGGATATGATTAGTGACAAATCAAGTTTTAATGTCAAGGATTTGTGAGATGGTAATTAGCTGGCACACCTGGCCACATGATGCTTCATACTCAGCTGCTGATCTAGCACCACGCCCAGACTTTTCACTTAGCAGAGCGAACAATGACAGTATCACCTATGACAAGTTGGTGACCATCAGTACATTGCTGGATTGGACGTTTGGGACCTATCATAATAATTTCTGTTTTGTCCTGTTTTAGCGTCAGGGGGTTGTTTGGTCGGGTTTAAATGATTCAGGGCCTGTGAGTTATCTTTGAGTTGGACGTGAAGACAGCATTTCCTGGTTTGACGTATCAGTGACCAAAATGATGTCTGGTGCATTTCCCTATTTTGACGTGTGCCGTGTATTCCCGTGTCTTTACGGGTGAACAACTGGCTTGCCTTTGCATGTGTTTGTGGCGGGTGCCACCGGTGGGGCGGCCTGAGCTCGCCTTAAATTTTGCGAGCACCCAGAGTCAGCATTGTTTGATGGTGAATCCTGACACATGCCACTGGTGTTGTAGGAATCGTGCAGTCGGCTATACTTTTGGCAAGGATTTCTTATAATTATGGAAAGGCTTTTGTCGTGTACACTCTTGTAATTAAGAAACAAACGACGAGTGGGGGTACAATAAAGCACAACAGGGAGAATAAACCAAGAGGGACGCAGCAGGGGTCTACTGTACGATAAACAACGACCACGAGTCGTTTATTTCTTATATGATCTATCAATATTACGTACAGCCTCTTTAAGGGGGTTAGTAAAAAGTACAAGTTATAAAAATAGATGTCCGTATTTAAATAATGATGACTCCCTAAATAGAATCCATCGAGTCCTTTTTATGAACAGGGGGTGGTCGGGGTGAATTTGGTCTTTCCGGCATGTTCCCATAATCACGACGTCGATTATCTGTACTTTTTCTCTCACTACCGATTCATATCGCTCTCACTTTCGGATGCGATTGTTCGGGCATGGTGTTTATCTACGTTGCCCAGCTACGTCTATGGGGAACAACTCACCAGACACTTCCCTCTCAAATATATTTTATTATCACTTTGTCAAGTCTCTGTAACAATTGTATAATAATACAAATTTAATAATACAAACTGAACTGAAATGATCGTTTACGAAAACCCTTGAACGGTTGTTTTCATACAACAATTCAACAGTCAGGTAGAAATTACCATTTAATGGCAACTTTTGCAGGTTATACCAAAGACAGTCGCGATGAATTCGATCTAAAGCTTTCATTGCGTCGATGAAGGCGACAAAGCTGTAACATTTGGACAGCTTACGGTTGTTAATTATAGAAGACGACGTGTAAAATATGTACAATAGTGGTTCTATTTTAACGGAGGCAATTTTGATCGTCAGCTGAACTACCATGTCTTTCAAGCCAAATACCGAAACGGGTATTTGAAATGTCAGTGAAACCGTCCTTTTTAGGTGACCGTTTATACCTAGAATTGTTACGGGGAATTAACTCCTGGATCTCCACGCCTTCAAAAACAGACAGAGAGGTTTTCAGGCGAATTGCAGGAATGACTCTATGCCAAGATACCCCTGCATGTATACCCGAGACCTCCAGTCCACGTTTGAAAGCATGTCACTACCCATCTGTCCAGTTTGGAATCGATAACAATGGTTTCCCACACGGTGGTCAAATTATGCAAGTTTTGATGTGCTGACTTGCTTAGTTAATTGTTTATTTGCTGGTCGGCTGTGTTTGAAACTGGTCAGCCGGGTCTAGAATTTCAATGGCTTCTCACATGTTGGTCAAATTATGCAAGTTTTGATGTGCTGACTTACTTAGCTAATTGTTTATTGGCTGGTCAGCTGTGTCTGAATCTGGTCAGCCGGGTCTAGAATTTCTATAGCGCTAGCTGATTAGCCTCTGCCAGCTCGTTTGACTGTTTTCGACAGCTTGCATCTCCAAGCGTTACGTATTATGATAGGCGTCCTGTAAACTATGTAGCGTTTACTGTCTTGGGAATGTGAAACTTAAAGTAGAAGAATATATTTGATTTTGATAAAACTTAAATTTAAATGAGGATCGGTGAACACAATGTGCTACCTGGTAGATTGTTCGTCCAACGGGACAGCGTTGACCTTTGGTGGACTGTGGCGTAAAACACACTCATTCATTTCCTTGTATTGTTAATTAAATGTCCATCTTAATTGTTATTGATGAACACGTTATATATTTTTAAAGATATAAAACAGTGACGTAATAGATACATACAATATCCTCCAGTGGACAAAATGTGCTCGGATCTGAGCAGAGATTGTGGAGTTACAAAATGACCCTCCATTAACAGGCTCAGTGCTGTTCCTTATACAGAGGGGCCTTTGGATGATGGATCTTAAGACAAATAACGGAGATCATATTTCCAAGCAAAAACACTGTGTAACAAAGTATAGTGCTGTATGTAAACATGAGTAGCTCTATTTGAATGAAACGCTGAGTTGTAAGGTTCTTCTCAACCGCGTGACTATTAAATGACATTTCTTGGGAATCATGAAAGACATAGCGACTTGAAATAGCCAAATACCACACGATTTCACTTGTCCATCTTGGATGCAAGGCGAAAACATTTCAGCGCGTTTCAAGCCACCGAGCATGCCCCCGCAGAGGATGAACATCCTGCGGTAGCGCGGCGGAGTTGACCAGAGGCCTTCCCCGCCCAGGTTATTTAGGTCGGTAGTGTGTGCGTGAGTGGGATTTAACATAAAGAAACATCATCTTGAGCGGGGCGGTTTTTGGAGATGTATTACTATATGAACTATTATTCTTTTTAGGAAGCTAATGACCCGCATGAATATATTGACAAGATTCCCAGTACATAGGGGCCTTTTCGTCGCCAGGAATATCCATAGAGCAGATTAAATGAGGATCCACAATATTCGACCTGGTAGAAATGTGTCATCAAACCGCACGACATTGACTGTTGCGTTAAAACCCACACATTCATTTACTTGTATAGGGAACTGAATGTTCGTCTTATTGTTATGGATTGCCACGGAGCTGTGATCCAGAGGACAGGGTGTTAGTAAATAAGAATAAAGTAATAATAGGATTACGAGAAACACGGAGTATAACACCCAAGTCAATAAGATTCCCTTTGTAACACCAGAGTAAGTCACTAATCATATGGCAGACTAGTCGGGTAGTGCTACATGTAAATGTGAAAACAGAGTTATTAAATTGAAGAGCACAACTGTTGAAAGTTACTAATAACCGTGTACAAGTGTTATATCTTCACTGTTAAATTAATTACGTGTGCTTGTCTTTAGTATCAATATCCGTATCAGCGATATTGTCCACGTTCCACCGATGCGTAAGCGTCAGCCTTACTAATAGAATATATATCTGCAAGAACTCGTATTTCTGAAGACATCACGATACAGTTTTTACGATACATCACGTTTGCACTAGCGCTTGATAACAGCCTTGTGTTTGGCTGTTTCAGTAGTTTAAGTTGCTGCTCGTGACATTGTTGATAAAAAATAAATACAATGAACAATATAAGGTTATATGAGGGGGTGAGTTTAGAACGGTAAGAGGCGTTAATGTACATCTCAGATATACATTATATAAGATGGCATAAATAGAACAATGAGTAGTACTTTTAGTATTTAAAACGTAAGGGAAACATTTCATAATTAAATTCAACAATTCTCCTTTGAATTATTTTTTTCTGACTTAAAAGTAAATGTAGGAACACAATCGTGCGAAAGACAATGAATGATTCTAGTCAAATTCCATGTGACAATATAGCATACAATCAGCTTTCGGGTCCCGCTTGGGTCGGTTTGGGTATCCATAAAATAGAGTTGTACTCCCGGTTTCCCAACATTGGAAAACTTAGAACAACACAAAAGTCAACAATTCTGTAGATGTTTGGGTGGGGACTGCCCATGATGGAGGTGAGCTTGAAGTGCCAGCCCCTACGTGGTTGGTCGTTCTTGGGCCGACGGTGTCGTGGTTATTCCAGGGCTTCGTCCATGATCGCCCTCCAATTCAGTCACATAGTCAGTAAATCGGAGAACTCTGGCATCATGGAGAGGGGCACTTTCGCTACGGCTATACTCATAACACGCATAAGTGTACATTAGTGAACTGACTGACTGACTGATATAAAAGATTTAACGTGCGCTTTCCGACTACAGCGTATTTCGCACACGGGCCTGGTCGGACCATTTAGTGTATTCCGAGAAGGGTGAAAGTGGTGTGTGCAACCCAAGAGGGGGCTTTTAGGGGTTGCTTATATTGATTTTTTGAAATTTTTAAATTTGGAATAAATGCCGAGGTGGGTGGAGGAGGGAACTAAGGGAGCCGGGTGAGGTGGGTGTTTGTATGTTTATTGGATTTTGAATTGGTAGATTAATTAATTTTTAGATGCGCTTAATTAGGTCTGTTTTGATTAGGAATACGCCTAGGGCCTTGAAGTTTTCTAGTTTATTTTGAGGGTTTAGTATTTCATCTAGAGTAGGAACTTTATTTAGATTGAGGGCGGTTTGTAGTGTGGTTCTGTGTGTTTGATAGTGGGTGCAGTGAATGAGTGCGTGTTCTGTGGTTTCGGGTTGTTTGCAGTGGGGGCAGTTGCCTGTGGTGTGTCTTTTAAGTTGTTTTAGGTGGTTATTTAGGTTGGTGTGTCCTGTTTGGAGTTTTGTAATTAATCTGTCAATTTTTTTAGAGGGGTGTAGGATTTTAGGTTTGGCTAGTGGTTTTCTGAGCACTTTTTTGATTTGGCTATTTGAGTTTTGATATTGATTATGCCATTTTTTGGTTATTTTTTGTTTGTTTACACTTTTAATTTCTGATTTTGAGATGGGTAGGTTTAGGTTTATTTCTGGTATTTTGAGAGATAATTTAGCTGCTTTATCGGCGCTTTCATTGCCGTAAATTCCTACGTGGGCGGGGATCCACAAGAAGGTTATTTGTTTGCCTGCTTTTGTTAGGTCGTTGGAGCTTTTAAGTATTTGGTTTATTAATTTAGGTCGTTTTTTGGTATTTTTGTTTTGGAGGGTTTGTAGTCCACTAAGGGAGTCAGTGAGAATTAGGATTTTTTTGTTGTTTTTAGATTGTTGGTTATGCAGGGCTGAGGCCATGCCCATAAGTTCGGCCGTGAATATAGATTGGTTGTTAGGGAGTCGGTAAGATTGTGTGGATATAACTGGTTGTGAGGTATGGACTCCGAAGCCTGTGTGGTTGGAGATCGGGTCTGAAGATCCGTCAGTGTATATGTGACACCAATTTGGCCAATTTTCGTGTATGTATGCAAGTGTGGTGGTTTTAGCTATGTTTGGGTCGGTTTGTTTATTTATTTGGTTAGCTAGCGTTGTGTCTATTTGGGGTATTTTGAGTTTAGGGGTGAAGATATTTGATTTTTTGCAGTTTTGTTTAAGATTTTGAGTTTGGTGTTCATTGAGGTAGTTAGTTATTCTTTGGGATATTGGGGTGAGTAAGGGGTGTTTGCGAGCTAGAGCTTGGTTTCTTGGGCTAATGTTTTGGTTAATTAGGTTTTGGATGAGAGGGTTTGTTTGGGACGCGGCCCAGAAGTTAAGGCTTAGATGTTCCCTGCGTAGATTTAGTGGCATTTCTCCTGTAAGGGCCTGAAGTGAGGTGTAGGAGGTGCCATGTTGGGTGCGTGTAATTAGTTTGAGAGCCTGATATTGTATTGAGTCAAGTTTTTTAGAAAGAGAGTTGTTTAGGGTATTGTATATGGCACAGCCGTAGTCTAGTTTTGATCTAATTAGTGTTGTATATAGTGAGAGGAGAGTATCTTTGGAGGCTCCCCAGTTAGAGCCGGTGAGACATCTTAATGTGTTAAGGTCTTTGCTGCATCTAGTTTTTAGGTTTTGGACGTGAGCCTCCCAGGTGAGGTGTTGATCGAAAATAAGTCCTAAGAATTTTGTTTGTTTTTGGAATTTGATTGTTTGGTTGTTTAGCTGGAGGATTGGGTAGGCAGGTTTCATGTTTTTATGTTTGAATACTGCTCCTGTTGTTTTATCTGAGTTAAGGGAGAAGCCCCATTTGTCTGCCCATTGTTGTATTTTATTTAGAGATTTTTGGATTAAGTTTTCTGCCATTTTAATGCTTTTAGTGCGGATCCATTCGTCATCCGCGAATTTTGAAGTGTTTAGTTTAGGGGATAATCCCTCGAATAGATCATTTATCATTATATTGAAGAGGGTTGGGCTGAGGATGCTGCCCTGGGGAGTGCCATTTTCTAGGGGACACTGGTCCGATAGTGTATGGTCTATACCCACGGTAATTTTGCGATTGTTTAGGAAATCTTGGATGAAGTTTATTATTTGACCTTTTAGTCCTATTTTTTTTAGTTTTTGTATTAGCCCGTGGTGCCATACCATATCGAAAGCTTTAGAGAAGTCGAGGAATATGCCTATGGTGTATTGCTTGTTTAGCTGTCCTGTTTTTATATCCTGTTCTAGTCGGGCAAGGTTATCGAGAGTTGATCGGCCAGGAGTGAAGCCGCTTTGGTCAGGATTTATGATGTTGTTTTGGTCTAGGTAGTGCTGTAGTCTATTTTTAGTCATAAGTTCCATTATTTTGCAGAGATTTGAGGTTAAGGAGATGGGCCTATAGGAGTTTGCCTGATCTGCTGGTTTATTTGGTTTAGGTATTGGGATTACTAGAGCTTCCTTCCATGAGGATGGGACCTGTCCGTTTAGGTAGACTAGGTTGTATAGTTTAAGTAAAGTTTGGAGTAGTTTGGTAGGTAAGTGTTTGATTATTTGGTAAGAGGTGAGGTCTAGGCCAGGGGCTGTTCCTTTTTTTCTATTGTTTAGTACGTGATTTAGTTCTTCTATGGTGTAAGGTTGATTTATTTCTAGGTTGTCTTGTCTGTTTTCTTTGGAGAATTTGGTTTCTTTATTTAGTTTATCTTGGAATTTCTTACTGAAGTTACTGTTGCTGCTAACTTTAGAGAAGTGTTTGGCTAGGTTGTTGGCCTTTTGGGTGGGGTTAGTTGAGTTGTTTATATTGGGGCTTTTTTTGTGCCGTTTGATGCCTCGGATGGCGTGAATTTTGCGCCACACCTTCCTAGCGTCGGTGTGGTGATTTAGCTCCTCACAGAATTTTTTCCAGTTTTTGGTTTTAGCAGTTTTAACTAGGTTTTGCACTTGGTGGTTAAGTTCATGAGCTGTTTTGAGATGAGAGGGGTCTCGTTTAGCTCTGTTGAAAGCTGATTTGCGTTTTAGTCTAGTTAGCTCTATTTCCTCATTCCACCAAGGGACGGTGGGTTTTCCTGGGTTGGATGATTTGAAGGGGATTGCGGATTTGGCTGCGTTGATTATGAAGTTAGTTAGGTTTTGACAGAATGTTTCGGGGTCTGTTGTTTCTAAATCGTTTAGATTAGCTTCGTTGCATAATTCTTGGAATTGGTCCCAGTTGGCGTTTTTGTACTGAAATTTAGGTTCCTGTTTAGGGGTTTGATTTGGTATTTTTATATTTCCTAGGGTTATATTTATGGGAAAGTGGTCGCTGCCTAGAGGTACTGGGTGGACGTCCCACATCAGACTTTGTGCTAAGTCTGGCGTACATATTGTTAAGTCGATAGCCGACATGGTGTGGTGGGTTTTGTCGTATCTAGTTGGTTGGTTATTGTTTAATAGTATTAGGTCATTTTTTTCGATCCACTCTGATATTAGTTGTCCATGGTTGTCTAGTTTATCTGCAATGCCCCAGGTAGGATGATGGGCATTGAAGTCTCCTAGGAAGATGGTTGATTTATTTCCTAATTGGTAAAGGACATCTAGGTCTGTATCTTTAATTGGTTTTAGTGTTGAGTGATAGATGTTAATGATTTTTATTTTTTGGTTATTGATGGTGACTTGGATTCCATTAGCTTCTAGATTAGGAGTGTTTACTTTAACTTCCTCGTAGTTAATATCCTCTCTAACGTAGATGATTAGACCTCCTCCTGTTCTGCCTGGCATGGTTTTGGACCTGTCGGTTCTCACTGCGTTATAATTTGGTAGGTTGAATTTAGTTTTATGTGAGAATTTGGTTTCTTGAATACAAGCTACATGGGGACCTCTATCTATTTTGAATTTAGCTTTGAGTTCAGAACCATGGCCGGCGAGGCCATTGGCATTCCATTGAAAAATGTTTAGGCCTTCCATTGGGAAACTGGGTGGATTTATGTTTGGTTTAGGCTTGGTTTAGGTATTTACTTTAGTAGGTTATTAAGGTTGCTGCTGAAACGGTCGAAAGAGGTGGTGACGAGTTTTAGTTTATGTGCTACACCAAAGAAGGCTTTGGAGCTGGCTTCTGGATTAGACTGCTTTAACACGTAAGCTAGTAGGAGGACTAAGTTGTTTAGATTTTTGCTTGCTACGTTTTGGGTGAGTTTTTTTCTATAGCTTTTGGTTTTTGGGGCTGACAAGGTAAGCTCGTTTATTTCCTCTGAGGATGTGTACTCGTCCTCTTCGGTTAAGTTGTCTTTAGTTTGGTCAATCTGTTCGGTGGTGGGTTGCATGCTGGGTTTGGGTGCGAGAGTCTGAGTGGTTTCTGTAGTTTCCCTGTTGACTGGGTGTTCGGGGGTTGCCTGTAGGTTTGGGAGTGTTGTTGCCCTTGTGGCTGTGATGGCTTGTGTTGGTGCTGGTTGTGTGGTGGTCGTTGTGCGTTGGGTTTTGCTTGCGGGTGTAGATGTTGTAATTGTAGGGTGAGAGGCGGGGAGGGTGAGAGTGTGAGTTTGTGGGATGTGTGGGGTGTTTGTTTCATTTGCGATGTATGCGTCTCGCTGATTTTGGTCCCATACGGAGACTGGGTATACTGTTTTGCGTGCGTGAGTGTTGTTGTTTGAGGGTGGTGTTGGTAGTAGTGGTTTGTATGCTTGCGGTGTGGGTTTTTTGGTTTGGATTTTGGCCGTGTTTATGTCTATATGTCTGTTGGCCTGTTGGGTGAGTGATAGTCTGTGGGGGCATTGGTTCGAGAGTGATGAGTGTTTTATGGATTTGCAGTGGATGCACCAGGGTGTGCATATGCCTGGGCAGTCCGTTTGAGCACAGTTTTTGCATTTAGTTTTTTTGAAAGTACATTGGTTAGCGGTGTGATTATATTGTAGGCAATTAGAACATTGCTTTACTTGCTTGATGTATGGTTTGACCTTTAAGTTATGGTTAGCGCCGAAAGTGATATGTTTGGGGGCTTCAGGGTGTTTAGCTGTTTTTTTTAAGTTTATTATTACAATAGGTGTGGGGGTGGTTTTCCCGTTTCTGTTTGATTTAATCCTGCGGAGGCTAGTTATTTGTGGTTGGGTTTGGATAGTGTTAGCTTCTTTGGCGTATATGTCGAGGTCCTCGTCGGTTTCCCTTGGGTGCACTCGAATAACTCCCCTAGTGTATATTTGCCAGTTAGGTTTAGAGCTATTTACGGTGAATTGGAATATTTGTTTAATTTTAGTTGCTGCTATGTAGGATTCTTGATTTGGGAAGATTATCTGATATCCTTTGAAACTACGTTTGATGTTTAGGTAATTGATTTTTTGTTGCCTTAGCCACAGGCCTATTTTATTTATGGTCAGTGTTGGAGCTAGTTGTACTGAGGGGGTGGCCGAAAAAAAGTAGAGGGCCCATGTGGTGATGAGGGCTGCGGGTGAGAGGGTGTGTGAGGTAGGTGATGCCGATGCGTCTAGTTTGCGTTTTTTTGAGTTGCATGCTTGGGGAGGTGGGGTGCTGGGTTGAGTTTCCATGTAGGAGGCTTGAGGGTCTTCATCGCCGTAGCCTGCGGGAATGAGTGAGGGTGTTGCCCTGTCGGAGGTGTTGTGCGCCTCCGCAGGTGTAGGGGATGTAATGCCAGATATTTCGCATATCTCGATTTGTCTTTGGTCTGTCATGCTGGGATTGGGTGTATAGGATGTGTGTGTGAGTTTTGGTGTTTGAGGTGAGGGGTTGTGGAAGGGGTGAGTAGTGTTTGCGGTGTTTTGGTTGTTTTGGGTTTGTGAGTTGTTTAAAGCTTTAAGAGATTAATTGGAGGGCTTGTGTTTTAATTTGAAGTGTTTGAGTTTGTTTAGGTGGGCTTTGTGAGTGTAGTTTTAGGTTTGGGCTTGGGTGTGAGCGTTGATTAGGAGGTGTAGGTTGTTGTGAATGGATGGGTGAGTGGTTATATAATTACCTTTGAAGTTCTCCCTGGGCTTGCTATCAGCGGTGCTGTGCGTGGGCTTGAGGAGGCTCTGGAGGCTTGGAGAGGTGTTGCTCGCTTGGAGTACAAACTGCAACTTTGAAGTTCTCCCTGGGCTTGCTATCAGCGGTGCTACCAACCCCTACCAACAGTGTACCCAAACTAATCCTTCTATTTTTCTACGCCTGACTGGGTTTGTTGTTATAAGAAATGTTGGGAAACCGGGGGCACCCCAAAATAGACACTAGTCTCAAAGTCCCTGAACCATATCATTATACCTTTCGCTCAGCCCTTTCTGTAATGCAAAAGCTCTAAATGAAGCAAGTCTAGGTTTCCTCAGGTTCACCTCTTAATCTCCAATCTCTCTTGGGCTCCTCATCAATTTAAAGGTATTTATTTGTTTCTATCAAAATTATATATTTTCGGAGACAAAGCATTAGTCTAAATATACATCACCAATCGGGAATTTGACACTAATTTGTTTACAATAACAAAACATTGTCGACTACATCCTAATATTACGCAGATCATTGCATATAATATCTGGCAATGTACACCAAGGTCACATTCTACAAAAACAGGTTTTGAAAACCGGCAAATTATTCAGGTTGATGTTAGTTTGCGTATTTGATGATTATATAACCTTCGTAAGTATTAGTCTTTTCCCACAGTCAGCCGTTCCTGAGCGCTTTCCTTATCATTTTGACTAAAATCCATACCGTTATCATTGTATAAGTTAATGAGAAATGCGTGCCGATCAAGTATGTGCAGTTAATAAAAGCGACATTGTACGATGCCGACCTTATCATGTGAATGTGTTAATGAAGCACTGTCAAATAGAGATGATATTAAATCTAGGAAACGATCCGCGAAATCGCGTATGCACAGAATGGAAAATTTGGACATGGTATTAAACCGCCAGTTACGATTGAATTTAGCATTTCCGCTATGCGCTACGAGAACAGCGTCAAACTCCGGCCTGTAATCTAACACGCGAGAACTGACCAATGACATCTGAGAAGTACAAACCCCGATAGTGACCAGTATGTATAAAATGAACTTACTCTTCAATAATCCACGACTTGGTACATTTAGAAAATTGTTCATTTTTTTTAAATCATCATGTCATTGTTTAAACATATGAAGTAAATCTCTCCCTATTTAATTGCACATATATTGTTACCTCAGTGAATCTGTATGCATGCCTGCTCGGAAAGTTGTGTTGTATTTAACTCACATTCATATGTACATATATAAGTTGCTGCGTTGATTTTGAACCTCTAAGTGTAAAATATAGTTCAGTCACTATCAGGTTGTCTTTATGCAAATGAACTGGTGTTTGAAGAGTTGAGCAGTAGCTACCAGGTGAGAGCCGAATCTGTGCTAGACAGAATAGACGCTATAGAATAACCGAGAGCTGACTCAGAGGTGAGAGAGTGCTGTTTAAGTGTCTCACATTGTATAGGATGTAAAATACTATATATTTCTGGAGTACGTGTACAATGCCCGACCACCATGAGACACTAAGGTCTTCAGATGCAAGTGTATATGTTCAATAATCAGGCAATATGTGTATTGACAGAAAATTTCAGTCAATACGTATATTGACTGATTCACACAGGCGATACATATTGCCTGAAAAATGGGACTGGATTTTAGACAGATTGACTGAAATGAATAAGACTCCTTAATTTAATCTCGACATTTTAATTTAGATCTATTTGGATCTGACGAAGATCAGTTAATTTATATAATATAAGTTGGGCGTAATAGCGAACGTGTGCCAAGCGGTCATTGCGATAGAGGCCGAGACACGTACAGCAAGATAATACTGACCATGCTCCAAGGATGTCATACAAGTTTCTAGATAGCTGCGAACTTCACACGTTAGAATGGCGGATGCAGTACGTTTCGTTTACCTTAATTTAATACGAAGACTATTACCAGTTAACATTTATATAAATATTGAAGAAAAAATGACCTATTTTATCACTATGACAAAGTGAAAATTGACAAGGGCATTTCACAATCCTTTAACTCCAACATTGGGGTAAGACAAGGATGCATTTTGTCTCCCGCATTATGTAATATATTCCAAAATGATTTTCCACATCATATCAAACCTGATAGTAATAATATAACACTTAATGGTTTAAACATTTGTCATTTGTTGTTTGCTCTGTAACTTTCGCTCTCACTTGCAAACTATTCAAAACATTATTCGAGCAAGTAATCCTGTATAATAGTGAAAAAAATGTGGGGGATAGAATCCATCTTCCTAAACAGCTCTGATTTATTCATCCTCGAAAAACTGCAGCTCAGATTTTGTAAATCCATGATTGAAGGATTTACAAAGCATGTGTACCGCCACCTGCGCGTCGAAAGATATTTTGCAAATCTTTCCATGTTCTTATGCAAAATGTTCAAGTGAATAGGTTACACTGCTCATAAAATGACCCCTATGGTTGCTCCCTTTTACTTCGCTGACATTTCTCAGAGACCCTTGTCAATGGCTCACCTTGCGACAATCTGTCTGTCTGCGTCCCGCATCTCCAGAGTATACAATAAACCTCTCCAGCCTTTAGATAACCGATTGTATGTATGCACAATACAATGAAATCCGGGCGTGGGGAGAAATCTCGAATGTGATGTACATAACTTCAGCAAAGTATGTATATCTAAATTAAAATACAGCCTCAAGCACTACTGGCGGGTTCCAGGTGAGGCGCATACAAACGTACGCATATTCAAATCCTCACATGGTTTGCTAGTACCAGTAGTATAGTCTAAGTCCGCAGGAACCCCTTTTGGTTGAGGGAGGTTGAGGGAAAATAGGGAAGGTGATTGGTTGATCCAAGTCACGTGATCGGATAGGATGACTCATGCATCAACAGCGCGTCACAGGTGAGGGGGAATGAAAGGTGTGTGTTTATAAGGCAGAAAAGAATTCATAAGAAAACAAAAGTAAAGGGTATTGAATAGAGCTATGTGTATAACGTGCTGCCCTAAATAGACAGACCGTACCCGTCAGCCCAGTTTGAATTGAGCGCGCTTGACAACTCACGTGGCCTCGTCGTTTAACCCGCGCTCGCTAGAGCGTGCGACCTGGTTTTATGAATGCAGGGTGTGTGTTGAAAGTACAAGTACCACAATAGAGACGGGTTGTGTCAACACGATATACGCCGGGTAATGTAGGGAAAAAAATGTACGTCTAGCTGGATCAAATTCATCTTGTACGGTCTACACGTTGTACACCACGAACGTTAGACAACCTGTATAGAAAAAATATATAGACAAAAAAGATAAGACTTCACAATCAGCAAGCTAGCGGTGTCGTTTAATTACATTTAGCGCGCAAGAACGAGATCGTCACGTCACCCTGCATTGACTATAACGCTGAAGCCAGCCGGATTTCGAATCACCCCGCACTGCGTACTATTATGAACCATTTGTAAAGAAATATTCAGCCCTGTCCCGACTTGCATAGTTGATGTTTCAACGCTAGCGTTTCCATTTAACGCGATGACAAATAAGCCCTACGGTTTGAGTTTTAACCGTGTAACATGATGTGCACAGTTTTTACTTCAGAACGTGCTATTTTGAAAAAAGATAGACAACTTATAAGTGCCAAGACAATCCAGTGATCAACAGCATGAGCAGCGATCTGTGCAACTAGGAACCGATGGCACGTGTCATCCGAGTCGGCGAGACTGACCAATGGATCCCCGTCGTCAGTCGCCGATAAGCATGGGTTACTGAAGGTCGATTCTATAACCCGGGACCTTCACGGGTGTAGTATGACGAAGACTATATACTAATATGCAAAAAAACTGAGAAAAACCAAACCAATTCATTCGTATCATTTATTGATTCGAGTCAATTGGTTCCATACAAAGCTGTGATATACGAATGGACAATAGTATTCACTCTGGAACATTATTTAGTCACTCATATACACATGCTGCTGCTGCTGAAGGCCCTATTGTTTAAACAGCCAGTCCATGTTTTGAAACACATTTCGCACTGTTGAATGTTTTAAGGTTGAATGGTTGTCTATAGTCTATGCTTTATCCATTGCTTGTAACGATTTCCGTCCAGGGGGTCCCAGTTTCACAATTCCTCTCACGTAGAGGGAAATTCGGCGTTTCTTATCGTTCAAACGCCTCAGTTTACGAGGTGTTTTCAAAATATGAATCAAACTAGACGCGTGGCGTTGACTCGGCATTCTCTTCAGACTGTTAGACTGATACAGTAGTGATGGGTATTTATGCCTAATCGTTCTGCTCACGATCGTCATCCTCCTCCTCGTCATCACCGTCGTTATCCTCTGCAACGCTATCAGATTCAGTCTCACTTTCTATTTCCGGCATATCCATCAAAGGCAGGATCTCTTTCATCTTGGGGTTTTAGGAGGAGTTTGATTTTATTTTTGAGAACGGATTGTTCCGTGGAAGGATTCATGTCTCCCAGGTTGTATAGCATGTTTTGAAACAGAGGTGCCTCTTTAAAGTACGTGGTATGTTCCATAGCATAGTTGAGAGTACTACGCACTAGATCCTCCCACCTCAGTTTCATTCTTCTCTCAATCCATTCTTGCGTTCGTCCCTGTCCCTTGTTCTGTTTTTTCTGCAGTTTCATCTTGTCATGAAACGTATCGTACACCTGCTTCCAGATGCGTTGTAAGCCTACATTTTGCCACTCCTCGGCTTCCATATTAGTGAATGTTGTTTTCCCACGTGGAGGTTTGACGGCAAGACCACTGCCTTTCTGGGAAGAGGCTAGGTCGTCAAAGTCACTGTCATCGTCATCACTCTCGAGTCTGGCACGCTTTCTCTTAGGTTGAAGGCTATTGGCCGGACACCAGTGTTTGATATGTCGCTGCAGATCGTGCATGTTATCTATCAGCACCCTGCAATCTGCGCAAGCCGTGGCCATAGTCAATGATGTCTCACTACTCGTGTCTGAATCGGTTTCAATTGGCGTGAGCTGATGTTGGGGCAATCTCTCTTCTTGTGTCAGAGGACTATCCAGAGATTCTGTTGTAGTCAACTTCTCCCTACGCAGATCAGGTTCAGACTGCTGCTGTTCTCCTGTTTTCCTCATTTATGAGGTTAACATGCAGTCGATCCTTATCTTTGGTGGTAGGTTTTAGATCGATGGTGAGTTGTCCATAGGGTGTTTCAGCAACCTTTTCATACATAGCCATAAAGTGATCCATAT
The DNA here is from genome assembly GCF_022045235.1 of Haliotis cracherodii. Classification (NCBI taxonomy): domain Eukaryota; kingdom Metazoa; phylum Mollusca; class Gastropoda; order Lepetellida; family Haliotidae; genus Haliotis; species Haliotis cracherodii. The sequence goes on along the minus strand of NW_027266297.1, from coordinate 52,966,485 downwards.
GTTCGGGGAAAATTCTACGAGCGAAGAGTTTGATTTGCTGTTTATCTATTGGGGAATGAAACAGGGTGACATAATGCGCGTTCAAAGCAATGTCTCTCGATTCCTTACCTCTCGGAAACAGATTTTGTATCAAGAGAAAGATCAATACATTCTTGTGATGTGAGGTTTGAGTAAACAGCCGCGAAATACGCTTGTCGTTTAGGTATTTACTTTAGTAGGTTATTAAGGTTGCTGCTGAAACGGTCGAAAGAGGTGGTGACGAGTTTTAGTTTATGTGCTACACCAAAGAAGGCTTTGGAGCTGGCTTCTGGATTAGACTGCTTTAACACGTAAGCTAGTAGGAGGACTAAGTTGTTTAGATTTTTGCTTGCTACGTTTTGGGTGAGTTTTTTTCTATAGCTTTTGGTTTTTGGGGCTGACAAGGTAAGCTCGTTTATTTCCTCTGAGGATGTGTACTCGTCCTCTTCGGTTAAGTTGTCTTTAGTTTGGTCAATCTGTTCGGTGGTGGGTTGCATGCTGGGTTTGGGTGCGAGAGTCTGAGTGGTTTCTGTAGTTTCCCTGTTGACTGGGTGTTCGGGGGTTGCCTGTAGGTTTGGGAGTGTTGTTGCCCTTGTGGCTGTGATGGCTTGTGTTGGTGCTGGTTGTGTGGTGGTCGTTGTGCGTTGGGTTTTGCTTGCGGGTGTAGATGTTGTAATTGTAGGGTGAGAGGCGGGGAGGGTGAGAGTGTGAGTTTGTGGGATGTGTGGGGTGTTTGTTTCATTTGCGATGTATGCGTCTCGCTGATTTTGGTCCCATACGGAGACTGGGTATACTGTTGTGCGTGCGTGAGTGTTGTTGTTTGAGGGTGGTGTTGGTAGTAGTGGTTTGTATGCTTGCGGTGTGGGTTTTTTGGTTTGGATTTTGGCCGTGTTTATGTCTATATGTCTGTTGGCCTGTTGGGTGAGTGATAGTCTGTGGGGGCATTGGTTCGAGAGTGATGAGTGTTTTATGGATTTGCAGTGGATGCACCAGGGTGTGCATATGCCTGGGCAGTCCGTTTGAGCACAGTTTTTGCATTTAGTTTTTTTGAAAGTACATTGGTTAGCGGTGTGATTATATTGTAGGCAATTAGAACATTGCTTTACTTGCTTGATGTATGGTTTGACCTCTAAGTTATGGTTAGCGCCGAAAGTGATATGTTTGGGGGCTTCAGGGTGTTTAGCTGTTTTTTTTAAGTTTATTATTACAATAGGTGTGGGGGTGGTTTTCCCGTTTCTGTTTGATTTAATCCTGCGGAGGCTAGTTATTTGTGGTTGGGTTTGGATAGTGTTAGCTTCTTTGGCGTATATGTCGAGGTCCTCGTCGGTTTCCCTTGGGTGCACTCGAATAACTCCCCTAGTGTATATTTGCCAGTTAGGTTTAGAGCTATTTACGGTGAATTGGAATATTTGTTTAATTTTAGTTGCTGCTATGTAGGATTCTTGATTTGGGAAGATTATCTGATATCCTTTGAAACTACGTTTGATGTTTAGGTAATTGATTTTTTGTTGCCTTAGCCACATGCCTATTTTATTTATGGTCAGTGTTGGAGCTAGTTGTACTGAGGGGGTGGCCGAAAAAAAGTAGAGGGCCCATGTGGTGATGAGGGCTGCGGGTGAGAGGGTGTGTGAGGTAGGTGATGCCGATGCGTCTAGTTTGCGTTTTTTTGAGTTGCATGCTTGGGGAGGTGGGGTGCTGGGTTGAGTTTCCATGTAGGAGGCTTGAGGGTCTTCATCGCCGTAGCCTGCGGGAATGAGTGAGGGTGTTGCCCTGTCGGAGGTGTTGTGCGCCTCCGCAGGTGTAGGGGATGTAATGCCAGATATTTCGCATATCTCGATTTGTCTTTGGTCTGTCATGCTGGGATTGGGTGTATAGGATGTGTGTGTGAGTTTTGGTGTTTGAGGTGAGGGGTTGTGGATGGAGTGTTTTGGAAGGGGTGAGTAGTGTTTGCGGTGTTTTGGTTGTTTTGGGTTTGTGAGTTGTTTAAAGCTTTAAGAGATTAATTGGAGGGCTTGTGTTTTAATTTGAAGTGTTTGAGTTTGTTTAGGTGGGCTTTGTGAGTGTAGTTTTAGGTTTGGGCTTGGGTGTGAGCGTTGATTAGGAGGTGTAGGTTGTTGTGAATGGATGGGTGAGTGGTTATATAATTACCTTTGAAGTTCTCCCTGGGCTTGCTATCAGCGGTGCTGTGCGTGGGCTTGAGGAGGCTCTGGAGGCTTGGAGAGGTGTTGCTCGCTTGGAGTACAAACTGCAACTTTGAAGTTCTCCCTGGGCTTGCTATCAGCGGTGCTACCAACCCCTACCAACAGTGTACCCAAACTAATCCTTCTATTTTTCTACGCCTGACTGGGTTTGTTGTTATAAGAAATGTTGGGAAACCGGGGGCACCCCAAAATAGACACTAGTCTCAAAGTCCCTGAACCATATCATTATACCTTTCGCTCAGCCCTTTCTGTAATGCAAAAGCTCTAAATGAAGCAAGTCTAGGTTTCCTCAGGTTCACCTCTTAATCTCCAATCTCTCTTGGGCTCCTCATCAATTTAAAGGTATTTATTTGTTTCTATCAAAATTATATATTTTCGGAGACAAAGCATTAGTCTAAATATACATCACCAATCGGGAATTTGACACTAATTTGTTTACAATAACAAAACATTGTCGACTACATCCTAATATTACGCAGATCATTGCATATAATATCTGGCAATGTACACCAAGGTCACATTCTACAAAAACAGGTTTTGAAAACCGGCAAATTATTCAGGTTGATGTTAGTTTGCGTATTTGATGATTATATAACCTTCGTAAGTATTAGTCTTTTCCCACAGTCAGCCGTTCCTGAGCGCTTTCCTTATCATTTTGACTAAAATCCATACCGTTATCATTGTATAAGTTAATGAGAAATGCGTGCCGATCAAGTATGTGCAGTTAATAAAAGCGACATTGTACGATGCCGACCTTATCATGTGAATGTGTTAATGAAGCACTGTCAAATAGAGATGATATTAAATCTAGGAAACGATCCGCGAAATCGCGTATGCACAGAATGGAAAATTTGGACATGGTATTAAACCGCCAGTTACGATTGAATTTAGCATTTCCGCTATGCGCTACGAGAACAGCGTCAAACTCCGGCCTGTAATCTAACACGCGAGAACTGACCAATGACATCTGAGAAGTACAAACCCCGATAGTGACCAGTATGTATAAAATGAACTTACTCTTCAATAATCCACGACTTGGTACATTTAGAAAATTGTTCATTTTTTTTAAATCATCATGTCATTGTTTAAACATATGAAGTAAATCTCTCCCTATTTAATTGCACATATATTGTTACCTCAGTGAATCTGTATGCATGCCTGCTCGGAAAGTTGTGTTGTATTTAACTCACATTCATATGTACATATATAAGTTGCTGCGTTGATTTTGAACCTCTAAGTGTAAAATATAGTTCAGTCACTATCAGGTTGTCTTTATGCAAATGAACTGGTGTTTGAAGAGTTGAGCAGTAGCTACCAGGTGAGAGCCGAATCTGTGCTAGACAGAATAGACGCTATAGAATAACCGAGAGCTGACTCAGAGGTGAGAGAGTGCTGTTTAAGTGTCTCACATTGTATAGGATGTAAAATACTATATATTTCTGGAGTACGTGTACAACGCCCGACCACCATGAGACACTAAGGTCTTCAGATGCAAGTGTATATGTTCAATAATCAGGCAATATGTGTATTGACAGAAAATTTCAGTCAATACGTATATTGACTGATTCACACAGGCGATACATATTGCCTGAAAAATGGGACTGGATTTTAGACAGATTGACTGAAATGAATAAGACTCCTTAATTTAATCTCGACATTTTAATTTAGATCTATTTGGATCTGACGAAGATCAGTTAATTTATATAATATAAGGAAGATTATCTGATATCCTTTGAAACTACGTTTGATGTTTAGGTAATTGATTTTTTGTTGCCTTAGCCACATGCCTATTTTATTTATGGTCAGTGTTGGAGCTAGTTGTACTGAGGGGGTGGCCGAAAAAAAGTAGAGGGCCCATGTGGTGATGAGGGCTGCGGGTGAGAGGGTGTGTGAGGTAGGTGATGCCGATGCGTCTAGTTTGCGTTTTTTTGAGTTGCATGCTTGGGGAGGTGGGGTGCTGGGTTGAGTTTCCATGTAGGAGGCTTGAGGGTCTTCATCGCCGTAGCCTGCGGGAATGAGTGAGGGTGTTGCCCTGTCGGAGGTGTTGTGCGCCTCCGCAGGTGTAGGGGATGTAATGCCAGATATTTCGCATATCTCGATTTGTCTTTGGTCTGTCATGCTGGGATTGGGTGTATAGGATGTGTGTGTGAGTTTTGGTGTTTGAGGTGAGGGGTTGTGGATGGAGTGTTTTGGAAGGGGTGAGTAGTGTTTGCGGTGTTTTGGTTGTTTTGGGTTTGTGAGTTGTTTAAAGCTTTAAGAGATTAATTGGAGGGCTTGTGTTTTAATTTGAAGTGTTTGAGTTTGTTTAGGTGGGCTTTGTGAGTGTAGTTTTAGGTTTGGGCTTGGGTGTGAGCGTTGATTAGGAGGTGTAGGTTGTTGTGAATGGATGGGTGAGTGGTTATATAATTACCTTTGAAGTTCTCCCTGGGCTTGCTATCAGCGGTGCTGTGCGTGGGCTTGAGGAGGCTCTGGAGGCTTGGAGAGGTGTTGCTCGCTTGGAGTACAAACTGCAACTTTGAAGTTCTCCCTGGGCTTGCTATCAGCGGTGCTACCAACCCCTACCAACAGTGTACCCAAACTAATCCTTCTATTTTTCTACGCCTGACTGGGTTTGTTGTTATAAGAAATGTTGGGAAACCGGGGGCACCCCAAAATAGACACTAGTCTCAAAGTCCCTGAACCATATCATTATACCTTTCGCTCAGCCCTTTCTGTAATGCAAAAGCTCTAAATGAAGCAAGTCTAGGTTTCCTCAGGTTCACCTCTTAATCTCCAATCTCTCTTGGGCTCCTCATCAATTTAAAGGTATTTATTTGTTTCTATCAAAATTATATATTTTCGGAGACAAAGCATTAGTCTAAATATACATCACCAATCGGGAATTTGACACTAATTTGTTTACAATAACAAAACATTGTCGACTACATCCTAATATTACGCAGATCATTGCATATAATATCTGGCAATGTACACCAAGGTCACATTCTACAAAAACAGGTTTTGAAAACCGGCAAATTATTCAGGTTGATGTTAGTTTGCGTATTTGATGATTATATAACCTTCGTAAGTATTAGTCTTTTCCCACAGTCAGCCGTTCCTGAGCGCTTTCCTTATCATTTTGACTAAAATCCATACCGTTATCATTGTATAAGTTAATGAGAAATGCGTGCCGATCAAGTATGTGCAGTTAATAAAAGCGACATTGTACGATGCCGACCTTATCATGTGAATGTGTTAATGAAGCACTGTCAAATAGAGATGATATTAAATCTAGGAAACGATCCGCGAAATCGCGTATGCACAGAATGGAAAATTTGGACATGGTATTAAACCGCCAGTTACGATTGAATTTAGCATTTCCGCTATGCGCTACGAGAACAGCGTCAAACTCCGGCCTGTAATCTAACACGCGAGAACTGACCAATGACATCTGAGAAGTACAAACCCCGATAGTGACCAGTATGTATAAAATGAACTTACTCTTCAATAATCCACGACTTGGTACATTTAGAAAATTGTTCATTTTTTTTAAATCATCATGTCATTGTTTAAACATATGAAGTAAATCTCTCCCTATTTAATTGCACATATATTGTTACCTCAGTGAATCTGTATGCATGCCTGCTCGGAAAGTTGTGTTGTATTTAACTCACATTCATATGTACATATATAAGTTGCTGCGTTGATTTTGAACCTCTAAGTGTAAAATATAGTTCAGTCACTATCAGGTTGTCTTTATGCAAATGAACTGGTGTTTGAAGAGTTGAGCAGTAGCTACCAGGTGAGAGCCGAATCTGTGCTAGACAGAATAGACGCTATAGAATAACCGAGAGCTGACTCAGAGGTGAGAGAGTGCTGTTTAAGTGTCTCACATTGTATAGGATGTAAAATACTATATATTTCTGGAGTACGTGTACAACGCCCGACCACCATGAGACACTAAGGTCTTCAGATGCAAGTGTATATGTTCAATAATCAGGCAATATGTGTATTGACAGAAAATTTCAGTCAATACGTATATTGACTGATTCACACAGGCGATACATATTGCCTGAAAAATGGGACTGGATTTTAGACAGATTGACTGAAATGAATAAGACTCCTTAATTTAATCTCGACATTTTAATTTAGATCTATTTGGATCTGACGAAGATCAGTTAATTTATATAATATAAGTTGGGCGTAATAGCGAACGTGTGCCAAGCGGTCATTGCGATAGAGGCCGAGACACGTACAGCAAGATAATACTGACCATGCTCCAAGGATGTCATACAAGTTTCTAGATAGCTGCGAACTTCACACGTTAGAATGGCGGATGCAGTACGTTTCGTTTACCTTAATTTAATACGAAGACTATTACCAGTTAACATTTATATAAATATTGAAGAAAAAATGACCTATTTTATCACTATGACAAAGTGAAAATTGACAAGGGCATTTCACAATCCTTTAACTCCAACATTGGGGTAAGACAAGGATGCATTTTGTCTCCCGCATTATGTAATATATTCCAAAATGATTTTCCACATCATATCAAACCTGATAGTAATAATATAACACTTAATGGTTTAAACATTTGTCATTTGTTGTTTGCTCTGTAACTTTCGCTCTCACTTGCAAACTATTCAAAACATTATTCGAGCAAGTAATCCTGTATAATAGTGAAAAAAATGTGGGGGATAGAATCCATCTTCCTAAACAGCTCTGATTTATTCATCCTCGAAAAACTGCAGCTCAGATTTTGTAAATCCATGATTGAAGGATTTACAAAGCATGTGTACCGCCACCTGCGCGTCGAAAGATATTTTGCAAATCTTTCCATGTTCTTATGCAAAATGTTCAAGTGAATAGGTTACACTGCTCATAAAATGACCCCTATGGTTGCTCCCTTTTACTTCGCTGACATTTCTCAGAGACCCTTGTCAATGGCTCACCTTGCGACAATCTGTCTGTCTGCGTCCCGCATCTCCAGAGTATACAATAAACCTCTCCAGCCTTTAGATAACCGATTGTATGTATGCACAATACAATGAAATCCGGGCGTGGGGAGAAATCTCGAATGTGATGTACATAACTTCAGCAAAGTATGTATATCTAAATTAAAATACAGCCTCAAGCACTACTGGCGGGTTCCAGGTGAGGCGCATACAAACGTACGCATATTCAAATCCTCACATGGTTTGCTAGTACCAGTAGTATAGTCTAAGTCCGCAGGAACCCCTTTTGGTTGAGGGAGGTTGAGGGAAAATAGGGAAGGTGATTGGTTGATCCAAGTCACGTGATCGGATAGGATGACTCATGCATCAACAGCGCGTCACAGGTGAGGGGGAATGAAAGGTGTGTGTTTATAAGGCAGAAAAGAATTCATAAGAAAACAAAAGTAAAGGGTATTGAATAGAGCTATGTGTATAACGTGCTGCCCTAAATAGACAGACCGTACCCGTCAGCCCAGTTTGAATTGAGCGCGCTTGACAACTCACGTGGCCTCGTCGTTTAACCCGCGCTCGCTAGAGCGTGCGACCTGGTTTTATGAATGCAGGGTGTGTGTTGAAAGTACAAGTACCACAATAGAGACGGGTTGTGTCAACACGATATACGCCGGGTAATGTAGGGAAAAAAATGTACGTCTAGCTGGATCAAATTCATCTTGTACGGTCTACACGTTGTACACCACGAACGTTAGACAACCTGTATAGAAAAAATATATAGACAAAAAAGATAAGACTTCACAATCAGCAAGCTAGCGGTGTCGTTTAATTACATTTAGCGCGCAAGAACGAGATCGTCACGTCACCCTGCATTGACTATAACGCTGAAGCCAGCCGGATTTCGAATCACCCCGCACTGCGTACTATTATGAACCATTTGTAAAGAAATATTCAGCCCTGTCCCGACTTGCATAGTTGATGTTTCAACGCTAGCGTTTCCATTTAACGCGATGACAAATAAGCCCTACGGTTTGAGTTTTAACCGTGTAACATGATGTGCACAGTTTTTACTTCAGAACGTGCTATTTTGAAAAAAGATAGACAACTTATAAGTGCCAAGACAATCCAGTGATCAACAGCATGAGCAGCGATCTGTGCAACTAGGAACCGATGGCACGTGTCATCCGAGTCGGCGAGACTGACCAATGGATCCCCGTCGTCAGTCGCCGATAAGCATGGGTTACTGAAGGTCGATTCTATAACACGGGACCTTCACGGGTGTAGTATGACGAAGACTATATACTAATATGCAAAAAAACTGAGAAAAACCAAACCAATTCATTCGTATCATTTATTGATTCGAGTCAATTGGTTCCATACAAAGCTGTGATATACGAATGGACAATAGTATTCACTCTGGAACATTATTTAGTCACTCATATACACATGCTGCTGCTGCTGAAGGCCCTATTGTTTAAACAGCCAGTCCATGTTTTGAAACACATTTCGCACTGTTGAATGTTTTAAGGTTGAATGGTTGTCTATAGTCTATGCTTTATCCATTGCTTGTAACGATTTCCGTCCAGGGGGTCCCAGTTTCACAATTCCTCTCACGTAGAGGGAAATTCGGCGTTTCTTATCGTTCAAACGCCTCAGTTTACGAGGTGTTTTCAAAATATGAATCAAACTAGACGCGTGGCGTTGACTCGGCATTCTCTTCAGACTGTTAGACTGATACAGTAGTGATGGGTATTTATGCCTAATCGTTCTGCTCACGATCGTCATCCTCCTCCTCGTCATCACCGTCGTTATCCTCTGCAACGCTATCAGATTCAGTCTCACTTTCTATTTCCGGCATATCCATCAAAGGCATGATCTCTTTCATCTTGGGGTTTTAGGAGGAGTTTGATTTTATTTTTGAGAACGGATTGTTCCGTGGAAGGATTCATGTCTCCCAGGTTGTATAGCATGTTTTGAAACAGAGGTGCCTCTTTAAAGTACGTGGTATGTTCCATAGCATAGTTGAGAGTACTACGCACTAGATCCTCCCACCTCAGTTTCATTCTTCTCTCAATCCATTCTTGCGTTCGTCCCTGTCCCTTGTTCTGTTTTTTCTGCAGTTTCATCTTGTCATGAAACGTATCGTACACCTGCTTCCAGATGCGTTGTAAGCCTACATTTTGCCACTCCTCGGCTTCCATATTAGTGAATGTTGTTTTCCCACGTGGAGGTTTGACGGCAAGACCACTGCCTTTCTGGGAAGAGGCTAGGTCGTCAAAGTCACTGTCATCGTCATCACTCTCGAGTCTGGCACGCTTTCTCTTAGGTTGAAGGCTATTGGCCGGACACCAGTGTTTGATATGTCGCTGCAGATCGTGCATGTTATCTATCAGCATCCTGCAATCTGCGCAAGCCGTGGCCATAGTCAATGATGTCTCACTACTCGTGTCTGAATCGGTTTCAATTGGCGTGAGCTGATGTTGGGGCAATCTCTCTTCTTGTGTCAGAGGACTATCCAGAGATTCTGTTGTAGTCAACTTCTCCCTACGCAGATCAGGTTCAGACTGTGCTGCTGTTCTCCTGTTTTCCTCATTTATGAGGTTAACATGCAGTCGATCCTTATCTTTGGTGGTAGGTTTTAGATCGATGGTGAGTTGTCCATAGGGTGTTTCAGCAACCTTTTCATACATAGCCATAAAGTGATCCATATGTTCGGGGAAAATTCTACGAGCGAAGAGTTTGATTTGCTGTTTATCTATTGGGGAATGAAACAGGGTGACATAATGCGCGTTCAAAGCAATGTCTCTCGATTCCTTACCTCTCGGAAACAGATTTTGTATCAAGAGAAAGATCAATACATTCTTGTGATGTGAGGTTTGAGTAAACAGCCGCGAAATACGCTTGTCGTGCTTTGCTTCGGCCAGGAAATCATCCAGGACCAACACGTTCTGTTGACGAGCATCAAAGTAATCCTCGTCCAAGATATCGTAGGGAATTCCTTTTACAAAGGTCAGCTGAGGCAGCTGCTCACCGAGGTCCTGATATAATGGCTGCCATTGAGTATAACACCAAACGATGCGGGTAGGTTGGGGTTGGATCAGGCCATGCCGGAGTACATGAGAGGTAAACACAGACTTTCCACAACCACTGGGTCCCACAACGAGCGCATTTGAGGGAATCAGGAACTTGAATTGTTCTCGAAGATCAGATATACATGGTAAATGAGGCAGCCACGAGTGGACTTGCGATGGCGGCGGCGGCGGCGGATGTGCTTGTAACGGCGGGTTGGCTTGACGCAGCGGCGGCGGTGGGTGGACTTGCGGCGGCGGCGGCGTTAGCGAGTGGGCTTGTAATGGCGGGTGGATTTGCGGCGGCGGTAGCGGATGGGCTTGCGGTGGCGGCGTTAGCGGATGGGCTTGTAATGGCGAGTGGACTTGCGGCGGCGGGTGGGCTTGTAACGGCGGCGGTATGCTATGTTTATTTCTCCTGTGTCGTAACATGACATCTCTCCTTGAAAACATTTTTTCACAGTCCGGACAGGTGGCAACCCCCATGGTGATCCAAATACGGTGTGCGATTAGAGGGTATGAAGCTTTCTTTTATACCCTTGACTCTGTTGACGCTTCAAGGCAGCAAGTGCCCGTTCCACCACAGCCTTCACCTCCGACACATGTTGTATTTTCACGGGTTGGGGTGTTGTCTTCGATCCCTGTTTGGTTGTCATCGTTTTCATTTTAGGTGTTACCTGTCTCTTCTTTGTCTTCAGCGTCGACTTCTTGGCTGCTTGTGGTTTCTTTCTCTGTTGTGATTTTCTCAACGTAGTCTTCCTAAATATATCTCTAGGGTCAAGTCTAATCTCTGATGCTTTCTTCATGTTGTTCACGTCCAATCCGTTTGCTGGCGAGAGTAAAACTGTTTATCGGGCTACACTACTGTAGAGTTTATACTGTCTTACACGTGCAGGGAATCTTGGAAGACACTCTTTTCTTCACAGCACACTTGTGAGTATGTTAAAAAAGTGATCATATTAGTATATAGTCTTCGTCATACTACACCCGTGAAGGTCCCGGGTTATAGAATCGACCTTCAGTAACCCATGTTTATCGGCGACTGACGACGGGGATCCATTGGTCAGTCTCGCCGACTCGGATGACACGTGCCATCGGTTCCTAGTTGCACAGATCGCTGCTCATGCTGTTGATCACTGGATTGTCTTGGCACTTATAAGTTGTCTATCTTTTTTCAAAATAGCACGTTCTGAAGTAAAAACTGTGCACATCATGTTACACGGTTAAAACTCAAACCGTAGGGCTTATTTGTCATCGCGTTAAATGGAAACGCTAGCGTTGAAACATCAACTATGCAAGTCGGGACAGGGCTGAATATTTCTTTACAAATGGTTCATAATAGTACGCAGTGCGGGGTGATTCGAAATCCGGCTGGCTTCAGCGTTATAGTCAATGCAGGGTGACGTGACGATCTCGTTCTTGCGCGCTAAATGTAATTAAACTACACCGCTAGCTTGCTGATTGCGTAGTCTTATCTATTTTGTCTCTATGTATTTTTTTTTTTTCTATACAGGTCGTCTAACGTTCGTGGTGTACAACGTGTAGACCGTACAAGATGAATTTGATCCAGCTAGACGTACATTTTTTTCCCTACATTACACGGTGTATATCGTGTTGACATAACCCGTCTCTATTGTGGTACTTGTACTTTCAACACACACCCTTCATTCATCAAACCAGATCGCACGCTCTAGCGAGCGCGGGTTAAACGACGAGGCCACGTGAGTTGTCAAGCGCGCTCAATTCAAACTGGGCTGACGGATACGGTCTGTCTATTTAGGGTAGCACGCCATACACATAGCTCTATTCAATACCCTTTACTTTTGTTTTATTATGAATTCTTTTCTGTCTTATAAACACACACCTTTCATTCCCCCTCACCTGTGACGCGCTGTTGATGCATGAGTCATCCTATCCGATCACGTGACTTGGATCAACCAATCACCTTCGCATCCGCCTGGATCAACCGGATCAACCAAAAGGGGGTTGCTGCGGACCCGTTCTATACTACTAGTACCAACGCCGTCAAAAGTAAGGCACTGCTTGCAGTATATCGCTGCTATGAAATTGGCGAATGCCGGAGTGTCCAAGGGTGTTCTATACCCATTTCCGACCTCTTCTATAATCGAATCTTCAAATGGTTTGCTTGTACCAACGCCGTCAGAAGTTAGGCACGGCTACGAAATGGGCGTGTGCCGGAGCATCTTTGGGTGATCTTAACCCACATCAGACAATTACAAGTGATATGAGAGGTGGAATCTGACTGATAAGTAGGAGCTAGGGACATAGAAGGGACATAACTCGTAAAAGCCGATCGAGTCTCGAAATTGCATCCTAGTTTGGCAAGGGTGTAAACTGGACTTTTATAATCAGTTAACGCCTTTGCTTCGGGAAAATATTTAAAAAACGTAATACTTCAGAATGTTTTTGCTGAGAGTACATCTTTGGTAAATAAACGAATAGCATGGGTATACCAAGTCAATCTAAACCTACAATATTATAAGTAATTCAGATTTCCTATCAGCAACAATCAAAGAGACAATTAGGTCTAAATTAGACATTCTCTTCACGGAAACTCTTCAAATGCTAATTCAACTAACGGCACAGGAAACAACCTTAGGACACACGGGGTAGTTAAAAATGAAATAAAATTAGAAACTTAGTCACTGTAATACAAGAAAATATCGAGTGCACTTTTCTGAAGATTAAGTAACCATAAATTAACTACAGAACTTGGAAGACATACAAAACTACCCACCCCACTACATCAGAGACTGTGCTCTACAAGTACAACCGACAGCCTCCGTGGTCTAGTTGTAGAGCGTCCGTCCGGAGAGCGGAAGGTCCGATGTTCGATCCCCGGCCGCGTCTTACCAAAAACGTTAAAAGATGGTACTTGTTGTTACCCAGTCTGGCGCTCGGCATTAAGGGGCTAAAACAAGGACTTGTCATCTCGGAGTCAATATACTGTGTCTGAGTGGGATATGCATGTTAAACTGTCCTATGTTATCTCCGGACTAGTACAAACACACACACACACACACACACACACACACACACACACACACACACACACACACACACACACACACACACACACACACACACACACACGTACGTCGCAATATAAGTGCAATTAACTTGGACGCGACGTTTAACCCCATTTCACCTCACATGTTCAACCAAAGGGCCATGTGGGTCATGCAATGGGGAAAACCTTGTTTGTTTATAGTAGTAGCCCAATACATTCTGTGGCTAGTTCCATGCTGAGAGGAATTTCTGAAGTACAAATTACTGGATAACACTTTTACTGTGCGATCCTCAACGATAGGCACTTTTCTTGCATTTGGCCTAGGACTATATATGTTTTATTGTATTTTGTATATTGCATTCATGAATATAACATGTACTGGGATATCAAAATAAGTCTCCTTGGCTTGTTTACCAATACAGATTAATTGCACAAAAATATGTTTAAATTATATTAGCATATTTAGTCATTGCTTTCAACATTTTGTCACGACCACCATTACCCGCTGAAACGTGACCTATCTTAAAGATGTCAAAGATATATTCACTATGTGTAAAGCATGTTTGTTCTTGAGCACTAGCATTGCGTTAACGCATTCAGTATCACCACACTGAAGAATTTCGTAGTACTGACGAGGGGACTTAGTCTTAGCAGAACAAGCACAATATTCGTTCTTGGTCAGTAATAAGGACTTGTTATCAGACTCTTTCTTCTCAACAACTGTTCATGAAACGAAGATTCCAGAGAGGTAGTCATTGCAGGAGTTGACAGAGCAAAGTTTATAGTATCACTGGCCACTTTATTTTACAGATCACTGTCACCTATTGTTTTGACATGTATTTTCACTACTGTATTATCAGGCTTCTAATCGGGTTATTTGCTTTGGTGGGGAGATTGTTTCATGATCAGGGCACTGCGACCTATTATTTGACTAAAATTAACTATTTGACTTCTAATCTGTTTGACTATTTATTTTTTAAGAGCACAAACACAATTAGTGATGTGTTTACATTTGTTCACATCAGATTGGTTAGTATTGGATAGTGTTTACAAAATCCCGTTTCACGTATGCCGGTTATTAGACCAACTCAGCTGCCATACATGTATCACTGAATTCCTCAACACATACATTTTAGAATGAAATGGCAAATAATCTTTGACACCAATACAAATTATCTATATGAAATCAAGCGTAATCAACTGTAATCAAAAGAAAATTTTACACTGTGAAGTATTTTCTCCTTTTTGAGAGATCAATTCGTCTTATTGTTGCACACTTTGGATGGCGCGTTCGAGAGTATTTGTGGGAAGAGTGTCGTAGCACGAATTATGGAATTATCACCATCGCCTTTATAATCCACAGATATAGCTGAAACATGTTTATGTTTTAGGTGTAGGGTCACATTATTTATGAGTAGTAAGCAGGACGTCGAATGACGTCACTCATGACCGACGGGTTTTGTATTAGTGCGCCACTGCGATCATAAGAATAGACAAAAGACATCGATTCGATGCTAAAAAGGTGCCATTTTAGGCTGTGTAAGGAATAGATTACAGCACCCGAGCCAGTCAGATACCACTGATCTTACAACTCGTTGTTTCAAAGCATATCGAAGTCGCCTACGCTCGTTAGGCACGTTTTGAAACATCTCGTTGTAAGATGAATGGTATCTCCTTTAATGTTTATAAGCTTTTATTGTGTCAATGTAACAAAAAAGGTTGACCGTTTAGATAGCTTACGCCTGTTGATTATTGAATACAACGTATTCGACAGGAAAACAGACAGATTGTTTATTACAGTCTCACCTCTGTTTATATATTAAGATAAATGACAGTAAAATAAACATGACAGAGCCACCCGTCTATGGGTTATGAGAGAATCTTAAAATACAATTGCGAATTGCATAGAACTATTTACTAAAAAGGCGCATAAACCAACACACATTCTACAACAGGCAACAGGAATTTACACACCATGACATAAAATAGATTTGCGTTGTTGTAATAAACGTTTGCAGGTCTTGGCAGCTAGTAGACTATAGGAACAGTACATCTTGCTTGGAGATTTTAAAGGAAACTTTTTCAACATCAGAATGATCATTAAAAATACCACAGACTTGAGTACATCTTCTTAATAATAGCGCTCTAATTTCATTATAAAGGGGGCAGAGTAACAAGAAATGACATTCATGCTCCACGCACTCTTCACAATTAATACACACCCTTTCTTCCAATGGCAATATTTCGGATCTTCATCTTTCTACTCTTAAAGGCGCCACACCACAAAGCGGTTGAGCCAGTGAACTTCGTTGTGACCAGGGGAGGGAACTCTGTGGGTACCACTCAGCTCCATAGGTGAATTTAAAATGTTGATTGATCCTCAGTTTATTTCTACCTTTGCCACGTTGACTGTGCGGCTGTTGCACTTTTCCATTCCTGCACGCAGATTTGCATCAGCCTGACAGTTACTTCGAAAACAATCAATTTGATAACAGTTGTCCAGTGGAATGAAGTGATCAAATGAAAGGTTTGTTAGCTTAGCAAGATCACGGACATTCCAGTTACGTCTGTTTCTATTTGCATGACAGTCCGCCCATTTGAAAATTCTAGAGGTGTCAGAAGTTGGTTCTTTTCCACACAGTCTCTTGTAGAACGTCGTCGCACTTTTCCATTGTCTACAGGCTATTGGTTCCCATCCCAAATCACCGCTCACGGCACTTTCAGGAGCAAGTCGTCTAAGGAGACATGATTCGCTGTGCAGAGTTGCGTCCCTTGGTTGTTGACGATTCGCCTTGGTAACCTTGAGTGCATTTCTGCTGTCACTGCATCTTTAAAACAGCACTTGTCGATATCACTCTGTTCCTCAGAAGATGTGTCTAGTTTTAAAATGACATCGCTGAGAGCATCAAAACATTGATACGTACTCATGAAAGTATCTGGTATAAACTTTGTATTAGATTTAAGTTTTGTTTTGTTTTAAACATATTTTATTGACATATATGGTCAACGGGATTGGGCAAAAGTTATCCAACTTAGATGGCCCTTTCCCTACTCTATATGTACAGACATTGATTATACATATATATATACACATATACATAAACACATACATATACATACGTGTAAAGAAATACAAACATATACACATAATCATATATACACACAATCATACATACTCATACATACATACACATACTCAAATACATATGCACATATTACATTTATAGTAACAAAGAGAAATATATTTACACAAGAACATAAACATAATGTTTGCAAGAATAACATAGACATGCATAAGAATTGCCTATAGACACAGTTTACTTGTATATACACATTAATCCAAAATACATGCAAGACTACATATATAATTACACAATCATACATACACTTTTGTACATTTACATATATGCTTACATAAACACACTACGTGTACATACATACACATATACCCTTGAATACGCATGCATACATATATATACATACACATACACATATTTACACACATACACCAGGATATATATACCCGTAAACATTATGTTTACAGAAGGAGGTAGAGATACACATGTATTCATATACATGCATGCAGTTTATTCACTGCTGGCGTAATTAATAATAAATGGTCGCAGAGCGATATTCTGTATTAATGATAAAGGGTTACTCGAATCTATTAGTCGACAGTATATATTTTTGAACGCTGTTGAAGATGAGGTTATTTTGACTGTCAGATAGGGATACATCACCGTAGAGAATATTTTGTATTGTACATGTAGTTCCGGCTTTTATAATGTTAGCGAACATGATATTTCTGGGAATAGTGTAATTGGGACATTCAAGAAAAAAGTGTATGTTGTTTTCACATGGGTTTCCACAAGAGCAGGACAAAGTATCAGATAAATTTACTTTAAAGAGGTCTGCATTTAGGGAACTGCAAGAATGCCTTAGGCGTGTATGTAAAATATTAGCTCTACGGTTGCCGACTGAGAACTATGGAGGTGGAGCTGTAATGGTTGTTTTAATCATATGTTTAAAATTTGATAATGATGTTGCACTTCTGTATTCAGGGGGTAACTCATTCCATAATTTGATTGAAGAAGGTATAAATGATTGTTGGTATGTAACTGTTCGTGCTTGCGGCAAATTCAGATTATTCTGATTTCGTAACTCATATCTACTAAAAGTTGATACTTTGGGTGGTAACATGTCATGTAAATACGATGGGCATAGGTTATCAACAATACTGTAGATTGTACAAAGTTTTTTATTTGACCTTCTATAAGATAGTGATTCCCATCCTGTCTCAAAATATAAGCTCGATCTTGAGGAGAATTTAGGGAGACCTGTTACTATGCGAGCGGCTTCGAGTTGAATCATTTCAAGTTTTTCGGAATTTTCATGACTGCAGTTGTCCCATACCTCTGAAGCATATTCTAATATAGGCCTTATGAAAACAAGATAGACTTTGGACAGGGTTTGTCTATCAAGTAAGTATTTAACGGTTCTTAACGAACAAATCATTTTGGAAGCTGAGCGGCAAATGTTATCAACGTGAGTTGTCCACTTCATATCATGAGAGACAGTAACGCCCAGATGTTTGTGCGAGATAGATGCGCTAAGTGCGGTATTGTTATAAATAATATCTGCAGTGAGGTTTTTACAATGAGTGAATAGAATAAATGTTGTTTTGTCCGGGTTAAACTTAACTAGCCATCTATTGGCCCAGGTATTGAGAAGCTCTAGATCACTGTTTAATCTGTGTTCTATCATTTGTAAGTGAAGAGATGATGTACCAATGGAAGTATCGTCTGCAAAAAGGCGATTTAAGTTCGTAATAGTCTTGAAGGTATGGCTATATTGCTGATATAAGAGTCAAATGTTGTTGACCAGGTAAGTATTAAGTGGTCAAGCTTACTCACTGCTACTGCGTCTAGGACACCAACCATCCCAGCGTTTTCTACTAAGTTTTCTACGAGTTAGGACCTATAACTTGAAAATCTGAAATTGCATTTAACGCTTAATAATTAACAACATAAACAAAAATCAACAACCGAAGCGCCCCTAGAGCTAACATATGTATAATCATTCACGCCTTTACGTCCATCAACAATACATGCATTTGCACTAATTAGGAAGTCACACAGTTGACGCCCATGAATATTATCATTTGAATCAATTACCTCCCTTTTAAGCAAAGGGATGACCTCTCCATAATCTAACAGATGTCCACATTTTCCATTGAAGTCTCCACATATATATTTTATATTGAAACATTGACAGCTTAACATCTAAGACAACAAAATGTCATAAAATTCTCCTGCATCACACTGCACACACACACACACACACACACACACACACACACACACACATATAGTACATCCGCAGTCAGTCACTGTTCTGTGTGTCAGCTTTTACCCCAGTTTACCTTCATATTCCTTGTTTGAAACAAACATGTTATACAAATACAATTTTAATTATAAACCCTACACCCCCAGATACACACTTCGCGTTTTTGTGTAGACTTGTCCTGTTGTGCCCGTACCATGTATAGGCATCAATGTTCAACTGGCATGGGCGTCATCAGCAATGTCAAGTTCTAAATAGTTAATACGTGATTCCACGAACAATGAAGTTGTCTGAAAAAGTGACTCGCGACAGTCCAAAACCCACAGGCTTTTAATAGAAAGTTGAAAGACAATCAATATTTGTATGTTATATATTGATGCCATGACAGTTTTTGACAACATAAACGGCAACTGTTTACGGTATAAATTGTTACAATACGGTATGCTGTACAGGCAGTGCATGAATGTACTTGGTCGTGTGTCTGCCTGAATGACCGCAAACAAACACCGTTTTCCTTTACATTCTGATTTTAGGCCAGGTTGTGTTTTGTCGCCAACTCTCTTTTCAGTGTTTATTTATGATATAACGACATTCTGATGTATGCTGATGATGTCACTTTTATTGCACACGATGAGAACTTATTACAACGGATGTTAGATCGTGTAGCCCAGTGCCGTCAAACTAAGATTGTGCCTTGTCATCCAACTGCAGTTAAAGGATCTGATATAAACTTTGTCATTGGTTGCGGTCAGGTTAAAAGTACGCATGCTTAAAAATATTTGGGCTTCTGGTTACATGAAAACCTCGATTTGAATTTCACCACTAACGAAATAGTTAAATCTGAAAAGAGAGCACTTGATGCTTTGGTATATAATAAATTATTAATATCAGTTTAAATCAGTAGGTTTGGCTTATACGGGTTTACGTGTATGACATCTGGTCCAGCCCATCTTACCTTATAGATCCGCTGTCTGAGGTACAATGGAATTTAGTTGGATTAATACTGTCCAGGTCCGTGCATGTAGGTTTTTCTTAGTAGTCGGCAATAAAAACTTGGAAGTTCGAGATGAAATGGGCTGGTTACCATTAACCAAACACAGAACTTAAATATTAAATATGCACTATAACCAGAGTGGCACTATAACAAGGGTGGCGCTATAACCAGGGTGGTACTATAGCCAGGGTGACACTATAACCAGGGTGGCACTATAACCTGGGTGACACTATAACCAGAGTGGCATTATAACCAGGGTGGCACTATAACCAGGGTGACACTATAACCAGGGTGGCACTATAACCAGGGTGACACTATAACCAGAGTGGCATTATAACCAGGGTGGCACTATAACGAGGGTGACACTATAACCAGAGTGGCATTATAACCAGGGTGGTACTATTACCAGGGGGGCACTATAACCAGAGTGACATTATAACCAGGGTGGTACTATAACCAGGGGGCACTATAACCAGAGTGGCATTATAACCAGGGTGGCACTATAACCAGGGTGGCGACCATACTGACATGATATTTGGAAAATTAAATAAGGTTATTCTGATATCATTTGAGAATTGAGAAATATCAATTTATTTAAGTTTGTAGGAAACGATATCATCATTTCAATCCAACTTACCTGTTTGCTATTTTAAGAAAGTGAATAGTTCTCGCGTGAGGATTAGCTGTAACTGAGATCAATGCAATTGGTTTCTTGATTTAGAAGTGAGAATTTTCTCCTCTTAGAATATTTTGTCAAAATTCTATTTCAAAATGACATTACAAGGAAGGACGTACGTACATATCGATTGTTTAGAGATACGTTGACTGTGGAATCATATGTTAATTTCGTTTAAGTAGACCTCAGCGCAGCGCTATGATCAAGTGCCGCTGTGGCAATCGGCCACTGGAAATATAACCAGGTAGACTTGCTCGCCAACAGACTCCACATCAACACAGAATAGTGAGTGAGTTAAATTTAACGTCGCATCGACATTAATTCAGCAATATAGCGACAAGAACAAATGAGTCATGAATACAAAGGTATATTTAATCGAGACAGAATATGAAATGTTTGTAAAAGTAACGCTATGAAAGGCGAAGTACGTTTTCTAGCTGATTGTATTTTCCACCCACACCTGAGGTACGACCTATGGAAACTAGCGTCACAGCATTATCCCTACAGATGTCCTCTGTCAAACAAGCCTTACTCTCAATGCAAATTGATTGGCCCATTAAACCCCTAGCCACATAATTAGCCCAAACGTTTTTTCTTCTTCTTCCAAGTCTGTACCATTGTCCCTTAAATTTATCAAAGTTGAAACAGAGGTCGGTCTGCTGCCCGTGTCAAATAAATTGAAAATAGATTGCACTCGTGCATGTATGGAGCACTGATTGTTATCGAGGTCTTCTCGGGTCGCACACCCGCTCCATTACAAAAACGCCAATATTATTAGCCTGCGGGTCCCTCCACTTTGCATGCCTATCCGCGTCATAGCATTTCTTATATGGAATTGATTACTATCCCTTGTTGTAGCTTCACTGAAGGTCGAACGACTAATTCATTGCATAAAAACAAAGGTCACGTCCTTTACCTTTTTTATCTCTGACGTCATGCATAATTTTACCTATTAAATGGTTCCTTCCTCGTTGTGACATCATGGATATCTATTAGTATAACACTAGACTCATGAATATTCATAGGTCTCCTTCCATGGAGAGAGCGATACTTATTAAATATACTTTATATAAGGACATGGCTCCATTATGACAGGCTCCGCCATCATGCATGATAGCGGAACTTCAACTTAAGACAAGAGATATTATTGGATGAAATGGTCGCGGATGTGGAGGTACTGGTGGACTGCAGAAATGAGCTTAACCCCTGTTAAGCAACCCCAACTGCAGCAACCGCTGCCCTGCAACAACCGTTGCCAAGCAACCCATGTTGCTTACCGATGCAGCGCCTGCTGCCCTGCAACTACCGTTGCCAAGCAACCCATGTTGCTTACCAATGCAGCGCTCGCTGCCCTGCAACTACCGTTGCCAAGCAACCCATGTTGCTATGCAGCTATCGCTGCCAGGCAAGTACCATTGCCAAACCATGAGCGAGGGCAAGTATTGTTGCCAAGCTGACCATCCGCTGTAAAGCGGACACTAAGCCATCTGCTGTAAAGCAGAATGGATAAATTGGTTCCTGCTGTAAAGCGGGCAACCCTATCCTAAATAATTTATAATTTGGGATGTATCCCAAGACGCCAAATGTAACTTGTAATGCAGTCCACCAGCACCCCGCCGCAAGCACCAAGGTGCTTCCCCACAACCACGACCATTCGCGCTCATGTACACCCACCGTGTTATCCTATACTGAAAATGTTTCCTACAAGCATACTGCGGAAAGGGAGCTGCCAATGTTTTGTGTGAATAGACCAAGTCCGGACGGTGACAAATGAACCCCGTCACGCAGGTACAGTTGCTGCTTCTGCCGGTTGAACACTGTGTGGGGGACCCGTATCCCCCCAAGCTCACGGGCCCTGTTCCCTACTCGTCTGTTCAGCTTCTGCCTGGCCCCGTCCAGATCCCGGGCACATGTCTGACCACAGAATGACAGCACCAGGTAGGAGGAGGTGTATCCTCAGGAGTGCCAGCTTGATATAGCTGACACGTGGTTACCTTACCCAGGTAACCACCTTACCCAGGTCGTTCGAACCAAGGTGAATCACCACCGCCTTTGGTGGTGTCTGCATTGCTTTGACCTGGGCATCTATCAGCTTGGTCAGCTCCCCCCACCTCATGCCGCCCCTTGCCAACCAGAGACATCCCCCTGGAATACCGAAATCACTGACCTGTAGGTGCTCTCTCGCCCGGGTCAGGAAGCTGGACCCAACCAACCATACTGAAAACATGAATCAATAGGAAGAAAACTGTTCTTGCATGGTTGGCGATTTAAATGTTTGCAGGTATGCGTATGTAGCTTTTATAACATTCTGACCCCCACCTACCAAAGTGCTGTATCAAATCTGAACTCACTCCGTTACCGACTGCTGTTGTTGCTGTGCCAATCCTGAATGATACGAAGAGCATGCTGCTGTGCAGATGCCGCTATGCGCCAGTGCTCTTTTTAGCACGGCCTGAAATTGATACCTGGTCAGGGGAGATTTATCAAAGTGTACGAAAGCTTGAGTCTGACCCTGTGATCGAACTGTTAGGTATGCTTTAACTGCAGCCACTGGACACAGATTGTGGCCAGGTATGGCGGAAATGGAAACAACTATGCCATGTGACTGCCTGTCCGTTTTTGAATGCCTTATAGCGACTGTTACTGTCTTAGTCGTGTCTTGGACTTCTAGGTCTAAGAAAGCACACCCTGGCTGAGAAAGTTTGGTTGCACGAGTTCACTCACCCGAAAGAAACCAAAGAAGGCCAAGCAATATACTGCTTTGAACAATCTTACTTCATAGGTAGAAGAGCAGACAAATTGCAGGTTGTTTACAATTACTTTGAGCAGGTCTATTGTTATTGGTTTTCTGTGATCCTGCCTCCCCTAACACTTTTGAATCCCGGTAATCATTTTAGTAATAACAAAGTGGCCGGTGCGGTCTTCCATGCTGTGTAGCCTATGGTACGTTGAGATACCGACCATATACGTCCTTACCGTACTCGGTGCATGTCCTGACACTGACAGGTGAGCAATGAAATGTACCAGATGAGTGATTGGAACCGGCCAGACTTCTCCCAGGTTTTGTGACGCCCTGAATGCTTGCAACGCGTGGGTTCCTGCCTGGTAAGTTGCCCATGTGTTTGCCGCCAATGATCGCTGAAGGAGCCTCTCTGCCTCGATTGTTAGCCCTGCCAGAGATTGTCTGGAAGTGGTGTGGGATGCAGGTTGGCTGATGGAGCTGCATTGCGGAATCGTTCCCACTGAAATCTCGACAGTGCATCTGCGATAATATTGTCGTGTGTTGTTATATATCTGGCCTTGAAAAAAATGTTGTGTTTGAGGCACTGCAGCACTAGCTGCCTAATCAGTGACATAATTCTGGATGCCTTTGTAGACTGTTTATTTATTATTGACACTACAGCTTGGTTATCACAAAAGAAAAGTACTTTCCTGTTAGCAAAGGCTGTCCCCCACAGACAAAGTGACAGCACAATCGGAAACAACTCCAGCAGTGTCATGTCACGAGTCGAGCCGCCCTCCACCCACTCACGTGGCCAGAGCCCGTTTGCCCAGTTCCCGTTATAGTATGCGCCGAACCCCACAGTGCTGGCTGCGTCAGTAAACAGCTGCAGACATGTATTGTCAGCCACCTTTTGATTCTGAAAAACCGACACACCGTTAAATTCCCCCAAGAACCCGAGCCGAACCTCCAGGTCCTCCCGAACTCCCCGTGTGATGCAAACACGGTGTGCTTGATGACT
The DNA here is from genome assembly GCF_022045235.1 of Haliotis cracherodii. Taxonomy (NCBI): domain Eukaryota; kingdom Metazoa; phylum Mollusca; class Gastropoda; order Lepetellida; family Haliotidae; genus Haliotis; species Haliotis cracherodii. Next base: position 52,942,483 of record NW_027266297.1, on the reverse strand, counting down.
TACCTTTGTATAGGCATCAATCAGTCTGCGGCAAAACGGTCTACCCATGGGTATTGCCCGGCACATGAAATTTAGCTTACCCACCAGAGACTGCAAAGCTTTACGGGTCACTTTGTGCTTACCCGAGGCCAGCATATCGTGTATGATTGCGTTGATATTTACAATCTTTTCCTGTGGTATTCTAACGTGCTACGGGTACGCCCCGCTTCTGGAAAGTACTGAGACATGTATCAAGGTTGTCACCACAGTCGTTCCTGCGGTTCCGCCTGTGTGAAAATCATCCAGGTAATGCACGAGTTGGCGGTTAGGCAACTTTTGCTGTACACACCATTGCAAAAAGGTGCTGAATGTTTCAAACACAGAGCATGATATGGAACAGCCACACGGCAAGCACTTATCAAAGTAGTATTTACCTTGAAAGCACAAGCCTAGCAACTCTAAGTCCTGAGGGTGTACCGGCATAATCCTGAAAGCCGATTTCACATCAAATTTTGCAAGTAGAGCATTTGGACCAAGTTGCTGTACCATACTGACAGCCTCGTCGAACCGTGCATATGACACGGAGCATGCTTCGCTGTCTATGTTGTCGTTGATTGATCTGCCTTGAGGATAAGAAAGGTGGTGTAAACGAAAATCGTCTGTCCCCAGCAAGGACTGACTCTTACCCGTTTGCTTTTTTAGTACGAGACCGATGGGTGAAACTTGTAGGTTCAGCAGGGGCGGCGTTTCGAAAGGACCTGCCACCCTACCTAATTTTACTTCCTTTTTCAATTTGGCAGCTACTATCTCTTGTAAAATGGGATCCCTGGCTGAGCGTAGATTGTCAGACCAACGACTTAGGCGTGCCCCACTATATTCCAGTTGAAAACCTGATTCCAAACCTTGTAATAAATAAATGGCATGGGCATGGTTAGAATGCTTGAACAGTTGCAAATGTCGCTTTAATCTAGTGAGTATGAGTGGAGTTGGGGCCAGTGCCTTTAGCATGGGTTGCCTGTGTGGAGTTAAGTTGTTTGGAGGGTCTACGAACCCCCTTTGCACGAAAGCAAGAATAGACGGGATGTTGTTCGCCACAGTTGGAGCATTTATGAATTAACTTGCATTCTAGCCTGGCGCACCTTGACCTGTTGTAGTCCCAGCATGCGTTGACTGTAAAGTCACGGCCCCTGCTGAAAGGCACTGTAAAGCGTTCAGTCTTATTTTCTTTAACACGGGACATAGTCGGTGTCATGTGCTTTAACCACAATTAACCGTCTATCTTGCCCCACTCCCGAATTGGGTCTCGTGCCATACGGTGTCGGAATTGCTGGTCGTAGTTTGACCAGCCAAAACCCCCGGAGCGGACTGCGACATTAAGGATTGTTTCCATGTATGCCATCATGCCCTGTATGGTGGACTGACAAAAATGTTTCACCACGTAAATGCTCATATATATGTGGAAAGCTGACGTCCATTGACCTATGCTTAGTGCTCTGGCGTTAGCCGGCTTGGCCGGCGAGAATCGCAGTTTACCCGACGAATCCATCTGCATCTTAAATGCATCGTCATCGTCATGCGACTGTGTGCCTGGCAACAATGTAGTCAACTCCACAAACTCCCTTCTCCATACGCCTCCGTGGTCAAGTGGTAGAGCGTCCGCCCGGAGAGCGGAAGGTCCGGGGTTCAATCCCCGACCGCGTCATACCAAAAGACGTTAAAAGATGGTACTTGTTGTTACCCTGTCTGGCGCTTGGCATTATGGGGCTAAAACAAGGACTGGTCGGCTCGGAGTCAGTATACTGTGTCTGAATGGGGTACTCATGTTAAACTACGGCATGGTATCTCAGTGAGCTAGCACTATAAATCGGCATCAGTCCTGACTAGTACAAGCAGCCACACAAACAAACACACACACGTACAGACACGTCGCTATATAAGTGCAATAATCTTGGACGCGACGTTAAACCCCATTTCACCTCACCCTTCTCCATACTCTCTCCCGCACAACTCGACGGACGTGAGCGCTGATAGCATCCGCCTGGAAGGTCAGGGAATCCCCTGTTCCCCGGCTGGTTGACCCCGCTCCTGACTCTGCACGTGATGTGACGTCACGGGAAACTCCCGGCTCGCCCGAATGTGCACTGCTAAATGACAACACATCGGGATTTCTTGACACCAACGACTTCGTTACCCCCAGATCATTTGTACTTACCCCTCGCATGCCATTAAAGCTCTGAGAAGTGTCTTGGGCCATCCGTTTGCCTAGCATATCCAGTATGTTGTTGAGTTGGCTCGATATAGCTACTTGGGGCTCTTCGATGTCTCCGTGATCGACTCGCGGGAGAACGTTTGAATTGTCCGAATCATCTGCTTCAACTAGCAAGTTAGCAGCTATTTGTACACTTGGCAAGGGGGGTCCGTGCAATGGAGATCTAGCTGATCTCCGTGACTTACCAGTAGCCGCTGTCGCTTGCCGGACACTTGGTTCCCTCCTGGCTATTTTCCCGCCCCGTACGAGGCGGTGATTTAAGGCGGCCCGTCTTTTTGGTGGCATTCTTAATGGTAATTGCAAAGAACTCTAGATGAATGCGCGAATATAACTATGTGTTGTACGGCTGAAAGCTGGAGAGCAAGTGCTGCATGAGCTGATGTCACGCTACAACAGGTCATAGAAAATATAAACAAACGCTCCTTTACCGGACGTGCCAAGAGCGGATCTAGGCCAGAGATGATGGCACCATGCAAAACGGCGCGTAGCCTCACGGAATGAAGGTATTTCGCTGTAATAATATTAGCAACTGTGCCAAGCCTAACATAAAGGCATTTAGTTCTAATCACTAAATGCTAATAATAGTCTGTCTCACATTACGGCAGTAGTTTGCGGGCTGTGTGTAGTCGCGACGGCAAATTAAATTATGTCAGCCTTCTCACCATAAAACGTGTTTCTTTATCGATGTAAGATAAGTATTTATCACTAAGGGGGAATGAAAGGCGACAATGTCATGAAGAAAATTTGCCTTTAGGTTTTATGTAAGGAAAATGTATGTTTGTTTGTTGTTTAACGTCACATTCAACAATATTCCAGCTATATGACGGCGATCTGTAAATAATCGAGCGATTGTTATCAGGAGCATGGGATACGATGACATGCATCAACAAGTCAGCGAGCCTAACCACCCGATCCCGTTAGTCGCCTCTTACGACAAGCATAGTCGCCTTTTACGACAAGCATAGTCGCCTTTTACGACAAGCATAGTCGCCTTTTACGACAAGCATGGGTTGCCTGAAGACCTATTCTAATATTCACGGGTCGTAGGGACGAATGTTTGTAATTTTCCTAAAAATTCATCGTTGGTATTAGGCAGGATACAAATCTCGTTTCTATTTCATATCAAGTTAATGTCCCACGTAATGTATTATTCCTCTCGAGTCATTCCCTTGATATGAAAATGAAAGCTCGTTTATTATCATATAAGTATTATATTTAATAAGTAATATATATATTTGCAGATACCGTGCTGGATTTGTTCTGTGTTCTCTGGGAAAGATGACGATTCAACCGGAATTCGTGTCACTTCATGTGTTTGATAAAGTCTTTTTGAACAATTTGACTGTGCGGTATCCTGGTCCCAAGAACAACATAACACGCTGCTTCAACGCATTTCTCTTCAAATATCGGAATGTTGCCGAGCTTGCGGCAAATATAGAAATCAGCCGTCTATTTGGTGTTGATAAGTTTGTCTTTTACAACCTAAGTGGCTCCTTCAACGTATCCAAACTCCTGAAAAGTTACGAATCAGAGGGAGTAGTTGAGTTGAGAACCTGGAACCTACCAGTGCCAAGACCTGTAATACGTTACTGGGGCCAGATAGGTGTCATCAACGACTGCGTCCTATCCCAAGTCCACACAGCTAGGTATGTGATGGTGATGGACTTTGATGAGATTGTTATACCACTCAAACACAAAACATTGTTGGAAATGGCGGACGACCTATTCCTGAAGTCTCAGAATACATCCAAACCTGCCGGGTCTCTGCTGTTCAGAAATGTCTTCTATCCTACCTTTAGGAACCAGACCACTGCAAAGTATAAAATGAAACAAGTCGCCAAGAAATACAAGATAGCTCCTTTGTTGTACACGCTCCGTTCTCGGACAAACAGTCCCAAGATAAGGACAAAGGCTATGTTGAACCCGGACAGAGTGGAAGATGTGTTCATGCACTATGTGTGGAATTATAAAAAGGGATACGTAACAAATCTTGTGAGAGAAGATATGGCACATATTTTTCATTATCGATGGTCCAAGGACAAATATATGTCAGATTTCGTTACACAGGATTTAACTATGCTCAACTTTTCAACCAGTATTTCCACCGCTGTCAAGGCGAGATTCCTCAAGGCTGGAATGGTCCCTTGATAAAACAGCGTGATTGTTGGACGATGGTGCTTTGTTTCGTACGCAATAGTTTCATACTACAATTCACAAAACTTGTTGGGTGGAATATATGTGAAGGGTTAAATATACTGTAGTTGGTCATGTGGTATAACCGTAACCATCTCACCAGCCCAGCTCCGAGCCCACTTGAACGGAATGGCATGTGCAGCTTTTGGCATGACCCGTTGTAAATTCTTCTATTTTCTCTCAAACCCAAGCCTTAACTAGGTTATGTTGAAAATGTAATTTAGTGTATATTATTCATTCATTCTTCCTTGAATCCTTTTGATATTCGAGACAGATTTGGGAGATTCTTCATATTTGATAGTTCCAATGCTGGTAGTGTGACATGTTTTGTTGGGAGTAGTTACACAGAGGTAACCACGGACACGTTTCTTTAGTTTGGCCTGTTTGACCAACTTTAATCTGTATCTTTTCTGTTGCAGGGTTGGTTATAGTACAAACCTCTTCAATAGGTTTCTTTAAAACTGCACTTATCCAAAATACCTAATTGTTTCAATATGTGTCCAAAGTGAACCGGAATTCTGCCTCCTTTGTATACAGGAAACATTCGGCGTATCCCCCTCCAATCATAAGGGAGCGACCATTTGATTTCTATGGGGGGGGGGGGGGCGGAAGTTGTTTTCTCAGCAAACTGTTTTTTTCTGAAGCCATTTCTAACAAACTATTTTTTGTAACATACAGCTAAACAAACTATTCATTTCAGATGGTAATTTTGCAATTTTATTATAGAGTAAAATATGCAATCATATTTCAGCAAATGCAGCCTGTGGTGTATTATAACATGAACAGCTATAGAACACTCGTTATAATAGTCTTTTTCATTCCCTGACATAAATACAGTAGTCCTGTTTGTAGCCTGGTGGAGGATGCGGTAATAGCTGTTTCTTTAGTCCCGGCCCGGGAATAAATGTGTTCTTTTACAACATTGTAGCTTGGTTATTTCTTTTTGGAAATTGTTAAATTGGACGCCTGAATATTTGTACATGCATTTAAATAGCAAAATGTGCTGAACTGAAGCCATTAACTTCATATACAGAAATAGCAACAAAAAAGATTAAAGTAACAGTGATGTTGCGCCGAAGGCGGCGGAAAATGTTTACGTTTATAATGCTGGAATAATTCATTAATTTAATAGATAAATGTTGCAATGACATGCAAAATAATATCTGGAAACAAACTATTCATTTTTCTCACAGTAGTAAACATTATATTTATTTTACTGATTATCTCCAACAAACTATTCATTTGTAAATACTTCCCCCCCCCCCCCCCCCCCCCCCCCCCCCCCCCCATAGAAATCAAATGGTCGCTCCCTAAGCCCTTCCAGGGAGGACCTTTAATCCCCAGCTGTCTATCAACACCTCGTTACTATACGTAGCCGGATCTTAGGCAGACAGACAGAATGTTTATTGATGTCTCATCCGACTTGCATTTAAAAATAGTATACAGCCTATGTAAAACAGACGGGCCACTTCATACGGATATGTAGGAGACAAAGATGGGTAAAATATACTTGCTAATACAAAAAAAACCTGTATTCATCTAATACGCAATAAATACACATTTCTAATACTTATTATATTAAAAACTATCATTGGCCACTCGGTCCCGGTGTGCGTCTGTCACGAGATTACTATCAACATTATTCCCCATCAACGATAAACATGGCTGCAGTCTTCTAAAACTTCACCCCCAAGTTTGGCCCTCTGCCTTCAACCCTGAGCTACCCCCTCTGAGCGAACGTGCGCCCTTGGACACAATCACAACAAAGTACACTTGATTGCCAGTTATCTGCCATGTGCTATTGTCAACATCAACAGCAAGCACGGTACCTAAGTAAAAGAAGCGGTATCTGTTTATCCAGCACTGAAGGGGTACCCGGGAGTACGAGATGATGTCAACGCTAACCATCTGGGCTGGGAGCCGACAGTTGGAATAAACACTTACCGGGTGGTCAGGATGCTTCATTACCCTGAGATCGACCTTTGTGATGTTAGGAATAACAAAGCGGGCGATGCGTATAAGGCCGGTTGCCTTTTCAGAATTAAGACAGCCTTGAGGGGTGATTCAAATAACTGTCAGGCCTCGGTTTGAGGAATTAGCTATTGGGAGCTAGCCTTGAAACGGAGAGAAGAGAGCTGTGAGGTCCTTAAGGTTTATTCAAGCAAGTGTTTCATATCATTCAAGTTACATCAATTAATATATAATAGTGACATACAATGATAATAATGATAATAATATGCTAACACAGTATCCATCTCATAAAGGCATAATAATAAAAGCAATGTTATTAATAATGGAGTATGTACGGTAACATTATACAACAGATGCAGTATTTACTAGAATAATAACGGTAATGCTAAATAACATTTCTTAACAGCTTAATTGAGTAGTCGTAACATTTTAATAGAGCATGTACGGTAGACTGCACAAACTGCTTAGATGAGGAACATGACATTTACTTATGAAAAGATGGTAAACATTAATATTTGTAGTTTCAGTAATAATTATCACAACATAATAATTTCCGCAAATACGGAAAGTAAATACTTGATACAAATAAAGATACGAATGTACGCGGTAGAAGATATAGCTCGGTTTTAGTTGTGTAATTATTAGTTTTAGTAGTGATTACTTTGGTGACTACGGTAATGGATCACGGCGGCTGTGTTGCCATGACTACGCGCATTTCCTAAATATATACGGAGCTAGACGATAACAGCTAATGGAGTGAATACGGTAATTGTATACTTAAACGATGCGCGTTTGAATGTACGTTGTTATGAAGTATAAAGGATGACTATAACAGTATTTAAATGACTGCGGGAATGAAATTGTGGTATAGGCTGTGTTGTAGCGTATGCAACTATATGAGGGACGGGACTCTTTACAATGTAGTCAAATACTTACTTAATGAGGATAAAACCTAAGAAATATGGAATACGCCTATTCTGTAAGCACACACGGTAGGTAAAGCTGCACATATAACCTTTGATCGGTGGACTGTCGGAAAATATGGAATAAGCGACCTACGTATAGAATAAATCTTGCTTGAAACAGTTGTGTTAACTCTAGGAACCGTTTTGTGACTAATCTACATGTACGCTACGCTACTGCGCGGAAATATAAACTGTATATGCATCTGGCATTTTGAAAAGATGATGTATGTCATAGAAGGGGAAAATAATCATGGATGTCGAAATATAGGAGAGAACTATTGGTGCCGCATATTGATGACACATAAACTGGAGGAGCCCACGACGCATTACACTTTTAACAACACCGGAAAGTGCCTGAGTATTAAACGGTAAATAATATATAATGAACAGTCATTTAGAACTTGTACACAGTTACAATATGGCAGTACTGATTCAACTTAACTATAATATTTTCTAGACAATAATAACAATGAAATAAGAAGTTTAGTCATAAAATAGGAATAGTTAAATGTTTCTTACCTTGAAACAAGAGAGAAGAGAGCTGTGAGGTCATTAGGGTTTATTCAAGCAAGTGTGCTGAGGAGATAGATGTTTGGAGATTTTACGAGCGCTTCAACCTCTGGCTATTTCGCACTCGGGGCAGACGATTTTTATAAAGTATAAAATAGTGGGAATAATGATAAACGTCTAGCCCAAAAAACTGTAAGTGAAGGGGGATAAAGTAATGAGAAGAGAGGTTGAGGTTTTAGTGGCAGTAGAGAGCCGAGGAGGGATAAAAAAGTTCTACATTAACCAAGTTCTATCGGGGTGGAATAACTAGGATAGGTAGAGTGACAGAAGAAATCAGTTAAGCTGATGTGTAGCTACTAATAATAAATGAAAAATAATTTATAAAGGGGGAAAGGGTAATGGATATGAGTAAGTAACCTAAGTTAAAAGCAGGGGCCTAGCGCTGGGGGTGTGTGGTGGGGGCAAGGCTGTGTGTCGGCGTGATTGGCAATGGGCTTGTTATTGTTGGCTATGGGTGGGTGGCTGGATAAACGGCTATATTGTTTCTATGGATGGATATGTAGGTTTGTGGCGCGGACGTCGGAGTAGACAATCCGCGCTGCGAGTTGGGGGCGCGGACGTCATTGTAGACAATCCGCTATAGAACTTTAAGGCGCGAACGTCGTAGAAGACAATCCGCGCTGAGAATTTCGATCCCGATCCGAATCTAGAGTTTTGCTGTAAATGTAAGAGTTACTTGCTGATTTTGTTTGGGAGGGTCTAAATTTTTTCTAGTAAATTTGTGTCCTTGAGAAAAGTGGCTATTTGTAGGTAAGTGGCTGGTGGGTTGTTGTGTTTAAATAGCATTGTAATATTGTTTTTGTATTTGGGCGGGAGAGAGTTGTATAGTGTTAACTGTTGTTGTTTATATTTGCTGCAGGTGGTGATTATGTGTTTTATGTCTTCTATAGTATTGCAGTGGATGCAGTTTGGGCTTGTATGTCTGTTTTGTTTGTATAGTGTTGCATTTAAGTTAGTTTGGTTGCTTTGTATTCTGTTTATAATTTTGTCTGCTAGGATGGAGTTTGTATAGTTTTTGCATTTAGTTGTTGGATTGATGAACAGTGTTTTGATCCATTTAGACTTATATTTTTGGATGTTATTGTTAAAGTTTTGTTGTCTTATATTGTGTTTTATTAGTGTTTTTGTTTCGGTTTTGCTTGTATGAAATTGTAGAATGGGTATTTGGTCAGTTGTAGCTATTTTTGCTGTTTGATCTGCTATTTCGTTGCCTGGTATGCCTGTATGGCTGGGTATCCATACTAGTGTTATTGTTTTATTAGCTGTTTTCAGTTTTATGTGGGTATTTATTATTTGTTTTATTAAGTCGGGTCTGGATTTGGAGAATTTGTCGGCTATTTGTTTTATTGAGTTTAATGAGTCAGAAATAATGATGATTTTGTTATGGTTTGATGTTTCAGCATGGTGATAAGCTTGGAGAATGGCTAGTAGCTCTGCTGTGTTTGTATGTGAGTAGTTTGCATATTGGTATTTCTTTGTGCTTTGTGTGGGCTGTGTTATATGGATACCCAGCCCTGTTTTTTTGTTATTACTGTTATATGATGCATCTGTATAGATGTGTGTATGTTCCGGCCAGTTGTCATGGATATAGTTGAGTGATATTGTTCCTTTTTCTGTTTGTGAGTTTGCTTTGCTTGCTGAGTATTTTGGTTAGGGATGTGTCTGTTTCTGGGGGGGGGGGGGGGGGCGTCAAGAATGTATGAGTTGTCTGGGGGCGAGTGAGTTATATGTTCTAGGTTGTAGGTTTTAATGAGATTTTGCAGGTGTGTTATGAAGGGGGCTATGTTTGTCTTGTTTTTGAACTTTTTTAGGGTAGCTGGTCTTGAGTTTTAATATTTATGGAGTATTTCTTTGTAGATGGGGTTTTGATGTGCCCCAGCCCAGTAACTAAGTATAGATTGATGGCGTTTGAGTTGAATTGATTTTAATGCCTGTGATGATTTGGAGTGTATTAAGGGAGGTGCCATTTCTGGTGCCCAGGGCTATCTTAAGGGCTTTATATTGTACTGAGTTTAGCTTTTTTCCAATTTATCTGATAAAGAGTGAAGAACCGGAGCGGCATAATCTATTTTAGCTTGGATAAGAGTTTTGTATATGTTTAATAGAGTTTGTTTGTCATTCTCCCCAGTGAGAGCCGCTGATGGCTCTCATTAGATTGATATCTTTTTGACAGGAGTTGACCACGTTATTGATGTGGGGAGCCCATGTAAGGTGTTGGTCAAATGTGATTCCTAGGAATTTTGCTGCTTTTTGGAATTTAATATTTTCTTTATAAAGTGTAAGTTTGGGTGTTAAATTTGGCATAAAGGATTTTTTGAAAACAATGCCGATGGTTTTTTTGGTGTTAATTTTGAACCCCCATTGGGAAGCCCAGTTTTCTAGTTTCGAAAGAATTGGTTTGATTCTTTTTTTCAATTTGTTTTATGGATGTTGATGACGTCAAAAATGAAATATCATCAGCGAATTTTGCTGTAGTAGTATTTTTTGGGGTAGGTGGGAATATGTCATCAATCATTAGGTTAAATAGTGTGGGGGACAGGATGCTTCCCTGGGGGGTGCCGTTTTTAAGAATGTGAGGGTCTGATAGAGTGTTGTTTGACTTTACTGTTATGTTTCTGTTATTTAAGAAAGAGTGAATGAAATTTAAAATTCTTCCATCGATGGCTTTATCTAGTAATTTTTGAATTAGGCCTTGTTGCCAAACCATATCAAACGCTTTAGAGAAGTCTATAAAAATGGCCACAGTGTATTGTTTTTGTGCTTGGGCTGTCTTAACATCATGTTCTAAATTTAAAATGTGGTCTAGGGTCTGTCTGTTTGCTGTAAAGCCGCTCTGGTCCTCTTTTATAAGGCTATTGTTTTGTATTTTATGCTTTAGTCTGTTGTTTATTATTGTTTCCATAATTTTACATAGGTGAGATGTGAGAGAGATGGGCGATAAGAATCTGGGTCATTTGGGGATTTCCCTGGTTTTAAAATTGGCACCACTAATGCATTTTTCCATGTGTTGGGGAGGTAGCCAGAAGTCCAAATTTGATTGTATAGTTGAAGTATTAATTTTTGAATTTTGATGGGGACATGATTAAGAATTTTATAGCTGATATTGTCTAATCCAGTGGCTGGGGCTGTGTTATTGTTTTTTAATGCGGTTTGAAGTTCGTGGATGTTAATGAGTTTGTTTATGGCAAGATGCGAGAGTGGTGATCTGTTATGAAATGCAGGTTGAGTGTTTATGGTGTCTTGTATGTGTTTGGAGTGGTTGGCGGAGCTGCTAACGGCCGAGAGATGGGCAGCCATGGCATTAGCCTTTTCTTTGTCTGTTTTAAGTAAGGGAAAGTTGGGCGAGTTAAAAGATTTGGTATTGCCTTTTATTGCTTTAAGTTTTTTCCACAGAATTTTTGAATTTTGTTTACCCATCCTCAAGGTTGATGTAAAAGTTTGCCAATGGTTTCTTTTGGCTGCCTTGATTAGTTCTTTGGTAAGATTTCTTTGTTTATGGGCCAAATGGAGTTTAGTTTTATCATGTTTTGCCTTATTAAGAGCTTTTTTCCTAAGTTTTCTAGATTGTATTATTTCAGGGCTCCACCATGGTACTGTATTATGTGTGGGATTTATTTTGGTTGTGGGAATGCATTTAATGGATATGTTGTATAGTGTGTTGCTGAGGTTTGTATTGAAGATGTCGATATCAGCATTGTGTATGTTATGTGTGTCTATTTTATTGCATAATGTGATGAATTCCTGCCAGTCAGCTTTAGTAAAGTTGAATTTAGTTTGTTTAGAACAGTTAGAGGTGGGGTTGGGGTCAGATGGAGACTGGTTGGGGAGGATGTTAATGGAGATTTTTATGGGGAAATGATCACTACCCCAGGTATCATTGTGGGGGTCCCATGTGAGTTTTTGGAAGAGTTGGGGGGTGGTGATGGATAAGTCCACTGCTGTGGGAGATTGTAGATGGTTGGCAGGGAATCTAGTGGCTCTATTATCGTTTAAGCATATGAGATTTTTGGTGTCTAACCATTCTAAAATGAATTTCCCAAATTTATCATGATCATTTTTAGTGCCCCACAGTGGGTGATGTGCATTAAAGTCTCCTAGAATGAGGGTCTTTGGACATATGAATTTGGAGAGAGTTTCTAAATCTTCAGAGTTAAACGGTTTGTTTTTGGTGTGGTAGCAGTTGATTACAGTTAATTTAGTGTCATTGATAGTGATATTAGCCGCCAGGACTTATAGATTAGGAGTGGGGATAGATAATTCTTTGTACTGGATGGTGTTTTTGATAAACAGACCTAGTCCTCCATGAGGGGGGCCAGGTTTGTTGGGAGGTCTGGCTCTATCTTGCCGAAGGAAAGTATAGGGGTAGGTAGCAGGGGGGGTGGTGGCCTTGGGAAGGGTCATATGTCTTGTGGGTGAGGGTACTGCTGGAAGGGGGGCATGCTGAGGACCAACGAGTAAGGAGTTATATATAGAATAGTATCAGTATTGCCTAACAAGAGTTTATTTTAATTACGGTTTTAGATGATGGTCAAAACGTGCACCAGCTGGTAACAAAACGTTATCAATAGAACGAGGGCCGGACGAATGCGCCAACTTAATCTATGATCACGTACTTTACTGTTCGCGTGAATGAGCTTGCCAAGGAGCAGCCATCATGGTCGACCAGTGGCGATAAAAACGAGAAATGCTAATCTAGCGACTTTCGAATTTTAGAATTTTCCAGTTTAAGTTTAATTTGTTAAAAGTATAAAAAGTGTAATGAAATATATGCACTGTAACAGAACCAAAGTTTAATGTGATTACAAGCACTTGGGTAAATACAAATTAGGAAATGAAAAATAGACGAACTTCCATGAAATCCAACTGTCCTGTTTACTCTTATTGACCTTAAACATGACACCGTCCAGTCAGCGATGCCGACATCCCCGTGACGTTAGAAAGACATGTTGAAAGGTATCATTAATTCACATTTATACCCTGAACACATTGGCAATGCTCTTCACATGAGCACATCTATATTTGAGTGACTACGTGAGTGAACTCATGTCATATACCTGTAGTTGAACTTACTGATTGGTCGTGAGTGAGGCCAAACTCAAATAATGTAATCTCAATTTGAATTTCAGAACAAAGATGCACTTTTCAACTAGCCCAGTGTTTTACTTCACTGTAACATCTGATTGCCTAAAGCATTTGAAAACAGATTCTCTTTCAGAAATGAGCAAATGGCACCTCCAGGCAATATTGAGAACTGGAAACGAATATGACAAACACAGTGATTGCACTATAGAATCTATTATATAGAACTTCAAATACTGTTACAATACTTTATTTCAATGTCTATATTTTATGTTTGTGTTGTTGATGTATATTTATACATTATGCAATCAACGTGGGATGTTTCAAATAAGCAGTGGAATTTCGGAAGTCATTAAAATATTACTTTTATTGCAGTTCAAATTGCCTATTCTCTTGTAGGGTGCGGCGTATTACCAACTTAAAGGCTTATAACATTTAAGATCATTTTGAAATAATACTAATGTATTATGAGGATATTAGATTTGTTTTGGATATATTGTGTCTGTACAAAAACTCTTGTGGATTCTTTTATGCATTTACAAGGATGCATGAGGTCACAGATGTATTTAATTATTGAAAATGTTCTCAGTATAGATTTGACCGGTTAATATCGAGGACCCTTCGTGCTGCAGGATCTTACAAACACTTTTACTACAAAGGTTACTACCCGAGTAGAAATGGTCATTGACAACTCATGCTTGCCGTAAGAGGCGAATATACTTGTTAGAAGAGGCGTTGAACGTAATCGGGTGGTCAGACTCGTTGACTTGGTTGATGCATGTCATCTTATCCCAATTGTGTAGATCGATGCTCCTGATGTCAGCCACTGAATTGTCTGGTCCAGACAATTATTTACAGACTGATGTAATATAGGTGGAATATTGCTGGGTGCAGCATAAAACAACAAACAACATGGGTTACAACTGCATAAGATGTATTATGAATGTGTACCACGTTGCTTGTCGTAAAAGCCTACAGGCGGCAAACCGTTGTTGACAATGTGGGCAATGCTTTAAGCTGTCACCCTGTTCGAAGAATTGGATCGCTCTTAACATAAATTTGTTTGGCACAGACTCTAGTATTTTCAAAATGTCATGATATGGCTGGAATGTTGGTAACCTTATGACACATCAGACACATACCCTATGACACATCACAAATATACCTTAAGTCACATCACAAACATACTTTACATCACATCACAAACATACCTTACCTTACATCACAAACAATCTCACATCACAAACCACCTTACATTACATCAGATGCACACCTTACGACACATCACATACATGAATACCTTCCGACCGGTCAGACACATACTTCCACTCTCCCGGCAGACACTCCATCTACATGACCGTCGAGGTGGTAAATGGGGTCTGAACCAGACAAACTCGTGACTGATATTGTGAGTAATATCCAATGCCGTTATTTACGATGACATTCAAATCACCAAGTTACGAAGCCTGACTACCTGACCCATTCATTCACCTGGTACGACAAGCAAAGGCTGCTGGATATCTATACCAACCCGACATTCACACAGGGTTGTCACTTGGTAACACAAGCATAGGCTGCTGGACATCTATACCAACCCAACATTCGTACAGGGTTGTAACCTGGTAACACAAGCATAGGCTGCTGGACATCTATACCAACCCGACATTTACACAGGGTTGTCACCTGGTAACACAAGCATAGGCTGGTGGACATCTATACCAACCCGACATTCACACAGGGCTGTCACTTGGTAACACAAGCATAGGCTGCTGGATATCTATACCAACCCGACATTCACACAGGGTTGTCACTTGGTAACACAAGCATTCTACTGGATATCAATACCAACCCGACATTCACACAGGGCTGTCACTTGGTAACACAAGCATAGGCTGCTGGATATCTATACCAACCCGACATTCACACAGGGTTGTCACCTGATACCACAAGCATAGACTGCTGGATATCTATACCAACCCGACATTCACACAGGGTTGTCACTTGGTAACACAAGCATAGGCTGCTGGATATCTATACCAACCCCACATTCACACAGATTTGTCACTTGGTAACACAAGCATTCTACTGGATATCAATACCAACCCGACATTCACACAGGATTTCATGTCTTATAAACAAAAACGATAATTTGATTCATTGTAGACTTCATGTGGAAGTTCCAGAAATAATGGAAATTTAATTGCAATAAGTATTATTTTATGAAATGACAGCACACTGTCAAACATTAATTCACATTAGTTGCTTACATATTCCTGTCAGATTTAATTACAAATTAATATATTTTTCAGTGCCAAGTTGTGTTATTATGGGTTGTAACTCGCCTACCTCCTTGCAATAAGACAACAGAGATGTGTATTTATAATAGTTTAATAGCACAAATGAAGTTGAGTCAACATTCGCTCCTCTCAGATCTAACATTCAAACAGTGTGATGATGCAGGGCCACATATATAGATGGAACACAGTGCTGACAGGAGCATTGTCAACAATCTTTCAGTACCTGGCGTAAAGCAAACACACTGCTGTGTACCCGCACTTACCAGCATCTGCAACTACAACTACAACCAGTGTTGCAACTCTCACCAGAACAGAGTCATATTTTTATGAAAAATCATCAAAAGAAACATGTGTCTTTGATTCAGCAGTGTTGCCATTCCTGTTGGCTTTCTGACATCACATTCTCTTCTTAAATACACATTAGCCTTCACAGTTCTTGTCACGTGAAAAGCAGATGATTTGCACAGCCAGGTACATTACTGTATTTAGTCTGTGTATAGTCAGTGCGCCAGGTACTAATAAGTGTAAAGTGAGGACAATGAATCGTTCAGCAACACCAACATCTACATTCCATGATTTCACAAGAAAACCTTGGTCATCTAACACAATTCCTGTACTGTTTTTAAACAGTATTGTTTGTTCCATAAACATTTTCTCATCCTAACAGGCAAAGTGAGCTCGTAAAATCTGTCTATAAATATTTCAATCATGCATTACAGACATATCATGTAATACTCTTAAATCAGATTGATAAAAGTCAAGTAAAAGCAGCCATATATGTCATCTGCATCTAGTCATCTGGCTGGTCACAGTTGGAGACACTAAATTCGGTTTTATACCTTAGTCAGCAATATTGCAGCCACTCTATGGTGATTTCTAAGTAATCAAATCAACCAGACAAACCAATGGTCAATAATGTGAGCACCAATCCACTGGTAGTATGACGACACACAATCAACTAATAGCCTGTCTTACCTGAAAGGAGTATTCCTACTCAAAAGCCATCATGATCAGCCAATCCCCAGTTGGTTCATGTCAAGCATGAGGGACTGGGGTGCTGGACCTCAGAGAACTTGGTTACTATGATGCTTACTATTTCAGGTGGCTGAAAGACACTACCATGACTAGTAAAACAGCTGTAGCTTGTGGGGAAACATCCTTATGTCATACTAACATTATGACTTTTCCTAATCAGCATGATGTCTTATTAATCCTAGAACTGTGATTTCCTGGTGTAAACGTGTGTGGCTGGTCATTGTGACTACCACCTCCCTTACAGAGTCATCATTCAATTACCCCTTGTGAGGCATTACCGTTCATAAATACATCAATTTAATATTCACATTAATGCCATAAGAAATATTGGGTTCCTACCCTAATACATATTTAATGCTTGTATCTCAGACAGTCATTTCGTTGTTAAACACAATGTTTATTATTTATCTGTCACCAACCCATTAGTTTGGTTTTCTCAGGGGCTCTTTTACATCTTGCAGAAATATTAAAATTATTACCCCAACCACAAGAAAACAAATGGTTTTATTAATTTAACACTAAATCCAAAACATAGTTCATTGTGAAGTTACATATAATTTCATGAAAGGATTTCATTGCTATTCCAATCACAAAATACATAATTTTCAATTAACACTGACATTTACCCAGTTTGGACGTACGAATCACAAGGTACTGTTTCATGAAGTCAGATTCTGCTGTCTCTCAAAGGTTACATTAATTGCATTCACATAATAATATTCCATGATGAAGAAATGGTATCAACAAACTTAATCTGCACCAAAAGAATCCATTAATGTTAATGAGTAGAGTATTTTTTCATGATTTCATTTCAACAACATAAATTCATACAAGCATACATACACATGTGGAAAGACAAGGAAATAGAGCTCTATATGTGCCTAAGGAGAGACTAGTGGAAATAAATACCCAATGTTTATCACAGATATTTAGTAATCTAATATACACACAGCCTTAGCAGTGTTTGAAATTAAGGATGACAGTCAAGGGGTCCTTGGACATCCATGTTCTCAACAGTAAAGTCCTGTTGCCAGGACCCCCCAAACCCTTAATGTCTATATATACAACACTGCTAAGATCACATTTCTAGGGAGGAGTGACATTATGTACACAATATATGAACCATAAGCAGGTTATATATACAAGATGTTTACAACATTTCAATATGGTACCCATTTATAAAAACATTTAATAACACAGCAGTTTACTACTTAAATATTGTAAAGATAATTTGGCTATCACTGTTTTTAAATGGAGACTGAATTGTTGTCATGTTAATTTATTCATTTACGTATTTCATTATTAATATGAAACTTTATCATACCTCCATGTCAGAATGATGAGATCAAATTGATCCACATGATCTTGATAAAATACTGTGTGACCTGCCTTGGAGGGAAATAAATTTCTTAGCGGGAGAATGAATCATTAATATGACGTCAGGAGCAAGACAGGCTGCAAATCCCTTACACCCCGCTTACAAGTAAAAAGTTCCACGCTTTTTCTGAATCAATGAAAGTCATGTGACATAGCACAAGTTAACCTCAGCTCAATAGCTCAGGTACCGTGTTAGGTTCCTAGAACCTATAGGAGATGCATGAAACTACAATTAATATTGCCTGACAAGACACAAAATGAAGACTTTGCTGTGACATGATCAAAGACTTAACATAACATCTAGTCGGTTCCATATTTAAATGTCTCACAACATGCACACTACATACACATATTGCTGCAAAATATCTGTAAAAAGAAAAACAAGATACAGATTATACAATATCAATCCTTATTCATTAATTTAGAGTGCCTGATACATATAAATAAATTAACATTCAGTGCAAACTGGTAATGTTACAAGTATCCCCCTGCTGTATTCCCACTGGATGTATCAGACTCCTCCCCTATGTTGTATTCCTACTGGATGTATCAGACTCCTCCCCTGCTGTATTCCCACTGGATGTATCAGACTCCTCCCCTATGCTGTATTCCTACTGGATGTATCAGACTCCTCCCCTGCTGTATTCCCACTGGATGTATGACTCCTCCCCTGCTGTATTCCCACTGGATGTATCAGACTCCTCCCCTGCTGTATTCCCACTGGATGTATCAGACTCCTCCCCTGCTGTATTCCCACTGGATGTATCAGACTCCTCCCTTGCTGTATTCCTACTGGATGTATCAGACTCCTCCCCCTGCGGTACGCCCAATGGATGTATCAGACTCCTCCCCTGCTGTATTCCAACTGGATGTATCAGACTCCTCCCCTGCTGTATTCCCACTGGATGTATCAGACTCCTCCCCTGCTGTATTCCTACTGGATGTATCAGACTTCTCCCCCTGCGGTACGCCCAATGGACGTATCAGACTCCTCCCCCTGCTGTATTCCTACTGGATGTATCAGGCTCCTCCCCTGCTGTATTCTCACTGTGTTATTGCCACTTTCTACTTTGAAAGACTTCCCTTTGCTAGTATACCACTTAAACCAGTCTATACCTTCTGCCGTCTCCCCCTTTGTGGCTTACTACCATGCTGACAATAGGAAGTTTAACAACAGTATGAATATAACAAGAATCCTTAAATCGACAGACTACTTCATCAAATACCAATGAATGCATTTTCAGACTACACAAAAAAATCATGCCAAATCATATGGTATAAACAAACATAAGAGAACTCATTGTGAAACACCACAATGCCACATCACTATCTAAGTGAAATGATTGTCACAATGATGGATAACAAATGCTGTGGACAAAGCTACTAATAAATATTCCTACCATACATGCAATTTACAAATGCTGAGATTTACAAAGAATGACCCTTGTTAAAAGGTTCCTATGAATGCCGCTGGTCTCTGAGTGCCCCCACTGAAGTGATGGAGTATGTACACATGTATTCATGTAAGTAGCTCGCTGACAGGACATACGCTAAAACACTACACAAGTTCACATCCATCCTACTGCTGCCTTTGATACAAGATGGCGTTCTCAAATGAATCTACCTCTCCTAGAGTAATCTATTTAGAAATCTAGGTCCTCAACAAATGGTTCTAGTATGGCTCTTGCATGGTTTTGGCCTTGTGGTTGTGGACATGGTTGCTATTGGTGCAAGTGATGAACATTTAGCTTCTCCATTGCATCATATGGGACAGAAAGATTCAAACAATGCCGACAATATAGTTAAAGCTATAGATATAATGATGTGATCTTATATTCATGCATACTTCATGTATAATCACATTTTAAAAGCTTGATTACCAAACCATACTTCAACTGTCAAGACTATATTGCTACATTCATAACTAAACTGCCTTCAGTTCACTTGTTTCTGGAGGGTCAAAATAGTTTTCTTCTGTTGATTATCATCCAAACCAAATTGCATTATGTTTGGATTTTAAATAAAATGCACAGAAATCTATAAATTTACAAAGATGAAAGCAAATGTACCTTTTCCAACCTTGCATCTGCCTGACTTTTCAGGATTGGGTTGAGATACAAGTATACTGAAGGCTTTGTTCATGAGTGTATTGGTAGAAATGCTACATACTTCTGACAATCTGAATTGACAAATGAACAGAGACAACATGACTCTCAAATTCATTATACAGGGATAAGAAAGTTTTTTTTAAAAACACTTAAACGGAAAGCCGCAATATATAAGTGCAACAATCTTGAATGCGTGTTAAAACCTCATTTTACCTTACATCACCTTACAAGGACAGTATGTCGAACGTTAACATTCTCATCGTTGACTATAGTTGAAGGTGCAGATAATTTCATGTCATTATTTCTAACAACAGGACACTCTCTCACACTCTTTTTTATGGTAAGATGGTATGACATACACCTCTAATGCTCCCTACCATGGTCAGCTAGCATGACATCATCTCTCTTATGCACACTGCCATGGTCAGCTGATGTGATACTGTCTCTCTTACACTCTCTGCTACAGTCTGCTCGTGTGACGCCATATCTCTTCTCTCTCTGCTATAGGTAGCTGGCATGGGACTGTCTCTCTTACACTCTCTGCTACAGTCTGCTCGTGTGACGCCATATCTCTTCTCTCTCTGCTATAGGTAGCTGGCATGGGACTGTCTCTCTTACACTCTCTGCTACAGTCTGCTCGTGTGACGCCATATCTCTTCTCTCTCTGCTATAGGTAGCTGGCATGGGACTGTCTCTCTTACACTCTCTGCTACAGTCTGCGCGTGTGACGCCATATCTCTTCGCTCTCTGCTATAGGTAGCTGGCATGGGACTGTCTCTCTTACACTCTCTGCTACAGTCTGCTCTCATGTGACGCCATATCTCTTCGCTCTCTGCTATAGGCAGCTAGCATGGGACTGTCTCTCTTATACTCTCTGCTACAGTCTCCTCTCATGTGACGCCATATCTCTTTGCTCTCTGCTATAGGCAGCTAGCATGGGACTGTCTCTCTTACACACTCTGCTACAGTCTGCGCGTGTGACACCATATCTCTTCGCTCTCTGCTATATGCAGCTAGCATGGGACTGTCTCTCTTACACACTCTGCTACAGTCTCCTCTCATGTGACACCATATCTCTTCTCTCTCTGCTATAGGTAGCTGGCATAGGACTGTCTCTCTTACACTCTCTGCTACAGTCTGCGTGTGTGACACCATATCTCTTCGCTCTCTGCTATAGGCAGCTAGCATGGGACTGTCTCTCTTATACTCTCTGCTACAGTCTCCTCTCATGTGACACCATATCTCTTCTCTCTCTGCTATAGGTAGCTGGCATGGGACTGTCTCTCCTACACTCTCTGCTACAGTCTGCGCGTGTGATGCCATATCTCTTCTCTCTCTACTATATGCAGCTAGCATGGGACTGTCTCTCTTACACACTCTGCTACAGTCTGCTCGTGTGACACCATATCTCTTCGCTCTCTGCTATATGCAGCTAGCATGGGACTGTCTCTCTTACACTCTCTGCTACAGTCTGCTCGTGTGACGCTATATCTCTTCGCTCTCTGCTATAGGCAGATAGCATGCGACTGTCTCTCTCATACTCTCTGCTACAGTCTGCTCGTGTGACGCCATATCTCTTTGCTCTCTGCTATAGGCAGCTAGCATGGGACTGTCTCTCTTACACACTCTGCTACAGTCTGCTCGTGTGACGCCATATCTCTTCGCTCTCTGCTATAGGCAGCTAGCATGGGACTGTCTCTCTTACACTCTCTGCTACAGTCTGCTCGTGTGACGCTATATCTCTTCGCTCTCTGCTATATGCAGCTAGCATGGGACTGTCTCTCTTACACACTTTGCTACAGTCTGCTCGTGTGACGCCATATCTCTTTGCTCTCTGCTATAGGTAGCTGGCATGGGACTTTCTCTCTTATACTCTCTGCTACAGTCTCCTCTCATGTGACGCCATATCTCTTCGCTCTCTGCTATAGGCAGCTGGCATGGGACTGTCTCTCTTACACTCTCTGCTACAGTCTGCTCGTGTGACGCCATATCTCTTCGCTCTCTGCTATAGGCAGCTAGCATGGGACTGTCTCCCTTACACACTCTGCTACGGTAAACTTGTGTGATACTGTAATTTTCCACTCAGCACCGGTCAGGCGGTGTGATACAGAATGATCAGATATGTTTTGAACCATGATGTGAAAACCAATTATCAGAAATATGTAGCAAACCAAAACAAAAACATGTGATCATAAATGACTGTACATAGACTAAAACACAGATTTAGTATACAAAGAGATCTGGGAACTGCATCTCAAACACAGGCACGGATGTTGTTGACTTGCCCTCGTCATCGGTTGTTGTGGTGGTTGGGTTCGGGACAGTCTCCTCCACCATGTCCAGGATCTCACTCAGCTTGTTGTGGAAGTGGTTGGACTGTAACAACGTCACCACACAGTCAGACAGAGAGACAGACAGACAGACAGATTTATTTGCGCCACACCCTATGGAGTTATGAGAGACTATTTAATATTGGTAAACACATGTATATACTTCACATATATTGCATATGATATAAATGACTGTACCAGGTTATTCACAAAAGAGAATACTCTATAATACTACATGGTGTAAACCATCCAATGGCGTTTGGTTGTTAACGTATTCTTGCAGGTCTTGGCAGCTGTAAAAAGCAATTCTTGCCTGGACAGTATAAAACCTACTTTCTGTAAAACACTAAAACTATAAAAATCAGGACAGATGTAACGACATTTGGAAATAAAATGAAACCTACTTTCATTGGTCGCCTGTGCCTGTGCTTAGAGTAAGACAAAGGTTATGCTTATATCTTCAAGCCCTTAAGTACTCACCTTTGCTTCTGACCTCGCTACAATCTCCTCAAAGGGAGCTTTTTGGAAGGTCTCCAGGATCTCCTTTCTCTTCCTGTCCTCCTGCTCCTTACTAGCACAGCTGTCCTCTGCTGTAACAGTCACAACACACACTCAGGCAGGTCATCACACACTCAGGCAGGTCATAACACACTCAGGCAGGTCATAACACACTCAGGCAGGTCATAACACACACTCAGGCAGGTCATAACACACTCAGGCAGGTCATAACACACACTCAGGCAGGTCATAACACACTCAGGCAGGTCATAACACACTCAGGCTGGTCATAACACACACTCAGGCAGGTCATAACATACACTCAGGCAGGTCATAACACACACTCAGGCAGGTCATAACACACTCAGGCAGGTCATAACACACACTCAGGCAGGTCATAACATACACTCAGGCAGGTCATAACATACACTCAGGCAGGTCATAACACACTCAGGCAGGTCATAACACACACTCAGGCAGGTCATAACATACACTCAGGCAGGTCATAACACACTCAGGCAGGTCATAACACACACTCAGGCAGGTCATAACATACACTCAGGCAGGTCATAACACACACTCAGGCAGGATATAACATACACTCAGGCAGGATATAACATACACTCAGGCAGGTCATAACACACTCAGGCAGGTCATAACACACACTCAGGCAGGTCATAACACACATTCAAGCAGGTCATAACACACACTCAGGCATGTCATAACATACACTCAGGCAGGTCATAACACACACTCAGGCAGGTCATAACACACACTCAGGCAGGATATAACATACACTCAGGCAGGTCATAGCACACACTCAGGCAGGATATAACATACACTCAGGCAGGTCATAACATACACTCAGGCAGGACACAACATACACTCAGACAGGTCATAACACACACTCAGGCAGGTCATAACACACACTCAGGCAGGTCATAACACACACTCAGGCAGGTCATAACACACACTCAGGCAGGTCATAACACACTCAGGCAGGACATAACATACACTCAGAGAGGTCATAACACACTCAGGCAGGACATAACACACACTCATGCAGGTCATAACACACACTCAGGCAGGACATAACATACACTCAGAGAGGTCATAACACACTCAGGCAGGTCATAACACACACTCATGCAGGTCATAACACACACTCAGGCAGGTCATAACACACTCAGGCAGGTCATAGCACACTCAGGGAGGACATAACATACACTCAGACAGGTCATCACACACTCAGGCAGGTCATAACACACACTCAGGCAGGTCATAACAAACACTCAGGCAGGTCATAGCACACTCAGGGAGGACATAACATACACTCAGACAGGTCATCACACACTCAGGCAGGTCATAACACACACTCAGGCAGGTCATAACAAACACTCAGGCAGGTCATAACATACACTCAGGCAGGTCATAACACACATTCAGGCAGGTCATAACACACTCAGGCAGGTCATAACATACACTCAGGCAGGTCATATCACACACTCAGGCAGGACATAACATACACTCAGGCAGGTCATAACACACACTCAGGCAGGTAATAACACACTCAGGTCATAGCACACACTCAGGCAGGTCATAACACACACTCAGGCAGGACACAACATACACTCAGGTTATACCACACAATCAGGCAGGTTATAACACACACTCAGGCAGGTCATAACACACACTCAGGTTATAACACACACTCAGGCAGGTAATAACACACTCAGGTCATAGCACACACTCATGCAGGCTATAACACACACTCAGGCAGGACACAACATACACTCAGGTTATAACACACAATCAGGCAGGTTATAACACACACTCAGGCAGGTCATAACACACACTCAGGTTATAACACACACTCAAGCAGGTAATAACACACTCAGGTCATAGCACACACTCATGCAGGCTATAACACACACTCAGGCAGGACACAACATACACTCAGGTTATACCACACAATCAGGCAGGTTATAACACACACTCAGGCAGGTCATAACACACACTCAGGTTATAACACACACTCAGGCA
Organism: Haliotis cracherodii; assembly: GCF_022045235.1. Classification (NCBI taxonomy): domain Eukaryota; kingdom Metazoa; phylum Mollusca; class Gastropoda; order Lepetellida; family Haliotidae; genus Haliotis; species Haliotis cracherodii. Next base: position 52,917,769 of record NW_027266297.1, on the reverse strand, counting down.
GGTTATAACAAACATTCACGCAGATTATAACACACTCAGGTCATAACACACACTCAGGCAGGTCATAACACACACTCAGGCAGGTCATAACACACTCAGGTCAGAAGTGTTTTTCTACCATGGATGCCAAGTTACTATGGAAACGGCAGTACTGATCTGTAAACCACTCAAACATACCCAACATTTTCTTAAGTGACTCTACTGTTATTTCCTCATCAAGTCTTCTCTGGAAAAAGAAAAAGACACTAAGTCAGTAAACAAATGAAAACAATATCATAAAGGAACAGAACATCTTTTTGTGTCAGAGTCAGCAGAACCTCAGCTATATTGGAGAGGTCTGTAAAAACTCAGCTCTGGAAAAGTCAAAAGAGTGGTTGACATTATAAACACCCATTCCTTAATAGTCAGCTCCCAGCAGAAGCATGGATTATTGAAAAACCTGTTGTGCTCCAGAATCTCCAAAACATGATAAAATATGTACAACATGAAACAAAGAGTACATTACTCAGCTCAAATGTAAATCTACATCATTACCTCATTCACAATTTAATCATCAGATTGTCAAATGTCTGTTATTGTAATGATATGAATGCCTGTAAATACAAAATACAGAGACAATGTAAATGACTCCACATGTTTCCAGGCAGCAATTCATGACTTCTGACAGGATTTTTATATAAAATACCAGTAAATAGAACCTATATAAACTGTTTTGCATCACTGTAATTACAGAACCAAAAGGTTCTTGTAGTATGTGGTAGAAGCTTGGGTCATGGCAGAGTATTAGCATCAGCTGCAACATTACCCTGAGCATTGAAGGAGAACCATCTACACTCTCCATCTCAATGTTGATAGACGCTATGTCACTAACGCTTCGCCCAATATCAGGAGTCTCTGAAAACAAACAATAACAAAGTCAACCAGAAACAAACTAATAACACTGCAATGTAGAATTTTCATCAAATGATTCCACATTTACTTTAAAATAAAATAATAAAACCCCAAAACTGACAAGAGGATATGAAAGAACCATCAATATTGTCTCGTTTCAATGACAATGACAATGAAGCCTCTCTATCAGTACATAAGCATTACCTGCAGTAAAAGGTTTGTGCGTGAATGGTGTCGAGAGCCTAGACGTGTCATGGCCGCTGCCGGCCAAGGCTTCTGCAATTTGGACCTGTGAGAAGAGCCAGCTGTCTTTGACTGTTTCACTGGAGGGGTAGCTGGTAACAGGAACACATTCTCATCAACATCTCATCACAGCATACAGTGGGCACAAGAACCACCGCCATAGATCAGCAGAACACACAGGAACACAACTCACACCAACATCTCATCATGGCATACAGCGGGCACAAGAACTACTGCCATAGATCAGCAGAACACACAGGAACACACTTCACACCAACATCTCATCACAGCATACAGTGGGCACAAGAACTACTGCCATAGATCAGCAGAACACACAGGAGCACAACTCACACCAACATCTCATCATGGCGTACAGCAGGCACAAGAGCCAGTGCCACAGATCAGCAGAACACACAGGAACACACTTCACATCAACATCTCATCACAGCATACAGTGGGCACAAGAACCAGTGCAATAGATCAGCAGAACACACAGGAACACACTTCACACCAACATCTCATCACAGCATACAGTGGGCACAAGAGCCAGTGCCACAGATCAGCAGAACACACAGGAACACACTTCACATCAACATCTCATCACAGCATACAGTGGGCACAAGAACCAGTGCCATAGATCAGCAGAACACACAGGAACACACTTCACACCAACATCTCATCACAGCATACAGCAGGTACAAGAACTACTGCCATAGATCAGCAGAACACACAGGAGCACAACTCACACCAACATCTCATCATGGCGTACAGCAGGCACAAGAGCCAGTGCCATAGATCAGCAGAACACACAGGAACACACTTCACATCAACATCTCATCACAGCATACAGTGGGCACAAGAACCAGTGCCATAGATCAGCAGAACACACAGGAACACACTTCACACCAACATCTCATCACAGCATACAGTGGGCACAAGAACTACTGCCATAGATCAGCAGAACACACAGGAGCACAACTCACACCAACATCTCATCATGGCGTACAGTGGGCACAAGAACTACTGCCATAGATCAGCAGAACACACAGGAGCACAACTCACACCAACATCTCATCATGGCGTACAGCAGGCACAAGAGCCAGTGCCATAGATCAGCAGAACACACAGGAACACACTTCACACCAACATCTCATCACAGCATACAGTGGGCACAAGAGCCAGTGCCATAGATCAGCAGAACACACAGGAACACAACTCACACCAACATCTCATCACAGCATACAGCAGGCACAAGAGTCAGTGCCATAGATCAGCAGAACACACAGGAACACACTTCACACCAACATCTCATCACAGCATACAGTGGGCACAAGAACCAGTGCCATAGATCAGCAGAACACACAGGAACACACTTCACATCAACATCTCATCACAGCATACAGTGGGCACAAGAACCAGTGCCATAGATCAGCAGAACACACAGGAACACAACTCACACCAACATCTCATCACAGCATACAGTGGGCACAAGAACTACTGCCATAGATCAGCAGAACAGACAGGAACACAACTCACACCAACATCTCATCACAGCATACAGCGGGCACAAGAGTCAGTGCCATAGATCAGCAGAACACACAGGAACACATAAATCAGTAGACCACACAGGAACACTCATACCACATGACGTTTTCAATTTATAACCTTCAAACATATAATATAGATTTATTTTAAACTGAAAATGTACTTTCTACTAATTACTTTCTGTAAATGTTCTCCTACAGAGAATAATGACTGTACAAGTCATCTTCCATTTTATTTAGTACAAACAGTTACTTTGGTAACTTGTGGTTGAATGTACACACAATGGACTGATCGTGGACCCTGTACAGCAAGACACATTCAGCTATAATGATCAGACAATACTATTTGGAATTATTATTGTTTTCAATTTACATGAATTAGCATATCATGATACATATATTGAACAACTTACAACATCTTCATTGTTACAAACAAATCTATGTTAAACTGACAGAATTACATTTCTACACAAGATTATAAAAATGATGTGAGGTATACAGTAAACTATGGTTATAACAAACTCAAAAGGTTTTTAGTTCGTAATAACCGTAGTTCGTTATAAGCATATATACAGCATACATGTATATTCAACAAATAGCCAGGACTAAAGAATAAGTTTGTTATATCGGTCAGTTTGTCATAAGATTGTTCGTTATAAACATAGTTTACTGTATATATATGAAATAAACCCTACAAAACTCAAAAAGGAGGGGACTGTTATTACTGAAGAGCAGTGTCATACAGAGTAAGTAAGTATGGTTTTAAGCCGCTTTTAGCAATATTCCAGCAATATCACGGCGGGGGACACCAGAAATGGGCTTCACAAGTGTCACACAGAAGCAAGGTTTGGTCTGATGAAGAGTGCTGCCAGTCAAATGCAATAACTACGGTGACAGATAAAAGAATCATTCATCCTAACAGTGAAGGCATGTTGTAAGGAAAGCTCCAGGATAAAGGGTGTTTTGTGTTGCTGAGACTTGCCCTCAATAGTGACTCCCTGTCAAGGTTGTTGGTCTACATCCCATACTTTGTTATAGGATGACAAGGTTTTCTGAAATTTATTTTTCAGGAATGTATGATTAACCTTGAATATCAGACTTTTTGTCATAAGTCTTAGAGCCAATGGTAGCTGAATCATTCCCCATTTTCAGATGTGTTAGTTATATACACAATATAACTGTCTCTGAAATGGTAAATCAGGAGACTTTGTTTATTAGAATACTTCACAGAAATGCTATTAGATATTAATATCTGTTACATGCCGAAATTACTTTTTGTTTGAAGTTTTGTTTGGTTGTATGTTTGTTTGTGTTTTAACCTCGCACTCAGCAATATTCCAGCTATATGATGGTGGTCTGTCAAGAATCGAGTCTCGACCAGACAATCCAGTGTTTGACATCATGAGCATCAATTACACAATTGATGACATGCAAGACCAATTCTACCCCGGATCTTCACAGATCTTGCAATAAAGTGGTCTAGTGGCTACAGCGATCATTTGTCATACCAAAGGCCCTGGTTCTAAATCCCCTGGTGTCAGCTTGAAGTTATTACAATGTCCAGAGCCAACAGTGGTGACAGAAGTCTGTTTGATATTCCTCCCTTGCCTTCAATAACTACTGCACCATAGAACCATGGGTTGTTCTTCAACATGTTATCAACACTATCCAAGCTTTATCAAGGCGACCTGTCAATAATTAAGTCTGGGCAAGACAACTTAGTAACTGGAAGCATGAGCATCAATCTACATTATCAGGGCAAGATGACATGCAATTAGCCAAGCGGAGCCTGACCACTTGATCTATTCTAGTCAATTATCAGGGCAAGATGACATGCAATTAGCCAAGGGCAACCTGACAACTTGATTTATTCTAGTCAATTATCAGGGCAAGATGACATGCAATTAGCCAAGAAGAGCCTGACCACTAGTCAGTTATCACAATACCCTGAGTCACTTAAGGTCACTGTTCCACCAGCTGAGTATACGGTTCCCATCAAGTACTGTTATCAGAATCATAACCATCTGTGTCCAGAGCAACAAGGCAAGCTTCCTGTTCCAGCTGGCTTGCCCCCACAGCTCACATTCACTGGCCCCCAGCTAGACTGCTTGTAACAATACATGCTGCCAGCTGACTTGCCCCCACAGCTCACATTCACTGGCCCCCAGCTAGACTGCTTGTAACAATACATGCTGCCAGCTGGCTTGCCCCCACAGCTCACATTCACTGGTCCCCAGCTAGACTGCTTGTAACAATACATGCTGCCAGCTGGCTTGCCCCCACAGCTCACATTCACTGGCCCCCAGCTAGACTGCTTGTAACAATACATGCTGCCAGCTGGCTTGCCCCCACAGCTCACATTCACTGGCCCCCAGCTAGACTGCTTGTAACAATACATGCTGCCAGCTGGCTTGCCCCCACAGCTCACATTCACTGGCCCCCAGCTAGACTGCTTGTAACAATACATGCTGCCAGCTGGCTTGCCCCCACAGCTCACATTCACTGGCCCCCAGCTAGACTGCTTGTAACAATACATGCTGCCAGCTGGCTTGACAAGCGCCAATATCTACATCTTATATCTAGAACACTGTCACAATCCATTTTACACATAACATGCCTGGATATTAATGTGTAAGTTGGGACAAGCACAGAACAAACACTATCTGGAAAATACAAGTATACGCAAGATTCACTATGAATCAGGTGTCTGAAACTGGAACAAACAGACTACTTCTGCAAATTCTGCAAATAATGATGTTGAACAGCAACTAGGACATGGTGTAAGTTAGGACAAAGCGGCATGCTGGTTACTTGGTTACACAGGAAGCCATGTAAACACAGAAGCTCCAGGGCCGCAACGTTACACACAGCCAGGAAACCTCCATGCCAGTCATGGAGCCAGTACAGGAGGCAGCTACAATGCTGCTGTGTGATATACACTCCAACAGTTCTAAATGAAAAACTAGGTGAAAGAGAATTTTGTAAAGAATGTTTTTGATGATAGGTGAAAGTAGCATTATAAACAAAATGTCTTGTAAACAAAGACAGAATCATATGTGTAGTGTAACACATTATTTATTGACAGTGCCCACAGATTCTGTACAAATCAAATTAAGTCTTTCAAAAGTTTCTTTACATTAAAAGCAGACCCTTCAAAATATTTCCTAAGATACTTATTTGTGCAGAGGCCTTTCAGTGTGTTCACAACACTTACAGGTCTTTTACACAAAGTTGAAGAAGCACTGCACAGCTTCATAAAGGCACAAACATACATGACTGGCATGTTGGACTTAAAAGATGTCACACAAAACATGAATGGGTGTCTGGCCCACAAAGGGAGAATTGTTCATGTCTCCAGCTGTGCTGATGTAACATCCCGGCCCCAAGTGAAGCCTGAAGAGAAGAAGTTGTTGTAAAGGGAGGTTACCCATGCTGTTACTTACAGGTTGGAGTTCTCAAGCTCATCTAGGCTGTCAAGAGGGAATGGGATCCATCATTCTACCCACTGTATACCCATTACATATGTGCATACAGTGCTATCATGGGAATACTACAACACACACCTCCAGGATCATCAAACCACTTATCATAAATGATAAACATGCTGTATTAAGTGTCCATGGTTAATGAAACAACAAGCTTTAACAAATGATGACTGACACTAAAACAAAAAAAATTTGTATTTTATTACATATTTAAGAGTATAATATCAAACATATATTCCTTTGGAATGACTGTGACACAATAACATTTTATGCTTGTAAGTAGGCCACCTTCTCATACGAACTTAAACCTGAGTTACCTCCCTTGAATCACATCAAAGATTGAAAGCACAGCAAAATTGTGATAGCTAATGAAAACATTGGTATTCATTTGCACAACTTGTATTTACTTCATTTAAAGCAAAATGACCATTGTATGATCTAATCATTTCTGACAACGCCTAGCAAATAAACGACAGCTTGCAAGCAGAACTCAATAGAAAGAGTGCACAGTTAGTCAATTGTAATATCCACTGAAACAAAATTATTTGTTCATATTTTTATGACAGTTTTGGAAACAGTAAGTAGAATTATTTTTTTACAAAAACTCAAGCTTCAAATAAATTTTGGTTCATGAAGATGAAATGTAATGAATTTGGCAGATAGAGAGATGTCAATATATCATTATGTGCTATCATCTACCTGCATAAGAAGAACAGAGAAGCAATTCCATGAAAATATCCCTTCCCCACTCAAGGAATTAGTGTAACGCTGTCCCTACACTACCGTGCTAAGTGAGGTAACAGAGGGGGCTATGTATGTATGCACGGGTGAACATGCGCAAGGCAGGGGTTGTCTGTACTTACCTGTGTGGTCGGTTTGTCCGGTTGTAGGCAAAGTTGGGCAGGAGATAGGGGGCCTCCTTACTGCGTGCATCTGTAACCTGTCCAGTACAACACATCAGTAATACAGAGATAACCTGCCCAGTGTAACACATTAGTCATACAGAGATAACCTGTCCAGTACAACACATCAGTAATACAGAGATAACCTGCCCAGTACAACACATCAGTAATACAGAGATAACCTGCCCTGTACAACACATCAGTAATACAGAGATAACCTGCCCAGTACAACACATCAGTAATACAGAGATAACCTGTCCAGTACAACACATCAGTAATACAGAGATAACCTGCCCAGTACAACACATCAGTAATACAGAGATAACCTGTCCAGTACAACACGTCAGTAATACAGAGATAACCTGCCCTGTACAACACATCAGTAATACAAAGATAACCTGATAACCAGATAAAATCAGTTGGCAAAATACCAACAAATAACAACATTCATTCAATCCTTGTGCCTAACACTGCTTACTAACATTTGAGGTTGGGATCCTCATAATCACCCCGTTGTTTTCTGGTGAATTTCATGGAGTCTTCAGCATGTCATGTAAAGACCATAACCTCAAGACTCCTTCACCACCAGCTTTGCTAACTAACTTAACCTGGCTGGGGAGCCTATTGTGTTGAGTGGTATTGACTGATACATGTCTGCTTTGAAACAAAAAGAAACCATAGCAACAAGACAAAGTGTAAATCACTATCTGGATCAGTAGTATAGGTAATGGGGGTTCTGGACCACTTCCACTGGAGCAGGATTCATATACCTATACTGCTACTACAGGGGGGATTTTTTATGTGTAAATGACTATGCGATTCAACGATAGTCATGAGTCGTATTAAAAGAAACATCAATATTAATTAATAATGAATAAAATTTACTATAGCCCACGAGGATATTGGAAAGGTGTAGGAGCAATAAAAAAATTAGCCACCGCGGCGAAGGTATCTAAAGATGTGGCCAAGGATTGGTTAAAGAAACAAGCGTTGTGGCAAATATATTTACCGGCACCGCGTTATATACCGAGGAAGAAGTTTGATATTTTTACGACGAATGAAGTTCATCAGGCTGACCTCTTGTTTCTTCCCCACGATAAGGTAAAACGCAAAACGTATAAATACGCTTTAACAGTAGTGGACGTGGCTAGTCGATACAAAGAGGCTGAGCCATTAACCTCGAAAGATTCAACAGAAGTAGCTAATGCACTGAGTCGCATATATAAACGCGGACCACTAAAATGGCCTAAGCTATTACAAGTAGATCCCGGTCGCGAGTTTATGGGATCGGTAACTAAACTTTTAACAAAGCACGATGTCAAAATCGTCCGTGGTGAAAGAGAGGCCCACCGTAGTCAAGCCATCGTCGAAAGATTTAACAGGACATTAGCGGAACGTTTGTTTGGCTATCAGTATGGGATCGAAATGAAATCCGAGCGATTGAGATCAACCGAATGGGTGACACGATTATCAGCCGTTGTATCAGCGCTGAATAATGAAGTAACGAGATTAATAGGGAAGAAACCATCCGATGCGATTAAAATGAAATCCGTGACTTCCGAATCTTCAGCACCGAGGAGAGGCAAAGAACAAAAACTTCCGGATAGAGTAAGGGTAAGATATTTATACCAGGCAGGTGAACTCGAGGGAGGCCTACGTCGCGCAACCGATCCCATATGGTCCCTTAAGACGTATAACATTAGTAGATTGGTTACGAAAGAAGGAGAGCCTATTCTTTATTATCTTCAAGATGGACCGGGTAGGGCATTTGTACGAGAAGAATTGTTCATAGTTCCCGACGGTACGGTATTACCACCATAACCATAAGCATAGGTAGTTACACCATCATTATCAATCCATCTCTTTGTATCTAAGGGGGATAATGATGTCTTGTTCATTCTTAATCCATATATCCTATGATCGTAACTTCTTAAAGAGTTCATCTCGTGTTTGAACGTTCTACCATTGAATAATGATTCTTTATACTGTTCGTGTTTGATATGCTTTTTTACAACATACTTCTTAACACCCTTGGCTTTTCTTATCTCTCCATTATCGGACTTTTTTATAGAATACATCTTAGGTCTTAATCCTACATACTCCGCTATAGGAGTCCCAGCACATTCATCCTTCATCTTACCTAACACCTTTTTATTTACAACGCTGTGCAGTGGATTATCTTTTGGGTAATCGCTCGTGTCGTACATATCTATTTTTTCTGCCATATCTTTATACACATCCTCGGTTTGTATTTCCATCAACAAAGAATCTGTGTCGGTATATAGCACCTCGCATCTATCGCCGTATTGCATCTTAAGTTCGTTGTAATAAAAGTCATACATTAAGTGTTTTGACAAGTCGAGAATACTCATACCGACGTACACCGGTCTGTTGAATTTTATATTACTCTTTTGCATATGCAACGCGGCTAAGTCGTTATCGAATATCTTGCTTCTGTTAAAAGCCGGACTGGCTATAAGTTTCCTGAGTCTTTCTTCCTCATTAGATCTGACTAATTTAACATCAACACGCTTCCTTAGATTCTCCATAGTTTTACCGAATACCGAGTTATTCATGAGCTTATACAGATTCTTTTCGAAATCGCTGGTGGCTATCTTTCTTAAATCTGTGTTCAGTCTTATATAGGGCTCCATCCAAGGGCTTTGATCGAACTTAAGAACTCTGTGTATTTTCTTAAGTTTCATACCTAACGATAGATACAACTGGAGATTTCTGTAGTGAACTATATATTTTGTCTTATCCATCAAATTTGGTACGAGTTTTTCTACGTTAGCTAACCTACTATTACCCATCAATGAACGTTGATATTCCGACATCCAGTCTTTACTAACCATTAATCTTTCGGGAGCTAGCGGATAACTGTTATGGTCTTTATGTAAGGAACTCGGATATTCTAGGTCAACTTCTAGTATGTACCCTTTATTCTCATCATTATTATTGATATCATTCACATTGACCCATTCAAAACCACCCGTGGGTAAAGGTTGACTCATAGCCCATCCGTACAAATTGTTAGCGTCGAGATATAATATGTGCGTGTCGGGTTTACTCGGATCGTATCCTTCCACTAATTTATTATTAGCCTTAGTATACCTTTTCGCCGCCATCGATATACCACCTCTTAATCCTTTCTCAATAAACAAGTGCATATCGTAATCTGTGAGTAATTTTAGTTCTACGCCGGTCTTCTTCAACAATGCATCCCACGATAGTCCGGGACTGGAATAGTACCATGCCGGGTCCAAGCCGTATTGTTTTAAACACGTCTTTCTAAATATCTCGAATATATCGGCGAGTAACAGTACATCGGTTTTTAAGTACAGATCGTGATAATCGCCTAAATTCTTACAACCTAATTTATCCCAGACCGTCAGAGCGTGTTCATAATCGGCATCTGTTATTCTAGATTCCGTTAAGTTACTATAGAATGATTCGAGGGGTGGTAATTCAGTTTCTTCGAATCTAGACCAATCATCCATATATTCGTAAGGATATATACCTTTTCTCAGCAACAAATGACGAGTTATCTTATCGGTATATTGATTTGTTATCGCGAAGTCATCTGGATTGTTCGCTTTAGCTAAATTGTCCAGGGAAGATAACAGAAACTGTACGGAGTCTATGAATCTAAGCCCATTACTTTGCTTTATTCTAGATTTCCCATCCTTGTCCCTATAATGTATAGGTTTAGTCAACGAGAACGAAATGTATTTTTCCATATTGTTAGGAATGCACGTTAAACCGCCGTCGGTCTTTGAGATAGCTTGCATAATGAGATGTGAATCGTATCCTCTAAGGTTATGAAACACAACGGGGATGGGTATTGTTTGAGCATTCATTTTTAGTTTCAAGTTACACTCGTTATGAGCAGCTCCCCGATAATTACCCGTGACGTGACAATGATCTCTTACGGAATCCCCATCCAGAGGTTTATTACAAACGTGACAACTCGTTGACTTCTTGTGGGCCCTCCAATCATCTATCGTCAAACGCATGGGTTTCTTACACGATAATTCTTCCCTGATTATTCTCTCTTCATTTTGTAGATATTCTAGGAACTTTCCCGCTGCATCGGGACCTCTGTAAATCACGGGAGTGTTTGTTTTCCCATCATACCTTACAACTATATATCCAAACCCACAAGGAATATGTTCTTGAGTTTTGTACGTAAAACTACTATCAGTATTGCTTTGGTTGGTATTTTCTATGGGCTTGATAAGCGCTTCGAAGTCCGCATAAATTACGTACGGTACTGGCATTTGATTACAATAGTGTTCAAATTTTAATATATTTTTCCCCTCTTTAGGCATATCGATCCTGATAGCATTCTGTCCAACACCTCTACAGTCTTCTTTATGCGATTCTAATAGATCTTGTCTGCTGTACCCATGCAGGCATCTTTCGCAGAAATATTTCTTTTCCTTATGTTTTGTTTGATCGTATAGCACCCTGTTTAAACTCTTTATCCATGTATAATGATATTTTCCATCTTTTTCGATCAGAAATGAATTGATTCTGGGAATATGTTCCGGAGCGGAGCTTATCCTGTGTACAACAATTCCTTTAGAATGTCCGAAAACATTTATAGCTAAATTATTTTGCTTTTCCACCTTATCAATTTGTGATATTGGTGTAGGTTCGTCTATACCATCAAAGTTGAGTCCATCGTTTTGGGGATAGCTAGAAGGTCTATCCGGATGCTTGTCTACGGGGAACAATGCAGATCTTATCATCATTCTTAAACAGTCATCAGATTTATTTTTTACATTAATTATGGCTTTTTTCTTCTTATAATACGGGGGTAAATCTATATAAGATCCACCTTTGAAGGGCATATAATTCGCTATATCTAAATATAAACTATCGATTCTATCCACACCCCAACCCGAACCTCTATTAGTCCAGCGTTCTAAAGTTTCCTGTATCCTCTGAATTGATGTATCTAATGATGCGTTTATAGTATCGGATTCGGTTATAACTTCTTGATTGCTTCGGAAATATGGTTCGGTATATTCGACGCTATCGTCTGCGTTACTTTTACTCAATGTCATTTTAATCGTCAGCTGGTATTTTATACTTTGTAAATCATCTAATTCCTCGTTAATTTTACTCGATATGATGGGCTTAATATCGTTAACATCCATGTTGGAATTAATATCCATCTTCCAACCTCTTAGATATTTACCAACGCCGGCGGATGTGGGTACAAATATTAATTCTTGTTGTTGTTGATTAACATTATCATTATCATCATTATTATGTTGAATATCATCAACATCATCATTATCATCTAGTAAAGCGATCAATTCAGCTCTTCTCATTCGAGAATAACCTCTCAGCCCACTGTTTCTCGCTCGAACTCTGAGTTCTCTAACAGTCTGGGGTGGTTCCAAACCGAGTAAGGTAATCAATTCAGCTTTTCTCATTCGAGAATATCCACGTAGACCACGTTGCTTTGCCATAGCTTTTAACTCTCTGACAAAAACCATTGTGGTTGAATGGTATATGCAAAATGATTCATTTGTCTAATTGGTTGTTTTCATATATCTAAATACGTATCCTCCCCAACCTATTCCTCTCATTGATGTAATCTCTCTTCCTAGCATAAATAATCTGATTCCTGACCCTATCAGCACCGTGTTTCTTACGTAAACAATAATGACCTTTGACCCCTATCCCGCATTCAGAACACTTATAGTTTATGTGTCCACGCTTGATGTAATAATTGTGTATACCGCAGTAAACATCAACACAGCGGCGGTTACATAGAGTCGTCTTCCCCATGAGTGTAAACTTGCAGTTATTCATGGTATATACATCTATCATATCATTTGTCTAAATGCAAATCACATCTACACTAGGGAATAGCTGAAAATCAATACTGCGGATAACCCAATAATAACAAATGCGACCTCTCGGTCTTTCTGAGCCTCTGACGGTGTATAAAACTGACTCATTGTTGGTCTAGGTATTGGGTCGAGTTTTTTCCCATAAACGAGGTAGTATTCGTGCATGGCAGATTCGACATCCTTAAACGTTTGAATTGAATGTCCTTCCTTAATCAGTTTTTCATGAATAAAGTCTAATCTCTTCATTCTCTGCTGCGTATATTGTAACTGAGCTGCTTGGTATTGTTCTAATGCTTTATTATGTCGTTTACGCTCCTCTTCAACTTCTTTAGCGTTTGATTCCCTCATACTGGAAAATAAATAATTACTCCCCGAAAAAGCTAGAGCATTAACAACAGCTCCACCGACCATCATCGCAATTGATGCCATATAAAATATTCAAATGTTCAATAATATAAAATATTCAAATGTTTAATTACTTCATTATGTCTTCCGGGATAAGTCCTTGTTTGATGAGCATATCCTTCGTTGCCATTGCTAATCCTATATCCAGAACCATCATACCTATATCAAATCCATTAAAATCTAGCTTGGGAGGTGTGGCTTTAGTAAGCATTTTAGCCATACGGGCATATCCAATGGCCAAGCCGGTGACCACCGCTGAATGATACGTCGCGTTTACCAACATTTTACCGTCTGTAACTGGAGTAGTCATGCTTCTTATAGCATTATATGAGGACTAACCTCTAATTGAACTTGTTGTTGCGGCGGGGGTGACGTTTTCTCTTCTTCGGTCTTATAAAAGAACCATACAGCCGCTATACCAGCAACTCCTACTAGTGCCCATGTTTTAATCGGATTTGAATTATTTATTAATTTTGCTTTGCGCGCCAGCCCTCCCTTCCTTCCTGCGGCTATTTTTTTGGGGTTCTTAGTAACTCTAGCTTGTTTTTGTGTTTGTGGTGCATTCACTGGTGGTTCTTCATTCACTTGTGGTGCATCCTCACTCACATGTGGTTCCGCAATCTGTTGTGGTTGCGCAATCTGTTGCGGTGTCACCTGTTGTGTCTCCATTTATATTATTAAGTGGGCACGTATGTTTAAATTGACAATACCTAGCCGTTATTAAAGCTGTGGTGAACGGAGCTAAGAACATTCCGAATCTATGATAAAACTCACAGCTCACTGAGCTTATAGCGTGTTCGATGAATGGGTCTTTCTCTAGAGATTCCCATAAATACATGCGATGTTCTGCCGGGATGGGGAGAAACGTACTAGCTACGACTGTGTATAGTTGTAATATAGACGACCCTATAGTTTTAGTCATGGTAGCTCCCAGTCTAGACTCGTAACGCGCGTACAGTTTTTTAATCTCTTCGTCGGTCATGTTATCAATTTTTTCGATGGTATAATTTTCTCCCAAATATTGGGAACATTTTCCACCGGCTACCAAAGCCGCGAGTCTTTCTCTATGTTTATCTAAAGATTTATCAACATTTTGATCTACATCAGATTCTTTGAGCATTTGTTCGATGAGTTCGTCGCATTCCATAATGTAATACCTAAGGAGATATTTAAGTCTAACATAATATAATATGACATATCCAATACATCCCGTAATAATGAACTGTTGCGAAAGAATGATGATTTCGAACCACATTTTATGTAATATTAACCGCTAATGTTCAATTTGCTATAATTTTGCTACATTTTGCTATAATTTTGCTACAATTTTGCTATATTTTTGCTACATTTTTACTAAGCAATTGCATAAGCAGCTGGTTGATCGGTTTTTAATACGAGTTTACAGTGCTTCGTTGCTGCTAACACTTTTCTGACTTTGTCACGTTCATTCTTGGTATAAATGACATCATTTTCGCGTAAACATTCCTCGAATGAATCTCGGTCTTTGCAATGAAACAGCGCTACCCATTTGGTCTGCTCTCTGAGATCTTTCAGGACAGAGTTGTATTTTTGAGTAAGTACCCAAACGCTATGTTGAGTATGCCGTCCGGAGAATGCTAAATACGAAAGCATATCTTTCTTTTTTGTTAATTCTTTACTCGCGCTGCAGTCGTCTATTACGAAAAGGGTTGATTCTCCTTTGTATTTTTCGTGACATACTCGGAGACAGTCTTGTAAACGATCGCCCGGATCGACTCTGTGTATTCCGTCGTCATTCATTACCCAATCTCTCGATAGGTATGTTTTATTAACGCTTATAGTCGGGCACAGAATAATAATATGATCGAAAACGTCCCGATAATGACTTTCTAAAATATCTAGAATAAAGGCTGTTTTTCCGCAGCCCGTTTGCCCGCATATGATAGCGCAGTGCGGATCTTTAGGTAAAAGATTATCAATAGATCGCTTGCACGAATCTCCCATTTTGTATATTAAGTTGCGCATCCATAATCACGTACAAATATATGTTTAATTTACCAGCCGCTTCGAGGAGCTTCGATATCTGTATGGTGACACCCTCGCTAGCATTTTCTATTCTCCTCCCACTGCCGTGTAATTGGTCATCGTCCGTTGTTCGCATGTCGAGCCATAGCGCGTACTTCGAGGTGAGGTATTCACCCATCGATACACTCCCGAGAGACAGATCTTTCACGACCGCGTTAACTTCCGGAGAGCGTTTTATAGAAGGAAGTTTTTTAATCTCATCCCACTGGTGATGCGATAGCATTCCTTGGCTATATAGTTGATTAGGAACGCCCTCGATAGTCAATTCTACTTTCGTAATCTTGGGATTGTAGAACTTCTCGGTATTTCTTTTAAACGCATCGGAGGGGTCCTCGAACAACATTAAAATACCCTTCAACGACCTCGTGGGGACGTTTAGATTGATATTCCACAACGTATCTTTTTTGTCCCTCGTGATCTTTCGGTGTCGCAGCACGCGATCGTACAAAATGGCTAAACTTCCCGAATACTGGTTACGAATTTGTCTGGCTAATTCGGGATCCGTTATCATATCGTACTCGAGCGAGATATTGTCAATGGAATAGCTAGCATCTACATTAGCGGATCTGATTACTCTACCGTAGTCGTTAAAAGTGAGTTCGTATTCTAACCTATCGCCTAGGGATGCTTGATAAAATGGCATGTGGGAATCTAGTAATTCAAAGTCTAGGGGAATATAGAATCTGTTACCTAATGCGTCGGCAACGGCCTGATCTTTTACGATGGTACCATCACCACTAGAAGCATCTACGCGCAGTCTCAAAGTGTTCTTATTACAAATACCTTGGTACTGTAAGTTTTCCCGCTCTTTATCCGTTCTCCAGAGATCCATGTAACAATAGTATACATCGCTATCGTCGATACTCAAAACCTCATTACCGCTAATTTTAATCGCGATTTTCTTAACGATAGCACGACCTAAGTTCTGAACCGGCTCCCTGTTAACGTCGGTAGAATTCAAAATAATCGTAAATGATAGTCGGACAGTTCCCGGAACTAACACATCGTGTGCGCCGAGATTAGGAAAGCGAACCAGAAGCGTTTGATTCTGATCGATGGTACTAGGGTTATTAGTTATAGTTACAGACTGACGAATTGCTTTGACCCCTAATGGATCCCGAAATCTACGTTGTGGGTTTAACTTGCGTCCGTATTGCGAAGACATTGTTATATTGAAAACATGTACCCTATGTTTAATATAAAAATGACTAATTTTGAACATAATGACTTTGATCTAGATAACATAACTGATACTAGTACCATCGAAGAGGGTACTGATGAAACAAGCTTTATGATCCCAACCGTAAATGATGAACTTTTACAATCAGCCGTTGATGATTATTACGATGCATTAAAAGATGATAAAAATTATGTTATCCCAATAGGTCGTGACTATTCAAAGTTTATGCTAGATAGTAAAGGAACATTGCGAGTACGTGACTCTCCGCATATTGATCTTATGCATTATAATACTCGTAAGCCCCTAGCCTTATCTACTATAGCCGGCAGATATAGCCGCCAGTTTGTTCGTGATAAATTAGGTTTTGTAGAATACGGACGACTTCCCGCGAAGACTACTAAGGCTCTTCAGACTATGAGGAAAGAACTCGTTAATACAGATGATTTGGAAGCAGCCTCGATGGTGGCCTCGAACGGACTTGGAGAAATCTTAGATACCTATTACGATAATTCCACGTTACAGGTACCACCATATTCAGAGTTCAGTATTAGGGAATTACGAGGTCTTGACAAGGCAATGCAAACTATGCGGGGAGAACTCATCAATAATACAGCCAAGCTATCCGAAATCGACAAGCATATAACTCAAGAGAAAACAAAACTCGAACAGGCGGGCGATGAGTTCAGTAGACGCCGCGTTGCTGAAAGATTGCGTAACCTAGAAGAGGAAAGATTGGCCCGCCTCGAAGCTGCTTCCAGTAATAGAAAGGCACTTCGTTCGCAAATCAGTCGTATTCGAGAAACTATCGATCAAGTCCTCAACGATGACACTACACTGGCCGATAAAATTAAAACATTGTTCAGAGAACAGGGAATAACAATTGCTAGTATTTTAACCGCGTTGGGATTTATCATATCGACTTTGACTCTCTCCTTAACAGGTGGTGGAGGCGGATCACCGCCTAACGATAAAAACGGTATAAGAGAGTGGATAAAAAAGCATTTAAAAGCATTAGGTTCAGCACTGGGAAAGCTAGCCGAGAAAGCCGCGGCTGCACTTCCCGGTATAATAGGGAGTGTTGTTTCCTGGCTATTGAATTTATTAGCTAAGACCACCACTTGGCTTAGTCAAAACTTGTGGGGGTTGATCGTAGCAATTGCAGGGTTGTTGTACGTATTCGCTAAAGACTATTTAACCAAATCATGAGTAAGCCAACCGAGACTCCACCCACTACAAGCGCTGTTTTTTCATCGATATGTTGTTGATTTTTAGCCGCAATATGCGGTGACACTTGCGCATCAGTAGATGGTTGCGCATTAAAAGATGTTTGCGGCTTGACTATTCCCTTTTCACCCGTGATCGTTTGCGTTATTAATTCGACGTTCATATCTGAATTTATACCTGGTTTTTGTTGATCGGTAGCGATAACAATTTTATTATTATAGCCTATCACTTGACCGATCTTAAGTTCCATATTACTCGGAGACATGTATAGTCCCGGCGCATAAACAAAGTCCACTTTGGATTGAGCGTACTGTAATGCATCTTGAAAACGCTTTATAGACGATGGTATGTCAACTGGCGAATTAATGGCGTCCTCCACGTTTGCGACAAACTGTTTTTGCGCATCGAGCGCCGTCCCAGAACCGATAATGGACGTTCGTGTTTGAGATTGCGCTCCGAGAATTGCCCATACATAAGTTCTTATCGATTCATTAACTCTTACAAATCCTGGGTTAGTAAAATTATTTTCAGTTTTATCATTAAGAAATTCATTCCAAGCGTTTGCGGTATCGTTCATTTGTATAAATTTTGTAACAATGTAAATTAAACCACTCTTAAAACTCATAATATCCCCTCTCCAATCGTTACTATAAAGTTCCCAGCCTTTATACCAATCACCGGTTTTATGCCAATGATCATATATTCTTGCGTAAAGTTTGCTGGTACTATACAACTTACCAAAATTAACTGGAGGTTTATTAAGTACTTTATATACATAATCGCTTTCTTCTTTGACGGATTTATTTTCCTCTGTGTAAGGAACACCTAGACCATGGTTTGCTCCTTTAATACGCCAATCTTTACTCGTAGAAACATTAAATTCCTGACAAATACGCTCATACGCGGACCTATCATAATTATTATTTGTGGAATTCCACGCTCGATCCTGCGGTAATGGAGCACTAATTTCTTTAAGTATACGTCTAATCTGATAGTACACGTGAAATGACATAACAGACTTATTCAGTTCAAATCCTGGAGCGTAAAGAGATACGCCACATCCCGTTGTGGCACACCATACGGCAAAGTTTAACTGATTCTGCCAAAATTGCATCGGATTGTGAAACCAATCGTGAACCATTTTATCGCTAGTTGCCGTGACCCTGTACTTTTCAAAGATATCGGGGAATTTAACTAAAAATTCAGCACCAGAGGCAGTTACTATAATCGATTGATTAGTAATGTAAGTTGATTTCATATTTAAGTTATGATATAGTATCATTGTATATTTAATATGTATGTTACACTCCCGGGAATAACAAATGGCCAGTCTATTCAACTGCTTCATACTATCGATAACTGGGATGGACAACTCGAAGTAGCTCTATGCGATGTAACGTATTACCCGCGGTGGACCAATATAAGTGCTGCGAGAGGTAATAATGAGATAATATTAACATATGACAATAATAGAATTACTACTATACCTGATGGGTATTACAGCATAAGCTCACTCAATGATGAATATTTTAAGGAGGGAATTTTTAATAATTTATTTCATAATGAAATTAGTATCACACAAAGTGAGGCCGCTGGGAGATTGAAAATCATCAATGGAGACGCAGATATAATTATTGGTGAGAACTTAGCACACACACTTGGATTGGGTCGGGCAATAACATTAACACGCGGCGTAAAATTTACTGCAGGCAGCATACCCGATTTAGTTCCCTATAAAGAGTTGTTCATTCATCTTGATCAAATAAGCACGACGGATAATATTCAACTAGAAAGTCCTTCAACTCTACTCAGAAGTGTTCCGGTCAAAGATGTAAAATACAATAGCTGTAGAACGGAATCTTTCTCGTTATTACAATATAAAAAATTGAAGCGTGGTATTATTTCAGACCTCAAAATTTCTGTATTAGATGTAAAACACCAACCTGTGCATGTAGGATATTTAAGTGTAACACTCCATATTATAAATAATGGTTGATTCCATATTTAAGTTATGATATAGTATCATTGTATATTTGATATGTATGTTACACTCCTGGGAATAACAAATAGTCAGTCTATTGAACTGCTTCGTACTATCGATAACTCGGATGGACAACTCGAAGTCGCTCTATGCGATGTAACGTATTACCCGCGGTGGACCAATATAAATGCTACGAGAGGTTATAATAATGAGACAGAAATAAATGGTCAAAAATACATTATACCTGATGGGTATTACAGCGTATGCTCACTCAATGATGAATTTTTTAAGCCTAATGGAATTAGTCTAACACAAAATGAGTCAAATGGGTTACTGATTTTAAACTCTGGAAAAAAGGATGTAAAGCTTTACAGGAACTTAGCATACACACTTGGATGGAGAGGAGAAATAACAGTAATCAAGACAACAGATCAGGGACTCTATTTACCCGATTTAGCTCCCTATAAAGAGCTGTGCATCCATCTTGATCAAATCAGCACGACGGATAATATTCAACAAGAAAGGCCTTCAACTCTACTCAGAAGTGTTCCAGTGAAAAATGAAAAATACAATAGCGGTAGAACGGAATCTTTCTCGTTATTACAATATAAAAAATTAAAGCAGGGAATTATTTCAGACCTTAAAATTTCTGTATTAGATGTAAAACACCGACCTGTACATATAGGATACTTAAGTGTAACACTCCATATTATAAATAATGGTTGATGCATCAGGCCCTGGAACGATAAGACAATGTAATACAATTGCGCTTTCCGATCTTGGAGACACGGAAGGATTCGGTAAACCTGGTACCAATGGTAAGTTATACGCTTTACACTTACATGATAATGTATACAAGCGGAAAGAAGTCACATTCACGGGTAATCTAGAAGATTTAAGCGATGTCGACGTTAGTAGACTCCTTAAAACCACTCCGTACAATATTATTTACAACAGTGAGAATAAATGGACTATGGTCGAGGCAAACATCAAGTGGCTACTGAATATCGTCATTACCCCACCTTATCCGATGATGGGTAAGGGACATAATTTAACTAAGATAATAAATAGTGGTATCGTACTCGCGGCCTATATCCCGTCAAAACGAAAAAGTGTGTTAGTCACTCCCCTGCCAGAAAAACCAGGTCATATGTTATATAGTCGTCCGGCAATCCAAAATGTTAGTTTAAATTTGGTTACAGAATTCGATGATATTAAACAGAACTTGAGTGCAATACCTAATATTTCTACGCTTATTATTGAAGTCTTGTTCGGAGATGCACCGGTAGATGCCTTCGAAATATTACCAGGTCTATCGATTAAATGGCTCAAGAAACACGAGCGTCAACGTTGCAGTATTATTCATGTCGGTGCATCACCCGTTACATCCCTCGAGGGGGTTCAAATTATTAAAAGTGGTAGTATTTCCCTTTCTAAGATATTCTTGCCGTATAATATACATTTGATAAGGTTGATGTATACTCTCAAAACATTTAAGCAAGACCAATTAAAGACTATTATATATTCGTAATATACACTATGAGTTTATATCCAGCGCTCGATGAAATGATGGAAACTGTTGATGGATTTCGATTACATCAAATAAGCGACATAAAACATCGAATAGAAAAGGATAGGGGGTTGAGACTTGGATTGTATAAAAAGTATCGCAGAGCCGTGAATGCTCTGGACGGAGTTGACACCGCGCTTGTAGCAGCTGGCATGGGACTCGGTGTAGCCGGTGTCGGTTTACTATCAACTATAATCGCCGCGCCTATCGTGCTCGGCATGGAAATAACCGCCGGAGTCTCGGGACTGGCAGGAATAGCGATAAAATTCATTTCTCGTAGGTTGCAAAAGAAAGCATTAAAACACGATAGTATTCGGATACTCGCCGATGCAAAGTTGAACAGCATCGAGGATCATATTTCGACAGCAGTGGCCGATTGTAAGATATCCGAGGATGAGTTTCGTTTAGTGCTGTCGGAACTCACCAAATACAACGAAATGAAGCAGGAGATTCGATCAAAATCTCGTAAGACCAATGGTATTAGCGAAGACGAGAAAAAAAAGTTCATAGAACAAGGGAGGCAACAAGCGCGTCAATTATTCCGTGCAAAACCAAAGAACTGGTTGGAGATTAAAAATAAATTGCTTACTATCGTGTGATTACATTTAGACAAATGCTTACATAAATATATAATAATGGAAAAAACTATTAAATGGAGAGAATTACCACAAGGGTTTTATTATATCAGTGATGTCAAACCAACCAAATACGGTAATCAATTGTTTCTTATCAATTTACAAAAAGAGTGTAGTTATATAGTCTGGTCTCCTAGTAAAATGAACGAAGAACTTAATAAAAATGTTGAATATCACTTTATAGATAAAAATAATGAAGAATATTTTTATTACCATTTAGACTCATCTAAAGCAATGATTGGACCCAGGTATTGGTGAGCTGGAGTCAATTTAGTTTAATCTTATGACTATCGTTGAATCGCATAGTCATTTACACATAAAAAATGCTACCTGTAGTAGCAGTATAGGTATATTAATCCCGCTCCAGTGGAAGTGAGCCAGAACCCCCATTACCTATAAAAATTTATATCATAGACTCCAGGTGGTGGTCAATTTAACTTAATCTCATGACTATCATTGAATCGCATAGTCATTTTGGCATAAAAAATTCCTCCTGTAGTGGTGGTATAAGTATATGAATCCCGCTCCAGTGGAAGTGGTCCAGAACCCCCATTACCTATACTACTGGATCTGTGAATATGTGCACAATCAATAACACATGAAAAATTTGTGAAACATAACAAGTCAGACAGGTATGGAACTTCAGGTCAATAAATTGATGGAATGGGTTTTATATCTGGCGAAACTAAATCCTCAGTCAGGTTCCAACATCCTCTGGATGAAGACAGTGTGGAGAATCTAGCCTGGCCATTTCTAGGTGCAGGTCAAGACAGTGTGGAGAGTCTAGCCTGACCACTTCTACGTGCAGGTCAAGACAGTGTGGAGAATCTAGCCTGACCACTTCTAGGTGCAGGTCAAGACAGTGTGGAGAATCTAGCCTGACCACTTCTAGGTGCAGGTCAAGACAGTGTGGAGAATCTAGCCTGACCACTTCTAGATGCAGGTCAAGACAGTGTGGAGAATCTAGCCTGACCACTTCTAGGTGCAGGTCAAGACAGTGTGGAGAGTCTAGCCTGACCATTTCTAGGTGCAGGTCAAGACAGTGTGGAGAGTCTAGCCTGACCACTTCTACGTGCAGGTCAAGACAGTGTGGAGAATCTAGCCTGACCACTTCTAGGTGCAGGTCAAGACAGTGTGGAGAATCTAGCCTGACCACTTCTAGGTGCAGGTCAAGACAGTGTGGAGAATCTAGCCTGACCACTTCTAGGTGCAGGTCAAGACAGTGTGGAGAATCTAGCCTGACCACTTCTAGGTGCAGGTCAAGACAGTGTGGAGAGTCTAGCCTGACCACTTCTAGGTGCAGGTCAAGACAGTGTGGAGAGTCTAGCCTGACCACTTCTAGGTGCAGGTCAAGACAGTGTGGAGAATCTAGCCTGACCACTTCTAGGTGCAGGTCAAGACAGTGTGGAGAATCTAGCCTGACCACTTCTAGGTGCAGGTCAAGACAGTGTGGAGAATCTAGCCTGACCACTTCTAGGTGCAGGTCAAGACAGTGTGGAGAATCTAGCCTGACCACTTTTACGTGCAGGTCAAGACAGTGTGGAGAGTCTAGCCTGACCACTTTTAGATGCAGGTCAAGACAGTGTGGAGAGTCTAGCCTGACCACTTCTAGATGCAGGTCAAGACAGTGTGGAGAGTCTAGCCTGACCACTTCTAGGCGCAGGTCAAGACAGTGTGGAGAATCTAGCCTGACCACTTCTAGATGCAGGTCAAGACAGTTTGGAGAGTCTAGCCTGACCACTTCTAGGTGCAGGTCAAGACAGTGTGGAGAGTCTAGTCTGACCACTTCTAGATGCAGGTCAAGACAGTGTGGAGAGTCTAGCCTGACCACTTCTAGGTGCAGGTCAAGACAGTGTGGAGAGTCTAGCCTGACCACTTCTAGGTGCAGGTCAAGACAGTGTGGAGAGTCTAGCCTGACCACTTCTAGGTGCAGGTCAAGACACTGTGGAGTGTCTAGCCTGTCTACTTCTAGGTGGAGGTCAAAAGAGTGGTATTACCTGGGCTACATACTGACACAGCTGAGGGATGGCCGTGAGTTGACTGACAAGGTTCAGGTATGCTCCGATGAGGCCATGGATTGCACATTTGTGAGTTAAGGGGAGGCCCATGTTTGTTACAGCCATTTGCTGAAACACAAAGTCATCATTAAGTACATCATACAGTTTCAAACCAAACCCATGACATCATTAATTTTCACAATGGATTCTTCAAGTTGAAGCTGTGATTCATCAAAACTTCTTTTTAAAAAAACAAGGTAAAAAAGCAGGAAGCCTATACAAATTTGTTAGCAGTCATTTAAGCTTAGGTAAAAGTAATGACTCTTATAATAAACTCTGTACAATCATAATAATCATACCTGCCAAAACAAAACATTTCAAAGCGACGAAAACAACAAGTATTTGCACAGTTCCAGTTAATATGCACAATGACAAGAAACATTTTTCTGTCCTGCCTTGAGCTTATGAAGCTCCAGCATACCTGTATATCCAGCGCCAGTCTGAAGAGTTCCACCAGTATCTCATCTCCTCCCATCTCGATGCAAATGAGGGCCATGGTGCAGTAGAGAGCCTCGAAGTTGTCCACACAGTTGCTCTCCATCTGCATGTTCTCCAGCAGGTGCCAGTAGAACTGCATGCCACTCTGTCAACACACATTCATATGTCACTATGGTGTCTGAACAGTAACATAGCACCATGAGCATTCACTAGAGTGGAGCAGCACAATACAAATGGACTTGATCCTCCTATATCAGCATGACAAATACCAGGTACTGGTGACCCGTTCTGCCAGGAATCCCTATGGGGATCAGCTCTTCCAACAAATACAGGGTACTGGGGACCTGTTCTGCTAAAATCCCTATGGGGATCAGCTCTTCCAACAAATACTGGGTACCGGGGACCTGATCTGCTAAAATCCCTATGGGGATCAGCTCTTCCAACAAATATGGGGTACTGGGGACCTGATCTTCTAAAATCCCTATGGGGATCAGCTCTTCCAACAAATACCGGGTACTGGGGACCTGATCTGCTAAAATCCCTATGGGGATCAGCTCTTCCAACAAATATGGGGTACTGGGGACCCGCTCTGCCAGGAATCCTTATGGGGATCAGCCCTTTCAACAAATATGGGGCACTGGGGACCCGTTCTGCCAGGAATCCTTATGGGGATCATCTCTTTCAACAAATACAGGGTACTGGGGACCTGTTCTGTCAGGAATCCTTATGGGGATCAGCTCCTCCAACAAATACCGGGTACTGGGAACCTGTTCTGCCAGGAATCCTTATGGGAATCAGCTCTTCCAACAAATACCGGGTACTGGGGACCTGTTCTGCCAGGAATCCTTATGGGGATCAGCTCCTCCAACAAATATGGGGTACTGAAAACCCGTTCTGCCAGGAATCCTTATGGGGATCACCTCCTCCAACAAATACCGGGTACTGGGGACCTGTTCTGCCAGGAATCCTTATGGGAATCAGCCCTTCCAACAAATATGGGGTACTGGGGAGCTGTTCTGCAGGAATCTCTATTGGGATCAGTTCTTGCAACAAATACTGGGGAGCTGTACTTGGGATGCATTCTGTGCCAGAATCCCCATAGGCATACATGGGATACTGTAGATAGGACATGCTAACCATTATTGCAAACACATATATATATATATATATATATTTATACATATCCCATGGAGATGTAACTATGATAAAGGAAGTTGAATTAGCAACAGAATCTGTCAGACAAGGAATTCCTAGGATGAGCCTATACAACCAGTGCCCAAGGACCTCAACTGCCTCACCTTCTTCATGAACATGATGTCCTGTCTACTGGTCTTCTCCACAGACAGATCAAGCTCACTCACATCTTTTGACATCCTGCAACACAAAACCTGGAATTTGGGCCCCTCCGAGCATGCTTGTAGGATATATAAGTAACACGCAGACTATATAAGGTAAAGTCGCTTCTGCTAATGAACCAACTCTCATCGTAAAGCTGAAGGAACCTTAATGGAAACTTTGTATACAATAATATACATAGAGGTAATGTATATGTAATATATATATATATATATATATATATATATATATATATATATATATATATATATATATATATATATATATAACATACATAAATTTTGAACATGTTTTGGTCTATCCTCAAAAGACTTGGTACCTACACGACAGACTTCAGTTTGGTTGAGTTATTGTGCCTGTCAATCATGGTGTGCAGGATCTCCTGAACGATAATCCTCATTCCCGGGTCATCAAGAAGGGACATTCGTAGTAGGGGATGCAGGAACTCAGGTGGGAACGCATTCTGCATGTTCAATGTCTTGTACTTGGTAGCCACCTGGCAGGAACAAGCAACAAAGCAATCACAAGAGAAAGGACAATGAATCTTGTTCTGAGATACATTCAGCCAAAATCCAGCCATATCATGGCAGCCTGCAAATAAATAGCCTTGGTCAGGTAATTGACAGTATAAGCAATAATCCACATCACCCAGGTCAGATACTGAGACCACAAGAGCCTCAATAAGTCAGCTTTTACAATAAGTATTGATGAACAGATGGAAGCAGCGATCAGCATGGTAAGACAAGAAGCATCAATACAGATGCCACTAACCTTCAACAATGTCTTGAGTAAGTTGATCTGGAGCTGTGTGTCCATGGAGCCTCTACAACGAGACAAATCATCAAACAATCAACATGGACCAGTAGTCATTACACCTCATCGGACACAATAGCAACTTGCTTGCAGTCAGTCATATGAACGGCATCCTTCGTACAAAGTATAAAATAAAGACACTGTGGCCCACCAGTGACAATCTGAACAGCTGTATTACCTTCAGTGAAAGTATCAAATAAGGAAAGGGTAAATCCCTTCCACTATCATTCGGCTTGGAGGACGGTGTGGCATCAGTGTAACAGTCAATAAAATGAAAAAAACAATATGAAGGTTACAAGGATCAACTTAATTTAACACATAACAGCTAGTATCATTGAAGTGATAAACCAATCTAATAAACTTGGTAAAACAATTCGTTAAATATCCATATGAGATCACCTCACAGGAACTCCTTCCCTTTCGGGGTAAAGCCTTCTTTCTCAATAAACCTTTGACAAACATTCCCAGTATGCTTAGATAGGGGTTTCCCAATGTGTTGCTGTGTTTCTGGAGACAAACTTGTCAACACGTCATTGTGAAATTGTGTGAAATTACGTCTTAAATATTGATTATTGGAATAATGACATTATACGAGAAAGAACTTATTAGCCGAGTGTGTTCTGTAAATATTATATACCCGTTTTTAGGAATAAATGGTAAGCATAATACTTATTTTTTATATGATGTACAGAAACACACTCGGCTAATGATCGCTATGTATCATGAACTTGGTACACCACTTGCTGAGATATTTTGGAAACATCAGCAACACAGATGAGTACAAATGAAAATGCTTAAAAGAAACATGAAACTACACATGGTTTTAACAAACAACTACATTTAGCGTTAGATCTAAATATCTTCATAAGTTCTCAGTATAAGACCTTCAGTATAATTTTTCAAATATATTTTAAAAAATTACCCGGTAACAAAAAACAAACATTTTTCCCAAACTGTTATCTTAATAACAAGAAGAAATTTGAGTCCTAAATCTAATGAGTTTCTTCACAAACAGTTAGGTCCCTCCCTTCAGCTGGTTTGAAGAAGAAATCAGGAACTGACAGATATCTCACTGATGGACACACGGACAACATGCAATAATGACATAAGCTCACTTGGTTTGGAGGAGCTACAAATTTTATATAGCATGATTTTATGTTATCGTTACATTTAGGTGCTGAGAAACTTTAGTTTTTTATCCAGATTCAAGCTGCCAGAACAATCATTATGTGAAAGAATAATTCCCTCTGTACCAAATCTTAAAGAAAAATAGAGTGTCAAAGGCTGAACTCAATCTACAGTCAACAAGTTACCCGATATCCTCTTCATTTGTGAACTGGGGGAATTTACCCATGACGAACATCATTATCTCAATCTTCTGATAGTCTGGAAGGTTGTTAGCAAACTCCCCTGAAACACAATAATCACAGACGTCAGCCCCACCCGAGCTAATGTCGACACCCTAATGTTGACACACTGACAAGATAATGCCAATGCTGACTGAAACTATTGATCATGACTGCTTGGAGCTGATAACACTGCTAGGAGCACAGCATTAAGCCTCTGACCCACAGACATGTGTAGAAAGTGCAGAGAGGCTGACAGACAGACCTCAGTATCAGGGCCAGAGTGGCAGGAAGGGAGAGGCTGACAGACGGACATCAGTATCAGGGCCAGAGTGGCAGGAAGGGAGAGACTGACAGACAGACATCAGTATCAGGGCCAGAGTGGCAGGAAGGGAGAGGCTGACAGACGGACATCAGTATCAGGGCCAGAGTGGCAGGAAGGGAGAGACTGACAGACAGACATCAGTATCAGGGCCAGAGTGGCAGGAAGGGAGAGGCTGACAGACGGACATCAGTATCAGGGCCAGAGTGGCAGGAAGGGAGAGACTGACAGACGGACATCAGTATCAGGGCCAGAGTGGCAGGAAGGGAGAGACTGACAGACGGACATCAGTATCAGGGCCAGAGTGGCAGGAAGGGAGAGACTGACAGACGGACATCAGTATCAGGGCCAGAGTGGCAGGAAGGGAGAGACTGACAGACAGACATCAGTATCAGGGCCAGAGTGGCAGGAAGGGAGAGGCTGACAGACGGACATCAGTATCAGGGCCAGAGTGGCAGGAAGGGAGAGACTGACAGACGGACATCAGTATCAGGGCCAGAGTGGCAGGAAGGGAGAGACTGACAGACAGACAGACAGACATCAGGGCCAGAGTGGCAGGAAGGGAGAGGCTGACAGACGGACATCAGTATCAGGGCCAGAGTGGCAGGAAGGGAGAGACTGACAGACGGACATCAGTATCAGGGCCAGAGTGGCAGGAAGGGAGAGACTGACAGACAGACAGACAGACATCAGTATCAGGGCCAGAGTGGCAGGAAGGGAGAGACTGACAGACAGACTGACAGACATCAGTATCAGGGCCAGAGTGGCAGGAAGGGAGAGACTGACAGACAGACAGACAGACATCAGTATCAGGGCCAGAGTGGCAGGAAGGGAGAGACTGACAGACAGACAGACAGACATCAGTATCAGGGCCAGAGTGGCAGGAAGGGACAGACTTACAGACATCAGTATCAGGGCCAGAGTGGCAGGAAGGGAGAGACTGACAGACAGACAGACAGACATCAGTATCAGGGCCAGAGTAGCAGGAAGGGAGAGACTGACAGACAGACTTACAGACATCAGTATCAGGGCCAGAGTGGCAGGAAGGGAGAGACTGACAGACAGACAGACAGACATCAATATCAGGGCCAGAGTGGCAGGAAGGGAGAGACTGACAGACAGACTTACAGACATCAGTATCAGGGCCAGAGTGGCAGGAAGGGAGAGACTGACAGACAGACTTACAGACATCAGTATCAGTGCCAGAGTGGCAGGAAGGGAGAGACTGACAGACAGACAGACAGACATCAGTATCAGGGCCAGAGTGGCAGGAAGGGAGAGACTGACAGACGGACATCAGTATCAGGGCCAGAGTGGCAGGAAGGGAGAGACTGACAGACGGACATCAGTATCAGGGCCAGAGTGGCAGGAAGGGAGAGACTGACAGACGGACATCAGTATCAGGGCCAGAGTGGCAGGAAGGGAGAGACTGACAGACGGACATCAGTATCAGGGCCAGAGTGGCAGGAAGGGAGAGACTGACAGACGGACATCAGTATCAGGGCCAGAGTGGCAGGAAGGGAGAGACTGACAGACGGACATCAGTATCAGGGCCAGAGTGGCAGGAAGGGAGAGACTGACAGACAGACATCAGTATCAGGGCCAGAGTGGCAGGAAGGGAGAGACTGACAGACGGACATCAGTATCAGGGCCAGAGTGGCAGGAAGGGAGAGACTGACAGACAGACATCAGTATCAGGGCCAGAGTGGCAGGAAGGGAGAGACTCAGTTCACTCCGAATGCACCTGTTTGGTTCCTATATAAGTTCAACCATTATCTTTTGATATACTGGTCAGCAGTGTTGGCTGAAGAGCACGTTTTTGCGTCTTGCACGAGTTAGGACGTACCTGCATAACATGTGTGGGTCTTGTGGACGCAGTGACTAAACCATTATTAATTTCATATCAAATGGCCACTGTAATTGTAAATAAAAGCCATACGTCTTTGAGTAAAGGTATTTATTGCCAAACAAGATAGCGAAGCACTTCCATTTGCTAAACCAAAACAGTTTCATTATTCTCTAATTTCTTATGACAAATACCCAAACCGGTTTCTTGACCTATATCTATTTTCGGTTTTGCATGTATTAATGTTCGCTATGGTCCGTAGGTTTGCTTCAGCCAATCAGGTGCCGCATATAAAGCCGCTTGGATACATTCGTAATTCTTTTAGCTTGATGATTGGTCGAAAATATCACAACCTTGTGTCAAACTAAAAATAGCCAGGCACATCAAGGGTATATTTCAGAAAGTGGTAACAGTGACCCGCGAGATCAAGTGACCGTATAGGATGATACGCTATGTTATCGCGGTAGTTGATTTATAATGGATCATAATGGGGCACTCTTAGAAACATTAAATATGTGATACGCAAAATGTTTGCTGTTCTATGTTCAACTTTTATGACACATCAATTAGGATTGATCAATGCTATTTTTATTTGCCGAGTTCGGTAAACAAAGTAGGCAACCTGTCATTGGTGAATCTTACCGCAGGAAGGCTGTCTAGATTATGTGGTTTACATCACTTCCTGTTTTGTATTTTGCATAATCAGTATGCATATGACCGAAGTTGGGACAAGGGACTTTGTCTGAACAAATGGGTTCTTTTCTAATCAATTTCGAATGGAGGTAGGGGTAATTCCACTTCAAAAACATCCCAGAAACTATCATACAAAAGTTAACGTGTGTACACTTGCAAGTAGCCGTGACATACAGCAACGAGTCCTGTGTTCGATCATGCGATGAAATATATCGTGCTTAGATAAACATAAGTAACAGTCCACAGGGTGTGTGGATTACGAGATTTATCGATACCGGGATACTGTATATGATAAAGAATAAATGCGAACACTTGAATGTAAGCATTGTTTTTATTTAGTGGACTCTGAATATTTAGTTATTCTACAACATTCATTCATTAATTCATTCTTTGGTGAGTAATATTAAGAATTGCAAAACACATTTTGCCAGAACCGTTATTAGTGTAACTGACATGTTTAAACATTTATGGCACCTGAAACATGTTGACTAGATTTATCAAGAAAATGCTGGATCCTGAACACACTCTTACTAAAAAACGTTTGATATGCCTATTATGTCATGACTCATTGATCATTGTCACAGTTACGACATGAACTCACTACTCAGTACAATAGCATCAGAACAGCCATTGAACTTGACTGAATCCATAAACTTCAAATCATTGGTAGATCCAGATAAAAACATTCAACAAATGTCTGTCCCTATGACCCCTTACCAATGGCTGATAACCCGTGTACTGCCTTTTCATTTACAAAGTTAGACATTAACATGGATAATTTTGTGTTAAAATATTCATTAATATCAAATTTCCATTTTAAGAAATTGTTTGTAAACCTCTTGGTCATGAGAGCAGGATGTGCCCTGATGTGAACCTTTCTCTCACTTCGCCTGTTTGTTGATATTTTGCAGTTGCGAAAAGATTTCTGATTTTTCACAAACACTGTGTTCTGTTGTTAATGTTATGTTATAATGCTATAAATTGGACCCCTCCATTTTCGTTTGGGACCCCAAATTTTATGATGAAGGGGTCCAAGTGACCCCAAGAAAATTTAAGAAGAACAGACACTGCTGGTCAGGTCCTAGCTTGAGAAGTAAAGTACAGTTTGTGTTGATGGTAACTTCTGTATGATATCATGATCCTGAGTGTTATCAATAAAATTGTCTGAAATGTCCTGTTTTCATTCTGGGTTTTTTCTTACCACATCAGTATGAACAATAACAAGATCATGAATTTTTCAAAAACAACCTCAACAATTTTGTAAAGCTCAAAAATATGTAGACATATAACATGTGCAGCTAATGGATTATTCTCAACAGATGTCAGTATGGAAAATACAGTGCATAGCCAAGACCAAGAGATTTAAGAATTGGTCTTTTAGGTGAGGTGAGGTGAAATTGTGTTGAACATCGCGTCCAAAATTATTGCATTTATATAGCAATGTGCATGCATGTGTTTGTGTGTGGCCGCTTGTACTAGTCCGAACTGATGCAGATTTATAGTGCTAGTACACTGAGATACCATGCCGCAGTTTAACATGAACACCCCACTCAGACACAGTATACTGACTCCGAGCCAACCAGTCCTTGTTTTTGCCCCAGACAGGCTAACAACAAGTAACATCTTTTGGTATGACATGGCTGGGGATCGAACCCCGGACCTTCTGCTCTCCAAGGAGATGCTCTACCACTAGACTACAGAGGAGGTCTCATTTTTTTAGGCCACAGACTGATTGTCAAGATTTGGTTATAACACTGAAAGGAAATGTCAAAATACCACTTGTCTCAAGCAAAATCAGTGTAACTCACCTATAGTGTTTATAATGGCTTCCTCAAACTTCTTCTCGGATGTACGTTTGTGTGTGTCATGGCTCTTGTTGTCAACGGAAATTCTAAGGTGTCGCAGTAGGTTGTTGAAGACCTCCAGTACTGATGGACCTATAGAGCCTCCGGCAGCAATAAGAACTGACTCAAACAGCACGCCAATGATGCCCACCTTCACATAGGGGTCACTCTTCACATGCTTGTCCAGGTGCTTCAACAGACTCTGGATCACCAGGTAGCCATACTGAGCCTGCAACAGCACCAACTTAACATCAACACCTGACATTGCAACATCACCAGCCTAACATCACACCTGACACTGCAACATCACAAGCCCAACATCAATGCCTGACACTGCAACATCACCAAAGCCTAACATCAATACCTGACACTGCAACATCACCCAAGCCTAACATCACACCTGACACTGCAACATCACCCAAGCCCAACATCACACCTGACACTGCAACATCACCAGTGTTACATCAACACCTGACATTGCAACATCACCAGCCTAACATGATAACATCACACCTGACACTGCCACATCACCCAAGCCTAACATCAATACCTGACACTGCAACATTACCAGTGTTACATCAACACCTGACATTGCAATATAACAAGCCCAACATCACACCTGACACTGCAACAGCACCAGCTTAACATCAACACCTGACATTGCAACATCACCCAAGTCTAACATCACACCTGACACTGCAACATCACAAGCCCAACATCAATACCTGACACTGCAACATCACAAGCCTAACATCAATACCTGACACTGCAACATCACAAGCCCAACATCAATACCTGACACTGCAACACCACCCAAGCCTAACATCAATACCTGACACTGCAACATCACCCAAGCCTAACATCATACCTGATACTGCAACATCACCCAAGCCTAACATCACACCTGACACTGCAACATCACAAGCCGAACATCAATACTTGACACTGCAACATCACAAGCCCAACATCAATGCCTGACACTGCAACATCACCAAAGCCTAACATCAATACCTGACACTGCCACATCACCCAAGCCTAACATCAATACCTGACACTGCAACATCACCAGTCTTACAGCAACACCTGACATTGCAATATAACAAGCCCAACATCACACCTGACACTGCAACAGCACCAGCTTAACATCAACACCTGACATTGCAACATCACCCAAGTCTAACATCACACCTGACACTGCAACATCACAAGCCCAACATCAATACCTGACACTGCAACATCACAAGCCTAACATCAATACCTGACACTGCAACATCACAAGCCCAACATCAATACCTGACACTGCAACACCACCCAAGCCTAACATCAATACCTGACACTGCAACATCACCCAAGCCTAACATCATACCTGATACTGCAACATCACCCAAGCCTAACATCACACCTGACACTGCAACATCACAAGCCCAACATCAATACTTGACACTGCAACATCACAAGCCCAACATCAATGCCTGACACTGCAACATCACCAAAGCCCAACATCAATACCTGACACTGCAACATCACCAAAGCCTAACATCAATACCTGACACTGCAACATCACCCAAGCCTAACATCAATACCTGACACTGCAACATCTCCCAAGCCTAACATCATATCTGACATTGCAACATCACAAGCCCAACATCAATACCTGACACTGCAACATCACAAGCCCAACATCAATGCCTGACACTGCAACATCACCAAAGCCTAACATCAATACCTGACACTGCAACATCACTCAAGCCTAACATCATACCTGATACTGCCACATCACCCAAGCCTAACATCAATACCTGACACTGCAACATCACCCAAGCCCAACATCAATACCTGACACTGCAACATCACCCAAGCCTAACATCACACCTGCCACTGCAACATCACAAGCCTAACATCAATACCTGACACTGCAACATCACCCAAGCCTAACATCAAAACCTGACACTGCAACATCACCCAAGCCTTACATCACACCTGACACTGCAACACCACAAGCCCAACATCAATGCCTGACACTGCAACATCACACAAGCCTAACATCACACCTGACACTGCAACATCACAAGCCTAACATCACACCTGACACTGCAACATCACAAGCTCAACATCAATGCCTGACACTGC
The DNA here is from genome assembly GCF_022045235.1 of Haliotis cracherodii. Taxonomy (NCBI): domain Eukaryota; kingdom Metazoa; phylum Mollusca; class Gastropoda; order Lepetellida; family Haliotidae; genus Haliotis; species Haliotis cracherodii. Next base: position 52,882,930 of record NW_027266297.1, on the reverse strand, counting down.
AACATCACCAAAACCTCACATCTATACCTGACACTGCAACATCACCCAAGTCTAACATCACACCTGACACTGCAACATCACAAGCCCAACATCACACCTGACACTGCAACATCACCAGTCTTACAGCAACGCCTGAGCCCACAACATCAAAACAAGAGAGTACATCATCAACTGACATTCCAACTTCACCCCTTAACATCACACCTGACACTGCAACATCACAAGCCTAACATCACACCTGACACTGCAACATCACAAGCCCAACATCAACACCTGACACTGCAACATCACCCAAGCCTAACATCAATACCTGACACTGCAACATCACACAAGCCCAACATCAATACCTGACACTGCAACATCACCCAAGCCTAACATCACACCTGACACTGAAACATCACCACAGCCCAACATCAATACCTGATACTGCAACATCACCCAAGCCTAACATCAATACCTGACACTGCAACATCACCCAAGCCCAACATCAATACCTGACACTGCAACACCACCCAAGCCTAACATCAATACCTGACACTGCAACATCACCCAAGCCTAACATCATACCTGACACTGCAACATCACCCAAGCCCAACATCAATGCCTGACACTGCAACATCACAAGCCGAACATCAATACCTGACACTGCAACATCACCCAAGCCTAACATCATACCTGATACTGCCACATCACCCAAGCCCAACATCAATACCTGACACTGCAACATCACAAGCCCAACATCAATACCTGACACTGCAACATCACCCAAGCCTAACATCACACCTGACACTGCAACATCACAAGCCCAACATCAATACCTGACACTGCAACATCACCCAAGCCTAACATCAATACCTGACACTGCAACATCACCCAACCCTAACATCACACCTGACACTGCAACACCACAAGCCCCACATCAATGCCTGACACTGGAGTTACTGAGCTAGAAAGAGCAATAACTGACTGTCTGTGGTGTCTAACCACCAACCTTCCTCTCTCTGGGCAGACCCTCTATCCACTAGACTACAGAGGTGAATTTCAAGCTTGTTTGGTTATTTGAATTATAATCTTGAAGATCTCATTTTCAAGAAATTCAAACGAGTTCCGGAATAACCTTTTATGTGTGACCATAGCGACTTATCCAATCCAAATGAGTTAAACTTGTATGACACACATGTGACAAAACCATTTTAGCATCTACCCACCTGTCACTTCCCCCCTGTGAGTAATGATATGGGATACACACCTATGCCAGTGTTCTGTAACTGTACCCAGTCATACACATACATTTCTCAAGCCATCAGCCTTGTACAGTTCAGTTAACACAACACATGTTTTGTACTGCATTGCTAGACTGACCTGTTGAACTACTGAACCTGTATCTGGGAGAACATGGTGTTGTGATCACTCTAATCAGACAGCCACCGATATGGCACCAATGTCCCACAGATATAACAGCATGGCTGGCAGTCACCAATGTGCGTGTAATGACATCATTAGCAAGCATCTCCATAAGGAGATTGTGCCACATGACCCCAGGCAAGTGGAGACGGCCACCGGTCAGTGTTGAGGCAGCCAGTAATTACTGTCAGCAAGCTGCTCCCTGCGTGTCCTCCATTACACAAACACTGTCGGGCCAGGACACATACCTTCCCTGTGACAACCTATCTCCCTGCTGCCCTGGGAGATGCAGATGAGAGTCTGCACCTCAGGAAATGTATATGTTATTAAATGTCATTATCAAGATGTTTATAGAACTCCTCTCAGCCACTACAGACAGTCAGTTATTGCTCTTTCTAGCTCAGTAACTCCATGTCTCATTTCCAAGCAATCCATCACTAAAGACACATTACTGCCCCACAACAATCTAGCAAGTTGTACTTCACTCTTTCTGAACATACTTGACCATATGTAACATCACTGAATGTAAGTGTAATGAGTGCAGAAAGTCACAAGCAAAAAAAACAAGGAAAGCGATCATTCTGTGATTTTAACCCATGACCAGCAGAACTTGACATAGCTAAGGGACACAATTTGCACCTTGATATTTTATGAGACTATACACAGAAATGTGTCACTATAACTGCCTTACCTGCACGGAGTACATGATAATCTTGAAGCACTTGATGGCAAACACATTGGGACTCCAAAGCTTGTGATTGTCGAAATGACTGAAACATACAAATTCATTGTTGTAGTTGATGAATTCATTGTTTTTTTTGTTTTCGTTGTTTTCGTTGTTGTTGTTGTTGATGATGATGATGATGATGATGATGATGATGATGATGATGAGCAATATTCCAGCAATACGATGCTGGCTCATAAATAATCAAATCTGGACCAGGCAATACAGTGGTTGATAATGTGAACACTATACACCTATTCACCAAGCCCATTCAGAGACACTAAAGAAATGTCAGACAACGTCAAAATCTTGTTCTAATGGAGCAACATATCATGACAATGGACACACAAGGACATACTCTGCATCATTTTGCTTCCCAGGAAGTTAAGAACACTGGCAAACTTGGACTTTGACAATTATTAAAATGCAAATATTGAAAAGTTATAACAATTTTACAGGCAATGTCATGAAATGTTGATCCTTTCTTACTTTGTTAAAAAAAATATATAAAAAATCAAATACCTCATGTGAGGGAGGATGTTGTTTCACCTCATTATAAACTGGTATCCTAATTTTGCACACTCATTGCACATGTACATGGATCCATATTTCACATTGCTATTTTGGTTTGTTTGAGATGCTATTGCACTTGGTTTTTGTACCTAGTTTATACTATACATAGTACATTGTAGCACATTATTAAGGAGTCCAGTCAGTGTCCGAAATAACTGCCTGCCTGTCAGGCTGCAAGACATTTTCCTCTACCTGCCTGAAAGTCTGGCACATAATTTGAAGCCAATTTACATCTTCAGTTTTATCATAGTAATTGTCAGCATTATATCAACTGAATCAAGATGCGATTTGTCTCTTATTTTTTGTGTTTTTTCAATATCAATAATGTCTGAGTGCGGACAGGTAACATTGAAGATGGGCAGGCAACACTTATGGTTTACCTGCCCATCTGTCATGTTGGGTTTTTAAATTATTTCAAACACTGAGTCCATTTAAAAAGGTTCTTCTTAAAAACTGGTTCAGCAAGATCATACTGATATGGATTGTATTGGATGAAACATATTGCAAGCAACCGATGCATCAATATCTTGTTGCATCGCCTGATTGTATACAGTCTTCCAAACATGTCACCTGTCTGATGCGTGGGGACCAGGAGAGACTGGGATCCATCAACATATGGTGAAGGTATTGGGTTCATGGAAACTAACAGACTGGGAAACATTCCCCCTTATTCTGGACACAACTGTCTGGAAACATCTAGATTAGCATATGTCCAGATTAACTCAGCGTGGCTACATAGAAACGCTACTCTTGTTATATATAGATGTCCCAACATTAATAGTTCAAAACCAGGTTTCAAAGCTACCAGGGTTTGGATTAAAAGGTTTCCACTGTATATTTAATTCCTGATGACAAGGGAGTGTGTCTGCACACAAGCCTTGCTGTTCACATTCTGTCACTGTGCCAACAATAGATTGTCACAAAATAAAAGCTGGCAGGATCATTAAAACCCTCCCACCTTATATTTCTTCAATAGATCGCAATGAAGGTCGCTTCAGATTTCACTGGCTCAAGTACTGGCACACATCAATCATCCACGGATAGAACTCTAGCATGAGATTTACCCAAATGATTAAGAGATGGAATGGACAAGGAAGTTATTGATTGTGTTATTGATTGACTCCCCTCCTGCAGCAACTGTCAATTTCATCATATTGCCCTGATTATGGCCTTCACAACATTAACAGGTCCGTAACACATCGCCCATTGCAGCAGGCACCTTTTGTGGCAAGACAATACTGACCATGTTCTTTTACCAGTCTTTGTTGTTGACAGTCTCTAAAGACTTGTTGGAAAATGCAGTTAAATTCTACATCAAACTAACAGTGAGTGAGTGAGTGAGTATGGTTTTACGCTGCTTAACAATATTCCAGCAATATCACGGCAGGGGACACCGGAAATGGACTTCACACATTGTATCCATGTGTGTAATCGAATCTGGGTCTTCGGCGTGACAAGCGAACACTTTAACCACCAGGCTACCCCACCGCCCCAAACTAACAGTGATACTGCCATCCTTCACACACCTTTCTCAAAATTGTAATAAGGGGTTTTCTTGCAATAATCCACTTAATAATTTATCACTCGATGTGTCAGATCGTCTGGATACCTGACCGCCTGTGTGCCTGACTGACTCTCTAATTGCTTGACTGTCTGCTTGACTGCCTGACTGTCTGACTGCCTGTGCACCTGCCTGTCTGTCTAATTGATTGACTGTCTGACTGCCCATGTGCCTGACTGACTCTCTAATTGCTTGACTGTCAGAGTGTCTGACTGCCCGTGTGTCTGCCCGAATGTCTACTTGCTGGACTTTGTGGCTGCCTGAATGTCTAATTGCTTGACAGTCTAACAGCCTGTGTGGCTGCCTGAATGTCTTACTGCTTGACAGTATGACTAGCTTAGTGTGCCTGCCTTATTAGCCGAAGGCTTGACTGTCTGTCTAGTTGCTTAATGTCTGACTGCCTGTGTGGCTGCCCGTATGTCTAATTGCTTGACAGTCTGACTGTCTGTCCAACTCCCTGTGTGCCTGACTGATTCTCTAATTGATTGACTGTCTGACTGACTGCCTGACTGTCTGACTGCCTATGTGCCTGACTGACTCTCTAATTGATTGACTGTCTGACTGACTGCTTGACAGTCTAACAGCCTGTGTGGCTGCCTGAATGTCTAATTGCTTGACAGTATGACTAGCTTAGTGTTCCTGCCTTATTAGCTGAAGGTTTGACTGTCTGTCTAGTTGCTTAATGTCTGACTGCCTGTGTGGCTGCCCGAATGTCTAATTGCTTGACAGTCTGACCGTCTGTCCAACTGCCTGTGTGCCTGCCTGAATGTCTATTTGCTTGACAGTCTGATTGCCTCATTGCTTGACAGTCTGACTCCATGTGTGCCTGTCTGAATGTGTAATTGCTTGACAGTATGGCTGTCTGTCTAATTGTTTACAGTCTGACTGCCTGTGTCCCTGTCTGTTGTCGAATTGCTTGACTGTCTGACTGCCTATGTGGCTGCCTGAATGTCTAATTACTTGACTGTCTGACTGTCTGTCTAATTGCTCAACAGTCTGATTGCCTGTGTGGCTGCCTGAATGTCTAATTGCTTACAGTCTGACTCCCTGTGTGGCTGCCTGAATGTCTAATTACTTGACTGTCCGACTGTCTGTCTAATTGCTCGACAGTCTGACTGCCTATGTGCCTGCCTGAATGTCTAATTGTTTGACAGTCTGACTGTCTGTCTGATTGCTTGACAGTCTGACTGCCTGTGTGGCTGCTTGACAGTCTGACTGTCTGTCTGATCGTTTGACAGTCTGAGTGCCTGTGTGGCTGCCTGAATGTCTAATTGTTTGACAGTCTGACTGATCGCTTGACAGCTGCTTGACAGTCTGACTGCCTGTGTGGCTGCTTAACAGTCTGACTGCCTGTGTGGCTGCTTGACAGTCTGACTGTCTGTCTAATTGCTTGACAGTCTGACTGTCTGTGTGGCTGCCTGAATGTCTAATTTCTGGACAGTATGACTGTCTGATTGCTTGACTGTCTGACTGTCTGTCTAATAGTTTGACAGCCTGACTGCCTGTGTGGCTGCCCGAATGTCTAATTGCTTGACTGTCTGACTGTCTGTCTCATTGCTTGACTGTCTGACTGCCTGTGTGGCTGCCTGAATGTCTAATTGCTTGGCAGTCTGACTGTCTGTGTGGCTGCTTGACAGTCTGACTGCCTGTGTGGCTGCTTGACAGTCTGACTGCCTGTGTGGCTGCTTGACAGTCTGAGTGCCTGTGTGGCTGCTTGACAGTCTGAGTGCCTGTGTGGCTGCTTGACAGTCTGACTGACTGTCTAATTGCTTGACAGGCTTACTGCCGGTGTGGCTGACAAATTATCTAATTGCTTGACTGTCTTACTGACTGTCTAATTGCTTGACAGGCTGACTGCTGGTGTGGCTGCCACAATGTCTTATTGCTTGACAGTCTGACTGCTGGTGTGGCTGCCAGAATGTCTAATTGCTTGACAGTCTGACTGCTTGTATGGCTGCCACAATGTCTTATTGCTTGACAGCCTGACTGCCTGTGTGGCTGCCTGAATGTCTAATTGCTTGACTGTCTGACTGTCTGTCTCATTGCTTGACTGTCTGACTGCCTGTGTGGCTGCCTGAATGTCTAATTGCTTGGCAGTCTGACTGTCTGTGTGGCTGCTTGACAGTCTGACTGCCTGTGTGGCTGCTTGACAGTCTGACTGCCTGTGTGGCTGCTTGACAGTCTGAGTGCCTGTGTGGCTGCTTGACAGTCTGAATGCCTGTGTGGCTGCTTGACAGTCTGACTGACTGTCTAATTGCTTGACAGGCTTACTGCCGGTGTGGCTGACAAATTATCTAATTGCTTGACTGTCTTACTGACTGTCTAATTGCTTGACAGGCTGACTGCTGGTGTGGCTGCCACAATGTCTTATTGCTTGACAGGCTGACTGCTGGTGTGGCTGCCACAATGTCTTATTGCTTGACAGTCTGACTGCTGGTGTGGCTGCCAGAATGTCTAATTGCTTGACAGTCTGACTGCTTGTATGGCTGCCACAATGTCTTATTGCTTGACAGTCTGACTGCCGGTGTGGCTGCCAAAATGTCTAATTGCATGGTCCAGGTTTTGAAAACTTTTCCATTTTGTCCTTGGTAATGCCATTCAGACACTAAATCAAATTGCTTTAAAGGCACTTTTCAAGCCCTTTTTTCCTGATTAACCATGCCCCAAATACTGTAAATTTAATCCCAACAACGACTGACAGTTTTCCTGGTGACGACTGCTTTGTCTGTGTGTCACAGTTTATCCCATCACACCAATATCAATTTCCTTCCTTCAGCAGTAACGCCATGCCTTGTTTCTGTCTTTTGTTTCATGCACCCACTAGTACTTTGAAACACATGTGAGATTAGAAACACACTTCCCCATGATGTAAACACAATTTGACTGGTTCCCAGACCCTCTGTTTGGTCTGTCGCAGGAACGGGAGGTGAGGTGAAATGGGGTTTACACGTCACGTCCGAGATTATATCACTTGTTTTAGCCCCTTAATGCCGAGCGCCAGACAGGGTAACAACAAGTACCATCTTTTAACATCTTTTGGTATGACACGGCTGGGGATCGAACCCCGGACCTTCCGCTCTCCGGGCGGACGCTCTACCACTAGACTACGGAGGCGGTCCGCAGGAACAGGAACCAGTCTAGAGTTTCAAGTGCTGCTCATGATAATGCTAATAACACTATATTCAGTAATGCAATGCACAATAAAATTAGCAGAAGACTTTCTTTCTTTACATGGTGTAAGCGACAAGAAGTCAACAACGCATTAAAACTTGATCAATAATAATTTTCAGTTGCAATTTTATTATACAGATTTTGTTCACAATCTAGCACTTTTCAAGAACTGTAAAACAAATTCCAGTGCTTTTCCAGGATATTTTAAGTGTAGGATAAAGCATGTCCGAGGGTATTTATGATATATAAGACCCACATCTGTGGGATTAAGCCGAGGGGCATCAGCCCTGAAGTATTATCCCAAGGATAAGGGTTTTTAATATCATAAAAACCCTAGGGGAAGTGTTTTATCTAACTTATGAACCGAAAAAAAGAAACTTAAAAAACCCATTTATCAACAGTTTTATGTTTCAAACAGACTTTCCTTGAACTTTAGGAAACAGGCGTAAAATGTCTGTTGCTGGTCTATAGTTCTTGAAAAGACATTGTGATTTATCAACGCCTCTGTAGCCTAGTGGTACACTTACTGGGCTACAGATACGAAGGTTGCATGTTCAATCCTCTGGAATATAAAGAAAACATTTGTCATTTGATTTTACATATGGAAGTTGTTTGAATAAAATCCCCAGAATATTATAACACATTACATAGCAAATATGACTGGAATATACTATAAAATCCCAGGATCGAACCCCTGTCCGTCCGCTCCCCAGTCAGACGCTCTATCCATTAGACCATGTCTATATTACAAGTAAGACCACCATTACCCAAGTCTTGGATCCAGCAAGTACAGCCATCATAATAACCCATCACTGCTCTATTGACCATTTACTTATTGTTTGTTTCTTACTTTTCTGTCTTTATATGTTTTAGTGAAAAATTCTCTAAAACCAGATAATGAACTGATTGGGCCTACAAATGAAAAATAGATCCTTTTACTCATGTTTTCCTTTACTAAACAAACCATCGATGTAAAAGGGGGAAAAAATAGCCAGCACTCACACAGCATGAGATGCCAGCTGTGAGTACGGTATCTTGGCAGCCCATAGGGAAGGAGACAAATGGCCGGAGGTCCAACAGGTGTGTGTTTTGATTTAACTGTGTGCTCTCGTTAACTCAGGCGACAAATCACTTTCAGTGTTTATTGAACTAATCAATAATGCCTTCTATTCATGTTGCTTGATAAAATACAAAACAATTCCAGTTTTAAAGCAGTGAGAAACCTCCAGAGATTGTAGTGCTAAGATGATCTGAACTCTGATACTGGAACACAGACTTATGACAGTCCTGGTGTATATATCTCTGTGGAACTGAACCCTGATCCTGCCTTTAAGCAACTCCAAAATGACGGCTAAGTTTGACAGTTTGTTCAGCGATATGAACACATGTTTATTGCTGAACTTCGGTCTCTGAATGAACCCAGTGAAAGGGACCGCTTCATTTCTGCCTGCCAATATTTAATGTCTCGATGCTCATATATCTCATTATATCTTATAGATTTTTCCATTCCTGCCTACAGACATGACAATATCTGATAGGCCACTGGTCATGGTGGAACTAGCAATGTGAGAACTTCAAGATGATGTAAATGCCATGACATGATGGGATTGTGTTGCACATGGTATAAGCATGATAAGTAGTATTGCTAATCAGGGCAAATTACTTCTTGGTCTTCAGACAGGACCAGAAATGCAAGATATGTGATTGTATAATTGTGAATTTTCAGTCACAAGCAAAATTAAACAGTAGAAACCAAATTAGGTAGAGGCAGGACATATGAGTGAGCGAGTGAGGTTCTACACAGATTTTAGCAATATTCCAGCAGTATCCCGAGGGGGCACACAAGAAATGGGTTTCACATATCTTACCCATGTTGGGAATTGAACCTGGGTCTTCAGCGTGATGACGCTTTAAACACTAGCCTACCCCAAAATCCTGGCATGGCATATGAATGACTGGGCTTCTGGTGATTGTCAGGGATTTACCTGTCTGATATATTTGGAGGTCTAGGGGACTGAAAGCCTTGAATTATAAGGGTACCAAGTTATCAAACTCGGGTCCCTATTTACAAAATGGAGGTCCCACAGAAATGTAAAAAAGGTATCATGGCACTGTAGCAGTTAACAGTTTAAAATGTCAATAAAGACAGACCATAAAAAAACGGTTGAAGTTAGCAGCAATATTTCATGTGTAAATAAGGACAAAAAAATAACACTAACACTAAAGTCTACTGTCTGAACAAAATTAAATCAACAAAGACCATGGCTCTGTGTGTGTGTGTGTGTGCGTGCGTGCGTGCGTGCGTGCGTGCGTGTGTGTGTGCGGTCAATTATGTAAAAAAATTAACTTTAAGTGGTACCCAAGTTATGAAATAGCAGCATTCATTTCTAAACATTCACAAAACAAGTCTGACCAAGAGGATGCACTCTGTATTATTTTTTTTGCATCCATTTCTGTATGGGTATAGGATACAGAGATTTCACATCTGGTAAATCCCTGTTATGTGTCAGTTATATCAGAAAGTATAAGGCTTTCAAGAATTCTGTGACACAGATCAATTCTGCATCGGTTACATATGTATTCACGATTTCTTTTGTTTCTTACAACTGAATACATCAAAGTGCCACTATGCAATTACCTTTCAAAGTTTAAGTGACTTCATTTCCGGCTTAGAGGTGTCTTGTTCAGCCTATATAGAATCTTTACGTTTGGATGTAATCAAATTTTCTCAGTAAAAGAGGCAGGCATTTTTACCTTACTCTTAATTTCTCCTAGCAATTTGGAAATGAATAAAAGTTTATTGATTTTTGATCAAGCATGTTAAAGACTAATCAGCAAGCATTTGGTATAGATTGAGTCTTCTCGGCAATCCCATGTGTCTGAGGAAGTGTGGAAGAGAGTATGTGTTGTCAGCAGGCCGATATTGACCAAGACACAGGTAGTACAGGCTGAGAGAAAGGAGACCCACGGGAGCTGGAGTGAACCTAATTCAACCTTGTGACTCATAGCCCCTAGGAATGCAGTCTGTCATTACGCCATCCAGCCCAACAGAGAACAGGGCTGAGGAAGATGTAATGGCATGGGGCCCTGGCTGCATGATATAGCTGGAGCACAATTGTCTTCTGACCAGGCATGAAATCATGAAATTGGTTTGTTTGTCAGTCCGTGTATGTTAGTAATGCTGGTGTATGAGGGTGATTAGTGACGGCATAAACATGATTGAGTGGACCGCAATAACAGGTGCTGAAGACAAGACATGAGTCCTGGCTCTTGACATGTTTGTAAAGAGTAACCTAGCTGGTACAGTCAGTTCCACCAAACTAGTATTATAAAATCAACAGAGAGTGGTGGAAGTGATTATTCAATCATCTGTCAAACCAATATGAAACTACAATTGAAAGAATTAAGTGCTTGCGTGCATGTGTGTTGGGTTGTGTCTGTGTCAGTGTGTGTCTGTGTCAGAGTGTGTCTGTGTCAATGTATGGCTGTGCCAGTAAGTCCTTGTCAGTGTGTGTCTGTGTCAGTGTGTGTCTGTGTCAATGTATGTCTGTGCCAGTATGTCTGTGTCAGTGTGTGTCTATCAGTGTTTGTGTGTGTGTGTGTCTGTGTTAGTGTGTGTCTGTGTCAATGTGTGTCTGTGTCAGCATGTGTCTGTGTCAGCGTGTGTCTGTTAGCATGTGTCAGTGTGTGTCTGTGTCTATTTCAGTGTGTGTGTCTGTATTAGTGTGTGTCTGTGTTAGTTTTTGTCTGTGTCAATGTGTGTCTGTGTCAGCATGTGTCTGTGTCAGCGTGTGTCTGTCAGCATGTGTCAGTGTGTGTCTGTGTCTATTTCAGTGTGTGTGTCTGTATTAGTGTGTGTCTGTGTTAGTTTTTGTCTGTGTCAATGTGTGTCTGTGTCAGTATGTCAGTATATATGTCTGTGCCAGTATGTCTGTGTCAGTGTGTGTGTGTGTGTGTGTGTGTGTGTGTGTGTGTGTGTGTGTGTGTGTGTGTGTGTGTGTGTGTGTGTGCCTCAGTGTGTCTGTGTCAGTGTGTCTGCCTGTATCAGTGTGTCTGTGTCTGCCTATATCAGTGTGTGTCTGTGTCAGTGCCTGTGTGTGTCTGTGTCAGAGTGCATCTGTGTCATTGTGTCAGTGTGTTTCTGTGTCAGTGTGTATCTGTCAGTGTGTGTCTGTGTCTGTGTGTGTCTGTGTGTTGTAGTGCTCGCCCACTGAGATACCATGTTTGCAGTTTACATGGATACCCCACTAATACACAGTATTCGCATCAAAACCAGACAGTGCTTGTTTTACCCGCTTAATGCCGAGCAACAGGTAGGGAAACAATCAAAATCTTTTAACATCTTTCCGTATGACACAGTAACTATGTGTACCCATGTGAGACATGTATGTGATGAACCAGTGAGAGACCAGTAACAGAAGTGATATGGTAACAATGTGTACCTATGTGAGACATGTATGTGATGAACCAGTGAGAGACCAGTAACAGAAGTGATATGGTAACAATGTGTACCCATGTGAGACATGTATGTGATGAACCTGTGAGAGACCAGTAACGAAGTGAAATGGCAACTATGTGTACCTATGTGAGACATGTATGTGATGAACCTGTGAAAGACCAGTAACAGAAGTGAAATGGCAACTATGTGTACCTATGTGTACCTATGTGAGACATGTATGTGATGAACCAGTGAGAGACCAGTAACGAAGTGAAATGGCAACTATGTGTACCCATGTGAGACATGTAAGTGATGAACCAGTGAGATACCAGTAACAGAAGTGAAATGGCAACTATGTGTACCTATGTGTACCTATGTGAGACATGTATGTGATGAACCAGTGAGAGACCAGTAACAGAAGTGATATGGCAACTATGTGTACCCATTTGAGACATGTATGTGATGAACCAGTGAGAGACCAGTAACAGAAGTGATATGGCAACAATGTGTACCTATGTGAGACATGTATGTGATGAACCAGTGAGAGACCAGTAACAGAAGTGATATGGCAACTATGTGTACCCATGTGAGACATGTATGTGATGAACCAGTGAGAGACCAGTAACAGAAGTGATATGGCAACAATGTGTACCTATGTGAGACATGTATGCGATGAACCAGTGAGAGACCAGTAACGAAGTGAGATGGCAACTATGTGTACCTATGTGTACCTATGTGTACCTATGTGAGACATGTATGTGATGAACCAGTGAGAGACCAGTAACGAAGTGAAATGGCAACTATGTGTACCTATGTGTACCTATGTGTACCTATGTGTACCTATGTGAGACATGTATGTGATGAACCAGTGAGAGACCAGTAACGAAGTGAAATGGCAACTATGTGTACCCATGTGAGACATGTAAGTGATGAACCAGTGAGAGACCAGTAACGAAGTGAAATGGCAACTATGTGTACCTATGTGTACCTATGTGTACCTATGTGAGACATGTATGTGATGAACCAGTGAGAGACCAGTAACGAAGTGAAATGGCAACTATGTGTACCCATTTGAGACATGTATGTGATGAACCAGTGAGAGACCAGTAACAGAAGTGATATGGCAACTATGTGTACCTATGTGAGACATGTATGTGATGAACCAGTGAGAGACCAGTAATAGAAGTGATATGGCAACTATGTGTACCTATGTGTACCTATGTGTACCCATGTGAGACATGTAAGTGATGAACCAGTGAGAGACCAGTAACAGAAGTGAAATGGCAACTATGTGTACCTATGTGTACCTATGTGTACCTATGTGAGACATGTATGTGATGAACCAGTGAGAGACCAGTAACGAAGTGAAATGGCAACAATGTGTACCCATGTGAGACATGTATGTGATGAACCAGTGAGAGACCAGTAACAGAAGTGAAATGGCAACTATGTGTACCTATGTGTACCTATGTGTACCTATGTGAGACATGTATGTGATGAACCAGTGAGAGACCAGTAACGAAGTGAAATGGCAACTATGTGTACCCATTTGAGACATGTATGTGATGAACCAGTGAGAGACCAGTAACAGAAGTGATATGGCAACTATGTGTACCTATGTGAGACATGTATGTGATGAACCAGTGAGAGACCAGTAACAGAAGTGATATGGCAACAATGTGTACCTATGTGAGACATGTATGAGATGAACCAGTGAGAGACCAGTAACAGAAGTGATATGGCAACTATGTGTACCTATGTGAGACATGTATGTGATGAACCAGTGAGAGACCAGTAATAGAAGTGATATGGCAACTATGTGTACCCATTTGAGACATGTATGTGATGAACCAGTGAGAGACCAGTAACAGAAGTGATATGGCAACTATGTATATCCATGTGAGACATGTATGTGATGAACCAGTGAGAGACCAGTAACAGAAGTGAAATGGCAACTATGTGTACCTATGTGTGACGCTATCCAAAGGAATAACAAAGTGCAAGAGTTGAATTATAGTATTTGCCAGCATAAGTTTACACACACATTCAAAAGACACATCATGTATTAGTGATTCATCCCAATGTTCTCAGTGGAGAACACCTATGTGAGACATGTATGTGATGAACCAGTGAGAGACCAGTAACAGAAGTGAAAAGACACATCATGTATTAGTGATTCATCCCAATGTTCTCAGTGGACAGAATTTCTGCCAGATATCCTCTTTAATCTCCAGCACTCATTCAGAGGCAGCTAATGATCAATATTCACTGTCTATCCCAACTGTGCCTACAGTCACAAGGTAACAGCTCATCAAATGCACTCAGAAACTTTCCCCACCATATCATCCCATGAGGTGACACTTCCTGAGCAAAACATCTCCAGGAGTCCTACCCCAGATGCACTCGACAAGATGAAACTGAACCAGTGCACACTTATTTCAATTGTGAATGTTCCCTTCAACCACAGACTTCATACCCAAGAGCCTTGTCAGCTTTTGTCTGCAAATTTACCTGACATTGTCCATCACCAATATCGAAAAGCTAATCGCCTATATTGGCTGCTGGTCCAACACTGCATACATGACATGACATTTGAGAAATGTCAGAGAATTAATATGAAATAGAACCCAACAAAACATTGCAGAATATATCTACATCCTACAGAGGTACTCACATTAACACTGGCCTGAGCACCGTCTCGATGTAGCCATAGGAAGCCCGACACACCAGGTCCCGGAACACCGTCTCGGCTGCATAGGAGGGACTCTCCTCATCCCGAGGACTGTCTGCCCCCTGGCTCAACACACTGACAGGAGAAGGAGAACAACTCTGTTACCAAAGTACAAATGATGATACCATGTTGGTAAACTATTACATATACGACATGTTTATATACTGAATGATAGCTTAACAAATGGTGAATTGTGTTAGAACAGTGGGAATATGGCTAACTTGTTCTATGCTCTCTGCAGATTCATGTTACTGAAACCTAAATATTCTTCTAACCTGCACAAACACAGATCAAGATAAAGTTTCAAGATCTGTTTGCGAAGATTCTGTCTCTTCTGACTGTGACATTTATACAAGTGCTGCTTTGTTTGATGTATTGATATGTAAATTATCACTGCTGATAACTCAATTCAAAATGATAATATATATATTAGCAGATGGTTAATTCTTTAAAAAACACAGAATTTAAAGCATGGTAATTTGAGAAGATTTTTTTTCAAGCTAGTCCTGCCACAGAACAGACAACGCTCTCAGACCATCCTAATTCATGCGTTACATTTTGTGGCACAGAAAATCAATATCAGCTGGCCCAAATAACAATTTAGGGCTCCAAATACCATCAGCTTTCTCGAGAATTGACAAAATTATGGCTTGTAGATCAAGTTAAACTTGTGATCGTTGAGAAGCTATACACCCCCAATGATGTCATACACTCACCTCCTCTCCTCCAAGTTGTACAGAAGTGAAGGCTACCATAGCTACACTCATCTTCTCTCTTCCAAGTTGTACAGCATAGAGGGTTACCATAGCTACACACTCACCTTCTCTCCTCCGTGTTGTACAGCATAGAGGGTTACCATAGCTACACTCACCTTCTCTCCTCCATGTTGTACAGCGTAGAGGGTTCCCATAGCTACACACTCACCTTCTCTCCTCCATGTTGTACAGCATAGAGGGTTACCATAGCTACACACTCACCTTCATGTTGTACAGCATAGAGGGTTACCATAGCTACACACTCACCGTCATGTTGTACAGCATAGAGGGTTACCATAGCTACACTCACCTTCTCTCTGCCATGTTGTACAGCGTAGAGGGTTACCATAGCTACACTCACCTTCTCTCCTCCATGTTGTACAGCAGTGATGGTACTATCTTGTCCATGTGCACAGGATCCCAGATGTTGACCTGCAAGTCATCCGAAACTGTCTTCCTCACCACACCCTGAAGTCCACTCAGACCTGCCTGTCGGATCCTACGACGACAGCAAAACACAGTCATCACATCTAACAACATTGTCACACCCGACTCAGACACCTACATTGGATGCAAGCCTCCAGGTAGCTCAAGGCATACAGGTGATCTCTCCAACTGTCTCAGTAGGCCTTATTCCATACTCCGTTAGCACAACCATGAGTGATGCCTCCAACACATGTATATATATATATATATACTCTGACACAAGCTATGACACACTATACCTGGCAGTGTCTAACACTGTCCAGGCTGCTAGTTGTGTCTCTGTATGTCTTAAGTTATTTTCATTATCTCCTGAGTCAGTGTTTCTCAGGCTGGTATTCCACAGAGGCTTAGATTATAGCTCAGCCAGAGGTCTGTGATGTGCAGCCAGCCATTAAGGAACAACTACCAAGTCACATCAAGAAGTGCTGAATTCCCCGCTGCTTGTTTCTGTCTGTGAATTATGTAACACTCATCCATCACTCCACAAGTGAATCCTTTGGAAAAATTGTCGAGACTCACTACAAAGATTGGCATTGTCTCAAATTAGTTCCCTCTTGCTTTCTTGCTACATAGCTCTCAATATGATTCATTAGTTCGTATCAGTGGTAATTCAGACTCCTTCTAAGGTACAAGTGGGTCCAGGCAGGAGCTGAAAGGAGTTTGAAAATTGGTAATCGTAATCCACACATCAGATTGATGAGATATTAATGAGAGATCTAGAACCAGGAGATGCTTTTTATCTAAGCAGGAGAAACACTCATATTTCTAATGACTCCCAACATAGTGTTCCTATCTTAAAGACCTGGTGTGAGGCTGCAAGACAGCTTTATCAACTTCACACTTTCTAAATGCTTCAGAAGAGGTGAGTGATTATAAATATTGCTTTATTTCTTAAAACTACATATATCATCAAAATGCAAATACAAACAATATCTCTAACAAAACATTCCAAACACACATGAGACACTAGTTTCATACTCAGACCCATGGTTACAAACAGAGAAAAGTGACTACTGTCAGCAAGTCAAGAGACATCCTGTTCAGGGCAGGGGACAATCCTCCCGACATATGTTACCAACTCTTTCCTATTAGCAATCATCAGGGAAGTAAAGCTATTCCAGTATCTTATAAAAATGTGTCACATACTTCAGGGAAACAAGATAACAACACAGCCATCCATGAAGCTTAATAGACTAATTATCACACTGTCAGTGCATGTTTCCACTGAATCAAACGCTCAGTGGCATGTCACTGACAGCATGTTCAAGTACTAACACTGAATCACCACGACTAACAGGCAAACCACCCTGGACAACAGTCATGATGAAGAGATCACTGTAACGAATAGACACAACTGCTGAAGTAGCATCTAGCTGTTGTGCATCTCTATGGAATCACTCGTAACTAACAGAACCAAACATTTCATTCCTTTCCCTTCCAATGACTGCAGTGTAAAATGAATGTCCCTACAACACATTTGTGATTACACATTTGTGCATGCTTTGATATGGTGATATGACTGTGGTGCAGTACTGGAGACTGCTTGCACCTGCCTTATAGTGTAGTGATCAAGCAGTGAGCCACCAGGAATCCATCAACTATGAGTCACACATCTCAACATGTCTTTGCAACAAAAAGGGAAAAGTAAACTCTGCTTCTGAGACATTTCTCTGTAAACAAGCTGATAAAGGCATCAAAGATCTACTCAAAACAGGAAAATCAATCATTTAAGAGCTTTCAAATATTGTTAAATATCGTATATTACATGATTCTAACAAAAACTGTGTGGAGCTCAGGTCCATGTGGCTGTAGATACACTATACAGCCAAGTGATGGCCGATGGTGAGAGCACCCTTCCCTGTTATCAGGGTGTGATGTCACACTAATACAGCCAGGGGATGGCCGATTGGGTGAGAGCACCCTTCCCTGTTATCAGGGTGTGATGTCACACTAATACAGCCAGGTGATGGCCGATTGGGTGAGAGCACCCTTCCCTGTTATCAGGGTGTGATGTCACACTAATACAGCCAGGGGATGGCCGATTGGGTGAGAGCACCCTTCCCTGTTATCAGGGTGTGATGTCACACTAATACAGCCAGGTGATGGCCGATTGGGTGAGAGCACCCTTCCCTGTTATCAGGGTGTGATGTCACACTAATACAGCCAGGGGATGGCCGATTGGGTGAGAGCACCCTTCCCTGTTATCAGGGTGTGATGTCACACTAATACAGCCAGGGGATGGCCGATTGGGTGAGAGCACCCTTCCCTGTTATCAGGGTGTGATGTCACACTAATACAGCCAGGTGATGGCCGATTGGGTGAGAGCACCCTTCCCTGTTATCAGGGTGTGATGTCACACTAATACAGCCAGGTGATGGCCGATTGGGTGAGAGCACCCTTCCCTGTTATCAGGGTGTGATGTCACACTAATACAGCCAGGGGATGGCTGATTGGGTGAGAGCACCCTTCCCTGTTATCAGGGTGTGATGTCACACTAATACAGCCAGGGGATGGCCGATTGGGTGAGAGCACCCTTCCCTGTTATCAGGGTGTGATGTCACACTAATACAGCCAGGTGATGGCTGATTGGGTGAGAGCACCCTTCCCTGTTATCAGGGTGTGATGTCACACTAATACAGCCAGGTGATGGCCGATTGGGTGAGAGCACCCTTCCCTGTTATCAGGGTGTGATGTCACACTAATACAGCCAGGTGATGGCCGATGGGGTGAGAGCACCCTTTCCCTGTTATCAGGGTGTGATGTCACACTAATACAGCCAGGTGATGGCGGAATGAGCTTGACACCGCTTTGATCAATATTTCAGTCAGCCAAAAGAAGAAGAAAGCCAACATGAGACGATAGTACTGAACGTGTGGGTCTTGGACATCCATGGGTAAGGTGATGACTGACCAAGGATCATAATCAGGCATATCTGAGGCCAAACCCATGCGGAGGGACAGACATCTGTACAGGAAACTGTGGTGCCTAAAACTATTAGGCCACTAATCAGGCACTAATAAAACCAGGTTTCCGTTCCACAAAGCAATCTTATCATTCGCTTAGTTTCACAACTTTTATAAGACTATGTTAACGTATGGGAGTTATTTAACAAATGTAAAATTTGGGATAACACTTTTTATGTAAAGTACAGATTCTAGTACTTTTTTAGGTTGAGAAACCCAGTGAGTGAGGCACAAAGTCAGCGATCTAACCCACTCTGCGACCGAGGCTACAACAAAAATGAAAGTCTGACAACTGGTAGTCTAGATCACATACTTTGTGTACCCCTCTGACAAGTGTAAATTGGTAGGGCTCCCATGACCAAAAGCTATGAATACACAATGTCATTTAGAAAGTGGTTAAATGTAACAAACGTTCTATTTGGGATAACACTTTCTTCATAAAGTACAGATTCTAGTACTTTTTTGAGTTGAGTCCCATGAGGTATTCAAACCCACACTGCCAGTCCCACAAAAGAATACTGGAATCTGTACTTAACGTAGAAAGTTTTATCCAAAATATAACATTTGTTACATCTGACCACTTTCGGAATGGCATTGTGTATTTGGGATCACTTTGTGGAAATGGGCCCGAGTGATGAGAGAGATTGCGAGCATCTACTTTCTGTGACATTATGCTGACAAACTAATATTTGTGTCATGATTAATCAAAACATATTGGTATTTCAATATGTGAAAGGCAATACACCTCAATGAACCAATTGCTTACATCATGTTTGTAAACATGGAACCACATTGCAACTTTTCATAAGTAACTTTTCTAATAACACAATTATAACACATTATGGCTTGTTATTCTACAGCAGCTTGTCCATTTAAATATTTGCCTCATCTCCAGATCACCGTGTGTTTCCATGGCAACAAGAGTAAACCTGGCATCAGTGATTATTTCTTCTGGCCTGTGCAGATCTTCCAAAACTAGCCCACCAATTCATTATAGTAGGATGTTAATAATTAATGGTGCAGTGACAGCACACTAGACTAATCAAGCCAGCATCCACCTAGTGGCCGACCCATATCACATCACATGGTTCTAGTATTTTCTAGCTTTTATTGTTCACAAGAAAAATTATTATCAGTAAATATCATTAACAGTATCAATAGTCTACATTAACCAACAGAAAACAATTTTGGCATCTCACTTATTCTATGTTATCTTTCTCCATGCTGCCCACTCTCAGTCAGCAGAGCTGTTTTCCTATACAAACCACTGTACAGACACCTTGGCCTAATCAACATACTCCAATTTAGACACAATCACAGTCATTTAGTTTTCTTCTGGAATACAGATTTATCAACAAAAAATCAAGATTTACTATCCCTGCTAAATCCTAAACCACAGTGCTGTTTCAAAACGCACTGCAAAAGAAGTATTTCCCTTGAGAGAGTTCCTAACAGCCTTACCACCAGGCAGGTAAGTGAGACATGGGGATGGGGGACACACTACTCTTTGATGCAAGTATTTGGTCTGATATGCCCTAAAGTACTTAACACAGAAACACCAGTCCTCTTCACATCCTTGCACTGCCTCTGCCTACAGAAACCCTCAAAGTCCAAATCAATCAATCAGTGCACAGACCACCGAGGACAACAGATCTTTCCTTCACATCATAATGGAGGCTTCTTACCCTCACTATGGTTACATGACAGCCAGGAAAGTTGAGCTTGTCAGTGTTCAAAGCAAACCCTCCAGAAGGTAAGTTTATGTCCTGAGCGTGAGAAATATAAGGTCACAATGATGACAAACAAAACATAAATCAATACGATCATGATGATAAGGTCCTAGTTGAGATGCTAATGACAAGTTTTATAATCAACTGAGCACCAACAGGAACTGCAGATCAACATAACAACTCATCAGTGTTGTCACATTGACAACGCCACTATGTGCAACTGTGTCATGTGTCTGCAAATGTCAATGTTCAATAGGCAGTAATCATGATGTGAGTAAGGCAATGGGATTCACTGTAACATCAGGCACAAATACATTCAATCAGACCATGACATATAGACAAATCACATCACACCAGCAACTGACACACTACATGAAACACTAACACATCACACCACATACTGACACACCACACAGAACACTAACGCATCACACCACATACTGACACACCACACAGAACACTAACACATCACACCACATACTGACACACCACACAGAACACTAACACATCACACCACATACTTACACACCACACAGAACACTAACACATCACACCACATACTGACACACCACACAGAACACTAACACATCACACCACATACTGACACACCACACAGAACACTAACACATCACACCACATACTTACACACCACACAGAACACTAACACATCACACCACATACTTACACACCACACAGAAGACTAACACATCACACCACATACTGTCACACAACACAGAACACTAACACATCACACCACATACTGACACACAACACTGCAATGCAACACAACACACACCACACTACACTGACATACCACACACTAACACAACACACCGCACACTAACACATCACACCGCACACTGACACACCACACAGAACACTAACACATCACACCACATACTTACACACCACACAGAACACTAACACATCACACCACATACTGACACACCACACAGAACACTAACACATCACACCACATACTGACACACAACACTGCAATGCAACACAACACACACCACACTACACTGACATACCACACACTAACACAACACACCGCACACTGACACACCACACAGAACACTAACACATCACACCACATACTGACACACAACACCGCAATGCAACACACCACACACCACACTACACTTACATACCACTCACTAACACAACACACACCACACACTGACATACCACACCACACACTGACACAAAACACCACAAACTGACACACCACACCACACACTGACACACCGCACCGCACAGCACCGCACCACACACTGACACACACCACACATCAGATACACCACACCACACACTGACACACACCACACACTGACACACCAGATACACCACATCACAAACTGACACACCACACCACACACCAGATACACCACACCACACACTGACACACCACACCACACACCAAATATACCACACCACACACTGACACACCACACCAGATACACCACACCACACACTGACACACACCACACACCAGATACACCACACCACACACTGACACACCACACACAAGATACACCACACCACACACTGACACACACCACACACCAGATACACCACACCACAAACTGACACACACCACACACAACACACACCAGATACACCACACCACACACTGAGACACCATATCACACACTGACACACCACACACCACAGCACACACTGACACACACCACACACTGACACACACCACACACTAGATACACCACACCACAAACTGACACACACCACACACCAGATACAACACACACCAGATACACCACACCACACACTGACACACCACACACCAGATACACACCACACACTGACACACAACACCACACACCAGATACACCATATCACACTGATACACACCTCACCACACACTAACACACCACACCACACACCAGATACACCACACCACAAACTGACATACACCACACACCAGATTACCCACACCACACCACACCACACCACACCACACACTGACACACCACACAACAGATACATCACACCACACACCAGATACACCACACCACACACTGACACACACCACACACCAGATACACCACACCACACCTCACCACACATGACACACCACACCACAAACTGACACACCACACCACAAACTGACACATACAAACAGATAGATACACACACTAACATATCTGACACAGACAAAGGTACTTAAACACCAGGCACAAAGATACACACTGACCATCAGATACACAGTCAATGACCTACCTGAGAGGCAGACAGGCATATCTTCTAATGGACATAATATCAACCTAAATAAATATGCTACATCAACTTCTATAAACGTAATGAATGTTATATTTGGGATAACACTTTCTTTGTTAAGTACAGTTGGCATTGTGTGTTCATAACTTCTATAAAGTTTTTCAACATTCACTTAATGCTTTGACAGGCTTCAACTTACAAATGCATCAATGCTATTCCCTTGCTGAAGGAAGTGACATGTCATTAATTCTGTAAATTGTGCCAAGCCCAGAGCAATGCACTGAAACTGTATAAATATATTTGTGCTGACAAAAATCAAACAAGAAGACAATATATTAATTCCATCAACCATTTGTACAATACAACTAAAATGGTTTCTCCATATTGTATTGCAGATACAGCTCGTGAGTAGGTCATGTTCTGACACAATCATCTGATCATTAAGGGTGGTAACCACCCTGCCCGGGTACAGGATACACACCACACAATCATCTGATCATTAAGGGTGGTAACCACCCTGCCCGGGTACAGGATACACACCACACAATCATCTGATCATTAAGGGTGGTAACCACCCTGCCCTGGTACAGGATACACACCACACAATCATCTGATCATTAAGGGTGGTAACCACCCTGCCCGGGTACAGGATACACACCACACAATCATCTGATCATTAAGGGTGGTAACCACCCTGCCCTGGTACAGGATACACACCACACAATCATCTGATCATTAAGGGTGGTAACCACCCTGCCCGGGTACAGGATACACACCACACAATCATCTGATCATTAAGGGTGGTAACCACCCTGCCCTGGTACAGGATACACACCACACAATCATCTGATCATAACATTAGATCATGAGATTAAGGCTTGTAAACAGATCACCCTACCCTGGTACAGGATACACACCACACAATCATCTGATCATAACATTAGATCATAAGATTAAGGCTTGTAAACAGATCACCCTACCCTGGTACAGGATACACACCACACAATCATCTGATCAAAAGATAAATGGTTGTAAACAGATCACCCTACCCTGGTACAGGATACACACCACACAATCATCTGATCATAACATTAGATCATAAGATTAAGGCTTGTAAACAGATCACCCTACCCTGGTACAGGATACACACCACACAATCATCTGATCATAACATTAGATCATAAGATTAAGGCTTGTAAACAGATCACCCTACCCTGGTACAGGATACACACCACACAATCATCTGATCATAACATTAGATCATAAGATTAAGGCTTGTAAACAGATCACCCTACCCTGGTACAGGATACACACCACACAATCATCTGATCATAACATTAGATCATAAGATTAAGGCTTGTAAACAGATCACCCTACCCTGGTACAGGATACACACCACACAATCATCTGATCATAACATTAGATCATAAGATTAAGGCTTGTAAACAGATCAGCCTACCCTGGTACAGGATACACACCACACAATCATCTGATCATAACATTAGATCATAAGATTAAGGCTTGTAAACAGATCACCCTACCCTGGTACAGGATACACACCACACAATCATCTGATCATAACATTAGATCATAAGATTAAGGCTCGTAAACAGATCACCCTACCCTGGTACAGGATACACACCACACAATCATCTGATCATAACATTAGATCATAAGATTAAGGCTTGTAAACAGATCACCCTACCCTGGTACAGGATACACACCACACAATCATCTGATCATAACATTAGATCATAAGATTAAGGCTTGTAAACAGATCACCCTACCCTGGTACAGGATACACACCACACAATCATCTGATCATAACATTAGATCATAAGATTAAGGCTTGTTAACAGATCACCCTACCCTGGTACAGGATACACACCACACAATCATCTGATCATAACATTAGATCATAAGATTAAGGCTTGTAAACAGATCACCCTACCCTGGTACAGGATACACACCACACAATCATCTGATCATAACATTAGATCATAAGATTAAGGCTTGTAAACAGATCACCCTACCCTGGTACAGCATACACACCACACAATCATCTGATCATAACATTAGATCATAAGATTAAGGCTTGTAAACAGATCACCCTACCCTGGTACAGGATACACACCACACAATCATCTGATCATAACATTAGATCATAAGATTAAGGCTTGTAAACAGATCACCCTACCCTGGTTCAGGATACACACCACACAATCATCTGATCATAACATTAGATCATAAGATTAAGGCTTGTAAACAGATCACCCTACCCTGGTACAGGATACACACCACACAATCATCTGATCATAACATTAGATCATAAGATTAAGGCTTGTAAACAGATCACCCTACCCTGGTACAGGATACACACCACACAATCATCTGATCATAACATTAGATCATAAGATAAATGGTTGTGTACAGGATACACACACAATTGCCAGTAAACATCAATGATGTCATCAATGTCTACCAATACCATCTTCACAGAAAATCAAACTATTAACCACAAACCCATGATGTCCTACACAAAACTCCAGATTTCCAAGAATTGCCATCACAAGTAACTTTCCCTGCTAATACAACTTCTCGGGCTGTTGACAAGCATGTTCAGTGGTAACAATATGTTTCCTAAAGCACATCTCAGTTTACATGCTGAATTCTCCAGAACGAGTGCCGAAACATCCAGAACCAAGAAGCACCAAGCACAAGGTGACCTAGCTTCCCCATATACAAGATATATCCATCACCTCCTCCTTGCTTTAAGCACCAGGACAATTAACATCCTCGCAGATAGTGGAGAACAGCACAGCCACCTCCGCCGCCACCAACAACTACTGCATTCAATAAAGCTATCCAGTCTAGTCTCTCTCAACAGGCTCAGCCTGCATGAAATGGACCAGTCCAGCACATTGCGAGCTGGGATAAGGGATACTATAGCGATACTCAATCACTCTGCCAGGATGGAGATCAATAATTGATCAGGTAGAGATGAGAGCGACTGAGGGTGTATTGAAGTAGTGCAGAGACAGTCGCAACGTCTCACGGTGCCTGAACTGTCACTGGGACTGCTTAGACCCCAGTGATCACCTTCCGAATCTCTGACATCACCAGCTCCAGGGACCTGATCCACTACATGACTGACAGTAACTCAACACAAATATGGCCATTATACAACAACAATATCTTACTCTGCATTTCTTCTATAGTCAACCTAAACTTGCAACTTTCTGGGGATTTTGAGAGTTAATATTAGGAACCTCAAGACTGCTGCATTGCAATGTATTGCAAATACCTGATACTAGATTCAAAACCAAACATAGAGGACCCCTTGCTGTAAAATTAGCATATATATTTTCATCTTCTCTCCCATAAAATGACATTAGGTGGCTGACACTGTGCTGTTCACAGTGCCTAAGGATTCTATTCATCTATGATGGAGACGAGTTCTGAAGGGCCAAGAACACATATTTTTTCCAGGAAGTACAGATCTGAGGTAATTGTTCCACTTAATAAAATAATGTTTAGATATTGTACAACTGCTTCATACTTTCATGTTTATATCAAACATTTTCTTGTTCTTCAAATAGATGGAATTTAACATCCTACAACCAAGGCAAAAATGCTCAATACTCCTGATCTAAGTATTTTGGGGGAAGGGACGGTACTAAATCTTTATACCAATTATATGTATCTTTAGCATACATGGGAATTCACTAATAATATTTCCCGTGTTACCTACATATCACTTAACACAGACATTAAATACCACCAAAACAATTCCATATATTTCATCCCCTGAACCAGAATTTCCTGATTGAAATGAATTCACCATAATATTTTGTAATCTCTTCGCTTGGTCCCTAACAGAATGAGAATGTATGATTGACTAGTTGCAAGAAGTATACACAACGTCAGTTGGGAAATTACATAGATTTTTCTGCTATACTGTCAAGTCACTCTGGTTTGACAAGTCTGATTAAGCAAATAGCACACAAAGCAACTAATGTCAAGGAAATGACAAACACTGTAGAATCAGACCCACATGAATATTTCAGATGCCTCAATAAGTAGAGGGAATTACTCAAAACACACAAGAACCATGCACATCCAACAACAAAATCACACACCAAATCAAACAATGTGTTTGTGTGGTTGCTCCGGCAGCAAGTCTACAAATTGATCAGCCTTCAGTTTCCATTAAAAACCAAGAGCTCTGGGCAAATGTCATAGAAAAAATCCATCATCAACAGAGTATTCCATTTAAAACACCCATGAATGAATCAATATTTAAAATGTCTCACATTTTTAGGGCTCCAAGGCAGAATGGCAAAGAGCCCTATTGTAATCATCAGGTATATTTTTTATCATAAGTTTTTATAATGTTATGATTAAATTATTATGCTGACTTATTTTACCCCAGGTGACTCAATAACCAATTGGCCGATTCTGTCCAAATTTTGTATGTGTATAAAGACGAGTACCGGTTACCAGTAAAATCCAAAGGCCATAGGCAAGATGACCAAGGACAGATAAGTTAGACATAATTCATGTTAAAAGACATATTTTTCCCTATTTCTCATATTGGATTCAAGGTTTTCAAAGAGCATTTGACTTTGTTTGGGGAAAAATGCCTGCAAAACCCTACTCCACAAGTTGAAATCCTTGGAAACTTTCTGCGAATTGCCTTCATACCTAATACATCAAACCATGTCTGTAGTTTTCTTAAATCTTGTTTGGTTGCGGACATATTTGATTTTACTTCTGATCGAATTTTTCTCATCAACTTTTACTGTAAAAATCATACCTTGTAAGGCTCTTCAAAGAAATGTTTGGATGCCATATATTTCACATTTTTGTCCATGGTTGCACGTCAAAGTAACTTAAAGTGGTGGCAATATTGGATCCAGGATTATCAGAATGCATTACTTGGTTTGGGTACATATACATCAAACCAAGTTTAGGATTTTAAAGAATATATTGTCCCAGAAAATTCTTGAAAAAAATAATTATGCTTCACACTGTTGAAAAAAAATAAACTGTGTGCCACAAAATTTACATTGTGTTGCAAGTTTTAATTAAAAAATATCTAGTCTGCATACAAAATTCAAGACACACACCCCCTAAAGAATATCAAATGGTCGGTCCCTAAGGCACCTAACTGCCAGCATACAAAGTCTGTGACCTAACCCACTCAGCCTCTCAGCCTTCCCTCCTTCCCTCCTCTCTCTCTCAGTTTAAGTTTGCAAACCAAACAGGCAATACCATCATACAATGAGTCAAACAAGTGGCTGCAGCAGCCATAAGTAACAGGCCCTAGGATAGATGTCACTGCACTCACAAATGTCCACAATTTTTCAGTCAGATATCTTGAAACTGATCTTTCACTCTCAGTTCTTGAATCCGGAATAGTGTTGGAAGCTGGCAGGAATTTGACGCTTTCAGATAAGAAATCAATCCAGACTTGGCCAGTAAAATAACATGCTAATCAGGATGTAAAAGGTCTTGAATCGCTCCTGTCGCTCTATTAAAGGAGCAGCCACCCTTTTAAAAGCTGTCCCAACCCCAAACTTCTCGAACAATCAAGTCTGCCATGTTTGTCAACACTTGGGGGCATGGGCGGGGGGGTCGGCAACTTTGTTTGTTTGCTGTTTAACACCAATATTCCAACTGTAAATAATCAAGTCTGAGCATCGATCCACACATTTCGGATACGATGCCATACATCTACCAAGTCAGCAAGCCTGACCACCCATTGTTAGTCAAAACGGACCACTGCGTCAGTTAAAACGGCCCACTATATAAATCAAAACAGACCAGTGTCAGTCAAAACAAACTACTGTGTCAGTCAAAAATGGGCCACTATATTATTTAAAACAGACCACTGTCAGTCAAAATAGACCACTGTCAGTCAAAACGGACCACTGTGTCTGTGTTAGTGACATATACACAAAGCCAAGTATGCCAAAGGATTCCTAAAAACTCTAAAGAAGATTCATTGAATATTAAATCCCTCAGATTTATTAGGTTTAAAAGATGTCGATCTTGTGGTTCAAAAGAATTAACATGGCGGCAGTGACAAAGGCAGACAAAAGAAATTTAAAATGTAGAGCAGAGCCGTCTCTTTACTGACTTATAGAAGGAGGGTCAAGAGATGCTTTGTCTTACAGCATTGTAAAGAGCAGATTTGTATCTGTAGAAGTATCCTTGTCAGGACTCCCAGTTGCATAGTCTTAATACGAGGTAGCTCGACAACAGATGCACAGTACTAATTTCATTATCAAAGCTGTAATTACCACAAAAGAAGGTTCCTGCCAAATCTCATTCACACCATCAAAATTAAATTTCTTTCTTCCCAAACAGGAGAGTTCCTCATCAGAGAGATGCAAGCTAACTCTTGATTATAACCTATAAAACGCCCAAGCCTTCCAGCATGTTACTGCTTTGTACAACAATCAAAACACACATACCCTCAACAAAGTGTTTAATCAAGTAGTTGAGGATCTTAAGAGCTGAACTTCCTTTTAAGAACGAAAATCAATGAAATATCTTGTATGGCATTTCTAGTGGCTGTTGCAGGGAAATGGTACATCTCCTAAAAGGAAGACAATCTGGTAAAAGGTTAGTCTTAAAGGAGGGAGTAATTAGTCTGCAGGAGAGAGTAGTTAGTCTGCAGGAGAGAGTAGTTAGTCTGCAGGGGAAAAAGTCTGCCGGAAAGAGAAGTTAGTCTGCAGGAGAGAGTAGTTAGTCTGCAGGAGAGAGTAGTTAGTCTGCAGGGGGGAAATAGTTAGTCTGCAGGAAAAAGAAGTTAGTCTGCAAGGGGGACGGGATAGTTAGTCTGCAGGAGAGTAGTTTGTCTGCAGGAGAGAGTAGTTAGTCTGCAGTAGAAATTAGTCTGCAGGAGCAAGTAGTAAGTCTGCTTCAGAGAGTAGTTTGTCTGCAGTGGGACATAGTCTGCAGGAGAAAGTTGTTATAGTTGGCAGGAGAGAGTAATTAGTCTGTAGGGGGGAATAGTTAGTCTGCACGAGAAAAGTAGTTTGTCTGCAGGGGGAAAATAGTTAGTCTGTAGAAGAGAGAGCAGTTATAGTCTGTAGGAGAGAGTAGTTAATCTGCAGGAGGGAGTAGTTTGTCTGCACGAGAGATTAGTTTGTCTGCAGGAGAGAGTAGTTAGTAGGCAGGAGAAAATAGTCTGCAGGAAAGAGTAGTAAATCTGCAGGAGAGAGTAGTTTGTCTGCAGGGAGACATAGTTAGTCTGCAGGAGAAAGTTGTTATAGTCGGCAGGAGAGAGTAGTTAGTTTGTAGGGGGGAATAGTTAGTCTGCACGAGAGAGTAGTTTGTCTGCAGGGGGAAAATAGTTAGTCTGTAGGAGAGTGAGAGCAGTTTAAGTCTGCAGGAGACTGGGAATAGTCTTCAGGAGAGAGTAACTTGTCTAATGAGTAGATAGTCTGCAGGGGGAGTAGTTGGTTTGCAGGAGTAGTTAGTTTGCAGGAAGGAGTAGGTAATCTGCATTAGAGAGAAGTTTGTCTGCATGAGTAGTTAGTCTGCATGAGTAATTAGTCTGCAAGAAGAGAACTGTGTGCAGAGACTAACAATGGGAAGGATACTGGGACATACCCCCCACTCGCCTTCCATCTTATCCTCCAGGAATGATATGCAAATATGAGCAATCCTTCCAACCACCACTCCTGAAGCAAACATATAAACTGTTTAATCTATCTGTGCACACCAAGGAAACTTGTGTTATTTGTAATCAGAGTAAAATCTGGTTAATTCAATTATCCTACTTAAAACTATGTGACAATGTGACAACAGGATCCTGGCTTATCCCCCATTATTTATTCATTATTATCCTTACCATCATCAGCTGAGTAAATATTTACAACAGCCTTGTGTAGATGTAAGCTTCCCGGTGTGGTGTTGACACTAGGAGACAGAGAGACTCATTTGCCACCTGTACTGACCATTATGTTACAATTAAGAATCTAATGGGTTTATGATACAGTTGTGTAACAGGTGTCCAGCAACTGATGGTCTGCACAGAGATGAACTAACCCTGTTACAAAGATGAGTCTTCCTTTTATTGCGAGATTTGAAACTATAAAACATTTGAATTTTTTACAGGAAAAATTATATTAAATGAAAAATAAACATATACTGTTGGTAACAAACATGATAAAAAATGTTTGTGGAATGTGGTATTTTCTGCCAATATATATCCATATATCAGGATGATGTTTAAGTTCCTGCTATGTGGTTGTGCATCAGGCCGATTGTACCAATGCTCTATTCAAAGTAATAGTTTCTTTTCCCCACATGGAGCATATCTATCAAATCATCAGCTTGTACATTTACTTTTCAGAAGTTTTCATATGAGCTTTCTGAAGAGGACCAGTGATTGATATTACGAGCAATGATCCATGCTCCAGGTAGGCCTGGGACAGGCAGCTCGGGTACTTGGGTCGGGTGGGTCCTGATTAAGACTCAGGTAGCAACAGTGCTTCCCAGACCCGTGGTTTGTCATGTGAAATATTGTTTGGGCCTAAAGACTCTAGGTTAAACTACAAGTCTCTAATGTTCGCATTTGTTTCTGACAATGTTCGCATTCCTTCTGACTTTTAAATGTTAGAGCAAAGATAAAGCTTCAGTCAACTTCAGCGCATGCATGATTCGATCTTTTTATCTAAATAAATTTTGACAGGGCTCAGGTAAAACAACTCCCAATTGGACATTTTGCACCCAACTCTTTGAGACCCTCTGCAGGTATCCAGGTAGGGTCAGGTAATGGAGGGTTGGGTACCCGAGTAGTAAATATAGACTCATACCAGCCATACTGTCAGGGTACAATGACAAAGTCACATATACAAAATGAAAAACATCTTGAGATAAAAACACCTTTTTCAACTGACACCAAATACAGACAGTGTGTACTAAAGGGACATAACTAGGGGCCATTGTGACCCTTTTGCTGTGAGGGCATCACCATTTCTTTGGTTAAGGTTCTGTCCATGATTGATCAAATGGTTCAAGCCAAATATCATTATCATACCTCCATGTCAGATCTTCATAAAATACTATGTATACTGTCTGGGAGGGAAATACATTTCTGAGCAGGAAAATAAATCCCTTATACCCTGCCACAAACAAGACAGGCTCAACATGGATTCCTCCAGCTCATGGTATTAAACCTAATGCGGAACGCATAAAACTATCATCCCTCACTACAACTTATAATATATATGTTATGTACTTTGTACCTGATTAAATTTAAATAAGACAAAAAACAAAACAAAAATTAATTTAAAATAAGCAGCAACAGAAGTTATATTTATTGTGACATTCACTTGATTGAGTGTGTGTAAATGGATGAATGTTGTCCTGTAATGAATGGAGTAATGATTCTACCGTATTTTCTTGAGTATAGTGCGCACCCATGTATAATGCGCACCCCCCTCTAGCGCGTTCAATATTTTGGAAAAAAAGAAATTTGAATATTATGCGCAGAAAAAATTTACACCGTACCCTTTCAGCGAAGTCCGGCAAACGAACGGGTGCTGAGAAACTTCGTCAGTACAAATTCGAAATTTGAGATAAAAAATCACCAGACATGTTTATTTACCGTTTAAAAAGTATTTATTGTTCTGCTAGGCATTGTTTTATATCTAGGGATTAAGATTACCTTGTGTATTTTCTCGTAAACTAAGCCGGAAACAGCAATCAGCTGTACACACGTTTTCTTGGAATCGACCGGTGATTCGGTCAAGACACACCCAATGATATAACTTCATAGGATTTTTAATGCAAAGATCGGCAACAATTGTATCTGAAACTATTTTATTTATCAGGAATAATATATTCCATTATTTTCTTATTTATATGCAGCCTTTACTAAACATATTTAAAATAATAATAACCCTAAGCGAAGCAGCTGATCGCTATTCCCGGGTATTATTTTTACATGGAACATGTCTGACCAGTCACCGTCAAGGCTCACGCGCACGTGAGCACGTGAGCGGTCAAAGTATGTCATTTATGATATATGTATCCATTCTCTGTCAACTAAAGTTCGTTTCAAGGCGTCAATAGCGGTATTCTGACCGTGGTTGCTGTAAATAACGGTGAGTTGTGCGATCTTCCGATCGCTTCACACACGATTTCGCCGAAATTAATAAAAACAATATTATAAGGAATTTTGAATAAAATTAATGAAGTAAGTTACAAACATAAGTCCAGAAATACAAAGAACACTTTTTATAGACAGACAGTGTAATTACATAATTATTTTGCGTACTTCAGTATGGATTTGTTGACATGGTATTTCCGGTGTTTCGTGCTCACGGTAATGTCTTTCCATGGGAGGAAAAAACATCCAAACTCATAATTCGTGTATAATGCGCACCCCCTTCTACACAGCTGTGTTTTTTGGAAAAAAAAGTGCGCATTATACTCAAGAAAATACGGTACTTAATTTGCTGGCATTTTTACAACCCAGTCTTTGAGGTAATGACATGTTTAATGTTTCTTAACTTTGAGGGACGACGACATGGCTCTATTCAGCACATTACCTCTCACCCAACTGTGACCAGGCAGTTAATATTAGGATTAAATCTGTCAAACTTGCACACTTCTCTCATTTAACACATAGCATATATGTTTTTACAGTGAAATGGTTTCCAGGAACAGCCAATTTAGAGGGTTTATTGGTAAATATCCAATATCACGGACATCTAATATATTGATAGGCATCCATTTCTATCAATCAAAACTCAAAAACACTTCTTAACAATTACATTTTTTCAACCTAATGGATTATTGTGTACACTGAGGCAGATGGTACTGACAAGTA
Organism: Haliotis cracherodii; assembly: GCF_022045235.1. NCBI lineage: Eukaryota > Metazoa > Mollusca > Gastropoda > Lepetellida > Haliotidae > Haliotis > Haliotis cracherodii. The sequence goes on along the minus strand of NW_027266297.1, from coordinate 52,849,301 downwards.
CTGATCAGTTTGGTATTACAATGGCTAACATAACTATTATACTCACCATGACCAGCAATATATCACTCCATAACCCTGACAATGCAGACATTGAGGTGCCAACCCTCTCTTTTAGTGCTCAGGATACTGTGCCCTGTTAAGTGGTATTCCGGATGCCACAGCTTGTTTATCTGGCACCCAGATGCCAATATTTCAATTCTTTTTTTTTCTTGCAAAGAGTGACAAATCAATATATTATATAGCCCCAAGATTATGAACACTTGCTTTCTGAGTGAAAATCCTGTCTAATGTCCTTGTCCCAGCTGTGTACACTGATATGACTCAAGAGTTCTTAAATTGGATGAGAAGACAAATTAAGTAGAATGCCGGATGCTTCATATTGGAGCATTCAGGAATACCAGGGGTAACAGTATAACTCGTGTCTAAAATTAGTCATGTTTATTACCATGTCTAACTACTAACTACCTACCTATAAATATACCCCTAACAACTCCCAATCTCCCAATCAACCTCCACCACAAGTCGCAACAAGTGAGTATTAATCAATTATTAACTGGTTGTACATGCCACAATGACTTCAGTGACGCCAGTATCTACCGGTAGGTTATATTACAGGCAATGTTTTGGGGGGACAAAATATATTTAATATGTAATATTGTAGCATCTAATACAGATATATAGATGGCTTCTTTATCTGAAAAACTTGACAGATACTTAGACAGAAATTTGTTTCTGTGAATTATCTGCCCTTGGATTGAAACTGACCTATAGTCTGCCAAAGTCTGAATGAACCAATATGGATCTCATTGTATTTATAGGTGTGGGAAAAGGGTCATATGTCTATTTTTGCCCCATCGAAATACGAGAAATTACGTCCCGTTACATCATTATTCCTTTAAGGGATCTAGTTTCACAACGTAAAATCACTGAAATAAAGAGGAAGGCGCACCTTCTCAGGAGGTAATTTGGTATAAACATGAATATTTATACCTATCAATTACTTATGTCTAACTGATTCGCTAATCGCCTTCCAATATCACAAGATGAACGATTACTTCCTGTCATGTCCTTGCTGTCTGCTGAGAGGACATAATAACAACAAGCAGCATCGACTAGGAATATGATGGACAATTCAAAGAGGAAGACTAAAAATGTCAGGAGGCAACTAGAATTCATCTGTTACTTTATTTATTACTTTACAACCTTCATTATCTGACTCTGAAAGCAACAGTGTCATCGAGCAGTGTTCATTACTAACACTGGTCTGCTGGTCTGAGGCTAGGACCAGAAATATTAAATAAATGCTGGTCCAGTGGTCAAGTGTCATCTTGGGCATGAATAAAGTAATCTAAGTTCGTGTAACTTTTGAAATCAACGATAGATCAAGTCTAAGCAAAACCAGCAGCCGAAACAACCCTGTGAGATACAGTGATAACCTTCCTGACTCGTTTCTCATTCTATTAACGCACACTCACTTGTAGCATGAACATGATAAAGTATCGGAGGTTTAAAACCTTTCTTGGTCAACACTATTGTGTCTAGTAGAGATCCAACAGGACCAGCATTTTTCTATACACTGGTCCTTTGGATCACTGACAAAAATTTGGTCAGTGTCAAACACTGTGATGAGGCAGACTGAAAGTAGTTACGGCATTAAGTGTTATTTTGTTCACTCCAGTATGAGTTAGGAAGTTGAGTTTTTCCATTTTCCAAAAATGTTCACATTCTGTCTCCACTAAACACATAATAAATCTAGCCTCATTTTATAAAACAAATCAGTTGAAAACAAAAAATGTAATGTACTATGGCCTGAACATTATCATCCCATTTTAATGTTACAATTAGTCTCTGAAAGATTAATTGTCCTGTCCACATCTAACCTGACACCATGACCTTGACAAGGCCACACCCGGGGGAAGACGCTACCAAGTGGAGCTATGACAGCACCTGGCATCCTCTCCCTGTCTAGGAGGGCTCTAACTTGGCCAGTAACAATAATATGCTGAGCTTTCAGGATCTGGATCAGTGTTGCAACTGATTCTTATCAACTTGTTTGTATTGAAACAAGTTATCATTGAAGGGTCTGTGTGTAATGGTAAATGGCAGCAATGTTGATGTCAGCCATTTAGAAAGTTATTCAACTGGCCTTGGAACTGATGAAGCACATACTGCCACATCTATGCCTGGATTTATGCTGATTGTACACACTTTGTTGTACTCACTAGATCATCCAGTTACCCTCTAACATCTGACTGTACACACTTGGTCGTTTGATTACCCTCTAACACCTGATTGTACTCACTTGGTCGTTTGATTACCCTCTAACACCTGATTGTAAACACTTGGTCGTTTGATTACCCTCTAACACCTGATTGTACTCACTTGGTCGTCCAATTATCCTCTAAAATCTGATTGTACACACTTGGTCGTTTGATTATCCTCTAACACCTGATTGTACACACTTGGTCGTTTGATTATCCTCTAACACCTGATTGTACTCACTTGGTCATTTGATTACCCTCTAACACCTGATTGTACACACTTGGTCGTCCACTTATCCTCTAACACCTGATTGTACACACTTGGTTGTCCAATTACCCTCTAATACCTGATTGTACTCACTTTGTCATCCAATTACCCTCTAACACCTCATTGTACACACTTGGTTGTCCAATTACTCTCTAATACCTGATTGTACTCACTTTGTCATCCAATTACCCTCTAACACCTCATTGTACACACTTGGTCGTCCAATTACCCTCTAACACCTGATTGTACTCACTTTGTCGCCCAATTACCTGTAAAAGCAAATTTTACACACTTGGTCGCCCAAACACACTGAAAGCTAATTGTACACATTTGATTTGTTCATTATTAGCGATTATAAGGAAGAGAATTTTTGGATGTCAACTTCTTTATTATGAGAAACACAACGTTTCGGAGTATATGCTTATACTCCTTCATCAGGTAGATATACGTTTCAACTTTTTTTGTTTGAGTCAAACTTATCTGTCAGTAAGTGCAAAACTGCCACCTTACAACAGAGGGCTCACACAAAAGTGAATGCAACATATTGTTGTCAAAATTTATCCGCTGGAGGGGTTGACTCTTTCTCCAATGCATCACAACACCCTGCTTACAGCATGATACACCATCCATGATAGTCTGTAGCACAAGAAAATACAGATGAGAATCATGGTGTCCTTGTCATAATCCCAGTGTAGTCAAGTAAAGATTAAAGGATATTTCCCTTACTATTGGTATTGGCCCCAGTCAGACAAAGCCAATTGTTACACTACACGTAACACCTGAACAAACTATCAGTGATTGTAACTTTGAAAGCCATCCGTAGATCAGTCTGAACATCTTGTCAAGCTGGTATTATGTGAGGGCCTGAATGGAAACATCCACACAGAGCCATTGCGGAGCAGACTATGCACACATATGCAAAAAAAAGAAACACGGCCTTTGAGACACTTTCTCTACGCTCCAGCTCAATAGGCTCACTGTAATGTATTCACAGGACTCCTTAATAAATCAGTTTTAGAAACTCCACACTCGTCCTTAAGTCACTACCAGTCAAATTTGAGAAAGAAAATAGTATTCATTTTTGGGGGATGTCATCTAATAAATCATAGTCAGTCAAAGATTTGTTTCTGCTGGTGGATCAATGTAAAAGCAGGATTCTAAAAGGTAATAGTAGAAGTTTGATCAGCTCAATTACAACACACAAATGTTGAAACTGTGTGTGCAGTACTATTTTGCCTATAGTTATATGTGTTAAAGAATGTAGTTAAGTCAAGCAAACACACAGTGGATGCATCTACATTTTTAGTTGTTAACCAGTTAACCATTTACTTTTAGTTGTCAGAATATTCCTTAATTTCAACCAGTCAGCTACATAAACCAGACAGAATGTTATTGGTTGCAAATGTTTTGTCAAGAGATGATAGGATGAAGTGTAGTGGTAGTAACTAGTTGAGGCAGTTTGTTGGACCATAAGGAGTATCTGTATCTGAGAAAGGACAAGTAAACCATCTAGAGTTGTCTCCCTTATCACATCATGCCCAAGTGTCATGAGTATGGCCGCACTTACTTGTTTTCTTAAACATATGAAAAAGTTCGCAAAAGTCTCTGCCATTTACGCCTATGATACTTCCACTGACAGTTATTTATAATGTCCTACTGACTGCATACAAGCATTGAGAGTGTAATGCAGTTGCCGTGAAATCTTCCTGTGATGAAATATCCACATGCTGAAGGACTGTCTGGTGGGACCATCTCCGGACTTTCAGACTGGTATGGTCAGCTGACAATCAATCTCATTAAAATTAGATTTCAATGCTCACTATTGCAATGTCACGACAACATTTCATGAGTTTTAACCGACCAATGAAATGACTAACAGGAAGCTCAACATTAGCCAGTCAGACAGCAGCTTTCTCAAGCTTTACAGCTCATTCCAGAGTGCACTTGAAAAATATTTTGACAAGGTTCTCCATTCAAAATTTGAGAAATGGTTAATAGATGGCCGAGATTGTATGGCAGTTACTTCCCACAGGTTATCAAAAATCTTCCGCTTCAAATGTTAATTCTATTGAAGTGAAGACTGATTAGCATTTAAAATCAACCCATAACTATCAGTGGGAAAGCCCCCATGTTAATCATTTCAAGGTTGCATGATTAGAAATCACATTCAGACTTTCACTTTTGTGACCTCATAAGAGAGGCTCTGATTGGTTGGATGAAGGTTGTCCTGACATGATCTGTAATGCAGGGATGAGAATGGATATTTTCCTTTTCAGTTGAAACATCTTTGCAATGGAGCATGGTCCATAATTTGGGGGTCTTTATGGGGGAAGCCATCAGATTTTAACAAATGTGTGGTCACTAAATCTGGGGATGTCCTCATATATTTGTTTAGTGGTAGCAAGCACTAACATCTGATTTTGATGAGATTGGCTGACAATGGACCATATATCAATCTAGAGAACCTGATGCGGAAATACAAAAGTCAATCCACTTAACAATCTGAACAGTGTTTGGCACAGCCTTGTGAATTACTTTACTCTGAAAAGTGAGTACATTCCAGGTTGTCAGTCAGCTATTTATCTACTGAGGATTAGTTCAAGGAGGAGAGATCACCTGTATGCATCTAATGAATCCAGACATAAAGAACAAAACATTTCTACCTGACACCAGACATCTGATGAACCAATCACACATAGACAAGCAAAAGAACATACAACCAGGCAGGGCTGTAGCTAATGTTTCAATGCTTGGGGGTAGGCCAGCTGAAGCTCTTGACATGTAAATATCACACATCTACATAATAATCAAGTAAATAATGAAAATATAAAGAATACAAATGCTGTGTTTGATTGAATACAGGTAATCATGAACATCTGACTGACTGTATTTTGGGCTTTAAGTTTAATGTAAGTCATATTTTTTATCAACCACATATCAACGCTTCCTGCATACTGAAAGTCTGTAACAAGAAAAGGATGACCTGGCAAGATAGTAGAACATAAGCTGGATTGTGAAAGAGACTGTGCTGAATTGGTCTGACAATAAGTTGATATCTCAGTTTTCAAGTTTACTTTGCAAGCCACTTTCGATGGATTTCATAGACTATAAATATTGTGAGCCACTTCATGTCATGTGACCCATATTCATATCAGGTAAAGATGCAGTGAAGCTGAAAGACTAAGGAAAGCTTGCTATGACATCGGTACACTTGGACTTTCAGCCCAGTCAAGCTAAGACCTTATGTCAAAGGTTAATTCATAGCAGCTGGTCACATCAACAGACTCCAAGTGACAGCCTGTAAATCAACTTGTTGATGTGTCAAAGATGTCCCTTTTAGCACAGTTTGTACAATCACATAGAACATTTTCCAATAAATTAGATATTTATATACTTATACTTATCCTGTCTCACATCTATGTATTTCTCCTTTCTTCTTTCCAGCTTCAAATATAATTCACCTGAACACATCCTAGCACAAAAGGGTCACACACTATAATCCTGTGCAAACCGACATACACGACGTATCACGTGCTAACCTCTGCCCGAGTGAATGAAGCGAGCCAGGACGAGAAGAGGAATGATCAACAATATCCAGAAGAGGATCTTCAAACTAATACCCAACAACACAGATACAGAAGGCAGAGGCATGCCGATCGGGATAAAGGATCGGGACACTGTGTGCAAAGCTGCATCTTGCTGCAACTTCAATGTGGAAGACTAAAAACTCTACAGACAGGCTCATCCACCCTCCAACTCATCTGGGAAACCCAAGCAATAAAGACATAATAAAAGCAAGCCCTTTAAGTTTCAAGATGTATGATATACAAGAGAGTAGTACAAGAGATTCAGGAGCAGGTGCACAATGGTATCAGGTTTCTGCATTTGTGTGAAGTCGACAGCTGCTCAGCCAGGACTAAAGGTCTGAACTCTGAAGGTCTGTGACGGAGGTGTCATGGTGATAGGAGGAAGTGAAGACTTGTCTGACTTCCAGAAACATCCAACTATGGTGGGGAGAGAGAGCAGTTGCTATAGAGAGCCATAATAGTAGTGACTGCTCGGGCCTCATGAGGATTGCAACAGGTGGAGGCTGTAATCCAACAGAGGTGTAAGAACGCAGGATGATCGAGCGGAGCCAAAAGGCAATCATGGTACAGAAAAAGGTCAAAAGTGCAGTTGAGAGCAGGATGAAGTGTCTCTTCCGGGAGTGCCGAAGTGGTCTGCAGCTACCAAGTAAATTTGAAGCACTCGCACAATACATAAGGAGCGATCTAGGGCTCAGCAGGGATGCAAGCAAGGGGATCGGAAATAGTTGAGCTGTTGTCCCGGAAGCTGATTCTTTGCTATGAAATCCCAGCAAAGGCCCAGGAAAACCTTTATGTTCACGAACTGTTCTGACTGGATTCTGTTTACATTCAAAGCGTGGATCTTGCTAACACAAGCAGCAGTTGCAAGGTCCAGTATAAAACCGGTCTTGAAAGTGATCAACTCAAACTCATTGTCATGAAGTGGGTCATAATCGTCCGAAATCAAGTACGTTAAGTTCAGGTGGGAGACCAGACCAGATGAGCTGGAGTGGTACATGACTGATCAGGAGTTCCGCTGTTGGAATGACGAACATCAGACAACTGATCACCGATCCTTGTCCTCTGGCGCCAATCCTTAGCAGAGTGACGATCCTTAGAAAAGCGTTGATCCTTGGAGGAGCACCATTCTTTTCTGTTTTTTTCTTGTACAAGTCAGGGGACCCATAGAAGGGCCTGATTGAGAATGGCACGCTGAAGTCATAGCTTGTAGGAGGGAAGTTGCTCAGTCAGAATGGAAGGATTCCACAAAGTAGGGATCTGTGATGTCAAGAAGTAGATGGGGTGCAGGAAAGAGCAACCATACGTTGAATTGAAACTGCAGACGAACCCGAACCAGGAGCGAGTGCAGACTGTGCAGTACTGCAACCGTAGAAAAGCCCTCAGACAGAAAACACATGTCGGTATCTACAACAGTGCACGAGGCCAACGAAGGTGAGAGACAGTCTATTGTAGACTTCTTTGAGACAAGAAAGCGTGAAACCAACTGTGAAGATGAAGAGGAGGCAGTCAAATCCAAACGACTGAAAAGTACTTTCCGCACATCCAAAACAGCAGGTTGAGCCTAAGTTGACTGGACAGTTGAGATGGGAACGTCCTCCATTAGAAAGCTGTCAGATATGCCAAAAATCCCTGACTGACAGCCAAAAGTCATAAGAGCAGGATCAATATCAGTATCTCCAACGATGCCAGTAACTGGCAGAAGGGGAATCTGTATAGTAATCATCCTGAGATTTTTTATCCTTGTCAACGATTCTTGGATGAGCGCGATCTCGGCTTTGTTAATCCTACCTGCAGTAGTGGACAAACTCATACAGGCATAGATGTCTTTTTCGTCAAATGAGAGACAGTGTGTCTTGTACCGAAGTGGATAATTCAACAATGACAGGAACAAAACGGAAAGGATATCGGGTGTGACATCGACTGGCGGCTGAGAATCTGGTAGCACCAGCAGGGTTGGCGATCAGCGCTGTCAAGGCTGGCATGGATAAAAAGCTACAGAACTACAGTCTAGTGTGCTTGCAGCTGCAACAAACTCAGCAGCTAACATGATAAAATCAGAGGTGGCAAAATATGTTTGCCTCTCTATTCTTCTCCTTTATTTAGGACATTTTATGGTCAGTACCCATTTTCCCGCTATTTACTAACTTAAATTATACACAATAGTGGAGGAACTTTGTAAAATAATAATAATGTATTCTCTATTTTTAATATACGTCTCCACTATGTGCCGATAAGAAAGAGAATGACGTGGCAGGGGTTAGCACTGATCAGGTTGTGGAGGTCACTATGCACGGGATCATAGTGCAGGACCCATCTGCTTGGATGGTGACCATGGTGATGCTGGGATGTGTTCGGGTGAATTATTTTTTAAAACTGGAAACTTTGTTGACGCACGTTACCACATAGGATCGAAGAAAGAAGAAATGCATAGTGTGAGATAGGATAAGTTAAATATACATTTCAGCAAAGAGGGATATTCAGATCAATAGAGGTACCCAGTACATGAAAATTTACTCAATGACATTTGAGGTTGATGTTTCTCAGATCAGCAAACATGAAGTGTTTGTGGTCCATAGTACTGACATTCAATTCCCTAAGCACTAGCTGGTTTACAGCTATTTCTGTGACCTGAATAGAAGGAACAAAGAACTCACCTTCTTTGCATGTCTTCCTCTGAAATACTGCTGTGGCACATTGAGCTGAACTTGGACACGAAAAAGTCGTAGCGTCTGTGGTATGATGGAGTGTCTTCTTCAATGTTGGCAAACTTTACAAACTGAAAAAACAAACAGTTGTGTCAGTATGGTCAATAACCATGGTAACAGACATAAACATTGACTTTTGCTTTTGTGTAATGGATGACTACAACAAACTCACGGTTAGTGAACAGGTTGTAACCCTAGATGAGTTAACTTTTAGTTAGGGAACAGCATGTGCCCCCATGAAAAATTGTTACAACACAACTTGTTTATTCAGGACCCAGACTCAAACTGCAGTTTCTACAAAATCTGTTACATCCTCTCAACCTAACCATAACTTACTAACATTAGAAAGTCCCCACCTCACTGACAGTGTATACATGTGTTATCGCTTCCGATATCTAGAGTTATTTCCCTTTTGACCCCTGTCTCTAATACCCAGACAAGTGAACAGTATGTGCACCAAGATGCGTGAACTACAGTCAGTGAACAATATGTGCCCCAAGACGAGTGAACTACAGTCAGTGAACAGTATGTGCCCCTAGACAAGTGAACTACAGCCAGTGAACAGTATGTGCACCTAGACAAGTGAACTACAGTCAGTGAACAGTATGTGCCCCAAGACAAGTGAACTACAGTCAGTGAACAGTATGTGCCCCAAGACAAGTGAACTACAGTCAGTGAACAGTATGTGCCCCTAGACAAGTGAACTACAGTCAGTGAACAGTATGTGCCCCAAGACAAGTGAACTACAGTCAGTGAACAGAATAGGCCCCTAGACAAGTGAAATTAAGTCAGTGAACAGTATGTGCCCCAAGACGAGTGAACTACAGTCAGTGAACAATATGTGCCCCAAGACGAGTGAACTACAGTCAGTGAACAGTATGTGCCCCTAGACAAGTGAACTACAGCCAGTGAACAGTATGTGCACCTAGACAAGTGAACTACAGTCAGTGAACAGTATGTGCCCCAAGACAAGTGAACTACAGTCAGTGAACAGTATGTGCCCCAAGACAAGTGAACTACAGTCAGTGAACAGTATGTGCCCCTAGACAAGTGAACTACAGTCAGTGAACAGTATGTGCCCCAAGACCCATGAACTACAGTCAGTGAACAGTATGTGCCCCTAGACAAGTGAACTAGTCAGACAACAGTATGTGCCCCTAGACAAGTGAACTACAGTCAGTGTACAGTATGTGCCCCAAGACAAGTGAACTACAGTCAGTGAACAGTATGTGCCCCAAGACGAGTGAACTACAGTCAGTGAACAGTATGTGCCCCTAGACAAGTGAACTACAGTCAGTGAACAGTATGTGCCCCTAGACAAGTGAACTACAGTCAGTGAACAATATGTGGTCCTAGACAAAAGAACTAGTCAGTGAACAGTATGTGCCCCTAGACAAGTGAACTACAGTCAGTGAACAGTATATACCCCTAGACGTGTGAACTACAGTCAGAGAACATTATGTGTCCCAAGACAAGTGAACTACAGTCTGTGAACAGTATGTGCCCCAAGACAAGTGAACTAAGTCAGTGAACAGTATGTGCCCCTAGACAAGTGAACTACAGTCTGTGAACAGTATGTGGCCCTAGACAAGTGAACTACAGTCAGTGAACAGTATGTGCCCCTAGACAAGTGAACTACAGTCAGTGAACAGTATGTGCCCCTAGACAAGTGAACTACAGTCAGTGAACAGTATGTGCCCCTAGACAAGTGAACTACAGTCAGTGAACAGCATGCGCCCCAAGACAAGTGAACTACAGTCAGAGAACATTATGTGCCCCAAGACAAGTGAACTACAGTCTGTGAACAGTATGTGCCCCTAGACAAGTGAACTACAGTCAGTGAACAGCATGTGCCCCTAGACAAGTGAACTACAGTCAGAGAACAGTATGTGCCCCTAGACAAGTGAACTACAGTCAGTGAACAGTATGTGCCCCAAGACAAGTGAACTACAGTCAGAGAACATTATGTGTCCCAAGACAAGTGAACTACAGTCTGTGAACAGTATGTGCCCCAAGACAAGTGAACTAAGTCAGTGAACAGCATGTGCCCCTAGACAAGTGAACTACAGTCAGTGAACAGCATGTGCCCCAAGACAAGTGAACTACAGTCAGAGAACAGTATGAGCCCCAAGACGCGTGAACTACAGTCAGTGAACAGCATGTGCCCCTAGACAAGTGAACTACAGTCTGTGAACAGTATGTGGCCCTAGACAAGTGAACTACAGTCAGACAACAGTATGTGCCCTAGACAAGTGAACTACAGTCAGTGAAAAGCATGTTCCCCAAGACAAGTGAACTACAGTCAGAGAACAGTATGTTCCCCAAGACGCGTGAACTACAGTCAGTGAACAGCATGTGCCCCAAGACAAGTGAACTACAGTCTGTGAACAGTATGTGGCCCTAGACAAGTGAACTACAGTCTGTGAACAGTATGTGCCCCAAGACAAGTGAACTAAGTCAGTGAACAGTATGTGCCCCTAGACAAGTGAACTACAGTCAGTGAACAGCATGTGCCCCAAGACAAGTGAACTACAGTCAGTGAACAGTATGTGGCCCCTAGACAAGTGAACTAAGTCAGTGAACAGTATGTGCCCCTAGACAAGTGAACTACAGTCAGTGAACAGCATGTTCCCCAAGACAAGTGAACTACAGTCAGAGAACAGTATGTTCCCCAAGACGCGTGAACTACAGTCAGTGAACAGCATGTGCCCCAAGACAAGTGAACTACAGTCAGAGAACAGTATGTGCCCCAAGACAAGTTAACTACAGTCAGTGAACAGCATGTGCCCCAAGACAAGTGAACTACAGTCTGTGAACAGTATGTGGCCCAAGACAAGTGAACTACAGTCAGTGAACAGTATGTGCCCCAAGACAAGTGAACTAGTCAGTGAACAGTATGTGCCCCTAGACAAGTGAACTACAGTCAGTGAACAGCATGTGCCCCAAGACAAGTGAACTACAGTCAGAGAACATTATGTGCCCCAAGACAAGTGAACTACAGTCTGTGAACAATATGTACCCCTAGACAAGTGAACTACAGTCAGTGAACAGTATGTGCCCCTAGACAAGTGAACTACAGTCAGTGAACAGTTTGTGCCCCTTGACGAGTGAACTACAGTCAGTGAACAGTATGTGCCCCTAGACAAGTGAACTACAGTCAGTGAACAGTATGTGCCCCTAGACAAGTGAACTAGAGTCAGAGAACAGTATGTGCCCCTAGACAAGTGAACTACAGTCAGAGAACAGTATGTGCCCCTAGACAAGTGAACTACAGTCAGACAACAGTATGTGCCCCTAGACAAGTGAACTACAGTCAGACAACAGTATGTGCCCCTAGCCAAGTGAACTACAGTCAGAGAACAGTATGTGCCCCTAGCCAAGTGAACTACAGTCAGAGAACAGTATGTGCCCCTAGACAAGTGAACTACAGTCAGAGAACAGTATGTGCCCCTAGACAACTGAACTAAGTCAGTGAACAGTATGTGCCCCAAGACGCGTGAACTACAGTCAGTGAACAGTAGACGCGTGAACTACAGTCAGTGAACAGTATGTGCCCTAGACAAGTGAACTACAGTCAGTGAACAGTATGTGCCCCAAGACGCGTGAACTACAGTCAGTGAACAGTATGTGCCCCTAGACAAGTGAACTACAGTCAGACAACAGTATGTGCCCCTAGACAAGTGAACTAAGTCAGTGAACAGTATGTGCCCCTAGACAAGTGAAATACAGTCAGTGAACAGTATGTGCCCCAAGACAAGTGAACTACAGTCAGTGAACAGTATGTGCCCCTAGACAAGTGAACTACAGTCAGTGAACAGTATGTGCCCCTAGACAAGTGAACTACAGTCAGACAACAGTATGTGCCATAGACAAGTGAACTACAGTCAGAGAACAGTATGTGCCCCTAGACAAGTGAACTACAGTCAGACAACAGTATGTGCCCTAGACAAGTGAACTACAGTCAGACAACAGTATGTGCCCTAGACAAGTGAACTACAGTCAGAGAACAGTATGTGCCCCTAGACAAGTGAACTACAGTCAGAGAACAGTATGTGCCCTAGACAAGTGAACTAAGTCAGTGAACAGTATGTGCCCCAAGACGCATGAACTACAGTCAGTGAACAGTATGTGCCCCAAGACAAGTGAACAACAGTCAGAGAACAGTATGTTCCCCAAGACGCGTGAACTACAGTCAGTGAACAGTATGTGCCCTAGACAAGTGAACTAAGTCAGTGAACAGTATGTGCCCCAAGACGCATGAACTACAGTCAGTGAACAGTATGTGCCCCAAGACAAGTGAACAACAGTCAGAGAACAGTATGTTCCCCAAGACGCGTGAACTACAGTCAGTGAACAGCATGTGCCCCAAGACAAGTGAACTACAGTCTGTGAACAGTATGTGGCCCAAGACAAGTGAACTACAGTCAGTGAACAGTATGTGCCCCAAGACAAGTGAACTAGTCATTGAACAGTATGTGCCCCTAGACAAGTGAACTACAGTCAGCGAACAGCATGTGCCCCAAGACAAGTGAACTACAGTCAGAGAACATTATGTGCCCCAAGACAAGTGAACTACAGTCAGACAACAGTATGTGCCCCTAGACAAGTGAACTACAGTCAGTGAACAGTATGTGCCCCTAGACAAGTGAACTACAGTCAGTGAACAGTATGTGCCCCTTGACGAGTGAACTACAGTCAGTGAACAGTATGTGCCCCTAGACAAGTGAACTACAGTCAGTGAACAGTATGTGCCCCTAGACAAGTGAACTACAGTCAGAGAACAGTATGTGCCCCTAGCCAAGTGAACTACAGTCAGAGAACAGTATGTGCCCCTAGACAAGTGAACTACAGTCAGAGAACAGTATGTGCCCCTAGACAAGTGAACTAAGTCAGTGAACAGTATGTGCCCCAAGACGCGTGAACTACAGTCAGTGAACAGTAGACGCGTGAACTACAGTCAGTGAACAGTATGTGCCCCAAGACGCGTGAACTACAGTCAGTGAACAGTATGTGCCCCTAGACAAGTGAACTACAGTCAGACAACAGTATGTGCCCCTAGACAAGTGAACTAAGTCAGTGAACAGTATGTGCCCCTAGACAAGTGAAATACAGTCAGTGAACAGTATGTGCCCCAAGACGCGTGAACTACAGTCAGTGAACAGTATGTGCCCCTAGACAAGTGAACTACAGTCAGTGAACAGTATGTGCCCCAAGACAAGTGAACTACAGTCAGACAACAGTATGTGCCCTAGACAAGTGAACTACAGTCAGAGAACAGTATGTGCCCCTAGACAAGTGAACTACAGTCAGACAACAGTATGTGCCCTAGACAAGTGAACTACAGTCAGACAACAGTATGTGCCCCTAGACAAGTGAACTACAGTCAGAGAACAGTATGTGCCCTAGACAAGTGAACTACAGTCAGAGAACAGTATGTGCCCTAGACAAGTGAACTACAGTCAGACAACAGTATGTGCCCTAGACAAGTGAACTACAGTCAGTGAACAGTATGTGCGCCTAGACAAGTGAACTACAGTCAGAGAACAGTATGTGCCCCTAGACAAGTGAACTACAGTCAGTGAACAGTATGTGCCCTAGACAAGTGAACTACAGTCAGTGAACAGTATGTGCCCCTAGACAAGTGAACTACAGTCAGACAACAGTATGTGCCCCTACACAAGTGAACTACAGTCAGAGAACAGTATGTGCCCCTAGACAAGTGAACTACAGTCAGAGAACAGTATGTGCCCCTAGACAAGTGAACTACAGTCAGACAACAGTATGTGCCCTACACAAGTGAACTACAGTCAGAGAACAGTATGTGCCCCTAGACAAGTGAACTACAGTCAGAGAACAGTATGTGCCCCTAGACAAGTGAACTACAGTCAGACAACAGTATGTGCCCTAGACAAGTGAACTACAGTCAGAGAACAGTATGGGCCCCTAGACAAGCGAACCTACAGAGCTTGTGGCCAGGATCTGCAGCTCCGGCTCTTCACACTCAAGCAGTTTCTGCACCATCTTGAGGAAGCTCTCCACAAACAGGTTGAGGGACTGGGCGTGGCAGGACTTTAACAGTTGGTCCAGGGCATCCATGGCAATAAACACAAACCTGCAACATCAGCATTGTAACCTGTTTGTATTATATATTGTAGGCTTCCTCCAACACACAAACCATATGCCTAACCTTCTACAGATTGTCCTTTGCACCTAGAGATTGTTACAATTCTGATTATTGTGTGATGAAGAAACCTGAAAATATTCTAGAATGACTTTGCTCAAGTCAGACTGGTTAATCAGAGGTTTTATATCATAATAGCAAGCCAGTTACACATACTTTTACACATTCACTTTCAAATTAAACTTTAGAGGCACCAATTCAAATAAACATACTTCATAATCAAAAGTAAATAATGTAGGTAAATATCTTACATAAGGGGGAATGGAGGCAACCACTAATTAATTATCTAAAATATATCATACAAACATCTGTATTGTGCCTTAATGTTATCTGAACTAAACTGAACTTCTATTTACACTCAGGCAGCTATCAGAGGCATTAGAGGTAAAACAAAATCATTTCAGCAACATATACATGTACGTATAAGTATGAACTCAATACAAAACATCGTTGTTGTGGGTTGTTTAGTTGGATCCTGTGAAATATATCTATGGAGACCTTCTAATATGAGACTTATTCACGTGTATCAGAATTCTGGTTATTTCCAATGTAATATGATCAAACATTACCTGAACCTGTCAAAAGATGCTCTGTGCAGATAAAATCTGACTTACGGTATGCGATGTCTGTGCACTTCTCTGTTGAGCCTCTGTTCAAGATACTGACCAATCTTGTCCAGCTTGTCAGGTGACGATACAGCATAGAATGTCAACTGAGCCATATTGTTCTTTACCAGTCCATCCTAAAAACGTATAAAGAATGTGATATATATCCTAATGGATGGCATTGATATATGAGGTTGTGTGATAACCGCTTCTGCAAATTTCATGATCCTCCAGTGTTAAAAAGTAGTGATGCTAAACAGTCTGTTGCCAAGTTTCAGGCCAGATGTCTATGTTACATTTTGTGCCATGTGTGGAACTGAGACAATGTCTGATGTGAGAGAGAGAGGTGAAATTGGGTTTAACGTTCTGTTCAAGATTATTGCACTTTTATAGTGACATGCATGTGTTTGTGTGGCTGCTTGTACTAGTCCATACTAATGCCGGTCCACTGAGGTACTATGCCACAGTTCAACATGGATACCCAATCAGATACAGTACGTTGAGTCTAAGATGACCAGTCCTTGTTTCAGCCCCTTGATCAATTTAATCCAGCTCTCCAGGCCAGGTAACAAATGCCATTTTTTAACTTATGACAGGACCAGGCATTAAACCGCTGACCGTCCATTCTCTGAGAAGACGTTATATCCACAAGACTAAGCGGCATAACATCAGTCTGTGACTTGGCCACTTTGTTTTAAAACACCCCGTCCCCAGCGTAGGTCCTAGAACAGACCTCACACATACGCTCCCAAGGACGTAAGGCGAACCAGCTTGGCATCTCTTTTTTCGCTTCATCAACCTATCAAACGCACGTAGAGATTGAATAAGGTAAGAACGAGAAGAGGAACGATTGACAATACCCGTTTAACACACTGGTCTTCAATCAACTACTGAGTCATCACTTGTGCCTAGGCAGAGGTGAGCAGGTAGAAGATCGGGACACCATTTAAAACATGGCCGCACCGGATGGTGGCTTCTATTGACATAGACCGAAGTCCCAACAGACAAGCATATATACCCTCCCAATGGGAGCTTGTCTGGGAAACCCAATTAACATAAGCAATAAATGAAAATATTGCAGTATACACAGGAAACCAGACTTGGGACTTGTAGTTCGCTGGGCTTCCTCATCTGCGCTGTGTGGCTGCTGTGACCTTGGACGTCGGCGACTGAGATTCTGAAAGGAGCAGGAGGCAAAGACCATATCAGAATGCCAGAACATGCCTCCATGATGGCTGAGAGTGTGCAAGACTATGCAATGCCAAAGTGGAAGTCACTGCCCGCATCTCAAGAGGATTGGAAGCAGCTGGGTGGTAGTCCCTCAAAGGTGTAGACCCTGATGATGATAGAAAGCAGTCAGTGGAGATGGTGGTTCAAGATACATCAGAAGTTGCAGCTGTCGACCTGTGGATGAAAAACATGCTTGCGACAGCGACGGATGGTCTGAGATGCCTTCAAGTAGATCTTGTACATGTTGTAGGCTCAGGCTGGGCAAAGTGAGACGTCTTCCACGACATCAGCTCTCAATCAATGAGAGTGGTGGAGGCTGAAAAGACGATCCGGTTGTCCTTGAATACAACCAGATCCGGTTGTCCTTGAATACCACCGGATCCGGTTGTCCTTATCATGTTGAAGATGCTGGAACTGGACTCAACCGACATCTAAGCACGAGTCCCTCTAACACGAGCTGCAGGAGCCAGCGCAAGCAGGAAGATCGTCATGAACGTAAAAGTTTGAGGTTTTTAACCACAAGTGGTTCATAGTCAGCCAGGAGAAGTGACGGAAGAATACACAGAGATACCAAGCTGGAGGGCCAAGTTTGGAAGATTGGTCCATAAGGTGGTATGAGCGAATCAATGTCTGAGAGTCAGAAACAGCGGAAACCCTGGAGCCTGAGGTCATGGTAACACCTGAATTACTCCCAGTCTGAAAGATCTGTGTAGATCTAACGGTAGTAAGTTTTATCCCATTAGTGAGTAGTTGGTACAGAACTGATCACTGCCCAGTGAGTGCCCAGTGTCAAACCATAAGATGCCTTGTACTTCATAGGTGACATAGGTAATCTGCTACTTGTGGTATAGTAGCTTGGCTGCAGAAAACCCTGGATCTTGAAAAATGGTGAAAACTTTTCCATTTATCGTCACAGAGATTCTCGTTGATTGACGAAGTGCTAAGGAGACTGCCTTAGCTGCTCTAATGGAAAATCCTTAGCGAGACTGCTCTTGATATACTCCATACGTGAAGTTCGTATAATTCTGGTCTTGGGTGGACCTGATTGGAGGGAGGAAGCTGGAAACTTTGTTCTAGGACATTTCCACAACAAGATCGAAGAATTAGAGGAAATGCATAGTGTGAGATAGGATAAGTTTAAATATTCTTAAATCTGACTTTAAGATCTACTGAAAATAACGTCGAGTTACGGGTTCAGCCTAGTAGACTGAAATATTTTGGGCATATGGTTTTTTTTGTGCAAATATCAATATCACATATGTATTTGTATGTTGTGCCCTGTGTAGCACCCATGTTGTAGAGATGACACATCATCTTATTATATGAGATTATAATAATCATTAACTGCCATACTTAGGCTAGGTTTTTGGTGTTTCTAAATTAAAATCAGTATAACTAAACATCTGGCATTCTGAATGGAATGAGACTTGACTTACCTGCCATGCAGCGTTAGAACATTGGCAGTAGTCCTATAGTCCTTATTGGTCTTGTTATAAGTTAATACAGGTTACTTCTACCAAGCCATAAAATTGGTTATACATATAAATACATTGCAACCATGGTAACATGAATTAGGAAACGTTTAGATCCAAATTGGGAATTTTTTAATGACACTTACTGCAGAGTAAAATCCCTGCAGTAACGAGAATGACTTGACTTTCATTCTTAATTTCGAACACTACAAGAGGTAGGGTCAAGTAATCAGATCCACATGACTAATTCAAGACTTATACCCTCGCGACAAGTGTTTCCGTGGTATTAAGAAAAGCATTACGATAAACCAACCAGCTGACTTCGATAAGCAATAAATGTGAAATAAATCATTAGAACACTCACCTTTACACCATTTAATTACAAGGAAACATAATTTTGTCCACAAATGCCTCCGTATCGGCTGCTGTACAACATGGTACAATAGCGGCCATTTTAACACAACTTGTAGTGATGTCATATGTTTCCGTGGTAAAGTTCATCGGGTCAAGCTACGGGTGGTTAGCACATGCCACAATGTCAAAGTTCTTTGGAATCGAAAGTAATGTTCCCAAGGCACTTCCAAACGTAACAAAATACAGATGACACTGTACTTAATTATGAAGTATGAAATAACTGTCACTTGGACACAAATTTTCAGATTATTTACAGTTTATGATCATGATCATCACAAATTTCGTTATTCTTCTTGGTGTCTACAAGGTAGACCGTAACACGGACAGAAAAACACATCATGTCGTCAAGAAAGGAGATGTCACAACAGTATTTTAAATGCACCCAGTGTTCACAATTCCCATGCATGCACTGTCCCCACTTAGTGAACTCAACATGTGGACATCGCCTCAGTTCATCTGGCTGAAACTTTCCGCATACACAACCCTTTTCATCAACATCGTTGATAGATTCAGAATCTGATTGATCGTCGCTTGAGATAAGGAGCTTATCAATCCCAGATGGTCCAGGTTGTGGGACGTGTGGCTGATTTCCTCATACTGTCCTGCTTATCCTTGCTAGTAGACTTGGTAGTTGGTTTAGTTGTCTTTGGCTTCACAGTTGATTTTGATGCCTTGCTTCCTCCGTTTGTTGATTGTTTGGACTGGTTGACATGAAATATCTGGTTCCGTAATTGCTTGTCCACCAACGATCTTATGGATAGAACGTCTTGGCTTCAATTTCTTAATGGTAATAACAGGAAGATGATCTTCAAAAAATCTTGAATCTGAGGGCTGTTCAACGATGTCAGGACATGTAACTGAAATTTCTGATGCTTTTTCCAACTGTTGATTGGCAAACGTAGATGGCTTCAGGAATGACTCGTCAATTGCCGTCGGCTCAAATGGATAAATACCACATTTCCTGAAAGCACTGTGCAAGTTACTGGCAGACAGAGAAATCTTGTATGCCTTACAGGCCAAAGAACAGATGCTATATCGGTTAACTGTTCCAGAATTTGACTGCTGCCATTTCCTACACTCTGAACTGAAAATCTTGGTGAAAGGCCCAAAGCATGCAACATCCATCAGCTGGAGAACATGGCTTGTGTGAGGTGGTAGAACAAACAGGATTATCCCCTGATCAACAGCGTAATCTATCAGATGAGGGGTGATGTGAGACCTGTGGCCGTCACATAGCAGCAGAGTTTTCTTGTCACCTCCAACTTTGGCATACTTCACAAAATGGCCTGTCAACCATCGTTGAAATATGTCTGTATTGGACCATCCCGTCTCGCTAACAGTTCCACAAGTTCCAACTGTCGAACCATCGCGCATGCGTGAACCAGGGAAAATGAAAAAAGGTGGAATCTTCTGACCTAATGCATTGCCGCATCCCAAAACAGTAACTGTAGAGGATTTCTCTGGGCAGATTTCAATTGGAACTTCGTCTGCAGATCCAACGATTTGCGGTGAAGAATGTGTGAGATTAATTCCCTTCTCATCAACGTTGTAGATCAGATCTGGGCTTGACTTTAGGTCATACTTATCAAGGACTGCTTCAAGATGAGAAAAATACTTGTTAATGCTCTCCTCAGATGTGGCAGTGGCTCATAATTGAGACAATCCCCTTGGTCGTCTCAACTTCAGTTCAGGCCATCTTCCCAAAAAACCACTGCAGTGATAGTGATTTGGAATCATTACTACGTTTCTTGAGATTTATGGCATAGTCAGTTCCAAGACAGATAACCTGCGCCCTGGTATATCAATACCTACTGAGGCTATAAGCTTCATGTGGTCGACAAGGCGTGCTTCTTCTTCTTGGGAAAATAATGGGCCTGGTCCAGAGGACAAACATTCTGGGGAAGTAATGCCTTTAGTTCTGTCCCTCAGAGTCTGGTCAGGCACAGAGTACTTCCTGGCTGCTTTGTAGACAGAAGAACCTCGTTCAACTATTTCCAGATAGGCTTCTTTCAGTTGTGTTGGACTATAAGGCCGGTACTGACGTTTACGTCTCGCAGGATTATCCTACAAACCACGATAAACGATATAAGATATGGCCCTACTCAGCTTCAATAGTTTTAATAATTGAGCAGGTATTCCCCTTAGTAGTCACATGATACAAATTACTGTTTACATCAGCTAGCAGACGAACTTCTCTTGCTGAACTTACGAGTTGAATATTTTTTACGATCTCATTTTTTATAATGGTACAAAAAGTGCATTACGTGCAAAAGGTTAGTTTTAGTTAGTTTATCGTAATATAAAGCTGTACTTACGCAAATAGATGCAATTCTGAACATTTTTCGCTCAGAGCTGTCACGATCGAGTTGTCAATGTAAATAATCGCTAGGGGGCGCAAATCCGTGCGAGGTGCGCGAGAAATGACGGCATAAAAAAATACCACGGATTGATGTGTTGGCAGATACAGGAATCATGTTTTCTCTCACATATGAGCATGAGTAGTTTTATCTGGACCAGATGACAGGGAGCAATACACTATAGTCATTGATGGACTGACCATCATTTTATCACTTTACCTCTGGGTTTGCTGGAAATATGTTGTCTACCAGTCTCTTGTAACGAGGTTTCAAGGCTGCACAACAGCCACAGCAGCCTGGGAACAGATAAATATTCAGCAAGTCAGTTTCATGTCAAACATGTTAAAAGGTTGTGTTTGCTATACATTGTTAGTAAGAGAATAAGAATTCTTGGTTTCACCTGCATCTTTAAATAATATGTTTGTTTGTTGTTGAACACCTTATTAAGTAATATTCAAGCTATATGATGGCAGTATGTTAGTAATCGTGCCTGGACCAGGAAATCCAGTGATTGATATTGTGAACAACAATTAGGTCTAGGTTACAATCACACACAATCAAACCAAGTCATCGAGTATTATATACCACCCAATACATTTGGTCACCCCTTACAACTAGCATAGGTTGGGTTCCTATTCTAACCTGAATAACCAAGGGGCTAAACCAAATGTAAAATTGAAACGATATGTTTGCTATCAACATTAACGCTAGTTGCCATATTCAATCTCTGCTTGGCTACAAAACATTTCCATGTCATATTCTTCCTCTTACATTAAAATACCTTTCATTGCTTACAGGAGAAAAGATCTTGTTTGCACCAAAGACAAGTTTTACAAATTCATTAGACAAATATTTCGTTTTCTAATCAAACTAACCCTTATCCATTTAATCTTGGCACCACTTTTTTTAACAAGGGCGTGCCACTGAGTCCAGTGTCAGTACAGTCACGAGCATTGAGTCCTGCCACGGTACAATGACTCAGTCAATGGATCGCATACACAAATCGAGAGACACTTTTTAACAAAATAAGGGAATAGAGGATTTAACATTTAGCGTCCTTAATTAAAGCTTCACTGATGAAAGGTCTCGGTTTGTTACCAACCACCGGCCGGTTTCACGGGTTTGTCAACGGCAACAGACACCTGTTTTCATTGACGGTTTTACGTTTGTTCCTAGTGCATATATCTTACCTGCCATCCCGTTTAGTACTTATGACAGCGCTATTGTGTGCCGAATCGGAAGACTTTGCAAATCAGGCATTAAGGTGAAGATAAGTGACTTAAATTCTTATAATAATATAGGAGAGATCCAATCGAAATGAAACGGTAGCCATGTTAGATTTGCACGCCCCCTGGGAAATGCCTACAGGAGTTACCTCCCATGAAACACCAGCGCGCTGAGAAATCGACACAAAAGACAGAAATTATGATTTTGCATTATATAACACCAATATATATATAAAGAACAGCCGACTAATGCGTTGTTACTATTACTTTTGCTTCCTGTGAAATAGTGTGACAAATAATACTTTCATAAAAGGTCTATTGCGAATGGAGCCATGAAGTTACTTTGTCAAGCCAGATACATGTATAAACGGGTGGGATTAAGTTCCTTTTAAATTTAAATACTCTCTGATTTACATTTTTGCTTTATTAATGTATGTTCATTTAAACATTTGCCTGTTGGCCAAATATATAAATTGTATCAAACTTTCTTATATTTGAAATGTATGTATTTCAAGGATTTAATAATTACAGCAAGGAAACACATATAAATTTAGCATTATGTCAGTACCAGCTATTTGTGGGAATTCATTTCGAGAGATAATCATCAATTCGAATTTTGTCTGATGGATCACGTGTGCACATCGGAGTGAGTGAGTAATGTTTCAGCAATATCACGACGGGGACGCCGAAAAATGGGCTTCATGCACGCATTGTACCCATTTGGGGAATCGGACCCGGGGTCTTGGGCGTGACGATCGAACGCGTTAAACCACTCGACTATCCCAGCGCCCCTATGCAGGTTGATTCTTCATGATAGTAAGAACTTTTGAATCGAGAACAATCTCATGTATACCACTGCACCACATTCTGGGTGACATATGCATTAATCGAGTATATGATTAGCGGATACGGACAATAGCAAGGGGCGCAACTCTGCGAAGCGATATCCTTCTTTAAGCTTGTGCTTGTCCGGACTAATGCCGATGTAATAGAGCTCGCCCACTGAGATACCATGCCGCGTTTAAATATGAATACTCCACTCAGTTTTAGCCCCTTAATGCCGAGCGCCAGGCAGGGTAACAACAAGCACATCTTATTAACGCATTTTGGTATGACGCGGCCGGAGATCGAACACCCAACCTTCCGCCCTCCGGGAAGACGCTCTACCACTAGACCACGGTGGCGTCTATCCTACATTATATATTGACGTACTACCCTTTATGTATGCACAGTCTGCTCGCTATAATGACACGCGACTCTTTTACGCATCGCTTCACTTCTGCTCACGTGTCTGAGTATCATATATAACTGCCTACAGTAAGCCAATAACTCACGTATCTGAGTATCATACATAGCTGCCTACAGTAAGCCAATAACTCACGTGTCTGAGTATCATATATAACTGCCTACAGTAAGCCAATAACTCACGTGTCTGAGTATCATACATAGCTGCCTACAGTAAGCCAATAACTCACGTGTCTGAGTGTCATATATAGCTGCCTACAGTAAACCAATAATTCACGTGTCTGAGTATCATACATAGCTGCCTACAGTAAGCCAATCACTCACGTGTCTGAGTATCATATATAGCTGCCTACAGTAAACCAATAATTCACGTGTCTGAGTATCATATATAGCTGCCTACAGTAAGCCAATCACTCGCGTGTCTGAGTGTCATATATAGCTGCCTACAGTAAGCCAATCACTCACGTGTCTGAGTATCATATATAGCTGCCTACAGTAAGCCAATCACTCCCGTGTCTGAGTATCATACATAGCTGCCTACAGTAAGCCAATCACTCACGTGTCTGAGTATCATATATAGCTGCCTACAGTAAGCCAATAATTCACGTGTCTGAGTATCATACATATCTGTCTACAGTAAGCCAATCACTCGCGTGTCTGAGTGTCATATATAGCTGCCTACAGTAAGCCAATCACTCACGTGTCTGAGTATCATATATAGCTGCCTACAGTAAGCCAATCACTCGCGTGTCTGAGTATCATACATAGCTGCCTACAGTAAGCCAATCACTCACGTGTCTGAGTATCATATATAGCTGCCTACAGTAAGCCAATAACTCACGTGTCTGAGTATCATACATATCTGTCTACAGTAAGCCAATCACTCACGTGTCTGAGTATCATATATAGCTGTCTACGTGTAAACCAATAACCACGTGTCTGAGTATCATACATAGATGCCTATAGCAAGACAATAACTCACGTGTCTGAGTGTCACATATAGCTGCCTACAGTAAGCCAATCACTCACGTGTCTAAGTATCATATATAGCTGCCTACAGTAAGACAATAACTCACGTGTCTGAGTGTCATATATAGCTGCCTACAATAAAACACGTGTTTTACACCCACAAAGTTCCTTTTGTCTGAGTGTCAACATACCAGTAATTTGTAAAAGTAAAATGTACGTCTAAAGCTGTTTTTTTTCTCCTGCTCTCTACAATCGGAGTGATTTTCTTCTGAATTGTTATCACGTGACATGAGGACATCTGTTACGATAAATATTGTCGCCGGTCACGTTGTCGCAGGCAATGATGTATGCCGAGGTTCCCTGCACATATTGTCGGCATTCGTCGGAGCACAAAAAAGAACTTGGCGATGACAATGTTGTTGATCATGATGATCTCCACTACATTCACAGAAAACATGTTAGACTTGATTTTTACCCCCCCCAACATATAACGACGGGGGATATATAGTCGTCAGTGTGTCAGTCTGTCTGTCCGTCCTTCTGTAATCTTCTATATTCCGGAGCATATCTCGAACACTGTATAATCTAGCTTCACGAAACGTATTGATAACATTGAGTAACGGTGCCTGTTGCTATTTATAGATTTTCCAACGTTGTATTTTGGACAGTTACCATGGGAACGTGATGAACTTTGAAACTGACGGATAGTTCCATTGCCGGAGCATGTGTATCTATAACTATACAAGCTGGCATATCTCTGAAAATAAATATTGAAATATTTAGAGTTTTTATTGAATTATTATTGATCATTTCTGGTCGTTATCCAAAACTAAAAAGGTGTAGATTTTTATGACAACTTCAT
Source organism: Haliotis cracherodii (assembly GCF_022045235.1). NCBI lineage: Eukaryota > Metazoa > Mollusca > Gastropoda > Lepetellida > Haliotidae > Haliotis > Haliotis cracherodii. Next base: position 52,823,919 of record NW_027266297.1, on the reverse strand, counting down.
AAGCTAATATATCAGGTAATGCGTTTAGATTCAGAGACGTAAATTCAAATGTATGATATTTGTTGTTGAAAACATTAACAGAAAATAGTAAAGAGGTGGATGCTGTTGAGGGAATGTAGTTGTATTTAGAAATTATATATGTTTAACAGCATATGTTTCTACATGTATGTATAGTGGATTGGGATATATAAACAAGGTTTCCCCTATATAAATTACATCATACATTGTACAGAATAGTTTAATTAATATACTCAGCAAAATAGAAGTGGTATTCAGACAAGTGTCATATAGATTAATATATACATGTACATAGACATTCCAAAGTTTTATAGATAAATAATTATACAGCAGTCTCCAGATGTCTAACCAGTGTGTCACTTGTATAACACTTGTATAACACTTGTATGATACTAGTGTATCCCAGGTAGTTTCCTACACTAGCAATTTCATAAGAATAAAACATTTCTGGTTTCTGGTCGTAGATTAATTATTGCAGTTAAAATCCATATAAAACAGATTAAGATCATAAAGGTGATCGCATTAACAATATCCCGAGTCATCTAAACACCTATCATATCTGTGGCCTTTCAAATCACTCCAGCCCGGCATATGTCGTCGCCGGCGATAATATGTGACGATTGGTGACAAAATGTGCCAATATATGCCGTAGCACTCTTCTAACACAAAGCATGGTACTTGAGAACCTGGGAAAGTACGTAACTTTCGCATGAGTAACACAACACGGAGACACATTGAGAGCCACAATAGGACTACGCCGAGATAACCCAACACGGAAATGAAAAGAGGCATGTTTGGTTTACAATAACATGCCAATGTTGCTTGGGCAAATACGATCGTGTATTATGAATCAACACTAAGGGATGTTGAGTCATCGACAATGCACCATCACATTGATAGTAACAGGAGACAACTGACAGGGAAGTGTTTCACTATACAACACCGGGGTAGGACATGTTTAAGTGACGTTAGTATTGAATGTAACTGATACAATGTCCGACATATCGGACATTCGCCCCGAGGACAGCGTGAGTCTGGCGAACCTGGACACGACCTCACACACTTACCAGTCTCTGCTGTCCAACCCTTGGTCACAACCAGCACCACAAGCCACCCCCTCGTACGCCATAACAACCAACGGCTACCTCAACGCCCTTGCATCCCGCCATGCACGCCAGTCGTCTCGCACCCACAGCCGACGGCGAAGATCAAGTGTCAGGCAAACGGAAGAGCTGCAGGACGTGTACAAAAAGATTAAGATCCTTTTTACTCTAATATGTGTGATGGTCGTCGTGATGGTCATCTCGGTGCTGGTGACCCATCCTAAGATTGGCTTGTTCGCCTCAGATGGTGACGATGAGCGCATTGAGTCGTATTACGTTTCTGGGCAGGGGAAGTATAAAGAGTTTTCATTGTGTGCTAAATGCCAGGTGTTGAAGGATGATCAGATCATACGGGACACTCGCTCCTCGCAGAACAGAGAATTCTGTTGTTTCAGAAGAATTGGACAACTGATAAACCTATTTGATTCGGTAGGTTCATATCTTCATCTGTCACTTTCCTTATGTCTGCTTTGATAAGTGTATTTGTTGTTTAGCGTTGAACTCACCAATATTACTGCAATATGACGGCGGTCTGTACATGATCGAATCTGGACCTGATAAACCAGTGGTTGATATAATGAGCAACGTCCTACACCGTCGGGCACCATGACACTCGACACCTTACGACATTGCTGGAGATCAGTTTTAACCTGGAATCCCCAAGGGGCCAATATTGTAGACAGCGACACCAGTGGTCAACAGCTGCCAAAGGAAACATGTGAGCAAAAGAGTAGTTCTTAATATGGAACCTCTGTCACAACTCCCTGGGTGTAGGGAACTAGTGGCCCATAGATAGGTCACTGGTGTAACACACTCTAACAGAAATGATTCATCTGGTGTTTCAGATGTTTGAGCGACATTCGAATCAGGCGAAGTCCGAAGGTAAGCAGTGACAGAATTATAGCCGCCTCGTCATGTACATAGTGAAACAATTCCATACAGAGTGAAACAACTGTGTACATAGTGAAACAATTCCGTACAGAGTGAAACAACTGTGTACATAGTGAAACAATTCCGTACAGAGTGAAACAACTGTGTACATAGTGAAACAATTCCATACAGATAGAAACAACTGTGTACATAGTGAAACAATTCCATACAGAGAGAAACAACTGTGTACATAGTGAAACAATTCCATACAGAGAGAAACAACTGTGTACATAGTGAAACAACTGTGTACATAGTGAAACAATTTTGTAAATAGGGGAACAAGTACAGTTCATGCATGTATATAGTGGAACAATTCCACACAGACTTAACAATTTTGTACATGTGAAACAAATACAGTACGTGCATATATGCGAATAGTGAAATAATTCTGGACATTGATTCTAGTGAAAGAAGTTTTCTGTACATTCTGTAATATGACACCAAAGGTCAAAGGCCAAAACCCTCGTGTGCGAGTTTGTTATTTCAGAATTTTAGTTTAGTGGCCCTGTGCCCGTATATCTTCACGGGTGGTGAAACAATTCTATATATAAATAGTGAAACAATTGTTCATTGTGTAACAAATCAGTACAGTGAAACACTTTTGTACATATACTAAAACTTTTACTGCAGAAATCTCTTGTTTTACATGTTTCAAGATGTAACTATAATGTGTGCATTTGTTTACCAACCAACAGATTCTGAATCCAGTCATAAAACAAATGCTGATGCCAGATCTCCCAGTGAAAACACCTCCCGAACGATGGCACACTGCAACCTCATCACTATACACAGTATGTAGATATGTAGACTCACTACATACAGTATGTAGATATGTAGACTCGCTACCGACAGAATGTAGATATGTAGACTCGCTACAGGCAGTATGTAGATATGTAAACTCACTACAGGCAGTATGTAGATATGTAGACTCGCTACAGGCAGTATGTAGATATGTAGACTCACTACAGGCAGTATGTAGATATGTAGACTCACTACAGACAGTATGTAGACTCGCTACAGGCAGTATGTAGATATGTAGACTCACTACAGGCAGTATGTAGATATGTAGACTCACTACAGGCAGTATGTAGATATGTAGACTCACTACATACAGTATGTAGATATGTAGACTCGCTACAGACAGAATGTAGATATGTAGACTCGCTACAGGCAGTATGTAGATATGTAGACTCACTACAGGCTGTATGTAGATATGTAGACTCACTACAGACAGTATGTAGATATGTAGACTCACTACAGGCAGTATGTAGATATGTTGACTCACTACAGGCAGCATGTAGATATGTTGACTCGCTACAGGCAGTATGTAGACTCACTACAGGCAGTATGTAGATATGTAGACTCACTACAGGCAGTATGTAGATATGTAGACTCGCTACAGGCAGTATGTAGATATGTAGACTCACTACAGACAGAATGTAGATATGTAGACTCGCTACAGACAGTATGTAGATATGTAGACTCGCTACAGACAGTATGTAGATATGTACACTCACTACAGGCAGTATGTAGATATGTAGACTCACTACAGACAGTGTGTAGATATGTAGACTCACTACAGGCAGTATGTAGATATGTAGACTCGCTACAGACAGTATGTAGATGTGTAGACTCACTACAGGCAGTATGTAGATATGTTGACTCACTACAGGCAGTATGTAGATATGTAGACTCGCTACAGGCAGTATGTAGATATGTAAACTCGCTACAGACAGTGTGTAGATATGTAGACTCGCTACAGACAGTATGTAGATATGTAGACTCAATACAGGCAGTATGTAGATATGTAGACTCACTACAGACAGTATGTAGATATGTAGACTCACTACAGACAGTATGTAGATATGTTGACTCGCTACAGGCAGTATGTAGATATGTTGACTCGCTACAGGCAGTATGTAGATATGTAGACTCGCTACAGACAGTATGTAGATATGTAGACTCGCTACCGACAGAATGTAGATATGTAGACTCGCTACAGGCAGTATGTAGATATGTAAACTCACTACAGGCAGTATGTAGATATGTAGACTCGCTACAGGCAGTATGTAGATATGTAGACTCACTACAGGCAGTATGTAGATATGTAGACTCACTACAGACAGTATGTAGACTCGCTACAGGCAGTATGTAGATATGTAGACTCACTACAGGCAGTATGTAGATATGTAGACTCACTACAGGCAGTATGTAGATATGTAGACTCACTACATACAGTATGTAGATATGTAGACTCGCTACAGACAGAATGTAGATATGTAGACTCGCTACAGGCAGTATGTAGATATGTAAACTCACTACAGGCAGTATGTAGATATGTAGACTCACTACAGACAGTATGTAGATATGTAGACTCGCTACAGACAGTATGTAGATATGTAGACTCACTACAGGCAGTATGCAGATATGTAGACTCGCTACAGGCAGTATGTAGACTCGCTACAGACAGTATGTAGATATGTAGACTCGCTACAGGCAGTATGTAGACTCAATACAGACAGTATGTAGATGTGTAGACTCACTACAGGCAGTATGTAGATATGTAGACTCGTTACAGGCAGTATGTAGATATGTAGACTCGCTACAGGCAGTATGTAGACTCGCTACAGACAGTATGTAGATATGTAGACTCGCTACAGGCTGTATGTAGATATGTAAACTCGCTACAGGCAGTATGTAGACTTGCTACAGACAGTATGTAGATATGTAGACTCGCTACAGGCAGTATGTAGATATGTAAACTCACTACAGGCAGTATGTAGATATGTAGACTCACTACAGGCTGTATGTAGATATGTAAACTCGCTACAGACTGTGTAGATATGTAGACTCGCTACGGGTGTAAATGTAGATATGTAAACTCGATACAGGCAGTATGTAGATATGTAGGCACGCTACAGACAGTACGTAGATATGTAGACTCGCTACGGGCAGTATGTAGATAGGTAAACTCGCTACAGACAGTGTGTAGATATGTAGGCACGCTACAGACAGTATGTAGACTCGCTACAGGCATTTTGTAGATATGTAGACTCACTACAGACAGTATGTAGATATGTAGACTCGCTACAGGCAGTATGTAGATATGTAAACTCGCTACAGACAGTGTGTAGATATGTAGGCACGCTACAGACAGTATGTAGATATGTAGACTCGCTACAGGCAGTATGTAGATATGTAGGCTCGCTACAGGCAGTATGTAGATATGTAGACTCGCTTCAGGCAATATGTAGATATGTAGACTCGCTACAGACAGTGTGTAGATATGTAGGCACGCTACAGTCAGTGTGTAGTTATGTAGACTCGCTACAGGCAGTATGTAGATATGTAGGTGAGGTGAAATGGGGTTTAACGTCGAGTCAAGATTATTGCACTTATGGCGACGTACTAGTACGGACTGATGCCGATTTATAGAGCTAGCCCACTGACATACCATGCCGCAGTTTAACATGAATACCCCACTTAGACACAGTGTACTGACTCCGAGCCGACCAGTGGTTGTTTGAGCCCCTTAATGCCGAGCGCCAGACATGGTAACAACAAGTACCATCTTTAAACGTCTTTTGGTATGACGCGGTCGTGGATCGAACCGTAGATAGGTAGTAGGCTCACTGCAGATAGTATGTAGTAATGTAGACTGACTACAGCTATATCACTACAGTCAGTGAGTATATAAGCACACTGCAGCTCTATTTTTCCTAAAAAACCAAAATGACTACAAAAGACGTGCTCAGTTTCCTTTGAGTCCATCTCAGACTTTCAGCTAACAGTACTATTCTTCACACTCAGCAACAAAAGTGACACACTTTATTTCCCCTTCAAACTGCCGCCACCTTCGGCACAAATATTAAACAAATGCACCCATGAGATCTTTTAAAAGAGTACTTTTGAGTTCTATGCTCTTACAAAACCACACTATGCTGAACAATAACATGATCAGTTACTACTGCAGATGTAACAAGTTATGAATACAAAATGGCTTTAAACCCCATAATAATCCTGTGGCTAAAATTCATCCCAACACCTGTTACGTGTGAACAAGTTGTTCTTCACAAATGCCTTTGTGTCACAGGCTACAGAGGTTTCCTCTTCTTAAACATTCAAAAGGAAGCCATTTCTTATACATCAATTTTACCACCCCAGAATAGTCATGATCTTCAATCAACTGTGTACTGGAAATATTTGGAATATTTGGGAAGAATTCTATCTGAATTGCTAACAGTTTTATTTTACACAAGACTTTGATAAAGAGTTGGAATACATGTTCAATAGGCCTATGGCCTTCTCCGTATTTAGAAATAAAGATTGATTGATTGACTCATATTGCACCCCATTTCAAGCCTCATTGACATGGTTTCTTAACAGTTGATGTACTGACCAAAACACCTCCCTTTTCACGTGTAGGTGTAGGATACAGTGGTATTGAAAGCAAAGCATTGAGATTACGCATGTTGACAGCCTCATCATCCTTTCATATGATCAGATATAGAAGTGCTTTATGGCTGATTGTGGTATACATGTATGGCATATAACAGTCAAGTCAGTAGTTAAGAAAACCTGTCGCTCGGTTACAGATACTGAATTATCCCCCTTGCACTGGAGCTGTGAGGTAAAGGCTGAGATTGAGGTGGTGGATGAACAGCAGCTGCAGGTGTCCGTGTCCGGCTTCTACTACATCTACTCACATCTCCTGCTGACCCCACAGACTGACCACATGCTCATGCGCAGAGAGACCAACGGGGCGAAGAAGAAGCTGATGTACAAGACCATGTCCAGCCAAGAACAGACCTCCCTGTTGGAGGGCATCTTTCTCCTGAAGAAAGGCGATACTATCTATGTCGTATCCAAAGAGTCTGGGATAACAAAGAGATCGACAAATAACTTTGGCACCTTCATGGTGTAGATGGTGATAGCATAGTGTTCAAGTTGTGTTTCAGGCTGTCAACATTGTACTCTTCCATCATGGTTGTCTCTGTCTGATATGCCTGGCACTGTACTTATTGTGTATTTAGTAGATTACTGTTGCGATCTGAAAACATAATATAATTATTTAAATGGAGTGGAATGGTCGCTAACATCGTTTTCAAGATTACTGCGCTTTAAACGCGATGTGTGGGAGTGCATTTGTACTAGTCCGGTTTCATAGTGCTAGTCAAATGAGACACCATGCTAGGTTAACATGAATACTTCAAACACAGAACACTGACTCTGATCCAACCAGTCCTTGTTAAGGCCCCTTAATGCTGACACCAGGCAGGGTAACAACAGTGTAATCTTAAACGTCTTTTGGTATGAGGCCCGGTTTCGAACCACCTTCCGCCCTTAGGGAAGACACTATATCCACATTCATTGGCAATTCCGCAGGGCCCTTTGCATCACCGACAACTGAGCCACCAGTAACCCCTAGTGTCGATGACTTGTTACATCTCTAAGCGAACTAGAAGTGTGCACTCAGTAATTCTGATGTGATAGCATTTATCTATACCATTTTGTAGGATTGTATGATTTGAAATAAATTTTATGACCAATCAGAGACCAAATGTATTTTCTGTGTATGAATTGGATAAAAGATTTGAAAAAGAGTCTCCCTGAAATCTTTTATCCTTGTGTGTTGGGTTTTAGCATTGCTTTGAAGACCATCTCAGTTATATCAGTGTGTGTGCTTGATGTTGGTGTAAACCCTTAATTTAATTAACGGTTTCACCAACATGGTAAAAGTTATGGGAATCTGGGATTTGAACCAGCAATCAGGTTTCTAGAAAATTGAGGCACCTGTACACCCCATTTGTACAGAACTGAAAACACCTATGTGTCACTGCTGTTTGCCAGATAGACAAGAGTCATCGGAAAGATGACATATCCCCCCGGCAGCTGTCTGTAAAGTAACCACAAGTAAATGTGCAATTCTGTATGTGATGAGTCAAAAGTTGAATGTTCTTTAAGAAGCATACATTGTTTACCAACAAAAGATCCACCATGGTCGAATCCATATGAAATGGAAAGTAAAACGTGTGTTTCTGTGGGTTTTTTTTATGCCAACAAATGACAAATTACAAGAAACAATAACTAAACAAGCATATTGTCAACTAAGTCATCTAAATCCCCTGCCCATTTTAACACGTTATGGTCCAAAACCAGGTAATTGACCAAACATTTCTCTTAACCCATGTCAAAATAGCTGCTATGGAAATTCTAAAATAAACATTACTAAAACTCCTTAATATCAAATGGCCCCGTGCAGACGTGTCCTTCCTTGCTCGCAACCCACGCTCTACCTTTACCGAGGGAGTTAGTTGCCATCCTGGAGCCCTTGCTGGCTTACAGGGTTGGGGACTACTCCCTCCGGACTTCGTACAAGTCCAACTCTTCCAACCTCTCCATCTCCTTTGACCTAGGCCTCTGGTCAGAGCTCCGGCCAAGACCAAGCCAAAGAAGAAGAAGACCCCGGCCCCTACCCCTGCTGCACCACGCCCGGTACAGAAGGCCAGGCCACCCCCGACAGCTGCATTCGAACTCGCTCCCCTCGAATCCAGAGGGGAGGAGCCCTTTCGCACGACGGAAGGGAATGGCCATGTAAGGAAAAAGAGGAAGAGGAGAAGTATCTTCTCCCCCGACTCTCCACCCCTCCCATCACCACCAGCCTGCATGACCACAGAAACCCAGACCGCCACACCACCAGGCCCCTCCCTCAACACCAGCCAAGTCCAGACCGACCCGGTCCCGGATCAAGATGTTGAGATCGACCACCGTGTCCACCTTGCACAGCAGGCAGACCTCATTCTGGAGCAACAGGTCCACCCTAACCCTTGCTACCAGGATGAGAGCGGAAAGATCTACCCCAGCAACCGCCCACACGTTAAAACCCCGAATATCCAATCCAATCCAATCCAATCCAAATGGCACCAGTTCAGTATGTTCTTCAGATATAGACATGCAATGTTTGGCATGGAAATATTTAACAGTTTATTTGTTATACTCTATAAGTGTACCCACCCTATATGAAAACTTAATTCCAACTTGTTGCCATGGAAACGTAACAAATAAAAAAATTAAAATTCCTAAATAGCAAAAGGCACCAGTTCAGTATGTGCCTGGTAGACATGCAAAGTTTTGTAAGAAAGTATTTAACAATTTTTTAGTTACGCTCCGGAAACAAACACCACCCTTATAGAAATTAAGTCCAACTTGTTACCATGTAAACATAAAAAAAATAAAAATTTCTAAAATTCCTAAATAGCAAAAGGCACCAGTTCAGCATAAGTCTGATAGACATGCAAAGTTTTGTAAGAAAGTTTTGAATGGGTTTTGAGTTACGCTCCGGAAACGAGTGAGTGTGAGTGAGTGAGTTGGGTTTAACGCCGCTTTTAACAGTATTCCAGTTATATCACGGCGTGTCAGCTTAATGCGGGAGGAAAGCCCGAAGGGATGCAGGTCTCAGACGTTTACCACTTCGGTGAAACCCACGAGCACGGGTATGGTGCTGACAAACCTAGAAACATAATCAGGGCGAACCGGGATTCGAACCCACAATCATAGGTTTCTGGCGTGCCTAAGGGACGCAACTCTGCACAGCGAATCGCGGCGCCTTAGACGACTGGGCCACCCGTGCCCCCGCTCCGGAAACGAACTCTAACCCTATAGAACTTAAGTCCAACTGGTTGCAATGGAAACGTAAAAAAATAAAAATTCCTAAATAGCAAAAGGCACCAGTTCAGTATGTGCCTGGTAGACATGCAAAGTTTTGTAAGAAAGTATTTAACGGTTTTTGAGTTACGGTCCGGAAACGAACACCACCCTTACAGAACATAAGTCCAACTTGTTGCTATGTAAACGTAAAAAATAAAAATTTCTAAAATTCCTAAATAGCAAAAGGCACAACTTCAGTATGTGACTGATAGACATGCCAAGTTCGATATAGAGTTCTGCCCCGGAAAAGGAAATGATTACAGACGGGCAGTCAGACAGACTGGCTGATCGCTATATCCCCCCGCAGCATTACATGCTGGGGGGGGGATAAAAAGTATAAAGCTTCCAGTATTGGCAAGTAAATAATGAAGAGTATCAACATCAGGGAACTGAACTGATCTCCCTTGGAATCTGCTGCTGCTGATTCTGAGGCTGTTTTGTAAAACTGTACTTACATTTGGTACATCACAACAATTAGTTTACTGCAAGTGAAAAGTAAGGACAGTTTCAGTGTCATGAACTCTACTCCCTCATCTGTCCCTGCCGTCCTTACCTATCCCCCCTCCACCTCACCTCTCTATCCCTGTCCCAACCTCTATCCCTGTCCTGACCTCTCTATCCCTACCCTGACCTCTCTATCCCTGCCCCAACCTCTATCTTACCTCTCTATCCCTGCCCTGACCTCTCTATTCCTGCCCCCGCCTCTATCTTACCTCTCTATCTCTGCCCCCGCCTCTATCTTACCTCTCTATCTCTGCCCCCGCCTCTATCCCTGTCCCAAACTCTATCTCTATGCCTGCCCTGACCTCTCTATCCCTGCCCTGACCTCTCTATCCCTGTCCCAACCTCTATCCCTGTCCCTGCCCTGACCTCTCTATCCCTACCCTGACCTCTCTATCCCTGCCCCTCGCCTCTATCCCTGTCCCAACCTCTATCTCTATGCCAGCCCTGACCTCTCTATCCCTGCCCTCACCTCTCTATCCCTGCCCTCACGTATTTCAAGGAACACTGAGAACTGATGATTAGGGTCATGTACATCGACACATGTGAAAAAAACATGTAGGAAGTTCATAAAAATAATGGCACACCAATGAGCTGGTGATTATGCATCACCTGCTACCTGAAAGTGAGATACAGCATGACACGGGTTGAGGATGCTGTAATGTTCAAATGTTGACGGACACAAAGAAAATATCATCTTTTAGTCAAACATAGAGGCCATGTTCACATTTAGCTGCTATTGTATCCACCAGGAAATCGGGTACATTGGTTACCACAAAAACTAAAACCTTTCAAGTGGGCCTACCATTATCCTGGACCTGCACTCATTGTTGTCCACAAGTTTCCCTTCATCTGTTGTGCTGACATCTGACATCCATAGAAACTAGCTCAATTACTTAACATCATATCTTTTGAATAAATAAAGTCAACAAAGCACTTTTATCATGATAAATATTTGCTTATATATTGGATAATCAACACTTTTGGAGACACTTGTCGCCCTTTCATCAGGGTGAATAAACTACAAACTTCTAAATGCCAATCAATAGTGTCATAGACATAACTTGCAACACAACACCAACACAAGAGGAGTTATTTTACATTTAATGTTGTCAGTGTATATACATAATTACAGCTGTGGTGTACTGGACAGGGTAGATGTTCCACACCAATACATCCCACTTCTTTTCGGGACGTAAACACATGCTCACAACTTCCCTCCAATGTCCCGACCTGACCTTCTAGCATTGTTTGTCACAGGCTACACAATAGTGAGATCCAGCACTGAATGATGAGGTCAACCATCTGTGGCCTTGTAATGGTCCTCGTCTATTGTGGAGTAGATGTGCCCCTCGCCACTCAGGAAGTCAACCGCTTCTCTGTAATAAACGTCAAACAAATTATTTTGGATCAGTCACAAAAACATGTCAAGGTTTCTATTTTGTAGAGTTCAATATTCCACTGCACAAATGTAATCCCTTTCATACACAATTCAAGGAGCGTATATAGTCCCCATATATATATGTACTTTTGCAATTTGCAATTGATCAAGTTTTATCCTGGATCTGAAGGGGTGTTCAACCCTTCTTGTAATGTCGTATACCAAGGGTCTTCATCATAGAGAAGGACCAGCATGTCTCAACACTAAAGCCAACAAAAGCTTTTACTTTTTTTCTCAACACCATATAAAACTGAGCAGGAAGATTTGTTTTAATGCTACAGTATTTCAGTCATTTCACAGTATTTGTGAGAGCACAAGTTAATATTTAACATCACATCGGCAATATTTCAGCCATATCGTCAGAGTATTCAGTACTGACAGGTTGGCTTATTACTCTTGTGAAGTAGGAGCATGGGTATAATGGGACAGGCTCCGGTATATGAACCAGTGTACCCTAATAGAGACATGGTGCTGCCTTACACCAGTTACCCAAACACAAGAAAATCAGAATTGTTTTCAACTGGAACCATTTTCATAATACTTTATTTCTTAGACCTATTTCAGATAAGAATATGAGAAGTAATTACTTTTGTTATTTTAGCTGATAGATGAAACTGATATAGAGCTGGAGTCTTCACACCACACTGTCGATCCACAATGACCTAACACACCCTCTCCACGAGTGAGTGAGTGAGTGAGTGAGTGAGTGAGTGAGTGAGTATTGTTTCACACGACAGTCAGTGATATCCCAGCTATCTTATCATATCTGAATTATACCTGTAAATAAGTCTGGGAGTCACACAAGAAGCTGATGAACAAAGAAAAACATCAGCCCAGTCACAAATTCTAACCACCTCATTAATTGCTCTATGACAAGTGATGTGTTCTAAGGATGCAATCTGTCATTTCTGCAACACTGACCTGATCTGCTGCTCTGGCACATTGCGGAGTTGTTTGCACACGGCATCAATGCTGGCCCCAGTGTCAGATGGGTGGTTCTTTATGATCAGCTGAATCTAGTGGAGGGAAAGAAAGAAGTGCACAGAGAATGGATGGCAGCAAACCTGAACGTAATAATCCTTGTACAACACAATGTTCCATGAAAAGCTATTCCTCAAAGCTTTCTAAATCACTGAATAATTCTTCATAGAGTTGTTCGAGTATTGAAACTACAAAACTTCTAGGCTTCAAGACAATTTTAACACTGGACATTTTCAAACAATAGTTATGGAGGTTATCTATCACGTGAGTGTCAATGATTGCCTTTCCCGGATCCATTGGACTGCCACAAGAGTAACTTCACCCAAACAGAAGCTCCTCTTGTCTAGGAAATACCACATTTGCTTAGAGACTGCATGGTCTGCCACAAAGTTTTCTAACAGTATTGCAAAATGCAGCCAGACATCCCACACAGCGACAAAATGAAACAAGGTAAAATGTCAGAAATATTTCATCTACATCCAACTGTGTTTATTTAATAAGGGAAACCTCAGTGGTCTTCACACACAGGTATGGGAACTGATATCCAGATGGTCCTCTCTAAATTCCTTTGCAATTTATATCTATAAATCTGCCTACACTTATGATAGGCCTCTAGTATAGTATCTCTTCGATAAACTTACTTCAGTAGTTTCAGAGAAACATCGCACACACAATGCACCAAGTAAAATAACATGGATCAAGGGCCATAACTCTGTAAATAAATAACTTACTGGACCAATTTTCGAACTGTCTTGACAAGTATCTTTTAGATAGGCATTTATTTATGTAACTTCATTAGTTTCTGTGGAAACCTGTCCCCATTTCACGCAGTATGCACAGTTGAAAAGCACAGAGCAAGGGCCATAACTCTCTAAATAATGGAGAGAAAGGAACACCTCGTACCTGTGACTGTAGTGGGGAAAGTCCAGGAATAGTGCTGCTGCCGCCGCCACCGCTGCCCATGTCACTGAAGCCAGCACCACTGTTGACCGACGCCATCGCACCACCTCCAGCACCCTGTAACATCCAGCATAGACTACCAATGTAACAGTACATAGCAGGAATGTACAACCAAGCACCACCATAGTCATCTACTTGACTAGGTCCACATTTCAGCTGATAGACTTCGATTGTCATGCAAAATTCATGAACCACTTTTTTTCGCCCATTAAAAACATACAATTTGCAAATGTTCAGCTCACAATTGCTGTACAATGCAGACAATCTGCAATCACCTTGCATAAACAGGTTTCCAAAAACATATAGATGTCTAATTGTCAATTTATTCACAGAAACTATCCTGCAGGCTGTTCCATTTGTTGATTTTTGCCAAAGATCCTAATCTTTGCAATCTGTCTTGAAAGACTTATCATTACCCCTGAGGAAGTGAAAAGCAGTGTGGAGGGGAATGAGTAACTGCTGAGTCCTGCTCTACTGACCTGACCACTGGACAACGTGACGTGTGAGTGGATGACCTCCAGCATGTGACAGCTCAGCTCATTCATGTCAGTCAGGGGGGTCATCTTGAAGGCCACGACACTGCGTTTGCCAGCGAAGGAGCGGAGATGGCCGTACACACGGACATAGGTGTTCTCCCTCATGGCCTGCACCCGCTCCTCCTCAGGCAGGTTCTCCTGGTGACAGAGTGGGGACATGAGCCAGGGACATATGGAAGTAACAGCTGTACATGCACCTACACAACCACTTCAATCACGTTACATGCCCTGCAAACTACAGTGCTAGTCAAATCCGAGATATTTATATATTAGTGGTATAACGATACGGCGATACAGTATTGTATCCCGATGCACAGCCCACGATACGATGCATCGATTTGTAAAGCATGTATCGCGATACATACAATATTTTCATAACACAGTTTTACTTACCGTATTTTCTTGAGTATAGTGCGCACTTTTTTTCAAAAAAACACAGCTGTGTAGAAGGGGGTGCGCAATATACACAAATTAATGAGTTTTGATGTTTTTTCCCCCCATGGAAAGACATTACCGTGAGCACGTAACACCGGAAATACCATGTCAACAAATCCACACTGATGTTCGCAAATTATTCATGTAATTACACTGTCTGGCTATAAAAAGTGTTCTTTGTATATCTGAACTTATGTTTGTAACTTATTTCATTAATTTTATTCAAAATTCCTTTTAATATTGTTTTAATTAATTTCGGCGAAATCGTGTGTGAAGTGATCAGAAGATCGCACAAATCACCATTATTAACAGCAACCACGGTCAGATTACCGCTATTTGCGCCTTGAAACGAACTTTAGTTGACAGAGAATGGATACATATATCATAAATGCCATACTTTGATTCGTTAAAAGTTATATTTGTTTTTGTTGGATGATTCTATGTCATCATGTAATTCTTGCGATCACGCGATCACGTGCACGGGAGCCTTGACTGGTCAGACTGGTTCCATGTAAAAAATAATACCCGGCAATAGAGATCAGCTGCTTCGCTTAGGGTTATTATTATTTTAAATATGTTAAGTAAAAGCTGCATCTAAATTAACAAGATATTGGAATATATTATTCCTGATAAAAAAAAAGTTTCAGAACTTTTGCCGATCCTTGCATTAAAATCCTGTAAAGTTACATCATTGGGTGTGTCTTGACTGAATCACAGGTAGATTCCAAGAAAACGTGTGTACAGCTGATTGCTGTGTCCGGCTTAGTTTATGAGAAAATACACAAGGTAATCTTAATCCCTGGATATAAAATAATGCCTAGCTGAACAAAAAATACAATTTAAACGGTAAATCAACATTTCTGGTGATTTTTTATCTCAAATTTCGAATTTGTACTGACAAAGTTTCTCATCACCCGTTTGTTTGCCGAACTTCGCTGAAGGGGTACGGTGTAATTTTTTTCTGCGCATAATATTCAAATTTCTTTTTTTCCAAAATATTGAACCCGCTAGAGGGGGGTGCGCATTATACATTGGTGTGCACTATACTCAAGAAAATACATGAAATACGTTTAACAGTTTCAAAGCCAGTTTAATGTTGGAATGTATTCAGTGCATGTGAAGCATCAGTGTATTGTCCCACTACTAGTGCATAGTGTTGGACTGTGTTCAGTACTTGTGAAGCATCAGTGTATCGTCCTACTACAAGTGTATAGTGTTGGACTGTATTCAGTGCTTGTGAAGCATCAGTCATTTGTGACACACCCTAGTAATTTCCAAATACAATCAGAACATACAAGTG
Source organism: Haliotis cracherodii (assembly GCF_022045235.1). Lineage (NCBI taxonomy): Eukaryota > Metazoa > Mollusca > Gastropoda > Lepetellida > Haliotidae > Haliotis > Haliotis cracherodii. The sequence goes on along the minus strand of NW_027266297.1, from coordinate 52,808,007 downwards.
TTTATTTACAGAGTACCTACATCATTGTCCACAAACTGTTTAACTTCCAGAGGAGGGCCAGTCATGTCATCAATCTCATAATCAATTCGTGTCGGAGACTCTTTCACTGTTCGCACCAAGCCCACGATCGTTACCTGAAACATGTTCATATTCACCATAATTAACCATCAACCTTTTCATGAAATACAACCCCTTTCAGTTCAGGACTATAGCTAGGACTTTCTCTATGCAATTCATATTTTAACACAATTTCCTCGCCAGTCTTTGTTTGCTGATAGTGTTTTAATCAAGGGACATATGTTTCGATTTTGTGGTCTGATATATGGGCATGAGAACAGAATACTGTATATCGCGGTGTATAAGGCGAGTTTTTTGTACCTCAAATTAGGAGGCTTTCAAGGGGGTTTGTCTTATACACAGGGTTGAAGAGTTTTGATGTTTTTCCCCCCAACTCAGACATAACGGTGAGCAGGTAACACCGGAAATACCATGTCAACAAATCTGTAATGAAGTACGCAAAGTAATCATGTAATTACACTGTCTGGTTATAAAAACAGTTCATTATATATATGGACTTACCTTTGTTATCTCTTCTATTAATTTTATTCAAAATTTCATTCAATATTGTTATTTTCATTCCAGCAAAATCGTATGTGAAGTGATCAGAAGGTCCCACAACTCACCGTTATTTACAGCAACCACGGTCATATTAGCACTATTGATGCCTTGAGGTAAACTTTGGTGGATAGAGAATGGATATATGTATCATAAATGCCATACTTTGACTCACTGAAAGTCGTATTTGTTGTAGTTTGACTATAATTTGTAAACATAAAGTTTTCACAATTGCGAGCAAGGAAGCATCGGCAGTGATTGGTCAAATTTTTCCATAAGAAAAAAATATCCGCCAATAGCGTCAGCTGTACCAAAGTGCTACGCTTATGGTTATTAATGTATTTCAAATATATATAGTAAAATACTACTAAAATAACATGATATTGGAATAAACTATTCCGAATAAAATAATAGTTTCAGATTCAGTTTTTTCTATCATTGTATCAAAATTCCTTAAAATTATATTATTGGGTAATTATTAACCAAATCTGGTGTGTACTGCTGATTGCTTCATCCGGCTTAGTTTACAAGACATGATGCACGTTAATCTTAATCTGCATATAAAAGAATGCCAATCAGAACAGGAAATACAATTTAATCGGTAAATGATCATGTCTAGTGTTTTTGCTATCTCAACTTTCAAATTTGTGTTGACCAGGTTTAATTGTTATGATCTGTTTGTTTACCTGATCGCTGAAGAGAAACGATTGTTTTCTGCGGAAGACAAACACGTTTTTTTTCCAAATGTAGGGATTGTGTATGCGCTGGTGATGTGCTTCATTCCTCTATGCTTTATAGACGGGGTATATAAATTAGCATCGATTTTGCAGGCTTGTACAGGGTTTGGGGGGTGTCGTCCTATACGTGGGGTCACTTTAAAGATGGCGATATTGGGTAGTTCAAGTATTTTTACTTGGAGTAATTGATTTAAACCTGATAGACATGATAGGCGTAGACATTATTTATGGGAAAGTTATAGAACTAAAACTGCTGCCATGCATTTGGTGGGAAATGTTACCTGCACAGGGTGCGACCTTAAAATAAAATTGACCTGCACTAGCAGTGTTTTACCATCTTCCCGAGGCCAGGGAGTTAACCGAGTGCATAAGTCCAGTTTCCACCCCTGCCAAACTATGCTGGAATTTCTAGGCTCAATCAAAGCACCCTCCTATTGACCAATAAAATTTCCACCTCTCATAACACTTTACTTCTAACGAAAAGGTGGCGCCCAGTCAAGACAATTGTGATATAACGGGTCTTACTTCGCTTATCTGTTGACGTGGAGTTGGCCTTACACCTGCTTTGCAGATTCTGAAATTGACTGAAATCTGCGCTGCAGCTTTCGAACTGGATGTTGACTTTGTTATGCAATTTTGATTCCATGATGCAGACTCGTTATTCCAGCCAAAATATTATTCCATAATTCCAACTTAGTTCGGCAGGGTTAAAACAAGATTTTTATAGTCATTAACTACGTTGCATCAGGAAAGTGTCTTTTGTCTGCACTGGTGCAGCTTGGACATAGCGAAATCAAAGCCTGATTATTTCAACTGCTGCTTTTGTTGTTATCACAAACATTTGCCCCTCTCCAGGCCTCAAAGTTGAGACTAAAACAGTAGCCAATGCAACCTAAATTTCAATTAGTCAACTGTCTAAATTTCAGAGCTAACCAAATGACTACCCAGAAAAATATCTTGTGGTGACTAAATTCTATTGCTACACATCTGTAGACACACAAAAAAATAACAGCTGATATAGGAAAACATGTCTGCTTATAATTGTACTCGCAAATAATTCCTCTTAAAGTTAACAATAAACCAAAATACATAAAAATTAATGTAATTAGTACTTTATTTTATTTGACAATGCTTATTGGATAAGCGAGGATATACCTATATAAACTAGTACAGCGTTAGAAATTGGCATTAGTCCTGTAGTCCTTACCAAACTGCCCAATAGTAAAGGTATCCTAAGGACCAGTAGAAATTGACCCATTTTAAGTGTTTTGCTATATGTTTTCATTATAAGGACTAGTGGATTAGTTTCTAACCCTGTAGTAACATAAATTGCATCATTGTTCAAGTCATAAGTAACAAAATTAAACATGAGTCATCAGAAAGATGACATATCCCCCGGCAGCTGTCTGTAAAGTAACCACAAGTAAATGTGCAATTCTGTATGTAATGAGTCAAAAGTTGAATGTTCTTTAAGAAGCATACATTGTTTACCAACAAAAGATCCACAATGGTCGCATCCATATGAAATGGAAAGTAAAACGTGTGTTTCTGTGGTTTTTTTTATGCAAACAAATGACAAATTACAAGAAACAAGCATATAGTCAACGAAGTCATCTATATCCCCCTCCCACTTTAACACGTTATGGTCCCAAACCAGGTAACTGACCCAACATTTCTCTTAGCCCATGTCAAAATAGCTGCAATGGAAATTCTAAAATTAACATTAAAACTCCTTAATATCAAATGGCATCTGTTCAGTATGTACGTTATATATGGACATGCAATGTTTGGCAAGGAAATATTTAACAGTTTATTTGTTATACTCCATAAGTGAACCCACCCTATATGAAAACTTAAATCCAACTTGTTGCCATGGAAACATAAAATATAAAAAAATAAAATTACTAAAGTGCAAAAGGCACAAAAGTCCAACTTGTTGCTATGTAAACGTTAAAAATTAAAATTTCGAAAATTCCTATATAGCAAAAGGCACCAGTTCAACATGAGTCTGATAGACATGCAAAGTTTTGTACGAAAGTTTTGAATGGGTTTTGAGTTACGCTCCGGAAACGAACTCTACCCTATAGAAGCTAAGTCCAACTGGCTGCCATGGAAACATAAAAAATAAAAAAAAATAAATAGCAAAAGGCACAAGTTCAGTATGTGCCTGGTAGACATGCAAAGTTTTGTAAGAAAGCATTTAAAGGTTTTTGAGTTACGCTCCGGAAACGAACACCACCCTTATAGAACCTAAGTCCAATTTGTTACCATGGAAACGTAAAAAATATAAATTTCTAAAATTCCTCAATAGCAAAGGCACAACTTCAGTATGTGACTGATAGATATGCCAAGTTTCGATCAAATACACTGAATTATTTTCAAGTTCTGCCCAGGAAAAGGAAATGATTACAGACGGACGGACGGACGGACAAGACAGACTGGCTGATCATTATATCCCCCCGCATTATATGCCGGGGGGATAAAAAGTAGTTTCCATTAAGATACAATTTCAAGACTAGTGCTGTAATTTGTACATATCATAATAGTTATTTGATAGTGATAATTTCAAATGCTTTTGGCAACAATATTGGCTTGACTTTTTGATTTTACCACTTGGTACCTGGAAAACAATACTTGTAGCCATATGGCTACTTGTTAAACATCTAAACCTGGAGGTCTGCTCTCACCTGTGACAGCTCCACATCTCCCTGGTAGAACTTGTCGTCAGTCTGGTCAGCGTTGAGGACCTGGGCCACGGTGCTGGGCATGATGTTCTGGGCTCGGGTCCGACTCTGACCAGGAAACAGGACAATCAGCATCAATCAGCATCAATTAGCAGCAAGTAGTAGGCAGTCACACTTACCTTACAGGCTCACATTGTCTACTGTTCTGCTTTTACTATTCAACATTAAATGATGCCTCATAGTCATGGTCTTACACGGGTTGATTCTCATTTTGGCTTTCACAAGCTCATTTGTAGAAGTCAACAATATTCCAGCAATATCACTTTGGTCTGTGAATCAAGTCTGGATCAGACACACCAGTGACAGAAAGCAGGAGTATGATTAGTCCAGTCAATCCAGGACAACATAGTAGCAAACCTCTTACTAATTGCAACAGAATTTATGCTTCGTGTTTCTTGTACGTGAATATGCAGCACATAGCATATGAAATGAATATATATCTCAATAGGGGAAAGTTTAGTAAAATCAAAATATTTTATACATTTGGATACTTAGCCTGCATTTCTTCCTCAATGCTTCTACTTCTGTTATTTTGACTAGGAAGATGGAGCTGTGAGAGGTCCTGGCTACAGAAGTTGTTGTACCAACCAGTTGTGTGGCTTACTTCCTCCCACAGCCACCATGTGACCGGAAGTGGCGAGGTCACGTATGACCACATCACTGATATAAATGGACTTCTGAAAGAACTTCAGGGGGAGGTAGCAAAGCAATGGAAGAGCACTTTAGATGCAGTAATGCAGGAAGAGTATCCAAATATAGAAACTATTGAGATTTTACTAATTTTTTTATCTTATCCTGCATTACTACCTTAATGCATATTTATCAGATGGAATGGAGGGGGGCATGCCTTTCAGATGGAATTTAGAATTGACCCTCCAACCCGTCCGGGTACACAAATGGCATCATGTGCAGGAAAAACGGAAACAACAGACCTTCCTGGCCAATAGAGCCACATGAAGTAGAGTAGGAGGTGTGAAGTCCAGTCATGGAAAACAGGAAAAATTGAAAAGAGCGTTGACCAAGCTCATGCAGTTGGAATAAGGGGAAACATGAAACCCCTTGTCTGGGGTAAATACTACCAGACAGGTCGCAGGGTCAGTTCCGAGGTGTAAGGATCAAGGTCGTCTGGGGTAAGTGACTTGCTGCTCCACCACCAGTGACAGAAACTATGAACACCTTGTACATCCTCACGAGCCTAATGACTGAGATAATGACTGGCGAAGACAGTATCCCAGCGCCAAAAACTACCTCCATGATGGATTGGATGGAACAGTTGCTGTAGAGAGCCATGTTCAAGGTGCTAGTCTGTACGCCTGCAGTATAATGGAGCACAGCCATAGTGAGATAGTCTTAGTACTAACTTCCATTTTGGAAGTAGGCGAGACCAGAATAAAAAATCTGAGATCCATGTTGTGTCTTGGATCGATGGAGGAAAACCCTGAAGGTTCGAACTGGGCACAGAAGTAGTTCATCCTCATCTTCGGATCCCACTATTGACATGATTGATAAGGAACAGTGAAAGATCTGTCCAGCAGTCCTGGGAGTTGATGCTTAGAGATGGAATCCCAGCGCTGCCCAAACCACTATGTACTCTGTGCTCAAACTGTGCTCGGGAGACATCAAGAGTGACCTGACTCGAGCTACCGTAGCCAATGCCAAGAGATTGGCAAGATTGAAGAAAGACGATGAGACTGGCATTGATTCTGATCCTGTGTAGTAAATAATTAATCAGACTGTTTGTTTTGTTGTAACTTACATTCGAATGTTTCACAACAGTGTCTATATAGATGTTGATGCCAATTGAAACAAGTGCAAAAGTGAGGGTGGCTCACTAATACCCCTGACCCATTTAGTGTGTCAGTAGTTACAAATTAAAGAGCTAGGATAGGGTTAGGGTTTGAAAAATTCATAGAAAAATTAATAAACGTTTTCTTTTGACTGCACCCCTCCATATGACACAGATTATATGTACTACGTTTGAGATGAATCCACTGAATACTTTAAGAGAAATTGCGTGGACAAAGTTTTCGGACGGACGTTAGGGTTTAAAAAATTAATAAAAAAATGGAAAATTAATAAAAACAATTTTTTTCTTTTGACTGCACCCCTTCGAATGACAGATTATATGTACTAAGTTTGAGATGAATCCACTAAAAAGCTTAAGAGAAATTGCGTGGACAAAGTTTTCGGACGGACATTAGGGTTTGAAAAATTCATTAAAAAAATGGAAAATTAAAAAAAAAAAAATAAATTCTTTTGACTGCACCCCCCCATATGACACAGATTATATGTACTAAGTTTGAGATGCATCCAGTGAATAGTTTAAAAGAAATTGCACGGACAAAGTTATCGGTCGGGGGTATAATTAAATGTGACCATTATCATGATTATTAGACATGCACAAGTCAAAAATTAAAGTTGAAAGTGGTCTGTTGAGTAAGGCTTTGAGGTTAGCGTCGCAAAGCCATTGCAACAACCAAAATTGACCCACACAAAACATGAGACATATAAGGTGGTATTTATGGCACTCAAATCGCTACGTTTACATACTTTTCTCTTTCAAAACCCGAGTGATTCTAACAAGTAAAAACTTACACATATTCTCATTGATTTTCATCAGAAATTGTTTCTGTTGCAATTGTTTGGAGGTTAAACTGTATATTGACTGGACTAGATGCACTAGATGGGGTCTGATGACATCAATAGTATGAACAAAGTCACAGACATAAGCCAATCATGCATCAATCATACTAAAAACCTAATCCGGAATTCTTACAGGGACCAAAAAGTGCTCAAATGTGCAGTTTTATATGACAAGGTTCTCCATGTTATCAAAGTTTTGAAACCTAAGCATATAAAGCATGTTTATTACACCATATTTTGCCTCTTTTGCATATTCTAGTTCATAAGAGCATCTTGATAGTTATTCACCTTCCTCTCTTGTGACTGCTGAGGGGTGCCAAACCCCCCTGGGGACATGTACCCCCCTCCCCCACCTTGGTCTCCATAGCCACTTTGGTTGAAGCCTGAAACAACATATACAGGATATAATTAGAGTTATACAACCACATAACTCTACCTGCACATTTCACTGGAATGTTTATGTTTCCTGAACACATGCTTAATGCCAGGGTAGATGTACACACTGGTTCATTCCTGATAGGGCAGTGGCAGCATACTGTCAACATGCTACTTTGAAACACTAAACTAATGGCATAAGCCGGACACTAGCACAGTAAGCAGTAAGGCTGGGACGAGTCCAAATTTACTACCTGGGTACCTACCACCCTTTCATCCGACCCTACCCGGGTATCCGCTGTAGGTCTCAAGAGTTGGGTACAAAATGTCAGAATGGAAAAAATATTTAGATACACTCATAAAACAATCTTGTGATGCACACACTGAATTTGACTAAAACGTCATCCTTATTCAAACATATAAAGTCAGAAGGAATGCATGCATAGTCATATAGAAATGCAAACATTAATGACTTGTGTAACCATGAAGTCATGACGAGTTTTTGTCATTAAAAAAGATATCCCACTGACTATCCACAGGTCCAGGTAGCAGACTTTACACTGGCCTGCAACTAGCTGAAGAGTTTATTTGGGTTACCGTATACTCATAGTCAACTTAAAGGGAAACAACACTCCCAAGTTTGAGAGTATTGAAATATGGATGGGTTATTTGTACGCAGATTCAAAATTGGTTATTATGGTCTATAATTTCAAATGGTTTGACTTGTATTCGGCGCTATTTTCACTGCACGAAGCGACACCTGTCAGAGTATCAAAGAATGAGAAGCTGTAAATCATAACAAAGGTATACAATAAACAATGATAAAGAGCTGCAGCCGAACTGACATGTGTTTTGTTGTTGATTAATGCATGTACGACTTGAAAAGCTGAAGCTGTCTGTCAACATCATATTTTTGTACAAAATAACCTACATAGTATCCATCAGAGAATTAAGGTAAACAAACAGGTAATAACAAAATTGATCAACAAAAATGTGAAATTCAGATAAATTATCACTGAAGATCATGAACATGATGATATCCCATTAAAACTGTACTTTCTGTTTCTGCCTGGCATTGTTTTACATGCAGAAATAAAGATTACAATGTGTATTTTCTCGTAAACTAAGCCAGAAATAGCAATCAGCTGTGTGCTCATTTCCTACCAATCTACCAGTGATTCAGTTGAAAATACACAATAAAAGTAACTTTGACTTAGAAGACGTTTGATGCAATGATCAGATGAAAAAAATCTGAAACTATTATTTTGCATATCTATATTTTGCAGTTTTCGTCAGGTAATCTGAGTAGTTCTACCACTAATTATACCTATAATAATAAACCTAGCATCAAGTGAATGACGACAACAAATACACAGGTGACAATTAACAAATATACTACAAAATTCATATATATGTTGTTTGGTCAAAACAGCCAAATCCATTTGTCAACAGAAAGATTTCCTTCATTCACTAGCAATGTGCAACCTCTTTGCAAAGAATGACACACTGTTTATAATCAAGTGAACTCTGGCAAGCGTATTTAAAATTTCTGGGGAAATAAATCCTTTTGTGTTATATCTATAGGTTGCAAGTCGATCAACTCTGGTCCCCCAAATAACATTTTTCAGTATGTTAGCTTGATCTGCTTTATCTAAATATCTACATATCTTTACGATTAGGTCTTGAGAGTTTGTAAAATATGACAATATATCCGATCAGAATATAACTTCTCTTATTCTTATCTGACCCTGATATGTGCAGTCCGCATATGTGTGGTATATAAGAGAATAGCATTATCTATCATGGACAAAATACCGATATTGTGTTGTCTAATGTTGTCATTTACCTCCTCCTTGATTCTGCCACATTTTTTATAAGATGTCTTTTGGCCAAGGCTTGTTTAATAATGTTCCACTGTCGGCAATCTAGAAGAAATTCACTCAGAAGATGGCGGGAACTTGCACATTGTGCTGACCAATCACATTAGTGCAAAATGTAACTTAGAGTTATTTCCCTTTGAGTTAGAAAATATTCCTAAAGCAGTGATTTTAAGGGCGCTTATTCGAACCTCTTGACTGAGACAGCCGCTAGCCCATTCAATCTGCAACAATAACAGTACTATAATATTCATCCTCAGTACAAAATCAAAACAATATCATTTGTAATTTACACAAATTTTCTAAAACTATTTCGTATGCATTGTGCCTCAAATGTTATGCACCCAGCAATCAAATATATTCTGATGTGTTTTAACTTCGGTGTAAGACAATACATTTACCTGTTCTCTTAGAGCGTTGGAAGAGACGCGTAAATGTTTATATAGTAACAAGAGATATTTTATTTGGTAGGTGAGTTCAAACAGGTTACAGGAACAATGTCAGGAAGGAATATATGGATGTCAACTTCTTTATTATGAGGAACACAACGTTTCGGAGTATATGCTTACTCCTTCATCAGGTGAATGGAGAGCATATATATGTAGATGTAAGGACAGTAAAATCAATAAGATAACAAAAGGTGGAAAATAACAAAGTGTAGAAAGTAACAAGGGATTGGCGCTGATAGGTGGTTAGCAATAAGACAAATGAAGCCAATATTTTACAGTAATTAGCGCTGATGGTATGGGAACCAGTACTTAAGTTATTATACATAAGTAATAGGTGAAGGACCCTGGGCACACGGGAGGCCGGGGGTAATTAGCACTGGTAGGTGAAAGGATGGACATAACAAAGGGCAAATTGAAGACAGCTAGGTAATTAGCACCGACAAAGATCAAAGGAATAAATCCCAAGCACTGGGCACATAGGTTCCCTGGTCACCGTTCATGGCTGGCTGGTGTCTCGTGATGTCAATGTCAAAATTCTTGTAGAGCCCTTTGTCGCCAGTTGTTGTTGTTGGTAGACAGGACTTTTGTGTCTTCCCACATGATGTTATGGCTTTAGTTCTTCGGGATGTGTTCGGAAATAGCGGATTTCAGGTCGAATTTGTTAACAGAGGTCAGATGTTCTTTGAGTCTGGTGTTGAGGGGTCTCAGGGTTTCTCCAATGTATTGGTGGCAAAAGTTGCAGGGGATTCATTCACCTGATGAATGAGTAAGCATCTACTCCGAAACGTTGTGTTCCTCTTAATAAAGAAGTTGACATCCACACATTCTCTTCCTTATGTGTATTATTTCCGTATGCCTTTCAAAGACCAGGAACAATGTCGATTAGCATGTTATGTGTTACATAATACTTCTACTCACAACTATCTTTCTTATCTGTGCACTTGTATTTTCAATGGTATGAAATGTTTATGGTGCATATCAACATCAGTGTCGCTACAGCGTTGCGCCTATTTTCATTACTTATCTCTCAGTAATCTCAACAGAAATAATGTCAAAAGTCATCTCATATCATAAATAAGATTGACTAGATCACATGATAGTATCATACTCACCACACCTTTTATATAAAAAATCAAATCTTAAATAATGTATATTTTCGCCATTTTCTCAAAGTCATGGTTCCGTTCATGTCCTTTCGTCTAATGCGCCCCACCTGACAATTGTGGGTATTTCAGCGTAGCTGTTGTGAAAATATCACAAAAAACATCTTTCAAAGTAACATAAGTGATTTTTTTATGATTTTTTAATTCCTGTTAATATAAAATATATATACTGTCTGGCATTTCGAATTGACTTAATCTAAAGGCAATGTTGTTTTAAATGGACATCATTTTGATCAATAAAGTTGACAGTCGACATGGTGTTCAGAAATACCGAAGAAATCTGAATGAGCATTCTGGGAACTCAGTGTGTTTGATGTATATCCACAGCCGTGAAGATCCGGGGTAGAATAGGTCTACAGAAACCCATGCTTCCCGTAAAAGGCGACTATGCTTGTCGTAAAAGGCGACTAACGGGATCGGGTGGTCAGGCTCGCTGACACGGTTGACGCATGTCCTCGTATCCCAATTGTGTGGATCGATGCTCATGATGTCAATCACTGGACTGTCTGCTCCAGACTTGATTATTTACAGACCTCCATCACTTAGATGGAATTTTGCTTTGTGCGACCTTGAAAACTAACCAATGGAAAACCATCTTGTAGTTTATGATTACCATACTTTAATACATAATGATAAACTATTCTGATGACGTCTTGTGAACCAGGAATTCTCTGCAAAAGTCCAGTTTTCACCCTTGCCGAACTAGGGGAGATTTTGCTTCTAACAAAATGGCGGCGCCCAGTTAAGACGATCTGATCGATGATCAAGGTTTTTGTTTGCGATACAATGGGTCTTGTCTCGCGGAGTAAATCAGATCACTTGAGCACCTTGATTGAAGCATGAACAGATTTGGAAAACATCTGTCCACGTCCAGTTGACGGGTACACATGCTCTTCAAATCCTGCAGTCGAAATGAAATCAGCCCCCAAAAATAACTCCTTAATTCCGGCCAAGTTCATCAAGGATGGAAACTTAACCTTTTTTAGTCAGTCAACTCCCTTGCCTCAGGAAGATGAATGAACGAGGTGTTGTTGGATTTATCACAAAGTTTGACACCTCATAACTTGTTAAATATATTACATAGATATACCCCGCGCATATCTTCTTGTTCCACAAGCCTTTCTTTTTACCATTCCCAAACAATAATAACAAATATGTATATTAAGTTTCTCCTACGGATAAACATTCTATATGTTCCAGTTTGTTGTTGCACTGGCTGGTTAGCATCCTTTGACCCGGCCACAAGGGTTAAATAGGGGTCATCAATATCTGTGCTTTGTGTACAAGGGTGTGCTCTCGATGTTTTATTCCAAATTTAATTATTGAAAAGAATAATATTTGTTAAAAGATTGCTAACTGATTAAGTCTCCCGAAAACAAAATAGTGATAGAGATGGTTATTATAGTTATAAAATGGTTAAAGAATGTAAAACTTAAATTGATGGGAATATAGATATTTGGAATATATACTTATAGAAAAACAAAGTTTTGAAAACACATCGTATTACTAAACTGGTGAAACTACCTTCGCCATATCGGACAGTGGTTATCAATTTAAAATGACACGTGTGATACTTTTTTATACCGTTATTCAGGCTAGATATAACGTCTTCATTAACATTTTTTCTTCAATTTTCTAAGTAATCCGATGATTCATCTGTTCGTAGAGATATTTTTAAGAAAACAACACAAGTACGCAACTGTAACTACTGATTGACTGCACGCGCCTATGGGCGGTGTTTTGATTATTTAATTTACTGAAAATAATTTCTAACCTCATAATCAACGTATTCCAGTTATATCACATCAGCCAGTAAATAATCGTACTGGAAAATTCGTAACCCTAAAAATGATTATTTGTAACCCTGAAAATATGAAACTTCGGAACATTATTTCGTATTTCTAAATAGTATTCAAGGCTAACTTAGTGGCTAACTTAGAGGGGTACACAATCTGCTTCGTTCTTGAGGAAGGGTACCATGCGAGACGAAAAATGGCACAACAATAATGTTAACCCTCTTAATCATAACATATATATATACATGTAGCCTTTTTGTATTATTACCAAACGCTTGTCAGGAATATTTTGCAGCTCACACTCCCTTTGATAAAAAAAGTTCATCCTTTTAAAAATCATATTAATCTTATTGAAATGTTAATGGTGTAATTACTTTTTTAAATTATGCCTTAAAGGTATCTGTCTTCGGTTTCAAAGCCGATGTATAGCCATCATGTCACAAAAAAAGATGAATGATATTTTTCTTCTTCTGGTGAGTATGCGTTATTATTGTAAATCAAAATCCGTTTCTTGTGAATTGAAGGTATATTTACTTGTTTTCATTCATGTGCAGGGAATGTCAAAAATAGAACATGATACACAAAATACTACATCAGCACTCAAAACGCGCACCTGCTAGGCTTCTAGCTGACTGCGGTTGAGGGCGCGTACCACACGGAATCGGGTAATATCCTACTTTCCCTACAACTGTATAAATATAAGGATGACCGGTATTGTGAAATCAACGTTTCTTACCTTTACAATTGGTAGAAATCACATCAAGTGTATTTAAATTCGATATTCAACTATTCTGTTTACAAAATGTCCATGATTTTTCAAAGTTTTCCCTTTTAGTTACAATGTATTTATTTTACATAAAAATATGTGTCGTGGTTGAACACATTCAATCCATGGCAGCCATGATCTAACTAACTTGAAACAGGAAAGGAGTACCGGAATTGTCACGTTAGATATCTACATCGTGTTTAGATTTTCCTTTATTGTTTACACAGAGGAGGTGAATGATACACTCGCACTGGAATTCATGGATAAGTGTCAATAATGTGATTGCATCTTCGGTCAAAGCGACCGGGTCTCGAGTTGCTGGACAGGAATTTCACATCGCAAGTCAAGCGCCAAATGTGATGAGCTGCGATTAATGTCAAATGGTGGAACTTATTTTAGCCCTGGCGTTGCTGCCAATATGTGTTGTTAAATGGCGAAATATGTCATTTGGTTAAATGACATTTATTACATCATCAAAGCTGAAATGTGTAAATGAGACACAGTACGAAAGTGTCGGTGATTTGGGGGCGGTTTGATGTTGACAGAGTTGACAGTTAATCTCAACTCAAGTGATTACCGTCCCTCAGCTGAATATACGTGCATCTGTTGAAATTAAATTTTAATCGCCTGTAGGATCAGACTTGTGAAGATCCCAAGATGGTGATGTCAGATACAGATTACAAGCGGCGGCTAGCCAGCCTTGAAGAAAAGATGAGAAATCCAAATTCAGAGATAAATGTAGATGGTTTGCTGGTAAGTTATCACCTCCTGACCTAACATATATGGGTCTCTTTCTTTTTGTTGACAATTGTGCATTACGTGTACAAATATCACAGTATGCTTACCCAAGGAACACTGGTAAGAGTTCAGCTCCCCCCTACAAAATATATATCACTAAAAGGATTGAGCGTCAATGCATACATATACACCTTGTGGAGGGGGGATATGAGTGGGAGTCTTTCCGAAACATCATTGTCTTCAGCAAGCATGGCAAGTGAAGTTCCATGATAGTCAAAGACTCACAATGTTCAGTTAGCCTGAAACATGAAAAAAGAAGTCGTTTTGTTGTATGATAAGTATTGACAATGCTTCTGAATGTAAGCATGGTAAGGTTCTCATTATCTCCAAGGTACTTTTTCATGTCATTGTCATGATTATCAATGCTAGTTTAGAAAGTGTTTTGTCATGATCCTGTGCCCTGACAACCCCATGTTTAGCTGGCCAAAATAATCAACCCAAATTTACAATATAACAGACCCAGGATTTATATGCATTTTGAAAAATTTGCCAGTGATAAACAACATGGCTGAACAGTATGTACAGAGCTCATTATCATATACTTCCACATAACAATTACACTTCCATTTGCACACAGTGTTTACCATGTCTACAGAAAGGTGATTGATAATGAAACTGATTATTACTATTTGAAATTATTTTTGTTTATCATGGTTTATGAATCTCAAGTGTTCACTTACTCTCAGATTTTTAAATAAACAGCTGTAATTATGGTAGTCTGCTTTTACACTGAACAACACACCAAAAGATGTTGCTAAGATCGATGATAGATGGCATGGCAATCTCCACTTTTGGGTGGTTGGGGTCAAGAGGAATCCTTCTTGAAAAATGTTTCAGATTGAACAAACAGAAGTATGCAGTACCTGGTGCAGGTTTTATGAACATGAAGTCTGGAGTAATTGTTTACCACTCTGCCTAGTCTTGTTTCATATCTATGTGCAACCTAATGTTTTAATGAGGTATGTAATTATGAATCATGGACTATTTATGCCCTACAGTTGTCCTGGTTGTTGACATCAATGCTACACTGCATTGCTAGTTACAATTAATGTGAAAAAGACTGTCATGCTGTCTGACAGAAACTCATCGCTTGATGTATGTAGATTTAATGTTGAAATAGAATATTCATATGCATTCTGAACATGATCATGAATTTTGAATCTCACTATTGTATGCATACTGTCAGCAATGGTAGGAAGTAGGCAGACCACAAGATGGAGAATACTCATGAGTGATACACTTAAGATAGATGTAAAATAGGTAAAAAACTGATGAAAAAATATTACCATGATTACAGTTCACCTACAGTTACAGTTGTCAGTGGTAGTTGTAGTAGTAGAGATTGCTATACTTCCATGGCGTACAGGTATATTACAAAGGATTTTTTCCCTTAATAATCTCAATATAAGGGGGCAAACAAATTTTAATTCATAAGAAGAATATTTGTTGGCTTTATGCCTTATGGTACCAGGTACAGAATAATAGCTAATCAGAGCTTCAGATAAGCTGCGTATCTGCGTAAAATATGCATCAGAAATGAAGAAATACTCAGTAAAATAAAATCCAAGCATATCAAATATGCAACGAACATTACAGATAAGCTACAAAAATAAAAATTGTGCTTATCATCAAAATATTGTGAAGTAACCCTGCGTATTCAATTAGCAAATCAGCAACTTATTTTGAAATTATTAACGGGCATTCCGTCAACCTTGCCAACCGTCAACCGTGGTATTTTTGAGTCCTAAAAAGCTCTTGAACCCACACAACACCAGTTTGCAGGGACTAGATGAATAGTGTTTTTAAATATTTAACTTAAATACCCAAATGTGTAAAAACTAGTGGGTAACAGAAATTTGAATACCCAGATAGAATTACTGATACCCAATGATTTTAAAATGCATGGGTAAAATGCTTATCTGGAGCTCTGGCTAATGTATTGGGCCATATAACTTATGTCTGCTAGAAATTCCTAATACTTTAGTGTAGAACATATAGCATATAATGAGAAATTCATTTCATTTGGTGATCATTACTTACTAAACAAGTACAACTTAAGGTTCATAAGATGCTGGCAGAATGTATCATATTTGTGCTTGCTGCATCATGTATTAGCATAGCCTAGATTGCATATCTTCAGTAGCATGATAGTAGTGTCTACGCTAGTGATATTCTGATATAGATGGTTGATTGGATCCTGTATTATGTCTGTACAATCAAATCATCTGTTGTAAACACCTGCAGTCATCATGTATTGAGAAACGAAATGTTGGATGTTCATTTCCAATGTTCAACTTCAACATGTTAATCAGCATGATCAGTGTTTGTCAGTTTTAATGATGTTCCATGTTCTAAGTAATATTTTTGGGCGCCCCCTACTACTGACAGTTTGTATTTGCTTTCACATTTAACAGAAAACAGAAGCGTATAAGGGTTATCTAATTGCCTAGTAACATGGACATTTGAACTAAGTTTGTACAGTACTGCCCAATACCTATAAACAAATGGAACTTGTGTGATATGTGGTTTTGTTAAGTACCCCCTTTTATATCAATTTTCTGAATGCCCTGTGTGAGAGTAGGTTTAACAGACAGCCTTCCCTGCAGTAGGTGTGAGAGTAGGTTTAACAGACAGCCTTCCCTGCAGTAGGTGTGAGAGTAGGTTTAAAAGACAGCCTTCCCTGCAGTAGGTGTGAGAGTAGGTTTAACAGACAGCCTTCCCTGCAGTAGGTGTGAGAGTAGGTTTAACAGACAGCCTTCCCTGCAGTAGGTGTGAGAGTAGGTTTAATAGACAGCCTTCCCTGCAGTAGGTGTGAGAGTAGGTTTAACAGACAGCCTTCCCTGCAGTAGGTGTGAGAGTAGGTTTAAAAGACAGCCTTCCCTGCAGTAGGTGTGAGAGTAGGTTTAACAGACAGCCTTCCCTGCAGTAGATGTGAGAGTAGGTTTAACAGACAGCCTTCCCTGCAGTAGGTGTGAGAGTAGGTTTAACAGACAGCCTTCCCTGCAGTAGGTGTGAGAGTAGGTTTAACAGACAGCCTTCCCTGCAGTAGGTGTGAGAGTAGGTTTAATAGACAGCCTTCCCTGCAGTAGGTGTGAGAGTAGGTTTAACAGACAGCCTTCCCTGCAGTAGATGTGAGAGTAGGTTTAACAGACAGCCTTCCCTGCAGTAGGTGTGAGAGTAGGTTTAACAGACAGCCTTCCCTGCAGTAGGTGTGAGAGTAGGTTTAATAGACAGCCTTCCCTGCAGTAGGTGTGAGAGTAGGTTTAACAGACAGCCTTCCCTGCAGTAGGTGTGAGAGTAGGTTTAAAAGACAGCCTTCCCTGCAGTAGGTGTGAGAGTAGGTTTAACAGACAGCCTTCCCTGCAGTAGATGTGAGAGTAGGTTTAACAGACAGCCTTCCCTGCAGTAGGTGTGAGAGTAGGTTTAACAGACAGCCTTCCCTGCAGTAGGTGTGAGAGTAGGTTTAACAGACAGCCTTCCCTGCAGTAGGTGTGAGAGTAGGTTTAATAGACAGCCTTCCCTGCAGTAGGTGTGAGAGTAGGTTTAACAGACAGCCTTCCCTGCAGTAGATGTGAGAGTAGGTTTAACAGACAGCCTTCCCTGCAGTAGGTGTGAGAGTAGATTTAATAGACAGCCTTCCCTGCAGTAGGTGTGAGAGTAGGTTTAACAGACAGCCTTCAGAATTTCTGAATTGCCTACATTTTCGGGTTAAATGGGCCATGTGGCCCACCTTTGTCAAGTCCAGAATGAACTTGAGATTTGAAAGTGAAACCGATGAAGACACTGAATCTTCCAGACAGAGGGACCCTTGTTTCAACTGTAATGGGGTCAAGTATGTACTCCGGAAGTGCATATCATTTCATAGTATTGAGATACTCGAGTCCTGCAGCTTGTGAGGGAGCATGAGGAGGTGTCCATTGTGTGGGCACACGTGGAAGGGGTTGTGGAGATCTGCAATAATACAGACATTGTTGGATCATTCCTTGTCAGTTGATAATGATAAACATTATAGTTCAGATCGTGATCAAAGGAGGCTTGTGTGATGATGTTAAACTTGTCATGCTTCAATGTATAGCTAACTACACCTTTATAAAGGAACTGCTATCCATTATGGGCAGGTTGTGCAACAGAATCTTATAACTTTCTAATAGGTAATTTCATGTTCAACAAATATGTTGGTCACCTTGACAGGTCCACTCAACAAATATGCTGGTCCAGAAGACTAGCCCACCCAACAAATAAGCTGGTCTACTAGACTGGTCCACCCAACAAATAAGCTGGTCTACTAGACTGGTCCACCCAACAAATAAGCTGGTCTACTAGACTGGTTAACTGAACAAATATGCAGGTCAGCCAGACTGGTCCATTCAACAAATATGCTGGTCCATTCAACAAATATTCTGGTCCACTGGACTGGCCCTCTCAACGGAAGGCAGAGAACAACCATTACCTGTTGCTATAACATTTAGGTGGCCTGATTGGTTTCTGGAATATATGAAATGTCTCTCTCCTTATTTCATTCACCCATATTGGACTGAACTACACACACCCTCCCTCAGTAAATTAGCACATCAAGGTGTGAAAACTTAGTCAGATTGTTTTAACTGTCTTGCAGATTTCATGTGAGACCAGTGATATTTCTGTGATTATGTTTTGAACTGTGTATTTCTACCGATGTTTATCACTGTAGTCTTGCCAACCCTGAAGCTCATGGATCATACTTTTTGTACATGAAATTCAAAGAGTTATTGTCATAATCCTTATATGAACATTTCTCAGGGTCCCGAGATAATGTAGATTCAAATACTATATCTCCTTGTCTAGGAAGAGAGTAGAGAGGGAACCATGTGAACAGGCATGTGTTCGGTATTTGTTTCAGTTTTATTATTCCCCGCCACGAAGTGGAAGGGGGATTTAGGAATGGGTGCCGTCCATCCGTCCTTCCGTCTGTACGTCACATTTCGTTTCCGGAGCAGAAAACCGTAGCATATTTCTTCACCAAAATTGGCACATAGATAGATCTAGTGGTGAACTGGTGCCTTTTGATAGTTTGGGATTTAAAAAAAAGTTATTTTTGAGTTTCCATGGCACCGACTTTGATTTAGACTGAATTTGGAGGTAGTCCTCGTTTCCGGAGCAGATCTTGAAAACCATACCATATTTCTTCACCAAACTTGGCACATACATAGATCTAGTGGTGAACTGGTACCTTTTGATAGTTTGGGATTTAAAAAAAAGTTATTTTTTTAGTTTCCATGGCACCGACTTCGATTTAGACTGAAAATGGCGGTAGTCCTCGTTTCCGGAGCAGATTTTGAAAACCGTACCATATTTCTTTACCAAACTTGGCACATAGATATATCTAGTGGTGAACAGATGCCTATTGATAGTTTGGGATTTTAAAAAAAGTTATTTTTCGAGTTTCCATGGCAACCACTTTGATTTAAACCGAATATGGCGGTAGTCCTCGTTTCCGGAGCAGATCTTGAAAAACGTACTATATTTCTTTACAAAAAGGCCCAGTGAATATAGTTCACAGACTCTCATGCATTGCACACACGGGACATGTCATATTGGCGGGTGATGAAAGTATTTCATGCTTGTTTAAGTAGATTTACAATACTACATAAAGCTGCTAAGTTGAACAGTTTAGGGGGTGTTATAAACTTGATAATCAGGAAGTATTGTAGATTTGTCATAGTTAAATTATGAAATCTGATTTATTGAGCTCTTAACCAACAGTGTACCCTATCATTGCTAATTGATTTTTTCATTCACCAATTGTGAATCATGTAGAGTACAAGCTAGGTATATCATCATTTTACCATGTCTGCATGTGAAATATAGAAATCTTGAAACTGTTCCTTCAACAAGTAAACTGTCGTCCAATATTCTACACACACAATTTAATGTAATAACACTGTGATTGATTAACTGTGATATGAACCACATGGTTTGGGAGTCAGCAGTTGCCTGTAATGCATACCTACAATGAACCCAAGTAACAAGCTGCTGTACTCGGTGGTACGGCCTGCATGAGCTGACTTGGTCCAGTCTCATTTGGGGGGGAATATACCAGCAGTATTTCGCATTGCTCAGCTTAAGACAGACTAACAAAATTATTTGATTTTATTGTTCTAATGTCAACAACGTCAATATGTAGGAGGGTTAAATATTATTAAATGTGTCACACTGTAGGGGATAAGATAAGATAGACTTTATTATCCTGAATGAAATCTTTCTTGCAAGAGAAGAATCTCAGCAGCGAAATAAACAAAGATATTAATATACCATATTCTACGTAATAAGCGCCCAGTACGACAGATATATTTTTCCAGAATTTAATTGGCCATAATTAAGGGTGCATATAACACACGAGTGCGTATTATACGCGAATAAATAAGTCTTGTGTACATTGATCAATAGGAAAGGGTGCTAATTGGGATTGTTCACTAGCCAATATATTAGCAAATGTCACCGTGGGCGCTTATTACGTCAAATACGGTATTACACAATAGCTATATGTCACAGAGTATTTGATTAGGTTTTATGCAATAGTAGATTGTCAGGTAATTATTTCTTTAAGCTGTGACTGCAATAATCTTGAATGCGACGTAAACCCCATTTCACCTTCACCTTGTATGCTGTGTCAGGTTTGTTGTCATGTGTAAAGAAAGTAATGATTTTGACTGACATAACCTTAGTTCATATCTCTCACTTATTATATTTAGATTTTGAAATGACGGAAAATCAGTGAAAAATGAAGCTAATCAATCAGGAGGTTTATTGTGCTCCTGAAGGGCAGTGTGTACCAGGAAACTAGGGCTGTGTATGGAATTGCCATGAACAGTAGCCATGATAGCCTGGATTTAAGGAAACACACTGAAAGTAGGTCTAGTTTGTGGATGTCCCTTCAGCTATGCATGACCAGTGATTTAGCTGGGATTCCAGACTAAGTGCCCCTGCCAGGGTCAAAATAGGAAAAAAGTTTTTTGTTAATAATTGGGATTTGTCTTCTTGCATATTTTAGTATATTCAGAAGTTTTTGAATAATGTAAGACTAAGCTTTAAGAAGAGCAGACTAACAGGATCAGGTGGTCAGGCTCGCTGACTTGGTTGATGCATGTCATCGTATCCCAATTGCGTGGATCAATGCTCATGATATATATCACTGGATTGTCTGGTCCAGACTTGATTATTGACAGACCGCCATCATATAGGTGGAATATTGCTGAGTGCGACGTTAAACAACAAACAAACAACACTTTAAGACCTCTCCTCATTATTTGTCTTCTTATCCATAAAATAAATGTCACCTCTGCATGACCATACCATTAGTTTTAACTATTATGACATAATTGGGAAAGTTTTAATTCCTGTTTCAGAATGTTTTTTGACATTGGCTTCAAACTCGGGTCCGAACATCTGCCTCTCAGCAGGTCCAGATAAAGTTTCAGGGAGCCTACGGAAAATCTAGTCTTGCTTCATTTAGGGCTCTTGGTGTACAGTAGGGGCTGGGTGGAAGGGAAAATAACACGGTATAGGGACAGAGACAGACTAATAAGTACCTGATGATGGATGTAGGTTGTGCAGCCCTTATATGGATGTTTCTAGTGGGCGCAATAGATCCATGATGTACCGCTATTGTCAGATAGCAGAATTATACAGAGTGCCCTGTAAAAGAAGTCACTGGTCCATGTTGTGCTTAAATAATATAAGCCATGAGCATGAGTGCACACACATTGATGGACAGGGCAAGCCGAATACTGGTATTTGCACAGATGAAGTGATGTGGCTTGTTTTCGTAATCATGATAATGTAGACTTGTATTTTGGTTTTGGGTATGATAGAATATGTTTTCCTTGTCTGACTCAATGTGTGAAAGCAACAGGCCGTGCCAGTTAAAATGAGTAATTTTGACAGTGGAAACTGGTTGCTCGAAAAATCCACTTGTCCGCTTGTATTGATGAGTGGAAGCATGTGCAGGGTGAGAAAGAATTGAAGAAACACTCGTCCTACCGGGCGCGTACATGTTTCAATTGTATCAATTCATCTCTAATCATTTTCAATAAAATATGCAGGATAATTTTGAATCTAAAATATGTTTTCATTTCTCGTATGTTCGAAGTAATTATAACGAAATAAATGTTGCTTATATCATAAATAGACAGCATTCTTGGCAACTGTCTGTTGAAGAAATAAACAAAAAGTGTGTTTGTGCAGCCGGTCTTGAAACTATTTTTAAGGTATGCATTTATAGTATAGCTGTCATTCAACAATATATAATATCATAATATAGAGTTGCCCGCCCTTGAGTCGTGAATGAAGGGCACTCTGTTTACCGATGTGGTACATATATATATTTATTATTTTTGTTGTAAGTGACTTGTTACTGATTCTCAAATGTCAAAGTGAAAGTGAATGATTTTGTGAGGGTAATGGCTGTTTTTAATTAGGAATGCCCATGGTGGTATTGATGAGAAAAGACATGATTTGATAACCAAACAGGCAAAATAATTATTTAATTTAAAAAAACCAGTATGACTAAAAAACACACCCAAGTGTTCATGTTTGAGTGACTTTGAATGGGCAGAGATCAATGTAGATGGCAGTGACTGTGAATTATTTTGTATTTTCTGTCGTAAATACTCTTCAACTCAAAGGTTAGTTACAGAAAATAGCGACAATAACTGAGAACATAAAACTGTACAAAACCCTGCCCAAGGTGGGGACAGGGGACTAATGGGGTATCAGGCTTACAGTAATTGACAGTTAGTACAGACACTTCTTGGCTGGGCTGCCGTCACTTGTTACCATATCAGGGAAAATGCATTATTTCTTTGCACATATAAAATAATTATTAAACATAAACGCAGACTGTTTAAGAAAGGAAACTGCTACCTGAGGAATAGCTTAACACTAACTTAGGGGAGATGGCTTCAGGTGAGGTAGTGTGCATGGTGAGTGCTCATCTGCTTCCCTGCATGACCTGGCTGTTTTAGTGTGTCGTCATACCCCCAGCAGAAAGCGCAATGTTTCATTGCGACACATAAAGCCCAGCTTGACTCTCTATAGCTCAGCATGGCTGATCCTAATGCCCAACGGGACCTGACCACACATGACTGGACAGTGGTGGCCACCTCCTGTGCACTTTGCACTGATCATTATTGACAGCAGGTTCTTCTTCCATCTATCATTCACCTCACAGTGGGGCTTCTCTGTGACTCCAGGTTGGTTATCTCTACCCTTCTTATTTCAGGACAGTATAACAGCTCTGGTGGCCGATCTGGATCATACAGCCATCAGGAGGAATAAGAATGTGGAACATTTCCTCCTCCGATGTGAGTACATCTCATTTCATTGCATAACGACAGGCTCACAACAAACACAGCATGCACATGCTTCTGGAATGTGCTCTTGTCTACACAATTACTTGAGCCACTCAGCTTTCACCACTACTCTAGAAGGGGGAAATTAAAAACCAAACAAAAGAACCCCAAAGCCCCATGACAGTACAAAAATAGCACTCGAGAGTTCTTCCATTTTAGAGACAGACGCAAACTCTCATTTGCTGGTACCCAGCGACTGATGGCAGATGGCAGTCGGCAGTCTCGGCCATGTGGAACTTCCACATCCTGAGATGGGGAATTGAACATTCAGGGATATCTGTCCCCTTCCACGCAGCTGCCAAAGCCAAACATTGTTGATTTTGACCAACTTTAGTGTTTGAATCCTAAAAGACAGGTTTATAACTGACTAGTCAATATTAGGTAGGTCAAAGGTCACATGGCCCGTCCTGAAATGGTCAGATTTCCAGAGTCTTGGTATTATTGACAGTTATTGGTGGAATTTGATAGATTTGATCAATTGAAAATTTGAAATAGAAAGCCTGCATGGTTTAACATCTGTGTTTATGAAATAGTCAAGCCTAAATCAATATACATGAGTTCAAAGTCACATGACAATGAGCATATGATATTTGTCATGTGTGCTGCTGTTTTCTTTAGTTTAAGATGCATTGTTTTGCCGCTTGTTGTGTGCCACTCGATCAGAAGCTTCAAACTTAAGTGGTCATTGTGTCCCATGGCTGAACGCAAATAATAAAGCCTTTCTGGTTTTGCATCAGTGACAACACTGCCTCCTTGGGTCACCACTGTTTAGACTTCGAATGATAGCATAACCTCCTTTACCATTCCAGGAATCGTTCAGTTGAGACTGTAGCCTTCTCAAAATGAAGCCAACATAGTGGTTCTCATTAGTAGATTACAAGATTTGAAACTTTTCTTTTTCAGATACCAAAACTGTAGACTTACTAAAGAAACTTCGTATGAAAGCAGACGATTTTGATGTGATCAAGGTTATAGGCCGTGGTGCCTTTGGCGAAGTACAGTTGGTAAGTAAAGCAGTCTCTTCAGATAGCACCCTAAGTTGCATGCCTGATGCTGCATAAATGTCAATTTACATGGCATACTCCTACAAATACTCTCTCCAAATACATATATTGGTCTGGGCATAATATGCCAAATTAACATTACAAAGGCCATGAAATTGAAAAGTTCTTTAATTTTAAAGAAAAAAATACAGCACTTACATGAAAGTAACTTATCTTGATGCAGGAAATCCTATCATTACTGTTTATAAATATGTATCGTGTATCATATCGAAGGTCTCCTAGGGACCGACCATTTGGTGATCTTGGTGGGACCAGGAATATTGTATCGAGACCAGATATTTTTTCAGCTACAGCTGCAAAACCAGATATCTTTTTAATTAAACCTATCAGCCAAAATATTTTTTTCCGTTTCAATATTGTGATCAGTTTCAATTCTTCTCCAAAGGTGCGACATAAAAAGGCTAAGAAGGTGTATGCAATGAAGTTGCTCAGTAAATATGAAATGGTGAGTACTTTTGCTGATTATTTTTTGCAAATATAAGGAAAAATAAGTGTATCATGCGAGCCATTGGCAAGCCCAGGTGATGTATAACATACATCACAGGTTACCCCTTCACTGTGTGTATCACCCCATGAAGATCCGGGTCAGGATTGGTCTTCAGCAACCATTGCTTGTCATGAGAGACGACTTACAGGATCGGGTGCTCATCCTCGCTGACTTGGTTGATGTGTGTCATGTCCCTCTTTTGGAAATCAGTGCTCATGATGTCAATCACTGGATTGTCTGGTCCAGACACACAAGCAAACATTGTGTGAATCAGGTGGGTAGGACCTACCAGTTTGTTATCGACTACTTTAGGAAATGCACACCTGCACCTCAACCTCCACCTGAATATGTCGGCTTTCCAGAGTTGCGTCCTTTGGGGGTTGTCAGTGTACAGGGTTATCCTGCTGTTGATGTGTTGTCAGTCTGCAGGGTTATCCTGCTGTTGATGTGTTGTCAGTGTACAGGGTTATCCTGCTGTTGATGTGTTGACAGTGTACAGGGTTATCCTGCTGTTGATGTGTTGTCAGTGTACAGGGTTATCCTGCTGTTGATGTGTTGACAGTGTACAGGGTTATCCTGCTGTTGATGTGTTGTCAGTTTACAGGGTTATCCTGCTGTTGATGTGTTGTCAGTGTACAGGGTTACTCTGCTGTTGATGTGTTGTCAGTGTACAGGGTTACTCTGCTGTTGAAGTGTTGTCAGTGCACAGGGTTACTCTGCTGTTGTTGTGTTGTCAGTGTACAGGGTTACCCTGCTGTTGATGTGTTGTCAGTGTACAGGGTTATCCTGCTGTTGATGTGTTGTCAGTGTACAGGGTTATCCTGCTGTTGATGTGTTGTCAGTGTACAGGGTTATCCTGCTGTTGATGTGTTGACAGTATACAGGGTTATCCTGCTGTTGATGTGTTGTCAGTGTACAGGGTTATCCTGCTGTTGATGTGTTGTCAGTGTACAGGGTTATCCTGCTGTTGATGTGTTGACAGTGTACAGGGTTATCCTGCTGTTGATGTGTTGTCAGTGTACAGGGTTATCCTGCTGTTGATGTTTTGTCAGTGTACAGGGTTACCCTGCTGTTGATGTGTTGTCAGTGTACAGGGTTACCCTGCTGTTGATGTGTTGTCAGTGTACAGGGTTATCCTGCTGTTGATGTGTTGTCAGTGTACAGGGTTATCCTGCTGTTGATGTGTTGTCTCAATATCCTTTGCTGCCTGTATTTGAAATGCTTGAGTAGAATAGCTGATCAGTCGACCTGGCCCCTTGCCATCTGTACAGGGCCTAATTGCCTTTAAGGCTGAACACCTTACTGCAAATTGTCTAACTCTTAGATCATTATTATTCAGGGTGATATGTATACTGGCAGTTTGTTTCATTGACTGAAAGCTATGCCAAGTTCATGTTATATTTCTGTTTCTGTGAGATGTCCTCTTCATGACTCGTTCTGATAGCCTTTGTCTGGCCACTTATCAACATGTTGTTCCATTGGAGATGAAATGATGTGTGTCACTTTCTTAACTTTAAGAAATGGCTAGAAGTAGCTGAATATAGCTTCCAACATTCTTTCTTTTGACAAGGTAACCATAGCAACTACAGTGAAAACTGGCCTAGCCACAGATAGTTGATGAAAGTGGTGGAAGTACCAGTGGGCTGTAGGTAGGGTCATGGCTCGCCTATTGTCTGTCTGTGACAGGTGCCCCCTTCCCCTGAATGAAGCCTGGTGATGCTGTAACCTCTTGTCGGCTCACCTTGCAACTGGATCAACAACATGCAGACATTTGTCATTTCATCACCTCTGGGTACACTTTAATGTGTGGTTGTAGAAGCTGTATGATTCAATATCTATATCATCTGGACAGATGTTTGCCTGGTGTGGCTTTGTCTACTTGAAGTTTTGCTTGAAGTAGCTTATTTGCATAAACAATGATAAAAGCAGTAAGATCAGATTTTTAAGTTTTAATGTTTCTTGATCAGAGATAAGATATGAACATTAAGAAATATGATGGAGTAACAGCGTTCCTGTTTACTGGTAATTACCATATTTTACCATTAAAATTAGGCTTGGACCGGTAATTCATGTGGCTGCCAGTCCCTGTGGACTGGCAAGTAAAGTACCTTATTAATCATTGTTGTTGACCAAAACATCGGCAATAATCAATAAAGTATATTATTTAACAAAGTCAACTTGTCTGTTATCATCAGGGTTTCCTGTTGTCTATTTTCAGTTCAACATGTTCAAGGAAATAACATTACGCTGTTGATGTTAAATATCTATTTGTAGTGACTTCACCTTGAACCATAGTGAAATATTAAAAAAAGAGAGAAAGTTGTGATTGAACTTTGTGTGAATGACGTGTACATCTATGATACTTCAGAGATGACTTTTTTAAATTTTTCCGCCATGAACTTGCACTGCATTGACATGATGTTGAAAGAAGGAATCAACTTTCAAAAAACCTGATTCATACCATGTTGCTTCTGCGAAAAGAATTTCCATTTAATTGTTTAATTCACTCGTCAAACTGATCAATTTGGTCATCCCACCTGTCCACTTACCAAGCTGATCGATTTTATCATCCCAGGTTGTCTCCACTTACCAAGCTGATTGATTTGATCATCCCACATGTCCACTTACCAAGCTGATCAATTTGATCATCCTACATGTCCATTTGATCATCCCACATGTCCACTTATCAAGCTGATCAATTTGATCATCCCATGTGTCCACTTACCAAGCTGATCGATTTGATCATCCCACATGTCCACTTACCAAGCTGATTGATTTGATCATCCCACATGTCCACTTACCAAGCTGATCAATTTGATCATCCTACATGTCCATTTGATCATCCCACATGTCCACTTATCAAGCTGATCAATTTGATCATCCCATGTGTCCACTTACCAAGCTGATCGATTTGATCATCCCACATGTCCACTTACCAAGCTGATCAATTTGATCATCCCATGTGTCCACTTACCAAGCTGATCGATTTGATCATCCCAAGTGTCCACTTACCAAGCTGATCAACTTGATCATCCCAGGTTGTTTCCTCTTACCAAGCTGATTGATTTGATCATCCCAAGTGTCAACTTACCCAGCTGATCGATTTGATCATCCCACATGTCCGCTTACCAAGCTGATCGATTTGATCATCCCAGGTTGTCTCCACTTACCAAGCTGATCGATTTGATCATCCCAAGTGTCCACTTCCCAAGCTGATCAATTTGATCATCCCATGTGTCCAATTACCCAGCTGATCGATTTGATCATCCCAAGTGTCTACTTACCAAGCTGATCGATTTGATCATCCCACGTGTCCACTTACCAAGCTGATCGATTTGATCATCCCACATGTCCACTTACCAAGCTGATCGATTTGATCATCCCACATGTCCACTTACCAAGCTGATCGATTTGATCATCCCACATGTCCACTTACCAAGCTGATCGATTTGATCATCCCACATGTCCACTTACCAAGCTGATCGATTTGATCATCCCACATGTCCACTTACCAAGCTGATCGATTTGATCATCCCACATGTCCACTTACCAAGCTGATCGATTTGATCATCCCAGGTTGTCTCCGCTTACCAAACTCACCAATTTTATCGTCCTAGATTGGTTCCGCTTACCAAGTTCACCGAGTTGATTGATTCAGATATGACCTGATGTATGAGTTATAATCATGATATTAAATGTGTTTATTTATTTGTGCTAGATTGAGTCAGAGTTGGCAGGAATGAAGTTCTCGTGTATCTTGATGTGATTTCCTTTGTCACACATGACTACACACTGAAGTAGTTTAATGTTGTCATTGGGCTGTGGGTCAGTGTGACCTGAGTTCCAGTTGCCTTCTCCCTGTCTGTGTTTCTTCTGTAACGGCAGGCAGTGGGGCTTCGTACAGCCTACAAGCTTCCTCCCATCATATCATTGTGTAATTGTAAGCAGCACTGCTGCAGTCCCAGTCAATACCTTCCCAATCCAGGAGATAATGCACAGTGTTTTGTTTGTTGTGTGAATTCAGCATTAACTTTCCTGCTTGGATAATATTGTTGCCTTGAAGAAGATAAACATTGTAGATAGAAAGAGAAATTTGAGCCAATAATTGGCAAGCAACTTCATGCATAAAAATATTGGAAATGAATTAGAAATTGAAATAGTTTTCCTTGCCTTTTATCTACTACTTTTGAAGTGATATGTTGTTTTCTTCTTTAGGATGTTCAGGGAGTTAAAAATACCCAGCCTGTGGAATGCTTTAGTGAGCCATAGTAAGCCTTCTTGACTTTGGTGGAAATAATGATTGCTTTTCTGTACTTGCTATAAGCAATCTGAATTTTTCTTGAATGAGATGCCAAAAATTGTATCAATTGAATGGAACTTCTTGAGTTTTTTTGTTCATTTAGCTCTGATAGTATGATATCAGATATTATTAAAACTGTAAAACATTTTTGTAATTTCTTTGAAAAATGAATAAATGATCAGTATGTAAAATCTACTTTGTATATAACACTTTGTGAAACCAATGTACACTCCACATGTATAACTTTTTTTCTTGGTATGTTGATGTTTATTTTTGGTTGAGTATTGTCTCGTCTCATCTCGTCACATTTTATTCTTGAAACTTTACACTGTGAATACACAGTTTGTGTTAATGTGAGAGGGCTTCACAGTCAAACAACACCCTTTGACTGTTGACCAGTGATGGTTGGCTTTGCCTCACACCAGGAACATATGTGTCACTGTGTATGATGGCGGTTGGCCTCAGCCCAGCTGACCCCAAGTGACCGACTTCCTGACCATTGTGACGTCAGGCACCCTGATCCATGGTGACGCTGCTGCTAGTGGACTGGCCACTGACAGACTTCAGGGGCTGCCTGTGTTGGCCGGATTACTTCGTGGACCGGCATGTGTGACATTCCATCTCTCCCCAGCAGGCAACAACAAAAGATCAATGTTTTTGGCTCTTTGTTCCCCAGAGCCCCTACCAAGGTCACAGTGTATGTAGCCTACACACCAGGACTACCCGGTGTCACAGTGTATGTAGCCTACACACAGGGCCACTCTGTGTCACAGTGTATGTAGCCTACACACAGGGCCACTCTGTGTCACAGTGTATGTAGCCTACACACCAGGACTACCCGGTGTCACAGTGTATGTAGCCTACACACCAGGACTACCCGGTGTCAAAGTGTATGTAGCCTACACACCAGGGCCACCCTGTGTCACAGTGTATGTAGCCTACACACAGGGCCACCCTGTGTCACAGTGTATGTAGCCTACACACCAGGACTACCCGGTGTCACAGTGTATGTAGCCTACACACCAGGACTACCCGGTGTCACAGTGTATGTAGCCTACACACCAGGACTACCCGGTGTCAAAGTGTATGTAGCCTACACACCAGGGCCACCCTGTGTCACAGTGTATGTAGCCTACACACAGGGCCACCCTGTGTCACAGTGTATGTAGCCTACACACCAGGACTACCCGGTGTCACAGTGTATGTAGCCTACACACCAGGACTACCCGGTGTCACAGTGTATGTAGCCTACACACAAGGCCACCCTGTGTTACAGTGTATGTAGCCTACACACCAGGACTACCCTTTGTCACAGTGTATGTAGCCTACACACCAGGGCCACCCTGTGTCACAGTGTATGTAGCCTACACACAGGGCCACCCTGTGTCACAGTGTATGTAGCCTACACACAGGGCCACCCTGTGTCACAGTGTATGTAGCCTACACACCAGGACTACCTGGTGTCACAGTGTATGTAGCCTACACACCAGGACTACCCTGTGTCACAGTGTATGTAGCCTACACACCAGGGCCGCCCTGTGTCACAGTGTATGTAGCCTACACACAGGGCCACCCTGTGTCACAGTGTATGTAGCCTACACACCAGGACTACCCGGTGTCACAGTGTATGTAGCCTACACACAGGGCAACCCGGTGTCACAGTGTATGTAGCCTACACACAGGGCAACCCTGTGTCACAGTGTATGTAGCCTACACACCAGGGCCACCCTGTGTCACAGTGTATGTAGCCTACACACAGGGCCACCCTGTGTCACAGTGTATGTAGCCTACACACAGGGCCACCCTGTGTCACAGTGTATGTAGCCTACACACCAGGACTACCTGGTGTCACAGTGTATGTAGCCTACACACCAGGACTACCCTGTGTCACAGTGTATGTAGCCTACACACCAGGGCCACCCTGTGTCACAGTGTATGTAGCCTACACACAGGGCCACCCTGTGTCACAGTGTATGTAGCCTACACACCAGGACTACCCGGTGTTACAGTGTATGTAGCCTACACACCAGGACTACCCTGTGTCACAGTGTATGTAGCCTACACACCAGGACTACCCGGTGTCACAGTGTATGTAGCCTACCCACCAGGACTACCCTGTATCACAGTGTATGTAGCCTACACACCAGGACTACCCTTTGTTACAGTGTATGTAGCCTACACACCAGGACTAAACTGTGTCACAGTGTATGTAGCCTACACACCAGTACTACCCTGTGTTACAGTGTATGTAGCCTACACACCAGGACTACCCTTTGTTACAGTGTATGTAGCCTACACACCAGGACTACTCGGTGTCACAGTGTATGTAGCCTACACACAGGGCCACCCTGTGTCACAGTGTATGTAGCCTACACACCAGGACTACCCTTTGTTACAGTGTATGTAGCCTACACACCAGGACTACCTTGTTTAACAGTGTATGTAGCCTACACACCAGGACTACCCTTTGTTACAATGTATGTAGCCTACACACAGGGCCACTCTGTGTCACAGTGTATGTAGCCTACACACCAGTACTACCCTGTGTTACAGTGTATGTAGCCTACACACCAGGACCACCCTGTGTCACAGTGTATGTAGCCTACACACCAGGACTACCCTTTGTTACAGTGTATGTAGCCTACACACAGGGCCACCCTGTGTCACAGTGTATGTAGCCTACACACCAGGACTACCCTGTGTCACAGTGTATGTAGTGTACCAGGTATCTTTGTGATGGGTTGTGGTGTAGCAGGGATCTCTGTGCCCTGTGATGGGTTGTGGTGTACCAGGGATCTCTGTGCTCTGTGATGGGTTGTGGTGTACCAGGGGCCTCTGTGCCCTGTGATGGGTTGTGGTGTAGCAGGGATCTTGTGCCCTGTGATGGGTTGTGGTGTACCAGGGGCCTCTGTGCCCTGTGATGGGTTGTGGTGTACCAGGGATCTCTGTGCCCTGTGATGGGTTGTGGTGTACCAGGGATCTCTGTGCCCTGTGATGGGTTGTGGTGTACCAGGGATCTCTGTGCTCTGTGATGGGGTGTGGTGTAGCAGGGATCTTGTGCTCTGTGATGGGTTGTGGTGTACCAGGGATCTCTGTGCTCTGTGATGGGGTGTGGTGTACCAGGGATCTCTGTGCTCTGTGATGGGTTGTGGTGTACCAGGGTTCTCTGTGCTCTGTGATGGGTTGTGGTGTACCAGGGATCTCTGTGCCCTGTGATGGGTTGTGGTGTACCAGGGATCTCTGTGCCCTGTGATGGGTTGTGGTGTACCAGGGATCTCTGTGCTCTGTGATGGGTTGTGGTGTACCAGGGATCTCTGTGCTCTGTGATGGATTGTGGTGTACCAGGGATCTCTGTGCCCTGTGATGGGTTGTGGTGTACCAGGGATCTCTGTGCCCTGTGTGTGTGGATTGATTACTAGATATAGTACCTCTTCCATTCAAATGTTGTCATTGAAGTCTGCAGCTCGCCATTATTTGCACAGCCCCCTAGTCCATATTTCATTGTATCTTGATCCCATTTCCTTCTGCTTGCTGTATTTGATCATCTGCCATCACAGCTAGGTGTGTACGTACTCTGTTACTATATAGGCATGTGCAGGTTGGGAAGTCATAGGCTGCAGGTGATGGTTCTGCTCACCGGGGATCAGACTTGGTATTAGCTCAAACTGGCCTGCAAGTCATACCTCGTCCTGTGAGGGAATAGTTTGACAAATATCATCTGACAGCAGTAAGGGCTTTCTTGTTTGGTCAAAAGTCTTTATCTATTGTGTTATATATCAGTGTTCAGTGTACACTAGAGGTTTGTGACGTCTGTGTAGTCATGCTGCTTGTTAAATACTTGTATTGTAGATCACTGTTCACAACACACATAGGTGAATAGTGATTCCAACTCAGTTCCAGTCTTAACTACTCTGGTTAATGCTTGGTTGTGATCATCATTCAGCTGGATTAAAGACTGTAGTATCTATTTGGACAAGCCTAGTGTAGCATGATCTCATAAACGTAACACGGAGGTGGCTGTGATTGATCCTGCTGGAAGACTAGCTACGTGTGAAAGTTCCCAGGATAGCACCCATCTGTATCCAGTTTTAGCTGCAGGCTTGTCATTTCATTCAGTCCAACATGACAAGGTGGAAATACTTGTGGGGATCTCCCACCGCCCCCCAGTCACATGTGTAGGCCACCTTCCTACAGTCAGCCCACCTGGGAAGGCAGGTAACATGCATATGCCTGCAGCTACAGCCTCTCCCTACTACTGTGGGAGGATTGTAGCTAGGAAATGTGGTGATAGATCATAGTTCAGAATGGAGCGTCCTGCTATTAATATAGATACAGAGTCAGGTCTTGGAGTGTGCTTACAGACTTATGCTTTCCTCCTCTGTTGGTTGTGAGATGTGGGAAAACATCATTAGAAGCATATGGTTTTGTGGCCTTGTAGATGCACTACCAATCAAGTTCCATACCAATGAAATATATTTCAGAATATCTTCAATTCACATTAATGTTTCCGGAATGATTTGTTGATTTTCTAATCTTCATCATGAAGGGAACATTCTGTGATCTATATACTTTGTTATGTTCTTTTAAAGCTTGGATACTAAGTGTTCCCTCACAGTTCCTATTCTTGGTGGCCTCTGTTGTGAACCCTTACTGACTCTCCCTCACTCACTTCTCCCTGGGGCGGTCGGGTAGCCTAGTGGTTAAAGCGTTCGCTCGTCACGCCGAAGACCCGGGTTCGATTCCCGACATGGGTACAATGTGGGAAGCCCATTTCTGGTGTCCCCCGCCGTGATATTGCTGGAATATTGCTAAAAGCAGCGTAAAACCATACTCACTCACTCACTCACTCCTCCCTTCGTCTTCCCCTTAATACATGACCCTCCCGCTGTGTCATCATATCCCAGCTACGTGTAGTGTGACAGACACACATGTGTCATTATATCCCAGCTACGTGTAGTGTTACAGATACATGTGTCATTATACCTGCTACATGTAGTGTTACAGACACCTGTGTGTCATTATATCCCAACTATGTGTAGTGTTACAGATACATGTGTGTCATTATATCCCAGCTACGTGTAGTGTTACAGATACATGTGTGTCATTATATCCCAGCTACGTGTAGGGTGACAGACACACATGTGTCATTATATCCCAGCTACGTGTAGTGTTACAGATACATGTGTGTCATTATATCCCTGCTACATGTAGTGTTACAAATGTCATTGTATCCCAGCTACATGTAGTGTTACAGACACACACGTCATTATATCCCAGCTACATGTAGTGTTACAGACACACATGTCATTATATCCCAGCTATATGTAGTGTAACAGACACACGTCATTATATCCCAGCTATGTGTAGTGTTACAGACACACGTCATTTTATCCCAGCTACAAGTAGTGTTACGGACACACGTCATTATATCCCAGCTACATGTAGTGTTACAGACACACGTCATTATATCCCAGCTACATGTAGTGTTACAGACACACACGTCATTATATCCCAGCTATATGTAGTGTAACAGACACACGTCATTATATTCCAGCTACAAGTAGTGTTACAGACACACGTCATTATATCCCAGCTACATGTAGTGTTACAGACACACGTGTGTCATATCCTGATGTGATTCAGGGGCGCCTGTTGGGTCGGCCATGATGGAGAGGAAGTTATTGCTGATTGTGTGTCAGTGTTGACTGACAGGAAATAATCGGCATACGATACTGCTGCAGAATGTCACAATAGAGCGGACAGATTTAGATGTAAATGTACTTGATTGCTTCTTATACGTCAATCCTGTAAGCTGTGGTAGTCTGTTACATTCCTCCCAGGGCAGTACACTTTGTGGCCCCTGTCTCCAGCTCGTGACAATCTACACCATGTATCATCCGATACTATAGTGAAATCTGTGCAGTGACTGTCACACAGCCACCTTTAAATAACACCCTAACACATCTTGACAGTAAAAAGTAAAAGCCATAAGCTCTGTTGATGGAAATGTTTGACACAGATAGTTCCATACCCCGGTACTTCCTGTCATTTTTGCATTGTAGCAGAAGAAGTCTGTTGCATTTTGTTTAGTTGTATCATAGGCATTTTAAATAGAAAACAGCTTCTTGTAGGGTTAGTTATGTTTCTTTGTCTATGTGAACTATGATGCAAAACTTGTGAATGTTTTGTAGAAATAAATACATCACTGACTATAAATTTCAGCATATAGAAAAGTTGTGAAACTACTTATAGCTTATGGTACAGCTCAATATGTAGGTGCCCAGGTTCAGTGTAGTTGAAACCTTTACTGTTTGACACACTACCTTTGGCAGAACGTGTTTCACTTTAGGTATAACGCTTTGAGATAAAAACTCTCAGCCATTGATATAGCATTGTATATTTCCATGACAACCTCTCCGCCATTGATGCATCATTGTATATTTTCATGAAAACCTTTACCTGATTAAAGGAAGGAAACAAAAAGGTTGACGGGTATTTGTATATGAAGCAGTCCAAATTTCCAGCGTTAGTTTGGAGAGTTTGTTGTGAAAACAACTAAGCACTTACGAAAACCTCACAGCAGTTGTTGGACTTGAAAGCTCTTGATCTGTTGATATTTGGTTTAGCATGAGTTTGGTGTTTGTCTGGAAATCTTTGAGGTTAAAGCGTGTAGAGGGAGGCGATTGTTGACTGCTGGCTACCGTTGTGCCAAGCAGACTGGCCACGGGCTTCATGGAGGTTACTCATGTCGGGTGTACCAGATGCAGCCAGCGGCTTGTCCAATATACTTAAAACTTAGGGACACAAATAATTTACATTGTGAGTGCAGTGGGACATCCCCATTAGTATTACGTTTATGCCTGCTGAGCATGTGCAGTATCAGTAAAATGCTTTGAAATCAGGTGAAAAATAATCCAGTCTTTGACCACCCTGTTCATTCCTTGAACCCGAGTATCTGTTTGAGAGTCACCTGGACTACAGTGTGTTGTCATATCCTGATGTGATTCAGGGGCGCCTGTTGGGTCGGCCATGATGGAGAGGAAGTTATTGCTGATTGTGTGTCAGTGTTGACTGACAGGAAATAATCGGCATACGATACTGCTGCAGAATGTCACAATAGAGCGGACAGATTTAGATGTAAATGTACTTGATTGCTTCTTATATGTCAATCCTGTAAGCTGTGGTAGTCTGTTACATTCCTCCCAGGGCAGTACACTTTGTGGCCCCCTGTCTCCAGCCCGTGACAATCTACACCATGTATCATCTGATACTATAGTGAAATCTGTGCAGTGACTGGGCACCCTGTCACACAGCCACTTGGAACTTCCCACCTTTAAATAACACCCTAACACATCTTGACAGTAAAAAGTAAAAGCCATAAGCTCTGTTGATGGAAATGTCTGACTAGTTCCATATTTCCTGTCAATTCCCTGGAGGACACTCATGCAGGGTGTACCAGATGCAGCCTGGACTCATAGATAGTTAGACCCAGGTAAATCACAGCTCATGGAAGTATGGTGCCTCCGCATCCTTCTCTAGACCTGGGACGGTGGAGATGTGTCTGGCAGATTCATGTCGCACATGGATAAGGATGATATTGTTTCAGCGGACGATGGCTGTTGACTTGGCTATTACAGAGATGATTGTAATGCCACGCTAAATATTGACATTTGGTATTGAGCAAACCATGAACGCACAGTGAAGGGTTTTTGAATCTCTCAGTCATAGACAAAAGAACTGTAGTTACACTAATAAAATAATTGTTTTATTACAATTTCCTAAAACCATTTATTTTTTACCAGAATAAGTATGTAGGATCATTATGATGTTGTGATCATATTGTTGTGTTTTGATGTTGAATTTGGTTCTTTCTTTGAAATCTAGTAGTAGAGAGTTGAAATAAAACCAGATTGTTTTATCATTATTTACTTTGACAAGTGCATGCACAGTTACATGACAAGTCTTGTGAGGTATTGCTTATCATGATTTGTTTCCCATTCCTCGCCAAACTTGAGGCAATGAATCAGTGTTCAAATAACCTTAGATTTAAATTGTATACCTGACTATACCAGCAACCTATAGGGGCCCAGGACCTCCCTAATTTTCCAACACTGATTAAACATAGGCATATTTGGAGTCTGTGACACTAAGACAGGTAATCATGTCAGTACTGATTATGCCTGGGTCACATTAGGCGAAAACTGTCATGGAGAATGATTGGCCATGTAGTTAAGCCAGTTTGTAGAAGTGAACTGGATTGATTGAAGCCTTGTTCCTATATATATGTCATACAAGTGTTCATTTGTTTCCTATTTTCTGGCTCATGTTGTTGTGCTCTTGTTATATATGTTACATGTCATGGATACTGATATAAGTATAGATGCAGTGGGTGGCTGAAAGGTTCGGACCCTACCTATGATGGACTGCATTGATGAAGGTGGTTGCTGATTATTTTTCAACATGATCACCTCCGAGCTCCATACACTTCTGCCAATGATGCTGGAGTTCGTGGATCCCACTGGCGTAGAAGGCTTCTTTTGGATGGTGTAAAAAGTCTTCCACACAGCAATAATGCCATCATCATTTACTTGATACTTGCCACACTGTTCTTTCTTCAAGTTTGGGAAGAAATGGAAATCGGACGGTGCCAAACCTGGTGAATACAGAGGATGTTCAATGAGTTCATTGCCCCATTCATGCTTGGGGCTATGGGGTCAACCGGTGGTACAACACACCTTTAGCCATTGAAGGTCTGACTGATTGGGAGGTAGTCTACCAGTAGGATTCCATTGGAATCCCAGAAAACTGAAGAATATCACCCAGCCATCTGAATGGAGAGTTTTCCCTTCATCTTTGGAGGTGTGTCCACTGCTTTGACCAGTGTTGATTGTGGTTTACTTTCTGGCAGATAGTGGTGAACTCACGACTCATCCATTATTACATATCCCTCAACAAAATCAGCTGGGTCTGCATCAAAACTCAGGAGCGTTTCTGATCAGGAGTCAGATGCCTCGGAACCCAGCATGCTGAAACCTTTGTCATGCTCAGTTCATTCCTCAGAATGTTCCCAACTCTCTCATGAGACATGCCTACTGCATTGGTTATGTCATGGGTGATGAATCCATAATTATATCATGTATTTGATCAACATTTTCCTTCATGGTTGAAGGTCTTCCTCATCTTGGATCTTCTTTGAGGATATCTCTGCCATTTTTAAACCATGGTCCCCATCTCTTAACAGTGGCAAAGGAAGGAGCGTCATCCCCTTAAGTTGACACCATTTGTATTTGTAAAGTGTATTTGGTTTAAATGCAACCTGTAAGCTTGAAAAGTATTGTGCTTTATACATGAAAACTGTTAAGGGTGTACTAAACAGTCTTCGTAGTTAGGCTCAGGGTGCCGTTGTACAAAGTGTTCTTAGGGCTAAGGTGATTGTAACTCTCATACCTTAACACAGATCTACGACAGCCATAGTGCTGAGGTTGTTTTGTACAATGGCTCCCTGAACTTTTCAGCCACCCCTTTTATATCAGTGTTAATCAGTATTGATGGCAACACTTATGATGATCTTGCATGAATGTTCACTGTGGAGTTGAGTTGTGTCAGGCATATTGTCTGAAAAGAGTTGTCTTCCTGAGTTTATGTGATTATCCCCCGCCCCAACGAAGTTGGCGGGGGCTATAGAAATGGGTTCCGTGCGTGCGTGCGTGCGTGCGTGCGTGCGTGCGTGCGTGCGTGCGTGCGTGCGTGCCGAAATCGTTTCCGGAGCATAACTCAGAAAACGGTAAATATTTCTCTACGAAACTTTGCATGTCTATGAGACTCATGCTGAACTGGTTCCTTTTGCTATTTAGGAGTTTTATAAATTTTTATTTTTTACATTTCCATGGCAACAAGTTGGGCTTAGGTTCTATAAGGGTGGTGTTCGTTTCCGGAGCGTAACTCAAAAACCCTTAAATACTTTCTTACAAAACTTTGCATGTCTACTAGGCACATACTGAACTGGTGCCTTTTGCTATTTAGGAATTTTATGAATTTTTCTTTTTTACGTTCCATGGCAACAAGTTGGACTTAGGTTCTATAAGGGTGCTGTTCGTTTCCGGAGCATAACTCAAAGACCGTTAAATACTTTCTTACAAAACTTTGCATATTTACTAGACACATACTGAACTGGTGCCTTTTGATATATAGCACTTTTAGAAATTTTATTGTTTATGTTTCCATGACATTAAGTTGGATTTAAGTTTTAATATAGGATTGGTTTACTTAAGTAGTATAACAAAAAAACTGTTAAATATTTCCTTGCCAAACATTGCATGTCTATATATAAAGTGCATACTGAACTAGTGCCATTTGATATTAAGGAGTTTTAGAAATGTTTATTTTAGAATTTCCATTGCATCTTTTTTAACATGGGCTAAGAGAAATGTTGGGTCAGTTACCTGGTTTGGGACCATAACATGTTAAAATGGGCGGGGGATATAGATGACTTTTCTCAACTATACATTTCTTGTGTTTGTATTGCAGTTGAAGAGATCCGACTCAGCTTTCTTTTGGGAGGAACGTGAAATTATGGCTAATGCCAACAGCGATTGGATTGTCCAGGTGAGTAACAGCATGTCTGGGGAGGTTTGTTATTGAATACAGCTTGCCAATAGAAGGTATTATTGTAGGTTGTATGGATTTGATTAAATAATGGAGGTTGATACAGTAGACTGCAGGCGACTGATGTTCCTGTTGAGCCTGTGTGCAGATATCTGCTTGTTAACCCACGTCTGGCCTGTCACTAGTTGAGGGGTATGCACTGGTATATTTGCTATGTGAAGGTGGTACAGTGTGTTTACCCAGGTATTACATCAGTGTAGTGAGATTCTCAGTACACCTTGAAAATAGGTACATGAGATTGGTAATTAGAGACTATTTGCATCACTTGTACACAAGCCTCCCTGGCCTTGTGACTGGGTACAGTGCTGTAATTACAGGTCTAGTTGTGGTTTCCCAGTGTCTTACACTTGTACCCTGTCCTACTTGGTCAGTTTATATCATCTTCAGTTAAATAATGCCACATTTTGTGAAAATGTGTTAATGATCAGTATTTACTAATCATGCTACTGTGACAAATATTTCTGAAGATTTTTCCAATTTGATGCTTAAAATGCAAATGAGGAAAGGTTTTGCCATCTATGTAATTTCAAATTTGTATTTACTTGAAGATGTCTTTCGAACATAAAATTGTGCATATGAGTTTTCTGGCTCTCGAAAAGTCACAAATTGAAACTTGAAACTACATTGGAAATCACCCATTACAACCAGTTTCAGTTGTATTGAAATGCAAGCATTTTATCTTGCATCACACACATCGTACCTACATTGCAAATTATGTCACAATTCCATGAAGTGACAGTGAGGAAGATAATAAGACAGAGCGGTGTCAGGTATTACTGAACAGCTTACACTATACCCCTCACTTCATTTGTACTGTATGTCTTTACATGAAACAATAATTCAGATATTTGACATAGTAAACATTTTATATTTTTCACTTGGTTGTCACCTTGGCTGAACACCCATGTATTATTGAGATGTTATTACCTTAACATGTTTTCACTCAATATGTAACAGTTTTGTGATGATTTCACACCAATTCCACATTCATCACACTTTTAATGGTGTTGTATTCAAACATCAGAAGGAACGCAACTTTCCCTTCACAAACATGCGTGGTGTAAACATCAACAAGAGTATTGCAGCATATATTTCTTAGCTAACAATGTCAGATAAATTATTGACAAGTTGTCTTAATATCCAGTTATTCCTGCATCCAGATTCATGTGTAGCCAGGCAAAGAATACATCTATACCCTGTAGATACTGCCATGAATGCATCATATGCAGAAAATCATGCAGATATAGTTAATTTGTTTCCGCAAATTTACGTATATAGGGATGTGTCATGTATTAAATTGTGACGACTTACAGTGCGTCAGCTTCCTGCATGATACCCCAGCAGGATTTACATCATCACTTCAGCTACTGGTGGCTGTGCACAATACTAGCCAGTATTAAAAAATGCTCAGCAGCCAGATGTTTTTAAACGCTTGTTGATGATACTAACAGGACAATAATTTTAAGGTACTATAACCGCCTTCAATCATCTCCGTCCATAAAAGCAACACACCAAATTTAAAATCAAGCAATTAGTTATTCACATACATCTTTAAAAATTATGATACAGATTAATTTCTTTCAAGTAGTTAAGGATGAGATGAGTAATCATTCAAGTTATACATCGGCAAACTATAAAATGTCAGACCAGACAAGAATATAATAAAGAGATGGGTCTACGCATTAAAACAGATTATAAGATTGCAACACTTTACTAATATCGTTTATATTCTGCAATTAAACGTTAATTAAATGCAATGTACTAGGTGTATAATATAACTGTCTGGGAGTGCAAGTAATTACTCTTGGAATTACTTATTTCAACATGGACAGTAGTTATAATAATCGAACATTGCTGTCCTTTAAACATATTTTATCTGCAATATAAT
This sequence comes from Haliotis cracherodii, assembly GCF_022045235.1. Taxonomy (NCBI): domain Eukaryota; kingdom Metazoa; phylum Mollusca; class Gastropoda; order Lepetellida; family Haliotidae; genus Haliotis; species Haliotis cracherodii. Next base: position 52,766,251 of record NW_027266297.1, on the reverse strand, counting down.
AAGGCCAAGCAAACATAGTTGTTAAAAGACTAGAAATTAAATAATATTGTCGTGTCAGATACATGACGTGCAAGGTGCCCGTCGGTCAGCAGTGTGCACGGTGAAAGGGAGAGCACTCTCATAAAAGCCATGAGATTAACTGCCCTTGACATCTATCATGTTTATATAAGTTCACAGTCAGACATTTCGAGAGTTTATAGATATGCCCCAGCTGACATTTTCCTGATGAAAAAGTAAGTTGACTGCAAACTGATGCTTGGAGTGGTTGTCTCTAAGAGAGCTGGGACAGTGTGACTCATTCCTTGATGAAATAATGATCATGTTTTTAGAGCTCGACACGTTTCCAACGTTGATGATTGTTGTTTAAGACAACCGGATATATGCAGTGCTCCCTGCATACAGAGCTTTGTTCTACCGTATATTGATATTAAAGCAATTCGGTGAGACTAATTTAGGGTCTGATTCCATTGCATTATCAATATGACCAACCTTTTAAACCACACAACCAATCATTGTGTCGTGTGTTGTGTATAATGAGACTTGTTTGCTGAGGCCGACGGGGCGAACTAATGATGGGTTATCGTTGATCAGGCTGTACTGTCCATATATGGTCAACAGTGGCTTGTATTATGGTCTAGATTTCCATAATGTACTAAAATGATGTTATTCTCAGAAAGGGGTATCCATCTTTGGCTAGATTTATTGACTTAGCCCTTTCATCGCCCATATACGCACCACTTGTAAGGATGTGATGCCTGTTCTTGGTCTTTTCTTCTGTTTTGTTTTGTGCATGTTTTGATTTACGTTTTTGAAGCAGATGATTGTTCTGTGGGAAGAGGAAGTTTCTCTTTCAAGACATGCGCATAGAAATAGCTGTCATGATCAGTGATTTGAGAAATATATTTGGAAATGAAATTTTGTTCGATATTACCTGACACTGCTTTAATATCAATAATTTTAAATTTGAGGTCCCAAACTTTGCCAAAGAAATGGCTAAACATGATATTTTATGGGTCCTAAGGGATATTGATTACCTTCCAATTGCCTTCACTTATATCAGTAGTGTGAAATGTTTATTGTACATAGTGAAATTGCATATAGTATACCGTGAAAAGTATTTGGTCATCAGGCCTTTGATGCAGTGCCAAGGTGTACCATTTCTCCTGATACTGTTTTGCAGCTTCACTATGCATTCCAAGATGGCCGCTTCCTGTACATGGTGATGGACTACATGCCCGGGGGTGACCTGGTCAACCTCATGAGTAACTATGATGTACCCGAGAAGTGGGCCAAGTTCTACTGTGCTGAAGTGGTCCTGTCCCTAGATGCTATCCACTCCATGGGATTCGTACACAGGTAATGCCAAAGTTCTTTATGAAGTTCATCTTCACTTTTCAGAATCTACTTATTTTATTAAGTGACAAAAGAATTGGTGTGACATTGAGGTGTTGAACAATGGGTAAAGTTGATACCTAGTGACTAATGCTTGTGGTAAGAGGTGACTTGCATGGGTCGGGTTGATTCACACACACACACTAACACTAACACTAACACTAGGCTCCACCATGTATATTGGGTCTCACCACATCCACAGGACTCTTGTCAGATACATTGGGATACACAAAACCCCAATGCATCGGTGGATCACAATTTTTTACTTCTTGATACAAGTGTTGATCACATTCACACACTAAGTACAAAAAATCGATTCTGACCTTAAATGTTTGCTTTAAGTAACTGTTACACCAAACACTAATTGGTAGTGAAAGTGAAAACGTAAATATTTTCATCCACTGTGCCATACTTGAGACTGCCAACTGTAAATCATCGGTTTGCCAGGTATTTGGCATTACTGTCTATGAAAAAGATCGCTTACAGAGCACATTTAAAAGCACATACAAGTATCGTGATACATATCGGAACGTGTGTAAGGTATCATGATACATATTGGACCGCACAGTTGGTTTTTCGTCCCACCCCTAATATCCATAAGGCCACTATTATGCTCAAAGGCCCTGCCACATCCACAGGGCTTCAGCGTTTTCCACAAAGCCCCACAACGTCCAGAGGCCCTCTATGTCCATAGGTCCCCACCAGTCTATAAGGCCCCACCATCTCTATAGGACCCCATCATGTCCACAGGGCCCCACTATGTCCATTTGGCCCCACCATGTCCCTAAGGCCCCATGTCCAGGCTCCACCGGGCTGTAGGTCCCCACCATGTCCCTAAGGCCCCATGTCCAGGCTCCACCGGGCTGTAGGTCCCCACCATGTCCCTTAGGCCCCATGTCCAGGCTCCACTGGGCTGTAGGTCCCAACCATGTCACTAAGGCCCCATGTCCAGGCTCCACCGGGCTGTAGGTCCCCACCATGTCCCTAAGGCCCCACATCCAGGCTCCACCGGGCTGTAGGTCCCCACCATGTCCCTAAGGCCCCACATCCAGGCTCCACCGGGCTGTAGGTCCCCACCATGTCCCTAAAGCCCCATGTCCAGGCTCCACCGGGCTGTAGGTCCCCACCATGTCCCTAAGGCCCCATGTCCAGGCTCCACCGGGCTGTAGGTCCCCACCATGTCCCTAAGGCCCCATGTCCAGGCTCCACCGGGCTGTAGGTCCCCACCATGTCCCTTAGGCCCCATGTCCAGGCTCCACTGGGCTGTAGGTCCCAACCATGTCACTAAGGCCCCATGTCCAGGCTCCACCGGGCTGTAGGTCCCCACCATGTCCCTAAGGCCCCACATCCAGGCTCCACCGGGCTGTAGGTCCCCACCATGTCCCTAAGGCCCCACATCCAGGCTCCACCGGGCTGTAGGTCCCCACCATGTCCCTAAAGCCCCATGTCCAGGCTCCACCGGGCTGTAGGTCCCCACCATGTCCCTAAGGCCCCATGTCCAGGCTCCACCGGGCTGTAGGTCCCCACCATGTCCCTAAGGCCCCATGTCCAGGCTCCACCGGGCTGTAGGTCCCCACCATGTCCCTTAGGCCCCATGTCCAGGCTCCACTGGGCTGTAGGTCCCAACCATGTCACTAAGGCCCCATGTCCAGGCTCCACCGGGCTGTAGGTCCCCACCATGTCCCTAAGGCCCCACATCCAGGCTCCACCGGGCTGTAGGTCCCCACCATGTCCCTAAGGCCCCACATCCAGGCTCCACCGGGCTGTAGGTCCCCACCATGTCCCTAAAGCCCCATGTCCAGGCTCCACCGGGCTGTAGGTCCCCACCATGTCCCTAAGGCCCCATGTCCAGGCTCCACCGGGCTGTAGGTCCCCACCATGTCCCTAAGGCCCCATGTCCAGGCTCCACCGGGCTGTAGGTCCCCACCATGTCCCTAAAGCCCCATGTCCAGGCTCCACCGGGCTGAGGGTCCCCACCATGTCCCTAAGGCCCCACATCCAGGCTCCACCGGGCTGTAGGTCCCCACCATGTCCCTAAGGCCCCATGTCCAGGCTCAACGGGCTGTAGGTCCCCACCATGTCCCTAAGGCGCCACATCCAGGCTCCACCGGGCTGTAGGTCCCCACCATGTCCCTAAAGCCCCATGTCCAGGCTCCACCGGGCTGTAGGTCCCCACCATGTCCCTAAGGCCCCATGTCCAGGCTCCACCGGGCTGTAGGTCCCCACCATGTCCCTAAAGCCCCACATCCAGGCTCCACCGGGCTGTAGGTCCCCACCTTGTCCCTAAGGCCCCATGTCCAGGCTCCACCGGGCTGTAGGTCCCCACCATGTCCCTAAGGCCCCATGTCCAGGCTCCAAGGGCTGTAGGTCCCCACCATGTCCCTAAAGCCCCATGTCCAGGCTCCACCGGGCTGTAGGTCCCCACCATGTCCCTAAGGCCCCATGTCCAGGCTCCACCGGGCTGTAGGTCCCCACCATGTCCCTAAGGCCCCATGTCCAGGCTCCACCGGGCTGTAGGTCCCCACCATGTCCCTAAAGCCCCATGTCCAGGCTCCACCGGGCTGTAGGTCCCCACCATGTCCCTAAGGCCCCATGTCCAGGCTCCACGGGCTGTAGGTCCCCACCATGTCCCTAAAGCCCCATGTCCAGGCTCCACCGGGCTGAGGGTCCCCACCATGTCCCTAAGGCCCCACATCCAGGCTCCACCGGGCTGTAGGTCCCCACCATGTCCCTAAGGCCCAATGTCCAGGCTCCACGGGGCTGTAGGTCCCCACCATGTCCCTAAGGCCCCACATCCAGGCTCCACCGGGCTGTAGGTCCCCACCATGTCCCTAAGGCCCCATGTCCAGGCTCCACGGGCTGTAGGTCCCCACCATGTCCCTAAGGCGCCACATCCAGGCTCCACCGGGCTGTAGGTCCCCACCATGTCCCTAAGGCCCCATGTCCAGGCTCCACCGGGCTGTAGGCCCCCACCATGTCCCTAAGGCCCCATGTCCAGGCTCCACGGGCTGTAGGTCCCCACCATGTCCCTAAGGCGCCACATCCAGGCTCCACCGGGCTGTAGGTCCCCACCATGTCCCTAAGGCCCCATGTCCAGGCTCCACCGGGCTGTAGGCCCCCACCATGTCCCTAAGGCCCCATGTCCAGGCTCCACCGGGCTGTAGGTCCCCACCATGTCCCTAAGGCCCCACATCCAGGCTCCACCGGGCTGTAGGTCCCCACCATGTCCCTAAGGCCCCACATCCAGGCTCCACCGGGCTGTAGGTCCCCACCATGTCCCTAAAGCCCCATGTCCAGGCTCCACCGGGCTGTAGGTCCCCACCATGTCCCTAAGGCCCCATGTCCAGGCTCCACCGGGATGTAGGTCCCCACCATGTCCCTAAGGCCCCATGTCCAGGCTCCACCGGGCTGTAGGTCCCCACCATGTCCCTAAAGCCCCATGTCCAGGCTCCACCGGGCTGTAGGTCCCCACCATGTCCCTAAGGCCCCATGTCCAGGCTCCACGGGCTGTAGGTCCCCACCATGTCCCTAAAGCCCCATGTCCAGGCTCCACCGGGCTGAGGGTCCCCACCATGTCCCTAAGGCCCCACATCCAGGCTCCACCGGGCTGTAGGTCCCCACCATGTCCCTAAGGCCCCATGTCCAGGCTCAACGGGCTGTAGGTCCCCACCATGTCCCTAAGGCGCCACATCCAGGCTCCACCGGGCTGTAGGTCCCCACCATGTCCCTAAAGCCCCATGTCCAGGCTCCACCGGGCTGTAGGTCCCCACCATGTCCCTAAGGCCCCATGTCCAGGCTCCACCGGGCTGTAGGTCCCCACCATGTCCCTAAAGCCCCACATCCAGGCTCCACCGGGCTGTAGGTCCCCACCTTGTCCCTAAGGCCCCATGTCCAGGCTCCACCGGGCTGTAGGTCCCCACCATGTCCCTAAGGCCCCATGTCCAGGCTCCAAGGGCTGTAGGTCCCCACCATGTCCCTAAAGCCCCATGTCCAGGCTCCACCGGGCTGTAGGTCCCCACCATGTCCCTAAGGCCCCATGTCCAGGCTCCACCGGGCTGTAGGTCCCCACCATGTCCCTAAGGCCCCACATCCAGGCTCCACCGGGCTGTAGGTCCCCACCATGTCCCTAAGGCCCCACATCCAGGCTCCACGGGCTGTAGGTCCCCACCATGTCGCTAAGGCCCCATGTCCAGGCTCCACCGGGCTGTAGGTCCCCACCATGTCCCTAAGGCCCCATGTCCAGGCTCCACGGGCTGTAGGTCCCCACCATGTCCCTAAGGCCCCATGTCCAGGCTCCACCGGGCTGTAGGTCCCCACCATGTCCCTAAGGCCCCATGTCCAGGCTCCACCGGGCTGTATGTCCCCACCATGTCCCTAAGGCCCCATGTCCAGGCTCCACGGGCTGTAGGTCCCCACCATGTCCCTAAGGCCCCATGTCCAAATGCCCCACTTTCCAAAGAGCCCCACCGGTCTCTAACTAGTATAAGACTTCACCAGGTCCATAGGGTAGAGTGTGTTTTACTTTTATGGTTACTTACAATAGAGTAGCTGACCAGTTCTCAATGTTCTGCATCAGGTGAAGACACACGGCCTTATTATTATAGGATTGAAGGTGAGAGAGATGTGTAGCTCACTGTCAGTTCCTATGTTGCAGGGATGTGAAGCCAGACAACATGTTGCTGGATGGTGCTGGTCACCTCAAACTGGCTGACTTTGGCACCTGTATGAGGATGGATGCGGTTAGTGACACTATAATTTAATACCACATTAGTTTGTAGCCCTCTAAAGTGCAGTCCCAATAACTTACTCGATGTACTGCAGCTCCTGCAACCCCTGTGGTCATGTACCGGAGCCCCAAGGTTCTCAGTTCACCATTGTTTGGCAACAGTGTTGTGTTTCTTAGAGGAAGTGTGTAAAATGGATTCTGATAAGAGAGTCAGAATTAACTGTGCAAAAATTCTTCTTGTGCTTCAAACAAATATTGTTCCAAATAATAAAACTGACTGACTAAAAGAATGGCAACTTCTACAGCAGACCCTGAGGTATTAAGCACTGTTTACATTAGTAACTAAGTGGTAGTTGAGATTTCTCATTCATGTGTCAATCAGTATAAGGCTGTGTCAGTATTGTTGTAGTGCCAGACATTGTATCCAAAGTGATGACTAGAGATGTAATTAACATTGAAAGAAATTGTACTGTGTGCTGTGCTGTGCTGTGCTGTGCTGTACCATGCACAAGGCTACCAGTTGTTGTTACTTGGGCATACTTGTTGCAGGACGGGCTGGTTCGGTCGGACACGGCGGTAGGGACACCGGACTACATCTCCCCGGAGGTGCTCAAGTCACAGGGTGGGGAGGGGCTGTACGGCCGCGAGTGCGACTGGTGGTCAGTCGGAGTCTTCCTCTATGAGATGCTTGTTGGTCAGTAGCCTCAGAAAGCCACACAGAATAACTTTTTCTCATTGCTTACATGGTCAAACACATGTAGACTGGCCCCAATGTTGCATTACTTTTTATTATCTTAATTCAGTCCCACAATGAGCATTGCAAATCAACCTCAACATGAGATGCTGTTATATAACTGAAATACTATTCAGCGCAGCATTAATGCCAACTCACTCACTCATTCAACTGTGTTAATTAGCAGTGACAATAATCAAAGACAAGAAATAGAAGGAAACAAAGCCTTATGTAATTATGATATCACCTGTTTTTAAGTATGGAGCTTTTCTGAGATGGCTTATTTTCATCAGGTGACACACCTTTCTATGCTGACTCCCTTGTGGGCACGTATGGCAAGATCATGGACCATGCCCGATCTCTGCAGTTCCCCCCTGATGTGGACATGTCGGACCAAGCTAAGAGTATTATATGTGCCTTCCTAACTGATAGGTGAGTCATTGTCCCAGCAGCCTCAACCTCATAGGTGACTTTCAAACCAGTAAGCACCAATATTGTATGTTAACAGTGCTATTTTCTTCTGATCTGAAACAAGTGTTTCTTTCAGACCAATCTCTGACTGCTGTGATGTGACTATGTTGCACATGATGATGCAGCATAACAACTTATATGTTTTATGTGCTTACAGAACAGAGAGGCTAGGACGAAATGGTGTAGATGAAATCAAAAGACACCCCTTCTTTAGAGACGAGAACTGGACATGGGACAGTATAAGAAAAAGTGAGTAACATTGATGTCCAGTGTACTGCTGTTTCTAACTTGTACTGTTGTCAAGATAGTTCAACATTAAAGTTACATGACATTGAAAATACTACAATGGTAGAAGTTAACATGACGCATATGGCCTGAGATACCACAGTCACTTATGACCTGACATACCACTGTCTGAAGTGACCTGACATACCACTGTCACCTGTGACCTGACATACCACTGTCTGAAGTGACCTGACATACCACTGTCTGAAGTGACCTGACGTACCACTGTCACCTGTGACCTGACATACCACTGTCTGAAGTGACCTGACATACCACTGTCTGAAGTGACCTGACATACCACTGTCTGAAGTGACCTGACATACCACTGACTAAAGTGACCTGACATACCACTGACTGAAGTGACCTGACATACCACTGTCTGAAGTGACCAGACATACCACTGACTGAAGTGACCTGACATACCACTGACTGAAGTGACCTGACATACCACTGACTGAAGTGACCTGACATACCACTGACTGAAGTGACCTGACATACCACTGTCTGAAGTGACCTGACATACCACTGTCTGAAGTGACCTGACATACCACTGACTGAAGTGACCTGACATACCACTGTCTGAAGTGACCTGACATACCACTGTCTGAAGTGACCTGACATACCACTGTCTGAAGTGACCAGACATACCACTGTCTGAAGTGACCTGACATACCGCTGTCTGAAGTGACCTGACATACCACTGACTGAAGTGACCTGACATACCACTGTCTGAAGTGACCTGACATACCACTGTCTGAAGTGACCTGACCGCCTCCGTGGTCCTGTGGTAGAGCGTCCGCCCGGAGAGCGGAAGGTCCAGGGTTCGATCCCGGGCCGCGTCATACAAAAAGACGTTAAAAGATTGTACTTGTTGTTACCCTGTCTGGCGCTCGGCATTAAGGGGCTCAAACAACCACTGGTCGGCTCGGAGTCAGTATACTGTGTCTGAGTGGGGTATTCATGTTAAACTGCGGCATGGTATCTCAGTGAGCTAGCACTATAAATCGGCATCAGTCCGGACTAGTACAAGCAGCCACACACACACATACACGTGCATGCACGTCGCTATATAAGTGCAATAATCTTGGACGCGACGTTAAACCCAATTTCACCTCACCTCACCTGAAGTGACCTGACATACCACTGACTGAAGTGACCTGACATACCACTGTCACCTGTGACATGACATACCACTGTCTGAAGTGACCTGACATACCACTGACTGAAGTGACCTGACATACCAATGTCACCTGTGACCTGACATACCACTTTCTCATGTGACATAACATTGTTATCTGACATTCCCTGCTATTGTGATGTATATGCCCCTGTCATGCTATGACACAACTGTGTAGACATCACTGACCCTTTCTCTCTATTGCTAGGTGCCCCGCCCGTTGTACCGGAGCTGTCAAGTGACATAGACACCAGCAACTTTGATGACATTGAGAAGGAGGACACACCACAAGAAAACTTCCAGCCACTAAAAGCATTTGCTGGCAACCATCTGCCCTTTATAGGATTTACATATAACAAAGAATACCAGTAAGTCACCAGACACATGTTCAGGCCTGTAGGTGTAGGCTTGTTTCTCTCACGGGTGGACCAGTCATCTAAGGCACAACATTTCGCAAAGTTGCATCCCTTGGCCAGGCCCAAAACCTTTGATCGTGGGTTGGAATCCTGCTTCTCCCCGATTATGTTTCTAGGTTTGTCAGCAACATACCTGTGCTCGTTGATTTCACCTAGTGGTAAGCGTCTGAGACCTGCATCACTTGGGGCTTTCATGTCAAGCTGACATGCCATGATATGACTGGAATACTGTTCAAAGCGGCCTTAAGTCCAACTCATTCATTCACTTCTGTTAATTTCAAATGACCACAACTTTAATTCACTTGTAAGGACTATTTGTTCCCTCCAGAAATCAGTGTCCACAGCTATTGATATTGGCTATGGCAGTATACTTGATACTTCTGATCATGTGTGGCTGTCATTATGCTGTCTGCTGTCATGTTTCAGATTGCTGTGCTCAGGAACATCACCTCCAGTAAGTATTCATTATTGTGATTTAGTTTAGAGTTCACAGTTTTACCAACTAAGTGTGTACTCAAAGCGTTCAGTAATTGGACATCGTTATGATGTAATGAAATAGCTCCATTATTTGTCGAAATGTTTAAGATGACATTTGCTATCAACTTGTGTGCATTATTTACTTACATGTACCTGTTTTGTCAAATTGTTCATGTTGAATTATTTCTTTCTTTACCCCAGGATTGTGTTGATGTGAGTTATCACAGCTGTACAGTGCCTGGTGTATACTGTTCATAATCCATCCCTGCATTCTGTCCTCCCTCCTCACGTGGCATTCAAATTGGCACTACTACGCCCAAGACAAATAGAAAACATTTCAGATAATTTGATATTTCATTTTGTTGTCATGCATGGATAAATGAGGAAGGTGAACTCATTGATATTGGCTTCAATGAGTTCAAATTCCAACCAGTAGTTTTGTAATACGTTCTATTGATGGTATATGTATGTCGTCACTTTCTAAAAGTTGGTGTAGTTCTGAGTACTTGAATTTGAATGTCAGTTCTGTAACTTATCTCTCTATAGAGGTTGCATATTATATGTATGGGTTTAACTCCATTTGTATTCCATGAAACTTGATCACATCATACCAGCGCATCTTTTCTTTCTCATCTGCAAGAATCATTAGGCTCTCACGTTTACACCAAATCCTTAGAAACTAAAATCCCATGTATATGGAAGACGAACACTGTCACAATCTCAACAAAATCAGATCATTTGCTCCGATACGATAGGTCTATGCATGAAGATCTGAGGACGCATCCACAGGAGACAGTGTCAAATGACATATTAGCAGTTAGTGTTGAGGCTTCAAAATTTTCATCACGGGTGAATGAAGCATTGGGACAAATGAAGCCGAATCGTATTAGAAGCCACAAATCAAAGTTTGTTTAGGGTTCATCAGACGAGATCTCCTATGGAAATGTCCTCAGATCTTCATGCAGAAAGGTATTGTATTGGATTAAAAGATTTTACTTAAATGAGATGGATACTGTCAAATACTGATTCTTTGTGTAATTTCATTGTCATCTACAAACTAACCTGCACACGAGCTTGCCAGATAGGGTATGACAATCTGTCATCACTGACCTGAGCCAGGTGGGTGGAACTTCCCACGAGATGATTAGACTATGAATAGTAGGGCCTATTTACTGGCCCACAGTGTCATGGGATATTGTTTTGTGGTGTGTGGCAAATGTGTAGTTCTTTCCTTGTTCATGACTACTTATAGCAATATTCAAAACTATTGAGGCTGTGTTTAAATAGTAGCCAATGTGTAATGTTTCGTGACCTAATGGCCTCATGTGGTAGCCAACTTGTAGTTTCACATCTTCCCGAAGCAAGAGAGTTAACTGACCATAAATGTCCAGTTTCCACCCTTGCCGAACTAGGCAGGTATTATGGCTGGACTAACGAGTCTATGCATAGTCCAATCAAAATCGCGCACCGAAATCGAAATCCGGTTTGTAAACTGTCGTGCAGATTTCGGTTGATTGCAGGATTTACAAAACATGTGCACCGCAAACTTGTTGTCAACAGATATTTTCCAAATCTTTTGATGGTTTTAATCAAGGTGCTCACGTGATTTGATGCATTTCACGATGTATGACCCGTTTTATCACAATATAGACCTTGATTATCTATCAGATCATCTTGACTGGGAGCCACTCTTTTGTTTGAAGCAAATGCAAGTGATACGAGACGCGGAATCTGATTGGTCTATAGGAGAGGCTTATAAGGGACATAACTCATAATTGCTTCTGGTGGCGCTACGATAGAGCCCAGGAATTCCAGCCTAGTTCGGCAAGGATGGAAGCTGGACTTTTAAAGTCAGTTAACTCCCTTGCCTCGGGAATATGGTAGTTTCATGACCTGATTGCCTCACACAGTAGCCAACTTGCATAGTTTCATGACCAGATCCCTCATTCAGTAGCCAACTTGTATAGTTTTATGACCTGATGGCCTCACTCAGTAGCCAACTTGTATAGTTTCATGACCTGATGGCCTCACTTAGTAGCCAACTTGTATAGTTTCATGACCTGATGACCTCACTCAGTAGCCAACTTGTATAGTTTTATGATCAGATCCCTCACTCAGTAGCCAACTTGTACAGTTTCATGACCTGATGACCTCACTCAGTAGCCAACTTGTACAGTTTCATGACCTGATGACCTCACTCAGAAGCCAGCTTGTATAGTTTTATGACCTGATGACCTCACTCAGAAGCCAGCTTGTATAGTTTCATGACCTGATGGCCTCACTTAGTAGCCAACTTGTATAGTTTCATGACCTGATGACCTCACTCAGTAGCCAACTTGTATAGTTTCATGACCTGATGACCTCACTCAGTAGCCAACTTGTATAGTTTTATGATCAGATCCCTCACTCAGTAGCCAACTTGTACAGTTTCATGACCTGATGACCTCACTCAGTAGCCAACTTGTACAGTTTCATGACCTGATGACCTCACTCAGAAGCCAGCTTGTATAGTTTCATGACCTGATGGCCTCACTTAGTAGCCAACTTGTATAGTTTTATGATCAGATCCCTCACTCAGTAGCCAACTTGTACAGTTTCATGACCTGATGACCTCACTCAGTAGCCAACTTGTACAGTTTCATGACCTGATGACCTCACTCAGAAGCCAGCTTGTATAGTTTCTTGACCTGATGGCCTCACTTGTATAGTTTCATGACCTGCATTACCAACTTAACATAGCTGTTAGCTTCATCATCACACTACATCATCTGTGGGAACAAGAGAATCTCAGAAATCTTCAATGACAGAAAGTATCTGCCTTTTTTTGCACAACAATTATAGTTTTGCTTCATATATAGTTAAAGTTATGATACTGAGATCAAATGTTTTATCCTTTGATTAAGTTAATAATGTTGATTTGATCACTTTAGAGGTGATGTATTCTGTATCTCTAGCTACTGGATGGAAGTGGGATGTGTCTGTCCGTCTCTGCATGCATCTCTGTACGCACAGTACTCGGGGCAGCTTTGTAGTAGTTCCCTCATGCATGGTGTCATTCAGGGGAGTGAAGGGGCAGATGATCTGTTATTGTTGTTGTCATGGTGATAAGTACATGATTGGTAGTTGGTATAACAGTCTGATCACAGAGTCCCAATTTTCAAAAGTATCCAACCTTTAAAGTTGGCTGTCCTGTTATGGGAAATAGCAGGAGATACAGTTTGTGTTTTCTGTCTAACATTCTGTTGGTCAGAAATATTGAAGTGTTGAGTCAATTATTATTTAGTGTTTGAGTAAACATTATGGAATTTATTAAGACTTATGAAAGTGATGTTTCCCTTCACTCAGTGGATCAGATTCATGGAGGTGTTAGTGTAACATTATGTATGTCCCTCCACAGTCTGCCGCTATTGTTCCGGGGAGCAGCAGTGGTGGTGGAGATGACAGTTCTCGGCACCTGGAGAACCAAGTTAAACAGCTCGTGGCGTCCAAGGATGACATTGAGAAAAAATATAGGTATTCTAAAAAATTCACTATTTGGATCTGAGATTGTCATCAACCTCTCTGGCCAAAATGGTTGAGCCAGTAAGTTTGTCATCCCTAACTGAGCCTTTCTTCATTTGAGAATTCTAGAAGTTCTTTTGTGGCCTTGAGATTGATGTACAGAAGCCTTCTGTTGCTGCTTGTTGATGAGTATGCCATGTTGCAGGAATGCTGTGGAGGATCTGAACCGGGCGTCTCAGGAGGAGTCCATGGCCAAGAAGGATCTGACGCAGATGGAGAGGTCGATGGCGATGGTCAAACACGATATGAAGGAGGTAGGCTTGTCACTGCTGGTGCACTGGTTGATACGCCAGCTGGATATCAGATGATGTACCTGCTGCAAACTCTACTGTACACTGTCATTGTGCTATGAAAAGGCAATGGAAACAGAACATAAGGTTGAGTTGTGTACGTGTTACAATTGATTGCCCTTTGGGAAGAGTCCACATCCTGCTTGTGGTAAGAGCCTCCTAAAGTGAGGATCGGATGGCCAGTGAGAATCCTGGCTAATGGTGTCTTACCATGATGGCATGGTGGGTTGCTCATGCTATCAACCACTGGTGTGCTAGATTGGAAAGCTTTTTGCTGTGATGTAGCTGGAGTATTGTTGAATGTTTCAGAAAACAATATACACTCACTACTTGAGACTTTGTATATGTGACAAGTAGTTGTATCTGTGCAAGGGTTACAAGAAGTTGTGTAAATGTTATAAAAGATGTGTTGATGCACACATTGTAAGAGATTGCGTTGTGCAGGTTGCAAGAGACATGTACCTGTAACAAGAGATTGTCTGTCTGTTTTCAGCTTCAGAGGAAACTGGAAATGGAGGCCGAGGCGAAGTTAAAGGCTGAGAATCTGATGAGGGAGCAGTCCAAGAAGCTGGAGCATGAGCTGACTTACCGTGCCCAGATGACGTCCAGCAGCATGCAGAACAACGAGAAAGTGGCCAGTCTGGAGAGAACAGTCAGTACAGCAGAAGGGCTGCAGCAGGGCACATTGGGGTGGTGTGTGTGTGTGTGTGTGAGTGTGTGTGGCGTGTGGCGTGTGGCATGTGTGTAGCGTGTGTGTGTGTGTAGCGTGTGTGTGTGTGTGTGTGTGTGTGTGTGTGTGTGTGTGTGTGTGTGTGTGTGTGTGTGTGTGTGTGTGTGTGTGTGTGTGTGTGTGTGTGTAGCATTCAAAATAACCCGGGCGGTCGGGTAGCCTAGTGGTTAAAGCATTCGCTCATCACGCCGAAGACCCGGGTTCGATTCCTGATACGGGTACAATGTGTGAAGCCCATTTCTGGTGTCCCCCGCCATGATATTGCTGGAATATTGCTAAAAGTGGCGTAAAACCATACTCACTCACTCAAAATAACCCTTTTTACATACTCTTGTTTACCTGCATTGTTTTACATATATTTAACAGAAGTTTACAATAGGATGGTAACTCACATTGTTTGTGTGCAGAATGTGTGATGTACTTTATATGCCCAGGTTTAATATTGGTAGCTCGACATGAAATTAGTGATGTGATCATTAGATGTTACAGCCAGGGCAGTACATTGTTAACAAAATTGTAATCCCCAAATTAATATCTTTAAAAAAAGAAAGTATGCAGTATTTCCTGTTTGTTGTGATATTATTTAACAAACTGCCTACATGAACCCGTGAAAGATGGCAATGTATGCATATATTTGCTATGTTGCAGGTTGGAGACCTGAGTGATAAGTTGCGAGCAGAAACTGAAAACACAAACAAGATGAAGAGAACCTACAGCGAGTTACAACAGGTAAGTCCCATCACACAGTACAATGTGTCATTACTGTCAAGTTTGGGAAGGATTCGATTGCTACTGATCTTCAAACTCTTTGTGAACCATATTTCAGGCACATTGAAACAGAAGCTATACACTCTTGTTCCCACAAAACCTTGGATTCTGGGTTAGAATTGATCAGCAGTTAACCTATGCTTGGCGAGGGAGTGAGCTGACGGGATGAGTTGGTCAGATACACTGACTCCTCTGATGACATGTCATCCAGTATGGATTGCCGCTTATGGTTTCAGTCACAACTCGGTCTGGTCAAGACTTGATTGCAGCGTTAAAAACATGAACTCACACACCCCATTGGTCTTGAATTATTATGCAGAAGATATTTGATTGTTGGTGCTGTCTGAGACTTGCCTTGTTGCATGAAGAACTAAGATGTTGTCATGTTGTCTGGTGGCAGCGCTACACGGTGACAGAGCAGGGCTACACAGACCTCAACAACAAGTACATGGAGGTGGTCAATGTCAGGCAGAACATGGAGCGGGAACTGGTGGCTCTCCAGGCAGCCTTGGACCAGGAACGTAACAACCGCAACCACGAGTCAGAACACACCATGGAACTCAATGGTAAGCAGGGGGGGTGAAGGGCAGGATGGATTGTGAAGATGTACAGGGCTGGTGAGCTACTAGATTAGAGGTTTGGCTTAATTTGAGCTATAGTGGGACAATGTGGGGGCTTCTGTGATGTAGAATCACATTGAAGGGGGCTGCTGTGATGTAGAATCACATTGGAGGGAGCTGCTGTGATGAAGAATCACATTGGAGGGGGCTGCTGTGATGTAGAATCACATTGGAGGGGGTTGCTGTGATGTAGAATCACATTGGAGGGGGCTGCTGTGATGAAGAATCACATTGGAGGGGTTGCTGTGATGTAGAATCACATTGGAGGGGGCTGCTGTGATGAAGAATCACATTGGAGTGGTTGCTGTGATGTAGAATCACATTGGAGGGGGCTGCTGTGATGTAGAATCACATTGGAGGGGTTGCTGTGATGTAGAATCACATTGGAGGGGGCTGCTGTGATGAAGAATCACATTTGAGGGGGCTGCTGTGATGAAGAATCACATTGGAGGGGTTGCTGTGATGTAGAATCACATATTCAGCAGTATCAGTGATAGGCCTATCATGTGTGGCAGCCATGTTTGCATGTGGTGGAGGAGGTCACAGTGGCAAGGGCCCGATTATGATGTGAGAGTTAAACTGTGTCAGGAGATACCCAGTTCCTGTTTCCTTGCAGATCGGATCCGAGGGCTGCAGAACGAGAAGGACAGGATGATGGACAAGGAGCGTATGAATGGTCAAGAGCTGCAGAAAAAGCAGAGCATTGTTGTGCAATTAGAAAAGGTAGGTTCCAACACCGCATGCAAATATTACTATTTTTCCAGTGCATCCATTCCATCCTTGTCTTTTACTGTGAAGAGGTAGAGATGTAATGCAACTGGTGAATCTATTGCCAGAGGGTGGCCAATGTGGAACTTGAGAGAGACAACTTCTACCGCAAACTGGAGGGAGAGATCCAGTCTCACAAGGAGACGGTTGCTCGCTACAATGCAGATAAGAAGAATATCCTCATGTCCACAGAGGAAGCCAACATGGAGGCTATGAAAGGTGGGACTCTCACAACACTGACATGCCTGAATTGGTCTTTTGACTCACAAATCTCCTGTCATATCATACTTTTATCCTCCTTGGGATTTTATGGACGAGAGTGTTATTTGAGAGATAACTGTATTGCATATTGAACTTACTTTTCAGGTATATTTTGTTTTATCTTTTCTTGACTAGAGCCACTAATCTGTCAAAGTCAAAGCAAATAGTATTTCATTCTGAGAATGATGCCAAGGGACCAAGTTGATCTGGTAGACTCTGTAAGCTATTAAGACTAGTATGGGTGCTGAAGGGGGAAGGTGACGCTGGCTGACAGGGGCATGTGTGTTGCACTACAGATATGCAGAGCAAGCTGGACCACGAGCGGGTGGTGCGACAGAACATGGAGCAGCGCTGCCTGGACAGTGAGAAGAGGAACAGTGAGCTGACAGTCGACCTGACACAGCTGCAGCAGAGGATCACATCATTACAGGCCGAACTCCGCGCAGAGACAGAGAAGGTGGGCATCTTGTCTCAACCATGTTATAAAGCAGTGTGGGCCCAGCATGTATTGTACATTGGATGATGTTAGACCACTGCTAATGCATGTATAGTACATGGAGTACCTCATGTGGGGGAGCAACAATGAAAAGTGCAAACTATGAGCTTGTGTTCAGTATGAACTAAGTAACTGGGGATCAGTGGTTCAGATTTTGGGATCTGCCTGATTGCATTTGTACAATGGTGTCAATTCTATCAAGTATATTTCAGTCTGTTCCACACTTTGAGCTACTCAACACAGTCATATAGCTGTGATATCATGTGATTGGGATTGGGTTCATTTTATGGGAGAGAGAAGAATGTATTGTTTTGAGAAAAAGTAGATTTCTCAACTATAATGTTTAATGTTTGTATTCTAAGCAGCCAGCTGTAAGGTACACAATGACTCCAATGAGCGGCAGAGATCTTGTCTCCGATCATATTAGTTTAACTGAAGAAGAGACAACCTTTGTATGGCCTGTTGATGGGCACTCTTGTGTTGTCTTTCCAGTGCCGGAACCTGGGCTTACAGGTTGAACAGGAGGTACAGAGAAGGAACCTCATGCAGGGAGATTTCAAGACACAGAACCAGGAGCTTACAAAAGCCAAGGCCAAAGAAAAACAACTGCTTAAGGTAAACCAGGTGTCACTTTAGGCTTATGAACTCAGTCACTGAATCAGATGTTTTGTAGATAGGAACAGACAGTATGAAGACTGAATCAGACATTCTCTGGACAGCAGCAGACATTCTTTTAACAGCAGCAGCATAAATTCTCTTGACATAAGCAGACATTTGTTTGATAACAGCAGACATTCTCTTGACACCAGCAGACATTCTCTTGACACCAGCAGACATTCTCTTGACACCAGCAGACATTCTCTTGACAACAGCAGACATTCTCTTGACACCAGCAGACATTCTCTTGACAACAGCAGACATTCTCTTGACACCAGCAGACATTCTCTTGACAACAGGTATCATCTTGACAAAGCAGATGTTTTGTAGACAGCAGCAGATTGAAACAAGACAGTTCCTCACTTCAGTCCAAGGGAGTTTGGTTCTCTATGTCTTATGGCTTGTATTCCCCGTAGAACAAGATCTTGTAACAACCAACCAACATTCAGAAGGCAGATAATTTTGTGATGGCCTTAGATAAATTCTTCATGTTTCCAGGAAATTGCCGACTACCGGGAAGATAAGAGAAACATGGAAGAAGATATGAGGAAGAAGTCTGAGTAAGTATGAGGGTGTTATGGCAGAGATGGGAAGTAATGACACTGTGGAGTAGTGGGTAACGTTGGTATATGTGGGCAAAACAGGAAGTAGGTGGAGACACAGGCTTTACTCGATCTAATCTTTACTTCCAGCGATGCCTCTGTTAACGACCTTCAGTTAAAGGAAATCAGTGAACAGCTGGAGGCTGAAAGCTACTTCTCTGTAAGTATTGTATATAGAGATTAAATATGAAGTTCCTGGACTAATTGTTCATATGTTTAGTATTTCTGAAGTAAAAATATAATTCAGTATGTACTTGTAGCTATTCTGTGAAAATGAATGAATTAAATTCATTATTAATTATTAATCTATATTAATCTATATTAATCTATATTAATCTATATTAATCTATATTTGCTTCATGACCTATTTATCATGGATATTGAAAGTTGTTAAACTAAAATTTTAAAAGATTGGCGTTTTTTGTTTTTGTGGAAGTAGTTGTGTGATGTCTGGCTTGTGTTTCAGTCGCTGTACAAGACGCAGGTGAAGGAGCTGAAGGAAGACCTGAGTGAGAAGAAACAGCAGATACAGGATCTCAACAATGACATCCACACACTCACTGTAGAGAAGTAAGTCACACGACAGTAGGGATCATCGGGTGGGTGGTTCATGGACAAATAGCTCAATGTACAGCCTGAACAGGTCTCCTCAATGGTAATGATGTGTACTTTGTTTTGTGTGAACATTAATGTAAAGAAATGTAAATAATGAAAGTACTTGTAGCATGTAGGCTCTCTGCTAAGATGGCTATAGCTAATGGCCTGAATGTCTCCTGCACAGGGACCATTGCCTAGCACAGTTGCAGCTGGCCATGACGAAGGCGGACTCGGAGCAGCTGGCACGGACCATCGCGGAGGAGCAGCTGTCAGACGTGGAGAAGGAGAAGACCATGTTGGAGCTGGAGATCAAGGAGCTTATGTCCAGACACAAGTCCGAGCTCAACAAGAAGGAGTTTAGTCTCAACCAGGTACACACGCTGTAGGGTGCAGGGGCAACCAGGTACACACACTGAATAGTACTGAGGCAACCAGGTACACACACAGTATAGTCCTGGGGCAACCAGGTACACGCTGTATAGTGCAGGGGCAGCCAGGTAGGTACACTGTATACCGGGGCAACCAGGTACACACACAGTATAGTCCTGGGGCAACCAGGTACACGCTGTATAGTGCAGGGGCAGCCAGGTAGGTACACCAGGTACATACACCAGGTACATACACCATGTAGTGCTGGGACTGTTTGACACACCATGTAGTGCTGGAACCGTTTGACACACCATGTAGTGCTGGGACAGTTTGACACACCATGTAGTGCTGGGACTGTTTGACACACCATGTAGTGCTGGAACAGTTTGACACACCATGTAGTGCTGGAACCATTTGACACACCATGTAGTGCTGGGACAGTTTGACACACCATGTAGTGCTGGGACAGTTTGACACACCATGTAGTGCTGGGACAGTTTGACACACCATGTAGTGCTGGGACAGTTTGACACACCATGTAGTGCTGGAACCGTTTGACACACCATGTAGTGCTGGGACAGTTTGACACACCATGTAGTGCTGGAACTGTTTGACACACCATGTAGTGCTGGGACATTTTAACACACCATGTAGTGCTGGAACCGTTTGACACACCATGTAGTGCTGGGACATTTTGACACACCATGTAGTGCTGGAACTGTTTGACACACCATGTAGTGCTGGGACAGTTTGACACACCATGTAGTGCTGGGACAGTTTGACACACCATGTAGTGCTGGGACAGTTTGACACACCATGTAGTGCTGGGACAGTTTGACACACCATGTAGTGCTGGGACAGTTTGACACCATGTAGTGCTGGGACTGTTTGACACACCATGTGGGGCTGGCACAGTTTGACACACCATGTAGTGCTGGGACTGTTTGACACACCATGTAGTGCTGGGACAGTTTGACAAAACATGTAGTGCTGGGACAGTTTGACACACCATGTAGTGCTGAGACAGTTTGACACACCATGTAGTGCTGGGACTGTTTGACACACCATGTAGTGGTTTGATACACCATGTAGTGCTGGAACCGTTTGACACACCATGTAGTGCTGGGACAGTTGGACTCAGTAATGAAACTGCCAGCAATTATTTCCGACTGTATATCATGGGTTTGCTTTATCGGGTTTGCTGAGTGTGCTGGTGTTGTTATGCCACATTTATGTGCTGTTTCAGATCGAGGAGTCCAAGAGGGATTATGCTAACAACATTGAGAAGCTGAAGCAGGAAAATGATGATCTGAACATGAGGATCAAGAAACTTTCCGATGGTTGGTGGATCTTTATCTCAGTCTTAGAAAGTTGTTTCAGATTAACCTTCTGTTGTAAGAGATCTTCTTGCAGGAGTTTCCAAGATTCCAAGTCATATAGCTGGAATGTTGCTGAGTGTGGCGTTTAACAACACACAAACCAAACCCGACCATGGTTGTGACTTTGAGCCTAGGATCATAGGATCAGTTGCTCAGTGATAATGGGTCTTTTATGTTCTTTTGATTCATATAGTTTGCCAAACATTAAAACACATGTACAGTCGATGCAAATCAATCCTCGGGGCTTCCCATCCTTGATGTGTTTGTGAAAAGCTACGTGTCTGATCTGTGATATTTCTGTTCACAGAGGCTCAAAATTCCAAGCAGTCAGAATGGGAGAAGATGAAGAAACAGCTGGATGAAGAAAGGATGAAGAAAATCCAGGCTGTCAACAAGCTGGCTGAGATCATGAACCGCAAGGAGTACCAGCCCCACAAGTCCAGCAAGGCCAGTGCGGCAGACCTCAAGAAGAAGGAGAAGGAGCTGAGGAAACTACAGCAGGAGCTCACCATGGTAAGTACTCGCTGAATGGGTCATGGTGGTTCCCATGTGTTGGCCATGTAGACTGACTGCAACTAACACTCTACTGCTGTTGTGTCCAGGAGAGGGAGAAGTACAACCAGATGGTGGCCAAGATGCAGCGTGACATCTCCGACTCCCAGCAGATCGTGTACGAGGAGAGCCAGATCCGCCAGAAACTCACCATGGAGATGGATGCCAAGGATTCAGAGATCGAAATGCTTCGTCAGAAACTCTCTGTTACCAACATGGACTCCGCATCTGTCAACAGTGGTAGCATGGAAGATACAGTGTTGGAGGAAAATCAAGGTGGGTCAGCAAAGTATTTGATCATTAACTGGGTCAGATGATAGCTGCTCGTTTGGTGTTGAATGCAAGAAATGAATGTGATTTGGAGTTACGGTTGATGTCCCACATTGTTTCAGACTCTCATATGGAGGGCTGGTTGGCAGTCCCAAGTCGCTCCAACATCAAGAAGTATGGGTGGAAGAAGAGCTACGTTGTCATCAGCAGCAGAAAAGTCCTCTTCTATAACAGTGAAGCCGACAAAATGAATTCCGCGCCATCTGTAATATTAGATATAGAGTAAGTAAGGGATTCAAGTTTTCAAGGATTGTCATGTTTTGAGATATTTTTGGCTGGTGGGAAAAGTGATGATAATATGTTTGTTTAGGCAGTTGTTTGTAACAAGAATACAAATATTTGCATTATTTTAAGTGACTAGGTAATAAAAAATAAAATAATGCACTTGTATAGCACCTAGCCTTTCAGCTACATACGGCTGCTCAGTGAAACTTTCATTAAGACATGGAAGATACAGGTGAAAAGTCAAAAATCTTAAGAAAGCCTACCAGGGCAATACCAACCATCTCATTACTTGGACTAAAACCAGTACCTCCACAATCCAACAGGAATAAGATCTTTATAGTTTATTCATGATTATTGAGTTTTGCATAGAGATTCAGAATAGGCAGCATGCATGGTGTCAAGCACAATGACATCACTGAAATACCTATTGGCTTTCTTCAGCATGTTGAGTAATATTGTCACTTCCACTTCGACCCCTGAACTCCTTTGGTAGCACAATGTGTGCACTGCAGGAGGTGTGTGCATGAAGCAGTAATGGAATGTTATCTGATGTTTCAGCAAATTATTCCATGTGCGGCCAGTGACCCAGGGTGATGTTTATAGGGCCGATGCCAAAGATGTTCCAAGAATATTCCAGGTGAGTCCTCTGATGATGAAGGATGGGCAGCACCAGCTACACCCAATACACTGATGAGAAACAGCATTCATACCTTGTACTTTACAGATAAGACAGTCCTTTTTTCTCTGCAGCTTTGGTGTGTTATATATGTCAAGGCAACACAAACTGGATAATATTAGAAAAGCTAAAATACTGAGGAGTGCTATTGTTTGTAAACTGTAGAGACTACTGCCTCACAGTTAGCCCCAACAGCTATGCAACTAATATACCTTGGTTTTATGCTATCGAAGACTGACACCAAGATTGCTTCTATTTGAAGTCATATTAGCCAAATTCTACCTCCTTATTAGGTGGGTTTTATTCTGATCGTATTGAACTTACACACTCTTGTCATGTATACTGTGTTGAGGAGCCATTACCCTGATGATAAAGATAAATGGGTCTTTAGATTACGATATGCTATCAGCATACTAGCCCCACTGAACCCCTGCTGAGTGGGTGGTGTTGGTGTGTTACAGATCCTGTATGCGACTGAGGGGGAGAGTGCTATCAGGAAGCCGGAGGAGGACCAGAGCCAGGTCAGTACACAGGCCACATCTCACGCGAAGGCCCCTCTGCCGACTTGCTCAACCTACTGCCAGTGTTGGAGTCTCACGCTTCAAGCCTATGTATGTTTATTTTACAGGACAGAGCTGGTGTTCTCTGTTACAAGGGCCATGACTTCATCCCCCTACACTTCCGCACGCCAACAACGTGTGACTCCTGCAACAAGCCAGTGTGGCATATGCTGCACCCACCCCCTGCGCTGGAGTGCAAGAGTGAGTACCAGGTCCACGGGGCCACATCCTCCCTCAGGAGTGTGTATGAAGATTGCCAGTAGGTATTCTCAAGCCACATAAACTAAAATGTATTTGTACTTTCTTGTTGCAGGATGTCATGTAAAAGTCCACAAGGATCATTTTGACAAGAATGAAGAGTTCATTGCATATTGTAAAGGTAAGATACTAGTTCCGACTGTGTTCCTTGACACTGTTGATTATGGTTCCCTTCAGTAACCCATGCTTGCCATAAAAGGCGATTAGACTTGTTGTAAGAGGCAACTAATGGGATCGGGTGGGCATGCTCGCTGACTTGGTTGATGCATGTCATTGATCCCAATTGCGTGGATCGATGCTCATCATATTAATCACTGGATTGTCTGGTCCAGACTCGATTATTGACAGACTGCTGTCATGAAGCTGGAATATTGCTGAGTGCAGTGTTAAACAACAAACAATCCACCATCACTCTTTTCATGAGCATATTCAGAGGACATTGGTGGCCCTGAGATCTAGGGTGCAACGTAAGCCTGTGCACTGTTTATCCCTAGAAACGCCAGTCTAATGGGGTGTAACTGAAGTACTGGTTAATGCTGCGTTCACTGAACTTACTGCATAATATGATTGACTGCATTGTTAAACAGTGTGTGAGTAACATGCCCTCTGTTTTCAGTCACGTATGATTCCAGTATACAGGCAAAGGAGATGATACTGTTAGCAGAATCCTCAGAGAAGCAGAAACTCTGGGTGCAACACCTCAGTAAAAAGGTCTCCAAAAAGGGTATTGTCAGTTCAGGAAATTTAGGGTAAGTTCAGTTTTGTCTGTTTTTAATGTAGAGATATTATACTGGTACAAACCCACTGATCATGCCTGTGTTGTCACGGGGTCACTCTGTCTATTCAAAGCTTAAAGCTAGGGGCACTGATGTAAAGCAATTCCCTGGGACAGGTTGTTACCTGTGTTATTGTTTTTTCCCCGTGAGTACCTGGATGATATAGCAGAAACCTAGACTAGTTCGCGACCTGTGCTGCCCAGTTCATAAGCGCATTTGTCACTTTTATTGATAGTATAAAGGCGTATGGTCACATTGATCAACAAAATGAAGTATGAAGATGTTCATAACAGAGTTGGTTTCAAAAAATAATGATTTACATTCAAAAATTGACTTTTTATTTTACTGAACTGTGCAATTCAAATTGACACTTCAGAAAATACAAATAATGCCTCACAGAGTCATGTCAGAAATGCTGTTAATTGCAATAGCGATCCAAATAACTATCAAGTCAATAGCCTAGATTATATTTCTATCTGTGTTAGTCTGTGCTTAAACAACACACCTTTTCAAAAATTTGAGACGGATAAAAACGGAAGGTGCCTGCTGCTGTAGTTATGACCATGACCTTTTGGATAACTCAGGGGCAGCTAATCTTCATACACTTCAGTGATATTTATGATATTTAAAACCTACATCCGCGGGATTAAGCCGAGGGGAGTTACCCCTGAGGTTTTATCTCAATGTTAAGGGTTTTAAATATCATAAAAGCACGAGGGAAAGTGTTTTATCTAATTTATGGACCGAAAAAAGAAACTTAAAACACCATTGATAAACATTTTTATGTTTCAAACTTACTTTCCATGAACCTTAGGAAACGGGTGTAAATTATCTGTTGCTGGTGTACAGTTCTTGAAAAAGACATTCTAAAGAGCATTGTGATTTATCAACGCCTCTGTAGCCTAGTGGTACACTCACTGGGCTACAGATACGAAGGTTGCATGTTCAATCCTCTGGAATATAAAGAAAACATTTGTCGTTTGATTTTACATTTCATTACATGTTACAATCTGAACGGAAGTTGTATTAATGTTATACCCGGGATATTATAAGACATGACATAGTAAATATGGCTGGAATATCCTTTAAAATCCCAGGGACATTACAAGGTCCCTGTTTATGAGATTTAACCTGACTGGAGAACAATAGGATGATGTCACTGGAGGGTTATAACTGTCTGCAAGCAGTATTGGAGATTACATTGTAAAAAAGGAAATATGTTGCTCAGATGTATAAAAGTTTTTGTAGGATCTGACTTTAAGACACAAGAGAGATTATGATATTGTAGTGGGCTGATTGTATGATTTATCTGCTGGTTTACCATGTAACAACTTCAGCAAACTCGGTTCACAGTCTTTCTGTATTGTGTCAAGCTACTGTGGCATCTTTTATCATAAGAACAAAACGTTTACATGTCGGATATATGTATTGTTGTGCAGAAAGTCATTTAAATAAGGGTGTGGTAAACCTGATGACAACCATTAGCCAGTCATGAATTCACATTACTTCTCCATGTTGCTGGTATCTCCATCTGAGAAATTCCCATGATGTCATTGGGGAACACCCTGCTTTTTCAATTTCCAACACTAATGAGTTCTCTGTCAGAGTTATGATAGTCTTCTGTGATATGCAACAAGTTTAAGATAGTTTTGAAAATATATGTTTGTATCAATTCTCTGAAAGGCATTTAGAAGTGATTTGTAATTTAAAGATATCTTGTCTTTTGACGTTTTCATTATTATTAATCTTAAGGCTAAAAATAAAAATTCTTGGTTCTCAGGCACTGCCGCATCATCATAAAGTCTGCTGCACGTTTCGTTTTTATTTCCATTTAAATTTTTTTTTTAAAATCCTTAAATTTTCCGCGTCTCGAACACACAACCTCAACTGTGAAATGCTACAATACTTAAAAACAATGCGATCCAATATGATGTGCAGTTACTTCCCTTTTCATGTGCTCTGCTTTACTGCGCATCTAGTGTGTTATGGTCATGGCGGCAATAGGAGTTTGTGTGCTTGCTTTGCTGTTTGCAAGTTTGGTCAATGAAAACATTAAATTTGCAATACAACATCACTAGACATGATGATGGTATTCAAATACAAATTCAATGGTATTTGTGTACTGTATGAGGGATAATGAAGAGGTTATTTGTCTCGTAAAATAAGTGGGTAATCGATGCTAATTTATATACCCCTGCTATAAAGCGAATCGGAATATAGCACATCACTAGTACATACAAAGTCTATTCATTTGCAATAAAAATGTGTTTGTCTCCCGCAACAACAAAAAATTTACATCGTAGCCCTTCAGAGAATTCAGGGAAACGGAACAGATTATATCAATTAAACTTGGTCAATACAAATTTGAAATTTGAATAAAACATCACTAAACATAATGATTAGCCGGTTAAATTGTATTTCCTGTTCTGATTGGCATTGTTTTATATGCAGAGATTAAGATTACCGTGCATCTTGTCTCGTAAAAAAAGCCGGAAGTAGCATTAAGCTGTATACACTTTTCTCGGAATCTACCGGTGATTCAGCCAATAATATAACTTTAAAGAATTTTGATACAATGAGCGGAAGAATTGTATCTGAAACTATTATTTTGTCAGGAATAATTAATTCCAATATCATGTGTAGTTGCAGCTTTACTATATATATGTGAAATAAATTAATAACCATAAGCGTAGCAGCTGATCGCCATTGCCGGAAATGTTTTCGAATGGAAGAATTTGACGAATCACCATTCAAGCGCCCGCGATTGCAAAACCTTAATGTTGACATATAATAGTCAAACTACCACAAGTATGACTTTCAGCGATTCAATGTATGGCATTTATGATATATATATCCATTCTCTATCCACTAAAGTTGGTTTCAAGGCGTCAATAGCGGTAATATGACCGTGGTTGCTGTAAATAACGGTGAATTGTGCGATCTTCCGATCACTTCACATACGATTTTGCCGAAATGAATTGAAACAATATTGAATTAAATGTTGAATAAAATTATTGAATAGATTACCAACATAAGTCCAGATATATTTTGATTACATTAAGTAATACGTTACCACTGTTATACCGAGGCAGCTGTCTCCCACAACTGCTGCTATAGCGAAATCTACCTCACAGATCTCAATTACCTCATGCAGCACGTGCGTAGCCACCTAGCTGCCATGTGACACCCTTCACTCTTGTCTCTTTGCTTGCTCAAGCAAGACGTACATAAGACCGCTCAAGCGTTCCTGTTTCTCCGACCATTCGGTGATATTTATTACTGTTTATTCTTAACTAATAAACTGTGCTTTACGGGGCGTTTGCTGTAACTATGCTTTGAAATATTTTTCCCGCCAAAAGGAAATTTGTTTCCCGCCCTTTTTTCTATATACTTGCGGGGTGTTTCGTATGCGCGTTGGGTGTCCGTGCCCCACCTGCTGCTACGGTAACACAGGCTACCTTACAGCGGCTGGACACCCTCACTCAGCACTCCATGCTTGCCATGTCTCATGGGGACACTTACTTGGCTGCAGTGGCCAATCTGGTCGAAGGTTCTCCCACGGACCGAAACCAGCGAATTTATAACTGCTTGCGCGGTTTAAATGCTTCCCTGGAGTACGTTGCCGGGGCTTCGGCCTTTATTTCCGGTACGTGCCATTTTATGAGGCCCCCAGTCATATCTTGCCGCCTCAGGGTTGGACGCTGCCAACCAGGAAGTGCTCCTTTCGCAGCCTTGGTCTGCGCGGACCCTTTTCAAGAACAAGATCCCTGGGGTTCTGAAGGAACAACAGGCTGCTTCGTCTGCCAAGGTGTCTCGGCATACACTTGATCTTGTTGGGTCCCCTAAGCAGGATGCTGCAACCGGCAGGTCTAAGGGTTGGGTCCTTCTTCCTCCGGGAAGAAGCCCCGCCCTGAGGGCTCCGGTAAGGGCTCTCAGCAGCCCTTTCGAGGGAGGAAGGGGAACTGGGGGAAGCCCAAGCCGTCTAAGGATGGCAAGGGCCCCTCCAGGTGACTCTCACTGGAGGGGTTCGTATACCGACAGCGCCAACTTTGGTAATATCGTGTAACCCTAATCGGACTGCTGACGTAACTCGCAACTCGATTGCGTTATGGCTTTGTTCTGTCATCAATCTGGCGTACCGGTCTCGGGGGTTACCGGTTGCAGGGTCAAACCTGCACGAGATCAGGGCGCTAGCGGCAACATTTGCCCTACACTCTAATATCTCTGTTCACAGAATATTAAGAGGTTGTTACTGGCGTTCTGACACGGTATTTGCCAATCATTACCTCAAGAAAGTTTTCTGATGAAGACGTGAAGGGTGTGCACCGTCTTGGGCCGCTCATCGCGGCACAAGTGGTCATCTAAGGGGTGTGTCCAGCGCAATTCCGAACTCCTCAGGCTTCAGACCTAGCACGGTGGTCAATCTGGGTCTTCTCCAATGTTCCCACCGCCGTGGGTACAGGAGTGGGGGTCCCACAAACCAGCGCACTCCCACCACAGGTGAGGGCGGCTTTTTGTGTGTTTTGTCCTTATTTGTATTTTGACAATTATGTATTTAATTGTCTGTTGTGTATCCCAACCTTGTGATGCATGCTTACAAATACTGGAATTAGGCAATGCATACTTTAAGTAGGCTTGCTCTGGGATATACGGTCCGAATGAAATTAATTTCCCTTTTTTCGACTGTTTAACCTGATCTAAGATTTAGCTCACACGGATACTGTGTTCTCATCTGCTGCTGCGATGAAATACCTATCCAGTGGGGCCGTTTGGAGTCACCAATCGTTTGGTAAAGACGATTGAGCCTTATGGTATGCGCTTGACAGTGCTTTGGTATTCCTATAGGGTAACACCGAGCTAGGAGCATGCGCATGCGCATGGAGCGCTTCCGCCTTGTTGTTTACTTCCGCTGGTAGGAAGGAACACGAGCAGTCAGGTTCGGGTTGTAGGTGCTCCCCACCGCCTACTGTGGTAGTCAGCCTCAGTATAACAGTGGTAACGTATTACTTAATGTAATTTGTAGAATTTTCCACGTGCTGCATGAGGTAACTGAGATCTCTGTGGTAGATTTCGCTATAGCAGCAGTTGTGGGAGACAGCAGCCTCGGTATAACAGTGGTAACGTATTACTTGTAGAATATTCCGAATAGGAAAATTCTACAAAACTCTTTCTACAACCAGACAGTGTAATTACATGATTAATTTGAGCATTTAAGTATGGATTTGTTGACATTGTATTTCCGGTGTTCCGTGCCCACAGTAATGATGTATGTGTTGCGGAAAAAAACCCATAAAATACTCAACCCTGTGTATAAGACACACACACACACACATACCTTGAAAGCCTCCTAATTCTAGTAATGAAAAACTCGCCTTATACACAGCAATATACGGATTTGGATTCTTACTAGTGTGTACACAACCCCCAAAAAAAAAAAATGTCCGCTCGCACGATATTTTCAAAAGCTTTTGCCTGAGAACCAATTTTCTTTCTTTTTTCAGCCTAACTAAGATGTTTTTAAGAATCTAGACCCTGCTCTCCACTGTCCTCATTTTGTGTTTTTTCTTGCAGGACATTACGAGGCACAAAGCAGTATTCCTCCTATGGACCCCAGCAGCGTGGCCACGCAATGGCCAGCAAGTCTGCCACACTACCAGCCAACCCTCGGTCATGAGGACTCGACCCAACATTGCCTAGCTTGTCCCAACCCTCGGTCATGAGGACTCGACCCAACATTGCCTAGCTTGTCCCAACCCTCGGTCATGAGGACTCGACCCAACATTGCCTAGCTTGTCCCAACCCTGTCATGCAGGGTCTTATCAAAGAAGTCTAACCCCGGGCAACTTTTGCCTCCTGGTGGCTGTTGGCACCGTATCATATCACTAACCTGCCTGATCCACAGCATCCCCAGGGATGGCACCAACTGTACGTCACGAGCAACTTCAGTATCTCAGTTTGGGGCAGAACAGGAAGCCCAATTGCAGTCTACATATATAGTCCTTAGTTGGTACTAGCACTAGGGAGGGGGGGTCTGCTGGTCAGTAGTGGTGAGAATGTACCATGCAGACCCTACACTGACCAACACCTGTACTCTCATGCATATCTCAAGCCAACACTAACCAATGAAGGAGATCTGTTGCACTGACACAAGGTCTGACAACAGAAAACCACATCCACATGCTTCACTCCCAGCATGATGAAACCAGGTGATTACTTAGACAGTTGCCACTTAAACATGGAGGCACAATGTTGTTGTGATCGAATACTTGACTTTTTATGGCTTATTTCTTTTGTTGAAATATGTAATCTCTACCATGGTGTACAGTGTGTCTTAATGGACAATGTCCACTACCTCTGCAAAGTTGTGCTTCATGCTGGGAAGTTGGACGCATCAATGTAGCATTGATTATCAGCATACAAGAACAGACAGGCTGTGACACACTATCTACACCAGCTGCCGACTACATTAACCATTAATACGGAAGTTCTCATAATTGTTCCCAATCACACTTCACTTTTGCCAAGCTTTTATATTTAAGAAATCGTACTATTTATATGCAACTGATCTTTGTGCAGCTACTATGATTATGCAATGTGGGATTGTAAATGTTGTGTTTCATACATATCTTACTTGTTCAGGGCTGATTATGGTGGTTCTACAACACAAAACTGTGACCGAGGACACCACAGAGGCACCTCTAGCTCTTGTTAGAAACGCGTGTGGAGTGGTGCATTGTGTTGTCTTCATTGCCAAATTCTGAAAAGATTCTTTCAGTGCAATATGAGAGTAACATAGCCATTGGTGTTCAGTATGCACCAGGGCAGCCGAGTTCCCATCAACGATGCTGCTGTATGCACCTGATGGTGGAGGGAGGCACGGGACAGACATAGATCTCCACTGTTGGAGTGAGAATAGGCTATGTAAAAGCATTTACCAACACAGCCAAAGATTTTATGAGCATTTCTGTGGCTTTTATACAGGACCCTCGGAAGTTGATAGTTAATGGACTCCTTGCTCAAAATAGTAAGTTCTTCTGTTGTGTCAGGTTGGCAGGTGTGGCAATGGTAGCTTGTTGGAATCAAAATACTCGCATGTAGTGGTCATTGCAGGAACTACATTGTGTTTAATAGCTTTGTATGCTGCACCAACATCTCTAAGCCTAGTGTATGTCAGCTTTTGACAATAAAACTGAAGAATTCTTCTCCAGGTCTCAATGTATCGGATTAAGTGCCTAATTATGTAAATGCCTAGTGCTGGAGGATGGCTAGTGTTTACAGTGTACCTCCTAAATACCCAGAATACCAACCATATGAAATCCACCATGGTCTTGTGGGTTGTCTCCAGTGATGAATATGTTGTCAATCCTGCTGATGTTGAATGTTTGACTGGCTTTGATTTTGTCATCCTGTCAATGTGGGCACAGGTTGGTTGTGTCGGATGAGACAGGGACAGTTGGGCATGGGAGCGTGGGTAGGCTGGTCGAAATGGGATGTGGGGGGTAGGGGGATGGGGAGGACCGGGATGAGGGGAAGGAGGGGCCTGAGATAGGAGAAAAAGGGAAAGTGAAGAGCTTATTGGTGCTATAACCTGGATTATATGGTATGATCACTTTGTTTATCTAGAAAAGACCTAGATATCTTCTCAAGGTATCCAAGTTGAGTGTGATATTTTGATAATTTGTTGGTGATTGTTATCTTTATCTGTCAGAGCTTATTTTTCTCTGTTTGGCATGTACTGTTTCTCCACTGAGCTTTGTGCAGCCATGTTGTTTGTGAGAAGTGTTGACACACACACACCTTCACCTCATGATGACCATAATACCCACACAGCTGGCATTCTTCCTGTGTGCACCTGCTTGTGCTTCTCACCACGTTAACCTGCCGCCTGGATCTTATGGAGGGAACATGTCTGTGAGGGAAGCTTCACCTCCCACCACGTTAACCTGCCGCCTGGATCTTCTTATGGAGGGAACATGTCTGTGAGGGAAGCTTCACCTCTCACC
This sequence comes from Haliotis cracherodii, assembly GCF_022045235.1. NCBI lineage: Eukaryota > Metazoa > Mollusca > Gastropoda > Lepetellida > Haliotidae > Haliotis > Haliotis cracherodii. The sequence goes on along the minus strand of NW_027266297.1, from coordinate 52,734,096 downwards.
ACGTTAACCTGCCGCCTGGATCTTATGGAGGGAATATGTCTGTGAGGGAAGCTTCACCTCACACCACGTTAACCTGCCGCCTGGATCTTATGGAGGGAATATGTCTGTGAGGGAAGCTTCACCTCTCACCACGTTAACCTGCTGCCTGGATCTTATGGAGGGAACATGTCTGTGAGGGAAGCTTCACCTCTCACCACGTTAACCTGCCGCCTGGATCTTATGGAGGGAACATGTCTGTGAGGGAAGCTTCACCTCTCACCACGTTAACCTGCTGCCTGGATCTTATGGAGGGAACATGTCTGTGAGGGAAGCTTCACCTCCCACCACGTTAACCTGCCACCTGGATCTTATGGAGGGAACATGTCTGTGAGGGAAGCTTCACCTCTCACCACGTTAACCTGCCACCTGGATCTTATGGAGGGAACATGTCTGTGAGGGAAGCTTCACCTCTCACCACGTTAACCTGCCGCCTGGATCTTATGGAGGGAACATGTCTGTGAGGGAAGCTTCACCTCTCACCACGTTAACCTGCTGCCTGGATCTTATGGAGGGAACATGTCTGTGAGGGAAGCTTCACCTCTCACCACGTTAACCTGCCGCCTGGATCTTATGGAGGGAACATGTCTGTGAGGGAAGCTTCACCTCTCACCACGTTAACCTGCCACCTGGATCTTATGGAGGGAACATGTCTGTGAGGGAAGCTTCACCTCTCACCACGTTAACCTGCCACCTGGATCTTATGGAGGGAACATGTCTGTGAGGGAAGCTTCACCTCTCACCACGTTAACCTGCCGCCTGGATCTTATGGAGGGAACATGTCTGTGAGGGAAGCTTCACCTCTCACCACGTTAACCTGCCGCCTGGATCTTATGGAGGGAACATGTCTGTGAGGGAAGCTTCACCTCTCACCACGTTAACCTGCCACCTGGATCTTCTTATGGAGGGAACATGTCTGTGAGGGAAGCTTCACCTCTCACCACGTTAACCTGCCACCTGGATCTTATGGAGGGAACATGTCTGTGAGGGAAGCTTCACCTCTCACCACGTTAACCTGCTGCCTGGATCTTCTTATGGAGGGAACATGTCTGTGAGGGAAGCTTCACCTCACACCACGTTAACCTGCCACCTGGATCTTATGGAGGGAACATGTCTGTGAGGGAAGCTTCACCTCTCACCACGTTAACCTGCTGCCTGGATCTTATGGAGGGAACATGTCTGTGAGGGAAGCTTCACCTCACACCACGTTAACCTGCCACCTGGATCTTATGGAGGGAACATGTCTGTGAGGGAAGCTTCACCTCTCACCACGTTAACCTGCTGCCTGGATCTTATGGAGGGAACATGTCTGTGAGGGAAGCTTCACCTCTCACCACGTTAACCTGCCACCTGGATCTTATGGAGGGAACATGTCTGTGAGGGAAGCTTCACCTCCCACCACGTTAACCTGCCACCTGGATCTTATGGAGGGAACATGTCTGTGAGGGAAGCTTCACCTCTCACCACGTTAACCTGCCACCTGGATCTTATGGAGGGAACATGTCTGTGAGGGAAGCTTCACCTCCCACCACGTTAACCTGCCACCTGGATCTTATGGAGGGAACATGTCTGTGAGGGAAGCTTCACCTCCCACCACGTTAACCTGCCACCTGGATCTTCTTATGGAGGGAACATGTCTGTGAGGGAAGCTTCACCTCTCACCACGTTAACCTGCCACCTGGATCTTATGGAGGGAACATGTCTGTGAGGGAAGCTTCACCTCTCACCACGTTAACCTGCCACCTGGATCTTATGGAGGGAACATGTCTGTGAGGGAAGCTTCACCTCCCACCACGTTAACCTGCCACCTGGATCTTATGGAGGGAACATGTCTGTGAGGGAAGCTTCACCTCTCACCACGTTAACCTGCCGCCTGGATCTTCTTATGGAGGGAACATGTCTGTGAGGGAAGCTTCACCTCTCACCACGTTAACCTGCCGCCTGGATCTTATGGAGGGAACATGTCTGTGAGGGAAGCTTCACCTCTCACCACGTTAACCTGCCACCTGGATCTTATGGAGGGAACATGTCTGTGAGGGAAGCTTCACCTCTCACCACGTTAACCTGCCACCTGGATCTTATGGAGGGAACATGTCTGTGAGGGAAGCTTCACCTCTCACCACGTTAACCTGCCACCTGGATCTTATGGAGGGAACATGTCTGTGAGGGAAGCTTCACCTCTCACCACGTTAACCTGCCACCTGGATCTTATGGAGGGAACATGTCTGTGAGGGAAGCTTCACCTCTCACCACGTTAACCTGCCACCTGGATCTTATGGAGGGAACATATCTGTGAGGGAAGCTTCACCTCTCACCACGTTAACCTGCCGCCTGGATCTTATGGAGGGAACATGTCTGTGAGGGAAGCTTCACCTCTCACCACGTTAACCTGCTGCCTGGATCTTATGGAGGGAACATGTCTGTGAGGGAAGCTTCACCTCCCACCACGTTAACCTGCCACCTGGATCTTATGGAGGGAACATGTCTGTGAGGGAAGCTTCACCTCCCACCACGTTAACCTGCCACCTGGATCTTATGGAGGGAACATGTCTGTGAGGGAAGCTTTACATCAGATGGGAGGGATGCAATGTCCTCTATCTCCTGGAAATGTCTTGTTCTGTTAAGGGGCCAGTGCATTAATAGATAACTTTATATAGGAGTAAAAATTAATGTTCAGTGCGGTTTCAGTGATCTTGGTAAAATTCCTGGGTCCACTGACACAATGTAATATTTTCTTCTCTGAGGCACAATTAGAAGTTGGAGTACTATGTAAGGATAAGATATATGGATGAACAACTTCTTTATTACAATTATGAGTGACATTTCTATTTCCATTATCAAGCAAGTGATGTACAAAGTATGGTTGACAAGCATATATACAGGTATGAGGCAGTGTTTATGCAGTTGAGTAGATTGGGATGTGGTTACACTGGAGTGGAGAAGCCTGTTGTGTACACAAAAGGGGTGATAGAAGGTAATAAAGAAGTTGTTATCCATAGGTTATCCATACATGTTATCCTTACTTACAAGGTAATATTACATGTTCACAGTGACACATGGTAATATTACTGGGTTCACAGTGACACAAGGTAATATCACATGTACACAGTGACACAACCCAACTCACTCACTCACAGTGACACATGGTAATAATACTGGGTTCACAGTGACACATGGTAATATTACTGGGTTCACAGTGACACAAGGTAATATTACATGTACACAGTGACACAAGGTAATATTACTGGGTTCACAGTGACACAAGGTAGTATTACTTGGTTCACAGTGACACATGGTAATATTACATGTTCACAGTGACACAAGGTAATATTACTGGGTTCACAGTGACACAAGGTAATATTACTGGGTTCACAGTGACACAAGGTAATATTACATGTTCATAATGACACATGGTAATATTACTGGGTTCACAGTGACATGGTAAAATTACTTGGTTCACAGTGACACATGGTAATATTGCTGGGTTCACAGTGACACATGGTAATATTACTGGGTTCATAGTGACACAAGGTAATATTTCATGTTCAGAGTGACACATGGTAATATTACTGGGTTCACAGTGATGCATGGTAATATTACTGGGTTCACAGTGACACAAGGTAATATTACATGTTCACAATGACACATGGTAATATTACTGGGTTCACAGTGACACAAGGTAATATTACTGGGTTCACAGTGACACAAGGTAATATTACTGGGTTCACAGTGACACATGGTAATATTACTGGGTTCACAGTGACACAAGGTAATATTACTGGGTTCACAGTGACACATGGTAATATTACTGGGTTCACAGTGACACAAGGTGATATTGCTATGTAAGCTGTGGTTTAGCGAGACATTCCAGTCATGTCGATTGCTGTGGCCTATCCACTCTTACACACAGAAGGCACTGCAGCCATGTTTATTAACTAGTTTAATTCTGATTTTTTATAACATTTTATCTAAATCAAAAGAGCAAGTCATGCAGGCTCCATTGATAGAGGATGCCATGTGTGCTCCTGTTAGTCAACTGTAGAAATGGTCCAGCACTGCGACAGGCCATGAGCTTGTACACCTCCTAGATGACACATAGTAGCCATCGTGCCTTCACTGGATTGGTAACATGGGAGTCTCCTATGTCGTTGAGCTGCCCAGATAAGTATTAGTCTGCATCCAGAAATACTCAGAATTTCTGTTGTTAGCTATTGGTGAGATCAGACATAGCCCACTCATTGTAGCCAACATATACATAAACATATACATACATACATATATATATATATATAAGTGGTACCTGTGGTTGTGAGTAGCCCTAGTAACAGAATATTATTGACCCGGCAAATATAAGTATGTAACAGGTTCTACCTTCAATATGATCTGTATATTTCTGAAATTATAACAAATAATCTCACTTCTATATTCGTTCCATAAGGACAGACATCATATGTAAATCTGTGTTTAAAGATTTGACAAATTTTATTTTCAACATTGGTATATATTGTAAATACTTTGCTTCGTTGTGTATCTGCATGCATTACTGATTGTAAATATTGAAGTTTGTGTATATGCAATAATGTGTTCAGATACAAGCTGTGTGGCAAGCTGGCTCATGCACTGTTGTCAGCTGTGTGCTTCTACCACACGTCTGGGAGATACGTCTACACTGAATCCTACTGAACTCACTTCCAGGAAGTTTTAGAACTGGTTAAGGTCTTCCATGTATTAGAGCAAACTAATGATCAAAATCATTTATTTGTTGTTGAATATTGATTTAGTACCCTTAGTCCCTGAAATCTGGTAAGTGGAACAACACAGTGATAGTAGCATGGACAGTTTGTTATTTGTTATACAATGTTTATGAACAAGTTCTATAGCCATGGCTGCTTCAGTGCTGCAGTATATGTTGTGTAGCTTCATGTATCAGTGGAGCAAGAGTGCAACTTGCAACTCTCATAATGTGACAGTGCCAGGATCTCACCATGTGATTTTGTTTAGTATTGTGTATGTTAGTCTGCTGCTGCTGTCTGCTGTCTGCATAGTAGAGCAGTCTATAACTGCCTGAGCTTGCATCTCTGGGTGGAGTTTGCCCCTACCTTCAATACCAACCAGGAACCACTAAGCTACAATTATTGAATCATGGTATTATAGTCAGATTTGGGCTGACCATTGGGTACCACAGCGACTATCTGTGTGTGTGCATGTTGTAGCAGGGGGAAGCAGCCTGTGTGACTGCTGTGTATACGCATGTAGGATGTACAGACTCCTCAACACTCTGTGCTAGCAGCAGGAGGGGGAACCCACTGCCTCATTAATCCTAACCTAGTTGGCTGTATTCAACTACTAGCTCCATTTGCTATTTTTCATAAACTTTAAATTCATGTATGTGTTCAGGAAAGCCTTGTGTAACATGATGACACCTCCTGTTGCATGTCAAACTCCCACAATGGTAATAATAAAATTATCAAAGATAACTGTCTTCATTCTTTTCATTTCATGTGGTGTTTGGAAACTTGTGTTGGTGCCAGAGCTGTGTAAGGACACACATCCCAGCATCATACACATCCACACTGAAGCAGAACAATAATATACTTCAACCCAACTGAATTAAAACACTTGTAGGTGAAACAGTATGTACAAACATACAGCTATTGACAGTTTCTGTCCCAAAACACCATACAAGCAGTATCTCTCTTTGGGGAAGGCGACCACATGGTCGATCACCGTTTTGGAGGAATTGGCGAAAGTACTGTGTTGTGAGTATTTGTGTATGCTTTATGACTGAAACAAGACTTAATTGTTATGTATGGACTGTAACAATTATGAAATATGTCCTTTAAAATAAAAAATTGTTTTGAGATATCATAAATGTAGCACAGTGACACAGTCGGACGCACTTTCATTAAGGGATCACAAAGTGAGCACATAGATGCTGCACAACACGCAGGGAAAGCAATATTTTACGTTGGCTTCATCGGGGACCTTTCATCATTCCTCACAACGTAACGGCGATCGCGAACTGTTTCTTATTGCCCAACTGGTCCCTTTAAATTAAAAGATGTATTTTGTCTCCGGCATCCTTGTCTATATAAATGTTTTCACATCATTGTCACATAGAAAACTCTTCAATAACATTCAAAATGACACAAAATTAATACCAGATACATGTTTGTGACGCCTAAAGCGTTTATTTTCAAAATTATTTCAAAGTTATCTCTGTATCTCTCAAACGATAAAGTCATGTATCATTAAAAAGAAACATTAAATATGAAATGATTACAATATTGATGATGAGAGTTTGGCTGGTATTCCAGACTGACGAAGGATAATTGGAGTCCAGGTTCTTGACGTCAGCTTTATAATAAAATGATAAAATGTCTGTCCTTTTAGTTGCATGCTCCTAGTAAATGCATCTATTTTAGTCGTTAGTCGTAACGTCGTACAGTCCATGGTACAACTGCGAGTATAATGGTTATTTATTGGGAGTCGATTACCTTTAATACAAAACTGACAGTCTGAGGTATAAAGTAACCACTTCAACCATTACGCATGGGTGCGTTGTTTGAGCAATGTCATACTTTTTTCGACTTCGCAAGGTTATACCTTTGCTAATAACAAGATGTATGCAGATGAGCACACTGTAACTTTCTCATAATTATTGTTTTATGGTAAAAAGAAAGTTTTAAAGCTATTTAGTTATTTGTTTTTATTTTGGAGGGATGACACTGTAGATTGTGAATCCAACTCAATACCGACCACTAATTGAACACTATCATACCAGATGAAAAGAAGGACTAATTATCTCGCAAAAGATAACCAAAAGTTATGGCATGGACTGTTAGTTCTTGATAATTGTGCTAAAACATTTACTGTATTTCTGATCTCGTTTCTTCCCTAATAATCTGCATGATGGGTGTCAACATTCTTCGGCATCCTAATATTTTGCTCCAAATATTGAGTATTCTTGGGAGTCTGTCTTTATGCTGCAAACACATACAGCTGTGACCAGTTGTCACAAACACCCCGTCATGACGCCTTAACTTTGAATACCTTACCTCTATTACATCATAGCCATAAATTCCTTTCTTGGCTATAATCACACCATGCAATCTTCAGATTTCTCAACAGACGTCCTCATCACTGTCAACGTGAGACGTGGCGAGTTCCGTGTCCTGCCATTAGGACTGCAATAGCCCCTTGGCTCTTCACCAGGGTTATGGCTCCCATTATCAGCTTCGTCCATCTACATCTTGTACGTCTTCATGTGTATCGGGACGATTTCCCAAAGGCCAACTCCATCAGAGTATGGTCTTCCTGATTCAATCCATGATGTACCTCAGTTTTCTGATTCATCCGACCTAGTCTGAGATCGTACCAGTACAAGACATCGTAAAGATTGGGGCCGGATTACAACTCCACATTGACTGCCTCTGTCCTCCGGGAGGTAGCTTTGTCAAAAATCTTTTGATGATACACACGATCCCATCTCGGCCCATTTGTTGGACGATGTCTCTTCTGCCCCAAGCAGAGCGTTTGAATTCTTAAACTAATTAATTACTTTGATGGACACGCAGGGATCCCGTCCCCAGAACATCAATTGGTTTACGGACGCCTCCGACTCAGGATAGGGAGCTGACATGGACGATCTCAAGATCAAGGGTCTTTGGTCATTTTGCAGGGAAATGAAGGCAATATATACTAGCCACATAAAGAAACTGTGCACGGAGAAAATATAGATATAAGGGCACACCGTCCACATATGAAATATAGGTTTGAACACAGCAATTATTGGAGACATTCAAACGCTCATGCACGTGCCATGCGATATGACGTCATTGATGAGGGCCTATGGACGTGAAATGTGTTACTGCACGTGCATCCTGTGCAGCTGTACACAGCATGTCAACTCAAAATTCGCTGTCACTTTGGAAAGCATTATCTGTGGTCATTCAAAAACTCAAAACTTCTCAGGCGCAGACACAAGCATATATCACAAGCAAATCATGCCAAGATTGACAGCTGCACAGCGTCATGAAGCAATTGGAATGATCCGAGGGGGAATGAGGCAACAACAGGTGGCAACACATTTCCAATGCCATCGTAACGCGATATCGGCATTGGTGAGGCGTTATCAGAACACAAATGACGTTGCCGACCACCCACGTTCAGGACTTCCCCGAGTAACGACGCCAAGACAGGACAGATGGATTCGATTTACACATCTCCGACACAGGTTCCAAACGGCAGTAACGACGTCCCAGACAATTCCTGGACTGCGCCGTATCCATCCCAACACTGTCAGGAATTGTTTACGTCAATACGGGATTCGACCACGAAGCCCTGCCATACGTCCCATCCTAACACACCGTCATCGCGTCAACCGTCTAAAATGGTGTCGAAATCATGTTCGCCAACCTCGAAATGGTGGAGAAATGTTGTCTTTACAAATGAATCGAGGTTCAACATTTCCCCCAGTGACGGGCGCCAACGTGTCTACCGGTGTTTGGGAGAACGTTATGCACACAACTGTATTGTGGAGAGGAATCGTTTTGGAGGTGGCTCTGTGATGATTTGGGGTGGGATAACAGCACAGCACCGAACCCCTTTGGTGGTTGTTCAGGGCAATCTCACCGGTGTTGGCTACAGAGATCAGATTCTGAGGCCTGTGGTCATTCCTTTCCTGCAACGTCATGGCCCGGGATTGACATTTCAACAGGACAACGCTCGTCCTCACATGGCTAGGGTCGCAATGGATTTCTTTCACCATAACAATGTCATGTGACTGCCCGGGATTGACATTTCAACAGGACGTCCTCACACGGCTAGGGTCGCAATGGATTTCTTTCACCATAACAATGTCATGTGACTGCCATGGCGTACAAATTCTCCAGATCTCTCCCCAATAGAGCATGTGTGGTATGAAATGGAGCACCGTCTGCATTGTGTTCCACATCCTCCAGATAACGTCCGTGACTTGGCACAGGATTTGAGGGGGATATGGCAGGTTATACCCGTTATTGACTTTGTGACTTTGTGGTTTGACCCCCTACTCCATTTTGATCTTCTGACGTCATCGTAACAGATGTTGTTCAGGTCCCGTTGACATTTTCTTATGGTCCGATCATTCAGCTGCTACAGCGTCTGCATCATTGTGTTCTTGCTGTGTTGTATTTCAATCCAATAAGGACAGATATCAATCTCCTCCGAGTTATCTACACAATAACAACATGACTCTAGACGAGTAAATAAATCCTGTTGCAAAGCCTAGCAGATGTGTCCTTTCAAATTATGTTTGCGCCATTTGATTTACCACTGAGACAATTCTAGGCCAGCCCCCGGCAGGTGCCTCGTGCAGCTCAAGTCGCAGGTAGGATTCCAAGGCAGTACGCCACCTCATCACAATGGCTCACCACAGCACTGTTGGTCTAGGGTGTGCGACTGTGCAACCCACGTCTTTTCCTACGATGCTGAATCTGTTCAGGAGGAAGCATTCAAGCATGACAACTATACGGTCTAGGATATCCTTCAGGAATGGTACACCTTTATCCCTGTGTTACGGTCTACTAACAAGTAAGAACACCTGATCAAGCCTTCGATTGGGCGTGCGTGTTAAGGCGGAAGAAATCAGCACTCTACCCTTCCCGTCATATACTAACAACATAACGAAAAGGATAGATAGGTCAGTGTATACACCCACAGATAATATTGTTAGACTCACCTGCCTCTGATCAGCAAGAGCATCTACAAAACCCTCAATTGTCCCTTGCAGCTGCATCCTATCATAGACGAACATGTCACGAGATAGTAAGAAATCCCACGACCAAGACTCGAATTGACATGGGCAAGTTCAAGGAGCTTGATACTGTCAACAAACAGATGATGAGCATCAGTGTCTACATCAATTGGTTCGTGACATTAGACTGTGTCATCCCACCGATCAATCATATTGCTGGTCAACCCTCGGACTCTGAGTCGATATGACAGTGGAACAGTAGAACTTGGCGCACAGCTTCTTGGACCATATCTTCAAGATCCAGGAAGATCTCCAGTCAGCTCAAGTGTTTCTTTTCAGGCAGCGCTACCACCTAATTCAGCAGATACGTCAGTGCCTTCCAGCCATGCTGAGGAGTAATATGTTGTCGAAGTCTATCACAGGTCCACAATTCTTCAGTGGTAGACTACACAGCATCCAAAAAGAGATTGTCTGGTCCACTAACCAGAGGTTCCAGAATATTCTACCTTCAGTCTGTCTTCAAGGATTCAGAAACGTCCAGCTGACGTTCAGTGTGAGCCTCCCAAGCGAAGACACGTCAGATGAGGGTGTGAGGCTTTTAGTCCCCCAGGAGTACACCTGACAGCTCATGGTTGTAAGAGGACAACAAGCTCCACTTTCTACATCTTAACCGGTACACGTCATAGTTAACAAGAAAACAGCGTTATCACTATCCGCCGCCATGGGGCACATTAGAATTTTGTTTGTTCAGCCAGTAATAATTACATTTTTGTTGTGTTCATTGAAATTCCTGTATTCTGATTAGCTGAATAGGTCATGTGTTATTGCATTCATTTCCCAATGAATGTAAAAAAATTAAGCCACGCCCACCGAGGCGCACTACTTTTATTACTTCGGAATGTCGCAATATTTTTCTTCCAGTTCGTTAAAGTCTGACTGTTGCAGTTCTTTTCGCCTCTTGTCTTAACTGACAGGTCCAATGGACATTGTTTTGATCCTGCTCTCCGTTGATTGGCTACCGGTACTGACAGTGTAGGCGTGAGAGAGAGAGAGAGAGAGAGAGAGAGAGAGAGAGAGAGAGAGAGAGAGAGAGAGAGAGGTAAAAATGCGCTAATACCAGAAAAATGGGGGTAATGAAAGTCAAAGGTCATAAGCTGAGTTAAACATTAAATATAAAAAAGAACAAAACACATGTCTTTCCGAAAACCACATACTTGTTGCATATCAAGTTTCATGACACATGCAGAATTGCCTGATGATTGATTTAAATCAGGTGAGCGAAAATGCAGCTGTCCAATGTTTGAACACAGATGGAGCAAGCACGTGCTTTGTTGGAATTATAAGGGATTTTAGTCAGTGTTAGACTGGGCTCCTGCTACATTACATTTATGCTTTTAGAATGCGGACAAACAAACTGTGTTTTTGCACCATAATCTCTAAGAGTAACATAGCTCCAAACTGAAAATAAATGTACGTGTACATCTTACAGGTCGCACGATTGTCAATGTTCTCTAATTTTAGGGTGGTGGGGGAGGGGATAGCGGCATGTGGGTAGCCTAGTGGTTAAAGCGTTCACTTGTCACGCTGAAGGCCTGTGTTCGATTCCCCACGTCACATGGGTACAATGTATGATGGTGTCCCCCACCATGATATTGGTGGAATACTGCTAAAGGGGTGTAGTAAAACCATACTCACTCACTCACTCACTCACTAATTTCTGGGAGACATGCTTATGATAAATATACAGTGAATTTGGCAGACTGGATTTTGATGATGGTGGAAGGAAGTGAACATGTGATGTCACCGCAAGTCTTGTTGGGAGAGCATAGGTTGCCCCTCTCACGGCAGGGAACTGAGGGTTTATCTTGACACCTCATAAACTCCATTTGATAACATCCCTACTAATGCACACTCACTATGAAACACTGGATATCATGTGACATCTGTGAATGAGATCAGGTTGTGTACAGTACTAAATCTATCCACATATATGTTCTCCTAGTCTTGAGACCAACATACTTCCCAACAACTCTCATGTCATTCTGACTGCCGTACTTGCGAGACCGTGAGTCCTTGTGGCAATGTCGTTAGGTATGTAACCAACACACTGTGAGTATGGACACCGAGCCCATCCACCATGGCTGACAGTGTGTGCTCATCAGGCAGACACATCCAAGCTCTATTTGACAGTGGAGTCTGCCTTTCCTGGCTTTAAGACAGCAACACCATTTCTGCTTTCCTTCTTCAACTCTTTGGATCTCTTAGTCTTGTGTTTCTTTTTCTGAGGTTTATGTTCCAACTTTCCTTTACTGTTCTGTGAATTTACTTGTGTTTGGGACTTGACACTATCCAGCTTAACACTCTCTATGGCTGATACTATGGACGATTGGACCAGAGAGCGACTGAACTCAGAAAGAGTTACCTCCCGTTGTCCTGAAAAAATACCAGTGCAAGATACAGAACTGAATACATTTATCATGTTTATCAGATATTGGCATATGTGATAAACTGTGTAAAATGGGCATATAACCCAGTTTTAAATATTTACAGGCCACATCATTTAGCTGGAATATTGCTGATAGAACAGTATTTCAGTCACTTGTGGGAGGAAAGCCCACACAGGTGTAGATGATCATTAAATTGGTCCAGGATCAAGGTCATAACGTTCATATATCAATGATCATGATAAGGGGAGGTTGTACCCCAGGTACATTTCTGTATGCAGAAATGTACCCGATACAGAAATGTACCCTAGCCAAAATCAGAATACAGAAAGTTACCCTGAGATGAGTCCATCCCACCGCAGGCTGTTTCTTGAACGCTTAAGTATACAAAACATCCTGAATGCCAAACCGAGGTAAGATTCAACATGGCAGTACGCATTGTTTATGTTTCTCTCAGTATATCCTTTCCATAAATGGATCTGAACTGTCATATAGTTGTTAGAGATGCATTCCAGAGTGTCATATAAGAAACAAGCAACAAAGTGATGTACGTACATTACTCTAATATTCCACCATGCACAGCATTGTCCAGCGTGCACCCGTCATCAGGAAAACCAGAACAACAACATGAACCAGTTTCGGTTTGGGGTTGAGGAATATGGACTCATCGGTCGTTTAAGGTACCAGGTACCTCTCTGTATTCTGAGTTTGGCTAGGGTACACAAACACACCTGGGATACATGTCTGCAGTACCAGGCCCACAACGACCCCTTAAGTTCAAGAAAGGGACACAACTCTTCTCAGCAAACTGAGGCATGAGGACCTATGGCGCCCCTGGCTTTTAACCTCAGTCATTCAAATCCATAAACAAACCAAATATAAAAGTGTCAGCAAATGACTCCCTATTGTGGAGTGTAAATCACAATCTACCTAAATACACCTCGTGAGCTACATGGTAATAGCCAGATGTGACCTTGGGCTTCAACATTGCACATAGTTGCAGCCTCTGTACCGTTTCTGTGCCAAAGGTCATGTCCTTGAACTTGCTGTACAAAGATAGGTCAATTTTCTTGGCAACTGAAAATGTAATGACAAAATTCAACATGACTATTAACAGCATTAAAGATATCAAGACGAAGATTTCTTCAAACTGATATAACGTGTCTGATAGGTTATAAACATTCTTCAACAAACACAGAAATAACTGTTTAGCACATATCTGAGATTAGGGTCACAATATTTAAAAAGTGCCTCATTTGATAATGTAAGGTGTCATGCTCAAAACCTCACTTTAATAGATATTACATTTCTTTGAACAGAACAATGATTTGAGTATTTATCATGTTCATTCAACCTTTCCATAAGACATCCGAGAACAAAGGTGCATGATCTAATATGACTTAAGCATTCTTATACCAGTAGTCTTTCTAAAAAATGGATTTTTATTTACATGTACTGTAATCTTTGATATTGATTGATTTCATATCAAACAGTTTGTTTAAACAAGCTATTTTGTCATTCCAGGGCAATACTGAATATATAAACATTAAACTTTATGTCCAGATGGATAACTTTGAGATTATTTTATTTTTTAATAAGCTGGAACTGCCCTACACACGTAAATCTTGTGTTACCTGTTGCAGACTTGCAGAATGAACACAAACTGACCTGACCTCCTGAAGGCAGGCTTAGCCATGCTCATCTTCATGATGGTGATGTGAGGAGTGAGGCCCCTTGTCTCCGTGGAGACTACTCCATGGTCGGCCATCTTGTTGGTCACACACCCTGTAAAGTAAACTACAGCTGACTTGGGCATGACTGTTGTAAGGTCCACACTACAACACAGATGTACTGCATCCCCAAAGGTTAGGTTGGTAACAATGATGGCAAAGTTGGGGCAGTTTCTGTGTGAAAGACAACCCCAAAAAGACGAACTTTTAGCTATGACCTAACTTCCTTATTTTGTGTTTCATTGATTGTGTTTCTTCAGCAATGATGGGTGTTCTCTTCATTAACACTGATGTCTGCCTTGCTTGTGTTGTAGTTGGCATATTGCTCCAGACAATTTGAGCGCTCTCTCATTCCGTGATGATATAAGCATCATCTTCCTGTACAGACAGTAGTCTATGTCATCCCATTGGCAAGATGTCCCACATATAGAGAGCTTGCCATTGTCTTGATAAGGATTAGATCTTATCAAGATAACATCAATTTGATTAATGTCAAAATGTTAGGACATCTTATTTGAACATACTGAGCACAGATTATGGAGCCCCCAGCTTGTCTAGTCTTGTGATCTTGGAACTTTAAGTGAACCCAATATATGGCTAATTTCTAATGGACATGATTGGGTGTCATATAAGCTAACATGCTCACTATATCAGGACAGAATGATTAATTTTACCCAAATTCTAATCTTTGGAAATCGTTCTGAGGTAAGCAAGGTACATAATTTAGTGAGAGATAATCTCTACCTACCATGTATATGTGTGAGGTCATCAAGAGCATCACCAGGTGAGACTTTGGCAAACACAACCTGGTTCCGGAATGTCCCCAGTCCTGCCACCTCCAACACTGGCAGTGTCTTGAACCTCTCCCTCAGCTCACTGCCACTCTCAGACAGTGCTGCACTCGCCCTGCAAGTAGTGTTTCATGTAGAGCGTCATGTGTGCCAAGTACTGTGTCATGTAGAGTGTCATGTGTGCCAAGTAGTGTATCATGTAGAGTGTCATGTGTGCCAAGTAGTGTGTCATGTAGAGTGTCATGTGTGCCAAGTAGTGTGTCATGTAGAGTGTCATGTGTGCCAAGTAGTGTGTCATGTAGAGTGTCATGGGTGCCAAGTAGTGTGTCATGTATTGTGTCATGTACAGTGTCATGTGTGCCAAGTAGTGTGTCATGTAGAGTGTCATGTGTGCCAAGTAGTGTGTCATGTAGAGTGTCATGTGTGCCAAGAAGTGTGTCATGTAGAGTGTCATGGGTGCCAAGTAGTGTGTCATGTATTGTGTCATGTACAGTGTCATGTGTGCCAAGTAGTGTGTCATGTAGAGTGTCATGTGTGCCAAGTAGTGTGTCATGTAGAGTGTCATGTGTGCCAAGTAGTGTGTCATGTAGAGCGTCATGTGTGCCAAGTAGTGTGTCAAGTAGTGTGTCATGTAGTGTGTCATGTAGAGTGTCATGTGTGCCAAGTAGTGTGTCATGTAGAGTGCCATGTGTGCCAAGTAGTGTGTCAAGTAGTGTGTCATGTAGTGTGTCATGTAGAGTGTCATGTGTGCCAAGTAGTGTGTCAAGTAGTGTGTCAAGTAGTATGTCAAGTAGTGTGTCATGTAGTGTGTCATGTAGTGTGTCATGTAGAGAGTCATGTGTGCCAAGTAGTGTGTCATGTAGAGTGTCATGTGTGTCAAGCAGTATGTCATGTAGTGTGTCATGTAGAGTGTCATGTGTGTCAAGCAGTATGTCATGTAGAGTGTTATGAAGTGTGTCATGTAGAGAGTCATGTGTGCCAAGTAGTAAGTCATGTAGTGTCATGTAGAGTGTCATGTAGAGTGTCATGTGTGCCAAGTAGTAAGTCATGTAGTGTCATGTAGAGTGTCATGTGCCAAGCAGTGTGTCATGTAGAGTGTCGTGTGTGTCAAGCAGTATGTCATGTAGTGTGTCATGTAGAGTGTCATGTGTGTAAAGTAGTATGTCATGTAATGTGTCATGTTGACTGCCATGTGTGTCAAGTAGTATTCCATGTAGTGTGTCATGTAGAGTGTCATGTGTGCCAAGTAGTATGTCATGTAGTGCGTCATGTGTGTCAAGTAGTATGTCATGTAGAGGGTCCTGTGTGCCAAGCAGTGTGTTATGTAGTGTGTCATGTAGAGTGTCATGAAGTGTGTCATGTAGAGTGTCATGTGTGCAATGAAGAGTGTCATGAAGTGTGTCATGTAGAGTGTCATGTAGTGTGTCAAGTAGTATGTCATGTAGTGTGTCATGTAGAGTGTCGTGTGTGTCAAGTAGTATGTCATGTAGAGTGTCATGTGTGCCAAGTAGTGTGTCATGTAGAGTGTCATGTGTGCCAAGTAGTGTGTCATGTAGAGTGTCATGTGTGTCAAGTAGTATGTCATGTAGTGTGTCATGTAGAGTGTCATGTGTGTCAAGTAGTATGTCATGTAGAGTGTCAAGTAGTATGTCATGTAGTGTGTCATGTAGAGTGTCATGTGTGTCAAGTAGTATGTCATATAGTGTGATGTAGAGTGTCGTGTGTGTCAAGAAGTATGTCATGTAGTGTCATGTGTGTCAAGTAGTATGTCATGTAGTGTGTCATGTAGAGTGTCAAGAACTGTAATGACTGTCAAGGATGGTGACAGAGGGGTATGTATCATGGACTGTCATGTAGTGTATCAAGAACCTTGTCACGTAGTGTGTGAAGGACTGTCATATAGTGTGTCAAGGACTGTCATGTAGTGTGTCAGGGACCTTGTCATGTAGTGTGTCAAGGACTGTCATGTAGTGTGTCAAGGACTGTCATGTAGTGTGTCAAGGGCCATGTCACATAGTGTATCAAGGACTGTCATGTAGTGTGTCAATGACCGTGTCATATAGTGTGTCAAGGACTGTCATATAGTGTGTCAAGGATCGTGTGATGTAGTGTGTCAAGGACTGTCATGTAGTTTGTCAAGGACTGTCATGTAGTGTGTCAAGGACCATGTCATATAATGTGTCAAGGACTATGTCATGTAGTGTGTCAAGGACCGTGTCATGTAGTGTGTCAAGGACTGTCATGTAGTGTGTCAAGGACCGTGCCATGTAGTGTGTCAAGGACTGTCATATAGTGTTTCAAGGACTATCATATAATGTGTCAAGGACTGTCATGTAGTGTGTCAAGGACTGTCATGTAGTGTGTCAAGGACTGTCACTTAGTGTGTCAAGGACTGTCACGTAGTGTGTCAAGGACTGTCATGTAGTGTGACAAGGACTGTGATATAGTGTGACAAGGACTGTCATGTAGTGTGACAAGGACTGTCATATAGTGTGTCAAGGACTGTATCGAGTAATGTGTTGAAGAGTGCATCAACATGTTCAAGACCCTTGAAGATCTGGGTTAGAATAGGTCTTCAGCACCTATAAAAAGCAAAATATGCTTGTCGTAAACGGAGACTAAACAGGATCGGGTGGTCAAGCTCACTGACTTGGTTGATGCATGTCTTTGTATCCCAATTGCGTGGATCAATGCTCATGATGTCAATCACTGAATTGTCTGGTACGGACTTGATTATTTACAGACAGCTGTCATATAGCTGGAATATTGCTGAGTGCAGTGTCGAACAAAAAAAACAAACAACAAACATGGTCAAGTGGAGTCAGGACTAGCATTGGGAAGTGGGGACCTGTTCCAGACACAGATACACAAAATAGCCACTCCCTCCTTGTGTCTGCTCTTACAAGTCTTAGGACAAGCATTGGGAAGTGGGGACCTGTTCCAGACACAGATACGAGTACACACTGGGTAGGTCTCAACTGCAAAATGTAATGCGTACCTTGCAATGTCCTCTTCTGTCTGCAAGTTCATGACCATGAGAGTAATGTGTAAAGTTGGCAGTTTAATCATCACTTCTCTCATCTTGTGGTTGACAGCCATGACTTCCTGCTGGACCTGTGACAGTCCGGAGTGGATCTGTAGACAGGAAACAGAGTAGCCATGGTAGTAACTAAGCATGTAGGACACATAACATTTACACGTGCTCATAGGAACAATGAGCGAGTTGGATTTAACGTCACTTTAAACTGTATTCCAGTTTTATCACTGCATGTCAGAACAATGTTGGAGGAAAGCCAGAAGTAAATAGGTGTGAGACGTTTACCAATTTGGTGACAAACATAGCAACACAATCGGGGCACAAGAGGGATTTGTACCCACAATCATCGGTTTCATGGGTGCACAAGGGACACAACTCTGCACATAAGAATTGCAGTGCCTTAGACAAATGGACATCTGGGCCCCCTATAGAATCAGATTAACAAATCAAGGACTGGTCAGTGGCATAACTGAAATCCAACTAGTGTCAGCTGACCTCCCCACCTGACCTTGCTGACTGGATGACATGAAAAAGCACCTGTGGGTTTGTTATCTGCACAGCAACAAAGTAGTTGGGAGAGGGTTTCCGTGGTATCTGGCGGTCTCCCTTCCCCCTTGGTACTCCCCCAGACTCATCATGGCCTTTCTCTGGAGAGGATGCCACAAAAGAAATTAGTCTCTAAAACTATCTCTAAACATAATATTCATTCCAGGGTTTGAAGATTCTACTGATCCACAGACACAAGTGTTAATTCACTTATGGTAGTAATTGAGATGACACTTCACTCCACTTTACCATTCAAACATGGTTATTTTGTCTGAAATGCAGCATAGCAGAGTGAGTCATCACATGTGCATGCAGTATACAGGAAAACTAGTCCTGTGGACATGATGTTTTGGCCCATAGAAATATATCATATGTAAGTTTCCAGTGCTAAGACATTTTTATTTCTATCATGTTTGTTGGCAAGATCAAAAGTTGCCCATTTGAAAAACAAGACAGGTATTACAGACAATTAGTAAACTGAAAGTTAGAGCCAATGGCCCCTTTTTCTTTATATGTATTAGACATAATATCTTAAATCTTTTAAAAATTAATTATAACAACAAATTATGTTGCAAAAGTTGAGAAGACCATCTATCAGTATGTTAACCAGTAATTAGTTTGCCAACTGTAAAACTAACAGTAATAAAATAATTAGGGGCCTAATGTATGTATGTCATGAAGTGCATCTTCACTTACTTTTCTCATGGCTGGCTTGATTTCTTGTCTTGAAGTTTTCCTCTTGATCAGAAAATAAATTTCCAAACAAACATTCCTCCTCTGCATCGGAGAGTGTCGAGTTAAAAGGATGCATCGCAACATCCTGTATCCAGGAAATGTCACTTTCACATTTCTTGGATACTAAATGCTCAACCTTTTCAAGGACATGTTGTGGTAAAACTGTTGGTTTTGTCTTCTTGTGAGTAACTGTGTCAGGCTCTGTCTGTGTTGCAGTTGTGTCTGGCCGGTCGGGTTGCAGAGACAGAAAGTCGGGAGGTGTCGTGTCTTGCCAGGCAGACAGTCGCCACTGAGAGTCAGGTGGTGTCGTTTCTAACCGGTTGGGTTGCCGAGGCTGAGAGTCAGGAGGTGACATGTCCGACCGGTCAGACTGCCGAGGCTGAGAGTCAAGTGGTGTCGTTTCTAACCGGTTGGGTTGCCGAGGCTGAGAGTCAGGAGGTGACATGTCCGACCGGTCAGACTGCCGAGGCTGAGAGTCAGGTGGTGTCGTTTCTAACCGGTTGGGTTGCCGAGGCTGAGAGTCAGGAGGTGTCATGTCCGACCGGTCAGACTGCCGAGGCTGAGAGTCAGGAGGTGTCATGTCCGACCGGTTGGGTTGCCGAGGCTGAGAGTCAGGAGGTATCATGTCTGACCGGTTGGGTTGCCGAGGCTGAGAGTCAGGAGGTATCATGTCTGACCGGTTGGGTTGCCGAGGCTGAGAGTCAGGAGGTGTCATGTCTGACCGGTCTGACTGCCGAGGCTGAGAGTCAAGTGGTTGAACTTCACCAGGCTGGCAATACAGGATCTCCTCATTTTCTGCACACAGTGCAGCATTTTTATTATTGTCAGCAATAATATTTACATCCTCTGCACTTCCAGTACGACCATCCTGACAACTTTCAAAATGATTCTGAGAGACAGTGTCCTCTTGAACACATGTGATTAGCTTCCCTTCAGTTTCAATATCTTCCCCTTTACTCATGTTGTATTGAGGCTTGTGTGAGACACCCCTCGCAATCACTGGTTCAGGACATACCAGGTCAGGTCGTGACAACTTCCATCTGTCCCCTGCTGGCTGCGGTGAGGCCTGATCCAAACAAGCACAATTATCTTGTACATTCTCAATCTGTGAAGAGATGCACCTACCTAACATGCTCCCAGATTTGACAGTACTTCTGCCAGGAGCCACTGTTTCCACAACTCTTGTCTTTTGGATATAATATATCTCTGGCTGCAGTTTCCGTTTAGACATGACCATCAAACATGAAAACCAATGCCTGCCGCCACAGTAAACAAACTGAATTTTGTGAAAAAATTCTGAGGCTATGGATATAAAAATAGTGGAAAGTAGACGTTTTCTTGTAGATATGCAGATGTTTTTAGAAAACTGCATGTGCACCATAGTATGCAAAAATGTGTGAACAAATAGAAGAAATTAACCAGTGCTGTCAGAACGGATGTCTTTGTACCATGCAACCTACGAGTGTTTCCAACACTGGCTGTATAATAGCAGTACACGTGAGTCTATGTAAGTATATTCAAGCATCCATTCTGATTACACAGTGACAGTGAACCACTGTTCTAGATATCAGGAACAGTATGATACAGTATTATCACTTCTGTATGAACATGTCAAATTTTGTAATTCGGCTCAATCATAGACCATATAATAGATCACTGGCTCAATTAACTCAAGAAGCTGCAAAGCTGGTTAGAAGACGTAATCTATAAATATTCGAGTTCGTCAGTATCAGTGACCGTGTGCGAAATACGCATCAGTCGGAAAGCGCACGTTAAATCTCCAAAGTAAGTAAGTAAGTAGTATCAGTGGTCATTAACAAATTGAGTGTACGTTTGGCAATGTTCTCGTGGAACAGCGTAACATCAGGCCCATGCAAGCACTTGCCACGCGGTTGTCAGTCTACAGCGTCAGGCGTAGAGTCAACAGAATGTTTTCACACTTTCATGTTACGCAGATAATGTTTTTACATTTCAGTACAGACGCTATTACCTTTCAGTACAACCAAGGACGTATGGTACAACGAATCTTAATTGTGACCTTACTGTCTTCGAATGGCGTGTGTTTACTTTTACGACATTCGCGGAATGTTTACAAAATGAATCCTTATATCATAGCTTTCACATATTATACAATTGAATATATCGTACATAACTCTAAATCTTAGAGATTATAATTGAATATATTTTACGACATTCATCAGTTGTAAACTGGTATCCGCTGGCTGTTGCGTATCCGTGCCCGTGACGCGTGTGGTCAGTTTCACACTCCGGCGCAGTGGAGAGTACGAAAATAGAAATGACATGGTTTTTTTAATATATATAACCCATGTATCTTATGTGGCCAAACAATATAATTAAAATCAGATCTTAGTTCTCGCTACCGCTAAACAAACTGATTGGTGGCCAAGTCAACCCGTTCGGCTGATTGTCTTTATTCTAATTAACGTACGGTGCTAGTGAGTGATATTAATGTTAGCTATGCGTTAACCACTACAGGCAACTGCCACCGCCCCGCGCCCCATATATAGAGGCTTCATGGAGTTGGGAAAGACTGGTATATGTGCCGGGAGCACCCTATATGACTTCTCATGGCGTATTCGACCTTTGTTGTAGTAAACCACCTGTATCTTTCATATCATAGATGTATGAGCTAAAGTGCGTCACAACGGAACAAATGCAGACGCGAATCAATGTTCAGAAGATGTTGGCAAAATTGTGTGTAGTTTGATAACAAATTGTCTTGTTCAGTAAATTATCTCCCTTTCTTAACAGCTATAGCGGAATGAATGATATTGCTTTATACAGCATCAACAATTGTACATATTTTCACGGCGAGAACTAGTTTGCAAACCCAGCATTTGCACATAAAGAACAATTATTGTAAATTTGATGTCAAAATCATCACAATATAAAGTCATATATCACGGGGGAAAAGAGATAGATATATTATAATATAGTTTAGATTCCTTCCTTCTGAGAAAAGCTATTATAATACGGCTATGTCAACTTGATCAAAAAGTGTTTTCATAGCAGAAACATTAAAATATGTATGACGTATCAATGATCCGTGGTAAACTGACAGTGACAATGTTATATATACCAAGTTGAAGACTAACTACAGGTCTATGCAAGCTATTTGCTTTATTGTTCGTCTCGATTATATATGCAATGTGATTCCACGCTTCCATTTCCTTGAACCAAGGGAGGAAAATCCCAAGACATGAATCCCCTATGACAGTTCAGCGGTAGAGACGCTACAGACAAGTATAATACGCATGGTGATATATTTTCAAAGCCCCCCCCCCCCCCCCCCCCCCCCCACACACACACACACACACACACACAGAGGATTTACATATTCACATAAATCTTTCTTTAAAAAAATTCGTTTCTAAACGGAATACCTTGTTCGACATAAAACGCTAGTTCTAATATGAGCATCGTTTGAAGAGAGCTAAAATGATACACGTTAACTTGACAGATAGTGTTCTGCTACAAACGTATATCTGATCACAATAATTCAAACATACAACAGAAAAGAGGATTTCACAATAAATGCTATGAATCTGGTTCAATGGGTGCTTGGCTCTGAGTTTAGTGAATATTCCCGCCTACAGATGTACGTGCATCTTGTAGTAGATGGCTTGTGTGTTAAAAATTGAGTTTAAAATATTTTTGCGTTTGTTGAGGTACACGCAAAGTGTGCACACCGGGTTAAAGCTTTCACTTTATAAACGCACAAACATATTTAAATCATTTTTTTATAAATAAATACGTTAACAAAAAAAACCTTCACAGACTGCATATTTAATGATTAGTTCCAACAAATCTTGAGACAACATCACGAAATAAAAGACATTGTCCAGCGCAATAATCAAATACTAGCCTAACCCAATCAGCCAATTAGGAAATAGTAGTGGGCGTGGAATGTTTCTATTTGGTTTGTTGAAACATAAACGCAAACACCATTGCTTGGTTAGCCATTCAAATGTCAAGTAATCATTTGTAATTTAGTTATAAACCATTAACCACAATAATGATATATATCATGACATGTGTCAAACAACGTATAGGTTTCGATTAACGTTAATAATAAAATTCTTGGACTGTCATAGTAGCAAGAAGCTATAAATAAAATATATTTGATAACTATTACTAAAAAATATTAACAGTTACACGTCATGTGTGATTACTGTACCAATCTTTATGTTTATATATTCAAACAAATTTGAGCTGTCTGTGTGATGAGATGGAATGTGTTTTAACGTACGTCGCGTTCAAGATTATTGGACTTTATATAGCAATGCGTACGACCTTTGTGTATATATAAGTAAGTAGCAACTCGTTCTGGTCAGACTTGTGTCAGTCTTCTAATGATATAGCCCTCTGGTATAGCATGCCATAGTTTAACATAGATACCCCACTCAGACACCTAATAATGACTCGCATCGACCACGCAATCCAAGTTTTATCCCATCGATGCCGAGCGCCAGGCAAAGAAACAATAAGTACCATCTTTTAACGTCTTTTGGTATTAAAAGCCGGGGCGAAACTTTCCTTTGATGCAGATATTAATACCACCAACACATTGACAATATGCAGGATCACCCTATCTCTTGAACCCATCGCATTGTCTGTGATAGTAAAACAACTATGTGGTGACAACTACCTCAACCTCTTCCTCCATATACAACTCATTCCGTCTGTGTTGTAGCTTAGTAGCTTACAGCACAGAAATCCAAAGTTCTGATTTAGGTAATGAAAGTTCAATTGAAGGGAAATAATTTGATGGGCTATTTAGATCTGGATTTTCTTGAATGAGCAGAGACGAAAATACATTTACGACTAACCATTTAAATAGACACAAGTTAAAGATTGATATGTGACCATTTTTCTTGACATGGGAGCAAGCAATTTCAAATTTCCATGTTGACTTTTGACAAGAATATTAAGTGTTGACGATGTTCACCATGTCTATGTATGTGCCCCCAAAGTAGTAAAATGAGAGATTTGAATGGGAGACTTCGCCTTTACTCGATATGAATAAGCATCAACTAATTTATAATGTCTGTTCAAATCACTCAATAAGTATACCACTTACTGGTATCGAGAGCCATTGCCTAGGCAGTGTACCCGATCAGCCAAACACCATATCTACCATTTTGGTTCTAAATTGAAGCTACCGACAAAAAGGTCTAATGTTGGAGTTGGGGGGGGGACGTAAATTCGAGAATTTATGATAACCCAGACCCCTCAGGACCTCTTTTGGAAATATCAACTCCTGCCTTATATATCAGGGTGATAAATAAAACACAGGGCGTAAGTACAAATAATTTGCATACACGGAATAGTTGACAAGGTCAGCATGTTTACTTCCCTTGGATTTCTCATCTAACAATCTTATCATCAACACTGCAGTTGTGGCATTTCAGAATACATCAGTGGGTTGTGAAATAGCCGATGAATGGTTAACTAAGGGGCGTAACTCTACTTAGCCTCAACTGCGTCTTGAAGTACAAATGGCTTATAACATAGACACAGTTTGCGTCAAACTTCTTTAACTGAATACTTACTCGGGGCATAAGTATTCATTGTTCCGCAACACCTACGGTTGAACAAACTGTATTACTGTTCTGATAAGAAAATTAAAGCACAATACACATTTGATGAAACACAAGAATGTACCAGCTTAAATATTCGAGATTCAAGTACCGTGGCCTTAATTTCATCAGCATAGACATTTCTTTATCATGTAATGATATGTTATTTGAAACCTTGTTCTTGCCGCCAAACATTGCAGACATTTTGATTAAAAAAATACCATTAACGTAATGCAATGTCACCACCTCAATTCCTACTTAACAGTATTGTCAGCATTTGTTGTGTGTGTGTCTGTTGTTTGTTTGTTTGTGTGTGTGTGTGTGTGTTTGTGTGTGTGTGTGTGTGTGTGTGTGTGTGTGTGTGTGTGTGTGTGTGTGTGTGTGTGTGTGTGTGTGTGTGTGTGTGTGTGTGTGTGTGTGTGTTTGTGTGTGTGTGTGTGTGTCCACGTGCCTGTTGTTTTTATGTGTATAGTGCCTTGTTTCACTATAAATGTATATCCGCACCTGGAAATAAAAGCCGGAGGGAAACTTTCCTTTGATGCAGATATTAATACCACCAACACATTGACAATATGCAGGATCACCCTATCTCTTGAACCCATCGCATTGTCTGTGATAGTAAAACAACTATGTGGTGACAACTACCTCTACCTCTTCCTCCATATACAACAGATTCCGTCTGTGTTGTAGCTTAGTAGCTTACAGCTCAGAAATCCAAAGTTCTGATTTAGGTAATGAAAGTTCAATTGAAGGGAAATAATTTGATGGGCTATTTAGATCTGGATTTTCTTGAATGAGCAGAGACGAAAATACATTTACGACTAACCATTTAAATAGACACAAGTTAAAGATTGATATGTGACCATTTTTCTTGACATGGGAGCAAGCAATTTCAAATTTCCATGTTGACTTTTGACAAGAATATTAAGTGTTGACGATGTTCACCATGTCTATGTATGTGCCCCCAAAGTAGTAAAATGAGAGATTTGAATGGGAGACTTCGCCTTTACTCGATATGAATAAGAATCAACTAATTTATAATGTCTGTTCAAATCACTCAATAAGTATACCACTTACTGGTATCTAGAGCCATTGCCTAGGCAGTGTACCCGATCAGCCAAACACCATATCTACCATTTTGGTTCTAAATTGAAGCTACCGACAAAAAGGTCTAATGTTGGAGTTGGGGGGGGGGACGTAAATTCGAGGATTTATGATAACCCAGACCCCTCCGGACCTCTTTTGGAAATATCAACTCCTGCCTTAAATATCAGGGTGATAAATAAAACACAGGGCGTAAGTACAAATAATTTGCATACACGGAATAGTTGACAAGGTCAGCATGTTTACTTCCCTTGGGTTTCTCATCTAACAATCTTATCATCAACACTGCAGTTGTGGCATTTCAGAATACATCAGTGGGTTGTGAAATAGCCGATGAATGGTTAACTAAGGGGCGTAACTCTACTTAGCCTCAACTGCGTCTTGAAGTACAAATGGCTTATAACATAGACACAGTTTGCGTCAAACTTCTTTAACTGAATACTTACTCGGGGCATAAGTATTTATTGTTCCGCAACACCTACGGTTGAACAAACTGTATTACTGTTCTGATAAGAAAATTAAAGCACAATACACATTTGATGAAACACAAGAATGTACCAGCTTAAATATTCTAGATTCAAGTACCGTGGCCTTAATTTCATCAGCATAGACATTTCTTTATCCTGTAATGATATGTTATTTGAAACCTTGTTCTTGCCGCCAAACACTGCAGACATTTTGATTAAAAAAATACCATTAACGTAATGCAATGTCACCACCTCAATTCCTACTTAACAGTATTGTCAGCATTTGTTGTGTGTGTGTCTGTTGTTTGTTTGTTTGTTTGTTTGTTTGTTTGTTTGTGTGTGTGTGTGTGTGTGTGTGTGTGTGTGTGTGTGTGTGTGTGTGTGTGTGTGTGTGTGTGTGTGTGTGTGTGTGTGTGTGTGTGTGTGTGTGTGTGTGTGTGTGTGTCCACGTGCCTGTTGTTTTTATGTGTATAGTGCCTTGTTTCACTATAAATGTATATCCGCACCTGGAAATAAAAGCCGGAGGGAAACTTTCCTTTGATGCAGATATTAATACCACCAAAACATTGACAATATGCAGGATCACCCTATCTCTTGAACCCATCGCATTGTCTGTGATAGTAAAACAACTATGTGGTGACAACTACCTCTACCTCTTCCTCCATATACAACTCATTCCGTCTGTGTTGTAGCTTAGTAGCTTACAGCACAGAAATCCAAAGTTCTGATTTAGGTAATGAAAGTTCAATTGAAGGGAAATAATTTGATGGGCTATTTAGATCTGGATTTTCTTGAATGAGCAGAGACGAAAATACATTTACGACTAACCATTTAAATAGACACAAGTTAAAGATTGATATGTGACCATTTTTCTTGACATGGGAGCAAGCAATTTCAAATTTCCATGTTGACTTTTGACAAGAATATTAAGTGTTGACGATGTTCACCATGTCTATGTATGTGCCCCCAAAGTAGTAAAATGAGAGATTTGAATGGGAGACTTCGCCTTTACTCGATATGAATAAGCATCAACTAATTTATAAGGTCTGTTCAAATCACTCAATAAGTATACCACTTACTGGTATCTAGAGCCATTGCCTAGGCAGTGTACCCGATCAGCCAAACACCATATCTACCATTTTGGTTCTAAATTGAAGCTACCGACAAAAAGGTCTAATGTTGGAGTTGGGGGGGACGTAAATTCGAGAATTTATGATAACCCAGACCCCTCCGGACCTCTTTTGGAAATATCAACTCCTGCCTTATATATCAGGGTGATAAATAAAACACAGGGCGTAAGTACAAATAATTTGCATACACGGAATAGTTGACAAGGTCAGCATGTTTACTTCCCTTGGGTTTCTCATCTAACAATCTTATCATCAACACTGCAGTTGTGGCATTTCAGAATACATCAGTGGGTTGTGAAATAGCCGATGAATGGTTAACTAAGGGGCGTAACTCTACTTAGCCTCAACTGCGTCTTGAAGTACAAATGGCTTATAACATAGACACAGATTGCGTCAAACTTCTTTAACTGAATACTTACTCGGGGCATAAGTATTTATTGTTCCGCAACACCTACGGTTGAACAAACTGTATTACTGTTCTGATAAGAAAATTAAAGCACAATACACATTTGATGAAACACAAGAATGTACCAGCTTAAATATTCTAGATTCAAGTACCGTGGCCTTAATTTCATCAGCATAGACATTTCTTTATCCTGTAATGATATGTTATTTGAAACCTTGTTCTTGCCGCCAAACATTGCAGACATTTTGATTAAAAAAATACCATTAACGTAATGCAATGTCACCACCTCAATTCCTACTTAACAGTATTGTCAGCATTTGTTGTGTGTGTGTCTGTTGTTTGTTTGTTTGTTTGTGTGTGTGTGTGTGTGTGTGTGTGTGTGTGTGTGTGTGTGTGTGTGTGTGTGTGTGTGTGTGTGTGTGTGTGTGTGTGTGTGTGTGTGTGTGTGTGTGTGTGTGTGTGTGTGTGTTTGTGTGTGTGTGTGTGTGTCCACGTGCCTGTTGTTTTTATGTGTATAGTGCCTTGTTTCACTATAAATGTATATCCGCACCTGGAAATAAAAGCCGGAGGGAAACTTTCCTTTGATGCAGATATTAATACCACCAACACATTGACAATATGCAGGATCACCCTATCTCTTGAACCCATCGCATTGTCTGTGATAGTAAAACAACTATGTGGTGACAACTACCTCTACCTCTTCCTCCATATACAACAGATTCCGTCTGTGTTGTAGCTTAGTAGCTTACAGCTCAGAAATCCAAAGTTCTGATTTAGGTAATGAAAGTTCAATTGAAGGGAAATAATTTGATGGGCTATTTAGATCTGGATTTTCTTGAATGAGCAGAGACGAAAATACATTTACGACTAACCATTTAAATAGACACAAGTTAAAGATTGATATGTGACCATTTTTCTTGACATGGGAGCAAGCAATTTCAAATTTCCATGTTGACTTTTGACAAGAATATTAAGTGTTGACGATGTTCACCATGTCTATGTATGTGCCCCCAAAGTAGTAAAATGAGAGATTTGAATGGGAGACTTCGCCTTTACTCGATATGAATAAGAATCAACTAATTTATAATGTCTGTTCAAATCACTCAATAAGTATACCACTTACTGGTATCTAGAGCCATTGCCTAGGCAGTGTACCCGATCAGCCAAACACCATATCTACCATTTTGGTTCTAAATTGAAGCTACCGACAAAAAGGTCTAATGTTGGAGTTGGGGGGGGGGACGTAAATTCGAGGATTTATGATAACCCAGACCCCTCCGGACCTCTTTTGGAAATATCAACTCCTGCCTTAAATATCAGGGTGATAAATAAAACACAGGGCGTAAGTACAAATAATTTGCATACACGGAATAGTTGACAAGGTCAGCATGTTTACTTCCCTTGGGTTTCTCATCTAACAATCTTATCATCAACACTGCAGTTGTGGCATTTCAGAATACATCAGTGGGTTGTGAAATAGCCGATGAATGGTTAACTAAGGGGCGTAACTCTACTTAGCCTCAACTGCGTCTTGAAGTACAAATGGCTTATAACATAGACACAGTTTGCGTCAAACTTCTTTAACTGAATACTTACTCGGGGCATAAGTATTTATTGTTCCGCAACACCTACGGTTGAACAAACTGTATTACTGTTCTGATAAGAAAATTAAAGCACAATACACATTTGATGAAACACAAGAATGTACCAGCTTAAATATTCTAGATTCAAGTACCGTGGCCTTAATTTCATCAGCATAGACATTTCTTTATCCTGTAATGATATGTTATTTGAAACCTTGTTCTTGCCGCCAAACACTGCAGACATTTTGATTAAAAAAATACCATTAACGTAATGCAATGTCACCACCTCAATTCCTACTTAACAGTATTGTCAGCATTTGTTGTGTGTGTGTCTGTTGTTTGTTTGTTTGTTTGTTTGTTTGTTTGTTTGTGTGTGTGTGTGTGTGTGTGTGTGTGTGTGTGTGTGTGTGTGTGTGTGTGTGTGTGTGTGTGTGTGTGTGTGTGTGTGTGTGTGTGTGTGTGTGTGTGTGTGTGTGTGTGTGTGTGTGTCCACGTGCCTGTTGTTTTTATGTGTATAGTGCCTTGTTTCACTATAAATGTATATCCGCACCTGGAAATAAAAGCCGGAGGGAAACTTTCCTTTGATGCAGATATTAATACCACCAAAACATTGACAATATGCAGGATCACCCTATCTCTTGAACCCATCGCATTGTCTGTGATAGTAAAACAACTATGTGGTGACAACTACCTCTACCTCTTCCTCCATATACAACTCATTCCGTCTGTGTTGTAGCTTAGTAGCTTACAGCACAGAAATCCAAAGTTCTGATTTAGGTAATGAAAGTTCAATTGAAGGGAAATAATTTGATGGGCTATTTAGATCTGGATTTTCTTGAATGAGCAGAGACGAAAATACATTTACGACTAACCATTTAAATAGACACAAGTTAAAGATTGATATGTGACCATTTTTCTTGACATGGGAGCAAGCAATTTCAAATTTCCATGTTGACTTTTGACAAGAATATTAAGTGTTGACGATGTTCACCATGTCTATGTATGTGCCCCCAAAGTAGTAAAATGAGAGATTTGAATGGGAGACTTCGCCTTTACTCGATATGAATAAGCATCAACTAATTTATAAGGTCTGTTCAAATCACTCAATAAGTATACCACTTACTGGTATCTAGAGCCATTGCCTAGGCAGTGTACCCGATCAGCCAAACACCATATCTACCATTTTGGTTCTAAATTGAAGCTACCGACAAAAAGGTCTAATGTTGGAGTTGGGGGGGACGTAAATTCGAGAATTTATGATAACCCAGACCCCTCCGGACCTCTTTTGGAAATATCAACTCCTGCCTTATATATCAGGGTGATAAATAAAACACAGGGCGTAAGTACAAATAATTTGCATACACGGAATAGTTGACAAGGTCAGCATGTTTACTTCCCTTGGGTTTCTCATCTAACAATCTTATCATCAACACTGCAGTTGTGGCATTTCAGAATACATCAGTGGGTTGTGAAATAGCCGATGAATGGTTAACTAAGGGGCGTAACTCTACTTAGCCTCAACTGCGTCTTGAAGTACAAATGGCTTATAACATAGACACAGATTGCGTCAAACTTCTTTAACTGAATACTTACTCGGGGCATAAGTATTTATTGTTCCGCAACACCTACGGTTGAACAAACTGTATTACTGTTCTGATAAGAAAATTAAAGCACAATACACATTTGATGAAACACAAGAATGTACCAGCTTAAATATTCTAGATTCAAGTACCGTGGCCTTAATTTCATCAGCATAGACATTTCTTTATCCTGTAATGATATGTTATTTGAAACCTTGTTCTTGCCGCCAAACATTGCAGACATTTTGATTAAAAAAATACCATTAACGTAATGCAATGTCACCACCTCAATTCCTACTTAACAGTATTGTCAGCATTTGTTGTGTGTGTGTCTGTTGTTTGTTTGTTTGTTTGTGTGTGTGTGTGTGTGTGTGTGTGTGTGTGTGTGTGTGTGTGTGTGTGTGTGTGTGTGTGTGTGTGTGTGTGTGTGTGTGTGTGTGTGTGTGTGTGTGTGTGTGTGTGTGTGTGTGTGTGTCCACGTGCCTGTTGTTTTTATCTGTATAGTGCCTTGTTTCACTATAAATGTATATCCGCACCTGGAAATAAAAGCCGGAGGGACACTTTCCTTTGATGCAGATATTAATACCACCAAAACATTGACAATATGCAGGATCACCCTATCTCTTGAACCCATCGCATTGTCTGTGATAGTAAAACAACTATGTGGTGACAACTACCTCTACCTCTTCCTCCATATACAACTCATTCCGTCTGTGTTGTAGCTTAGTAGCTTACAGCACAGAAATCCAAAGTTCTGATTTAGGTAATGAAAGTTCAATTGAAGGGAAATAATTTGATGGGCTATTTAGATCTGGATTTTCTTGAATGAGCAGAGACGAAAATACATTTACGACTAACCATTTAAATAGACACAAGTTAAAGATTGATATGTGACCATTTTTCTTGACATGGGAGCAAGCAATTTCAAATTTCCATGTTGACTTTTGACAAGAATATTAAGTGTTGACGATGTTCACCATGTCTATGTATGTGCCCCCAAAGTAGTAAAATGAGAGATTTGAATGGGAGACTTCGCCTTTACTCGATATGAATAAGCATCAACTAATTTATAAGGTCTGTTCAAATCACTCAATAAGTATACCACTTACTGGTATCTAGAGCCATTGCCTAGGCAGTGTACCCGATCAGCCAAACACCATATCTACCATTTTGGTTCTAAATTGAAGCTACCGACAAAAAGGTCTAATGTTGGAGTTGGGGGGGACGTAAATTCGAGAATTCATGATAACCCAGACCCCTCCGGACCTCTTTTGGAAATATCAACTCCTGCCTTATATATCAGGGTGATAAATAAAACACAGGGCGTAAGTACAAATAATTTGCATACACGGAATAGTTGACAAGGTCAGCATGTTTACTTCCCTTGGGTTTCTCATCTAACAATCTTATCATCAACACTGCAGTTGTGGCATTTCAGAATACATCAGTGGGTTGTGAAATAGCCGATGAATGGTTAACTAAGGGGCGTAACTCTACTTAGCCTCAACTGCGTCTTGAAGTACAAATGGCTTATAACATAGACACAGTTTGCGTCAAACTTCTTTAACTGAATACTTACTCGGGGCATAAGTATTTATTGTTCCGCAACACCTACGGTTGAACAAACTGTATTACTGTTCTGATAAGAAAATTAAAGCACAATACACATTTGATGAAACACAAGAATGTACCAGCTTAAATATTCTAGATTCAAGTACCGTGGCCTTAATTTCATCAGCATAGACATTTCTTTATCCTGTAATGATATGTTATTTGAAACCTTGTTCTTGCCGCCAAACATTGCAGACATTTTGATTAAAAAAATACCATTAACGTAATGCAATGTCACCACCTCAATTCCTACTTAACAGTATTGTCAGCATTTGTTGTGTGTGTGTCTGTTGTTTGTTTGTTTGTTTGTTTGTTTGTTTGTGTGTGTGTGTGTGTGTGTGTGTGTGTGTGTGTGTGTGTGTGTGTGTGTGTGTGTGTGTGTGTGTGTGTGTCCACGTGCCTGTTGTTTTTATGTGTATAGTGCCTTGTTTCACTATAAATGTATATCCGCACCTGGAAATAAAAGCCGGAGGGAAACTTTCCTTTGATGCAGATATTAATACCACCAAAACATTGACAATATGCAGGATCACCCTATCTCTTGAACCCATCGCATTGTCTGTGATAGTAAAACAACTATGTGGTGACAACTACCTCTACCTCTTCCTCCATATACAACTCATTCCGTCTGTGTTGTAGCTTAGTAGCTTACAGCACAGAAATCCAAAGTTCTGATTTAGGTAATGAAAGTTCAATTGAAGGGAAATAATTTGATGGGCTATTTAGATCTGGATTTTCTTGAATGAGCAGAGACGAAAATACATTTACGACTAACCATTTAAATAGACACAAGTTAAAGATTGATATGTGACCATTTTTCTTGACATGGGAGCAAGCAATTTCAAATTTCCATGTTGACTTTTGACAAGAATATTAAGAGTTGACGATGTTCACCATGTCTATGTATGTGCCCCCAAAGTAGTAAAATGAGAGATTTGAATGGGAGACTTCGCCTTTACTCGATATGAATAAGCATCAACTAATGTATAATGTCTGTTCAAATCACTCAATAAGTATACCACTTACTGGTATCTAGAGCCATTGCCCTGGCAGTGTACCCGATCAGCCAAACACCATATCTACCATTTTGGTTCTAAATTGAGGCTACCGACAAAAAGGTCTAATGTTGGAGTTGGGGGGGACGTAAATTCGAGAATTCATGATAACCCAGACCCCTCCGGACCTCTTTTGGAAATATCAACTCAAGAATGTACCAGCTTAAATATTCTAGATTCAAGTACCGTGGCCTTAATTTCATCAGCATAGACATTTCTTTATCATGTAATGATATGTTATTTGAAACCTTGTTCTTGCCGCCAAACATTGCAGACATTTTGATTAAAAAAATACCATTAACGTAATGCAATGTTACCACCTCAATTCCTACTTAACAGTATTGTCAGCATTTGTTGTGTGTGTGTCTGTTGTTTGTTTGTTTGTTTGTTTGTGTGTGTGTGTGTGTGTGTTTGTGTGTGTGTGTTTGTGTGTGTGTGTGTGTGTGTGTGTGTGTGTGTGTGTGTGTGTGTGTGTGTGTGTGTGTGTGTGTGTGTGTGTGTGTGTGTGTGTGTGTGTGTGTGTGTGTGTGTGTGTGTGTGTGTGTGTGTCCACGTGCCTGTTGTTTTTATCTGTATAGTGCCTTGTTTCACTATAAATGTATATCCGCACCTGGAAATAAAAGCCGGAGGGAAACTTTCCTTTGATGCAGATATTAATACCACCAAAACATTGACAATATGCAGGATCACCCTATCTCTTGAACCCATCGCATTGTCTGTGATAGTAAAACAACTATGTGGTGACAACTACCTCTACCTCTTCCTCCATATACAACTCATTCCGTCTGTGTTGTAGCTTAGTAGCTTACAGCACAGAAATCCAAAGTTCTGATTTAGGTAATGAAAGTTCAATTGAAGGGAAATAATTTGATGGGCTATTTAGATCTGGATTTTCTTGAATGAGCAGAGACGAAAATACATTTACGACTAACCATTTAAATAGACACAAGTTAAAGATTGATATGTGACCATTTTTCTTGACATGGGAGCAAGCAATTTCAAATTTCCATGTTGACTTTTGACAAGAATATTAAGTGTTGACGATGTTCACCATGTCTATGTATGTGCCCCCAAAGTAGTAAAATGAGAGATTTGAATGGGAGATTTCGCCTTTACTCGATATGAATAAGCATCAACTAATTTATAATGTCTGTTCAAATCACTCAATAAGTATACCACTTACTGGTATCGAGAGCCATTGCCTAGGCAGTGTACCCGATCAGCCAAACACCATATCTACCATTTTGGTTCTAAATTGAAGCTACCGACAAAAAGGTCTAATGTTGGAGTTGGGGGGGACGTAAATTCGAGAATTCATGATAACCCAGACCCCTCCGGACCTCTTTTGGAAATATCAACTCAAGAATGTACCAGCTTAAATATTCTAGATTCAAGTACCGTGGCCTTAATTTCATCAGCATAGACATTTCTTTATCATGTAATGATATGTTATTTGAAACCTTGTTCTTGCCGCCAAACATTGCAGACATTTTGATTAAAAAAATACCATTAACGTAATGCAATGTTACCACCTCAATTCCTACTTAACAGTATTGTCAGCATTTGTTGTGTGTGTGTCTGTTGTTTGTTTGTTTGTTTGTTTGTGTGTGTGTGTGTGTGTGTTTGTGTGTGTGTGTTTGTGTGTGTGTGTGTGTGTGTGTGTGTGTGTGTGTGTGTGTGTGTGTGTGTGTGTGTGTGTGTGTGTGTGTGTGTGTGTGTGTGTGTGTGTGTGTGTGTGTGTGTGTGTGTGTGTGTGTCCACGTGCCTGTTGTTTTTATCTGTATAGTGCCTTGTTTCACTATAAATGTATATCCGCACCTGGAAATAAAAGCCGGAGGGAAACTTTCCTTTGATGCAGATATTAATACCACCAAAACATTGACAATATGCAGGATCACCCTATCTCTTGAACCCATCGCATTGTCTGTGATAGTAAAACAACTATGTGGTGACAACTACCTCTACCTCTTCCTCCATATACAACTCATTCCGTCTGTGTTGTAGCTTAGTAGCTTACAGCACAGAAATCCAAAGTTCTGATTTAGGTAATGAAAGTTCAATTGAAGGGAAATAATTTGATGGGCTATTTAGATCTGGATTTTCTTGAATGAGCAGAGACGAAAATACATTTACGACTAACCATTTAAATAGACACAAGTTAAAGATTGATATGTGACCATTTTTCTTGACATGGGAGCAAGCAATTTCAAATTTCCATGTTGACTTTTGACAAGAATATTAAGTGTTGACGATGTTCACCATGTCTATGTATGTGCCCCCAAAGTAGTAAAATGAGAGATTTGAATGGGAGATTTCGCCTTTACTCGATATGAATAAGCATCAACTAATTTATAATGTCTGTTCAAATCACTCAATAAGTATACCACTTACTGGTATCGAGAGCCATTGCCTAGGCAGTGTACCCGATCAGCCAAACACCATATCTACCATTTTGGTTCTAAATTGAAGCTACCGACAAAAAGGTCTAATGTTGGAGTTGGGGGGGACGTAAATTCGAGAATTTATGATAACCCAGACCCCTCCGGACCTCTTTTGGAAATATCAACTCCTGCCTTATATATCAGGGTGATAAATAA
Organism: Haliotis cracherodii; assembly: GCF_022045235.1. Lineage (NCBI taxonomy): Eukaryota > Metazoa > Mollusca > Gastropoda > Lepetellida > Haliotidae > Haliotis > Haliotis cracherodii. Next base: position 52,697,908 of record NW_027266297.1, on the reverse strand, counting down.
AACACAGGGCGTAAGTACAAATAATTTGCATACACGGAATAGTTGACAAGGTCAGCATGTTTACTTCCCTTGGATTTCTCATCTAACAATCTTATCATCAACACTGCAGTTGTGGCATTTCAGAATACATCAGTGGGTTGTGAAATAGCCGATGAATGGTTAACTAAGGGGCGTAACTCTACTTAGCCTCAACTGCGTCTTGAAGTACAAATGGCTTATAACATAGACACAGTTTGCGTCAAACTTCTTTAACTGAATACTTACTCGGGGCATAAGAATTCATTGTTCCACAACACCTACGGTTGAACAAACTGTATTACTGTTCTGATAAGAAAATTAAAGCACAATACACATTTGATGAAACACAAGAATGTACCAGCTTAAATATTCTAGATTCAAGTACCGTGGCCTTAATTTCATCAGCATAGACATTTCTTTATCCTGTAATGATATGTTATTTGAAACCTTGTTCTTGCCGCCAAACATTGCAGACATTTTGATTAAAAAAATACCATTAACGTAATGCAATGTCACCACCTCAATTCCTACTTAACAGTATTGTCAGCATTTGTTGTGTGTGTGTCTGTTGTTTGTTTGTTTGTTTGTTTGTTTGTTTGTTTGTGTGTGTGTGTGTGTGTGTGTGTGTGTGTGTGTGTGTGTGTGTGTGTGTGTGTGTGTGTGTGTGTGTGTGTGTGTGTGTGTGTGTGTGTGTGTGTGTGTGTGTGTGTGTGTGTGTGTGTGTGTGTGTGTGTGTGTGTGTGTGTGTGTGTGTGTCCACGTGCCTGTTGTTTTTATGTGTATAGTGCCTTGTTTCACTATAAATGTATATCCGCACCTGGAAATAAAAGCCGGAGGGAAACTTTCCTTTGATGCAGATATTAATACCACCAAAACATTGACAATATGCAGGATCACCCTATCTCTTGAACCCATCGCATTGTCTGTGATAGTAAAACAACTATGTGGTGACAACTACCTCTACCTCTTCCTCCATATACAACTCATTCCGTCTGTGTTGTAGCTTAGTAGCTTACAGCACAGAAATCCAAAGTTCTGATTTAAGTAATGAAAGTTCAATTGAAGGGAAATAATTTGATGGGCTATTTAGATCTGGATTTTCTTGAATGAGCAGAGACGAAAATACATTTACGACTAACCATTTAAATAGACACAAGTTAAAGATTGATATGTGACCATTTTTCTTGACATGGGAGCAAGCAATTTCAAATTTCCATGTTGACTTTTGACAAGAATATTAAGAGTTGACGATGTTCACCATGTCTATGTATGTGCCCCCAAAGTAGTAAAATGAGAGATTTGAATGGGAGACTTCGCCTTTACTCGATATGAATAAGCATCAACTAATGTATAATGTCTGTTCAAATCACTCAATAAGTATACCACTTACTGGTATCGAGAGCCATTGCCTAGGCAGTGTACCCGATCAGCCAAACACCATATCTACCATTTTGGTTCTAAATTGAAGCTACCGACAAAAAGGTCTAATGTTGGAGTTGGGGGGGACGTAAATTCGAGAATTTATGATAACCCAGACCCCTCCGGACCTCTTTTGGAAATATCAACTCCTGCCTTATATATCAGGGTGATAAATAAAACACAGGGCGTAAGTACAAATAATTTGCATACACGGAATAGTTGACAAGGTCAGCATGTTTACTTCCCTTGGGTTTCTCATCTAACAATCTTATCATCAACACTGCAGTTGTGGCATTTCAGAATACATCAGTGGGTTGTGAAATAGCCGATGAATGGTTAACTAAGGGGCGTAACTCTACTTAGCCTCAACTGCGTCTTGAAGTACAAATGGCTTATAACATAGACACAGTTTGCGTCAAACTTCTTTAACTGAATACTTACTCGGGGCATAAGTATTTATTGTTCCGCAACACCTACGGTTGAACAAACTGTATTACTGTTCTGATAAGAAAATTAAAGCACAATACACATTTGATGAAACACAAGAATGTACCAGCTTAAATATTCTAGATTCAAGTACCGTGGCCTTAATTTCATCAGCATAGACATTTCTTTATCCTGTAATGATATGTTATTTGAAACCTTGTTCTTGCCGCCAAACATTGCAGACATTTTGATTAAAAAAATACCATTAACGTAATGCAATGTCACCACCTCAATTCCTACTTAACAGTATTGTCAGCATTTGTTGTGTGTGTGTCTGTTGTTTGTTTGTTTGTTTGTTTGTTTGTGTGTGTGTGTGTGTGTGTGTGTGTGTGTGTGTGTGTGTGTGTGTGTGTGTGTGTGTGTGTGTGTGTGTGTGTGTGTGTGTGTGTGTGTGTGTGTGTGTGTGTGTGTGTGTGTGTGTGTGTGTGTGTGTGTGTGTGTCCACGTGCCTGTTGTTTTTATGTGTATAGTGCCTTGTTTCACTATAAATGTATATCCGCACCTGGAAATAAAAGCCGGAGGGAAACTTTCCTTTGATGCAGATATTAATACCACCAAAACATTGACAATATGCAGGATCACCCTATCTCTTGAACCCATCGCATTGTCTGTGATAGTAAAACAACTATGTGGTGACAACTACCTCTACCTCTTCCTCCATATACAACTCATTCCGTCTGTGTTGTAGCTTAGTAGCTTACAGCACAGAAATCCAAAGTTCTGATTTAGGTAATGAAAGTTCAATTGAAGGGAAATAATTTGATGGGCTATTTAGATCTGGATTTTCTTGAATGAGCAGAGACGAAAATACATTTACGACTAACCATTTAAATAGACACAAGTTAAAGATTGATATGTGACCATTTTTCTTGACATGGGAGCAAGCAATTTCAAATTTCCATGTTGACTTTTGACAAGAATATTAAGTGTTGACGATGTTCACCATGTCTATGTATGTGCCCCCAAAGTAGTAAAATGAGAGATTTGAATGGGAGACTTCGCCTTTACTCGATATGAATAAGCATCAACTAATTTATAATGTCTGTTCAAATCACTCAATAAGTATACCACTTACTGGTATCGAGAGCCATTGCCTAGGCAGTGTACCCGATCAGCCAAACACCATATCTACCATTTTGGTTCTAAATTGAAGCTACCGACAAAAAGGTCTAATGTTGGAGTTGGGGGGGACGTAAATTCGAGAATTCATGATAACCCAGACCCCTCCGGACCTCTTTTGGAAATATCAACTCCTGTCTTATATATCAGGGTGATAAATAAAACACAGGGCGTAAGTACAAATAATTTGCATACACGGAATAGTTGACAAGGTCAGCATGTTTACTTCCCTTGGATTTCTCATCTTAACAATCTTATCATCAACACTGCAGTTGTGGCATTTCAGAATACATCAGTGGGTTGTGAAATAGCCGATGAATGGTTAACTAAGGGGCGTAACTCTACTTAGCCTCAACTGCGTCTTGAAGTACATATGGCTTATAACATAGACACAGATTGCGTCAAACTTCTTTAACTGAATACTTACTCGGGGCATAAGTATTCATTGTTCCACAACACCTACGGTTGAACAAACTGTATTACTGTTCTGATAAACTCCATTTTGTCTCAACTGCATCTTAAAGTTCAAATGGATTACAACCCTTAATGCACGGTTGGACGCGCACTCACACAAGGTTAATTAGAAGTTATTGCAGTGATTCAGTTATACATATATGATGTATACAGTGTTTTGTACAAAATGGGTGTCACAGGGAGGTGATGGCGCTGAAACTCACTACTTTAACGAAATACTTACTCATGGCATACACAAGCGGAAGAAAATTATCTCGTTTCCCAATTAAGCCAGCTAGATTTTTCGACTTTGGAAAATTTGTAAAGGTCTTGAACGCGGCCCTGAGTCAATTCGTTTGATGTTAATAACATTTTGGGCACAATACAATATCCTCTCCAGTTTATCACTTCGTGTGTATTGTGTTGTGCGCCCTTGACAACGTCGTTAATATCTTACTACCGAGCGACTGTGGCATCGGTTGGAGACTGCATGCCGGGTCCCTGAAGGTCAGTGGTTCGCCAATGACATACCGAAATGTGTGTGTAGACGGCACTTGTTGTTACCCTGCCTGGCGCTTAAACTTAAAGATTATGTTAAGGAGTCTCAGGTTGATGAATTTGTGCGAGTGGACCCAGGCGTCAGCAGCATCGAGGATATCACGTAGGTTATTGCTGTCCATTATCAGTACGGATCTGATAAAAATACAGCCTACATTATAAATTACCTGTCTACTGACTCATGTACAGTCAATACTCGCGATCGAATCAGATAGTGTTGTAAAACTGTCCAACTGAAGCCTCAGGCTATATGTCGAAATGTATTTGGAACAGCGTCTGAGGGTTCTAATATTGATCCTTATCGAAAAGCCCCTAATGACTCCACAGTTCATGTAACATGCACCGTCTACCTGTTCGCGGGTAATTCTGCAGAGTATATACGGCAACGAGTAAGTAGGACACGCTTCGTACCTGGCGCAGACGACAGATACAGCTCAGACCAGGAGGTCGTGCAACAGTCGCGGACTTGGGGGATTCCTAGTCTTCATACCTGAAAATGAAATACGTTTTGGCAATACTGTGTTCAGGTAAGCTATCTTGTATTGTGTCTGACGATGATCACGACATTTCTTCATTGTGTATATATTACTATAAAAGTCCTGACCCTGTCTAGTCGTTGTTTTCCTGCCCATACTTGAAAAGTGTAGCCAAGTGTAACGGCAGGTGATGTTTCTGTTTAGCGTTTTAGCTGTGGGAACATTGTCGCTATACTTCCACTAAAACACGGGCCCTGACCACTATAGCACGGAGTAACAGTGTGTCTCGTGACTTGCGGTTGATCTGAAAGTCGTTATTCATATTTACGGGATGACACGTTTAAAAAGTCAGATATACCTGTCGTAACAGACAAGTAATTGTAGGCGGTGGTGATAAGTTGCATTGTCGCTACATTAGGAGACAAGAGAATGTTTTTCTCTCCTTGCATTTCCTAGAAACTGTTCTGTCACTATTATGATTAATCGTGCTCGCTTGTGCTCGTTTAGGCGGCATTTTGCTCAAGTTATTTTTAGCCATAACCATTCGTCACTAATGGGCGTATCACCTGTCAGCATAGGTACATTTCTTGATCACGTGATACGTCATGTACTGTACAGTTGTGAGTCTACACTGTATAATGTCCTCGGTATGCTGAAGAGTTGAATGTACCAACATAAGTCCACCCTTTCACATTACTGTTTTGAAATATGAGCGCCATGCGGTCAACCAGGTACTATCAGCGACACACTTCAAGTCACCGTATCCTACAATGCAGCACACTACAGATACATCCGCCTTATTTCTGAAACATCCAAATATTAACCACAAGTATCGCGTCTATGTTCATATTGTCTGTACTTTTCAGCTGCAAGTCATGGCGACTTCACGACGGACGTGAAATATAGATGAATTATTGAATATTTATCAACGAAATCAAATATGTTCCGATCGATGCTTTATTAGGTTGTCCTAATATTTCCGGAAACTCGGGATAGAACTTTTAATCCAGATAAAATGCATTAGGCTTAGATACTGTGGACGTAATCGAAAATGTATTTTTTTACGTCTTAAGTCTATCTCCTGGCAACCTCGGACACAATATAAACCCTCGATATAACACGACTTAAGGGTGAAAAGCCTGACCATAAAATCGATGAATGTTGGCCACACCTATAGCACTAGCTAGGTCAGCTTGTATCAGTGTTCAAAGTCGTGTAGGTGAAGGGCTCTGATTAGCCTATTGCTTAATCTGCAGGCTGTGCCCCTAATCAGTTGTATTTCATACCTTTTATGAGGTTAAAAGACGTTTCAAGAAGGCGGGTGTGGAGCTAGGCCAGTGCAGTTGGCGTTGTACAGTCGGGGTTTGAAAAGCCTGTTACCACCCACGTTTAGATAAAAAATGTCTGCGTCAGAGTGTAGCGCTGATAAATAATGCCGGGATTGATATGAATCCCTTTATTTAGGACCAAGTGGATACATCCTCGAACTTCAATACTAATGTCTGTCTACATGCTGAAAAAAAAGTGAAAATATCACTTGAAGGGGCACTGATCTAACGCCATTCCCCGGACTGGTTGTTGCCTTTGTTATTGTTTTTTCCCCCGTGAGTACCCGGATGATACGCAACGCAACTGAGCGTGACCAGAGACTGGGCTACCGTCTGCAAGGACAGCTAAATAAACTTGGAGGCTGGAGGCAATATTTGTTTTACGCATTTTTGAATAAACACTGATTGGTTAAATGTGATCTATAAAGATTCGACAAAGGGCGCATGTTAATTAATTTCTTCAGCCTAAACAAACAGACAAAAAGAACGGCGGAGCTCATCGGAAGTCGTCATTTGGAAATACCCCAGATGGTTATAGTTTAATACTAAAAAAGAGTATCCATGCAGTGAAAGCATTTTCGGATTTCGGATTGCGTCGATAATACGATTACTACTCACTTGTTGTCATCCACGTTTTCTCGTATAACCCTACACTTGTGTATTTGTCGTCATTCACTTGATGCTCAGTTAATGAATCTATTACATGTACAATTGGTGGTAGCACCATTTAGATTACCTGACAAAGGTTCTCATTTGGCATTTATTGTGTCTGTGGTAATTATTCAATCTAAATCCAGGTTTGAAGTGAGGTGAAATGTGCGTTATGTAATATGCACGTGGCAGCCCTGCAAGAGATGAATGATCAGTTGATTTACTTTTTTAGGTAAATCAACGGATCGTTCCTAGTCATCAAAGGATTAACAGAAAATACGTTGATTGATTAATCACTGTTATCTGGCACAGTGGATATGTCAAAAGTGAGTGTTTACATGTCTAAGTTTACTAAAACAAAGGGAATACACTCATATCATGGCGTGAAGTGCCGATGTAAAAACAACATACTTTGTTCAAAGGGTTAACTGATAATACGTTGATTGGTTGCTCATTGTTATCAAACTCAGTGGATTTTTTAGGAACCGTGGACGTAATGAAAATAGTTGTCACGTGGCCTTTCTCAGCCAACCCTTGAGACTTGACACCTATGTGAAACACCTGAAACAATCCAAGTGATCAGTTGAGAAACGAACACGGGTTATAATATCCCGAAACGATATATATCTTTTAGAATATTTGATAGTTACAGAGACACGTGACATCGAATAAGTTATTTTGTATAGCTGCAGATGAGTGGGACATTATTCCTTTGTGTGGATATTCACGGATACATTCCTCGAACAAGGAAGCTGCCTATTTATACACATAAATTTGGTAAGTTGTAATTATGGTATTTGCATTTTGTTTTCCTTCATTTGAACCGATTCGTTCTTGTTTCTCTACGTCTTGGTTGGGAAATTCTTCAATGCGCGATAGACGTTGTTTTCACAGGTCATTTCCTTTGTAAGCGTGTATAGATTACCGTCAATTTGTAAAATGTGATTCTCTCAGGCAATTTATAAAATGTGTAAATATTTCTGTCATTTTGACTAAAAAATCTGTCCAGATTGATTAAGACGATCAAAAGGGCCTACAAACATCACACCAGATTATTATGTAGGATTAGAAGCCAAACAACATAGAAATGTACTTTTCAACGTAACATTTTCAGTCTCTTGGTGATGACATTAAACATCAAAATGTTTGGAATTCGTTATCATAATAATACAGATGGAAATGTTTTTCAGTCACTTTGTAAAATAACTGAATATTTATACGTTTAATAAATATGTTACACATTTTGACAGTAAAAAAATATACACACTATAAAAAAGCAATGCTCAGATGAAATATTTACTTTGTGTTGCAAGTCAAAATAGTGTAAACGAAAATCGCAAAATTACCAAGCAAGTGACTTATCAAAACGTCGTCACCATTACCGATGCTACCCACAAAGATACCTACATTTCCTTATTATCTCGAAAACTGTATTTCATTTTGTTGATCAATGTGACCATACGCTCTTATTACTACCGGTATCCATAAAAGTGACTAATGCGCTTACGAATGGCGCAACAGAGGTCGCGAGCTAGTCTAGATTTCTGCTCTACATCCGGGTACTCACTGGGAAAAAACAATAACAAAGGCAACAACCAGTCCCGGGGAATTGCGTTAGATCAGTGCCCCTTTTTAAAGTTTATACAATCGTAATTTTACTTGTGTAAGCAGTCTAAAATGTATGCAGCCATAAGCATGATAACGAATGGTGTGGAGGTGTAGGATGTTTGTGTGATGAACTGATGAGCAGGGTGTTGTAGAAGTATTAATTATGTGTGTCCACGGCGGCCATCTTCCCGAGGCAAGAGAGTTAACTGACTTTAAAAGTCCAGTTTCCACACTTGCCGAACTAGACTGGAATTCCTGGGCTCGATCGTAGCGCCACCAGTGGCTATTACGAGTTATGTCCTTTCTATGCCTCTCCTATATTATATTGACCAATCAGATTCAACCTCTCGTATCACTAGCAGTTGCTTCAAACAAAACGGTGGCGCCCAGTCAAGACGATCTGATTGATAATCATGATCTATATTGTGATGAAACGAGTCTTACATCGCGAAGTGCATCAAATCACGTGAGCACCTTGATTAAAATCATGAAAAGATTTAGAAAATATATGTTGACAACTAGTTAGCGGTGCACATGCTTTGCAAATCCTGCAGTCGACCAAAATCTGCATGACACTTTACGAACCGGCGTTCGATTTCGGTGCGCGATTTTGATTGGACTATGCATAGACTCGTTAGTCCAGCCAAAATGTAACTCCATAATACCAGCCTAGTTCGGCAAGGGTGGAAACTGGACTTTTATAGTCAGTTAACTCACTTGCCTCGGGAAGATGACGGCGGCGTGTGTGGGATGTAAAGCTGAATGGGCTTGCAAACAAATACACTTATTGTACACGAACTGTCAGCTCGAAAAAGCCTGTACAATTCACTATTTACACACGTGACAGTTTTATCAGTACGGTGAAATATTTGTGTGACAAATATGGGCTCAGTCACGCATTCAGGATTTTCTCTGCCGTCCATGATAGGACCATTCCCCATAAAAAAAATTGTCAAAAGTCTGATCAAGATCCTGTGATTCGTGGCGGGAAATTCACGAACAATCAGATATATTGTTCAGGAAGCGTCCCAGCCGAATTCGGCCCGATTCTCCCGTTCTCAATCCGAATCTGATCCGATTTGTATCTTCCGCATGGTAAATAACGACCGAATCTGTCCCGACAGTGTCCCCATTCTCCCGAATGCGATCCGACATAGATCAGACAGTGATCGGACAGTGAACCGACAAAGACGGTTCGCATTCGGCAAGATCTGGACGTAATCTGGACTCAAGCAACAAGAAACGGCAATGAAAAAATCATGCCCGTTCATCACGCCAGCGTTCCGATCCACAAGACACCGTCCAGACAACACAGGACATTGTTACGATTTTGATCCGATACAGCAGAATCTGTCACGACATAATCACGATTGTAATCCGACTAGACATAATCGGCTGAGTTTCCCGAATGTTACGGGAGTGCTTGGCCGCGACCTCTCTGGACCTTTCTCGATCCGTAGGACTCTGTTACGAATGCTTCCATCACACTAAAGTAGTTCTATCGCGTTCTACCCCGTTCTAAACAAAATACTAGAACAGGCTGTGATCACGGTAGAACGCGTAGTTTGGCGTAAAATACGATGCTAGTTAGTTCATAAGCAGTCCTCAATACGTCTATCTCGTTCTTATCTCGTTCTTGTCTCGTTCTTATCTCGTTCTTAGCCAGTCTGCAGTCCTTGTATATATCCAGTTCAGATCATGTAAAAGTGCCCGTTCACCTCATCCCGACAACGTTTCGAAGCAGTTCTGAACCCGTTCTTAACCAGCTCAACCTCGTTCTACCTCGTTCACAATACGTCCAAGCCAGTTCTAACTAATTCTTAACCCGACCAACTCGTTCGCAGTACGTCCTCATCTCGTCCCAAGTGCGTGTGTATTCGCGTCCTGGCCCGTCCTGGCTCGACTCCTATGAACACCGAGCGCGTTGTAGCCAGTCTCCATTAAAGTTCACGGCTCCGAGCTGTACACATCATGCCTCCAAAGAGAAGTTGGCCCGGTCAGTGTGCACATGTACTGAAATTTATGTCTGACTGCACCACGTCGTAACACGTCCCTAGTAGGTTCGAAGTACGGCAATTCCGTTCGTAATACGTCTTTCTCGTTTTAAGTACGTTGTCAGTCCGACTAATTGCAGAACGGGATGGACGGGACAAAATTTTTGAGCAGACTCAAAGTTCTAAAGCACCCTCCCCGTCCGAGCCCGTCCATGAAGTTCGTAAAAAGACTGTCTATAGTTGTTACTACGTCCACTACGTTCATACACAGTTCGTTCAACGACATTTTCACCAACGTATTGAGAACTAGTTTGTTGTGATGGGGGTAGCACGTATACGACTGCGTTCAGACAATGATAGGACATTCCAGATCGATCATTGAGGATAGTTACCCGACTTTTTCACTTTTCGTGTCGTAGCGCTGTCTGATCTCAAACGGGAGCCATAATCGGCACTGTGTGAACCTGGCCATAAATATCTCTTGTGGTTTGCCATCAAACTCTCAGGATAAGACCCGTAGGGATCCCGGGTAAGGATGCCGGTCCACAGCAGCCGATGCTTGTCATAAGAGGCGAGTAAGTGGATTGAGTGCAGGAAGTCTTGATTGCATGTCATATCCAAATTGCCTGGATCGATGCTCATGATGTCAGTAACTGGACTGTCTGGTCCAGACTCGACTATTTACGAACCGCCGTCATAAAGCTGGAATATTGATGAGTTAATCAATTCCTTTCTGGTTGGATGGGAGATCTCTAGGCGCCGCCCCTCATCTAACAGACAACAGACAGTGCCATACCTCGTTGCAGGAACCACGTGTTAACCTGGGCCCCACCTCTCGTATCACAATATCAACTTGGTACGATTCCCGTAGTAGCGAAATGTGGAGAACTGATAGTTGAAGTTCCTGTGAAGAACCAGCAGTTGTAGTAAATGCATGTTGTGGTGCGCCGCAGTGCTATTCCAAGACGACATGTATATAAGGGGTAGGGTCAACTACATGAGCAACGATCCACGTCGTCTGGGTACGATATCACATACATGATCAGCAGCGGTGACACGGTGTAACTAGCCAGTGATCATTAGTGGGCACTTACAGCATGGAGAGACTGGGTACCTATTCTGACCCGGGCTCCTTACGGGGCCTGGTTGAAAAGTAATTTCATAGCGTGAGATAGGATGCATAACAGACTTGAACTGCGTCTCTATAAACCGAATCGTTGTGCCCATTCGAGCCAGGATCTACTGATACATGTCAGTTCGAATCCAAAGTTTGCCCTTGTAGCGTCTTTTGGTTTGTCAATACCATACCGGACCGACTCGTGATGTCCGGCCGCATCATACCAAAAGACGCTAAAAGATGGTACTTGTTGTTACCCTGTCTGGCGCTTGGCATAAGTGGTTGAAACAAGGACTGGTCGGCTCGGAGTCAGTACACTGTGTCTGAGTGGGGTATTCATGTTAAACTACGGCATGGTTTCTCAATGGGCTAGCACTAAAAAATCGGCATTAGTCGGACTAGTACAAGCAGCCACAAACGCACGCACACACACACACACACGTGCATGCGATTCGCGATAAAAGTGCAATATTCTTGAACGCGACGTTAAACCCCTTTTCACCTCACAAATACCATATAGGTAGTTAGTTCCCTGCACATTAATCTGACCCGTCGCGACATAATTGAAACACTCTACTCACTCTCTCACACTTAGGAATAAACATTTGGCTTGACGTCGTGTACAAACCTCAGTTTTACTGATTTTACAAAAACTGATCGTTTTTATTCTATACACCTGTAAATGAAGCAGTCCCCGTTTCTTCGACCATGTGTGTCTAACAACATGGCAGTACTCGCGGAAGATGAGGCTCTTGACGAAAGAAAGCACAGATAAAGATGGCAGTGGTCAATAAGTACGTGAATAACACAGTATTTCATCAGTACTGTAATGAGTCAAAATGGGAACCACAATTACTAAGGATCTGGAAAGTTGTATGATATGGTATAAATGACTATTGCTGTCCCAGAACGTTCATTTTAATCTGATGAAGACAACTCACACATCCTTCGAATCAGTAGCGAGTGTAGCCACGACGTGCCACGTGGTGATACCACGTTGGTGCACATATATTGTCGCAAACACAGGGTGCTTAGTTATGTCCTTGTGTGTATCTTAAACGCCTGGCATGCTTCCTACACAGTCATGTGCATGTCACGTGTATGTTTCAGTCCACCTCTTGAGCACCGTCCGCGGTGTATCGCAGTGCATCAAGGCGACTGAATGTAACCAAGTGTTCTCCAGACAAGCATCACGAACAGGCATTGATGAGGGAACCTTCTGCTGGTAGGACTGCTGTGTGGGATCATACGTCATGAGAGGGGGCGAATGTCACTTGGTGTGCTGATGACGTGAGTGTGTGTGTGTGTGTGTGTGTGTGTGTGTGTGTGAGTGAGTGAGTGTGTGTATGTGTGCGACAGAGAGTGAGTGTATATGTGTGTGTGTGTATGTGTGACAGTGAGTGTGTATGTGTGTGTGTGACAGATTGAGTGTGTATGTGTGTGTGTGTGTGACAGAGAGTGAGTGTGTGTGTGTGTGACAGAGTGTGAGTATATGTGTGATAGAGAGTGAGTGTGTATATGTGTGTGTATGTGTTTGACAGAGTGAGTGTGTATGTGTGTGACAGAGAGTGAGTGTGTATGTGTGTGTGTATGACAGAGAGTGAGTGTGTGTGTGTGTGACAGAGAGTGAGTGTGTATATGTGTGACAGAGAGTGAGTGTGTGTGTATGTGTGTGACAGAGTGTGAGTGTATGTGTGTGACAGAGAGTGAGTGTGTGTGTGTGTATGTGACAGAGTGAGTGTGTATATATGTGTGTGTGTGACAGAGAGTGAGTGTGTATATGTGTGTGTGTGTGTGAGACAGAGTGAGTGTGTATATATGTGTGTGTGTGAGAGAGAGGGTTAATGGAGGGAGGTTGACTGCTTGTGTTGTGGTGTTAAATGAGTCTCCCTGTGTAGGTACACATGGGGGAGGTTGACTGCTTGTGTTGTGGTGTTAAATGAGTCTCCCTGTGTAGGTACACATGAGAGAAGATTGACTGCTTGTGTTGTGGTGCTACAGAATCCTCTCTTTCCCTGCAGGTACTTACGACAAAAGATAGACTGCCTGGAGAACGTCAAGGGAGCATGTACCCCAGAGCAGAACGGGTGGGTGCAGAATGACATCGACACTGCCAAGGATAAATACCCCCAGTGCGGTGAGTAGATACTATATCTATACCAACAACCCCCCCCCCCCCCCCCCCCTCCCCTTTACCATAAAGTGCACGTTTGTGTTAGCGTGCGGACCTGTCCCTATAGGTTAAACCATTGCAAGGACGATGTCGATGATGACTACCACATTCCATGTCCAGGTGCTGACAAGCTTCACAAATTGTAAACATACTTCAATCTTCCGTACTGATTACATGCTGTAGTGTTTTACAACTCATCACTTATTTTGCCGTGACTTTTTCAACAATTGGTGTACGTTCTTGTTGTATTGTTGAATAGAAATACAGTATCAATCTTGTATTTGGTTCTTTTTCAGACTCGGCATCATTTGTGAACTGTTCTTTCCTTGGCTGCATCTGCCTTGCCTTGCTCGCTGTCTTCTTCCAACGGTAGTGACAAACAGCGTGTTCATGTTTACCACCTTCTTCCGAAAACGCTATGCAAGATTCAGGGACTCATGTAACACATGCAAATAATATGTCGCACCTACTATTACCAGTTCAGAACATTAGGTGAAACGTGGCAGGAATAGCTATACAAGACGGACCTTCATTGTTGCTCCAAGTGCGAAGTCGGCTCCCCCGTGAACACTGGTAAAACTTGAACATCACCATCAACGATACCCCCGCATGCCAGTGATACCGACAGGACATCTGTGGCGGCAGATGTGCCCGGCTCGAGCTTCAGAGACCATTTTGTCATTTACCGTCTTGTCGCATCTGTCGCCTATGTGCACGTTGTATCTTACTTTGACATCATGTCTGGTTCAAACATAAGCAGAGGGATACACAGTACGTTTGCCATTGGAAAGACGGTGTGCTGCTGTTTTATCAATATTCCCAGAACACTCTGGTACTAGGTGAACTGTAAGCTTTTGTCTGTGTTGTATCTGCAGTCGTGTTACTTAACATATATAAATTATAGTAACTAATTGTTAACCGCAGCATAAAGATATGTGAATCGGAGCTTAAAATCTTTAAAACTATGGTCAAAAACAACCCAAATGGTGCTTTGCTTCGTGAACGATGTAATCGTAGAGTATATATCAGGGCCTTTTTTCACAGATATATCACCTTTTCTATTCGGAACGCTTTGATCATATGTGGAGTGAGTGAGTGAGTGAGTGGGGTTTGACGCCGGTGCCGTTACAGCTTTTTCAGGCATCTTGCTGTATGGAACATCAGGTTGACAGTGTGAACATCCCGTCAGGGTTTGACGACATTGTAGACCATCCAACTGGTCGCGGCTGCCTGCCTACTTGACTATTTCTACTGAAGCATCACTCTATGCGCAACATGATACGCGACAAAGTAAATACCCATGTACGCACGTCAACAATTCGGAACCACTCCGTGCAAGCTCCTGCATGGTCCAGCAGTCTCTCGTATGGTCCGACATCTGTCTACTATCGCTTACCACTCAGAGCGGTCAACATTGCACTGTCTTGGTATAATATGATATTTCCACATATTGCATATTTCATAAAATGAGAATGATGCTAATCAGATAATTAATTTTATTCAGAACTTGAAATAAACACAGAGCCCAGTCACGTCAGTTTCTTCACGTAGAACCATTTGAGATCAAACTGCAACATGGATATGTTTTCTTAATTATTGTAAATATGCCATTTCATTTTCCCGTTGGTGAAGTATACAGAGTTACGCGGTAGCTACATGAGTCGTTTCGTCACAAGTTTCCCAGACAGAACCCAGTCATGTTGTCTGTGGGGCCGGACAGGTAGAGACGCACAGAGGGGTGATTCAGTCAGGCAGATGTCTCGTGTGGAGTGATTCAACTCCTGTGCTCTTTTTGCGACCAGTTGGGTCACTGTTGTTTATTACAAATTACTTTTGTTATGTATTGCGATTTGTATAATTTATATCATGTGTCATTTGGCAATAAAATGATCAACTCACTAAACTGCATTTAGTTTGCTTTTGAAGGTACAAAGAGTTAACGAAAAAGAAAATTCCACGCCCATACATTTAAGCTGGCCGAAGTGTGCCAGAACCTTTCCGCCAGTCCCAAATACATTTTTGAGATCCTTTGGGTATTTAATATCACCATGACTACGTACCAGAAACGGGTAATTTGACATATTTCAAGGGATACAACTAGGGACTTCCGATAAGACCCTTATTAAAAAATATTTGTTATCACTCCTGGCTGTCCTAAGGATATGAAGGTATTGGTGTCATCAGCAATGGTGTTGTATAAATGATAGACGTTGAATGTTTAAATCTAGATTTTAACCAGCTAACCTAAATGTTTACCACCTACTAATACTTACCAGTGAAGGCGAGCTGCAGGGCTTCGTGGCTCTTATGTCCGTACACGTACATGCAGAATGTGTATAACATACCATGTCCATGCCACATTTAAATCAATGATGGCACTACACAGTCACATCTAATATACAGGGGTATACGTTCGGACGTGGAGTATGCGCTGACGGAAATAAGCCGTCTGCCCACCGGTGATGGCCTGCCCTATGTCATGAATCTCTTCACTGCGCCAAGCGACACTGTAGGTCACGAGTGTAGATAGTTATTGCCAATAAGTAATAGAGGTTTGTGAGAAACATCATAGGAACATAAAAACAGGTCATGTTCATCCCCATTTCGTACTGTACACTACAAATATTGCCACGTGTTCTATGATAGCTCAACATCTCACTCAAAAATAGTTTTATTGACACTGAGACAAAAACATCACATATCCATACGTGACATTCTTCTTCCAATGGCTGGTAGCCAGCTAATGCCTACCATTCCAAATACATATACGTCGTCGAGACTCAGGCTAACCCATTCACAGTTCAAGTCAGGATAATGTTGTTTGTTTTAATATTCGAGCTACATGACGGGTGTCAGTAAATAATCGAGTCTGGACTAGACAATCCAGTGATCGATATCCTGAGCATTGACCCACGCAACTGGACTACGCCGCAATGCCATGTCACCGAGCTGGACTCCCCGATCCATTCGGTCGCCTCTGATAGCATAGGTTGCTGGGGACCTGCATTCTCACTCGGAATGCCCAGGGGTGTCAGGATAATATAATTCTGTGGATTCTAAAACAACACTGCTTGTACTTATTTCATTGTGTTTATATCCATGTTGTTTCGCTATGGTTAAAGTGTCTGGGACGTCTGCAGGTAAACCAGGAGCTGTGCATCCTTATCGCTGACTAAGTCAGCCGTAGCGCTAAGGTTGTTTTGTACAACGGCACCTCCCTGGATAGGCTGCGCAGTGTAGCGCAAGCGCACCCTCGCCTGGAAACTATTGGCTGTGAAAGGAAACAGCTTAAAGGGGAAGTGTACACGCAAAAATCACTTTCTTTCTTTTTCTAAACAAAACGCAATTTTAGAATTAGTTAGTATCTGTGTTTGAAAATATACACGCATTTTTTTTCACAGTGAGAGTAGGAAGCTCACAATAGTGTGGAAGTGATATGCCGTTATGAGGCCTTCGTTTTACGAGCGAAATAGGCCTGCGTTATCCCCCTTAGATTATGACGTAATTGGTGCCAATTCAACTGGGTCCCTGTCTATTCTCAACGCAAAAGATATCAAGGACCAGTTTGCGGTAAAACAACATGGTCTACGACACACTCCGGCGCAGTGGTGACTCAGCATAACACAATTCTGGCTGGCATCTGAGATGCTAGAATCACAAAACTGTACCTACACCACGTGAAGCGGCTCTAACAAAGCATGATGACGTCCTAATGTTTATCAATTGGCACCAATGACGTCATATTGCAAGGGACATAAGCCATGGTGTTTTTGTTATGGAAATAGAACACTTGATAAATGTGAAAAATATAAATCGTTTTAGTGCAAAAAATATGTTAATTAAATATGATGTTTTTATATTTTTGTCTATGACACTTCTATGTTAACACTTTTAATGTGGAAAAAGTACAAGAAAAAAAGGTTCATTTCCGTGTGAACTTGCCCTTTAATTGAGAGTTGTTTCCCTTTGATTTTTCGTATCCTAAGCTTGAAATTTGCCCTCCAGCACCAAATGTAGTCATGTTTATGCTTTTGTTTAAGTCTTTGGGAAAGCGATCATAGTGAATGTTTACGACTGACTATGTTTCTTAAATAAATTTAGAATCTACCATTCTGTTTGTTTGATCAGATTGGTTCGAGATAGTTGTAATGAAAAGGAAATTCAAATTGACAAACAGGGAAAATAATTGAGCAGGGGTAAGAGTATTTGGCGTCACGTCAGTCATCACTTGTTTGTAAACAACGGTCAGTCGGCCACCTATACACTGGGGAGACATTTATTTATTTATGTAAACATTCACAATCACCATAATAGAGAGCAGCTGCAACTTATTTGTAGTTGACAGTATTAAAAACCATTTACAGCATTAAATACACATATTCACTTTCATCTTGCTCCCATCCTTGGCGTCTAGGAGCTACCCGGCAATCTATAGATATGCTTGTCTTAAGAGGCGTCTAAATGGCTCGGGCAGTTAGACGCTGTGACTTGGTTGATTGCATTGCATTGCATCATATTCCAATTGTGTGGATTGTTGGTCATGGTGTCAATCACAGGAGTTTCTGGGCCAGACTTGACTATTCACAGACCGCCTTCACATACATGTAGCTGGAGTATTGCCAATTAAGCAGCAATACAAACAAATCATCTTCCTATTATACCCATTCCTTTCAGTGTTGGCTGGACATCAAACCAGTTCCATAGTTTAGTTACTTCAAACAATGGCCTTATCCTTGAGTGTAATGTATGCTGTGAGTTGTTCCACATACATCAGGTATGTAAGGCTGCTTCAGATGTGTTAATTGTTAAAAACATCTTAACATGCATTGAGAGACACTGTCAGATGTGTGTCCAGCACAACCACTCTGTATCCATCTTGGTGTATTTTCAGACATACTGAAGCAATAACAAACGGCGGAATTAGAAGGCAAGTAACCAAATTTTTATTCACATGTACTAAGTTCCAAAATGCTGAAAAAACAAGCAAGGGGCCTTTGCAAATTATGATGCACAAAAACAAAATCACATCTTGGTCCCACTGGCATAACACAGTTCCGAACATTGTGCGTAACAATCAACAATCTGGCGTACATACATGTTGGTGCAACAAGCGTAGCTCGCACATTAGCACATGGTTCATAGTACACTTTGCAACAGCAGTCCATCATACAAAACCTGTACTCAGCACTTTATAGATCCTTAACACTCTGTGTTCCAAACCATCAATTAGTCACCAGCCAGGTTTTACACAATACAAGTGTGCTGGCATCATCCCTGTAAAGATAAAGTCTTGTTCGGATGTACAAGGGACGTTATCAGTGTTACTGAAAGTGGCTACATTGCCTGCTGACTAGACTACTGCCTGTCTACTCTTCGTATGATACAATCTTGTGGTAACATGCGTCTTGAGCAGAGACACTCACACAATGTTACTTCATCACTGCCAAACACTAAAAAGGAATCACATTAATCAAGCATTAATCTTGCAATAAAATGGAGTTTCATAAAAAGGTCAGTTTCAAGGAAGTTTAATCAATTTTGGAAAACATGTCGGGACAATGAACTGTCAGTGTATTCTAACTTCAACATACACACAGAGTGAAAAATTAGAACATGCTTGTTGGCAAGATAATCCATGTTTGAAACAGCTGCAGGTTGATGAGGAGCTGGATGTTTTGTGAACAATTAATGAAACCTTCAATGCTGAAATGGTGGCAAGTGATAAAATATCTGCAATAGACGCATGTTGCCACTAACTACAATACTGTTGATTGTCCTCTTAAAGCACGCAAATTGACCTTGTACTAAAAAGTTGACTATAAAAGCTACAACTTGGGCATGGCAATACATGAACGGAATGAATGGTGGAGAGATGGAGGGCTACAATAATTATTACTGATGAAATGCTTGCACACAATCTTTCATGCGTATGAAATCCTTCTATCATCTAGGTTGACGAAAAAATAATGCATAGCTTGTGGATGATAATAAAAATGGCAGTATGAAATACATGACAAATTTGCACTTCTTTCATTAACACCAAGATGGACAATAAGTCCAGAACAAGCAAAAAGTAGTTGTAGAGTAATACAGACAGAGAAAGAGATTCATACAGACGGAGATTCAAGTCAGCAATACACCTGTACTGAAATAATTGTGTGTCCACAGACGACAGTGTAAAATGAGGGAGGGAGAGGGCATCCAACTGGTATCACTTTACAGCATTTTCATCAGGTTTAACATGTCCAACTCAAAAACAACTGAGTTGATTAACTTCTATGCCTTACGAACAGCACTATACAGATAAATGAAGAGCTGGAATCATGTAGTCAAATAAACAATAATATTATAAATGCTGCTGTCACTGGCTGACAGAGTAGCAACTCAGACTCCATTAAGTGTGTGTATGTCTTCCTTGGTGGTCAGGAGGTGACCAGAGATGCTGGCCTCAGGACAATAGCAGAAACTGACCACTGGTCACCAAGCACATGCTCAGGCATCAACACCTGTGGACTGCAGAGAAGTCTTGTTCTTACGCACTTCCTCAATTCTCCTTTCCTGAAATGAGAAATTACATAGGTAATTACTTAATGACCAATGCCTAGAGGAGAGGGGAGTGAGATGAAGAAAACAAGAGGCCTGGATATTTATGCAATCATGACAAAATATACATTTGCATTGTACATGTATATAATACTGCAAATATTTTGTAATTTTGATTCTGTCAGCATTTAAAATGGGTGGATGACAAATCTGACAGCATGAACATGTATTTCTACTAGATATGAATATAGCATAAAGATCTGAACCATTTCCATGTTATGATCCAGGATCTCAGTCTCCAGAGGCAAGGCCGGACCCCAGGGAGAATCCAATTGGCATAAATGGGGTGGGGATAATATCGGTTTGCATGTTATGGTCAAGGTTGCCCCTTCATTTCTCAAATTTGAATCCCGACCATTGTAAAATGCTTCCAACCAAATATGGTTGATATCAATCTCTTAGTTACAGAGAAGAAGTCGCTTAAAGCAATAAAGCCAAATTACTCCATATTTCCCCCCGCCCCTTAGCCCCTCCATTTGTACAATTTTGACTTCTCACCACTGGAGAATGCTTCCAACCAAATATGGTTGATATCTATCTCTTAGTTCCAGAGAAGAAGTTGTAGCCAAATTATTCCATATTTCGCCCCGCCCCTCAGTCCCATGGGGGTCAGCGCCACTATTTGTGCAATTTTTAATCCCCACCACCTAGGGATGCTTCTTGTCAAATTTCGTTTATTTCCAATTAATGGTTCAGAAGAAGAAGAAGTCGTTTGAAAGAATTGTTGACGTACGGACAACGGACGCCACAGTATGGCATAAGCTCAACTTGGTCCTTTGGACCAGGTAAGATAATAAAATGAAAGGAAGAGGATCATTTGGAGCTTAGTTACAAAACAAATCCAATATCCTCAGTTATAGTCTTCAGTATTTAAACATGACAAAGCTATTGTAGGAAGAATGTTTGTTTCTGAGTTTCTATAGATAGGTATGATTCATGTACAGGCTTTTCGTAATACTAATAAGGTAACATGAAAATTTAGAATCAAAATAACAACAGCCTTGCCAATATTGAAACAGTGATTAGTAGTAAGTGCTTCCTAACAAAGGCTCACAGTGGCACTCAGTTCTTTTGTGGAACATGGCCCTGGTGGGAGAAATTTGTTCAGTTGAAATTACTCATGTTTCACATCGTCATTCCTTGTCGATGGGGAATAATTTAGGTGCTATGAGGAATCATAGTTCACCTGTCCTGAGTGAATAGATTTTGAATCTAAACAAGACACAAGTGATTAGCAATTTAGAGTTACCATGGTTACCAGTAGCTTGTTTTATATCTTACCTAGGGTCTGTTTAGTGATAAGGCAAATGCAGTAGATTTCTTGTTTGCCAGTGATATAAACAATGAAAAGCTTCATGACTTAAGAAATTACACCTATTGTTCAAACAACACAATATAAGCTCTGTGACATTTCAAAGAATAGATGTAAATGATGTTGACTCCTATCGCACCATGTGACATCCAGTGTGACAACGATGCCAGATTTGAGGATCATGAGGACAAGGTACTGCAAATCTATGCTGGTGTTGAGACTTAAGTATGTTTAAGTATTGTAATACATGTCAGGTGATTCCTTAGGATCTGAACTTTATCATGTCATACACGATATTTACCTTGCACTTCATTTACTTTACTTACGTCAAGCTTGAATGTGGATTCCAAATTATTACATTATATGCATTAACCTTTAGCCTGCTGAATTGTTTTCTCACTTCTTACCCCTCTCTGCTGGATTAATTTTAACATAAGGCGCTCTAAAGAGGGTGGGTGATTTCAAAGAGTCGGTGCCTCATTAAACAAGGGCCAATTGAAGAAATATTTTGCACATTTATTCCTGATAGAAAACAACACAATTCTATATAAAAATATCTTGATGTTTTCGATCATACCAAGGTAAGGACCAAAGCGAAAACAAAATTCATAAATTTGTTCTTGAACTTACCTGAATTGCGTTATTGAAGGTGGTTTGTGTTTCATGTTAGAAACCTATTTATATCGTAACATTTGTGCAAATTGATTTCAATAATCATATCTCCGATATCTTAATTATAATTGAGCAAGAATTTGTTGTTTTTTATCGGCAAATAACAGCGCGATGGTAAATTATGAAACATTTCAGTAAATGTATTATCTAAACGTTAAACAGAAAAATAACTTAATTTTCGAGGTCATCATGTTGGTTGCAGAATTACGAACATTTGGGTTAATCTGATGTGTCATGTTATAAAATAAGCAGGAAACAATTAAGGACTTATACATATTCACCAATCCTAATTTCAAGCATTTTCGTTGAATATTTATGAATACAAAACAATTACAGTACATTTTGAAATATTTTGCCTATCAAATACAGCAAAAACATAAGTCAATACATAGAAGCAGTAATCACCGACATAATGAAATAAAAATGTGACTTCGACGTTACAATTTGCGTAATATTTAATCCGTTTGACCTTATATGCTCCCGTGACCCGGAAACAGTAGACGATAAATTAACATGCCACATGCAAGTATCTCGGTATCTTTTATTTGAACTTCTGTTGATATTTAAGAATCACCATTCAATGTTACGGTGAATATAAATGGGATGGGATAATATTTCTACGATGAACACACTGATAAGTGTCACTACAACAAGAGTACCCTACGCAATACGTCTATGGATATCATCGATCAGCAAGATCACCCTCTACAACAGGTGCGCGAAAATGGGCTTCACAAAACGTGTTTCAAAATAACATTCCTGCGTTGCTGAATATAATAAGAAATATATCAGCAATAAAATGCTGCATACATATTTTCGGTGTCAGTTCCACATCATTTCGTACCGGGGGGGTAATTCATTCAGAGATTCTATCATGATTTTAGAACAATTTCACAAAGCATTTCTACATTTATTCCAACAAGAGTTTGCAACTAACGTGGCTATATCCCCCGCCCCTGTTGCAGAATATATAAAAATATATTAAATCTAAACGAACCCTAACCTTTTTTAACCGAGGTGGAACTTGTCATGGAAAATGTGAAAAAAAGAAGAGTTTGGAACCTAAGTCCATCTTAATGCAATGGAAACGTAAAAAATAAAAATTTCTAAATAGCAAAAGGCACCAGTTCAGCATGTACCTGACAGACTTTAAAAGTTTGATGAAAAAATATTGAATGGTTTCTGAGTTATGCTCCGGAAACGAAAAGTGAGGGGCGGATGTACGGAGCCCGTTTAAAATATGAAGACCGTATTGATAATAGATTTATAATTGTTTAATTATTTACAGCTGTTTACAGGTTTTAAAAATTTAAGTTATATTTTTATATTTAGTAGTTTTTACACAGTGATTGTGTGTGTGGAAACTAAATATTGGTCTTTGCATCAGCACAGTGTAACTGATCAAACTTCAATTATTATCTTTAGTTTAAACATATTTTTTTCAACAATTATTATCTTTCACTCTGAAAATCAACAATGTCTAAGTAAGTAACTCTCTTAATTTTAGTATTCTATGAATAATGAATAAATTAATCATATCCTCAACATATACATACTAAACTCATATGGACATTAATCTTGTGCATCAAGTGGTTTGTTTTCTAATAAAACAATTCTAAAATATAACTGTAATAGGAATATGATACATTAATTACAGTAACAGTACTTGTAACAGTACATGAATTTTTTGTTTGTTTAATCACAAGAACCATGGTGGCACTTAAGCTGGGGAATTAGCCATATGTTTATAAGAAAATCTCTCAGCCTTCTGGTTCGCGTGAAAAGAAATGTGCCTGTATACATGTTTACCCTTGCTAGATGTATTTTTTCTGGTCAGCCACGCCCCATGACGTTCACCTTATGTGGTCTATTTTGCATATACAGGTACTGCTGCAAACCTATTTTTCTTTTGTATGCAATCACAGTATCACAACTTCCTCAGCCGGCTTGTATGAAAGTTGCCCTGTCATCATGAAACAAGAATTATAAAGGAAAGTCATATTTTCAATCAAAAACATATCTGTCTTTCCTTGAATACTCTGTGTCTAAGTGCCAGAAATGGTCAGTGTCATAAAAATATAGAAAAGGGGACTTTTCTTAGATAGACCTAAGTCAAAACATGTGACAAGTTAGGTAGAATTATAACTTTAAAAGCCCTCAATTGTTAGGTGTCCATAATTTTCACATTTGTATATATTTTTAGGACAAAAGATCTGCCTGTTACATGAAACAAATTCTTGTCTTAAAATGAGAAAAGGAATTTTCAGACGAGAATTTTTTTTATCCCATTGATTCACGAATACCAGTTGAAATGTACAGTTGTGACTTTGGTAAATGTTAATCGGTTCAGAGGACAGGAGGTTCTCAGAAAGTTTTCCACAACATTTTTAATATTCTAAATTGTTCTTTTTGCAATGTTAGACCAATAACAATATCATGTTGTTATTTTTTTGGCATATCAATACGTTCAATAGGAGTGAAGACTGCTCTCCAGAACAATAAATAGTACAAAGTTGACGAAAAATTGTAAATTATGTATTTTCTTTTGAATTTGAATCTATTTTGGAATTTTTTTTAATGATAGCTTATCAACTTTTGCATATTTTGCTTCCATGTGTCACAAGCGGTACGTGCTTCTGGTTTCAGAAATGATAGCTTAAGTTGCAAGTATTTTCATTATTTCTCGTAAACTGCATTATTTTGCTATTGAATGGTTTACCTAGCATGTATATCAGTTCGAATTTTGTGTATCATCCAATATTTGTCATTTTTTGCAGTGTTTGTTGACTTTGTTCAACTAAACAAATCGCGAGTTAGGCCACGCCCAAATGTGTCACTGACATTTGTCGGCTTGTCAATGTGTCCGAAATCATTTGCAAACTCTTTAAAAATGAGATTTTTTACAAAGATTTATACATGCGTGTCAATTATTCTAGAAAATTAGGTTAGATGTAACAAAATGATTGTACTAGTCAAACAGGATAACTATGCAAGTGGAGTTGTTTGTTTACCGCCTTTTCCATGATCGTACAAGTTCCATCCAATCGATGATATTACGATTCAGATTGTTTTTGTTTACAATTAGTTACACGAAAAGTTGCTAATTTTTAGAAATTAAGGAACATGAGTGTTTTCCTTTTGCCAGCAAACAAAAAATTGTGATTGAATAGAAAAAATGATAAAGAAAATATCGGACTGCATGCTGCTCAACATGAAGTGCCAAAAGTAAACAATGGCCGTTTCTGGTTGTTGTGTACCGAAAAGTTTGGCTGAAACTTTATTACTCGCAATATTTTCTTTTCGAGGTAAATAAATTACTGAAAGTTTTGATATTGAGCAAGCTGAGCATTTATGCATGACATACGTAAAGCCATATGTTACGCAAAGCCTTCTTGGTAAATAGATATGGAAAGTTTTATTTTGGGGTGTCGTTATGCTATTCGCCTGTCGAATGGGTTTGACATCAGATGCATGGGAAGTGACACATCTGTCGAATGGGTTTGACGTTAGCCTGCAGAGCTTTAAGGGAATGTTCAAATGACTTCAGCACTAACCATGCTAACTATGCAATATCCTCTGAAATCATGGTAAACAAGACTGGATTTTATCTTAAACAGTGTTAAAGTGGATACATTCAATGGTGAAGCACAACACACCTGCTGTCGCTTACAACTTCGCCACACACGTGCACTCCAAGCTGGCATTTGATTATTCAAATTGGAGAAGTTTGAAAGGTCAAAAGCAGTGTAGTATACAGTGGAAGAGCTACAAGTCCCAGGTGCGCTGCTGTATCTACAGGGGATCTAGGGGTATAACTACATTATTCAAATTGGAGAAGTTTGAAAGGTCAAAAGCAGTGTAGTATACAGTT
Organism: Haliotis cracherodii; assembly: GCF_022045235.1. Taxonomy (NCBI): domain Eukaryota; kingdom Metazoa; phylum Mollusca; class Gastropoda; order Lepetellida; family Haliotidae; genus Haliotis; species Haliotis cracherodii. The sequence continues at coordinate 52,672,050 of NW_027266297.1, read as the reverse complement.
GAAGAACTACAAGTCCCAGGTGTGCTGCTGTATCTGCATGGGATCTAGGGGTATAACTACAAGTCCCAGGTGTGCTGCTGTATCTACAGGGGATCTAGGGGTATAACTACAAGTCCCAGGTGTGCTGCTGTATCTGCAGGGGATCTAGGGGTATAACTACAAGTCCCAGGTGTGCTGCTGTATCTGCATGGGATCTAGGGGTATAACTACAAGTCCCAGGTGTGCTGCTGTATCTACAGGGGATCTAGGGGTATAACTACAAGTCCCAGGTGTGCTGCTGTATCTGCAGGGGATCTAGGGGTATAACTACAAGTCCCAGGTGTGCTGCTGTATCTGTAGGGGATCTAGGGGTATAACTACAAGTCCCAGGTGTGCTGCTGTATCTGCAGGGGATCTAGGGGTATAACTACAAGTCCCAGGTGTGCTGCTGTATCTACAGGGGATCTAGGGGTATAACTACAAGTCCTAGGTGTGCTGCTGTATCTGCAGGGGATCTAGGGGTATAACTACAAGTCCCAGGTGTGCTGCTGTATCTGTAGGGGATCTAGGGGTATAACTACAAGTCCCAGGTGTGCTGCTGTATCTACAGGGGATCTAGGGGTATAACTACAAGTCCCAGGTGTGCTGCTGTATCTGCAGGGGATCTAGGGATACATACATGTTCCTGGAGTCTCTCCTGCAGAGCCTTCAGCTGCTCTTCTCTGTTTTTCAAGGCAGTCTCCATCTTCACCAGGATCTTTTCCTCCGACATCTTGCCCATGCTCTCGCTGGCCTCGCACACTTCCTTTATGTGGCTGGCCTGAAAATTGACACAGATACTGGTGTCACACACATCAAACAAAAACACTACACTGCTCCATGTCACCAGGCCAACACATCTATCACTTTGCTTCATACAAACTTATGACAAAACCTTGCTCATTAGTTCCATTCACATTATCCATTGTAGTATCTCCTTTCTATTATGATAAATACCCTGGACCTGTTTGCCACCACTGCTTCATTTTGAATGAAACTATGCTAAAATATAGCTTTAATCATATTACTGTGTGTGTGTGAGCATTCGGTGCTAATTTAGAAATAGGGCATTGGAGGTGGTGAAGTCACTTGTGAAACAATGGTGGCAAATGGGTCCAGGGTATTTATCATAATAGAACAGAGTTAAAAAACACTGGATAATGGAGGATGTTCCATTCACTGACAGTGTAAAAGTATTACCCTAACAGTCAGGTGTGAATCAGGTTGGTGCAGCAGCAGCAGCAGCAGCAGCAGCAGCATTTGATTGACTTTCTCCTCACTATCACACAGACAGTCAGGGCACAATAAAGATGTAAAACTTACACGATAAAGCTGCATCCTAGCAATACTGTGATATCAACTAAATCTCATTTTTTGTGATTTATGAAGGACTGTGAATGTTTCTTTCGTGGTGAGCAGAACTTTGCTCAGTAAATAATCAGGATTGCACAGATAAAGATTAAAGCAGAGGAAACTGAAAGTGACCAGCAAATTATTTTTAGTAGATATATTAAAGCATCTGCTAATTTTCTGTAGTCAGTGTGTAAATAATTATGCTACAATGTCTCCTGAATGATCAGTAACAGATCCACACACCGTCAAGTATGCTAAAAAACCCAAATCAAACATGCAAAATCACCATAAACACTTTGTACACAAAACAACAAGTGCATGGGAAGGATGTAAAGAAAAATAAACCAAACAAGAACTACAAAGCAAATTGATCCTAAACTCACATGGTTCTTAAGTCGTGTCAATAGATTGTCCAACTGGGCCTGTCGGTTTTCCTCATATATTTCCATTTTCTGACTAATACGTTCCTTGAGCTCCTGGGCCATGGAGTCGCTGCGTTTACATGTGTCTTCCACCTTAGACAGCTGTGTGAATCAAGCGCAACAAAAAACAAGGATAACAACTGGACGAAGGAAAGTGTCAACAGAAGACATTGTCCAAACACAACAAGTACTGGACAGGACAGGACAGGACACATGCAGGGGGAAGAAGGAACCACTAGGGATGACACTGTGTCCACTGTATGTTTTGTCTTGTTCCAAAATTATGTTCCATATTTATCTTTAACCTATTTTGCATGAATCATAATCCTTGAACATTTACATACTGGGTGTTTCAGACAAACAGGAAATTGTATGACATGTATTACCATCAATGTGCTATTGGGTTCAGTTTTCTGCAGGGATCTATAGCTGTTCATTTGAGCTAAGATTTTTCTTTCTTTGGTACCCCTTAACACTGAGACAAATGTGAAAGAATGTGAAAGAAACAAAAACTTGTGAACTGGATATTTGACTAAATCCTGTTGCTTTTACAGTAATAATGTGACATTTCATTAATGTTAATCAATATGTATGACAACACATGCCTAGCATCTAGTGTCGAGACCCTTAATTGTGTATGTTGTATATGAGTTGGAACATGTGTCCTGTTCGGAATGTGGATGTGGATGTGGATGTGGATGGTATGTCAGTGTCATAGACTTACATGTTCTCGCAGTCTCTCCTGCAGGGCTTTGATCTGAAGCTCTCTGTTCTCCTTGCTGATTTCCATGGATCGCCTCAGTTTCTCCTTGGTTTGTTTGGAGAAGCTCTCACTCTCCTCCTGCACCTTGGCGATCTTCTCCTGGGCTCGTGCACGCTCCCGGGAGATCTGTTCAAGACGCTGAGCTTCAAGAGACTGTGAGGGAAGGACAACTGGTTAGGATGAGTCTTACACGTAATTGGCAAAAGACTTGAACAGAGAGGGGATACAGGGTTTAACCACTTCTCGAAAGGTCCTTTTTTGACTGAATGTGATACTGGTTTATAATCCATATGGTTCAATATTTTCAGTTCATGAAAATCCATAAAAGTACTGATCTCATGCACCCTACTGCATTGCTGAGGTTATACAGACATATCTGTAGACATGACAATCAGTCATTTACTGTTGGCATCTGGCTGACATTTTCTTGACACAGTTTTTCATGTCAATAATACAAAATTTTCACAACTGAAGGTGCAGCAACATTATCATGATTATGTGTTGATAAAAGAGATTATAAGATTCATGTGTGCATCAAACTTATCTTATGAAACTCATTTCTTAAATTTCCCTAATTCTGTCAAAGGTTAATAAAATCCATCATCTCTATATCTTCTAAAGCAAAGCCAATGTACGTCCAAAAGGAATGCAACGGTTCAGGGTGGTAAGGGTGACTAAAGAAAGTAGATACTAGCCACTCTAGGTCGTACTACCTCTCTGCGTTCCTGTGCCTTCTGCAGCTTCTTGAGGATGTCATCTTGTGTGAGGTTCTTGTCCTTGGGTGGGGTCTGGGGCTTCAGAGGGGTTGTTTCTGCTGAAGCCGGCTTGAGGATCACCTCATAGGCCAGGCCACTCTTTCTTTCTTTAGTACCTTCTGAACACACAATATTTACACACGTCTTTAAGATGTCCATGGAATAGTAGGGTGTTACATTGTGAGGGAACTATTACAACTGTGGGAATCCTTGACAATCCATGCCCAATATAAAGATTCTCGTGCTGGCTACAGTAAATGTAAATTGGCTGAAGTTAACTAGCAGAGCTTGAGCCGACTGTTCATTAAGGTCAGTGTACATATGGGCTCATTATCAATAATTGTTTTAAAAAAGCAGTTGGCCTGCAACATTTTTGGATAGCCATTTCGATTCAACACATGCTAGCCCTGTTTGCCAGTAGATTATTGGTGACAATATGCCAACATACCTTGATGCAACATACATGTATGTATATTATCAATCTCTTCCAGTTTAGATTGGGAACAGTGGGGTTTAAGTAAATGTCGGGGTGCATATGTCCAGGGCCCACTTGCACAAAGCTATCTTAGCGCTACGACTATTGTAAGCCTATGTTAAAGTGAGAGTTAAGATCATCTTAGCGCTAAGATCGCTTTGTGCAAGTGGGCCGACATATTCAAATTTGACCCAAATGAATTAACGTAAGTCTCATAGTCCGAGACAAGTGAAATTCAGGAAGGACCAGTGACATTTCCTTGTGGACTATCATTCTTATCATAAGATAGATGGCAACTCTGCATAAACATATCACTCATGTCCTAGGAGAAATAATTGTCTCAACAACTTTGTATACATTACTGTCAGCTCTATCATGTAATACATAATACTTAATGATAAAGTCTCGTAATTTATTTGAAAACTTATTTGTGTAGAAAAAATATGTGCATAAATAATGTCTTTCTTAGGCAATTATGTCTGCAAGATCAATTTGATATGAAGATAATAACGAACTTTGTTACATCCAAAAGACAAACACATGGTGCAAGTGGTGGAGAATGTTGTGGTCAGTGACACAAACACACAGATACAACATCGCTAGAAATACACAACACATATCCAGCAGCTACTGTCTTGTAAAGAAGGATTCAACACAAGACACACACACACACACACACACACACACACTATGTCAACAGAATGATTAACCAGGAGGGAGGGAGGCAACTTATTATTCAGACGTGAGTTCTTTGGGGGGAAGGGAAAGGAGAGAAAGAGACCTGGAATGCTTAACTGAATTATTGTGATTGATATCATGAGCATCGATCCACACAATTGAGATACGATGACGTGCATCATTCAAGTCAGCGAGTCTGACAACCCGATCCCATTAGTCGCCTCTTATGACAAGTAATTCAAGAATTCATGCAAACAAAAAGTTTGACCAGGTTTTGTTTAGAAGTTTCATGGTTGGTCATTCACTTGGGAAGTCAGACATTCATGCTGCTAATGCTAGAAACAGAACATATTACTTCCCGAGTCTAAACTGGTAGGAGTTAAACAACATTCAAACCAACAGTGAGCTATATAATGCACTTGGGAGAAAATACATCTGCAGTCTATAACTTCATCCACTAGTCCAAAGCCCTAGTCAAATTTATTTTTAGCCTGGGAAGCATGGCTAAAGAAAGTCCATACACCAACACTAAATCAACTTAAAATGATTTTAAGTGACTCATTCGAGCAAGAAGAATCAAACATTTTGGGCACAGGCTGCATATGAATAGTGACAAAAAAAGAGACGAGATGTAAGAAATCCACACATTAAACAAGAACATGAAAACATCACAGATGGAGAAAAAAACATTTGACAACACACAGGAGAAGAACAGATATTCAAACCTTCCTCACTGGAATGCACAGCAATAAAACAAAGAAACGAAAGATTTTGATGGAAACTCAAAAGCATCCAAAATAGCATGACAAAGCTTGACATTTAAGCGCTGAGACATTTGGAATGATATTGATCAGTTGAAGCAAAACTGCAAAATAATGGCTTTACAAAAAAATACCTATTGTGAAAAGAACTTGATAATTGCATTGGACATTGCTGGTGGAAGCAGTTTGTCAAGACAGCCATGCAGTCACATCAAATACATAGCTACCTTTTCCTTTCCACAAGATAACAGCATCAAATGTGCCTCTGTGGTTAGGGTGGATCTTGTGGGCGATGGGCTTTTTAGGGGAGTCACGGAGACAGAGAAAAATACTCAGCCAGTTACACACTGGATACCAAACGCAGCATTAATAGGAGGAAAAGTCAATGAATTGACAAGTTGGCAGACAAAAGGCATATAAACAGACAATTTCTGTGTAACATGTCACGTTTCATTGCAGGCAACGTACCTCATCTGAAATAAACAGTAAAAAATCAATACCAAACACAGTTCAAGGGATGTTTTTGTTTCAAATATTGTGTCATGTATGAAAACAACCTGTTTATCAATAGTTGGCCATTTAGACCGTGTGTGTGGTTCTTGTCCTTCATACTAATGTATACCACAATCACATGAAAATAAAAATCCATTTGCACAATAAACAAAACCATTGTTTTTTGCACATCCAATCCTTCATGCACATAATGCCAATGATATGGTTCTTTACCAAAATACAAGTAGAACCACACACTGTAATACATTCTGAGAACCAAACGGTGCAGAATGAAAGCATTCCCCAGATGCATCATGGAGATCAATGTTTTCAACAGCCAACCTTTCCCTCTCCTACAACATATCCCACGCACAACGTTTACTAAGCTGAACTTTAGATTTTCATTCACCAGTGCCCCCAAGTATAATGCAGCCCAGCACTGCACAGACATAGGACCGTCAAACAAAATCTGCCCCCTAGTCCTAGCTTTGCCAGGAATCCACCAGTCCCGTCTGCTTGCAGGATATCCCTAAATCTTCTAGTACTGATGAAATTCTTGTGTTGTCATTTGATGGCAGCACTTCAAATAGCATCAATTATCCCTTCAGGCGCTATCCACCAGTATTTTCAACATATTGCCATGGTAACCAATCTAGCCACCAGGTAAGGCATCAAAAGAGATAATGTCAGGTGACTGAGGTACGCAGATAAACTAATCCAGCATGCAGTGGCATCCTTCACATTTCAGGGCAGACTGCTTATTGAATCTAAATATGGTTGATATTATTCTCCAAAGTAAAAAATATAAGGTTTTGTGTTCATTGTAATTCCTGCGTTCTGATTAGATGAATTGTCACGTTATTGCATGCATTTCCTAATGCATGCAGAAAATTAAGCCACGCACACCGAAGCTGACTACTCTTAGTACTGAAGAATGTTGGGGAATGCCAATATTACATTCAAGGTAATTCCCTTTCTGCTCACATGTATGGTCATACACAAGACGTTTTAGCAAAAATACATGCATATTCATTGTCTAAACTTTCCTTTGAGGCTGTAGGCCAAGAAACAATAAAACAGCAAGTTGCAGCCTTGCCTGTTTTTCTATCGCACTCGCCTGGGTTCCACAAATTTCATTTCACTTCTAACCTGCATTTTTCAACCTGCGTCTTCCAATTCTCAGGGAACTAATGTTTGAATCTGGAGGTAACTAACCATATTATTTGAAACAGCAGCCTTCTCTCGGACATATTTGTCTGTACAATCTGACTGTTGCAGTTCTTCTCACCTCTTGCCTTGCTTGACAGGTGCTATGAATTTGTTTTGACCCAACTCTCCGTTGACTGGCAACTGACTTAGCGGTTGTGTCAAGCCATATACATAAATTAATCACCTAATTCATGTCGCACCACAGCATGTATTCCAACGCCTGATATGTTTACCAAACTTGTCAAGTTTGTCTGCCTTGATATTATATAAAACCGTTTTTGGTTAAACTATTGATTGACTGTGTATTTTTTCCGGATCAATGAGGTATGAATATGGAAAACGATGTGCAAACTTTTGAAAGCATCTGCTAATCTTGTTTGGTTAATGAAAGGCTTAAACTGATGATAGCAATTAGTCTGCCACTAAGATATATATGTAAAAGAGTTTTAGTACAAAATTATTGTACCTCCAGTCTTTGGCTCGTAAGCTTATAATCATCGGCAATTTCCGGAAGTAATCGTAAATGTCAATTTTTTCCTATTTTACATAAAGCCTTTTTCTGCAATTTATAACGTTGGCAAAACTAATTAATTTCCATTTTCAGTTTATTAATTAGTAGTATTTTCACTTTCTATATCTCGATACGAAAATGCTCCACATTTCCCATGGTGCAATTCGTTATCATCTCATCTCGCGCCAAGCTCATGCTGATGTAGTGTCTTTTCCAAGCAAGCCATTTTCAACATTTATACTTCATTTCCCAGAAAATAACGAAGTACACTCCCCATGCCGGCATCCTATTACTGTGATGTTTGTGATTTGTTTGCATAGATAAGATAGTTGTATTTTGCTGTAGTTTTATTTTGTGAACTGTAATGCGCCGTGAGACTGCTATCCTCGCGCATCCCGTGCCGTGTGACTATTCTGTTTGGTGCATATGTTAGCAGAATTGAGTGTTGTCATCCAAATGTATTTACGTTTTCATATAGTATTTTAGTTACGATGTTTAACACAGTACGTAAAATGATTTTAAATGACCATTACCAGTCATAATCGGTAGCTTAGCATAGGTGTTTCATGCAAAACACGAGTTAGCTCCCTTTGCCCTTTGTTTACAATTGTTTCGCTAGTAATCGCCCTCGTGCACTTTCAGTTGTTTATGTTATCGTCTCATCTAAATTTATATACTTATAAATTGTTAAAAGACTTTATTGCCATTTACCATTAAAGTAATCATAACTATTTAGCTTTTGTAGTTAACTGTAATCTGATAGCACTAACCACGTGGGCGATGTAAACACAGGAGTTACTTCCCTTAGCTTCAGGAATTGTGAACTGTGTCTCGTGTCGTTTTGGATGATGATGTCGAGGTGTTGCAAAAGTAGTGAATTAGTTTTCCTTTTGGTATTTTAACCTAGTCCGTTAACATAAATGTTTTACTTCTAGACTCATAGTGCTGATATCACAATCTAGACTGTGTCGTGTTGCATAAGTGATTATTGTTGGACACAAAACCATAACAGTAGTTTTGTTTTCCCGCATAGGAGTCACCATGGAGATGTGTTGCTCCATCTGAAGTGTCTCAGCTGTTTGTAGACTCCTTGGGGGTGAGTGCTGATCAACAGCTACATTAATAATATTTCAACTTTTAATTACCAATCTAGTCACTATTAAGCTGTATTTAACTATATCATTCTATTTCATCAACCTGTAATTTCACATAACATTCCTTACTTGTCACCATGTTGGTATGAACTATTCAGAGTAGGATATGTTGGTTTATCATGTAATTGATATGTATTTTCATCCTGGTGACTGTGACATCCTGACGGGAGAAATATCTACGTCTGAATATTGTTGTATGAAGTTTGCTATGAATTGAAATGCTTTTTCACCATAATAACTTATGTACACTGTTACCATATGGCCATGTTCATAAGAAATGTTATATGTATTTGTTTTAGGTTACGCCATGGGTGGCTACAATTCTGGCTACTACGGTGAATAAAAGTGATTGAAGAGAGATATTTTGCTTGGTCCTCTTTAACCCCCAACATATAAACAGGGCCCCATCCCATGAAGCAATCATATTTTTAGTGTTACGACTGTCAGTCTAGGTTAAAGTATGAATATCTTCTGAAAGGTGAGATCTCTTTGAGGAACAGGGCCCAGGTGATGAATGTGGTCACATTACCACTACTGTATACACGATAGATTGATCATGACAGTATTGCTGTAAGAGCAGCTAACTCCTACAGTCCTACTGATAGTTATATCACTGCAATACCCAATGATTGGCAAGTCTTCACAGAGTTCTCGTGTGGCTGGCCCACGGATGGTTACTGGAACCATTTCAACATGCTGAAGTAGTTGCTCTCAGCCTGGTATCTGAAACAGTGTCTTACAAAGATGTGTGGTTTCAGCAAAAACAAATGTGCTGTCCCACAGACAAGCAGAATCTGAGCCTCATGTTCTTTCACCAGCCAGTCAATAAACCTCCTTGAGATCTCCATAGTGCAAACAAAGCATTAGAGATATTGAGACCATAAAACCTGTTTCTTTGTTGTTCAATGAGAAAATATATATATTCTTCGAAACCATGTATTTACCGAATGAATGTTTAATTTCAGTGGGAAATGTTTTAAACGATTTGCCAGGACACCAAGATACTGCTTACTTTAAATCCTACAGAAGCTTGGCAGAAACCCATGGCATGTAGGGAACCCACAGACTTGGAAAATCCATGTCTTTTTATGTTTTCATTGATTTGTATATAATTCAACCATTTCTGCATCAGTTGGGGCTCATTTCCCTTTGCATATATATTTCACAAATTGTGCTCTAAGTACGCCAATGTGAGCTATTGAGATAGCCTACAATTACTGGAAAATCTGATTTTTATCTGTAGATATTAATGAATATCTAAGATCACAACAAATGCAAATAATCTGCACTGTCTTGCAAGGAATCAGAGATTATCTGTGCTAAGTGAAATTACTCTTTTTGCTTAGTTTATGCTTTCCCACAATGAATAAAGGTTTCTCTCCAAAATTTGAAATCATCTAAACATATGTTGTTATTTTAGGGAAGTAGATAGAATAATTGCATGATTCAACCATGCTGATGCACAGTGCTCAGTGCTGCAAGCCATTCACCCAAGAGGCCATCTGCCAGAAGTTCCATGGACGTACAACAGGTCCAAATTAATTCAATTTAGGCACAGTTGTACTGTGACTGGCAAACACAGACAGTGCCAAACCCGGTGCCTGCCAGAACAGGAAATAGAGAGTGTGTGGGTTGGTGCCATTTGATTCCCAATTGGCCATGGGATGAGTATCATCCACACACTGGCCGTGATCATTCATACAGCTTGTTCGGTCAGCACCGACACATGCATCATATTACACTAAATGCTTGGCCATAATCAACCTTAAGTATACTCCGCTGACCATTTTCATATTGGTACATGGTAAAGAGCGGCATCAGGTCAGCTCATGTTGGTCGTTGGTTAGTCGCGGGATAGCTTTATTGGTGAGTTGGGCATGGCAGAAGGCGACTGTCTTGTATAGATCTCCGGATCAATACAAGGTTTCTCTTGGGAATACTGCTGGTATCATACTTGCCATATAGCCACATACGTGCTTTCAGGCAAGTTCCAGTGCCATGGAAAACCTTTTTCGATCTATTGAGATTTCGGAAGATGGGATGCCTACATCCTCATTACAATGACCTGAGCTGGTTCCACCTTCCCGACGGGCAGACTGGAAAAGTGATAAAGAACACTGATGCTGCAACTAGCTGAGCTACTGTGTCACCTTGACCTACATTCAAGAATGTATGTCAAGGCCTGTGACAGAGCAGCATCACAGTTTCAAATATTTTGTTTAATGTAGATTGAGAACCATTGTTTTTACCAAGCTAAAAATTAATTCATGTTTAGACAGTACTAATATATCAGCGGTAGAAACTAACACTTTTAGTCTACTAGCCCTTATAATGATAACATGTAGCAAAACCCTTAAAAATGGGAAATTTCTTCTTGTCCTTATGATACCTTAACTAATGGGCAGTTTGGCAAGGACTACAGGACTAGTGCCAATTTCTAATGCTGTATATATGATCCCGAGTCCTTCAGTTTGCATTGTTGTTTTAAGACACTCCCAAAGAACATTGCAGTCAAGGGTTTCATGCCTACAGCAAAATCAATTTCATTCTGGCAGAATGCCAACTGTGAGCAGCTAGCCCAACTTTTAACTACATTTTGATGCAGTCAGATCGGTTTTTTTGGTTTTTTGAACATGTGATGAATTATTCTCACGGCTGGCAGTACAACACATAACTCCAGCACCTTCCACTACAGAAATACCTTTCTAGTATGCATGCAACCACCCATTAGATTCATTTGTTGTCTCTCACACTTAAAAAGAAAGAAATACTATTTAATTGTTTAAAAATCATCCAAGACTTGTCCAGTGAGCATGCTTTGTTGTTGAACATTGCACTCGGGAATATTCCAGCAACGACAATGACTTGTTTCTGAAATTCAGCAGAGTAAACTGAGAGCCTTAAGGGCCAGCACATGTCAAAAACTGTAGGCCAAACATTTTAGTTGAAGCTATTACTGCTATCACACCAGAGACTCTGTGGTTATAGATGAAGCCTACATTTTTCAAGGAAATTATCAGCTTGTAAAATATCACACACTATTTGATAGGTCTAAACCTACTGTTTATAGATATGAAAGTTATGTTTGTTTGTTTCTTGTTTAGCACCGCACTCAGCAATATTCCAGCCATATGACGGGTCTGTAAATACCGTATTCAACGTAATAAGCGCCTGGTCGCTCTCAAAATTTGAAATAGGGGCTCTTATTAGAATATTATTTGGGAAAAAAAAACAACAGAGTTGAAAGATAAATGTCGTGGTTTATGCTGACAGCCTGAAATGTTTATGTATGACATATATTTTTCCAGAATTTAATTGCCCATAATTAAGGGTGCATATAACACACGAGTGCGTATTATACGCAAATAAATAAGTCTTGTGTACATCGATTAACTGGAAGGGGTGATAATTGGGAGCAAGTGTTGCCGTGGGCGCTTATTAGAGCAGGGCACTTAATATGTCGAAAACGGTAATCAAGTTTGGACCAGAAAACCAGTGAGTGACATCATGATCATTGATCCACGGAATTGGGATACGATGACATGCATAAGCCAAGTCAGCTAGCCTGACCACCGGTCGCCTCTTATGACAAGCATGAGTTGCTGAAGACCTATTCTACCCTGGATATTCATGGGTCGAAATTTATATTTTTCACATTATTTGAATAATGCATTCATAACTTAAGTTAGTTTTTGATAATTTTTTATATAAAAAATAATAAAATTTTTTAAGCTAACACATTCATAACGTCCAGATTGAGCAGCATGGAAGCGAACATTATGGTGATATTCAGGAATTTTAAAATTTCATATTAGAGCTGTCCACATACTTATTTTTTTATATATTTTCATTGTTAAAGTAATCAGAAAATGATGATAAATAGAATCGAAATACTTCTGTTTTTGAAGCTTGTGTATAAATAACATGTGCGAAGATTTGTTCGATGTTTTGTATAGTTAGAAAGCTCAGAACATCAATAATATTACAATAACTTCGGCAGGATAGCAATTGGTTTCTAAAGACATCAATAAAGTACTTGGATAAATTGTGCTATTTTGAACGTTTTAAGCAGTAAATATTTTTAAAATATGGAACTTTGTGGACATATCGTGGTAGGTTACGACCTGTGACAAAGATTTCTCAACATATATTGACATTAATTTTTAAAGATCGTGTCCGAGCCTATAAAAGCGAGTTGACAAATGCCGAGATGTCATTGACTTACATTACACAAATGCACAAAAAGATGGAAACAGTAACTAAGATGTAAGTTTGACAACTTTTAGAAATATGTTTGTTGATTTTATTGATTACTTTAGTTCATTTATTTACAATTTGCTTGAAACTTCTTTATATTGCTCTTTGACATGATCATGTTGGATACTGACCTGTTGTCAAAGCATGTGTCCGAGATAATGTTTCTTTCAATAACATTGCGGGAAATAGTTAATAAAATTTAAAAAATCTATTGATAAAATATGATAAATTGAAATGATATACATGTACATATTTTCAGACTTTGTGAAAAGTGATAGATGTAATAAATAAATGATATGACAGATAGGTTCATGAAACTATATATTATTTTGACGTGGCTACAGTATGGCCGGTAACACAGCCTTCGGTGCAGAACTAGCAGAGTACTTTGAAGCTGGACCCTGTTTCACAAAGCAATCTTAGCATGCTTAGTGTTATGATTCGTTTATGATGCCTACAGCTTAAAATACACTGCTGGCCGTGAAGACCTGCTGAAATCTAAAACTATCAGCCCGAGAACAAATCTGTCAGCCTTGGGCCTACATGCTGAGGTCTATTTCGAACACTGATGACTTGTAGTTGTAAGTTATCAAGTCTGGACCAGACAATTCAGTCTTTGATATTGTGAGCATCTTGTCCAGGAAGGGTGACATGCAATCAACCAAGTCACCAAGTCTGAGCACAAGTGACTTGAATGCATGAACATTGCCTCACTAGTACTTCTATCACTTGGTTATATTCAAACTTTGAAGGGGTGTTAGCAAGAAGCAACACGCTACTTTCGAATCTCTTTTGCTGTGTTAAACTCAGCTTTGAGCAGCATTTCATAATATGATGGTATGTCAGCATCTGTGAGTTTGAAGACATTATCTCTATGGTAAAACCCATTTGTGTGTTTGTGCTGATAATAAGGAAAATAATCATTGTGGATCTGAGGTTTGGGTTTGGTTTGGTTTGGTGTGTTGTTTATGCTGCACTCAGCAATATTCCAGCTATATGACGGAGGTCAGTAAATAATCAAGTCTGGACCAGACAATCCAGTGGTTGATATCATGAGCATAGATCCACGCAATTGGGATCGATGACATTAAATTTTTAATCAACTAAGTCAGCGAGTCTGACTACCAGATCCTGTTAGTCGCCTCTTACGACAAGCATAGTCGCCTTTTATGACAAGTATGGGTTGCTGAAGACCTATTCTACCCCGGATCTTTGGTTTTAACCCAAGGCCAGGTGAAAGTTGTGGCCATCTGTATTGTCAAGGAAAACCCTATGACAGCAAAAGTTTGCTCCAAACTATTTTTTGACTACCTAGCTGCAAAAATTCAAGAAAAACTGATCATGATAACCACTATTCGTTTTGAAGAGTTAATCTAGTGTTAACTGAAAAGATATCAAGATCATTACTATTAACGTGGACAGAGTGAAAATGAAATAGATTATAAGGTCTTAAGGTCAGACTCAAACAGGTTTTTCAATTGTGAGTCTAGCATGACTGGCTTATACTTTCAGCTACCACAGAAACGTGACTGCTTCTTGAAATAAAAGCGGTCGATCAGTGATCATGGTGATAGAAACTAACATTTTTTGTCAATTAGTCCTAATGATATAACAAAACTCATAAAATTTGCAAATTTCTACAAATCCTTATGATACCCTTACTATTAGACAGTTTGACAAGGACTATAGGACTATTGCAAATTTCTATCACTGCCGATGAAGCATTACATTCTTCATAACTGACTCAGTTTCCATTGACACTTTCTGTGGTTGTGTCTGAAGTGGCCACCAAACTTCCTCCCAGTCCCCACACGAGATACCCCAGATAAATCTGTACCAGACTCCATTTTACTCCCACAAATGTACATCCAATATTTCCAGGACAGTCTTATTGATTTCACCGAGATGATTAATTCTGCTGCAGACAACTTGCTTCCCATTGCTCACCTGACATACTCAACAACAGTCTGGATAATCATTGACGCACAGCAGCTTACTTAACACTTAACAGGGTAATTCGTTTCAGATGATGGTGATAATGACAAGGTGGCTGCTTCATTCCTTTGATTAGTACATTAATATTGATGGAGGAGAGCGGGTCACTGTGATCCCTCAACACCACAGGGTATGCCACTCCTGGTTCAGACAGTCTTCTTCCTTACTACCAGAAAACTTTACATTTGGTTGAAGCATGTCATGATTGGTAGTCAAGGTTCAAACTTTTTCAATTATATGTTTCAAAATACACCTGTTTGTGTACATGTATCTCCATGACACTGTGCTTGAATTGTAAACTACTGGTAGTCAAAAGGTGCTACCTTGTTATTAGCCAGGGACGTTAAACAAGGAAATGGAAGCCTTTTCCAAATTTACCCTGATCCATTAATTCCTAACTTGTTTGTGTTAAATGCAATATCATGTTGGTTCAATATACTGGCAGAACTAATTGTTCCCACTAATGTGAAACATTCAGGCTGCCATGTTACATGTTATAATGGCAGCATAATTCTGGACTTCAAATGAGCATATCACACAGGATTTGAACCCTGACAAGTGCTCTTGCTGAGCTAACTCTACCTTTACAAATGAAAGGCCACAATTTAACAAAACACACCAAAAACAACAAACAAACCACTTTGTAGTGAATAAAACATATCAGCTGATAAATTGTATTTTGTTTCTTTCCATGTTTGGATCCAAATTTCATGAAGAACAGGAAAGGTGTGCATTCAATGTAATTTCAAAGCAAATTCTACATGGCCAAGAATGAAATTGTTGATCAGTATGTATGTTATATTCCATCATCGCTCTCATGTCCCCTCAATGTGTGTGTCACTACACCTTCACCTTTAGAATAAGGCTCACAAATGAAACCACTGCCTCTGCTTTGTTACATCTTGCAGGTCACCATGACAGCTTTGGTAAAGCAGTGTAAACCGTAGACATGTGATAAACAATTATTCTATCGATCTATCAAGACTGAGACCTTAACACACTTGACCTTATACCAACACAGACACACATGATATATTTTCTTGGAAATTGACTTGCAGTGAGATTAATGAATTAAGTCCTTGCCATAACACATTATTTGCTGGCCTTTGGAACCAGGGTCTAATTCATTCATTCTGTGTTGTAAGTAATCAATTTCTGCAAGGCACATGTTATGTCTGCATCTTATTGATTAGCAGCAGCAGCATTGCCATTAGTGATGATCACGGATCCCATGAATGAAGTGCAGTCAGCAATATTCTAATTACTACAACAGCCAGTAAATAGCCACATCTTGGACTTGGACAGAGATTCAAGTAGCACCAGCAGTAACACATGCAGTAAGGGCACACTGACACAATCAGCCAGGTTACACACACTAGCCATCTGATTCTCATTTGCCAGCTATATGTGGTTGACGTGAGGGCACTGTGATGCTATTAACTTTGCTTAATCAGATTGGTTAGAGGATGAAGACAAATGGATGTCGACAATTTCATATTGATAATCATTATTCCCATTGACGATTATTCCGATTATCAATCATTTTAGCCAGCCCTACCCACCAGCACTCAATACCAAAAATATCCGTCAACAAATCCTTAGTGAAATAAGCAAATTAAACCTGTGTTACATCAACTAAATCAAACTACTCTTTGGATGCCTTGTAACAATCTTGAGTTGTCACAGGAATGGAAACATATCACATAAGTCATAAGTATAAGTGATGTTTGTTGTTGTTTGAGTATGGTTTGTCAATATACTATTTTTGCTTTTGAAATAGCAAAAGCAGGAAGAAATCCTTTCGGGTTTGCAAATTGGTTGATCTCAAAATGTGACTTGTCAAAAATAGAGTGAAAAGTTTAAAAATAGATATACACTGTATCGCAAAAAGCATCCACTAAAATAACAAAGTAGAACACTGTAAAATATAGACTCAATACTTATTTATTTCTAGTATTTTCTATGAATCATCAAGTCAGTTAAGGCGTCATTTAATGTCAAAGCCTCATCATTTTTTTCATTTTGTAGTTTGTCAGAAACTTGAATACCTCTGTACACTGATTATGATATGCATGTGCGTTATTAGCTATGTGTGTGAAAGAACCACCACAAGTATCACAAAGATGTATGGGTACCAAGCAGCTTGCGAGTTTTGCGTAATATTCTCAAGACTATTTTAATACATGTTGCAAATGGCACCCTCCATTAAGCAGTACTAGAACAATATGATGAGGGCCTGCAAAATGTTTTTTTGTGTGTTAACAAGCCCTCCTGGCCAGTGAACTTTGTAAACAAATTTATACACTGATGTTGAGTCGGGGGAACTTTGTTGGACTTCCTGTCCTTCATGTTGTTTTTCATCCCAGCATGACATGGTGAGAATGTTAATCCAGGGATTTATCAAGGATCCCAAACAAATTCCAAAAAAAATAATATTTTGTTCAAAATTGGATTCGTAGAAAAGTTCTTTTTACCTACATCTGAAGAATTTTTATCATTGCATTCAAGGCAATAATGTTAACCTAAGCATTGAAGCCTCTCCCTCTCTTCAAAAACAAGTCCAGTCACATTGCACACTGTCATGTGAACTGTAAACGAATATCTGTGAAAAATAAAAAAGAACCCAATTTGTATCCGTTATCAGCTGAGTGAACATCTAATGCATCTCAACACATCCAGGTGTGAAAGGAATTCCCAGGGCTCGGCAGGAGGAAACTTGTACAAGTGTACTACATTATTGATGGCATTATTATTTAACCTGATGTCATCAGTTACAGTCGAATGAAAAACAACATCACTGAAAAGAAATCAATGCTGCCATATGATGAGACACCATGACTGTGTGATTGTTGACACAAGTGTAGCTGTATATGCTGGTAGGACTAGGAGTGCTGCCATACTTGAGTGTTGTATAATGAAGCACTGGGGCAGATCAATGGTGGCCATGAGTCACACTGACATTGTCCATCAAGACATGCTATCACCGTCTCAAAAACCATACTTAGCCTTCAGGATGAAGTATGCAAAAAAACACCTCACTGTATGGATGCTCTAAAAGAATGTCAGCTTAACACTGAATATTACTTAGTAATGAGTAACAGAATTATGTTTCTTTAAAAACAAACAAAATAAAATTGAAATGAAAACGAGAATTTCAATGAACATGATAAAATTTAAAGAAATCATGATGATTATAGCTCAAATAATTACATTTTTTGTTACAATAGTCATCAAATTGGTAATGTCAGTACAATCAATAAAATCAATCAATTTTGTGTGTAAATGTAACATTATTAAAACTAAATCTTTGATAAACATAATACATTTTACCACCAGGATACAGTGTGGATGTGAAGCTTGTCTATTCTTGAAAATTGTCAAAGAACTGGCCATTGAAAGTAGGGAACTTATCAACAGTATCTACTAGTACTATGCTATAAAAAAAATCATGATGCGGTGTTATCTCACGGATGTTCTGACATTTCAAACAGATCATCACATTCAAATTCAAACACAAATATCAAAATTGAATATCATTTTCACACGTATCAAGCCTCAGATGACAAAATGTGATGCATATATTTCAATTTCATTAAAAATAGTCCACATTGGATGGCTAGACAATCCATCCCTTAGTCTAGACATAAATAATCAGTTTGGAGAGAATGGTACTACACACAAGCAAGTCTCACCTGTTGACATGATGTAGGCTGGATGTTCTTGGCCAAGCTACAAAACACTACCAAAGGCACAGAGAGGATCTGAAATGAAATGTGAAATCCGTAAAAGACCAGCAAGTTCTGTTGTTCTGCATACAAATACATTGTAACAACCATGCATGAAACATTATGTCCACGGCGAGATCATTCTTAAACATTTCACAAAATCTGGAAAACCTTTTCCCCGGGGTAGATACAGTTATCGTCTGTGAAACATTGCTTGCTGATGTACCTGGGTTTTCAGGACTGATAATCAAACATTGGCAGTCCTTGGGATCTATGTACAGGATGTGAGACTGGTCATCCAACTGAAGCGATCACCAAATGAGTCAACAGTTCTCATCGGTTGTGTCAGACTGGAATCATTATAATAATTCTTTAATGTATCTACCAGAGAAAAGCTGCAGTGGAACCCTCTGCTGGCAGCATCATTAATAATGTATTCACATGCAAGTTAAAGGCTGAACATGATTTTCCTTCCAAAATTTTGCCCCCTTTCTATTAAGTTCTAACATCACATTGGTCATAATTGTCTTTAGACAGTGATGCAAGTATGCAAATTCCAGTGCATGGCCATTATCAATGAAAATCAATGCAAGTTTTCAGCAGCAGCCTCCATTTGGATGATGACGAGGACTTGCATCCAGGCAGTGACTCATTTGCTTGTCATGGAAGCTGCAAGGTTATCTGGTACCGGCCAGAGAGCAAGATAAAACACATTCTTGCCTAATAGATTCCTGTGTTGTAGCTGGGGGCTTCAGTGAACGTGCAGAATATTGCAAGTATTGATTTGTCACAACAGTGCTGATGGCACCAAGCAAGATGGGCGGCTGTGAGTGGGAGCCTAACAAATAGCAAGGTTTAGGGATTGTACCATGCTCCCAACACAATTAATTGAAGGCAACATCAAAATAACAATCTGCTCAATTTGATACTTGACTTCAAGATCCAAAATGAGATGGCTAAAAATAAAGCGTTCCAAAGCTCTAACATTTGCAGCGAAACCGATGTTAAAAAATGTATTTGTTTCCACAGTTAAATGCAGATACAGGTTGCGATGACCTTATACCGGCAATTGCAATCCTCTGGCAGTGACAAGTCACAGTGCTGAGACATTCATGTTTGATGTAGCATGGGAGTCATCTGAAATTTGCCACCATTAAAAAGACATCACTGCTTCACACTACATATTTTCCATTAGTCTGTCTAGCAGCGCCTTCGTTCTAAAAAACATGTTTAACATCTTTCAGTGTCTTGGCTGACCTTTTGGACTTCAGACGAAGTCAATTGATATTATCTATCCTAACTGGTAAAACCAACAACATGTTGAAAACATGTCAAATGTTAAATAGTTCAATCTTAAGTACTGTCATCACCATGAACAGGATCATATTTGTTGTTTAACACCACACTCAGCAATATTCCAGCAATATGATTATGGTCTGTAAATAATCAAGTCTGACCCAGACAATCCAGTAACTGACATCATGAGCATCGAACCATACTATTGGAATATGATGACATCTGAGGAAGAGGAGGTATGGTGATGTGGCTGCAACGGATGAATATGACCTTTCCTTCCAGGGCCACAAAACCACAACTCTATGAAATTATAAAATCTAACAAATCAGAGCCTGTGTAAATGTTTGACAACTACAAAGGTCAAGGTAATGCTATTTTACAATGCCCCTTTACCACTGCGATCTGAAACCAAAAGAGTTGATGTGGGGGATAGTCAAAGGTGATATTTGACGATTTAACACAACATTTAAACTGCAGGATGTTGAAAAACTAGTAAATGAATCCCTTGTTCGGGCAACAGTAGAGACATGGCAGTATTGCGTTACCAAAGTTGTCAACAAGATAGAGTCAAGATACTGGTCATGGGATGGACTTCAGCAAGCAACAGTCCCACCTATAGTTGTGACCATCAGCAGAAACAAGCATTCCAACGAGGGCCGTGCCACGAGGAAGTCAGATTGCAAGTAAAATTATCCCCTCTTATGCTGTCATTGCCTGTACCTCCTACCACTGTAGGAAATCCATTATTGGTCATATCAGAACCTTTCATCTTACCAATCAGACCATAGCTTACGAGATCAGGAAAGTGGCAGTCAGAATGTGTTTTCTAATGATGCAAACCTTGAAACTTGAAAGGTTACCATGGCGTATTCCGTATGACAGTTACGGCATATACAATTCGGTGGCTTCTGCTACTAGCCAGACCATACCAGTCATATAAGGTGATCTCGCTTCAATGGGATTAACATTTGGCCATAACATTTGCATATTCTGTGGGAAATACTGCCATACAATCTTGACATTATATTATACTCTGCCAAAAAAAGAAACCCAAAAGTGACTTTAGATGTAAATTTAATAGATCACATAATTTATCAACAGATTGTAATGGATTGTTCAAAATTGGCATGCATCTGATGATCATTATGGTCATTGACCCAGGTTCCATATGGCACACATGGAACTGTACATTTTCAAGGCAAAGATCATCCGTTCTCAATATCTTGTATGTCCACCCATTAGAGTCCAAAAGAGACTGGCATCGTCTCCGAATAATGGCCAGGGGAATGTTTATCCATACTGCCTGCAGAGCTTGTGCCAACTGTCAGGTGTTCTATGGTTGTTGCTGACTTGCTCACAGTTGTTGATCCAGTGCATACAAAAAAATCTAGAGACCTGGAAGTCTAGCTGGACCTGGATGTTGGGATTCCTGAATAATTCTGTCGTCAGTCTTGCCGTGTGAGGTCGGGTGTTGTCTTATTGGAAAGTGACGTTCACTTATTGCATAATGGGAAGGAAGTGAAAGGACGAAGAATCTCATCTGTGTAACGATGTGCTGTTAAATTCCCCAGAACATCACCAAATCTGTTCTACAAGTATTGGAGATGGCTGCCCACCTCCTATATCTGTCCACTTTCTGTATGCAGTTTCGTGCATAAGGTTCCCTGTGATGTCTGTAAACATGTCTACCATACGAATGGCAAAGAATAAAACGTGACTTGTCACTTAAACCAAACTGGTGTCCATCGCGGTTGTGGCCATACAGTTTGAACTTTACGTCACAGTCAATGATGCAGGTCCGTCAAAATGACACCAAGAACTGGTCGTCTTGTGCGAATACCTTCAGCGCGTAAATGGTTCCCCACTGCCTGGGCTGATATGTACAGTCCTGGTATTGCTGTAGTAGAGGTCCTGTGTCCTGTGCTCTGGTTGTGATACATATTTGACAGGATCTGGGACGGTCACATGTTTTCCTATGTGTCTGATAACGGTTCCAGTCTTGCAATGGTGTTCGTTGCTAAGCGAAAAACCTGGTTACAGCTGAAGATGAGTCTCCTATGTGCAGTCAGCAGATGGCGTCTTTGCATTGGATTCTGTCAATGGTGGCATGTTTTCGCTGTTCACTTGCTGTAAGATTGTGATGGCATGCAAATAAAACCCAATGTTTTTATAGCCCAACAAGTAATGTTGCACATGCATGTCATATTGCTGTGTTTTGGCACCATGCTCTCACAAGGTTGTTTTTGCAGTTTCTCCATATTTTCATTTCTGCAGTGCCTCATTCTCTCCACACAATTCAATCCCAATCCATGGAGAGATGACCAATTCATTTTTTATGGATGTAGACAACACTGTAAGCATGGTTAGATATTTACAATTTTACAGAATGTCCTCAAATCTTTGTTTAGCAGTAGTGAGTGAGTGAGTGAGTGAATATGGTTTTACGCTACTTTTAGCAATATTCCAGCAATATCACGATGGGGCATGTTGGGTACACCAGAAATGGGCTTCACACGTGCCCATGTGGAAAATCAAACCTGGGTCTTCAGTGTGATGAGCGAATGCTTTAACCACTAGACTACCTCACAAGTCTGGAGAATAATAGAATGAGACAGTGGTATGTAAACCCTCTGCATGTGTAATCGACGACAGCAGAATAAACATGCTTACGATTATGACAAAACACCTTTACAGAGTTTATATATGCTCAAAGAGCCCTGACTGGACAGAGTGTCAGTTCCTACTGCTCTTCTGAACCGACGATCAATTACCAGCGAACGGTAAACATTCAATCTGGTTGATTTTTTGCGAATGAAGTGCAATCTGAGACCAAGATGACAGCGATGTTCGAAGTTGATCTATGTGAAATCTAGAGCATGGTTTTCGCTGACACGAGCTACAGTGGCTGAGGCAAGCAGAAAGACAGTTTCCTGAGCGATGTACTTTAAGGATGCAGACACCCAGGGTGACAAGTAGGATAAACATTCAACAGTTCAAGTCCCAAGCAGGACAAGACTTCCTAATATTCATGTCAATTCTTAACTAATCAGAGGTACATCCTTAAATTTGTATCAAATTTCACCTAATGTGAAAATGTCACAACTGAGTGCTATCACTAGTGGTTAATCATGCAAATTAACTCCATTGCCCAGCTTCAAACTGGTAACATAGAGTTAGATCAGCCAGCCAGAGCGCAAAACTGAGCTTCAAAACAAATTTAGTGATTTTGCAAGATTCCAGTGGCAAGAGGAACCATTCATGATTTTGTCTAATTTTGACAGGGTGGTAAGACTTCCCTTCGTATCTCACCTAAAAAATATATACCCTATACCTAACAAGATTGAGCGACAATACATACATATACAAATTTTGGAGGTGAGATAAGGGCGCAAGTCTTACCTATTAACACATCCGTAACCAAGGTAACCTTGCAAATTTTATGTTTTGGTACATTATTGTTTTCCTGTCTATTTTAGCAGTGACAAACAGTGGCATATCAAAATAAAATAGGTATTGTCAGAAGCTGGTTTTGACAAGCTGTTTATCTGTCAGTGTACCAGTGATTAACAGTCAAAAGGTCTCTACTGTATGAAAAGGTTTATACGTATATAAATAAAATTAATCCAAAATCGCTGTGCTTGATCCTGAGTAAATACTTTCTGAATTTTGAAACGGTAAATGAGAAGATGAACAGAGATGGTCACGAATGAACTGCAGTTGTTTGAATATACACAAAACCAAAAAATTGTCAGTATATGTGCCTCACAGGTACTTTCTACATCAAAGTAAAGAAAACAGTATCTAAAAAGGACAACACGTTGAGAAGAAAAAACGAACAAACCTCAAGATAAAACGGTAACGACCTCACAGAGTGTTTCAACTAAACTCCGCGCTACTTATATGTGACGTCACTTCTGGTAGAAACGATTGGCTGTTGGGATTGTGAACGGTTTATTGATTGGCTCGCAGGTTATTTTTCGCGTATTTCATTGGTCTTTTGAGTTGAACCGGATATAATAAGATTTGACCTGAGGTCATGTTCAAAAATGGCCGCCACATGTGTTTACATTTTGAATGCAACACATTGAATGTTGCCCGAATCGTTTTAACTGATATGAAAATCACCGAAGTAATTTTGGTGAGATTGCCCCTTCTACCAAACTTCACGTTAATGATACCATACCAGCTGCATACCAAATGTACAAATGGTCACGTTGACACAAATATTATCATAATCATTTTCCAATTTTCGCGGGAAATCTTGTCATTCACTATAATTCGCTGTTCAGTGTCACTGTCAGATGTGGTTTGATACTGTGCAAGCCATAGATTGTTATACAGGCTGCAAGTTGAGCTGTCGATTGTCAGATTTGCCACAAGCAGTAAAAGATGAGGTGCAGCAACTGCCAACTATTGATGCCCTCCACATTATTAACTATTAATTTGTTATAACATCCCCTGTATGTGTTACGGGTTTTCTGACGTTTAGAAACAGTTTTCTCGCTAGCCACAAGGACAGCCGTAAAACATCTCTATCACTTATAAAAGACAACTTTATCTTAAAATCAAGCCATCGATTGAGTATTTACAATATTTCGGGACACCAAAAAATAAGACATTTTCAAAGAGAAAGTCAGAATATATAAACATTTGGGGAGGTTATGATTAATCGATATTTAATAATAAAATTTAAAGTGCTTTTGCATTTTGTCTTTTCGGGGATGGTCATGAAAAAATGTACAAGGACATGGCGAGGGTCCTTATTTTCTATATGTGCACCAAAAACCTCTGACTCACCCCACATGGTAATGATTTATGACCGTCCCTAATCATTCACCTGAAATCCAGGAACAAAATAAGAATAAATATCAGATATTAGGGCCTAAGAACATGAACAGAAATAAAATAACATCACCCATAGGGTAGAAAGTAGGGCTGTGATGGGTACTTGGTCGAGTGAGCGCTGAGAAGGACCAGGGTACCAGCAGAACCACCCTGACCCGTGGTTAGTCACATGATATATGGTTTAATGACAATGTTGTAGATTCTATAACTCCATGGTTACACTACAAGTCACGAATGTCGACATTTCTTTCTGACTGCATGCATTCCTTCTGACTTTTATATGTTTTACTAAAGATAAAAGTTTCAGTCAATTTCAATGTATGCATGACCATGTATCTAAATACATTTTGCTAGGGCTCCAGTTAAACAATTCCCAATCAGATATTTTGTACATAACTCTTGAGACCTACAGCAGGTAAGTGGGTAGTGTCAGGTAATTCAGGATTGGTTACCCATGTAGTAAATTAAGACTCATGCCAGCCCAAGTAGACAGCAGAAGTGTTTTGCACATGTGTGGTGATACTTAATGCTCATTCATCAGTGTGTGTTTATGGTTTAACACCGCACTCAGCAATATTCCAGCTATATGATAGAACATCAATCCATGCATTTGGGATACAATGACATGCATTAACCAAGTCAGTGAACCTGACCGCCCAATCTTGTGAGTCGCCCTTAACAACAAGCATCATCGCCTCTTACGACATGTATTGGTTGCTGAAGATCTGGTCTAACCCTTTCTTCACAGGTAGTTATTGGTTAGTGGAAGCCATTGACACACCAGTCTTGGTGAGAGCAATATGATATGATATTCTCATCAATCAGTGTTCATGATGTCACAGATCAATGTCATATCATCAGAATTATATGCAGGCTTCACTGAATTTTCTTTGCATGGTTGAGATTTTATTTTGTTTTCACCATTGTCTCTCTTAATTACAATGGGTAATATAAGAGAAGTCCCCGTCTCAGAAGAACAAGATTATCTGTTCCTCAGGCATGAATATTTTAATTCCAGAAGTAAGGGCTAGATGCTTACACCAAACACTTATGTGCTTCAACGATAATCATTTTTTCTTTAAGTATGTCATATAAAGAAAGAAAGAAAGAAATTGTGCTGAACAAAGTTCCTAGGCC
Source organism: Haliotis cracherodii (assembly GCF_022045235.1). Lineage (NCBI taxonomy): Eukaryota > Metazoa > Mollusca > Gastropoda > Lepetellida > Haliotidae > Haliotis > Haliotis cracherodii. The sequence continues at coordinate 52,646,204 of NW_027266297.1, read as the reverse complement.
AGGCAGTGTGTTACATAGGCCAACTGTGGCATTACACCGAAATTGTCTAATGGTGGCAACGCCCACTGCCAGTTGAGAAAAATAATCTAAGCACATTGTCATAGCGTATTATGTGCATCTTACTCTTCACACAGTTGGAAAAAAGAATGGGCACTATGGACCTAAAATATGGTACCATGATCTGCTGAAGTTTAAAATGTAAATGCATCTCGTTCACATGCTTCATGACATGTAATTATTGTAGATATTGTAGATGTGGAGTCCACAATGGATGGATTGATGTGTTTGTACATCTGTGTGTTTATTGTTTTGTTACAGACTTGAGACAACAAGAATGACACAGTTAAGTGTGCGAGGGGTGTCAATTGACTTTCCCTTTGAACCATATGAATGCCAGAAGGCTTTTATGGAAAAAGTCATTGAATGTCTTCAGAGGGTAAGCATCCCACCACTTTTAAGCTGATGCTGAGACAATTGATTTATGAATGCACAAATGTACAAAACACTACTTTTGCTATTATGTTGAATCAGATTTTCAACATGGCCACCATGAGCTATATTGAAAAAGCTATTTATGACCATTACTCTGCAGTTCTTATGCAAAATGTAATGAAATGTGGTCTGTGTGTAGTTACTAGTGGGACTCAACATATGTGTTCCTCTGTTAGCAATATTTCATTCTTTTACCTATGTTTCACCTTTGAACTTCAACCATGCTCTTAAATTCTCTCAAAATGCATTTCATCACACTAAGTATAATCTACGAAGAAACCACTTGACCGATGATATTTATGACATGAATTTGTTCGAGAGGTTTGAGTCTCACTTTCAATATGTCTGCAAAATGTAGTGAAATTTGGTATTGTTTAGTTAATTTTGGGATTCATATTTATCTGTAATACTCTTGTATTTTCTCAAAATGTATATTAGAATTTGAAATTTTCCCAGAAATTGTTGGACTGAGGGAACTGAACTTTGAAGTGTCTGTTTCTCCATTTGATGACATCATATTAGCTCAAATTATTAAACCTATGTTTGAGTCTATATTTGGAAATATTTCTGTCTTTTGTTGAATGTGTTGATGGCCATGATTGTTTCAGGAGAAACATGGAATTCTGGAGAGTCCCACAGGAACAGGCAAAACACTCTGTCTGTTGTGTTCTTCTCTGGCATGGCTTCAAGGTCGTAAGGCTCAAGTTGACCTCAACAAGCAGATGGGTGTGGCATCATTATTTGGTGACAAGGAAAACCTTCAAGATGACTTGATGAAAAAAATCTCGTCCAAACTCCAGCAATCGTCTGGTTCTTCATGGGGTACCAATGAGTATGGTGTGTATAAATAGGAAGACTTTTGTTTTTGTTAAAGCATGTAACATTAGTGTGACAAACATTTGAGCTGCATGTATTGATTTAAAAGTTATTTTATTTATTTCTGTTGATCAGTATTTATGAATGTGTCAATAGAATTGAAGAAATTACCCTGTGCTTATTTAGTAAATGTGTTAAAAATAATTTCATCTTAGTGTGATAGTAACATATTCAAGTGTAATTCAAGAATTCCCTGATTGTGTCAACTCTTTACCATGACTCGACTTGAATACTGACAGATTGCTATTTAAACAATGTCCCTTATACAAGTGGTTCCGAAGATCATCTATGCGTCCAGGACACATTCTCAGCTGTCTCAGGCTGTTCAGGAGCTGAAGAGGACGACATACAACACGTAGGTCTCCATAGCATTGCAGTAGTTGGATGGGGGTCACAGTGTGTGATGTGGCTCTTTATGGGTCGTCCTTACCCTTGCAGTAACCACTGGTTTGCTTGACACATACCAGATTACCAACAGGCCTCTGTGCTGCATATTGCTAACTGTGACTTCAAACAAAGTTCACTCATTTACTCTCTTATTGTGATATCAAGGGTTGTTATCTGGGTTGCAGTGTCAGCTTTGGTATCCTGGGGTCTAGGGAGAACCTGTGAAGTGTGCTGTGGTTGTGTGTTACAGTGTCATCTATGGTCCAGGGAGAACCTGTGAAGTGTGCTGTGGTTGTGTGTTACAGTGTCATGTAGGGTCCAGGGAGCACCTGTGAAGTGTGCTGTGGTTGTGTGTTACAGTGTCACATAGAGTCCAGGGAGAACCTGTGAAGTGTGCTGTGGTTGTGTGTTACAGTGTCATGTAGGGTCCAGGGAGAACCTGTGAAGTGTGCTGTGGTTGTGTATTACAGTGTCACATAGAGTCCAGGGAGAACCTGTGAAGTGTGCTGTGGTTGTGTGTTACAGTGTCATGTAGGGTCCAGGGAGAACCTGTGAAGTGTGCTGTGGTTGTGTATTACAGTGTCACATAGAGTCCAGGGAGAACCTGTGAAGTGTGCTGTGGTTGTGTGTTACAGTGTCATGTAGGGTCCAGGGTGCACCTGTGAAGTGTGCTGTGGTTGTGTGTTACAGTGTCAACTCCTGTGTCCTGGGATCCAGGGAGCACCTGTGAAGTGTGCTGTGGTTGTGTGTTACAGTGTCAACTCCTGTGTCCTGGGATCCAGGGAGCAGCTGTGAAGTGTGCTGTGGTTGTGTGTTACAGTGTCAACTCCTGTGTCCTGGGATCCAGGGAGCACCTGTGAAGTGTGCTGTGGTTGTGTGTTACAGTGTCAACTCCTGTGTCCTGGGATCCAGGGAGCACCTGTGAAGTGTGCTGTGGTTGTGTGTTACAGTGTCAACTCCTGTGTCCTGGGATCCAGGGAGCACCTGTGAAGTGTGCTGTGGTTGTGTGTTACAGTGTCAACTGCTGTGTCCTGGGATCCAGGGAGCAGCTGTGAAGTGTGCTGTGGTTGTGTGTTACAGTGTCAACTCCTGTGTCCTGGGATCCAGGGAGCACCTGTGAAGTGTGCTGTGGTTGTGTGTTACAGTGTCAACTCCTGTGTCCTGGGATCCAGGGAGCAGCTGTGAAGTGTGCTGTGGTTGTGTGTTACAGTGTCAACTCCTGTGTCCTGGGATCCAGGGAGCACCTGTGAAGTGTGCTGTGGTTGTGTGTTACAGTGTCAACTCCTGTGTCCTGGGATCCAGGGAGCACCTGTGAAGTGTGCTGTGGTTGTGTGTTACAGTGTCAACTCCTGTGTCCTGGGATCCAGGGAGCACCTGTGAAGTGTGCTGTGGTTGTGTGTTACAGTGTCAACTCCTGTGTCCTGGGATCCAGGGAGCACCTGTGAAGTGTGCTGTGGTTGTGTGTTACAGTGTCAACTCCTGTGTCCTGGGATCCAGGGAGCACCTGTGAAGTGTGCTGTGGTTGTGTGTTACAGTGTCAACTCCTGTGTCCTGGGATCCAGGGAACACCTGTGAAGTGTGCTGTGGTTGTGTGTTACAGTGTCAACTCCTGTGTCCTGGGATCCAGGGAGCACCTGTGAAGTGTGCTGTGGTTGTGTGTTACAGTGTCAACTCCTGTGTCCTGGGATCCAGGGAGCACCTGTGAAGTGTGCTGTGGTTGTGTGTTACAGTGTCAACTCCTGTGTCCTGGGATCCAGGGAGCACCTGTGAAGTGTGCTGTGGTTGTGTGTTACAGTGTCAACTCCTGTGTCCTGGGATCCAGGGAGCACCTGTGAAGTGTGCTGTGGTTGTGTGTTACAGTGTCAACTCCTGTGTCCTGGGATCCAGGGAGCACCTGTGAAGTGTGCTGTGGTTGTGTGTTACAGTGTCAACTCCTGTGTCCTGGGATCCAGGGAGCACCTGTGAAGTGTGCTTTGGTTGTGTGTTACAGTGTCAACTCCTGTGTCCTGGGATCCAGGGAGCACCTGTGAAGTGTGCTGTGGTTGTGTGTTACAGTGTCAACTCCTGTGTCCTGGGATCCAGGGAGCAGCTGTGAAGTGTGCTGTGGTTGTGTGTTACAGTGTCAACTGCTGTGTCCTGGGATCCAGGGAGCAGCTGTGAAGTGTGCTGTGGTTGTGTGTTACAGTGTCAACTCCTGTGTCCTGGGATCCAGGGAGCACCTGTGAAGTGTGCTGTGGTTGTGTGTTACAGTGTCAACTCCTGTGTCCTGGGATCCAGGGAGCAGCTGTGAAGTGTGCTGTGGTTGTGTGTTACAGTGTCAACTCCTGTGTCCTGGGATCCAGGGAGCACCTGTGAAGTGTGCTGTGGTTGTGTGTTACAGTGTCAACTCCTGTGTCCTGGGATCCAGGGAGCACCTGTGAAGTGTGCTGTGGTTGTGTGTTACAGTGTCAACTCCTGTGTCCTGGGATCCAGGGAGCACCTGTGAAGTGTGCTGTGGTTGTGTGTTACAGTGTCAACTCCTGTGTCCTGGGATCCAGGGAGCACCTGTGAAGTGTGCTGTGGTTGTGTGTTACAGTGTCAACTCCTGTGTCCTGGGATCCAGGGAGCACCTGTGAAGTGTGCTGTGGTTGTGTGTTACAGTGTCAACTCCTGTGTCCTGGGATCCAGGGAGCACCTGTGAAGTGTGCTGTGGTTGTGTGTTACAGTGTCAACTCCTGTGTCCTGGGATCCAGGGAGCACCTGTGAAGTGTGCTGTGGTTGTGTGTTACAGTGTCAACTCCTGTGTCCTGGGATCCAGGGAGCACCTGTGAAGTGTGCTGTGGTTGTGTGTTACAGTGTCAACTCCTGTGTCCTGGGATCCAGGGAGCACCTGTGAAGTGTGCTGTGGTTGTGTGTTACAGTGTCAACTCCTGTGTCCTGGGATCCAGGGAGCACCTGTGAAGTGTGCTTTGGTTGTGTGTTACAGTGTCAACTCCTGTGTCCTGGGATCCAGGGAGCACCTGTGAAGTGTGCTGTGGTTGTGTGTTACAGTGTCAACTCCTGTGTCCTGGGATCCAGGGAGCAGCTGTGTATTGATGAGAAAGTCAGCAAGGAAACAAACAACACATCTAAGGTAACCATGGATCCATAGAAAAACCTAGTGAATTCCCGATCTTAAATAGCCTCTGTCCAATTTTTCATAGGTTAGCCTGACCTCTGTCCTTCTTCTCTTTGGTTAGTCTCCAACAGCCTGACCTCTGTCCTTCTTCTGTCTGGTTTGCCAAGAATAGCCTGACCTCTGTCCTTCTTCTGTCTGGTTTGCCAAGAATAGCCTGACCTCTGTCCTTCTTCTCTTTAGTTTGTCTAGAATAGCCTGGCCTCTGTCCTTCTCTTTGGTTAGTCTACAACAGCCTGACCTCTGTCCTTCTTCTCTTTGGTTAGTCTACAACAGCCTGACCTCTGTCCTTCTTCTCTTTGGTTAGTCTACAACAGCCTGACCTCTGTCCTTCCCTTTGGTTTGTCTTGAACAACCTGACCTCTGTCCTTCTCTTTGGTTAGTCTAGAATAGCCTGACCTCGGTCCTTCTTCTCTATGGTTTGTCTAGAATAGCCTGACCTCGGTCCTTCTTCTCTTTGGTTTGTCTAGAATAGCCTGACCTCGATCATTCTTCTCTTTGGTTAGTCTAGAATAGCCTGACCTCTGTCATTCTTCTCTTTGGTTAGTCTAGAATAGCCTGACGTCGGTCCTTCTTCTCTTTGGTTAGTCTAGAATAGCCTGACCTCTGTCCTTCTTCTCTTTGGTTAGTCTAGAATAGCCTGACCTCGGTCCTTCTTCTCTTTGGTTAGTCTAGAATAGCCTGACCTCTGTCCTTCTCTTTGGTTTGTCTAGAATATCTTGACCTCAGTCCTTCTTCTCTTTGGTTAGTCCACAGTAGCCTGACCTCTGTCCTTCTTCTCTCTGGTTTGCCAAGAATAGCCTGACCTCTGTCCTTCTTCTCTTTAGTTTGTCTAGAATAGCCTGACCTCTGTCCTTCTCTTTGGTTTGTCTAGAATAGCCTGACCTCTGTCCTTCTTCTCTTTAGTTTATCTGGAATAGCCTTACCTCTGTCCTTCTCTTTGGTTTGTCTAGAATAGCCTGACCTCTGTCCTTCTTCTCTTTAGTTTATCTGGAATAGCCTTACCTCTGTCCTTCTCTTTGGTTTGTCTAGAATAGCCTTACCTCTGTCCTTCTCTTTGGTTTGTCTAGAATAGCCTTACCTCTGTCCTTCTTCTCTTTGGTTTGTCTACAATAGCTTGTCCCCTGTCCACCTCGCTTAATGAAGAATACATATGATGTTTACTCATGATCAGTTAATGTGTGAAGTTTCATGTCCCAGGTGCGCACTAAATCTTCAGCGACACATTCTGATGATGTTTCTACTACTGACATGTTTCCCCCTGTTTCTTGTGTTCTGTAGGTGCATATGTGCAGAGCCAAGGTGCAGGCAAGGCGATGTCACTACTACAACGTGCTGGATGGTGAGTACACAGCATCCCCCATTCAGTAATACCTGTCACTGTTCTCAGATGTTCCTATGCAAATGGGGAAAAACAGTTTTGGTTGAAAATGGAAAACAGCAAGCAAGGGAAAAGCATGAGGGATGAAGACGGATGGTAGTGTGTGTGATGTCTCATCTGCCTGGCTTTCTTTCAGATATGAAGAAAACTAGTGAAGCCCGTCAGATTTTGGGCTCTGTCGTGGACATTGAAGACCTGGTGTCCAAGGGCAAGAAAAACAAGTAAGCTCACATCAAGTCTCCTGCACCAATACCACAATACCATGTATCGTGTAACTAGGCAGTGTCAGAAGTACTCCTCACCCAGATGGCATGTTGAGCCGTCTTGTTGTGACACTCCACACCCAGATGGCATGTTGAGCCGTCTGGTTGTGACACTCCTCACCCAGATGGCATGTTGAGCTGTCTGGTTGTGACTCTCCACACCCAGATGGCATGTTGAGCCGTCTTGTTGTGACACTCCACACCCAGATGGCATGTTGAGCCGTCTGGTTGTGACTCTCCACACCCAGATGGCAAGTTGAGCCGTCTGGTTGTGACACTCCACACCCAGATGGCAAGTTGAGCCGTCTGGTTGTGACTCTCCACACCTAGATGGCAAGTTGAGCCGTCTGGTTGTGACACTCCTCACCTAGATGGCAAGTTGAGCCGTCTGGTTGTGACTCTCCACACCCAGATGGCAAGTTGAGCCGTCTGGTTGTGACATATATATATCACATATATATGTGTTTAGTTATTGTTACCATCTCTTATTGATTCATATGGCATGTATCTTGACTCCTGAATGTTTTCTTGATGGGGCAGTCATGTTAAATAGCCCACAACCAAACTTTTGATAAATGAATCATATGTGACACGTCGGTACCAGTAGAATCAAGCAAGGCTGGCTGACCCTTTTATCAATACCTCTCACTGAGCACAGTGCAAGCAGATCTTGATGAGCTGAATCAGAAGCTGTAACACATGTCAGGGATTTATATAGGACTTCTCAGAGGCCGATATTTGGCCCCAAGTCTGCAGCAAATGTCAAAAACCCTGTCTTAGAGATTTCTGTCCTGTTTTCTGACCCAAATCAAATCAGTTGTTTCAATCAGAGGTGTTTCTTGTGATTTGAAACCTCTGAATGACCAATCGGGATTGAGTATCTTCCAAACTCATGGTAGGAAGAACGTTTGCTGACCCCTTGTTCTGTATGTACAGGTTGTGTCCATATTACATGGCCAGAGAGCTGAAGTCAGATGCCGACATCATCTTCATGCCCTACAACTATCTCCTGGATCCCAAGGTAAGCCTGAAAGTGTGAGCTTCTCCCAACTGACGGTTGTCATGGAGTTCATTGTATAATAAGCTGACTAAATTAGTCTTGTCTGTCTTCAGTCCATGAGAAAGTGTGTATTGGTAGTCATCTTGTCTGTCTTCAGTCCAGGAGAAAGTGTGTATTGATAGTCTTCTTGTCTGTCTTTAGTCCAGGAGAAAGTCATCTTGTCTGTCTTTAGTCAAGGAGAAAGTGTGTATTGATAGTCATCTTGTCTGTCTTTAGTCCAGGAGAAAGTGTGTATTGGTATTCATCTTGTCTGTCTTTAGTCCAGGAGAAAGTGTGTATTGATAGTCATCTTATCTGTCTTTAGTCCAGGAGAAAGTGTGTATTGGTAGTCATCTTCTCTGTCTTTAGTCTAGGAGAAAGTGTGTATTGGTAGTCATCTTGTCTGTCTTTAGTCCAGGAGAAAGTGTGTATTGATAGTCATCTTATCTGTCTTTATTACAGGAGAAAGTGTGTATTGATAGTCATCTTGTCTGTCTTTAGTCCAGGACTAAGTGTGTATTGATAGTCATCTTGTCTGTCTTTAGTCCAGGACTAAGTGTGTATTGATAGTCATCTTGTCTGTCTTTAGTCCAGGACTAAGTGTGTATTGATAGTCATCTTGTCTGTCTTTAGTCCAGGAGAGCTCATGGAGTGGAACTACAAGGCAACATAGTGATCTTCGATGAAGCACACAACTTGGTAAGTTGATCTATGTTTAGTCAAGTCAGCCTATGTGGTGCCCTGCTTGTCTGGCATTCAGCAGTATCAGCGGCATCTCCTCAGACAACACTGAACCAGTGAAGCCGAATCTTCACAGGCTTGTTCCAAACGATGACACCTGCATTTGTCCAGTTTTCAATATGGCTGAATGTGGTTGAAACAGCTATGTAGTGCCATTACTTCGCAATTTCTGTTCACACTGCAATGAAAATTGGGTCTAGAAGCAGTATGAATCAACATATGTAAGTCCTGTGTGATATTTAAGTTTTTTCCATGATTTGACCATATCACTTTGACCATGCTCCCAAGTTTTCTCAAAATGTATTTCCTCAGTAAACATCATCTCCGAAGAAACCACTGGATCATTGAAGCTTGTTCCAACCGAATGTTACCTGAATATATTCAAAACGTTTGAATCTGATTTTCAATATGGCAGCCAAGACAGTCATATTGAAAAACCTATTTATGATCACTACTTTTGGTTCAATATATAAAACAATTTGATGTGACGTTTATGTGATATAACAATTTCCCATTTAAGGAGAAAGTGATCACATGACAGTGAAACTGACATTTTCACTAGAAACTATGTTGACACTGAAGGACTTCTTCCAGATTTTGTCATCTTCTAAGAAGAGTAAAGCATCAAAGTAGAAGGTGTCAGTTGGCAATACCTACCAGGGTTAAGCTGGCCAAATCAGGTTCAATGACTGCCTCACACTCAATACCTGCTTACCCAAGGAAAACTAGGAAACAGTGTCTGAGCTCCGCCATTCCTCCTTGGGTTCTGCTGTTGATATTATAGGGAACCTTCCAAAACAAGACATGTTGCTGCTGGATGAGTTCATTTGGATCTTCCGCATGGAAGGACAAGTCATCTCAATCTTTTCCTACCGAACCCAGTGACGAATGCCAATGCCCAGCATCGGGGCAGAGGCAAGCCCATCTCACCATGGCTGACTCACAACTGCCCCCCTCACAATCCTATCGACCTGGCTTTATCATAGGATCTTGATTACAGATTACCATACAGATTACCATACTTCAAACTAGTGCCAAAGACAGGACCAGTTGGAGGTCGTTTACTGTCATACGCCAACAATTGCAAGCACATCAGTAACCACTGGTTTCTCAAAATTGTTGCAGGTTACAAGAGGTATTTCCAATAATGTCAAGTACTTGTGACCCTGCCTGTATGCCATCATTCCCATCTAAAGGGAGCCATGTTGGCGGCCCCTACTTGGCCAAACAGACTTACGATCACAGGGTACAACTTCCTAGTCTTTCTGGTTCCAAAGAAAAACACCCCGGGAATTTGCATGATCATGGATCTCAAGGCCCTCAACAGATTTTCTTGTATGTCTGCCATGATTCTGTATGGAAACATTCAAAAAGCTCAGCACCTCTCTCAGGTGAGGAGACATGTCTGGACCTACAGGATACCTACCTTAATGTTCCCATACATCCAAGTTGTCGTCATTACCTGCGTTTCGTAGTCAACAACCAGAGGTTTGAGGGTCTGAGTTCAGAGTCCCCCCATTCGGCATCTCCATAGTCCCTTGGCTATTCACTCGGATCACCACCCCGATCATCAGGTTTGCCCATCTGTGTCAAACGGCTACATAGACGATATTCTTTGAGCGGACCAAGAGAAGACGCAACTGTAACAAAACACCATTTTCCTCATGCACTTGCAATCTTATCTAGAGTTTCTGTTACACACCACCAAGCCTGAGGTAAAACCAGTACAGGATCTTGTACATACACCTGGGTCACTTCACCGAGGTATATTAATTCCTCTAGAAGTAAGGCACCTGAAGGCAAAGGGCCTTGTAATGGATGTTGCATCATGTCTTGAAACTCAAGTGAATTGTGCATGTTATGTGACAAAAATTATGCTGATGTATGGATTGTGGAGTTGTATGGATTGTGGAGTTGAAAGGATTGTGCTGATGTATGGATTGTGCTGATATATGGATTGTGCTGATGTATGGATTGTGCTGATGTATGGATTGTGCAGTTGTAAGGATTGTACTGATGTATGGATTGTGCAGTTGCAAGGATTGTGCTGATGTATGGATTGTGCTGATGTATGGAATGGCTGATGTATGGATTGTGCAGTTGTATGGATTGTGCAGTTGTATGGATTGTGCTGATGTATGGATTTTGCAGATGTATGGATTTTGCTGATGTATGGATTGTGCTGGTGTATGGATTGCGCAGATGTATGGATTGTGCTGATGTATGGATTGTGCTGATGTATGGATTGTGCAGTTGTATGGATTGTGCTGGTGTATGGATTGTGCTGGTGTATGGATTGTGCAGATGTATGGATTGTGCAGATGTAAGGATTGTGCTGATGTATGGATTGTGCTGATGTATTGATTGTGCTGATGTATGGATTGTGCAGTTGTAAGGATTGTACTGATGTATGGATTGTGCAGTTGCAAGGATTGTGCTGATGTATGGATTGTGCTGATGTATGGAATGGCTGATGTATGGATTGTGCAGTTGTATGGATTGTGCAGTTGTATGGATTGTGCTGATGTATGGATTTTGCAGATGTATGGATTTTGCTGATGTATGGATTGTGCTGGTGTATGGATTGCGCAGATGTATGGATTGTGCTGATGTATGGATTGTGCAGTTGTAAGGATTGTGCAGATGTATGGATTGTGCAGATGTAAGGATTGTGCTGATGTATGGATTGTGCTGTAGTATGGATTGTGCTGATGTATGGATTGTGCGGCTTTGTTGTCACAATTGGTGGACTCCAAACTGGCGGCCTTATCTCAGGATAAGGCCCTGGTTGTTCTGTCCCCGGCCCCTTCGGTGGCTGCGGGTTTGGACGTGGGTTCTACGGGTACGGCGGCGGCTACCGTAGTCACCGGTCCTTCCCCCGAGCCGATACTCCCGTTATCGACTAAGGACCGTGTGGCCATGGTGTATGACCTCTTTGAGGACATGCAACGGCCCCAGTCGGTACCCCGGGGAATCCACGGCTCGGTGGGTTCCTCTGAGGTTTTCGACGAGTCCGCCGACAAGGCTTTTCCCTTTGTTGCGCACGATCAAGCCGTCTCTGGAGAAAGCCTTCGCGGCGTCCTCCGGTCAGGGACTCCCGTTACCTCCTCCGTCGTGGAGAAAGGGTTCGTTCCCGGTGCATGACTTCCCGGAATCAAGTCCCACCGCGGAGGCCCATGTGGAGAGGTTGGGTGTCTGTGCCCCACCTGCTGCTACAGTCACTCAAGTGACTTTACAGCAGATGGACACCCTCTCTCGGCACTCCATGCTCGCTATGTCACATGGTGACACCTACTTGGCGGCGGCGGCCAGTCTGGTCGAAGGTTCCCCCACGGACCGAGACCAGCGCATTTACAACTGTATGATCGGTTTGAATGCAACCCTTGAGTACGTTGCCGTAGCTTCGGCCTTTCTTTCCGGCACGTGCCATTTTTGAGGCGGCAAGCGTTCCTTGCCTCTTCTGGGTTGGACGCCGCCAACCAGGAGGTGTTACTTTCGCAGCCTTGGTCTGCGCAGACCCTTTTTAATAATCGGATCCCTGGTGTTCTAAAAGAACAGCAGTCTGCTTCGTCTGCCGCGGCTTCGCAGCATACGTTGGATCTGGTTGGGTCTCTGCACAGACGCCTGGGTGGTGCCCCTAAACGGAGTGCCCCTCAGGATGCTGCGGCCGGGAAGTCCAAGGGGTCGGTGTCTTTTTCCTCCGGAAGAGGTCCCGCTCTGAGGGCCCCGGTAAGGGCAACCTGTCGCCCTTTCGGGGGATTAAGGGACACTGGGGGAAGCCTAAGCCGTCTCGTGATGGTAAGGGCTCCTCCAAATGACTCTCTCTTGCAGGGTTCGTGTGCCAACAGCGCCAGCTTCGGTTGGCCCGTAGGCAAACCCGAGTCATTCAGCCCTGGACAGTTGCATCTGCCGCAGCCTGTCAGGCCTCCCTTCCCTTCCCCTGTCGGAGCCAGACTCCAGACTTACTGGGAGAATTGGGAACAAGTGTTCGACGACCCGTGGGTGGTCAACACGATTCGGTACGGCTATCGGCTAGATCTCAAAGCGGATCCGCCGCTCACCGTCGCCCCGTTGGAAGGTTTCTATTCAGAAGCTGATCTTCCCATCCTCGCCGATGCCATCGGCAGTTTGGTGGAGAAGAGGGCGGTACGGGAGTTAGTCCTACCAGAAATAACACCGGGGTTTTACTCCAGGATATTTCTTGTTCCCAAGAAAGACAGTGCAGAACTCAGAATGATTTACAATCTGAAATCGTTCAACAAGTTTTACCTGCACAAGCCGCCCAAGTTCAGAATGTTGACCTTGGCGCACCTGAAAGCTCTGATCATGCCGGCCGACCAGCTCGTTTTGATCGACCTGAAGGATGCTTATCTGCATGTTCTGATTCACTCGGATCATCACAAGTATCTCAGGTTTGTCTTTCAAGGCAGGCACTACGAGTGGGTTGTACTCCCATTCGGTCTTTCGTACCTGGACGACTCGCTCGTGGCCAATCGAATGACGGACGCCCTGTCACGCCATGTCGATTTCGCACGTTGGCTCTTGGAGCAATTGGGGTGGATTATCAATCCGTTGTAATTTTTAAATAAATATGATGACACATGTTTTGTTTTAACTTTTTTAATGAATACATGTATAACCAAATGTTGTGTGCATCGATTGACAAAATGTTGATAACTAATAGTAGCACTTTCAGTAGTATTGTTTTTCGGTTAAACAATTTACACTGACCGAAAGGCTTGTACTCATACACCTATTGTTTTAAAGAGGAAGTCGACTAGAAAATCTGTACTGAACTGTAGGAAACAAATACAGGAGCATTGAGCATCAAAAAGTGAAGTAAACAAACATTCAATCATATCTGTGTGAAATATCGCTTTAACTGAACTTGTTGAGTTTTGTTGATTGAAAATTGAACACATATTGAAACTGCCATTTGACAGAGACATAGACATCTGATGACCATATTGGTGTCTATTCTGCAGGAAAGAATTTGTGAAGAGAGTGCGTCCTTTGATCTGAGTTCAGTGGACATTGCCACAGCTATGGAAGAGACCACAAGGCTCATGGAGAAGGTGGTGGAACTCAGCCAGACCGAGACTCAGGTGTCGGAGCTTGGGGAGCCAGCAGCAGGTGGGTCAGGTGTTGGAGCTGGGAGAGTCAGCAGCTGGTAGGTCAGGTGTTGGAGCTTGGAGAGTCAGCAGCTGGTGGGTCAGGTGTTGGAGCTGTGAGAGTCACCTGCAGGTGGGTCAGGTTTTGGGGTTGGGGGAGTCACCTGCAGGTGGGTCAGGTGTCGGAGCTGGGGGAGTCAGCAGCAGGTGGGTCAGGTGTCGGAGCAGAGGAGTCAGCAGCAGGTGGGTCAGGTGTCGGAGCAGAGGGAGTCAGCAGCAGGTGGGTCAGGTGTCGGAGCAGAGGGAGTCAGCAGCAGGTGTGTAAGATGTTTGAGCTGGGGTAGTCAGCAGCTGGTGGGTCAGGTGTCGGAGCTGTAGGAGTCACCTGCAGGTGGGTCAGGTGTTGGGGCTTGGGGAGTCAGCAGCTGGTGGGTCGGGTGTCGGAGCTGGGAGAGTCACCTGCAGGTGGGTCAGGTGTTGGGGCTTGGGGAGTCAGCAGCAGGTGGGTCAGGTGTCGGAGCTGGGAGAGTCACCTGCAGGTGGGTCAGGTGTTGGGGCTTGGGGAGTCAGCAGCTGGTGGGTCAGGTGTTGGGGCTTGGGGAGTCAGCAGCTGGTGGGTCAGGTGTTGGAGCTGGGGGAGTTAGCAGCTGGTGGGTCAGGTGTTGGAGCTGGGGGAGTCACCTGCAGGTGGGTCAGGTGTTGGAGCTGAGGGAGTCAGCTGCAGGTGGGTCGGGTGTCGGAGCTGGGGGAGTCAGCAGCAAGTGTGTCTTGTGATGGGTGGGAGTTAGCATCAAGTGTGTCTTGTGATGGGAGGGAGTTAGCTTCAAGTGTGTCTTGTGATGGGAGGGAGTCAGCATCAAGTGTGTCTTGTGATGGGAGGGAGTCAGCATCAAGTGTGTCTTGTGATGGGAGGGAGTCTGCTTCAAGTTTGTCTTGTGATGGGTGGGAGTTAACAGCAAGTGTGTCTTGTGATGGGAGGGAGTTAACAGCAAGTGTGTCTTGTGATGGGAAGGAGTTAACAGCAAGTGTGTTTTGTGATGGGTGGGAGTTAACAGCAAGTGTGTCTTGTGATGGGAGGGAGTTAACAGCAAGTGTGTCTTGTGATGGGAGGGAGTTAACAGCAAGGGGGAATCTGTTCCAATTCTAATAAACTTGATTTTCTCTTTTCAGTTGAACCAGATTTTGATCTTGAGGACATCTTGAAACTGAAGGGTAAGTGTTACACTCTAGGTGACAAAATATAACTGATCCTTAAATGTTAGTTAATGGTTAGTCCACATGACTAAGGCTGAAAAAAAAAAAATGGTTCTCTGTCTTATACACAGGGTTGAGTATTTTATGGGTTTTTTTCCACAACACATAGACATTACTGTGGGCACGGAACACCTGAAATACAATGTCAACAAATCCATACTTAAATGCTCAAATTAATCATGTAATTACACTGTCTGGTTGTAGAAAGAGTTCATAATATATCTGGACTTATGTTGGTAATCTATTTTATTAATTTTATTCAACATTTCATTCAATATTGTTTCAATTCATTTCGGCAAAATCGTATGTGAAGTGATCGGAAGATCTCACAACTCACTGTTATTTACAGCGTCCACGGTCATATTACTGCTATTGACGCCTTGAAACAAACTTCAGTGGCTAGAGAATGGATATATATTTATCATAAATGCCATACATTGAATCACTGAAAGTCATAATTTTTGTAGTTTGACAATTATATGTCAACATTATGTTTTGGCAATCGCGGGCGCATGGACGGTGATTGGTCAAATTCTTCCTTTTGAAAACATTTCCGGCAATGGCGATCAGCTGAACCAAAGTGCTATGCTTATGGTTATTAATTTATTTCACATATATATAGTAAAGCTGCAGCTACACATGATATTGGAATAAATTATTCCTGATAAAATAATAGTTTCAGATACAATTCCTCCACTCATTGTATAAAAATTCTTTGAAGTTATATTATTGGCTTAATCACCGGTTGATTCCAAGTAAAGTGTGTACAGCTGAATGCTACTTCCTGCTTAGTGTACGAGGCAAGACGCACGGTTATCTTAATCTCTGCATATAAAACAATGCCAATCAGAACAGGAAATACAATTTAATCAGCTAATCATTATGTTTAGTGATGTTTTATCTCAAATTTCAAATCTGAAGACAAAAACATTTTTATTGCAAATGTAGAGATTTTGTATGCACTAGTGATGTGCTATATTCAATTCGCTTTATAGCCGGGGTATAAAAATTAGCATCGATTACCCACTTATTTTACGAGACAAATAACCTCTTCATTATCCCTCATACAGTACACAAATACTATTGAATTTGTATTTGAATACCATCATCATGTCTAGTGATGTTGTATCGCAAATTTAATGTTTTCATTGACCAAACTTGCAAACAGCAAAGCAAGCACACAAACTCCTATTGCCGCCATGACCATAACACACGAGATGCGCAGCAAAGCAGTGCACATGAGAAGGGAAGTAACTGCACATTATATTGGATCGCATTGTTTTTAAGTATTGTAGCATTTATTGTAGTTTTGAAAATGGAAATAAAAACGAAACATTCGGTGGACTTAATGATGATGCGGCGGTGCCTGAGAACCAAGACATTTATTTTTTTAGCCTAAAAGCCAGATGGACTTATTTTGTGGTATGCTGTCACTGAAACCACAGGACCTTTGACCCTGATACTTTGCATGGATGATCATGGCTACCGCATGCCAAATAGTGCTCACATCATTCTGATTTCAATCTGAATTTCAACAAGGTCACCACAGCAGCCATATTTAAAGTGTCTTTTTTGTCCATTGCTCAGCCTGTTCTGTGTGTATCATTATGAAATGTCATATGCATGAAGTATATACCATGCTCAATTCAACATTCTCATGCTGTCAACCTTTGAGCTGCAGATACTGCTGTGGCTGTGAAAAGTTCTGTTGTTTCTTTTGTATATTCTTGTATGACCTTTCTGATCTGACAAAATATGCCAAGAAAGTTCAGGTGAGCTACAGAGCCTTGTGGCTCTATTTTTATTGCAATATGTTGGAACCTTTTGTGTTATTGTACCGTACCTTGAAAGTTCAAAGATAATGTACATCTTTCTGACATATGTATTATGACTTTTTGTAAAACCACTGCACTCTCTGTTTTTCAGAAACTCTACGACAGCTTGAAGAGAAAATAGATGAAATTCACATTCCAGGTGGAGGTCAAGGCCTCACAAAGCCAGGCATGTAGGTCAAGGTTATTGAAATTTGTTTCAAAGAGTGAGACAGTGAGCAAATGAATTTTGTTATTTCAATACCACATCTGATCTAGATACTAGAAAACACAAGCAATGGTCCACACAGTCCTCTACTACTTGTTAGAGCAGTTGTGTCCTACATGTTACAGTTGTGTCCTGTGTATTACAGTTGTGCACTGTGTATTACGGTTAGGTCCTGTGTATTACAGTAAGGTCCTGTGTATTACAGTTGTGCACTGTGTATTACAGTTGTGCACTGTGTATTACAGTTAGGTCCTGTGTATTACAGTTGTGCACTGTGTATTACAGTTGTGTCCTGTGTATTACAGTTGTGTCCTGTGTATTACAGTTGTGCACTGTGTATTACAGTTGTGCACTGTGTATTACAGTTGTGCACTGTGTATTACAGTTGTGTCCTGTGTATTACAGTTGTGCACTGTGTATTACGGTTAGGTCCTGTGTATTACAGTAAGGTCCTGTGTATTACAGTTGTGCACTGTGTATTACAGTTGTGCACTGTGTATTACAGTTAGGTCCTGTGTATTACAGTTGTGCACTGTGTATTACAGTTGTGCACTGTGTATTACAGTTAGGTCCTGTGTATTACAGTTGTGCATTGTGTATTACAGTTAGGTCCTGTGTATTACAGTTGTGCACTGTGTATTACAGTTGTGTCCTGTGTATTACAGTTGTGTCCTGTGTATTACAGTTGTGTCCTGTGTATTACGGTTAGGTCCTGTGTATTACAGTTGTGCATTGTGTATTACGGTTAGGTCCTGTGTATTACAGTTGTGCACTGTGTATTACGGTTAGGTCCTGTGTATTACAGTTGTGCATTGTGTATTACAGTTGTGCACTGTGTATTACAGTTAGGTCCTGTGTATTACAGTTGTGCATTGTGTATTACAGTTAGGTCCTGTGTATTACAGTTGTGTCCTGTGTATTACAGTTGTGTCCTGTGTATTACAGTTGTGTCCTGTGTATTACAGTTAGGTCCTGTGTATTACAGTTGTGCACTGAGTATTACAGTTGTCCACTGTGTATTACGGTTGTGCACTGTGTATTACAGTTGTGCACACTGTATTACAGTTGTGCACTGTGTGGTTGTGCACTGTGTATTACAGTTGTGCACTGTGTATTACGGTTGTGCACTGTGTATTACGGTCAGGTCCTGTGTATTACAGTTGTGCACTGTGTGGTTGTGCACTGTGTATTACAGTTAGGTCCTGTGTATTACAGTTGTGCACTGTGTATTACAGTTGTGCACTGTGTATTACAGTTGTGCACTGTGTATTACAGTTGTGCACTGTGTATTACAGTTGTGCACTGTGTATTACAGTTGTGCACTGTGTATTACGGTTAGGTCCTGTGTATTACAGTTGTGCACTGTGTATTACAGTTGTGCACTGTGTATTACGGTTGTGCACTGTGTATTACAGTTGTGTCCTGTGTATTACAGTTGTGCACTGTGTATTACAGTTGTGCACTGTGTATTACGGTTAGGTCCTGTGTATTACGGTTGTGTCCTGTGTATTCCTGTTGTGTCCTGTGTATTACAGTTGTGTCCTGTGTATTACAGTTGTCCACTGTGTATTACAGTTGTGTCCTGTGTATTACGGTTGTGCACTGAGTATTACAGTTGTGCACTGTGTATTACAGTTGTGCACTGTGTATTACAGTTGTGCACTGAGTATTACAGTTGCGCACTGTGTATTACAGTTGTGCACTGTGTATTACAGTTGCGCACTGTGTATTACAGTTGTGTCCTACATGTTACAGTTGTGTCCTGTGTATTACAGTTGTGTCCTGTGTATTACAGTTGTGCAGTGTATTACAGTTGTGCACTGTGTATTACAGTTGTGCACTGTGTATTACAGTTAGGTCCTGTGTATTACAGTTGTGTCCTGTGTATTACGGTTATGTCCTACATGTTACTGTTGTGTCCTGTGTATTACAGTTGTGTCCTGTGTATTACGGTTGTGTCCTGTGTATTACAGTTGTGTCCTACCTGTTACGTTTGTGTCCTACATGTTACAGTTGTGTCCTACATATTACAGTTGCGTCCTACATATTACAGTTGCGTCCTTCATGTTACAGTTGTGTCCTACATATTACAGTTGCGTCCTACATGTTACAGTTGTGTCCTACATGTTACAGTTGTGTCCTACATGTTACAGTTGTGTCCTACATGTTACAGTTGTGTCCTACATGTTACAGTTGTGTCCTACATGTTACAGTTGTGTCCTACATGTAACAGTTGTGTCCTACATGTTTCAGTTGTGTCCATTATGTTACAGTTGTGTCCTACATGTTACATTTGTGTCCTTCATGTTACAGTTGTCTCCTACATGTTACATTTGTGTCCTTCGTGTTACATTTGTGTCCATCATGTTACAGTTGTGTCCTTTATGTTACATTTGTGTCCTTCGTGTTACATTTGTGTCCATCATGTTACAGTTGTGTCCTTCCTGTTACAATTGTGTCCTACATGTTACATTTGTGTCCTTCGTGTTACAGTTGTGTCCATCATGTTACTGTTGTGTCCTACATGTTACAGTTGTGTCTTACATGTTACAGTTGTGTCCTACATGATACAGTTGTGTCCTACATGTTACATTTGTGTCCTTCGTGTTACATTTGTGTCCATCATGTTACAGTTGTGTCCGACATGTTACATTTGTGTCGTTCGTGTTACAGTTGTGTCCTTCATGTTACAGTTGTGTCCTACATGTTACATTTGTGTCATTCATTTTACAGTTGTGTCCTACATGTTACATTTGTGTCATTCATTTTACAGTTGTGTCCTACATGTTACATTTGTGTCATTCATTTTACAGTTGTGTCCTACATGTTACTGTTGTGTGCTACATATTACAGTAGTGTCCTACATTTGTGTCCTTGTGATACATTTGTGTCCTTGTGATACATTTGTGTCCTCGTGATACATTTGTGCCCTACATGTACCAGTTGTGTTCTTCTTGTTACAGCAGTTGCCTTTTATATGTTACAGGTTTATGTTTGAGTTGCTAGCCCAGGTGAACATCACATTTGAGACTAGAAGTTCTGTGTTGGATGTCCTGGATAAGGTGGTGGCGCATCTCAACAATGATGGTAATACCGTTAGTTCATGTTGGGTACTTGTATATCTCTGAAACAGTTTCCTGCAATGTTTGGTGAAGGTGTTGGGGACACACAGGGACTTATCATGAATGTTGTTGTTGTTTAATGCCACAATCAGCAATATTCCAGCTTTGTGACGGCGGTCTGTAAATAATCAAGTCTGGAGCAGACAATCCAGTGATTGACATCCAAAGCATCAATCTACGCAGTTGGGATATGATTACATGCACAAACCAAGTCAGCAAGCCTTACGGCCCAATCACGTTTGTCTTTTCTTATGACAAGCATAGTCGCCTTTCATGGCAAGCATGGGTTGCTGACTTATCCTGAATGATGAGATCTGATTTGTTCAGATGAACTTTATAAAATACTATGTATCCCACCTGGGAGGGAAATAAATTTCTGAGCGGGAGAATAAATCCCTTGTACCCGCACTCAGGAGCTAAAGGTGGCATGTTGTTTACAAGTCAGTGAAAGTCACATGACACAGCACAAGCTAACCTCAGCTACATCAAACAGCTGTTTTCTATCAATATTGAATTTGTTTTAATTCTTTTACAATGGCAGATTAAAACATGTCGGTAAGATTGTAGCAGTATCACCGGGTGTACATGTGGTTTTATGCATCCCTCGTTATCATCTGCCGCGAAGTGGAAGGGGGATATAGGAATGGGTGCCGTCCTTCTGTATATCCATCCGTCCATCACATTTCGTTTCCGGTGCAGAACACAAAAACCATGAGAGCTATCTTAACCAAACTTGGCACTTAGATAGGTCTAGTCGTGAACTGGTGCCTGTTGATAGTTTGGGATTTTAAAAAAAAAAATTTTTCTAGTTTCTATGGCAATGACTTTGACTTAGACTGAAAATGGCAATAGTCCTCGTTTCCAGAGCAGATCTTGAAAACCATGCAATATTTCTTAACCAAAGGTGGCACATAAATAGGTCTAGTGGTGAACTTTGGGATTTTTTAAAAGATTATTTTTCGAGTTACCCTGGCAACGACTTTGACTTAGACTGAAAATGGTGATAGTCCTCATTTCTGGAGCAGATCTTGAAAACCGTACAATATTTCTTAACCAAGCTTGGCACATAATGTCATCTCGCAGCACTGAATACATTTCCTTTCTTGTTGGCAAGTTCTGCTTTGCTTGTGTGTATGTTCCCCAAAAGTGTCATGGACACGGTTGTCGCATTCACTTACTAACTTCTTGCAGAAACTTCCGGATCTCTCAAAGCAGCATGAATGTGAACATGTCTAGTTACTGGGGATTTCAACTGTGATCTGAGTGAAAAGCTGAAACTTGAAGATTTCTTTAATGTGTGGAAAATGACTCAACTCATTCACTCGATCTTCAACTCACTGTCTTGGAGCTACACTGGACTTGTTGTTTACTGATCATGCCAGTGTTGTAGCATTCCAGACTCCAGTCTACTCAGGTCATCAGATGACTGGTGCTGTACTTCTCAGTACACCTCATGGTGACCCCTGCTCTCATTGATCTCTAAGTAAAGCAAAAACTCCCTTACTTCTCTGATTATTGTTTATGTAATAACACAACTCATCATAAATACAACAGTGTAACTGACCTTAAACCTACCCATTTGTATAAACGCTGCCTCCTATCCGGTATATTTTCTTGTCAACCATACTCTGTACTTCACTTGCTTGATAACGGTGTTAAAACCTACACCAAAACATTGCTCCTAATTGTAATAAAGAAGTTGTTCGTCCATATGTCTCATCCTTACTTATTACAAATACACTAACGTATTCTATCATAAAGTGCAGATTGCAAAACAACACAAGTAATAACTTTTTTTATCCCCCCGGCATATAATGCGGGCGGATATGGCGATCAGCCTGTCTGTCTGTCTGTCTGTCTGTCCGTCCGTAATCATTTCCTTTTTCGGGGCAGAACTCCAAAACCATTCAGTGTATTTGATCGAAACTTGGCAAAGCTATCAGGCACATACTGAAGTGGTGCCTTTTGATATATTGGGATTTTTCTAATTCTTATTTTTTAAAATTTTTATGGAATGAAGTTGGACATAGACTCAATTAGGGATGAGGTTCGTTTCCGGGGCAAAATTCGAAAACCATTCAGTGTATTTGATCGACACTTGGCAAAGCTATCAGGCACATACTGAAGTGGTGCCTTTTGATATTTTGGGATTTTTCTAATTTTTACCAACAGTTTCAACTACACTTCTGACTCAGGTACTCCTTGACAATATCCTTCAGCTATCCACCAGATATGCAGTTGTCATTGGTGATATGAACCATGATTTAAACAAACATGAACCATTAGCTTTGCCACCTGACTATCATTAGCTAATTAAGCGTCCATCAACAGACAGTATGACGTGTATTGACCACATATACACAAATCTTCCACACAGAGTAACAAGTGGAATGTTGGAGACATATTGGTCAGATCACAAAGTAATCTGGCTATCTGTGAAGTGACATGTTTAAAGAACTCCTTGCCATTGTCATTGTATTCAAGATTATCGACAACGCAGAGGACGCTACCATTGACAATTACACACTGATATTGTGCTACCATTGACAATTACACACTGATATTGTGATATTTCCTGTGTTCAAGACAATTCTTTTGTTCAAAACCATTGAACCAAGTCCTGTTGGTGTTTGGGACTGTAGTGACTCACTGGGACTTGTTGGGACTGTAGTGACTCACTGGGACTTGTTGGGACTGTACTGACTCACTGGGAATTGTTGGAACTGTACTGACTCACTGGGACTTGTTGGGACTGTACTGACTCACTGGGACTTGTTGGGACAGTAGTGACTCACTGGGAATTGTTGGGACTGTAGTGACTCACTGGGAATTGTTGGAACTGTACTGACTCACTGGGACTTGTTGGGACTGTACTGACTCACTGGGAATTGTTGGAACTGTACGGACTCACTGGGGCTTGTTGGAACTGTACTGAATCACTGGGACTTGTTGGGACTGTACTGACTCACTGGGACTTGTTGGGACTGTAGTGACTCACTGGGACTTGTTGGGACTGTAGTGACTCACTGGGACTTGTTGGGACTGTACTGACTCACTGAGACTTGTTTTTACAGGTTCTAGTAGCAGCCTTCACTCTAAGGGAGCTGGCCTCTCTAAGTTCATGGACACTCTGAAGGTGAGCATCCTTAAGCTTCCTCTTCATCGAGGTGCTCAGACAGGTGGATTAGCCTAATGACCACAGTGCTATGAAGTATTGTCCAAGCCAGATTCTTCACCGTGAAGGCTTTCAATCTGTTTATATACCACTGTGGGGTTGTTTGTTTAAAGTTGGTCCCCAGCGACCTACACTTGTCATACATGACAGCTGAATGGTCCTGATGTCAGTTCTTTACTGACAAGGTAGTGTAATGAAATGAGTATGTACTGTTGACCATTTAAGCAGCCCATGCTTGTCTTGAGAGATGACTAACTGGATTGGGTTTGGTTGATGAAAGTCATCATGTCCCGTTTGGGTAGATCAATGCATACGATGTAAAGCACTGGATTGTCTGGTCCAGATTTACATTTACATTTACATACCACCATCACGTAACTAGAATAATTGTTGAGTGCAGGATTTAACAACAAAGAAACAATCGCTTTTAAAATAAAACATTTTGTTACAACATGATTAATTTATGGTATTGATATACATAATGAAATGATAAATACAGTTAAACATGGAAATTTCCATTTGTTTTGATAAAATATCACCTTGTTTCAACAAACATGTAAGTATCCATTCACGTAATGTTCATAATTGTTGTAGCAGTCCATAACGAGATTTATCACCCAAAGGGTCAGAATTAACCGAGTTAATAAAGTTTGAATGTGCAGCAGACCAAACACAACTTGACAGGCTCCAGTGTATTGTTTATGTCATCCAGACGTCATTGTTAACGTCATTGTTAACGTCATTTTAATCTTTTTGTGACGTAAGGTTGGCATGACGTCACATTAGAAACGTCATAGCTTAAGATTGTTAACGTCATTTTAATCTTTTTGTGACGTAAGGTTGGCATGACGTCACATTAGAAACGTATAAAACGCATATAAAAATCAAAATGTATTTCTCCAACTTCTTGATGTCAAGTACTCAGAGGATATCCACATGGGAAGATTAAGGTACTCATCCAACTATTGCTATGTGTTCGCATCTGTTCAACTGTTGTAATACTAATACGTTAAAGAAATGGCACTATACACCCACCACACACCTGCCTATAGTTTTTGATATCTAAAGACAATGTCTCGGTGGTCTCTTAGTGTGGAACTTGTATGAAGAGATTCAGTCCTACTCAAAAGGACATCACTTCACACTGTATATGTTGCCATAGCAACTCACGTGAGATCTGTCAGACATGTTAGAAGCTATACAATGTGATTCAGTGAGTGAGTTGGGTTTAACGCCTCTTTTAACAGTATTCCAGTTATATCGCGGCGTGTCAGCTTGGCGTGGGAGGAAAGCCTGAATTGATGCAGGTCTCAGACGTTTACCACTTCGGTGAAACCCACGAGCACGGGTATGGTGCTGACAAACCTAGAAACATAATCGGGGCAAACCGGGATTCGAACCCACAATCATAGGTTTCTGGCGTGTCCAAGGGACGCAACTCTGCAAAGCGAATCATGGCACCCTAGAAGACTGGGCCACCCAGGCCCCCACAATGTGATTCAACATCCAAATGAATTTAATACCTTGTTTTAAGAAAGTATTTATTGAATGAAATAAAATGGAAAGCATTCTCTGTATTTTCTGTTTGCTTGCTTGCTTTCATTATGCAGTTAGATGACTTGGGTAATTCACTCATGTGTGATTACAGATTGTGTTCAGTCAAGATGTGGGAAGTAACATGACCCTTGACCAACACATGGCAACCGTAACACAGTCCTACAAGGTATGTCCATCAACATGACCCTTGACCAACACATGGCAACCGTAACACAGTCCTACAAGGTATGTCCATCAACATGACCCTTGACCAACACATGGCAACCGTAACACAGTCCTACAAGGTATGTCCATCAACATAACCCTTGACCAACACATGGCGACCGTAACACAGTCCTACAAGGTATGTCCATCAACATGACCCCCACACAACATCAGACAGTGGTAACACAGTCCTGCAGGGTATGTCCATCAACATGACCCCCACACAACATCAGACACTGGTAACACAGTCCTGTAGGGTATGTCCATCAACATGACCCCCACACAACACCAGACACTGGTAACACAGTCCTGTAGGGTATGTCCATCAACATGACCCCCACCCAACACCAGACACTGGTAACACAGTCCTGTAGGGTATGTCCATCAACATGACCCCCACACAACACCAGACACTGGTAACATAGTCCTGTAGGGTATGTCCATCAACATGACCCCCACACAACATCAGACACTGGTAACACAGTCCTGCAGGGTATGTCCATCAACATGACCCCCACACAACATCAGACACTGGTAACACAGTCCTGCAGGGTATGTCCATCAACATGACCCCCACACAACATCAGACAGTGGTAACACAGTCCTGTAGGGTATGTCCATCAACATGACCCCCACACAACATCAGACAGTGGTAACACAGTCCTGCAGGGTATGTCCATCAACATGACCCCCACCCAACATCAGACAGTGGTAACACAGTCCTGCAGGGTATGTCCATCAACGTGACCCCCACACAACACCAGACACTGGTATCACAGTCCTGTAGGGTATGTCCATCAACATGACCCCCACCCAACACCAGACACTGGTAACACAGTCCTGCAGGGTATGTCCATCAACATGACCCCCACACAACATCAGACACTGGTAACACTGTCCTACAAGGTATGTCCATCAACATGACTCCAACAAAACCAGACACTGGTAACACAGTCCTGTAGGGTATGTCCATCAACATGACCCTAACACAACACCAGACACTGGTAACACAGTCCCGTAGAGTATGTCCATCAACATGACCCCCACCCAACACCAGACACTGGTAACACAGTCCTGTAGGGTATGTCCATCAACATGACCCCCACACAACACCAGACACTGGTAACACAGTCATGCAGGGTATGTCCATCAACATGACTCCCACACAACATCAGACAGTGGTAACACAGTCCTGCAGGGTATGTCCATCAACATGACCCCCACCCAACATCAGACAGTGGTAACACAGTCCTACAGGGTATGTCCATCAACATGACCCCCACACAACACCAGACACTGGTAACACAGTCCTGCAGGGTATGTGTCAACATGACCCTCATCAAACAGCTGGCTCACTTATCGACAATGACATCTGTAATTAGCACTAATGGGTGCATTAAATAACATTCACTGTAAACATTAAAGCCATTGAGGTACACGGAAAAAAGGCTAAATAGTTTTCATTAAACATATTACAGAATGTTGTTTTTCCTTAGGTGCATCTGCACCTGAAGGAGAAGATGAAGAAGAAAAAATCTGACCCCTGGGCATCGTCTGGCAGTGGGGAGAAAGCAGAGAGAGTCCTCAGTTACTGGTGCTTCAGTCCAGGTCACAGCATGCGTGACCTTCAGTCCCATGGGGTCAAGGCCATCATCCTTACAAGTGGCACACTCTCTCCCATTGAGTCATTCACCATGGAAATGCAAATGTGAGTTAGCTTTTGGGGATTTTATGTTTAAATCTGTGTAGACAATCATTGGAGTATGCACTTGAAAATAGTAACAGTGAAAATACTAAAGGAAGAGAATTTATGGATGTCAACAAAACATTTTAAATCACCCGATGAAGGAGTAAGTATATACCCTGAAACGTTGTGTTCCTGATAATAAAGAAGCTGACATCCATAGATTCCCTTCATTATGTGTATCACTTCTAAATGCCATTCATAGATGTGAAAATACTGTTTGTTTTCTTCCATTCTTCCATCAAGAATATAATGCCCACTTCTAGTTTTCAGTGGAAATCACTGAATATCGGCATGATATTGTGTGTTACAGGCCTTTGTGTGTTACAGTCACTGTATTAGCTGTTGTGTGTTACAGCCCATTTGATGTTTGTTTGGAGAACCCCCATGTTATAGAGAAGGACCAGGTGTTCATTAGCGTCATCGGCAGGGGCCCCGACAACTCCATCCTCAATTCCAACTACGACAACAGGTATGTATATGGGGGTTGACGTTCTGTCTTGACTGACAACTTTAAATATTCTACTGTTTGACCTAGGCTTGTTGGGTTTGCAAAGATGTTGCTGAATTGTAGCCTGTATTAGTGCCTGTCTTCTGTCCACAGGTTCACTGTTTCCTACCAGACCTCCCTGGGCAACGCTGTATGTAAGTAGTGCTGCTGCCATGTCTGTCTTTGAGGTAGTGCTGCTGCCATGTCTGTCTTTGAGGTAGTGCTGCTGCCATGTCTGTCTTTGAGGTAGTGCTGCTGCCATGTCTGTCTTTGAGGTATGCTGCTGCCATGTCTGTCATGGAGGTAGCACTGGGCCCATGTCTGTCTTAGAGGTAGTGCTGGGCCCATGTCTGTCTTAGAGGTAGTGCTGGCCCATGTCTGTCTTGAAGGTAGTGCTGGGCCCATGTCTGTCTTGAAGGTAGTGCTGGGCCCATGTCTGTCTTAGAGGTAGTGCTGGCCCCATGTCTGTCTTAGAGGTAGTGCTGGGCCCATGTCTGTCTTGAAGGTAGTGCTGGGCCCATGTCTGTCTTAGAGGTAGTGCTGGCCCCATGTCTGTCTTAGAGGTAGTACTGGGCCCATGTCTGTCATGGAGGTAGTGCTGCTGCCATGTCTGTCTTTGAGGTAGTACTGGGCCCATGTCTGTCTTTGAGGTATGCTGCTGCCATGTCTTTCTTTGAGGTAGTGCTGCTGCCATGTCTGTCTTTGAGGTATGCTGCTGCCATGTCTGTCATGGAGGTAGCACTGGGCCCATGTCTGTCTTAGAGGTAGTGCTAGACCCATGTCTGTCTTAGAGGTAGTGCTGGGCCCATGTCTGTATTAGAGGTAGTGCTGGGCCCATGTCTGTCTTTGAGGTAGTGCTGGCCCCATGTCTTGAAGGTAGTGCTGGCCCCATGTCTGTCATGGAGGTAGCACTGGACCCATGTCTGTCTTAGAGGTAGTGCTAGACCCATGTCTGTCTTAGAGGTAGTGCTGGGCCCATGTCTGTCTTAGAGGTAGCACTGGACCCATGTCTATCTTAGAGGTAGTGCTAGACCCATGTCTGTCTTAGAGGTAGTGCTGGGCCCATGTCTGTATTAGAGGTAGTGCTGGGCCCATGTCTGTCTTTGAGGTAGTGCTGGCCCCATGTCTTGAAGGTAGTGCTGGCCCCATGTCTGTATTAGAGGTAGCACTGGACCCATGTCTGTCTTAGAGGTAGTGCTAGACCCATGTCTGTCTTAGAGGTAGTGCTGGGCCCATGTCTGTCTTAGAGGTAGCACTGGACCCATGTCTGTCTTAGAGGTAGTGCTAGACCCATGTCTGTCTTAGAGGTAGTGCTGGGCCCATGTCTGTCTTAGAGGTAGTGATAGGCCCATGCCTGTCATGTGGGTTGTGCTGGACCCATGTCTGTCTTCGAGGTAGTGATAGGCCCATGCCTGTCTTAGAGGTAGTGATAGGCCCATGCCTGTCATGTGGGTTGTGCTGGACCCATGTCTGTCTTAGAGGTAGTGATAGGCCCATGCCTGTCATGTGGGTTGTACTGGACCCATGTCTGTCTTAGAGGTAGTGATAGGCCCATGCCTGTCATGTGGGTTGTGCTGGACCCGTGTCTGTCTTAGAGGTAGTGATAGGCCCATGCCTGTCATGTGGGTTGTGCTGGACCCGTGTCTGTCTTAGAGGTAGACAGGCGATAATCACAGGGTTTGCAGAGTATGACATGTTGCTACAATCGCTTCTGTTAAAAGAGAGCAACAGTTACAAAACAGATGGCCAAAGGCGCTTACTGTAAACAGATCTGCTTCCCAGCTGTCATCATAAGTCCATAAGTGCACCAACCTGGGCCTTCTTCCTCTAATGTCTACCCTATTTGTGTGTTGTCTTCCATCTGTGCATAGTAAATTAACGGGATTTGCTATCGTGGAGTGAGCTGAGATTGTTGTCGGAAGAAATGATGGATGATGTCATGGCTTGTCATTATATGCCTCTTCTGCATTTTTTCAGTCAACTTTGCTCGGGTCGTCCCAAATGGGCTGTTAGTGTTCTTCCCCTCCTACCCCGTCATGGAGAAGTGTGTGGAGTTTTGGCAGGTGAGTTAATGTCATGGAGGAGTGTGTGGAGTTCTGACAGGGGAGTTGATGTCATGGAGGAGTGTGTGGAGTTCTGACAGGGGAGTTGATGTCATCGAGGAGTGTGTGGAGTTCTGACAGGGGAGTTGATGTCATGGAGGAGTGTGTGGAGTTCTGACAGGGGAGTTGATGTCATGGAGGAGTGTGTGGAGTTCTGACAGGGGAGTTGATGTCATGGAGGAGTGTGTGGAGTTCTGACAGGGGAGTTGATGTTATGGAGGAGTGTGTGGAGTTCTGACAGGGGAGTTGATGTCATGGAGGAGTGTGTGGAGTTTTGGCAGGTGAGTTAATGTCATGGAGGAGTGTGTGGAGTTCTGACAGGGGAGTTGATGTCATGGAGGAGTGTGTGGAGTTCTGACAGGGGAGTTGATGTCATGGAGAGGTGCATGGAGTTCTGACAGGGGAGTTGATGTCATGGAGGAGTGTGTGGAGTTCTGACAGGGGAGTTGATGTCATGGAGGAGTGTGTGGAGTTCTGACAGGGGAGTTGATGTCATGGAGAGGTGTGTGGAGTTCTGACAGGGGAGTTGATGTCATGGAGAGGTGTGTGGAGTTCTGACAGGGGAGTTGATGTCATGAAGGAGTGTGTGGAGTTCTGACAGGGGAGTTGATGTCATGGAGAGGTGTGTGGAGTTCTGACAGGGGAGTTGATGTCATGAAGGAGTGTGTGGAGCTCTGACAGGGGAGTTGACCTCATGGAGGAGTGTGTGGAGTTCGGACAGGGGAGTTGATGTCATGGAGGAGTGTGTGGAGTTCTGACAGGGGAGTTGATGTCATGGAGGAGTGCATGGAGTTCTGACAGGGGAGTTGATGTCATGGAGGAGTGTGTGGAGTTCTGACAGGGGAGTTGATGTCATGGAGGAGTGTGTGGAGTTCTGACAGGGGAGTTGATGTCATGGAGGAGTGTGTGGAGTTCTGACAGGGGAGTTTATGTCATGGAGAGGTGTGTGGAGTTCTGACAGGGGAGTTGATGTCATGGAGGAGTGTGTGGAGTTCTGACAGGGGAGTTGATGTCATGGAGGAGTGTGTGGAGTTCTGACAGGGGAGTTGATGTCATGGAGGAGTGTGTGGAGTTCTGACAGGGGAGTTGATGTCATGGAGGAGTGTGTGGAGTTCTGACAGGGGAGTTGATGTCATGGAGGAGTGTGTGGAGTTCTGACAGGGGAGTTGATGTCATGGAGAGGTGTGTGGAGTTCTGACAGGGGAGTTTATGTCATGGAGAGGTGTGTGGAGTTCTGACAGGGGAGTTTA
Organism: Haliotis cracherodii; assembly: GCF_022045235.1. Taxonomy (NCBI): domain Eukaryota; kingdom Metazoa; phylum Mollusca; class Gastropoda; order Lepetellida; family Haliotidae; genus Haliotis; species Haliotis cracherodii. The sequence continues at coordinate 52,615,822 of NW_027266297.1, read as the reverse complement.
TGTCATGGAGAGGTGTGTGGAGTTCTGACAGGGGAGTTTATGTCATGGAGAGGTGTGGGACATTCCTCATATGAATTGCTAGTTTGTCTGGCCCAGGCTTGATTATTTACAAGCCGATATAGCTGAAACGTGATGGCTGCAAACATGATGTGCACTCAGAGGGACACACACACTTCTGAGTTAATTAATTAATGTCACTTGAAAACAGTAGCCCAACAGCTTTCATTATATGTTCAGGACAACAACATCTGGAGCAGGATCACCCAATACAAGCCGGTGTTTGTGGAGCCCAGGGGAAAAGCTGCCTTCACAGATGTGAGTAGTGCATTCATCAGCCTTCTAATATGTAGCTATGCTTGCACTCTGCTGTCTGTTCCTGTTATAGCTCAACTGGTTGTCAATGAGTGGAGCTTGTACCATATCTTGTAGCTCCTCCTGCTGCCCACTCCGACATTTGATGGCTGGACAAGAGCAATTACTTATATTTGAACAGTTCCTCAATAAAGACAAGGTCAAACAGTCATGGATTTCAATGGATGACAGGTGTCCTATATGATATATGTCAATGATTCATGCCATTGACAAGATAATATTCATAGAGATTTTATTCATATTCATTAACAATTTACGTAATTGCAGAAGTCAATTTCTTCTGTCATGGTAACACTTTGATGACTCAGCCCTTTCCCTTCCCCCCTGATCATGTTTCAAAACAAGAACAAACTGGTAAAATAAATAATTTATTTACATTATATGTACAGCTGCAATTGATGAACCAGATGCATGTAGCGGTAACTGTAGGGCCGACTGTAATGACTGCGTGGCTCAGGGCATACCTCATAGTGCATCTTTCAGATGACGACATCTGTCTCTCTGTGTAGGGTGAAGAAAAGCAATAGGGATGTTATGATATATTGATACACAGGTTAACGACAATATCTGTATCGATACAAACTTGTTGAAATGTTTTTTAGAAAAATAAATATACAGTGTAGAATTAGAGTTACGTCCCTTTGACAAACCAGTCATCATGGCTAATCTGGCAATCAAGTGTAAGCCCTGCAAACTTCAGTTGAGTTTTTGTTGAAAGTGTCAAAGGTGAGCTGTGACATCATTTTATAAGATTTTAAAGCAATCCTGAAATGGCAGGTCTGTGGACAAATTGTCTTGCATTTCTGCCATTCCCTGATAAGACACTGCTGCTTCAAGGTGGTTATGGTGAGTCAAACTGATGGCAATTGGGGATCAATGACTACAGCAAGTGGCAGAAATGTGATTGGAATGGAGGGATTTGGGCCGTGTTCCAACAAGGACCAAATATATACTGTGTCGTCAGCATGGGACAGCCTCACAACAAATTTAACTTCAGATATATGGGTTCCAACATGTAAACCAAATGTATTTGTGTGCATTCTTGTTTACCAAAAAAAAATGGCTCTCACTTCTACTAGAGTGCTTCTTCTGAGGTATCTGAGTCAAGTCTCTGACCATTCCATCGAGTCTTCAGTGAAGTCATCCATACCTGTGTGCAAGATGAAGATGAAATAATGAACTACATGTGTAGAATATTAAAGTATTAGGTCAAGAAAAGTTTCATCATTGTGAGTGTCATTTAGTACACACTCTGTGAATGTTTCCAGGGTGATATATAGGTTTTCTTACGGTGACTCATCTGGTTTAACAATAGTTCTGTTGATGTCTGGATATCTGGAAGTTTATAGGAAGTATAATCTTGGTTATCAATTTATGCCAGTTTGGTTGCTAATGCCGAGTGTCTGTCTGCAAAGCTAACAAGAAGCCTGGTGACCTCTTGTGTCATGATGATTATCTGATTGCACTGATTGGGCAGGAAGTTGTTGTATCAAGACGTCCTTAAAACATGTTAAGATGTCATCATTGTGTTCCTGTTTCACATACTAAATATTGCAAAAGCATGATACATCAAATCTGTGTTTCAGTGCGAGATTTACATGTGGTATTTTGGCATTCTTAGATATTAGCTTAACATAGCAGTTACATCAAGCATTTTATGTTTTTACCATACATTTCTTTGCTGCAGTGTGGATTTTGTTCCTTTATGCTGGGGGACACCGCCATGAGCCACACTGCTGCTTGAATGATGAATTTTGGGTCAATGCATAGTTTGTGTTCATCATGAATGTCCCAGTAGAATTCAGGATAACCCTTGGTGAGCATCGCGATGACCAGTGGCTTTCCCTTGTATTCTACAACCACAGGGGCGCCAGATGCACCATGTCGGAAGTGGGTTCTCACAGGCAGAAGGTAATATTCGGCGAGGTCACTGTACCATTCACCATCGTACCGTTTACCGTTGTACCAGTTGCCACGGAAGCCTATCTGTTGCAGATGTTGACGAGCCAGACGGCATTCTTCTATTGCAACTTGTACTGTCAGACAGTGCCTGTCAACACGTTTCTGTGCATTTCCATCAAACCCCATGATGGTCACATTGTGTGAATCTACACTATCCAAGAGGTCAGACTGTGACATCAGAGGCAAAGGTGGAGGCAGTTGACATCCCTTGGGAACATCAAGTTCCAAAATAATCACGTCAAATTTCAGACTTTCATAAACAAAACCTTTGAAGTGGAATTGTACCTCTAAGTCTAACTGCAAGTAACTGTTTTCATATTTTAACAGTTTTGCGATTGTTTCGTGAAGACCTGAAATAGAAATATATAGACATTGATAAAAGTACATCAATATCTGGGAAGTAATAGGTCCCAAGGACCCCATGCTTGACATAAGATATGGCTCATGTGATAATGTGGCTGATTATGTGTGCCCGCAAGACTGCACCATTGTTCATGCTATCAAGCACTTGGTTGTCTGGTCTAGATCGTTTACTGCCACTAACAGATACTAGTAAAACATAGTTAAGGCCCATCCAATATTTTCATGTTACTATAGTTAATAGTAGTATACATATGATATTGATAAGATTGAAAACAACATTCGCTCCCTTACTGAATATGCATTGCAATGAATCGAGGTTGTGTTAAGGTTCTTGCTTTTTCCCCCATGTGATTTAACCCCACCCCACACTGCAGCGCAACGCAACACGCAACACAACACAACACAACACAACACAAATAGTAGAACTTCATAAGAACTTACTTAGATTCCCCTGAAACTGGTAAGCTGTAAATAGGTGCAAAGCTGTCATCACAAATGGACCTCCCACTATGAAGGCCGTTCCTATATTTTGGGGAAGATGCAGCAGGCCAACTGACCGGTCAGTAAGCGGAGTCCAGCGCTGCAGGCCGTCTGAAAGCAGATGGACATGTTACATCACCATCACAGGTTAGCTGGGTTCACGATGTGTGGGACTTGAGAACCATTGCTTCACTAAGCCATGAAGTCTCACAGGCCCTTGACTTCTGACAGGAAGTTTGTGCAACAGAAGATGTGAAGGTTATCATCTGAATCCGCATCTGAATCCACATATAAAAGTTCAACCATCTCCCGACAAAGATACCTTCATGGAATATAAAACAACTTATATCACACTTGACAGTGGTGCCTCTTCGCCACTCGGCTGCAACAAGGCTGTTCATGTTAGCTGATGGGGCATTACAGACTCGCAGAATAACAGATTATTCGGCTTTAATGGTCTTAATGTGGGGAACCTGGATATTGACATTCTCGCTGGCATTTCCTGTGTGATGGGCATGACCAGCTGAACAACCTACAGCTGCCAGGACACCATACAGTACAATAGTGCCTCAGGTCCAGCTGCAGCTTGTGGGAATATGGGACCAATTCAACCTACACAAAGGAAAGGGCACATTCCCAGATGTTCAAGCAACTGCTTAACTAACTTCAGAAACAACTGAACAAAACAGTGGACTAGTGCCAAAACATGAGTAGGGCAGTCCCTTTGGTCATCACTGCAGTCTTCACTGGGGAGTCAATCAGTTTCCCATGATTGGAACATGTAGTTCTGTACATTTGCCCATACTCTTATATAGACTTACAATAGTTGTCGTGCAAGTCCCCTATTTATCACACACACATGAAATGGTCAGTGTTTTTCTCAGCTAGTTTGCTAGTGTTTTGTTAGGCATATAATGCATGCAATGCTTACCCTTCTGTTGTTCTGCTGCGATGTGCAGCAGTGGTGGACCACTGGTGGAACTTACTCAGCCTGTTGTGTTTAGAAACAGACTGATGACAGTATTACAGGGGCTTCCACTTTCTCCTGGTCCCAGCAAATGCCACATTGTGTCAGCTAGGCAGATATATAACATGTAGCTGTTGGAGCTGATCCTCCATAGTCTCCAAGCCTGACAATTAGACAGAGGCTTTAACATGGGTGCTGATCTGCTTTGTGGTAAATTCAGCCAGGAGAGCAGGAGAGGTTGCCATTGTGTGACATGTGCAGGCTTAACACAGCATCCTATGCGGCCTTAGAAGCTGCCTGCCTGAGCATTGGCTGTGAACCAAGAACTTGGTCCACTCCCAACATGCCAACATGGACATTTTTTAGATATACACAGACAAGCAACTTTGGCCTCAACAAGCACTTGCAAAGATCTTTTACATAAACACGAGGCCAGGAATAACAGCCAGGAAAATTTGTCCTCCAACACAAAGAGAAGTGAAGATGAGCAGAACGATTTGGCAGACTCTTGATGCACAACATGGATCAAAATCCATGCAACGAGTAAATATTTCTTGAAATAGTGTTTAGCACAAAGATACAATGCATTGGAAATATCTAAATATCTTTGTACTATGTAATATCATATCACTGGTGAAAGGAAAAAGTTGTAAGATATGCATGCAAGACAAATAGAGCCAAGTGGTGAAGACCTTTAGATATTATGCCTTTGTGCAGAATACCATGGATCATTTAACTGAAATTTGGGATAAAAATATGGTATTTCCTATAAAAAGAGATCAGTGTTCTACATTTAACTTGCAGAACCTGAAGAGATATGTATTTATTCTGACAATCTCAGTCCTACCAAGAATAAAGAAATGACAGCCAAGAAATCAGAAAATGCCTAAAGGATTCATGTCATTTTCTTAGTGCTTGGTTGTCTCATAATGGACAAGAGTTTTGTATGTCAACACCATGTAGTGTTCACCATTTGAGTGGGGAGGGAGCTAATTTGAGAAACAAAATGCACAAATCTATCTTTATGGACAGCTATTTAATATTCAGAATCAAGATGTGAGCAATGGCAGTACCAGTACAAGAAGCATGCACATGCACCACTGTCATCTGGTCATCTATGAAACACCAGAAAAGTGCATGAAATCTACGCAAAGCTGAAGTGAACACTATAATATTTGAGGAAAGTATGTGACATTTGAGGAGTGTCATCTGAAAAACATGGAAAAGAATATGGTCTGGCTTTATCAGTTTATACTCTCAGCAAAACAAATTCTCTTTTATCATGTCGCAAAGTGACCAGTCTTTGTGACAATCAGTCGAGTCATGAATGTGTGACATTTGGATTGTTAGCCAGACAAGTTAACCAGGTATATCCTGTATTCTGACACTGTTACTAAAGCACAGGAAGTCTTGTAACTGAGAGTTGTTTGACTGAAGTGTGACACAATTGAAGGTTTACAATAAATGATGCCTACAAAGTTATACCGGGAAAGCATTTGCTTTTTAGAGATCACATTGATTGACATGTTTTTATTAACATAATGAATTATAAACATAGAAATAAAATATAGTAATTGCCAGTTCTCCACAAGTATACATCTGATTCTACAACCTGAATTGTTTTCTTGATCACGAAGGAAGTTCAGGCGAAAACCACTTGTCGCCATTTTATATGTTAATGACTGTGCGTGCGCATACCTATGCTAAAATTATAACTTATGTAATTCGTCTTTTCGACTCCAGGATTTCGGTGAAGGATAATAGTTTGGGAAGGTTCCAGCATCAGACACTGGGTCATCGGCTTACACAAAATTAATAGACACCCAGGCATCTATGAAAGGAAATACAGTACTTATCACTGAGCTGACCTCAAATAATATCACTAATGTTTCAACATTAAACAGAATAAACGCTGTGTCAATGGCTTATGCAAAAATAATAGAAAAATACGGAAAGGAAATAGGTACTTTAATAGAGCTGACCTCCCATAACATTGACTTCCTGAAATTATCAAATGTCAACCCAATTAATATGCAACAATCTGAGTGAGGGACATAATAAGGAAACACAGTATGTTTGTTTACATTGATGCATATAAATTCATTTGATCATCAAAAGCATTCATATAGCATGCTTTAATATAGTTTGTGTTTTTAGTTCACCAAAGTTTACACCATTTGAGTTTTTGTCATGGCCTGAATGTCCAACACTTTCCATAAACATCAGTGAGGCTATGTTTTCAGTTTTAAGCCTTATTTGTAAAATGACCTCAATTTGACCTTTACGTGTTGCCTGGGGCGGACGGGTAGCCTAGTGGTTAAAGCACTCACTTGTCATGCCGAAGACCCGTGTTCGAATCCCGACATGGGTACAATGTGTGAAGCCCATTTCTGGTGTCCCCCGCCGTGATATTGCTGGAATATTGCTAAAAGCGGCGTAAAACCAAACTCACTCACTCACATTACGTGTTGCCCATTGTTTCTCTCAAAACATATTCTGGGTGGGCCTATTAACATTTTTATCCCCAGCCCCAACGAAGTTGGCGGGGGATATAGAAATGTGTTCTGTCTGTCCGTGCGTGTGCGTGTGCGTGTGCGTGTGTGTGTGTGTGTGTGTGTGTGTGTGCGCGCGTGCGTCCCGAAATCATTTCCGGAGCATAATGCTGAACTGGGGCCTTTTGCTATTTAGGAATTTTAGAAATTGTTATTTTTTACGTTTCCATGGCAACAAGTTGGACTTAAATTCTAAAAGGGTGGTGTTCGTTTCTGGAGCATAACTCAATAACTGTTAAATACTTTCTTACAAAACTTTGCATGTCTACCAGGCACATACTGAACTGGTGCCTTTTGATATTTAGCACTTTTAGAAAATTTTATTTGTTTCCATTGCAACAAGTTGGATTTAAGTTTTAATATAGGGTGGGTTCACTTATGGAGTATAACAAATAAACTGTTTAATATTTCCTTGCCAAACACAGCATGTCTATATATAAAGCACATACTGAACTGGTGCCATGTGATATTAAGGAGTTTTCAAATGAATGAATTTTAGAATTTCCATTTCAGTTGTTTTGACATGGGCTAAGAGAAATGTTTGGTAAGTTACCTGGTTTGGGACCATAATATGTTAAAATGGGAGGGGGATATCGATAACTCCGTTGACTATATGCTTGTCCCACTGAAAATACTGAAGAAATGACCCTGAAATTTGGCATGCTTGTTTCTGACTTGGCACTAGGGTTTGTTCAAGCTATTGCGTTTTTGGGGGCACTGGTGGCCCAATCCTCTAAGGCCCTGTGATTCACTGTGCAGAGTTGCTTCCCTTGGGCACGCCAGAAACCTATGATAGTGGGTTTGAATCCTGGTTCGGCCTGATTATGTTTCTAGGTTTGTCAGCACCCTACCCGAGCTCGTGGGTTTTACCGAAGTGGTAAACGTCTGGGCCTGCATCACTTCGGGCTTTCCTCCCACATTAAGCTGACATGTCGTGATATAACTGGAATAATGTTAAAAGCGGTGTTGAACTCAACTCACTCACTCAGTCACTCATTGTGTTTGTATTGTTATTTTGGAGTGTGTGTGTCTAAAATCAAAATGTGAAACACCTTCACTTAGACAAAAGATAATGAGCTGAAACTTTTTGGGTGTGACAATGGCTATAAGTAGAGTCAAGTTTGTTCACAGAATCATAATCTACATTTAACATGTTGTAGAAAATGAGCTTGTTTGCTTTCAAATGTGGTGTAACATGTTTGTCGGCATGACCAGGTTGAAGGTTGCCCCATATTGAAGTTTTTGTCACCAAGCTTAGTAAATATCTTTTTCAGTGTAGAGCACTGTTTTGAAAATATTTTAGGTACTTGTAAAAGTTGTGTATGTCATTGTCAGTGTCTATGTCACTGTAACCTCATGTAGGTTGATACTTGGTGGTGGTGAGATACTAAATCTGTATGTCACAAATGTGTTCATTCTGATTGGATAAATGTGACCTCGCGAAGATCACCTCACGAAGATCACACATGAACAAGCACATCAAACACTTCAATGTTGGTATGCCTTCATTATATCATAACTTGGATCTACTACAGGATCCCATTCAACAAAGCGATCGTAGTGCTACGACTGTCGTAAGAGTATGATCGCTTTGTGGAATAACGCCCTGAAATGTGATCAAGCTCTATCCATGTGACATGTCTACAGATAAATCAAGGTCTCTTGGTTGAGGCCTATGAGCACCGTATGTACCCATCACTTGCGATTATCAATATTTGTTTTAATGTAACAAATTCATTGTGGCAAAATGACAGTTTAGAATATTTGGCATGATATTTAGACTTTCTGTGTTTGCTCTGGGTGTGCTGTCATTCTCTGTCAAAGCATAGTTATACCCCCGTTACGAAGTAAATCGGGGGTATTTAGAGTTTCGTTTGTCCGTCCTTCCGTCCATCCTTCCATCCATCTTTCCGTCCGTCCTTCCATCCGGGCTTTTGTACGGCCCATAACTTTTTAACCATGCACCATAGCTTCACCAACTTCACTACACACATTTACCCCAATGAGTACTTGTGCCTTTTGCTAGTTTGAAGGTTCTGAACTTTTTAATTTTTGCTGTTTCCATGGAAACATTAGAAACTTAAACTTTTAGGGTGGGTGTTTTGTACGGCCCATATCTTTTTAACCATGCACCCTAGCTTCACCAAACTTGCTACACACATTTACCCCAATGAGTACTTGTGCCTTTTGCTAGTTTGAAGATTCTTAATTTGTACGGCCCATAACTTTTTTAACTATGCATCCTAGCTTCATCAAGCTTGTTACACACATTTACCACAATGAGTACTTGTGCCTTTTGCTAGTTTGAAGATTATGAATTTTTTTATTTTTGCCGTTTCCATGAAATCATGGTGAAACATAAATGTTTCTGGAACTCACTGGAACTGTCACTGGAACTCAATCTTAGGTTTTAAAACAATGAAGTTAAAATCAGTTAGAAATATGTAATATTTCATTAATTAACAAACTATTTACTATTTGTTGTTTACAAGCGGGGATAACGGGGGTATGTGAGCTTTGCTCACTTCTTTCTTGTTTGTGGCAGTTTTTGAAAGAGACTTCAGATATTATGTTCCAAAACATCCAAGATGTGAAGATTAATATCTCATATTTTTATCTCAAGAGTGAAATGCAGTGTGTAGATCATGATTCTTATTCTGATTGTGACCTTGCCCTTCATTTGAAGGTGTTACTGATAGGGCTAGGACACGTAACATGTTTCTCAGGTTGGGTGGGTCCTGAGTATGACCCGGGTACACACAGGACTACCCAGACCCGTGGTTAGTCACGTGATATAATGTTTAATGACAAAAATTATCTTGAACTATATGGTTACACTACAAGTCACTAATGTTTGCATAACTTTCTGACTATGCACCCATTCCTTCTGTCCTTTGCCGGTATATGTTTGAAGAAAGATAAAATTTCAGTCAACTTCAGTGCGTGCATGACCAGATCATTTTATATGTGTGTCTAAATACATCTTGTCCAGGGCTAAGGTCAAACTATTCCCAATTGGACATTTTGTACCTATCTCTTGACCTTCAGCAGATACCCGGGTAGGGTCAGGTAAAAGGGTTGTAGGTTCCCAGGTAGTAAATTTGGACTCCCAAGCCCTGGTTACAGATACAATATCCAAGCAGAATCAAGTTAGTGTTCAGATTAGGTTGGTACAGCAATCACACTGATTTCCTTTCTCCACAATGGTAGTGACAGTACCGGTATGTACATTTAACAGATACAACCAAGCAACTCAATATGTTGATTGCTTAGCTGATGTGCCGGTCGTGGGAGTGACCAAGTTTAGCTGTTCTGCGAACTAACAAAACTAGGTAATTCGTAAATGAAGACGTTGATTGTTGTTAAGGTAATGTTCACACACCCAACAGCATGAAAGTTTGTTAAAGAGATTGCATGGAAATGTTAACAATGCCTATGTTTGGGTATCTATCAATATTCAAATGCAACTGGCCACAGGTTATGGTTTGGTCTGTTGAAAGTAAGAATTTGTTTGTCTGTTTACATTTATATACATTTTTGATGTGGAGAATAAATAAAATACCTGACTAATTCATAAGATACCATTTTGTGAACTTGATGTTATCTTTCCTTCACTTGATCACGTACCATAGAAAGTCCATTATCATCAATAAATGTTATCTAATAAGAAATAGTGACCGTAGATAGACAGTTGTCTCAACATCTGCAGCTGTTGCGTACCTTTCCAGGGACCCCTGAAGAACTGGCCCCGGGATCATGAAACTAACTTAAGACCATATTTTGTCTTAACTCTTAAGATTTAGACATAAGACCATATTTTGTCTTAAATCGGACATTCACCTCATGCGTCACCTCGGGGCTAAAAAGGAAAAAAATACCAATTCAGTGGACATTTTGAGACTGCTTCAATTCTGTTGATATGTACAACGATGAAGAGCTCTTGGTAAAAGTTATAGATTTCATCGGCCTACCATTCATCGTTGATCTAACTGGTGATGAACTGGTATAGATACTACCCGACTCAGCGTTCCAAGTCTCCCGCCTTTTATTCAAGTTTTGATATTCCTTCAGTTTGTTGCCACTGGGGCTTTTCACCTTTTAGTTGCTCAGTCGTTTTGTGTCAGCCATATTGGATAGTGTTTACAAAATCATGTTATACGAACACCGCTTATGAGACGCAAATACCATCATGTATATTTCAAAATCGATACCTACATCTTTGAATACCTCATACATTTTAGAATCAAATGCCAAATGGTCTTTGTCACCAATACAAATTGTCTAGATGTAATGAAGCAAAATAAATGAGGTGTGAAAACAAACGCTGAAAAAAGTGCACTTGTTGGAAATGTAAACAAAGCCATTTGTCTATACATTGGCTCAGCATTTTCAGAATATACACGGGAAGAGAATCGTGCGAAGAATTAGGGAATTAAAAATATATACATTGCAATGATTTGATATTTTTAACAGAACAAGTCGAAGTTCCCGCGCTATGAGATGCCATGACTGACGCAAAATCATGCACAACGACAACAGTATTCATCGGAATTTCTGACTATTTCCATTGGTTTCAATGAAAAATATAACAACAAATAACAGTACACAGATTGTCAGAATGTTTCCGATTACTTATATGTCATATTTATGTACATACGAACCCTTAATCAACTCCTGACAGTCAACACGCTATTTTGTAAAATTTGGTCACCGGTAGTGATGTCAAACTTCAACATATTCGTTGTACATATTTGGTAATTTCTCTAAGGTGAAGTTCCTTGAATGAATTAAACAAGTGTTACAAGATGAAATGTAAATGTAACTGCAACATGTACGTATTTCTAGGGAGTGTAATAGTCAATATTATAAGTTCATATAAATAGTGTCCATGAATAGCCGTTTCATTTTATTTTATAACTAAAACTGACAATATAACTTAACCAAAATGGATATTATTTTTTGTTCAATTATATGCACACATTTCTAGAAGAATTGGCTTGGTCTTGGATTTTTTTTATGTCGTTTGATATACAGAACAGTGATATCTGAGGATTCGCCAGGTGCGTGTTTGTCACAGACGATCTATGAATTATTCCTCTCGCTTTGCATTATAAAATCAATGGGTTCATCCTTTTCAAAATATTGTGACCACAGGATATTAAACTGTTAACTTTATTTCTTCAAGAATTGTAAAAAGTAAAAATATAACCCATGCCACATGTATTCCGTTGCTGGATGATTATCCTTATGCGATTATCCTGATAATTCTATATCAATGGAGCTTTCTTCGCATCTTTATTGTAGTATAATTTTGAGACAAGATGAAGAGAAATATTTACATAATGACAGAACAAATACATACTTAATTACGTAAAATTGATGCCAAACAGGCGGATGTCTTGTCCAAACTATCGAATTGTTTATCTATTCAAGATATTATTTACACGGTAAATGCAGTCTTTTATGTTGTGTCGAAAAAGCGTCAAATTCCGTTTTACACTCTTTTTCCATACCATGATCGAAAAATTAGGGGAGATATGTATTAATCAAAATACCAGTGTCATCTTTCTGCAACATTGTCAATTGCATAAAAGTAGCCATGACGTCAACTAGAATGGTGTCATTTTTATGTAATTCATTTCATTTGATGACATTACATTAGTGCTCATTAATAATGGTGCAACATTAGTCAAATTACACTTGCACAATCAGGAGAATATTGGAATCTAAGGAATAATTTATGGTTTAGAAAGGGCCAACCATTTCGATATTACTTATCCATTATGAAGTACAGTTTCGTCATTTCTTATAGTTTTTTTTTGTGCCTAAACGTATACAGTTTCAATATCCATATTTGTGTTGGAATAGTTTGGTTCCTCGTGAACAAAACACTATGAAAATGTATGTAAACTAGTGCTTAACATAGCGGAGTTATGCCCCCTTTTCTTTGAACGCGTGTACCCTTTCTGTCGCCTTTTGGTGTCATTGAGGTAAATCAGTTTTCATCATTTATGGCAGGCTATTTTTTGCATTGAATTTATGTTGTTATTCATATACCGTTGTTTAACTCCACGCAATATGCCAGCTATATGACGGTGGTCTGAACCAGACAATCCAGTGATTGACATCATGAGCATCAATCCACGCAATTGGGACTGATGACATGCATCAACCAAGTCAGCGAGCCTGACCACCCGATCCCGTTAGTCGCCTCTTACAACAAGCATAGTCGCCTTTCACGGCAAGCATGGGTTGCTGAAGACCTGTTCCACCCTGGATCTTCACGGGTATAGCCAGAGGTTGATTCAGTGCTGCATGAGTGCATTTCTCGCACAACCTTCACTTTTCCGATCTGAGGCAAATGTACGTCAGAGAAAAACTCGGCATCCTAAGATTACCAAAGTACGGTATAACTTGCGCGTGTCCATATGTCGATGGTCTTAGACTTAGTTTCAAGATCCAGTCTTAGACCGAATCTTAGCTAAGCAAAATCTTAAAAACTTAAGCCAAAATTTGTGCTTAGGAAAATTTGAGCTAAGACCACTTGCATGATCCTGGGGCTTGGTCTTCAGCAAGCCATGCTTGTAACAGGATTGGGTGGTCAGGCTCGCTGACTTGGTTGAAGCATGTCATTGTATCCCAATTGAGTAAATCAATGCTCATGATGTCAATCACTGGATTATCTGGTACAGACTCAATTATTTACAGACCGTCGTCATATAGCTGTAATATTGCTGAGTGTGGCATTAAACAACAAAGAAGCAAAACCTCCCAAAGTGAACTTCACATTTATGAAAAAAATGTAATTTAACTCATCTGAGACATGGCAAAAAGGTTGAAAAGAATAATTAGTTACTTTGAGGCATCATGAACAGCTTGGGCTGCAAAGTGCATTCTGGAAGTTGGTCCTTGTAAAGTGCTTTCATGGTGATGATGCAATTATAAATATTGATAAGATATGACCTCCTCCATGACCTTGTGGATAGAGCATCTGCCCCGAAAGCGGAATATCAGTGGTTCAATCCCTAGCCGCATAATACCAAAAGCCTGACAATAGAATATTTTGTATTGCCATTTAGTTCCATTGATGGAACTTGTCAAGTATGCAGGAGCAATCTATGCTGTTGAAGAGAGGGAACAGGACAATGTGGGTAGTCAGTAATGGTCTTTTTGTGGTGTTGATTTTGACCTTATTTTTGTCCCGTGTCAAGCTGACAGGAACTTTAGTTATTTGTGTGTGTTGTTCTTTCCACTATTGGCTCCATGTCCATGTCCAGCTGACAGGAACTGTTGTTATTTGTGTGTGTTGTTCTTTCCACTATTGGCTCCATGTCCATGTCCAGGTGACAGGAACTGTTGTTATTTGTGTGTGTTGTTCTTTCCACTATTGGCTCCATGTCCATGTCCAGCTGACAGGAACTGTTGTTATTGTGTGTGTTGTTCTTTCCACTATTGGCTCCATGTCCAGGCGAGATGCAGTGCAGCAGTGCAGTGCCACTCATTTTTCAAGTTTGAAAAGTTTGGTAACATGTAAAAAATATACAATACTTTCATCCATTAATGCTCCTGAAGAAAGAGGGCTTCTGGTCATATTTTATCCTAATAAGTTGTTTTTTATTTCAGGCCATGGATGAATATTATGAAAAAATTAATGACCCAACCCAGAATGGTGCAATTTTCATGGCTGTGTGTCGGGGGAAGGTGAGTGGCACCAACACACCCATTCTGCCAATGTCATTACTTGAAAAGATGTTACAAATATTCTGAAAAAAATATTACAAATCAATTCGGCCTCTCTTTTTATCCCCCCGGCATATGATGCGGGGGGATATAGCGATCAGCCAGTCTGTCTGTCCGGCCGTCTGACCGTAACCATTTCCTTTTCTGGGGCAGAACTCGAAAACCATTCTGTGTATTTGATTGAAACTTGGCAAATCTATCAGGCACATACTGAAGTGATGCCTTTTGATATTTTTGGATTTTTCTAATTTTTATTTTTTTAAATTTTTATGGAATGAAGTTGGACATAGACTCAATTGGGGATGGGGTTCGCTTCCGGGGCAGAACTGCAAAACCATTCAGTGTATTTGATCGACACTTGGCAAATCTATCAGGCACATACTGAAGTGGTGCCTTTTCATATATTGGGATTTTTCTAATTTTTATTTTTTTAAATTTTTATGGAATGAAGTTGGACATAGACTCAATTGGGGATGGGGTTCGTTTCCGGGGCAGAATTTGAAAACCATTCAGTGTATTTGATCGACACTTGGCAAAGCTATCAGGCACATACTGAAGTGGTGCCTTTTGATATTTAAGGATTTTTCTAATTTTTATTTTTTTAAATTTTTATGGAATGAAGTTGGACATAGACTCAATTGGGGATGAGGTTCATTCCGGGGCAGAATTTGAAAACCATTCAGTGTATTTGATCGAAACTTGGCAAAGCTATCAGGCACATACTGAAGTGGTGCCTTTTGATAAAAGATTGTTTACGAAGTTTTATTTTTCACAATTTTATGGAAAGAAGTTGGATCTAATCTCCATTGGGGAATGGGTTCGTTTCCGGGCCAGAATTCGAAAACCATTCAGTGGGTAAACAATGTATGCTTCTTAAAGAACATTCAACTCTTAACTCATTACATACAGAATTGCGCATTTACTAGTGGTTACTTTAAAGACAGCTGCCGGGGGGATATGTCATCTTTCTGATGACTCTTGTTCTTTTTTACAGGAAAATAAATGTCTGTGGGGTGGGGGGGGCAAGCAAGGCAATTTTAGTTTTAGTTTTCTCCTCCACTACAGGTCGCCTGGTATAAAAAAAATAAAGTGGCTTAACATGGAAGGAGAGCCTGCATCACAGCTTTTGCTTTAAGCAATGCAAACCTGACTAATGAAACAGGGACACTGTTTAGACTTCGGAGAGTTAATACTGTCAATACAATCAGTTACATATTTACAATACATATTTGTTTCCAAGTTCATTACAACCTGAACATGGCTTGTCAAGTGATTACGCTGACAAACACAGATCTCTCAAATCTCTCGCTAACCAAAATGTCTTGCATTTGGACATTATTTAGGTCACAGGAAGTTAAGAGGACACTCAAAACTACCAACTGAAGTGCCTTGTGCTTCCCCACCGGTGCCTGTTCTTTGAAATTTGGATTCTGTTTCGAAAATCGTGGCCCTTGACCTGGTAAAATATGTCTGTCAGAAGAGAGACATACACGGCAGATCGGCAAAGGGAATTGAAGTAACCTCCGCTAGTTTAAGTAATCCTTGCAAACACATAGACAGCTTCTGCCTGTGAAGATCTAGGTTAGAATAGGTCTTCAGCAACCCATGTTTGTATTGAGGCGACTAACAGGATTGGCTGGTTAACTCGCTGACTTGGTTGACGCATGTCATCGTCTCCCAATTGCGTAGATTGATGCTCATGGTGTTAATCACTGAATATTGCTGAGTTCGGCATTAAACAACAAACAAACTTCCATAGGTTTCTACTCAAAAATCTTATCATTAATAGTAGGTCCTTGCTCAGAAAATATCAGCTTATCCGCCGGATAAAAACAGAGCAAGTACAGACTTATTTTTTTTCCATTTCAACAAAATTTGTAGTCAGCAGTTCCGTAAAGGAAGTTGAAAAAAAGTGTGGTCTTAGATTATTTATTAACCTTGGTAGAGGCAGTAAATTAAGGATCAACTGTTTCAGCTTATTATGGGAATAAGGTTGACAGATTTTGAGGAGAATTTTCAATTAATCATGTCAAAAGTGATTATTAAAATTTCATACTCAAATTATCTCTGATGTTCTTAACTGCCTTAGTTTTGAGTTGGTGTCTGGGAGACAAGCTGCATGAGGCTTCCTCAAACACAATGATGATTCTCCACTGTAGTTTCATGATATGAGAACATGATAGATCTTCTGTCCATGCTCCAGGTGAGTGAGGGTCTGGACTTCTCCGACAACAATGGCCGGGCTGTGATGATCACCGGCCTGCCCTATCCTCCCAGGATGGACCCACGCATCGTCCTCAAGATGCAGTTCCTGGATGAGATGAAGAGGAAGGCAGGCAGTAAGGTGAGACAGTTACCGGTAACTGACTTATTTATAAAGCAGCAGCATGTTGCTCCACCTAGGGACATCCTATTTGTTGGTGTACTGCTCTGCCTACCCCCTCTGTGTAAATATGAAGCATCAAAGCCAGAGAACAACCAGTCTGGATTATTCCCCTAAACAGATTCCATTTGGTCTAAAATGCTAAAATGGTGGTGAGTGAGTGAGTGAGTGAGTGAGTGAGTGAGATTGGTTTAACGCCGCTTTTAACAGTATTCCAGTTATATCACGGCATGAAAGCTTAATGTGGGAGGAAAGCCCAAAGTGATGCAGGTCTCAGACGTTTTCCACTTCAGTGAAACCCACGAGCACAGGTATGGTGCTGGCAAACCTAGAAACATAATCGGGGCAAACCGGGATTCGAACCCACAATCATAGGTTTCTGGCGTGTCCAAGGGATGCAACTCTGCACAGCGAATCGTGGCACCTTAGACGACTGGACCACCTGTACCCTCAAAATGGTGGTGAAAATCATATGAATGGATCACTGAAAACCAGTGATGACACCGATTGTTTGTGAAAAGGGCAAGCATGTCCTGCCTTACTGGTAGCTCCGCCACTGTAACAATTTGCAGGTGTTTGTACATGTACATGTTTGCGAGAGCTAACATCCATGTTTCAAACTAGACATATTCTAGCATGTAATTGGCTAAAATTGATGTTAAATAGCTAGAATCATTGGACATTCTGTTTTAAACTTGTTGTGCTTTAAATATGTGTTTTTATGGCCTGGAAGCTATTTTGTTATTAAGACAGCTACAGACAATGGAACTGTTTCTCATCAAGTTGCTTGCTTGTGACAAAAAGACCAGTGTCCAACACACAACCTCACTGACTGGCACATCTGCCAATTGGTCTGTATAGGACACCAATCCTGTATATATTTAAGAAATAATGTTCACTCTACCCCTGTGCAGTGTAACAAAGTATAGTTTTGCCGTGAAGTATTATAGTTTAAGTACAAGGATGCTTGACGTTATAACAGTTCATGTTTTTCACTTTGGACACAGTGGATAAATCCCCACAGCATGGTTGACATTGCCTTGCCATATTTCTTCTCAAAGAATAATATTCACATTTTCAACATGTTTAAAGAAACTATTTGACCTATTGACAATTGATGTGGATGTGCCCTCTGAATTGCCAGCAATGGTAGAATGATGTCAATAAGCATATGTTGGATCATGGGGAGGTGATTTGTGGTTTTGGTGAAACATCTTATGTGTATAAAATCCAGCTCTATGTATATAACATCCAGCACCTAACTGCTGTGAGTGACACTGTTTGCTGTTGGTCTGCAGAGCCTGAGTGGCCAGTCCTGGTACCGCCAACAGGCCTCCCGGGCAGTCAACCAGGCCATCGGGCGGGTCATCCGACACAAGCAGGACTTTGGAGCAATTCTGCTGTGTGACACACGGTAGGTCGTTCTCCAGCATTACCAAAGATTGTGATGGCAGAAGGAGTATCTCCTTTTTTCCCGGATTATGATATTATTGCCCTTAAAATGTGCCTTCTCAATGTACTTTAAGTTACTGAGAACTGAATATATTTTGTGTCTAAAAGAATCTTCAAAAATACATTTGATTGGGTGTTGAGTTCTTTTTTTGCCTTATGAAATTAAAGAAGATACATTTTGCAACAGTTTTTACATGAATTAAGTGTGGCTGGCTGAGTGTCTAGATGTGGAGAGTGTCTGTGTAAGTGCGGCTGGCTGAGTGTCTAGATGTGGAGAGTGTCTGTGTAAGTGTGGCTGGCTGAGTGTCCTGATGTGGAGAGTGTCTGTGTAAGTGTAGCTGGCTGAGTGTCTTGATGTGGAGAGTGTAAGTGTAGCTGGCTGAGTGTCTTGATGTGGAGAGTGTCTGTGTAAGTGTGGCTGGCTGAGTGTCCTGATGTGGAGAGTGTCTGTGTAAGTGTGGCTGGCTGAGTGTCCTGATGTGGAGAGTGTCTGTGTAAGTGTGGCTGGCTGAGTGTCCTGATGTGGAGAGTGTCTGTGTAAGTGTGGCTGGCTGAGTGTTGTGATGTGGAGAGTGTCTGAGTAAGTGTGGCTGGCTGAGTGTCCTGATGTGGAGAGTGTCTGTGTAAGTGTGGGTGGCTGAGCGTCCTGATGTGGAGAGTGTCTGTGTAAGTGTGGCTGGCTGAGTGTCCTGATGTGGAGAGTGTCTGTGTAAGTGTGGCTGGCTGAGTGTCCTGATGTGGAGAGTGTCTGTGTAAGTGTAGCTGCCTGAGTGTTGTGATGTGGAGAGTGTCTGTGTAAGTGTGGCTGGCTGAGTGTTGTGATGTGGAGAGTGTCTGAGTAAGTGTGGCTGGCTGAGTGTCCTGATGTGGAGAGTGTCTGTGTAAGTGTGGCTGGCTGAGTGTTGTGATGTGGAGAGTGTCTGTGTAAGTGTGGCTGGCTGAGTGTCCTGATGTGGAGAGTGTCTGTGTAAGTGTGGCTGGCTGAGTGTCCTGATGTGGAGAGTGTCTGTGTAAGTGTGGCTGGCTGAGTGTTGTGATGTGGAGAGTGTCTGAGTAAGTGTGGCTGGCTGAGTGTCGTGATGTGGAGAGTGTCTGTGTAAGTGTGGGTGGCTGAGCGTCCTGATGTGGAGAGTGTCTGTGTAAGTGTGGCTGGCTGAGTGTCCTGATGTGGAGAGTGTCTGTGTAAGTGTGGCTGGCTGAGTGTCCTGATGTGGAGAGTGTCTGTGTAAGTGTAGCTGCCTGAGTGTTGTGATGTGGAGAGTGTCTGTGTAAGTGTAGCTGCCTGAGTGTTGTCATGTGGAGAGTGTCTGTGTAAGAGTAGCTGCCTAAGTGTTGTGATGTGGAGAGTGTCTGTGTAAGTGTGGCTGGTTGAGTGACCTGAGATGTGGAGTGTGTCTGTGTAAGTGTGGCTGGCTGAGTGTCCTGATGTGGAGAGTGTCTGTGTAAGTGTAGCTGCCTGAGTGTTGTGATGTGGAGAGTGTCTGTGTAAGTGTAGCTGGCTGAGTGTCTTGATGTGGAGAGTGTAAGTGTAGCTGGCTGAGTGTCTTGATGTGGAGAGCGTCTGTGTAAGTGTAGCTGCCTAAGTGTTGTGATGTGGAGAGTGTCTGTGTAAGTGTGGCTGGTTGAGTGACCTGAGATGTGGAGTGTGTCTGTGTAAGTGTGGCTGGCTGAGTGTCTTGATGTGGAGAGCGTCTGTGTAAGTGTAGCTACCTAAGTGTTGTGATGTGGAGAGTGTCTGTGTAAGTGTGGCTGGTTGAGTGACTTGAGATGTGGAGAGTGTCTGTGTAAGTGTAGCTGGCTGAGTGTCCTGATGTGGAGAGTGTCTGTGTAAGTGTGGCTGGCTGAGTGTCCTGATGTGGAGAGTGTCTGTGTAAGTGTGGCTAGCTGAGTGTTGTGATGTGGAGAGTGTCTGTGTAAGTGTGGCTGCCTAAGTGTTGTGATGTGGAGAGTGTCTGTGTAAGTGTAGCTGCCTGAGTGTTGTGATGTGGAGAGTGTCTGTGTAAGTGTAGCTGCCTAAGTGTTGTGATGTGGAGAGTGTCTGTGTAAGTGTAGCTGCCTGAGTGTTGTGATGTGGAGAGTGTCTGTGTAAGTGTGGCTAGCTGAGTGTTGTGATGTGGAGAGTGTCTGTGTAAGTGTAGCTGCCTAAGTGTCCTGATGTGGAGAGTGTCTGTGTAAGTGTAGCTGCCTGAGTGTTGTGATGTGGAGAGTGTCTGTGTAAGTGTGGCTAGCTGAGTGTTGTGATGTGGAGAGTGTCTGTGTAAGTGTGGCTGCCTAAGTGTCCTGATGTGGAGAGTGTCTGTGTAAGTGTAGCTGCCTGAGTGTTGTGATGTGGAGAGTGTCTGTGTAAGTGTAGCTGCCTAAGTGTTGTGATGTGGAGAGTGTCTGTGTAAGTGTAGCTGCCTAAGTGTTGTGATGTGGAGAGCGTCTGTGTAAGTGTGGCTGCCTAAGTGTTGTGATGTGGAGAGTGTCTGTGTAAGTGTAGCTGCCTAAGTGTTGTGATGTGGAGAGTGTCTGTGTAAGTGTAGCTGCCTAAGTGTTGTGATGTGGAGAGTGTCTGTGTAAGTGTAGCTGCCTGAGTGTTGTCATGTGGAGAGTGTCTGTGTAAGTGTGGCTGCCTAAGTGTTGTGATGTGGAGAGTGTCTGTGTAAGTGTGGCTGGCTGAGTGTCCTGATGTGGAGAGTGTCTGTGTAAGTGTAGCTGCCTAAGTGTTGTGATGTGGAGAGTGTCTGTGTAAGTGTAGCTGCCTAAGTGTTGTGATGTGGAGAGTGTCTGTGTAAGTGTGGCTGCCTAAGTGTTGTGATGTGGAGAGTGTCTGTGTAAGTGTGGCTGGCTGAGTGTCCTGATGTGGAGAGTGTCTGTGTAAGTGTAGCTGCCTAAGTGTTGTGATGTGGAGAGTGTCTGTGTAAGTGTAGCTGCCTAAGTGTTCTGATGTGGAGAGTGTCTGTGTAAGTGTGGCTGCCTAAGTGTTGTGATGTGGAGAGTGTCTGTGTAAGTGTGGCTGGCTGAGTGTCCTGATGTGGAGAGTGTCTGTGTAAGTGTAGCTGCCTAAGTGTTGTGATGTGGATAGTGTCTGTGTAAGTGTAGCTGCCTAAGTGTTGTGATGTGGAGAGTGTCTGTGTAAGTGTAGCTGCCTGAGTGTTGTGATGTGGAGAGTGTCTGTGTAAGTGTAGCTGCCTAAGTGTTGTGATGTGGAGAGTGTCTGTGTAAGTATAGCTGCCTGAGTGTTGTGATGTGGAGAGTGTCTGTGTAAGTGTAGCTGCCTAAGTGTTGTGATGTGGAGAGGGTCTGTGTAAGTGTGGCTGCCTAAGTGTTGTGATGTGGAGGGTGTCTGTGTAAGTATAGCTGCCTAAGTGTTGTGATGTGGAGAGCGTCTGTGTAAGTGTAGCTGCCTAAGTGTTGTGATGTGGAGAGGGTCTGTGTAAGTGTGGCTGCCTAAGTGTTGTGATGTGGAGAGTGTCTGTGTAAGTGTGGCTGGCTGAGTGTCCTGATGTGGAGAGTGTCTGTGTAAGTGTAGCTGCCTAAGTGTTGTGATGTGGAGAGTGTCTGTGTAAGTGTGGCTGGCTGAGTGTCCTGATGTGGAGAGCGTCTGTGTAAGTGTAGCTGCCTAAGTGTCCTGATGTGGAGAGTGTCTGTGTAAGTGTAGCTGCCTAAGTGTTGTGATGTGGAGAGTGTCTGTGTAAGTGTGGCTGGCTGAGTGTCCTGATGTGGAGAGTGTCTGTGTAAGTGTGGCTGGCTGAGTGTCCTGATGTGGAGAGTGTCTGTGTAAGTGTAGCTGCCTAAGTGTCCTGATGTGGAGAGTGTCTGTGTAAGTGTGGCTGGCTGAGTGTCCTGATGTGGAGAGTGTCTGTGTAAGTGTAGCTGCCTAAGTGTCCTGATGTGGAGAGTGTCTGTGTAAGTGTAGCTGCCTAAGTGTTGTGATGTGGAGAGTGTCTGTGTAAGTGTAGCTGGCTGAGTGTCCTGATGTGGAGAGTGTCTGTGTAAGTGTAGCTGCCTAAGTGTTGTGATGTGGAGAGTGTCTGTGTAAGTGTAGCTGCCTGAGCGTCCTGATGTGGAGAGTGTCTGTGTAAGTGTGGCTGGCTGAGTGTCGTGATGTGGAGAGTGTCTGTGTAAGTGTGGCTGGCTGAGCGTCCTGATGTGGAGAGTGTCTGTGTAAGTGTAGCTGGCTGAGCGTCCTGATGTGGAGAGTGTCTGTGTAAGTGTGGCTGGCTGAGTGTCGTGATGTGGAGAGTGTCTGTGTAAGTGTGGCTGGCTGAGTGTCCTGATGTGGAGAGTGTCTGTGTAAGTGTGGCTGGCTGAGTGTCCTGATGTGGAGAGTGTCTGTGTAAGTGTAGCTGGCTGAGTGTCTTGATGTTGAGAGTGTAAGTGTAGCTGGCTGAGTGTCCTGATGTGGAGAGTGTCTGTGTAAGTGTAGCTGCCTAAGTGTTGTGATGTGGAGAGCGTCTGTGTAAGTGTGGCTGCCTAAGTGTTGTGATGTGGAGAGCGTCTGTGTAAGTGTAGCTGCCTAAGTGTTGTGATGTGGAGAGTGTCTGTGTAAGTGTGGCTGGTTGAGTGACCTGAGATGTGGAGAGTGTCTGTGTAAGTGTAGCTGCCTGAGTGTTGTCATGTGGAGAGCGTCTGTGTAAGTGTGGCTGGTTGAGTGACCTGAGATGTGGAGAGTGTCTGTGTAAGTGTAGCTGCCTAAGTGTTGTGATGTGGAGAGTGTCTGTGTAAGTGTAGCTGCCTAAGTGTTCTGATGTGGAGAGTGTCTGTGTAAGTGTGGCTGCCTAAGTGTTGTGATGTGGAGAGTGTCTGTGTAAGTGTGGCTGGCTGAGTGTCCTGATGTGGAGAGTGTCTGTGTAAGTGTAGCTGCCTAAGTGTTGTGATGTGGATAGTGTCTGTGTAAGTGTAGCTGCCTAAGTGTTGTGATGTGGAGAGTGTCTGTGTAAGTGTAGCTGCCTGAGTGTTGTGATGTGGAGAGTGTCTGTGTAAGTGTAGCTGCCTAAGTGTTGTGATGTGGAGAGTGTCTGTGTAAGTATAGCTGCCTGAGTGTTGTGATGTGGAGAGTGTCTGTGTAAGTGTAGCTGCCTAAGTGTTGTGATGTGGAGAGGGTCTGTGTAAGTGTGGCTGCCTAAGTGTTGTGATGTGGAGGGTGTCTGTGTAAGTATAGCTGCCTAAGTGTTGTGATGTGGAGAGCGTCTGTGTAAGTGTAGCTGCCTAAGTGTTGTGATGTGGAGAGGGTCTGTGTAAGTGTGGCTGCCTAAGTGTTGTGATGTGGAGAGTGTCTGTGTAAGTGTGGCTGGCTGAGTGTCCTGATGTGGAGAGTGTCTGTGTAAGTGTAGCTGCCTAAGTGTTGTGATGTGGAGAGTGTCTGTGTAAGTGTGGCTGGCTGAGTGTCCTGATGTGGAGAGCGTCTGTGTAAGTGTAGCTGCCTAAGTGTCCTGATGTGGAGAGTGTCTGTGTAAGTGTAGCTGCCTAAGTGTTGTGATGTGGAGAGTGTCTGTGTAAGTGTGGCTGGCTGAGTGTCCTGATGTGGAGAGTGTCTGTGTAAGTGTGGCTGGCTGAGTGTCCTGATGTGGAGAGTGTCTGTGTAAGTGTAGCTGCCTAAGTGTCCTGATGTGGAGAGTGTCTGTGTAAGTGTGGCTGGCTGAGTGTCCTGATGTGGAGAGTGTCTGTGTAAGTGTAGCTGCCTAAGTGTCCTGATGTGGAGAGTGTCTGTGTAAGTGTAGCTGCCTAAGTGTTGTGATGTGGAGAGTGTCTGTGTAAGTGTAGCTGGCTGAGTGTCCTGATGTGGAGAGTGTCTGTGTAAGTGTAGCTGCCTAAGTGTTGTGATGTGGAGAGTGTCTGTGTAAGTGTAGCTGCCTGAGCGTCCTGATGTGGAGAGTGTCTGTGTAAGTGTGGCTGGCTGAGTGTCGTGATGTGGAGAGTGTCTGTGTAAGTGTGGCTGGCTGAGCGTCCTGATGTGGAGAGTGTCTGTGTAAGTGTAGCTGGCTGAGCGTCCTGATGTGGAGAGTGTCTGTGTAAGTGTGGCTGGCTGAGTGTCGTGATGTGGAGAGTGTCTGTGTAAGTGTGGCTGGCTGAGTGTCCTGATGTGGAGAGTGTCTGTGTAAGTGTGGCTGGCTGAGTGTCCTGATGTGGAGAGTGTCTGTGTAAGTGTAGCTGGCTGAGTGTCTTGATGTTGAGAGTGTAAGTGTAGCTGGCTGAGTGTCCTGATGTGGAGAGTGTCTGTGTAAGTGTAGCTGCCTAAGTGTTGTGATGTGGAGAGCGTCTGTGTAAGTGTGGCTGCCTAAGTGTTGTGATGTGGAGAGCGTCTGTGTAAGTGTAGCTGCCTAAGTGTTGTGATGTGGAGAGTGTCTGTGTAAGTGTGGCTGGTTGAGTGACCTGAGATGTGGAGAGTGTCTGTGTAAGTGTAGCTGCCTGAGTGTTGTCATGTGGAGAGCGTCTGTGTAAGTGTGGCTGGTTGAGTGACCTGAGATGTGGAGAGTGTCTGTGTAAGTGTAGCTGGTTGAGTGACCTGAGATGTGGAGAGTGTCTGTGTAAGTGTAGCTGCCTAAGTGTTGTGATGTGGAGAGTGTCTGTGTAAGTGTAGCTGCCTGAGTGTTGTCATGTGGAGAGCGTCTGTGTAAGTGTGGCTGGTTGAGTGACCTGAGATGTGGAGAGTGTCTGTGTAAGTGTAGCTGGTTGAGTGACCTGAGATGTGGAGAGTGTCTGTGTAAGTGTAGCTGCCTGAGTGTTGTCATGTGGAGAGTGTCTGTGTAAGTGTGGCTGGTTGAGTGACCTGAGATGTGGAGAGTGTCTGTGTAAGTGTAGCTGGCTGAGTGTCGTGATGTGGAGAGTGTCTGTGTAAGTGTGGCTGGCTGAGTGTCCTGATGTGGAGAGTGTCTGTGTAAGTGTAGCTGGCTGAGCGTCCTGATGTGGAGAGTGTCTGTGTAAGTGTAGCTGGCTGAGTGTCTTGATGTTGAGAGTGTAAGTGTAGCTGGCTGAGTGTCCTGATGTGGAGAGTGTCTGTGTAAGTGTGGCTGCCTAAGTGTTGTGATGTGGAGGGTGTCTGTGTAAGTGTAGCTGCCTAAGTGTTGTGATGTGGAGAGTGTCTGTGTAAGTGTGGCTGCCTAAGTGTTGTGATGTGGAGAGCGTCTGTGTAAGTGTGGCTGCCTAAGTGTTGTGATGTGGAGAGTGTCTGTGTAAGTGTGGCTGGCTAAGTGTCCTGATGTGTCTGTGCAGGTTCAGCTCTAGTGATGCACTGGCCCAGCTGCCTGTATGGGTGCGGCCCTATGTGAAGAAGCCCCTCAACTTTGGACACTCCATTAGAGATATGATGGCTTTCTTCAAGACTGCTCAGAAGTCTGTAAGTAACATTCATTGCATATATTTCCTTCCACCAATTGTGGGCAGCTTATACAAGGTCATCGGACAGTCATCAAGAATGATTCATTGAACAACACAGAAACAAAGGGTTATCATGACCATCATTTAACTAATAATAGGAGTTAGGGCTGAAACAATATCCCGGGACACCGATGCATCGCGATTCACTCCATACGATACGGTGTGCGATTTGTGAGGTGCTGTATCTCGATTTTTCAGGATACGTTTTTTCAAAGACGTATATACGTATGTCTTTTTTTGGTTTGTAAATAAACTTTTATCACAGATAAGTTTTAAATGTGTTTTAACTCTTTCAACACCGTAGGCCGGTAAACCGGCCAAGAAGCATCGAGTCCTCAGGCACCGTAGGCCGGTTAACCGGCCAAGCCGTAGTCACGTCAAAATAGTATATAGTTTTAAGAACCTACCTGTCATACCATTCATTTATTAAATCTATCACATCTCACAATGTCTGAAATACGTATTCTATTTTAATTTATAATTTTTTATCTATAGATTAAAAAGTTATAAAAGCTATTTCCCGCAATGTCATTGAAAATATAATTCTCGGAAACACACTTTGACAACGGGTGCACATCGAACATATCAAAAAGCAAAACAAAGACGTCTCAAGCAAATCGTTAAATATATTATACAAAGTGATAAATAAAATCAACAAAAATATATCTAAAAGTGGTCAAACTTACAGCTAAGTTATTATTTCCATCTTTGCATGCGATCGCGTGTAATGTTAGTCAAGTGACATCTCGGCTTTCGGCGCCTCGAATTCTCAGCTCGGACACGATGTTCAATGCCAAAATATATGCATAAAAATTCTTTGTCACAGCTTTTAACCTAACATGATACATCCATGAAGCTCAATATTTTTAATATAGATCGCGATTTCCTGCTTAAAATGTTCAGAATAACACGATTTAACCAAAATATTTCATAAAAATCTGAAATTCATCGTACACGAGCATTTGTAATTTGATTGCTTGCCTCAGGTCACGTGCTCAAATTTGACCTATCATGAACCTTGTAGCAGATTCAGCAAGAAAGCATCATTAAAAACCATTTGTTATCCAATTGAAATCTTATGTTATAGCTACGAAAAGACTCCAGGCAATGTTACGAGCGTGGAGATAAAAAAAAAGCTTTCTAGCGATGTGTCATATGTCAGTCTTCGACGAACGTGTTATTCATACGAAGCTTTCGAAAACGGAGGTATTTCTTCATGTAACTGAGCAAACAGCTGCTGATATCTGGAAATGAGTGAAAACAGATACTATTCATAATTCTTTTTATAATAATTTTCCAATTACGTAAACAATGAAAATAAAAATGATAAGCAGATCTTTTGAAATTTTATATTTGCCCCAAATCATCAAATTTTCGCTTCCATGGTCCTTAATATGGATGTTAGGAATGTGTTAGCTCACATTTTTTTAATTTACAACGAACTTAATTAAGTTGTCAATGCATTATTTAAATAATGTGATAAACATAACTTTCATATTTATAAACACTAGGATTAGACCTTTCAAATGGTGCATAACATGGCTGTTGCTATAGATACTTGTTTTTAACTGTGTTTTTTTGCCTTTATACATGAAAACTGCACATCATTAGTTACTGGACACTGGTACATTTAGTATTTACTCCTACCATCTAGTCACAACTCACAAATATGTAGGAGTGTTACTTGTTTGTTTGCTAGCCATTACATGGAAATGGCAGATGATTCATTAAGTTAAATTACTCATTACAGTATATATTTTATGACTCATGAACATTCATTCAATTTCATTTAATTTTTCATTTTAATAAATTATGTTTTATTCATTTATCTCTTGTCTTCTCTTGTCACTATGTGTATTGTAGTGTATCGAATCGTGATGTAAGTATCGAGATACGTATCGTATCGTGACCTAGGTGTATCGTTGCAGCCCTAATAGGAGTGTGCTGCATGGTCAGTGTCTCTGTTCTATGTATTCAGTTGAGGGGTTTGAAAACTCAAAACTTTGGAAATGCCTTTTGCTATATCTTTCCAAATGGGCAGGATATTGCAATCAGCATGTCCGTCCGTCAGTTTTCCATGCTTTCCAGGGAAATAACTCTTCTCAATCCAACATTGAATTGAATTTCCTCCAGGCCTTAGAGGTATCTTACAACCAACTGATTTCCCATACATTTCTAGAGTAAAACTTTTAATTTTTTTAAAATAGCTGAACATTTAACAGCTTTTACATGCACATGTGTGCACAGTCTTGCTATGCTTGTGGTGAACTGGTGTCTTTTGATAATTAGGGATTTTTATTTGTGTTTGTTTTTTGTTTTGTTTCATGACGCCAATTTGGACTTATGCTCAAAATTTTGGATAATGCTCATTTCTTGAGCAGGACTCCAAAACTGTTGAATATTTCTGGATGTATCTTGCTATACAAATCTGATTAGGATGTTGGAAAATACTGAACAGCATTATTTCTTTCTTCACTGAACTGAAGGTATCCAATGGCAGTGAACCAAACCTTGTGGGGTATAAGTAGCCAAACTCCGAATAGCTCCAGATCAGGGGGATATGTCATCTGATGACTCTTGTCTAATCAAGACACAAACTGCACTGACTGTTGTGAATGGTTACAGATGCCAGCTCCTTGCATCAAGAAGAAGTCAACTCACTCTGAGGCAGCCGGGTGTCAGGGAGCCTACTTCATGCCCACATTCTCCAGGGGAACCACTCGGGGCAACATCGAGTATGAGCAGGCACGAACTATCCCTTCTCACGTCCCTAGTCTCAGGGCAGGTACAGGTGAGAGACATCTTTAGTTCCTAGTCTCAGGGCAGGTACAGGTGAGAGACATATATAGTCCCTAGTCTCAGGGCAGGTACAGGTGAGAGAAGACATCTATAGTTCCTAGTCTCAGGGCAGGTACAGGTGAAAGAAGACATCTTTAGTTCCTAGTCTCAGGGCAGGTACAGGTGAGAGAAGACATCTATAGTTCCTAGTCTCAGGGCAGGTACAGGTGAGAGAAGACATCTTTAGTTCCTAGTCTCAGGGCAGGTACAGGTGAGAGAAGACATCTATAGTTCCTAGTCTCAGGGCAGGTACAGGTGAGAGAAGACATCTATAGTTCCTAGTCTCAGGGCAGGTACAGGTGAGAGAAGACATCTATAGTTCCTAGTCTCAGGGCAGGTACAGGTGAGAGAAGACATCTATAGTTCCTAGTCTCAGGGCAGGTACAGGTGAGAGAAGACATCTATAGTTCCTAGTCTCAGGGCAGGTACAGGTGAGAGAAGACATCTATAGTTCCTAGTTTCAGGGCAGGTACAGGTGAGACACAACCATTGTCTCTAGTCTTGTCTGGAAGTTCTGGAATAGGTGTCCAGATAGAAATAAACTAATAGATTGCAGTAAAACATGTGATGTAATGAGTGAAGACGATTAAGATTTTGTAAATTTTGGTTTGTTTTGTCAGGGAACCAGTCACAAGCATTCTCCCAGCTAAGTCAGCAGTACAGAAGCAGTGGAAAGTCTTCACAATCCAGCACCAGGCAGAGTCTTCTCCAAGCCTTGGAACATGATGAGGTAAGGGAGATAACTCTTCTAAATTCAGCACCAAACAGCGACTACTTTGAAAGCCTTGGAAAATGATGAGGTAAGGGAGATAACTCTTCACAATCAAGCACCAAACAGCGACTACTCCAAGCCTTGGAACATGATGAGACAAGGGAGATAACTCTTCTCAAACCAGTACCAGACTGTCTACTCCAGGCCTTGGAACATGATCAAGCTCCTCACAGCGATAGTACGTTCCCGGAGCTCTCTATACTAACTGTGAATAGGTGGCCACAACCATGCTTGGAGTTGAACTGATTATCAAAACAACAAAGTAAATTCATCTGGAAAACATGGTCAGTCGTAAACCTTTTCAAATTGATGGCATTCCCAAAGACATAAACAAAAGTATAAATGTTACTACATATGGGGTTGGAGGGCAAATTTCAAGATTCTTGAAATGGCCGTGCCCACACTGTTGGCAGCGATGTTACCGTGAGTGTAACGAAGGTGTCATGCTCTGGGAAGGAGCTTGGAACATGATGAGGTAAGGGAGATAATTCTTCTCAAACTAGCACCAGGCAGTGGCTTCTCCTGGCCTTGGAACATGATGAGGTAAGGGAGATAACTCTTCTCAATTCAGCACCAGACAGTGACTACTCCAGGCCTTGGATCAATTTCTACCCAATATGCGACACCTTTTAGTGATAGTATTTTCAGTTCCAGAATCAGGTTGTCATTGTAAGCAGCTGGGCACAGGAGGGAAGGGAAATAACTCTTCTCAATCCAACATTGAATTGAATTTCCTCCAGGCCTTGGAGGTATCTTACAACCAACTGATTTCCCATACATTTCTAAAGTAAAACTTTTTAATTTTTTTAAAATAGCTGAACATTTAACAGCTTTTACATGCACAAGTGTACACAGTCTTGCCTAAAAGCAGCAATAAAATCTAAAAACTTGACAAGCTTCGCTAGCTCCTTTCTGATTTCAGGAAGATAAACACACCACCCCCAGTTCCACACCAAATGTCACTTGCTTGACAATATCTGTGGTCACATTCAGCATAAGTCATCTTGTAAAACAGAGCCCTAAATATAGAAATACATGGTCAGTTTAAATTACTGGATTACATTTAACATTTAAAAAACATAAAAAATCGTACTCAAATTCATCCAATCACAGCTGCCAGATGAGTTAACTGCTGGTCAAACGACAGATTCTTATTTGGCTGAGTAGAACCTGTAACACAATGAGGTAAGAGAGGTAACTCATCTCATACCAGCACCAGGCAGGGTCTGCTTGCCCTGGAACACGGCAAAGTAAGGGAGATAACTCTTCCCGCCTTCACATATTTCCTGCCCACTTGGTTGTACGGCAGTGTTCCTGGGTTTTATTCCTCTTCTGATCAGCAGGAGCTGTTACTGATTAACGTCAGATTAAAGGTTATGGTGGCATTGTTAGGGCTGACGTACCATTCTATTGGTACCGAAACCAAAGGCTAGAGATTGAATGCCCTGGCTACAGCCGATTGTGATTTCCTATTTCCAGTGGTCTGACTTGGCTGTTGTTGTAATTCAGTTAGTAACAGCATGACTTCACAGTTCAAAAGTGGCTAACAGATTATGTTTTGGCAACCGAGAGACGATGTGTCATGTACTTAACATATACTTGCCTCGTTCCCATGGCTCTTTTGTGGAGTTTATTTCCTGTGTTATGTTTGGGTTATGAGTGTTGCCTCATTTTCAGGATTCCCACAACAACATTGTTAGCTTTGTACCAAATGACATCATTTTCATGCTTCACATATTGTTCATGTGCTAATGTCTTTCATGGAATGATATTTATATCACATGTGGTTCATGTAGGAGTTTTGTAAAAAGTCATATTCAATGGCCATCGAGTTAATCCTGTTATTCAACTCTACTTATGACTTTTTGTCTGAAAATGTTTCACTCCCAATAGCACCGCAAGAATGATCACTTCACTTAGGAATTTATTATCAGCAATTTTCATATATTCAGCTATGTTTGAGGAGAAGTGTTTTATATCATTTTCAACTATGTCTGCGGAGAAGTGATTTATAACATATATTCAATGAGAAGAATTTATTTTACATATAACACTATGTCTGAGAAGTGATTTGTTTTTTATTTTCAAACCAGTACTTTATTTTCAGAAACATGTTGAGGATTCCAGTGTTTTGTTTGACACCCAGGTAAGATTTACCATTTTACACATATGCTAGTGGGGTGTTCTGATTTAATTCCCCAGGTGTCGCCTACTGACGCAAATGGCGGCTGGGTTATATGAGAGTTCCCAAACAGTTTAGTGGAATCATTACAATATTTGCATCAAATTCCACCAATACAATGAGACCAGATATTTTACCAATTTTGTTCCAAAACAAGTAATTTAAACTAATTACTGACCTTGCTAGAGTCATTGTCACAACCAAACATTCATTGGATTTATCAAAGTGGGCATTTTCCAGTGAGTGATCTCAGTCAGCCAGATATACTTGAGCATATATACTACATATATATACTACACATATACTGCACATATATACCACACATATATACCGGTACTGCACATGAACACCACACATAAATACTACACATATATACTACACATAAATACTACACATACATATACTACACATATATACTACACATATATACTGCACATAAACACCACACATAAATACTACACAAATATACTACACATAAATACTACGCATATATTACAGAGGGTGAAAAATTATTAAAAATGTTACTTGACCAAGGGCAAGTATGACCAACATTCTCACTTGCCCTATTTTAAAATGTACTAGCCCAAAATCAAGCTAATAAATTCAGTCAAATGTTACTGCTGCAGAACTGAGAATAAAATTCTGAAATTTGAACATCCATCAATAAACGTTCTCTTACGATTGCAAGCGTGTATGTTTGGGTACTTGGAACAAATGGTGCACTTCATGACTTTCGCTGTGTCATCATACGCAACCCAAGGAAACTGGTCTTTCCACCCAGCGATGAATGTTCGTTTTCGTTTACATTCGTCATACTTCTTATTCTTCGCCGATATACAACTTTTGGAATTTCCCTCTGCCTTCCTTTTAAGTTCGTCCCCACCGCCAAAGAAACTTAAAATAGACCGCTGAGACATGATCGGCCATGTGCGGTACTGGCAACATAAATTGTTATTGCAGATACCCCTCTGGTAAGCTGGTTCCCGGCTCCCTATGCGCGTCGTCAACTTGTGATATTGGAGACGGGGCCCAGCTTACCCCTCTGGGTGAGGCAAAGGGAGGCTACCCTGTCCTTTACTAGCTTACTCATTTGAAACAACAGATTTACTACAGTGATCCCTCGCTATTGCACTCATCAATATAGGGCTAACTCGGTATTTTTCAAGCCCTGTATATACTGCACATAAATACCACTAATATATACCGGTACTGCACATAAACACCACACATAAATACTACACAAATATACTACACATATCTACTGCACATAAATACTACGCATACAGGGCTTGAAAAATACCTTTGCCCGACGCCCGTGCCAAGTAAGGTTTAGATGTCGGGCGTGTAATATACCTTTTCTAGCATGCCCGTGGACAAGTAGAGCACACAAAATGAACTGGGTCAAGTTTCACGCGAATGTAATCATGTGATCATGTTACGGTATTTGATTGGCTAATATTTTGTTAGTGTCCCAGACTGACAATGTAATTTGCATACAGCTACGCCAGTCAACAAATGGGATTAATACATTTCGATGTCAGGCAGGTCAACAACGAGAACCAGGCTTGTTTCATTGTTAAATCGTAGTAACGCTTCCATATATGGCACATGTTTCTTGGAAATGGAATTTCTTGGAAATTGTAACGCGAGGTTGAAACATTTTCCGACTTTAGATGCTACGTCAGGCCCAGCTTTGATGAAATATAATTTTGTCGAACTACAACAAACGGGACTTTTAACGAGTGAAAGTATGGCATTTATTTAATATGTATTTCTTTTCGTTGTCAACTGAAGTTCATTCGAGGCGCTGACCGTGGTTGCTGTAAATAACGGCGGGTTGTGCGATCTATCCACCCCTTTACGCACGATTTCGGCAAAATTGATCTAAACTGTATTGAATGAAATTTTAAATAAAATTAATAAAATATGCTACAAACATATGTCAAGGTACAAACGTGTTTTTTTTATAACCAGATAGTAATAATAGAATTTAATTGCGGAATATGTTGATTGGTATTTCCGGTGTTGCGTGCAGGTGGTAATGTTTTTGCAATGGGGAAATGACATCGTGTCAGTGACTTGAGTTTACTAAAAGTGTATATAAGTTTTGGGAACCACGTGTTACCGCACACAACCGAGTTAGCCCTATATTGAAGAGTGCAATAGCGAGGGATCACTGTAGTAAATCTGTTGTTTCACATGAGTAAGCTAGTAAAGGACAGGGTAGCCTCCCTTTGCCTCATTAGCACCCAGAGGGGTATCTGCAATAACAATTTATGTTGCCAGTACCGCACATGGCTCAGCGGTCTATTTTAAGTTTCTTTGGCGGTGGGGACGAACTTAAAAGGAAGGCAGAGGGAAATTCCAAAAGTTGTATATCGGCGAAGAATAAGAAGTATGACGAATGTAAACGAAAACGAACATTCATCGCTGGGTGGAAAGACCAGTTTCCTTGGGTTGCGTATGATGACACAGCGAAAGTCATGAAGTGCACCATTTGTTCCAAGTACCCAAACATACACGCTTGCAATCGTAAGAGAACGTTTATTGATGGATGTTCAAATTTCAGAATTTTATTCTCAGTTCTGCAGCAGTAACATTTGACTGAATTTATTAGCTTGATTTTGGGCTAGTACATTTTGAAATAGGGCAAGTGAGAATGTTGGTCATACTTGCCCTTGGTCAAGTAACATTTTTAATAATTTTTCACCCCCTGGCATATATACTACACATTAATACTACATAAATATATACTGCACACATATACTTCAAATATATACTACCGTATATGACCGCGGATAAGCCGATCCCATAGATAAGCCGAGGTGCTAACTTGACCATTGAAATACGAAAGAAAATGATATGACCCGCAGATAAGCCGAACCAGGAATTGAAAGGCAAAAAACACAAAGTCGGACTGCAAGACATGTGCCGGTACTCGCAGATATTCAAAAATATAAGATGAAAAACGTTGTAATTATATTGAAAAAGTCATTATTATTTCTAATAAAGATTTAACAAACCAGTCATCCACTTTCATAATGTGGGAAGCTGTTTCTCATGTGTTTTTTTAATCTCATAATGATCGTTATATGTTGCCA
Source organism: Haliotis cracherodii (assembly GCF_022045235.1). Classification (NCBI taxonomy): domain Eukaryota; kingdom Metazoa; phylum Mollusca; class Gastropoda; order Lepetellida; family Haliotidae; genus Haliotis; species Haliotis cracherodii. The sequence goes on along the minus strand of NW_027266297.1, from coordinate 52,581,296 downwards.
TCAACAACTAAGCAGCATTTTGTGAATCGGTGTATACAGAATTATGAACCCGTGAGAAAATATATCAGCTGGAGTGAAGACTCGCAGTTTGAATTCAGCATCGTAAGCATGGCGTTTTTGTTTCAAACTCATGATGAGAATGTCAGTCAGTCTGACTGACTGATATAGAAGATTTAACGTGCGCTTTCCGACTGTAGCGTATTTCGCACACAGGCCTGGCCAGACCATTTAGTGTATTCCGAAAAGGGTGAAAGTGGTGTGTGCAACCCAAGAGGGGGCTTTTAGGGGTTGCTTAATTATATTGAATTTTTGGAATTTTGGAATTTGGAATAAATGCCGAGGTGGGTGGAGGAGGGAACTAAGGGAGCCGGGTGAGGTGGGTGTTTGTTTGTATGTTTATTGGATTTTGGATTGGTAGATTAATTAGATTTTAGATGTGCTTAATTAGGTCTGTTTTGATTAGGAATACGCCTAGGGCCTTGAAGTTTTCTAGTTTATTTTGAGGGTTTAGTATTTCATCTAGAGTAGGAACCTTATTTACCGGTAGATTGAGGGTGGTTTGTATGTAGTGTGGTTCTGTGTGTTTGGTAGTGGGTGCAGTGGATGAGTGCGTGTTCTGTGGTTTCGGGTTGTTTGCAGTGGGGGCAGTTGCCTGTGGTGTGCCTTTTAAGTTTTTTTAGGTGGTTATTTAGGTTAGTGTGTCCTGTTTGAAGTTTTGTAATTAATCTGTCAATTTTTGTTGAGGGGTGTAGGATTTTAGGTTTGGCTAGTGGTTTTCTGAGCACTTTTTTGATTTGGCTATTGGAGTTTTGATATTGATTATGCCATTTTTGGGTTATTTTTTGTTTGTTTACACTTTTAATTTCTGATTTTGAGATGGGTAGGTTTAGGCTTATTTGTGGTATTTTGAGAGGTAATTTAACTGCTTTATCGGCGCTTTCGTTGCCGTAAATTCCTACTTGGGCGGGGATCCACAAGAAGGTTATTTGTTTGCCTGCTTTTGTTAGGTCGTTGGAGCTTTTAAGTATTTGGTTTATTAATTTAGGTCGGTTGTAGGTATTTTTGTTTTGGAGGGCTTGTAGTCCACTAAGGGAGTCGGTGAGAATTAGGATTTTATTGTTGTTTTTAGATTGTTGGTTATGCAGGGCTGAGTCGGTAAGATTGTGTGGATATAACTGGTTGTGTGGTATGGACTCCGAAGCCTGTGTGGTTGGAGATCGGGTCTGAAGATCCGTCAGTGTATATGTGACACCAATTTGGCCAATTTTTGTGTATGTATGCAAGTGTGGTGTTCTAGCTATGTTTGGGTCGGTTTGTTTATTTATTTGGTTTGCTAGCGTTTGTGTCTATTTTGGGTATTTTGAGTTTAGGGTTGAAGATATTTGATTTTTTTTCAGTTTTGTTTAAGATTTTGAGTTTGGTGTTCATTGAGGTAGTTAGTTATTCTTTGGGATATTGGGGTGAGTAATGGGTGTTTGCGAGCTAGAGCTTGGTTTCTTGGGCTAATGTTTTGGTTAATTAAGTTTTGGATGAGAGTGTTTGTTTTGGACGCGGCCCAGAAATTAAGGCTTAGATGTTCCCTGCGTAGACTTAGTGGCATTTCCCCTGTAAGTGCCTGAAGTGAGGTGTAGGAGGTGCCATGTTGGGTGCCTGTAATTAGTTTAAGGGCTTGGTATTGTATTGAGTCAAGTTTTTTAGATAGAGGGTTGTTTAGGGTATTGTATATGGCGCAGTCGTAGTCTAGTTTTGATCTAATTAGTGCTGTATAGAGTGAGAGGAGGGTATCTTTGGAGGCTCCCCAGTTAGAGCCGGTGAGACATCTTAGTGTGTTAAGGGCTTTGCTGCATCTAGTTTTTAGGGTTTGGACGTGAGCCTCCCAGGTGAGATGTTGATCGAAAATGAGTCCTAAGAATTTGGTTTGTTTTTGGAATTTGATTGTTTGGTTGTTTAGCTGGAGGATTGGGAAGGCAGGTTTCATGTTTTTATGTTTGAATACTGAGTCGGGCGAGGTTATCGAGAGTTGATCGGCCAGGAGTGAAGCCGCTTTGGTCAGGGTTTTTGATGTTGTTTTGGTCTAGGTGGTGCTGTAGCCTATATTTAGTCATAAGTTCCATTATTTTGCAGAGATTTGAGGTTGGGGAGATGGGCCTATAGGAGTTAGCCTGATCTGCTGGTTTATTTGGTTTAGGTATTGGGATTACTAGAGCTTCCATCCATGAGGATGGGACCTGTCCGTTTAGGTAGACTAGGTTGTATAGTTTAAGTAAAGTTTGGAGTAGTTTGGTAGGTAAGTGTTTGATTATTTGGTAAGAGGTGAGGTCTAGGCCAGGGCAGGGACTGTTCCTTTTTTTCTATTGTGTGATTTAGTTCTTCTATGGTGTAAGGCTGGTTTATTTCTAGGTTGTCTTGTCTGTTTTCTTTGGAGAATTTGGTTTCTTTTTTTAGTTTATCTTGGAATTTCTTACTGAAGTTACTGTTGCTACTAACTTTAGAGAAGTGTTTGGCTAGGTTGTTGGCCTTTTGGGTGGGGTAAGTTGAGTTGTTTATATTGGGGCTTTTTTGTGCCGTTTGATGCCTCTGATGGTGTGAATTTTGCGCCACACCTTCCTAGCGTCGGTGTGGTGGTTTAGGTGCTCACAGAATTTTTTCCAGTTTTTGGTTTTAGCAGTTTTAATTAGGTTTTGGACTTGGTGGTTAAGTTCATGGGCTGTTTTGAGATGAGAGGGGTCTCGTTTAGCTCTGTTGAAGGCCGATTTGCGTTTTAGTCTAGTTAGCTCTATTTCCTCATTCCACCAAGGGACGGTGGGTTTTCCTGGGTTGGATGATTTGAAGGGGATTGCGGATTTGGCTGCGTTGATTATGAAGTTAGTTAGGTTTTGACAGAATGTTTCGGGGTCTTTTGTTTCTAAATTGTTAAGATTAGCTTGGTTGCATAATTCTTGGAATTTGTCCCAGTTGGCGTTTTTGTAATGAAATTTAGGTTCCTGTTTAGGGGTTTGATTTGGTATTTTTAGATTTCCTAGGGTTATGTTTATGGGAAAGTGGTTGCTGCCTAGAGATACTGGGTGGACGTCCCACATCAGACTTTGTGCTAAGTCTGGTGTACATATTGTTAAGTCAATAGCCGACATGGTGTGGTGGATTTTGTCGTATCTAGTTGGTTGGTTATTGTTTAATAGTATTAGGTCATTTTTTTCGATCCACTCTGATATTAGTTGTCCATGGTTGTCTAGTTTATCTGCAATGCCCCAGGTAGGATGATGGGCATTGAAGTCTCCTAGGAAGATGGTTGATTTATTTCCTAATTGATAAAGGATGTCTAGGTCTGTATCTTTAATTGGTTTTAGTGTTCAGTAATAGATGTTAATGATTTTTATTTTTTGGTTATTGATGGTGACTTGGATTCCATTAGCTTCTATATTAGGAGTGTTTACTTAAACTTCCTCGTAGTTAATATCCTCTCTAACGTAGATGATTAGACGTCCCCCTGTTCTGCCTGGGATGGTTTTTGACCTGTCGGTTCTTACTGCGTTATAATTTGGTAGGTTGAATTTAGTTTTATGTGAGAATTTGATTTCTTGAATACATGCTACATGGGGACCTTTATCTATTTTGAATTTAGCTTTCAGTTCAGAACCATGGCCGGCGAGGCCATTGGCATTCCATTGAAAAATGTTTAGGCCTTCCATTGGGAAACTGGGTGGATTTATGTTTGGTTTAGGCTTGGTTTAGGTATTTACTTTAGTAGGTCATTAAGGTTGTTTCTGAAACGGTCGAAAGGGGTGGTGACGAGTTTTAGTTTATGTGTCAGTCAGTTGTTGTTGCATTAAGTGTTTAAGAGGTCGCCTTCTGCCTAGGCAATTTCGGCTGACCTGTCCCTCTTTGGGACTCTTGTGTGTGAGAAGGGTACACATATCTATTGTGAGTTCGGTGTTCACATGATTTCTGTAAAAATATACCAACTTTTATAACCCCCTCTACACCACTATTGTATGTTAATCCACCCGGACTACACATAAATACTACACATATATACTACACATATGTACTTCAAATATATACTACACATAAATACTAAACATATATACTACACATATGTACTACACATATGTACTTCAAATATATACTACACATAAATACTACACATATATACTACACATATATACTACACATATGTGTGGCATATCAAGGAGTGGCAGGTCCAAGAATCGGCCACAGTTTTATACCCACCACAGTTCGTGACAGTTCGTGCATTTTCGATTTCGCGAGAAATGGGTGCATGATACCCACATATTCATTGAAATGGTGTGTTTTGGTGATTCAATTTTTGTTGTTGCGTTTTTACTCGGGGCTTCCAAAATGCAACCAAAAATATTGATAACACCATCAGACTTCACTGCATGCTAAAACTCTATCAATTTATGGTTCCGTGTTTGTTACCTATTTGCTTAAAACCACTTGCGTTTCTTTTGCGTTTGGGTATATATACTTCAAATATATACTACACATAAATACTACACATATATACTACACATATGTACTTCAAATATATACTACACATAAATACTACACATATATACTACACATATATACTACACATATGTACTTCAAATATATACTACACATATATACTACACATATATACTACACATATGTACTTCAAATATATACTGCACTTAAATACTACACATAAATACTACACATATATACTTCAAATATATACTACACATATATACTACACATATATACTACACATAAATACTACACATAAATACTACACATATGTACTTCAAATATATACTACACATAAATACTACACATAAATACTACACATATGTACTTCAAATATATACTACACATATATACTACACATATATACTACACATATGTACTTCAAATATATACTACACATACATACTACACATATATACTTCAAATATATACTACACATAAATACTACACATATATACTACACATATACTACACATATGTACTTCAAATATATACTACACATAAATACTACACATATATACTACACATATGTACTTCAAATATATACTACACATATATACTACACATATATACTACACATATGTACTACACATATATACTACACATAAATACTACACATATATACTACACATATGTACTTCAAATATATACTACACATAAATACTACACATAAATACTACACATATATACTTCAAATATATACTACACATAGATACTACACATATATACTACACATATGTACTTCATATATATACTACACTTAAATACTACACATAAATACTACACATATATACTTCAAATATATACTACACATATATACTACACATATATACTACACATAAATACTACACATATATACTTCAAATATATACTACACATAAATACTACACATATGTACTTCAAATATATACTACACATATATACTACACATATATACTACACATATGTACTTCAAATATATACTACACATATATACTACACATATATACTTCAAATATATACTACACATAAATACTACACATATATACTACACATACTACACATATGTACTTCAAATATATACTACACTTAAATACTACACATATATACTACACATATGTACTTCAAATATATACTACACATAAATACTACACATAAATACTACACATATATACTTCAAATATATACTACACATAGATACTACACATATATACTACACATATGTACTTCATATATATACTACACATAAATACTACACATAAATACTACACATATATACTTCAAATATATACTACACATATATACTACACATATATACTACACATAAATACTACACATATATACTTCAAATATATACTACACATAAATACTACACATAAATACTACACATATGTACTTCAAATATATACTACACATATATACTACACATATATACTACACATATGTACTTCAAATATATACTACACATATATACTACACATATATACTTCAAATATATACTACACATAAATACTACACATATATACTACACATATACTACACATATGTACTTCAAATATATACTACACATAAATACTACACATATATACTACACATATGTACTTCAAATATATACTACACATAAATACTACACATATACTACACATATGTACTTCAAATATATACTACACATAAATACTACACATATATACTTCACATATGTACTTCAAATATATACTACACATAAATACTACACATATATACTACACATATATACTTCAAATATAAGACCGCCTCCGTGGCCTGGTGGTAGAGCGTCCGCCAGGAGAGCGGAAGGTCCGGGGTTCGATCCCCGACCGCGTCATACCAAAAGACGTTAAAAGATGGTACTTGTTGTTACCCTGTCTGGCGCTCGGCATTAAGGGGCTAAAACAAGGACTGGTTGGCTCGGAATCAGTATACTGTGTCTGAGTGGGGTATTCATGTAAAACTGCGGCATGGTATCTCAGTGAGCTAGCACTATAAATCGGCATCAGTCCGGACTAGTACAAGCAGCCACACAAACACACACATGTACATGCACGTCGCTATATAAGTGCAATAATCTTGGACGCGACGTTAAACCCCATTTCACCTCACCTCACTTCAAATATATACTACACATAAATACTACACATATATACTACACATATGTACTTCAAATATATACTACACGTAAATACTACACATAAATACTACACATATATACTTCAAATATATACTACACATAAATATTACACATATATACTACACATATGTACTTCAAATATATACTACACATATATACTACACATATGTACTTCAAATATATACTACACATAAATACTACACATAAATACTACACATATATACTTCAAATATATACTACACATAAATACTACACATATATACTTCAAATATATACTACACATAAATACTACACATATATACTACACATATGTACTTCAAATATATACTACACATAAATACTACACATATATACTTCAAATATATACTACACATAAATACTACACATATATACTACACATATGTACTTCAAATATATACTACACATAAATACTACACATATGTACTTCAAATATATACTACACATAAATACTACACATATGTACTTCAAATATATACTACACATAAATACTACACATAAATACTACACATATATACTTCAAATATATACTTCAAATATATACTACACATATAATACTACACATAAATACTACACATATATACTTGAAATATATACTACACATATATATTGCACATATATACTTCAAATAAATACTACACATATATATTGCACATAAATACCATGCATATATACTACACATAAATACTACACATATATACTTCACATATATACGACACAGATATACTGCACATATATACTTCACATATATACTACACATATATACTTCAAATATATATTACACATATATACTCACATAAATACTACACATAAATACTACACACATATACTCACATGCAAAAGAAACGCAAGTCGAGTATGCAGTATACATGTTATTTATTTTCAACAGTAAAGATAAGTAATACTAATAGGTCAAGATTGACAACAATTTGACTGAAGACAGTTTAATGGATTAAAAGGCAGATGACATTATTTATTTTTTTCAAATGTTAAGGGCCTACACAGTTTCGGGTCAATACCCAAAATGTCAGTCAATACCTGGTGGGACCACCATTAGCATTGATCACTGCCACACATCTCCTGTACATTGAGTGGATCAGACGATTTGTGAAGGCCCTAGGGATCCTCCTGCACACATCCAGAGCAGCTGTGTGTAGTTCATCGGCATGTTGTGTTGTTGCAGAAAGGCCATGGTAGCTCTGGCAACATGGGGACGAGTGTTGTCCTGCTGGAAAATGTGTTGTTGATGTTGTGCAAAAAATGGAACAACATGGGGTCTGATCACTTGGTCGATATACCGCTGAGCAGTGACGCCGTGTCCCCGACCTTGACCAACATTCAGATAGCACATGGGTCCAAGTCTCACATTAAGTCCAATCCCTGCCCATATCATGACGCTATGTCCACCCCATGGATCCCTTTCCACAACGTTTCTGTCAGCTAAACGATCACCTCGACGCTGCCAAATTCTGACTCTTCCGTCTGCATGGGAGACTCAAAAGTAACTTTCATTAGAGAAGATGACACGCCTCCACTCACGATGACGCCAATTGTAATGACCCTGTGCCCACTGAAGTCGTGCTTGTCGATGCCGTGGTTGGAGAACAGGACAACGTGCTGGTCGGCGACATCTGAGGTTGTTGGAACGGAGACTTCGGATCAAAGTGTCCTGGCTAATGTGTCAATTATGTGTTCCTATGGTCTCTCGAGCACTTTCACTTGCAGTTAGGAACGGAAGTCGCTGGTGTTGACGGGTAATCTGCCGATCTTGTCGAGGTGTGATGACCCTAGGACGACCGCTCCGAGGAAGGTCATCTGTGGTCTGTGTAGCATTGTATCTATGCAGGAGACAGTAAATTGTGGACAGACTCTCCAGCTTCCAAACATCCGATAGCCTGGTTTATCTAAATTTGAGTTAGGCGTGGCAGTGTTGACCAAGGAGTGGCAGGTCCAAGAATCGGCCACAGTTTTATACCCACCACAGTTCGTGACAGTTCGCGCATTTTCGATTTCGCGAGAAATGGGTGCATGATACCCACATATTCATTGAAATGGTGTGTTTTGGTGAATATTTTTTGTTGCGTTTTTACTCGGGGCTTCCAAAATGCAACCAAAAATATTGATAACACCATCAGGCTTCACTGCATGCTAAAACTCGTATCAATTTATGGTTCCGTGTTTGTTACCTATTTGCTTAAAATCACTTGCGTTTCTTTTGCGTTTGGGTATATATACTTCAAATATATACTACACATATATACTACACATAAATACTACACATATATCCTACACATATATGCTTCAAATATATACTACACATATATACTACAGATAAATACTTCACATATATACTTCACATATATACTACAAATATATACTTCACATATATACTACACATATATACACACATAAATACTACACATATATACTTCACATATATACTAAACATATATACTACGCATATATACTACACATATATACTACACATAAATACAGTCGTCTCGTTTATCAGACACTTGTTTATCTGACAATCGGCTGTATGCGACACTAATGATCGGACCCGAATAAATCAGTGCTTTTTGGCCCGTTAATCCGACAGTCTTGCACTCCGACTCCGACACACCTAATTTGCAACAAATTACCAAAATCACTCATTATTCAGTCTTGTTAACTGACAGAGTGATCAACGAACTCCGTGGCCATCTGCCCGCGAGTACACAGCCCGTGTTTTGATGCGAGACGACTTATCTATATGCCATTAAAAGCTATTTTGGCCAAAGCATATGTATCTCTGATGACATCTGAAAATAGTGTAAAATGAAAAATATGCCATTTTCACATTTTACCAATTCACTGTTCTAAACATGATTATTTATTCAAATAAGGTATAGAGTCTAGCTTCATGAGAAGTTCAATTACAAATCCATTGGGTGTCTGCTCTTTGTCAGAACACCAATCATCATTCCGAAAAGACTTGTTTTAGTCTGTTTTCAGTCGTACAAATGGGTATCTCATACCTCTAGTCGCACGTTAAAAGGAAGCCAGAAGCTGGAATGTAAACAATAAACTTGTTTCTGTCCGGTTGCGCACGCACCTCCCTATGACATGCCACAAATCTCTCAGCAGGCCTCTGAGCTGGTCGCTCGAGAAGGACTTTCGCGATAGACTGCTAGTTTGTATTCTACTAGTACTTATTGTGTTTCTACAGTTGTTGTTCTAATACAGTAATAATATGTCTTACCTGTAGACTCCTGGAATGTAATCCTTGGTAATCCATTGTTTGTGTTCAATACGTGTTTCACTGTTTGACTTGATTATACCTGTGGCAACATGTCGGGCTTTTCTGCCTCGTGTCAAAGTATACTGTCTAAAGTAGATCCTCACAAGTATTGTCCTTCCTGCATCATTAAGGACGGATTTTCAACGTGTTCGTGGGGTAAACGTTGTAAAGTATGTGTTCACTTCAATAAACTTTAATTGGTATCTTCGTGCGTTGGCGAAGCGGGCTACTGCCAGCGCTACAAGCAGAGTAGGTCATCGGATGGATCCCTGGACTCTGCAGCCTCTAAAACTGGCCCTGGGGGTGGCGCGTCGGCCACACCCAAGAAATCAGTTGATAACGACCTGCCCCAGTCAACTTATGTTTTCGACAAGACACGTGACCGTTCGCCTGCTGATGATACTACCCGCACGACTGATCTTCGTCATTTGGTTGATCGAGAGCATCACCCCTGTATGACGGGACCGGCTCATGACGAGGACCATGAGGGGACTACGGTCCCCAGTCGGTCCGTCTCTCGTCCTACAAACAACGACAGGTCGACAGTGAACACGGATCCCACTCTACAAGTTGTTCCCGCCCTGGGACGACAGGTGGAGGGCCTCGTCAAGAGACAGGAAACGACACGAGGACGTTCATCGCCTTCGAGGTCGTCGGGAGTTTGATTTGGACGATAACTACGATGGGGATTGTAGTACTTCTACAGTTAAGAGATTGTAGCCCTCGTCCCCACGGGGACGTGCGACGCTCTAGAAGGGAGTTTTTGGGAGATCAGCGTCGTAGAGATAAGGATCGATCGTCACCCTCTTCTCACTTTCATATCGACCCGACTTTGATAGGCCAGATAACGATGGCGGTACTCGCCTCGACGGCGTCGACCAAGAAGGATTTGACTACGTCGGAGGTCCATGGACCATCGTCCTGTACACCAGTTCCTTCATCTACGCCTACACAATTGACGTCAACGATGGATTGTGACGACAGCGTCGTAGAGATAATGACCGATCGACACCCTCGTCTCACTTTCATATCGACCCGGCTTTGATAGGCCAAATCACGACGGCGGTACTCGCCTCGACGGTGTCGACCAAGAAGTATTTGACTACGTCGGAGGTCCATGGACCATCGACCAGTACACCAGTACACCAGTACCTTCATCTACATCTACACAATCGACGTCGACGATGGATTGTGACGACAGCCTTTCTGCCTGAGTTATCAAAAGATGATGACAAACCGAAGTGTGCTGGCTTTAAGGTTGGAGATATGCCGCAGTCTCTTCAGTCTTCTCCTCCCGATGTCTTCAGAGCCATGGCTCAGGATATAGACCAGTACTTGCCTCTGCTCTGCCGGGGCAGAGTTTCAGCAAACCACCTGTTCGATCGCATTACCCGATCTATGGCATGCGGTTTTCGTCACCCATGAGTAGGGACTTGGATTAGGGGCTACACTTCAAGAAACCAGCGCCCTCCAAGATTCTTGTAGTAGACAGGCATTGGGGATCTATGGACACTGCTGTTCGTCACCAGCTACAACCGCTTGCTATGCTGTCGACAGCGAGCCAGCAGGGGAGGTAGTTAGGTCCCTCCCCCCGCCGTCACCATCGTCGGAGTCTACTACCTTTAGACGAGCTACCGGTAGGGGGAAGACTTCATCACACGGATCATGAAGACGGTCGTAGAATGGCTCCATCGGCAGGCGATCAAGGTCGCCTTCTACCTAGACGAGCCATCTCCTACGGGCGACAGGTTCACTAAAATACCGGAATTGCAGAAAATTCTACGTGCCATCATGGTTGAAGATGAGTCATATTAATTCCGACTGCCGGCCTGGGACCTCGATATCGTTCTGAGCTACCTGTCTAGTTAGACTTACGAGCCTCCTGATCAGGTCGCGTTCGACAATGTCTCAGAAAAGCCCAGTTCGTGCGCTAAGTATTTACTGCAGCGAACTGAACAGCGACGACAACATTTTTGACGGCTGTTCATACCGCTGTCAACCAATGCAAAGAAAGAGATTCCACGTAATACTCTCTCCTTTTGTTTGAGAGCGGTCATTCTCAGAGCTTACGAGGCGCAAGGACTCGCACATCCCACCTCCTCCCATCTGCACGAAGTTCGAGCCATAGCTTCAACATGAGCACACAGTTTGGTCCACTCGTAGCGGCACAACCGATCTCCCAGAAAAGACAGTGAATTTGTGCTTTATTCACTTTTTGCTCGACACTTCGTGCCAGATAACAGGTTTCAATAAAAACTGTTGGTGAATGTACGCATTCTTATGGTTTTTGTTGCATGCAGTACTTCGGCTGCTTTATTATGGTTATTCGGTGTATGCATCGTCTTCCCATACTTTATAGTACTGCTCGTATTTTTTAGTTGGCTTGTATACTGCGAGTTGCTCTGTAACTAAACTATACGTCGACCACTTCGATCTCAATTCAACTGTCGTGTGCAGTTGTCCTGTTGCATCGATAGTTACTTGTGGGTCGAAGTGCATTAAACATGCTGTTTCAGTTACCTTGTATACTGTGAATTGCTCTGTAACTAAACTATACGTCGACCACTTCGATTGCAGTTCAATTAACGCGTGCAGTTGTCCTGTTGCATCAATAATTAGTTGTGTGTCGATGAGCATTAACCATGCTGTGCGTTCGTGATAAACAATTTGTCTTGTCCGTGCATCTGGTCGAATGTTCTATTGTCACTACAGGGGTGAGGAACTTGGTACATTCGACGTGAGTGAGGTCACTTCCTGACTACTTTCCCGACCCTCCTTCCAGTGTTCCGTCGAATTCTACCCATTTGTACGACTGAACACAGACTAAAACATGGGTTTTTCAGATTAAAAATGATGTTTTATTGGTCTGTTTACAGTCGTACGTTCCCAGCCAGCCATCCCCACTGGGAAGTAATCCAGTCCAGTCCTGCTTGATGGCTTATTCTTCGAGAATTGTGACATGTCATAGGGTGGTGCGTGCGCAGCCGGACAGAAACAAGTTTATTGTTTACATTCCAGCTTCTGGCTTCCTTTTAACGTGCGACTAGAGGTATGAGATACCCATTTGTATGACTGAAAACAGACCAATAAAACATTGTTTCTAATCTGAAAAAAACATTTTCTTCTATTCCGAGAGATTTGGTCGTCAATTTGTTGCATACATTAGCTCAGATTATTACACATATGCATGGGCCGATAATTGTGAAATATTCATTGTGGCAAATTTATATAGATAGATTAAATAAAACATGCACTTCATTTCTTAAATTAAAGAAAATATATACCTGAAGGAAATTCGTCACGTTATATTTGGACATAAAGAGGACGTAATTCTACCAACGACTTGGTATGATCATGCCAGACATCAGTGATTTGTCCAGACAAGAGCAGGGGCGGTCGGGTAGCCTAGTGGTTAAAGCGTTCGCTCGTCATGCCGAAGACCCGGGTTCGATTCCCGACATGGGTACAATGGGTGAAGCCCATTTCTGGTGTCCCCCGCCATGATATTGCTGGAATATTGCTAAAAGCGGCGTAAAACCATACTCACTCACTCACACTCCCCAGACAAGAGCAAAGACAGCACAAGTAAATTTCTAAAGGTGTTATCAGCAGTAGGTTTTCAGTGCATATTTACCGAAAAGTAAGAGAAAAATATTTTTATATGTCAACAACAAAATATCAGAAATGATATTCTAAGATTGTTTATAAAAAAAATTAGATGACAATAATTTGTCACAAAATGGAAAAATGTTAAAAGTCAACAATAAATTTATAAAAAGCACTCCTAGTATGCCCAAAGTATGTATTTATCTTTTGGCTTCTAGTGAAGAACGTATTTCTAGGTTTGGTATTATGGCCCTTATGATCTCCCAATAGATTCTGGGCACAGAGCGGGGAAAGATGTGAGGACTTTGTAACTACCGTTACCTTATTAGTCACCATGAATACGCAGATGATCTAGTTCAGGTCGATAGAGAAAGTTTCTTTGGGGAACTGCGGGTTATAGCGTTGGCCATTGATAGATGGGGGTAAGGCAATATTAAAGAGATGCCAGAAATAAGTATCAACACATTAATAACTCCTTACTTACAGCAGACGGAACATTCCGAGGAAATTGAAATTGTTTACGACATGAGCACTTCCTGGTTACCTGGCATCAATAGAAAGACGCTAAGAGGCGTGTCCCGCGTGAACTACCGGAAATCACAAATGCTGCGATACAATGAATGCCGCGGTACCACGGGGTCCGAGTATACTACACATATAAACTACACATAAATACTACATATAATTAATACACATATACTACACATATATAGGACACATATATACAACATATGTACCACACATATATGCTACACATAAATACTGCATATAATTACTACACACATATACTACACATATATACGACACATATATACGACACATAAACACTACACATATATACGAGACATATAAACTACACATAAATACTACACATATATACTACACATGTATACTACACATAGATACTAGATTTCTAGCTCGGGTTCCTGGTATAAAACTCAAAAGATATTATCCCAACAAGCATGGAAGGTAATATTATTGTTACAATCACATATGTACAATTTTCATAAACTTCCCCTGAAAATGTTACTTCGTATTTTTGATGTTAAAGTACTGCCCATATTATTATATGGCTCAGAGATAAGTGGATTTCATCCCTCTAAAGATATTGTAAATGTTCGTGATAAATTCTGCAAGCTTATTTCGAAACTGAGAAGAACTGTTCCTAATATTGTAGCAAGAGCTGAATTTGGGAGATACTCGTTAAAAGTAAACCAACATCTGAAAATTATTAAGTACTGGCTGCGTTTATTAACTCAGAACGAAAACAGTATATTATATCACACGTATGTGTACCAGTATGACCGGGCAGAAAAGGGTCTAGATTGCTGGGCACTGAAAGTTAAAAATCTGTTATTTTCCTTTGGATATGGTGAAATTTGGAACAGACAATCAGTTTCTTGTATCCATTCATTTATATCCGCTTTTAGAACAAGATGTATTGATATTGATAACCAGTGTCTCTTTGAATCTTTTGACAAATTATCTTCATTGTATTTGTATAAAACAATTAAGCTATCAAATGAATATGAAAATTATTTAAGTGTTGTGAATATTGCTGCATTTAGGATTATTCTCTCACATTTTCGCACGTCGAGCAGTGATCTTATGGTATCACAGGGTAGAAAGTTAGGTATTCCAAAGTGTGAAAGACTTTGTCCATTTTGTATCATTCCAAGTGTAGAAACAGAATACCATGTTTGTTTACTTTGTCCGTTTTATCACGATCTTAGAAGAAACTTTCTGCCAAGTTATTATTATACATCTCCATCAGAGCATAAATGTAAAGTTTAATTTACCACCAGTAATGCTTTCATAATCAATAATCTTGTCAAGTTTACATTCTTTGCTCTTAAAATGAGGAGCAAGCAGTTGTCCATTATATAAACTACTAATTCTACCACCATATGTATATAGTCTCAGATACCCTTGTACTGATTAGTATTGGTATTACTACATGCACTTGTGGCGCAACATGTTTGAATGCTGGAATATATATTGTAAAATGGGCCTGTGGCCTGATTTACTGAAATAAACCACCACCACTACACATAAATACTACACATATATACGACCCATAATACTACACATATATACTATGCATATACTGCATATTTATACAACACATGAATATTACACATATATACAACACATATATACTACCTATAATACTACATATATATATACTACTTATAAATACTACACATAAATGATATGCATATATATTACACATAAATACTCCAATACACATATATACTGTACTTGCATTTTACTATTTACATCTTTCCATTGGTTCCATGTCATTGTTTGAAAACATCTTCAATGCAAACATAGTGAAAGACTTCCATATTGTTGGCACTGCTTCCGGCTGCCCATGCAGTGTTGGCTAATCATGATCACAAATGTGATCCCCCACTGACAGTTTGGTTTTATAACCAATCACAGTTTTATTTTTCTCAATTGATTATCCCCTGTGAAGATCCAGGTTACAGCTGGTCATCAGCAGCCCATGCTTGTCGTAAGAGGCGACTAATGGGATCGAATGGTCAGACTCACTGACTTGGTTGATGTATGCAGTATGTTAATGATTTTACAAGGCAGTGATATTAAGTTTTCAAAACAAAATAGCCATAATCCCACCCAAAAATTAATGTTGTATCTTTCTTGTTTAGATAAGCACACTTTCAAGCAAAAAAAAAGTATATTTAAGAAGGTACCATCATGAAATGTACATTGTTTCAACTATGTGGTAATGTCAAATGTTCTGCCTTTTTTAATGTGTGTATAAAGTAAGTCGATAAAGCATTTTGAAACTGAAATAGCTATGCATGTATACTTGATGTACACTAACACTGATTCGTTTGTTTAGATATCTAAATGACAAAGATTGCTTGTCTAATCCTCAACATCAACAAAGAAAGACCCTCTTTGCATGTTGTTTGTTGTCCTCCACTTCTCTACTTACACATGTCTACCAGTATGTTCAGTGGTGGTTAGCTGAACAATGGGCGATTAATTAGTGGCAGTTGAACATGTAACTGAAGTCTGTGAATAAGGTGAATAGTTGTATATTTATTATTGTTTTAAGGAGTAACAGACTTCGAAGATCTATATGTACATAAACTACAGGATCAAGTTTATGTTGAGCTAATTTCCAGTTCTAAGTGTCATAGTTTGCCTTTTTGTGGGTTAAAGGCATTTCCACGTTTCAGTTAAAGCCAGCTTGTTCACAGATGCAGGTTGAGGCCAGACAAGGACAGTCCTGCAGTCTGTGACTGTCACATTGTCCTGTATGGGGCAGTCCTGCAGTCTGTGACTGTCACATTGTCCTGTGTGGGGCAGTCCTGCAGTCTGTGACTGTCACATTGTCCTGTGTGGGGCAGTCCTGCAGTCTGTGTCTGTCACATTGTCCTGTGTGTGGCAGTCCTGCAGTCTGTGTTTATCACATTGTCCTGTATGGTGCGGTCCTGCAGTCTGTGACTGTCACATTGTCCTGTGTGTGGCAGTCCTGCAGTCTGTGACTGTCACATTGTCCTGTGTGGTGCGGTCCTGCAGTCTGTGTTTATCACATTGTCCTGTATGGTGCGGTCCTGCAGTCTGTGACTGTCACATTGTCCTGTGTGTGGCAGTCCTGCAGTCTGTGACTGTCACATTGTCCTGTATGGTGCAGTCCTGCAGTCTGTGTCTGTCACATTGTCCTGTATGGGGCAGTCCTGCAGTCTGTGTCTGTCACATTGTCCTGTATGGGGCAGTCCTGCAGTCTGTGTCTGTCACATTGTCCTGTATGGGGCAGTCCTGCAGTCTGTGTTTATCACATTGTCCTGTGTGTGGCAGTCCTGCAGTCTGTGTCTGTCACATTGTCCTGTGTGGGGCAGTCCTGCAGTCTGTGACTGTCACATTGTCCTGTGTGTGGCAGTCCTGCAGTCTGTGACTCTCACATTGTCCTGTGTGGGGCAGTCCTGCAGTCTGTGACTCTCACATTGTCCTGTGTGGTGCAGTCCTGCAGTGTGTGTCTGTCACATTGTTCTGTGTGGTGCGGTCCTGCAGTCTGTGACTGTCACATTGTCCTGTGTGTGGCAGTCCTGCAGTCTGTGACTGTCACATTGTCCTGTGTGTGGCAGTCCTGCAGTCTGTGACTGTCACATTGTCCTGTGTGGTGCGGTCCTGCAGTCTGTGTTTATCACATTGTCCTGTATGGTGCGGTCCTGCAGTCTGTGACTGTCACATTGTCCTGTGTGTGGCAGTCCTGCAGTCTGTGACTGTCACATTGTCCTGTATGGTGCAGTCCTGCAGTCTGTGTCTGTCACATTGTCCTGTATGGGGTAGTCCTGCAGTCTGTGACTGTCACATTGTCCTGTATGGGGCAGTCCTGCAGTCTGTGTCTGTCACATTGTCCTGTATGGGGTAGTCCTGCAGTCTGTGACTGTCACATTGTCCTGTATGGGGCAGTCCTGCAGTCTGTGTCTGTCACATTGTCCTGTATGGGGCAGTCCTGCAGTCTGTGTCTGTCACATTGTCCTGTATGGGGTAGTCCTGCAGTCTGTGACTGTCACATTGTCCTGTGTGTGGCAGTCCTGCAGTCTTTGACTGTCACATTGTCCTGTATGGGGCAGTCCTGCAGTCTGTGACTGTCACATTGTCCTGTGTGTGGCAGTCCTGCAGTGTGTGTCTGTCACATTGTCCTGTGTGGTGCGGTCCTGCAGTCTGTGTTTATCACATTGTCCTGTGTGGTGCAGTCCTGCAGTCTGTGTTTATCACATTGTCCTGTGTGTGGCAGTCCTGCAGTCTGTGTTTATCACATTGTCCTGTGTGGTGCAGTCCTGCAGTCTGTGTTTATCACATTGTCCTGTGTGGTGCAGTCCTGCAGTCTGTGTTTATCACATTGTCCTGTGTGGTGCAGTCCTGCAGTCTGTGTTTATCACATTGTCCTGTGTGTGGCAGTCCTGCAGTCTTTGACTGTCACATTGTCCTGTGTGGTGCAGTCCTGCAGTCTGTGTCTGTCACATTGTCCTGAGTGGTGCAGTCCTGCAGTCTGTGTCTGTCACATTGTCCTGTGTGTGGCAGTCCTGCAGTGTGTGTCTGTCACATTGTCCTGTGTGGGGCAGTCCTGCAGTCCGTGACTGTCACATTGTTCTGTGTGGGGCAGTCCTGCAGTCTGTGTCTGTCACATTGTCCTGTGTGGGGCAGTCCTGCAGTCTGTGTCTGTCACATTGTCCTGTATGGTGCAGTCCTGCAGTCTGTGTTTATCACATTGTCCTGTGTGGGGCAGTCCTGCAGTCTGTGTTTATCACATTGTCCTGTGTGGGGCAGTCCTGCAGTCTGTGACTGTCACATTGTCCTGTATGGGGCAGTCCTGCAGTCTGTGTCTGTCACATTGTCCTGTGTGGGGCAGTCCTGCAGTCTGTGTCTGTCACATTGTCCTGAGTGGTGCAGTCCTGCAGTCTGTGTTTATCACATTGTCCTGTATGATGCGGTCCTGCAGTCTGTGTTTATCACATTGTCCTGTGTGTGGCAGTTCTGCAGTGTGTGTTTATCACATTGTCCTGTGTGGTGCGGTCCTGCAGTCTGTGTTTATCACATTATTCTGTGTGGGGCAGTCCTGCAGTCTGTGTTTATCACATTGTCCTGTGTGGGGCAGTCCTGCAGTGTGTGTTTATCACATTGTCCTGTGTGGGGTAGTCCTGCAGTCGGTGACTGTCACATTGTCCTGTGTGTGGCAGTCCTGCAGTCTGTGACTGTCACATTGTCCTGTGTGGGGCAGTCCTGCAGTCTGTGTTTATCACATTGTCCTGTGTGTGGCAGTCCTGCAGTCTGTGTTTATCACATTGTCCTGTGTGGGGCAGTGCTGCAGTCTGTGTCTGTCACATTGTCCTGTGTGGTGCAGTCCTGCAGTCTGTGTTTATCACATTGTCCTGTATGATGCGGTCCTGCAGTCTGTGTTTATCACATTGTCCTGTGTGTGGCAGTCCTGCAGTGTGTGTTTATCACATTGTCCTGTGTGGTGCGGTCCTGAAGTCTGTGTTTATCACATTATTCTGTGTGGGGCAGTCCTGCAGTCTGTGTTTATCACATTGTCCTGTGTGGGGCAGTCCTGCAGTCTGTGTTTATCACATTGTCCTGTGTGGGGTAGTCCTGCAGTCTGTGACTGTCACATTGTCCTGTGTGGGGCAGTCCTGCAGTCTGTGACTGTCACATTGTCCTGTGTGGGGCAGTCCTGCAGTCTGTGTTTATCACATTGTCCTGTATGGTGCGGTCCTGCAGTCTGTGTTTATCACATTGTCATTTGCTGACACAAATTGTTTTTACTTTCCTTTCGCGGCAATCCCTCTGTCTGTCCGATAGAGTAACTGTTCTTTATCAAAGGGAAGCTACTCTAACCACAGTCTATTTGACATCAGGGCCACAGTCAGACAGTTGACAGTCGGCCTATCTTGTCATAACGTTGTGAAGTGAGTCAGATGTACACACAGCAACAAAACGAAACAAGGTAACTTTTCGAACATATTTTGGCCAAATCCAACAGTTCATTCGTGGAAAAGGTTTCAAGATGCAGAGATCTGCAAGCACAGCTATGCTAACTGATCCCACTTGGCTAGTGTCTTTGCTTAATTGCTTTGTAAAAAAATTGCCACAACTTGTAAAATGCCTTAGCTACGTCAGAGTTAGACACTGATTTTCAGTATATTAGACTATTGTTTTGATGAAGTAAGACGAGTTCTATGGATGAACAACTTCATCCATAGAACTCGTCTTACTTCATCACTCCAACTTCTAAATGCCACTGAAAGAAGTTATTGTTTTGATATTGATAGCAATTATCCCAGTAGTTTCCCCAGATTCCCGATGGTTAATTTTGACATGATCACTGAATGACAAGGGCGACACCATGCTTGTTTGTAAACACTGAAAGTAGTCCCTATTTGACCTTTGATATTTGCATCTCTATCCGCATATGACCCCAACGGATATCGTTTCTGTCTGTTGGCTTTATCCTTCTGAGAAACCTACCCATTATATGATAAAACCATTAATCAGTCAGTTTGATGTGGGAGTGATGCTCATCATGATGTATGTCTTAGATGTTTACCACCTTGTTGTCACCCACTAGCACAGGCATGGTGCTTGCACATAGTTGTATAACGTTACAAAACTCTGTGGTGCTGACAAAAGAAACAATCAGATGGAATTACAGACAAAACAGGAAATGTTCAATGAGGATATAAACATACTGTGTTTTCAATGTAGAGCAAGGTTACCTGTAGGTTTAACCGCGCAAAATTGAATTTGGAACCAAACGTGCATGTCTGAGTGTGTATATGTCTGAACATTTGTGTGTGTGTGTCTGAGCTTGTGCGTGTGTCTGAGCGTATGTATGTCTGAGTATGTGTATGTCTGAGTGTGTGTATGTCTGAATATCTTTGTCTGTGTGTGTGTCTGAGTGTGTGTATGTCTGAGTGTGTATGTCTGAGTATCTATGTCTGAGTGTGTGCCTAAGCGGGTGTGTGCCTGAGCATGTGTATGTCTGAGTGTGTGTTTGTCTTAGTGTGTCTGAATGTGTCTATGTCTGAGTGTGTGTCTGAGCGTGTGCATGTCTGACTGTTTCTGCGTCTGTGTGTGTCTGAGCGTGTGTATTTCTGAGCTTATGTCTGAGTGTCTATGTCTGAGTGCATGTATGTCTGAGCGTGTGTGTGTCTGAGTGTGTCTATGTCTGAGCCTGTGTATGTAATAGGTGTATGTCTGAGTGTGTGTATGTCTTCTGAGTGTGTCTGAGTGTCAATGTCCTTGTGTCTGTGTGTCTGAGTTTCTTTCTGAGTGTGTGTGAGGAGTGTATGTCTGAGTGTCTATGTCTGATTGTGTGTGTGTGTCTGAGCTTGTGCGTATGTCTGAGCCAGTCTGTATGTCTGAGTGTGTGTATGTCTGAGTGTCTATTTTTGAGTTTGTATGTCTCAGTGTGTATGTCTGAGTGTGTGTCTGAGTGTCTGTCTGATTGTGTGTGTCTGATCCTGTGTATGTGTTAGTATGTGTATGTCTGAGTGTGTGGATGTGTCCTGAGTGTCAATGTCTAAGTGTGTGTGTGTGTGTCTGAGTGTCTATTTTTGAGTTTGTGTGTGTGTGCCTGAGTGTGTATATCTGAGCTTGTGTATGTCTGAGTGCATGTATGTCTGAGCGTGTGTATGTCTGAGTGTCTATGTTTGAGTTAGTATGTCTGAGTGTGTCTATGTCTGAATGTGTATGTCTGAGTGTCTGTCTGAGCGTGTGTGTCTGAGTGTATCTATGCCTGAGCCTGTGTATGTGTTAGTGTGTGTATGTCTGAGTGTGTGTATGTCTTCTGAGTGTCAATGTCTGAGTGTGTGTGTCTGAATGTCTGTGTCTGAATGTCTTTCTGAGTGTGTGTGTGTGTCTGAGTGTGTGAGTAACACTGTTTGACTCATTCACTCACAACTGGGCAAACATAGCACTTGGTTGGGGTACAGTTGGACACATCTCTGAATGTTAACTCACTTACCAATTCACTCACTAAAAAATACTGTTTTCTACAAACACAGCAATGTAAAGTTAATTACTGTTTTGCATGGATAGTACTTGCTTTTTCTAATCTAACTCCCCCATCCACATTACTTGCATTCAAATCAGTGACACCCACCATACTGTGATTGTCATAAAGAAAAAGCATAGAAGTATTTTGGCTATTGGTGTAGCACTTGAAACATTCCTCTGCTAACAAAAGTTAAGCATCGGTGTACTGGTGAAGTAGTTAGATGGGTGACAGTTTGGAACTTTATCTCTTGTCAAAATCAGTGTATCAGTTTACTACTTATAATGCCCTTTTGATGGACATTCATGCACAGATGAGGCGGCATAAGACCGGCCAGTTTAAAAATGTATCGCTTTCCAGCGATTTTAATGCCTCTGTTAAACGTCTAATTATGTCATAAAGCTGACAATGTCTGCATTTGATACCCACATGTATGTGTGGCAGGTTTAAGAATGTTTTGTTGGTGTCCTCATGTGTCGTCTCAAATCCTTTTCACAAGGCAAGGTTTTTTCATATAAAAGCCATTTTCCACATGCCTTGTAGGCTTTTAAAGGGCATAGCACAAATGTGTGTGCTGAAATTAAGATTGTTGGTTTAGAAGATTTGTGATCAGAAAGACTCTCACCCTGAATTTCGAGAACAACACAGCTTTCTGTAGTTGTGAATCTGTAAGTACAAGAACACATTTCAAATGGCGAATTGCACTTTCAATGATGTGTTTGACCAATGTTGACCCAGGTCTTGGTCATCAGGTAGTTGTTGTCCTGGTATGGCCCTACATGGTTTGTGGTATAGTCCTACTTGGTTTGTGGTAGTGTCCCTGTGTGGTACTGTTCTACACGATGGTGTGGGGTATTGTCCCTGTGGGGTACTGTTCTCCTCGATGGTGTGGGGTATTGTCCCTGTGGGGTACTGTTCTCCTCGATGGTGGGGGGTATTGTCCCTGTGTGGTACTGTTCTACACGATGGTGGGGGGTATTGGCCCTGTGGTGTACTGTTCTACACGATGGTGGGGGGTTTTGTCCCTGTAGGGTACTGTTCTACTCGATGGTGTGGGGTATTGTCCCTGTGTGGTACTGTTCTACACGATGGTGGGGGGTATTGTCCCTGTGGGGTACTGTTCTCCTCGATGGTGTGGGGTATTGTCCCTGTAGGGTACTGTTCTACACGATGGTGGGGGGTATTGGCCCTGTGGGGTATTGTTCTACACGATGGTGGGGGGTATTGTCCCTGTGGGGTACTGTTCTCCTCGATGGTGTGGGGTATTGGCCCTGTGGGGTACTGTTCTACACGATGGTGGGGGGTATTGTCCCTGTAGGGTACTGTTCTACACGATGGTGGGGGGTATTGTCCCTGTGGGGTACTGTTCTACACGATGGTGTGGGGTATTGTCCCTGTGGGGTACTGTTCTCCTCAATGGTGTGGGGTATTGTCCCTGTGGGGTACTGTTCTACTCGATGGTGGGGGGTATTGTCCCTGTGGGGTACTGTTCTACACGATGGTGTGGGGTATTGTCCCTGTAGGGTACTGTTCTACTCGATGGTGGGGGGTATTGTCCCTGTGGGGTACTGTTCTACACGATGGTGTGGGGTATTGTCCCTGTGGGGTACTGTTCTACTCGATGGTGGGGGGTATTGTCCCTGTGGGGTACTGTTCTCCTCGATGGTGGGGGGTATTGTCCCTGTAGGGTACTGTTCTACACGATGGTGGGGGGTATTGTCCCTGTAGGGTACTGTTCTACACGATGGTGGGGGGTATTGTCCCTGTGGGGTACTGTTCTACACGATGGTGGGGGGTATTGTCCCTGTGGGGTACTGTTCTACACGATGGTGTGGGGTATTGTCCCTGTGGGGTACTGTTCTACACGATGGTGTGGGGTATTGTCCCTGTGGGGTATTGTTCTACACGATGGTGGGGGGTATTGTCCCTGTGGGGTACTGTTCTTCTCGATGGTGTGGGGTATTGTCCCTGTGGGGTACTATTCTCCTCGATGGTGTGGGGTATTGGCCCTGTGGGGTACTGTTCTACACGACGGTGGGGGGTATTGTCCCTGTGGTGTACTGTTCTCCTCGATGGTGTGGGGTATTGGCCCTGTGGGGTACTGTTCTACACGATGGTGGGGGGTATTGGCCCTGTGGAATACTGTTCTACACGATGGTGTGGGGTATTGTCCCTGTGGGGTATTGTTCTACACGATGGTGGGGGGTATTGTCCCTGTGGGGTACTGTTCTCCTCGATGGTGTGGGGTATTGGCCCTGTGGGATACTGTTCTACACGATGGTGTGGGGTATTGGCCCTGTGGAATACTGTTCTACTCGATGGTATGGGGTATTGTCCCTGTGGGGTACTGTTCTACACGATAGTGGGGGTTATTGGCCCTGTGGGGTACTGTTCTACACGATGGTGGGGGGTATTGTCCCTGTGGGGTACTGTTCTACATGATGGTGTTGGGTATTGTCTTTGTGGGGTATTGTCCGTGTTGGGTATTGTCTGTGTGGGGTATTGTCCGTGTGGGGTATTGTCCGTGTGGGGTATTGTCAGTGTGGGGTATTGTCTGTGTAGAGTATTGTCAATGTGGGGTATTGTCCCACATTGTGTTGGGTATTGTCTTTGTGGGGTATTGTCCGTGTTGGGTATTGTCTGTGTGGGGTATTGTCCGTGTGGGGTATTGTCCGTGTGGGGTATTGTCTGTGTAGAGTATTGTCCATGTGGGGTATTGTCCCACATTGTGTTGGTTATTGTTTGTGTGGGGTATTGTCTGTGTTGGGTATTGTCCATGAGGGGTATATTCCATGTGGGGTATTGTTTGTGTGGGGTATTGTCCGTGTGGTTTATTGTCCGTTTTGGGTATTGTCTGTATGGGGTGTGGTCCATGTTAGGTATTGTCCGTTTGGAGTATTGTCCATGTGGGGTATTGTCCCACATTGTGTTGGTTATTGTTCGTGTGGGGGTATTGTCCATGTGGGGTATTGTCCGTGTGGGGCATTGTTCGTGCGGGGTATTGTCTGGGTTGAGTATTGTCTGTGTGGGGTAATGTCCTACTTGGTGTTGGGGTATTGTCCGTGTGGGATAATGTCTGTGCAGGATACTGTCCTACTTGGTTTGCGGCATGGTCCTACTTGGTTTGCGGCATGGTCCTACTTGGTTTGTGGCATGGTCCTACTTGGTGTGGGGTATAGTACTACATGGTTTGTGGTATAGTCCTACTTGGTTTGTGGCATGGTCCTACTTGGTTTGTGGCATGGTCCTACTTGGTTTGCGGCATGGTCCTACTTGGTTTGCGGCATGGTCCTACTTGGTTTGTGGCATGGTCCCACATGGTGTGGGGTATAGTCCTACATGGTTTGTGGCATGGTCCTACTTGGTGTGGGGGTATAGTCCTACTTGGTGTGGGGTATAGTCCTACTTGGTGTGGGGTATAGTCCTACTTGGTGTGGGGTATAGTCCTACATGGTTTGTGGTATAGTCCTACATGGTTTGTGGTATAGTCATACATGGTTTGTGGTATCCTGCACAGACATTATCCCACACGGACAATACCCTACACGGACAATACCCCACACGAACAATAACCAACATGGACCACACCACACACAGACAGTACCCAACACGGACAATAAACCACAAGGACAATACCCCGCACGGACAATGCCCCACATGGACAATACCCCACATGGACAATGCCCAACAGGGACAATAACAACACAATGTGGGACAATACCCCTAATACCCCAATACTCCAAACGACAATACCCCACATGGACAATACTCCCAACGACAATACCCCACATGGACAATACTCCAAACGGACAATACCCAACATGGACCACACCCAAAACAGACAATACCCAACATGGACAATAAACCACACGGACAATACCCAACACAGACAATACCCTACACGAACAATACCCAACACGAACAATACCTAACACGGACAATACCCAACACGGACCATACCCAACACGGACAATACCCTACATGAACAATATCTCACACAGACAATACCCCACACGGACAATACCCCACACCATGTAGGGCAGTAGCCCACATGGACAATACCCCACAGGGACAATACCCCCCACCATCGTGTAGAACAATACCCCACAGGGACAATACCCCACACCATCGTGTAGAACAGTACCCCACAGGGACAATACCCCCCACCATCGTGTAGAACAATACCCCACAGGGACAATACCCCACACCATCGAGTAGAACAGTACCCTACAGGGACAATACCCCCCACCATCGTGTAGAACAGTACCCCACAGGGACAATACCCCACAGGGACAATACCCCACGCCATCGTGTAGAACAGTACCACACAGGGACAATACCCCCCACCATCGTGTAGAACAGTACCACACAGGGACAATACCCCCCACCATCGTGTAGAACAGTACCACACAAGGACAATACCCCCCACCATCGTGTAGAAGAGTACCCTACAGGGACAATACCCCACACCATCGTGTAGAACAGTACCACACAGGGACAATATCCCCCACCATCGTGTAGAACAGTACCACACAAGGACAATACCCCCCACCATTGTGTAGAACAGTACCACACAGGGACAATACCCCCCACCATCGTGTAGAACAGTACCACACAGGGACAATACCCCCCACCATCGTGTAGAACAGTACCACACAGGGACAATACCCCCCACCACCGTGTAGAACAGTACCACACAGGGACAATACCCCCCACTATCGTGTAGAACAGTACCCCACAGGGACAATACCCCACACCATCGAGGAGAACAGTACCCTACAGGGACAATACCCCCCACCATCGTGTAGAACAGTAACCCACAGGGACAATACCCCACACCATCGTGTAGAACAGTACCACACAGGGACAACACCCCCCACCATCGTGTAGAACAGTACCCCACAGGGACAATACCCCCCACCATCATGTAGAACAGTACCACACAGGGACAATACCCCCCACCATCGTGTAGAACAGTACCCCACAGGGACAATACCCCCCACCATCATGTAGAACAGTACCCCACAGGGACAATACCCCACACCATCGTGTAGAACAGTACCCTACAGGGACAACACCCCCCACCATCGTGTAGAACAGTACCCCGCAGGGACAATACCCCCCACCATCATGTAGAACAGTACCCCACAGGGACAATACCCCCCACCATCGTGTAGAACAGTACCCCACAGGGACAATACCCCACACCATCGTGTAGAACAGTACCACACAGGGACAATACCCCACACCATCGTGTAGAACAGTAGCATACAGGGACAATACCCCACACCATCGTGTAGAACAGTACCCCACAGGGACAATACCCCACACCATCGTGTAGAACAGTACCACACAGGGACAATACCACAAACCAAGTAGGACTATACTGCAAACCATGTAGGACTATACCAGGACAACAACTACCTGATGACCAAGACCTGGGTCAACATTGGTCAAACACATCATTGAAAGTGCAATTCGCCATTTGAAATGTGTTCTTGTACTTACAGATTCACAACTAGAGACCATTACTCTAGGAGAGTAGTGTTCAGTGATGGTGGTCATGTGTTAGGAGTGCAGGATCAATTGCTTTGTTTATACTAAATTACAGGTGTGGCACTTAAACATAGTTAATTGAGGAAATTGGATATGAATTAAAATAGGGGACTCAGGAAGAAGATAGTTCTTGATTTAGTATATAATAATATGAGCAGGCCATACTGAAATAAATTTCAAATAAGAAATGAATGATGTTGTTTTATTATCAGTTATCCACAGAAAATTGGTAGCTCCCAATTGGAAGTGAATGAATTAGGAAAAAGTAGGAAAAAGACTTCCTATAACAAGAAATAATGTTGTACATGAATAGAAATAAAATGTCTCTGGTATTAGTTAGAATGATGGAATTTAGTATATATGTATACATTATTGCATCATTTAACCGTTAAATGTTGAGTAACAAGCATTTACCCAGTAGAGTAGGAGATGTCGAGATAAATATAACTAGCTTCTTTGAACAAACACAAATATTTTCTTCTTTGATAGGCATTTAGAAGTTGGAGTACTAAGTAAGGATAAGAATTTATGGATGAACAACTTCTTTATTACAATTAAGAGCGATGTATCACTGCCTTGATAACGGTGTTGGAACCTTCACCAAAACATTGCTCTTAATTGTAATAAAGAAGTTGTTCATACCAAAAATTCTTATCCTTACTGTATATAAATAACAAAAAATGACATGTATTATATATACATGTCATTTTTTGTTATTTATGTACATTTTAATATAAAATGTTGGGTATCGTCCATGTGGGGAAATGTCCATGTGGGGTAACGTCTATGTGGGGTTTTGGCATGTGAGGTATTGTCCATGTTGGGTAACGTCTATGTGGGGTTTTGGCATGTGAGGTATTGTCCATGTGGGGTAACGTCTATGTGGGGTTTTGGCATGTGAGGTATTGTCCATGTGGGGTAACGTCTATGTGGGGTTTTGGCATGTGAGGTATTGTCCATGTGGGGTAACGTCTATGTGGGGTTTTGGCATGTGAGGTATTGTCCATGTGGGGTAACGTCTATGTGGGGTTTTGGCATGTGAGGTATTGTCCATGTGGGGTAACGTCTATGTGAGGTATTGTCCATGTGGGGTAACGTCTGTGTGGGGTTTTGGCATGTGAGGTATTGTCCATGTGGGGTAACGTCTATGTGGGGTTTTGGCATGTGAGGTATTGTCCATGTGGGGTAACGTCTATGTGGGGTTTTGGCATGTGAGGTATTGTCCATGTGGGGTAACGTCTGTGTGGGGTTTTGGCATGAGAGGTATTGTCCATGTGGGGAAATGTCTTTGTGTGGTTTTGGCATGTGAGGTATTGTCCATGTGGGGAAATGTCTGCATAGGGTATTGAGGAACTGTCTGTATGAGGAAATGTCTGACATCTGATTATACTGCCTGCAAGCACCCTATTCATCACCTTCACATTACCCATCAATCAGATTTATATGCGGAAACACAACAAATCCATCCGAATGTGCATATACAATGGAACCAAGTGGACACAATGGCCACGAGAGGGGCACCACTCAACATTCAGCTTGTCCTGGAGTGACATGAGTTGGTCATTGTGACCTCCCGAGACAAGCTGAATGGTGGGAGGACAGGTTACACAAAGTGGTGGTGATCGTGATTATGCCTTTGTGCAACTCCGTCTTTAGGAGCTATATATGCATAAAACTTAACAGTTATATGTAACATAATTTGGGCGTAATTGAAGCCATATAAGGGAAACTGGAGAGAGAAAAATGTTTATTGTGTTCACGTCAAAGCAATATTTTTTTATGTGGAGTTTACACGATATACAACTTTTCCATTGGACGAGAGGCCAGTCACATACAAGACTGACGTTCATAAGCGTATAAATGACACGTTTGACGTTCATACATTTTTCACAAGTCTGTATTCTTGAAATGACGTAAACACTGATGGACTACTTCCACATTCCTGGCAAGTTCCATGTTCATATGGTGACATACTGCGCAAACACTGAAGCTATATCGTCATGAAGATACCAGGAGTCTCGGATTCAACACACACCAATTAAATTTTCATGGACCAGCAATTATGGTCAATTAGCCTATTGGTGTTGATTGTGGATGACACCCACTTAAATTGTAATTATGCTCTGAGAAACTTAGCCAAATCAAGGTGTTATGCTAAGATTGTGTGGTTAGGTTGACCATGAAGTTAGAAGCTTTGTAAATTGTATATTATTGAATGTACATTAGTTTTTAAAAAATTTAAACTAGTTTACAAACAATTTCAAATGATCAAATATTGCTAGCTTTATTATTCAAACTTTCATAGTTCATCAAATGTAAATGTTTGTAAATAATCATGACTTATAAACATTAACACCTATCTCACACAGTAGATGTTTATTAACGTTCTCTGCACTTCCATGATGCTTACAAACTATCATGAAGTTTGTAATCTGCAAACATGCTCCAAGACACTGGAGTAACAACAACAGGAGAACAATGTTCCCCATTTCAAGTCAAATAGATAAGCCAGTTACCAAATAAATTTCTTGTATACCTCTGTTATGTAATACATACATATATAATATGTATATTGGAGATAGTTTTCTAAAAAGCTTTTCAGCAGTTTCAAAACAATGTCCAAAGGACCATTTCCAAGAGATTCCAAAAAATTTCCAAAACAACAATTTCCAAAATTGTTTCCAGTTGAAAAGTTTCCACATTTTTGGGAAATTTCATCCAGTGATGGTTCAGGAGTGCTGTGCTCACAGCACGCGCTAACTCTCGCTAACTCTCGCTATGGACTTGTACGGGTGACACCACAGCACTCGTACATGTGACACCACAGCACTTGTACGTGTGACACCACAGCACTTGTACGTGTGACATCACAGCACCTGTACGTGTGACACCACAGCACCTGTATGTGTGACACCACAGCACCTGTATGTATGACACCACAGCACCTGTACGTATGACATCACAGCACCTGTACGTGCGACACCACAGCACTTGTACGTGTGACACCACAGCACTTGTACATGTGACACCACAGCACTTGTACGTGTGACACCACAGCACTTGTACATGTGACACCACAGCACTTGTACGTGTGACATCACAGCACCTGTACGTGTGACACCACAGCACCTGTATGTGTGACACCACAGCACTTGTACATGTGACACCACAGCACTTGTACGTGTGACACCACAGCACTTGTACGTGTGACACCACAGCACTTGTATGTATGACACCACAGCACCTGTACGTGTGACACCACAGCACCTGTATGTGTGACACCACAGCACCTGTATGTGTGACAC
Organism: Haliotis cracherodii; assembly: GCF_022045235.1. Taxonomy (NCBI): domain Eukaryota; kingdom Metazoa; phylum Mollusca; class Gastropoda; order Lepetellida; family Haliotidae; genus Haliotis; species Haliotis cracherodii. The sequence continues at coordinate 52,550,358 of NW_027266297.1, read as the reverse complement.
CACAGCACTTGTAGGTGTGACATCACAGCACCTGTACGTGCGACACCACAGCACTTGTAGGTGTGACATCACAGCACCTGTATGTGTGACACCACAGCACTTGTAGGTGTGACATCACAGCACCTGTACGTGCGACACCACAGCACTTGTAGGTGTGACACCACAGCACTTGTACGTGTGACACCACAGCACCTGTATGTATGACACCACAGCACCTGTATGTGTGACACCACAGCACTTGTACGTGTGACACCACAGCACTTGTACGGATGACACCACAGCACCTGTACGTGTGACACCACAGCACTTGTACGTGTGACACAACAGCACTTGTACATGTGACACCACAGCACGTGTACGTATGACACCACAGCACTTGTATGTGTGACACCACAGCACTTGTACCTGTGACACCACAGCACCTTTACGTGTGACACCACAGCACGTGTACGTGTGACACAACAGCATTTGTACATGTGACACCACAGCACGTGTACGTATGACACCACAGCACTTGTATGTGTGACACCACAGCACTTGTACGTGTGACACCACAGCACCTGTACGTGTGACACCACAGCACCTGTACGTGTGACACCACAGCACTTGTTGTAGCTTGTGATAGGACATGTTAAAGATTTTGAGAAGCTTTGGTAACCAAAAATAAAAGATTATTTAGTTTCATCCATACCGAACCGGACATGCTAATAATGATTACATATCTTGGCTATTGGGGTTGATATCCCAGTTATAGTGGTAATATTGGAGAAGTCAACAATGGAAATCAATGGAAGCATAGCTGAGGCTGTCCATGTCTCATTGTATGAGTCTGTTATGGTGCAGTCTGGGATAATGTGATCTTTTCTGTTTCCGCAGGTTTCATCACATCAGCCTGTCAGGCAGAACCCTGCAAAAAAACGCAAGATTGTCATCAAGGTAACCAGAAATTGTGGTGGTTTCCTATGTTGTTAGTGTATATATATATATGAAGAGTTTATGTCGTATTAACATATTGAAAGTTGTATGTGTTTTGTTAGTGTGTCCAGGGACTTGCCTCTCTGCCATCAAGTCTTACTTTGAAGACTAAATGCCCCACTACCCCCAGGTTACTTGGGGATGGGCTAATGTAAATCGTGGCTATTTTTCTGCCATATTTAAAAATAATAACAAGAAAGAAACGCCCCACTAAAACAAAGAAATACTCCACAAAAAGAAATAGTTTTAATACTAAAGTGTATGTACAACAGTAGTGTGGTATATGTCATTGTGCAGCAAGAGCTCAGACCGAGAGTGTAACAAAGGTGTCACATGCTGGCAAGGAGCTTGAGGATGTGTGTGTGTGTGTGTGTGTGGTGTGGTGTGGTGTGGTGTGGTGTGGTGTGGTGTGGTGTGGTGTGGTGTGGTGTGGTGTGTGTGTGTGTGTGTGTGTGTGTGTGTGTGTCCAGGACAGAGTAGGTCCCCAGGACTCTAGATACACTTTTTTGTCATGATGTGGGGTGGGATGGGTTCGAGGCTAGAGTAGGTCCCTAAGGATGAATAGACTTTGTTGCCTTGTGTGGGAGTCAGGACAGAGTAGGTCCCCAGGACTCTAGATACACTTTGTTGCCATAATGTGGTTGTGTGTGTATGTCCAGGACAGAGTAGGTCCCCAGGACTCTAGGTACACTTTGTTGCCATAGTGTGTGTGGGTGTGGGTGTGTGTGTGGGTGAGGGTGTGGGTGTGTGTGGGGGGGGTCCAGGACAGAGTAGGTCCCAAGTACTGTAGATACACTTTCTTTCCATGATGTGGTTGTGTGTGTGTATGTCCTGGCCCAGGACAGAGTAGGTCCCCAGGACTGTAGATACACTTTGTTGACATGATGTCGTTGTTTGTATATGTTCAGGACAGAGTAGGTCCCCAGGACTCTAGATGCACTTTGTTATCATGATGCTGGATGGGTTCAAGGCTAGAGTAGGTCCCTAGGGATGAATAGACTTTGTTGCCTTCTGTGGGAGTCAGGTCAGAGTAGGTCCCCAGGGATGAATATGCTCAGGACAGAATAAGTCTCCACTTTGTTTCCTTGATGTTTAGGGGGCCAAGGACTTAGTAGGAACATAGGGATGAATTCACTTTGTTGCTATGAGGTGTGAACTAAGACAGGGTGAAGCCCTCTCAGTGGAAGTTCCTCATTGTAGAAGCCGGGAGAGTCCACCAGCTTGACACTCCAACCCAGCCAGCCTTCCACAGCAGGCCATCTGAGCAAGGCAGAGGACTACATCACACAGGTCTGTACCTACTCTAGACAGAGCTACAGTTTCTTTAGCTGTCATGGCTGTTTTTTTTGTTACTCTGGGTGCAGTCAGGTTGCTTAATCTTCCCCACATGGGTACCAATGTGTGAAGTACACAATTCTTTTGAATACCTTACCTCTAGTACATCATAGTTCCTGTTTTTGCTGTAATCACTCTATAAAATCTGAAGATTTCAACAGACACCCCCTTCACTGCCAACATTTCTAATAGTTGTGAGGCAAAATCTATCCTCCTCACTAATGCAACTGCGCATACGGGAGGCAGGAAAATGTCACTTTTTCATCCAATAACCCTCATCAACTAGGAAGCAGATATGTTGGGCAGGTGGGAGGGACAATTCCCTTTAAAAGAGTAGTATTCTTACATTTATACAAAATGGAGCAAGTGATCTGTTGACTTGAACCTCTGCCTGTTGACTGCAAGTCATATATAATGTTGCCAACTTGGGTTAATGACTTATCATTCAGTCTCCTTGTCGGAGGGAGTTCCTCAGCTTCTTGACAGACTCCATTTGGAACTTGGGAGAACACACTACACTGTCCTTGTTGAGTACGTTTATGCCAATTATCATGCACATGTGCCATGTATTTAACTTCGGAACAATGATGAGTAGAATCCTTTGGTGGTGTATGACTCATTTATTGCACTTATGACGCCTTTGTCTAATAGATGTGTTTGGCCATCTTTGTGGCAGCTGGCAGCATACTTCATCAGATGAACCCCGACTGGTCCCGGGTTTGCTTTGTGTTGAATTAGTCTGCAATCGATTTGGAGAAATATGCTGAACTTTAGCCTCAACCCCTACCTCTGCCATGCTGTTGGAAGGACTACTCCCTCTAGGTGTAGTTATCCTTGGCACATGCTGATCTGTCTTTCCAGGCTGGGGCACAAAAGGAGTCAAGCCCGGATGTCACATGTCTTCGCTTAGGAGGAACTCGCTTAACTTGATAATCAGCTGAAAGTTTTTGTATCCTAAAAGCCAGGCTGATGGTAGAGTTCAAGGGTTTTGCAGGCTGTTCTTCCTTGTTGGTAGGCTGTAACGCATGGATAAGGTTGTATAATTCCTGGAGTATATCCTGACCGTATAGTTGGTAGGCTTTGGAAACTTCCTCCGGAATAGTTTCAGCATCGTAGGAAGAGTCAGCATAGAATCAGACAAGTTACCTCCCCTGTTCAGGACCATTACAACGCTGTCTGTCATCTCAGGGACTGTTACCAGCAGCACCACACACATCAAGGACTCTCCAAGGACATAGGACAAGTGTCATAGGACACTGATCACACCATCCTTATGCTGGTCCAATCCCTACATCACAACACAGACAGTGTCGACTCCATGTTATTATCAGCACTGGCAGGCATATGCAGTGCCAGCAAATCCTGTTCACTGATAACAGCCCATCTGTCTGTCAGTGTCTGATGCTGATTGCTGTGTCGGTATTTGATGATGACGCAGTGAGCATTATGTAGACTGCTGTGTGATGGAATGGAGTGATGGGGAGGTGGCAGTGTGATGGTGTTGGGTCAGGCATGCTCGAGGTCTTTTTAGTGAACTCAAGGAGGAGATGGAGCACAGCCTTTGTAGCCACACAGGGTGGACGGACACAGTATTTGTTGTCAGCCAGATCACCAAGTGTTCTCTGTAACTTTCCTGTTGGACCCCTGTAACTTCCTTTTACTGATATATATATTTATTGTCATTTTAAGGTATGGAAATGAAGAAACCTTATCACATCAAACTGATGTGAACCTATTGTTCTTTTGACTTAATATCATCATTCAGCACATCGTATTGTTCAAACAGTGCATCAGGATGCATCATATAGCTTAAACTGTCCTGTCTGCTTTGAGAATGATTACTATGCATGTATGCCAATAAGGGAGAGTTACTTCACTTTCAAGACCTTACTTATGGGTAATGTTTTAGGTAAAGAAAGTGCTCACAGCTGAATCGTACAAAGTGTTCTCTCGTGCTCTGCTTGAATACCGCAAGACCGAGGACTTGACTAAAGTCACCACAGTCCTGGCCGACTTCTTCACCGACAAGACAGACAACTATCACCTCTTCCGCAGTGAGTGAGATATATAAATTTATATTCAGTCATCGGTCACATATCCAGTTTATTACACCTCCATTCTGTAAAGAACATACATACAGAACTCAACTCAGTACATACAGAACTCAACTCAGTACATACAGAACTCAACTCAGTACATACAGAACTCAACTCAGTACATACAGAACTCAACTCTAAAATCTGTAAATGAGCACACAAGATTAGTGAATCACTATAAACACACAGTTTGACGTTGACAGTAAAACAAGGCAATACAATGGGTCTAGTATGTGGCAGCAGGTATGTGTAACAAGCCGTGTAATAGATGGTAGTGCATGCTCGGACAAATTTTCAGAATTTTGTCAAAAGTGTTGTTATAGGTCCGTCTTTGTTCTTGAATCTGGTATAGTCGTGGAAACTGGCAGGAAGATAAGTCTAAACACTTCCTGCCACCAACTGCACACAACATTGTTACTAGCACTTCAATCATTTGCTACCACTGACAGTTACTATTGCTTCCTTTGCCACTAATATTACACATATTAACATAACATCTCAAATACAACTGGAACACCTTATAGCATAAGGACTCACCCCCCATGAACTTCACATCAATCAATTGGTTTAATCACTCTTGTAGTGGGCATTATACAATGTACTTTTAAAGCAAAACATTTTGTACATTTAACAGTATCTGAGTGGAAACTACACATTGAGTTAGAAAATGTCTGACCCAGGATTTTGAAGATTTTGGGTCCAATAGTTAAAATTTAGATTTAATGTTTACCTGAAGGATGTATAATAAGTTTCCAAGAGGAGAATATCACACATGAGGATGTTCAGTACCACCCATTCCAACATCATGGTACTTTTATGTTTCACTTATGTGATTATACTGTAACATGTGAACAGTTGGAACTTCTGTCATAGCGACTGATTTACGACTACCATTGTCTGAAGTACATTTGATTCCAAAGGCTAATTACCCTGTAGCCATGTCTCCATAATTTAAATGTCATTATGTTTTAGGCGCTAATCCCCGTTGTTAATCCTCACCAACATTTCATTGTATATTGACTGTCAGCCAACCTGGGCTACTTTATCACTTCCCATTGATTACTGTTATTTATAGTATGGCATTTATTGCCTTAATTGTTCATCCCCTGAGCTGTGTCGGTTCATCACCCCCAGAAGTCCCATGTCCAGAGCAGCATCATTGTCTTTCCATTGTTGGTCATTACTATATGTGTTACCATTACATGGTGTTAGGCAAGCTTGGTAGTCCGAGTGTAGGGACGACCTCGAGCAGGATGTGCCGCTCGTAGGAAACGTCCTGAGGTGAGCTGGAAGGTCCACTCATCGCTGTGTGTGTTGTCAGAGCAGGTATTCCACTCATTGTTGTTTATTGTTAACATGCATGTTGTGCATAAAGCGTTACGGGACAGTGATGCCAATTTTGTCCTTTTCCCCCAAGACCTAATTCCCTGTCAACATGCACGTTGAAAAATCATTTTGTGTACATTGAAGGAAATATGAGATAATTTTCCTGGTGCAGCAGTAATACTGGATGCACACTTTCAAGTTGCTCAGTCTAGGCTTGATAGACCCAAATTGAAATTCTGCTGAGATCAATAACTGCTTCCAGAGTTCTACAAGTACACCCGTCCCCAGCACAAACAGGAGTTTCACCAGCTCTGTGTATCAATCACCGGACAGGGCTGTGGGTACAAGCCAGAACATTCTGTGTCCTCGAAGCGGCTCTTACAGAACACTCAAACTGGTAGGTTGTGTCACAAAAACATCCATGTTTATCGATCCGGCAGACACCACCAATAGACCTTTACAAGCCATATGCTTTCAAAACCTCTACATTGAAAACACTGGTTTATTTCTAAACATTATGAGATAACTGTTGGGTTCTGATGTATTTCTCAGCATATTGGTTTGTTCTTAGCATAGTTTATTAATTATTCATAATCAAATAGTTTGTAATTGGAATGCCATATTCATGATGTGTATCATCTTCAACACTGATTTGTTTCAGTTTTAGTCACTTCAGTGACAGTTTTCCCCTGATGTATAGCAGTACAGTTGACATACTCCTACGTAGCATGATAGTTGAACTCCTTTTAGTGGACATTTACATTTGGTTTATGATAGCATTGCTTTTGATTTCCAGAGAATGAAAAGAAGATGAGGCTTGAAGCAACCATGTCTTCCTGTAGATCAGACAACCTCCCCCAGTCAACGGGTCAGAAACTGATGTCAGCACTGCACAGGACCAAACATGGCCAGTTTGAAGCACAGGATCACTGTATCCCCAGCTCTGTGTCCCTGAATGGGCGGAACACCAGGTGTCAGTCAACTAGTGCTAGCCAGTCTGTGGAGGTGGTGTCTGGTGGTGCACCGGGGAAGAATGGGCATGACATCACAGAATCACAGATGTCAGACAGTTTGAGGATCTCACAAACTTCAGGCACTTCAGGGAATTCACATACCTCAGACAGGGAGGGGATGTCATGTCTAGCCGAGAGTGGCAGTCAGTCATCTGGGCAGTCAGATGGTCTCAGAGTGAAGAAGACTCAAGCTCTAACAGGTGAGACAAGCTTGGATCTATCTGTGCTATATTTAAATATGTGATGTATAAGCTAAGTTACAAAGTCTACCTGTGTGTCAGACAGTGAACCTGTAATTCTGACAGCCTATCTGTTAGACAGTCTATTTGTGTGTTGGAAAGTCTACCTGTGTCAGATAGTCAAACTGTGTACCAGAATCTGTGTGTGTGTGTGTGTGTGTGTGTGTGTGTGTGTTTTTAACATACAGGCTATCTTCAAGAAATATGACCTGGCCTCATTTTGTCATAAGTTCAAGATGTTGCCTTGGAAACAAAAACATTATATAACATTTGTGATTGCAAGACCACATATGTACACTAATTTTTCACAAAGAAATGTTATGAACATTCTTTTAGTTTTGCTCTGGGAACAAAACATGAGAGTTGTAAGGAACTATGTTCATATATATTTTATCTCGGTTCATGTTTGACTTTCTACATGATACATGGATCGCCATCCCTGTCAGGTTCTCATCCAACAAAGAGGTCATAACTCCCATGCCTACGCATAGACTTATGACAGCACAAAGACCTTTGTGGAATGATGTCCATGTCATATATATTTCGTCTCACTACAACCGGTAGGTGTTGACCTAATGTGTGTACTGGTATGGGGTCATATATATCTCATCTCAGTACAACCTGTTGTGTCTACTGGTATAAGCTAGGTCATATATATCTCATCTCAGTACGACCTGTTGGTGTTGACCTGATGTGTGTACTGGTATGGGGTCATGTATATCTCATCTCAGTACAACCTGTTGTGTGTACTGGTATAAGCTAGGTCATGTATATCTCATCTCAGTACGACCTGATGTGTGTACTGGTATAAGCTAGGTCATATATATCTCATCTCAGTACAACCTGTTGTGTGTACTGGTATAAGCTAGGTCATATATATCTCATCTCAGTACAACCTGTTGGTGTTGACCTGATGTGTGTACTGATATGAGGTCATATATATCCCATCTCAGTACAACCTGTTGTGTGTACTGGTATAAGCTAGGTCATATATATCCCATCTCAGTACAACCTGTTGGTGTTGACCTGATGTGTGTACTGATATGGGGTCATATAAATCTAATCTCAGTACGACCTGTTGGTGTTGACCTGATGTGTGTACTGGTATGGGGTCATATATATCTCATCTCAGTACGACCTGTTGGTGTTGACCTGATGTGTGTACTGATATGGGGTCATATAAATCTAATCTCAGTACGACCTGTTGGTGTTGACCTGATGTGTTTACTGATATGGGGTCATATATATCTCATCTCAGTACGACCTGTTGGTGTTGACCTGATGTGTGCACTGATATGGGGTCATATATATTGGGCACATATAGAAAACAAAGTGCCTTGGTAATCTGCCAAGGAACATATTAGAAAGGGCAAAGTGAAGATTTTGCTGACAGTATGTATTATGAGGTGGATATGATTCATGGATCCTGGGGAGAGTGATCATGTCCAAAGTTTGAGTATTTAGTGGTCACTCCAGCCAGATATCCTGTCCAACCACTCCCTGCTGCTCACAGAACACATTCCTGCTGTAAACACCCACATCCTCTTCCTTGCCCAGTGATTAGCTGCATACTTGCTGTTGTTTCATAATAATTATGTACGTGCAACTTCTATAACCTTTAAGCTAGTGTAATGTAACTTTGGTGCCAGCGATAAGACATTGATACAAATGTAAGCAATCTGGGTGACCACAAGGTCTCATCACTGACACAGCCCAAGTCTATGGCAGCTATCAGGTCTGGTAGGGGTCGTCTCCACACTGCCACAGCCCCAGTCTATGGCGGCTATCAGGTCTGGTAGGGGTCGTCTCCACACTGCCAGAATCCAGGTCTATGGCAGCTATCAGGTCTGGTAGGGGTCGTCTCCACACTGCCAGAGCCCAGGTCTATGGCAGCTATCAGGTCTGGTAGGGGTCGTCTCCACACTGCCAGAGCCCAGGTCTATGGCAGCTATCAGGTCTGGTAGGGGTCGTCTCCACACTGCCAGAACCCAGGTCTATGGCAGCTATCAGGTCTGGTAGGGGTCGTCTCCACACTGCCAGAGCCCAGGTCTATGGCGGCTATCAGGTCTGGTAGGGGTCGTCTCCACACTGCCAGAGCCCCAGACTATGGCGACTATCAGGTCTGGTAGGGGTTGTCTCCACACTGCCAGATCCCAGGTCTATGGCGGCTATCAGGTCTGGTAGGGGTTGTCTCCACACTGCCAGAGCCCCAGACTATGGCGACTATCAGGTCTGGTAGAGGTCGTCTCCACACTGCCAGAGCCCCAGTCTATGGCAGCTATCAGGTCTGGTAGGGGTTGTCTCCACACTGCCAGAGCCCCAGTCTATGGCAGCTATCAGGTCTGGTAGGGGTCGTCCCCACACTTCCAGAGCCCCAGTCTATGGCAGCTATCAGGTCTGGTAGGGGTCGTCTCCACACTACCAGAACCCCAGTCTATGGCAGCTATCAGGTCTGGAAGGGGTCGTCCCCACACTTCCAGAGCCCCAGTCTATTGCGGCTCTCAGGTATGGTAGGGGTCGTCTCCACACTACCAGAACCCGAGTCTATGGCGGCTATCAGGTCTTGAAGGGGTTGTCTCCACACTGCCAGAGCCCAGGTCTATGGCAGCTATCAGGTCTGGTAGGGGTCGTCTCCACACTGCCAGAACCCAGGTCTATGGCGGCTATCAGGTCTGGTAGGGGTCGTCTCCACACTGCCAGAGCCCAGGTCTATGGCGGCTATCAGGTCTGGTAGGGGTCGTCTCCACACTGCCAGAGCCCCAGACTATGGCGACTATCAGGTCTGGTAGGGGTTGTCTCCACACTGCCAGATCCCAGGTCTATGGCGGCTATCAGGTCTGGTAGGGGTTGTCTCCACACTGCCAGAGCCCCAGACTATGGCGACTATCAGGTCTGGTAGAGGTCGTCTCCACACTGCCAGAGCCCCAGTCTATGGCAGCTATCAGGTCTGGTAGGGGTCGTCCCCACACTTCCAGAGCCCCAGTCTATGGCAGCTATCAGGTCTGGTAGGGGTCGTCTCCACACTACCAGAACCCCAGTCTATGGCAGCTATCAGGTCTGGAAGGGGTCGTCCCCACACTTCCAGAGCCCCAGTCTATTGCGGCTCTCAGGTCTGGTAGGGGTCGTCTCCACACTACCAGAACCCGAGTCTATGGCGGCTATCAGGTCTTGAAGGGGTTGTCTCCCCACTGCCAGAGCCCAGGTCAGTGGCGTCAAACATATCTTATTGTTATCAATCACTGGATTGTCTGGTCCAGACTCAATTATTTACAAACTGCTATCATATACATAGAATATTGCTGAGTATGATGTCACACATTCTCATTCACTTCTCTGATCTGGTATCCTATACCCTAGGCTACTGAAATTAAGATACTTGAGGGTTATTTAACGGAATGATTTTAACTTAATGTATGTATAACTATATTTCGGGACTATATGTTAATCTAGCTAACCCTCATCTGCAGGGGGGGGCACGGGTGGCCAAGTCATCTAAGGCGCAGCGATTCGCTGTGCAGAGTTGCCTACCTTGGGCACGCCAGAAATCTATGATTGTGGGTTCGAATCCCGGTTCACCCCGATTATGTTTCTAGGTTTGTCAGCACCATACCCGTGCTCGTGAGTTTCACTGAAGTGGTAAACGTCTGAGACCTGCATCACTTCGGGCTTTCCTCCCAAATTAAGCTGACATGCCGTGATTTAACTGGAATAGTGTTAAAAGCGGCGTTAAATCCAACTCACTCACTCATCTGAGGGGCCTAGCTATATTTGACTTGGGATGGCTGTCTATTGCAGTGAACAGCTAACTGACCTGCCTGCCATTTTTGTATGAAGGAATATATGCCAGCACTGTCTGTTTCAGGGTACACATGCGGACTATGTAAGAATGATGCCAACATCCCGTTCCGAGCCCAGTGTCAGCATGTCTGCTGTTACATGTGCTGGAAGCAAGTGTTTCAGGTACAAACCCTGCACAGTGCTATAGAGCCTCAGTACAGGTTTACAGTGAGTGTGTCACAGCACCTCAGTATCAGTGGAGCCAGAGTATCAGTGGTGGTATTGGTTAACCTTGGAGCAAGGGCAGCAGGGAATATCAGAGTTATTGCCTGACTGACTATGTTATGTAGTCCTGTGTTGTTTTTTGTTTGTGGAGTTGGGCAGCAGGGGATATTAGAGTTATTGTCCAGACTAAATATGTTATGTAGTCCTGTGTTGTTTGTGGAGTTGGGCAGCAAGGGATATTAGAGTTATTGTCCAGACTAAATATGTTATGTAGTCCTGTGTTGTGTGTGGAGTTGGACAGCTTGGGGATATTAGAGTTATTGTCCAGACTAACTATGTTATGTAGTCCTGTGTTGTGTGTGGAGTTGGACAGCTTGGGGATATTAGAGTTATTGTCCAGATTGTCTATGTTATATATTCCTGTGTTGTTTACTGTTGACAGAGCAGCAAAGAGTGCCCAGAGTGTGGAAATCGTGTCCGGCGCCGCCAACTCACCCAGCTCCTGTTTGCCTCGGGGCCCAACTTTCAGGAGTAGGTGGACATGCTGCAGCAAACACTCTCTCCCATGTGGAATGAGGGGATGTTCTTGATGGAGTATGAGATGTACATATTGGTTGAGACCTCACCAACAATAGGAAGTGAATCAGGAGTCAACCCTACAAAATATTGCCTACTCATTGTCACTCTGTGCAGGACAACTAACTGTTCAGTTATGTAACACATTTTACCAACAAGTTACCTAAAATTCTTCCACCAGGAGGCACATTGATATAGACTGTTGATCAGCTGGCTGTAAAGGACAAGTGCATGTGTCATCAAGTCCTGTGTACTTCATGATCAAGAATGTTAACGAAACAGGTTGTGTAGTGCCATTCATTTTGATACCTCACAATAGACATATTGATTATCCAATACCATGCCCACGTAGTTAAATAAACCAAGAGGAAGTTTTTTTCAGGGGTTGTTTTGGGCCAAGTTGTTAAATCATCCCGGATAATCCTCAAATTGCAAGTAATCTCTGCTGTATGACTGTAAGGATGTTCAATAACAAACGTGAAATTGTTGTTCTAATACTGTATATTTCAGCTGTTGGAGTGTCTGGTATATTTCAGCTGTTGGAGCGTCTGGTATATTTCAGCTGTTGGAGCGTCTGGTATATTTCAGCTGTTGGAGTGTCTGGTATATTACAGCTGTTGGAGTGTCTGGTATATTTCAGCTGTTGGAGCGTCTGGTATATTTCAGATGTTGGAGCGTCTGGTATATTTCAGCTGTTGGAGTGTCTGGTATATTTCAGCTGTTGGAGCGCCTGGTATATTTCAGCTGTTGGAGAGTCTGGTATATTTCAGCTGTTGGAGTGTCTTATTTTTCAGCTGGTAGGGTATCTGACATAGTTCAACTGTTGTGGTTTCTGGGAAATATTTCAGCTGTTAAATGTCTGGGAAATATTTCAGCTGTTGTGGTTTCTGGGAAATATTTCAGCTGTTAGGTGTCTGGTATATTCCAGCTGTTGAGGTGTCTGGTATATTTCATAGTTATAGTTCAGACTTTTGGACAGTAGACTTTTACAGTCAGTTATCCCTTGCCTTGGGAACGTGAGTGTATATATATGAACTATGAGATGTGTATGTTCACAGTGTGTTGGAAATTGGAAGCAATGTGTACCACAGTCTTTCATCATCACAATACATGCCCCAGGATCAGTTCTGCCCATTACTCTTGATCTAAATTTAGTCACCTGTTTATGTGAAATTCCTACCTCATGGATGTCAAGTGACAAGAGGCTAATGAAGTACAATACCGTTTGGCTCACATTGACCTCACAATAGACAAACGTGAGAATGTGACATGACAATGCTGCAAGACTGTCAATTGGGTGAATGTTGTAATGTCACTCTGCAAGCATGCAATCTCAAACTTCATATGCAAGAGTGATTCCACATAACATAAATTGGCATGATTTACTTCCTTCAGTGCACAGCTGCACTGGTTAATTATTAGCTGCTGGTTTCAGATTTGCATGTCTGAAGTTTAAGATAACAGACTACATTCCATGCGTAAGTGATTGCATTTCCAAGTGACATACTTTGTAACTCCCTGGCTCCTTAGATCAGTAGTTGAAGGGGTTTCCCTGGCTCCTTTGATCAGTAGTTGGAGGGGGAGCTCCCTGGCTCCTTAGATCAGTAGTTGGAAGGGGAGCTCCCTGGCTCCTTAGATTAGTTGCTGAAGGTTTCCCTGGCTCCTTAGATCAGTAGTAGGAGGGGGAGCTCCCTGGCTCCTTAGATCAGTAGTTGGAAGGGGAGCTTCCTGGGTCCTTAGATCAGTAGTTGGAGGGGGGGCTCCCTAGCACCTTAGATCAGTAGTTGGGGGCTCCCTGGCTCCTTAGATCAGTAGTTGGAGGGGGAGCTCCCTGGCTCCTTAGATCAGTAGTTGGAGGGGGAGCTCCCTGGCTCCTTAGATCAGTAGTTGGAGGGGGGGCTCCCTGGCACCTTAGATCAGTAGTTGGGGGCTCCCTGGCTCCTTAGATCAGTAGTTGGAGGGGGAGCTCCCTGGCTCCTTAGATCAGTAGTTGGAAGGGGAGCTCCCAGGCTCCTTAGATCAGTAGTTGGAGGGGGAGCTCCCTGGCTCCTTAGATCAGTAGTTGGAAGGGGAGCTCCCAGGCTCCTTAGATCAGTAGTTGGAGGGGGAGCTCCCAGGCTCCTTAGATCAGTAGTTGAAGGGGGAGCTTCCTGGCTCCTTAGATCAGTAGTTGAAGGGGTTTCCCTGTTCCTTAGATCAGTAGATCAGTAGCTCTTGTCCTATTTAATGCAACAGGAGCACAAATGTGTTATAAGGCATCAATACCTGGCCTCACCGCAACCACCTGGGCACTGATGTAGTCATTCCCACTGCCATGTAACCATGCATACACTTGTTTATTGTATACAGTAATTTTGTACTTCTTTACAAACAGCAGCCTGTACATGTGTTTGTAGTGGATGACATATATTGTTGTGTATATGCGGAGGCGAGCCAGTAGCCCACTGAGATAGTGCATCGCTTGTAGCGCAAGAAAAACAAACCCAGCAGGTGGGATGTGAGGCGGTCTGAAGGTGTACTGTGTCAGTGCTTGAATGAATCTCGGTACTGTTGAAGTGAAAGGGCTCTTGAAGAGTATTAATTAGACATAGTGCCTTTGTCTGAAGCTGGCAGTCCTGACGAGCTGAGGTGCTGGTTCCACTTAGAGAACAACCTGCAAGCTACATCCTTGATCTGTTCTCACGGATGGAATTTTTTAGCCTTTCTAAAGGACATGCAGTGTTTCTTCACAAGGGCCAGATATTCTGCTAAGGGGCTGTACAATAGGCATCAATTTGGGAGTTGGCGTGAAGCAACAAATGAATTTATAAGTGAGACTTAACTAAAATTATAGCTAAAATGGATAGAATTATGATTAAACAGCGCGCATGTTATCAGAAACGAGTGGGCCACTGTAACTTGATAATGCCCTCAGAGTGCTTGATGACAGGCCATTATCACGCCCGTTGTGAAGTGACGTCATCTGGTTTGTTCTATGGCGTTTCCATATTTGTAAAAGTGGGTCAGTGACATTTATTCTGTGTTGATTGCAGTAAATGTTTCAAAACCGATATTGATGTTAATTTTTAATTGATAACAAATTCTATCCATTTTCGCTGTGATAACAGTAACTCTATTTTTCAGGACATTATCATTTGCAGAAGCCCTTGGTCTTTTCAACTGCCATCCTTTGTCGGGCAGTTAATGGAAGACCTCAGGCTTCTGCAAATGATAATGCCCTGTAAAATAGCAGGTTTTTTTTACCATTATATTATTTCCCTGATCCCCTGATGTGTAGGGTGCACTGCTGCCGACACACACACACTATATAGATATGTGCAACATATGGCCTACAGTAAAGGTTTACCCACCAACTCAGTGTTTGTTGTCATTCAGTTACTTCACAGAGATGTTCAGCTGCATTATATGCATACACATAGAGATACACTGGTCACCCATGGGAGAAGTCAGTTGACACTGATGGGGATTCAGGAGCACAGGATGTTCGAAAACCGGACTTAAGTCTGGGTTTGATTGCTGCATGGTGTGACCTGATTGATTGTGACTCAGAGGATCCACTGGCATAGTCGTTGCTCATACTGTCAACTACCTGCCTGGTCTAGACTCTGTTATAATCCTACCGTTTTGAAAAACAGGAGGCATATTAGCGATCAGCAGCTATGGTGGTTGTTTCTAGGTCCGAACTCCAAAACCATTGAATATGTCAAGATGAAACTTGCTATACAGATCAGTCTGGTGGTGAAGTGGTGCCTTTTGATGATTTGGGATTTTTAAAAAAAATATATTTTCATGACGACATGTTATCCTTTACTGAAAATTGTGGTAAATTCTTGAATCCAGGAATCTGTCCACAAAGTTCTGATCACAACCAGAACTTAACATTATATGAGTGCCTCAGTCAATTTGCTGCCAGTTACATTCCTCAGAAATAGTTACAATATACACTGCCGCATGACACTTTCAATATGAATACAGTCAGCAGCAGCTGAAGGGATGGTGCACATCCTGCTGGCTAGTGTCCAGGTAGAGGTACTGTGAGTCCCTAGTGTGGCGATCTACCTTGGGTTGCAGGTGATCTATGGCCCTGTTTTTTTACATTGTACTGTCAAATAATAGTTCTATCTTTTTAATGCTCTGATTAATCTGTGATAATCTATTTATTAAACTGTCCCATGACAGGTTTTTTATACTGTGTATGTGACTGAAGTTTAAATCGCTGTCTCGCCCACTCACTCACTTACTTCCTGCAATACGAATAACTTATATAATCTTGATTGATTTGAATTGTCATACTGTCAACAGCTTAGTCTATATCATGTGTCTTTTGTGGGCTGCAGCACCTACAGCTCTACTTTCCCTGGACTGATCATGGAGTATGCGACTTTCAATGCTGGGCCTGTACTCCTGACACTGGACATTGAGCAGCAGGTGCTCAGATGCTCAACAGGAAGTACAGGTTGGCACAACTATGGCGGTGCTGACAGTAACCGACACCAGCAGTCTCAGCAGGTGCACGCGTACACTCATGATAAGAAGCAGCAGAATGGTCCATTCCAGGTGGATGAGGCATATGCTGATACTGTTACTACCGGTCAGGTCATCCTGAATCTGTTTATGTCTACCATCCCATGTGGGCCTTCTTGTGGCATGGGAACCTTGTATACAACCAATGGCATGTAAGACCCAACCTCTCTGTTATTAGTCATATAGATTATGGAGGCACTTCCTACTGGTGCGTGACATCACGTTCAGTGTGACTCGTAAATAACACTAGACACATGTGATGGCTGTATGTGTTCAGCTATCCTGTGTTTTGTCGTCACACCCTTCAACGTTCGATGTGAAAACTAATCGAGTCATTGTTAGTTTACCACCCGTCGAGGAACAGCTTGATCACCTTCCCACGATGGTATTACCTTCCGGGAGTTAACTGTGGTTAGGAAAGAACAACAGAATTATTGTAATTACTCGGTGATGTTATAGGCTTCATCTATCCACCACATGTGAACGTTCGCTATATGTGCGTATTTACAGAGGCGTTTAGTAGAACCACGTGGCACTGTTACAAGCGTTGTAAATTATGACAGTCTTTTTTTTTCAACTTCCTAAAAGCAGCAGCTAATTCAGTGTAAGTCAACACTAAGCTGGGGCATCAATATTTTGATTTAAACGACAATCGCTGTCGTAATCCCTTCTATGTTGCTCGTCACGCTCCTAATGACCGCGAGGCACTAGCCGAGCGGCAGTCATATCCCAGGTACATTAGCCTTTATAGCAAGGCGGTCAGGTCAATTGTACACTGTAGCGGTTTTGTGGGTGGTGGGTGTGGTCCGTGCATTCTTCTCCCTGACTCGGGTGCAGGGTTGTTTGTTCGCCCGTGCCCCATGCTGTGGCCCATGTATACACAGACTACAGTTTTTAGACAGATGACGCATATAACGAGACTTCTGCGCTTTGACAGAACAAAACAACAGAGTAAAATGGTGACCCAGTAAAACAATTATTTATAAAGTGTTTATTATGCAAAACCTTCGGATAATATAGTGATCATTGTGAGATTTATGTATAAAGAGAGACAAGATGCGTGCTCGTGGGTTTTAACCATATTGGCAAAGGTTTTGTACACCGTTCACATGCGCCTCTATACATATGTGTGTATATGTGCATACGTGTGTAGAAATACATACGTGAGTATACTTGTCATGTGCACGCGTTAATTCGTGTGTATATTTACACCAGGAGCAAATTTGCACCATGTCTGGAGCAGGTGCAAATGTAAATGTAAATTTGCACTGTGTGTATATGTTGCAATGTGAACGTTTATATCAACGTAAGAGGATGATCTAATTAATATATGTTCTTTTGCCAACACCAAACAAATTGCCAACAGTTGTCAACTTTTATGCGTATATACAGAGTTGAGCCGACAATGTTTTCTTTTGGTTTCAAGGAGTCAAAACTGTGTGTACCAATTAAATCAGACGCATGTTGCTTTACGCGAAAACTTTCAGCGAAGTAACTTTCTTCTCATTCAACTTTGATTGGAAAACAACCTGTTTTGTGTTGAAAGTCATTAACAGACTGACCAGTATGTGCGTTACACAATTTACATACTTTATTTACACACCTAAGATGATTTTTTTCATGTGAACGCATATTAAATTTACATATACACACGTATGTATAGTTACACATGCGCATAATTACTTACGTTAGTAAATGTGCATGTGAACGCGGTAAGACATGCGTCACTTCAGACATTAAGCCGACACGTCATCATATAACTCAAATATTGTTCATGTCGCTGAAATTAAGGTAAATGTAACTACGTCACTCTACCATGATTGTATTGTACCATCGTTTCGCTTCACTACTTCATCAGTTATGTATCAAGTTATATGCATTGTTTGTTTCGTGTTTAACGCCGCACGCAGCAATATTCCAGCTAAATGTATATGACGGTAGTCTGGCCCAGACATTCGAGTGATGGATATCATGAGCATCGGATCACCCAATTGGGATAAGATGACATGCATCAACCAAGTCAGCGAGTCTCACCACCCGATCCCGTTGTCGCCTCTTACGACAAGCATGGGTTGCTTGCGACCTATTCTAACCCGGATGTTCACCGGTCATCAAGTAATAACTGAACATTTGATGTGTAGATCATAAAGCATTACACTCTCTGCTAGTTGTCACGCCTTGATTTGCTCGTTTCTAAATATTTATTTTCCTGGCGACTTGTAATAAGCATAAAACATCGCAAATGGTGTGCCGTGGCTCTGGCGATATCAAAATATTATGTATTCCATGTGATGTGAATGACGAAGGTTTTAAGCCTTCTCGAAGCCAGTCTGTGGTACTAACCCTGCCCTTTATCACACGTTACGTCACTACATGCACGCATTAAATATCAGCTTGTGTTTCCCTCATTCCAGGAGTGTGAGCATCCTGCCAAGTACACTTTTATCGTTGATTAACCGCGAACGCTTTGTTCTCAGAAATTAGCTCTGTGCGTTTAAGTAAAATGGCCACACAAAGGATCGGCGAAGACTTGCCCGATCTGTACTGCACACACTCGAGAACAGCTTGGTATATCATTGATGTCAATGGAATTCGCGATCTCTGTGAGACATGCACTGTGATTAGTAACACAGATATATACATTAATGATCTAAGAAATTCCAGACTTGGAAGTTTCAACTCATATTTCAGTCACCCAGTGCCCGTTTGTACATGTGGGAATATCCGTCTGCGAGAGATGAAACTCCATACTTGACCTTATACATGCTGATGGTGGAAAAACCTTTCTCGTCAGATGAGGGGGCGCCGGTTCCCGGATTGGCAGCACATCAGAACATGAATTAACTACGCTTATGCATGTTCAATAAGTTGTGAGATGTTATTAACAGTCGTAAACCTCGATTTCTGGGCTGGATTACGATGTCAACGTAACAACGCTCGTCAGCTATTCATCTCTCATAGTAACCCTAAACCATGTCACCTGCATGTAAATCTGCATTTACTCTTCATCTTAACATACGCTCCCGAACAGCTCACTTGAAGGTATTCTACACGACCATGTTTTCTATATTTCCCAAAGGAGTCTTTAATCAAAGTCGCCATAAACATGTACCCCCGCCTCATATAGTACAACCACGGTAAAATGCCTGCTGCGCAGCTAAAAAGGTCTCTTTAAAACAGCAATTCATGATACATTTGATGTGTTTTTTATCCTCATCTGTAACGACGCATTATGTGGATGTAAAAACACCACATAGCTTGGTGTCTTACTTCCGAGTCATCCCGATGTCAGTCATGAAGCCATTACCATCAGTACAGACATATTCACGATTATGTGGCGACGTCATGCGTGCCAACAATGTTGGTGGAGCGGTGTAGTATTACCTGGGCCTGATGACATACGTGCCCCACTCACTGGAATGCGTATGTCCACTTACCGGACAAGGGGACTATAATCTGGGCGCCGACTGGCAATGACCTAGTGGTGGGAATGTATCTGTGGCGGAAAACAGGGGCAGGTGCCCATGAGAGGTGTTCGCATAATACACCAGACAACATCTCGGGGATATGTAGAATGAATCTATGCAAACTTAAGTCGACAACTGCCTAAATATCTGATAACTATGTCAGACCACAGAATAAATATCTGATAACTACATCAGAGCAGAGAATAAATATTAGATACCTATATCAGACCAGAGAATAAAAATATCTGATACGAAAAACTAGGTCACATAATATCTGATAACAAACAGACAGGTCACATAATATCTGATAACAAACAGGAAGTCACGCAATATCTGATAAATAACAGCAAGTCACGAAATATCTGATAACAAACAGCGGGTCACTTGATATCCGATAAGAAACGACAGTCACATAATATCTGATAACAAACAGCAGGTCACTTGATATCTGATAACAAACAGCAAGTCATGTAATATCTGATAAGAAATAACAAGTCACATAATGTCTGATAACAAACAGCAAGTCACATAATATCTGGTAACAAACAGCAGGTCACTTGATATCCGATAAGAAACGACAGTCACGTAATATCTGGTAACAAACAGCAGGTCACTTGATATCCGATAAGAAACGACAGCCACATAATATCTGATAACAAACAGCAGGTCACTTGATATCCGATAAGAAACGACAGTCACGTAATATCTGGTAACAAACAGCAGGTCACTTGATATCCGATAAGAAACGACAGCCACATAATATCTGATAACAAACAGCAGGTCACTTGATATCCGATAAGAAACGACAGCAACATAATATCTGATAACAAACAGCAGGTCACTTGATATCCAATAACAAACAGCAAGTCACGTAATATCTGATAACAAACAGCAAGTCCTGTAATATCTGATAACAAACATCAAGTCACATAATATCTGATAATAAACAGCAAGTCACATAATATCTGGTAACAAACAGCAAGTCACATAATGTCTGATAACAAACAGCAAGTCACATAATATCTGGTAACAAACAGCAGGTCACTTGATATCCGATAAGACACGACAGTCGAATAATATCTGGTAACAAACAGCGGGCCACTTGATATCCGATAAGAAACGACAGCAACATAATATCTGATAACAAACAGCAGGTCACTTGATATCCAATAACAAACAGCAAGTCACGTAATATCTGATAACAAACAGCAAGTCCTGTAATATCTGATAACAAACATCAAGTCACATAATATCTGATAACAAACAGCAAGTCACATAATATCTGGTAACAAACAGCGGGTCACTTGATATCCGATAAGAAACGACAGTCACATAATATCTGATAACAAACAGCAGGTCACTTGATATCTGATAACAAACAGCAAGTCATGTAATATCTGATAAGAAATAGCAAGTCACATAATGTCTGATAACAAACAGCAAGTCACATAATATCTGGTAACAAACAGCAGGTTACTTGATATCCAATAAGACACGACAGTCACATAATATCTGGTAACAAACAGCAGGTCACTTGATATCTGATAAGAAAACGACAGCCACATGATATCTGATAACAAACAGCAGGTCACTTGATATCCAATAACAAACAGCAAGTCATGTAATATCTGATAACAAACAGCAAGTCATGTAATATCTGATAACAAACAGCAAGTCATGTAATATCTGATAACAAACAGCAAGTCACATAATATCTGATAACAAACAGCAGGTCACTTGATATCCGATAAGACACGACAGTCGAATAATATCTAGTAACAAACAGCGGGTCACTTGATATCTGATAAGAAACGACAGCAACATAATATCTGATAACAAACAGCAGGTCACTTGATATCCAATAACAAACAGCAAGTCACGTAATATCTGATAACAAACAGCAAGTCCTGTAATATCTGATAACAAACATCAAGTCACATAATATCTGATAACAAACAGCAAGTCACATAATATCTGGTAACAAACAGCGGGTCACTTGATATCCGATAAGAAACGACAGTCACATAATATCTAATAACAAACAGCAGGTCACTTGATATCTGATAACAAACAGCAAGTCATGTAATATCTGATAAGAAATAACAAGTCACATAATGTCTGATAACAAACAGCAAGTCACATAATATCTGATAACAAACAGCAGGTCACTTGATATCCGATAAGAAACGACAGTCACATAATATCTGATAACAAACAGCAGGTCACTTGATATCTGATAACAAACAGCAAGTCATGTAATATCTGATAAGAAATAGCAAGTCACATAATGTCTGATAACAAACAGCAAGTCACATAATATCTGGTAACAAACAGCAGGTCACTTGATATCCGATAAGAAACGACAGTCACGTAATATCTGGTAACAAACAGCAGGTCACTTGATATCTGATAAGAAACGACAGCCACATGATATCTGATAACAAACAGCAGGTCACTTGATATCCAATAACAAACAGCAAGTCACGGAATATCTGATAACAAACAGCAAGTCATGTAATATCTGATAACAAACATCAAGTCACATAATATCTTATAGCAAACAGCAAGTCACATAATATCTGATAACAAATAGCAGGTCACTTGATATCCGATAAGAAACGAAAGTCACATAATATCTGATAACAAACTGCAGGTCACTTGATATCCGATAATAAACAGCAAGTCACATAATATCTGGTAACAAACAGCAAGTCACATAATATCTGGTAAGAAACAGCAAGTCACATAATATCTTATAACAATCAGCGGGTCACTTGATATCTGATAACAAACAGCGGGTCACAGAATTTATATCTTATATAAATCCGCTGACCATACATTTAATCCAAAATCTGCATTATTTTACCTCTATTACGTAAAGTGTTAACTTTCCATATCATAGGTACATAAAAACTGTTTAACGGAATCGAGTATTGTCCATATCCAGTACACATGTTGTAATGTATTATCCATATCCAGTACGAGTGTAATCGTGTACTCAACAACAAAAGTTCCCGTGACACCAATATTTTAGTGTATTTTTCAAATAAGTAAAGTTTTGTTTTTTTAATGTTGTAGTACATGTATGGAATCAAGTCACAAAAACGCAACTGCTACAGAAAAAGCATGCATTCCATGCAAAAGTTTACTTTTATGCAAGCCCCATGCATTTCACTACCCAAGAATGTGTAGATAAAACATGTGCGTTAACGGGATTCCATATGCATTGCTTAGCATCGTGCTGACAACAACCACTTCGAAGAGCAACAAAATTACGCAATTATTAAACATTACGAAATGCCACGCCTGTCAGAAAATGAGCGTCTGCGAGCCATTGGTATGCTTGAAGCAGGATCGAGTCAACGTGATGTTGCTAGACAATTTAACGTCCACAGAAACACCATTTGGTGTTTATGGCAACGTTGGCAACAGACGAATGCAGTCAGAGACCATCCTAGGAGTGGCAGGCCACGCGTAACCAATAATCGACAAGACAACTGGATTCGAACAACACACCTACGAAATCGATTCCAGCCAGCAACAGTGACTGCAAGACGCATCCCTGGCCATCGACGAATATCTTCACAAACCGTACGTCGTCGCCTCAGATGTGCAGGGATTGTCGCCAGAAGACCCACCAGACGTCCAATTTTGACAGGAAACCACCGTCAAGCACGTCTACAGTGGTGCAGACATCGTCTACGCTGGACGGCCATGCAGTGGAGACAAGATCTATTCAGTGACAAGTCTCGTTTTCACCTCAGCCACAGCGATGGACGGATTCGAGTGTACCGACGTCGAGGTGAACTTTACGTCAATCATTGTGTCATGGAAGAAGATCGGTTCGGGGGAGGCAGCGTTATGGTATGGGGCGGGATTACAGCAATACAGAAGGCCCGTTTGATAGTGGTAGAGGGAAATCTCGATGGACAGCGCTACCGCGACGAAATCATCGGCTCTGTTGTTCTACCGTGTTTGCGTCGTCATGGCCCAGGCATTACCTTTCAACATGACAATGCCCGGCCTCATATTCCTCGACTTGTTCAGGGTACTCTTCAACAAAGCAACGTAAATGCCATCCCCTGGCCGACTCGCTCTCCTGATCTCTCACCAATCGAGCACATGTGGGATGAGATGGATCGGCTCCTTCGATGTCCACAGACACTCCAGGAACTTCGAAACATGCTCCAGCAGATATGGACAGGTACTAGTATCCCACAGGACTTTGTGCGACGCCTGGTCCATTCCATGAGACGAAGATGTGTTGCTTGCATCGCAACAAGTGATGAAAACACACGCTATTGATTTGTAAATTTACATTTTGGCATGTTCATGTTTTTGTTTTTTTATGAAATCACGCATTTTCTGAAGTCAGTATGGAAAGTCTTTTATCTGTTGCAAACCGAAATTGCTTCAGATTTGGTAAAAAAACGTAGCTTTGCATTAAATCTTATTCAATGTCATAGGAACTTTTGTTGTTCAGTATACATTTTTCCATATTACGTACACATGTCATAATGTATTGTCCACATTAGTTTGTTTGTTTGTTGTTTAACGACGCACTCGGCAATATTCCAGCTATATGACGGCGGTCTGTAAGTAATCGAGTCTGGACCAGACACTCCAGTGATTGACATCATGAGCATCGATCCACACATTTGAGATCGATGACATGAATCAACCTAGTCAGCGAGCCTGACCACTCGATCCCGTAAGTCGCCTCTTACGACAAGCATTACGTACACGGGTAATAATGTATTTTCCAATGAAATACACGTATACCAACGATTTCACGCACATTTAGATACAGTTGACTCAAAACATTGTTGAACCTGCAAATTTCCCAACTTGATTATCATGTCTAGAAAACACATATCTGACAACACACAGGGGATCACAGAATATGTTTCTGACAACACATAGAGGACCAGAGTGTATGTATCTGACAACACTATACCTATCTGACTACACACAGAAGACCACACTATACCTATCTGACAACACACAGAAGACCACACTGTACCTATCTGACAACACACAGACGACCACAGAGTATGTATTTGACATCACACAGAGGACAACACTATACCTTTCTGACAACACACAGAAGACCACAGTATATGTAATTGCCAACACACGGGGGACTACAGTATATGTATTTGACAACACCCAGAGGATCTCAGTACAGATCAAGAACGAAGATCAATACTGTTTGGCAAGGGCCATTGTGGTGGCTCCGCATTATGCCCAGAAGCCCAACCCTCCCAGAATGGCACTGTCGAAGAAAGAGACTGACGAGAACGGATGGAGTCAACGTTCAACGCAAACAGGTACGGGTATTGTTTCGGCGCCTTTGCATTCCTGAAGGTCGCTGTCAGGGCCTGGACGACGTAGAACGCGTGGGACGTGCCTTGGCCCAAATGAACTATCAACTGAAAGTCTACAGTCAAGATGTGTTCAACAGACTGTTGTACAAGTGTGATGAGGCACCACCCGACGCCACCGTGCTGCATTTATACCATCATTGTGACCACTACGATGTGATCACTTCCATGGCAGCCTTTGATGGGTCTAACCATTACTGCGAACTCTGCGACCACGGTTATGATCATCACGAAAAACACCCCTGCTGCAAGCAATATCGCTGCCACCGCTGCCTCCACTCCACCCCTTGCGGACCCCAGGAAGATCATGGGATGTCTTGCTTGGCATGTCAAGGATGGTTCCGAAATCAACGCTGTTACACCCGACATCTCCAGTCACCGTCAGAGGGAGGACCCAGCGCCTGTCAATCGATTCACGGGTGCCCAACCTGTTTTCAGCTTGTCCGCGTCATGGAGACACCCAAGATGAGCGACTTCCATGCTTAGTGTGTCGAGAACCCGTGTCCCCAGACTATCGATGCTACGTCACTCCCCTCCCTGGAGCCAATGATGCAGAGGAGGAAGGGGAGGGATGCTTCAACCAAGTCCGAAGAGACAACGTCAAATTCCTCTACTATAATTTTGAATGTACGCAAGAGACGGGGTTGCATATCCCGAATTTGTGCGTGGTGCATTTAGGATGTGGACGGTGCATCAGTCAAGCGACAAAGGAGTTGTGCGAAGACTGTCCATGAAGAGAAGGTTATGGTCCCAGCCGCGAGAAAGTGTTTCAAGGCCCCACCACACTAGACGATGTGTGTGCATGGTTGATGACCCTGTCTGAAAACCCAAGAAGAGGAACCAAAAGGAGGACACACGCAAGGGGGCAGCAGCACACCTAGGCAAAAGAAAACATGACAGAACCTTCTCAAGCAAGCCCCCTACAAGGCGTCTGCGACGTCAACCGTCCAAGGAGGAGAAGGAGGAGGGGGAGGATGCCATGGAGGTGGACGCGCTCACCCCTTTTGAGGAGAAGAAGGAGGCGAAGGAGGCGAAAAACATCCCCGTCCAACCGCCTGAGAAGGATGACGTCATTTATGCAATTGCTCATAACGCCCAGGGGTGTGATCTGCATTTGATCATGAAGGGCATGCTCCCGCATCTGGTGAAACCCCCAGCCGAGATTCGGAGAGGGCTACAGATTTTACAGATATTTTGGACGCTTGTGTTTCAAAGAGAGTTTGAATTTCCTGCCCTGGCCGCTGAAAACATTTCCAGAGACCTTTGAACTGAATGAACCTAAGAAAGCGTATTTTCCTCACTTGTTCAATACCCAGGCCAACCAGACCTACAGAGGTCCCTATCCACTAGCCGTCATGTACGATCACAATGGCATGTCTCCCAAGGAACGCACCGACTTCCTCCAGTGGCATACGAAGAAAGTTCAAGAAGGAGCCTTGTTTGACTTGCAAGAAGAACTCTTAGTCTACTGCCAGAGCGGTGTCGATATTTGAGACGTGGATGCGCTGCCTTTCGACAGGACTTCATGACGGAGTGCGGTGTGGATCCAACCTACCTGCCCCGCTAAACCCTCTTGACGCCTTCTATGGAGGACGTACCAATGCCACCCGATTATGCTACGAGGCCTAAGAAGGTGAAACCATGTTCGCTTTATCCCTACATTTGCATGACCGGAATGTTTCCCATGGGACACCCGACCCTCTACCATCAACCTCCTGTGGAGAAGTTGTTTGATCTGAAAGGTCTTATCCAATGTCGTGTCCTACCCCCGACACAGCTCTACAATCCGCCACTGCCCTACAGATCAGGTGGAAAACAGCTCTCTCCTTTGTGCCGCACATGTGCCGAAACCTGGTCACAGACGTCCTGCGAGCACACGGGCAAAGAGAGGGCCTGCGTGGGCACGTACACCACCACAGAATTCCATGAAGCCATGAAGAAGTATGGCTACAAAGTGCTTTAGATCTACGAAGCTTGGCATTTCGACACCTTTGAGAAGTATGACACCTACACCCAGGAAGGAGGACTCTTTGCCCCCTATTTCGACCATTTTTTCAAGATGAAGTTCGAAGCCAGCGGAAACCCTGAGGGATGGGGCAAGTACGGACAGCGCTTAGACTATTGTCAGTCCGTCTATATGAGTGATCCTGCCAAGTACTTTGCTCTGTTGAGAGATGAACGAAATACCATAGACGATATCACCTTCATCAACGAACATATGGTGAAGGTGACCTATACCCGCAAGGAAGAATTCCTCACATCCCATCCTAATTCCTATGTTGTCGTGGCTGCTTGGGTCACCACACAAGGGCTTCTCGAGCTGTACAAGACCTTCAGCCCGTTGGGTCACAGGGGCTTGTACTTCGACACGTACAGTGTCTTATACATTCATCGACCCTGGGAATGGAATCCAGAGCTGGACAATTCGTTGGGTGATTTTACAGACGAACTGAACGGAAACACCATCCAGAGGTTTGTGTCAGGAGGTCCCAAAAACTATGCTCCTATGAGGTTATGAACCCAAGACCCGATTAAACGTGCACGACCTGCAAAGTGCGAGGGTTCACCTTGAATTACAGAAACCAACAACACCTCATCTTTGACACCATGAAAGGACTGATTAAGGGACAACGGCCTGGGAAGGAGGGGGAGAAAATCAGCTTGGATTACCCCCATCAACATGGGAACGATCTTGTGACCCAACCCACGAAAAAAGACTACTGGACCGTATACGACAAGCGACGCATTGTGTACGACGCAACCGCAACAACACCCGCAGTAGCAGCAGCAACAGCAGCAGCATTCGTCACAGCAGTAACCACAGCACCACCAGCATCATTCGGCAGACCTGTGTGATGACTATGACGAGGGTTGTCGTCCGTTTTTTTCACATTGTTTCGCACTGTATCGCATTGTTTGCATTGTTCCCCTTGTATCTAAGTTGAAGTTGTTATTGGTCATCATAAAACAGTGATTGATTGAACTGACTCTTTGTGTCTTGATTGATCTCAACTCCGATAGGGTGCCAAACCGAGGGTAGAAGTGAGTTGAGATGTCGTCTACGTTGTCTGTGTGTCTGTCTGTCTGTTTGTCTGCTCGTGCTCGTTGAAAAATAGATAAAAGAGTCAGCCCATGCTTGCAAGGATCAGTTGCCTGGTGTCAGTCACCCCGAACTAAGGAGGATGACGTCACATGGTGAGGGGGAAGAGGTCATGACCTCCCCTTTGGCCCTACGCCACCCTTTTACGATGTCCATTGCGGGACACACGGCATCTGGAAAAAGTTCTATTGTGAAATCATGTATGGAGCAGATGTATCACCCTGAGGTGCTGGATACGTTGGCCCCCCCATTGGCCGATGATTTGCTGGGCGTCAATACGAAAGAAGAAGAAACGGAAGTGCTGCGATGGTTCACCAAGAAAAGTCATCACCGAAACACATCCATGTTGTATCTCACTCAGAACTTGTTTGCCCAATCACCCAACATCGCACCATTAGTCTGAATGCTCACTACATGGTCCTCTTTAAAATTCCGAGATATGCATTGCAGATCAACAGTCTGCCTCGCCAGGTGTTTCCAGGCAAAGATCCTTTTCTGCGTGAAGCCTATGAAGACGCCACCCAAGAACCTTACACTTACCTGTTCTTGGACTTGAAACCCACCTCATTGCAAAACCATTGCGTACGTGCCCGACTGTTTTCGACATCTGAGATGCCCATCGTGTGTGCCGAACCTATGAGATGAGGAGACTTCATAAAAGCAGGCGAACCTGTAGACCTTCCTTCAGTTCAGTCACAGCCATCATGTGGCGAAGACGGAAACAGACTCATCCTACGACGAAGAACAAGTCCCCGCAAAAGAAGAAAAAAGACAGTAGATCGTCTATGTTTCCGACAAGGGATGCAAAAACTCTTGCCGTCAAAGGAAGAAATCGACTTTTGCAGTGGTTTACGATTGTCGTGCGGAACCTAAGAACAGGACGCGTCCCATTGAAAGCTCAACATAAGGTGATTTTGCAGAGATATGAAGATACCCTGACTAAAATTGTCAATCCACGTATAGCTATGGAATACCACGGTATTAGAATGGTTTCATGCCAAAGTGTCTACCTCTGTTGCTGTGGATGCCTTTCGATTTTCGACTGAGCGCCCAGACGCGTACCCTTTATCAAAAGAACCACCTTTTTAGGAATGTACATACGTTCACACCCTAGTGGAAAAAACACTTTAAAAAAACGTTCCTGTTCCCAAAAATCACAGGACCCCCCTCATCCTGTGACTTTTTGTTTTGTTGGTTAATGTGAGTGGTGATTAAAAAATCTAAAAAAATCTTTGTGTTGTCTTCAGGATTGGAATCGACATGCACACCCGGGAAAAAAACAAAACAGGATCCAAATCTGACCAATCAGAAGCTTGGGTTGTCGACCAATTAGAGGGCGCGCTCATCCTGTTTGGGTCTCTGATTGGTCGAGCTGGAGCTCTCTCTCCCATGGAAAACCCCTTTTCCTATGGAAAAGAAACACAAGGGTCGGGCCAGTTTGGAAAACCGAGGCTCAGGCTGGGCACAAGAACGGACCAATCAGCGTGTCACGGTTTGGACCAATCAGCGCGCAGCGTGTCGGAACAATCAGCATGCAGCGATGTTCGATCCGGTCCCTCTCCTATAAAAAAGGGATCCCTCGAGTGTCACTTGTGAATCTTCCCCATCGTGAACCATGCCTCGACGACGAACCATGCCGACATCCCGGCAAATCTCCCCGATTGGAGTGTACACCCCGGCTACATTCCCCGGAGAAGGAGGAGAATTCTGGACTGGATTCACCCCGGCTACAACATTCTATGGAAAAGGAAGAGGAGAAAAGGCTCCCCGACGCCAACATACCCCCATGGCTGCTCGTCAGAGCGCTCCGGCTACACCATAGTGTATGTATTAGACAACACACAGACGACAACAGTGTATGTGTTTGACAACACACAGGGGACCACAGTATATCTATTTGACAACACACAGACGACAACAGTGTATGTGTTTGACAACACACAGGGGACCACAGTATATCTATTTGACAACACACAGACGACAACAGTGTATGTGTTTGACAACACACAGGGGACCACAGTATATCTATTTGACAACACACAGACGACAACAGTGTATGTGTTTGACAACACACTGGGGGCCACAGTGTATGTATTTGACAACACACTGGGGACCACAGTGTATGTATTTGACAACACACTGGGGACCACAGTGTATGTATTTGACAACACACAGACGACAACAGTGTATGTATTTGACAACACACAGAGGACCACAGTGTATGTATTTGACAACACACAGGGGACCACAGTTTATGTATTTGACAACACACTGGGGACCACAGTGTATTTATTTGACAACACACAGACGACAACAGTGTATGTATTTGACAACACACAGGGGACCACAGTGTATGTATTTGACAACACACTGGGGACCACAGTGTATGTATTTGACAACACACAGGGAACCACAGTGTATGTGTTTGACAACACACAGAGGACCACAGTGTATGTATTTGACAACACACAGACGACAACAGTGTATGTATTTGACAACACACAGGGGACCACAGTGTATGTGTTTGAAAACACACTGGGAACCACAGTATATCTATTTTACAACACACTGGGGACCACATTGTATGTGTTTGACAACACACTGGGAACCACAGTGTATCTATTTGACAACACACTGGGGACCACAGTGTATCTATTTGACAACACACAGGGGACCACAGTGTATGTGTTTGACAACACACAGAGGACCACAGTATATCTATTTGACAACACACAGGGGACCACAGTGTATGTGTTTGGCAACACACAGACGACCACAGTATATCTATTTGACAACACACTGGGAACCACAGTATATCTATTTGACAACACACAGGGGACCACAATATATCTATATGACAACACACAGGGAACAACAGTGTATGTATTTGACAACACACAGGGGACCACAGTTTATGTATTTGACAACACACTGGGGACCACAGTGTATTTATTTGACAACACACAGACGACAACAGTGTATGTATTTGACAACACACAGGGGACCACAGTGTATGTATTTGACAACACACAGGGGACCACAGTGTATGTATATGACAACACACAGGGAACCACAGTGTATGTGTTTGACAACACACAGAGGACCACAGTGTATGTATTTGACAACACACAGACGACAACAGTGTATGTATTTGACAACACACAGGGGACCACAGTGTATGTGTTTGACAACACACTGGGAACCACAGTATATCTATTTTACAACACACTGGGGACCACAGTGTATGTGTTTGACAACACACTGGGAACCACAGTGTATCTATTTGACAACACACTGGGGACCACAGTGTATCTATTTGACAACACACAGGGGACCACAGTGTATGTGTTTGACAACACACAGAGGACCACAGTGTATCTATTTGACAACACACTGGGGACCACAGTGTATCTATTTGACAACACACAGGGGACCACAGTGTATGTGTTTGACAACACACAGAGGACCACAGTATATCTATTTGACAACACACAGGGGACCACAGTGTATGTGTTTGGCAACACACAGACGACCACAGTATATCTATTTGACAACACACTGGGAACCACAGTATATCTATTTGACAACACACAGGGGACCACAGTGTATGTGTTTGACAACACACAGAGGACCACAGTATATCTATATGACAACACACAGGGGACCACAGTATATCTATATGACAACACACAGGGAACAACAGTATATCTATATGACAACACACAGGGAACAACAGTGTATGTATTTGACAACACACAGGGGACCACAGTGTATGTATTTGACAACACACAGGGGACCACAGTATATCTATATGACAACACACAGGGAACAACAGTGTATGTATTTGACAACACACAGGGGACCACAGTGTATGTATTTGACAACACACAGGGGACCACAGTGTATGTGTTTGACAACACACAGGGGACCACAGTGTATGTATTTGACAACACACAGGGGACCACAGTGTATGTATTTGACAACACACTGGGGACCACAGTGTATGTATTTGACAACACACTGGGGACCACAGTGTTTGTGTTTGACAACACACAGGGGACCACAGTGTATGTGTTTGACAACACACAGGGGACCACAGTGTATGTATTTGACAACACACTGGGGACCACAGTCTTTATATTTGACAACACAAAGAGGACAACAGTATATGTATCTGACAACACACAGGGGACGACAGTATACAGCAAAATATTAGCCCATGTTTCCTTGCAGAATACGATACCACACTTCTTGTATGAGAACTAGCAGGTGCACATGCAGGTGGGGAGACGCGAGATAACAGTAATCTGACTCAGGTGACACACAGCCGCAAAATAGGTCCATTTACCTTAGGACCACTACACGTACATTATCCCCCGTCCAGGAGATCAGTCCCGCTATTGAACCCTGATATGGACTGTGTTGGGGGCCATTGATCCTTGACGACAGCAATGTCAAAATCCTAATTTATAGTGACAGCAGTTTTTAGATTCAGGGCGATGCGCTACATGCCCGTGTTGAGGGGTGGGGCAATGTGCCTGTTTGTATATATGATTAGTTTGTGTCTGTCTGCATCTATTCGCATTTTACCTGTGTGTCTATGATTATTTTCTGTCTGTCTGCATCTATTCGCTTTGTACCTGTGTGTCTGATAATTTTGTGGCTGTCTGTATCTATTCGTTTTGTGCCTGTGTGTGTGTATGATTATTTTGTCTCTGTCTGCATCTATTCGCTTTGTACCTGTGTCTGATTATTTTGTCTGTCTGCATCTATTCGCTTTGTTCCTGTGTGTTTATGATTATTTTGTATCTGTCAGCATCTACGCTTTGTGCCTGTGTGTGTCTATAATTATTTTATGTCTGTCTGCATCTATGTGCTTTGTACCTGTGTGTCTGATTATTGTGTTTCTGTCTGCATCTATTCGCCATGTGCCCATGTGTGTCTATGATTAGTTTGTGTCTGCCTGCATCTATTCGCTTTATACCTGTGTGTCTGATTAGTTTGTGTCTGTCTGCATGTATTCGCTTTATACCCGTGTGTCTGATTAGTTTGTGTCTGTCTGCATCTATTCGCTTTATACCTGTGTGTCTGATTAGTTTGTGTCTGTCTGCATGTATTCGCTTTATACCTGTGTGTCTGATTAGTTTGTTTCTGTCTGCATCTATTCGCTTTATACCTGTCTGTCTGATTAGTTTGTGTCTGTCTGCATGTATTCGCTTTATACCTGTGTGTCTGATTAGTTTGTGTCTGTCTGCATTTATTCGCTTTGTGTCCGTGTGTGTGTAAGATTATTTTGTTTCTGTCTACATTTATTCGCTTTGCCCGTGTGAGTCTATGACTATTTTGTATCTGTCTGTATCTATTCGCTTTGTGCCCGTGTGTCTGATTATTTTGTATCTGTCTGCATCTATTCGGTTTGAGCCCGTGTGTCTATGATTAGTTTGTGTCTGCCTGCATCTATTCGCTTTATGCCCGTGTGTGTCTATGAATAGTTTTTGTCTGTCTGTATCTATTCGCATTGTGTCCGCGTGTCTCATTATTTTGTATCTGTCTGCATCTATTCGGTTTGTGCCCGTGTGTCTCATTATTTTGTATCTATCTGCATCTATTCGCTTTATGCCCGTGTGTGTCTATGATTAGTTTGTATCTGTATGTATCTATTCGCTTTATGCCCGTGTGTGTCTGTGAATAGTTTTTGTCTGTCTGTATCTATTCGCATTGTGTCCGCGTCTCATTATTTTGTATCTGTGTGCATCTTTTCGGTTTGTGCCCGTGTGTCTGATTATTTTGTATCTGTCTGCATCTATTCGCTTTGTGCCTTTGTGTCTTTATAAGTTTTCTGTGTCTGTCTGCACCCATTAGCCCTCATGTTAGACTAGCACTTAGTCTGTGAAAATTTATTATTTTGATAGAAATAGATATCTATGTTTAAATTATGTTAAAATTAGCCCTAGTGAGATGGGAGATTCAGATGAAAATCTAGATCTAGAAACTCTGAAAATAATATGGTTCAGGGAATGTGTGACAGTCTACCTTCATGCCTGTGTGTGTCTATAATTATTCTGTGTCCGCCTGCATCTATTCGCCTTTATACCTGTAAATCGATCCATACTATCACAACTATAAATTATAAGCAAGGTCCACATTAATGCAGCCCCACCAAATATAATGTACTGTATCTAGACGCCTCATTATGCAAGTGTCCTCATCTCTTTGTGTTTGTCCTTGTGTCGGCCCACATATTCTGCCAAACGGCTGCCAACATGTGGCTGTCGACCCCAGAACATAAAGCGCCCTAGTATTGCATTCGAGACGTCAACTCGCTGTTATGCATGTCGGTAATCAAAAGAGAAAACATGTGTCGGTGGTTGCTCTACACACGTAAGGATGTGCTTGTTAGCCTGTGGATATAAATAACACGTGTACAGTATGGTAATTAAAATGTGCTGTCTAATAAACTCCGAACACGTCAAAGGGGAACGCTGTCTACGGCATGAAATTCATAGAACCGCCATAGTCTGAAGTACATTCAACCGACCAGAATTCTTCCCATTTCCTGAAATCCTAAGATCTTAGTCGTCGCACTGCTGCCATTTGACTGAGTCAAAGAGGCGGACGGAAACAGCACTCTGAAAATGTCGAATGGTTCCTGTCTATGAAGAGGGCGATTTTGCTCGTCTGTAGCAGAATGAGGACTACCCATAGTGACTAACCCGACATTGTACTCCCTGTGACTGCACTTGCTCTGCTGGTTGACGCACTGACATCGGTTTATCTATCAAATAGGGTTCACTCAGCACGATACTCCGTCACAGCCGTCAGCAGCCAGCCCCAACACTGCCCTTGCTGGGGTCAAATAGGAATCCTATATTGCGGAAGTTGTGTCGACACAGAAGGCTCTAAACTCACTTTGGAGATGTGTCAGCGATGGGTGACAATTGATATGAGGAACTATGCTGACACACGTCATTCACCACGTCTCGCTGTGGAATTAGTGCATATCTAGGTGCAGCAAACTCATTAGGAACATTGACGTTCTATACATGTACACACTATCAACCGAAGTGAGGAGCACTTACAAATACTATACAAATTCTTATCACTGACATGACAAGATCTGTTTTTACAATTAGAAATAATCATCAACAATAAGTTTCCTTACCATTCCAAATACAATCAGAGAAGTTGAAACGAGAAATTAAAGAACCGTGTGACAGACACAAGTGCCTATAAAGAATGATGAGTTCCCAGCGGGCGAGCTCCACTCTACAACCACGTTTTTGCTGGACCAAGTATCTTCTCACAAACCGCGAAATTCGAGATGTCTGTTTATTTCTCCTGCAACAATTGACACACTCTATATTGTACAACTGCCGCACCTCAGCATGGCCATGGCTCCGGGCTTTTCCTTTACCGGGAGGGACCGACGTTGATTCTGTCGAGTGGCGATATTTTGGGAAGCATTTGTCGTGGGTGGTAGAATGTTGGGATTTAACCGACTTAAAGGTTCATCTTGTTGGGACAGCTTGAGGGACATGCAAGAGGGGAATGTATTATTGGTGTGTTATGCGGTATTCCACACACACGCCGGACAGTACCAAACAAACTAACCGTGGGTCACCGACCTGCCGGGACTACTTTCAAGGAACACCTGGAGCAGGGACGATCCCTGTAATCGTATTCATATTTCCACTTGTAAGATGGCCTTTGTTATAAGTAAATAGAAACTATGGGCAATCTATATATGACTGAACCATGACATACGTGCCATCATCCCACAAACCTGACAGTCATGTCCTCAACTGTTTGAAAATTATGCACGCACAAAACTGAATGAATTAAAGGTGAAAGACAAAAAGTGTCTGCGCCAGAGATCTGCATTGCAACAATGAAATGATGTCATATGTTCAGGGAACGTATCATAAATCTTCACGGGTATTTGATTGACACTCCTGAACTGTCCACTCTTGTATTGTCATGTATGACGTATGTATTTGTATAACCAAGTATTTATGCATCCGCTGTGGGGTGTTTGCATATTGTCGTAAAGCTGTCCAATCGTCGACCCACAAGATAATGTGATGGTTGATATACGCCCTCTTTCGACCATCCAAATTGGTGGACGCCAACATACATGGAATATTCTATTCCCATGTTGCAAGTGAAACATGTTTTACGCCGCAGTCAGCAATGTCATCAGATGCATGACGTAGGTCTGCCTACATATGTAATCAGTGTGGTTCAAACAGGCTATAGTAGATGCATGGCGTCGGTCTACCTACATATGTTATCAGCCTGGTTCGAACAGGCTAAAGCAGATGCATGACGTAGGTCTGCCTACATATGTAATCAGTTTGGTTCAAACAAGCTAAAGCAGATGCATGACGTAGGTCTGCCTACATATGTAATCAGTTTGGCTCAAACAGGCTATAGTAGATGCATGGCGTCGGTCTGCCTACATATGTAATCAGTTTGGCTCAAACAGGCTATAGTAGATGCATGACGTAGGTCTGCCTACATATGTAATCAGTTTGGCTCAAACAGGCTATAGTAGATGCATGGCGTCGGTCTGCCTACATATGTAATCAGTTTGGCTCAAACAGGCTATAGTAGATGCATGGCGTCGGTCTGCCTACATATGTAATCAGTTTGGCTCAAACAGGCTATAGTAGATGCATGGCGTCGGTCTGCCTACATATGTAATCAGTTTGGCTCAAACAGGCTATAGTAGATGCATGGCGTCGGTCTGCCTACATAAGTACCAAACGGGCAAGTGGTTGACAGTATGAGCAACGGAACACTTTATCGGGGCACGCCGTGAGGCAGTCAACCAGATCACACAATGTGACCACCCGATCCTCATTTGCTGACTCAACCAACAATCATTGGATACCTGAGACTTGTTCTTCCCCGGTATTTCTGACTGGTGCATGTGTTATAAGAGGGGATCGTTGTGGGCGACTACCGCACATTGTTGTCGATGGTGTGTATACACGTTACACTTCCCCAACTGGGGTCTCCTCGACCAATGTACAAGTTATGGTTAGCCTTTAGAGTTATATTTTACTTTGTTTCTAGAAGCCATTGCACATAGTTATGTGAAAAGAGTTGGAATCTCATGCAAGAGCATTCACAGAAGACGTATGCAGTAGCAGCAGCAGCAGCAGCAGCAATGGGCACATCGCGCCTTGACACCCTCTCTACATCAGCTGTAGAAATACAGGCGGGGAAGCTAGTTGAGATGGAATACACTCTCACGTCAACAAAAGGTTTCCGGGGCATCAGTGGGTGTTGCTTTACCCTATTTTACTACGAATACACGCTTTTTAAGTGTGTTGAGTAAGGAGGCTCTGATTTTTTGGGTGACTTTTGACATTTTCTCAATCAAAAGTCCCGGTAATTCCATCGCCCTTGGACTTTGAGAAAGGAATACAATATCCCTGCTTCCATGGTAAAGGTAGAAGAAACGTGAACATGTTTTTATCTGGCTGTCTGAGAACAGAAAACAAAACATCTTTGGTATGTTTGGCGTGAAGGTGACGTTTATGTGAAACGTTTGTCGTTTCCCATGGTAGTGTAGGTAATGCTTACCATTCGAGAACGCCTCCTCTCACTATTACTCCACATGAACGTATTCATCTGCCCACAGTATGCCACTGACCCTCTTCTCTCACATTCCATCACCATAACGTCCGGCATCCAGCCACGTCCGGTTTGAAGGGGTTACGGGGTGACGAAACATGGATACTACGGAAGCCCTTTAAGGCCACAGATATCAAATTAATCATTATCTTGAAATTTCAACTTCAATAGTATGTAACTTGAAATTTCTGCACCCCCCCAAAACAACAACAAAACAACAACCACAAACAAACAAAACAACAACAACAAACAAAACAACAACAAAACAACAACAAATAACAAAACAACAAAACAAATGGCCCTAAATGACTTCCGTAGATTACACAAGTGGATCGATCATACAGTAAATTAAACCCACCATGCGGACTGCTGGTAGGGGGGTTACGTTTTGAAAACTGTGGCTTCCAAAAGTGAAGTAATGAAAGTGTTCATCTTCACTGGTAGTTATTTACTTAAGCCTTATGTTCAACTGGTCATTGCATAACTGTAATAACGTTTTGTTCTGTAATTATAATTACGTATAACGTTTGCATGAATAAACTAGCGTAATGAACAAAGGTAGTGTTATCAATCAGGAAACACTACTGGATCACATTGATCAATCAGCAAGATTGGGTAAATAAACATGCAGACATTGGAAATTGGAATTAGAAACATTATATCGTTCAAACAATTTAGTTAATATTACCACTTCATTCATTTTGATCACAGTATGATTAATAAGGCAAGACAACTGTAACTGTTTCAGAGCAGTATGCAATGACTTCAGCGCGAAATGGTGGTCTGACAGCGGGACTTAACATAAACAGTGTTCTTAGGTTTTAAAAAAGATTTAACAAATTTGGCACAATGGAGAGTGGCCTACACAAAACGTAGAGAAATTACAAGAAAACTCAAACTGTAATTTGGAGTGTATGTAACATGAAATGAAATATTGTTTGGTGAACGATAGCCTTGCTTGGCGAAAATGCACACTAATTCTCATCTGTGTTGTACTGCGGACCATACTTAACTCAAGAAAGGACAACATCATAGAGCAACATCTGTTACATAATGTTTCACATAATATCCCGCCTGGATCTCTTTCCATTGAATGTTTATGGTAAAATGTTTAAGTCTTTAGGCGTTATATGTGCTATATCACCCTAGGCTGTTAGGCAGACATAAAGTAACTTTCAAGTGATTGGTCTTCTTTGAAAGGGTTGAATTCAATTGTATATTTCCTATATCGTGTTTCTGATAATTGCCTCTGTAAGAAAAGAATCCTTGTCCCGCAAAATTGAAGGGGAAATCACGTATCGGGTCAAACATTTGGTGGCACACATATCCCTCCGCGAGATTACAAACTTTATATCTTATTATTGAAACATCAAGTGCAGAATACATAACTTCATATGATACCATCAAAACGGTCGATGGTATTCATTGGAGTGACGAGTCTTGGCTTACAAAATAAAAGAACTTTATACGATGGACTATATTTCCCAGCGGTACGACTCTGCGCGCGAGAAGCCGAGAGGGGTGCTTCCCCACCAAAACAATAAGCCCGTGCGGTAGCAGTACACAACACGCGCACTGCACGAGCAGGGAATATCCCGCTATCAATATGTGGAGGGGTGTGATTTATTTTGTTATATATCTGACCACCGTATTGGAAGGGACATCTGCTTGTCCTCACCGGTGTCTGTGTTTCCGTACGACCGTCAGGTGTATGTTTCTGCAACTAGAGCAGATCCCCCAAGTCCCCTCGGATACTATGATCTTGTGAGTATTTGTTTGCTTTTCAGTGACAACATTTAAAGGATTGTTTTCTGTGTTATACAATGGTAGCATGTATCTTTTTCAATCACGTTTCCATTTATTCTCTAGTGTAGTATTATGATTCATTAAGGGATTTCTCACAGTTATTATATCAATAGCTGTCCTTTTGTGCCTATAGGAATTCTAGCGACGCCGAGTTGGTTTGACAGTTCGTCTGCTGACTTCGCGTTATTGTTCTGTGTATGTAGATAGCAGACGACACAAGAAGCGTTATAGTGAGGTATTTAGTGACTTTTCTTTTATACCGAATACACTGATTGATGGTGTTGTGATCCGAACTTGCAGTGTTTCAGTGGAGGTAAGCGCCCTACACTCGGCGTGTTTGTGCACTCTTCTGTTTTTATTCAAGAACAATAACTACATGAGCCTCGCCCAGACTTTGTGTTATGTAGGTAGTATTTATATAAGAGATATTACAAGCTTGGCAGAATACTTGTCTGCTCGGACTCAAGGTTGCCTCAAAAGGAATTGCAGTGTAACTGAATTGATAAATGATGGATGTTTTGTCCCTATAATATTAAAAGCAAATTCATATATCGTGTATAAATTGGATACTTGGATTTCTCCGTGAGAGTCAGTAGTTTATCTAACTGTGCATGTTAGTCTGTTTATAGGAGTAAGCCCCACACTGAGCTGTCAAACACTGCAATGGTGCATGGAAAGTTTGACAAATTGCTATTGCCTTTCTTTCCATTGCCACTGCCTCCATGCAGGACTCTCGACAGTGAGCCAGTGGATTTGCAGCATAAATGAAGCAGTCAGATTAGCAGGGTCAATTAGTTCATATATACCTGGAAGCTAGGTGTATGGCACTCAACTTGACCTCACCAAGAACTAGTTCACTGTGTACTGTGACATGAGGACTAGATCACACTGTGGTTTTGTACTGCCACACACTCCCTCACTTTAAAGCTGCGATTGTCCGCAAGAGGATTTCAAAAGTGCTTTTGTCAAAAGGCTGTTTGCCAATATATTGAGTTACTGTCAATCAACAACCTATTTTCATGCCCTGTTTTCTCCCTAGTTTATTTTGGGGACCATTTTGACAACCTACATATTTGATAAGGATTGAGAATGAGGATTCAAGCAGAAATGCTGACTGTATGTAATATTACCTGTGAGAATGCTCATTGTTCAATGGATATTCCCAACAGAGGACCACCTGTGTGGTCTTTTGGTAGATACCGGAGAGTGGAAGGTCAGGGGTTTTATGCCTGGCTGCATCATACCAAAAGATGTTAGAGATGGCACTTGTTGTTACCCTGCCTGGCGCTCGGCATTGGTAGGCTTGGAGTATACTCTGTCTGAGTGGGGTATTCATGTTAAACTTCGGCGTGGTATCTCAGTGGGCTAGCACTATAAAATTGGCATCAATCTGGACTAATACAAGCAGCCATGCATGCACATCGCTTTTAGTACAACAATCTTGAACGCAACAATAAACCCATTTCACCTCACCCAACTGAGAGCAAGGTCAGATAGTTTCAAAGCATATATGGAATGATGAATAATATTCTTTTATGTGTTACACACTTGAGCTGGGACATGGACACTCATGTCAGCTTCATATATGCCATGTCCACAGTAAGTGGACTGAGGGATTGTGGACCCCCTAGACCCCATGTTAAGGGTTGGGAACCAAGTAGGAGATGTTTACAATGTTTAAAATATTACTGCACAAGCTTATCATTTTTGTTGTAAAAAAGATTATCCTGCTAACTGATGCAATGGTACTCTGTTACCATGGTAACTACACACAATATAGAAAACTCATTGTTGGTGGTTCATGTAATGGGGTTCAGTGTATGTATGATGATGTTCCTTTTTTGGTCACATTGTCAATGCTGACTTTAACATGTTTAAATTTACCATTTAAAATTCCCTCAGAACATGTTCTGGGCTCTTTAATCATCCTTTCCTTTGATGACACCAAATTCTGTTCAAATTGTTGTTATCTTATTGTTATTTGTATGTTAGAAATAACAAATTTTTCTCATTGATTTCAATATCTTTTAAAAAACCACAAGGTTCTCTAAGCGGATACTTACTAAGTTTCACGAATGCTAAATGGTCCATGTCAAGTCAACAGTTGTAGACAACGTTGAAGAACTGAGTTCCTTTTCCCTAGAATCTTGCTCTTAACATGCTAAATGTACCAAAACTCAGCACAGGTGTATATTGCCATGACAGGTGTGATGTATGGAAATGTCATCGAAATGTTTGGAAATTATGTGGTCAAGATAGCTGAAATTTTGTGTGAATGATACAGAAAATAATTCTTTCGTGCTTCATGAACAGGATTCAACATCAGGCATTTCATACAATGTTGCACAAGTTCTCAGAAAATGATGAGGTAAATTTGCTTATATTTTGTTTGGAATCAGTCACAATTGTGTTTTATTTGGTTTTATTTAATTGTAACAGATAAAAGTTCTGTTTTTAATCTCAGAATGGATATATTCAATATTCAAACTGGCTGATGGTGGCCCATCAATAATCAAGTCTGGACCAAACAATCTTGTGAGTCATATTTTGAGCATCAATTCATGTCGTATGATGATACATGTATGCAGTCAACCAAGTCGCTGAGACTTGCGCATAGGTTGCGGGGGACCAATTCTTACCCGGAATTTTCATAGGGATCAACAATTATGCACTATTAAAGGCATAGAAGCATAATGGCATGGTGAAATTTAGTGTATAAAAATACAGCCATTAGTTCTATGACCCCTGCAAACTTTTAGTGACCCTCACACCATAAAAGACTATTAGTTACACAAACAACATTTGTGTTGCCATTATTCTTCACATTAAAATAATCCTTCCGATAAAGGGTTTTTGTAGCATATGAAGCCATGCCCCTTGCGTTGAGAAGACATCACACAGCCAATGTATGCATTGTTTCCTACATCGACTCTGAAAGCCATGAGACCTTGAGCAAGACACCATGTTTCCCTGGCCATGTTCTTGGTCTGGCGAGACAGTGCTGAATGTAGAAGTTACGTAGTGATGCACACACTCACAAGACCAGCACTAATTACCTGTTATATATTGTGTATGTTTGGAAGCTCAGTGTTATGTGTGTGCTGCTTATCTGGCAGCTTACATCAACAACATCCCGGCTGGGATTGCAGCAGAAATGGCTTCATGTCAACCACAGGCAATGTTGTTGTTAGTGGAGGAGTGTTTTCACAACTTCCCCGATCTGTTAAATGCAGAAACTGTTGAATGTCAGAAATGTCGTTTTTTCAGGTTCTAGGTTAATGTATAGGTATCCGAGGGTCTATGCAGGCAAATACTGCTTGACCAAGTTCTATTGGAAGGGTTACTGTCACAATGGTCTTAAATAGCATAGTGGATTGTGGACTGCTGGATCAAAGAGTATTGGGAGTTGTAGTGAAAACTCCACATAGTGGATTGTGGTGTATTTGGAGCTGTAGTGAAGGACTCCATGTAGTGGATTGTGGTATATTGGGAGCTGTAGTGAAGGACTCCAAGTAGTGGATTGTGGTGTATAGGGAGCTGTAGTGAAGGACTCCAAGTAGTGGATTGTGGTGTATAGGGAGCTGTAGTGAAGGACTCCATGTAGTGGATTGTGGTATATTGGGAGCTGTAGTGAAGGACTCCATGTAGTGGATTGTGGTGTATAGGGATCTATAGTGAAGGACTCCATGGAGTGGATTGTTGTATATAGAGAGCTGTAGTGAAGGACTCCATGTAGTGGATTGTGGTGTATAGGGAGCTATAGTGAAGGACTCCATGGAGTGGATTGTGGTATATTGGGAGCGGTAGTGAAGGACTCCACACAGGGGCTTGTGGTGTATTGGGAGCTGTAGTGAAGGACTCCATGTAGTGGATTGTGGTGTATAGGGAGCTGTAGTGAAAGACTCCACACAGGGGGTTGTGGTGTATAGGGAGCTGTAGTGAAGGACTCCACACAGTGGGTTGTGGTATATAGGGAGCTATAGTGAAGGACTCCACACAGTGGGTTGTGGTGTATTGGGAGCTATAGTGAAGGACTCCACACAAGGGGTTGTGGTGTATAGGGAGCTGTAGTGAAGGACTCCACACAGTGGGTTGTGGTATATAGGGAGCTATAGTGAAGGACTCCACACAGTGGGTTGTGGTGTATTGGGAGCTATAGTGAAGGACTCCACACAAGGGGTTGTGGTGTATAGGGAGCTGTAGTGAAGGACTCCACACAGTGGGTTGTGGTATATAGGGAGCTATAGTGAAGGACTCCACACAGTGGGTTGTGGTGTATAGGGAGCTGTAGTGAAGGACTCCACACAGTGGGTTGTGGTGTATAGGGAGCTGTAGTGAAGGACTCCACACAGTGGGTTGTGGTGTATAGGGAGCTGTAGTGAAGGACTCCACACAGTGGGTTGTGGTGTATAGGGAGCTGTAGTGAAGGACTCCACACAGTGGGTTGTGGTGTATAGGGAGCTGTAGTGAAGGACTCCACACAGTGGGTTGTGGTGTATAGGGAGCTGTAGTGAAGGACTCCACACAGTGGGTTGTGGTGTATAGGGAGCTGTAGTGAAGGACTCCACACAGTGGGTTGTGGTGTATAGGGAGCTGTAGTGAAGGACTCCACACAGGGGGTTGTGGTGTATAGGGAGCTGTAGTGAAGGACTCCACACAGTGGGTTGTGGTGTATAGGGAGCTGTAGTGAAGGACTCCACACAGGGGGTTTTGGTGTATAGGGAGCTGTAGTGAAGGACTCCACACAGTGGGTTGTGGTGTATAGGGAGCTGTAGTGAAGGACTCCACACAGTGGGTTGTGGTGTATAGGGAGCTGTAGTGAAGGACTCCACACAGTGG
This sequence comes from Haliotis cracherodii, assembly GCF_022045235.1. Lineage (NCBI taxonomy): Eukaryota > Metazoa > Mollusca > Gastropoda > Lepetellida > Haliotidae > Haliotis > Haliotis cracherodii. The sequence goes on along the minus strand of NW_027266297.1, from coordinate 52,506,034 downwards.
GTTGTGGTGTATAGGGAGCTGTAGTGAAGGACTCCACACAGTGGGTTGTGGTGTATAGGGAGCTGTAGTGAAGGACTCCACACAGGGGGTTTTGGTGTATAGGGAGCTATAGTGAAGGACTCCACACAGTGGATTGTGGTGTATAGGGAGCTATAGTGAAGGACTCCATGGAGTGGATTGTGGTATATAGGGAGCTATAGTGAAGGACTCCACACAGTGGGTTGTGGTATATAGGGAGCTATAGTGAAGGACTCCACACACGGGGTTGTGGTATATAGGGAGGTGTAGTGAAGGACTCCACACAGTGGGTTGTGGTGTATAGGGAGCTGTAGTGAAGGACTCCACACAGTGGGTTGTGGTGTATTGGGAGCTGCAGTGAAGGACTCCACACAGTGGGTTGTGGTGTATAGGGAGCTGTAGTGAAGGACTCCACACAGTGGGTTGTGGTGTATAGGGATCTGTAGTGAAGGACTCCTCACAAGGGGTTGTGGTGTATAGGGAGCTGTAGTGAAGGACTCCACACAGGGGGTTGTGGTGTATAGGGATCTGTAGTGAAGGACTCCACTCAGGGGGTTGTGGTGTATAGGGAGCTGCAGTGAAGGACTCCACACAGTGGGTTGTGGTGTATAGGGAGCTGTAGTGAAGGACTCCACACAGTGGGTTGTGGTGTATAGGGAGCTATAGTGAAGGACTCCACACAGGGGGTTGTGGTGTATAGGGAGCTGTAGTGAAGGACTCCACACAGGGGGTTGTGGTGTATAGTGAGCTGTAGTGAAGGACTCCACACAGGAGGTTGTGGTGTATAGGGAGCTGTCAGAGGCCATTCCGCATGCAACCAGCAGGTGTGCCGACTGCCATATGGAAATCATTCAGGAAGTGAGAGGTTCTTTCTTCATTACTAATTGATTTCCCACCCATTTTTTTCTGCCCAATAGCTCCTTCAGGAGGTATCAGTGTCATCCCTGCTGTTACAGTTTGTTTGGAATATGGTAACTCTTGCTTACTGTGTTTTTGATAACAACATGCAACTATGAATGGATGACACATTCTTCAGCAACTTGAATAACGTAAGTGGTTGACAAAAGGGCTAACGGTCCTTTCAAGCATTTTGGTCCATTATATTGCTCCTCAACTGATGAGTTACATGGCCTGACAAACAAAGCTATTGATGCTTGGTTTAGGGCACTACACGATACAACTACATGCACTCTATATGGTTGTTATCCTAGTGTGAGTTTGTCTGGAAATGTTGCCTTTAAGGCTCAGGGGAACCATAGATAATCCAACCAGTGTGATTACATGTGTCGAAGCAGTGTTTGCTTGATGACACTAAACATGCTTAGATGGTAGTGGTTTATTACTAACATTAGTCAATGTTTATAATCTGATATCATTGTGATAAGAAAATGCAGAAAGAGTACCAAGTTCATGCAGCTGCACATAGACTTTACCACTGCAAATAGTCGGTTATATTTTGACAGAGAAGTCAGCAACATGTATAAGTGATACCACATGTATTATGACATCATTGTTGTGTCAGTATGTTCTAGAGACAGACCAAGACATTGAGCTAGAACAATATTCCTCACATTGGCAGGATAAAGTGATCACCCTTTGTTATTGACTATGTGAGTGGTATGGGATATACATAAATATGTTGTCTGCATTTGATTTGTGTGTGGATTCAGTAGGGATGTCCCACATTCAGGCAATGGCCACATTGCCTGGGCAATGGCTTACTGTACAGCGTTGTGGAGTAGATCTGTACAGTAGCCCTAAGTACCAAATTTGTTTGATCTGACTACAGGAGAAAATAATAATACAGCACTGTGTTTAAATCATCCATAACACTCTATCAAACAATGACTGTGTGTATGTTTTGCTTTCAAGGTTTCATTGTATAAAGCATGAAAGCATGAGCTGATCATATTCCCAGTGGGGGTGCCTGTTCACCTTGATGGTGGGCCATGGGACAGCAGTGTGCACCAGTGGGGGTTGTTGTGAACAATACATGTATCTGTTGTGAGTGACATGGTGGCACAGACACTTCAGTGTGCCTGGCCAGTTTACATGTATGGCAGCAACCTGCATTATGCAGGACTGGGGCAGCATTACAGTCGCCATCACAAGCAACACTGGGACTCAGTATAGAGTGTTATCTACTTGTGGTTCTTTCTACCTATGTCCTCCATCTACCTTTGTCTCAGGTGTGGCAGATGTGACCATGTTCTTCCCTTGTATGAGCTTGAGTTGTAGTGTGGGGTTTTCCTGCATTCTTTGTTTTCCACGTTGACTGGGAGTGGGTGTGGGGAGGGAGAATTAGCTGCATGTGTCTGCTGACATCTCTATAGCCTGTATCTATGTTTTCATTCCAAGCCACATCTGAGAGACACCCATCCCCTGGCAGTCAACCATAGCATATCAATTTTCCTGTCTGTCACAAGTGTCTGGGCACTATTTAACATCTACAACAAAGACTCACAAGTCCTTTTTTATTGGCACCTTGAAAAACTGTGAAATTTCCTTTTTGTGTAGGCAACGTTAATGCATGATTTGAAGTGGCAGCAGTTCCTGCCTCCCCAGCTCTCTCTCTAACTGCTCTAATTAAGGAAGTGTTTATCCCAAATCACAATTTTACTTCTTGTGAAATTTGCTGGCAGTGATCTGTTTATGTAGGTTATTTTTTGCCTGATTCAAGCTGTTTATACTTGATATTTGAAGGTGGCTTTTTCCAGGCATTTAACTGTGAGAGGAGACACCTGTAAGGGCGTGTGTAAGAACAGTGATAAATCTCCCCAATAAGTCAGGGTTATTGTGCAGTGATAAGGTTCAAGCTTCTACCAACACAGGCTAATTGTTAAGGAACATTGAAACTGCTAATGCACTATCTTTTGGAGTGAAGCTATGCACATGGCAGGACATTCTAGGATCATGTGCAAGATTACTTTGCAAATAGCAGCAGTGCACAATAGAAGCTTGTCACACTAGTGGAGATATGTATGTATCGTAACATATGTGTTTCATCACTGTCAACTAGAAGAAATCAGACCTGCAACACTTTTTAGACTCCACCTAAAACTGGTTGGTTGGAGTTTTTAGCAACCTTGTGAAATGGGACAGGCTCAAAGTTTTTCGATAAAAGACTACAACACAAACATTAGTGATAGTAGAGATTATTCTTTCGTGTACTTATTTCAAATGTCAATGAGGAATTCTTTTGACACATGTCACATGAGGTCAAAATTCAAGGTCACACGAAGAATTCACACAAAGGCTTGTGATTACACTTTCTCAAAACATTTTAATGCAATTATCCTTTAATAAATTTGGTATCCCTTCACTGATTAGTTAAAGATCAAGGTCTGCATGCAGGTGTTTGTAAAGCATGGCTCTATCATTGTCAGTTTCTGAGGCAAAGTTATCTCTGCACACAAGGAACTTTATATTTACATGTTTCTTCAAATGTCCTACCACATGATATGTCAGATGCATTAGGGGAAATTCAGTAGTAGTATCATATTTTCTTGTGAATTGTTGCCATTAGAGGATAACATACTATGGTCTTATTCTACATGGACCTGGCAAATTCTTTAGGCACATATTTTGAAAAGGTCAGGGTCACAATAGATAAAAATCTTACTTAAAAGCTTGTGTTTTTTCTTTCTCAAAAAGCATTAATTCATTAATTCATAAACTTGGCGTATGTACCTTCTCTAAGAAGAGGTACTTCTTCAAAATGGTTAAGGTCAAGGTCAGTGTTCAGCATTTTTTATTTTTTTAATTTTCATAAATTTTATTGCTCTTCATTCAGCTTTTTATCATTGTCAGTTTCTGAGGCATGGTTACCTCTCAACAGGCATGTAACTTTATGTTGGCATGTATCTTTACAAATCCTACCACATCTGATGTTGACGTTATGTCTAGCGAAGGTCAGGGTCATCTCTGAGGCTATTATGAAACCTGTTAGCATCATGTATAGTCAGTAACTGTTGAATGTTTACTTATACAATCCTGGGACTTGGGTAATTGTTAGATCTTCAAAAATGTTATCATGATTAAGGGCAAGGTCTAGAAGTAATGTTTTGACCGGAAGCACATGGTGGCACATTAACCCCCGCCAAAAAGTGGGGCAGGGGATATAGGAACGGAGTATGTCCGTCTGTCCGTCCATCCGCTTCTCAATGTGGACCAATTTTCTCAAAAACTATTCAAGTAAGAGAAGTGTAATTTTTCACACAGATGTTACTGGTCACGATCTCAAATGAGTTCGAAATTTTTTGTCGTACATTAATTTATTACAGAGTTATGACCCTTTCTCCTTTCTTTTCAACTTAATGCATAGTATGTGCAATGGGGACAAGTTTTCTCAGAAACTACTGAAGTTGCATGAATGAAAGTTTGCATGCTCACCTAAGAGATACTTGTCAAGTGTTCAAATATCAATTATCATCAAATACAATATCTTTACAGAGTTATGGCCCTTGATCAATTTTATTTTCCTTAGTGCAAAGTGTGTGCAATGGAGATAAGTTTTCTCTGAAACTACTGAACATGCTAAAGTTAGCTTATCTAAGAGATACTTATCAAGACTTGAGGTTTTTTTTCCAGATAAGGGGCCTTTTGTGTGTATTAATTTCACATTTAGTCATTTCTTTTGATGACATAAAGTGGCCCAAGTGCCTATTTCTTCTCAAAGCTTTATAGAACTCTTTTTGGTAGTTTATATTCACCACTATATGAACAAACAAAATCCTAATCTGCCCCATGGTGGGGGATGGTGATAAAACTTTTTTCTTGTTTATTGTGCCCAGTAGATCATGTAGATACAAACTGATTTTGGTTTACTGATGGCTACTGTTGTCACAAATGTACTTTTATTCCCCTGGTGCTACAACATTTAACCAGCTTTCTTTTCTGGAATATTGTGTAATCAAGTAAGAGAACATACATCATGTACAGTGTAATAATGTTTGTATTGCTACTTCTTAGCAAAGTGAGGCGGTCGGGTAGTCTAGTGGTTAAAGCGTTTGCTTGTCACGCCGAAGACCCGGGTTCGATTCCCGACATGGGTACAATGTGTGAAGCCCATTTCTGGTGTCCCCTGCCGTGATATTGCTGGAATATTGCTAAAAGCGGCGTAAAAACATACTCACTCACTCACTCACTCTTAGCAAAGTACTGTATTGGTTTGGGGATGAAGATCATTCAGTAATTTTAAGTAAATGGTATGTTGAAGAATGCTTTAAACTGGGAGTCCTTCCCAGCAGCTGGTATATAAATGTACATAACAGTCAGAACTGTGTGGCAGTTGTACAATTTTCACTGGTATTCTAGGATATAATGCAGGTAATAATATACAAACCAAAACCTGTCTTAAGATATTATACTTTCGTGACACCCAGTTTACAGGAGTTGAAGTGTTGCTTTATGTGACATGTTGGTTAGAATATTAAATATGTGTGATTGTGGTGTGCCTCCATATCATCTGATAATATTCATGAATTGTTTCAATGACCAGTTTTGTTTTTGATTAACCGTTTCTTTGGGCCGGCATGTGATCCTATTAGAGGCAAGAGGTTTAACACTGGCAGACAAAACAAGGACATAATAAGTTGTCAACCAATCCCGAAGTATTTCATGGCTTGGGGTAAGTAGGCTCACACACAGGGTGCATTACACCATATGACCCATGGCAACAGGGGACATCATATCCCTTTAATTGTGTATGTATACTCTAAGTAGTAGGCTTCCTTTTTTAAAAAGGGGACAATGTATCTCTCATATCATGCATATTCTAAGTAGGGGGCCTGTTTGTTAAACTGGGGACAACGTATCTCTCATGTCTTGCATACTCCAAGTAGGGGTCCTGTTTGTTAAACTGGGGACAACGTATCTCTCATGTCTTGCATACTCTAAGTAGGGGTCTGTTTGTTAAACAGGGGACATTGTATCTCTCATGTCTTGCATACTCTAAGTAGGGGTCCTGTTTGTTAAACTGGGGACAACGTATCTCTCATGTCTTGCGTATTCTAAGTAGGGGGTCTGTTTGTTAAACTTGGAACAACGTATCTCTCATGTCTTGCGTATTCTAAGTAGGGGGTCTGTTTGTTAAACTGGGGACAACGTATCTCTCATGTCTTGCATACTCTAAGTAGGGGTCCTGTTTGTTAAACTTGGAACAACGTATCTCTCATGTCTTGCATACTCTAATTAGGGGGTCTGTTTGTTAAACTGGGGACAACGTATCTCTCATGTCTTGCGTATTCTAAGTAGGGGGTCTGTTTGTTAAACCTGGGACAACGTATCTCTCATGTCTTGCATACTCTAAGTAGGGGGCCTGTTTGTTAAACTTAGGACAACGTATCTCTCATGTCTTGCATACTCTAAGTAGGGGTCCTGTTTGTTAAACTGGGGACAACGTATCTCTCATGTCTTGCATACTCTAAGTAGGGGGTCTGTTTGTTAAACCTGGGACAACGTATCTCTCATGTCTTGCATACTCTAAGTAGGGGTCCTGTTTGTTAAACTTGGGACAACGTATCTCTCATGTCTTGCATACTCTAAGTAGGGGTCCTGTTTGTTAAACTTGGAACAACGTATCTCTCATGTCTTGCGTATTCTAAGTAGGGGGTCTGTTTGTTAAACCTGGGACAACGTATCTCTCATGTCTTGCATACTCTAAGTAGGGGGCCTGTTTGTTAAACTTGGGACAACGTATCTCTCATGTCTTGCATACTCTAAGTAGGGGTCCTGTTTGTTAAACTGGGGACAACGTATCTCTCATGTCTTGCATACTCTAAGTAGGGGTCTGTTTGTTAAACTGGAGACAACGTATCTCTCATGTCTTGCATACTCTACTCTAAAGAAACATTTATTTCAACATTGAAATATTGACATTTGCATGCCAGATAAACATTTCATTGCATCCTGCCTACCTCCCTGCATCATCAGAAATACCACTTAACAGGGCTCATCATTGAGCATACGAAAGGGGGTTTGGCACCCTTTCTTTGTAAAATTGACACAATGATATTTTGACCTCTTAGCATTATTATTGATGTGGTTTATAGTTCAAACAAAACTACTAATATGAAAGTGCTTATTTTAAATTGAAAACAACTCTTATATATATATATGATTCATATCATTTGTGAAACCGGTATATTTTGTACATTTCAGATGAATAATTTGTAAAAACTCTTCCAGCCCTTAAAAAAATATTTGCTCTTTAAGATTGCACAAGTAGTGTAATTTCTGGGAGGCTGATCCTAACATATCATCAAGTTGTGTATTTTCTGGGAGGCTGATCGTAACAGATCAAGAAGTTGTGTATTGTCTTTGAGGCTAATCGTAGCAGATCAACAAGTTGTGTATTTTCTAGGAGGCTGATAGTAACAGATTTTCTAGTTCTGTATTTTCTGTGAGGCTGATCTTACAAGATCAACAAGTTGTGTATTGTCTTGGAGGCTGATCGTAACAGATCAACAAGTTGTGTATTTTCTGTGAGGCTGATCATAACAGATCAACAAGTCGTGTATTATCTTGGAGGCTGATCATAACAGATCAACAAGTTGTGTATTTTCTGTGAGGCTGATTATAACAGATCAACAAGTTGTGTATTTTCTGGAGGCTGATCATAACAGATCAACAAGTTGTGTATTTTCTGGAAGGCTGATCGTAGCAGATCAACAAGTTGTGTATTGTCTTGGATGCTGATCATGACAAATTCACAAGTTGTGTATTTTCTGGGAGGCTGATCGTAACAGATAAAAAAGTTGTGTATTGCCTTTGAGGCTGATCGTAACAGATTTACAAGTTCTGTTTTTTCTTGAAGGCTGACAGTAACCATGGTGACAGATTGACAAGTTCTATATTTTCATGGAGGCTGATCGTAACAGATCAACAAGTTGTGTATTTTCTGGGAGGCTGTTCGTAACAGATCAACAAGTTGTGTATTGTCTTGGAGGCTGGTCATAACAGCTGTGTATTTTCTGGGAGGAAGTAACAGATTAACAAGTTCTGTATTTTCTTTGAGGCTGATAGTAACAGATCAACAAGTTGTGTATTCAGCACAATTATGTAAATGGAGTGGTTTCACGTGTTAATTACTGGTATTATTAATAGGGGCTACTGATCCAATTGTATGAAGCCTTAAATCTGACAGTCATGAAGCGTTAAAATGTGTACTGTTCCAAAAAATCCTTCACCACTGTCAGTCGGTCACCATAGAAGTATCTCATCTTAACATGTAGCTGTTCGACATTTAAGGCAACAGTCAACACTATTCCAATGACATCATGGCAGTATGTGATGAATTGAGACTAGGCCAGAAAAAGGAGTGACTGATATTGTGGACAACATCCCATGTCATCAGCATACACCTACCTATACACCACCAAGCGTTTAGTATTGCCATCATATTTGCATGATATTTGCATCTCACTCAGACCCTAGCTGTGAGAGTTGTATCTCTACATCATCTATCATTCATATGTTGTTTGCTGTTGTGGTGACACTCAAGCCATATTTAAGAAATAAAATACATTTATGAATATGTCAGTGTGAAAAATGTACACATCTGACTAGAGATGTGAAACAAGGGAATTAATGAGTATGGCTTTCGGCCATTGGAGCCGTGCCAATTTACACTTGTCGGGTGGGGGGTACTCAAAGTACGTGATTTAAACTACCAGTTGTCGGACTTTCATTTTTGTGGAAGCCTCGGTGGCTGAGTGGGTTAGATCGCTGACTTTGTGTGCTGGCGATTAGGTGCCTCACCCTGGCAGGTGTGGGTTCGAATCCCGGACGGGACTCAACCCCCAAAAACCTGAAACAGCTGAAAGGTACAGACTTGGTGAGAATGTGTAGCACAATAATCAAGACTTAGAATTATTCATGTGAGTAAATCAATAATAGCAGGTGGTATTTTGAAAAATATGAACACCATACGGTCATAAAATATATGTTTTAAAAAGGATTTTCTTTGAAAACACCGAAAGGCAATTGATGCCTTGGATTGAGCATCCCTGCCTTGTTGTCTAGCTGTAACCTAGGGTTGTCTGTCTCTGTTATGGCAACAGTTTGTTGACTCCCTTCATGTTAAGTCAGGCTTACCAGTAGTAGAGGGAAGTTGCTCAGCTGCTTGTGATGTTGTGTCATACTGAACAAGTACAGCACCGTACGTACTGTATCCCAATCCATTAGCTCCACTTCAGATGCAGCCTGGAAGGTGGGTCCCACTTCAAGTACCCATGGACCTTTCATTCACTCGTGGTACATGGTATACCAAGGACCAGCCGATAACCATGCTCTTTACACATCCCATAGTGCCAACATGGTTCACATGGCTTTTATTGTAACACAATATATCATGATATTGGAGGTGTTACTTTATAGTGCATGTAGAGTGAAAGTGTGTTGAATTTCCCCGGTAACTGCTCCCAGATATTCCTGTTTTCTATAGATAAAGCTGACATCATGCCAGTAAGTATGTGATGAAGTCATCCGTGGCTCTCTGGCAGTGTGAATTACAGGCTGCCGACACATGCCCCTCCGACCCATCCTGCTTCTTTGCACATGACATCAGCCTTAAAGCAGTATCATACCTCCACATGTCCACTTGTGATGTGCAGAAGAACTGCAGTGTTTGCAGAGGAAAGCAGATGTCTGATAGTGAAGCAATTATAGCTACAGGATTGGTAGTGATAAGGAACATTATTGAGGTGTTTCCTAGCAAGTTGATGCATATTTCCGTGTTTCTCCGAGGCAGTATAATTTTAATAATGAGAGGAATCTCTTATTTTCTGTTTGAAATATCCTGTTTGGGCTGCTATGATTAGCCACATTTCTTGTTTTGCACACTTCTAATACAGCTAAGTGACATTTTACATTTACTTTCTCCGCAAGGAAAAAGGTGTGTGGACAAATGCCAAGCAAACTATTTTCAGTACAAACAAAACACCCTGAGATATGTGATGTGAAAATGTGTATTATGAACTCCAATGGCATGTGTTAGGTATCAAAGTGCACAGCTTATTCAAAGAAAGTTCATAATGATCTTATGAATTGCCCCTTTGTTCAAACTCTGGAGTCCTAGTCTCTGTGACCATATAACCCTATGTCAGGAAGCCAAGCCCAGTAGACAGTCATACTTCATGGATGTGTTGTTGCTAGCCTAGTCCCTTGGTATATCAACTGTGATAATGAGTACAGGATATTTATGTAAGAAGCAGCTATGAGATGTGTTGTGTCAAGTGGAAAGGAAGACCGGTTGATCTGCTTTCTTATTACACAGTTGACCCAAGCAGTACATCAGGGAAGAGTCCCTCCTGACTACACAGTTGACCCAACCAATGCATCAGGGTAAAGTCCCTCCTGACTACACAGTTGACCCAAGCAGTACATCAGGGTAAAGTCCCTCCTGACTACACAGTTGACCCAACCAGTGCAGCAGGGTAAAGTCCCTCCTGACTACACAGTTGACCCACGCCAGTACATCAGGGTAAAGTCCCTCCTGACTACACAGTTGACCCAACCAATGCATCAGGGTAAAGTCCCTCCTGACTACACAGTTGACCCAACCAGTGCAGCAGGGTAAAGTCCCTCCTGACTACACAGTTGACCCAACCAATGCATCAGGGTAAAGTCCCTCCTGACTACACAGTTGACCCAACCAGTGCAGCAGGGTAAAGTCCCTCCTGACTACACAGTTGACCCAACCAATGCATCAGGGTAAAGTCCCTCCTGACTACACAGTTGACCCAACCAGTGCAGCAGGGTAAAGTCCCTCCTGACTACACAGTTGACCCAAGCAGTACATCAGGGTAAAGTCCCTCCTGACTACACAGTTGACCCACGCCAGTACATCAGGGTAAAGTCCCTCCTGACTACACAGTTGACCCAAGCAGTACATCAGGGTAAAGTCCCTCCTGACTACACAGTTGACCCAAGCAGTACATCAGGGTAAAGTCCCTCCTGACTACACAGTTGACCCACGCCAGTACATCAGGGTAAAGTCCCTCCTGACTACACAGTTGACCCAAGCAGTACATCAGGGTAAAGTCCCTCCTGACTACACAGTTGACCCAAGCAGTACATCAGGGTAAAGTCCCTCCTGACTACACAGTTGACCCAACCAGTACATCAGGGTAAAGTCCCTCCTGACTACACAGTTGACCCAACCAATGCATCAGGGTAAAGTCCCTCCTGACTACACAGTTGACCCAACCAGTACATCAGGGTAAAGTCCCTCCTGACTACACAGTTGACCCAACCAGTGCAGCAGGGTAAAGTCCCTCCTGACTACACAGTTGACCCAACCAATGCATCAGGGTAAAGTCCCTCCTGACTACACAGTTGACCCAACCAGTACATCAGGGTAAAGTCCCTCCTGACTACACAGTTGACCCAAGCAGTACATCAGGGTAAAGTCCCTCCTGACTACACAGTTGACCCACGCCAGTACATCAGGGTAAAGTCCCTCCTGACTACACAGTTGACCCAAGCAGTACATCAGGGTAAAGTCCCTCCTGACTACACAGTTGACCCAACCAGTACATCAGGGTAAAGTCCCTCCTGACTACACAGTTGACCCAACCAGTGCATCAGGGTAAAGTCCCTCCTGACTACACAGTTGACCCACGCCAGTACATCACGGTAAAGTCCCTCCTGACTACACAGTTGACCCAACTAGTACAGCAGGATAAAGTCCCTCCTGACTACACAGTTGACCCAACCAGTGCAGCAGGGTAAAGTCCCTCCTGACTACACAGTTGACCCACGCCAGTACATCAGGGTAAAGTCCCTCCTGACTACACAGTTGACCCAACCAATGCATCAGGGTAAAGTCCCTCCTGACTACACAGTTGACCCAACCAATGCATCAGGGTAAAGTCCCTCCTGACTACACAGTTGACCCACGCCAGTACATCACGGTAAAGTCCCTCCTGACTACACAGTTGACCCAACCAATGCATCAGGGTAAAGTCCCTCCTGACTACACAGTTGACCCAACCAGTACATCAGGGTAAAGTCCCTCCTGACTACACAGTTGACCCAACCAGTGCATCAGGGTAAAGTCCCTCCTGACTACACAGTTGACCCACGCCAGTACATCACGGTAAAGTCCCTCCTGACTACACAGTTGACCCAACCAATGCATCAGGGTAAAGTCCCTCCTGACTACACAGTTGACCCAACCAGTACATCAGGGTAAAGTCCCTCCTGACTACACAGTTGACCCAACCAGTGCAGCAGGTTGAGACTGAAGTTTCTATACCCCTAGTTGTGTCACCAAAGATAGACAGATGCTTTTCTGAACTGTTAAATTCATTCTTGTTAGGGTTGGTTTTGATCCATGTTAGATGGATATGGAAATACATTTATACAAAAATCATGCTAGACAGTTCTTAGTTGGAAGGTTTAGAGACTGCACTGGTACTATTTACAGAAGCCATAGCTAACAGATATTGTTTTTGTGTACATCTATGAACAATGACAAAGGTTTGATTCTGTATAGTATACATCCATTTGCCCAACTTCGCATTATCACTAGTTTGCTTGTATTGCTGTGGAGAAATGCTGCCTTTGTGGATCAGTTGCTGCAGGATATGAGTGTGATGGCCGTGACCTTCAGTTTGGCAACACTTTCCCTTGTGATGTAAACTGTAACCCACTTCCATATGACAGCCACCTGTACCACAACTGAAGGGTGAGGGTGGGGAACAGTCTCTCTCCCACTCCACTGTACGTTCAGCCATAAGCTTGTGTAGGCTAGCACAATTCTGTTAACACACACAATCATTGTTGTGCAGTAAATCATTGCTTTAGCTGCCCGCCCCCAGCACACACACACACACACACATACACATACACACTGCACATTAAAATCACACATAGCTGTACAAGAAAACATGCAGTAGAATAGATACAGTACATAATTGCAGGACATACATATAAATATTGTTCACTATTGTTACCAGTAAAAGGTGTTTGCTAAATTGTGAGGATGTGAAGGAGATACCCAAACAGGCCTTGGACATTGTGAAGGCAATCCAATGCTTCCCGACTCTGCTGGGTCAGTCATCAACTTGGTGCAGGCAACACCTCAGGTGACAGGTCTAATGCCATAATGTTTCAACACTCCAATGATGTTTTCATTACATCACAAGTGGTCTTCTTCAATATTTGCAAGTCTGTTTATTGTTTATGTCCTCTTTAGATTTCCTCTGAATATATTGAGCACCAGTTCCCCTACCTCAAACTTGGCTACAGAATCTGAATTTGAAACAATAAAAAAAGATCAGTCTGACCATGTTAGTCTCAATTCGTATGCTGAAACAGTCAAGAACAGCAAGATTCATAAGAAACAGCATGCTTAAATATGATAACTGGTTTCAGTCAAATGAAGTCGGAATTGTTAGTGATATAAAACTGGAAAGATAGGTGTAAAAATTGACCAAACAATTTCCCATCCAATATTATTGTGTAAAGGACAGGGTAGCATAAGGCCCATTTTGGCCCATTGAAAATGTCAAATTTGAAGTAAAACTACTGTTGATGTAAAAATATTGGTGAGATATTTTTTCGATTAAGGATAAGTTTTATTCTACACTGAAAGGCCACAGGCCTAAAGTACAATTCTATTTTTGAGAGTAGCTGCAAATATGTTTAACAGTTTATTTCATTTGTAAGGTTTGGACATTTGACATGATCAAATACATGTCTTGCTAATACAAGTGAAAGGACATATTTTCAAAGTTATAGTGAAAATCTAGGTACATTGTATGAGCAAGTCTGTGACCCCAGGGAAATGTTTTGCCACATGCATGTACTGTTTTCATCAACATCTCCCTAAGAAAATCAGCTGGGCTCAAAAACTTTGCTCTTGTTCAAATGTTAGAAAACACTTCCAAAAATCCTCTAAATTCAATCTTTTCAACACATTTTGTAATTACCAATACAGTTTAGTTGTAAGTCCAAAACATGCAAATATTGGTATAAACCAAGTCTAGTTCTGTTTCATCTGATAACTAAGGGCTTGCTTATTTCTTAAATTTTGCATATTCCTGTGAGTAAAAAGTACACTTATCGTACTCGTACCTTGTCCTTTGCTATTTGGAAGTCCTTGTTGTGAAAACTATGGAATATTCAAGGTACATGCAAACTACAGGTAGAATCACCATTTATTATCTGTGTATCGTTGTGGTTCCATGGTGATTTATGCAAGGGAAGGACACTGGCAGCAGGCCCAATCATCCATCATGGACCGCTGATCCCAAGGGAGCCAACAAGCACTACATTCCACAACAGTTCAGTCATGCATCCCATCTCCTGGAACCGAGTATCTTGAACCAAGTTTCCTGAATGATGTACCAGTGTGCTCAGTTTCCCTGTGGTATTGCAATGCATATCCCATGCTTCAGCAGAACTGACATCATAGATATACTGATGGAGAACGACCTATTAATGGTCATACCATGTTTAGCGTATATGTACCCTTCTTTCATTACAGCATTTCTGATGAGCCTGGTCATGACAGGAAGCATGTATTTATCAACATTGCTTATATCATGCATATTTGCTGGTTTTCATGGTACTGAAGTTCCATGACCCAAATCTCATTAAGATCTGATCTATAACTTTGATTTGATACCTCTCTCTTGATCTGACGAGCCATCCATAGGAGGTTGCAGCAGGTGAACTTTCTAATAAGACAATCAGCTTCAAGATTTCTAAATTCTTGGTATGAGCAAGCAAAGCATCCATAGCAGTTCGTCTGTCTATCTCAGAAAACAAATGTAAGTGAGCAGGTGAATGATATATATCAGTGTTTGGGCTATCATGGGCTATGTTGTGTATTCATATTTTACTGATCACAATGTGTGCAATGCTGAAAGTTGGCATTGACCATCTCACACGTATGCAAGGTGTTTCTCTCTGAAGTTAAGTTTTGTTTGCATGGCAATTATTTGGGAAAACAGAGAAGCATTTAATTTAGTCATTTATATTTGTGGAACCATATTTCTGTTCTTCCAATATGGCTACCAGGCCTGGATCATTGGCCACTAAAACGATTTTGCAGATTATGGGTCACGTTACTAATAAGTATTCCTATCATCTGGAAACCTTTTTCACTCATAATTACTGTGAAGTGTTGTCAACTAATTGTTTTCAGAAACTTGAAGTTTGGATGCTAATTTGTCAGGCTATTTTTAGACATTTTGACATATTTGATGTCACATATGATACAAGCTGATGAGGCAGACTTCAGTTGTACATTTAAATTTTCTGTCTTGTTTGGAGTTTAAAAAAAAACAAAGAACGTTTTCTATCACTGATTTGCACTAGATCTCTAGTTGCATATGCCGTGTTGGCCAATATGATGCATGTGCTCAGCTTGGTTGATGACTAACAGACTAATGGGAATACAGTTAGAGCAGCTGTCTGCTTACTTCTCATGGTTCATACGGCTGTTAATGTCAGCATCCTGGCAGACAGAAGCCATGTGTCCGGATGAACTTGTTTCTTCATGTTAAAGTAGATGATCTTCACAGAGATATCAGTCACAGATATATCTACTGCAATTAATGTAAAACTCAAAATAGTTTGTATTTTGCATAATGAACTGTGGCAAATAACATGATGACATAGGTTAGTCAACACACATCACAGAACTGCCACAGGAGACCCTCCTGATGTAATGGTGATAGCCTGAGTATATCTGGTGTAGTGTCATCATTTATGGACAGTGAACCAGAATAGGAACTGTTGAACATGGTGTTGTTGGGATCTTCTAAGGTTTATGTACATCCATCTGAAATAACTTCAGGGTCACACATCTCAGGGAATTTAATAAACTGTAAAAGTTGCACATCCTAAGCATGTTTAGAAACACTTTGTTATGTTTGGGATTGAAAGAAACATTGCTTATTCAGCTGATCTTGGGAGGAGCAATGGTGGAAGCTGTTTTTTCCTGGCAGTAATAATAACACTGTACTTAAAATTAAAACTTCAAGTCATAACTAGAACCTTTGAAAATATAATATGTAGGGTTATCATATTATAGTTTATCATGATTTTATATCGCTTTAGCTAGAGCACAAAATATGAAAGATTTACAGACAGCGTTCTGCTTCCCTGTTAGACCTGACTCCCACTACCAAACATCCCACAATTCATATTATGTTCAACAAACCTTTTTGATAGCTTTACAAGTCTTATGAACTTGAAGAATTGCAAGGAATATCTCAACAATGATGTCTCTGAAAGGTGCTTCCATTATTTCGATTTCATTTTTAATATCCTCAAATTGATTTGCATGTTTTCTTTTTAAGGCATCGCTGATTATCCAGTGTATTGTACTTTCTTTCTACTCTGACAAATAACCTGGACCCATTCTCTACCAAAGCTTGTATTTTTTATCTGATTTGATCACATAAAATAGAAATCCAGTACTATTTAACAGATCTTGTGAGAGAAATTGTGTCACTTCTTAAAGGAAGGTATGCTCGGTAGAAAATGGCGCTATGGTATTTATGTAACAAAATGGAGATATAATACAGTGGATAATTGAGGATCTGACTGAGGCAGAGTTTTAGAAATATTGATGTCATATGAGTGTGTTTGTTCTGACACCTCTGTCCTGTTTCCCCCTAATCATCTTGGCCTTCTTTTCTGTTTCGTTGCACGATGCCATTGACAGGGTTTGTATACAATAATAGTATGTAAAGGATCTATCATTGACAGGAAATATGCCACAGATCTGACTTTGAGCAATGATGTTCTAGCTTTCATGGATCTTACATGTGAATATGTAATCAAATGTTATGTAGGAGTTTACAACATCAACATAATCAATAATGGAGATCTCCACCTATTCTAGTGACCTTGAGGTTGGAGTTTTATAGTGCAGGTCATGAGACAATGCTGGGGCAAGTTGAGGGCTAACCTTTAGGTACAATCTCATAGGAGTTGTGTGTTGTACATTTTCTGATAATGGGTTCAAGATAGGCAATTCCATTTGTGCACTAGATCACATAAGGTATATATATGTAAGCCTCACTGTATTGTCAACTACATCAAGAAACTGTCAAGAAACTACATCACACAAGGTATATGTAAGCCTCACTGTATTGTCAACTAGATCACATAAGGTATATGTAAGCCTCACTGTATTGTCAATTAGATCACACAAGGTATATGTAAGCTTCTGTATTGTCAACTAGATCACATAAGGTATATGTAAGCCTCACTGTATTGTCAACTAGATCACACAAGGTATGTGTAAGCCTCACTGTATTGTCAACTAGATCACACAAGGTATATGTAAGCCTCTCTGTATTGTCAACTAGATCACACAAGGTATATGTAAGCCTCTCTGTATTGTCAACTAGATCATATAAGGTATATGTAAGCCTCTCTGTATTGTCAACTAGATCATATAAGGTATATGTAAGCCTCTCTGTATTGTCAACTAGATCATATAAGGTATATGTAAGCCTCTCTGTATTGTCAACTAGATCACATAAGGTATATGTAAGCCTCACTGTATTGTCAACTAGATCACACAAGGTATATGTAAGCTTCTGTATTGTCAACTAGATCATATAAGGTATATGTAGGCCTCTCTGTATTGTCAACTAGATCACATAAGGTATATGTAAGCCTCTGTATTGTCAACTAGATCACACAAGGTATATGTAAGCCTCTCTGTATTGTCAATTAGATCACACAAGGTATATGTAAGCTTCTGTATTGTCAACTAGATCATATAAGGTATATGTAAGCCTCTCTGTATTGTCAACTAGATCACATAAGGTATATGTAAGCCTCACTGTATTGTCAACTAGATCACACAAGGTATATGTAAGCCTCTCTGTATTGTCAACTAGATCACACAAGGTATATGTAAGCCTCTCTGTATTGTCAACTAGATCACACAAGGTATATGTAAGCTTCTGTATTGTCAACTAGATCACACAAGGTATATGTAAGCCTCTCTGTATTGTCAACTAGATCACACAAGGTATATGTAAGCCTCACTGTATTGTCAACTAGATCACACAAGGTATATGTAAGCCTCTCTGTATTGTCAACTAGATCATATAAGGTATATGTAAGCCTCTCTGTATTGTCAACTAGATCACACAAGGTATATGTAAGCTTCTGTATTGTCAACTAGATCACACAAGGTATATGTAAGCTTCTGTATTGTCAACTAGATCATATAAGGTGTATGTAAGCCTCACTGTATTGTCAACGAGATCACATAAGGTATATGTAAGCCTCTCTGTATTGTCAACTAGATCACACAAGGTATATGTAAGCCTCTCTGTTTTGTAAACTAGATCACACAAGGTATATGTAAGCTTGTGTATAGTCAACTAGATCATATAAGGTGTATGTAAGCCTCTCTGTATTGTCAACGAGATCACACAAGGTATATGTAAGCCTCTCTGTTTTGTAAACTAGATCACACAAGGTATATGTAAGCCTCTCTGTTTTGTAAACTAGATCACACAAGGTATATGTAAGCCTCCCTGTATTGCCAACTAGATCATATAAGGTATATGTAAGCCTCTGTTTTGTAAACTAGATCACACAAGGTATATGTAAGCCTCCCTGTATTGCCAACTAGATCACACAGTGCAGATCACTGTAGTGCTGTTGTACTTGCTTACACAGATATACATAACTAGCGTGCACGCCTGTACAGCCCAATGCACAATAGCATGCACAGCATCAGCATGGATTTGGCATGTACAAGCTATTTCTAGTTTCTTTGTGGGTTTTCTCAGATCAAATTAGTTTTACTGTTGGTTACAGTTTCACTTGTGCTGCTATTACTGTTACAATAAACTGCCACAAGATAAGAACTTGTAACAGATAAATGATGTTTATTTGCATCAGTAATTTTAGCATTTGTGGCATGCTAGTACTCTGAGAGCAAGAGCTCTCAGCCTGTTTGTAAAAGGTAGTTGGAAGCTATGGATGGTTGGAGCATATTGGTACCACATGTGGCTTGCTCACTCTATCCGTGTAGTTGGAGGGACAACTATGAATGAAAAGGCTTAGGAATCTGCGTGGGTGTAGACATTAAATGTTGTGAGATGTGTACAAGGTATATATATATCCTCTTTGAAAAGACTGTCAACTACAGTAACTGTTTTTAGGGCTCCAAGCCGAAAGGCTGGAAGCCCTATTGTAATCGTTCGATTTATTATTTATTATTATTATTATTATTTATTATTCCGCCGATTTTTGTACCAGCGCTAGCAAAATAACCACTGGCCCGATTTTGTTCAAATTTTGTGTGTGTGTGGAAACCGTTGAGTACTAGATTCCGCCAAAAACCCAAGGCCGTAGGCCTAAAGGCCAAGGGTAGATAACTGAAAAACAAGTAATTTTTGACAATATATATTGCCCTGCTGCTCCACAACCGTTTGTCCGTTTACTTTCAAACCTTGCATGTATCTGCTGCTTCTGTTCCTTGACATTTTTTGTTCTTTGACTTTGGTCATTGATCACGTGGTTTGGCAGCCATATTGGATTCAAAGTTTTTACAGGGTTTTGGGGGTACCTGTCTTCAAATACTATCTCCTCTGAATCCACTGCATGAAATGCTTTCAAACTTTCTGAGAATTGTCTCCATACAGAACACAACAAATAGGCATAGCCGTTTTTGGATATCTTTTTTAGTTGCAGCCATATTGGATTTAAGGTTTTCACAGGGTTTTTTGGGTACCTGTCTTCAAATACTATCTCCTCTGAATCCACTGCATGAAATGCTTTCAATCTTTCTGAGAATTGTCTCCATACAAAACACAACAAATAGGCATAGCCGTTTTTGGATATCTTTCTTGGTGACGGCGCTACTGGATTTTGATTTTGATGATTTCTTTCACCAAATATTTACTTTATACAAAGATCATATCTTGTAAGGTTCTCCAAAGAAACCATTGAAAGTTCACATGAAGTTAGTCGGACATATGTACATCATATTTTGTTCTTGGTTTCATGCTAAAAGTAACACCACCTGGTGGTAATATTGACAAAATACCGAATACATCGCTCAGAAAACCTAGGGTTATTTCCCTTTGACCGTCAAGTGTCTTTTGCAGTATGTATACTACCCTTGAAGATGAGGGTTAGAATTGGTCTTCAGCAACCCATGCTTGTCTTAAGAGGCGATTATCGGGATTCGAACATTGTCTTGGTGGTAAATGGGTTTAGAACACACTGGTTAACTCTGGCACATACCAATTTCGTAGCGGTGATGTCCTGCAAACGGTGACTATCTTTAGCATGAGTTGGTACAAGCAAACCATATGTGGATTCGAACATGGTCGATGTCAAACATGGGTTAAGAACACACTGGGACATATGTGGTGATGTCTCACAAGCAGTTCATTACATTTGACGGCGTTGGTACAGGCAAACCATTTGAGGATTCGAACATGGTCGAAGTCAAACATGGGTTAAGAACACACTGGGACACGTGTGGTGATGTCTCACAAGCAGTTCATTACATTTGACGGCGTTGGTACAGGCAAACCATTTGAGGATTCGAACATGGTCGAAGTCAAACATGGGTTAAGAACACACTGGGACACATGTGGGGATGTCTGACAAGCGGTTCAATACATTTGACGGCGATGGTACAGGCAAACCATTTGAGGATTCGAACATGGTCGAAGTCAAACATGGGTTAAGAACACACTGGGACACATGTGGGGATGTCTGACAAGCGGTTCAATACATTTGACGGCGATGGTACAGGCAAACCATTTGAGGATTCGAACATGGTCGAAGTCAAACATGGGTTAAGAACACACTGGGACACATGTGGGGATGTCTGACAGGCGGTTCATTACATTTGACGGCGTTGGTACAGGCAAACCATATCAGGATTCGAACATGGACGAGGTCGGAAACAGGTTTAGCACTTTATCTCAGCAATACGACATAAACCCGGGCCTCGACGAACTCAGAACGCTCATCCATTTGACTGGAGCTCAACTGACAAAGACGTTACAGCCTGTTAAAGAGTCACCAAGCCGAAAAGCTGAAGAGTCCCAGTGCTATCGTTCGATTTAATATTATTATTATTCCGTCGATTTCTGTACCAGAGCTAGCATAATAACCACTGTCTCGATTCCGTTCAAATTTTGTATGTGTATCCAGATACTTATGTACCAGATACCACACAAATTCCAAGGCCGTAGGCCCAAAGACCAAGGGCAGATAACTGAAAAATAAACAATTTTTAAAGCTATATTTAGCCCTATTGCTTCGCAACCGCATGTCCAATTACTTTCAAACTTTAGATGTGTCTGCTGCTTTGGATGCTTGACATTTTATGTTCTTTGACTTTGGTCATTGGTCACGTGGTTTGGCAGCCATATTGGATTCAAGGTTTTCAGTGTCTTTTGGGTACCTGTTTTTAAATGCATACTCTTCTGAATCCATTGCATGAAATGTTTTCAAACTTTCTGAGAATGGTCAGAATATGGTCATACATAGCACATCAAACTCTGTTAGCCGATTTTGGATATCTTTTATATCGACGGACCTATTGGATTTTGATTTTGATCATTTTTTTCACCGAAACTTTACTTTGAAGATCATATCTTTTAAGGTTCTCCACAGAAACTATTGAAAGTTTTCATGAAGTTAGTGTGCCATATGCATCTTATTGTTTGTTCTTGGTTGCATGCTAAAAGTAACACCTTTGGTTGTTATATTTGATTAATATTTGGGACACCCCTGGAACACGCCAATTTCGTTGTGGCGATTTCCGTTAACTATTTTGTTACGGAATTGGTTCAAGCAAACCCTTAATGGATTCGAACATGTCCGAGGTCAAAAATGGGGTAAGAACAGACTTGGACACTCGGCACACGACAATTTTGTAGCGGTGATACCCTACAAGTGGTGCCTACATTTGAGGGATTTGGTACAAGGAAACCCTTTGAGGATTCGAACATGGACGTTTGTGCACAGTATAGCTTGGAGCCCGCCATTGCTGCTTTGCAGCTATATTCTTTGATTGAAGTTGATATGTAATTTTTTTTCTAACATTTGCTCAGAAATGTTTGGTAAAGTAGCATGTACACTTGTAGGGTGTAGGGCTAAAATGATACAGGAAGTCATGAAACGATTAATATCACGACACATAGGGCACAATGCGATACGTATTATGGTGTGTTTAGTGTATTTGTAAGACTGTACATCATGTTCAGGTACTTGTACGACCCACACCTAGACTGGGAAGAACATCAAGCAACAAGACGTCTGAACTGAGCGGTGATTTATTCATAACTGACCACAGGTACATAGACATGACATCACTCCCGATGCTGGGGCACGTGAGGTATGGCGTTGTAGCGTGTGCACATTGGCGCTCACAATGTATTGTTTCCCCCAAGTAGTGTGTAGGGTTGTTCAAAGAACACAAAAAGCTATGTTGTGCATTCCTCAATGGGGTAAACCTGCAAATAAGTACAATCCTTTCCTTTACATACAGGGATGAAGCTCACATCAAGATTTACTGTCAATGGTCAATTCTTTTGTCCCAAAAGGCGGAAATTATCCTTTTGACTGATACTTGTTGCATTAAAATGCTAAACAAGCATGTGTTTTGAAATGATTGTTAGTTTATAATAGCAACATTTGTTCAGTTTACAACTAAAACAGGAACTGACATGATGGAAGGTAATGGGAACAATCTGTACTGCCACTGCATCTTCTACATCAGAAAACAATTAGGCATTCTGTCAGTCGGGGGTAACATAGCATCAATGAAAGCTCACTTATGTAACAGCCTTTATTTCACATGAATTCTTAGAAACCTATCATGCAATTCTACCATGCATCTATCAGCCGGTCACTTACTCATCTGCAGTGTACATGCCAATCATCATAGTTAAAAATATAAAAATTACATTGTGATAGTCATACTCTTAAAATAGTTGCAAATTAAAGATACATGAATTTTCTTTCTGAAGCACCTGTATGGAAAGTAGGATGGCTACAACTTCTGAAGCATCTGTCTGGAAAGTAGGATTGCTACAGCTTCTGAAGCATCTGTAGGGAAAACAAGATGGCTACAGCTTCTGAAGCATCTGTATGGAAAGTAGGATAGCTAAAGCTTCTGAAGCATCTGTAGGGAAAGTAGGATGGCTACAGTTTCTGAAGCATCTGTTTGGAAAGTAGGATGGCTACTGCTTCTGAAGCATCTGCATGGAAAGTAGGATGGCTACAGCTTCTGAAGCATCTCTATGGAAAGTAGGATGGATACAGCTTCTGAAGCATCGGTATAGAAAATAGGATGGATGGCTACTGCTTCTGAAGCATCTGTATGGAAAGTAGGATGGCTAGTTTCTGAAGCATTTGTTTGGAAAGTAGGATGGCTATAGCTTCTGAAGCATCTGTATGGAAAGTAGGATGGATGGCTACTGCTTCTGAAGCATCTGTATGGAAAGTAGGATGGCTAGTTTCTGAAGCATCTGTTTGGAAAGTAGGATGGTTACTGCTTCTGAAGCATCTGTATGGAAAGTAGGATGGCTAGTTTGTGAAGCATCTGTATGGAAAGTAGGATGGCTAGTTTCTGAAGAATTGGTATGGAAAGTAGGATGGCTACAGTTTCTGAAGCATCTGTATGGAAAGTAGGATGGCTACACTTTACAGCTTCTGAAGCATCGGTATGGAAAATAGGATGGATGGCTACTGCTTCTGAAGCATCTGTATGGAAAGTAGGATGACTACAGCTTGTGTAGCATCTGTAGGGAGAGAAAGATGACCAAATTATCCTTCTACTATGGTGGCCGAGGGGGACATTGCTTTCTCGCTCTTTCGCTTTCTCACTCTATCGCTTTCTCGCTCTATCGCTTTCTAGCTGTATAGCAATATTCACTCTTGGCCACTATATGATAAAAAGTATATATGTAAAACATCATTAATGAATTGTTAAACTTCATTCGGGGGAGGGGTTTTAGTCATAAAAGAGAGCTGAGATTTTTCCAGTCACATTACAAATTATACATATGGTTAGAATGTTGAAATTTTCTCACTATCTACTTAAACATAACCTAACAGTACAGACATGGGTGTTTTATAACAATCCACATATTTCTGCGTAAAAAAGAATTTGATTGAATATATGGCCCTTTTTAGGAGTTTTATTGGATCCCCTGCCCCCAGGCCAAGTTATCAAAACAAATAGCAAATAACACCGCTCATTAGCACTGAGTAGTATGTACTTCCTAAAAAAACCACAATTTTTTTCCTACAAACCACGCTTATATCAATGTCTATTCTGTTTGCGGAGTAGATGTCATCATAGTGGCAGTCCTCACCAAAACAATGTTAATACTACCGGATGTCCATATGTAATTTCTAGTTTTTGGATGGCATATTGTTCTCAGTAACCGTAATTTGGAAGTAGATAGTTGATTGGTTATATATTCAAGTTGGGATTTCGGCTATTCAAAGTGTGCAGTGTAGTGAGGCCGTCTTATCAACAGTCATTCTGAGACAAAAATGCAAAGTATAATTAATTAAGTCTACTCTCATTTTTTGCATTTATAATTAACTCAAACGTTGATATTCAAGATTTACAGTACATACTATTCAAGAGAAGTTAAATAACACTTGATTCTTTCATATGACTATGGTTAGTCATTAGAGAAAGCGATAGAGCAAGAAAGCGATATTTCCCATAATGCCGTACATTAAAACGGTTTCTGCTGATATTTAGTGATCCATTCCTGTTATTCTCACTGCAATTTTGCCTCTTATGATTACATTTTTTAAACATCTTGTAGTAGATAAATATGTTACAAATGCACACATAATTTTTTCTCGTTTAGCTTGTATATTTTCTTGTAGTGTAGTAAATACGCAAGATTAACAGAATACAGATAGTCACTGTTCATATTTTCATTTTGTTCATAATACCCCCGCCCCCATATTCCTCCATCTATCTTCTGTTTGTACTGTTTGCAACGTCCAAAGAATTATTTTTTTTCGGTCATTAGATTTGGAATTGAAGCCTAATATGTGCTCGTCCGATTTCGGGATCACAATTAGGTTTATTAAGTTGCATGTACATTATGCAAACAAAAGTTATACATGTACACAGTTTTGTTTCCCTTGCAAAATACAGTTGGATTAGATATATGTCTCTACCTTAAGTCGCATGTATAACTTTCGAGAGCTTCATTAAGCCATAACCCCATTTCTTGGACAATAGAAATGAAATGCGTTGTAAATATGTTTTAAAAACAACTTGTTTCTTAAAATTACTTTTGATCAAACTGTCTTTGGGAATTAAATTAATGCTCAAGTGCTTGTAAAATAAAGTTTAACTTTCCCGCCAGGAGAAACTAGATATCCGATTATAGTATAGACTCAGGCAGGAATATATATATTTATGTAACAATTCTCTATCCATTTAAGCTGAATGGTTAACAACTGTACGTTCTGATGTGAGTAATTATCTACTACATTTTTACACAGACAATTAGTCGGGACACACACACAAACACACACACATATAATAATTTTGACAAAACTATACATGAGATATACATAAAATATTACAATGATAGCTGATTTAATATATGTTATAGATAATCATAGTAACGCATTTCATATTGTTATCAACTTTAACTATGTGGCCACGCTAATTATTATGTCTCTCCATATGTGTAGTTTACATAAGTACACATATCAACTGTGGTAACGTCACAGCGATGGGGGCAGTGGGGTAGCCTTGTGGTTAAAGTGTTTGCTCGTCAAGCAGTTCGATTCCCCACATGGGTACAATGTGTGAAGCCCATTTCTGGTGTTCCCCGTGATATTACTGGATTATTGTTAAAAGCAGCGTGAAACCATTCTCACTCACACCCATGTTTATCGAATTACTATATGCAAGTTCATATATTTGTACATTTGCACAAGACAAGAAACACAATTCAAGTTAAACATACATCAAAGGTCAAAAAGAATGTTTACGGACAACAGTATGACACACTGTAACATCATATACTTACAGAAACATGTTATAGAACACCCACAAATATAAGATTGTATTTTTGCAAAACAATCAGCCATGACTAATTACCGGTAACCATAGTCTTCTTAACTTCTTTTGAAAAGTATATATTTATATTTTAACCTGAATAGGGCCATAAATCAATCAATTACATTTTACGCAAAAATCTGTGGATTATTTTAAAATCACCACGTCTGTACAGTTAAATTATGTTTTAAGTAAATTGAGAGAAAAGTTCAACATTCCCTACCAATTGCAGCAGATATCACATGCAGCCCCTATAGAGGTCAAGAGCAGATATTGCTTAACCGCAAGAAAGCGAGAAAGCGAGAAAGCGATGTCCCCTCTCGGCCAGTGTTTGAAGGTGTTTGGGTTTTTTAAATTTGATGACATGTCATTTAATATGTGCTGTTTTGTTTTTCAGAGATCTAAGATTCAACAAAATAAAGAGTATACCGAGGGGATCTTTCGGCAATTTATCAAGTTTAAAAACATTGTGAGTATGTCTTCCATAATTGTTTATTAGTTCATTTATACACTGTAATGCTATCTGTCATCGGTCCCTTGGTCCTGGATGGCAACATGATCAAATGTGACCAGACAAAGTCTTTGTAAAAGAAAGGTGAATTTGAGTAACCAGCCAAATTGGTAGATATGAATGAGGTCTAGAATTACGTTGGGACTGGATTCTGGACAAGTACAGCAACAAGTAGTGATGGGATATGATCAGATTGTGGGTTGATAATCCTTCAAGAAAGGTCAGGTTCAATTCAGTTAATATTCACTAGGCCAGAGGTCACTTGGCAACAACTAAAACAAGTGTGTGACTTTTAATAAAAGTTTTATTTTAAAAATCTTTATGGAAAGAAGTTGGACAAGGACATGATTGCTAGTTTCACGGATAATTTTGCGTGACTTGTTTTTGGTTTCTGGCACGTAACTCGAACACTGTTCTATATTTTTCAACAACCTTGGCAGATATATCAAACAGATCCTGATGTGGTACCTTTTGTTATTTGCGGATTTTGGGCATTTATATTTTACTTGATTTTCATGGAAACAATTTGGACTTAGTCTCAAAAAGTCCGGAACACAACTTGAAAACTGTGAAAGACTTTTCAGCCTAACCTTGTACATGTATTAACCAAGGGCTGAAGTGGTGTTTTTTTGTTTTTTAGGAATTTAAGGAAATAAATATAATTCCTGTTTCCATGGCAACACGTTTGACTTGGACTCATATAGGTGTGTTTGTCCAGACCATATCTCTAAAACTGAGTTGGTGTTCTTTCATGAAACTTTGCACACACAATGACCAGTTTGCCTCTTGCTACTTAGGGGTGTTTAGAACAAAAATGTTTATATGGCAACAACTTTGATTTTGACTGTTCATATCAGTGTGTACCTGACATAGAAATACAAAGTTCCGAATCCCAATTCCATGGTATTGTTTTGATAGCACAATAACTACTCTTGCAGTGTCTGCTCTGGCTTAAATTTTCTTGGGGTCACTTGGACCCCTTCGTCATAAAATTAGGGGTCCCAAACAAAAATGGAGGGGTCCAAGTCATAGCATTATAACATAACATTAACAACAGAACACTTGGTTGTGAAAAATCAGAATTCTTTTCGCAACTGCAAAATATCAACAAACATGCAGGCAAAGTGAGATAAAGATTCACATCGGGGCACATCCTGCTCTCATGACCAAGAGGTTTACATTAAGGGACAAACAATTTCTTAAAAGGGACATTTGATATTAATGAATATATTAACACAAAATTATCCATGTTAATATCTAACTTCGTAAATGAAAAGGCAGTACACGGGTTATCAGCCATTGGTAAGGGGTCATTGTGACAGACAGTTTTACCGAGATCTACCAATGATTTGAAGTTATGGATTCAGTTAAGTTCAATGGCTGTTCTGAAGCTACTGTACTGAGTAGTGAGTTCATGTTGTAACTGTGACAATGATCAATGAGTCATAACATAATTGGCATATCAAACGTTTTTCTAGTAAGAGTATGTTCAGGATCCAGCATTTCCTTGATAAATCTAGTCAACATGTTTCAGGTGCTATAAATGTCAGTTACACTAATAACGGTTCTGGCAAAATGTGTTTTGCAATTCTTAATATGAATCACAAGAGATTGAATTATTATCAGCTTGATAAGTCTGTTGTAGAATAACTAAATATTCAGAGTCCACTAAATAAAAACAATGCTAACATTCAAGTGTTCGCATTTATTCTTTATCATATACAGTATCCCGGTATCGATAAATCTCGTTATCCACACAACCAACTGTTTACTTATGCAAATCTAAGCACGATATATTTCATTGCATGATCGAACACAGGACTCGTTGCGGTATGTCACGGCTACTTGCAAGTGTACAGACGTTAACTTTTTTATGATAGTTTCTGGGATGTTTTTGAAGTGGAATTACCCCTACCTCCATTCGAAATTGATGAGTAAAAGAACCCATTTGTTCAAACGAAGTCCCTTGACCAAACCTCGGTCGTATGCAAAATACAAAACAGGATGTGATGTAAACCATATAGGCTAATCCACACAGCCTTACTTACTGCAGTAAGATTCACCAATGACAGGTAGATCTACTTTGTTTACCGAACTCGGTAATGAAAATCAGCATCGATCAATACAATGAACAAAAAACATTTTGTGAATCACATATTTAATATTTGTAAGCGTGCCCCATTACGATCCATTATAAATCAACTACCACAATAACATAGCATACCACCCCACACGGACACTCGATTTCGCGGGTCACTGTTACCATGTTCTGAAGTTATACCCTCGATGTGCCTGGCTATTTTTAGTTTGACACAAGGTCGGGATATTTTCGACCAATCATCAAGCTAAATGAATTACGAATATATCCGACCTGCTTCATATGCGGCACCTGATTGGCTGAAGCAAAGCTACGGACCATACCGAACATTAATATATGCAAAACCGAAAATAGATATCGGTCAAGAAACCGGTTTGGATATTTGTCATAAAAAGGGAGAGAATAATGAAACTGGTTTGGTTTAGCCAACGGAAGTGTTAATCAACATGCTTCGCTGTCTTCTTTGGCAACAAATACCTTTACACAAAGACATACATCTTTGATTTACGATA
Organism: Haliotis cracherodii; assembly: GCF_022045235.1. Classification (NCBI taxonomy): domain Eukaryota; kingdom Metazoa; phylum Mollusca; class Gastropoda; order Lepetellida; family Haliotidae; genus Haliotis; species Haliotis cracherodii. The sequence goes on along the minus strand of NW_027266297.1, from coordinate 52,476,830 downwards.
ACAGTGTCAATTCGATATGAAATTAATAACGCCCCAGTCACTGCGTCCACGAGACCCACACATGTTACGCAGGTGCGTTCAAACTCATTTTTGTGCGTCCAAGACGCATAAACGCACTCTTCAGCCAACACTGACTCTTGTATACTGACAGACAGATTAGAGAGAAATACTCCCATCAAATTAGACTTAATGTGACAGTCAGATGATTTGTGCTTTTGAATATGTGGTGGCCAGGGGTATTGTCATCTTCTGATGACTGTTGTTTTAATATGGTTAAACAATCTTGGACAGCCACTTCAAATTAATGGCTTTTGAAAATAATTTTTGAATGCATACTGAAAAAAGGCTGAGTACCATAAAGGTAAATACTTGTACTGCTGGACTGGACATGTTGTATAATAGCTTTTCTTAACACCTTTAGCTTTTCAAAGTTTCTTTGGCTATGTCAAATTTGAGGTAAAACATTCTGCATATCTTATACATCCAATTTATCTAAAAAGTATTGAAGAGAAAAGGGTAAATTGCCCTAATTGGTGGGTGATCGTTGAAAGGTCAAGGGTACAGTGAAGGCCTTACTAAACTATTGATCAAATGAAAGCCTACATCGACTGGGACTGCTTATTGAAAGAAAACAAGGAAACTTGTTTCATTTATGGTACAACAAGTTACTTGGAATGAATTATCAAAAATCATTCAACACATCTAGTGTTGACATAACTGTAACTTTAAAAAAAATACTGATGATGAAAGTCTGATTGCAAAGCTTCTGAATACTACCATAGCACCTTGGTAATGTCATCAGGCATCTAGACAGGCCTGGACACGATGCCTCATCAAAGAAGTAAGCATCTTGATGTCGCCATTGGGTATCCAATAATGAACATTCCAGCTGCTGTAAGTTGTTTAGCAGGTATGGATGTGGTCTTATCTGTTGCCCAAGATGATCCCAGGGCAACATTGGTATGTTATGACATTGAGAAAGATTAATCGAGCAGTGGGGCCTGGCATTGTCCTGTTGGAACGCCATACCACATGTCTGTCTCTGAGAAAGGGAAGGACAAGTGGTTGCAGAATGACATTCCTGCAACCTTGGGTTTTCAAATTTGCTTGGATGCCATTGATGCCACTGCCTGCAAATGTGTGAACCTTTGGATGCATCCTAGAACCCCTCCGTCAATACACCGGCATATGACCATCAGGATGGAACAAGTTGAACCATCTCTTGTTTCTGAACTGAACCCTTAACCAACCATGTTACTGCCAGCATCACACACTTTGAGACCAAATGTCTATACAGATCAAAGCTATTCTGTGGTTGGGTCTTTAGGCCCAATATCCTGCAGCATATAATCATTTTAACTCTGTGTCTCTGCTGATGAAGCTTCCCTGTCCCGTGAGGAAGAGGTCATACATAGTCTGCCACTCTGTCCCTTCTATGCCCAGTGGTATCCCAGAAGTAGTCTGGCAATGGTCAGTCGGGGTCACCGGGTTATTGTAATGTGAGACCTGCGTAGCCATCAGCACCATTCCAAGTCCCATCTCTCTTTGTTCTACATGATAACCTTGGCAGTTTTCTCTCGTGCTTTTATGAGCTTTGACATTTTGTAGAATTACTTTGTTTTATGTTGGTCTCTATCTGTGCCTACTTTGCTGTATGTGGGCCCTAGTTGTGCCTACTTTGCTGTATGTGGGCCCCTAGTTGTGCCTACTTTGCTGTATGTGGGCCCCTTGTTGTGCCTACTTTGCTGTATGTGGGCCCTAGTTGTGCCTACTTTGCTGTATGTGGGCCCCTAGTTGTGCCTACTTTGCTGTATGTGGGCCCTAGTTGTGCCTGCTTTGCTGTATGTGGGCCCTAGTTGTGCCTACTTTGCTGTATGTGGGCCCCTAGTTGTGCCTACTTTGCTGTATGTGGGCCCTAGTTGTGCCTACTTTGCTGTATGTGGCCCTTAGTTGTGCCTTCTTTGCTGTATGTGGGCCCCTAGTTGTGCCTACTTTGCTGTATGTGGGCCTCTAGTTGTGCCTACTTTGCTGTATGTGGGCCCCTTGTTGTGCCTACTTTGCTGTATGTGGGCCCCTTGTTGTGCCTACTTTGCTGTATGTGGCCCCTAGTTGTGCCTACTTTGCTGTATGTGGGCCCCTTGTTGTGCCTACTTTGCTGTATGTGGGCCCTTGTTGTGCCTACTTTGCTGTATGTAGGCCCCTTGTTGTGCCTACTTTGCTGTATGTGGCCCCTAGTTGTGCCTACTTTGCTGTATGTGGGCCCCTTGTTGTGCCTACTTTGCTGTATGTAGGTCTCTAGCTACTTTCTTATTGCACCTTGCAGGAAAAGGTCATTTTAATCATGTTTATGGCCAACATTTATTGAGTTCCATAATATATTAAAACAAGTAGAACATGGTTATGTATATTTGTAAATCTTAATTCTGGTCGGATTAGTCCACAACAAAGACTGTTTCAAGGGCTATTGGGTGTAACCCTGTCTGTGTCATGATCCTTTTTCAGGTTGTTGAACAACAATGAGCTGGAAAGCCTGGATGATGGGGCCTTCCAGGGACTGGGTGAGCTGAGATATTTGTGAGTAGCCTCTAGAGTCCAGATAATGTATATTGCTCATCCAAGAAATAACCAGATATTGATGCCAATGTATAAACTTGTGACCAGTTATTGTTATTGGGTATTGCAAGATGGGCAAGGCCTCCCCCCCCCCCCCCCCCCCCCCCCCCCCCAGAGTGTTGAGAGTCCTATTTCCTATGTGCAGAAAAGCCATGGAAGCTAACATCTTAAGTCCATGGAGGTCCACTGGCCAACTGTAGTGGAAATTTAATAGTGAAGTGCAAATATGTTGAATCTTTTGTGTACTTTACTTAATTTTCACCTTTCAAGATTCTTTATTTCAGTATTGGAAGCCTCGTGGCCCAGAGTACAATACATTTACATCTAATTTCAGATATCTATATAAAAACAAGATAGAGACCATTCATAGTAGAGTATTTAGAGATCTCCCTAAACTGGAACAGCTGTAAGTATGCTTGGTATATTTACATTACCTTTCTTTCATAGTTAAATGTAATGCTAATCTTGTAATCTTGTAACTGTAAATGTGTTCAAGCACATATCTACATTGCAGATTTGTTCCACTTTGTTAAATTCATTCTGTACAGGGTTAGAACTTAACACTAGCCCGCTAGCCAGGGGTTACTACAAATTCTTGCAGGCTGGTACACATTTCCCAATCTCCTGATTGTATTTATATCACAAGGAAACTCTATCTTTACCCCGGCTCGTGAAGCTTTTTAGTTTAGTTCTAACCCTGCTATACTTGATTTGTTTGGCTATATTGTTAGACAGGTGATGACATTGTGTATGTTGTGGGGATAGTCAACTCAAATATTGACTACAGTTACAAGTAACACACAATATGTTTTTTATAATGTGATCTAGTGTATTGTCTAATATTGTCCCTCTATATTACAGATATTACATACAGTTTAGAAGTCTTTCTTGAATGTACAGACTTCCACAAACTAAATTATGTCAATGGTAATGGTGATAGATACATATGTTCTGGAAATTTAGGGTTTAGCTTATGTCGCATGTGTGAGCATTGTTTAAGCTCTTCCGGATGGAGATATCTGGAAATATTTTAAAAAAGTTAGGTTATCAACAGTACTGTACTTTTGTTGCAGATTCTTACACAGCAATAAACTAAAGAGTCTACCAAAAGGTGTATTCTCCCACTCTAGACATCTACGTCGGTTGTAAGTATATTACCGGGATTTGTTGATGAAATGTTCTTCTTGATCCTTATTTAGCATTGTGCAAAATAATTCGGAAATGGTATTCTTTTAAGAGAATGATATTCTGGTATAATACTGTTTAGGCTAATGAAAGTTTGTATGGCTTCACATGGTCATCTGCAGAATCACCTCCCTTGTTGTTAGGGCTAGTCACGTGATGACGCACAAGCAGACGACAGCTTCTCCGGTCCATGAACATGTCAGAGTTTGATGAAAGAAAACCTTCTGTATTACCTCTACACAAATAGGTACAGAAATGAGTTGTATAGCTTGACTCTCTCTACTGTATACACTAATCTAAAGAGGTTCAGCTCAGGCAGTGGTGCATCGCATCAGTTTGGATCAGGACGTGGGTCAGTTTATGACACTCACAATAGACGACATGCTGCTGAGCTTGTCCTTGCTCATCCAAAGTGGTTCTCTTGGTTCGGAAACTGAGAGAAGAGGTCATTGGAATGGACAGGATGTAGAAATCTACTTGACATTAGCTGCTTGAAATCAGTTTTACAGAAATTCCTCGAATGACTGATGCACATGTGGAGAAACACCTGGCCTGGTGTACTGGTGAAGTCACTAAGAGTTTGGATCATGTGATCTTTGCAGATGAATCAGTGTTCCAGTTCTACAGAACATCTGTAAAAAGATGTTCAGAGGAAGGAAACCTGTGAAATTCGTACTGAAATTTTCACTGCATCTGACAGTGCACAGGGGGTATCTCTTATGATGGGATCATCTTATCTTTGTGGAGGTTAACATTAACTCTGAAATTTTATATTAATATATTTTAAAATTCTGGATTTGTATGCACGTTTGTATATATTTGTTTGTCCTTGTTTCCACATGACTGCCTGGTGATGGAGAGGTCTTCTGTCAGATGTTGAACTTGGTCGTAACTATCTGTATCCTAATCATAATGTCACTTTTCAGAGATAAATGATGATAAAGTGCACCAAATATGTTCTTCAGCATTTATCACTTTGGAAGCCTTTCACTCATGAAATGACTTATAAATAGTTTCATTCAGCAAATTTTGTTAGTATGATCGAGACTTCACATTCATAATACAACCATAGTTTGCAACAAGTAATGTTCTCACATGTGAGTGGATGATGTTGAAGGTCAAGGTCATTCTTGCGCAGATACACTATCTAGAGCATTGATGATTGAAATTTGACAAAATTTTCTGTACATGAACTCTAAGCAGTTCATGGTTAAGGCAGGAGGTGCTTATGACTTTGTTATTAAGGTAGCTCTAAGCATAGTCTTTTCTGTTTCTAAGATGGTACTGCATTTGGCATGTATATTCCCAAACTGGAAGAGATGTTATTTAACTAGAGGTGCTCATAAGTTTGTTTGTAAAGTAGCTAGAGGCATGGCACCATGTGTTTATCCAAAACGGAAGTGATGTTATTGAAGCCGATATGGCATTGTTGTCAATGTGGCTAGAGGCATGGGACTTTCTGTCTTGGGAAGTTTGTATCTGGGTTGGGAAGTTGGGGGGCAATCAGGAAATGGTGGGGGTTGGGCTGCTTCTGCATGTAATGCAAACACCTTTTTAGTTAATAGTAGTAGGCCTAGCCATGATCTTGGAGAAAGCAGAGTATTCTTAAGCTATATGCATCATCCATCTGGCCAAGAAGAAAACTGGGGGCTGGAAGCCTATCTTGACACCATGCAATGTTCACAGGGCACAATGCATCAGCAAATGTCATTTGAAAAAATTGGGTAGGTGTTTTCAGAAAATGTTCTCACTGACAGTTGACACCATTGGTTCATATACTATGACATGATTTAGAACAAGATGCGAAGGAAGAAACACAGGTGCATTTGTTTGTGATTTTCTATTCAGACGATTGGACTCAAATGCACTGGTGTGTGACTGTCAGTTGATGTGGCTGTCTGACATGCTGAAGGAGAAACATGGCTACACACAGGCTGCTGCCACCTGCCAATTTCCCAGCAAGCTGCAAGGGAGATCACTCATGAGCATATCTCAGGATGACTTCCACTGTGGTAAGCACGCCTTACCAGCAGTATACATGTACAAGATGTGTTCCCTTTGTATTACTGTGGTGGGCTGAGACAAGAATGTGCATGGTTAGCACTGCCCCTCCATTGGGGAACCGGAGACTTACATATTTGACTTTATTGTCAAAGCTGTTATGCATTATACACTTGATAACTTTTTAAAGTCTTTTCCTAGTTTAGTTCCTCTACAACTAAGAACAGCAATTTCACTGTGATGTTCTTCCTATATGTCTATAATATGAAGTAAGTTCTAATTTGGCTGAGGCATTACACTTTGACATTTATTTTGGTATTTCACTAGAACATGGACAAATGTTGTTTCCTCAGTTGTGCTCGGAGAGATATGGTGTAGGCAGGCATATGATAATTTGAGAGAGATATGGTTTTAGACCTTAATGACCCTTACCCTGTTTTGCAGAATATCAAGTGGCTAATGATTCAGACCATAGATCAGGTATGTACTCAAGTTTGATTGAAACTCACTATATCATAATACTATATACCATCTTCTCAAGATTAGAGTGTTCACAAGCCTATATGAAAGTGTAGTTTTTACCTTTGCCCTTTCAAGCCGACTTTTCTTGGGTTGATTGAGGCGCCACCCTGTGTAGAGCACCTGTTGTGCACCTTGTGATGAAAATGTGATATCCAATCAGATTGCTGTTCTTATTTCGAATGGCATCACAAAAATCGACCTGGGTCTATCAGATAAAGAAAGGAGAAAAAATGGCATCCCTGACAGACAAAAAATTTACAGATTACCAAAGTAAAGATACTTATTACTGCTACATTTCACTTTTTCCATAATACCCTGACTACACAGTGTTAAGTAACATTACACATCTTGGTAACATGAAATGGTAACACTAGGTACTTGGGCGAGTTGATTGAAAACTTTGAAAAAGTTTGAAACTATTCGTCTCTGGTAATGCTACCATCACATCAAAGTAGTTCTATCCTGTTCTACCCCGTTCTAAAAAAAATACTAGAACGGGCTGTGATCACGGTAGAACGTGTAGTTTGGCGTAAAAGGCGTTGCTAGTTCGTTCATAAGCAGTCCTCAATACGTCTATCTCGTTCTTATCTCGTTCTTAGCCAGTCTGTAGTCCTTGTATATATCCAGTTCAGATCGTGTAAAAGTGCCCGTTTACCTCATCCCGACAACGTTTCAAAGCTGTCCATAGCCGTTCTCAATCCGTTCTTAACCAGTTCAACCTAGTTCTACCCATTCACAATATGTCCAAGCCAGTTCTAATTAATTCTTAACCTGACCAACTCGTTCGCAGTACGTCCTCATATCATCCCAGGTGTGTGTGTATTTGCGTCCTGGCCCGCCCTTGCCCAACACCCATGGATACAGAGGGCGTTATAGTCTTCATTCAAGTTCAGACCTACAAAGAGAAGTCAACCCGGTCGGTGTGCACATGTATTGAAATTTATGTCTGACTGGAACACGTCGTAACACGTCCATAGTAGGTTGGAAGTATGGCAATTCTGTTTGTAATACATCTTTCTCGTTTTAAGTACGTTGACAATCCGACTAATTGCAGAACGAGATGGACGGGATAAAATTTTGAGCAGACTCAAAGTTCTAGAGCACCCTCCCCGTCCTAGCCCATCCATGAAGATTGTAAAAAGACTGTCAATAGTTGCTACTATGTTCCATATGTTCACATACTGTTGGAGCCCGCTCAACAACATTTTCACGAACATATTGAGAACTAGTTTGGTGTGATGGGGGTATTAATTGTTGCAATAATTTCAGAGTAAATTTGTCACTTGGTGGCTGTGGCTATAGCAGTTGCCATAGCAGTGGCCATGTTTTCAGAAACTGGATGTGGTTTTGTGACAAGTTCTCTGATTGGACTATCTTTATGTCTGTTTTAGCACAGAAAAGTATACATGAAAGGGCAAGGGTGACAACTAGACTTTGATATAGGCTAGTCTTGTCTTGTTAGATGACCATATACTAATATTGTCTTGGATTGGCACAAATAAGTTGGAAGAACATGAGGACATGGAACTTTTTATGGATCACAAAAACAAAAAATAATGTTTCAGGGTTACTTCTTGCCCCTTCATCAGGCAATAGCTGAGTGAGCGAATTGAGATAATATAAACATACATGCTGATAGGTTTGCACAAGGTAGGATTAATGTACACAGATAACACTATAACAAAGAAGTCAATAGGATTAACTGAAGAGAAGGCAATGTATGTAACATCAAGTCACAGTGTTTATTTGTGCTGGGTTGTTATATAGTTAAGGTGAGATATATGGTGTGAAATAAGGTAGCTGCAACTTTGATGTTGTCTTCACTAAATGTGTTCCTTTTCATTTTGCTATCAGAGGATTGACGGAGGTAGGTCATATTTGTTTTGCAAGTCAACATGTTTGTAACAACTGGTTGAAGTCAATATTGTTTCACCATATTAGTCAATATTAGGGGGCAAAGGTCAAACTTAGGTTGGCGTGAGATTGATCTGGGTATAACTTCCAACTAATGTTCCTGGATTTGTAGACATATCCACATTGCCAGAGCAGGCATAATTATGGATCAGAAGTTCTTGAATTGCTGACAGTGATTTCTGGATAACTTGATAAAAATATTTATGGATGCTGTAACCGAATTCTGTTGGAAGATGTATGTCGAAGGTCCAAATCCAACCAGATTGGTCCAAACATTCTGTGAGGTTGCACATGATAATGATGAATACTGACTCAGGAATGATTTCTGTATATTAACTTGAAAAGTACTGTAGTAAGTCAGCCATATTCAGTTTGTAGACAAGTCCAATGTAAAGATAGGTCCAGTAGATTGGGCAGCCATATGGGTGAATGGTGAGGTCATTGTTCCACAGGCAAGTACAAATCTGAAAGGGTTTCTGGTTAACACCTATCTGTATGGGAATGATTTACAGCAGTAACAGTAGCAACACTTGGTCAAGTATGTTAAATAAGGGTTCTATTACCAGCACAAACCACTGCCTGAATTTGTAATGGAGGTGTTGTCCTTTCGATGGCTTGTTACTTACAACACGGTAAAGACAGTTGTTAAAGGTCACCAGTGTTATTGACAACATACCTGTATTGCATGACATGATGCCTTGCATGGATGTGAGGACCAACATCATCTGACAAACTTGTGATCAAGATTACTGAAGCTCAGGATGTCTTCTTGATAGTGACGACAACACACATGAACCCATTACTGGGTGTAGTCTACGTGCATGTTGTGTTATGGGGTAGGAGATGACTCCCAGCAATGACACCCAGCAATGACACTCCCTTATCTAACCCCAACCCATGTTTTCTGTTAGAAATGCCAAGATTTACAATGGAGCCAAGAGACGTCGATGTGACATTTGGCAACACAGCATACTTTACCTGCAGAGCGGAGGGCACACCTAACCCAGAAATAATATGGCTACACAACAGGTGAGTTGTAGTTCTGTAAAGAATGATTTCATATGTTTTATTTGGACATACATTCTGATGTGTGAATTTCAAACATGGTCCCTCAGAAGCCTATTTCCTTTCATAGACTCTTCATTTTACATTTAGGATTAGGTTATGGAGGTAAATTACTCATTTGTAAACTGTGAAATAAGGCCTTCTAAGTGATTATTCTGTAGCAGTTATGTCGTCCATTAAGTTTGTGTTTTGACTGGGATCTTCATGATACTCACTATTTGGCTGTTTTATGAGTCTCTATTTGTATGACAACAGGTTGAGCACAGCATCACTCTATGCTTGTAGCATATGTAGCAATAAGACTTTTGCTTATCAGATTTGCTGACTTCAACTCTTTTCGTCATTCTTAATCCTCGAAATGGAATTACAGCTTCTAGGAGGGTAGCAGTTGATATTTAGCTGTATTACCATACAGAATTGCTGTGTTGTTGTAGTGAAATGGTGGAGCCTGATAATCGTTTGACAATCCTCTCTGATGGTACGTTGATGATTCAAGAGACAAAGGACACCGATAAGGGGGCCTATGAGTGTGTGGCCAGGAATGCTGCTGGAGAGGTGAAGACCAACAAAGTGGAACTGAGGTACTTTGGAGAGCCGGGTAAGATATGGCTTGTAAGGAATGGCTATATTATTGATGGTTACTAAAGCGGTCAGAAGCAATCTCAGGGGGCAGAGCTTATAAGAGTGACAGGTCAAAGTGACATCACAATATACACACAAATCTCATTGGTTCTGGTGTAACCAGGATATGAGTTGAAAGCAATGTGACCCTTACCATTTGTGGTAGTATATATCTATCAAATGATTTCACCACTTTTAAATAAATGCATACATCTTTGGTTTCAAAGCCTTCCTGCCATTTCGTCAAACATGATGAAAATGCAAGTATAAACATAAACATCACTAGAATATTTTAACCTATTGCTACATGTAATTTTATTTATCCCAGGATCGGATGCACTAGTATTTTACATTTGAACAATCAATTCAAACCTCATGAAGTCATGTGATCAGCTGACAGCATGAATGTCATGACAGCATGCAATGCATGTGCAAAGGAAATCTGTCATGGCATAATATGCACTGATTGAAGTTAATGTAAATTATCCCAGGATACATTTTCCTATTTCCACTTAGGTGGTTTCACTGGGATGAATAACCCTTAATTTTTGGACATAACCTATCCCAGATTTCCTACACTAAGGTAGGATACTATACTCTAGAGTAAAACATCCCCCAGGATAATGTTTAGGTAGGATGTAATCGTCACTTACACATGCAACTAGTGTATGGAGGCTAGCACAATATAAATCCACACATTATTATTGTTTTCTGAGAGTTATTGTGCCTGGCCACTCTGTGAACATGGCGAGTCCTTATGACTCTGTTCATTCCATCGTGGCAAGTCAAGCATCATTTCAATGACGTATGTAATGTTCAAATGTGAACAAAGTTCAGGTGAATATTTGTTCACGCTAGCAATGTTAGTGAACATGGATTTCAACATAAATTTCATCAAGATGGTCATACAATTATGAATACTGTGCATTTCATGTTGCTGGCGACACAGATTGTCCTGTCTTGTAGCTACTTTGGCATGAGGACATATGTTGCTCTTGCAAGTCAAAGCAACAATGTCACTTTCAATGTCATGGTGTACATGTTTTTTAGGATTGCTCTTATTTGTATGTAACATTAACAAGTAGGATAAGGCACAACGTATTGAAACCATTGTAGATTTCCTTTAATTACTTGTCTTCATTGTCTGCTGAATTTGATGAAAGAGTTGTTCGAGATGACAAGGGGAGCCATTGGTAATTGCGATTGTGACATTGATGACTTTACCGTGGAAAAAAGTTCTAATTCATGATGACATCACTCTGGCTGTCAAATTGTTTCAACAGGATGGCACCTCTCTTTGCAAGTGCAACAGAAACTTTGACAAATTCAATGACGGTTCTTGGGATGAGTAGACCAGTATCACGGCCATATTCCATTGTGGAGCAGGTTCCTACTCACATCACCTAATTTACGGACCACCAATTACCCAGATAACCTATTACCACTTGTGTGAATCATAGCCCTAAAACATCACCTCAAAACTGGCATTGATTTACATTGGTAGAGTCCATTATTATGGTGCCAGTACTGTGACTGCTCTATGCATAGTTGATTATTGCTTTCCTGTAAATACTGGAGTAATCTTGACTAGATGACTTGACTTTCGTTATGATCATTGTCTATTTTAATTGTATGGTGCACTGATTGTTTATGTATGTTACTGGCTTCCAAATAATATGAACCTAATCTATTATAATAACATCAAACATTGATTGAGAATAGGACTGATTGAGAATGTTCCTGGCCTCCCAAAAATGTTTTAAATCTGTATATGAGTATGTTTAGTGATGTCAGTTGATTACCACTATGGCTAATGTGTAAGTTGCAGTATCTTTCCTACCATACACTGGGTTTGCGTACTATGATGTTTGCATACTATGATGGACATAAGTATAAATTGACCATGATGAAAGAAGATGCTTCTTACTTGACATGTACTATTCAGCAATGCAAGGGTACCATTCAGACCCTTGGTAACTGTATTATCAACATTGGACCAACTCAGCATAACCACGAGCCACTGCCTTATGACATTGTTACATTTCACCACTTTCTAAATGACATTGTATATCTAGGAAGATGTGTATGGGATTTTGACCACAAATGAATCAAATGTGTCACAACTGTCAATAAACTCCTCATCTGTGATTGATGCAGATAGTCAAATATAATTGATTTGATTTTTTTTTAATATTGACTTATATGTGATTATGGTGCCACTTATTGTGTCCAAGGGTTATCATTCAAGTTGATACAAAATTTCATGGCCTTTGGTGATTTTATTTGTGAGTGTGTTGTCAGTCATTAAGTCAATTATAGTGTTATTAATGTTGTGATGTTAAGAGCTATTTTGATTTGTACCTTCAGTGATTCCCACTTTCATGGAGACTCCAGCTGATATTACAGATGTGGCAGGCGAGACAATTCAGCTGCTTTGTCGGGCACAAGGAAACCCACGACCAGACATCACGTGGACGAAGAATGGGTCTCCCCTGCAGAGCAGTTCTCGGTTCCGACTGCTGTCCAACGGGGCCCTGATGATCCGTGATCTGCAGGAAGAGGACGAGGGCCTCTACAGGTGCAGCGCTGCCAACAGCATCCAGACCATCACAGCTTCTGCCAGAGTCACCATCCAGTGTAGGTACTGCTTGTACACAGCAGAACACTCATCAACACACTCACCTTTAGGTCAGAATGACGGCTTGTTGCCAAAGATATTCCAAATAAATACATTTTTAAGGTAAAAGTAAGTCATAAGTTTAGTATAGGGGATTCAGAGTGGTTCCTATCATGAATATCGCCAGACTTACCAATTGCATGTGGTTTAATAGTGAGTGAGTATTGTTAAATATATATTGCTTGCTTTTCTCTAGCACCCCCTGAATTCTTTGTAATTCCTCGTGACCAGGAGGTCCAGGAGGGGAACAATGCAGACTTCAGCTGTAATGCAAGGGGAGACCCGAGCCCAGTCTTGTCATGGGTCAAAGACGGTATGTCACCTAGCCTTGAGCAGTATGTATTAGTTAAAGGACAGTATGTCACCAAGCCTTGAGCAGTATGTGTTAGTTAAAAGGACAGTATGTCGCCTAGCCTTGAACTGTATGTGTTAGTTAAAGGACAGTATGTCACCAAGCCTTGAGCAGTATGTATTAGTTAAAGGACAGTATGTCGCCTAGCCTTGAGCTGTATGTATTAGTTAAAGGTCAGTATGTCACCGAGCCTTGAGCTGCATGTATTAGTTAAAGGTCAGTATGTCGCTGAGCCTTGAACTGTATGTATTAATTAAAGGTCAGTATGTCACCAAACCTTGAGCAGTATGTATTAGTTAAAGGTCAGTATGTCGCCTAGCCTTGAGCAGTATGTATTAGTTAAAGGTCAGTATGTCGCCTAGCCTTGAACTGTATGTATTAGTTAAAGGTCAGTATGTCACCAAACCTTGAGCTGTATGTATTAGTTAAAGGACAGTATGTCACTGAGCCTTGAGCAGTATGTATTAGTTAAAAGGTCAGTATGTCGCCTAGCCTTGAGCTGTATGTATTAGTTAAAGGTCAGTATGTCACCGAGCCTTGAGCAGTATGTATTAGTGAAAAGGTCAATATGTCGCCTAGCCTTGAGCTGTATGTATTAGTTAAAGGTCAGTATGTCACCGAGCCTTGAGCAGTATGTCATGAGTCAAGGACACTATGTCATTTTTAATGCCACGCACAGCAATATTCCAGCTATATAAAGGCGGTCTATAATTAATCGAGTCTTGACCAGACAATTCAGTGAGAGACATCACGATCATCGATTCACGCAATTGGGATCGATGAAATGCATCAACCAAGTCAGAGAACCTGACCACCCGATCCCGCTAGTTGCCTCTTACAACAAGCATAGCTGCCTTTTATGGAAAGCATGGGTTACTGAAGATCTATCCTACCCCGGATCTTCAATGTAGCATGGGTCAGGGACACCATGTCACCCAGCTATGTAGCTGTATATCATATGTAAAGGACACTATGTCACCCAGCTATGTAGCTGTATATCATGGGTCAAGGACACCATGTCACCCAGCTATGTAAAGGACACCATGTCACCCAGCTATATAGCTGTATATCATGGGTAAAGGACACTATGTCACCCAGCTATATAGCTATATATCATGGGTCAAGGACACTGTGTCACCCAGCTATATAGCTGTATATCATGGGTCAAGGACACTATGTCACCCAGCTATGTAGCTATATATCAAGGTTCAAGGACACTATGTCACCCAGCTATTAGCTGTATATCATGGGTCAAGGACACCATGTCGCCCAGCTATGTAAAGGACACCATGTCGCCCAGCTATGTAAAGGACACCATATGTAGCTGTATATCATGGGTAAAGGACACTGTGTCACCCAGCTATGTAGCTATATATCATGGGTCAAGGACACTATGTCACCCAGCTATATAGCTGTATATCATGGGTAAAGGACACTATGTCACCCAGCTATGTAGCTATATATCATGGGTAAAGGACACTATGTCACCCAGCTATATAGCTGTATATCATGGGTCAAGGACACAATGTCACCCAGCTATGTAGTTGTATATCATGGGTCAAGGACACTATGTCACCCAGCTATATAGCTGTATATCATGGGTAAAGGACACTATGTCACTCAGCTATATATCATGGGTCAAGGACACTATGTCACCCAGCTATTAGCTGTATATCATGGGTCAAGGACACTATGTCACCCAGCTATATATCATGGGTCAAGGACACCATGTCACCAAGCTATATAGCTATATATCATGGGTCAAGGACACTATGTCACCCAGCTATATAGCTGTATATCATGGGTAAAGGACACTATGTCACTCAGCTATATATCATGGGTCAAGGACACTATGTCACCCAGCTATTAGCTGTATATCATGGGTCAAGGACACTATGTCACCCAGCTATATAGCTATATATCATGGGTCAAGGGCACCATGTCACCCTGACCCATGAAGATTCGGGGTAGAACAGTCTACAGCAACCCATGCCTGCCGTTGGAGGTGACTATGCTTGTCGTAAGAGGCGACTAACGGGATAGGCTGGTCAGGCTTGCTGACTTGGTTGATGCATGTCATCGTATCCCAATTGCCTGGATCGATGCTCATGATGTCACTCACTGGATTGTCTGGGCCAGACTCGATTATTTATAGACCTCTGTCATTTTCCATTCATGTGTTTAAAAGGTGTAGTTTACCAACAATGTCTGTCTCTGGCTTGCACGCAAAGCAGGGACTTAGTGTTATGTCCATCTGAACGTACTTAATATAGTTGTTAACAACAAGGATAAAGAAGGTGTCTTTGGGGTCATCGGGTGCCCAGTGGTAGGGGACTCGGGCACCTTAGTGGCAAATACTTGTTATCTGAAGTCTTACACATCGCTGATATTAAAGAAAAGTTTGTAGAGTGTACTCATTTATTGACAGGATTCCATATGAAATAATTCCAGCAATATCTATGAGACTTGGTACTTGATGCATACATTTGAGGGTGTGTGTACATGGACTTAGATGGTGTCAGAGGGTCTACAAGGTGTAGCCTGACTTTACTGTTGCTACTGCAGGTCGCCCAATACCCACCAACAGGCGCTACACACTACAGAATGGAGGACGCTTGTTCCGCATCCTGAACACCGAGAGCTCAGACAGTGGGCAATACACTTGCCGGGCAGAAAATGCAGCAGGGGAACAACAAGCCAGTGCAAGACTCCACATCATCTCTCACAGTAGGACAACACATTCTGTAGTTTCATTTGAGTCCTTCACAAAGAGAGTGAGCCAAATTGTATGACACCGCCGGAAACAGTATTTCAGTTATATCATATTGTGTCAGCTTAATGTAGAATGAAAGACTGAAGTGCTTTCTTAAACAGTAATAAGACCCTCAATTGTAAAAAGCAATTGCAGTTTTTACAAAACACTTTTAAGTGCAGCATGTTCAGTGTGTTAATAAGACTTCATTCACAGGTAAGATTTAGCTTTACTAACTGTTCGACTAGCTGTAAGTAGGACTGTAATATGTTTTCTTTTGCAGCTGCTCCTGTGTTCAGTGAGCGCACTGTGAGCAGTCTGCCCACTGCAGGGAGTGACATCAGTATGGAGTGTCACGCGGAGGGAAACCCGATACCTCACTACCAGTGGCGGAAGGAGGGACGACGGATAAGCAACAGTCAAAAGTATGTCCTCCAAGGCAACACATTAACAGTACGGAATGTGCAGCATGGGGACTCGGGCAGATATGACTGCATTGCCCAGAATCTGGCAGGGAGATCAGTCAAGTCAGTCAATGTGCAAGTGCAGGGTAAGCTTCACAGTGTTGTAGTGTTAGAGATGGAATATTCAGCTGATTTAGAAGATGGATTATCTCATACCTAAGCACATTCAATTCTATGTTTGTTGATTGTCTTTTTGCAGGAATTCCAACTCCCACTAGGAGGGGAGACAACTTTGTTCACACAGCCTCAAACCGTGCGCGGTCAATTGTGAACAATGCCATCAATGACACTTTGCGTGACCTGTTTAATGGGGACAAAACACATACAATTGAAGACTTGCTGAGAATTTTCCGTTACCCAGCACCAGAGGCACTTGAACTAGCCAGAGCAGAAGAAATCTTTGAGCAAACACTGAACATCATCCACCAACACGTGAATGACGGAAACACATATGAGCTGGATGACCATGGTGAGCTGGCACACTCAAAAGTCATGTAGAACAATAGTATATACATTCGGCTAAATTGTTTGTTCATAGAAAAAGAAAGGATAATGCTTGGTTTACATAGGATGACGGAAGGAGTGCACATGGATGTTGAAAAATTAAATTGCTATAGTCAAATGTTTGAGGTGTTAAATGAGTGGGAAGCTATCATGATGTGGTATGCTTTCTTGTATTTACAGAGGAGAATTACCGTGAGCTGGTGTCCCCGAGTCACCTCTCGCTGATTGCCAACATGTCCGGGTGCAGGAATCAGTACCAGAACATTGACTGTTCCAACACATGCTTCCACCGCAAGTACCGCACTCTGGATGGCACGTGTAACAACTTCAACCAACCTGACTGGGGGGCATCCAACAAGGCGTTCCTCAGGCTGCTGGAGCCCATCTATGAGAATGGGTTTAATACTCCAGTAGGTATGCTCATTTACTTTTCTTGTCATTTTACCTACAGAACTTTGATTTTTCATGATTCATGCCAGCAAGGACATCAATGTTACTGCAACATTGAATGACATAGGTGACATGTGACTGATTATGTAAGTGTTAGTATGTAATCTGTGTTGTACCTGTGTTACAGGGTGGGTGCGATCTCGCCGCTACAATGGTCAACAACTTCCAAGCCCACGCCTCATATCCTCGTTGATGATGTCGACCAGTCATGTGACTGAGGATGAGGATTACACGCACATGCTGATGCAGTGGGGGCAGTTCATGGACCATGACATGAGTCTTGCGCCTCAGTCAGTGAGCTTTGCTAGGTTCAGTGATGGTCGTCGGTGTAATGAGAGCTGTGAAAATATCAGTCCATGTTTCCCTATCCCTGTCCCAAACAGTGATGGCCGTGTGCACACGCGGTGCCTCGGCTTCTCCAGAAGCAGCGCAACATGCAACACAGGAAGTACCTCCATATTTTACCACACCGTGTCGCCTCGCCAGCAGATCAACTCCCTCACCACATTCATAGATGCGTCCAATGTGTATGGTAGTACCCCGAGGGAGGCAGAGAGCTTGAGAGATTTATCAAATAACAGAGGACTCTTGCGTGTGGGATCACTGACACTGCGGGGGTCAAGGTACTTGCCATTTGACGACGACTCTCTCTCCCATGTTGATTGTCAGATAGAACCCAGTAAAAGACATGTCCCATGTTTCAGAGCTGGAGACCATCGAGCCAATGAACATCTTGCTCTCACAGCAATGCATACACTATGGTTACGAGAACACAACCGTATTGCTACCATTATCTTACAGCTGAATCCGCACTGGGATGGCAACAAGGTGTATCATGAAACTAGGAAACTTATTGGAGGTGTCATGCAGCATATAACATACACGCAGTGGATACCTAAGATTCTAGGCACTAGAGGAATGGAACTGATGGGACCATACAAAGGATATGACCCAAGTGTAAATCCAACAATATCAAATGTATTTGCAACAGCAGCATTACGATTTGGGCACTCTTTGGTGCAGCCTGTGATATTTAGACTGAATGAAACATTTCAACCAATCCCTGAAGGTAACCTACCTCTCCATAAAGCATTTTTCTCTCCATACAAGATTATGGAGGAGGGTGGAATTGATCCACTGTTGAGAGGCATGTTTGGGGTAGCAGCCAAGAAGAGGATGCCTGGAGAGCTGCTCAACTCAGAACTGACAGAAAAGCTTTTTTCATTGGCTAACTCGATTGGTCAAGATCTGGCATCACTCAACATCCAGAGAGGCAGAGATCATGGCCTGCCATTTTACAATGCATTTAGGAACTTCTGTAACATGAGCCGAGCTCGGACATTTAATGACCTGCGGCATGAGATTAGAGACCGTGACACACGAGCCAAGCTGCAGGATCTGTATGGCCATCCTGGTGAGTTGGTGGATTTAGAAACCAGTGTGTTTACCAGGAGATTATATATTACAAGGTCCTCCAAAATACAATATTTGGCCAGAACCAATCTTATCAACTATTTTGGAAAATACACCTACAGTGTTTTACAGTAGATGTCATGATCTTAATGACACATGTATAAAATGAATGCTATATGACACAAGTGTATTAGTATATTATTAGGGACTTTGTACTGATGGAGACGATTGAATATTTAGTTTAACATTAACACTTGTTCAATTTAGATGACATTGATCATGTTGATGTATTTTTGGGAGCGACGTTTGTTTGTTTTACATTGACTTGTATTCCCTTGTTCAACTCAGATAACATTGATGTATTTGTGGGAGGAATGGCAGAAACACCACTAGATGGTGCCAAGGTGGGACCAACTTTCCTGTGTATTCTAGCAGATCAGTTCAAGAGGCTGCGGGCAGGAGACAGGTAAATCTCATAACATTCACACTACTTAAATGAACTGCTTTTAAATTATCACAGGAGAATTTTTAGAGATTTTTATTTTGAATCAAGTTACTCGAATGTTGATTTGTGTCTTTGTTGTGTTGAGGTTCTGGTATGAGAAACCTGGTGTGTTCAACACAGAGCAGATCGTTCAGATCAGACAGATGTCGCTAGCGAGGGTCATCTGTGACAACACAGACAGCATCAACAAAGTCCAATTGGATGTCTTTAAAAGGAATACTGGAGATTACAAGACCTGTGATGATATACCTAGCCTGGATCTGCGAATGTGGACCGACTGCTGTGAAGGTGATATTAGCCACACCACACACCACCATCATGCCTTAGCTGCTTTCGAGACAATCAGTTTCAGCTTAAATCAGTTTGTAGACATTTAATGTGAAGACAATACTTATATTCAAACAGACAGCAATTAAGAATTCCACCAAATTCAGTTTGTAGACTGATTAGCCTAGTATATATCTTTGAAGTTTGGGAACAAGTGTGGCTTTATGGCAGCCTATCAAGACATAAATACATTTAACAGTGGCCTGTGCTAAGCAGCAAGATATATTCAATAAGGGCAAATTTAGAATGTTAATTCATGGAAATATCAGTATGATAACATGTCCATTTCAATACTATTTGTTTCATGAATGCAAGTTTGATAGCAAGACAGGTTTGTGGTAGGAGTAGTCATAGCCACAGCAATCATAAATACTTATGGCCCTTGCTCAGTCAAAATGTAATGAAATTTGGCACAGGGGAAGTTTGTAGTGGGGCTCAACATGTATGTTACGTCTCTAGCGATATTAAAGATCTTGTTTCCTGCAACATTTTAAATTTGACCTAAGCACTTTGTACCATGTTCTTAAATTCTCGAAAGTACATTTCCTCACACAATAATCATAAGCTCCTTAAAAACCACATGACCAATGAAGCTGACACGTCACATGCTTTTTCCCATGAATGATGAATTTTTTCAAGAGATTTGAATCTGATGTTCAATATGTCAGCTATAGAAGCTGTATTAAAAAATTGGTATAATCATTACTGGGCCATTTTTGTTCATAATGGTTTGGTACATGTTTAGCTTGTGGGTTTCAAGATAAATGTTTGTTCCAATTTTTTGCAAAAGTATTTAATTTTGGTCTTGTGTTTGACAAGTGCGTACTAGTGCGATATGAGTATTATACCCACTTGTGTACAAGTTTCGGGAAGTTGCTATTTTGTGTATTGTGTGCAGTCAAAAACTGCTTCCTATTGCTTCAGGTAAACAAACTGGAAATAAAAACATATGAATTTTGTGATAAAACATCTCTAGACGTTCCATATGCAGAAATTAAATTACTGTGTGTATTTACTTGTAAACCAATTCAGGAAATGGCATTCAACTGTACACGTTTTCTCCCTGATGTACGGGTGATTCAGTTAAAAAATACCCATTAATAAGAACTTGAATATGATGCAGTGACAGGAAAAAATTGTATCTGAAACTATTATTTTACCAGGAATAATATATTCCACTAATATGATGCCTTGAAACAGCTAAATTTGCCAGAAAAGCCTTCAACACTTAATTTATAAGTAAGGAAAAAATGATTGATCTCAAGTCCTATTTGAAGGGACAGTATGTTGACGGTTCTGTGCATTTTTAAATCATGCATGAAATAATTTCCGAGCGTGACATCAAATGCACAATTCAGTTCTCAAACCAAAACAATACAGCTCTGCACAGCGAAGCTGACAACGCAAGCGCTGAGCAGAGTAAACTTGCTTCAGTCATGTTCTTATTAGATGCAAATTGAAGAGAATAAAGCTTGTGTGTTTTTCATATGGATGAGTTACAAAATAATAATTGCCAATTGAATAAGTATGTTTGTTTGCAATGAAGTGAAAAGTCTGTTATGTCATAATCCTACATCCGTGGTGTGGTCACTAGAGTAGAACAATTTTCTCTCTCGGGGGGGGTGAGCAGACTAAGCTCAGAGTTTATCGGCTATTGTTTGCAATCAAAGCTTCAGAATATTCAGCGTCAGGTCCCTTTAACATCAGTTTTGACCCATCAGACCTATGCACACACATTCATTTCACAATTACTGTTTCATCGAGAGCTTTTTTCTTCTTCTTTATTTGGTCATGCCCATGTATATTACACAGATGATGTATCAGTGGTACGAGACATGTTTCTATTTGGTCATGTCCATGTATATCACACAGATGACGTATCAATGGTACGAGACATGTTTCTATTTGGTCATGCCCATGTATATCACACAGATGACGTATCAATGGTACGAGACATGTTTCTATTTGGTCATGTCCATGTATATCACACAGATGATGTATCAGTGGTACGAGACATGTTTCTATTTGGTCATGCCCATGTATATTACACAGATGATGTATCAGTGGTACGAGACATGTTTCTATTTGGTCATGTCCATGTATATCACACAGATGACGTATCAGTGGTACGAGACATGTTTCTATTTGGTCATGTCCATGTATATCACACAGATGATGTATCAATGGTACGAGACATGTTTCTATTTGGTCATGTCCATGTATATCACACAGATGATGTATCAGTGGTATGAGACATGTTTCTATTTGGTCATGTCCATGTATATCACACAGATGACGTATCAGTGGTACGAGACATGTTTCTATTTGGTCATGTCCATGTATATCACACAGATGACGTATCAGTGGTACGAGACATGTTTCTATTTGGTCATGTCCATGTATATCACACAGATGATGTATCAGTGGTACGAGACATGTTTCTATTTGGTCATGCCCATGTATATTACACAGATGATGTATCAATGGTACGAGACATGTTTCTATTTGGTCATGTCCATGTATATCACACAGATGACGTATCAGTGGTACGAGACATGTTTCTATTTGGTCATGCCCATGTATATTACACAGATGATGTATCAGTGGTACGAGACATGTTTCTATTTGGTCATGCCCATGTATATTACACAGATGATGTATCAGTGGTACGAGACATGTTTCTATTTGGTCATGTCCATGTATATCACACAGATGACGTATCAGTGGTACGAGACATGTTTCTATTTGGTCATGTCCATGTATATCACACAGATGACGTATCAGTGGTACGAGACATGTTTCTATTTGGTCATGTCCATGTATATCACACAGATGATGTACGAGACATGTTTCTATTTGGTCATGTCCAGGTACCTACAGATGATGTATCAGTGGTATGAGACATGTTTCTATTTGGTCATGTCCATGTATATCACACAGATGACGTATCAGTGGTACTTAGGTTTCAGTTTCATGTGTGATGAATGAGGGAGAGTTGTTTGAGTGCTTGGATGGTTTATCATTTTTCATTTCTTCATATTAATTGAATTAACACACAAAAAATTTCAGTTGTCACCCTATCAGATTACCAGTTTATGAAGTAAATATTGTTTTGCAGACTGCAGAAGGACCAACAACTTCCAATCATTTGCCCGTCATTTCCGTGGCCGTCGTTCCGTGGAATACAGCTACCCAGATCACCAGGACGCTGAGGAGATGGGACCGCCTGCAAATGTGACCGAACCAGTGGTGGCTGCTGAGGAAGAGTCAGGTTGTAACTCCACAGATGCCATGCCCTCTATTGTACAGGATGATGTCATGCTGCTGGACTCCCGGCTCGAATGGATGGAAGCGACCATGGCCGAGATGGTCAAAAATTATAGCAAATTGAAAAGAAAGGTACAAACACACTAATCAATGTGTTTATGATTAACTCAGTGTGCTCCTCTGTTGGTCTGTCTGTATCAAACACATTGGCAGAAGATATAAGTGACCAGACATGAGATAAAGGACCTTATGGATATTATGGATGACTTCTCATTATATTTTAAAAGTAAATTAGCTTCAATTCATACGTTTGTACTCATTTTTTCCAAAGTCTCATTTTGAGACTTATAACTGTTTATGTATTAATTTCAGTTTTTAGGTATAATGTCTGATTAATTAAAAGTAAACATGTATGCTGAAATGGTTTTAAATAATGTTTAAATTATATTAAAGTATGAACTAGCAAGAGAAAAATATGATATTTTTGTACTGTCCAAATACACGGCGATTTTTACGGAATTAAGCACAATTGTATCTTAGCACCAAAAAGGTCCCTTTTCTCCTGATTGGTCACTTATAAAGAAGTCTTGGCTGTCTATAGGTGCATCCAATTCTCATAGCAATATTAGGTTAAGAGCAGTTTGGTAATACCTACAAATGTTGATTTTTATTTTTCAACAGACTTATCCTTTTGTAAACTAGCAATAACAACTGATATTTATCACTAAAATATTGATTCAGATAAGAACCATCTTGCTTTGGTACCTTGCAGGTATTTCAGACTGTATATAACCACGTACAGTGCAGGGTCACTATTCTTTCAGATGCGCAACATGCAGAAGGTGCTGCTGGGTAGAAACTACCACTGCAAGGACCACAAGAGGAAGAAGAGAGTGCATGGGGAGAAATGGAAAATAGACACGTGCAAAATATGTCAATGCAAGGTCAGTTAATCATGGTCTGTTTTAAAACTGACTTAAAAAATTCTAATTATGGACATAAGTATATTTAATCAACTGTTCAAAATATTCCAGTGAGGATGCAAGTTATACTTTTCTTACACACCTGTGGGTGAGAAACCTATTTGAGATAACTGGTATCAAATATATGTGTGAGATCGAATTCCAGACCCATGGTGATGACCTGAGGTCAGATTATGACGGACTACTTTCCTTATCATCAGTCATTATCATTACTCGTGCTTCTGTCGAATGTTCACCTACGTCTGTGTTGAATGTTATCGTTTTAGAGCCTTAACCCCTGGATGCCACAGCGACATATATATGTCCCTCCTCATCAACCCTTACTTCAAAGTCGAATAATTAACTTTATGTTATGTTTTGTTTAAGTTTTGGATATTTACTCGAAGAATAATTTCAAAAATCAGTAATCACGGTTAGATTTCTATCTGTTTTTCATCAAATCACCAATGATAATTCTGAATCATAGCTGATAAGTCTAGAATCATTTAGAATGCTTTGCAAAATGCGCAAACACGAATGCCGAAGTGTACTTTCCGCCATATTGGATCTAGTGTTTACAATATCACATTTCACGTATGCCGGTTATAAGACGCCTATTACATCGCATATTTTTCAAACACAGCTGGGATGCATACATCCCTGAACTGCTCATACATCAAATGACAAATGGTCTTTGTCACTGATACAAAGTATCTAGAAGAAATCAAGCAAAACAAATTAGGTTTGGAAACCCTTGGAAAACTGTACATGTTTGAAATGTAAACAAAGCAAAGTTCAGATTTTACGCTGTAGCATTCTCTCCTATTTCTAGAGATCCATTCGTCTAATTGTTGCATATATTGGCACGTGTTTGAGAATATTCATGGTAAGACTATTGTAGCTCAAATTATGGAATTAAAAATATATACATTACAATGATCAGGTAAATTCAACTGAAATCATGGAAGTTTCCGTCCTGTGTGATGCCATGACTGCTGCAAAATCACAGCTCAATGACGATGGTAGTTATCTGCATTTCCCGACTAATTCTTTTGGTTACATTGGAAAACATAAAAACAAATAACAGTATGTACATTGTCAGATTGTTTCTGATTACTTACAAGATACATTTATGTATATATGATCCCTTGATCAACGAAAATACTCCTCTGAAAGTGGATGGTGATGTCATACGGAAGTAAACATTGTGTACATATTTGGTAATATCTTCGAGGTGAAAAGTATTAACTCGGCATCCAGCAGGTTCATTGATCTGATCTAGTTTGCATTATCATCATCGCCTTGATAATCCACAGATCTAGTGGAAACCTTTTTGTGTAGGGTCACATTATTTATTTGTAGTAAGCAGTACGTCGGGTGACGTCAGTAATGACTGTTGTGTTATGTACTAATGCGCCACTGCGATCATCAGAATGAAATCAAATTGATACTAAAAAGATGCGATTTTAGTGTGTGTAAGAAACAGATTACTGCACTCATGCCTGTCAGAACCATTTATCTTACAACATGTAGTAATCTCTATTTATCATATAAAAAAAGAGAAATCTCCATAGTTTTTCCGCACCACATAACACATGTAGGCATGTGGCATTATTCAAATTAGATTAGGTGAACTGTTTCAGAAATGGAACTCTTCGTCTAAAATGACATAAGGATCACACAAATTGATGTTATGGATGAGAGGGTTTTATCCAGTTTGTAACTTAAAATCTTGTACTTGATATGAGATTGTGCCCCCTCATCCTGTAACAAGCTCTGTCTGTCTGGACATACCACAGTGTTCAGGTCTTCCTCATAGTATAATATCAGCCTGGCCATGAGCCAGTGCTCTTGCTACTGTAACGCAGTTAAAAAACCATTTAGTGTAGCTTCATGTTGCTTTATTGACTAAAATTAGAAAACCGGTGCCTTTTACTTTGTAGGTAGTTTGACATTTTTATACCCCCGACAAAATGTCATATGAAGGGGTGCGGTCCAAAGAAAAAAAAATTGTTTTCCATTTTTTAATAAATTTTTCAAACCCTAACCAGGGTTTCCCCTAATGCAGGATTCTTGTGTATATGACTCTCAATTAAGGAAAAATACGTCCAGAAATAAATCAAAATATCTATGTTGTTGTTTACCAGCTTTGGAATGAAAATATTACAACTACTCACCTGAACTCAATTTATAAACATTTTCCGAAGACAATATATGCAAACGTCTTAAAATTTACGTCTAGTTTTTAATTAATCGTCGTTTTTAGAAGTAACATAACTTCGCATAACACCACTGCCACGGGGTAATTTGGATAGCCTGTCACATGACCAGACTTTTCTCTTGTTTTAAAACAAACGCTAAAATCAGAACAGCCGGGGCCTTTACATATTGTTTTGCATAATTATATAGATATGCTACTAAAACTGTGCGACTGTGAGGTACACAACAAAATATATTTATTCATCACAGTGAACGTAACTCTCACACTCCGTGTGGCTTCGATGACAGCATGTTGCACTTGTCTTTTCTGTTTGGAAGGCCTCCATGGTCTAGTGGTTGCGCATCCGCCTGGAGAGTTGAAGGTCAGGGGTTCAATCCCCGACTGTGTCATACCAATTTAAAAGACATTAAAAGATGGTACTTGTTGCTACCCTGCCTAGCACTTGGCATTATAATGGGCTAACACAAGGACTTGTCAGCTTGGAGTCAGTATAGTGTGTCTGAGTTGGATATTAATGTTCAGCTGCGGCATGGTATCTCAGTGGGCTAGCACTGAAAAATCAAGCATTAGTCCAGACTAGCGCACGCACACGCACACACACACACACACACACTATATATATATATATATATATATATAGTGCAATATATTTCACCTTACCGCTTCTGGTTAAAATTTCATTTGCGAATAACAATTTTCCAAAATACATTTAGTCAATTTCAGAGGGCCATTATTCAATATCTTCATAGAAAGTATTTAAATGTCCAGGTGAAAGTGCTGAAAACAGCTTCCAAAACAAACCCATTTCAGGGTGTTGCCAAAAGCTTAAGGCTTAGCGGTGACTGATAGGTTTGCCGTGTTTTCGATCATGTGATTCTCAGTCATTATACGTATACTGGACCTGCTATGTCTCTCATTCCTACAAACATATCAACATTGCATACATTGTTTACTGTATCTTTGATCTTGACATTGTGAAAAATTAAAATAACAATTAACAGTCGGTAACTATCATTTTATTACTAATTTCCTGTTTGGGTAATAAAACACCAAATCCCCTCCCTTGGCCCTATTCCACACAGTAAATGTCTGTTAGGGATTTATCCCCTGAGTAAACAACTGAAGGCATCTTCAGTGTTGTTACTAAGGTGACATTAGTTGTGGATACAGTAATCAAATAGATGAACAAACAGAAGAAAGACACTGTATGACAGAATCCAAGGTAGAAGCAGGCAGACTGGGAGTTGGCCTGATCATGATGATTGTTGAAATTGCGCAGCGTGTCAAACACTGGGAACCTGTTTTACCCTCCACTTAGAGACATCACCTCAATGGAAGAATTTTTCATTTTGGTCAAGCATTTGAGATAATGTATGCCTGAAGGCATTAAAATCTGCAAAGTTGCTATATTAACTTTTCTTTCCCTTTAAAGAACTGTCCAATAACTGGTCGTGAAATATGAGACTGTTTTGTATGTCTTAAACATTGAGAAATTTATATCAGGGATAGAGAGTACTTAATTTGTGGCTGGAATTTGTCCACCAAACCATTTACTATATCTTGTGTGATGTTTCCAATATTATGGTAACTCCTGTGGTGAATTATGTGGAATGAGTAGCCAGGTTTGTGTACATGTAAACAAAACGTTCCACATTGTGTGTTGCAGAAGGGTCAGGTGGAGTGTGACAGGCAGGTTTGCCCACCAGTGACGACCTGCAGCAACCCCCGGAAGGAGGTGGGCAAGTGCTGTGTCACCTGTGACTGAAGCCAGCAGAGCAGGCCCTCTGTGTGGATGTACATACTGTGATGAGGAACTCTTCATACGCTGGCCATGCCAGCTCCCAAGTGACAAACATTATTTACTCACTGAGTGGGCTCTGCAATACCAGCATTGATCAGTCACCTAGTTATCATTCCCACACATTTTTGCTCGAGGACATAGCGGCCCCGAGATATACTTCAACACACACCAGCCTAGAGTGTGTATACACAGTGACAATTGTAATGTGATGTAGCCCAGGAAGGCACACTCAGGCCAAGATATCCACAGTCAGCTGCTGCCCTCCATTCCATGTTGGAGGGAGTGATCATCAGGGCGAGGACTCACTTTCCAGGTTGCTGAAAGAACCTGATGATGTCCAACTAGATGTTACATAGAGAGTTGTGTACACATTCAGAATAATTAGCAATGTGAAATGACCATGTGATAGGTTAGTATTGTGCGAGTCACACGTGCGGCATTACCCACCCAACTCAGGTAGTACCCTGCTGCCCATGTTACTACTGACATATGGACTGGTGCTTCCCTATACCCTCTCCTTCTTCCTTCAGACAGCCCAGCTCCCACTGATGACATGTAGCTCACCTAATTCTCTACTCAGTTTCTTTTGCTGGAATCAACGTCTATGAATATTAATGAATAATTCGAGACCTAAAATACAAACTTTTGGTTCAGAGACCTAACATTGCCTAATGAGCTCAGTGTAATCCAAGGTCCAAGTGAGCTTATGGAATGTGTTTTCCAGATTATTGTGTTAGTGATAATAACTATATATTTTATCATTACTGTTTTTGATATTTCAGAAAGTGCTTTATCAAATGTGTTTTTATTATACATCTGTGGTTGTAACTACTAGAGCTATTTGATTGTTGACAATATCAGTGCAAAAAACTTGTTGTGAACATAGATATATCACATGGAATGAACAGAGTGAGCAACAGTGTCTTGCTGCTGTTTTTTTCTAGTGGGTGAATTTGTGCTACTTTCAATTATTCGTAAAATTTTCCAAAAGTTAGACTTGTTTTGATTGGTTCATTGTCACCATGCACTGTATGGTAGTTCTGGATCAGAACATCAAACCCAACATCCACAAATCCCATCTTGTCACTAAAGTAATCAAAGAATTGAAAGCTCATTCAACACTGGTTTTCAACCAATCAGACTGCAGCCTATATACTTCCATTGTTTTCCTATATCTGACACAAACAATCAATAAATAATCACCTCCATCTTTCATCTGTCATCTCTACTTAAGTCTAATCTTTGCATTTAATCATCGTTTTAATTATTATGCCAACTAGACATGTTAACAGTAATAGCATGAAAAATGGGGCTACATTATTCCTTGGGCATTTTAGTTGATGGCAAATTTTATTTTGCATTCAGCAAAGAGGCAATTGTTTGGGCATGTTATTTGGTATAATATATGCGCATAGCAAGTTTTGTGCTTTAGATTCATGAAGTATGTGGCTGTCAAACCACTCTGAAGT
Organism: Haliotis cracherodii; assembly: GCF_022045235.1. Lineage (NCBI taxonomy): Eukaryota > Metazoa > Mollusca > Gastropoda > Lepetellida > Haliotidae > Haliotis > Haliotis cracherodii. The sequence continues at coordinate 52,447,745 of NW_027266297.1, read as the reverse complement.
AATTTGAAACAATCACTTATGTATATCGAGATGTGAACTGATCCCCTTTCAGCACCAGATGGTTTCCATTATCTTGTTTTCCAGATGAGAGGATCACCAGTAGTCTCCCCCTAGCTCTGTGTAGTGACTGAAGTGCCAGTTGTCTCCCCATAACTCTCTAGTGCCAGTAGTCTCCCCCTAGCTCTGTGTAGTGACTGTAGTCTCCCCCTAGCTCTGTGTAGTGCCAGTAGTCTCCCCCTAGGTCTGTGTAGTGACTGTAGTCTCCCCCTAGCTCTGTGTAGTGACTGTAGTCTCCCCCTAGCTCTGTGTAGTGACTGAAGTGCCTGTTGTCTCCCCCTAACTGTGTAGTGCCAGTAGTCTCCCCTAGCTCTGTGGAGTGACTGTAGTGCCAGTAGTCTCCCCCTAGGTCTGTGTAGTGACTGTAGTCTCCCCCTAGCTCTGTGTAGTGACTGAAGTGCCTGTTGTCTCCCCCTAACTGTGTAGTGCCAGTAGTCTCCCCTAGCTCTGTGGAGTGACTGTAGTGCCAGTAGTCTCCCCCTAGGTCTGTGTAGTGACTGTAGTCTCCCCCTAGCTCTGTGGAGTGACTGTAGTGCCAGTAGTCTCCCCTAGTTCTGTGTAGTGAATGTAGTCCCATCTTCTTGAGACAAGAGTGTCCACTTGCCCACATCAAGGAACTTGTATTTCATTGCAAGGGTGGTTGGGTCAGAGGGAATCAGGGGAGGGTCACTAAAATCTGAGTCCCTGGGAGAGGGGCATAAAAAATAATTTAGAGAGGTCATGAAAATAAGGACATGTTAAATTAATATAGAAGATCCTTTTGCATTTTGTCTTTTCAGGGAGGGTCATGAAAAGAACTGTACAAGGACATGGGGAAGGACATCCAAATATATGACAAGCATTAGGAAGGGTCATTATTTCAGTTCATTAGTGTATCAAGAGGTTCATCCCCTTTTGTAATAAATGACCTGTCCCCAACATCTAGTTTTCACCTGTGCCATTTCAAACTACTTTTCTGTGCTAAAGAACACATATTGATAATCCAATCTGAGAACGTTTTACAAAATCAACACTTAAGTTCCGTGTGTCAAATTTGTGCTGACCTTCCAAGTTTTCAGTCAACCCTCCCAAGTTCTTAAATAAAGCCTTATAATTTTGACTGGAAACTTCACTGCATATTAACACAAACGACTGAATGCTAATTGCAGTAACTGCGATGCAGTCCTATTTTTGGACAATCGATACTGAGCGTTTCTTGTTACCACAATGTGCAGTGGTCATTTTTTAATACCACAAGCCTCTATTATTGCAAGAACAAAATGTGGCAATAATAAGTATCTTTACTGTGGCAATCTGTCATTTTGTTTGTCCGTCAGGGATGAAATCTTTAATTTTTTCATTATCTGATCGACCAGGTTGTCTGCTGTGGTAGTCTCATTGTGAAGCCATTCAAAATAAGAACAGCGATCTGTTTGGTTATCACATTTTCATCACAAGCAGCATAACTCCTGCTCTACACAGGGCGGCACTGCGATCGAGCCAAGAGTTGGCTTATTATGGCAGTGGTGAAAACTATACTTTGATGTTGGCTAGTGGACTCTCTTGCCTTGGATAAATGGTCTCCCCCAAGTTCTGTGTAGTGCCAGGCTATATGTACTGTCTGGAAGGTGTTGCTTGTTATGTACAGAAGTGTATAGTTGCTATGTAAAATGCCAAAGGGAGTTCATGGTCAGGATGTCCAACAGAGATCAATGAGCCCTGTCTTTCTTTAAATGTGCTGATTTTATTTGGGATCTGAATATGCCAATTGTTTTAGATCATTTAAACTTATGCATAATTAATTCATTTGTACTTTTTTAGTTGTTTACTTTTTCTCTATTTTGAGTTGTATATTGTGTTTATTACCAACAAATTATGCTTTGTGTCATGTTGACAGTAATGTTGCATGATAGGGTATTAGAAAGTTATTACCTCAATAATGCACAATGCCCCCTCCCTCCTCCTCCCTACTTCAAGGAAACTTGGGTAGCATGTTATGGGAGGCAGTGTAATCCTGCACCATGGCTGATTTTAACAATGGACATGGTATGGTCCAGCTATTTTTATAGTGAAAGGTCAACTAATTAGAGTGTTGATGGCACCGGGGAATGCTAGGCCACTTCCTCATCCAGTCATTAGTATATCATCTGTCTATCTATCATCATGCTATGGGACACAGATGTTCAGCTATATCACTGATGCTGACTGTAACTCAGCAAACATGTGGCTGATGTGCAACCATACCAGTCCAACAAACAAAGAGAGACAACTCTCAAATACATACATAGATTGTAACAAGGACTGCAAGTTGAACATCTTTGAACAAGTTACGACCAAACAGTTCAAAATACGAAGATATCAATCATATCAACTTAAGTTTTATTTATATGGATATGATATGCTGAACTAGGTTAAAATGTAGTTGAGCATACTTGGACAGATGTTGAACACTTACGGGTCACTTTGACACACACATAACATGAGCACCACCAGTAAATGATCTGAGGAGTTGATTCAAGTGTACCCATGAAACAATCATTATGTCACATAATAATGTTCTGAACATACCTAAAATACTGGGTCAACAAGCATTGTGAGGTAACTCTTAGTTCAGGTCTGCTAATCTCATTAAATTTGTCTACACAGTATGTTTTGCACTGTCACTACTTACTGCTGTTCAGGTACATGTATGTTATAAGGTAACTGACACTGCAGTTTGAAAACAAAACTGAAAATGCTTTCTGTTGGCCAATAATAAAGATAGACTTGGAAAAATGCCTTGGCATAGCAATTTGACATAGCATATCTATACAAAATTGCTGATGGCAGAATGCTGTGGTCATGAGATCCCTCACTCAACTAATGTGTTGTGAAAAATTGTTTTCCTGTACAAATATCAGCAATAATTGTGATATAGGACCATCAACATTCCTCATAGTTTGTCAAGAGCTGAAATTCTTCAAAACGCATATCACTGTAAGACAAAAAAACTGTCAAGGATAGTGAATGATTGCACAGATGGTCAGTGATCCTATGCACTCAATGGGTCAGCATGTCGGGGAGGCTGCAGTTTGGCCCACAATAGTTGCCGCACAAGACATGCATTGTTTTTACGCATTTCAAAGTCGCTGTCTTGATTTTTCTTTCAAAAGAGGTTCAGGTCCTATAAAAGAGTGTACTTTATCATATGAATCTATGGATGTATTTGTTGTGAGGCAAACGTAGGCACCATTGGCAGCCCCTCCTGTATCGGTGACCACCCTGTGTACATCTGTATGTCGTCCTCCTGGATGTAATCTCATGATACAAGCTTGTATATCTTGGTGCTACTTACCTGCTTTTACTCATGGTAATACATATCAGCTTTTTGACGTGTGTTTGTGGTAACGACTTGTGCCCATCTAACTCTTTAGCATGACTTTGAAATCACATTTATTTCACAAATACAACTACAGCAATATGTTGACTCTTATGTTTGAAAGTTTTAGTTTAGTGTATGTCAGTGATATTCTTGTACAAGTGATCATTCTAATATCAATCCTCTGTGCTGTTCCTTTTGAAGGCAAATAGAGAAAACAGTTTATTCCAATGCATTTCAGGAAATAAAACAATGTTCACAAACCCATGAAGCTGCTTTTATATTTTCCAATCAAGTGGAATATGTAAGAGCCATAAAATCTGTCTGATACCGACTCTTTACAGTAAAGATTTTGTACTTAAGATTTGGATCCAAATATTGGTGCTCCCAACTGAAGATTATCTTAGAGGCACATGAAACACATCTCCCATACAAAACCAACCTTTTATGTGTTCACTTTGTTGACACTTTGATGAGTGGAAATGGCCATGCAGTAAAAGCAACTACCACTGGGAAAAAGATGAAGACTACAAACACAACCTATGCAGAAAAACTAAGTTGAGGGGGATGCTTCAGCCTAGGCCTGATCCTTCCCATCTCTGTATGTCAGGTAGGCTGTAAGTACATAGTTCTTCGTGGACCTGGATGTGAAAAGAGGAGCAAATGAGTGAAACAAATATTTTTCCCAGTAGCCTTAAATTTAGAAGGAAAGTTCTATTATGAGGAGTGAATGAGTTTGTTTAAAATAAAAAATATTAAATTTCAAAGAATGGTTTAGCCTCAGTCAGATCTTTCCTAAATAGTGGACATTACCAAGGCTAAATCTTCCCATTAATAAAATCATATATACCTGGGAACCCTCTACAGACCGAACCTAGCGAACCTAGCGCCCTTCATATTGAGATGACAAATTATGTAGTTTTTATATAACGGACATGGTGATATAACAACAGCCTGAGTTTTAAGTAATTAAAAACAATATAACATGAGTATTTCTCAGTAACCACCGCACTCAACATTTCAGACCTATTGTAACTGTCAAATCATATTTCAATGCAATTGACATGTGTTTGATGGAAACACTTTTCATGACAACAATTACATCTTCCATATATCCATTTTGACAAATAGCACCTGAAATTCAGTCAGATAAAAGGAGGAGATGAATTGTAAAAACTTGATTTGCATTTGATTTGTTAAGAATCTCATTATTTCATTACCTTAACAAATTAATTACCATTACTACTCCCTCATCACGTTACAATTATATATATATATTTAGTAAGATCCTCCTCTGTTTGAATAGCTTCAGATTTTCATTTTCATGTCACATAAACCATACTTGATTAGTGCAGAGAAATGAATACACAAAACACCTTAAAGGCACAATCATGAGTATCATTGGCGGCATAGAAGCTTAACAGTCAATCATCGGTTGACATCAACATCCTCCTATTCCATAAATATAAAAATAGAAACCTGTCAATGTTTAAAGATGAATATGAAGTATAACAAAATATGAGCAGGGCTTGACTTAACTGTATAAAACACCCTATTATTGAATAATAAAACCTGATATCTCAATCTACATGCACCAGTGTAACCTATCATTGAATAATATAACCTGATATCTTAATCTACATGCACCAGTGTAACCTATTATTGAATAATAAAACCTGATATCTTAATCTACATGCACCAGTGTAACCTATTATTGAATATTATAACCTGATATCTTAATCTACATGCACCAGTGTAACCTATCATTGAATAATATAACCTGATATATTAATCTACATGCACCAGTGTAACCTATTATTGAATAATAAAACCTGATATCTTACTCTACATGCACCAGTGCAACCTATTATTGAATAATAAAACCTGATATCTTAATTTACATGCACCAGTGTAACCTATCATTGAATAATATAACCTGATATCTTAATCTACATGCACCAGTGTAACCTATTATTGAATAATAAAACCTGATATCTTAATCTACATGCACCAGTGCAACTTTGTATTGCATAATAAAACCTGATATCTTAATCTACATGCACCAGTGTAACCTATTATTGCATAATAAACCTAACCCTTTATGGTTCACACCACATCGATCTTTGAACACAATAACTCCAGGCTCTATTTCCATACAATATCACTAATCCCCGTGTTATATTTGCTATGCTTTCTTGGGTTTGAAGTCATCAAACTGTGGGTATATCAAGTTTTTGGCATGTTCCTGTAACGTTTTACAGCAAAACGTCATGTACTTATGTGACACTGGCAACAAACCTGGCTATGTTTTGATAAATTCATGGGACCAGGGTGCAACCTAGTTTTGTCTGGTGCAATTAGGTTTTCATGTCATCATGCACATTGTGCAAGTTAAATCCAGATCCTAAATCGAGCCCTCATGTGAAGTAAATAAAATATGGTTTTCCTGAAGAAACCCATAGGGAAGAGGCTTGGCCTAAACAAAACTCACCGCCCATGTCAATACATGTTATAAGACCTGGGTAGGTGTGCCCTGGGTCCATCCACTGTTTTTATTGTCTGTCCTGGGTCTGTCCACTGTTTTTATTGTCTGTCCTGGATCTGTCCACTGTGTGATTGTCTGTCCTGGGTCTGTCCACTGTGTGATTGTCTGTCCTGGATCTGTCCACTGTGTGATTGTCTTTCCTGGATCTGTCCAGTGTGTGCTCGTATGTCCTGGGTCTGTCCACTGTGAGATTGTCTGTCTGGAATCTGTCCACTGTGTGATTGTCTGTCCTGGGTCTGTCCACTGTGTGATTGTCTGTCCTGGATCTGTCCAGTGTGTGCTCATCTGTCCTTGGTCTGTCCACTGTGTGATTGTCTGTCCTGGATCTGTCCACTGTTTTTATTGTCTGTCCTTGGTCTGTCCACTGTGTGATTGTCTGTCCTGGATCTGTCCACTGTTTTTATTGTCTGTCCTTGGTCTGTCCACTGTGTGATTGTCTGTCCTGGATCTGTCCACCGTGTGATTGTTTGTCCTAAGTAAGTCCACTGCGTGACTGTCTGTCCTGGCTCTGTCCACTGTTTGTAATTGCTGCACAAGCACCACCAAAATATCTAGTGGCACTAATTTCTGTGTTCCTTATGCACTGAAAAATATTGTGAGCTGTTTTTATACCCACATCAATCTTATAGATTTCCAATATTGGCAAGTAAGGGTAATTTCCCATGGAATTACTAACTAAAGCAAGCTGCATTTGTGTCTGTTGAATTTCTAATTTTCTGTTTAACATGATTTGGGCAATATTATTTTGTGTTTGAATCCCGATTTTAATAATTCTTTTTTTGGAACAATTTCTTTTGCTCGTCAGTGTTTTTTGCGACCAGCGTTGAACGTGGAAGTCATTGTTGAAAGGAATACAAAGCAAAAGATCCATGTTACTAGATGGACCTCCTCACTCACAAATAATGCATGCTAGCAGGTGTGTGGAAATATCACTTTTTTAAACTCATCCCTTGACAACTAAAGAGTAAAAATAACTTTGAATAAACAATGTATTCCCAGAGTGAGTCACCTAATCACCAGCACACAATGATAGTGATATAAACAACCCACTCAGTCACTGAGGCTTCCACAAATAGGAAGTCCAACAACTGGTAGTCTAGAGTCACTTTCAGGGCATTAAGTCTACTTGTCCAGATTATTGCCCCAAATGGTGTTTTATCACAAAATATAACATGTATTTCCAAACGACAAAGAATGAACTTGTTCATTTCTAGGCCCAATTTAAATGTAAATCATGTTTTAAGCAGCCAGTGCGTCCTGCCATGAATTCTTATTGTGTTACATTGCCCACTGATAAGCCAATCAGAGTGCTTGTCCTAAAGCGCAATGGACGTCAGAACAATACATACTCGCGATGGTAATGTTCTTTCAAAACTTTATTTAGTACTTTATGAATAGCAAAATTGACTCAAAGTCTCGTAAATTTTAAGATTGTCCATGAGCAACCGAAGCTGATTTTTTTCTGCTTGTCTGGCGATCCCACGTCACGAGTTGGGCATAGATTTTCCACAGCCCAGTACCATCTTTCTTTTCTGGCTCCATGCTCTTTAAGCAAAATATCACAGGCCCAGTATCCATTCAAAACAAATTCTGCTGAAGTAGACAAAAACGTTTTATGGAGTAACAACTTCTTTATTGTACATTTCATAAAACATTTTTGACACCTTTGTTATCCATCAACTTTTAAGAAATGTCTATCCAATAATTCATATTCTGCTGTTTGATTAATATGTGTTTAATACATTATACATTGAAAAGGGAAATGCCAGGGGGGATTACCTCCCTTTTGTAGATGTGTACTTTTCATCCATCACCCTTGAACTCATCCATTCACAGTTTGAGCCCCCTTGCCATCAGAAACAAATCCTTTCCAACAAACCCATCCCCTGTTTTTTGAAAAACAGTAGAAAAAGCTAATAGATTATAATACAGACAACATGACAGCAGAAGATCAAAGATATTTTCAGGTTTTTTTAAGTCTTTTTAAGGAAGTTGTTTATCAAGCAGTTGCTGAAAAACAGATATTCTCATATTTCAAGTCCCTTCAGAGCCTGTTATGTCTTTTGCTCACGTATGCTTGTACATTTGCCCTGTTTCATATTCAGTCAATCAAATGAGATTATTTAATTAATAGGCTCATGGCTCTGGTAGAGACCATTTGTACACAAATGGCATGATCATCATTCCTAAGTATCCACAAAACTGCTCCTATGGTTTCAAAAAGGCCATAAATACATACACATCTGCTGTCATGACCAAGGTCAAGAGGGTTATTCCTGGTCGAAAATCAAATTACCTGGTACATAGAAAACCAATCCTTAGGTATCCAGGGTATTTATATCTTGAATCCATTTTGATATACATTCCCTGGACCCATACACCACCAAATCTTCCTTGAGGAAGTGATGTCACAATCTCCATCTCACTATGAGCAAGCCCTTGATATAGTTCAAATATAGGACTTTACTATGAATCAGAATGAATGTCTTGCTGGAAAAGATGTTTTCATGTGCTATGAATATGGTGGTGAACTGATATGGGTGGTTCTTGTATTCAGTTTCAGCTTATGCCTAGTCACTGCTGTCCTCACTGTCTGAATAGGGCAGATTGAGAGACGGAATGCTGCCTGGTGTGACATTTGCTGCCTGGACATTGTTGCATGTAGCAACCACTGAATTGTGGACACTGCATTTGGTCTCTTCACCATCACGTCTTGCCTGGTTACACTGCCAAGAGTCCTCCAGCCCCAGCTGGCCCAGGGAAGTTGCATCAGCTGTTTCACATGTTCCCACATCACCTTCCCCTCCATGGGGACACTGTACCAAGCCATTCTCGTTCCCTCCATACCTTTGACCTGCCTTGCAAAAAACAAGTGGCTGGTCATGTAGGTCCGTATTCACGCTGTAGATAATCTGTGGACTCTCCACATGGCCATACTCCTGTCTGAAGCTGTCGTCACCGTCTAAGATAGGGGTTGTGAGTGGCTGGAAGGCAGACCTTTTACTTGCAGTACCAGCATCAGCAGCCACTCCATCAGATGACTCTGTTACAGACATTAAACAATGAGGTAGACAAGACACATGATCCAGAAACATGTTCACGTTATTCCAGTATCTTCCATCATGAGACCCTGCATATGGTCTGCCAGTGTTATTAAATCTATGTAAGACCCTGCATATGGTCTGCCAGTGTTATTAAATCTATGTTAGAACCAGCATATGGTCTGCCAGTGTTATTAAATATATGTTAGACCCTGCATATGGTCTGCCAGTGTTATTAAATCTATGTTAGAACCAGCATATGGTCTGCCAGTGTTATTAAATCTATGTTAGACCCTGCATATGATCTGCCAGTGTTATTAAATCTATGTTAGACCCTGCATATGGTCTGCCAGTGTTATTAAATCTATGTTAGAACCTGCATATGGTCTGCCAGTGTTATTAAATCTGTTAGACCCTGCATATGGTCTGCCAGTGTTATTAAATCTATGTTAGACCCTGCATATGGTCTGCCAGTGTTATTAAATCTATGTTAGACCCTGCATATGGTCTGCCAGTGTTATTAAATCTATGTTAGAACCTGAATTTGCTTTTGCAGCATCACTGCAGAGGAAGATATTTCATTGAAAGCAGTTTTCTCGAATCTTTTCTCAAGACAATTTTCAAATACTGATTTTCATAAGAATAACTTTTTGAACCATAATGAGGATGCCTGTAAATTTGTCTCATCAAAGCATCACACTAATGCGCTTGTTTACTGGCAGAATAAGTATATACCAAACACGGCCTAAACCCAAATGTAATATTTGAAATTATTTCAACAAATGAAGCTTACATTGGAGAAATATGTTCTAAAACAAGTAAATAACATTATCACTTTCTCCCGCCATGAGTTAGTGAGTGGGTTGGTGGGTTGGTGGGTGCTTTGGTGAGTGAGTGTGTGTGAGTGAGTGAGTTGGGTTTAACACTGCTTTGAACAGTATTCCAGTTATATCACGACAAGTCAGCTTAATGTAGGTTGGTTGGTTGTTATTTTACGACGCATTCAGCAATATTTCAGCTATATGATGGCAGTCTGTAAATAATTGAGTCTGGACCAGACAATCCAGTGATCCATATCATGAGCATCAATCCACGCAATCCGGATCGATGACATGCATCAACAAAGTCAGCCAGCCTGCCCACCCAATCTCGTTCGTCGCCTCTTACGAAAAGCATAGTCGCCTTTTATGGCAAGCATGGGTTGCTGAATACCTTTTCTACCCCGGATCTTCACGGGCCACTTAATGTAGGAGGAAAGCTCAAAGTGATGCAGGTCTTAGACTTCACTTCGGTGAAACCCATGAGCATGGGTATGGTAATGACAAACCTAGAAACATAATCGCGGTGACCTGGGATTCGACCCAATGATCATAGCTTTCTCGCATGAACAAGGGACACAACTCTGTACAGTGAATTGCGATGCCTTAGACGACTGGGCCACCTGTGCCCCCTTCCCTAACATGGGGCACATTAGAATTGTTTTTGTTCATATAATATGGAAGAGTGAATAATATGGAAGTTAATGTTAACTATGAAAAAAAAGAGGCCTTTAAAACCTATGAAGAGATAGACAGTAGGTTTGCTTTATGTCAAGAGAAAATCTGATAAAAATTTGAAATTAATACACACAAAATGGCACCATTTTTCAAACTTAGTCTTGATAAGTATAGATTCTCTTAGGTAAGCTTGCAAAGTTTCATTCATGTATCTTCAGTAGTTTCTGAGAAAATGTGTCCTCATTGCAGACACCATGAACTAAGTAAAACAACATGGATCAAGGTCCGTTACAGTATAAGTATCTCTTAGATAAGCAAGCAAACTTTCATTCATGTAAGGTCGCCATTTCATGCATTCCCTAAATATATCCCTCGATTGTGATGACCTGCCAGTATATTGATGTATTCCCTAAATATATCCCTCGATTGTGATGACCTGCCAGTATATTGATGTATTCCCTAAATATATCCCTCGATTGTGATGACCTGCCAGTATATTGATGTATTCCCTAAATATATCCCTCGATTGTGATGACCTGCCAGTATACTGATGTATTCCCTAAATATATCCCTCGATTGTGATGACCTGCCAGTATATTGATGTATTCCCTAAATATATCCCTCGATTGTGATGACCTGCCAGTATATTGATGTATTCCCTAAATATATTCCTCGATTGTGATGACCTGCCAGTATATTGATGTATTCCCTAAATATATTCCTCGATTGTGATGACCTGCCAGTATATTGATGTATTCCCTAAATATATTCCTCGATTGTGATGACCTGCCAGTATATTGATGTATTCCCTAAATATATTCCTCGATTGTGATGACCTGCCAGTATATTGATGTATTCCCTAAATATATTCCTCGATTGTGATGACCTGCCAGTATATTGATGTATTCCCTAAATATATTCCTCGATTGTGATGACCTGCCAGTATATTGATGTATTCCCTAAATATATCCCTCGATTGTGATGACCTGCCAGTATATTGATGTATTCCCTAAATATATCCCTCGATTGTGATGACCTGCCAGCATGCTGCAGTGTCTCCCTGATTATCCCCCCTGATTGTGATGACCTGCCAGTATATTGATGTATTCCCTAAATATATTCCTCGATTGTGATGACCTGCCAGTATATTGATGTATTCCCTAAATATATCCCTCGATTGTGATGACCTGCCAGCATGCTGCAGTGTCTCCCTGATTATCCCCCCTGATTGTGATGACCTGCCAGTATATTGATGTATTCCCTAAATATATTCCTCGATTGTGATGACCTGCCAGTATATTGATGTATTCCCTAAATATATCCCTCGATTGTGATGACCTGCCAGCATGCTGCAGTGTCTCCCTGATTATCCCCCCTGATTGTGATGACCTGAGGTGCATTCAATAAGCCATTTGGTGCCGAGGCGCCAGCGAGCACCTCCGAATATTTCCTAATGAACAGAACGCACGCTGAGAGCGCTTTCTAGCGCATTCGTGCATACTGAGGAGGAGGCACGCCGAGGGACAAAGATGGCGGACTTGGACAAATGTGGGGCCTGTGAACATTAACAAGTTGTTCCATGTCGAAAATGTAGACACACACACAGTGGTGAAGTTTGATACCACCACATAAGTAAATACATTTATTGGAAGACTTTTTACTTGTTAAAACCAGGACATTCCAATTGTTTTAGCTGCATTTTGAAGCCCCTCATAGCATGGAGTATTTTCCCTTGCAACCCATGTTAATTTCAGTACAGAAAAAATCCTTTTCATGCGTCTGTTTGTGAACAAGATACATGGATAATAAAATTTGGTATGAAGTTGCAGTTTTGTCCCAATAACACTCATATGATTTCTTTTGTAAACATTTGACATGTATTATTATGCGATATAAACCTTCATTTGTCAAAACTGGAAACGTAAATTGAGATATTTTCATAGGTGTCTATCTTCTCTTAAATAAATCTAAAACATTGCGAATTGTTATTTATATATCAGGGTGGCCTGTAAATAATCGATTTTGGCCCTGACAACTTTACCAGTGGTTGATTTTGACAACAGCCCATGCCTTCGGGGCACTCTTGACCAACTTGTGTTATTCGGGGACAAGCAGTTAGGTTACTGAAAGGGGCAAGTGGTGACGAATGGCCGTCGGGTTACAATGAAACACAAGTCACCGATCCATTTAGTTGAATCATACAATATGCATGCATAGATTACTTTTGGTCAATAAACATAACCTGGAATCCCCTAGTGTTGACTAAAAAACACACCCCAGGAAATATTATTTTTCCCAGTCGAGAGCGAGGGTAATACATTTATTCTTAGACGAGTTTCGTTAAATCAGTATGACAAACATGCGAGTGTAATAACTTCTTTGTTACCTATTATTTCTTAATCCATCTGAGCTTTCCTTTAGAGAAATGCACTGATCACGACCGCCGTGTTAGAAAACCACAATTGTCAAATGACGTCAACAGTCTTCAGCTATGACGTCATTTCTAGTGTCAGAATAAAATTTGAAAGACGATAACAATGCCGCCCGGATGACATACATATAGAAGACTAAACGTGCTCCCGTGTAATACCAATTTTATGAAACGAGTGAATAGTTGTATCTGATGAGCAAAAGCGAGTCAGATACAACAACTATTCACGAGTTTCATAAAATTGGTTTTACCCGGGGGCGAGTTTAGTATTTTATCTATTACTTGCCATTTATAACGTTTTTAGAATTATACTGTTGAGTATGAATAGGCCGACACCTACACGATCCACGGCATAATCCAATTGAGTTTAACAGAATAATACTTTAAACAAGTCAAAAGTTGAAACGTATGAATTTAATACCATACAACGGTCCACCTTTAGAATTCACAAAATTATCGTAGGGCTAAGACTATCGCAACTCACATACTTTAACAGACTAACGACTGTCAATGCAGAACAAGAAGTCGGATAGAGCGAACAAACGGATGCAACAAAATCCACGATTTACCTCCTATATATTATCATATAAAATTTACGTACATAACGAACTCTCTACAGCGAACTAACGGATATAGCGAGCTGATATCTGATCCCCGACGAGCCCATCTACCACTAATTAGTGACTTGTACAGCGAACTGAGAAATGTCATTCATTGTCAAGTGTCACTGACAATCTAGTCTATATTTTGATTTTCCAATGTTAAATAAGTCGGTAGTATTACACGAGTTGGGTCGACGTATATCACGATAATGCCATAAAATAGAGTTTTGTTGTCTGATCGGTGACCGTCTAACTAATGGAAAGTTTATCATATCTTTATTCTAAACTATAATACTTCACATAAACAATGTTCAACAATATTGCTAAAATCAGTCTGCAACACCATTTTGAAAACCGCGCCCTCTGCTGGCGGCAGTTGCCAGATCATTCGATTACACCCGAGCGCCCGCGGAGAGCACTAAGTAAGCCCTCAGAAAGCGCCTCGGCCTATTGAACGCAAGCCTGCATGCTTGCATTCTTGCAAGCCGATGTGTTGCCCTGATTATCTCCCCTGATAGTGATGACCATCATGCTAGAAAGCTGATGTGTTCCCCTGATTATCTCCCCTGATTGTGATGACATACCATCAGACAGTCGGACTGCACCTCTCTTCTGGCCAGCATATGGGCGGTCAGTCCATGGAGTGGCTTGTAGATTTGGGTTTACCTCCCGCAGACGTCGGATAAAAGCTCTATATTCACCCTTGAGTTTATCCACACGACTTAAGAACTCCTGCACAGTTTCCTCTGGGTAGCATGTTACCATACTTTGCTGAAATCATACCATTCATACACACAGTTTATTTACAAACAGCAGCCTGTAAAAAATCAGGTCTGGGCAAGTAAAAACAAAGATTGATATTATGAATTATGTCTTTCAAATTTAGGTATGGTGACACACAATCAATCAAGTATCCGAGTCTGAAGACCTAATCCATTTAGTTGCCTCTTATGACAAGCATAGGTAGCATACATGTTCTAGTCTGAAATCACCACATGTCTAATTATAAATAAGATGACACATTTTCTGGTGTAAAATCAGAGAGGTGTGACAGAATTACTGAAAGAGTTCACATGACTCAGGTGTTCAGATAAAACATAAATTCCCATTGAAACTGTAATGACAGAAGCAAATGAAAGGCATAATTTATCATAAGTGGGAGAATCATCAACTTTGTTGAATGTAATTTCAGAGACATCTTGTTACAAGTCAAGCTATTACTCTTGAACAGAGTAGAGGTCAGGTGGATTTCTTTGCCCCATCATTTAGTTCCTTATGGCCTTTCATGGACACTAGTCTCAATATCTGAGCAAAATATTGTGTTTTTCTACTGAAACACAGGTCAACTTTATATTACCTTTACACAAAATTCTATTTCTTTCTTGATAGATGGCAGCCATTTCTGGATATCTGCTGCTGTATTGAGTGTGCACTAAACAAAGTAAACATGACAATTCCTGTATACACACAAAATCATAATGACCTTTTACAGCTTGTCTTGGCACTCACTGTACGTACCGGTAATAGAGAGCCATAAGAATCTGTAGCTCACCTAAACTAGAACTGCAAATTCTAGCATGTCTAGTGTTGGGAATTGGTATGGATTGGTAAAGAAGTTTGTGTCAAAGAACCTCTTTTTTCACCATGATTTGAATTTGGAAAATCTTATTTCATAACGAAAAATTTTAATGCGCTACAAATAGACAATTGATACTTATATTTGTGATCACTTACAGGTCAAATAGCATGTTTTCATTGATCATTGTCACTTACAATTCAATCATGCATTTATACAGCATTTGCAGCAATCAATTGTCATACAGACATACCGGTACAGGTCATGACATATTTAATGCGCTACAAATAGACAATTGATACTTATATTTGTGATCACTTACAGGTCAAATAGCATGTTTTCATTGATCATTGTCACTTACAATTCAATCATGCATTTATACAGCATTTGCAGCAATCAATTGTCATACAGACATACCAGTACAGGTCATGACATAAGCTCACTTGACTTTCAGTCATGTGAGGTAATAAAAAACATTTTTTTTCAAGGTTTTAAATCCAGCCCAAAGCAAAAATATGTGTATCGCAGGTAACATGGTAACAAGAAATAATTTAATAAATTTTAAAACACATTTAACACATCTTGCTTGTTTTGGACTGAAGTTAGTTGCAATGTTTCTCAAATTTTCTCAAAATTACTTCAGCAATGATAACATGCAGAAACAACCAAATTATTATCTAAGTGTAAGGGTTAATAAACCACATATTCACATCATGCACTCCCGTACCCCTAACAGAAAAGGTACATACTAAGCTCCTTATATATAGTGACATAAAATAGTCCTAACCTTTGAGTAAATGAAACCACACACTTTTGTTGAGCACATCACTGTGGAAACAGGTGGGCAATCTGATATTGCATAAACTTTTCTTTGGATTAATTTTTAGCAGTAATAAGTGCTTTCATCAAAAAAAGAAAACTTTCTTGAATCAAAAACAAAAGAATGATTTATAAAATATGCTTCTGTTCCTCCATATCCATGTCTGATTCAAGTACAGTATAAAATCACTATCATTCAGGATGCATATGGGCAATATTTACAAAAATGAACTATAAAATTATTATGATTTACTAATTGTATTTAGAAAATGATTTTTATTTAGAAATTTTCATCATGAAGGTACTCCTAAGCTATGAAAGCTCAAGGTTCTCTTTCTAAAACATGAACTACAGTTTACTATTTGAGAGGGAGATACGTGGACAGAAACATTAACAAAGGAAATCTTTTTTTTATTAATGACATCAAGAATATGGTTGAAGATAATTATCAGTCCCATCAAACAGGATTGCTTTGAGTTTTGTTGTATGTGCCGTTGTATCTTTGTTCATCTGTCACGACGGACAAACATCTTCCTGAGATCGGTGTTGAAAAGTGCTCCGATGAACTGCAGTTGTCGAGTGGGTGTTGTTTCCAACTTTTCTATGTTGATTAGCCTGCCAAGCTGATGGAGTAGATCCAGGCTGACCATGTAGGCCCCTTGTGGAATGATGGGGCGAGGAAGTGTGACGGGTATGCCCTCTGGATCAGACTGGTTGTCGTTGGCGGGACTCCCATCAGTGGCCGCCAGTATCCCTCTGTGAGGATCTGGGACACGAAGGGGTCCTCCAGGATGTTTCAGTTGGCTGCAAAATGACTTAGTCTTCTGCCTACAGGAGTGAAGATAACGGATACGACTGGGGGGCGGAAGTTCCCAGTCGTCCCGGGGATGGAAGGAGACATGTGTTGGAGAGCTTGGCCTGCTAAGGCGAGTCTCTGAAGTACTTTGTGGCGGTGAAGGAGACAGTTCTCTGTAGAGAGCCTTTGTAGCCTCGGCCTCTACCATGTCCTCTGCCAGGAAAAAACCCTGTCTTACAGCGCACAACGTTGCGAAGATCTTAATGAGATGGGTTAAATTGGGGCCATCTCCTGTCCTGCCTCTGTTGGTCCTGTAGTGGTAAGAGATCAAATGACACCTGGAGATGCGTTTCTTTAGTAACTTCTTGTGCAACCTCATGGATTGGGAAGATGACCAAGGCATCTGATAGAGTGTAACTTTGTGGTCTTCTTCCCACAGACAGCAGTTAAGTAGTCCCTGACGTCTCATGGCAGTAAGTGTTCCCATCTGGTGAGTAATTAGCTCCATCACATCCTGGAACTTGCTCTGGATCAAGTTGACGGTCCCTCTGATATAAGCTTCGTCTGAAGTCTTAGCGTGATGAACTGACAGGCCTATCGCTTCTATGCCTGACAGAATAGTGGATAGTAATGGTAGGGTCCACCTAATAGTAAGATCCAAATGAGCTAACTCCTTACAATCTACAACAGATGTAACCGATGTGCGCTTCGGGGCAAAAGATGAGAAGTTCCCATCTAATTCTGGAGTCGCGACTAGATTAGTCATCCAATGAGTTCCTGTATCAGCTATATTGAATCTCGGCTTTGAAAACTTGTCTTTCTGTCTGCGGAAGGCCCAAAATGCCTGATCTAACTTCTTAGTTAAGTCCAACATCATAGCCACTGGTGGTAAGGTAACAGGTGAAGACTGGTTAGATGTCATCACGAAACCTGATTTGAAGTACTACGCAGTAGATGGAGGGTGTCCGCGATCAAGGTGATGATTAGGGACAGGTCGATTTGGGCGAAACTGCCCATAGATGACGGAGGTGAAGTCTGACTTTCAGGAGTAGCATCAGACGGAGTAGATGTATTATTATCTCTATCCCTTATCTCCGTTTCTGACGTGGTAGTAGTAGCGAGTCCTGTATCTGTCCTTGACTGTTTGGTGAGTTGAAAGGGATTGAAGAAGAGATCCGATTGGTTCAGATAAATTACTTTGATCCAGTGAAGTCGATAGAGGATTCGATATAGGAGGAGCCGTACTAATAACCGGGTTGACACTTGAGGTAAGGAGGGAAGTGTCACAAATGGAGGGTGCGACTTGTCTGGTGATCGCTGGTCTGTGTGCGTCTCTATTGCTCTCTATTATTCTCTAATTCAATTGCTTCACATTTGTAGACACAAAAGTAAATAACAGCTGATTGTGGAAAACATGTCTGCTAATAATTGTACATCCATATAAGTCCTCTTAAAGTTGGCAATGAACAGAAATATTAATGTAATTTATTTTTATCATTTATTTCAGTTGGCAATGCTCATTGGATAAGCAGGGATATACCTAAATAATCTAGTAGCATAAATTGCATCATTGTCACAAATAACACAAATCAAGTACAGTTTCTACTAATATACAATTTCAAGACTAGTGCTATGACTTGTACATTTTATGATAGTTATTTGATAAAAGATAATTCCAAATGCTTTTGGCTACTTACAATAATGGCTTGACTTCTTGATTTTACCACTGGCTACCTGGAAAAAATGCTAGTAGCCATATTGCTAAAAAGAATAATTTTGGGGCCTTAGACGGAGATCGATGTCGATCGCAGTCGACATCTCTATCGTAACCAAAGTGTCGAGATGACTGTCGGTAGGGATAACGCTGTGAGTCTGAATTTGATGAACGTGATCGGTCGAGGTGACAATGTCAATCTGTAGAAATCCTTGGATTTAGATTGGCGATCAATCCCTCTCTTCTGGCATTTTTAAGATAGTCTGTAAATGCCACTTGTGACAAATGAGAGCATTCCGAACACTGTAAACCCGGTTGACAGACTCCACGACAACTGCAGCATAATTTATGAGGATCCACTGGCGAAAATATGTGGCAGCACTTCATGCAGGCTGGACGTTTGGCTTGATCCTTACCCATATCTATATGCAATAAGTGCCCCCAAACTCCCATTCTCTTTCAGATTAAGTCCTCCCTTGGGGCACTTATTGCATTTTCCTTGCTCAAGAAAATCTACATGACGTTGTTGTAACCATTTTCCCTAATAAAAAATGTTACCACACAAAAAACTTCTTTTTTGTATGATATACGATCACCCTTACGGGGCCTCACCTTCCACGGCACGTCACGCTAGGGGGAGCAACTCTCACCCAAATCACTTTCCTTATGTCATCTGTATAAGACTGATGTGCTGTTTTTACAAGAGACAAAAAGCGTAAAAGACCATGGCTGACCAAACTGTATGTATGGTACTTTTCTTTCATTGCAAAGGAGTAATACCTCGCATTGTAAAGTTAAAGAGTTGTAATTATACGCCACGTGTACGGTACATTTGAATTGGCTTGGGGTTTTGTTATATCATACAGCATTGGACTACAGTTTTTTCCTTTACATAAACCCAAGGTGGTGCGTTAATTTATAACTACACTTACCTTTTCTACAGGTTATACACCTTAGCGTGTAACACGCCCCTTTGGTGTTATAATTAAACTACGACATTGGCTATTAGTATCGCATTACAAATCGCATTCTACATTATGCCTTTGCTTCTGGTTTCACAATTTTTGCATGTATCTTTTCGATCTTTATATCGCACTGATACACTTCAATTCCCTTCCCGCCCCACTCAGAAATCAAACTGACCTTCAAACTGTGTACGGGTTGTTCAGTGAACATCCCTCCCCAAGACCGGCATGAACATTGCCTAAAATGTCTGGCGGAGGACGGGCATGATGATGGGTCATGTCCGATATGCATTGCTTTTACCCCCCCGGGACCAAAAGAATAGACAAGTCGACTTGCTCCATTTTAAAGGTCTCTTAAAGGCGGGGGTAGACAACAGATCTGTTAAGACCATCATCCCCCCACCCCCTCCCCCACATCTACAAAGGATAAAACAAGTTGAAAAGTTGCCGAGACTGTCTCCTCCGCTCCCTCTCCGTTGTTGGCGGCAGACGCGGCTTCGGGACCTTGTGATATGCCCGGCGTTGGCCGAGGCAGGCCACTTGGTCTCGGGGACGATGCGAGACCGGGCTTTTGCTCCGGCTCGAGGTCCTCCCCAGCGGAGGGGTGGCAGGAGCTGGCCCGTGCACTACCGACACACAATTTTCCCTGGCGGAGCCAGACGCCTCTTCCGAGGCCGAGGCTTCCACTAGTGGCTACCTAGCCCAGAGCCAGGTGGGTGCAGCCCGGTTATGCGAGGGCCCAGGCCTTCGGGTCGGGTGTCCCCTTCCGATTTCGTCTGCTTCATCTCTCGGGGAAGAGTCGATTAACTTCTGCGTGGAATCAAGAGAGGAGGAGTGGATGGAGGAGGGTGAGGGGGGAGGACTCAGAGACCACGGGGACGTTTTCCTTTGTTTCCTCGTTCAGGCACGTACGGGACAGGATTGTCCAGGTACTGCCTCAGGTGGCTGCGCCCATGCACGAGTCGGATCTGACTGCTTTTGCTCCTAGCAAGGCGCCCCAGGTGTGGCTCTGTGTTCTATCCTCCCTGGTGCATGAAGTCATCAACCCTCTGTTGTCGGGTGCCCGCAGGAAGTTCGGCCTGCCCAAACTTATTAAGCCGTACCCACTAGCAGAGGATAGTGACTCTGAGGTACCAGTGGTCGATGAATGCGTTTGGACTTCCGTTACCCTGGAGGGGGTCTTTGACCCCCAACTTGACTAAGGTCAAGCAGGGCCGGCGGTTGCCCCCCTTTCCCACGTGCGGTGCGGAGTTGAAGGCTGCTTACATATGCTTCGAGGAGCAATATTGTAATGCATGCCCACAGCTCTGTGTGTCCGTACACTCCGCTTATCTGTAGGCTGTACAGAGGGAGTTAGCGGGGGAGGGGCCGGCCGCAACTAACAGAAGTTCACAGTCATCTTGCGCGGGATGCTATTCATAGCTATGCCTCGCAGATGATGTGCGCTGTTATGGGTATGCGCAGGCTGTGGATGTCGGTATCTAAATACTTGACTTCCACACGCCAAGACCTCCTTGCTTTGCCTTATAAGATGGGTGCCACCCTCTTCCCTGGGGCTCAGCAGGTGGTCCGAGAGGCCGCTCAATTGTATGCTTCCATCAAGGACTCTAAGGCCTTGTTGGAGGTACCAAGCGTTAAACCGTGAAAGCGGACCTCTCCACTTGACTCCTACGCTGACACACCAGGTCAGAAGTCCACGCCTGCTTGGAAGCAGACGCTTCCTTCAGGTAAGGGCGCCGGGAGGAGCAAGAGAGGCAGGGGCCGGGGCAAGGCAGCTGGTCGAGGCCAGCAGCCTTTTCGCAGGGCCGGGAACCATCAGCGCCTGAAAAGCGCCGGATGGACCCACAGTCGCAAGTTCACGAACTGCCGACAGCCGGGGTCCACTGCCTCAAGCTGGATGTCCCCGTAGGCGGCCAACTGGCTCTATTCCTGAAGGAATGGGAGACAGTTACATCCAATCCCTGGACCCTGTCCACTCTAAGGGATGGCCATTTGCCTCGGTGGAAACATCATCCGACCCCCTTCTCCGGGATAAAGCACACTGCGGTGCCTGCTACCCGAGAGGAGGCGGAATTCCTACATGCCGCGATCGACGCACTTCTTATGAAAGCTGCGATTGAACCGGTTTCCGCGGGATAGGAAAGTGAGGGCTCCTACTCGACATATTTCCTAGTCACCAAAAAAGACGGAGGGTTCAGGCCTATTCTCAATCTGAGAAGGCTGAACAAACTTATAGAGGTACCATCCTACAGGATGGAGACACTGTGCTCAGTGAACTCTGCTGTGGAGACAGGAGAATGGCTAACGTCAATTGACCTAAAAGACGCCTGTCTTTCTTTCGATGGGAGGTGTTATCAGTTCAGGGTTGTACCATTCGGGATCTCCATCGCCCCGAGGGTGTTTACCAAGCTGATGTTGATTCCTGCCCATGTGGCCAGGTCGAAAGATCAGTTCTGCCATCCGTACCTAGGTTACTAAGAGCTCTATCGCAATCCCTGAGTCAGATAGCTACACAAGAAGTGAAGCCCTACTCAGAATCTTGTCTTCCTAGGGGCGAACTTCAACACAGTGAGCGGACTTGTATCTCTATCACAAGATCGCATAGTCAAGGTCAGAAGTGTTACTTCCCAGTTGCTTCTGTCCACAAGACACACTGCTCGTACATGGCTCCAGTACTGGGCAACACGGCGGCGACAGTGGATGTGGTTTGGCGGACGTGCTTGAGAATGAGACCCATTCAACAAGCGCTCCGTCGACTTTGAGTGAACTTGGAAGATCTCGAGAATGTTCTCGAGACTCCGCAGTGGCTCATTACACACCTTCATTGGTGGACCGAGGTTGGGAATCTGTCCCGGGGGCTCCCCCTCGACACTCCCGTTCCGTCTCTTGCAGTTCAAACAGACGCGTCACTCTCCGGCTGGGGAGGCGTTCTGAACGATCACACTGCCCCGGACTATGGTCCCAGCAGGAGATCGAACTGCATATCAATGTGCTAGAACTGAGAGAGGTCAGGTTGGTGTTCCAGCGCTTCCTGGATCTGCTTCGTGGCCAAGTGGTTCGTCTAGAGATGGACAACCAAATGGCGATGACTTACAACCGGAAGCAGGGCAGAACGGTGTTTCCGTCGCTTCTCCAAGAGGCGTGGCAGTTCCTACTATGGTGCGACTCTCACGATATCAGGGTGCTACCTGTTTATCTCACGGGGGTGGACATCGTCCGTGCGGACGCTCTGTCTCGCGGGATCCTCGCTCCTCACGAGTGGAGGCTCGACCCAGGGATATTTGGGATTATCTCCCTGTTATACAGGCCGTTCCAGGTGGATCTGTTTGCGTCTTGGGTGAATCACCAGACACCAACGTTCTGCTCCCGAGTCCCCAACCCGAGGTTGGTGGCACCGGACGCCTTCCAGCTAGATTGGACGGACAGAGTTCTGTGGGCATTCCCCCCAGTACCTCTGATTTCCAAGGTCCTGTCTCAGCTAGCCACTCAGCCTGCGCGACTCCTTGTGCTCCTGGCACCTCTTTGGTCAGCGCAGAGTTGGTTTCCAGTTATACTCAGGTTTCTGGCTCAGCCTCCTGTTCTATTACCTTTATGACCGTACCTCCTATCCCAGAACGGGGCACTCCACCCGAATCCCAGGATTCAGTGGGTGGCTTGGCCACTGTCAGGAATCGCCTTCAGAAGAGCTGGTATTCCTGCACGAGTTGCAGACACAATACTGGCTACAGGATCCGACCGCCTGTCCGGCGGATCAGTCCCCCTTGGGACTTGTCAATCATTCTTGATTGGCTGTCCGGTCCTTCCTTCCGGGATCTGTCGTCTCTCTCTCTTCAGCTGTTGAGCTGGATGACGGCGTTCCTTTTGGCGGTAACGTCCGGCAGACGGGTAGGCGACATTCACGCAATGTCAGCCGATCCCGAGCTAACTGTCTTCCACCGGCAAAGGGCAGTATTCGGCTGCCGGACTCTTACCATAAGGTCGCACACGCCTTCCATGTGACGGCTCCTATTGAGCTACCTGCTCTTTCACAGCCTTTCCTCGTCGGGGACCTCTGATGAAATCCTCCTTTGGGCACAGCCACCCACCTTCCCACATTTCGTCAGCATCAGACATATGGAAAGTGATTTGGGTGAGAGTTGCTCCCCCTGGCATGACACGCCGTGGAGGGTGAGGCCCCATAAGGGTGGTCGTATATCATACAAAAACAAAGTTTTTTGTGTGGTAACATTTTTTATTAAGGAAAATGGTTACAACTGTGTCATGTAGATTTTCTTGAGCAAGGAAAATGCAATAAGTGCCCCAAGGAGGATTTCATCAGAGAATTCATAACCTCTACAGGTTTGTAAAAGTTTTGAGAATAAGAAAGGACTAAATATTCTCTCTCAAAAAAAGGAAGTCTCCACAGGGAGGCAAAAAGAAAGAGAATGATGAGGCAGTCTATGGACCAGTTCGAGGACAGCATGCTGCAAGAGATCCTGGTGCATAACCTAGATACTGGTGTGGTCGTCATGGTGATGCATTGGTGGCAGGGCAAATGAAGCTTTGAAGCTGGAAACTTTGATCAAAGACACTTCCACACAAGGGATTGAAAAAAGGAATGCATAGAGTGAGAGAGGAAAAGTTTTAAAATTAAGTCAAAGGTCAAGGCTAGCATTTAGCTGTTTGTTAAACATGGTTATATCATTGTCAGTTTCTGAGCATGGTTACCTTTCTGCAGGCATGAAACTTTATACTTGCATGTATCTTGTCAAATCCTACCACATCTATTGTTGGTGCAATGTCCATCAACGGTCAAGATAATCTTTGACTTCATCGTGAAACATGGCTGTATCATATATTGCAAGTTACTGTTGCACTATTATTTGTACAACCCTGAGACTTGGGCAATTGTTGGATCTTAAAGGTATTGTCTTGATTAAAGGGCCAGTATGTTGACTGTTCTGAAGCAAACAATAGCCTTAGCTGACTTGGCTCTGCTCGCTTTATTTTGTTAGAGAAGTTACCGTCCAGTGACCACACCGCTGATAGTGTAACCGACATTTCTCTTGTTTGTAAACAAATGTTCTTATTCTGAAGTAAGAACAGACAGGCTTAAAACAAGCCTTTCGGTGTGCTTTGCATATTGTTTTGCATAATTATATTATAGATATCCTGCTTCACCTGCAACAGTGAGGTACATGAAGTGAGAGCTTTCTTTTCAGTTTGCCTCTAATAAAAACATGACCGAAACCAGTTATTCTGAGCAGAGCTATGTGAAACTCCATTGTTTTGGTTTGAGAATTGAATTGTGCATGAACTAAAGGTGTGATGTCGCATTCAGAAATTATCACGAGCATGATTTAAGAACACTCAGAACTAGGGGTGACTATTGGTCTTGAAATCACTATTGCAATAACTATTGATATTGAAAGAAACTATTGCGATAACTATTGATATTGAAAGCAACTATTGCGATAAATATCGATAGTTTTCAGTGTATCATTTTAGATGGATTTTAGAGTTGAATTAAATCTTGGAACTGAAGTTTCCTTTGAATGTGATAACAATAACAACAAATAAAAAGTAAAGTTTGAGATATGACTGATTTGGTGTTTTTTTACCCTAATAATTTAAGAAAAAGAAAATTCATGTGTAAATTACTACCACTCATGATCAAAAGAAAAACAAATTGTACAGCATTGCATGTAATTAATTGATGTATTTAATACAATCGAAACTATCAATATTCCTAACTGAAATCGATACTATTGATTGAAAACTGATTTAACAATCGATTTATTGACTTTAAGTGCTTCCCAATAGCAATATATCAATATTTCGATTTCGATGACACCCCTACTCAGAACCGTCGACATACTGGCACTTTATGGTCATTGGTCAAGGTCAGGAAGTGATGGTTTTGGACTGGTAGTACATGTATGGTGGTACATAAAGATTTTTAAGCTTTGAGAATATGGCAGTGATGTGGATGCTTCAGTTTTTGCAAGTAAATGCAAACACCTCAAGGTAAATTCCAAGCTATGCTTACTAACTTGGGTCTTGGTGGATTCTTCTTAAGATATTCTGCAAGTGAAAAAAATGAGTTTTAGTTTTTATTTGTTTAACATTAGTATAGTATGACTCTATATTATTGCGGGCTTTATATTATTGCGGTATCGGTAAATCTCGTAATCCACACCCCCTGTCAACCTTTTAGCTATGCAAATCTAAGCACAATATTTCATCTCTCATTCGAATATAGGACTCATTGTGGTTTGTCACAGCTACTCGTAAGTACAGACGTTAACTTTTTTATGATTGTTTCTGGAATGTACTTGAAGTGGAATTACCCCTACCTCAATTCAAAATTGATTAGAAAAGAACCCATTTGTTTGGATGAAGTCCCATGACCCAACCTTGGTCGTATGCATAATGATTACGCATAATCCAAAACAGGAAGTGGTGTAAACCACATATTCTACATGTATCACACAACAAAATAGTGATACCGTGATAATATAGAGTTGCCCGCCCTTGCTAATGACAGGTATTTTGTTTACCAAACTCGGTAAAGAAAATCAGCATCGTTCAATCCTATTTGATGTGTCATAAATGTTGAACAAAGAACATCAATCTCATTAAAATCAGATCTTAGTTTTTGCTATCGCTAAACAAAGATCTGAAGAACATCCCTTCACAGGTCAGGTCAGAACGACCTTCCGCGGACTTTGACCGACCAATGAAATGACTGACAAGAAATCGATATTAGCCAATCAGAAGGCAGCTATCTCGAGCTTTACAACTCTAGTTTCAAACTGGCGACTACGCTTCGAAACATATTCTGATGTATTCTCGATCAGTTCTTTTTAAACTGATCAAAAGATCATTCTGGAATGGCTTATAGTTGGTCTGGATTGTATGGATATAATCATAAAACCCGTAACTGTCGTTCGGAATACCCTCTGTTAAATATTTTGAGGTTGCATAATTAGAAAACACATTCCGACTGTCACTTTCATGATCTGGTAAGCGACACTCTGATTGGTTGGATGAAAGGTCGTTCTGATGTGACCTATAATGTGATGTCCTCAGATCTTTGCTTAGAGGTAGCAAGAACTAAGATCTGATTTTAATGAGATTGAAAGAATATGCAACAGTTTGCCTATGACATATTTAGGCTAATAGGTCAGTAAGCGTGCGCATTACAATCAATCATAAATTAACGGCAACAAAGCAGTTTTCTCTACCATCTGCTCAACATTAATGTGCTATGGCGCGACCACTGTCTTGCGATACCGTTACCATGACTCACTCAAGCTTTACAATCCAACACCCCTTTTCGGTCTTGGGGACACTTTTACATATTTACGATCCAACAACCCCTTTTCAGTCCTTAAGATTAGCTTGCTTAGGGCATGGGTTAGCCATAAATTCTTATCTTTTCATGCGTTAATCCGGTTAATCCGATTGGTCGGTCATGTTCACATAAACAATGGCGGGTGTGGTTTCAAGACAAGATGAATGGGAGAGCGGACCATGACGTCACTAGCGTGTGCAATTTATTGTTTACGTAATTACGCATGCGTGTTGATGGGGTGCGAATGACCCGTTAAAAGAGCACTTATTACATGTTATAGTGCTCGTGGTCCAGTGATAGAGCATGAGCCGGCGAATCGTGTTCGAGCCACAGCGCTAATTGGATCTGAAAAAGTGCGCCCAGTAAAGTGCACTACTGTGGTAATATAGCGTACCATGCTACCTCGGCATTGTAATTCACCGAAATGGTTGAGAATAAGAGACGATTATAGCGATTTGTTTCAGTCATCAGGTGATACGGTGTGTGCGTTGTGTGATTTACAATATATACTCGGACCCCATGGTACCGCAGCATTCATCGTATCGCGGCATTTGTGATTTCCGATAGTTCGCGCGGGACACGCCCCTTAGCGGCTGTCTATTCATGCAAATCAGTAACCAGGAAGTGCTCACTTCGTAAACAATTTCAATTTCATCGGAATGTTCCGTCTGCTGTAAGTAAGGAGTTATTAATCCGTTGATACATATTTCTGGCATCTGTTGCCTTACCCCCATCTATCAATGGCCAACGATATAACCCGCAGTTCCCCAAGTAAACTTTCTCTATCGACCTGAACTAGATCATCTGCATATTCATGGCGACTAATGAGGTAACGGAAGTTACCTAGTCCTCACATTTGTTCCTGCTCTGTGCCCAGAATCTATTGGGAGATCATAAGGGCCATAATGCCAAACTTAGAAATACGTTCTTCACTAGTAATCAAAAGATAAATACATACTTTGGGCATACTAGGAGCGCTTTTTATACATTTATTGTTGACTTTTAACATTTTTCCATTTTGTGACAAATTATTGTCACCCAATTTTTTTTAAACAATCTTAAAATATCATTTCTGATATTTTGATGTTGACTTATAAAAATATTTTTCTCTTACTTTTCGGTAAGTATGCATTGAATACCTATTGCTGATAACACATTTAGAATTTTACTTGTGCTGTCTTTGCACTTGTCTGGACAAATCACTGATGTCCTGCATGATCATACCAAGTGGTTGGTAGAATTATGTCCTCTTTTTGTCCAATTCGGACCTCCATACACAACTTTTCTCTGTACCGCAATACGATGGAGTTCTCTCCCTTGTAAAACAGAGCGCGAGGCCCGGCTTTTACTCGAGGCTAATAATGTAAATAATGAACTTTTATCAGTAAAATATGCATTGTTTGATAACATGAATGATATCTGATACAGAGAACACGAATAAACATAAAGGTTAGTGAGTGCATTTTGTTCCGTTTATCGTACATGACAAGTACCGCGATACCCCGAGGTTGCAGGCTACATACTCGATACGATTATTTTCCTCGTTTTCAAGGAACAATGATGAAACTTGACAATTATTTCTGTTTCATGATAGGTATCTTAAGTATCATAGGATAAGAATAATTCATTTATTGTGTTCTTACCCTCCTTGTCTTTTTGTAAATAAAACCTATTTAATCGGGCAAGTTGTTTTTCTTCGTTCCTTGCCATTAGCCTACTACAGTTGTCTCCCTTTATTTATTCGTGTAGTTTCGTATTATATGTTTCACTTGGTATTTGTGTACGTATCACATTCAAATGGAAAATCTCAACTCGATGGAATATTGATTTGATTTATAATCAACTTGATCTATCAGCGCAATGAATAAAGAAGATGTTGATTTCAATATAATCCATGTTAGGTAAAGCTACCAGTGGTTGAGTATCATGGCCGCCGAATGGTGTATACCTATGTGATAACAGATAATATATTTCTATTTTAAACAAATCACAACTTTGAAATCCCCAAACAAGTTCTTAAGATATGTCTGCGTCTATGTCTACACCCCAGGTAAGTAATTTCTTTGTGAAATCTATGGGACGTGTCGTTTCTCGTCTGGCAAAGACTTGTACGCATTTTTTGGTTTCGCCCAAATTTTGTCCCGTGCCTGAAAATATATTAGGGTAAATACATAAAATTGCGGGATTGAAAATGTATAGGCGGCCATTCGGTAAAAAAATACAAAGTTTAAAAAATGACAAAAGTACGCAATTAAGATCAAATATTACGAATAAAGAACTAAATGTTCCTACTAAAGGTCAAAATACAAAACAAACAGACGAGGGTTAAACATACAAAGTTGAAATAAATGTCAAAAGTACGCAATATTAATAGTCAAATGTTACGAAAAGACTTCATAAAAAGAAAGAAGAAGGTGTACGAAAGAACGTCAGTGAGCACAAAAGGATGTTTTCAATAAAGAACGTCAGTGAGCACGAAAGGACGTTGACAATAAAGAACGCCAGATGGCGATGCAATTTGTAAAACATTCTGAGTT
The DNA here is from genome assembly GCF_022045235.1 of Haliotis cracherodii. NCBI lineage: Eukaryota > Metazoa > Mollusca > Gastropoda > Lepetellida > Haliotidae > Haliotis > Haliotis cracherodii. The sequence goes on along the minus strand of NW_027266297.1, from coordinate 52,418,493 downwards.
TAATCGGCTCGTTCCGTGTATATGTTAACTGCCAAGCTCGTTCCCAGCGCGTGACACCTTCGTTACACTCTCGGTAACATAATATAGAGAGCTCCGCGAACGGACTATCGCTGTCAGGAGCTTGGATGACTGCATGCCGAGGTGCACAATGTATTACGTCATTCCTCGTGCACTCACTGTCAGATGTCACACACATATATACATGTGTAATCCAACATCTGCCTAACATTAGTTCATGTATTTTGTATACAACCTTCAAACGCACATTTTCATCAACTTACAAGTTGCCTTGTAACAAATATAAATGTGGATGTAAACAAGCGAAATAAATATGGTTTGAACACAAACGCTGACGTCATAGATGAAAATCGATTTTCTTTATTTATGGCGAGCTATTTTTCCTAGCGAATGTGTAAGTTATACATATGCATACAAATCCATTTGATATATATATACATATTTGTTGTTAAGATAATAGGCAGCATTTTCTTTGCACACAGTTTCCGAAAAGCTGTTAAAAATAAATCAAATTCTCGCTTAACAATGATCACTTTTCAGATGAAAATGTGCGTCTGAAACAAAACTCGGCATCATAGTACCCTAGTGTTGCACCAAGCATGAACAGTTATTGGATCATTGTAGATGAATTCTAGATTAGCGTTAAGTTAGTGTTTTTTGAAGGTTGTATACAAAATACATGTACTAATGTTAGGCAGATGTTGGATTACACAGTATACTGTATTTGTGAATAGGCCCTTTAGCGGTGACAAAGCTAAACGCAACATGTTTATGCACAATGTGTTCATTATACATTATAAATACATGTGTATATATGTGTGTGACATCAGACGATGAGTGCACGAGGAATGACGTAATACATTGTGCACCTCGGCATGCAGTTATCATATACAGGGCGGAACAATCCAATTAAACTCAGAATGTTTTACAAACTGCAGCGCCATCTGGCGTTCTTTATTGTCAACGTCCTTTCGGGCTCACTGACGTTCTTTACTGAAAACATCCTTTTGTGCTCACTGACGTTCTTTCGTACACCTTCTTCTTTCTTTTCTTATGAAGTCTTTTCGTAACATTTGACTATTAATGTTGCATACTTTTGACATTTATTTCAACTGTATATGTTTAACCCTCGTCTGTTTGTTTTGTATTTTGACCTTTAGTAGTAACATTTAGTTCTTTATTCGTAATATTTGCCCTTAATTGCATACTTTTGTCCTTTTTTTTCAACTTTGTATTTTTTTACCGAATGGCTGCCCATAAAAATGTTCCGACCCTGTAGTGACAAGTTCCGGTTGACAGGAACAAATGTTCGGGTGTGTTTATGAACGATGCTTCTTTATATTGTTAATGTGCTACATGAAAAACATGGAAAGTAAGATCACAGGACCATGTAACTAATAATTATGATTCACAAAATCGCAAAAAAAAGTCGTAGATGAGCTTGAAAAGGAGTGCAGCACAAATTTCTAAACTTGCCCACATAGATTTTTTTGTCTATTTTTCAAAGCTTCCTCTTCGGCCTCGTCTGCGAGTTTGTTTGTTATTATTACATGGTCCTGTGCTAACACATACAATCGCAATACAAATACACAAAAGTAGAAGAATATTTATGGATGTCAGCTTCTTTATTATGAGGATCAAGGTTTCGAAGTATATACTTACTCCTTCATCAGGTGAATAAATGCTATGAAGCAGAGAGCATATATATGTACCTGTCAGAACAACAAAAGTAATAAGATAATAAAGGTGGAAACTTAACAAGTGAAGCCAACAGTTAATTGGCGCTGATAGGTAAAGCCACCTATTAGCAGCAGTTAAATGTTGGCTTTCCTTGTCACAGCATCTATCAGCACCCATTAACTTTTCTTTGTTCAACAACACCAAATGACCAACAACTTGTTGGTCATTTGGTGTTCCTCTACAACTTCTGTTAATTTATTTATGTATTGGTTCCAAGATTTCTGTTTTTCCTATTGAAAATATCTTTGACCTTGTCAATATCTTCAGGATTAAGTTAATGATGTGTGTGTCAGGTTCTGTCATACAAGAAGGAAATAACTTATCTATTCAACATTAAGGCCACTTTTTTTTAATTTTATGTTTCACAGATTCATTTCAGCTTTTCCACACAAGTTGGTCGAAATAAAAATAGATAGCTATGTCAATCATTATTTATTTAAATCAAAGTCATTCTGCCATGAAGTAAAACCGCAGCTGGCTTCTTGAATCACTGATAGTGATGTAGACATGGTATTTATATGTAACATTTTATGTTGTAAAAGAGTCAAAATTACAATCTGGAGACATAATAAAAATAAATATTTGGATGTTTAAATTGTTTCTTTTCCATCTGCTTTTCAGTAGTGGCACCAGGCCCGTTAGTTACATGTCATTCAGTTGATGAGCATCTTCCCGAGGCAAGAGAGTTAACTGGCTATTAAAAGTCCAGTTTCCACCCTTGCTGAACTTGGCTGGTATTATGGAGTTACATTTTGGATGGACAAACAAGTCTATGCATAGTCCAATCAAAATTGCACACCAAAATCGAAATCCGGTTCGTAAACTGTCGTGCAGATTTCAGTCGATTGCAGATATTTTCCAAATCTTTTCATGTTTTTAATCAAGGTGCTCACGTGATTATAGATCATTTTGCGATGTAAGACCCGTTTTATCACAATATAGATCTTGATTATCGATCAAATCGTCCTGACTGGGCGCCACCATTTTGTGTGAAGCAAACGCAAGTGATACTAGAGGTGGAAATTGACTGGTTCATAGGAGAGGCTTAGAGGGGACGTAACTACGATTGAGCCCAGTAATTCCAGCCTAGTTTGGCAAGGGTGGAAACTGGACTTTTAATGTCAGTTAACTCTCTTGCCTTGGGAAGATGGTGGATGAGATGATTATATATAATAAATATATTCTAATGGCTATGTGATTGACTAATCCTGATGTTTCAGACCTCAACCTCTGATGTCCAGGAACATGTTGTCAGAGTACCAAGGTTTGTTTTTGTACGGTTACATTGATGGTTTGTTTTCTGCTGCTTACTCCAGACAATACTTCACCTGCTAAATGTACATGTTTGGTATTATTTCTCAAACAGTCATCTCCCAAAGAGGGAGAGTTAAGGTAAGTTTCATAATCATATTAAATTTATCATATGTTCATTCTTGTGAGAAGCAATGTGATGTTTTCAGATTATGTAACTTTTTAAACACATCCTATCTCACTCTATGCCTATCTTCTTTCTCCTTTGATACTTCTTGAACCATGTTTCTAGCTTCTAAAACAAAATGGGGCATGGTTGGCTGTCGTCTAAGGCGCCATGATTCGCTGAGCAGAGTTGCGTCCTTTGGGCACACCAGAAACCTATGATTGTGGGTTCGAATACCTGTTTGCCCAGATTATGTCTCTAGGTTTGTCAGCACCATACCCATGCTCGTGGGTTTCACAGAAGTGGTAAACGTCTGAGACCTGCATCACTTCGGGCTTTCCTCCCACATTAAGCTGACATGCTGCGATATAACTGGAATGCTGTTTAAAGCAGCGTTAAACTCAACTCACTCACTCTAAGACTAAAACATTAAGATTAACCCAAACACACCCCAGCATCTCTGTTATTATGACCAACAACTGGGTCAGTTACGTGCTCTTGTGCATGGTAACCTTTGACCACGTGCCTCAGTCATTCTCTTTCTAATTGCCTCTGTGTGTGAGTGAGTGAGTGTGTATTGTTTTACGCCGCTTTTAGCAATATTCCAGTAATATCACAACGGAGGATACCAGAAATGGGCTTCACACCTGTGTCTTCGGCGTGACGAGCCAACGCTTTAACCACTAGGCTACCCGACTGCCCCGCCACTGTGTGTGGAAGGGTTTCTTGGACCTAGAGAATATATTTTAAAATTTCTTTTTGAGATTTGATTTGCAGGCATCTGTCCGGAGAGCGGAAGGTCTGGGGTTTGATCCGCATCTGCATCATACCAAAAGACGTTAAAAGATGGTACTTGTTGTTACCCTGTCTGGCGCTCGGCATGATTAAGGTGCTTAAACAAAGACTCAGCTGGTCCACTCAGACTGACCTTGTTATAGCGATAATCCTCAAACTCGCCCCCACCCCCCCCAACCCCCGAAGGATCGACGTTCTTCACCAAACTTGGATCAGGAAAGTCACCGTTTACAAAGCTGTTCCCGATCAGTTCACAAATCTCCAGATCGTACTCCTCCCAGTTCGGGTAAGCCAGTATCTCATGCACTGATCCTTCCTACTAGTTGGCCCCCTGAGACCAAAGACAGAATGGGGAATCCTGTGCCTCAGCAGAGGGCTTCAAACCCACTGATCCTTAGTCCGTTCTCCATTGAATTGCTGACAATGTGCAACTACGACGAACCACTTCAGCTGTGGACTGACTGACAGGGTTTGTGGTACCATTGGCCAGTTCTTCAAATATTACGCTTCCTCCAAGCCTTGTATTATTGGACATCTCATCTTACCTGAATAAGGTCTTCACCTCGTTCAGTCGATTAGGTTATAGACTTTAAGTTCCTCACTTCACCCTTGAGCACCATTGAGGGCACCGCCAGACATCTAATGTGACATGAATTTGATAGTGACTTTTTCACCTTTTCTCAGAAACGTTCGTGTTTGTCATACAGTTTTGAGGATCGGGACCTCATACATCTGGATACCACAATATGACACACACTACCGCTCATCTCAACTATTCTATTGGCAACAGAAGCTCTCTCCGCCTCCCCCTTCCCATAAATATCAAGAGGATGCTTTTGTTAGAGGCACAGTACTTATACCGCACAGGATATATACAGGATAAGATTACTAACTTCCTGGATCTTTTATCCCATCACACTGGTGCTCAACATCGGCTCAGGATGACTAGTTCAAGGCCAAGTTATACTAACTCCCATGGTCATCATGTACCTTGTTCGCAGACTGAATGGAGCAGGTCACAGAAGGACAACAATTTACAAGTGACTGTAGATCTTCTTCACCTACAGAAACGTCAATTAGAAGACTGCAAGATTGTAACTACCCTTGGTTTGTGACTGCCAATGAGATTTGAGGGATCGTATCTCCTCTCGTGCTAATCCTTTTCGTGTACGTGGAAGAGGATGTAGAAGACAACTGGGATCCAGGGAATCCAGACGTTCGGCCACCTTTACTGGACCTAAGGGCACTTGAGAGTCTTCAAGGAGGAGGAGACAGCCGAAAGACAGTCTAAAGCTCCGGCTGATCTTGAACTTGAAGGTTTTCAGAGCGAAGTATTTGGAAGTCCTGCCTCATTTTCACAAGGCTGCCACAACCAGTGGAAGCTGCTTCCGTTTTGTTTTTTTCAGTCCTGTGGCTGTTTACCCGCACTACATGGCCCATCATTAAATTTCTACATCTTTGCGGGATTGTGTTCGATGCTTATCTCGGTGAATGAATGCAAGTTTACGCTGATGCCGATATCCTACATCAACAGCTCAACTTCACGTGCCTTTTTCTGCTGTAAATCGGCTGGTTGATCAAGGTTGACATGTCAGAGGTCGTGCCCACCCAACAACCCCAATTCATTGGGGCTGTCTTCAAAACTCAGCAAGGCATGATGTTCATCCCTCGCAATCATTGGGTAAAGTTTCAACTTGTTCCACTGGCACACAAACAACTGCTCCAGCTCCTCACTGTGTGAGGTCAAATGCATCTACTTCCGCTTCAATACTTTTTCGCAACCCTTTATCAGGATTGACGATTGTCAGACACAGATTTCTCTACCGTTTCATCTCCACCCACATCTACAGTGGCTAGTTGCAACAAAATTTTACAGTGTCATCTCTTTAAGGCTGTTGGTCCCGTTCTTTCATCTGTTTGTCAATGCCTCAACCGTGGGGTGGGGAGTGCACTATCCTGATCTCCAAGCTGCAGGGCAGTATTCCGATGAAAGATTGTTGCCTTCACATCAGCAGCTTAGAATTCAAGGCTGTCATTCTAGCAGTGTCGCATTGGTCAGAGTTCCTCTCACCTCATGATAAAGTCTGACAACACTGCAGTAGTGTGGTACATGAACAGAACGTGATCCATGAAGTCAATGTCGTTTTTCCAGCTCATTGACTCCCACAACATACACGTCCAGGCACATCACATTCCTGGGGACACCAACATGATAGCAGACTCCCTGTCCAGGCAATCACCAACAGAGTGATCCCTGCACCTGATGCTGTTCCGGTGGGTTTGCCATCTGTACTGGGCCCCAGAGATAGACCCCTTCAACGTTCAGCGCTTCGTGTCACCCATCCCCATTCCTCACACTTGGCATCAGGATGCATTGTAAATCTTGTGGGAGGGCCTCAATGCCTACACATTTCCTCTTACATTCCTTCTTCCTCAGGCCCTGCAGAAGATAGAAGCCACCAGTCACCTGTCTCATTTTGGTCTCACCTTATTGGTTCCCCACTCAGCATCGATCGTCTACTTCAACTTCACTCTCAGTGGTTCCATCTGTCCCTTGCAATGCACCATCTATGCATCTAGCACATCTGCAGAAGTACCTTATCGCTAAAGGCTACTCCAAGCGGGTAGTGAAGACTATCACTGCAGCTCACGTTTATCTACCTCTCATGTTTACGATCACAAGTGGACAGCCTTTGAGAATTATTGTCATGCTCATGACATTTCCACTCCTACCTCGGCTTCACCTAAGCAAATCCCTGAAGATTTGCATCATCTACGATCTACACGTAAGCTTAAAGGCTCTACTTTAGCCACCTACCTAGCATTGATTAACAACTTCCAGTGCAATGGTCTCTACTGTTCATCTACCAATTTCTCATCCACTTACATAAATTGGCTGACAAATCCTCACATTTCCGGCCCTTTGTGGGACCTCCTACAACATTTGATGTCCTGTGATTGTGAGCCATTGGTGAATAAAGACTTTGAGACAGTCACACTGAAGACGGTGTTTCTTTTGGCTTTGGCTACTGTTGCTTGGATTAGGGACCAGTTTAAGTGATTCGGAGTTCGAAGGGCGTTCCTTGGCCTTCTTTGGGATTTTTTGGCCAAAAGTTAGTTTCCCGGCCAACCTGATCGATTATTTACAATTCCTATGCTTATTTGTCCTTAGGATCAGATGCCCAGAAAGATCTCTCCCTTTGCCCAGTTCGAGCACTGCATTGGTTTCTGGCGGCTTCTCATCAACATGGACGTTCACAGAAGAGACTCTTCATTTCGCTGTCAACTGTGTCCATCTTAGAAATTTCTGTACCACAATCAATTTTAGCTTTGCTCTATCATACTTTGAGCGTATACATTTGCTGGGCTGACTCCACCTACAACGTCTAACCCTCATGAAACCCGACCAGTTGCTTCAACAGTGGCCTCACACAGTTCATGCACCATTTCTGCGATCATGGAAGGGTGCTTCTGGAAGTTCGACACAGTTTTCGCCTCTCATGACCTCCACGACACCTCAGTCACATCTGTTCTGGGTTTTCACAAGTTTGGCCCTTGGTTCTGGCGCAACAACTGTCACATTCCAGCAAATGCAGTTAGATATGTCATATACTCATGACCCTTGCACTTGCTTATGATAGTGTATATGTAATAAAACTTTAAATGTGAACCTTGGTGTTGTATGTATTTTTTATTGTTCGGGTTTCCCAGGCCAAGTCCCTTTGAAAGGGTGAAAAACTCATCTGTAGAGACTATTAGTTTTCAACATTGAAGTCGCCGTAAGGCGTTTCTAAAAATAGAACCCTGTCCCAAAACTTTATTGGACTCACCTCTGCCTTGAGTATTTGTGATGTAAGGTTTTGGTTTGAGGTCTTCTTATGGGTGTTGTCAATCATTCCTCTTCGCATCCCGGTTCGGTTCATGCACTAGAATATGTTTGAAAACTTTGATGTAGCACTAAATGAGATGGTGAACAGTCACTCCATATTGTCCGTTGGAGATAGCGCTGTGACTAGTTTGAAGAATCGATATCGTTCCAGAATCGATTTGAGTTGTTTATGCATTTACAGCTATGTGGTCATTCTAAGATACATTCTATGACCACATATGTGAAAACATGTTCGACATGTATTCCCGATCACATGGTGTTTCGTTTAATTGACATCTGGGGATTGTCAATAAAGGTTGATTGTGTGTTTTTCCTGCTCACGAGTTCATCCAGCTTCCTCTTGTATTCTCACGGTTGTAGTCTATACAGGCTAGGGTGTCTGAGGCCCACCATCCAACTGGGGGATAAAATGCATACTGTGGGATAAGATAAGTTTAATAGTTTGGAAATTTTAGTATAAATTGTATATTGATATTCCTATCCTATTTCTCACGCGATATGTGCACCCAACCATACCCGCATCTCAGTTCCTTTAGCCTGAAAGCTCAAAGAAAGAGAATGTGATGGTAGAGAGATGCATATGGTCAAGGCTTGGAAGGTTACCATGCACGAGAGCATGTAATTGACCCAGTTGTTGGTTGTAACCATAGATATGCTGGGGTGTGTTTGGGTGAATGTTTTTGTTTTAGAAGCTAGAAACATGATTCAAGAATGTTTCCACATAGGATTGAAGAAGAAAGAAGTTATGCATAGTGTGAGATAGGTTAAGTTTTTTAATATACAATTTATACTAAAATTTGCCATTACCATATTCGACGTAATAAGAGCCCCGCTCTAATAAGCGCCTATGGTGATATTTGCTAACATGAACATTTAGGCTGTCACCATAAACCACAAAATTTATCTTTAAACTCTGTCTTTTTCCACCCAAATAATATTCTAATAAGAGCCCCCTATATCTAATTTTGAGAGCATCCTGGGCGTTTATTTTGTCGAATACGGTATATAAAATATGAATATGTGATTAGTATTCCTTACAAATTTCCCATTTTCAGAGAAAGAAAAAAGAAGTACAGCATGATGAAGATCGGAAGTGGTGTGGACCTTGACTTTGTGAAACTTCAGCAGGCACAGGTGGGTAGATGCAACCCTGTGATTGAAGCTGCCACAAAACATTAGAGTTAACATGTAAATGGCATACATTGCAAGGAGAGGTCAAGAGATATGTCCAGTTAAATGCAGATAATCCAAACGTTATTACACTGTGAACTGATGTGTAATTTAAGCTGATGTTGCCTGAGACAAAGGCGGCAAATGGTTACTTTGCTACCTTATTAGCCTACTGAACAATTTCTTCAGTCCTTGTCAAAATTCAATTGTAAATACATTCAATGCAAACCAAGTAATTGAAAAAAAATGCCCTACTGTCATGACTACAGTAGATTACTTGTGTCTGTCAGTAGTGAAGCGGTGTGACCTAGATGGCTCGTCATTTTCCTTACTGAACATGAGGATACATCCTGCTTAAGTTCTGTATCTTCGTATGTGAAACATATGGAAAAATGTCTTGGCATCATTGTTTGCTCTTCAGACTTCAGTGAGGATAGAGAGAGAAAACAACTTCAAGGAATTTAAGAGTGCTTATGACATTGACACCATGCCCAAGTTTGGCGCTGGGAGTGAGTTTGGTCGGGAACAGAAGGAGGAAGCACGGAGGAAGAAGTATGGGATCAGAGTGAAGAAGTATAACCCGGAGGACCAGCCATGGATGCTGAAGATAGGCCAGGGAAAAAATATGAAGAAGTAGGTTGTTTTCAGGTTCAAATATTAAACTGGTTTATTTTCCTATACACAATAAACCCAGAGCAGGACACCTGTATTGTATATCAATGTTTGAAATAATTTTAAAACCCAACAAGACAGTCGGGCAGGTGACCCATTAATGTTGCCTGCTCATTTTCAAAGTTATTAAAATTGAAAAATCACAAATAATAGGAGACAGATCGCATCATGATTCAGTTAAGAATATATGACAAGTTATTATAAAACTGAATACGTAAATAGTCTTAAATTATCTGACAGTCGGGCAGGTCGAGGAAAATTTCATGCAGCCCAAAAGAAATGTTACCAGCCACAGGCAGGTGGGCAAGCAGGCAGTTATTTCAAACACTGTTGTATACAATTGTATTACACTGTTCCTTGCCTGATAAATTTTTTGGACTGATGAGATTAGGGCATCTTAACAACTATTTAGTTCTGTTAACAGATTAAGGAAATGAAAACATCACACAAGAGTGTCGGAATTGTTATCTAACTGAGTAATTTTCTATATAAATTGTGCAAAGCAACTGATTGGTATCATTTCATAGCCATGACATTACTTATTATTATCATCTTGTCTATGTTGTGTGTTACAGTGCAAGTCTCATGGGTAGGCACAACTTTGCAGACCTGGATACATAATAACATTGTTAATTCAAATGTCATATTCAAAACATCAAAAGTGGCGTGTAGATCAGGTTAATTTAAACTTATCCTATCTCACTCTTTGCTTTTCTCCTTATTCTTCGTTCGTGGTGTGGAAATGTCAAAAACAGTTTCCAGCTTAAAAAAACAACTCGCCCCTACACATCCCATACATCACTAGAGTCACCACTGTAGTCATGTGTCATGCACCACTGCAGTCCTGTGCGATGTGACCCCTTGCAATCTGATTACCTGACATTGCCTGTACCCTTATTCTCTTTTGTATCGCCTGGCGGCTAGGACGTTCATAAACAGAGGATATATGTTTTACCTTACCTGACGCTACATAGTGCTTTAGCTTCCCTTCCTTATACAAACAGACAGTACTGGAACGAAGAGACAGTTTAAACAGACTACAGCCCGTGCCTAGGCATCCACCAGTTATCCCCCTTGGCCCCCACTCCTCATATTCTTCTCTGTCTGCCTCACGGACAGACATACTCAGGAACAGAGTTCTACTTACCGTGTAATATTGTCTTCAACATTCCTCTTCAGGTAGTGTTACCCCCATATATCTTTTCCATGCTTGATAATGTCCGCTCGTTTGCAGTTTACAGCTTGTAATTCGATTTTTATTCGTGGCTGCGTAACTCTGCGCGTTTCGCGCCTTGGTCACCATTATTAACTTCATGCGTCTCGTGTTTACGAGATAGCACGTTAATGTACCTTTTGCTATAGTTTTCTTAAGCTATTGGTGAATCTAAATTTATTTTGTTGATGCCTTTCTATTGACATAATTCCTATTACTTAGGTGTATTATGTTTTAGAATTGCTCCCAGTCACGCTTTACACTGTGTTAGCTTGTGTGTTTGTGCGCTTTGTTCACATATTGTCCAATAACATATTTTGTTTCATATGTGATTCTGCTCGTTACACTTATGCACTGTTTACATTTTTTGCAGAATGTGTTCTATGCGTTGTGCTTTATGTAGAAGGCCCTCATCAGCTTTGCTCCTACTGCAAGTCTGCATGCTCGTTTGGTCATCGCTGCTCTGTTTGCGCTCTCATGTCAATTACAGACTTCAATTCTTACAGAAAGGCTCTTTTTCGTCGCCAGAAACAACTTGCTTTTAGGAGGAAGATGCCTGATACTTCGCCGCCACCAATCTCTCCCTCTCCGTCGAATCCGGCCCCTCCGACTTCGGATCCAAATATGCCAACGATGGATGCTCCTCCCCAATCTACGCCATCTGCGCCGCTTGATTTTATGAATCCTACAGTGATTCGTGCTTTTGGGGAGCAACTACTTCAGCATTGTCCAGATGACCTGCTTTTGCACTCTGTCATCTCGGATCTTGCCAGCTCCCGCCAGTCGCCGGGTCGTTGTTCCCTGGCCTCGTCCGTTACTTCGTCACACTGTTCTTCTGGTCACCCTTTGGATGATGAACAACATTTTGTCCCGGACTATAACGAAGCGTCACCAGCCAAGTCTCTCACTCCTGCCTATATGCCGGCTTGGGTTGTAGATCATCTCCCATGTGCTTCACCTGGGCAAGGCGCCTCCCCCCCAGGTGGAGCACAAAGTTTTGGATTCGGGTGAAGTTCTCTTTCCATGTGACCAGTTGGTGGCTGATGTGGCAAGTCTTTAGACACTGCCTGTCCAGCCATCAATTCAAGTACAGATGCTCCTCTCGGCCCAGTACCTGGATTCTGATGACAGATTCACAAATTGGTAGTATGGACGCTGCGCTCCGTCACTTTCTCTATCCACTGTCGGCAGTGGCTTCTGCCAACTCGGCCACCTAGGACTGCTTGGAGAAGAATCCATCAGTGGCCAATGACCAGCTCCTCTCTGTCCTGGATTGGCAACAGAGTCAACTGGTACACATTCACCATCATAAGACGTTCTGCTCTGCTCAAGTAGTCCTCCTGGGATCCGTTGTTCAAGAAGCAACTGATGCGCCAACCTTGGTCTGGGTCGGTGCTCTCCAACGGCCAGATCCTGACTGTTGCTAAGGAGACCCAGCTTTGGGATACTCATCAACAACAGTTACGACTCCCTAACAACATGGACCGTCTCATTTCTTCACAACTATCTCAGCAGCGAAAATCTTATGTTGGGAAGAGAACCAGTTTGAAGCGGAAGTCCTCTTCTTTTTGGCCCCAACGCCAGTACCCCAGAAAAAGATCGGTCCTCCAAGCCTCTCCGCCGAGATCGCTTTTCCGGGGGGGACTGGCGACGAAAGTGACTTTCTTTAGACCCCCGACAACTGGCAACTCCCTCTGCCAGTTGTCCCTGTTCATCTGTCTCAAGTAGGAGGAAGACTTCAGACCTACTGGAGGAATTGGCAGCTGTTCCAGCATCCGTTTGTTACCCAGATCCTCTGCTACGGTTACCGCCTGCAGTTCCATGCCGTTCCTCCTCTGACTACTACTCCCTTGGTACCTCCATATCGGCGATGTGCCGGATCTTTGGGCCAATATCAATCTACTGATCGCAAAGAATGCAGTGGATCTCCTGGACACCGATTCCATCTCTCCAGGGTTTTATTCTCCAGTCTTCCTGGTGCACAAGAAGGGTTCGTCCAAACTACGAATGATCCACAATCTGGCACTATTCAACCTCCATTATCTCGCGCCTCCGCCACATTTCCAGATGATCTCCATCCGGTCTCTGTGCCACCTCCTTCAACCGATGGACTACCTCATCAGTCTGGATCTCCAGGATGCCTACCTGTGCGTTCCCATTCAGACGACACATTGTCGTTTACTCCGCTTCATCTTCCGGGGCCAGCACTTTCAGTGGAAAGTACGCCCATTTGGCATTTCCACGGCTCCATGGTTATTCACACGTATAACCCATCCCATCGTTGCATTCCTTCATTGCAGGGGGATTCGGTTCAGAGCCTACCTTGACGACTGCATCCTCGGTCATGGCGTAAAAAAACCCTTGATTCTTCAGCGTGATTTCACCTTTTGCCTCCTCCATCGGTTGGGTTGGATCATCAACATCGAGAAATCAGATCTGACTCGCCATCTCACTTTCATAGGCGGTCTCTTTCTGACAGACCTCTCCTTGATACAAATTCCACCGGATCGGTTCACGGCGATCCAATCCAGGGTCAGGAGAGCCCTCTCTCAACCTCTCGATCTCCGCCAGTGGCAGAGCCTTCTTGGGCTGTTGACCTCAGCTCAGGATCTAATGTCCAGGGGTCGTCTTCAACTGCGTCCCCTTCAACGGTTTCTCATGCAATTTCTGTGCTCAGACCTGTAGGGCCGCCTTCTTCCTCTGCCAAGGGAATTACGTCCGTTCCTGGAGTTGTGGCTAGTCCCATCAAACGTCTTGAGTGGTTCCTCTATGACAAGAATGAGGCACCCACCTTCTCCAGGAAACCGCTTCCCGTCTTTGGACTCCTTCGGAATGTGCATGGCACATCAACAATCTGGAGTTGGAGGCGGTCATTCGGGCGATTCATCATTAGCGTCAGATCCTACGCAACAGCTGTCTCATGGTCGCCTCAGACAACTCTGTGGTGGTGTATTACATTAGCAGGCAAGGGTCGACTCGATCTGTTTCTCTCCTGGAGCAGACCTTTCACTTGTTTCATCTGGCTGACAGTCTCCGTTTTCTGATACGGACCTGTCACATTCCAGGTTGTCGCAACGTCTTAGCCAACTCCCTGTCAAGTGCCCCACAGAATGGATACTCCACCCAGAAGCCTTCCGGTTCTTGTGCCCTTGCCTGGGGACTCCTAACGTGGATCTCTTCACAGTGGTGTGCAACCACCAATTGCTGGTGTATGTGTCTCCGGTCCAGGACCCAGCTGCTTGGGAGGTAGACGGCGTATACTTTTCCGCCCCCCAATTCTTATCCCCCAGGTCATTCAGAAGGCGGCCCCGACCTGTCCTCTGGATCTGCTTTAGGTCGCGCCACACTGGCCGGCCCGGTTTTGGTTTCCAAAGCTCCTTCAGCTCGCAGAAGAACCCTGAAGCATCACCTGGCGAGGCCAAATCTGCTGCTCAATCCTCACACCAGACAACCGCATCCAGACCCTGATGGTTACAGTCTGCACGTTTGGCATGCTTCAGAAGTCACTGATCGCTAAATGATTTTCAGCTCCTGCTGCGGCGGCTATTTCCAGAGCTCATTATCCCTCCACTTGCTCCCTATATGATGACAAGTGGCTTTCTACTTGTCCAGGCACATCTTTCCAGTGGAGGCCACCGTTCCACAAGTGGCTGATTTTTTGGTTTTCCTTCGCCAATCCCGTCACCTGCAACGATTCCACAATTGCAACCTATCTTGCTGCGCTCAATTCTGTCCCCAAGATAGCTAGAGGTTCCAGGCTATCATCGGTCCCAGCCCTTTTTGCAATGGTCCAAGGTTTTCGACTGGAGGACCAGACTAAGAAGTTCCGCCCCCTAGCTTGGGATCTCAATGTTGTTTTGCAGGATTTACGCCGGGCTCCGTATGAGCCACTTGCATCTGCCTCGTTTGAAGATCTTACCTTGAAGACTTGCTTTCTCCTGGCCCTTGCAACAGCTGCCAGGGTTAGCGAGCTTCATGCCCTGGATGTGACCCGTGTCCAGTTCGACCAGCGTCCTCACGGTTTGGTTCACCTTGGCCTTCGTTGGGACTTTATCGCCAAAAAACAACTGCCTGGCCGTCCGATCCATCATGGATGGGTGCTTATGGTCATCTACTACTGTCTTCGCCAGCCATTATCTTTGCAACATTTCTGTGGAGGACGTTGAGGGTACGCATAACTTTGGTCCACTTGTCCTGCCCCAGCAGCTGACCAACCCCCGACACCATTGACCATGCCGATTCCGAGGAGTGTGGCTGTCTGCGGCCCCACTGGCCTCGCTGGCCCCGCTGGCGCCTTTTGCCAAGGTTGGACCATCCTTTGTGCTCGTACCTCGTAAAGTTTGGGTCCCGTTTTTCCCCTTCTTTTTGAGACAGACACGGAATACCTTGCATTTACCCTCTGTCAAGCATTGTTCTCTCTACAGTCAGACCACCATTCTGTTCAGAGAAGGATTGTTCTGCATCTTATCCTCTTGCCTGCTGTCCCGGGAGCTGCTACTTTGCTGTTGCCTGCTGGGTTTCCTGCAGGACGGTTTTTGTTGTGCTTCTTCAGTGTGCCTGGCGCTTCTCACGGTAAGCCCGCCTTCCATCAGTCGAATAAAGCACTGTGTAGCATCAGGTAAGGTAAAACATGAGCATTTCTGATTAAATGCAATGTTTTTATACTTACCTGATGCTACACCTATAGGCCCAGCCGGACTCCGTCCTCCTCCTTCGCCTTACCGTTGGCGCCACTGTGTCCTCTACGTCTGATGTCATCCTGTGAAGGATATGAGGAGTGGGGGCCAAGGGGGATAACTGGTGGATGCCTGAGCACAGGCTGTAGTCTGTTTAAACTGTCTCTTCGTTCCAGTACTGTCTGTTTGTAAAAGGTAGGGATGCTGAAGCACTGTGTAGCGTCAGGTAAGTATAAAAACATTGCATTTAATCAGAAATGCTCATAACTATACTCCATATATGGTCATTGTTGGAGGAGATGTCCCAAGTTACACGCTTGATCGCTCAACAACCCCTCCCTCCATTCACAGTCAGAGTCATAGCAACTTTACAGACTTAATACTTTAGCATGTTTAGGGCATAATCACAAATACTTGACCAAAATTTAATTTACAATACAAAAATTGCGTAAAAGAGACGACAAAAAATGACAGGCAAAAAATCTGGAGTTTGACATGCTGATCAGTTTCAATGATCGGCCGGTGCCCAACCTACCTCCTTTAGCCTCTGATTTTTTAATCACATTACAGGGCTTTTTCTGTCTGCTCATCCATTTGATTACTGTGTCCACAACTTATGCCATTGTGTGAAATAGGAGCAAGGGCAGCAGCAGTTGATACATGGTATCCAAGGAGGATGTTAGTCATAAAAATCTAATTACAAACATCAATTGTTCTTTAATTATTCACAATGTCAAGATCAAAGGTTGTTTCACACACTCTACAATAATGGCAATGCTATTTATGTAGAATTAACAGAAATAGCAACACATCCTGATGTATCCATATGGTTGTCAACTCTTCACATCAGCCAATGAAAACAACTGTCACACACCGCTGCGCAAGTAACTTTAGGCCACGCTCACAAATGTTTGGTTTTGGAATCCAGTTATGGAGCATGTGTTTTCAGCACTTTCACTTGGACATTTAAATGACTTATGACTTTTTTTTCTCTCCCTGGAAGTGACTTAATGTATCTAGGAAAATTGAAATTTGCAACAAAATCATGCATTTTAAGTATTATTCTTTGTATAAATACATGTACTCTTCTACATCCCTACATCTGAAAAGTCAGATGGCGTAAGAGCAAACTGATCCATGTTTAAGGATGGTGCACTTGTAGGCTGTGGAAACAATTGTGTTGTATTAGACTGGTGTTGCTTGAGTGTTTGTATCTATATTTCAGTTGTCTCTCAAGTTCATGTGATAGCATGTTGATATACTATATGTGTTGCACAGATACAAGGGTGTGCGTGAGGGAACGATTGCTGACAACACATCGTACTACATCTTCACAAAGTGTCCTGACGGAGCGTTTGAGGCAGTGCCGGTCGAGGAGTGGAACAATTACACCCCGCAGATCAGATACAAGTACCTCAACTCTGAGGAGGCAGAGGAAGAGTTTAGTCGGTCAGTCACCTGGCCACTGTGTTGTTTTGTCAGTCAGTTAGCTGGCCACTGTGTTGTTTTGTCAGTCAGTTGGCTGGCCACTGTGTTGTTTTGTCAGTCAGTCACCTGGCCACTGTGTTGTTTTGTCAGTCAGTTAGCTGGCCACTGTGTTGTTTTGTCAGTCAGTTAGCTGGCCACTGTGTTGTTTTGTCAGTCAGTTAGCTGGCCACTGTGTTGTTTTGTCAGTCAGTCACCTGGCCACTGTGTTGTTTTGTCTGTCAGTCACCTGGCCACTGTGTTGTTTTGTCAGTCACCTGGCAACTGTGTTGTTTTGTCTATCAGTCACCTGGCCACTGTGTTGTTTTGTCAGTCAGTTAGCTGGCCACTGTGTTGTTTTGTCAGTCACCTGGCCACTGTGTTGTTTTGTCAGTCACCTGGCCACTGTGTTGTTTTGTCTGTCAGTCACCTGGCCACTGTGTTGTTTTGTCAGTCACCTGGCAACTGTGTTGTTTTGTCTATCAGTCACCTGGCCACTGTGTTGTTTTGTCAGTCAGTTAGCTGGCCACTGTGTTGTTTTGTCAGTCACCTGGCCACTGTGTTGTTTTGTCAGTCAGTCACCTGGCCACTGTGTTGTTTTGTCAGTCAGTTAGCTGGCCACTGTGTTGTTTTGTCAGTCAACTGGCCACTGTGTTGTTTTGTCAGTCAGTTAGCTGGCCACTGTGTTGTTTAGTCAGTCACCTGGCCACTGTGTTGTTTTGTCAGTCACCTGGCCACTGTGTTGTTTTGTCTGTCAGTCACCTGGCCACTGTGTTGTTTTGTCAGTCAGTTAGCTGGCCACTGTGTTGTTTTGTCAGTCACCTGGCCACTGTGTTGTTTTGTCAGTCAGTCACCTGGCCACTGTGTTGTTTTGTCAGTCAGTTAGCTGGCCACTGTGTTGTTTTGTCAGTCAGTTAGCTGGCCACTGTGTTGTTTTGTCAGTCACCTGGCAACTGTGTTGTTTTGTCAGTTAGTTAGCTGGCCACTGTGTTGTTTTGTCAGTCAGTTAGCTGACCACTGTGTTGTTTTGTCAATCACCTGGCCACTGTGTTGTTTTGTCAGTCAGTCACCTGGCCACTGTGTTGTTTTGTCAGTCAGTTAGCTGGCCACTGTGTTGTTTTGTCAGTCAGTTAGCTGGCCACTGTGTTGTTTTGTCAGTCAGTTAGCTGGCCACTGTGTTGTTTTGTCAGTCAGTTAGCTGGCCACTGTGTTGTTTTGTCTATCAGTCACCTGGCCACTGTGTTGTTTTGTCAGTCAGTCACCTGGCCACTGTGTTGTTTAGTCAGTCACCTGGCCACTGTGTTGTTTTGTCAGTCACCTGGCCACTGTGTTGTTTTGTCAGTCAGTCACCTGGCCACTGTGTTGTTTAGTCAGTCACCTGGCCACTGTGTTGTTTTGTCAGTCAGTCACCTGGCCACTGTGTTGTTTAGTCAGTCACCTGGCCACTGTGTTGTTTTGTCAGTCACCTGGCCACTGTGTTGTTTTGTCAGTCAGTTAGCTGGCCACTGTGTTGTTTTATCAGTCAGTTAGCTGGCCACTGTGTTGTTTTGTCTGTCAGTCACCTGGCCACTGTGTTGTTTTGTCAGTCACCTGGCAACTGTGTTGTTTTGTCAGTTAGTTAGCTGGCCACTGTGTTGTTTTGTCAGTCAGTTAGCTGACCACTGTGTTGTTTTGTCAATCACCTGGCCACTGTGTTGTTTTGTCAGTCAGTCACCTGGCCACTGTGTTGTTTTGTCAGTCAGTCACCTGGCCACTGTGTTGTTTTATCAGTCAGTTAGCTGGCCACTGTGTTGTTTTGTCTGTCAGTCACCTGGCCACTGTGTTGTTTTGTCAGTCAGTTAGCTGGCAACTGTGTTGTTTTGTCAGTTAGTTAGCTGGCCACTGTGTTGTTTTGTCAGTCAGTTAGCTGACCACTGTGTTGTTTTGTCAATCACCTGGCCACTGTGTTGTTTTGTCAGTCAGTCACCTGGCCACTGTGTTGTTTTGTCAGTCAGTCACCTGGCCACTGTGTTGTTTTGTCAGTCAGTCACCTGGCCACTGTGTTTTTTTGTCTGTCAGTTCCCTGGCTACTGTGTTGTTTTGTCGGTCAGTCACCTGGCCACTGTGTTGTTTTGTCAGTCAGTTAGCTGACCACTGTGTTGTTTTGTCAATCACCTGGCCACTGTGTTGTTTTGTCAGTCAGTCACCTGGCCACTGTGTTTTTTTGTCTGTCAGTTCCCTGGCTACTGTGTTGTTTTGTCGGTCAGTCACCTGGCCACTGTGTTGTTTTGTCAGTCAGTTAGCTGACCACTGTGTTGTTTTGTCAATCACCTGGCCACTGTGTTTTTTTGTCTGTCAGTTCCCTGGCTACTGTGTTGTTTTGTCGGTCAGTCACCTAGACACCAGGTTTAATCAGTCAGTCATCTGGTCAGTGTATGTAAGATGTTTTCAAGAATTTAAAGATGCATCCTTTTCAGTCTTAAGCAGTGCCTGTAAAAGCGGCTGCATGATGTGCTTGTTCGAATTTGAGTGGCGCCACCACTAGATATCTGAGAGTTCATACATGATAAGGGGTACGGGCAGCCCAGTTGTCTCAAGCGCCACAGTTCTACCAGCCCCATAGTTTCACCTATAATCATTGTCCCTACCCTCATAGTGACTCAGCCTGGAAGCTTGGACACATGTTACACAAGCTATGAGGAAAGTATGTGCACAAGACATTCATGTTGCAGGAGAGACAAAACTCTGAACTACTTCCACATCATGGTGAAGAAGCGCTTACGCAATGACGTAGTGGATATGGACGAGGAAGCTTCTGAGAAGGTGCCCAAGGGTAGCAAGCGGAAAGGGAAGGAGTTTGTAAGTATGGGTATTGCAGTGTTCCCGCAGGCTTTTGAAACTGCCAGTCCCAGTGGACTGGCAACTTACAAATTACCAGTCCCCTTTAAGTTTTGTCAGTCCCAACTTTGAACAAAAAAAAGAAAGAAAAGAAGTATGAATATTACATGCTTTTAATTCTTTAATCATCATGTTCAACATTTCTCTTTGGTTCAAGATTAAGTCTCTAAAAATAGATATTTAAACTCAAAGCAAAGCAAAATGTTATTTGCTCGCACTTTAAATAGACAACGGGAAATCCTGATGCTGAAAGACAAACTGACTTAGTTTGAAAAATATACTTTATTGATTATTTCCGATATTTTATTCAACAACAAAGATTTATGAGGTATGTTGTTTGCAGGTCCACAGGGACTGTCACTCACATGAATGACTGAACCCAGACCTCATTTTACTTGTAAAACACTGTTAATTACCAGTAAAATGAAACACTGGGTTATGTATTTGTCATGGAATAGCCATGATGATAAGCATATCACTCTTCTCATTTATCAATATGAGCCAGGTTTTCTCATCTGGCGTGAAATGTTTGTTTTACACCCAGTCATTTTATGCAAAATGATATAGTGATCCGTATGTGTTGCAGATAATTGGAAATATTTGCTATATTGGGGGAATAAAGTTAGTCTTACTCAGTCAGAAATTTCAACATGGTCAACATGGTCAATAAATCTTCAGGAAATTATTCATGAAGCAAGAAGACTATGTCCTTTCCTGATGATTCTGTTACCTTTAACATCCAGAAACTGACGGATCAGGATGACTGGGCTGAATTGTCTGACGATGATGAAGAGGAAGATGAGGATGGAGAGGATGGTATGCAAACCTAATTCCAGTGGTCATATTTGTTCCAAGCATAATTCATTTGGAGATAGTCTCCATCAACCAGACAAAGATTACCATTATAAACTAAATAACTATTAACTAAATACAACAACTTTGTTCCTCTTTAAACAAATCTTCTACACAGATGACAGCTATAATATCGTGTTGACACTGCAAATTCATTCAACTCAAGGTGATGCTGCAAAGAAGAAACCTAAGAAAGGCAAGGGAAAGTCTGACCCAAAGAGGAAAAAAAATTCAAAACACAATTCTGATGATGAGGCTATCGAGGAGAGTGACGAAGGGGACTTTGATGACAGGGAGGTGGATTACATGAGCGACTCAGGCAGGTGAGTGGCATCAGATAAAGGGGAAGGTGAGGGGCATCAGATAAAGGGGAGGGTGAGTGGCATCAGATAAAGGGGAGGGTGAGTGGCATCAGATGAAGGGGGAGGGTGAGGGGCATCAGATGAAGGGGGAGGGTGAGGGGCATCAGATAAAGGGGAGGGTGAGTGGCATCAGATAAAGGGGAGGGTGAGTGGCATCAGATAAAGGGGAGGGTGAGGGGCATCAGATGAAGGGGAGGGTGAGTGGCATCAGATAAAGGGGTGGGTGAGTGGCATCAGATGAAGGGGGAGGGTGAGGGGCATCAGATGAAGGGGGAGGGTGAGGGGCATCAGATAAAGGGGAGGGTGAGTGGCATCAGATAAAGGGGAGGGTGAGGGGCATCAGATGAAGGGGGAGGGTGAGTGGCATCAGATAAAGGGGAGGGTGAGGGGCATCAGATAAAGGGGAGGGTGAGTGGCATCAGATGAAGGGGAGGGTAAGGGGCATCAAATGAAGTGGGAGGGTGAGTGGCATCAAATGAAGGGGGAGGGTGAGGGGCACCAGATGAAGGGGAGGGTGAGTGGCATCAGATGAAGGGGAGGGTGAGTGGCATCAGATGAAGGGGGAGGGTGAGGGGCATCAGATGAAGTGGGAGGGTGAGGGGCACCAGATGAAGGGGGAGGGTGAGTGGCATCAGATGAAGGGGAGGGTGAGTGGCATCAGATGAAGGGGAGGGTGAGTGGCATCAGATGAAGGGGGAGGGCGAGTGGCATCAAATGAAGGGGGAGGGTGAGGGGCATCAGATGAAGGGGGAGGGTGAGGGGCATCAGATGAAGGGGAGGGTGAGTGGCATCAGATGATGGGGGAGGGTTAGAGGCATCAGATGAAGATGGATGGATTACTGCATGGCGAGTTAGAGGCACTGCTTCCTGACAATGGTTGGTATCTGTGTTTGCAGTGAGTCTGAGGTGGAAGACAAGGAGAAGGCAGATAAGTATGAAGAGAAGGGAGTGGATGAGGAGGCTGGGCTGAGAAAACTTATTGACTCGGGCGAGGAAGATGAAGACGAAGATGAGAACAAGGAAGAAGAGAATGATGATGAGAAGGAGAAAGATAGCAAGGGCAAAAAGACTGGTAGGTGGAGTCATGTCATGGATTATGTGATCATTGACACTGAGTAGAATACGGAGCTAAAGATGTGTATGTAGACTAAAATAGAGCCTATGAAATCTTTTATCATCGTGCAAGCTTATGTTAGAGAGAACAAATAATCTGTTCAAGTTGGTTATTCTTGTTTCTTGCCAACAGGAACATTTCGTGTTGTTATGCATGCATATTTACATGGCAGGTACTGACAGCGACAGTAGCAGCTCCAGCTCTGACAGCGACTCAGATATAGAGAAGGACGACAAGCTCTCCTCAGCTCTGTTCATGCAGGTCAGCTCCCTCACTCTGCAGCTCATTTGGGCAGCTTTTACTCAGAGAAGAACCTAATGGAAACAATTACCGTATTTGACGTAATACGCGCCCAGGGCGCTCTCAAAATTAGAAATAGGGGGCTCTTATTAGAATGGTATTTTGGTGAGAGAAAAAAACAGAGTTGAAAGATAAATTTTGTGGTTTATGCTGACAGCCTGAAAATGTTTATATACGACAGATATATTTTTCCAGAATTTAATTGCCCATAATTAGGGTGGATATAACACACAAGTGCGTATTATACACGAATAAATAAGTCTTGTGTACATTGATCAATCGGAAGGGGTGCGAATTGGGATTGTTCACTAGCCAAAATATTAACAAATATCGCTGTGGGCGCTTATTAGAGCGGGGCCCTTATTACGTCGAATACGGTGTGTTTTCTATTTACAGAGAGTAAGGAAAGTAATCTTATTGATCTTCTGCACAGAAAACATTGCCATTGAGTTTCTCCTGTAGCAATAAAATGCTTCTATGGTTGTAAAATGCATTCTACCATGAATTGGCAAATTATTTGATTCTGTTTGGTCATTCAGAGGCTGTTAAATCACAATAAACCCCCTCTGTTTGAAACAGCTGGTTTGACGGCTGCATCACCACGGAAGCTAATGCTAATTAAATTGTACTTTTTTTCAGTCTTGTCGGTAGGCATAGTTAAATAATTATATCTACAATTATAGGTTACAAAATACAAAGTTGTGATTACTACAATATTCAAAGGATGTGTGGCAATACATTTCATGCAGAAAACATGACATAAGTCTATAAAATGAATGTATTTAAAGTTTTGGGGACAACAGAGAGCTTGGAATTTGGCACTTTTCTTCTGTTTGTGTTGAGTAAGGTGTGGATCAGAGTGTTACAGTGTGTCAGTTGGCTGATGGTGTGTGATTTGTTGCCCATCTACCTTCCACTGGTCATCTTCCCGAGGCAAGGGAGTTAACCAATTGTAAAAGTCCAATTTCCACCCTTGTGGAACAAAGCTGGAATTTCTGGGCTCGATCATTGCACCATTAGTGGCTATTACGAGTAGTGTCCTTTCTGTGTCCCTATTGACCAATCAGATTCCACCTCTCATATCACTTACACTTGCTTAAAAAAAAATGGTGGCGCCCAATCTAGACAACATGATCGATAAAATCTATGTTGTAATAAAAACGGGTCTTACTTTGCGAAGTGCATCAAATCATGTGAGCACCTTGATTAAAAACATGAACAGATTTGGAAAATATCTGTTGAGTCACAGTCACATGGCAGTACACATGCTTTGCAAATCCTGCAATCGACTGAAATCTGTACTGCAGTTTATGAACTGGATGTCGATTTCGTTACCTGATGTTGATTGGACTATACATAGACTTGTTAGTTCCAGCCTAAATATAACTCCATAATTCTAGCCTCGATGGCAAGGGTGGAAACTGGACTTTTATAGTCAGTTCACACCCTTGCCTCGGGAAGATGTCCACTGGTTCATCAGATCCACACACTTGATTACCTAGAGGCTTGATACAGCTGAAATATTATCATACACAGTCAAACCTACGCGTGGTGTGTCGGTGTCGGTGTGTCTCTGTGTCTGTATATCTTTGAAGTGGCACAGGCTTAAAGTGTACGATTAAGAAAACAGATATATGTATGTTTGGGCTAAACCTGGTTAACTTGGACTCATTCCTACATAGCACAAGTATCTTGTGATGTTTGGTAAATGTAATGCTTCTGATTTTGTATATTAATCTGTAATTTTCAGAAAGGCTCGGAGAAGAAAAAAGGTGATAAAACAGCATCTCCAAAACCTGATGAAAGAGGTAACCTGCATGTCATGTATAGCTCTAGTAGGCCATGTCCCTGTCAGAGCCTCGTTTTTATTCTTGTAACATTTTCATATATAAAGAAAATTATGAAATCATGTCCTGGTCTGCTGACCTAGGTGTTGATTGCAAGGGGTAGAACATGAGTGGAAGAACTGGCTGGCATGATAGTACAAGAGGCAAACAAGCACTGGCTTATAGTGGACTTTTTATTATCTCTATGTGTTGTAGGAGTGAAGAGGAAGATGGATGGAGAGTCATCATCCATGAAGAAGTCCCGGACAGACAGTCCTCTCACGACACAGGGCAGTGGAGGATCTAGGCAAGTATAGACCCTGCAGGCTTCAGTTCAGCCTGACACAACCAGGAGTTCCATGTCTGGATTTCTCTGTCATTTCAATGAGTGAGTGAGTTGGGTTTAACGCCGCTTTTAACAGTATTCCAGTTATATCACGGCGTGTCAGCTTAATGTGGGAGGAAAGCCTGAAGTGATGCAGGTCTCAGACGTTTACCACTTCGGTGAAACCCACGAGCACGGGTATGGTGCTGACAAACCTAGAAACATAATTGGGGTGAACCGGGATTCGAACCCACAACCATAGGTTTCTGGCATGCCCAAGGGACGCAACTCTGCAGAGCGGATCGCAGCGCCTTAGACGACTGGGCCACCGGTGCCCCCCCCTGTCATTTCAATGAAGCAAATTTAATTATTAACTTACTTCTACACCCATAATGGTGAAAACTGGAATGGAGAAGCTATCAATGGCATTTTGTTTTTGACATTTTCTGACTACAGTGTTCCCTCGTTATTGCACCCTTCAATAAAGCGCTAACTCGGTTATAACGCGAGGAAAAGCATGGCTCCCAAAATTTACTAACATTTTCAATAAACTCAAGTTTTCCAAAGACATGATGTACTTAGACATTGAAATGCATAATTAAGCCTTGTACACCAGCGGGTGTATTTACATACAGGTATCTGATTTAGATCTTATCGTACATGGGTGGTGGGGTAGTCTAGCAGTTAATAATCATTCTGAAACCTGGCTGGTTCAATTCCTCACATAGGTATACAGCTGATTGCTATTTCAAGCTTAGTTTACACACAGTAATCTCAATCTCTGCATATAAAACCATGCCTAGAACAAAAGGAAAAGCCATTAAAATGATAAATCTTCATGTCTAGTGATGTGTTATCACAGACTTCACATTTACATTAACAAAGTTTGTTATCTTCAGTTCGTTCACCTGAAGCAATTCAATGTAGTTTTTAACTGGGAACAATACACGAAATAGCAATGATACGCAAGTGCTCACAATGAAAAATAGTTCTCGGAAAGTTAACATTCACATAGGCCGACTCTTTTCTAAAGAATATTTTGTGCTGGTCCTCAAAATCTGGCTTATCTATAGTCATATACAGTAATGTTTGTCCCCTGCCATGATATGGCTGTAATGTTACTGGTACAGGAGGTGGTGTAAAGGCCAAAACTCACTCACCCTATCATAAATGCTCAAATAGGATGGCAATGAATCCCAAAATGTAAGTGAGAAATATACTTGCTTTGAAATAACATAAATACTATGGGTTAACCTATACTGATGATCCACTGGTGTATGCTGTTGCTCTTATGAAGGCCAGCACTTCATGGTTCAAATCCCAGATTCACCTTGATTAAAGCCTTTGGTTTGTTTGCACCATGTTTGTTTGTTTCTTGTTTAGTGCGCACACAGCAATATTCCAGCTATATGATGGTGGTCTGTAAATAATCGAGTCTTGACCAGACAATCCAGTGATCAAGCAAGTCTGACCACGCGATCTCGTGAGTCGCAACTTATGACAAGCATAGTCACCTTTTGCGGCAAGCATGGGTTGCTGAAGACCTATTCTACCCTGGGTGTTCATGGGTGTTCACACCATGAACATATGGGTTTCACAAAAGTGGTAAATATCTCTGACCTGCAACACTTCCTCCCACATTAAGCTGACACACTGTATGCCTGTTCATGTTTACAGTTTTGGCTTGAGATGGATATATGTTATTCGCTGTCATTTAATTATTCTTTGTCATCTTTGTTTATAGCGAGGGTATAACAGAAGATGCCATTCGTCGGTACCTCATGCGGAAACCAATGACAACAAAAGATTTACTGCAGAAGTTCCGATCTAAGAAACTGAACATGACAAATGAACAGATGACTCACACTATTGCCCAGTTGCTAAAAAAAATCAACCCGGACAAGAAAATTATCAACAAAGTCATGTATCTCTCTTTAAAATCTGACTGAGAGTTGGTAGTGTGGTATTACTGGTTCTGTGCTGGTCTGGCATTACTGGAGCTGTGCTAGTCCGGCATTACTGGAACTGTGCTGGTCCGGCATTACTGGAGCTGTGCTGGTCCGGCATTACTGGAGCTGTGCTGGTCCGGCATTACTGGACCTGTGCTGGTCCGGCTATACTGGAGCTGTGCGTGCCAGCATTGATGTCCTTTCGACTAGGTCCAGCAACTTTGGCTGGTGATGTCTCTGCCAGATCTTCAATAAGAAATCATCTACGACAAGGTGACCTGCACAACCCAAAGAGCAAGGTTTGAGACAGTGATGACAAGAGGAGGACTACAATACTCAGCATGACTGTTGACCCCTGCAGCTTTGGTACAGAAGGAATTCGTCACTTGTCTTTCCCCAGCAGCAGTACAGTGTTTTACACTGCCAGTGTACATATGTAAATAAACATTATATTCCCAACGATGTTGTTTTATTGACAACACAGTGAAATGTGAATACTGAAACACTTTTAAGATTATGACTCTGAAATGCTTTAATGGGAACTACAAAATTGTTGTTTAACGTCTCACTCAGCAATATTCCAACCATATGAAGGCAGTCTGTAAATAATCGAGTCTGGACCAGACAACCCAGTGATTGATATCATGAGCATCGGTCCTCGAAATGTGTGATCAATGCATCAACCAAGTCATCGAGCCTGACCACCCGATCCTGTTAGTCGCCTTTTACGGCAAGGATGGGTTGCTGAAGACCCATTCTACCCTAGATCTTCACGGGTCACTACTAAATTGCCCAGAAAATCACGAGTCTGCATATCACTAACAGATGTACTTGTATATAGATCTACACAAGTCCTCACTTATGACAGATGTACTTGTATATAGATCTCCACAAGTCCTCAATCATGACAGATGTACTTGTATATAGATCTCCACAAGTCCTCACTCATGACAGATTTACTTGTATATAGATCTTCACAAGTGGTCAACCATGACAGATGTACTTGTATATAGATCTTCACAAGTCCTCACTTATGACAGATGTACTTGTATATAGATCTCCACAAGTCCTCAACCATGACAGATTTACTTGTATATAGATCTTCACAAGTCCCCCTTTATGACAGATGTACTTGTATATAGATCTTCACAAGTGTTCAACCATGACAGATGTACTTGTATGGCATTTTAAGACTTGCAAACACCTCTAGCTTACATTACAGTCTATGTACATACACAGCTCATGGGAAGTTGGGCCTTCTCATAAGAAGACATGGATATCAAGGTATCATTTGGGGAGAGGTGAGGTGAAATGGGGTTTAATGTTTCAATCAAGATTGTTGCACTTATGTAGCGACTGGGTGTGTGCATGCATGCATGGTTGCAGGCTCTCTTGTACTAGTCTTGACTAATGCCGATTTAATTGTGTCAGCCCACCGAGATACCATGCCAGTTTTAACATGAATACCACACTCAAGACACAGTACTATACAGACTGTCTTTGTTTCAACCCCTTAATGTCGAGCGCCAAACAGGGTAACAAGTACAATCTTTCAACGTCTTTTTGTTACAATGTGCTCGGGGGTCAAACCCCCAACCTTTCAATCTCTGGGCAGACACTCTACCACTAGATCGTGGAGGTGGTCGATCTTGGGAAGTCCATTGTATGCCATCTACTGTCAACATCAAGGGCCTTACTGATCACAATGCCCAAATCCCATTATGGGTCACGTCAGACCGACTTTGGTCATTCCATTGGTCGGTCAATCAGAAGGCAGCTTTCTCGTGCTTTACAGCACTACTTTCAAATTGACGACTACGCTTCAAACATATTTGAAACCTGAACTAAAGAACATTCTGTAATGGCTAATAGATGGTCTAGATTGTATGGATACAGTTGTTAAACCCGTAACTATCGTTTGGAGTTAAAGTTTTCGAGGCTGCATGATCAGAAATCACATTCCAACTGTCGCTTTCATAATCTGATAAGCGATGCTCCGATTGGTCGTTCTGACGTGACCCCTAATGGGATGTCCTCAGATCTTTGTATTCACCCGAAGTGTGCTTTCATCACCTCCAAATTAATGTTGAAAATGTGATGTCGCACATCATTTTAAGAAATGAGTTATGTCATGCACAGCTAGCATAAATGTGTGTGATCATGTTTTCATGCCTCGATTTAGTACCCTTGTATAATGACAACTCTTGGCCCAAACTATACATTACATGTGATAAAATGCAAGGTGGTTTGGTACTTCATAAATCAGTTGTAAGGATAGAGTAGACCTTCCATGCTGCTGTGGTAGTAGCACACCTGCAGTACTTTCTACTCTTTGAGCATGACACGATACATCTATTTCAATTACAAAGCAAGAACTATCACATATGCATTTATAAAGCATCTGATTACATAACATGTTCTCTACCTGCTGGTATGTTTACATTGGAAATTATAATGGAGCCTGAGACCGTGAGTTCCCTCCCATTGTTTCAAGATTAATGAGTTTGGTTTAATGCTGCTTGTCTACAGGTCTTCTATGTTTCCGAACAGGCAATGCCCACGAGACAAACCTGGAAGCATTATCAGGGCAAATCTGGGATTCAAACCCCTTAGACATGGCCACCTGTGCACCCTCCCAAAGAAGAGCTCTCTACAATGATTTATTGTGAGGGGTGTCGCAAAGCTTCAAGGTGAATGTGCCAATTGCGGTACATGAAAGGCTGTATTCAATACAATTGGCTTACCCTCACATTCTCTATACAATACTCAAAGCCATTGAAAATGCAATTCATTTTCAGATTGTGTGTATTTTATTAGTGAAAGAAACCAACAATAATGACAAATATAACCATCATGTCGAATGTTCTGCCAGTGTCAACTCAGCCACTGTCCGAGTTGGGTGCTGAGGAGTTCGAACCCTCCGTCCAAGCTCTTCCCACAAGTGTTCAATTGGAATCATGTGAGGTGACATGGCAGGCCAGTTCATCACACGGATGTTGTTCCTGGTCAGAAAGTCTCCCGTGAACCTTGCAGTGTGTGGACGTGCATTGTCATGCTGGAGACAGGCTGATGTCAGCTGCCATGTTGAGCCAGTAATGGCAAAAGGTGGACGAGGGATATTGTTCACATAACCTCGAGCATTGAGGTTGCCTTGGCTAACTGAAAACAAGCATTAATGGCACCCCATACCATCACACAGCCTCCTCCAAAGCGATCCCTTTCGAAAACACAGTTGTTAGTGAAGCACACAGCTGCTCATTGCTGTCTGGCAACCCTGTGTTGGTGTAGCAGGATCTGGCTTTGATAAGGTCTATGACACCGTATGCCAAATGCAGCCAGGCGCCTTCTGACGGTTTGAGAGCAGATGCGGGGTTGACGGGTCCCAAAAGTCCTCCTGGTTGTATCTACGGCTGTTTGGAATCTGTTTCGAATGTGCAACAGACAGATGTGACGGTCTTGGCGAGGTGTCATCACAGGTGCTGCACCAGGACTCGGGCGATCACCAGCTGTCCCCGTTGTGTTGAACAATGCCACAGTCGAGTTATCATGGATGGATGGACAGTAAAACGTCTGGCGAAGATCACTTGAGTTGCCCCTTCTTGCAGCATTCTGATTGCTTGATTCCTGCTGGCTTGGACGAGTCTTGGCATATTGAACAAGTGACTGATGACCATTTTTGTGTGTACTTTAAAGGACCTGTGATCTGGTTTTTCATGTGCAGCATGTGGCCAGCAACAGTGGTTGGGTTTCTATGCTGTGTTCACAGATGCATTTTTCACTTTCAGACTCATTCTTCCAGGATGGCCTGAGGTTCCAACCCGAACTGTCACATGGGGACACATATTCCTCACAGCACTATCATGATGTTTAAAAACGTTTTGGGTAATTGCTCTTTGCACAAGTGCACGCATCTAAAGCAGTTGCGTTTTCAATGGCTCTGTGTATATGTACAATTTCATGTTGGATGACAAACAAAACAAGAAAGAAGTGAGCAAAGCTCACATACCCGTTATCCCCACTGGTCAACAACAAATAGTAAATAGTTTGTTAATTTATGAAATATACCTGTTGCTTTAAGTCAGAGGAGCTGCCCTTTCCTTTGTAACCCCATGAGGATGCATTATGTTTGAAATGAACACGTTTTTGCAAATATATTTCAATCTAGTGTGGGATAATCAATGCTTAGCACAACATACATTGTTGATGTTCCTTAATGTTTCCATGGAAACAGCAAAAATTAAAAAGTTCAGAATCTTCAAACTTGCAAAAGGCACAAGTACTCATTGTGGTTTAATGTGTGTAGCAAGTTTGGTGAAGCTAGGGTGCATGGTTTAAAAGTTATGGGCCGTACAAAAGCTCGGACAGACGGAAAGCTATATACCCTGATTTACTTCGTAAACGGGGGTATAATAACTATCAAAAAAAATAACCGGGGACAGCATCCTCTCAGTCTTTTAGAAAATGGCCCCCTTTCTTGAAAATGACCCTACTTTATGACAACTAGAATGAATACTGCTTATGCAAGCATGATATGCAACTATCTGGAAAGACAACACAAGACATAGTTAAACCTGACATTTACTTTACAATGTATGATACATTATTTTGCCACAGCGGTTGATGGGGCAGCAGCTCCCTTCCTTCTGGGCTTGGGAGTTGTTCCTTCACGGAATCCATTTCTGAAAACAATATCAAGTGTTAAGCAATCAAGCATATTATGAAAATAAGAATACAAAAACAGCACATAGAATATTTGTGTAAAAGATTTCACATGAGCAACTAGTCCACATTCAGTTTGAAATAGTTAGTCATTGCCCATGAACTCTTAAAACCAGTCAAACAGAAGCTTTTACTGCTGTGACACCAAGATCCAAGATTCTAGGGTGATAGATGAAGCCTACATTTATTAGGGCTGAAACGATATCCCGGGACACTGATGCATCGCGATTCACTCCAAACAATACGGTGTGCGATTTGTGAGGTGCTGCGATTTTTCACGATACGTTTTTTCAAAGACGTATATATGTACGTCTTGTTTTTTGTAATAAACTTTTATCACAGATACGTTTTTAATGTGTTTTAACTCAACAACACCATAGGCCGGTAAACCGGCCAAGAAGCATCGAGTCCCTAGGGTCCGTAGGCTGGTTAACCCGCCAAGCTGTAGTCACGTCAAAATAGTATATAGTTTTAAGAACCTACCTGTCATACTATTCATTTATTAAATCTATCACATCTCACAATGTCTGAATTACGTATTCTATTTCAATTTATCATTTTTTTATCGATAGATTGAAAATATAATTCTCCGACTGATACTTCGACAACGGGTGCACATCGAACATGTCAAAGAGCAAAACAAAGACGTTTCAAGCAAGTCTTTAAATATGTTATACAAAGTGATAAATAAAATCAATAAAAATATATCTAAAAGTGGTCAAACTTACAGGTAAGTTATTACTTCCATCTTTGCATGCGATCGCATGTAATGTTAGTCAAATGACATCTCGGCTTTGGTCGCCTCGAATTCTCGGATCAGACACGATGTTCAATGCCAAAATATATGCATGAAAAATCTTTGTCACAGCTTGTAACCTAAAATGATACATCCACGAAGCTCCATATTTTTAATATAGATCGCGATTTCCTGCTTAAAAAGTTCAGAATAACACTATTTAACCAAAATATTTCGTAAAAATTTGAAATTCATCGTACACGAGGATTTGTAATTTGATTGCCTGCCTCAAGTCACGTGCTCAAATTTGACCAATCATTAACCTTGTAGCAGATTTCGGCAAGAAAGCGTCGTTAAAAACAATTTGTTATCCAATGAAATCTGATGTTATAGCAAAGATAAGACTCCAGGCAATATTACGAGCGTGTAGATGAACAAACAAGCTTTCTTCGACGAACGTGTTATTCATACGAAGCTTTCGAAAATGGAGGTATCTCTTCATGTTACCGAGCGGACAGCCGCTGTTATCCGGAAATGGGTGAAAACAGATACTATTCATAATTCTTTTTCAAAATAATTTTTCAATTACGTAAATAATGAAAATAAAAAAGAAATGACAAGTAGATCTTTTGAAATCTTATATTTGCCCCAAATCGTCAAATTTTCGCTTCTTTGGTCCTTAATTTGGACGTTGTGAATGTGTTAGCTCACATTTTTATAATTTACAACGAACTTAATTAAGTTGTCAATGCATTATTTAAATAATGTGATAAACATAACTTTCATATTTATAAACACTAGGATTAGACCTTTCAAATGTTGTATAAAATGGCTGTTGCTATAATTGCTTTTTTGCCTTTATACATGAAAATGGCAAATCATTAGTTACTGGACACTGGTACATTTAGTATTTACTCCTACCATCTAGTCACAACTCACAAATATGTAGGAGTGTTACTTGTTTGTTTGCTAGCCATTACATGGAAATGGCAGATGATTTATTAAGTTAAAATACTCATTACAGTATATATTTTATGACTCATGAACATTCATTCACTTTCATTTAATTTTTCATTTTAATAAACTAAGTTATATTCATTTATCTCTTGTCTTCTCTTGTCACAATATGTATCGTAGCGTATCGAGATACATATCGAATCGTGATGTAAGTATCGAGATACGTATCGTATCGGAACTTATGTGTATCGTTGCAGCCGTAACATTTATCTAGGAAATAATCTGCCTGTAAAACATCTATGCTACTACATGTTATACACCATTTGAAAGGACTAATCCTTCTGTTTATACATATGAAAGTGCAAGCTAACAAAATCACGATGTCCAGATTAAGCACTAAGGAAGTGAAAATTTGATGATTTTCGGCAAATATACGATTTTATAATATCCACTTACCTATTGTTATATTATTTTATTTTCATTGTTTTAAGTAATCAGAAAAATATTTTAGAATAAATATTAAATAGTATTTGTCATAACCTATTTCTGATAACAGTGGTGTCCGGTCAGTAATGACACTTTCTTGAAGAGATCTGCTACAAGGTTCGTGATTGGTCAAATGTAAGCATGTGACCTAAGGCAGCCAACCAAATTACTACAATGGTACCATCCTCGTGTAGAAATTTCAGCTTTTGATGGAGGTTTTGGTAAAATTGTGTTATTCTGAACGTTAAAGCAGGAAATCCCGATCTATATAAAAATTATGGAACTTTGTGGATGTATCAAGCTGTGACAAAGATTTCACATGCATATACTTTGGCATTACACGTGTGAGCCGAGGAATCAAGGCGACGAAAGTCGAGATGTCATTTGACTTACATTACACGCTATAGCACAGAAAGATGAAAATAATAACTTTGATGTATGTTTGACAACTTTTAGATATATTTTTGTTGATTTTATTTATTACTTTATATAATATACTTAAAAATTTGCTCTTTATTTTGCTCTTTGACATGTTGGATGTGGACCCGTTGTCGAAGTGTCAGAGCATTGTATTTTTAATAACATTGCAGGAAATAGTGAATAATTTTTTAATCTATTGATAAAATATAAATTACAATGAAATACATATTTCAGACAATGTGAAATCTGATAGATTTAATAAATGTATGATATGACTGGTAGGTTCCTAAAATTAAGTATTATTTAGACGTGGCTAAAGTTTGGCCGGTCTACCAGCCTGCGGTGTCTAGGAACTCGTGACTTCTTGGCTGGTGTACCGGCCTGCGATGTTGAAAGAGTTAAACTTTCTATAAAACAATCCACATGTGATGTAATGCCATATTGTGTTCAATGAAAAATTCCAATTTTTTTTAATTGGTCTGTTTTCAGTGATATCATATTACAGCTATATGATGGAAAATCAGGACCAGACAAACTAATGATTGATAGCATGAAGACAGTAGCATGCCATTGAGAAATGATGCCTCACAACTTAGTTCCAAGGATAGGTTTCTCAGGACCCAATTAATCACCTTGTACAACAAATATGGGGCTACTGATCACAATAATTCCCATGGGTTAAATTTGTCTTGTTTGTCTTTTAACACACACAATAGACGGTGGTCTGAAAATAATCGAGTCTAGACCAGACTATCCGGTTAATTGACATCATGAACTCGATCTACGCAATTGGGTTACGATGACATGCATCAAACAAGACAGAAAGTCTGAGCACCCAATACTGTTAGCTGCCTCTTACGACAACAAT
Organism: Haliotis cracherodii; assembly: GCF_022045235.1. Lineage (NCBI taxonomy): Eukaryota > Metazoa > Mollusca > Gastropoda > Lepetellida > Haliotidae > Haliotis > Haliotis cracherodii. The sequence goes on along the minus strand of NW_027266297.1, from coordinate 52,383,648 downwards.
GGGTTGGTGAAGATCTATTCTGTACCCGGATCTTCATGGGTCAATTTTGCCTTCAGTCACTGTGAGAGGTAGGAAGTATCTGATGACTACCAGGGCTCAAGATGAAGGCCGTATCAGTGTATGTATGCATGAAAATATGCACGATGCGGTGGATAATCACGGCATACATGTACGGTCTAACATACATTAGAGACATATTTCCAAGAAATAATAGATTTCAAATAGCCTATTTCCTTGAGTATAGTGTGCATTTTAGTTCTAGAAAAAAGGCGGTGTAACACACAACAAATGAATTTTGATTATTTTTCCCCAACGCAACATGAGCACATAAAAACAGAAATACCATGTCAACAAATCCATACTGAAGTACGCAAGTTAATCATGTAATTTCACTGTCTGACCTGTTTACATGAGAGTAGCAATGATGTGCATATCTAAAATGAAATACAAGATTAATCCATCAAATTCCATTCAGTACTCCTAAGTGTACTGTTTAGTTTTGCCAGTACTCCTATATTGAAATAATAAGGCAGGGTTCCCCCTAGACACCAATATCTGAGAGTCACCTTGACTCAGCCTATGCATTTTTGGGAGTCAAAAATATTTTTTGAGAGTCAAATGTTTTATTGTATGATAAATGAAATTTAAAGTGTTCACCGTTAATTTTACACTTAAAAGTCCTTAGTTTAAGTTAACAAGTACTAGTCAGTGTATTCAGCTGATTGTACTACAGAGAAATAAAGGATATATGAATGAAAAACAAAGTTTGTTGGTTTTATTTTTTCACTATCTTTAATTATTTCACAATTCATAAAACAATTTACAGTAACAGTAATGTCAGGACGAAAAAATAACATCAGTCTTAACTATTAGAATATATTTCATGTTTAGATTATTATAATCATATAATATCACCAACTCATTCTGTGATCAGTGAAGTTGAACTGAACTTGTGAAGCATTATCACATTTGTGTTAAATAGTGTTCAGTAGTATTTAACTACTACATGTACTAGTATCTTGGTCTACTTTCTCCTTTCTCTTGTTTGAAATAGTTCGACAGCTTTTCCAAAGTCAAATTGTGTCACTCTTGGCGGGCCTTGTAATCTTATAAACATAAGTCTATTGAGTCTTTGGTTAGTCAGTCGATTGCGTACAGGATTCTTTATGGCATTCTGAACACTGAACCCCCTCTCACAGGGCGCTGAAGAAACAGGTATAATGCACGCTAATATAGCTAGCTTCACAAAATCAGGATATGTATCTGCATCATCTCTGATGAGATGTTTACACAGTTGGTCAAAAGTAAACACACCCTTGTAGCCTCTAACATTATGTTTAAACAAGAGGAACTGGTTCAAGGCTCTGTCCCTCTGTAAAAGTTCTCCATAGTTTTCCAAAAGCTTCTCAAGCTGTTCCTGACAATAGGTGACAAGATCATCTGGATATCTTGAAGGGTTGAGAAGCATGTCAAAACACTCCAAGATATCTAGATCATCTTGAGGGAACCTCTCTGACAGTTTATTCTTAAGAGAATTAATGTAATTGACACGAAGAGAATTAAACCTGTCTCTCATTGGGCCATTGTCAACTACCTCCACATTTTTGTAATTCGTCTTCTGCCCCTGTTGTGGAGCGCCTAGGTCTTGAAGGACAGTATTGACATGGTGTGATCCCTGTTTCATGGTTTCCAATGTCTCCATCGTTGCATTCACACAGTGTCTAACCGCAGACAAATTGACTTTGTCCTTTTGGAATGTAAGGCTTAAAATCCCAATTACGGACAAGACATCTAAGAATAAAGCCGTTACAAGAACGAACAAGGAGCTAGCCATGAAATTATGTAAGCCAACTGCTTTAGGATCTCGCACTGCATGTACATCTTCCAATGACATAATAATGGCATCCTATGTCTGCATAATCATTTTCACTGCTGCTTCCACTGATAAACATCTTACTGAGGTAGGTTCTTGAACCTGTCTTCTGTTACCATGTAACAGGTCTTGCAACTCTCGTAGTTTATCATACTTCACAGAGGAATCTGTATAATATCTGTATAAGATGTCGATGTGTCTGTGATAGTCGTTTAGGTAGGGGACATCACGAGCTGCTTGTGATGCCGCTAAGTTTAATCTGTGAGCTGCACAATGGACCTGCACCAATTTGGGATTTCTTCTTTTCAGCCTCGCCCCCAACCCATTTAATCGCCCAGTCATGACAGCGGCACCATCTGTGCCAAGACCCATTACTCTGTAGAAATTGTCATTGTTCTAATTTACTAGATGTTTTCTGTGAAGAAATTCGATTAGACTTTTCTCTATCCCTGCAGCAGTACAATCATGAACGTGTTCATTTCCAGCAAAACCAACCTTAACTTCGCCAGTGTTTACATCAACGTATCTAACATAGATAGCAAGTTTTTTTTCTACATTCACATCACGTTTCATCTAGCATGACACCATAGAAGGGACTGTCTCGGATAGCTTTGATTTGATTTTTTTCTAGCACATCAAACACACACTGTTCCATCTCGTCAACAATTCCGTGCTTTCTGTAAAAATTGTTGCAATTGCTAATCCCGTTTTCAACTTGCGTTTCCATCAAATCTCCAAATGCATCTGACGAAATGTTACGTTTTGCCATCACATAAACAGTTCTTAGTTGTTTTACATGTGATTTGGTTTGTGCATTTCTATTGTCTTCTACAACATTCTGTACGTTTGCTTTCGCGGTTTCAAATTGTCTTTGCAATTCTAAAATCTTAATGGAATCAACATGATCTTTTGACTGTTCATGTCGGGTGAGAGTTGAATGTTGGTAATTTGTGCAACCTTGCACAAAAGGATTGTTTTGTTTTGCATTCAAACAAATGTCACATGTCATTCCACTTGTTCCACGCTCGTATCTTAGCCACAAGAATTTTGACAGCCATTCCGTCCGGAAAACGCGACTTACTTTCGGTTTCTTTGGACTAGACGCTTCTGTGTCACTAACAGTACTTGAATTGTTTTTATCGCATATCTCTTCCGTTTTCTTTGAATACTTTTCATTCACGTTTTCTTTAAATTTGAGAAATTTCCCCAAACCAAGTTGTTTCTTTTTGTCGGCCATCGCGACACACAGAACTGTCAAACACAACAAATGTATTGTCCCCTCTGGGAAGCAATGGTTCAACCAATCAATAACGCTCAATATTACTCTCTAGAGAGGTCAATGGCTTAATTTAGAATTGATATTAGGCCGGGGAAATCCCAAACCGCGAATCGACGTTGCGTTTTAACACTTAATATTTTCTGGTTGAATACAGTTTATAAGCAACAACAAACACGCCCGAAGCTTTGTATTTAGTATATACCATATTTATTAGGGGCAATTAACTTCTGGAAAAAAATATCTCTCGTGTACAATACACACAGGCTTTAGTATCATTTCAGGCGGAAATAGCATAACAAATCCGAATTGAATTACGCAAGTTAATCCTGCTGTTACACTATATCTGGTAATAAGAATGTGTTCTCTGTATATCTGACATTATGTTTGTCATCTATTATATTAATTTTATTTAAAATTTCATTCAATAATGTTTACCTAACCTTCGGCAAAATCGTCTGTCCCTCTGATACTAACAACTTCCATTTACCCCGTTCCATAGGGTCCGCTAAACCACATTCCATGACCGCATTACTCATTACACATTATTCACAGCACCAATGTTAATATTTTATTCTGTTTCGTTTTTTACGAGTCTACACATGTAGATAAACATGTGAGAAAATATGTCAAAACGTAAAAAAAAAATTCAATTTGCGTAGTTTTCCTTTGTTTACATCACGTGCTGCCATCGAAGCCACACGATGTGTGAGTGATCACTTTAATGAACAAATATATTTTGTAGTGTATCTCACAGTCGCAAAGTTGTGTAGCATATCTATAAAATTATGCAATACAATATGTAAAGCCCCCGTCTGTTCTGATTTTAGCGTTTGTCTAAAAACGAGAGAGAAGTCTGGTCATGTGATAGGGTTTGAAAATTTGCCCGCGGCAGCGGTGATTTGCGAAGTTATGTTACTTCTAAAAACGACGATTAATTAAAAACAAGACTTAACTTTTAAGACAATATGTTGTCTACGGAAAATGTTTATGAATAAGTTCAGGTAGGTAGTTGTAATATTTACATTCCAAAGCTGATAAACAAGAACCAGAAACCATATGCCGAGTGGATATTTTTTAATTGTGTCAGTCATGACGCAGTCATTTATTTCTGGACGTATTTTTCCTTAATTGAGAGTCATATACGCAAGAATCCTGCGTCAGGGAAACCCTGATAAGGAGTATGTACTCCTGAGGCTGAAAATTATCTGGAGCCCTGGACTACAAAACAAGCACACTATACTATTGGCATACCCTTTCCTTGCAGATACTCAAACATATGACAGCCTCCTACCTGAATCTCCTGAAGACAATCTTGAGATGCCTCATCCTGCCAGTGCCAGTTGTCCTCCTCCTCTTGGACTTAATACTCCAGTTAACTGTAACAATGCATTGTTTGTCATAACAGTCATAAACAAACAGGGCCATTTTAATTATGTACTTGCTCCAAGCTAACTAAAATACAATCCTCAACTTATAAAAAAACGTAATTAGGCAATCAACAACTATTTAAGTGACCTATGTTAAAGATATACCTTGGGCAAACAAACTTCACATTTTTGATTGTCAGATCAATCAGGTAGGTACTGAGAAGATTGAACTCCTTCCCCTGAAGTTATTGAAATGAACATCATTGAAACAAGGGTTCTCATGCTATACTGCACTATGATGACACTTCAACATGTACAACAATACTTCTTCTGTATTTGCAAAATAATATTCTCAAGCAGGATTTTATAGCTAGAGACTCAAGATCAATGGCCTATTTCCTAAAAGTGCCAAATGCATTCTCGCTTTCTTGACTTAACCCACAAACTGTTTTCACTGAGAAAAAGACTCAATGACAAGATTATCAATCATTTCTCACAATCTTCACTTCTGAAGAAAAACTTACATGTCCTTTTCCTGGCGGCAGGGTAGCCACATGATGCACAGGTTTTCTTCTGGATATGATAACCACGGCGCCCACACCTGCGGCAGTGTGTGTGGGTTTTGTTGTGCCGCTTACCAAAGCTGGATGTACCTTTGGTCTACAATCAAAGAGGTATTGCTTTTTCGAAAGAGTAATTCACCTGCCTGGAAGCAGCAGTATTTGTCCATTACAACTATTTAAGGAAGTTGCACTTATTTCAAATACAAATTGTTACCTGGTGGCATTTGAGATGAGTAAATTCAAGGTGGCAGCTCCACAAAAAAATACATGGATGTGTCACGATATTAGTTATTCAACTACATTTTTTTAAAAAATTCATTAATAGCAAAAGTAACAAAAGGCACTAAAGGCTCAAATCAGTGTTCAAAATTAAGCTGGTCCTTAGTGTTCTTGACATCTGTTCCTATAGTATTTTAATTTAAGGATCCATAAATCTTTAACATAAGGGTTATGGCATGGACACTTGACTTTACTGTTTAATTTAACACTGCAAGGTTTCATTACAGTCCAATAACTAGTAAAAAATAGTGTCCTCTCATGCCTTTCCAATGTTGTTTATTGCACCATACTGGGCTACAGTCATCACACTTCAACAGATTAATAATACCTGTATTCTCTTTAATCATATTCTTGTAGAAAAAGGACTGCAACTATCTTGTCAGATATTTTGCTAAAGCCAAAATTGTCTCAAGAGATTTACATGTTGTAATATTTGACAATATGGAAAGTTATAGGTCGAACTGAAAGTAATGTTGTCCTCAAGTGTTCATAATTAGTATGTTAGTAAATGAAATAAATATTGTTTGGTGATGTCATGGCAATACATCTAATTTCCAAAACTCTGCATCCTTGGCAGTTGGATGCATTATCACGCAAACTGTACTATAAGTGGGATATTATAGGTTGTAGAAGTAAGAGGTTACACGGCATGGAAGTCAGGCGAAAAGGAACTTTGTGTATTGTAAAAAAATCCTTCATTCAAAAGAATAAAATTCCTCTGTGTAGGGCCTGGGGCATGTGTCAAAATATGATCTCGTCGAAAACCTAAATTTCGATTTAAAACATTTCTGAGGAAAGTACGTCAAAATACCCCGCACCAGATCTAATTTATTGTGCAAAAACTAACACTTCCGTGGGCTATCCCTACGTATCGTTAACCATAAACTACATCTAACAGCACACTTAGTGTATAGTTCTTTCCCTCAGTAATGTACTGAGTTCACCGTGGCTTTCACGTGTATATGGTGAATTCTAAACTGAATTATTAACCGCTGTACAAGTTTCCTCTCGAAAATATCTGTTTACTTGAACACACATAAGTTTAATCTTATGAAATACCACATTTTAATAATCATATTGTTTATAGAAGACGTGATGTTTATGGATTTAGTAGTTCCCCTAGGTCACAAACCAACCATTTTCTATCCAGCGGAAGTGAGAGAACGAGTTCAACCTCGTTTTGGTTGTTACCCCGGAAGTTGTGATATTCGTATCACATGATCATCACATGATTACCTTATGCAGCATTCAGGCAAGGGCAGTCGAGAAGAATGCAAAACTGTATTTTTATGCCCCAACAAAATGTCGGGGGTATATAGTTATACCAAGGTTCCGTCTGTCAGTCTGTCCGTCCGTTCGTCCGAAAACTTTGTCCGCGCGATTTCTCTTAAACTATTCAGGGGATTCATCTCAAACCTAGTACATATAATCAGTGTCATATGGAGGGGTGCAGTCCAAAGAAAAAAAATGTTTTTATTAATTTTCCATTTTTTAATGAATTTTTCAAACCCTAACGTCCGTCCGAAAACTTTGTCCGCGCGATTTCTCTTAAACTATTCAGTGAATTCATCTCAAACTTAGTACATATAATCTGTGCCATATGAAGGGGTGCAGTCCAAAGAATAAACTGTTTTTATTAATTTTCCATTTTTTTTAATGAATTTTTCAAACCCTAAGCTAACCCTATCCTAGCTATTTAATTTGTAACTACTGACACACTTGGCGGGTCGGGGGTATTAGTGAGCCACGCTCACTTTTGCACTTGTTAAATTAAAAATAGGTGGTAACCAAAAAATGCTTCAATGAATGAGGTTTCGCTTTAACCCCCACCCCAGCCGAAAATGCGCCAATCTTATTAAAATCAGATCTACCGCTAAAGCTCAGCAACCCATGCTTGCCGTAAAACGCAACTGTGTGAGAGGCGACTATCGGGATCGGGTGGTCAGGCTCGCCAACTTCGTTCATGCATCGTATCCCTATTGCGTGGATCGATGTTCATGATGTCAATCACTGGATTTTCTGGTCCAGACTCGATTATTTACAGACCGCCGTCATATAACTGGAATATATTGCTGAGTACGGCGTTATCCATGCAGTTGGGATCGATGACATGCATCAACCAAGTCAGCGAGTCTGACCACCCGATCCTGTTAGTCACCTCTTACGACAAGCATATAGTCGTCTTTCACGGCAAGCATGGGTTGCTCTCAAAGACCTATTCTATCCCGGATCTTCATGGGTCACGATATCTCAGGGCTACGATAGTTTCGAAAATAGACTACGACAATCACGAATTTTCAACGATAATTTTAGGGCTAAGATCGCTTCGAAAATCTAGGCCCTGCGCCAAGATCAAAGTGCACCTCAAAACTCTCCCACGATAAAGCTCATATCAGACGTGATACCGCAAGGGGAGACCACTCGCGTTGTTTTGATGGCTTGATTTTTCTTCGCTGTTTCGTAGAAGATCCTCAGTGTTGGATGTTTTAACATGGAACTCTTCTGGTGCCTCAAAAGAGAACCAGGTCAAAATTGTTTGAAGGATGATAAGTAACCATGAACTAATAGAACAAAGAAATTAGAAATATGAGATAACACCACCATATCTTTAAACAAGATATTTATTAACATGGGTATATAGGAACCGTGGACCCATAAAATGTTTGAAAAATATTATACGGTTCAGATTGTTGAAATAAAATAGTCGCATAGATATAATTAAAAGATACCTTGTTTTGCAGCAAAGGGCACTTTTAGTACATACCCGGTAACTGGCGTGCATACCAAGTTTCCCCATATGCCCCGGAGGAGAGCCCTGCCTTGTTTTAACCTATTGTGAACCGAAGAATAAACGACTGTTCAACCGACGCAACATTGAAGAAGGATATATGAATAATTGAAGAAACATTGGATACAAAACATCGCCTGCCAAATAAGGAGAGTGGGGGAACTGAAAAACATATTTAAGTGTCTTTTACATGAGATAAATACATACAATAGACATAAGGTTATTTCCAGGCTATAAGACTAAACTACTGAGCTAAACATAGCCCCCTCTCATTATTATAGCAAAGTGTCTAATAGAAATGCTGGAATTCAAGGCGTCTTTGAAATATATTTGATATTTTCATAAATAGACGCCATGCATACAACACATTTCACTTCAATCCAAATGAAAACAAAACACTGCATGCTTAGTCTATTCAGTTATACCCATAGTGCACAATGATCACTGGCGAAGACTCCGGCCGCTTCAGAGACAGAACTTGTGTCTTATCTTGTTAAATAACGTGTCTATGTGTTGGAGTGACATGACACAGTTAACATGTGTATGAGTGGCACAGGCTATATAGCCCCTATTTCTTAATAAGTGAACACTATTGTTATAATCTGAAGACTGTAAGGACGGTTATTAAAACAGACAAATCAAGTAAACAGCACCATTCAACAATGAAAGGTCTTGATTTGTATCTGAAAAGAAATTTATGTAAATTATATTACACATATACTGTGTCTCATGAATCACACTACATATAATTAATTACATATAATAACTGTGCATTAATAGTGTTAGATCCACAAATAAATTATGTATAAATGTATTGTATTCTGGGCTCCGACCGCCACGAAGTTTCTAATACTGTAACAGGTGAAGTTTACGATAACTTGACGTCCCACAACACAAGGAAAAAATAGTTGTATCAGGAACGTAGCCGGAATTTCGTCAGTATATCATCCAAACTGTCATTCCTATTGTAAATAAAAGCGACAAAACTCTTTCCATAGCCACAAGAAATCTCTGGTGAAAGCAGAGTCGATTGTACGATACCGACTGTACCAGGAACGTGCGCTTATGAATCGCTATTGAATAGTGATGACACCAGGTGTTCGGGAAAACGTGAGCGTATCCTGCTCCACAGGTGACACCCGTCATAAACACATGCAAATGCAAGTCAACGGGAAATATGGTAGAATCCAAAATAGGGAACTGCATCTGACAACATTTTTGTCACTGATGCGTCAAATTTGGAAATGTCTACCATAAAATGTTTTGAAAGCTTTACTGAGACCTTGAAAGTTGTAACCTTGATCAAACAACTTGTCAGCGAAAGTGGTATAATGACGATGGGGCCGACGCCCAGTCTGCCTGCTTCCTCCTCGGATGCTTTTAATACATTACCCCTGTATTTTCTGTCTGCGTGTGGTGTTCTCCAAGGACGATATTGTTTGCTGTAGTAACCCTACGACCTCTGGACTAAAAATGAATACTGGGTCAATATTAGTTAATGTTTATTTCTCATAACTAATCGTGCGTGGAGCGTTCTCGGTTATGGTCCCTACAGGTTCTTGTCGATCATACCGCCATGTGATGTCGATCATACCGCCATGTGATGTCGATCATACCCCCATGTGATGTCGATCATACCGCCATGTGATGTCGATCATACCGCCATGTGATGTCGATCATACCGCCATGTGATGTCTATCATACCGCCATGTGATGTCGATCATACCGCCATGTGATGTCGATCATACCGCCATGTGATGTCGATCATATCGCCATGTGATGTCGATCATACCGCCATGTGATGTCTATCATACCGCCATGTGATGTCGATCATACCGCCATGTGATGTCTATCATACCGCCATGTGATGTCGATCATACCGCCATGTGATGTCTATCATACCGCCATGTGATGTCGATCATATCGCCATGTGATGTCGATCATACCGCCATGTGATGTCTATCATACCGCCATGTGATGTCGATCATACCGCCATGTCTATCATACCGCCATGTGATGTCAATCATACCGCCATGTGATGTCTATCATACCGCCATGTAATGTCGATCATACCACCATGTGATGTCTATCATATCGCCATGTGATGTCGATCATACCCCCATGTGATGTCGATCATACCGCCATGTGATGTCTATCATACCGCCATGTGATGTCGATCATACCCCCATGTGATGTCGATCATACCGCCATGTGATGTCTATCATACCGCCATGTAATGTCGATCATACCCCCATGTGATGTCGATCATACCGCCATGTGATGTCTATCATACCGCCATGTGATGTCGATCATACCGCCATGTGATGTCTATCATACCGCCATGTGATGTCGATCATACCGCCATGTGATGTCAATCATACCCCCATGTGATGTCGATCATACCGCCATGTGATGTCTATCATACCGCCATGTAATGTCGATCATACCACCATGTGATGTCTATCATATCGCCATGTGATGTCGATCATACCCCCATGTGATGTCGATCATACCGCCATGTGATGTCTATCATATCGCCATGTGATGTCGATCATACCCCCATGTGATGTCGATCATACCGCCATGTGATGTCTATCATACCGCCATGTAATGTCGATCATACCCCCATGTGATGTCTATCATACCGCCATGTGATGTCGATCATACCGCCATGTGATGTCTATCATACCGCCATGTGATGTCGATCATACCGCCATGTGATGTCTATCATACCGCCATGTGATGTCGATCATATCGCCATGTGATGTCGATCATACCGCCATGTGATGTCTATCATACCGCCATGTGATGAGCGAGTGGTCCGGCTAGACCGTGGGTCGACACCCGGGTCCGTACACGACCGGCTTACCATTACCCTCTCAGCTCCACCGCGAAGTGATCTTCATGAGGAACAATACAGTAGTCCACGACTGCCAGGCACCGTGTCGACACTGATGTGAAGTCACCGACCATGCAATTTTGACCATTCAACTTGCACAAATTAGCCTTGATAAGAAAATAGCACATAATCTGTCTTTGTCTACACACTACAATTCCTCCAGAACTACACTTAGCTCTGCGATGAACTTTCACTCTGTTCTGACCAAGCCACACATAGCCAGGTAGTGTAATCTTCTCTTCACCTTTCCAGTGCCGTTGGGGACTAGTGATACTTGTACAAATATTTGCCCTATTTACCCTAGAGACCTTAAAGAACACATCATTGACTGTTAATATATAGTTACTATGTACTGTATGAGTTTATGTATAGGCTTGACCATTACATATAGGTCTGATTTCAGATCTACACATTGCAATCCTTGCCACCGCAGTCACACAAAGCAGTGCATTTCAGTTCTGTTTGCTTGCATTTGCAGCGTCCTTTACAACCCTTCTTGCACCCACAGTGCACCAGCTCTCGAGCTGGCCTCAGGCAGGGTTGTCCAGAATGGCTTCCAGTCAGTAGGGTCGACCCATCCCCAGTCACTTGGAGATGGCAATTCTGGGGCCACTTCAAGAGCTTTTCCCCAGCAATGTCCACCCTGGTACACAGCCAGCCCTCTTGATATGCTGCAACAGTGCTGCCTGAGTGGGAGGGATAGCATCCATAGCACGTCCTGTCTTAGCAAATAACTCTTATCAAGCATCATTGATGTTCTCCCTACTGCTCGTGCGGTCATAGAGCAGGATAACGAACCGTTCCAGCACAGGCACTTGAGCTTCAGATACATCATCTGGTCCTTCTGACAAAGCTAGAAATGTTGGGGTCACCTCCTCAAAAGCCTGCCATGCACCCCACCCAATCTTTTTTCCCCTCGTGCTGAAAGATGAAACAGTATCACAGCCAGTGTAGGCCTGAAAGAGTGGGACAGCCTTGGATTTCTCAGGTCCAATCGAAGCCGAGATCTCGTGTGCAGGTATATAGCGAAAGTGCTGTCCCGTTCCAAAGACAACCCATACCTCCTGGACTTCTACCCTGACTACTGCACCCAGTGCTAAGACAACAATGGCTGTATCGACTGTCCTGAGGAGGATCTTCTGGTAGCCATGGTGCACTGCATCTGCTTGATGCAAGATCATCCGTGTATCCGCCTCCTCGTGACTGCAAGGGGCCAGTAGGCTGGTGTGTTGTGAAGGATAACACAGAACATGTGAGCCGTATGTGGTAATAACCTGCTTATCAGTTTCCAGTTGTGAAATGTACTCTGCCAAGGATGCAAACAGCCCTTCTTTGTTTGCATCAACACGTAGAAACTGCTGTCAGTTTCCTGGGAGACTGGTGGATCCTTCAACTCTCCTTCTGTTGCCTTTTCCCCGCTTACTCCTAGTCTAAGCCTTGAGACTGTTTTCCTGATACTGATCCCAAACTACATCAACCCGATCAGCTTGTTTAAGTTGGGTCTGTATGTATAGACAGACTACATTCATAGCGTAATCTCTGAATGTTTTGGCAGCCAGTGGTTTGAGAATGTTCACCAGCACAGCTCCGTCTGGCACATCGGGTTTGGGTTGTGCACAGCAAAGTTCCAGTGGTGGGTGGGTGGGTGGGGGGGGGGGGGGGGGGGGGGGGGTGGGGGTGTTGCCGAGTGCACAGTCATCAAATCGACCAGCTTGGCTTCCTGGTTCCAGGGAATCTGTGTACTGGGTGTAAGCCTTCCTCGGTAGGTTGTACAAGCTGGCAGTGGTGTTTCTTCAGCTTTGCTGTGATGAACTCTTGTACTTTCAGCCCGTCGATGAATGGAACTGTTGAACAGAAGTAGCTGAGCCAAACTGAGAGTTGCCTGATGTACTGCACCATCTGTCTGGGATTTTATGTTTGGTCCCTCAAGGATTATGGATACCAGTGCCATAAGTGACTGAGGAACAGCTTTCTTTTGACAGTCATGATCAAATGATCCTGTGAATACCGCTCGCATCTCAAACATGTCTCTGCAAAGAATCTTGGCAGTCTTTGACAGGCAGATGGCTTCATCATCATAGTTGTCTTCACATGCCTTGCGTAAAACAGGCCCTATGTCTTCTTCAAATCCAAGAAGCACATCATGACCTTCTTTGTGTGCACTCAAGCCTGGAATGTGAGCAAGAATCCGATTTTTCAGCCTGGTGCTATGGGTACACACATTTTGCTCAACTCCTAGTTGTTCTAAACGTGCCGAGTAGAGTCGGGCAAGATCAGCTAGTTTGAAAACAGTTTTTTTCTCATCATCCAGTTTGGCTTCCTCAATGTATGAGAGTAGCTCAGCCAGGGCAATGCCATGGCTGACCTTGGAAGTTTCATCCCCTAGATCATCCTGATCTTGCAGTGCTGCAGCTTTGTTGTACAGTGGCGCCAAGCAAGGTGCATGATACTTAGCCCCCTGTGCCACCATGTCCCCAGCACTCAGTTTGGCAAGGAGCCCTTGGTCTTGCAGGTCTACTGCACATTGTCTAACACGACTGTCCAGGCGGAAAGTGGATACTTCGTGGAGTTGCTCTGTAACAGATGCCTTCTCACAGAAGAAGCAGGCATTTTCTGATGTGGCATCCTGTTGATGACTTTGACGTGTAAACTTTTTAGTGCTTGAATCAGGGTCATCATATTTTGCTGTTTACTTCCTCTTTTCTGCCCTTTGTAGCCTTGCAGCAGTAAACTTTGAAGGCAGTATTTGTGCCACTTGGCCTTGTTCACCTGCAGAGTAATGGCTATGCCACCTCCTTCATCTTGGCGTCTCACATCTAGGGCATGGGTAATGTATGCAGCTCTTGGAAAAGCACAATGTTCTCTGAAACGGTTGAGTAACCATGGCCATCACCAACATCATGACACTTTGATTCTGCTGGGCATTGCAAAGCTTGGCTGTTTGGCAAAGAAAACACCTGGTCCAGTCAGTTATGGGTGTCTTTATGGGATCAGGTTGCTCTGGACTATAAAGCTGATAGGCTTGAGACATTGTCACTGTTACCACCACCACCTCGAAATTACACTTTCTGCAAACTCAGCATTAATTCTTTGCACACACTGGAGCTGCAAAAGACCATGTTCTGCATCATTCAAACATAGCTTAATATTACTAATATCGGGGGCAATATTCCACTTATTTGGGACCTGCAAAGAGTCATTATTGATAAATAAATACAAACATTTCAACATCGCGTGTGATTTTGAGTCACCATTTTCAAAATGGCTGCCAATGCTGACACAGAGACTTTTTTTCTGGTGGAGCCAATTCTGGAATTGTTCTTTAAGGAATGGTCTATGACTATACCAAATTTCATGCTTTTATGACAAAATGCACAATCCCTTGATATTGTTCACATATCTGCTGGACTAGATGTGTTTCAGCAATACCAACGATGCCCAGGGTGCCGTTTCACGAAAGCCTCTCAGCGCTACGACCTCCTTACCGCCCTCTTTATGATCTCCTTCCGACCGTTTCACGAAAGCATCTTAACAAGTCCTAAAGTCAATCTTAAACTAGAATGTCGACCTTACGACATCGTATTTAACATAGCAACAGGACACCTGTCAATTCCATCGATGGATGATCAAAGGAGCATCGTTTATACACTGAGACGGTTCCCGATCCAGAGATTTAAAAGGAAAGCATGGGCTGAAAGCACTCTACTATTCAGTTATTTGTCGTTATCATATATTTCCATTATAAACTATCAACATTCTGGAGACTATTTGAGGAATACGTGAGCGTGGTCGACCCTCATCTCTCGTGTGTTGTGAGGAGCTTCGTGGGAACACTCTATAGCCTACGATAGTGAGTTTGTCCTCTCCGAACGTGTTTACTATTGTTCTCAGGCTCTGCATATGCCGAAGCTGCTCTGGTGTACTGTACGCTGCGAAGTAAACATCTTTAAAGTTTCTGGCCGTCTTTAGATTTGCTTTCTTTTTAAGGATTGTCTTCTTATCATCAGGTGACACACACGTAGCAAGCACAACGCCAGGTTTATAATCATTATATGTTTCGTTCCCTTCTCAGCATGTGGAAAGGTTATATCAATGATCTTAAGACCGTCTCTGACCACTGAGTTTACTTTATTTACAATGTTTTCATTTTTGGATTCAGCTAGATTCATAAACACAACTTTCACTTCTGTGTTGATCGTCATTAGATATTGACGCCGGCCGTCTCACGCTCCACTGTCTCTGCACGCGTTCTGTCAGGGGTAATCTCCCAGTTGTTAGACAGCCAGTTGTTAGACAGCCAGTTGTTAGACAGCTAGTTAGTAGACAGCCAGTTGTTAGACAGCCAGTTGTTAGACAGCCAGTTGTTAGACTGCCAGTTGGTAGACAGTCAGTTGGTAGACAGTCAGTTGGTAGACAGCCAGTTGGTAGACAGCCAGTTGGTAGACAGTCAGTTGTTAGACAGCCAGTTGGTAGACAGTCAGTTGTTAGACAGCCAGTTGTTAGACAGCCAGTTGGTAGACAGTCAGTTGTTAGACAGCCAGTTGGTAGACAGCCAGTTGGTAGACAGTCAGTTGGTAGACAGCCAGTTGTTAGACAGTCAGTTGGTAGACAGCCAGTTGGTAGACAACCAGTTGTTAGACAGCCAGTTGTTAGACAGTCAGTTGGTAGACAGCCAGTTGTTAGACAGCCAGTTGTTAGACAGTCAGTTGTTAGACAGTCAGTTGTTAGACAGCCAGTTGTTAGAAAGCCAGTTGGTAGACAGTCAGTTGTTAGACAGCCAGTTGGTAGACAGCCAGTTGTTAGACAGCCAGTTGTTAGACAGTCAGTTGTTAGACAGACAGTTGTTAGACAGCCAGTTGTTAGACAGCCAGTTGTTAGACAGTCAGCTGGTAGACAGCCAGTTGGTAGATAGCCAGTTGGTAGACAGCCAGTTGGTAGACAGCCAGTTGGTAGACAGCCAGTTGGTAGACAGTGGAGTGGAATGCTAATTACGGCAATACCCACAGAGATAATGGAACAGTCCTACTCAGCGGCGTAATTAGCCTTATCTCTAGGATTAGTGGGATTACAGATTTGTGTTTGTTCAGTGTGTGTTACAGTATGGTAATCCTATATGAAATTTGTTTGATCTTCCTGACAGCTTTTGCATACTGAAGACCTGCCTTGGTCATATTTGTTGTGTCACTGGATATCTTCTCTTTTAGTATGTTAATCCTCTATGAAGTTTGTGGATGATGAATACCTCTCTTTATCATGTTTTTTGTAACTCGATTGGTACTCCAGATGCACTTTTCTGATTCTAATAACATCTTTAATTACAGAAGAATCAAACCTTATATAAGAGAAAACACTATCTTATCCTCCATATGTCTTCGTTATTGCTTATTCAATAACAAATTGATTCCACTGAGCTTCTTCAGCACTGTTTAGAAGTACATGGTAAGCATCTTAGCTTAGGACTGGGAAGAATGTCGTACATAAAATTACAAATCTTTCGGGATATTAAACACGTGATCATCACACACACACAGCTCAGTGCCGTTAACAGTGACATATCAGCGTTGCAAAGGATAGTACTGTTTATCGTTTGGCTAAACTTCTGTAAAAAGTTTTTGTATTCGACAATAAACACTAATCTAATTAATTGTTTGAAGGAATACATAACAATATAAGAGTTACCAAACTATGTAATGTAGCAAGGAAATATCAACATGCGAGTTACACTGTACAATACTACACTGTACACTACTACACTGTACAATACTACACTGTACAATACTACACTGTTCACTACTACACTGTACAATACTACACTGTACACTACTACACTGTACAATACTACACTGTACAATACTACACTGTACACTACTACACTGTACAATACTACACTGTACAATACTACACTACACTACTACACTGTACAATACTACACTGTATAATACTACACTGTACACTACTACACTGTACACTACTACACTGTACAATACTACACTGTACACTACTACACCGTACACTACTACACTGTACAATACTACACTCTACACTACTACACTGTACAATACTACACTGTACACTACTACACTGTACAATACTACACTGTACACTACTACACTGTACACTACTACACTGTACAATACTACACTGTACACTACTACACTGTACACTACTACACTGTACAATACTACACTGTACACTACTACACTGTACAATACTACACTCTACACTACTACACTGTACAATACTACACTGTACAATACTACACTGTACACTACTACACTGTACAATACTACACTGTACACTACTACACTGTACACTACTACACTACTACACTGTACAATACTACACTGTACAATACTACACTGTACAATACTACACTGTACACTACTACACTGTACACTACTACACTGTACAATACTACACTGTACACTACTACACTGTACAATACTACACTGTACACTACTACACTGTACACTACTACACTGTACACTACTACACTGTACACTACTACACTCTACACTACTACACTGTACAATACTACACTGTACACTACTACACTGTACACTACTACACTGTACAATACTACACTGTACACTACTACACTGTACAATACTACACTGTACACTACTACACTGTACAATACTACACTGTACACTACTACACTGTACAATACTACACTCTACACTACTACACTGTACAATACTACACTGTACACTACTACACTGTACACTACTACACTGTACACTACTACACTGTACACTACTACACTGTACAATACTACACTGTACACTACTACACTGTACAATACTACACTGTCATGACTGCAGGTTAAGGAGAACAAATACACAAACAAAACAAAATCACCAAAATGTTTAAATGTACAAGCACTGAATCAATTGTTCAGTGATGAACTCGTGTAGATAATGGGGAAAGTTGCCCCCTTCAATGATTGTGAATACTATATACTCCAAACGTGTCTGATAATCGCACTGTTCATAATTGTGAATAATATATACACCCCTCAAGATTAGGAGTGCCAGATAATCGCACTTATATGGTCGTGTGGGTAAAAAATTACAAATTTCGAAATAATTCGTTTGAATTTTATATATGTTGCGTGTATGATGTGTGGTATACCTGCTATCATATCATCTTACCGAGGCAAGGGTGTTATCTGGCCTCGGACTATAGACTTTTACAGACAGTTAACTTCCTCGCCTCAGGATGCTATCATGAATGTTTATTGAGGAATTGGTTTTCTCAGCAATCTGTACTTTTTGTGTTCAGTTATTTCAGTCTGGTAAAGTAATAAAGGTGTGTGTCACGGATCTGACATAACACAGAGGTGTGTGTGTAGGGGATCTAAGGCAACCAGATAATCACCCAAATATGTTTATAGCAATTAAATCCGTTTTAAATTCATTACATGTCTTTGCATATGCATCGTTTGAGACAGGTATTCATCATATTTTCGTCGCGGTAGAATTTCAAAATGAAACTTTCTGAAAGACGGGAATAATATATCCTACAAAATTAATAAATCTAGTACTCAAATAAAATATGAAACACATGCTTATAAAAATGCTAAACATTTTTATTCAGGAAGAAATAAATACAAAAGACTTATGTACAATAGAAGACAATTTATTTACAACTTTGGCACTTTGACGGATCACTGCGACTCATCTAGATATGTAGAAGTACAAAGTTACAACATTGAACAGAAATAGATGCTTCAAACCGTGCAGAATACAAAATGTGAATATTGGTGACGCTCGAAACACTGAGCCACTGTGGAGTCAAAATTGACAATGTGGTGTTTTCCTAAACACTAAGAGTATGTGCAGCACATATATGCTCATTTAATAAATAAAGATAATGAATCACAGTTATCAATGACCAATACCCTTAACTGTCTTGGATTATTGTTTCGATTATGGCAAGATGAAGGAGTGAAATATTATGACGATAAACAACAAATATAAACATCTTAGTGAACACAACATTGAACATGTTCCTTCTGGTGCCATGACCTACGGTCTGTCTGAGCAGAGTTAGGAGGCCGTAGTGTATACACACGCAGGACGCACCCTGATGCAGAGGAAAGTACAGGAACAGACATGACATCTAGAAATCTACATGCAACTGACACATCTGAAGTCGTGGTGTACAGTTATCAACACAGGCGAATCCTTCCCTAACTTGAGGAATGGCATCAGGCTGCTAAAGACACCTGGCGCCGGACTGATCCTAGGTACTCCTGTAACAGATGAACAGTAAGATATAATCAAATACAGTCAAATACCCTTAGATACTGTCAGACACAGGCACATAGCGTCACATACCATTGGATATAGTGAGATATAGTCACATACCGCCAGCTACAGCCATGAGTATTCAGATGCACTCCAATACCCTTAGATACTGTCAGATACTGCCACATACACTTTGATAAAGTCAGATCGTTGTATACCCCAGATACAGCCAGCTACAGCCATACATGGTCAGATAAGACATATAGAGTCAGATACATTTACATATAGCCAGGTAGTCAAATATAGTCAGATACCATTTGCTATAATCAGATACAGTCACATATAGTCAGAAATAATCATAAACCTACAGATATAACCAGATAGTCATATATAGCCAGGTACAGTCATATATAGTCAGAAATAGTCAAATACCTACAGATATAACCAGATAGTCATATATAGCCAGGTACAGTCATATATAGTCAGAAATGGTCAAATACCTACAGATATAACCAAAGAGTCATATATAGCCAGGTACAGTCATATATAGTCAGAAATAGTCAAATACCTACAGATATAACCAGATAGTCATATATAGCCAGGTACAGTCATATATAGTCAGAAATAGTCAAATACCTACAGATATAACCAAAGAGTCATATATAGCCAGGTACAGTCATATATAGTCAGAAATGGTCATATATCTACAGATATAACCAGATACAGTCACATATAGCCAGGTACAGTCATATATAGTCAGAAATAGTCAAATACCTACAGATATAACCAAAGAGTCATATATAGCCAGGTACAGTCATATATAGCCAGAAATAGTCAAATACCTACAGATATAACCAGATATAGTCACATATAGCCAGGTACAGTCATATATAGTCAGAAATAGTCAAACACCTACAGATATAACCAGATAGTAATATATAGCCAGGTACAGTCATATATAGTCAGAAATAGTCAAATACCTACAGATATAACCAGATAGTGATATATAGCCAGGTAAAGTCATATATAGTCAGAAATAGTCAAATACCTACAGATATAACCAGATAGTCATATATAAAGCCAGGTACAGTCATATATAGTCAGAAATAGTCAAATACCTACAGATATAACCAAAGAGTCATATAAAGCCAGGTACAGTCATATATAGTCAGAAATGGTCATATACCTACAGATATAACCAGATAGTCATATATAGCCAGGTACAGTCATATATAGTCAGAAATAGTCAAATACCTACAGATATAACCAGATTGTCATATATAGCCAGGTACAGTCATATATAGTCAGAAATAGTCAATAACTACAGATATAAGCAAATTCCTTTATCATCCAGAACTGGCTCCCACGGGAGATATCATTTGTGTGAAATCAAGCCATATCTACATTGTAGATATGGCTGCAATGAAATTGCAACACGATGCTCTGCAGACCATTGTGACATCATTGGTTACCATGACGTCACAATCAAAGTACATCACTAATGGCTCTGCTACTGAATCTGTTAGCAGTACTTTTTACACTTGAGACACAGCTTATTACTGTCTACAAACTGAAAAAGTTGAAAGAATGAATTTTTTCCACTTTTATCAACTTGTGTTGATATATTTGATATCAAAAGACACTTGGGTGAGATTCTCCATATATAGCCAGGTACAGTCATATATAGTCATAAATAGTCATATGCCTGCATATATAACCATATACAGTCATATATAGCCAGGTAAAGTCATAAATAGTCATATACCTGCACATATAACCAAATACAACCAGGTACAGTCATGTATAGTTAGAAATGTCAAATACCTACAGATATAACCAGATAGTCATATATAGCCAGGTACAGTCATATATAGTCAGAAATAGTCAAATACCTACAGATATAACCAAAGAGTCATATATAGCCAGGTACAGTCATATATAGTCAGAAATGGTCATATACCTACAGATATAACCAGATAGTCATATATAGCCAGGTACAGTCATATATAGTCAGAAATAGTCAAATACCTACAGATATAACCAGATAGTCATATATAGCCAGGTACAGTCATATATAGTCAGAAATAGTCAAATACCTACAGATATAAGCAAATTCCTTTATCATCCAGAACTGGCTCCCACGGGAGATATCATTTGTGTGAAATCAAGCCATATCTACATTGTAGATATGGCTGCAATGAAATTGCAACACGATGCTTTGCAGACCATTGTGACATCATTGGTTACCATGACGTCACAATCAAAGTACATCACTAATGGCTCTGCTACTGAATCTGTTAGCAGTACTTTTTACACTTGAGACACAGCTTATTACTGTCTACAAACTGAAAAAGTTGAAAGAATGAAATTTTTCCACTTTTATCAACTTGTGTTGATATATTTGATATCAAAAGACACTTGGGTGAGATTCTCCATATATAGCCAGGTACAGTCATATATAGTCATAAATAGTCATATGCCTGCATATATAACCATATACAGTCATATATAGCCAGGTAAAGTCATAAATAGTCATATACCTGCACATATAACCATATACAGTCATATATAACCAGGTACAGTCATGTATAGTTAGAAATGGTCCTACATGTAATATTTGAGACAGAACAATTTTTCTGAACCCACAACATCTTAAGTTTCAAAATACCAAGCATGTCCACTGAACAAAATGTGGACAATATATTTCTTCCAGCATGTTTCGGGAAGAGATTATTAATTGTCTTGGTCGGCCGTTATGGCCTTCTTGAGATGTCCGTACATACCTTCAGTTGTTCTGTGAAGACATCTCGAACCACCGGGGTTCTGTTGCTGCTCCACCAGTCGGGCATGTACTGCAAGACAACAGTAGGTGCATTAGCAGGTGCGGTACAGCAGGTGCAGTACAGTAGGTGCATTAGCAGGTGCAGTACAGCAGGTGCAGTACAAGTAGGCATTGACAAAAGAACCTCATGGTTGATAGCGGGTACTTTACTTTAAAAAGGGGACGTAACACGGTCAAATTAGCAGTCACAGCAAGTAAGACTCGTGTGGATCAAACATCACTTTGTTCGTCTGCTAACTCAAAATGTAT
Organism: Haliotis cracherodii; assembly: GCF_022045235.1. Lineage (NCBI taxonomy): Eukaryota > Metazoa > Mollusca > Gastropoda > Lepetellida > Haliotidae > Haliotis > Haliotis cracherodii. The sequence continues at coordinate 52,361,257 of NW_027266297.1, read as the reverse complement.
TATATTAGTATAATAGTTAATAAGTCTCGTAATCACAGAGAGCCAAGTACTCCACACAAGGTAAAACTCAAAACGATTTTCAACTATTCTGAAAATGGACAATATTTAACATGTGCAAGTGATATATCACTTGCAAATGGAAATTTGTTAATGAAATGAGTTTACTGAGTAAAGGGGCCACCGGCCCATGATACAAAGCACATATGACACTGAATTACATAGGTGCACCGTGGCAATTTATGGTAGAAAAAGCATACTGGTCATACATGGGGGTCGAGGCGCTTTTGTCGTTCTTTAAATGCTAAAAATATATGTTTACAAAGTGTTTCACTCACACTTTTAGAGAAATTTGTATTCCCATACAAAATTCAATAAATAAGTATGACCCAAATTGACTTTGGCATTAATGTTTACACAAGATTCCATAGATAACACCAGCTGTAATCCAATTTTGGAAATGCTTGAAGGTAAATATCAATACATCTCTGCCTATAAAGTACAACAGAATTCTTTAGGAATTACTTCTAGATTGTCCCAAACATAAGTAAAACCATTTAAATATAACAGTTTCATTTCACATTTAATGCCCAACATGTTATGTCCTTTTCAGCAATATTATACTGATAAGAATAGACCTGATTTAAAATAATATTACTCTTATCCTGTTGCTCAAGGAAAGGCGTGCTCCATTTGGTATGGAAATCAGAATGTCATCTGTGGGATATTAAATACTCACCCTCCACAAGAAAGACGCCTGGTCGCAAGGTTTGCAGACAGTTTTGCCCATTCCTGTCGCATCCTGTTCACACTTGCATGTTTGACACACAGGTGGTGCTGCTGTCATGGCAACACGGGAGGCGAAGTTCCGGACAAATTCCCTCCTGTTTTTGGAGCTTCCACCCTGCATATGGGTGGAGTCGAAGATTGAGCCATTAGAGTTGAGGGCAAGTTGGGAACATCTGTCGGCTGGCTGGACTAGCTTCTTGAACAGCTCATCATTGCGTGTTCGGCGAGACCTCATGGTGAAAATCTGTGCTTGGTCCATGCCTGTAGATAGGACGGGAAATGTTTTAACCCTTTTACAACATTAACGCGCCTTCACCAGTGTAAGGTTGCATTGTGTTATATAAAGGGACTCATTTTGAATACAAATGTTTGGACTTATTTGAACTCCCATTAAAACTAAGAACTTTATATCATCCATCGCTGTTATAACACTCACCATATATCTGAACATTTCTGACAGGCCTGTTGTCTCGGATGTCCATGGGCTTGCTGCGGAGTACATGCATGACGAAACCATGGGCTGTCAGTATGCCGTCCATGTCCACATGAGCCTCATTGGCCTCACAGTCAGAGGCTGGGATAAACAAGATGACCTTGGCCACTCCCGTCCTGAAGGGGTAGGTGGTGGCAAGTCTGATGGCGGCCAGGCCGTCCCCTGCTACCTTGCTGTCGGAGTACACAATACTTTCAACGCCCCTCAAGAATCTTTTGGCATGGCTGAAGAGATGACCGTCAAATGTTCGACTATGCTCCGTCTCTAGGCGCCCGGGCCCTCCGTAGCCAACCAAGCCATACTTGTTCTGGTTGATACCTGTAGGGGGAAAAGATATGAACCTAAGATGAAATCTATTCCCCAAATCTATGCTCCATTATATTACTAAAGAAATGTGGTTCGTCTGTTGTTTTAGCAATTACAGCTTCATCTCGTTCACGGCCTGTATGAAACCTGGGGCATCTGGGACATGTGAACCAGTGATTGAAGGAACGAGCAATGTCCCAGGCCGTTCAGAATGATGACACGCAAATAGTTACAGAGCCTAACCACTTGATCCAATACAAGCCCTTAATGAGTGAGTGAGTGAGTGGTTGAGCTGGGTTGAATGCCGCTTTGAACAGTACTACGGTTAAATCACGGTGTCTCAAACTTCTAACGTCCAGATGCTTAGAACGTATCATATCCCATGAGCAACGGGACGCTAATTAAGGCCCGAAACATTAGGTTTAATGAACAAAAGAAGGAACTGAGTGAGAGAGTGGGTTTTTGTGGTTTTGATGGTATTTCAGTTATATCATTATTGTTGGCTGATTGTGTACATAAGTCCAAAGTGACGCACTTGGTAGATGTTTACAAATTGCTATAACAACTCGAGAACGGGCATGGTTCAGACCATGAATCACTGTCACTTCCCAGATCTTGGCACTACTAAAGCACACAACTCTACACAGTGAAGTGCTGCCTTGGGCTATCACAGAACCTCTGAACTTATGACCAGGCTGAGACATACCAACATTCCCGAGTGCAGAGTCCACTTCAGTGATGAGATCTCCAAGTGTTGTTGCTGTTAACTTCTGAGTGTTCTTCTCCTCTAGAACCAGGATGACGTCTGCGGACGACGGCAGCGGCGCTTCCTTGTCTCCAGCGGTCAGCTGCACGGACATACCACTGGTGATGGAGGTCAGGTCGCTGGTCAGGGCACAGCTTACTGAAGGGGAAATAATAATTGTGTGAAGCACTTCATACATGCAATGAGTACATTTTTTAAAATTTGTTAGTAAACAGATCTCATCTCCATACATTAGGATAATGATTAGACACAATAGTATATACTTAGTTACTACTGACCACAGTTGGTGGGCACACTCAGGTAGACACCGTGGGTTCTGCAGAGATGCGTATACTGGGCAGCAGTCCTGCAGCTGGCATTAGTGGGTGTGGCTCCAGTCTGGACGTAACCTACACACGTGTGAAGGAACTCTTCAGCTGGTACCTACAACAGCCAATAGTTCAACTTAAAACACGGACACTCTTCGCTGTATTTTCAACAGCATTTACACATCAGTGTAACTACATTACTATGTATTTGTTGTCTGTCTGACTGACTTACCACAGAGAAGCAAGGTCTGAACTGAGATGTCTGGGCCTTGAAGTATGCTACACACTCTGGGTAGATGGAGTCAACATTGGCCATGCTGATCTCGGTGGCCTTGTTGGAGGCTCTGCATGATCGGTGACCAACCTCCCAAGAGTTGGCGAAGTCAGTTACATCAGTCAGTTTCTGGCGATTGATGGAGAGCATGTCGTTACTGTTCTCGTTGTCAAATGTTCCAAGGAGTCCGGCAACCCTGCCGTGGTACCAACCACTCAGTCCGATAGTGTAGATGTCGTTGACTGGATCTACCTCCACGGTCAGCCCGGTACCATCTTCGACGGTAATGTGATTGTTCTCCCTGATGGCCTCCACCTTGCCCTGGGTGAAGGGCAGCTCCACTGGCCGGTCGTTCACCAAGACCTGGAAGAGGCAGAGACAATATGTTACATGGCCGATGATACGCTTTAGACTCGGACCACTGCGGTACTGATCATTGCTTGTTGTTAAATGGCTCACTAATCTTAGCATTTCATTTTTGCATGGGTATTAAATGGTAAGAGGTATTGATGGGGCTGACCTTGTAATTGGTGCTGATTTCAATGTTAATGCCTCTCAACATGACAAGCATAGACTTCTTCTTGGGAGCACGCATGTTGTTGTCGTAATTGACGACTACAGTGAAGTTATCATCGACCATGTCGCGTGTCAGCACATAGCTGCAGCGTCCGGCAAAATCAAAGTGATTCTTGTCAAATGTGATGAAGTGCTGGTTACCCACAACTGCTGCATAGGCTGTAAAGAGAACAAGACCTATGTGTTACAGGAGGACCTCCATCCACAGACGTGTAAACATCATCACCTATGTGGGATTGGGCTGGCCTATAGAACACCCTGCCATGTAAATAATGCATTATATCTTTCTACAATTTTTGTAATAAAAATTGACTGCATGCAGTTTCTTATAATGAATTCTAGCGAAAATACCATGTAGTTTGAAGCCAGAGCTGTGAAACCCAGTTAGTGTATACCAAAAATGGTTGCAACTGAGTGTCGCCATCTGTGCACTCTGTCTTACTTACCTCTGTAAGGTGGCATCCATGTGGAGGAGTCCAGTGAAGGAACAAACTTGTAGTAGGTGTCCCACACGGAGTAGTTTCTGCCAGGGATGTATCTGTCAACAAAGTTCTTCACCTTGCGGATGTAACGGCGGATGTTGAAGTCCGGTGCTTCTGCCAGAGACTTGAGTGGGACAGGCAGGTATAGTTCCACCTGCAGCTCTCCGTTCAGGGGATCATACACAATAACCCTGGACTTGTCAAGGTCCACCAGGCTGTCCTTCAGTTTGTTCATTTCCATGAAAATCATGTCGCGCGATGCCTCGTACAGCCTGAGCATGGTGAGACGGAGGTTGGAATCCAAGTCCCAGTATTTGTAGGTCCACACAAACTGCAATAACATAGAAGCATAACATAAGTATCGCCGGTAGAGAGAAGGAGCAGACACAGACAAAAAGAAACAAACAGAACAACCATTTAATAACAATGGAAAGCTGTAACACAATACCTGTTGGTGGATTTCATTCGCGATATGATGTGCTCGTTTCAGGTCTTGGTGGATGTTCAGGGATTCAAACGCTTCCTTTGCCTTAATCTTCAACACATTGTACTTTTCTCCCAGCGCCAGGGGTTCTAGAGCTTTCTGTAAGGCCCCATCTAGGATTTCCCCATATTGTTTGTAGTCCACTTCCGGTAGGCTGGCAACCTGAGACTTCAGGTTGGCATACGTGGCCCGGATGCCTTTTACTTTAGGATGATCCATGATTGATGAGGCAAAACCTGGATCATTCAATAAAACATGCATCATGGGAGTACCCTGACATATAGGTTAAACGTACAATTCATGGGGAATCCACCACACCCATTAGTGACATAAATGAAGCAGCAGACAAATATATGATGTATTTACTAAATCTATAAAATTTTGGTTTCATAGTTTGCTGCTTAATTGCTATGCCGCTTGTGAGAATGTTATTGTTATTCCACAAACCTTTCATTTTCCTTTGCAGAGAACGTGTGTAGGTAAGGTAGGACTTGTACAGCTCATTGGATGCCTTGTCCATCTGGTATGTCCACATCTGCATCTTGGCTGCACTCAACTGGCGGAAGTTCTGAACATACAGTTACATTACAAAATAACATGAAATGAAGAGCATATATTGCCAATAAATGCCCCAAACCATGCACCTATTCTTCATACATGATAAAAGGAATGGTGTAACATTAATGTTTCAACATATCTGGAAACCTATTTCCTCCAACACCACCCCCTCCCTGGAGTTTCAGAGCCGCTGGTACACTGCACGTGTGTCGTAGGAGCTGGTCATATGATTATCATACATTCAAATCCACTGAAGCCATGTTAGGTACTGGAAACCTGGAGAGTACTGACTAATGCATGACATGCTTATATACTCACCTTGAGATCACTGATGAGCTTATCTACAAACTGCATATATTTCTGAGTGATTGGGTAGTCCTTGACAGTGTGAAGCAACTGTGTTAAGGTCCTTTCAGTCTTCATATAGAACCTTTCAAACTCTTCAACAAAGTTGCCAAATCCTCCACTGAAACAAACATCTGCTAATAACCCTGTTGTCACAAACTGAAACTCATATATTTGCAACTGAAAAAAGTCCTTAAACTTAATCATTTTGAATTAAACATTTAACATCGCATTGCGATTTTGGAGCCACCTATGTCATCTGAGCCCCATTTCTTTTGAAGAGCTGACTACCATGGTGATGGGAGGAGTACAATGTGTGGAGCAGATTGTCTGGACTGTCGCACATTATACAACCACTGGTCTCTCAATACATGACTGTGATGCACATCAACATTGAACTAGTATGGTTTTACACCACCTTTAGCAATATTCTAGTAATATGTCAATGTGTGTGTGTGGGGGGGGGGTTGGACACCTGACATTGGCTTCCCACATTGTACCCATGTGAGGATTCAAACCCGCCATTCCACGCAATGTATCAAATATTGCAGACCATGATGCAAACACACCATTTCTCTGTGCAGGTATGTATGTATGTATATGTAAGTCAACTTACAACATCTGGTTGAAAGCGCTATTGACAGCATTGCCCATGTCCTTGATATACAAGTCGTTCCTTCTATAAGCTCTGCGCACTTCACGTTGGACTAGGTCCAGATTGACCTTGGCATTTGCCATCTCCTTCTCCAGAAGAGTAAAGACTGGCTTCATTTCATTGAAGATTTCGTTGGCGATTCTGTTATATTTGGCTGTCACCTCCTGTCCCATTGCTTGAGACACTTCACTCGCTGCTTCATTCATCACATAGCTGTACACCAGCGCCTTGGATGACACGAACTGCTGCAGCTCCATGAGAGAGCTTGGTCGCCAGGTGACGCGTGTGTGGAGGATGTGCGACGAGTTGAGACGTACGGCTATCCAACTTTCTGGGATACGCTGCCGGCTGACCTTTCTGTAGATCTCAGCTTGGATGGCTGTGTCGTTCACATAGCCGGCCGACAGATGGATGCTGTCATTAGGATCCTCTGTAAACAGGACACATGGTCTTTTAGAAAACCTTGATAGCCGATCGACAATGAAGTTGATAATAAACATAGCAAATTCAGTGTGGATCATAATCTGCATCTTTAAAGACTTAGTATCCATTTTAAATTTGGAGGAATGTATGGCTGTCAGTATAGGTAAGTATAGAAGTAACATTGCAAGTGAGAAATAAGAAGATTTTCAGAAAATGTTAATCACAAAGTTATGATTATTTAGGATGCATTTCAAAAGAAATGTTGGCCATGCCTTACCAGAGTTGTAGGCAAAGTCCAAGTTGAGTGTTTTTCTTTCAGTGTCGACCATAATCTCAGTGTTGACAACCTTGTTATGGTCGTATGTATTGGTAAGTCCAAAGTGGTACTCAATGTCCTTAAACATCCGGCCACTCAGCACAACATGTTTCAGTGGGGAACTCGCCTGCAATAGTTTGTTATCATTATAATTAGTGTTGCTTCAACATGTCATATATGTATTTACTTTCAACTTGGATTATTTCTATGATAAATGTATATCTGAATCCTAGGTTCAATTTTGACTTCAAATCAGAGATTTCATGTTATGTTAGAGTCAGACGTTTAGCAGGTTGACTTTTTACATTCAAACTACATATTAGGCAATTATTATTATGGAAATGAAAAAAGCCTTACCTCAATATTCATTTTCTTCATTTTGTGGTTTACATCACCTTTGAGAACAAAGTACTTCTTCTGTCTGTTCCGGGCTTCATAAGAGAGGACGAGACCGCCCGAGCAGGACATGGAGGTGTTGCCCAGGTGTGTGTTCAGCAGCAGGTTGGTAGAGGTCGATGGGTGGTTGATACCCACAGACACAGAGTAGTTGTTGTAACCATTGGCACCCAAATTCTCCATCTTTGTGGTGAGAGTCAAGGCCTTGCGAGGATCTGGAGAATAGGTGAATATGGTTGTTCCATCTACGAGAACGTTGCCTTGATTTCTGATCATGGATGTTTCCAGCTTGTAGTCCTGATCACAAGAATAAGAAAATGTCTTTGTAGATTTCAGCAAATGTACATTAAGTATCAGGCCATGCAAGGGTTTATTTGAGAGCGTCCAGATCAAATATATATTAAGGTTTAGGATGTGTGTTAATGTGGTTGCATTGTCACTGAACATTACTACAATTGTATTAAATGGTAACATTTTTACCTTTTTGATTGATGGTAGATGGACCAGGACAGACCTCTTGACAGACTTGCTTCTCTGATCCATATCCAACTTGACAGCCACTTGTTTGGTCTGGTCTCTCTCTGCATCCCACATCACTGTGGCATCTAAGCTCTTGCCAAACGTACTGTTAACATAGGATCCACCTACTTTGACACTTCTTGTTGGGACGACTACCAGAACACTGCCATCACGTGCTTGCCGATATCGACTATTTCGGTCATTCCACTGCACATCATAAGCAAATGTGCTGCCCATCTTTTGGTCCCAGGTAATGAGTGCTTTATTTTGCATTTGCATAGGGAGTTTCTTCACTACAGTCTCAATTCCCATTGTTCGCACTGGGTGGATAACCATAAATTTCAAGTCTGTGTCCACGTTAGCATTGACAGTTCTATCATTGTAGGCTGTCTCAAACTTGACGTTACTCTCAAGATCATCGTGGTTCCAATTAAGGAAGAGATCTGTGTGAAACTGTTTTACCTCATATTGACCATCAACTCTCATTGACATTGGTCTGGGTGTTCTGATATTGATGGAACCTTCATGTCGATGCCCATGCGTATAGTCCATGTCAGCATCGAGATAAGATTTTCCATTGTAGTCAAAAGTGATCCTCTCTGCAACCTTCTCAGAATTGTGCATGTGATCCAACTTGAAGTTTGTTGTGGCAAGTTGGCTAAATGGAGTTGTGATGGATGTTCCAGTAGCCAGTTCAACCCCGCTCATATCGTTTACAAAGCGGAAATTCGAAGAAGTTGTGATCACTTTGCTCTTTTGCCAACCAAGTTCAGAATGGAGCTCAGATATATCTCCTGTCCTTGAGCCTCTTAGCAATAGTCTGATATCCTCCATGTTCTTCAAACCACTTGACATCGTGAACAGTCCATTAAAATCCTTTCCCATCCGGAAGAGGGACGATGCTTCACCAGTTATTGTTTCCATTTTTGGGAGATTGGCTGTCACTGTTGTTCTAAAGTCACGAATATGTTGTCCCCGATGTGTGAAGAGCATTGTGATTTGTTCGTATCCTGTGAATGGTGTGTTCACCATAGCACTACCTGTGTAGGGAGCACCGCTGGTATCAACAGTAGACTCTGCAGCGATAGCACCATGCTTACCAACATTAGCAGTGGCAGAGAATGTGTGGCGGGTGTTTCTCTTCTCGTAGTTTCCAGATGCTTTGATACTTCTGTATCCTTCATGGGGAGTGATTATGTTCAGGGTTGCAGTGACTGGTACAGTGTAGGCAACATTGGCATCAGCAGAATAGGTCTTCCGTCTATTTTGGTAAACCTCTGCCTCGGCTACCAACCTGTTTTTCCTCAAGCTATGCTGATATGTTAATTTGTAATCTTCATGACCCTTGTGAGGCGTCTTCAGCTCAACAGTAGTTTCAATCCTCTTTTCACCTTGTTTCAGGTTTTCAACTCTTGCTTCATAATCCATGTCATCCCGAATGTTGAATCTGGCATTGGTACTAAACCTGTTTTCATCCCCAGTGTGATCAAAGGAAACGCCAACATCAGTGTATTGTTTGAAAGGAGTGGTAAGTCTAAAATTACCTCTTGATATTCTTCCTCTCTGGAAAGATGTAACAGCATGCATAACTTTGGAGTTGAACTTTCCACCAAGCTCCACATTGAAGTTATTAATGTCACCCTGCTTGACAGCTGTAGCTCCAATCAACCTGCTTTCACCTTGCCAGGTGTATCCCACATCGTAACGAACACTGAAGTCTGTGCTGCTAACCTTGAACGATATGGCCTCATCAAGCTTGTAAGCTGTACCATAAGCCACTTCGTACTTGGTTGAGAAGTCTGTCCAGTTACCAGTCATCATGTAGCTTAATTTCATGTTCTCAAGGGATGGTGTCTTCAGCACAGATGCAATACCAAAACGGTCATCTTTCAGGGCAAATTGAAGAGCACCTTCATGACTCTTTGTGCCATATGTCAGGATTCCCTTCAATTTGAAGTCATTAATTCTACCTTCTCTATCAATCTTGGCATTTATGTTTTCAAAACCTTGGAATGGTGTCTTCACAAGAAGGGATCCAGTTGTTTTAGTGCCATGTCTGAATGAAACGTCTCCCTCAATTCGCTTATTGGCATACTGGACTTGTGTCTTAGATGTGAAATCTCTCCATGTTGTGCCGTGATGATTAATGGTTACTCTGATGGTCTCTAGTCGCTTTAATGGTGAGCGAAATGTTACACTGCCATCAACTCCATCATTCCAATTCAAATACAGGTCTGATTCTATCTTTTTCCCTGGTCCGTAACTCACCTCAGCATGGGTCTGGATATTCTGCCTGGACATGGCATGGTTAAAATTAGCTGAAAGAACTTTGTAAGTTTCAAAAGGAGTCTTCAAAGATGCCCGTCCTTCCATTGCCATGCCTGGTTTCTTGAAAGAGAGCTCAGCTTTGAACTTCCTGTACTTGGGATAGGGAGTCTCGAGAACCGAGTCAAGTGCAAAATCAGTAATAGCATTGATATGATATGTAGTGTTCAGAACAATGACTTTGCTGGGATGATATTCCATTTTCAAATGACATGTCTTGTCAAGTGTGTTGGTGAGATGGGTTCCTGTCACTTGAAGGTATCTGAACTGTTTGAAGGGTGTGTCTAACCTGATCATGCCACGGAGCTGTCTTACAAGGTTCCAGCTGACTTCTGCAGCCATTTTCCGCATCAATGGCCTTATTTCAACATCGGCTGATAATCTGGCATTCTTATTAACCGATCCAGACATTTCAATTCCACTTTCAAAATGTTGCATCTCCGGGAAGGAAGAGTCTATAATTACTCTGAACTTTCTCAAATTGTCCATGTGGAGATGAGTTTCTCCTGTAATGTACATACCAAGGCCATACTCTAGTGTCACTTTGGATACCCACTCTTTACCACGTTTTTTGTTCTTATATTTAAAAACGATATTTTCTGCCCCCTTAAATGGTGTCGTGATCCTAACACTGGAATCAACACTGTAAACGGTAGGCTGCAAATCAAGGTATACATCCATTGATATCTTCTTCCCTCTTGCCCACTGGAATTCTGCATGTCCTCTCTTTGGATTACTCTCATATTCATTTACATTCACTTTACCCATGATATCATTTGCTAGCATGGACCCAGTAAGGCTGACATCAAACTCAGCAAGACCATGATTTCTTCTGTAATTCGAGTCAAGTAAGACTAAAGTTTGTCTGTTGTTCTTAGCTAATGTATTCAGCTTGAGGTATCCTGTTCCTTGTTCATAAGCGAGGTTCACATCTACATCATTAACTGGTGCCCAAGGTGTCTGGATAATCACTTCACTGTTAACCTTCGTGTTGACTATTTTTTCATAGCCAGCACTGACATCAACAAGAATCTTCTGTCCTTTGCCCCAATCAGTGTTGAAGGTGGTACTTAAGGCATAAGGGCGGTGTTCATGATGAAGGGTAGTAATTATTTTGTTATTTGGAGATGTGAGGATAAGGTTACCATTACCATTGAAATTTATCCTAGTATTTATAGCATTCATATCAAATTCTGCTTTGTACATGTCGCCATTGTCATTATATTTCACTTTGCTTTTACAGTATGTATGTCCATCATCACTGTGTTCAAAGCTAACAGATACAATTCTATATGCACGTAGACTGGATTTAAAAACAAACCCTGCCTGGATGTCTCTTTTGAGAGTTGTGACTGCATATTCAGCAGAAAACTTCATGTCAGCATTGTGTGGCCCAACTACATACTTCACTTGAGACAGCAGTGTTTTATCAAACTTATTGATGACATTGATTTCAATGGCTTCAAATCTCTGGAATGGTGTTGTTGCAGCAAAGCTGAGACCCAGATTTGTTACTTTGAAAGGCTTGTCCATACTTGCAGTGGCTGATATCTGTTTATGTCCATATCCTGCAGAGCCTTTAACGCTGACTTCCTTCCTGTCATTGGAATAGTCAAAGTCTCCAGCAACCCTTGCATAATTTTCAATAGGAGTCCTCACTTCAAAGCTTCCTCCTAGTCTCCTGTTGGCTCCACCTTTGTTGTGGAATAAAACTGATCCAGAATATCTAGATTTTGCAGCAGTCTCATCATTTAATTCAGCGTCAAATTCTGCTTTATATTTATCACCATGTTTTCCACCATTCGCTTTGACTGTAACCTGTTTCTTGAGGTAATCTACCACCAGCTTCCATTTACCGTTCTTCTGTTTTGTATTGACAACAGACTCTCCTGTTAACCCATAGGCATCACCTTTTCTGCTTACCTTTCCTGAGAGTTTCAGATTTTTCCAGTTGAGATTAGCAGATCCAACAAAACGTACAGGCTCATAGCCATGTATAACGGCTTCACTTGATAATTCAACGCTGTTTGATGTGGGTCTCTCAAAATTAGTCACGAGAGTAGACTTTTGTCCCTTCTGCAGATTCAGATTGGTGATGTGCAAGTATTTGGTACGGCTTTTCTGTGTTAGGTTACTGACAAATACTATGTCATGTTCAGGGTAGGCTAGGGTAAAAGAACCCTCTAAATTGATCATTTTGTTGCGAGTGCGGTCACGAAGTTTGAAGGCTGTTTCCAAGTTCTGTTTCTTACCATAGGACACGGACAGGGAAGAGGCCAGGTTCTTCTTATCATGGCTGTGGTGACCTTTAGCATGGAAGTTCACATCCTGTAAATATAAATTGTAGTTCAAGGAACTGAATAGAGCTGTCATCTATTTCTAAAACTGATATAAAATGTTTTGAAGTGTACTTACTTTGGGAGGGTAGGAGACTCTGACAACATAGTCAATAGATGCAGTGGCACCAGAGGAGGCAACCTTGTGGTCCACTGAGGCCAGGAGGTTTAACTCCTTCCTCTTGTCCTTTACGTCACGTACGTTGGCCCCATGCCGGAACTTCATCTCAAGCTCGTTGTGGCGAGAATTGCTGTTGACACCCACATCCAAGAGCATGTTGTAAGACTTGTTCTGTTTCCAATCAAAGTTGCTGAAAAATACGTGATCCGATTGACTTTCGTGTATTTAACATCATACAAATCACAACTTATTACCATAAAATTATTTTGTTGATAACAGGTTCGTCAACTGTCATGGTCATATTCAATATCTCAATTACATGACACCTACGGTAGTGAGAATAGGGAAATCACAAAGAAATCAACTTCCAAAACCGATGACACTCGAAGCTATATAACCCTCAAAACAAGCTCTGCATGTTAAATGGTAAGAGTGATCGGTAAGCTGATGAACATATGAAGATGAATGCCCATGTCCGATATAAGTGAAGAGACATGCTTGTACCAATTAATCTTGTACTTCTTTGTTGTCTTCGTGCTTCTGTCAATAAACTTGCTGCTGAATGTAACTTTTTGTTTCTTGCTTTTAGGTAGATTGTAGTCAAGGACGAACTGACTGGACACGGTGCCTTTCCCCCTCTTCTCCAAGCTGGAGCTCAGCTTGAGAGTAATGAAGTCTGAGGTGAGGAGGGCACTGCCTTTATACTTGTGCCTCTTCTTCTTGATGTTCTCAGATCGGACCAAGTCAGCTGAATAGGAGGATACATAACCTTATTATGATGGCGATTATAGTGTTCATGGACAAACAACATTCCAAAAGTTAACCATTACTGCCCATGTCAGATAATAAGCATTACAAATGGAACCTTTTTGCATCATTGACCTCCTCCATAACTGACCAATGTTTTGCCAGGTATAACTGTATTGGCATTCATAACACATATCATTCTTACCTAAACAGAGTAGATAATAGCAACAGTTGTCCTATCAATCATTAATCTTACATTATTTAGAAACATGCCTCTGGTTCACTTACCCTTGAATTTGAGTGGATTCTCGAGGATTGGCTTCATCAGAACCACTGTCTCCACCTTAAAGGACTTTTTAGTTTTGTACTCGGCAGATCCTTTCAGGTTGATAATCTCTCTCTTCGGCATACTGATGACGAGGGTGGGCACGATGCGTGTGATGGAGTTTCCGCTGCTTACTATCAAAGCTCGTGCAAGGAAATTGTACTCATCCTTCTTGTAGGTGTATGAGCCCCTCACGCTCTTCTCGGCCATGGTGTTGACATAGCCAGCTAGCGGGAAACAGAGAGCAGGGGACTATACGGGGACAGCAACACATGTTTTATAGTCATGAGATCTGCCAGACTAATGAGTTGACTTGGGTCTACAGGATGTCCAAACACTTTAACCGTGCGATGTCTTGAACAGCTTCTCTGTAAAAATGGCTTGCAAGAATGGATGAACAGGAGTTTTGCCTTTCAGGTTAAGATTGTTAATTTGGAATGCTTAGCATGCATTGAAATAAAGTGAGCAAAATAAAAACAATTGTGTACAAAATAGCATCATGATATAAACATAATCTGTTACAGAAGTACATAGGAAAAAGTGAAAACTCGTTTGGTCATGTGGTGTTACCACACATTTTTTCAACAATGTACCAGGTATAGAAGATCAGGCTATTTTGACTAAATTAAAAACCAAAGGGTTTTAACTTTCACTCCAAACGTTGCCACTATCCGTTACCTTCAAAAGTAACTTTTTGGCCTTATATGATATGCAAGCGATCAAATCTCATTTTCAGCAAGCATATGATGGTAAGAAAGTAGGTCAAAAGCAATTTAGTGGATTTGTTTTGCATGGCAATGAAGCAGTTTGTTCATTAAGATACAGCTAGCTAGGTTTATAGAGATGGGCAAGATCATGGTGCCTATGGTTACAGTCAAGGGGTACTGTGTACCACAACAGTAGGAAAACAATGCTTCTTGACTGGAACATTGTGGCATTATAATATATAACCATTCCTAAATCTGTTGCACACCAGGGGTGACTGATATCTGTTGAGCCTCACATAAAAAGAAGTGCCCCTAAAGTCATTAAAATTATGTAGTTTTGAACATAATCCTTTAACCATTTCTGTTGCTGCTGATGTGACAACCCTTCCAGGACAAAGGTCGCCTCTGAAGGCTCTCTCTCACTCTCTCTTTCTCTCTCTCCCTCAAACCTAACCTCACGCTGCCCACCCCTTTACGTCGGCATAGGAAGGGGCATCCTTCACTAATGTTGTACTCATCTCTTCATGGATTTCTTTTTGCGTTTTGCCATTTTTCTGCCAACACAAGATCACTGCCTATGTTCCAAAAGTTTGTCCATTTTCCCTTCCTAATTTGACTGACGTGTCACAGCAAAACGGTTTGCTCAATTGATTTATGCTTTAGTGGATATATGTCTATGACACACAAGTCATCAGTAGATGACAAATCCATCCCCTGGTCCCCACAAATTTGAAAAAGAACCAAATCATCTGACTGTTGATCATAAATCCAACTTGATGAAAGAATTTCTATCTTATCTGTCTGTCCGTATACAACTGCAATTATTGAGGTATCAAAACATTACCATGGAATATGGATTTGGAACTTTGTATCTCTATGTAAGGTACACACCACTATCAACAGAATCACATTAAAAGGCACCAGTTGACAATCTGGTCTTTGTGTCAATCACATTAAAATTAGATCTAACTTCTCGCTGCTGCTAAACAAAGCTTTGTTTAGTGATAGCCAGAACTCAGATCTGATTTTAATGAGATTGGTATTTGTGTGTGCATGGTCCTGACAAACACTACACTATGAACAGTGTCAAAGTCAATCTTGTTGCCATGGAAAGGGAAATATATTAAATGTAAACACTCTGAAGTAGCAAAAGGCACCATTTGACAAACTGTTCTTTGTGTGTGCAAAGTGTCATGAAAGAGTACCTATATTGGTTTCAGAGATATGGTCCGGACAAACACACCACGATGAACTATGAGTCCAAGTTAAACTTGCTCCCATTTTTCTAAAATTCCTAAATAGCAAAACTCTGCTCCAGGAACGACACCTACCTCCGTTTCAGCTAAGTCTAACTTGTT
Source organism: Haliotis cracherodii (assembly GCF_022045235.1). NCBI lineage: Eukaryota > Metazoa > Mollusca > Gastropoda > Lepetellida > Haliotidae > Haliotis > Haliotis cracherodii. Next base: position 52,345,651 of record NW_027266297.1, on the reverse strand, counting down.
TCCATGGAAACTGGGAAAAGTCGAATGTTGAAAATTTCCTTAATAGCAACAGGCACCACTTCAGCCCTTGGTTAATACATGTACCAGATTTGGATGAAAAGTCTTTCACAGTTTTCATGTTGTGCTACTGAAACGACACATACCCCTCCCAAAATGAGTCCAAAATGTTTCCATGGAAATCAAGACAACTAAAATGCCCCAAATCTGCAAATAGCAAAAGGCAAAACGTTTTTTTGAAAGATATTGAACGGTTATTAAGTTGTGCAGCGGAAACAAAATGATTACCGGTCGGCGAACGGACAGACGGCATCTTACGGCATCTTACGCAATTCCTTCTATATGAAGCTCAGAACATATCAGTCAACCATCACATATTGGACTACAGCTGAATTATTACCTTTAATATTGACCGGGTCTGCCGTGACGATGTTGGAGGTGAGGTCGATGTCGATCTTCTGAACGCCATCCCTGGTGATGGAGCCGGTGAGAATTTGCTGTGTGTTGGTCAGCCTCCGCAACTCCATCGTGGGCAGGTACGTCACCTCACTTCCCTTCTTGCTGATCCTGACCTGGGTGTCCAGGCCGTACCTGTCCTTCTGGTCAAGGAGGAGGGTCCCCTTCAGCTGTTTAATATTGACGCTGTCCACAAGAGACGCTACAACACCACACGGAACATCACAACATACACCATTTGACGCCGCAAAGGGTGGTATGGAAGCGTATTAGTGCCACAGTTGTTTTTATCATCTAGGGATACTTACATCTACGTAGATGATACCAGTATCGACGTAGATGGCACTTACATCTACGTAGATGATACCAGTATGGACGTAGATGGCACTTACATCTACGTACATGATACCAGTATCGACGTAGATGGTACTTACATCTACGTACATGATACCAGTATCGACATAGATGATACTTACATCTACGTACATGATACCAGTATCGACGTAGATGATACTTACATCTACGTACATGATACCAGTATCGACGTAGATGATACTTACATCTATGTAGATGACATCAGTATCAACGTAGATGATACTTACATCTACGCTTGGGAACATGCTGGTTGTTTATTTTCATTTGACCTTTTCCGTATTTTTACAACATACTGAGGTCATTTCAACTTGTCAAACTATCAGCGCTAAAATCAATCTCATAAAAATCAGATCTCAGTTTAGCTGTAGCGAGAACTAAGATCTGATTTTAATGAGATTGCGCTGAAATAAAAACACAAACTGCACAATTGTACCCTCAGTGTTTTATAGGATGATGACGAGTATTGGTTTGATATAGGTTTATAGTATGAATGATTGTCACCCCTTCATAATCACGTCTTACCTCTTAACCTAATTTCTGGCATGGGGAAATCATGAGGATCAACATATTCCTCCGGCTTTAACCATGTTGAATAATGACCTATAGATGTTTATTTGTTTGAAGTTTGGAGAACATTTTGTGCTCGCCTCTCTTTATTACGGCTGTTCGTGGCGTGTGTCATTCTCCAGTAACTTCGACACATTGAAATGATTTGCTTTGTGCAACGTTTAGATAATACCTCAATATAGAAATGTCAAGATAGAAAGTCAAACAAATCGGTCATTATGAATTAAGCCAGTGGTTTTATATAACTGACCCGGAACTAGTGTCGATTATACAAACTAATTATGTGGCACGAATACGTTTCCATAGGGCGGCATGGAAATTCTGTGAAGAATTCGCTCACTAAAAGGTATTATCGGTTCGAATCCTAAATCCCCCCGAATAGATGATCCTTGGTCTATCAGCACCTTGTTTGAGGTCGTGGGTCTCGCCACATCATTTTTGGTTTTCAACCAATTTTAACCTGTCCCACCCTAACAAAATTGAAATAATCAGAGCAGTGTGAAGCCAAACTCGGTGAATGCATGAGACAAAGCAAGTCAAAGTCAATATGGTAGCTTACATTTAAATGTAGCTTCTTTCCAAGGGGAGACAAGTGCGATTTCCATTGCTTTATCTTTGTAGTTGACCGCTACATCCAGAGACATGGCTCGTTTCACACTGGACCCAGGAGTATCAAAACCTAGCTGACCAAACACCTTGTCCCGTGTCTGAAATAGAAATAAGGGATAAAGGTTACTCGCTGAGAAGGTGACATCAATGTTTTGTGTAGGAATGGATAATTGAAAACTGGCAATACAAAGCCCTAATTAATACAATTTAGGGTTGTAATAAGTGTTGAGTTATTTCATACATTACGAGCGCTTTGTTCAATACCTTGGTCCTTGTTTCAAATCTCATTGATGCCAATTTGAATATGTAAACCCTATTTCATTAAATAAATATCCAATTATCATTTAAAAATATTACACCACGTGTTGCAGAGAAGGACTAAAAAATGCAGTGATATTAGACAAAAACCCAGATGACTCGTTAAATATTTACTGTAAACATGATATTGATCTCAGACTTACAGAAATGCTCTTGACGAGCATCTTATATCCAGAATGTGTGTCCTTCTTGGACAGAGTTAAACCGAAACTAACAGGTCCTGTGAATGGGAAGTAGGGCGAGTCGGTGATCATGGAGGCGTTGGGGAAGGAGATGTCCCCACACAGTTCTACTCCGGTGAACTTTGCCAGCCGGTCTCCCGAGCACAGCCTCCTCGTCTTCCTGTTCTCTTGAACCATCTTCTGCTCCTTCTCCACCTTATCGTGCACGATGAAGAAGCTGGACCTGAGGGACACAGTAGGCATCGTGTTAGGGTCTGAGTCAGTCACGGCTAACCAAGGAGCTGCTATAATGTACAGACAGAATTGAAGGTGTTGCAGGGTCACAGCCCGTCGTGTGTATAACAAACGTGAAGATAAACTAACGTGTAGGACACGTGAACTATTCCCAAATTATACAGATTGTTGACACTCACCTGCACATGAAACGGGATTGGTCTACATATATGTGTAATCACTCACTAAATCAAGGGATTAAGGTTCAGGATATCATCAACATATTAGTTCTTGTTATTATTGTTCCAATTCTACTTTGGAGCTCTGCACACATGTATATATGCCGTAAGAAAACGATTCCTTCACCAAGGACCAAATGCCAGTACTGCAAACTTGTGACTGCACAATAGGTAATCGAATGGAATGTGATATGTAAATAAGATATCCTGGCCCATACTTGACATTGAAGATCTCCATTTTGTCCTGGGGCATGTCTAACTCCAGGTTAAAGATCTGCCCTCTGGACAACTGCACACGGCCCTCCACGCTGGAACTGGAGTGCACACTGGACACCATCTTCAGGCCTGTCTTCGCCACAAAGGCATCAACTGTCATCGTCCCTGTGATCTCTACAGCACCACTGAAATACAACCAGTATGGTTAACACGCCATTGTATATCTGTACAAAATGTATCAGGGTGATACGTTCATCACCTAATCTTCCTTGAGAGTTATTCCAACGGCAACATGACCAGCACATTTGTCATACAGAACCATATTTCTCCATTTCTTAGTTTGGTTAGTTGTGAGACAAAAACTTAATACTCCTAACAACAAGAATTCAGTATGCACTAATGTCCTGAGGAAGTATCACAGATGAGTGGCGTATAATTTGTAATAGGAAAAAGAACAACATCCGTAACATAGGAGATAGATAGTCTAACTGTAGATTAGATACCTCTTATTTTAATTTGCAGCTTAACGCTTTAGCGCGAGGTTTCAAATCTATAAATAATAGGTATCTTTTCTACAGTTAGACTGTCTCAAATTCTCAATTCTGTATATCTCCATTCTACCATGACGACAGGGGCGCTTTGAAAACGGCGCTCTCTTTGACGCGAACTTACACATGAGCCGATAGGCCAGATATCTTAGAACGTACCGAAAAGTGGTCACAGGTAGTGACAAACATAAAACAAATTACTCAGTTTCAAGATTAATTAGTTATATTCCTGACTAGTTCAAAACAACGGTTGCAAAATACATAGCTTTTCAAAACGAATTGATGATATTTCCCTTTATAAATATATAATTACTTTCAACGCAACCATATTTGAACTATTTGGACTCGACCAAGTTATTTCTTGGAAATCAACATGACATCTCACTTTGTTGGGGTAATAGGTTGTAGAAATTGTGAAAAGAAATGCAGAACAAATTTATTTCTCCAACAATCTTCATTAAATAGCAGGATTTCAGTTGGATTGAAAATATTCCCCAACAGTAATACATTACGAATATCCATCTTCACCCTGAACTACAACCTGGATGAACTTTTCAGTTTCTTGTGGTTGTCTACGGCTGCCAAACTAGTTGTTCACGGTGACAGTGTCATTTGCAAATTACTTTAACCCAGGGGACAATCTGGTCCTGTCGTTATGTTCAACCTGATAACTAACTTACTGGTGGAAATTAGCCTCCTGGCACAACCACTGCCAACATAAACACCCTGAAGTATGGATCTATAAAGCTTTTTTTTAGCCAAGACGAGCCGACCCTGCACCACATGGGATTTTTGCTGTTTTTTGTGACACTGGTTAAAGTGTGTTTTACTTAATTGTAGGTAATATTTGATAAAATGTTGTGACCAAGTGCTGAAATTGAATTAGATACCTGATTTTGACCAATCAGAATCAAGCATTCTTCAGTGTCATGGCGGAGTGCGTTTTAGTAACGATTAACCAACTGAGACTATAGTCACAGAATAGCGTCACAGAACAGATATTATCATTCAGATTTACACCCACCTCGGTTGCATGAGGCCCTCTATTAGGAGGCTGGTGGGCTTTGTTGCCAGGTTACGGAGATCAAGCTTGCCCTTGACATTCATGTTAACAGTGGCAGCTCCGTGCACGGTGAGGTTGAGGGGAAGCCCTGCACAGGTTGGCACAATGATGCTGCTGTCCAAGAACATCACGCTGTTGGCGAAGGAGTAGTCGTGGTCCTTTGACATCTTGATGAGGAAGTCCAGGAAGTTGAACTTGTCCTTGGTGAGAGGCCAGCTGGACGAGTCAAAGTGCATGTACCTCAACTCGTTACCAAAGATTCGCAGGAACACAGCGGCGTGAAGGTCATCTTTCACTTGTGCATACTGTAACAATATTATGTCAACGTGAGTTACCAACAAGTGACACATTATTTTGTGCACATGAAATGAAATCATATGGAAGCCGTTTGTTTTACTATTTTACTACATGTAATGTGGACATATTTGATGTATACAGCCAGCTAACCTTCTTTTTCATTCTGTCCATCTTTTCTTTACGAACTGATCTGGAATCTTCATAGCCCGTCTTTTTGCTTCCAACGCCAGTCGGGGAATCTGCACCAAAGAAAGATTCCAAAACACTCTCAAGCCCCTCGACACGTCCTCCCATCTCAAACAGGTTGATGGATTGACCAAACAGATCCACTGTCAAGTTCACAGAGGCTGATCGGGGAACGAAGGACTTGGATGAAAATATCAAGTTGCTCTCAACCATTGCACCTGCATTGAATTTCTCCCAGAAAAACGAGCCCTCGTAGTTCCTGGAGAACTTCCTCTTGTCCAGGTCAAACTCTCGCGAGAGTTGCTCGTCCTCCAGTATGTGGCGGATCTGCTGCTTGAGGGGGCTGGATGTTTCCTGCAGGTTCATGAGGTGAGACCACACAAAAGACCCCACTTGGTTGGCCTTCTCCACCTCCAGAGTTGCACGCACCTGTGTCAGGATGGTTTCAACAGGGCACTGCATGACCACCAAGTAGGCGGCGATCCTCACCTCGGCGTCAGATTCACCGTCCATATACAACTGCATAGCGTTGTTTCTCTGTGGAAATAAAATAATTATTAAAACAAAATCAATCGTTTGTTGAAATCCTTCAAGGACTTGTTCAAGCCAGTTTAAAAGCGAGAAGAACATGCTGAATAACTCACATCAGCACCACACGGTAGTCTGCGGAAGGCATCAAGGGCGGCAATTCTGACCTCCATGGGGTTTTTCTCCCTAGTGAAGCACCGTTGCAGAGACAAAGATAACCTATCAGCATTTCCAATGTTGCCAATGGCCCGCAGCGTCAGTAGAATCTGTGCAGAGAAGGTCAATTGCTTATTTTTAATATTTAACCAAACAAACCGGGTTGGATTTTTTATATGTCTGATAAAATCGATTTTGTAGGTTTCTAATCAACAGTATAACCGAAAGCATTAACTGTATTTGAGTAAACATCACAATTAATGTGAGTTGTGTTGCATTGACATACATCTTCTTCGTTCTGGTCCGTCACAACACAGCCTCTGCCAATATCGTTCTCGAGGATGGAGATGATGAGGTCTATGACAGGGACTTTCGTACACTCTGCAGTCTTCACGCAGAAGTTGTTCACCATGGCTGCGACAAGGATCTTCGTCCTCTTTGAGTCGGACGTCAGCATGAGCGGCTTCAACAGATACACATATCAGGTATAGTGGGGAGGTACTACTTATTCTTGTATATAATGACTGCAAGGATGGATGAGGAGGGATTTATGGTTTGATCAGCAACATAGTGGGAACATTTTGTACCATTATGGGGAAACGAACTAGCCATCGCTTTGACCATTAGGCTACCCCACCTCCTCATTTGTGCATGAGAACGACGGATGTGCTGTTTGTGTGTTCGCCGTGTTAGTGTGTACCTGGATCTCAATGATCATCTCTACTGTGGGGTGTTGTATGAAGGCGAGTGAGGTCAACCACATGTCGGCCTGGTTGCTGTCCACATCCTTCGCCGTTATCAGCTCTCGCATCATCTTGATAGCGTCAACTGAGCCAATCATCGGGATAGCATCAATGAAGAACTTCCTGGAGCGGGAGAAGAGAATTTGTTAATAAAAGTGGATGTCATATCCAAGTTCTATGTTTTGTTTGTTTGTTTGTTTAACGCCACTCTCAGCAATAGTCCAACTATATGACGGCGGTATGTATATAATCTAGTCTGGACTGGACAGTCCAGTGATTGATATCATGAGCATCGATCCATGCAACTGGAATTCGATGACATGCATCAACCAAGTCAGCGAATCTAAACACCGGATCCCGTTAGTCGCCTCTTACGACAAGCATTGTCGCATCTTACAAAAAGAAAGGGTTGCTGAAGACCTATTCTAACCCGGATCTTGACGGGTCCCAAGTTACATGTATTTAGGTTCAGCTACCAGGTCATAAAAACCAGGGGATTATCGAAATTGTTTCGCGTTATCTAGGCTTCGCGATAATCATGTGCCGATAATTGACGTGAAATACCAGATAACGTGTCCATACAATGTGTAATTTGTGTACAGTGACACCCTCGTAGTCCGACCGGTATTGTTCCAGGTACAATCGACCGGATTTACAAATTGCAACATTTCCGAATTATGTGTATGCTGCAGTATCGATTTAGTGCCAAAAGTATGTACTACACACTGTTCCGGAGAGTGAGGATTCCGTATCAACTATCGAGATTCCACTATACAAATAATACTAAGATGCAACATGCATTCACACATGATATTAATATGAATGTTCACCTTTCAGATACATGTTCACTTGAAACGGTTCTACAGTTCATGTGAATGTCAGTGTTGCCACCTTAAGGAGAGGAGTGTGTAAGCGTTAACTGGCGTAGGGGAATTAAAGGGTGACTGGGGTTGACTGACTTTCCTATCCTGGAGTTCTTGCTGCATATTTGTCCTGTTTTTAGCTGTCTGTACAGAGCCTGCAGGGACCGGAAGTTGGAGTTCTTCAGAATGTAGACCAGCTCCGAGAACATCTGGGGGACCTCGGGGCGGATGTCCGTCGCAGTCACGCGGCACAGCTCCCGCATCTTGGTGCTGGCGTCACGGCGGTTCACCTCCTCGTCTCGCAGACCGTACGTGTGTTCAAACGTCAGGGCACTTCTACTGGCGACTAAGCCTGCAATGTCCAACACAATCCCAGTTCATTACCTACACTTATTGATAAACGTGAAGATGTGATATTGAGCCAATGTTTGATCAAATTATAATCGAATCTTGATCATAGGTCTGGAAACCATTACTCCATAACTGAGACCCAGGACCTCTAAAAATCGGCCTGACTGTGTCTTTCCCCAACAGCGTGGATCGATGCTCGTGCTATCGACCACTGGTTTGTCTGGTCTTGGTGACGTTGCTACAGGAAGCCGTGATATAGCTGCAATATTGATGATTACGATGTGAGGCAACTATCACTGCTCCAGGAAACGCCTACCTTCCTGACTTCGGACATAAGGCTGAGTTCTTCTGAACTCCAGGGTGTGTGATGCCTCGGTCATAGCTCCATTGTTGTCCTTAGAGAAGGGCCTGAAGACGTGCGTCTCGCTGCAGGTAGAGCGCTGTAGGATACCCTCGCTCGTGATGGTCTGGCTGCAATCGTGGGTGCTCTTCAGAAGGGGGAGGGAGTGCACGGCCTGGAAGTAAGAGCAGGAATTGAGGGAATGTACAAACAAGTCTTCTTGAATGAGGAGAGATTACGCCATATAATGGTCCATTACAGGAATATTATTAAGGCCGTTTCTTACGTTTGGCATCTTGTATGGCAGAGAGTGGAAGGACGTCTTGTAGCCGTGCCTGTTTTCGCACCCAAGCAGATCCTTGCTCTTCTTGATGATGGACGTTCTCCGACCTCTCTGTGTGACCCGATAGTCCGTGAAACACTCGCCGGTCACGTCACTCTGCACATAACACAATACCGTGAACACTACATAACATTTGTTTGTTTGTGTGTTGTTTAAGGCCGCTCTCAGCAATATTCCAGCTATATGACGGCGGTCTGTAAATAATCGAGTCTGGACCAGACAATCCAGTGATTCACATCATAAGCATCGATCCACGCAATTGGGATACGATGACATGCATCAACCAGGTCAGGGAGCCGGACCACACGATCCCGTTAGTCGCCTTTTACGACAAGCATGGGTTGCTGAGGGCCTATTAATACCATGAACACTTCGTAACACAATACCATAAACACAACATTACACAATACCATGAACACTACCTTACACAAAACCATGACCATTACCTAACACAATAACACTACGTAACACATTTATCATGAACGATGTACGTAACCTAATACCATGAAAACTATGTGACCCAATACCATGAACACTACGTAACCCAATACCATGAACACTACGTAACCCAATACCATGAACACTACTTAACACAATACCATGAACACTACGTAACTCATTTATCATGAACATTACGTAACCCAAACCATGAATACTGTGCATTTAAGTGACTCCAATATTTTTTTCGCTTGTGGAGTCATAAATGTAAACACCGATGTGCATACTGTGCAAATTCGTGAAATGTCTGAAATTGTTAGTTTCAACCCCAAGAGGAAATGACTGTGGGGTGTGACCATAGCACACCTAGCATCACCCCCCAACCCCCTACAATGTTCACAGTTATCACTGTGTTCGTTCTCCTAGCCCGGGGTGTTCCTACGGCCTTCACCTACATTCAGACATTGTAAACATCCCAGCTGTCAAGATAATTACAACGTGCAGAATCAGCGGAAACACCTCCTTTGTGTGGAACTGCTCAACACCGCCTAAATGGGCTCCGCAATGTCACACGGAAATTGTCACTTATAACAACGTTTTGAAACAAACAACTACAATGTACATCTTCTCTGCACCGGGGAAGTAGTCTGCTTTGTCCTACAGTGTCAGGGTATGTATGTGATGATGTGACGTGCTTGTCTGTGTTATACATCAGGCACAACATCTCCCTTCCTGTCGTAACACCGAGATCTCACAACCCGACAGTCTCCCTTCCTGCCGTAACACCGAGATCTCACAATCCTGACAGTCTCCCTTCCTGCCGTAACACCGAGATCTCACAATCCTGACAGTCTCCCTTCCTGCCGTAACACAGAGATCTCACAATCCTGACAGTCTCCCTTCCTGTCGTAACATGGAGATCTCATAACCCTGACAGTCTCCCTTCCTGTCGTAACATGGAGATCTCACAAAACTGGCAGTCTCCCTTCCTGTCGTAACATGGAGATCTCACAACCCGACAGTCTCCCTTCCTGCCGCAGCCCTGGCAGTCTCCCTTCCTGCTATAACATGGAGATCTCACAATCCTGGCAGTCTCCCTTCCTGCCGTAACATGGAGATCTCATAACTCTGACAGTTTCCCTTCCTGTCGTAACATGGAGATCTCACAAAACTGGCAGTCTCCCTTCCTGTCGTAACATGGAGATCTCACAACCCTGACAATCTCCCTTCCTGCTGTAACATGGAAATCTTACAATCCTTACAATCTCCCTCCCCGCCGTAACATGGAGATCTCACAACCCTGACAGTCTCCCTTCCAGCCGTAACATGGAGATCTCATAACCCTGACAGTCTCCCTTCCTGCCGTAACGTGGAGATCTCATAACCCTGACAGTCTCCCTTCCTGTCGTAACATGGAGATCTCACAAAACTGGCAGTCTCCCTTCCTGTCGTAACATGGAGATCTCACAACCCGACAGTCTCCCTTCCTGCCGCAGCCCTGGCAGTCTCCCTTCCTGCTATAACATGGAGATCTCACAATCCTGGCAGTCTCCCTTCCTGCCGCAGCCCTGGCAGTCTCCCTTCCTGCTATAACATGGAGATCTCACAATCCTGGCAGTCTCCCTTCCTGCCGTAACATGGAGATCTCATAACTCTGACAGTTTCCCTTCCTGTCGTAACATGGAGATCTCACAAAACTGGCAGTCTCCCTTCCTGTCGTAACATGGAGATCTCACAACCCTGACAGTCTCCCTTCCTGTCGTAACATGGAGATCTCACAACCCTGACAATCTCCCTTCCTGCTGTAACATGGAAATCTTACAATCCTGACAATCTCCCTCCCCGCCGTAACATGGAGATCTCACAACCCTGACAGTCTCCCTTCCAGCCGTAACATGGAGATCTCATAACCCTGACAGTCTCCCTTCCTGCCGTAACGTGGAGATCTCATAACCCTGACAGTCTCCCTTCCTGTCGTAACATGGAGATCTCACAAAACTGGCAGTCTCCCTTCCTGTCGTAACATGGAGATCTCACAACCCGACAGTCTCCCTTCCTGCCGCAGCCCTGGCAGTCTCCCTTCCTGCTATAACATGGAGATCTCACAATCCTGGCAGTCTCCCTTCCTGCTATAACATAGAGATCTCACAATCCTGACAGTCTCCCTTCCTGTCGTAACATGGAGATCTCACAAACCTGGCAGTTCCCATACTCTATCCACCTTTTCAATTAGACATTAACATGGCAGTATTATTTGATTGGTATGTACTTTTTCTCCGACGTGCCCTACCCTTGCTACGTATTGCTGTGATGTCCAACATGCTGATGTTTCCCCTCTGGTCCTTCTCGGCCTTCTCTCAGCATATACTCACCTCCTTCACTCTCTGATCTCTCTCAAGATCTGCCATAGAGTTCTGGAAAGCTGACAACATGGCTCTCTTGACGTTAAGGGACCACGCGGAGTCGTCATCTTCAGGGCAAATCTGTTCCACTACGCCATCTTGGAAGGAGAACCGCAGTGGGTTGGCCTCCAGGGCCCGCCGAAAGTCCCTCGTTTTATCTCCTGATGTCATTGGCCGAGCCAGCACTTGCACGCCAGACAGCTGTGGGGGTAGATAGGGGGCAGAATAAAACACACAATTAAACGATGACTGACGACATACACAATGACTTGAACGACCTAATATTAACTGGTTATAACGATATCATACAGTACGACGTTAGAAAAGGTAATGTTTCCTTTGTTATGAGACAAAACCTTTGTGTTTGTTTGTTAGTTGTTTAACGTCGCTCTCAGCATTATTCCAACTATACGACGGCGATCTGTATATATAATCGAGACAATCCAGTGATTGGCATGATCATGAGCATCATGGGCTACAATGACATGCATCATCCAAGTGAGCGAGCCTGACCACCCGATCCCGTTAGCCGCCTCTTACAAGCGCAGCGTCTCTTGGGTTTAAGACATGTTCCTTTAGGTGATCCTTATATCCATTGACATTACTTACCGTCAGTATCATCTCACACGATGTCAAAGCTTCAATTGTGACGTCAGCTTTGATTCCAAGTCCGGCGTGGTCCTCGGCTGCTCCCGACATCGTCGTTCGCGTATTAGCATTGTACGTGTACTCGTACGTTGACCCCGCGGCGTACTTGAACTTGGTGGCGTCTGGGAAAAATAGTCATGTGTGTGTGTACAAAGAGGGCATGGGACCTTTACCATTCATTGGCTCCAGTGTATTTCTTCTACTCCAAGGACGTAGATCTGTATAAACATTTCTACAATTAGACTGATGTGTAACCCCCTCAGAAAGATAGTTATCTGACAATAGCGACGAAATAGCTGGCACCTTGTTGAATATTGCACACACGGAAATGTCGTTGGCTACGACATACAATCCAAGGTGTCCATGTAGGACATTAACCCTTCCGAGTTCGGACACCTAGAGCTTGGGGTACGGAGGATGACAGTGACATTAACGATCTGAGGTTCTTACGAGGCACAAATATTATGGCCAGCCACAAAATCATTTCCACACGTAGAGTTACCTTTTAAAAATTGCACTTTCGTTATTTTATCCCAAATGTCAAAACACTTCACTTCAGTCTAGATTGTCATTGTTTGCTTGGTGCTAACTGCATTATGAATTTGCCTTTCATGTAGGTAATTTCTTATTGCCAGTGTAACGCCCAACCTCCTCCGTGTCGGCTTGGTGGTGTGATTAGGTGCGAAGAACAAGAGAATAAATATGATTGACCCGAATTGTGACCAGTAGCGCGTACGACCGATTCTATGTAAGCAACAGGCACACACTGTCCGCTGTCGAGCAGGGAATCGGTTCCATATACAGCGGGATTGCCTAGCTAACGCCATCATGCCTGTCCCACCTGATGTGTTTCTGTGGCACAATCTTGCATTCACTGAACACGCATAGGAAAGACTTTAATGTTATATCAGATACGGACGCAATATTTAGCATGTCAGTACTTATGATGGCCTTTTAAAACAATTATTTGGTCCTCGGCGAAAATGTGCTTCCTTGTTAACTTTTACCACTGTACGTCTACCGAGGTGATAGGAGAGGGGAATAACGAAACAGCAAAAACACCCACATAACGTTTACTAAAAAGAGAATAAAATTCATCAAGTCTGTTTGTTCACACACAACAAGGACACTTTCTCTTTGTGTTTGAATGCAATACGAAGCTTGGACAGGTCGCTCCTCCCCAACAGCTGACCTGAGATAGTGACCGTCATTGAAACAAGCCAGATCTTATCAACTACTAAACCAACAAAATCATCATCATCACCATCACCATCACCATCATCCAAGGTGTGGGCTGACTGAAGGTGGTGACAAAGGTTGCTAATCATACCTCACTGAAGATAACAGTTCGTGTGTCATTAACTAGCCCAATGGTTCATGTTCCCACCTCAGAAAACGTCCAGGGCATATCCACAGAGACCAACTGAGCACGTACCGCCATCTTGCAACTCGGCCTCAGAGGGGACAACACGGAGAGGGCGGACTCGGCACAGTAAACCAGCGTTAGCCGGCTTCCAATAACTTTGACTACTTCATAAACGTCAGGAAATAACTTAACATGATGCAGCCATGCCCAAATAAAGTTATTTAATTTTTCCCTTAGGTATTGGATAAGCCGACAGGAATGCGTCAATATTATTTAACTGCCATCTGCTCGTGCTTTAGAGTTGTGTTCATAGTATTATTTGGGTTATCATTGTTTGATAGCGTCCTAAGTGGCCTATACTTCTAGTTGACCAACCGTCAGGTGACAGATATTCCAGGACACAGTTAGTGATATAATAGGGCACAGTTATCGCAGATGGGTTAATGAAAGAGTCGCCATCGCGGCCCCTGACATCAGCTATCTGGCAAGCACTGAAGGTCACGTGGACGGCTGAAAGTAGCTATCAGCCCATCGGTGATCACATTCAGATATTTAACTGAAGCTTTGAAGGAGCCTTTGATATGATATGATGACACAACCCACAACGGGGCTTTCTTGTAATCCAGAATACTGGTTGGGTAGAATCTCCTCAGCATAATATAGCAGTGCTGGAATCAACCCACGTACATCTTCCCGAAGCAAGTGAGTTAACTGACTTTAAAAGTCCAGTTTCCACCCTTGCCGAACTCGACTGGAATTACTGGGCTCGATCGTAGCGCCACCAGTGGCTATTACCAGTTATGTCCCTTCTAAGCCTCCCCTATGGACAAATCAGATTCCACCTCTCGTATCACTTGTGTTTGCTTCACACAAACTGGTGGCGCCCAATCAGGACGATCTGATCGATAATCAAGATCTATATTGTGATAAAACGGGTCTTACATCGCGAAATGCATCAAATCTCGTGAGCACCTTGATTAAAAAGATTTGGAAAATATCTGCTGACAAAATCCTGCAATCGACCGAAATCTGCAGGACAGTTTACGAACCGGATTTCGATTTCGGTGCGCTATTTTGATTGGACTATGCATAGACTCGTTTGTCCAGCCAAAATGTAACTCCATTATACCAGCCTAGTTCGGCAAGGGTGGAAACTTGACTTTTATAGTCAGTTAACTCTCTTGCCTCGGGAAGATGCCCACGTATGGCACCCTTACATTGTCGCCTCTTTGAGCATGTGGACAAGGCGTCATAGCTTGGTCTGTGGTTCGAATCCCTTCACAGAACTCAGACATTGTATGACCGCTACAGTTATATCAATGGCAAAGATTATAATCTTTTGACCTCACACTATCATTCAAGATATTAATCAGGCCACATCATGCGGCAGGCGTGATAGCTCACCATACCCGTATCATTGATACAAGGTGCGCAGCTACCGATAACCGATCTCCATCTAATCACCTTCTCGCAATGTAGCACTGATAACAACTAACGTTTGTCTCGTAATTAGTTCTTAAACATTTGTTTAGGAGTTGAAACACCGTGCCTATCTAATAGCTTGTGTCCGGTCTTATTGTAAAAACAGCATGGCGTAGAAATGGTGGGCACAAAACCGTGCCAGATACACGATGAGTTGGTCGTGCGCGGTCAGGAGATTCTGGTCAGAAAGAATTATTTCGTTGTCGGCACCGTGTATGTCGATGCCAAGCTGATACCAGAGACCATATGCTGATACATTCTGCTGATACATTCTGATAATCGCTAGCATGCCCCATGGACAGTACCTTGTAAACACACTTCATTGAGGTGGAATCGGCCATATTTCTATGCACCACCCATTAACCATCAACTGGCGGCAGATACAGACATCGCTAGATCTTGACAAGATTCCACGTGATTACAGCTGACCCACACCTGAACTTGGGGGAGGGGGGGGGGGGGGGGGGGGCGTGGTGGCAAGGGACGTGTGGCCAACGAGAGAGTTCTGGCCAACTGTTCGCCTTGAACTACATCTGACATGTGGGATGAGGATGATTTGGTCCTCATGTTCATGGGCCACTAGACTTTGGACCTGGAACTATGCTACGGTTTCCGCAGTACGAAAACGAAATTAAATTAAAAATAAAATATATGTTGTTGGTTGTTGGAAAGAGATGAAGTTCCCAAATCATCACAGGATATACACAGATAAAGGAGGTGGAGCGTGGAATGGTAGGGGGGCAGCGAACAGCACCACCCTTGTTGGTGTAGGGAGTAAGCTAATACTCTATCAGAACCACCAGTTCGGCGACACAGGGCAGGCATGGCAGGGAAAGGGTTATGTTTTCGTCAAAATCTGAAACCTAAAACCAGGAACTTCAAGGAATTAACACTTTGAGTGTCACATGTGTCAGAAGATAAATACATTTCTACACCCCGGGTATCTAGGTGGCACCCGGGGGTTGCCTATTTCCTCCACACCAGGGAGCTCTCTGTTGGCGTGTATTGTGTCGGGACTTCATTAGCATCACGTTGGGTAAATCTGTTACAGTTGACGGACAAAGGGTTAATGAGATCAGCTGATGAAGGATGTAAACACACTCACCATTGCACTGACTTGCACATGACGTCGGGTCCCTCGCATCTCGCTGGATGATTGGACCTGAAACAGAGACACGTACAACTTGGTTGGTCGAGATCAATCACACACACAGCAAAAACAACGCCAAATGTCCCACTGTTGGTGACTTCTTTAGGTGGGTTTGGGTGTTTATGCGTTGATTGTAAGGGAGATAGAGATGGTTGCTGTTGACCAAACTTAATATGTATTGAAACGATGTCGACAACTTTGTTGGTGCAAACGATGCCAGTTAATATAAAGAACATGATCACCATATAATATATTCAATATAATAAGGCAGAAGGTTTCCAACTAGTTTTTGAGGCACGTATACGGTTCTTTGAGTGTCATTGTAATTTAAATTTCACATTTCACTTTCCTGCGTGGATTCATGTTTAATTGTTAGTTGAGAAAGCTACCCCAGGGAGAGCTGATAACAGTGACAGTGTATATACCACTGTCTGGAGCAGTTGGTCTTGAACGCGGTCCTTTGTTGGCTAATCGTGTGAATTCGTAGCTATTTACATAAAGATTTGTGATATGCCTGGGTCCGTCTAGCAAAGCAATATGTAATTCAACCAGCGTTTTATAGAGAGTGTAGGACTGGAGGCGTTGTCCTACAAACTCATATGGCACCCATACCATATCCTGCCGCTTGGAAGAAAACCTGGGCCGAGTCAAGGCTTGCCTGTCTGAATATACCACCCATTACATGTGTAGATCAACTCAAGAAATATTATTTATGAATAAAAATTATTCCATAAATGTGTAATTGATATATTTATATCACGAATTATTTCTAAAGAACTGCAGATTTTAAAAATTAAATGTTAATTGTTAAAAATATACGATATGAGGTACGTACCAGCTAGTGCTCCTGCCGCGAAGGCTACAAGCAGGATCAGCTTGGGCTCCATCGCGCGCATGTGATTGTGACCTGCGTGATAACAGTCGGGCTTTTATATCACCAATGATTACAATTAAGTCCAAAGTCAAACTTTTCTCCAAGCTGTTTGCATCCTCACGGAGTGATGTTGCTGATGTTGCTCAGTGCGAGGCAATACCTCTACTGGCTTATAGTGCGCAGATCACTCGCACTTGGCAGCAACACGGAGGTCAAGGGTGAAGGGGGGGGGGGGGGGGGGGGGGGGGTGTCAGTCGGGGGGGGGGGGGGGGGGGGGGATTTAGGTGATGGGGAGTCAGCACTCTTTCTGTCAAAACATTCACATATGTGTATTGCGTAACATTATATCACTTCATGCCCCTTCACTCAGTGTCATAGCAAAGGGTTCAGATTTAGATATTCCTACGTACCAAAATGTTGACAATGTTGACGAATTGAACATAAATGTATAATAATTAAGATTTTGTATACATACATATATTCCATTGCATACCATATATAATCTCACAGAAACTGAAAACGGAACATTTATTTCACAGAAATGTTTGGCTGGTTTATTCTGTGGATACCATTGTCATGTGACATCGTAGTTAAATGTTTGTGTTGGGTTAAAATGTTTGTCGTATCACAGAGAGGGACAACCAAATGGTCATTATCTTATTCTTGTTACTCGTCGATAGAAACAATTCACCATAAAACTGTTTTGTCTATTGTATATGTAATTGTTGTTTGATAGTGTTTGTGGGATAGGAACTATATCAATGGTGGCTTATGTCGTGTGAGATATCACTTGTGTATTGTCTCGTGTCATGAAGTACATATGATGTATGAACTATAAGTAGCAGAGATAACAAGGATGTATATCCATTCATTTGAAATCAGGAAATATCCTTTCAATACTATTAAATTCTCCTTTCTACACTTGCCAGAAAAGATGGGTCATATGCCATTTAAAGTCACACTGACAAACGTTTATCACGCGTAAGATTATCAACTGAATCGTAACTAAAGATTTCATGGGAAATAATGGTTTGAATCGAGCTAACGCTACAAAGGTATATTTAACATCATCGTTTAAAATGAAAGACAGTCTTACAGGAACACTCAAACAGAATAGACACTCACACCCGTGTGTTGTATACTGAATCACGGACTAACACCCACTCACACCCGTGTGTTGTATACTGATTCTCTGGACTAACGTCCACTCACACCCGTGTGTTGTATACTGATTCTCTGGACTAACGCCCACTCACACCCGTGTGTTGTATACTGATTCTCTGGACTAACACCCACTCACACCCGTGTGTTGTATACTGATTC
This sequence comes from Haliotis cracherodii, assembly GCF_022045235.1. Lineage (NCBI taxonomy): Eukaryota > Metazoa > Mollusca > Gastropoda > Lepetellida > Haliotidae > Haliotis > Haliotis cracherodii. The sequence continues at coordinate 52,327,378 of NW_027266297.1, read as the reverse complement.
TCTGGACTAACACCCACTCACACCCGTGTGTTGTATACTGATTCTCTGGACTAACACCCACTCACACCCGTGTGTTGTATACTGATTCTCTGGACTAACACCCACTCACACCCGTGTGTTGTATACTGATTCTCTGGACTAACACCCACTCACACACGTGTGTTGTATACTGATTCTCTGGACTAACACCCACTCACACACGTGTGTTGTATACTGATTCTCTGGACTAACACCCACTCACACCCGTGTGTTGTATACTGATTCTCTGGACTAACACCCACTCACACCCGTGTGTTGTATACTGATTCTCTGGACTAACACCCACTCACACACGTGTGTTGTATACTGATTCTCTGGACTAACACCCACTCACACCCGTGTGTTGTATACTGATTCTCTGGACTAACACCCACTCACACACGTGTGTTGTATACTGATTCTCTGGACTAACACCCACTCACACACGTGTGTTGTATACTGATTCTCTGGACCAACACCCACTCACACCCGTGTGTTGTATACTGATTCTCTGAACTAACACCCACTCACACCCGTGTGTTGTATACTGATTCTCTGGACTAACACCCACTCACACCCGTGTGTTGTATACTGATTCTCTGGACTAACACCCACTCACACACGTGTGTTGTATACTGATTCTCTGGACTAACACCCACTCACACCCGTGTGTTGTATACTGATTCTCTGGACTAACACACGCTCACACACGTGTGTTGTATACTGATTCGCTGGACTAACACCCACTCACACCCGTGTGTTGTATACTGATTCTCTGGACTAACACCCACTCACACCCGTGTGTTGTATACTGATTCTCTGGACTAACGCCCACTCACAACCGTGTGTTGTATACTGATTCTCTGGATCAACAGCCACTCACATCACCCTACTCCTGCACCATGACCGTGGAATATATTTATTTTATGAAAAAACATAATCTAGAAATGCAAACAAAAGCAAGTCTAGCCAGCTCAAGCTAGCTCTGAAATCAGCATAGGGAATTATTTTTTTAGAGTCAAGAAGGATCTTGTGTAATATAAGATTTCAGAGACTAAATGTTAGTCTAACATCACCCGTGAAGGTTAGATTTTATTTTCAGCAACCCGTGCTTGTCGCAGGAGGCGACCAGCAAGATCGGTTGTTAGGCTCAGTTATGCATGTCATCGCATCTCAATTGCGTAGATCAATGCTCATGATATCAATCACTGAATTGTCCAGATTCGATTAGACATAGACCGCCGTCATATAGCTGGAATAGTGCTGAGTGCGGCGTTAAACAACAAACAAACAAACAAACAAACCAAGTGAAGACTTTCGGATGCTGGCGAATGTTTCATAAAAAACAATAAGCTGTAGGGTCTGTGAGAGAGAGACTCATCTATGTATAGTGGTACTTCAGCGTCCTTACGCCCCTCTCCACTCCTCCCCCCACTTGGGCTGTGATGACACCACCCTCTCCTTGTAGCGAGATTGGACTTTGCCCACGTCCTGTGTCGGCCAACGGCCGATAATATGGAACAATTCACTTCTTATCTTACTAGATCACCAAGTTAATACACACTATGAACAATACCAACATAGATTCCGCGTGTCTGGTGACAAGCAGCATTGTTTTCTAGCGAGGTAGAGTAAACAACTTAATCAACCCATCTGCTCCGTTACACCAGGTGCCATTGTATAGGTCTCCTGTACTGGGCATCACCCATCAAACAGGTTTCAATAAGTCTTACATAGAGAATCTGAAGATGGGACCTATAGTTCCAGTGAATATGGAGAAATATAACTGCAGATAAAAGTGTATCATTTCAAGTGGACACGTGAACATCCTAGTTAGAATAGGTCTTCAGCAACCCATTTTTTGTTGTAAGAGGCGACTAACAGGGTCATGTTGTCTGGCTAGCTCACTTGGTTGATATCGATGCTCATGCTAATCACTGGATTGTCTGGTCGATTATTTACAGACCGCCTTCATATAGCTGGAATACTGGTGAGTGCGGCGTTGAACAACAAACAAACAAATAAACAAATACTTTCGGTGATTCAGTGTCAGCATCTATGGTGGAGCTTTTCAATATGTTCATCAAAGGGTTATTGGGCAAGCATGTGCAAAAATATATAATAACTTATATTTAATTACGATCTGTCTTTTCATAATTATACTTAGCTGATAACCCTCAATTCCCCGCATGTGTACACGTAGTCTTGCTCCAAGAACTGAATGATAAGTCCCTAGATCTATAGTAATTCTATCTTTATTATAGGCAAGTCTAGATTAGACGTAATGCAGACTACTATAGGGACATCTTATTATTTATATAATCTTGGAATTATGATTTAAACTAAATATAATTTCCTTGTACACTTGTGCAAGTCTAGTGTACATTGTGTAATCAGAGTTCAGAGTTAAGAGGCGGAAACACCAAAAGAACTCACTCGCTTGTTACAGCCCAAACACAAACCAAAGGAACAAATTAAATATTTACATCTCAGCAAATAAACCCAACAGAATTAAGACTGGTTATGTCTTTGAATTATTAATAATCTCAAGATTGATAAGCATTCATTATGACTGAAAAATCTGCAATATCGCGCCCGGCAGGTGTTATCTCACAAGCAACCGGCCGTATTGCATAAGCCATATCTTCTTCCTCAACACCAAGCAGCGATCATGCCGCCTCCAGTGCTTTGTTTGTACATTGGTCTTTAGGTTTGATTACAGCCGTGTGTGACGTAACACAATCAGCAAGACATTACGTCAAGACGGATTTCCACGATCCCAGGAGGAACTGACCACGGACAAGAATAGCGATGACCAAGTTACAATCTGCAAAGGCAACAAGGCTGCCAGTGTCCGTGCTTGTTGCGTAACATGCATGCCCACAACACTCTTTGTGGCGGCTGGATGCGCCCAGTGTGACGTCAGACCCATTTCCGGCCGCCCCAAGGGAAGAGTTGAGCACGGCACGTCCTCCTGACAAGAACATGGTCATGATGGGATCCCCGCCACCACGGACGTAGGAACAGCCAGCGGTCAGCTGCAGGCGGAGAGGTCGTGTGTTCCTCCACCTCAAGGCCGCCAGGTTAGAACAGCCCACACTAGAGCTGGCGTGCTACATGTGAGTGTTGCCAAGAAACACTTCAAGTGTAGTTTAGGACAACCGTACGTAGTTCAAGTCGTGACTATCACGTGATACAGTTTCCCGTTCAGATTGTGCATGGAACTCATAAATAAACCACACATACAGACAGACAGACACATGCTCACAGACAGACAGACGCATACACAAACACACCCACACACGGAAATCCATGAAAATACTCCGAACTTGTATCTTCTGTACATATTTAAATATGACATGGATCTAATTGATCTCATTACATATACCAAGATATGAAGGATCTGGTGAAACACTGGTACAATAACACTGTATGCATGTGACAGAGAGACGTCTGTAGGGACTAAAGGTCTGCTACATAGATTGACGGTTTAAGACCCAGATACTAATATTCCAAACAAAGTAGGACATCATAACAAGGTATAATTGTGTTATAGGAGGGCTGGTCAAAACGTTGTAAGCCTAACAAACAAAACCTACAATTGTGAAAGTGATTTTATTTATTTTTTTCAGCACAACCTTCCTACTTTTCATCACAATTCTCATATCGATAGTAAAGCTTTTCAATTCCAGTCAGGAAGAAGTTTCCTAAAGCAACCCTGAAAAACCCATTCACGGCAGCTTTGAGGTCATCGTTGTCGTCATAGCGCTTTCCACGAAGGTGTACCGCCTCCGTGGTCTAGTGGTAGAGCGCTCGCCCGGAGAGCGGAAGGCCCGTGGTTCGATCCCCGGCCACGTCATTCCAAAAGACGTTAAAAGATGGTACTTGTTGTTACCCTGTCTGGCTCTCGGCATAAAGGGGCTAAAACAATGACTGGTCGGCTCGGAGTCAGTATACTGTGTCTGAGTGGGGCGTTCATGTTAAACTGCGTCATGGTATCTAAGTGGGCTAGCAAACTGAATAACATGAATAATAGTTTCAACTGATCCATGGCTTAGACAGGTACCTTCCTCAAGTTCAGCACTGGTAACACATCTATCTAACAGAATAAGTTTTTTCTATCTCCTTGATTGAATCTTCATTGGTGGAAGTTGAGGAACGTCCAGACCTAGGGTCATCATCAAAGCTTGTTCTCCCAGCCTTAAACATGGCTGCCCAACGTTTAACAGTGGAATAGCTAGGGCACTTATCCCCATACACTTGTGACATGCGGTGATGAATTTCTAGGTGGAGAACTTACAGACTGCTCGGTAGTCGTTCTCTTCCATTTCTGTGTCCCAATCAGGTTAGGACCTTTGGACCAGCCTTCGTATGTTTCCGACTACATATCAGTAACGACCAGTGGTATGCCACATGAGTACTACATCACGCACATTTCCCACTCGGCAATAAACAAGACATAGCGATTTACCTAGCCAGTACTATATCAGGCACATTTCCCACTCGGCAATAAACAAGACATAGCGATTTACCAAGCCAGTACTATATCACGCACATTTCCCACTCGGCAATAAACACGACATAGCGATTTACCATGCCAGTACTATATCACGCACATTTCCCACTCGGCAATAAACAAGACATAGCGATTTACCAAGCCAGTACTATGTCACGCACATTTCCCTCTCGGCAATAAACAAGACATAGCGATTTACCAAGCCAGTACTACATCCCGCACATTTCCCACTCGGCAATAAACGCGACATAGCGATTTACCAAGCCAGTACTATATCAGGCACATTTTCCACTCGGCAATAAACAAGACATAGCGATTTACCAAGCCAGTACTATATCCCGCACATTTCCCACTCGGCAATAAACAAGACATAGCGATTTACCAAGCCAGTACTATGTCACGCACATTTCCCTCTCGGCAATAAACAAGACATAGCGATTTACCAAGCCAGTACTACATCCCGCACATTTCCCACTCAGCAATAAACACGACATAGCGATTTACCAAGCCAGTACTATATCAGGCACATTTTCCACTCGGCAATAAACAAGACATAGCGATTTACCAAGACAGTACTATATCACGCACATTTCCCACTCAGCAATAAACGCGACGTAGCGATTTACCAAGCCAGTACTACATCCCGCACATTTCCCACTCGGCAATAAACACGACATAGCGATTTACCAAGCCAGTACTATATCACACACATTTCCCACTCGGCAATAAACACGACATAGCGATTTACCATGCCAGTACTATATCACGCACATTTCCCACTCGGCAATAAACGCGACGTAGCGATTTACCAAGCCAGTACTACATCCTGCACATTTCCCACTCGGCAATAAACACGACATAGCGATTTACCAAGCCAGTACTACATCCCGCACATTTCCCACTCAGCAATAAACAAGACATAGCGATTTACCAAGCCAGTACTATATCCCGCACATTTCCCACTCGGCAATAAACACGACATAGCGATTTACCAAGCCAGTACTATATCAGGCACATTTCCCACTCGGCAATAAACAAGACATAGCGATTTACCAAGCCAGTACTATATCCCGCACATTTCCCACTCGGCAATAAACGCGACGTAGCGATTTACCAAGCCAGTACTACATCCCGCACATTTCCCACTCGGCAATAAACGCGACATAGCGATTTACCAAGCCAGTACTATACCTCACACTTTTCCCACTCAGCAAGACACACGGGATAGTGTTATACCACATAAGTACTATACCTCACACTATTCCCACTCAGCAAGACACGAGAGATAGTGTTATACCACATAAGTACTATACCTTACACTTTTCCCACTCAGCAAGACACACGAGATAGTGATATATCACATAAGTACTATGCCTCACACTTTTCCCACTCAGCAAGAGTGAGTGAGTGAGTATGGTTTTACGCCGTTTTTAGCAATATTCCAGCAATATCACGGCGGTGGACACCAGAAATGGGCTTCACACATTGTACACTCAGCAAGACACACGAGATAGTGTTATATCACATAAGTACTATACCTCACACTTTTCCCACTCAGCAAGACACACGGGATAGTGTTATACCACATAAGTACTACACATCACACTTTTCCCACTCAGCAAGACACACGAGATAGTGTTATATCATATAGGTACTATCCCTCACACTTTTCCCACTCAGCAAGACACACGAGATAGTGATATATCACATAAGTACTATGCCTCACACTTTTCCCACTCAGCGAGACACACGAGATAGTGATATATCACATAAGTACTACACATCACACTTTTCCCACTCAGCAAGACACACGAGATAGTGATATATCACATAAGTACTATGCCTCACACTTTTCCCACTCAGCGAGACACACGAGATAGTGATATATCACAGAAGTACTATGCCTCACACTTTTCCCACTCAGCGAGACACACGAGATAGTGATATATCACATAAGCACTATGCCTCACACTTTTCCCACTCAGCAAGACACACGAGATAGTGTTATATCACATAAGTACTATACATCACACTTTTCCTGCTCAGCGAGACACACGAGATAGTGTTATACCACATAAGTACTATACCTCACACTTTTCTCACTCAGCGAGACACACGAGATAGTGTTATACCACATAAGTACTATACCTCACACTTTTCCCACTCAGCAAGACACACGAGGTAGTGTTATATCACATAAGTACTATACATCACACTTTTCCCACTCAGCAAGACACACGAGATAGTGATATTCCACACCTGCACATCCAGACTCGAGTATTAACAAGACCGCCATCATATAGCTGGAATATTGCTGTGTGCGGCGTTAAGCAACAAACAAAATACATCTCACTCTTTGCCCACTCAACAGTAAACACGACAAAGTGGGATTCTCCCCCAAAGTCTTCCTGATGCCACTGAAAAAAAAGGCAACTTAGATCATGGCAAACAGAAACATATCAGACCCGTATCTATATTTCTTTTTCTGTCACTGGTAACCGAATTGGCTGTAATCTTAAGACTCAAGAAATATTCATATAAAAGCTCTGTTTTGACGAATTGCAGCCAGCCTACAGGCAGTACCATGGTACTAAAACTGTCACACGATCACAGATGTGGGTGATGGAATGGTACACAGCAGCGCAAGTGCTACTCAACTCATCACAGTTGCATGGAAACAGTTTTTAGCAATCACTGCAGCGCATGTTGGGCCATTTCTCTAAATTAGTGGCACTGTGCTGTATAGGTAGATGTGTTTCGTCCCTGAAATGAAGATACATCAGAGTTGCTTAATATGCCAGAGTTCTCTTGTAGAGGTAGCTTTATTCAACCTTATACTTCGGGGACTACTCGTATATGTCCATGATGTTAGTCCAGGGTCAGCTCTGTACCGCGTGCGTTTCGTACTCACCACTGATGTCACTGTATAATATATAGTTCTGGATGCCATTAATCACGCTCCAACTACAGGAAGATAAGACTGAGCCCATCACATTTGGGTCAAAACAACTACGGAAGGATGACAGTGGGAAAATAACACTTGCGGATGCACATGCAAGTGCAGTTGGTAAACAATGTGAAGAGGCCTATCGACAGCATCTACGTGGAGTTCCAACATCAGTCCTGCTAAGCACACGTAGCTAACACCAGTGTTCAGAGAACTCCACTCACTACCTACGAGAGTAAGAACTGATTTCTTACCCGTCTCAGTGGGTTTACGCCACTATTAGCAATATCATGACGGGGACACCATAAATGGGCTTCTCACTTTGTACCCATGTGGGGAATCGAATCCGGCTCTTCGTCGTGACGAGCGAACGCTTTAACCACTAGGCTATCCCACCGCCCTGATTTCTAAGTACAGGAGACTCAATGTATTAGGAGCGGTCGGGTAGCCTAGTGGTTAAAGCGTTCGCTCGTCACGCTGAAGACCCGGGTTCAATTCCCGACATGGGTACAATGTGTAAAGTTCATTTCTGGTGTCCCCCGCCGAGATATTGCTGGAATATTGCTAAAAGCGGCGTAAAACCAAACTCACTCACTCTTTCACTCACTCAATCAATCGATGTATTGCCTCCCTCGTATGTCTCCGAGCGTCACTCTTCTATACCCGCCAACCAGCTGTCAAGCTCATAAAAATCAGATATGTGACCTTACCAACTCATCGTAGCTCCACGTCACACACTCAAGTCATTTAGATATACACTGTATGGCATGTCATCGCTCAACTCCAGTTCTCCTCAACTTTCTTCTTGCAGTTGACATTTTCAAAAACGGACATAGACGTGTTTCCTACCCCGGACAACAAACACAGTCTAGCCGATGTAATTGTTGTGCCATCGACATGAACATGCTCTCCATTTATATGGCGTAATGCATCTTAAATATTGCTGACTGTGGCATAAGACAACAAATAAACCCAATCGGAAATATTAATTTACTTGGTCCAGAGGACATGTTACCACTGACATCTTACAGTGCGTGCATGTTATCAGCCTCTTGTTCAGCGGTTACTCTCCCCGTTGATAGGACGATAGCATCGATGTCATGTATGAGATTAAGATGGAGGTGTTATCAGTCGGTGCAGACCAAAGGCATGTGAGTAGTTGGTGATACATACGGGTACACATTGCTGTTTAGTGTGTTGTACCCGACCTCAGCAGTTCCGCGTGTTTCGTGGTCAGCCAATACCTGAAATAAAACCTATGACACTAAGTGCTTCCAAACTGAGAGGTGCTTTGCATTGCATTACGTGGTAACAGGCTGTCCAAACACTTCTAATATTGGGAGAGGGAATTCACCTATTGAACAAGAATGTCCCAGTTCCAGTAAATTCAGAGACAAACGAACTGAGTTTTGAAATTTGAAGTCGGCTCACAGTAGAGCCGACACCTCTTATGTATTATTTGAAACCGAACGCTTTAGCCATGACATTGAATCCAATAGGCCACCAGTTGCGATGAAATTAAAACATATAAAGTTGGAAGGTTATTTGACAACTTCTTTTTTGAAAATCCATGTGTTTTAACCCGTTAGTTTGAACTTGTAGTCAAGAATATAAGTATTTCCAAATTGACTTTGAGAAATATGTGTTACATTTTTTATACCTGTGACCCCATTCGAAATGCTCTAAGAAAGAGGGCCTATATGTACCCAATACTACCAATGTGTAATTACGTCTTCCAAAAGACTAGTACTGTTAAAGCGTTATTGCCGTCATGGCAGACGGGAGATATACCTACTGTTTTGAAATTTGAGGTCGTCTCACCGTAGGAGCGATACCTCTTGATTTAAACAATCAGAATCAAACATTTTTCGGTGTGACCGCAGAATTCTGGCCTTTTCCGGAAGGGTTTCCTTGAACTTAGCAGACCTGGGTGTGACACTATATTTCAGTAACACCAGAAGGGAGTGGTAACACAGGGGTCAGCTCCGTCGTCATGGCAATGTGACCCTGAACTGTGCAGTGTTCATATCCTTGCATAATAGTGAACTGACGTCCAAAAGAAACTTTACCAACTGAAAATATAAATTTCAGACAAAGTATAATTTTTTTTCCGATGAAGTCTATCTCAAACACATAACCTAAATACAACAATAGTGTATGCAGAAAATGTTAATCGTCTGTTATATGTGTGCGTGATAACACGCGAAAAAGTGAAAAACACGTGCACCACGGACAACTGCAAATGCACGTGCGGGTAAGGGTATAAAACGATTGCAACGGCAAGTTAGACATCCACAGTGATAAAAGAAAACACACAAAAGAAGTACCACGACTCACAGTCGAACAACGTGAACGAGCCTTGGGTATGGTACAGATGGGAGCCACCCACGCCCATATTGCACGAACCTTCGGTTGCTCCCGTGTTGCCGTTACCAACTTGATGCAACGTTACAGACAGACAGGGCGGACCATACTCTCCAGCCAACCGGCAAGAACTGATCTTGGCCCTCCAAGACGAATGGCGTCAAATCCCACGTGACCTCATCTGACGACTTTTTCTGTGCGTCGAAGAGTTTTTGTGTGTATTGAGGCATTTGGTGGTCACACACGCTACTAATGACTTGTTATTGAACGTGAGCGATTGTTTATGTACTCTGCCTATTGTCCATGATTCTGAAAGCTCGAGTTTTGTACCACACCCAACTTTGGGGGGCTCTGACGTCATTCTCGGTTGCGGTATGATTGTCATTTTCAGTGTTGATTATGTTGATATATTGATCTTCTCAATACACTTTACTTCATGCATGTATGTTTTGTTGTTTTTGAGCAAGAGTGATTTCAAACTCTGGTAAAGTTTCTTTTGGACGTCAGTTTATTTAGATTAGTCACGATGACGTTTTGAACAGCTATTCCAACTTCTGCATCGTCATACTGTTTGCATAATACTCTATCAGATTACTCACGATACTGGAATAAAATGTCTACTATTCCAACTTATGTGTTTTGTTCTCACTCGTGTGTCCATATACTTAGTAATTACACTGTTAAATCCATCTGCCTGTGCAAGAGCAGAGAAGGGGACGAGTAGAGGTTACAGGCTGCTAGAGTTGAGACGGAGACGAGGGGTATAGACTGCAAGAGCTGAGAAGGGGACGAGTAGAGGTTACAGGCTGCTAGAGTTGAGACGGGGACAAGGGGTATAGACTACAAGAGTTGAGAAGGGGACGAGTAGAGGTTACAGGCTGCTAGAGTTGAGACGGGGGCGAGGGGTATAGACTACAAGAGCTGAGAAGGGGACGAGTAGAGGTTACAGGCTGCTAGAGTTGAGAAGGGGACGAGTAGAGGTTACAGGCTGCTAGAGAAGGAGGAGGAGAAATGAGTGTAACGTCGCGTCCAAGATTATTGCACTTACACAGCGACGTGCATACACTGTGTGTGTGGTTGCTTGTACTAGTCCGGACTGATGCCAATTTATAGTGCTAGCCAACTGAGATACCTGGCCGCAGTTTAACACGAATACCCCACTCAGACACAGTAAACTGACTCCGAGCGGAGTCCTTGTTTACCCTTTAATGCCGAGCGCCAGACAGGGTAACAACACGTGCCATCTTTTAACGTCTTTTAAAAGGATCGAACCCCTGACCTTTTGCTCTCCCGGCAGGGGTACAGGCTGTTAGAGCTGAGAAGGGCGAAGAAAATGGGGTTGATTGTTTTCTGAAAATATGCTCTGGGTTCGGTAACAGAGACTACACTTTTCCCAGTTGTGGCTACACAATGTCCAAGCAGAAGGCGATATTGGTTATTAATAATGTTTTTGTGACTATTTAATTTTTTACATAACATAGGCCTTCTATGTGTGCCCATGATAAAAAAAATGTATATCAATTTCTGGTTTTATTAAAAATCCAGTAATCTTGTTTGTTTTCACGTCAGCCGTGTGAAGCTTTTAGTATAAACCGGTCACCGTAGTTTTTGTATAAACCAGATAACAGTTCCGCTTCCGAGTAGGCCACACGAACATCGGAGAACCGTCTTCAGAAAGTTAAAAACAAGATGCAAAGTGACATTCAAGGTATCATTAGTTGCCCCGATCTCAACAAGTGTGCTCTTACTACCGATAGAAGTTTGCTCATACATTTTCAGTTGCGCGGTTCACACAGTTATACATAGTCTAAGTGTTGAATGCTGAAATCAAGAATGAACAGATAGAATCATGGACGCTACCCTGAATAAAATATTATAGTGGGCTGTAGACAAAACGGGCTCATGTCAGAACCGCCTCAAAAGTCAAAATGGCCACAAACCCATAGTCAAAACAGCCACAACAATAAAAAGTCATAAAGTCCACATGTAAAAAGTCAAATAATAAATGAAATCAACAAAAAATGAATACCTAATGTGAGTACATGTTAGATGTTGTTACAATGTAATCTCTTCCAGTAGAGCTCCGTTGTTGTTTAAACCAATCTCATTAAATTACTTTGATCTCTGTACTGACCAGTGTATAGAATCTAGTATGATTCTATATTATCACAGGCTCTATATAATCTTTCTAACATTGTCTAATGCAAATCTAAGCATGGTAGTCCAACACTTGATCGAATACAGGACCTGTTGCGGTATGTCACAGCCACTTGTAAGTATGTACCTATTTTATGATAGTTTCTGTGATGTTTTTGAAGTGGAATTGCCCCTACCTCCATTCAAAATTTATTTGAAAAGAACCCATTTGTTAGGACGAAGTCTCTGGACCCAGCCTAGGTCTTAATTATGCATACTGAGTATACTGAGTATGTACAATCCCAAACAGGTAGTGATATAAGCCACAAAATCCACATGTATCACACCACAAAGTAGCCATACCGTGATAATAGAGAGTTGCCCACCCTTGAGTCGCTAATGACAGGTACTTTGTTTACCAAACTCGGTAAAGAAAATCAGCATTGGTCAATCCTGATTGATGTGTCATAAAAGTTGACCAAAGAACATGAAACATTTTGTGTATGACATATTTAATTGGTCTGTAAGCGTGTGCCATTTCAATCCTTTATAAATAAACTACCGCGATGATATAGCCTACCAATCTGTTGTGAAAATATGAAAATATTCTGATGGAATAAGGAACACTTATTTTTAGACAGTAAAATGATGTGCTATCATGCATTCCCAGCCTGGTGGGAAACAACACTCTCAACATTTGATTCCGACAAGTGTAGTGCTGAACGGGATGTACATGGTACCTGTTAAGTACTGTTGTTAATTGTTATATATATACAATATGTATAACACAAATTATGTGACAATGATTAAGTTCGTCGTCAATATTTTCATTGTGGCCGTTGTGACTTTTTTGGGATGGCTGTTATGACTGTGGGTTCTAGCCATTTTGACTTTTGTCTGTGGCCAGTTTGACTTTACCTTTTTGCAGCCGTTTTGACCCGCTCGCAAAATACTAGTATTTAGTGTCTATAATCATGAGACCCATGAAGATTTCAGGGTAGAATAGGTCTTCAGCACCCTCATGCATGCCGTAAAAGGTTTCTATGCTTGTCGTAAAAGGCATCTAACGGGATCGGGTGGTCAGACTCGTTGGCTTGGTTAATGCATGTCATCGATCCCAAATGCATGGATCAAAGCTCATGATATTAATCACTGGATTGTCTCGTCCAGTTTCAATTATTTACAGACCACCATCATATAGCTGGAATATTGCTGACTGTGTGCGGTGTTAAACAACCAACCAACCAACCAATCATGATGATAGAAAGAGAAACTGGATCACATGAAAATACATGACGGCAACAATGCAGTTTACTGGGTGCAGCTTATATACTGCTCATTGGCACAGGCAGCTGCACTCAGTCGCTTAACAGGTCTTGCGTGCCTCTTTGATCCCCAGGGTTAGTTGTGTTTGGTTAGGTTACCCCCAGTTCTGTCGTGAGCCATTGGATCCCCTTTCCGAACAAGCATTAGGGTTATGCATCCCTTTACCATGTTTACGCTCCAGTGGGTAAGTTGTGAGGAAGGGTATGGATTATCTATATCTTTTAACAAATTAATCCAATAGACCTACAATTTTAGGAAAATCTGTACCATGTGTACAATTGTTATCAAGTTTCGAGTTTTGCTGAGAAAATGGCTATTGCACATTAGGGCAACAACCATTTGGTAAATGAGCACTAGGTTTTTGTGATAGTGCCTGTAGTGCTTTGGTAAAGTGTTGGCTCATTACCCTTGCATAGCTTTCAACATGACCTCGAAATCTCCACATGGTGCTAATTAAAATCCGAAGAAAGTGTACTACTCCCACTAAACTGGTGGTTTCATATGCCTTATGATGTTTCATATACTTGTTTCATATTCCTGGGTCATACAGTGTCCTATTTCTGCATAAGACAATGTTACAAATGGATTTAAATCCATCTAGGACAGGAGTGTCCGTTAGCACCTGACAATAAATGTTAACATGGTTAGTTTTAGGAGAATATACCTTGTGGTTCACATAATAGTAGGATTAGACATACGCAAAAAAACAACCCAGTACCTCTCATTCCTATGTGGAAGTGGATACATGAGAATTGCACTTTTTGGGCACACTGCTTAGTATTACAATTAGCATCTAAGGCTAAGCTAGGCTAATGAGTTAATTAGCCAACACTTTTGTACTTTACCATAAGACCACAGGCACTATGACAAATACTTTGTGCTCATTTACCAAGTGAACAGCACCTGATTGTTACCCTTCATGTACATGCACAGTAGCCATTGTCTCTGCAACACTCAAAATTTGGTAAGAATATACAGATTTTCCTCAAATTACATTTGATTAATTAGTTAAGATAGATATCTAAGATAGATATCTAACCCATACCCTAACTCACAATTGACACTACGGCTCATAAAGGGGTGCCTATTAATCCCTAAGGATTGCACAGGGGTGTTTGATTGTCATTGGTGCCAAACCTATGGATTGTGAAGGGGTGTGCGGGTGTTACAAAATACCATTGCCAGATGCCCATGCCAAGTAAGGTTTAGATGTCGGGTGAGTAATATATACTGAGCTGCAAAAGAAACGTCACCATGGATAGATATATGAGAAACCTTATTTGTCCAAACACTGAAAACAATCCTTTGAGACATATTAAAAAGATGAAACTTGGCAAAACTGATCATCAAGATTGAAATTATAGTGTCAAATGTTCTTAAAGTGAAACACAACACTAGTCTCTGAGAAAATGGCATCACAAGTCAGTATCTCGTGTGTCTGCCATATGCATTGATGACTGCCATGCAACGTCAATACATGGAATGGATGAGGCGGTTGATGAAGGCCATAGGCACTTGAGCCCACACTCTGAGGAACGCCTGACGCAGTTCAGCTGCAGTCGTCGGCCTTGGTTGGACGTCATTCAGTCGTCTTTGAATCTCGTCCCACAGGTGCTCAATGGGATTTAAATAGGGACTGATGCTATTCTGATGGAGGAAGTCTCTTGTTGCTCTTGCAGTGTGGGCATGGGTGTTATCATGCTGAAACTCATGGTTGCGGTGACATGCCAAATGAGATATAGCGTGTGGTCTCAAGACTTCATCAATGTACCGAGCTGCTGTGACACCATTGCCTCTCCCTAGACCGATGTTCTGGAAGACCACAGGGCCGACCCTCTGTGCAAGACCAATACCACCCCACACCATGATGCTCGGACCATCCCTCGAGTCTCTCTCAACAACACGTCTGATGATCATGACGTCGGGTGGTGACCCTTGGTCTTCCACTACGTGGTCGGTCATCTGTACTTTGGTGGTCTGGTACCGTTGCTGGAGCCTGTATATGGTCCTTACGTGGACTTGAAATGCATTGGCTACTTGCTGGGCGGTTTGTCCAGCTTGCAATCATCCAAGGGCTTGGTGTCGCTGATTTCTTGTCAGTCTTGGCATGTAATTCAATAACGAACGAATGTTTTCTGATTTGGGTGGCTTTTTATAGGACAAGAAATGGGGGAACGCATGTGCATTTCAATTTGCACGGAAATCACGTGTATCGGGTTACCATGGCCGTTGCCGTGATGCGTTTGAGTGATCGGTTTTATTGTCATCTGCTTTGTTTTTTTTTATCAAATTTAATTTTTATGACAAGGTAGTGTTAAATTTTAGAAACTTTGACTAAAAATACCCAGATATCTAAATGACAACTTTTCATGCAATGTTACTTGGGGTGACGTTTCTTTTGTGGTTAAGTATACGTTTTCAAGCATGCCCGTGGACAAGTAGAGCACACAAAATGAACTGAGTCAAGTTTCACGAGAATGTAATAATTCATTGGCTAATTTGCATACAGTTTCACTAGTTAACCAAGGGAATTAATACAGTTCGATGTCAGGCAGATCAACAACGGGAACCTGGCTTGTTTCATTGATAAATAGTAGTAACACTTCCATGTATGGCACATGATTCTTGGAAATTGTATGACTAACAGTTGACTACATTTCTTGGAATTTGTAATGCGAGGTAGGTCTAGCGCCAACTTTTGTAACTTGGTTTGGCCTAGTTTTGATGAAATATTTTAATGAATACACCAGTCACCATCGAGGCTCACATGTGTGGCTCTTGATTGCGAAAACATTGTTGATACATAAGTCAAACTACAACAAATATGACTTTTAATGAGTCGAAGTGTGGCATTTATGATATATGTATCCATTCTCTGGCAACTCAAGGCGTCAATCTGACCATGGCTGCTGTAAATAACGGTGAGTTGGTCAATCTACTGATCACTTCAAACATGATTTCGCAGAAATGAATGTAAACAAATTTTGAATAAAATAAATAAAATGTATTACAAACATAAGTCCAGATATACAATGAACACATTTTTAAAACCAGATAGTATGATAATGGGATTAAATTGCGGGCTTCAGTTTGACTGGTATTTCCTGTTTTACATGCTCGTGGTGATCAACTGATAATGTTTTTTGAGATAGGGAAAAACATCATGTCAGTGTAAAACTTGAGTTTATTAATTAAGTAAGTAAATTTTGGGAGCCATGCGCTACCGTGCGCTATAACAGACTTAGCGCCATAATGAGGGGTGCAATTGAGGGAATACTGTACCTCTGGTTCTCAGTTCTGTAGATGTAACATTTTACTGAGTTTATTAGCTTGATTTTGGGGAAGTACATTTTAAAATAGGGCAAGTAAGAATGTTGGTCATATTTGGCCTTAGTCAAGGGGTGCTTGATCAGAGAGAGAATCCAAGGGCTATGGGTAGAGGTTTTATTACTATTAGTAACATATTTTAAAACAAAACTTGGCTCCAATTTTAATAAATTCATGTAATATTTTTATGTAAGATTGTTAAAAACAAATATATTTAATATGACTTTGTGGTGCTTAATGCTAAGGTAGGATGATAACACATTAGAAGAGAACTCTTATTATGTTGTATCTTGATTCCATGTTTAGTCTGCCCAGCACTTGTGTATTGACACAATGTGACTATCACTTCATGCATGCTGACTTAAGCCAGTTTGTAAATCTTGTTGTGAAACTTGAGTGTGTTTGTTTTTGGGGCACTTGAAACAATGTTTCAGTTTTCAGTAATTGTCAGATACAGTCCCACACTTGAGACACTTTCAAAGAAACCAACAGGCATGGTGCTGACAAACCAAGGCTTGTAATCAGTGTGAATCTATGACTCAAACCCCACACGATCATGGTATGAACATTAAACATTGGGAGAATACAATGTCATGGCTTTTAACAATCTCAGAAATGGGTACTTAATACTAGTTATCCATCATGTCCATAGCCTTCTATTTGTTATGAAGTGAGCAGCGCAGCGTACAATGGCAGTTATCGTATTTAACAAAGTGTTATTTCTACAAAACTAGTTAGTAAATGTAATTTTCCCACGCACTAATTGTACTGGGGGCGGTCGGGTAGCCTAGTGGTTAAAGCGTTCGTTCGTCATGCCGAAGACCCGGGTTCGATTCCCGACATGGGCACAATGTGTGAAGCCCATTTCTGGTGTCCCCCGCCGTGATATTGCTGGAATAGTGCTAAAAGCGGCGTAAAACCATACTCACACACACACACACACACACTAATTGTACTGGGGTAGATACCATTTGGCATATCCAACTAGTCCACAGCTCATTTCAGACTAGTGGTTTCAGTAAAATAACTAGAGTTTTGGAGAAGGCAACTAGTCACTATATTTTCACTTGTTTTGACTAGTGGCCGTGACACTCTGCTGTACCATTGCAGGTTATCTGATTCATCGAAAGACACTTGCCAAGGGATCATGTGCATCACATTAGTTATGAAGTGCTTTCTTCATAGTCTTTGTTGTTACATTCATATTATCAGCCAAGATTAATATGAGATTTGCCATGATAAATTATTAATTAAATTTTATCCCTATCTATCTGCTTCACTACCAAACAAATCACTTGACATCAGTCACATGACAACACACGACACATGAAATCCCTAACATGTCTTTTATTTGTAGTTACATATTTTTTATGTTTCCTCGTAAGAAATTTTGTTCGTCCTGTACAGAAATCAGTCCCCCTTCAAAAACGAGCAGAAATGAAAAGAGTTTTCATCTTTTGCACTCAACGTGTTTGCAACACCTGGTTGGCAGCTGGTGCAGTCCGACGGATGAGTACAACTGTACATAGAAGAGGAAGATGGACATATATACTGCTGATGATATAGCATTTATAGTCACAACTCTTTGTGTTGCAGGGTTGATTGCTAAGTTCACCAACAAGACCAATGAAGGTGTGCGGCCAGCTTGTCAACGGTGTGGCTATGGTAAGTGTGTCCTCAACCAAATGTCTGTTAGATCTCACCCCAGGTGTCAACTAGATCTCCCCCAAGTGTCAACTGGTCCTCACTCCTGGTGTCAACTAGTCCTTACCCCTGGTGTGAAGTACTCCTCACTCATGGTGTCAACTCGTCCTCACTCCTGGTGTCAACTAGGCTTTGCCCCAGGGGTCAACTAGTCCTCACCCCAGATGTCAACTAGTCATCACTCCTGGTGTCAACTAATCCTCAGCCCTGGTGTCAACTAGTCCTCAGCCCTGGTGTCAACTAGTCCTCATCCCTGGTGACAACTAGTCCTCAGCCCTGGTGTCAACTAGTCCTCACTCCTGGTGACAACTAGTCCTCACCCCAGATGTCAACTAGTCATCACTCCTGGTGTCAACTAATCCTCAGCCCTGGTGTCAACTAATCCTCATCCCTGGTGTCAACTAGTCCTCACTCCTGGTGTCAACTAGTCCTCATCCCTGGTGCCAACTAATCATCACTCCTGGTGACAACTAGTCCTCACTCCTGGTGTCAACTAGTCCTCACTCCTGGTGACAACTAGTCCTCAGCCCTGGTGTCAACTAGTCCTCACTCCTGGTGTCAAATAGGCCTTGCCCCAGGTGTCAACTAGTCCTCACCCCAGATGTCAACTAGTCATCACTCCTGGTGTCAACTAGTCCTCACCCCTGGTGTGAACTAGTCCTCATTTCTGGTGTCAACTAGTCCTCACTCCTGGTGTCAACTAGGCCTTGCCCCAGGGGTCAACTAGTCCTCACCCCAGATGTCAACTAGTCATCACTCCTGGTGTCAACTAGTCCTCACCCCTGGTGTGTAGTAGTCCTCACCCATGGTGCCAACTCGTCCTCACCCATGGTGTCAACTCGGCCTCACCCATGGTGTCAACTAGTCCTCACCCCTGGTGTCAACTAGTCCTCACTCCTGGTGTCAACTCGTCCTCACCCATGGTGTCAACTAGTCCTCACCCCAGGTGTCAACTAGTCCTCACCCCTGGTGTCAACTAGTCCTCAACCCGGGGGTCAACTAATCCTCACGCCTGGTGTCAACAAGTCCTTGCCCCTGGTGTCAACTAGTCCTCAGCCCTGGTGTCAACTAGTCCTCACCCCTTGTGTCAACTAGTCCTCACTCCTGGTGTCAACTAGTCCTCACCCATGGTGTCAACTAGTCCTCACCCATGGTGTCAACTAGTCCTCACTCCTGGTGTCAACTCGTCCTCACCCATGGTGTCAACTAGTCCTCACCCCAGGTGTCAACTAGTCCTCACCCCTGGTGTCAACTAGTCCTCAACCCTGGTGTAAACTAGTCCTCAACCCGGGGGTCAACTAATCCTCACGCCTGGTGTCAACAAGTCCTTGCCCCTGGTGTCAACTAGTCCTCAGCCCTGGTGTCAACTAGTCCTCACCCCTTGTGTCAACTAGTCCTCACTCCTGGTGTCAACTAGTCCTCACCCCTGGTGCAAACTTGATCTCACCCCAGGTGTCAACTAGTCCTCACCCCTGGTGCAAACTTGATCTCACCCCAGGTGTCAACTAGTCCTCACCCCTGGTGCAAACTTGATCTCACCCCAGGTGTCAACTAGTCCTCACTCCTGGTGTCAACTAGTCCTCACCCCCGGTGCAAACTTGATCTCACCCCAGGTGTCAACTAGTCCTCACCCCAGGTGTCAACTAGATCTCACCCCTGGTGTCAACTAGTCCGCGTCTCACGTGTGAACGTGTCCTCATCCCAGGTGTCAACTAGTCCTCACTCTTGGTGTCAACTAGTCCTCACCCCTGGTGTGTAGTAGTCCTCACCCATGGTGCCAACTCGTCCTCACCCATGGTGTCAACTCGGCCTCACCCATGGTGTCAACTAGTCCTCACCCCTGGTGTCAACTAGTCCTCACTCCTGGTGTCAACTCGTCCTCACCCATGGTGTCAACTAGTCCTCACCCCAGGTGTCAACTAGTCCTCACCCCTGGTGTCAACTAGTCCTCAACCCGGGGGTCAACTAATCCTCACGCCTGGTGTCAACAAGTCCTTGCCCCTGGTGTCAACTAGTCCTCAGCCCTGGTGTCAACTAGTCCTCACCCCTTGTGTCAACTAGTCCTCACTCCTGGTGTCAACTAGTCCTCACCCATGGTGTCAACTAGTCCTCACCCATGGTGTCAACTAGTCCTCACTCCTGGTGTCAACTCGTCCTCACCCATGGTGTCAACTAGTCCTCACCCCAGGTGTCAACTAGTCCTCACCCCTGGTGTCAACTAGTCCTCAACCCTGGTGTAAACTAGTCCTCAACCCGGGGGTCAACTAATCCTCACGCCTGGTGTCAACAAGTCCTTGCCCCTGGTGTCAACTAGTCCTCAGCCCTGGTGTCAACTAGTCCTCACCCCTTGTGTCAACTAGTCCTCACTCCTGGTGTCAACTAGTCCTCACCCCTGGTGCAAACTTGATCTCACCCCAGGTGTCAACTAGTCCTCACCCCTGGTGCAAACTTGATCTCACCCCAGGTGTCAACTAGTCCTCACCCCTGGTGCAAACTTGATCTCACCCCAGGTGTCAACTAGTCCTCACCCCAGGTGTCAACTAGTCCTCACCCCCGGTGCAAACTTGATCTCACCCCAGGTGTCAACTAGTCCTCACCCCAGGTGTCAACTAGATCTCACCCCTGGTGTCAACTAGTCCGCGTCTCACGTGTGAACGTGTCCTCATCCCAGGTGTCAACTAGTCCTCACTCTTGGTGTCAACTAGTCTTCACCCAAAGTGTCAACTTGATCTCACCCCAGGTGTCAACTAGTCCTCACCCCAGATGTCAACTAGTCCTCATTCCTGATGTCAACTTGATCTCACACCAGGTGTCAACTAGTCGTCACCCCAAGACATCTTGTACACATATTTGAATATTTCCGTCCTTGTTGGAAATGAACTGTGGAAAAGATTTCAGAATCTAAGTGGAAGTGGAAGTTTGACTAATATTTCCTTTATGAAATATATTGTTGTATAGACATTTGACTGATGACACGGCAGTTGAAAGGACACAAGCCATGACAATCTATATATTATGTTTATATAGAGTTTTAACTTTCCACCACTGGTTAATCAACCATTTCATCACAATCAACTTGACATTGTATGACATGCACACAATACACACATGAAAATAATAAAACAGTAACTATAGCTCCGAAAGTGCACAGGCTAAGATAGTTATAAACATTATCCACTCATCAACAGTTCATTCTTGGTAAATACCACAATATGGATTGTATTCTTCAGTCAAAGTCATCCAGGTCATTCAAGTATCCACCTTTCTACAAGAGTAAACTGTATTAGATTCAGATTATCATAACCTTGGTACATTCTCTTTAAAATCAGAACTTTTTTCCAATTCGAAACCTCTTGTCATTAAGATCTGACTAACAAAGGAGGTGACACCTGATAAACTTCCTGATCAGCATGGAGACATCTATGTTCCCTTCCTAGCAAGATAAGCATACTTTGCATTTTTTATTTCTGTATCTCAAAGCAAATGGGAACTGGCATTTCTGAATAGGGAAAAATCTGCCAAGTATTGGTGTCTGAATGTATTGGTGACTGAATGTGTTCATGTGTGAAACGATACAGGATTATAATATGAATAGATACAGGTAAGTATATCTCGCATATCTGATTGTCACAGAATATTATTGATGCACTGATGTATTGGTGAATCATGACATTCCTACTGACTGACCACTGTTACAGCTGGCCACTTGACCTACCAGTGCCGGAACTTCATCAAGGCTGATCCCAACAAGGACATCCTCCTGGACGTGAGCAGTACCAGCTCTGACTCCAGTGATGAAAACTTTGTGTCACCTCTCACGCAGCTCAAGAAAGCAGGTAACATTGTCTCCCCGATCACACAGTTTACATTATTTAGGGATAAGTCTTTGAGGACAATGGTGGCAATTGGCGGGACGCATTCAGATTCCAGGGTTGTCATGGTTACTCTACATGTTGTAGCAGGTGTAGTTAACTTTGTCTTTGTCAGCATGTTTTCTGTAAAACTGTATCTGAAACTGCCTACCCATTAGTATTGATTCCTTTGATTGCCAAGTAGTTGTTTGTTATAGTTGTTCATGAAGTCAAAAGTTTTTTACTGATTGAAAAAAAAAGATTCAGTACTTACTAGAGGTGTAGTGTAAATGTTTAGGTTTAACTAGACAGAGAGTGCCATCAGCCTGATCAGCCAGTGCTACACTTTAATTTAACTAGACAGAGAGTGCCATCAGCATGATCAGGCAGTACTACATTGTAATTTAAGTAGACCGAGAGTGCCATCAGCCTGATCAGCCAGTACTACATTGTAATTTAACTAGACTGAGAGTGCCATCAGCATGATCAGGCAGTACTACATTGTAATTGAACTAGACCGAGAGTGCCATCAGCCTGATCAGGCAGTACTACATTGTAATTTAACTAGACTGAGAGTGCCATCAGCATGATCAGGCAGTACTACATTGTAATTGAACTAGACCGAGAGTGCCATCAGCCTGATCAGGCAGTACTACATTGTAATTTAACTAGACTGAGAGTGCCATCAGCATGATCAGGCAGTACTACATTGTAATTGAACTAGACCGAGAGTGCCATCAGCCTGATCAGGCAGTACTGCATCGTAATTTAACTAGACTGAGAGTGCGATCAGCCTGATCAGGCAGTACTACATTGTAATTTAACTAGACCGAGAGCGTCATCAGCCTGATCAGGCAGTACTACATTGTAATTTAACTAGACCGAGAGTGCCATCAGAACTACATTTTAATACGTAGATAGTTTGATCAATCATTACATTCATGTGTTTCAGAAGAGAAGAAAACATTGAAGAAGATGAAGAAGCACAAAGTGAAAGAGAAGCATGAGAGACACAAGAAGACAAAGAAGAAGAGGTCAGTGTTTCCGCTAACCCAGCTGTGTAACAGATGATTACATTACTGTGATAATGGCGCACTTCACAGTGGAATTACAAAAAGCAATGTTTTTATACTTACCTGACACTACAGTGAGCTTTAGCTTCCCTACCTTATACAAACAGACAATACTGGAACAAAGACACAGTTTAAACAGACTACAGCCCTTGCCAAGGCATCCAAGAGTTATCCCCCTTGGCCCCCACTCCTCATATCCTTCACAGGATGACATCAGACGTAGAGGACACAGTGGCGCCAACGGTAAGGCATAGGAGGAGGACAGAGTGTGGCTGGGCCTATAGGTGTAGCGTCAGGTAAGTATAAAAACATTGCATTTAATCAGAAATGCTCATGTTTTACCTTACCTGATGCTACACAGTGCTTTATTTGACTGATGGATCAGCCCTCAGGATAGCAGAATGAAGCCAAAGAGAGACTGTATTATGAAAGATCTCTGCAGAGCCACGACTGGAAAGGGGGATGAACAGCCTCTGGCGCTGATTGCGATGTAGCTCAGACACCTGAAGATAACGTCGGAGGGCCCGAACTGGGCAGAGGACGAACTCCTTGTCATCATCAGGGCCGACGATCTCCGAGAGAGACGGGACGTGAAACTGCCTATCGGGTTGGCCAGGCAGTTGTTTTTTGGCGATAAAGTCCCAACAAAGGCCAAGGTGAACCAAACCGTGAGGACGCTGGTCGAACTGGACACGGGTCACATCCAGGTCATAAAGTTCGCTAACCCTGGCAGCTGTTGCAAGGGCAAGGAGAAAGCATGTCTTCAAGGTGGAATCTTCAAACGAGGCACAAGCATGTGGCTCATACGGAGCCCGGCGTAAATCCTGCAAAACAACATTGAGATCCCAAGCTGGGGGGCAGAACTTCTTAGTCTGGTCCTCCAGTCGAAAATCTTGGACCATTGCAAAAAGGGCTAGGGACAATGATAGCCTGGAACTTTTAGCGATTTTGAGGACAGAACTGAGCGTAGCAAGATAGGTCGCAATCATGGAACCAGCCAGGTGACAGGATTGGCAAAGGAAAACCAAAAAATCAGCCACTTGTGGAACGGTGGCCTCCACTGGAAAGATGTGCCTAGACAAGCAGAAAGCCTGGAACGACCGCCACTTGTCATCATATAGGGAGCAAGTGGAGGAACGATGAGCTCTGGAAACAGCCACCGCAGCAGGAGCTGAAAATCCTTTAGCGATCAGTGACTTCTGGAGACATGCCAAACGTGCAGACAGTAACCTTAGGGGTCTGGATGCGGTTGTCTGGTGTGAGGATTGAGCAGCAGATTTGACCACGCTGGGAGAAGCAACAGGGTTCTTCAGCGAGCTGAAGGAGCTTTGGAAACCAAAACCGGGCCGGCCAGTATGGGGCGACCAAAAGCAGATCCAGAGGACAGGTCCGGGCCTCCTTGTGAATGACGTGGGGGATCCACGTTAGGAGTCCCCAGGCGATTGCACAAGAATCGGAAGGCTTCCGGGTGGAGCATCCACTCTGTGGGGCACGGATGATCGGGTCTTGACAGGGAGTCGGCTAAGACGTTGCGACAACCTGGAATGTGACGGGCTCGTATCAGAAAAGGGAGACTGTCAGCCAGATGAAACAAGCCCCAGGAGAGAAGCAGATCGAGTCGACCCTTGCTTGCTGATGTAATACACCACCACGGAGTTGTCTGCCTCCTATGTCCACGACTGAAGTTAGTCACAACACCATAACTCTGTGGTTACGTGCTGTCATTCTTCAGGCTTATTCGATCGCAAATCTGGATCCACCGAAAGCAAATAATCCTCACAAGATCAGGGCGCTAGCCTCTACCATTACTCAGCAATTGTTCTATTAAAACAATCGTGGAAGTATGTTTTTGGAGGTCCGACACAGTTTTCGCCAGTCATTATCTTCACGAGACTCTCGAGGACGTAGAAGGTGTTCATAGTTTTGGGCCGTTGGTTCAAGCCCAGCAGGTTACCAACCCCCGATGCAAATAATGAACTCGGCCTATACAGAGCCATTCCAGTTTCCTGTGCAGTTGCTCAGATTTTACCAGTGGAAGAATATTAGATGTTTGGTTGTCTACAAGGGCGCTATGACGTCGTAAGTAAAGGTTTAGCTGGTGAGCTAGTTTTGTCTTTATTTGTTCCGATGTGCAGAGTGTAGTATATGGTATCTCTAGAGCTGGTTGAGGCCTATCTATTGTGTATGAAGAAGGGGAGGTATAAGCAGGTGCTGAGAGGGAGGTTGGTGAGAGGCAGCAGGAATGATGACTACATCACTGACTGATGCTGCTTCCTGTCCTTGGTACCTTCACCACCACCACAACCAATACCACCACCCCAGTCTGTTGCCCCACCCTGGTGTATACATGAGTGTCACTTTACCTGGGACCTGCATTCTGCTAGGGCTGGGCGCTCCACTTGGAGTCAGTGTTCTGCCTGGGACTGGTGTCTACCCAGGAATTAACATCTACATGGGAACAGCGTTCTGATCAGAAGCAAAACAGATAATCGACCATGGCGTATAGCCTGACATGTTAGAGTAAGGATGTGACAGGTGATATGGGATTAGTGAAGAGGGCACAGTCTAATCCAGATGAAATCTGGTGCTGGTTACAATAATGGACAGGACAACCCAGACAAGAGGTTAGTCACGTGATATGTTATTTAATGACAATTACAAGGAAAGTCGCTTGTGCATTTCTAGCTTTCTGACTATGCACACATTATTTGTGACTTTTGTACATTTGAGTCAAGATGAAACTTCAGTCAACTTCAGTGTATACATGATCAGATCTTATAAACCTCTAGTGACGTCACTCTATTGTCTCGCCAGGGTCTTCTTTTACCGACTAAACCTCTACTGGTAGTTTACAGGGCATTCCCAGGGTAAGCCCCGGGCTTTCTGCAAGAAATCCCGGGAGATTTTCTACTGAAAGCCTGGTTTTTGTCCCCAAAAATACCCTCTGTACCTTTCTGCATGAAAAAAACCCAACAGAACATGGCTCAACTATTTATTGATATTAGATGAAATTGAGTGTCACAGTTCGATTTAGTTTGTCTTCAGGTCATTGGTCATCTGCTCTTTTCGGATCAGCTTCTTCACGTGATGGCGAGTTCATTTTTTTCAACATACTAAGTATGTCAGAGACCGTTGCCTTTTGGTTGTCAGAAGTTCTCTTGTAATTTCGAACGGCGTCGCTCCGATGTCCTGAAACAAATTGTTCAGATTACTGAAAGTATTACACATACAGCATACAAATACACTTAAAAACTATTACAGATTCCAAAAACACCAATATTACCATATATATCATAAATAAAAAAGAGCATCTTACTGGTTTGGAAAAAATATTTCTTTGATATGTTATGACTTTTGCTGAATAACAATTTCTTATTACTGCAGGACTAAAATGTTTATCAACCTACCGGTAATTTCGCAAATCATTTGTTCATCAACGTCACCTTGATACAATCGAGTGGCTGCTGTGGCTCTCAGGGAATGGTTTATCTTCATGCCCTCAATACCGGACGTCTTGCACAGTCTTTTGACGGTAACTTGTAAGGTTATTTCACGCTCGGAGAGTGGATCTCCTAAACGGAATTTAAAGTCATCACTTTCCTTGTCTTCTTCAGCACAGGATGCCGATTCTTTAAAAACTGACTGCGTCAGAAATATATCGTTGTTGTCTGCGTCCATCCTCTTCAGTGGAATTCATTCGACTGGCTTGAACCACATGCGCTCATTGTTACAACGGGCCTGAATCACGTGCGTCACGTGCAGCGCGCGGATGTACTCCCCGCGTATTGCAGTTAAACTCTCAACAGTAAATATCAATGAAGTCATGTTAATACCAATTAGTAAAATTATTTCTAATTCATATTATTTGATCAGTTCATAAGTGAGATCAAAAACTTGCCCTCGGTTTTGTTTGGGAAGTATGCCCTTTCACTCCTCCGCGGGCATACTTCCCAAACAAAACCTCGGGCGCGGTTTTGATCCTACACGTATCATACGTGTATCTAAATAGGACTCCAGGACTCCAGTAAAACAGTTCCCAGTGGAACATTTGGTAGCTAACCTTGATACCTATGGTGGGTACCAGGGTAGGGTTTGTACTAGGGTACCAGAGTAGTAAATCTGGACTTAATTCCTAGTTGTTCCATGCTGTAAATAATCCTTGTTTTTTGTGCCTTTTGCTGTCCCCGAAGAAACTGGCCATAACTTCTCAGTAAATCTGGAGGCTTTAAACTTCTTGTTCTCTTTCAGATTAAATCCTCCTTGGGGCACTTATTGCATTTTCCTTGCTCAAGAAAATCTACATGACATAGTTGTAACCATTTTCCTTAATAAAACATGTTACCACACAAAAAACTTCGTTTTTGTATGATATACGACCACCCTTATGGGGCCTCACCCCCAACAGCGCCTCACGCCAGGGGGAGCAACTCTCACCCAAATCACTTTCCTTATGTCATGTGTAAGAGACAGACGTGTTGATTTTTCACACAAGACAAAAATAAGAGAAATCTATCGTTCCACAAGAACCATGGCTGACCAAACTGTATGTATGGTACATTTCTTTCATTGCAAAGGCGTAATACCTCGCATTGTGAAGTTATAGAGTTGTAATTATACGCCACGTGCATGGTACCTTTGAATTCAAATGGCCGTAATGGCGTCCATATTGTAGTTCCACGGGCTGATACATGTAACACCAAGGCCATTAAGAAACGGCTTGGGGTTATGTTATATCATACAGCATTGGTCTACATTTTTTTCCTTTACAAAACCCAAGGTGGTGTGTTAATTCATAAACTACACTTACCTTTTTTATGGGTTTTACACCTTAGCGCGTAACACGCCCCTTTGGTGTGATAATTATACTACGACATTGGCTATTAGTATCGCGTTACAAATCGCATTCTACATTACGCCTTTGCTTCTAGTTTCACAATTTATGCACATATCTTTCCGATCTTTATATCGCACTGATACACGTTATTACCCTTCCAGCCCACCTCAGAAATTATGGTCTTGTTTACAAGACCTTCTAACTGTGTACGGGTTGTTCTAAGACAGGCACGAACGCTGCCTAACATTGCCTTTAACCCCTGGGGCCCCCAAAAAGAGACAAGTTGACTTGTTCCACTTTAAAGAGGTCTATTAAAGGCGGTGGTAGATATCAGATCTACTAAGACATCCCCCCTCCCCATCTAAAAAGGTTAAAAAAAGCTGCTGAGATTGTCTCCCCCGCTCCCTCTCCGGGGGCCGGGGGCCGGGGGCCGGGGGAGAAGGCTCGAGGGTCCCCGTAGTAAGCACTGCACCCTCTCCTGCACTGTCTTTGGCAGACTTTTCTGCGTTACTTAAGTCGCCGATGGTGTCGATGATAGAGGAGGTGAAGTCTCGGCTCCGGCAGGAGCTACGGGCTTAGCCTTCCCCTTTGTTGGCGCCAGACAGAATCTAGTCTTCCTAGTGGCTAATTTCAACACGGTGAGAGGACGTGTATCTCTGTCACAAGATATCAAGTCCCTTAAGCGCAAGTCACACTGCTCGTACATGGCCCCAGTTACTGGACAACATGGCGGTGACAGTGGATTTGGTCTGGCGGGTGCGCTTTAGAATGAGTCCCATTCAACAAGCACTCCGTCGACTTTGGGCGAACTCGGAAGATCTCGTGACTGTGCTCGAGACTCCGTAGTGGCTCATTACACACCTCCAGTGTGGGACCGAGGTCGGGAATCTGTCTCGGGTACTTCCCCTGGACACTCCCGTTCCGTCTCTCTCAGTTCAAACAGACGCGTCACTCTCCGGCTGGGGAGGCGTTCTGAATGATCACACTGCCTCCGGACTATGGTCCCAGCCAGAGATCAAACTGCATATCAATGTGCTAGAACTGAGAGCGGTCAGGTTGGTGTTCCAACGCTTCCCGGATCTGCTTCGTGGCCAAGTGGTTCGTCTAGAGATGGACAACCAAACGGCGATGACTTACATCCGGAAGCGAGGGGGAACGGCTTCTCCGTCGCTTCGACGAAAGACGTGGCAGTTCCTACTTTAGTGCGACACTCACGATATCAGGGTGCTACCTGTTTATCTCCCGGGGGTGGACAACGTCCGTGCGGACGCTCTGACTTGCCGGATCCTCGCTCCTCACGAGTGGAGGCTTGACCCGGGGATATTCGGGATTTTCTCCCTGTTATACAGGCCGTTACAGGTGGATCTGTTTGCGTCTGGGGTAAATCACCAGACACCAACCTTCTGCTCCTGAGTCCACGACCCGAGGTCGGTGGCACCAGACGCCTTCCAGCTAGATTGGACAGACAGTTCTGTGGGCATTTCCCCCAGTACCTCTGATTTCCAAGGTCCTGTCTCAGCTAGGCACTCAGCCTGTGCGACTGATTGTGCTCCTGGCACCTCTTTAGTCGGCGCAGAGTGGGTTTCCAGTAATACTCAGGTTTCTGGCTCAGCCTCCTGTTATATTACCTTTACGACCGGACCTCCTATCCCAGAACGGGGCCCTCCACCCGAATCCCAGGATTCAATGGGTGGCTTGGCCACTGTCAGGAATCGCCTCCAGAAGAGCGGACACAATACTGGCTTTGCGGAGGGATTTGACAAACGTTCAGTACGATAGATAGGCCTGCTATGCGCCCTGGTGTGTCGATAGAGGGATTGCAGATCTTTTTTCTGCAGATCTCGTATCCGTGCTTGAGTTTCTCCAGTCGCGACTATATGACGGCCTGGCCGCATCAACAGTCCGAGGGTACAGCTATCGCAGCTTTTCACTTCCCTGTCGACGGGGCACTTCTGGGTGCACACCCATTAGTGCAGCGCTTTTTAGCAGATGTGGACAGGATCCGACCGCCTCTCCGGCGGATCAATGCCCCTTGGGACTTGTCAGTCATTCTCAATTGGCGTTCCTTGTGGTGGTAACGTCCGGCAGACGGGTAGGCGACATTCGTGTTATGTCAGCCGATCCCGAAATTACTGTCTTCCATGCGGTCGATAAATATCACCGGGACAGAGTCAGTTTTCGACTACCGGACTCTTACCGTCCTGGGGTCGCACACGATTCCACGTGAACGACTCCTATTGAGCTACCTGCTCTTTCACAGCCTTCCTCGTCGGGGACCACTGCAAGACATGCTCATGTCTTGGATGTCCGCACAACTCAAGGCCTATATCAACAGAAATATGGGTGTCCGTAAGGATAACCAACTATTTTGCTGTTACGGCGGAAGGAAGGTTGGCTCACCTGCGAGTAAACAATCTATCTCGAGGTGGATAGTTTCAACCATTTGTACAGCGTATACGCTTACAGACAGGGACCCCCCTACCAGGTTTAAGGCTCATTAGGTTAGAGCAGTGGCTGCGTCAAAAGCGTACGCCGCGGCTCTGCCCATTGAGCAGATCTGCTCCGCGGCTATTTGGAGCCAGCCGAGCACGATTCATCAAACCTTACCAACTCGACAAACACTCAAGCGAGCATACTCGGTTTGGTCAGTCAGTTCTCCGAACTGGGCAAAGTTCTAATCTCTAGCCGATTGAGCATTCGAGATTTTAGACAGTCCTCCGGTTATACTTCTCAGTAATGGTCCGGATTTTATCTTCTGCGGTCGATAAATATCAGTCCTTACTACTCGATAATACTCGTATTTTGCGCACGCACTCCTTCGATCCTCGGGGACCCTCTGGCCTAGCTCAGCGCTGGTTATAGTCTCTCGTGATCTACGCCCCTATATCACTTGTTCAAAAAAAGTGTGGGGGTGTGGGAGGTGTTTCGAGTTCTCAACTTATGACAAGCCGCAAAAACAGGCTTTATCATAATATATGGTCGACCACAGCCTGTCTCTAGCCCCTGCCTTTCGACAGTGGTGCCTCACGATAAGGTTGGTTCCATTTATTGAACTCAATTTTTTATTCTGTTGAATAATCAAATACGATGTATTTATTTACGCCTGTTGCTGACGGATGCCACTTCCTAGATTATCTTTGGGAGTCTGTCTTGATGCAATAAGTGCCCCAAGGAGGATTTAATCTGAAATAGAATTTTACAAACCTGTAGAGGTTTTGAATTCTCTGATGAAATCCTCCTTGGGGCACGGCCACCCACCTCCCCACATTCCGTCAGCATTTGACATATGGAAAGTGATTTGGCTGAGAGTTGCTCCCCATGGCGTGAGGCAACGTTGGGGGTGAGGCCCCATAAGGGTGGTCGTATATCATACAAAAACGAAGTTTTTTGTGTGGTAACATGTTTTATTAAGGAAAATGGTTACAACTATGTCATGTAGATTTTCTTGAGCAAGGAAAATGCAATAAGTGCCCCAAGGAGGATTTCATCAGAGAATTCATAACCTCTACAGGTTTGTAAAAGTTTTGGGAGACCCAAAGTGTTTCCACTCCATCTACAGTGATGGGTCCAGGTCTCAGTACTTGTCATGTCATGTCATGTCATGTCATGTCATACCTGGCTATGATGAAATCTTCTTGGTTGTGATTAGATCTGATTAACAGATTGAGAGGTGGTGAGTGTATCATTCGTTACATCCAACAGCATTCTAAGAACCTATCAGGCACAAACCTCTTATCTCTGTAGATGTTTATAAAGGATTATTTCTATTGACCATATGAGAAGCATGTGGTCTCTGCTAACTCATGGAGTGTAATGCACCTATTGGTCCATTCAGACAGGGAGGATATATTCATTGTTTCGTCAAATGTATTTTGCAGATCCAGGTCAAGATCTCCAGTCAGATCTAAGAAGAAGAAGAGTCACAAGAAGGACAAGAAGAGACACAAACACAGGCGGGACACTCGCTCGTACACAGACACTGATTCAGATTCAGACACTGACTCAGACACTGAACCTGACTCTGAGACGCATTTTAGAAAGTCCCACAGCAAGCACAAGAAACATCATAAACACAAACATGGCAAGCATATCCGGAAGTCAGCGAGAGACAGTTCATACAGTGATTGAGTGGGTCAGCACGTCCAGGTGCTACATGCACGTCAGACTGAGTCAGTGTCTCTTGGTGCTATGTACATGTCTGATTGGGTCGGTCAAACCAGGTGATGTGTGTACACCTCTGAGTGGGTCAGTGTGACCTGGTACTGTATACACCTCTGACTGGGTCAGTGTGTCCAGGTGCTGCGTGTACATCTCTGACTGGGTCAGTGTGACCTGGTACTGTGTACACCTCTGAGTGGGTCAGTGTGACCTGGTACTGTATACACCTCTGACTGGGTCATTGTGTCCAGGTGATGCGTGTACATCTCTGGGGCCTACTTGTCCTACTTGTTACCTAGTTGTTGGAGGACCAAGGAGAAATACTGCAGTGAGAGTGGAGATTATTAACATAAAATGCTTTACAATTACATTGTTTCAAGTTGCAAGGACCAATCATATGTTTTGTATTAGAAGTGATATTCACTGCCTCTGAACAATAATGTATGTCTGTCATGTTAATGTGGTGGGAATTGTAAAACATGTTGCTGGCTTTTTCACCAATTATTTCTAATCACATCTGTGACATGAATGAAGCCTTATGAAGACCAGGGTCTCAGCACTCCTCCCTGTATCAGATAGGCTCACTCAGATGTTACATCTCAGTTATTCACTGTATTGTTGCTGAGCATATTTTCTGGTGCATCACCCTGCGAATTTTGTCAGATTTATCTGAAGCGAACCAAAGGTTGTAGTGAGCCTCATGGCATGTTGTCCATACATTTGTCTTGTAGTAAACATTTCCCTTTACATCTCCTCTAGAACCCAGAAGCCTATGAAGATGAAACTTTTTGCAGGAGATGTAACATGAATTTATCATTTTTGCCCTTTATTATGGTTGGCCCAGTCGTCTAGGGGTATTCAACTCTCTGTGCAGAGTTGTGTCCTTCAGTTGAGCCAGAAACTTAAGCTCATGGGTTGAAATCCTAGTTGGCCCTTATTAAATTTCTGGGTATGCCAGCAGCATACCCATGCTCATGGGTTTCATCAAAGAGGTTGCAAGACCTGTATCACATTCCTCCAACATCAAGCGGACGTACTGTGATAGACATTAAATACTGTTCAGAGCAACATTAAGCCAAACTCTCCCGCTAATAGGTTTTGGTACCCTGGGATTTTTATTTTTATGGCATATTATTGTGAAGTATTTATGCTATTTTGTTGTATTGAAAGTACTCTTGATTATCATGGTTATTTTAGACCTAGTTTTACAGATATTCCATGAAACCTTTTAGTGAGCTGCAGAGCCTTGAGGCTCTATGTTGTTTGGCTCCAATGTCTGTTTTCCCAAGTATTGGCCGGGACTCTTTCTTGGGGAAGATTTAACTTTCAGATTATGTTTTCCTGAAAGTGACAGGAAATCTTTGCATGATATTGGCTGGCATAACTAGCAGGATCTATACAAGAAACATTCAGTGAAGGAACATGTTTGTACAATCACTTTCCATGTGTGCTGTTGTAATGTTCTCATGTTAAGTGTTATTTTTGCATTTTAGTTTCATTTTATGATAACATGTCATATATCTGCCAAGGTTTTAATATGATTTTAGTCAAAACTGTTGATTACAACAGAAATTAATTTTGCCACTTTTTTGACATTTTTCCATGTTACACTTACAGCTTTTAAATAGAAAATTATGTTTTATATGAAATGTGATTGCATCTCTTATCAAATAAACATTTGTCACATATAAACTTGATATTTGTTGTCCTTGCAAAGTTTACAGTGGAAGGATTACAGGGATAAATAGTCAAAAGGTAACATGGTGTATTTAGAACATGGTTTGAGAACATACGGGTCCACTTGCACAAAATGATCTTAGTGCTACAACAATCATAACTCCCTCACACTAACATTGACTTAAGATAGTCCTAGCGCTATGATTGCTTTGTGAACGTGGGCCCAGGAATGCTTTGTATCTAGTTGTTGATATCAGACATCCATTGAAACAGCAGGGTGGATCTTCCTTCAACCTAAGGCCTTCGATGGGTTGGTGGTCAATACAAAGTGAAAAAATAACATCTCAGAATTTTGATAAGCAGCATTTGTGAAATTTTGGGTTAGCTGATATGTTAACCAAGTAAGGAAAATAAACACACCTTAGTGTGTCTCTCACCAATACTCATAACATATTGGTTGAAACCTTCGCTTCTCATATTGAAGACCATGGTTTGATTTCCAAATGGGTACAATGTGTGAAGTTCAT
This sequence comes from Haliotis cracherodii, assembly GCF_022045235.1. NCBI lineage: Eukaryota > Metazoa > Mollusca > Gastropoda > Lepetellida > Haliotidae > Haliotis > Haliotis cracherodii. The sequence goes on along the minus strand of NW_027266297.1, from coordinate 52,292,920 downwards.
TTCCAATGTCATGTGGTGCAAATTTGTTGGAATATTGCTAAAAACAACATAAAAGCTTACTTACTACCAAACAATAGCCTTGCTGTCATGCTGGGAGTACTTATCTACTGTCATGCATGAAAAATCCCACATCCTGTTACAATCGCTTTCCTTGTAAAGCAGGTTTTGAAAAGGCTTATGACAGCAAGTTAGATTTCAGGTAAGTACAAACTTTAGGGCTTTAATCTGCCAATAAAACCAAGGAAGACCAAGAAATGCTTCTCATGACCTGAATACTAGTTTTTCTGGTTCAAGTCCATAACTGGATACATTCTCAAAGTAATAATGGGATTAGTAGGTCAATACTACTACCATTAAGGTTTTGTATATTTTGCAATTACTGGTGGAAAGATGACAATATGTTGTGTGTTTGCTGTCAAAACTTTTTCTGAAAGTCACCTTCAATGGAATAATATGGGATGTAAAGACACTTGATGATACATATGTCTGTGACGTGTAAGGATGTAAAGCCACTTGATGATACATAACATCTGTGACGTGTAAGAATGTAAAGACCCCTGATGATACATATACTGTGATGTGTAAGGATGTAAAGACAATTGATGATACATACATCTGTGACGTGTAAGGATGTAAAGACACTTGATGATACGGTACATATACTGTGACGTGTAAGGATGTAAAGACACTTGATGATACATACATCTGTGATGTGTAAGGATGTAAAGACACTTGGTGAGACATATACTGTGACATGTAAGGATGTAAAGACACTTGATGATACATAACATCTGTGACGTGTAAGAATGTAAAGACCCCTGATGATACATATACTGTGACATGTAAGGATGTAAAGACACTTGATGATACATACATCTGTGACGTTTAAGGATGTAAAGACACTTGATGATACATATACTGTGACGTGTAAGGATGTAAAGACACTTGATGATACATACATCTGTGATGTGTAAGGATGTAAAGACACTTGGTGAGACATATACTGTGACATGTAAGGATGTAAAGACACTTGATGATACATCTGTGATGTGTAAGGATGTAAAGACGATGATACATACATCTGTGACATGTAAGGATGTAAAGACACTTGATGATACATATACTGTGACATGTAAGGATGTAAAGACACTTGATGATACATATACTGTGACATTTAAGGATGTAAAGACACTTGATGATACATACATCTGTGACATGTAAGGATGTAAAGACACTTGATGATACATATACTGTGACATGTAAGGATGTAAAGACACTTGATTATACATATACTGTGACATGTAAGGATGTAAAGACACTTGATGATACATATACTGTGACATGTAAGGATGTAAAGACACTTGATGATACATACATCTGTGACATGTAAGGATGTAAAGACACTTGATTATACATATACTGTGACATGTAAGGATGTAAAGACACTTGATGATACATATACTGTGACATGTAAGGATGTAAAGACACTTGGTGATACATATACTGTGATGTGTAAGGACTGTGAGAGTGAATTAATGGAATTCTTTTCTCGTGAGATCCAGGCATTCCCTCCTCTCTCTGATTTTGGCTAATTGTGGTAGGTTACCCAGTGCAAAGTCTGACCGTTATGTATGCTTTGAAAAGCCAAATCAACAGGAACCACAGCTTCCTATGACTTGAAAGCTCTGGGTGGATCAGTTCTTGTCCATAACTTGCCTACTACTGAAATTCGCACATGCGATTACTTTGGTGACAGTGTTTTCATTCCATATCTCATGGGTCAGCTTCAGCATGCAAGTAGCCTTGGAATTCTGTGGGATGCCAGTCAAGTGGATGGGTGACCTGTGTGCTTCTCAGGATAGAGAATAATTATTTCAGTTCTTAACTTCAAATGTTGCAGAATAACTATGGTCAGAAGCCAAAGCTGTCTATTAACATCAGGAGCAGCTGTGACATTCAAGGGCAGCGAATCTCTCACCTTCATGACAAATTGTAATCACGAGGAAGCAGACACAAGGATTGTCATTCATTCTGGGCATGGTGCGACCTCACTGTAAATGCGTACAATGGATACAGATGTTTTTTCATCCTTACTGGAATATTTCATGACCTGATTGCACTATAATCCTACGCAGGTATATGGGTTGCCTTTGGAATGGGAAAGACCTTTGGCTACTTTCACATCAATCAAATGTGTTCTTTAGGGAGAACTACACCTCGTGCTCTACCAGTGTTTCATGCCTTTTGTTGGTAAAAAGTAAAAAGTTATTCTGGCAAGCTTTGTGGGTTCTAGATGAAGTCATGGAAACCTTTGTGCAACTAGCCCACCATTCATTTCAAATGCTGAACATAGATTCTGGTCACTTCCAAATGCTTGAGCGTTTTACATGTCCTCTGCAATTAATCAATAAGCTGAGAATTGACATCTTCTGCCACAAAATTCTACCGATGGACAAGCTTCTTCCAACTTAGGAAGCCTTGCTACACGATACAATTTCCACCCCCTGAAGGTTTTGGGTGGACAAAAGTTGGCACAACATGAAAACCAGTTTTGATGGATGTAACTCACCCAATGTACATGCAAACCTAAATAATTAAGTTTTAATATTGTATTGTAAAATATTAAGCCACGCCCACCGAATCGGACTACTTGTATTACTACGGAATGTCAGGGAATCCCTATATTACAGTCGATGGAATTCCCTTTCTGCTCACGTGTATCGTCATGCACAGGACATTCAGCAAAATCCATGCATGTGCATTGTCAAAACTACCCTTCGAGACCGAAGGCCGAGAAGGAATGAAACAGCAAACGTGCAGGCTAGCTCGCCTGGGTTCCACAAATCCCATGTCTTCGGGTTTCATTTCACACCCCATTTTTCCAACTTCCCGTTCTCAGGGAACTAATGTTTGAATCTGGCGGTAACTGACCATGTCATTGGAAACAGCCGCCTTTCGTTACAGTCTGACTGCTGCAGTTCTTCTTGCCCTGATTGACATGCCCAATGGGCATTGTTTTGATGTCACTCTCCGTTGATTGGCTACTGACTTTGTGGGTGTGTCAAGTTATGTGCACAAATTAAACAATCACCTGATTCATGTCACGCACACAGTATGAATTCCTACAATCAATCTCGTCATTTTTGTCTGCTTTGATATAATGCATCTCAAAAGAAACTGTTTTGGGTTAAACTATTGTAGATAGCACATGTTTTCGTTGTCGAATTTAATCATTATTCCTGCATCCTGCACATGTATGAATCTGCGTCGCAGATTCTGACAAAAGTTTGCACATCGGCTTTTCGATTCATACCTCAATGAACCGAAACAAATCCACAGTAACTCCTTAAATGCATTACTTTTAAATACTTTCGAGCTTATTTGGATTGCATACCACTTTGCAGATGCAAATGTTCTGAAATGTAGTCATACACTTGTGCTTCCTTAACATCCAAATGTATGACATCGTCTGTCTCCATTAGTTTTAAGTTTATTTGGTCTTTTTTACATTTTCTTTTTCCTCCTTTCATGAATGTGAATCATAATCTCATTATAAGTCAGAGTATGACAAGACCTTTTATTTGATATATAACATGTCACAATTGTGAGTAAGATTAAAGTTTTCATTAATCTTTACATTGCCGGGAAAGTGATTTGGTGGCCATTTTGGATTGTAGTGGCTACTGGAAGTTACAGATATATTTTAAGGTGGTTCCTACCACAAAACTATTCAGTATGGGTGGCTGTATCAGTGTGTCAAATTTGATGCTTTTATCCAGCTTGTAACCAAACCTTGGTTAAGTCCATTGATTAATAAGCATTTACCGCTCTAGCCATCAGTTTGGTTAGGGCTCTTTTTTTAGACATGTTGGTCATGTGACTAAAAGATGTTGAAACTAAAAGATCTCATTGAAGATATATATTGACGAAATATACAGTTTTAAATGGCGGAAATAATACCGACCTTATGAATCACATTATATTTGCTGGTAAAAAATATATTCATGTATCAAGTATTTAGAAAAGTTAGTTTTATTAAGATATTATGTGGTATATTCAAGACAGAAAGATGTATTGCCAATAGAAATCATTGTACTTAAATTGTGTGTAGGTGTATAAACTCAGTAGTGTTCATTCATCTGATACTCAATACATATTGACATAGCCAGAAGTCTACAGTGAGACGTGTATAACTGATACAGCTAATTCTCCATGTATACAGGGTTATTTTGCTTGGCATTAAAAATGTTCATGTATATGTTTTTCAAGTGACGAGTATGCATCTAATTTTTTTTCAATAGACATTCAAGTGAGAACTGTTTACATAATTTTGTTTGTATTGTAATGCAAAATATTACCTGAATATGGTTAAACATATAGCTATGAATTAGCTGTGTTTTCTCAGTGAGAGCCAATCCCTGCTGTAGTCGTAAGATATGTAAAAATTATTCACATTGTGTACTGTGTCATATAAAGCTTTACATCTGACAAAAAAGAAAAAAAGAAAGGAGAAAGAAGAATGGTTGTCATAACACTGTGTCACTCCTGCCCAGGACACCACACCTCATATGCTAAGGACACACAAAGACATATCAAAGAATACACATAGTATCAACTGCTTCTTCTACGGGGACTCTCGGTATTTCGTCAGAGTTATCACTATGTTATATTGTCGTGTATACAGTTAGATTCAAACTCAATTCCTTTGAGCAAAAATATACTTCCGAAATGCTGAGATACGCAAGTTCTGTTCCATGTTTTGTATTACCCGCCGTTCCCTCTTTTAGGCAATCCCGCATTCGATTTACAGACGGCCTTTTGTGACCAAATCTGAGATGGTCAGTTTAACTTTCCTTTCACCTGATTATGGGTTTGTTTTGGAAACGGCAACTCATTTTATAGGATAACAAGGCTGTAGTTTTTCAGGGTAGACTGGCGTTTTCGTTTGTTTATTTTGAATGCCGACGTCAGTGAAGTGTGTCCCATTTATAGTGTTGAGTTGTGCACACAACACCGGGTGTTATAAACAAGATCGAGCATGACCTTAGTGCCGTTACCCCGCCTGGATTTTATTTTTATAGAAAACACTTTTATTTGAATCATGAAAATACAAGTTGGGGACAAGTGATACTTGTACAAATATTTGCAACCTCCTACTCACCTACAGCAGCAGAACATCCATAGAATGCCATGGCCAGTAATGAGCCCAGACCTTTCACCCATTGAACATGTGTGAGTCAACGTCATCGGCCTCCAACCACGTTGGTCAGGTGCTACAATAGGAGTGGGACAGACTCCATCAAATCGTTATTGGGAGACTCATACGCACTATGCCTGGTCGAGTGAATGCATGTATGACAAATCGTGGCGGCATAATGTACTACTGATCCAAAAACATCATTTTGAAATTTCCCATCTTACCTCAATAACATCTGGTCATACTTCATTACCTGCTGTAATGTGTTCATTATTATCATACAACTTTTACTAGAAACTAATATTTCTTACAATTTTGGAAATTTTAAGTTTTTCTAGAAAACTATCTTCATATTGTGGACAATATAATAAAACATGCCTTTCCTATACTATAATTTCATCCGTACATAACGGTCAGATTCTCTCTGCAACTCTAAGAGGTGCTACACCACATATAGAACTTGAAAGGGCCTTTCTTGGAGTTCTAGCAAGGGTTTTGTTTGTTCTTTAACGCTGCACTCGGCAATATTCCAGCTATATGTCGGCAGTCTGTAAATAATCAAGTCTTGACCAGACAATCCAGTGATTAACACCATGACTACGCAATCTATGATGACATGATCAACCCATCTTCTCGAAGCAAGAGAGTTAACTGACTGTGATATATATACATTAGTCGGTTACCTCCCTTACCTCGGAAAGATTCCATGAAACCAAGTCAATGAACCTGACTACCTGATCCCGTTAGACAAGGGAGGATTTTGTGTACATATGGTTCAACACTGTTATTAGCTTGAAACATACAGTACGTCCTAATGTATAGCCACTCGTCCCAATATTAGTTCAGTTTAAATAAAGAAAGACTCCCCGAGCAAAACTGAATCGCTGCCGAGGTTATACATCTTCCAGAGGCAAGGGAGTAGTAGAGGTAATGGGGGTTCTGGCTCACTTCCACTGGAGCCAGATTCATATACCTATACTGCTACTACAGGTAGCATTTATTATGTGTAAATGATTATGTGATTCAATGATAGTCATGAGATTAAACTAAACTGGCTCTAGCTCACCAATACCTGGGGCCAATCATTGCTTTAGATGAGCCTAAATGGTAATAAAAATATTCTTCATTATTTTTATCGATAAAGCGATATTCAACATTTTTGTTAAGTTCTTCGTTCATTATACTAGGAGACCAGACTATATAACTACACTCTTCTTGTAAATTGATAAGAAACAATTGATAACCGTATTTGGTTTTGACATCACTGATATAATAAAAACCTTGTTGTAGTTCTCTCCATTTAATAGTTTTTTCCATTATTATATATATTTATGTAAGCATTTGTCTAAATGTGATCAAACGATAGTAAGCAATCTATTTTTAATCTCCAACCAGTTCTTTGGTTTTGGCACGGAATAATTGACGCGCTTGTTGCCTCCCCTGTTCTATGAACTTTTTTTTCTCATCCTCGCTAATACCATTGGTCTTACGAGATTTTGATCGAATCTCCTGCTTCATTTCATTGTATTTGGTGAGTTCCGAGAGCATTAAACGAAACTCATCCTCGGATAACTTACAATCGGCCATTGCTGTCGAAATATGATTCTCAATGCTGTTCAACTTTGCTTCGGCAAGTATTCGAAAACTATCGTGTTTTAATGCTTTCTTTTGCAACCTACGAGAAATGAATTTTATCGCTATTCCTGCCAGTCACGAGACTCCGGCGGTTATTTCCATGCCGAGCACGATAGGCGCGGCGATTATAGTTGATAGTAAACCGACACCGGCTACACCGAGTCCCATGCCAGCCGCTACAAGAGCGGTGTCAACTCCGTCCAGAGCATTCACGGCTCTGCGATACTTTTTATACAATCCAAGTCTCAACTCCCTATCCTTTTCTATTCGATGTTTTATGTCGCTTATTTGATGTAATCGAAATCCATCAACAGTTTCCATCTTTTCATCGAGCGCTGGATATAAACTCATAGTGTATATTACGAATATATAATAGTCTTTAATTTGTCTTGCTTAAATGTTTTGAGAGTATACATCAACCTTATCAAATGTATATTATACGTCAAGAATATCTTAGAAAGAGAAATACTACCACTTTTAATAATTTGAACCCCCTCGAGGGTTGTAACGGGTGATGCTCCAACATGAATAATACTGCAACGTTGACGCTCGTGTTTCTTGAGCCATTTAATCGATAGACCTGGTAATATTTCAAAGGCATCTACCGGTGTATCTCCGAACAAGACTTCAATAATAAGCGTAGAAATATTAGGTATTGCACTCAAGTTAACTTTAATATCATCGAATTCAGCAATCAAATTTAAACTAACATTTTGGATTGCCGGACGTCTATATAACATATGACCTGTTTTTTCTGGCAGGGGAGAGACTAACACACTTTTTCGTTTTGACGGGATATAGGCCGCGAGTACGATACCACTATTTATTATCTTAGTTAAATTATGTCCCTTACCCATCATCACATAAGGTCGGGTAATGGCGATATTCAGTAGCCACTTGGTGTTTGCTTCGACCATAGTCCATTTATTCTCACTGTTGAAAATAATATTGTACGGAGTGGTTTTAAGGAGTCTACTAACGTCGACATCGCTTAAATCTTCTAGATTTTCCGGGAATATAACTTCTTTCCGCTTGTATACATTATTGTGTAAGTGTAAAGCGTATAACTTACCATTGCTACCAGGTTTACCGAATCCTTCCGTGTCTCCGAGATCGAAAAGCGCAATTGTATTACATTGTCTTATCGTTCCATGGCCTGATGCATCAACCATTGTTTATAATATGGAGTGTTACACTTAAGTATCCTATATGTACAGGTTGGTGTTTTACATCTAATACAGAAATTTTGAGGTCTGAAATAATACCACGCTTTAATTTTTTATATTGTAATGACGAGAAAGATTCCGTTCTACCACTATTGTATTTTTCATTTTTCACTGGAACAGATCTGAGCAGAGTTGAAGGACTTTCTAGTTGAATATTATCCGTCGTGCTTATTTGGTCAAGATGGATGAACAACTCTTTATAGGGAACTAAATCGGGTAATGTATCTCCATCAGATGTTGTACTGAATAATGATAAACCCGATTGATCTAATACTACTTCCCGTGTAAACCCAAGCGTAAATGCTAATTCCATGTAAATCCATATAACTTTTTCTTCAGTGTCGATTTTCACTATCCCATTCGACTCATCTTGTGTTAGACTAATTCCATTAGGCTTAAAAATTTTATCATTGAGTGAACATATACTGTAATACCCATCAGGTTTATGATTGTTTTTTTCAATAAGATTTAGTTTATTTGTTATAGTCACATTATTATTACCTTTCGCAGCACTTATATTGGTCCACCTCGGGTAATATGTTATATCACATAGAGCTACTTCAAGTTGTCCATCCGAGTTATCGATTGTATGAAGCAGTTCAATAGACTGACCATTTGTTATTCCAGGGAGTGTAACATACATATTAAATATACAATGATGATATATCATAACTTAAATATGAAATCAACTTACATTACTAATCAATCGATTATAGTAACTGCCTCCGGTGCTGAGTTTACCGTTAAATTCCACAATATCTTTGAAAAATACAGTTTCACGGCAACTAATGATACAATGGTGGACGATTGGTTTAACCGTCCGATGCAATTTTGGCAGAATCAGTTAAACTTTGCTGTATGGTGTGCCACAACGGGATGTGGCGTATCTGTTAATGCCCCAGGATTTAAACTATATAAGTCTGTTATATTATTTCACGTGTACTATCAGATTAGACGTATACTTAAAGAAATTAATGCTCCATTACCACTGGATCCAGCATGGAATCACGCAAATAATATTTATGATAAGAGGGCCTTCGAACGTATTTGTAATGAATTTAATGTTTCTACGAGTAAAGATTGGCGCATTAAAGGACCTAGCCATGGTCTAGGTATTCCGTACTCTGGACAAAGAACTATTAAAGATAAAAGCGATTATTTGATTAAAGAGGGTGTGATCCCTTCAAGCTTTGCTCTCTCGGATAAACAGTTTAGAGCAGATCGTATGAACTTTGAGATTGGCATTCCTTATATTATAACAAAGTTTGTGCATCCAAACGATACAACAGACGCTTGGAATGAATTTCTTAATGATAAAACGGAAAATAATTTTACTAACCCAGGATTTGAAAGAGTTAATGAATCGATAAGAACTTATGTATGGGCAATTTCCGGTGCGCAATCGCAAACATGAATGTCCATTATCGGTATTGGGACGGCGTTCGATGCGCAAAAACAGTTTGTCGCAAACGTGGAGGACGCCATTAATTCACCAGTTGACATACCATCGTCTATAAAGCGTTTTCAAGATGCATTACAGTACGCTCAATCTAAAGTGGACTTTGTTTATGCACCGGGACTATACATGTCTCTGGAACTTAAGATCGGTCAAGTGATAGGCTATAATAATAAAATTGTTATCGCTACCGATCAACAAAAACCAGGTATAAATTCAGATATGAACGTCGAATTAATAACGCAAACATTCACGGGCGAAAAGGGAATAGTCAAGCCACAAACACTAACTATCGCACAAACATCTACTGATGCACAAGTGTCACCGCATATTGCGGCTAAAAATCAACAACATATCGATGAAAAAACAGCGCTTGTAGTGGGTGGAGTCTCGGTTGGTTTACTCATGATTTGGTTAAATAGTTCTTAGCGAATACGTACAACAACCCTGCAATTGCTACGATCAGCCCCCACAAGTTTTTACTAAGCCAAGTGGTGGTCTTAGCTAATAAATTCAATAGCCAGGAAACAACACTCCCTATTATACCGGGAAGTGCAGCCGCGGCTTTCTCAGCGAGCTTACCCAGTGCTGAACCTAATGCTTTTAAATGCTTTTTTATCCACTCTTTTATACTATTTTTATCACTAGGGGGTGATCCGCCTCCACCTGTACCACCTGTGCAATAAAATCCCAACGCGGTTAAAATACTGGCAATTGTTATTCCCTGTTCTCTGAACAATGTTTAAATATTATCGGCCAGTGTGTCGTCATCGTTGAGGACATGATCGATAGTTTCTCGAATACGACTGATTTGCGAACGAAGTGCCTCTCTATTAGTGGAAGCTGCTTAGAGGCGGGCCGATCTTTCCTCTTCTAGGTTACGCAATCTTTCCGCTACGCGGCGTCTATTAAACTCATCGCCCGCCTGTTCGAGTTTTGTTTTCTCATAAGCTATATGCTTGTCAATTTCGGATAGCTTGGCTGTATTATTGATGAGTTCTCCCCGCATTGTTCGCATTGCCTTGTCAAGACCTCGTAATTCCCTAATACTGAACTCTGAATGTGGTACCTGTAACGTGGAATTATCGTAATAGGTATCTAAGATTTCTCCGAGTCCGTTCGAGGCCACCATCGAGGCTGCTTCCAAATCATCTGTATTAACGAGTTCATCACGCACGGTTTGAAGAGCCTTAGTAGTCTTCCCGGAAAGCTTTGCTCGTCGGTAGTCCACAAAACCTAATTTATCACGAACAATGCCGATACAGTGTTTTGTGGCTATCGTAGACAAGGCTAGGGGCTTACGAGTACGAGAATGCATAAGATCAATATCCGGAGCGCCAAGCAGTCGCAATATTCCTTTACTATCTATCTCAAACTTTGAATATTCACGAAAAATAGGACTATCATCTTTAAAGGAATCGTAATAATCATTGACGGTTGATTGTAAAATTTCATCTTTAAGATTCGTGCCACCAAAGTTGGTTTCATCAGTATCTTCGATTGGATTCTGGTTATCAAAGTCATCAAAGGTACTTAGATCTAAGTCATTATGTTCAAAATTAGCCATTTTTATATTAAACATAGGGTACATGTTTTCAATATAACAATGTCTTCGCAATACGGATGCAAGTTAAACCCACAACGTAGACTTCGAGATCCATTAGGGGTCAAGGCAATTCGTCAGTCTGTTACTATAACTAATAACCCTAGTACCATCGATCAGAATCAAACGCTTCTGGTTCGCTTTCCTAATCTCGGCGCACACGATGTGTTAGTTCCGGGAACTGTCCGACTAGCATTTACGATTAGTTTGACTTCTACCGACGTTAACAGGGAGCCTGTTCAGAACATAGGTCATGCTATCGTTATTAAAATTAGCGGTAATGAGGTTTTGAGTATCGAAGATAGCGATGTATACTATTGTTACATGGATCTCTGGAGAACAGATAAAGAACGGGAAAACTTACAGTACCAAGGTATTTGTAATAAGAACACATTGAGACTGCGCGTAGGTGCTGAAAATGGTGTTGATACCAACGAAAAAGATAAGGCCGTTGCCGACGCATTAGGTAACCGATTCTATGTTCCCCTAGACTTTGAATTACTAGATTCTCACATGCCTTTTTATCAAGCATCCCTAGGCGATAGGTTAGAATACGAACTCACTTTTAACGACTACGGTAGAGTAATCAGAGCTGCTGAAGATGCTAGCTATTCCATTGACAACATCTCGCTGGAGTACGATATCATAAGGGATCCCGAATTAGCCAGACAAATTCGTAACTATTATTCGGGAAGTTTAGCCATTTTGTACGATCGCGTGCTGCGACACCGAAAGATCACGAGGGACAGAAAAGATATGATGTGGAATATCAATCTAAACATCCCCACGAGGTCGTTGAAGGGTATTTTAATGTTGTTCGAGGACCCCTCCGATGCGTTTAAAAGAAATACCGAGAAGTTCTACAATCCCAAGATTACAAAAGTAGAATTGACTATCGAGGGCGTTCCTAATCAACTATATAGCCAAGGAATGCTAGCATATCACGAGTGGGATGAGATTAAAAAACCTCTTTCTATAAAACGTTCTCCGGAAGTTAACGCGGTCGTGAAAGATCTGTCTCTCGGAAGTGTATCGATGGGTGAATACCTCACCACGAAGTACGCGCTATGGCTCGACATGCGAACAACGGATGATGACCAACTACACGGCAGTGGGAGGAGAATAGAAAATGCTAGCGAGGGTGCCACCATACAGATAACGAAGCTTCAGGAATCGGCTGGTATATTAAACATATATTTGTACGTGATTATGGATGCGCAACTTAATTTACAAAATGGGAGATTCGTGCAAGCAATCTATTGATAATCTTTTACCTAAAGATCCGCACTGCGCTATCATATGCGGGCAAACGGGCTGCGGAAAAACAGCTTTTATTCTAGATATTTTACCATTATCAATTACCAAAGTCATTATCGGGATGTTTTCGATCATATTATTATTCTGTGCCTAACTATAAGCGTTAATAAAACATACTTATCGAGAGATTGGGTAATGAATGACGACGGGGTACAAAGAGTCGATCCGGGCGATCGTTTACAAGACTGTCTCCGAGTATGTCACGAAAAATACAAAGGAGAATCAACCCTTTTCGTAATAGACGACTGCAGCGCGAGTAAAGAACTCACAAAAAAGAAAGATATGCTTTCGTATTTAGCATTCTCCGGTCGGCATACTCAACATAGCGTTTGGGTACTTACTCAAAAATACAACTCTGTCCTGAAAGATCTCAGAGAGCAGACCAAATGGGTAGCGCTGTTTCATTGCAAAGACCGAGATTCATTCGAGGAATGTTTACGCGAAAATGACGTCATTTATACCAAGGGTGAACGAGATAAAGTCAGAAAAGTGTTAGCGGCAACGAAGCACTGTAAACTCGTATTAAAAACCGATCAACCAGCTGCTTATGCAATTGCTTAGCAAAATGTAGCAAAAATGTAGTAAAAATGTAGCAAAATTATAGCAAAAATATAGTAAAATTATAGCAAATATAGCAAAATTATAGCAAAATGTAGCAAATTGAACATTAGCGGTTAATATTACATAAAATGTGGTTCAAAATCCTCATTCTTTCGCAACAGTTCATTATTATGGGATGTATTGGATATGTCATATTTCATTATGTTAGACTTAAATATCTCCTTAGGTATTACATTATGGAATGCGACGAACTCATCGAACAAATGCTCAAAGAGCCTGATGTAGATAAATCTTTAGATAAACATAGAGAAAGACTCGCGGCTTTGGTAGCCGGTGGAAAATGTTCCCAATATTTGGGAGAAAATTATACCATCGAAAAAATTGAAAACATGACCGACGAAGAGATTAAAAAACTGTACGTGCGTTACGAGTCTAGACTGGGGGCTACCATGACTAAAACGATAGGGTCGTCTATATTACAACTATACACAGTCGTAGCTAGTACGTTTCTCCCCATCCCGGCAGAACATCGCATGTATTTATGGGAATCTCTAGAGAAAGACCCATTCATCGAACACGCTATAAGCTCAGTGAGCTGTGAGTTTTATCATAGATTCGGAATGTTTTTAGCTCCGTTCACCACAGCTTTAATAACGGCTAGGTATTGTCAATTTAAACATACATGCTCACTTAATAATATAAAGAACGAAGTTCAAATAAATAATGGAGACTCAACAGGTGACACCACAACAGATTGTGAACACGCAACCACAAGTGAACGAGGAACAACAAGTGAATGAGGAACCACCTCATGTGAATGTGAATGCACCACAACCACAAAAACAACCCAGAGTTACTAAGAACCCCCAAAAAATAGCTGCAGGAAGAAAGGGAGGGCTGGCGCGCAAAGCGAAATTAATAAATAATTCAAATATTAATCCGATTAAAACATGGGCACTAGTAGGAATTGCAGGTATAGCGGCTGTATGGTTCTTTTATAAGACCGGAGAAGAGAAAACGTCACCCCCGCCGCAACAACAAGTTCAATTAGAGGTTAGCCCTCATATAATGCTGTAAGAAGCATGACTACTCCAGTTACAGACAGTAAAATGTTGGTAAACGCGACGTATCATTCAGCGGTGGTCACCGGCTTGGCCATAGGCTATGCCCGTATGGCTAAAATGATTACTAAAGCCACACCTCCCAAGCTAGATTTTAATGGATTTGATATAGGTATGATGGTTCTGGATATTGGATTAGCAATGGCAACGAAGGATATGCTCATCAAACTAGGACTTATCCCGGAAGACATAATGAAGTAATTAAACATTTGAATATTTATATTCATATAAACATTTGAATATTTTATATTCATATATTCACTATGGCAACAATTGCGATGATGGTCGGTGGAGCTGTTGTTAAGGCTCTAGCTTTTTCGGGGAGTAATTATTTATTTTCCAGTATGAGGGAATCAAACGCTAAAGAAGTTGAAGAGGAGCGTAAACGACATAACAAAGCTTTTGAACAACTCCAAGCAGCTCAGTTACAATATACGCAGCAGAGAATGAAGAGATTAGACTTTATTCATAAAAAAACTGATTAAGGAAGGACATTCAATTCAAACGTTTAAGGATGTCGAATCTGCCATGCATGAATACTACCTCGTTTATGGAAAAAAACTCGACCCAATACCGAGACCAACAATGAGTCAGTTTTATACACCGTCAGAGGAACAAAAGAACCGCGAGGTCACATTTGTGATTATTGGGTTAACTGCTGTATTGATTTTCAGCTATACAATAGCTTCGCAGTGACAGCTGTGGCTATGCATAATCCATGATCTATTAATCAATATCTCACCAGTGTAGCTGTGATTTGCATTTAGACAAATGATATGATAGATGTATAACCATGAATAACTGCAAGTTTACACTCATGGGGAAGACGACTCCTCAAGCGTGGACACATGGCTTTTGTCAGAGAGTTAAAAGCTATGGCAAAGCAACGTGGTCTACGTGGATATTCTCGTATGAGAAAAGCTGAATTGATTACCTTACTCGGTTTGGAATACAACAAACCCCAGACTGTTAGAGAACTCAAAGCTCAAGCGAGAAACAGTGGGCTGAGAGGTTATTCTCGAATGAGAAGAGCTGAATTGATCGCTTTACTAGATAATAATAATATTGATAATGATGATGTTATTCAACAACAACAAGAATTAATATTTGTACCCACATCCGCCGGCGTTGGTAAATATCTAAGAGGTTGGAAGATGGATGTTAATTCCAACATGGATGTTAACGATATTAAGCCCATCATATCGATTAAAATTAACGAGGAGTTAGATGATTTACATAGTATAAAATACCAGCTGACGATTATCAAGAAATCAAGAAGTTATAACCGAATCCGATACTATAAACGCATCATTAGATACATCAATTCAGAGGATACAGGAAACTTTAGAACGCTGGACTAATAGAGGTTCGGGTTGGGGTGTGGATAAAATCGATAGTTTATATTTAGATATAGCGAATTATATGCCTTTCAAAGGTGGATCTTATATAGATTTACCCCCGTATTATAAGAAGAAAAAAGCCATAATTAACGTAAAAAATAAATCCGATGATTGTTTAAGAATGATGATAAATTCTGCATTGTTCCCCGTAGACAAAAATCCGGGTAGACCTTCTAGCTATCCCCAAAACGATGGACTCAACTTTGATGGTATAGACGAACCTACACCAATATCACAAATTGATAAGGTGGAAAAGCAAAATAATTTAGCAATAAATGTTTTCAGACATTCTAAAGGAATTATTGTACACAGGATAAGCTCCGCTCCGGAACATATCCCCAGAATCAATTCATTTCTGATCGAAAAAGATGGAAAATATCATTATACATGGATAAAGAGTTTAAACAGGGTGCTATACGATCAAACAAAACATAAGGAAAAGAAATATTTCAGCGAAAGATGCCTGCATGGGTACAGCAGACAAGATATATTGGAAGCGCATAAAGAAGACTGTAGAGGTGTTGGACAGACTGATATCAGGATCGATATGCCTAAAGAGGGAAAAAATATATTAAAATTTGAACATTATTGTAATCAAATGCCAGTACCGTACGTAATTTACACCGACTTCGAAGCGCTTATCAAACCCATAGAAAATACCAACCAAGATAATAATCAAGGTAGTGGTTTTACGTACTTGGACCCGGCATGGTACTATTCCAGTCCCGGACTATCGTGGGATGAATTGTTGAAGAAGACCGGCGTAGAACTAAAACTACTCACAGATTACGATATGCACTTGTTTATTGAGAAAGGATTAAGAGGGGGTATATCGATGGCAGCGAAAAGGTATTCTAAGGCTAATAATAAATTAGTGGAAGGATACGATCCCAGTAAACCTGACATGCACATATTATATCTCGACGCTAACAATTTGTACGGATGGGCTATGAGTCAACCTTTACCCACCGGTGGTTTTGAGTGGGTCGATGATATTGATAATAATGATGAGAATAAAGGGTACATACTAGAAGTTGACTTGGAATATCCAAATTCCTTACATAAAGACCATAACAGTTATCCGCTAGCTCCCGAAAGATTAATGGTTAATAAAGACTGGATGTCGGAATATCAACACTCCTTGATGGGTAATAGTAGGTTAGCTAACGTAGAAAAACTCGTACCAAATTTGATGGATAAGACAAAATATATAGTTCACTATAGAAATCTCCAGTTATATCTATCGTTAGGTATGAAACTAAAGAAAATACACAGAGTTCTAAAGTTCGATCAAAGCCCTTGGATGGAGCCCTATATAAGGTTGAACACAGATTTAAGAAACATAGCTACCAGCGATTTCGAAAAGAATCTGTATAAGCTCATGAATAACTCGGTATTTGGTAAAACTATGGAGAAACTAAGGAAGCGTGTTGATATTAAATTAGTCAGATCTAATGAGGAAGAAAGACTCAGGAAACTCATAGCCAGTCTGGCTTTTAACAGAAGCAAGATATTCGATAACGACTTAGCCGCGTTGCATATGCAAAAGAGTAATATAAAATTCAACAGACCGGTGTACCTTGGTATGAGTATTCTCGAAACACTTAATGTATGACTTTTATTACAACGAACTTAAGAAGCAATACGGCGATAGATGTGAGGTGTTATATACCGACACAGATTCTTTGTTGATGGAAATACAAACCGAGGATGTGTATAAAGATATGGCAGAAAAAATACATATGTACGACACGAGCGATTACCCAAAAGATAATCCACTGCACAGCGTTGTAAATAAAAAGGTGTTAGGTAAGATGAAGGATGAATGTGCTGGGACCCCTATAGCGGAGTATGTAGGATTAAGACCTAAGAGGTATTCTATAAAGAAGTCCGATAATGGAGAGATAAGAAAAGCTAAGGGCGTTAAGAAGTATGTTGTAAAAAAGCATATCAAACACGAACAGTATAAAGAATCATTATTCAACGGTAGAATGTTCAAACACGAGATGAACTCTTTAAGAAGTTACGATCATAGGATATATGGATTAAGGTGAGGTGAGGTGAAATGGGGTTTAACGTCGCGTCCAAGATTATTGCACTTATATAGCGACGTGCATGTACGTGTGTGTTTGTGTGGCTGCTTGTACTAGTCCGGACTGATGCCGATTTATAGTACTAGCACACTGAGATACTATGCCGCAGTTTAACATGAATACACTACTCAGACACAGTATACTGACTCCGAGCCGACCAGTCCTTGTTTTAGCCCCTTAATGCCGAGCGCCAGACAGGGTAACAACAAGTACCATCTTTTAACGTCTTTTGGTATGACGCGGCCGGGGATCGAACCCCGGACCTTCCGCTCTCCGGGCGGACGCTCTACCACTAGACCACGGAGGCGGTTATGGATTAAGAATGAACAAGACATCATTATCCCCCTTAGATACAAAGAGATGGATTGATAATGATGGTGTAACTACCTATGCTTATGGTTATGGTGGTAATACCGTACCGACGGGAACTATGAACAATTCTTCTCGTACAAATGCCCTACCCGGTCCATCTTGAAGATAATAAAGAATAGGCTCTCCTTCTTTCGTAACCAATCTACTAATGTAATACGTCTTAAGGGACCATTTGGGATCGGTTGCGCGACGTAGGCCTCCTTCGAGTTCACCGGGCTGGTATAAATATCTTACCCTTACTCTATCCGGAAGTTTTCGTTCTTTGCCTCTCCTCGGTGCTGAAGATTCGGAAGTCAGGGATTTCATTTTAATCGCATCGGATGGTTTCTTCCCTATTAATCTCGTCACTGCATTATTCAGCGCTGATACAACGGCTGATAATCGTGTCACCCATTCGGTTGATCTCAATCGCTCGGATTTCATTTCGATATCATACTGATAGCCAAACAAACGTTCCGCTAGAGTCCGGTTAAGTCTTTCAACAATGGCTTGACTGCGGTGGGCCTCTCTTTCACCACGGACGATTTCGACGTTGTGCTTTGTTAACAGTTTAGTTATTGATCCCATAAACTCTCGACCGGGATCTACTTGAAATAGCTTAGGCCATTTTAGTGGTCCACGTTTATATATGTGACTCAGTGCATTAGCTACTTCTGTTAGCCTCTTTGTATCGACTAGCCACATCCACTACTGTTAAAACGTATTTATACGTTTTGCGTCTTACCTTATCGTGGGGAAGAAACAAGAGGTCAGCCTGATGAACTTCATTCGTCGTAAAAATATCAAACTTCTTTCTCGGTATATAACGCGGTGCCGGTAAATATATTTGCCACAACGCTTGTTTCTTTAACCAATCCTTGGCCACATCTTTAGATACCTTAGCCGCGGTGGCTAATTTTTTTATTGCTCCTATACCTTTCCAATATCTTCGTGGGCTATAGTAAATTTTATTCATTATTAATTAATATTGATGTTTCATTTAATACAAATCCGGCTCCAGTGGAAGTGAGCCAGAACCATCATTACCTATAAAAATTTATATCATAGACCCCAGGTGGTGGTGAGCTGGAGTCAATTTAACTTAATCTCATGACTATCGTT
Source organism: Haliotis cracherodii (assembly GCF_022045235.1). NCBI lineage: Eukaryota > Metazoa > Mollusca > Gastropoda > Lepetellida > Haliotidae > Haliotis > Haliotis cracherodii. The sequence continues at coordinate 52,273,838 of NW_027266297.1, read as the reverse complement.
GAATCGCATAGTCATTTACACATAAAAAATGCTACCCATAGTAGCAGTATAGGTATTTTGAATCCGGCTCCAGTGGAAGTGAGCCAGAACCCCCATTACCTATACTACTCAAGGGAGTTAACTGACTATGAAAGTCCAGTTTCCAACCTTGCCGAAATAGGCAGAAATCAGGGAGTTCCATTTTGGCTGGACTAACGAGTCTATGCAAAGTCCAATCGAAATAGCGTAACGAATCGACATCTGGTTCATAAACAACATAACGACTACCGTGCATATTTCGGTCGACTGTAGGTTTTGCAGAGCATGTGTACCGTCAAATTGGCGTCCACAGATATTTTTTCCAAATATTTTCATGTGTTTTTTATTAAAGTGTAATTGATTCGATGGACTTCGCGAGAAAAGAACTGTTATTATGAGCTTGATTATCCATCAGATCGCCTGGACGCCATTTTGTATGAACAAATGGCCTCAGACCACAGTTATCCCCCCTAAGTTTTACCATGAACCGGAAGGAAAATAGGAGAATATAGTACCCTGTTTAAATGGGCTGTTCAGCCTGTGGCAATTTTTTTGGAGTGACTTGTGATAGCTTAAAGGGGCACTGATCTAACGCAATTCCCCGGACTGGTTGCTGCCTTTGTTATTGTTTTTTTCCCCGTGAGTACCCGGATGATACGCAACGCAACTGAGCGTGACCAGAGACTGGGCTACCGTCTGCAAGGACAGCTAAATGAACTTGGAAGCTGGAGGCAATATTTGTTTTACGCATTTTTGCATAAACACTGATTGGTTAACTGTGATCTATAAAGATTTCGACAAAGGGCGCATGTTAATTAATTTCTTCAGCCTAAACAAAGAGACAAAAAGAACGGCGGAGCTCATCGGATGTCGTAATTTGGAAATACCCCAGATGGTTATAGTTAATACTAAAAAAAGTATCCATGCAGTGAAAGCATTTTCGGGTTTTGGATTGCGTCGATAATACGATTACTACTCCCTTGTTGACATCCACGTTTTCTCGTCTAACCCTACACTTGTGTATTTGTCGTCATTCCCTTGATGCTCAGTTAATTAATTTATTACAGGTACAATTAGTGGTAACACCACTTAGATTACCTGACAAAGGTTCCCATTTGGCATTTATTGTGTCTGGGGTAATTATTCAATCTAAATCCAGGTTTGAAGCGAGGTGAAATGTGTGTTATGTAATATGCACGTGGCAGCCAAGCAAGAGATGAATGATCAGTTCATTTACTTTTTTAGTAAATCAAGGGATCGTTCCTGGTCATCAAAGGATTAATTAATCACTGTTATCTTTGGATATGTCAAAAGTGAGTGTTTACATGTCTAGTTTTACAAAAACAAAGGGAATACAATCATATCATGGCGTGAAGTGCCGATGTAAAAACAACATACTTTGTTCAAAGGGTTAACTGATTAAACGTTGATTGATTGATCATTGTAAATCTATCACTCAATGGAACCGTGGACGTTATGAAAATAGTTGTCACGTGGGCTTTATCACCCGACCCTTGAGACTTGACACCTATAAGAAACACCTGAAACAATCCAAGTGATCAGTTGAGAAACGAACACGGGTTATAATATCCCGAAACGATATATATCTTTTAAAATATTTGATTGTTACAGAGACACGTGGCATCGAATAAAATTCTTTGTACAGCTGCAGACGAGTGGGATATTGTTCCTTTGTGTGGATATTCACAGATACATTCCTGGAACAAGGAAGCTGCCTAAAATTTATACACATAAATTTGGTGGGTTGTAATTATGGTATTTGCATTTTGTTTTCCTTCATTTGAACCGATTCGTTCTTGTTTCTCTACGCCTTGGTTGGGAAATCCTTCAATGCGCGATAGACGTTATTTTCACCGGTCTTTTCCTTTGTAAGCGTGTATAGATTACCGTCAATTTGTAAAATGTGATTCCCTCAGGCAATTTATAAAATGTGTAAATATTTCAGCCATTTTGACTAAGAAATCTGTCCAGATTGATTAAGACGATCAAAAGGGCCTACAAACATCACAACAGATTATTATGTAGGATTAGAAGCCAAACAGCATAGAAATGTACTTTTCAACGAAATGTTTTTCAGTCACTTAAATATTTAGAAGTTTAATAAATATGTTACACATTTTGACAGTAAAAAAAATATGCACACTATAAAAAAGCAATGCTTAGGAGAAATATTTACTTCGTGTGGCAAGTAAAAATAGTAAAAACGAAAATCGCAAAATTACCAAGTGACTTATCAAAACTTCGTCACCATTACCGATGCTACCCCCAAAGATACCTACATTTCCTTATTATCTCGAAAACTGTATTTCATTTTGTTGATCAATGTGACCATACGCCCTTATTACTACCGGTATCCATAAAAGTGACCAATGCGCTTACGAAAGGCGCAGCAGAGGTCGCGAACTAGTCTAGATTTCTGCTATACATCCGGGTACTCACTGGGAAAAAACAATAACAAAGGCAACAACCAGTCCAAGGGAATTGCGTTAGATCAGTGCCCCTTTAAATGAAAGATAAGACATTGTAGTTTGCTGTCAATTTTTTGTTAGCCCCAATCTGTGAAGGTATTGATTCCAGCTTCCCATGATTTGACCCCAAGTTGAAGGCCGTTGTGTGTGTTTCGGCTCGAAACTTCCGGTGAGCATTGTTGACAGTGGTTACTGCGAAAGCGAGATGGTGAATGCTGGCCGAAACTTTGCATGTTAAGTGACAAGTGGCAGGTTGGTCTGCATGCAACAGGAGAACAGCCTACGACTGATAATAATTATGGTGGGCTGTCATGTCACTGTAGATAGCAAAGAAGGAAATTAATTGTGGTCTGAGGCCAAATGCATTATGCACCTGCTGACAGTGATATGAGAGGTGGTAGCTGATTGGGCAATAGGAGGGACATAGAAGAGACATAATTCGCCACTGGTGGCGCTACGATCGAGCCCAGAAATTCCAGCCTAGTTCGGTAAGTGTGGCAACTGGACCTTTACAGACAGTTAACACCCTCAATTCTGGAAGATGAGTTTATAAGAAAGAAATTTGTCTTGACATGAAAAAGAAAAGTACTCGCCCCGTAAACACAGGTCATGACAAGAAGAGACAGGAGCTATATCTTGTTTATTTTGAGGGCCCAAACCTAAACCAATTGTAAACAAACTGAGGCCAATATCTCTATTTTCAGTTAACAGCCAAATCTCATGAAGTATCAAACTGACGATTAAAAAAAAAATCGAGATATATTAAATTGAATATCCAGTTACGTGGAAAGCTGTTGTGCGTCGGAGATATTTCCGCATGACCTACATTGTTTATCACAGGAATTCGTGCAGCGCGTGACATTGATTTGGAGTGTGACAATTGTCACGAGTCCCCAGCACGAACTAATCCAATATTGTGTGAAATTATTATTCTCACAAGTTTTGTAATTAGATACTCCACAGTAAACGAAATAGTAGATCAAATCTTTTATTACACAATTACATTTCTCTCCTCTTAGATTAAAACAAATAACTTCCCCCCCCCCCCCCCCCCCCCCCCCCCCCCCCCCTCCCCCGACACACACACATCCTGATATACTTATAACTTATTTGGAAATAAATAGCCAGGCTTGCATTATGCACCTGCTGTTTTGACTAGATGATGATATAGCCGTGGGTGTATACCATATAAATCACTGAAGCTACATATAACACACATACATACACACACGAGCAACAGGTTTATTGCCAAGTAATCATTGTTCGCCTAAACCACAAACTCGTCATGCAAGCAGGCACTATATGAGCCGGGCGAACTTCGCTGAGTGGTATACAAACGTAAGAACTGACTATAGTATTCACTGCTCAGGTAATGTGTTGGCTGGCTCAAAGCGGATCGCAAGCCGAAGAGACATTGGAGAGCTACGTTGTGTACCTGCTTTATCAGAACTAACAGACACATGTCCACAGGAATACCAGTGATGCAGACGACACTGTGGCAAGCTCGCCGTGGAGTCTGACGGTTCGTGTTTCCCCCGTCTCTTTTGCCCCAGTACTGGTATTCAATATAGATATAATAGAAATTGCTCCGTTACGTTGTTAAATGAATATTATTTAGATGTCAACATTTGTATCTTCTGACCAAGGTCAACACGGCTGGCCACCTCGTATTTATCAGTTCTATGGCGAGCGCTTGGAGGAGGGCAATGGCGGTACAGTCGGTTGCTTTTGATCGATAGGGAACCCAATCGCTCATCATTAGCATCTCTGCTGCGGGCGAACTGTGTTGCCTAATCCACGGCCTTCTCGTCAGTTATATTAAACGGACTGCAGCACATTTCAGTAATGTCAGGTATGTGTTCAAGACTATTTCATAGACTCCTGAATTTATTCTGAACATACAGTAAGCTCAATATTATGTCAATGTAGGCGCTGGCGTAGCCTTGTGGTTATAACCGTTCGCTCGCCTCCCAGAAGCCCGGGGCGGAAATGAAATGTGAACCCAATATATCATACAGTGTTCGAGCTTAGCCTCTATTTTGTAACTGATATCTTTTCCCGTAAATACCAAGCCCCGTTCTCAAATGCGAGCTACAAACAGTAAATACAATCTGTTAGCTGATGACATATTCACTCTCTAGTCTCTGTCAACTGGATAAATAGGTTTCTAATGAAACAACTGTGTTTTTGTACTTTTATTAGTTTTTCAGGTTACGAAATATATTCACTGAATATTAATGCTTTTCACCTGGGTAATAAAGTTTATTTATTTCATGATGAGGACCATCTTTGATAAATCTTCCCAACTTTATGCATACCTGACAGGGACTACATGGGCTACCATAATGATACGATGTCTTACATTTCTTCTTAGGAGGAATACCATTATTCCTTCTTTTGTTTCTATTTTCCTGACTTTTTCGATGGCATAAATGCAAATATAATCACAAGTCGCAAAATTCTATGAGCGTTTAAAGTTCCACATAATATTAATGCATACACGAGCCTAATTGGTACAAATGTACTCTTGATATTTTCCACTTGAAAATTCGTTAGATTTAGAGGTATCAGAATTCCAATATGTTCATACCTTTCTTGACAAATCTCCAGTAAATTGTTTGATAGGCATAACTTAGAAGTTGACGGATGACACAGTAGACACAATTGATGGATAAGGGTTACTATTCCTAATTAAAACTAACAAACAAACATATTTGAGATGTAAGTTCTGATTTATTTAAGCGCAAATGTCTGTTCAGTGTGAAAACACTGACAAACTGTCTCCACACAGAGGCGACTATGCGTGTCATAAGAGGCGACTAACGGGATTGGGTGGTCAGGCTCGCTGACTTGGTTGATGCATGACATCGATCACAATTGCGTGGATCGATGCTCATGTTGTCAATCACTGGATTGTCTGGTCCAGACTCGATCAGGTTAAACCCCTGACACACAAATATGACCCTCAACGACATATTAGTCAGCACAAATTTAAACAAGCGGTGTTAAACTGCCCTAACGTAACATATCAGTAAGATACCAGATTTATTTATGTTTCTGGTCGCTCTGTGTGGGACCTCTTGGTCACTTCGAGAGGGAAACTGGGGACTGTCTTTTATCCAATTACAAACATGTTAACAGTTGTAGGTCCTCCTATTTGAAGTTGGATATAATAGGCTTAGTGATCAGTGATTGCAGGAAACATAGGAATTGGCCCCTCCTCCCTTTAAGATAGATGGAACCCATATCTTTGTGAATGACTTCTTGTGAGAGAATATTTTGAGGTCACGTGACTTCAATAAACATGTTCTCACATCCTGTACAGTGCATGGATGAAAATGACATATGTGGAAGTGGAAAATATGTGAAATCATAACACGTCCATATAGGATTTGCAATAAAAGGTTTATATGAGGTAGGGCTCCTGCGATACAACCTCCCTATTTATAACCTGTGTGAAAGCGAGGCTTGGTTTTCATCGATAAGCGGGAACATAGGCAGAGCACGCACACTGATATGCTACTTAAGCGCCTTATCTAGGATCAACCACCAGTCACGTTGAAATGTAGGTCACATTGTCTGTAAATCTACCCACTGACTTTAGAAAAAAAATGCGCAATTAATGTTACAGAAATAAAGTTTAATTGAAAATTGGGGTTTAAATATTTTCTTACCATGTCATATACAGTTCTATATATGATACATCAATTGCGTTAACTTGTAAACAATTTCTTGAGATTCATCCTGCATAAGTTTAATATATTTCAACATGTTTGGACACTTGTACGTACCAACAGGTAGGTAACGCTACCTGAACGTAAGGTATTTAGGATACACCATAACAACATGATACTTATCTTTTCTGGAATATTGCTTAAAGTGGCGTAAAAAACATACTCACTCACACACTCACTATCATGCTTCCAACAAAAACGCAAACATCCAAATTGTGCGTCGTGCATTAACATACGCCCTCAAAGTCGAGGACATGTCTTCATGGGTATGTATAGACTAAAATCTAGTCTCTGAAATGAACATATCGTACATAAAAACAGTTGTTCAGTTATCTTAATAAAAATATAATAAAAAGGAGCCCAGTGACTCTCCTGATACTGCAGTGATCTAGACTTGCCAAACATTATAGACTTGCATGGGCTGTATTTGATATATATTTGTATCAGGGTCTGTAAGACAGACTAGGGTATGTACATTGTATTGAAATGTATTGAAATGTATTGAAGTGCATGTAAGGTTTCTGTCGGGCTTCGGTTTATCTAGTTTCCGAGGTTTCATATGTAACATGGCCTACACCTAAAACGGTACAATGTATAAGTCGCTGTGTATGTTCAGTGTGTAATTTCAACACTGGTCGTTTATCTTTCAGTCACTGGTGGCCGAAGGTCGCTCAGTGTGACATGACGGCGCAACGTCCCCCTGTGTCGCGGCATGCTGACGGTATGGAAGAATCTTTTCCTCTCCCTGCTGGCCTTGACCTTCGCGTGGATGCTGGTCACATCTTTCCTACCTACAAGCATCGACCTGACAGTCGCCAACAGGGACTATGTTGCTGACAGCAGCTTCATCACCGTCTTACCTCACCGACGCTTCAGAAACACAACCAACAAGCTCATCCTGCTATGGACCAAATATTTCGGCAGCAGTGATTGGAACTTCCAACGCAGTTTCCTGCAATCATGTTCCAGATCAAGATGTGAAGTGACCACAGACCGGGGCCGCGTGGCGCAGAGTGACGCAGTGTTGTTCAACTCCAGAGATGTGGACACCTCCACGGTGTTTCCAGAAACACGGACACCGGAGCAAGTGTGGGTACTGCACAACTCGGAACCCCCGTACTATATATACTCTGACTTAGCTGCATTCAATGGAGTTTTCAACTGGACTAGTTGGTTTAGGCAAGACGCTGATATATATTCCCCGTATGGCGATTATAAGAAAGTTGATGAGCACAAGAACACTCTTTTGCCGAATTTCCACGCCAAAAAAAGTAACCTGTCTCTGTGGGTTGCAAGTAGTTGTACGGACAGAGCGCGGCGATACAGACTCGTGCACGAGATCGAGAAATACATGGACGTAGACACGTACGGTGCATGTGGGCGACACATATGTCCAAAAAGGTCGAAGAAATGTCCTGATATCTTTAAAAAATACAAATTTTTGTTTTCACTTGAAAATGGCCACTGTAGAGACTATATAACGGAGAAATTTTGGAGCGCGTTAAGACAAGATCAGATTCCTGTGACGTGGGGAGGCGCAGACTACAAGAAGATGGCACCACCTGGCTCCTACATCGACATCAAACACTTCCCCAGTCCACGGGCACTGGCGATGTACCTGAACCTCGTGGCCAACAACGCCAGCCTATACAACAGCTACTTCCAGTGGAGGAGTCGGTATGAGGTGACCCAGCACCAGGTGGTAGGCTGGTGCCACCTCTGTACAGCTCTCAACGACCCACGGCGACCTGCCCAGCTATATACAGACCTCCGTGGCTGGGTAGATGCGGACGCCTGTCGCGGTTACTCTGTAAGTGGTACACACATCCAGATGCTTCTTATTAGCACGTTAAACCCAGACTGATTAAAGTAAAGTAAATTAAGGTTATAACTAACGCAAAGGGACCACTTATTTCGTTCGTTATAATCGTAGTTCGTTATAAACATATATACAGCATAACTACAGTAAATAATCGGAACAAAAAAAGTAATATATCCGTTATATCCGCCAGTTCGTTATAAACCTAGTTTACTGTAATGGGACCATAATTAGCCCGCGGGGTTGTGATAGATTTGTTCTAATGTAGAACACGTAATTAATGCTAAAGTAACATCTGAACATCCATATTTGGGGACAGAATATACGCCAGCGACATGTGTGGCCTTGCTGTTTCTGTGTCATCGTATACGCGGAAGATCATTGGATACTGGTGTTTCTTGTTGAGACTCGATTAGATATTCAGGCCACCCTGATAACTCGTGGTAAATCGTGATGGGAAAGTTACGAAACGTCTCAGACAACAATTGAAAAAGAAGATAGCGCTGCGTATAGAGATATATAGAGAATCTCAACGAGTGTCTTTTGATATCAAATATATCCACACGATTTGAAAAAAGTGGAAAAGCTCCGAGGCTTGCCGAGGAGTTTTTCACTTTAATCAACGAGTAAGACACGAGGGTGAGATCTTATTTATCATCCAACATCATTCTTCCAACTTTTTCAGTTTGTAGACTGTAGTAAGCAGTGTCTTATGTGTGAAAAGTACTGCTAACAGCTTCAGTAGCAGAGCCATTAGTGATGTCATTTGATTGTGATTTCATGGTAACCAATGACATCACAATGGTCTGCACAGCATTGTGATGCAATTTTATTGCAGTGATATCTACATGTAGATATCGCTTGATCTCACCCAAGCGATATCTCCTGTGGGAGCCAGTTCTGGAGGATAAACTAGTATATTCCCTGTATACTTGTGTTCCCCAGTTGCATGAAGTGCCATGAAGTCTTGGCTTTAATGACTGAGCGAGAATGTAGGCCACTTAGTATAACTGGCCCACATATTCTCTATTTCCGCTGTATTTAAATATTTATATTTTTCCGGAAACTATCAACGACACATTTCTTCCCAAATCCTTAAGCGGCTCTATAGGCGTCTGCTTATGTTAACCAACCAATTAGATTCTAGTCTTCTCCAGTTTGAGTTTAAACTGACATATCCAACAGAAACTCAAACCCTTGTCGTGGAAATCCTGAATATCTCGAAACTGGCATCATTATGGACTTGCCCCTTGTTGTTAATTGAATGTCACATGAGTAAGAGTAATTGCTTCTAGCATTTATATTTTATATTTTAATCAAAATAGCATCTTCCCGAGGCGAGAGAGTTAGTTGACTATAAAAGTCCAGTTTCCACCCTTGCCGAAATAGGCTGGTATTACGGAGTTACATTTTGGCTGGACTAACGAGTCTATGCATAGTCCAATCAAAATCGCGCACCGAAATCGAAATCCGGTTCGTAAACTCTCGGTCGATTACAGGATTTGCAAAACATGTGCACCGCCAACTTGTCAGCAGATATTTTCCAAATCTTTTTAATCAAGGTTCTCACGTGATGTGACGCATTTCGCGATGTAAGACCCGTTTTGTCACAATATAGATCTTGATTATCGATCAGATCGTCCTGACTGGGCGCCACCATTTTGTGTGAAAGAAACGCAAGTGATACGACAGATGGAATCTGACTAGTCCATAGGAGAGGCTTATAGGGGACATAACTGGTAATAACCACTGGTGGCGCTACGATCGAGCCCAGTAATTCCAGCCGAGTTCGGCAAGGGTGGAAACTGGACTTTTAAAGTCCGTTAACTCTCCTACCTCGGGAAGATGTCAAAATAGTCGAGAACCTGTTTGACTTGGCAATGCATGTGGTGTTCGTCAGTTTTGAGTTATTCGTGGTGTCAGTGTGTCGCATGCACGTCGCTATGTTAGTAGATTTATCCTGGACGCGACGTCAAACCCCATTTCACCTCACATACCGCGAAAAAAGAGTTGCCTCCCTTAATGTTACCGGACTGATAGTCACGTTCACTGGATATTCCTGACATGTTGCAAGTATCATCACATTTTAACGTTAAGATACTTATATTAGAAATTGTTAAATGTATGAAATGTAAAGACGTGGGGAGGGGAGTTTTTCTACTTCTACAACGTCTACCGCGACGGTCTGACGTTAATAGCATGGCGCCAATACAAATATGTTTACATTTGTTCCTATCGTTGCAGGTTTGGGGCGTTATTACAGACTACATTGCCCGTGTTGCCTTTCTCATTGGCTTCTGATCACAGACAATCCTGGTCGCAGTTGTTGCCAGTCTTGCTGACTACAGATTACACCACTCCTGGCGATACGACTGCTATTTGAATCCTAGACAATCATGATCTCAGATATAGGCTCACTGCCAAGTCACAGACAATATAATCTTGTTGATAGGCTTAATGCCAAGTCACAGACAATGATATCTTGTCGATAGGCTTACAACCAAGTCACATACTATCATATGTTGTGGGTAGGCTTACTGCCAAGTCACATACAATCAGATCTTGTCGACAGGCTTACTGCAAGGTCACATACTATTATGTGTTGTCGACAGGCTTACTGCCAAGTCACATACAATCATATGTTGTAGGTAGCCTTAGTGCCAAGTCACATACAATCACATCTTGTTGACAGGCTTACGGCCAAGTCACATACTATCATATGTTGTAGGTAGGCTTACTGCCAAGTCACATACTATCATGTGTTGTCGACAGGCTTACTGCCAAGTCACATACAATCATATGTTGTCGACAGGCTTACTGCCAAGTCACATACTATCATGTGTTGTCGACAGGCTTGCTGCCAAGTCACATACTATCATATGTTGTGGGTAGGCTTACTGCCAAGTCACATACAATCATATGTTGTAGGTAGGCTTGCTGCCAAGTCACATACTATCATATGTTGTGGGTAGGCTTACTGCCAAGTCACATACTATCATGTGTTGTCGACAGGCTTACTGCCAAGTCACATACAATCATATGTTGTTGACAGGCTTACTGCCAAGTCACATACTATCATATGTTGTGGGTAGGCTTACTGCCAAGTCACATACAATCATATGTTGTAGGTAGGCTTACTGCTAAGTCACATACAATCATATGTTGTCGACAGGCTTACTGCGAAGTCACATACAATCATATGTTGTTGACAGGCTTACTGCCAAGTCACATACAATCATATGTTGTAGGTAGGCTTACTGCTAAGTCACATACAATCATATGTTGTCAACAGGCTTACTGCCAAGTCACATACTATCATGTGTTGTCGATTACTGCCAAGTCACATACTATGAAATGTTGTAGGTAGGCTTACTGCCAAGTCACATACTATCATGTGTTGTCGACAGGCTTACTGCCAAGTCACATACTATCATATGTTGTAGGTAGGCTTACTGCCAAGTCACATACTATCATGTGTTGCAGGTAGGCTTACTGCCAAGTCACATACTATCATGTGTTGTCGACAGGCTTACTGCCAAGTCACATACAATCATATGTTGTAGGTAGGCTTACTGCCAAGTCACATACAATCAGATCTTTGACTCCAATACAAATGTAAGACTTGTATATGTCTGGTGTCTGGTCTCAGACATACAGGACGCCATAATGGGTGCCATTTTCAAGATCAGACTTGCAAGACGGCATACCCGATGCCATGTTTGCCTTCAGCAAGCAATGTTTTTTCTCAAGGAGTCACAGCGCGTGACATGTTTACCATTTTACTGAAAGTGTCTGGAGGTTTCTTTGAGAGTGGTATCATTGAAAACATGTTGTTTATACTGTTACCATAGCATCATATGATACCACACGTTGGCATGATCGTTGGATCTGGACAAGACAGCGACTTTGTCCCTGAACTATGAGTGTGTGGTTTCACGACGCTTTGAACAACGCTTTTTTCATTGATATGATGGCGTGTCAGCTTGGAGTGGGAGGAAAGTCTGGGTGATGCGTTCGACACATCAAACTAGTCTTGTGGGTTTTCATAAGGGATATTTTTTTCTTGGTTTTAATAATCTATATTTTGTTGCCAAAATCAGTATTTTCTTTAAATAAAAGTTTAATTCGTGAGCTTGTTGTTTTGAATCTATAACATTCTAATCGACTAAAAAGTATGGTGATGGTTGACAATGGAGACTGACAACTGTACGATGTGTGGGATGATGGTTGACTCTGGAGACTTACAACTGTACGATGTGTGGGATGATGGTTGACAGTGGAGACCGACAACTGTACGATGTATGGGATGATGGTTGACAGTGGAGACCGACAACTGTACGATGTATGGGATGATGGTTGACAGTGGAGACCGACAACTGTACGATGTGTGGGATGATGGTTGACAGTGGAGACCGACAACTGTACGATGTATGGGATGATGGTTGACAGTGGAGACTGACAACTGTACGATGTGTGGGATGATGGTTGACTCTGGAGACCGACAACTGTACGATGTATGGGATGATGGTTGACAGTGGAGACCGACAACTGTTCGATGTATGGGATGATGGTTGACAGTGGAGACCGACAACTGTACGATGTGTGGGATGATGGTTGACAGTGGAGACCAACAACAGTACGATGTATGGGATGATGGTTGACAGTTGAGACCGACAACTGTACGATGTGTGGGATGATGGTTGACAGTGGAGACCGACAACAGTACGATGTATGGGATGATGGTTGACAGTTGAGACCGACAACTGTACGATGTGTGGGATGATGGTTGACAGTGGAGACCGACAACTGTATGAAGTTGGGTATGCTGGTTGACGGTGGAGTCAGACGACTGTATGAAGTTGGGTATGCTGGTTGACAGTGGAGTCAGACAACTGTATGAAGTTGGGTATGCTGGTTGACAGTGGAGTCAGACAGATGTATGAAGTTGCGTATGCTGGTTGGCAATGGAGTCAGAAAACTGTGTGAAGTTGGATAAACTGATTGACAGTGGAGTCAGAAAACTGTGTGAAGTTGGGTATGCTGGTTGACAGTGGAGACCGACAACTGTACGATGTATGGGATGATGGTTGACTCTGGAGACCGACGACTGTACGATGTGTGGGATGATGTTTGACTCTGGAGACCGACGACTGTACGATGTGTGGGATGATGGTTGACAGTGGAGTCAGACGACTGTGTGAAGTTGGGTATGCTGGTTGACAGTGGAGTCAGACAACTGTGTGTAGTTGGGTATGCTGGTTGACAGTTGAGTCAGACAAGTGTATGAGGTGTATGGTGATGGTTGAGAGTGCACCGCAGTGAGTTGTCTGTCCTGTCTGTGTGGCTGTCGACCCCCCTGCCCCTCCGCCCCTCCGTCCATCATCTGTCTGTGTGATGCAATGGCAACTACAGTAATAAATGACACAGAAGTAGAAAGGAACTCCGCATAGATTACAGGGAGACTGTCTATCAATTGGGATTTGGTGTTTGGGAGAAACTCCATTTACTAGAAACACTTAATTTAGCGATTGTCGGTACTACATGTATGTATTGTGCAACTAACTTTCATGACCACATAATGCTAGGCTATGAGAGTTGACGTATGTGAGCGGCCTATTGCTAGTTCAGGAAGCATTGCCCGCGAAACAGTACATTACATTATCACAGAATCTTTGGCAGTGAAGACCGTTATCAGCCCGTTACAATCCTGGTATGTACCCTCCATTCATATCAGTACAAATCTGGTATGTGCCCTCCATCCATATCAGTTTTACTCTGGTATCTACCCTCCTTCCATATCAGTTCTACTCTGGTATATACCCTCAATTCATATAAATACAACTGTGGTATGTACCCTCCATCCATATCAGTACAACACTGGTATATACCCTCCATCCATATCAGTACAACCCTGGTATGTACCATCCATATCAGTACAACTGTTGTATGTACCCTCCATTCATATCAGTACAACCCTGGTATGTACCATCCATATCAGTACAACTGTGGTATATGCCCTCCAACCTTGCCGTACACCCTAGTATGTACCCTCCATCCATATCATTACAACACTCATATGTACCCTCTATCCATATCAGTACACCCCTCGTATGTACCCTCCATCCATATCATTACAACACTCATATGTACCCTCTATCCATATCAGTACACCCCTCGTATGTACCCTCCATCACTATCAGTGCACCCCTCGTATGTACCCTCTATCCATAAGAGTACCTCGATCGTATGTACCCTCCATTCATATCAGTACAACCCTGGTATGTACCATCCATATCAGTACAACTGTGGTATATGCCCTCCAACCTTGCCGTACACCCTAGTATGTACCCTCTATCCATATCAGTACACCCCTCGTATGTATCCTCCATCACTATCAGTACACCCCTCGTATGTACCCTCCATCCATATTATTACAACACTCATATGTACCCTCTATCCATATCAGTACACCCCTCGTATGTACCCTCCATCACTATCAGTGCACCCCTCGTATGTACCCTCTATCCATAAGAGTACCTCGATCGTATGTACCCTCCATTCATATCAGTACAACTGTGGTATGTACCCTCCATTCATATCAGTACAACTGTGGTATGTACCCCTCCATTCATATCAGTACAACCCTGGTATGTACCATCCATATCAGTACACCCCTCGTATGTACCCTCCATCACTATCAGTACACCCCTCGTATGTACCCTCCATCCATATCATTACAACACTCATATGTACCCTCTATCCATATCAGTACACCCCTCGTATGTACCCTCCATCACTATCAGTACACCCCTCGTATGTACCCTCCATTCATATCAGTACAACCCTGGTATGTAACCTCCATTCATATGAGAACAACTCTGGTATGTACCCTCTATCCATATCAGTACACCCCTCGTATGTACCCTCTATCCATAAGAGTACCTCGATCGTATGTAACCTCCATTCATATCAGTAAAGCCCTCATCGTATGTACCCTCCATCTATATCAATACAACTCTGGTATGTACCCTCCATCCATATCAGTACAACTGTGGTATATACCCTCCATCCATATCAGTTCTACTCTGGTATATATACCCTCAATTCATATCAGTACAACTGTGGTATGTACCCTCCATCCATATCAGTACAACTGTGGTATGTACCCTCCATCCATATCAGTTCTACTCTGGTATATATACCCTCCATTCATATCAGTACAACTGTGGTATGTACCCTCCATCCATATCAGTTCTACTATGTATATACCCTCCATCCATATCAGTTCTACTCTGGTATATATACCCTCCATTCATATCAGTACAACCCTGGTATGTACGATCCATCCATATCAGTACAACCCTGGTATGTACCCTCCATCCATATCTGTACAACTCTGGTATGTACCCTCCATCCATATCAGTACAACTGTGGTATATACCCTCCATCACTATCAGTACACCCCTCGTATGTACCATCCATCCATATAATTACTACCATCGTAGGTACCCTCTCTATCCATAACAGTACCTCGATCGTATGTACCCTCCATTCATAAAAGTACAACTGGGGTATGCACCCTCCATTCATATCAGTACAACTCTGGTATGTACCCTCCATCCATATCAGTACAACTCTGGTATGGTATGTACCCCCGTCTATTTCAGTACAAGTCTGGTATGTACCCCACATCTATTTCAGTACAAGTCTGGTATGTATCCCCGTCTATTTCAGTACAACTCTGGTATGTACCCCCCGTCTATTTCAGTACAACTTTGGTATGTACGCCCCGTCTATTTCAGTACAACTCTAGTATGTACCCCCGTCTATTTCAGTACAAGTCTGGTATGAACGCCCATTCTATTTCAGTACAAGTCTGGTATGTACCCCACATCTATTTCAGTACTACTCTGGTATGTACCCCCCGTCTATTTCAGTACAACTCTGGAACGTAACCCCTATCTATTTTAGTACAACTCTGGTATGTACCCACCATCCATATCAGTTCTACTCTGGTATGTACCCCCATCTATTTCAGTACAACCCTCCCACACATCTTGTGTCTGTTTCCCAAAACTCCCCCATCCTCCCTAGTCGAACGTTTGATGATGGGGCAATCGCTAGGTATATGAGGGATACGTGGCGGTTAGGAAATAGCTTGACTTGTTTTGATTGAGTTTCTAGATATGAACACTGAACAATAGTTGTTTGTCTTCATTTGAACGTGGTAGCCGATTTTCAACATTCATTTATTTCATATGATATACAACGGACTAATCTCTGTTGCGTCATTGTGAGATATGTTACTTGCGTAAGAGGACAGCGCACTCCTGGCAACTGAGTTGTCATTCATTCCCTTTCTCAACATACAAACACAAAATAGTATTTTCTAGTCGCATTGCCGTCAACATGTTGTATTATTCATGTTTAAATGCTGAGTCCCATGAAGCTCCATCTGAAGCTTGGTCAGAACATGTGGGGCAGTAAGAAACAGATCGCGATCGCCGTTACGTTGTGAGGAATGATGAAAGGTCCCCGATGAAGCAAACGTAAAATATTGCTTTGCCTGCGTGTTGTGCAGCGTCCCTGTGCTCACTTTGTGATGCCTTAATGAAAGTGCGTCCGACTGTGTGGTACATTTATGATACCCTCTAAACAATTTCAATTTTAAAGGCTTTAATGGACATATTTCATAATTATTACTGTCCATACGTACCAAATCAGTCTTTTTTTTCATCATAAAGCACACACAAGAAATCATGCATTTGTTTACAGTAAACAGCACAAGCCACAATACTTTACATAATACTTTAACGGAACTATTGTCACACAAGAGCTATCTCCCCTTAAATTATCTCCCTTTATCTCCCGTAAGTGTCAAGCCCTTACACAAACATGTTGACGATATTTTGACGTTATTCCACAACAAAAGGCAAAATAATGACGGATAATCATTTATGGAGTTAATATCCCTTCATGGCGTTTGTTATTCTCCTGAAAATGTTTCGTTATAGACTGTAAATTTCTCATTTAATCGAGACTGTTCGTTTCGCAAAGCGCCATTTTTGTTACTTGACGAGCGTGTATTCTTTCGCTTCCAACGGCGGTCTCCAAGTTTTCGAGAATATTTTTTGTTAAATTTGATTTTGTTTTAAATCATATGTAAATGTATGATAGAGAATTTGATAATTTCCCATCGCTTTTAAAATATTTAATTTATCAAAATTAGAGAAATGGACATACATAGATGCATATATAGAGGTAGTTTCATCTTATACTGAAATTGGAATATTGTTTACTAGGACTTTGAGCTGGAATAAATATCTGGACTCTACATCTGTTAAAGCTAAGAAAATGTTGATGTCAATCCTACAAAGTTTGTTAAAATATGATAATCTGCCCTATGATTTATACTTTCAAATTTTTGATACAAAGATAATTCCAATTTTACTTATGAAATATGGGGTTATAGAAAATATGAGTGTATAGAAAAAGTTCATCTTTATGCGTGTAAACGTGTAATTGGGGTTCGTTCCTCCACCCCAAATGGTATTGTACTTGGGGAATGTGGCAGATATCCATTGTGCATATTTTCGCTTAAGCGCTGTATAAATAATTGGTTAAAACTAACTACTCTTCCATCCAGGCGATAACCTGTAAAAGCCTTTAACATGCTGTTCTATCTGGATCAAAATGCCAGT
Organism: Haliotis cracherodii; assembly: GCF_022045235.1. Taxonomy (NCBI): domain Eukaryota; kingdom Metazoa; phylum Mollusca; class Gastropoda; order Lepetellida; family Haliotidae; genus Haliotis; species Haliotis cracherodii. Next base: position 52,256,077 of record NW_027266297.1, on the reverse strand, counting down.
CACTCACGCAATAAAAGTAATTGGGCAACAAATATCAAAATCACCCTTTTCAAGATCAGTTTAGGCCTTGGATACGCATGGATGGATCAGGGTGTTGGAAATGTCAAGATGTTTATGTCATTATTGCTCCAAGGAGCTAAAGATTGTTTCCAGCAAATGTGGATAGAAAAACTAAGAAATAGCAAATTTACATATACCTATTCTCTCTTCAAACAACAATTTATACTGGAAGAATATCTGATATCTGTTACAATAAAAAACTTCGAGTATCGCTAGCGCAGTTCAGAGCAGGTTATTGTGATTTAAAGATCTATAAAGATATATGTAAAAAGTCTAACAATATCTGTACATCTTGTAACCTTAATGATGTAGAAAATGAGTATCATTTTATGCCTGTGTGTAAACTCTATCTACAATTAAGAAACAAGTCTATTCAAAAGAAGTTTACATTGTATCCAAATATCAATTCGTTTTACATACCGATGTCAACCTCAAATATTACTTTATTACCAAACATTGCATTGTACATACGTATACATCATGCATCGCTAGTTGGAAGAAACACCCTTACCTTGTAAATACGTTGAACTATGGGCCTATGGCCTTTCAGTTTGCAATGAATGAACAATTTGATAAAAAAATTGTGTGACCCTAAATATTTTTTGATACTTTTGTTTATGTTGTTTAAGATTTTGCAAACACGAAACTACTTTAAAAGTCGCAAATACAAGGGGTGGTGAACCGTCCCTGTGTGTTAGGTAGGGAGAATTTAAGGTTCAAGGTTTTACATTTACATGTCGCTTGAAATATGTTTCTCTTATCTCGTTACGTGGGAAAAGGAGATTTCTCTAGGAAAATATCTCTCCCCCCCCCCCCCCCCCCCCCCCGTCACTCGATGAGAGTAACATGATATTTCACTCGACACATGAAATACCCTCTATATTTTTAACCATATCATTATGTCCGTCTATTTACAGATAGTCACGTTGTCATGTTCAAGCTTTTACATTCTTTCATCACCCGGAGAGCGGAAGGTCGAGGTTCGATCCCCGGTCGCATCATACCAAAATTTTTTATAATATTGTACTTGTTGTTATCCTTCCTGGTGCTCGGGATTAAAGGGCGAAAACAAGGACTGTTGGCTCGGAGTCAGTAAACTGTGTCCGAGTGGGGTATCCGGCATGGTATCTCAGTGGGCTAGCACTATAATATCGGTATTAGTCCGTATTAGTACAAGCAGCAACACGCACGCACGCACGCACGCACGCACACACGCACACGCACACACACACACACACGCATGCACGGACACATTTATTCATTCATACCTTTTTGGGATATATTCGTAAATTTCTTATTATTATTTTTCAGAAATGTATGTTACATTTAAGTACCTAACATAAGAGTGTAACATATATCTATTACTGATATGGAAATATCTGTCACATCTGAATGAATCGCAATGTTCTGTGCAGAGTTGCGTCCCTTGGACATAACAGAAACCTCTGATTCGGGGTTCGAATCCCGGTTCGCCATGTTTATGTTTATAGGTTTGTCAGCACCATACCCCCGCTCGTGGGTATCATCAAAGTGCTAAACGTCTGTGACCTGCTTCACTTGGGGCTTTCCTCCCACATTAAGATGACACGCCATTATATAATGTTCAAAGCGGCGTTAAACCAGACCCACTCACTCACAAAATGGACAGGTGACATAAGAATAGATTCTCATACTCTTGCCTGTGACCTTCAGGTTCAACCAGCCATCGGTTTGGAATCAGAATCAGACCAGAATTCTATTCACTCAAGGCTATGAACATAGCATAATGAGAAGAAAGTATACGGAGGTCTATATTTGTGACATGGCGGCAAAACATACATTAATTGTTCTATTTAGATGTACAAAGTATGTGGCGGCAGAATTGAAATATTTTACTTTGAAATAACGTGGTCATTCTGAAAATTAATTAATTAATAGTCCATTAATATTATAACGAGATACGAACCTTCTTCTTGTTTCATTAAAATACACACAATTAAACCTGAATGGTATTCCTCTGCAGTATCATTTGATGGACATATTATACACTTTCTTTCCACAAGGGGAATCTTTTGCCATATACATATTTCAACATGTATGAATAACACTTATGTTCATTTCCGACTTTCTTGTCATCTGTTTCAGTAGGTAGACGGTGATAAGAGAGCCGGAAATGAACTGAACCAGGTTCACATTTATTAGATAAATCTTGAAGATAAAATTCAATGTCAGTATTTTCTTTCATTGTGTTGTAGAATCTGCATTTAGTTGTTGTTTCTCGGTGTTGTTGTTATCTGTCGTAATTAAAGCGTCATAAGTGCAAAAGAGCCATTTGTTTTGTTGATTTTTGTGTTTTATCTTTAGAGGTATTTTGAAGGGTATTATAGATAAGATGAGACAGCATCGATTTTTTTCTCGTTGTCAATTTTGCTCAAACAAGGATCATTTTAGTATAGATATCTATATATATAGGCTTTCTTCCCATTTCACTGTATAGCATAATTAGGAGCGTGTCTTTCTTAACACATACAACTTTCTTATGAACGTTAAGTGGATGTGTAAAATCATATTTAAGTTTTCAAATCCCCAAATTTCAGATCCGTACATTTCTTATTGAATACACCAACGAATGTATATTCATTTTATCTTGTAAGCCAAAATGATAATACAAATGTATAACTATATTCTCGTTTGTTACCATTAAATATGAAGACTTTCCATTTTCAACATTAATGATAAGTTTGAATAGATTGCAATAATCGCTAAATGCATTCAGTTCCTTCTGTAGATGATGATTAGAAATAGTTATGTCACTGTATCGTCAGCATGGAGCAAATCGAACAGCTTCACGTAGATATTTATGCAGTCATCGTTGTGTACAATCCCATCACAGTTATTGAAAGTGAAGTATTGCTCAAGGCCATTTAGAAATAGTGACAATAGTAGGGGAGAAAGATTTTCGCCTTGGCTTACACTTTTTAAACACTTGAAATATTCTGTTGAATGGCATTTATAAAACAGACATGATTTAATACTCTTGTACATAGATTGAATATTTCTGAATTTTTAGATTTAATCAACTTATTCCATAAACCAATTCTCCATACACTATCAAACGCCTTTTCAAAGTCAATAAAAGCAAAAAACTTGTTTTTCCTCTGGCTCTTCGACAAAAATGTACACTATTATATAGTGTAAATGTATGGTCGCATGTTGAATAGCCTTTTCTAAATCCAGTTTGGCAAGGTATGATGTGAATCTAGGCATGAGGTAAATCTGTTATTAACAACAGAAGTACATAATGTACTCATGCAACACAGTAACGTAATAGGTCTGCATGTTTTCGGATCAGTGGTATTATTGATGGGGCTTTCAACAAAGTAGCAATAGTATAAAATGCACTCTTAGCTGAAACATATTGCATTAAGTATGTCGTGGAAAGTGTGACGAATACAGGAAGGCCATTTTTGAATTTGAGCTATTATTCCACAGGTTCCGCTGACACAATGTCAGTCTGTATATGGGCTATATATTGTACTACCAGAGACCAGCTACGGCTACTGGTCACTTACTGTCGTCTTGATACATGAGAAGCATTTTATTAACGCTTGTAATGTGATTAAAAAACATGAACTTGAAAGTCACACATTGGATATAAGTACAGCTCTGATATGATTCATGATGGAAACAATATACACATAAGTATTATATACTATGAAATGATGTAACACCAACATGTCCAAGTTACAATCATATACACACGGATGCATAGCTTTGAATATGATATGTAAACAATATAGATAAATGATAACACACGGTGTTACATGAGATGATACATCACTGAACAATTTCTCACTTTGTGATAAGAGAAATAAGTTTCCTTTTATCGACTAAAGATATAAAAGTAGGTTCTATTCAGGTCCAACTGAAACAAGCTTTTTCAGATCGCAGTATGAAAAGGCAGAATATTTATTAGGGAATTTCATCTTCAACAGTGTGTATATTGAAAACTAAAACAATGCACCAATTCTTGAATTGATAAAACGCGATGCTGGTTCCCCTATATCTCTTGCTGGCACCATATTATTCCCCTGTATGTACATAATGTGACTTACCGGTGGGTTCTTAGTCTGTTACTGTTTTAATTATTTCTCCCCTCCCATAATGATAACAAATGATGTATTTTGCAATCATTTCATGTTTTTGCGTTGGGCTGAGTTGACAATATCTTTTATAACAAAGAAGTTCTAAACTAAACGCCTTAGAACGTTTAACTGTAATTTGATTTAACACTTGGCGAATTTAAACCGATATCACTTCTGACATTAATGTTTGAAGTATATTTATTTTTTGGGATTTTCCACACACATAACAAGTTCCATAAGATTTACGTATATCCCGAAAAACCCCACTATGAGCCAATTACCCAATACAACTGCAGCGTGAAAGTTCGTAAAGGTAAACTAGTACAGCTGTGGGCCCAGGTACACTGTCCACGTCCAATGTGTATGGAGAGTGACCACCTCTGTCACACACCCCTGTACCTTTATACAACATATAGACAGTGACCACCTCTGTCACACACCACTGTACCTTTATACAACATATAGACAGTGACCACCTCTGTCACACACCCCTGTACCTTTATACAACATATAGACAGTAACCACCTCTGTCACACACCCCTGTACCTTTATACAACATATAGACAGTAACCACCTCTGTCACACACACCACTGTACCTTTATACATCATATAGACAGTGACCACCTCTGTCACACACCACTGTACCTTTATACAACATATAGACAGTGACCACCTCTGTCACACACACCACTGTACCTTTATACATCATATAGACAGTGACCACCTCTGTCACACACACCACTGTACCTGTATACAACATATAGACAGTGACCACCTCTGTCACACACCACTGTACCTTTATACAACATATAGACAGTAACCACCTCTGTCACACACCACTGTACCTTTATACAACATATAAACAGTGACCACCTCTGTCACACACACCACTGTACCTTTATACAACATATGGACAGTAACCACCTCTGTCACACACACCACTGTACCTTTATACAACATATGGACAGTGACCACCTCTGTCACACACACCACTGTACCTTTATACAACATATGGACAGTGACCACCTCTGTCACACACACCACTGTACCTTTATACATCATATAGACAGTGAAAACCTCGCACATACAGAGATATCACTGTAATATCTGCAGTATCTAGACCGTCTGGGATTTTAAGGAATACGAAATATAAATTGTTCCAGGAAAAGCTTAAAAAAATATGCTTCAGAAAGTTGAAAACAAATAGATTATTTCCCCCCGTGTCCTCATAATACATTGTAGTAAGTAGTTTGTTTTCAAAATTATGTTTAGGCTCATAGTTTTTATCAAATAAATATGTGCTCCCTCTCCACCACGCGCGCACGCGCGCACGCACGCACGCACGCACACGCACGCACGCACGCACGCACACACACACACACACACACACAAACACACACACATAGGCGCGCACGCACACTCCCGCGCACATACACAGAGTATATCAAACTGTCGGTCCCACAATATACCGCGCATGTGATTATGTTTTATTAAGTCAACTGACATACAATACAAAGGGAAAAGCACCAATATTCATAGAAGCGGACGTTAAATATTCCCTATAGCCCGTCACCAGGTGATCATCACACACTGCTGCCTCAGCTACCAACAGCCAAAACAACGGGGACATTTAGAACAAAATATACAGTTCCTCGACGGAGTGGGATTCAGTCCTGATAAGGAGCGTTGTGTCGCGTGTTTAGGATAGCTGTCAGACGCTCGCCAGCATGCAGGATTTATGTAATTGTCATTATCTCACAGAGAGTTGGCTTCATATCCTGTTTTATCAGGAAAAGGCTCTGGTTTCAGTGTTACAATGTATGGAAACGTGTACTGAACATAAATCTTGTGCGAAATGCTATATTAAGTGTTTAAAATCTCTTAACAGATTGCTCGCAGCTATTGCCCCATGTAAGGATATATAAAAAATACAGACATTACTGGTGCAAGATAGCAAGTTGCCATACATTGTTGCAAAATCAATTGTGGCGTGGGTACAACAAAATTAGATAAGAAGCTAAAGATTGAGGGCTTTAAAGTGAAGGGTGTCAAGTCGGGGCAGCTTAACATGCCACACGTCACCACCAGCGCACCCCCACTAACACATCACCACCAACACGTCACCACCAACATGCCACACGTCACCAACAACACACCACCAACAACACGTCACCACCAACATGCCACCCTTCTTCACCAACACACCACCACTAACACGTCATCAACAATACACCACCACCAACACGTCACCACCAACACACCACCACCAACACGTCACCACCAACACACCACCAACACCACGTCACACCCAACACACCCAACACACCACCAACACGTCACAACCAACAGATTACCACCAACACGTCACCACCAACAGATCACCACCAACACGTCACCACCAACACACCACAAACACGTCACCACCAACACACCACAAACACGTCACCACCAACAGATCACCACCAACACGTCACCACCAACAGATCACCACCAACACGTCACCACAAACACGTCACCACCAACACACCACCAACACGTCACCACCAACAGATCACCACCAACACGTCACCACCAACAGATCACCACCAACACGTCACCACCAACACACCACCACTAACACGTCACCACCAACAGATCACCACCAACACGTCACCACCAACACACCACAAACGCGTCACAACCAACAGATCACCACCAACACGTCACCAAACCCAACCACCCACCCAACCATTCCCTCACTCACTCAAAACCATTATCAATGATATAAAATATCATTACCACGTATGTTGTTACTATTGTCCAATGCCCATGCCGATGTACACCCCCATTTCAGTGTTTATCTGACCTCAGATGATCCAAGGTGTCCCCGGCCGAATGCTCTGACCACCACCACCAGATCAAAACAAAGAAACCAACACATAGGCTTTCCGACTCCCGAATGCTAACGACCCAAAGAAGCTTCCATACAAGGACATTCGATCAACACGCCTCTTTATTCCTATTTTTGTTAAAGATTACGATGGACAGATAAAATTAATGTCAAAATTGTTTATATTTGAAAACGAGTTGGTGTCGTTTTCACAAAATTGGAAAATGAATGAGACTGTTAAAGTGAGGTGAAACATGGCCGCTATACCAGACGTCTCGGGCGTAGCCCAGGCAGAAAGCAATCTCTATGTGCACTTTAAATAATGTGTCATTTACTTTTTTTAATCGTTACCCTTCACCGACTCACTAAAGTTTTAACAGTAATCAAATCCGTTCCAAATTCTCGCGCTTCATCCTCCCCCAGGTCCGCGTAGTTTACAGTTATATAAGGATAATGTAACTTTAAACCAGAACTCTGGTATCAAACCGCCATCGGATATCTGTCCAGGCACTGTCATCGCGTATGTTGACGGGGGAATTAGCTCAAATTGAAGACGAAGAATAAGTTAAGTCCAACTCCTTTAGTCGGTAATAAAAAACCCAAATAATTACCAACAGAAAGAAGTCGAGCGGTGATTCAAACTCTACTGAAACAAGTCCAGTCCAGCAAGAATGCATATCCTACTAGCGGCTGAGCATAGAGGTGCAGTCGGAACATCAGACTAACAGTTAAGATATAAACATATATACACTCTTTAAAAAAAGAAACGCACAAGTATATTTTAGTAAATTTACTGTACCTAAAAAAGTCGATATATTTAATTTAATGTATTTTATATTGCCGTTGTACAAAGGTATTGAAAACTGTCCATTGTCAAGTCACATAAGGCCACAAGGTTGCACTGACCGCCCCGGGCAGCAATAACGGCTCTGCATCTCCTCGGCACTGACCTGGATAAGTGTATATATTCTGTCCTGCGGAATTCTGCGCCATTCTGCTTGTAACGCGTTGGCCAGTTGTGGGAGTATCTGCGGCGTGTTCTGACGTCGACGTACACGTTGATCGAGTTCATCCCAGAGGTGTTCGATTGGGTTGAGATATGGATATCTCGACGGCCAGGGCAAGACGTTGACGTTGGCATTATGAAAATTGGTAGTCTACCGTGATACGAGCTGTGTGCGGTGGAACGCTGTCCTCTTGAGACAGATCCCTCTAGCGGTCAATGATTGGAAAAGGGTGAGGTTGAAGAATTTGATTCATGTCGCGATTTGCTGTCAAATTTCCCTGAACCACAACCAAGTCAGATCTCGTGGTGTAGGATTTGGCCCCCCACTCTATGACACTACCGCCACCGAATTTGTCGAATTCATTACACAATGTGGGGCAAAACGCTAATTTCGACGACGATAAACACATTGTCTTCCATCTCGCCGGTGAAGAAGAAATCGTGATCCATCGCTAAACCACACTCGTCTCCAGTTTCTCAAATACCAAGGCTGTAAGGTATGGCACCAACGCAAGCGTCGCTGTCGATGGATCTGTTGCAAACAGGGACGATAACTGGTCCTCTGTTTCGGATTCCAGCCTCGCGAAGATGGTTCCTGACAGTCTGGTCCGATATCCTCCTCAAACCAGGGATGCGTCCTGCAGTATTCGTAGCTGTGGCATTGCGATGACGTAGGTGGAACAGTCGAATGTAGCGATCCTGTGCAGGGGTGGTAACTCTTGATCGTCCGGTTCTCGGACGGTCTGCAGTGGAATTGAATTGTGTGTATCGGTCACAAAGGGGGCAAATGGTGCTGTGGTGGACGTTGAAGTGGGGTGCAACAGAAGCCTGCGATCCCCTCTTTGGATACGTCCTATGACGATGTTCCGATCGGCAGCGCAGAGTCTCGGCATTTTCGAACTTGAAAAATGTTCACAATTGAATGAAAAACTATTGGCTTATGCTTGCCTTTTTATAGCCACTACCACGAGTTAGTGGCCATAACTTGCACAAGAATTTTGCTTTACTGTTTTCCTCCATAACATTTTTGAACAAGTGTGAAAACAATGCCGTTTAAGACATTGAAAATCGACAATGGCTGCGTTTTGACGCACCGTTTGTCGAATATCAAGCCACCAACATTTTACAATAAGATATATCCAATCTATATACCGGATTTTTGTACAGTCAGGTTCAATGAGCTACATACTACATGTGCGTTTCTTTTTTTTTTGAAGAGTGTATACACTATAGGACAACCTTGGACAGACGAAGAGACAGTGACGTTGCCCTGGACATGGGACTTTAGGATGTGATTACCGACACGGCCGAGGGGGGAATGGATTAAGGCTATAAATGTCATAATTTAAATGTGAAATGCTGTGTTAGACAATGGCACAACTGACCGCTGTTACGCATGGATTACATCAAGTTAACTAGTCCAGACTTCATCAGCGATATGTACTCAACACTGTACAAAAGGGAAGTAGTTCAGAAGCTATAATTCTTAAAAGATAACACGTTGTCCAAACAGAGTGCTATTAAGTGAGCCTGTGACATCAATACACAGTCGTATTGTAATGGTTCTGTGTTTTGCTCACTGATACTTGGGTACGCCCGGATATAACTGAAATACTGTACTGATCAAAGCGGCGTTATTCCCAACTCACTCACACGATTTGTTTTACTTTGTTGCGCGAAACATAATCTATATACCTGTAGTGGGGCGTGTTAACGCAAAACCAAAGTTGTTTTGATACACTGTCGAAGATCACGCCAAACCATACTCGGCAGTGTTTATTCGTGTTGTTTTAGTGTACATGACTTCATTAGTTAGGTATTCAACAACACTGAGTGTCAGTCCATGTGCTGGTAGTTTGAGCAACGTTCGATCAGGACTCTGGAAACTTACGCTCGTCTCTTTAAAGATCAATCCAAAAAGCGTTTTCATCCATTCGTAAATTCAATGACCTACGACCATTGCCGCTGATAAGGGTCAAGATTGATTTGGTTTCCCAATGACAGTATGATTGCAAAAAGAATCCCACAGTGAGCACTTGCATTAAATTACAGGATTATTACAGAAATGCAGGGGGACAATTGTAGACTTCACAACTAGTTTCATTGAGGTTGTGGAACAGATTCCGCCCTATAGTTCATAACTAGATCTAAACATAGTTTTGTAAAATGACCTTCTACCCACCGAATCCATATATTAGTCGTGTCACTGGAAAATCCTGAAGAAATGGTGATGTCCTTTACCCTCGAATGTTCACAGCACGTGAACTGTAGCAATAGTTTCATTTGAAGCGTGTGGGGATTCCGTAATGAAATCATGAACACTGGATAAGTATTTAGAAGGACAGTAACACCAGCAGCAGTAATGAATGAGTTGGGTCTGATGCCGAGTTGAACAGTATTTAAGTTCTATACTAGCATGTCAGCTTAATGTATAAATAAATCCTACATTGACCCAGGAACATCCACGAAAAAACATAAGAGTACTGGGATCATAACCAGCACGAATCTGGGCTTCGAACCGATGATCAGCGTATCCATGCGTAACCAAAGGGACGCAACTCAGGACAGCGAATTCCATGATCTGTGTATTCTATACTCTGAGTATAAAATACTTCTGAAACTGACATTTCCCCCATGGATGTTTGGATAGAGAATTAGTTTTTAAAGGCATCGAGGGGTAAAAGTGACCCAGACAGTCGACATAGCTCCGAGTAGACTGAATTTTGTGTAAAACATCCCAGCAGAGGTTGATCAGTAATGGGAAATAACTTACTTCGTATTGTTTGATGGATGTTCTATGTTTGTAGGAAACAATTAATTAAGGTATGTTGTACAGCTATATATGCTTTACGTTCATTGTGCCTAGAGCATCTGTCCTAAGCGAAAAGTAATGAAATGCCTTTGAAGTGGTGACTGGAATGTTCTAAGAAATCTTTTTATGTAATTCCGGTGTTAGGCAAGGTTGATTGTTTTCACCCATTGTGTATGAGCCCAGGATTTCTGGTTGAGATACACATGTATGCACGTGTTACCTACTACAACCCTGGTCGAGCTGGGGTTCAGTGCCCAATCACAGAAATACAGTAAAACACGTTTATAACACCGTAGACCATGGTCGCGAGTAACGAACTTCGGATATAACGAACTGATGGTTGTGGTCCCCTGGAGTTCGTTACATCCAAGTATGCTAGAACGCTAGTTTGATATCTTGTCATTCCATTTTTTATACATTTCTATCACATGTTCATAACACTACGATCATGGTTAAAAACTATACGTCATGCAAACACTATGGTTGTGAAAACCTGTCTGTCTTTGTCCGACTGTTTGTTTGTTGTACCGGCAAATGTCAAACATGTGACAAGGTTGGGAGTGTTTTGCATCCCGGCTCGGTCCCGAGACGTGGACATTTATCAAACCCTGTATGAAAATGAACTATTAGAAAACGCGAATGAATTCGAACTCTTAGTCGTAATATATTCAGATTAAAGTGCATCCACCAGCCTTTGTTTTAATGGCACACAAGGGTGTAAATCGTGCATTCTGCTAATCGGAGAACATCTACATTATTAACGCAGTGCTGTTCAAGCTGTGGGCGTGCCGTGATGACAAACTAACACACTGGTGTCCTGCTGCTGCTGCTGCTGCTGCTGCTGCTGCTGCTGCCTCGCGTCACACGTGCGGTATAGGTCTGCAGCAACCCATGCTTGTCGTAAGCGGCGACTAACGGGAGCGGGCTGTCAGGTTCGTGGACTTGGTTGACGCATGTCATCGTATCCCAAATGGGTGGATCGATGCTCATGATGTCATATCTTATATTTACAGACTGCCGTCATAGAACTGGAGTATTGTTGAGTGCGGCGTTAAACAACAAACAAACAAACAAAAGTGCGATATATCCGTGATCTGTCTCACAAATATCGTCCTTCTTGCAGACTCCAAAAGATACGACATAAAACAATACCATTCTCACCCCTTATCAGCTCTAGAGTTCGTATCTACGGTTGTTAAGGATTAACGTGAGTTGACCGTCATATGTTGACTTGGCTGTACACAAAACAAGTCTGTCACTAGTAGTGATATGCTGTCCCAGGTTGACGAGAGACGTGTGTAGATGTATGTGGAGGTGGAAACTACCTCAATGTTGTGTCTGATAATCAAAACTGAGTGCACGTGACCTTAAATAACGTTTGCACTCTTTGTCCCTGATGCATTCTGAGATATGCCACGATTCTAAAGAACAGTCGTGATAATCACGTGATATTTCGAATCCTCCACTTCTTGCTACATGCACTAGTTGTTTATGGTTCCATGCACACCGACAATCAAGAAACATGCAGTGACACAGCACTCAGTATAACACAATATGGAGTAAAAGTGGGGATTGACGAGTAAACTGTCCTTGGTATCAGCCACATCTAGGACTAGGCGACTCTCCAGGTGAATCAGCTCAAGGCACTGTCCTTGGTCTCAGCCACATCTAGGACTAGGCGACTCTCCAGGTGAATCAGCTCAAGGCACTGTCCTTGGTCTCAGCCACATCTAGGACTAGGCGACTCTCCAGGTGAATCAGCTCAAGGCACTGTCCTTGGTCTCAGCCACATCTAGGTCTAGGCAACTCTCCAGGTGAATCAGCTCAAGGCACTGTCCTTGGTCTCAGCCACATCTAGGACTAGGCGACTCTCCAGGTGAATCAGCTCAAGGCACTGTCCTTGGTCTCAGCCACATCTAGGACTAGGCGACTCTCTAGGTGAATCAGCTCAAGGCACTGTCCTTGGTCTCAGCCACATCTAGGACTAGGCGACTCTCCAGGTGAATCAGCTCAAGGCACTGTCCTTGGTCTCAGCCACATCTAGGACTAGGCGACTCTCTAGGTGAATCAGCTCAAGGCAATGTCCTTGGTATCAGCCACATCTAGGACTAGGCGACTCTCCAGGTGAATCAGCTCAAGGCACTGTCCTTGGTCTCAGCCACATCTAGGACTAGGCGACTCTCTAGGTGAATCAGCTCAAGGCACTGTCCTTGGTCTCAGCCACATCTAGGACTAGGCGACTCTCTAGGTGAATCAGCTCAAGGCAATGTCCTTGGTATCAGCCACATCTAGGACTAGGCGACTCTCCAGGTGAATCAACTCAAGGCACTGTCCTTGGTCTCAGCCACATCTAGGACTAGGCGACTCTCTAGGTGAATCAGCTCAAGGCACTGTCCTTGGTCTCAGCCACATCTAGGACTAGGCGACTCTCTAGGTGAATCAGCTCAAGGCAATGTCCTTGGTATCAGCCACATCTAGGACTAGGCGACTCTCCAGGTGAATCAACATGCGATTCCATGCTAATATGCCACAGGGCAGTCCCAGTCAGGAATACAGTTGTACAGGTTCAGTTTCCATACCTTTGCAGTCAACTCATCCACCATTTCAAAATTTGGATTCCTTCCAGGACAACATAACCTGGTTGTGGAAAAGTAAGAACTATATGGATTTACGACAGCGGAGTGGCCCAGAACCTCGCGCTACGCATTACCTGTCTTTATCTACCTTGATCTGGGTGCACTGCCCGATCAACATGAGCGGAATGTATCAACTGACACTGCCTAAAGTCATTGCAGGCACCGTCTCTGTGGATACATTAGGCCGATATCTATGCCAAATCCCCTTCAAATTCTTGTACGTTCCTAAATACTAAAAAACCTCATGGATAATATCCTGTTTAACAGATGAAGTAGGTTTTGAAGGTTTGGAAATGGGCCTGGACATTCCTATGTCGACTGTCTGTCTGTCTTCAGTGATAGCACACATGTGCTGCTCGTTACTGTAGATAGTGACTGAAGTGTATTGTGTGGGGGTAGATAGGCGAACGTGATATGCTGAAGATAAGAACATGTCGTCCGCCATAGTCGTGCATAAATATCCGCCGCTCTCACACTCATCGCGTCACTTTTTTTTCCCTGTGCAAGAAAAACGTCGCAGCCTTTCTATGTTGATAGCGTGTCGTGTCTAGGTGAGTTAAGTGCATGCCTAGTATTGCATGGGAAAGCGGGAGATATAACCACCAAATGTCTCCGTCATTAGGACAAAATGTTTACATGCTGAATAAACACATTAGCCCATCCAGCAGAGTAATGACGCTTTCGTCCACACATGTGGCTATACCCGCTAGATTAAGACTTATATAAATACTGACAACAGATAAAACAACACATCGGGAAATGAAAAAAAGTGTTGTTTTTTTATATCTTTTCGCAGTTTGTATTGATAAACATTTCTCATGTTCTCAAGACTGCCGTGATGTATGCGTGGGGATCACAGATCAAATCTCCTTACAACTCCTGCAGCCAGTAAATATTACAAGGGTGAAAGCGATGCCACCGAGCGAGACTCTTCAAGAACCCCAGTATCACCGTGTTCTCCTCCCCCTCCTCGTGTAGTGGCGAGTACCACATGAGTTACTGTTGTGTGGACACATATTTAGACGTTAAACGGAAATATGCAATCTTTGATACAGACATGTTGCCTATGTTGCCCCGATAATACTGCGCAAACAGGGCGTGGTAACTTAACGTTACTGTACATATATTGGATGGGCTTAGTGCAGGTACTGAATGAGTTCTGAGTGGGCAATGTGCAAGTACTGAATGTAAGCTGTGTGGGCAATGTGCAGGTACTGAATAATATCTGAGTGTACAATGTGCAGGTACTGAATGTTATCTGAGTGGGCAATGTGCAAGTACTGAATGTTATCTGAGTGGGCAATGTGCGGGTACTGAATGTTATCTGAGTGGGCAATGTGCAGGTGCTGAATGTAAGCTGAGTGGACAATGTGCAGGTGCTGAATGTTATCTGAGTGGGCAATGTGCAGGTGCTGAATGTTATCTGAGTGGAAAATGTGCAGGTACTGAATGTAATCTGAGTGGACAATGTGGAGGTACTGAATGTTATCTGAGTGGGCAATGTGGAGGTACTGAATGTTATCTGAGTGGGCAATGTGCAGGTACTGAATGTTATCTGAGTGGACAATGTGCAGGTACTGAATGTAATCTGAGTGGACGATGTGGAGGTACTGAATGTTATCTGAGTGGGCAATGTGCAGGTGCTGAATGTAAGCTGAGTGTACAATGTGCAGGTGCTGAATGTAAGCTGAGTGGGCAATGTGGAGGTACTGAATGTAATCTGAGTGTACAATGTGGAGGTACTGAATGTTATCTGAGTGGGCAATGTGCAGGTGCTGAATGTAAGCTGAGTGGACAATGTGCAGGTGCTGAATGTTATCTGAGTGGGCAATGTGCAGGTGCTGAATGTAATCTGAGTGGACAATGTGGAGGTACTGAATGTTATCTGAGTGGGCAATGTGCAGGTGCTGAATGTAAGCTGAGTGTACAATGTGCAGGTACTGAATGTAAGCTGAGTGGGCAATGTGGAGGTACTGAATGTAATCTGAGTGTACAATGTGCAGGTACTGAATGTAAGCTGAGTGGGCAATGTGCAGGTGCTGAATGTAAGCTGAGTGTACAATGTGCAGGTACTGAATGTAAGCTGAGTGGGCAATGTGGAGGTACTGAATGTAATCTGAGTGTACAATGTGCAGGTACTGAATGTAAGCTGAGTGGGCAATGTGCAGGTACTGAATGTAATCTGAGTGTACAATGTGCAGGTACTGAATGTAAGCTGAGTGGGCAACGTGCAGGTACTGAATGTTATCTGAGTGGGCAATGTGGAGGTACTGAATGTTATCTGAGTGGGCAATGTGCAGGTGCTGAATGTAAGCTGAGTGGACAATGTGCAGGTGCTGAATGTTATCTGAGTGGGCAATGTGCAGGTGCTGAATGTAATCTGAGTGGACAATGTGCAGGTACTGAATGTAATCTGAGTGGGCAATGTGCAGGTACTGAATGTTATCTGAGTGGGCAATGTGGAGGTACTGAATGTTATCTGAGTGGGCAATGTGCAGGTACTGAATGTAAGCTGAGTGGACAATGTGGAGGTACTGAATGTTATCTGAGTGGGCAATGTGCAGGTACTGAATGTAATCTGAGTGGACAATGTGCAGGTACTGAATGTAAGCTGAGTGGGCAATGTGCAGGTGCTGAATGTAAGCTGAGTGTACAATGTGCAGGTACTGAATGTAATCTGAGTGGGCAATGTGCAGGTACTGAATGTAATCTGAGTGGGCAATGTGAAGGTGCTGAATGTAATCTGAGTGTACAATGTGCAGGTACTGAATGTAATCTGAGTGGGCAATGTGCAGGTGCTGAATGTAAGCTGAGTGGACAATGTGCAGGTACTGAATGTAAGCTGAGTGGGCAATGTGCAGGTACTGAATGTTATCTGAGTGGGCAATGTGCAGGTACTGAATGTAATCTGAGTGGACAATGTGCAGGTACTGAATGTAAGCTGAGTGGGCAATGTGCAGGTGCTGAAGGTAAGCTGAGTGTACAATGTGCAGGTACTGAATGTTATCTGAGTGGACAATGTGCAGGTACTGAATGTAAGCTGAGTGGACAATGTGGAGGTACTGAATGTTATCTGAGTGGGCAATGTGCAGGTACTGAATGTTATCTGAGTGGGCAATGTGCAGGTGCTGAATGTTATCTGAGTGGACAATGTGCAAGTACTGAATGAAATCTGAGTGGACAATGTGGAGGTACTGAATGTAATCTGAGTGGGCAATGTGCAGGTGCTGAATGTAATCTGAGTGTACAATGTGCAGGTACTGAATGTTATCTGAGTGGGCAATGTGCAGGTGCTGAATGTTATCTGAGTGGGCAATGTGCAGGTGCTGAATGTTATCGGAGTGGGCAATGTGCAGGTACTGAATGTTATCGGAGTGGGCAATGTGCAGGTACTGAATGTTATCTGAGTGGGCAATGTGCAGGTGCTGAATGTTATCTGAGTGGACAATGTGCAGGTACTGAATGAAATCTGAGTGGACAATGTGGAGGTACTGAATGTTATCTGAGTGGGCAATGTGCAGGTGCTGAATGTTATCTGAGTGTACAATGTGCAGGTACTGAATGTTATCTGAGTGGGCAATGTGCAGGTACTGAATGTAAGCTGAGTGGGCAATGTGCAGGTACTGAATGTTATCTGAGTGTACAATGTGCAGGTGCTGAATGTTATCTGAGTGGGCAATGTGCAGGTGCTGAATGTTATCTGAGTGTACAATGTGCAGGTGCTGAATGTTATCTGAGTGGGCAATGTGCAGGTACTGAATGTAAGCTGAGTGGGCAATGTGCAGGTACTGAATGTTATCTGAGTGGGCAATGTGCAGGTACTGAATGTAATCTGAGTGGACAATGTGCAGGTACTGAATGTAAGCTGAGTGGGCAATGTGCAGGTGCTGAATGTTATCTGAGTGGGCAATGTGCAGGTACTGAATGTTATCTGAGTGGGCAATGTGGAGGTACTGAATGTAATCTGAGTGGGCAATGTGCAGGTGCTGAATGTTATCTGAGTGGGCAATGTGGAGGTACTGAATGTTATCTGAGTGTACAATGTGCAGGTACTGAATGTAAGCTGAGTGGGCAATGTGCAGGTGCTGAATGTAAGCTGAGTGGACAATGTGCAGGTACTGAATGTTATCTGAGTGGGCAATGTGCAGGTACTGAATGTTATCTGAGTGGACAATGTGCAGGTACTGAATGTAAGCTGAGTGGGCAATGTGGAGGTACTGAATGTAAGCTGAGTGTACAATGTGCAGGTGCTGAATGTAATCTGAGTGGACAATGTGCAGGTGCTGAATGTTATCTGAGTGGACAATGTGCAGGTACTGAATGTTATCTGAGTGGGCAATGTGCAGGTACTGAATGTTATCTGAGTGGACAATGTGCAGGTGCTGAATGAGTTCTGAGTGTACAATATGCAGGTACTGAATGAGTTCTGAGTAGACAATGTGCAGGTGCTGAATGAGTTCTGAGTGGACAATGTGCAGGTACTGAATGTTATCTGAGTGGGCAATGTGGAGGTACTGAATGTTATCTGAGTGGGCATTGTGCAGGTGCTGAATGTTATCTGAGTGGGCAATGTGCAGGTACTGAATGTTATCTGAGTGGACAATGTGCAGGTACTGAATGTAATCTGAGTGGGCAATGTGCAGGTACTGAATGTTATCTCAGTGGGCAATGTGCAGGTGCTGAATGTTATCCTAGTGGACAATGTGCAGGAACTGAATGTTATCTGAGTGGGCAATGTGCAGGTGCTGAATGTTATCTGAGTGGACAATGTGCAGGTGCTGAATGTTATCTGAGTGGACAATGTGGAGGTACTGAATGTTATCTGAGTGGGCAATGTGCGGGTACTGAATGTTATCTGAGTGGGCAATGTGCAGGTGCTGAATGTAATCTGAGTGGACAATGTGCAGGTACTGAATGAGTTCTGAGTGTACAATGTGCGGGTACTGAATGTAAGCTGAGTGGACAATGTGGAGGTACTGAATGTAATCTGAGTGGACAATGTGGAGGTACTGAATGTTATCTGAGTGGACAATGTGGAGGTACTGAATGTAATCTGAGTGGGCAATGTGGAGGTACTGAATGTAATCTGAGTGGGAAATGTGGAGGTACTGAATGTAATCTGAGTGGGCAATGTGCAGGTACTGAATGTAATCTGAGTGGGCAATGTGCAGGTGCTGAATGTAATCTGAGTGGGCAATGTGGAGGTACTGAATGTAATCTGAGTGTACAATGTGGAGGTACTGAATGTAATCTGAGTGGGCAATGTGCAGGTACTGAATGTAATCTGAGTGGGCAATGTGCAGGTACTGAATGTAATCTGAGTGGGCAATGTGGAGGTACTGAATGTAATCTGAGTGGGCAATGTGCAGGTACTGAATGTAAGCTGAGTGTACAATGTGCAGGTGCTGAATGTAAGCTGAGTGGGCAATGTGCAGGTGCTGAATGTTATCTGAGTGGGCAATGTGCAGGTACTGAATGTAATCTGAGTGGGCAATGTGGAGGTACTGAATGTAATCTGAGTGGGCAATGTGGAGGTACTGAATGTAATCTGAGTGGACAATGTGCAGGTACTGAATGTAAGCTGAGTGTACAATGTGCAGGTGCTGAATGTAAGCTGAGTGGGCAATGTGCAGGTGCTGAATGTTATCTGAGTGGGCAATGTGCAGGTACTGAATGAGTTCTGAGTGGACAATGTGCAGGTACTGAATGTAATCTGAGTGGACAATGTGGAGGTACTGAATGAGTTCTGAGTGGACAATGTGCAGGTACTGAATGTTATCTGAGTGGGCAATGTGCAGGTACTGAATGAGTTCTGAGTGGACAATGTGCAGGTACTGAATGTTATCTGAGTGGACAATGTGCAGGTACTGAATGTTATCTGAGTGGACAATGTGCAGGTACTGAATGAAATCTGAGTGGACAATGTGCAGGTACTGAATGTAATCTGAGTGGACAATGTGCAGGTACTGAATGTAATCTGAGTGGACAATGTGGAGGTACTGAATGTAATCTGAGTGGACAATGTGCAGGTACTGAATGAAATCTGAGTGGAAAATGTGCAGGTACTGAATGTAAGCTGTGTGGGCAATGTGCAGGTACTGAATGTAATCTGAGTGGACAATGTGCAGGTACTGAATGTAATCTGAGTGGACAATGTGCAGGTGCTGAATGTAATCTGAGTGGGCAATGTGCAGGTACTGAATGTTATCTGAGTGGACAATGTGCAGGTACTGAATGTAATCTGAGTGGACAATGTGCAGGTACTGAATGTAATCTGAGTGGACAATGTGCAGGTACTGAATGTAATCTGAGTGTACAATGTGGAGGTACTGAATGTTATCTGAGTGGACAATGTGCAGGTACTGAATGTAATCTGAGTGGACAATGTGCGGGTACTGAATGTTGTCTGAGTGGACAATGTGCAGGTACTGAATGTAATCTGAGTGGACAATGTGGAGGTACTGAATGAGTTCTGAGTGGACAATGTGGAGGTACTGAATGTAATCTGAGTGGACAATGTGGAGGTACTGAATGAGTTCTGAGTGGACAATGTGCAGGTACTGAATGTAATCTGAGTGGACAATGTGGAGGTACTGAATGTTATCTGAGTGGACAATGTGCAGGTACTGAATGTAATCTGAGTGGACAATGTGGAGGTACTGAATGAGTTCTGAGTGGACAATGTGCAGGTACTGAATGTAATCTGAGTGGACAATGTGGAGGTACTGAATGAGTTCTGAGTGGACAATGTGCAGGTACTGAATGAGTTCTGAGTGGACAATGTGCAGGTGCTGAGTGGGAACTATGCGGCTACTGTGCAGATATTAGTGGATATTAATATGCTAGTAAGGAGGTATTAGGTTGGTAGTGAGTGGGTACTAGGTGGGTAGTGAGTGGGTATTAGGTGGGCAGTGAGTGGGTACCATAGGAGGGCAGTGAGTGGGTATTAGGTTGGTAGTGAGTGGGTACTAGATGGGCAGTGAGTGGGTATTAGGTGGGCAGTGAGTGGGTATTAGGTGGGCAGTGAGTGGGTACTAGGTGGGTAGTGAGTGGGTATTAGGTGGGCAGTGAGTGGGTACCATAGGAGGGCAGTGAGTGGGTATTAGGTGGGTAGTGAGTGGGTACTAGGTGGGTAGTGTGGGTATTAGGTGGGCAGTGAGTGGGTACTAGGTGGGTAGTGAGTGGGTATTAGGTGGGCAGTGAGTGGGTATTAGGTGGGCAGTGAGTGGGTATTAGGTGGGCAGTGAGTGGGTATTAGGTGGGCAGTGAGTGGGTACTAGGTGGGTAGTGAGTGGGTATTAGGTGGGCAGTGAGTGGATACTGTGAGTGGGTAGTGAGCGGGTACTGTAGGTGGGTAGTGAACGGATATCAGGTGGGCTCTGAACGGGTACTGCAAGTGGGTTCTGAGCAGGTATTTGGTGGGTTGTGAGCGTGTACTGCAAGTGGGTTCTGATCGGGTATTATGAGGGCTCTGAGCGGGTAATGCAAATATAAGTGGGTTCTGAGCAGGTATTAGGTGGGTCGTGAGCGGGTACTGTATGGGGGCACTGGGCGGATACAGAGCGAGCATGACTTTGGTAGTGAGTGTGAACTGTCATGTTATTCCGTAGAATGTAAGTAAATTTGAAGTTCAGACTCATCAACACAGACATACAGATCTGGTTACCACTTCCTGTAATCATCATCGTACATCCCCCACACACGACCTGTGTGGCAGCAGCAGGGGTATTGTTGGAAACAAGCATGTGTAACCCACACCTCATACCAGCTGGGCCAGATGGTGTTATGTAAACTAGAGTTACCTCCCTTCTATCTATTCCTGGTTTCTGCGACGGATTTTGGCCGAGAAAATGGCGTCTTGAAGTTCTAAGACAAGACGGATGAAGATTGCTTGTGATACTGTCTAAGGTAAGTGTGACTGTCTGGATCTTCCCACCACATCCCAGTCCAACTTCCCCCCATCAAGCAATTCTTAGATTGGGCTTTTGTTTGACAAATAAATATGTAACACCCGAACTGTGACCCAATGAGACTTCTTTGTTTACAAACAAAACTGAGGAAGAAGTTTGTAAAGTCTGCAACTGCTAGCTCCAATGGCCGCCCATCGCGATTCCAAATGTCCCATCAAGTACTGAATGAGAATGTTGAACCAGGGTTAAGTACAGACGCAGATGTCTGCTGATTTAGACACAGCACGCCGTTCTTCACTAGGTTACACCAAATTTACTTTCCATCTACAAGGAAAACAAGGAATCCTTAAAATAAATATGACAATTCGTATATGATATAGGCAATATTTGAGACGTAGATTCACATACGGCCGAATGCCATCGCACGAATGTTACCCAATGTAAAAGCAGTCATTGTGTTCCTCCGCCATACGGCACGTGATTCTGTTGCACTGCAGAGGAACTTGAGACGAACTGACCTTCCGTTTGATGTGACCTTTCTAAAAATACACAAAGGGAGAAGAGTAGCTGATGATATTCTTGCGAGCACACGTGTTTTCTATAAACACGAAAGAGGGACTACGCAGGATGAATATACACAGGGGAACTATCTTGTGTGATGTTAGCACATATCCTTCGTATCGGCAAATCACAGGAAACAGTTTGACAACGCATGATATACATCCGCGAGCCGCACCATCTGTTAGATGGTGCTATTATAATGCAAGTTCGCAGGTACGCGCCATTAGATGCTGTTATCATAAATGGACCGACTGAAGTTGTAAATATCAATTTATTCTTGAGAACACGTGTTATCTGAAGCATTAGCCAGTAGATAGTAGATGGTAGATAGTAGATAGGAATCACCCGGTACTGCACACACAGGGACTGACAACTTTCAAGGAACCGCTTGGAATTCTGTTTATTATATTTATCGTTATTCTAAGCTGATCCTCTCTAAGACCTGCTTAGAGTCGATGTAGTAGCCATAATAACACGGGAACAAGTCTACGCTGATGGCTGGTCTTCCGTAGGCACCATCAGATATGAATGAAGACGCTGCAGGCTGATCTGATGGTTGTGTGTGGGTGATCCGTAAGGGTATAAGAACTTTAACTTGGCAAAATGGTCATTCATAATATGCTGGTGAACGATTTTCAAGACAATGTAACTATGTGTCATCGCCCATTCCCCACTGAGGTGAATCCACATCATACCATTGATGGTTTTTATTTGGTACGAAGGTGCTCCCGCCGCATTCAATAGTATTTCAACTTTCTCTCTGCATGAACGGGTAATTAGGAAAGCCCCAAAATGCCAGGTCATAGCCGCCGACCAATGGGACTCCACGATCACGGGATGGTGCAGACAACCCATGGATCGTAATCAATGCGAATCTATAGTTCAAATCCTGGCACGACTAAGGGACGTAACTCTGCGGCACTTTTTTACCACAGCACGTGTCCCCTGAAACACACGCGAAACACTTCCATGTATTTTTTGAAGAAATAAGACGCTCAGGATACCAAACATTATAATACGATGTTTTACATGATGTTAATAGCATTTCTTCACAACAGGAAATAAAAGATCAACCATCTTATTTACTGAACAGGGAAGTGGAGATGCTAACCCACGATGTTTATGTTTGAAGTACAAGCATCCAGACATGCATTGTTTCCCTGTTCGTGTATTTGGCATAAAGTGTTTAAAGCTAACAAAGTGTACAAGTAATGACAACCTTATCATCAGAGTGCACAACACTCGCCTGTGAAAAGCGTGGGTCTGCTGTGGCAGATGTGCGTGCGTGTGGGGGATGAGACCTCACAGGTCTACACGACATTCCCCCGACGTATTACATACGTACAGATTGCTACCCCGGTCTGGTGAGCGGGCGGAGGTATGGGCTAACCATGTGCTAAACAACTGCATGTCTCTCCGCCGGTAACAATGTTAGGTAACACAGACGCCATATCGGTTCCCTGGCTGACAAGTTAAAGAGTTCATTTGAAGTGTTTTCACTTTTTCCAAGTTACAATAGAATATGTGGGATTTCCCCATGTTTTGTTTGGATGTCTGTTTCAAGTGTATGTTAAATGGAGGTAGCATAATGAGTTTTGCTATCTCTGCTGTGCTGTTCATTGTCAATGAAGTGAGACCGCAATCAATCGTGGCCCCTGGGTTTGGAATCGGAAAAGAGTACATGCGTCTCCTACTCAGGAAATGATTTTTTAAGATTACAAATGCCTTGAATCCAGTAATTTGCACAACGTCCTGATCGATGGCAACTATACATGACATATAACCTACACTTGTGTTGTAGAGAACACAATGTCCTGATCGATGGCAACTATACATGACATATAACCTATACGTGTGTTGTACAGAACACAATGTCCTGATCGATGGCAACTATACATGACATATAACCTATACGTGTGTTGTAGAGAACACAATGTCCTGATCGATGGCAACTATACATGACATATAACCTATACTTGTGTTGTAGAGAACACAATGTCCTGATCGATGGCAACTATACATGACATATAACCTATACTTGTGTTGTAGAGAACACAACGTCCTGATCGATGGCAACTATACATGACATATAACCTATACTTGTGTAGTACAGAACACAATGTCCTGATCGATGGCAACTATACATGACATATAACCTATACGTGTGTTGTACAGAATACAATATCCTGATCGATGGCAACTATACATGACATATAACCTATACGTGTGTTGTACAGAACACAATGTCCTGATCGATGGCAACTATACATGACATATAACCTATACGTGTGTTGTACAGAACACAACGTCCTGATCGATGGCAACTATACATGACATATAACCTATACGTGTGTTGTACAGAACACAATGTCCTGATCGATGGCAACTATACATGACATATAACCTATACTTGTGTTGTAGAGAACACAATGTCCTGATCGATGGCAACTATACATGACATATAACCTATACGTGTGTTGTACAGAACACAATGTCCTGATCGATGGCAACTATACATGACATATAACCTAGACGTGTGTTGTAGAGAACACAACGTCCTGATTGATGGCAACTATACATGACATATAACCTAGACGTGTGTTGTAGAGAACACAATGTCCTGATCGATGGCAACTATACATGACATATAACCTATACTTGTGTTGTACAGAACACAATGTCCTGATCGATGGCAACTATACATGACATATAACCTATACGTGTGTTGTAGAGAACACAATGTCCTGATCGATGGCAACTATACATGACATATAACCTATACGTGTGTTGTAGAGAACACAATGTCCTGATCGATGGCAACTATACATGACATATAACCTATACGTGTGTTGTAGAGAACACAATGTCCTGATCGATGGCAACTATACATGACATATAACCTATACGTGTGTTGTAGAGAACACAATGTCCTGATCGATGGCAACTATACATGACATATAACCTAGACGTGTGTTGTACAGAACACAACGTCCTGATCGATGGCAACTATACATGGCATATAACCTATACGTGTGTTGTAGAGAACACAATGTCCTGATCGATGGCAACTATACATGACATATAACCTATACGTGTGTTTTACAGAACACAATGTCCTGATCGATGGCAACTATACATGACATATAACCTATACTTGTGTTGTAGAGAACACAATGTCCTGATCGATGGCAACTATACATGACATATAACCTATACTTGTGTTGTACAGAACACAACGTCCTGATCGATGGCAACTATACATGACATATAACCTATACTTGTGTTGTACAGAACACAATGTCCTGATCGATGGCAACTATACATGACATATAACCTATACGTGTGTTGTAGAGACCACAACGTCCTGATCGATGGCAACTATACATGACATATAACCTATACTTGTGTTGTACAGAACACAATGTCCTGATCGATGGCAACTATACATGACATATAACCTATACTTGTGTTGTAGAGAACACAATGTCCTGATCGATGGCAACTATACATGACATATAACCTATACTTGTGTTGTAGAGAACACAATGTCCTGATCGATGGCAACTGTACATGACATATAACCTATACTTGTGTTGTACAGAACATATGTTCTGTAAAGTTTAAAGAAGCTTGTGTAAATCCGACAATACGACTGCATAATAAAGCGGGCATCATGTTTCAAATACTTAGCCGCGTAGACTCAGACTATCTCGCCATCGCCTGTCCCTTGTTTCTGTGATGTGTGAGGGCAGGCGGATGTATATTGTAAACAGGAGCTTCAGCTGATACAATTAATCAACATCCCAGTGTGTACAGCCTTGAGCCATGAGGACAAAGGGACACCACCGTCACGGGGTTAGTCTGAGATGGATGATGCTCGTTCCATGATCACCTCGAATCTTTGATAAAGTTATTAGCGACTACAATTATCCTTTGCAATTCGGAAACACTTTTAATCACCACAGGGATCGTCTTCATGATAGATCTGTGGCATAGCGACTTGACCTTCAGATCTTGCACGTTTGTTTTGAATAAACGACAAGGGGGGACTACTCGGCTGGAAACTTACAACGCTACTTACAAGGGCAGACGTTGTTGAAGAACCCACAGGGAGATTGGAGATATGTAACTGATTGTTTCGTTAATGATGTAAATGGAGCGAGAAGGGACAAGAAATATTTAAGTCGTGGGACTGTTTCTGTCTGTGTCATTGCGTGTCAGGAGTACACTCAGCGGTCGGCGCACCTCGCGAGGGATGCGGGGCCATTGAGAGAACTCAACGCCGATGATATAACGATGCGAAAAATTACCTAGAAAAAACATGGTTTCGACACTTCCCTAGGTGTACCATTTATCTATTTCACTGTCATTTCTTCACCGCTGACTAAAAAAACTGCCATGTAATCCCGAATGATAGTGAGGCAATATGTCATCTCTACGCCTCGCCGGAACCGACAGACAATGGCGCTTGTTTGCTGCCGCGCGGCACTGCAGGAAAAACCAAATAGCGTCCTGATGAGATACGCGCTCGGGCTATCCATCTTGAACATTATAAGCCCTACAATTGCATTGTCGAGAGACTGACGCCAAGTTCTGGTGTAAGTCATACGTCTCTTGTAATAGTTACTGAAGCAACCAAAGCTTAATTATTTTGGATCTAAGGGATCGTTTTTGTTATTCGACTCATAGTGATAGTATTGTTGCTGTACCTTATTGGGTTTCTAACATTTTGGTTTCCCGAATATCAGCTATTCCGGCAACTAATATATTTGAATATAATCTCTGATAAGAACAAGGGGAAATCCATTGCCTGAAATTAACATGTGATTTTTTAAAGGAAGTCATGAAGACAAGATGTAATGCGTTTTGACATGAGTGTTGGCGTGGTCGTGTATATGTCATGTAGTATACGAAAATGTTTTATGGGTGTTCCATCCTTCCAGCCAGGCTTAGCGGAGGAGAAAAGTAGTACTGTGGGTGACGAAGTGCATCATATTTTTGAGTGTAGTTATTTATCAGCTAAAATAAGTTTATTCTCTACTAGTCATTGTTGTAGTCTCCCCAACTTCTATAAGCTTCACAGTAACCAGTAACACTAAGGTATTATGTCACTTGAACACATTTATCAAATGCATCTTTGATAAGTTCAAATGTTTTTACGAAAGGTCGAATTATTATGTAGGTCATAATGTTTCCATCGTTTACAGCTTTACAGTATAATTGCCTCACACTGTTATCTTTATCCTAGTATTATATGTACTGTATGTCACTGGTTTATGGTGAAATAAAGAACTGGAAGTAGCAAGACGAGAGTCACGTGACGTCGACAAATAGAGTCCGGAAGGGCGGAGGGTTATCAAGATAATCAGGGGTACATCGAACACCCCTGGAGAGAGAACACAGACAGTTGATTCAAAGCCACAAAATGTACAATAGAAGGGACTGAACTATGCATTAAATCAACCTGGTGTAATCGTAGTGGTGAATCTTGAGAAGGAAACCATATTTTAGCCTGAAGCAAATATAAAATTATTGTTGGCGATCAGCTGATCACAACCTTATACGTATAGCATTAAAATAATCAGGGGTTATAGTTGAACGCATCTTTTACAGTCCGTTTTCTCTTGGGTAAATATGTTTTGTCAATGACATTTTAATTGTTACTAAACAACACTACCCCACCCCATACCCCAACCTAACAACCGGTGCTGCTCGTGCTTACAGCCGCTAGGTAACTGGGGAATAATGGATGATACCCTGGACTCGAACCAGATAACAATCCACGGAATCTAAGAGAGAGCATTAAAGGTGGCTGTTGACCGCGACAATACACTCAGCGCAAGCCGGCAGTAGAGCCCTTATGTTACACAGATACCGACTACTCATTTTCTAGGTGTGTGAAACATCGAAGCACACTCAACGTAATTGTCCAGTCAACAGACTTGGAGGCGCAAAGTCATTTCATTTCGGTCACGTACGGGAGTGTATTTACCCAAGTTTAACTATTTACAGGGGCGTACCATATTGTACAAGGGAGACAATTTGGTTTTCGTCATATCCATACGGTTTTTATTCACTAAACAATTTCTTTGTCGTCACGATGTCGCGAATTGGTTTGAATTATTGAAACGTGAATGTATTGAACAGACGCTGGATCCAGTTTGCCTTCTCTACTATACTCGACAGTTAAAGCAATTTCTTTAAGAAGTTCCCATCTATGTTAGAAAATACATATCTGCTTTTGCCCGAGACCACTTGACGCTGATGTATGAGTGAATTTACTAAGAAAATAAGTTGAATCGATCCCTTTCGATATGGCTGAAGTCCAACGCACCGTGTTTGCCTCACGACTAGTGACGCGTGACAAAGTCCAGTACCCGCTTAGTCCCGCGTCAAGCAAGTATTCTTGATTCCTACGTACACATCACTACCGCGAAATACTTTCGCAAATCAAACTATTTGTTTGATGAAAGCAAACATTGGCTTCTTTTCTTTTTTATGTCAAGATGTTAAGCTCTTTTTTTTCTCTGGGTGATGCTACTTTCCTTCTTTCTGAAACCCGGCGCATCTCCGACCAGGCATGACGGGCGTCCCTGTCAGGGGGACTTAAGTCGTCTACATGTACGAGCGTATATCCTATTTTACTTATCTTCAGCGTTTGGTAGAGATCAGGAGGATCGGAAAAAAGTGGGGCAATAGTTTTACAAAATAATAAGGAAATGTTTTAAAAAGTACGTGAAGAGTTTGTTGAGTGCACGTGTTGGGAGAGTCAGGTACACAATGTTATCCTGCGGTCTCGGTCGTTAGGGAACTATTACTGTCGGGACATGAGCTGCAGCGCTGTTTTGGCTGTACAGATATCGTGCGGTTTTAAATATAGATCCTGAAAAACGCACAGGAGTTTAATTGTACTGGATGTGGAGTAGGGAGGGTTATGCTACTGTTGCTGTAGATGGTGTGAGTGAGTGAGTGAGTGAGTGTATGGGTTCGCGTGTTTTAGCAAAAGCAGGAGAAGAATGGACTTAACACTCGGTACCCAAGTGGGATCAAACCTGAGTCTTCAGCGTGCAACCACCTCAACCACTCGGCAACCCTACCTTGTGGTTGTTGTGGCTGTGGTGTAGATATAGCGGTTGTGACGGTGGTGTGGATGTGGTTGTTGTGATGGTGGAGTAGATGTAGTTGTTGTGATGGTGGTGTAGATATAGCGGTTGTGACGGTGGTGTGGATGTGGTTGTTGTGATGGTGGAGTAGATATAGTTGTTGTGGCTGTGGTGTAGATATAGCGGTTGTGACGGTGGTGTGGATGTGGTTGTTGTGATGGTGGAGTAGATGTAGTTGTTGTGATGGTGGTGTAGATATAGCAGTTGTGACGGTGGTGTGGATGTGGTTGTTGTGATGGTGGAGTAGATGTAGTTGTTGCGATGGTGGTGTAGATATGGCGGTTGTGACGGTGGTGTGGATGTGGTTGTTGTGATGGTGGAGTAGATGTAGTTGTTGTGATGGTGGTGTAGATATAGCAGTTGTGACGGTGGTGTGGATGTGGTTGTTGTGATGGTGGAGTAGATGTAGTTGTTGCGATGGTGGTGTAGATATAGCGGTTGTGACGGTGGTGTGGATGTGGTTGTTGTGATGGTGGAGTAGATGTAGTTGTTGTGATGGTGGTGTAGATATAGCGGTTGTGATGGTGGAGTAGATGTGGTTGTTGTGACGGTGGTGTGGATGCAGTTGTTGTTGTGGTGATGTGGATGTGGTTGTTGTGATAGTGGTGTGGATGTAGTTGTTGTGATGATGGTGTGGATGTGGTTGTTGTGCTGGTGGTGTGGATGTAGTTGTTGTTGTGGTGGTGTGGATGTGGTTGTTGTGATGGTGGTGTGGATGTAGTTGTTGTGATGGTGGAGTAGATATAGTTGTTGTGGCTGTGGTGTAGATATAGCGGTTGTGACGGTGGTGTGGATGTGGTTGTTGTGATGGTGGAGTAGATGTAGTTGTTGTGATGGTGGTGTAGATATAACAGTTGTGACGGTGGTGTGGATGTGGTTGTTGTGATGGTGGAGTAGATGTAGTTGTTGCGATGGTGGTGTAGATATAGCGGTTGTGACGGTGGTGTGGATGTGGTTGTTGTGATGGTGGAGTAGATGTAGTTGTTGTGATGGTGGTGTAGATATAGCGGTTGTGAGGGTGGAGTAGATTTGGTTGTTGTGACGGTGGTGTGGATGCAGTTGTTGTTGTGGTGATGTGGATGTGGTTGTTGTGATAGTGGTGTGGATGTAGTTGTTGTGATGATGGTGTGGATGTGGTTGTTGTGATGGTGGTGTGGATGTAGTTGTTGTTGTGGTGGTGTGGATGTGGTTGTTGTGATGATGGTGTGGATGTGGTTGTTGTGATGGTGGTGTGGATGTAGTTGTTGTGATGGTGGTGTAGATATAGCGGTTGTGACGGTGGTGTGGATGTGGTTGTTGTGATGGTGGAGTAGATGTAGTTGTTGTGATGGTGGTGTAGATATAGCGGTTGTGATGGTGGAGTAGATGTGGTTGTTGTGTCGGTGGTGTGGATGCAGTTGCTGTTGTGGTGATGTGGATGTGGTTGTTGTGATGGTGGTGTGGATGTAGTTGTTGTGATGGTGGTGTGGATGTGGATGTGGTTGTTGTGATGGTGGTGTGGATGTAGTTGTTGTTGTGGTGGTGTGGATGTGGTTGTTGTGATGGTGGTGTGGATGTAGTTGTTGTGATGGTGGTGTAGATATAGCGGTTGTGACGGTGGTGTGGATGTCGTTGTTGTGATGGTGGAGTAGATGTAGTTGTTGTGATGGTGGTGTACATAGCGGTTGTGATGGTGGAGTAGATGTGGTTGTTGTGATGGTGGTGTGGATGTAGTTGTTGTTGTGGTGGTGTGGGTGTGGTGGTTGTGACGATGGTGTGGATATGGTTGTTGTGATGGTGGAGTAGATGTGGTTATTGTGGTGGTGTGGATGTAGTTGTTGTAATGGTGGTGTGGATGTGGCGGTTGTGACGATGGTGTGGATGTAGTTGTTGTGATGGTGGAGTAGATGTGGTTGTTGTGATGGTGGTGTGGATGTGGCGGTTGTGATGGTGGTGTGGGTGTGGTTGTTGTGATGGTGGAGTAAATGTGGTTGTTGTGACGGTGGTGTGGATGTAGTTGTTGTGACGGTGGTGTGGATGTAGTTGTTGTGACGGTGATGTGGATGTAGTTGTTGTGACGGTGGTGTGGATGTAGTTGTTGTGATGGTGGTGTGGATGTAGTTGTTGTGAGGGTGGTGTAGATGTGGTTGTTGTGATGGAGGAGTAGATGTGGTTGTTGTGATGGTGGAGTAAATGTGGTTGTTGTGATGGTGGTGTTGATGTGGTTGTTGTGATGGTGGAGTAGATGTGGTTGTTGTGATGGTGGTGTGGGTGTGGCGGTTGTGACGGTGGTGTGGGTGTGGTTGTTGTGATGGTGGAGTAAATGTGGTGGTTGTGACGGTGGTGTGGATGTAGTTGTTGTGGTAGTGGGTTGGATGTAGTTGTTTTTGGTGGTGGGGCGGATGTAGTTGTTGTGGTGGTGGGGCGGATGTAGTTTTGGTGACGGTGTGGATGTGGATGTAGTTGTTGTGACGGTGGTGTGGATGTAGTTGTTGTGGTAGTGGGTTGGATGTAGTTTTGGTGATGGTGTGGATGTGGATGTAGTTGTTGTGGTGGTGGGGTCGGTGTGGTTGGGAGTTGTCCTTCACTACAGTACTCTATAGCGAGGGGGCGTCCTTAACTATAGTACGCTATAGCGAGGGGGTGTCATTCCCTTGAGTACTCTATAGCGAGGGGGTGTTCTTCACTACTCTATAGCGAGGGGATGTCCTGCACTACAGTACTCTATAGCGAGGGGATGTACTGCACTACTCTATAGCGAGGGGTTGTCCTGCACTACAGTACTCTATAGCGAGGGGTTGTCCTGCACTACACTACTCTATAGCGAGGGGATGTACTGCACTACACAACTCTATAGCGAGGGGATGTATTGCACTACAGTACTCTATAGCGAGGGGTTGTCCTGCACTACAGTACTCTATAGCGAGGGGTTGTCCTTCACTACAGTACTCTATAGCGAGGGGATGTACTACATTACCCTATAGCGAGGGGATGTACTTCACTACAGTGCTCTATAGCGAGGGGTTGTACTGCACTACAGTACTCTATAGCGAGGGGATGTACTGCACTACATTACCCTATAGCGAGGGGATGTACTGCACTACAGTACTCTATAGCGAGGGGATTTACTGCACTACAGTACTCTATAGCGAGGGGCTTTCCTTCACTATAGTACACTATAGCGAGGGGTTGTTCTTCACTACAGTACTCTATAGCGAGGGGATTTACTGCACTACAGTACTCTATAGCGAGGGGCTTTCCTTCACTATAGTACTCTACAGCGAGGGGTTGTTCTTCACTACAGTACTCTATAGCGAGGGGTTGTCCTTTACTACAGTACTCTATAGCGAGGGGTTGTCCTTTACTATAGTACTCTCTAGCGAGGGGTGTCCTTCACTATAGTACTCTATAGCGAGGGGTTGTTCTTCACTACAGTACTCTTTAGCGAGGGAATGTACTGCACTACAGTACTCTATAGCGAGGGGGTGTCCTTCACTACATTACTCTATAGCGAGGTGGTGTCCTTTTCACTACAGTACTCTATAGCGAGGTGGTGTCCTTTTCACTACAGTACTCTATAGCGAGGGGGTGTCCTTTTCACTACAGTACTCTATAGCGAGGTGAGGTCCTTTTCACTACAGTTCTCTATAGCGAGGGGATGTATTGCACTGCAGTACTCTATAGCAGGGGGGGGGGGGGATGTTATGCACTACAGTACTCTAAAGTGAGGGGTTGTCTTTCACTACAGTACTCTATAGCGAGGGGAAGTATTGCACTGCAGTACTCTATAGCGCGGGGATGTACTGCTCTACAGTACTCTATAGCGAGGGGGTGTACCAGACTACACAACTCTACACCGATGACGTTCTACAGACATGGCGTTCTGTCGGGAAGGTTGTTTGTCGAGGACATCATGAACGTCTGTGCGAGGTGACGGAGCATGTTGAACGCATATGCACTAATTGAGAAAACCGTCTCTTTTCAGATAATTTCATTGCCGAAGTGTCTACAATTATGCTGACAGATAAGCTCGAAATGTAAGAGAAGACGAACAGTCTTGGTAAATAGATAACGCACATTTAGTTTTGCGTTTTGAAATAAAGCCGACAAATTTTCACTTAGAAAACATATTGAATTTAGCTTAGCATTGAAAAAAAATTACATTTGCCAATTTCGTTCCATGCTGTTTGCAAATGTTGACGAGGTGATTCGCCAGAGGGCGGTATTATCGCAAAAGCCCGGATGAAAGAAATTGCCTTATCACGTGCTTCCCCTAGGATGGCGACAGAGTAGAAAAGCGCTGCGTGTGTTCGGACCCGCTTAGATGATATCAAATATCTATCACATGGGCTTCTATCTCACCCGTGAACAAGTATTTAGTAGCTCGTCGCTTGAGCGTCTTTAAATTACCTGTAAACTGTTCATCGTACTTTTTACACCAGACGAGCGACTCTTGTACGAAATTCAATCATTACTCATTTCCCGCCTTGAATACAAATTAGGCTTTTTATTGCTTCTTTTATAGACAGACCACATGACAGCTGCTTGTGCTCATGCGCATACTTCGGTCATGCGCAGTGTGGGTCAGTGCGAGGATGTAATAACGACTCTAATCGGTGCTCAGTTACTTAAACCATTATATACCAGCTGGGTAACATATAAGAAGTTATGGGTATTGACGTAACTACCCTTTCCCTATGTTGCTGGCGGTTGTTGCCCACATTGTCCAAAGTTTTATAATCGGACACTACAACTTTTCCAGTCGCAGAACAAAGACATAAAACTTCCTAACCTAGCTTCATCTAGTTTCCATTTATTCGTCATTCCAACAAAATAAACAAGTGTCACGTGGCGCTCAATTTCCATTTTCAAAGTTGTTGCAGTAACCGCCTCCTGATAAAACGAAGCCTTATGAAATTACAACCATGTAATGGATCCTGTGGGAGAAGGCATCACGGGAGCTATTCATTGTTTCACGGATGTTTTCGGCGTCTCCTGGTGGCTTCATCATACAAATACATTAGTACCTTTTCCAGGAACCTTAATTCATTTGATGTATTGTAATCTGTTTAGACAGCGCCGTGGTGTGAGACGGCCGAGAGACGAGGGCCGCTGGTTTAATGACCTGTATGATATATGCCTAAAGGGAAGCGATATTTGACGGTCATAAATTCTATGCCGCCCCTGTGTTTAATATTTCATAATCATTACGCCACTCTGGCGACGATATTAATTGATAAAAATAATCTGCTCTGTAATTATGTAACACGTTCATAAAGATTACCCAGCAAGCCCCATGGTGACGTCAAGGGGACTCGGACCGCCTCCCATGGCTCGGTGCTTTCGAAGATCAAAGCCGGGTTATGCTTCAATGCAGGCTCACATGGTTTCTGAGTTAATTGCCCGTCTATATCACCCGTAGTTTGTAATAATGTATACTCCCTGATGTCATGCAACTTCTCTCCTTAATAGATGTTTTTCTGCTTAAAATATGATCAAGTAATCGATTTCCTGAAGAATTTTTTTATCGGCGTGAAACTCCAAATGGTTACTCATTCAGCTGTTAGGACTTGATTAATTTACATTGACGTTTGTTTGACTGTTGGGGCAGAAAACTAAACCGTCCATGGACTCAACCGTTCTTCTTCATTAAAGGAGGGGGTCTCTCGCGGTTAATGACGGCTAATAGGGAAACAGGTAGATGTGAACTGGTTGTGGCGCTGTTGCCAGAAAGCTGCTTCGTGATATCCTAATCACATACCTTGTCCATCTCCCACACCTTCATCACAGATCTTGGCCGTCTCCCACACCTTCATCACAGATCTTGGCCGTCTCCACACCTTCATCACAGATCTTGGCCGTCTCCCACACCTTCATCACAGATCTTGGCCGTCTCTCACACCTTCATCACAAACCTTGTCCGTCTCCCACACTTTCATCAAAGATCTTGTCCGTCTCTCACACCTTCATCACAGATCTTGTACGTCTCCCCCACTTTCATCACAGACCTTGTCTGTCCCCAACACCTTCATCACAGATCTTGTCTGTCTCTCACACCTTCATCACAAGCCTTGTACGTCTCCCACACTTTCATCACAGACCTTGTCCGTCTCCCACACCTTCATCACAGACCTTGTCCGTCTCTCACACTTTATTCACAGAGCTTGTCTGTCTCTCACACCTTCATCACAGACCTTGTCCGTCTCCCACACCTTCATCACAGACCTTGTCCGTCTCTCACACTTTATTCACAGAGCTTGTCCGTCTCCCACACCTTCATCACAGATCGTGTCCGTATCTCACACCTTCATCACAAACCTTATACGTCTCCCACACTTTCATCAAAGATCTTGTACGTCTCGCACACCTTCATCACAGACCTTGTCCGTCTCCCACACTTTCATCACAGACCTTGTACGTCTCTCACACCTTCACGACAAACCTTGTACGTCTCTCACACTTTCATCACAGACCTTGTCTGTCTCTCACACCTTCATCACAGACCTTGTCCGTCTCCCACACCTTCATCACAGACCTTGTCCGTCTCTCACACTTTATTCACAGAGCTTGTCCGTCTCCCACACCTTCATCACAGATCGTGTCCGTCTCTCACACCTTCATCAAAAACCTTATACGTCTCCCACACCTTCATCACAGACCTTGTACGTCTCTCACACCTTCATCAAAAACCTTATACGTCTCCCACACCTTCATCACAGACCTTGTACGTCTCTCACACCTTCATCAAAAACCTTATACGTCTCCCACACTTTCATCACAGATCTTGTACGTCTCCCACACCTTCATCACAGACCTTGTCTGTCTCCCACACTTTCATCAAAGATCTTGTACGTCTCCCACACCTTCGTCACAAACCTTGTACGTCTCCCACGCCTTCATCACAGATCTT
Organism: Haliotis cracherodii; assembly: GCF_022045235.1. Lineage (NCBI taxonomy): Eukaryota > Metazoa > Mollusca > Gastropoda > Lepetellida > Haliotidae > Haliotis > Haliotis cracherodii. The sequence continues at coordinate 52,220,046 of NW_027266297.1, read as the reverse complement.
GGCCGTCTTCACACCTTCATCACAGATCTTGTCCATCCCCAACACCTTCGTCACAAACCTTATAACTCTCCCACACGTTCATCACAGATCTTGTACGTCTCTCACACCTTCATCACAGATCTTGTCCGTCTCTCACACCTTCATCACAGACCTTGTCCATCCCCCACACCTTCATCACAGACCTTGTCTGTCTCTCACACCTTCATCGCAGATCGTGTCCGTCTCTCACACCTTCATCACAAACCTTGTCCGTCTCTCACACCTTCCGTCTCTCACACCTTCATCACAGATCTTGTCCGTCTCTCACACCTTCATCACAGACCTTGTCCGTCTCCCACACTTTCATCACAGACCTTGTCCGTCCCCAACACCTTCATCACAGACCTTGTCCGTCCCCAACACCTTCATCACAGATCTTGTACGTCTCCCACACCTTCATCACAGACCTTGTCCGTCTCCCACACTTTCATCACAGACCTTGTCCGTCTCTCACACCTTCATCACAAACCTTATACGTCTCCCACACTTTATTCACAGATCTTGTCCGTCTCCCACACTTTCTTCACAGACCTTGTACGTCCCCAACACCTTCATCACAAATCTTGTACGTCTCCCACACCTTCATCACAGACCTTGTCCGTCTCCCACACTTTCATCACAGACCTTGTCCGTCTCTCACACCTTCATCACAGAGCTTGTCCGTCCCCAACACCTTCATCACAGATCTTGTACGTCTCCCACACCTTCATCACAAACCTTGTACGTCTCCCACACTTTCATCACAGATATTGTCCGTCTCTCACACCTTCATCAAAGACCTTGTCCGTCTCTCACACCTTCCGTCTCTCACACCTTCATCACATACATTGTCCATCTCCCACACTTTCATCACAGACCTTGTACGGCTCTCACACCTTCATCACATACATTGTCCGTCTCCCACACTTTATTCACAGACCTTGTACGGCTCTCACACCTTCATCACATACATTGTCCGTCTCCCACACTTTATTCACAGACCTTGTACGTCTCCCACACCTTCATCAAAGACCTTGTCCGTCTCCCACACCTTCATCAAAGACCTTGTCCGTCTCTCACACCTTCATCACAGATGAATTATACATTGCCTGAAACGTGAGCAGTAATACATGTTTAAACATATTCCATAAAATGTAAATTATAAAGGACACCAGTTCAAAATCTCCAAGCGTTGACGTATTGTAAGGCCACCTGGTGCCACACTATCTAACGCATAGTAAGGACACCTGGTGCCACACTATCTAGCGCATAGTAAGGACACCTGGTGCCACACTATCTAGCGCATAGTAAGGACACCTGGTGCCACACTATCTAACGCATAGTGAGGACACCTGGTGCCACACTATCTAGCGCATAGTAAGGACACCTGGTGCCACACTATCTAGCGCATAGTAAGGACACCTGGTGCAGAATCTGCAAGGGTTGATGTATGTTAAGGACACCTACTATAGAATCTGCAATGGTTTATGTATGATAAAGACAACTGGTACAGAATATGGAAGGGTTGGCGTATAGTAAGGCCATCTGGTACAGAATATGGAAGGGTTGGCTTATAGTTAGGCCACCTGGTACAGCATAATGAAGGTTTGGCGCATAGTAAGGCCACCCAGTACAGGATATGGAAGGGTTGCCGTATAGTAAGGCCACCTGGTGCAGGATAATGAAGGCTTGACGTATAGTAAGGCCACCTGGTACAGGATTATGAAGGCTTGACGTATTGTAAGGCCTCCTGGTACAGAATATGGAAGGGTTGGCGTATAGTAAGGCCAACTTGTACAGAATATGGAAGGGTTGGCGTATTGTAAGGCCACCTGGTACAGGATATGGCAGGGTTGACGTATAGTAAGGCCACCTGGTACAGAATATGGAAGGGTTGACGTATTGAAAGGCCACCTGGTACAGGATATGGAAGGGTTGGCGTATAGTAAGGCCTCCTGGTACAGAATATGGAAGGGTTGACGTATAGTAAGGCCTCCTGGTACAGAATATGGAAGGGTTGACGTATAGTAAGGCCTCCTGGTACAGAATATGGAAGGGTTGACGTATAGTAAGGCCTCCTGGTACAGAATATGGAAGGGTTGGGGTATAGTAAGGCCTCCTGGTACAGAATATGGAAGGGTTGACGTATAGTAAGGCCACCTGGTACAGAATATGGAAGGGTTGACGTATAGTAAGGCCTCCTGGTACAGAATATGGAAGGGTTGACGTATAGTAAGGCCACCTGGTACATGATATGGAAGGGTTGACGTATTGTAAGGCCTCCTGGTACAGAATATGGAAGGGTTGACGTATAGTAAGGCCTCCTGGTACAGAATATGGAAGGGTTGACGTATTGTAAGGCCACCTGGTACAGGATATGGAAGGGTTGACGTATAGTAAGGCCTCCTGGTACAGAATATGGAAGGGTTGACGTATAGTAAGGCCTCCTGGTACATGATATGGAAGGGTTGACGTATAGTAAGGCATCCTGGTACAGAATATGGAAGGGTTGACGTATAGTAAGGCCTCCTGGTACAGAATATGGAAGGGTTGGGGTATAGTAAGGCCTCCTGGTACAGAATATGGAAGGGTTGACGTATAGTAAGGCCACCTGGTACAGGATATGGAAGGGCTGACGTATAGTAAGGCCTCCTGGTACAGGATATGGAAGGGCTGACGTATAGTAAGGCCACCTGGTACAGGATATGGAAGGGTTGACGTATAGTAAGGCCACCTGGTACAGGATATGGAAGGGTTGACGTATTGTAAGGCCGCCCGGTTCAGAATCTACAAGGGCGGTTACCGTGACGCCTTGCCCCTTCTGCTAGGAGACATTAAGCATCGCTCGGTTCTCGATTGAGGCAGATCACCAACAAAGTAGCCGCCTCAGTAGTTACATGCTAAACTGCGTCTGCAGTACGTCAGTCCCAGATGTACTTATAGCTTTGTCAATGGTGCATGCATATTCGATGCCCAATTTATGTATTTGCTCAAGTTTCTGTCGAGGAAGATTTCCGCCTAACATCACATTGGCTCCCTAGAAATATGTTTAGACATCCACTAAAGGTACAAAGGGTATGATTCATTCTATTTACCACAGAAAAAGCCGTTTCCTTCTAATAATCTTTAAAATCAGAAGTCAGGTGCACACGAGATCTCAGCGTGGGCATAGCCGCCGCCATCTTGATTGATCGTCGGCATGGCGACACCACGCTGAGTGAGCATTGCTTCTTTGTTTGTCGACTTCAGCATGAGATTTGGAAATAAAATTTCTATCCTGTTTAAAGCATCATCCTTCTGTGGCGCTGTGAGTGCAAGTATGCCCATCATGGCGCCTGTTGGAAGACACGGGCTGAATGACTCGCAGACACTGCGATCTAATTTTGCGAGACAGGTCATGCAGAGACTCCTTTCAACGTGGGGATCATGTCCATGCAAGATGCGACCATTTTACGGATGTGCGTCACGCAAATGTCTTTGTGTTTTCTGCGATTCTTGGGGAATTATTTCAGATTTAAGAGTGTTATGATGGAAAATTTGCCGGTATTGTTTTTCGTTTAGAGATCATTTCCTGGAACAAGGACATTTAGTACATTTTGTTCAAATTAATGACATTTTGGTTCCAGGCGAGTCATCCGTGGCTGTGTGAACGTAACCACGCCGCAATATAGTCTCATAAAGGGAATCATATATAAAATGTAATCATAATTTCTTCTCTTCAAAGGAAAACGTTTTGGTCTACTACTCACTTAGGGCCTGACTGTAGTCTGCAGTATCGTTTATATATGCAACTGCCGTTTAGTTATTACAGCAATGGAAAGAGCCGCATAAAAGCGATATGGGGGGGGTCCAGAAAAAAAAGTTGAATCGCTGCAAGTTAAGACGTTAACATTTCGTCCTGGGGTTCATGTTTGGTTCAGACTTGAGTTGGACTTATTAATATATTGTGTTGGGTGGTAGTGCTAATGTGCGAGTATGTCATCCTACCCCGTGGTCGTGTGACTGTTCTCATTCACTGTGTGGCTTGACTGCAGGGCTCAATTACTGAGGATCTGCTTATGGATAATGATTGCATTGGTCTTAAAACTGTAGATATTTTTATCAAGTTGCTAAAATATTACTCTCAGCGGATGATAGATTACGGGTTTAGTGGCAGACATGTCCGTGAGCAATGACATACACTGCCGGCAGTACTAGCTTGCTGACAAACCACACCGTTTGATAAACACGACCAGCCTCCATTGTATGTTGCAGGAGTAGGGACCGGTAAAATACATAGTCTTATCCGATATTGCCTCTCTTCATACTTCGACTTAAGCAAGTTCAAACAATGATATAAAGGAAGTCGCGATATATCGAGCTAATGTAGTTTTCGTGTGTCTCTACAGTGTATATTTTTCATACTTATTCCTTATGTCGTGTATTTAGGTCATTATCTATATTATGCGAGAAAGATCTTCTCAAGATGGATTTACTGTAGTTCCATGAAACTTGGCACATGTCATCCGTAACATTGTTAGGCTGAAGGTCAATATCAATGTGAAGGTCGCTCGTAAAGAATATGTAGGTGTTTCGAGTACTTCGCTTTTCCTACATACACGTGTAACGTGTGTTGCATGTAGTGGTTAACTCATTCATTGGATGTTATAGTGAATGTGGGTTTACGCCCCATTTACCACTACTTCAGCTGCGGCGGGGACGCCTGGACTGACCCCGAGTGTGAGACAACAACCGTTTGTCCACTCGGCTGTACATACAGAACTTGTCAACAGTAACGCGGTACCTGTTACGTGTAGATGCGGGTTGTTCTGTTTCCCCTTAGTGCTTGTAAATGCAGCTCATCTTCCTTTTGTTTATATCAAAGGTCACATTTACACCCAAGGTCACACTCTCAAACATCTGTTACCTATCAGTAGTAGATCCTAGTTTGTATCTCATGTAAGATATTCGCCAATTTGTCCAAATGTTATTAGATCATTTCTATTCTTTGAGGGAATCTCTCATGCGATGAATCCAATCAGCATAGTAGGCACCGGTAATCGTCTTTTGACTTTCTAAGCAATCAACAAGGATCACACCCTTTGCACCCCAGAATACAGTGGCCATAACTTTCTTCACTGATCTTGAAGACTTGATATATTTTTGGTGCCGGAGAAGTGGAATGGTGCCATTCTATGGATTGACGTTTTGACTCGGGATCATAGTGGTAGAGCCATGTTTCATCACCCGTTACTAATCTCTTTTGAATTTGACTACATCCTCCTCAATTAGCTCTAAACTTTCCCTGGCAATGTTAGATCTTTTTTCCTCAAGATCAGAATTAAGTAACGTTTGCACCCAAAGAGCATATAACTTATTCACCTGTAAATGTTCACGAATGACAGTTTCAATGGATCAATGGCTTAGACCTGTGTCTTCCTCAATTCAGCTATGGTAACACGTCTATTTGACAGTGTAAGTTTTTCTATCTCCTTGTTTGAGGGACGTCCAGACCTCGGGTCCTCATCAATGCTTGATCTACCAGGCTTAAACAAAGCTGGCCAACGTTTAACAGTGGAATAGATAGGGCACTTATCCCCATACTCTTGTGACATGGTCATGGATTTATTGGGGAGTACTTTTTTCTAAAGTATAAAAAATTGATGACTGCTCGGTACCCGTTCTTTTCCGTTTCTGTGTCCATTTGGACCCCTATAACGTTCAACTGTCTCTCACTAATATACAAACGGCCTCAACAGACCAAATACACTTGCAATGAACTACTGAAACGATGTAGTACATTGACTAGTTCACTTTGCTATGGCCCATAGTTGACAGTTAGTCAGGCTTAGAACTTTTTACCAGCCCTCGTACATCACAGTCGGACAACACTCGGAACAAATAAGGGTCTATTCCGAGCAAAGTACATTAATTTCCATAAGGGACAAAGGTGATCGTAATGCTAAGATGTGTGTTCGTGTTTTTACTACATTCAAGTCGTGTACACACGCTCTAAAGACATCCGCAGGCTTTGTGAACGTGCGCCCAACCCGGCAGCTAGGCAGCAGTAACTGTGTCTCAACAACCCATCTCTCGATCAATCCAGTAATCGCTGTAATTCCACTATTCCTTTCACTGGGTTAAATGATCCGTGCCAGATTAGTAATCCATCAGATGAATATTTACAAGTTGTATTATTTATTTGATAGATTTTTTCTCAAGGTGCTACATTATTGATGTGTTTTACACAAACACTGCGTAATGTACCAGGAATCAATTCATTCCTAACGCTATAAAATTTAATTTTTAATTTGGTATTTGTTTCATCATCAAAGCCTTAGCTTAGTCCAGTGCAGGCCCAACGGGCTAGCGGTGATAGTGAACATGGCGAACGTAGTTTTAACAAGGGAGAGATATTTCCCCAATGTATTGTAACACCAAGAATAATGCAAAAGCTATAGATTCCATGAAAAACTCTTGAAAGGAAACATGGTAATAAAACGCAACGAGTATCGCAGGTAATGGCAGAGAATGAGTCATTTACACTGCCAAGCATGTCAAAGACCGCTTAAACGATCGATCTCAACTGCCTATTGCATAATGATATAGAGGAGAGCGTTTTCATCATAACAGCACAAAATCCTGAAACTCCACGCCAAGTGCCTCTATGAACTATCATATTATATTACTCTGAAATCACGAAAACTGTTGCCCGATCAAAGGCGTGGAAAACAATCATATTGTCGGATGAGTGTAATAGGGCCATTGCTCCAGGCAAGAGGGATTCAATCGGTATACAATTCAACTGCTAAATATATGCGACTTTTTTATACTATCGATATCAAAGAACAGCAAATGCTAGCTTTTTTAACGTGATAATGTTTCATCGAGTGTTGTGTTGGCGTGCAACCTTAATCCCAGCGATAATTCTTACGCAATGTAGCAGACAATAAAACTAATTTGCAATATTTTCTCCTTTGATAGAGCCGTGTAATAGCATTTAAAGACCGACAACAAGTTTGGATTGAAGCATCAGTTATTAATGTCTACATGATAGGACCCCATAAACAGAGGAAATATTCCCCGTGTTCCATGTTGCTGCAGAACGGGTCACCGGGGAGACGTTAATCCCGACCTCCAGGTCACCATCCTCTTTTGATGTTCTCATCCCTCCCAGGAAACAGCTTTTGGTCAGGCGTATTAGCTTATTACGCAACGTTACGCCTATTAGCTGGGAGAGTTGCCCAAGTGGGTATTGTTGGGAGAATATACTTCTCCAGTATTACATAAATACTTCTGCAATGACAGCAGTTAACAGCAATGATTGTAACAGTAAATGGATTCTCCAAGATATGAAAGAATTATCCCAGAAGAAGTCTGAAAGTCGGGTGTATTACTGCAACTCCAACGCACTACTTCTGGTGTGAGTACTTGTACAATAAGGCTCAGAGCTGGAACAGAGCAGAAGACACATGGACTTTCTTTACTAGTATGACATGTTTCATGTTTTGACAACTCCTACAGAAATGTCAAAGCGCAGATACCGCCTTCCCAAAGACTACCTGAGCGGTAGGGAAGACGTGTTTCAGTATCAATCAGTGAATCGCGATCCCTTAATAACTGGATTTTAAATACTAGTAACTCTTCATAAATTCCAATTTCTCCTTGAAACAAAGACAAATATATGACCACGGTCAGGCCAAATGTGAAACATCAATTGTCAGAACATAGGAACGGAACGAGGGGAATGAGGCATGTGTTTTTATCAAATACCAGGAATTGCACCAGCTTACCATGTGCTGTTTTATACTCTTTACTCATACAAGGCCTTTCTGTTTCCGGGGATGTGTTCCACAGATATCGCAGACCTGATGTGGCGTGTGAATAGTCCCTCATGAACGACGGGTGAAATCCCATCACCAGCCAAACCGGTGAATACTGAAATGCTCAAAGTGACCTCAATAATTGCCTGGTACTAGTCTCAGCTGTAACAAAATAATAGGTTACCTGAATTAATATGACCTGGGTCGGGTTTCTGAACAAGAATGTCATCATATATTGAGATAATAAATACATTTGCATCTTGTTGTAGAAACCAGTTATAGTAGAAACATATCTAGAGACAGGTAGCGTCGTTTCGCCAGCTAACATGGTCAGAATAAAGGTGTTCAGGAGAAAAGATTTTGTTGGTATACGTAGAATCAATCTTTACTCAATGGATTAATGCCCATTTGTTACCGCATACCGAATTCGTTGTCATCTGTACGTGAAGATGGTATGCTTGTGTCTAAATCGTTATATAAACTGACGGCCAGAAAGATAGATGCATGAAGTAAAATGTATTGAAAAGATATTAAAAAAACTCAACGAAATTAACATTTAACACGACAGCCATACAGCATCCGATATTGGGATGGCAGTTGTACAAATTGAGGTTGGGGTAGCAAAAACAAGCTTTCAACATCATGGACAAAGGGCACACACAAGTAAGATTGCTCAAGTTCAATGACACGTCACATTAATAGCGTGTATGACCACTCCCTGCTACAAGACACGCAAAAACTCTCCGGCGCACAGAAAAAGTCAGTGGACGTCAAGTGGAATACGTCGCCATTCTTCTTGGAGGGCCTGGATCAGTTCTTGTCGATAATGGAGGATGTGGTCGCTGTTGAACACGACTATCCATGATATCCCAGGGGAGCGAGCGTTGTTGGCTGCGAGGAGGTTCAGTGCGAATCGAGCTGTATAGGGTCGTACATGCTGATAAAGGATACCAACGTGTCAGCTCTAGAAATGGTAGAACAATTGCACGAAGAATGTCATCCTTGGAACGCCGAGCTGTCATATTTTCGTTAAAGATGACCTGTGGTGTTCTCTCCTGTCCACAAATTCTTCCCCATGCCACAACACCCCCTCCACCATACGACCCGACCTCCTGAACGCAACATACCGCCGTTCGTTCTGCCCTTCGGCGGTAAACACGTGCACGCTGTCTTCCATAATCTCTGAACAGACAGAACCGGCTTTGATCAGTGAACACGACGCTCTGCCGGTCACGTCGCTGCCAACGAAGTACAGTCTGGGCCCATCTCAATCTCTGACGACGATGTTTTGCTGTCAATAACTGTCCTCTGTCGACTGATCGTATGCCCTGAGGCATTCGTCGCTAATGACGTCAGTGTCAGGAATCTATTTCGGAAATGCAAAGTAGGCAAGTACAGATTTTCATTGGGTGTAGTTACCCTGGGTCTCCCTTTTCTTGGCATGTCTTATGTCTGCCCGGTCTGACTGTAACGTTGCATCAGGTTAGTTACAGCAACACTGACCAAACGGCATGCGTGATTCCAATCTGTATTATACCCTAGGCCCGCTCGCGTTGTTATGGTGTCAGTCATGGGATTTCTGTGGTGGTGGTGTCGTATCAGTGCGCATGTCCGACATGGTGTCCGTTTTGTTTACATACTCTTATTGTACGTGTAATTTCGTCTGCCCAAGCGGCACTTGTTTTTCACTTTTTCGCATTTTCTACATTAAAATGTGCCGTGGACGTGCATCACTTTCTGCATGATTGTTATGTTTGGACGACTTGTTATGCATTGATTTAGTTTGAACTTGTCTTTTTCAATTTCATTTTTAAAGTGGTAAAGTTTCTTTTGGCAGTCAGTTTATTACCCTTAAGATTAGGGTGATAGTGTTTCATAACTTTTCTATGTGTGCACATGTTTATCAATTCTCAATGCTTATTGGTCCATTTAGCGATTCTCAATGTTGATTGGTCTTTTGCCCTGCAGTTTATGTAGAATAACCTATTGGAAACTCGGAATTATGGAGTATCTGTCCGAAGGCTCGGAACTTAAACCATTTCTTCACGAGGGCCAGCTACTTTGTAATTCCTCGTAGCTCGATGATTATGCTCTAAGTTTATATTGCAGATGCACGTCGTACAGCGCCGCTATGTGAGGAAGTACCGACTGTCGGACTCGGACTACGACGACCACGACGACCATGAGGAGGAGGAGGAGGATGACGGAGAGTGTCCGAGGTTCCTGACACCTTTGAAAAGAGACTGGACCGGCGTCCCTCAGATGCTGCTGGAAGACATCTTCACCCTGCTGACTCCCAAGTACCGTCACGTGGCTTCCCAAGTGTGCTACACCTGGCGCTCCACGTTCTACTCCCCCCGTGTGTGGGAGACTTTCACTTTGCTAGAGAGAACCTTGACCCGCCGTATCTTCAACCTCTACAAGGGCTACCAGCGAGACCTCTGTTGTAGGAAAACCCAGGTGTGCCTGTTAAAGGTGGGTGCACACTTCAAGAAGATCATCATAACGCCGATTGACAACTTCTTCAGTTTGTATGAGTTTCTCAGAGTACTGAACTGCTTCTTTGAGTTTTATGAAGAGTTTCCGATGCCCAAACTGCATACTTTCTTGTTCACGTTCTCGTGCGAGAGCCGCGGCATTGCCGGTGTGAGGATCCACGGAACTGGTGGTAAAATCCTAGATATCCTCAAGCTGACGCTGAGAAACATCCGCACTCTGAAGTCACTGAGGCTGAACCAACTCCTCCTGGACGAGTGCGAGGTTCCAGGCCTCATTGAGTCCATGATAGGCAGCTGCCAGGAGACCATGCGGACACTTGAACTCCTCAACCTGTCCAAGGTCCCAGTTCCACTGCCAGAACTAGCCAGGTTCTCCAACCTGTTCCGCCTGACTGTCAGCCCCCAGCACCTGGACGAGGAGATGCTGCTGCTGCTGGGCGGGATGGGGCTGGTGTATCTACACATACTGCAGGACCCCTATACATGCGACTGTGAGGCAGTGTCGTTCGAAGCATGGAAGCTCTTGAAGGAGATTGCTCCACAACTGAGAGTCATTTTGGAGATACAAGGCTTCACAAAGAAAGATCTCTTGTTCCAACCAAGAGCTCCTGTTGTGGAAGTACGGTTTTCTACGCCTTATTCGAAGATGACAGCCGACATCGCCAGTACTGTCGTAGAGCACTACAGTAAGACTCTGGAATTGTTGGTACAGAAGCACCTTCCTAGAATTCAAGGCCGTAGGTCTTTCCACGACCGAGGTGACTCCCACTTCCTGTTTATTGTGCAGCACTGCCATCGTCTGCATTCACTTGTGATTCGGGAAAGGCTGTCTAATGCCTCACTCATTTTACTGGCAAACAGAAGCAAGAATCTTAAGTCGCTGGTTGTTCGCCAGAATGCCCTCCTCAAGAAATGCGACTGGCCCAAGTCTCCAGACTGGTCAACAGAATTTCACAGACACCTGAAGAAGACAGCAAGGTCGTATGGAGATTCCAAAATAGAAGTAGCCAAAGTGATGGGTCATTTATGGAGGCCATTGAGAGATGACGAGTTCATGAGATTGTATTCCCGATAACGGATTGCTATGTTTCTTCTGACAGTGTACTCCGGGGCAGGGTGTGTGGTATTGTTTGCCCTGAACAAAAGGTCGTGACTTGCCAAGCTGGGCACATGTATGTACAGTACACAATGTTCAATGTCTCTCGAGTTTGTCACTTTGAATGCACTTTTGAAAACCATCGAGGGATATGTGTGATTTGACGGACAATAGCATTGTAAGCAATGTTGAATAGCCTATGAACCATTGTGTGTCTGGTGGGGATGTTACTGGAAGGAAAGAAAGATGACGACTGCATGTCCATATGTTCTTATTCTAAATGAAATTAGACTTTTTGTAATGTTTACATATGTAACATTTTTTAAATTATATTTTGCGTTGAGCTATATGCTTTCAATATTGCTTTTCAGTGGGTTAATCCGTTATTTTTATTTGTTCACCTAGCTGAAACTAAGTGAGCATATATGCGTCGTCTGCCGTAAAACAACAATGTCTTCAGACCACTATGATGACGCTGAACCTTCTCGTTATTGTCCCCACCAATGTCACCACATGCTTGATGACGCCCCGATTTCTTCTCATGATTCTGATCCGATTTCCAACATGGCCACAACAACAATCATATTGATAAACCTATTTAAGGCCATAATTCAGTCGTTTTTATTCAAAAGATAATGAACTTTTTCTACACGTGTAGTCGGCAGCGGCGCTCAACACGTTTTATTTGTGCAATATATTTTTACATTTAATTCTCTCAAAATGCATTGCTCTGTAAATATGTCTCCAGAAACCACGACACTCAGTTCCAAGTATAATCCTATCTGTTATAAATTTGGTAGATGTGGCGTTCATCACATATGTTACGGGTTTTGCGATATTATAATTTTGACATTGTTTAGATCTCTGCCATAAAATTCTCTCAAAATTCACTTTTTGCTCGTGTGTCTCGTCTTATAATGACAATATATGTTTTATCAATTTGTCTCCACGAGGTTGAATTGTTATAAAATATGAGTTACATTTGAATGTAATTTACATGTTGTAGATTAACAAGGAGTTTCTAAATGTAGTTACTTGTTTGATATATTTGAATTCGTTCTCATTTTTATGCATAAGATATTTGGCCACCACACAGTAAAGTAGACCTGTACATTGATTGCTGCGGGTGGATTATTTACAAACTAGTGGTTTATGTTCAATTTTATATTCAAGCAATAAAACACTTCTTTGTTACTGTAGGACGCATGTACATTCTGTCTATTTGAGAAAGGTAAGAAGAACTGAAGAACTATAGAAATGGAACGCGGATATGGTTTGTGTAACATTCTAAAGACTGAGAACCGATGTATGGGCGTACATCCAATGAGTGCAGTTATGAACACATAGCTTTCTGGTTCACGTCATGCTGGAACATGAGTTGAGTGAGCTCTCCTGTGTATATATTTCAATGTGTCGATGCTCGGCTCACCTTGACAAATGTGGCAAGGTTTGTGAGGTAACTGCTCACTACTGTGACGAAAATGGACAAATAATAGGCCGTCAACTCGTGATAGTGTGGCCAGTTACATATGTCTTTGGTTTTCCACAGCCTTTTCCAGTAATTTTCAATATGGCAACAAACGGAGAAACATCTTGTGTTTCCAAATTTCAGATTTTGACAATATTCCCAGAATTTGGAAACTAATTTACCTCGAAATGAGCTTCCTAATTATAGAGTTATGTGTTTTAAAAATGTTTCCAAGCTGTTTCTGTTTTTCTACGGAGAGTAAACGTCTGTGTGTATTGTACTTCTATGCATGTCTGTTTCCTGTCAAGTAGTAGACGACTATTCATGGGGCAACCCTAGAGCGGCAGGGAGTGTTAACTTACCAAACTATAAACTGAACAGCAACATAAACTATACCTCTCAGCTTTATCGTATGTTTGAGTTGCAATAGAAAATATCTTAAGTTAGCGATGACCTGTAGTGGTGCTTAGTCAGCACTGAAAGAATACTTCCACATGGTTTTTTTTGTTTTAAAACATAATTTGATTTAAAACTTTAATAAATTGAAAACTAAATCGCATAATACACAACTGTTGATGGGTATCTTAGACATCTTATCTTTGAAAATCACATTTACATGTCAAACATGGCAGGGGTCATGTTACAAATTCATTTCTTACCCCCGTCTTCAATGAATCAATTTAATATTTTTACACAACATTACACAGCCAGAGATTACTTTTTTTCAACAGTTGCAGGAATGAGTGGTGGTTAAATAGACATGCTCAAAACTAACAACAGTTCTTTCAGTTTTCAGTTACATAAAACACAAACTCGGTATACTTTCTTTTGCCTCTCAGTTAACATACGCCTACATACACAGGGCACATTTTATTGACACCCCTCCAAACATTACATAGTTGATCTGGTAGGGAAGACTTATTCTAGCATTCTCTGTATAACGATTGAGGTAACTTCATACTGTATAAATCAATAACGTGGAATATACGTTTGTGTTATTAAATGCACAAATACTGCGGCCACTGACATGATGCATGCTGTTTAAAATATCCTGGCATATGCCGAACTCAGATACTCCGAGCTGGCTGTGTTCTCCTCAATTCCACTGATCCCCTAAATGATGTTTTGACAATACATTTGTGTTATGTATATATTTGAATTGTCGCATTTTGATATGCTATTGTTTTATATGTGATTTCCAGTTTTTATTCTTTTATCCTGATACTTCGGCTGCTAAAACTAATACCGTTGTAGTTGTATTGCGCCTTTCCATGACCGATGAAACTGGTAAAAATGAAAACTTGGTGACTCGCATTTCACATTGTAAATAGAAATCAGCGACACTGTTTGTGGAGTTGTGTATGGATATTAGAGTACAGCGACTGAATGTCCAGGATCATGTGATGTATATGCACTGTCTGAAAATGATTTTAAAATAAAACTTGTGCAGCCTACTCTCACGTTTTCATGTATTCGTGTGTGTGGGTGGGAGCCTCCCTCAACTTGTTGTCAACAAATATCCAATGTGTTCTGTCTGCTCAACTCACCGACTGACCCTAGGACACCAAGAGCTGTATGTGTCCAACACTCGAGAGTCACCTGTAACTCCATGTGTCCAACTCACCGACTGACCCGAGAGTCACCTATAGCTCCATGTGTCCAACTCACCGACTGACCCAAGAGTCACCTGTAACTCCATGTGTCCAACTCACCGACTGACCCGAGAGTCACCTATAGCTCCATGTGTCCAACTCACCGACTGACCCAAGAGTCACCTGTAACTCCATGTGTCCAACTCACCGACTGACCCGAGAGTCACCTATAGCTCCATGTGTCCAACTCTCCGACTGACCCGAGAGTCACCTATAGCTCCATGTGTCCAACTCACCGACCGACCCAAGAGTCACATGTAACTCCATGTGTCCAACTCACCGACTGACCCGAGAGTCACCTATAGCTCCATGTGTCCAACTCTCCGACTGACCCGAGAGTCACCTATAGCTCCATGTGTCCAACTCACCGACTGACCCGAGAGTCACCTATAGCTCCATGTGTCCAACTCACCGACTGACTCGAGAGTCACCTGTAGCTCCATGTGTCCAACTCACCGACTGACCCGAGAGTCACCTATAGCTCCATGTGTCCAACTCACCGACTGATCCTAGAGTCACATGTAGCTCCATGTGTCCAACTCACCGACTGACCCGAGAGTCACCTGTAGCTCCATGTGTCCAACTCACTGACTGACCCGAGAGTCATCTATAGCTCCATGTGTCCAACTCTCCGACTGACCCTTGTCACCTATAGCTTCGTGTATCTTGTCTGCTCGACTCACCGACTGATCCTAGTCACATGTAGCCTCATGTGTCCAACTCACCGACTGACCCGAGAGTCACCTATAGCTCCATGTGTCCAACTCTCCGACTGACCCGAGAGTCACCTGTAGCTCCATGTGTCCAACTCACCGACTGACCCGAGAGTCACCTGTAGCTCCATGTGTCCAACTCACCGACTGACTCGAGAGTCACCTGTAACTCCATGTGTCCAACTCACCGACTGACCCGAGAGTCACCTGTAGCTCCATGTGTCCAACTCACCGACTGACTCGAGAGTCACATGTAACTCCATGTGTCCAACTCACCGACTGACCCTTGTCACCTATAGCTCCATGTGTCCAACTCACCGACTGACCCGAGAGTCACCTATAGCTCCATGTGTCCACCTCACCGACTAACCCGAGAGTCACCTAGAGCTCCATGTGTCCAACTCACCGACTGACCCGAGAGTCACCTACAGCTCCATGTGTCCAACTCACCGACTGACCCGAGAGTCACCTATAGCTCCATGTGTCCAACTCTCCGACTGACCCGAGAGTCACCTGTAGCTCCATGTGTCCAACTCACCGACTGACCCGAGAGTCACCTACAGTTTAGTCGTTTGTCCCGGAATCCTCATGGCGCAAAATGATACACAAGCAAGTGTTCCCGGCTCGGTGTTTATAGCATAGATCCATACCTTGGACAAACTATTTCCTTGATTATAAATGCCGCGTTTCCTGGGGAAAACCACCTTTATATCAATGATTAACGGTAAGTGTGCTCGTTAATGCTGACCATGCAATTATCACTTATGTCACGATAACTGGTCGGGTCGAATCAATAGTTTGGTTGTAAAAGATTCCAAGTTTCCGCTTCTTGAAATAGATACGGCAGTCCCCTAGAGTTTGGATGGACAACAACAGGAACATTCTGTAGTGTGATCAAATCGTTCCAGATTGAATTTGAACAACTAACTCTTTTGACCACGTTAGGTTTATTAAAACCAGGATGAATACCCTCGTCTGTTCCTGTCAGTTGACCTTGCCCTTCTCCTTGTAACGTTATTTTAAGTTTCATTTACATGTCACAACACATGCCGTGTGGGGAGTCTCACTGAGAAGACTATTTCCTGTTGGCTTCTGTCAATCTCAGAGTTTCCTGGAACCTGGTGCCGACCAACATTACTTGCAGGGTATACTCGAGCTGCTCTGTGCTGCTAGACGGCTGCTGGGCACAATAGTAACATGTTACCTTATCCTTTTCCAGTCAGATTTGGGCATATGCAAACGGCTGTACGGAAATGTGAGAATGGTTTATAAGTTGTGAATATCAGTTTTCTTCAAATGTAAAGGTTTCAAAAGCAGATGAGTGACATTGTGACATTTGTACCTACCATGCCATGCATAAGGGACCGAAGGTGTTTGGCGGAAGAAAGAGCCTGAATTTCTTTTAAGAAATATACATCTTGCAACAATATAATTTTGTCGCTGGTAATTTCTAAAAAAATTCGGAAGAATGATTATATATCAAGTATTTTCGGTCATAATTTATTGTTTTAGATAAAACCCCAGGCTCACAGAATATCAAATGGTCGGTCCCTAAGAAAACTGAAGTAGCGATCCCTAGTCATAGTTACACAAATACATCATAGTGAGTGAGTATTGTTTTACTTCGCAGTCAGCGCTATTTCAACTACAGTGTACATCAAGACGGCCGGTAAATAATCGAGTGTGAGCAGGCACACCGATCTGTGTGAGAGGATATACCGTCACCCGAAGCTATGAGCCAGTAATACCACTGGACCACCAAGGGTCGGCACATTGGGGTCAAGTTGTTATCCAAAATGAATCTTCGGCGCGACGAACGAACGCTGTAAACGCAGTTGTACTTGCCTTGCGATCGCTTCTACCCACATTACGCAGCAAAACAAACCAACAGGTATAAGGACCACCAAGATTCCTTATAGATGCAGGTCCAACATTACCTTGACGTTTGAAATCTCGTGCTAAATATGTTCTGTCATTGTATTGTTACAAATATATGATTCACGGATCTTAAAACCTCCCTCGAGACTACATTAGTGGCAGGTGACACACCGCGACACCAGTTTAAGTATCGTTGATCTAGGGTAGAGGGAGATTAAGTATTGAACAAACAGTCTAACCAAGTAGGCATGGAAAACACAAACAATACCCAATTTGTCAACATTTGAGGTAGAGTATCCGGGTTGATTACAACACCTGTGTGTTTGTGCCCGTCAATCATGCAGTCACACAGCTTACTTTAACACCAATGTAAGTGCTCGTTAAATGTTTGTGGAGTATTTGAATGATTGGTTGATGTGTACAATGGCGTCTAGGGGATTACACCGCGGACCTGAGTCAGGGCGACCACCTGGGCCAGAACTAGGACCACCAATCAGATTCACAAATATCACCTTCTCGAATTTACTTTAGTAAAGTTGTATAATAAAACGTAGCCATTAATACTGAATGGTATATCAATATAGAGGCTACTTGTATAAATTGCCTGCGTGTTGTGTAACAGTAGATGGTGTCCAGTCACCAGGAGGCAGCTTTCGCGGACGCCAGAGAAAAGATTTGCAGTTTATTCTGGCAGCAGGGAGTGTGTGTGAGAGATGAGCTTGTTATTGATTGATGCCTTTGTCTCAGTTGCAGCAGCCCGCTACACCGTCTCGCCGTGTTTACCTGACTAGGTGAGGCAATTAATACCGAGCAGCACACGATTAATTGTCATTGATTAGATGTTATCAAATTAATAACGTACGTGACCTTATGCTGACACGTGGTGTGCACGTGCATGTCAATTTCAATGATGCATTTCCTGCTTGACGAGGTATGTGCGCAACTCCAATTTCAGCTAAACAGTCATATTTCAAAGCTATTACATCACAATTGGCGAATGCTCCTGTCTGGTCTGACCGATCTACAACGTTTATCAGGCACATTAACTCCGCATCCAAGAAAACCTAGTGCGGTACATAATAGTAGCCTGATGTAGTTCCTAGTAGTAGTCTGATGTAGTTCCTAGTAGTAGTCTGATGTAGTTCATAGTAGTAGCATGATGTAGTTCCTAGTAGTAGCTTGATGTAGTTCCTAGTAGTAGCCTGATGTAGTTCCTAGTAGTAGCCTGATGTAGTTCCTAATAGTAGCCTGATGTTTGTTTGTTTGTTGTTTAACTCCGGACTCGGCAATATTCCAGCTATATAGCGGCGGTCTGTAAATAATCGATTTTAGACCAAACAATCCAAAGGTTGAAATCATGAGCATCGATCCACGCAATTGGAATACGATGACAAGCATCAACCAAGTCAGCGAGCCTAACCACCCGATCCCGTTAGTCGCCTCTTATGACAAGCATGGGTCGCTGAAGACCAATTATAACCTGGATCTTCACGGGACTGTAGTAGCCCAATGTAGATCATAGGAGTAGCCTGGAGTAGTCAATAGTAGTAGCCAGATGTAGTTCGTAGGAGTAGCCAGACGTAGTTCATAGTAGTAGCCTGATGTAGTAGATAGTATTAGTCTGCTGTAGTTCATAGTAGTAGCCTGATGTAGTAGATAGTATTAGTCTGCTGTAGTTCATAGTAGTAGCCTGATGTAGTCCATAGTATTGGTCTGTTGTAGTTCATAGTAGTAGCCTGATGTAGTCCATAGTATAAGACTGCTGTAGTTCATAGTAGTAGCCTGATGTAGTCCATAGTATAAGTCTGCTGTAGTTCATAGTAGTAGTCTGATGTAGTCCATAGTATTAGTCTGCTGTAGTTCATAGTAGTAGCCTGATGTAGTCCATAGTATTAGTCTGGTGTAGTTCCTAGTAGTAGCCTGATGTAGTAGATAGTATTAGTCTGCTGTAGTTCCTAGAAGTAGCCTGATGTAGTAGATAGTATTAGTCTGCTGTAGTTCATAGTAGTAGCCTGATGTAGTAGATAGTATTAGTCTGCTGTAGTTCATAGTAGTAGCATGATGTAGTCCATAGTATTAGTCTGTTGTAGTTCATAGTAGTAGCATGATGTAGTAAATAGTATTAGTCTGCTGTAATTCATAGTAGTAGCCTGATGTAGTCCATAGTATTAGTCTGGTGTAGTTCATAGTAGTAGTCTGATGTAGTCCATAGTATAAGTCTGGTGTAGTTCATAGTAGTAGCCTGATGTAGTCCATAGTGTTAGTCTGGTGTAGTTCATAGTAGTAGCCTGATGTAGTCCATAGTATTAGTCTGCTGTAGTTCACAGTAGTACCTAGATGTAGATCATAATAGTTCAAGAGAGTCCACAGTACCGACACGAAAGAGTCCACAGTACCGACACGAGAGAGTCCACAGTACTAACACAAGAGAGTCCACACTACCAACACAAGAGAGTCCACAGTACCGACATGAGAGAGTCCATAGCACCAACACGAGAGAGTCCACACTACTTACACAAGAGAGTCCACACTACCAACACAAGAGAGTCCACACTACCAACACAAGAGAGTCCATAGTACCGACACAAGAGAGTCCACAGTACCGACACAAGAGAGTCCTCTTTACCAACACGAGAGAGCCCACACTACCAACACAAGAGAGTCCACACTACCAACACAAGAGAGTCCACACTACCAACACAAGAGTGAGTGAGTGAGTGAGTTGGGTTAAACGCCGCTTTTAACAATATTCCAGTTATATCGCGGCGTGTCAGCTTAATGTGGGAGGAAAGCCCGAAGTGATGCAGATCTCAGACGTTTACCACTTCGGTGAAACCCACGAGCACGGATATGGTGCTGACAAACCTAGAAACATAATCGGGGCGTACCAGGATTCGAACCCACAATCATAGGTTTCTGGCGTGCCCAAGAGACGCAACTCTGCACAGCGAATCGCGGCGCCTTAGACAACTGGGCCACCCGTGCCCCCACCAACACAAGAGAGTCCACAGTACCAACACAAGAGAGTCCACAGTACCAACACAAGAGAGTCCACAGTACCAACACAAGAAAGTCCACAGTACCGACACGAGAGAGTTACAGTACCGACACGAGAGAGTACACAGTGATCTGTACAACTATAGGTTACAACATCATCCGTACAACTATAGGTTACACAGTGATCTGTACAACTATAGGTTACAACATCATCCGTACAACTATAGGTCACACAATGATCTGTACAACTATAGGTCACAACATCATCCGTACAACTATAGGTTACACAGTGATCTGTACAACTATAGGTTACAACATCATCCGTACAACTATAGGTTACACAGTGATCTGTACAACTATAGGTTACACAGTGATCTGTACAACTATAGGTTACAACATCATCTGTACAACTATAGGTTACACAGTGATCTGTACAACTATAGGTTACAACATCATCCGTACAACTATAGGTTACACGGTGATCTGTACAACTATAGGTTACAACATCATCCGTACAACTATAGGTTACAAAGTGATCTGTACAACTACAGGTTACAACATCATCTGTACAACTATAGGTTACAAAGTGATCTGTACAACTACAAGTTACAACATCATCCGTACAACTACAGGTTACAACATCATCCGTACAACTATAGGTTACAACATCATCTGTACAACTATAGGTTACAAAGTGATCTGTACAACTACAGGTTACAACATCATCTGTACAACTACAGGTTACAACATCATCCGTACAACAATAGGTTACACAGTTATCTGTACAACTATAGGTTACAACATCACCTAAACAACTTTTGGTTACACAATGATCTGTACAACTATATGTTACAACATGATCAGTACAACTATAGGTTACACAGTCATCATAGTTTACACAATGACCTGTACAACTATAGGTTACAACATCATCTGTACAAGGTTACACAATGCTCTCTACAACTTTGGGTTACACAATGAGCATTACAGCTATAGGTTACAAAATGATTTGTACCTATAGTTGTACAGGTCATTGTGTAACCTATAGTTGAACAGGTCATTGTGTAACCTATAGTTGTACTGAGCTTTGTGTAACCTATAGTTGTACAGGTCATTGTGTAACCTATAGTTGTACAGGTCATTGTGTAACCTATAGTTGTACAGGTCATTGTGTAACCTATAGTTGTACTGAGCTTTGTGTAACCTATAGTTGTACAGGTCATTGTGTAACCTATAGTTGTACAGGTCATTGTGTAACCTATAGTTGAACAGGTCATTGTGTAACCTATAGTTGTACTGAGCTTTGTGTAACCTATAGTTGTACAGGTCATTGTGTAACCTATAGTTGTACAGGTCATTGTGTAACCTATAGTTGTACAGGTCATTGTGTAACCTATAGTTGTACTGAGCTTTGTGTAACCTATAGTTGTACAGGTCATTGTGTAACCTATAGTTGTACAGGTCATTGTGTAACCTATAGTTGTACAGGTTATTGTGTAACCTATAGTTGTAGAGGTCATCGTGTAACCTATAGTTGTGCAGATCATTGTGTAACCTATAGTTGTGCAGATCATCGTGTAACCTATAGTTGTACAGATCATCGTGTAACCTATAGTTGTGCAGATCATTGTGTAACCTATAGTTGTACAGGTTATTCTGTAACCTATAGTTGTACAGGTCATTGTGTAACCTATAGTTGTACTGAGCTTTGTGTAACCTATAGTTGTACAGGTCATTGTGTAACCTATAGTTGAACAGATCATTGTGTAACCTATAGTTGTACAGGTCATTGTGTAACCTATAGTTGTACTGAGCTTTGTGTAACCTATAGTTGTACAGGTCATTGTGTAACCTATAGTTGTACAGATCATCGTGTAACCTATAGTTGTACAGGTCATTGTGTAACCTATAGTTGTACAGGTCATTGTGTAACCTATAGTTGTACTGCTCATTGTGTAACCTATAGTTGTACTGCTCATTGTGTAACCTATTGTTGTACAGATCATTGTGTAACCTATAGTTGTACAGGTCATTGTGTAACCTATAGTTGAACAGATCATTGTGTAACCTATAGTTGTACAGGTCATTGTGTAACCTATAGTTGTACTGAGCTTTGTGTAACCTATAGTTGTACAGGTCATTGTGTAACCCATAGTTGTACAGATCATCGTGTAACCTATAGTTGTACAGGTCATTGTGTAACCTATTGTTGTACAGATCATTGTGTAACCTATAGTTGTACAGGTCATTGTGTAACCTATAGTGGAACAGATCATTGTGTAACCTATAGTTGTACAGGTCATTGTGTAACCTATAGTTTTACTGCACATTGTGTAACCTATAGTTGTACTGCTCATTGTGTAACCTATTGTTGTACAGATCATTGTGTAACCAATAGCTGTACAGGTCATTGTGTAACCTATAGTTGTACAGGTCATTGTGTAACCTATAGTTGTACTGAGCTTTGTGTAACCTATAGTTGTACTGGTCATTGTGTAACCTATAGTTGTACAGATCATCGTGTAACCTATAGTTGTACTGGTCATTGTGTAACCTATAGTTGAACAGATCATTGTGTAACCTATAGTTGTACAGGTCATTGTGTAACCTATAGTTGTACAGGTCATTGTGTAACCTATAGTTGTACTGAGCTTTGTGTAACCTATAGTTGTACAGGTCATTGTGTAACCTATAGTTGTACAGATCATCGTGTAACCTATAGTTGTACAGGTCATTGTGTAACCTATAGTTGTACAGGTCATTGTGTAACCTATAGTTGTACTGAGCTTTGTGTAACCTATAGTTGTACTGAGCATTGTGTAACCTTTAGCTGTAGCGATCTTGTTGTAACCTTTAGTTGTAGCGATCATGTTGTAACCTATGTTTTTACAGATGATGTTGTATCCTATAGCTGTGCAGATTATTGTGTAACTTATAGTTGCACTGACCATTGTGTAACCTTTAGTTGTAGCGATCACGTTGTAACCTTACGTTATAGCGATATCGTTGTAACCTAAAGTTGTACAGATCATGTTGTAACCTAAAGTTGTACAGATCATGTTGTAACGTATAGTTGTACTGCTCATTGTGTAACCTTTAGTTGTAGCGATCATTTTGTAACTTTTAGCTGTACAGATCATTGTGTAACCTATAGTTGTACAGATCATTGTGTAACCTATAGTTGTACAGATCATTGTGTAACCTATAGTTGTACAGATCATTGTGTAATCTATAGTTGTACTGATCATTGTGTAATTTATAGACAGTTTCCCTGATAGACCCTGGACGGTAATCTATTCTGATTAGGCTGTATGGAATAAACCCTTGGCAGAAGACTATCCTACTAAGACTGTGTGGAATACACCCTTGGCAGAAGACTTTCCTACTTCGACTGTGTGGCATACACCCTTGGCAGAAGACTATCCTACTTAGACTGTGTGGAATACACCCTTGGCAGAAGACTATCCTACTAAGACTGTGTGGAATACACCCTTGGCAGAAGACTATCCTACTCAGACTGTCAGGAATACACCCTTGGCAGAAGACTATCTTACTAAGACAATATGGAATACACCCTTGGCAGAAGACTTTCCTACGAAGACTGTGTGAAATACACCCTTGGCAGAAGACTATCCTACTAAGACTGTGTGGAATAAACCCTTAGCAGAAGACAATCATACTAAGACTGTGTGGAATACACCCTTGGCAGAAGACTATCCTACTAAGACTGTCAGGAATACACCCTTAGCAGAAGACTATCCTACTAAGACTGTCAGGAATACACCCTTGGCAGAAGACTATCTTACTAAGACTGTGTGGAATAAACCCTTGGCAGAAGACTATCCTACTAAGACTGTGTGGAATACACCCTTGGCAGAAGACTATCCTACTAAGACTGTGTGGAATACACCCTTGGCAGAAGACTATCCTACTTAGACTGTGTTGAATACACCCTTGGCAGAAGACTATCCTACTTAGACTGTGTCGAATACACCCTTGGCAGAAGACTATCCTACTCAGACTGTGTGGAATAAACCCTTGGCAGAAGACTATCCTACTAAGACTGTGTGGAATAAACCCTTGGCAGAAGACTATCCTACTTCGACTGTGTGGAATACACCCTTGGCAGAAGACTATCCTACTAAGACTGTGTGGAATACACCCTTAGCAGAAGACTATCCTACTAAGACTGTGTGGAATAAACCCTTGGCAGACGACTATCCTACTTAGACTGTGTGGAATACGCCCTTAGCAGAAGACTATCCTACTAAGACTGTGTGGAATACACCCTTGGCAGAAGACTATCCTACTAAGACTGTGTGGAATAAACCCTTAGCAGAAGACTATCCTACTTAGACTGTGTCGAATAAACCCTTGGCAGAAGACTATCCTACTAAGAATGTGGAATAAACCCTTGGCAGAAGACTATCCTACTAAGACTGTCAGGAATACACCCTTGGCAGAAGACTATCCTACTTCGACTGTGTGGAATACACTCTTGGCAGAAGACTATCCTACTTAGACTGTGTGGAATACACCCTTGGCAGAAGACTATCCTACTTCGACTGTGTGGAATACACCCTTGGCAGAAGACTATCCTACTTAGACTGTGTGGAATAAACCCTTGGCAGAAGACTATCTTACTAAGACTGTGTGGAATAAACCCTTGGCAGAAGACCATCCAACTAAGACTGTGTGGAATAAACCCTTGGCAGAAGACGATCCTACTAAGACTGTCAGGAATACACCCTTGGCAGAAGACTATCCTACTAAGACAATATGGAATACACCCTTGGCAGAAGACTTTCCTACTAAGACTGTGTGGAATACACCCTTGGCAGA
Source organism: Haliotis cracherodii (assembly GCF_022045235.1). NCBI lineage: Eukaryota > Metazoa > Mollusca > Gastropoda > Lepetellida > Haliotidae > Haliotis > Haliotis cracherodii. The sequence continues at coordinate 52,195,082 of NW_027266297.1, read as the reverse complement.
AGACTATCCTACTAAGACTGTGTGGAATAAACCCTTAGCAGAAGACAATCATACTAAGACTTTTGGGAATAAACCCTTGGCAGAAGACTATCCTACTAAGACTGTCAGGAATACACCCTTGGCAGAAGACTATCTTACTAAGACTGTCAGGAATACACCCTTGGGAGAAGACTATCTTACTAAGACTGTGTGGAATACACCCTTGGCAGAAGACTATCCTACTAAGACTGTCAGAATTACACCCTTGGCAGAAGACTATCCTACTTAGACTGTGTGGAATACACCCTTGGCAGAAGACTATCCTACTAAGACTGTCAGAATTACACCCTTGGCAGAAGACTATCCTACTCAGACTGTGTGGAATACACCCTTGGCAGAAGACTATCCTACTTAGACTGTGTGGAATACACCCTTGGCAGAAGACTATCCTACTTAGACTGTGTGGAATAAACCCTTGGCAAACGACTATCCTACTAAGACTGTGTGGAATACACCCTTAGCAGAAGACTGTCCTACTAAGACTGTGTGCAATACACCCTTAGCAGAAGACTATCCTACTAAGACTGTGTGGAATAAACCCTTGGCAGACGACTATCCTACTTAGACTGTGTGGAATACGCCCTTAGCAGAAGACTATCCTACTAAGACTGTGTGGAATACACCCTTGGCAGAAGACTATCCTACTTCGACTGTGTGGAATAAATCCTTGGCAGAAGACTATCCTCTTAGACTGTGTGGAATACACCCTTAGCAGAAGACTATCTTACTAAGACTGTGTGGAATACACCCTGGGCAGTTTTATCTATCATACAAAGACAATATGGAATAAACTCTTGGCAGTAGGCTATCCTACTAATAATGTATGGAATGAACCCTGGGCGGTAGACTATCCTACTAAGACAGTATGGAATACAAACGGGACAATAGACGATCCTACTAAGACAGTATGGAATAAAAACGGGACAGTAGACTATCCTACTAAGACGGTAACGTGAAACCTTGGGCAGCAGACTATCCTACAAAGACGATACAGTATAAACCCTGGACAGCAGACTATCTCACCTAGACGGTATGGTAGTACACAATCGCGCTAACAACAGTTAACGAGGGTTTGGACCGCATTGCCACTGTCACGCGCATAATATTCGACTCTGTCACTTCAGACATGTATCGCCTGAAACACTAAACACCGACCTTAAGAAAGCAGGGCATTTACCAACTACCAGTGCAGCACTGTAGGAATCAGCACATGACACTACAGTACCTAGACTTGTATCTACGTATATCAGAATTCGGATTACATTTTATTTTGCCCCATGCGTAACTAAATGTTTAATCCCGGGGCCATGAATTGTTTGCAGTAGAATGCCCTGAACTAATATGTGTGTTAAATCTGTTCCAGGGATATACATGGGTTCATTCACATATGAAGTGCATACGCGTTCAACGCTAGACGCCACACTTCTTCCACAGTGCATCAAAACTGGCCAGAAGTTCTCAGTCACCGAACTTCACTGAGATCAACGTATAAGAACAATCACGGTCACGCAGGTTAGTCAGTCGTGATCGGTTAACCAATCATGATTCAGCCTGTGCCGTATTCCTCTACTGTTCCACTAGTGGTGGTAATCAGCATTTTATGTCTAACATTTTTCAAAAATAAGACTGCAAACCAGACTGCGTGGCACTGTTGTTCCATTCCTGGAATTCAAATGCAGAATAAAAATATTTCTCAAAACAGAATGAAATAAGGACGAAATTGATGTTTCGGAGATCATTTGACATCGATCGGGGAGGAATCAGTAAGAGACATACAGTGTATAATTCACTCATGATTGCCGACGTAGACAGAATTTACATTTGAAAAGCAACTATATTGTCAGTGAATGTTTGCTCGGCATTGAGTAAGAGCCGGGCTGCCTGTTGGATATGGTCGTATGGTACGTACAGAAAATATAACAACCCACGTACCGATGAAGAAGTCGAGGAACGCGCTTAAATATAGCATTATCTACAAGTTATCTTCACTAGTATGAAAGTGGTGTGAATATATACACTAACTGTACACTTAAATGGTAAAAATGTTGTGAATATACACGCTAACTGTACACGTATATGGTAAAAGTGGTGTGAATATATCCACTAACTGTACACATATATGGTAAAAGTGGTGTGAATATACCCACTAACTGTACACATATATGGTAAAAGTGTTGTGAATATACCCACTAACTGTACACATATATGGTAAAAGCGTTGTGAATATATCCACTAACTGTACACATATTTGGTAAAAGTGTTGTGAATATACCCACTAACTGTACACTTATATGGTAAAAGTGTTGTGAATATATCCACTAACTGTACACATATATGGTAAAAGCGTTGTGAATATATCCTCTAACTGTACACATATATGGTAAAAGCGTTGTGAATATAGCCACTAACTGTACACATATATGGTAAAAGCGTTGAGAATATACACGCTAACTGTACACATATATGGTAAAAGCGTTGTGAATATAGCCACTAACTGTATACATATATGGTAAAAGCGTTGTGGATATAGCCACTAACTGTACACATATATGGTAAAAGCGTTGTGAATATACCCACTTACTGTACATTTATATAGTAAAAGTGTTGTGAATACTAGTATATACACTAATTGTACACTTATATGGTGTTGTGAATAAACCCACTAACTGGACTTATGTGAACTCCAGAGAATCAACTTTTGTTAAAGTAACTGTGTCATGTAAAGCGGCGTAAAACCATACTCACTCACTCACTCACTCACTCACTCATTTTAAGTTTCGAATATACTCGCCGGAAGTGGAGAGCAAGCTCCACACGGCGATTGCCCGTTCGCGGAGCTCCCTATACTATCGCTGCCTCCAGCCAAAACTCCCCACTGTGATGGGTGGCCAAAACCATGCATGGAGTTGAACTCGCAACCGACTGACCGTCATGTTTGCAAACAAGTTATGACTGCCGTGACGCCTAATACTCTTAACCCAGCTTCATTATTTTCTTTGTTTGTCAATTTGAATTAATATTTCATTTCATATATCATGTAACTTACAAATATACGTATCAGTGCAAAGCTGAACTTGAACATACTGTTAAACGTATCCATTAGCACACCCAAGTTTGTCAGCAGCAGGACATGTCAGCTTGTCTCGAGGCGATATGTAATGCATCCTTTGATCGACGAACTGGATAAAGTTACGATCATAATGAAATCATTTATTTTGTTTTCTTGTAAAGTCGTCTAGTGAACCGTCCCTTCACAAATGCCAACATTAGATAGGTCTCCCCCTGCGGATGGCGTTTCATCTTTATAAGTAATACAACGACTACATGTTGAATAAACCATCTGATAATCAAACTCCATTTTAGAAATCCAGTTTCCTGTTGTGCATGCCTTGTTCGGGTTCGGTCGACGTCGGTGTAGGCTTGGGTCACAGCGTGGCGCACTCCATATCATCATTGACTCTATATGTGACAAGATGAAAGCCAACATATGAACGCTAGTGATTCAAACACTCCCAGTGTCTCTGAACCCTTAGCACTGATATGGGAGAATATTGTGCTTGTTTCTCCTTTCTGCGGATAATCGCGTATTTGATATGCAAATAGCAGTACAAAATATCTTAATGTTAAAGTTCAACAATTCATTACATATGGATGTAGCAAATTTTGCTTGCTCACAATATCGATATAATGCTAGATGATAGGAGTGTTGTCAGTGCTGAATTTGGATGTGATCGAATGATCTGTAAGTTGGCAGTGTTAGCTTACAGATTGTCTCATGTGAGAAACAAAGATTGAACCCTTTGAGAAATCTTTGATGAACAAAATCTGGCTCCTTCTCCAATTTATTATAAATCTACTCTGTAGTACGTCCCCTACACAGTCGTCAATGTCCAAGTGTTCTTCCAATCCCCAGTCGTTAATTACAACTGTATTACTTCAGGAAAAATAAATACAGAACAAATGAAATGTCATTCACTTTACGAGTTTCAATTACAGCCTGTAGATGTTCCAGGAGGCAATATACGAGTGATGTGTCCCGACCCAGGGCTCGGTCTCCCAGTGTCAAGACGCAATCTGGCCTCATCCATTCCTCCAGCTAGACAAGATCAATCCTCATTTATAACCTTCTACGGTATCGGGCACATTTCTAATGTCCAGAAACAAAACAAGATAAAATTGCTTCCGTTTTTGCACAAATATTATTCGAGAAAATTTAGATTTCTTTTCAATTATGTTCCCAACATAGACATGATGTAATGACCAAATAGTGATGGATAACTCTCGGACAACAAGGCAGGAACTAGCAAAGGAGAAGTATATATAATGTGCTGGCTTGAAGCTGAACTCGGGACTTCCTGGAGAAATTGGTGCAGCTGAAGAGGATGGGGATGTGGATGGAGGAAGGGCAATAAACAATATTGCGTGAACAAACGCATGTCGTCAGATGTTGTCAAGCTATGTTTGACATTAGTGTAGCACCGTTTTAGGATCAGATAAAGCGATAATGGCGCAACAGACGAGAGTTTTATAGCTCGTCTCTTTTCAATACTATCCATGCAATGTGTTAAAAAACCCAACTATTTATTCATCTTTAATATGTTTGTCATACAACAGTGAGAAACTTTATCTACTTATTAACTTGGTATGGAGGAGATGGGATTTAGTAGGCCAAAAACTGCCAGCAGATAGGTTCCCCAGTTAACTCAAGTACTTACTTTTCCCCGTGGTATGTCGTGTACATACCATTACGTTCCTCTCAATCAGCCAGTACCTAGCCATGCCTCCGGTCAGGTTAAAAACATTCAGTATTAATGAAATTGTTAAACCATGTTTCTTAAGAATGTATTATTACGCAAATATTCCCCTAAATTGCCCTTTATGTGGGTTTACTAATGGCAGCAATGTTTATCAGCAATACATAACAGGGTGCAGTTGCTGTATGGAATTCGCGCGTGCAAGGCAAACAACCTCGAGACACAAGTCTCACATTCCGTTGGGAAGACGAGAGCACTTACTTAGTAATAGATGCGACATTCATTGTTGTAAGCGCTGTATGACATAAGCATGACCATTTGCATGATGATATCAATTATGATTATGATCGGTCAGAAATGTCATATAAATTAAATGGTCTCAAAATATGTTAAATGGTTGCATTTTCTTAGGACAGAAGATGGCATGCACGCAAAGCATGTTTGCATTTTCTTTCTTCCGTTGTGTAGCCATCACACCAGTAACACGCATCCGTCGCCGTAGTAGAACCTGCAGTCGCAGCAGTAGGCGGCACGAGATTGGCCCGTGCTGTTATTTCTCCGCCAGGCACTTACCAGACATGGCCAAATTGTTTAGGAAATTGATCCATCAAGAACGGTAAAGAAGGGACCTCTTAGCAATCTCAAAGAGACTTTTTGTCAGAGACACAACTGTTTAAAGCCGTAAGTGTTACGTAAAAAGATCTTAACGGGATCCTGAGTTAATCGGCCGATAGCTTCAACTTGTGACATATGTCAGTATTCTCCGCACGCAAGATGGCAGTAAAGTGTCGCTTGCAGAACATGGAATAAAGGTTACGCCTGATGTTTGGAAACAGCTTTTCAAAGACTTGTAGACTATCTACCTTTTGTGCCTCTGGTTCCGTTATATGGTGTAGTGATTATCTCTGTGGCGTGCCTTTCCCGTGAAAATTTAATCATGTATGAATTGTATTATTGGTTTATATGGCTTGAAGATGTTTGTTTCAGTAGCTTTGTTGCACAAAAGCAGGAAAACGTTGGACAGCGTGTATTGCTTTGCTGACATCATAAAGACTGTTGCCATCATTCACACCACTGCCCAGGGTAGAGCACGTGCGACTACTTTAGGAAACTAAAAGGGTGAAAATACCGAGGAGAGACAAGACAAAAATGCGCGCCACTACTTAAGAGTGAGTGAGTGAGTGAGTGGGTGAGTGAGTATAGTTTTACGCCGCTTTTAGCAATATTCCAGCAATATCACGGCGGGGGACACCAGAAATTGGCTTCCCACATTATAGCCACGTCGGGAATCGAACCCGAGCCCCACTACTTAAAACAGGACCCATGAAGATCCAGGGTAGAATAGGTCTTCAGCAACCCATGCTTGCCGTAAAAGGCGACTGTGCTTGTGGTAAAAGGCAGCAAACGGGATCGGGAGGTCAGGCTCGCTGACTTGGTTGATGCATGTCATCGATCCCAATTGCGTGGGACCGCCGTCATATAGCTGGAATATTGCTGAACGCGGCGTTAAACAACAAACAAACAAACAAACATAAGACAGAATATGCGTGCCACAACCTAAGAAAGAATATGCGTGCTATTACTTCTTTATCAAAGCAGTTTTGCCAGTGCAAATGTAATAAAATAACTCCTTTTTGTCTATTTAATCACTCCATCACTACACTTATTCTTGTTCTCGGGATGCCAGAGCATGTGGACGGTAGGTAGTAAGGGCATGGATGATCAGTGCGTACATCAATAGACGTTATGTCGGCGACTTGGTAATTGAGAATACCTCATTTAGAAAAAGTACGAACATAATTACTTGTAAGTACTCCAATTTATGAAACAAACCCTACCTGCATAGGGCATTTTGTATTCTGTCAGGTCTTTGTAAAATATCAACTTTCGATTTAATATTTACCAATTAGCCTCTACCTCGCTCTACCCCATGCGCATTCGCCACCACAGCCGTGTTACTGTACAATAACATAAGACTTGGATGTAAGAACAACACGGAGTACATTCACCTGAATATATTCAAGCAAGGTTACAAAGGCCAGTTGTAGCTTGAAGCTGTCAGCGGTAATCGTTGTCCAATATGGTTCGTTGCCGGAAACCTCCTGACCTATCCCACAAGGCCATGGTAGACAATGCATCTCGCCCTCCTGCCATTGCTACCATGATACAAGCAGATATTCTATTATGACATCACGCGGCTGCCGTGCTCTTTGTGAACAATTTCAATTCAAATCTAAAATTGTACTGCGCTCTCGACACTGATTTATCGAATCTAGTATGGCTCTGGGCTGGTAGACGATTCAATTTGTCTGGGGAAAAAATGAGATAAATTGGCCCCAAAACTTTGTGAGTGGAAAATGATATTTCCAATCAATAAAAGGTTTCTGCGGACATAGAGTCCAAAGCAGCCGAGGTCGCCATTACGTGGACAGTGAGGTGCTGCCGGTGGACACGTGGGTATTGATGGTGTGTATACTGGTGCAGACAAGGGTGCTGCTACACACGTGGGTATTGATGGTGTTTATACTGGTGCAGAAAGGGGTGCTGCTATACACGTGGGTATTGATGGTGTCTATCTGGTGCAGACAGGGGTGCTGCTACATCCGTGGGTATTGATGGTGTCTATCTGGTGCAGAAAGGGGTGCTGCTATACACGTGGGTATTGATGGTGTCTTTACTGGTGCAGACAGGGGTGCTGCTACATCCGTGGGTATTGATGGTGTCTATCTGGTGCAGACAGGGGTGCTGCTACACACGAGGATATTGATGGTGTCTATTACTGGTGCAGGCAGGGGTGCTGGTGGACACGTGGGTATTGATGCTGTCTATACTGGTGCATAGAGGGGTGCTGCTACACACGTGGGTATTGATGCTGTCTATTACTGGTGCAGACAGGGGTGCTGCCACATCCGTGGGCATTGTTGGTGTCTATACTGATGCAGAAAGGGGTGCTGAGACACACGTGGGCATTGATGGTGTGTACACTGGTGCAGACAGGGATGCTGGTGGACACGTGGGTATTGATGCTGTCTATACTGGTGCATAGAGGGGTGCTGCTACACACGTGGGTATTGATGGTGTCTATACTGGTGCAGACAGGGATGCTGGTGGACACGTGGGTATTGATGCTGTCTATACTGGTGCATAGAGGGGTGCTGCTACACACGTGGGTATTGGTGGTGTCTATTACTGGTGCAGACAGGGGTGCTGGTGGACACGTGGATATTGATGGTGTCTTTACTGGTGCAGACAGGGGTGCTGCCACATCCGTGGGCATTGTTGGTGTCTTTACTGATGCAGACAAGGGTGCTGCTACACACGTGGGTATTAATGGTGTCTATAATGGTGCAGACAGGGGTGATGGTGGACACGTGGGTATTGATGGTGTCTATAATGGTGCAAACAACGGTGCTACAACACACGTGGGTATTGATGCTGTCTATACCGGTGCAGATAGGGGTGCTGCTACACACGTGGGTATTGATGGTGTCTATACTGGTGCAAATAGGGGTGCTGCTACATCCGTGAGTATTGATGGTGCCTATAATGGTGCAGACAGGGGTGATGGTGGACACGTGGGTATTGATGGTGTCTTTACTGGTGTGTACACTGGTGCTGCTACATCCGTGGACATTGATGGTGTGTATACTGGTGCAGACAGGGGTGATGGTGGACACGTGGGTATTGATGGTGTCTATAATGATGCAGACAGGGGTGATGGTGGACACGTGGGTATTGATGGTGTCTATAACGATGCAGACAGGGGTGATGGTGGACACGTGGATATTGATGGTGTCTTTACTGATGCAGACAGGGGTGCTGCTACACACGTGGGCATTGCTGGTTTCTTTACTGATGCAGACAGGGGTGCTGAAAAACACGTGGGTATTGATGGCGTCTATACTGGTGCAGATAGGTGTGCTGCTACACAGGTGGGTATTGATGGTGTCTATAATGGTACAAACAACGGTGCTACTACACACGTGGGTATTGATGGTGTCTATAATGATGCAGACAGGAGTGATGGTGGACACGTGGGTATTGATGGTGTGTATAATGGTGCAGACAGGGGTGATGGTGGACACGTGGATATTGATGGTGTCTTTACTGATGCAGACAGGGGTGCTGAGACACACGTTGGTATTGATGGCGTCTACACTGGTGCAGATAGGGGTGATGGTGGACACGTGGGTATTAATGGTGTGTATAATGGTGCAGACGGGTGATGGTGGACACGTGGATATTGTTGGTGTCTTTACTGATGCAGATAGGGGTGCTGCTACATACGTGGGTATTGATGCTGTCTATACTGGTGCAGACAGGGATGCGGCTACACACGTGGGTATTGGTGGTTTCTATACTGCTGCAGATAGGGGTGCTGGTGGACACATGGTTATTGATGGTGTGTATACTGGTGCAGATAGGGGTGCTGGTTGACACGTGGGTATTGGTGTCGTCTATATTGATGATGTGGTTAACAAATTTGGTCGCTTTCTTCTTAATTTATGTTAGGTATATAACCTGTATATCATGAATGGCAGAATGAATGGCGACAGAAGTGGTGAACTAACATGTGTAAGTAGTAATGGCAGTAGCATTGTTGACTATTTTATAGCATCAGCTGAATTCTTCAGATTTGTTGATTGCCTAACTGTTGGGGAGAGCACAGGCTCCGATCACTCTCCTTTAGAGCTACAGTTTGCATTTTATAATCCTGTATCGGAACCATTATCAGAGGATATATTTTCTGACAGTTTTAGATGGAATGAATCTAAAAAACCTGACCTTTTACGATGTCTAAGCAATACTTTTGATGAGGTGTCTGACACCCTGTTTCATACTTTGAGGAGTAATATGCATGATGCGGTCGATCTCTTTATAAACATTCTTTTAGAGTCCGGCAAATGTATGAAACGACGCTCGTGTTCAAATTTAGTTCCTAAAAAGCTGTTCAGTTTAAACGGTAAATGTAAAGAACACAAGAGATCAGCCAGAAGAGCCCTTCGCAAGTTTCGTCGCAATAGATCAGAACTAAATAGAAGAAATTATTGTAAACTAAGAAACAAATATAAAACAGAATGCAGACAACACCTTAACTCTTTAAGACATCTGAAATTGGGTAAATTAACCAACTCATTAAAGAACTCAAAGCATTTTTGGAAAGAGATAAAATCTCTACGTAATCCAGTCATTGCACGTAATAATATTACAGGTCCCGAATGGCTTCTCCATTTCAAACAGGTTTTTGGAAATAACCATATTTTCGACGATAATATCCATGATGTTGTTAATGATGTAAATTTATCTGATGTTGAGCGAGATATTTTAAAATCGGAAATTGAAGTCGCTGAAATACACGATGCCATTAATTAATACACTTAAATCAGGTAAATCTCCAGGCCCCGATGATGTCCTAGCTGAAATGTTAAAAAGTTCAAAACATATCATTACTTCCTTTTTTGCACAAATGTTTTAACGAAATATTCAGAAAGGGTATATTCCCAAATGGATGGTCTAGATCTGTCATTGTGCCTGTATTTAAAAAGGGAGACGTGACCAACCCCGATAACTATAGAGCAATGTCTCTAACAAGCATCTTAGGTAAACTGTTTGCTATAATTCTAAACAATCGTCTTACTACCTGGGCTAATGTTTTTGACAAAATCTCACCAACTCAAGCTGGCTTTAGAAAATCATATTCACCTGCTGATAATATTTTCTCACTTTATGCTATTGTTCAGAGATATCTCGGATGCCGAAAACGTAAACTTTATATTGCCTTGTAGATTTAAAAAAAGCTTTCGACACTGTTGACCGATGTAAACTTTGGGATTGTCTAAGGGCAGCTGGTGTTGGTGGGAAAATGTTTACTATTTTAAAATCAAGGTATGAAGTTACATAGGAGTTAAACAAGGTTGTATCTTGAGTTCTCTCCTATTTTCATTCTTCATCAATGAGCTTTCCTTTGATGTTCAACAAAACGGTAAACACGGAGTGCAATTATACCCTGACCTTTATGAATTACTTATATTACATTTTGCAGATGACGTGATTCTAATCTCTGACTCTATTATCGGACTCCAGAAAGAAATTGATATACTATACAGTTACATGGAAGCTATCTGTTAACTTGGAAAAAACTAATATTATTGTATTTAGGAGATGAGGTCCTCTTGCATCGAGAGATAAATGGTTCTTTAATAACCACCCTATAAATGTTACAAACATGTATAAATACCTCGGTGTTGTTTTACCGTTTAACCTTAATCTTAAACATCTAGTTAACGATCTCGCCCTACGAGCAAAAAAGGTCCTACTAAATCTATTCGTCGTCCTAGATAAATAGCGTGTTATCTCACGTACTATGTTCTTCCAAATGTTTGCTGCTCAAGTTGAACCAATCTGATTATATGGATCAGAGGTCTGGGGTTTTGAAACCTATTACAATATTGAAAAGGTACACTTAACTGCATGTAAAAGATTTCTAAATGTTTGCTGCTCAAGTTGAACCAATCTGATTATATGGATCAGAGGTCTGGGGTTTTGAAACCTATTACAATATTGAAAAGGTACACTTAACTGCATGTAAAAGATTTCTAAATGTTTGCTGCTCAAGTTGAACCAATCTGATTATATGGATCAGAGGTCTGGGGTTTTGAAACCTATTACAATATTGAAAAGGTACACTTAACTGCATGTAAAAGATTTCTAAATGTTTGCTGCTCAAGTTGAACCAATCTGATTATATGGATCAGAGGTCTGGGGTTTTGAAACCTATTACAATATTGAAAAGGTACACTTAACTGCATGTAAAAGATTTCTAAATGTTTGCTGCTCAAGTTGAACCAATCTGATTATATGGATCAGAGGTCTGGGGTTTTGAAACCTATTACAATATTGAAAAGGTACACTTAACTGCATGTAAAAGATTTCTAAATGTTTGCTGCTCAAGTTGAACCAATCTGATTATATGGATCAGAGGTCTGGGGTTTTGAAACCTATTACAATATTGAAAAGGTACACTTAACTGCATGTAAAAGATTTCTAAATGTTTGCTGCTCAAGTTGAACCAATCTGATTATATGGATCAGAGGTCTGGGGTTTTGAAACCTATTACAATATTGAAAAGGTACACTTAACTGCATGTAAAAGATTTCTAAATGTTTGCTGCTCAAGTTGAACCAATCTGATTATATGGATCAGAGGTCTGGGGTTTTGAAACCTATTACAATATTGAAAAGGTACACTTAACTGCATGTAAAAGATTTCTAAATGTTTGCTGCTCAAGTTGAACCAATCTGATTATATGGATCAGAGGTCTGGGGTTTTGAAACCTATTACAATATTGAAAAGGTACACTTAACTGCATGTAAAAGATTTCTAAATGTTTGCTGCTCAAGTTGAACCAATCTGATTATATGGATCAGAGGTCTGGGGTTTTGAAACCTATTACAATATTGAAAAGGTACACTTAACTGCATGTAAAAGATTTCTAAATGTTTGCTGCTCAAGTTGAACCAATCTGATTATATGGATCAGAGGTCTGGGGTTTTGAAACCTATTACAATATTGAAAAGGTACACTTAACTGCATGTAAAAGATTTCTAAATGTTTGCTGCTCAAGTTGAACCAATCTGATTATATGGATCAGAGGTCTGGGGTTTTGAAACCTATTACAATATTGAAAAGGTACACTTAACTGCATGTAAAAGATTTCTAAATGTTTGCTGCTCAAGTTCAACCAATCTGATTATATGGATCAGAGGTCTGGGGTTTTGAAACCTATTACAATATTGAAAAGGTACACTTAACTGCATGTAAAAGATTTCTAAATGTTTGCTGCTCAAGTTGAACCAATCTGATTACATGGATCAGAGGTCTGGGGTTTTGAAACCTATTACAATATTGAAAAGGTACACTTAACTGCATGTAAAAGATTTCTAAATGTTTGCTGCTCAAGTTGAACCAATCTGATTATATGGATCAGAGGTCTGGGGTTTTGAAACCTATTACAATATTGAAAAGGTACACTTAACTGCATGTAAAAGATTTCTAAATGTTTGCTGCTCAAGTTGAACCAATCTGATTATATGGATCAGAGGTCTGGGGTTTTGAAACCTATTACAATATTGAAAAGGTACACTTAACTGCATGTAAAAGATTTCTAAATGTTTGCTGCTCAAGTTGAACCAATCTGATTACATGGATCAGAGGTCTGGGGTTTTGAAACCTATTACAATATTGAAAAGGTACACTTAACTGCATGTAAAAGATTTCTAAATGTTTGCTGCTCAAGTTGAACCAATCTGATTACATGGATCAGAGGTCTGGGGTTTTGAAACCTATTACAATATTGAAAAGGTACACTTAACTGCATGTAAAAGATTTCTAAATGTTTGCTGCTCAAGTTGAACCAATCTGATTACATGGATCAGAGGTCTGGGGTTTTGAAACCTATTACAATATTGAAAAGGTACACTTAACTGCATGTAAAAGATTTCTAAATGTTTGCTGCTCAAGTTGAACCAATCTGATTACATGGATCAGAGGTCTGGGGTTTTGAAACCTATTACAATATTGAAAAGGTACACTTAACTGCATGTAAAAGATTTCTAAATGTTTGCTGCTCAAGTTGAACCAATCTGATTACATGGATCAGAGGTCTGGGGTTTTGAAACCTATTACAATATTGAAAAGGTACACTTAACTGCATGTAAAAGATTTCTAAATGTTTGCTGCTCAAGTTGAACCAATCTGATTACATGGATCAGAGGTCTGGGGTTTTGAAACCTATTACAATATTGAAAAGGTACACTTAACTGCATGTAAAAGATTTCTAAATGTTTGCTGCTCAAGTTGAACCAATCTGATTACATGGATCAGAGGTCTGGGGTTTTGAAACCTATTACAATATTGAAAAGGTACACTTAACTGCATGTAAAAGATTTCTAAATGTTTGCTGCTCAAGTTGAACCAATCTGATTACATGGATCAGAGGTCTGGGGTTTTGAAACCTATTACAATATTGAAAAGGTACACTTAACTGCATGTAAAAGATTTCTAAATGTTTGCTGCTCAAGTTGAACCAATCTGATTACATGGATCAGAGGTCTGGGGTTTTGAAACCTATTACAATATTGAAAAGGTACACTTAACTGCATGTAAAAGATTTCTAAATGTTTGCTGCTCAAGTTGAACCAATCTGATTACATGGATCAGAGGTCTGGGGTTTTGAAACCTATTACAATATTGAAAAGGTACACTTAACTGCATGTAAAAGATTTCTAAATGTTTGCTGCTCAAGTTGAACCAATCTGATTACATGGATCAGAGGTCTGGGGTTTTGAAACCTATTACAATATTGAAAAGGTACACTTAACTGCATGTAAAAGATTTCTAAATGTTTGCTGCTCAAGTTGAACCAATCTGATTACATGGATCAGAGGTCTGGGGTTTTGAAACCTATTACAATATTGAAAAGGTACACTTAACTGCATGTAAAAGATTTCTAAATGTTTGCTGCTCAAGTTGAACCAATCTGATTACATGGATCAGAGGTCTGGGGTTTTGAAACCTATTACAATATTGAAAAGGTACACTTAACTGCATGTAAAAGATTTCTAAATGTTTGCTGCTCAAGTTGAACCAATCTGATTACATGGATCAGAGGTCTGGGGTTTTGAAACCTATTACAATATTGAAAAGGTACACTTAACTGCATGTAAAAGATTTCTAAATGTTTGCTGCTCAAGTTGAACCAATCTGATTACATGGATCAGAGGTCTGGGGTTTTGAAACCTATTACAATATTGAAAAGGTACACTTAACTGCATGTAAAAGATTTCTAAATGTTTGCTGCTCAAGTTGAACCAATCTGATTACATGGATCAGAGGTCTGGGGTTTTGAAACCTATTACAATATTGAAAAGGTACACTTAACTGCATGTAAAAGATTTCTAAATGTTTGCTGCTCAAGTTGAACCAATCTGATTACATGGATCAGAGGTCTGGGGTTTTGAAACCTATTACAATATTGAAAAGGTACACTTAACTGCATGTAAAAGATTTCTAAATGTTTGCTGCTCAAGTTGAACCAATCTGATTACATGGATCAGAGGTCTGGGGTTTTGAAACCTATTACAATATTGAAAAGGTACACTTAACTGCATGTAAAAGATTTCTAAATGTTTGCTGCTCAAGTTGAACCAATCTGATTACATGGATCAGAGGTCTGGGGTTTTGAAACCTATTACAATATTGAAAAGGTACACTTAACTGCATGTAAAAGATTTCTAAATGTTTGCTGCTCAAGTTGAACCAATCTGATTACATGGATCAGAGGTCTGGGGTTTTGAAACCTATTACAATATTGAAAAGGTACACTTAACTGCATGTAAAAGATTTCCAAATGTTTGCTGCTCAAGTTGAACCAATCTGATTATATGGATCAGAGATCTGGGGTTTTGAAACCTATTACAATATTGAAAAGGTACACTTAACTGCATGTAAAAGATTTCTAAATGTTTGCTGCTCAAGTTGAACCAATCTGATTATATGGATCAGAGGTCTGGGGTTTTGAAACCTATTACAATATTGAAAAGGTACACTTAACTGCATGTAAAAGATTTCTAAATGTTTGATGCTCAAGTTGAACCAATCTGATTATATGGATCAGAGGTCTGGGGTTTTGAAACCTATTACAATATTGAAAAGGTACACTTAACTGCATGTAAAAGATTTCCAAATGTTTGCTGCTCAAGTTGAACCACTCTGATTATATGGATCAGAGATCTGGGGTTTTGAAACCTATTACAATATTGAAAAGGTACACTTAACTGCATGTAAAAGATTTCTAAATGTTTGCTGCTCAAGTTGAACCAATCTGATTATATGGATCAGAGGTCTGGGGTTTTGAAACCTATTACAATATTGAAAAGGTACACTTAACTGCATGTAAAAGATTTCTAAATGTTTGATGCTCAAGTTGAACCAATCTGATTATATGGATCAGAGGTCTGGGGTTTTGAAACCTATTACAATATTGAAAAGGTACACTTAACTGCATGTAAAAGATTTCCAAATGTTTGATGCTCAAGTTCAACCAATCTGATTATATGGATCAGAGATCTGGGGTTTTCAAACCTATTACAATATTGAAAAGGTACACTTAACTGCATGTAAAAGATTTCCAAATGTTTGATGCTCAAGTTGAACCAATCTGATTACATGGATCAGAGATCTGGGGTTTTCAAACCTATTACAATATTGAAAAGGTACACTTAACTGCATGTAAAAGATTTCCAAATGTTTGCTGCTCAAGTTGAACCAATCTGATTATATGGATCAGAGGTCTGGGGTTTTGAAACCTATTACAATATTGAAAAGGTACACTTAACTGCATGTAAAAGATTTCCAAATGTTTGATGCTCAAGTTCAACCAATCTGATTATATGGATCAGAGATCTGGGGTTTTCAAACCTATTACAATATTGAAAAGGTACACTTAACTGCATGTAAAAGATTTCCAAATGTTTGATGCTCAAGTTGAACCAATCTGATTACATGGATCAGAGATCTGGGGTTTTCAAACCTATTACAATATTGAAAAGGTACACTTAACTGCATGTAAAAGATTTCTAAATGTTTCTAAATCGTCTCCAAATCATATGGTCTATGGCGAATGTGGTAGACACCCGTTATATATTTGTTCATATTTACGTTTACTCAGATACTGGTTCAAAATAACAGAGATGTCGCGGGAACGAATCCCAAGAAAATGCTACGAAATGCTTGTCTATCGTGATAGTGTTGGTTACGTAACCTGGTCATCAAACATTAAGCATTTACTCTTCTCTCACGGATTTGGATATGTTTGGCTTAATCAAAGCGTTGGAGACAAAATGTGTTTTCTTAGCTCTTTCAAGCAGGGAGCAATTGATATGTTTACTCAAAACTTGAGGTCGTCACTAGATAACAGTACACGCTACGACGTCTATAAAACCTTTAAATATTGTCTAACACCAGAGGTTTACCTGCATACTATAACAGAGAGAAAGATTAGAGACACATTTATTAAACTTAGGCTAGGGTTAAATGATTTGATGTGCAACAGGGGTCGCTTCTCCTCTATTCCTAAGGATATGCGTTTTTGTCAATTCTGCGAAAACCATATTGAAAACGAATTACACTTTTTGTTTATACGTCCAATTTACGACAGCCTAAGATTGAAATATATGCCTGATATCACTAAGAACCACTATTCCATGAACAAAATATTATTTTTTAATGGTATCCCTAGTCAAAAATTAACTAAGATATTACAATACATCTATCAAAGTCTACGAGTGCGTAGTAAATTACTTAGTAAATCCGATATGTCCAGAAATAATTAGTTGTTTTGAAACTTTCGCATCTAGATCAGGAGTATCTACATTTAATTTTTGTCTGTTTGTTTCTACTAGAAATGCATATGTCGCAAGCTCCGATCGTAAACGTGTAGGCCTGTAAATAGGCCTAACTTATGCATCGCCTACTGACCACTGACAGTTATCGCCATTTCTTCCGTGTTATTTCGGAAATCATTACTATTCAAAGTTTACTTGTACTAATCTTCGGACTTTGATTTTTGTGAAACAATCTGGCTCATTCAGGCCATGGGAAAGGTTTAGTAGATTTCTCTTATACAGCGAAGAGAGGGAATCAAAACAATGGAAGTATTTTCAGATCGACTCTCTGTAGGCTACTAGTTATAGCCTTAGTCTTAATGCGCTCAATGATGTTATGAAAAATTGTATTTTCGGGAAGAGACAGAAACATACTTGTTGTTTCCGAAAAGGCCTAATTAGCACTGACTGAAGTAGCCTGAATGTGGACCATCAGGTTGTTGGTGCTGTCTATAAATTTTATTTTAGCAAGGCTCTTATCATGGTGTATTTTTATTATTTCCAAAAAAGAATCAATTCATCATTTTCCGATAACTAGATCTATGTCCGACTCCCTTCTAATGAAAACGAGCAAAAGAAAAACGAGTCTCTCGTCGCGCGCTATAATGGGGTGTTTGCGGTATTGTCATATTGGTGATGATAAGCTAGTCGATAGTCAAAAGTTAAATATCACCATATATTGTCAGTGAGTTGGTCATCGTTTGTTGATTATTAAGGTGAGATAGGTGTAGCCAATGTGCACCAATGAAAAAAAATACAATGGAATTGATAGCAACCATTTGCGTTCGGTTTTCGATCTCCATGTTTTGCTATGTAGGCTACCATACTACAGAATTATATTTAACGATATTGAACTGTATTATGTTAATAAACGTAGTAACAAATAAATTTCAAATATTTACAGAGCTGTTTCAACTTCGTCTGGTATTGTATAAGCTATTGCATTTTGTTAATTTTCCCATGTTTCTATCTTTGTAAATATTAGAACATAGATTCTATATAAATATCCTGGCATATTAATATGAAAAATATTAAGGTTAGTATTAAAAAATATAATCACAATTTTAGTTAGGATAAATACCCCTAAGTGTTAACACTTCTATTCATAATTCATATTCAACATTCATGCTTCAAATATGGGAACTATTTATTTTATTTGGCAATATATATTTTTCATTTATGCATATATTTTTCAAATAAAGTTTTAGAAACTTGGCCAACATATTCACTTGAATCACTAGTTTGTGATGTACAGAAGAAAGGTAAAGTTACTGCTTTTGAATAACTACAGATGATCTATTGACTGATAAAACTATTTGCCAATACTACCACCAGTTACATCATACTCTAAGTAAATGTGATTTATCTATACAGTACTGGTTTATTTAAAAATGTGATACTTTGTGGTTTCTGTTTTTCTTTCAGGTGGAAAACAGTATTGTGGGAGCATATTTGTTTAAAGTACATCACTGACAAAAAGGTATGTATGATGCAATAATATATACAAACATCTTCAAGAATTAAAATTTAGATGATTCTTATTTAATTATACCCACAATCTAAAAGGGCGGGGGTATAAAGTTACACCAATGATTCAGTGCTAAAAGCTTTTCTGCCTATGTATGATCCAAGAGCATCATGGTATTACTGTCAGCACCTTCTTCGCACTTTCAGCAGTTTTTAACTGTTTAAAGACTGACATCAGACATGAAAATATTATTTTGAGGAATGCAACCATTATTTTGTTATGTCAGAAATATGTCCCTTGCCTTGCCATTTTATAACATTTGTGTTATTTTTTATTCAGTTACCAATGCGTAAGGAGAGACTATGGATACAGTTGAAGATCATCCCTGTGACTTTTCATTTGAGGACTGAAAAGGCTCCTCAGCCACTCAGCCCAAGTTCTGACTTGTCATTTAATAAAAAAATAAAGGTCACCTCAACCAGAATTCTATTGTCATTTCGTTGCTGGGAAATGGATCTTAGGACATCAGATGCATAGACTATTCTGTTTGTCACAGCGTTGCTCTCAATGCTGAATGTATGGCGTAAGGCCAAGAAAATTTAAATGTTTTAATTTGTGCAGGGCTTATTGTTTGATGGTTTTTAATTTGCAAATTCGTGGGAAAATCAAATATCTTTTAATTGTGTTGAAACATTTGTGAACAATTTGCACATAGCCTTGAAAACTGTTTGGAAAAATAAATATTATATAACCAAATTGTACATGTAATTTAAAACATTTAGATTTTTATCTTGGCCGTATTTCAAACTCTGCCAAAAGAGAGTGCATTTCATTGACTTGCTGTTTCACGGATAGGGTTAAAGTGAATTCAGTTTGCAGAATGTATTGCCTGGTACAGAGAAATGTTTCATGGATGTTACAGAGGAGAGATTACTGTTTCAATGATGTCGCTGAGGCCAGACAGCTGTGTCATTGACAGAGAAATGTTTCATGGATGTTACAGAGGGGTGATAACTGTTTCATTGATGTCGCTGAGGCAAGACAACTGTGTTATTGACAGAGAAATGTTTCATGGATGTTACAGAGGAGAGATTACTGTTTCAATGATGTCGCTGAGGCAAGACAACTGTGTCATTGACAGAGAACTGTTTCATGGATGTTACAGAGGGGAGATAACTGTTTCATTGATGTTGCTGAAGCCAGACAACTGTGTCATTGACAGAGAAATGTTTCATGGATGTTACAGAGGAGAGATTACTGTTTCAATGATGTCGCTGAGGCCAGACAACTGTGTCATTGACAGAGAAATGTTTCATGGATGTTACAGAGGGGAGATAACTGTTTCATTGATGTTGCTGAAGCCAGACAACTGTGTCATTGACAGAGAACTGTTTCATGGATGTTACAGAGGGATGATAACTGTTTCATTGATGTCGCTGAGGCCAGACAGATGTGTCATTGACAGAGAAATGCTCATGGATGTTACAGAGAGGTGATAACTGTTTCATTGATGTTGCTGAAGACAGACAGATGTGTCATTGACAGAGAAATGTTTCATGGATGTTAAAGGGGGGAGATAACTGTTTCAATGATGTCGCTGAGGCCAGATTGACAGAGAAATGTTTCATGGATGTTACAGAGGAGAGATTACTGTTTCAATGATGTCGCTGAGGCCAGACAGCTATGTCATTGACAGAGAAATGTTTCATGGATGTTGCAGAGGGGTGATAACTGTTTCATTGATGTTGCTGAAGCCAGACAACTGTGTCATTGACAGAGAACTGTTTCATGGATGTTACAGAGGGATGATAACTGTTTCAGTGATGTTGCTGAGGCCAGACAGATGTGTCATTGACAGAGAAATGCTCATGGATGTTACAGAGAGGTGATAACTATTCCATTGATGTTGCTGAGGCCAGACAGCTGTGTCATTGACAGAGAAATGTTTCATGGATGTTAAAGGGGGGAGATGACTGTTTCAGTGATGTCGCTGAGGCCAGACAACTGTGTCACTGACAGAGAAATGTTTCATGGATGTTGCAGAGGGGTGATAACTGTTTCATTGATGTTGCTGAAGACAGACAACTGTGTCATTGACAGAGAAATGTTTCATGGATGTTACAGAGGGGAGATAACTGTTTCATTGATGTTGCTGAAGACAGACAACTGTGTCATTGACAGAGAAATGTTTCATGGATGTTACAGAGGGGTGATAACTGTTTCATTGATGTTGCTGAAGACAGACAGATGTGTCACTGACAGAGAAATGTTTCATGGATGTTAAAGGGGGGAAATAACTGTTTCATTGATGTCGCTGAGGCAAGACAACTGTGTCATTGACAGAGAACTGTTTCATGGATGTTACAGAGGGGTGATAACTGTTTCATTGATGTCGCTGAGGCCAGACAGATGTGTCATTGACAGAGAAATGCTCATGGATGTTACAGAGGGGTGATAACTGTTTCATTGATGTTGCTGAAGACAGACAACTGTGTCATTGACAGAGAAATGTTTCATGGATGTTACAGAGGAGAGATTACTGTTTCAATGATGTCACTGAGGCCAGACAGCTGTGTCATTGACAGAGAAATGTTTCATGGATGTTACAGAGGGGAGAGAACTATATCATTGATGTTGCTGAGGCCAAATAACTGTGTCATTGACAGAGAATTGTTTTATGGATGTTAGAGGGGGATAGTACCTGTTTCATTGATGTTGCAGAAGCAAGACTACAAGGTCATTGACAGAGAATTGTTTCCATGATGTTGCAGAGGGGAGATAAATATTCCATTGATGTTGCAGAAGCAAGACTACAAGGTCATTGACAAAGAACTGTTTCATGGATGTTGCAGAGAAAAAACAAATATTTCATTGATGTTACAGAAGGGAAATAACTGCCTCATCGATGTTACAAAGGGGAGATAATTGTTTCTATGATGTAACAGAGTGAAGATAACCGTTGCATTGATGTTAACGATGGGAAACAATAGTTTCATTGATGTTACAGAGTGGAGATAGCTGCTTCATTGGTGTTACAGGGGAGAGACAAGACAATTACTATTTGTGGCAGGCTGTTGTGGTTAACGGATTTGAAATGAGACTGATTTCTCCAACCCCGCGATTCTTGCTAAGGTTGATCCCAGAGGGACAGGCAATAGTGTTTTCCGTAAGCTACTTAGTAATCTTATCACAAGTGCGATCCGCGCATGTCACGAGCCCAGTCTAGTGAGAACTCTTGACACCACACACTGACGGGATAAAGATCTGCGATACC
This sequence comes from Haliotis cracherodii, assembly GCF_022045235.1. Classification (NCBI taxonomy): domain Eukaryota; kingdom Metazoa; phylum Mollusca; class Gastropoda; order Lepetellida; family Haliotidae; genus Haliotis; species Haliotis cracherodii. Next base: position 52,173,104 of record NW_027266297.1, on the reverse strand, counting down.
TCCATCATCCGGGTCTCTCTGTCTCTTGAGACGTCTTGTTTTCTCCGATAGCTGTCCCTTGGGCCCCACTCCCCAATACAATCACTATTTCCATGCATTCCCTGTGCCAATTATAACAACATGTCGACAGAACCAGGGCTATATCATTAGATAGTCTTACACTTTACCTTTTCTGTCGTGGGAGATGGTCTGGGAGGGAGATTTGCACTGCAGCAGAACACGGCTGTATTGTTCTGACAGTGCTCCTGCATGCTCTGATCACCAGCTGAACAGCACTTCTTTGTTCCCGGTAGTATTTCTGTGTTAGTCCTAAATATACTTTCAACAGATTCTCATGGTCAATAAAAAGATAGAGATTCTAAATTATCTCACCTTTTAACATGTAGCGCACGCACGCTTGATGAAAACAGAGTTGATTTAGAAACAAAATAAAAATATTTATATATTTAACACTGACGTATATGAGTATAGACTTCAAATAAGTTCTTCTTGGATGGTAATGGCGTGACTACCCACCCACCCCAAACCCTCCCCCACCCGATACCTAATACCGTCCGTTGAACGTCCCCGAGCACTCCAACGAAAGCCTGCGTCTTCGTGGAGGCTAATACATCATGCGGACATCAGTGTAAAGATACCTATCACATATCTTTAACAAAATCATGTTTATGAGACCAGATATTTAATGGTTATACAGCATTCAGTCGCTGATATCGGATATGAACTGAAAGACTGGTTCATCGTGATTTTATGACACCGGAAATATGCCGACTATTCAACATGGCGTCGCGCGAGGAGTCGACGGTGCTGGGAAATGCAAGAGTCACCGCGGTACAAGACTTTTCGATTTATGGGAGCTTGAAACTCCAATGATGTGAAATGTTTCACGGTCATTTTATGGCATCATAAAATAAACTTACATATGTTTAATTGCAGGCGATATGTTTTTTTCCTTAAGCGATATGGTTTTTGCATCCACTCACAGGCAGTTGCACATGTCGGTTCCCATAAACCAACAGCACCAATCGTTTCTGCCAGCTATCTGGTTTTCTAGGTCCTCCATGAGATTTTGCCATAATTCAACTCGATTTGTTGATAAAGACGATGCGTGGCCAGAAAACGTCACTACCCCTCATATTTACAGCACTGATAACGACTCCTGGCAAATGCCATTCATATTAATCAGTTCCGTTCCCGCATGTGTATTCTATACACGAGCTACCAGATAAGACGTTTTATGATAAATGGGACTGCTTCACTTACATTATATGTTGCATTAGCATACATAAATAAAGCACATTCACGCTAATCTCTTCTGGTTATGCACTAAGGTGCAAATCCGTTCCAGGGGATGTCTATGTTGAACATCGACAACACCCCAGGATGTCCTATACTCCATCCCTCGGACATAGCGTGGATAGGATGCAGGTATACCATAGCCTGCTACAGGTATATACTTGTAATCAAGATGAACATCAGTGTTGTGGGGAGTTGTATTCTGTGAAACAAAGCAACAAATACACTTTTTTGTTATTTTTATATCTCAACTTATACTACATATTGCCGACAGTAGACTTCCCGAAATGTTTGCTTAGAATGCCGGAATGTGAAGTCACCATTTTCAATGTCGAAAGACTATTGTATGGAATTCATTTTTTTTCCTTTCATATTGCTAAAGGAATTCTGTAACTGTTTACAAAGGGTATATTGGTATCCCAGGCAGTACTGAAAGATAAGTCCATGGATATATCATAGGCTAGTCTAGATAAGTAGACTGTACACTCTAAGGACGCCAGTCTCTTATATGGGACAACCTTGTCTTATCATTTATATAGTCTAGAAATTATTTATTTGAACTAATAATTGTGCAAGTCTAGGCATATGAACACAAGTAACAATATGTCATCCAAAACGTTTCGCGAATAGCTAACAACGAATATAGCAAACAAATTTGAGCAGTTCCGTGAAATTCACTTTAAATCTGTTTTACTGCATATTCACTTTAAATTTCATTCTCCACCAATGAATACTATTAAGGATACTATTACCATTAAGTGAGACTTATTTCCAACTGATTCTATCGTGCCCCCATTATCTGGACATAGCATCTATTATCCTATATGTTCTACATCTCGGTCCTGGCCCCGTATTTTGATATGTACGGCGCACGTACTTGTACATCATTACGTTGATGTGTTTCTAACATTGAGATTGATCTCAAGATAACCGAGGTTCTATGCATCGCGTGATCGATCCCACCATGAATGTCTGCATCCATAACGAGTGAGCGGTCGTATTGTTTTGACCCCAGTGTCCAGCGACCGGCCATCAGGTGGTCAGTAAACTGTCCTTACGCGCCCTGCTTCACCCCTTCTAGCCAGAGTGACATTCCATCTTGTAAGACAGCTTCCAAAACTTCTCTAATTTAAAGGAAATCACTGCCTTTCTGTCAAAATGACAGTGAGGGTGTCAGCAAGAGAAAGGAAATGTGCAGCCATCAAACGACTAATGGTTGACAGATCCCGACAGCCCTTTATTGACAAAGAAAGTCAAAATTATGGAACTTGGGAGAAATCGGCCGACGCTACTGACAATAATCCCTGCTATTTTACTTGTTTTCACTGTATAATTGTATTACATGCAGGAAAGGTCACCATGACGTTTCCTCCAACACCTAACCGTAATGGCTAACATTTTTGTCTTCTTGATTTCCGTTTTTGCCAGCCTTGCTTTTCTGGCCCAGACTCGAGGCGCCATGTAGTGGCAGTGACGACCACCTCTATCACTCCATCGCCGTGAGTAGTGTACAAGGTAACTCTACATTTACACACTGCTGGTGACGCTAACATAGACTAGGAGACGTGCTAGAAAGGCAGCAGCAACTAAATACTGAAAGCATTTGACAACATTTTAGCACACTCTGTAAACGTCGAGAGTTGTTATCCATGATGGTCAGTGGACAGCCATTAGTCGGTGATCGATACCGAGATCATATATTGAAGGACACTGCATATGCCAACATTCCCCATTCTAGTCGACTTGCACGTGTGTTCCATATCTCATGCACGGTTTGGCTTGTAGAAATGTTACGCGTTGATTCCCAAGTTGAAACGCGAAGGTTTACCCAGATATCGGTACCTACAGAACTACATGGTGAAATCAGTAAGTGACCACACACGATCAAGGCATCATTAATAAATCATATTGAAACACGAAACAGGATTAGATTTTCAATCGAAAAAGGCAACACATGGGTCAGATATGTTGCAACAGAAGAAAATATATGATAGGCTCTATAATAAGTGTTAGTGCACTCGCGGATGTCAAGAATTTGCCACAATGTCTTGAATGGGGCATGATCCCTGTCCTTGAATCCCGGAAACAATGTTGGAACCAGCAGATAAGTCGGTTATTTCAGGTGAGTATTCCATCCACACTGGACAAGTAGATGAGCCGCAAGACAGGTCGTAGATGGCCTCGACTCGCCCTCGTATTTCTCTTAAATAGGTTCAGACAACTTTCTAGAAACTGTTTCCTCGTGAAACCTCTTGAACAATGTAGTCTATCCCAGTGCCGATACACAAAGGTAGATAACTCACAAATACCCACATGTCAATTACAAAATATAGTTGACATTTTAAGAGTGCTAAAACCTGCTGCCACCAACAATCATCAGAAATAAACTTACTGCCAAGAAACATTAAACTAATACAAATTAATCACAACCGGACATTCAACATGTGTTCTCTGTTGAAGTGAATCGAGACAAAGCGACCCGTGTGTTGATGAAAGGCGTTCTTTTAAGAACAACATTTAAGAACCACGATATTTAACTGGTTGTCAGTCCTTGATGAATACCAAATCTTTAAGAGCAGCTATGCCCCATTCTCCTCCACACGACTAGATCAACAAGGCCTTGTTATCTGTACACTCACTACTGCGCTGAAATGACCTCATCTGATAGTGTCAGCAATAGTTTGCTCGCCTCAGGAAGATTAACTGTTCGACACACAAAATTGAAAAGCATGAATAACAAGCAAATGTTCATCCTCTAACCCCTAACGGAATACATCCCCATGTAAGTCATTTCCCCGTCAACGTATCACCAGGGAAGCAATAACACATTGCACCAATTAGAAATTTAAAATTACCTTCCATGGAAATATCAGTCGTCATTGGTCATCTAAAATCCCAGAGGGAGATAAGCCAATCAGGGAACAAGAGGAAGCACTTACGTAGCAGTTCCATATAAACTTGATTGTGGCCAAGAGGGACATGTTCGTTGTGGAACAACGCCGACAACGGTGCTTGAGGTCGGCAATGCCAGGTGGCGTCCCCGGGGCATCATGTGTTATTACAGGGCCATGGTATATGCATGCTCCACTAGCAGAGATGGAAGCCGGAGAAAAGCGCGTACAGGCGCATCAAACGTTGTCATATTTTAACAGTTTCAATTTCTATTTTCTTTCAAGGGAGATTTAATCGGGAGTTTATAAGTTTTGGAAATTCGATCTTTGTGTGTTTTCCCTATGGTCACCTGGGCAGGGCCGGGATGCGTTACATACTGGCATCTAGCGGCAGCATATGTATGACCACATGGCTGATGCTGAAGGCCATACGTCGCTAATGACTGCTTTACCTATAAGGGTTATAACGGTTTATGGTTATGGTATGCCACCGTGCATACGCACATAACGCGAGGTGTGCACATGCGGCATGCTCGGATCCCAGTTTGCTTTCGTTGTTTAACGCCGCAGTCGCAATATCTCAACTGTCACGGCGGCCGGTGTAGTGTGTCTGACCAACTCGTGACTAATGTGATATGAGAAACGCCGGCGGGGTAAGATGACCTCGCCATCAACCAAGACACCGATGGACCTGGATGAATTGATGCTAGTTTGAACACACTGACCTGCATGAATTACAGCTAGTTTACACACACAGATCTGAATGAATCACTGCTAGTTTGAACACGCTAACCTGGATGAATTACAGCTAGTTTACACACAGAGATCTGGATGACTTGATGCTAGTTTAAACACACTGACCTGCATGAATTACAGCTAGTTTACACACTCAGATCTGAATGAATTACTGCTAGTTTACACACACAGATCCGGATAAATTACTGCTAGTTTACACACACAAACCTGGATTAATTACTGCTAGTTTACACACAGAGATCTGGATGAATTACAGCTAGTTTACACACACAAACCTGGATGAATTAGAGCTAGTTTACACACACAGATCTGGATGAATTACTGCTAGTTTACACACACAAACCAAGATGAATTACTGCTAGTTTGAACACACTGACCTGGATGAATTACTGTTAGTTTACACACACAGATCTGGATGAATTACTGCTAGTTTACACACACACAGATCTGGATGAATTACTGCTAGTTTGCACACACAAACCAGGATGAATTACTGCTAGTTTACACACACTGACCTGGATGAATTACTGCTAGTTTACACACACAAACCTGGATGAATTACAGCTAGTTTACACACACTGACCTGGATGAATTACTGTTAGTTAACACAAACAGATCTGGATGAACTACTGTTAGTTTACCTACACAAACCTGGATGAATATACAGCTAGTTTACACACAGAGATCTGGATGAATTACTGTTACTTTACACACACATATGGATGAATTACTGCTAGTTTGCACACACACACCTGGATGAATTACTGTTAGTTTGATAACACCGACCTGGATGAATTACTGCTAGTTTACACACACAAACCAGGATGAATTACTGTTAGTTTACACACACAAACCCGGATGAATTACTGCTAGTTTGCATATACACAGATCTGCATGAACTACTGTTAGTTTACACACACAAACCAGGATGAATTACTGCTAGTTTGCATATACACAGATCTGCATGAACTACTGTTAGTTTACACACACAGATCTGGATGAATTACTGCTAGTTTGCATATACACAGATCTGCATGAACTACTGTTAGTTTACACACACAAACCAGGATGAATTACTGCTAGTTTGCATATACACAGATCTGCATGAACTACTGTTAGTTTACACACACAGATCTGGATGAATTACTGCTAGTTTGAACACACATATCTGGGTGAATTACTGCTAGTTTGAACACACTGACCTGGTGCAACTACTGATTGTTTGAACACACTGACCTGGTTGAACTACTGCTAGTTTGAACACACATATCTGGGTGAATTACTGCTAGTTTGAACACACTAACCTTGTTGAATTACTGATTGTTTGAACACACTGACCTGGTTGAACTACTGCTAGTTTGAACACACTGACCTGGATGAATTACTGCTAGTTTGAACACACTAACCTTGTTGAATTACTGCTTGTTTGAACACACACACCCGGATGAATTACTGCTAGTTTGTACACACACTGACTTGGATAAATTACTGCTAGTTTGAACACACTGACCTGGGTGAATTACTGCTAGTTTGTACACACACTTACCTGGGTGAATTACTGCTAGTTTGTACACACACTGACCTGGGTGAATTACTGCTAGTTTGTACACACACTGACCTGGATGAATTACTGCTAGTTTGTACACACACTGACCTGGATGAATTACTGCTAGTTTGTACACACACTGACCTGGGTGAATTACTGCTAGTTTGTACACACACTGACCTGGGTGAATTACTGCTAGTTTGTACACACACTGACCTGAGTGAATTACTGCTAGTTTGTACACACACTGACCTGGGTGAATTACTGCTAGTTTGTACACACACTGACCTGGATGAATTACTGCTAGTATGCATATACACAGATCTGAATGAATTACTGTTAGTTTACACACACAAACCAGGATGAATTACTGCTAGTTTGTACACACAAACCAGGATGAATTACTGCTAGTGTGCATATACACAGATCTGGATGAATTACTGCTAGTTTACACACACAAACCAGGATGAATTACTGCTAGTTTGCATATACACAGTTCTGCATGAACTACTGTTAGTTTACACACACAGATCTGGATGAATTACTGCTAGTTTGAACACAGATATCTGGGTGAATTACTGCTAGTTTGAACACACTGACCTGGTTCAACTACTGATTGTTTGAACACACTGACCTGGTTGAACTACTGCTAGTTTGAACACACATATCTGGGTGAATTACTGCTAGTTTGAACACACTAACCTTGTTGAATTACTGATTGTTTGAACACACTGACCTGGTTGAACTACTGCTAGTTTGAACACACTGACCTGGATGAATTACTGCTAGTTTGAACACACTAACCTTGTTGAATTACTGCTTGTTTGAACACACACACCCGGATGAATTACTGCTAGTTTGTACACACACTGACTTGGATAAATTACTGCTAGTTTGAACACACTGACCTGGATGAATTACTGCTAGTTTGTACACACACTTACCTGGGTGAATTACTGCTAGTTTGTACACACACTGACCTGGGTGAATTACTGCTAGTTTGTACACACACTGACCTGGATGAATTACTGCTAGTTTGTACACACACTGACCTGGATGAATTACTGCTAGTTTGTACACACACTGACCTGGGTGAATTACTGCTAGTTTGTACACACACACTGACCTGAGTGAATTACTGTTAGTTTGTACACACACTGACCTGGGTGAATTACTGCTAGTTTGTACTCACACTGACCTGGGTGAATTACTGCTAGTTTGTACACACACTGACCTGGGTGAATTACTGCTAGTTTGTACACACACTTACCTGGATGAATTACTGCTAGTTTGTACACACACTGACCTGGATGAATTACTGCTAGTTTGTACACACACTGACCTGGGTGAATTACTGCTAGTTTGTACACACACTGACCTGGGTGAATTACTGCTAGTTTGTACACACACTGACCTGGGTGAATTACAGCTAGTTTGTACTCACACTGACCTGGGTGAATTACTGCTAGTTTGTACACACACTGACCTGGGTGAATTACAGCTAGTTTGTACACACACTGACCTGGGTGAATTACTGCTAGTTTGTACACACACTGACCTGGGTGAATTACTGCTAGTTTGTACACACACTGACCTGGGTGAATTACTGCTAGTTTGTACACACACTTACCTGGATGAATTACTGCTAGTTTGTACACACACTGACCTGGGTGAATTACTGCTAGTTTGTACACACACTGACCTGGATGAATTACTGCTAGTTTGTACACACACTGACCTGGGTGAATTACTGCTAGTTTGTACACACACTGACCTGGATGAATTACTGCTAGTTTGTACACCCTTACCTGTGTTGGCCACTCGCTTGTATGCTGCAACCAGTGCCTGTGTAAAACCGAATGTTTTGACATTGTCCAGACTCAGCACGTGCTGCACACACCAGTCACAGTGACCTGTCATCCCTCAACGAACATGCTGATTAATTCATTTTAATGGAACGCGTGCTCACGGACTCTAACCCACTCGGAGTCCGGGACACTCGCGCTCAACACATACATTAAAACACAAGGTCTGGTTCGGTACAGCAAGTCAGGACAAAGTACAAAGTATAAGTAAGGTCGAGTTTTGACCCCATAATATCAACACTTTATATGTTTCGGGAAAAAATGAAATACTGTTCGGAAAATTAAAGATCATATTCAAATTACTGACAAGTCATTTTTCTACGACAAAATGAAATACAGAAGAATGACAGAAATGAGTGACAAAGAAATGAGTTGCAATCATATCTACAGACACACCCAAACAGTGGGCAAGCCCATCATATACTTACTAGGAAAGTTAGTTAATAGACCATTTAGCAAGCAGACATTGCATACGGGGCTTGAGAGAAATTGCTGCTAGGTGACCCCTGTTGCAAATTTATCGGGGTTTATGGGATTGATTTATCGCATCGACAACACGAGTCATGAAATGATGAAGACACTCTGTTGTTAGGGAAGAGCTTTCTCATTTAAGCTGCTGTCTGGATAACTGAATACATTCATTGTATACATAGACACATCATTCTTAGGTACCGTCTCTGTTCTTTTCTAAAAATATATTTGTTACATGGAGGATGAAATTCTAACCAATCACACATGGAACTCACGATGGTTAGTCTTTACTAGCAGATGAGTAGACGGGATGGAGGATAACAAAGCTTCAATGATAATAATATGATATTGTAAAGATAAAATGATAGCATCGGCTGACACTGTTGTTTGTATATTCACAGCTTACCCTCTCAAACAAGACAACAAGACACATCGTGTCCCACGTGGTGCCACCTTATAGTTGTGTAATGTACAGGGGAAACAGCAAGTATTTTATCACACAAGTACCTGGTGTTGTATCAAGATCGCCATTTTCAGCTGTTTTACCAACAAAGACATCGTTATCTGGTAGTTTACTTGCATGACCAACATCATCATTATCAGTAGCAGTAGCAACATCTGTCTGTGATCTGGCATTCATTCATTTACAGATTTCAGTTATTTTCCATTTAAGTCTGTGATTTCAGGACACTGTTGGTTCTGAAGGTGACCCAGGTATCAACCTAGCATTCATTTGCCCCGTGAAGCTGTGTCTTCCATGTTCTTGTGATGCGCCAGTGAGAACTGGTGTGAGACATTACAGGTCTGGTAGGAGATGGGATTTATATCTACCCAGCTGCCAGTGCGATTGATGATACTGAAGCACAACATATAGCGTGATGCATCGTATTATCTGGTGGGGCAACTTTGTGAAGCCCGCTTATGAGTTTCTCTTAAAGAAGGTTGTGCTTTTATGTTCATTAGAGCTAGTATTTTGCCTTGTCCTAGCTCGCAGAAGGATTTGCGTGCTAAGTGATAATATATATAGTATCTCTGCCGCCTAATGATGCAAATAGCCTGCGGTTGTAAGGTAATAGTTACTTGAGTGGATTGCTATCTCTCTGGACATTGCCTCCAATGTATATACGGCAGTAGACCAGGAAACAACGTGGGCGCATGCGGCCTACTGCAGGGCGGCTCGCTAGATATACATTATTGAATTAACCTCCTTACGTAGTAGTCAATTGTAAAGGCCGAAGAATACGATGTTGGGAAACATTTAGGGGGATTACAGCGAGTTATGTGCTGTGGATGACTGAACTCGTGTGAGGATACATATAAGATGGGGATCTGCTCGATGCTGCCGGTGTGGTGTCAACTGCCTTACATGATGGTCTATTTTTGCAACGATCATGTGACCTTTATTAAAATGTGACCAACCACGAGATGAGGAACATTATGGGTGAAAAATCACAGTTTGACTTTTCATTATGTTTGAAAAATACACCATCTTCGGAACACAAAAATACAATTCACAAGCTTCAATTCATATATTTTCCGAGATATATTACATGACACATGACGATCTTCACTGAAGTAAGTTGCCGTCAAAAGTCTTTATGACGTCAAGGCACAAAAGAGCGAACGGCTTGTTGACAACTTCAGACAATGATTACAACTACAGATAATGGTTGCAGCTTGTGGACAACTACATACAATGGTTACAACTACAGACAATGGTTGCAGCTTGTGGACAACTACATACAATGGTTACAACTACAGACAATGGTAGCAGCTTGTGGACAACTACATACAATGATTACAACTACAGACAATGGTTGCAGCTTGTGGACAACTACATACAATGGTTACAACTACAGATAATGGTTGCAGCTTGTGGACAACTACATACAATGATTACAACTACAGACAATGGTTGCAGCTTGTGGACAACTACATACAATGATTACAACTACAGATAATGGTTGCAGCTTGTGGACAACTACATACAATGATTACAACTACAGACAATGGTTATAGCTTGTGGACAACTACATACAATGATTACAACTACACACAATGGTTGCAGCTTGTGGACAACTACATACAATGGTTACAACTACAGATAATGGTTGCAGCTTGTGGACAACTACATACAATGATTACAACTACAGACAATGGTTGCAGCTTGTGGACAACTACATACAATGATTACAACTACAGATAATGGTTGCAGCTTGTGGACAACTACATACAATGATTACAACTACAGACAGTGGTTGCAGCTTGTGGACAACTACATACAATGGTTACAACTACAGATAATGGTTGCAGCTTGTGGACAACTACATACAATGATTACAACTACAGATAATGGTTGCAGCTTGTGGACAACTAAATACAATGGTTACAACTACATACAATGATTACAACTACAGACAATGGTTGTAGCTTGTGGACAACTACATACAATGGTTACAACTACATACAATGATTACAACTACAGACAATGGTTGTAGCTTGTGGACAACTACATACAATGATTACAACTACAGATAATGGTTGCAGCTTGTGGACAACTACATACAATGGTTAAAAATTCAGACAATGGTTGCAGCTTGTGGACAACTACATACAATGGTTACAACTACAGACAATGGTTGTAGCTTGTGGACAACTACATACAATGGTTACAACTACAGATAATGGTTGCAGCTTGTGGACAACTTCAGACAATGATTACAACTACATACAATGGTTACAACTACATACAATGGTAACAACTACAGATAATGGTGGCAGCTTGTGGACAACTTCAGACAATGATTACAACTACAGACAATGGTTGCAGCTTGTGGACAACTACATACAATGGTTACAACTACAGATAATGGTTGCAGCTTGTGGACAACTACATACAATGATTACAACTACAGACAATGATTACAACTACAGACAATGGTTGTAGCTTGTGGACAACTACATACAATGGTTACAACTACAGATAATGGTTCCAGCTTGTGGACAACTACATACAATGATTACAACTACAGATAATGGTTGCAGCTTGTGGACAACTAAATACAATGGTTACAACTACAGACAATGATTACAACTACAGACAATGGTTGTAGCTTGTGGACAACTACATACAATGGTTACAACTACAGATAATGGTTGCAGCTTGTGGACAACTACATACAATGATTACAACTACAGACAATGATTACAACTACAGACAATGGTTGTAGCTTGTGGACAACTACATACAATGATTACAACTACAGATAATGGTTGCAGCTTGTGGACAACTAAATACAATGGTTACAACTACATACAATGATTACAACTACAGACAATGGTGGCAGCTTGTGGACAACTACATACAATGGTTACAACTACATACAATGATTACAACTACAGACAATGGTTGTAGCTTGTGGACAACTACATACAATGGTTACAACTACATACAATGATTACAACTACAGACAATGGTTGTAGCTTGTGGACAACTACATACAATGATTACAACTACAGATAATGGTTGCAGCTTGTGGACAACTACATACAATGGTTAAAAATTCAGACAATGGTTGCAGCTTGTGGACAACTACATACAATGGTTACAACTACAGACAATGGTTGTAGCTTGTGGACAACTACATACAATGGTTACAACTACAGATAATGGTTGCAGCTTGTGGACAACTTCAGACAATGATTACAACTACATACAATGGTTACAACTACATACAATGGTTACAACTACAGATAATGGTGGCAGCTTGTGGACAACTTCAGACAATGATTACAACTACAGACAATGGTTGCAGCTTGTGGACAACTACATACAATGGTTACAACTACAGATAATGGTGGCAGCTTGTGGACAACTACATACAATGATTACAACTACAGACAATGATTACAACTACAGACAATGGTTGTAGCTTGTGGACAACTACATACAATGGTTACAACTACAGATAATGGTTCCAGCTTGTGGACAACTACATACAATGATTACAACTACAGACAATGATTACAACTACAGACAATGGTTGTAGCTTGTGGACAACTACATACAATGATTACAATTACAGATAATGGTTGCAGCTTGTGGACAACTAAATACAATGGTTACAACTACATACAATGATTACAACTACAGACAATGGTGGCAGCTTGTGGACAACTACATACAATGGTTACAACTACATACAATGATTACAACTACAGACAATGGTTGCAGCTTGTGGACAACTACATACAATGATTACAACTACAGATAATGGTTGCAGCTTGTGGACAACTACATACAATGGTTACAACTACAGACAATGGTTGTAGCTTGTGGACAACTACATACAATGATTACAACTACAGACAATGGTTGTAGCTTGTGGACAACTACATACAATGATTACAACTACAGATAATGGTTGCAGCTTGTGGACAACTAAATACAATGATTACAACTACAGACAATGGTTGCAGCTTGTGGACAACTACATACAATGGTTACAACTACAGACAATGGTTGCAGCTTGTGGACAACTACATACAATGATTACAACTACAGACAATGGTTGCAGCTTGTGGACAACTACATACAATGATTACAACTACAGACAATGGTTGCAGCTTGTGGACAACTAAATACAATGATTACAACTACAGATAATGGTTGTAGCTTGTGGACAACTACATACAATGATTACAACTACAGACAATGGTTGTAGCTTGTGGACAACTACATACAATGATTACAACTACAGATAATGGTGGCAGCTTGTGGACAACTACATACAATGGTTACAACTACAGATAATGGTTGCAGCTTGTGGACAACTTCAGACAATGATTACAACTACATACAATGGTTACAACTACATACAATGGTTACAACTACAGATAATGGTGGCAGCTTGTGGACAACTTCAGACAATGATTACAACTACAGACAATGGTTGCAGCTTGTGGACAACTACATACAATGGTTACAACTACAGATAATGGTGGCAGCTTGTGGACAACTACATACAATGGTTACAACTACAGATAATGGTTGCAGCTTGTGGACAACTTCAGACAATGATTACAACTACATACAATGGTTACAACTACATACAATGGTTACAACTACAGATAATGGTGGCAGCTTGTGGACAACTTCAGACAATGATTACAACTACAGACAATGGTTGCAGCTTGTGGACAACTACATACAATGGTTACAACTACAGATAATGGTTGCAGCTTGTGGACAACTACATACAATGATTACAACTACAGACAATGATTACAACTACAGACAATGGTTGTAGCTTGTGGACAACTACATACAATGGTTACAACTACAGATAATGGTTGCAGCTTGTGGACAACTACATACAATGATTACAACTACAGACAATGATTACAACTACAGACAATGGTTGTAGCTTGTGGACAACTACATACAATGATTACAACTACAGATAATGGTTGCAGCTTGTGGACAACTACATACAATGGTTACAACTACATACAATGATTACAACTACAGACAATGGTGGCAGCTTGTGGACAACTACATACAATGGTTACAACTACATACAATGATTACAACTACAGACAATGGTTGCAGCTTGTGGACAACTACATACAATGATTACAACTACAGATAATGGTTGCAGCTTGTGGACAACTACATACAATGGTTACAACTACAGACAATGGTTGTAGCTTGTGGACAACTACATACAATGATTACAACTACAGACAATGGTTGTAGCTTGTGGACAACTACATACAATGATTACAACTACAGATAATGGTTGCAGCTTGTGGACAACTAAATACAATGATTACAACTACAGACAATGGTTGCAGCTTGTGGACAACTACATACAATGGTTACAACTACAGACAATGGTTGCAGCTTGTGGACAACTACATACAATGATTACAACTACAGACAATGGTTGCAGCTTGTGGACAACTACATACAATGATTACAACTACAGACAATGGTTGCAGCTTGTGGACAACTAAATACAATGATTACAACTACAGATAATGGTTGTAGCTTGTGGACAACTACATACAATGATTACAACTACAGACAATGGTTGTAGCTTGTGGACAACTACATACAATGGTTACAACTACAGATAATGGTTGCAGCTTGTGGACAACTACATACAATGGTTACAACTACAGATAATGGTTGCAGCTTGTGGACAACTTCAGACAATGATTACAACTACATACAATGGTTACAACTACATACAATGGTTACAACTACAGATAATGGTGGCAGCTTGTGGACAACTTCAGACAATGATTACAACTACAGACAATGGTTGCAGCTTGTGGACAACTACATACAATGGTTACAACTACAGATAATGGTTGCAGCTTGTGGACAACTACATACAATGATTACAACTACAGACAATGATTACAACTACAGACAATGGTTGTAGCTTGTGGACAACTACATACAATGGTTACAACTACAGATAATGGTTGCAGCTTGTGGACAACTACATACAATGATTACAACTACAGACAATGATTACAACTACAGACAATGGTTGCAGCTTGTGGACAACTACATACAATGATTACAACTACAGACAATGGTTGCAGCTTGTGGACAACTACATACAATGGTTACAACTACAGACAATGATTACAACTACATACAATGATTACAACTACAGACAATGGTTGCAGCTTGTGGACAACTACATACAATGATTACAACTACAGACAATGGTTGTAGCTTGTTGACAACTACATACAATGATTACAACTACAGACAATGGTTGCAGCTTGTGGACAACTACATACAATGGTTACAACTACAGATAATGGTTGCAGCTTGTGGACGACTACATACAATGGTTACAACTACAGATAATGGTTGCAGCTTGTGGACAACTACATACAATGATTACAACTACAGACAATGGTTGTAGCTTGTGGACAACTTCAGACAATGATTACAACTACAGACAATGGTTGTAGCTTGTGGACAACTACATACAATGGTTACAACTACAGACAATGGTTGTAGCTTGTGGACAACTACATACAATGGTTACAACTACAGACAATGGTTGTAGCTTGTGGACAACTACATACAATGGTTACAACTACAGACAATGGTTGTAGCTTGTGGACAACTAAGTACAATGGTTACAACTACAGACAATGGTTGTAGCTTGTGGACAACTACATACAATGGTTACAACTACAGACAATGGTTGTAGCTTGTGGACAACTACATACAATGATTACAACTACAGATAATGGTTGCAGCTTGTGGACAACTACATACAATGATTACAACTACAGACAATGGTTGTAGCTTGTGGACAACTACATACAATGGTTACAACTACAGACAATGGTTGTAGCTTGTGGACAACTACATACAATGGTTACAACTACAGACAATGGTTGTAGCTTGTGGACAACTAAATACAATGGTTACAACTACAGACAATGGTTGTAGCTTGTGGACAACTAAATACAATGGTTACAACTACAGATAATGGTGGCAGCTTGTGGACAACTACATACAATGATTACAACTACAGACAATGGTTGTAGCTTGTGGACAACTACATACAATGGTTACAACTACAGACAATGGTTATAGCTTGTGGACAACTACATACAATGGTTACAACTACAGATAATGGTGGCAGCTTGTGGACAACTAAATACAATGATTACAACTACAGACAATGGTTGTAGCTTGTGGACAACTACATACAATGATTACAACTACAGACAATGGTTGCAGCTTGTGGACAACTACATACATTGGTTACAACTACAGATAATGGTGGCAGCTTGTGGACAACTAAATACAATGATTACAACTACAGACAATGGTTGTAGCTTGTGGACAACTACATACAATGGTTACAACTACAGATAATGGTGGCAGCTTGTGGACAACTACATACAATGATTACAACTACAGACAATGGTTGTAGCTTGTGGACAACTACATACAATGATTACAACTACAGATAATGGTTGTAGCTTGTGGACAACTACATACAATGGTTACAACTACAGATAATGGTTGTAGCTTGTGGACAACTACATACAATGGTTACAACTACAGACAATGGTTGCAGCTTGTGGACAACTACATACAATGGTTACAACTACAGATAATGGTGGCAGCTTGTGGACAACTACATACAATGATTACAACTACAGACAATGGTTGTAGCTTGTGGACAACTACATACAATGGTTACAACTACAGACAATGGTTGTAGCTTGTGGACAACTAAATACAATGGTTACAACTACAGATAATGGTGGCAGCTTGTGGATTATCGGCAATGTGACAGAGGCATAACAGAGAGTAGATTGTCATTTATTCTATTTGACCGAACTGAAGACATTGTGGTTTACACTTCGCGTGTGACTCTAATATAGTATCGGCAACATATGATTGATGTTTATCTGTCCACAATGATGTATGGTGACAATCGTCTCAATATAAAACACGTATAAGAAACACTAATACCCTTCCCAGACGGGTTCATGAGCATGTAACAGATGCATATTGCTATGTTTTTAGCAATCAAACGTAACTCAGCAGAAAACTTATCTCGGAACATCAGCAAAGGTTTCAAAGAAACAGCTTTCCTCCTTTAAACCTATTTCAGTGATATCACCGCATGCCAGTGCTCACATTATAGAATACATGTCGTGGGTGTTAACCACATCAGTGTGATACAAACGAGCAAGTGTACGGTGCTGAACAAGGGCCATAGTCGAGGCCACAACCCGCTAAGAGATCAATCCTTCAGAGGGACTTGCGGGAACTTCGGTCACTGTCTCATCCATGTTGCCTCCTTATCATCACCAGGTCCCGTTTAACAAAGGTATCGTAGCACATGGACGGTCGTCTCGATTGTCTCTATTGTCACAGGCTGTCGTCATATAGTTGTGTATTGCACAGAGAGAGAGAGAGAGAGAGAGAGAGAGAGAGAGAGAGAGAGAGAGACGGTTGCGATGCAGTCCATGTCTTTAGATCACGGTAGATCTGTGTAGAGAGGGAAAGGTCAACCGCCAGTATTTACCGATCACTAGGTCAGTGCAGGTTCCTCAAGTTTGTTTATTTTCCAAAGGTATCAGATCCCTGCTTGTTTTACTGACTTGTCACAGTGAAAAACATTTCTCAGTGGACTCAGGTTTCCATGTCCTGGCGACATATAATTAAGTCTTATACAATTGTATTGGAAATATCAACTGGTCCATGATGTTTTTTTCATTGCAGTTGCCGCCCACCTCACACACACAATCAATCACCCGTGACAAGACAGAAGCCCCAGCGAACATCACCAGCCCCCACCCCACTTCCCCATCCACACCAAATATTCAGGCAAGCAACGTTCCCTCTGTTACTGTGGAATAAATGCAACATCATGTGATATTATTAACATGTTCTACCTTTGTGTAAATTATACATATTCTCTTTGTTATACTGTTGTGAATATATATAATTGATTGTAAACATTCTACTTAAGTCTGTTGATGTAAATACTAATATAGTAGTGTTTATACTCACTCAGGTGTTGTTATTGCGTGGGTTGGCCGTGGACAGTGGTACCTCTGCTTAGCGAGTTGATCCCCTATCAAGATTGTGATTCATCGGAAATGTTGCCGTCTATAAGAAAGCCTCAATCTGAAACTTCAAAATATAAAGAATTATAGTGTGCAAACACAGGAAATGACGGCCACATGCATGTGTAAAACATTGATACCGTGAAGCCTTCCTTGACGGTGTCCGTCACACGAGCTGCCCCCATGGTGATACATACCTGAACGGTACCACCAGGCGGGTAGGTGGCATGAGTAAAACAGCGATCGAGGGCTAGGCAATAGGTTCTAAGCCTGGCTAACTTTCAACTATGGGCCATAACAAAGTGAACTAGTCAATATAGTTCTTTGTTTGAGTAGTTCATTGTAAGTGTATTTGGTCTGTTGAGGCCATTTGTATATTAGTGACAGCCAGTTGAACGGGATATAGGGGTCCAAATGGACACAGAAATGGAAAAGAACGAGTACCAAGCAGTCATCAAGTTTTTTACTTTAGAGAAAGGTACTCCTCTAGAAATTCATGACCGCATGTCCCAAGTGTATGGGGATAAGTGCCTAGCTATTCCACTGTTAAACGTTGGGCAGCTATGTTTATGGCTGGGAGAACAAGCCTTGATGATGACCCTAGGTCTGGACGTCCCTCAGACACAGGTCTAAGCCATGGATCCATTGAAAGTATTATTCATGAACATTTACAGATAAATAAAATATCTGTTAGTTCGGTGCCAAGTTTCTAAATTCTGACATTGTAAGGGACACTTTACTAAAACTAAAACCCTTCAAAAGGAGATTAGTAACGGGTGAATAAACATGGTTCTACCACTATGATCCGGAGTCAAAACGTCAATCCATGGAATGTCACCATTCCACTTCTCCGGCACCAAAGAAATTTAAGTCTTCAAGATCAGTGAAGAAAGCTATGGCCACTATATTCTGGTATGCAAAGTTGTGATCCTTGTTGATTGCTTAGAAAGTCAAAAGACAATTGCCGGTGCCTACTATGCTGATTTGCTTCATCGCCTGACAGTTTCTATCAAAGAAAAGCGGCGAGGAAAGCTGACTGTTAGAGTTGTACTATTTCAAGACAATACCTCATCTCAAATCTCTCGACTTGCAAAGGCTGCAGTGTGACAATGTGGGTTCGAAGAGCTTCCTCACCCTCCATACTCGCCAGACCTGGCACCAAGTGAGTTCCACTTGTTTTCTAAACAGTAAGAACACCTTCGTGGAAGCACTATGACGACAACGATGACCTCAAAGCAGCCGTGAATGGGTTTTTTCACTGTCGATACGAGAAGTGTATTGAAAAACAGGGAGATTATGTTGAAAAATAAAATTAAAAACACTTCCACAATTGTTGGTTTAGTTTGTTAGAACTTTTTGACCAGCTCTCGTATTACACCTTACATCCCTTCCGACGTGTCGACAAAATTGTGTGAGCAACAAAAGAGGGTTGTGTGATTATGGCTCCTACAATTCTAGTTATACTAGCCTACACAAACAGCAGGAGACAGTAGAACACAACGTGAGATCATGTTATGTGATGCAGATCATTCAGGCGCAAAACATACAATACGTATATATTGTCAAAACAAAATGTGTATGGTCCTTTTATTTTCAAGAGCAACTTTGGTGTGATTCGAGCTCAAAATTTTCTCCTCAGGACTTACCTTAAATTCCTTCATCCTCTGCACTGTATGTGGAGGCCACGGGGAAGTCAAGGAAAACCTCGGGTATTTATTTTTAGCAAAGTCAATCTCGCTTGCCCATTATCCTGACGTTACTATTGCGTGAATTATGTTCCCTGACTGTTTTTGTTGTAAAATGACAAGTTGTTTGGTTGTTTGGTTGGTTGGTTGGTTGGTTAACGCCGCACCCAGCAATTTCAGCTACATGACGGCGGTCTGTAAATAATCGAGTCTGGACCAGACAATCCAGTGATTGATATCATGAGCATCGATCCACGCAATTGGGATATGTTGACATGCATCAACCAAGTCAGCGAGCCTGGCCACCCGATCCCATTAGTCGCCTCTTACATATTGTCCGCCCAGTACCCACTGGCTTAGTCAAGCGTAGGACTCCTAGCGGACAATAAGTCTTTTTACACATGCACGTGTTCCTGAACTACCACTACCACTTCGCCACAGTTAACTGTTTGTTTGTTTGTTATTTAATGCCACACTCTATGCCGGACCAAACAATCCAGTAATTGACATCATGAGCATCGATCCACGCAATTGGGATACGATGACATGCATCAACCCATTCGTGACCAACCCGTCCCAATCCGGGACAAGCCGAATGTAGTAGACTCGTGCCCCTCTCGAAGGTTTTCATATTGGCGTATGAACACGAGAACTACTTCAAACAAGAACGATAACTTTGATTCTACCCCTTTCATAGTAAATTATATTAGTGCTAAAGCAGAGCTCGCTTATTTCTTGTTTCCATAATTAGTAGCTAACAGGTTTAAACTCCATGATATTTTTTACATAACAGTTTCCGATCTTATGACGTTAGGTTCCTTTCATGGACAGTTTTCTTTTACAAATTTCGAAATTCGATGTAATTCGTTCGAATCTTAAATATCTTTGCGTTATGATTTGGGGTATATCAACCATCTCATAGTTGTGAATATGGATTGAGGAATCGTTTTTTCTAGCATGCTGTATTTTTCGTGCTCAGTTATCTCCTCTTAATGTAATGATGATATTTGACACGGAACTGACATGACACAGATATTCACCCAGATATGTATTTATAGCAATTAAATCCGTTTGTAATATATATCGACGGCTTGCCCTCATTTCGCCTACACCTCATTTCGCCTACAATAATTCAAATGCTTACTTGCCTCACCCCTATTATATGAATGGGCATTGTCCATCTCAGGCTGTTAACTAATCCAAGCTCTAATCTAATCCAAGCGGCATAGAGGTTCAAAGTGAAGTTTTTACAACCTATGACAACTTCTCACAACTCTTGTTTGACTTGGTCATTCTGTTAATCCTTAGTTGTTTTCAATGTGCAAGTAAATCTTGTTTAGTAAATAAATCATATTTAATAAATAAGGTATATAGAAGCCTATCATCGCTTCTCACATTGTTTGTAATTGTTACAAACTGGTTAGTTCTTAGTACTGGTTTAATTAAAGGAAATTAGATGTCTGCTCAATTGTTGAACTGTTATTGTTGTTATTATTGCATTGGTATATATATATGTACCTGACCTATCAGCTTACTAGTCAGCATCAAAATGGTAAATCTCCAGAGAGCGGAGTTTGTAACATCACAGAGACGTGGCCAGCAAGTACTTTATGCAGGCTATAGATACAGACTGAATGTCAAGCGTCAAGTTGCTGTTCACTGGAAGTGTGTCCACACAGGTTGCAATGGTAGCTGCAGCACTTTTGCAGAACACGTCGTGTCTACAACTCCTCACAGCCACCCCCCAGTAGAGAATGAAGAACACATCAGACTCATTGGTCGACTCAAGCAGCGTGTCCAGACCGACATTTCTACTGTACAGCAGATATACAACGTAGAACTGGATCAACTTGATGAAGAAGTAGCTGCGACTGCACCTTCTTTTGCAAGTGTTCAAGCTTCCCTGTACAGAAACAGAGCCAAGACTAGTCCACAAGGTCCAGAAACCAGAGCAGCAGTCAACTTGGAAGGAACGTGGACACAGACAGAAGATGGAAGAGACTTTCTGTGCATCAATGACGGGGAAGACGACAGACTACTGGTGTTTGCTACCACTGAGATGTTAGAATTCATGAGTGACTCTGACAGTTTGTTTATGGATGGTACTTTTTTTTTGGTCCTAGCTTGTGGCTCCAAGTGTATATTATCTATTGTCTTGTAAATGGTAAAATGTATCCTGTTGCTTTTTCGTTACTTCCTAACAAGACCAAACATTCATATGTTAGACTGTTTAGGTTGTTGAAGGACACAGTAGGAACCAGAACTGGTACTGAACTTTCTCCAGAGGTGTTTCAGACTGATTACGAGTCAGCAGTCATAAGTGCCTTTGCAGAGGTTTTTCCTGATAGTTATGTTAGGGGTTGTCTGTTTCACTATTCACAAGCTTTGTGGCGTCAGGTAGTTGAGAGAGGTCTTGTACGAGAATACACCAACAATCCAGCGATTCAGTCCCATGTTCGACGTGCCGCAGCACTGCCACTTCTCCCACTTGACCAGGTACAGAATGCATGGGTTGAGGTGATGGAGCAAGGACCTGATGATCAACAGATTGGTGATTTTAACGACTATGTCACCAGCACATGGGTAGATGACGACGCTAGAATCCCCTGCCATATTTGGGACCAGCACGACAACACCGGTCCCCGATCCAACAACCATCTGGAAGGGTTCCACTGTGGACTGAAAAAGAGAATGCCCCGACCTCACCCTAACATCTATCAGTTCTTGAAGTAGATCAAGAAGATTGAAAAGGCAGACTGACGCTCCAGGAAACAAATTGATCTTGGAGGATCATGCAGACTCCGAGCTCGTGTTGACAGACAAAGGGACGAAAGAATTGAAAGACTAAAGACACAGCTTCTTAGTGGAAGAAAAACTGTAATGCAATTTCTTGATGCCGTTGGATATGTACTAAAGCTACAGTAATCATGAGTCATTATTATTATTACTTCAAATGTAAATATCAGCTATTAAACAGTGTATGAAGCTTCAAGATTGTCTTGTCTGTTTAACTGTAATGCAATTTCTTGATGCCGTTGGATATGTACTAAAGCTACAGTAATCATGAGTCATTATTATCATTACTGCATAATGTAAATATCAGCTATTAAACAATGTATGAAGCTTCAAGATTGTCTTGTCTGTTTAACTGTAATGCAATTTCTTGATGCCGTTTGATATGTACTAAAGCTACAGTAATCATGAGTCATAATTATTATTACTGCATGTATGAAGCTTCAAGATTGTCTTGTCCGCTTAACCTTCTTTTGGGTCAGTTCATTATTTTAGAGGTAACACAGCACTTGACTTATGTGCAGTCAGCTGTAAATTTGTTTTGATAAGAGTGTAGGCGAAATGAGGTGTAGGCGAAATGAGGACAGGCCATTACTACTGCCCTGATATTTATAATCCTGCTACACAAATCCAAACGTTAATATCTGACAAAGCGAAGATGAGCATCTTTGTTAAAGCACCAGTTTAACAGGATTGTCTCCTTATACATCAATGCCAGCTGGTATACAATAAATTTACACCCTCAATGTCTGACAAAGTCATATTAATGGATACAACTAGTTAATAAAAGCTATCATTTGATACAAATGTCTAAACTCAGTTAAGCTGACAGACTTTAATTTTGTTCTGCCCTAACAACTAAAATGGATGATTGTACTGAGTGATATATGCTTAGATAAAGTGATGCTCGTGGTATAATGTATTGGTATGTTTGTTAAGTTTTAGATTCTTGTCATTGTACACTAGTAATTTAACCTTACTGTAAAAATCCCATTGACAAATCCCACGAATTCCCTACATGTATTCGCTGTTCATCCAACCTAGACGTAATGCCTCCGTTACATACTTTTGCCATGGTCCATGAATACTTTAAAAGTATGAAAGAAATGAGCAAAGTCACCCATCTCTGCAGTCACATGTCCCGTAGACGTATATAGAGATCTATGTACGTCTTTGCATGCCCACGTTACACATTCTAATATTTCAGAAGGTATATTTCATTAATCGATATAAAAGATTCTTTGGGGTTTTGTCATGCCTGTACTAGAGCATTGGCTGTCTGGGTCTGTTCATTACAATCAAATTCGTAAAAATCGCAAATGGCCCAAAATGTTTGCAACACAATATCGCACACTGAGAGTTTAATAGGTTCGTGAATAATATGTTTTCAAATCGGTGATTAATAAATTACTTTTATACATTTTTCACTTCTTGGTATAATATATAATGGTATATTACATGAAATGTCGTTTTTGAAAGCCAGGTCTACATATAAATCTCAAATGAACGGATGTCGCAATCAAGTGAGCCGTTTCCTCAAGGTAACCAAACGCACGTGTATATTTGAATTTATCGTTTGTTTGTTTGTTTATTTGTTGTTTAACGCTGCACACAGCAATATTCCACCTATATGACGGCGGTCTGTAAATAATCGAGTCAGGACCAGACAATCCAGTGTTTGACATCATGAGCATCGATCCACGCACTTGGGATCGATGACTAACATCAACCAAGTCAGCGAGCCTGACCACCTGATCCCGTTAGTCGCCTTTTACGACAAGCACAGTCGATTTTACGGCAAGCATGAGTTGCTGAAAACCTATTCTATCCCTACAAGTTTCCACATTTTTTAAACAAACGCATATTGCCAAAATTAATTTAAATACTCGGGATTATATTGATCGAAGTACTCATATCCTGATGCGCATTCTGATTGGCTTGCGTCGTTTCGACGCATGGCGGCCTTCGGGGGGGACAAGCCTTGTAGGTTATGGAAACATGCGAGTGGTGACGAATGGCATCAACCAAGTCACTGGGCCTGACCACCCGATCCCGTTAGTCGCTTCTTACAACAAGCTCAGTTGCCTTTCGCGGCAAGCATGGGTTGCTGAAGACCTATTCTATCCCGGGTCTTCACGGGTCCCATAGTTGTAGTGTGTTGTAGGGACTAGCTTTAGGGCGTGTGTTTTAGAAGAAGTATAACTGTGTTAATGGTTATGGTTGCATATTGAAATTCGTGGCAATTATTTGATGGATGAAAAAGATTAAATGGCGCACCCTTCAGTGAAACCCCTGCCATGATGCCTGTACACTTGACAATCATGTCTGCTGGTTTTCAACAACCGATTTGTTATTGCGTTCATATATTGACTGCAGTGTCTTATATCAATTCTTGTAGGATCTTAGACATGTTTTGTGTGCTTGTTCAAGCGGAGAGCCTGAAGGCGTAAGAGATGCCCTGTTCCCCTGGATATGCCCTGTGCCAGCGTCCCTGATGGCGTCAGAGAAGCCAGTGTTCCTGAAGATGTCAGAATGTGTCTTTGTCCTAGAAAGCGTCGGTGATGCCAGTGTTCCTCGAGGCGTAAGAAATGCCATTATTCCTGATGGCATCAGAGATGCCAGAGTTCCCGAAGGCGTCAGCAATGTCCTGTGTCCCTGATGGCGTCAGAGATGCCCTTTGTCCACTGTGCCTTTGTTCCTGAGGTCCTGAGGGCGTCTGTTTTCCTGTGAGTAGTGTTTGGCAAGGACCCATTACACGAAAGACTACCACTGGATATTCAACATTAGGTTGTAATGGTAATAAATCAATATATCGACAACAAAAATATATTTCATTTCAATCGTTTGAAGACTGAAAAAATGTGTATGATTTCCCAAACGTTAAACATATACGTGTACAGTGCAATCTGACGGGCCATGTCGCCTATACAGAGCTGCATCCTTGGTGGCGAACGCTGTGGACTGTCCACACATACGAAACACGGCCTGTTGTTCCCTGTATATACATGTATCCTCTATACAAGGCGCACAGAGACAGACCTTCAAGTTTCGCGAATAATATACAGACATGAATAGTGGCCATATTACCAATTCATATAGCTGGAGTATGTCTGAAAATGTCGTACACACAGTTGACTCCGGGGATTAACCCACTACTCACTATAATACCTAGCATAACCATTACGAGGTGAGCTTATCTGGCGCCATGGATACTTGCAATGTCACGAGGAGGCAACATGCACCGCAGCCTCCGCCCTACTGCAGCTCCTCTGTGCAAGATGTGCAGATCACGCGGGAGGATTAAAACACCAGAACCATTTCTGATAAGCCATGTATGGAAACATGTGTTACACAAAACAGATAAGTGCTATTCACTTGCCATCAAAGACATCGTTTCTGAAATCCCAAATGAAATTGTCCCCCTTTGAGTGCACATTGAACGTTCAGATCAAAGTCGTGAGTTGGTGTATTATTCAAGTAACTCAACGCAGGTACACTGTCCAGTGATAAATCATGTGATGCCGCTCAGCGCGTGCAACTGGAGCACCGCACCGCCCCTCTGAGGCAGGAAAGGTTACGACTCTTTGATTCTGGGCAATAAATTCTCATATATTTCAAAGATAGGAGTATTTTTCATCTTGTGTAGGAAGATTAGCACTGTGTGGTTGCAGTATTCTCCCTGGGGAACACCGGAGGGAATAACACGACAGATAGGATCTTATCACCAGTCAGTAGCCCTTTGGCTGGGGACCCATTTTAAACTGTAGTAAAAATTATATGTTAACTTCACAGCTCTTTTGCGCATCAACAGGTTGGTTAAGGCCAAGTGGGACCAAATGATATATCTGAGGAGTGATGGCGAATACCTGCGCCGGGCTTCGTGTACATGTTGACCCGAAGCATGATAAAGCTTCACTTATGCCATAGTGTGTAGTCGATCGTACACTTTCACATTTTCGAATTATCGGAAGTCCACACAGCCATACAGAGCTTTTGCTTAGGAGACCCTAACAACGATCATTCGAAAATAATATTAATACGAGTCTGACAATGGTCGCCGTAGTAGCCAATTCGAAAATATTCTACCTGCTCAGTCTGCATCTATCATTGTGGAATTTAATAGTGAGTAACGTTGTGGCTCGCACAATACTTGTATGATATGGTCCGAAAAGTCACGATTATTTTTGCAAGTAGGGCGAGTGCAAGGCCGTGAGGCCGAGAACTTGCCCCACGTGCAAAAATAATCTTGACTTTTCGTACCATATCCAACTTAAAACAAAGTCCCTCTCAAAATACATGTTAAACTAATGTCCACCTAATATGCACGTTCTTGTTTATGCTGAACAGATAGTAACTGCGCGCATGAACGCGCTAAAGTTCGAGCAAAACTATTGGAGGCCTCGTCTAACAAGAGCGCGGAAAAGCACGTGCGATTTCTCATTTAGCTTTCAGTCTCTGTTATTGATAAACATGGGAGATTCCGATTCCGATTCCGATATTCATTTCACTACACAAAGTCATCTTACGAGCTCATACCAGGCAGAATGTAACTCAGATTTTGAAAGACTTATTAATACTGATATTGAAAAATTTGACGTGGCTGTACAAGATTTTGATGTGGGTAAAAGTGAATCTTGGAATCAGATGAGTTCTCTGGAAATGATACAGATTTGGTGGAACTCTCTCAACAAGCACAAGCAAGTATTCCCCAGGTCATACCAATTCCCGTTACTACTCATACCATTGATGACGCAGATAGTATTTCCGGAAATAACGCAGGTACTATTCCTAACCGTTTCAGAGCAGGATCTTCTAAGTCTTTGTAGTTCGGGTTTTTCTTAGAACACAGAAAACAAGAGTAGGGCGGCCCTCAACGTCTTCCAAGCCTGTGTTAAAGAAAGACAATCACGTGGGTTTAGTGATGACGTCGTGTTAACCCCGACATTATTGCTCTTTCGTATCGTGAAACAGATCTTATGAAAAACTCCTATGCGTTGTTTGGTGGAAGTACGAAACCAAAAGGGTGAAGAATATCGGGGAAATACGTTATATGAACTGATTGCGTCATTGCAATACTATCTCCGAAGACATGATATCGAGTTTCAACGTCAACTCTAGCAGTAACTGAAACAACTACAGCCGAGAGTGCAGCCAAAAAATCCATGAAACTGGTATTACCAGATGGGGCAACTTTGTCGTTGTCTCTCTGAAATAATTTTAATTTCTTATGTGTCTCCGTTTCATTTACCTCAGAGGACAGAAGTCACGGTAGTTTTATAGTGTTAACACAAATACAGGACGGTTCGTGTATTTGGGGTTTAGCGCCCTTTTCACAAACAGAATTTCAGTTATATCCCGGCGGCATGTTCATTGTATGTGTTGCAGGTTTACGTGCGAACGTCTAGTGGTATATGCAAACCAACGGTGTGTGAAGTTCCTTAACTGATTGGACCGCCTCCGTGGTCTAGTGGTAGAGCGTCCGCCCGGAGAGCGTCCACATCATACCACAAGACGTTAAAGATGGTACTTATTGTTACCCTGTCTGGCGCTCGGCATTAAGGGGCTAAAACAAGGACTGGTCGGCTCGGAGTCAGTATACTGTGTCTGAGTGGGGTATTCATGTTACACTGGTATCTCAGTGGGCTAGCACTATAAATCGATTTCCGGCATGGGTGTCATGTGTGAAGCCCATTTCTGGTGTCCCCCGCCGTGATATTGCTAAAAGCAGCGTAAAACCATACTCACTCACTCACTATAAATCGGCATCAGTCCGGACTAGTACAAGCAGCCACACACACACACACACACACACACACACACACACACACACACACACACACACCTTCCCAATTTCCCAAGTGTGACACGTTTGAGCATGTGTAGACGTTGCTAGATAAGTGCAAAAATCTTGGACGCGACGTTAAACCCCATTTCAACTCACCTCATTAACTGATTGAGAGGATGCATTTCTGCGTTTTGTCTATCAAAGATCACAAACAAGGTTCGACTGACATGATCGGCTAATAGAGTTTAAAACTATTGGAAGGTGAACATTAGTAGATAACTATTGGAGAGTATACCTGCAATACACTGACATTCGTGTGACTTTGTTTTAATCTAGTTTAACTGAATTTTGAATATTTAAACAGCTTTAAAAAACACAAGCCCTTAGAAAATAGAACTAGCAAGCTTATTTGCATATCTGCAGTGAATTCCCATGATTCCGTCGAGACAGCAGGCATATTGCAAGTAGGGTGTTTGTCAATTCCTCAGCCATTTCTGCATTTACTTTTGTCAAGTATTTTGTAAAGCCGATGCCTACACCTGTGTTAAACATGAAGAAATATAAGTTTGGGTCTTTCCTACTCCTGTTATCAACGTTCAGTTTAATGTACATGTACATGCCGTTGTGTAGAACTGGTTTTAAACATTGGTTACCTTGCTTTATAGTATGCTGCAACATTCATAAACACTCAGGTGAACTTCATAGCATAGGTGCTGTTTGAAGTAAATTACCCCGGTAGCTATGACAACCGTAGGTTCGAACTCCAAATGCGCCCCGACTATGATCGTTGATGTTGGTCTCACCAGAGTGGCAAAAGTCGTCGGCCTGCGTTATGTAGGGCCTCCCACGTCTTTAGTCAGACGCTAGCATGGGAAGGTATACCCATGTGAGGTCATGTTCTGTATACGTCCATCAGTGTGGACTTTAAGTAACCGTGCATTTAGCTCCATTATTAGTCAGATTAAGAGACTCTTTTCCTTCAGACAATGTTCCTTTAGAAAGAGGATACATCATTTTTATGCCTCTTTCCCAGCGGTCTCAACGGCCATATGCCAAGAATCTTTTCATTTCATCTCCATTCCACAAATTATATTTTACTCTTCTGTCTCGTTAAGGCTTGCCGAATTCTCGCGAGACTTCAGAGTCATTCCATTAACATTTCCCCAGAGGTCATACTGTTCTTTCACTGTTGCGCGATAGTCTGTATGAATACCTCGCTGGATTGCTGAATGGAGAATCAACTGCATTTGATAGTCTGTAAGCAGCTTACAACAAACTTTATATACTGCATTGAAAGGATGGGTGTAAATACCAGTTTCAGTCCAATATTTCACTGGCTGGAGAACTGTTTACCTAGACGTGCTAGTGACAGCGGTCCTAGCTCTTAGTGTAGTGTCCTCATCTGATGCAACCAACATTGAAAGTATGCGAGTATTGAATACATGTAAATGTCGGATTGTGGAATTCGATATCTCTCCTAGAACGGTACATCTATGTTTTTTGTCTTGGATAAGGATGTAATGTTTATGAAGACTAGATTGTCGCCGTGGCAAGCACGAAGAAATAATTGCATATAAAGCATCCCTTACATAAGTGCTAAAACTCTCATCCGACTGATCCACAGACAGACTTACTGTGGGAAGATTTACATTTATATTGTAACCATGGATCTCTGGGGTTTTACCATGGGCCCATGACTGTAACCATGGATCTCAGAGGTGTTACCATGGGGCCGTGACGAACAATGGATCTAAGGGGTGTTACCATGGGGCCGTGACTGTAACCATGGATCTCAGAGGTGTTACCATGGGGCCGTGACGAACAATGAATCTAAGAGGTGTTACCATGGGGCCGTGACTGTAAGCATGGATCTCAGTTATGGGCACAGACACATAAATAGTTTCAGTTGTTTCAGCTCGGACAGACCACATGCCTAAGGCAAACAGTTATGTGCACGGACAGACCAAATGTTTTAGGTAAACGGTTGTGTGCACGGACAGACAAAAAGCTTCAGGTAAACAGCTGAGTGCACGGACAGACCACATGTGTCAGGTAGACAGTTGTGTGCACGGACAGACCATATGCTTCAGGTAAACAGTTGTGAACACGAACAGACCACATGCTTCATGTAAAGAGTTGTGTGCACGGACAGACCACATGCTTCAGGTAAACAGTTGTGTGTACGGATAGACCACATTCTTTAGGAAAACAGTTGCGTGCACGGGCAGACCATAAGCTTCAGGTAAACAGCTGTGTGCACGGACAGACCATATGCTTCAGGTAAACAGTTGTGTGTACGGACAGACCATATGCTTCAGGTAAACAGTTGTTTGCACGGACAGACAAAAACCTTCAGGTAAAGAGTTTTTGCACGGACAGCCAAAGAGTTTCAGGTAAACAGTTGTGTGCACGGACAGACAATGGGCTTCAGGTAAACAGTTGTCTGCACTGGCAGACCATTAGCTTCAGGTAAACAGTTGTGTGCATGGACAGATCAAGGGATATTATGTCAGTTCGATATTTTTCCAGTGTCCAAGTCTCATATTTTTAAACTTGTTGAATTGTAAAATGTTTACATTAGATCAAGAGAAAATTAATGTTAAGAAGAATATTAAAGCTGGTTAAATGTTATATTGATATATTCTCCAAACGCCTTCTTCAATTTCATAATTCTGATAATGGTCTTTCGGGTTTTTCTTGCAGCAACTTAGTTTCCCATGCATCATCTCGGCTTCTTTGAAGGGCCTGGATTCAGCGGATCTTCAAAGAAATGCTTCCTTACCGAAATACGTAGATCTCTTCACTCTTTACTCCATTTGATCTGAAGAGGGAAATTTTAATTTGATTAAGTCCACGTGTTCCCGAGATACCCTGAGCTGTCCTGTGATCGCTATCTCTCCTCTCTCACCACACACTCGGGCTCACGGGAACTCAACCGGAAAATCTACACCATTTATTTTGTTTCTAACAGCAATAAAACAACAAATAATCGTCATGACTTCTTATTTCCTCCTTGAAACACGTGCAAACCGTGATTTTCTTCACGCGATTTCCATCCACTACCGTGACGGGGGTGTTTGTTTACACGTGCGTTTTATGTAACGTGAAATGTGGTACTCTGAGACTATTGCGACTTCTCAAATTAAACTTCAGGATGAAAAACAGACATAGACTGGTGAGGCCTTTTGAAAGTGAAAACTACAACTGTGACATGTGGATTAAAACTTAGTGCATGCCATGACCACATCAAATAATACCGTCGTCTAATCGTGACAAAACATCATATGGTCATAGCAGAAATAGGACAAGTATGTCTTTATCTAGTCTCACATATAGACCCTGAAATTAACGTATGTATAAGATTAAAAAAAGGCAAATCTATAAAAGAACAGAAAGGGGATGAGTGTTGGCTGCTAGATCTGAGAAGGTGATGAAAATGTTATGAAATATACTAACGGAAAAAAGTATCTGTGCTTCTTTTTAAGTTCAATAAAAACAAATTATTCTGAAATAAATAATGCAGCTTTCAATATTTATTCATGAAGACATCTCCTCGACTTTAAGGTCATGATTCAAAATTTACACGTGCATGTTCATGCACGGCGCACAGTTTGGATGTTTAGGCGTATATTGGGAGAATGATACTCATACACGTGGTTCTTAAATGTGAACAGCACACAACGACTGTTCAGCTATTAGGTGCTCTTAAAAACATTCAGCGTTTAAGCGTAAATAACACTTACCTAGTGCCACGGCTTGCTGAAAATCAACGTCTACGCGCCGTGGGTACCCTGCAAACAGCAATGGCGCAAAACGAAGTTATCGGACATTTAATGTTTACAATAGTTTGTTTGTTTGTTTGTTGTTTAACATCGAGAATGTAGCGAGCATCGATCTACGAAATTAGGATACGATAAGCTGCATCAACAAGTCAGCGAGCCTGACCACCCGATCCCGGTGTAATAGACAACACAAATCATGATTGTTAATGGCAAGTTGAATGGCGTACGCAACCCGGATGACTTCGTTCCAGATCATGTTCTACCCTTTATGCAAATGCAGGACGTTGCAGCGGGATGATGCCCGCCCACGTGTTGCACGTATTGTAACAGACGTTTTGATGCATCTTAACACTGCTGTACTGCCATGGCCGGCTGTTCTCCAGACCTCTCCCCCATAGAACATGTCAGGGATGAGATGGAGAGACAGCACCAGAACCAGCCCGTAATGCTCCATCAGGTGGCCCAATCTTTCATTGACATTTGGAGCAGCAACCCAAGACTGTTTTGAATCGTCTGGTGTCTCCAATGCAACGCCGCTGCCCCGCCTGTATCAGCGCAGATGAGGGACATATTGAACATACAAGTACTATACAAGACTTTAGACTTGAATTGCTACACAGATAGATCCCTCTCTACAGCGGGACATACAAGACTTGCTAGCTATCCTGTCAGAGAAATACAATTGTATAGTATACAGCGCTGACTGAAGAGATATTTTGACTCGCCCCTTTTCAAGAACATTTGACATGGTCGGTCGCTGAACAAAAGACACCGTGGCGGTATCATGTTAACTAATTATCATGGATCGCGTATCTCCATTACATAATTGTTCATCACTGTTGACCGATGTGACACATGTGTTGCATTTCGTCGGTTGTTGTGTGACTTTAAGCTCGACATGCGTCTATTGTCTCCACTGTCAGTAGCTTGGTACTTCACCTTGGGAGGAGGTCACATCAGAGTTCAGCATTCTGGCCTTTCCAAAACATCTGATTTGTGTGAACAATGGGTTCTTCCATAATGTTGTCAACGTGCTTTGTCTATTCCCTGGAGTGTGTAAAAACATGATAAAAGCCACGTTGAATTCCTAATTAGTAATTACATTTAGAAATTACAATGGACTAGTTTTGGGGTTGTGGTGGAACTTGTGTCATCCTATTTAGTACATCTTGACCCTGTAGCGCGAGGCGGACAGTCAGCCCCAAACTCCACGCCGTCTTTGTTGAGTCTTTCACCAGTGTTCACTGCCAATTTGCGGTGGCTTGTCGACCAATATCAAACTCGTAACAGCTGAAGTGACCGACTCAATACGACGAAAGTCTATCGGCAGCCGCAGAAATGGCACAACTTGCACATAAAGGTTATCGGTATCAAGGTCACGAAACATTATCAAAAATGAAAAAAACAGATTGCTGCATGGCGTGATAAGACCTTCAGTAAGAGTCTGTCTCTATGTTTCATTTGGTGTGGTTGGCGCATGCATACATCTGTCTGTGATCAGAATACGAGCGTCGTGATTTGGTTGTCTGTGGTATTGACAGAAGTACTAGAAACCAGATCACCATGCAGGGCACCACGACCACTCGGCCTGGACAGGTTGAAAATACTACACGACTGCGTCTTCCAAATGCAGGGCTTTCATTATTATTATTATTGTTTAGTCCAATCTACGAAAAGAACATCAATTCTTAGTCACCGTAAAAATTTATTGCGCATCACTGAAGCTCTGTGACCATATATTTCAACTCTCGATATGAACGACAGCTATTGTAGTCATCGCTCCGGATAACGTTGACCCATTTGTTGTTCACAAGAGTAAACATGGACAACGCCTGCCGCTTTGACGGAGAGAAGCAACAAGCAGGGGGTCAGACGCCGACCCTGTCTGACACCAGTCACACATCAGCCAGGATTAACAATGTTTGATTTGCCACTTGTCTTTAGAGTATTCTGTCAGCTAATTGGACGTGGTATCAAGCTATCCTTATGGAAACTTGCGGTGTGCTTGAGCACACATCACTGGACGTGGGTGTTTATTCATGGATTCCCGTTTCTTTTGAAGGTGGCGTGCAAGAAAATGTAATTGAGCGTGCAAAGCGAGAGAGCAAAGCCGTTTGAAGCAAACTACAACTATTTGTTCGTCGTGTTTGCACGAACATCACGTAATAATCTCACATTGTATCTAACACGCTAACAAACAGCCGGTAGAAAGTGATGTAACAATCCTTGATAGAATACCGTCTTCCTTCTGTTATACATTGTGCTGTCTAGCTTGGGAGATATTTCAAAGGCCTTTGTGACATAAGGCACAAATGCTTTCCATAGCGTGGTTGAGAATCGTCGTGTGCCTCCATATTGAGGGAGACATGTCAAATGAAAACGTGGTTAAACAGTAATGACATGCTGGAAGTGTGCTGTCTTTTCGAACCTTCCACATATATCTATCACGTACCGTCTTTTCGAACCTTCCACACATATCTACCACACGCTGTCTTTACGAACCTTCCACACATATCTACCAAGTACTGTCTTTTCGAACCTTCAACATATATCTATCACATGCTGTCTTTTCGAACCTTCCACACATATCTACCACGTGGTGTCTTTTCGAACCTTCCACCTATATCTACCACATGCTGTCTTTTCGAACCTTCCACACATATCTATCACTTCCTGTCTTTTCGAACCTTCCTCATATCTATCACGTGTTGCCTTTCGAACCTTCCACATATATCTATCATGTGTTGTCTTTTCGAACCTTCCACATATGTATCACGTGCTGTATTTTCGAACCTTCCACACATAACGATCACGTGCTGTATTTTCGGACTTCCCATACATATCTACCATGTGCTGTTTTTTCGAACCTTCCACACATATCTATCACGTACTGTCTTTTCGAACCTTCCACACATATCTATTACGTGCTGTCTTTTCAAACCTTCCACATATGTATCACGTGTTGTCTTTTTTAACCTTCCACATATCTATTACGTACCGTCTTTTCGAACCTTCCACATATCTATCATGTGCTGTCTTTTGAACCTTCCACATATATCTATCACTTGTTGTCTTTTCGAACCTTCTACATATCTATCACGTTCTGTCTTTTTTAACCTTCCACATATATCTATCACTTGTTGTCTTTTCGAACCTTTCAAACACATATATCACGTACTGTATGCACGATCCTCAAATACGAATAGAGGACTTGCTGTGTATTCGAACCTGCCCACATGTACCTTATGTCAGTCAGTATAATGCATGCTGTGTTTCCAAACATTCCACTCGCGTTATACAATTATCATAACAACTTGCTGTATCTGACATGCGCTGTCACCATGTGTCCTATATCCCACATGTACCTTACGTCAGTCAGTATAATGCATGCTGTGTTTCCGAACATTTCACTCGCGTTATACAATTGTCATAATCACTTGCTGTATCTGACATTCGCTGTCACCATGTGTCGTATTTTCATAATCACCTCCTATATCTGACGTAAGGTGTCGTATTTTCATAATCACCTCCTGTATCTGACAGGGTGTCGTATTTTCACCATCATGTGCTGTATCTTACATGCGCCCTCACCATGTGTCGTATTTTCACCATCACCAAGTTTATCTGACATGCGCTGTCACAATCTCTCCTATTTTCATAATCACCTTCCACGCATATCTATCACGTGCTGTCTTTTCGAACCTTCCACATATCTATCACGTACCGTCTTTTCGAACCTTCCACACATATCTATCACATACCGTCTTTTCGAACCTTCCACACATATCTATCACGTACCGTCTTTTCGAACCTTCCACACATATCTATCACGTGCTGTCTTTTCGAACCTTCCACACATATCCATTATGTGCTGTCTTTTTTAACTTTCCACATATCTATCACGTGCTGTCTTTTCGAACCTTCCATACATATCTATCACGGGGTGTCTTTTCAAACCCTCCACATATATCTATTACCTGCTGTCTTTTCGAAACCTTTCACACATATCTATCACTTCCTGTCTTTTCTAACCTTCCATGCATATCTATCACGTGCTGTCTTTTCGAACCTTCCACATATCTATCACTTACCATCTTTTCGAACCTTCCACATATGTATCACGTGCTGTATTTTCGAACCTTCCACACATAACGATCACGTGCTGTATTTTCGGACTTCCCATACATATCTACCATGTGCTGTATTTTCGAACCTTCCACACATATCTATCACGTACTGTCTTTTCGAACCTTCCACACATATCTATTACGTACCGTCTTTTCAAACCTTCCACATATGTATCACGTGTTGTCTTTTTTAACCTTCCACATATCTATCACGTACCGTCTTTTCAAACCTTCCACATATCTATCATGTGCTGTCTTTTTTAACCTTCCACATATATATTACTTGTTGTCTTTTCGAACCTTCCACATATCTATCACGTTCTGTCTTTTTTAACCTTCCACATATATCTATCACATGTTGTCTTTTGGAACCTTTCAAACACATATATCACGTACTGTATGCACGATCCTCAAATACGAATAGAGGACTTGCTGTGTATTCGAACCTGCCCACATGTACCTTATGTCAGTCAATATAATGCATGCTGTGTTTCCAAACATTTCACTCGCGTTATACAATTGTCATAACCACTTGCTGTATCTGACATGCGCTGTCACCATGTGTCGTATTTTCATCATCACCTCCTATATCAGACGTAAGGTGTCGTATTTTCATCATCACCTCCTATATCTGACGTAAGGTGTCGTATTTTCATAATCACCTCCTTTATCTGACAGGGTGCCGTATTTCACCGTCATGTGCTGTATCTTACATGCGCCCTCACCATGTGTCGTATTTTCACCATCACCAAGTTTAACTGACATGCGCTGTCACAATCTCTCCTATTTTCATAATCATCTTCCACGCATATCTATCACGTGTTGTCTTTTCGGACCTTCCACATATCTATCACGTACCGTCTTTTCGAACCTTCCACACATATCTACCACGTGCTGTCTTTTCGAACCTTCCACACATATCCATTATGCGCTGTCTTTTTTAACTTTCCACATATCTATCACGTGCTGTCTTTTCGAACCTTCCACATATCTATCATGTACCGTCTTTTCGAACCGTCCATACATATCTATCACGGGGTGTCTTTTCAAACCTTCCACATATATCTACCACGTGGTGTCTTTTCGAACTTTCCACATATATCTGTCACGTGCTGTCTTTTCGAACCTTCCGTAATCGCATCCTATATCTGACAGGGTGTCGTATTTTCACCATCACCCACTGTATCTGACATGCCCTCTCACCATGTGTCGTATTCCCATAATCACCTGCTGTATCTGACATCAGCTATCGCCATGTATTTTATTAATCATCTCCTGTTTCGGACATGCGCTGTCACCATGCGTCGTATTTTCATAATCACCTGCTGTTTGCGATATGCGCTGACCTCTGGACCCATGAGTCTCTCGCTGAGGTACTGAGGTTTCCAATCCCCAATCGCGTCTCTATCATGTGCTGTGTAGGCTGTGTGTTGTGTTGTATCCCGTCCCGTTTGTCCAACCATCGACACGTTGCCACCACATGCAGTATTTAATTACAAACTGCTCGTCATGTCTAACATGCGATGTGTTTTCGAATATTTACCCTTTTGTAGCTCTTCCATCAGCATTAAACTGACACGTGCCGTTTTCGAACCGTCCACTCGTATCTAGTACGTTTTCGAACCGCCACGGCACATTATAGGGCACGCTGCGCTTGTCCTTTCACCTGTCTCCATCACGAACTGTGTTTTCGAATCGACCACCCGCATCACAGGACGTGCTGTGATTGAAAACGCTATGTTTCCGAACATTCCACCTGCATATAGTATATAGCATATGCATAGTTTTCATCCCCGACCACATACATATCTAGAAAGTGATGTGTTCTTCACCCCGTCCCTTTGTGTACATATAAACCACGGGCTGTGTTTTTCAACACGCCATTTCCAAACGTATGTGCTGTATTTTCCGCTACCCGAAATTGCACGTTCTCTGTCGTCACACCGTCCACTCTCATTTATCACAGCTGTTTTTATCCACTAGTATTTAGCACGACCCTTGTTGTCTAATCGTCCACTCACATCAAGCACGTGACGTGTTTTTGAACCATCCACCCTTATTCAGCAGTGCTGTGTTTTCGAACAGTCCAATTGTTTGCATACTGCCACGAAGCAAAGGTCAACCAACTGTCTAGTAACACTATGGGTTTTTTTCGAACGGGAACGATTGGTAGGCTCCTGTTGGTAAATGAATCCAATTCACCTGTATCCAACACCTGGCGCTCACCCTCATGGTTACCCTAAATCTGATACCAAAATAACCCGAATAACACTGAATAAATCTCACAACAGGTTGACGCGAATGAACAATGAATGTTGTCATCAAATAAACACGTGAAGATGAACGATGGAACACGAGCAGCAGTTTGGCGGAAACATGATGCGTGACCCCACCATCTCTTTAAGTTCACTGACAAAATATGAAAGCATGATTTATGGGTGTTTCAGTGCTGTGTAGAACTATGGTAAAATTATATAGGGGGCTATGTAGTTAGGGTTGTGGAGCTGACTTACCTGCTACGAGACTTACCTGCAGCCAGGGCAGGCCCACACCAGCCGGGAGACTTGCCGGATAAGTACAGTACACTCCTGAACAAAGCAACCACAGCAGATTCATTACACGCTGGTGTTTTGTTCAACAGAGAAGCAGGTGGGTGCCACGCGAGAGGAGGCGGCGCGGGCCGGAAAAAGCTGCAGGTCAATTCATTTAGTTCAGTCTTGAGTGTTTTGAATAATTACTTAACATTCAGCAGGTATATCTCATGTGTCCGTATACACCTGTACTGTCACTGTCTCTCCTGTATCCGCCTGCACCTGTACTGTCACTGTCTCTCCTGTATCCGCCTGCACCTGTACTGTCACTGTCTCTCCTGTGTCCGCCTGCACCTGTTGTGTCATTGTCTCTCCTGTGTCCGCCTACACCTGTACTGTCACTGTCTCTCCTGTGTCCGCCTACACCTGTTGTGTCATCGTCTCTCCTGTGTCCACCTAACCCTGTACTATCATTGTCTCTCCTGTGTCCGCCTACACCTGTTGTGTCATTGTCTCTCCTGTGTCCCCTGCACCTGTACTGTCACTGTCTCTCCTGTGTCCGCCTACACCTGTTGTGTCATCGTCTCTCCTGTGTCCCCTGCACCTGTACTGTCACTGTCTCTCCTGTGTCCGCCTACACCTGTACTGCCACTGTCTCTCCTGTCTTAGCCTGGACCTGTACTGGCATTTTCTCTCCTGTATCCCCTGCACCTGTACTGTCACTGTCTCTCCTGTGTCCGCCTACAAGGGTACTGTCATTGTCTCTCCTGTGTCCGCCTACACCTGTTGTGTCATTGTCTCTCCCGTGTCCCCTGCACCTGTACTGTCACTGTCTCTCCTGTGTCCGCCTACACCTGTACTGCCACTGTCTCTCCTGTCTTAGCCTGGACCTGTACTGGCATTGTCTCTCCTATGTCCGCCTACACCTGTACTGTCACTGTCTTTCCTATGTCCGCCTACACCTGTACTGTCACTGTCTCTCCTATGTCCGCCTACACCTGTACTGTCATTGTCTCTCCTATGTCCGCCTACACCTGTACTGGCATTGTCTCTCCTGTATCCACCTACAAGGGTACTGTCATTGTCTCTCCTATGTCCGCCTACACCTGTACTGGCATTGTCTCTCCTGTATCCACCTACAAGGGTACTGTCATTTTCTCTTCTGTATCCGCCTACACGGGTACTATCATTGTCTCTCCTGTAAACTTTACAAACGGGACCACGCCCAAACGAGCGAAAACGACCCAGAGTCAAGATACGTCAAATGGATTTCACCTGTTTTGCACCTGTCTTGGGTTATATCTTGCAATGTGTATTCAAGTCTTCGCCTAGTGCCCACCTTAAATATTTTTATGTCCTTATGTAGAACAACAGACCGTTAGTTTAGCCTTGATATTATTACGCAGATACCTAAGCAGATGAGCACAATATTGGTTATTAATGGTGTGACCGTTCGGGAACAGAACAGAAAAGACTTTGCCTTCTTCAGAGGAGATGTTTCTACTTCTTTGACAGTTGTTTAGTCTCTGTTTGACAGTGGTGAAGACAACACTAATCCATGGTTAAAAATCAGCTGGGTCTGCTTCAAAACGAAGTAAATTCTCACGACAGATGACGAACGTTGAGTGTCTCTGATCGGGAGTCCAAAGCCTTGGAACCCAGCAAGCTGAAACCTTTGTCATACACAAACCATTCCTCAGAACGTTCGCAACTCATGAGACATGCCTACTGTATTGGCTAGGTGACGTGTTGTGAGTCGTCGATCATCCATAATCATATTAACATTTTCCTTAATGGTGGTCTTCGTCATCTTGGATCTTCTTCGAGGATATATCTCTTACCTCTTGAACTCCGATGCCCACCCCTTAACAGTGGCAAAGGAAGGAGCATTATCCCCCAAGGGACCGGCCATTTGATATTCTGGGGGGGGGGGGGGGGGGGGGGGGGGGTTGTCTGATATTTTGTATCGGGATATATTCTACCAATTTTTGTGTGGCCACTGCAACGCAAGAACCAGTAGC
The DNA here is from genome assembly GCF_022045235.1 of Haliotis cracherodii. Classification (NCBI taxonomy): domain Eukaryota; kingdom Metazoa; phylum Mollusca; class Gastropoda; order Lepetellida; family Haliotidae; genus Haliotis; species Haliotis cracherodii. Next base: position 52,131,925 of record NW_027266297.1, on the reverse strand, counting down.
CAGAATCCCTCCATCATGCGCGTGCGTATCAATGGGAATTGGTACATATCCAAACTCAGGTCTCGGGACTAAGGGCAGATAATTCAAATATGATTTATTTATCTCCGATACATTGATTCTGAGAATGGCTTTCGGGTGGTAATTTTTGACAACTAGGGATGACAATTTGCATCAACATCGTCTAAGCGAGCATATTGGATTAATTACTTCATAAAACTGCATAAAACACTATATATATCAGAGGCTGTTGGCCCAATAGCTTTCAAATTACTATAGGCACGTGACACCATTACCATCATTTTCGACTGGTTGCTCCAAGATGCTAAATTCAACGTTTGCCAGCCATATATATTTATATAATCGTAGCTGTCAATTGTTTTCGTTGCATTTATGAGCATAGCTTCTTTGATTGACCTTAGGTATTTTTTAAATTACCTGATCATGTTTCCTTTGTACTTCGTTATACCGACTGATTTAGTTGAATATCTCGACAAATGATTCTTTAGGAGGAGCTTTTCAAACAACAAATTTTGGTGTGATTTTCTATTAACATGCGTTATCATCTGCGACATGCATTAAATAAAAACACAGTCCGCTCTGAATGACATTGGGTGTATAAACCAGAATAAAACCCATACCAGAGTCAGCTTTGGATGACATAGGGTGTATATACTAGGATAAAGCTTATACCAGAGACCGCTTTGAATTAAATAGGATGTATATACCAGGATAAAACACATACCAGAGTCCGCTTTGAATGACATAGGGTGTATGTACCAGGATAAAACACATACCAGAGTCCGCTTTGAATGACATAGGGTGTATATACGAGGATAAAACACATACCGGGCCGCTCTGAATGACGAAGGGTGTATATACCAGGATAAAGCTTATACCAGAGACCACTTTGAATTACATAGGATGTATATACCAGGATAAAACACATACCAGAGTCCGCTTTGAATGACATAGGGTGTATATACCAGGATAAAACACATACCAGAGTCCGCACTGAATTAAAACATATACTGGTGTCCTCATGGAATGAAACATATACCAGAGAGCGCATTGAATGAAACATGGGATATATTATTAGGATAAAAAAAAACCCAGGTGTCGGCTATGAATGAAATAGGGTGCATATATCAGGACAAATCACATACCAGTGTCCGCCTTGAATGAAATATAGGATATATTATCAGGATAAAAAACAAACAGGTGTCCGCATTGAATGAAATAGGGTCCATATATCAGGATAAATCACATATCGGTGTCCGCATTGAAAATAATATGGTACATATATCAGGATACTCCATTTCGAATGACTGATTTGATAAAAAGAAAACAATATTAGTATTTGAGGGCAGCGATCTGGGACGGAAGTGGACTCTGCGCATGCGCAAGATGGCGGTACTTCCGGTTCCGGGGAGTGCGTGCGCGCATCCAAGATGGCGGCATTTCCGGTTCTGGGAGGGCGTGCGCCTCCAAGATGCCGGCAATTCCGGTTCCGGGAAGGGCGTGTGCGCCTCCAAGATGGCGGCACGTCCGGTTCCGAGGGGCATCCCCCCATCCAAGATGGCGGCGGCGGGAAGGCCGGAAGGTGGATTTATTTTCTCTAAGGATGTCAGTTTAAATAATGCTAACAAGCTCTATCTATTTTATAATGTCTTAAGTCTGTTTGTTTGTTTGTTGTTTAACGCCGCAATAATCAAGCTATATGACGGCGGTCTGTAAAATAATCGAGCTTGAACCAGACAATCCAGTGAATGACATCATGAGAATTGATCCACGCAATTGGGATCGATGACATGTATCAACCAAGTCAACGAGCCTGACCACCCGATCCCGTTAGTCGCCTTTTACGACAAGCATAGTCGCCTTTTACGGCAAGTATGGGTTGCTGAAGACCTATCCTACCCCGGAGTCTTCACAGGCGGGAAGGCGGGAAGAAGGAAGGCGGGAGGAGGAGGGAGGGAGGAGGAGGGTGTGCAGGGTGTGTGCCGATTGCAAGTGGAGATGATAGATCACTGAGACGTGCTTATACACAGTCGATGACCCAGCAACTTTGTTGCTAGGTTGACGTCACATCGCCGAAGGATCTTGCAACAAAAGTCCACAATGACGTCATCGGGTATTATGAGGTGATTGTAAACTTTGAGGTGCAAGGTCTCGTTCCACAGGGCGATCGTATTAGAGCACTATGACAGTCGTTCGTCTAAGTTAAAGTTTGTGAGTTGCGATCACCTTAGCGCTACGATCATGTTGTGGAACGGACGTCTGAATTCTAAAGGTGAACCGACATGGACAGACATGGACGTGGTGTATGAATGCAGGGTTGGTGGGTTGGTTTGTTGTTTAACGTCGCACTCAGCAATATTCCAGCTATATGACGGCGGTCTGTAAATAATCAAGTCTAAACCAGATAATCCAGTGATTAATATCATGAGCATCGATCTACGCAATTGGTATCGATGACATGCATCAACCAAGTCAGCGATCCCGTTAGTCGCCTTTTACGACAAGCATAGTCACCTTTTACGGCAAGCATGGGTTGCTGAAGACCTATTCTACCCCGGAATCTTCACTATGAATGCATGGAGCGGAGCGGACATCGCTGCACGCTAATTGGTCCGACACGCGGCGCCCTGATTGGTCCAACACGCGGCGCGCTGATTGGTCCCTTCCGCCGCCCGGCCTGAGCCTCGGTTTTCCAAACCGACCCGACCCTTGAGTTTGTTTTCCATAGGAAAAGTGATGACAAGAGAGCTTCTGTGGGTTTTAAGGCACTGAAACCCTGCTTCCTGATTGGACGACAACCCAAGCCTCTGATGGCTATCCTTTTCGATCCTGTTTTTCTCGTGTGTGCATGTCAATTCCCATCCTAAAGACAACACAATTCATTTTTTTTTCAATTTTAAGGAGTGGATCGAAAGGGACCCTTTTTTGATGGGTCCAAAACGCGACACGCCGATTGGTCCGTTTCGGTGCCTGGGCTAAGCCTCGACTTTTCCAAACCGACTTGATCTGGATGTGCCGCCATCTTTGGGGCGCACGCCCTCCCGGAACCGGAAGTGCCGCCATCTTTGAGGCGCACACGCCCTCCCCGGAACCGGACATGCCGCCATCTTGCGCATGCGCAGAGTCCACTTCCGTCCCGCTGCCCTCAACTACTAATATTAAATTCATCTTCATCATAATATCTTGCATTTTACACCATCATAGTAAACCCTGTGCGTCTGTCCATCTGTCAATGGGCGCATCCATTCGTCAGGCACGTTTGGTTTCGGGGGCCGATCCTAGAGGCCGTTCAAGATGTAGTCAGGAAAATAGAGGGGCAAAGTGGTATTTTCGCTTTGACTAAAAAAGTCGTTTTCATGGAAATGTGATATATTGGTACTGACAGAAGCATGAGCTGTGTTTCTGGAGTTATAGACGCTAAAGTCTTTGAGGATATCCCAATAAACGAGTCACACAATTTAACAAGAGACGGTTCGGTTCCTAGTTGGTTGAGTAATGTGTGTTTCCAGATACTAAATGTAGAGACATATACAAACAATAGGTTCATCAGGCCAGGTAAATGAATGCTTTCTGTGGTTGCATATCCAACTGAGAGCAGGAAGGTGAAGGTCACCAGAGATCATACGTGTAGGTATCAGTCATATTACTATCTATTCAGCAGATTACATGACAGTTTGCCTTCAGTTATGATGATTTTTTTTAACAACACCCACCAGATATTTCACTTGTGTCTGGTAATATTTGTCTAATTCACTAAAGGTCAAGGTTCAAACAAATCTGAAAGAAACTTTCACTTGTCACAAGTATTCATGAAACAATGACAAAATATTCTGCAGTCTTGATACATCTTCTTCAGCCACGTGTCGAGACAGTCTTTCCAGTTTTCATGTAAACAGGTACATCAGTGTAAGCACAGTTCCGTACATTGTTTGCCCACAAACTTAGGAAAAGTGTTGCAGACTAACCTTGCTTCAGACTTTGGCTTTCATTATAAATTGTCTGTATATGACTGTCGTATTCATGTGCCATGCTTGTGTGGTGTCGGGTCTTGGATTTGCGAAAATATTGCCACATGTCGTGATTGTGTGGTGTCGGGTTGTGGATTTGCGAGAATATTGCCACATGTCAAGATTGTGTGGTGTCGTGTCGTGGATTTGCGAGAATATTGCCACATGTCATGATTGTGTGGTGTCGGGTCGTGGATGTGCGAGAATATTGCCACACGTCATGATTGTGTGGTGTCACGTCGTGTATTTGCGAGAATATTGCCACATGTCATGATTGTGTGGTGTCGGGTCGTGGATGTGCGAGAATATTGCCACATGTCATGATTGTGTGGTGTCGGGTCGTGTATTTGCGAGAATATTGCCACATGTCATGATTGTGTGGTGTCGGGTAGTGGATTTGCGAGCGTATTGCCACATGTCAAGATTGTGTGTTGTTGGGTCGTGGATTTGCAAGAATATTGCCACATGTCAAGATTGTGTGGTGTCGGGTAGTGGATTTGCGAGCGTATTGCCACATGTCAAGATTGTGTGTTGTTGGGTCGTGGATTTGCAAGAATATTGCCACATGTCATGATTGTTTGGTGATGGGTCGTGGATTTGCGAGAATATTGCCACATGTCAAGATTGTGTGTTGTCAGGTCGTGGATTTGCGAGAATATTGCCACATGTCATGATTGTGTGGTGTCGTGTCGTGGATTTGCGAGAATATTGCCACATGTCAAGATTGTGTGTTGTCGGGTCTTGGATTTGCGAGAATATTGCCACATGTCATGATTGTGTGGTATCGGGTCGTGGATGTGCGAGAATATTGCCACATGTCAAGATTGTGTGTTGTTGGGTCGTGGATTTGCAAGAATATTGCCACATGTCATGATTGTTTGGTGATGGGTCGTGGATTTGCGAGAATATTGCCACATGTCAAGATTGTGTGTTGTCAGGTCGTGGATTTGCGAGAATATTGCCACATGTCATGATTGTGTGGTGTCGTGTCGTGGATTTGCGAGAATATTGCCACATGTCAAGATTGTGTGTTGTCGGGTCTTGGATTTGCGAGAATATTGCCACATGTCATGATTGTGTAGTGTCACGTCGTGGATTTGAGAGAATATTGCCACACGTCATGATTGTGTGGTGTCGGGTCGTGGATTTGCGAGCGTATTGCCACACGTAATGATTATGTGTGTGTTGGGTCTTGGATTTGCGAGAATATTGCCACATGTCATGATTGTTTGGTGATGGGTCGTGGATTTGCGAGAATATTGCCACATGTCATGATCGTGCTGTGTCGGTCGTGGATTTGCAAGAATATTGCCACATGTCAAGATTGTGTGTTGTCGGGTCGTGGATTTGCGAGAATATTGCCACACGTCATGATTGTGTGGTGTCACGTCGTGGATTTGCGAGAATATTGCCACACGTCATGATTGGGTGGTGTCGGGTCGTGGATTTGCGAGCGTATTGCCACACGTAATGATTGTGTGTTGTCGGGTCGTGGATTTGAGAAGATATTGCCACATGTCATGTTTGTGTGGTGTCGGGTCGTTGCATCACTTCGTGTAATGGAAGTGCGATATCGGAGTTTGTGGTTTTGTGAGAACATTGTATCACTTTAAGGATGGTTGACACTTGGCCATCGACAGAGGAAGAACAAGGTTATCTGTATAAGTGGACATGACACGTAACGTTGCTCACCAAGATGAGATGTGTAGTAGTATCGCCTAGTCACCATGATAGAAGGCGAAAACTTAACATGTATACACACAACCAGTCTTCAAACCGAACGAAGACACACACACACACACACACACACACACACACACACACAAATATGCACATTCAGCAGGTATGGCATCGGCGTTGGAGAAATGCATCGGTCCCTCGTGCAGGTGCGCCCGGGCATTCTCCCACAGAGAAATATACAAACCTGATGTGAATTGACAAGCAAAAGGCAATAAAATGTTTTATTGGCATTTAAAGTCAGTTTAAATCCGTCTCTTTTAATGAGCTAGTTGCACGTGGTATTTGCTGCTGCAGTATTTACGCATCTCGCGATACAAACATTCAAACATGCTGCCATTCCGCTGACTGTTTTTAACTGCAGCCAACTCAAGGATTAAATTCGTTGCTATCATTGTATCCAATGTGAAGAGTTGTGGGTGCAGAAGAAACTATATACCAGTTTGTAACGACTTCAGCGTCGAAGAGTTCAGTTTTAGCAAGGATGTGTACAGGTGAAGCGGAAACTGTACAGGTTGAGAGAATTGGGAATTGAGGGAAGACGCCAGCCTGGAGACACTGGACGCCGACAGACACAGGACATGTTGCGTGGAGACACTGGACACAGGACATATTGCGTGGAGACAATGGACACAGGACACGTTGCGTGGAGACACTGGACGCCGACAGACACAGGACATGTTGCGTGGAGACACTGGACACGGGAAATGTTGCGTGGAGACACTGGACACAGGACATGTTGCGTGGAGACACTGGACGCCGACAGACACAGGACATGTTGCGTGGAGACACTGGACACGGGAAATGTTGCGTGGAGACACTGGACACAGGACATGTTGCGTGGAGACACTGGACGCCGACAGACACAGGACATGTTGCGTGGAGACACTGGACACGGGAAATGTTGCGTGGAGACACTGGACACAGGACATGTTGCGTGGAGACACTGGACGCCGACAGACACAGGACATGTTGCGTGGAGACACTGGACACAGGACATGTTGCATGGAGACACTGGACACAGGACATGTTGCGTGGAGACACTGGACACGGGAAATGTTGCGTGGAGACACTGGACACAGGACATGTTGCGTGGAGACACTGGACGCCGACAGACACAGGACATGTTGCGTGGAGACACTGGACACGGGAAATGTTGCATGGAGACACTGGACACAGGACATGTTGCGTGGAGACACTGGACGCCGACAGACACAGGACATGTTGCGTGGAGACACTGGACACAGGACATGTTGCATGGAGACACTGGACACAGGACATGTTGCGTGGAGACACTGGACACAGGACATGTTGCGTGGAGACACTGGACACAGGACATGTTGCGTGGAGACACTGGACACAGGACATGTTGCGTGGAGACACTGGACGCCGACAGACACAGGACATGTTGCGTAGAGACACTGGGCACAGGACATGTTGAGGGGCGTGGTACAGACGCCAGTCTGAATACATTAGACGCCATTTTTCTACAATAGTATTGCCCTCATATTCACTTAAAGACATATATACAGCACGTCTTTGTCCAAAGCATCGATCAATTTATTACATCTTAAAAATACTCTTCTGTTAAATGAATGGTCTTGCAAAAATCAAAACATAATCTTGGCCGTAACTCGAGAAAACATCTGAAATACGTTCCCCCGCAGATGAGAACGTACATGTACATGGTTTTGATTCCATTACTTGCCTATAGGCTATATCTTTTCTTGACCGAACTTGGGTGAGCGGAAATACTTCAATAGTCAAGACCAGTATATATATACAGTGCTGTTATTTTGAGTCAGCCAATGTATTTCAATTTCAGTTTCAAATTCTATGGTGTTGCAACGGTAGCACGTGATCCGTGTTGCCAAATACCTCCTTGGATTTATCTTTCTTACATGTGCACTCCCTTTCTGTTGAAATAGATCCAGATACCTTGCACAGACAGACATGCACACACTTATGGGGCAATCGGGCGAAACTGACATCGCGATGGGTTGCGTTTTTTTCCAGCCGATTTAGAGCTTTCTGAACTCAACTAAATGTAAATAGAGTTACCTCCCTTACACGAGGGAATTGGGGCTGAACATTAGCCTGTTCGCCTCCTTGCGAATGACCATTTCAGAGACAGACATTCAACCTGTGATGCACCATTATGGTTGATGATTCAAATGAGGGCAATAATGAAAGGCCTTTACCTCGCTGATTTCTTTGTCGTGTCTGAAACGTATACCCAATGACATTTCGTAATTATATTGACAAACTATTGTTCGCGCAGAGACTACATGAGTGTTAACATTTAACGTCGCATCACCAATAGTTTCGGCGTCGGAAGTAATTTATATTTGAAAATATTCATAATTAGAGAATAAAATGAATTATGCATGTTCAAAAACATATTTCAGCTTAGGCGTGGCCATTGTTGGACCTGCGCGCTGTCTGTCCCTTGTAGCAAGCGGCGGCCAATGTATGTGACAGGTAACATTGACATGGCGTGGACGCGAGAGGTGTACACACTCGCTTGCGGATCACCGGCTCTGACAGTCACAACACCGCTGTTATGTCACACGTGTGGTGATCTGTAGTGGGCGGAGACTGCTACATCATAGCTGCTTGTCACTTACAATCACCTATTGACAAAATCGATGAAAGACTCGTGCGAATAAAAGTTAATACCCCACCTGTTGGAGACCGTGTGCATAGTATTTAACCACTACTCCTAATTAACACCTGTGTTAATTATCTAACAACATTGATCTCAGGCATGACACCGTTACGCTCGTGTGCTAACACTCAGTGAGCTAAATTGCACGCAAATCCGTGTGTTATTAAATATCATGTGAATTGCGCTGTGTATCCGAAGACTTGGAGACCCGGGTATTGAGACTATCAGCTTGTCTTGGTGGCGGATTATTACATCAGAGTCAGGACTTATTCTATCGATAATGTATAACCAGCCAGGTGTTTGTGTCTCTGTTCGCACAATTTACATCTTGTTACCGGGGTACCAGTGATCTTACATTGTAATTAGACAAGACAAAGAGCGCTAGGTTATACACGAGCGACACATTGACGAGCTGTCGTCTCTGTTATCGAAGCCCAACATTACATGGGAGCCCTCTCTCTTCCACGCCAGATAGGGGGCCCCGCAACAAGTCGTAAAGTGACTGTACGTATAGATACAGGGATTAAGATGTGACAAGACTTCTATTTAGCTGATACCCTGTCAATAGGCCAGCCAATTTATAAACGATTGCCGTTGTTGACAGACCAACAGCCTGGTGCTTGCAATTCGCGTGGGGGGTGGGGGCTTGAAGTTTATAAGAACACAACGCTATATACACATATCCCAGTCGTATACCGTTACACATTATGGCGACGGGCAAATGTCAGCGCAGCGATGTGCATCTTCGCCTCATCATCACAGCCGGCAATGTCTACAGCAACTCAACGTTTCCCCGCAGCCGGAGTGTGTGCGAGGCAGTTACGTGTATACACAGGCCACTAATAAAGACATTGAGGCTTAATTTCTGAGATATTCCACCTCCACAGACTCTAGTCTACAATACATATACTAATTCCTTGCCGAGCCAAGTGTGTGATGCAGTTTTCCTAATTAGAGTGTGATAAACCATTTGCATGTTCATAATAATCAATAGGTAAGCCAAAAGGCCAGAATTAAGGTCGCACTAATAATATCATCAGAAGGATGGTTATAAGAAAATATTTGGAGTAAGCATCAAAGAGTGTATGTGTACTTAAGGAATCGGCCACATACCTCAAATAATGACAGAAGTAATAATGTTTCATTAGCTACATTAATTGGTGGTTTATTTCAAAATCAGAAGAAAACGGCAATTCCGATGCATGCATGGCCAAACCCTATATTTGTTGTTCTAAGGCACTAAGAATATATTTATTTGTTTCTACTCAGAAATCACAAATACGAAGTAACAGGTATATAAACACATGTGTCACAATGTTAGCAATGTGTAGTTATAACAAGCATAGAGTTATTATTGTCTCTGTTTTACCCCCGAATTTCTTAAAAAGTAAGAATAATTGATGTGGGCGTACTTTCATAACAATCGTTAAATAATCAGCTGTCGTCCTCGCTGCGCTTATAATACGCCTCCCTCAAAGGTACAATGGTGCGAGCGTCGCTGTTGTTTCACGGCCTGTGAATTCGTCTTCAAACAGTACATGCTATATAGTGAAGTTTACTGTTATGATCCGCTATAACGATGTAAACAAATCCATGCTTTCTTAGGGCGCAGACATTTTGGTTCATAGTTCACGGGATTTTGCTTCAGACAAACGAAAACACGAGCGGCGATTGGCCAACGACACCTGAGGCCAGAGTTTGCGAGAAGTGGAGCGAGACTTGGCAGCTCAGTGCGCGAAAACATTTCAAATGCGCTCATAGTAGTGAGGGGCCAAGAAGTTTTCGCCTCGAAGAAATCAAGTCTGTTTTGTGAGTTCCCCGCGCGTTTCCAAAGGAAACTCTATGAGGATATAGGAGATAACATTTTCTACAAAAATGGCGCGGGGGACTTTTATTTGTGGACTGTTATTCCTGTTTGGATTATGCGGTAAGTGAACGTCTGCTTTCTATGCATAGATTCGTCTGCTATACGCTAGATTTGACACATGTGCCGCCGGGGGCAGTGTGTAATTCCTTAGCCCTCGGGTCCTACTTGTGTTGTATTGGGGGAATAATCAATGCCTCTTCACGCTTTGTTGACTCGTGACAAAGTATGGGGAGTAGTGGTACTGAGGACACTACATTAATCCGAAACCTACACTTTCAACTTGCAAAGTGAGATAGTCTTAGCTTTCAATAGCGCCCGTGTAGGAGTCGTAGTACTATGATGATTTACCTTGTGAATGAAGTGGTGTGTAGTAGCATCGCGCCGTGTTTGCACAGCGTATATATTATGAAAGGGGCGGAGGAACTATGAAACTGAAGCATATGAAAAATACCAGCGACATGTTTCCGTTGGGTTATATCAATGTGCTCAACAGGCAAATGTTTTAGAAAATGGACCAAAGACAGTGGGTACCGCTGGTTAACTGATTGATTGAGGAAGACGGATGCAGTCCTCTCTAATCGCGCGAGGCAGTCAATAAGAGACCAGTTCATTGAGATCAAGTCGGGCATTGTTCAGACACATAAGCAACAAACGTGGAAATGGTTTCCGTACGGAATGTCGCAGTAGGTGCAGGCTGTAGAGAGAGGTCAGGCCGCCGGATTCCAAACCATGTTCCGTGGCACTGTGGAAATCTGAGCCTTGGGTCAGAGGCCGTGATACCAGTAGGTTTTGTACAGTTCTTCCCGCATATCAAGCACTTCCGATGCTGATTTAGCACCCACCTTTTCGGACCAGCAGCCATATGCCCTAAAAATCTTATTGACAATCTCGACAACCAACTAGGCCAATGTGAGAATGAAGGCTCCGAGAAAGTTTAGTGAGTGTCGTGTTGTTTTTCAGCGGATGAAGATATCAATTTTCAGTAAAAACTCTCCAGACGTAAAAAGAACTCGACGGTCAGATAACGGTTTCAGAATCTCACATAGCACCGAAATATTATCGCCAACCTCAAAGAGAGTTGGGGGCAGAAAGTGTTATTGTATGCAGGTCTGCTTTTAGGCTTTACCAGTTCTTGCCATGGTATGTGAAGCGAGAAGTCACTCGTAACAGCACTAAAATAAACTTCTCCTGTCTAACTAGAAGCAGACATTCTGCCAATTATGTTTACATGTATATTCCACGGATATATAGCAGCCCTCACTTGATTAGTAGACAGAGGAATTACCTAGATTTAGGTAAATGTTTTCTACGCTCATCGCATCAAATTTATCCTGTAACTCTTGCAGTGTGTTCAATACATCACAATTACCATTGTCAAAAAAATTAAATCAAATGCTTAAATAGTTGTGATACAAATATTGCTTTCTTTGCTCTAACAATGAAAACCAAAATACTTTCTTGTCTGGTGAATACATCAACTGAATGGATACAAATTGTGTATAGAAGCATGGCAGGCCTAAACCCTCTTGCACATGACCTGATGATCAAAGTAAATAAATTGAATCCAGATAATACTGTTTCTATGAAGTGTGTGGCTGTCGTCAGTCTAATGTACAAGTATTTGTTGCATCCGATAGACATACCACTCCATACATTACCCATACAGTGAGGTAGTCAGGAGAACACAGCAAGTGATTAGAAGAGCAAGGTAATACATACCTGATGAACATTAGCAAACAATGAAAGGAGCTGTTGATGTGTTTATCACTCACTCAATTCTATAAATCATGCATTCTCTCTTTTTTCAATGTCAGAAGCACCAGAACAGAGTGGAGCAATTTTCTTCACTATTTACTTTTGAATTTCAAACAGAAGTCAGTAAGGACTGACTTCATTATCAGCAGACTGAATACATAAATCTTTTGCATGTTAGGATATTTTTAAAGAAGTTGAAATGCCACATGAAAAGAAACTGATATAGAAATTATACTTTGTTTTACAAATGTTAGTAGTGAGTTTCACATGCTTTCATATCTCATGACTAATAGGCAATATTACCATAGATTTTGGTTGATATGGTTGCTTAGCATCAGTTTGTTTGTTAAATGTTAGCAACATTTTAGAACATTGATGCTAACCTGAACAGATTAGCTGCTGAATGTGCACATTAGTCATGTTAGTCAGGCTGTGGAATGTTGTTTAACTGCAGATTTCTTTTCAGTTTGGTTTACATGCTTTAAGTTACCTATCTTTCAATAAATACTATAGCTTCATGAATGTCTGCCTGTTCTTGGAAGCTTTGTGTGGTGTAGTTAGACTTTTGAGCAAAGTATTTCTGGAAAACAGACCGCAAAACAGGAGAGATTTCTATCTAGGCACTGGTTACATGGAACCACAACTTGGTGAATTTCATCAAAGCCAATGTTAATATATAACTGCAGATATGAGGATAGACCACGATGTTATCGGTCTTCTCAGTTGGTTGCCCATCTCCTGTTTCTGGTATGGAGGTCTTATTGTATGTCTCTTATCAGAATATGTTTGTTTGACAGTGGTTATGCAAGGTGTAACTCCCTGGCTTCCCTGCCTTTGCCATGTACCATGCTAGGCAGGACCTGACAAAAGTCGCTCCTTTTACATATGCAGACTTGGTTCTTACAGGGATGGCAGAGAAAGTTCTTTGAAGTGTGGCATGTACAGATATCAGAAATCAGATTGTATTCACAACTTGCAAGAAAGACACCTTTCAATATATTCAAACATAGCACTGTAATAAATCAACTCAAATAATTTATCATGGTTATCACTGTCTAAATAAGGAAGAAATTATAAGGATCTTCACAAGGATGACATTGGAGAATGATGATAGGACTTCAGGGTTTTGTTTCGCGCTGAAATATGCATCCAGTGAAAAAACAACACATGGTTGGAATCAGAAGATATATAACCTGGGTCCTGACTAATATCCCACATAAATTTATCATATGGATTATGAATGGCTTCAGAAGTCCCTGTCTACTAAAGAAGAGTGTGTAAAGGTTATCATCAAGATGTAATATTACTGTTACGTTTTACCATGTCATATCTAAGAACTTAAAGTTTGACATGTAACTGTGTATTATGGCTGGCCCCCCACACTTCTCATGAGGACCTGTAAATTTGTATAATGTTTTACCTACACAGGAATCTGGGAGACTGTGTCCTTGTATGTTTGGAAAATATATATATAGAGAGGCCATTGTCCCCCTTGGGTCCAGTAATGTGTGTGTTTGCCCTGCCCTGCCCTGCCCTGCCCTGCCCTGCCCTGCTGTTGGCAGCGGTGAAAGGGCTGGGACTCCATGCCCAGCTGACCTCCCTCCATAGCTCTACTTCATACCATGTGGTAAAGGTATGCAGGGTCACACCTCTTTCCTCCATCACCTTGCTCATGAATTATCTCCATATAAAGCTGTGCCATTAATATTCATCTCATGTGAGACCCAGGAGATTGCTGAAGGAAATTTACCGTAGCTGTCATGTTGCTGCTGTTCTTTAGCAGTTCTCCATAGTGATTTTCACTGTGGTGGTGTATACCTGGGCAGCACTCCCCAGGGTCTCTGTCCTCCACCCAGCTGTGATCTCTCTCTCTCTCTCTCTCTCTCTCTCTCTCTCTCTCTCTCTCTTCACTGTCACTTCAAGACTGGAATGAATAGAGGATATTTCATGTTTTGGGTGAAATATCATGTTTATCACATACAGTGAGGGGGATCAAGGAGATAAAACCTCCTCTCTCTCTCTCTCTCTCTCTCTCTCTCTCACCCTCTTTCTCTCTCGCTCTCTCTCTCTCCCCCCCGCCCCCCCCCCCCCCCCCCCCCCCCCCCACACACACACACACACACACACAGCTTGGGATCTCAAAATTATTAGGTTCTCATGCAATATGTTAGAAAGTGTCCATCTGACCTGAACAGAATGGCTTTATTGCATCTTTGAAATTCTGTCTGATGGCATATTTTAAATGGCAAGACCTCTGATGTTGTGGTTGAGTGGTCTCAAGCCTGTGAACTATTATGCATTTTGTGACTGCTTTATTGGTGTTGACAGTTTGGCCATGATTCAGTGATCTCCATCCAGCACATGGCTATCACCAACACAGCTTTAGTCAGTTCAGGACTGACTTGATGGTGCTCAACCATGACACCAAACTTGCTTTGCTAGAAGCATGATTGTCAAATACACATCTATCGTGTTGACTGACAAATACAAAATTTGTTCTCTCAATGTAAATAATGTGTACTAATGAATATTTGAGGGCCATATTTTAATAACTGCTAACTTTCTGACCCTCTAAAGAAGTCCTGAGCTTTGATGAAAAATATCCAACTCCATAGCACATTTTGAAAACTTGAGACTAGTGTCTTCTGTAACAATTATAGATACCAAAAGAATATATGCTGTGTTGCCAAAGTATACAGAGCAGTATTCATAAATATGAATGAATGTTACATACTATTAGCACTGTAGTGAAGTGAAGGGTGTGCCCATTGATTCAGGGTGGAAGGGCAGTGTAGTGACTAGTGAGAGGCCTTGGGTAGGTCTTCTATAACTAGGTGCCTGGATCTTTCAGCACTAGGCCTATTCATCAACTGATCTAGTACAAGCAAAACATGTCCAAAATTGATAATAGTTTGGGATATGTGTGTTTGCCTTTCCTGACTTGGGAAAATCAAATATTGATCTGAAAGTGTCAGAAATAAAATCTTCTTCATTTTGGATGGAAGTCACCAGAGATGCAGGATTCCATCTGTGCTTGGATGAAAAATACAGATGAACTGATATGAAAATATGCAGATTGTTTGCATTAGGCACTTGGATCCCTTTGAAGATTATTGCCAGTGAATTTAGTCAAATCATCTGTTACTCTGAGTGTGACTGATTCTATCAACTCAAGTTGAGGCTGATATGTTATGTAATTGAACACAAATATATGCTAGTGTATCCCAATAAACATGCACTCAACACCAACCAGAATAATGCAGCTTAGATGACTGACATGTGTTGTGGATATCTTGGCGAAGATGTTATCACCAGTATAGATCATTTTAGATCAAAGATTGGTTCAGTCAGAGGTTCAGACATTGATCAAACATTGTAACATTTAAAAATATTATGGCACATTTCTTTGCAGTGTTATAGGAAGAAGCTGTAACTGTGAATGAGGAATGCATTGTAGCTGCACTTTATAAATAGCGTACTAGCATCTGACTGAGCAGCTGAAGGAAAGTGTATTGTTGGGGTCAGATAATAGCTCCTAATATTCTCACAAGCAGCACACCTATTATGACATTAGATGTGCATGCTCCAGTGAGTGGTAAGCTAATTGTACGTACAGATGCTTCAGTCTAAAGGCATTAACATATTAGAAAACCTATTGAGATTGTTTTTAACTGCTTCGCCAGGCACTTTCTTCCACAGGATAGGGAGGGAGGTAACTGTAGGCAGTGTGTCAATGGTTGTGTAGATAGTCATACCCATTCTGGAGCAGCATGACAGCTGTAAATATGCCCTGTACAGTCAGCTGTAGGTGTGCCCTGTACAGTCAGCTGTAAATATGCCCTGTACAGTCAGCTGTAGGTGTGTCCTGTACAGTCAGCTGTAGGTGTGCCCTGTACAGTCAGCTGTAGGTGTGCCCTGTACAGTCAGCTGTAGGTGTGCCCTGTACAGTCAGCTGTAGGTGTGCCCTGTACAGTCAGCTGTAGGTGTGTCCTGTACAGTCAGCTGTAGGTGTGCCCTGTACAGTCAGCTGTAGGTGTGCCCTGTACAGTCAGCTGGAGGTGTGCCCTGTACTGTCAGCTGGAGGTGTGCCCTGTACTGTCAGCTGTAGGTGTGCCCTGTACTGTCAGCTCTAGGTGTGCCCTGTACTGTCAGCTGTAGGTGTGTCCTGTACTGTCAGCTGTAGGTGTGCCCTGTACTGTCAGCTGTAGGTGTGCCCTGTACAGTCAGCTGTAGGTGTGCCCTGTACAGTCAGCTGTAGGTGTGCCCTGTACAGTCAGCTGTAGGTGTGCCCTGTACAGTCAGCTGTAGGTGTGCCCTGTACAGTCAGCTGTAGGTGTGCCCTGTACCGTCAGCTGGAGGTGTGCCCTGTACCGTCAGCTGGAGGTGTGCCCTGTACAGTCAGCTGTAGGTGTGCCCTGTACAGTCAGCTGGAGGAGTGCCCTGTACAGTCAGCTGTAGGTGTGTCCTGTACTGTCAGCTGTAGGTGTGCCCTGTACAGTCAGCTGTAGGTGTGCCCTGTACAGTCAGCTGGAGGTGTGCCCTGTACAGTCAGCTGTAGGTGTGCCCTGTACAGTCAGCTGTAGGTGTGCCCTGTACAGTCAGCTGTAGGTGTGCCCTGTACAGTCAGCTGTAGGTGTGCCCTGTACAGTCAGCTGTAGGTGTGCCCTGTACAGTCAGCTGTAGGTGTGCCCTGTACAGTCAGCTGGAGGTGTGCCCTGTACTGTCAGCTGTAGGTGTGCCCTGTACTGTCAGCTGTAGGTGTGCCCTGTACAGTCAGCTGTAGGTGTGCCCTGTACAGTCAGCTGGAGGTGTGCCCTGTACTGTCAGCTGTAGGTGTGCCCTGTACTGTCAGCTGTAGGTGTGCCCTGTACAGTCAGCTGTAGGTGTGCCCTGTACAGTCAGCTGTAGGTGTGTCCTGTACTGTCAGCTGTAGGTGTGCCCTGTACAGTCAGCTGTAGGTGTGCCCTGTACAGTCAGCTGTAGGTGTGCCCTGTACAGTCAGCTGTAGGTGTGTCCTGTACAGTCAGCTGTAGGTGTGCCCTGTACAGTCAGCTGTTCAGTCAGATGTAGGTCTGTCCTATACAGGTGTGCCCTGTACAGTCAGCTGGAGATGTGTGCCCTTTACAGTCAAGTGTACACTCTGTTGTAGAAGGCTATTAGTGTCTGTCCCAATTGACCCTGTATGTATGCTACAAGACATTATGGTACAAGTATTGTGAGGTCATGTTTTCATCAAACGCATTATTCATGCCTCCTATCAGCACTGCTGTCTGTGATATTGGTGGGGACTACGCTGTCTGTGATATCGGTGGGGACTACACTGTCTGTGATATTGGTGGGGACTACACTGTCTGTGATATTGGTGGGGTCTACACTGTCTGTGTTATTGGTGGGGACTACACTGTCTGTGTTATTGGTGGGGACTACACTGTCTGTGTTATTGGTGGGGACTACACTGTCTGTGATATTGGTGGGGACTACACTGTCTGTGATATTGGTGGGGACTACGCTGTCTGTGTTATTGGTGGGGACTACACTGTCTGTGATATTGGTGGGTTCTACACTGTCTGTGATATTGGTGGGTTTCTACACTGTCTGTGATATTGGTGGGTTCTACACTGTCTGTGAAATTGGTGGGTTCTACACTGTCTGTGGTATTGGTGGGGACTACACTGTCTGTGTTATTGGTGGGGACTACACTGTCTGTGATATTGGTGGGGACTACACTGTCTGTGATATCGGTGGGGACTACACTGTCTGTGATATTGGTGGGTTCTACACTGTCTGTGATATTGGTGGGGACTACACTGTCTGTGATATTGGTGGGTTCTACACTGTCTGTGATATTGGTGGGGACTACACTGTCTGTGATATTGGTGGGTTCTACACTGTCTGTGATATCGGTGGGGACTACGCTGTCTGTGATATCGGTGGGGACTACACTGTCTGTGTTATTGGTGGGGACCACACTGTCTGTGATATTGGTGGGTTCTACACTGTCTGTGATATTGGTGGGGACTACGCTGTCTGTGATATCGGTGGGGACTACACTGTCTGTGTTATTGGTGGGGACTACGCTGTCTGTGATATTGGTGGGTTCTACGCTGTCTGTGATATTGGTGGGGACTACGCTGTCTGTGATATCGGTGGGGACTACGCTGTCTGTGATATTGGTGGGGACTACACTGTCTGTGATATTGGTGGGGACTACGCTGTCTTACCTCTCATCAGTACTGCTGGTACAAGATAAAAACCACAGGGAAATGAGTCATAGATAAATGTAATTTCCACCACTTGAAGACACTTTTCCAACAAGTCATTACTGTAGTGATTATGAAGTTAGTATCTTGTTGTTAAAGTTGTTAAAAGGTGGCTGATATCTGACAAACCATGTTGAATCAACAGCTACAGGTCACGGTGTCCCTGATCCAACACAACTCACAGACATCAAAGGCCCCTGTATTTGGCCTCGTGATCTCAAACTCTCCCCTAACAAACCGACATGCAAGGTCTAACTCCAACCTTCCACTCACCTTACTGTTGGACCAGTGTCATGCATGGGTGGTTGGTTGGTTGGTACGCTGGGTGAGCAAATGAGTGACTGCAGCACTCACCAATATCACAGCTATGTAATGGTGGCAGTCTGGACAAGACAAACGTGTGGTTGATATTATGACCTTTGCATAAGAGTAGAATGACTTGCAATCAACCAAGTCATTGCATGCAATTGCGACCTCTAAATTGAAAGGCCGTTGGTTTATCTTCATTCTACAATGACACAATGACAACACAAACTCGAACGCTTGGTTATTGTGGAAATAATTAGTGATGTGGTATCGGTTGAGCCTAATAATTTCAGTAGGTTGAAAGGGTGAATTAAGGGATCAGCGAAGGTCTGTTTTAATCTGCATATAGATTTGCTTTATGTACCACACCCTGATTTCTACCTGACTACTTGAACCTCTTCAGATCCGTGAAGAGCCGGGGTAGAATAGGCCTTCAGCAACCCATGCTTGCAGTAAATGGCAATTATGCTTGCCGCAAGAGGCGACTAACGGGATCGGGTGGTCAGGCTCACTGACTTGGATGATGCATGTCAATTGCGTGGATTGTCTGGTCCAGACTCGATTATTTACAGACCGCTGTCATACAGCTGGAATATTGCTGAGTGTGGTGTTAAACAAACAAACAAACAAACAAACAAACTTAAGACATAATAAAATCACATGGCAGATAGCTTGTTAGCATTATTTAAACTGACATCCTTAGAGAAAATGAATCCACCTTTGTAATGTTTTGTATCGAAGTACACCCCACTATAATGGTGCCATTAAGTTCTAGAGATGGGAAGTTTAAGCGTTGTGATAAGGCAGTCATGGCGTCACACTATGTGACAACTCAACAGGTCAAGCTGTGTTGATGTGAAATCAACGCTTTGAATAACAAATGGACAAAAACACGTTATTTAGCAACATTTATGAAGTAAGAACAGTATTTGAAATTACCAGATGGGTTAGTTTGTGAAAGAAGTGCTTCTGAATATTTTATTTCTTCGTGGTAATGCAGTCTTAAGCCAAATCATGGTCTAATGTAGATTTGATACCACTGGTAGGTCAAAATGCATGATTCTAAAATGGCTTGAATGTATTTCACTGATTTCAGGACCAATGGAAATATGATGGCTTCGATATATAGTTTTACACTGCTTCATTTAATGCAATAATTAGAATAGTCTATATTTATGAAAATATGAATTTTTAATAAAATAAGTAATTTTATAGTCCCACTCTTCCTGACACAGGCATTTACTTTAATATATACCAGATATGCTCTTTAGTAGTCATTGAGGCCACTTGCTAGTCCTACTGAGTGTTGGTCATACACTTGTTATGGTCCTCTCACCTGATTGAATTGATGGAACTATGGAATATTAAGGATTTTTCTTTTAACTCCTACTCCACTCAAAACAGAAACCTCCTACCAATGATGACTGATTTTCGGAGAAATTATTTATTATTAAAGATGCACTAGTGAGATTTGAGATTTGCAATTGAATTTCGTTTTTTCGACGAGAGTGCAAACACTTTGAACGATGGTTGTTAACAGAGGTGCCATGGAGCGTCGCTGTGGTAATGTCCATCTTCAACATAATCAAAGAAAGGAAATAAACAGGGAATTACATAAAAGGGGGTTTATTTCAATTAAATTTTAACTTTTTATGTTTCAAAAGGATGAATTATTTAATTGAGATTAATTTAGCATGGAAATCATAGTAGAAACTGTCTGCGAGAAGCATTAAAGTGAGTCTCGGTGGAGAGATTGTCCTGTCTGGAGGTGGAGCTGGTCTCCAGGGTCTCTGTGCAGTGCCTGCCTCCTCGCCACCAGGGCAGGCAGGCAGGCAGGCAGGCAATGTACACCCATGCACACAATGCTTGCCTTGCCTTGCCTTGGCACCTCATATTTAGCAGACATTTTGGCTGTGTTGGAGGATTATTGCTTTTGTCATATTTTGAAGGCATGTCTGTATGAGATGGCTCGGAAGCCTCCTTGATTAATGTCTGTTTTTAACATATGTGTGCATATACAGCACAAGGCAAACACTATTTCTTACAGAAGTCTTTTTGAATGCCACATAATACTTCTGTGTTCATTAATGAACAAATAACATGGTGAAGTGTTATCTCACAAAAACATGAGGAACCGAAGGTCACAGTTAAGTCAGCTCATGTAGTTGCATGTCCACCACCTGTCCGTCCATCCCTCCATTCGTGATCCTTCTGTTAACTTTCCGCTTCGCTGGAACAGAAAAGGAGCATTGTTGTCAAAGCTTTTTCATGGCAGAAAAATTATGATATTTTGCTATTCTTAGGAAGGCCCATGAAGTTGTCACTTCTTGAGGATATATAGGAACTCAATGATTCTATGATATAATCATGGCATAAAAATGAAAATTTTAGTTAAACTGTACTCATTAACCACAAGACCCCAATAACTAAAACTTTGAAGCAGTTAAGGGTGACTTTCCATAGTTAAGATCCTATGGTAATGCATTAATATTTCCATAGTAAAGACACTATTGCATTAATATTTCCATAGTTAAGACACTATTGTATTAACATTCCATAGCTAATCACTATTGCATTAATATAACCATAGTTAAGACACTATTGTATTAATATTCCATAGCTAAGACACTATTGTGATACTATTGCAGTAGTTGAGCAATAGGTACTGATACCTGCAATTTAGATTACCTACTGCCTCCGTGGTGTAGTGTGTAGAGTGTCTGCCCGTCAGTGGTATGTCAGTGGTTTGAACCCCTGGTCACATCATACCAAAGACCTTAAAAATGTGTACTTGTTGTTACTGTGCATGGTGCTCGGCATGAGGGGGATAACAGCACAAGGACTAGACGGCTTGGAGTCATTATAATGCGTCTGATTAGGGTATCCATGTTAAACTGCGGCATGGTATCTCAGTGAGCTAGCACTACAACACTGGCATGAGTTTGGACTAGTACAAGCAGCCACACCATCACACGCACACCTGCATGCACTTCACTATATAAGTGAAATAAGTTTGATCACTACGTTAAACCCAATTCACCTCACCTCACCTCACCTTAGATTTCCTTGCGTTATTTGACATGCCAAGTCAGACTGGTGTAGATGTTGTCAGGAAGTTGAGGATTAATGTTTTTCTGTTGTGGATGTGGAGTCTGTTGACCACATAGTTTCAGTCAGTCTATCGCCTATTTGAAGCAGTAAAGCCGAGAACCACAGACTAACAGTCAAATAATGTGGTGTAATATAACACACAATTTTGGTCTATTTTACAACAGGTCACATATTGCTTACAGCAACTTTGACTGAGAGTATCACTGTAGCTATCTTTTGGCACCACTGCATTGTGATGTCATGTCACTGTATGGTGATTATGGCTGGGACGAGTCCAAATTTACTACCCGGGTAACCACCTGCCTATTACCCGACCCTATTCGGGTACCCACTGTAGGTCTGAGGAGCTGTCTCAAAATGTCCGATTGAGAACATCTTTAGCATTGCCCTGTTAAAACGTTTTTAGATACATGTATTAAACAATCTGGTCATTCATACACTGAAGTTGAATTAAGTTATATCTTTATTCAACCACAGTCAGAAAGAAATGCGAACATTAGTGACTTGTAGTGTCACCATAGCGTTCTAGATAATTTTTGTCATTAAACAATATATCACGTGACTAATAGAGTTCTAGATAATTTTTGTCATAAAACAATATATCATGTGACTAACCACGGGTCGGGGTAGTCCTGTGGGTACCCAGGTCCTACTCTGTACCCACCCGACCCGAGTACCCGAGTTACCCGTCCCAGCCCTAATGGTGATGTCATGTCACTGCGTTGTGATGTCATGTCACTGTATGGTGATGTCAAGTCACTGCATTGTGATGTCATGTCACTATGGCAATGACATGTCACTTTATGGTGATGTCATGTCACTGTATGGTGATGTCATGTCACTGCATTGTGATGTCATGTCACTATGGCAATGACATGTCACTTTATGGTGATGTCATGTCACTGTATGGTGATGTCATATTACTGTATGGTGATGTCATGTCACTTCCAGATCATATAATATATATAATCCATATGTTGTTAGATAGTTAATACTACCAACATAGATTTATGCATAACCGTAACACAGTCCTCTATACTAGGTGAATCTGGCACGATAGTTTACGAGAGTACCTCTTGTGCAATAGAATGCACAATAACCCCTTCTTTCTTTATTTGGACAGAAATTAGAAATACCTATCTCAGAAAAAGTTAAATACCCTAAAACAGACCAGTGTGCATCTTTAAGGCAGGTGGCTCTGATAGTTATCTGATATAAATTAATGAACAAATTTCTGAATGAATGTGTCTCTTCAAGCACTGTGCATTCATTGCTGTATTTTTAATAATTTCTTCACACAAATCTGCAAACTTAAAGCTTAGTTTTTGAGAACTGTTTTGCATCACTTTTGCTTGAGGCAAGCATTTTTCTGACAACTGATCCACAGCTAAATAAATTATGAAGTGAATCTTCGATCACTAATGAAAACATATAGATATGCATTTTAGGTAAGCAATAATATAAAAGTCAAAACTTCAAAACAAAATCAGGATAGTGATTTCCTTTAACCATTTTTCATAACATGAAATGATTAAAAGATTGTTTCTAAATTGTGTTCTTTTTCCATATAACACAAACACCTCAAATAATTATTTGTAATGATTTAATTACTACAATGCACAATTAAAATTCTGACTCTTCATTTCAGTTAAACCATGCAACTTTTACACTTTTAAAACCAGCTTTCAACTTGCATGTTAAAATTTAGCAGTGTATTTGACAAAATCTGCAACATAAAAATGGCCAAAAGAAGGGATTTTCTGCAAGAAAGGTACATTTCTGGACAGAGTGGGCATTTCTGCAAAATATTAGCAACCACGGAAAACATCAGGCACTGACTGTATTTATACTTCTGTATTATGTTGATCATTACATTTGGTTGATGTTGACTATTTGTATTTTAACGTCTATGTATTGTGATCATCACATGGACAGTTGCAATGCTTCAATAGACGGAGAAATAATTGTTACACACCTATTCGCAGTGCATTTTGAGTCATGGTTCATGGCGGTAACATTGAGAATGTTGTTATTCAAAGAGTCTTCAAAATCAAGAGAGCTGGAACTTTGTAGCTATGATTATGATCCTAAGAGGGTACTTGCTTCTTTGCATTGTTGTCACAGCTCAGCTATGGTACATGATGATGCTTAAATAATTTTTTTAGTCCTCTTATCTTCTAAACGAAATGTGGTAAAACTTGTTGCTGCAACATCTGCCTTCAATGTTCCTTTCAAACTTACACTGATGCCATCTTCCCACATCAAGCAGTCCATATTATACTTCCAATTGGTCCCCCAAAATGGCTGAAGTATCACTGCAGCAGGTGAGCATGAACATATAACTTGGAAAGTACCTGGCATCTTTTGTAGGACCTTTGGCGGTTTACTTCTGAAGGACAATTCTGTTCAGTGACAAACTGTATGAATACCATGATAAACCAGGTTTTTAGCAACTGTTCCAGAAGTTGAAAATACTCATTTTGTTTTACAATGTCGATCCTCCAAGTGGCTGTGACCTTCATGGGACTAAAAGGAAGGAGCCAGGAAATGATTTTTAACTTTCTTGACTTGATAACTACAATTTCCTCAACATCTTAGGACTTCGCAGACTTAATTTAAAGGCAATAAACTGTGTCTCATTTGAGGAGAAAAAAATGCATATTTGTGTAGTATTTGAGAAAGAGAGAGCGTAAAAAACATTTGAGTTATGTAGATTTTGTAAGTGACCCTGGAAGACAAGAGAGTGTGACTTGTATGTGTGGTGCAAGGTTATGGATTGCTATGGGCACCAGATGCCTGTGGATACCAATATGTTTGTAGACAGCTGGTTCAACATATTGGATATACTGTGTTCGCATACTCTGTAATCTTTACTGTTATAGTCCTCACTTTTTACCAGATTCTGTCTCTATAATAATGTCAGAGACTTAGTTTTTTGCTCTTTTTTGATGGAGTGTAGGAGGTTCAAAACCATTAATCTACAGCGTAGCGTAGTGAGTGGACATTGACAAGGCTGGCAGTCATCAGATGACACATCCTCAGGAAGGTTTCACACATCCATTTGCACCATAAAACAAATCCTATGTGTGCATGCCTAGTGGATGTGTGTGCCTTACTGTCATGACTGGACAACAGTAGACATTTTTGATGTTAATGGACTAGGCACCTTCTAGTGGCTACTCTGACAAGGACTGCCAAGACTTTGCCTTGTAAAAATATGATTGAGAACATCTAAATGGGTGTCACAAAATGGCTATTTGATTGAGAATGACTGACCAGTAACAACTTGATGAGGTCTGACCAGCAACTACTTGATGAGGTCTGACCAGCAACTACTTGATGAGGTCTGACCAGCGACTACTTGATGAGGTATGACCAGTAACTACTTGATGAGGTCTGACCAGCGACTACTTGATGAGGTATGACCAGTAACTACTTGATGAGGTCTGACCAGCGACTACTTGATGAGGTCTGACCAGCAACTACTTGATGAGGTCTGACCAGCGACTACTTGATGAGGTCTGACCAGCAACTACTTGATGAGGTCTGACCAGCGACTACTTGATGAGGTCTGACCAGCAACTACTTGATGAGGTCTGACCGACTACTTGATGAGGTCTGACCAGCAACTACTTCATGTGGTTTGACCAGCAACTACTTGATAGCTACATACTTGATAAGGGCTTTTTGGCCACCACCACTGAGGCTGTTGCTGCAAGAATGGTGCTTGTCTCTTCTAGCCGCTATAATGAGAGGATTAGCTCTCTCTTTAGGCAAGTATTTCATGCACAAATCATAATGATATTTGATGCAGTAATTGGCCAACGTGTATAATTGGCCCAAACTGCCATTTTATTGGTAATTGTTGCTGGTGTAGATTACAAAGTAGGAATATTATATTGGAAGGGTCAGACAGTTAATACTGTGGAAAGGTCAGGCTATTTATCTGTTGTTTTGTAGATGGCAATGACATGTGACTAATTTCTGATGCAAGTGATAGGGGCATGCTCCATTAGGGCCGATACTGATGTGTTTGATTGGCTTCTCATGGACAGTTTGCAGGAAAGGTTAGGTTGCATTGTGTAGCTAGATGTCACATGTGACATAAACTTTGAAAGCATGTTTTAAGGCATCCAAAATGCCAGAGAGTCACCTAACAGATAAAGAGAAGCAGATATAAAATATTTGGAGAGTCAAAACATTTGTTCAGCAACAGAGCTCCTCCATAATTGGTGGCATTTAATTCCAGCAAATCTACATGCCTAGATGTATGTAAATAATCCTTTTGACAATAACCTGTAGCAACTTTCTAGGTGAAATAATCATCCTGCATATTTGGGCTCTGCCGTCAGACATGAAAGTTTATTTTGTTTGAAAGTGTTGTGTAGTGTAAGCATTGATGTGTTGGTATGTAGTGGAGTGTGAGAGGGGTTGAGGCAGGGGAGAGATGGGGGCCTGATAAGGCAGCACAAGAGCTGCAGCACGTTTCCCACAGCCAGGGGGTGATCGACAGACCCTTGTGGAACTGCAGCTTAGAATGTCAAGATCTACCATAGATAAGCAGAGTCAAAATGAAGATTTGTACCCCATTTATAATTAGTCATGTGAGAAATATATAGCCTGTCCTACAGAATTTCCTTCATGTCCTCTACAAGGTGCAACAGGGGGTCCCAAGTTTCACGTGGACTGGAGGAGCTAGTGAAAGAAATAGCATTTATGTGCTAGACAATTAATTGGGAGACAGTACAGGCTGTGTTTGTGATCACTGCATATTGTTCTTGGCAAGGGAATCACTTGCAGTGATGACTTCCCAGAATGGCTTGTGAAGATACAAATTACGTTTTCAGTTTGGTGACGGGGCAGACAAATACAACATACATGACATATAACTTTGTAACTAATAAGTGTACATAGTTAACATTGAGGACTTATAAGTTATCATAGATATATTGCAAAACTTGATAAGTTTTCTTAATAAACCAGGTTTGTTTTGTTTCATTTAAAATATTTGACAAAGCTTAACAAAATTAGGTCTGCTATATTATTTTTATATAAATTTCCTATATTCTTATGTGTGAACATGCCAAAATAGCATGAATAGCAAAATTAAGATTTTAAAAATTATTTTCAACAAAATCAGTAATGGTGTATCGTGTCACTGGATTTACTGGTTCATCGGTCACTTGAATGTCTGATTTCTTTACAGGCCTCCTTTGCATGGCAGGAGTACTGCTGTGCAGCGTCAGGCAATAAATAAATACTTTTTTATTCAAATGGTGTGAATGGCGGGTGCTGCAAGGAGGGCGGGACATGCTTACCCTTTTTACATACACTTGGTGTCATCACTGATTTTCAGTGGTCCATTCAATCAACTCACGGATTGTATCATCCATCGAACTAGACTAAAGATTTGACAAAGCACAAGCAGGAATTAAATCAGATCACAGAACCACTGACAATATCTTCATACTAAAAACCATCATACAAAAGTCTAAACAGCTAAAGAAGAAACTATTTGTTGACTTTAGCAAAGCATTTAATTCCATCAGGAGAGACGGTTACCTTATAAGCTAATGCAACAAAGTATTAAAGGCAAGAGATCCTAAAGGGATATCCCTCATACACTGGTGTAAAACAAGGATGCACCTGCAGTCATACTTTGTTCAATATCTATATGAGTGACTTACAGGATTATTACCTTGAAGCAACAAGACATGGCGACCCTCCAACATTATCTGACAAAAGCATCACCCACTTACTATTTGCAGATGATATGGTCTTGTTATCAACCCCTGCAAAGGGATTACAAAACAATCTAAATTGTCTATGTCAGTTTACAGAGGACTGGAAAATGAATATCAATACGTC
This sequence comes from Haliotis cracherodii, assembly GCF_022045235.1. Taxonomy (NCBI): domain Eukaryota; kingdom Metazoa; phylum Mollusca; class Gastropoda; order Lepetellida; family Haliotidae; genus Haliotis; species Haliotis cracherodii. Next base: position 52,104,328 of record NW_027266297.1, on the reverse strand, counting down.
TAAAACTAAGATAGTCATCTTTGGGAGTCAATCTACTGATATGATGAGACTCAAGACTAAACCAGTTGAAATATGTGACTGTTATAATTATCTCGGAATTGTATTCCACAAAAATGGTTCATTCAAGCAAGCAAAAACAAACTTGAAAACCAAAGCCATGAGAGCGTGGCACAAGATCAAAACTAATATCACAAGTGATTCCTCATCTTCTGTTACATCCCTATTACGTCTGTATGAAGCACTGGTTCAGAGGTGTGGGGCTCTCAACTCATTTAACACCAAGACGTTCTACAAAACTGGTTTAAACAGCAAGTAAATTCATTAAGCATCAAGATTGCAAAGAGTATTTTAGAAGTTCCTCACAGAACAAGTAACATCAGCTGTCTGGCAGAACTTGGACTCTATCCCCTTAACATTTCAATATTGATATCAATATACAACTATTACCTTTGGCTATTAGATGTGAAGAATGACATATTACTCACTGCCGCCTTCAATGAAGATAAAACATTGAACTCATGGACCTCTTCAATATATACTCTGCTCAACTACCTTTTCCCTGATCTGGCTCACAATAACATCTCTTCTGGAAAATTGAGGAAACTACATGAAAAGTTCACGTCCATATACCTCGGTGAAACTGACCAAGCCCCATCCACTAAACCACATAAGCTCAGACACCTCGGGAAAATAGGAGACAAATTCAGAATTAAACCATATTTGAAAGTAACCACTGCAATAGAACAGCGCAAAGCAGTTACAAGGCTAAGACTCAGTGCTCACGACCTTCAAATTGAGAAAGATTGATACTTTAACACTCATACAGAAGAAAGAATATGCACCTTCTGTGATATTGATGAAATAGAAGATGAGGAACACATCCTGTTACAATACCCTATGTACAAAGACCCACCTTGGCTATGCACCCAATATCTCTAAAAAACACTTTTAAATCCACCAGAGCCTTTTGCAAAAATTATCTCCAATTTCATTCACAAAATGTTCAGGAAAAGAAAATCTGCATCAGGTGAGTCTAAAATGTATCAGTTGGATACAAAATGTATCCGTGAAGGCTGTCTACCAAACTCCCCATGTTATATTCACATGAACATAAACTTCAGAACATAAAACATGAACATAAACTTCAATTTAAATTGGGCCATCAAATCGTTGAGGTAGTGGACTCCTACTCCTATCTTGGAGTGGTACTAATGAGGACTGGATCTTTTAAGGCCGCTGTCAATACACTGAGAGGAAAGGCCATGCGAGCAAGGTATATGATCAAAAGTTCACTGAAATCAACTTCTCATCTCCCAGCACACATTCTCATTCGCTTGTATGATGTCTTAATTGTACCCATTGCGTCATATGGAGCCGAGGTATGGGGATGCTGTCTTCTAAGACCCTCGCATGAAATGTATCATTACTGGTCTAAACAACTATGTAATGAGATCACTATCAAAATAGCAAAGCAGATTCTAGGAGTACCAAAACATTCGAGTAATATTGGATGCCTCAGTGAATTAGGAATGTACCCTCTTACTTTACAAATATATATGTCCATGTATAGATATTACAAGCGTCTGAGAGGCTTGGAATGTGACGGGCTCTTATTCGATGTGTAGCAGGAGGATATTCTCTTGTCCTCACCAAAACTGTCCTGGACATCCTCTATCAAATATATGATGGCACACCTACTTCCCAAATCCAACAGTGAAAATGCCCCTTGCTCAAAATTCTATGAAATATATTTCTCATTGAAAGTGACCAAGTAAACACTGATAACTCCCACAAACTTAGGCATCTAGGACTTACTAAAGATAAATTTGAACTTAAGAAGTATGTTTCAGCTGTAAAATGTAAAGATCATAGATTAGCTTTAACCAAATTAAGACTCAGTTGCCATAATCTGGAGATTGAAAGAGGCCGATACACTACATGCCTGTCGACCAGAGAATATGTAAATTATGTAACCTAAACAAGATAGAAGATGAAAAACATTTCCTTTTGTACTGTCCAAATTATCAGAATGAAAGGCAGATACTTCTTCGAACACTAGACTTACAAAACTGCCAAAGTGATAATAAAATCCAGAGCTCCAGATAAGCTGAGTATCTGCGTGAAATACGCATCAGAAATGCAGAAATACACAGTAAAATATAATCCAAGCGTATCAAATACGCAACGAACATTACAGATATGCTACAAAAATAAAACTTGTGTGTATCATCAAAATATTGTGAAGTAACCCTGTGTATTCGATTAGCAAATCAGCAACTTATTTTGAAATTATAAAGGGGCATTCCGTCAACCTTGCCAAACTCCACGATGACAGTTACATCATTATCATTTGCCATCACACTTTCTTGTGGAAGTATCGTGGTATTTTTGAGTCCTATAAAGCTCTCGAACCCACACGACACCAGTTTGAAGGGACCAGATTAATAGTGTTTTTAAATATTTAACTTAAATACCCACGTGTAAAAACTAGTGGGTAACAGAAATTTGAATATGCAGGTAGAATTACTGATACCCAATGATTTTAAAATGCATGGGTAAAATACCCACAACACCAAAAGCTTATCTGGAGCTCTGAAAATCTTAGCAAATATCCTGAACCCCTCCCCTGTACTGAAAAAGCAAAATATGTTTCACAAATTATCTCTGACATGTTTATTAAAAGAACCTCTCTTATAGACAACATCTAGATATGACCTTATGATTATTATGTCTTATCTATACATCATTAAAGTACATGCTGCCAGCCACCTCATGATATATATATATATAAATGTTTATACACTATGAATGAAAATAATATGTAATATTTATATATATATATATAATTTACATTATATATATCTACCTTTCATGTTGATAGTTATATTTATTCCATATGTAGATAGTTTGTTCTGTACAATAAAGATTCTTGATTCTATTCAAAATGGAACTTCTCTTGATGGGGAATAAGCTTCTAAAAATCTGTAAAGGTACATTTCAATAATATTCAAATGTTCATATGCCCATACTCACAACCATACAATAAAGCTGGGGCAACCATGATTCACACTTCCATGATGTGGCCTGACGGGGATCGAGGCTGTACATCATCACCACATCTGACTGGGGAGTGTCAGGCCCAACTCTAGCCAGTTAGCAAATACTTGGATGATGGGCTAACTCTCTGGAGGCATCAAAAATGTATGCCTGTTGACAGTTAACAAGTCCTGGTACAGCCAGTATTCTAGGGTGTAGGGCAAGAAGATTCGTTTTTGTTTTTTTTGTATTTTCTCTTGGAAATTTCATCAACTGATTGAATATTGGCATCATTTATTGTTAAAGAGATCAAAGTTTTTGAATAAGTAAATGTAAGAAATACTCCAATTACTAACATATGCCAGTGTTTGCCATGTGTAGTAGGGCTGTCCTGGCTCCACAGACAATGTTAACTGTCCCTGGCTGTCAACAAGTTGATCACCTTCTTGTCACCATCACCTAACATGAAGTGTATATAATCCAGCTTGCTGTCTGTCACTCATGGTGGGGTCATGTCACGTGTGTCCACCTCACAAGTAGGCCTGGTGAAGAAACTACCTACAAGTCTTCATCAGCTAGCAACAAAAGGTTACTAGTTTCATGTTGAGTTGTCGGAAGTTGTGTCCATCATGGGTGGAAATGCCAGTAATGCCAAGGTTGTTGAGCATACTGAGGTGCAATAGTTCATGACGCGCTGGCTGACAGCTAATGCAGTGGTTAGTGCAGACCCCCCTAGTTCCTGGAAATGGGCCACCAGATCTTTGTACTGTCTAGCCGGAGAGTGTCTTCTTCACCAGTTATGACATCTCTTCTCTTATCTGTGTTTCTGCAGGATCCATCTGAAATTGGTTTGCAATTGGTTGATGGAGGCTACACTCTGTTGTTAGAAATGAGAATTTAGTAGGGCCAAGACACGTCAGGTAGACTGGTATACCTTCTAGCTGATGCCTTTACAGCCAGCCAGGACATTTCCCATGATGGCAATGTTTACAAAGCAATAGTAATTCTGGTTTTAAAATGTTTGTTCAGAAATCTGCTGTATTCCGCTTGTGTAATTTGAGAAGAATGATATAAACAAAACTTACCCAAGTTTTAAGAAGGTGAATGCATCAAAAACACAGGAGGGTGTAAGGAAAGAGGGTGTAAAAAGAATGCATTGTCTTTGAAAAATTGCACTTTTGCGATTTCAGGACAGTATCTTTATCTTTTACTTTTTTAAAATAATGAATAATAACTAATAAATATTGGTGTGTCAGAATTTACATGCAGCCTAGCAAGTATACAATAACAATTCAGAGGGGACTAGATCTGACTACCCTCTTGATTTGTTGTCTGATTACCCTGGTTCCATGTAGTTTGTGAAAAGTTCACATGAATTTTGTGATACTTGTGACGTAAAGATTGTCTTTGTCTATGTTATAAGGTTTTATTGGAAAACTCTCACTGTGGCAATTGCCAATGTTTTGTGTTTAACATATAGAGAGTTGTTCATATTGTGATCTATAATGTAACCTCGAGCATTATCAAAACACATATGTTTAGCTCTAATTTCAATATCATTTATATTCTGTAGAGTCTGCTTATTTATTGCCAGCCTAGACTGAGTTTTGACTGAATTGCTTGCATTGTCCCCATTGATAGTGATCCTGCCATGGCTCACTCAGCCATAACTTATTGCAATGAAACCAACATGGACAACAACAGCTTGCATCATACTCTTGACGTTACATAGTAAATTATGCAGCATGGAGACACTGTTGTGGATAGAATGACAGATTCCACAAACAGGCTTCATGTTGTGGCAGTTGGTGGGACAAGACCAATTAGGCTGTATACAATAAATACAGCTGGCAACATCTTGATAGTTCAGTAACTACACAGTTGAAAAGGACAAATTTTATTGTTTGTGTTGTTGAAGAACATATATGGAGGGGATTATTTTTGTTGCGATAAATGAGTATTCACAGGAAGGCACTCTTCATTTCTGTCCCTGTAGCAGGAAGCCATTCTTGTTTTTATTTCCCCTGGCTGAAAGCAATGTAAATATCATCTTCTCTGAAACCACTGCTCTGATGAAGCTGAATGTCACAGCAGCCATTTCGAAAAATGTACTTACAGCATTACTCTGCCTCTTTTGTTCAAAATGTAATGTAACTTGATGTATGTTTAGTTGGTAGTGAGCTCAAACATTTTTTTCTCATTATTTTTTTTACGATAATTTGAGCTTTGGGTTTTGACCATGCTCTTAATTTCTCTCAAAATGAATTTTGGCGCTTGCAATCATCTTCTCCTTTGAATGTGCCAGGCAAGGGAAACTGAACTTAGACATGTATGTTTCTTCTTTTGAAGACATCATATTTTGGTTATATCAATAGGTTTAAGTTTACTTTTTAGCCCCCGTATTTATGCAGATAAATATTTGAACTTTGTAAAGTGACTGTCATCATTAACATTTGAAGCTGTTGACTACGTATCCATGTGAGCTACAGTGCTGTGGCACTATTTCTTACTGCATGTTGTATGGCACAGAGTGCACTATAGCTCTGTGTTTTTCAGCCAGCACCAGAACAGAATGTTAGAACACAACACAGCCATAACTATATATTTCTGAGAAACAATACTGTCCTGTTTGCCCTGAGTCAACATCACAATAGGCTTAGCTTTCATTCATGCATGTTCCAAGAAGAACCCAATTAAGACATTCATAACAAATGCTGAGTTTTACTTAAGATTTAAAAATTAATTAAGGACAATTCAAGAATTTGAAGTGTATTGATTACCCAATAAATGTATTTATAAAGCATCTTTGTTTTCTAAGAAAAAACCATCTGCAATTATAATTATTGTTATTGTACAAATGAGAAAAATGTGAATATTTAAAACATATTCAAGCACAAAATCAATAGTTTTGGGGTTATTAGTGGCGCCAACAATGCAGATGTAATCAACAGGAGGGCCCCTACTCGGCACTAAACTCCTGGAGCTGGAAGTCATGGTGCCATAAAACTGGATTTCTTTCTTTCCTGTAACAATGCTGGTTACGCATTATGATTTAGAGACAGGCGCCATATGTTTTTTCCAAGCAGCAAGCCAGGACACAACTAAAGGCAACATGACCATGCATGGGCAAGAGAAACAAGAAGATGACAATGACTTGGTATTGGATGTAATTACAGGGACAATGGCTTCCCATGGATGAAAACATCAAGAAAGACTGAAATATTGTTGCTTGACCTCGGAGAGACTCCTCTCCCCCTCCAAATCGACATCACTCAACTTCATTGTTTTTATAATGAAGAACTCGTTAACTTTTGATCTGTCCTGAATTGTTATTTTGTGTAAAACACAACTCCTGCTTGTGTTCTAGTGTCAGTAAACCATTGAGATACATATTTAAAAACATTTACATTGAAAAGGTCAGATCTAATAGATTAGGTCATATTTTAATTGTTGATTTCTTCAGCAGTAGTGTCTGTGTGATATGTTAATTAAGTGCTGATAGGTGTAGGGAAGTAAGTCAAGTATGAGTTTTTCTTGGGCTTTGAGGGAAAACTCCTGCAGTGGCTATAACAGATAAAGTGGTATGGGAGGATGTTTCAGCCTCTTGTCTTTTCCCAAATGAGGATTAATTACAAGGGCAAATTCTTCTCCCATCTGCTTATTATTATGAAGGCCAGGCTGATTTGATAACTTACTCTATAGAACAACTCGTCCCAAACTGCAAATTGTTTTTTAATATAGACGTGAGTCAGATATTTTTGAACATCTAAATTCCACCAACCCGCTGTGTCTAAATACATGACATGAACAATGCATATGTCTTACTTGATTGGAATGACCTGGACGTAGTATGAATAAAAGAAGTAAAACCTTTTCCATAATCATTGTCCATTACACAATTCTGACTATATCATGAGCAAGTGTTTATGATGTCAAGTAATGATGATACAGCAAAAAGGTGATCATATCCTGCCTCACTGGTGGCATCCATCACAAACCCATGCAAGGCAAGTCAAAATATTTACCTTACTTGCATCGTAAATACTTTTTGTCACTGTTTCAGCTTTGGAAATGTCCTCCATATATAACGTTTTGCAAGCTTTACTAAAAAGCCTTGAGAGTTGTAAGCCTGATCTACCTCAGGTGGGTAAATTAGTGGATGGGAATCGGCTTTTGGGCCATTATTGAACTATATCAGATTATGGATTTACCTGAAGCTTAAGTTTGTTTTGTTTGATTTTGCTAATCTGAAAAAACATTCTGACACAATTGATGCCAAATGGGGGATGCCTACTTCTTGCCTAAATGTCTATCCTCACATTTCACACAGATGCTATCTATGAGGAAGTCTTCCACATAGGAATCAATAGACAACCTTTTCACTTGATATTCTTTTTGGCTGTATTATATTTATATTCCACCTTGTCTGGTAAATCTACAGAAAATTCAGATGTTGCGTTAGTCATGTTAACAGGGAACTAGGATTTTGTCTTTAGCTTCTACCAATTTATTTGATAATGGGATTGTGTCCAATTTTATGTGTTTCTGTGTTTTTGTCTTCTCCAGCCACTGCTGTAATGAGAGCAGCTGTTACTAACTGTTCATCACATGTGGATTGACACAGTTATAAAATCCATTGATTCAAGTTTTTCCCCCCTTCACATGAAACCTGTAAATACTTTCTAACTAATGAAGATTACATGTAGGGCTGCATGAGCTCCTGAAGGTACAGACAGTTTTGGGACCATCCTAGGTATTACTCCTGGCAATAAGAAGCTGTTGCTGGAAGTGTAAATGTCTCCAAAGAGACGTTGGTGTCCATATTTTTACTAGGGATCCAGTGTGGTTGACACACTTCACACGACAATCACTCTCCAGAACATTGTTTGTTGTGTTACACACTTGACCCCAACTGTTAGTGTACAAGTGAGTACCCCTTGAGCATCCATCTACCATGAGCCTTGGAAGATGCTACATTTAACTCATTAAAGTTATACATAGTCCTTTCTTGCATATCCTCAAATGACTCCATAACACTTCTGACAGCAGTCAGCATGAAACCTGCTTGTTGGCGGGGCAATGACTTGTGTATGTTTTTTCTACCCCAGTGAACAGTGATAGGGAGGAGACTGCCAGGGACACCCCCCACCCGCCATGTTGAAAGACACACAGGTCTGGTGTACTGGCAGCCCCAGCTAATGTTCAACACTTTCCAGAACAGGAGGTCTCACCAATTGTATGGCTTTTTAAGGAAGGACATTTATATGGAAAAATCCCATTACCACATAATAAAATGTGCACCTATTCCTATTTCCAGTGTTGCATGGAGAATATTATATGAGTCAAATTGTACAAGTTTTGTGTACTGTGTTGTGACCCTGAAAGCACACGAACAAATGGTATTATCCTCTTTTCATGCTTGTACTTTGGGTTATGTCTGTTTGACTAAGAAAACTAAAAGTCTTTGAAGAAGTTAGTAAGGGTTTAATTGAACTTCAAACATTTCCAGTTATGGAAACAATTATTCTGTCCTTTATGGCAAGTAAAATGGTTGGGGAAAATTGGGAAATATGTTTGCAGGATTATGATGATGTTGATGGTCCTGTCTGACTGACTGGAAGCAGCAGGCTCCACTTTAATCGACATGCTCTCACAAATCAACACTATCTGTCCTCTTGTGGCTTGTGAGAAAGGCCAAGTCAGTGAAGCTTATCCAAGCATAGTTTAGTGTTTACAAAGGACATTGGCAACTTTATTTGTAGTATGAAATGAGGCATGGAGTAAGCCCCTCCTTCAAGCCTACCCCCCCTCCTCATGTTATCAAAACTATGGCCTGCATGCTTCACCGCCCATTGATTCTGCTTAGTCTTCATGTCATAACTGGCGGCTATGGCTTCTCAGATTCTTCCTCATCTTTTATAATATTAGCGGGTCAGGATATTTTGACATCTGTTTTAGTGCAAATATGATATGGCAGTGTGAACAAGCATACACCACTTAATACACGATTGCAGTTTGGTTATATGGTTGGAGCATTCTAAATTTCCAGTGCAGCAGGTTAGGTCAAAATTTGACAGTTTTGTAAAGGAGATATGTGGGCACTAATTGACTTACAGATTTAATCCAAGAGTGGCCTCTCCCAGCATGGCAACTGTCTCACCATGCGCACTCAAATGTTCCACCATCTTGTTTTGAACCTCCTGTTTTACTTTAACTGATGTGGATATAAGTTGAGCTGCATAAGGTTTTTGATGATAAAAAGTATATGTTAAGTGTATTCCCCATGTGACACTATCAGTATAGATATGGAGGCTGACTGATATCCGCACACCTGCTGCCTTCTTCATTCCTGCCATAGACATACACACAGCCCCTCACCTGAAGGACCAACACCAATATACACTGCATAGTAAACACTGTAAGGTATACACACCATATCTCCCATGTTGGAACTGTGTGGACAACTGCAGGGTTGGGGGAGGGTGCCTGCCCCAAGTGAGTTAGCTGCACAGAGGCATGGTTACCTTACTTGTCAGAATCATTTTGATCATTTCAGTAGTTTCAGTAGAAGTAGAAGTACCGTATATGACCGCGGATAAGCCGACCCCGTAGATAAGCCGAGGTGTTAACTTGACCATTGAAATACGAAAGAAAATGATGACCCGCAGATAAGCCGAACCAGGAATTGAAAGGCAAAACACACTGCGAAGTCGGACTGCAAGACATGTGCCTGTACTCGCAGATATTCAAAAATATAAGATGAAAAACATTGTAATTATATTGAAAAAGTCATTATTATTTCTAATAAAGATTTAACAAACCAGTCATCCCCTTTCATAATGTGGGAAGCTGTTTCTCTTGGTTTTTTTTAATCTCATAATGATCGTTATATGTTGCCATCAACAACGAAGCGCCATTTTGTGAATCGGTGTTTATAGAATTACGAACCCGTGAGAAAATATATCAGCTAGAGCGAAGACTAGCAGTTTGAATTCAGCATCGTAATCATGGCGTTTTTGTTTCAAACTCATTATGAGAGTGTCAGTCAGTCTGACTGATATAAAAGATTTAACGTGCGCTTTCCGACTGTAGCGTATTTCGCACACGGGTTGTCAGTCAGTAAAACTATACCAACTTTTATAACCCCCTTTACACCATTATTGTATGTTAATCCAATTGAATTAAAAAACCTATCATACTATGAACACATATATGACCATCACTTACTCACAGGCTTCTCCAGTTTATTAAACTAATCTCTCGAAAACAAAGGAATTAAGCCCCTACTCCCAACACGATCGCTAAGCACCCACAACTTGAAAATGTTTGTGTAAACAACATGACATTACCAATCGGCCCGTTATCATCAGTACTCATTTCCTTGTGTACCGCGTTGCTTTTTAAACAACAGGAAGCAATCACAGTAGTCACCGTTTGTGACGTCACAGGAAACAGCTGATCACATGTTTTTGCAAATGGCGAACGGAATAACTCGCCGATACAGTTGTATATTTGCCTCTTTCAATAAAGGTAGGCACTTGTTAACTATCAATTTATGAACTTTGCAAAACGAACGTAATAGCTATTGGTGATTGCATCTGGGGATTATATATTATAGCTGTGAATTACATATATTGTTACATGTAAAGATTGTGGAGTTTATGAAGAACGATAAACTTTGAACATTCAATTGAAAACTTATTATCGGAAGTAGTAACATGCATAACATTTTTTTGATAGTGACAACATTGTTGTATAATAATAACTTTATTGATAATTTATAACAATAATGGCTGTAGTCGTGGCAACTTCCAAACTTTCGGGAAGTTGTAATCTATCGGACCATCATTCAGGCGATGTTTCTGACAGATCACGATCTGAAAAATACTGTCATGAAAGTGGATCCTGTTGATAAGCCGACCCCTTTCTACAGAATCTTTTTTCTGGTCATCAAAATTCGGCTTATGCGCGGTCATATACGGTATATAAAAAAAAACCACCCATCATTATTATCTCAATGTCTCATTTAATGAAAAAAGTCATGTTGAAGCCATCAGGACAAAAGCATCTTTACTGGAAAGTTTACAAAAACAGCTTTAAATACAGCTTTTGCCATTTTTTCTATGTGTTATCTCAGTTGAGTTATTGCAGCACATGACACATTCATTAGAACACTGTGAGCACTGACGTGATTGACAGTTTGTAAATGAGTTCAGACATTTAAACAAAACTATTTGTTGTGTATTTAAAAAGTGATTTCAAACTAGTCTAGATGATGATGTACGTCATGTTGATTTGTATTGATCATTAAGGTAAATTCTGATGAGACAGAATCATGATCACAGAGTCACAGATCAAACCTCAAGAGCCAGTTCCTTCCTGGCTGATTCCTCTACCAACTAGGGAGGGAAGATTGACTGATAAGACACATGTAGTGAGCCACTGGAAAAGCCATTTGCTTTCCTCTGTCAATACAACAAATTATGCTTCTTAGTCTCTCTACTGATCAACAAAGTGACCCCTCATGAAGGCCATTTGGACAGCTATGTTGTACACATTGCCTCCTCCTACACATGCTGTAGCATAAATTGTTTGGGAAAGAGATGGGTCTGGAGAGGACATTGTTGCTTCAAAAGCATGGCTGAGTGGAGATGGTTGTTTATATCACAATACAAGCAAATAACAGCAAGCCAAGCAAGGACATGTGTTTGTATGATTGCACCAACAGTCAGACCACTGTAGTGCGGTTGATGCTTGGTTTAACCGAAGCAGTAGGTGGGCTTTATAATGTGCCCACAGTAGATGACTATAGCTGCAGGTGAAGTGCCCGTGTGCCCACAGTAGACGACTATAGCTGCAGGTGAAGTGCTTGTGTGCCTACAGTAGACGACTATAGCTGCAGGTGAAGTGCCCATGTGCCTACAGTAGACGACTATAGCTGCAGGTGAAGTGCCTGTGTGCCTACAGTAGACGACTATACCTGCAGGTGAAGTGCCTGTGTGCCTACAGTAGACGACTATAGCTGCAGGTGAAATGCCTGTGTGCCTACAGTAGACAACTATAGCTGCAGGTGAAGTGCCTGTGTGCCTACAGTAGACGACTATAGCTGCAGGTGAAGTGCCTGTGTGCCTACAGTAGACGACTATAGCTGCAGGTGAAGTGCCTGTGTGCCTACAGTAGATGACTATAGCTGCAGGTGAAGTGCCTGTGTGCCTACAGTAGACGACTATAGCTGCAGGTGAAGTGCCCGTGTGCCTACAGTAGACGACTATAGCTGCAGGTGAAGTGCTCTGTATGTACAAACTAATCCTTCACCATCGGATGAATGGGCACTGTTTGTGAAAAAAATTCAATCAAGTATGAAATCATTAACAAGAAAAACATTACAACGTATTCAGTGTGCCAGTGTTAATGTAAATACATCCAGCCGTGGAGGCTAGTTATGTGACAGTTAGTATAAAGGCTATTCGAATCTCTTGCATATCCCTGTGAACACCGATAACTTACTTATCAGTATTACGAGCTCCTCCTCAAAGCAAGAATCAGCTGTGATGCCACTGGATGGGACTGGGCCATGATGAGGACAGATGAGGAGTAACCCCTGCTTGTAACACTAGACCATATCACTGCCCTTGGCACTGGTGGGGATGGGTAATCAGAGCACAACACAATGCCTGTAATCTAATTGATGCTGGCTAATTTGTCAATGAATCCTTTGCTTCAATGTTCTGGCCCTGTTCTCTGTGATAGCTCGTCTGTGGCATACAGTCATGCACTGGCACTAAAGGACTTGCTTTAATTCTGTCGAGACAAAGCTACCAAGTATTCTCTCCAGTTGCTGCTAGTGTTTCAGTAACAGGACCTATCAATGGGGGTTCAACAATTACTACCGATCTGTAATCCAAATTGATGATGCAAGTGAATTGCATTTACCAAATTGCTTTTTTATCAGTGTCTCAAATTATGCCCCTTCCATTGTTCCTGATGGTGTCTCAGAAAAATGGATTTATCCAACAGGCTCCAAAATGCAATATGGACAAGGAGGGTTCAAGTGCCAACTGCCTCAATAACAAGGATGTATGACTTATTACCACTGAAAGAATTGACCATACCGTTACTTGTTAGTAGATAGAAGTAAGCTTTGTTATCAGTAGATATTAATCTTGTTTGTTGTCAGTAGATAGAAGTAAGGTTTGTTATCAGTAGATAGTAGTCGGGTTTGTTGTCAGTAGATAGAAGTAAGGTTTGTTATCAGTAGATAGTAGTCTGGTTTGTTGTCAGTAGATAGAAGTAAGCTTTGTTGTCAGTAGATAGTAGTCGGGTTTGTTGTCAGTAGATAGAAGAAAGCTTTGTTGTCAGTAGATAGTAGTGTGGTTTGTTGTCAGTAGAGAGTAGTCTGGTTTGTCGTCAGTAGATGGTAGTCTGGTTTGATGTCAGTAGATAGAAGTAAGCTTTGTTGTCAGTAGATAGTAGTCTGGTTTGTCGTCAGTAGATAGTAGTCTAGTTTGTCGTCAGTGGAGAGTAGTCTGGTTTGTCGTCAGTAGATTGTAGTGTGGTTTGTTGTCAGTAGATTGTTGTCAGGTTTGTTGTCAGTACATAGTAGTCTGGTTTGTTTTTCATCAGTAGTTCAAGGCCAGAACAAACTCAAAACCTTTCCAGATATTGCCATGAAACCACAGATTCATTTTATGTTTGTTTCAAGATAACACCAGGTTACCTAAGAGAAAGATTGATTAGAAATTAAGAAAACTTGATCACATAACATTATTAGATCTCTTTCTTGCCTATAACTGATTGTGATCTCATAAAGGTTAACATTTGAAAACATGCCAAATGTTTCAAAGACCTTTAATTAGGTTCTTGATTAAATGTTTATTTCATTTTTTGTCGGTAAGCTGGTTTATGTTGTATATATCTTTTGTGTTAAAATATGGTTTTGTTTGTACAAATGCATGCACAGGGATGGTGGGGATATAGACGACTTCTTACTTGGCATTATCTGCTTACCCAAGTCAAATTCAAGTGTCATGTACACCAGAAGCTCTATGCATAGTTATAAGGAAGCCATTTATAACAGGTCTTATGGTGATACATGGAAGCTTTATGGTGTGTGGAAGCCACCCATCCTGTGAGACAAGGGGGGTATTGCTAGAAGCTGGAGATAATGAGGGAGGCAGGGGGAGGCTGGATATATTGGGTGTTGAGGGATGGAAGAGAAACTCAAGTGGTAGTGATGTTTTCCAGCTTGTTACTATGTTCATCTCTCATCACTGACCCCATTCTTATCATCTTATGTGCTGTCTTGTTACCATCTGTATCGGGCATGCCTGTTGTAAGCCTTATCAACGTCACCTTACCTGTTGGTCACCGTCCACCACCATACCTTTACCTGTTGGTCACCGTCCATCACCATACCTTTACCTGTTGGTCACTGTCCACGACCATACCTTTACCTGTTGGTCACCGTCCACCACCATACCTTTACCTGTTGGTCACCGTCCACGACCATACCTTTACCTGTTGGTCACTGTCCACGACCATACCTTTACCTGTTGGTCACCGTCCACCACCATACCTTTACCTGTTGGTCACTGTCCACGACCATACCTTTACCTGTTGGTCACCGTCCACCACCATACCTTTACCTGTTGGTCACCGTCCACCACCATAGCTTTAGCTGTTGGTCACTGTCCACGACCATACCTTTACCTGTTGGTCACCGTCCACCACCATACCTTTAGCTGTTGGTCACCGTCCACCACCATACCTTTACCTGTTGGTCACCGTCCACCACCATACCTTTACCTGTTGGTCACCGTCCACCACCATACCTTTAGCTGTTGGTCACCGTCCACCACCATACCTTTACCTGTTGGTCACCGTCCACCACCATACCTTTACCTGTTGGTCACCGTCCACCACCATACCTTTACCTGTTGGTCACCGTCCACCACCATACCTTTACCTGTTGGTCACCGTCCACCACCATACCTTTAGCTGTTGGTCATGTCCACCACCATACCTTTACCTGTTGGTCACCGTCCACAGCCCATACCTTTAGCTTTTCACTAGGGCTGGGTCAATACACCAACTGTGCGATCCGATACGTATCACGATACCTTGTTCACAATCCAATACATATCACGATACTTGCATGTGCTCTTATATGTGGTGCATAAGCCATCTTTTTCATTTACAGAATAGTATATACCATATTTTCTTGAGTATAGTGCGCACCCAAGTATAATGCGCACCCCCCTCTAGCTGATTCAGTATTTTGAAAAAATAATAATTGAATATTATGCGCAGAAAGTTGAAAGAAAGTTGGCCAGTACAAATTTGAAATTTGAGATACAAAGTCACCAGACATGTTGAATCTATCATTTAATTTGTATTTTTTGTTCTGCTAGTCATTGTTTTGAATCCAGGGATTAAGATTACTTTGCATATTTTCTC
Organism: Haliotis cracherodii; assembly: GCF_022045235.1. Classification (NCBI taxonomy): domain Eukaryota; kingdom Metazoa; phylum Mollusca; class Gastropoda; order Lepetellida; family Haliotidae; genus Haliotis; species Haliotis cracherodii. The sequence goes on along the minus strand of NW_027266297.1, from coordinate 52,088,836 downwards.
GTAAACTAAGCCGGAAACAGCAATCAGCTGTACACACGTTTTCTTGGAATCTACCGGTGATTCGGTTAAAACTTACCCAATAATATAACTTGAAAGGATTTTAATGAAGGATCGGAAAAAATTGTATCTGAAACAATTTTTTTATCAGGAATAACATATTCCAATATCATGTTATTTTAGTTGCAGCTTTAAATAAATATATTTAAAATAATAATAACCCTAAGCGCAGCACTTCGATGCAGCTGATTGCGATTGCCGGTTATTTTTTTCACATTGAACAATTTGACCAGTCACCGCCGAGGCTCCTGCGCACTTAATCGCTAGAACTACATGTTGACATAGAATCGTCAAACTAGAACAAAAATGACTTTTAAAGTGTCAAAGTGTGGCATTTATGATATATGTATCCATTCTCTGTCAACTAAAGTTCGCTTCAAGGCATCAATAGCGGTAATCTGACCGTGGTTGCTGTTAATAATGGTGAGTTGTGCGATCTTCTGATCGCTTAACACACGCTTAACACACGATTTCGCCGAAATTAATTGAAACAATATTAAAGGGAATTTTGAATAAAATTAATGAAATAAGTTACAAACATAAGTCCAGATATACAATGAACAGTTTTTATAACCAGACAGTGTAATTACATGATTAATTTGTGTACTTCAGTACAGATTTGTTAACATGGTATTTCCGGTGTTACATGCTCACAGTAATGTCTTTGCGTTTGGGAGAAAAACATCAAAACTCATTATGGCATGTATAATGCGCACCCCCTTCTACACAGCTGTGGGTTTTTTTGGGAAAAAAGTGAGCACTGTACTCAAGAAAATATGGTACCTGGAACACTGACCAAGTATGGCACAATCTTGAGCCAATCAGCATCACCACTTAAGCTGTGGCAGTGTCAAGTATGGCACAATCTTGAGCCAATCAGCATCACCACTTAAGCTGTGGCAGTGTCAAGTATGGCACAATCTTGAGCCAATCAGCATCACCACTTGATCTGTGGCAGTGTCAAGTATGGCACAATCTTGAGCCAATCAGCATCACCACTTGAGCTGTGGCAGTGTCAAGTATGGCACAATCTTGAGCCAATCAGCATCACCACTTGAGCTGTGGCAGTGTCAAGTATGGCACAATCTTGAGCCAATCAGCATCACCACTTAAGCTGTGGCAGTGTCAAGTATGGCACAATCTTGAGCCAATCAGCATCACCACTTAAGCTGTTGGCATAAATTTTTGTCAAATGTAAAGGCTTTTCCTTGAGCTGTTGGTTTGGCCTGGTCCCTTCCTCCTAGCAGGAATACAGCAATATACTGATTGACAGTGATGATACTTCTAGCAACAACTTGGAAGAATCAAACAGCCTACAGCCAGTGAGATCCAAACTTAAATCAAAATGTTTTGCAAGTGTTAAAGTGTGTCAATTTGTTGGTTTTGAGTACTGAAAGGTTTGCTGCATTTTCCGAGATGGATATTTGAAGTGATGTGTCTAACAAATACCAGTGTTACTGATTATATTGGTGTTAAATTGAGTATTTAGGCTGAGGCAAAGCCTACCTCATATAGTTGGTGGTGAATGCATTATCTGACTGCCAGCTAATTTGAAATGGATACTTTGTACTGAGGTGTTGTTCTCATCTGAGACGGAAAACTGCTGCTAATCAAATTATGGCAGCCACAACAAGCTGGGCATGTCCAAATCAAAGTATGATGAGATTGGTGTTACTAATCATTTGATAGTGATATTTTGCTTGAAGATATATGAAACAAAGATTACAACTCCCAAGTATACAACTATTTTAAAAATTTGTTTATTGGAATATATGGACGATGTTTCATACATCTGTAGAGGAATGGTTTTATGCAGTATTTGAAGCTGAAAGCCCCCTCACAGGTTGGTGTTTTAGGCATGTCAAATATGATAACAGTAGGCCTTCTGGCATTTAGTGATAGCTGGTAGCAAGGAAATTGGAAGCAGATTTCCCTTGAAAATGTTATGCTGTAATAACACTACCCAAATGTACAACAATCAAATCTTTCTGGAATTAACATCTTATGCAGTGAGATAAAATAACATGTGGCAGTTGCTTGAAGTGTTAATTAAGTTGCCACATCTGCAAAACACAGGATTCAATATATTAACACCATGGATTGGAACAAGTGGAAATCTTATCATGATTAGCTTAGAATGTGGAAGACAGATATTTCCTACTTTTTGTAGGAATATTACTATTTTGTCTAATTATTAAACTGATAACTGATTAAACTGATTTAGCTGTTGTAATGATGAAGTCAGTGTGATCCAAGGAATCGAATGTTTTCATATGAATATAGAGATTTTGTGCCCTTTTCCCTGTCCACACCCCTCTCTTAACACCAGGAATCCAGAGACTCAGTATCAGTAGACACTACAACAGCTTTAAATCCAACTCCTCACCTCCTGTGTGCCCTTATAGTATATTAGTGAGATAATTATAAAATAATGGGTATGTTTCTAGGAAGGATAAAGCTAACGGATAAAATTGGTATCTACTGGATATTATAAAATATGTAAGTTAGGTACTACATTCAGTTTTTCCTAACAAACATGGCATCACTCTTGTCTATGGGTGATTGAGTCAGGTTTGACAATCAGCGACCTGGACAAATTACTAGGGTTACTGTTATAATTACCACAATATTAGTCTAAGATACTGAAAACAAGGGTGCATTCAAAGATATAATTTGCATAGCAAATTAGCGAGGACTCCAGGGGTATAAGTTTCCTTTATCTAGACCTCTGCAGTTTTCACGAATTAAAAACAGTTTGATTTGGCCAAAATGTTACCTTGTTTCACTGTGCGGGACATTTGAATGCATTCTGTGACATAATGACAGGCCAGTCAGACTAAATAAACTTGACGTCTCATCGACTAGAGTAGCTTCCCTTTGATAAAGTGCAATTTCTATATGGACTGATGGATTGCCACGAAAGGCGATCACCGACACAGTTTAAAACTTATGTGTTTTCAATTGTCATGGTATTTACACCACTATGAAATACAATTACTTTTAGTTTGAACTATGTTGACTGTTGTCACACTCTGAGTTAATCACTGACCTTGTGACATAATATATTAATTCCGAGAAAACGATTTTGAGGTACTGTTGTCAAGAGATGAGAACCCAAATTTGCCGACAGAATTTAAGACTGACATTATGTGTCAAAGACGTTATCACGCGAGTGTGTTTTTGAATGGTATGAGAAATAGCCATTATTATTAGCTCTCCAAGGCTCACTAAATACAGTGTTTATTCCTACTACAGGGTATTTACCAGCCCGAAACACACTCGTGTTGTAACCTCTGTTTATGAATATCTAAACTAATATGCATATCTTAATTAGAAGGTCACATGGATCAACTGTCATCTCTGTTACTGCTTGTTACTAACATAGCAATTATCTCAACATTTGTAGCAACTTCCAATCCTATTACTTCCAGCAGGAAAAGATAAGCGTATATATTGAGAATAGCAGATAAGAAATAAGCTACCGGTATGCTTTACTCATGATATGCTAGACTTGCAGCTGCATATCCTCCATTCAGCTGTAGAAAAACACATTGTTTTATTCATACGCCCAATGAAATATGTTATTCAACATGTGAAGGAAAGGAGTGAACAGAAAAGCTTCACTGTGACCTAACGAAGCATGATAAACAACATCTCATATGATACATGTGTTTGAGATTTTGACCAATTTCCTACATTTGATTGGTTCCAATTACCTGAGTAGAGAGAGGCCGAGTCATTACCACGCTCATTATAGCAGCTACATGCTCCAAGAATGCCAGTCAAGTCTGCAACATAAAGTGGAAAGTTAAATGAGACATGACTCCACCAAGAGGAGGAAACTGTTGAGAATGAAATATGATGTGACTGACATGACCAAGCTTATATCCTACATATGTGGGACAGTTCTTACATTTGATGAAGAACACTCTAACAATGTGTACATCTTGATGTGTCAGAGGCCGAGTGACAATGGGAGGGGAGGGGAGGGGAGGGGAGGGGAGGGGAGGGGAAAAGGTGCTATGAAAGCTAGTATTATTAGGTTAATTTTTTTTCAAATTTTACAAGTAAATGTATTTGACTTCCACTTCATAATTACTAAATGTTCAACCTCCTAACCTTTAAAAGAACACAAACGACTTTACTTTGAGCAAAATCAGATCAAAACTTGTCCTGCCTGATCTTATAACATATTTTTGAATGAAGATCTTGCTCCCCCAACTCCCTGTTGCTATTAAGAACATGCCCGAATTTCAGCAATAAGCTGTGACATTGTTGATTCAGTTCTGATTGTATTGAACACTAATGAGGTTCACTAATCTGAAGGTGAACTGTAGTGACACTGGGATTATTTCATGTATTGTTTGTGATTCATTGCTGATCGTGACTGATACTTGACTGACACAAAAGCATATATTAAGTTTTATTATAACAATTAACTATGTTATATCTGTTTGTTATAACCATGTTTGATTGTATAACTTCATGATGTTGAAGATAGGGATGCTTTGATAATCTTTGTCTCACAATGTGATAGTACAGTTGCAATGAGATGCACAGTACTCAATACTTATGATGGAGTAGTCACTTTCTATTACTGAAGGGAATGACTATCCTCATGAAAACCAATGTGCCACAGCTACAGTGTTACAGTTTACATTCTTCTTAATGGTAGAAGTGGTAGTTCACAATGAGGTGTCCCTGGGCCTTCCAGAATATTACTATTACTGTGTTGTGTATCAGGACATGACACATATACATGATATGGTTCTGATCTAGGATAATCTTTCCCATTTTAAATACTAACTTTAGCAATCTAGATAGTGTTCAGTACAGAGAAACATAACCTCCTCTCTACCTGTTTACTTATTGCCAGTGATATTAGCTCATATTTCCCGAAGATATGGCATATCACCTCAGAAACTGCACTGATTCCCACACTGAGGTGGGAGATAAACAACATGCATCTAGTTAATTTACTATCTGACTGTCACTGTTATCATGTGTGTACCTATCAGACAGACAGGAAATGGATACATTTAATATCACTTTACTCAGTTAGCAAGCTAATTTAGGATGTTTGACGTCTATACATACCATGTTTATCATGTCATTGAATGTATGCTGCCAGAGATGTAAGCACTGGTGTCTGCACTTGGGGAGGTCATACAGAAATCATGTCCTATTCGTGTCTAAAAGTCTTGACTGTACTCAGGGGAGGACATGGGGCCATACTAGCCTGTCCTCCTGGTGTCTTGACTGTACTCGGGGGGAGGAGGACATGGGGCCGTACTAGCCTGTCCTCCTGGTGTCTTGACTGTACTCGGGGGGAGGACATGGGGCCGTACTAGCCTGTCCTCCTGGTGTCTTGACTGTACTCGGGGGGAGGACATGGGGCCATACTAGCCTGTCCTCCTGGTGTCTTGACTGTACTCAGGGGAGGACATAAGGGCCGTACTAGCCTGTCCTCCTGGTGTCTTGACTGTACTCGGGGGGGAGGACATGGGGCCATACTAGCTTGTCCTCCTGGTGTCTTGACTGTACTCAGGGGAGGACATGGGGCCGTACTAGCCTGTCCTCCTGGTGTCTTGACTGTACTCGGGGGGGAGGACATGGGGCCATACTAGCCTGTCCTCCTGGTGTCTTGACTGTACTCGGGGGGAGGACATGGGGCCATACTAGCCTGTCCTCCTGGTGTCTTGACTGTACTCCGGGGGAGGACATGGGGCCGTACTAGCCTGTCCTCCTGTGTCTTGACTGTACTCGGGAGGGAGGACATGGGGTCATACTAGCCTGTCCTCCTGGTGTCTTGACTGTACTCGGGGGGGGGGGGGGGGGAGGACATCGGGCCATACTAGCCTGTCCTCCTGGTGTCTTGACTGTACTCGGGGGGGGAGGACATGGGGCCATACTAGCCTGTCCTCCTGGTGTCTTGACTGTACTCGGGGGGAGGACATGGGGCCATACTAGCCTGTCCTCCTTGTGTCTTGACTACTCCGGGGGAGGACATAAGGGCCGTACTAGCCTGTCCTCCTTGTGTCTTAGGTTGTACTAGTGGATATGGGGAGGACATGTGGTGTGGTGTTGGCCTGTTCACAACACTGACTGCCCGCAGAGGTGTAGTGGTGGTGGCCTACTGTACTGGCCAGGTCAGTGATGTATTCCTGTTGACAAAATATACAGTGAATTACTTTTTCTTTTCATAGTTTTTATGTGAACTTGATTCCAATTGTATGTATGGGCTTAGCGTTTATTAGCATGTTATGGCAAAACGTGGTCCATGTATGTACACGTGTTAGTGTTCCTCATTCAGTCCTGCTGCTGGTGAGTGGGAAGTCCCGCTCAAGGCAGTAAGCCTGGATGGCAACATATGTGACACAGCCCATTGACCTGCTATAGCCAATTACTGTAGGCAGACATTTATTTTTGCGGTATCATGTTCTCTTATCTGATAGACAGATCATATTATGATGGCTCAGAATTAGGGTGCCCCTTGGTTGCTGATTTCCTCCATGTATACTGTGAATCACTAGATTTGTCATGTAGTAAGTGTACTTCAAATAAGGTCAACTCTGTAACCTCATTGGTGGACATGTCCGGAGGATGCCATCTTCCCGAGGCAAGGGAGTTAAATGACTGCACCCTTGCCGAACTAGGCTGAAATTCTGGAAATCGTGCAATGAACTAGACATCCGGTTAAAAAACATGGATTTCAACATGCAGATTTTGATCGACTGCAGAATTTGCAAATCATGTGTACCTTAAACTGGGCATCGACAGATATTTTCCAAATCTTTATATGTTTTTAATCAAGGTGCTCAAATGATTAGACCCATTTCATTACAATACAGATCTTGATTATCGATCAGATAGAATCTGATAGGTCAATAGTAGGGAGGTGGAAGGGACGTAACGTATAATAGCCACTGGTGGTGCTGCGATTGAGCCATGAATTTCCACCATAGTTTGGCAAGAGTGGACACTGGACTTTTCCCTTGCCTCGGGAAGATGGTGGATCCTGGTGCAATGTGTTTGATGGGATCCTGGTGTGATGTGTTTGGTGGGATCCTGGTGTGATGTGTTTGGTGGGATCCTGGTGTGATGTGTTTGGTGGGATCCTGGTGTGATGTGTTTGGTTGGATCCTGGTGTGATGTGTTTGGTGGGATCCTGGTGTGATGTGTTTGTTGGGATCCTGGTGTGATGTGTTTGGTGGGATCCTGGTGTGATGTGTTTGGTTGGATCCTGGTGTGATGTGTTTGGTGGATCCTGGTGTGATGTGTTTGGTGGGATCCTGGTGAGATGTGTTTGATGGATCCTGGTGTGATGTGTTTGGTTGGATCCTGGTGTGATGTGTTTGGTGGGATCCTGGTGAGATGTGTTTGATGGATCCTGGTGTGATGTGTTTGATGGATCCTGGTGTGATGTGTTTGGTGGGATCCTGGTGTGATGTGTTTGGTGGATCCTGGTGTGATGTGTTTGGTGGGATCCTGGTGAGATGTGTTTGATGGATCCTGGTGTGATGTGTTTGGTGGGATCCTGGTGTGATGTGTTTGGTGGGATCCTGGTGTGATGTGTTTGGTGGGATCCTGGTGTGATGTGTTTGGTGGGATCCTGGTGTGATGTGTTTGGTGGGATCCTGATGTGATGTGTTTGGTGGATCCTGGTGTGATGTGTTTGGTGGGATCCTGGTGAGATGTGTTTGATGGATCCTGGTGTGATGTGTTTGATGGGATCCTGGTGTGATGTGTTTGGTGGGATCCTGGTGTGATGTGTTTGATGGATCCTGGTGTGATGTGTTTGGTGGGATCCTGGTGTGATGTGTTTGATGGATCCTGGTGTGATGTGTTTGGTGGGATTCTGGTGTGATGTGTTTGATGGATCCTGGTGTGATGTGTTTGGTGGGATTCTGGTGTGATGTGTTTGGTGGGATCCTGGTGTGATGTGTTTGGTGGGAACATCATTGATATTGTAGAGAGAAGGGAACAGACAGTGAAAAGGGAAGGAATGTTTTCTGCAGAAAAAAACAAGAAAAAGACAGACTGCTACCATAAACACTTACTTTACTGAGGGGGAACGATTGTAGTTCTACACATGTACACCAACCAAATAGTACGCACACGCACACACATATTACTCTCCATAGCACTGTGACAGCTTTGGAGGCTACAACTCTTAAAACAACACAACATATCAACATTGTATGTGTTCTTAGTATTTCTGTATATTGCAGTACACACTGATTCCAAAGAACATCAGGAGTGAAACATATTTTGGGCATGAAGAGGTATTTTCTATAAGAGACTTTTGTTCTACCTGCTACAGAATGCCTACTTTAGTACATCTTGTACATCACATAATTGAGTTGACACTGATTCACACGAATAGGACTCCCTCAAGCACAAAGAATGTTGTTGATAACTGAAGCTTATTGTTTATCAAGAATGTTTGCAAACATAATTAACTTTGAATCTTTTGTATCTGCAAGTTGCTGGAACATTTACATTAAATAATCTGAATAAGTTAAGTTTGGTGGGAACATGAATGTTTTTCCAAATTTGAAGAAGTATTATTTTGTAATCACTTTGTGTGCAGTACAATATTGCTGATACAAATTAATGCGTATTGTTGATGTCCAAGAGACAATATGAAACATGGATTAATGCCATGAAAATGATTTATCTGAGTGAGAATTTATTAGTTTTAGGGTCACAAAAATGATAAGAGGATTAGGGAACTGAATTGTGAGGAAACATTTGGTAAGATTATTGCTTGTATGGTTGTACAACATGAGTCATGAAGGAAGCCAATATTGGTTGGATAAGTGAATGTGTTGTGGCACACCTGGCTGCAGCAGTATGTGCATGTATTGCCCTCAGACAATTAGGAAAACCATGGTGTATTGAAGGAGGTACCAGTAGCCAACAGTTATCACATATATAGCATCAGGGGCTGTTACTCAGTAGTCATGTTGTATGTTATGTGACAGGTATATCTCCACTGTTGTTAAAACCTCTATCATCAAACACATGCTGAAAATATATATTGCATCTTTCATGTATGTGGCAAGCCTAGAAATTCACTTATATATACGATATACAAAGGTATATCAAAAGCATCATATTTTAGTTCTGCTTGAAGGGCTTTGCAGGAGTGTGTGCATGTTGTACTTAGCTAGCACTGAAAGGAGCACATCATCAAGGAACATGTTTTAGATTTAGATTAGGTACTGCTCCTCTAAAGTTGGAAACAGCCAGATACACGAATATTAATGTGAATGAAAGAGTGTGTTTTCAGTGTAAGGAAAGTATTGAGGATGAATGTCATGTATTGCTGGATTGCCCTGTGGATTTGCGTGGAATGTTTATATGAAAAGATCAGTTTTAGCTATCCCAACTTCCTAGAGTTATGTAGTACTGATAAACCTATTTTACTTTTTAAATATTATGTATATTTTACAGCCAAAACCTGCATTTAAATTTTCCAAAGAAGAAAAAATATTTTATATTGCTAGTGACCGGGAGTACATCTTATATACCCCTTTTACACTAATATATTTATGCTGTATATACTGTGATATATTTCTAAGTATCTCATAACCCTTAACGGATGGCTCACTTTCATGTCCTGTTACATGTATCTATGTAAATATTTTTGTGAGGTGAGACTCAATTCTGTCTGTTTTATTGTATTTAGGTTGTTCTAGGTGCTGAGTAGTTTTAAGATTCAACTTGTCCTCTGGTGGGTTGGTTTGTAGCAGTGCTGACAGAGATTAATCTGCCTCATTACTGTACAATAGGAGGGGCTGGTCTCTTGGCCTGATAAATGAAGGCTATTGATTGAGGAAGTGTTGGCTAACTTATTATCAAGATACAGGGAGGGCTAATTATAGTGTAAGGGAGAGGGGTATCTGTGTGTGTGATATGGTCCCTTGAACCCGGTCAGGGGAAGGATGAAACCCGATGATGCCCATGGCTCAGGATGAATGAAAGGCTGTGTACAATTCATGCTACCTAACAATTACCACTTTTGTTAAATCCAGTTCCCAAGAGAGAAAATACACATAATTGCAGACAAATAAATTTCTGAAAGTTTTCCCCCAGCTTTTGATAGTTGTTCACAATGTTTGACAGTGAAATATGCGAGTGACATGGAGGAGGGTAGACAGAGAGAACTTGATACTTAACAGGATGACTGGTTTCTAATAAGAAAACACCACAAAAAATGTGTGTGGTGTAATGTGACCATTGATGATAATATGTACATGTTAAACATAACATCCAGTTTGACAGAGAGCTTAGTCTGTCACAGTTTGATAACTGACTCTATTAGTGTCTATAGTTGTTATCCACAAAACACCATTATGCTCACATGCTATGAACCTTGCACACAGGTAAGAAGAGCATTCTAATGTGCCATATCATCCAGAAAGAAAGGTAGTATGTTTCTATAATTGTTGTGGGTTTCAGAAGTTGGGTAAGAGGTTTGCCACACTTAAGGTTTATTTGCGTCCTTGTTAATGTGATTTGATTATTTTTACATGTTCATCAAGTTTTTGTAATCTCGAGAGTAAAGGATAAATACATGTTTCACAAAAAGAGTTTTGTTTACAACTAAAGGCCATTATGTTCCAGGCAACTGGCAAAATAGTTTTCAATAGTGTGCGTGCAATGGGAAAGACTGTACTTGACAATGAGAGATGTAGATACAGGGAAGCTGTGGGTGTATGCTCAGTGTCATGTCCGTCCTACTTCCCCAGGATCCAAGTACGCCATATGATCTGTTTGTGTTTTTTACATATCCCAAATATGAGTTTAAAATATACACATCTGAAATATTTTAAAAAACATTTTCCCTGTGAGGATAGCCAATGGCTTAAATTGTTATGAACCGGTTTAAGTTACTCAGTATTGTGTATAAGAAAATTCAAAAGCAACAATGTTTGCTCCACTGTAACATTATTTTTGTATTATATTATACTTACCCGTTTTTTCTTTCAGTGCAACATTTCAGTACAGATACTTGTATCTTTATCAATTATTTGCATTATGAAGGTATGAGGTTCTGTATCATAACATTGCACTGAAGGAAGAAAAGTGAACTTATGATCCATAAGTCAATCCTGTCTACAAAATGTTGGTCATGTGAGCCTTTGGTCGGGTGGGGTCTGGTCGGGTCTGGTCGGGCTCAGCCTCATAGAGAAGGTTATCATACAGGTAAAACATTTTACCCGCTCATGTGTTGTTATGTATTGTATGACTGATTTCATGTCACTGTTCATAGTTTTAAGCTGGTAGCCAGTGTGACATTCTATTAGTTATTCCTGCCTCATTTCTGGCCCATCTCCAGTCTGACTCTGCCTCTCCACAGTACCCCAGCACAGATGGAGGGTGAATAATGATCTCACTCCTACTCTGCCACCAAACCCATAGTGTAGCAGCAAGTAGCCCATCGGGTGAGGCCAACCTACATGGCTTTTTGCATATGTAGTTCTAATCAGGCATGAACTGGCCAGCTTTGCTGTAAAACATCAGGCCAATGAAATCTAATTTAATTTTTCTGTGATGATTATCAAGAGAGAGAGAGAATGTGTGCGTGTGTGTGTGCGTGTGAGAGAGAGAGAGAGAGAGTAGGAAGAAGAGGGTTGAAGGGCTATAGGTGACTCAGTCCATAGCCCTTTATATCCCCCAGCCCATAGATACATCTGATGAAGACACTTTCTGATGACACTCCCACTCACAACTGCCTTCCTTTGCTTCCCTTATTCCAAAACGCATCAGCAAGAGGAGATATGAAGAGATGTTTTGTAGAGCAATCTTTGTTGTAGCGGTTGTAGCCCTAGTGTAGTGTGGTATACAGAATGTAGTCCTTGGGGTGGGGAATCAAGCCTAGACCTAGTGTAGTGTGGTATACAGAGAGTAGTCCTTGAGGAGAATCAAGCCAAGCCCTAGTATTGTGTGGTTAACAGAATGTAGTCCTTAGGTTGGGGAATCAAGCCAAGCCCTAGTATTGTGTGGTTAACAGAATGTAGTCCTTGGGGTGGGGAATCAAGCCCAGCCCTAGTGTAGTGTGGTATACAGAGAGTAGTCCTTGAGGAGAATCAAGCCAAGCCCTAGTATTGTGTGGTTAACAGAATGTAGTCCTTAGGTTGGGGAATCAAGCCAAGCCCTAGTATTGTGTGGTTAACAGAATGTAGTCCTTGGGGTGGGGAATCAAGCCTAGCCCTAGTGTAGTGTGGTATACAGAGTGTAGTCCTTGGGTTGGAGAATCAAGCCAAGCCCTAGTGTAGTGTGGTATACAGTGTGTAGTCCTTGGGTTGGAGAATCAAGCCGAGCCCTAGTGTAGTGTGGTATACAGTGTATAGTCCTTGGGGCAAGGGAATCAAGCCAAGCCCTAGTATTGTGTGGTTAACAGAATGTAGTCCTTGGGGTGGGGAATCAAGCCAAGCCCTAGTATTGTGTGGTTAACAGAATGTAGTCCTTGGGTTGGAGAATCAAGCCTTTAAAACCCAAGGGTGGTATACAGAATGTAGTCCTTGGGTTGGCAAATCAAGCCTTTAAAACCCAAGGATGGTATACAGAATGTAGTCCTTGGGTTGGAGAATCAAGCCAAGCCCTAGTATTGTGTGGTTAACAGAATGTAGTCCTTGGGGTGGGGAATCAAGCCAAGCCCTAGTATTGTGTGGTTAACAGAATGTAGTCCTTGGGTTGGAAAATCAAGCCTTTAAAACCCAAGGGTGGTATACAGAATGTAGTCCTTGGGTTGGCAAATCAAGCCTTTAAAACCCAAGGATGGTATACAGAATGTAGTCCTTGGGTTGAAGAATCAAGCCTTTAAAACCCAAGGGTGGTATACAGAATGTAATCCTTGGGTTGGAGAATCAAGCCTTTAAAACCCAAGGGTGGTATACAGAATGTAGTCCTTGGGTTGGCAAATCAAGCCTTAAAAACCCAAGGGTGGTATACAGAATGTAATCCTTGGGTTGGAGAATCAAGCCTTTAAAACCAAAGGGTGGTATACAGAATGTAATCCTTGGGTTGGAAAATCAAGCCTTAAAAAACCCAAGGGTGGTATACAGAGACTAGTCTTTGGGGTGGGGAACCAAGCCGAGCCCATGCATGCAAGTATGGTATACAGAGTGTAGTCCCTTGGTTGGAGAATCAAGTCTAGCCCAAAGGTGATATACAGAGTGTAGTCCTTGGGGTGGGGGAGTCAGGCCTAGCCCTAGGATGGTACATAGGGTGTGGTCCTAAGGGAAAGGGAATCATGCCTAGCACTAGTGTAGTGTGGTATACATGGTGTAGTCCTTGGGGTGGGCGAATCAAGCCTAGCTCTAGTGTAGTATACAGAGTGTAGCCTTGGTGTGAGGTAATCAGGCCAAGCAATAGAGTAGTATACAGAGTGCAGTCCTTGGGGTAGGGGAATCAAGCCTAGCCCTAGGATGGTGTACAGGGTGTAGTCCTTGGGGTGGGGAAATCAAGCCTAGCCCTAGGATGGTAAACAGGGTGTAGTCCTTGGGGAGGGAAGGGAATCAAGCCTAGAGTACTATACAGAGGGGTAGTCTTGGGGTGAGGGAATGAGGCCTAAGCCACTTGTGTAGTACATACAGCATGGCCACAATGCACATAGTGTTTTTCCCAGTGTCACCAAACAACAAAAAAACACACAAGAGACTGCAGCTACAGTATTTAGTTAGACAGGAACCTACCTGTTATCGATCTTCGTCACTGACACAAGTATGACACTGAAGGGATGTAATTAACTAAATCCTGATGTGCCACTGCATGAAACCTGATCTCATCATTGTATCTCTCTATGACCAGTGCCTAGTACTGACTTAATCCATTACTGTAGCCTACTCCCTGCCAGGCTTGGCATGTCCAAGCAATATTGGTGACTATTTTGGTCCCAGCAGCATGGGGTGATGAGTTGAACTCACCATTTGTTTGGCCATTCTAGGGAGGAGTAGGCTGTCAGACAGGTCACAGTGCTGTTATTATGTGCCTTCTTAGTCAGTGCTTAGTTGTATGAAATATGATAGGGCTTTAATTAATGACCATAGCTGACCCACACACATGAACATGTGTTTGTTTAATCATAATCAATTTTTGTTAAGAATTTGAAGATAAACTGATGTAGCCTGTGTATGTCCAGTAACCACGTCTGGTTGTAGATGTAGCCTGTGTATGTCCAGTAACCACGTCTGGTTGTAGATGTTGCCTGTGTGTGTCCAGTAACCACGTCTGGTTGTAGATGTTGCCTGTGTGTGTCCAGTAACCACGTCTGGTTGTAGATGTTGCCTGTGTGTGTCCAGTAACCACGTCTGGTTGTAGATGTTGCCTGTGTGTGTCCAGTAACCACGTCTGGTTGTAGATGTTGCCTGTGTGTGTCCAGTAACCACGTCTGGTTGTAGATGTTGCCTGTGTGTGTCCAGTAACCACGTCTGGTTGTAGATGTTGCCTGTGTGTGTCCAGTAACCACGTCTGGTTGTAGATGTAGCCTGTGTGTGTCCAGTAACCACGTCTGGTTGTAGATGTTGCCTGTGTGTGTCCAGTAACCACGTCTGGTTGTAGATGTTGCCTGTGTGTGCATGTCCAGTAACCTGCTTTCCCTTTTGCCCAATTCACTTAAGGCTGAAATATGGGATGAAATAGTGCAATGTTCATATGTTGTACTGCCTCTTTTAAGGAAATGATATGATAATCATTAATCTTAAAATGTTATTATGATGTGCCAACATATATATTATGCTAGTGTAAACAACCGGTCTGTATGAGAAGGGAAGGTGTGTTGTGCTGGAGGTTGATGAGGCCTTGTGCATGTGACACAGCAAGGAGTGCTACTCAGCAGCATGTCCATGGTGCCCTCTGATGATATCATCAGTGGCTGACAGACTCTTGAGGAGAGGTGGGGCTAATTGGCTTTAATCACAGTTATCAGCCAGGGAAGTACTGCAGTATATGTATCCATTTCATTCCATCCTTGTAATTTTCTCCAATAATGTTGCAGAGATCAATACCAAGTGTTTCATTATAACGTCTTGGTGATGAGAGGTGCAGTGAGCAGCCTGTGAAATTAAAGCAGTCTGATGACCAGTGAAATGTATATAGTCACCAATGCCACTTTTAGATTTTAAAATGTACATTTGTTTTGCAGATTTTAATATTAGCCACAATATTTGCATGATTGGCATTAATTAGTATATGTGTTTTTCATTTCTTGAATTGTGATTTTGTGAAATGGTATACCTAGCACCTGAAATGTCTCCTATGACAGTCCCATCAAGAGAAGTACTTATGCAATTGTACCTCGACCTGAAGGCACAAGCCATCCATTGCCTCCCCCGTCGGACAAAAGTGTCATCTACCTGTTAATTCACACAGTCCCATCTCTTTGATGTTATAGTATGTAGTCAAGTCACACATCTCCTTGATCTCCAGAGCTGTTTCTCCGGGGGAAGGGGGGGGGGGGGGGGGGGGCACATTATACAACATGTGTATAACTAATTCCTTTATTTAGAGAAGGAAAAGAAACTTTCATTTCAGAACATAATAGATTTTCATTAGTGACATGAAGACAAATAATGATGATGAATTTATGGCATTATTGAATCTTTGGTAGGAAAGGAGAGTCATCGGTCATCATAATGATTGGTGTATATTGTGGAGCATATATCATCACCTAATGTACCTTCCCAGTGCTGTCAGTGTGAGATATGTCTGGAACTGTTAAATCTGCCTGTCTTGGGAGATGAAGACAGCTGATGTGAGCACTGTGGACAGTAATGACATGTTGATTGGCCAGGTACATGGCCAGCTTTAACTATGATAGAAGACTAGTGTGCCTCGGACCCACCCTAGCATAGCATGCCTCTATACATGCCATCGGGCATACGGTTGTATGTCCAGATACTGCACTTGTTCTACACTTCCATGTGATTATACATTTAGTTGGCAACTCTATTACTGTGTCAGTCATGTCATGTCAGTGCATGTGTGTGCCTACACTTTGTAGATATTTGACAATTCTCACACTCATTACATTGTCAGGAAAATAAGTCTTCACATAGGATGTTTTACTTCAAATAAAAGAGTGTTTATTTTATGAAGACTTTTCAGACATTACCATAATTAAACAAGTCAAGCATGCAACATGTTATATCTCTTTGTGTACAGTAATAAAGAGATTTTAACATAAGAACAGAAAACGTGAAGTCTTTGTTGCAGTTTTCTATATTTTCATTTTTCATTTAGCCCCTGTGTAGCATTCTGCACTTTGCAGGCTTTCCAGTTGCTGCACACTTGAGTTATCATGGATAGTTGGGACTAGATTTAAGATGCTTCTGCAATTAGTAGTAAGTTCATATAGGCTCAGTGAGAGATATAATTTTAGTGCTTGGCTCTCAAGAGGCAATGTAAAAGTGTTGTAGACACAACTGATTTTATTTCTTTCACCTCTATGTTGATATTCCACTGACCGAGGCCACCTTCACAGTTTGATTTCATTCTCAAGGGAAACAGCTGAGAAAGGCCTTACACATGAACAATGCGGTTAAGAGACACATGCTTGGTGGCTAAAATAGAAACGTGTGGTGGTGAATGACTGTGGTTGTCAGTACTGGCTACATACTGTGCGTATGTATGTGTGGGGAGGGTGGTAAGTGTTGAAATTCAATGTTATCCTCACTTTGTGTAGGCTGCAGGATGCGTAGGGGACCACATTGCTTCAACCACAATGTGTTAGCTGGCCGGTAATGAGGATGATTTGAACAAGCGGAGATTCTGGACAAGTAAAAAAATATTGTTGAAATTACACCCATTTTATCAAGAATTAAACTTTGAAAACTCCATGTTCTGGTGCTGTGTGATGTAAGATAGTTAGCTTGCTGTTGGTGTACTTGCAATATACAGTGGTGGTTGTGATTATATTCGCTAAGTGGGCAAGAGAGGTATTTTCAAGCTGCCTCAGATGTGTATAAATATCTTATGTAAATAGCAGGGATATCCATGCAGGCTAAATTGCCTAGTCACGTGGTGTGTTTCTTTTCTTCACACCACCTTGCTTTGGCACTCACTTTGCTTGCTAAACACAAGTTTGTGGCATCAGAAATATTTAGGTAACAGAACTCTGTTTTGTCAGAGTTTGGCACTTTAGGTTTGAAGTCAGTTAAAAAACTGTGTAAACAAGTCCCAATTGATGTTCTTTGTGGCTCTTTTGTTCAAGCTACAGATCCCTCAAGGAGCGTATATCTGTGGCCTGTAAGTGGCTCTGACAACTCCCAACAATCAGCTCATCATACCTGTCAATACATAACAAGCATGCTCACACATCATGTCAGCTGACTGGATAGTCTGTGATCTAGGATATTATCAGTATACTGACAAAAGTAAGGAATAATGATACAACTGAAAAGCTGTGTTGATAGAGATTATTATACGAACATGTGTGTCATACCAAGTTTATGAAACGAGTATCAAAATTCTTGTATTACCCAAGCGAAAGCGAAAATCAAAAGGACACACTTGTGAGTGGAATAATTTCCTTGTTATCCATTATTTCTTATCATTTTCAGTTGTGACTTCATTCCGACCTTATGTCATAATAAGATTCGAATGACATCATCAACGCCATCTGGATGATGGAAACAATATACTGGTGCATGTGAAGTGATATTTACACTAGTGCTCATCCATTTTTTATGAATTTGGTTATGTCTTACCCTATGGGTAATAAAACATGATATGATACCAGTGTTTTCCTCAACTATTCACCAATGAAAGGACTTGACAATAAAGTTAATTACTGAAGTGCTGCATGTTTTTGATGTAATATAAAGTTGTCCCCTGCAGTCAGTTGTGTGTGTTTCTACATTCGGGTTGCCTCTTTCCCCGACTTTGCATTCAGGTCAGTTGTCCCCGATGTGTGTGTATATAGTAGAAAATATGTAGGGTTGCACACCCAGTCCCCAGTAGACTAGCATCTAGTATGTATTGCCCTTCTGCTGTCTAGTAGGGTATGTACAGTAGGAGACATGTATTGCCCCACTGTTGTCTAGGGTATGTACACTAGGAGACATGTATTGCCCCACTGTTGTCTAGGGTATGTACACTAGGAGACATGTATTGCCCCACCGTTGTCTAGGGTATGTACAGTAGGAGACATGTATTGCCCCACTGTTGTCTAGGGTATGTAGAGTAGGAGACATGTATTGCCCCACTGTTGTCTAGGGTATGTACAGTAGGAGACATGTATTGCCCCACTGTTGTCTAGGGTATGTACAGTAGGAGACATGTATTGCCCCACTGTTGTCTAGGGTATGTACAGTAGGAGACATGTATTGCCCCACTGTTGTCTAGGGTATGTACAGTAGGAGACTTGTATTGCCCCACTGTTGTCTAGGGTATGTACAGTAGGAGACATGTATTGCCCCACTGTTGTCTAGGGTATGTAGAGTAGGAGACATGTATTGCCCCACTACTGTCTAGGGTATGTACAGTGGGAGACATGTATTGCCCCACTGTTGTCTAGGGTATGTAGAGTAGGAGACATGTATTGCCCCACTACTGTCTAGGGTATGTACAGTGGAGACATGTATTGCCCCACTGTTGTCTAGGGTATGTAGAGTAGGAGACTTGTATTGCCCCACTACTGTCTAGGGTATGTACAGTAGGAGACATGTATTGCCCCACTACTGTCTAGGGTTTGTACAGTAGGAGACTTGTATTGCCCCACTACTGTCTAGGGTATGTACAGTAGGAGACATGTATTGCCCCACTACTGTCTAGGGCATGTACAGTGGAGACTTGTATTGCCCCACTACTGTCTAGGGTATGTACAGTAGGAGACATGTATTGCCCCACTGTTGTCTAGGGTATGTACAGTAGGAGACATGTATTGCCCCACTACTGTCTAGGGTATGTACAGTGGGAGACATGTATTGCCCACTACTGTCTAGGGTATGTACAGTAGGAGACATGTATTGCCCCACTACAGTCTAGGGTATGTACAGTAGGAGATTTGTATTGCCCCACTACTGTCTAGGGTATGTACAGTAGGAGACATGTATTGCCCCACTGTTGTCTAGGGTATGTAGAGTAGGAGACATGTATTGCCCCACTGTTGTCTAGGGTATGTACAGTAGGAGACTTGTATTGCCCCACTACTGTCTAGGGTATGTACAGTAGGAGACTTGTATTGCCCCACTACTGTCTAGGGTATGTACAGTAGGAGACATGTATTGCCCCACTGTTGTCTAGGGTATGTACAGTGGAGACTTGTATTGCCCCACTACTGTCTAGGGTATGTACAGTGGAGACTTGTATTGCCCCACTACTGTCTAGGGTATGTACAGTAGGAGATTTGTATTGCCCCACTACTGTCTAGGGTATGTACAGTAGGAGACATGTATTGCCCCACTACTGTCTAGGGTATGTACAGTGGGAGACATGTATTGCCCACTACTGTCTAGGGTATGTACAGTAGGAGACATGTATTGCCCCACTACAGTCTAGGGTATGTACAGTAGGAGATTTGTATTGCCCCACTACTGTCTAGGGTATGTACAGTAGGAGACATGTATTGCCCCACTGTTGTCTAGGGTATGTAGAGTAGGAGACATGTATTGCCCCACTGTTGTCTAGGGTATGTACAGTAGGAGACTTGTATTGCCCCACTACTGTCTAGGGTATGTACAGTAGGAGACTTGTATTGCCCCACTACTGTCTAGGGTATGTACAGTAGGAGACATGTATTGCCCCACTGTTGTCTAGGGTATGTACAGTGGAGACTTGTATTGCCCCACTACTGTCTAGGGTATGTACAGTGGAGACTTGTATTGCCCCACTACTGTCTAGGGTATGTACAGTAGGAGATTTGTATTGCCCCACTACTGTCTAGGGTATGTACAGTAGGAGACATGTATTGCCCCACTACTGTCTAGGGTATGTACAGTGGAGACTTGTATTGCCCCACTACTGTCTAGGGTATGTACAGTAGGAGATTTGTATTGCCCCACTACTGTCTAGGGTATGTACAGTGGAGACTTGTATTGCCCCACTACTGTCTAGGGTTTGTACAGTAGGAGACATGTATTGCCCCACTACTGTCTAGGGTATGTACAGTGGGAGACATGTATTGCCCACTACTGTCTAGGGTATGTACAGTAGGAGACATGTATTGCCCCACTGTTGTCTAGGGTATGTACAGTGGAGACTTGTATTGCCCCACTACTGTCTAGGGTATGTACAGTAGGAGATTTGTATTGCCCCACTACTGTCTAGGGTATGTACAGTAGGAGACATGTATTGCCCCACTACTGTCTAGGGTATGTACAGTGGAGACATGTATTGCCCCACTACTGTCTAGGGTATGTACAGTGGGAGACACCCAGTCCCCAGTCCTGCTTCTGGTAGGTTATCTCTACAGTGATTCTAGGGTATTTGTCCAGTAGAAGATGTTATTTATTGAGATTACCCACACAGCGTGTTTGGTACCAGGCAAATTATGTTTGGTTAGTCTGTCGGCAGGTAACCTGCCCTTCTTGACTGTGACTTGTATTCCACTTCTTGCATTGCTGTCAAACAACCAACTTGAACACTTCACACAAGTGTTTGCACAGCACCTATGATAGTACTAGATAAGATACACAGAGTGCTTACATTGCGACAGCATGAATAAAGGAGTGTCAGATAGGCAATGTCCTCTGCCTGCTTTGACCACGGGTATAGCAGCTGTCTCCATGCTTCTCACATGAATAGTCATACCAGGTGATTAGGGCCAATCTTAAGATTCAAACAGCCTAGAAGGAGCTCTCAAAATGTTAAGTGCATAAAAACTGTACATACGAGTACCGTGAGCCTGGATTTTGCGGTACACTCGCAGTTCAGTTGTAGGCAGGGTGTACAATGTACATGGGAGTCCATGTGTAGGCAGGGTGTATAATGTACATGGGAGTCTATGTGTAGGCAGGGTGTACAATATACACAGGAGTCCATGTGTAGGCAGGGTGTACAATATACACAGGAGTCCATGTGTAGGCAGGGTGTACAATGTCCATGGGAGTCCATGTGTGGGCAGGATGTACAATGTACACAGGATTCCATGTATAGGCATGCTGTACTATGTACACAGGAGTCCATGTGTGGGCAGGCTGTACAATGTACATGGGAGTCCATGTGTAGGCAGGGTGTACAATGTACATGGGAGTCCATGTGTAGGCAGGGTGTACAATGTACATGGGAGTCCATGTGTAGGCAGGGTGTACAATGTCCATGGGAGTCCATGTGTAGGCAGGGTGTACTATGTCCATGGGAGTACATGTGTAGGCAGGGTGTACAATGTACACAGGAGTCCATGTGTAGGCAGGGTGTACAATGTACATGGGAGTCCATGTGTAGGCAGGATGTACTATGTACACAGGAGTCCATGTGTAGGCAGGGTGTACAATGTACACAGGAGTACATGTGTAGGCAGGGTGTACAATGTACACAGGAGTACATGTGTAGGCAGGGTGTACAATGTACACAGGAGTCCATGTGTAGGCAGGGTGTACAATGTACACAGGAGTCCATGTGTAGGCAGGGTGTACAATGTACATGGGAGTCCATGTGTAGGCAGGGTGTACAATGTACACAGGAGTACATGTGTAGGCAGGGTGTACAATGTACATGGGAGTCCATGTGTAGGCAGGGTGTACAATGTACACAGGAGTCCATGTGTGGGCAGGCTGTACAATGTACATGGGAGTCCATGTGTAGGCAGGGTGTACAATGTACACAGAAGTCCATGTGTAGGCAGGGTGTACAATGTACACAGGAGTCCATGTGTAGGCAGGATGTACAATGTACACAGGAGTCCATGTGTAGGCAGGGTGTACAATATACACAGGAGTCCATGTGTAGGCAGGGTGTACAATGTCCATGGGAGTCCATGTGTGGGCAGGATGTACAATGTACACAGGATTCCATGTATAGGCATGCTGTACTATGTACACAGGAGTCCATGTGTGGGCAGGCTGTACAATGTACATGGGAGTCCATGTGTAGGCAGGGTGTACAATGTACATGGGAGTCCATGTGTAGGCAGGGTGTACAATGTACATGGGAGTCCATGTGTAGGCAGGGTGTACAATGTCCATGGGAGTCCATGTGTAGGCAGGGTGTACAATGTACATGGGAGTACATGTGTAGGCAGGGTGTACAATGTACACAGGAGTCCATGTGTAGGCAGGGTGTACAATGTACACAGGAGTCCATGTGTAGGCAGGGTGTACAATGTCCATGGGAGTCCATGTGTAGGCAGGCTGTACAATGTACATGGGAGTCCATGTGTAGGCAGGATGTACAATGTACACAGGAGTCCATGTGTAGGCAGGCTGTACAATATCCATGGGAGTCCATGTGTAGGCAGGCTGTACAATGTCCATGGGAGTCCATGTGTAGGCAGGGTGTACAATGTCCATGTGTAGGCAGGATGTACAATGTACACAGGAGTCCATGTGTAGGCAGGGTAGTCCTTGTTTAGACAGGATACTCCTTGTGTAGGCAGGGTGTTCAATGTGCCTGGCAGTCCATATGTCGACAGGATGTACAATGGAAACCTTCAACACTATGTATGTCTGTTTTAGGAAAATATGTAAGTGTATTTCTTTGGGCTTTATCAATGAAATAAATAAATTGAAATCTTTGTGATATATCAAGTATCAAATAATACTTATTGTATGCACTGCTATTTATCAATGTGTTCAATGTTTACTCAATTTAACAAAGAAAAAGAAGTGTGGTCATTTTCACAAGGGGATTCCAGAATTTGGTGATTCTTAGGATTTTTTGGTATATTTTTCCTGTTACTCAAATTGATTTATTCAGGGGTTTTTATAATGCACATTTAAAAGAAATTAACTTCCCATTTTGATCTAAAGCTAAAAAGAAATAAAGCCAACCACTCCTGGCATTTGCAGTCTGTATGGGATGATGTCTTGTCCATCATGACACGTGGTTATCAACTCACTCTTTCGCATGAAATGTGGCTTGATGATCTCCAAATACTTGAATGGGGGGAGTCAGCCTACTTCTTCTCATCACAAGATTAGCAGTGTTTTTTCATACTTTATTTCTGTGAAAAACTCAATTATGTCTTAAAACGCTTGACATAACCACCTTTATGTTATTGATATCCCGAAATGTGGATATCAATCATTACCCATGTTGGCATAAGCCAATTGTAAGATTGTTTGTACATGAACTGAGCTAATCAAATGGCCTGGTTTATGTGTCAGATACACCAACATAGCTCCATACAGTGTTATTTCATTGGCTGTGCAGTAAAATGCAAGTTTGATAAAGGTGTGGCGCTTTGTGATGAAGTTTGCTTCATAACGTTGCACGCTGCTCACTTCCGTTTACACACCGGCAAGGGAAGCATATAGCAGGTATCTAAATGAGATCGTATTGTATTGGAAATCATGCACCCAACTGCTACATGTGGATGATAATTCTTGCCTTATTATTGACATAGACATGGCACTGCCATGATTTTGTGCCCTGGAATGAACATTTTGTGTTACTTCCTTTGATTAAGTTTGTTACGTTTGTTGTTTAATGCCACACTCAGACATTTTCTAGCTATGTGACAGTGGGTCTGAAAATCCAGTGATTGACATCATGAGCATCAACCCACAAAATTGGGATATGATGTCATGCAATCAACCAAGTCAGCGAGCCTGATCACCAATCCATTTAGCCGACTCTTATGACAAACATAGGTTGCTGGTGATCTATGTTCTTACCTGGTATCCCAATGAGTTCCCGATGATTAAGTATTAATACTATAGATTTAAATAGAGGCAGAGCCTCTCGACTGCTCCCCAATAAGAAGGAAAAGTTGCAATACATATCACAATACATGCTTAAGTGAACTTTGAAGATCCGGGGTAGAAAAGGGATTCAGCAACCCATCCTTGACAAAATAAGGCGACTCTGCTTGTTGTAAGAGGCGACTAACGGGACCAGGTGGTCAGGCTCACTGACTTGGTTGATGCATGTCATCGTGTCCCTATTGCATGGATCAGTGCTCATGATGTCAATCACTGGATTGTCGGGTCCAGGCTCGATTATTTAGGTAGGTACGGAGGGAGGAAGGAAGAAAGAAAGGAAGGGTTTGATAGATACAATGTATTATAGGGTACTGATAGATACAATGTATTATAGGGTACTTCTTTTTCAAGGCAGGTAATAAAACACTCCAATGATAAAACCAGGTAAACAGTCAGTCAAATGCTCCCTCTTAGCTCTTGTACGCATATTTACTCTTTCACTTGTGTCATTTTTTTTGTCAGTAGGCAGGGTAATTTGATATGGATTGGGAATGTCGAAGGCATTAGGAGAGCCTCATGACCTATGGCCACAGATACTTAGAGAAACTTGTGGGAAGAGATTCAGCTACATGCTTTCTGCACTTGGTTGTAACACCATTTACAGGCTTGGAATTTTGTAAACAGAGACTGTATTGAATAATGGAAAATACTTGTGTGTTACAGGTAGAAATAAAGTGTGTCATTATTTTGAGAATAGTGACACAGCGTGCTACGTTACATGGGTTGTCAGCAAGCACTGTGATATAAGATACTGTATTACATGCGTTGTCAGCAAGTTAGAACTGTGATGTATGATGCTTATTACTTGGGTTGTCAGCGAGCTAGTACTGTGATGTATGATGCTGTATTACATGGGTTGTCAGCGAGTTAGTACTGTGATATACAATGCTGTATTACATGGGTTGTCAGCAAGTTACTACTCTGATATATGATGCTGTATTACATGGGTTGTCAGCAAGCACTGTGATACATGATGCTGTATTACATGGGTTGTCAGCAAGTTACTACTCTGATATACAATGCTGTATTACATGGGTTGTCAGCGAGTTAGTACTGTGATATAAGATGCTGTATTACATGGGTTGTCAGCGAGTTAGTACTCTGATATACAATGCTGTATTACATGGGTTGTCAGCAAGCACTGTGATATATGATGTTGTATTACATGGGTTGTCAGCAAATTAGTACTGTTATATATGAAGATGAATTACATGGGTTGACAGCAAGTTAGTACTGTGATATATAATGCTGTATTACATGGGTTGACAGCAAGTTAGTTCTGTGATATATGATGCTGTATTACATGGGTTGACAGCAAGTTAGTACTGTGATATATAATGCTGTATTACATGGGTTGACACGAGTTAGTTCTGTGATATATGATGCTGTATTACATGGGTTGACAGCAAGTTAGTACTGTGATATAATTATGATGCTGTAGTACTGAATGCTCTCATTTCATTTCTTGCATGGTGTATGTATTTGATCAAAATGAGTTGAAAGTATATGATTAACAGTATTATATGCCATCTTGATACTATTGATAGTGTCAAGGTTATCAAGATTATAACATTGGAACCCTTTCAAAATGATATTTTGGTGTCAGTGTATCCTGTTGTAGGAACAGGATAAAACAACTATGGCGTGGCCCTTGGTTAACTTGATGTGTTAAGAAATGAACGATGAATAAATGAAGTAATCGAAGACCAGGAATATACCTGCTGTCTGTATGTGTCGGGTCAAATACAGATTTGGAAAAAAGTATAATCATTGGTACCGAGACTGGATGATTTACTTTTTTTTAGACAAGTATGTAAGAGTTAGACGCAAATGCTTGTAAGATATGTCAAAGTGAGAGGAAAATATAGCACATAGCAAGGCTATTTTTACCTCCTTGATCAGCAACAACTGTATCAGGTATCACAATGTTGGTATGGGAAGACCCAGCTTTACTAACTGCTTGCTCTCAAAACATGGTCCTCATTAGGACGTTTGTACATACTTCACACAAGTAATAATTTCTATAATTATGCCAAGAAATCTTATGGCCATTCTCATAATGACAGACTTAGTTAAGCAATTTAGGTTAACTTAATTACTGAATTTAAAGCTACATGTTTGTGCAGCACTTTGTTTCTGATGTTTTCTCAATTATAGACTGTTAGTGTTACAGCACAAGTGTCGCCACTGTCATGTGACCTGGCTTCCTATAATTAATATGTATGAGCGGAAATGCATACAAAAACAAGAACAATCTCTAATTGTATGGTCTTTGAAATGGGAGCCATTGAGAAGGAATGCGCCATTATACGGATATACCCTCTTGAGTGCAACACTGGAGGATGAATGTGGAGGCACTTAGAGCACCAGGTTACACCACTCGCTGACAGCAAGGGCACAACTCAAAGTCAGGCAAACCCATTTTGTCATCACACACTTGGAATGGATATAACAGTGAAGCTGTAAACGAGCCTATCATCTATGAAGCAGGCACATATTTGATTGACTGCAGCATCACATCTTTATCATGTTTCCTTTGTATACTTTGATTCAGGCTGCTGTGTGTCATGTGGTCCTCCGTAGCATTGCTGCTTCCTCAGGATGTCAGTTTACCTGGTGGGTTGACATCTGTGACTGCATTATGCATGTTCACATCACAACATATGGCTGTGTGGCTTTGTTGCTGTACCAATCAATGTCAGAAATCATGGTGCCTCTTCAGGCAACAGATTCACTATCACTGTGTGGAAATCACAACAGTGATAAATCGCACCTAGTTTCATGTCCTGATAGTTTGGTTTGGTTTGTTTGTTTGTTTTACGCTGCACTCAGCAATATACCAGCTATACTCAACAACAAAAGTTCCTGTGACACCAATATTTTAGTGTATTTTTCAAACAAGTAAAGTTTGGTTTTCAATATTGTAGTACATGTATGGAATCAAGTCACAAAAACGCAACTGCAACAGAAAAGCATGCATTCCATGCAAAAAGTTTACTTTTATGCAAGCGCCATGCATTTCACTACCAAGAATGGGTATAAAAACATGTGCGTTAATGGGATTCCATATGCATTGTTTAGCATCGTGCTGACAACAACCACTCAGAAAAACAACAAAATTACGCAATTATTCAACATTACGAAATACCACACCTATCCGAAAATGAGTGTCTGTGAGCCATTGGTATGCTTGAAGCAGGATTGAGTCAACGTGATGTTGCAAGACAATTTAACGTCCACAGAAACATCATTTGGTGTTTATGGCAACGTTGGCAACAGACGAATGCACTCAGAGACCATCCTCTGTGTGGCAGGCGACACGTAACCAATAATCGACAAGAATACTGGATTCGAACAACACACCTACGAAATCGATTTCAGACGGCAACAGTGACTGCAAGAAGCATCCCTGGCCTTCGACGAATATCTTCACAAACCATACGTCGTGGCCTCAGATGTGCAGGGATTGTCGACAGAAGACCCGCCAGACGTCCCATTTTGACAGGAATCCACTGTCAAGCACGTCTGCAGTGGTGCAGACAGCATCTACGCTGGACAGCCATGCAGCGGGGACAAGTTCTATTCACTGACGAGTCTAGTTTTCATCTTAGCCACAGCGATGGACGGATTCGAGTGTACCGACGTTGAGGTGAACGTTATGTTAATCATTGCGTCATGGGAGAAGATCGGTTCGGGGGCAGCAGTGTTAGTGCATTGGATGGGATTACAGCAAGACAGAGGACCCATTTGATAGTGGTAGAGGGAAATCTCAATGTACAGCGCTACCGCGATGAGATCATCGGCCCTGTTCTACCGTTTTTGCGTCGTCATGGCCCAGGCATTACCTTTCAACATGACAATGCCCGGTGACAAATTGCCTGACTTGTTCAGGATTCTCTTCAACAAAACAATGTGAATGTCATCCGCTGGCTGGCTTGCTCCCCTGATCTCTCAACAATCGAGCACATGTGGGATGAGATGGATCGGCGCCCACGACGTCAACCACGTGTTCCACAGACACTCCAGGAACTTCGAAATATGCTCCAGCAGATATGGACAGATGTCCCACAGGACTTTGTGCGACACCTGGTCCATTCCATGAGACGAAGATTTGTTGCTTGCATCGCAGCCAGAGGTGGACACACAGGCTATTGATTTGTAAATTGACATTTTGGCATGTTAATGTTTTTTATGAAATCACACATTTTCTGAAGCCAGTATGGCAAATCAAACCATTTGAACACATACAGGAGTCTTTTATCTGTTGCAAACCGAAATTGTTTCAGATTTGGTAAAAAACATTACTTTGCATTAAATCTTATTCAATGTCACAGGAACTTTTGTTGTTCAGTATATATGACGGCGGTCTAAATAATCGAGTCTAGACCAGACAATCCAGTGATTGATATAATGAGCATCTATCCACACAATTGGGATCCACATCACGTGTATCAGGAGGTGAAACCACTCTCACATCACATCATATCTCATCTTTCAGGAGGTGATAGATGTGATATGATGTGATGTGATGTGAGATTGAAAGTGGTTTCACCTCCTGATAGATGTGATGTGAAAGTGGTTTCACCTCCTGATAGATGTGATGTGAAAGTGGTTGCACCTCCTGATAGATGTGATGTGAGAGTGGTTTCACCTCCTGATAGATGTGATGTGAGAGTGGTTTCACCTCCTGATAGATGTAGACCGCCTCCGTGGTCTAGTGGTAGAGCGTCCGCCCGGAGAGCAGAAGGTCCGGGGTTCGATCCCCGGCCGCGTCATACCAAAAGACGTCATCTCAGTAAGCTAGCACTATAAATCGGCATCAGTCCGTTCTAGTACAAGCAAACACACACACACACACACACACACACACACACACACACACACACACACACACATGCATGCACATCGCTATATAAGTGCAATAATCTTGGACGCGACGTTAAACCCAATTTCACCTCACCTCCTGATAGATGTGATGTGAGAGTGGTTGCACCTCCTGATAGATGTGATGTGAGAGTGGTTTCACCTCCTGATAGATGTGATGTGAGAGTGGTTGCACCTTCTGATAGATGTGATGTCTGTATGTTCCCTCGCGGTAGTTCTTGTTGTCATGTGAGTCAGCGAACACTGGCATGTTTATGCTTTTTCCATCTCTTGATACAGGTGTGGTCAGAGACTAGCCAGGCAGCCCAGGTGGTGATTGGTTGATGCAATGTGTTGACTATCTTTGACTCCATCGCACACACATAAAAAAGGTGTTAGGCTGCTAATCATTTACCTTCATGCTGTAAGTCCTGCTTCAGTGCATGCTAAATTTGCCAAATCCAACACTTATCATCTCTCTAATTTGTGTAACAAAGCTTGGCCGTGCATGCAGCAGCTATGTAGTGATTAGCACTGCTATCATGTTGGCCATTAGTGACAGGGAGGAGTAATGAGAGGAAGTTGGTATGTGCAGAAGCCAAGATGCTCTTGCATTACCGCAAACACTGGAATGGAGAAAGTAGCGTCTCAGGACAAGGTCTGTGTTGAATCAGCACCTCATGAGGACGTAGCCAATACAAGATGTATGAAAACAATGCACATAAGGCTTCAGATTTTTAAAAAACAGAGTGTGTTACAACTACTATTTTATTGTCTATTGAAGGCACTGTTTTACAGCAATTACAACTGTGTTGAAGAAGGCAGTGTGTATTATACACACAGACAATGAGTTTTAAATTTATCACCTTTCAAGTGACAGGAAATAGTGTGTCAACAATTGTCCTGTTATTACGCTACCTGGTTTGAAAGGTGTTCAGTGTATTCTGGCTTAAAGTATTAACCTATTTCATTAACATTATTTCAGATTTTTCAATATTGTGTACCCGTATTTTAATTTCAACGACATCCTCTGTAAACTGATCAGCTGAGCCAAGATTGCACCATAACAGAAAATGACGCATTGAAACGATCCTTAGTTGTTAGCAAATGAATACATAGATCATAAATGGCATACTTTGTCATAGTTGTTTTATTTGACTATTGTATGTCAATGTTAGTGATGGGTATTTCTGACTTTCCAGACTTTCCCGTAGCAATTTATTGCAATAATGATTCATGTATTTCAATATGTACCACAATATATTGCATGCAATCTTTCATCGATAATTTGTTACGAACCTTAATTTAAATAACCCACATTATTTACAACTGCGTAGTTGTATTTATAGGAAGCCGGTTGCAAATGGTTTCACTTTTCGATTACAGGAATCAGTTCCTAAGTTCCAAATTTCATGATTTCAGTTTTGAGTTGTCACTTATGTTAACTTTGCCAACAAGATAATATATGCATGATTTTGAAAAGCGCTATATACGGATATTTTCCAAAAGCATTGTGATACATATTAGTATTTAAAATCATAGTATACCGGTAATACTGTGCACCTCTAGTCAATATATATATATTTCTCGCCCATGTTCATTCAGGAACCATGTGGTATAAACTCTGAAACAGTTGTCACCAATACTAACTCATGTAACTTGTGGAATAAACATTTGAGCCTGCAGTTATTTAACTGGTAATAAATTAGTGTAAATGTTGCTCTCCTCTGTTAATGTTGATATAGTGTTACAGTATTAACAAGCTGTACAACCATTGGCCTCCACTGTCTTTATTTTCACATCTACTATCTCAGTTAAAAGTGTTACATCTATGCTTACATGTTACACATCATTGCTATTTGCCAGTGTACAAGCACTGTGTATGTGTATATCTATCATATACAACTTCACTATGCCCTGCTGTTCTTTCTATCAAACTGATGGGGAAAGCTTGGACTTTTTGAGTGCTACCTAGTTAAGAAGGCTGCTTCTCTACTCCTGAAGCAAACTGTAATGTTATTCTCAGCCTTAACTTTTTCCATGGATGAAATTTCAGCCATCACAACTGCAGATCTCCCATGAAGACTGTAGTTTAATTCTGAGTCAAGTCCACACTTTAATAATCATTCACACAAAGAGGTGCAAGTTTTTGTCTGAAGAAGAAATTCAAAGTTAACAAATGACGCATACACAAGGTTTAATTGAGCAAATGTATTGCAGCAAAGGGATGCTGTGCAGTGTTATGATTAGGAAGTCGAGACAAGTGCTTTTGTTTGTGTTAACAAAAAAAAGTGTAAATGAGAAATGCAGTTGATAGAGAAGGAGGGTAGAGGGGGGCCAGTGTGGTGATATCCTGTTGCTGCGAGGACAGCCACTCTCCTGGTGCTGCAGCCTGGCAGGCCCTGTGTTGACATGGCTAAAACACAAGATGACAGCCTGTTTTCAAATGCTAACCACGCTATTTATATGGAAATGAAACAAATTATGTTGATTATAGCTAGGAAGTGATGGCATCACCTTCCAGACCATCCATGTTGACTTTGTGCTTTTTGAAACTGGTACAGCTGGATTGATTACCAAATCTGTATGAATTATTGATATGAAGTGTGAATGATATGTGGAATCAAGGTTGCTGAACTTGTGCCTGTCATGTCCAAATGATATTTGAGCCGTTTGCGTGTTGGAAAAAATAACCTGAGAACATATTGAATACAAGGACATGATTGATACATCCTAAGTATGTAGCTGTCAACCTGGTGCTGGCTGATGCAGATTAGCATTTACAGAGCAAAAACCAGAGTGAATTATTAATGGTTTCTTTCTACTCGTCAAATCTTTCAATGAATTAAAGGATTTTATATATCAAGTTTCACAATGATTTACAGCGTTTGTTTTATTTTTTAATTGGAATCATTTAATTGTGTTAATGTGACTATGGTTTTGGATTTAGTTGAAATTTTCACACAGGACACATTTAATTGTGATAAGGATCAATAGATAGTTTGCCATTACAAGTATTTGTAGTGTGGAGGAGGCAGTCCTATGACATGTATTTGGTTGTGTGGAGGAGATGACTGTTAATGTGCAGTGAAGGGGGTACAGGAGCTGAGGAGCTGGGTAGAAGGCCACCACGCCACCAGGGCTAACGATTGGCACATGAATGATGTATTGTGTTGTAGTGTGTCCCTGCTGCAGCGGCCTGCTTCCTCTGGCATCATGGAGGAGGGGAAGCTGAATGTCACACCATGTATTCCACATATTGATTATGTAATTGGGGATAATGAACCTGACAAGTCAATACTGATGTTTACTTTTCACTCAGAACTAGATGGAGACACCCACTTCATCTATGTTGCCAAGAATTTCACTCCCATTCCCCACCATCTCAGTGTTTGACATGTAAAAAAACATGTAGAGATTAATATGCAAACTCGAGGTTGATTTATTCTATTTGCTAATTTTAGAAACTGACATAAAGAATGTAAGAAATTATGTATTGAACAAGAGTGACAAGTTTGCAAAATTGTACATCTTGTATGTCATGAAATATGAGTAACTCATACCTACATACATGAGTTTTCTCTCTGTTTATTGGATGTGCTCTTTTAAAGTAACAAAATCGTCCAGGAGGTCAAGATGCTTGCAGAATTAGACTCTTATTAAGATGTTCATTAAGAATCTGCTGTTAACATTAAATGGGTATTTTTAAAATTTGATTGCAATGTCTTCAAGATACTAACTCTCTAAACCTTCAAATAACCCCTTTTGATAGCTTATAGTGTTACGCAAACCATTGTTTTCGAAGAGCTCCAAAACACTTAAAATGTTTGTATTTCTTTATATATTGCTTAGTCAAATTGCCTTTGTCTACCACATTGAAATGAAATTGTAGCAGTATTTAAAGTAATAAAGTTACTGGTATGTAAAGGATCAGAGTGTGCTACTTTGGGTATTATCACCCGAACAAGAATAAATTGGTGTCAGTAGAAAGTGAATAACTGATGACTGTGGTTATCTAGTTATGGTATCTGTTTAACTTTAAGTCACTATTCAAGATTTCCTACTGCACTAAGCAATATGGGAAATGTACAGAATGATACATATAGCATCCAAGATTAATTCCAGAGTGAAGTCTTTACTGTGAGTAAGGATTTCAGTGATGATGTGTGTGTAGCTGATGAAAGCCTCAAGGAGATGACAGCAGCGATTACACACACAAGTTTAAATGTTTTGTGAGATGGGCTTGATTAGAAGATAACGTGATGTGAAATAAATGTAGCCCTGCTTCCCCTTGATTACACAAGGCTGGCTGAAGGCTGACTCCTGGCAAGGCATCCACACAGCAAAGGGAGAGAGGAGGAGATGCCAGATGCACAGACTTACCACAAACTGCAATGTCTCATTGGGGACATGCGCAGGCTTGTATTCGAATGCATACTCAGTTTTAAAATAGTTTGTCATTTAGACCAAGCTGTTGGCAAATAGTTCCAAATTGTTTTAAAATTACTTGAGATGTTTTCATTTGCGAGACATGTTTGTGAAAATTGAGCATTTCATCTGAGGGTTGATGATAATTCCATCTGCCCTCATCTGTAATCTAAATGGTGATTTATGCCATTGTCTGATATGGACATGACATGCATGTGATTATAGCTGCACTACCTCGGGCACTGTGCACTTCCCTTCATCATACACGCAAGGCAACTGTTTACAACTAAGGTTCTGTAGGGACATATATAAATGTCAGTATAGCAGTTCTAGTAACCTATTGAGCAGTATACTATACATCTAGAAATTTTGTGAATGCTACCTTTCCAGTAAACTCAAGATCTTTAGTACAGGCCAATAATACTGGAGTCATAATTGCCTACACTGCATGAAACAGACCCTTGTCAACATAGACACACCATCTACACTACATGAAACCAACATCTCACGTGTAGACCCTTGTCAACATAGACACACCATCTACACTACATGAAACCAACATCTCACGTGTAGACCCTTGTCAACATAGACACACCATCTACACTACATGAAACCAACATCTCACGTGTAGACCCTTGTCAACATAGACACACCATCTACACTACATGAAACCAACATCTCACGTGTAGACCCTTGTCAACATAGACACACCATCTACACTACATGAAACCAACATCTCACGTGCAGACCCTTGTCAACATAGACACACCATCTACACTACATGAAACCAACATCTCACGTGTAGACCCTTGTCAACATAGACACACCATCTACACTACATGAAACCAACATCTCACGTGTAGACCCTTGTCAACATAGACACACCATCTACACTACATGTGCATGATTGAACACTGTACAGCTGTCTGTATGTTAATTGTTTGTACAGCATTTCTAACCCTGATTGTTTCCTCGATATAAAGAGTCATATACTCCATCCCTGATTGCTTCCTCTGTATAAAGAGTCATATACTCCATCCCTGATTGCTTCCTCGATATAAAGAGTCATATACTCCATCCCTGATTGCTTCCTCTGTATAAAGAGTCATATACTCCATCCCTGATTGCTTCCTCGATATAAAGAGTCATATACTCCATCCCTGATTGCTTCCTCGATATAAAGAGTCATATACTCCATCCCTGATTGCTTCCTCTGTATAAAGAGTCATATACTCCACCCCTGATTGCTTCCTCGATATAAAGAGTCATATACTCCATCCCTGATTGCTTCCTCGATATAAAGAGTCAAATACTCCATCCCTGATTGCTTCCTCTGTATAAAGAGTCATATTCTCCATCCCTGATAGCTTCCTTGATATAAAGAGTCATATACTCCATCCCTGATTGCTTCCTAGATATAAAGAGCCATATACCGTATATCGCTGTGTATAAGGCGAGTTTTTCGTACCTAAAATGAGGGGGCTAAGAAGGGGGGTCGTCTTATACACGGAGTCGAAGATCTCACATTTTTTTCCACTGGCGATGTCAACCGGCGTCCGATAGCCAGCCCAGCATTTGACAATAAAACTTCGCATTTCGTCCTAAATAACTGTTCCAATAACTATTTCCATACATAAACATGATTTGTATCTCTTTTCCTTGAATAAAGTTTAATAATTTCTGCAAATAAAGTTGAAATGACCCTCGCCTCGATGCAGATTGTCAAACCACCTGACACGGTAAAACAATCACCAATGAGCAGAGAGCCGGAAGTACCGGTAAGCATTTGCATATTGCACATGTGACCTAACATGTGATAACCGGTGAAGCTGAAATCAATTCCCGCTGTTTTTACAGTTGTATTAACAAGTGTTGGAGACGGTGTGTACAAGTGATTGTGGAATAAACACGCTGAATGTGAAGCAAACATAAGCCTAGTTAGTTACAACATAGTTAATTGGCGATTAAATTACTCACCATTGTCTCTTATATGTTATTACTTCATAAATGAATTTTATTTTTTGGGCACCAATTTGGTGTCGTACCGTGTAAACACAAAATGGCGACGTGTGCTGGAGTAACACACGCGACCTATCATTGTAGAAAAACAAAACAACGCAAGATAAACATATTTTATTGCATATATAAGGTTTGTATGGGCACTTGTGATGTGTGCGAAATACGCATCAGTCAGAAAGCGCACGTTAAATCTCCAAAGTAACTAACTAACTAACTTGTGATGTCCGTGTGAGAAATACGCTACAGTCGGAAAGCGCACGTTAAATCGTCTATATCAGTAAGACTTGTGATGTGTTTCATTCCCGGTCGCCTTATACACGGAGTTTAGGATTTTGGGTTGATTTTTAAGGCGTGTACAGGGGGGTCGTCTTATACGTGGGGTCGCCTTATACACAGCGATATACGGTACTCCATTCCTGATTGCTTCCTTGATAAAAGGAGCCACATACTCCATTCCTGATAGATGTGTAGATATAAAGAATCATATGCTCCATCCCCAATTGCTTCCTCGATATAAAGAGACATATACTCCATCCCTGATTGCTTCCTAGATATAAAGAGCCATATACTCCATCCCTGATTGCTTCCTAGATATAAAGAGCCATATACACCATCCCTGATTGCTTCCTAGATATAAAGAGCCATATACTCCATCCCTGATTGCTTCCTAGATATAAAGAGCCATATACTCCATTCCTGATTGCTTCCTTGATATAAGGAGCCACATACTCCATTCCTGATTGCTTGCCAGATATAAAGAGCCACATACTCCATTCCTGATTGCTTCCTAGATATAAAGAGTCATATGCTACATCCCCAATTGCTTCCTCGATATAAAGAGCCATATACTCCATTCCTGATTGCTTCCTGGATGGAAGTTTTTGAAAACATTGTTGTTCAAACTACAATTTCATATTAGCCAGGCAGCAGCACCAACGTTTCAGTTTTAGGTCATTTTGTGTTGCAAACATGATAAAGTTTTGTGACTGGCATTAAACTGAATGGTGGTGGTGTAGTTGCATCCATGATTCCACTGGGGTCCCCCAGCAAATGGGATTTCAGTAGGTGCAGGAGCATGGCACAGTCCTCATGGAATGCTAGCCTTGTGACAACTATCACGCTCATTTCCTCTGCATGTGGAAAAACACTTTGCAAATATGCCTAATATGAGATTCATAAACCATTTTATTGATGTTTTCACATTCCATAGCAATGTTTTCTCTATGATCATTGCCCACCAGTGAGGAAATTACACCATTCAGACTGAGTCAATATTGGCTCTGTTTCATACACTATACAGCTACAATGGTTCTGTGAAATGACTTTGCAGGCAAACAAGTTGTGATTGTTTTCAGTCTACTGCGTATGCTAGCTAAGATGACTGTTACTTGTATGGAAGGCGGCAATAGGCTGGTGTTTGTCAGTATATTGGTGAGCTGTAGAGGAACCAGTAAACCAGGGCATGCAGACCATACCATCAGTATTTGTTATGGTAAATTAACTCCGATCAATAACTTGTGCACACCATTAACTTTATGCTCACTATTTTATAAGTGAGACTGGAGACTTATTTCTACATGTGATAATCTGGCACTGACTGCAACAGGGAATTAGCTCCACTGTTATTGCTGTGTATCAATTAACATGTGGGGGAGTTGCATGTTGAGGTCTGTGATGTGTCTGTGGCTAATTGAGTATTATTGCCTCCCTTCCAGACACAATAACATGGGGCCTATGTCAGTGTCCACTACAATGCCACTGTGCGTCTGTCATCAAGCATTCAAGGATCCTCTGGTGGAGAAATAATTATGTTGAACATCAATGACACACACTCACTGGCCACATCTAATTGTCTTACTTTGTTAAAGGAGAATAACAGCTATCAAATTTGGTTGTTTTGTAGTTAGGTATCAATTTTGTGAAATTTATTGAGCAATGAGATCTGAAAACTTTGCAGAATTAATTACCTAAGCAATTGTTGATGTGAAGTTCCTGTCTCTGAAATATTGCTGTACTAAGATTGCGAGAGACTCAGACACTACTAGAAAATAGGTTATCTTGTGAGGTCTTGATGTATGATGGCAGTATGCAGATCAGACATCACCATGTGAGGTGTTGCTGTGATGTATGATGGCAGTATGCAGATCAGACATCACCATGTGAGATGTTGCGATGATGTATGATGGCAGTATGCTGATCAGACATCACCATGTGAGATGTTGCGATATGTATGATGGCAGTATGCAGATCAGACATCACCATGTGAGGTGTTGCGGTGATGTGTGATGGCAGTATGCAGATCAGACATCACCATGTGAGGTGTTGCGGTGATGGGTGATGGCAGTATGCAGATCAGACATCACCATGTGAGGTGTTGCGTTGATGTGTGATGGCAGTATGCAGATCAGACATCACCATGTGAGGTGTTGCAATGATGTATGATGGCAGTATGCAGATCAGACATCACCATGTGAGGTGTTGCGGTGATGTGTGATGGCAGTATGCAGATCAGACATCACCATGTGAGGTGTTGCGGTGATGTATGATGGCATAATGCAGATCAGAGATCACTCCAGGTTAATATATGATGGTGGTACGTGGACGTAATAACACCATGCAGGGTGTTGCTGCAGTGACCAGCATTCAGTACCTGATAGATGGATGCTGTCCAGGGAATGAGGATTAATTTTGTTGCCTTGTCAGCACTTGTTCAGTCAAAGAAACCATTGTCCTGGATCATCTTGTTATTGGAGGCAATATTTTATTTTATTTATTATAGCCTCGTCTCCTGCAGAACTTAGGAAATACTCCACAAATGCCTCCCAGCTCCCTGCCTAGAAGATATGGTTAATCATTAGCAGGCTGATGGAACCACAGCACAGGCGATAGAGATTTATGGTTTTATAATTGCATGCCTTGGGACATTTGTATGGATTTTGTTAGTTCTTTCCTTTTGTAGCATATGTTGGTGGCTTTTTATTTAACTTTTCCTTAGACTAGCAAGGACGTCAGTTGTCTTCAACATTTGGTGAATAGCTGTTTTGCCTGGTCTCATGCATGTTTCCTTCAGCCCTTCATAATGAGGTGCTTGTTCCATGCTAGGTCACTTTCACTGCCCAAGGCAGGCTCTTGCAACTATTGAAAGATGGTCATTCACAGAGTGAAGAAAGGTTGACCTTATTGTGGAATCGGTCTCAGATAAATTTTCATGTAACTATTACAATTCTAAAAATATATTCAAGTGAATCATCATTGCTGTGGTATATTCAGAACATTCATTATATTACCCCAAGAGGTAGGTCTAGATGATTCAAGCAGTGAAATAGTTGAATTATGATGTCAAGAGTTGGCAACCATTTCTGTTTCATATTGAATATGAGTCATTATCCAGCATACACACATGAATAATCCATGCTGACAGGTACAGAGCAACACAACATCAGTTCTGGTGTGTGGTCTCCAGAGCTGTCCATACTGGCCAAGTTTGTCTTGCAGACCCTGAAACAAGTATATCCAATACAGACCATGCACGTCTATAATAGTTGGCAAGTCTAGCTTATGGCAGTATCAGAAAATGAAGAAAGTTACTGGTCTCCTTTTTATTATATTTTATAACTGTAATTTGATAACTGTTTTTTTCTGTAAAATACAGTGAGCCCTCGCTACAACGCTACCTTCCAAATAATTAATGAGCGTTATAGATGATCCAACAAAACAGTATACATGCTCTGCCTACCTTACCGATCTACGTTGCACGTTTCAGAGTTTCGAAAAAGATTAGAATAGAAGTTATTTATGATTCATAATGTAACAATTTTTTTATTGAGTATTAACATGCGCTTTAAAAAAACCAAAACACATTGTATCGTTTCAGTGAATTCAGGTGAATAAACAGGTATAACAAACTTGGTCAATAAAAGTAAGAAATTTGATATAAACATCACTAGACAAGAAGATTTACCATTTAAAATGTATTTCCAGCCCTCCAAGGCATTGCCTTATATGCAGAGATTAAGATTACTGTGTGTATCTTCTCATAAACTAAGCCGTAAATAGCAATCAGCTGTGCACACGTTTCCTCCCAATCTACCGGCGATTCAGTTAAAAAGTACCCAATGATACACCTTCAAAGAATTTTGATGCAATGGTCGGAAGAAATTGTAACTGAAATTATGATTTGATCAGGAACAATATATTCCAATATCGTGTTATTTTAGTTGCAGCTTGCACCATATATACTTAAAATTATAAGAACCATAAGCGTAGCACTTTGGTACAGAATGTATGCAGGATATTTTTTTATGCATGGAACGATTTTGACCAGTCACTGTAGGGACTTCCCGCGCTACATGTATTTCGGTTGCGAAAATGATATGTTGACATTTAGTAGACAAACTGCCTCAAATATGACTTTTATCGAGTCATGGTACAGCTTTTATGATATGTGTATCCATTCTCTTTCAACTAAAGTTCATTTCAAGGCGTCGATAGCGGTAATCTGACCTTGGTTGCTGTAAATAACGGTGAGTTGTATGATCTTCAGATCACTTCGCATACAATTTTGCCGTAAACGTACGATTTTATTGTAAACATTATTATAATTAGAGTCTATCGAGTGAAATTTTAAATATAATTAATAATAAATATTTAGCAAACATTAGTCAAGATTAACAATGACAATTTTTTTTAGTACCAGATATTATAAAAATAGGATTAAATTACGTACTTCAGTTCGGATTTGCTGACCCATGTTACGTGATCGCGGTGATCAGCTGATAATGGGGGAAAACATCGTGTCATTGGAAATCTTGAGTTTATTAAAAATGTTTGTAAATTTTAGAAGCCATGCTGTTCCGCGCACTATAACCGAGTTAGTGCTATATTGAAGAGCGCAGTAATGAGGGAACACTGTATGTTCAGGAGAATTCTGGGTGCTCAAAGACAGGGAAATAGCAGGCAAACACAAGGACTCCTCTACAGTACAGGGTCCAGACAGGCATTGGTTAGCAGGCAAACACAAGGACTCCTCCCCAGTACAGGGTCCAGACAGGCATGTGTTAGCAGGCAAACACAAGGACTCTTCCACAGTACAGGGTCCAGACAGGCATGTGTTAACAGGCAAACACAAGGACTCCTTCCCAGTACAGGGTCCAGACAGGCATTGGTTAGCAGGCAAACACAAGGACTCCTCCCCAGTACAGGGTCCAGACAGGCATGGGTTAGCAGGCAAACACAAGGACTCCTCTACAGTACAGGGTCCAGACAGGCATTGGTTAGCAAACAGACACATACAGTATTGCCAGGTCCGCTCTGTACACATAGAGTGTTATATACAATAGGCAGTAGTGTGTATTTATATCTTCTGATTTTTTTTTCATTTGTATTTTGTTCAAATAATTTGTTTAAAATGTCCTCTGCGATCATTTTAACAACACATACTTGACAAATCTGAAATATTCCATTTTATATTAAAACTGTGATTGGTTGCATAAATCTAATTGGTGGGGAAGGCATGAGTGTTAGTGAGATGGGTGCAGTGGTATTTGTGCGGAATGATCTGTGTAACAATGGCTATGAGTCACGAGGGAGGGAGGGTAATAGGGGCCACTTGTGGCACAGCTCATCTCCAGGGAGGCACTTCATTGCAATAAGCCCAAAATTGTTGGTTTGTGTCTCACAGATTGAATTATATAAACCAGATTATTATGGATTGCAAATTAGCATTTATATAGATGATTATCAGTGTGTATTACACTTGATGGAGTCGGATTAGATTAACTGGGAGATTAAGAGCTTTCAATTCACATGAGATTGTCCAGTCTGCATATTGCTGGGGCCAAGCCTCATGTTTGCTCAATTAATTTCTTATAATGAAGATGGAATTGCCAATTTATATTGTGTTTTAAGGAAATTGCTATTAAGACAGTGCTTTGTTGGATAATGGCTTGTTCATAGATTGGTTTTGGCTCAACAATGTGCCAAAATAGCTGATATCTACTGCTTTGAAAAGTGTGTATGGAGTCAGTGCTATTTCCTTTTCACACATGAAATATATGTTATTCATTGTATTGATTGGTTTGAAGTTTTTGTTTTAATGATAATGTGTTTTTATTGTTTGAAGAATCAGAGAATATCCTGCTGTTTGTGAACATATTTTGTGTGCATCATATTAATATTTGAACCTCCTTGTCTATCGCCAGTTAATTAATTTACGAAGTAATTGGGGGTATAAAGTGTTCCGTCTGTCCGTCCTTCAGTCCGAGCTTTTGTACGGCCCATAACTTTTTAACCATGCACCCTAGCTTCACCAAACTTGCTACACACATTAAACCACAATGTGTACTTGTGCATTTTGCTAGTTTGAAGATTTTGAACTTTTTAATTTTTGCCTTTTAGGGTGGGTGTTTTGTACGGCCCATATTTTTTTAACTATGCACCCAAGCTTCACCAAACATGCTACATCCATTTACCACAATGAGTACTTGTGCCTTTTGCAAGATTCGGAATTTTTTAATTTTTGCCGTTTCCATGGACACATTAAGAAACATCAAGAATGTATGTTGTGCTAAGCATTGATTATCCTACACTAGATTGAAATATATTTGCTAAAACATGTGTTCATTTCAAACAATGCATCCTCATGGGGTTACAAAGGAAAGGGCAGTTCCTCTGACAGGTATATTTAATTAATTAACAAACTATTTACTATTTGTTGTTGACTAGCAGGGATAACAGGGGTATGTGAGCTTTGCTCATTTCTTTCTTGTTTCCTTCTCCAATTGCACCAGAAGGGGACCTCATTCCTGACATTTGTGGGATGCAGGGGACCACATTCCTGATATTTGTGGGGTGCAGGGGGCCACATTCCTGACATTTGTGGGGTGCAGGGGACCACATTCCTCACATTTGTGGGGTGCAGGAGACCACATTCCTGACATTTGTCGGGTGCAGGGGACCACATTCCTCACATTTGTGGGGTGCAGGAGACCACATTCCTGACATTTGTGGGGTGCAGGGGACCACATTCCTGACATTTGTGGGGTGCAGGAGACCACATTCCTGACATTTGTGGGGTGCAGGAGTCCACATTCCTGACATTTGTGGGGTGCAGGAGAACACATTCCTGACATTTGTTGGGTGCAGGGGACCACATTCCTGACATTTGTGGGGTGTAGGGGACCACATACCTGACATTTGTGGGTGCAGGGGACCACATTCCTTACATTTGTGGGGTGCAGGAGACCACATTCCTTACATTTGTGGGGTGCAGGGGACCACATTCCTGACATTTGTGGGGTGCAGGGGACCACATACCTTACATTTGTGGGGTGCAGGGGACCACATACCTTACATTTGTGGGGTGCAGGGGACCACATACCTTACATTTGTGGGGTGCAGGGGACCACATTCCTTACATTTGTGGGGTGCAGGGGACCACATACCTTACATTTGTGGGGTGCAGGAGACCACATACCTTACATTTGTGGGGTGCAGGGGACCACATTCCTGACATTTGTGGGGTGCAGGGGACCACATACCTTACATTTGTGGGGTGCAGGGGACCACATTCCTTACATTTGTGGGGTGCAGGGGACCACATACCTGACATTTGTGGGTGCAGGGGACCACATTCCTGACATTTGTGGGGTGTAGGGGACCACATTCCTTACATTTGTGGGGTGCAGGAGACCACATTCCTTACATTTGTGGGGTGCAGGAGACCACATTCCTTACATTTGTGGGGTGCAGGAGACCACATTCCTGACATTTGTGGGGTGCAGGAGACCACATTCCTTACATTTGTGGGGTGCAGGGGACCACATTCCTTACATTTGTGGGGTGCAGGAGACCACATTCCTTACATTTGTGGGGTGCAGGAGACCACATTCCTTACATTTGTGGGGTGCAGGGGACCACATACCTTACATTTGTGGGGTGCAGGAGACCACATTCCTTACATTTGTGGGGTGTAGGGGACCACATTCCTTACATTTGTGGGGTGCAGGAGACCACATTCCTGACATTTGTGGGGTGCAGGGGACCACATACCTTACATTTGTGGGGTGCAGGAGACCACATTCCTTACATTTGTGGGGTGTAGGGGACCACATTCCTTACATTTGTGGGGTGCAGGAGACCACATTCCTTACATTTGTGGGGTGCAGGAGACCACATTCCTGACATTTGTGGGGTGTAGGGGACCACATTCCTTACATTTGTGGGGTGCAGGGGACCACATACCTTACATTTGTGGGGTGCAGGAGACCACATTCCTTACATTTGTGGGGTGCAGGGGACCACATTCCTTACATTTGTGGGGTGCAGGAGACCACATTCCTGACATTTGTGGGGTGCAGGAGACCACATTCCTTACATTTGTGGGGTGCAGGAGACCACATTCCTGACATTTGTGGGGTGTAGGGGACCACATTCCTTACATTTGTGGGGTGCAGGAGACCACATTCCTTACATTTGTGGGGTGCAGGAGACCACATTCCTTACATTTGTGGGGTGCAGGAGACCACATTCCTGACATTTGTGGGGTGCAGGGGACCACATACCTTACATTTGTGGGGTGCAGGGGACCACATTCCTTACATTTGTGGGGTGCAGGAGACCACATTCCTTACATTTGTGGGGTGCAGGGGACCACATACCTTACATTTGTGGGGTGCAGGATACTTTGTCATCTGTTGGTCACATCAGGTTCACTTATTTTGTTCATTTTGAAGTTGATCTGTCTATACTTTAATGAAGCTTCAGGGATAAAGGGATACCAAACTATTCTCATCACTGAAGGCGCTGTTG
Source organism: Haliotis cracherodii (assembly GCF_022045235.1). Lineage (NCBI taxonomy): Eukaryota > Metazoa > Mollusca > Gastropoda > Lepetellida > Haliotidae > Haliotis > Haliotis cracherodii. Next base: position 52,044,791 of record NW_027266297.1, on the reverse strand, counting down.
GGTAGCCTAGTGGTTAAAGGGTTCGCTCGTCATGCCGAAGACCCGGGTTCGATTCCTGACATGGGTACAATATGTGAACCCCATTTCTGGTGTCCCCCGCCGTGATATTGCTGGAATATTGCTAAAAGCGGCGTAAAACCATACTCACTCACTCACTCACATCACTGATCATGTGGTAATGTTGAATTGAAATTTGACTCAGTTGGACATCTGTTTTCAGCTTCATGCACCTTATACCTCACACCAACTCAAGATATATTTTTGACTTCTAAAGCCCTGTCAGGAATTCATGAAATCCCTCAAGACTGCATGAGATGATTACCGGTGTTGTTGTGTGAGGAGTTTGTTGGTTCGATGTGCAAGTCCTTATCATGTGTGAAATGTGGACTGAATGATGCCCCTGTTTCTTTCCTTGAGTGGATACACACACTCTATAGAGGATGCAGTCACCACTCTATTATCTTTAAGAGATTATAGGGTTTCTCCCATAGGCTCTAACAGATTTTATCAAAAAAGATTCTGAAATTCTCTGTGGATTAGAGCTGTCAGGTTATTCCCAGGAATTGATTATCATTACAGGTGTGAGGTAGACCTTGATGCGTATAGTCACTCTCACATCCTCTTTCATTTGTTGCCAGTTTGTGATATCCTCGAACAGCCCCACTGGACAAACGTGGGATAGCCTCCCAAATAGGATACCTTACTGCTTGCTATTCATGTGTGAAAGATAGAGATCTGTAAAGTTGATGCCCCAGGGTAGTTAAAGGTAGTAGCCCTGAATTGTTATTGTAACTAATACACACTTTGAACTGAAACAATGTTAAGAAGTCAGGTGTAGGTTGCAATCACGTTTCTTTATGGACTGATCAGGGCAGATAACTCTCTGCAGGTCAGCAGCAAGTGAGAATTAGATCCATTGTGTGCACACCCATCCAGCTTTTATTTCACCTCTGTTAACTTTTAAATTTGCTCAATTTGCCATGAAGTTGACTATGCTTTGATGCAGTGTCACTTGTCATTTTTCCACCAAGGATACTCCATCATGACTGAACTTTAACTGAAAGTTATAATTAAGTAATGAAATAGGTAGTTTATGGTAGGGGAGTATGATCCTGGAAACATGACCTGCACAAGATGTTTGACACAGGTCATCTAGGGAGCACCTCTATCACCTCCTGATGTGAAAGGATCATATGGAGGTTATAGCAGCCTGATGGAACAATGATACAACTCGCTCACACACCTGTCACATGCCTGCCTACAAGCCAATGGGTTATATACCATCAGTAAACCAAGAAGATGTCAAGTGCACAATCAATGTATGCAGATCCACAAAAGTTCAAAACTGACTTTCGAATATCTGTCATGTCTATTTGTGACTAAACTTCATAGCTGCTTATATAAGAGTTTCATTAGTGGGCACATGAAATGCCACACATTCTTTGAAGAGACTATTGATGCTATGTGTGTTGATGAACATGTCCATCCATCTGACCATCTGTCTAGCTGTTTATTTTTGAATGCTGCACCAGTAATAGTTGCAGCTACATGACAGCAGCCTGTAACTAATCAGATCTGGACCAGACAATCCAGTGATTGTTATTGTAACGATCCATGTCATTTGGGGTACAAGGACACACTCAACCAAGTCACCAGGCCTGACCACCTGATCCATTCAGTTGCCTTTTTTTGTCTGGGCCCCGTTCCACAAAACAATCTTAGTTAGATGATCGTAACTCCTATACTTTAACATTGGCTTACGATTGTCCTAGTGCTAAGATCGCTTTGTGGAACGGGACCCAGGTGACAGTAACATTTATCTGCTGATGGAGACATGTTCATCATACAGACTTGCAGGACAGGTATTCCTATGGCTAGGATCTGTTTGAATCTTAGTGGCTGTAGTCTGCAGCTTCTCCCAGGCTACTACCATCTTCCCGAGACAAGTGAGTTAACTGACAATAAAAGTCCAGTTTCCACCCTTGCCGAACTAGGCTGGTATTATGTAGTTACTATTTGGCTGGGCTAACGAGTCTATGCATAGTCCAATCAAAATCGCGCACCGAAATCGAAATCCGGTTTGTAAAATGTGGTGCAGATTTCTGTCGATTGCAGGATTTGCAAAGCATGTGTTAGCTCCCTTGCCTCGGGAAGATGGGTTACTACCAGTATGTGGGAGTGAAAGGACATTCAGCCTGGGTATTGTCAGATTGCCTTGAACCTACAACCGGAAGAATATACTATTATATATATTAGTTTTGTCATGTCCATTTAGTCTTTGAGTTCTTCACCACGCACTCACCCAATTATAATATTTTTAGTGTACACATTGAATAATTTCTCATATAGACGCCAGATCATACATTCAATAAAACATTCACTACCAACCCATTCCATTTCATCCACTTCTCAGCTCTATCATCCTATAACTCATCCCTTTTTCAGCTTCCGAAATTCAGAGACAAGGATTCATCTGATACTTTTGGGTTCCTGTGTAGATTTTTACTTGACCTTATATTTTTAAGTATATTATTTCAGGGACTATAGGTTAGCCTAACAGTTGCTCATCTTCAGAACATGTAGTATAAAACTTGCTGCTAGTGGACCACTGTTTACATTTAAAGGTTGTTCAGGTGGAGAAGGTGATGGAAATGGCTGGTGATATGTTGGCTTGATCTTTAACTGGCATGTACATGTTCTAGTGTTTAATTGTGTTGTTACTGTTGCAGGGACCACGGCGATTTCCCTGAGCCTGCCACATACACTGCTCCTTCTGTCGGCTCAGCAGATTATTGGTAAGTCAGTCGTGTACAGATCTTGTAGGTGAAGTAACAAGTGCGATAAATGTTTTCTTGAGCATGTTTATGACATCAGAGAAGGGTGGGTTGGAGAGTTAAGGTTCAAAAGTTTAATGCCAGATAAATTCCTTCACTTTGGAACTGGGATACAACTTTCCTGCAATTGAACAGGGGGTTTACAGTGCATCTCATTCACACCACACAGAACTAGGTATCACGCTTAAAGAGGTGTGATCTAAGCTGGCACACAGTCACTCCACACAGAACTAGGTATCACGCTTAAAGAGGTGTGATCTAAGCTGGCACACAGTCACTCCACACAGAACTAAGTATCACACTTAAAGAGGTGTGATCTAAGCTGCCACACAGTCACTCCACACAGAACTAGGTATCACACTTAAAGAGGTATAATCTAAGCTGGCACACAGTCACTCCACACAGAACTAGGTATCACACTTAAAGAGGTGTGATCTAAGCTGCCACACAGTCACTCCACACAGAACTAGGTATCACACTTAAAGAGGTGTGATCTAAGCTGCCACACAGTCACTCCACACAGAACTAGGTATCACACTTAAAGAGGTGTGATCTAAGCTGCCACACAGTCACTCCACACAGAACTAGGTATCACACTTAAAGAGGTGTGATCTAAGCTGGCACACAGTCACTCCACACAGAACTAGGTATCACACTTAAAGAGGTGTGATCTAAGCTGGCACACAGTCACTCCACACAGAACTAGGTATCACACTTAAAGAGGTGTGATCTAAGCTGGCACACAGTCACTCCACACAGAACTAGGTATCACACTTAAAGAGGTGTGATCTAAGCTGGCACACAGTCACTCCACACAGAACTAGGTATCACACTTAAAGAGGTGTGATCTAAGCTGGCACACAGTCACTCCACACAGAACTAGGTATCACACTTAAAGAGGTGTGATCTAAGCTGGCACACAGTCACTCCACACAGAACTAGGTATCACACTTAAAGAGGTGTGATCTAAGCTGACACACAGTCACTCCACACAGAACTAGGTATCACACTTAAAGAGGTGTGATCTAAGCTGGCACACAGTCACTCCACACAGAACTAGGTATCACACTTAAAGAGGTGTGATCTAAGCTGCCACACAGTCACTCCACACAGAACTAGGTATCACACTTAAAGAGGTGTGATCTAAGCTGGCACACAGTCACTCCACACAGAACTAGGTATCACACTTAAAGAGGTGTGATCTAAGCTGGCACACAGTCACTCCACACAAAACTAGGTATCACACTTAAAGAGGTGTGATCTAAGCTGGCACACAGTCACTCCACACAGAACTAGGTATCACACTTAAAGAGGTGTGATCTAAGCTGGCACACAGTCACTCCACACAGAACTAGGTATCACACTTAAAGAGGTGTGATCTAAGCTGCCACACAGTCACTCCACACAGAACTAGGTATCACACTTAAAGAGGTGTGATCTAAGCTGCCACACAGTCACTCCACACAGAACTAGGTATCACACTTAAAGAGGTGTGATCTAAGCTGGCACACAGTCACTCCACACAGAACTAGGTATCACACTTAAAGAGGTGTGATCTAAGCTGGCACACAGTCACTCCACACAGAACTAGGTATCACACTTAAAGAGGTGTGATCTAAGCTGGCACACAGTCACTCCACACAGAACTAGGTAACACACTTAAAGAGGTGTGGTGTAAGCTGGCACACAGTCACTCCACACAGAACTAGGTATCACACTTAAAGAGGTGTGATCTAAGCTGACACACAGTCACTCCACACAGAACTAGGTATCACACTTAAAGAGGTGTGATCTAAGCTGGCACACAGTCACTCCACACAGAACTAGGTATCACACTTAAAGAGGTGTGATCTAAGCTGGCACACAGTCACTCCACACAGAACTAGGTATCACACTTAAAGAGGTGTGATCTAAGATGGTACACAGTCACTCCACACAGAACTAGGTATCACACTTAAAGAGGTGTGATCTAAGCTGGCACACAGTCACTCCACACAGAACTAGGTATCACACTTAAAGAGGTGTGATCTAAGCTGGCACACAGTCACTCCACACAGAACTAGGTATCACACTTAAAGAGGTGTGATCTAAGCTGGCACACAGTCACTCCACACAGAACTAGGTATCACACTTAAAGAGGTGTGATCTAAGCTGGCACACAGTCACTCCACACAGAACTAGGTATCACACTTAAAGAGGTGTGATCTAAGCTGCCACACAGTCGCTCCACACAGAACTAGGTATCACACTTAAAGAGGTGTGATCTAAGCTGGCACACAGTCACTCCACACAGAACCAGGTATCACACTTAAAGAGGTGTGATCTAAGCTGGCACACAGTCACTCCACACAGAACTAGGTATCACACTTAAAGAGGTGTGATCTAAGCTGGCACACAGTCACTCCATACAGAACTAAGTATCACACTTAAAGAGGTGTGATCTAAGCTGCCACACAGTCACTCCACACAGAACTAGGTATCACACTTAAAGAGGTGTGATCTAAGCTGCCACACAGTCACTCCACACAGAACTAGGTATCACACTTAAAGAGGTGTGATCTAAGCTGGCACACAGTCACTCCACACAGAACTAGGTATCACACTTAAAGAGGTGTGATCTAAGCTGCCACACAGTCACTCCACACAGAACTAGGTATCACACTTAAAGAGGTGTGATCTAAGCTGCCACACAGTCACTCCACACAGAACTAGGTATCACACTTAAAGAGGTGTGATCTAAGCTGGCACACAGTCACTCCACACAGAACTAGGTATCACACTTAAAGAGGTGTGATCTAAGCTGGCACACAGTCACTCCACACAGAACTAGGTATCACACTTAAAGAGGTGTGATCTAAGCTGGCACACAGTCACTCCACACAGAACTAGGTATCACACTTAAAGAGGTGTGATCTAAGCTGCCACACAGTCACTCCACACAGAACTAGGTATCACACTTAAAGAGGTGTGATCTAAGCTGCCACACAGTCACTCCACACAGAACTAGGTATCACACTTAAAGAGGTGTGATCTAAGCTGGCACACAGTCACTCCACACAGAACTAGGTATCACACTTAAAGAGGTGTGATCTAAGCTGGCACACAGTCACTCCACACAGAACTAGGTATCACACTTAAAGAGGTGTGATCTAAGCTGGCACACAGTCACTCCACACAGAACTAGGTATCACACTTAAAGAGGTGTGATCTAAGCTGGCACACAGTCACTCCACACAGAACTAGGTATCACACTTAAAGAGGTGTGGTGTAAGCTGCCACACAGTCACTCCACACAGAACTAGGTATCACACTTAAAGAGGTGTGATCTAAGCTGACACACAGTCACTCCACACAGAACTAGGTATCACACTTAAAGAGGTGTGATCTAAGCTGGCACACAGTCACTCCACACAGAACTAGGTATCACACTTAAAGAGGTGTGGTGTAAGCTGCCACACAGTCACTCCACACAGAACTAGGTATCACACTTAAAGAGGTGTGATCTAAGCTGGCATACAGTCACTCCACACAGAACTAGGTATCACACTTAAAGAGGTGTGATCCAAGCTGGCACACAGTCACTCCACACAGAACTAGGTATCACACTTAAAGAGGTGTGATCTAAGCTGGCACACAGTCACTCCACACAGAACTAGGTATCACACTTAAAGAGGTATAATCTAAGCTGGCACACAGTCACTCCACACAGAACTAGGTATCACACTTAAAGAGGTGTGATCTAAGCTGCCACACAGTCACTCCACACAGAACTAGGTATCACACTTAAAGAGGTGTGGTGTAAGCTGGCACACAGTCGCTCCACACAGAACTAGGTATCACACTTAAAGAGGTGTGGTGTAAGCTGGCACACAGTCACTCCACACAGAACTAGGTATCACACTTAAAGAGGTGTGATCTAAGCTGGCACACAGTCACTCCACACAGAACTAGGTATCACACTTAAAGAGGTGTGATCTAAGCTGCCACACAGTCACTCCACACAGAACTAGGTATCACACTTAAAGAGGTATAATCTAAGCTGGCACACAGTCACTCCACACAGAACTAGGTATCACACTTAAAGAGGTGTGATCTAAGCTGCCACACAGTCACTCCACACAGAACTAGGTATCACACTTAAAGAGGTGTGGTGTAAGCTGGCACACAGTCGCTCCACACAGAACTAGGTATCACACTTAAAGAGGTGTGGTGTAAGCTGGCACACAGTCACTCCACACAGAACTAGGTATCACACTTAAAGAGGTGTGATCTAAGCTGGCACACAGTCACTCCACACAGAACTAGGTATCACACTTAAAGAGGTGTGATCTAAGCTGCCACACAGTCACTCCACACAGAACTACGTATCACACTTAAAGAGGTGTGATCTAAGCTGGCATACAGTCGCTCCACACAGAACTAAGTATCACACTTAAAGAGGTGTGGTGTAAGCTGCCACACAGTCACTCCACACAGAACTAGGTATCACAATTAAAAAAGAGGTGTGATCTAAGCTGGCATACAGTCACTCCACACAGAACTAGGTATCACACTTAAAGAGGTGTGGTGGAAGCTGGCATACAGTTCACACCACACAGAACTAGGTATCACACTTAAAGAGGTATGGTTTGGCTTAAGCTGTCATACATTCACTCCACCCAAAAATATAGCTTTGACTTTGGCGACGCATGTGAATATCTTTATGGGCGGCCATTCGGTCAAAAAATACAAAGTTGAAAAAAAAGGACAAAAGTACGCAATTAAGGTCAAATATTACGAATAAAGAACTAAATGTTACTACTAAAGGTCAAAATACAATATCAATAGTCAAATGTTACGAAAAGACATCATAAGAAAAGAAAGAACAATGTATACGAAAGAACGTCAGTGAGGACGAAAGGACGTTTTCAATAAAGAACATCAGTGAGCACGAAAGGACGTTGACAATAAAGAATGCCAGATGGCGCTGCAATTTGTAAAACATTCCGAGTTTAATCGGCTTGTTCCGCCGTGTATATGCTAACTGCATGCCGAGGTGCACAATGTATTACGTCATTCCTCGTGCACTCACCGTCTGATGTCATACACATATATATACATGTATTTATAATGAATAATGTACACATTGTGTATAAACATGTTGCGTTAAGCTTTGTCACCGCTTTTTCATAAATACAGTATACTGTGTAATCCAACATCTGCCTAACATTGGTACATGTATTTTGTATACAATCTTAAAAAAACACTCACTTAACGCTTAACTAGGATTCATCTATAGTGATTCAATAACTGTTCATGCTTGGTGCAACACGAGGGTGCTATGATGCCGAGTTTTGTTTCAGACGCACATTTTCATCTGAAAAGTGAACGTTGTGCGAGAGTTTGTTTTATTTAACAGCTTTTCGGAAACTGTGTGCGAACAAAATGCTGCCTAATATCTGAACAACAAATATATATACCAAATTGATTTGTATGCATAGATCTATGTATAACTTACACATTCGTTAGGAAAAATAGCTCGCCATAAATAAAGAAAATCGAGTTTCATCTTTACGCCAGCTTTCGTTTTCAAACCATATTTATTTCGCTTGTTTACATCCAGATTTATATGTGTGACATCAGACGGTGAGTGCACGAGCAATGACGTAATACATTGTGCACCTCGGCATGCAGTTAGCATATACAAGGCGGAACAAGCCGATTAAACTCGGAATGTTTTACAAATTGCAGCGCCATCTGGCGTTCTTTATTGTCAATGTCCTTTCGTGCTCACTGACGTTCTTTATTGAAAACGTCCTTTCGTGCTCACTGACGTTCTTTATTGAAAACGTCCTTTCGTGCTCACTGACGTTCTTTCGTACACATTGTTCTTTCTTTTCTTATGACGTCTTTTCGTAACATTTGACTATTAATATTGTATTTTGACCTTTAGTAGTAACATTTAGTTCTTTATTCGTAATATTTGACCTTAATTGCTTACTTTTGTCCTTTTTTTCACCTTTGTATTTTTTGACCGAATGGCCGCCAATATATGTTTCTTAAAGAAGAGAAAAAGGTGACTAAAACTAATTTATTATTCTATAACTGAGGTTGGTAATAAAATAGTTTGCAGGTGACAATGTTGTGAGAGAAAGTTGCCCCAAATCCACTCCCACTGATGCTGATGGTTTCAGTTCCAACATGGGCGTGATAAGGTGTCTCCAAATGTCAACATTTTTGGAGTGAGTTGTCGGGCTAGGCATTATGTCTGATATGTGGACAAGCGTAATGTTCTTACCACCTTGCTGGAGAACAGCCCTTGCACTAGTAATTTTAGGAAAGTTGTGACACAGGGCCCTCCTCATGGCTCCCTGATGTTGTGTGTGTTAAAGGATGAGGAACCATTGCCAGGGACAAATGTGTTTGTGATGACACTGTACTGTCGGAGAACACATCCAACACAAAGTGCTGCGTTTGCCCCCAGCTTGAGGAAATCAATGCTGCACAAAGCAAATACGGGGATGAGAAGGGTGGAGAGCGTCTGCCCTATCATATCCCGCCGTTATTTATGATTTGTGATCCCTGTACCCACACAAACATCTTTGCAGGATCTGACTTTTCACTACAGACATATGTATTTATTCTTTGTCTTCCTGGCATATGGCTGCCACCTGCCTTCTTTGCTGAAGAGGTAATGTCCGTACCTGTGTAAGATCCCAGGGGGTTGCAAAGAGGGATCAGCCCTGGACAGATGAACAACAGTTGCTAGAAGCAGCCCACAGATAGAGATATCTTGCTCTTGGGAATTCAGGAGATACTTATGGTTCATATTCCGACCACCCATCGCAGTTGACATTTGTCATCAATTAACAATTGAAAACATGGAAACAATTCCAGAACCGCAATGTACTATGTAAGAAAGTGTTGGGAAATTTATGAGAATGGTAGTTGTGATTGATACTGGTTCAGACTCATCAATAGTTAGTGTCATGCTGAGATTGAGTTGATGGGACGGAGTACCTGGGCTGAGTGGCGGTACCTTCATCTGATGGGATTGTACATCGGGTTGGTTGCCTGACACGGGGCCATCAACCTGGTAGTTGAGGTCTTGCTTCATAGGTACTGGTCATGAAATTATCTGAGGTAAAGCCAATATGACATTAATAATTTAGAGGAAAACTGCCACTTGTTCTGCTGTAAGCACATCTTGTGTAGAGTTGGAAAAAATGATGGCACACTGGGAATTGCTTTACAGTTTTAGGTAAATTGCTGAGACCATAACAGTTTTTAATAGCTGTTTGGATGACAGACTTTAGAGCAATGGTGAAATGATGGTTTCAAGCTTCATGAATTGCCTTCCAATTAACTATTATTGGCCCTTGCAGCATGAAAGTCAGATTTAAGGTTTGCACCAAGTGAAGGTGAACTGGTGAAGTACAACCATTTACCCAGAGAACTGCCATCACATGGCCAGCAGGATTATTACTAGGACACCCAGGTGCCTCAGCTGCCATTTTGAAGATAGGAGACAATTATTCCTACCAGTTGCAACATAGTTTTGTAGAAGTTGTAACCAATTACATATTTCCTGATGCCAAAAGGATAAGTTCCAGGAAACAGCCTTGAAGTAATACAAATTGTGTGAAAAAACTGTAAGCAGCTAAACACTATGTTTGAATATTTTCAATGGGAATACTGGTGAAAGAAGTTAGCATTTACATGCTGCACTGGGAGGATCTCGGCAGAGCACCAGCCAGGCTTATAGTGGGAAGGCCAGCACAAATGAAGAGTCAAGCATATAAAGAAGTATATTATCTAACTGCTGAAGGGTTTCCCTACACAGAAATGCTTTTGAGCAAATGAGATGGAAAAAGTTCAATTGGTTCTCCAGCTATCTACAAGTGATTGCTCCAGGGTCAGCTTCCACAAGAGTAATTACGCTCTCTCAACATGTGCAGCCCTACAGCAACACTTCATGTACTCACTCCTAACAGTTTTTGTTTGACCCAGTCTTGTCAGGAATCAGGATTGATATATCTGCAATAGGCTATGACAATGGATATCTTCTGTACACACTGTGTAATGTTATTATCTTTGTGTGAAGACACTTTATATTTATGTAAATAATTCTTTTAAGATCTTCATCAGATCATTTTAAGTTAAGTAATCTTTTGTAAATATTTAAATGGTCTGTTTGTATACTGCATATTGCAATCTTGATTTAGAACACTAAGTTTCGAAAGACTCGAATCATTTTACTCATGAAGTAAACATATCTCATATGGGTCATTGTTCAGCAAGTAATGAATGGAAGGTCTGCAAAAGAAGAGTCCTCCTGGCACAAATCAAATAAAGTATGAAATGTAACTTTGCAGTGATGTAACTTCCAAAATTGCCCTCTTTGAGTGTCGATGAAATTGCCCGAGTCTTGTTCAGATGTTCAAGGCTTGGGTAGTGTCAGAAAAGGCCTGTTTTCTCCAGGTCACCCACATAATTGAATTAGCTTTGGAATCCACACCCAAGGCTTTCTTACAGTATTTATCCCTGCTTTCTCTTGGGTTCCTAGTAGCTGCAGTCTGAATGGAGAGCATTGTCAATATAAATTGTTACACACAGATGTTGTTGCTGCTGCTAATAATACTCATAATTACCTTTACCACCTTCATACTTACTATACACACAGTTGCCATGGTTTTATGTCACAGTTGAGTTATGCAATAATGGTTTTACACCAAATGTAAGATAACACTATTTGTATGATTCTTTTTGGAACATATAAAGACCATGCTGTGTCAGGTCGCTTCACATAATGTAGAACTTCACATAAGCCCCTCAGGCATGCATGATTTCAATTATGAATTAATGTATAAAACTTTTATAATTCTTACATTTTGTGGATCACAGTTATGATTGCCAGATCTGATTGGGAGCATCAGTAAGGTTTAAATCTCGCTTCAAGTATGAGACATTTTAACTAGAATCTGATGAACATTGACTACTAGTCAGAAACGTATCACATGGATAGAAAGAATGTATTAGGAGATGGTAATTTCAGGATTGGATGACAGGTAAAATTTCAGAAAGATTATATTTTCACTTTCTCGTTAGGATGGCAGCAATATATTGTATATAAATGTACTGGTAAACATTTTCAGAAGTCAAGACCTCTCTGTGTTCCGGCTACTTGGTTTTCAATAGTAAAGGATTGATTTAATGCACAGCTGAACAGTTTGATATGGAGCAATTTTGTCATTTTGTTGGAGAATATTGTTTAATGTAAGCTAACCTTTTACCACTGCCTATGGCACTTGTCAAAACATGACATTTCAAAGACGAAGGAGTATGCATGGATGGTCATGTTAACATAGGCTAGGAGACTGGGCTCAGCTGAATGTGGGTATTATTATTTGTCTTGTTCACCAGCCATCAGCAGTCTCAAGCTTTGTCGTACAAGGCCTAATTATAGGCTATGCTAAAGACTAATGCCTCCACTGGTCTTCATATTAGATGTCTTTGTTGCTTAGTTAGCATTGGCAGCATGGATGTTTTTCTGTCCTAATGTCCACCTAGGTATAGTATGTGTGATGGGAAGTATAGATTCATTTGCTGTGACAACAGCCAGACAGATGTAGTAACTGATGATACCACAGTGATGGGAGGGCACCAGGGATTGAGTTTCTTTCTTCTATTTTGTAAGTATAGACAGCAGTCTCTTGGTAGCAGATTGCATAAAATGTGCAATCATATTACTCTAAGAGTAGATTAAGTTAAAACTTGATCTTCGGATTTACTTATGTATGAAAACAACATACAAGTCATACATGGTTTTGAAATCAATTGGGCAGTTACTCATGATCAGATAAGTAGTTACTCTTATTTTGTCTAAATTGTCCTCTTTACATTAATAGTCCTGGACAAAATACTGTTTATAAGACAAAATGGCATTGGCTCAATTGGTCAACTGCCCTTGTGTTAGATACATGCTTGGTTGAAGTTGCTTTTATTACAGTAACTCAACTCAAACATATTTGTGAGCTAAAGATTTTGATCATTGCAGCACATCTGCTGGAGTGTTGTTTGAGTGATGTCATATATATGTATTTCGACAATAGCAGGGCTAAGTAGAACAAACAGAAATTAACCCACCACGTAATTTAATTTGGAATGGTTATTTGCTACCTATGTTCATAAGCAAGGACCGATTTCTACAGTTCTTGATTGAGATGTACAACCTTGAAAGACACTAACACTGTGACTCTTGTTTGTCACACAGGGTTTTCTAGTGCACTTCAGTAATATCTTCTCTTATTCCATGACTTGTCAAGTATGGTGATGTCCATCTTGTTTTTCAATATACTTTTAAGGTGTTTATCAGTCTGTTTCAGCTTAGATTAGAGCATTATGTATTATCAACAGGCACACTGATATGACCTTGTTGCCGATAGTTGTGGCAAGGTTCTATGAGTGGGGTCTCCGTGGGGCAGATTACGCCAAGCACATCATGTACCTTATCATTCTCAACTCAAGTATTTCTCCCACCGTTCAAACATAACACTCTCAAAATGCCAATATTAATTCTTTAAGTTCAAGCTGTCCATTTATATCATATTTATATGTGTTTAATTGATGAAATTGCTAACAGACAGTTACTTTATTGCTCTCGACCCAGGTTTTCTAATATAAATGCACTTTGGAAGATTTAGATCAATTAACTGGGAAAATCTTACAGTCATGGGCAGGCAGCAAAAAGCCTTGACTGATGTGTGTGATGACAGAAGCAACTGCAACAGCCTGCCTTGACTTGAGCACCGAAGCAGGCAGGCAGGCAGGGCCTCTTTTTTACTGCTTTATCTCGGCCAGTTTCCAATCCAAGTTTGCCATCCTGCCGATACCAGGAACTGTATGTTCCTGTCACTCATATGTCTTCCATATCGTTTCTACAGGGGCACTAGCCAGAGGATCTCACCAGAGGATCTAACCAATATCACATTCAGGCATATGTTCACTTAATGTAATTCTCATACAACAGGCAGTAATGGCTGTATGTTACACATTTTTACATCTAGTTGTATATACAGGCTATTGGAGATATAGAACAAGTTTTAAAATATTATCTCAGTAGGAGCATGATTCAGGTTATCAAAGTACCTTTTTTCCAGAAAAACAGGTTCATTGACATTTATGACAGTTTCTGATGCATATTACAGAACACTGATCGAATCAATTGAAGGTGCTGCGTGTGACAGACATCTGCAAGTGGCCGTGGTGACATTTGTGATGAAGTAGATGATTATGTAGACAAGAATGCAAGGGGTCAAGCAGCAATACTGCATGAGAGATGGCCACAGCGGAGCCGTATCTATCGATTATGTAGACAAGGATGCAAGGGGTCAAGCAGCAATACTGCATGAGAGATGGCCACAGCTGAGCCGTATCTATCGATTATGTAGACAAGGATGCAAGGGGTCAAGCAGCTATACTGCATGAGAGATGGCCACAGCTGAGCCGTATCTATCGATTATGTAGACAAGGATGCAAGGGGTCAAGCAGCAATACTGCATGAGAGATGGCCACAGCTGAGCCGTATCTATCGATTATGTAGACAAGGATGCAAGGGGTCAAGCAGCAATACTGCATGAGAGATGGCCACAGCGGAGCCGTATCTATCGATTATGTAGACAAGGATGCAAGGGGTCAAGCAGCAATACTGCATGAGAGATGGCCACAGCTGAGCCGTATCTATCGATTATGTAGACAAGGATGCAAGGGGTCAAGCAGCAATACTGCATGAGAGATGGCCACAGCTGAGCCGTATCTATCGATTATGTAGACAAGGATGCAAGGGGTCAAGCAGCAATACTGCATGAGAGATGGCCACAGCGGAGCCGTATCTATCGATTATGTAGACAAGGATGCAAGGGGTCAAGCAGCAATACTGCATGAGAGATGGCCACAGCTGAGCCGTATCTATCGATTATGTAGACAAGGATGCAAGGGGTCAAGCAGCAATACTGCATGAGAGATGGCCACAGCTGAGCCGTATCTATCGATTATGTAGACAAGGATGCAAGGGGTCAAGCAGCAATACTGCATGAGAGATGGCCACAGCTGAGCCGTATCTATCGATTATGTAGACAAGGATGCAAGGGGTCAAGCAGCAATACTGCATGAGAGATGGCCACAGCGGAGCCGTATCTAACGCTGTTCACATCAGCCTATTGTTGGCTTCTCAAATCACACTGCAAAAGAAATATCAATTATTGTTCTGTAGTCTTTGTAATTTACATGTGGAAAGAAACATCTGAATAAATTGAAGAGCAGTTTGATTCTGTTTCAATGCTTAATGAGAGGTCGATCTGCCTATGCATACTTGCATAAAGTGAGAACCACTGAAACATTTTGGCCCTCTGAATCACCTTGGTTTTTATTATCACTGAAGTTTCTTTTGCTCT
Source organism: Haliotis cracherodii (assembly GCF_022045235.1). Classification (NCBI taxonomy): domain Eukaryota; kingdom Metazoa; phylum Mollusca; class Gastropoda; order Lepetellida; family Haliotidae; genus Haliotis; species Haliotis cracherodii. Next base: position 52,029,526 of record NW_027266297.1, on the reverse strand, counting down.
TTGATTTCTTGTTATACTTTTGAATCTAATTATCAGCATTTCCACATAAGCTTATCTCTAATTGGAATGTCAAACTAGAAATTTGGAACTTTTTAATCAAGACTATCAAACATTTTGAAATTTAACTCTTCAAGAATGCATGGGTTTCTCATTAGAATTTGATAAAAACTAGTGTTACCTATCTTCCTATCTTGTGCGTGTCTAGGAAGGGAATTAATGACAAAACCTGGTGCTAGGAAGAAGGAGAACCATGAAGACTAGAGACTCCCAGGTGAATGACAACTGCACTGTTGTGATCATGTTGCTCTCTGTATGTCATTCAAGCTGCACCTTGGTGTGGAAGTGCTGCCAGTCGCACTGGGTAATGGTGCATCACACTGTACACTCAACCCGGCAGGGAACACCATGGGATGCTGGGATACTGCCACTGGAAGCTGGGTTAGACATACCTCTACTCACTTTTTAGATGGCTGCACTGTGTGTGCACCAAGCTGCTCTCTGCTAGACAGCAGAAGCAATGCTTCATTGCAGGCATAATAACTATTCACATTGTCAAATTGTCTTTGCGTCATTTAGTGAACAGTTGTGGAAATTGAAAATGGAGCTTTCTTCACAGAAACAAAGCTAACATTTATTCAGCTGCTAATAGGAGCCACATTCCTACATCTTCACAGTTTAAAATGAATGAAACATTGTGAAAAAGTCCGGAAATGTGGCGTATTTCGGTCTTGAATAAATACACCAGTGAAGATTTGGTAGACATTTATCAGACCCAATGTTTATCTTTGAAGTAATTTGAGATAAGAAAAGCAGCTGATTTGATAAGTGTGATTGTTTGATTCTATTTGCATGATTCTTTTAATTGGTGCTTATAGAGTTTGAAATGGAACTAGCTGCAAGAGTACTACATTGTCTAACTCTGTCACAGATATACTAATCCTAGTTCTGTCACTGATATATATACTAAGACTAGTTCTGTCAATGCTAAGGCTATAGTATCCCATGAAGACCCAGGTTAGAATTTGTCTTCAGCAACCCATGCTTGTCGTAAGAGATGACTAATGTGATCAGGTGGTCAGGCTCGCTGACTTCATTGATGAATGTCATTGTATCCCAATTGCGTAGATTGATGCTGATGATGTCAATACTAAAGCTGGCTCTGTCAATAATATACTGAGTCTAATTCTGTCCATGATATGCCAAGGCTAGTTTTGTCATATAAACATTCAGTGTAGTTTTGAAACAGATATACTAAGGCTACTTCTGTCACCAATATACTAGGGTTCTGTTGGTCATATCAACACATTTTCTAATAAAGTAACCCCAACATTTGCATGACATCCATGTTTTAGAGGCTGTACATGTTTTCACATGTGTATTTCTTATAGCTGAGTTCAATTAATGTTCAGAAATAAACAGTGACAAAGAAAACATTAATAACTTAATGTAGATGTCATGGCATTTATTTTTATAGTTAATGACTGGCCTTTTCTTTGATGTTCCTTTCCGCAAATGTGTGTGTGTGCTCAGGTGATGTCCATGTTGGATTTGCAAAGATTGTACATAGAAAGTGTGAACCCAGTTGGTGAATGGAGTCTAAGCCTGTTTTCACTGTTTTTGACTTGAATCCAATTAACCTTCTGTGGTTTCATGCAAACCCACTGACTGTAGGTGTAATCATACTGTTCACTTTGTAACAAAAAAAACCCTGTAAAGTTCAAACAGAGATAAGAAGAGCCAACCTGGTCTGAAAATGTAATTCAGGGCAGAACTTCTAGGGAACAACTCTTTTTTTTGTCTTATCTGGGTCATTGTAGATTTCGTGCCTTCTCTCAGGGTGTACTTTCAGAAACTTAAATGTTCCACTCTGACTTGGGAAGCGGTAACAAAAGGGAAGGCACCTCCACCCTGTAGTGTACAGAGAAGGGAAGGCACCTCCACCCTGTAGTGTACAGAGAAGGGAAGGCACCTCCACCCTGTAGTGTACAAAGAAGGCACCTCCACCCTGTAGTGTACAGAGAAGGCACCTCCACCCTGTAGTGTACAGGGAAGGCGCCTCCACCCTGTAGTGTACAGAGAAGGGAAGGCACCTCCACCCTGTAGTGTACAGAGAAGGCACCTCCACCCTGTAGTGTACAGAGAAGGCACCTCCACCCTGTAGTGTACAGAGAAGGCACCTCCACCCTGTAGTGTACAGAGAAGGGAAGGCACCTCCACCCTGTAGTGTACAGAGAAGGCACCTCCACCCTGTAGTGTACAGGGAAGGCACCTCCACCCTGTAGTGTACAGAGAAGGCACCTCCACCCTGTAGTGTACAGGGAAGGCACCTCCACCCTGTAGTGTACAGGGAAGGCACCTCCACCCTGTAGTGTACAGAGAAGGCACCTCCACCCTGTAGTGTACAGAGAAGGCACCTCCACCCTGTAGTGTACAGAGAAGGGAAGGCACCTCCACCCTGTAGTGTACAGAGAAGGCACCTCCACCCTGTAGTGTACAGGGAAGGCACCTCCACCCTGTAGTGTACAGAGAAGGCACCTCCACCCTGTAGTGTACAGAGAAGGCACCTCCACCCTGTAGTGTACAGAGAAGGGAAGGCACCTCCACCCTGTAGTGTACAGGGAAGGCACCTCCACCCTGTAGTGTACAGGGAAGGCACCTCCACCCTGTAGTGTACAGAGAAGGCACCTCCACCCTGTAGTGTACAGAGAAGGGAAGGCACCTCCACCCTGTAGTGTACAGAGAAGGGAAGGCGCCTCCACCCTGTAGTGTACAGAGAAGGCACCTCCACCCTGTAGTGTACAGAAAAGGGAAGGCACCTCCACCCTGTAGTGTACAGGGAAGGCACCTCCACCCTGTAGTGTACAGAGAAGGCACCTCCACCCTGTAGTGTACAGAGAAGGGAAGGCACCTCCACCCTGTAGTGTACAGAGAAGGGAAGGCGCCTCCACCCTGTAGTGTACAGAGAAGGCACCTCCACCCTGTAGTGTACAGAAAAGGGAAGGCACCTCCACCCTGTAGTGTACAGGGAAGGCACCTCCACCCTGTAGTGTACAGAGAAGGCACCTCCACCCTGTAGTGTACAGAGAAGGGAAGGCACCTCCACCCTGTAGTGTACAGAGAAGGCACCTCCACCCTGTAGTGTACAGGGAAGGCACCTCCACCCTGTAGTGTACAGAGAAGGCACCTCCACCCTGTAGTGTACAGGGAAGGCACCTCCACCCTGTAGTGTACAGAGAAGGCACCTCCACCCTGTAGTGTACAGAGAAGGGAAGGCACCTCCACCCTGTAGTGTACAGAGAAGGGAAGGCGCCTCCACCCTGTAGTGTACAGAGAAGGCACCTCCACCCTGTAGTGTACAGAAAAGGGAAGGCACCTCCACCCTGTAGTGTACAGGGAAGGCACCTCCACCCTGTAGTGTACAGAGAAGGCACCTCCACCCTGTAGTGTACAGAGAAGGGAAGGCACCTCCACCCTGTAGTGTACAGAGAAGGCACCTCCACCCTGTAGTGTACAGGGAAGGCACCTCCACCCTGTAGTGTACAGAGAAGGCACCTCCACCCTGTAGTGTACAGGGAAGGCACCTCCACCCTGTGGTGTACAGAGAAGGCACCTCCACCCTGTAGTGTACAGAGAAGGGAAGGCGCCTCCACCCTGTAGTGTACAGAGAAGGCACCTCCACCCTGTAGTGTACAGAAAAGGGAAGGCACCTCCACCCTGTAGTGTACAGGGAAGGCACCTCCACCCTGTAGTGTACAGAGAAGGCACCTCCACCCTGTAGTGTACAGAGAAGGGAAGGCACCTCCACCCTGTAGTGTACAGAGAAGGGAAGGCGCCTCCACCCTGTAGTGTACAGAGAAGGCACCTCCACCCTGTAGTGTACAGAAAAGGGAAGGCACCTCCACCCTGTAGTGTACAGGGAAGGCACCTCCACCCTGTAGTGTACAGAGAAGGCACCTCCACCCTGTAGTGTACAGAGAAGGGAAGGCACCTCCACCCTGTAGTGTACAGAGAAGGGAAGGCGCCTCCACCCTGTAGTGTACAGAGAAGGCACCTCCACCCTGTAGTGTACAGAAAAGGGAAGGCACCTCCACCCTGTAGTGTACAGGGAAGGCACCTCCACCCTGTAGTGTACAGAGAAGGCACCTCCACCCTGTAGTGTACAGAGAAGGGAAGGCACCTCCACCCTGTAGTGTACAGAGAAGGCACCTCCACCCTGTAGTGTACAGAGAAGGCACCTCCACCCTGTAGTGTACAGGGAAGGGAAGGAAGGTATCTAGCCATCGGGGGGAGGTGGGGTAGCTATCTAGCAGCTTGTGTCAGTGGGAAAGAGGAGGCAGGCTATCTAGCCATCTGTGTCAGTGGGGAGGGAGAAATGGGGGCTATCTGGCAGCTTGTGTCAGTAGTGTGGAGGGGGGGCTGCTATATAGCCATCTGTGTCAGTGGGGAGGGGAGCAGCTATCTAGCAGCTTGTGTCAGCGGGGAGGGGGGGGGGGGGCTACCTGGCAGGTTGTGTTAGTGAGGAGGGGGAAGGGGAGCTATCTAGCCATCTGTGCCAGTGGGGAGGGGGAAATGGGGGCTATCTGGCAGCTTGTGTCAGTGGGGGGAGAGTTGGAGCTATCTAGCAATCTGTGTCAGGGGGGAGGGGTAGCTATCTAGCCATCTGTGTCAGTGTGAATTGGGAGGGGAGGCATCGGGGCAGCACAGTGGTGGCATGCCCTACATCAGGAAACATGCTGATGATGGCTCAAAGAATTATGTTGATGATTGTTTTGACAGCTTTGGCATGACTTTGGGATGATAACCATCTCAGAAAATATACATTTTACTTGAACAAATATACACATTTTGTTTTCTCAAACTTTGCTTGTTTGATTGATGCTCTCATCAGAAAAACTGTTCTTTATCAGAATAACTCTTAATTCTAAAAGCTGAGTTATTTCAGTTTTCTCATATTTAATTTGTATTTGATCTAGCCACAAACTAATCTTTGTTTCCGTTAATTGATTGCAAATTAATTATAACAGTAACTCTTCTGAGCAATAGCACGTCATTTACTTGTGATAGACAGTAAGGTGCTTTCCCCAGCCTTGCTTTCTAAAACCATAAAAACCATAAATCACTCATAAATCTGATGTAACGGATGATTGTAAATGTGGTGGTGGTGGTGGTGGGGGACAGCTGTGTCTTAGACTGGAAGGATGACATCAGTTTCTATCATGTGGCTTGTAACTATCAAGATCAGGCGTCACTATCTACAAGCAAAGCAAAAAGAGTTACATACAACTAAACTTGCAATATTATGTTACATATTCCTCATGTTGATAAGAATATGTTGATGATGTTAACACAGAATTAAATAAATAAGCATATTTATGCCTTTTGAATATTGACTGTACAGTCGTGCCTCATTTATACGGACACTTGCGTCATTTCACAATTCGTCCGTATAAACGAATTTCCGTATAACTGAAACCAGCTTCTTACTGGAAGAGTTACTTCCCTTCAATTATGCAACTCATGACAGATGACAGAGCAAACAGGTACATCCACTCAATCTTTATTCAAGACATACACGTTTCAAAAAATCTGTCTGGAAAGTTTGAACTTTACCACATTTTGAGGTTTGAATTTTAAACAATAATTCCAAATTGTCCAGATCGCCTGTGTTCTCTTAATATGTAATCAAGGTCTCTATACAAGCACAAGCTTCCTTGTGAGTGACTGAAATGGGTTGGAGGGGCTAAGTCATTTGAATTTTCCCGGAGATTTAGCCACTTCTGTTTGTCTTTTAAAATGTCACCAATTGTCGATTTTCCTATGGTATGTCCAAATTCAGTGCCATAATGCTTACTGATGGTTTCCAAACTTGCTGACGGGTCTTTTTCCTAAAACAGACAAATTTCCCTTTTTTCGCGTGCTGTAACTGTGTGTCGCTTACGTTTCGCTGGTTGACAGGCCACACTCACAGTTTGAAGTCACAACTTTGACCTCTGACCACCACAGATGCCATATTTATCGAATGGGATTACATGTACAATAAACAAGCTCGTCTCAAACGTATCACTTGGTTAATTGACTTCTCGAGAATTTAAGGATTACCACCAGCGGAAGTGTATTGTCCGAGTAAGTGAGACAATTTTGTGTGCATTTCAGTGTTTTGTGTATGAAAATGACCACCCGGCTCTGGAAACTGAATTTCCGTATATACGGGTAAATTTATATACTAATTATTCCGTTTTGAATGAAAATCGTCCGGGAACCGAGGTTTCCGGATATCTGTAGTCTGTATAAGCGGGGCATGACTGTATAGGACACACATTCAACTGATGACCAACAATGCTGTATTACCGTATTTTCTTGAGTATTATGGGCAGAAAAAAATTATGCCGTGCCCCTTTAGCGAATTCAGGTAAACAAACAGGTGATAAGAAACTTGGTCAGTAAAAAGTTGAAATTTTAGCTAAAAAATCACCAGACATGTTGATTTACCATTTAAATTGTATTTTCTGTTCTGCTAGACATTGTTTTACATGCAGAGATTCTGATTACTGTGTGTATTTTCTCGTAAACTAAGCCGGAAACAGCAATCAGCTGTACACACGGCTTCTTGGAATCTACCGGTGATTCAGTTAACAAATACCCAATGATATAACTTCAAGGAATTTTGATGAAATGGTTGAAAGAAATTTTATCTGAAATTATTATTTTATCAGGAATAATATATTTCAATATCATGTTATTTTACAATATGTTAGAAATTATAAGAGCCATAAGCTTAGCACTTTGGTACAGTTGATTGCTATTGCAGGATATTTAGCCATATTGAACAATTTGACCAGTCACCGTACAGGGACTTCCTGCGCTAGATGTATTTTGACTGCGAAACTGTTATGTTGACATAGTCGTCACATTGCCACAAATATGACATTTTACAGGTCAAAGTATGGCATTTATGTTATATGTGTCCATTCTCTGGCAACTGTAATCTGACTGTGGTTGCTGTAAATAACAGTGAGTTGTGCAATCAACTGATGACGCATGATTTTGTCGAAATGAATGTAAACAAATATCGAATAAAATTTTGAATAGAATAAATAAACTATATTACAAACATAAGTCCAGATATACAATGAACACATTTTTATGACCAAATAGTATGATAATGGGATTAAATTGTGTACTTCAGTTCGGATCTGTTGACTGCTGTTATGTGCTCGCGGTGATCAGCCGTTAATGTTTTTTGAGGAGAGGGGAAAAACATCATGTCAGTGTAAAACTTGAGTATATAGAAAGTATAAGTAAATGTTGGGAGGTATGCATTACCGCACTATAACCAAGTTAACGCTATATTGAAGGGCGCAATAGCAAAGGAAGGGCCCAGTTCACTTCATATTCCAGTCGTAGTTGACTCACTATGTGCGAGATACTCGGTTTACTTCCTCATCTTACACCACTTGGTTGTGTATGTCCATCTCCACTAACGTCTCGAAATCGAAGTGGTCACTAACATGTGTATACATGTATTTCAGCACTGGCCGAGTTTGTTTGTTGACATGATGAACATGATAGTCTACATCGTGTCAGTGTAAAACTCTAGTTTCTTAAAAATGTAAGTAAATTTTTGGAGCCATTCATTACCACGACATAACCGAGTTAGCACTATATTGAGGATCCCAATAGCGAGGGAACACTGTATCTCTGATTCTCAGTTCTGTATATGTAACATTTTACTGAATTTATTAGCTTGACTTTGGGCAAGTACAAGGGCAAGTAAGAATGTTGGTCAAGTAACATTTTTCATAAATTTTCAACCCCTGAATTTTGAAAGGTAGTTCTTTAATTTACAGAAATTTAAAATGTCAAGGTTGAGATGGTCACCACATGTAGTTCTTAGTTTGTTTGGCATCTTTATCATCAATCATATGTGGTTCAAGACAACGATAACAACCCAATTTCTTCAAGAGATTCAGATTAGTTATTGATTATGTACTCCCAAACACCTATATTGAAAAATTAATTATGGCTATTTCTCAGCCAATTTTGTTTTGAACTTTGCTGTATTTTTCGGTAGTAGTGGAACTCAACACATATGTTCCTTTATTTGTATTTTTACACCTTGTTTTGACCATGGTCTGAAATTCTCTCAAAATGCATATATGGCATCATAAATAGCAGCTCCGTGAAATGGCCTGCCTTAAGATTTGGTTGGAATTTGACTGCTCTCGCTACTGGAGATGTTTCTAATGAATACTACACAAAGATTATTGTCGTTTGAGGTTATTCGTCTATGGACACCTTCCAAATGGTTCTGGGAATTAATTTTGCACATTTCATTAAAAGGTCATGCAATAGCATTTAGCTTTTTGTAAAATATGGTTATATCATTGTCAATTTCTGAGGCATTGTTACCTCTACAAGTACATTTACATGTTTCTTCAGAATTCCTACTACAACAATGTCAACTGTATTAATGTCAAAGATCAAGGTCATCCTTGTCAAAATTTTTAACTGGTATATATTCTTGTTGATATGGTGCAAAGATTATTGACATCAGAGAATATTCTACAATGGTATTATTTCACATGGACATTGGGGACTCTTTTGGCAAATACTGTGAGCAGGTCAAAGGTCAAGGTCATGAAAAGGAAACATCTCACTTAAATGCTTATGGATACACTTTCTCAAAAAGTATTAAAGTATGTATCATTAATTTTGGGATATGCCTTCTCAATGATGGGCCCTGCTTTGAAAAGGATACCGTATATGACCGCGTATAAGCCGAATTTTGAGGACCAGAAAAAAGATTCTGTAGAAAGGGGTCGGCTTATCCACGGGATACACTTTCATGATAGTATTTTTCAGATCGTGATCTGTCAGAAACATCGCCTGAATGACGGTCCGATAGATCACAACTTCCCGAAAGTTTGGAAATTGCCACGACTAGAGCCATTATTGTTATAAATTATCAATAAAGTTATTATTATACACCAATGTTGTCATTATTAAAAAAATGTTATGCATGTTACTACTTCCGATAATAAGTTTTGAATTGAATGTTCAAAGTTTAACGTTCTTCGTAAACTCCGCAATCTATACATGTAACAATATATGTAATTCACAGCTACCGGTATAATATATAATCCCCAGATGAAATCGCCAATAGCTATTACGTACGTTTTGCAAAGTTCATAAATTGATAGTGAACAAGTGTCTACTAGTGAAGAAGCCTGTGAGTAAGTGATGGTCATTCAGTGTGTTCATAGTATGATAGTTTATTTAATTCAATTGGATTAACATACAATAGTGGTGTAAAGGGGGTTATAAAAGTTGGTATATTTTTACTGACTGAAATTCTCATCATGAGTTTGAAACGAAAACGCCATGCTTACGATGCTGAATTCAAACTGCGAATCTTCGCTCTAGCTGATATTTTTTCTCACGGGTTCATAATTCTATATACACCGATTCAGAAAATGGCGCTTCGTTGTTGATGGCAACTTATAACGATCATTATGAGATTATAAAAAACCACCAGAAACAGCTTCCCACATTATGAAAGTGGATGACTGGTTTGTTAAATCTTTATTAGAAATAATAATGACTTTTTCAATATAATTACAACGTTTTTCATCTTATATTTTTGAATATCTGTGAGTACCGGCACATGTCTTGCAGTCCGACTTCGCAGTGTTTTTTGCCTTTCAATTCCTGGTTCGGCTTATCTGCGGGTCATATCATTTTCTTTCGTATTTCAATGGTCAAGTTAACACCTCGGCTTATCTACGGGGTCGGCTTATCCGCGGTCATATACGGTAAGATTAAAATAGGTCAAAGGTCAAGTTCAGGGTTTTGTAAAACATGGTTATATTATTGTCAGATTTTGAGCATGGCTGCCTCTACAGGCATGAAAATGTATATTTGCATATATCTTTGCAAATCCTACCATGTCTGAGGTTGGTGATAGCTCTATCACAAGGTCAAGATCTTCTTTGAGGTTATTGTGAAACATGGCTGTGTCATTTATTGCCAGTTACTGGTGTGCTTTTATTTGTACAATCCTGAGACTTGGGTAATTGTTGGATCTTAAGAAGTTGTCTTGATTAAGGTCAAGGTTGAAGTAATGTTTTCACACTGGAAGTACATGTTGGTACATGAAGACCTTTAGCTCTCAGGAAATGGCAGTGATAGGAATGTTTCTGTTTTTGCAAATTCTTGCTAACACCTTTAGTTTGTTCAGATAATTGGTGTTTTAGTGGGTTTAGTTTAAGTTGTCAGTAATGATACAGAAAATATTTGAATATCAGTGCTGACAGCACCTTTTGTTAAGTGTCTGTCTTTGTTGACATTTTAATCTTTTCGCTACATATCCAGGGGAACTACAGTGCTGGGGCACTATTTATTTTTGAAAGTAAGGTTAAATTAGTCGGAACTCACTTCTTGCCCTTTCCTATAATCTCACCAGTTAAAAAGTCTGATCAAGCAATGCTGATATCAAGGTGGTAGCTTGCTATACCTGTAGAGTTAACAGTTTGGTTGAATGTATGAAATATCTGTCTTGAGAGTGTAGCTGGACATGTTTGTTTGACAGTCTCCTGGACAAAAACAACAATAAACAGGCCAATGTTTAGTCAACATGGCAGCTCTCATAATCTTAGACATGTGGTGTGATCCCTGCTGATAACCCATGTTCTGGTGTGAGCAGCATACACAGGCATGGCCAGATACACAAACAATAGTCATACCACAAGATGTTCTGATTTTCGTTTTGCAAGGTATCATTATCTGGTATACATTAACTGTCTTTCTATGTACTCCCACCAGACAATGCGCCTGTGTGGGTATCTGTATGTCGGACTCTAAGATGCTACATGTAGGGCTGTCTGTGTGGGTATCTGTATGTCTGTCACTAAGATGATACATGTAGGACACTAAGATGCTACATGTAGGGGTGGCTATGTGGGTATCTGTATGTCTGGCATTAAGATGCTACATGTAGGGGTGGCTGTGTGGGTATCTGTATGTCTGGCACTAAGATGCTACATGTAGGGGTGTCTGTGTGGGGATCTGTATGTCTGGCACTAAGATGCTACATATAGGGGTATCTCTGTGGGTATCTGTATGTCTGTCACTAAGATGCTACATGAAGGGGTGTCTGTGGGGGTATCTGTATGTCTGGCACTAAGATGCTACATGTAGGGGGTCTGTGTGGGTATCTGTATGTCTGGCACTAAGATGCTACATGTAGGGGTATCTCTGTGGGTATCTGTATGTCTGGCACTAAGATGCTACATGTAGGGGTGGCTATGTGGGTATCTGTATGTCTGGCAATAAGATGCCACATATAGGCGTATCTCTGTGGGTATCTGTATGTCTGGCACTAAGATGCTACATGTAGGGGTGTCTGTGTGGGTATCTGTATGTCTGGCACTAAGTTCTACATGTAGGGGTATCTCTGTGGGGATCTGTATGTCTGTCACTAAGATGCTACATGTAGGGGTGTCTGTGTGGGGATCTGTATGTCTGGCACTAAGATGCTACATGTAGGACACTAAGATGCTACATGTAGGGGTGTCTGTGTGGGTATCTGTATGTCTGACACTAAGATGCTACATGTAGGAATATCTGTGTTGGTATCTGTATGTCTGGCACTAAGATGCTACATGTAGGGGTGTCTGTGTGGGGATCTGTATGTCTGGCATTAAGATGCTACATGTAGGGGTATCTCTGTGGGTATCTGTATGTCTGGCACTAAGATGCTACATGTAGGGGTGTCTGTGTGGGTATCTGTATGACTGGCACTAAGATGCTACTTGTAGGGGTGGCTATGTGGGTATCTGTATGTCTGGCATTAAGATGCTACATGTAGGGGTGTCTGTGTGGGTATCTGTATGTCTGGCATTAAGATGCTACATGTAGGGGTATCTCTGTGGGTATCTGTATGTCTGGCACTAAGATGCTACATGTAGGGGTGTCTGTGTGGGTATCTGTATGACTGGCACTAAGATGCTACTTGTAGGGGTGGCTATGTGGGTATCTGTATGTCTGGCATTAAGATGCTACATGTAGGGGTGTCTGTGTGGGTATCTGTATGTCTGGCATTAAGATGCTACATGTAGGGGTATCTCTGTGGGTATCTGTATGACTGGCACTAAGATGCTACTTGTAGGGGTATCTCTGTGGGTATCTGTATGTCTGGCAGTAAGATGCTACATGTAGGGGTGTCTGTGTGGGGATCTGTATGTCTGGCATTAAGATGCTACATGTAGGGGTATCTCTGTGGGTATCTGTATGTCTGGCACTAAGATGCTACATGTAGGGGTGTCTGTGTGGGTATCTGTATGACTGGCACTAAGATGCTACTTGTAGGGGTGGCTATGTGGGTATCTGTATGTCTGGCACTAAGATGCTACATGTAGGGGTATCTCTGTGGGTATCTGTATGTCTGGCACTAAGATGCTACATGTAGGGGTATCTCTGTGGGTATCTGTATGTCTTGCACTAAGATGCTACATGTAGGGGTGGCTATGTGGGTATCTGTATGTCTGGCAATAAGATGCCACATATAGGGGTATCTCTGTGGGTATCTGTATGTCTGGCACTAAGATGCTAAATGTAGGGGTGTCTGTGTGGGGATCTGTATGTCTGGCACTAAGATGCTACATATAGGGGTATCTCTGTGGGTATCTGTATGTCTGGCACTAAGATGCTACATGTAGGGGTGTCTGTGTGGGTATCTGTATGTCTGGCACTAAGATGCTACATGTAGGGGTGGCTATGTGGGTATCTGTATGTCTGTCACTAAGATGCTACATGTAGGGGTGTCTGTGTGGGTATCTGTATGTCTGGCAATAAGATGCCACATATAGGGGTGTCTGTGTGGGTATCTGTAGAGCTGAGGGGCCAGTTCCTAAATTACATTATGCCATGTTACTTCCCTCTCACCCCAAGGTGTGCACCTGCTGGGCTTGTGGTAAAAATTTACGTACATGCAGTATGTAACTATATACAAGAAGGCACAAAGTCTTGAGAAAACTAGCACCAAGTTGGTTTTGTAATTTTCATTCATGTTATAGTTGAAAGTCAGAAATGGGATTACCTCTTTAAAATGCTCATCCTTTGTGGGGTAGGGGTGATGGGAAGAAATACATTTATTTTCTGTGAAATACATTTAGAAGAAAGTAAAGTTTCTTTAACCATGTTAGCTTAATGATTTATTGTTTTTCCAAACTTATTGTTGATCATCTGCAAAGCTTTTTCGCTGTATACCACTGGCTCAGTACAGTTAACAGTACCGTATTTTGTTGAGTATAGTGCGCACTTTTTTTCGAAAAAACACAGCTGTGTGGAAGGGGGTGCGCATTATACACGAATTATGAGTTTGGATGTTTTTTTTCCCCCATGGAAAGACATTACCGTGAGCAAGAAACACCGGAAATACCATGTCAACAAATCCATACTGAAGTATGCAAAAAAATTATGTAATTACACTGTCTGTCTATAAAAAGTGTTCTTTGTATTTCTGGACTTATGTTTGTAACTTACTTCATTAATTTTATTCAAAATTCCTTATAATATTGTTTTTATTAATTTCGGCGAAATCGTGTGTGAAGCGATCGGAAGGTCGCACAACTCACCGTTATTAACAGCAACCACGGTCAGAATACCGCTATTGACGCCTTGAAACGAACGTTAGTTGACAGAGAATGGATACATATATCATAAATGACATACTTTGACTCGTTAAAAGTCATATTTGTTTTTGTTTGACGATTCTATGTCAACATGAAATTCTCGCGATCACGCGATCACCTGCGCGTGAGCCTTGACGGTGACTGGTCAGACATGTTCCATGTAAAAAATAATACCCGGGAATAGCGATCAACTGCTTCGCTTATGGTTATTATTATTTTAAATATGTTTAGTAAAGGCTGCATATAATTAAGAAAATAATGGAATATATTATTCCTGATAAATAAAATAGTTTCAGATACAATTGTTGCCGATCCTTGCATTAAAAATCCTATAAAGTTATATCAATGGGTGTGTCTTGACCGAATCACCGGTCGATTCCAAGAAAACGTGTGTACAGCTGATTGCTGTTTCCGGCTTAGTTTACGAGAAAATACACAAGGTAATCTTAATCCCTAGATATAAAACAATGCCTAGCAGAACAATAAATACTATTTAAACGGTAAATAAACATGTCTGGTGATTTTTTATCTCAAATTTCGAATTTGTACTGACGAAGTTTCTCATCACCCGTTCGTTTGCCGGACTTCACTGAAAGGGTACGGTGTAAATTTTTTCTGCGCATATTTCTGCGGTAATATTCAAATTTCTTTTTTTCCAAAAATATTGAACCCGCTCGAGGGGGGTGCGCATTATACATGGGTGCGCACTATACTCAAGAAAATACGGTACCCCAAATTTACAGATTCCTACTGAGATACAGTCGTGCCCCGCTTATACGGACTTCAGATATCCGGAAACCTCGGTTCCCGGACGATTTTCATTCAAAACGAAATGATTACTATATAAATTTACCCGTATATACGGAAATTCAGTTTCCGGAACCGGACGGTCATTTCCATACACAAAACACTGAAATGCACTCAAAATTGTCTCACTTATCCGGACAATACACTTCCGCTGGTGTAATCCTTTTATTCGTGAGAAGTCAATTAACCAAGTGACACTGAGTTACGTTTGAGACGAGCTTGTTTATTGTACATGTAATCCCCTTCGGTAAATATGGCGTCTGTGGAGGTCAGGAAAAAAATCACACCCTATCTTTCAGCGAAGTCCGGCAAACGAACGGGTGATTAGAAACTTCGTCAGTACAAATTCGAAATTTGAGATATAAAATCACCAGACATGTTTATTTACCGTTTAAATAGTATTTATTATTCTGCTAGGCATTGTTTTATATCTAGGGATTAAGATTACCTTGTGTATTTTCTCGTAAACTAAGCCGGAAACAGCAATCAGCTGTACACACGTTTTCTTGGAATCGACCGGTGGTTCTGTCAAGACACACCCATTGATATAACTTTATAGGATTTCTAATGCAAGGATCGGCAACAATTGTATCTGAAACTATTTTTTTTATCAGGAATAATATATTCCATTATTTTTTTAATTATATGCAGCCTTTACTAAACATATTTAAAATAATAATAACCCTAAGCAAAGCAGCTGATCGCTATTCCCGGGTATTATTTTTTGACATGGAACCAGTCTGACCAGTCACCGTCAAGGCTCACGCGCACATGATCGCGTGATCGCGAGAATTTCATGTTGACATAGAATCGTCAAACAAAAACAAATATGACTTTTATCGAGTCAAAGTATGTCATTTATGATATATGTACCGTATATCGCTGTGTATAAGGCGACCCCACGTATAAGACGACCCCCCTGTACACGCCTTAAAAATCAACCCAAAATCCTATACTCCGTGTATAAGGCGACCTGGAATGAAACACATGACAAGTCTGACTGATATACCGGTAGAAGATTTAACGTGCTCTTGCCGACTGTAGCGTATTTCGCACACGGACATCACAAATTAGTTAGTTAGTTACTTTGGAGATTTAATGTGCGCTTTCCGACTGATGCGTATTTCGCACACATCACAAGTGCGCACACAAACCTTATATATGCAATAAAAATATGTTTATCTTGCGTTGTTTTTTATCTACAATGATAGGTCGCGTGTGTAACTCCGGCACACGTCGCCATTTTGTGTTTACACGGTACGACACCAAATTGGTGCCCGTAAAATAAAATTCATTTATGAAGTAATAACATATAAGAGACAATGGTGAGTAATTTAATCGCCAATTAACTATGTTGTAACTAACTAGGCTTATGTTTGCTTCACATTCAGCGTGTTTATTCCACAATCACTTGTACACACCGTCTCCAACACTTGTTAATACAACTGTAAAAACAGCGGGAATTGATTTCAGCTTCACCGGTTATCACATGTTAGGTCACATGTGCAATATGCAAATGCTTATCGGTACTTCCGGCTCTCTACTCACGGATGTTGATTGTTTTACCGCGTCAGCTGGTTTGACAATCTGCATCGAGGAGAGGGTCATTTCAACTTTATTTGCAGAAATTATTAAACTTTATTCAAGGAAAAGAGATACAAATCATGTTTATGTATGGAAATAGTTATTTGAACAGTTATTTAGGACGAAATGCGAAGTTTTATTGTCAAATGCTGGGCTGGCTATCGGACGCTGGTTGACATCGCCAGTGGAAAAAAATGTGAGATCTTCGACTCCGTGTATAAGACGACCCCCCTTCTTAGCCCCCTCATTTTAGGTACGAAAAACTCGCCTTATACACAGCGATATACGGTATCCATTCTCTGTCAACTAAAGTTCGTTTCAAGGCGTCAAAAGCGGTATTCTGACCGTGGTTGCTGTTAATAACGGTGAATTGTGCGATCTTCCGATCGCTTCACACACGATTTCGCCGAAATTAATAAAAACAATATTATAAGGAATTTTGTCATCAGTTGCATAATTGAAAAGAAGTAACTCTTCCAGTAATAAGCTGGTTTCAGTTATACGGAAATTCTTTTATACGGACGAATTGTGAAATGACGCAAGTGTCCGTATAAACAAGGCACGACTGTATATACAAGTATCAAGATGTCATTTTTGTCCGTCCCACCAACCGGAAACTCACCCACTGACCTGTAACTCACCCATTCACCTCTCACCCACCTGTAACTCACCCGTTCACCCCCTACACACCTGTAACTCACCCATTCATCTCTCGCCCACCTATAACTCAGCTGTTCACCCCCTACACACCTGTAACTTACCCATTTAATCCCACCCACCTGTAACTCACCCATTCACCTCTCACCCACCTGTAACTCACCTATTCACCTCTCACTCACCTATTCACCTCTCACTCACCTGTAACTCGCCCATTCACCTCTCATCCACCTGTAACTCACCTATTCACCTCCTACCCACCTGTAACTCACCCCTTCACCTCCCAACCACCTGTAACTCACCCCTTCCCCTCCCACCTACCTGTAACTCACCTAATCACCTACTCACCAATGCATCTCCTACTCACCCACCTGTAACTCACCCTTTCACCTCCTTCCCACCTTTGGGGCGGTCGGGTAGCCTAGTGGTTAAAGCGTTCGCTCGTCACGCCGAAGACCCGGGTTCGATTCCCGACATGGGTACAATGTGTGAAGCCCATTTCTGGTGACCCCCGCCGTGATATTGCTGGAATATTGCTAAAAACGGCGTAAAACCATACTCACTCACTCACTCACTCCTTCCCACCTTTGACTCACCCATTCATCTCCACTCACCCACCCACCTGTAACTCACCCTTTTACTTCCTACTCCATATCTGATTATTTTGAAATTTTGTATAGATGATACACTTTTTAAAACCGTGGTAGCTAGGTCTGATATGCTAATGATAGTAAATGGACCCATCATGGTTCATGGTTATCATGGTTCATTGGATTCAGAAATTTTGTTGGATGCCTGTTTTTAATATTAAAGATCAGCTTCACTCTGAAGACCATACTCTCAAACAATCATCATGTATCTATCAACATTATACACTATTCTCCTTTTATTATATATATAGCTGACTTCAAATAACTTTAAGTGGACTCTTACTGGATGTTAGTCTGAAATAAACAATTTTGTCACAAATCACAGGGGCAAAGTATGTTGAGACGGGTGTATTTAATATATGTGTTGTTGAGTGGAGTGTGTGTCTCAATGGCTCCTGCATGACATATGGCACAAGTCTGATGGAGCATGCTTAATGTACACAGCCACCGTAGAACCAGAGGAAAATGTCTTTCTTTGAACAAGGTCTGAAACTGTCAGCAGTCGTAATGGAATTGCAGCAAAAACTTGACAAGATTGTGAGAAAAGACCAGTAACTGACAACCTGCATAGCAGCATGGTAAAAAAGTCACTCCTAAATTTTCATTTCAACAAGTTTTCGTCAGTCAGTGAATAGGTGACTCTACCTCAATACCGCGTCAGTGCTTGGCTGTTAAACGTGACATAAATGTCATTGTATGGAATAAAAACCCTGACTACCAGTGGAATGTTTTTTGTCAAAATCCATTTATCAATTTGCTTCCTCTGCTGATAGCTTTCAGAGTCAATTTCTCGTCATCTAATCACATTTTACACATCAAAAGATTTAAATGGCTATATTCATGGGTTTTTCATGGTGCTTTGCCTGCTCATTACTTGGTGAATATAGATGGAACTGGCCAGTTTTAGGTGTCTCTAGATAATGGTACCAGGGAAATATATCAGTTTCGTAGGACTGGTGAAACTATGGTGGTTTGCGGTGTTAGACGCGACTGGTGGAAGTTAGGGTGGTTTGCAGTGTAAGACAGGAATGGTGGAAGTAGGTTGGTTTGCAGTGTAAGACAGGACTGGTGGAAGTAGGGTGGTTTGCAGTGTTAGACAGGACTGGTGGAAGTAGGGTGGTTTGCAGTGTAAGACAGGACTGGTGGAAGTAGGTTGGTTTGCAGTGTAAGACAGGACTGGTGGAAGTAGGGTGGTTTGCAGTGTTAGACAGGACTGGTGGAAGTAGGGTGGTTTGCGGTGTTAGACAGGACTGGTGGAAGTAGGGTGGTTTGGGGTGTTAGACAGGACTGGTGGAAGTAGGTTGGTTTGCGGTGTTAGACAGGACTGGTGGAAGTAGGGTGGTTTGCGGTGTTAGACAGGACTGGTGGAAGTAGGGTGGTTTGCGGTGTTAGACGCGACTGGTGGAAGTTAGGGTGGTTTGCAGTGTAAGACAGGACTGGTGGAAGTAGGGTGGTTTGCGGTGTTAGACGCGACTGGTGGAAGTAGGGTGGTTTGCGGTGTTAGACAGGACTGGTGGAAGTAGGGTGGTTTGCGGTGTTAGACAGGACTGGTGGAAGTAGGTTGGTTTGCGGTGTTAGACAGGACTGGTGGAAGTAGGGTGGTTTGCGGTGTTAGACGCGACTGGTGGAAGTTAGGGTGGTTTGCAGTGTAAGACAGGACTGGTGGAAGTAGGGTGGTTTGCGGTGTTAGACGCGACTGGTGGAAGTAGGGTGGTTTGCGGTGTTAGACAGGACTGGTGGAAGTAGGGTGGTTTGCGGTGTTAGACAGGACTGGTGGAAGTAGGTTGGTTTGCAGTGTAAGACAGGACTGGTGGAAGTAGGGTGGTTTGCGGTGTTAGACGCGACTGGTGGAAGTAGGGTGGTTTGCAGTGTAAGACAGGACTGGTGGAAGTAGGGTGGTTTGCAGTGTAAGACAGGACTGGTGGAAGTAGGGTGGTTTGCAGTGTTAGACAGGACTGGTGGAAGTAGGGTGGTTTGCGGTGTTAGACAGGACTGGTGGAAGTAGGGTGGTTTGCAGTGTAAGACAGGACTGGTGGAAGTAGGTTGGTTTGCAGTGTAAGACAGGACTGGTGGAAGTAGGGTGGTTTGCGGTGTTAGACGCGACTGGTGGAAGTAGGGTGGTTTGCGGTGTTAGACAGGACTGGTGGAAGTAGGTTGGTTTGCAGTGTAAGACAGGACTGGTGGAAGTAGGGTGGTTTGCGGTGTTAGACGCGACTGGTGGAAGTAGGGTGGTTTGCAGTGTAAGACAGGACTGGTGGAAGTAGGGTGGTTTGCGGTGTTAGACAGGACTGGTGGAAGTAGGGTGGTTCGCAGTGTTAGACAGGACTGGTGGAAGTAGGGTGGTTCGCAGTGTTAGACAGCGCATAGGGTGGACCACTTGTTGACAGCACCAGTGCTAGTTTTCTTTATGTCATTGATTTTGTTCCTATTGCAAGCAGAAGATAAGCACATATATATACTGCTATGTAAGTCTTGGCAGCACAAATTTTGTTCATTATGGCAAATATACT
Source organism: Haliotis cracherodii (assembly GCF_022045235.1). NCBI lineage: Eukaryota > Metazoa > Mollusca > Gastropoda > Lepetellida > Haliotidae > Haliotis > Haliotis cracherodii. The sequence continues at coordinate 52,009,627 of NW_027266297.1, read as the reverse complement.
TCTTGTCATATCATGCAACATGGTCATATTTTCAACATATTCTTTAAGACATTTGTATCAGATGCTGTGACTTAAGACAGTTGGTACATACCCCTTGACTATGCATTCTGTGTCAGTATATATGGTCCATGATCACAGCACACTGTGTCAGTATATATGGTCCATGATCACAGCACACTGTGTCAGTATATATGGTCCATGATCACAGCACACTGTGTCAGTATATATGGTCCATGATCACAGCACACTGTGTCAGTATATATGGTCCATGATCACAGCACACTGTGTCAGTATATATGGTTCATGATCACAGCACACTGTGTCAGTATATATGGTCCATGATCACAGCACACTGTGTCAGTATATATGGTTCATGATGACAGCACACTGTGTCAGTATATATGGTCCATGATGACAGCACACTGTGTCAGTATATATCGTCCATGATGACAGCACCCTGTTTCAGTACATATGGTCCATGATCACAGCACATTGTGTCAGTATATATGGTCCATGATTACAGCACATTGTGTCAGTATATATGGTCCATGATGACAGCACATTGTGTCAGTATATATCGTCCATGATGACAGCACCCTGTGTCAGTATATATGGTCCATGATGACAGCACCCTGTCTCAGTATATATGGTCCATGATCACAGCACATTGTGTCAGTATATATGGTCCATGATGACAGCACCCTGTCTCAGTATATATGGTCCATGATCACAGCACCCTGTCTCAGTATATATGGTCCATGATCACAGCACATTGTGTCAGTATATATGGTCCATGATGACAGCACCCTGTGTCAGTATATATGGTCCATGATGACAGCACCCTGTCTCAGTATATATGGTCCATGATCACAGCACATTGTGTCAGTATATATGGTCCATGATGACAGCACCCTGTGTCAGTATATATGGTCCATGATGACAGCACATTGTGTCAGTATATATGGTCCATGATGACAGCATGACATGCACTGTGTTATATATATGGTCCATGATGACAGCACGCTGTGCACTGTGTCCGTATATGTGGTCCACAATGACAGCATACTGTATCGTTATACGCAGCTAGAGAAGAGTAACACCCACCCCCACCCACCCCCACGTGACCGTTGGTCCCATCAGGGTGATTATCAACAACAGGCAAGGATGAATGTTCAAAGTTTAAGAAGTTGGAATCACCGATCAAACTGGTTTACTGCAGAGGTCCTTCATGTTTCCATATGTCATTTATGGGTTTCTCGGAAGATATGCCACTAGCTATGAGACTAGACCAAGTTGGCTTTGCAGACTCAACATTGGAGAGCATCTTAAGGATGCAAGAAGATGCAGGTATGGATGTCCATCCTGCTCCAACTCACTCAGAGGTGTCACTTCCTCAGGTTCCATCTAGATCTCTGATCCTGTGGGTTTTATCTGAACCCATCACATTTCCAGTGCTCTTTAATCACCAATTGCACCACATCAATGGCAACGTTTGGCAAGACAGACAGTCTAGTGTTAGACTGGCTGCATCAGCATACAAGCACCTGCCAGCGGGCCTTGTCACGCTCGGAAACTTTCTTACTGTTGACATGTTGCTTTGGGCCAAGAGTCTTCGTGCCCCTCCCACTTTGTGATGCCCTCTCCCTTCAGATGCCAGTAATGCAACTACCTATGATCATCATCAAGTGGAAAGTAGGCAGGCTCATCAGGGCAGAAGAGGGGCAACTCCATCGTTAAACAATCACATTGACCTGGCTTTGTCTATGAACCTTGACTAAAGACTACTGGATTTCAACTTTAGGCCCACCACAGGACATGTGGGAGGACAGTTTCAAGCTTACACCGACAATTGAAAACTCATTATGTCCGACCACTGGATACTAGAGGGATAAAAGCTGCACTTTCATCAGTGTCCAGCACTTGTATCCATACCTACAGGTCATCAGTTCCATCTGGAAGGGACCAAGTTGGCAGCTGCAAACTTGACCAGAGAAGGGAGCAATTTGTGCACTATACAATACCAATGGAGATTTCTATTCTCTGGTATTGCTAGTGCTGAAATGGGAGATGCATATGATCATTGACCTGAACCTCAACAAAGACCTAGTATGTCTGCCCAAGAAGCTCAGAAGCACTAAAAGGACAGGAGTGGGTTGATAGGGACTGGTCAGTCAGCTTAGATTTACTGGACACAAATCTCTATGTCCCCATCCATACCAATTGCAGACAGTACCTCAATGGAAGGTGATACAAATCCAATCATTGGCTTTGCCCATCACCACCTCAGATTGCATCGTTATATCAACAGTTTCCTCTCGGCTGATACAGCTGCTGTCATACCTAGGGTTTCTTGTTCATTCATCCAAGACAGAGTTTTGCCGCGTACAAGACATTGTGTACATGGGGGCCAGATTCCAGTTAAGCAATGGTATTCTCAGATCCCCCGTAGGATTTTTCATGAGGTTGCAGGCAACGATCATGGAAGCAGTCAATCAGCCCTTCCAATCTTGTCAGTGGTGGATGTCCTTCTGGGGGTTACTGACATCTCTCGAAGATGTCCAGTTCTGACGTCTTAAAACTTTTTTGTTGGACAGACCTGCTCAATGTCTTTGCAGGCTCATTTTTTCTCCACCAGACCACCACTTCTACACTGACACATCCAGAAAGGATGGGGTGCTCACATGCACAGATATATACAGAACTCTGCATGTCTGCAAGTTATCTATGGTTCAACGGACGTGACAACAGTATAAAGTCGTTACCACCATGCGTTGCATCAAAGCCAACAGAAGTGACGTCAATGGAGATCACCCATAGAAACAGAAATGCTGTTATCACAACCAGAAGTGACGTTACAAGAACGTCAAGTAGATGTCAAATTACACAATATTTACAGTGAAAGTATCAGGGTATTGTGCAGTTTCTTAACGTTTCTATGTGCTATTACATCATTACTCTCAGCTGTCCAGGATTACTCTATTCTGGATCCCCCAAACCTGAGGAGGAATGTGGTACATGTTAACAAAGGCTATTAGGCCATCCCTCCCTATGTGCTGCTATAATTCCAAAAGTCCAACTGACCAGGTGCAAGGACAGACATATGCATTCTTGGTGAAGGAGAACTTCTCAGATATATTCCTACAGCAACTTTTACTTTATAATGAGTGCGAGATTGTGATACTATCAGACATATCTAAAGAGAAACCTTTAATGTGTATGTTTACAATGAAAAATATAGGGAAATTGCTTTGTTGGTGTATGATCAATCACGCTTTATGCTATTTGGATTTAAGATGCTAAAGATACTGTGCTTGCCATGAAAATATGATGAGGTTCCTTGAATGATTCAATTACTGAATAAGTCAACTCAATGATTTCCTGATTCTGCAGATCTTATCCGATTGGTCATGGTTATTCAGATGACTTTTCAGGGCCTCTGGGATAATGCAGCTGTTGATTTGTGGAGGGGGAAATAGCCTTCTGATTGCTCTACAAAGCATAGGGAGTCACAGACATAATACATAAAATAAGGTTCACATTCATGTTTAATTGTGTGAGGACAATTATTTTGGTGTGAATTGAGCTGATTGATGTACAATGTGAAGCGTGTTCAGTCTGGGTAATTGTGAAAAATGTGGAGTGGAGTGTAAGATACAGGATTAAGTGTAGCTCTAGAGCTAACCAGTCACTGCATCAATAACAGCTACACAAGCAATTCTTCTCCCTGTCTAGGGCTGCTACCAGTGGACACTGTTTTCTTGAGGCTAGAGCGAGATGGTAATGAAGTTTGTGTTGGAAGTTATGACTATAACAGTGTTTACTGGGGGTCCAAGCAGCTCTAACATTACTGACCAGATCATTCAACAGCATTGATCTATACTTCATCTCAGCCTGTTAATTGACTCTCAGAAACTGGACCTCATTTTATGTGTGTGATCAGGGTCTGTAGAAACCACTTGCTAATACTGAGCACCTTTCACTGGTTTAGATGTAGGGGGATGGGGAGGAGGTCTATAGGGGTCATGAATACTTCAGGAAATAAATGAGGTAGTTTCATGTTAAGATATTCTCCTTGATGACTGTGACATTGTCTCAATGAATGTATTCATACTAGTCATACCTTTTCAATGATAGTGTTATTTTCAGGAGGTCGACATGGGATGACATAGCTTGGTGTAATGAGAAGCATATTGAGTGTGTTGTAGTACGATAGTTTCTTCTTTTGCTTGGCAATAGCTAAACGGTTTCCCAAAGTTTCCCAAGCTTGTGCGTGTCTGTGCTGTTTGACTGTGGCACCAACCGACATTGATCCCCAAACTGACGGCTTCCGGGGAGACAGAAATCGTGCTGTTAGAGGTGGCAAACATTGCCTCTCAAGCACATATCGGCTATTGATTCATAGAGAAAATAATGAAAACTTGCTGCAAGATGGCAGTTGTGGAATATGTGTGCAAGGCAACTTATCAGAGAAAGTTTTACTTCCCCATGAACAAAATCTGTTGTGAGGAAACAGACACTCTCATAATTGATGGAAAAAAGTCTGCCGACTTCTAATTCACAAAAATGAAGAGTGACCTCCAATATTTCATCTGTCAGCAAGGGAACCTATGAAGTTGGTTTCTTTAAAACAAGGTTGTACAAGAGAGGTGAAGTTGGACAATTGATATTAACTCTATCAGTTCTGTTGACCTAGTCCTTGTAGGAAGGACCAAGAGGTTGGCTGTCGTTTTGTCATATATGGATATTGAATTTGCCCACGATAAATGAATTACTAGATTTTCGATCAAATTCTTAAAATAATGACATTTTATCTTTTATTTTTATTTTTTTTAACTAACTGTTCCAGGCATCTGTGTACAGATGTGATTCACATGAAGCATTACTGTTATGTATGACTTCTTATGTGGTGTATTTCATAATATAAAGAAACAAGGGGACAGACAGAACAATATGAGCCATCATTGTGTATGCATGCCACTAGTTCATGCTTGTACTGGGAAAACTAACTTGATGCTTGGCATAGGCTGGTACTCTCTGATAAGATGCATGATGTCTTTGTCCTGTCATGGATACATCCTATGTACACATACTTGGTGGAATAATGCCCAACCCCTTTATCAACTTGTTATCCACCAAGGACTGGTCATAGGTATAACTTGCCTACATGTTATGCAGGTCCCTAAAGCTGCTGGTATAGCCCATGTATGTGTATCTCAACTACCTAGCATCACTTCAACATGCCATGTTGAAGCCAATTTAATATTTTGTCTAAATTGAAGCATTTCTCCCATAATTTGAAACAAACATGAAGTTAATGAGAAGAGATTGTCATAGAGGACATGTTCTCTGAAAGAAATGTCAATATGCTGAGCTGTTTCTTTGCAGGCCTTGATAGAGCTTAAGTGGTCCTGTTTAGCTTTATGTCGAAAACTGATGTGTGCCTCACTTAGGACTTTAATGGCAGGAACATGATGATGACTTGGTAAAGCCCCCCATCCTCCTTTGATTATGATATATGTAAACTGTGTGTATGGAGGCTGTAGTGCACCTTCCTCTGTTTACACGAGGGGCTGGGAGTTTTATCATGGTTTATGTTGATGAAAAGGACCCCTGCTTCCAGGGAACTTGGAACCAACATACAAACTCCAACCTACGTCTTTAACTGGCACATGTACACAGAATATATCTCTAATAATCTGGGTTCTCACTTCACTTCCCTGAATGTTTCTACATTATGGTGTTGACTGTGTGCTGGAAAAAGACACTACCTCTAAGAATTAGTTATATAGCTGCTATCAATTAATAATCACTGCTTTATTGCTGAAGCAATGAAAATATAACTCAATCCCTAAGAATTAGTTTGATATGTCTTCTGTGATAGGTGGAAGATGTTTGTCCTACAACAAAACTGACAAGCTTGCCTGCTAATTAGGACTAATGTTATTGCCTGAACTGGTATTGTACACCCGGCAGAATCTGGGCGTGTTGGATTCACCCAGGAAAAAAACACTGCACCTGTCATCTCGTGGGTTTTTGGTTTTAATGAGGGATCAAGTTAGGGAGATGGTCCACTGCATAAGAGGCAAACTGTTCCCATGAATAATCTGGAATGTAAGGAATAAAAACAACTTTGTAAAATTTGTTGATTAGTATGGGAGATTTCATGTAGAAGAAGTAAAATCATTCTTGGTTTTGATTGATAGCGCATGTGTGTGAAAGTGACAAGATTTTCAAACTGGTATCTGTTTTCCATCATATAGAAGCACTTAGCAAGCACATACTGCAGTGTGTCATGACATATGTGTACATTTTATTGCAATCTGTGGAAGTCTATCAACATTGGAGTGTTACATGTACACTGGGTAATGTATTAAAGTAATAAGTAGTGGCCTCCAAGGGCTTGCTGTTGGTTCATGCTGACCCATGCAGTCTGTGTGGGGTAAATGTGCTTTCCATCTTCACAACAGCAGCTTCTGTGTGTGTTTTTCTGGGAGTTATGAGCAGCCCAATTCTGCTGTACATGAGCGCTAGAAACAGGCTAGATTCATTCACAATTAGTCTGGATGTTTGTTCCCTATCATCAGCTGCATACCAGAAGGCAAAACATGAAAGGCTCATCAGTTGGTGTTGAGATTGTGTGCGTTATGAGAATAAATGAGAATCATCCTTCATAAACATTTCAGAATTGCTAAAGATTAAATCTTTGTTTATTGTAATGACCAAATCTTGTTATATGTATGTGTACATACAGATCTATCGACAGAGTTCTAAGGCCTGAAACAGGTTATCCAATATGTTTCTCCAGACATGTCTTGTGAGTATGGTATGTAGATAGAACCATGATAAAGATAAGAAGGATTATGTGGCTGTATAACTTGGTGATATAACTGAATCTAGATAGCATGGTAGATAATCTACTGAACTCCCATTCCAACTGCTAGGACTTGGAATATCTTAACAAACATTTAGCAGGTTGGTAATGAGGTCAGATATGTGACATAACAGTCAGTAGGCAGTGGACAGGCCAGTGAAGTGGAACATGACACTATAGTTGTAACCTGGGAACCCCTGCCAGACTCTCACAACTCTCTCTCCATCTCCCTGGCTCTCTTCTTGACCCCTGCCGTAGCAGAAACAGCCTGCATACTCCATGTCTAATGGCCTCCCATGTTACTCCAATCAATTAAACACATCAGGAGGTGTTGGTAACGGCCACAGTGTTTTGTAACAGGAGGGGTCGAGGGCAATAGGAAGTGACTGGCCCCCAATTACTGTTGGTCTGCAGCCAGCACTGGAAGGGGGAACCCAGGTGTTAGTTGTAAAGGTTGACTTGGTGGTAGTAGTGGTCAGGTAGGCCCATGGACAGGAGGAAACCAGAGGATTTGTGATGTTAGCCACTCTATTCAGGATTATATGAAATGCTGGATTATCCGTGAACATATTCTGTACTTATGTTTTCTATTGTTGGACTTAAATTTTGGATATGTATCTTCATAATGCCTGGTAAGTACTGACACCATAGTTTTCAATGTTAACAAAATGTTGTCTGATAGTAGCCTAGTATCGTCCTGACAATGAAATAGATTGCTAAATGATAAATGTTTTCAGAACGCAACATATGACTACTTTTACTAATCTTGTATGAGACAGTTTAAAGGTTCTGTTTCCAAAAAGGAACTTATTTAGTTATTGAACTAAACTCTGGAAAATCAGCATCTGTGTACATTGCAGACAATTGGAAGTGTTTGTTTGTAATTCCTGAGAGGTTGTAAATATGTTTTGGGGAACTCATCACATTTGTGAATATTTGTGAAATCTGCTTGTGACCAGACATGATGAACATGGTCTTCAAATGAACCTAAATCCTTTTCTATGACATCATTAGCGTCTTGAAGTATTGTCATGGGTTTAAAGTGGGGTACTACAAAAACACTGACCATGTATTGAGGGGAATTGGAAGGAGAAATGGCTGGGTTGGGTGGAGAAGACAGGATGTTGCAGTTTGCCTCATACAACCAGGGCTAAGTGGACATGCTGCAGCAACAGCAGCAGCATCGCCCTCCCTGCAGCAGGAAACACTGATGTTCTCTGTGGGACATCCACACTTGCCTTGATTTACAACTGGGACTCATTCTTGTTTACATCCTGGCGTCGCTCATATTTACCTCTTTAATGGCATGTTACGAACTGTATTTCTGCTGCTTCTCCATGCCTATTTACCTGCACTTCCTGGGTGAGAAGTGCCTGCTTACAGTCTATACATGTGCCACCACTTATGTTCACTGCACTTTTTGCTGTTTTTTTTATGCTGCCATGAAATTGTACAGTTGAGGTTGGTGACTTTGATGATTACATGTGTGGGACAAGGCTTGCAAGTATCACTGGTATTTTTTTAAACATTGCCAGAATCGGAAAAGTGATTTGTCATTTATATTTTGGTTTATGGATTAGGCATAGCAACAATGGTCTGCTATCAATGTGTGGTTATAAATTGTTTCATAAGCACTTTCTAGAAGTTGATGGATGACAAAGTAGACACACTTTTTGGATAAAAACTTCTTTCTTAGTATGTAATAGTGACAATTCTGTCTAGATCCTTATATATGTCAAGCAAGACAATATATTTATGTAAATTTCATTGTGGATTCTTTCTGTTGTGTCATGCATCAATATGTCTTTGAGATGCAACTTTCCCAACAAAATATCTTAATTTTATTTAGATATGCCAAGAGACAAAAAGCTGGTTGACTACGGTGGTAAAATTTACATAAGAGGTGTAGTAATCAATCAGGTTTGATGTGTTTATCCTCCTGGGTGTCCTGCTGGGGCTTTGTGTGAGTGTGAAGGTGCCACCTACCTGTGTACAGCCATCTTGTGGGGCACACTCAACATAATCAACAATTACATGGCCATTATCATCTAATTGACTGCACTGACCACATCTGAATGAGATTAGTCACAATAGCCTTCTTGTAGCTGGAGAGCATCCAGTGTCTGCTTGCTACCCCTTTGTGCCTGCACACCATTAGCCTGGCTATCTAATGACCTACAACAAAGAAACATCCCCCATTATGCAACATGAGAAATACCACGATTACAGTGATTCAACCTGACTGTCTGTGTGTGATACAGCCGCACAGTGGTGATGACCTATAATGCTGTGTCTGGTCAAGGTGTTTGTGGAGAGGTCAGTCCACTGCCTCACTCCACCAGCCACACCCCGACCTCTCACCACCTATATTACAACTGCATGCTGCATGTATAACACCCTGGCATACAACAGTTCCAGGCTAAATGCCAGACCGGGTTGAAGTCAGCAGAGGAAATTCCTGTTTCATCTGCTGACAGAAATGTCATAGCATCATTGTGTTTATTGAATCAGATTTCTCTATGTTTTGTAAGGCTCGAGTTGTGTATGCAAGTATGCTGTAAGTGATTGAAAAGAAGATGTGCTAGTTGTACACACAACATAATGGAACCACAAGCAGGCAAGCTGTCTATGTCAATTTTCACATTCTCACTTCATCTCACTGAAAAGTCAAATCTGGAATTACCTAAGGATTGCATGCTCAGGAAAGTATAGAGCTCCTGGGCATGTTGGCATGCATTGCTAACAAGATATTTCCCTAGAGGGATTTTTTACATATGTTTATAACATTCTTTACTCCCTTGCGAGCAGGGCATACCAGATCATACTCTGTGAGTTCCCCAAGGGTAATATCTTCCAACTTTAATACTGCCACCACTCAAATGCCACATTCAACAAGATTTCAAGATGTGTGACCACTGAAAACAGGGCTTTGCAGCTTTCTAGTTGTGAAACTATCTAACATTGAAGATGTATGTATGTCACTCATTCCTAGTGCGCTCCAGACCAAGTCATAGTTCATCTGTAGACACCCATGTACATGAAGTGTGGTGTATTGACAGACATGGGCCATGGAGACAATATCAACACTACCAACACTACCAAATAGACCAGTCTGCACTGAATGGGGAAATATAAAATTTTGCTTTAATAATTACATCCAAATTACTTGTGTCATTGTATGACATCAAATTAGCAGTGTCAACCAAGTGGTTTGTTTTTTGTTGAGGAAAAGGAAATTAAACAAACTGTTGTTTTTGTGGCATATATGAAATGTAGTGGTCCTGTGTACAGTGCACAGGTCACAGGTCACAAATCCGGTGAAGTTAAGCGATGTCGTTCATGGAGAATAGTTGGATGGGTGACCGTATTCGTCACCTTAACTCATGAGACTTTCTAGGTATAGTTCCTTACTCCAAAAGACTTTGTTTGAAGTGTGCCTCCGTTCACCCAGCAGTGAATGGGTACCCGGTAGGTATGGGGGCAATGTGGTTGTTAACCTTCTAGTGCCTCAGAGGCAGCTTGGGTTGTATACTTCCAAGGGAGCTGAGAATGAAAGAATCTAATCCTATGACCAGGGTAATAATGTTAGCGCTTTGAGCATACACCTTGTGTAAGGAGGTTTAATGCAATATGAGAACACAAATTATTATTATTATCATGTACAGATTAAATAGATAATGCAGCGAAGAGGGTTTGGGTGATAACTGTACATTGAGGTGGGTTAGGCATATTTTCAGCTCTGGGCCCTTGCCGAGTCGAACCCACCCAGAACTTTTCGGAGATATGTGTAGATTCCCCAACACTGCAGCCTTCTACATTACCCAGATTGTCAGAATGGCTGTATTCCTGGCAGTAAACGTGGGTACTCTCCCAATTTCAATCAACAAATTGGGAGGTACCCAACCTAAGGCACCATTTATGAGCAATGATAAAGGATTTATATTAATATAAAAATGACAAAGGTGTTGCTGTTAGTCAGGGAGGCGGTGGAGTGAGTGTGATCTTAGCAGTGACAGTGGCACTGCTTGTTTAGAACACCCCACAGAGAGATGAAGACATCTTTATCAAGTATACATCTATGTGCTTAGCTACACACTTGGAAATGGCTCTCCTATCCCCTCCAATGGAGACAGCCTACAGGATGATAGATCTAGGAGAAGAACAGCCTGATTTGTTCAAATTGCCCATGAAATTGAGAAAGCCAGTTTGGCAGTAATGACTCTGTTACCAGCCCAATAATGAAGCGATTATCTACCTCACCAACTGCTGTCTACTCTTTTATAATTCAATTTACAAAGTCAAAGATGTCAAGTCTAAACAATTTACTTGTCAACTTTCTTAATCTTGTTTTGTTACAGGGGCAATTTAAGCACATTTTGGTATTGGTTTTCCCAGTGTGACTGATATGGAAGTGCAAGGCATTCAAGACAATTACATATGCATGTATATATGGTGTAGTTGTTATGACAACGCTGTGTTTAACCTCAGTGAGGGGTGGCAGAACACAGGCGAAGTTAATAATCGAACATACATAGTGACATTTGGAGTCTTTATTAGGTTTTATTACTGTAACTATAACTAAATACATAGCAAGTATAATGTAGTGATCCCAATGTGCAAAGTAGACATTCTCATCCATGAAAAGGAGAACTCAGATGCAAGCCAGTATCTTATGAATGCATAAAGTACAAACATGTCGGTAATGGATTGGGCAACTGTAACATTCTGTGAACAAGTGTTGCCTCTCCTTTGCCTGGGGTTTTACTACAGACATCGTGAGTTATTGAACCATGTCTACATTGTGTTGGATATGTCAGAAAGGATTTCTTTACAGTATTCAGGACATTACTTTGGCAGTGTTGTGTTTTCAGAAATTACTGTAGCCACTTCAGGTATTTATGTGTTAATTCAGACAGGACTTGTACACTGCATGTTACAGGTATTTGTTTGTTCAGACAGGACTTTTACACAGGCGCAACAATTATCTCAATCTCTGATAGCTAGAGGGATACAATCAAATAAAACATTGGTCGTTGCTGGTAAAGAAAGATCAACTTGGAACAAAGGTCTGCAATCCAACTTTGTAGAATGTATGCCTCCTGTATTTGTCAATAGACAATGTAGATTTGGCTGAATTAGGTGTAAGGTAGCCAGCTGAGCATGAACTTCCATCACCTTCAAGTATTTACTCAGAAAACACTGTTGCACTAAGAGGATTAAGCTTATGAAAACCTGTTAATGTCTGGTATGGGAATACCATGGGGCCAGTGTATGTTTGTTTACTGTGACCCAGCCATGTGGAACCCATCAGCTCCGCACAAGCTTGCTCCGTACTGAGGAAAACACTAAAACTGTCAAATAAACATATTGGATAATCTATATTCATCTCTTATACTTGCTAGGAGGCTAGTAAGAAAAGATATAACTTGAGGCATGTTAATGGATTTAGGCAGTAATCAGTGTCAGAGTGACCTCTGATGTGCAAGGTGCCTTGATTCACCCAGTTCCTACTCCCAACAGGAGAGATCCAGTATTACAGGCTTAAATGCTGGCCATGTACTGGTGAAGGAGAAATGACATGTGATATATTGGGATTTGTGTCAGTTTGTTGGCTAACCAGCTGTGCTCACCATTTGTCTGCTCATATCACAAACCTTTCAATAAATGGTTGCAATAAAACAGAGGAAATGGAAAGCACATATGAAAAGAGAAGTTAGGTTATTCTTTTTCCCAACCATGTTTGAATTATTTACTTGGGAAGGACAGGTATAAGTAAGTACACTGACACTGACAGTATTAGCTCAGTGCATTGTATGTTTGTCCCGCCCACTTGATTGCACTGATTCCTGCTTGCTAAACCCCAGGTTTGTGTCTTCCATCACACTGCATTCTTCTTTGTCAGGGAGGTTGTTGGGATGGGATGGCAGTGTTGTGGGAGTGAGGGTGAAGCAGGAGGGGGTGGGGATGGGATGGCAGTGTTGTGAGAGTGAGGGAGAAGCAGGAGGGGGTGGGGATGGGGTGGTAGTGAGGGTGAAGCAGGAGGGGGTGGGGATGGGATGGCAGTGTTGTGAGAGTGCGGGTGAAGCAGGAGGGGGTGGGGATGGGATGGCAGTGTTGTGGGAGTGAGGGTTAAGCGGGAGGTTGTTGGGATGGGATGGCAGTGTTGTGGGAGTGAGGGTGAAGCAGGAGGGGGTGGGGATGTACCTTGGTGTAGTCATCTGCCATGGGGGAAACAATACCACACCACTTAGGCCCTGCAGGAGGTGGGCTGGGCAAGAATTACAGGCTCTGGCTCTGGCTCTTGCTACAGCTGTGGATGCATGCTTCACCCAGTAGTAAACTAACATATAGCTTTTATTACACAATACAATTTTCTCTTCTAATTTGCCCCCTGATTTCATAGCTGGCTAGACTTGCTTATTTATCATCTAGATTGTTTTTGGTTTCATAAAGCGGATATATGCCACAGTGATGGTGCAGGACTAGACTGAGTAGTTGCTACAGTATGTACTAACCTTCCCCACAAGTGTAACAGGAATGGAGGTAAAAAGTCTTTGATAGGTGGCTAATGAGAAGCTTAAGTGTTTTAATTTTGTGCCTCATTTAGTTCAAGCAGTAGAACCGTGTAAAAACCTGTGTGAGTCTGTATTCGTTTAGATGATGTTCTGTAAATACCCAGGTGGTGTCAGGCAGACTTGATGATGAATGTGTAGAGGCTAAATGACCAGTAGCAAGGACCGCCTCCCATTGTTGCTGTTTACAACCACAATCAATCTCCTGTGTTTCCTTGGCATTATATCTCTACTGCTTCTCACACACTCACACTGGCAAAGGAATCTTTTTCAACTCTTTAATCAGATTCTGACATTCACTCACAAAAAGTCTTTTGGTGAAGTTTTTGCAGTGTCATCAACGATGGTGCTGCCCACGGTTCACTGCGTGTGTTGTTAATTATAGAGAAGTCTTACTTTTGTGGATGATCATGTCTGCTACATATGGGCTGTAGATTGGCCATGCTGGCACAGTTGAGTGTATAAACTAATTGTGACCCTCTGGGGGGATGAGACTACTTCACTGTGCATGCATGTCCTCTCACCTGGACCTCTGCTGCACGCGCAGCCAGTGAATGCCCACACTGACACAGACTGGGCAATGCTCCTCACAACATATCACATCTTCACATCTCATTTTCACAAGCATAAAGTAAATTTCTTTCGAACATTTTGTTAAATGTTTTTTTGTTGGTATTTCCTCAGAATATCATTGCAAGATGTACATGCATCTTATCCACAGTAAATCAGTTTGGAAATATGCAAACAAATTGAAATGACAGACAGACAAGTATTTCAACCAAGATAAAAGAATGAGTGGAAACCCTTACCTGCTTAGAAATGGCTTATGAAAGGAAAGGTAAGGCAATAATGAAAACATGAGGTGTTTGTGAAACCATGTAATATTTTGTCTTCTTCTCCTGACCAGCTTGTTTATCATAAGTCTTACTCACATGCCCTCTGTTTCTGTCTGCACCTCGTTCTCATTAATATCTCTGTTTAGAGTTGTATGTGTGTGCTTTCCACATCTTCTTCCATTGATGCGTGCATGTGGATTAAATGATATCAGGAATTAAGGTCTCAGCGGCCCTTGGTGCCAGACTTGTGGCCTCATTATTTTATTGTGGCATGTCTGACCAGACTGGATAGTGATTGTAATGGGTCCTGAGAGGTGATTGGGGTGGCTAGCAGATATGTGAGGTAAGGTGAGCTCAGTGTACTTCTCCAAGGAGGAGATGATTAATAAACCACACATACATACTACACACAGTGGCAGTCTTGTGCTCCACGGATATGTGGTGTGAATGTAGTTACAGAGATAAACATCATCTGGAGATTTAGGGTATCTGGCACAAACACAACACACCAATATTTGCTCCAACAATACGCAAATGATAATGACATACGTTTTATGGGGCAGATATGCATAAAAAGTAGCAGCACATTTCTGTTATCAGTTATCCTTAGTGTTCATCCATATCAGATCAAACAAACACCAGTCAGGCACATATCTGTACATGTTGATTAAGAGCCCACAGCACCCTCATAGATGTATGTACATCACATGCCACATTACCTAACTATTGCAGTTTATGACTGAGAATGTGGAACGGCCTACAGAGTCTGCATGTAAACCACAGCAGTGGAGGCAACATGAAAGACATGGCACCAGCCACTCATCATGTTGCTCTCTCCATGTGTAGATAACAGGAGCTTTATGACAAGGCTAGGCAGGGTGCACATAAACCCTGAATGTACACTCAGATGGGAGAAGGAGGAGGCGAGTGACAGGATGGGGGTATTCATGGGGAATCTTATCTCACCAACAGATGCATACATTTTAATTCAACCTGCTAAAAACAAGTTGCCATAGAAACGTTATGAATCTGGATCATATCAGAATATTTGGCGATAACATACTTTCTGAAATATAGCTTCAATTTTGCAAAGATCCAGATTTTGTGATAAGGAGAGAACATATGGTGTAAGAGTGAGTGGTATAAACACTGTAGCTTGATGAAGTATTTTTGAAGAGCTAGACAGAAGAGTAGATCCTCCCCATCTGGGTCTGGCTAATGCTGCTGCCATGCTGCCAGGCATTGCACTTGATCAGGAATATACAACTTGAACTAAATGGATGTCACATGAAGCTTGGCTTGTTGTACACACTATCTTTTGCCTTATGGGAAGAACAAAAAACATATTTCATCCAATTTGTTTTTAAGTTTGTGTGCTTGGCTCTTATTTGGAAGGAAGAGAATAGTGGATGACTTGATAGGTGTTATCATTCTCACAGAAGCCTGGCACCTAGTCTAACATATAGAACCAGAAATATAGTTATCTTACTTACAAATATATTTCTAAAAATAATGATAAAATCCAAATGGAAGCCAGAGCAATATAGACTTGCCATATCATTCTACACTTGAGTTGGACTCCTTTTTTAATTTATTTGGGTCTTGGAGACCAACAACCATGACACCAGGTTAGGGTAGTTGTGTGTCGTGTCGTGACCACTCACATTAGATGCTAGTCTACCCTGGCCCCATTGGAGGGTAGTTGTGTGTCGTGTCGTGACCACTCACATTAGATGATAGTCTACCCTGGCCCCATTGGAGGGTAGTTGTGTGTCATGTCGTGACCACTCACATTAGATGCTAGTCTACCCTGGCCCCATTGGAGGGTAGTTGTGTGTCACGTCGTGACCACTCACATTAGATGCTATTCTACCCTGGCCCCATTGGAGGGTAGTTGTGTGTCATGTCTAGACCACTCACATTAGATGCTAGTCTACCCTGGCCCCATTGGAGGGTAGTTGTGTGTCGTGTCGTGACCACTCACATTAGATGCTAGTCTACCCTGGCCCCATTGGAGGGTAGTTGTGTGTCATGTCGTGATCACTCACATTAGATGATAGCTAGTCTACCCTGGCCCCATTGGAGGGTAGTTGTGTGTCATGTCTAGACCACTCACATTAGATGCTAGTCAACCCTGGCCCCATTGGAGGGTAGTTGTGTGTCGTGTCGTGACCACTCACATTAGATGCTAGTCTACCCTGGCCCCATTGGAGGGTAGTTGTGTGTCATGTCTAGACCACTCACATTAGATGCTAGTCTACCCTGGCCCCATTGGAGGGTAGTTGTGTGTCATGTCGTGATCACTCACATTAGATGATAGCTAGTCTACCCTGGCCCCATTGGAGGGTAGTTGTGTGTCGTGTCATGACCACTCACATTAGATGATAGTCTACCCTGGCCCCATTGGAGGGTAGTTGTGTGTCACGTCGTGACCACTCACATTAGATGCTAGTCTACCCTGGCCCCATTGGAGGGTAGTTGTGTGTCATGTCGTGACCACTCACATTAGATGCTAGTCTACCCTGGCCCCATTGGAGGGTAGTTGTGTGTCATGTCGTGACCACTCACATTAGATGATAGTATACTCTGGCACTACTGGTAATCCAGGATAAGTTGAACCAACTCACAATATGGGATTGAAACAAGTAGGCAGTGCACAGAATTTGGGCACACATATTTGGTTTGTACAAGGTAGTGGGGGTGTATACATGTTGTGCACATGCAGGTCATGACGATGAAATTGACTACGCTTCTGTGGAGACACATATAAGTGTGCTCATAAGACTATTGACAATAGAAAATAGCAGTTGAAAGTGAAATGGACACCATCATTTTCAAATTTGGTCTGATACAAAAACCGCATCAGAATGCGAAAATTATGTGATTGTCCAGTTATCTCAATATGATTCCAGCTTGAAATATTACGTTTACAGTATGCTGAAACCCCATAAACACTGACATAGGATTAATTAAGGAGAATGTCATTGAGTCAACTATCACTATGTTAAGGTCTCAACCTTGAGTCATTTGATGAATGACATGACACTATTCATTATCGCTCTCGGTGATATAAAGAGTATTCCATTTTTACAGCAAATGATTTCCCTTCATTGCCACGATACTTCTCAAGTGTTGTTATCTATGCAATTTGCTGTCACCATTTTCACAGTCATCGGGTCCCTCACATCAGCACATACTATTATGTTCTATTAAACTCGTCACTAGAACTCGGTGTTCACCAAGTCGTGGACCATCCACTACCCATTTCTTCACTATGGTATGTGCCAGTGGGTGGACATAGTCATATGGGGTTAATTGTCAGGTCACGACTCAACTTATCCTGGCACCAGGTTAGGGCAGTTGTCTGTTGTGTCATGTTACACCAATGTATTGAGCTATATACTGTTATGTCAAATCAATTTTAGTGGACAGAATAGGTGAATGCTAAATATCCTGAATGCTTTGTTTATAGCAAAGTTTTATGAATATTATTATTTAACATCATGTGTTCCCCAAAATAAGCTTCATTCAAAATCATGAGTGACACACCAGCTGGTTAGCTCAAGCCCTTTGTAAACCAATGCAAATGAAAGCCCTGTAGAATAGATGAAGCAAAGCTGCCGAACTTTTGCTCAAAAGCACAATATTTAATTATGATGTCATATCATTTAGGAGACAGGCAGTCATAACATGATGGTGAAACAAGACAAAGTTATTGAAACATCGCTGCTTTTTGCAATCCATTGTACTTTAGAACAAGTGTGTAAATTGGCAGGTAGATTTAAAGAGTCTATGTATCTGTGCTTTGTCAGTTGTTGACATCAACTGTCGCTTGAGTCACCAATTTGATGTGAATATGTATTATTTTGGATCAAACTTGAACAAGTGATTATGAATATGCACAAGCCACACATATTGTGTCAGACAATCTCCATAGCCCTTGAGTTAATTGTAGGTGGTGAATTTAACAGTGGTCAGAGACTTGGGAGGAATATATATGCTGACTAAACTTACCTACATTTTGTTCCCATTTCACACACGATAGCCAGGACATCCACACCTCTCAGTCACAGATGTCTGCTGCTGACACTCTGCCGAGATACTCTAGTAGGGAAGCGTGTGCAGATGCAAATGTATTGAGACCCTTAATGATATCATCCTACTTTCCTATTTTTCAGTTGTGAGCCAAGTTGATCCAGATGATGCCTCCCGAGACTTTGGTGACTACTCCTACAGCTATGAAGACAGGTAGGATTACTAGCTACCCACTGCTGTGTGTTTATATAGTAGGAACAACTTCGGCACAACACAAGCTTATTGGTGTCCTAGCTGTGTCTGATGACACAACTGGATCACTTAGTTGGTCCCAAGTCCCTAAGGTTCATCCATATCTGTGAATTGTTAATTTGCCATGTACATGTTTGCTTCTCCTCTAAACCAGCCAAGAGAGATTCCGCCTGACAAGGATGGATTATGTTTCTTAAGAATTTTCATCAAATGTTAAATATGTTTTTGGTAAACAATACAAACTTTACAGTGTTTCATGCAGTGTTCCGAAAGAGCAGCTCCTTTGTGAGTCTTATCTATATACAGTATGGTGGTATCCAATCTATTCAAAGCACAACATTAGCCAGCTGTCATCTGCAACTATTGAGAGGAAAGTTGCCATATTCTGTCAAGAATTGTTGCCAAAATAAAATCTAAAGAGTATGTTTTTAAATATGTGTTGGTAAGTATGTGGAAAATAAACATTTAAAATAAATATGTGTTTTTGCATTAAAAGTTATCATTTACCGGTATAAAAAAAATGTTGGGACACGATTGGAACTAATTTTTAGTGATGAAGATTATAGACTGGACAATCAAGTTTGCCAATGGCATTATCATAAGCAGTTAGGGATGACCTTTGAACATAAATGTTTAAATGTGGTATGTACATTTGATCATTGTTGTTGAATTCTAAGTATAGAATAGTTACGAGATATATTGAATGAAACTTAATATGAAACTGGATATGTCAGTTTAGCACAAAGGTTAAACTAGATAGCCACTGTCAAGAAAGTTGTATATACGTGTAAGGCCTACTGTTGCTATGGTACGCTTGTTATCTTGCATAACTTAAGTGCCATGTGATGTAAGAAGTGAAGTAGAAGGTGCCACCTGTTCCTGGAACAAACAGATGTTTAGTTTTGACTTTATGGTGTTTGTTGTACACATTGAGGTAGGAGGCACTGTGGAATGGTGACAGGACACTGTCTGTACAGTTTAAAGAGGCAGTAGCAAACCAGCAAATGTCACATTGACTGGAGATTACAACCTAGTCATGTTGTATGATGTAGTTAGTGAAGTGGTTGTTTGTGTTCCATGCTGCTAGGGAAAAGGTGGTCAGGTATGAAGGGTGGCCTCAATCATTTCAGTCTTGTAACTGTGTGGAGCATGTGCGTCTGCTGTCTTAGTGCTTGCATAGGCTTATCTACCCAGTAATCACGATCCTATAACTCAGGGAGCATGAAATGTTGTTTCATTGTTGGTAGGCCACTCTCCCCTGCTGTTGAATGGAACAGTTGAATGCATTTTATGTGTCTTTGTTTAAAACTGACATTCATTGTCCCAGTGTGTGGACACACCAATCCTCCAGTTGCCAACCGTTTTTACAAAAAGTGATTTTTGTTATGCATTAATGATCATGGCATAACTGTCATTGTCCTAACTGAACATGTGTTTTGGAAAGACAAAACCATCAGTAGAAATAGCTTTTACATCTAGCTTTGGCCGTGTGAGCACCAGGTTTTATGGCTGTTATTATGTGGGAGTTTTGCACATCAGTAGTTTTATGATGGAATAATAACTGTGCTCTAATCTGTACAGCTGCCACCCATAATGGTGTGGCTTTATGTCCCAGCATGGTATGTGTTACAGCTCACACAGCTCAATCAGGCACATCTAGTCTCCAGGCAGACAACCCAACAAAGGCATTTTTATTAAGCTTTCTGGAAAAGGATTGCTACAAGTACTTATTTAAGAAAATCTGTTTTGTAGGCATATATATATCTGTACCATTTCTTTGTGTTAGCCCAATAATGGAGGAATGTTGTTAGAAACAGGTCAGGGTCTTGTCTGTCAATTTTCATGTGCTAAAGTACCCACTTGAATAGTACGGGCATGTTGCCATTGTCCATAAGAACCTGCAGTTTAAGGACACAATCTATTGTGTCACAATATATATATATTTGAACACTTGTATAAGATCTCCATAACTCTTCTTGCTTGGTGTAGCTTACTTCAGTGCCTCAAATAGTTCCTTGTAAATATTTCTACTTACACATTGAGAAGACAAAATGCTGTCAATTTTGTAACCAGTGATGCATTTTGTTATGTATGAATGTGAATGGAACTACCAACTGAGCACCATGTTGATGAGATGATTTTGTAATGTAAGGGAAGTAACCCCTGCTTCAGATGGCTGCTGTGAGTGGGGAAGTAAGTGAATCACCCGTACAATCTCACTGAAGGCCTTGATCACACTGCACCTTGCCTGTTTCGTTTTCCATTGTTTTACAAGGTGTTCATTCTCTTCAGTTTTCTTTCACACTGTAGAACAGATGTACTGCTGTTGGTGTGTTTGCTGCATGTCAGTGATGGGATACAGCTCCACCTTCAGTTATCAGCTGCATGTTCAAACTAATATTCATTATGGTGGTGTTTTTTCATGTTTTATGAAGTGTAAGATTAATTTTACCAGTGGAATCATGTGTCATCAGCCTAGACAGTGTAGTGTGAGTTGCATAAATGAAATGAATTAATCAGACACAGATGCATTTAGATAACGAGTCCAGCCTGAATATCCATGACTAGATTACACTAATTAATTACCCTGCAAGTGTGTCCTGCTAGACTGCTCACAAGCTCAATAGCTAATTCATTATGTCAAGGCAAAACAAAAAGTATCAAGGATCACATAAAGAGAGAGGGAGAGAAGTGCGATATTAAGCTGTTTCATAATAATGAGCAATGATTTTGATTTCCAAGAAAATTTCGTTACTGCAATTGACACTCTATATTAACCTCACAAGGGTAGTTTGAATATGTAGTCTTTGAATGTCAAATTATTGATATCAGTAATCTTGATGAAAATGGACTTTGACTGTTGGTTAACTGGTTATTATTTTTTATGCATGTATTATTTTTATGTTTGTCTCATGAAGCAGTGTAGACAAGATGCAGGCTGTTTTATTTGAAGTGGATGTCATTGAATGAGATGACGTCCATGTGCATATACCTCCAGTGAAGTGAAAAGTTCTTTTTGCA
Source organism: Haliotis cracherodii (assembly GCF_022045235.1). NCBI lineage: Eukaryota > Metazoa > Mollusca > Gastropoda > Lepetellida > Haliotidae > Haliotis > Haliotis cracherodii. The sequence goes on along the minus strand of NW_027266297.1, from coordinate 51,988,040 downwards.
CATAACTGTCATGACCCATCCAAGTGAACTGACAATTTTTTCACAATACAAGCTGCGACCCAAGTGTACAGGAATGATGCAGTGAAGATGAATCTGGAGTGTATTGTTGCTGTGATGATAAGATGTCAAGCAAACGTCAAGTCTGTTTACTACTGTGGGTTCTCCCAGCAATTCTCTGACAAATCTCATACACCATGGTTGCTTCTGCAATTCTGTAATGGCAGTTCACTGTAAGCTTGGCAAATGATTCACCAAAATTGCTTTGCATATGATAGCACCATGAAACTTACAATGATCAATACAAGTGATAACCTGCATATGAATGGAGTTGGTTCTCGAAGAGCTGTGTTGTTAGGAGGAAGCAACTGTGCCTTGTATGTAAGTGATGACTGAGCGTAGTTAGGAGAGCATACCTGTGCCTTATATGTAAGTGATGACTGAGTGTAGCTAGGAGAGCCTATCTGTGCCATGTATGTAAGTGATGACTGAGTGTAGCTAGGAGAGCCTATCTGTGCCATGTATGTAAGTGATGACTGAGTGTAGCTAGGAGAGCCTATCTGTGCCATGTATGTAAGTGATGACTGAGTGTAGCTAGGAGAGCCTATCTGTGCCTTGTATGTAAGTGATGACTGAGTGTAGCTAGGAGAGCCTATCTGTGCCATGTATGTAAGTGATGACTGAGCGTAGTTAGGAGAGCCTATCTGTGCCTTGTATGTAAGTGATGACTGAGTGTAGCTAGGAGAGCCTATCTGTGCCTTGTATGTAAGTGATGACTGAGTGTAGTTAGGAGAGCATACCTGTGCCTTGTATGTAAGTGATGACTGAGTGTAGCCAGGAGAGCCTATCTGTGCCTTGTATGTAAGTGATGACTGAGTGTAGTTAGGAGAGCATACATGTGCCTTGTATGTAAGTGATGACTGAGTATAGCTAGGAGAGCCTATCTGTGCCTTGTATGTAAGTGATGACTGAGTGTAGCTAGGAGAGCCTCTCTGTGCTTTATAATCTGTATCAATATAAACACTCTTTTTACTGATGAATAGAGCATATTGAAAACTAACTTAAGATTTTCTCAAATATTATTCCAGATGCAAGTTAACATGAAACCAAAACAACTTGGGGTAATTCAGATTCATGTTTACCTCAGCTGAAATGAAGAGACATGAATGCCTCAGAATAACATTCTGTCATTCCATTTTTGGAGTGTTAGATGAGAATGTACTGTGGCAATAGTAAAATGCCCTTCATAGTCCCTTATCTGCAACATTAGTGTTTGTGTTTAGGAAGCCATGACTGTTTACAAGGAGACACATTACCCACTTATTACATGGGTAGTTAGATTTAAGATTTAGCAGTCTCACTGCTACAAGCAAGGAGCCATCTGGGTGAAATGTTTAATTGGACTTAGAACAGGCCTTTCTGTTATGTAGTCAATGTCATGTGATTACTTTCCCGCTGTAAAGATACGCATGAAACCATTGTGCTTGTAATGGTGAGTTCAGAGTTAAGACAGGCCAGGCCTAATGGCTCCTCACAGAGATTTTAGTTTCCAATAAAGCCATATCAGAACAGTTTATGTTAGGTACAGCTGAAGTTATGACTTTTTGGTCATCTATAAACTTTTATCTGTGTCCACCAAGCCAGCTTTCATTATGGTAATAACGTCTATGTATTGTCCACCTACAAGGGACAGACCCCCTGTAGACCTGTGCAAGGCCAGGAGGGTGGCTTGATATCACTGACTAGATAATGCCTTTATCTCCCCCCTCTGGCTATCAAACTGATGAAGTTTACAAGACTTAAGCAAGGTCTGCTTTGTTGTTGAAGAGTTGAACAGTCTGTCAGTGTAACAGAATCAACAGGGGAGGGTACTGCTAAAGTGGACTCTATATCTTCACATTAGTGTTTTCCCATTAACTTGGTAGTATTCATTTGTGTAGACCATGGCGTAGAGAGACAGGCAAAATGATAGGTGCCCAGTGTTAAGGATATGAACAAGCCTAAACAGCAGGACGAATCTACTGAGTAGGCAGCGTAACAGCAGGACTTGGCAAATATTGACACTGTGGCCAATGTGAGACAATTTTATCAGTGGGGTATGATGAAGAGGACAGTGTCATCTGTTGTATTTTTCCTATACCTTGAGCTACCAATACATATTAAAATAAACTGTGACAAGTGTTCATAGGTATGATTCAGGATTTATAGTTAACAATACAAAACTGTATTACAAGCAATTGTCAACACTTGTCTTCTTTCGGTAACCAACCAGAGAGCTTACTATGTGACTAGAAGAACTTCAATCAAAGAAGTCTTCAGTAATAAGGTTTGTTTTTAAGTGAACTTTTTACCTTAAAGTTTACCAAAGTGAACTATACTGAATATGACCCAATGTGTCTAAAAGTTGCAAACAGAAACTGTGATGAAAAAGATATGTTTATTACTATTAATTTACAATGTCTAATAATTTGATACAGACAGTCATGCTGAAGGCACATTGAACAGCAATGCCTACCTGTTGGTCCAACAGCTAGCATGTCCTGTGCCTGTCGAGCCTATCCCAGGAGCCAGGTGCTCCTCCACTTTTGTACAGGGAGCAGACGTGCAGGCAGTCACATCTTATATACTGGTCTATCATTCTTCACAGATTAACTGACATGCCAGAGGTATCTTTATGCCATTTTGGCATGACTTACACCCCTTTCAACCAAAGCATATTTTGCACACTTTTGCAAGGTATATGTGGAATGTGTCAGCTTTATGACACATCAAATGCTTGGCCCAGTAATGATGGAGGCTTATAGGCTGATCTGATAGTGATATCAACACGTCTAAACACTGGTGGGAAGGAAAACTTGTGACATTCATAATTAAGAGATTGTGGAAAATTTGACATGCACACAGATATAGTGAGCAGGTGCAAGGCAAAATTTAGCGAGATTGATGAATCTGTAGGCGGCTGGTGACGTCTGAACGTATGAGAAGATACTGATGACTCTGTGGAGAGCAGGAGGTACTGCATAGTCGGGATGAGATATGCGTGTAGGTACTTCATGTCAGGTCTAATTATGTGTCTGAGGAAGTGGGCTGATAGTCCCTGTACCCCTTCTCTGCCTGCTGCAGCAGATTCTAGTGAGATGGTGAAGTTTTGCCTCAAGAGAGGTCTGCCATGCCAAGAATATCTGGTTCTGTCATCAGCATATAATACTACACTAACGTGGTTAACTTTGACATGCTATTGGCTACAACTGCATGAAAATAATAGGATCATTAGTTGTGGTTTGAGGTGTGGAATTCAGAGCTTTGTCATTGTCATAGTAACAATCAGGGAGTAGAACTCAAGTTCGAGGAAGCTGGTATCTAAGTTGATGAAGGCACCATGGCTATACCCTTGATATTGTCTAATGACGGAATGTGTTTATTTATGTGTTGTACATTCATTGGTCAGTATGCTGTAGCAGCAGGTAGGTACCAGCAGGTCTTGGCAACAGAGACTCGCTGAAGGGGGATAAAGCAACTGAAATTTCCAGCCACACTTTCTACAAACTGCAGCCCTTAGGCTTAAACAAGAGATGTTTCTCATGATCGTGCAAGTCATTTATACCTACTGGCTCAATGCTATTTTTGTCCCCGGTTCCAAAATTCACCCATTCCTTATTTTTGCTCATTTTAGGCTTTTCTGTGGGGCCTTCAGTCTTCAAGGCTGTATGCCATGGTACACTATGTACAAAACTGTTATTACACTTGTTTCCAAGTTTTTACACTTTCCTTTCACTCTTTCCTTTCACTGGTTGTCTTCTTTCATTTGCTGTTAGATGACAAGACCAGGTTCACAAAAATGTGGTTTAAGAAACAACAGAAATGCCTGGTCACCTTGTCATTTTTATATCCCCCCCTGGCATATAATGCGGAATTTTTTATTTTTTATGTTACCATGGCAACAAGTTGGACTTAGGTTCTATAGGTTAGAGTTCGTTTCTGGAGCATATCTCAAAACCCATTCAAAACTTTCTAACAAAACTTGGCATGTCTATCAGACTCATGCTGAACTGGTACCTTTTGCTATTTAGGAATTTTAGACATTTTTATTTTTTACATTTCCATGGCAACAAGTTGGTCTTAGGTTCTATAGGGTAGAGTTCCTTTCCATTGCTAATCACACATTGGGGGATGCTTGTCTTGGAAAGGCCCACTTTCCATTGCTAATCACACATTGGGGGATGCTTGTCTTGGAAAGGCCCACTTTCCATTGTTAATCACACATTGGGAGATGCTTGTCTTGGAAAGGCCCACTTTCCATTGCTAATCACACATTGGGAGATGCTTGTCTTGGAAAGGCCCACTTTCCATTGCTAATCACACATTGGGGGATGCTTGTCTTGGAAAGGCCCACTTTCCATTGCTAATCACACATTGGGGGATGCTTGTCTTGGAAAGGCCCACTTTCTATTGTCAACCACACATTGGGAGATGCTTGTCTTGGAAAGGCCCACTTTCCATTGCTAATCAGACATTGGGAGATGCTTGTCTTGGAAAGGCCCACTTCCATTGCTAATCACACATTGGGAGATGCTTGTCTTGGAAAGGCCCCCCTTATTTGTGAACCATTTATTCAATCTGAAGTATCAGCAACGTGCGAGCGTCCACAAATTTTGACGTATATAGTTTGTAGTAATACTGTACAGTTTCCAACACTACTCGTGAACAGCCTGTAGTAATACTGTACTGTTTCCAACACTACTCGTGAACAGCCTGTAGTAATACTGTACAGTTTCCAACACTACTCGTGAACGGCCTGTAGTAATACTGTAGTTTCCAACACTACTCGTGAACAGCCTGTAGTAATACTGTACAGTTTCCAACACTACTCGTGAACAGCCTGTAGTAATACTGTACAGTTTCCAACACTACTCGTGAACAGCCTGTAGTAATACTGTACAGTTTCCAACACTACTCGTGAACGGCCTGTAGTAATACTGTACAGTTTCCAACACTACTCGTGAACAGCCTATAGTAATACTGTAAATGTTTTGTACATATTTCTTCAACTGATCTATCCTTCAATGCCACCTTCCATGCCTCATCTTCCAAATACACTGCAGGCCACTGACACATGAGGAGAAAATGTTTGTCAGCTAGGACATTTCATTTCTCATTCAGTCTTGCTTGTCTGACTTGTGAGAGGACATGCCTATAACTGCCCAAGGTGACATCTTGTGGCCCACACTATTGTCTTAGGCCATAAAGCAAGGTGCCTTGTGTGTGGCCATGTGTTATCAGTCTGTACTGTGGTCAGTATACTTACTCTCATTCATCACTACACAAGGATTAGAGGCCTTCACATGTGCCACGAAAGCTTCTACCTAATATATAAAGACGATTCATCTGTTTATAAACATGTAACATTTTGTTATCCTGTTCTCACATTGACCATGTATTTTTTAAGTCACAAGCCACTTTTAAGCCACTTGTTGTAGTGCTTGTGCCATGCTAGCCAACCTTGTGTGTAGTTTATTTCTGGTCATGGAGGTCTGGTTGGGGGTTTCTTTAGGAAAATGCTGATTGTTGTGTTGACATGGAGTTGTCTGATCTACAAGCAATATGTCCATCACAGTCCATTTACATCTATTGTGTAATCTGTTAACAGCCTTGTTTGGTTCACTATGTTTGTTATCTACAGATGAAAGTTGTATTCCTGATTGTGCTTCATTCAAAGTGAGTGAGAAACAAGTATTGTCCTTGAACAGAGGTGTATCTGACTTCCAATTCAAAAGACATGTTATGGGTTAGGAACTATTGAAGAAACATCCATACTTTCACTGACTACAGCATAATTCATTGAAAACACTCATATTTAAACCTATATTGAAGAAAAGGAAACTATCTGTAGTAACGTGATTGTTTTTTTATAAATACTTGAACTTTGTTTAGGCTTCAATGTAAGGTTGAAGTTTATTGATGCATGGTGCACATGCTCAAGCCACACTAATAAAAGCAGTTGTCTTCCACTCAGTTGGCTTATTAGGGGCATACAGGAACAATGATAACAAAATTACCCATGGCTCTTTGGGGTTTTAATCTGGTGAACCACTCAAGCTCACAACCCTCCTAAAACATAATTTCTTTGGAAATGACTAACTTCAGAGAAATAACTTCCCAGTAATAGCCCAGTGTAACAATATTGATAATTTCCTGGCACTAGCAAAATCAATGAAATGGCCAAACTTAAGATTTGAAATCCACAAGACCAGTAATTGATCAAACATGACCATGAACTTGAGGTTTAATTGGTAATGTTACAGCGCACAGTCTTAAGTATTGGGTAATATTCAGATGCCTTCATTAAATTACATGCAAATACATGATGTTTGAACATCACAATCTATGCATATGTTGATAAATAACAGACATTTGGAGTGAAGCTAGCTTACTTCTTCATGTCATCAGAATTTCCTTGACTGCTCAAAGACAAGCTCCTGGTAGAGTCAGCAATTGCTCATGGAATCCTGGGCCTACCTTTAGAATACAGTACAAACTTTTCAAACACCTGACAATACCCTATGACGTAATTTGTAGCATTTTGTTGCCAGTCACACCTGCGAAACAATGCCCTGTGACGTCAGGGGTCATCGAGTATGCATAAACTCCTCCCAGTGATCTATCATCTCTACACGCAATGTCATTGAATACGCCCAGCGGTGTTTAGAGTTTTGAATATTTGTTTACTAAATATAGCCGATGCGGTGCATTTTATAGCAAGCGCTAGTATACGAAAGCACTTTTTTTTTTTCTTTTTTTTTCTTTTTTTTTTTTCTCGTAATTCAGGTGGCTTGAATGGTTATAAATGGGAACTAATATACATATATTATTTGTGGGGTTCATTAATTTTCATTATTATGTACAAGAATGCAGTATATTATTAGGGATATTATATTGGCGCTGAACACATCCAAATGTTGCCAGTGTTAGGGTAGGTTACCCCGAAAACCTATCCTTAGGCCTTGGATCCCCTTTACGGTCAATTGGTTGAGGTATCCCTTTAGAGGCTATAAGATGATTGGCCCTTGGATCCCCTTTATGACCAATCACCCCTTACGATCATTAGGGTTAGTTACCCATTTAGTGGCTATTATAGATTCTATAGCAGCTCCTAATATTCTTCACACACAAATGTCAAGGAAAAAGGTTGAAATGGTTTTGTGTCGAATGGTTTGACTTCTGGAAACTGTCCTGGAACATTCACGCAAGCCACTTTCACTGGCTACATTTTTTCAATACTGATTCAAAAGCGAACTCATCATTGTGTCGTTGCTTGCCATGCTCATGCCTCCCTTGTTTCTACTTTTATTCACATCATCCTTACAGTGTTCCCTACCACACTTTTCTGTCACAAAAATCACTCGATTAATCATTAAATACCATGTCATTCATGCGTACTCGCGAGTTCGATGCCTGACCTCTGACGCCTGGAGCTGTTTTCAGTTCGCGAGACACCATGCCTATCCATAACCTTCGTAAGTGTTCGTCACCTATTCGACTCATTTTGTTCAGTTCCGTAACGTCGTAGGCATGACTTGGTAAATTTGCACTAAGTTCCACAGTGTGATCGTAGCTCAGTTGGACTAATAATCCGAAGGTTGCGAGTTCGCATCCAACGGATTCTTACAAAAACTGTATGCTTGTCTTAGAGACATGTGACCTATGGTGGAGATCGTCCTCAAGAGGAGTTGTGGTACTGTAATCTGAAGGTGCTCCGAATCCTGATTTGAATTTTATTGTGTTTTGTCACAGTACTCAATGTCACAGATATCCAGGTGAGCTACAATGCCTCACACTAGTGTTTCTTGAAGAATTCAAATTTGAAAACGTACCATATTAATTTAACAAAAACACACCAGAAAACTAAACAGTACAGCACTCTCACGGTGTCAGTTGAAGTGTATTTGTGTGATGTGGGGATGCTACAGTTGTAGTGTGTGTGATGTGGGGATGCTACAGTTGTAGTGTGTGTGTGATGTGGGGATCCTACAGTTGTTGTGTGTGTGATGTGGGGATGCTACAGTTGTAGTATGTGTGATGTGGGGATGCTACAGTTGTAGTATTTGTGATGTGGGGATGCTACAGTTATAGTGTGTGTGATGTGGGGATGCTACAGTTGTAGTATGTGTGATGTGGGGATGCTACAGTTGTAGTGTGTGTGATGTGGGGATGCTACAGTTGTAGTATTTGTGATGTGGGGATGCTACAGTTGTAGTGTGTGTGATGTGGGGATCCTACAGTTGTTGGGTGTGTGATGTGGGGATGCTACAGTTGTTGGGTGTGTGATGTGGGGATGCTACAGTTGTAGTGTGTGTGACGTGGGGATCCTACAGTTGTAGTGTGTGTGTGATGTGGGGATCCTACAGTTGTTGTGTGTGTGATGTGGGGATGCTACAGTTGTAGGGTGTGTGATGTGGGGATGCTACAGTTGTAGTATTTGTGATGTGGGGATGCTACAGTTGTAGTATTTGTGATGTGGGGATGCTACAGTTGTAGGGTGTGTGTGATGTGGGGATGCTACAGTTGTAGGGTGTGTGTGATGTTGGGTTGCTACAGTTGTAGTATTTGTGATGTGGGGATGCTACAGTTGTAGGGTGTGTGTGATGTGGGGATGCTACAGTTGTAGGGTGTGTGTGATGTGGGGATGCTACAGTTGTTGGGTGTGTGATGTGGGGATGCTACAGTTGTAGTGTGTGTGATGTGGGGATGCTACAGTTGTAGTGTGTGTGTGATGTGGGGATGCTACAGTTGTAGTATGTGTGATGTGGGGATCCTACAGTTGTAGGGTGTGTGATGTGGGGATCCTACAGTTGTTGGGTGTGTGATGTGGGGATGCTACAGTTGTAGTGTGTGTGATGTGGGGATGCTACAGTTGTAGTGTGTGTGATGTGGGGATGCTACAGTTGTAGTATGTGTGATGTGGGGATCCTACAGTTGTAGGGTGTGTGATGTGGGGATCCTACAGTTGTTGGGTGTGTGATGTGGGGATGCTACAGTTGTAGTGTGTGTGATGTGGGGATGCTACAGTTGTAGTGTGTGTGATGTGGGGATGCTACAGTTGTAGTATGTGTGATGTGGGGATCCTACAGTTATAGGTGTTTGTGATGTGGGGATGCTACAGTTGTAGGGTGTGTGTGATGTGGGGATGCTACAGTTGTAGTATGTGTGATGTGGGGATCCTACAGTTGTTGGGTGTGTGTGATGTGGGGATGCTACAGTTGTTGGGTGTGTGATGTGGGGATGCTACAGTTGTTGGGTGTGTGATGTGGGGATGCTACAGTTGTAGTATGTGTGATGTGGGGATGCTACAGTTGTAGTATGTGTGATGTGGGGATCCTACAGTTGTAGTATGTGTGATGTGGGGATGCTACAGTTGTTGGGTGTGTGATGTGGGGATGCTACAGTTGTAGTATGTGTGACGTGGGGATGCTACAGTTGTTGGGTGTGTGATGTGGGGATGCTACAGTTGTAGTGTGTGTGTGATGTGGGGATGCTACAGTTGTAGTGTGTGTGTGATGTGGGGATGCTACAGTTGTAGGGTGTGTGATGTGGAGATGCTACAGTTGTAGTATGTGTGATGTGGGGATGCTACAGTTGTAGTATGTGTGATGTGGGGATGCTACAGTTGTAGTATGTGTGATGTGGGGATCCTACAGTTGTAGGGTGTGTGATGTGGGGATGCTACAGTTGTTGGGTGTGTGATGTGGGGATGCTACAGTTGTAGTATGTGTGATGTGGGGATCCTACAGTTGTAGGGTGTGTGATGTGGGGATGCTACAGTTGTTGGGTGTGTGATGTGGGGATGCTACAGTTGTTGGGTGTGTGATGTGGAGATGCTACAGTTGTTGGGTGTGTGTGGATGCTTCAGTTTTAGGGGTACCTTTTGATGTGGGGTTGAGGGGATGTTGGGTCTGCTTGTTGACACGGGAGGAGGAGGGATGGTGGCCTCATTTTGTCCCTGAGTAGAACACAGCCAGACGCAAAGCCACAATAAACCTCTAGCTCTTTGCTCAAAGGAAAAAATTAGTTTTTATGATGCATTATGGGCCATTATTGTGGTATGGTGAATATATTGTGAAGAACAGATGTCCCTCATAGCCAGGGAGGGGTTCATTGTTTCACACATACACATAGGGTGTCTGTTTAAGCAATTTCTTCTGCTGCCAGGGTGTTCTAGTTCTTGTGGCCAGTAATCCATTGTAAGCATCGTAAAGTGTATGTTGTGGAGCTCTATGCTGTAAGCATCGTTAAGTGTATGCTGAGGTGCTGTAGGCTGTGAGCATCGTAAAGTATATATTGTGGAGCTCTATGCTGTAAGCATCGTAAAGTGTATGCTGTGGTGCTGTAGGCTGTGAGCATCGTAAAGTGTATGTTGTGGAGCTCTATGCTGTAAGCATCGTAAAGTGTATGTTGTGGAGCTCTATGCTGTAAGCATCGTAAAGTGTATGCTGTGAAGCTGTAGGCTGTAAGCATCGTGAAGTATATGTTGTGGAGCTGTATGCTGTAAGCATAGTAAAGTGTATGCTGTGGAGCTGTAGGCTGTGAGCATCGTGAAGTATATGTTGTGGAGCTGCATGCTGTAAGCATAGTAAAGTGTATGTTGTGGAGCTGTAGGTTGTAAGCATCGTGAAGTATATATTGTGATGCTGTAAGCATCGTAAAGTGTATGTTGTGGAGCTGTAGGCTGTAAGCATCGTAAAGCGTATGTTGTGGAGCTGTAGGTTGTAAGCATCGTGAAGTATATATTGTGGAGCTCTATGCTGTAAGCATCGTAAAGCGTATGTTGTGGAGCTGTAGGCTGTAAGCATCGTAAAGTGTATGTTGTGGCGCTCTATGCTGTAAGCATCGTAAAGTGTATGTTGTGGAGCTGTAGGCTGTAAGCATCATAAAGTGTATGTTGTGGAGCTGTAGGCTGTAAGCATCGTGAAGTACATGTTGTGGAGCTGTATGCTGTAAGCATAGTAAAGTGTATGCCGTGGAGCTGTAGGCTGTGAGCATCGTTAAGTGTATGTTGTCTAGCGGTAGGCTGTAAGCATAGTAAAGTGTATGTTGTCTAGCTTTAGGCTGTGAGCATCGGAAAGTGTATGTTGTGGAGCTGTATGCTGTAAGCATTGTAAAGTGTATGTAGTTGAACTGTAGGCGGTGAGCATCGTAAAGCGTATGTTGTGGAGCTGTAATGCTGTAAGCATTGTAAAGTGTATGTTGTGGAACTGTAGGCGGTGAGCATCGTAAAGTGTATGTTGTCTAGCTGTAGGCTGTAAGCATCATAAAGTGTATGTTGTCTAGCTGTAGGCTGTAAGCATCATAAAGTGTATGTTGTAGAGTAATATGCTATGAGCATCGTAATGTGTATGTTGTGGAGCTCTATGTTGTAAGCATCGTAAAGTGTATGTTGTGGAGCTATAGGCTGTGTGCATCGTAAAGTGTATGTTGTGGAGCTGTAGGCTGTGAGCATCGTAAAGTGTATGTTGTCTAGCTGTAGGCTGTGAGCATCGTAAAGTGTATGTTGTGGAGCTGTAGGCTGTAATCATCATAAAGTGTATGTTGTAGAGTCATATGCTATGAGGCATCGTAAAGTGTATGTTGTGGAGCTCTATGTTGTAAGCATCGTAAAGTGTATGTTGTGGAGCTGTAGGCTGTAAGCATCATAAAGTGTATGTTGTAGAGTTATATGCTATGAGCATTGTAAAGTGTATGTTGTGGAGCTGTAGGCTGTGAGCATCGTAAAGTGTATGCTGTGGAGCTGTAGGCTGTGAGCATCGTGAAATGTATGTTCTAGAACTGTATGTCAACTAGAATTATACATGTCAGTGGTGTGGTACTGGCATGATACAGTCAAGTCGCGTTATTCCGACACTCGTAAATCCGACAATTGGCTTTATCCGACACTATTGAAGGGAACTGATTAAATCAGTGTTATTTAGACCTGTTAATCTGACATTCTCGCACTCCGACTCCGACACACCTAATTTGCAACAAATTACTGAAAGCAGTCTCGTTAATCCGACACAGTGAAAAGCTACTCATCTGCCCGTGAGTACACAGCCCGTGTTTTGATATGAGATGAATCGGCTAGTAGCTGCATATTACAACGGCTGCAGAGATAAACTTGCTTATCAATAAACAATTAATGGACAGGATTAATCACAAGCCTAGATTACCTAAATCTCAGATCAGATATAATCAGATACAAGTGCTACAGCTGAGGATATCCCATTACAGGTAACGTCAGAATGACCTTTTGCAAACTTTGTCCGCCCAATGAAATGACAAACAGGAAGTCTACATTAGCCACTAAGAAAGCAGATTTCTTAAGCATTGCGGTACTAGTTTGAAACTGGTGACTTCCATTCCAGACTATGCTTTCAAAAGTATTTTGAATCGGTCATACAGCCCGTAATGTTCAGTATTTTTGTGTTGAGCTTTTCGAGGTTGAGTGATTAGAAAAGAAAATTCTGCTAACAATGTAACACAACAATATGAATATCTCCTTTTTCCTTTTTTTATTACATGTTTGTATCGTTATCTATCGTGTAGTTGTCCAATTTTCAATCACGAACGTTGATACTACTTAATTTCATTTATCCGCTATAAATGCCGTACCATCACTCACTAAAAGTCATATTTGAGGCAGTTTGACTATTAAATGTCAACATAACGATTTCACAATTGCAATACATTTAGCGTGTGAATTCCCTATGGTGACTGGTCAAAATTGTTCCATATGTAAAAAAATATCCTGCATACCACCTGTACCAAAGTGCTATGCTTATGTTTCTTATAATTTTAAGTATATGTATAGTGGAAGCTGCAACTAAATTACACCATATTGGAATATATCATTCCTGATCAAATCATAATTTCAGATACAATTTCTTCTGATCATTACATCAAAATTACTTGAAGTTGTATCATTGGGTACTTTTTAACTGAATCGCCGGTAGATTGGGAGGAAACGTGTGCACAGCTGATTGCTATTTCAGGCTTAGTTTACGAGAAAATACACACGTTAATCTTAATCTCTGCATATAAAACAATGCCTTGGCGAGCAGGAAATACATTTTAAATGAGAAAATCATCATGTCTAGTGATGTTTTATATCAAATTTCATACTTTTTTTGACCAAGTTTGTTATACCTGTTTATTCACCTGAAGGGATACGATGTGTTCTTTTGAAAGTGCAGTGGTGCTGTATATGTCAGTAATGTGATACTTGCACTATATATGTATGTCAGTGGTGTGATACTGACACTACATATATATGTCAGTGGTGTGATACTGGCTCTATACATATGTCAATGGTGTGATACTAGCACTATATAAGTACCAAAATAAGCCTTGACCCTGTTTTACCATATGGGAACCATTTCTGACCTGCTGTACTTCAGCATATGAATGTTGGCCTCCTTTATTACATTATTTGTCTGTTAATATGTTGCACCTTATTCTAAAGAATGGAAATCCTTCGTTTCATCATATGAACAGAACGTATCAAAATATAGGTAATTCCAACATTTAGGCATATTATTCAAAATGCTGAAAGTTGTATATTCACTGTAAAAGCCAAGTGTGTTTATGTTGTGACATGTTGTCTGTCATCCAGTTGTCTGTCCGTCCTTTACCTCTACATGTTCAACATCTACAGAGCCTTGTGGCTCTTTTATGGTTCACATACAATGTTAAAATATGATTTCCTTTTATATGAAATTAAATAGAGTGAAATAGATCCATTTGAGTCCGTAGTACTTAATTGAATGTTGGAGCATGTCAGATATGCAACCTGGAACATAGCCTGTAACATGGGCTGGCATCAAGGAAATAGATACACACACTCACCATTCCAGTTTTAGCATATAAATGTTCGGCACTGATTAGTGGAGTTGGGTGTTATTCTAAATTGAGCATAATGTTATCTACATTTTGCGATAATTACCACTTGGATATTTTTATTTAGGCACATAATTAATGAGCTTTCATGCCATTTGTTCTGATTAAAGAATCATGAAAATAAATTAGTTCCAAGTAAGTGGTATAAGCACAAGTTTGTCTGGGTATGTTTACTCTGTCAAGGTAACTTAGAAGCAGCTCTGTTACTGTTCCTCCAGAGTATAAACAATCAAAGGTACACAGGGTTTTTTCAGGTCTTGGCCATGTTTCTTGTCAAATGAAAATACTTGTCTTAATCTTGTGGGCAGCAAATCAAACAAGTCATTAGCACATTGGTAGTGGCTGATAATGAGTGAAAAGCCAGGTAGCAAGTATGTTGACAGTAGTCGGCAAGAAGTGGAGAAAGGAGACGGCAGGTATTGCCTTCCCTGCTGTGTCAACACAAACACTTAAATATCCCAATCATTCCCCTTTACCAACACGACTCTACCATGAAATCCTCGTCCTGCCATGAAGAGTTTAATGATCCTTAAAGCTTATATGTGGTTAAGATTAAACAGTTGGGTAAGGATGCAATTGGTAAAAAACTTTTCGCAACATTTGCCTAAGTAATTGAACAAATCATGTATGGAGTGTGGGCTTAGTGAAGCAGAAGGGAACAGAGGGAGGGCAAAGAAAGACCATGAACTGACAGCCAGAACAATTTGTGACACCCCAGTTTAGGTTTTCCCTCTCCACTTGTCCCAAAGTAGACCTACTTCATTCACCTAGCATGTTTGTAAATGATAATACAACAGTTAAAAAAGTGTACAGGGTGAAGGATCATTGTGGTCAAATGTGGTAAGTTTCCATGGAGATAAAAGTATTTAGAAAACAAACCCAGTTTGACCAAAGACATATGATTCATCGAGATGAAGGATAGATGTGGTCATCTGTGGCTTGGATAACTATTGTATCACTGATTAGAGTTGGAACTGAGTTTTGAAGGTTTTGATCTGACTTGTAAATGGCCATGCTGATGCTGGCAGGGAAAAAACTAAACAGACAAGTCGGATGACTCAGGCATCTATCACATATGTTTGATATCATTGCAATATTGAAGTCATTGGCCAAGTGTACATTGGCGAATGCTGAACTGCCACAGGAAGTCACATCTCATCACACACAAATAAACCTTCCATGCCTGCATTGACCTCTAAACTTTATACACAAATAGAAACTGCATCTAACTGACCCTAAGGCAAATTGTTTACAGTTGCAGAATACGTTAATGTGTCCTTTTGATATCTCAGTAATTTCTGTAACATCTTATCTGTGCCCTACGCTTCAGAGAAAAAGGTGAATACAAAGCGTGATGCATAGAGATGTTCTTATACTCTGGTATACCTTGGAAACAGTTAATGAGAACTAGTAGTCATTTTATGTGATTTTGTCCTGCACATCATCTATCTGAAAAAGAGTCTGGTGCCCTCTAAGGACTACTGTAAATCTTCCAGGGCTGGATCAGATCACTTCATTAAGCAAGTACTTTTGTCAGTGCCCTGTCCTGAAAAACTTGCTGCCTGCCCTCCGCTATAGTGTTGCTGCAGTTAAAAGCAATCATGCTTGCTACTCTCCGCTCTAATGTTGCTGCAGTAAAAAGCAACCATGCTTGCTACTCTCCACTCTAGTGTTGCAGCAGCAAAGAGCAACCCTGCTTGCTACTCTCCACTCTATTGTTGCAGCAGCAAAGAGCAACCCTGCTTGCTACTCTCCACTCTGGTGTTGCAGCAGCAAAGAGCAACCATGCTTGCTACTCTCCACTCTGGTGTTGCAGCAGTAAAGAGCAATCATGCTTGTTACTCTCCACTCTATTGTTGCTGCAGCAAAGAGCAATCATGCTTGCTACTCTCCACTCTATTGTTGCTGCAGCAAAGACCAACCATGCTTGCTACTCTCCACTCTGGTGTTGCAGCAGCAAAGAGCAACTCTGCTTGCTACTCTCCACTCTAGTGTTGCAGCAGCAAAGAGCAACCATGCTTGCTACTCTCCACTCTGGTGTTGCAGCAGCAAAGAGCAACCCTGCTTGCTACTCTCCACTCTGGTGTTGCAGCAGCAAAGAGCAACCCTGCTTGCTACCCTCCACTCTGGTGTTGCAGCAGCAAAGAGCAACCATGCTTGCTACTCTCCACTCTGGTGTTGCAGCAGCAAAGAACAACCCTGCTGGCTACTCTCCACTCTATTGTTGCAGCAGCAAAGAGCAACCATGCTTGCTACTCTCCACTCTGGTGTTGCAGCAGCAAAGAGCAACTCTGCTTGCTACCCTCCACTCTAGTGTTGCTGCAGTAAAGAGCAACCATGCTTGCTACCCTCCACTCTAGTGTTGCTGCAGTAAAGAGCAACCATGCTTGCTACCCTCCACTCTAGTGTTGCTGCAGTAAAGATCAACCCTGCTTGCTACCCTCCACTCTAGTGTTGCTGCAGCAAAGAGCAACCATGCTTGCTACCCTCCACTCTAGTGTTGCTGCAGTAAAGAGCAATCATGCTTGCTACCCTCCACTCTGGTGTTGCAGCAGTAAAGAGCAACCATGCTTGCTACCCTCCACTCTAGTGTTGCTGCAGCAAAGAGCAACCATGCTTGCTACCCTCCACTCTAGTGTTGCTGCAGTAAAGATCAACCCTGCTTGCTACCCTCCACTCTAGTGTTGCTGCAGTAAAGAGCAATCATGCTTGCTACCCTCCACTCTAGTGTTGCTGCAGTAAAGAGCAACCATGCTTGTTACCGTCCGTTCTAGTGTTGCTGCTGCAAAGAGCAACCATGCTTGCTACTCTCCACTTTATTGTTGCTGCTGCAAAGAGCAACCCTGCTTGCTACCCTCCACTGTGGTGTTGCTGCAGTAAAGAGCAACCATGCTTGCTACCCTCCCCTCTAGTGTTGCTGCTGCAAAGAGCAACCATGCTTGCTACCCTCCACTCTGGTGTTGCTGCAGTAAAGAGCAACCCTGCTTGCTACTCTCCACTCTATTGTTGCTGCTGTAAAGAGCAACCATGCTTGCTACCCTCCACTCTATTGTTGCTGCAGCAAAGAGCAACCATGCTTGCTACCCTCCACTCTATTGTTGCTGCAGCAAAGAGCAACCATGCTTGCTACCCTCCGCTCTAGTGTTGCTTCCTCAACGCCACACTTATATTACAACTAAATGTCCACGCTTATTTGATGGCATATGCTGGCCATTCTCCATCCATTATAATTTATGATTATTTTATGATTTAGACCTGTCTTCTTAAGTCACAAGGTCTATGGCAGTGGTACATATTTTCTCTAACTTTAGCTAATGCTACTTGACAGCAGGCTGAATATGTTTATAAGAACTGCATGAAGGCAGTTAGTGCTTTACAGAGACCAGTTGTGTTGGATGGGGAAGTGTGAGGACAAGTGAGTAAAGTAATTGTATGTAGCTGTAGAAGTGACACTGAGATTAGATACAAGATAAGACTCCCAACTCACAAGGCTTCCACTGTCAAGTTTCTGACACAAGGGAGGAAATAAAGGTTTATGGGCAAAACATCTAAGGTAGAAGAAATCTAACTGCCAGTATATGGCCAAGACACCAACTGAACCTACTCACTTAGTCAACCCACCATCAAGCCATACCTTAAAGATGCCTGATTAAGTGGAGTTCATGTTTATGTTAACTGGCCCAGAAACCTGTGAGATGTGGATGTGTTTGACAGTGTTTCACAGCACAATCAGTGACTGGCCACAACTATTACCTGGAAACTGAACAGTAAGAAAATGATCACTTTTAGTGACAATGAGTGACAAGGACTGATTTGAACCAAAGATGAGGGTATGAGAGTGTTTTGGTGTATGTGTGTGTCTCACTGAGGGTAGGTGTGTCGTTGGGGTTGTGGGCTTGGACTATATTTGTGTGTCTGATAGGGTGGGTGTAGGAGTATGTCTGGGTTTTGGGTAAGGTGTGTAGATGGAGTGATTTGTACCTAAGTCTATCGTTTTGACATCTGGATCCACCTGGCTGCTTCACACGTGCTTTTCATGAAAGTTGATGGTTTAAGTATCTCAGTGTAATAACCACTGGTGGCAAGATTTAGGCATGTCAAAAATGTATGCCGATGTTGTATTGCTTGTCATTTGTCAAGAAATTGGTCATATGCATATTATCAACTGCTTCTCTGACAGGGAAAGTTCTTCCAATATATTTCCGTGGCAGTAGGGTAGTCTAATGGTTGGATGATTCGCTCGTAACGCCGAAGACCCCGGTACAGTGTGTGAAGCCTATTTCTGGTGTCCCTCGCTGTTTTATTGCTGGAATATTGCTAAAAGTGGCTTAAACCATACTCACTCACTCACTCACTCACGAATCTGAAACCAGCTGGCTACCTTTAGTAGCAATTAAGTAACACTAATAACACTTTAGCGCACACCTTGTCTCCAACATCAAAGGAATTCATGTTGTTTGTAAACATCATTTCTTTTCACCAGAGAAAAAATTGCCATTATACGGATTATCTAATTTGTATACTTGTGTCATTGGGGTGTGACATACATGTCTTTATGTCACAGGCTTATGTCATGGAAAATTGCTTTGTTTAACTGATAAATGAACCTCTCTCATTAGGGTATGTGTGTGTTCACAACTTTGTTTGAGATGCCCCATCACACATAACACCTGCAAAAATAGACACTAAACTGATATTTGTCCCTGTATAAAAAGGTGGAGACTCCCAAGTCAATGATAGGATGTATTGGTTATGTTGCCTGTGAGTGGTTGGCTATGTCCTCCTCCCTCCCTGACAGTCTGTCTACTATGAAGTGACTGACCCACGTGTTCAGCTGCCAGGCTAGCCCAGCCTGTTTCAGCACTGTCAGCCAGCCAGCCTTCTTGCCTGCCTGCCTGCCTGCCTGCCTAAGTCAGTGGGCCTGCCTCTCACTCACCATAAGCTACAGGGTATTTAATCCTGAATGGTCCACTGGCAGTGTTGTAGTGCTTCTCTCTGGATGGAGTGTACACACACTTGGTTGATACAACTGGTGGTTTACTAGGGATCTGTGACAGTCCTCTGTGCTTGTGTCAACTTCATACTTTGTGGATCATCTATCATAGACCATGACAGACCATGACTATAAATTTGAACAAGATTGGTAAGACTTTATTCACAAACAAATTTTGTCTTAATACTTTCTCATACTTTGAACAGTTTTTCTTTGTGAAGTATATACATTTAGCAAGCCAGATGTTTTCTTGCATGTGCTAAATTATTGGCAAATTCTAAGAATTTTGATAATTGTTTTTAACAAATTCACGAGAGAGAAATGTGCTTTATTGTGTCATCAAGTTCTTAAGAAAACAAGAGTACTTCATTTTTAGAATATTCTTTGTTCTTGGTAGCCAAATAATTTCTCATTCTTATGTTGGTTCTTGGAATTCTCCAGTTCTAAACAATAATGTTGCCTTCAAAGTTTAAGTACTGTTGAACACGAAATAAATATTTTCAAAATCTTTTCTGGGAAAGAAAATATACGCAAAAGTTAACTAGAGCAAGTTCAAAAATAAGCTTGAACAAATGTTGTTCCCACCTACTAAGTTCGCTACAGGTTATTTAGACAATTTTTTTTCAAAAGTAAGATCCAATTTTGTGTTTAAGGGAGAAGTAATTTGATAAGTGTTTGTGTAGGATGTCCCTTCAGTTCACCTGTTTTGTGCCGCCAAGCTTTCAGATGGCACCTTGTCCCCAAAACCAACTATCAGGACTTCGCTCCCCTACCTTTCAGTACTGTAGAAACTATACTAGTTTACACACAAAGTACTGTTCTTGCAAACTTTCAAAACTCACTGACACTGTGAACTGAGAAACATTTAAAGTTATTTGCGAAAATGACTGCCTTTGTTTTAAACAAGGGTTGTAGTTTTCATCTCATTGAGGAAAGTTTTATCCTAGACACACCAGACTAAAAATAAGAAACATTTTGAAACATTCCCTGATAAATTCATCATGAATATTCTGAACATACAAACTTTACAAATTAATATATTTTATTATATTAGAGACACTTTAGTACATTCATATGTAACGATTTTCATTGACATGATAGATATAGACATGAAATGTAATATTTTATCTATGTTTATAATAACTATATTGTGTACATATGACGTCGGATTTATTGGAAGCCTGGTTTGACTGGTAAAACAGCCTGGCTGGGTGTAGAGGATAAGCATTGTGTCACTCGGGATTACAGCTGTAATATATCTGTAAAGTGACAATCAATACATGCAACTTGGGGTCATATCAGACTTGTCAACACACTTCTGAAAAGAAACATTAACATGAGTTACCTTAGAGCCTCAACAGTGCAGTGTATCTTCAATGGAACATATTGAAGACACTTGAAGTGTGGTTCCATCACAGACACAAACTTTAATTATTGATCTCATAAGAAAATTATCATGTGGTAGGCAATAAATAAGGCTGAATTATGAATTGTGTGTGATAGACAAGAATAAATCAACAAATAAAATAATTTGTATAAGTTTATCAAACATTTAATGTTTCTGATACATCAAATATTATTTAATTCTTTCACAACTTCTTTTACTATTTCTTAAGACAGATGAATGCAATATGTTTATTCACATGAACATAACTATATATTGAGTTATGATTTTTAAGAACAATAATATATGGGTATTTATACAAAGAAGCAAATTATGTACACATAGCTCTTGATTAACTATTGTTAAAAAAATTAGGTTTCTGAACTTATTCCTAGCTCAAAACTTGAATCAGTACTTCTGGTTATTTTTGTATGACAGTCTGTGATGTAATACATGTAGCAAGTAAATGAATCATTTTCTGTCTTTTCCAAATGTATGAAGGTTTGATATTTTAGACATAATGAGGTCTATGGTTTCTGTTCTATTTCCATTATAATGTGGGCATTCCAATAAATGATATTCATGGTCTATTTCTCTCATTGAGCATAAGTTACAAAGTCCTGGTGTTATGATGTCTTCAAGTTTCTGTTTCAAGTTTATGAGCATCTCAGACAGAGTGAGGATACTTATGCTTGGTTTGACTAAATCAAAAGTATTTCCAAATATTTAGGTTTTTAGGGTGGCCATGGTTACCTATAGTTTTAAAAAGTTGAGGTTTTGCTGCATGGATTTAAGTAATGTAATGAACTTTTCAGTATTTTAATAATAATATTCTATCCCATTAATGAACAATATTTTGAAAAATAATATTTGAAAATTTAATTCAGTACATCTTTGGTTTTCTCTGTCTAATATTTGGCTATTTATGATAATAATTAATTTGTTTCGTGTCATCCCAATCAGAATGTAAATTCCCAATATTGTACAACTAGAACTCTGACCCTTGAAAATAAAGTCACTTAACCAAATATGCCTGTTTACATACACGTTTGACAGCATTGCAGTTATTACTCAAACAACATTTAAACACACAACAGCTAGACCTGTCAATGTCAAAATGATTCATGGCCAAAAGTGCCAGTGCATAAAATGGCAACTGATATCTAATAATGTTAGCAACATTTAATGAAGCCTGATATTACTGGGATAAATACTAATTTTCCAATAGGCAGATAAAATACTGCAGAATTAAAGGAAATGCTATATAATAATTTTGCAACTTTGTGGCTTATAGCTTGTAATGATGGTAGACCCGTGTTCAGCGATATTTGATTTTCTCATACATAAAATGCCAGCCAGTATTTTCACTGTGTAGCCTATTGTTTGAGTACAATGTAATGTTTCTTTCATGAGAGGTATCCATTAATTCTTATCTTGTGTGTGTGTGTGTGCAAATCGAACAAATCTAGTTTTATGATTAAGGCGTTCTGATTTGGACAATTTTGTGGAATAAAAAGACAGGCACAGTGGCATAAGTGAATCTCCTGTTAAACAGTCTATTTCTATATATTATCAGAAGGCTTAATATCAATTTTCCCCAAAGAACTTAATGCATTTTTTCATCAAAGTATCCTAAAACAGTTTCTTGAAATTATGAGTAGCAGTAATGCAGCATTTCTTGTCCTTCTTTTCACATAATCAACAAACTAATACTGCTAGTATTCATATTTATTGACTCATCATGGTACCCACAAGAGATATTCTTTGACAGCAAGCTCTCTCTACTGGTTTTGAAATATGCAACATTACATTGATGTACAAGGATCTGTGACTGAAATATTATTATTTTCTTTACACTGATCGAATTCTTCCAAACTATTGTTCTTTTATTTCATTGTTATAAGGGTAACGCTATTTTTCAGGGCATTATCATTTGCAGAAGCCTGAGGTTTTCCATTAACTGCCTGACGAAGGAGGGCAGTTGTAAAGACCGAGGGCTTCTGCAAATGATAATGCCCTGAAAAATAGCGTTAACATTATTATAGCTAAAATGGATGGAATTTGTTATTAAGTAAAAAGAAACAACATCGGTTTTGAAACATTTACTGAAATCAACACCAATGTCACTGACCACATTTTACAAATATGGAAACGTTGTGGAACAAACCAGATGACGTCACTATAATATGTGACGTCATTTTCTCTACCCTATGACGTCACCTAACAACAGGCTTGATAATGGCCTGTCGTCAAGCAATATGAGGGCATTATCAAGTTACAGTGGCCCGCTCATTTCTGATAACGTGCGGGCGGTTTAATGATAATTCTATCCATTTTAGCTATAATCTTTGTTAACATGATGTATTGTTGCATGTCGCTAAACATAAGTTGTTGTGTTGTCCAAAGGTAGGTTTCACTTGTGTGTCTTTCAGTGATGACGATAGGTATATATGTAGAACAATCTTGTCAAATGAAGAACTAAGCATTATCTGTCCATTGAAGAGGAATGTTGTAATTCGGGATGAGTAATCAGTGATATTTCTGTCAGTTTATTAGTTGATTGCCAGAGTAGTGGTCACACAAGTGGAATGGAGGTATTAGATGCTGGGAAGTGGAGAACATTTATTCACCTGCCAACATCTTTAGGGAAACTATAGAGCAGATCTGCTGACACGATGTTTTAGTTTAGCTCTTTGCAAAACATATATATCATACTTGGCATATCAATGATTCACATTTGTAGCAAAGATTATAGTTTTTCATAATAAGAGAAATGAATATCTTGTTGAAAGTGGAAACATACATGATCAAAGGTCAAACTCTACTCTTTGAAGTAGATTTGAGCTGTGATCTCCCAACATAATATTGATAGGAGGAGTTCAGAGATCAAAATCATGATACAGTTGTAAAGTGCCTGAATTATTGGCTTGATAGAATATTACTTCATGGATGTTTGGTTTGGTATTATTCCAGATATTAATAGTTAATACATTCCTGTCTGAATGTAATTATTCCATAATGGTTTGTGTGGCATTTCCATTTCATTTACATAGTCTCCGTTGCCGTATTACCGCAGCATGAATATCCCGCAGTGTAAAGAGTCGTGTCTTTGGTGTAGGCTCCAACCTGTTTCTTCTACCTACAGCCAATATTTGAAAAGGCTGACTGTGTGTTTGATAGTGTTTCAGAAGCCTGGACAATTTCAGTGTATCTCTTCTCCCCAGGCAACAGCTTGCCCCTGCTCAACTGTCTAGGACAGTATTTTTCCCATTGCCCATCCAGTGGATCATGCATTGCTCCTCTGAATGCCACAACCAATGCATCATACATTTTCCTTAATTTGGGGAGTGGTTTCTTTGGGCTATTATGAGACAAATGTTAGTAGCTGTGAGATAAGATTGAACTTGTGTTGTCTTGATGCCTGGTATTAAAGGTAAATGGCCCAAAAAACATATCCATTCCAGTTTGAGAAAAAATCCATTGGCTTCAATGTATTTGATTGGAAGGAAGGAATTTAGCTTGTCATGATACATTTGTGAGACAAGAAGAGAATTCTCAATGTAGGAAAAGCATGGTGTTCCTTTTTGGAGTCCAGTACGTATGCCCCAATTCTAAAAAACAGTACTGGTAGACACACTGCTGTTATGTCATATGCCATTACTGTTTGAGGTTCTGACACAACTAGCTTGTAGCAGCTGACAGTACATACTGCCTCCTTGTCTGCTCTGTCAATGTTCTTGTGTTTCCACCATGTATTTGTTTGGTAACTGGAGAATGAGTGTTAGTGTATTCATGCACTTTGTCACTCAAGGAGATTTCAGGCCTACTAGTTACACATCAGTTAATGCTGCACAAGTCAGCACTATATTTTGCTCTCTCTCTCTCTCTTGATTTGAATTATACGGTAACCAGGTTAATGGATTTTGGGGTTATTCTATTTTTTTTAGTTAAAAAGCTATTTTCAGTTATAATTTGAGGGAATAACCCAGATTTCATATTCTACGGAGCCTGTGTACATACATACGTACATACACACTGTGTCGCACCCATGATTGAGGTGTTTGTGAGGATAAATGTTCTGTATGCATGTTCCTTATACACAGTGCCACTACAAAGCCAGTACCACTCTTCCCGACTGCTAGAACAGAGTTGTAGTGTAACATATGGCTCTCCCCAATTGAAACATCCCTAATGTGGGGATGTGACCCTTGGAACTGCACTGAAGATTTTATTGTTTTGGGATGATATAAAGAATGAGTTTTACATGTCTGGGGTATAGGGTAACAGTCTTCATGCATCAAGCTCACTTCATGTGGAAAATTGTCTCTGAAATGCTGCCTCCTAAATGTTTTGTTGTATCACTTTTTAATGCTCCTCTCACTGGGAGAAACATATTCACATCAAGTTAAGTTCATTTCCAACTATTTTGAGGTCTATGAGTTTTATTACTGTGGAAATTGCTTTTGAGCAATTAAAGCATATTTACATCCATAAGATGTGGAAGTCACTCTTAGAAAGACTATATCTTGTTTCAAAGTTCCATACCACCCCAGTTGATAGTCTTGTCAGTGTTTGGAACATATTCAGCCTCGGCAAGACTTGGTCATTTATGTCCAGCTTCTGCAATACTGCAATCTGAACTACAATTGTTTGTTAATTTGTGTAGAATAAGAATATTGTTCATAAGTATCATTTCCATATGGTGTTTTATAGTGAAACTGTATGGTAAAGTCACAAAAACCAAGTCCTGGGAACATTCCTACTGATTTTCTTGTGTTGAAAATATACCTATATCTGTTCTTGTCCTAGGAACATGCCTACATCTGTTCTTGTCCTAGGGACATGCCTACATCTGTTCTTGTCCTAGGGATTTGCCTACATCTGTTCTTGTCCTAGGGACATGACTACATCTGTTCTTGTCCTAGGGACATGCCTACATCTGTTCTTGTCCTAGGGACATGCCTACATCTGTTCTTGTCCTAGGGACATGCCTACATCTGTTCTTGTCCTAGGGACATGCCCTCATCTGTTCTCGTTCTAGGGACGTGCCTTCATCTGTTCTTGTCCAAGAGTTCTGTCAGTATCCAGTATTAATAAGCTCTGTTACTCCGGACCCTCAAGGAAACTTGAATACATACATCCCTCAAATAGAGGGCAATAGAAGAGCAATATTATATTCTTTTTCTAGAGTAATAGTATTAAGAGGCCATGTGGAATGTACATAGATGGATATTTCTTTCCACACTCCCCATACTAACTACCCTCATTCATGTTCAGAGATGGTTTTAGCACCACCTTCATGTGAAGAGGATTTACTTTGTACTTTGTTTGTAGGATTCTGTTAGGATTATTCCAGCTTCTGCTTATTTTAATACAAAAGTGTTTATGTTGAAGTGGCTCCATTTACAGGAAGTTTACTCTGGGCAATGGTTACTCTGAACCATACACACTGGGAATGCTTTATGAGTGAATAACTCACATGTAAATGTTTTGTATGTAGGTAAGGTGTATACACATGTACTAGGGTGGGGGTTAATTGTACATTTGATTAACCTACTTGTCATGCACTCCATAATAATGTGGGCTGGATGAGATCTGATGGCGAACATATGGCATTATCAGTTTCATTTTCAGACACCCGCTGTGTACTGCCCTACACTATAGTATGTCCACTCTGTACTGCCTTACACTATAGTATGTCCACTCTGTGCTGCCCTACACTATAGTATGTCCACTCTGTACTGCCCTACACTATAGTATGTCCACTCTGTACTGCCTTACACTAAAGTATGTCCACTCTGTACTGCCTTACGCTATAGTATGTCCACTCTGTACTGCCTTACACTATAGTATGTCCACTCTGTACTGCCCTACACTATAGTATGTCCACTCTGTACTGCCTTACGCTATAGTATGTCCACTCTGTACTGCCTTACGCTATAGTATGTCC
Organism: Haliotis cracherodii; assembly: GCF_022045235.1. Taxonomy (NCBI): domain Eukaryota; kingdom Metazoa; phylum Mollusca; class Gastropoda; order Lepetellida; family Haliotidae; genus Haliotis; species Haliotis cracherodii. The sequence continues at coordinate 51,961,790 of NW_027266297.1, read as the reverse complement.
ACTCTGTGCTGCCCTACACTATAGTATGTCCACTCTGTACTGCCTTACGCTATAGTATGTCCACTCTGTACTGCCTTACACTATAGTATGTCCACTCTGTACTGCCCTACACTATAGTATGTCCACTCTGTGCTGCCCTACACTATAGTATGTCCACTCTGTACTGCCTTACACTATAGTATGTCCACTCTGTACTGCCTTACACTATAGTATGTCCACTCTGTACTGCCTTACACTATAGTATGTCCACTCTGTACTGCCCTACACTATAGTATGTCCACTCTGTACTGCCCTACACTATAGTATGTCCACTCTGTACTGCCTTACACTATAGTATGTCCACTCTGTACTGCCCTACACTATAGTATGTCCACTCTGTACTGCCCTACTCTATAGTATGTCCACTCTGTACTGCCTTACACTATAGTATGTCCACTCTGTACTGCCCTACACTATAGTATGTCCACTCTGTACTGCCTTACACTATAGTATGTCCACTCTGTGCTGCCTTACACTATAGTATGTCCACTCTGTACTGCCCTACTCTATAGTATGTCCACTCTGTACTGCCTTACACTATAGTATGTCCACTCTGTACTGCCTTACACTATAGTATGTCCACTCTGTACTGCCCTACACTATAGTATGTCCACTCTGTACTGCCCTACTCTATAGTATGTCCACTCTGTACTGCCTTACACTAAAGTATGTCCACTCTGTACTGCCTTACACTATAGTATGTCCACTCTGTACTGCCTTACTCTATAGTATGTCCACTCTGTACTGCCCTACACTATAGTATGTCCACTCTGTACTGCCCTACACTATAGTATGTCCACTCTGTGCTGCCCTACACTATAGTATGTCCACTCTGTACTGCCTTACGCTATAGTATGTCCACTCTGTACTGCCTTACACTATAGTATGTCCACTCTGTACTGCCCTACACTATAGTATGTCCACTCTGTACTGCCTTACACTAAAGTATGTCCACTCTGTACTGCCTTACACTATAGTATGTCCACTCTGTACTGCCTTACACTATAGTATGTCCACTCTGTACTGCCTTACTCTATAGTATGTCCACTCTGTACTGCCCTACACTATAGTATGTCCACTCTGTGCTGCCCTACACTATAGTATGTCCACTCTGTACTGCCCTACACTATAGTATGTCCACTCTGTACTGCCTTACACTATAGTATGTCCACTCTGTGCTGCCTTACACTATAGTATGTCCACTCTGTACTGCCTTACACTAAAGTATGTCCACTCTGTACTGCCTTACGCTATAGTATGTCCACTCTGTACTGCCTTACACTATAGTATGTCCACTCTGTACTGCCCTACACTATAGTATGTCCACTCTGTACTGCCTTACGCTATAGTATGTCCACTCTGTACTGCCTTACGCTATAGTATGTCCACTCTGTGCTGCCCTACACTATAGTATGTCCACTCTGTACTGCCTTACGCTATAGTATGTCCACTCTGTACTGCCTTACACTATAGTATGTCCACTCTGTACTGCCCTACACTATAGTATGTCCACTCTGTACTGCCTTACACTAAAGTATGTCCACTCTGTACTGCCTTACACTATAGTATGTCCACTCTGTACTGCCCTACACTATAGTATGTCCACTCTGTACTGCCCTACTCTATAGTATGTCCACTCTGTACTGCCTTACACTATAGTATGTCCACTCTGTACTGCCCTACACTATAGTATGTCCACTCTGTACTGCCTTACACTATAGTATGTCCACTCTGTGCTGCCTTACACTATAGTATGTCCACTCTGTACTGCCCTACTCTATAGTATGTCCACTCTGTACTGCCTTACACTATAGTATGTCCACTCTGTACTGCCTTACACTATAGTATGTCCACTCTGTACTGCCTTACACTATAGTATGTCCACTCTGTACTGCCCTACTCTATAGTATGTCCACTCTGTACTGCCTTACACTATAGTATGTCCACTCTGTACTGCCTTACACTATAGTATGTCCACTCTGTGCTGCCCTACACTATAGTATGTCCACTCTGTACTGCCTTACACTATAGTATGTCCACTCTGTACTGCCTTACACTATAGTATGTCCACTCTGTACTGCCTTACACTATAGTATGTCCACTCTGTACTGCCCTACACTATAGTATGTCCACTCTGTACTGCCCTACACTATAGTATGTCCACTCTGTACTGCCTTACACTATAGTATGTCCACTCTGTACTGCCCTACACTATAGTATGTCCACTCTGTACTGCCCTACTCTATAGTATGTCCACTCTGTACTGCCTTACACTATAGTATGTCCACTCTGTACTGCCCTACACTATAGTATGTCCACTCTGTACTGCCTTACACTATAGTATGTCCACTCTGTGCTGCCTTACACTATAGTATGTCCACTCTGTACTGCCCTACTCTATAGTATGTCCACTCTGTACTGCCTTACACTATAGTATGTCCACTCTGTACTGCCTTACACTATAGTATGTCCACTCTGTACTGCCTTACACTATAGTATGTCCACTCTGTACTGCCCTACTCTATAGTATGTCCACTCTGTACTGCCTTACACTAAAGTATGTCCACTCTGTACTGCCTTACACTATAGTATGTCCACTCTGTACTGCCTTACTCTATAGTATGTCCACTCTGTACTGCCCTACACTATAGTATGTCCACTCTGTGCTGCCCTACACTATAGTATGTCCACTCTGTACTGCCTTACACTATAGTATGTCCACTCTGTACTGCCTTACACTATAGTATGTCCACTCTGTACTGCCCTACACTATAGTATGTCCACTCTGTACTGCCTTACACTATAGTATGTCCACTCTGTACTGCCTTACACTATAGTATGTCCACTCTGTACTGCCTTACGCTATAGTATGTCCACTCTGTACTGCCTTACACTATAGTATGTCCACTCTGTACTGCCCTACACTATAGTATGTCCACTCTGTACTGCCCTACACTATAGTATGTCCACTCTAAACTGCCTTACACTATAGCATGTCCACTCAGTGTGTCCACTCTGTGCTAGCCTGCTGCAGTGACTTGCTACAGTGTGTCCACTCTTTCCAGGCTTACTACAGTGATTTGCTACAGTGTATTTACTCTGTGCTGGCTTGCTACAATGTGTCCACTCTGTGCTGGATTGCTACAGTGTCCACTGGGATCAATTAATTATTTGGTCATTGTGGGATAATGGGTCTGAAGGTCTCTGGGGCGGTGATAAAACTTCCAGGTCAGAAAGCCCTTGATGACACTTGCCTTTCATCACTCTGTACATAGATAAGAGCTTGAGACTGCCAACAGCTCTTTAATTGCATAATCCTTGATGGTTCACATCTCTTTGAAACAGTAACAAAGTAGGATATTTCAGACTTTGCATACCCAAAATTAATTACTGCTGAGAGATGGATATCTTTGATACTAGAAGAAAGCTGTGCAAGCTCCATTGTGTGCTGCCAAAGTATATCTGCACAGCCAGGATCACCATATCATTAACACATTTTCTGCTCAGATCACACTTCAAATGATACAGGTCTCCTCAGTGTTCAGAAAACTACTATTTAGGTACACCATTTACTACATCTTAATGATATCTTCTTTTGTTTACAGGAACAACTTGCTTGACTCCACAGACATCGTCAGTCCAGGTAATGGCCAGACTTATTTTTATAGTTAGGAGGAGGCATTGCCTGGCATTGATAGATGGGATGGTGACTTGCCACCCATAGCTGTTGGTCATCACAGAAACAAGTGACAGGGCAATACTGAGACAGACAGGGCAGTACTGAGACAGACAAGGCAAATACTAAGACCGACACGGGCAGTACTGAGACAGACACAGGGCAATACTGAGACAGACACAGGGCAATACTGAGACAGACAAGGGCAGTACTGAGACAGACAAGGGCAATACTGAAACAGATAAGGGCAGTACTGAGACAGGCACTTGGCAATACTGAGACAGACACAGGGCAGTACTGAGATAGACACAGGGCAATGCCGACATTTTAATGTCCTTAAAATATTTTCAATTTTGTTTGTCAAATGTCAATTTATTTATAAGGTATGAGGATGAGATCTGTTTTCTGACAGAAAATGATATGTTTGAATGTTAAATGTTATTGCAGTATTATATATACTTCGAAGATGTCAAAGCTTAGGGGTATTGACATATAGTACTGGTGGAAAGGACCAGCTGAGATAATTATCAGTGTAAATGAACAGGGCATCTAGACAGACCTACTATGGTGGCTGGCTGGTTGTGTCTGTGTGGTGACAAGGAGCACTTGTTGTGGGCTCTGGTAAGGTGCTCCTGCTGCTATTTCTTCTTCTAGCATGCTGTGTGAAATGTACTCTTAGCTACTGATGCAAGACTACTTCAATTAATGAAGACAGTTACAGAGGTTGAAACTTTCAAGTGATTAAATTGAAAATTCTTCAGACCATAATATGCATGTCTTCACAAATAAAAGTTGTTGGTAATGTGCTGAGCGAGCTGTCACAGTTATGGGAAAGGCAAGCACAAGTGTATAAAGTCAGTCTCGTTTACCCTGCATGGAGTAGAGAAAGATGTCTGGCAAAGGAAAGAAATAAAACATTGTCTAGCAATTTTTGCTCCTGATCTTATCAAAGGGGACAGAATGCTGTTTTCTTGGAGGAAAATCAGAAATGTTTTAACTGGAGCCCTCTTGACATATTTTTCTACTTACTCAGTGTCAATGGAGATGAATGGGGAACAGATTAATGGCCAATATTTCAATTCATTTTGCATTTGAACTGAATATCTCAAAGAGGGCCTTTTAAGTTGGAGTTGTGTGTAAACTGGGCTGGTAGTGTCTGTGGCTTGCGGTGTGAGCAAGGATGGTGTTGGAGGAGATGTGTGTGTGTGATGACAGCCATGGCATGAGCTGTAGCTTGTCTGGGAAGGAACACACACCTTACTTCACAGTTTACCTGCACACTCAGCTCAAGCTGCACTAATTACACTAGAATAGGACAGCTAATGTAAGGCTTAAATGGGGGATATGGGAGAGAAAATAAACATTTGGACTTGCATGCAGGGGAGTTCATTTTGGTTGTAAACATGAAGAAGTTGATGTATTTTGAGTTCCCTTACCAGTGATGACTTGGAGAAACATTCCTGTTCTCCTTCCACGGTTCTGTATATGTTGTTTGGACGATTTTGTGGCTAGATAATTTGTTTATATTTTATTCTCAGATGTGGTCTCTTTTATTATCCTCTTGCATGTCCCATCCAGTGTAATTGAGCTATAACAAACTTAGTGTTCATCATATAGCTAGAACAGGCATACTCCTCACTTGATAGGGGGTAGTAGTGAAATTAGTATGAAAGGAATGGATTAAAGATTTTATCATAACATCATACAGGATAAAAGATTCTTTTGCAAGTTCTTTTTCACCCATTTCGAGTATGGTGATGATTGACATTTTCAATTTACCAGGACCCAAGGTCCAAGTGAGCTTACATCATGGCACATTGTCATTCATCTGCCCTTCCATCTTCTTCTTCCAAGAAACATCTGAAAGGGAAGAGCCTGAAGCTTCAGGTGGATGTCTGGCATACCGTAATAATCTCACTGACATTTGTACATGGCCATTGCATCTAAATTTAAGTTGTCTCTTTATGAAAAAAATAAATATGTCAAAATGTGAACATCGTTACAAAGTGACAACAAGTCCTAGGAATCATTGCTATATGTAGCAAAACATTAGAATTAGGATTTGTTCATGCAGATAAAATAAAGAATTGAAAACTAAGATTATCACAGTCACAGTGATCTAAATAAAACTTTGAGAACATGATAATTATTTTACACATCACCATCTGCACTCAAGGTGGCCATTGTTGACCATGCTGCAAAGAATTTGAATAGCTTACATCTCATAAACTGCTTTACCAGCTGTAGTGACACTTTACTTTATTGTTTGTTACCTTATGCTGAAAATAAGAATATTATTTTGTCCCCTCACTTCAACCAGAGTGCATTACACAGACACACTTTCCTTACTTGATGGGTAAGGAGTTCAATACAATTTATCTTTGGCTCACTTTGAATGTCTCGGGTGAGCAACAGAGCCTTGGTCCTTTTTTTATGAGTTTTCTTGATTTAGTTTTACTCTTTTTATACTCACCACCAAAAAAAACGTGACCATACAAACATAGAGAGAAGTATGTACATTAAGAAGAGATGCTTCGAATGTGTACCACTTATTGACAAAACTAACAATCAGTCAAGTGTTACCAAGGAGTGTCTTTATTCTTAAGATATGGTGCAGCTGATTTCCATACTTTACATGCTAATCCTGCACGAGACAAATGGTGCATCTCGAGTCATGGATCTATGACGTCACATGTGCTGTGTTCATGAGCATCCGTTCAACACAACATAATCATGTGTTCGTTTGTGCATCGAACCAATCTTATATCTCTTGAATATGAGTAATTCTTCATATATTAACCAATATGTATGGTATTTCGCGTTTCTTTTGTCGGTATATATGTACTGTATATGACATTGGTAGATTAGAAAATATTATTTAGTCAGGGGTAAATATGTTTTTCAAGAAAATTTGATAAAATAAATATTAAAAGAATTTCCACATGGTTACTTCTCTTTCGCATAATGGCACTGATAGGTAGTTTTGTCCCTCCAACTATGTAGTAGCAGTGGGAGGCAAGCTTCATCATCGTCTTCTGTTGGCCTAGGTCAGTCAACTCATTGCTGTTGCTGTTGCTGCTGCTCCATACGGTTTACTCAGTTATTCAGTTTCATTCAGTTGAATACTATAGCAAATTAAGTCACATCTGTGTGAGAATTCTAATGTGCAACAAAGAGGTAGCCTTAACAAGAATGTGTGAATCTTTCTCACGCATTAACAATGACTAGAGGAAATCTTGAAAGCAAAAAGATGAATGACTTTATTTGCATTAAAAATTGTTGGCTTTGTGGATGAATGTTTTTGGAAGTGGGTATGTTTGCTTGTGGTATTTAGTGAGGCCGTCCCTCCTGCACTTGAGGCCTGAATGTATTGGGGAGCTGTCCCTCTTGGCCTCATCCCCCATTCTGTTCATCCACCCAACTACATGTTCCAGCGGTGTAACCCACACAATATTTCTTTTCACAGCCTTCCAATAATGTATTTATTTGTTACACAAATGAACGTTACTGCCCCGGTATTGTGTCCACTTATGTTGAGTATAAGGAGCTGGTTTTGAACTTATATTTGCACTGTACCCAAATGAAAGCACCCTAAAAGAGGCTGACTATAACTGTGTGAACCTCCTGGCTAGGTAAACAGGCTATTGTCACCTTGATAACTAATTCTATTTGAATTCTATGTATTTCCAAGTTACAACATCAGCCTTGAAAGGTGTGACAATTTCTTTCATAGGAAGTAAGTTTTGGGGTCAGATATATGTATTTTATCATGGTCACACTAATACCTAGCAATGTGTCTATGTTAAATGCCCAGATAAATGCTGGTTGACACAGGTATGTATGTTTATGGGCTTCTACCTGGTCTAAAGTGTTGGGCGCAATATATTGCTCCCAAATCCTGAAATTCTTGCCACCTGTAAACACTTACATCCCAAGAATTTCTGTCCTATTATGAACTGCCTCTCTTGATGTTTAGGCCAATTTAAGGTTACCAGGTGGAACTGATTTATATGGCTGTAATGAGAAGATTTCACATACTCGCAAACTGAGTGCATTATTCTTTAGTTTCCTACGGAATGTACATTGTCATTTCTCAGTAATATCAATTTTAATGAGGTGCCAATATTGCAATAAAGTCTTTGATAATATACGAAAAATCCATTTTGAATTCTATGTCCTAAATGACAAAATAGACAAAAGATTTTTTTAAATTTTGACCATGTGTGACTGACAAATTTGAGATATATTGATGTTGATCAAGTAACTTGATATGGCTGTTGAAGATGTTAATGGTTATTATAGACCTGGGAGGGAGCAGAATGAAATAGTTGTAAGTTACATCAGTTGATGATCACAAGTTAACTGGGGGGACATTGTGGGGTTTAGATGGGGCATCGGAAGCTCGGGGATGATCAGGAAATGTTTATTTCTAACTGGTGCAGATACCTTTCAGCTGTCGCTACACAACTGGCAAAAAGCAGCAGCTGCTGGTCTGGGCAGCAGTAGTCAGGGACAGCTACATCACTGCCTTGATCTAGGACAGACAAGGGAGATAATTAGACAAGACTTTCAGGGTAGGGAGCTGAAACCTGGCACAGACTTGGATATGCTTTGAGGTCTTTCTTCAGACATTGTCTGCAGTGTCTCATGCCATCTGTACTCGGCATGCTCATCAGGGAAAAGAATAATTATCTTTATTTCACACCAAATATGATATGACTCATTAAAACCACTGAAGTTGCTGATAGAGGCAGATCAAAGTACAACATGGACAATTTGTTATTAGTGAATATTCAGGATAGAAGATCAGCCTTTACCTGTCTCTCATCTGTACACATTCAGTGTGACATGCACTGTGCACTACTGTCACCAATAATGACTGTAATAATAACAGACAACCTTTTTTAAGTAAATTCAGTTAAATTCACATAAATACATCCAAAATATTATCAAAATATTATCAAAATATGCCAATATTGCTAATTGACAGATGAACACATGGAAGTGATAATGTAAAACCAATTTATAAACACTGTACAGAAGTATCATGCCTATCAGACACTCCCAATCAGCTTCAACCCAAACAATGTGACATGTAAACAACCCACATGAGGCAAGTGGAACTTGGAGATTGATAGTCAGTGGAAATCCTAAAATGATAAAATAAGTGAGTAAGCAACTTCTAGGAGATGGATCCATCTGCAGCCCCTACCCTATGGAATGTTCTTGCACTCTCCATAAATACATTGGAGACAGCTGACCACTGTGGAAAACTGCTAAACATGTAAAGACTTATTTGATTCAAGAAGCCTGTGTGCCTTAGAGACCAAACCTCCTTTACTCCCCTTGTACTATTTTTGTAACAGTGCTCCACTGAGCAGCCCTCAAGTTGGAAGCCAGGCGCATAATAAATTAATTATTACATTTTCACTTCGATTCCGTAATTGTTGGGTCTAGTGATACCTTGGTTTAAATATAGAACAACAAATACAGAAGCAAATAATATCACTCTGTTATGTTTTATCGTGTAATATAGTATTTGGCCTGTTCTTTTGTAGCATGTCACATCAAACAGCTAATAATGTTTGACTCTGTATATCTATGATTACAAGTGTAGCAAATAATCCCCGGTGTAGTTATGCAATAGGTTCATTCATAACGGGTAACTGTGATTCATTGGCATACATAAGAGTTAACATGCAAGTCATTACACAGAAACAAAAGCCTTACCCAAATCAGCCCACCCAACAGTTCATTACAAGAATAAAGCTTTTTTGATGTCAGGAAATTTGTTCTTTGCTGTGTGTGAAATATCAAAGTGTGTTATATGTGTGAAGTTGGTGACTGCAGTGGAGTTGGGTGATGAACAGCCAGCCATCCTGTCAGGTCTCTCAATGTGGTGAGGAAAGGGAACAGCTTGTGCAATCCGCTTCACTTTACTCACAAGCTTGCAGGGAACAAGAACATTCAGCAAACTGTTGAGTGATTGCAGCTTACAGTGTAGGAGAGATGTGTGTTAAATATCAACACAGCAGACAGACAGCTAACTAGGTACCCAGTTTTTCAATGTCCTATCAAACTCTTTTTGGAAAGGTTGAGATTAATACTAAATGATAGGGAACATGTGTCACATTTTAGCACTCAAATTTCTTTAATTTTTTACTTTAAAGCGAACAGTTTTCCATAAGTATTTTACAACAACATGATGAGGAATAAGTAAAAAGAGTAAATATTTAAAGAAAGTTAATTAAAATTACCTCGTAATACCAGGCAATTTTACATATGAGAGTTGTATATCCTTGACAATAATGGCATGCACTTAATTGTGCAAACATATAAGCACTATATAACTGTGATATATCTTAGCATTTCTCCTCAGATAGTCTGTATAAACATGCACTTTAAGTTTGTTTAATTATGATGTCATCTGTAAACAACCACTGATAAATCCCACCAAATATTTGGCTGTGGTCGGTTGACTGGGTTCAAGAAGGTTTCCCAATCAGAGCAGATAAGGGGAAGAGGTAATTGGCAGATAATGTCCTTGAAATTCTCAAGTATTAATACAGAAAAGGTAAGGGTGCAAAAAATGTACCATATTTCATGGTCATGAGAAACAATTTTAGAAATATGGCAGGCTGGCATGAGTGCTAAGAGATAGTGCTCTCACTGATATTTTGGAGAAACTAGTGCCAGTTGTGTCAGTATGTACAAACAGGATGGTGATGACCACACTTGATGTCAGTTCTCCATCCTTGGTGCTCCTCTCCTCTCTATCAGGACTGGGGCAATCCTTTTATTTCAACTGTGATGACTGTTACAGCTGTTTCATGTATGTAGTAGCATGCACAATATAGGTTTGAAAACAGCCCTCTGTTGGGAGCATTTTCCTGCTATTAATTACACTGTTCATGGTCTGATTGTTATTTTCATACCCGTCAATTCTAAACAGTAAGCATGAAAGGGTAGTATGTAAATGTTGTGATTGAATGTGTGATGATCCCACATCACCTAATTCTATAGAGATCGGATGTGACAGTGTCACCCTCCTCCCTCCTGCTGTTCATAATGAAACCCCTTCGTTAGCTGCAAGCCAGCGTCAATCAATTCACAATTCAAAAAAAAAAATATGTCCTCCCACTTTTCTAAAGATTCAAGAAATGTGGTTTGACATTGAGTGTTGTTGGTGTGACCTGACACCACGACAGATTTGTTCCTCCCTACACATGGCAGTAGCTTGGAGGGTTGATCCGGGGCACAGGCAGAACATTAAGAAAATGATGGCGTATTGTGAACTTATGTGGCTGTGGTAGAGTAACCTGAAGTAGATATGGTGTGTTCCATGAGTGTATGTGTCTGAGGAGGAGACTGACTGACAGTACGGACAGGGCAATGAAGCTGCCAGATGATGGTGTGTTGTACCAGTTTACTGTGTTTCCAGGGGAGGAAATTGAAGGTGGGCCCTGGTTGTCTTTAGGAGTGTGGGTAACATTTGGATCTACCATATACCCTTGGAGAATCATGCGAAACTGTAGATGAGTGTTATTTTAGAAGTATTGGCATGAGAAGGTCAGACTGTACTGATGACTTTATTAATTACACTGATTACACCCAGACAGGATATATATTTTATGCTTTGAAAAAATTACAAATGGCTTTAATTATTAGTTAAACTTCACATTTTTGGGGAAGAGAGCTAATCATCAGCTGCAGAGATTTTGTGTAATTTTTTATGTTGTTTACTTTCTGTTATTTTGCACTCCCCTATCAAAGTCTGTAATGGAAGCATAAATATTTATGCTTCTTGATATAAATACCAATGGTTTACTCACAGCTAATTTACTAATGAGATGTAGTGGAATCTATTAGCAGGAAACACTCCTGTGGCCTGTCTGAACCTGAGACTGTTTACTCAGTCTACAGTCATCATATAGAAGAAGCCAGGTCTGTACTGGTATACATGTCAGAATGCAGCCACATACACCCAATGTCTTCATCATGCAGAGACCGGCCTGCGGTATCCCCAGGCAATGCCTCACTCTGTGTTATGGGAAGTATTTCATGTATCTAATCATTATAATGTATGTGTTATTACAGATCAGCTAACAACGCCAAAAACTAAATGTGGACCAATATTTCAAAGTTTGTAAATAACTTCTTAACCTGCAGCTTCATCAGGCATATGACTCCCATCCTCTTGGGTACTAAATGTTATTAAAAATGGTAACTAAATTCATTAACCAGATTAATATAGTTCTTTCGATAATGAGAAAAGTTCAAAATCTTAATGGAATATAAATCTTCTGATAATGTCAAGTGTTTGTAAACTGGAACTTCAGCTAAGATAAGTTGTTCAACACAAAGTTTAATACTGTATTCGACATAATAAAATTGACGGGGGGGGGCAGGCATATTAAAACCATATGGCAAGTAAAATTTGTTGTGAGAGTTTAAGAGGTAGTGAACAAACGTAGTTAAGTTAAGTTGTCAATGAAACTAAAACCTTTAAAAATAGTTACTAGGCAATTATCTACACCTTCTTCACTGCTGCTTTCTGTAAATCTATAATGTGGTCTGTCAGGTAAAGTGTTCAGTCTAAGTAATGGTTGCTTATAAAGTTAGTCAGGGGACTCTCATTGGAGCAGGGCTCTTAAAACAGTTATTTAAAATAATTAGAATCAAATGTTTAAAAAAATGTGTTTTTCTATTAGTTAGCAATAGTTTTATCAATCCAGTCAACATGTTAAAAACAAAAGCCTCTGCTTGACATTTCTGCCAGGGATTACTCCATAGGCCACCATTAAGATGCCATTGTATCAGATGTCCCACGGACTCTTTACTTCTTAAAGCAAGCATGCTAATCACAAGGAATCAAGATACCCTAATCATAAAAATTGAGTGCCTCAAACATCATGAATCATTTCATCCCATCCAGAAGTTACAGGATATGAATATCAAGTTTGAAACCCTGTGTTTTATGGCTGTGAGTCAGATGATCTAGATGATCAGTTGCTACATGTATCACTAGCCATAAGCAAGGCTACCCCTACAGCAAACACACCTAATCCCACTGATATTACATGAGCAGGAGATAATTTAAGCAAACACAGTAGACATGATGTGATACAAAAGATCAGGTAGCTACAATCATGAAGTGGCTGCAGCAGCTTTGTATGGGGTCAGAGTCTGAGGCAGGGGCAATGTATTGCAGGTAGACATCGCTACCCACACAATACATGGCTCACACACACCCATTACCAATATCACTGTACTTGTATGGCTGCCACTTAAATGAGCATCCACAATCCTGAAATGCCCCTATCTGGCTACAATCACACAAATGTGCTGGACAATTCACTTCATGATGAATGGCATCCTTCGAACTTGGAGTCCACAGATAGGCCACAGTGATAGAGGGAGACCAACACACGCCTCTGTCTAATTGATTTGGTTTATGTTTAAACTTTGTTCTCTCAAGGATGAGTGCTCATAGATATGGGTGCTGTAATATCTCCTTAGGACACGGACTGCCTCTGCTCACCAAAACCATTTTCTAAAGCAATCAAATTGAAAAGATGTTGCTTTCACTTTTTTTGAGTCAGCACCAAGCGCAGACTGTAACTCCAGGAACATATGAAATCTCATGTGTCAGTAATATTGAGTAAATACTTGTCATCGAGATTAAACAACAAAGGTGCAATTGCATGACACAAATATGTTGTTTGGGATTGCTGCATGACATACAATATGTTGTTAGGTGTGTGTGTGTTTGTTGTTTAACGCCGCACTCAGCAACATTCCAGCTATATGACGGTCTGTAAATAATCGAGTCTGGACCAGACAACCCAGTGATTGATATCATGAGCATCATAAACCAAGTCAGCGAGCCTGACCACCCGATCCCATTAGTCGCCTTTTACGACAAGCAGAGTCACCTTTTACGGCAAGCATGGGTTTCTGAAGACCTATTCTAACCCAGGTCCACAATATGTTGTTAGGGACTGCTGCAAGATATACAAAATGTTGTTAGTGGCTGCTTCAAGACATACAAAATATCAGGGACTGCTTCAAGACATACAATATGTTAGGGACTGCTTTAAGACATACAAAATGTTAAGGACTGCTTCAAGGCATACAAAATGTAAAGGACTGCTTCAAGACATATAAAATGTAAAGGACTGCTTCAAGAAATACCAAATGTCAAGGACTGCTTCAAGACATACAAAATGTCAAGGACTGCTTCAAGACATACAAAATGTCAAGGACTGCTTCAAGACATACAAATTCACAAGGACTGCTTCAAGACATACAAAATGTCAAGGACTGCTTCAAGACATACAAAATGTCAGGGGCTGCTTCAAGAAATACAATTTGTTTCTCTGAAAGGAGGAGCCAAGCAAACTGTTTCCTTCAGGACATCCTGCATGTACAGGTACTTATTGTATGATCAGGTCTGAAAAGTAAACTGAAGTTCATCTGTGCTAGTGTTCTTAATAGAGGAATTATGGTGCGCTGAAAAGATGATTCATATTTCTGTACAAGCATGTACAATGTTGGTACTGCAAGTATCTGTGCAGTGAGAACTAGCCATGCACTGCTACCACATCAATTGATCCTGGCTAACCAGCACTGTGTCTCACACACTGCACCATGAAATGGATATCGCAACCCTTGAAGCTGTTTTGATGGTTACTTCTTGATTGATACTCTCATCGCATGCAATCATGTCATACAAAAAATCATATATCAAGATCTGGTATCTTTATTTGTGGAAGTAAACTTGTACTCAGGAAATTGCATTGCTTTTCACTGGTAGTGGGCAATTAGACCAAAGTTCATAGTCACTTGGAGGGATGAAATGATATCATGATGTCAATGTGCTGATTAGACATCAGTGACTTCAATAGCACTGATACAGATGTGAATGCTTTACAGTGTCAATTTTATTTCATATTATCATAGTCCACACTATGGAAGAGGATCTGTGCCAAAATAAATGATGATACATACTATTTCATAATTCAATATTTGCAAAAATGTTTTTATTAAGTAAAATTATAATAATGATATTTCAAATGTTGGTCAGTGCAACAAATTGAATTATGAAACTAGTATTTTGCATCATTTTCATATTATAGTTTTATCTCATGAGAAATTTGCTTCTTTTGTCAAACAGTTAACAATAGCAAGCAGAGGTATCCTATCATGCCATTATCCTCTGTAGACAGAAGTATGTACCCACTGTGTTATGATTATTACCCTGTAGTCATATAGCCACCCCATACACCAACTGCCCAATGTAGTCCTATAGCCACCCCATACACCAACTGACCCAATGTAGTCCTATAGCCACCCCATACACCAACTGACCCAATGTAGTCCTATAGCCACCCCATACACCAACTGCCCAATGTAGTCATATAGCCACCCCATACACCAACTGACCCAATGTATTCCTATAGCCACCCCATACACCAACTGACCCAATGTAGTCCTATAGCCACCCCATACACCAACTGACCCAATGTAGTCCTATAGCCACCCCATACACCAACTGCCCAATGTAGTCATATAGCCACCCCATACACCAACTGACCCAATGTATTCCTATAGCCACCCCATACACCAACTGACCCAATGTAGTCCTATAGCCACCCCATACACCAACTGACCCAATGTAGTCCTATAGCCACCCCATACACCAACTGCCCAATGTAGTCATATAGCCACCCCATACACCAACTGACCCAATGTATTCCTATAGCCACCCCATACACCAACTGCCCAATGTACTCCTATAGCCACCCCATACACCAACGGACCCAATGTAGTCATATAGCCACCCAATACACCAACTGCCCAATGTAGTCATATAGCCACCCCATACACCAACTGACCCAATGTATTCCTATAGCCACCCCATACACCAACTGACCCAATGTACTCCTATAGCCACCCCATACACCAACGGACCCTATGTATTCCTATAGCCACCCCATACACCAACTGCCCAATGTAGTCATATAGCCACCCAATACACCAACTGACCCAATGTATTCCTATAGCCACCCCATACACCAACTGCCCAATGTAGTCATATAGCCACCCAATACACCAACTGACCCAATGTATTCCTATAGCCACCCCATACACCAACTGACCCAATGTATTCCTATAGCCACCCCATACACCAACTGCCCAATGTAGTCATATAGCCACCCAATACACCAACTGACCCAATGTATTCCTATAGCCACCCCATACACCAACTGACCCAATGTATTCCTATAGCCACCCCATACACCAACGAACCCAATGTATTCCTATAGCCACCCCATACACCAACGGACCCAATGTATTCCTATAGCCACCCCATACACCAACGGACCCTATGTACTCCTATAGCCACCCCATACACCAACTGACCCAATGTATTCCTATAGCCACCCCATACACCAACGGACCCTATGTATTCCTATAGCCACCCCATACACCAACTGACCCAATGTATTCCTATAGCCACCCCATACACCAACGGACCCAATGTATTCCTATAGCCACCCCATACACCAACTGACCCAATGTATTCCTATAGCCACCCCATACACCAACGGACCCAATGTATTCCTATAGCCACCCCATACACCAACTGACCCAATGTAGTCCTATAGCCACCCCATACACCAACTGACCCAATGTAGTCCTATAGCCACCCCATACACCAACTGACCCAATGTAGTCCTATAGCCACCCCATACACCAACTGACCCAATGTATTCCTATAGCCACCCCATACACCAACTGACCCAATGTATTCCTATAGCCACCCCATACACCAACTGACCCAATGTATTCCTATAGCCACCCCATACACCAACGGACCCTATGTATTCCTATAGCCACCCCATACACCAACTGACCCAATGTAGTCCTATAGCCACCCCATACACCAACTGACCCAATGTAGTCCTATAGCCACCCCATACACCAACTGACCCAATGTAGTCCTATAGCCACCCCATACACCAACTGACCCAATGTAGTCCACTCCTATTGCCATACTATGCACCACTCCCACTGTTAATCCTGAAAGTTACACCCAGATACTTGAAGTCAGTATAATGTCGATTCACTGAATTCAGAGTATGGACTATGAACAAAGACATTTTGGATAAATGTGACAGCCTATTACCAGATGGCGGTCATTATTGAAATGGAAAAGGGTGTTGATGACGAGAAGCTGTAGATGATTGTCACCATTATCGGTTGGTTAATTACCTCAAATCCATGGAGAAATGTTGAGCTAGAGCAGTGTTAATGTAGGGTTGACAGGATGGTCATATAAATCAGTTGTTAGTTATTTGCAGATCATTTGTTGCTCCACAATAGGTTTAATGTTACCTAGTAGTGGCCCAAATTAACCCAATTTAGCAATGTAACCATGCTTACCACTATAAACAACTCATGATCACTATCACTAATATTTGTTTCCTATCATAATGACAATCATCATCAAATTAATTTCATGAACATTTCTAATTATTGTTTTCTTCTATTTGGTTCACATGTATTAGATCAGGTGAAAGAATTCACCAGGGTCATTTAGTTATGAATTGAGGTGTAACATTATAACTAAGGCTTTGTAGTTAGGGAGACTTGACAGTCTTGTACATATATTAGATGACAGAGTAATTGTGACGAGACTGAAAACTGGCAATTACAGAAGGTACTTGAAAGCTGGGTCTGTTATGGTTTTCTGTGATGCATTATTCTGGGGTCACTGAAGAATTTCAATCTTTAATTAAAATTAGGATGAAATCAAACCTAAAAAGTGGGATCTTATAGCCAACACCTTCAACTCCCACCCTAGAATTAGTTCTTCTTGTGTTTCAAGTAACTTGAGCGTTGTGATATAAAATAAATGGGTTAGACGAGGAGTGTACCCTGGAAACAATCTATGGGTATGTCACCCAAGCTGGGGAACCTATTCAGTCAGACTGTGAGTTATGTTCTCAACTACTTTACAACCAGGCAAAACTAATCTAGAAAAATGGACAAATATTCACGAAGACAGATGTTCAAATTTACTTGCGGTATTAATGTAGCAAGGTCTCCAAGGAGGAAATGAGAAGACGCCAGGTAGTAAAGAAACCCAAAGTAGCTGTTGGTGACAGTGCCCACATTCACCAGAACTGCTGCAGAGTATCAACCTTGTATGCTACATCTGCACCAGTGGCCAGGTCACCAGGGATGACACAGGCCTTGTATGCTACATCTGCACCATTGACTAGGTAGCCATGGAAGGCACGGGTCTGGTAGACTACTTCTTCACCATTGACTAGGTAGCCATGGAAGGCACGGGTCTGGTAGAATACTTCTGCACCATTGACTAGGTAGCCATGGAAGGCACGGGCCTGGTAGACTACTTCTGCACCATTGACTAGGTAGCCATGGAAGGCACGGGCCTGGTAGACTACTTCTGCACCATTGACTAGGTAGCCATGGAAGGTACGGGTCTGGTAGACTACTTGTGCACCATTGACTAGGTAGCCATGGAAGGCATGGGCCTGGTAGACTACTTCTGCACCATTGACTAGGTAGCCATTGAAGGCACGGGTCTGGTAGAATACTTCTGCACCATTGACTAGGTAGCCATGGAAGGCACGGGCCTGGTAGACTACTTCTGCACCATTGACTAGGTAGCCATGGAAGGTACGGGTCTGGTAGAATACTTCTGCACCATTGACTAGGTAGCCATGGAAGGCACGGGTCGCCATAGGTAGCTAGGGATGAAATAGCTTATATAGCTTATATTTATTCATGGTGCTTGGAATATGTTAAAATGAGACCAATTGAGCAGTAATTAAGCCCTGAAAATACACTGAAATATACTGAAAGATATCCACTATTAGTTTATGATTAGTTTGAATTGGTTTGGTTATTGGGTATTTTGAGGTTTTTGTGGTTCAAGTGTATGTTCGCTCTCTAGCCTGTTGCCTATAGACAGCTGAGGCCATCAGTGAGCTGAAAAAATAGCATGAGAAATCCTGGGTGATCAGTCAGCAGCCACTTCCTTATTGAACACTTTGATGTCAGACCATCACATTTCTTATAGGTTTCAAGTTTGTTTTTGCAGTTGTGAATTATTTCCCCTAGGTACTGGATGTTCAGGCCAGACCTGGTCCATGTGACACAGATATAAGGCCCTGGTTTCCTACTACCCACACAATGCACAACATTACATCTTCTGTTACCACAGCAGCAATATGGGCATGTCGTCAGTTGCTTCATTTGCTCTTTGGGGTTTCATTTGATATTACTGGGGTATACTTACAAGTGCAAGATACTGAAATATGGCATCCCTAGAAAGCAATTACTAATGGGAATGTAGGAAGTATTTGTGAAGTACTTTACATGTATAAGGAATTAGAGACCTTTATAAACATATTCTGACATTACAAAATTAATTTATTTGATATAGGTAATGTTTTTCTAGTATCTTCCTATTTGTGAAAGGGAGATAGGAACCTGTCGTATGACTTAGCTTAGCAGGTGCCCCCACCTATCGGGAATTATCATAGCTTATCACTGCAGTGTGCCCGTCCCCCAGCAGTCTGGCTGGCTGAGTGATGGCGATACCTCCCTCCTCTCCTACCAGCCTGCCGGAGGCCTCTGCCCCCAGTAGGGATGTCCTTTCATCTTGGCCTGCCACAAGAGCTGCCATGTGCAGAGACTTTACCAAAATACCAGCCACATTGACAATGTAAAACAACACAAATGACTGAATATAATTTGTCATTGTAAATCTAGCATTAACACCTAACAATCATTAGTATGCAACGGTTTACTTGATATAAGCTAAGATCATTCATTGCGTAATGTTACTGATGTTTAATACAAACAATACCAAACTATTTAGAATTAGACAACATGCGAATCTACCTGAAGGTTATATTTCAGTTGTTTTCATTATGTAATTAGTTTCTGGAGCCTTTTGACTGCATATCTTGTAAGGAGAGAACAACATGGAACTCATGTGTTTCTAAACAGAAGTCATTCATACCCTTCCCATGATACCATCTTGTCTATTTGTGAAAGATGTCTGCCAGTATTTAGCTGGTCTGTCCTGCTAGTTGATCTGCAGACAACCTCTGGTCAGTCGTGTCTGCAGACAGGGGTGTATGTAACAAACTGCATGGAGATGTGTGGTCCATAATACAGTATCTTAGATAAGCTACACAGGTAATACACCTGGTATAAGGAGTTTCCTGGAATGTGATAACTTGCTTTTCTGTTGTTTGCATTCCCTATGATATTATGCTGACAACCAAACATTGACATGTAGTGAAGATGTGCTACTCTCACCAGTACCTGATATTCAAAGCAAAGCATTAGGGAGATGCTGTGAGCAATTATTTGTAACTACTGTGGGTGACCAACGATTTCTACTCCCATGTAAAACGATATATGACAAGGTGTTAGAGTGGTAGTGATTGAGTGAGTGAGTTGGGTTTAATATACATTTTTTTTAGATATATTTAGTGAAAGCGGCATCTAAAATAACAAATTAGAATTTTTTATTTGCGGTAAAATGATGGTTTCAGGTACAATTTCTTTCTATCATTGCTTATTTTACAAGCAAGTTACAGTCTCTGAACGTGCCGAGGACACAGTAAAAACTGAAATTGTAAATCATGTCTGGGGATGTCTTATCACAAATTTCACATTTTCATTGGCCACATTTGTCATATCCTATTCATTCACCTGAAGCGATGCAATGTCTGCTGCGGACTATATGTGGTGTAGCAATTTTTCCCCAAACTTGTACCCAAGAATGGGAGTGCCAATCACACTCAAGTGTGGACTATACGTATTATACTGAAGTGTGTACATTTATCTTTAATTTGACATTCATGTGTCCACCAATAGTTTCCTATAAGAAAGTTTTTTTCAGTTATATAACACACTCTGAATTTCTAGCCAGCACCCATTCTTTTTGATAAAACACCTTTCAAACGGCATGTTTAATTTCAAAGCTAATTTTTTATCCAAAGCAAGCCAGTTTAACAACCTCAATCAGTGTCTCCTTAATTAAATTTGTTTAGGAGATAATAATGAATGCTTGGCCTGACTTACAGCTAGAACTTTGTAACAAGGCAAACAGCCTGGTTTCTTCACCTCCTACCCCACAATCACCAATCTTTGAAATTAGCAGATAAAGGCAATTTAATACATTGATAATATTGTCATGCATCTGCCCACCATGACACTTGTAATTGATCAGTGTTTTAGAAATTAAGTTGGTCTTGCTAAGAAATAAATTTAGAGAATCTTTTCTTCCGCAACCTGCCTGGCTTGTAGAATGGCGCCACATCTTAGGACCTATTTCAAGACAAATTAATCCCATTCCGTCCTGTCTGATAAGATCCTGCCAAATGGTGGCATCATCATGGCATGAAAACTAAGCTGGTGGCTAGTTGCATCCTAATTCACCATAGCTAACAACTTTGCTAATAAGAGAAAACGCCATCCCTCTGAGGTGTCCACAGGCTCTGGTACATATGTATGCTGATCTGCCTGTTGCAGGAATAATCAATCATGTAAGTGTCACAGTTACAGTGATGGAAGAAGTGTAGTATCTCAGTGTACTATGTTGAACCATGAGGAATACTACATGTCATACCATGCCTGAATTACCATTATATCACTACATGCAAATTGATATGAGTGTCGAAAATAGGTGCAAATGCTGAGTATTGATACCTCCATTTCTCCTACTAGAGAATGCCTGTACACACACACCTGCATGTATGATAAATATATTATGGGATGTGACTTGTTTGACAGCTCTAATTACAAGGCCTGCAATCCCGTGTGGAAATAACCTTGTTCATAAACACCATTCTGCATGCCTTCCTCTGATGGGTTAATGTTGCTTCTTGCTTGGGCTAATGGAGCAGGACCCACTAGGTCTCTGCCAATGTTGACTTTAGAAACCAGGCTGTGCGCTGTTGCTACAAATGGCCTCCATGATATTTGTTCATATAGCCATGACGCAAATCATAACTTTTCATTTATCTCTTCACAGATTTATGGTTGTAAAATAATAGTTTGGTTAGAGGACATAAAACTTGCTGTGTGATCGGCCCAGAAATTTCCAGATTTTCATGTGTTGCAGTTGTATAAGAATGTGATTGCCCCAGTGATTTCCTGACTTTAACTTGTTGTGGTCGTATAAGAGTGTGATTGGCCCAGTGATTTCCTGACTTTTACTTGTTGTAGTTCTATAAGAGTGTGATTGGCCCAGTGATTTCCTGACTTTTACTTGTTGTAGTTGTATAGGATTGTGATTGGCCCAGTGATTTCCTGACTTTTATGTGTTGTAGTTCTATAAGAATGTGATTGGCCCAGTGATTTCCTGACTTTTACTTGTTGTCGTTGTATAAGAGTGTGATTGGCCCAGTGATTTCCTGACTTTCATGTGCTGCTGTGTTTTAATGTGTTTTCCTGACATTCCTTGCTGCTGTTGTATTAGAGTGTGATTTCTCTATGTCATCAGTACTTAATGTAACTGAAAGTTAACATGTGTAGCTATAACAGTTGCATGTGTATGGAAGGGGTAAATGTCATGTGCCATCAACCTGCTTTATCCGTGTGTGTAAACTTGTGTGATTGTGTACTGTGTAGCAGCATAAGGCCCGTGCCTGGCCTGGCATGTCTCCAGAGATGTGTGTGGACCACGTGGCAGGAGATGATCACATACTTGTGTACCTGCTCAGGGGACATGGTTAGATTACTGCCAACAGTGATGCACACAAGCTGCTCACATGCACCCTCCCCCAATAGCTTCAATGTCCAGCACCACCGACTCCAAAGAGTTTGCAGTGTGTGGAGGAAGTTCACAGTGTGGCAGCAGTCCATCAGGCTGTCATCATCAGCATGACCATGGTCATGACAGTCTGACCTTTCCTGGGCCGTTCCCTAACCTTCAGGACCATATGCATCTGCACCTCCTGGGTTCTACCAGCCACAACACTGGTAATGTGTGTTGCTGAAATAATTAACTTCCAGCCACATCGTGGGACCTTGAGTAGGGTCCAGCCTTGTTGTCTGTTTCAACAAAGCAGTTGACAAGACATACAGAAGAGAACTTGTAATGTCTCACATGCTTTCTATGGTCTGTAAGAAGTGCACTCAATCAACCAATGGCAAAATGTAATTAAACAGAACACCAGCAATAGAATAGCAAGTGATACAACATTTAATTCAAACATATACACCTTGATCTTTTGAAAGTTCAACATGGTTTGTAAAGACATCAGAACATTAGAAGGAAGAATATCATCATACAGTGGTGTGTATACCAGAAAGTCAGTGGTATGAAGAGGTAATGTTGGAGCAGACGGACTAAAAAGAGAGACGCTAAGCTAGCAAGTTCACATGCTGGTAACATTACAGCTTCCATAACCATGCTTCAGGTGCTCCTGGCATTTGAACTTTGCTTTGTATGGACATTCCACTCAATTAGTGTGAGCATTCCCATTGTGTTGGGTGTTGGCACACAGGAGTTGATACACTGGCTGCTGGGAGCCCTTCCACATGGGAAGATGCTCACTGTTTTACCTTTCCTTCCTCATGCACAAAGAGAAAAAAACAAAGTTGACACAGAGTTTTTTGGCTGTTCCAGCTGTCTGGTATTTGATTTAATTGGTCTTGCTATTGTTGGTGTATGCATCAACAAACAGAGACTTCAAGTAAATGTCATCACATTTGGTCCTGTGGGTGCTGCTACATCTCACCGTAGGATGTGAGCTACAAATTACACAATATTTACTTGTGCAATCCAAATTTGATTTTGGATAACAAATGTTCATTTCATTTGAGATTTCCCCTTTCACATTTGCTATGTGCAGGTGATGATCACAGTGTTTTTAATGAGGGCTCTCTAAACAGTGAGGTATATTTGTAGAGAGAGGTGATTGTGAGCATGGGTTTAGGTGACTGGTCATTTGTCTTAATTCGCTAGGATATGATACAGCTGATACGGATGAGTTTTGTGCTTGATGGCTGTAGCCTGCACAACACAGCCACCTGCAGCTTCAGTAACAATACACAGGGCATGCTGGGCTCCTGGTGCCTCAGCACAACAGGTCTCCTCTCATGGGGTACAGCACATGACACTACTCTTCAGGAGGCATCAATGTGGCAATGTCATGGGTAGAGGGAATGGAAAGGAGAACCTATATGCACTATGTGAAACAGTTAATATTTATTTTCTTAATTTTAGCATGAGATCTTTAAATAAATTCATAAGTTTACAAGAAATGTTGTTTCTGCTGTGTGTGACTAAATGCAGATTTGTTTGTTCCTTCCAGGCCAGGGGCACGTCCAGCTGGACATAGAGATGCGCAATGTGACCAAGTACAAGGGCCAGTCTGTACGCCTCAGATGTGAGATCACAGGCTACCCAATACCCAAGTATGCTTGGTTCAAGAACAATGCACCAATCAATGATGATGATGAAAAAGGCCGCTTCAATGTGCGCAGGACAGCATGGGGAAGCAGGTATGGCCAGCTTGCACATATTTCACTGTACTTGGAAAGTGTGTGTTTAGTGGGTAAAAAAAGTAAACAGAAGTTATTTTTTTCCCTCATTCAGTTGTATTTAATACAAACATGTACAGACAAATTTTGAACCTTTGATATTGGAGTTTGAGATTGAAAATATATTGGGCATATGCTGGCTTTGCTAATGGGGTATGATTGACTGCAACTCCCCATTATTGGATGCATGGAAACATGTGCGTCAACCCACACTAAGCTGATATCACTGCATCTATACCATTAGTCCTAATGTTGTGTACTTCTCAGAAATGGAAAAGTGAATTTAATTAGGAATGTTGATAGTACAAGACATGCTGTGCACTTATTCATTGTGTATAAATCCTAGATGACAATTAAGAGAGAGCTCTTTGGCACTCTTGCCATCTCAGATAGGTGCACTGTTAGTATTGGAGAAAACATTCCTTATACAGTGAAGAGCCAGCTTGCACATAACTCTCCAAGAGCCAGATCCCTTTGGGCTGCACATGGCTCACTGGCCATTTCATGTGTCCAACTTTCTCCAGTGGTAATTTGCTTTGCTTTGTGCCAGACTATTAGGTGTGTTTACAAGCAATGAGATGCGTTTGTTCAGACTGAATGTACTAAATGGAGATTAAGTATGTAGTGTAGAGTAGACAGCTGTGCAGATGGCATGCCTGCAAGCTAGTGAACATTCAAGTCATAATATTTAGTGTTTCTCTTAACCTGTGTGATGACATCTCCTGTGCAGGGCAGTCAGTCCTGCTTCCTCAACACACGTTACATTCAAACCATAGCATCTATGTTTGTTACATTTTAAAAAAATATAAAAATATACAAATAGCACCAGAAAATGTAGGGAAAGTTATGTATGGCTTCCTGCCTTGAGACTATATCCTGGCATGCTGGCGTGTAAAACTGGGATATATTTATGAGTGATGGTCTAAATTGTTTGGAAAACTTGTCCTGTCTTCATGCCAGGATATTTATTAAGTCAGCATGTTTCAATTAAAGCATTGCTTAGAAAGTATCAGAAATAACTGTCGTGCAATCTGTCCTTCCTCACAGATATTTTGCAGATGGGATAATCTGCCGGTGTGTCTTCCAATTGACATTCTTCACCTTGTTCAATCAAATTAAAGCATGCCCGACTCGACCAGAAGGCTTGTATCATATAGTACTGTAAGTTAATTACTGGTTGCCATGAAAAATGTTGCCATTACCTCTAAGAGCCTGCTCTTAGGTTTACCAGTTCCTGTCTCATTCCGATTGTGCAATAATTAATCTCAGCAGAGTTGTTGATCCTTTGTCAAACACAGACTTGACAGTTTACATGCTGCTGGTTGGCTGACAACAAAGCCTGCTACAGACACATAGTTAGCTCTTCATCTCCACTCATCTTCTTCACTCAAATGGTCACAACTCTTTGCCACTTATGCAGGAGATGAATTGCAAATTAGTGTCACTGCCAATTCAGAATAAATAAACTTCTTAAGTGTAAAGTTTTGTTCTGATTAAATTCCTTTTTTTTTCATTTTAATTAAAAAGGTGATGTATATGAATCTGGTGTGTTTCACAAGAAGGATGCTTCTCTGATGGGCAAGCATTCTCTGTTGTTGCCGTAGCTTCTGCTGACTTCAGTCTTATTAATGAGTATTCTTTGTAGTTAATAATCTTTTTCATTTTATAAAGATTCATCAGTTTTGGGTAAACTGGGAGCTTGCAATTACACTGACTTTGATCTGAATGTAAGTCTTTACTGTGATACAAATCATCTCACCAGAATTAAATTACTGAATGGTTAGCCTGTCCACAAACAGTTCCCAGCAAGATGCCTCCATATCAAGAATGTCAAGCAGTATCATTTTGTTAGAGTAGTATATCTAAGCTAGATTGTTCCTGAGGCAAGCTGAGGTTATGTCTCCCAGTCCACAGGGACTGCATTGAAAAGGTGCCTAATTTATTATGATTTTCAGATGTATAAGTTACAGCAAAGAGGTCAAGACCTTGCTTTGGTCTGCATCAGTTATGTAACTTAAAAAACTAAAATATCTCCAGCAATGATTGAGTTGACTGTAAGGAAGATGTTTTTTTAAAAGACGTATCAGAAGTTGTACATGTCTGATAGAGGAGGTCATGGATGCTGTTCATAGCAAGCCCATGGCCAGTGATTATAGGTGTGCTGTAGCTAAAACTGGATACTCTTAGTATTCCCAGAATCCTTTCACAAAAGTAAGCATTCAGGTATGGGGGATCATAATGTCTGTTGTGTATTGTATGATGAGGTCATGTAGCAATACAAAACTTGTCTATAATGTGGCAGTGCTTAAACATAACTGATGAGTAATGTTTTCTTGAGATATCTCAATTATTAGGATTCTAGCTCACATGAACCTGAGGTTCTAGTGATCCTCTTTTGTGATGCATTGTCGATCCAGTACATGCCTGGCAAACACTTTTTCATGTTCTCCTCATCTTCCAAGCAACGCTTTCTTTGAAATGTGCTTGAAGACAATTTATAGGAATGTTCTCCATTTGTGCTTGTTTCAATGGAATTCACAATTAGATATCTTGTCTTTTGGCATATTGTAGGCTTTTTTACCTATGACTTTCATGACACACCTGTTTATGTACTTTTCCTGTGTTTTGAACATCTCCTTAGAAATCATGGTGTGTAGGAATTAGGTGTCAATAGTCCCAGTTAAAGTTTACAAATTCTCTAATGATTACCAGTTGACTTTAAAACATTCATGGGTGCATACCCCTGTACATTATGCACATTTGACAGTTCCCCCTGAACATATCAAGCAAAAGATCCCAGCAGTGCCACCTCTAAACATACTACTAATTCTGATATGATTTTAAGCATGGCAACCATATTGAAAATGGCACTTTCGCATCCATTTTTGTATTCATAATTATGAATTTCGACTCCCAAAGTGTGTCAACTTGGGCACTAGGTCTTACATTATCATGTCAATTTATGTAGCAAGAGATGTTGGTCACCAGTTAGTGTTTAACGCTACAGTGGTTAATTTAGGTTTGTTGTGCCATTTCTTTGTGCAATGGGAATCAGCATTTTGTTTTGTGACAAGTAATCATGGAACAAAGCCCAAGTAGTTTCCAATTTGAATTATTGTAAAACATAGTAAATATTACTTTTTGAAAATGTTGAAGCTAGGATGTCACACCGTGTGTACAGTTGACTGGTTCTGTTAAAGCTATGATGTCACACCGTGTGTACAGTTGACTGGTTCTGTTGAAGCTAGGCTGTCACACCGTGTGTACAGTTGAATGGTTCTGTTGAAGCGAGGCTGTCACACCGTGCGGGTTCTGTTAACTGGGTCTGTTGAAGCTAGGATGTCACACTGTGTGTGTGTTCTGATTATTTGTTCTGTTGAAGTGAGGCTGTCGGGGACATGTTTTTCTCTGTTGAAGTTAAGCTTTAGGTGACCAGTGAAATGCCTAATGACCAAATATTACATGTCCCTTCTCTACATCTTTCCAACATCAAGGAGAGGCATAGCTAGATTATGGTAGATAGGCAAACTGCAGTGTCTTACATGTCTCTTTGATTACATTGCCCCACAGATAACCCGGAGATAGAGGAACAACAAACAATAGACACATATAGGAGTTTAAAGATGGTTTATTGAGGGGAGAAGTATTGTCACTTCCCCTGTAACTAGCCAGGATCAACAGTTTTATCACCAAGCACATTCATTGTTGAAGCAGACTCAGGCAAACACTTCCATGGGTCACGTTTCATCATCACTCTTCCCTTTTGAAAACTCCCCTTGACAGAAAATTGATAAGTTTTGGTTTTAAACTCACACTTATAAAAACCACATGTCATTTGTTATCAGTCCTGGTGATAAGAGAGAAGGTTCTCCATTGGAAGGAGACTTCATACAAAGTGGAAATACTCCAATCTTGAGGTACACATGCTTCGGAGCTAATCATAAAACAAATAGCATTCCAAACTTTATTTCAGTATCGCTAAAATGTCCCCATAATACAAATCTTTCGGGGAAAGTTAATATTCCTTTCTGAAATTTGAAATGTTCTAAAACTGATGACTTGTTCACACTAATATTATTTTTTTAGTAACAACATGTCCTGGATTTTGAAAGCACTTTAATAACCATATTTATCTCCCATTTCCTGCCCCAAACTGTGGCTGATGAAGTGCAGAAATCAGTATAAATACATATGGATATTTGATATAGAAAATAACACGTATTTATGAAGGAAACCAATTAGCATGAGACCACAAACAGGGCTAGCTGGTCTGCAGCAAGCTGAGTTAGGGTAGGGACAAGGGGTAGGGACATGGAGGTTACTGCAAGTGCATAGACCGACAAGGCAGGTGGATCCGCCAGACTAGTGTAAACACAGCCAGTCTCCACATACAGGGTAGTTGGATGCAGCCGCCATCCACAGCCTCACTGTCATGTGCAGCACCAGTGATATTTTCCACACACCCAATGTTGTTTCACCTGCAAATTGTTTACCCTCAATTAAGCTGGGGTGTGCGCAGTGTAATAACATATCGCTTCACAGCTTTTTCCAAGTGAAATTCCTTCAATTCTCAGACTGGAATGATCTTGGTCTTTGGTTATAAAACCAGTATTAATTTCAAACATTTACCCAAGTGAGGATAATGTTTGAATGGGTTACCATTCCAGGAATCCTCAGTGCACTCCTCATCCAATGTTGTCAATGCAATTACATGTTCTGTATGGTGATGGTATCAAGCCATGCAAACACCAACACTTCTGAATCATTTTTAGCTGTCACATTGTGTGCCAGTCAGATATTGGTTGACACCACTGCAGGCAGTGTCACCACTTAGAGATACAGTAGAGGCATACAGTGCTCAGTTTACACATCAGCAGCAATAGTCGCTATTTGTAAATTGTTTTCCAGAAAAGTTTCACTGAGAGGTATGTGATGTTTCAGACTGCGCATTTCAAACCTGGACACAATTGATACTGGCTTCTACACATGCAGAGCTTCAAACAGTTTTGGACAAGAAGAGACAACTGGTGTCCTTGCTGTCCGCAATGGTAAGTATCAGCTACTCTAGCATTTGCATCTCAAGTCATATAATAATTAACTGTCAAACATACTGATGAATAAATTGCAAGTGATAACGTGTCATTTGATTTTCTGAGCAAGCAATTTGTTTTATGTGTTTATGCTTCCATCAATCAAATAAAAGATTAGGACACACCCACTTGAGGACTACTTATTCCTGATTGGCTGATAATAGGGTGACTGGGCTTATGTTGCATATTTGTGCTGAATGATGTTACTGATTTCGTAAAAGTCTGTGAAGTTATTATTGTTGATGTATTTATTTATGAGAATTGACACTTTGCATTCACATTTGTGTTTTTTGTTTATACCTCTGTAAACATGAAAAATATTGATTGGTCAGTTCTTAAATACAATAACTTCAGTGACAGAATGTGGTCCTTAAGTGTTTGTTAAAGTGAGACAGTCAATTGTAACAGCCTTGAATTGGTATCTTTGTTTCAATAATTTGCTTCACTTCACACTTTGTGCCTTTCATGTTTGTATATATCCACAAATAACAGTGTTTGCCATTCCACCTCTCACCATCCTGTTTGCATGGTCCTGTTTGGGTGTGGCCATTTGGTGAAGAAATACATCAAGTGAAATAGAGATCACCAGTGCGCAACAATAGTCAGATGTTGCAAATAAGGGTCATTAATGATATGAAAAATGATTAATGAAATTCGAAATACAAAACAAATGTCAATGAACAACGCTGATATATCATACAGGTAACAATGCAACAAAGAACAATGGGTACTGAAAAACATCTGTCCACATAAACATAAACACTTAAGGACAACATTCACAATAAAGAATGCCCGATGGCGCTGCAGCTTATTCTTCTGTGTAAGATACATGCATGCAATGAGCAACAGGGTGCCAAGGTGCCCAACACATTTATTTATTACATCATTCCTTGTGCTCTTACTGTGTTATGTCATGTACATGTTGCCAGTATAGTGCAACTCTGGTCGTCGGGATGTTTTGAAAATGCCTTCACTTATCTCGAAGAAAGGCATTGAAAAATAATGAGCAAACTATGTTAATGAAACCTTATCTGAACATACTTTTCAGTATCATGTCAAATGACTATCAAAAAGGTATATCAGTTAATATTATTGTGAGTAATAATATGTTGTCCTTGTTTCACTGAGTGAGAGCACCAGACGGACGTACGCTGTGAAAATAGGTAAACTAGGAGTTGCCATAGGTGTTATATGATGTCAGATCCAGCTTAAGTTAGCTGTCTCTGTAGTGACATTGGGCTGAAAGATCTGGGAACTAATTCAGCTGTAGCAAAAGTAAGTTGTGCATTTGTCAAATTATCTTGTGAAAAGATGAGATTAAAAAATAACTTCATTTAAAACTCATTTAAAACTCTGTTTGCTGCTGTAAAGTATCATATAAGAATGGCAAACATTGTATATGGGACAAAATAGTGCAAGTGATTCAAGGACATTTAATTGGCTAACCAAGCAATGTTTTTTGCATTTGAATTTACATAAAAACTAATGAGGCCAGATCCACTTGATGATTAGATATGCAGTCTGTAAAGTAAGTTTTGGGCTCGGTTGCTATTGGTGTTGCCGTTTGCATTGGCATTCCCATGCTATTCTGAGCCATAACCTGAAAGCTGTTCAGTGTTTTTCAATGAAACTTGACATATGCATTGCTCATCAGCTTAACTGGTGCCTTTTACTACTTGAAATTTTGCTCAACTTTCTTTTGTAACATTTCCATGGAAACAATTTGGACAAGTCTGAAACAACTCTAGGCTTCGTTTCTGGCCCATTACTCTTGAACTAATGAATATTTTTGTATGAAACTATACATGTGCAAGGACCACAAGCTCAACTATTGTCTTTTCATATTTTTCCGTTTATATTTTTTATAATTCCTTGTGTTTCCATGGAAACAATTTTGGCTTAGTGTCAAACTCTACAGCAAAGGAATATTTCTGCATGAAACCATTATCTTTCCAGGTTATATTTTGTTATTGTTGGGTTTTTTTTATTTGCAAACACATTTATAGTAATAACTGAACTAATGGATGATTGTATAAAAAACAGGAAGGGGGGGGGGGGGGAGACATGTATTTATGCATAAAACACATTCTACATGTAGTTGTATTTGTTTAAAAATGTAAACAATAGCAACTTCTACCATACTACCACTGTCGCTATTCCGAGATGTGTCATAAATCATGCAAGGCAACATCGTTATAAAAAAAACATAAAAGCAGACAGCAATGGTTTAATTTGTGTAAATACCATCCTCATTTAAACAAAAATCCACATCTGGCCACACTGAGATGTAAACTGATTAACTGCCTTACATTTGTAAAACTAGGGTCTTTTGAAACGAATATCACCACTATAGTGCTGACATTTGGCTACAAGGTTGTACATATTTAGAATTGAAGCCTGGGCGAAAGATTACCATACCATTGTATTTAATCAAATTAAAGTAGAAAATAATAATATGTTCATTATATATATTATCGCATATATCATGATGATGAATAATAACCAAACCCATATCGGTAACTGTTTCTTTTGGTTTTTGACAAAGTGTATGTTTATTGCTGTTCATTTCCAATTTTGATGTTTTCAACACAAGTGTCATCTAACAGATTCTTATTTTTGCTAGCCAATTCTTTTATCTGATGAGTTATTGGTACATACATTTTTGTGCTGAAATCGGCGCACTTATCCAATTCTAAGGGTAAACTATTTTGCATCAGAGAGGAAAGACAAAGTTTGGAATATTTTCAGTGTGACATGTAAATTGTATGTGTGGCAATACACATAATTCCTGCAAATATCCTACCTCTATTACATCATAGCCACAAATTCCCATTTTGGCAATTATCACACTATAAAATCTTTAGATTTTTTCGAAAGACGTCCTCTTCACTGCCAATTATCCCATAGTCTTGAGGTAAACCCTATCCCTTGTCAAACTGCATCTGCGCATGCGCAAGGCGGGAAAACATCACTTCTTTCCCGTGTGTGTTGGATCAACAAGCAAAGTTTTTTGCTCATCAATCCAAACACGTTTTTCGGTTAATAATTCACAGCTAGTATAAATCTAAAAAGATTACAATAGTCAACCAACGATCATCATTGGATATAGCAGACAATCTACGATCGTCAAGTTTTGCAGCAGACGACCTTCGTCAGTCAAGATTGCTGAAACGGTGGAATAAGAAGCAAGATCGTTGACGTAAGTAGGTAGATTTAGTTTACGTAGTGTGGGGTATGGATGCCTCCCCACTACCGTCATCGGGAGTCTGCTCGGGGTGTGGAATTGATCAAGTGATCGGGGACCCTCACCCTAGATGTAGTACGTGTAGAAAGAGCACGTGCACGATGCACGTACTGCAAGGACTTGTCAAAAGAAAAATTTGACAAGCTTTATGAAGCCTTAAATTGTCCCAAATCAAAATCCAAGGAGGTACTGCAAGGATTTGTCAAAAGAAAAATTTGACAAGCTTTATAAAGCCTTAAATTGTCCCAAATCAAAATCCAAGGAGGAAGACAAGATCATCGGACAAAAAATATGCATCGTTCTCTCCCAAAACTAAATAAAAATCAAATGTGGAAAAGTGTTGTGTCTCAGGTAAATTGACTTCCTTAGAGAAACACGGGCTCAAAAGAGGTGATGAATAAAGAGAACCCGTTTTTTCCTTTTGAGGGAAAATCCCGTTGCTCAACCCACCCGCCCAAAACTAAGGAGCAGGCATCCAGCTCTGGTCTTGGGACCGCAGCCTTATGCCTGGGTGCTACGGGTAGTTTGGTCACTCATGGGTTTAAAGAAACATTGAGCCCAAATCTATTCCGTTCTTCCCCTTGAGTATGACTAAATGGCCTTAATCGCTGACAACATCCATGTCCGAAATGTTTGACAAACATTTTCAAGCGATATCACAGGATATAAATAAACTAAAACAACATGCAGATCTGAAAAATACGACAAGATCTAGGTCACTTGATTCAGATAGCAAACAAAAGTCCTATTTACATCGTCACAGGTCAGAAAGTTCACAGGACCCCTTGTATCTAGGGAAAGTAGTCACGATAGCACTATCTCATCCCATGCTACTCGGGAAAAGAAACATGTAGCACGAGAATCTCACGGAAATAAACACCATTCTTCCAGGCGGACATATCAATCTTACACGCCCTACAGTGAGGAAAATTGTGCTAAGAGTTCCTATTATACAAAGTGTGCTCTTTCAGCTACAGTCACACGCGAGAATCGCGTCTATAGCTCGGACAGTTATGCATCACCTAGCTATGTTAGTTATACAGCAAAATCCTCATGCAGCTCGAGCCAGAAATCGCAGCAGAGAGATAGCCATACACCACGTGATGCCATTTCACCCCAGTGGCAAGTGCCCGGGGGGTACGACCGAGAGGATATTACTGGCGCTTCTCAATATTGTACGTATGCTTCGCAGGGGGATATGAATAGTACACTCACGTTCAAACCAAACGACTACTCGTTTAGAGATATCATCTATGAAATCCATCAATTGATCCCATCTGTAAATCGGACATATTTTACGGCAACCTGACAAATCTCCACCTTCACGCCTGGAAACTATCGCGAAAAAGATGCAAGTTTCCGTTTTTTCTAAATCAGCTTCAGACGAGGTGGCTAGCTCATGGAGACCATCTTCCTCAGCTATCTATAACCTCAGATGGAGAAAGTTCTGCCAGTGGCGAATAGAACGAGGGTTGCGTGACGAAAATATGACAATACCTATAGTGGCTGATTTTCTTCTTCACCTGAGAAATGAGAAAGGGTTCAGACATGGTACAATTGAAGGCTATATATCAGCATTAGCCTCAGTACTACAACATGATGGTTTATCCATAGGATCTCACCCAGTATTAAATCGACTCATGAAATCGTTTCACTGGAAGACATTAAAATCCCACACACCTTCCCTAAATGGAATTTATCCATCGTTCTGTCGGCACTGATGGAAGCTCCATATGAACCAATGGCAGAGGCTACACTTTTAACAGTTTCCAAAAAGACGGCCTTCCTCTTAGCGTTAGCTACAGCTGCTAGAGTGTCTGAGCTTGACGCTATTGATATCTCATCTATTACGCATTCACAAGATTGGAGCAAAATATCTTTCAGATCACTACCAGAATTTATCGCCAAAAACCAGGCATCAGCGTTTGGGCCTCTAGGACATAGACAATACTCTATCCCATCATTGAGTAAAACAGTGGATCATACAGATAGACTATTATGCCCCATCAGAGCTCTGAGATACTACATTTCAGCTACTCAGAACCACAGGAAGAAAAGAAAACGGCTCTTTATCTCTTGCAAGCCTTCATCAGAAAAGGACATTACTAAGGCTACTGTGGCAGGATGGCTTAAGAACACTATATCTGATAGTTATCTTCAAGCCCATCTCTCTACACCAGAATGGGGAAGTTGCAAGGCTCATGAAATCCGTGTTCTAGCAACAAGTCTGGCCTCATGGAATTCAGTTTCCATCGAACAAGTGGTATCAAGCTGTCAATGGATATCCCACAATATGTTTACTCATTTCTACCTACGAGACGTACAACATGATCTAGAGGGGCTATACTCCCTGGAGGCCTTGGTGGCGGCCCAGGCTATAGTCAGTAGCCTATCCATCCCCTGTTCTGTGGAAGTTAGGGGGGGTGAAGATCCCCAGAAGTACCTCAAAATAAGGTAAGTTAGCCTTTACATTATGTCAACTGGGTTGGACAGATCATTGGCTAACATCTGGGATCATAGATCATAAGGTGATAGGGTTATTACATTGTTAGTTGCTCAGCGTAACATGTGTAACTACCGGAGGTGTTGTCGGGGAAGACTTCAGAACCGAAATTATGAAAAGAGTATGTTTTATCACCAATATATAAAGGGAAACACGTCATCAGCGTTAACGTACGTCATTATCATACCTGAGGTGAGATAAGTATATATGCTTGTTGGCTATAGAGCAACAAGTATATAGAAACGTCACAATGACAAATGAACCGGAAGTGACGTCATAGCTGACCTCAGAACCGGAAGTGACGTCATAACGACCCAAGTGATGTCACAGGAGAATGAACCAATGGTGTCATCATAAATGCTCTCAGAACCGAAAGTGACGTCAGAAAGGTCATTAACTGAAAAAAAAATCATATAAATAAGGTCAAATATCCACCAAAAACAGGTAACAATCATGAGATCTTAAAACAGGAAGGACGCCACAAGTGCCAAGTCTTCTGCAGGTTTGCCAAGGGTGGAATCAGGAAGTCTGGCATTGAGTCATACCCCGTTATGCCTTTGTGTTTTCCCTTACTTTAATGCTGGCAATTATCTGGGAGTACTAGATGACAAGATCCCACCTGTCCCTCTGGTAAATACTGGCTATGATGTAATAGAGGTAGGATATTCGTAGGAATTATCAAACAATAGTTATCATTGTGTATAATTCTAAGAATACTACCTCTATTACATCAGGAAATAGTCCCTCCCACCTCCCCAATATATCTTACATCTACTTGGTGAAGGTTATTGGAAAAAAGTGATGTTTTCCCGCCTTGCGCATGCGCAGATGCAGTTTGACAAGGGATAGGGTTTACCTCAAGACTATGGGATAATTGGCAGTGAAGAGGACGTCTGTCGAAAAAATCTAAAGATTTTATAGTGTGATTATTGCCAAAATGGGAATTTGTGGCTATGATGTAATAGAGGTAGTATTCTTAGAATTATACACAATAACTATTGTTTGATGTCCATACCTCAAAATTTCTTATATATGTATCTCATTTATATATACAGTCGTACCTCGTTTATGCGGACACTTGCGTCATTTCACAATTCGTCCGTATAAACGAATTTCCGTATAACTGAAACCAGCTTCTTGCTGGAAGAGTTACTTCCCTTCAATTATGTAACTCATGACAGATGACAGAGCAAACAGATACATCCACTCAATCTTTATTCAAGACATACACGTTAAAAAAAATATGTCATAGAAGTTTGAACTTTACCACATTTTGAGGTTTGAATTTTAAACAATAATTCCAAATTGTCCAGATCGCCTGTGTTCTCGTAATAAAAATGTTTAAAATGTCACCAATTGTCGATTTTCCTATGGTATGTCCAAATTCAGTGCCATAATGCTTACTGATGGTTTCCAAACTTGCTGACTTCCTTGCAGACGCCATATTTATCGAATGGGATTACATGTACAATAAACAAACTTGTCTCAAACATAACTCAGTGTCACTTGGTTAATTGATTTCTCACGAATCAAAGGATTACCACCAGCGGAAGTGTATTGTCCGGGTAAGTGAGACAATTTTGTGAGCATTTCAGTGTTTTGTGTATGAAAATGACCATCCGGTTCCGGAAACTGCATTTCCGTATATACAGGTAAATTTATATAGTAATTATTTCGTTTTGAATGAAAATCGTCCGGGAACCGAGGTTTCCGGATATCTGAAGTCGGTATAAGCGGGGCATGACTGTATGAGAATATTTTTATTCACTTATAGTAAAAACTTTTCTTTTAAAATATGTAAACCTCGATTTACCATCTCTGCAATATGTTATTAATTCAAACTCTATACGGTTGAACATGATATTTATTGTGTAACTTGATTAATTCAAAGATCAAGATTCTGCGATTCTGTTGATGAATTAGTGACTTTGTATTTAATGTGTATATCATTAATGTGACTGAGGTCAAAAGGTGTGTCCAGCGTTCAGTTCAAAGTTGAATTTAAAAATATATATAAAATAACATTTGTTGTATTTTAAGTTCACCTTGCACTGAAACTTTTAGGAAATAATACTAGTAAGTATAATTATATAACTACACTTACTAGTATTTCACTCAAGCTAGCATAGAGCTCTTTAGAGTAAGTGTCACAAAGCAAACCCCGCTCTCACAATTATTTGTGTTATAATGATAGGTCAGCTCACATGAAGATATGAAAAAATAAATAAACATCACACACTACGAATGAACATGTACAAACACATAAAAGTAATATTATCGATTTGTTTTAATGTTCAAATTTCATTTGTTTCATAGATGTTTCTTGAATGAATGTCAAAAATGTGTTTGGTGAAACGTGGGTGGGTGCGTGGGGTGGGGGCTTACACCTAGTTGTGCCCATGAATAATGACCTTTCTTTGTAACATTTCATACTTTTATTTTGGCAGCATTTGACTATTATAGCGGACTGGTGATGTTTACTTCATTTGATATGTGTTTTGACCATATGACCACCGATAGTCCTGAGTAGCAATACTGTGGTGTGTTGCAGAGCCTGCACCAGACCCACCGAGTTCAGGGGGGAAGAACCCTGTCAAGCCAGGTGATGTGGATTTCAAGGCAGAACTCCCAGGAGATGGAGATGAGTAAGTTTTCAAAGAGTGTGGAAGTAGTTAACACTATTTAGACTAATGCAGAACAAAAAAACTGTAATATAATCACCAGTAAATACCTGACCAAAATAATGAAAGAAGGAAAAGAGAATATGACTTTTTATTATATTTTCATTATTAGTTTCCATTTTATATGTATATGTATGAATTAAAAAAAACCTGCAAAACAATAAATATACCTTTTTATAAAACATTGGACTTTTCTACATGGAAATTTGATTAGAAGAAAATGTCAATATAAAGACAAATATAGTTTTATTTATAAGTGGGGAATATTGTAGCAAGTTACAATTAGTAGAAAGAGAGCATTTGTTAACTCAGTAGGTCAGGTATAGTGAGTGCTTAAAGAAAAGTAGCTACTTGTGTCTATCAGTCAGGCAACAGAGATCCTTACAACAGTACCAAAATGCCTACATGCGCACACCAAATGTCAAATATATAACTGTTGTTTAAATGTGTCACTTTTTTCCTTTAAATGCCGATAACTATTTGCTGGTTCCTATTACATAAGAGATGTCACAATAAACATTCGGGTTGTTTCTCAGCCTTCTTCCTGCTGAAGAGGAGTGCAACAAGTAATGCAGAATGGAGGACATAAGTTTCCACTTTTCTTATCGGTTACTGTTTTTTTCCCCAGATTCAACGGCAAATACAACTCTGAGTTCCTGCCAGGAAAGTGAGTATGGTGATTGGCTATGATAGCACCAGATCCTGGTATTTTTTTCCTGTTTTCAAAGTGCATGAGCATTGGAAACAGAGTGTTCCATATCGGTTACAAGGTTATCGTCCCATGTACATTCTAGTCATAATTTTTAACATAGGAGAGCAAATTTGCCCTTTTCACTGTAAATGGTTTTGACATGACATTTTCAAGTTTTGATGTGTAATAGATATTTGAAAATCTTCTTTAATTATTCTCCAGTGGTGAAAGTTAACTATCAGAATACGTTCAAGCTAGTAAGTGGTTGTGTAAGAATTGAGCTGAATGGCATCCAAGCAAAAGGGTATTGTTGCCTTCATAGAGTGGATGGATGTACAACAATATGAGCACATCAGCACTACCGTGTCCGGCACATGTTGTATTAAGCCATACAGGGGTGATTGAAACCATAGGGCAATTGCAAAGAGGCTTTGAAACGCCCACCTTAATGAATACCATCAAAAACAGGTTGGGGACTATTAGGCAGTGCTGTTTATGTTTCATATGTTGATACAGTTGCCACTACAGAGGCAAGGCTTGGCAAGGGCTGGTCTAAATAAATGATTGCTCATTACCCAACAGTGATAACATCTTGATGTGCTCAAATAGCAGATCACATTTGCACTACAACAACAAACTATCTTCCATAAATATATTGACCAGCACCCAAGGCCTATTGTTTACATTTTGAAATGATAAATCACAGACTGGATTACATCAATTATGAGCATTAGAGTTACATGATGCTAGTTCAACACTAAGTCAGCCCATGTGTGAGTGATTAGTGTACTAATGAGTGCAATTACTGTCGACTATACAATAGTGTTAATGTGGTGCTGGAGACCACACCCCTCCCCCACCTCACACCTCCACCATGCCCAACCCCCTACAGCTGTTTGAGGGGACATGGGTCAAATATCTGCATTAGAAAAAAAGAAAACGAGCATAGGGGAGTAATGAATTTAATAATTGGCAGTGAAATAGTTTGATATGATCTGAATTTTAGGGCCAAATTGCTTTTCGATGATTTGCAACAGGGAATGGAACCTTTTATGTCTAATGCTTTAAATGTTATGTGTGTAAAACTGTGTATGTCCCACTGTGTTAAGTGCATGTTGCTGTACTACCTGTGACAGTTTGCCTGAATAACATGTCCTACATGTATTGTCAGGGAGGAGAAGGAGGAGGACCAGGGCTCAGGCTTCTGCCAGATCTACAGAGGGAGCACCTGCTCCAAGTTTGTGGGCAACATGAGCATTTATGTCACATCCAAACTGACACAGAGTCGCAAGGAAGAGAAACTCATAGGTAATTAAAACACTTTCCTATCTTGTAGCTCAAGACCAGGCAATTTGCTTGTGATAATTCCTAAAATGGAAGTATCAGTTGGTATGATACATGTATGGTATGGAATGTTTCAGTATGGATGAATGATGGCACATAATGTCTCTGGGTAATACATGATATGAAATGTTTCTTCTTCGGTGATGCATGATATGAAATGTTTCTTCTTCGGTGATGCATGAAATGAAATGGTTCCACCTGGGTAATGCATGATACAAACAGATTTCTGTATAGTACTGATGTTAAATACTCCAGCACCGTTATGTAGAAGCTAATTATCTACAACATAGACATTTCATTTTTAAGGATATGATGTCGTCATTACTATATGAAGCCGAATTGTCAAACAGAACAATGTATTGTGTAAGAAGGGGTGTAACCAAAGTAATTAATTAGTTGTTTAATTAAAGATATCTGCAGCTGTTTGGTGTGTGACAGGGAGTGAGTCAGACAGAATAACAGCCCTTTGACAGAGATTGATATCCAGAGACAGATAGACACCTGCTTACCAATATCCAGTGGTGCAGTGCCAGGAGGGGGCAGCACCTTAAATCTCCTCGAGCAGGCCCACTAGCACTCCATCGTTTGGGGCTTGGGTGCAGTGTATTGCATGTACAGCTGG
Organism: Haliotis cracherodii; assembly: GCF_022045235.1. Classification (NCBI taxonomy): domain Eukaryota; kingdom Metazoa; phylum Mollusca; class Gastropoda; order Lepetellida; family Haliotidae; genus Haliotis; species Haliotis cracherodii. The sequence continues at coordinate 51,921,296 of NW_027266297.1, read as the reverse complement.
GTTAACCAGCTGAAAAAGACAGTATAATGTACTGATAAAGGCTGTGGATTGAGAAATACCCGACTTCTTCATGTTGTGGCAGTTTGGAGAGCTTAGTTTTGTAAGATTTAGCTATTAGACTTGCTGCTATTTCATGAATTTGATTGCTTATCTCAGGTTGTCTGTGCTTGGTGTTATCTGCTTATTTATGTGTCCTGCTTCAACTTTCACCCTGGCTGGGGAATTTCAGCCTGCTCTGAAAACTGTTCCCTCAGGACCTGTCTTTTGAAATACCCTAATTATTTTGCCGAGAACTGATTAGGGTGTGATGCCATTGAGGTTATGTCACTAGGGGCATAACTGGTGGTGGTGGGGGGCTCATTAGGTTCTTCATCACGCACTAGTGTTGGTCACACTCATCAGACTCTTGAAACAAAGAACGGCCTTTGCATGTGATTTGATATACTCTCAGTATGACCTATTGGACTGCCACCTGGCAGGTACATTATTATCACCCATGATGCCGAATGCTCCTTATATATTACACCATGGAAACTAGATATACTGCTACTGCCTCATGAAGATGACTCTATACCTCAACATGTGTCCATGTAACTGGTCTGGGCAGCACAATCTTTAGCTATAAGAGTTTATGTCACATATGCAGGTATGTGATGATAATGTCATTTATATTTTCATATGAACCAATCAAATCAAATGTTTTTTTGTAGAGGTGTATGAATGAAAAAAAGCTTGCTCATCAGGTATATGTCATTTCTGGGGAAATATGGAGCCGTGAAGATCCGGGGTAGAATAGGTCTTCAGACTTGGTTAATGCATGTCATCGTATCCCAATTGCATGGATCGATGCTCATGATGTTAATCGCAAGATATAATGATCCAGACTTGATCCAGACTTGATTATTTACAGACCGCCGTCATATAGATGGAATATTGCTGAGTGTGGCATTAAACAACAAACAAACAAAAATCTGGGGAAATATGAAAGGTGTGTGTTGAACTATTGTTTTATGTATCTTCCAGCTGGCTTTGCTGTGATTGGGTCATCTAGCCACCTGTCCTCCAAGTGCCAAGAGTACGCCATCCGCTCCCTGTGTTTCCACTCCCTCCCTCTGTGCGACACAAACACCAACAACCCACGGCCACGGCAGATCTGCAAGGACGAATGTGAAATCCTGGAGGAGTCAATCTGCAAGACTGAGTATATCCTAGCCAAACAACACCAACTTATAGGTGGGTGTTAGATACGACAGATGTCAATTTACAGTGTTTTCCAAACAACACACAGTTTACATGTTTATTCTGTTGACTGGTATTAAGGTAGTTCAAAGGCAGTAAAATAATTGAACCTACAACAGTTCACTGGCATCTGTCTAGACTGCTGGAGTGGTCAATGGTGCCTAGTTTGAAACGAGTGGGTAGAAGTCTTGATCCCAGCAGTGATAACTCACCGGATGCCTATTGTGTTATTCCTATTCTTTGAATGACATTGTTATATACTTGTTACAACTGCTGCTCATTAAACCATGTTTGTGTTTATATTTAAGTTGGTATTTCCGCCATCCAAAGTGTGCAGTGAGGCCGTCTTATTGTTGATAGTCATTTTGTAGACATAAATGCGAAGTTTCATTAATGCGAACATAGACCACTCGCATTTTTCGCATTTAATTCCCGCTTTCATTAATTTCAAGATTTACAGTATATTGAATGAACAAAACAAGCCACAGCCTGTTTCCAGCAGGCGGCAAACCAGTGATCTGACCAATGAGTGCTCAGGTTACATCTTCCAACCAGCAATATATCTCCTGCAACATAGGCCACTGTGGCCATCTATTCCACAAGTTGCTTCAATGTCGGTCAGAGACAGGGTTTGCACAAACTTCTTGCACAGGGTTGGGCTCAAAATGCATGCACATTTCACTTGTGTGTGTTATAATCAGCTTTATTTCGTTCACTGACTAAAGGATAGACACGCATCACTACAACACTTCAAAGCATGTGTGAAGGAGGAAAGTAATGTATACAAACCCATGAAATATTGAAGTGGAAATCCTAGAGGCATCAATCTTAAGTATATTCTAGTTGAAACAACATGATTTTAGATGGTGTTAAATCCTTGAGGCATCAATAATGCTGTTGGATATTTCTTATTTTGGTTGCAAGTGACCTTTTAGTGTCTCTGTGTTTCAGGCAACTCACTACTGCCAGACTGCAAGAAGTTGGCAGGCCCTGGCACACCGGAGGGAGATAACTGTATTCGCGTCGGCATCAGCATCACAGAGGGCTACAATAAGAGTGAGTAGTATGACAGGACACAGCCACTCAACAGTTGCACTTGCATCCAATTCTTAACTAGGTTGCATCCAAGATCTTTTGACATTATGTCAGTCAGACCTACATAAGTATATTACTAGCATGGTCATCTTGGATTTGTAAAAAGTGTTTCACCTAAAATTACTCAATCCCATTAAAATCAGATCGTAGTTCTCGCTATCGCTGAACAAAGATCTGAGGACATCCCATTACGGGTCATGTCAGAACGAACTTTCACCCAACGAATCAGTGCGTCGCTTACAAGATCATGAAAGTGACAGACGGAATTTGTTTTCGAGAAAGCTGCCTTCTGATTGGCTGATGTCAATTTCTTGTCAGTCATTTCATTGATCGGTCAAAGTTCGTGAAAGGTCTTTCTGACGAGACCCGTAATGGGATGTCCTCAGATCTTTGTTTAGCGGTAGCGAAACCTAAGATCTGATTTTAATGAGATTGAAAATGTTGCATGATTTGGTTCAAGATAAAACTGTGAACACATAATGCATCAGTGATGCCCCTTTTGTGGTGATTAATTGTGAATATATAATAGTCTACAAGTGCTGAAACCATATTCTTGATATCACTGCAATCATTGTTGCATTTACTTTGTATGGATGATCCCAGCAATCATGTCATATATTGATACAATTGTTGATATTGTCTAGCCTAATTTAATTGTTCTTATAGTTTCTTATTACTATGTAGTGTATTTTCCAACTTTATCCCACAATTTGCTGCCATGAATATACTGTGCATAGTAACAAGTTTGTCGTTATAATTACAGAGCACAATTGTTACAATGGCACTGGGACAACATATGAGGGAAATGTGAGCAAAACAAAGAGTGGCTTCACTTGCCAGAAGTGGAACTCGGACACACCCCATCAACACTTCTTCAAATCCTCCCGATACCCGATTGTTGGTGAGTATGTCACTGAATGAGGAATAATACATGCAAATAATCTACCTCTATTACATCATTGCCATAAATCTTGCGTTTTGTCTAACATCACACTATAAAAAAATCAGATTTTCAACAGAAGTCCACTTCACTCTCAACTGTTCATAATCAGTTGTGCCTGTGATAGTATCCCACCTTCCAAAGCATCCATGCATGTGCATGGCAGGAAAACCTTACTTCTTCTTGCATATCAGTTTTGGTCCATTCATGACTTCTTGCCCATCATCTGCCTATCATGCTGGAGGTACTGTACTATTTCTTGTACAGAAGAGGACAGATATCTGATGTTTTCATTGAACTCATGGAATCTGGGAATCATTTTAAGAAGTGGGAAGATGCTAAAAGGACAGTAGTGAGTTTGTCTACATCTGTGAGTGAGAACTGTACTTCCTCAGCTGACACTCCCAAGACACCAACTGACCCTGATGTTCCATACCAGACAGAGGCACCCCTGCAAATATCCATGAGCTTGTTGATGCAACTACAGTCTTCACTCTCTCTTGTGCCCTTCAATATACTGCTTGCTCGGTTATGGCATGCGCATGGCTCCCAAATTTACTTACATTTTAATAAACTCCAGTTTTAGACTGACACAATGTTTTATCCTTATCACTGGATCACTGATCACATGTAACACTGGAAATACCATGTCAACAAATCCAAACTGAAGTATGCAATCCTGTTATTATACTCTCTGGTTATATAAAATAGTAATGCCATCAATCGCAAAGAGCAATGAATAACAAAGCATGGTTTATTTCACGATAAAATATTGTTCTATCATGACGTAATTTCTGGAGAATTGAATATGTGCTCGCAACTTGATGATGTCACATATTGGACTACAGTATTTTTGAGATGGAAGTGTCAAGTGAATTGTTCATCATGTGCTGTGGCTAAACGATCACATCTAAAAGTGGGTGAGATATGATAATCTGTTTTAGGAGAAAAGGTACATGTAACTGACTTGAGGATTGTGAGAATATGCGGGAAATACCCACCTGTGAATAAATCTCATATGAAATACATGACTTGTGGTCGTTTATCATACAATAAACCACTGCAGTGTTTTTGTTCTACGATAAACAACTCCCACTCGTCGTTTATTGCTTAAATAAAAATGTGTTTGTTGTATATCTGAACTTACGTTTTTAATATAATATATTAACTTAATTCAAAATTTCATTCAATAATATTGTGAAGTTCACACAATATATGGCTGTTCCCTTGGACAAGAGGTTGGTCACATAACCGCGAAACTGTAGTTCATAGATGTGTGAATGACACATTTTGACACTCAAACGCTTTTCACGATACTGCATTCTTGACATGACGTAAACACTGAAGGACTACTTCCAATTCCCTGGGCAAACCCCTGGGAATTCCCTAGCACGTAAAAATACAGACGCATTGATTCTCATCATTTGTTTAGCATACATTGGGATAAGTCAGAAAGTTTGTTTGCATGCCCGTTAAAGGACATCTCGCTACAACCCACCCTACAGAACAAAATGAAGAAAAGCACATCCAAACTATCATATTATCAGCTTGATTTGTGTCTAGACTACAGTGACAGTGTACAGCAATCTATGAATTTACCTTGGTATCTGTTTGACACATCAATACAATCAGTCGGTGATGACTAACACTTGTAATAGCCACAGGTTAATTAAAAACTTCGGAAATCTCTCCCATCACGTTTATTGTGTCAGCCATTTTGGCATTGTGTACTCGATGTACATGTATTACGACATGGTATCATTGTGACAGACCTACTGAGGTAGTTCTTAACAGACCTTTCTCATCTTATGAGGAAACTATCTGAATACATTATTGTACAGAAACTACAAAAAAAAATTCCTGTTGAGCATAAGTTTATTCTGCGATACAGCTGGCTGTCAGTGTAAACATGAAGTCACATGTACTAAATATAATTGTGTATAGATCTAGGTCTACAACCTTAGCGGTAAAAAAATAGTGATATAAAAATATATTTTAGCAATATGTGTGTAAAGTGATCAGTAGATCGCACAACTCACCGTTATTTACAGCAACCACGGTCAGATTGGCACCTTGAAACAAACTTTAGTTGTCAGAAATTGGATACATGTATCATAAATGCCATACTTCGACTTGTTAAAACAATTTATTGTGGCAATTTGACTATAACTATAACATAACTATAAAACAATGCCTTGGAGAGCAGGAAAGACAATTTAAATGGTAAATCATCATGTCTAGTGATGTTTTATATCAAACTTCATATTTTTATCAAGTTTGTTATTCCTGTTTGTTTACGTGAATTTGCTGAAGGGATATGGTCTGTGTTTTTTACTGTTCATAACACTCAGTAAATCTTTTTTTACTCTATGGATCATAAACAACTACTTTTCTAATCTTTTTTCAAACTCTGAAACATGCAATGTAGATCGTGTTAGGTAGGCAGAGCATGTACAGTTCTGTTCTGTCTGGAGATGGCTTCTTGGCCCAACAGCTGTGTATGAGAGAGAAACCATCTAGGCTTGGTTTGGGGCAGTACCCGGTAGTTACAGAAACCATGCTATAGGTTGAAATGGCAGTACTTGTCTTTCAGCATAAGATTTTCACAAGCCGAAGACACAAATGAAGACACAGAGAAGCTGTCCATGCCAGTGATAGTCAAAAATACATCAAAATCGGTTCTTGTGAAAAGAAAATTACCAAAAGGAATGGCATGTGTGGCTAAAATAATAGATAATGACTTGTATTGTTCTGCACAACCTGTATTATTATGCCAGCAAGATACGCTTCTAAATGGGTAGTTCCAATTTTAGTTAAAAAAGTATGGCTAAAACATTCTTGAGGTAGAAACACTTACCTTGTCCTGATAATTGAAAGGAAATCCAATAAAGGATGGTTTATGACTTGCTTTAAAATATGCTCTTACAAGATAATTTCACATTGTTTTGGGTACTATATTGGCTTGACTTCTTGATTTTACCAGAGACAACCTAGAAAAAGTATTTGTAGCCACATGGCTACTTTGTCTTAAAGAAGGGACAGTCAGTCATTCATTGTAACATGTTTGAGAACGACTTCACCTACACATGTTAGTAAAACTGACTACAGACAAATATCTGAAATTTCTGCCAGATTCAAAGTGAACTACTGGTATGGCAAGTAGGGGTAAACAGGTTTGCAAATGTAACAATAGTTTGATGGAAGTTTAACAGCTACTTGTATATATCCTATGCAATAATCTTGGGATAAGGCCTTTTGAGGTGATTCAGATTTATGTACCCCTATTGATTGTTAAACAGCTAGAAAAAGGTTGTTTGGAACAATTAGGTACCACATCAGACTGTTAATTATTCAGGGTTTACTCAATGTCAGAACCTACCGATCCTGCGGATGTATTCTGGCAATGACGTGATAGAGGTAGGATATTTGCGAGAATTATCAAACAGTATTTATTACTGGTTATTCAGGAGTAATCCCTCCCACCTCCAATAATCTGCATCTATTGTGGTTGATGTTGGAAAGGAGTGAGGTTTTCTTGCCTTTCACATGCAAGGGTGCTTTGACAGTGTAGATGACTTCTGTTCAAAATCTGAAGATTTATGTACCGTAATGTTAGCCAAAATGTAGTATTCATGGCAGTGATGTAATAGAGGTGGTATCATTGGATTTATTAACAATGACAACTGCTTTTTGATGTAGTGTAGGTCTAGTATGTTAAACATGAAGTGCTTATAAGTTGTTTTTTGCACAGCTAATTATAATGAATTGCATAGGGATCAAAGATGAACATCGATAGTGGTGATATCAGCTGTCGCCTGATAGACTAATGACTAGCAAATGAATTGCTACACTTTCAGATATCTTAGCATTTTTTTTCTTATGACAATTATATTTTTTCAGGCTCTCATAATTATTGTCGCAACCCTGGCAACCAAGAGGAAGGCCCTTGGTGCTTCACAACAAATGGCCATGTTCAGAAGGAAGTGTGTGCCATCCCTAAGTGTGGTGAGTATACCTACAGTCATAGTCACCTCAGCTGAGTCAGCGTTATGTAACCTTTCATCTCCTGATCATTTTGTTTTTTCAAAAGGTAGTCCATTCTTAAGAGCTTGATTTAAAGGTTGAGAATACAAAACAGATTTCCATTTGCTTTCAACAGACAGTTGTTTGTTTAGCTCTAATTAGCAAAGACTACAGGTGTGTTTGGCAAGAAAGCTGTCATCAAACCACAAGCTCTATGATGCTGAAACTGTGCAGGGATTATCCCTGCAAACACTCTGCTATATACTGCTAAATTAATGGCCTGAGTTACAAAAATTACAGATGTGGCAGCCATATTGAAAATACTGTTTTTCCTATTACTCAGTTATATTTTAGTGCAAATTTCTGTATGTATGTGGTGTTAAGAATGTTGAATAAATTTCATGTCGATAAACTCATAAAATTGTGTCTACCTTGAAATTTCATGTCTGCATATACTTGTTAACCCCTTTATTGTGGCCTTTATAATCTAAATTTGCAAATATTCTAGTAAAAATCAAGTGAGCTCTATTTATGATATTATTGAGGCAATAATTCAAGTATGCCCTTAATATACTTTATCTGAATAAATTGACCTATGATATCGAAAATATTCTGAACATTGAATGAGGTGTATTTCAGTTTCTTGCAACCACACAGTATGTATTATTTAACACACATCTGAACATGTCTACCCTTATTCATCGAGACATCCTTGATTAATGTATGCCTACCCAATACTTACTTAGTAGTATGTCACATAACTTGTGTGTCCCACTTTAGTGAAGTCCAAAGGACTGGTTCCTGGCATTAGTGTTAGGATGTACTGATTTATGCTGATAGACATGTTGAAGATACCTTTCACATCTGAATGCCATTTTGCAGATTCATTTTCCCATATTAGAACTGAATTAGAACAAAACTACTTGGAAATCTAATCATATGCTGATCATTTTATTATAGTTGATATGGGTTTGAATATATTCTGCTGTGTATTTCAGTGTTTCACTGTATGTTTGTATGTGTTTCAGTTGGTGGCACTAGTGGATCAGCAGGGGGAGATGAGCAGGGCAACAAACTCATGTTCATCTTGGTTCCTGGTATCACTGTCCCACTAGCTCTTGCATTGCTTCTCGCCCTTGTCTGCTTCTGCCAGCAATCAAGGAGCAGACAAAATGGCAAGGGCAAGGCTGCAAGTCGACCAAATGTTCCCATGGAGATGAGTCCCCTCAACCCCAAACCAAGCTCGCGTGCTAGAGAGTTCCCAATGGGCAACATACGCTTTCTTCAAGAATTGGGTGAAGGTGCTTTTGGTAAAGTTTATAAAGGAGAGCTATTGGGATTGTATGGCGACAACACTGTCAGCAAGGTTGCCATCAAAACCTTGAAAGATACTGCCACTCCCAAAACTCAAAATGACTTTCGGCGCGAAGTTGACCTGATGTCAGAAATGAGACACCCAAATATTGTGTGTCTGCTAGGTGTATGTATGAAACAGGAGCCAATGTGCATGTTGTTTGAGTATATGACACATGGAGACCTACATGAGTATCTCCTGATGCATTCACCCCACTCAGACATATCTGGAAAGGATGATGAGGGGGCAGCTAAGTTGCTGGAGTATCCTGACATGCTGTTCATGTCACTGCAGATAGCTGCGGGCATGGAGTATCTGGCCAGCCACCACTTCGTCCACCGAGACCTAGCAGCCAGAAACATCCTGGTGGGAGAAAACCTCACAGTCAAAATCTCAGATTTTGGGTTATCACGAGATGTTTACTCCTCTGATTACTACCGTGTCCAGAGTAAATCTCTATTGCCTGTTCGCTGGATGCCACCAGAGTCTATCATGTATGGTAAATTCACAACTGATAGTGATGTGTGGGCATTTGGGGTTGTCTTGTGGGAAGTCTTCAGCTATGGCCTTCAACCATACTTCGGGTACTCTAACCAAGAGGTGATTGAGATGATCCGTTCAAGACAGATTCTAGGATGTCCTGAAGATTGTCCAGCACGCATATATGGCTTGATGGTGGAATGTTGGCATGAAACTCCAGCAAGAAGACCATCTTTCAGAGAAATACATGCACGTCTGAGAGCCTGGAAGGGGGAAATAATGACTGGCCAGAATCCTCACTGGAGCCTGTCTCAGAGTCACTCGGCCCACTCAAGCAGTACTCACCAGAGTTCCCACAGCCAGCCCAGCCACCATAGCAGCACTGGACCGAGCAACACCACCGCTGTTACTGGGTTGACTGGCAGCAGCAACACTTCAGACCCCATGTACCACCCGATTGCTCAACCACCCCAAATGGTCATGCACCACCCTAACCTGCCAAGCCACATGCAGCCTCTGTTGCCACCTCACAACGCCAGGAATGGTCCACCGCCCTACAATAAGTTGGAGAATTCTCAAAACAAAATCTCACCACCAGGTTCAGTAGCCAGTTCAAATTCTACAAAAAGTGCCACATCACAAGGTTCCTCGACTGGGAACCTTAAGCCTGGAAATCATAATGCCATGCCATTGTACATAGGGAACAATGTAAAAAATGGCACACCATCTGTGACGGAGTGCAACCGTTTTAATAGTCTAATGTCACACAATGGATACATTCCTGATCAGAGGACTTCAGAAATATAAGGTGAACCAATGTGCACAGAGATGTGTGCTGACTGACCGACACAGCTCCCAGAGTCAGTCATTGCTTGTTTGTGATGATACAATGATGCTGATACATGATTGTACAAATTATTTCGTCATTGGAATACAACCAGATTGGGAATGGTACTGTTGTTTCTGGCACAACTGATACCAGTTGATGTGTTAAGACACTGGTGTGCTATGCCAAACGTGACCAGTTCTCAGTAAACGATGCAATAACATAGTGTTATAAAGTGCCACTGGCCCCAACCAGATGTCTTCAACTTGCTGAACATTGACTCGGTGCTATCAGATTTGTTGACTTTTGTATGATGCAGTTTAAGTAGAAGACATGCCTCCCACCCCTTCCCTATGCCTTAGAGTCATGGGTATGGCTGGCTGTCACTAGTTTGGTAGCAATACCAAAGATAAACTTTGGGCCAATATTTGTTGCATTATACATAGAAGCTTCAGTGTTTGTTTTGTTTGTTTGGCCATGGAATTCAGTTAAAACTCACACTAATTTCAGTTCATGGGAAGTATGATGATGGTTAAACATGCCAAAAACAAAACATTTTTATATGAAAATAATGACATTTTGAGAATTTCCTCATCACCCTTGAACAAGTGTTGGAGCAGTTTTAATTGATGCTATTCACAGTTCCTGTGATATATAGATCAGTATTGTTGTTAATTTTGCAGTTACTTTGTTTTGTCCTGACTAGCTGTTGTCTATTTATTTTATTCAAGTCTAACTTGTGAGTAACAGCATAATACTATACTCTTTGTAGATCAGCCTAAAGACCAAAGATTGTAGCCTTAAGGCAATCTTAGATTGCAAACAATCTTTACATAAGTTTTTGCTAGATGGAGTTTTTGTAGCAAATTAATCTTTACTTAAGCATGTGTGAGCGTGGTGAATCATGAGAGACAGTTTGGATGGCAGATGAAAGAATGTGTTGAAATTGCAACAACTGTAAAGTGTATTGTTATTCTTAGTGGTCACCAAAATTATTGCATAAAGACAATCAAAAGACATTTTGGGGGTGCTTGGGAGGTGTAAGAGCCTATTGAGGACAGTGGTGATAGCTGAAAGAAATTTACCTTTATCAGAATGACTAAGAGCCCTATCTGTCTATGAAGACCATCCCTCTTGCCTGTGTTGATGCAGTGCCAGTACTGGAAGACAGTCCCTCCTGCCTGTGTTGATGCAGTTTCAGTACTGGAAAACCATCCTCCTGCCTGTGTTGATGCAGTGCCAGTACTGGAAGACAGTCCCACCTGCCTGTGTTGATGCAGTGTCAGTACTGGAAAACCATCCCACCCGCCTGTGTTGATGTAGTGCCAGTACTGGAAGACAGTCCCTCCTGCCTGTGTTGATGCAGTGTCAGTACTGGAAGACAGTCCCACCTGCTGTGTTGATGCAGTGTCAGTACTGGAAGACAGTCCCTCCTGCCTGTGTTGATGCAGTGTCAGTACTGGAAGACAGTCCCTCCTGCCTGTGTTGATGCAGTGTCAGTACTGGAAGACAGTCCCACCTGCCTGTGTTGATGCAGTGCCAGTACTGGAAGACAGTCCCTCCTGCCTGTGTTGATGCAGTGCCAGTACTGGAAGACAGTCCCTCCTGCCTGTGTTGATGCAGTGTCAGTACTGGAAGACAGTCCCACCTGCCTGTGTTGATGCAGTGTCAGTACTGGAAGACAGTCCCACCTGCCTGTGTTGATGCAGTGTCAGTACTGGAAGACAGTCCCACCTGCCTGTGTTGATGCAGTGTCAGTACTGGAAGACCATCAATCTACCAGTGTTGATGCAGTGTCAGTACTGGAAGACAGTCCCACCCGCCTGTCTTGATGCAGTGCCAGTACTGGAAGACAGTCCCACCTGCCTGTGTTGATGCAGTGTCAGTACTGGAAAACCATCCACCTGCCTGTGTTGATGCAGTGCCAGTACTGGAAGACAGTCCCACCTGCCTGTGTTGATGCAGTGCTAGTACTGGAAAACCATCCACCTGCCTGTGTTGATGCAGTGCCAGTACTGGAAGACAGTCCCACCTGCCTGTGCTGATGCAGTGTCAGTACTGGAAGACAGTCCCACCTGCCTGTGTTGATGCAGTGCCAGTACTGGAAGACAGTCCCACCTGCCTGTGTTGATGCAGTGTCAGTACTGGAAGACAGTCCCACCCGCCTGTGCTGATGCAGTGCCAGTACTGGAAAACCATCCACCTGCCTGTGTTGATGCAGTGTCAGTACTGGAAGACAGTCCCACCTGCCTGTGTTGATGCAGTGCCAGTACTGGAAAACCATCCACCTGCCTGTGTTGATGCAGTGTCAGTACTGGAAGACCATCAATCTACCAGTATTGATGCACTAGTCCACTTAAGGCAAAGGTGACTTTAAGTAGTTATTTATGAGTTCATACACTTACATCTGTATGTCTGTGCACTATGGAGTGCCTGTCTGCATGTGAATGTGTGTATGAGTGTTTTGTACAGTTACATAGTGCCATTTCAATACCCAGTTAGCGAGATCATCTAGCCGGAATGTCAGTTTATCTACTGGAGCACCACATTATCAGAGGCTGAGCTTTGGGATTATCATGTTGATGTCCAATGAAATAATGACAACTTTGTTGTTAAAATGAAGATTCATTCTTGTCCTTTTCAGTGGACATCATGCATTTGATGCATACCGGAAGTTGACTGCCTATATGACCTAGAGTTTAGTTGTTCATGTTGTGTACAAAGACTCTCAAGTTACATGAAATCTTGATGGCAAATTTGAATTGAATGCAATCAAATCCTTTTTATCTTGTTTAAATGTACAATATTTACCCCCAGTTTGTTGGTACTCAGAGCTATGCATATTCTTACTGTGATTTCTACACTACTCATCTGTCCTACTGATGTTTGCCTTATGAGTGTATCTATCTGGCTTCTCTGGTGTACATGTTGGAGCTCACTGGCACCCAGTGTCCGTGGGCTTCGTAAGCTGTTGTCATGTGCCCCTGGCCATATTCTGACCGGTACCTGATGCCCAGGGGCGTCAGTTTGTACTTAGCTTGTATATATGCCTATGTAGGACAACAGTTGACAACATGTACATACTATATATTGTTGTGCAACACCTAGAATGCAAAGTTGTTCAAATTATTCAGCTTCTCTCAAACACTATTTTCTAATTTTCCATGATGAAAGCTTTGCAGAAACATTTCCTGCATATTTATGATTAGAAGTTAGTTGAAGTTATAGTATCATGAAATCTAAGATGACATCATTGGAAATGATGCAATACCATTTTGTAAGTAGAGTGCAGTGAGAAGCTGATGATGACAACTTTGACCTGGTGCTACATGTAACGGCTTATATGCTGTCTGTGCATGTAAATTATGGAAGTTACATATAATGCATATCAGAGAAATCTGTTGCATGCATAATTGATTATAAAATGCTGATATTGTCTAATAAAATTAGTAAAATTGAAAGTAAAGTCTTTGTCTTTTAACTGGCATTTGTTATATACAAGCCTGATTTCACAATCACTAGAGTGGAACGGAATTGCTTTGGTCAGGTTTGGATAAAGATCAACAAAAGGTCAAAAACACTGTTCTGGTTATTCACACTGCCTGATGAGTTGGACTTTCACCACCGATCCTGCTCTTGGTCTTATTGACATGAGATGGGGTTTTCCTTAAGGGGCACTGATTTAACGCAATTCCCCGGGACTGGTTGTTGCCTTTGTTATTGTTTTTTCCCAGTGAGTACCCGGATGTATAGCAGAAATCTAGACTAGTTCGCGACCTCTGCTGCGCCATTCGTAAGCGCTTTTATGGGTAGTAATAATTAAGGGCGTATGGTCACATTGATCAACAAAATGAAATATAGTTTTCGAGATAATAAGGAAATGTAGGTATATTTGTGGGTAGCATCGGTAATGGTGACGAAATTTTGATAAGTCACTTGCTTGGTAATTTTGCGATTTTCGTTTACACTATTTTGACTTGCAACACAAAGTAAATATTTCACCCAAGCGTTGCTTTTTTATAGTGTGTATATTTTTTTCGGGTCAAAATGTGTAACATTTTCAAATTTATTAAACGCCTAAATATTCAGTTATTTTACAAAGTGACTGAAAAACATTCCATCTGTATTATTATGATAACGAATTCCAAACTTTTTGATGTTCAATGTCATCACAAAGAGACTGAAAATGTTACGTTGTAAAGTACATTTCTATGTTGTTTTGCTTCTAATCCTACATAATAATCTGTTGTGATGTTTTTAGGCCCTTTTGATCGTCTTAATCAATTTTAGTCAATCTGAAGAATGTCCCAACCAAGACGTAAAGGAACAAGAACGAATCGGTTCAATGCTACAGCGAATGAAGGAAAACAAAATGCAAATACCATAATTACAACCTACCAAATTTATGTGTATAAATTTTAGGCCTCTTCCTTGTTCGAGGAATGTATCCGTGAATATCCACACAAAGGAACAATATCCCACTCGTCTGCAGCTGTACAAAGAAACTTATTCGATGTCACGTGTCTCTGTAACAATCAATTTTTTAAAAACATATATATTGTTTCGGGATATTATAACCCGTGTTCGTTTCTCAATTGATCACTTGATTGTTTCAGGTGTTTCATATAGGTGTCAAGTCTCAAGGTTCGGCTGAGAAAGCCCACGTGATAACTATTCCTAAATATTCCCACGGTTCCTAAAAAATCCATTGAGTGATGGATAACAATGAGCAATCAATCACCATATTATTAGGTAACCCTTTGAAAAAAGTATGTTGTTTTTACATAGACACTTCATGCCATGATATGAGTGTATTCCCTTTGTTTTAGTAAACTTAGACGTGTAAACACTCCCTTTTGACACATCCACTGCAAGATAACAGTGATTAATCAATCAACGTATTTTCTGTTAATCCTTTGATGACTAGGAACGATCTGTTGATATACAAAAAGAGTAAATCAACTGATCATTCACCTCTTCCTGGGCTGCCACGTGCATATTACATAACACACATTTCACCTCACTTCAAACCTGGATTTAGATTGAATAATTACCCCAGACACAATAAATGCCAAATGGGAACCTTTGTCAGGTAATCTAAGTGGTGCTACCACTAATTGTACCTGTAATAAATTCATTAACTGAGCATCAAGTGAATGACGACAAATACACAAGTGTAGGGTTATACGAGAAAACGTGGATGACAACAAGGGAGTAGTAATCGTATTATCGACGCAAGCTGAAATCCGAAAATGCTTTCACTGCATGGATACTTTTTTTAGTATTAAACTATAACCATCTGGGGTATTTCCAAATGACGACATCTGATGAGCTCCGCTGTTCTTTTTGTCTGTTTGTTTAGGCTGAAGAAATTTATTAACATGCGCCCTTTGTAGAAATCTTTATAGATCACAGTTAACCAATCAGTGTTTATGCAAAAATGCGTAAAACAAATATTGCCTCTAGTCTCCAAGTTTATTTAGCTGTCCTTGCAGACGGTAGCCCAGTCTCTGGTCACGCTCAGTTGCGTTGCATATCATCCGGGTACTCACGGGGGAAAAAACAATAACAAAGGCAACAACCAGTCCGGGGAATTGCGTTAGATCAGTGCCCCTTTAAGTTCTTATTACACTTGCGGGTAATAATAATTACTGTATTCAATGAGTTTATTTTCTGGCATTATATGTTTGCCCTAAATTGAAGGTCAAAGTCATCAAGTATTTGTATGACAATGCATAAATAATATTAAACATAAAGATAACTTTATGCAAAAATGTGTCCAGTTTTCATATTTGTGATCTATGTGTCTGGATTACATGATTTTGGTTGATTTCTGTCTTAAGATCAAGGTATTGAGTAGTTACATGGATGAATGAGTGAATATGGTTTTACTCCACATTTAAGAAAAGTCTAGCAATATCACAGCAAGGGACACCAGAAATGGGCTTGACACATTCCATGCATATGGAGAAACAAGACCGGGACCTTGCTTCAGACGAGCAAATGTTTCAACTACTAGGCTACCACCCAAACCACAGTGTAAACACTTTGTGAATGTCTGTGAGATGTCACTCTCAAGGACATTCACTCATTTAAACATGTAAACACTCTACCCCTATTACATCATTGCCATAAATCCTTTAGTTTGGCTGCAATCACACCATACTAAACTTGCAGATTTTCAACAGGGGTCCCCTCCTCAGTCAGCTTGTCACAAATGTGGACATTTTACTATCTCAGGCGACCCTCACATAAACTGTTCGAGGTGCAGAGAATCCACCTGTTCAAAGGATGATCGCTGTCTGCTCTGTCTCCCTCTCTGTCTCCCCAAGAAAGCATTTACGAAGCTTAGAGAAAAGTTGATAATGATATCTCCCAGACTGATAAACAATCTACCCCATCATCCGGCACATCCAGAGTTTCCTGTCACACTGCAGGAGCAATTATTTACTCAGCAGAAATCAGAGATGACATCACTTTTTAAATCCCGTCTATCGGCTCCAACGCTGTTGTTGACCCAAGCCTACCGACCATGGCTTACTGTTTGACTGTCCAACGGGACCTAAGCCAGCCGCACTCCACGGGATTACCCAGCCAACCAGCCAGCCGAGAAGACAGCCACGGCATGGCTACCGCTACCCACGAGCAACAAGCCTCACATATCATAGAGACATCATACCGGAACCATGGTCACCAGAGGATGACATATCTGACGCTAGAACATCATCTATTCACAGACGAGTCCGATTCGAGATGGGGAACTCATATGGACGATCTCACAGTATGGGGCTCATTGAACACAGAGGAGAGAAACTTTCATTTTAGCTGCATGGAAATTAAGACCATATATTACGGCCATCGTGGAATGGAGAACACAGCTTCATCTATCATCAGTCCTCATAGCCACGGACAACACCACAGTGGTGGCATATATTCAGAAGCAGGAAGGAACCAGATCCAACTCCCTGATGACAGAGACTTCACGATTGTTTGCCTTGGCATACTCCTTCAACTGCCGGATGGAAGCGAGATATATACCTGGGAAACTGAACATACTGGCCGACAGTCTCTCAAATGGGGGGGAGAATATTGGCATATTCGACATTACATCCACAGTCCTTCACCTGGACATACCACACATGGATCTATTCACCACCGGCCACAAACTTGCAGTTTATGCCAGTCCAGTTCCAGACCCAAGAGCTCACCATATTGATGTTCTTTCGATGGATTGGACAAATCTATTCAGCTACCATTCCCACCATGGTGTCTCCTAGACAAGGTCATCCACAAGGTGGAGGAGATGGATTGCAAAATAATACTGATAGCCCCAATATGGCCCAGCAGGGCATGGTTCCCCAGTCTACTAATGCTACAAATGGAGGAACCCATAAAGTTACCACTTCGTCAGGATCTGCTACGACAGAATTGTTATCACGCAGAAGATGCAAACATTCGGTTACTCTGAGCTTGCATCAGATGCTGTGGCAAGATCTTGGCAACCCCCATATTCCCTTTTATATGACAATAGATGGGACAAGTTTGTCAAGTGGTTAAGACTACTAGGGATTATTGATGATGGTTATAGATCAGCCCTTCATTCTGTACTTCAACATGATGGATTATCTATTGGAAACCATCCCATCCTCAACAGATTAATTAAATCATTTCTAAGATATTAGGACTCCTCCTTTCTTCCCCAAGTGGAATTTGTCTGTGGTGTTATAGGCACTGTTAACCGAACCTTACGAGCCCATGGCGAAGGCTACCCTACTTCAAAAAGCTAGGGAAAACATCATTTCTGCTAGCCATAGTTACAACAGCAGGAGTTTCGAAGTTACATGCCTTAGACTAGTCTAGTCTTACCCATGATCAACATTGGACTTCTATAACGATAAAATCACTCCCAGAATTTGTAGCCAAGAACAAATCAAAGCCAAGAACTACACAATCCCGGCATTGGGACCAACAGTGGATCAACCAGACAGACTCTTGTGTCCTATCAGAGCTCTCAAGTTCATCTCTCGTCAACAGACCCACATAGACCCCATCGAAGGAGGCTCTTTCTATCCTGTAAGACCAACTCGAACAAGGATATCAAAAAGGCTACTTTAGCAGAATGGATGAAGGCCACAGTTGCACGAAGTTATACACAGGCTCAGAATTCCACTCCTTCCCATAAGCCATGACTACTGCTGCTACACTCACTGGATTACTCGAGTTTCACTCATACCCCTCACTGGTCTTGCATCACCTTTACCTTCTCTCCCGGAATTTGTAGCTAAGAACATAGCTGCTGCTGCGCATGTCCCTTTGGGTCACAGATATTACACCATTCCTGTACTAGGATCATCCCGACTGTCTTCTGTGCCCCATAGCTCTCAAGCTCTATCTAGCAGCTACCGATCTCCAATGCTGACGTCCGAAAAGATTACAGAGGGGGCGAGGAATGGTCACCTACTTCCACTGATGATTGATCCTTAGTGAAACCATGTATCATTACAATTGAGTGAACTGGATGACTGAAAGTGACGCCATAACCGAAAGTGACGTCATATGTGACATCATTTGGACCGGAAATGAAATCAAAAGGAAGAAAATTACCTGGGGCGGAAGTGACGTCAGGAACTGATAGTAAATACCGGAAGTGACGTAAAATATATAAAATGATGGCATCCAAGTATAGGGATTATCATAAATAGGGATATCAGCAATATAACAGTAGTTCTAAAGTAGGGATCACATATTGACTGATCATTCCTCTGCACGATGTCCTCTGGAAATGGTTCAAGACATAACATCCCTTGGGGATTTGAAACAGTTATGTGAACAAAGTACAAAGATTAAAGGAAATTACTGCCATATATGCAGGGAGTGTACTCGAGGCAGACCCCACCTTCCCTCTGGTATTTTCTTGCAATGATCTAATAGAGGGAGAGTATTCGCAAAAATTATCGAATAATAGTAATCATTGTTTATAATTCTAAGAATACTACCTCTATTTCATCAGAAGTACTCCCTCCCAACTCCCCAATCATCTGTCTCTAGTAGAATGATGTTTGGAAAGAAGTGTGGTTGTGATTGCAGCCAAAATAAAGGATTTATGGCAATGATGTAATAGAGGTAGTATTCTTAGAATTATAAACAATGATAACTATTGTTCGATAGTTCTTGCGAATACCCTACCCGTATGACATCATTGCCACAAATACTGTATTTTGGCTGTCATCACACTATAAAATCCATACCCATTTGAGCAAGTAATAGTATCTTTCTACCCATACCTTATGTGCATTCTTAAGGCGGAGATATCTCGTTATTATTAGATTTAGACTATAACGTAGATTAGAGTTGTTATTATTCTCAGTCCCAGCTTACCTTAGTATTTGGGATTGACATGACGCTGCTGACCCCAGCAACATCATCTTCCTTATAATTGCCGTTGACCCACAAAAGCCTTGTAATAAGTGCAGACCTTCAAGATGCACGGAAGATTTGAGGTGTCCTCAGTGCTCATCTCTGCCCACGGAAGTGTTCGCTAACGTCATGGACTCTTGGAAAAAGTCAAAGATGAAGGGCTATCTGCTATGTTTGCGGTTTCGTTGAGGATCTGTATCAATAGAGACGTCCCCGGGTAAAGTGGACAGAAGGTCTAGAGGCCAGGCATACTTACCGCTCCTTCTTAGAGACCCAGTCGTCAACACAATCAGACGCCAGGCCCACGTTAGAACGCAGGTTAAAGAAGCAACAAGAAGCGATAGATGCCATGTTTTACAGTGATTTACTGCCCAGGTGTCCCCCGGGCAATTGGCCAGTACGGGGACAAAATGTTTTGGGACAAATGATGCTTAGAAGCCTTTATCTCTTCAGGTTTGGACAGGGCACCGCACGGTGGACGTTATAGGCCGGCAACCATGGGTCCCATGGTGAAAGTTGTCCAGTCATCTTTGAGCCTATGTCGCAACAGCCACTGACACTGTACATTGTTTTGGGTAGTCAAGGCAGAGACCTGAAACCCATCATGAACACTACGGCCACCATGTAAATTGCACACAGATACAAGCCTGCCATGGTCACCACAAGGTATCCAGGTTGAACCAATAATGGCCTTGAACAGGAACGAACAGCATTTTCCCAGCCATTGAAAGAACGTTCACCACGGGCAGACCAAGAAGCATCCCATTAGCACCACTGTGACAATTTTGGACTCCATGACTGGGACAGACCCTCAGCTTGGTCCTTCATCAGACAGAAAAGCCGGTTAGACACCGCACGGGGTACCACTTGACGCTGCCAACTGGACTCCACCTGCCAAATGTGTCAACATGTTACTACACAGATTGTGACTCAAAGCCACTGAGTATTACGGACACCGAATCCAGTCGCTGAATGGCTCACAGAAGGGTCAGGAGGACCTGCATGGACATAGCTCGGGGGTCCAAGACTTAGCATCTGATTAGTGTGAAGAGATTTTACGGTCTTATGAATCACCCACAACAGATGACAATCCGGGACATTCCTTTATGAAAATATATACCACCTTATGCCTGGCCTCAAGCCCACATTAAAAGAAGACGTTAATCCACAGATGCTAGAATGTAAAGGTTGTCATGGAAGTTCCATCACAACTCATAGATGTTATACTCTTCCCTGGCCATAATATATAAGGGATCTAATAACAAGGAAATTCACATCATGCATGATTAGCACGTGTTGCACATTATTGTTTGCTTGTTTGTTTGTTGTTTAATGCCGCGCTCAGCAATATTCCAGCTATATGACGGCGGGCTGTAAATAATCAAGTCTGGACAATCCAGTGATTGACATCATGAGCATCGATCCACGTAATTGGGATGCGATGACATGCATCAACCAAGTCAGCGAGCCTGACCACCGGATCATTCGCCTCTTACAAGCATAGTCGCCTTTGACGGCAAGCACGGGTTGCTGAAGACCTATTCTACCCCGGATCTTCGCGGGCCAAAAGAAGCCAAAGTGTGTGCGCCGAACAGACAAAATGGCGATTCATGGTTACCAAAGAGGTATCTCAAGTTGCCCGAATGTTTGACAAATCCGAAGGTGTATACGTAATTTCTCGACTGTCGGAGAAGTACCGTCAAACGGGAGGACTTGCAATGAGACCTGGTCGTAGTAGACCTTAAAACACAGACCAGATCGTATCATTATATTTATTGCCCTACGCAAGATATTCCAATCTGCTCCTGTTATCAGTTATCCGTTCAATTAGAAGGCGAACATCAACATCAAACATTAAAAACCAGCTTTATGGAGAGCAAGGCGTCCTTTGAAGAGTGTGAACCTAACAGCTTACCATAGGTGGCAAAGATGGGGTTGGCTCGACAACACCAGGGACGGAATGTACGCCAATGGCGTTACACCATGTTTACAGTCGAATCGAGTTTTTGTCTCCGATTCACAGAAGGCAAAAAACGTTGTTGGCGACGAAGTGGCTAGCGGTAAGCCAGGGCAACAATTCTTGAGCATGACTACTGTAATGTCATCGTGTGGGGCGGTATCACATGACGGGTCATTGTGAATGGACGTTTGACTGGCCAGAGTTATGTTGAGGAAATTTTATCGGCAGAAAGTTTAAACTGCAAGATGACAATGCCAGACCACCTCGAGCCCAGGTCGTCACCGATTATCTCCGACGAGAAGGCGTACGGACATTGGACTGGTCCCCTGACATGTCCCCAATCGAGCACCTGTGGGGTGTTCTCAGGCTGAGAATATACGCCAGAGACAGAGAGCCCGCTAACGTGGAACAGCTTGGGGTTACGTCTTCGGACGTAATGGCGGGCAATAATACCAGTATTCCATTAATGTCGTGTGTGTATCGCCAAACATGGTCGACGCACCAGATGTAGATCTCACGCCAAAAAGTATTTTACAGACTATTTTTTTAAATTTTTTGTCAGAAGTATAATTAACCATACTAACGACAGCATTAGAAAGTTGAAAAGTGAAGGAAAATTGCCACTTCAACAGCTAAAGCGTCGTATCTATCAGACACATGACTGCAAATTGCCAAGTCAAATCTAAAAATACGAAAGTTTCTTTACTGATCAAGGAATTGGATTCCATCAACAGACGCGCGATGGGCATTGGGGCTTGTATAAATTGGTTCTTCGCAGGGCTTTGTCATGTTACACCACCGATACAAGAGTCGTATAAGGGTATGTCTGGAGATACCTCGGTATCCATCTCGACAGCATCATTAGGATGCAAGAGCAACTTCTCACTACCCAGGTGTTGATGTCGAGCATACCAAACAAGAGGCCGAAAGAGCCTTCCAGGGACCACGGCTTTCAAGACGCCTCAAAGAGGAAATGTGTACCCTTCACAAAAGAATCATTTCAGGCTACCACCAAGGAGGACTGGACTTCGAATCCTTACACGCACAAAGAAGCTAGGAGGAGCTACAGAGGGAGCAAGCCTGGTGATAGTGGGGATCGCCAGTGTTCACTGCCTGGCAGTCCCATCCTATCTACCTCGCTATGTTAATCGACTTAAATTATTGAATACCGGAAATCACACCAGGACTAGTGGGAAGCTGGCTGATGGCTGCGATTAAGCTCTTCACGTCCGATCACTGGGTTCAAACGTCGTCAAGGGAGGATAGAAGGACACAAGGCCCACTTCCAGTAACGACGAAATCTTTTATCTGGACCCAAATGATGTTGATTCCATCTGACAGATGTTATCAGCGACTTCCAAGGCGATTCAGGATGTAGCCTTAAAATAAATGCCTGAAAAATCTTACCAATATTTCACCTTTTATTAACCTTTTTACAAATTATATATAAAGTATAAATGTATTAAAGGAATTTAAATACTAGTATAGGTCCTTGTGTAATGTTTTGGGTCCTATTTGCTGTCAGTCATCGAAACCATGTTGCCGTACTTTCTGACAAACACTCTCTGTGTCTGTATCAATATCTGGTGAAAGCTCCACGTGCTCTGATGGCGTTTGCAACACGCCTACCGATGGAGGTCACCAAATGCTGAAATTGGGGGATGGTTCAAGTTCTTGTACAGTTTGTAAGGGTTGATATCCCTGGCTCTTGCACGATGATCCAGTTGATCTCACAAGTGATCAATTGGGTTCAGATTTCTTGCTGGCCAAGGTAAAGTATTGATCGCATTCCGACACAAATGGTCCAACACAATGATGCCTGCCTGGTGTTGTCAACCATAAATACAGGTCGTGAACATAAGGGATGATTGTCAAAATGTGGGATCACACTGTTTTCAAAGACCTCATTGAGGGTAACATTGCCCATTTAACAAATCCAGTTCACAGTAATAGGACACACAACTCCAAACCTTTACGGAACCACTACCAAGGGGCACTGGGACAAGCGAGTATATAGCGAGTGACTTTTATCAGAACAATGGATTCATCTCCATGTTCATAAGTTCCAATGCTGTCGGGTTATAGCAGTGGACCTTGAACAGGAAACAGGCTTCTCTGCAACGTCTTCTCGCGGTATTGACTGAGAGACGGGATTCCTGCATTAAAGTGGCGCCTGAGAATGGTGCTGTTCCATGTTGGATTTCACCAAGCAGTTTGAATTAAGGCTTTGTTATTAGGCGGCGCTGTCTTCCTTGCTCTTCCCGATGTTGTCGGTGTCGGTTTTTTTTTTATAAACCAGATTTTTTTTACAGCAAAAAACAAACTCGTTGCATTAATATTTAATTTGATTCTGATCTCCAACAACTTTTCAAATCGATGAGGGGACACTAATGAGAGATATAATTGGTATATGTTGCCATAAGCACAATTGTACATCATGTTCAAATTAAGGTATTTACAAACAAACTGTTCTCTTGCGAAATATGTGATACAAATAGATGGATTTCGGGTTCGATTCCCGTCATGGGTACAATGTTTGAAGCCCATTTCTTGTGTCCCCCGCCGTGATATTGCTGGAATACTGCTAAAGCCGGCGTAAAACCATACTTACTCACTCACTCACTACAAAGTACTGGGGTGAATATTTCATTCAGATCTTACTGTATTCCGGGTAAATCGTTATAATTAAGACGTGGTAATCGTCTTCTGTAACATGGTAGCAGCAGTAGTAGTAGCCATGTAGCTTTTACCCGTTTCAGGAATTTTGGAAAATCTGGCAGTTCTGATAGGCAAATCATGACAATAAAACCTAAATCATGTTAATGTTCGGTGTAAGTTTAATGCTGTTATTGCTACCAGATACCTCTTTGGCGTGATTTGAAGCTTGAAATCTGAATAGTAAGTTAAGGTGTTAGACTACCTAAAATCGTTGTACAACTTTTGTTGGTAAATGTCTTTACATCTTTGTTTAAACAGACACATAGTTTAACGATGTCTTGGAATTTCCAGACATATCCACACCCAGACTGAAATAAGGTAGTTCTCACAAAGTAAACTCAGCAGATATCTCCAACATCATCAAATTTCTTTAATTAATCGTAACATCGCTTAAAACAGAATAGAGACAATATGCAGCCTTGTCTGACGCATATTTCTGTTGTAAATATATCAGTCAGTTAACTCGTACGGTTGCTTTGACATTTTGTTACATATTGTGTGATAAACGATTAAGTTTGCCGTGAATACCAGCTTTAAACAATAAATACTATAATTTTAGCCTATCCTCAGAGACAAAGGATTTTTTACATCTACAAATATTCAGTATTTTTCATCATTTCTCCTTAGATACTTAATTGAAAACAAAGAGTAAAGGCCTGGTCAGTAGAAGAATAATGTTCTCCGAATCGTGTTTGACATTCTGACACCACATTTGGTGTGGATAGCCCAAATTTTACAACGACTGTCTGTCATCGTAGTGAATATTTTGTTTAAAGTGTACAACAATGTTATACCTCCGTAATTATTTGTTTCATTCTTATCGCCTGATTTGGAACGATTAAACCAACGGTCCAATGTTCAGGAAAATATCAGTTAAGTCTAGAATACAAATACATAACTAACTTTCTTAGCAGAGGTAGAAATAAGACACACGTTTCTTGGAATTCTCCAACAGGTACGCCAGGCGATTTACCTTTGCCAGGGATTAAACCAATCATCAGCAAATAAACTTTGTGATGCACCTTCATGAGAATAACACTATTTTAAAATAAATTTTAACAAAAAAAAGCGACACTCATTCTTCTTTGCGGTGTCAACTATTTCTTGAACAACGTTGTGTTCATACTCACTTTTCTCCGAACGACAAGGTTTGGGAAACAGTTCTACCAGTTTCATATTCAAAGGAATGTGACAATCTACTTTAAGTCAGTCTTCGATCTCGCTACCGTTAAACAAAGATCTGGGGAGATCTCATTGTACTGGTCACGTCAGAATGACCATGCATCCGACCAATCGACATCAGAAAATCATCGTCTCCCATTTCAATGGGATAAATAGTTATAACGGAAGCGACAGTTCGTAGCCCGTGGGAACTACTGCCATACAACCTCGGCCATCATTAGACATTTCAGAATGCTGGTCTGGCTTCAACACATTTTATTCACACGATAAAATAGGATTTGGTACAAATTCTCCAACTTAGGACACCTTCTCCCAGATATTTACACCAGTGTTTTTCAGTTTGTACAATACATGGACAGAACAGAAGGAAATAAAAGAATAGGGAAGGTAGGTGAACAGTGATAACAATACAGCTTACACAGACCTCGCTGCAGCACGTATACAAATCTGTACATAACTGACTTTTAAATATCATCTTGCTCTGGTAAATCCCGATTTCCATTTAATATCAAATTGAAATCTATTGGTGTATTTTCGACTATAGTGCATATATTTGTCTCGTTCTTCATTTAACAAGTCACATTCCAAGATAATATTACATGCACTTTCACATTGACACCAAACAAACCTACTGCTGTGTCTTCTATTCCTAGTCTACATGCACAAATCATAATTTACCTGACTAACCTTATGTCTTAGCTTAGTATGTATGATATAATGTTTTCTGTGTCTAAAAGAGAAGTGCGATGGAGCCTTGGGATGATTTTGATTTATAAGTGTGTTATAATACAAAACATTTCAATTCTTTTCTTTAAAACTATATTTATCCATAATACCTTATTGTTTCAATATGTTTCATAAGCACGCCGAAATTCTATCTCCTTTATATACAGCAAACATTCTCTCCAACCATTGGGCCCCTCCGGGCCCAGATCATCGACAGCAGCAGACGGACTGTTAGGCTAGTTGTTGCGTCGGCCACGGCCGCCATCTCACCAACGACGATGTCGACGTTGAAGAATCGCGTTCCGACTTCCCGCCTATGTGACAGAGCGGGTCTCCGAACCCGGGAGCATTGGCCACTCGGACCCTGTGTGCGTTCTATCACGCGACTGCCATTTCTTGTATCTTTCCGACCTGTTATAACCTGCATCAATAAATATGAGTGCTGTCTTCAACCCTTCAACCCTGAGTTTTGTCTTTATCACCCTGATCTACCATCTGATGGTAAAAACCTACGCTTTTGGACAGATGATGGAGAATTATCCTGGTAGCGTTAGTTTGCTGTTGCTCACGCACGATCCCCCTACCCTAACTCGCAGCAAAGCAAATGGTAGTTTAGAGGTGATGGAAAACAAAAGCAGCGTCAAACCGGCCGCCATCTTGACGGAAAAACAGACAGCAGCCCAGCCTACCTGATCGCAGCAACAAGACAGCAACCTAAAACCAGCAATCGTAACAATCATCGACGACAACCAGACTCAGCAACATTCATGTAACCATGTTAGTACGTCGACTTTCATCAATACTACCAACGTTCAAGATCAAGTCGACCAACGTCAAGATTCTTTAGCAAGAGCCTACCGATATTTATGTGTGACACTATATTTGAACTTTCGTTCGAACTCTCCACGTATATTGTGCTTATGCATATTCTCTATACATATGCGGTGATATTTGGCAAAACCAAAATGTGTATTCCAAATCAATGTTTATACTTTCATTAACCCAGAGATTAAAGGATATTTATACTATTATTCGTGAACATTTACAGACGAAAAAAATATCTGTTCATTGGGTGTCAAAGTTGTTGTTTTTTAAATTCTGATCTTAAGGAAAAGAGAACTGACATTTCCAGAGAAAAGCTGGAGCTTATTGAGGAGGATTTCGTCAAATTCAAAAGGAGATTAGTAACGGGTGATGAAACATGGAAGTTCAAGTTTTCAAGGTCAGGTTGGAAAGTTATGGCCACTGTATTCTGGGATGCAAAAGGTGTGATCCTTGTTGATTGCTTAGAAAGTCAAAAGACAATTGCCGGTGCCTACTATGCTGATTTGCTTCATCGCCTGAGAGATTCTATCAAAGAAAAGCAGCGAAGAATGCCGACTGCTGGAGCTATACTATTTCATGACAATACCTCATCTCACACCTCTCGACTTGCAAATGCTGCTGTGCGATAATGTGGGTTCGAAGAGCTTCCTCACCCTCCATACTCGCCAGACCTGGCACCAAATGACTTCCACCTTTTTCCTAAACTGAAAGAACCTATGCGCTATGACGACAAAGATGGCCTAAAAGCTGCCGTCAATAGGTTTTTCAGGGTGGCTTCAGAAAACTTCTTCTTGTCTGGAATTGAAAAGCTTCCAAAATAGAATTAAAAACACTTTCACAATTGTTTCTTTTGTTTATTTGGCTTAGAACGTTTTGACCAGCCCTCGTATCATATGCCGTACATGGGCCTATGGCTGACTCATATATACTGACTAAATCTTCTACGGTACTGAGGGTGAACATGGCAGACAAAGTTTTCACGCTTTAGTTAATTTTGATACTTTTTGGTTGTTTTTGTAAGGGCAACCAGAAATAGTTTTAAATAAGCAGGTATATGTTTAGGTTCCTCTTCAAATCACATACGCGCAGTGAAGAAATATCATCGCTTCATTATTTCCGGCTGCCCTTAAAATAGAAAGTAATTATAAACATTTTACGTATGATTCTCTCACTCTCACTGCTCGCTGTATGTGGTGAGGTGAGATGGGGGGGCATGCACGTGTGTTTGTGTGTGTGTGTGTGTGGCTGCTTGTACTAGAACTAGACCGGACTGATGTCGATATATAGTGCTAGCTCACTGAGATACCATGCCGCAGTTTAACATGAATCCCCCACTCAGTTACAGTATACTGACTCCGAGCCGACCGGTCCTTGTTTTAGCCCCTTTATGCCGAGCGCCAGACAGGGTAACAACAAGTACCATCTTTTAACGTCTTTTGGTATGACGCGTCCGGGGATCGAACTCCGGACCTTCCGCTCTCCGGGCGGACGCTCTACCACTAGACCACGGGGGCGGTCTGTATGTGGCAACACGATTCGACGTGTGAGATAAGGACGTCATCTCCTCACGAGGTAATGGGGGCGTTGGAAACTGTGCATCAAGATAAACGTTGACTTACTGAGTTATAGTGAAGCTCTGAGGTGAAGCCCACGAGCACTAACATCACTTTTGTTTGTTTGTTGTGCACTAACATCGCGGCGAATCTGAGATTTGACCTTACGAGCGGGGATCTAGGCGCGACTAAGGTGTGCAATTCTGCACGTCGACTTGCGGCACCCTAGACAAGGAAGTTCAAACAAGTTGATTTAGTCAAGTAACTTCTGGGTTTACCAGGGGATATACAAACGGACTCACGTTTCGTTTTGGGAGCACAAGTCAGAAACTGTTCAATACGTCTTCATAAAACTTTGAATATACACCAGGCATGCATTGAACTGGAGGCTTTTGCTATTCAGGAATTATCTATTTTAAAAAAATGCGTATCCGAGGAAACAAGTTGGAGCTAGGTTCAAATGGGGATAGGGGCCGTTTCCGAAGCAGTACTTCACACCAGGCAAGTGCTGAACTGGTGCCCCTTTGCTATTCATGGCAGTACCAGGCTGTAGAGAGGTTCAAATGAGGGTTTCATTTTGGGGAACAAAACAAAAAAACATTCAATATGTCTTGATGACATTGTGTGAGCACATCAGATACATCCCTGTTGCTCCGCAGCAACCCATGCTTTTTAGGGGCGACAAAATGGACCTGGTGATTTGATTTGATCATAGCCAGATCAGCTTGACAATGTGGCTCATTATTTACTGCACTGCCAAAAATATGTTATGTTTGTTTGTTGTTTAACGCCGCACTCAGCAATATTCAAGCTTTTTGACGACGGTCTGTAAATAATAGACATCATGAGCATCGATTTACGCAATTGGGATACGATGACATGCATCAACCAAGTCAGCGAGCCTGACCATCGCCTCTTACAAGCATGGGTTGTTGAAGACAATTTCTAACCCGGAATCTTCAAGGGACCCCAAAATATGTAAGGCAATGGCGGAGTCTCTCACAGTTGTCAATTTTGACCTCTCATTAGCTGGACTATTTTGCTCTAAGAATATCGTTCGCCATGAAGTTCAGAATGTAATTCTTGTTTATATTAAAGCGTGTGGCAGTTTCCCTACTTTATGACATTTCTAGGAACTTAGCAAACCATTACTATGGGCAAGGTGTAAATGGGCCTAGTTGCCCGAACACCTATGAAACTTTCAATCAACCTGACAGAGAGGAGTTTCTCAGTACGCAGTGTTTAGTAGAAAACAAGCACAGCATCATATAAATCAGGTCAGGAATTGTTTACCATTGTTACTTTGTTACTGAATAATGATTAAGAGTTTTGAAAATATGATATGCTATCAAGATAAATGCTTGTCTATTGAAAGGTACTTTGGAAAGTATGAAAGCAATTAATGAATAGGGGGAATCATTTGGTTTACTCACAAGCTTTAGGATGTCATAAGTAGGTATAACTTCGTTTTTCCTCAGGATAAAATTCGGCACAATCAGAGTCATTCTACAGATAGAAGTCACAGAAATAGGTCTGCAGTTGCTGTTTCAAACAAATCATCATGAGCAGTGTCTCAAAGACGATAAAAATCATTCGACCTTTCTTCGTCATTTCTAAGTAAATGTTTTAGCTACCCCCGAATCAAGCCGATTACACATAAACTGGATACGAACTTGTAAGATGCACTTTATTGACATTATTTCTATTTCTGATAGTTAGTGGACTTCCGACAAGTTGACAAAATGAAAGCATATTGTTCATGCTAAACGCAAATCTATCAAAAACGTAAGGGCGGTAATGTAAATCAACTAGAAAAGTGGTACAACCAAATTGTACCAAGTATTAAGCTTGTTTCATGATACCAACGTTAAATCCGATAAGGTCTATTCAAATTATCACTCTATAAGTGCATGTTTTGATGATAATATGGACGCTCAGTGAATTATACCACAAAACAGCTCATGCAAAAAAGAAGATTATTCTGAAGGAGTGCGAGATTTAGAGAGCCACTACCTTGCATGTCGAAGTACTGGAACACAATGACTTTAGCTGAATGTGTCCGTTGCCCTCTATTCTGTAACAGATATTGGCTACTTCACGTGCCAGCGAACACAATCATATGGTATGTTATATCTTGATCTGGGCATGCATATGAAGACTTCCGAATATACTAAACAAAGCATATATGCCGTCAGGAATGGTCTAGTGTTCTTGTTATGACACGTGTATCCATTGTGAACTAACTTAGAGGAACAGCAACATCCGACTCGAATGTGTTCTTTTGGAAAATATTTCGCTCCTGCTCGAATTAGTGCACACTATTGAATGCATTTTAGCTATCGTATCAGGGAATCAGTTTTCTCGCTCAATTACCGGGCTAACACGTCTCGGGATGTGCTTCAATGAAGCTCCGAAAACCAGAAACTGTGACAATGATGTGCGCTAGATGTACTAACGTGCTAACTTGTATTCTATGTAACTGGACCCGTGAAGATTGGGTAGAGAATAGGTCTTCAGCAACAAATGCTTGCCGTAAGAGGCGATAAACGGGATCGGGGCGGTCACGCTCGCTTACTTGGTTGATGCATCGTATCTCAAATGCGTAGATCGATGCTCAAGATGTCAATCACTGATGGAACAAGCGTATTAAACTGCAATGGGGCTATGTTGAAAATTAATCCAGTCCTGGTGAGCTTAACAACCGTATTCATGAGCTGCCACTATCAAGCATGGCTTCATATTATACCAATTTTAATTCCGGTTTTACGTAATGTAATTAGAAAATCAAAGTTCTGACATACCTATTTCGTGTCGCTATGCGACATAGTAACATTACGACCAAACAATACTAAGATAAGAAACAAGAGTCATCCGAAGATGACATATCCCCCCGACGCGGCATGTCGGTAAACTGTGTGTACCTTCAAATGTGTTTAGATTGGCAAGGACATCTTTTTCCTTGATGCCAAAACCAGAAATATAATGAGGGTTATTAAATATTGGTTCATGTAGCTCACTTTCTGATGATCTCATGAAATTGTAATAACAATAACTTCGCAGATTCGCATATGAATAGCTCTGTAGTGCCTCATGACACAAAGGCATAAAGAGAATGTACTACGTTATGTAGCTCACATCATATATAGTATATGATATCGGTAAATAGTACACCTTAGAATTATATGTCAGGGGCTACAAATCAAAAAGATTAAAATATAACAAACTGCACAACAAGTGAACATGATTGATATGTGCATAAAATTTGGTGAATCTCTGTCGCATGGTTTAGAAGATATACTCCAGACGAGGACATTACCCTAAGTTCATCACTTTTCAATTTAAATTGAAAAAAGAAAAAAAAATCTGTTAATAACAAAGGCACCACTACATAACCTGCTTGATAGGTGTAAAAACTTTTGAGAAGCTAAGTTGTATGGTTCGGGAGATATGGTCCGGACAAGAGCACTACCCTCAAATTTCCTAAGTTCATAATATTTCCATGGAAACAACAAAAATATAAAATTCTAAAAATCTCTAAATAGCAAAAGGCACTACTACTGAGCCTGATTGGTAAGTGTACCAAGTTTTGTGAAGCTAGGTTGTACGGTTTAGGAAATATGCTACGGACAAACAATGATTACAGACGGACAGACGGACGGACAGACAGACAGATTATGTCATTATATGTCGGGGGAATAACAAGCCAGTAGCTATTTGAATTCCGAATATCAAGAGGTTCTTCCCGGAGGCATGATCCGAGACTAGACACTGACGCAAATATATGATTGTGATAAATAACAACACTATCGCACAACAATATTCAATAGACTTTTATAGCAATAAAACAATACAAAATAAACCGTGGTAAAATATAACTCAAAACAGAGCTGCTTGCTCAAAAGTGGAATCATAAGGTGTCATCAAAAGTATTGATATATTTCATAAATAGCAAAATTCATCTGTAATCGTGTCAGTCACTATCATCGAAAGATATCTGAAATATCACTTGTTATAAGGATTAAGGATATTGATATGTAGTCAGTACATATAACATGGTCGATGACATTCATAGAAATAGTACTTGGGCTGTTTCAAGGAAGACGAGAAATGCACATTACCACACTACACGGGCATCGTGCAAGTGTACACGCATAGCAGTAACACTTTCAACTATCTGGTTCAAAACAATGGTCACAAACAAAACCCTAACTAATCTCATTTAAATCAGATCTTAGTTCCCCGCGATCTAGTTCTCCCGCGAAACAAAGATCTAAGGACACCCTATTAGGGATCACGTCAGAACGGCCTTTCGGGAAATTTGAAAGACCAAAAAAAGTCGACATTAGCCAACCATAAAGCAGCTACATTTCGCGAACACAAGTTCCAAACTGGTGACTTCCAATCCGGACTATGCTTTGAAAAATGTTTTGACAAAGTTCTCGATTCAAAACTTGAAAACTGAACAAATTATCATTCGGGATGATATGATAGATGGCTGAGATTGTATGGCAGTATTTCCCACGGGTTATGCAATCTCATCTGGTCAAATGTTTATCCCACTGAAGCAAGTGATAGACGATGATTTTGACGGAATGCCCCATGTTAATCTTTTCGAGTTTGCAGAAAACACATTCCAAGGCATTGGTGACCAAATCGTGTTTTAAACACATCGGAACTTACCCTATTTAATTTTTAGATGCAAGACATGTGTGAAATAAAAAATTATTCCGGAAGGATTCTTTGACGAAGAACATGTTTGTTTGTTGTTATTTAGCACATAACATTCATTGATAGGGGGGGGGCGAGGGCGAGTGTTCTTGCAAGGTGGTGACGAATGATTCCAGGTGTCACTCTCCCTATCTGGTAACCGAAGCTCTGATAGGTCGGACGAAAGGTCGTTCTGAACTGACCCATAATGGGATGTTCTCAGATCTTTGTTTAGCGGTAGCCAGAACTATGATCTGATTTTAGTGAGAATTAACCCTAACAGGCTATTTTAACAAACTTTAACTGAACATTTCTGATGCCTTCAACCTTTCTATCACAAATTCCACATGTATAGCCACGGTCTAGGAAGACCGAGTTGTGCCTGAGTAAAAGTTGACCATAATTAAAATATCCAGACTATTACGACTTTTACTGTTATCTCTGCTGTTCTCCTGGAATCGTCACTGTATCCCGTCCTCTACCGGAACTGCCCATGTGGTCCTGGATAATAAGTTTAAGATGCCAGTAAAACCCTCCACGTCCAGACTGACTAACCATGTAGGGCGTCAAGGCAGAAGTACCTGTTCGGGCGGGTAAAACTGTCCGGTAAAATGCACGCTAGTCTACCAGAGTTTCCTGTTCTGGTGGAAGCGCAGCATTCCACCACATACCGAACATGAGGGGTAGGTCTTGCTGTCCTTCTTGGGGATGTGCCAACACTTGCTGCAGCGCACTCGGTACTTTCTGTATCTGTAACACGAAATCACATATGCATATAGTGCCCCAAAGTACACGTTCGATACATAGCACTCGCCCTGTAGTGCACGATCATCAAGGCGTAAGTGAGTATTTACTACGATGATTCATCCTACAACACAACTGATGACCTAACTTAACCTAGCTACATGGACCATGGTATGAAACATGGCCCGTGCGACGTCATGCTAGATTAGAAGCACTGGCTCGACAGTGACAATTCTCAATCCAGTTGTGACTAACCAGCGCCAGCGAGGTCCTGGGAGTGTAGCAATGTTTGTGCCGAATGTTGACTGGTATAATGTCCCCACTTCAGCCTTCACGCACTGTGCATTAAACTACACATCGATACTAGTCTTGCCATCAACAAATGTCCTCGCTAGAGTGTACTATGAAGAACTGTACCATGTCATGGAACATTTTATTTTCCCCTCAAGAGTACCCCACCTACCTTCTCGGAGACTTTAATACCGGCATCAGTCATGGACACAATCCATATAGTAAATGTAACGAAGTAAAAACATTAAATTACCATGTCTTGATAGATATTGATTCAGTGAGTAAGTGAGTGAATATATATAGTTACATCGGCAATATTTCAGCCATATCGTGACTAAATCAAGTTAGACAGTAATAATACATACAATTTTATTAAAAAACCTGTCGTCAAAGGACGAAAAATAACTAGATTATCACAGATGTACATTTTAAGACTAGTATGGAACCATAGAAATGATACTACCATGAATAACAATAGAGCATAAAAACGGGGCTAGGGATCGCCAGCAATTAAAAGTTGGCCACCATACTAGGAACCGTGGGGACTTATAATACTTCTGCTACCTGCACGGTTCCCCAGTAGGATTTACGCTATCCCTTAGCTGCTGGTGATTATCATCAAGTTTAGCCGAATTAAAACAAACAAGTATACTACAACTAAAACGGTAGTAGGAATAAACTGACTTCGAATGATGTGGACTTACATACCTCCTCGGAGATATTGATTCAATAGCAGTGTTTATGTCAAAAACACTGGCGTTCCATACCATGTCTCAGATCACTTCCCAATAGGTGTTTGTATACTTCTTCCAGAAAATATTGGGTACTATCACAAAGTGAAACTAAACTAATGCTTACTATAGATGACACAGATAACAATTTCCGTGGCATTGAAATACAAATGTAACAACTCTCACTTTGAAAAAAGGAAATTGTGGACATCT
This sequence comes from Haliotis cracherodii, assembly GCF_022045235.1. Taxonomy (NCBI): domain Eukaryota; kingdom Metazoa; phylum Mollusca; class Gastropoda; order Lepetellida; family Haliotidae; genus Haliotis; species Haliotis cracherodii. The sequence goes on along the minus strand of NW_027266297.1, from coordinate 51,886,272 downwards.
ATGGGTTACTTGTGGTAAAGGCAGATATAAAAACAAAGCAGCTTATGTTGGTTTGTTTGTTTGTTGTTTAACGCTGCACTCATCAACCAAGTCAGCGAGCCTGACCACCCGATCCCATGCTGCTTATGTAATTATATAGCAGTAAAAGAACTATTAAGTAACAAACATCGCCATGCAAAGCACCAGTTGTCTAAATATAGATTTAACGAAATCTACCAGGCTGTCGAAGTGGATGTCAAATAATTTTACAAAACCACAAAACGTTGCAAACGCTAAAGGGAAATAATGAAAAGATTTTCTGTGATTCTAAAGTTTGTAACGATGGAAAGAATATTTGCAATCTGTTACGAATTCATTTTCACACACTAGTTATTTCTTGCCATGGTCCATCTCCCCGAGGCAAGGTGGTTAAATGACATGTAAGTCCACTTTCCACCGGACACTTACAGTCAGTTAACTCCCTTGATTAGGGAAGATGGCCCGGGTGTGGCATGTGACTATGTGCATGGTCTGAATGTAAAAGAGCGGGTTGCTGATACTGAAACAATGGATGATGTAGATAACGACACCCGGTCGCAATTAGATTATCCATTCACTGTAGAAGCAAGTAAAACGACTGAAAGTACCAAGGCTGTTAGATCTCTGCTGCATCATATTGCCTTAGTATTCTATGGCTTATATATTAAACAACTGTATGATATAGGGATAACCGGTAAACTCTGGAGAATACTAGTATAAAGACTCGCTTATAGCTCTATGATGAAGTCATGTGGGTGCTTTAAGGTGTGTGTTTAGGGGGTGGTTATAGCACCGCACTATAGTACACATTCTACATATACGCCCTTACAATACAGCAACGTAGCACCAACCTTCTTAGTATATCCCCGATATTGCACCAGCCATATGGCCAAACTGGAGCTCCAAAGGGGGATTAGTGGCTTGGGTTACTTTATGTAGGTAATCGATCATTGTCCAGAAGCTTCTTTTTGCTCTGGCTAACGTGACGGAAATATGTTTGCCCTCGGCTGTTTTCTTTCAACTTCGCTTTAATATACACTAGGGGCAGGCTATCTGTGACAAGTACATGTTGTGCAGTTAGAATAATTTACTCTTCTAGGGATAGCCCCCGTTTTTATGTATCAATAGGTCCACACTAAAGTGATCACCTGATTCCACACGCATTACACAGAGGGGTGCCGTCCTCCGCGTCTCGCCACAGGGGTGTGCGCCGGGTCCCACAGGATGCACAAACCTTGGCTGAAACATAAGAAGGGCTGTCAACTTTATCTTTGTGATTGTCATATATATACGACCGATGCGTGCTACCATTTTAAAGAACATTTTCTGCTACCGTGAGATACTTTATATAAGTTATATCTATGATTCTATGAAAATTGAACACTTCAGAGTGAGTGAGTTGGATATTCCAGTTATATCACCGCGTGTCAGCTTAATGTTGGAGGAAGTCCCGAAGTGATGCAGGTCTCAGACTTTTACCACTTCGGTGAAACCGAGCACGGGTATGGTGCTGACAACCCTAGAATCATAATCGGGGCGAACCGGGATTCCAACCCACAATCATAGGTTTCTGGCATGCCCAAGGGACGCAACTCCGCACAGCGAATCGCGGCGCCTTAGACGACGGCCACCTGTGCTCCCACTTCAGAATTAACTGTACGACACACACCTCCAAAGTTCATGGTAGGGAAAGTCTCACGGAAGTCTTCATTCTCGGAGCTGCTCTTGCATTCAGATACAGAGTCATTGCGCTTGCGCGGACATTTGGTGCCCATGAATGTTTTCTTCTTACCCGTCGCCTTGCTGTAAAGAAAATTCCATTTTGTTTCACTTTACTATGCATGCATGATATACGTGAAAACAAATAAAATTGAACGAATGGCCACTGTGAACAAACTAGTAATATGTTCAGCTTATTAAATGGGTCGTTGAACTGTCTATTATATTCTTAATAATAATAAAAAACATCTAAACTCTAAAGTCTAAGCTCATTTTTTGTTTTGCTGGTTCATCATCGGGAACAAACGAGGTTAGCAACGTTTAGTAGTTTCGGCTTCTACTTCTATCGATGATTTCAAATCTGGAGGTTTTGATGATCACGGGAGGACTGTTACTGTGTGGTTCCGTAGGAAGGTTTCCGTTGCACGTGCTGCCGACGATGAAGCATTGTGGTGTTGAAAGAAAGACGTTAGCATGGTGTATAATTCGAACAATGTGCGGCAGAACTTCATCATTATAGGTTTCTTCCAAAGGTAAACTTCCCGCCCACATCATTTCGCTGTCACCATTAATATGCGATATTCTGCGTGGGACAGACGACAGAGTTGACGATGTTCTTGCGTTAAAACACCTCTGACTGGCCATCTGGCTTCGAGATCTGCCTCTTGCATTGTATGATCAGAATGCCTTCACAATCTTATATTCGCTGCTGTAGTACTCCTTTGCCGCTAATGACGTAGCCGTATGAAGCGATCCTGAGCAGAGAATAATAATGTCGGCCACGTGACGTACCATGCTGTTGGTATCGAAGATCCGGAGATAGTGAAATGATTGTCCTCTGTCCAATTATACGAGGACTTTGTCCCCTTGAGCTTCTGTCAGTTGTGGCATGACTTCGCAATTGAACAGTTACCAACACACCACCAATTTTACTGGCCCTATTTATGATGTTTCACGCGTAGGAAATTGCACGTGAATCGATCCCGTGGTTCTCATATGGTGTTAATTTTCTGTATTCATACGTTAAGCTTATGGACTTGATTCCAACAATGGTTATATTCAGTTTGTATCAAATGATATATTCATGCTTCACATATCGTATCAAATGATATATTCATGCTTTACATATCGTATCAAATGATATATTCATGCTTCACATATCGTATCAAATGATATATTCATGCTTCACATATCGTATCAAATGATATATATTCATGGTTAACATATCGTATTAAATGATATATGTTCATGTTTCACATATCGTATCAAATGATATATATTCATGCTTCACATATCGTATCAAATGATATATATCATGCTTCACATATCGTATCAAATGATATATTCATGCTTCACATATCATTTATGGATTTAAGTCTTTTATAAAATAAATATGTAATCACTATCACCTTTTCGTATCCTATGCTTTACCTTTTTGAGGAATGTATATAGGACCGTTTTGGTCATTAAAAGATCGTGTGACCCGTGAAAATCCGGGGTCTCCAGCAACCCGTGCTTGTCCTAAAAGGCGACTATGTAAGAGGCGACTAATGGGATTGTCTGGTCCAGTCTCGATTATTTACAGACCGCCGTCATATAGCTGGAATATTGCTGAGTGCGGCGTTGAACAACACACAAACAATCAACCAAAATAGATCGTGTGGATCTCAAATACGTTGGAGTATCAACCTTCATTAAGTGAGGGCCTAACTGCAAGATCGTCCGAGGTCTTGTTAAAATGAATTCACAAAAAGTGAAAGTAAACGCGTATAATTCCTATTTTGTACCTCAACGATGTATACAAAATTTCACTTGGTACGTGTGACTTTTGTGTGACAATGACAGACATCAAAATTATTTTAATTTTATGGTATCTGCTAAGACTTGTATCTGCGGTGGACAAGAAACATTAATAACACAGCTTATAAACTTATATGATGAAAAATATACATCCGCGACGTTATTTTATGTACAATATCGAAACACTCATCCGAAATTCAAATATAACTCAGAAAACAGATGTGTGTTTATTGTGAGCTGGATGTGGCTGGTTGAGACCTACCTGAAGAAGGATGATATCCTGAGTTGTGTCCTGTCCCCTTCCACCAGGGTAGTGAACCACATCGTCACGCCGCGGAAGTTGGGATCCCAGCATGCCGCACTCTTCTGGGGTTTCTTTGGCTTCCGCGCTTTTCTCCTGGATCGCGGAGTTGCAGACCGTGTGCCCCACGACTCCCCGCCCCCGCCGTCTTTACTATTTTCCCGTTGTGTGTGTGTGAGCACATGTCCGTCCCCTACCTTCGGAGACCTGAAGCATATATGTCAGTAATCGAACTCGAGTGCACACGTTATTTCATATACCCCAACCAATTCGGACAGACATTTTAATGTTCTTGTACTCTTTCATTCAATCTGTCTATCCAACAATTCATGGTTCTTAATGTTCATTGAAACATGTCACGTACCTTATCTCGTATAATATGATTACTTGTCTGTGTGTTGTTTAACGCTGCACTCAGCAATATTCCGCGGTCTGGACCAGACAATCCAGTGATTGACATCTGAGCATCGATCCTCGCAATTGGGATACGATGACCTGCATCAACCAAGTCAGTGAGCCTGACCACCTGATCCCGTTAGTCGCTTCTTACGACAAGCATAGTCGCCTTTTACGGCCAGCATGGGTTGCTGAAGACCAATTCTACCCCGGATCTTCACGGGTAAAGATGATTCTTCATGGTCTGCATCAGTGTGTGGTATTTAGTAATCATGTCACTTTCTAAATGCAAGTATTTCAGTGCCAAAATAACTAATTTGCGATATTTCATTCAGGTAACATCTTTGTTTTAGCGAATAGTAAAGCAGATTAACAATCCTTTTATTCTGTCATTCATACATAGAATCCTAACGTGTAGGTCAAAGTAGAACGGTTTACATACACGCACGAATGGACAGTATGACTTAGTATTATGAAGACTAGTTCGATTGATTGTGGTTATGTCCTGATCTGTGGCTGTGGCCAACATGATACATTTCAGCAGTTATAGATGGGTGGATGGAGAGATGCTTCACGGCGGACTGTAAAATTCGCCTGACCACCCGCCTCCTTATAATTTAAGCAATTAGTGTGTTATGGGGTGGGGGTGGGGGACAATTCTTCAGACGTGGAAACCACGGGGATAACATGCAATAGTGTATCTGTCGGCTCATGCCCACCTACCGGTTTTTGTAATGTGTATCTTGTCCGGAATCAATATGTTTAGGTTTAACAGAACAGTCTGCTGCTCTTTTCACAGAATCTGTCTCCATAAAGGACTTGCATGGTGATCCCGTGTCTTTTCTGGCCATTCGCGAACATTGTGACACATTAGCAGAAAGAAACGGTTGGTAGTCCGTTTTCATCTTTTCTTCGATCTGAACACTGTCAATCTACTGTAATCAACTGCTACTTTGTAACTAATGTCAAACCCGCGGCTGGCCCTTTTCTTGGGCTCATTTGCATATCAAAGCAATGGCGTACAAGCGTGATGCACGTTTTGCACGTGGCGGCCGTGTGCTTAACGAATAGCGATTTGCCCTGAACCTCTTTCACCGCAAGTAACTCTTAAACAATCTGGTCATTCCTAATTAAACTGATCAAAATAATATGACAATTGCGCGCAGATTGTGTATTTAGCTTACTTTGGTTTCAAAATGGTCACATAGTGTTTGTTTATTGCATAACAGCTCTTCCGAACTAATTTCACAAAATAGTGAATATACAACGTCGTGTCATTGGACCTTGATGACACGCAATATGACGGCTATATTGACAACAAACTGAATTATATTCTCGTCGTACATTGCTATAACCAAAGTGATGCATCGGTCATGTGGGATTGTGGAAGAACTAGCAATGTTTGATATATTTTTATTTCAAGTTTGTGAATGAGGCACAAGAAGAGAAGCGTCTGTAAAATATCCCACTGTGTACTGTGTATTATTGACTGGTGAGTGTGTGAATTACAATTTAACACCACATCGGCAAAATTTCAGCCATATCATGACGAGACAAAATTATACATTAACAACAAACCTATTTAGATTGGTTAAAATCCTGTTTGTTTTTAACGCCGCACTCAGCAACATTCCAGCTATATGATGTCGATCTGTAAATAAATCTGGACCAGACAATCCAGTGATTGACATCATGAGCATCATCTACGCAATTGGGACACGATGACATGCATCGACCAAGTCAGCGAGCCTAGCCACCCGATCCTGTTATATATTAGGCCTAACTCACAATACGCTTACTGGTGGTCAGCTGATGGGTGTCTAAAGCACAGAAGGCGCTTAAGAAGAACAAAGAAATCATTCATTTTTAAAGAAAAAGAAATAGCATCAGAACTTCATAGGAATAACATATATTTCACCCCAATGTAGCAGATGAACCTACTCAAATGAGATCAAAGATTTCTTTGAGACTTTACCTCTCCTTCAAATCCCTCAAAGAATTGTCATCTTTACCATTTACCGTCTTGCTTGTAGGACACTATATATAGCCTGTCTCAGTCCCTGAACCATTATTTTCCTTTCCACCCTGCTCTTTCTGTAATGCAAAAGCTCTAAATGAAGCAAGTCTAGATATTAGAGTACTCACGGAAATGAAAAAAACCCTGTTTTTTCGATCTCAGATTTTAAATAAATGCAGTTAATATACAAAACATATAAATATTCAAACAACTCAATTAGTACTAATTGGGCCTTGGCACAAATACAGCGTATCAAAGGTTTTTATGTCTTTTTACACGTAAAAGTGTGTAAAAATATGAACAAAACAGACTTTTGTGAAACTGAGCATAACCAGGTGTAAGTAGATCAAGGTGAATGTCCATGACCTATGACACCTTGACGACAGGTGGAAACAGGTGCTTGAAACCCACGTGCATGTGATTTGTCAGTGGTTAGTGATTTGTGAGTGGCAATGTGGGATAGTGAATCATCGTCAAAATATCAGAACGTAAAAGTAACATATTCCCTTCTCAAACAACAACTTACATGTCATTATTATTATGTAGATCTACATAAACATAGCTGTTATTTTTATTGTTGTTTTGATCACTTTTTTCCAAGGCTAATTTGCATAATGCCTATAGCCTGTTTCTGCCATGTCAATTTGGACTTAGTTTCATTTATGAATGTTGAAAGTGCCTACAAATTACCTCCTGTAAAGTACATTTTGTATTGAGCACCGAGATAAAAATAGCAAATCCAGACTAGTACCTTTCCAGATTACATCTAGATCTACGTAATGCTTTGTGTCGATTATTAAATCCAGCAAAACAGGTGGGTTTTTTTCATTTCCATGAGTACTTTAGTCAGGTACTGAATTTCTCATCTCACAGGGCTCCTTTTCAACTTAAATGGAGTACTTTTGATTCCTATCAAAATTCTTTTTTAAAAATCAGAGACTAAGCGTACGGTCGTGTAGGACCCCATCGATTCGCGGCTCTCGATGACTTGTACGCTATGACCGACGGTAATGAAAGCCATGTCATCATACATACCGTCACGTGTGTCGAAGCAATTGCCAAAAGGGCATGTGTGGGCTATATCAATCACACATAATCTCACAAAAATAGCCAATATTTCCAATATTTAGATGAATTAACAACATCAACTCACACAACTACAACATGCATTCCTGGCAATAATCAAATGCAATATGTCGTTTAAGCCTTTCCCATGTGTACTGTATACAAATCCAAAATAACCCAGACAGATCATGCATGTTGATTATTACATAAACTTCGTCGAAAGTTGCTGCAAGCAGACGACATTTTTCACAGGTGCTTGTTAACTTGACTGGTTCCACATTTTATCAACGCTGCGATTTTTCGATATGTTAGAGTCGGAGCCCAGCTTGAGCTGAAGAGAAGATACTATCACGCATGCGTAGATACGCGTCGTGAAGTTAAACAATATGGCGAGTCACGAAAGTAAGAAATGTAACTAAAGAAACAAGTTCCTGTATTCTGATGAGTTCGGATCAACAAAGACGTGTACACACTTTTGGTAAGATGTTATCTTTTGTTCATCGACATAATAACTTAGAAGCAAATAGAATGAATATTTAAATTATAGAATTATATTAGAATGTTCTTTATCATTTATGTAGAATCATCGGAAAAAAAGTTAACAATATTTTTTTTCATATGTGCATATATACTATTCAAGAATCTAGGCCTATAGTCAGCATTAGATCTATCTTTTCACAGAAATCCATAGCTGTATCAATCCGCAGGATTTTGTAGCTGAACACAAATAATGAGATTATCATGCTAGTGCGTTTTGGCATGGTAACTATCCTGTATTAGGAATAAACATGCCATATTTAGAGAGCCTTGGCAGAGATGAAACGGTATGGAAATATGTGATCTATTTTCAGTTCCAAGTATTAAGGATTGACAGAGCTCAAGATAAGCTTTTGGTGTTGTGGGTATTTTACCCATGCATTTTAAAATCATTGGGTATCAGTAATTCTATCTGGGTATTCAAATTTCTGTTACCCACTAGTTTTTACACATGTGGGTATTTAAGTTAAATATTTGAAAAACACTATTCATCTAGTCCATGCAAACTGATGTCGTGTAGGTTCGAGAGCTTTATAGGACTGAAAAATACCACGATACTTCCACAAGAAAGTGTGATGGCAAATGATCATGATGTAACTGTCATCGTGGAGTTTGGCAAGGTTGATGGATTGCCCGTTTATAATTTAAAAATAAGTTGCTGATTTGCTAATCGAATACGCAGGGTTACTTCACAATATTTTGATGATACGCACAAGTTTTATTTTTGTAGCGTAGCGTTCTGTAATGTTCGTTGCGTATTTGATACGCTTGGATTATATTTTACTGCATATTTCTGCATTTCTGATGCGTATTTTATGCAGATACGCAGCTTATCTGGACCACTGGATTGATAAAGAAACAAAAGTAAAAGTCGCCCATGTGTTGACTGTACAACAAATGTTATATTTTTTTCATTTTAAAACAATGCAGTATACATGTCTACTTTTCATTATTCAGATTATTATTTATAAGAAACTGCTATTGCAACATAAATAATTATGAAGTGTATTTCAAGTTTGAAATACGGGTCCAAATGTTTGTTGCTATGTATCGCTTTAATATAAATATGAAATGAAGCTTGTGAATTGTGTTCTTTTTGTAAAATATAATGAGAAGTCAAAATGTGATTTTTCACCCATAAGGTCCTAACTAATGGTTGGTCACATATGATGCGTTATGAAATTTGATATTTCATGTGAAGCTATGAATTCCTGTTGCCTACAATGCATTTAACTTGCTATAAATCTTTAGTTGGGAACATGTTTGAGTTTAATGCAGCTGTACATCATTCATGTACATCAACTTTACTTTGAGCTGACCGCCTTAGTGGTTTAGTGGTAGAGCATCTGTCCAGAGAGCAGAAGGTCCGGGGTTTGATCCCCAGCCAGGTAATGCCACAAGACGTTTAAAGATGGTACTTGTTATTACCCTGCCTGGTGCTCGTCATTAAGGAGCTAAACTAAGGACTGCTCGACTCAGAGTCAGTATACTGTGTCTTATAAAGGATATTCCATGTGCTGAGTGAAATATCATGTTTCTCTTATCATGTGACCAGGGGAAAGGAGATATTTTCACAAGATGAGAGAAACATGATATTTCACTCAACACATGGAATATCCTATTTATGACATACTTTTTGTGTAGTTGTAGTTGTGTAATTAAATAATGTCATTACAAATGTGAAACCTTGAAATGTAAATTCTCCCAACCTAACACTCAGGGATGTTTCACGACCCTTTGTAATTGCGACTTAAAAAGTAGTTCCGTGTTCGTAAAATCTTAAAATATAGAAACAAGCAACAAAAAATATTTAGGGTTGCAAATTTTTTTTGTCATACAAATAGATATGATTATATAACTTAAACAAAAAATATTCTTGTAAACTACGAGATCGCAGTTGGAAGCAAAAGAATACATGGTGGTCAAGTAACAAATATGGCGCTTAGCAAAACGTACACTCTCGATTGATGAGTTAAAAAAGAAATATACAGTTTAACGAAACGTTTTCAAGGGAATATTATAACAAATGGCAAGAATTAACATTAACTACATAAATGACCAAAAGTTCTGATCAAGTGTTGTGTTAACAGCAGTGAAATATCAAGTGTTATGCTCGCTGCAGTGAAATATCAAGTGTTATGTTCGCTGCAGTGGAATATCAAGTGTTATGCTTGCTGCAGTGAAATATCAAGTGTTATGTTCTCTGCAGTGAAATATCAAGTATTATGTTCGCAGCAGCGGAATATCAAGTGTTATGCTCGCAGCAGTGAAATATCAAGTGTTATGTTCGCTGCAGTGAAATATCAAGTGTTATGTTCGCTGCAGTGGAATATCAAGTGTTATGTTCGCAGCAGTGAAATATCAAGTGTTATGTTCGCAGCAGTGAAATATCAAGTGTTATGCTCGCAGCAGTGAAATATCAAGTGTTATGTTCGCTGCAGTGGAATATCAAGTGTTATGTTCGCTGCAGTGAAATATCAAGTGTTATGTTCGCAGCAGTGGAATATCAAGTGTTATGTTCACTGCAGTGGAATATCAAGTGTTATGTTCGCAGCAGTGGAATATTAAGTGTTATGTTCGCAGCAGTGAAATATCAAGTGTTATGTTCGCTGCAGTGAAATATCAAGTGTTATGTTCGCAGCAGTGGAATATCAAGTGTTATGTTCGCTGCAGTGAAATATCAAGTGTTATGTTCACTACAGTGTTCGCAACTTTGGAAAACTCAGTCTTCCTCACTGAAGTATATGATAAAGTCGGGTATTCATGTTAAACTAGGGCAAGGTATCTCAGGGAGCTGGCACTATAAAATCAGCATTAGTCCAAACTAGTACAAGCAGGCACACACACACACACACACACACACACACACACACACACGTCGCCAAAAAAATGCAATAATCTTGGACGCAACATTAAACCTCCTTTTACCTCACCTTTACTTTGAGGTACAAAGTTAAAAATATAAAAATGTTAGCCTCAAAAGAAATAGCGACTTGAGTGTTGTTGAACACTGCAGTCTACAATATTCAATAATACATACCCCAGTAATCAAGACTGGACCAGGTGACTGAAACATTTGATAAACTTTTGTCAATTTAGAGAAACTAGTTCAGATGCCGGCTGGTCAGGATGGATCCTCTTCCTAAAGCTATTGAACATGCAGCCTTATAATATTGCCCTATAACAGAAATAACAGCTTCACAAATGTAGCTTTGATCCAATATTTCAGATGCCCTGGCACAATGTACTCCAGAGCTCATCTCTTGATAGAGAAAGAATTTGACAGTTTGACATCTAAGGGACCATGGGTATGTATTTCCTGAAGATAGAAGATAGTTGTGGCTTGTAAGACAAAACATCTGATTTTTCCATAGAGAAATGGGACTCTTAGATCTTCAATGTTCATTCCTGCCAATTACCACCACAATCATTCCCAAGCAAGTGATATTAGTTTCAGTTTACATTTATTGAATGTTGTTATTTGTTTAATGGTGTATGGAACTCAAATCTTTGTTAATGCAAGTGTAACATCAAACAAAAAGGAAATTTCAGCATGGCAGCAGGCAGATTTGATGTTGCACCTTTACCTTGATCATGTAGCTGGTTGTATAGAACACATGTCTTCCCTGTGCTAGGTTTTGTATGAGTATGCATATGTTATCAAAGTATTGGAAAGTTAGATCGTTTAAATATTTGCTACATAGGGTTTGACATAAACAAACGTCTACTTATCTGAGACTAATGAAATTCAGGATGGACTAGTGACATTTCCTGTTGGACGACTGCTTTTATGATTATGGCAACTCTGTAGCAGATCATTTTGGAGGATTGGTGAAAACAGGAATTAATTTCTAACTCGGCATTATATAACAAATGATGCAAGGAATGTTGCAGATATAGACTGAAAGATGAAATGTAGAGCTCTTTTTTTCTGGATGTTTTTCGTTTTTCATACTGTCACTCTTTAAACCATTAACCCTCATGGTACCTGGGCATCAGTGCTGCACTATGGTAATGTCACTATTTGAAAAAAACCTGGTATACATTGTATAAAAAGTTTTACAGCATTCAACTTGAAGTGTTTGTCTTTCACATAGTATGAAATCCAGGGATATGCACTGCTTATAGCCATCGGTGAAAGTGCTGATGTTCTAAGTTTGCTTTCATAGTAAGAAAGTGTGAAGTAGAGCCAAGTAAGTGCTTTGTTTGAAATCTAGATGTCTAATAATCCATATAGTTGGAGAGTACGTATCCTAAAAATGATGGACATGTAACATTTATGTCAAAGTATACATTCATATATTTATCTGTCATATTTGATTTCACACCAGAAAGAAAATTTGATAATTTCAAATTTATATAGTAGAATCAGCATATTCTTCATTTTTTTTCTGTATACAAAATACATAGCCTGGTACTAAACCTGACATTTATGTCAGCGCTATTAAAGATAGAATACTCTATACAGATAATATACTGGTAAGTGACACAGTGACATTGCCCTGACACATGGAGCTGCCTCTCCCTAGACCATCGACTGGAAATCCTTACACCTTGGTGTACATTCAGTGTTCATCACTAACCCTGGTAGTCTAGTATACTTCCTTAAGGACCAGTAAAAGTAATGAAATGCCAGGTCGGTGGTCTAGTGTTTTCCTTTGCCGAAACAACCCTGTGAGATACAGTGATTACCTTCCTGACTCGTTTCTCATGCTATTAACGTACACTCACTTGTAGCATGAACATGAGAAAGTATCGGTGATTTAAAACCTTTCTTCAGTAAAGAGTCATAGGTGATAGTCCATATAAGTACATTTTCTCATTATAAGTACATTTTCTCATTATAAGTACATTTTCTCATTTCATCCCATTCAACAAAAGGAAATGTGTCCAAATTTCCAATCCAATAGATAATGATACCAGATAAATGGAATTAATGGAGTTATTTGTTATAACAGGAAAAGCAGAATACTAAATGTTTTTTTAGGTTTGAACTACGGAAATAAGAGTAGGAACATCGTTAATGTTTTTCAGTAATTATGTGTTTTAAAAATGTTTATATCAGTGTATGTTTTCCCAGCTAAACTAGAGCATGGAGGGAACAATTATAGTTCAAGGTTGTGAAAAACCCCATCTAATTAAACACATGAATGCATTCATGTTGCCCAAATGTGCCCCAAAATTAATATTACGAAATACATGTGTAACTACATGGTTTTGAAAGGTTTGATAATTTAGAAATTTAGTATTAACAACAATATTTTCCGATCATCAGATAATGCAGGGTAATAACATTATAATGAATAGTTTTTAAACATCACCACGAAATGACACAAATGTAACCTTACAAGACAAAAATTGTTTCATTCAGAAATCAATTATCCATAGTGTGTGTATCTACTAAATTTATGTTATTGAACTACCAGGTATATGAGATTAATCTGTGTATATAAATATCAAAAAGGCTGTTTAATAATCTATCCATTTTGACTGCTTTCTCACTGTAAAATATTTCATTCCCTCACTCAACTATTATGGTCAGCATTTGTCAACCTACCAAAACAGAAAAAAACGGTAACAAATTGTTTCAGTGTCAATGTAACTCCAGTGGTCAACAGTCTCATTTACTCGTCTGTCATCAAGGAATTCTTCCCAATCCTGATGTATTACATTCTAGTTCAAAGATAATAGAATTATTTTTTAGGAACTAAAACCATATGGATCCATTATACGACCATGACAAGTGTTCCTGTTTTTCGGTAATTACCTTATTTTTTACCAGTAAAAGGTAGGCTTGGACTGGTAATATATGTTACTGTCAGTCTCTGTGAACTGGGAAAAAAAGTACCTTGTTCAACAAAGATCGATGATAATCAATAAAGTATATTTTTCTAACAAAGCCAACTGGTCTCTTATCAGAGTTTCCAGTTGTCTATTTTTAGTGCAAGTAAATAACATTTTACTTTGCTTTGAGGTTATATCTATTTTTAGAGACTTAGTGTCTTGTGGAATGCACATATTAAACAATCTTATCATGCAGACACTGAAGTTGACTGAAGCTTTATCTTTATTCAAACATATAAAAGTCAGCAGGGATGTGTGCATTGTCAGAAAGAAATGCGAATATTAGTGACTTGTTACCATGGAGTTATAGTGAATTTTTGTCATTAAACAATATATCCTGTGACTAACCACGGGTCCCACAAGATTCCAGGGTAGAATAGGTCTTCAGCAACCCAATTATTTAAGTGGGGTTATCATTCTTGTATTACAGGGCATAGAAGTGTCTCCTCTGAAGGAAGATAATGTATTTGAATGGGCAGCCAAGATCAAAGGTTTGAAGGACACCTTATGGGAAGGTATGCAATTTCGTGCAATTACAAGTGAGTAATTATTGTTTACCGGCAACCCCGCATCATCAATCTTGCTGTTGTTCAGGGCGACATTTACAAGTGCTAATTTATAAGTGCATAGTAAGCTATGTAATGTTTATAGCAATGCTAATGGTACAAGCTTCACAAGTACACTCTCAATCAGTAGTATATTTCCTTTTATTAGGAGGAGTTTTTCGTCTCTACATCAAATTTGATGAGAACTACAACATCCGTCCACCACAAGTGTGTTTTCATACCATCCCATTCCATCCCAACAGTGAGTATCTTACTAAGCTCATTTAGCAAAATTGACCAAACAGTAATGTACGAGGGATGGGCTGAAAAGATCTCAGCCTAACTATGATGGTCTGTGTTGATTGCGCTAATTATTTTTCAACATATTCCTATCCATGGTCCACACACTGAGATCCCACTGATAACAGGACCAACACTGAGCAAGAGGCTTTTTGGCTGCATTTTATGTTTCTCAATTCCAGGCATAATATTTTCCATTCATGGTCAGACCTTTCAGGAGTAGAATTCTTTAGAATGTCAGAAAGCTGGAGCCATTCTTCTTTAGAGCAGACATTAGAAGTGTCCACTGCTTTGACTGTTGTTTTGTCTGACAGCGGTGAAGCCAAGACTCATCCATGGTTACAAATAGCTCCCCCAAATCAGCTGCGTCTGCTTCAGAACAGCGTAAATTCTCATGAGAGATGAAGAACCTGGAGTGTTTCTGATCAGGAGTCAGAAGTCTTAGAAACCAGTATGCTGAAACCTTTGTTGTACCCAGACCATTCCTTAGAATGTCCTCAACTCTCTCATGATACATGCCTAGTGTATTGGCTGTATGACATGTGCATGCAAATCATCGATCATCCGTAATCATATCATGTGTTTTGATAACATTTCAATTGGCAGTCTTGGATACTCTTCGAGGCTCTCTCTTCACCTCTTGAATTCTGCTGCCGATCTTTTAACAGTGGCAAAGGAAGGAGCATCAATGTCTAAAGTTGACAATGTCTGCTAGGCTGAATCCATTCAGTTCGAGATACTTGATAAAACAGCGGAGACCATTTTTGTCAACAGAGAATACCTAGTCACATTTTAATCCCTGCAGAAATATGCTGCCTGGTGATGTATTTGGTTCAAAGTATGGAAAGTGTTGTACTTTATACATGCAAACTGTTAAGGGTACACTGTACATCCTTCCTAGTTGGGCTCAGAACTTTTCAGTCATCCCTCTTACATATCCAGATGAGTATATTGCTTGGAACTTTGTGATAATTGTCTGCCGATTTGTCATCCATCTGTCTGTCAGTCAGTCTCCGAATGTTTGACTTCTTCAGCAAAACACTGGTTGTTAGACCATTAGATCTACACACCTCAAGTCCAAACAAAGGACTTCTTGTGCACAAAACTGAATTGTCTAATGTTGTGCATAATGCTTACGTAGTCTTAAGTGAGCATGATAAGAATGTCTACAGCAGCAGTGATACCAGTAATTTGGGGGCAGGGATATTAGATATATATTAACACTGATGTTTTATGTAGTTAAATAGAGTCTTTCAGGCTTGTGTTGTATTTGGTTCTGCTAATAATAACCTATGAGACCAATTTTATAACTGAGTCTATATATAATCTTTGTTCCAGTTGACATGATAACCGGCAGGCCTTGCATTGACTTCCTTGATAACTTTGAGAAGTGGAAGGAAGGGTACAGCATCACCATGACTTTGTTGTCCATTCAGGTTAGCGTACAGGTCCACCATGACTTTGTTGTCCAATCAGGTTAGCGTACAGGCCCACCATGACTTTGTTGTCCAATCAGGTTACCGTACAGGTCCACCATAACTTTGTTGTCCATTCAGATTAACGTACAGGTTTACCATGACTTTGTTATCCATAGAGGTTAATGTACAGGTCCACCATGACTTTGTTGTCCATACAGATTAACATACAGGTTCACCATGACTTTGTTGTCCATACAGATTAACGTACAGGTCCACCATGACTTTGTTGTCCATAGAGGTTAACATACAGGTCCACCATGACTTTGTTGTCCATAGAGGTTAACGTACAGGTTCACCATTACTTGGTTGTCAATTCAGGTTAGCGTACAGGTCCACCATGACTTTGTTGTCCATACAGATTAACGTACAGGTCCACCATGACTTTGTTGTCCATAGAGGTTAACATACAGGTTCACCATGACTTTGTTGTCCATTCAGGTTAGCTTACAGGTCCACCATGACTTTGTTGTCCATAGAGGTTAACATACAGGTCCACCATGACTTTGTTGTCCATAGAGGTTAGCGTACAGGTCCACCATGACTTTGTTGTCCATACAGATTAACGTACAGGTTCACCATGACTTTGTTGTCCATACAGATTAATGTACAGGTTCACCATTACTTGGTTGTCAATTCAGGTTAGCGTACAGGTCCACCATGACTTTGTTGTCCATACAGATTAATGTACAGGTTCACCATTACTTGGTTGTCAATTCAGGTTAGCGTACAGGTCCACCATGACTTTGTTGTCCATTCAGGTTAGTGTTCAGGTCCACCATGACTTTGTTGTCAATAGAGGTTAGTGTACAATCTTTAGGAATTAGGAATGCAATCTTTAGGAACTAGAAATACCATCTGTAGGGACAAGGAATACAATCTATTGGAACTAGGAATACATTCTGTAGGGACTAGGGATACAATTGGTAGAATCTAGGAAACATTCTGTAGGAACTCGGAACACAATCTATAGTATCTATAGGAACTAGGAATGTAATCTTAAGGAACCAGGAATACAATCTATAGGAACCGGCAATACAATCTATAGGAACCGGCAATACAATCTATAGTAACCAGGGATACAATCTTTAGGAACCAGGAATGCAATATGTAGGGACTAGGAATGCAACCTGTAGGGACTAGGAATACAATCTGTAGGATCTAGGAATGCAATCTATAGGAACCAGGAATACAATCTATAGGAACTAGGAATGCAATCTACTGGTACTGGGAATACACTCTACAGGAACTTGGAATACAATCTGTAGGGACTAGGAATTCAATCTGTAGGAAATAGGAATACACTCTATAGGGACTAGGAATGCAATCTATAGGAACTAGGAATACAATCTATAGGAACTAGCGACACAATCTATAGGGACCAGGAATACAATCTATAGGAACTAGGAATACAATCTGTAGGGACTAGGAATACAATCTGTAAGGACTAGGAATTCAATCTGTAGGAAATAGGAATACAATCTATGGAATCTAGGAATACAATCTGTAGGGACTAGGAATACAATCTTTAGGAACTAGGAATACAATCTATAGGGACTAGGAATACAATCTATAGGAACTAGGAATACAATCTATAGGAACTAGCAACACAATCTATAGGGACCAGGAATACAATCTATAGGAACTAGGAATACAATCTGTAGGGGCTAGGAATACAATCTATAGGAACTAGGAATGCAATCTATAGGAACTAGCAACACAATCTCTAGGGACCAGGAATACAATCTTTAGGAACTAGGAATACAATCTGTAGGGACTAGGAATGCAATCTGTAGGGACTAGGAATGCAGTCTTTAGGTACTGGGAATAGAATCTATAGGAAGCAGTAAAATAATCTATAGGATCTAGGAATGCAATCTATACTGGAAATACACTCTATTGGAACTTTGAATACAATCTGTAGGGACTAGGGATACAATTGGTAGAATCAAGGAATAAATTCTGTAGGAACTAGGAATACAATCTATAGAATGTAGGAATACAATCTATAGAATCTAGGAATACAATCTATAGGAACGAATATACTGTTGTAAGGTTAATTTAACAGAAATATGAAGTGTTGAGAATATCTCGATACAAAATATTTTTTTTTTTCTTATCCTGCATTACTCCTTAATGCATTCACTGTTTACCTTACAACAACAAAAAGACAGTGCTCAGCGATTGTCTTGCGTGAAGAAATAAAGTTGTTTCTGCTTTTCACTCCTGCTTTTTGCATGGACCATTGCCGCTGTCTTGTGACCTTGATGACAAGTCACCTTCCTCACATCACTGCCTGTCGCGGAACAGCAAGGACGTCTCTCAGCGGAGCTCTTAAAATTGGATATGTTTTTAGACCTTTAGCTTTGGCTATTATTCTAAATTATATCTGTGATGGGTGATGTATATTTTTTACTTATCCTGCATTCTCCTTAATGCATATCACTGCTTGTCCTTGACAGAAGAGAGCTGTGTGAGGGTCTTTGCTTGAAGAAGTTGGTCCAACTAGCTGAGAGGCAAGCCCATCACGCAGCTCCCACATGACCAAAGGAAGTGACGCCACGGATCCTCACATTACTCTTGTCACTTGCTGAGAGAAGACCTGTTTTTGATCTGTAGCATAAACTTGTTCAAAGCCTTACGTGTTTTGCTTCTTGAGTTAATGTTCATTGTGCTTGTGTTGTGCACATGGTTTGTATCTTGTGAAACATTGTGTGTTTTAACATGTGTATAACTTTTGTAAACCTGCTGGCTTTTTTTTCAGAAAGAAAACTATGGTAAACCCAGGTGTCTTGTTGTTTCAAGTAGCCATCTTGAATATTTTACGTGGCCAGTTATTAACTGGCTTGCGTTCTATATTCTTATTGCTTTGTACCCCACCATTGGCGTACCCTCGCAAGTATTTTGTCTTCGTTTTGTATGTTGTCTTACGTTTGTCATAATAATGGCAAACACCGGTACGAAACAGCGGTCCAGGGGGCGGTGCGGAATTTCCGTCCTTGTTGCTAGCTCCGTATGCTATTGTTTACATACAAAATGCCTTCACGCTGTTGCTTCCGCAATGTGACAGTCGTTCTGACGGCCACGGTTTTCCTCAAGATCCGGATATTTGCATAAAATGGCGTGTGGCAATTAGAAGAGAGGATCCGGCATCCAAGAAATTATGGAAACCAAGTCCATACTTAGTGGTTTGTCGTAATCACTTCCTTGACAGCGACTACAAGCCATCAGACACTGGTAAGCCTCATTAGCAACGAAGTTAGTAACCGAATGAACGGACTAATGTTATTATTGTCCTGTACCTCAGAATCTGGTATTGGTGACCCACCAAATGTAATACAATATTCAGTAATTTTGATATGTAAATCAATCATGAATATAGTGTATTAGTCACGGTATATTTTTTTTATCTGGGTGCACAATATTGGGCTCACCCAAATATTGGCAGAAAAAAATATGCCAGTCGTCCTCTGTGCCGCATTTTACTGAAATAAATAATATTTTTTGTCCTAATATTAATTATATGTATTGCGATGAATGACTTACAGTCAATTCTTTTTTATGTGTTAAATTAAAATTTACATAATTAGAATCTATTTAAATTATTCCCACCCTGAAGTTATGCCAGTCTTGAGTAGGCTTATAATATATGCAAAAAACTGTTGAATTTGATGTTCGATCTATTTATTAGTATAGTTCTATTACTATTATAGAGTTCTATACTATTAAATGAAGTTATCTTAATAATAATAGATGTTCTAGCTTAGATTTCATTCCCATAAATTTCAGTTCTAGCTTAGATTTAATTCCCATAAATTTGTCCCAACTAAAATAAACACCTTTTTTAAAATTGTGCTCATTGTTTTTGAATAATTTGCTTATGTCCTCATTGATAATATTTGTTCATGAATTTACCATGTTTATTGTTATTATGTGAACAATAACTAAATTCCTTATTACGATAAAACCTTAACTGATGATATTTTGAAATAATTCTATATATTTTATTTTCAGGAAAGAAAAGACGACTGAAGAGGGGTGCAATACCAACAGTGTTCTCCTTTAAGAAAGTGAATGAACCAAGGAAACCTAGACACTATGTTATAGATGTGGAAGATGTTCCTGATCTGGGAAGTGAGGTTGAAATTTGTTCACAAGGATGCGATGAAATTATTTGTCAGTCAGATGCTGTTGATCATACAGAAGATGTGGCCATACAGTGCAACTTGTTGTCGGAATCGAGCTCCAGATTCTCGATTCATCACATAACTGATAATGACAAAGCAGTTTTGTATTACACTGGTTTTGACAATTATGATCATTTGATGTATTTCTTTCATGTACTTGGCCCCTTTGTCAATCATCTTTCATATCAGTGTTCTTTGATACCACCAGAAGATCAGCTTTTTATGACTTTGTTAAAATTCAGACAGGCAAGAGATGATTTTGACCTTTCCATGTTGTTTCATATCAGTGAAAGTACTGTATCAACATTAATTCTCACATGGACAAACTTTTTGTACTTCCAACTAACTGAGCTAATCATATGGGCATCACATGACACCGTTCAAGATACAATGCCAGAAAATTTCAAGGAGCGCTTCCCATCAACAAGGGTCATTCTAGATGCAACTGAGACCCCAATTTGTAAGCCAGGCAATGTAGATTACCAGAGGGCCACTTTCTCAAGGTACAAGAACAGGAACACTCTGAAAACTAGGATTGGTTGTTCTCCTCGAGGTCTTGTTGCCTATGTCAGTGACAGTTATGGTGGATCAACAAGTGAGAGGTCAGATTATTGAGAGGTCACATTTGTGCAAGCCAGGTGTGTTTTGTGCAGGAGACAGTATTTTGGGTGACAGAGGCATTATGGTGCAGGACATATTTTCATCTTCAGATGTAAAAGTCAACACTCCAACAATGCTCAAGGGTCGAAGTCAGCTTGAACCCCAAGAGGTAGTCCACGACCGCAGAGTATCATCCAAGTGAATTCCTATTGAGCATGTCATTGGACTTGGCAAAACTTACAAAATTCTTAAGAGGGAGCTTCATCCATCAAAAGTTCCACTAGGCTCTAGAATTGTTCGAATTTGCTATATGTTGTCAAACTTTCGCCCAAGCATTGAAAACCGACTTGCATGAATAAATGTCCATTCTAAACATACTTCACACTTTCATGTTGTTTGTATGACCTAGTGTTGTCTGTTCATAGCATGAAAGTACAACAGTTTACTGCTAGTAGACAGGTGTGATTGTCTACTGTGACTGTATGGTGGGTATTAGACACGGCTCACTGCTGTATGTTTACTGTTTACTGTTCAACTAATACAATCAGGAAACTGCAAAGGTATGTTTGTGAATGAGTTAGTTGATAAAATTAGCACATTGATGTTTGCTGATGGCATTTTGAATGCAAGTGACGCTATTGTCAAATTGCAGAAATCAGATGTAGCAAGCTTTTGTGGCAAATATGTTATGAATGTATCAAATTTAGATGAAACAATTATGATTGTATTTTGCAGAGGAGTACTTTACAAACAAATTGAAAAATAGTGGTTCAAAGGTGAAATACTTTAAATTGTATCAGCATACAAGTGCTTGTGGATATTTGACACCCCAAAGTCTTCATGGGGTTTGGTTAGAAATACATTAGCACAACAACCTGAAAAGCCATGAATATGTTGCTCACATTTATATATACTGCAAACATATCTTTAAGAGTTGTGTTTATTGTTGATAGAATGATTGTGCCAGTCATTGGTTATGGACCAGGTTTGTGGGGTTATTCACAAGTTCAGACAGTTTAAAGTGTACACATGAGATCATTGTCTGTTAACACAAGTACAAATAAAGCGGTTGTTATAGTACATGGATGTTTGTGGATTATGCACACAAAGTAAGCATATTTATGTAGAAATGTTTATAGATTGGGGATCAATATTTAGCGACAAACATGTAACAGTACTTTGGTCTGAATTCTGAATACAAACTTGAACTTGAAAGTACAACTGGAATGTGTGAGAAATGTTCAAATATAACAACTTTATTGTGTTTTAACAATTGA
This sequence comes from Haliotis cracherodii, assembly GCF_022045235.1. Taxonomy (NCBI): domain Eukaryota; kingdom Metazoa; phylum Mollusca; class Gastropoda; order Lepetellida; family Haliotidae; genus Haliotis; species Haliotis cracherodii. The sequence continues at coordinate 51,864,191 of NW_027266297.1, read as the reverse complement.
AATGATGAATATATGTACACAACACTGTACCCATGATATTACATAATAAAAAAATACCATTGAATGTCTCACATTTGTTTGTTGATCTGTGCTTAGGATCTCTCTCTCTTACCACTTTAACAGTGATTGCAATAGTACAACACCATCACACGGTTGTCAGACAGACATTCTGTCATGTAATTTCATTGCAAAGGAGCTCCACCACATTCACAAGGTCAGTGTTCGAAATAGACATCGGTCAGTATACCCATAGATGACAGATTTGTTCAAAGATGTTTTACAAGCTGATAATTTCCTTGATAAATGTATCACCATCCCTTACTACTGAGTCTCTGGGAACTTGGTGTGATAGCAGTAATAGCTTCTGGATGACTGATTGTATTTTGTAATTTTATATTGCAAGAGTATTTCTCACTGCTTCAGCTAACATGTTTGGGCCTACAGTTTTTCCATTAGGCCTACAGCTAAGAATAGAAGTAAGTACTTTACACAATCAGGGATATACCTACCGGTACTCATTTGTATCATTCTCATCACCAGATTTCAATAGTTGAAAAGAACAAACTTTTATTCCTTAACTGTGAAAAGTCACTGATTTCAAATAATTTTTGAAAAGCGAGGCAAAAGTAAGTTTGATAAGACTCTTCGTACTTTTTAGATACACAGTCTTCACATGGATGTATTAATCCACAAAAGGATGTCTGTTCGTGAATCTTAACAAATGCAGTGAGTAGCAATGTAAGGCTTGAGGAAAGACTCAAAGAATAATGACAGTCTGGGAATCAAACTTCCTGTACAGTATTCCTCATCGAGTGATATTTTCTGAACAAAGAAGTCTTTGAACGTACAAACAGCAAATAAGCAGTATTTTCGCTTTGATAGATACATCTGACCCTGCACCTGAAAGTAGTAATTACTGTTTTCTTTCAGTTGCATGAGGCCATTTCTCTTACAAAGATAAGGAAAGAGTTTCCCAGGAGCAATGACCTCAGTTCTAGCACTGTAAGGACATTTAACCTCAACAATGGTGTTAGAATCAATGACACCGTCTGGGGTTGCTGCAAGGAAAGGGAGTTCAGAGTCGACAAACATTCCACAACTGTGAACTTGAACATTACAGGCTATCTCAAGTTTGGCAATAGCTTTGGGTTCCTGCTGTAACCCATGCCTCACAGAGTTACAAACAAGTTTTCTTCCAGAGACAATTTGTTCACATAATTTAGTTTTGTTTCTCCTTGTAGTACATTTGCAAGTTGTCCCAAACTGAGATGCTGTCAACCTCCATCTCCTCTCCTCATGCCACAAGCTACACTTGGCCTGCTTTCTTGTCTTTGACTCTAAGTCTGCAGCCTGGTCATCTGTAATCTGTCAAAGATAGACAGAATAAAATATCACACAAAAACATATAAATAAAATTCTTGAAACTCCTTTACAAATCAGAACAAAACAATTCAATTAGATAACATGGCTAAAACAGTTTAACCATATCGTATCTAGATCCAAGGGACCAGAAAAAATCCATTTGCATGTGATTCAACCTATCCATCAACTACTATACTGCAACGTCTGAAGATATTGTGTCTTCTGCAGTAGAAAATCTGAAACAAAATTTACAATACACCTGTATATATTTGGAAAAATAATAATTTTTATTTGAAAATACTTTAAATTCAGTCGGGGTGGGGTGGGGGAAACCTGTGAAGCTGACCTATGCATTGGATTACTATTAATAAAAATATTTTGTGCAACCAGAACCTTGGAACAGAAGTCATGTAAGAAGGTATTTCTATTTTCAAAGTACTGCAATTATATCTTAGATTTAGAATGAAAATGTCACAGGTCATGTCAAACCCCAGAAATAAGAACATTAGACAATGCCCAAAATAACTTGAATGAGGGTTAATTTGCCAGGACTGTACCAAAACTTTACCCAGTCTCATATGGTAGTTGTGATACCTCATCTGTGCTAGGAAATCCTAACTAAAGCTTTCTTCTCATTTTTTTCACTCGAGATATTAATTAAAATATAAAAAAGGTTAATATATACGGTACTATTTATTTTGATATATTTTAGTCTGATGCATTGAGTCAATGCATACACCACTGGCTTTGCCAGAGACCATATGCCGGTATATGGTCTTTGCTTTTGCATACATGTAGTCATTATAGCCCCAGTTCATGCTCTGTAGACGACTAACATAGCATAATGGGTAAAAGAAATTTACGCATGCTTTATTTACGATTTCACCAACATGCACGGGTTTTCATTCAATAAAATGAAATTTGCACACCCCTGACGTTTCGTTTATCGATAACAACAATTTTCATTCAGTTCGGATTTCCCGCGGTAATCTCGAGTCGTAGTGGAACAAAACAAAGACTGTTCGAAGATTCAAAGCAAACTGACACAGAATTGGCAAGTCTCTTGTACAATTACATACCTTTCAATCAAATCGATCTTCTTCCCGCATGTTGTTGCTCCACGGCATCGCAACTCTGTCTTCAGCTTCTCAACTGTTAAACCGCTGTAGTGTGACATGTTTACATTAGCAACACTTCCGGGACGGAAATTCCGACGCGCCACCTGGCGGATTAGTGTAGCGGTGTTTGCCATTGTTTTATAAACCCATGCAGTGGGATAAACAAATTATACCATACATAATCGGGAGGGGACGCATTGTGATTTTACACTACTTCATTGCAGATATCATGCCCTCATGCTCAAAGTGCCGGCGTAATATGTCGGCATGGGATCCTATGCCTTAATTGTACATCTATATGTCCCAAGGGTCATAGATGTCCAGACTGTCTCCGCTTTCCCCCACAGCTTTCAGATGGTACCTCTGTATGTCCCGGGAACGCAGAACGCAACAGGCCAGATGTCTGATCCAAGTATTCGACCGACCTCCATTACTACGATGATGTCGGGCCCCTTGGTCTCAGTCTCTGCCCAGAGCTCCCTGACGACCACTACTGTGACTATCTTAACGGCGCCTATCCAGTCCACCGGACAGATGCATGGCGCCCAACAGGCACCCCGCCTATGGCCCAGACACCTATGATGGACGCCCCTCTCCTCCAGTGCATCAGTACTTGCGAGCCATGCAACAGACGCCGAGTCCTATTGCCCCAGCATTTATACAGATGCTTCTACAAGCGCCGCCCACGGCGCCCCTGCAGACGCCTCTACTAGTGCCTTTACAGATAGCGCCAGCACCTCGTCGGACGCCTATACAGACGCCAGTGCCCTGTCGGATGCTATACAGATGCCTTTACAAAAGCACTGTCTACAGCGTCCATAAAGACGTCTATCCTAGCGCCTCTGGTTGCGCCTATCCTTGCGCCTCTCCCAAGTGCACCTCTACAGACGCACAACCGGGACAACCGCACAGAGAGAGGATTAGCCATTCCACGATGTCCTTGTGGTTACCTGCTCTCATTCTACAGGCCTATGAGATCGTCAACTCCCCAGGGCCAACTACCTACAGAGACCATTGCTATCGGTGAACACTTGACTGGCGTCCATACAACGGCGCTCCAACACGGACACTTGATTGGCTTCCATACAACGGCGCTCCAACACTTCCCAAGATCCTGGAAGCGCCTAACCTCGTGGTGACGGTTCGGTGAAAATCTTCTGCCAGTTCTCCTCGTCTATCAACGTTGGTTGAATGTTTCCTTGGAGAAAGCGAACAGACTCTCAAAGATCTCCCTACCCACGGCGTCTGGTAGATATTATCAGCACCACAGTTGACGATCTCAACACCATGACCGATTTGGTATTCAACAGAATCGTCATATGCTTCCAGGTGCCCAACTGGGATTGTTCACAACACCGGACCAGTCGTCACTCTTATCATGGGGATCAACTTGCCCCTACTCCGGCAACGTCACAAGTTCCTACTCAGAACTCGGCACACCACTTGTCTGTCAACCACAGGGTTCACAGGGGATTGGCCGTGTGTGGAGCTTGAACTAGTCCACTCAGCATACAGGGTTACAGTTTACTGCACAGGACGACATACATTGTTACGTGGTATGCAGTCTTGTGACAAGAGTTGCTTCCCTTGGCGTATGTCAGCCATGCAAGTTCTAATAAACACTGATGCTTTAACCTGAGTTGGCTATGACTATCCAGACATGTGTACAGCATACACAGCACGTAACATGGTGGCAGCAGGTGACTTTCTCACTCCTCTATGATACCACGACCTATTTCTGTCAGTTTTATGTCTGAAATGCTATAATGGAAGCCGAGGTGTTTCAGACCACGTGCGTTCGTCTGCTATCATTCAAATGTCTCAGAAGTGATGTCACTCGCTGAAATGAAGGAACACTTGAATCTATTAGCTTAATTTGACCTGATAAGTGACATTCTGCACACTCGAGAGATTCCTGTCTGCATTTGTCGATGTCAATTAGCTACAAGTGTGTATTGTCTGTGAAGATAGTCTAGCCTTGTTCAAGTCTTCAAATATGCCCGACAATCCTCCTCAAGTTCAACGGCCTATTAGTGGTATCAAACCTCCATCACCTCTTGTTATTGAATCCAACTTTGCTGAAAATTGGAAAACATTCAAGCAGAAATGGACAAATTATTCTATACTTGTGAACCTGCCAGGATATGGAAGGGAATATCAAGTAGCTTTGCTCCTAAACACACTTGGTGATGAAGCCTTAAAAGTTTTCAATGGATTCCATTTTCAAACACCAGACTCTAAATTCTGTGGTTATTCTCATATCATGGCTCGTAAAAGTTGTCCTTCATGGGGAAAAAAGTGCACGAAGTGTCACCAGCTGAATCATTTTGCACCAAAGTGTCCTAGTAAGAAGCAATACAGCAAAGTCAACAATGTTGAGCTTCCAGATGAAGATTGGATAAATTCTGTGCATGGAGATTCAAACACAGACAAGCCTACTAAATGTAGAATGACCGTGGAGGGAAGAGATTTCTTCACTATTGATCCTGGTGCTGCTGTTAATATCATTCCGTCTTCTATTGTCCAGGACAAGTTGAAGAGTCTGAAACTTACGACTAAAAAGTTGAAGATGTGGAATGAGACTGACGTCACTCCTCTTGGTTGCCTAGACATTCTAGTTCAGAATCCTGCTAACAAGAAAAAGTATTCTGTTGAATATGTTGTTGTGAAAGAGAACTTTGCACCTCTCCTAGGTGTCAAAACTGTTACACTCATGAACTTAGTCACAATTCATGAGAAGAATATTGAGCGTGTTGCCAATATTGAAGTTACTGAAAAGTTCAGTGATGTGCTGGATGATAAACTTGGTACCTTTAGTGGTGTTGTTCATCTGTCAGTTGATAGTGCGGTGTGACCAGTTGTGATGCCAAACCGTCGTGTTCCTGTTGCACTGCGCTCAAAGTTGAACTGAGTTAGACAGACTGGAGAAGTTAGGTGTGATTGCGCCCGTCAGTGAGCCAACCCCCTGAGTAAACCAAATCGCAATTACGCAAAAGAAATCAGGTGAACTTCAAATTTGTATGGATCCGCAAGAACTAAACAAAGCCCTTTGTAGAGAGCATTACACTCTGCCTGTGCTTGAAGATACCCTGCATGAGCTAGGGAAGTCTAGAGTTTTCTCCAAAGCTGACTTGTCATCTGGATACTGGCACGTCCAACTCGATGAGGAGTCAAGTCTTCTTACGACCTTTCAAACTTGTTTTGGTCGTTATCGATGGCTCAGGTTGCCATTTGGACTTTCTGTGTCGTCAGTAATCTTCCAAAAGAAGTTGATTCAAGCCCTTGATGGTCTACCAGGTGTCGTCTGTATTGCTGACGATGTGCTGATTCATGGTCGGAACCTAGAAGAACATGATGCTCATCTTGAAGCATTTCTAGCAAGATGTCGCGAGAGCCATATCAAGCTGAACCCATCAAAACTTGAACTGTGATTGAGTGAAATCACTTTCATGGGACATTTGATAACAAAAGATGGTTTGAAGTCTGACCCTGAGAAGGTTCGAGCAATTCAAAACATGGTTCCACCGACAAATCTTGAAGAACTTCGCCGTTACCTTGGTCTTGTGAACTACTTGTCCAAGTTCTTGCCTAACTTAACTGATGTGCTAGCTCCTCTGCGTAACCTTGTAAGAAAGGATGTTGCCTGGACATGGTCCAGTTCTCAACAGGAATCCTTCCAAAAGGTGAAGGACATGGTTACCAAGGCACCTGTATTGTCATATTATGATCCAGAGAAAGAGCTGACAGTTGAGAATGATGCGTGTGAACATGGCATTGGCTCAGTACTAAAGCAGGAGGGAAAGCCTGTCGCTTTTGCCAATCGCTCGCTAAATGACACTGAGCAAAGATTTGCTCAGATAGAAAAGGAAATGCTCGCTGTGACCTTTGGTCTTGAGAAATTCCACCATTACACATATGGTAGAAGTGTAACTTTGATAACTGATCATAAGCCACTAGTGTCTATCGTCGAGAAGCCCTTGTCTAGAGCTTCCAATAGACTGCAGTCATTACTACTGAGGACCCAGCGATATGTGTTTGATCTTCAGTATCGACCTGGAACAGCTATTCCTATTGCTAATGACATTACAGTTGCAACTGCATCTGATGAAAGCCTCACCAAGTTGAAATCAACTATAATGGAAGGATGGCCAACACATAAGGTGAATCTGTTCTCTAAGCTTACTCCTTACTTCAGTTATAGAGACGAACTCACCATTCAAGATGGGATAATTCTTCGTGGACCTAGTGTTGTCATCCCACTTGCATTGAGAGATGAGAAAACTTCATGTTGGTCACATGGGGATAAACTCTTGTCTACGGCCTACCTTGTGGCACTCAACTCCGGCCTGGCAGTTCCGGAAGATTGGCTCATGACGTAAATCCCGGAACTACAGGCTCTGCTCCGCTCATTCAGGCTGGAAGACTGAAAGGCAAAATCTCCTACACCAGCTTGGGACTTGAATGTCATTCACACCTCGCTGAGAGACGCGCCCTTCAAGCCACTGGAAGCAACGTCATCCTACAATCTGATGAAAAATGGTCTTCCTACTGGCGCTCGCCACAGCAGCCCGTGTCAGTGAGCTACACGCCTTGGACGTCACGCGTGTCCGCTTTGATCCTGGAGCACACGGAGCCATGCATCTTGGACTGTGCTGGGACTGCTTAGCCAAGAATCAATCCTAAGGACAGCCAGATGAATCGTTCCTCATCTTTGATTGCGGGCGTGGACGATGAACTAGAGCTCCGTCTATATCCGGTTAGAGTGCTCTGTTGCTATATCAGAAGATCCAAGGAACACCATAGACAACGACGACGCCTCTTCATTCCGGTATAGAGCTGCGACCTCATAAGGGGAAGGTAGCCGCAACACGATCACCGTCTGGCTACTAGCCTTTATTCACCAGGCCTATGAGGCCGCGTGATTGAACCCCCAGGCTCCAACAACCCACATGAGACCCGGGTGATCGCCTCTACCATGGCGCTACACAGCAATTGAGATGTACTTGCCATCATGGAGAGGTCTTCTGGCTATCAAACACATTCGTCGCCACTCACCATATGCGAGATGTCGCATTGGAGGATGTGCTAGGCTCGCACAACTTGGTCCGTTAGTAGTGCCCAACAGGATCCTCTACTACACATCACTGACCTCGCCAGAAGTCCAGAGCCAGCCTTTCGACCTCCCCTGGCATAAGCCCTGGACTAGAAGGTTCATGCCCCACTTGCATATGGCTCGGTACTCCAGTCTCGACCTAACCGAGAATTATTGTCAGCCTGCGCATTACCAGGAAACTATGCATACCTGACTCTTCCCTTCCATGTAATGGTCATCCAGGCCGACCATACAGCCGAAGACGGCCTGCGGGAATTGGAGCTTCCCTCACATGGAGTGGTCGCCCGAAGCAGACCACACAGCCAAGGATTGGCTAGGAACAGAGTCTGGAAATAAAAGATGAAAGTCCACATTTGAAGGTATGCCTGCCTCCGGTTCCGTCCGATAAAGATGCATTAAGGAGAGTAATGCAGGATAAGTAAAAAATTGAGTAAAATCCTAGATATTTTTTATATTATCACACGCAAAAGAAACGCAAGTGGTTTTAAGCAAATAGGTAACAAACAAGGAACCATAAATTGATACGAGTTTTAGCATGTAGTGAAGCCTGATGGTGTTATCAATATTTTTGGCTGCATTTTGGGAGCCCCGAGTAAAAACGCAACAAAAAAAACAAATTGCCAAAACGCACCATTTCATTGAATATGTGGGTATCATGCACCCATTTCTCGCAAAATCGAAAATGCACGAACTGTAGTGGGTATACAACTGTGGTCGATTCTTGGACCTACCACTCCTTGGTCAACAATGCCACGCCTAACTCAAATTCAGAGAAACCAGGCTATTGGACGTTTGGAAGCTGGAGAGTCTGTCCAAGATGTTGCTCGTCATTTCAACGTTAACATAACCACAATTTACCGTCTCCTGCATCGATACAATGCTACACAGACCACAGATGACCTTCCTCGGAGCGGTTGTCCTAGGGTCACCACCCCTCGACAAGATCGGCAGATTACCCGTCAACTCCAGCGACATCCATTCCTAACTGCAAATGAAAGTGCTTGACAGACCATAGGAACACATAATCGACACTAACCAAGTTCCCAGGAACTACAGGCCCTACTACGCTCATTTAGGCTTGAGGATCAGAAGGACATGTTCCGTCCCACTGATTGGGACTTGAACGTGGTACTTCGAACTTTGCGAGGGCCCCCCTCGAGCCCCATCCTCTTTTTATGACCTCTCCAAAAAAAACCAATATTTCTCTTGGCATTAGCCATGGCAGCACTGGTGAGAGAGCTACATGTAATCAACATCACCCAGGTCCGTTTTGAGCATGGTATGCATGGAGCGGTACATCTCGGGTTGTGCTGGGATTTCAAAGCAAAAAATCAACTACCAGGCCAACCCAATCGTTCCTTCACCATCCCACCGATATCGACTATGGTGGGAGTTGAAGATGAGGGTGAACTTCTCTTGTGCCTGGTACGAGCACTTCAAGTGTAGATCCGCCGTTCCGAAACTAGGCGTGGTTTGAGGAAGTACGTTTGACCGAAGTTAGTTGCAACACTATATCTCTATGGTTACGCACAGTCATCCTTCAGACTTATGAGATCGCCAAGCTTGATCCACCGAGAGCGAATAATCCTCACGAAATCAGGGCACTAGCCGCTAGCATGGCGTTACACAGCAACTGTTCTATTAGAACGATCATGGAAGGATGTTTTTTTAATTCCGACACAGTTTTTGCTAGTTATTATCTTCACGATGTGGCTCTTGTAGACGTCAAGGCTTATCAGGCTTTGGCTCGTTGCCATAGTAGGTAAAGATTTTTAGCTGTGAAGCTGGTATTCTTTATTACCAAATATGCATATGGTCTTACCCTTTAATTTCTATGTTCCTTCTGTAAAGAAGATTGAACTAACCCTACCGTTATTATCGAGGTTTTGTACTTCTGAAGGTATGCCTACCTCCAAACCGTCCGATACAGTTGCATAAGGAGTAATGCAGGATAAGTAAAACATTTAGTAAAATCTAAATATTTTTCACATTTGTATACTTATCCTGCATTACTACTTTAAGGACCCACTTAGGCTTCAGAAGCCTCAAAAAGTTTGTTATTAAGCATGGGCGACAGGCAGTGATGTGAAGGTAACTTGTCATCTTGAGTAGTATAGGTAATGATGGTTCTGGCTCACTTCCACTGGAGCCAAATTTATATACCTATACCGCTTCTACAGATTGAATTTTTTATGTCAAAACGCTGATGTGATTCAACGATCGTCATGAGTCGTATTAAAAGAAACATCAATATTAGTTAATAATGGATAAAATTTACTATAGCCCACAAGGATATTGGAAAGGTATAGGAGGAATACAAAAATTAGCCACAGCTGCTAAGGTATCTAAAGATGTGGCCAAGGATTGGTTAAAGATACAAGCGATGTAGCAAATATACTTACCGGCAGTGCGTTATATACCGAGGAAGAAGTTTGATATTTTTATAACGAATGAAGTTCATCTGGCTGACCTTGTTTCTTCCCCATGATAAGGTAGGATGCAAAACGTATAAATACGCTTTAACTGTAGTGGATGTGGCTAGTCGATACAAAAAGAGTGAGCCATTAACCTCGAAAGATTCAACAGAAGTAGCTAATGCACTGAGCCGCATATATAAACGCAGACCACTAAAATGGCCCAAGTTATTTCAAGTAGATCCTGGTCGCGAGTTTATGGGATCAGTAACTAAACTGTTAACAAAGCACAATGTCGAAATCAGGCGTGGTGAAAAAGAGGCCCACCGTAGTCAAGCTATCGTTGAAAGATTTAACCGGACATTAGCAGAACGTTTGTTTGGCTATCAGTATGGGATCGAAATGAAATCAGAACGATTAAGATCAACCGAATGCGTGACATGATTATCAGCTGTTGTATCAGCGCTGAATAATGAAGTAACGAGATTAATCGGGAAGAAACCATCCGATGCGATTAAAATTAAATCCGGGACTCTCGAGTCTTCAGCACCGAGGAGAGGCAAAGAACGAAAACTTCCGGATAGAGTAAGCGTAGAGCTTATCCTGTGTACAACAATTCCTTTAGAAGAATGTCCGAAAACATTTATTGCTAAATTATTTTGCTTTTCCGCCTTATCAATTTTTGAGATTGGTGTAGGTTCGTCTATACCATCAAAGTTGAGTCCATCGTTTTGGGGATAGCTAGAAGATTTTTGTCTACGGGGAACAATGCAGATCTTATCATCATTCTGAAACAGTCATCGCCTTTATTTTTTACATTAATTATGGCTTTTTTCTTCTTATAATACGGGGGTAAATCTATATAAGATCCACCTTTGAAAGGCATATAATTTGCTATATCTAAATATAAACTATCGATTTTATCCACACCCCAACCCGAACCCAGAGACCATATAATAGATTATATGGTCTCTGCCGAACCACTATTAGTCCAGCGTTCTAAAGATTCTTCTGTCCTCTGAATTGATGTATATAATGATGTGCTTATAGTATCGGATTCGGTTATAACTTCTTGATTGCTTCGGAAATATGTTTCGGTATATTCAGTGCTATCGTCTGCTTTACTTTTTACTCAATGACATTTTAGTCGTCAGCTGGTATTTTATACTATGTAATCATCTAATTCCTCGTTAATTCTGCTCGAAACAATTGGCTTAACATCATTAACATCCATGTTGGAATTAATATCCATCTTCCAACCTCTTAGATATTTACCAACGCCGGTTGTGGGTACAAATTTTAACTCATCAACAGTGGATTTATTTTTATCATCGGGTTGATAATTATCTAGTAAAGCGATCAATTCAGCTTTTCTCATTCGAGAATAACCTCTCAGCCCACTGTTTTTTGCTTGAGCTTTGAGTTCTCTAAAAGTCTGGGGTTTGTTGTATTCCAAACCGAGTAAATCGATCAATTCAGCTTTTCTCAATCGAGAATATCCATGTAGACCACGTTGTTTTGCCAAAGCCTTCAACTCTCTGACAAAAACCATTGTGATTTAATGGTATATGCAAAAGGAGTCAAATCTCTAAATGGTTGTTTTTCATACAGTGTTCCCTCGTAATTGCGCCCTTCAATATAGCGCTAACTCGGTTATAACGAGCAGTAAAGCATGGCTCCAAAAATTTACAAACATTTTCAATAAACTCAAGTTTTCCAATGACACAATGTTTTCCCCCATATCAGAAAACATTATCAGCTGATCACCGCGATCACGTAACACTTGAAATACCAGTCAACAAATCCGAACAGAAGTACGCAGTTTAATCCTATTATTATAATATCTGGTAATATAAAAAAATGTTCATTGTTTATCTGGACTAATGTTTGCAATATATTTTTTAAAATTATATTCAAAAATTTCATTCAATACTGTTTTCAATATTATCGGCGTTATTAACAGCAACCACGGTCAGATTACCACTATTGACGCCTTGAAACGAACTTTAGTTGCAAGAGAATGGATAGACATATAATAAATGCCGTACCTTGACCTGTTAAAAGTCATATTTGAGGCAGTTTGACAATTAAATGTCAACATAACGATTTCGCAATCGAAATACATGTTGCACGGGAAGTCCCTGCGGTGACTGGTCAAAATTGTTACACACGTCAAAAAATATCCTGCATACAATCTGTACCAAAGTGCTATGCTTGTGGTTCCAATAATTTTAAGTATATGTGGTGGAAGCTGCAACTAAAATAACACGATATTGGAATATATTATCATAATAATTTCGGATACAATTTCTTCCGACCATTGCATCAAATTTCTTTAAAGTGGTACCACTGGGTACGTTTCAACTGAATTACCGGTAGATTGGGAGGAAATGTGTTCACAGCTGATTGCTATTTCCAGCTTAGTTTACGAGAAAATATACACGGTAATCTTAATTTCAGCATATAAAACAATGCCTTTGAGAGCAGGAAATACATTTTAATTGGTAAATCATCATGTCTAGTGATGTTTTATATCAAATTTCATACTTTTATTTTATCCCTGCGTATTCACCTGAAGGGATACGATGTGTTGTTGTTTTTTAAAGCGCATATTATACTCGATAAATCTGTTTTTACACTTTGAATCATAAATAACTTCTATTCTAATCTTTTTTGAAACTCTGAAATGTGCAACGTAGATTGTGTTAGGTAGGCAGAGCATGTACTGTTTTGTTGGTCATCTACCACCTACGACTCTACCTTTGTTAAACCGCTGATCATCTATAGTGCTCATCAATTATCAGGTAGTGTTGTAGCGAGGGATCACTGTATATTTAAATAGTGTTCTCCCCAACCTATTCCTCTCGTTGATGTAATCTCTCTTCCTAGCGTAAATAATCTGGTTCCTGACCCTTTCAGCACCGTGTTTCTTACATAAACAATAACGACCTTAAACCCCTATACCACATACAGAACAAACGTAATATATGTTTCCCTGTCTGATGTAATAAGAGTGGATACCACAGTAAATACCAACACAACGTCGGTTGCATTGAATCGGTTTTCCGATGAGTGTAAATCTGCACAGATTCATGGTTATACATCTATCATATCATTTGTCTAAATGAAAATCACATCTCCACTTGTTGTATGCAATTAGTTGCACAAACTGAAGTTGCATACAACTCGGCATTCACACGGCGGCGAGTTGCATACAACTCGGGTCTCGCGAGATCTCTGACAAAAAGCCTTAGCTGTCAATGTTCCGCCAATTAGACGATAAAATCCAAATGTAAAACAAATAGTTGTCCACACATGAGTTATACATTAATAAAAATATAACGGGACGAATTTCCTTCAGGTGTACATTTACTTTAATTTAAGAAATGAAGGGCATGTTTTATTTAACCTATCTTTATAAATTTGCCACAATGAATATTTCACAATTATCCAAAGGAAATATGTATATGCTGCAGTGTGGTACATTCACAAAGCATCTTATAGGAAGAATAACACGATGAATGTCAATTTCTGTGATAAAAAAACAGCTGATTATTATGAGTTTCATAAATTCTATGGCATTTTAGATTATATTAATAACAGTACTACATACATGTACCCATTTTGCAGCAGTGCAATATTTTACTGGGTGAAAAGATATTGAAGAGATATTCAAATTATAATTGAAGATTAACAACGCGTGTCGGTCCGCCGTTGATTAATGAACAGTTTGCATACTCGTATATGCAAGAGGCCAACATATGGTTCTCAGTAGGAAGTGACAACTTGGAGACGATGGCTTGTGGTATATACAGTTCTACTTTATATATGTTGATATATACATACAAAAGACACTATGTGCCTGGTCAGCACATAGTGGTAGTGGTTGTTGTCTAGGTGCCCCGGAGCACCCAGCCTAACCCTAGCTAGGCTAAGGGTAAGGCCTTTCTCTCAACCTCTCTGGACCAAGGCTTATATAGCCAAGGTCACCTGACATTTAGTAAGTAATAAATATAAATGTAAACAGTAAATCATCAGTGACATACTTGCACATCCTGTTCAGGATGGCAGACGGTCGATGTACACAAAAATGGGGATTAACAAATAGGATTAGCATCTAATAAATAACAGCAATTAAGTGGTTCAAGGCATATAGATGTCATGGCTCCAGGGTAATGAGCCTTTGCAATCAAATGTTCTTCAGACAATGGGTGTCGTAAATCAGTCACCATGACAACAGAAACAGTAAACTACTTCATGAACTGAATGCGTTGTGTACTAGTTCACGCGCACCTCAAAGGAAATAAGAAATATGTACAACGATGTTGATGTTGACGTATACTAATATGACATCACTACCGGTAACCTCCCGTCATAACGTAGCGAGTTCACTGATAGCAGTACGCGGAATGTTTGGAGCAGGTTTTACCGTGATGCTGGGATCACATACATACATAAATGAGTCATGTAAGTTAAGTAATCAGAATCAATCTGAAATCAACAAGTTCTGTTTGTTTTTATGTTTCCATTCTCGCCTTGATACTATGTGGAAAGGCAGACCAATACCCTCGTCAGTGTGCGTGATTTTGCGTCAATATCATGGCGTCATGTGGAACGATTTCTGTTGACTTTTCCAAAAAAGTATCTAGACTCTAATCATTTATTCCTCAATTTTTGCAAGGATTGCATATTCGTAATAATCCGAGCTAATGTAGGCAACAAATTGACGACTAAATCTCTCGGAATAGTAGAAAATGTTAAGTAAAACTAGAAGTTTGCTTTGTTTACATTTTTTTCAATGAGAAGAGCACAGGGTTTGGTTTCACACTTGAATATTGCGGTTGATTTCATTTGGACCGTTTGTATTGGTGACTCAGACAAAATGTCATTTGATTCATAATGGTATGATGAATTCAGAGATGTATGTATCGTAGCTGAGTGTGAAATACACGTGATGTGATAGGCATCTCGTCAAACGCAAAAAGAACCGTGATTTTCCAACGCTATCAACACGGCGGTTCGGTCCAGAGTTTTTGTTTCGAAAACGAATATAGGATTATTGGAGTCTTTTTGGAATGATGATTGGTGTTTTGACAAAGAGCAGAAACCCAATGTTTTTGTAAATGAAATTCTCATGTAGCTATACCTTATTTAAATAAATAAATCACATTTAGAACAGTGAATTGGTAAAATGCGAAAATGGCAATATTTTCGCTGTACACTATTTTCAGATGTCGTTAATGATACATATGCTTTGCCTAATATAGTTGTTAATGGCATCACATAATAGATAATTCCCCTCAGAATCTAAAACTGTGACATTTATTTGTGCATATGATGTATTTTAAGTTTTAGAAACGTATATGGACCTAATCTCACCTTGTCTACACTACAGCATACAATCACATAGCCTGTCGTTTCAAATAACACTATAAACAGCTTAACCTGGAGAATTAGACCGATGCAAATGTCAAAATATATAATTTGGGACAGTGGTACCTACTTTTCATAGGTCCTTTATTGAGTGGTGACACTTAGGATACCGAAAAGCAGAACTTACCGACGTGAATCGGTTGAATTTTTGTTTACAAATTGATGTGTAAATGTCATGTGATTTACATACGAGTTTTGATTGGCTGCGTACGTACAACTTGTCGCATGAAAATAGAGCATGTCCTATTCCGTACAACTCACGTCCAACAAGTTGCATGCGTCAAAAGTTGGACCGACTTGCCCGTTCACACGATGCAATGTGTTGCATGCAACAAATTGTATACAACTAGTTGTACCGTGTGAATGCCCCTTAAGGTAAGTACTCCTACATGCCACAGCAAATGTTGTGTGTCACCATAAACTCAACTCAAATTCCTGAGTACTAAGCGATGTTCTGCCGGGATAGGAAGAAACGTACTACCTACGACTGTGTATAGTTGTAACATAGCCGACCCTATTTTTTTAGTCATGTTAGCTCCCAGTCTAGACTTGTAGTGCGTACAGTTATTTAAATTTCTTCATCGGTAGGGTTATCAATTTTTTCAATGGTATAATTTTCCCCCAAATATTGGGAACATTTTCCACTGGCTACCAAAGCCGCGAGTCTTTCTCTATGTTTATCTAAAGATTTATCTGTATGTTCTTCTGCATGTTCATCTGGTTCTTTGAGCATTTGTTCAATGAGTTCATCACATTCCATAATGTAATACCTAAGGAGATATTTAAATCTAACATAATAAAATATGACAATACAGCCCGTAATAATAAACTGTTGCGAAAGAATGAGGATTTCAAACCACATTATTACATAATAACCGCTAATGTTCAATATATCGTATTTATGCTATTTTTGCTATCTTTTTGCTATATTTACTATATTTTAGCTATTTTTGCTTAACTGTTGCTATAATTTTGCTCAGCAGTTGCTACATTTGCAATATTTTTGCAATATTTTTGCTATAATTTTGCTATTTTTGCTATATCTTTTGCTTAGCATTTGCTTTTTTTGCTATAATTTTGCTTAGCAGTTGGTATATTTGCTACATTTTTGCTATAATTTTGCTTAGCAGTTGCTATTTTTGCTATATTTATGTTAAGCAATTGTATAAGCAGCTGGTTGATCGGTTTTTAATACGAGTTTACAATGCTTCGTTGACGCTAACAGTTTTCTGACTTAATCTCGTTCGGGCTTGGAATAAATAACATCATTTTCGCGTAGACATTCCTCAAATGAATCTTGGTCTTTGCAATGAAACAGGGCTACCCATTTAGTCTGCTCTCTCAGACCTTTCAGGACAGAGTTGTATTTTTGAGTAAGTACCCAAACGCTATGCTGAGTAAGCCGACCGGAGAATGCTAAATATGAAAGCATATCTTTCTTTTTGGTAAGTTCTTTACTCGCACTGCAGTCATCTATTATGAAAAGGGTTGATTCTCCTTTGTATTTTTCGTGACATACTCGTAAACAGTCTTGTAAACGATCACCCGGATCAACTTTGTAAACCCCGGGATCATTCATTACCCAATCTCTTGACAGGTATGTTTTATTAACGTTTATAGTCGGACACAGAATAATAATATGATTGAAAACATCCCGATAATGACTTTGTAAAATATCTAGAATAAAAGCTGTTTTTCCGCAACCCGTTTGCCCGCAGATGATAGCGCAGTGCGGTTCTTTAGGTAAAAGATTATTAATAGATCGCTTGCTCGAATCATCCATTCTGTATATTAAGTTGCGCGTCCATAATCATGTACAAATATATGTTTAATTTACCAGCCGCTTCCTGGTGCTTCGTTATCTGTATAGTAACACCCTCGCCAGCATTTTCTATTCTTCGCCCACTATCGTGTAGTTGGTCATCGTCCGTTGTTCCCATGTCGAGTCACAGCGCATACTTCATGGTAAGGAATTTAGCCATCGATACACCCCTGAGAGACAGATCTTTCACGACCATGTTAACTTCTGGGCTTCGTTTTTATAGAAGGGAGTTTTTTAATCTCATCCCACTGTTGATATGCTCGCATGCCTTGACTATATACTAGTAGTTGATAAGGCACGTCCTCGATAGTCAATTCTACTTTTGTAATCTAGGGATTGTAGAACTTCTCGGTATCTCTTGCAAATGCTTCAGAGGGGTCCTCGAACAACATTAAAATACCCTTCAACGATCTAGCGGGAACGTTTAGATTGATATTCCACGTCGTATCTCTTTTGTTCTTGGTGATCTTTCGATGTCGAAGCATGTGATCGTACTAAATGGCTAAACTTCCAGTATACTTGTTACGAATTTGTCTGGCTAATTCAGAATCTGTTATCATATCATACTCCAGTGAGATATTTTCAATAGAATAGCTACTAGGATCTTCAGTAGCTTTGATTACTCTGCTGTAGTCATTAAAAGTGAGTTCGTATTCCAACCTATTGCCTAGGGATGCTTGATAAAAGGGCATGTGAATATCTAGTAATTCAAAGTCGAGCGGAATATAGAATTGGTTACCTAATGCATCAGCAACGACCTTATCTCCTACGACGGCAATATCACCACTATCAGCACCTACACGCAGTCTCAATGTGTTCTGATTACAAATACCTTGGTACTGCAAGTTTTCCCGTTCTTTAGCCGTTCTCCAGAGATCCATGTAACAGAAATATACATCGCTGTCGTCAATACTCAAAACTTCATTACTGCTAATTTTAATTGCGATTTTCTTAACAATCGCATGACCTATGTTTTGAATGAGCTCTCTGCTAGCGTCGGCAGAATTCAAACTAATTGTAAATGATAGTCTTGCAGTTCCCGGATCCAACACATCGTGTGCGCCGAGATTAGGAAAGCGAACCAGAAGCTTTTGATTCTGATCGATGGTACTCGGGTTATTAGTTATAGTTACAGACTGACGAATTGCTTTGATCCCTAATGGATCCCTAAGTCTACGTTGTGGGTTTAACTTGCGTCCGTATTGCGAAGACATTGTTATATTGAAATTATGTAACCTTATGTTTGATATAAATATGGATGATATTAATCTTGATAACATAACTGATACTAGTACAATCGAAGAGGGTTCTGATGAAACCAGTCATGACTATTCAAAGTTTACGATAGATAGTAAAGGAATATTGCGACTGAGTGGCTCTCCGGATATTGATCTTATGAATTCTCGTACTCGTAAGCCCCTAGCCTTGTAAACATGGCATCAACATTGTATGTGATGAATTAGGTTTTGTAGAATACTCAAGAGAAAAACTTTCTGTGAAGACTACTAAGGTTCTTCGGACAATGCGTGCTGAACTTGGCAACATAGATAATTTGAAAGAAAGCTCAAAGCTGGCCTCGGACGGACACGGAGAAATCTTGGATACCTACTACAATAATTCCACGGCCAGTGTACCATCCTCGGAGTTCTGCATTAGGGAATTACGAGGCCTTGACAAGGCAATGCAAACAATGCAGGGAGAACTCATAATATATCAATAATATAGCCAAGCTATCCGAACTCGACAAGCATATAGCTTATGAGAAAACAAAACTTGAACAGGCGAGTGATGAATTCAGTCGACGCCGCACTGCAGAAATATTGCGTAACTTAGAAGACGAAAGATTGGCCTGCCTCGAAGCTGCTTCCAGTAATAGAAAGGCACTTCGTTCACAAATCAGTCGAATTCAAGAAACTATCGATCAAGTCCTCAACGATGAAACTTCACTAGCAGATAAAATTAAAACATTGTTCAGAGAACAGGGGATAACCATTGCCAGTATTTTAACCGCATTGGGATTTATTATATCGACTTTGACTCTCGCGTTAACCGGTGGTACAAGCGGTACAGGAGGTGGCACACCGCCTAGTGATAAAAATGGTGTAAAAGAGTGGATAAAAAAGCATTTAAAAGCATTAGGAGAAGCACTGGGAAAGCTTGCTGGGAAAGCCGTATTTGCGCTTCCCGGTATAATAGGGAGTATTGTTTCCTGGATTTTGAATTTATTAGCTAAGACCACCAATTGGCTTAGTCAAAACTTGTGGACACTGATCATAGCAATTGCTGGGCTGTATTTCCAAATCATGAGTAAACCAGCCGTGACTCCACCTACTATAAGCGCTGTTTTTTCATCGATATGTTGTTGATTTTTAGCTGCAATATGGGGTGGCACTTGTGGTTGTGTGTTAGTAGATGGTTGTGAAACATGTGGTGACTGTGGCTTGACTATTCCCGTTTCGCCTGTGTTTGTTTGCATTATTAATTCGCTGTTAATATCTGAATTTATACCTGGTTTTTGCTGATCAGAAGCAATAACAATTTTGTTATTATAACCGATCACTTGACCGATCTTAAGTTCCATATTACTAGGAGACATGTATAGTCCAGGTGCATAAACGTGGTCTACTTTGGATTGAGCGTACTGTAATACATCTTGATAACACTTTATAGAAGATGGTATGTCAACTGGTGAATTAATAGCATCCTCCACGTTTGCGACAAACTGTTTTTGTGCATCGAGCGCCGTCCCAGAACCGATGATTCCCGTTCGTGTTTGCGATTGTGCACCAAGAATTGCCCATACATAAGTTCTTATTGATTCATTAACTCTTACAACTCCTGGCTTAGTAAAATTATTTTCTGTTTTATCATTAAGAAATTCATTCCAAGCATTTCCAGGTGGTTGCTCAACCTTTTGGAGGGTGAAAGCAACACCGCCCTTAAAGTTCATACGATCATCTCCACTCGTTTCTCGAGAGAGGAAAGCTTGGAAGAAGCCGACCTCTTTTCAGTAAATCATCGCTGACTTCTTTAACAGAGTGTACACCAGCGTATGGAATACCTAGACCATGGGTAACTCCACGCAGACACCAATCTTTACTGGTAGAAATATTAAATTCCTGACAAATATGTTCATACGCGAACCTATTGTACGGATTATTTGATGCATTCCATGCTCGATCCTGTGGTAACTGGGAACTAATTTCTTTAAATATACGTCTAATCTGATAGTACACGTGAAATGATAACACAGACTTATTTAGTTCAAATACCGGGGCATAAAGAGATACACCACATCCTGTTGTGGCACACCATATGGCAAAGTTTAACTGGTTCTGCCAAAATTGCATTGGATTCTGAAACCAATCATGCACCATTTTATCGCTAGTTGCCCCGACCCTGTAATTTTCAAAGATATCAGGAAATTTAACCAAAAACATTAGCGCCAGAGGCACTTACTAAAATCGACTAATTAGTAATGTAAGTTGATTCCATATTTAAGTTATGATATAGTATCTTTGTATATTTAATATGTATGTCACACTCCCGGGAATAACAAATGGTCAGTCTATTGAACTGCTTCATACTATCGATAACTCGGATGGACCAATATAAATACTGCGAGAAATAATACTAAGATATAGAGAAATGGAGACGAGCACACTATACTTGATGGGTATTGCAGCGTATGCTCCCTCAATGATGAAATTTTTAAGCTTTTGGGAGTTAGTCTAACACAAAATGAGTTGAATGGGATGCTGATTTTAAGTGCTGGAGAAAAGCAAGTAGTTCTTGTCCGGCGCTTAGCAGAAACACTTGGATTTGTAATAGGAGAAGAAAGAATAGCAATAGAAATAATACCCAACAAAACAGGGCATGGAGATAAATTACCCGATTTAGTTCCCTATAAAGAGTTGTGCATCCTTCTTGATCTGATCAGTATAACGGATAATATTCAACTAGAAAGTCCTTCAACTCTACTCAGATCTGTTCCAGTCAAAGATGAAAAATACAATAGCAGTAGAACGGAATTTTTCTCATCATTACAATATCAAAAATTAAAGCGTGGTATTATTTCAGATCTCAAAATTTCTGTATTAGATTTAAAACATCACCCTGTACATATAGGATACTTGAGTGTAACACTCCATATTATAAATAATGGTTGATTCATTAGGCCCTGGAGCACATAACCTTAGACAATGTCATACAATTGCGCCTTCCGATCTCGGAGACATGGAAGGATTCGGTAAACCCGGTATCGATGGCAAGTTATACGCTTTACACTTACAAGATAATGTATACAAGCGGAAAGAAGTTACATTCACAGGTAATCTAGGAGATTTAAATGATGTTGACGTTAGTAGACTCAATAAAAACACTTCGTACAATCTTACTCTCAACGATGATAATAAATGGACTATGATCGAAGAAAAATTCGAGTGGCTATTGAATATCGTCATTACCCCACCGTATGTGATGATGGGTAAGGCACATAATTTAACTAAGATAATAAATAGTGGGGTCGTACTCAGGGCTTATATCCCATCAAAACAAAAAAATGTGTTAGTCTCTCCCCTGCCAGAAAACCCAGGTCATATATTATTTAGTCGTCCGGCATAAAAAAATGTTAGTTTAAATTTGGTTACTGAATTCAATGATATAAAACAGAACTTGAATGCCATACCTGATCTTTCTACGCTTATTATTGAAGTCTTGTTTGGAGATGCACCAGAAGATGCCTTCGAAATATTACCAGGTCTATCGATTAAATGGCTCAAGAAACACCAACGTCAACTTTGCAGTATTATTTATATGGGATCATTACCCATTGCAACCCTTGAGGGGGTCCAAATTATTAAAAGTGACAGCATTTCAATTACTGAGCTATTCATGCCGTATAATATACATTTAATAAGGTTGATGTATACTCTCAAAACATTGAAGCAAGACCAATTAAAGACTATTATATGATATAATAATATACACTATGAGTTTATATCCAGCGCTTGATGAAAAGATGGATACTGTTGATGGATTTCGATTACATCAAATAAGCGACATAAAACATCGAATAGAGAAGGAGAGGGAGTTTAGACTTGGATTGTATATAAAGTATCGCAGAGCCGTGAATGCCCTCAACGGAGTTGACACCGCGCTTGTGACGGCTAGCATGGGACTCAGTGTAGCCGGTGTTGGTTTATTATCAACTATAATCACTGCACCTATCATACTTGGTGTGGAAATAGCGGCCGGAATCTCAGGGTTGGCAGGAATAGCGATAAAATTTATTTCTCGTAAGTTGCAAAGGAAAGCATTAAAACATAATATTCGGATACTCACTGAAACCAAGTTGAACAGCATTGAGGACCATATTTCAACAGCACTGGCTGATTGTAAGGTATCCGAGGAGGAGTTTCGTTTAGTGTTGTCAGAACTCACCAAATACAACGTAATGAAGCAGGAGATTCGATCCAATTCTCGTAAGACCAGTGATATTAGCGAAGAAGAGACAAAAACGTTCATAGAACAGGGGAGGCAACAAGCGCGTCAGTTATTCCGTGCCAAAACCAAAGAACTTGTTGGAGATTAAAAATAGATTGCATACTATCATTAGATCACATTTAAATAAATGCTCACATAAGTATATAATAATGGAGAATTACAAACCAACAAAGGAAGATCTCGAAAAAGCTATCGAAGCATTTATGCCCAGGGGCAAAATTGTCAAATGGAGAGAATTACCACAAGGTATATATTATATTTGGATGTCAAACCAACCAAATACGGTCATCAATTGTTTCTTTCCAATTACCAAGTAGAGTAAATAGTCTGGTCTCCTAGTAAAATGAACGAAGAACTTAGTAAAAATGTTGAAAATCACTTTGTTCAAAATAATGGTGTACGTTTGAATAAAAATAATAGAGAATATTTTCATTACAATTTAGTTTAGTTTAGTCTCATCATTGTTTTTTTACTAAAAAATCCCCTCTATGGTATCATTGATTGGCTCCAGGTAGTGGTGAGCTAGAGCCAATTTAATTTAATCTCATGACGAGGTTGAATCGCATCAGCGTTTTGACATAAAAAAATCCATCTGTAGTAGCGGTATAGGTATATAAATCTGGCTCCAGTGGAAGTGGTCCAGAATCACCATTACCTATACTACTACTTGTTCCTGGAGTTATTATCTCCTAATGTTATAAAGTTAATAACTACTCATTGGCCGGTAAACAGGATATACAACCCTTATATATCAATAGATATACATCTTCTATATCTCAATAGATGTAAAGTCCAAACAAGTAAATAGATATGCATCCCCTCTTTGTCAATAGATATAGAGCCCTTATATGTCAATAGATATACAGCCCTTATATGTCAATAGATATACAGCCTCTATATGTCAATAGATATACAGCCCTTATATGTCAATAGATATACATCCCTTATATGTCAATAGATATACAGCCCTTATATGTCAATAGATATACAGCCTCTTATATGTCAATAGAAATACAGCCCCTATATGTCAAAAGATATACAGCCGTCATGTGTCAATATATATAGAGCCCCTATATGTCAATAGATATACAGCCCTTATATGTCAATAGATATACAGCCCCTTTATGTCAATAGATATACAGCCCCTATATGTCAATAGATATACATCCCTTATATGTCAATATATGTAGAGCCCCTATATGCCAATAGATATACAGCTTCCTATATGCCAATAGATATACATCCCCTATATGTCAATAGATATAAAGCCCAAACAAGTCAATATACCCTCATATATATAGAGGTTATCACACGAGTGTGTTTGGGGATGCTAAATATCCTGCATTAGGAATAAACATTGTATTTAGCGAGCCTTGGCGAGCAAAATACATAGTGTTTATTCCTAATACAGGATATTTACCATCCCCAAACACACAAGCGTGATAACCTCTTTATCATATAATGTCACTCTTTAATTCTGTGCTTTAAAATCGCTTTCCCTCTCTCACAAACGTTACCGAAATATTGCGAGTTTTCCTGGAATGGGCGCATTAATATTTATTACGTCACAGGGTAAGTGATGTGTCAGTCGGACAGTGACAGTAGCCAATATAGTTCCAACTGAAATCTGTTTCTTATACAGTGGCGAAGCAACATATACGTAAAACAGCAGTTGTTTTTAATTGCCTTTAGCGGCAATTCATCGGTCTGTCCAAGTAGAGTAACTGCCCTTTGTCAAAGGGAAGCTACTCTAACCCTAGTCTATGAGACGTCACGGCCACGGTCAGACGTTGTTGACAGTCAGTCTGTCCTGGTATAACCTTAAGAAGTGTAGTCAGATGTACACACAGCGACTAAACAAAACAAGGTAACAATTCAAACATATTTCGGCAATATCCAACTACTTTAATTTGTGGAGAAGGTTTTAAGCCGCAGAGGTCTACAAGCACAGATATGGCTACTCATCCCGCTTGGCTAGGCCTCGTGCCCTCGCAAAATTGTTTCGAAATTTATATCTCCAAAGTTGCCAAAACTTATAAAATGCCTTAGCTACGTCACAGTTAGACACTGATTTTCAGTATATTGGACTGTTCTTTTGATAATGATAGCAATTATCCCTGTAGTTTATCCAGATTCCCGATGGTTAATTCTGACTCGATCACCGAATGACGAGGGCGACACCATGTTTGTTTATAAACAGCGAAAGTAGTCCTACTTGACCTTTGATATTTGCATCTCTATCCGCATATGACCCCAACGGATATCGTTTTTATCCGTTGGCTTTATCCTGCCGAGAAACATACCCATTATATGATAAAAAAAATTATACAACCCTTATATGTCAATGGACAATTTGTCAGAAATCCATTACATTTGACAGGATGTTCAACATGTGATTATTTACAATGCAATGATGTTTAAATTCTCTCCTTAGTCACTGCTGTCCAATCCAAGTCTGACTGGAGCAGTGAATATTGAGGCTGTGGAAATGCTGCAACACTCACCCCGCTCCTACCGGCAGATGGTGCAGGACTGCGTTGCAGCCAGTCAGCGGATGGAAGGTAACAGTTACATCACAACCACTAGGCCCAGACAGGTGCAACTATTGGAGTAGAAGAACCAAAAAGTCACTTGGAGTTGGGCATGGAAATGAAAATTTTAGTTATTTGTTTTTTATAATTATAACTTTTTCTTCTCAGAAACCTAAAGGGTGAGAGAGCTGATATTTTTATATGTAGCATTACAATGGGGTTAAGATTTAATCATTGCAATAGATTATTGAATAAAGCTTGATTTCTAAAAGAAATTCAGATTTCTATTGTCATGTGTGGCTGTGGAGGCTGTTGTAAATGTTTGTGGTAATTGTCAGTGGCAGCAGATGATTGAGGTGCTTGAAAAATGTTGAGCGCTGTCAGTGGCAGTGATGTTCCCAGCCATGTTTACTTTCACATTGTCCAATTTCCCTACGTGGTTGCCTTACTGAGATGTGTTGTTCTGCTCACTCCAGATGTTCATGTGTTTGTTGTGCAGCTGGAGTCCTGCCTCAGTCTCCAAGCAAAGTGGACATTGATGCCAAAACAGAGAAGGGACTGCGGTCCACCCGAGTCAGCACAGTGCCAGCCCGCATCTCCAAACTCTCTTTCGATGACTACCACACGACATGGTGTGGTTTGGCTACTTCCAAGGCTAGAGATCAGAGCCAAAATCCGTGTATGTAGCTGCTCATACGCATAAATGTAGGCCACTGCCTGTTTTGTACCAATGTTGCAGACATTTCACCAGTACTAGTTTGGGATGTTCTCCGTCAGTGATAAGCATAAACAACAATCCACAGAACGTGGTTTAAAGTTACAGGACAGGGAGTCCCACGTTTAAAGTTTCAGTCATTAACTTTCCATATATTAACCCTATTAGGCTTAAAAAGATAACAGAATCGGTTCTCATGCAATGGCTTTTAGAAACATAGTGCGGACGGGCTGCATTTTTGGTCAGGGGAGGGGGGTTCATTGTTCAAATTAGTATATAACCAAATAAAGTTGTGTACAATCAACCTAGGAAAGGACCTTCTTTAAATATAAATGTATTCCTTGATGAGTAAACTACTGGAATTCAGTACACAAGTTAGTCCTGTTATTTCACTATGTGACTTATCCATTCAATTTTTACTTATCCTGCATTACTCCTTAATGCATTCACTGCTTACCTCACGACAACAAGATGACAGCGCAACGGTGATGGTCTTGGACAAAGAAATAAAGATGTTGTTGATTCCAAATCCCACTTTTATACGGACCATAGCCCCATGTCTTGATGACAAGTCGCCTTCTCCACATCACTGCCTGTCCCACTATAGCAAGGACGTGTACCAGCGGAGCTCTTCAAATTGGAATAATTTAGACCTTCAGTTTTTGTCTACAATTTTAAAATTGATCTGCAACGGGTGATGTATTCCTTTCATATTACTCTCACCATGTTGTGTTGTTTTATTTGGATTATTTAGGTGCAAAAAGACTGTCTTTTTTCCCACCATATGCTTGTTGTTGTCCACCATTTTGAATTTGTGTTACAATTGTTTGCCTGCCAAGGTAGTCAGATTGTTTACAATTCACAGCTACGTATGTATAACATATTCATACGTTTTTAAATTCTAGTAGCTTTGGCATTACATTGAGTTGCGTATATCAATATATACACTTTCAAATCGTAAAAAAATTGCTGATAGAATATTGTTTAATTCTATGGCAATCTTCCAATCATGCTTCATCAACAATTCTTTGTTTGCATAACTTATGCTTGCTCGTTGTACTAATTGACGTGGAAAATAATCTTCCAAAGATCATCATCCACGTTCTGTGGCATGCACGCAGATTTGCTCGCAAAACTCTAAATGTAATTTTTGTGTAAATCTCTCTCCAGCAAGTTTTACAATATATAGGCATGTTACTCACAAACATATTTTGCAGAAATCCCGTCGTGTGGCGAGGAAGATGTCACAATCGCTAGATAGTGATGGGCATGTTTCTGTCATTACTGCCCAAGCATCTCCACAATGACATCAGCCCCAGGGCTTACAGTGTACAATGTTACGCAGGCGATGCATGATCAGCCTACTGCTGTTCCAACAACTTATCTAGCACAGCACATGTACGCTCATGCATCCAGAACACTAATTGGATGCAATACTTCATGCAGTCCATGTGGCAGCAGTCTATGGGACACCTGTATCCTGCGCCCACGCCTATGCTTATGTAGCAGATGCCTGGGTCAGCTACATCTATGGCACAAGGGTTAGCACCTACGGCGGCACCTAACGTCAACAATATGCCTACTGTGCGTCATGGTACTGCCCATTCATTGCTGGGCAGTGCTAGCTGGACATTGACCCCTGACTCCTTATCACCAGACTTATTATCCCAGCTCTATGTCAGAGGTAGCGCCATGCACCGGAGCAGAAGCCAATCGCTGCCTAGGTGAAACACATCATCATCTTTCTAAATTTTTGAACTTATCCTGCATTACTCTGTATTACATCTACTGCTGTCTTTTGACAGAGATACGAACTGTGTGAGATCCAGCTGCTGAAGAAAGTTGTCCCAACCAGTCCAGGAAGCAGCGCCCTCTCACAGTCGGCATGTGACCCGGAAGTCATGACGTCACATCAAAACACATAACTGCTTTGTCACCTCCACAGACGGACGTACTGTGTATCCCTTGTGGAAATTAAAGCTTATTGTTTCTATATTTTGCGTGTTTCTACATTCATCATATGCTGCTACATTGTTACCTGTTATGAGCTGTTACCTTAGGGTCTTCCCATTCGTAATTTGTATAGTTTTATCGCACGTTTGTGGCTCAAGTAACAGTAATTTACGGGCGAAATGCTGTTCCCGCCATTTTGCTTCTTTCCCACCATTTTTGCCATTCACCATGTGGCCATGTAATTTTGTGTTCTGCATTTTGAATTCTCTCTTTGGCTTGGGTAATACATTAAATTTATGTATTTTGATTTTGTCATGCCTTTTCGCTACCTTTCAGCGTAATTGTTTCCTCTCATAAACTTCAATAAAATACAATGTTTTTGAGTTACATTATGCTTCCCATACTTTGTGATTTTGCCACATGGTTATGTGTTTGCTTAAAGGGGCACTGATCTAACGCAATTCCCCAGGACTGGCTGTTGCCTTTGTTATTGTTTTTTCCCAGTGAGTACCCGGATGTATAGCAGAAATCTAGACTAGTTCGCGACCTCTGCTGCGCCATTCGTAAGCGCATTAGTCACTTTTATGGGTAGTAATAAGGGCGTATGGTCACATTGATCAACAAAATGAAATACAGTTTTCGAGATAATAAGGAAATGTAGGTATCTTTGTGGGTAGCATCGGTAATGGTGACGAAGTTTTGATAAGTCGCTTGCGTGGTAATTTTGCGATTTTCGTTTACACTATTTACATATACTTTGCAACACAAAGTAAATATTTCACCTGAGCATTGCTTTTTTTATAGTGTGTATATTTTTTTACTGTCAAAATGTGTAACAAATTTATTAAACGTCTAAATATTCAGTTATTTTACAAAGTGACTGAAAAACATTTCCATCTGTATTATTATGATAACGAATTCCAAACATTTTGATGTTTAATGTCATCACCAAGAGACTGAAAATGTTACGTTGAAAAGTACATTTCTATGTTGTTTTGCTTCTAATCCTACATAATAATCTGTTGTGATGTTTGTAGGCCCTTTTGATCGTCTTAATCAATCTGGACAGATTTTTTAGTCAAAATGACTGAAATATTTACACATTTTATAAATTGCCTGAGAGAATCACATTTTACAAATTGACTGTAATATATACACGCTTACAAAGGAAAAGACCTGTGAAAACAACATCTATCGCGCTTTGAAGAATTTCCCTACCAAGACGTAGAGAAACAAGAACGAATTGGTTCAAATGAAGGAAAAGAAATGCAAATACCATAATTACAACCTACCAAATTTATGTGTATAAATTTTAGGCAGCTTCCTTGTTCGAGGAATGTATCCGTGAATATCCACACAAAGGAACAATATCCCACTCGTCTGCAGCTGTACAAAGAAACTTATTCGATGTCACGTCTCTGTAACAATCAAATATTTTTAAAGATATATATCGTTTCGGGATATTATAACCCGTGTTCGTTTCTCAACTGATCACTTGGATTGTTTCAGGTGTTTCACATAGGTGTCAAGTCTCAAGGGTCGGCTGAGAAAGCCCACGTGACAACTATTTTCATAACGTCCACGGTTCCTAAAACATCCATTGAGTGATAGATAACAATGATCAATCAATCAACGTATTATCAGTTAACCCTTTGAACAAAGTATGTTGTTTTTACATCGGCACTTCACGCCATAATATGAGTGTATTCCCTTTTTTTAGTAAACCTAGACACTCCCTTTTGACATATCCACTGTGCAAGATAACAGTGATTATTCAATCAACTTATTTTCTGTTAATCCTTTGATGGCTAGGAACGATCCGTTGATTTACTAAAAAAGTAAATCAACTGATCATTCATCTCTTGCTGGGCTGCCATGTGCATATTCCATACACATATTTCACCTCACTTCAAACCTGGATTTAGATTGAATAATTACCCCAGACACAATAAATGCCAAATGGGAACCTTTGTCAGGTAATCTAAGTGGTGCTACCACTAATTGTACCTGTAATAAATTCATTAACTGAGCATCAAGTGAATGACGACAAATACACAAGTGTAGGGTTATACGAGAAAACGTGGATGACAACAAGGGAGTAGTAATCGTATTTTCGACGCAAGCCGAAATCCGAAAATGCTTTCACTGCATGGATATATTTTTAAGTATTAAACTATAACCATCTGGGGTATTTCCTAATGACGACATCCGATGAGCTCCGCCATTCTTTTTGTCTGTTTGTTTAGGCTGAAGAAATTATTTAAGATGCGCCCTTTGTCGGAATCTTTATAGATCACAGTTAACCAATCAGTGTTTATGCAAAAATGCATAAAACAAATATTGCCTCCAGCCTCCAAGTTCATTTAGCTGTCCTTGCAGACGGTAGCCCAGTCTCTGGTCATGCTCAGTGGCGTTGCGTATCATCCGGGTACTCACGGGGAAAAAAACAATAACAAAGGCAACAACCAGTCCGAGGAATTGCGTTAGATCAGTGCCCCTTTAAAGCGATGCCTTTTCGCTACCTTTTAGCGTAATTGTTTTCTCTCGTAAACTTCAATAAAATACAAAGTTTTGAGTTACATTATGCTTCCCGCACTTTGTGCTTTTGCACATAGTATGTTTTGCTTAAATTCCAGATTTTTTGCCTCACTGCAATTGTTGCCGCGGGAATAAATCTGTTCGGGGCTGTAATTGTACGATGCCCTGTATTTTCTCAAGGCAGTGCCGATGTTGCAGTCCTTCATCGCTGTGATCCTTCAGCTCGATACGAGTATCCAGGACATACCTCACTCAAGGTGCTCATCGCCCCCCTGATATGGCTTACAACTCGGAGACTGCGGTCTTTCTACACTCTTGACGTCACCTTTATCGACAACAAAAGAAAGACCCCTTCCAGTGACGCCCGTAACGGGACGGGTCTTCCATTTCCTCAGCCATCTACGTTGACAGCAGCCGTGCTCAGCCGAGCTTCGCAGTGATATAAACACCTCAGGCGCTCCCGAGAAGCAACATCTCAGGCGCTCCCGGCGCCTCAAGCTCTCCGGCGCTCCCAGCGCCTCAAGCTCTCCAGCGCTCCTGGCGCCTCAAGCTCTCCAGCGCCCCCTGTCCCCAGATCAACAAGCTTCAACAAGCTCAGATCAACAGGCCGAGTATCACAACCGATCTTCTGCTTCGGCATAAGGGCGACATCGGCAATCGCCTCTCCGGCACCACTGACATCTGCTTCTATTACTGACAAGTCATAGCTCGTCACACGGAGAAGCAAGGTGAAACAATTGTCTTTCAATTGTCGCCGCTCATGTTGCTGCTCTCCCGTAGGTTCTTTGGGATCGTGGCTATCGTTCTACTTCCTGGGAGGAATTTTTTCAACCAAAAGACCTTTGGTCTGATTGAACTTGCCCACTGAGACGTTCTCCTTTACCCCGTCGTTTAAAGCGCCATGCTTTCGGGGAGATGACCTGTGGGTTTCAATCGAAACAGAGCTTCTGTAGGACAGCGTCTGTATCAGACTCGACGACGACATCCACTGTCTTCTTCATCGACATCGCCGACACCAACTACCCTGCCCTAGCGCCAGCGTTCCTCAAAGAGACTCTTCCTCGGTGTTCCCCGGGATTTTCCACGACGCCCCTGGTGCTCCCGCGTTTTTTCGTACACCACTTGTTTGTCTACCACACAGTTCATTGGAGATTGCACCTCATTTCCGACTCCAGTGCGGCTTTCTCGGCTACTGCGCAGAGTGATTTACATGTCACATGTCAAGTACTCGGATTGTCAACAACTCCGAACGTAATTAGGTCAACTGACCATGGCGAGCTGTGCAATGTATTTCTACAGATTGGCTTGCATGCTTACATGTATGCTTGGTGCAACCACTCAACCAGACGCCTGTTGCAGCCCATCCATGCACAGATGATGGAAACAATAGACCTCCACTGCCAACACGGCTGTCACGAGGCACCTCATTTCATCGCCCCCTCGCTATAAGAACGATAGCGCCTATATGGCGTTCAAAGGATGGAAAAGATCGCCTTCCTTCTTTCGGTTTGATCTTTTAGACTACGACACCTTCATATCTTCAGCCTTTGCTACCAGACACAGCGTCGATTTGATACTTCATCCCACAACCCTCCCATCGTTCCCTGTTGACTGCTTGCCTAGTATCGTGTTGTCGTCCTTCATCGTCACCTCGATATAAGAACAGGAGCGCTTATATGATGCTCAGGGGATGGAAACGATCACATTACTTCGTGCAGTACGGTGAGATCTACCCGAACCACAATTTTACAGATTTCCTCATTCTCTCCTGGACATATTGCCTCGACTTCCTACTACCCGATGCCCCGGCGGTCGATTGTGACGCTGGTTTATTTCGTCTACATGTGGTTTGGTTCGCAGGTGAGCACACCTCTCCACGTATCGTCCCAACGGTACACGATCGAAGATCCCTGTTGCTGACTTTTCAACTGTGCAGTCTTATCGACGACCTGATATGCCATGACTTCCCGCGCTTTCACTGCCACATCGTCAGTGGCTAGTGGCCCACACAAGCCCATGTTGTGACCGACTGTGATCCGGAGATCACCACCATTGGCACAGCAACAGCCTCGAGATAAAAGGCTTATCCAGGACGTCACTTGCTGGCAGAGAATTCTCGGTCACACCCTGTTGATCATGTCCACTGACAACATCACCATAGTGTAGTGTTTGAGGACCCAGGGTACTCTCCACTCTCCTGGCGCTACCAACTCCACTGGCGCTCCCGAGAAGCAACACCTCCGGCGCTCCCGGCGCCTCAAGCTCTCCGAAGCGTCCGGCGCTGCCTACGCCTCAGGCTCTCCAAAGCCTCTGGCCAGACTATGTCAAACGGTCGACACCCCAAACATTGATCTGTTCGCCACATCTCTGAACTGCCAGCTGTCGCCTTACATGTCACCTGTGCCAGATATGGCCGCTGTGGCAGTCCATGCCTTCAGCTGTTCCTGAGAAGAATTACGCCTGTACGCTTTTCCCGCCTCCGGTTCTCCCTTCCCCGGTTCATCAGAGATCCAGGCCACTCGGCACCTGACACTGATTTTTCTCGCGCCATGGTGGCCGGCCAGAAGTTTGTTTATTGACCTCTGGAACTTCCGGTGTGGTCCAACCTTCTGCTCCATTCACACAGTCGGTTTCCACACCCTAAAACCCGCGTGGTTTTGCCTGCACACCTGACACATCTGCAGAAAGCCCCATGAGCCAAGGGCTATTCAGCTGGAGCGGCCAAGGCTATTGCTTCAGCCCACTGTCCATCTACACGGGGACAGTATGATGGTTAATGATGCTCGTTCCAGGCATTTTGTTCAGACAAACACCAGGATCCAATGACAGCGTCACCGCAGTTCCTGGTTCGACGTCTCCCATGTCCCGTTGAATGCAGTACCCAGGGCGCTGTTCATCATGGACTTCATCGTAAAGAATCAACTCCCAGGACAGCCTGATAGATCATTCATTATCCCCTCCCCCCTCGTCCATTGTGGTTGCTGAGGATGAGGAGGAGCGTTATTATGCCCAGTAAGGGCACTGAAGGTTTTTCTACGACGATCTAAAGCCTGCCGCAAGTCTAGAAACACCTTTTTTCTGCTAGTTGGACCCTCCCCCCAAGGCTATCAACCCACACGAAATCAGGGCGATCGCATTTACCATGGCTCATCACAGTATAACTGTTCCATTCAGTCTCTCATGGAAGCCTGTTCTTGGCAATCAGACACCGCCTTCGCCAACCACTACTTCCATGATGTAGCCTTGAAAGATGTCGCCGGCGTTCACAGTTTTGGTCTTTGGTTGTAGCCCAACAGGTCATCTATCACCGACGCCACTGATTCTCCGATACCCTGAGCGGAGCCCGTCGACCTCTCTGTTGTTTATCACCCCAGACAAGACGGCTCACATGCGTTCCACATTAGCTCTTAGGTTTTAGTTTTTGGCTACCCGCCTCATTCTATTTCTGTCACGTATCCGGGTTTTACTTTTTGCATCATCTCTTGTTTCCTGACGACAGGAATGGTAGTAGATGTTGACACCGGCGCCGACGCCAGTGCCGCTGATGTAACGCCGCTGATTTTCTGATACCCTGAGCGATGCCCGTCGACCTCACCGGTGTTCCTCGCCATTCAATCGACATCAACCAGGTCCATTTTGAGCAGGGGATGCACAGAGCGGTACATCTCAGGTTGTGCTGTGATTTTATAGCAAAAGATCAACTACCAGGCCAACCCAATCATTCCTTCACCATCCCACCGATATTGACTATTGTGGGAGTTGAAGATGGAGTGAACTTCTCCTGTGCCCAGTACAAGCACTTCGAGTTTTCATCCACCGCTTGAAGACTAGACGTGATTCGAGGAAGTGGTTATTTATACTCGTGTCTCCACCGTCCACGACCAAAGTTAGTCACAACACCATATCTGCAATGTTACACACAGACCTCTTTCAGGCTTACGCGATCGCCAAACTTTATCCACCAAGAGTGAATAATCCTCACGAAATCAGGGCACTAGCCTCTACCATGGCGTTACACAGCAACTGTTCTTTTAGAACGATCATGGAAGGATGTTTTTTGAGGTCTGACACAGTTTGGCTAGTCATTATCTTCACGATGTGACTCTCGAGGACGTAGAAGGCGTGTGAAGTTTTGGCCGTCTGGTTGTAACCCAGCAGGTTACCAAACCCTGACGCAAATAATGAACTCGCCCTATACAGAGCCAGTCTACTTCCTTGCACAAGTCGTTGAGATTCCGCCATTGGAAGGAAATTGACAATCTTTTTTTGTCAGGCCTCTGCTCTATGATATATAAAGTATGAGAATTAGCTGCCTAGCTAATAATTTCTTTATTTCTTTATTACTAAATATGTATTGGGATCTACTCTTTAATTCCTATGTTCAATCTGTATCATATTTGAACGTAAAGGCATTTTTGGCCTCACGGTTTATGTGTCATGTTTTTCAGAGTGTGAATTATTGAGGTGTCTGTTTTTCTGAAGCTTTACCCACCTCCAAACTGTCCGATACAGATGCATAAGGAGTAATGCAGGATAAGTTAAAAAATTTGTAAAATCTAAATATTTTTTACATTTGTATACTTATCTTGCATTATTACGTTTAAGGACCCATCCGCCACAGACTTGCCTCCCCACTTTGGCTTCAGAAACTTTAAAAGTATGTTTTTTAAGCTCAGACGAAAGGCAGTGATGTGGAGAAGGTGACTTGTCATCAAGGTCACATGACAGCGGTGATTGTCCGTATAAAAGTGGGATTTAGAATAAACAACATCTTTATTTCTTCACCCAAGACCATCGCCGTTGCACTTGTTGTCATAAAGTAAGCAGTGAATGCATTAAAGAGTAATCCAGGATAAGTATACAAATGTAAAAAATATTTAGATTTTACTAATATTACTTATATCCAAGATTTCATTCAATTTTGTTCACATTAATTTCGTTGAAATTGTGTATGAACTGAGATACAAAGTTTTAGGGCTTCCTATCACTGTTTTGAAATTTCTTTTCAGTTATGATATTGGCCATGACATTAAGTATTTTTTAAACTAAATCATCCACAGATCGGGTAGAAAATGTGTGAACAGCTGATTGATATTTTAGGCTTATTTTACATGACAAATACACATGTAATCTTCTCTCTGCTTATAAAACATTGATTTTGTAAATTATCATGTCTAATGATGTTTTATCGTAAATTTAATGCTTTCATTCACCAAATTTGCAAACGGCAAGATAAGCACACATACTCCTATTGCCGCCATGACCATAACACAAGATGTGCTGTTGGGAAGTAACTGCACATTATATTGGATCGCATTGTTTTGAAGTTTTATAGCATTTCACTGCTTGGGAGATGCTGAATATTTATGGATTTGTTGGTGTTTTTTTATAAAAATTGAAGCAGACTTTGTGATGATGCGGAGGTGCCTGAGAACCATATATTTTTAAACTTAACCTGCATTACTCCTTAATGCATATTACTGCTTGTCTTGACAGAAAGAAGAGCTGTGTGAAGTCTATAGAAGAAGTTGTTTCAACTAGCTGAGAGTATAACCCTATCACACAGCTCCAACGCGACCACGGAAGTGATGACATCACGGATTAGCTCATTACTGCTGTCACCCACAGTGGAAAGACCTGTGTTGATCTCTCAGCAAAGATTTTTGTTTCACTTTGTTGTGTTGATTCTTGGTGAATTCTCTTGTGATTCTATTGTGCTTCAGCTTTCGACAAGTACCTCAGAGTATCCCAGTAAGGCCCGTAAACGGAAGACAATGTCAAACCCCCGGCAACGTTGCATGTCACCCGTCACCCTGACATCATGTCGTCTACCACCTCTGTTGTAGTCTCCATTTTGGCACCCATGATGACCTCCACTATGACAATCTTTGCGTCTACGGCCCCCACGATGAAGACAGGTGCGACGTCTTTTGACCAACACATGTCACTACAGCTGTCGTACCAGTACAAATGCCTGTTCAGTCAAGCCTACAAGCGCCTCCGGGCTTTAGACCTGATCCATACCAACAAATGCCACAGCAACAGACGCCCTACACCCATCTTATGAAGGTCCACAACAGAGGTCGATGCTTATCCTGTGTACAACAATTCCTTTAGAAGAATGTCCGAAAACATTTATAGCTAAATTATTTTGCTTTTCCACCTTATCAATTTGTGATATTGGTGTAGGTTCGTCTATACCATCAAAGTTGAGTCCATCGTTTTGGGGATAGCTCAAAGGTCTATCTGGATTTTTGTCTATGGGGAACAATGCAGATCTTATCATCATTCTTAAACAGGCATCGGATTTATTTTTTACATTAATTATGGCTTTTTTCTTCTTATAATACGGGGGTAAATCTATATAAGATCCATCTTTGAAGGGCATATAATTTGCTATATCTAAATATAAACTATCGATTTTATCCACACCCCAACCCGATCCACTATTAGTCCAGCGTTCTAAAGTTTCCTGTATCCTCTGAATTGATGTATCTAATGATGAGCTTATAGTATCGGATTCAGTTATAACTTCTTGATTGCTTCGGAAATATGGTTCGGTATATTCAGTGCTATCGTCTGTGTTACTTTTACTCAATGACATTTTAATCGTCAGCTGGTATTTTATACTTTGTAAATCATCTAACTCCTCGTTAATTTTACTCGATATGATGGGCTTAACATCATTAACATCCATGTTGGAATTAATATCCATCTTCCAACCTCTTAGATATTTACCAACGCTGGCCGATGTGGGTACAAATTTGAAATTCTTGTTGTTTTTTATCAACATCGTCAACTGATTTATTATCAACATCATTATCAACATCTAGTAAAGCGATCAATTCAGCTCTTCTCATTCGAGAATAACCTCTCAGCCCACTGTTTTCTGCTTGAGCTTTGAGTTCTCTAAAAGTCTGGGGTTTGTTGTATTCCAAACGGAGTAAATTGATCAATTGAGCTTTTCTCATTCGAGAATATCCACGTAGACCACGTTGTTTTGCCATAGCCTTCAACTCTCCGACAAAAACCATTGTGGTTAAATGGTATATGCAAAATGATTCATTTGTCTAATTGGTTATTTTTCATATATCTAAATACGTATTCTCCCCAACCTATTCCTCTCGTTGATGTAATCTATCTTCCTAGCATAAATGATCTGGTTCCTGACCCTATCAGCACCGTGTTTCTTACATTAACAATAACGACCTTTGACCCCTATCCCACATACAGAACATGTATAGTTTATATTTCCCCGCCTGATGTAATAAGAGTGTATACCACAGTAAATATCAACAGAACGTCCGTTACATTGAGTCTGCTTTCCCATGAGTGTAAATCTGCACAGATTCATGGTTATACATCTATCATATCATTTGTCTAAATGAAAATCACATCTCCACTGGTGAGACATGGCTATTTATTGATTAAGCAGTCAGCCCTTCAACGCTATTTATAGATTAGCAGTCATGGTGATTTATTGATTAGCTGTCACTCTGACTCCCCTAACTAGGTCATGGTTTATGTGTAGTTATTGTGTAGCTATAAATAGCCACAGCAGTCAACCCCAACACGATAAATATGATCTCTCGGTCTTTTTGTTCCTCTGATGGTGTATAAAACTGACTCATTGTTGGTTTTGGCATAGGGTCAATTTTTTTCCCATAAACGAGGAAGTATTCGTGCATGGCAGATTCAACATTCTTAAACGTTTGAATTGAATGTCCCTGTCTACGCAGTTTTTCATAATAAAATCTAATCTCTCTATTCTCTGCTGCGTCCATTGTGACTGAGCTTTTTCGAGTTGTTCTAATGCTTTATTATGTCTTTTACGCTCCTCTTCAACTTCTTTAGCGTTTGATTCCCTCATACTAGAAAATAAAAAATTACTCCCCGAAAAAGCTAGAGCATTAACAATAGCTCCACCGACCATCATCGTAATTGTTGCCATGTTTATATGAATATAAAATATTCAAATGTTTAATTACTTCATTATATCTTCTGGGATAAGCCCTTGTTTGATGAGCATATCTTTTGTAGCCATTGCCAATCCTATATGAAGAACGGCCATAACGATATCATAACCATTAAAATCTAGCGTTGGTGGTGTGGCTTTAGTAATCATTTTAGCTATACGAGCATAGCCAATGGCCAAGCCGCTGACCACTGCTGAATGATACGTTGCGTTTACCAACATTTTACCATCTGTAACTGGAGTAGTCATGCTGCTTATAGCATTATATGAGGGTTAACCTCTAATTGAACTTGTTGTTGTGACATCGGGGGTGACGTTTTCTCTTCTCCGGTCTTATAAAACAACCATACAGGCGCTATAGCAACAACTCCTACTAGTGCCCAAGTTTTAATCAGATCAATATTTGAATTATTCATTAGTTTCGCTTTGAGAGTGAGTCTGCCCATTCTTCCTGCTGCTATTTTTGGGGGGTTCCTAGTAACTCTGGCTTGTTTTTGTGTTTCCTCATTCACTCGTTGTTCCGCAATCTGTTGTGGTTGTGCACTCAGGGTTATTATCTCCTTGTTCCCAATCTGTTGTGGTGTCACTTGTTGAGTCTCCATTATTATTAAGTGGGCACGTATGTTTAAATTGACAATACCTAGCCGTTATTAAAGCTGTTGTGAGTGGAGCTAAGAACATTCTGTATCTATGATAAAACTCACAGCTCACTGAGCTTATAGCGTGTACGATGAATGGGTCTTTCTCGAGAGATTCGCATAAATACATGCGATGTTCTGCAGGGATAGGAAGAAACGTACTAGCTACGACTGTGTATAGTTGTAATATAGCCGACCCTATCGTTTTAGTCGTGGTAGCTCCCAGTCTAGACTCGTAACGAGCGTACAGTTTTTTAATCTCTTCGTCGGTCATATTATCAATTTTTTCGATGGTATAATTTCCCCCCAAATATTGGGAACATTTTCCACCGGCTACCAAAGCCGCGAGTCTTTCTCTATGTTTATCTAAAGATTTATCTACATGTTGATCAACATGTTCTTCAGATTTTTTGAGCATTTGTTCGATGAGTTCGTCCCATTCCATAATGTAATACCTAAGGAGATATCTAAGTCTAACATAATATAATATGGCATATCCAATACAACCCGTAATAATAAACTGTTGTGAAAGAATGAGGATTTCAAACCACATTATGTCATATTAACCGCTAATGTTCAATTTATCATATTTTTACTATAATTTTGCTATATTTGCTATAATTTTGCTACATTTGCTATAATTTTGCCACATTTTGCTATAATTTTACTACATTTTGCTATAATTTTACCACATTTTGCTATATTTTGCCACATTTTGCTATAATTTTACCATAATTTGCTAAGCAATTGCATAAGCAGCTGGTTGATCGGTTTTTGATATGAGTTTACAGTGCTTCGTTGCCGCTAACAGTTTTCTGACTTTAGCTCGTTTGAGCTTGGTATAAATAACATCATTTTCGTGTAAACATTCCTCGAATGAATCTCAGTCTTTGCAATGAAACAGGGCTACCCATTTGATCTGCTCTCTGAGATCTTTCAGGACAGAGTTGTATTTTTGAGTAAGTACCCAAACGCAATGCTGAGTATGCCGACCGGAGAATGCTAAATACGAAAGCATATCTTTCTTTTTGGTTAGTTCTTTACTCGCACTGCGGTCGTCTATTACGGAAAGGGTTGATTCTCCTTTGTATTTTTCGTGACATACTCGTAAACAGTCTTGTAAACGATCGCCCGGATCAACTCTGTGTACCCCGTCGTCACTCATTACCCAATCTCTCGATAGGTATGTTTTATTAACGCTTATAGTCGGGCACAGAATAATAATATGATCCAAAACGTCCCGATAATGACTTTGTAAAATATCTAGAATAAAAGCTGTTTTTCCACAACCGCATATGATAGCGCAGTGCGGTTCTTTAGGTAAAAGATTATCAATAGATTGCTTGCACGAATCGTCCATTCTGTATATTAAATTGCGCATCCATAATCACGTACAAATATATGTTTAATTTACCAGCTGATTCCTGGAGCTTCGTTATCTGTATAGTGACACCCTCGCTAGCATTTTCTATTCCTCGCCCACTGCCGTGTAGTTGGTCATCGTCCATTCTTCGCATGTCGAGCCATAGCACGTACTTCGTGGTGAGGTATTCACCCATCGATACACCCCCGAGAGACAGATCTTTCACGACCGCGTTAACTTCTGGGCTTCGTTTTATAGAAGGAAGTTTTTTAATCTCATCCCACTGTTGATACGCTAGCATTCCTTGGCTATATAGTTGATTAGGAACGCCCTCGATAGTCAATTCTACTTTCGTAATCTTGGGATTGTAGAACTTCTCTGTATTTCTTTTAAATGCATCGGAGGGGACCTCGAACAACATCAAAATACCCTTCAACGATCTCGTGGGGACGTTTAGATTGATATTCCACATCGTATCTTTTTTGTTCCTCGTGATCTTTCGATGTCGAAGCATGCGATCATACAAAATGGCTAAACTTCCGGTATACTGGTTACGAATTTGTCTGGCTAATTCAGGATCTGTTATCATATCATACTCCAGCGAGATATTGTCAATGGAATAGCTAGCATCTTCAGCAGCTCTGATTACTCTGTTGTAGTCATTAAAAGTGAGTTCGTATTCTAACCTATCACCTAGGGATGCTTGATAAAAGGGCATGTGGGAATCTAGTAATTCGAAGTCTAGGGGAATATAGAATCGGTTACCTAATGCGTCGGCAACAGCCTGATCTTTTACGACGGTTGGGTTGGGTTATTAGTTATAGTTACAGACTGACGAATTGCTTTGACCCCTAATGGATCTCTGAGTCTACGTTGTGGGTTTAACTTGCATCCGTATTGCGAAGACAATGTTATATTGAAATTATATAACCTTATGTTTAATATAAAAATGGATGATTTTAATCTAGATAACATAACTGATACTAGTACAATCGAAGAGGGTACTGATGAAACCAGCTTTGGTGGCATGAATCTTAACGATGAACTTTTACAAGTTAATGATTATCACGATACCTTTAAAGATGTTAGTCCTATTTGTCGTGACTATTCAAAGTTTGAATTAGATGGTAAAGGAATATTGCGACTGCGTAGCAAGCCTGATATTGATCTTATGAATTCTCGTACTCGTAAGCCCCTAGCCTTGTCTACAATAGCCACTAAACACGGTATCAGCACTGTTCGTGATGAATTAGGTTTTGTAGACTACTCACGAGGAGCAAAACTTTCCGCGAAGACTACTAAGGTTCTTTGGACTGTGCGTGATGAACTAGGTACCATAGATAATTTGAAAGAAAGCTCGAAGGTGGCCTCGGACGGACTCGGAGAAATCTTGGATACCTACTACGATAATTCCACGGTCAGTGTATCACCATATTCAGAGTTCAGTATTAGGGAATTACGAGATCTTGACAAGGCAATGCAAACAATGCAGGGTGAACTCATCAATAATATAGCTAAGCTATCTGAAATCGACAAGCATATAGCTTATGAGAAAACAATACTTGAACAGGCGGGCGATGAATTCAGTAGACGTCGCAGAAAGATTGCGTAACTTAGAAGACGAAAGATCGGCCTGCCTCAAAGCTGCTTCCAGTAATAGAAAGGCACTTCGTTCACAAATCAGTCGAATTCAAGAAACTATCGATCAAGTCCTCAACGATGAAACTTCACTAGCAGATAAAATTAAAACATTGTTCAGAGAACAGGGGATAACCATTGCAAGTATTTTAACCGCATTGGGATTTATTATATCGACTTTGACTCTCGCGTTAACCGGTGGTACAAGCGGTACAGGAGGTGGCACACCGCCTAGTGATAAAAATGGTGTAAAAGAGTGGATAAAAAAGCATTTAAAAGCATTAGGTTCAGCACTGGGAAAGCTCGCTGGGAAAACCGCATCTGCACTTCCCGGTATAATAGGGAGTATAGTTTCCTGGCTCTTGAATTTATTAGCTAAGACCACCACTTGGATTAGTCAAAACTTGTGGACACTGATCGTAGCAATTGCAGGGCTGTTGTACGTATTCTCTAAAGACTATTTAACCAAATCAGTTCGCTAAGAACTATTTAACCCAATCATGAGTAAACCAGCCGTGACTCCACCTACTAAAAGCGGTGTTTTTTCATCGATATGTTGTTGATTTTTAGCTACAATATGTGGTGGTACTTGTGGTTGTGTGTTAGTAGATGTTTGTGAAACATGTGCTAACTGTGGCTTGACTATTCCTGTTTTGCCTGTGTTTGTTTGCGCTATGAATTCAGTATTAATATCTGAATTTATACCTTGTTTTTGTTGATCGGTAGCAATAACAATTTTATTATTATAGCCTATCACTTGGCCGATCTTAAGTTCCATATTACTTGGAGACATGTATAGTCCCGGTGCATAAACAAAGTCTACTTTGGATTGAGCGTACTGTAATACATCTTGATAACGTTTTATAGAAGATGGTATGTCAACTGGTGAATTAATAGCATCCTCCACGTTTGCGACAAACTGTTTTTGTGTATCGAGCGCCGTCCCAGAACCAATAATGGACGTTCGTGTTTGCGTTTGTGCACCAAGAATTGCCCATACATAAGTTCTTATTGATTCATTAACTCTTACAACTCCTGGCTTAGTAAAATTATTTTCCGTTTTATCATTAAGAAATTCATTCCAAGCGTCTGTTGTATCGTTTGGATGCACAAACTTTGTTACAATATCTGTTCCCGTAGAAACATTAAATTCATTACAAATATGTTCGAAGGCCATATTATCATATGGATTATTTGTGGAATTCCATGCTCGATCCTGTGGTAATGGGGCACTAATTTCTTTAAATATACGTCTAATCTGATAGTACACGTGAAATGATAAAACAGACTTATTCAGTTCAAAACCTGGGGCATAAAGAGATACACCACATTCTGTTGTGGCACACCATATGGCAAAGTTTAACTGATTCTGACAAAATTGCATTGGGTTGTGAAACCAATTGTGCACCCTTTTATCGCTAGTTGCTGTGACTCTGTACTTTTCAAAGATATCAGGGAATTTAACGAAAAAATTAGCACCAGAGGCACTTACTAAAATCGACTGATTAGTAATATAAGTTGATTTCATATTTAAGTTATGATATAGTATCATTGTATATTTAATATGTATGTCACACTCCCGGGAATAACAAATGGTCAGTCTATTCAACTGCTTCATACTATGGATAACCCGGATGGACAACTTGAAGTCACTCTATGTGATGTAACGTATTACCCGAGGTGGATCAATATAAATGCTGCAAGAGGTAATAATGAGACAGTAATAAATAGTAAAAAACACATTATACCTGATGGGTATTACAGCATATGCTCACTCAATGATGAATTTTTTAAGCCTAATGGAATTAGTCTCACACAAAATGAGTCAAATGGGATGCTGATTTTAAGTGCTGGAGAAAAGGATCTAAGCAATTACACTTGGATTTGCACTCGGAGATGTAACAGTACTCAAGACATCAGCACTGGGGGTTAAATTAACCGATATAGTTCCCTATAAAGATTTGTGCATCCATCTTGATCAAATCAGTACAACGGATAATATTCAACTCGAAAGTCCTTCAACTCTACTCAGATCTATTCCAGTGAAAAATGAAAAATATAATAGCGGTAGAACGGAATCTT
The DNA here is from genome assembly GCF_022045235.1 of Haliotis cracherodii. NCBI lineage: Eukaryota > Metazoa > Mollusca > Gastropoda > Lepetellida > Haliotidae > Haliotis > Haliotis cracherodii. The sequence goes on along the minus strand of NW_027266297.1, from coordinate 51,819,991 downwards.
TCTCAACATTACAATATAAAAAATCAAAGCGTGGTATTATTTCAGACCTCAAAATTTCTGTATTAGATGTAAAACACCAACCTGTACATATAGAATACTTAAGTGTAACACTCCATATTATAAATAATGGTTCATTCCATATTTAAGTTATGATATAGTATCATTGTATATTTAATATGTTTGTTACACTCCCTGGAATAACAAATGGTCAGTCTATTGAACTGCTTCATACTATCGATAACTCGGATGGTCAACTTGAAGTCGCCCTATGCGATGTGACGTATTACCTGCTGTGGACCAATATAAGTGCAGCAAGACATAATACTCAGGTGCTAAGTGTATCAGGTGATAGTAATTACATTATACCTGATGGGTATTATAGCGTATGCGCGTTCAATGATTAATTTTTTAAGCCTTTGGGAGCTAGTCTCACACAAAATGAGTCGAATGGGATACTGAATTTAAATGCTGGAAAAGATCATTTATTTCCTGCCATGAACTTAGCAGAAACACTTGGATTTTTAAAAGAGATGAAAGATTAGAAATATTAATACCACTCAACAAAACAGTGCATGGATTTAAATTACCTGATTTAGTTCCCTATAAAGAGTTGTGCATCCATCTTGATCAAATCACTACAACGGATAATATTCAACACGAAATCCTTCAACTCTACTCAGATCTATTCCAGTGAAAAATGAAAAATACAAAAGCTGTAGAACGGAATCTTTTTCAACATTATAATATAAAAAATTAAAGCGTGGTATTATTTCAGACCTCAAAATTTCTGTATTAGATGTAAAACACCAACCTGTACTTATAGGATACTTAAGTGTAACACTCCATATTAAAAATAATGGTTGATTCATCAGGCCCTGGAACGCTCAGACAATGTAATACAATTGCGCTTTCCGATCTCGGAGACACAGAAGGATTTGGTAGACCCGGTACCGATGGTAAGATATACGCTTTACACTTACAAGATAATGTATTCAAGCGGAAAGAAGTTACATTCCCAGGAAATCTAGAAGATTTAAGCGATGTCGACGTTAGTAGACTCATCAAAAAAACTTCGTACAATATTATTCTCAACGATGATAATAAATGGACTATGGTTGAAGCAAACATCAAGTGGCTACTGAATATCATCATTACTCCACCGTATGTGATGATGGGTAAATCACATAATTTAACTAAGATGATAAATAGTGGTATCGTACTCGAGTCTTATATCCCGTCAAAACGAAAAAGTGTGGTAGTCTCTCCCCTGCCAGAAAACCCAGGTCATATGTTATATAGTCATCCAGCAGTCCAAAATGTTAGATTAAATTTGGTTAGTGAATTCAATGATATTAAAGTTAACTTGAGTGCAATACCTAATATTTCTACGCTTATTATTGAAGTTTTGTTTGGAGATGCACCGAAAAATGCCTTCGAAATATTACCAGGTCTATCGATTAAATGGCTCAAGAAACACGAGCGTCGACGTTGCAGTATTATTCATATTGGAGCATCACCCGTTGCAATCTTTGAAGGGGTCCAAATTATTAAAAGTGACAGTATTTCTCTTACTAAGTTATTCATGCCGCATGATATACATTTGATAAGGTTGATGTATACTCTCAAAACATTTAAGCAAGACCAATTAAAGACTATTATATCACCGTAATATACACTTTGAGTTTATATCCGGCGCTCGATGAGGCATTTGAAAAGATGGATACTGTTGATGGATTTCAATTACATCAAATAAGCGACATAAAACATCGAATAGAGAAGGAGAGGGAGTTGAGACTTGGATTGTATAAAAAGTATCGCAGAGCCGTGAATGCTCTGGACGGAGTTGACACCGTGCTTGTAACAGCTGACATGGGACTCGGTGTAGCCGGTGTTGGTTTACTATCAACTATAATCGCCGCGCCTATCGTACTTGGCATGGAAATAGCGACCGGAGTCTCAGGACTGGCAGGAATAACGATAAAATTCATTTCTCGTAAGTTGCAAAAGAAAGCATTAAAACACGATAATATTCGGATACTCGCCGAAACAAAGTTGAACAGCATTGAGGATCATATTTCAACAGCACTGGCTGATTGTAAGATATCCGAGGAGGAGTTTCGTTTAGTGTTGTCAGAACTCACTAAATACAACGTAATGAAGCAGGAGATTCGATCCAATTCTCGTAAGACCAGTGATATTAGCGAAGACGAGAAAAAAACGTTCATAGAACAGGGGAGGCAACAAGCGCGTCAATTATTCCGTGCCTAAAACCAAAGAACTTGTTGGAGATTAAAAATAGATTGCTTACTATCATTAGATCACATTTAAATGAATGCACACATAAGTATATAATAATGGAGAATTACAAACCAACAAAGGAAGAACTCGAAAAAGCTATTGAAACATTTATGCTCAGGGACAAAATTATCAAATGGAGAGAATTACCACAAGGTATATATTATATTTTGATGTCAAACCAACCAAATACGGTCATCAATTGTTTCTTTCCAATTACCAAGAAGAGTATATAGCCTGGTGTCCTAGTAAAATGAACGAAGAACTTAGTAAAAATGTTGAATATCACTTCGTTAAAAATAATGGTATACGTATAAGTAAAAATAATAGAGAATATTTTCATTACAATTTAGTTTAGACTTATGACTATTGTTTAATCGCATCATCATTTTTGCATAAAAAATGCCACCTGTAGTAGCAGTATAGGTATATAAATCCGGCTCCAGTGGAAGTGAACCAGAATCACCATTACCTATACTACTCCTTCAACAAGCACTACTTGGCCCATCCACCTAAGATTGAGCACTCTCAGGCTCCTCTGGTCCAGGATACAGGCTCACGACGCCCTCATCAGCCTGGACATCCAAGATGCATATCTACATGTCCCAATCCACCCCGACGACAGGAAATTCCTCCAATTCATCTTCATGGGTGTCCGCTACCAATGAGTGGTCCTCTTGTTTGGAATTTCTTCGGCCCCATGGCTATTTACACGCATCACCAAGCCGATAACGTCGTTCCTCCACTTGAGAGGTGTCCAGGTTGAGGCAACTGCCTCCTGAACCACAAGGACATGGCGACACTCCTTTATCACAAGGACTTTACACAATGCCTCCTACTTCAAGTGGGATGGCTAATCAACTTCTGGAAGTCAGAAACTCACGCCATAATTCTGCCTACAATTCATTAGGGGTCTCTTCCAAACCAGTCAAGACATCCTCTCCATACCCAGGGACAGGTTGGATCAGATCCAACTCCGCCTGCTTCTGGCTCTTCACCAATCACGCACACTGCGCCAGTGGCAAGTGATCTTGGGCCTCCTGACGTCAGCACAGGACGTAACCTCCTCAGGTCAGCTACAGCTACGTCCCATCCAGATGTTTCTAGCCCCGTACATCAGACACTGAGACCCCTTGATATCCATTGTCCTTCCGGATTGTCTCATGCCTCACTTCCGGTGGAATCGAACGTCTTAGAAGGCGTTTCCTTGACAGCTTGTGACCTCATCGCACCAATTCGTTGACGCCCCTCTTCAAGGTTGGTGGGTGCACCTGGAAGGACAGGTCGCCTTGAAGCTGTGGTCTGCCGTATCAAAACTATGGCTCATCAACAACCTCAAACTGGAAGCACTCATACTGGCTCTCTCCCACTGGAAGGAAATCCTTCAGGATGCACGTCTCACCATCTTGACAGACAACATCACTGTCGTTTGGTGCCTCTAGAACCAGGGTACGACTCACTCCCATTCAATGCTTCAGCAGACGTTCCGGTTCTTCAACCTGGTCAATCAACAGGGGCTCCGATTCCGGGTTCAACACATCCCGGGCTGCATTCTAGCAGATGCCCTATCCTGACTGGACAAAGTCGCTCCCACAGAGTTGAAGCTCCACCCTGATGCCTTAGCTCTTGTTTGTCAGCACCTCGGTCACCCAAACATTGACCTATTCGCCACCAGCCAAAACTACCAGATCCACACCTTTGTATCACCGGTCCCGGATCCACAGGCTTGGGCAGTCGTCGCCTTCAGCATCCTCTAGGAAGGGCTAAAAGCTCAGCCAGAGCGGCATGGCCCTTACACTGACTCACCGACCATTCACCAGGAATCTCTATGACGACAGGTGGCTTTCCTTCGAAAGTTTCTGCAAAGAAAAACATCAGGAGCGCACCACTGCGTCTGCTCAATTCCTGGCCAAGTTCCTGCTGTTCCTGCTTCACAAACGACATTTAATGGGCAGAACCATCACTACATATCTTGTGGCCTTCAACTCCATCTTGGTGATTCCGGAAGATTGTAAGAACAACGCCAAGCCCTACTTCGCTCCAGATGAATTGGAAGACTAGAAGGCGGAATTGAGACCCCCAGGCCTGAATGTCGTCCTCACTTGCCTGGAGGCTGGAGGCCAGGGCAGCGCATGTCGGTGAGATCCATGCACTAGACGTGATATGGGTCAGGTTAAGCAGGGAGTGCACAGAGCTGTTCACCTAGAACTGTGCAGGGATTTTATCACCAAGAACCAGCTCCAAGGACAGACTGACAGATCCTCCCTTTTCCTTTAGTGGGAGCGGAGGATGAACAAGAGCTTGTTCTGTGTCTGGTGAGTGCACAGCACTGTTTTATCTTCGTTCCGGTATCAATCGCATCATAGTGCTTCACATCAACTGCTCCATACTCACCATTATGGAAGGGTGTTTCTGGCGATCTGACACAGTCTTCGCCAGTCACTACCAACGAGATGTCACTTTAGAAGACGTGCAAGGAGCACACAAGCTTTGGCCCTTTAGTCATTGTTCCCTGATTGGCTGAGGGATCTTGGAGAGTTTAGATGGAAGACCACATCTGAAGTTAAGCCCTCCACCGTTTCCATAGGATTCAGATGCATTATGGAATAAAGCAGGATAAGTTAAAAATCTAGTAAAATCCTAGATATCTTTTATATTTGTATCCTGCGTTACTACATCTACACAGACCCACCCATCGCAGAGCTTCCTCCCCACGAGAAATGCAGGATAAGTATACAAATATAAAAAATACCTTGGATTTTGCTAGGTTTTAGCCTTATGTGTCATACATTATCATTTGTAAATTTTATCTTGCATCCAAAATTAGTTGATTCACATTGTTCTGATATTTGAATGTTGGTTGTGTACTGATAGTATTGGAGGCAATCCGGGACAAGCCAGTGTTGCAGCAAGTACACATGGGGCTGCCCCCAGAGGAGGTACAAGTGCAGGTCAAGAAACAGATGCAGGAGTAAGTATCCTTGTCATCTGGCACTTACTAGCCTAAGTATGTAAACCTACATTAAGGTTATATATGTACATGTGGCATGGATATGATCACTGTACTGAAACCATCCAGTCTAGTTTGGTCATTTCCCTTTTGAAACTTACGCAGATTGCTGAAAGGTTGTGAGCAATGATTGGATTCAAACTTACTGTACCTTGTGTTTTTTCCTTTATCAAACGTTGGAACTTCGAATGAAGTAAAATTCTTTACTAGGATTGTATGTTTTAAAAAACCCAACTGCATACATATGTTATTTTGTTGTAAATTCTGATGTTTGTTCCAGACACTCTGCTCTGATGTATGGTCGTTTTGGGATGAGACCTACAGCAGAGGAAGATAAAGCAGCTAAACTCAACAGACTCGAACGAATGAAGAAGATATACCTTCCTCCACGAGTATCTCCAAGTAAGGACTGCCTCAGCAAACTCCTGAATATGACTCTAACAATACTGTAGTCGTACATTAAGGTAACCAATACCAGTCAGTCAGTTGGAGAGACAGCAGTGATTGTGTAGCTAAACAGAAGAGGCAACTTCTTTTGTTTCATTTGTAGTTTCTAAACTGGTGGTCGACAGGTAGAGCTTATACAATTGCATTGCATCAGTCATCCATCAAGCTCTATGGTTATGGTTTCTGGAAGAATGTTGATAGCCAAAACAATTCTAAACTGATCAAGATCTGGTGTCCACACACATACCCACAGTTGAATACAAACACGAAAGAATTTGTGCTTTTGTGATAAGAGTGTCAGTGACTGTCATGGAGGACATCGATACATGAGAGATGATTGTTTGTTCCAGCTCCTGCACCCGATATAGTGTTGGACAGTGCCTTGCCTGCCCTCAACCCCAAGGATGAGCCATGGGAGAAGGAGGTGGATGACTTGGTGGCCTGGACAGCCAACCTGGATGCTGAAGCCATCGACATATCATGACATATCTTGCATACACATCCAGAGACAGTCAATTGTTTGTCTTGAAACCTGGAAATAATCTCAACAGACATGAGTGTTGGTGTTATATTCAAGTGTATGTATCTGAAGGGCTTCTCCCAAGCATTTAGTTCATACATACCCAGTAACATTTCCAAGAAATGGATTCCTCTGTTGTAGATATTGTGTAAATGATGCATAACTATGTTTTGTGAAAGTTATTTTTAGCTTGTTCCATTGGTACGACACAGCTAAGAATGTGATAAATATGTACATCTCCATCCCAAATCTATATGTATACAAGTGTGCCTTAGATGTCGGACTGCAGGCACTTTTCTCTTTGTTGTTTCTGTGAAGTGTGAAATAATGTCTGCTCAAATGATTTGAGTGAGTTTGTGATACAACCACAAGGCCTGAGTACAAGTAGCCAGCCCATCCATCTCTCATGCTCAGACATCCAATGCAGAAGACTGTGAAAAATGTTGTTCATAATGAAGATTGCAGTAGAGAGCCCTTTTATTTAAACATTTGTCACTATATTATGGAACAGTCCTCACAAGTTCTGTACACATCCAAAACAAGTTTTGTGGAATATTGCCAAAACTATCAGTCTATGTGCATATGCCTAAAATTTGAGTCTTTCTAACTTTGACATGTGATGAAATATGATGTTAATATATGTCTGTACATTGGTTTAGAGCTTCATCAATATGTTGTTTTCAAATACACTGTAGTGAAGGTGATCATAACATGTCATTGCCAAATCTAGCACAGACTCATTGCACAAAAGCTTCTTGACACACTGTTTTACCCCATATTCTCCAATATGTCATGTAAATAGCAGTTAATTACTTTAATACTTAATACAATGTGATGTGTCAAGATATGTTTGTATACATGACAAGAGAGTCTTACAGTGTAACAAACTTGGAGCTATGACAGTTGTATCACTTTGAAAGTCTTAATCTATGACATATTTGTACTTCACTAGGTGTGATCACTAGGTGTGATTCACTAAATTTGTACCAGCTCTCATCAGTAATAGAAACGTGAATCGTCAAAACTGACAATGTGTTGTTTGTATGATGCATGAAGGAATACAGCTGCCCACTGTTGATAACAGTAGCAGCATTACTTGTAGGGACCACAATGCTAAACTAGTCAATGATAACAAGGTCATATGGTATTGACAGTATTGACTATTCATCATCATCATGATTTTGCCATTGGATTACCTCCCCTTGACCATACTTAAATTGTTATAACTTGTGTATGAATTTGACCATGCAACACCAGTAACACCCAAGAACAATCTGAAGACCACCTGCTTGAATAGTTAAACCTTTTACCACACACATATTAAGAAAATTTGGATTCAGGTTGGCCTGTCTCCATGGTTTTGAGATGATTTTGTACAACTATTAATCAGGTAGATAAGTAATAAAACTTGACCTCACAGATTAGATTGATGTGGTTTAATATCAGTTAGTCAGCACTAGTGCAATTGGCCAATACTATCCCATTGTTTATGTGAGAAGACTGACACCTATTTATTAAATTTCTCAAATCTCCTAGGAATTCAATACATCTGTACCAGATACAGTTTAACAAAGTATACTGAGTCAAATTAAAAACTTCACATTTTTAAAAGTAATCCCATATATGATATACAACGGACAAATGTATCAGACAAGATCATTTTTAATCATTAATGTCCAAAGAAGCATTTTAATTAACGGTGGTAACCATAATTTGTTCCAAGCACCTACGGCATTCGGTAATAAGTCCCAAGCACGAGAATCTGATGGCACACAAGTTCAGTAGCATGTATGGCCACCATGTGCGTTGACAACTGCCACACAATGCCTCCTTGTGATGCTTGTGAACACATGATTCGGAAGACGACGCCATTGTTGCTGCAAAATGGTGCCAAGATCTTGCAAATTCTGTGGTTGGTTCTGGAGAGTGCGCAGACTTCTGCCAAGAGCATCCCAGTCCATGATGTTGACTCCCGCATTCTGAAGGAAATTCCTTGTCAAAATTGCTGTGTGGGGTCTGGCATTGTCGTGTTGGAAGATCAAACCGGGTCCATGTGCTGCCATAAAAGGCAGAAGTTCTGGTGCCAGTACCTGGTCGCGGTAAGCAGCAGCGTTGAGGTTGCCACGGATGACAAGAAGCCTGGAACGTGCATTGCCACAGAAAGCACCCCACACCATGACACTTCCGCCTCAAAATCTGTCAACTTCCTGTACATAACACTGGGCGTAACGTTCATGACGGCGCCTCCACACCCTCGCCCTACCATCAGCAAATCGAAGATTAAATCAGGATTCATTTACTGAAGACGACTTGATTCCAATTCCTCTGAGTCCATCGTAAGTGTCGATGTGCCCACAATTTGAGTTGAGTGTAATTGAGTCAGCAGTATGGTCGTCATGAATGAAGGTGAGCAGTTCTCAGACAGTTTCGAACAGGTTGCGCACTCAGTCTACCCCTAAACAGTTCATTTCTGGTTGATGTAGCCGTCAAAATCGGTTACGGGGGTGACGTAAGACAATCTGGCGATCCACTGCATGTGACGTCACACGTGGTCGACCTGGCTCAGGGCGATCAGCGATGGTACCCGTTTGCTGTAGACGCGTCTGTAAATCATAAACAGTCCGTCGACTACAACCCATCGTCCTTGCGACTTCAGCTACGGACCTTCCCGTCTGCAACATGCCGATGGCACGTTCACGTTGCACATTTGAAAGGCGTGGCATGACAAATAGCCGTAAAGACTTTTGTTTTCTTGTGTTTTTCTTTTTTTGTTAATGACTGCTAACAAGTATGGCTGAAAACACGTGCGGTATTATGGCCATGTGACCAGTTGCACGTGAAAAAACACTTTTGCCACTATAGTGCACATGATTTTGATTGATGCACCTGCACAAAGATGGTGTTATCTGAAGACAATACGTGGCCATTACTGTTAAAATACACAATAAGGGCCCACAATGATAACTGGTTAAAATTTTAATTTGGTTCAGTATATATTAAATTAATATTTAGTTTGTCATTACGTGAAGTCTTATAAAATGTAACCATGACAGGAATAAAGTGTTAATGTTTTCATATGGTCCTTAGTTGGAAATTGGAAGGATTAGTATTTTTCTTGCAGCAGCTGGATCTAACTGATGGTCTCTACCTCTGATTATGTGTTGAGATGTTCTCCCTAAGTGTACAGTCATGGTGGTACTCACTTAAAAATGAGTAAAAACTCACAACAAAAGTAGGCTTCCACAAAGACCTCAAGAATGAAGTCCTCCAGTCTCATGTCCAGTCGTCCTGACAGAACATCTCACAACATGCCACTCCAATCAGAGATATGACCATTCACTAATATTGCATTGTCAATTTCAATGCATTGTCACAAATAATTTATGATGCGATCCACTGTTTATGATATCACAGACCATTATCAAACAATAGTTATCATTGTTAATAATTCTAAGAATACTACCTCTATTACATCATAGCCATAAATCCTGTATTTTGGCTGCAGACACACTAACTAAATCTTCAGATTTTCAACAGAAGTCCTCTTCACTGTCAACTACACACAACTAGTTGTTCCCATAACAGCACATGTAGATCTTCAGCTCTTCCTCACAAAAAGGCGTGAAAAATGTCACTTCTTTCCTGTGTGTGCTAGAGTCAACATCTGTTGTTTTTTTTGGTCGTTCTAGCACCTGGTATAAGGTAGTCACACTGTTTATAAATTTCTTCAGAAATATTATTATTACGATCTGGCTCGATTGGAAGTGTATCTCTTACTATGGCGTCCTCCACTTCCCCGACATGTCAGAAGTGTGGCCAGTTCATGCTTACTGGAGATCCACATAACTTCTGCTGGAAGTGTAGGGAAGCTTCATGTACGGGCGAGTCGAGATGTGACGTGCTCTCCCCTATCCAAGTCTTTCTTCATGAAGCTAGATGCCTCTATAGTCAAGGCGAAGTGCAAGGAGGCCGCTAAGAAGAAAGAGGACTCTATCGTATGGGACGACCTCTATGCCTTGACCCCTTCAACACCCAAACCAGTTCCAGCCTCGTAATAATAATATTTCTGAAGAAATTGATAAACAGTGTGACTACCTTATACCAGGTGCTAGAACGACAAAAAAAACCAGATGTTGACTCCAGCACACACAGGAAAGAAGTTACTTTTTCCCGCCTTTTTGTAAGGAAGAGCTGAAGAGCTACATGTGCTGTCAGGGGAACAACTAGTTGTGTCTAGTTGACAGTGAAGAGGACTTCTGTTGAAAATCTGAAGATTTAGTTAGTGTGTCTGCAGCCAAAATACAGGATTTATGGCTAATGTAAACAGCACACAACGGGCGAGTATAAAAACATGTCTTGTTTATTTCAATTCAGACTAAATACTAACCGTAATACATCCGTTACTCCCTTGACAACCATACATCAATATCCTAGCACTGTTACCTAACATGTTCTATCACTTACCCTAAAATCTATCTCTTAGCAACTTCCGAAATCCATTCATTCATCTAACTTCTATTTACATTTGATACACTTCCAGTAAATACACTTCTGGTAATTACTCTTCCGGTAATCAGAGTTACTCCCCTTAGCCCATTCGCTCAATGCTAACATTCCTCCCTCCTAGACAATGAATGCTTATTGCTAAACTATAAGAGTAACCTCTTCTATGTACACTTCAAAAATGCAAATTAATTAGAAAATACTTAAATACAATATATACATTTAATTATCAATAACACTTTTTACAAAACACCTAATTATTCAATTTAGAGTTCATAATCTTTTTGCCATGATGGGGCATGTCTCAGTCTCCTTGAACTTCTCACTCTCGACTAGTCTCTTCATCACATGTGGAAATACAGTCCAACGGAAACACAAACTGCTGCGCACTGTCACACTGATCACTTTCTCTTTCAGCAGTTATCTGTTTAGTTTCACCTGTCACAGTCTCTGATGACACACACTGCTCATGCTCGATAGTATCAGGTTCCTGGAGGTGACCTGGTCGACTGAAATGTCTCTTTAGAATTCTATGATTCACCACTCTTGTGAACCACGCCCCCTAAGAGGTACTATCTTATATGATGTCTGTCCCAGTCTCTTGATCACTGTAAATGGCCCTGACCATCTATTACCCACTAACTTTCTAGACAGTCCATTTCCCTTATGTGGATGATACATACACACTTTCTCCCCTTCTTCATATGGTCGGAACTTCACATACTTACTCTGTCTTTCTTTCCTTCCCAACTGTTCTCTTACAATCCTAGACCGAACTTCTTCTCTCATCTCTTCAATGTTATGGGTTTTGTTTGACATAAACACACTTCCTGGTTTCTCGGCTGAAACCCAAACAAAACTTTAAAGGGTGTCTCTTTAGTTGCAGTGCTTGGAACCATTCTTATGGAAGATATTGCATTAGGCAATTTAACATCCCAGTCCTTTTGATCCTTTGCCTCTATCATCATTGATAGTCTCTCTGCAATGTTCCGATTCATCCTTTCTACCTGCCCATTACAAGCAGGGTTGTAAGGTGCTGTGCGTGTCCGTCGAATTCCAAGTTTTTCACACAATTCTTTCAGCACTGCAGATTCAAAATTTGTTCCTCTGTCTGAATGAATCTGTTCTGGTACTCCATACCTACTCACTATCTCCCTCTCAATGATATCTGTGGTTGTTTGAGCTGTTTGATCCGGAACTTGAAAAGCTTCAACCCATTTACTCAGAGGATGAGTCATAGCAAAAATATATTTGTTTCCACGTTCAGTTGTAAGAAACGGTCCCACAAAGTCTATATGCCATTACTGGAGTGGTCTCACTGGAATGTCAAGATTTCCTACTGGCTGCTTATCCGGTTGAGTTGGATTTATCCTCATTTGACATTTCTGACAGGACTTACTCCATGAAATCACATCATTCCTCCATCTGAACCAGAAGAATTCACTTCTAACAGCATCTAGAGTTTTGTCTGGTCCAAAATGTCCCATCCTGTCATGTTATACTGTTAGCATAGTCTTTGCTTCTCTCTTAGGACACACAGTTCTGTTTACCATCTACCGCTTCTATCACCAGCCCACCCTCCAATATTTTCAGCATCTTGCCCTGTGCAGTTAGTAGACTATTCACATGTGTTGAGATATCCAAGTTAGTAGACTATTCACATGTGTTGAGATATCTTTAGGTTTATTACCCGTCTCCAACCACTCTTTCATAGCCTGTATGTCTTGGTCACTGTCTTGTAACAACACTATTTCTTCTTTTGTCCATAGACCCCCTAGGCAAATAGCATCAACCTCAACATTTTGCAGCGCACGTGACAAGGCAACCGGTACAACCATTTCTTCGCCTGGACGATGTTGAATCTTGAAATCATAGTTCTCCATAGCAACACGCCATCTGGCCAACTTCCCTTTTAGTTCTTTCAACTTCAGCAAGTAGGACAATGGTTTATGGTCACTTATCACTGTAAACTTGTTTCCTTCCAAATACATGCAGAATTTATCTAGAGCCCATACTACTGCCAAGCATTCTTTTTCTGTTGCCGAATAATTTCGTTCAGGTGCCGATAATGTCCGAGAAGCATACTCGATCACTCTACCAGACTGACTAAGGACTGCCCCTAACCCAATGATGCTAGCATCTGTCTCTACCACAAATTCTTCCTCAAAGTTTGGATATACCAGCAAAGGGGTACTACTCAATTTCTCACATAACACTCATCTGTCCACACAAAAATAGCATTTTTCTCAGTCAGACTATTCAGTGGTTTAGCAATTTGAGAAAAATCATGCACAAACCTCCTATAATAAGACCCTAAACCTAAGAACCTTCTCACTTCAGTCACGTTGGTCGAGGAAAGTTTTTCACTGCAGATATTTTCCCTGGATCTGGTCTGATACCACTCTCATCCACTATGTGACCAAGGTATTTCACTTTCTTCTTGGCAAAGTTGCATTTCTTTCCATTCAGTTTCAGACCTGCCTGTCTAAGTCTATCACACACTTTCTGAATATGTTCAAGATGTTCGTCAAAACTTCTTGAGTTAATTATAATATCGTCCAGATATATCAGCATGTTTTCCCAATTGAGGTCACCCATTATATTCAGCATCATAAGTTGAAATGTTTGTGGAGCACCTTTTAGCCCAACGGGCATCACATTAAATTCAAACAAACCTTTATGACACACAAAGGCTGTTTTTGATTTGTCATCTTCATTCATGGGAATCTGGTAATAGGCCTTATTCAAATCTAACGTCATGAAAATTGTGGCTTTACCAAGGGCAGCTAGACTATCGTCGATCCTGGGTATTGGAAAGCTGTCGCCTACTGTCCGATCATTCAAACGAGTAAAGTCCACACAATAGCGTGTACTTGAATCTGCCTTCTGTACAAGCACTAAATGACTGGCCCAAGGACTGTTGCTAGGTCTAATGAGTCCCTTATCCAAACTGTCCTGAACAAATCCCTCAATATCTTTCAATCTATTGTGGGGTACCCGGCCTGGCCTCTGTGACACCGGTGTTGAATCGCCAGTTGGAATACAGTGTTTGATTACATTTGTACGGCCTAATTCCCCATTTATAGAGAACACATCAGAATTCTTCTTTATGACTTAGTAGAGTCTCTTCTGTTGATCTGAGCTTACATCAGAATCATTCGACAATTCTCTTGCCATCTTGTCAATCTTCTCTCCTGTAGATATCTCCGTTGTACTTGCTTTCTCAGGAATGCTCGCAATAACAGGATTATCAATCAAGTCAGTAGAAAATGTCCCAATCACTGTTCCAGCTGTTATCTGAACACTATCATTGTGTGGGTTAGTCATGTGCAACAATATGGTACCATTATCTCTCACCTTCTCTAATACTCTGCCACATCCAATCCACACCCTCGATATCCAGCCAATTCAACAAGTCCAATATTTCCAGACATTTCTTCTCCATTTGCAACAGTACCTCTCACAACTACAAACTGACAAGGGGAAAATGTCACATTACTTGTAGCGTAAATCAAGTTGACTTGAGGAGATGATGAACATTTCTCTGATACATTTTTCTGATTCGACGAGTCTCTCAATTCACAACAGTCATCACCCAGAGTATATTTCAGTCCTAGTTTAGATATGATGTCCATACCAAAAATAGCTGGGTAAGCTGATTTCCTCACTACTGTAAACCGGTGTGAATCCATATAATTTGACCCAATCTTGCAGTCTGTGGTTAAATCAGACACAACAGATATTCTCTCCCCATCTACAGTTCGTGGTGAAAAATGAGGTTTGTCACGTTTGCCTCTCATATGCATGGCTAACTGTTCAGTAATAACACTGATCTGAGCTCCAGTATCTTACAACCACCTACACTTTCTCCCCCCAATATAACCAGGAATTTCAATCTTTGAATAATCAGATTTTTCTTCAGATATTGTAGCAGATACAGTTCTTTCCCAGTTATTTGTTGGCGAAAAATTCATTAGCCAGAAATGTTCACCCATCATTTCTAGCCTCTAGTAGTTTCCCTGAAATCTTGTTTCCCCAATCGACCTGCCTGACAATCTGCACGACCACACCTGTGACATTGTCCACTGAATTTCTTGAAACATTCCTTAGCAATATGACCCAATCTGCCACATGAATAACATTTTACTTCCCTTTTCTTTGACTCTGCTGACTTTACAACTGCAGCTACAGTTTCTGACAATGACTGTTGAGCTAACTTCAACTCTTCTGATTTAGCAACAATAGATTGATCATCCTCATGTGACATGGCACTACCTGCTAACATTCCAACTGTTGCACTCTTACTCTGACCACATTCTACATACATCTGATTTGCCTTCTTTACAACATCATCCAATGAGGCCTCTTCACCTACTAGCCACGACAGTTTGTCTGTTATATTTGCATTCGAGGCTTTTCGAAAATGAGCCAAAACCAGACATTCTTGGTCAACAGATCTAGTTATATCTGGGAATGCTTTTTGACACAATGATTCTAGAGCAAATCTCAAAGCAATCGGAGACTCACTTTCCTTCTGAAGCCTGTTTGTCAACTCCAATTGAAACTGTTGCACAGATTGTCCCTTGCTAAATCTCTTCAATAACGCCCCTTTCGCTTCTGTATAGCATTCTCGATGAGCATCGGGTAGACTGATGAAGAATTCCCTTGCATCGCCCTTCAAAGATAGGTGTAGACTAGCGGCCGTTTTCCTGTCATCATTCATATCTTTCACGATGAAAAATGCCTCAAGTTGCTTCAAATGACTCTTAATATCACTACTATCACCACTGTCCCACTGAGAAACACCTATTCCTGCCATTTTATCTTCTTTTTAACCGCTGCCACCAATGTAAACAGCACACAATTGGTGAGTATTAAAACATGTCTTGTTTATTTCAGTTCAGACTAAAAGCTACCCGTAATACATCTGTTACTCCCTTGACAACAACACATCAATGTCCTAGCAATATTACTTAACATGTTCTATCACTTACCCTAAAATCTATCTCTTAGCAACTTCCGAATCCATTCATTCATCTAACTTCTATTTACATTTGATACACTTCCGGTAAATAATCAGAGTTACTTCCAACAATCCCAGGATCTCACAATGCTAACACTATGATGTAATAGAGGTAGTATTCTTAGAATTATTAACAATGATAACTATTGTTTGATAATGGTCTGTGATATCATAAACAGTGGATCGCATCATAAATTATTTGTGACAATGCATTGAAATTGACAATGCAATATTAGTGAATGGTCATATCTCTGATTGGAGTGGCATGTTGTGAGATGTTCTGTCAGGACGACTGGACATGAGACTGGAGGACTTCATTCTTGAGGTCTTTGTGGAAGCCTACTTTTGTTGTGAGTTTTTACTCATTTTTAAGTGAGTACCACCATGACTGTACACTGAGGGAGAACATCTCAACACATAATCAGAGGTAGAGACCATCAGTTAGATCCCGCTGCTGCAAGAAAAATACTAATCCTTCCAATTTCCAACTAAGGACCATATGAAAACATTAACACTTTATTCCTGTCATGGTTACATTTTATAAGACTTCACGTAATGACAAACTAAATATTAATTTAATATACTTTGTTAAACTGTATCTGGTACAGATGTATTGAATTCCTAGGAGATTTGAGAAATTTAATAAATAGGTGTCAGTCTTCTCACATAAACAATGGGATAGTATTGGCCAATTGCACTAGTGCTGACTAACTGATATTAAACCACATCAATCTAATCTGTGAGGTCAAGTTTTATTACTTATCTACCTGATTAATAGTTGTACAAAATCATCTCAAAACCATGGAGACAGGCAAACCTGAATCCAAATTTTCTTAATATGTGTGTGGTAAAAGGTTTAACTATTCAAGCAGGTGGTCTTCAGATTGTTCTTGGGTGTTACTGGTGTTGCATGGTCAAATTCATACACAAGTTATAACAATTTAAGTATGGTCAAGGGGAGGTAATCCAATGGCAAAATCATGATGATGATGAATAGTCAATACTGTCAATACCATATGACCTTATTATCATTGACTAGTTTAGCATTGTGGTCCCTACAAGTATTTCTGCTAGATTTGGCAATGACATGTTATGATCACCTTAACTACAGTGTATTTAAAAAATAAAATACCGTATTTGACGCAATAAGCACCCAGGGCGCTCTCAAAATTAGATATAAGGGGCTCTTATTAGAATATTATTTTGGTGAAAAATAAGTTCAAAGATTGTACATTTCGTGATTTATGCTGACAGCCTGAAATGTTTATATACGACAGATATATTTTTCCAGTATTTAATTGCCCATAATTAAGGGTGTATGCAACACACGAGTGCGTATTATACATGAATACATACATGTGTACATTGACCAATCGGAAGGGGTGCTAATTGGGATTGTTCACCAGCCAATATATTAGCAAATATCAAAGTGGGCGCTTATTAGAGCGGGGCGCTTAATACGTCAAATACAGTATTGCCATATCACCTCCCCAATTCATCTGCCTCCAGTGGTGAGATGTTTTGGAAAGAAGTGACATTTTTCCTGCCTTTTTGAGCAGAAGTTGTGTGTAGTTGACAGTGAAGAGGACTACTGTTGAAAATCTGAAGATTTAGTTAAAGTGTGTCTGCAGCCAAAATAAAGGATTTATAGCTATGATGTAATAGAGGTAAAGGATTCACAGGAATTATATTGTTCCAAAAATAAACTGACTTTGATTATGTATATTCTATTTTCACATATTCTTAAAAAAACACAAATAGGGTGATTATATATACATAGAATAAATCATGAGGTGTAATTGCTTGGTTGGTTTGTTGTTTTACTCCGCAATATTCCAGCTATATGACAGCTGTCTGTAAATAATCGAGTCTTGACCAGATAATCCAGTGACTGATATCATGAGCATCGATCCATGCAATTGGGGTTGATGACAAGCTTCAACCAAGCATCAGCTATGAGGAATGGCAGATTATGTGCTCTGCACCCTCGCCGACTTGATACTGAAAAACACTCAGGTATATTACCAAATACTCATTTGTTTATTCGGAAATTTGTTTATCCAGTCTGACTCACTCATATGACCAGGGTGTCTCTCTTGTCAGAATGAGGAACACTGTTGAGTGAGGCTCCTGATAAGAGAGTTTATGTCTATCTCTGGCCACTGACACAAAATTACTACTTATTATCATATACTTGCTTGTGAAGCATAACAATAGAACAATCACATAATAGCCCCAAAAAGTGATAAGTGTAAGTCTACTGTCTACTGACATTACAGAATCTGTTTTAGGAGCAACCTGTGGACTAGGCCCAGGGCAGTTGGCATCAAAAGTCCTCCAAAAACAGTTTGTCTATATGCTTATATGTTACTTAGTATATCAAAATAGCAGTTAATGACTAATCTAATTACTTAGAAATACTGTTTCAGTTTCAATCAGGGCACTAATAACATGAAAATCTTGACTGGAAATAGTTGCCAGACCATGGAGCTTGGTCTCCCTGTACATAATGAACTATTCTGCTCCCATATCCCTCTAGTTCAGGGCTGAAAAGAATTGTAAGTACATATTGCATATCAAGATGCATGTGAATGCCATTTTATTAGACCAACTTTTTTCCCGACATATTTCAGCAATAGAGATATGAAGATATTCTTGGTTCGCAGGCATAACGCATGTAAAACTGAAAATTCCTGTTGTAAGACATTGTATATCCTGCACCAACACACTGTATATCCTGCACCAACTTTCAAATTGGATTGTTCAAGAAGCAATTGTTTTCAGCCTTGTAATATAACATGGTAAACATTTTTTTCCTTTTATGTCAATAATTAGTATTAAGAGAATTCTAGGGGAAAAAGAGTGCCAAGTGCCAAAGTACAGTCAGAAGGAGGTGAATATAGTGAAATGTATGTCCATCAAGAACCATCGACTGCTGCAGGGCTGTGAAATGACAGTAGTACCTCAAAGAATATTACTTTAACTTCAAAGAACTTCATTATAGTAACAACACTCATGTAAAGTGTCACTTAATTTGATCCAGTTTCTGACAAATAACATCGAATGTTCACAACATGCTAAATACAGATGATGGTTATTGAAATGTATGGTTATATACATCCACACAAACTCTCACCTCCATCTCTGCAATAATGTAAACACATTAACAAATCTGGGGCCTATAATGATGCTGAGCATTCTGTAGTCTCAGTTTCATTCCTTCAGTTTGGAGAAGAATGTTAGGTTGAGTGATTGGCTTGTTGGAGAGGGCGCTTCTTATAGTTTCTTTTGTTAAAAAATACAAAATGTCAACTGCAACTCACCATCAAGACGTTTGGATTGAAATGAATGTCTGACTTGATCTGTTTTCCATCAAATATATGCTCAGGAGTACACTTAGAAGTTGAGATGTAGAGTTAATCGTGATCATTTAAATCTGATGACACTACTCTATTTATAGTACAAGAAACTGTAACTGAGGTAGTTGATGAATAACAAAATGTACACATGTGGTAAAGATTATCAACTTACGACTTTCATATGCCAGGGTGAGGTTTTATATATGAAGTTGTTATATATGACTCATCATCCATTGACACAATCTCCTTTTAGAGCATAGCAAGACTCTCGTCCAGTGGGTGTTTGTCATTTGCGCCACATACGGCACAATCATAAGCCAATAGACTTTACAAAATAGTCCCACTCTAGCTGCATCTATCCCAAGGTTTACATGCTGGGAGCGTAAAGTGCTGTTTGCACAATTGTTCACTTTATACACAGACATGCTAAACTTGTGACTTGAATATTCGGTCGAGCTCTAAGAAGACTTGTAACAGTCCTCATCCTTTGTTCACACATCTGTACCTTTATATCCCACTAAAATGTACTGTCACAAGACCTCTATTACTTGCCAATGAGATAATAGCCAGAAGAAATAGTTAAGTGGATATCCTATCGCAAGAAAGACATGCTATCTGCACACATCCTGTCTGAATGTGATGACAATCTGTGATGAAGTTCATGTCTTCTATCTTGAACTGTCAGTGAGGTTGTGGGACATGTCCATCAACATAGAAGTTCCGAGTGGCTTTAGGCAGTGTCAACTCTAGACCCTCCATCTCTTTGCTGAGGATAATCTGACAACCTGAAATACCAATACATATATATTTTATCTCACATGAACAATTAGAAAGGTGTTTGCGTTAGATGCAAAACACAGAAGCAGCCCAATCCCCACCTTTTCGTGAATACCCCAAAACCTTCAAGCAAGAAACATGTATCAATGGAAAAATACATGTCCAATTTAGCACAACTTTGAAACAGCATGTACTATGCCTCTAGCTACCTTAATAACAAAGTTATAACTTGTACAAGTTTTTCCAGTCTAATGACATCACTTTTGGTTTGGGATGAGGTGAAGGTGCAATGGAGTATAACGTCGCGTCCAAGATTATTACACTTATCGGTTTATAGTGACGTGCATGCACGTGTGTATGTGGCTGTTGTTGTTGTTGCGTTAAGTGTTTAAGAGGTCGCCTTCTGCCTAGGCAATTTCGGCTGACCTGTCCATCTTTGGGACTCCTGTGTGTGAGAAGGGTACACATATCTATTGTGAGTTCGGTGTTCACATAATTTCTGTTTTTGCGGTGATATGATTTCTATTTTCTTATATTGATATGATTTCATTTCTATCCTTGGCTGCTCTGTTTATATACGTTCGAGCAGCTGTCCATCTCTCAGAAATAGAGTTAGTTTGGCCTTCGCTATTGCATCTCTTGGCTTTAGGAGATTTATGACAGATGGCGGATCTAACTGCAATTCTTGTTTTAACCTAGCCCGGGCTGGGGCATGGTCTTGACATTCTAGTAACATGTGGTCAATGGTTTCAGCCTGATTGCAAGATGAACAAACCTTGTCATAGTGCTTTTTGTGACCCAGTCTGAGGCGTCAGATAGCAATTTCAATTTTCCTTTCATTTGAGTATGAGTTTGGCTTTTGTTGGACCTTGGGTTGAATTTTGTATAGCCATCTGCCGATCTTACTTGCGTCCCATTGGGCCTGCCATCTTTCTGCTATGGAGGCTTTGATTTTGCTTTTTATCTCTAGTTTACTAAAGGGAATAGGCTGTATATCCGCTTTGTCTAGAGTCTGCTTTTTCATTTCCATGAATATCTATGTGAGAGGGGATCCAACACAGCTCCACCTGTTGCCCTTGGCCCTTGTTGACTGTGTTTGGCCTGGAGTTTGAGTTTCTGCCACTGATGGCTTGAAGTGCACTTAGCGAGTCTAATAGGACGACTGCCTTTGCTTCCGGAAGTTCCGGTATGAGTTCGAGTGCATGATGAATTGCCTCCAATTCAGCCGTGAATACTGACTGACCATCAGGCAAGCGAACTGAATGTGCTTGGGGTTAAGAGCTGTATATATGGATCCCGTAACCAGCACTGTTGTTGATAGGATTCTTGGATCCATCAGTGTATATATGGGCCCAGCTGTCCCAGGTAGTTTGAATTTTAGTGATAGCTACTAGGGTTGGGTTTTCTCTTTTAGTGACTTCTGATGTTAAAGCAGTGTTTGTAAAGTCCAGGGAGGGTGTAACCCTATGTAGTGACTTTCTGGAGGCTGAAAGTCACGGCATTTGTGACTTCGAATGAGTTCACGTACTAATATCCCAGATGGCTTTAGTGAGGGATTTTTTCGAGCTAGGGCTTCATCTCGAGTGTTTTTGTCTTGCCATATCTTTTTAGCCAAAGGGTTTGATGTTCGTCCCCAGAATGATAATATTGCCTGCTCTCTTCTTAGTTTCAATGGGAGTTCTCCCGTTTCTACTTGTAGTGCTTCTAGTGAAGTGCCTGTTGCTGCGCCTGTGGCCAGCATTAGGGCTTTGTATTGTATTCTGTCTAGGCGCCTCAAGACAGTATTTGATGCTGAATGAAAAGCCTCACAACCATAGTCAATTTTTATCTGATAAGAGCTTTGTAGAGGTCCAGCTGAGTGTCCCTCGATGTGCCCCAAGATGTGCCAGAAATTGCCCGTAATACGTTCAGGTCTTTTTGACATCTGTTTTCCACATATTCTATATGCTTGCGCCAAGTGAGGTGTTGATCAAGGATCACCCCAAGAAATATTGCAGATTTTTCGAATTTGATAGGTTTGCCTTTTATGGAGACACGGGGTATCATAGCATCTTTCCCCCGGCATTTGAATAGAACTCCAACAGTTTTTTCACTTGAAAGGGTGAATCCCCATTTATTGCACCATTGATCTACTCCATCCAGGGCTGGCTTGAGTTTTTTTCTGATTTGTGAAATATCTCTGTGCTTTACCCATATTGCTCCGTCATCAGCGAATTTAAAAGTTTGGGTAGGAGAATTGACATAGTCAAAAAGATCATTGATCATGATATTAAACAGGGTTGGGCTTATAATGCTGCCTTGTGGTGTGCCATTGTCCAGTGCCATAGGATCAGATCGATTGTTCCCTATTTTAACTGATAGCGACCTGTCTTGCAGGAAGCTGCATGTCTATGAAGTTTGCCATGTTCCCATCTACTCCATTTTGTGCTAGTTTTGAGAGGAGTCCGTCATGCCATACCATGTCGAAGGCTTTGCTGAAGTCCAGAAATACTGCGGCTAGGTATTGTCTGTTTAATTGAGCTTTTTTTATTTCATTTTCCAATCTTAGAATATGATCTAGACACGAGTGTCCCTTCCTGAAGCCACTTTGGTCAGGTTTTATGTGGTTGCCAGTTTCAAGGTGATGCATGAGCCTTTCTGTAACCATGGCTTCCATGGCTTTGCACATGTTTGAGGTGAGTGAGATCGGTCAATAAGAGTTTGGTAGGGCTTCGTCTTTCCCTTGCTTTAGCAGCGGGATAACTGCAGCATGTTTCCATGCTTTTGGGATTTCTCCTTTGGACCATATTGTGTTATACAACTCAGTGAGTAAGCCTTTGGTTTGATCAGGTAGGTTTTTCAATATCTCGTAGCTGGTTGTGTCAAGACTAGGTGCTGTGCCTTTTCTATGTTGTATCACATCATCAAACTCTGCCACAGTAAATGGTATATTGTATACCAAATGCTTGCTTTGCGGCTTTTTTGAGATCTTAGGCATAAGCATTTTTCCTGTTTGAATTCTTCGCTGTAATTTGTGTTGCTGCTGACAGATGAGAAGTGCTCAGCTAGAATGTTGGCCTTTTCTTTGACTGTATGGGCGTTGGCTAACTTGGGAATTTTTGTGGGTTTACGCTTACCCCTGATTGCGTGTATTTTGCTCCAGACTGTTTTAGCATTTGTTTTCTCATTAAGGGATTTGCAGAAGGTCTGCCATGACTCTTTTTTAGAATCGTCTATGAGTTGTCTTACTTTCGTCCTGGCTGCTCGGACATGGGCGAAGGCTGACTTATCCATTTTTGACCCATTTAGGGCTTTCTTTCTCACTCTCCTAGCTTTTGCTATTTCCCTGTTCCACCATGGTACCGGCGTTTTGCCAGTTTTGTGGTCTTTTTTTTTGGAATTGATTTTTTAGCTGCGGCAATAATTGCTGAGGTGAGATTTTGGCAAAAAAGATCAGGATCATCCGAGGCAATTTCTGAGGACTTGAATGATATACATTCCTTCCTGAATTTAGGCCAATCAGCCTTTGCATAGTCCCATGTGGGCTGAGGATTGGGCTGTTCCTCTAATTGTGGTGGGCTACCTATGTAGGTGAGTATAGGAAGGTGATCGCTTCCCCAAGTGTCGTCATGGACTTGCCATTGGCAATGTGAGGCGAGGTTTTTGGTGGCAATTGTGAGATCAATTGAACTCCACGTGTTGGTGACTTGGTCCTAACGTGTGTGACTGTATGTGGCTGCTTGTACTAGCAGACTTTATAATGCTAGCCCACTGAGATACCATGCCACAGTTTAACATGAATACCCCACTCAAACACAGTATACTGACTCTGAATGCCAAGCAGGGTAACAACAAGTACCACCTTGTAATGCCTTTTGGTATGATGTGTCAGGGAACCGGATCCCGGACACCAGCTCTCTGGGCAGATGCCCTGCGAAAAGACCATGGGGGTGGTGTCTTTTGGTTTAGGAAAACATTTAGCAAATGCAGAGCAACGTTTAAACACAGTCTGAATTATATTATTCCTAAGTTTTTCAATGTGTAAACAACTTTGACATTTGACATGACCTTGACTCATGGCAAGTATAGAATATAGTGCTTATGTGATGACAATAATCATTGGAAAATTTTGTGTTAACATGTATTAAAATCAAGTTTTCCGTTTTGACAATAAAGTTTCTGTTGACCTTAACCTTCATAGGATTTTATCAATAATCTTCCAAAAATAAGACCCAACCCTACAGATCATGTATATAAATTTCATCAAATTCCAATCATAAGTTATCAAGATATTGTGAACACTAGTTAAAAAATGAATAAGTTGCACGCTCTGTGACCTTTGTCTTCAATGTCATCTAAACATTACTTCAAGTCTTTGAAAGGCATTTAGAAGTGATACACATAAGGAAGAGAATTTATGGATGTCTTCACCTGATGAAGGAGTAAGCATGTACTCTGAAACATGTTCCTCATAATAAAGAAGTTGACATCCATAAATTCTCTTCCTTAAACATTACTTGCTGCAAACATAAGTCATGACATAAAGTACCACACACCCAACCACACTGACAATACTTTCTGAATGAGGAATTGACCTTCAATGTAACCTTAACATTCAACACAACCTTGACATATGACAGGTACTGAGTTAGTTATTTTGAGTCTTTCATAATTGATTGGGAAATGCTTTGAGATTTTATAAGATATAAGCCATATTTCATACTGTAACCTCCAGTGACCATGACATTATGAGGTCACCCACAGTTGCGATCCAGACCCTGCCCTGAAGAAGAGGTATACTAAAAATTGTCACATTGCAATCTTTAATACTCAGGTCATCATGAAAACAAGTTGTTTTGACACCAAGTTTACACAGAGTGTCCCTGAATTTCCATGTTGTCCAATCATATGTCAGAAATAAAGTCAAATTAAATATGTCAAATTTATAACAGCAAATCTGGACAGAAAATCTTGCAGAAACAATAATTCATGATGCATCTGAAATGATTAAATATTGATAAAACATATAAAAACACTGCATGTTTCAAAATAAACATTGCCTGCAGCATGGAGAAATATCCAAGTACAATGGTTAATGAAACTTACTTAATCTGGAGTTTGGCTTGAGAAACACAGCAAGATCCAGCATGTCTTCCTCTCTAGAACAGGGAAATAAAGACAGTACACAACTTGTATAGTTTAACACAGTTGTCAGAACCTTTCTGTTTCTATCAAGGTGGCCTGTAGATAAGCAAGTCTGAACAAGTAAACCAGTGTCGGAAAGCATGAGCTGTGATCCATGCCATCAGGGCACTAGGAAAACAGCCAAGACTGATCATCCAGCATTCAAAATTATGCATGAACATTCTTGGGTTCACATCCTAATGTAAAAGGTTGAAAAATGAGGAGGTCCCAAGATTCAAATACCATAGCAGCAAACGTCATGGACTCTGGGACTCCTTTAT
Source organism: Haliotis cracherodii (assembly GCF_022045235.1). Classification (NCBI taxonomy): domain Eukaryota; kingdom Metazoa; phylum Mollusca; class Gastropoda; order Lepetellida; family Haliotidae; genus Haliotis; species Haliotis cracherodii. The sequence goes on along the minus strand of NW_027266297.1, from coordinate 51,794,613 downwards.
TTTTGAACACTGCCACCTGATACTCTCTAGTATTCCCTTGAATCCCTAAACAGTATACTAACAGTCTGGTGCAGGGCTGACAAGTGCCACAATGTCAAAATTGCCTACCTCTAACCAGATTAAAGTGCATTGTCTCCAGGTAACTGAATGAGGAACTTGAATGCATTTATGGTCCTGACATTACTTGTGGGCTGAGGAAACATGTCCTAAAATTGAAAGTCCCAATCTTCTCCCCAGTTATATACCAAAAGCGTTCGTTCGTTCATTCAGAGATTTAACGTGTGCTTTCCGCGTGTATTAAATTACACTTTAGCGTATCTTGCACACGGGGAAGCACTTATACTAGTGGGGAAAAAAACCGTAATGAATAATTAAAGAAGGAAGTTGTTCAGGTCCTGGAAGCTGTGGATCCTGTGCTCAAAGCGTTGGCCCTCCATGGTCTGTAGTGGGCGACTGCTGGGGTGGATCCTGTTTGTTGGTGGGCCGGTGGGGGGGGGCAGGTCCTTGAAGCGGGCCATGATTCCCGCCGATGTCCGGGTGAGCAGGACCCACACGTCCTCTGGCTTCCCCTTTGGCACCTTGACCGGGTTGGTCTGGGTGTGGCTGTCACGGAGAAGGGGGACTGGTGGAGTGGCGGTCTGGGTGTGGCTGTCATTGAGTGTAGGGCCTGGTAGGTCGGCGGTCTGACAATCGATGGACTTGTTGATTGTTGGAGCTGAGTGGGGTGAAGATGCTTCTCCATTTTCTGTTTTCTTTACCTTGGGCGGCCTGGCCTACTGTACCGGGCGTGGTGCAGCAGGGGTAGGAGCCGGGGTCTTCTTCTCCTTAGGCTTGGTCTTGGCCGGAGCTCTGACCAGGGGCCTTTTCTTTTGGCCTAAGTCAAAGGAGATGGAGAGGGTAGGGGAGTTGGACTTGTAGGAAGTCCTGAGGGAGTAGTCCCCAACCCTGTAAGCCAGCAGGGGCTCCAGGATGGCGACTAGCTCCCTCGGTAGCGACTTAGAGATATCTCTCATGGTAGAGCGTGGGTAGCGAGCTTGGAAGGACATGTCTGCACAGGGCGAGTGTCCAAGCCGAGATGATGTATACCAAAAGCTATATGAAATTACTCTTATGGCATCACATCTAGTCTGTTGACATAATTTCTGGTTTGTGAAACCACATGACCAATGCAGTACAATCTTAAATAAGAAAGTCCCATGCCTCTAGCTACCTAGAGAGAATGTAATGTGCACTTTTGGTTTTATGACATATCTGAATGTTGGTGAAAATACATGTCTAATGAAGTACATCTGATCTTAATAAAAGGAGAAAGTCCCATGCTTCAAGGTACCAAAATAAGAAAGTTTTATGTGTACTTCTGGAAAAATGACCTTGACCCTCAAGTTTATCCAATCACAAGTTTAAAACATGGGTGCCAGATCTTAAAAGCTGTTCAATCCAACACTGGGAGTTTTTCAGTGTACAAAGAAGCAGAAGTACCTAAAGAATTACCATTCCAGTGACCTTGACCTTCAATGAAGGTCACTAAAAATCACCCTACCTAAGGATCTGTATTTGATTTCATCTGACTAAAGTGAATACTTATTGAGTTTTTATTAGCACAATACATTTAGTGTATTACCTTCAGTGTTTCCAGAACATCCCCTAAGGGTTGCACAGCATATAAACCAAATACTGTAAATGTTGAAATTAACGCCAGCGTGAATTACATGCGAAAAATGTGAGTGGTCTTTGGTCGCATTATTAAACATCACATTTATATCAACAATAAGACATTTTGGAGCAGAAATACCAACACAGACATACGCTGAAAACAAACAACTATGTATTCCACACCACTGTTTATTGTGCAGCACTTGTAACAAGTATATAAACAATGTCATTCAAACACTAATTACATCTTGTGAATTGTCACTGCTGGGTTCAAGACAAGCGTTCTACTCACTTATGTCATCACTGATCACACCTGCAAGTCTAGACAGACGCCACCCACGGAACACGGTGTCAAAGGCCGACACGAGCCAGCGTGCATGTATTGATTTAGCGGAAATACTCCACTCAGTGCTAATAAGCGGTGCTATTTGGTGTGTGATTGGATTAATGTAAGGTTGGATTAAGGTGAGATTCTTCTGTAAACCTAACAGAGGAAATTTTCTTTAGATATAAATCCACTGATGCATGAGAGGAGGGGGTGTCACATTCATTTTGAGTCACGTTTTTGGCAAGGGGCCATTGGTCGCATTCTTTTGTACACTCATTAATTTCACGATTTACAGTAAATGCATGTGCATATTTATCACACGACCACCACATGCATAAGATTTAGGTATATCTGCAGGAAATGGCATTTTGGTGAAATTGACAAACATAACATCTAAACAACCTTCACTGACTTACATGTCACTTACAACCTTTTCAGATTGCAGCCCTGCCCAAAGGAAGACATGTACCAAATGTCTAGTTTCACAGGAGAAGCAACGTTTTTTTTCAAGTAAACTAACATAGTGCCAAGGCACTATTACACACCAGGTACATTCAAATTGGGCCAAATGTTCTATGCAATAAAAATCTTTTGCCAACAAGTAAGGAAAGTATGACTGTGTAATGTGGACTGGTTGATAAGAATATCAGAGTAGCATTCTTATCATATAGTAACAAACATTCATCTATAGCATCACCAGTTAAGCAGAGTTTGTTTTCACAACATCATGGCTGTAATGTTTCTCCTTGTGGTCTCACATTGAGGTCTTTCTCCATATAGATATATCCCCTCGAAGACTTCGGGATTCATTAGATACAATTATTCTTAGTCATGGTGGCAGTACTGGGGTCAGTGATGATGTGATTAACTATGTCACAGCTCGAGCTGGACTCACCCCATTTGTCAGGTGTCCTCCCCATTGGCCTACGTCACATTTGGCCTACGCTTTTAGAGGATTAAATTGCCGTAATTAATCGGTTGGTTGATTACTCACTAATTACCCGTCTCCCCTAGAGTGATGAAAATGAACCAGTCCAACAACAGAGAAATACAAGCTAACACAGAATCTTTTTAATTTAATCAGGATTCCTACTGCATCTGCAAATGCCAAGGAAGATATTTCTCCTGGCTGGTGTCTGTCGTGGAGTCTGGACAGCAGACCATCGTGGTACACATAGTTTCTCTTCCGCTGTGGAGGCTTGGCACCATGGGCAAGCTGGGCTTGATGTCTGGTGTGGATAGCTTCAAGTGATTTTAAGACATCCAGGAAGCTGACCATTGTTGGATGGTGACTCCAGATTTCAACACCAAATCTAGCATCGTCCCCAACCCAGTTTGACACGACATAATCATTGAACAGTTGAAATGCAGGACTCACAACCTCAGCCTGTTCTAAAGCCTCAATAGCTTCGAACCATACGTCCTGAACATCAGCGGGAGGCAAAAGAGGCAGAGCAGCAGCTCATCTCACCCACTGCTTGACATTGGCATTCTGCTTGTAGAGTCCCACTAGTCCTAAGTCCTGCATCCAGTGGAAGTAGCATCCATGGATGTTGGTCATGGGGAACGTGATCCTCAGGGCTTCAATGACTGCACTCTCAAAGTCTATTTGTATTGTCTCCGGGTCTAACTCGGCTCCAGTTATCTCTACAACCAGTGACATCAAATGTTCAACTACTCGAATGTATGTTTCTTTTTTTCTGTCTGGCATGAGACAAAACACAAGTGGGGTCATCTTTTGTCCTATCCGAGTATGGATTACGTAGAGCTGGCTCCAAAGAAGAGGGCAAGCATAAAAGGTACCATCCATATTGATCCTATTGACTAAATACACAACAGTCAAAGAAGCCAGTTATATACATTCCTTATGATCCTAAGTAATGAAACCAATAACAGTTAATCCTATTGACTAAATACACAATTGTCAAAGAGGTCAGTTATATACATTCATTATGATCATAAGTAATGAAACCAATAATAGTTAATCCTATTGACCAAGTACACAATAGTCAAAGAAGCCAGTTAAATACATTCATTATGATCATAAGTAATGAAACCAATGATAGTTAATCCTATTGACCAAGTACACAATAGTCAAAGAAGCCAGTTATATACATTCCTTATGATCCTAAGTAATGAAACCAATGATAGTTAATCCTAATGACCAAATACACAATTGTCAAAGAAGTCAGTTATATACAATCCTTATGATCCAAAGCAGGGGTCCGGAAACCGTCATATGCGCCGGACATGTCCGATTGGGAATCTCAAATGTCGGGTTTAAAATATTGCTTACCGGACATTTAAATTTTTCTGTTCGGACATTTTAAAAAGTATGTCCGGACATTCTTAAATTTTGACCGGACATGATCAACAATTAGGACTGAGCATTTTCTGTCTGCAGTTGTAACACAATGAAGATTATCTACACTGACAAGCTTTGTTTGTTTTGATTGCTGTACATACATCGTACCTACATGATAGTCCAATCGGTCAATCACTGTAATAGGCAATAAACTGAGTTGACACTGATTAATCAAGGATTAATTACTGAGAAACATCTTGTTAATTTGAGTGAAAGGTGTTTACAACTGTACATAAATACCTTGCATCATCGATGTACCTCATTCTTAATAAAATACAACAATGGGCTGACAAATGGGGCTTCTCCCTTAACTCAGAAAAAACAACAGGAATAGTATTCAAACATAAAAACATGAAACCCGCCTCCCCAATCCTCCAGCTAAACAACCAAACAATCAAATTTCAAACACAAACCAAATTCTTAGGACTTATTTTCGATGAACATCTCACCTGGGATGCTCACATCCAAAACCTAACAACTAAATGCAGTAAAGACCTAAAGACCCTAAGATGCCTAACTGGCTCTAACTGGGGGGCCTCCAAAGATACCCTCCTCTCTGTCTACATATCACTAATTAGATCAAAACTAGACTACGGCTGCGCCATATACAACACCCTAAACAACTCTCTATCTAAAAAACTTGACTCAATACAATATCAGGCTCTCAAACTAATTACACGCACCCAACATGGCACCTCCTACACTTCACTTCAGGCCTTAACAGGAGAAATGCCACTAAGTCTACGCAGGGAACAGCTAAGCTTAAATTTCTTGGCCGCGTCCCAATCAAACCCTCTCATCCAAAACCTAATAAACCAGAATATCAGCCCCAAAAACCAAGCTCTAGCTCGTAAACACCCCTTACTTATCCCAATATCCCAAAGAATAACAAACTACCTAAATGAACACCAAATCAAAAATCTTAAACAAAACTGCAAACAATCAAATATCTTCACCCCTAAACTTAAAATACCCAAAATAGACACAACACTAGCTCGCCAAATAAATAAACAAACCGACCCAAACATAGCTAAAACCACCACACTAGCATATATACACGAAAATTGGCCAAATTGGTGTCACATTTACACGGACGGATCTTCAGATCCGACCTCCAAACACACAGGTTTCGGAGTCCATACCACACAACCAACTAAAACCACACAATCCTTCCGACTCCCAAACAACCAATCAATATTCACGGCAGAACTAATGGGCATGGCCTCAGCCCTCCATAATCAAGAATCCAAAAAACACAAAAAAATCCTAATACTTACCGACTCCCTAAGTGGACTGCAAGCCCTCCAAAACAAAAATACCAAAAACCGACCTAAATTAATAAATCAAATACTAAAAAAGCTCCAACGACCTAACTAAGGCAGGCAAACAAATAACCTTCTTGTGGATACCCCCCCACGTAGGAATATACGGTAATGAAAACGCCGATAAAGCAGCTAAACTATCCCTCAAAATCCCAGAAATAAGCTTTAACTTACCCATCTCAAAATCAGAAATTAAAAGCGTAAACAAGCAAAAAATCACCAAAAAAATGGCATAACCTTTATCTAAACTCAAATAGCCAAATCAAAAAAGTGCTCAGCAAACCACTAACCAAACCAAAAATTCTCCATCCATCAAAAAAAATCGACAGAGTAATCACTAAACTCCAAACAGGACACACCAACCTAAATAACCATCTAAAAAAAATTAAAAAACATACTACAGGTAACTGCCCACACTGCAAACAACTAGAAACCCTAGAAAACGCACTCATCCACTGCACACACTACCTAACGCATCGAACCGCATTACAAACCACCCTCAATCTAAACAAGGCTCTCACTCTAGAAGCAATACTAAACCCACAAAATAAACTAGAAAACTTCAAGGCCTTAGGCGTATTCTTAATCAAAACGGAACTAATAAAACGCATCTAAAAACACTATAATCTAAATCAAATCAAATCAAAATTACATAAACAAACAAACATCCACCATACCCAGCTCCCTAAGTTCTCCTCCCCAACCCAATCGGCATCTATTCCAAATCTCAAAATTTCAAAATTCTATATAAGCAACCCCTAAAGCCCCCTCTTGGGTTGCACAAACCACTTTCGCCCCTTTCGGAAACACATTAAATGGCCTGGCCGGGCCCGTGTGTGAAATACGCATCAGTCGGAAAGCGCACGTTAAACCTCCAAAGTAAGTAAGTAAGTATGTACCTCATTATCCTCACAATGCTACGATGCGTAACCTCAGACAAGAAGCGAAAGAGTGACGAGAGCCGGTCGACCGATGCAGATCAGTCGAGCGGATCTGCCAAACCCTCAAAGTCTGGACGAACATTTTGTAAGTCGTGGCTAACGACTTTCACTTGGTTGACATACAATGAGGATTTGCAGATTTTATTGTTTTCAGTAGCTAGTCATATATTGAATCTTTATTGACCGCCATTTTGCTTTCTGTGACGATCGATATCAAAATATGTTATGGTCAATAATTAAGTAAAGATGAAAAAAGTATTCAAATAACTATTGCTATCAACAATATTTTAGTATTTGTGATTATATTATCTGTCTTGTTTTTAAATAATCTTTAGTTTAAAAAAAAAAATTCCCGTGAGGTCAAGTGATAACCAAATATGGGATAATAGTCTCATTAACAGATCATTATTATAACAGAAATAAACGTATGTTTTCCATGTACATCTAAAATGATATTATTTGTTATTAACTGCCCGGTGAATTAAACAATTTAAATTGAAACAATTCATAATTCATCATATTATGAATACGTAACAACTTGTAATGTGTGTGAAAAGTCGTACTAACATACGCTATTTGAAGGGGGCGTGGCCTAAATGCAAATGTCAGATTGGGATTTTAAATTTTCCGGACCCCTGATCCTAAGTAATGAAACCAATAATAGTTACCGTATTCAACGTAATAAGCGCCCAGGGCGCTCTCAAAATTAGAAATAGGGAGCGCTTATTAGAATATTATTGTGAGTTGAAAGGTCGTAAATTTTGTGGTTTATGCTAAACAGCCTGACATGTTTACATACGACAGATATTTTTTTCAAGAATTTAATTGCCCATAATAAAGGGTGATATAACACACGAGTGCGTATTATACACGAATAAATAAGGCTTGTGTACATTTATCAATTGGAAGGGGTGCTGATTGGGTTTGTTCACTGGCCAATATATTTAGCAAATATCGCTGTGGGCGCTTATTAGAGCGGGGCGCTTATTACATCGAATACGGTAATCCTATTGACTAAATACACAATTGTCAAAGAAGTCAGTTATATACATTCCTTATGATCATAAGTAATGAAACCAATGATAGTTAATCCTATTGACCAAATACACAATTGTCAAAGAAGTCAGTTATATACAATCCTTATGATCCTAAGTAATGAAACCAATAATAGTTAATCCTATTGACTAAATACACAATAGTCAAAGAAGTCAGTTATATACATTCCATATGATCCTAAGTAATGAAACCAATAATAGTTAATCCTATTGACTAAATACACAATAGTCAAAGAAGTCAGTTATATACAATCCTTATGAATGATAGTTATCCTATTGACATTGATCAACTTCACAGAAGAAGCCTGTGTGAAATAACAAGAGCTAATTAAGCTCAAACCAAACCATTTTTGTCAATAGGGGTGTAGGTTGTTTGTGGTAGGCCAAATGAGAAAGGTCTTTCTGTTTCTGTAGGCCATATGGGACGTAGGCCAATAGGGGATGCACCTATGTCAGACACCATAAAATCACAAATGTGATAGTTGACTTCTCCCAATGTCCAATGCATGTTACCCAAGCAGTAGGTAACCCAATGGTTACCCCAAGAGTCAACTGGTCTTTGAGCCTGCCATCTCGTTAAGTCAGAAAATGTTTGGGTGTCGGCAGGACAGACTGGCATTCAAACGACTGTTAAAACCTTCAAGGTTGTTGTTGGTTCTGGGACTGAATGTCTCATGGTGGTTCCTCATTGGTATAGTGAAGAGTGATTTATTGTGGTGGTGACAATGTAGTCATTGAAATGCTCATCAGGCAGCACATCTGGGCAGGTATTTTGAACTTGAGGGATGAGAAGAAGGGACAAGGCCGTGGCACGACGAATTCATTTCTCATTCTCTGGATCATTCCAGTAGTCCTCCACGAGTACATGGGTCTGGACCTTTCTTTTCTGCACATAATGGAAAAAGCAACCCTTTACATCTGCATCAGGTAACTCGATCTGTACCACTCGGATGGCAGCCATCTCAAAATCTGTCTGTATTTTAGCTGGAGAGAAAGGTTGACCTACAGTGTGCTAAACATGCGTCTTGAGTTGACTCAGGAGACAACGATGGGCAGCAATGGTACGGCTGGACATCAGGGCATACACAAGAGGATAACATGATAATCCTACTCTGGCATGAATGATATGAAGTTGATTCCACAAATCAGGACTGGCAGTGAAAGTCCAATTCATGTAGATAACTTCTGTTGTCTGTAGAGAAAACCTTCTTGTGAGAAGCTGGGTGAGAACTGTAGAGAACTTACAAACTTAAGTTGTTTTCATGATCAAATGGTTCATTAGTTAAATCTATACCGGTAGAAAATAAAACAGCGTATAATCCTATTGTATCAGAGTTAGATCAATTATTAACATTAACTTTAAAGGACTTTTATTATGTACTGTCTTCCCCAAACGTGATTTAGGTTCTAGCAGTCATCAGTTGACCGATCCAACACTAATTTAAGGCACAATCTTGTAAAATATTGGACAAAATTGAGTTTAGAATATATATTTGGCAATTACTCGGATCACTACTCCTCATAATTATAACATTCATATTAACTTATAACTCATTACTTTAAAATATCCTCAGAGTTCAACTTGTTAGAAGTAAGAATGGTAGTAATGCATCTGCTACTTTCTAGGCAACATATTTACAGTCACTGTCAACACCTGCACTTCTCATGAAGCTGGTACACTCACAATGGTACTTTAGATGAAGCCTCTGCACTGGTTTATGTAGGCACTGTGGCTAATGCCTGCAGACACAAGTCTCTCTTCTGATGTTCTCCGCACTTTTCATCTCTGAAGTACAGGAAGCATACTTCTTCGACAACATGACAGGTGTCACCCCAGATCATTTGGAATCAGCTGAGATGGGAACCAATGAATCTCAGTCCTTCTGTGCTACTTCTGGTAACTTCACCATGTCCTTTAGTTGGCTTTCTTATCTGTTAGGTCGTCTGATGAAGATCTGTGTGACGAGTTCTCTGGAAAACCTCTGTATCTCTGCATCTGATCTATGTGGGTGACTCTAGATGTATCACCAACTTGCTCTCTGTAGCGCATCTATCCAAGGTGCTAAATGACCCGACTTTTGATCCACTTCACTTCTCTTCCCTCACGATAAGTTCTGAGGGGATCACGATTAGACAGCATGGTTAACTAACCTGGAACTCACGGATAGTGCTGTCCTGTCTGACTTTATCATGTGTGTCCTTCTGTTTTGCTTGCTTCTGTTGAACTTTCTTGTCAAATATATCCACACACTCTTTCCCACTCGAACTGCTATTTTGCACTCAGATTCAAGTTACTAACTTCAGCTTGTACAAATCTGCACAACGATGTTCCCTATTCCTTTATAAAAAGGTATATTATGTCAAATATGTCCACACACTCACGTTTTGACACGTAGGTAGCCTGCACGACCTTTTGATTTCTGATGCCTTCATCAAGCATTCCTATCGGAACACTTTATCCTGAGTTCCCTTATTACTGTGAATCATGAACGCATCTCGATCCCATCCTCTTGCCAATGTAATGTTTCTCCTTGTGGTATCACATTGAAGGCTATCTCTGTATAGATATATAACCACGAAGACATAGGGACTCATTACACATTACAAATGTTTATTCTTAGTCATGGCTGCAGTCATGTACATGCAGTATAACAGCTGGCTGATACTACATCCTCTGACTAATCACAATGGCAATACACCACAATGGCAGAGAGTGCAGATCGCGGTGCATAAAGTAGGTTATCATCAGCAACATCAAGCCATCTACACAAAATTTCAGCTTGACCATTGTAATTTTCTTATATGTTTCAATTTATTTTACAAAAACAAATCTAATCTTGATCTAAATGCTATGAACAATTCTGAGTCACATAATGGTGCTGGAAAATTTGCCTAAATTTTCAGGCTCATTTGGCATTTTCAAAGAAGAAGTTGAGACTTACTGGATGGACATAGCGACCACAGACAACATGTCATATGCTGCCTTGAACCTGTGATCCTGGTGACCTGACAGGGAGCTAAAAAGCATTTTATCTCCACTGAATTTCTCCAAATACTTGCAACATACAATCAAGGTCATACACAGGTAAACAATTATATACTAACAATAAATAAAGTTTCACACAACAACATCCTCGACCATGCAGGCCCTTCCTCTCATCTATACAAAATGTTAATACATGTATAATCAGATTTGTTTCAGATTTGTGATGTCATGAACAAAACTCTACTGAAAACACTTACTTTTCAGCAGGCTCTGGTAAAGCATCCATGTATTTTTCTTGTACATAGACGTGACACGTAGAACAGGCCAGAGATGCCTCACACGCTCCTGAAACACATCCATCAACAGACAGTGTGACACAAACATGTTTAGCTCACTCCCAACACTCCTGAAACACATCCATCCACAGACAGTGTGTTTACCTCACTCCCCACACTCCTAAAACACATCCATCAACAGACAGTGTGACACAAACATGTTTAGCTCACTCCCAACACTCCTAAAACACATCCATCCACAGACAGTGTGTTTACCTCACTCCCCACACTCCTAAAACACATCCATCAACAGAGAGTGTGTTTACCTCACTCCCCACACTCCTGAAACACATCCATCAACAGACAGTGTGACACAAACATGTTTAGCTCACTCCCAACACTCCTGAAACACAGCCATCAACAAGTAGTGTGTTTACCTCACTCCTGAAACACATCCATCAACAAGTAGTGTGTTTACCTCACTCCTGAAACACATCCATCAACAGATAGTGTGTTTACCACACTCCTGAAACACATCCATCAACAAGTAGTGTGTTTACCACACTCCCCACACTCCTGAAACACAGCCATCAACAGATAGTGTGTTTACCGCACTCCCCACACTCCTGAAACACAGCCATCAACAGATAGTGTGTTTACCACACTCCTGAAACACAGCCATCAACAGATAGTGTGTTTACCGCACTCCTGAAACACATCCATCAACAAGTAGTGTGTTTACCTAACTCCCCACACTCCTGAAACACATCCATCAACAGATAGTGTGTTTACCACACTCCTGAAACACAGCCATCAACAAGTAGTGTGTTTACCTCACTCCCCACACTCCTGAAACACAGCCATCAACAGATAGTGTGTTTACCACACTCCCCACACTCCTGAAACACATCCATCAACAAGTAGTGTGTTTACCTCACTCCAGAAACACATCCATCAACAGATAGTGTGTTTACCTCATTCCCCACACTCCTGAAACACATCCATCAACAAGTAGTGTGTTTACCTCACTCCAGAAACACATCCATCAACAGGTAGTGTGTTTACCTCATTCCCCACACTCCTGAAACACATCCATCAACAGATAGTGTGTTTACCTCACTCCCCACACTCCTAAAACACATCCATCAACAGATAGTGTGTTTACATCATTCCCCACACTGCTGAAACACATCCATCAACAGAGAGTGTGTTTACCTCACTCCCCACACTCCTAAAACACATCCATCAACAGATAGTGTGTTTACGTCACTCCCCACACTCCTGAAACACATCCATCAACAGATAGTGTGTTTACATCATTCCCCACACTGCTGAAACACATCCATCAACAGGTAGTGTGTTTACCACACTCACAACACTCCTGAAACACATCCATCAACAGAGAGTGTGTTTACCTCACTCCCCACACTCCTAAAACACATCCATCAACAGATAGTGTGTTTACATCATTCCCCACACTGCTGAAACACATCCATCAACAGAGAGTGTGTTTACCTCACTCCCCACACTCCTAAAACACATCCATCAACAGATAGTGTGTTTACATCATTCCCCACACTGCTGAAACACATCCATCAACAGGTAGTGTGTTTACCACACTCACAACACTCCTGAAACACATCCATCAACAGAGAGTGTGTTTACCTCACTCCCCACACTCCTAAAACACATCCATCAACAGACAGTGTGACACAAACATGTTTAGCTCACTCCCAACACTCCTAAAACACATCCATCCACAGACAGTGTGTTTACCTCACTCCCCACACTCCTAAAACACATCCATCAACAGAGAGTGTGTTTACCTCACTCCCCACACTCCTGAAACACATCCATCAACAGATAGTGTGTTTACCTCACTCCCCACACTCCTAAAACACATCCATCAACAGATAGTGTGTTTACATCATTCCCCACACTGCTGAAACACATCCATCAACAGAGAGTGTGTTTACCTCACTCCCCACACTCCTAAAACACATCCATCAACAGATAGTGTGTTTACGTCACTCCCCACACTCCTAAAACACATCCATCAACAGATAGTGTGTTTACATCATTCCCCACACTGCTGAAACACATCCATCAACAGGTAGTGTGTTTACCACACTCACAACACTCCTGAAACACATCCATCAACAGAGAGTGTGTTTACCTCACTCCCCACACTCCTAAAACACATCCATCAACAGATAGTCTGTTTACCTCACTTCCCACACTGCTGAAACACATCCATCAACAGATAGTGTGTTTACCTCACTCCCAACACTGCTGAAACACATCCATCAACAGAGAGTGTGTTTACCTCACTCCCCACACTCCTAAAACACATCCATCAACAGAGAGTGTGTTTACCTCACTTCCCACACTCCTAAAACACATCCATCAACAGATAGTCTGTTTACCTCACTCCCCACACTCCTGAAACACATCCATCAACAGATAGTGTGTTTACCTCACTCCCCACACTGCTGAAACACATCCATCAACAGAGAGTGTGTTTACCTCACTTCCCACACTCCTGAAACACATCCATCAACAGGTAGTGTGTTTACCTCACTCCCCACACTCCTAAAACACATCCATCAACAGAGAGTGTGTTTACCTCACTTCCCACACTCCTAAAACACATCCATCAACAGATAGTGTGTTTACATCATTCCCCACACTGCTGAAACACATCCATCAACAGAGAGTGTGTTTACCTCACTTCCCACACTCCTAAAACACATCCATCAACAGATAGTGTGTTTACCTCACTCCCCACACTCCTGAAACACATCCATCAACAGAGAGTGTGTTTACCTCACTCCCCACACTCCTAAAACACATCCATCAACAGATAGTGTGTTTACATCATTCCCCACACTGCTGAAACACATCCATCAACAGAGAGTGTGTTTACCTCACTCCCAACACTCCTAAAACACATCCATCCACAGACAGTGTGTTTACCTCACTCCCCACACTCCTAAAACACATCCATCAACAGAGAGTGTGTTTACCTCACTTCCCACACTCCTAAAACACATCCATCAACAGATAGTGTGTTTACCTCACTCCCCACACTCCTGAAACACATCCATCAACAGAGAGTGTGTTTACCTCACTTCCCACACTGCTGAAACACATCCATCAACAAGTAGTGTGTTTACCTCACTCCCCACACTCCTAAAACACATCCATCAACAGAGAGTGTGTTTACCTCACTCCCCACACTCCTGAAACACATCCATCAACAGAGAGTGTGTTTACCTCACTCCCCACACTCCTGAAACACAGCCACCAACAGAGAGTGTGACACAAACATAACTAGAGTTTTCAGCTAAACGCTATGTCATGACATAACTGAAATACTAGTAAAAGTGGAAATTACTTACTCACATGCTATTTGGATTATCTGATTAATGAGAGAATTCTTACCTTCAATCTCTATTTCATATCTATGTGCTAAGTACATGGCATTGTCTCCAACCTTTCCTCGTACAGGAACCCTTTTCCCGGACTTGTCTATATACACAACATTCACTCTGAAAACAAGGCAAATCCCATAGACAGTACTATTTTCACTTGAAGATTGGCCTGTATATACACTAACAATTACAACCTGGGCCACAATAAGAAAAGCCTTTTTGTTTCGGCGACTCGCCTAACCCTTCAAAGAACTCTAACTGAAAAGAAACTTCACCAGCTTTCATTTTATTTTTTCTTATCAGTTAATTAGACAGTCCACAACTTTAAACACAACCTAAATGCAAACATATCTTGTCACAACAAATCCCTGACATGCACCACATGCCACAGTGATACCACACCTGTATCCATACACCTCTCAATTCACCACCATCATCATGTCAGGAGCAGGAGACAAGGGCTGGGACAGGCAACTTGGGTACTCAGGTCGTGTGGGTACTGAGTAGGACCAGTGTACCCACAGGACTACCCAGACCCATGGTTAGTAATGTGATATATTGTTTTATGACAAAAATTCATGGTAACACTACAAGTCACTCATGCTCGCATTTCTTTCAGACTTGTATATTTTTGACAGGTTCCGGTAAAACAATTCTTAATTGGACATCATGTACCTATCCTTTGAGACCTATAGCGGGTACCCAGGTAGGGTCGAGTAAATGGGAGTTGGGTACCCAGGTAGTAAATTTGGACTCATCCCACCCCTACAGGGGACTATTCTTCTCTGCTACAAAACAGTTCAGTTGTAATATGTGACAGATTTGACAGGATGATGAAGTTGTTTGTCTGTTGTTTAACGCCAACTCAGCAATATTCCAGCTATATGGCGGCGGTCTGTAAATAATTCAGTCTGGACCAGACATTCCAGTGATTTACATCATGAGCATCGATCCATGCAATTGGGATGCAATGACATGCATCAACCAAGTCAGTAAGTCTGACCACCTGATCCTGTTAGTCGCCTCTTACGACAAGCAAAGTCGCCTTTTACGGCAAGCATGGGCTGCTGAAGACCTATTCTACCCCGGATCTTCACAGGACCTGATGATGAAGTAGGACATTTGATGCCTGCTAATTATATATATCCGAACTGACTGAACACAATAACATCAGCAAACCTGGAAACACATCACATTGTATATACAATGACCTTACAATGTTTTACAAAAACCTAAATGCTGACCTTGACCATTGACTAATCTGAACCAAAACCTTTTCAAACCAGGAAGGCATGAACACTTTTTGAGAAATTGTAACAATAAATGTTTTGGAGAGGTTTTCTATCTTATCAGGTTTAGGAACTAACAGTTTTTGTCCACTAGTCCTTATGATGATAACATATAGCAAAACCCTTAAAATTTGGCCAATTTCTACTAGTCCTTAGGATAGCTTTACTATTGGGCAGTTTGGTAAGGACTACAGGACTAGTGCCAATTTCTAACGCTGCTTATGACCTTGACCTTTGACAATTTTTACATATGCCAAAAGAAGAAGCATATCAAAGAAGAATTATATCCAATGTCAGTAATCCACCTGCTGTAGACATAAGAAATATCAACGGTGGCGGTGGTCAACTTCTGAAAACACCATTCCAAAGGGGCTCAAATAACATCCGAAAATAGCCATTTAACTTTAAACCAACAGAGACCAAAGAATGTGATCTAGGATATTAGTGTTTCTCAAACATGAAGAAGATCATCAACATTGAACTGAACTGAGATTGTTCTTTTTCTGATTTTTGGTCACAGAACATTAACAGGATATGGATTTCTGAAATTTCCTTACAAAGCCAAAGTTGACATGACATTGCTTCATTAATAAAATTTTGGTTAAATTATTGATAAGTTATAGAATGTTTACCAATTCTAAACTTAATATCAGAGTTATTTCACCTGCTTTAAAGCAACTAGCCCCTATGTTTACTTTCATATTTAAAATGTTTCAGTTTATTACTGTCAAATACTTCTGCAGTATAAACAATAATTACACTTCATCTTCAGATCTGGGATCCTGCCATTCATATTCACCAGAACAGAGTGCACCTGAAAATGAAAAGAGACATGAGACATTCCAGTACTGCAGCTTCATAGGCCTTATCTTTTCACAAAAATAAGGAACAAAACTGATGTAAGATGGAAAAAATAAACCAACTTTGACATTTATTTGAAATAAATTGAATAAATGAGACATTGATAAAAATGCATTGTAGTTTTGTGAAAATAAGGAAACAAGTGATATATTGTTATCATCGTTCCAATTTCCCCATGAATCCTTGTGTATATTTTGAGGCAACAACTAGTTATCCTAGTCTCATATTAACACATGTTTAATCCACAGTTTGCAATTGTTTTTTAATGACGTAATAAAAGATAAGTTTATGCAAAACAGGAAATAATGCAATCCTTGCCAATGCATGTCTGTCAGGAACAACTGTGGAGTGAATACCTTGCACTGTCATGACTGTATAAGTATTTTGATATTATGAAAACAGTTGGTTGGATACGAAACAGTTTCTGTAAGATGAGTCACCAGTTCAAAATTATTCAAACTGTGAAGTCCCTACTCCCTAACAATAGCCCTAGTTCACAACTAACCCTAATATATATAACGTTCACTCTAGAGGTCACTTTGGGACGGGTTGTAACAGTGCCATGTTACATTTGATGTGGTGTTGATTGGCTCCTTGGAGACACAGGTCTGCATCAACCTACACCAGAGCAGGCAAACAATGTTCCAATACTGATGGTTTCAGTATGATAACCATGATAACTGAATCCAGTGGCAACGTTCAGGGGCCAGATGACCTACCAGTGTAAACACTAGAAATTTCAGAATTCCAAAACTTTAAAATAACATTCGAAAGATAAAGGATCGTTGTTGTTGTTTGAAATATGGCAACAAGATGGCAACAACGATCACTATTGAGACTAAACTTTTTAAGACTACAAACATCATGAACATGGCATGTGCCTATAACATGTCTAAGAAAGTATCCATTTCTATATATTCTCAGCGGGTAAGTATCACACCTTGCACACTTGTTTTGAAATATCGAAGATGTAACAATGGATTTCTCAATTTTCGTTCTGTATGTTTAAACTCTTTACTTCTTCGATACAACGATGGAATATTTTTAAAGCATCGTCTGCACATTATCCTCATGGAGGCAGCCATGTTGGACTCACAGATATGTAGCCGCCAAACGGAGAAACAAAATGGACACATTTGTCCATTTCAAATTTTCGCCCGAATCTTTTTTTATTTACATTTTTGTTTCGTGATCAATTTTAGGCCTTTGTCATTTCTATTAATTCCATACGGAAATAATATCATAGCTCTACAATAAATATAAAGCTGCCTTTAAAGTTGTAGCCGCGTTCACTGAGCAGTCTACGAAACTGTTGCGACAGTAAACAGCTATTAGCTTTGCGTATTAGCATTCAGTACAGAAATGTTGGTCGTCGAAGAAGTCGGAATGTAGTAAGAAATCTGGTAGGGAAATATGACGGCTTTGCAGCCAGTTTTCCCTTTGCAAGTCTGCAGACGACTTGAACGACTACTTTTACAGTTGCCCAAGATACGACGTTTGCGATAATACCAGCTTCTCGTGGAATATTTGCATTGATTACCCTTGCGACTTGGACACTGTTTTTCAACATGGCGCCCAGTAGTGCTAAACATTACAGAGGGGAGTCCCTTCCCCTGATTGTTCATGTTGTTTTGTTATTCTATTTCATTGGTTTTTCTTGTGAGGATGACCATAATTGGATAGGAAAATCGCCAGGTGGTTCAGGGAGAATAAAGCTGCGCAATTTTGATACCAAGCATCAACGGAGGACTGTTGAAATAACAGATGAAGGATATTTGACAGACAATAGACAGGAGACTGTCAGTCCCAAACAGTTGGGAGGAATTGTCATACAAGCTGAATCTGAAAAACTGTCAGCTGGCCTTCGTTGGCTAAGTAATGATGAAATTGGAATTACTAAGATGCAGGTAAGAAAGAGTGATGTATTATCATGGGGGAGAAAGGGTTATAGCGAAAACGGCACCTCTCCAAAGGCAAAAACGACTACTATTGCCTGACGAAAACGGCACATTATTTTTGTTTTACCTTGGTACTGAAAATGAACTCACATGTTCCCTGATACACGAGGGCCAACTCAGGGCCTATCTGAGGAAGTCATCCATATCACGACAGGGCAAGTTTTTCGATGTGTGACGGAGATTTAAAAGATGGTGATCTCTCCCTGCTGACACAGTTACTTTTGTAAGTTAAAAAAGTGCTCTGTTGTTCATGGACCAGTGTTGTGAAATGCTATGAGACATTAAAGATTACAATGATATTTATGTAACGATACAAGACAATGATAAAGAATAACTGTGAATTAAGCTTATAAATATACGAATACATAAATCGTTCTCATCGTTAATAAAAATAGATGTGCCGTTTCGCCGAACAATTATTAGGCCTTTTTGCCAAAAGTGGTGACATTTTGCTCAGGTACCCTTTTAGCCTACACACGGGGAGAAACTCCTTGGCATAGACATTACCTACTTTAAACATGGCGAATAACATAACCTACAGCCTGTTTAAAAAAAATAATTAGCCTAATACACGTTTTTTTTAATTTTTAATGTAAAACTGTAATATGATAGACTTTTCTAGTAATAAGCACAACAATGATATGTGTTTTCCGAGCTGAATTAGTAATCATTCAAAGACCAGAGTGATATTAGAGAGGTATTGCAGTCATGATATGATTCATCTGGTAATAGTACAGATAATAACAATAAATTGTACTGAAAATGATGTCAAGAGAAAAGTTCAGACTTGTAGTCTGAAAAGTCTTTTGTACAGCTCATTGGTATTATCTATGCTCGTAATATTGTTTACTGGTCACCATTTCAGCTTGTCCACTACTCAATTTTTGAACATATCAGCAGATCAGTTTGACAGAGGTTTTGGACAGTTTGTTTTCATTCTGATTAGAGGGAAGGTGTTTCTGGCCCTTCTTTCTTTGTTTTTATGTAAAATGATTTCCAAAGATAAGTGGTGTAGTTCTTATACCAGGGTTCGAAATTAAGGGACGCTAAGACGCAAAATGCGTCTGAATTTATGATTTTGCGTCTATAAATCAAAATATAGACGATATTTTTTGCGTCTTGCTTTTTTCTGTTTAACAATTGGTTGAGAAATACCTAGATTTCTAAATTCACTGTGATAACATTTCGCGAAGATTTTCCTTGATTTGTTTACCTCCAATTTAGAGTTACCTCCCCATTCGCGCTTCCGGGGAAAACTTTAACTTCCTTTCAACTTTTGTGAACGCGGACTATTCCGAGCTCTTTTTGACCAATGAACCTATAGCACGGAGATTAATATTATGCAAATGACGTATGTCTATTTTCGGGTGACCAATCAAATGCCATAAAAACTATGTCATAGGCAATTTATTCAATTGACCCAAGGTCGATTCTTTTTTAAGATGACATGCCATCCTCGAATTCCAGACGACACCCGTAGGCTGGTTGACTGACCAAGCCGTAGTCACGTCAAAATAGTATATAATTTTATGAACCTACCTGTCATATCATTTATTTATTAAATCTATCACATTTCACAATGTCTGAAATACGTATTCCATTTCAATTTATCATTTCTTATCGATAAATTAAAAAACTATTCACTATTTCCCGCAATGTTATTGAAAATAAAATCTCGAAAACACTCTATCCACGGGTCCACATCAAACATGTCAAAGAGCAATGTAAAGACGTTTCAAGCAATATATTATACAAAGTAATAGATCTAGATATAATTTAAAAAATATATCTTAAGGTTGTCAAGCTTACATTTAAGTTATTATTGCCATCTTTTCATGCGATCGCGTGTAATGCAAGTCAAATGACATCTCGGCTTTCGTCGTCTCAATTTCCTCGGTTCGGAGACGATGTTTAATGCAAAAATATAAGCATGAAACATCTTTGTCACTGCTCATAACCTGGCACGATACATCTATGAAGTTCCATATTTTTTATATAGATCACAATTTCCTGCTTAAAACGTTCAGAATAACACGATTTAACAAAAGTCTTTCGTCAAATTCTGAAATTCATCATACCATAGATGTAATTTGATTGGCCGACTTAGGTCACGTGCTCAGATTTGACCAGTCACGAACCTTGTAGCAGATTTTGGCAAAGAAAGCGTCATTAGAAACCAATATTATAGAAGCTTTCTAGCGGTGTGTCACATGGCAGTCTTCGATGAACGTGTTATTCGAAAACGGAGGTATCTCTTCATGTTACTGAACGGACAGCCACTGTTATCGGGAAATGGGTGATGGCAGATACCAGATCTATTTACAATTCTTTTTAAAATATTTTTTCAATGCGTTTTTTATGAAATCTTATAGATTCTGTTTGCAAAAATCGTCAATTTTGCGCTTCCTTGGTCCTTAATCTGGATGTTATGAATGTGTCCTGATGACATTTATCTCCAGCCAAACCCTTGGTACAAAAATTGAACCAGTACATAACACATCAGTAAGAGTTAATTACAATGCATGTGCTAGAGAATAACTGACAAATAATGTTTCTAATCAATTTGTCATACCGATCTAATGGGTTACATATCACTCAGACACACCCAGGACTTGTAATATTTGACATTCTCAATAGCCCTTTGAATACCCAAGCACATTCATGTGTTACTCTAAATACTTGGTAAGACTTCTGCCCATATCCCCCCCCCCCCAAAAAAAAATAAAAATAAACCTAACAAACCCCAAAACAACAGCTTTATATTATTAAAAGGATTGAGAGTCAATGCATAAGACATTTAATTTTTGGAGGGGGGATATGAGTGGATGTCTTTCAAAATACTAATGTAGCATGTCCTTTATGATGTTGGGGAGGTTGGGGTAGCCTAGTGGGTCAAGTGTTTACCCGTCAAAACGAAGGCCCAGAGTCGGATTCCCCACTGTGAGAAGCCCATTTCTGGACTTCATGCCGTGATATTGCTTGAATATTGCTAAAAGTGGTGTAAAAACATACTTACAATTTATGGTGTTTTGTGATTGAAAAAAACATCTCTAAACCATCAAGTTGTTTTTGTGGGATATATAAAAAGGTAAAATCGATCAGCATTTGACTGGTCCTTATCAATTCCAACTTGTCTTAGGTTATTAGAGTAAGCATTGGTGTTTTATAACCTGTGAATTATCATCCAACTTTATATCTGAGACAATATATGATAATTTAATGGATGTGTATGGTTCATCCATTTTTGCCAAAATATGCACCCCGGGTGATTAGAAAATTGAAAGTCAAAGGTGTGTGCACCACAAGGTAAATTTGTTTTCAGGGATCAATCAGTAGTGATAACAGTGAAACTAAAACTGCTTTTCTAGACAGTAGGGCTGTTTCAATTCACTCGTGTATTCGGTGAATCGAACCGTACTCATGAATTGAATTTGTTCTTTGTAGCCACTAGAATCAAATATTTGTAAATATGCAAACATGTGCATTTACATACCCTGTACCTAAACATATCCATAAAAGTTTATTAAAACATATTAAATGCATAGGTTTCTTCAAAAACAACACTCTTGTAATATTTAATTTGACAGTATTGTGGTCACTGGTCATTGTGGCATTTGAGCAGGTACTTGTACCTGGATAAGTGCAGTATATTAATGTTTAATATATTAATAATTAACAAACCATGTCAAATAATTTATGTTATTGTTTCACTGAATATAACAAATAATACATCAACTGCTGACTTGTAATTGTATTTGTGAATTAATATTCATATTCGTTACCCTATATTCGTGATACAAATCGTATTCGCCTCATAGTGTATTCATTGCAGCCCTACTAGAAAGTTGTATTCCCCCTCAGCACTGCTGTTTTCTTTAAAAATATCTGAAATATACACAAGAATATTTTTCGTCCTAGTAGTATATAGATTACTTGCATATCGGTCTAGAAATTGGTCAGGGCGCATTTTGGAACAGGGCATTTAATTTGGCAAGTATGGTAAGTGTACTTGAATATAGCTTTGGGTCAGTCTGTATCATGTGTACATAACTTCATATTGGCATGTGTAGTTTCTGTCATAGTTTGAGTACTGGATATGTTTATCAAGGTTGTTCTTTTCTGTTAGTGTCAGTATGTTGATCTTTTACTGTTCATGGCAGTAGAAATACAGCCCTTGCAATTTTGACTGATTGGAGAATTATATCTGTTGTTGGGAATGGGTAACAATTGATCAAATCTATATTCTTTAGAATGTCTGGTTAAAAGAAATAAAAGATGTATGCAAATATGGGATCATGGATGCCTGCTCATTATAGTGGTATGTTTTTGTGTTCAATTTCATTAAGCAAGCAGCTCGAATCATCACATATTGGGAATCCTTTAACAGCAATCTATCACTAGTGTGAAGCTTCACATCCAAGAATCATAGTCAAAAAGTGATATTGTGAAACATGCAACATTATATAACATTAACAAGTGATGGCTTCCCATTTACGTCAGGTCATATATATCATGAAAGCAGTGCAGCAAACTTATTTAAACTGATGTCACTAAAAGTAAGTATATAAATGTGCATTTTTTCATCAATTTTCTGAAAACATTGCATGTTCAGCTATAGAAATCATTCAGTGCATCATAGTATATCACTGGTTTGTTTCTGATAACTCTTTCTATATGGAACATACTTGGCAAGCTATTGTTTGATATTGCCCAATCAGTGATCATGAAAAGGAAGCATTGTGAAAGTACACACTTTATAAGTTGCAATTAAAACATTACTGCTTTGAAGGTTTCTGATGACATTCATACAAATGATGGAATCATTTGTGCTTTGCAAGTGAACATGAAGAAGTGCAGTCTTTTCTTTTCACTGCTTATACTTCTTCAACAGATTATACAAATTCTGTTATTTAGTTATGAGTGTTGTTTTGAAGCAACATGAGTAATAAAGACTTGGTTTCACTTCTGAACACAAAAGCTAACTTATCATCAATGTGTTCAGCCTTGGCACAATCATCTGAAAAAATATCAATAAAGTTATCAAAAAGAATTCTGAAAATATGAAAAACATCAATGAAAACTCATATCATATGTCCCATGTTTTAGTTTGTGAGCTTTTAATAGTAATAACTAATGTACAGTCTTGTACAGGTGTATTTCAGTGACCTATTGGAGCAAAATAAGGGCACTGTTTGGAATGCTTGAAAAATCCCTCTCTTCACCACGCAAGTTTTAGATCTGTGAACAAATGTGAGTTTCTGAACCGAGCTGTTACTAGTTCATTCTCTGTCACCTAATCTGCCAATCAGTTTACATATGATTTCACCTTCTGGTAAAATAAACTTCACAAAATTAAATTAATTATTATTTATAGAATGAACTTGTTTGTTGCCTTAGTAAGTTATGTGAAGGTCACAACAAGCAGCAAAACCTGTAAATTTCCAATGAGTTCCGCACATATAAAGAGATTATTCTTTCTGACTAGTTACAAAGGGGTATATTTAACGTCAATTTTAAAAGTGACTGGTCCTTCTCCAAACTAACTGGTCCACAACTAAATGGTGGAGTCCGCAAAGTGGCCAGACGTCTGGTCGCTTAGCCACCTTAGTACCAGGGCTCTGAAAATGTTAGGACTCCTCACCCCTGAAACCTCATTTCATGGTAATTTATGAGGAAATAAAGATGCTGTTGTACACAACATTACAAAATGGCGACTTGTTGTCATTCTACCAAGATGATCAACATATATCTTTAGACATATTCCATTCACAAGACCTCATCCCACCTAAATTTTTTCTCATCAAAATTACACGATTCACAAGTCGTGTCCAATTAAAAGAATTAAAAATACATGAAGAAATTTTGACTAGCCAGATAGGCCATCTACTTTACATTTCAGCAAGCCTTTTGTAATTTTAACGGGCCAATGGGCCAGCAGTTGAATCGACACCAGTACAAATGTGATAAACTAACATTTGGGTCGCAAGTAAAATAATGGGTTGGTCTGGTTACCAGCTGTGTAAATGTATTTTTGTAGCCTGAGTAAGTCTCAAGTCATGTGACTTACAGGTAGATATCATGTCACTAAAAGTAAAATAATCGTCTGTCCACCATTGGTTTTTATATTTCCTTCTGAAGGGTTATTATGTATGATATTATTAACATATGTCAGATTTCACTCTCATTCGGTTTACTTGTGATTTCCAATATTTACTTAAAGGTGAGCTGCACATACAGGTTCTTTGAAGAAAGTTTCGACAGCATCCTGAGTTTGTGGAAAACTCGGGGTGTAGGGGGGGGAGAGACAATCAAGCTTCTCAAAAGAAGGTGTAAATATGCTGCTTGGCATTGCCTTGAAAGTTAAGAGCAGTAGTGTGTTTATTTTGAGAGAACATCTGCATGGAGACCTTGTGAAGCTGAAAAAAGTTGTAGTGTAATTCAAGTGCTATTGATCTAAGGCTTGTGGATTGGGTCGCAATCTAGGTTGTTTTAACTTGCTACTGCACATTTGCACAGTGTGATCATTTAACAGCTAGGAATGGGACTTTGCTTGTAGACTTGAGTTTTTTGTTGGAATAATAATACATATGTGGGAGACTATAAAGTTGCACATCTATTGATGTCTATCTAGTTCAGTGCTGGAAGATTTGCTCGCTCGTCTGCTTCCTCACTTGTTTTCAAGGCGTGCAGAGGCTCATTTTGAAGGAAGGGTTACAATGCATCGCCCTGACACAAGCAACCAAATTATCCCGGCTAGCATATTTGCTTTGAACTGAGGACTTCCCTTGCTTTCCTACTGTTTATGGAGGCTTAGCTATGCGGGTCAGTCACCGTCAAGCATAGGCTTTGCTGGCTTGTTTTCTTTCATTTCCCACAATTTATTGCCTCTTGTATTAGTATTGCATTTTGGGCAGTAAAAACTAGGCATTTACAACAGTTCCCCTACGATGCCCTTCTAGCTTCTTAGTATTGATTCAGCACAAGTGTGTGTGTGGTGGGAGAATAGTTTCAGTCGATGGACTACCGTATGGTAGCCAGACACACCTCATCCTCATGTCATAGTCTTTTATTTTTTGGGTGGTGGTAGTGGTGGTTCACGTAAGGTTAGACACAATCACTTGTCCATAGGACTGCAGGGTACTATGGGTATACACCTTTTTAAACGATACGTATTACAATATGTTTTCTGTGTACTGGTAAGCTGGGTAAAAAAATAGAGATGTTTTTTATTTGTATCCTTCTACCTGATATCTACACACAGATTCATTCACAAATGATGTTTCTCTTCGAAAATTTTCACTATTGATTAAGTTGCCATTTGCTCCACCGTTTTCTCAGTCTCTAGTTTCCAGATTGCAATGAAACTTTTATACCCACACTTATCCTCTGTGTCAGTGAACATTTTGCTAGCTCCTTGCAGCAGTGTGTGGATTCGTTTACTGTGTGCAGTGCATCAAGTGTATGAACTTGGCTTGAGATTAGAAAAAAAATCCGGTGTGCTGAAGGGCACTGGACCTGTTTTTCAGGTGTGCTATTTTCATTTTAGGTATAATCATAACAAAAGGCAACTCTTTCATTAGATCACTTTTTTTTATGACATAAATGTTGTACTGTGGTACTGAGAGTTACTGTTGACCAACTTCTGCAAAATATTAAACTTTTATTCCTTTCACATATAATTTGTACTTTGGGAGAGGCCAGTTACTGGGAATATCTTGCGTTGATGTATTTTTTAAATTTGGGTTTTCATTCATCTTAAATATCACATGTGACAGTCGTGTCTGCATTTAATTTTCTCTTCTCAGGACTTTTTCTAATTTAATGATAGCATTATCACTTGGTGATATAGTCTATTTTCCTTGTACACCATCTGCAGTAACTTTATCATGTTTATTAGACATTACAGCAGTAGGCTTGAAAAAATTAAAATTAGTGTTTTTAGTCTGTAACATTTTAACAGATAGTGATTGTATGCCAGGTGTTTCACAACAGTCAACACATATAACCACTTCCATTTGAAACACAAAACATACGCAGTGTTCGTTTTTTCACTTTTCACTTCACAGTTTAATTTTTCAAGACACAAAATAAAGATAAGTCCTTTTAATGAAGATGACTGTTCCCTCGAGGCACAGTAATAGTGCCGTTTCTTCTTTTGCATGCCATGGACACTGCGGCGCTAGTAATTTCGAGCCCTGGAACGTCTGACATGCATACTGTAATGATTGTACCATTGAAAGTTGTGAGTTTCAACAAAGATGATACAGTCATGCCCAGCTTATACAGACTTCAGATGTCCGGAAACCTCGGTTCCCGGACGATTTTCATTCAAAACGAAATAATGACTATATAGATTTACCCGAATATACAGAAATTTAGTTTCCGGAACCAGACGGTCATTTTCATACACAAAACACTGAAATGCACACAAAATTGTCTCACTTACCCGGAAAATACTCTTCCGCTGGTAGTAATCCTTCCGATAGTGGTGATCCTTTGATTCGTGAGAAGTCAATTAACCAAGTGACACTGAGTTACGTTTGAGACGAGCTTGTTTATTGTACATGTAATCCCCTTTGTTAAATATGGCG
Organism: Haliotis cracherodii; assembly: GCF_022045235.1. NCBI lineage: Eukaryota > Metazoa > Mollusca > Gastropoda > Lepetellida > Haliotidae > Haliotis > Haliotis cracherodii. The sequence continues at coordinate 51,767,555 of NW_027266297.1, read as the reverse complement.
TCTGTGGAGGTCAGAGGTCAAAGTTGTGTAAGTATGGCCTGTCAACCAGCAAAACGTAAGCGACAGCACGCGAAAAAAGGGAAATTTGTCTGTTTAAGGAAAAACACCCGTCAGCAAGTTTGGAAACCATCAGTAAGCATTATGGCACTGAATTTGGACATACCATAGGAAAATTGACAATTGGTGACATTTTAAAAGACAAACAGAAGTGGCTAAATCTCCCGGAAAATTCAAATGACTTATCACGATCCCGTGTAGCAAAACACCAGAAGATGAAAGATGCATGATATCTTTGGTTGTGTGACATGACAAGTCGTTATGTGCCCGTTAATGATGAAATGCTGATAGAGAGCGGTGGTTTCAGTTATACGGAAATTCGTTTATATGAGCGAATTGTGAAATGACGCAAGTGTCCGTATAAACGAGGCACGACTGTAGTAACATTGGCGCTTATAATAGTGATGGTAAACATGGTTCCAAGCCAATGGATGCAGATGAAGACACAGAGAAACCTTATGTGCCTGCGACGTTTGAAAGTAAATCAAAATTGGTTCTTGTGAAAAGAAATTAAAACAGGAATGGCTAACAGAGTATGCATGGTTAAAATACAATTCCAAAAATAATGCTAATGCAAGTATTGTCGTGCATGACCTGCATATGTTGGCAAGACAGGCTTTGTTGTGGGTATTTGAGAATTTTGAAATTATGTAACCAGTGTTATACTCAACACACTAATGTGCATCCAGTATGCATACATGTTGAGATGAGATGCAGAGGGACACAGTAATATTCATTGTACCATCAACACATCAAGAGCAGTTATGGGTGTCTGTCATGTCATCCATCAATCAATCATGACCACTGTCCGCATTATCATGGATACATTCCAGGCTCAAAATATACATAACATCACACTAAGTTCACAAGGAAATGAACCATTTTTTCTTGTACTTTTTCCACATTAAAAGTGTTAACATAGAAGTGTCATAGACAAAAATATAAAAACATCATATTTAATTAACATATTTATTGCACTAAAACGATTTATATTTTTCACATTTACCAAGTGTTCTATTTCCATAACAAAAACACCATGGCTTATGTCCCTTGCAATATGACGTCATTGGTGCCAATTGATAAACATTATGACGTCATCATGCTTTGTTAGAGCCGCTTCACGTGGTGTAGGTACAGTTTTGTGATTCTAGCATCTCAGATGCCAGCCAGAATTGTGTTATGCTGAGTCACCACTGCGCCGGAGTGTGTCGTAGACCATGTTGTTTTACCACAAACTGGTCCTTGATATCTTTTGTGTTGAGAATAGACAGGGACCCAGTTGAATTGGCACCAATTACGTCATAATCTAAGGGGGATAACTCAGGCCTATTTCGCTCGTAAAACGAAGGCCTCATAACGGCATATCACTTTCACACTATTGTGAGCTTCCTACTGTCACTGTGAAAAAAAATGAGTGTATATTTTCAAACACAGACACTAACTAATTCTAAAATTGCGTTTTGTTTAGAAAAAGAAAGAAATTGATTTTTGCGTGTACACTTCCCCTTTAAAGTGTATTATAAAGTCTGGATTATTGAATGGAGAAGTACCATTTCCACAGAACAGTTGTATGTTATTTAGGCCCCAATAAATATTGCAATATTGATCACAACTTGTAGTGAAACGATACAGCAAGGTCGGGATATAATACGTGTCATGATACATAGGTCATGATAAGATATGTATCGAGATACACATATTGCCATCAAGTCATAGTTGTGGACTTGGAACACTAATTACAACACTTTTTGAGATATTGGTCTGACAAAATTGCTGGGGTGGTGTGTGCATGCGTGCGCCATTATACAGCCACGATATAGCTCTCTGCTTTACGATATATAGCAATGCGATTTGTGTGCCAATACGCCAACCCTAGAAAACCTGACATAATCGTATCTGACATTGCAGTCATAAACATCATGAATCTTGGTAGATAAAAAAAAATGTTGTCTCATTTGCCTGCACCATGTTCCCCTCCCCATGCTTTCTGTCTTAGAACAAACTAAGTCAAATTACAATTATAAACAAATCAAGTTGGGGATACGTTTCAGAGTAGTCTCAATTGGTGGAAAATTGTCCGTTTGGTTTCCTATTCAGTACCCTTGAAACAGGCATGGAACACAAATCCAATAATGAATTAAATTTGTCTGTTTATAACAGAACGGACTCATGGACCCCAGCTTGAAATTTCACAAATTATTTGCACAAATTATTTGGACTTAACATGATTTTGTATTTGAAAACTAATTGATAATTGATTTCTCTCTGATGGTTTGAACTCTGAAACCAACAGACCTAATATGTCCACGAAAGCAAACAATGGGAAGCAGCACTTGCTATATCATTAATTAAAGTTCCCTCTCTTAACAACTTAACTATGGATGTACAAGTGTAGAGGTATTTTCTATACCTGATGCAATTTAGCACATGCATTGTATTCTCCTGTTAAACAGGATGCCTTAACTATCAAACCATTTCTTTTATAGCATAGTGTATGCCCATCCCCAAGTTTTTCTGACAAAGCTTTCTTTGACCCCTACCACCAAGAAGTTAAGGATTTATTAAATGAAATTCCAAGCTGAGTCCATGAGTCTGTTTTGTTCCTTATTTAGGGACCTGATCAGCCCCTTCATTCACATGTCCTAATGGGGTTCTGGATCCCTAAAAATTCTACATCAGCAAATGACAGATAAAATGGCATCTTTCTCTCTCGAGAGAGAGACAGAGACACACACACGGAGATCTATAGATTATAACTCAAGTCAGATGGCCAAGATACTGCAACATCTTTCCTAAGCCATGCCAATAAGACAACTCACATACTATGTTATGTTCAAGAATACCAGCAAATCTAATAAACCTCGTTCTGTGATATTTCTGTATTAAAAAAATCAAACAAACAGATAATCCTTTAATTCAATATGTTTTTGATTAAAATCGCTTGTGCAACAATTTTATTCAATGTGATTAATTTATTATAGGTATAGGTTTCTTCAGTTTCTGAAAATGATATCAAACAGATCCCGACAAATTCTGCAGTAAAATTATCAAAATTGTGTGGTAAATTATCTGGTAACAATTTCCCCCTCAAATTTTAATACAAACTCATATGCAGAGTGTCATTGATATTTATTTATGGTTTGATGTAAACATAGTTTATGTTGTCATAGTACCACAAAAACTTATTTTTAATTTGTTTAATTGAAGGATTCATCTTTTGTATGTTTCGATCACATGTTAAATGTTTGGGCATCAAAATGTTATAGAAAGCTTGAAAAGAATGAAAATTAGTGTATTGATTGATTTTAAAAAGCTTGCCTTTCAGAAACTGCTTTACCAAATAATTGATACTTTAGATGAATGTGACCAACCATCATGACCATGTAGTTACAAGAAAAGAATAGTCCCCTCTTCATACTACACCAGATCAAATTACACATCCACTCCTTCCTAACTTGATGGTTACTTTCACTACATGTAATATTAGGCTCACTTTGAATGTATCTGATAAGCAAAAGTACCTCATGAGCAAAAGTGTGCCAATGGTGATGTGAGCTAAGGTCATAGTGCATTCTGTCGCCCTTCAAGTTGTTCATCTGTCAATCCATTGTTGACTTGTTCATTTTTGAAATCTGTTACACAACACTGTCTACGAAACTAAAACTTTACATGAATGACCCCAGCTATGGTGTCTCCAAATAGTGCTCACAGAATTACAAACCGACTTTATGCATGGCAGCCATATTGAAAATATCATTTTGCCCATTACTCAGACATTTCTTCATGTATCAGTATGAAATTTGATATGAAGTTAGTGTGTAGTATGCAGTATGACATATATTTTCAGCATATTTTTGTTTTTGATCCTGCTGTGACCTTTGAGTTTGACCTTCACATACCTGTTTTTCTAGTACTACTGCATTTTCAGTATCTCCTGAGAAAGGAGCTGAAACTTTGTTTAAATGATCCCAGCTTTGGTGAAGCAAGTTTGTGGTATGCGGAATAACATATATAAAGGCATATATTAATATTTGATCAAGCTATAACCTCTCAAGATGCACATACACCTGCGTTTTTTTTTAGAATTACTGCTTTTTTGACATCTCGGAAATAACAAGGTCTTTGGCACTGAACTTTTGAATGAATAATCCCAGATATGGTCTCTCTAAAACTTTCAATCCATATTTATACATGACCGCCATTGTTTCTTCATAGTTCAGGTGAGCTAGAGCCTTTTGGCTCTTTTTATATTTGTATCCTTTCATTTCCCTATCTTCATGAAATCCTGGCCTGTCCACTGTATATAAACCACCCACACAAGGCCTCTTCTTCCTCTAAGATGGAGCAAGTGCTGAAGTGGGGAAGGTAATAAGGCCCCCTGTGACAAGCCTATTGTACTGGTCTCTATTGATCTGGCTGGCCAGAAAAGAAGCCATGTTTATTGCCTGCGGTCTTTTCCCTGGCCCAGTGTATGTCTCCGCACTAGACATGACCTGCCTGTGTTGGAAACCAGCCCCTCCATGGCAGGCAGGCAGCAGTTGACGGTTTAACACCCGATTTGGCCAAGGGAAGAAGACTCTCATTCATCACTTTCTGTAGGCAGCAGGCTATAATCATTGTGCATAACCTGATATCATCAACATACAACCTCATGGGCCAGTAAACAGGAATAAATAGTCCAACCCAACCCAAATTGTCCTCCAAGTCACAAGCGTATTCCTGTAGCACAGAATGTGTTGTTATAAGCCAGAGCTTTCCAGTACATGGATATTCATCATCATGTGTTACTGCATTCTGTAAAATGTTGGTGTTTTTTTTCAAATACACACTATTTTCTCATTGGGAAGGCCATTTTGTTTGTAAATATTATTTCTTTTGTTTACCTCATACATCTTCTGTTTTTTACCTGGGTGAAATTTTTAAAGATGGGAGTTGTGAATTTTTTCTTGTTTTTGCATTCTCATTAACTTTCTCATTCTAACGTTTTTTACCCTTAAAAGTTAAAAGATATATTCATATACTGATTTCTTCAAATATTCTCGGGTTCTTCCACTGTATTGTGTTTGAGTGTGTATTAGGCACTTGAATAGCACATATCATGATTAGATACATTAGGAACAACTGGTGAAAGCAAACTAACAATTAGTGAAAGAACAATAGGTTTATGAACGCTTTTTTGTTGTCTTGGAAATGCTTTTTGCTGGCTTTGTCCTTCATTTGGCAGATGTAGCAGCCACTATAAAGCCCTATCCCAAGTTGAAATGTCTGCTTTTCTCATAAATCTACAGTGAAAAACTGCCATTTGCCTTTCTCATCTGTTCCCTTCACAAAGATTTGTGTGTCAGAGAGTGAGGCTTCAGTAGGCCGTCAGCCGCCATCATAAATATTCCCCTGGCCTGGAAAGCTGCTTGATCCCTGCAGCACTTTTCAACTTTTCAAAGGGAATCTCACTGCCAAAGCCATGTTTCATGCTGACTGCGTTTTATAGGTGTCTGGCAGCCACATATAGCCTGTCTTTGTGTGAGAGTGAGGAATAGCAGGGAGTGTGATCTTGTCACACCAGTATAGGAGACACAGGCTGAGGAAATCTCTCTCACTCACTCACTCACTCACTCACTAAAACACACACGCCTGTTTGGTGGTACATGTACTAAAATTTGATGGCTGAAGACAACTAAGTGTTGAAACAGAAATATGCTGAAATAGGTAGATTATCAGAGATTTACTGGGAAGCATTTCAGGTATAAAAAGAAGATAAGGAAAAGTAGAAAGGTTGAGCAGCTGTACTGGTTTGAGACTGTGACTGAAGTCTGCTACATCAGTTATTGATACACTCTTTCTGTGTAGACTTTGTGGAGCCACAGCTTATGTTTAAGTATTTTGCCATGTTGAGAAGTAGTGTGAAGGATGTAACACTGAGTTTATGTTGGGCTGGCACACCTCTATCAGCTATCACTTCTCTCCCCTCTTCTGCCTTGCAATTACCTACGCTGTCATGTCTGCCTGCCTGCCTGCCTGCCTGCCTGGCCAGGCCGGCTCCTACAGACAGTCTCTTTGAACTGAGCTCTGCCATAAAAGCCATTCAAGCATAGAGAAAGATGCATAATTATAGGCAATAAATATATTTAGTGTGATAACTGCATAGAGAATTCTGCTGCCGAGAGCTAGGCATTTGCATGACTTGCCAGCTTGATGATGATAAACATTGCATAGGGAGACAGGTTTTGGATCTTAATGACATTGGAGGCACTTTGACTTTCAGTTAGGGACGCCTTTCTTGCAACAATCTTTTCATCTAGGTTTTTTCTGGGCCCTTTTGCAGGCAAATGATGAGTGGGGAAGTTTTATATCAGCATCAAGTTGGAAACAATAAATGCTGCAGGCAACATCAAAGGCAGTCCAGGAGCTTGTCTGTTGTTTGACAGGCTAAGATGAAAGACATGACAAGCACTCATCTGTATGCGAGTCAGGTTTTTCCATAAGCAGCAATCGTAAAAACCTTTCCAGCTTTATATGACAATTTAATCCTTGTTTTGCGGGCAGGCCTGCCTCTTTGTGGTGACACACATCTCTCGCTTGTTCCTGCAGCAGCTAATATCTTCTTCCCTGTCCCTCCCTCACTGGAGTAATATAGCAGATTGTCCCTTCACCATGTCCACACTCTGCATGTGTGTTGTCCCTTCACCATGTCCACACTCTGCATGTGTGTTGCCCCTTCACCATGTCCACACTCTGCATGTGTGTTGCCCCTTCACCATGTCCACACTCTGCATGTGTGTTGTCCCTTCACCATTTCCACACTCTGCATGTGTGTTGTCCTTTCACCATGTCCACACTCTGCATGTGTGTTGTCCCTTCACCATGTCCACACTGCATGTGTCTCCTCCCTTCACCATGTCCACACTGCATGTGTGTTGTCCCTTCACCATGTCCACACTGCATGTGTGTTGTCCCTTCACCATGTTCACACTCTGCATGTGTGTCCTCCCTTCACCATGTCCACACTGCATGTGTGTTGTCCCTTCACCATGTTCACACTCTGCATGTGTGTCCTCCCTTCACCATGTCCACACTGCATGTGTCTCCTCCCTTCACCATGTCCACACTGCATGTGTCTCCTCCCTTCACCATGTTCACACTCTGCATGTGTGTTGTCCCTTCACCATGTCCACACTCTGCATGTGTCTCCTCCCTTCACCATGTTCACACTGCATGTGTCTCCTCCCTTCACCATGTTCACACTCTGCATGTGTGTTGCCCCTTCACCATGTTCACACTCTGCATGTGTGTTGTCCCTTCACCATGCCCACACTGCATGTGTCTCCTCCCTTCACCATGTTCACACTCTGCATGTGTGTTGCCCCTTCACCATGTTCACACTGCATGTGTGTTGTCCCTTCACCATGTCCACACTCTGCATGTGTGTTGTCCCTTCACCATGTTCACACTCTGCATGTGTGTTGTCCCTTCACCATGTTCACACACTGCATGTGTGTTGTCCCTTCACCATGTTCACACACTGCATGTGTCTCCTCCCTTCACCATGTCCACACTGCATGTGTGTTGTCCCTTCACCATGTCCACACTGCATGTGTCTCCTCCCTTCACCATGTTCACACTCTGCATGTGTGTTGTCCCTTCACCATGTTCACACTCTGCATGTGTGTCCTCCCTTCACCATGTCCACACTGCATGTGTGTTGTCCCTTCACCATGTCCACACTGCATGTGTCTCCTCCCTTCACCATGTTCACACTCTGCATGTGTGTTGCCCCTTCACCATGTCCACACTCCGCATGTGTGTTGTCCCTTCACCATGTTCACACTCTGCATGTGTGTTGTCCCTTCACCATGTCCACACTGCATGTGTCTCCTCCCTTCACCATGTTCACACTCCGCATGTGTGTTGCCCCTTCACCATGTCAATACACTGCATGTGTGTTGTCCCTTCACCATGTTCACACTCTGCATGTGTGTTGCCCCTTCACCATGTTCACACTCTGCATGTGTGTTGTCCCTTCACCATGTCAATACACTGCATGTGTGTTGTCCCTTCACCATGTCCACACTCTGCATGTGTGTTGTCCCTTCACCATGTCAATACACTGCATGTGTGTTGTCCCTTCACCATGTTCACACTGCATGTGTCTCCTCCCTTCACCATGTTCACACTCTGCATGTGTGTTGTCCCTTCACCATGTCCACACTGCATGTGTGTTGTCCCTTCACCATGTCCACACTCTGCATGTGTGTTGTCCCTTCACCATGTCCACACTCTGCATGTGTGTTGTCCCTTCACCATGTCAATACACTGCATGTGTGTTGTCCCTTCACCATGTTCACACTGCATGTGTCTCCTCCCTTCACCATGTTCACACTCTGCATGTGTGTTGTCCCTTCACCATGTTCACACTGCATGTGTGTTGTCCCTTCACCATGTCTACACTCTGCATGTGTGTTGTCCCTTCACCATGTCCACACTCTGCATGTGTGTTGTCCCTTCACCATGTCCACACTCTGCATGTGTGTTGTCCCTTCACCATGTCCACACTCTGCATGTGTGTTGTCCCTTCACCATGTTCACACTCTGCATGTGTGTTGTCCCTTCACCATGTCCACACTCTGCATGTGTGTTGTCCCTTCACCATGTCCACACTCTGCATGTGTGTTGTCCCTTCACCATGTCCACACTCTGCATGTGTGTTGTCCCTTCACCATGTCCACACTCTGCATGTGTGTTGTCCCTTCACCATGTCCACACTCTGCATTTGTAGGTGGGCCGTGAGCTGCCCTTTTCATTATTGACTGTAAGAGTTGATTTTGATTGGTTCTTTTATTTGTATGCTTGGTATATCATATGACTGAAACTAATGCTGATCAGTGTTTCAAGTTGTTGCAATAGATACCTTTACCTGCAGGTACAGTAGGTTGCATTTAAGTACTGCCTAAGAAGTGAACTGGTTGAAGGAAAGTTTGTATTTATTCAGGGTTTGTACAGGCTTCAAAAAGCCTTGAATGTTATGGTCCCTCTTGAAAAGCCTTGATTTTTAATGTCAACCTTGAAAATCACCAACATAGCTTGAAAAGCCTTTAATTTGTACAAAACAACGTTTACTTGTTAATCATAGTGTTAAAGCACACCAAAATATGTACCAAAAATGTTTAAGTGAGCTTTATCACAGTGATAGATTTGTGTGCAAAAGACCCTGAATAATTGGTGTCGGCGCGGGAAGTCGAAAATCTATTTACCAGTAGTACCGGAAAGGCAAATGGAGTGGTAAGGGACTGGGGACCGGGAAGGCGAATGAAAAGATCAGTGATGTGTACCCTCGTTATGTATACAACGGACACTTATACATTGAGGACACTGGGGTGTTGTGAGACGGAAAAGTGAAGAAAGAGATAAAAAAAATTGAACTCAGAGAATGTGATTACTAACTTCCATTGAATTCAGATTAAGTAATCTAGTAAAGAAACGATGAAGCTATAACAACACGGGGGAATCAGTTAATCTCTACTACTATATCTTGTATTGAGAAGATGCGACTTTAACGCAAAAGTCGTTTGAATTGTGAGTAGGATGTCTCTTTGTTTTGAAACCCAAGTAAGAAGTATATAAGATTTTTATATGTACAAGATCATACAAACACCCACCTTACCCGGCTCCTTTAGTTCCCTCCTCCACCCACCTCGGCATTTATTCCAAATTTAAAAATTTCAAAAAATCAATATAAGCAACCCCTAAAAACCCCCTCTTGGGTTGCACACACCACTTTCACCCTTCTCGGAATACACTAAATGGTCCGGCCAGGCCCGTGTGCGAAATACGCTGTAGTCGGAAAGCGCACGTTAAATCTTCTATATCAGTCAGTCAGACAAGATCATTAACGTTCAAAAAGATGGCTAATGTACAGGTACGTTTGATTTTCATCGACTCTGTTCGTGGTGGCAAGCATCTTTACTACAGTGGTCATAAGTATCGTATTAACAAGAAGACTGATGAGAAGACTTATTGGAAGTGTGTCACCAGCCAGTGCAAGGCCAAAATCATCTCCTCCGATGATGTCCTTCAGTCACAAGGACAGGCACACAACCATGTAGAACAGCCCTTCATCATGCACGTTGATGCCTTCAAATCGAAACTAGTTCATCGTACCAAGACCGAGGTGAGTCCTATACCCAGGATCTACGATGATCAGATCGCTAACCTGAGGAAGAACCATGACGTTGTACCTGATTGTGTGCTGGCTGAGATCCCGACCTTTGCAGCGATGAAGACTATCCTTTACCGCCAGCGTCACAAGACTGTTCCACGCCTGCCTCAAAGTAGACTACACGTCAACTTAGAAGGAAAGTGGACCCGAAGGCGAAGACCCTATCCTTATCTTCACTACTGACAAGAACCTAGAACTGTAGTGTGAAGCAGACATTGTGTATGCAGATGGCACTTTCTCGTCTTCTCCGAAGCTGTTCGACCAAGTGTACACCATTCATGCTGAGTTTCAAGAGCATATGTCCCTCTTGTATTCTGTCTTCTACCAAACAAGGCAGAGTGTACTTACGTGAGAGCTTTTAAATACATTCAAGAGGCTGCACACAACTTAGGTTTTGACTGGACTCCCCGGGTGTTTCAGCTAGACTTTGAGCGCGCTGCCCACAACGCCGTTCAGTCTGTGTTCGCAACTACACATACTAGAGGCTGCTTCTTTCTCTTTAACCAGTGTATGTGGCGACTCGTACAGAAGGAAGGACTGGCAACAGAATACACTAGCGTTGAAGAAGTGAAGACGAGCTTTTGCCCTTCCCTTGGTGCCACTAGACATGGTTGAAGACGTGTGGGCTGATGCGATTGCAGACAGTCCTCAAGGCGTCAAGGTGACGCGCTTCATGGACTATGTTACCACTACATGGGTAGAAGGATCTTGGAGCAAGGACCTGTGGAATCACTTCGGAAACCAGGGACGCAGAACAAACAACAACCTTGAAAGAAGGCATCATCCCTTGAACAAGAGCGCCCAGAAGACTCACCCTAACATCTTCGAGGTAGTGAATCTTCTGAAACGTGAACAATCTCTAACAGAAGTGAGGGTTGAGCAGCTAGGCGCTCACCCAAGAGCACCTGCTCGGAAGAGAAAATACCGAGTGATTGACTCTAGACTCCGTGCCTTGAAAGAAGATCTGTTGAACCAATTGACGACAACAATGGACTACACTGAAGATGTGGCAGATCTACTGCACTGGGAATGAACTGAATTATTACATAAATGATAAAATGTATGTCTATATACATCTTCAGATACATGCATGATATATGATATGTTATACTATACTTGTTATATATTGACTTTGTTGCCCAGATTAAATAGTGTCCTCATTTCATTGGTGTTTTCTTTGTAATTAACAAGTACCGGGAAGGCGATCATCTGCCATAATAAGTATTTTTGTGATGACCGGGAAGGCGAACGTAATTTCTAACTCTGAGGGATTGATTTTCGCCTTCCCGGCCCATAACCGAATAATTCATGACTGGCTTAATTTACTTTTTTGTTGGGTGAAAAATAAATCTTGTTGGAAAATGTGTGGTGGTCATACTGCTTTTTAGGTCTTACTAGTAATATATACTATGCTGGATATAATCAAATATTGACAAACTAAGGCTAATAAACCCAACTATGGAGGCTTGAAAATGACAGTTGTCAGCCTTGAAAAGCCTTGAAAAGCAATGTAACACACACACCCACCAAACAAAACCCCACAAAAAAACAAACAAACAACACTACATAACTCCAAATAGGTGTCCTTTTTACAATTAAGTTTTTTTACTTTTACCTGCACATTCATATTATATAACTAACAAGACTTTGCACTGGTTTAGACTGCAGTCCAGATTAGACGACAATCTTGTTTCAAGCAAGAGGTACTCATCGAACTATGGAAAGCATATAATGGACTGCCTGTTAGTTGATTCCTAGAAATACATGACATTCAACATCAAGTCAGCACTATCAGTATTACAACAAATCAAGATATCGTCCTCATCTACCTGAAATAGATGAGAGTTTGCAAACATTTTGGAAGTAAAAACAGTGTTCACTAGAAGGTTATGTCTAAGATGATATGATCTGAGTTTAGTCAGATGTAAATATTGACACACTTGAATAGTTCTTGTCTGGAAATGATGGCAGCGTCCAGTATTCATGAAAGACATAAATGTAGGTTATTTGCAGTGAAGGTGGCTGTTAAATGGGTGATCTCTGTGTTCACCAACTATGTGCTTATAACAGACATTAGAAACTTCATACCGCATATGCTTCCTATGTCCTACTGAGAAAATGTTTCACATCAGATTGGATGCCATGGAAGGTCAAGGTTACTCAGTGTGAACAAGGTATAAAAATACTTGTATACACAATATATTGAGTATTTAAATGAATATTTGAATAATAAACTTGCTATACATGATCTAAGGTTGGGTCTCAACCACATCAAATTGTGGACATGAAACATGACTCAACTCTCAGGTCTTTTTAAATCATAAACAAAGGGGTTGTTTTTTTCAATCAGTGAAGATAAATGACATAATCAAAGCCTGTTATGGTTGTCAAAAGTCAAGGTCACTATTGAAGTGATGTCATTATGTGACCATGTTCTATTTATAGATTTAGAGGGCGGTCGGGTAGCCTAGTGGTTAAAACGTTCGCTCGTCACGCTGAAGACCAGCATTCGTTTCCCGACATGGGTACAATGTGTGAAGCCCATTTCTGGTGTCCCCCCGCCATGATATTGCTGGAATATTGCTAAAAAAGCGGTGTAAAACCATACTCACTCACTATAGATTTAGGTTCCTCATTGTTAGAGGTATGTACTTTAACCTAGTTACTTTGGTTAGAGGTTGTGCAGTAACATTAGTAGGCATGTACTTTCTCAGTCTGAAGGTAGCAGTATAGTCCTGGAAATGTATGGTGGACCTTCAGGAAATGGCTGTGAAGGTGTTGCTTCAGTTACTGCAAGCACTTCCAACATGTCCATCACCTTTCTGTCTGTGGCAGGTTGTATATCATCATGTTGTTTGTGGTCCTTAGGAATGTCTATAGAGTAGGGATGCCAGGAAAATTTCAGAATGCTTTGTCAAGACAGCAGAATGCATCTGTTCACTGCTAGTTGTTCTCTTTAATATTGGCTATACATTACATTAATATGTCTGTCTGTATTGCCTGTTTCTGTTAAACTTCAGAATGTTTTTAAACCATGTAAACAGCTCCATTTCCCTACTTATTGAGTGTGTGGACACTTTGTGATACTTACATGGTAATACGGAAACCATTTTCCCTGTTGACTAATATGAAGTCACTGTCATTGTGATGGTTATGTTTGACAGGTTTAAGTATGTTAGATAGCTGTTGGAGTACTTTGAATTTGAAAGTGTTTTTTTGCATGTACGGGTCGGTCAAGGATCTTTGTCACAGCATGAGAAGCATTTTAGTGTTACAGCATTTGATTGGTGATGTGTGAGTACTCACTAAGTTGTGATTTATTTATGTAGTTTGTTGCCAGTGTATTTCATGCACTTCTCTTAGTGGAGATTAGCTATTCCCTGATTTGTTTTTTTTTGGTCATGATAAACCTGGAATATTTCTGACATTATAGTATGTAAATTAACAATCGCACATTCATTGTCCCGTACTATATGGGTGATCCTAATGTATGAGGATTACTTAATTCTGTGTGTAAGACTAAGAGCAAAAACTATTTCAGGTGCAGATGAACATAAAACATAGATGGCTTTAGAGCTATGAGATATTTGGGCTTTGAAATGGCCTGGGTTCCCTTCGCTGTATCATGCTTCAAATTCAACAATTTTTGGCCATGTTGCCATACATGTGCATATGTTAATGCATTTAAATGAGAAGCAATATAATGATAGTTTTCAGGTGATTAATGAATTATCTAATTTGATTTATTTAGATCATGTTGATAGTCTTACTATGAAATAAGACTTGAAACATTTGATGCACATATAACTGTTTATTACCCACGTGGTGAAGATACAGGTGGTAAGATACTAAATCTGTACGTCACACGTGTGTCGTACAAGGTTGAGCATGTTTTATTCGTTTTGATTGGATAACCGTGACCTGTCACACCGGGAATACTTTTTTCATTCATAAAAATTCACGAGATGTTATTCATTTTGCAACTACAAGGCAGAACTGAAGCAATCTCATGTGAGCAAGAGATATTAACAAACACTTTTTTAAACCAAACAAGATTGTCACACGTATCAAATTCGGTTTGCATCCTAATAAGTTATGCATTGAGCTTCCACAGACATCATATAATCGAGCTATATCCATTTACAATGTATGACTACCGTTCAATACATCGAGGGTCCCAATGAGCGTTGCGCACCCGACTACTTTCCCAGCTTCCAATTTGATTTAAAGTTAAAGATTAAGCGTGGTGAAGTGAAATCAGTTTAAACTGTCTGGGCAGATATCTAGACTTACTTCAGATGATCCGGTTGTGCAATCAGTGTCCTCTTCAAAGCGTATTCTGTGGCACTGTTTCGGGAGTTGTTTGTTTATGACTGCACAGCCAGATCACTCAAAGTGAACATTTCCGATACAAATCATTCGAAAACTCAAAAAAAATTTATGTGGGCCAAAATATCCCAAAGATGAACAATAACATTCCCTATCTCTAGCGCAAGACACTGAGTAGATCACGGTTGTCTTTTCTTATTCCGGTGGCGACCTTCATAGCTGACATGTAATCAGACTTGAGCATGTTGATTTTCACGTCTTCAGTAGAGGGTGGTACAGTAAACAATGAATGTCTTTGGCGAACACTCTGATTTCCCTCTTTCAAAATGGTTTGGACATGATATAAATTCAGCTGATAGATCAAGGATACCAAACAATTTTGAATGCACAGACGGGACCCCGGCAGTGCGAGTGACCGACTGTTGGTCTGATATTCAAAGCGCGGCGCTAATGTGACTTTTCAAATTTTCTTATAGGTGTCCTGCATACTAACAACATGGTGCTTGAATTCTCATAAGTTGAAGAAATTCTTCCAAAAGGATCTTGAGCATCGGTGCTGTTTTGTTTTCAAACACAACTGCAGGCGCATGTTGTTATTGTGTATGCATAGGAATGTCAACAATGCCCATATTTGGGCATATATCAATATTCATGCGCAACCAGATTTTGCAACCGGTTTCAGTTTGGTCTGTCAACGAACAAAAGTTGTTATGTATTTACACTTACATACCTATTTAATGTGGGTAATAAATAAAATACCACACTCATTCTCGTTAGATACCATTTTTACGAAACTTAGGAACTTTCTATGTTATCTGACCTCGCTTTCGCTCGGTCAGATACCATAGAAAGTCCACTCATTTCTTAAAAATGGTATCTAACGAGAATGAATAGTACTCTCTATATACACAGCGTTAGAATTTGTCACTAATCTTGTCCTTGCCAAACCTCCTAGTTGATAAGGTATCATAAAGAGTTTAGGACTAGTCGAAATTTGTCCTTTTTTAAGGGTTTTGCTATATGTTATCATTATACATGTTATAAGGACTAGACTAGACTAAAACTTGTTGGTTTCTATCACTAATACATCATGTAAATATATGAATGAAGATGTAAATGGTTGTCGCACAGTGGGTATTCAAGCTGATAAACTGAAAGAGCCCCTTGCCATGATAATAATTTTAATAATTCAATATTTATGACGTCCGTTGAGTGAGATAGTTAAGCCAAAAACATCCAGCACCTGAATTGACATTGAACAATGGCATGGGCCAAAATGTTTCCCCATTTCTCACAAAGCATGCTTAGAGGACATAGTAAGACATCCATCATGTAACCTGAAACAATTCAACTAATTTGCCTGTATCCTTTGTCAAAATGCACCTTTTTTTAGTACCCAGGAAATGAGATGCAAACCCTGCTAGAGGAAAAATATGTTGAACTATGATGACTATAAGTTATTGTTTCTTTTTCAGGCCATCTTTGATTCATTACCATATTCAAAACATCCAAGTAGTGAAAAGGACAGATTAAATAAAGTAAGTATTAGTTCAAACATGAGAATAAAACAACCCTTGTAGATCGGAGTTCGAACTGGTCGTCAGCAACCCATGCTTGTTGTAAGAGGCGACTAACAGGATCCGGTGGTCAGGCTCGCTGACTTGGTTGATGCATGTCATCTTATCCCAAATGTGTAGAACGATGCGCATGATGTCAATCACTGGATTGTCTGGTCCAGACTCGATTACTTACAGACAGCCGTCATATAGCTAGAATATTGCTGAGTGCGGCGTTAAACAACAAACAAATGAGAATAAAACAAATCATTCCTGATGCAAGTGTTAACTCAGATATGTTTAGTTGTATTTATCATGACTGCTGTTGAAGTTGTGCTATGCTGAACCAAGAACCTGTGTCTTGCTTTCCATCAAGTGTTAGTTTTGTATGATCTGACATCTCTTTTTCAGATTGCTGAAATGCTTCGTTCCCGATTAATTGGGTATTTAAGAGTATTACGGACAATAAAGATAACAGTACAGCATTTATACAGCTTTCATCTAAAACAAGCTATAACCCAGCGACTGGATTGTTGCAGTTTACCTTACAGGGACTTCAAGTAAGTTGTTGAAATTTGGCCAGTGTTTACAATTAGACCAGACCAAGTTGTTATAAAGTAACCCCATGTAAATAATGAGGAAAACCTGAAGTGATGCTGATCTCAGACCTTTACCACTTTGGTGAAGCCCACAATCGTGGATATGGTGCTGACAAATCTAGAAACCTACTTGGGTTAGTCTGGATTCAAACTCCGGATTATGGGTTACATGTTAGTACCCTGCAAAAATGTCATTGTACTATTATGGTAATGTGATTTTTTTTATTGAAACGAATAACACATTGGTAAGTATGTCAAAAGTGTACTTTTACCTGAAAATACAGCATTAGAAATTGGCACTGGTCCTGTAGTCATTTCCAGACTGACCCCAATAGTGCCATTTTTAAGGGGTTTGCTACATGTTATCATCATAAGGACAGGTGGACTAAAAATGTTAGTTTTTACTGTTGAAATGTATAATTAATATGTTTCAAATAATGATGGAGACCATATGGACCTATACACAGGCAGCAGAATTAGATTCATATCAAACCACACGCCTTGTCATATTTGTCTTCAAGAAACATCAGACAAGGTGTTCTCCCTGCTATCATTGTCCCCCGCCTCGCGAAAGCGCGAAGCAGGGGATATAGTATACACGACCATCCGTACGTACGTCCATCTGTATGTCGTCCCACCTGTTTGTTGCCGCGATATCTCAAGAACTAAACACTGGATTGTCTTCATATTTGGAACAATGATGTATATACAGACTCCACAGACACCAGTCGGTTTTGGTGACCTTGACCCCATTTGTCAAGGTCACAGCAGGCAAATCTGCTTTTGGAGTTGGAAAACGGTGTTGCCGCGATATCTCAAGAACTAAACACTGTATTGTCTTCATATTTGGTGCTATGGTGTATATACAGGCGGGGGACATTTCGTCACTTTGTAACAAATACTTGTTGAAAATAAAATTAAGATGAGACTAATGGATTTATGGTCCATGAGGAAAATGATCACCTCTATTTTATCCTTATGTTCCCAGTTAGGAGTGCTAGTACATGTCATTTTAAATGTGCACTTTTGTATGGATTTTACATCGAATACAACCGATGGACATAATATTTGGTGTCTGTGCTGTATTGCTCTTGGCATTGTTCTTGAAATAGTTGTACCTGATCTTGAAGGTCAAATTCATTCTTCAAGGTCATACCCTCAAAGTGTTTAATGAAGCATGTGACAGTGTGGTAAGATTTGAAATTTTAGTTCAAATCTTACAACACAGCCTTGATGGGCTTTCATTTGAAGGTGTGGTCATTCTTGAGGTATTTCTGCTTCTTTGTGTACTGAAACAACCCTCTGCTGGTAGGACATATTTGTAAGGGCTGTCTCCCAAAACAACTACATGCAAAATAACTACACTTAGTTAAAACAACAAAGGCAAATTACCCACTGTAGTGGAATAGTCCAGGAGTAGGGATTAGATGGAGAGGAACAAGCTGATTAAGATTAAGCTGAGAAGGATGCTCTCATGTTAACTAGGTTGGTGAACATGGTGAATACAAACATGCATGACCATTTATTTCATATGAGAGGTTGAATGAGGTGAGTGAACAAATTAGAAGTAAGTAAAACATATTATGAAGATATTAAAGAAGCTTCGGTATAAATATGCAAGATCATGAAGATTCCAGTTGTCGCTCTTAAAAAAAAGAATTTTTTGCGTATTAATTAAAAAAAACCCATTCTGTTTCGTCATATCATTGATGAAACTCCACACGCATCATGTGCCTGTGTTTCAGTTAAAATCTTTTTGTTATATCAAAGTTTAATTTCCTAGTATTATTTACATAGATGTATATATGTTTATAAAACATATCTCACATTTAACGAGTTTGTAAATGGTTACTAAAATGTTAAATTTTAAATTTGTCATCGCACTGTTGTTTGCAGATTAAAACACACTAATTTTATTCTCAGTTAAATTTAAGATATTTTTAGATTTGATTGTTGAAGTCATTTAGCACAAATACAACGATGTAAAAATATCAGGACCAAGAACAAACAAGAACTCAATTCCTTGATGCTGTTGGATATTTACTAAACCCGGTTGACTTGTTGATCATAGTGCAAACACTTTAGAATTGATTGAATAATGATCTGATATGACATGTACATGTAAGTTTTGTGATATGTTAATCATTCTAATTTAATCATTCATTCTTTTTGTACTTGTATGTTGTAAGTCAAGTCCACTTAGTGATAAAAGGAATAGGCAAGGGAAAAGCTGCCCACCGGACCATTAGCTATGTTGTTTCAGACTCCAGTGATTTTGGCATGTAGTTATTTTGGTAGGATACCTTTGTTAGAGCTAGCCTGTCATTGGCTTAAATAAAAGGGTCGAGTTTCATTAAATCGGAAGTGCATATACCTTTCAATAAGCTTTCTTTTGACAATAGCTAGAGGCATGAAAGTTATGTCTTTAGACTGAAAATGATGTCAAACGCTTTTAGGTTCCTCTTTATGTTAGCTAGCAGCTATTAGCCCTGTGGTTACACTGGCTATAAAAAGTGTTCATTATATCTTATGTTTTTAATCTATCTCCCACCAACACACTATTCTTTACAGCAACCATGATGGGATTACTGCTGTTGACCCCTAGAAATGAACCTTAGTTGTCAGAGAATGGATTCGTACTCCATAGATACCATATGATTCATAAAAAACTATGATGTTGTTTGACTGTTGTACATTGAAATATTGTATTTGCCATCAAATTTGCAAAACGGTAGGAGGCCTGCTTGTCATGATTGCTGATTGGCTGATCTCAAATAGTGACTTGACAAACTGTTCCATACATTAAAACGCCTTGTAATATACCAAAGTGCAACCCTTATGATTATTTCTGTTTTTAATATATGTAGTAAAAGCGGCATCTTAAATTATATAATATAAATTTTCATGGTAAGTATCAGTTTAGATATGACTTCTTCCAATTATTGCATTATGATTCTTCTACGAAAATACACATAACAACAAAAGTTCCTGTGACATGGAATAAGATTTAATGCAAAGTTATGTTTTTTACCAAATCTGAAACAATTTCGGTTTGCAACAGATAAGACTCCTGTAAGTGTTCAAATGGTTAAATTTGCCATACTGACTTCAGAAAATGCGCGATTTCATAAAAAGACATGAACATGCCAAAATGTCAATTTACAAATCAATAGTGTGTGTGTCCACCTCTGGTTGAGATGCAAGCAACACATCTTCGTTGTGTGGGATATCTGTCCATATCTGCTGGAGCATGTTTCGAAGTTCCTGGAGTGTCTGTGGAACGCGTGGTTGACAACGAAGGCGCCGATCCATCTCATCCCACATGTGTTTGATTGGTGAGAGTTCAGGAGAGCGAGTCGGCCAGGGGATGACATTCACGTTGTTTTGTTGAAAAGAATCCTGAACAAATCGAGCAATATGAGGCTGGGCGATGTCATGTTGAAATGTAATGCCTGGGCCATGATGACGCAAAAACGGTAGAACAACAGGGCCAATGATCTCGTCGCGGTAGCGCTGTCCATCAAGATTTCCCTCTACCACTATCAAACGGGTCCTCTGTCTTGCTCTAATCCCAGCCAATACCATAACGCTGCCGCCCCCGAACCGATCTTCTTCCATGACACAATGATTGACGTAACGTTCACCTCGACGTCGGTACACTCGAATCCGTCCATCGCTGTGGCTGGGGTGAAAACGAGACTCATCAGTGAATAGAACTTGTCCCCAGAATAGAACTTGTCTGCACCACTGTAGACGTGCTTAACGGTGGTTTCCTGTCAAGATGGGACGTCTGGCGGGTCTGAGGCGATGACGTACAGTTTGGGAAGATATTCGTCGAAGGCCAGGGATGCTTCTTGCAGTGACTGTTGCTGTCTGGAATTGATTTCATAGCTGTGTTGTTTGAATCCAGTATTCTTGTTGATTATTGGTTACACGTGGCCTGCCACTCCGAGGATGGTCTCTGATTGCATTCGTCTATTGCCAATGTTGCCATCAACACCAAATGGTGTTTCTGTGGATGTTAAATTGTCTTGCAACATCACGTTGACTCGAACCCGCTTCAAGCATACCCATGGCTCGCAGACGCTCATTTTCGGACAGGCGTGGCATTTCGCAAATTTCGCAATGTTGAATAATTGCGTAATTTTGTTGTTTTTCTGAGTGGTTGTTGTCAGCACGATGCTAAACAATGCATATGGAATCCCGTTAATGCACATGTTTTTATACCCGTTATTGGGTAGTGAAATGCATGGGGCTTGCATAAAAGTCAACTTTTGCATGGAATGCATGCTTTTCTGTAGCAGTTGCGTTTCTGTGACTTGATTCCATACATGTACTACAATATTGAAAACCAAACTTTATTTGTTTGAAAAATACACTAAAATAGTGTTGTCACAGGAACTTTTGTTGTTGAGTATATGTGTAAAGCTGATTGCTATTTCAAGCTGCTAACATGTTTCATCAAATTATCTATATATATGGAAGCAGTGGCACAAAGTAGGTTTTCACAAATAGTTGGCATGGAAACCAAAGGTCAGGCATTTTAGAAGTTGAAGTAACAATGAAGACAGAGTGGACTCATGGATTTCAACTTCTTTTTAGAAAAAATCTTCATGGAAACCAAGCTTGACTTTTGCCAATTTTACTAGTACTGTTACTCCTTTACTGGTCAAAGCCCAAACAAAGAAGCTGAAAATTTGGCATGCAGGACCCTTATTCCTAAGAACCACTGGGCACACGATTTTGATTAGATATAATAACTAATTCATGCTGAGAAATATTGTTTGTGGCTCCCTGGTTTAAATTGACCCCACTTTTTTTTTTACCTATTTGGCCTGAAGGGCTCTTCATTTTAATAAACTTGATTGAACACTGCCATATGGAGATCCCAAGTTCAAGGCTTTACTATTTGCACTCAACATCATTGTCTTTAATGCACAGGTAAACCATTGTATCGTCTCAATCCTACTAGTACTACTAGAAATGGCGTTGAGAGGTGTCTTCTGCTTCTGCAAGTTCTCTACAAGCAGAAACCCATGCTCAGTTTGTTTTCAATGTGTGTGTCTTAGGCAGCATTACCTGTTTTTAATGCATAACTTACTTGGTTGAACTAAATGCCTGTACATCATTAGAATCTTGAATTTATTTCATTTGTATTTCTAGAGCTGACCCTGCATATGGATGTCGCATATCTCGTTTGACAAGCTGTGATCTGATACCACCCAGTTCAGACCCTAGAGATTTTAATCCTGGGAGGAATCTTACTAAAGGTAAATGTTTGCAACAAGACTGAATACAAATTGTTATATTCATCACACACAATAGTTCCAACAGCCTCCTTACATCTTAACAACATGCCATCATACACTCTCCTTACTTCTAACAACATTCCATCATACACCCTCCATACTTCAAACAACATGCCATCATACACCCTCCATACTTCAAACAACATGCCATCATACACCCTCCATACCTATAACAACAAGCCATCATACCAACTCACTTTAACTAACCATCATACACCCTCCTTACTTCTGACAACAAGCCATCATACCAACTCACTTTAACTAACCATCATACACCCTCCTTACTTCTGACAACAAGCCATCATACACCCTCCTTACTTCTGACAACAAGTCATCATACACCCTCCTTACTTCTGACAACAAGCCATCATACACTGTCCTGATTTCTGACAATTTGTCATCATACACCCTCTTTACTTCAGGGGGCACGGGTGGCTCAGTCGCCGCGATTCACGGAGTGTTGTGTCTCTTGGGCACGCCAGAGACCTATTTTTGTGGGTTTGAATCCTGGTGTGCGCCAATTATGTTTCTAGGTTTGTCACAACCATACCCATGTTCGTGGGTTTCAGCGAAGTGGTAATTGTCTCATACCTGCATCACTTCGGGCTTTCCTCCCACATCAAGCTGACACGCCGTGATATAACTGGAATACTGTTAAGAGCGCTATTAAACCCAACTCTCTCACTCACTCACTATAACAATAAGCCATCGTACACCCTCCTTATCTCTAACAACATGCCATCATACACCCTCCATACTTCAAACAGCATGCCATTATACACCCTCCATACTTCAAACAACATGCCATCATACACCCTCCATACTTCAAACAACATGCCATTATACACCCTCCATACTTCTAACAGCATTCCATCATACACCCTCCATACTTCAAACAACATGCCACTATACACCCTCCATACTTCTAACAGCATGCCATCATACACCCTCCATACTTCAAACAACATGCCACTATACACCCTCCTTACCTATAACAACAAGCCATCATACACCCTCCATACTTCAAACAACATGCCACTATACACCCTCCTTACCTATAACAACAAGCCACTATACACCCTCCATACTTCAAACAACATGCCACTATACAACCTCCATCCTTCTAACAGCATGCCATCATACACCCTCCATACTTCAAACAACATGCCATTATACACCCTCCTTACCTATAACAACAAGCCATCATACACCCTCCATACTTCAAACAACATGCCACTATACACCCTCCTTACCTCTAACAACATGCCATCATACACCCTCCATAGTTCAAACAACATGCCATCTTACACCCTCCATACTTCAAACAACATGCCATTATACAACCTCCTTACTACAAACAACATGCCATCATACACCCTCCATACTTCAAACAGCATGCCATTATACAACCTCCTTACTTCAAACAGCATGCCATCATACACCCTCCATACTTCAAACAACATGCCATCATACACCCTCCTTACCTATAACAACAAGCCATCATACACTCTCCTTAATTATAAGAACATGTCATCATACACCCTCCTTAATTATAAGAACATGTCATCATATAGCCTCTAACAAGCCATCGTAACCCTCCAAACCTGTCAGCATGCCATCACACAAGCTCCTTTTATATATTACTTATTTATATATTTATTAATGTTTTTATACATTATTGATTTTCTAACCAATCAGCATATTGCCATGTATCTATAGCTGATCAATCGTTTCTCCCCTGATGTCTGTCATATTGACCTCTAGTTTGACTGATACAAGTCAAGCATCCAAATAGCCACATTACCATGATTACTAGGGTTGGCTGTCGATACTGATTATTTAGATCGATAATCACTAATTATATATTGGTCAATTATCGGTAAATATCGGAGAAGTAACTTTAAGCAAATATGGAGAAAGTCACGAAAGAAATCACTCATCTGATGCCACTGGTGAGCAGTGACACACTTATGCATGGATTACTTTGAGACATAACAAAAACTGTTGCTTTCCGTCATTGACATTATTGTCCATAACATGTCTGTTTCAGTAAATGTAAACTTTATTTCTTCACAATAGTTTAGGTCAAAACATCTGTAATGAAGTACACAAATTATTCTTGTATTTACACTGTCATTGTATATCTGGACTTTTCATTTCAAAATTGATCGCCTCCGTGGTCTCGTGGTAGAGCATATGCCAGGAGAGAGGAAGTGCAGTAATGCAATAATGCTATAATCTTTGGACACAACGTTAAACCCCATTTCACCTCACCTCACCTCACCTCATTTAAAAATTATATCGAATTGATTACATTCACTTTGGCAAAATCGTGTGTGAAGTGGTCGGTAGATCGCACAACTCACCGTTATTTACAGCAACCATGATCAGATTACCACTTATGACGCCTTGAAAAGGTTTTAGTTGACAGAAAATGGATTTATATATATATCATAAATGCCATACTTTGTCTCATTGAAAGTCTTATTTGTTGTAATTTGACTAATATAAAGTTTTGTTGTAATTTGACTAACATAAAGTTTTCACAATTGCGAGCATGGAAGCATTGACGGTGATTGGTCAAATTGTTCCATACGTAATATTATCCTACAATAGCAATCAACATGCCAAAGTGCTACACTTATGGTTATCAATTTATTTGAAATATACATAGCAAAGCTGCAACTAACATGATGTTAAAATATTTTATTCCTGATAAAATAATAGTTTCAGATACCATTCTTCCAATCACTGTATCAAAATTCTTTAAAGTAATATTATTGGGAGGTTTTGAACCAAATAACCGGTCAATCCCTAGAAAACGTGTGTACAGCTTATTGCTGCTTCTGGCTTAGTTTACGAGCCAGTACACAGGGTAATCTTAATCTCTGCATATACAAGAATGACTAGCAAAACTGGAAATATCAAAGTTAAATTGTTATCACATGTTCGTTTACCATATTCCGTCGAAGGAATACAATGTATTTTTATTATACCCCCGACAAAATGTCGGGGTTATATAGTTATACCAAGGTTCCGTCCGTCTGTCCGAAAACTTTGTCTGCGTGATTTCTCTTAAACTATTCATGGGATTCATCTCAAACTTAGTACATATAAACTGTGTCATATGGAGGGGTGCAGTCCAAAGAAAAGTTTTTAAAAAAATTAATTTTCCATTTTTTTATGAATTTTTCAAACCCTAACCAGAGTTTCCCCTGGTGCAGGATTCTTGCATATATGACTCTCAATTAAGGAAAAATATGTCCAGAAATAAATGACTCAGTCATGGCTGACGCAATTTCAAAATATCTATGTTGTTGTTTACCAGCTTTGGAATGAAAATATTACAACTACTCACCTGAACTTAATTTATACACATTTTCCGAAGACAATATATGCAAACGTCTTAAAATTTACGTCTAGTTTTTAATTAATCATCGTTTTTAGAAGTAACATATCTTCGCATAACACCATTGCCGAGGGCTAATTTGCACAGCCTGTCACATGACCAGACTTTTTTCTCGTTTTAAAACAAACGCTAAAACCAGAACAGCTGGGGCCTTTACATATTATGATGATATTGTTTTGCATAATTATATAGATATGCTACTAAAACTGTGCAACGACAAAAGATATTTATTCATCAAAGTGAACATAACTCTCACACTCCGTGTGGCTTCGATGACAGCACGTGATGTAAACAAAGGAAAACTCCGGAAATTGACAAAGTTTTTCACGTTTCGGCATATTTTCTCACTAAAAGTTAACCATGACTTATGTTTATCTAGATGTGTAGACTCGTAAAAAATGAAACAGAAGAAAATATTGTCATTGTTGCAGTGAATAATGTGATTTGGCTCGGTCACAGTATGTGGTTAAGCGGAACCTATGGAACGGGGTAAACAGAAGTTGTAAGTATTGTAGGGACACATGTTTTTGCCGAAATTTAGGTCAACATTATTGAATGAAATTTTAGATAGAATTAATAAAATATATGACAAACATAAGGTCAGATATACAGAGAACACATTTTTATTACCAGATAGTGTAACAACAGGATTAACTTGCGTAATTCAATTCGGATTTGTTATGCTATTTCCGATGACGGATCATGACAGCCTGAAATGAGACTGAAGAAAAGTCTGTTTGTATTATTCACGAGAGATATTTTTTTTTAGGATTTAATTACCCATAATTAGGGGTGTGTATTATACTCGAGTGTGTATTATACACGAATAAATATGGTATATATGAAATGTAAAGTTTTGGGCGTGTTTGTTGTTGCTAATAAACTGTATTCAACCAGAAAATATTACGAGTGTTCACAATTCTTTAGTTCATCTTCACTGTTGATAGATAATACAAGATAACTTGATAAAAGATGTAAATGAGTTAGTGGTATTAAATTATAATCTGACATGAAATGTATTTTAATATCCTCCATCCATGATTAAAAATTATGTTTCACAATTGAGACTGATGTTATTTATTCATCCTGTGTTAGTGTCACTGTAAATTGCTTCATGAGCTGTGAAGTAATTAAAGATTGTGAAAAAAATAAAACCAACAAACTTTGTTTTTCATTCATATATCCTAAATGTCTCTGCAGTACAATCAGCTGAGAACATTAATTAGCTCTTGTTAACTTAATCTAAAGACATATAATATTTAAAAGATACTTAACTTTAAGTGTAACATTAACAGTGAACACTTTAAATTTCATTTATCAAACAATAAAACATTTGACTCTCAGATATTGGAGTCTAGGGGGAACCCTGCCTAACCCTATCCTAGCTATTTAATTTGTAACGCTGACACACTAGGCGGGTCGGGGGTATTAGTGAGCCACGCTCACTTTTGCACTCGTTGCAAATGTTATGTATGCGCTAGTGTTGTGCTACATTCCGATTCGCTTTATAGACAGGGCATATAAATTAGCATCCATTTTGAAGGCTTTTATGATTGAGCGATCAATAATCATTTATATTTCTTCCCATCGATGATAAGTCCATAAGTCCATCTTTTAAGCCAACCCTACATATTACTGCAAAGTTACATGTTGACTCATTTGTTCATTGCACATGTTCTTTATTGTATATGGTTGTATGATGGTTAAATTTGTTTCCTCATTGCTCCAAGCTGGCTGCTTCTCAGCAGGTTGGCTCTTTGTTGCACATAAAGCAAACTTGCTTGAACAAAGCAATGTATCAGGTTTTGTTATCAAATATATACCATCCAAGGTAGGTAGTCCATGTCGGCCCAAACAAAATCTCACTCTGTAGTTTGAGAAATGACAATGTCATATTCGAATTGCCTTGTTGCCTGCTGAAGAATATCTGTACCTCATTGCACAGTGCATCAGACACAGCAGGAACACTACCTGACTGCATATGTCATTGTCAAGAGATCCCCTTGTCTCTACCCTTCGTCGTGTATTTATGGCACCCAAACCACCTACCCAACTCGTTACTGCTGTGTGCACTGGATTTTACACCGTAACACCTGAAGGTCAGCTGGTTGCAGTAAGTCTTGAATGGCTGCTGATGGTGGCTGGCTGGAGAGACAGGTTACTGTTTCAACATATCACCTTTGGCTTTATGGGTAGGCAGCTGCTTTATGAGTACTGAGCTCTTCGCAAAAAGATTTGCCATGGTTGTGGATGGTAGATTTCTGCCAGAGAGATCAATGAAGGCAGTTATTTGGCGCTCTCTACCACCACCAGGGCGAGTGAGAGGTGAGGACAGCCTACCTGGAGGCTGAAGCTAGTCTCAGCAGTAGTGGTACCAGTCAGCAGCCAGTTATGTTAATTACGCACCCTATCTCTCTGGCCAAGTCACAGTCTGGCAGGTCAAGCTGTTTGGGAACAGGTTTTTTACATTTGTAATCCAAACTTTTAAAATATTGACTGTTTGCAGTATAAAATCTATGTATGGTAGACATTTATTCATACTCTTAACATTTATTTAGTTGATTCCAGGGTAGAGTAGGTTTGGATTTGAACATATTCTTTAGAATTTGGAAAGAATTTTGAAGACTATGCCAAATATATCAGCTTCTTGCATTGCATAACAATGGATGCATTATGAATATGTAATTGATATGACACTTTCTGAGACAGATATTATATTGTTGTGTTATTATGTTCATTTTGAGCATGGGTTTATTCCAGGAATCTGTCTTCTGTTTGACTGGCATTTGACAATACGTAGTGTCACATGGTCTGGTTCAAACAATAGCCATTGCTACACTAGCTTGAGATCTGGTAAAGGGGCAGGCTTCCATGTTGTTTTCTCAGCTGGGCTGTTGCAAGTCCTTGCCATTTGAACCACTGTCCCAAAGCAGTTTCAAAGTGTTGTTTTCCACATTTTGGATACATTTAGCAGTTCCTGATGAGGGTCCATGGCCTTTTGCTGTGTCCCCAGTGAAACCAGCCTCCCCACCTTGGCTTCCCTTTTGCCTTTTAAAATGCATACAAGATGTTGACTAGCTACAATAAAACATTCCAAACTATTTTATTTCTCCTGTAAGAGTGTATTTTTGACTGCTTGAGACTTAGGAGAATATTTAGTCATATTTTCTTTGCTTTTTTTATGTTGAAAATGTGTTTTCTTTTCAGTTTTTTTGTGTCCACATTTCAACACTGCTTCTCTGGCAGAATAGACCCCCTTGTAGCACATGCTTGTTTTGCAATGAGGTTAGCTTTGTATTTGATGCCCCAAATGGGCAGCTGAGTATGGACGTTATTTGGAAGAGTGAAAACCTTTACTTTTGTGTTTTAATATTGACTGTCCCACGGCCATGTTTGGCTGATACAGTGTGATTGCTGTACAAGACTAACATTGTTGTAATGTGACAGACGTAAGCCCTCCTTCACTAACTTTTCGTTGTCTGAAGGTAATTTTGTTTTTCTAGCCGCGAATAGCTGGAATATTGCTGATGCGGCTTAAAGCACCACTTACTCACTTACTCACTAACTTTTCACTCTTCTCATGCGCACTGCTAGATTTATAATTATATATCCTGTGGAACTGTTTGTCTTGATGACTTATGTTCATCAAAATCAAATTTGCTAAAGAACGGTTTTCTAACTAGTTCCTGATATATGATATAGTACATCAATGTTTGTGCAAATAGCATTGAACTATAAGCAGAGCATTTAAGACTGAAGTTCATTTGACCAGCTTTGTGTCTCACTAGTTAAAAAGCTCCAGACTGTATAATGGAGAAACCCTGGTGTGTTTTCCCCTGCATGGCTAGTGCTATGGCTTGTTTCACTTTGTCCTCCAGTAACTGTACAGTTGGGAAATACAAACCGATGAGCAGATCCTGTGAGGTTCTTCATTGTCACATCAACATATTAAATGAAAACTTAGATTGTTTATCATAGCATATATTATGCAGCCCCAGTGAAATTAAATTACCAAAATTCTGCAGTAAAAGCATAACCATTTCCCCAACAAGCATGAATACAAACTCATGTTTTTCTTTAAAGTATTTTTCTTCTTGCATTCAGACACTTCAAGGTGTGAAAATGATGCAAATCATAGTGTCTGATACTTATTTATGGTTAGATGTAAACATAGTTTATGTAGTCGTAATATAACAGGAACATTTACAAGTGAGAATGATATGTTTTAAATTTAATTTTATTTTAGGGTTTATATCTTGCATGTTTGAATTGCATGTTACATGTCTGCGTATCATTGGAGTGCAAAAGTTGATAGAATAGCTTGAAATTTTGACAATTTGTCTGTGTCACTGTCAAAGTGGGGCCGGTAGTCTTGTGGTTAAAGCCTTTGCTTGTCACGCCGGAAGGCCCGGGTTCAATTCCCGACAAGGGTACAGTGTGTGAAGCCCATTTCTAGTGTCCCCCGCCATGATATTGCTAGAATATTGCTAAAAAAATAGCGGAGTAAAACCACTCTCTCACTCACTCACTCACTTACTATGTTAAAGTGTCTCTTTGTACAATGAGGCCCTGTTCTTTTAATTCAGAATTCATACTGTTTGGTAGATTTATTTGTTTTGTTTTTTTCATAAGTTTCTGTTATGATTCTGAATCTTTTGTGACAAATGAAGATGCATCATTATTAAATGTACATGAGTTCTGTGTTGAAGTTTTGTAATCTGGTGGACTGCATGATTGGTAGGCCTGTCCGGTGAGTGATGTAACTGCTGTGTGAGAGGGAGGTGGAGTCCTGAGCTAGGTTACATGGTGGTAACAGCAGCAGCAGAAACTATGTCTGGGACAGGAAACATAACTCGGCTGGATAGCCCCCTACCTTTGTCCTGCCAGTAATCACTAAGCAAATCTTCTACAAACTCACTCAGGCAGACGGCACACACAAAGGGTTAATTTTTATGTTGCACTCAATTGAACACGCTTTGATGATCTCGGGTTGTCATGACTCTTGGCGTTTTGATTGTAGTAGTCCACACAATACCAGAATGCTAGGTGTGAGATTTTACGAGACAAAATATGTACTCGTGCGGAAAAGAATTACAAAGAAAAGATCCTTTTATGATGGTATGTGGGCATCTTGTATATGTATATACCTGTCACCAACCACAGGATGCTTGCTTCACTTGGTTGGTTTGTACTAGCTAGGTGAGGTACCTTCTGTACTGCTGTATGATGTGCAACACAGTGGAATATTCGCGGATTTGTTTGCACATATGCTTTATACATCATAGTACAGGCATACTTTAAACATTCATTTTTTGTTATTGTAGAAGAGTCATTTTCCTGACCCAAATATTGTAGTCATGTATAGACATGAAGTGATCTTTAGCACAGCATGGTACTTGAGTGTAGACATTGGGAATAGGAATCTAGCCACATGAAGACCATGTTGCTACAACTGCACACAGAGGCAGTCAAACCCAGAGTTATGCTTTGAAGCTGCTGGAGGCAAATGCAAGCCATCTGGGGACTCCTTAGATGTTGTCCTGGAGGTGAGGTGTTGGCTGCAGCAAATACATTGCCTCTCTCCCCTCCCCTCCCCTCCCCTGTAGCAAGCAACACATTGTGGGTCTTGCATACCATTTCCCATTTTCTCCACAGCTGCTCTTTACAGTTTGAGAAGGACTAGTCTACAATAGATGGTGTCCTCAACCATTGGCTACAATAGAATATGCACCATCTGCATGTACAATAGTACTACACCACACAGCCCATTCCCCATATGTCTAGTGGTAGAGCAGAAGGTCCAGGCTGAATCACACACTCTCGTGTTAAATGATGGTGCGCACACACACACGTTCATTTGTGATAGTCGTAGGGCTGAGATTGCTTTCTTGAACATGGCTCTGGCTAATAGCGTGTACCTGACCATGGAAATTGTTGCACTTGCTCAACCATTGATTTGTGTGGCACATAATTATTTCGAGGTACTGGCTGCAATGTGTATGTGATATTGCTGACTGAAAGTATTAACACTACTGCCCTTCTGTTAAGTTTTCCATCCTCACACAGAGTTCTTTCCTTGGTTTGCAGTGACAAACTATGATTATGAAAAAAAGAAATGAAGTAAAGTATTGTAGCTGTAGTTCCAGTCCCAGTGCCTGCAGTTGACAGTGTTATGGGTGTGGCAGGTTAGTGGCATTCAGCCTTGTGATGTGCGGCAGCAAGCTGGCAGGAAACACTGGAAACCACTGTGGAGTTGAGTGGCTGTTTCATTCTGCCCTCTGAAGGTGGCTCAGCTTTCTTGCTCATGGCTAATTAGTGTTAATGATGCTGGTCTGAAAATAGAAGTTAACGGGGGGGGGGGGGGGGAGTGTTTTATGTTTTATTAGGAAAACATGCTACAAAAGTTGAAAAAAAAAAAAAATAGGTACAGCCGTCAGGACAATTTACTTTTAACTATCAGTAGGTTGCATTTAAATCTTTTAGATATTTCATTGTTTGTGTTCTGGGAAATAAATGTGATGTGTGTGCAGTTACCAAACTTGTATGATTAGATGGCTTTGTTTGTGGAGTTGAACAAGGGAAATATGTATTTCCTATGTTTCATGTTTTCACAGCATGCTGAATAATGTTTTATGTCAATTGCAGTGTGGAGCTCGAATGTTCAGTACTTTCCTAGTGTCAAATGGCAGTATTTCATCTCTACGTCGGGAATCCACAATGAATACCCAGCAAATGGTTTCCGCTGGGCGGAGGACTGCCGCAATGTTCATGATACCAGACACAGGTAGGTGCACACAGTCATCATTCTACTTTGAACACAGTCTCAAGACTATTATTGACAGATAATATTGATGTATCGATACACTCTCACTCTGCATATGTATTAAGAGATGGCTGATGTTACTATGGGGCAATGCCTCTAATGTAGTACAGTATATGCAGAGTGTACATGACACTGCATGCAGTGTGTAGACAGACGAGCAGGAGAAGTTATGAGTGCCGAGCTGTCAACCATGTTTTCTCGAACTCTATTATCTCAAATGTACCAATATCTTTAGGGACACCCATTCTCCGGTCCTGACCGCCTTACAATAGCCTGTGTTCGCATCTCTTGCAATAATGGGAATTCACGACCCTTGCGAAATAGGAATTCCCAAATCGAAAGCGATGGTGTGATCTATATTCTACCCTCCCCTATGTTTTGAGTACAGTATGGCAGTAATCACAAATCATGTAGGAAAGCACCTTCAAGTTGTGTCATTGTGAACTACTTGATGATCACTTAAGACAATGAACATTTGAGAAGACTTAAATTTCCTTAATTGAAAACTATATGTGTGCCAATTTTTTCTTTAAATAGAATATTGCCCTATTGGTCTAGTAACCTTTGAGAAGAAAAGATATCGCAATAATAGCACAAAGATATGTGTGCTCTAGCCAAGCACCCAACTGTCCCAAGCAAGCGATTTTCGGGGACACCAGCTTCTAAGAAATTAAACTGTTCCAGTCCATTGCAATGCTATGAGTGCATTTTCCCTAAACGTTCCCTTTGAAAATATTCATGATTACTGAAACTATTGGCGTGTGGTCAATAAGAATGTTGTTATAATACAAACAAACTGATACAATATTATGTCATAGCATATTATTGTCATGTAATCGTCCTAAAAGCAATCACTCATGATTATTTTCCGCTGGCAACCATGACACGAAAAGATTGGTATATATATGTTTGTCAATATACATACATGCCGTATTTGACGTAATAAGCGCCCAGGGCGCTCTAAAAATTAGAAATAGGAGGCTCTTACTAGAATATTATTTTGGTGAAAAAAACAGTTGAAAGATAAATTTCGTGGTTTGAACTGTTAATATACGACAGATATATATTTTCCAGAATTTAATTGCCCACGATAGCGTATTATACACGAATAAATAAGTCTTGTATACATTGATCAATCGGAAAGGGTGCTAATTGGGATTGTTCACTTGCCAATATATTAGCAAATATCCTCGTGGGCGCATATTAGAGCGGGGCGCTTATTACGTCAAATACGGTATATCTTTTTACATTGATAATATTCCATCCACATGAGCAACAATCAGTTACATCCCCCCCCCCCCCCCCCACCCCCCCACCCACACTATGAGATATATAAATCATTTTAATGATCATAGAACCCCCCTAGACTGGTAAGAAATGAACTATTTCTTATGATCTATAATTGGTCATAAAATGTACTTACAGATAAACATGTATAACTGTTGTTGTTTTATAGTGTTATGGTGTCCACATCTGTAGTTAGAAGTTCCACTTGATTCATGGCAATGAGTGATTAAACTGTGGACTTAAGATATATATTTTGTATTTCTACACGTATGAGTATACAGTATATACATAGAATGCAATATGCAATTGAAAGTAGCAGTGACGATATGAACAATCTCCTCATAATGACAGTTTGCTGCTCCAGTAGTCCACACCGAGTACTGATAAAAAGGAGCAGGTAGTGTACCCTATCAAGTTCATCAGTACTGGAAGCTGTCTGGGAATTTACCCACTTTTGTTCAAATGACTGGGCTAAAAGCAAATTTGACAATTGACACCTTACATGCATCAAATTCAATAAGTGAAGTCTTCTTTTGATGATGTTGTTGCTGTATATATAACCCAGGTCCACTTGATGAAGGGCCTTGATCCATCCTGTGAAATGAGAATACAATGAAATTAGTTAAAATATACTTTACCCCTCTCTGTATATCCTCTGACACCACTTAAATGCTACATTAATATGCCCAGTATTGATAGCATAAAAATGTTATAAGCCATGTTATCGCTTTGAAATACATTGCCATTATTGTTCTTGTTCTCCTTGAGCAGTATTTTCTTAATCTCAAGTGTGTAAAACTTGTTTGTCATCTTGTTGTCAGTTGTTTTCCTCACATCAAGTGTCGCTGACACATCTCTGTTTAAGGTCCGACTTCTGAAGGCTATTTAAGTTTGAAAATAGCAAAAAATGTGTTTTCAAGCAAACGAATGGTTACATTGAGCGTGTTTTCCTATACTCCATGAAAACAATTACTTGTATCATTTTTGGCATATGTTTGAAAAGAACGTCATTGACTTTCAGTGCTCACATGCAGGGATTGACTTAGGCCACCATTCCGCGATATTCTCGCATAGTTGTCATACAATTTAATCGGTAAATAATCATGTCTAGTGTTTTTTTATCTACAGTTTTATTATTCAATTTGTATTGACCAAGTTTAATTGTTATGATCTGTTCTTTACCTGTAGTCCCTGAAGGAATACAATGTAATTTTTTTTCTTTTTTCTGTGGAACACAATCACATTTTTATCGCAAATGTAGGGATTATGTATGCTCAGGTGAAGTGCTTCATTCCAATTCGCTTTTATAGACGGGATATATAAATTAGCATTTTCAAGGCTTGTACAGGAGGGTCAACTTAAATGTGGGGTTGCTTTGATGAAAGCGATGTACAGCACAATAGCATACTCCCATGGTCACCCACATAATATCTCATTTCATATTGATGGCGCTGTTCACCTATACAAGATGAGGGTAGAAATTGGGTCAGAGCCTCATTTTAAAAGGGCTTTCCTCCAGGTTATAAATAACTCACAACTAATGCTATATGATGTTCATGCCTCATTATCTCAAATGTCCGGAAGTTACATCACAGTTCCCCTCTAGCTTCGAGATGACAGGGTTCGACTGTACACAACATCAGCGTAGCTGGTCAGAAATGTGGCTGGTAGCAGTTGTGCCCCTAGTTACCTAGCTTAAACCTAGCTAGGCTGATGACAGGATGTAATTTCTCTGGAACAAGGCTTAAATAGAATGTCACATGAGGATAAATATAATCAGAACAATAAGGAACAACTTGCCAAGCTTGTTTAGACTTAAAACATAAAACAATAGATAAGAATTAATCTGTCAATCTGATGAGGTTAGCATCTGTGTGCTAAGTGGTGAAACAAGCCTAGTTAGGTTTCAAATGTATATGAATATGAGCTTGGCTAGAGAGATAAGTTTTGCATTAAATGGTAGACTGAACTGAAGTGATCGCAAGGACAACTCTCCCCATGGTGTCTTTTCTCATTGTTACTGGGTGACATCTCTTATTCACCTCATCTGGGTGTGCAGTTAGGGCTAGAATGTATTTAAAATGATTTTGAAAGAGTTCTGACCTTACTGTTTGAATATCACTAGTCCTTTTATATGAGAGAAAATGTTGCATTTTGTAGCCATTAAGTTAATGCTAGCATATTTTTTTTTTGAAACTTGTATATTTTTATAAATTGACACCATCAAGGAAATAAAAGTTGCTATTCAGTTTTGACATATTTTGTGCTTGTTTTTGGTTTGAACTGGATTCTATCATATACCTATACTGCATTTCAGAGGAAATGTATGTCTGAGTCCTCGCTGCATCAATTGTTGTTTCCTTTCAGAGAACTTAACAAAGTGACACTTGATTCAATTGTTGGATGAATATGTAGTTCCCGATGCAACACAATTTTCACGAAGTTAATTGTTGCCCAGAGCATTGCATGTTGATATAATGGTTCCCCATACTCATCTCTGTCATCACTGGCTGTTGCAGAGATAAGTGTAGTAATAAATATGTTTAGAATAATGTTAGAAACACTTTTTTTCATATTGTTTGTGTAAACATGTGTATTTAATGGACTTCTATTGTTTGGGCATTGTCAGTATATTCTGTTCTACTCTGTGAATTTGGTATCTTTTCATTTGTATGATATTTTGATAAGAGCATTAATTTCTTATACGAAAATATGCATTTAAAAAGTGAGAGACACAAGAGTGATTGATAGTTATGGTGATATTGAAGTGTGTTGGTGCGGTGAAATAGCTGAGAGTGACATTCTGTGGAGGGAGGCAAGCTTCTCATCAGCAATTAGACCCTAGTTAATGTCACATCGGCACTGCACACAAATGAGATTTCTCACAAAGCTACTTTGATTTCTTTGACAAAAACTTGTAACATCCTGTCCACATTTCTTTCTGTAAGGCTGATCACAAGCCGCTGGTGAAGCTCTCTCTTTCACAAAGCAACCTGCTCCTTTCATCTTGTGACTCATAAACGATCACAACTCAAATTAGCTTGAACTACTTGATAACAAGTTCTAATTATGTTCATTTCTAACCAATGCACAGTAGTATACATGACAGCATGGCAAAGCTGTTTGTATGCCGACTGTGACCTGGAAAAAACTTGCCAATTATCCCTCTTTGTTGTATGATACATAGCTGTAAGTATTGATTGTCCTGCTGAGGCTCTAGCTTAATGTGTGTGCCTAGACTCTAGATGAGATAATGTCAGATCCTTTCTGCTCCACACAATGTGATTAATGACTGTGTTTACTGTCCATCAACACCACCTCACATCCTTACTTTACTTTATTCTTCACTATGACAACCACCATAACCACACAGTCTATACCCCATCACTAGATCAGTGTAACTGATCAGATCTGACAAATATGCTACACACCACCACTAGTCCCCACACCACATACACAGGATATATACCACTACAGTCCTCACTCTACATACACACAGCCTTCACACCACTAGTCCTCACACCACATACACACAGCATACACACCACCGCTAGTCCTCACTCCACATACACACAGGCTACACACCACTAGTCCTCACACCACATACACACAGCATACACACCACCGCTAGTCCTCACTCCACATACACACAGGCTACACACCACTAGTCCTCACACCACATACACACAGCATACACACCACCGCTAGTCCTCACTCCACATACAGCCTACACACCACTGCTAGTCCTCACTCCACATACACACAGCATACACACCACCACTATAGTCATCACACAATACACACAGCATACACACCACCACTACAGTCATCACACCACATACACACAGCCTACACACCACCGCTAGTCCTCACTCCACATACAGCCTACACACCACCACTACAGTCCTCACACCACATACACACAGCCTACACACCACTAGTCATCACACCACATGCACACAGCCTACACACCACCGCTAGTCCTCACTCCACATACAGCCTACACACCACCACTACAGTCCTCACACCACATACACACAGCCTACATACCACTAGTCATCACACCACATGCACACAGCCTACACACCACCACCACTAGTCATCACACCACATACACACAGCCTACACACCACCACCACTAGTCATCACACCACATACACACAGCCTACACACCACCACTAGTCCTCACTCCACATACACACAGGATATATTACCACTACAGTCATCACACAATATACACACAGCCTACATACCACCACTACAGTCCTCTCACCATATACACAGAGCCTACCCACCACCACTACAGTCCTCTCACCATATACACACAGCATACACACACCACCACTACAGTCCTCTCACCATATACACACAGCATACACACCACCACGACAGTCCTCTCACTATATACACACAGCATACACACCACCACTACAGTCCTCACACCATATACACACAACATACACACCACAACCACAGTCCTCACACCACATTCATTCTTGATGAACAAGTGCTCGAAAGGAAGATGTTATTTATACCAACATGAGTACTACATGGTTAGATGTGTAGCATCTTTGGTAGAACTATTTATCATGCTGGAGGTTAGTGTCAGCTATTGAGTTAGCACTCCAGGAGAAGTATCTGGTCGGGCTGCTTGCCAATCTCCCAGTGTGAAAGGGCCAAGTCATCAGCATGCTTCCGATGTCTAATTTTTAGGCACAGCAAGTTAGCAATTTAATTTTGAGCAGTCTATTTTTTGTGACCAACTTCTTAAGATGTTGGAAGATGAAGATACTTTTCAAGATTATTGTCATGAATGAGTGGCCTCATAAAAATTCTTTATTGGAAAAAGCAATATATGGACTATTGTGTCGAGTAAGTGTTGCAGTGAAGGCCTTGTGAGAAAATGGCATGGGTACACTATTACATTCAGCAATATACCAAATTAAAAAACAAACTAGCCAGGTGTACCAAGGATAACTGGATAAGGATAACAGGATGAGATTACTTAGTGCAAGAGCTGGCCAAAACAGTCTTGCTACCCTTTGGGGTTCATTAACATAAAATGATAAGATGATGATCATTTTACGTGATTACAATTTTGTGTCAACTTGCCTCGCTTAACCCTCTTGGTGCCACGGGACCATATATGGTCCCTCACTTTTCACACTCGCATAGTGCCAGGGGACCATATATGGTCCCGAGAAAATGCCCCTTTTAAACTGTGAATTTTGATATTTAACACTGAGTGCGCTAAGTCAAAACTATAACCATCATCACCCAAATCATCTTAGCTTTAACATCGTGTAACTCGTACTTTATACAGTGCTACGGATTGCGAAATATGGCGAGATTAGTAAAGTGGCTACCGCTCTTCTCGGCCTTTTTCTGCCATGTTTGAACACCAAGCGAATGACGGCGAATTTTGATTATGCACCCATGTCACATACACGTAAATATTTTCAGACAAAATCCTTGTTCATAAGAAAAAATATGACCTGAGTGATCAGAAAGACATATTTTTCCCAACTGTATACTTATTCACGTAAATACAATTCTGTTCACTCCTTATGAACAAGTTTATTTACACGTTTTGTATACTTTTATCGACTATCGGTAATGGCGGAATGGTCGGTACACATGAGAAAACGACAGTGTATATTTCCATTACATTTATGACGTACATTGAATGAATTTATAACCATCATCACCCTAATCATCTCAACTTTAATATCGTGTAACTCATATTTTATGCAGTGCTACGGATTGCGAAATATGGCGAGATTAGTAATGTGGTTACCGCGCTTCTCGGTCTTTTTCTGCCATGTTTGAACACCAAGCGAAAGAAGGCAATGTTTATTATGCACCCATGTCACATACACGTAACTATTATTATATCAGACAGCCAATTTGAAAAAGAAATCTGATCGTGCTGATCAGAAATGATTTACTTGTCCCCGCTGTACAGTTATTGGCGTAAGAGTACTAACGTTTAGTCGGCCACGGTAGTTTTTTGTTCCAAGTATTGCATATGTTTATCGACTGTGTGTCATGGCGATTTAGCACGGCGCTACATACCAACTGACAGTGCAGATTGTCTTCTTATTTATGATGCTGAATTACAGAAAATATTCAAATCAAAGATATGGAAAGATAGCTATAATCGTTAATATTAAGTTGGTATTGTGTATATTTATGGGCAGGAGGTTCATGATCAAAACCTAAACATTGAATGGCCAAGCCCGAAGTGATCGACAGGGCACGTTCGCCTCATATCTGTGCCGCGATTTCTTGTTTACAGGTTGTCCTACATACTTGCCCGTTCAGACAAATAACTGCTATTTTTTTCATATGAAATGACTAAGAGTCATGTGTGATTGCTCAAACTACCTGACCGTGTGAGTGACTTGCCCTAACTGTTTCACATTTTGTCGCAAATGGAGATTTCAGAAGTGTGGCCACGACATCTAACGTGAGTCGACGCCATATTGTAAACAAATTGTGTCAAGGTCGGTTCCACATGTGGTAGCTCAGGCCCCGTTTCTGTCGATGGTACACGCGATACAAACATAATGCAACTACTGAAAACATCAACATAACTTCTACAATGATGACATCAATACCTTTTTGTATTGGATTAACCGCTTATGGATACGCTGTGCTTTTAAGTTCAATTTCGATTTGTTTTTCCTCTCATTGAAACTGTGATAATGGCGGTGTGATTGGTTTGCTGAAATAGTATTTTCCATGAGTCTAATGTACATAGTACATGTTGTGATTGTAGAAGATAATTGATAACCAATTGTGTATGCATATATATCATCAAATACACATTACTAATCTCTTCAGAAAATGGAATATATTATAGCTCGTTTTCAAACATTCTGCTATGGATATTAGATCAAAAAATGATATTAGATTTACAAATTATTTATGTACACTGTACTCTCGATTAACGTATGATAATCTATTGGAAGTCTTCAACTCTTATTTGATATGTCATCTGAAATGTCAGCAATGAGTACAATTAATTTTATTTCGTTACAATCTGCAATTTTATTCAAATAGGCTAATAGACTGTCGGTGATTTCCCGCCGCTGTGAATTTGTCGTCTGGACAGGTGCGCGTGATTTGACCTCGCGTGTTGTGACGTGGATGACGTCACTTGAAACAGCTGATCTAATGTTGTGGTAGTATAATGGATACACGTGGTTTCATTTTCCAAATAACAATATTCTCTTTGACTGAACTAGAAAGCATATCTAGTACATCACGATTGGAAAATGTCTACGGCGACCGAATAGAATATTTAGAATATTTGGCGCAGTTTTCTAATTTTGGTATGTTGACATGTGCTTTTCATATATGTTTGAAGGCTTAACTTGATATTCCAAAAAAATAATATGCATTTAGTTGAGTACAGTGAGAAAGCTGTCAAAATGGATCCAATATTAAACCACCTAGATTTTAAAATATTTTAGCTTCATCTATTGGAATCTCGAATGGTTCAATTTATAACATAAACAGTAAAAGTAATTAGATCTTCTCACAATATATAGATAATCAATTTCTGAAAGACAAAAAGTTTTTAGTGTAAATGTGACTTCGTTTTGATGTTTTATATAGTTATATGTATGTCTTTTTTCACTCTGCATTATCTAAATTACCAAATACTTCGACCAGTGACATATAGTAGTAATTAGATTCTACTTTGTTTTTTATCCTAGGTATGAAATAGATTTTCTTTTTAAATAAATATTTGTCTAAGAGCAAAATCAATACATTCTTGTGGGTTTTTTTCACCATTTTAATTTGTATATCTTCCCTCCAAGCTGTTGTTTAGCTAGGCCAAAATTAAGAAAAAAAAGGAAAGACATAATAAACCATTTTTATGTAAGATTTTGCTGGTTAAATTTTCGGAGTTCAATACCAAGAATATATTTTTCCTTTTATGACAAATAATTCCATTACTTTCATTGACCTACGATCATTATCTATTTCAAACTTTTCCTTCAGTAGAATGGGATGGAATGGGAAACTAGTGGAAATAAACTATCACGTATGTCCTTTAATGTACATGTACATACCTAGCTATAGGTGTAAATACACTTCTAAAGTCGTATTTATAAATCAAATGAATAAATGAAAGAAAAAGTGGTATTTCATGGACTGGCCATACAAGTATATTTTGAGCAAAGGTCTAAGTTAGGCAGCCAAGTGCGAAATACGAGCTGATACGAGGATGTATGTTTTCTGGTGTTCATAGTGAAACAATGACATATGGCGCCCGAGTTGCGAGTGATCGAAAATAGGTTTGTTGAATAGATTTGCTGCCCATGAAAACGTTTCAACAATTTTGATTGAATCTACATGTACTTACTCTTGGGTGGTATTACGTTAGTATAATCTTGTTAATTATTAAGAAATAACAATGATGCCCGATATTGAGCGATGTCAATTTGAGTATTGTCAGGGCTGTTTAGCGATCTTTCACATTTTGTCCTTTGAAAATGTACGATGTCAATTACCCGGAAGTTGATTTTATCACTAATAAAAGAGCACGG
This sequence comes from Haliotis cracherodii, assembly GCF_022045235.1. Lineage (NCBI taxonomy): Eukaryota > Metazoa > Mollusca > Gastropoda > Lepetellida > Haliotidae > Haliotis > Haliotis cracherodii. The sequence continues at coordinate 51,725,412 of NW_027266297.1, read as the reverse complement.
TCATTGAAACATACATGGACGTAACTGGGATTTCTTCACGATATACATTCCAAACTGTCATTCGTTTTGTGACATAATCTTTGAAACAGTCTGCGTATGAATTAATCACTACCACTTTCGTCAATTGTGTTTTGACGTCAAAAACACGCACAATTTCATCGGTTTTTTTTATCGGTAAATATAACTCACGGAAAATTCTCAGTGAATGTGTACTTCAACATAAATATCATATGTCTATCACTGTTAGGACATGTACTTGCCAATGATATGAATTATTGGTCATTTAGATTTCAAACAAGGGCGCTTACTTGACTTTGCTTGCCATATTCGGGAGCGTTCATATTACGATTAATGTGGAAAAGTAGGAAACTTATAATACCAGCACATTTATCGATGGCTGGGCAGTGCATAGATCTTTTGGATTTGGTGACTTTAGATACTGTTGGAAAGACAATCAACTCGAGTTGCATGTTATACAATTTGGTTACATTGTGTGAAGAAATAAAGACGTTGCAACACTTTTGATACAATGTATACGTTTTTGTAACCGCGACGTCAGCATAGTGCGGCACTGAGCGGTTTGCAGGCTGACTGACGTCCAGGCACCATGAGGGTTAAGGTGCTTACTCTTCTTGCTTAAGAAATACATACTGGTCGTGTGAATGGTTTTAACAAAGATCTGTGAGCTTTGTTGTAGCGTTTTACAACTACAGACATTGTAAACATTGCTGGAAGTTACTGTTTGCGGAGGAGTCAGCAGATGTGGCCTGTAGTTTATAGGGCCTGCTGCTACTGCTGCTGTAGTGAGGAGGGCTGGTAGTGCTGTTTTGTCCCTTGGAGCGCCTCTCCCCTCAGAGACCACACTGTCTTTGATCTCACACCAAGCCACTGGCAAAAACACAACTTAAAACAAGAAAGATCTGATAAGAAGCATATTTGAAAAGACCAGCAAAGGAAACCCCAGTTTTGATGTTTTTCCTATCATTATGATAAATTTCTTATCTTGATCCCATATCAGAGACTTTGCTCGCTTTGATATTAGTTGTAATTAACCTATCTTAGGGCAGTTTCATGAGGCAAACATGATAAGCTGTGGCTTTTCTATCCTGAGCAAAACATGTAGTTGCCGAGCAACACATTTACGTTACTTGATGAACAAACAGTTTGACTTGCTTTTTATTGTGGCCATTTCTGACATTACTTGAATGTAGAAGCGTTTAAAAGCTGTTTCAAATTTGTCAGTATATCAACATTCACTGTCTCCATCATGATCAACCATCTCTATCATGTCGATTGGTGTCAAGATGCGCCTTTCAAACATGTCTTGCTGCTGCTTTACATTAGGTATTGTATAAACAAACATATGGTGAATGTAGGAAACAACATTGGTTCAGAAGTTGCTATCCATTTTTGAGACTTGTAATATCTAGCACTGCTACCTAAATAAACCACCCTTGACAATAGTGTCTTGATATCCAGCTAATGCTTCAATAAATATACAATGAAGAGTCAAGTTCCTGTTTTTGTTACTTGCATTTGCTCCATACCAGCAGTGTCTGTGCTGGCTTAAATCTTCTTGGGGTCACTTGGACCCCTTCATCATAAAATTAGGGGCCCCAAACAAAAATGGATGGGTCCAACTTTCGGCACTGTAACATAACATTAACAACAGAACACAGTGGTTGCAAAAAATCAGAAACCTTTTAGCAACTGCAAAATATCAACCAACAGGCATAGTGAGAGAAAGGTTCACATCAGGTCACATCCTGCTCATGACCAAGAGGTTAACATTAAGGGACAAACAATTTCTTAAAATGGAAATTTGATGTTAATGCAGCATTAGAAATTGGCACTAGTCCTATAGTCCTTTCCAAACTGCCCAGTAGTTAAGGTATCCTAAAGACTAGTAGAAATTTGCCCTTTTTAGGGTTTTTGCTATATGTTGTCATTATAAGGACTAGTTGGCTAAAACTGTTAGTTTCTACCACTGTTAATGAATATTTTAACACAAAATTATCCATGTTAATGTCTAACTTCGTAAATGAAAAGGCAGTACACGGGTTATCAGCCATTGGTAAGGGGTCATAGGGACAGACATTTGTGGATGTTTTTATTTGGATCTACCAATGATTTGAAGTTCATGGATTCAGTCAAGTTCAATGGCTGTTCTGATGCTATTGTACTGAGTAGTGAGTTCATGTCGTAACTGTGACAATGATCAATGAGTCATGACATAATTGGCATATCAAACGTTTTTTAGTAAGAGCGTGTTCAGGATCCAGCATTTTCTTGATAAATCTAGTCAACATGTTTCAGGTGCCATAATTGTTTAAACATGTCAGTTACACTAATAACGGTTCTGGCAAAATGTGTTTTGCAATTCTTAATATTACTCACCAAAGAATGAATTAATGAATGAATGTTGTAGAATAACTAAATATTCAGTCCGCTAAATAAAAACAATGCTTACATTCGAGTGTTCGCATTTATTCTTGATCATATACTGTATTGCGGTATGAATTATATCTCGTAATCCACACACCCTTTCGACTGTTTACTTATGCAAATCTAAGCATGATATATTTCATCGCATGATCGAATACAGGACTCGTTGCGGTATGTCACGGCTACTTGCAAGTGTACACACGTTAACTTTTGTATGATAGTTTCTGGGATGTTTTTGAAGTGGAATTACCCCTACCTCCATTTGAAATTGATTAGAAAAAGAACCCATTTGTTCAAACGAAGTCCCTTGACCAAACCTCAGTATACTGATTATGCAAAATACAAAACAGGAAGTGATGTATCAATATAATCCACACAGCCTTACTTCAGTTAGATTCACTAATGAGAGTTACTTTGTTTACCGAACTCGGTAAAGAAAATCAATCCCTTGGGAATGCCCGGAACCTACGGATGTGGGTTCGAGTCCTGGTTCGGCCCAATTGTTTCTAGGTTTGTCAGCATCATACCCATGCTCGTGGGTTTCACCAAAGAGAAGACCTTTATCGCTTCGGGCTTTCCTCCCATACAAAGCTGACAAGCCATGATATAACTGGAATACTCTTCAAAACAGCGCTAAGCCTAACTCACTCACTCCAAACCAGTACGAGAGATTTTTTTGTCTTTACGAAGTTGAACTGACAACACAACATATTATTGTTCTAACTCTTTGTGTTACTTTGTCACCCATGCCTCGCTTTTGTTGAGCTAAACATCAAAGAAATGACATGTGTTTAAGCTCTCTTCCCCACTTAAATCCACACACAGGATACAGATTTTACCTTCACTGCCTCAGATTAGTAATCGATTTGTAGTTGTTTTTTTCCCCCAACAATTCACTGTACTGCTCCCCAGTTTTTGTGTATCTCCAATTTCAGTTCTATCAGTTGTAGTGAATGTAAATATAGATTACATTACACAAGTAACAAGATCAAAGACACCACACAGTGTGCACAAAATTGCCTGCATTATTTTCTGACAATTTACATAAGCTTTTTTTCCATCTTGGCCATGAGCAAAATATGGTTTGTTATTGAATGTTTTGTTGACTGGAACTGGTAACATTGAAACTTGATTGATTCGATTACCAACAAAGTAGGAAATGACATTTACGAGCCTTTGAAGTCGGTGAGATGAAATTGTTTCCACATCCATGCTGCACCGTATTCTTCTGTGAGTGAATGCCGGCAGCCAATCAGATGATGCTTCATATTCATGCCCATGTTTGCCCCTTGTCAGATTTGTATGTATGTATATATTCTGTGTATGAGTCGCTCCAGAATCTTTAAACTTGTTACATTGGCAAGTGGTTTGATAATACGGCTCCTTTTGTTTCATTTCTGAAACCTTTTGCCAAGAGCTTGGTGTATTTGCACATGAGTTTGGTGGCCAACAAAAGATCAAAGGTATGCAAAGAGAGTGCTCAGACAAAGCTGTGTCCCTACAAAGCAAATAAATAGATTTAGGAGGCCAGGGTAATATTGACTGAATGTGGGAGCATGTTGCTCTCCTACAGGCAAGCAGCCTACAGTCATGCAGCTCACTGCGGCCCACACAAAATATATTGACCCGTAATGTTTCAGCTCTGCCTCAGCTCTGCCGTACAAACAAAACTTCAAAGGCAGAGGTTTTTATGGCTGGTCTGAAAGAGGGCTTGTTATTGAGAATTTGTGTGTTCGTTCGTATCCTTGCTATTTCCCTCCGCCATAATCCATGTTTATTAAAAATCAATAGGCTGTAGCTTAGAGAGGAGCCCTTTTTCTAAAATATTGCCGCAGCGACAGTATTGAAATTGGCAAAACAGTTACATTCCTCCTTGGATTGTGTTTGCTGGCAAAGGTTATAAGTGTTGCTCACTCAACACAGCCTCTTACATGATGTAAGAAGATTATTGGAGGAATCAGTATTAACATAAGCCTAGGCTGGCGTGATAAGCAGCACTTGACAATAACAACAGACGAACAGCACAGGCACTTTGAAGCTGCTGCTCAAATAGCCTTTCATGTCATGCACATATTAATGATGTATCATCAAAAGCTTGCAGATTTCCAAGTGCTTCATCACTGCAGATATTCTACAGTTACATGACTCATATTCATACTTGCATTCCAAACTAAGGAGCTTATATTCAGTTATTTTTTATTTTATTTTTTCATCATTTAGCCCTTAAAAACAAATGTCAAGAAAACAACTTTTGTCTTCTCTTTTCTGTGAATAATAACTATAGGTTAGAATTGATTAAAGAAACTAATTTTTATGGTGTCCTTAATAAGTGGTGTGATATGGACACAGGCATTCTTTATGTCTTCAGTCACATCCACATCAAATTAATTGTGGCCATTAATGCTGCCTTCAGTTTAAACAACAGTTTACTAGAAAATCCATATTTAGTTCAACATATTAGTTCGCCAGGAGCTCACCAAAGATAATGATTACAAATGTCTTTTAAGCACCATTATCTGCACTGGTGATGTGAATGAAAATCCTTCAGCTCAGCCTTGACTTTTTGTATTTACATGAATGTTTCATTATGTTAGTTACCGTAGAAATGAAACAATATCACATCAACATCATACTATGTTAGCACACACAGATCAGATTACACTGACCAGCTAACAACCACTCTATCTTTACTATATGAATAAAGATTTCACTTTGTATCACATTCAGCTCACTTTGAATGTACCTCATGAGCACTGGTGCCTTGGTACCTGCAAACATGGAGATCCATTATGTCAATGTACTGTTGTGGTCCTGGCAATACTTATTGGCACCATGGTTTTATGTCAGCATTGCTCATGTATTGAACATCAGACAACATTATAGCTAAAATGGATACAACTGTCATTAACCCGCCTGCGTCTTATCAGAAATCAGCGGGCCACTGTAACTTGATAGTGCCCTCATATTGCTTGACGACGGGCCATTATCATGCCCGTTGTTAGGTGACGTCATGGGGTATGGATAGGTGACGTCACGTTCAATAGTGACGTCATCTGGTTTGTTCTATGACGTTTCCATTTTCGTAAAAGTGGATCAATGACATTTGTGTTGATTGCAGTAAATGTTTCAAAACCGATATTGTTGCTTCTCTTTATTTGATAACAAATTCCATCCATTTTAGCTATAATAACGGTAACGCTATTTTTCAGGGCATTATCATTTGCAGAAGCTCTCAGTCTTTTCAACTGCCCTCCTTCATCGGGGCAGTTAATGGAAGACCTCGGGCTTCTGCAAATGAAAATGCCCTGAAAAATAGCGTTACCCTTATATTAATGGAAGGTACTAAGCACTTAGCAAGATTAATTTCTTTCACTTGGTGAAAACAGCCTGTAAAAAACATTTATGAGTCTACTATCCCCAAGTTGTCTATTGGCATCATTTTTACACAATGTTGGGGTTATAATGTGGACCATTCTTAGCTAAGCTTACTAGACCAAACCAACTTTACTTTACTTTACTTTGGTTGTGGACGAGTGGATCAAGTCGCAGACAGTCATCAGCTTGAAATGGTATTGTCTTCAATCTGTTGTGGTACTGTCTAAATCATCCAGTTTACTGCCTCTGTGGTCTAGTAGTAGAGTGGCTGCCCAGAGGGCAGAAGGTTGGGGGTTTGATCCCTGTCTGTGTCATACCAAAAGACGTTAATAGATTTTACTTGTTGTTATAACCCGTGAAGATCCGGTTGAAAATAGGTCTTCAGCAACCCATGACTTGCTGACTTGGTCACCTTATCCCAAATGGGTAGATCGATGCTCATGATGTCAATCACTGGATTGTCTGCTCCAGACTCTGTTATTTACAGACCACTGTCATATCGCTGGGATATTGCTAAGTGTGGCGTTAAGCAACAAACAAACAAAACAAACTAGTTGCTACCCTGTCTGGCACTCCACACTGATGAGGTCAAAAATGGACTGAGACAGACAGACATGTGTGCGGGACCGTCACTATATAAGTGCAATAATCTTGAACGAGACATGAAACCTCACCACTACAAAATGTTAGCGAATGAACTCTCTTAATTCCTTATACATGTATATATCTGTAAGCAAGATGGTGAGATTGTTTTCTTTTATTATCCCCCGCCCAATAAAGTTGGCGGGGATATAGAAACGGGCTCCGTCCGTCCGTCCCGTTTCGTTTCCGGAGCATAACTCATAAACCGTTCAAATTTTTTCACCAAACTTTGTTGGTCTGTCAGGTACATGCTGAACTGGTGCCTTTTGCTATTTAGAAATTTTAGAAATTTTTATTTTTTAAGTTTCCATGGCAACAAGATGGACTTAGGTTCTGTGAGGGTAGGGTACGTTTCCGGAGCAGAGTGGGTAAAGAGTTGATAAACAAGAAAGTTCAATGTTATTGAATTACATGTTTTAGGACATTGAGATGAATGTTGGCAAATGAAAGGTTTTGCTTGCTGTGGAAACATGTGTTTGGTTGCCTCTGAGTTGCTGCTCTGTTTCTTGTAGAGATGTCTTCTTATCAACAATCCAGCCACAACGAAAGCATGTTGTGATTGTAGTGGATCATGGCAATGCTATGAGTATCACCCAGTTGCGCACAGCAAAGGCTATTGCATTGCATCTGCTGCAGTCCTTCTCCGAGAATGACCGGGTAAGTACAACTCAGTAACTCATAGGAGGCACAATCATCGTGTCCTGCAGATGTATGCTTATAAACTTCAGTATCTTCAGATTGCATTTCATATTAGTTGTTGGTACTATCTGAACCAAATGTTCTCTTTGGCTGTGTCCACTGTGGTTCAGTGTTGTATATATCATTACTTTCAGATTGCGGTGGTGGGACTTGCAGGCAAGTCAACATTTCCTCGATCAGACAGCTGTCTGCCTCATGCATTGGTGCCAGCTACTGTTGAAACCAAATTCTACTTTAGCAAGTTTGTGGAAGATCTTGAGAAACAAGACAGTGAGTTGAAACAATTATGATGAGGACTTATCAGTTGCAATGACTTCAATTTGGTATAGTGCCTGTATGTCTGATGAATAAGACATGTGTGAGTGGGGTCAATTGTTACTTGCATCAGCTATATCTCGGCTATTTAAACATGAAGGAGGTGTTACCGGGTGTGTGTGATGTAGACATGAATGAGGTGTTACCGGGTGTGTGTGATGTAGACATGAATGAGGTGTAACCAGGTGTCTGATGTAGACATGAATGAGGTGTAACCAGATGTGTCTGATGTAGACATGAATGAGGTGTAACCAGATGTCTGATGTAGACATGAATGAGGTGTAACCAGATGTGTCTGATGTAGACATGAATGAGGTGTAACCAGATGTCTGATGTAGACATGCATGAGGTGTAACCAGGTGTGTCTGATGAAGACATGAATGAGGTGCAACCAGGTGTGTGTGATGTAGACATGAATGATGTCTAACCAGATGTGTCTTCTGTAGACATGAATGAGGTGTAACCAGATGTCTGATGTAGACATGAATGAGGTGTAACCAGGTGTGTCTGATGTAGACATGAATGAGGTGTAACCAGGTGTGTCTGATGTAGACATGAATGAGGTGTAACCAGATGTGTCTGATGTAAACATGAATGAGGTGTAACCAGGTGTGTCTGATGTAGACATGAATGAGGTGTAACCAGGTGTCTGATGTAGACATGAATGAGGTGTAACCAGATGTGTCTGATGTAGACATGAATGAGGTGTAACCAGATGTCTGATGTAGACATGAATGAGGTGTAACCAGATGTCTGATGTAGACATGAATGAGGTGTAACCAGATGTGTCTGATGTAGACATGAATGAGGTGTAACCAGATGTGTCTGATGTAGACATGAATGAGGTGTAACCAGATGTCTGATGTAGACATGAATGAGGTGTAACCAGATGTGTCTGATGTAGACATGAATGAGGTGTAACCAGATGTGTCTGATGTAGACATGAATGAGGTGTAACCAGATGTCTGATGTAGACATGAATGAGGTGTAACCAGGTGTGTCTGATGAAGACATGAATGAGGTGTAGCCAGGTGTCTGATGTAGACATGAATGAGGTGTAACCAGATGTGTCTGATGTAGACATGAATGAGGTGTAACCAGGTGTGACTGATGTAGACATGAATGAGGTGTAACCAGGTTTGTCTTCTGTAGACATGAATGAGGTGTAACCAGGTGTGTCTGATATAGACATAAATGAAGTGTAACCAGGTGTGCCTAATGTAGAAGAAGTCTTCTTGGGATGGCTTTTGTGTGCAATGTAAGTCGAGTTGTGAATGCATTATGCTACAAGTTGGCACTGAAACTGCATGTCTACTTTCAGCTGCTACTAACCACACCCTTGGCTTTGAGACAGCCTTCCAGCTGATCCACAATACATTCAGGAAAGGCAAGATGTTGTCAGGTAAGAACTTTTTACAAGAAAATGCATTGCTTGTGTATCTTTTGGTATATTTACTCATGGATAATAGGTCTTCACTGGGTGATATTTACACTCACTCTTATTATCCCCCGCCATAGGAATGGGTGCTGTCCGTTTGGCCATCCCTCCGGCCGGCCGTCACATTCCGTTTCCGGCGCCTAGATAGGTCTAGTGGTGAACTAGTGCCTTTTGATTGTTTGGGATTTGAAAAAAAATTTATTTTACAAGTTTCCATGGCAACGACTTAAGCCCTGTTTATACAGCGACATTAGCACACGTGTGTATGTTTTGCATATGTGAGCAAATTTGACCGCATGGACGCATTTACTCATTTGCAGATTTTACTCATATGAGTAAATTTGCACCTAGTTAGGACTAGGTGCAAATTTGCTACAACCTGTGAGTATATGCAGTTTAGATGTGTATTTTTTGCTACCGTGAGCATATTGGCAACACTTAATCCTCATTGGTCAGAATGATACCAGTTGATGTCTAGACTTCAAACAGACCAGACCGCCAAAAATGGCTAGCAGAAAAAGAACAAATGAGGGCCAAAAATGTGGATCTGCATGGAGCGACGATGAAACGAGATGTCTTTTAGGATTAAGGGAAGAGAATTGTATTGAAGAACAACTTGAAAACCCCAAAACAAATAATGGGTCTATTTATAAAACGGTTGCAAGCGAAATGGCTGAGAAAGGTTTGTAGAGGTTTGATCAATGTAAAGTACGCAGTCATACTCTAAAAAGATCGTACAGAGAATGTAAAACAAGCATAAAAAGAGTGGTAAGGGTAGGAAAACCTGCAAATTCTTCACAGAACTGGACACTCTTGGAAACAGACCAGCATCATCGCCGCTGAAAGTGATCAATACTTTAAAGAAAGCTGGACTCGAAGAAGCTGATGAAAGATAATGATTATGGGGACATTCCACAGTCTGTCAACGATAATCTCAGTGACATTACACCTCTTGAGAGAGAAGATGATCACAGAAAGGAGAAGGAGTCGTCAGACACAAAAGACAAAAAGGATGAAGGATTGGTAGAAACAAGGAAGAAAGAAGAATCAGCTTACAAAGTGAAGAGCGAAAAGAAAAGGGTGCGAAAGACAAGGTTGGAAGTGGCGCTGAAGTCAGTCATGGATGGATTTGGTGCAGCCAATGAGAAAGCAGGGGACAAAGTGGTGGAAAACTTGATTTGGAGAAAAACTCGACTTGGAAAAGGTGAAAATAGAATCAGAGGAAAGACAGAAGGTAGGAGGAACGTGAACATCAACTCAACATGATGAAGATGATTATGGAAGCAATCGGCCAGCGACAGGCAGGGCAACCACATTCAATGCCATAGTTCACAGGAGCCAATGCATTGCACACAACAGGACATGTCATATTGGCGGGGGATATGAGAATTTCATGCTTGTTGGCAATGTGTAACATATCAACTTGAAGTTATGGCTTAAATCATACCTAGCTTCTTGTCTGATACACGTTGAGATGATTTAGATTGACGACTTCTTGAACTGATGTTATGTATATGGCAGTGAAACACAGCATTATTGTAGTAGTACTTGACTATTTATTGCTATACAGTAAATCTTTACAGAAGCACACCAATTAGGAATTTCCTTTGAAGACTTTTCAAAAGATGATGCAAGGATTTGGCAAGTGATGATGATATACCATTTATACAGTGTATTCCCTACTTAATTTAGTTGTGATGTTGATTGCAGACAGAGCTCTCATCCTGTATGTAAGCCGAGGCTTGCTGTCCTCGCTGACTGAAGCCCGGGACGTCATGGACATGATTGCTATACACAATGCTCAGATGGGGCACAAGGTCATCATCAACACCTATGCTGTCATAGATGGTATGTACCATAGTCCTCATCAGTGTATAGAGTCAAAAATACAATTAATTTTTAGGTCCTCTTCAACCTCCCATCACATAGTCCCTGTGTACTTCGCTATGTGTGCTGACATGTTTCTATACTTGATGCAATACAATATATACATAGTATTATTCATACTTCAGGTGAATCACACTTGTCAACAGTTAATATACTCAGATGCCTTGAAGAGTTAAATATAATATAGAAATATAATGCCTCTTACCTAACTTTCCAAAAAGGTTTGGATGAAGATCTAATGATTGCCACTTTCTGTAATTGCATTCTTCTATAAGTCTACTATGACGTTATAGGAGTTTTGGCCACCGTTACTCTTAAGACCGCTTTGTGGCACTGACCTCTTTCAATAGTAACAGTTCTCAGTTACCAGTTCCACTTTCTATAAACTGTAGCAGCTTTGGTATCTGTTGAAATTAATCATCTTGATGGCCCTTCTATGACAATAAATTGATTTAATATAGTTATTTCAAGTCAGGACAAAACTCCCTGGCTTTTGCCAGTTTCCCCTGCCTGTATTTGTGTAGTACTGTGATGTGTGCCATCTGGTTGCATGTATAACCGGGAAAGTTGTGTTTACAGATGGTAAGCCCATCATGTATGAGAAGAGCTTCCTACAAGATATAGCAAACCAGAACTTCTCCAAGTATGATGTCCGATACAGGCTGAAGATACCAGTCATTGTAAGTAACTAAAGCAACTGGCCAACTTTTTGCTGTTCTTAAGATAAATGTGGTGTCCCGAAGATGACAGAAATTTTACTTGCTGCATGTGAAATGACAGGGCAATATCAAGACTCCCTCTCTCCTACCCAGAGTTCTGTGTGGTCAACCCAGTACTTCTGCCACAGGCCAGCCATGATTCGTCACATCTTACACAATCAATTCAACCAATTAGATTTGTTTTTTCAATTTTGAAAAGTGTTAACATTTAGATAAACTTATGTTACAAAATTGTTTACTTTCATTGAGAAAATATCCTAAAACGTTAAAACCATTTCCATTGCGCATTTATCATTTGTTTACAATGTTTTTACGGCTCCACGTGCAGACATGGAAGCCCAATTGAGAGTAGTGATATGGTCACTTTATGGTCACGATATATTGTCATTGTCCTCACTGTCGCCGTTCCAGTAGCACATCTATTTTGTTGTGCAAAACAATCTGCAAAACGCACTGAGTTATGTATCATCATGTTTGCTTATTAACCAGAGAAAAGTCTCATCACTTGATATGCAAATTAGCCGTGACAGTGGTGTAATACTAAGTACCATATTTATAGTATAGTGCGCACTTTTTTAAAAAAAACAACACAACTGTGTAGAAGACGCTATAATGAGTTTTGATGTTTTTTCCCCACAACGCAAAGACATTACCGTGAGCACGTAACACCAGTAATACCATGTCAACAAATCCATAATGAAGTACTCAAATTAATCATGCAATTACACTGTCTGGCTATAAAAAGTGTTCATTGTATATCTGGACTTATGTTTGTAACTTATTTCATTAATTTTATTTAAATTTCCTTTTAATATTCTTTTAATACACTTCGGCAAAATCGTGGGTTAAGCGATCAGAAGATCACTGTTATTAACAGCAACCACGGTCAGAGATAACCGCTATTGATGCCTTGAAACAAACTTTAGTAGACAGAGAATGGATACATATGTCATAAATGCCATACTTTGACTCGTTTAAAGTCATATTTGTTGTAGTTTGACGATTCTATGTCGACACATAGTTCTCGTGATCACGTGCACAAGAGCTTCGACAGTGACTGGTCAAATTGTTCAATGTGAAAAACAATTACCGGCAATCGCACTCGGCTGCATCAAAGTGCTACGCTTAGGGTTATTATCATTTTAAATATATTTAGTACCAGTAAAAGCTGCAACTAAAATAACAAGATACTGAAATATATTATTCCTGATAAAAAATTAGTTTCAGATACAATTTTTCCCGATCCTTGCATGAAATCCTGTAAAAATACTGAATCCGCTAGAGGGGGGTGCACATTATACTTGGGTGCGCACTATACTCAAGAAAAAATGGTACTCACTGTGCCAAAGTGTGCAAGACGCCCTCTCTTCTCCCTGCCTACAGGGGTGGTCGGATTGCCTAGTGGTTAAAGCGTTCACTCGTCAAGCCGAAGACCCGGGTTCGATTCCCGACACGGGTACAATGTGTGAAGCCCATTTCTGGTGTCCACCGCCGTGATATTGCTGGAAAATTGCTAAAAGCGGCGTAAAACCATACTCACTCACTCACTCACTCCCTGCCTACATGATACTGGTAGACTGTTTCCACTTACAAAGGACACTAGAACACACATGATTATTGCATACTGAATAAAACTTTCAGAATATTTTTGTGGGTTTTGATGTGATATTTAAAGTAGTGTGCCCAGCGTGTGACATGAGCAACTTGTGACGTTACAGAGGGGCATCATGCTGTCCATCAACAACACCAGAGACCTCAGCTCCACAGTGGGAAGGTTCTATCTGCCACTCAATCGCACAGCCAAGGAAGACCCTGTCTTTTCCCTACCCTACATAGATGAGGCTGATAGAGGTAGGTTAACGCTAGATGTTGCTGATGGATGTAGGTTAACAGAAGATGAGTCTGATGAAGGTAGGTTAACCCTACATAGGTGAGTACACAACTCAGCTCATCGAAGTTTATCAAGGGGAAGTAACAACCATTGTGATGCATAATCTATTGTGTGAGCAATGTTTTGAGTTAAATGAATTGTTCAGTCCAGTTGCCCTGTTGTGAAATAAATAAACTGGATTGATTGATGAAACTAAGTGAATGAGATTGTCATATCCCCTCCTCTATCTGTGTACAGGCCTGACCATGAGCATCAGCCAGCCGTGTTTCCCCAATGTGGGGGATGTGAATCACCTGATTGGCATGGTGGGTGTGGACCTGCACATGGAGGACATCGTCCAGGACATCACCTACTACAACCCAGGCGATGGCTCATATGCATTTGTTGTCACAACTGATGGTCAGTCACAGCTTATTACCAATATAATTTTGTTCAATTACTAAACTAGTTGATTGTTATTATTCAGTTCATTAGTAAAGTTGAATTTATCTTTCTGATGATACCAATAGGCATGGGAAGAGTTGAGTTTTGATAAATTCATATGATCCTGCAATAGACTGTATTTCGATACTACAAATACTGGACAGAATGTTGGATATTTTGATGTTAGATATATGTAAATTAAAGGCTTTTCTTATTCTTTGATTGGCATTTAGAAGTTTGTTGCACGGGAAGTGTTTAGCCTTAAGAACTTGAATGTCTATAAAACCTTTTCTTGTTTCACCTGACTTGAACATCAGTGCTCTCAAACATGGCAAAATGTTTCAGAAGTAGTACTCCCTTCATCTAGAAGTGGCATTCTTTCAATGCTGTAGACTACACATTGCAGTGTAGACTATGACTGTACACTGATTTGTTGTGCTGATTATAGCGTTTGATTTGCATTTCAGGCTTCACAATTATGCACCCATCTTTTGAGCGTCCAATCCGTACCAGTGTCCAGCCAATGCATACAGACATTCGGCACTTCGAGAATTATGAGGGATTTGAAGCTGTCCGAGATAAGATTCTAAAGTAAGGACAAATGTAAAATGGAAACTAAATTGATCTGTTTCTTTAATGAAATTAATTTATATAATCTAATGCTGAAATCTTATCTGACATCTGATAGCCTAAGAAAACTTAATACCTAGTGACCTGCCTGGTGTTAGATGATGTGTTTTGTTGTGTCAGCCATGAGGAAGGGGAGGAGAGACTGCTGCTGGGCTTGAGGAACCACACCAACCTGGAGGGAGACATCGTGGAGACTCAGCACTTCTGCAAGTACCTCTGGAAGAAGGTAGGTCACTTCAACATTGATCAACTCCACTCTCTACACCACAGTGCCTGGATCATATTGTGGTGCCTGGAACAGCTTGTGGTGGCAGGATCAGCTTGTCGTGGCTCTCAATCGTAGATTTTGATCATTGGTTTATCATTTCCTTACCCATAATCTAGGGTGTCACCAAAGTGATGAATACTTAAGGCTTCTGTCACTTTGAGCCTTCCTCTCTTCAAATACTGCTCGAGCAACATTGTATGCCTTTCTTGGAACATTGTTTTAACTTTTCATGAACTGAGAACCTGTGGATATTGCAAAGCTAGATTTGTCACTCATAGTTACTTTTCTGATCCCAAAGGAGTTACTACGTGTCATTAAACATGCTTTGCTTGAACATGTAACAAATCATTACATAAGAGAGAAAACGTTTAGCAGACAATGCAGTGGTGCATCAGACACAAAGTACTGTCACCATAGTTTTCCATATTTGTGCATTCAACTGCAGTGTTCCTTTATACCACTTTCTGTTATATAGGTGGAGAATGTGCCATACATTGTCGTCATCAAGGTGCTTGAGGAACACTCAGAGACGCGCCAGCTCAAAAACATCCACAGTATGTATCCTATAGCAATGGTTGTTGACAACACACTGTCTTGCTGTATGTTCAAATAAAGTGACTTAATACACTATTTTATGTAGGTTATTTCTTGAAGTATTGGCTGATGATGTGGCTGAGATTACTGTGAGTTAATGTTATTTTGTTGTTTAGTCCACAGCCAGCCTGACCTGGTGTATCACCGTATTGACTTGCTGCCCACTGAGAACATGTGTCTCCACCTCAAGCAGCTGGCCACTGTAGGTCAGTACCACTCACATCCCCTTCACCAACAGGAAACTCAAATTGGTGCTCAGTCTCCATAAACTAGTGTCACACATGGAAGACATGTGAGGACTATTTGTTAATCATAATAATCATTAATAGGAGAAATTAGTCATATGAATTCAAAATAATTTGTCCAAAATATTCATTCTACAGTATCAGTCAGTTGACATTGATGTGCATCCTTCCCTCTCTTGTGCTTGTATAACTTGACACATTTCTTTCCAAACTGTCAAGACTTTCTTCCTAGACTGACTTAATACAACAACAAAAATCAAATGTTGTAGAATCAAACAAAAGATGTAGGCATACTTCAGGTCAGCACACATGAAGAATAACACTTTTCTTTGAATTTACTTCTATCTAGTGAAACAGGTATTTGCATAGACGACTATGATGTCCTTTGATTGTACTGACACGTTACTGGTTGTTGTGTTGCAGATATCAGCACTGTGTTCATGTCCCCAAGTAGCTTTGTAAGTCCATTTGAACACCTCAGTCAGGAAGAAAACAAGAGAACAGTCCAGATGTATCTGGCCTACCTGAAAGATGACACAAGACTCATCACCAACCCTGGTCTCAAGGTAGGCAACACCCACTGGAGCCACATTCCTGGAACATGTAGCACTGTCATTCTCACACTCCTTGACTTGGTAGCACTGTCAGTCTCATGCTCCTGGACACGATAGCACTGTCAGTATCATGCTCCTGGACACGGTAGCACTGTCAGTATCATGCTCCTGGACACGGTAGCACTGTCAGTATCATGCTCCTTGACTAGGTAGCACTGTCATTCTCACACTCCTTGACTTGGTAGCACTGTCAGTATCATGCTCCTGGACACGGTAGCACTGTCAGTATCATGCTCCTGGACACGGTAGCACTGTCATTCTCACACTCCTTGACTTGGTAGCACTGTCGGTATCATGCTCCTTGACTAGGTAGCACTGTCAGTATCATGCTCCTTGATTTGGTAGCACTGTCAGTCTCATGCTCCTTGAGTCTATAGTACTGGCAATCTCACATTCCTTGACATGGTAACACTGTCAGTCTCACACTCCTGGACATGGTAACACTGTCAGTCTCATGCTCCTTGAGTCTATGGTACTGGCAATCTCCCTCTCCTGGACATGGTAACACTGTCAATCTCATGCTCCTTGAGTCTATGGTACTGGCAATCTCCCTCTCTTGGACATGGTAACACTGTCAGTCTCATGCTCATTGAGTCTATGGTACTGGCAATCTCCCTCTCCTGGACAGGGTAACACTGTCAGTCTCATGCTCATTGAGTCTATGGTACTGGCAATCTCCCTCTCCTGGACATGGTAACACTGTCAGTCTCATGCTCATTGAGTCTATGGTACTGGCAATCTCCCTCTCCTGGACATGGTAACACTGTCAGTCTCATGCTCATTGAGTCTATGGTACTGGCAATCTCCCTCTCCTGGACATGGTAACACTGTCAGTCTCATGCTCATTTGAGTCTATGGTACTGGCAATCTCCCTCTCCTGGACATGGTAACACTGTCAGTCTCATGCTCATTGAGTCTATGGTACTGGCAATCTTCCTCTCCTGGACATGGTAGTAGTTGAGCAACATATGACAAGATTGATCAGATATCTTAGTTTGTTGAAAGCTCTCAAACACCACAGGTACTGATAGTTGATTATCTCAGATATAGTGACAAGAACTGTTAGTTGCATAAATATCTATGTTGTTTACCTCCTGAAATGTGATGATTTCTACAACATACACAAGTGATGGGTTAATAGTGCCAAGTGCAGAGATTTTGGCCTGATGCATTCCTTGTATGTGTACATCATGTTCATATCTACATGAACATTGTTACTGCCTGTTTTAGGTTGCTGTGCGTAATGATGTTGCAGCCAGCAGTCGGATCAACTCTGAGTGGATACGTAGGTACTCCACCAGCAGACTAAAGGACTACATCATCCGCAGGTGAGGAGGCACAATCATGGATCAACTCAATAACTCATCAATAGATCCACCTGAGGTGGCCAGTAGTCATCTATTATAATGAACAAACAGGTCCAGATACTAGTTTCATGTTTGTGATGATTGTTGCAGGTATGTGGCGACTCCAAGTGGTGTGTTCCGTATGTTCCCGGGGACATTACTTGACAAAACATTTGACCCAACAAAACGTTCATGGTGAGTTTCTATCATGTTCTTCATATATCAGTCATGAAAAATAAGTTGAAAAAAGTATTGAACTTTTTGAAATGTAACTTGTTCCAAAATAATGTTTCTAAATGTGTCGCTTTACAAAGATGCTAATAGCAAGTGAATGTTTCCTCAAGGTACACAAGAGCTATGGAGTTCCCTGGCCATGTGACTCTCACTGCACCATACTTGGATGTTGGTGGCGCTGGGTATATTGTTACCATCAGCCACACCATATTTGAGGGAAAGTAAGTGTTATCCCCGCAGCCTTTGGTTCGTATGCTTTCAGTTTTGTAAACACAAGAACAGTATTCATTATCTAGCCATGTGCTCATTATTTGATGACCTGTCCGTATGAAGTCAACTCAATTAAAAAAAGACAGCCTCCAGGAGTGGTAGAGCGTCCACCCGGAGAGTGGAATGTCTGGGGTTCAAATAGTTGGCTCGGAATGAGTATACTATGTCTGATAGGAGCATCCATGTTAGACTGCGCCATGGTATCTCAGTGGTCTAGCACCATAACAATTGGCATTAGGGCACACGCACTCACACAGGCGCGCACGCACTGTGCATATGTGAAGAGTTTCCAATGGGGACACCCATTTGTACAAAACTAATCAATTATCTTGTGGTAAGACAGTGACATACGACCAAATGTGGCATGTTATCGTATCCCAAATGCGTGGATCGATGCTCATGATATCAATCACTGGATTGTCTGGTCCAGACTCAATTATTTACAGACTGCCGTCATATAGCTGGAATATTGCATGTGTGGCGTTAACAACAAACAAACATGATATTATTTCAATACTGCTTAGTCTTTTGCAGCAAAGTTGTTTTGTCCCTGATGTGTGTAATTCTGCTAAGGGTTTAAATTTTGTTGCTTCCAAATCTTACAAATGTATGTTGGTTTCTATACAGTACACTTGTACACAAAGCCATTGGTCTGAGGTGTTTTAATGGTGTAACATGTGTTTGACATATGAGTGCACAATGATGTACGGAGGAAATACATAGAAGTGCAGAACATCAGCATGACGATAGTAGCAAGAACATATTTCTTCTGATTGATTGCATTGTGAGAAGATAGTATGCCTGAAGTATATACATGAGGCATATACATGTATACCAGATACAGCATTTAAGAACTGACTTGAACTTTATGTGAGTTCATTGGAACTACATAGAGTGAGGGCCAAACTGTATGAACGTCGGAGATTGCGACATAGCTATACGTCATACACTTATGAACATCAATTTCACAGTCATGTGACCAACCTCTCGTCAAATCGAAAAGCTGAATATCATGTAAACTTCAAATTATAAAATTATACAAGGGTGTACATCTCACACCCACTGCTGCCTACATACTGAGAGTCCCCAGTTGAATAGACCTGTCCGAGAGTCCTCGTTTTAATGGTTAAATACAATTGTGTATATCTCACTCTCTGTAGATTGTTTAAGATAAATGTTGCAGTTGTACAGACATGTGGATGAGGCATCGCTTACTCAGTTAGTGTGTGTATATTTCACACCCATTGCTCACTACATATTGAAAGGCCCCAGTTGAATAGACCCGCACAAGTACCACCATTTAATTGGTTACTTTCAAACATGTACCCCTTGAACTGATGGGAAACAAGTATTGCCTCTCCTGTTTTGGTTTGGTATGAATGATAACGATTTAGAAGCAAATGAAATGAAACTGATGAAGCAGGGCTGCTAATTATCTCTTGAAATACCACATGTCCCCATTTCCTACTGTAGTAAGAAGTGTATCCATGTGTGTCCCCAGTTTGGCTGCAGTTGTCATATTTGGAGAATGTTACCGCAGAACCCACCACACTCCATTTTGAGGATCAGGAGGATCCCTATCACCTCACCTCACCTTGCCTCACCTCACCTCACCTTATAAAGAAATAACTATTTTCTTCTGTGTTTTATTCAGACCAGCAGCACTGCACAGCCCTAAGGACCGTGTGGTAGCTGTGATGGGCATGGACATCACTTTAGGCTACTTCCACAAGCTCCTGTCAGAGAGCATCCCAGCCTGCGAACAGCCCACAGTCAGGTATGATCTGTCAGCAGTACTTCACAGTTTATGTACTTGCAATCCCCCATGAGTACATACAGCCACTTTGCAGAGTAGTCACTATGTTTAACCAACGAATCAACCAAGGCATGGTTCCAGAGAGTGAAAGACCATCAGGTGGTCTGAACAATTAGCACACAGACTTACAAAATACATAAGTTTTTTTTAATACCTCACCTCTATCACATCAGTTGCCATAAATTTTTGTTTATGCTTAGAACCACGCTATAAATTTTTATAAATTTTCAACAGACGTCCACTACACTGCCAACATATCCATAGTTGTGAGGGAAACCCTATCCCTTGCCACTGCGCATGCGCAAGGCGTGAATCACCTCACTTCTTTCCTGTGTGTCCAGATGACAAGGAAAAATTTTGTTGCACATCCGAACACGTGATTAAGTTCCACACTTACAAGCACATTAGATCTTCTCAAGATTCATAGACTACAAGCAGTGAGCAGTTCTACAAATAAGCAGAACTGGGGTATAGAAGATCGGAGTCTCTAGTAAGTAATTAGTTAAGAAAAGTGTTGTGGGATGAGATCTTCATCTCATAAGCAGACACCTGTCTGTTCGGGCTGTGGGCAACACCAGGCTCCCGGTGACCCTCACCCTAGATATCTCTCATGCAAGAAAAGCAGGTGTATACAGAAAAATTTGACAAGCTCTCCAAAGCATGGATCAATAATCCCGATTACAAAAAGATCACTAGAGCATCAACATCAAGAAAACAAGTGATTAAGCCCTTGGCGGCCAAAATTAATCACGTGGGTGACAAGCGAGTGTCGTGAGAGGGCGCCGTCTCATCTTATGAGGAGAAGAGACCCATCGCTCATCCCACTCTCCCAATAAAGTTGAGGAGCAGATGCATTTTACCGGCCTTAACACAGCCTCTTATTTGCATCCGGCAACGTCTGGTACGGTCGATCATCAAGTTTGGCCAGAAACTAATGATCTTCACCCTCTGCCGCGTTCCCCCTTTAACTTTAAAGGAAAGAATAATTAGTTCAATGTCTGTTATGATTGACACAAGCATGCAATCTATGTCTCAGGAAATCTCAGATCTAAAAGAATCAGTTAATCAAACCCGGCTTGGCCAATCAGGGATTGATCACGAGAGTAAACAGAGATCTAAGGCTGAATATGGCAGTACACCCTCACACAGCAGACATTCACAAGGTTACGCTGAATCAGATTATGAGGACAGTAGGAGAATTATACTAAGAGACCGAGAATCTCATAGATCTTCTCCCTACCACGCACATCACAGGACTCATTGTGAATCACGTTCTTCACATCGCAGTATGCACAGAAATACGCACCAATCACCATCAAGCCACTATGAAAGACATACCTACTAAGCTCGTGCTTATCAGGATAGTAATCCTAAGCGTGCACCATCTCATACTGTCACACAGTCCTGTTATTCGGGCGGAGAGAGCGAGGGAAATATGACATCAACATACTGTTATAGATCACATGATTCCTGCACAGCTTGCCGTAAATCAGACGACCGGGATTACGATACCCTCAGCCATACGACCCACTCCCAGTGCAGCCAGAGTAGGGAGTGCCGATCTACAGACCAAACAATTACTCTCTTAGAGATGACATTGCAGAACTTTATGAGCTAATGCCCTCCTTAAAACCAGATCAGGACAGTACGCACGTTAAACACTTGATTGAACGTGCAGGGTATGAGGGACCCGTCGGGGACTGAACAATTCCATACCCTTCCCCGGCCGTCATATTTGGACGACGTCATCAAGAAAACTGAAAATCAATTGAATTTTGCTGCGGGAACTAGTGCTAGACTGAGGCCTATCTATGATAAGTCTGCTTACAAGACACACGATGATCCCTTCGCACTACAGCCTAGCATTGACGAAGATTACTTCGATCTGGTTAAGAAACCTAACCCCAATATGCGGATTGACATGGCCAAGATCAAGAACTTAGATAAAGTCAACAAACAGATGATTAATATCAGTTTGTACATTAACTGGTTAGCAGCTGGTATTTGCCATGTCATACCCCCGTACAACCAGACCGATGATCTGCCTTTAGATGCCTCCAAGGAGATGACTAGTCAGAAGACGGGATTTATCCACAGCTCACTGGACCACATACTGAAGATGCAGGAAGACCTTCAATCAGCATATGTCTGGATGTCAGCGCAGTTCCTGCTCATGCAAAGAAGACACTTACTACACCAAGTTCATCATGTGATGCCAGACCCGTTAAAGAGATCCATGATGTCACAGCCCATTACGTCATCGCAGATATTCCACGGTAGACTGAAGTAGGTAAAGGAAGCCATTATGTCGTCAACTAACCAGAAGTTTCAGGAATCCACCATCTCGTTAGCATCCAAGTTACAGAGACAGTCGTCAGTTACTCATCACAAACGACAGAATCCTAGACCCCGGCGTAAACTGTCCCAGCGGGATTCTTTTTGAGCCTCTACACAGAGAAACAGATCGTATCAACCCACGTACAGGAACTCCAAAGTTGATCTTCCCACTTAGCAGAGAGGACTTGGCAGAGGAAGAGGCAGGTCCCGTAGGGAAATCCGGAAATGACTCAACCATGAATCTACTGACCCGTTCAGATCCTACCGGCTTGCCCTACAGACAACGATTTAGAATTACGGAAGACCAAGGACATGACAACACCGAATCCAGTCGAACTAGCCAATCTCACAGACATCGACCCTAGACTACCCAAGTTCAGCTCTCACCCTATTCCGGGACCAGTTAGAGGCCGTCTTATGCAGTACGCAGACAACTGGAAGGCCATCACAGACGACTCATGGTTACTCAAAGTAGTAAGAAGAGGCTACAAACTTCCCTTCTTAAAACGACCAAAACTAGCCATCCATCCTACCGGACCCCGATTCCAGCTATCAGGACAGAAGTTAATTGCAGCAGAAGTGGCCATACAAAAACTACTCACAAAAGGAGCTATCAGCATCTTAAAGGAGTCAGACACCACTCACGGATTCTACTCCCCAGTATTCCTGGTACCGAAGAAGAATTCTTCAGAGATGCGATTAATAATAGACCTAAAAGTTCTGAACAAAGATTATCTGGAAAAAACACCCAGGTTTCAGATTGAATCTATAAAGAAGTTGAAGAATTCCCTAAGACAAGCAGATTGGATGATAAGCATAGATCTCCAAGACGCCATCTTCACGTCCCCATCCATCCAAAGCATCGTCGGTACCTACGCTTTGCTGTCAACGGTCAGAGATACCAGTTCAGGGTACTTCCATTCGGCATATCCATCGCCCCATGGTTATTCACCAGGATCACCAATCCCATCACCGGTTTCGCCCTTAAAAAGCTCATAAGGCTTCAAGGATATATAGACGATTTCCTATCGGCCGATCAGGACAAATCGCAAATCAGTTTAAACACAGTGTGTCTCATCCAACTTCTCACACACTTAGGATTCCCGGTTCACCCTAAAAAATCAGAGCTAGTACCAACACAGGACATCACCTACATAGGCGCAAGATTTCTACTCAACAAGGGGATAGTAGCACCTCCAGAAGACAGATATGCAAGAGTAGAGAACATGATAACAAGCGCACTAGATCAGCCCGTCAAGTCGAGATGCTGGTGGATGTCTTGCCTTGGCACGCTCACATCTATCCAAGACCTAACCTACAGAGGCAGACTACAATTACGGCCCTTGCAGATTTGGATGAACACCACCAAAAACCTAGAGCTTGAAACATTAATCCAACCTCAACAAGTTCGAATATCAGAACTCCTTTGGTGGCTGAATCGTCAAAATGTCATGCCAGATATTCCACTAGACTACCCCACCCCCTTTTATCAATTCTACACAGATGCATCAGGAGAAGGTTGGGGTGCCCATATGGACGATGTTACCATACAGGGAAAATTGTCCTCCCAAGAGAAAGAGTTACACATCAATTGTCTAGAAATGAGAGCGATATATCTAGCATTGACAGCTTGGCTAGATCGTCTACACCACTCGTCAGTGAAGATCACTACAGACAACTCAACCGCGGTCGCTTACATACAGCACCAAGGAGGCACAAGATCACAAGGCCTTTACTGAAGGAGGTTACATGTTATACGCCTTGGTAGACTCAGTGAGTTGCAAGACATATACCGGGCAAGCTAAATATCCTAGCAGATTACCTATCCCGGAAGAACAAGATAGTACCAACAGAATGGTCTCTACATCCGGAGGTGTTCAAGTGGATAACCCACCTATGAGATACTCCAAACCTAGATCTATTTGCCACATGTCTCAACAACAAACTGGGGCGGTCGGGTAGCCTAGTGGTTAAAGCGTTCGCTCGTCACGCCGAAGACCCGGGTTCGATTCCCGACATGGGTACAATGTGTGAAGCCCATTTCTAGTGTCCCCCGCCATGATATTGCTGGAATATTGCTAAAAGCGGCGTAAAACCATACTCACTCACTCACTCAACAAACTACCAGTCTACGTCAGCCCTGTACCAGACCCACTAGCACTCCAAGTTGATGCGCTCTCCATGGAATGGGAGGGAATGTTTGCGTACGCATTTCCCCCATGGGCTCTGAGTACTGAAGAAAATAGAGGAAACAGACGGTGTCATAATCCTCATAGCCCCGGCTTGGCCGAAAAGGGCTTGGTTTCCGAGACTTCTACAACTCCTGGTAGAAATACCTCTGAAACTCCCAGTACGTCACAACCTATTGAGACAACCAAAGACAGACATATTTTACGGCCGTCTCGACAACCTCCATCTTCACGCTTGAAAGTTATCTCGAATAAGATGCAAGCCGCCGGTTACTCTAAATCAGCTGCACAAAGAGTGGCTTGCTCATGGAGAGCAGCTTCATCTGCCCTATACAATAACAGATGGGACAAGTTCGTCGAGTTAGACGGAAAAATTACGATACCTATAGTGGCTGAATTCTTGCTATATCTCAGAAACGACAAGAAATTACGACACGGCACTATCGAAGGCTATAGATCAACCCTGGCATCAGTATTACAACACGATGGCCTATTTATAGGTACCCATCCAGTACTAAATCGACTCATAATGTCCTTTGCCCTGGAAGACATAAAAGTACCACGTACCTTCCCAAAATGGGATCTATCTATAGTATTGTCAGCATTAATGAAAGCACCATATGAACCCATGAGTAGTGCAACATTACTATTAGTCTCCAAGAAAACTGCTTTTCTCCTAGCCATGGCTACGGCGGCTCGTGTGTCAGAACTACACGCTATTGACATCTCCACTGTAACTCATACCCAAGAATGGAAATCAGTGTCGTTCAGATCGCTCCCAGAATTTATTGCCAAAAAACAGTCGTCAACCTTAGGCCCACTCTGACACAGGCAATACACAATACCAGCCTTAAGTAAAAGTGTGGACTTCCCGGATAGATTGCTCTGTCCCATAAGAGCCTTGAGATACTTCATTACAGCAACTCAACCCCGCAGAAAGCAGAGGAAACGTCTCTTTATTACTTGCCCGTGAAGAGATGACCCGTTTAATAAACATACAGCTTTATTACACATTGTGTAATACCAAAACGCGTGCTTATGTACTCTCGGAACACGTTTCACGAACAAATATTGAAAGCTCTCAACATCCCTTGGCTTATTCAACGGCATTGTGTGTGGAGATGATAGATCACTGGGAGGAGCTTATGCACACTCGATGACCCCAGCAACCTTGTTGCTAGGCTGACGTCACATGGCATTGTTTCGCCGATGGATCTTGCAACAAAATTCAACAAATTACGTCATCGGCGATCGTACTCTAGCGCAACGACAGTCGTTACCCTTAGAAGTTAAATTATGTGAGTTGTGACAGCCTTAGCACTACGATAATTTTGTGGGACGAACGCCTGAATTCTAAAGGTGGACCATTGTATGATATTAAATTCATACGTTTCAACTTTTGACGTGTTTGAAGTATTAGTCTGTTAAACTCAATTGGATTATGCCATGGATCGTGTAGGTGTCAGCCTATTTACACTCAACAGTATAATTATAAAAACATTATAAATGACAAGTAATAAATAAAATACTAAACTCGCTCTCGTGTAAAACCAATTTTATGAAACTCGTGAATAGTTGTGGTATCTGACTCGCTTTCGCTCGTCAGATACCACAACTATTCACTCGTTGCATAAAATTGGTATTACACGGGAGCTCGTTTAGTATTCTATATTTATCTCTTGCAAGCCCTCATCTGAAAAGGACATCACAGAGGGCACTGTAGCGGGATGGCTAAAATCAGTTATCACAGATAGCTATAAAATGGCACAAGTCTCCACACCCATTTGGGGAAACAGGCCTCACGAAATCAGAGCACTTGCAACAAGCCTAGCCACATGGAATACAGTATCCATTGAACAAGTCATAGCCAGTTGCCAGTGGAAGTCCCACAACACTTTTTCAAACTTTTACTTACTAGACATACAGACCGATCTAAATGGACTATACACTATGGGGCCCTTGGTGGCTGACCAGGTGATCGTCGCCAAGTAACCTTGTTCCCCTCAGAAGTACCTCATGAACTCAAGGTAAGTTGACTTTGTTACTGGGCTGCGCTATTGATTTAGTAAAACAGGGCAAATGGCAACACTGAAATCAGAGATCGAAGGATTAAGTGATATACGGTAATCTACATGATAGGAAATATTGATGTACTACCACCGGAAGTGACGTCATGGGAGACATCGCACCGGAATAATGTTACGTAAGATACGTTAAATATCACTATCCAAAAGGGCATAACGGTAAACCACGTCAAAGTGATACAAGAAAATAGAAGACATATATCACAATGGGCATGGTTTAACACCGGAAGTGAGGTCACAGATGACGTCATCACTGGGAGTGACGTCATAATATGTCTAAGTATCACAAGGGAATATCTATATATACCCATCATATGATGTTTTGAAAATTCTCTATGTCTAAGTCTTGTAAGTAGACTATTAGACACATCCGTTTAGATCCCCTTTTGGCATATAATCCACTAGCCAAATATCTAAGGGATGCTAGATACCAGAACCCGCCGGTCCCTCTGGTGTATACTGGCACTGATGTGATAGAGGTGAGGTATTCAAAAGAATTATCAAACAATAGTTATCATTGTGAATAATTCTAAGAATACCACCTCTATCACATCAGAAATTAATCCCTCCCACCTCCCCAAATATCTGCATCTACTTGATGAGAGTAATGGGTTGAAAGAAGTGACTAGATTCCCACCTTGCGCATGCGTGGTGGCGCCCCTGGCGAGGGATAGGGTTTCCCTCACAACTATGGATATGTTGGCAGTGTAGTGGACGTCTGTTGAAAATTTATAAAAATTTATAGCGTGGTTCTAAGCATAAACAAAAATTTATGGCAACTGATGTGATAGAGGTGAGGTATTCTTAGAATTATTCACAATGATAACTATTGTTTGATGTCACTACTACACTGCAAGTAAGCATGTATTCAGAGGTGATGGAGGAACATTGTATAACCAGAAACCTATGATTGTGGTTTCAAATGCCCATTCACCATGATTATGTTTCTAGTTTTATCAGCATCATACCCGTGCTCATGGGTTTCACCGAAGTGGTAAACGTCTGAGACCTGCATGACTTCGGGCTTACCTCCCACATTAAGCTGACACGCCGCGCTATAACTGGAATCCTGTTAAAAGCGGTGTAAAATCCAACCCACTCATATGGAGAGCTGGAACTTATAGAAAAGCTGTTCTTTGCAACACTTTTGGTGTAGCTAGCTATGTGGGGTAGACTGTAGCTAACTGAGGAGGTAACATGTTTGCAGGTGCTTCCTGATGGAGGACAAGGGCTACCTGGTGGCTCACCCAGGGCTCATCGACCCCAATGGTAAAGGACCAGTAGAGCAGCAGCATATCACACACAAGGTGGGCACAGCAGACAACCTTACTGTTGCTTCAAATTTGGAATATAGTTGTTATGGATTTTTTCTCAGAGTTTTATTTATGTGGTATGTCTGTTTCATCCTAAAGATTAACACTGTGTAGGACATCTGTAATAGATCAAATTATTTCTAATTCGGACAACCTTTTGCCAATTCCTTCTCTTTGATCCCGATCAGTGTTACCTCCTTTGATCCCTCATGGTCCTTCTCGTCACCCATCATTGCACATGTTTGCAAAGCAGATTTGGTTATCCTTCAACCCCGGACTCAAACATTTGTCAATCCTTTGTTGGGAGGTTAATAAATATTCTAATTGATGTAACATTGCTATGAAGTTATGTACTACATTTAAGACATATACATCAACTGTTCAGTTGATAATATTTTATATTTATACCAAAACTTCAGTGATGACAGCATTGTACCAGAGATAACACATTAATGTGTCATGTTTATAGGAACCCTTGGTGGCTAATGATATATTGTACCACACTGGCTTCGTGCAGAAGAAAGTTTGCAACAAGTATAATGACAGGACGGTACAGAGATTTTACAATGTAAGTGTAAAGTGTTTTTTGCAACTATCATATGGGTATGTAACTTTTATCCTGTTTTGATATATAATTTACATAATCTGTTAGACCCGTGAAGATCTGGGGTAGAATAGGATCTTCAGCAACCCTTGCTTGTTGATTAACAAGATCGGGTGGTCTGACCTGGTTGATGCATGTCATCGTATGCCAATTGCGTGGATTGATGCTCATGATGTCAATCACTGGATTGTCTGGTCCTGACTCGATTATTTACAGACCGCCGTCATATAGCTGGAATATTGCTGAGTGTGGCTTTAAACAACAAACCAACCAACATAATCTATTAATTAGGTAGCAACTTGCAATGTCGACGGGAGCTGCCCAATTGGTATTTATGTGCATTAACTGGGTATTGCACTTGTTTCAGTTCAACACCAGCCTAAATGGGGTGCTCACCAACATGGTGCATGGAGAGCACTGTGCTAGGTACCAGGTATGTGCTTGCACCAGTCCTACGCCTCAACACTTGTCTTTCAACTCACTGCACATTTTTCATTGACAATTGGGAAATGTATCGCCTGTTGACTACAGCATTACATTGTAGAATACCTTTTGAAATAACAGTGGCCAGCACAACTATGAATTTTCTCTCACCTTCATGATAAGGACTATTTCACAAAACAAGTATTGCAAATTAATCTCCCTGCACCAGCCATACCAAATTAAGTGAAAGATTAATATAAACACTTTTGTAGACAACTTTCGATCTTATTAAAATATATGTTGATATTTCCAGATGACACACATCCCCGGTACAAATGCTTTTCTTGGTATTGTCAACCATACCTGTGAGACAGCCACTGCCTTCTGTCCGTGCAGCATGGTGGACCGGCTGTGTCTCAATTGTAACCGCATGGAGCAGAATGAATGTGAGTGTCCGTGTGAATGCCCACTTGAGATGAACCTGTGTACAGGGGAGCTGATGGACTTCGAGGACCTGTGAGTACTTCGTCTTGATGTATTTATCTACTTGAAACTTATCTTGGATCATGATAGCCATTTAACACACACAACATTGATAACTTAAAGCATTTCTTTCATGTCATGTCATGCCATTTGATTGCAGTTATAGACAAATGCTCAGTGGACTTTTCAGTTGTGTTAACAATGACAGTGGTTGTTGTAGTAACCCAAGCTGCTTCCATGCCCCTGAGGAGGAGCGTCTGGTTGTTGCTGACCCGGTTATTGTAGAAGACCTGCAGCAGTGCTACCAGCCTCGGTGTGACCAGCGCAAGGCCAAGATGTGAGTAGCAATGACTGAGGACAAGTTTAGAAATTTGTTAGATTAAGGATGAGAATGCTGCTGCAACAGCTGTTGATCATCCATACGTAGTTACATAGCCAACTTGTATACACCTCATGGGATGCTACACAAAGTACAGGGAAGCAGCCGTTGATCATCCATACGTAGTTACATAGCCAACTTGTATACACCTCACGGGATGCTACACAAAGTACAGGGAAGCAGCCGTTGATCATCCATACGTAGTTACATAGCCAACTTGTATACACCTCATGGGATGCTACACAAAGTACAGGAAAGCAGCCGTTGATCATCCATACGTAGTTACATAGCCAACTTGTATACACCTCATGGGATGCTACACAAAGTACAGGAAAGCAGCCGTTGATCATCCATACGTAGTTACATAGCCAACTTGTATACACCTCATGGGATGCTACACAAAGTACAGGGAAGCAGCCGTTGATCATCCATACGTAGTTACATACCCAACTTGTATACACCTCATGGGATGCTACACAAAGTACAGGAAAGCAGCCGTTGATCATCCATACGTAGTTACATAGCCAACTTGTATACACCTCATGGGATGCTACACAAAGTACAGGAAAGCAGCCGTTGATCATCCATACGTAGTTACATAGCCAACTTGTATACACCTCACGGGATGCTACAAAGTACAGGGAAGCAGCCGTTGATCATCCATACGTAGTTACATAGCCAACTTGTATACACCTCATGGGATGCTACACAAAGTACAGGAAAGCAGCCGTTGATCATCCATACGTAGTTACATAGCCAACTTGTATACACCTCATGGGATGCTACACAAAGTACAGGAAAGCAGCCGTTGATCATCCATACGTAGTTACATAGCCAACTTGTATACACCTCACGGGATGCTACAAAGTACAGGGAAGCAGCCGTTGATCATCCATACGTAGTTACATAGCCAACTTGTATACACCTCATGGGATGCTACACAAAGTACAGGAAAGCAGCCGTTGATCATCCATACGTAGTTACATAGCCAACTTGTATACACCTCATGGGATGCTACACAAAGTACAGGAAAGCAGCCGTTGATCATCCATACGTAGTTACATAGCCAACTTGTATACACCTCACGGGATGCTACAAAGTACAGGGAAGCAGCCGTTGATCATCCATACGTAGTTACATAGCCAACTTGTATACACCTCATGGGATGCTACACAAAGTACAGGAAAGCAGCCGTTGATCATCCGTACGTAGTTACATAGCCAACTTGTATACACCTCATGGGATGCTACAAGTACTGGGAAGCAGCCGTTGATCATCCATACGTAGTTACATAGCCAACTTGTATACACCTCATGGGATGCTACACAAAGTACAGGGAAGCAGCCGTTGATCATCCGTACGTAGTTACATAGCCAACTTGTATACACCTCATGGGATGCTACACAAAGTACAGGAAAGCAGCCGTTGATCATCCATACGTAGTTACATAGCCAACTTGTATACACCTCATGGGATGCTACACAAAGTACAGGAAAGCAGCCGTTGATCATCCATACGTAGTTACATAGCCAACTTGTATACACCTCATGGGATGCTACACAAAGTACAGGGAAGCAGCCGTTGATCATCCATACGTAGTTACATAGCCAACTTGTATACACCTCATGGGATGCTACACAAAGTACAGGAAAGCAGCCGTTGATCATCCATACGTAGTTACATAGCCAACTTGTATACACCTCATGGGATGCTACACAAAGTACAGGAAAGCAGCCGTTGATCATCCATACGTAGTTACATAGCCAACTTGTATACACCTCACGGGATGCTACAAAGTACAGGGAAGCAGCCGTTGATCATCCATACGTAGTTACATAGCCAACTTGTATACACCTCATGGGATGCTACACAAAGTACAGGAAAGCAGCCGTTGATCATCCATACGTAGTTACATAGCCAACTTGTATACACCTCATGGGATGCTACACAAAGTACAGGAAAGCAGCCGTTGATCATCCATACGTAGTTACATAGCCAACTTGTATACACCTCACGGGATGCTACAAAGTACAGGGAAGCAGCCGTTGATCATCCATACGTAGTTACATAGCCAACTTGTATACACCTCATGGGATGCTACACAAAGTACAGGAAAGCAGCCGTTGATCATCCGTACGTAGTTACATAGCCAACTTGTATACACCTCATGGGATGCTACAAGTACTGGGAAGCAGCCGTTGATCATCCATACGTAGTTACATAGCCAACTTGTATACACCTCATGGGATGCTACACAAAGTACAGGGAAGCAGCCGTTGATCATCCGTACGTAGTTACATAGCCAACTTGTATACACCTCATGGGATGCTACAAGTACTGGGAAGCAGGGTTAAAGAGAGAAGTACTCAGCTCTGGGCCCATTTGCACAGAACAATCTTACTTAGAATTGATCTTAGGCTGCTACAATCAACTTTACAATCACTATACAATTGTCCTATTCCACTTGCACAAACCAAACTTAGCGCGATTGTGAGACGGCTTGGAGTAAGATTGAAATCTTCAATGGTGGAGGTACGAATATCTTAAACTCGACTCCTGTCTACAGTTTTCTGCAAATGCGCATAGCTTGCGGTGCATACAATAAGTGGAACCGTAAACGACATACAACATGTACCTCCCTCCATCATACCTTGCACAGTTTCAAGAAAGGTCCCAATTATTTGAAGTATGTTATGACTACCTTTTCAAAACACAGAAAGACGCAGGATTTCAAGAATGCATGGAAGGGAAATAAGAATAATGAATAATGTTGTTTCGAGAAAGCAGTTGTTTAATATATATTCACTGAGTATTAATTATATTGATAACAATATTTAAAAAGTGTGATATTAACATTTGCTATTTATAAAATATTTTACACAAATTTCAAATGCCTCATCATGTGTATTTGCTTATTTAATGAATACATGATTTTCTTTCGTTTAAATTCAGATATAAAAACCGCTTGTCCCATCCCACTCGATTTTATGTTTAAACATGTATGATCTTCCTCTTCAACTTGTATTTATATGTAGATTAATTTAATGATAAATGAAAGGCAAAATAACAGACATGAATGTGACCCAAAAGAAATATAGGGGCAGTTCAGCGATTCAACAACATTGATACACTGGGTAAGGTAGATTGTACTCTACGGGCTTAAGCAAGGGGAAACCACTCCAATCTAGAGTATAAACTAAGATAAGCTGCCCTTGATTTATCCAAAAAGTCTCAGTTACTTAAGATTGGTCCGGACCAATTGTAAGTTTTTGATTGTAGCTTACAGTGATCTTAGCCTGCAATTGCTTTGTGCAAGTGGATTGCAATTGTACCTGAAGACTAAGATCGCAATTTTAAGGATTTACAATAATTGTAGCGCTAAGATCGCTTTGTGCAAGTGGACCCTGGTGTGCATAGAGCTTGTTGTATTGCAGGGACTGTATGGGTGTGCTGGACTGTGAGTGGTGTCAGCTACAGGCAGATGGGAATACACCACTCAAGAACTCCTACTGTGCTAGTCAGAGGGAATGTTTTGGCGGAGTGGTTGGAGCACCCACCCCATATGGAGATGAAATCAGTGGTAAATAGCATTAGGCATTTGATCATGGTCTCTTTACAGATGTTTATGAAACAAACAAGCCTCATGACGATGGAGCACTGATTATTTTACTTGCACTTGCTGCCAAACTATGTTAAGTATAGAAGTGCAATTCACTGATGTAAATACTTCTAAGTAACATGTTGTACTAATACTTTTTCTCGTGTATTTCATATTTGGAAGAAAAGATGAACATTTTGAAACCACTTAACATAAATAGTTATATTCCTGTACAAAGGAGTCAAGTGCACACACTTGATATATGAATTTTGCATGCATATGTGTGTGTGAAAATCTAAAGTGGATATTTTCCAGCCATGGAACAAGAGTTTGACCCCAGCAAGCCAAAGAGTACCCCTGTGGGGCCTGTAGCAGGAGGCATCATGGGCTGTTTCCTATTAGTTGCCCTGGGAGTGTACTGCTACCGCCACCACGTGCATCGCAACTCCCACCACTACATCAGCACACTGCCAGACAACCAGAACCGGATGTCCCACTACTACAATGAGCCTGATGACCCAGAGCCAACTGAGGAGCCAGGAGCAGGTGTGTTGTCTCACTATATCATATCACATCTATATCTAAAATTGTAAAAGGTGTAGACACTCAACTCATTTGAAATATAAAAAGACAGTTAAAAGTAAAATCATCACAGGTGGTAACAGCATATTTTTTAACATTGTACGTCTTGTTTTTAAAGTTTAAGGCTGGCTATGCAAATGAAAAGTGTTGTCCCTTTGGAATCTTTTATATCTGGTGGTCACCTAAACATGTTTGGTTACATACTCAGTTCTGCGTTCTCCATCTTAAACATGGTTGTAACACTGTGGACAACACTCTGGACAGCAGATGACAGCACCTAGACTGATGGCAACCTGTGAAACAGCTTCTACATTATTGAATCGGTTGTCATTGAATTATTTCAAAGCTCATGACATCTGGCACCTGAACATGTTCCTCTGATGTAGTTTTGGTGTTGTTCAGTGTTGGCTGAAACCCACCTGTGTATAGTAGGTCTTCAGCTACCCAGCTTGCTGTAAGAGGCGACTAACAGGATCGGGTTTTAGAACTTGTTTGTTTCTTGTCATTGTATCCCAATTGGATCGATGCTCTTTGTGTCAATCACTGGATTGTCTGGTCAATTATTTACAGTCAGTCGTTATATAGCTGGAATATTGCTGAGTGTGGCATTAAAAAGCAAAAAAACAAAGCTGTAAAACTAATTCTCTCATGATGGTAACCAAGGTACCTAGTTATTTGTCTCGTCAATTTCAGGTCACACCAACTTTGTGTTGGCATCATTCGAGAACCCAGCCAGTATTTCTCCATATCGAGTGAACACATCCTACCGCCGTCCCGCTGGTGGTGACAGTGACCATGGCTACAGTACAATGACACCACATGAAGACAGTGAACATGCCAGTCTGCCTTGCCTGGAACCTCTTCTTATTGGCAAGGACCGATACAAGCCACATGGCCTCACAAAGACTCCTATGTTGCCCCCACCTCCAACAACCAGTAGGCGAAGTCGTAGCCCCACTCCACCACAGACTCGACTGTCCACATACATGCCCATACCAGAACAGACTGTCATACCCTCTGAGTCAATATTGGGGCCTACTACAGTGATTGCAGAAGCCCCACATAGTGTTATTGCCAATGTGCAGGTACACATGGTGGACACACACTGAACTGAAGGAAGCCTAGCACTAGACTGCCAACACACTGGGCTTCATCTCTACTCTAGTGCTCACAAGCTGTGCCAGTGGTGGGGAACAAGGTACACTCCTAACTTCAGTAGTCAATTTCTCAGGGATACCTCACTATGGCAAATGTAGACTGTGTGTGAAGGCCAAATAAACACTGGCATGACTGCCACATGAATGATTTGGGAGAGCCAGCAGGCAGCCAGCTGATCAAGGAGTACACCAGATTGGGAGAGCCAGCAGGCAGCTAGCTGATCAAGGAGTACACCAGATTGGTAGAGCCAGCAGGCAGCTAGCTGATCAAGGAGTACACCAGATTGGGAGAGCCAGCAGGCAGCTAGCTGATCAAGGAGTACACCAGATTGGTAGAGCCAGCAGGCAGCTAGCTGATCAAGGAGTACAGCAGATTGGTAAA
This sequence comes from Haliotis cracherodii, assembly GCF_022045235.1. Classification (NCBI taxonomy): domain Eukaryota; kingdom Metazoa; phylum Mollusca; class Gastropoda; order Lepetellida; family Haliotidae; genus Haliotis; species Haliotis cracherodii. Next base: position 51,690,030 of record NW_027266297.1, on the reverse strand, counting down.
GCCAGCAGGCAGCTAGCTGATCAAGGAGTACACCAGATTGGGAGAGCCAGCAGGCTGCTAGCTGATCAAGGAGTACACCAGATTGGTAGAGCCAGCAGGCTGCTAGCTCATCAAGGAGTACACCAGATTGGTAGAGCCAGCAGGCTGCTAGCTATCAAGGAGTACACCAGATTGGGAGAGCCAGCAGGCAGCTAGCTGATCAAGGAATACACCAGATTGGTAAAGCCAGCAGGCAGCTAGCTGATCAAGGAGTACACCAGATTGGGAGAGCCAGCAGGCTGCTAGCTGATCAAGGAGTACACCAGATTGGTAGAGCCAGCAGGCTGCTAGCTCATCAAGGAGTACACCAGATTGGTAGAGCCAGCAGGCTGCTAGCTCATCAAGGAGTACACCAGATTGGTAGAGCCAGCAGGCTGCTAGCTCATCAAGGAGTACACCAGATTGGGAGAGCCAGCAGGCTGCTAGCTGATCAAGGAGTACACCAGTACACTGTGTGTTTCCAACTTGGATGTGATGATATTATTTAGTGCTCCATTCTATCACCCTCTCACCTGTGTTCACCTCCTCTTGTATTGGAGATGGATTGTTTTCAGTGACAAATACGGACATCTGGTGAATGAACACAGACTACAACAACAGCAGTCATACTGTTGCCAGAATCTTTTCAAAAGCGGGTGTTTGTCAAAATGGCAGTGTTTGGACCAATTTTTGAGCACTAGTACATTGTGTATTTGACCTTGTACAAGTGGACAAAGGCATTTACTGTTTGCTATATTATTTCAATACCTCAGTAGGTATACATGTGGCATTTCCTCACTCTCTCTTCAGTGCAAGGCACATTGAGAGTCATTGTCTCTTTCGGAGATGGCATGTGCAAAAGCTTTTTAAAAACCACAGCGATGAATATGATTGGATAAGCTTGTATAACTTTACTGACCTCTGTGAACAGACATCCGAGTAGAGCCGGACATGTACGGGGTGAAAAAAGTGCTGTATAGTTCGCTAATGTATGTCGGCTAGATGTGTTTGTATATTTCATCCTGTTGTCTAGTGAATTAGGCAGTTGAGTGCTATTTCCTTTTCCATAGCTTTGCTGTGTAGCTGTCTTCCATGGCTGATTACCTCCCTTTCTTGTGTCTGCTACATTCTAAGTCAGTAGCATGTGGCTACATCTATGTGGTTAAGTAACCCCAAAGACATTAATCAGATCACCATACACACAAATAGGGGAGACCTAATGTGATGTGCACAAAGAAGCCTGGTATGCCAGTTACCTCCCAGAATACTGTGTTCTATTGCCATGTTTCGTTGTCATGTTTTTTAAGATGATGAATCAAATTTAGAAAGTTTTGTGCGTGTCAGTTTCAGATCCAAAGATTTTGTTGTTAGCTTTATCAGCTAAGATATATACCATTTTTGATGTTTACACAATACAGCTTTATCCTTTACCTTGTTGTACTTTAAGACACAGGACTTTCAATGTCTACAAAACTATTTATCCTTCATAAAACAAATGGAAATCACTTTCTGTATGTAAAGTATTGAAAAATATTTGTTCATTAAGTAGACAACATTCACAAAGAGTGTCAACGATAGTATGTAACATATTATTGATATGAAGCAGAATTTATGATCTTGCTCGATCTTATGGCCAGCTTTTAGTCGAAAGACTTGTTATTATTTATATCTCAATGAAATATATAGTTGATCTCACTGTGAAAGATTATCAAATGTATTACAGAAGAAAGTTATATTTATGTATTAAGGGTTTCCACTTTCTCGATTTTTTTTTGGGGGGGGGGGGGGGGGGGGGTGCGCGCGGGTGTGGGAATGTTTAATATGTTGATTCTTTAAATACTCCAATGTTTAACCTACGTTTAGTTCAAGTACTGGTAGTCGGATGCTTATGAAGTCAGGTTTTTGGTAAAATTTCAAAGTTAAAGAGGAATATATATATGTATATGATATTTACAGTGTGTACATCATAGTGCAAAAGTATATGTGCTGTAAGTAGTTACCATAGAGTATATGATACAATTATGAAATGTACATATGTAAATAGCACAGAGGTTTTAGCTTTGTATTGTGTGACTGGTTTGCCCCCAGTCTAGTGTTGTGTAGACTGGCAACTCGCAGATTCCTCCTGCAGGCTTCCTGTCCTTCTGTATGTGCTACGTTCATGTAATAGCAGTATCACTTGCTGGACGTGGGGTATGTGTGTGATGGAAGGAACACAAAAACTTAGTTGACCATCACTTTGTTGATATTATGGTTTCCTCGGACATGTGCCTACCAGGGTCTTAACTATGTAGGTTATCTAGGCTGTTGAATGCTAATTGTTATCAAATTTTGTAAGTTGTAAATGTGGCTAATGCTCTTTTGCATTAGCATATTTTGTAATAAAAGAAAAGAATAAAAGTGGTTGTTTTTATTTTTAACGTTTATGAAATATAATACTTTAATGGCACCAAATATGAAGACTACAGATGTGGAACATCTTGCCGACATCATGACACTTTCCTAGAGCTCTCCCTGTTCATGGTGACCTTGAAGCTGCTCCATGTCACGTTTCATATGCCCACTTCTATACAAATCCAGGCAGAAGGATACTAAACTCTTGAGCTATTAAAACCCTCTGTATTAATTCCTGATTTACTGTCAAGAGGCAGATTTCTTCATCAGTTAACATTCTGGCCCTATAGCTGGAGTTTGTGTGCTTGACCATTTAATTATGGTCCCATGCTTGTGGTAAAAGTCTAAGATCTTCAGAACAAACCTGGGGAGATTTAAGTCCATCAGCCGTTTCATCTATCCGTTTACATCTACGTGTTCATTTTTTTAATTACGACATAGGTTCGGGATGTATTCAAGTAGCGTATCTGGATTGTCAAAACCGATCAATCCAGTGTTTTTTCCTGCTCACAAGTTAGTCCAGCTTCCTCGTGTATTCTCACAGTTGTAGTCAATAATACAGGCTAGGGTATCTGCTTCCTACCATCCAACTGTGGGATTAAATGTATTGTGTGAGATAGGATGCGCTCAAATGTTTTTGAAATTTTAGTATAAATTGTATATTTCATTTTACATACTTAGCCTATCTCACAAGCAATATGCCCAACCAACCATCCCACATTTTAGTTCCTCTAGCCTATAGCTCTAAGAAAGAGAATGAGTTGGTAGAGAGATGCAACATGGTCAAAGCGTGGAAGGTTACCATGCACGAGAGAACAAAACTGACCCATAGTTCAAGCACGTTTCCAAAAAGGATCGAAGAAGATATGCACAGTGAGATGGGATAATATATATATATACTGACCCGCTAAAAAAAACGTCGCCCCAAGTAACATTGCATGAAAAGTTATTTTGGCAAAGTTTCTAAAATTTAACATTACATTGGCCGGAAAAATGAAATTTGATGCTAAAAAAACAAAGCAGACGACAATAAAACCGATCGCCCAAATGCATCACGGCAACGGTAACCTGATGCACGTGAGTTCCATGCAAATTGAAATGCACATGTTTTACCCTTATAAAAATCCACCCGGATCTGATAACATTCATTCGTTATTGAATTGCTACCACATGCCAAGATTGACAATAAATCAGCGACACCAAGCCCTAAGATGATTGCAGGCTGGACAAACCGCCCAGCAAGTAGCCAGTGCATTTCAAGTCCACGTAAGGACCATATACAGGCTCCAGCAATGGCGGTACCAGACCACCAACACTACAGATGACCGACTACGTAGTGGAAGACTTAGGGTCACCACCCGACGTCAGAATCGTCAGATTGTGCGATAGCATCTTCAAGATCACTTTGTTACTGCTGCGGAAACTGCTCGACAGACCATGGGGACTAACCAGCGACACATTAGTGTGGACACGATTGTCGACGATTGACGAGCAGACACCTCCACTGTCACAGGCCACACCGAGGACCCATTCTGACACCACGTCATCGCCGGCTTGGTCTTCAGTGGGCAACACGGCACAGACATTGGTGCCACCAGCAGCGGTGAAGAGTCCTCTTCTCAGACGAGAGCCGTTACTGTATCTCAACAACAGATGTCAGAGAGAGAGTCTGGCGACAATGTGGGGAAGATTATTTGGAGAGACTCGTAGGGTGGTCCGAGCATCATGGTGTGGAGTGGAATTGGTCTTGCACAGAAGGTCAGCCCTGTCTTCCAGAACATCAGTCCAGGGAGAGGCAATGGTGTCACAGCAGCTTGGTACATTGATCAAGTCTTGAGACCACACGCCATACATCATTTAGCACTTTGCCGCAACCACGAGTTTCAGCATGATAACGCCCATGCCCATACTGTGAGAGCAACAAGAGACTTCTGCGTCAGGCGATCCTCAGAGTGTGGGCTCAAGTGCCAATGGTCTTCATCAATCGCCTTATCCATTCCCTGTATCGACGTTGCACAGCAGTCATCAAATGCACATGGCGGACACACAAGATACTGACTTGTGATACTGACTTGCGCGAAGCGGGGGATATAGTATTCACGACCGTCCGTACGTCCCACCTGTTTGTTGCCGCGATATCTCAAGAACTACACACTGGATTGTTTTCATATTTGGAACTATGGTGTATATACAGACGCCGCAGACACGTCGGTTTTGGTGACCTTGACCCCATTTTCAAGGTCACAGCAGGCAAATCTGCTTTTGGAGTTGGAAAACAGTGTTGCCGCGATATCTCAAGAACTAATCACTGGATTGTCTTCATATTTGGTACTATGGTGTATATACAGGCGGGGGACATTTCGTCACTTTGTGACAAGTACTTGTTTTCTCAGAGACTAGTGTTGTGTTTCACTTTAAGAACATTTGACACTTTAATTTCAACCTTGATCAGTTTTACCATGTTTAATCTTTTCAATATGTCTCAAAGTATGTTTACAGTGTTTGGGCAAATAAGGTTTCTCATATATCTATCCATGGTGATGTTTCTTTTGCAGTTCAGTATATATACACAATAATCCCAAAGTGCACAATAAGATTTTTTCAGTTCCAAAACCAAAATGAGTTTCGTATATCCACTTTTTCTACATATTTTATCTAACATATCTTAGAGTAGAAAGTTTTGTATTGTTGCAAATATATATTCTTTTGCAATCATATATTGACTGGACCTCCTACTGCCTTGAGATGATGAGTGGATGTGAGTGGTGCTCCAGCCCTTTTCCATGCATTTAGCAACTAAACATTATGTACGCTAGTGTTTCAAACCGTCTGCAGGATTTGCCGCATGCACGCACACCTCTCAACATTTGCTAAGGACCACATCTTTGACTAAGATGACTATTTAGGTCCTAAGCAAATGTGATATATATATATATTTGAACACTAAGTCCAGTTACATGTCTGCTGCAGCAAGGGAACCAGATGGAGCTACCTAGTACCTATCACTGTGTTATTCAGTTTCAATTCCCCGTCTAGGTCTCTGTAGAGAGACCTACTAGCTATATCTAAGACTTCTCAAACAACTCAGATGATGATGAATAAAGGATTTAACTGGGTCCCTTAAAATGCATCTAGTTTTGTTTTACTTATTATCCAGAGTATATATAAATGAAGTCAATTGTATTGAAGATTGAGATTCAGGAACAAGCCATAAACAATAACATCAAATAACAATGACTAGTAACCTAATTTTTATTTGGAATATAATTCAAAAACACTCTGTAACAAGTTTGATGAGAACTTCCGAGATAAGGACAGACTGATCAGAATTCCACCTGTGCCACTCTGCGTTCTACCTCATGCGATGTGACATACTCTCCAACCTGGTTCCTCTTTATTCTCTGGTTTGGTAAACTTGTTTGCCTAGACTCTGTCAGTTCAACTTCATCATCAAAGACAACCTGAAACAAAGGAGCTGTTGGACTGGTGTGTGACTACATCACTTCTTAGAACACATGGTACCCTCTGACTACAGCATTCTATATTGTCATGTCTTCAGCTCGGAATGAAACACTTCGACAAGTTCATGCCAGAATTACATACAAAACTTTATTTTGATCAGTTATAGCCAATGTATAGCAGCACAATACTTCCATGCTGGCCCCAGTGCAGAATCTGGGGCAGAATTTGTCTTAAAGGGGCACTGATCTAACGCAATTCCACGGGACTGGTTGTTGCCTTTGTTATTGTTTTTTCCCAGTGAGTACCCGGATGTATAGCAGAAATCTAGACTAGTTCGCGACCTCTGCTGCGCCTTTCGTAAGCGCATTGGTCACTTTTATGGATACCAGTAGTAATAAGGGCGTATGGTCACATTGATCAACAAAATGAAATACAGTTTTCGAAATAATAAGGAAATGTAGGTATCTTTGGGGGTAGCATAGGTAATGGTGACGAAGTTTTGATAAAGCACTTACTTGGTAATTTTGCGATTTTCGTTTACACTATTTTTACTTGCAACACAAAGTAAATGTTTCACCTAAGCATTGCTTTTTTATAGTGTGTATATTTTACTGTCAAAATGTGTAACATATTTATTAAACGTCTAAATATTTTACAAAGTGACTGAAAAACATTTCGTTGAAAAGTACATTTCTATGCTGTTTGGCTTCTAATCCTACATAATAATCTGTTGTGATGTTTGTAGGCCCTTTAGATCGTCTAACCGTAATCAATCTGGACAGATTTCTAAGTCAAAATGGCTGAAATATTTACACATTTTATAAATTGCCTGAGAGAATCAAATTTTACAAATTGACGGTAATATATACACGCTTACAAAGGAAAAGACCTGTGAAAACAACGTCTATCGCGCATTGAAGAATTTCCCAACCAAGACGTAGAGAAACAAGAACGAATCGGTTTAAATGAAGGAAAACAAAATGCAAATACCATAATTACAACCCACCAAATTTATGTGTATAAATTTTAGGCAGCTTCCTTGTTCGAGGAATGTATCCGTGAATATCCACACAAAGAAACAATATCCCACTCGTCTGCAGCTGTACAAAGAAACTTATTCGATGTCACATGTCTCTGTAACAATCAAATATTTTAAAAGATATTTTTCGTTTCGGGATATTATAACCCGTGTTCGTTTCTCAACTGATCACTTGGATTGTTTCAGGTGTTTCACATAGGTGTCAAGTCTCAAGGGTCGGCTGAGAAAGCCCACGTGACAACTATTTTCATAACTCCACGGTTCCATTGAGTGATAGATAACAATGATCAATCAATCAACGTATTATCAGTTAACCCTTTGAACAAAGTATGTTGTTTTTACATCAGCACTTCACGCCATGACATGAGTGTATTCCCTTTGTTTTAGTAAACCTAGACATGTAAACACTCACTTTTGACATATCCACTGTGCAAGATAACAGTGATTAATCAATCAACGTATTTTCTGTTAATCCTTTGATGACCAGGAACGATCCGTTGATTTACAAAAAAAAGTAAATGAACTGATCATTCATCTCTTGCTTGGCTGCCCCGTGCATATTACATAACACACATTTCACCTCACTTCAAACCTGGATTTAGATTGAATAATTACCCCAGACACAATAAATGCCAAATGGGAACCTTTGTCAGGTAATCTAAGTGGTGCTACCACTAATTGTACCTGTAATAAATTCATTAACTGAGCATCAAGGGTATGACGACAAATACACAAGTGTAGGGTTATACAAGAAAACGTGGATGACAACAAGGGAGTAGTAATCGTATTATCGACGCAATCCGAAACCCGAAAATGCTTTCACTGCATGGATACTTTTTTTAGTATAAACTATAACCATCTGGGGTATTTCCAAATTACGACATCCGATGAGCTCCGCTGTTCTTTTTGTTTCTTTGTTTAGGCTGAAGAAATTAATTAACATGCACAGTTAACCAATCAGTGTTTATGCAAAAATGCGTATAACAAATATTGCCTCCAGCCTCCAAGTTCATTTAGCTGTCCTTGCAGACGGTAGCCTAGTCTGTTGTCACGCTCAGTTGCGTTGCGTATCATCCGGGTACTCACTGGGAAAAAAACAATAACAAAGGCAGCAACCAGTCCGGGGAATTGCGTTAGATCAGTGCCCCTTTAAAGGCCAAGTAAAGTGAAAAACTTCATTGAGAAATTGTTGCAAATATCAATCAATTCCCTAGAAAAAAGTAATCATATCATTCGTTAAAAAGTATTTCAATATCCGAGTGAAAGTACTGACATCACCCGCTCCGTAATCAAATTCCAATACAAATTTTTTTGGGGGTGTGGCTTAAAGCTACCGGCCCAACCAGTCAGGATGTGTGGTCAATCAAGAGCAAATCTAAAAGTGTTGCTATTTCTGTTACCCCCGGTAATGTAGCATAAATAACAAAATCTTACAAAAATAACATTGCATACATTGTTGAGTGTTCGAAACAGCCTTTGCTGTTGACATGGTGAATAAATAAAGTAACATTGTCTTTATGAAACTAGCTTATTATGCTTATGGTGGGGGTTGGGTGACATGCTGTGATATAACTGGAATACTGTTAAAAGCGGCGCTAAACCCAACTCACTCACTCACTCACTGTTTGAGTACCATACACCACACACTGCCATCAGACCTATTTCACACCATGCATGCCTTTCAGGGATTAAGCCCCTGAGACTGAGGACATCTTCAACATTGTTACTAGAAAGGTATAAATTGACATAAGTTGTGTAATGAAAAGGATGAGCAGACAGATTAAAATATCTGAGGCGGCAGCAGGCAGACCGGGTGCCGACCCGATCATCGGAATTGAGCAGAAACCCGTTTTGACCCATGGCAGATTTTTTGTTCATTAGGGGATGAATGTCTGTTTTACACTATTTCAAACTTTCCATTTCAAGTTGCTATGTTGAGTTTACTTGCCCATTTAAGAGCAAATTACTGATGATTGGGTTGTTTTGTGAGCAGGATCAAGTGTTTTCATCATGTTCAAACTGCATGGATCATTGTTCATGTCTGGTCTTGGCTTGATTGTTTAAAGGCCGTCATGAAATATTTGGAATATTACTTACAACAACTTCAAACTTCAAAGATTCACTGTGCACTACTCACCTGCCTCCCCATGTTCTCTCTTCTCCCTGCTGCTGCACATCCCAGCCACAGGACCAGTGCCAACAGTACCAGCCCCATCAGCAGGTAGCTCAGCAGAGCGGGGTAGAGGTGCAGAGACAGGAGCAGACCCCCTGCCTGCACCATGCATAGGCTCACAGTACACACCACCTGATGACACGCAGATTACCATGCACTTTTATTGGACTTTTTAATCCATCACTCTCTCTCTCTCTCTCTCTCTCTATGATAATCTTAATCTTGTAGCCAACTATTACAACACACTGTATTGTTTCACTACATGATATCTCAATGTTTTCTTATTTTTTCTGTTATTTCTTGCATTTAGACGGTTTATAAGTGAGATAAAGCACTCCTCCATGGTTATGGTCGATGAAGTAAGGGTTTCGGCATTGTAAGACCAAGGAGCTTACCGATACCTGTTGCCTTGGTCTTACTTCAACCATAACCTTGAAGCCGTGCTTTATCCTTTCCATATAGACCTGAAACTACGCAACAATTTCATCAAGCATTTCAGGAGTTCTGATTTCAAGGTGAAATATTATTGGATGATAATAATTCACCATAACATACACTAACATATATGACCCTGCAAGCCAAATTAGCTATGAACACAAAAGCTGTGAGGGGAAGCTGTGAGGTATTTTGAGATGTTCATGGTTTGTCTTGTCACGAAACATAATTCATAGCCAGCTCTGCCTTGTCACTAAACATACCTCCAGCATCAGATGGATATTCAAAGGCAGCCTCTTCCATGAACATTTTCTGTGACACGAAAATAGATGTTAATAACTTACATCAGTTGAAAATGACAGTCAAAGGAATATCAAAGTTGCTGTCATCATTGAAATTATTACATTTTCCACATAGTCTGGGAGCCAAAAGACACACAGAAATACAATCTACTAAGCATTTAGAGCAGAATTGTTATACTACCATTTTATGCAGATTTCGAATGAATGCAGGATTTGCAAAGCATGTGCACTGTCAACTTGGTGTCGACCGATAGTTTCCAAATCTTTTCATGTTTTTATTCAAGGTGCACAAATGATTTGATACACCTCGCAAGGCAAGACCCGTTTTATTACAACAAAGATCTCGATAATTGTCAGATTGTCTTGATTTAGCTTTGCCGTATTGTTTGAATTAAATGTAAGTGATAAGAGACATGGAATCTGATTGGTCAGTAGGAAGGACAAAGAAGTGACGTAACTTGTTACACTAATGGTGGCTCTACAATTGAGCCACAAAATTCCAGCGTATTTTGGCAAGAGTCCATTTAGGAGATAAACTTACTGTGTTTTTAATGAAGAGCTAGATCACCTGTAGATTTAACCACACTTTATTGAGTCAAAAATGTGATGAGGTCACCAAATTGCTTGTCTCAGAGGTGGTTATTGATACCTGATTGTCCAATCGGATTCAAATAATTTCCACATCACATTCATGGTAGAATACAGTTTGAGGAGGAGGTCATTTTAAGTCAAGTGCAGTTGCTCTTCTGGTTTCTTCTTATTTGTGTTTCTAATTACAATATATCATTTTCTATTTCTTCATATTTTTTCTCTTTTACTTTTTTCAAGTGTGTAGAATATGAGAAAAGTTTCAACAAAAGTTGTGACCTTGTGCCCTCTTGATGCTGTATATAGGCTGCAACTGTGGTGTTGTCTGTCGCAATTAGTACTGACAAGCTTTAGATGAGCAAACCTGATGACAAGGGTGGTTATCAGCCATGGGCTGATTGATATGGCGAATGATAGAACTTGAACCTCTGACATTTGACTGCGAATTGAAGATAAGGTTGACAGCTTGGATGAATGGGAACATGAAGACAGGCATCCTGTAAGTCTTATCATCCAATCTTCTAATCTGGGGGAGCTCCTTGGCTTTTTGACGGACTTCATTTGGAACTTGTGAGGGCATACTAGATAGTCCTTGTTGAGTACTTTTAGATGAATTATCATGTGTATTTCTGATGTATTTTCTTTGGTAGTGAGAAGACCGGAGAGAGAAGCCCTTGGTGGTGTCTGACTCTTTTCATGCACTGATGACTCCCTTGACTAGAAGCTGAGTGGCTGGTGGTACGCACTGGTGGTATGCTTTCTCTGGAGGTGCTATGATATCCTTGATAAGCTGAAACATTGCCCCAATATAGATGGTGTCTTGAGTAGATGCCAAATCTGACTTGTCGGGGTGAACCTGGAAGCCCGGGTATGTGAGTAGTTCAATGAAGGCCTGTGACTTGTCCTGAGAGTCGTTGATGTAGCCTTGTAGTCTTACTACCTGAAGATGAACAAATCTGATAACAGGGGTGGTAATCCAGGTAAATAGCCATGGAGTGATCAGTATGCCAAACGGAAGAATGTTGACCTGGAACTTCTGCCTGTTGACTGCAAATTGTAGAAAAGGTTGACACCTTGAATGAATGTGAACATGACGATAGAGGAGTAAGTCTAGGCTTATCACCCTCATCTGGGAGTGTTTCTTAACTTCTGGACAACAAGACTTTGACATTGTAGATGTACCCTCTTCTTACAACCTCGAGGGCCAGACGTATTCTGTGATTGACTTCCAATTTTTGGTGTACTGTATCAGATGACCCCTGAGTGGTCCAGGGGTTCCGGTAGTGTTGAATTTCAGTAGCCTGCAATCAATGTCCGCAAGACAGGCAAGGACAACAGGATTTGGAGATATGTGTTGAACTTGAGATGAGTCACTCATATCTTGTCGAGACCACTGCAACGCTGCATAAGGTCTGTTTAGGTGTAGTTGGCCTTGGGACGTGCTGATCTGTCTTGCCAGGATGGGGCACGTGAGGAGTCAAGTCTTGATGCCACATGTCTTCACTTGGGAGGATCTTGCTGAAGTTGATAATCTGCTGTATGTTTCTGCATTCTGAAAGCCATGCTGATGGTGGGGGGAAAGAGATGACGTCTCTGATGCTGGCAGCAAAACAGTTGATGTAGGTAATGACGTTTAACATCTGCTTGTTAACAGCGTTAAGGTCCTTGAACCTGGCCATCTCAACTTGCATCTTGGTAGACGGTGATCTCCTGATAGTCTTCGTTGATGGTAAGATATTCTGCCAGTGACAATCGTGAGCATTGATGGCTCTGGATGTGTGCAGTGATAGATCTATCTATACATTGTCAGTATAAGAAGGGAAGGGGGGTGTGCTAAACTCCTCTGACTTAGACACCGGCTCTTCGTAGCCCACACACTCAAAAAAGGATGCAAGTAACTCTAACCTATAACTCACTTCTTCACATGGTCTGTATCATTCTCCTTTACAAAATCACACAAGAACCTCAATCCAATGCTTCTAGGAGACAGCATCAGTTGACATCAGGACTATTTATATACTTGTGTGGGTGAGTAGCTAGCATCAGTTGACATAAGGACTATTTATACACTTGTGTGGGTGAGTAGCTAGCATCAGTTGACATCAGGACTATTTATATACTTGTGTGGGTGAGTAGCTAGCATCAGTTGACATCAGGACTATTTATATACTTGTGTGGGTGAGTAGTTAGCATCAGCTGACATCAAGGTCCACTTGCACAGAACAATCTTAGTTACAATGATCTTAGGCGCCTACAATCAACTTTACAAGCATCATACAACTGTACTTTTCCACTTGCACAAACTGTTCTTAACATAATTGGAAAACTGTTTGGTTTTATAGCTAAGATCAAAATCTTCAACGTTGGAGGTACAAATATCTTTAACTCAACTCCTGTCTACAGAAGAAAGGTCCCAATTATTTGAAGGAAACGATTACTAGAATGATGGCATGTATTATTTTTGTTCTGCATTGATACTGTTGTGATTTAGGAATTGTGCGTTTAATATTGTAACTGGTGAAATACTTTCTCATGTTTTGTTAAAAGTATTGAAATACGAATAATACATTCATAAATTTGGGTCTAGAGTGTCAAATATTATGAAAATTAAAATATATATATATATATATATATGGGGACTGCCTCTGTGGTGTATCGGTAGAGAGTCCCGCCCGTTAGCAGATGGTACTTGTTGTTACCCTGTCATTAAAGACTCGGTTGGCTCGGAGTCAGTATACTGTATCTGAGTGGTTTATTCATGTTGAACTGCAGCATGGTGCATGCATGTCGATATATACATGTAATAATCTTGGAAGCAACGTTAAACCCAATTTCACCTCACCTCACATATATTATATGGGAATTAATTACATTAATTCTTTTTAAAAAGTGTGAATTTTACTTTTGCTATTTAAATATTTTACAAAAGTTTCAAATGTCTAATCAAATGCATTTCCTTGATTGATTAATATGTATATTTTTTTTTTTAAATTCATAATTAAAACTATTAGTCCCTTGTCCCACTCAATTTTCAATTTAAATGTGTCTGATTTTGCACTTCAACTTGTATTTAATTGTAGATTATTTTAAGACAAAAGACAAAATCGCTGACACGAATATGACCCAAAAGAAATGCAGGCGGAGCTCAGCGATTCTACAACATTAATACACTGGGCAAGGTAGATTCTACGACGGTGTATACAAAGGGAAACCACTCCAATCTAATAAACTTAGATTAGCTGCCCTTGAGTTATCCAAAAGGTCACGGGCGTTACCCGTTTTAATACCTCCCTTGATTAGCGAAAAGGTATGTTGTTTCACCCTTCTTTCAGCATTGAGTCAGGTGGGAGCATTGACTTGATAGTTATGTGGTTCACTATAGCAATTAACAATATTTCTACCTTAAATCTGAGGTGCATTCTTTGCGTTGTTGAAGTGTTGATTCGAATCATACAGATTAAACAAAATAAAGACACAATCTTTGAACGTGAAGCAGTTTATTTATGTGAAACAGACCCTGTCTTGCACGCCATTTTGTCAAGTTTATTCAGGGGAGTACAATGATCTTGGCTACAATCACTTTGTGCAAGTGGATGGCGATTTTAGCCAAAGCCAAAGATCGTGATCTTAAGAATTTACAATAATTGTAGCACTAAGATTGTTCTGTGCAATTTGACCCAGGACTATTTATATACTTGTGTGGGTAAGTAGCAAGCATCAGTTGACATCAGGATTATTTCATTACCTGTATGGGCGAGCAGCTAGCAGCAACAATAAGTAGAGGCCTGAGATTGACAGCAGAACAATGGATTGTTGAAGGGGACTGTTGAAAAAAGGACACAGAACAGTAGTAGAACACTCATACATCCCTGACACACCCTCTCCTTCACTACACTAGAGACCCATGAAGATCCGGGTAAGAATAGGCCTTTAGCTTGCCATGAAAAGCGACTATACATGTCATTAGAGGTGACTAATGGGATCGGATGGTCAGGCCTGCTGACTTGGTTGATGCATGTCATCACATCCCAATTGTGTGGATCAATGCTTACGATGTCAATCACTGGATTGCCTGTCCAACTCGATTATTTACAAGCCGCTGTCACATAGCTGGAATCTTGCCGATTGTGGCATTAAACAAAAAACAAACAAACTACACAAGATGTCTGACTTACCCATCACTGACACACCCTCTCCTTCACTACACTAGGAGTCATGCATACCACACACTGACACACCCTCTCCTTCACTACACTAGGAGCCGTGTATACCTATCACTGACACACCCTCTCCTTTATAACACGAGGAGTCATGCATACCACACACTGACATACACTCCTTCACTACACTAGGAGTCATGTATACTACACACTGACACACCCTCTCCTTCACTACACTAGGAGTCTTGTATACCCATCACTGACACACCCTCACTACACTAGGAGTCATGCATACCACACACTGACACACCCTCTCCTTCACTACACTAGGAGTCTTGTATACCCATCACTGACACACCCTCACTACACTAGGAGTCATGCATACCACACACTGACAAACCCTCTCCTTCACGACACAAGGGGTCTGGTATACCCATCACTGACACACCCTCTCCTTCACTACAGTAGGAGTCTGGTAAACCCATCACTGACACACCCTCTCCTTCACTGCACTAGGAGTCTGGTATACCCATCACTGACACACCCTCTCCTGCACTGCACAAGGGTTCTGGTATACCCATTACTGACACACCCTCTCCTTCACTGCACTAGGAGTCTGGTATACCCATCACTGACACACCCTCTCCTTCACTGCACAAGGGTTCTGGTATACCCATCACTGACACACCCTCTCCTTCACTGCACAAGGGGTCTGGTATACCCATCACTGACACACCCTCTCCTTCACTGCACTAGGAGTCTGGTATACCCATCACTGACACACCCTCTCCTGCACTGCACAAGGGTTCTGGTATACCCATTACTGACACACCCTCTCCTTCACTGCACAAGGTTTCTGGTATACCCATTACTGACACACCCTCTCCTTCACTGCACAAGGGTTCTGGTATACCCATTACTGACACACCCTCTCCTTCACTGCACAAGGTTTCTGGTATACCCATTACTGACACACCCTCTCTTTCACTGCACAAGGGTTCTGGTATACCCATTACTGACACACTTTCATTCACTACACTAGGAGCTCGACTTTCCACATGTTACTTACTCTGTAAGCATGGTGTTTGTAACTGCAATGCTGATAACTTTTCTCACCATCACCAGAGAGTCCCAGAAACAGCAGCGGTTGTTGTACGAGTCATACACAAACCTGCAACATGACAAGTAGTCACTACAAAAAACATGTCTATGAATTGATATATGAGTCACATTTTCAAGAGGAATAGAACATATTTATCTGAACAACTTGTCCTGATATATATCTATTGATGAGTGACTGAGTTACTATTGCAATTACACACCAACTGATAATTGGTAATAATGGGCATTAATTACCTGAATATTCACATTAGACTACTTTATGGTTTTAACCTCTCACAGCAAGAATTTACCATATCCATGTTGCATTTATTAAACTAATAATCATTCAACACTTAATCGGTTTTAAGATTTGTAACTGCAAACATTGTATAATGTGTCACCCATATCTCGCTGACTTGCAGTCCAGGAGCCCCCACTTCCTTTGTCGAAGTGTGAAGAATATGAGCAGGAGAGGCAGCAGTACAATGTACACCAGCAGTAACAGCGTCAACAGAAAGTTGAGGGTCTACTCACATAGGACAAACTTCATACAGAGATATGGAACACTAAAATTCAGGGCCTTTTCAAATTTGCCAATTGTCATTTTCAAAGCTTTATTAGAAGGGTTATTGGCCTTACTCTGTCAATATTTCATTAAATCTAGCAAACAATATATTAGTATTTTTATTATACATTTTCTACCAAGATTTATTTTTCATCCAACACAAAAACAAATTAAGGCAGTCATAAATTCTTCAGGGTCTTTGACACACAAATCTATCACTGTGATAAATCTCACTTAAACATCTTTGCTACATATTTTTGTGTGCTTGATTGACAAGTATCTGTCGTTTTGTACAAATTCAAGACTTTTCAAGTATTTTGACGAGTTTCAAGGTTTTTCAAGGTTCACTCAAAAAAATCGAGGCTTTTCAAGAGTGACCTTAATATTCAAGGCTTTTTCAAGCCGTAATGAACCCAGTAGAAACAATTGCACTGCAATGCCATAATACAATTCCTTGTCCTTGCAGCAGACAGACTCCAAACAACATGTAACTAGGAAAAAGGCATATGGTATGATATGAACTCAACAACTCATTAATTAGTAATTATCTAAGTATTATCAAAAATATACCAAAACACACATAGCTGTTTCCTATCTTATAACACCTTACCTTGACCTTTATAAGATTACAAAAAGGTCAGGGCCTAAAGAAAAGGAAGCCTTCATTATATCTTCAAGTATCTGTTAGAATGTAAACTTAAGTTACTGTGTGTTGATATTTTATGGACATTTTATTTGCACTATTATATGCTTTACCTAATCTTATACATGTATGTTAACCGGAAATGATGATCAGAATTAACTGCCCCTGATGTTTCAATATATTTGTCTGTTGACATTCATGCATCGTCAATGTCAGACATGTCAGACTGTTTGATGGAGATAAAGCAAAATACAAATTATGGGATGTAAAATTTCTTGGACAAATGAGATTGCAGAAACTTTATGATATGAATGTAGCACCCGAGGAAGATTGGGGAACAACCGCTAAAAATGCTGATGCTTTTTACCGAGTTGGTTCAGCGTTTAGATGACAGAAGGTTGAGTCTTATAATGAGGGATGCAAAGACGATGGGAGACCGGCGTTGGAGAATTTACAGGAGCACTACATTGGACGGGTAAGCCACGAATAATATCATTATACATAGAGCTTACATTGTTGAATATGGGCGACCATGAATGTTACAGACTACGTAGTTAGAGGAGAAACTGCATCGACTTCATTGAAAGTGACAGGAGAGGCAATCAGTGACAATTTATTGATAGCCATGGTTCTTCAAGGACTCTCTCCCTCTTTCAAACGTTTTCAACTGTGACCAGGCAGAAGGAAAAGCAAGTGACGTTTGTCAAGTTTAAAACGGCTCTTAGAAGCTATGAAGAAACAGAAAAGATTCAACCTACACCCAGTTGTGAAGACAGTGTCATGAACTTTCAATGTTTCCCCATGTGGGAAGCCCAGGCACTGGCCATTGGAGTGTAGAAGTAGAAATCAAGGTTATTCTGGTGGTGAAAAGAAAGGTTACTGTGGACATCAGAAACAAGACAGTTATCAAAGTATACAGAAGAAACATGCATCAAGTTACATTGGACGGAAGAGATCAGGTAGGTGGTGTGATGTTTGAAAGAACTCTACCCATGACACCAGGGTCTGTCGTCAGTGTTGATCATGTTGCCAGTGTAAGTGAGGACAGAGTGAATACTCTACTCGTGGACTGTGGGGCAACTGCCCATATCATAACTCACAAATCCAAGTTCTTGACATTTCATGACAAAACACAAGATCACTGCATCGAATTGGCTGATGGAAGCAGAGCGAATGGTATTGTACAAGGAAGAGGGAGTGCTGACGTCCTGTTGTGTGATGTAAGAAACCGGCAACAACTTATTGTGTTGGAGAATGCTTTGTATGTGCCATCCTTCAACCAAGACATTTTTTCAGTGCAAGCAGCTACAAGTAAAGGCACATCAGTTCACTTCAGTCCAGAGAGTGCAAATGTCAAGACTCCAGATGGTACAATGTTTGACATCCACAAGCATGGGAAGCTGTACTTCTTGCACAATACTGCTCCATCCAAGTGTGTTGTGCATTCAGCCAACCACTGGCACAGAATCCTTGGACATTGTAACATGAAAGATGTGATGAAGCTGGAGAATATTGTGAAGGGAATGAAGATAGCTTGTAAAGATACTGAGCTATGTGACACCTGTAACAAAGGGAAGATGTCACAGTGGAGAAATAGAGATCCAGACAGAAGGGCGATAACTCCACTTGAAGTTATTCATTGTGACTTGGCGGGACCGATTGACCCAGCAGCTCGAGGTGACTTTCGATGTGTATTGTCATTTTTTTATGACTATTCTGGAATAATCACCTTGTATGTCCTGAAGCAGAAGAGTGGTACTGCCACATCAACGGTGAAGTTCCTTGCAGATATATCACCTTTTGGTATAGTTTAAACAATAAGGTCAGACAACAGTACAGAGTTCACATGTGAGAAATTTAGAAGTATCCTCACAAAGAACAGCATTAGACATCAGAAGTCTTCACCATATTCACATCAATATGGGAGTGTTGAACGTGCCTGGCGTTCACTGTTTGATATGGCGAGATGTCTGCTGAAGCCAAATTACCCAAGTCGCTGTGGTCCTATGGTGTTATGACAGCAGCATGCATTAGGAATCCATGCTACAACCAGAGACTGAACATAACTCCTTTTGAAGCAATGACAGGTAAGAAGCCCAACCTGTCAAATATGCATGTGTTCAGCATGTGTTTTGCATTCGTCCAAAGCAAAAAGAAACTGAACGAACAGAGTGAAAAGGGCTTCTTTGTGGGATACGACAGAGAAAGTCCTGCTTTTCTTGTATACGTTCCTGAGAGAAATGAAGTAAGAAGAGTGAGATGTGTCAAGTTCAGTAGACTGTGAGATATATGTGCAGCAACCGGAAGGTTTTGAAGTAAAGCCACAGACTGGTGAGAAACTTGTTTGGAGGTTGAAGAAATCCCTGTACGGCCTGAAACAAAGTGGTAGGAATTGGAATTCCTTACACGTTCCTGGTTGAAGATCTGTACTCGAACCAATCACTTGCTGATCCTTGTGTCTACCACAAGACGACTGAATATTCATTCGTAATTATGGTAGTATGGGTCGATGACATCATTTGTGCAGAGAAGACGACCATACTTCATGGGATAAAAGATTCTTTGTGTCAGCAATTCAAGATGAAGGACTTGGGGAGGCTGTCATGGTTTCTGGGAATAAAGTTCAAGTGGAAGAACAACAGTGTTGAAATGAACCAGAAAAAACATATTGAGAAGATGCTGGTGAAGTTCAACATGATGGACTGTAAACCCAAGGCAACTCCTTGTGACCCGGGTGCTGATAAAGAAAGGTAGACAAACGCAACTAAACTGGAAGATCCCAGACTCTACAAAGTGTTGGAAGTCTGATCTATATTATGACTGTGTAGCGGCAATAAAATTTCCGAGTCCCAGTGTAAAGTCTGAAAGTATACCCCCCCCTTCAAAGTATACCCGGGTAGATTCTGGGGCCTTCCAGAATCTACCCCGGGGTAGATTTTTGGAGCTCCCAGAATCTACCCCCCTTTCCCAGAATCTACCCCGGGATATAATCTGGGAGCTCCCAGAATCTTACCCCGAGGTATAACCTGGGAGCTCCCAGAATCTACTGCAGCCCTTACTTTCTTACTTACTTTGGAGATTTAACTTGCGCTTTCCGACTGATGCGTATTTCGCACATGGGCCCGGCCATTTAATGTGTTTCCGAAAGGGGCGAAAGTGGTCTGTGCAACCCAAGAGGGGGGTTTAGGGGTTGCTTATATAGAATTTTGGAATTTTGAGATTTGGAATAAATGCCGATGGGGTTGGTGAGGAGAACTAAGGGAGCTGGGTATGGTGGATGTTTGTTTATGTGATTTTCATTTGGTAGATTATAGTGTTTTTAGATGTGTTTTATTAGTTCCGTTTTGATTAAGAATACGCCTAAGGCCTTGAAGTTTTCTAGTTTATTTTGTGGGTTTAGTATTGCTCCTAGAGTGAGAGCCTTGTTTAGATTGAGAGTGGTTTGTAATGCGGTTTGATGTGTTAGGTAGTGTGTGCAATGGATGAGTGGATGTTCTGGGGTTTCTAGTTTTGCAGTGTGGGCAGTTACCTGTAGTATGTTTTTTTATATTTTTTTTAGATGGTTATTTAGGTTGGTGTGTCCTGTTTGTAGTTTAGTGATTACTCTGTCGATTTTTTTTGATGGATGGAGAGTTTTTGGTTTGGTTAGTGGTTTGCTGAGTACTTTTTTGATTTGGCTATTTGAGTTTAGATATAGGTTATGCCATTTTTTGGTGATTTTTTGCTTGTTTGTTTCTGATTTTGAGAGGGTAAGTTTAAGTTTATTTCTGGGATTTTGAGGGATAGTTTAAGTGCCTTATCAGCGTTTTCATTACCGTATATTCTTACATGGGTGAAATCCACAAGAAGGTTATTTGCCTGCCTTACTTAGGTCGTTGGAGCTTTTAAGTATTTGATTTATTAATTTAGGTCGGTTTTTGGTATTTTTGTTTTGGAGGGCTTGCAGTCCACTTAGGGAGTCGGTAAGTATTAGGATTTTTTTTGTGGTTTTTGGATTCCTGATTATGGAGGGCAGTCTTGATCTCTCCTGGTCAATTGCTGTAACAACATTGTCATCTCATTAAGTTAACATAAATGCCTTTTTAGTACACATCTAATTAGTTTTAAAACATGCATATCCTGTTATTTAAATTGAGAAGACAAAGGTGGGCACCAGTTTTTCCAAACAGTAATCATAATAAAAGAAATCTCACATGTGAGATGAGAATGTGACTCATTTGAATAGGTTATACGCATGTATATATATATAAATGCAAAGGTACAGATTTTATATGGCATGACGGACTCCTCTCAAAACTAGCACAAAATGGAGTTGAAGGGAACATGGCAAACTTCATAGACAGCTTCCTGCAAGACAGGTCGCTATCAGTTAAAATAGGGAACAATCGATCGGATCCTATGGCACTGGACAATGGCACGCCACAAGGCAGCATCATAAGCCCAACCCTGTTTAATATCATGATCAATGATCTTTTTGACCATGTCAACTCTCCTACACAAACTTCTAAGTTCGCTGATGACGGAGCAATATGGGTAAAGCACAGAGATATCTCACAAATCAGAAAAAAACTCCAGTCAGCCCTGGACGGAGTAGATCAATGGTGCAATAAATGGGGATTCACCCTTTCAAGTGAAAAAACGGTTGGAGTTCTATTCAAACGCCGGGGGAAAGATGCTATGATATCCCGTGTCTCCATAAAAGGCAAACCTATCAAATTCGAAAAATCTGCAATATTTCTTGGAGTTATCCTTGATCAACACCTCACTTGGCGCAAGCATATAGAATATGTGGAAAACAGATGTCAAAAAGACCTGAACGTATTACGGGCAATTTCAGGCACATCTTGGGGCACATCGAGGGACACTCAGCTGGACCTCTACAAAGCTCTTATCAGATAAAAATTGACTATGGTTGTGAGGCTTTTCACTCAGCATCAAATACTGTCTTGAGGCGCCTAGACAGAATACAATACAAAGCCCTAATGCTGGCCACAGGCACCTCACTAGAAGCACTACAAGTAGAAACGGGAGAACTCCCATTGAAACTAAGAAGAGAGCAGGCAATATTATCATTCTGGGGACGAACATCAAACCCTTTGGTTAAAAAGATATGGCAAGACAAAAACACTTGAGATGAAGCCCTAGCTCGAAAAAATCCCTCACTAAAGCCATCTGGGATATTAGTGCGTGAACTCATTCGAAGTCACAATTGCGATGACATTCAGCCTCCAGAAAGTCATTACAAAGGGTTACACCCTCCCTGGACTTTACAAACTCCCAAAGTTGACACTGCTTTAACATCAGAAGTCACTAAAAGAGAAAACCCAACCCTACTACGATCAGTAGCTATCACTAAAATTCAAACTACCTGGGACAGCTGGGCCCATATATACACTGATGGATCCAAGAATCCTATCAACAACAGTGCTGGTTACGGGATCCGTATCCACAGCTCCAAACCCCAAGCACATTCAGTTCGCTTGCCTGATGGTCAGTCAGTATTCACAGCTGAATTGGAGGCAATTCATCATGCACTCAAACTCATACCGGAACTCCCGGAAGCAAAGGCAGTAGTCCTATCAGACTCGCTAAGTGCACTTCAGGCCATCAGTGGGAGAAACTCAAACTCCAGGCCAAACACAGTCAACAATATTCTATACGAATATACAAAACTATCGGACCAAGGGCAACAGGTGGAGCTGTGTTGGATCCCCTCTCACATAGATATTCATGGAAATGAAAACAGAGCAGCCAAGGATAAAAATGAAATCATATCAATATAAGAAAAAAGAAATCATATCAATGCAAAAACAGAAATTATGTGAACACCGAACTCACAATAGATATGTGAACCCTTCTCACACACAGGAGTCCCAAAGATGGACAGGTCAGCCGAAATTGCCTAGGCAGAAGGCGACCTCTTAAACACCTAATGCAACAACAACAACAGATTTTATCCCAGTTGCAGTTTGTACTCCAAGCGAGCAACACCTCCCAAGCCAGGACAGAGCATTGCCTGATAGCCAGCCAAGGAGAACTCCACCATCGGTAATTATCACGTTATCCTTTCAGCCTTATTCACATACTCTTAAAATCACTCTCACCGTTTGTTTGTTTGTTTGTTTGTTTGTTGTTTAACGCCGAACCTAGCAATATTCCAGCTATAGGACAGCGGTCTGTAAATAATCGAGTTGTGGCCAGACAATCAGTTGCAGTTTGTACTCCAAGCGAGCAACACTTCCCAAGCCAGCACAGAGCATTGCCTGATAGCCAGCCAAGGGAACTCCATCATCGGTAATTATCACGTTATCCTTTCATCCTTATTCACATACATCACTCTCACCGAATTAATAAAAAAAAACCTAAATCCTTAAAAACAACAACACTCAACTCTTATAAATAACCAACACCTTATCCTCCCCCATCTCCCTAACACAGCTCGCACTCATTTCTACTCACTACCCACGCCAACCACTCAAACACACCCTTTGACCCAACTCCTAAAAACAAAAAACACCTAATCCCCCTTCTCCTTAACACAACGCACGCTCTTTCCTACTCACCACCCACGCCCACCACTCACATACCTCTACTCCTTCGACTAAATATCTCCTAATCCCTGCTTTCCACTTGTCTCACCTAATCCCAGCCTTCCAGCAACAAAATAAATCTTTAATGATTAATGCATTTCCCAAACCCTCCTACTAAAACCAACAACAAATAACCACCGCAACCTCCTCCACCTCCTAAACACAACTCATCCAGTAAAAACAACAAACCAACTCACCTCCCCAAAACACCACTCCCACTCCACCACCACTCACCACAACACACGCTCTCCAACTCTCCAACACAACACCCAAACAACTCGCAGACATTCCAGCTACTTACTCACCCACGCCTGCGGAAGCGCACAACACCTCCGGGAGGTCACTCGAAAAAATCGTCCCGACCGAGTATGGCGAAAACACGACACACACCACCCCCACCAAACCAGCTAACTCGCCACCTCAAAACACCAAAAAACGCAAACTCGACACATCCACTCCACCTCCATCGCCCACACCCTCTCCGGCCGCCTACATCACCACCTTCGCCCTCTACTTCTTCTCAGCAGGCTCAGGCACCACTCTCTCACTGGAACTTTCGGCAGATAAAATAGGACTTTGGTTTAAAGGAGAAAAAATAAATTACAACAATATTAAAAAAGCCAACAAAGGATACCAGATAATCTTCCCTAACCGAGAATCTTACAATGCAGCAAATAAAATAACTCAAATATTCCACATCACGGTAATCAAACAAACACCTAATTGGCAACAATATACACGAGGCGTAATTAGGGTTAACCCAAGGGAAACAACTGAGGACATACAATTATACTCTCTAAAAGCTAACATAAACCAAGACCAAAACCCTCAACCCCTTATCACCAGCACACGTAGAATAACCTCAACTAGAAACGGAAAAACGGTCCCAACCTCCATTGTCATAATCAACTTCAAAAAGACCGCTAAATTCCCTGAAGCCCCCAAACACATATCCTTCGGAGCCCACACCAACTTAGAAGTCAAACCCTATATAAAGCAGGTTAAGCAATGTTCAAAGTGCCTGAAATACAACCACACTGCCTCCCAATGCACATACCGTAAAACTAAATGTAAAATACGCACAGACTGCCCAGGCACATGCACACCCTGCTGCATCCACTGCAAATCCACCCTACACACTTCACTTTCAAACCAATGCCCATACAGACACACACTCACCAAGCAGGCCAACAAACACATAAACATAGACACGGCTAAAATCCAAACACGAAAATTTGCTACACCTGAATCTAAACCACTCCTCCCTACACCACACCCAAACACCATCCCACAAACAAACACCACACCCATAACCGACAGCTCTGTCTGAGGCCCCTACCGAGAAACCGCACCCACCTCACACACACAAGCAGCCACTCAACCAACCACGAACCCTCCCACATCTCACAT
The DNA here is from genome assembly GCF_022045235.1 of Haliotis cracherodii. Classification (NCBI taxonomy): domain Eukaryota; kingdom Metazoa; phylum Mollusca; class Gastropoda; order Lepetellida; family Haliotidae; genus Haliotis; species Haliotis cracherodii. The sequence continues at coordinate 51,665,150 of NW_027266297.1, read as the reverse complement.
AGCCAAAACATCAACCCCCGCATGCAAAACAAACCTCAAAATGACCACCACAACACGACCCTCATCCAAGCACCCTACAGTCCATATGGCAACAACACTCTCCCACAAGCAAGCACAACAACAAAACACAAACACTAAGAAATCATCAGCTACACCCATCCCGCAAACACCTACACAATCCTCCACATCATATGCCTCCCCCATGGAAACTCAATCAGCTAAACCTAATCTAACCGATGACGAAGATTTCTCCACTACTGAGGAAACAATAGACACTACTCCAACTAAAACTAAACTCCCAACCAGCCAACACCCAAAACCTAAATAACCTCACCTTACTCCCAGCATACATGCATAGTCAAAACTCACCAAAAGCTAGCATGAAATCCTTCCACAAAGTAGCTTTCAATCTAAAATTAACCGATCTTCCTTTCTTCCTCTTTAACCTGCATCTAAAAGAACTCACCCAATAAAATAAAAACTAAAAACTAAATCACCAATCACCCGAACCCAATGGAAGGACTAAATATTTTTCAGTGGAACGCCAACGGACTCACCTCCCACGGCCATGAACTAAAAACTAAATTTAAACTAAATAAAGGCCCTCACATTGCTTGTATACAGGAAACCAAATTCTCAAAAAAATCCAAATTCACACTACCTAACTACAACTCAGTTAGAACTGACAGAGCTAAACCGAAAACAAGAAGAGCCGCAGGAGGACTAATCATATTTATCAGGGAAGATATAAATTACGAAGAAATAAAAATAGACACGCCAAACCTAGAAGCCAACGGCATTAAAATCACATTAAATAACCGAAACATAAACATCATAAATATTTACCACTGGGCGGAACAAAAAGTCCAACCTGAGGATCTAAACAAACTACTCCAAATAAGCGATAAATCAACTATATTCCTAGGAGACTTTAACGCTCACCATCCTACATGGAGCATAGATGATAAAATAGATAATCATGGCAAATTAATCTCCGAATGGATAGAAACAAACGACCTAGTACTCCTTAATAGCAAACAACCCACGAGGTACGATAAGATAAACCGCAGATCTAGCCCAAAGTACTCAATGGGAAGTGCACGACGTCCCGCTAGGTAGTGACCACTTCCCCATAAACATAACCATAGGAAATACAAACGTACCAATCCAAACAGAAAACCAAGAACCAAAATTCCATTACAATAAAGCTAACTGGGACCAATTCCAAGATATCTGCAACAAAGCTAACTTAAACGAAATAGAAAATAATGATCCAGAAACCTATTGTAAAAACCTAACAGACTATATAATAAACGCAGCCAAAACCTCCATCCCCTTCAAAACATCTAAGACAGGCACCATGGTGGAATGAGGAAATAGAACAGACTAGACGAAAACGTAAATCAGCCTTCAATAAAGCAAAACGCGACTACAAATATTTAAACATAGCCCATGAACTAAACCACCAGGTTCAAAAACTAGTCCAAATAGCCAAAAGTAGAGACTGGAAAAAATTCTGTATAAATAACCATACAGATGCCAGAATGGTCTGGCGCAAAATCCATGCCATCAGAGGCTTAAAACGACATAAAAAAACAACTAACATTGACAACTCAACCAACCCCGCCCAAAAAGCAAATAATCTCGCCAGCCACTTTTCGGCCGTTAGCAGTAACACCAACTTCAGTCAAATTCCAAGATAAACTTAAAACAGAAAACAAACCCACAAAAGAACCAAACAATAACAATCTAGAAATAAATCAACCCTACACAATGGAGGAGCTCCTCTACGTAATCCAAAACAGGAAAAAGGGCACAGCCCCAGGATTAGACCTAACTTCTTACCAAATAATTAAAAAACTCCCCCTAAAACTACTCCAGGCACTACTAAAACTATACAATCTCATCTACCTAAACGGACAGGTTCCTACTCCCTGGAAACAGGCCCTAGTCATACCAATCCCTAAACCTAATAAACCAGCTAATCAAGCTAACTCATATAGACCAATATCCCTAACTTCAAACTTATGTAAAGTAATGGAATCAATGGCTAAAAATAGATTACAACATTACTTAACCCAAAATAACATCATAAACCCAGATCAAAGCGGTTTCACTCCTGGCCGCTCAACCATAGATAACCTCGCCCGACTAGAACAAGATATTAAGACAGGACAACTAAATAAACAATAAACCACAGGCATCTTCTTGCACTTCTCTAAAGCTTTCGACATGGTATGGCACGATGGGCTAATACAAAAACTTAAAAAAATAGGACTCAAAGGTCAGATAATAAACTACATCCAGGACTTCCTAAACAATAGTAAAATAACCATGGGTATAGACCAAACTCTATCGGACCAATGTCCCCTAGAAAATGGCACTCCACAGGGCAGTATCCTCAGCCCCACCCTCTTCAATATAATGATAAACGATCTATTCGAGGGCCTATCCCCTAAAGTAAACACATCAAAATTTGCAGATGATGGAGCCATCTGGATCTGCACTAAAAGCATGAAAATGGTCCAAAATGTACTCCAAAAATAAAAAACAACAATGGGCTGACAAATGGGGCTTTTCCCTTAACTCAGAAAAAACAACAGGAATAGTATTCAAACATAAAAACATGAAACCTGCCTCCCCAATCCTCCAGCTAAACAATCAAACAATCAAATTTCAAAAACAAACCAAATTCTTAGGACTTATTTTCAATGAACATCTCACCTGGGATGCTCACATCCAAAACCTAACAACTAAATGCAGTAAAGACCTAAACACCCTAAGATGCCTAACTGGCTCTAACTGGGGGGCCTCCAAAGATACCCTCCTCTCTCTCTACATATCACTAATTAGATCAAAACTAGACTATGGCTGCGCCATATACAACACCCTAAACAACTCTATCTAAAAAGAACATGACTCAATTCAATATCAGGCTCTCAAACCCAATATCCCAAAGAATAACAAACTACCTAAATGAACACCAAATTAAAAATCTTAAACAAAACTACACACAATCAAATATCTTCACCCCTAAACTTAAAATACCCAAAATAGACATAACACTAGCTAGCCAAATAAATAAACAAACCGACCCAAACATAGCTAAAACTACCACACTAGCATACATACACGAAAATTGGCCAAATTGGTGTCACATTTACACGGACGGATCCTCAGATCCGACCTCCAAACAAACAGGTTTCGGAGTCCATACAACACAACCAACTAAAACCACACAATCCTTCCGACTCCCAAACAACCAATCAATATTCACGGCAGAACTAATGGGCATGGCCTCAGCCCTCCATAATCAAGAATCCAAAAACCACCAAAAAATCCTAATACTTACCGACTCCCTTAGCGGACTGCAACCCCATCGGCATCTATTCCAAATCTCAAAATTCCCAAATTCTATATAACGACCCCTAAACCCCCCTCTTGGGTTGCACAGACCATTTTCGCCCCTTTCGGAAACACATTTAATGGCCTGTCCGAGCCCGTGTGCGAAATACGCATCAGTCGGAAAGCGCACGTTAAATCTCGAATGTAAGTAAGTAAGTAAGTACAGATTTTATCCACTTTGAATTATGGATGATCAAGTTCATGACGTCTTGAGACCTGTCTCTTCGTACTAATGCCAAGTCCAAGTTCAGATAAGTTGCCAAGCCTTACACTGCACAGAATGGAACCTTGTTCCACCACGTTAAGGAAGTGTTGCCACAGCAAAGACTTAAGGGAGTACTGGAGGCCTGTCATGACAACCCAACCACCGGTGGTCATTTCGCTACAGAGAGGACCTACTGGTTTTACTGGAAAGGTAATTACTTTCAGAAATGTGTCAGACCTATTTTTCAATATTTGTAAATGCATCAGAGAATTCCATATATTCTTAATATGATTAAATTAAACCCAAGTTTTTTCTAGAGCTCCACCTATAATCTACCCTGAATTATGCATCAGAGGTGGTCCCATAATCAAAACAGACCTGTTCTGGTCGGCTGAAATGGAATAAATTAAATTGGATTTAGATGTTATTGTGTGTGCTTGTGAGATTGTGCGTGTGACCATATATTCTTGCATCATTTTAGATTTGTTGATTTTTGTCTGAGAATAAAATATGTGTGCCTTTTCAAGAATGAAGAAAGACATCGAGTCCTATTGCAAGGCCTGTGAGACATGTGTGAAGTTCAATCCTAAAATAACAACGGATGCCCCACCGCTCCATTCCATGCCTGTGCCAGAAGAAGTTTGGAGCCAGATCAGTATAGACTTGATGGGACCATTTCAGATGACACAACGAGGGAATCGCTACTTTGTTGCTGTCACCGATCACTTCTCCAAGTGGACTGAAGCAGATGCGTATCCTGATAAGTCTGCAGATTCTGTGGCTGACTTCCTGTACAAGACCGTGTGCAGACTTGGCTGCTTTGACATTTTGATCAGTGATCAAGGTAGAGAATTCATCAACACTATAATTGACAATCTTATGACCAAGCTGGGAACTGAGCACAGTCAGTTCACCATACCATCCTCAGACCATGGACAACGAGAGCGAGACAACAGGACCCTTAAGAATGCCCTCTCAAAGCTTGTCAACGACCGTGGAGACAAATGGGATGTTTTTATACCTGGAGTTCTGTTTGCCCACCATACATCTGTACATGCATCAACCAAGATGACACCATTTGAATGCATGTACATAAGAAAGGCAAAACTACCGATGGACATTAAGGACTCTCCAAAGCCAAAAGAAGATGGGATCAGTGATGATTTTCTCCAAGCCATGCAGAACCTGCGACAAAACATCACATCAAAAGTCAGCAACAATATTACAAAGGCCAAGAAGATTCAGAAGGAACAACATGACAAGCTACACAACAGTCATCATGAGTTGGAGCTAGGGACAAGCGTCTATCTGAAGAATTCACGTCGAATCAACAGAATTGGCGCTAAACTTGAGCCAAGGTTCCTTGGACCATATGAAGTTCATCAAGTGCTTGGCAAGGGACGTGTTAAGTTGAAGAGTTTGAAGAATGGCCAAGTGCTTCGCAATGTATACCATGGATCAAATTTGAAAAGACACACTCCACTTGACGTCTTCCCCACCAACCATACCAGACCTGCTAGTCGCTCCAGCTACACCAGGCCTACCACCAGATCTACCAAGACTACCAGTTCAACCAGTCCTAGCTGTCGTCTAGCCACACCAGTTCAAAACGCTCTGTCAGTCCTACTGTACAACACCACACCACGTTTATGAGTTCTAACAGCTGTACCGGTCCCCTCGAATCCAAGAACCCCAGCACCACAACCAGCAACACCCCCGAGAGGCCACATTACAGCTTCCAGCCAATGACCATTCAAAGAAGAGAACTTTCTAAACAGTTACATTTACCTTCATTTAAGTCTGTTTATTTTGGAAGAGAGAAAGAATTTGAGGCACCAAAAGGACAACACAAGACCAAGGGTGATGGCAACTGCTTCTTCCGTGCCATTAGTTATTTCCTAACTGGTCAGGAGACGTCCCCCTTACGCCTGAGAGATGCTGTTGTACAACACATGAGTGAGAAAGGGGAAAAGCTGGAACACTACCTTCAGCAGAATGTGACGAAATACTTAAATTCGTCAAGAATGGCCGAAAATGGTGTCTGGGCAACGGATGCAGAGATTATTGCCACTGCTTCTCTTCTGCAAACTGACATTGTTGTCTATACGCATGGAAAGGAGCTGAAATGGCTATGCTACCCAGCATCATTCACACTTGAGAAACTGTCCATTGGTGCAGTGTATCTGACCAACCTCCATGAACACTTTGACGTTGTAATAAATGTCCAGTGACATTTAAATAATTCAAGGAATCAATGGATATTGGTTTTCAGAATAAACTGCTCTCATATTTTATGTTAGTTTTCTCTTTTTGTTATTGATAATAATATAAAAACTCTGACTAAAACAATGACAATTGCTTCGTGAAATTTATTACACCCATCTGACTATATTTAGAAGAATTAGAATGTAAATGGACAAATAATTAGATGGTTTTTTATGATGTGATGTCTTCTATAGTCAGAATATGTTCTATATACTGTGATACATGCCTCCCCAAACAAAGGTACTTACAGACACGAGTGCATACTAATAATTGGTTTCAAAATGATTTTATATGCAATCAATAGTAGTTAGGTCTATTCACAAAACATATTAAAGCTTATTCAATAACATAAGTGTAAGACATTTCCTCACACAATTCTCAACACCAACTTTCGAACTTACAAATTGATGATGACTACAATGAGTTAAAGTCAATGTGATTTGTAAGATATTCTTTTATTAGTTTAAACAATATTTATTTCTTCTTTGCATGTATAAAACAACATTTTGAATTTTTGGATTCGATAACAATTTATTACCGGTATTATCTACACCAGGATAGATTTTAGGAACTCCCAGATTATATCCCCTGGGGTTAGATTCTGGGAAAGGGGGTAGGTTCTGGGATATGAATGTTTTAAAACTATTTAGATGTGTACTGAATAGGCATTTATGTAAACTCAATCAGATGACAATGTTGTTACAGGAATTGACCAGGAGAGATCAAGACTGAGTTAGATGCATCCCCCAAAAGAAAACTTCAAGTACATTCATGAAATAAAAATGTTTAAATCAAACAGGGCTGCAGTAGATTCTTGGAGCTCCTAGATTATAGCTATAACCCGGGGGTAGATTCTGGGAGGAGCTCCCAGATTATACCCCAGGGTAGATTCTGGGAACTCCCAGATTATACCCCCTGGGGGTAGATTCTGGGAAAGGGGGGTAGATTCTGGGAAGTCCCCAAAATATACCCCAGGGTATACTCTGAAGGGGGGTAGATTTTGGCACCTTACACTGGGATGGGATTTGAACCACGGACCTTCTGAACAGAGGTCGGATGTCTTGTCCACATGACCAAAGAGGTTAACCCCATCAGCAAGCTGACAAGGTAAGAATGTCATCTGTGGGATGAATCCACGCCCTGCTACAACTGCATCGAGACCAGACCTGTGTTATATTGGGACCAAATTGTCAAAGTGTATAGCTAAGCCCACAACGACCCATTTAGGCATGGCAAAACACACTGAGGTTTATCAAAGGTACAGCTGAACAAGGACTGATGTTTGTAAAATCATGTGATCCTCTACAACTTGTGGGATCATGTGATGCTGACTGGGGTACATCTGCAGACAGGAGAAGCATCACCTGCTACGGATTCCAGCAAGAAGCAGATGACTGTGGCATTGTCAGCGTGCGAGGCAGAGTACACGGCAATGGCTGCAGCAACACAAGCTAGAGGGAAAGTTCATGATCAGGGAGCAATAGCACTCGCCAAGAATCCAGTGACTCAGCAAAGATCAAAACACATTGACATGAAATATCATTTCATCAGAAATGAAGTGCAGAACAATGTGATTGAATTGAATACCTGAAAGTCCATTCCTCTCACTACTTCAACATGACATATATATATATGCAATCTCAGTCTACTGACACCACTTCCGATGAAATGATATCATTTACAGCTTTTGAAAACACATTTGCGGAGTGAAAGTTGAATTACAAAGTCAATTATTAAGTTGCTTATGTACTTTCACAAAAACATCCAGGAAAAACAATACCAAACACAGTAAATCTTTAGTACAGACACTAAAATAACAAATATGACCTTGACCTTCAGTTTCAGTCAATCACAAGTAACATTGTTTTATGCAGGCATAAGGTGCATTCTCAAAGTACTGACAACTTGTACAATACAAGTTGTAGTAACAAAGATTGAGGAAAGACAGTTATTTTGGGTGGTTAGCATAAACAGATGTCTTGTCCATGGTTTTATCATTGAGCTGCCACACTGAGGCAAATAATGAACATTTACCTGGAATAGGAAGTCATCGCAGGAGACAGTGTGGTCATACAGGAACACATTGTCTGGAAACAAGCCTGTGTCCAGCACCATATTCTACAACATACAAATCATGCTACCCATGAAGATCCAGGGTAGAATAGGTCTTCAGCAACCCATGTTTGCCGTAAAAGGCGACTATGCTTGTCGTAAAAGCGATTAATGGGATTGGTGGTCATGCTTGCTGACTTGGTAGATGTATGTCACTGTATCCAAATAGCTTGGATCAATGCTCACTGGATTGTCTGGCCCAGGTTTGATTATTTGCAGTGTGGTGTTAAACAACAAACAAACAAAAAACAGCCAATCATGCATCAACAAATAAGTCCTTTGATTAACAAGGTTGAATCATATTTCTGAATATCCCTCAAACTGTTGTTTTTTCAACAAGTTTATAAGATGTTGTCAGTGTGTACATGACATCAGGGATTGCTCTTTCGGAGAGAGAATGTACGAGGAAGTTCTCAATGATATGGCTTGGTTTGTTTAATACCATTCCAGCTGTATGACAGAGGCCTGTAAGTAATCAGGACTGGACCAGACAATACAGTGATTGATATGAGTAACGATTCACGCCATTGGAACATGTTGACATGGTACCAATCAGGTCACCAAGTATCATCACCGATTCATTAAGTCGTATGACAAGCATCTGCTGCTTGGGACCAATTCTAACCAAGAATCCCGATGCGGCTCTCAATGATATAAAACAATGGAAGGTATCAATGCGATTTGTTATATTGAAACATGAAGACAAAGTAATCAATATCACAATTAGATCAAAACTAGACTACGGCTGCGCCATATACAACACCCTAAACAACTCTCTATCTAAAAAACATGACTCAATACAATATCAGGCTCTCAAGCTAATTACACGCACCCAACATGGCACCTCCTACACTTCACTTCAGGCCTTAACAGGAGAAATGCCACTAAGTCTACGCAGGGAACAGCTACGCTTAAATTTCTGGGCCGCGTCCCAATCAAACCCTTTCATCCAAAACTTAATAAACCAAAATATCAGCCCCCAAACCCAAGCTCTAGCTCGTAAACACCCCTTACTTACCCCAATATCCCAAAGAATAACAAACTACCTAAATGAACACCAAATCAAAAATCTTAAACAAAACTACAAACAATCAAATATCTTCACCCCTAAACTCAAAATAGACACAACACTAGCTAGCCAAATAAATAAACAAACCGACCCAAACATAGGTAAAACCACCACACTTGCATACATACACGAAAATTGACCAAATTGGTGTCACATTTACACGGACAGATCCTCAGATCCGACCTCCAAACACACAGGTTTCTTGAATGAATGAATGATGTTTATTCTCATAAATCACAGCAGTGATACAGAGATGTAAATGGACACAGGAATAAGATACAATGAAGAAAACATGTCAGTGGAACATTTCCATACATGATCTTATATAACTTGCCAGTTTTAATAGAATTGGCTTATAAGTAATGGACATCAAATGAGAGAATTTTACGCCAGAAGGATACATACAGTAGTATTGAGGCAAAAACTTGTTTCTAATTTCTGAGAGTTTTGGACATTCTAATAAAAAGTGCATTTCATCACATATGAAATTTTTACACAATATACATTTTCTTTCCTCTCTCACAATATTATACCATCTTCCTGTTTCAATGGGTAATCTATGATTTGCTGTTCTAAAACGAGCAAGAGAGATGCGTAAGCTGATTGGTAGTTCTAGTAAATAAGGTTCTAGAGATGGTAACTCTTTAAACATGTTATAATAGTAACCTTGAGATGAATTTTCCTTTGATTCTCGCCATCTTTGCAGAAAATTATCAATGAGAACATGTTTCACATTTTGTTTCAACCATGCGGCACTAATAAAGGTTTGAGACAGCTAAATGTAATTAAAGCCTATATTTTGAAGAATGCATTCTACTTCTTTAATAGTGGGAAATGGTAATCTGGATTTGCAATGGACATTTGAAACATAAGTTTATATACTATACTAGAAAGGCTAGTTTGTGATGATGTTAGCTTGCACCAATATGAAATCATTCTTATCTTAATGAAAATGCTGAGAGGATACCTCCCTAGTTCACCATATACCATGTAATCGGGTGTTGACTGTTTTAACTTGAGAATATATTTACAAAATTTAAGATGTACACGTTCAATGACAACAGTATTTTCAAAACCCCACACCTCAGATCCATATAACAATACTGGCTGAACAAGTTGATCAAATAATTTCAGTTGACAGTCAATAGGAATTTCTAATATTCTAATTTTACGAAATACAGCGTACATTGCTCTAGATGCCTGATCTGTCAGTCTCTTTAGTGCCTTACAGAATCTACCAGTGTTTGTAAATAAAATACCAAGGTAAACATATTCTTTAACAACATGAAGAAACGAGCCATTTAACATAAACTTGAAGACTATTTGTGGAGCGCTTGGCAAAAATAACAACTTTCGTTTTGTCAACATTGACTTTAAGTTTCCAGATAGTACAATATTCTTCAAATATAGTGAGACACTTTCTTAAATCTTCTGGGCTTTCGGCCATTAAAACAGTATCGTCGGCATACAAAATGAGAAAAAGTTTTATGTACAGTTCAAGTGAATCTATTAAAAGGTTATTTACATTATGCTGTCCTTCAAAGTCATTTTCAGATAAAAATTGTTCAAGGTCATTAAGGTACAAAGGAAACAGGAAAGGTGACAACTTTTCACCTTGTCTTACACCAACTTGACATGGGAAGAAACCTGACACCTTGTTATTATGTGTAACACAAGATTTGATATTTTGATACATATTATATATGACATTAAAACATTTTCCTTTGATATTAGACTTTATCATTTTTTACCACAGACCACACCTCCATACTGTATCGAAAGCTTTGCTAAAATCGACGAAAACACAATACAACTTCTTATTAAGGTTTCTATAGATATCAATGAGAGCTTTAAGAATAAACATATTGTCAATTGTTGAGTATTTATTTCTAAATCCTGCTTGCGCTTCGCTTATCAGATTAGTCTGAACTGAGTAAGCTTGTAAATGATTATTCAATAGTGTAGTGAACAATTTACCTAAACAGCTTAGGATAGAAATACCTCTGTAATTGTCTGGGTCAGCTTGGTTTCCTTTGTTTTTGTAGATTGGTTTTATTTTGCCAACAAGCCAAGCTTCAGGTAAAACTCCAGTGTCAAAAACGAGTTTAAAAAGCCTTACGTAAACCGGCATCATAACATGAATAGAGCTTTTAATGTACTCATTGTAAATACCATCCAACCCACAAGCCTTATTGTTCTTCAATGCACGGACAGCTGACATAATTTCTTCTTCTGTAATCCTACAATCTAAGATATCATCATGATTATCGTAATTTGTGTTATTGGCAAAAACATCGTCATTATCATCAGAACTTTGATTAAGATCTTTAAAAAATTGAAAAAAATTGTCAATACTGATTTTTTCTGCTGTTTTCTTTGGTTCAAATGATTTTAAAATTTCCCAAAAATTCTTAGGGTTACTATCCTTACATTCCCTCAGTTGTTGGACACATTTGTTTTGATATGTCTTAAATGCCTTCTATAGGGTTTTACTATAAGCTCTACTAGCTGAAATGTACATAGCTTTGCTATTACTGTCTTTAGTCCTTCCATATATACGTTTACGCTTGTGGTAAAATCTACGTGATGATTTACATTTTTCATCAAACCAGGGTTTATGCTTGTGCTTATGTATTGAATGTCTAGAATTTCTTACAGTACCTAGAGTAGTTTCAGCCGCAGTAACCAGCGTCTGAGAGAGTTTATTTACAATTTGGTTAATGTCATTTCGCTCTATTTGGTCTTTACATGCATCTAATTCTGTACACTGATGGGTAATGGCAACCTTATCGATATTACATAAAAAAGTTTCACTTTTATCAGGAACCCATCTTTTTACAAGTTTATGTACATGTACATCCTTGTCATCATCTATAACTGGAGATAGTTGTTGTGCTGTACAATCTCAGGTTAACGATAAGCCACAGTGTACATCGGACGAGATCGGGTCAAACTCCTGTACCTCAAAATCTATCTAATGGGAATGTTTCTGCTGATGCAATACAATAATCGACCACACTGGCATTTCTGCATGTCAGTTTACCAATACCCTTGTCTTTGCCTAATCTTCCATTCACAATATACAGCCCGTTATTTTTACATAAATCCAGGAGTTTATACCCGTTACAGTTTGTTTCAGTATCCATTGATATTCTATCTAACTTTACACCGGTGTCAACTAGAAGTTGTACATTTGAAAACAATTCCTCGTCAATAATATTGTCACATAAATATTCGTCCAAAATGATAAAATCCGGAAGATTTTTAGTACGACAATTCATATCACCAACAATACACATGTACTGTGAGCAGTTTGACATACGAATGATACCATTTTCTAGTGTTGTAAATATTTCCGGTGAATGAAATCTACTTTGCTCTGGTGGTATATACACAGTTCCTAGGATAAGGTCATCGTTAACATGCAGGAAATCACTTGGTATCTTACACCATAAAACAATATCATGCATCTTTTCGATGACGCTGACCTTGTCAAATAGTGTCTCTTTGATGGCTACAATGATCCCGCCAGATACACGTGTGTTCAGTGCGTTAGTTCTGTTATTCATATGAACTGAGAATCCTGGGATTTTCACAGCATCTAAATCACACGTTTTAGTTTCAGTCAGACACAGTATATCGTATCTGGACACATCGTTCACAAAATCGGGGTTCAACAGCTTTGTCCTAATCCCACACACATTAAGAGACAGTATCTTAAGTTTCTCGTGGGAAGTTACGTTTTCACTGTTAGGCGACTCACGGGTTTGCTGACCTCCGTTATTCTCCTACCGCGGCCTGTTTTCTCCCGTGTCCTCAGTCCTGGCCATCTTGTTGGGTTGTCTGTTGTCTGACCGACCGACGGCACTCGCGTATGATCTCCTGCTGGGGGGAGGGCCTCGTGGGGTGAGATCTATAAACGGGTCGTCTCCTGGGTACACACGTCTCCAGTCTATATACAGTCTGTCTACTGTGAGGTTAGACTTCAAACCACGCCTCCTTGCTTCCTTGAAAATGGGGAGTAGATCTCTTCGTCTCTGCACAATCTCTTGAGGAAACTGTACACTAACACTGAATTGCGTTTCTCAGCTGTCTTGTGTTGGTCAGGATTTCCCACCGTTCGTCTGGATTTGCAAATTTTGCCACTATAGTACGTGGTCTGTTAGATAAGTGAGGGCCAATCCTATGTACACGTAAGAGGTGAATGTCTGTCACACTTCATTTCTTTCTTTAAGAAACCTTTAATTACCTCTTTAGGGTCTTCTCCAGGCATTTCCGGGATCCCGCGAAAGAGTAAATTATCTCTCATAGAGCGTGTTTTCAGGTCAATGACAGATTCTTTCAGGTCTCGCTGTTCCTGGTATATGGAGTCTATGTCATAAAACACGTCTTCTACATCTCTCGACAACCTGTCCCGATCATCGGTACTCTGTTCTGTAAGCTCCCGTACCTGTTGTTTCAGCTTTTTGTTTTCTGATGCAGTCTCTCTCACACAGGCTTCAAGCTTATCAACGTGAAGTGTTGTCTCTATCATTGTAATGTCGAGAGATGTCAGCTTATTGTCAATCATAGTTAATTTACTGTCAATGCTATCAACACACTGCATCCTCTGGTTTAGGGAATGAACCATGGTAGTCAAGTGCCTCATTTGATCAAATAAACTTAAAATACCCAAAATAGACACAACACTAGCTAGCCAAATAAATAAACAAACCGACCCAAACATAGCTAAAACTACCACACTAGCATACATACACGAAAATTGGCCAAATTGGTGTCACATTTACACGGACGGATCTTCAGATCCGACCTCCAAACAAACAGGTTTCGGAGTCCATACAACACAACCAACTAAAACCACACAATCCTTCAGACTCCCAAAGAACCAATCAATATTCACGGCAGAACTAATGGGCATGGCCTCAGCCCTCCATATTCAAGAATCCAAAAACCACCAAAAAATCCTAATACTTACCGACTCCCTAAGTGGACTGCAAGCCCTCCAAAACAAAAATACCAAAAACTGACCTAAATTAATAAATCAAATACTTAAAAGCTTCAACGACCTAACTAAGGCAGGCAAACAAATAACCTTCTTGTGGATCCCCGCCCACGTAGGAATATATGGTAATGAAATGCAGATAAAGCAGCTAAAGTATCCCTCAAAATCCCAGAAATAAGCTTAAACTTACCCATCTCAAAATCAGAAATTAAAAGTGTAAACAAGCAAAAAATCACCAAAAAATGGCATAACCTTTATCTAAACTCAAATAGCCAAATCAAAAAAGTGCTCAGCAAACCACTAACCAAACCAAAAATTCTCCATCCATCAAAAAAAATCGACAGAGTAATCACTAAACTCCAAACAGGACACATCAACCTAAATAACCACCTAAAAAAATTATAAAAACACACTACAGGTAACTGCCCACATTGCAAACAACCAGAAACCCCAGAACACGCACTCATCCACTGCACACACTACCTCACACATCGAACCGCATTACAAACCACCCTCAATCTAAACAAGGCTCTCACTCTAGAAGCAATACTACACCCACAAAATAAACTAGAAAACTTCAAGGCCTTAGGCGTATTCTTAATCAAAACGGAACTAATAAAACGCATCTAAAAACATAATAACCTACCAAATCAAAATCACATAAATAAACCCCTAAAGCCCCCTCTTAGGGTTGCACAGGCCACCTTCGCCCCTTTCGGAAACACATTAAATGGCCTGGCCTGGCCTGGCCGGGCCCATGTGCGAATTACGCATCAGTCGGAAAGCGCACGTTAAATCTCCAAAGTAAGTAAGTAAGTAATAAGGTTTTAATCCATTCTGCGTTGTCAACACTGGCCTGTGGCTGGACAACATGGCCTGTGGCTGGACAACATGGCCTGGCTGAAAATCCGTGTTAGCATTCTGATGTTGTGAATGATTTTGGACGAAATGCGCCTCCATCACTGCACATCAATAATAAGATTTTCGCATATATTTATACAATGTCTGAATGTAGACTTACAGTTTGTACATGTCAATCTTGTTCGTGTCTCAATTTCTCGGTTAGCTATCAGGGCTATCAAAGCTCTCGAATAAACACGTCCTCACGCTACGAACCCAAGCTACTCTTTCGGAGTCCATACAACACAACCAACTAAAACCACACAATCCTTCCGACTCCCAAACAACCAATCAATATTCACGGCAGAACTAATGGGCATGGCCTCAGCCCTCCATAATCAAGAATCCAAAAACCACCAAAAAATCCTAATACTTACCGACTCCCTAAGTGGACTGCAAACCCTCCAAAACAAAAATACCCAAAACCGACCTAAATTAATAAATCAAATACTTAAAAGCTCCAAAGACCTAACTAAGGCAGGCAAACAAATAACCTTCTTGTGGATACCCGCCCACGTAGGAATATACAGTAATGAAAACACCAATAAGGCAGCCAAACTATCCCTCAAAATCCCAGAAATAAGCTTAAACTTACACATCTCAAAATCAGAAATTAAAAGCGTAAACAAGCAAAAAATCACCAAAAAATGGCATAACCTATATCTAAACTCAAATAGCCAAATCAAAAAAGTACTCAGCAAACCACTAACCAAACCAAAAATTCTCCATCCATCAAAGAAAATCGACAGAGTAATCACTAAACTACAAACAGGACACACCAACCTAAATAACCACCTAAACAAAATAAAAAAAACACACTACAGGTAACTGCCCACACTGCAGAACTAGAAACCCCAGAACACGCACTCATCCACTGCACACATTACCTCACACATCGAACCGCATTACAAACCACCCTCAATCTAAACAAGGCTCTCACTCTAGAAGCAATACCAAACCCACAAAATAAACTAGAATACTTCAAGGCCTTATGCGTATTTTTAATCAAAACGGAACTAATAAAACGCATCTAAAAACACTATAATCTACCAAATCAAAATCACATAAACAAACAAATCTCCACTATACCCAGCTCCCTTAGTTCTACTCCCCAAACCACAACAGCATCTACTCCAAATCTCAAAATTCCCCAATTCTATATAAGCAACCCCTAAAGCCCCCTCTTGGGTTGCACACACCACTTTCGCTCCTTTCGGAAACACATGAAATGGCCCAATCCCAAATTCTATATAAGCAACCCCTAAAGCCCCCTCTTGGGTTGCACACACCACTTTCGCTCCTTTCGGAAACACATGAAATGGCCCGGCCAGGCCGGGCCCGTGTGCGAAATACGCATCAGTTGGAAAGCGCACGTTAAATCTGCTCCGGAAACGAGCACTACAGCCATTTCCAACCTAAATCAAAGTTGTTGCCATAGAAACTTTAAAAAATATTTTTAGTCGAAAATCCGAAACTATCAAAAGGCACCAGTTCACCACAAGATCTATCTGTGTGCCAAGTTGGGGAAGAAATGTTGTATGTTTTTCAAGACTTTTGAATCCTGCATTCAGACTGGTCTGCCAGCAGTACTAAATACTGTAAATCTTGAAATTAACGAGAGCGTGAATTAAATGCAAAAAATGCGAGTGGTCTTTGCTCGCATTAACTAAACTTCGCATTTATGTCTCCAAAATGACTATCAACAAAAAAACAGCCTCACTGCACATCAACTTGATCATAAACACAAACAACTGTTTTATTGAGCAGCAATTACATAACAATGTTATTCAAAGAATAGAAATTACACAATGAGCATCCGGTGAGTTATCACTTTTGGCAACAAAAGTTCTACTCACTCGTGTCAAACGAGGTATCATTGAGGACTCCAGCAGTCCAAACAGATGCCACCCATGCAACACTGCATCAAAGACTGACACGACCCAACACACACCGATAGGCTTCATCACACTTATCCCCAGATCTACAGCCTTTGTCTTGTCTTCTGCCTTTAAGTTTGTTGAAACCTTCTCCCGTTACCAATCAGTGAATTGTTTGTTTGAACTTCCTTAAGACCAGTCAACATAACATATAAACTGTGTTGTTTTTAGGAAACCACTGTTTATTGTTTTTACAGAAATGCTCTACACAGAACTAATAAGCGGTGCTATTTGCTGTTTGATTGGATTAAGGTAAGGTTGGATTTAGGTAAGGTAAGGATGTGGTGTCATCACTCGAGAGCGACATTTGAATTTTTAGACTGAGAGCGACATGCGGTTATGCTTTGAAGTTTTAATCTGTTTACGTAAAGGATTAGTATGTTTTAACATAGGAATAGTATGTTCACTATGACCACATCTCAGTAATTAATTATGATTTAGTAGTCATATTAATCATTATGGCATGTTCAATCAGTGTCAGTCTTAATTAATTAAGTGAGCTTTATTACCCCGATTTTGAATAATTGATTGAGTGATATTCAGATAACAGATATGAATAAAGAAGAAGTCGAATGTGAGGTTACTTGCAAAATGGCAAATGCTCCAGTTGACATCAAATTCATACCATCCCATTGTGGAGGTGGGATTCTTTGTTTTCAAGGGATTATGTTCCATTGCAATAAGAAGAGAGACAGGTGGCAGTCTTGGCAGTGTCTTGAAAAGACATGTCCTGCACATGTTTCGACTAAAGATGACCAGGTCACCAATATTAACCGGGAACACAACCATCACCCCAAACCAGTTGACATTAAGGTATTTTTTTTTCCTATTCCTTATTCCTATTAATAATAGTAAAACTTATATTCTTAGTATTAAAGCATTATTTTGTTTTCTTTCTTAAGACAATTTATGTAATATTTCAGGTGAAAGACAATTGAGAAGGTAAAAAACTGGCAAAAGAGACCACAACATCCTTGCCGAGCCTGTCTGAAGGGTTACAGGAAGGCGGGGCAAGGTCTTGTGTCTCTGGCGGTAGAGGATAGTGGTGAGAGAACACCACGCTTAGTAATTTAAATGTGGGACACTCATATAAAGCTATCGGTAATCGGATTAATTAATTCCCCACTAGAATAGGTGAAATGCACTCAGCTGAAAATGTGGCTCTACCGGCAATAGCCATTTCTGAAATGTGGCTCCCCGGCTAGACACCGTCTGAAGGGGCAGTCAGCAGGCTGAGAGATGGAGCTTGGAATGACGATATGAAGACACTAGTTGCCAGCATGCCAACCTTCCCTGCGACAAGAATGTCTTTGTATCGCTGCATATCATAAGTAAATTTTCAGCAGTATGAAGCTGGAGGAAAGCGACCAACAAAGAGGAGGAGATATACTAACATCAACAACCGAATCCAGACTCTTTGTGAATAAAATGAGAGTGACAAAACTTTTTATCATCTTATTTTATTATTAAAAGAAGAAAGACATCTTATTTATGTGTCATTTGGTGGTGATGTGAAATATGATAGGGATTACTGTGTTGTTTTAAAATCCTTATTGTGTTTTCACAGGATTAGACATGGGAGCGTTGTGCACTAAATCCGAACTTAATTGGTTCGTTAGCAAATGTAACGCGAGAGCGACATACAGGTCGACTCAAATTGAGCTATTTTCACCCCAATGTCGCGTCATTCCACTGGGGGATGATGGGGGGGGGGGGGGGGGGGGAAGGGGGGGTTTGCATTTTTTACTAGGGTTCAGTAGTCATATTAATTTGAAGACACATTAATTTCAAGATTTAGGTAATATTTCTGTAAAAGCACTTCTTTTTAACCCAACTGGTGGGCAATTTCAAAAACCAATGTCACTCCATAAAAAGTGCTAAATAATGTGTTGTGGTTCAAAGATTATTAAAAGAAAGTATTTATAACAGAAAACATGACTAAGAACTAAGAGATGCATTGTGAAATTAAGTAACATATCAATACAGCTTGACATTGGCACTACTCTACGACGTGCTGTGATGACAATGCTTGGCCTTCCTGTCTGTGTAAAGTCCTAATAATGGTGTGTACCTTGGAAAACAAAATGACAAACTTTTGTATGAGTTGCTTTATTTTCTCCAATGACTGTTTGAATAAACTGATGTGCTACCTGCACTAGGTGATTTAATATTGTCCCATATATATATAGGTCATGAAAATCTTATGATGAAAGTTCTGGTTTGGAAACAAGTTTACATACATGGATAAAGGATGTCTGATTTCATGGTTTTGTGGTTGCTGCACAACTTGAACTGCCGTTATTCAGGTGTAGTTTGTCATATTTTTCGTTATATATCAAACAAAAAGGAAATTAATTCCCACTTCACAAGTAAAATGTTGACATCAAAGCTGCATGTGAAGGTGCTGCAAGGTTATTTCAACTCTGATATCACTGCATTTCATCAATCTATTAATAGAATAACACAATCATATAAATGTTTTGCTATAGATAAATGTTATATCCATATCCTCTTCCCGAGGCAAGGGAGTGAACTGACTATAAAAGTCCAGTTTCCACCCTTGCCAAACTAGGCTGGAATTTCATGGCTTGATCGTAGCGCCACCAGTGGCTTTTACACGTTGTGTCCCTTCTATGTCTCTCGATCCTGTTGACCAATTCCTCCTCTCACATGGCAGCCCAGTCTAGACAATGTGATTGATAATCATGATCTATATTGTAATAAAATGGGTCTTACCTCGGGAAATGCATCAAATCACTTGAGCACCTTGATTAAAAACATGGAAAGATTTGTAAAATATCTGTCCAGATCCAAATAGCAGTAATCATGCTTTGCAAATCCTGCAATCGACCAATCTGCACAAGAGTACTTATCTGTCTGACTGACCTGTCCAAACGTTTGTGTGCAGGAGAAACTCTGGATAGCACTGAGAGCTACTGGCATGTAGTAAGAGAGGACGATGAGGAAGAGGAAGTAGCGCAGTCCAGCTCGGCGCCTCTCCACCACCACTCGCGCAGACTCATGCTTGGCAGTCTTTACCTTGGTGTCCTACACAAGAACTGTTCAGTGTTAAGGCACAGCAGTTTACTGTTCAGATCATCAGACATTCATCTAGATTGCTTCTAACATGTAGCTCACTCAGGTAGTAAGGTGAGAAGAACTTTCAGCTCGCCTAAAATATGACCAAGACACAGGTATCTCATGATGTGATGTGGTACATGTGATCCTTCACTTCACAATATGTGTATCAATACAATCATAGCAACAGAATTGCATTTGAGTTGCAACATATTCGGAGAGAATCATACAGTCTATTCTACATTAAATGACAATATGTCTCAAACTGAATTTCTGGTAATAAATATTGTGTAGTGAGTCACTGGCACCAAGAAGTATGCATCAATACTAAGTATGCTTGACTCAAAAACTGTGGCAGACTCTGAAACAGTATTACATTTGGCAGTAATACCTGAAGGCAGAATGTATAACAAAATAAATGTGTTAATATGATTGAACTTACCAATCCCCGGTCCACGCAACTACCAAAAGAGACAATGGCACTAGGGATAGCCATAGCAGTGACCCATCGCAGGTAACTAGACAGCTTCACACCAGGCAAAAAGCACTCTGAAACAAAGATGCTCACAAAACATTTTCATATGTGGGTTTGCACACTGAGCTAGCAATGATGACAGCCCTAAGAACCTGTGCAGGCCATAAACAAAGGCCTGAATTCAAGTATATATATACTGGGAAGAAAAGATAATAAGTTTTGTTAATGGCTAACATCTAGAAATCTCAACATTAAGAGCACATTCTATCATGATATTGATATGAATCCAGGTACCTGTCATGACAATGTCTGAGGTGAAGGTGGAGAAAGACAGAAGAGCAGCTAGATGAGGCATGAATGACGGCCACTGTACTTTCACAAAGAAGGACAGGTAAACTAGTTGCACAAAGTTTATCAATATCTTCAGCTGCAAAATAAAACCACAGTCATTTCAAATTATTTCTCAGGGCTATGACTAGATACTAACAATATGATGTCCCTGAGATAGGAATACTCTTAATTATAAACGTATCACTATATTACCGTATTTAGCTTTAGGTTCCTGACAGCCACAGCTAACCCCAGATGGGAAGTATATCAGTAACCAAACTCATCTTTCAGACCTTGGTTCTGAAGTGGTTCTCTTCCAAACCAAGGTTTTGAAATGGGTCACTTCTAAACCTGCTTTGAGGTTTTACATTTCAGTTGTAAGACCTACGTTTTATGCGGCACGATTTCTCTCTCACACGCTTTTATACAGCAACACACTGTATTTTTTCACATTAAGGTATCTTGATGTTTTCTTACTTTTTCCAGTATTTCTTGCATTTAGGAGGTTCATAAATTGGTTAAAACCATGCAAAACCACAAGCTCGGAAAAAGCTCAGGTAATGCCTTCTCCATAGGGCTATATTATTATTTTATTCAGGCAATGCCTTGGCCATAGGGCTGCATTATTATTTTATTCAGGTAATGCCTTCTCCATAGGGCTGCATTATTATTTTATTCAGGTAATGCCTTCTTTATAGGGCTGCATTATTATTTCATTCAGGTAATGCCTTCTCCATAGGGCTGCATTATTATTTTATTCAGGTAATGCCTTCTTTATATGGCTGCATTATTATTTTATTCAGATAATGCTTTCTCCATAGGGCTGCATTGATATTTTATTCAGGTAATGCCTTCTCCATAGGGCTGCATTGATATTTTATTCAGGTAATGCCTTCTCCATAGGGCTGCATTATTATTTTATTCAGGTAATGCCTTCTCCATTGGGCTGCATTATTATTTTATTCAGGTAATGCCTTCTTTATAGGGCTGCATTATTATTTTATTCAGGTAATGCCTTCTTTATATGGCTGCATTATTATTTCATTCAGGTAATGCCTTCTCCATAGGGCTGCATTGATATTTTATTCAGGTAATGCCTTCTCCATAGGGCTGCATTATTATTTTATTCAGGTAATGAATGCCTTCTCCATTGGGCTGCATTATCATTTTATTCCGGTAATGCCTTCTCCATTGGGCTGCATTATTATTTTATTCAGGTAATGCCTTCTTTATATGGCCGCATTATTATTTCATTCAGGTAATGCCTTCTCCATAGGGCTGCATTATTATTTTATTCAGGTAATGCCTTCTCCATAGGGCTGCATTGATATTTTATTCAGGTAATGCCTTCTCCATTGAGCTGCATTATTATTTTATTCAGGTAATGCCTTCTCCATAGGGCTGCATTATTATTTTATTCAGATAATGCTTTCTCCATTGGGCTGCATTAATATTTTATTCAGATAATGCTTTCTCCATAGGGCTGCATTGATATTTTATTCAGGTAATGCCTTCTCCATAGGGCTGCATTATTATTTTATTCAGGTAATGCCTTTATATGGCTGCATTATTATTTCATTCAGGTAATGCCTTCTCCATAGGGCTGCATTGATATTTTATTCAGGTAATGCCTTTTCCATAGGGCTGTATTATCATCTAACAATAGATTTAATTTAAACAATTTTTGTAATTTGTATTGTGTGCATAGTTACGTCCTTGAAAATGTCATACTAGATTCTCACCTTTGTAACTGCCACTGCTGAAAGTCCACTAACAGCCACACAAAGTATGATGAGGAGAATGTAGATGCCTGTAGCTATTGCAGCTAGAGGAGTCAGGCTGCAGACAAAACATGTGTTTCCAACCAGTTGATAACCTGCACGTGAAACAGTTATGCAATCAGTCTTTCCTCCCTAAAGTGCATACACTGGTTGTAATTATGGCTGGGAATAATTAATTAGTTGAGAAATATAGAAGAACACCAAAGGTTGTTCTCAATGCCCCTATAAACATAAGTGAGGACTTTGTATATATGAACAGTATGATTCCAAGGGCCAATAACCACCAAGAACTGTGTATTACTCCAAAATGTATCCAAGCTCAGAATGATAGAATACTTTGAAGGATATACAGTCATCATGAGATTACAAATACTAGTAGTCTGTTATATCAAACTCATATTCTAGTGCCTTTGCAATGGTACTAAACATTATTTATTAAACAACTTCATTTTCTCAGCTCTTTTCTGAATCAGCTACTAGTCAACTATCAAAAGTGACAATTTACCACTCATCCAAAGGGTACCTTCAACATGGGGCTTTCAGTGAGTGCCTCATGTTACATGCTAACACTATGTCAGCTGCTGAACCTTCTATAATCTCTTTCTGAATGACCATAAGAAATCCTTAGGAAAAGAAGACCAAACAGGTAAGACAAGTTAACATAACAAATATACTGACTCATGATGAGTGGAAGTTCCATTGTGTATACAAATAGATATATTTGCCACATTAGTATGTAATTCTAGGCTAATTAATGTGTTTTTAACTAGAACATAAATAAATCTACAGACTAAACAAACACATAGTTTCATAGAAAGACATAGTTTCATCCTCTACTCCACAGTGTTCCAATAGTACCTTAAGGAATTATAGATCTTTGCAACAATCTTTACCTTTGCACCGTCTATAGCACCTATCAAAACACATAAATCAGTTAAGTCATTTTCTTATTTTCACTCTGTTGACTATCAGTGACAACAGGTAAGCCCAAAAGGCCTTTTGATGTTTTGGAAGATACTGACAAGGCTAAAGTGTGAAAAGTATAGAGATGTTCACACAACCGAAACTATTCTCGCATTAGTACTGTTCTGTTCATGAAACTGGAACTATAATACACATGCATGGATAAGAACAAAATAGATAAATGCCTGATGTTGTGAAGCATGTTGTTTGGGTTAGGCTGTAATGCAAGGTTTTTTTTCTTTATTCTTGGTTTACAGATTGATATTGACAATAACCCTGCTAGGTAGGTGGGGACATTTCCCAAATAAGGTTTTCGTTCTTCAAAAAGTTATCTGAATATCTTACCATGTGTGTAGTCATAGTTTGTCTCACATGTTTTTCATGTTGGCTATTTCATTACTGTTATCTTGTGGTGTATATGCAAGTTTGCAATCTTGACCAAAAATAAAATAGTGCTTACAGATTATTTTTTCCCCACTTTTCAAAATTTTATGGTTAGTGGAATCTGTGAACCAAGCAGCAATAGAAACTAACATGTTTAGTCCACTAGTCCTCATAATGATAACATACAGCAACCATCCCCCACCCCCAATGGCAAAATTCAGCTTGTCCTTATGATATCTTAACTATTGAGCAGCTTGGCAAGGACTATGCGACTAGTGCCAATTTCGATCACCGAACCAATTTGTAAATGGTTTCACATAGTATTCCTAGATATAATGATACACCTTGAAACATTCGGGTACAGTACACAATATGCTTCGTTGTGTATGTAGCCGGGGTAGTGGTATTTATCCGGCTCGGGCCGTTGGGAAACACAGACACAGGCAGATGGTGATAATGGATTTATTGCAAGGGGGTGGCTGCTGTTGAAGAACTACCTGAAGAAAAGAAAATGTCCTTCCTCCTCAACAGCAGCACATGAAGTGATATATTTGCAAGTTTACAGGTATTATTTATCTTAAATATAAAAGTACAAAAGCCATTGATAAACTATACTAAAATTAACTTTAATGTTAAATTACTGTTATATGCTCATGATAGGATACTTGAAAAGCACATGGGCCAAAATGGACCATGTGGTTAATCATTTTACAAGCAAGTTTTATAATATCAATATTCCATTTACTTAATTTAATATTACTTTAAATGATATTATATATATTATTCAATTTAATTCAGCACCCTAATATAGATATTAATTTCTGACAGAAGCAGATGAAAACAGATTGAAATATGGCCATTCCATACCTGAAGAAAAGAAAATGTCCTTCCTCCTCAACAGCAGCACATGAAGTGAGGAGGAAGTCAGGTATGGAAGGAAGCTACCTGTAGAGGACCAGGGTGGCCAATTAGAAGACAGATTGCATTAAGCATCAAAGGAAGTGCTTAATGCAAGATATAAATAGACTGAGGGAAACCCTACAGGTGTAAAAAATGTCTAAAGATAGACAGAAGGTTGAAGGGGAAGATCTGGTGAGAGATTCCCAGAGACTGAAAATAAGGGTGTTGAGTTGTTTAAAGAGTTAGATACTGATATTCAACTGTAGACAAGACAAACATTGAACATATAGATGATTATGATGATGATGTATGAATAATGATATAACTATAGGAAGAATATAAGGTACCCTGCTACACGTACATTGTACTAATGGACATTTTGGATGTGTAATATCAAGTCCATCGTTCAGTCTGATCAAGTATAGCTTCGTTGAGAGGCATTTAGAATGTAAAAAACAAGTTGTTCATCCATATATCTTATCCTTACTTAAGTATTGGTTTTGTCTAGTAATGGGCGGTGGGGTAGTCTAGTGGTTAAAGCGTTTACGTTTGATGGAAAAAAATGACTTTGTATAAGCATCAACTTGTAATTTTGTTTGATGTCTCTAAACCTGGGGTGTTCAATTTGTATGCCCGACTTACCTGACACGTGAAAATACAATGCTGGGGCAGTAGGAAATTTTCCATTTTCATTTTGCTTCCGTAAATAAAGCTTTGTTGTTAAAAAAAAAGTTTTCTTCTTTCTCTGAT
Organism: Haliotis cracherodii; assembly: GCF_022045235.1. NCBI lineage: Eukaryota > Metazoa > Mollusca > Gastropoda > Lepetellida > Haliotidae > Haliotis > Haliotis cracherodii. Next base: position 51,639,594 of record NW_027266297.1, on the reverse strand, counting down.
TTATAAGGGCAAGTTCAATATCAGGCTGGGCAAGATGTTAGTTTATTTGCCCTTGTCTCATTGTTGCTCTGTGAACGCATATATATTTATTTTGAGATATGCATTGCACAGTGACAGTGATTTAAGTTTTACTTGCATTAGTGTAGTCTTGAGCTAAAATTTAAATGCAGAAGTTTTCATTTATGAAAAGCTGGTTCAGCTGAGAAAACGTACATCCGCTATCTTACTATGTATCATACATATATCTTATGTGCATCATTTTGGCATTATACTTTGAATAATTTTGTATCCTGGTTGTGTGATAACTGCTGACATGATGAAGGTATTACCTTGGTCTGTCCCTGCATAGAAGCATACTTCACAGCCAAGTCCTGTTGTGCCCAGGAGACAAGTGTTGTTTGCCAGGCAGTGGTGGGGGAAGAAGCATGGTGCACACTGCGGTGACGACGGCGACACATTGGAACTGTCTTCAGTGGAAAGCAAGCAAACATGTCTTCAATTAGTTCATTGTAGATTAGTTGAAGTCATTGAGACACACATTCCATCAAACAATAGCAGAGCACCATAAGGCTTGCACTCATACATCCATGTTGGCATTCAATTGTTTTGTAATGGTCTAGTCACAGCTTTATTTCCGTCTCAGTGTGTCCAAGTTAAATGATGCAATTACTGAAATATTTTACACCGGTACACATGCCATTATACCTGACACCAATCCGCCATGTTTCTTTTATGCTACGAATAAAGTATTTTGTATCTACTTTGGTAATTAAGCATTTCATTTTCTTATGAAAGCATTTAATTCAAGCCGTTGAACTGTTAGCCCCCCAAATCCCCTGTTGTTTTCGACAGGGTACAAAAATGGCGTCTGTGAAAATATAGAAACCTAAGGAATGAGATTGTCCATATCCCTTACCAAAATTGCATAAGGTATCCAGTACATTGCATTCTTGCCTTTATACCCAGTTCAAGTACTGTGATTATATGTCACAAACTTCATCATAAAGAAGTCACTATATCTACAAGTGACTTTGAAGGATGCTGAAGGAAGTCCACTGTCTTAGCTATTCTATAACCAGAAAAGAGACAGATAGATCTTGGTTTGGGCATTATGATACACCAGGATAATTAGGCCTTGATTCGGGTATGATGATACACTAACAGTGCTTGAAAAACTAAGGGGGTCCAGGGCTCCTTGACATTTGCTGCTGTAGTATTTGAACCTTGGGACCATCCATGCTCAACTTAAAACACTGCACCAAGAGTGAGTGAGTGAGTATGGTTTTACGCCGCTTTTAGCAATATTCTAGCAATATCATAGCAGGGGACACCAGAAATGGGCTTAACACATTGTACCCAAGTCGGGAATAGAACCCGGGTCTGCGGCGTGAAGAGTGAACGCTTTAACCACTAGGTTACCCGACCGCCCTCACTGCACCAAGAAAATGAGAACATGGTTAATGGTGACACATCAATGGTACACAAAGCTTTTCACCCCAGTCTGGAGAAGAACATAAAATGTTATAAAGCTTGCTGAATGCCCATTGTTAGTTTATATTTGGGGCATCCAACTCTTACCATCTACTTTAACCGTTCATGATTCTCAATAAAATTGCTTTCTATCCAGTATCAGCTAATAATAGTTCATTTAGTAGGACAGAAATCTACAAAAACTGATGACAAAAGATAAGATCAGGCTTGCAGATTAAAATGGTTTTTAAAGAATGTGGCTAGAACATTGTCATGTATATAGTGAATAGTAGTAAATGTTTTAGACATTATAGAGTTAACTTATTCTCTATATAATACAGTTTATGTCTCAAAGACAAATGTGATTTTGATGCATCTTGTTATACATTTGTCCACACATCTTTTAAATGATGATGGTACTTGTTGTAACCCTGCCTGGTGCTTGGCATTAAGGGGATAAAAGAATTGGGTGGCTAGGAGTCAGTATACTGTGTCTGTATGGGGATGTGAAACTGCCTTATGGTATCTCAGTACTGACTAGGCTAGCACAACAAAACCGGCATAAGTTCAGGCTAGTCCAAGCAGCAACACAAGTACACCCGACTCACTATATAAGTGCAATAATCTTGAATGTGATGTTAAATCCCATTTCAAGTCACCCATCAACTCTAAATGATATACTTCATACAAGTACAAAACAAAGTAAGAGCAAGTACTGGCATGTTCCTTGTGTAGAATACTGATACCTCTAATATACTCTGCTGATGGATAAATGAAGCCTGACGGTCCTTCCATACACCGTTCCCCATTCATTGTCCGAGATCACGTAGAGTAACTTCCCTTCATTGCATTGTTTTTCTGAAAGTGGTATATATAGTGTTAAAGTATTTGAGTTGAGCATTTGTATTAATTGAACTTAATGATAATCTTGTTTCATTTCTGATATCCTAGGTACTGTGGACTTTCAGACCTGACTGTAATAAGTTGGGATGTTTTTTTGTTGTTGATTTTGTGTGTGTGTGTGTGTGTGTGTGTGTGTGAGGAGGAGGAGGAGGGGGGAGGTGGGGGGGGGGGGATGGGGTTCTAGGCATAAAACTGGGGTCTAATGATGTCCACTGCACCAAACTTATTGATTTGGGTGAATCACAGAAACTGTGCTCTGCCTTATTGTCTTCATATGTTTATCACTTTCAATGTATTTGTTCAGTTTACTTGAGTTCCTGAAACTGATTTCGTATAAAGTTCTACGAAACGAAAGTTTTGCCTCGGTTGATTTGAAAAAGTTGACACTTACTCTGCGTAGGTTGGTATATGAACCTTCATAAAGTGGAGGCCAAACAGCATGAACGTTCGAGGTTCACACTCCAATGAACTCGATGGCAAGGTGAAGGACAATATTATGTTTTATCAGAGAACATATAGGCCTAGATAATGTCTATTAGGCCTATATGGTCTCTGGTTTTATTGACCAATATATTGCGATATTTACATCATTTCATACCGTACGTGTGATGCTGAGTCAGATATGTCGCGGAAAGATATCTTGTAAGGCACGAGGGTTAAGAAAATGATTGTATACGTATGATACGATATATTAACAAGACGAATGGCAAGACGAAATATTATAAATATGGCGCCACAGGAACTGATTGAGAGATCGTCACTCATTGGTCAACAACAAAGCGCTGTTACCATTGGCTGGCTGAAAAAAACGAAGCAGCCCGTGGTCGTCAGATACCTTACAACATTAGATCTATTAACATATTTCAACTAAGTAATGGCATACCGGGGACCGTCGTATGGGCTAAGCCTAGATTGCCAAAAAAAGGTAATCGTATCTACATTTAACTATTTATAGTCTGCCAATACGATTAAACTTCTTATTTGATTTTGTTCACCTTAATATTGTTTTCTTACTCAGTTGTCAAAGTCACGTCAAATGTTATAGTTTGTATAGCATGTATTGGTAAGTATTGCTTATAGTTTTCATTTTGCTGTCAGTAGTTTTTCATTTCACAATTTGCTAAAGGCTAGCAGCCTTGCAGTAGTGTTCAATATACAAGATACAGAAGTTTGTTCCCATTAATATTTTATATTTTAGTTTCGACATGATAATTAAAATTCTGACTCTAAGTATACTGTGTTTCCAATTGCCGAGACTGGCTGATAATGCAGGTGTTTTTTTACAGTACTTACAATACAATAGCTACAAATCCTTTAAAGTTGACTACGGTTGTGGAGGAGAAAAGTGTACTTTATAGTGTTGTATATAGTTTAGCGGGGAGCTGGTAGTCAAGCGAACGCTGTACACTGAGATTGCCTGCCCGATAGGCTTCTCACATGAATGACGGTGCATTGGCAGGTGAAACAGAGCTAGAGGAATAAATGAGCCCCTAGTCCGAGCGTTTTTGTAATGCGAGCTAATATATTGTGAACGAACGAGTGTCATCTACGGCACCATAAACGTTGCATACGTTTATACAGGTGACGATGTGCTCGTTGAGAAATGTATTTGTAAAATGTTGAACAACTCACGTGACTTGATCGGCTACTAAAGCATATTTATATGTTCTGCACCCCCACCTAAATTATACGTACACCGACATTTCACATGATGTTAGTATAATGTTGTATGGACATGGAGGGGCGACGTTGGCGTGGCCTTATGGTTACATGTTGTCGAGCCGTCAAGGTAGATGCTCACAGAAAACGGACTGTCACGAATTATTAATTCATCATCAACAGAATGTCTTTAGTCATTAAATTATTTTTTTGTCATTGAAACATTTTAAGTTAATTATACCTATTGATGACGAACTGATATAATTGTTGTAATGGCTCAATGGTATACTCCATCGTAGCATGCCGCGTTTGTAGACAGTGAGGACTTTATAATTACACGCACTACATACTCTCTCCATTCACCCAATACATTCTTGAAGTTTCTGTCATATTTCCTTTCTTCGGAGTATACAAGTACCCGCGACATGCTCCCCTCTTCCACATCCCCTAGTTTCTTTTACACAGACAACAGGTGCGTGACTCGTAGTCCTCTCTGTAATCCTCAAATACCACTGACTGTTCCGTACCCTACCTGGCTTTTCTACCATCTTTCGCAATTAATCTACCTCTCTCTGCAAATACATAATTTGTCTATCGTATATCAGCAACCTACGACGGATGTTTTTTGTCTTTCTTTTCGTATACATATCTCTCTTTCCTCTGCAATCTACGATAGTCCTTGTTTGTCTCTCTTTTCTCTGCTATCTAAACATACCCTTGAACATCCGGGTTATAGAATTGGTCTTCAGCAACCCATGCTTGTCGTAAGAGGCGACAAACCGGATTGACTGGTCAGGCTCGTTGACTCGGTTGATGCATGTCATCGTATCCCAAATTTGTGGATCGATGCTCATGCTATCAACCTCTGGATTGTCTAGTCCAGACTGTGAATTTACAGACCGCCGTCATATAGCTGGAATATTGCTGAGTGCGCCGTAAAACAGCAAAATAACAAAGAAAAATAAAAAATCTCCAATATACAATGGAATCTTCTTTGTCTTTCTTCTATATTCGCGTCCGTAAGCTAGTCGACAGTGCACGTCTGCCCGGAGAGCGGAAGGTCGGTGGTTCGATCCCCGGATACGTCATACCTAAAGACGTTAAAATATTATACTTCTGTCTATATCGTCTCTGCAACCCTCGACGTGGCCGTGTTTGTCTATATCGCCTCTGCAACCCTCGACCTGCCCGTGTTTGTCTATATCGTCTCTGCAACCCTCGATGTGGCCGTGTTTGTCTATATCGTCTCTGCAACCCTCGACATGGCCGTGTTTGTCTATATCGTCTCTGCAACCCTCGACGTGGCCGTGTTTGTCTATATCGTCTCTGCAACCCTCGACGTGGCCGTGTTTGTCTATATCGTCTCTGCAACCCTCGACGTGGCCGTGTTTGTCTATATCGTCTCTGCAACCCTCGACGTGGCCGTGTTTGTCTATATCGTCTCTGCAACCCTCGATGTGGCCGTGTTTGTCTATATCGTCTCTGCAACCCTCGACGTGGCCTTGTGTGTCATTATCGCCTCTGCAACCCTCGACGTGGCCGTGTTTGTCTATATCGTCTCTGCAACCCCCGACGTGTCGTGTGTGCCTATATCGCCTCTTCAACCCTCGACGCGGCCGCGTGTGCCTTTATCGCCTCTGCAACCCTCGACGCGGCCGCTTTTGTCTACATCGCCTCTGCAACCCTCGACGCGGCCGCGTTTGTCTACATCGCCTCTGCAACCCTCGACGCGGCCACGTTTGTCTACATCGTCTCTGCAACCCCCGACGTGGCCGTGTGTGTCTTTATCGTCTCTGCAACCCTCGATGTGGCCGTGTTTGTCTATATCGTCTCTGCAACCCTCGACGTGGCCGTGTTTGTCTATATCGTCTCTGCAACCCTCGATGTGGCCGTGTTTGTCTATATCGTCTCTGCAACCCTCGACGTGGCCGTGTTTGTCTATATCGCCTCTGCAACCCTCGATGTGGCCGTGTTTGTCTATATCGTCTCTGCAACCCTCGACGTGGCCGTGTTTGTCTATATCGCCTCTGCAACCCTCGACGTGGCCGTGTTTGTCTATATCGTCTCTGCAACCCTCGACGTGGCCGCGTTTGTCTATATTGCCTCTGCAACCCTCGACGCGGCCGCGTTTGTCTATATCGTCTCTGCAACCCTCGACGCGGCCGCTTTTGTCTATATCGCCTCTGCAACCCTCGACGCGGCCGCGTTTGTCTATATCGTCTCTGCAACCCTCGACGCGGCCGCGTTTGTCTATATCGTCTCTGCAACCCTAGACGCGGCCGCGTTTGTCTATATCGCCTCTGCAACCCTCGACGGGGCCCTGTATGTCTATCGCCTCTGGTGGGACCGAGCCCACGTGTACCTTTCACCCTCTCCTGCGGTGACGTCCGATGGTATGCTAGCTGCTACACGCCGTTGTCAGGGGCGCACGGATGGCCCAGTCGTCGAAGGCATCGCAATTCGATATGCAGAGGTTCGATCCTTGGGCACGCCAGAAACCTATGATTGTGGGTTTGAATCCCGGTTCGCCCCGATTATGTTTCTAGGTTTGTCATCAACATACCCGTGCTCGTGGGTTTCACCAAAGTGGTAAACATCTGACACCTGCATCACTTCGGGCTTTCCTTCCTGCAATAAGCTGACACGCCATGATATAACTGGAATACTGTTCAAAGCGGCGTTAAACTACTTACTCGCTCACCCACTCCCTCTCGCTGAGTACGACCCAATCCATATTGAGGTCAACCCTCTGTGACTCACAGCTTATCTGATGGCTGGTGGGCAGCTTGACGGGTAATTCAATGAGCGTGATAAGAACAATATGGCCTGCGTTCCCCGACAATATAATCATGACATGTACATACTGGGTTACATGTAGACCAACGCCATTTGTTAAAACAGATTTCATATGTAAATGGCTGTATATAATTAAAGATGAACATTCATGAACGTTAACAGAAACCAAAGACGTATATATACGTCTTTGCAGTAACCAAGAACAGAGCCTGAACTGAAGGTATATTTTACAACAGGCATGGAAGGAAGACTTCAGTATAATATCATCACAAACAATTATTTCAACGGTATTCTTCTAACATCACCGATGATAAAGTGAGGTAACTCAAATATTGTAAACTTATGTTGGTAAAATGTTTATGATGTTAGCCAAAGGTACATGTGTCGAACAATTTTGTGCGGACATGAGAGCAATCATTGCAGAAACATCATGCGTGTTATGACCAGACATGAGTGATTCCATCCATTTATTTAAGAAACGTTCAATGTGACATGAAAGTGCACGCCAAACGAGACAGGTTTGTTTATATATTCGCGATGTTATGTTCGGTAAATCACATAGATAATTACTTAGCTAATTCATAAATGCTTCCGTGACCTCAACTGACATATCGGCCTGTGTTCAAGTTAGTGGTATGTCACAGTCGTGGCTACTCCAGTAGGGTCAGCTGACATATCGGCCTGTGTTTAAGTTAGTGGTATGTCACAGTCGTGGCTACTCCGGTAGGGTCAGCTGACATATCGGCCTGTGTTCAAGTTAGTGGTATGTCACAGTCGTGGCTACTCCGGTAGGGTCAGCTGACATATCGGCCTGTGTTCAAGTTAGTGGTATGTCACAGTCGTGGATACTCATGAAGGGTCAGCTGATGCTCCAGAAGGACAACACGACTACACGGGAAACGACTATATTTGCTGAGCCAAATGTTGTTGCAAAACAAGGGAAGTTGATTTCTAGAATGTTGACGAAATATGTCGGTCTCCCTTTTTTACAATTTCTAGACCAGGGAAAAGTTTGACCTGGACAAGGCCAAGGAAGCGATATCGTGGATCGAGAAGGTGACGGGGAGAACTTTGCTGCCGGCATCAGGAGACTTCCGGGATGAGCGTGATGTCGCAGCCGTTCTCAAAGATGGTGTTGCCTTGTGTGAGTGAGTGGCTTCAGATTTTCATTATTCTGTCTTAAAACTTTAGTCCCCCAAACTTTTGCTCTTTGTCATTAAACTTGTATTTGTTAGATTTATGATATACTTATATTAATGAGATAAATATTCTGTGTTTCGATGTAGAGCTAATCTGGTGGGAACATATTACACAGGAGGTTCATCACCATGGCAAAGCCAGGTTGGCATGATTTGCCACAGGGACTAGTTACCTGGTGTAATCTTTTAGCATTGACCATGTGTTGTTAGAAATACCATGAGTAAGTAGGATAGTAAATAGTTGCCAGATATTTTTAAAAAATCATCAGAGTTGATTCTAAGGGCGAAACCTGATATGTAATACATATCCTGATCTCAATTACCTGTTAGCTTGTTTTCCTGGGCTTAATGCTGTTGTGTTTCATGTTTGTTTGTTTGTTGTTTAACACTGCACTCAGCAATATTCCAGCTATATGACGGTGGTCTGTAAGTGAGTCTGGGTCAGACAATCCAGTGATTGATGGCATGAGCATCAATCCACGCAATTGAGATCGATGACATGCATCAACCAAGTCAGCGAACCTGACCACCGCTTCCCGTTAGTCGCCTCTTACGACAAGCACAGTCGTGTTGTGTTTGAAACCTTATCAGCACTGCTAGGCAGATGTCTAACCACCTGTCTCTGGTGTATGATGATTTGAAACCCTTGCTTGACTAACCAGGTCATGGTTGAATGAAAAGGGTGGGGCATACCATGGTGATGACTTGTTCCCATGATTTGAAAACCAGCACTTTCTTGTATATCACTTATATAAAATAATTGTCCAAAAGCCTCCCCAAGCTCAGAAGTATGTCCAGAAATGAGTGAACAATGCTGACCTTTGATTTCAGCTTTGGGTAAAGATTTCTCTCAAAGTTGAAATATTAGTAAAACTTTCTCAAAAGACACATTTTAGTCTTTCTTCTGAATATGGAGTTGGATTTCTGCAAGTGTTGAAAATAAGAGAGGAAGTTGTCATAGCGACTGATTTACGACACCCATTCTCTGAAGAACATTTAATTGCAAAGGCTCATTACCCTGGAGCCATGACATCTATGTGCCTTGAAACATTTAATCGCTGTTATTTATAAGATGCTAATCCTATTTGTTAGTCCCCATTTTTGTGTGCATCGACCGTCTGCCATCCTGAACGAGATGTGCAAGTATGTCACTGATGATTTACTGTATACATTTATATTTATTACTTACTAAATGTCAGGTGACCTAGGCTATATAAGCCTTGGTCCAGAGAGGTTGAGAGAAAGGCCTTACCCTTAGCCTAGCTAGGGTTAGGCTGGGTGCTCTGGGGCACCTAGACAACAACCACTACCACTATGTACTGACCTAGCACATAGTGTCTTTTGTATGTATATATCTACATGTATAAAGTAAAACTGTATATACCGCAAGCCATCGTCTCCAAGTTGTCACTTCCTACTGAGAACCATATGTCGGCCCCTTGCGTATACGAGTATGCAAATTGTTCATAATCAACGTCAGACCGACACGCGTTGTTAATATTCAGTGGGCCGAAAAGAGCCCTGATCATACCGGGCCGAGGCATTCTATCCATCTTGTCTTTGCCTTTGTTACACCAGGTGCAGTCCTCCAGCCCATGTCTTGACACAAGGAGTCTCTGTTTCAGATTAATGAACAAGATACAGCCAAAGTCTATACCGAAAATCCACAAATCAATGGCTCCATTTCAACAGGTAAAACTGTGAATGTACTTATATCTAATGGCCATCAGAACCTATTTCTTTGCCACTGAAATCAGTTGTACACAATTCGAAGAAAGAACTACATATTTTTATTCCAGATGGAGAATCTGGATATGTTCACAGCAGCATGCAGCAGGTATGGCATGAACAACCTTGACATATTCCAGACTGGGGACCTGTACGAAGTGAAGGCCATGTACACAGTGAGTAGGCACTATGTCTCTTACCCCCATACCCCTACAGACAGAGTGTGTTCTATGACCTCTATACTGGCAAATCTGTAATTTCATGAGTATCCAGGTGTCTGATGTTCTCAAACATATTAAGCAGAAAGACCTTTATCTGACAAAGACTGTTTCAAATTCAGATGATATTACTTACTTTGGGCTACCATGCTATTAAGTTCATGTACTGTTTGTGTAGAAGGGAATCTATGGTTTTATATGATGGCCCAAATAGGCCTTTGGTTCCAAGCTTAGCAGCATAGGGCATATCTGTGTCCATTGGTCCCAAGCATAGCGGCATATCAGTGTCCCTAGATACCAAGCATAGCAGCATATAAGTGTCCCTGGGTACCAAGCATAGGGGTATCAGTGTCCCTAGGTACCAGGCATAGCAGCATAGGGCATATCAGTGTCCCTTAGTACCAAGCATAGCTGCAAAGGTGATATCACTGTCCCTAAATACCAAGCTTAGCAGCATATCACTGTCCCTAGGTACCAAGCATAGCAGCATATCAGTGTCCCTGGGTAACGAGCATAACAGCATATCAGTGTCCCTGGGGACCAAGCATAGCAGCATAGAGCATATCAGTGTCCCTCGACACCAAGCATAGTGCACATCAGTGTCCCTATACACCAAGCATAGTGCACATCAGTGTCCCTATACACCAAGCATAGTGCATATCAGTGTCCCTATACACCAAGCATAGTGCACATCAGTGTCCCTCGACACCAAGCATAGTGCACATCAGTGTCCCTCGACACCAAGCCACATCAGTGTCCCTATACACCAAGCATAGTGCATATCAGTGTCCCTCGACACCAAGCATAGTGCATATCAGTGTCCCTCAACACCAAGCATAGTGTATATCAGTGTCCACATCAGTGTCCCTAAACACCAAGCATAGTGCATATCAGTGTCCCTCGACACCAAGCATAGTGCATATCAGTGTCCCTCAACACCAAGCATAGTGCATATCAGTGTCCCTCGACACCAAGCATAGTGTACATCAGTGTCCCTCGACACCAAGCATAGTGCACATCAGTGTCTCTCGACACCATGTATAGTGCATATCAGTGTCTCTCAACACCAAGCATAGTGCATATCAGTGTCCCTCAACACCAAGCATAGTGCATATCACTGTCCCTCCACACCAAGTATAGCGCATATCAGTGTCCCTCAACACCAAGCATAGCAGCATAGGGCATATCACTGTCCCTAGGTACCAAGCATAGCAGCATATCAGTGTCCCTGGGCAACAAGCATAGCAGCATATCACTGTCCCTGGGTACTGAACATAGCAGCATATCAGTATCCCTCGACACCAAGCATAGTGCACATCAGTGTCCCTCGACACCAAGCATAGTGCACATCAGTGTCTCTCGACACCAAGCATAGTGCACATCAGTGTCCCTCGACACCAAGCATAGTGCACATCAGTGTCCCTCGACACCAAGCATAGTGCACATCAGTGTCCCTCGACACCAAGCTTAGTGTATATCAGTGTCCCTCGACACCAAGCATAGTGCACATCAGTGTCCCTCGACACCAAGCATAAAGCACATCAGTGTCCCTCCACACCAAGCGTAGTGCATATCAGTGTCCCTCCACACCATGTTTAGTGCATATCAGTGTCCCTCGACACCATGTATAGTGCACATCAGTGTCCCTCGACACCATGTTTAGTGCATATCAGTGTCCCTCCACACCAAGCATAGTGCATATCAGTGTCCCTCCACACCATGTTTAGTGCACATCAGTGTCCCTCCACACCAAGCATAGTGCATATCAGTGTCCCTCCACACCATGTTTAGTGCACATCAGTGTCCCTCCACACCATGTTTAGTGCATATCAGTGTCCCTCCACACCAAGCATAGTGCATATCAGTGTCCCTCCACACCATGTATAGTGCATATTGTTACGTGCTGTGTATGCTGTACACACGTCTGGATAGTCATAGCCAACTCCGGTAAAAGTGTTTATTAGAACTTGCATGGCTGACATACGCCAAGGGAAGCAACTCTTGTCACAAGACTGCATACCACGTAACATCTCCCTTCCTTTGAGGAAAACAAATAAAGTAATTAAACCTTTAACTACAGGTACATTAATCCAAGAAATGAGTGACATTACCGAGTCGGTCCATATACTGGGATACAGTATGTAGTTCATTAAACATTCCGTTAAAGCACTTTCCTATAATTCCTGAATTAAAGTTCGCTGTCAACTTGCAATGACAAAATTATTAGACTGAACACATTGCTAATCCTGGATAAGTTCATCATCTGTAGATCTTCTTGGCGACTGGCAGTTTGGGAATGTTGAAATCTCAAGATTAACATCATCTTCAACTCTAGACTTTCTGGCAAGACGAAGTTGTTGTCTATTCCGTTTGAAACAGTGACCATTATCAGATCTCACAAAGTAGGTTCTCGGCTTGATCTCATCTGTCACAGTAGCTTCATTCCATTCCTTCCTGCCGGTTTGAATGGGTTGCATTCTGACAGTATCACCAACCTGTAAGGGTTTGAGAGGTCTTCCAGAGTACTTCCGGTTATGTCTCTCAACTACAAGAGTCCTTTTGTCTTCAAGTTGTTGCTAGTCATCCGGACCAGAATCATGTTGAATAGTCTTTAACGTACAAGGAACCTGAGTAAGCGTTCTGCGACCAAATAGTCTTTGGGCTGGACTTGTTTGTACGCCTTCAGTCGGTGTATTTCTCACATTCAACAATCCCAGGTAAGGATCCTCTTTAGCAGCTAGACATTTCTTCATCATCCTTTTAGCTACTTTAACGGCAACTTCAGCAGCACCATTAGCTTTACTGTTACCAGGGCTGGAAGTTTCATGAGAGGAACCCCAAGACTGACTGAACTTCTTGAACTTCTCACTGGTATACTGAGGTCCTCCGTCACTGATGACGACTTTAGGTATACCATGACGAGCAAAATGGTGCTTCAACTTGGTAACCACAACATCAGAAGTGGTTTCAGGCAGAAAGTCAATTTCAAAGAAGTTGCTGTAGTAGTCAGTAGTCACAAGGTAATTCCTACCTTCAATGGTGAAAATATCAGTTCCCACCTTTTCCCAGGGATGTTCAGGAATCTCATGCATAATCAGAGGTTCTGGTGATTGCTTATCACTGAAACGAGCACAAATATCACATGACTCGATATACTGTCTTATGTCACTTGACATCAAGGGCCAGAACACAAGTGTCTTTGCACGGCGTAGACAAGAGTTTATCCCCATGTGACCAACATGAAGTTTTCTCTTGATCTCATCTCTCAATGCAAGTGGGATGACAACTCTAGGTCCACGAAGAATTATCCCATCTTGAATGGTGAGTTCGTCTCTATAACTGAAGTAAGGAGTAAGCTCAGAGGACAGATTCTCCTCATGTGTTGGCCATCCTTCCATTATAGTTGATTTCAACTTGGTGAGGATTTCATCAGATGCAGTTGCAACTCTAATGTCATTCATGAGCTTGTCCTTGATCGGCAGATGATAGACATTATTCACATACACAGTTTCAGAGGAAGGTTTGTCAGGCAATGGCGCTCTGGAAAGTGTATCAGCAATAGGAATAGCTGTTCCAGGTAGATACTGAAGATCAAACACATATCCCTGGGTCCTCAGTAGTAATGACTGCAGTCTATTGGAAGCTCTAGACAAGGGCTTCTTGACGATAGACACTAGTGGCTTGTGATCAGTTATCACTGTTACACTTCTACCATATGTGTAATGGTGGAATTTCTCAAGACCAAAGGTCACGGCGAGCATTTCCTTTTCTATCTGAGCAAATCTTTGCTCAGTGTCAGTTAGCGAGCGACTGGCAAAAGCGACAGGCTTTCCCTCCTGCATCAGTACTGAGGCAATGCCATGTTCACACGCATCATTCTCAACTGTCAGCTCTTTCTCTGGATCATAATATGACAATACAGGTGCCTTGGTAACCATGTCCTTCACCTTTTGGAAGGATTCCTGTTGAGAACTGGACCATGTCCAGGCAGCATCCTTTCTTACAAGGTTACGCAGAGGAGCTAGCACATCAGTTAAGTTAGGCAAGAACTTTGACAAGTAGTTCACAAGACCAAGGTAACGTCGAAGTTCTTCAAGATTTGTTGGTGGAACCATGTTTTGAATTGCTCGGACCTTCTCGGGGTCAGACTTCAAACCATCTTTGGTTATCAAATGTCCCATGAAGGTGATTTCACTCAATTGTAGTTCAAGTTTTGATGGGTTCAGCTTGATATGGCTCTCGCGACATCTTGCTAGAAATGCTTCAAGATGAGCATCATGTTCTTCTAGGTTCCGACCATGAATCAGCACATCGTCAGCAATACAGACGACACCTGGTAGACCATCAAGGGCTTGAATCAACTTCTTTTGGAAGAATTCTGACGACACAGAAAGTCCAAATGGCAACCTGAGAAATCGATAACGACCAAAACAAGTTTGAAAGGTCGTAAGAAGACTTGACTCCTCATCGAGTTGGACGTGCCAGTATCCAGATGACAAGTCAGCTTTGGAGAAAACTCTAGACTTCCCTAGCTCATGCAGGGTATCTTCAAGCACAGGCAGAGTGTAATGCTCTCTACAAAGGGCTTTGTTTAGTTCTTGCGGATCCAAACAAATTTGAAGTTCACCTGATTTCTTTTGCGTAATTGCGATTTGGTTTACTCAGGGGGTTGGCTCACTGACAGGCGCAATCACACCTAACTTCTCCAGTCTGTCTAACTCAGTGTTCAACTTTGAGCGCAGTGCAACAGGAACACGACGGTTTGGCATCACAACTGGTCACACCGCACTATCAACTGACAGATGAACAACACCACTAAAGGTACCAAGTTTACCATCCAGCACATCACTGAACTTTTCAGTAACTTCAATATTGGCAACACGCTCAATATTCTTCTCATGAATTGTGACTAAGTTCATGAGTGTAACAGTTTTGACACCTAGGAGAGGTGCAAAGTTCTCTTTCACAACAACAAATTCAACAGAATACTTTTTCTTGTTAGCAGGATTCTGAACAAGAATATTTAGGCAACCAAGAGGAGTGACGTCAGTCTCATTCCACATCTTCAACTTTTTAGTTGTAAGTTTCAGACTCTTCAACTTGTCCTGGACAATAGAAGACGGAATGATATTAACAGCAGCACCAGGATCAATAGTGAAGACATCTCTTCCCTCCACGGTCATTCTACATTTAGTAGGCTTGTCTGTGTTTGAATCTCCATGCACAGAATTTATCCAATCTTCATCTGGAAGCTCAACATTGTTGACTTTGCTGTATTGCTTCTTACTAGGACACTTTGGTGCAAAATGATTCAGCTGGTGACACTTCGTGCACTTTTTTCCCCATGAAGGACAACTTTTACGAGCCATGATATGAGAATAACCACAGAATTTACAGTTTCTTTCATGCTGAGATTGGGGTCTCTTTTGCCTTGATCTCAAAGAGTCTATTGCAACTCTATTGATAGGTTCAGGTCTGATCAACTTTGACTGAACTGACGCATTTTCAGTGGCTTTACAGATGTCGATACATCTTTCTAGAGTGAGGTCCCTCTCTTTGAGCAGTGCTTGCTGAGTGTCGGGATCTCTTACTCCAAGGATGAGTCTATCTCTTATTATTGAAGAGATACAATTCTGACAATAGTTGCAGGTTTTCACAAGAGAACGGATTGATCCTAAGAAATTTTCAAATGTCTCTCCTTCCTTCTGTTTTCTGAGATTGAAGACGTATCTCACATATGTCTCATTAACTTCACCAATAGTAAATGCTTCAAATTTGTCTAGAATGTCTTTGACAGTTCTCTCAGCTTCTGGTGTTTGAAAATGGAATCCATTGAAAACTTTTAAGGCTTCATCACCAAGTGTGTTTAGGAGCAAAGCTACTTGATATTCCCTTCCATATCCTGGCAGGTTCACAAGTATAGAATAATTGGTCCATTTCTGTTTGAATGATTTCCAATTTTCAGCAATGTTGGATTCAATAACATGGGGTGATGGAGGTTTTATACCACTAACAGGCCGTTGAGCTTAAGGAGGATTGTCGGCTATATTTGAAGACTTGAAGCAAGGCTAGACTATCTTCACAGACAATACACACTTGTAGCTAATTGACATCGACAAATGCAGACAGGAATCTCTCGAGTGTGCAGAATGTCACTTATCAGGTCAAATTAAGCTAATAGATTCAAGTGTTCCTTCATTTCAGCGAGTGACATCACTTCTGAGACATTTGAATGATAGCAGACGAACGCACATGGTCTGAAACACCTCCGCTTCCATTATAACATTTCAGACATAAAACTGACAGAAATAGGTCGTGGTATCATAGAGGAGTGAGAAAGTCACCTGCTGCCACCATGTTACGTGCTGTGTATGCTGTACACATGTCTGGATAGTCATAGCCAACTCAGGTTAAAGCATCAGTGTTTATTAGAACTTGCATGGCTGACATACGCCAAGGGAAGCAACTCTTGTCACAAGAGTGCATACCACGTAACACATATCAGTGTCTCTCGACACCATGCATAGTGCATATCAGTGTCTCTCGACACCAAGCATAGTGCATATCAGTGTCTCTCGACACCAAGCATAGTGCATATCAGTGTCTCTCGACACCAAGCATAGTGCATATCAGTGTCTCTCGACACCAAGCATAGTGCATATCAGTGTCCCTCAACACCAAGCATAGTGCATATCAGTGTCCCTCAACACCGAGCATAGTGTATATCAGTGTCCCTCAACACCGAGCATAGTGTATATCAGTGTCCCTCAACACCGAGCATAGTGTATATGGCAAGTATCAAAGTACTGGGCAAACATTGTTTACATTGTTGAATCACTGAATCTCCTTTTATAGCATGAGATGCATTAAAAAAGGCCAACACATCACCCCTATATTTGCCAGTGCACGAGACCGGCCAACATGGAAATGTAACCAATATTGTGGAAACTGTCCAGCAAAGGACAGGTCTCTCTTAGGATGTGTTCTTTGACAGGATCTTGTGTTGTGTTCCAGGTTGTCAACTGTCTCCATGCCCTTGGGTCTCTGGTAAGTAGTATGTAATGTATGTGAGTAGTATAGGTAATGGGGGTTCTGCCGCAACTCCCCTGGAGCCAGATTTATATACCTATACTGCTACTACAGGGGGAAATTTTTATGTCAAAACACTGATGCGATTTAACGATAGTCATAAGTCATATTAAAAGAAACATCAATAGTAATTAATAATGCAAAAAATTTACTATAGCCCACGAGGATATTGGAAAGGTATAGGAGCAATAACAAAATTAGCCAAAGCGGCTAAGGTATCTAAAGATGGGGCCAAGGATTGGTTAAAGAAACAAGCTATGTGGCAAATATGTTTACTGGCACAGCGTTATATACCGAGGAAGAAGTTTGATATATTTACAACAAATGAAGTTCATCAGGCTGACCTCTTGTTTCTTCCCCACGATAAGGTAAGACTCAAAACGTATAAATACGCTTTAACCATAGTGGATGTGGCTAGTTGATACAAAGAGGCTGAGCCATTAACCTCGAAAGATTCAACAGAAGTAGCTAATGCACTGAGTCGCATATATAAACGCGGACCACTAAAATGGACCAAGCTATTTCAAGTAGATCCTGGTCGTGAGTTTATGGGATCAGTAACTAAACTGTTAACAAAGCATGATGTCGAAATCAGGCATGGTGAAAAAGAGGCCCACCGTAGTCAAGCTATCGTTCCAAGATTTAACCGGACAATTGAGTTGCTCATAGTTCCAGACGATACAGAATTACCACCATAACCATAAGCATAGGTAGTTACACCATCCTTATCAATCCATCTCTTTGTATCTAAGGGGGATAATGATGTCTTGTTCATTCTTAATCCATTTATCCTATGATTGTAACTTCTTTAAGAGTTCATCTCGTGTTTGAACTTTCTACCATTGAATAATGCTTCTTTATACTGTTCGTGTTTGATATGCTTTTTTACCACATACTTCTTAACGCCTTTAGCTTTTCTTATCTCTCCATTATCGGACTTCTTTATAGAATACATCTTAGGTCTTAATCCGACATACTCCGCTATAGGAGTCCTAGCACATTCATCCTTCATCTTACCTAACACCTTTTTATTTACTATGCTGTGCAGTGGATTATTTTTAGGGTAATCGCTCGTGTTGTACATATCTATTTTTCTGCCATATCTTTATACACATCCTTGGTTTGTATTTCCATCAACAAAGAATCTGTGTCGGTATATAACACGGGGGTAAATCTATATAAGATCCACCTTTGAAGGGCATATAATTTGCTATATCTAAATATAAACTATCGATTTTATCCACACCCCAACCCAAACCTCTATTAGTCCAGAGTTTTAAAGTTTCCTCTCTCCTCTGAATTGATGTATCTAATGATGTGTTTATAGTATCGGATTCAGTTATAACTTCTTGATTGCTCCGGAAATATGGTTCGGTATATTCAGTGCTATCGTCTGTGCTACTTTTACTCAATGACATTTTAATCGTCAGCTGGTATTTTATACTATGTAAATGATCTAATTCATCGTTAATTTTGCTCGATATGATGGGCTTAACATCATTAACATCCTTGTTGGAATTAATATCCATCTTCCAACCTCTTAGATATTTACTAATGCCGGCGGATGTGGGTACAAATTTTGATTCTTGTTTTTTTTATCAACATCGTCAACTGATTTATTATCATCAGATTGATTATTATCTAGTAAAGCGATCAATTCAGCCCTTCTCATTCGAGAATAACCTCTCACCCCACTGTTTTTTGCTTGAGCTTTGAGTTCTCTAAGTCTGGGGTTTGTTGTATTCCAAACTGAGTAAATCGATCAATTCAGTTTTTCTCATTCGAGAAAATCCATGTAGACCACGTTGCTTTGCCAAAGCCTTCAACTCTCTGACAAAAACCACTGTCATTTAATAGTATATACAAAATGAATCAATTGTCTAAATGGTTGTTTTTCATATACATGTATAAATATGTATTCTCCCCACCTATTCCTCTCATTGATGTAATCTCTCTTCCTAAAGTAAATAATCTGCTTCCTGACCTTATCAGCACTGTGACTCTTACATAAACATTAACTACATTTCACCCCAATCCCACATACAGAAGAAACGTAATTTTTAAAACCCTTTCTGATGTTATAAGAGTGGGTCCCACAGTAAATACCCACAGATGGCTTCTGACATTGAATCGATTTCCCCATGATTTTATATTTGCACAGATTCATGGTTATACACATATCATATCATTTGTCTAAAAGGTAAATCACATCTCCACTGTTGAGTCATAGATGTCATCGCTATTTATAGATCAACAGTCAGGGTTATTTACAGGTCATGGTTTATGCGTAGTTATCGTGTAACCTAAAATAGCGACACCAGTCAATCCCAACATTATGAATGCTATCTCGCGGTCTTTTTGTTCCTCTGACGGTGTATAAAACTGACTTATTGTTGGTTTTGGTATTGGGTCAAGTGTCTTTCCATAAACGAGGAAGTATTCGTGCATGGCAGATGCAACATCCTTAAACGTTTGAATTGAATGTCCCTGCTTACGCAATTCTTCATTAATAAAATCTAATCTTAATATCCTATTCCTGGTCCATTGTGACTGGGCTGCTTCGAGTTGTTTTAATGCTTTATTATGTCGTTAACTCTCCAAACCTCTCATACTAGAAAATAAAAAATTACTCCCCGAAAAAGCTAGAGCATTAACAACAGCTCCACCGACCATCATCGCAATTGATGCCATGTTCGATAATATAAAATAGTCAAATGTTTAATTACTTCATTATATCTTCTGGGATAAGCCCTTGTTTGATGAGCATATCTTTTGTTGCCATTGCTAATCCTATATTGAGAATCATCAAACCGATATCATAACCATTAAAATCTAGCTTGGGTGGTGTGGCTTTAGTAATCATTTTAGCTATACGGGCATAGCCAATGGTCAAGCCGCTGACCACCGCTGAATGATACGGTGAATTATCCAACATTTTACAGTCTGTAACTGGAGTAGTCATGCTTCTTGCAGCATTGTATGAGGGCTAACCTCTAATTGAACTTGTTGTGTAATCGGGGGTGACGTTTTCTCTTCTCCGGTCTTATAAAACAACCATACCACCGCTATAGCAACAACTCCTACTAGTGCCCAAGTTTTAATCAGACGACTATGTTTAATATTTGAATTATGCATTAGTTTCGCTTTCCTCTCCAGCCCGCCCTTTCTACCTGCTGCGATTTTTGGGGGGTTCTTCCTCGTCACTCTGGCTTGTGGTATTTCCTCATTCACAATCCGTTGTGATTGTGCAATCGCTGGTATTTCCTCGTTCACTTGTTCCACAAGCTGTGGTGTCACTTGAGTCTCCATTATTATTAAGTGGGCACTTGTGTTTAAATTGACAATACCTAGCCGTTGTAAGCCGTGGTTACCGGAGCTAAGAACATTCCATATCTATGATAAGACTCACAGCTTACTGAGCTTATAGCATGTTCGATGAATGGGTCTTTCTCGAGAGATTCGCATAAATATGGCCGATGTTCTGCCGGGATAGGGAGAAACGTACTAGCTACGACTGTGTTAAGTTGTAACATAGCCGACCCTATTGTTTTAGTCATGGTAGCTCCCAGTCTAGACTCGTAACGTGCGTACAGTTTTTTAATTTCTTCGTCGGTCATGTTATCAATTTTTTCGATGGTATAATTTTCCCCCAAATATTCGGAACATTTTCCACCGGCTGCTAAAGCGGCGAGTCTTTCTCTATGTTTATCTAAAGATTTATCTGTCATAGGTTCTGGCTCATCTTTGAGCATTTGTTCGATGAGTTCATCGCATTCCATAATGTAATACCTAAGGAGATATTTAAGTCTAACATAATAAAATATCACATATCCAATACAGCCCGTAATAATAAACTGTTGCGAAAGAATGAGGATTTCGAACCACATTATGTCATAATAACCGCTAATGTTCAATTTATCATATTTTTGCTATATTTGCTATAATTTTGCTATTTTTGTCATATTTTTCCTATAATTTTGCTACATTTTGCTATATTTTTGCTATAATTTTGCTATTTTTGCTATAATTTTGCTAAGCATATGCATAAGCAGCTGGTTGATCGGTTTTTAATACGAGTTTACAATGCTTCGTTTCTGCTAACAGTTTTCTGACTTTATCTCGCTCGAACTTGGTATAAATAACATCATTTTCACGTAAACATTCCTCAGATGAATCTCGGTCTTTGCAATGAAACAGGGCTACTCATTTGGTCAGCTCTCTGAGATCTTTCAGGACAGAGTTGTATTTTTTAGTAAGTATCCAAACGCTATGCTGAGTATGTCGTCCGGAGAATGCTAAATATGAAAGCATATCTTTCTTTTTGGTGAGTTCTTTACTCGCACTACAATCGTCGAAAAGGGTTGATTCTACTTTATATTTTTCGTGACATACTCATAAACAGTCTTGTAAACGATCGCCCGGATCAACTCTGTGTACCCCATCGTCATTCATTACCCAATCTCTCGATAGGTATGTTTTATTAATGCTTATAGTCGGGCACAGAATAATAATATGATCGAAAACATCCTATAATGACTTTCTAAAATATCTAGAATAAAAGCTGTCTTTCCACAACCCGTTTTCCCGCATATGATAGCGCAGTGCGGTTCTTTAGGTAAAAGATTATTGATAGATTGCTTGCACGAATCTTCCATTCTGTATATTAAGTTGAGCATCCATAATCACGTACAAATATATGTTTAATTTACCAGCTGATTCCTGGAGCTTCTTTATCTGTATAGTGACACCCTCGCTGGAATTTTCTATTCTCCTTCCACTGCTGTATAGTTGGTCATCGTCCATTGTTCGCATGTCGAGCCATAGCGCATACTTCGTGGTGAGGTATTCACCCATCGATATACCCCTGAGTGACAGATCTTTCACGACCGAGTTAACTTCTGGGCTTCGTTTTATAGAAGGGAGTTTTTTAATCTCATCCCATTGTTGATATGCTAGCATTCCTTAACTATATAGTTGATTAGGAATGCCCTCCATAGTCAATTCTACTTTTGTAATCTTGGGATTGTAGAACTTCTCGGTATTTCTTTTAAATGCATCGGAGGGGTCCTCGAACAACATTAAGATATCCTTCAATGACCTCGTGGGGACGTTTAGATTGATATTCCACGTCATATCTTTTTTGTTCCTTTTGATCTTTCGATGTCGAAGCATGCAATCATACAAAATGGCTAAACTTCCGGTATTCTGGTTACGAATTTGTCTGGCTAATTCAGGATCTGTTATCATATCATAGTCCAGCGAGATATTGTCAATGGAATAGCTAGCATCTTCAGCAGCTCTGATTACTCTACCGTAGTCATTAAAAGTGAGTTCGTATTCTAACCTATCACCTATGGATGCTTGATAAAAGGGCATGTGGGAATCTAGTAATTCAAAGCCGAGCGGAATATAGAATTGGTTACCTAATGCGCCGGCAACAGCGAGATCTTTTACAATGGTATTATCACCATTATCAGCACCCACACGCAGTCTCAATGTGTTCCGATTACAAATACCTTGGTACTGTAAGTTTTCCCGCTCTTTATCCGTTATCCAGAGTTCCATGTAACAATAGTATACATCGCTATCATCAATATTCAAAACCTCATTACCACTAATTTTAATCGCGATTTTCTTAACATTAGCACGACATATGTTCTGAACGGGCTTCCTTTCAAAGTCGGTAGAATTCAAACTAATCGTAAATGCTTATCGGACAGTTCCCAGAACTAACACATCGTGTGCACCGAGATTGGGAAAGCGAACCAGAAGCGTTTGATTCTGATCAATTGTACTCGGGTTATTAGTTATAGTTACAGACTGACAAATTGCTTTGACCCCTAATGGATCTCGAAGTCTACGTTGTGGGTTTAACTTGCGTCCGTATTGTGAAGACATTGTTATATCGAAATTACGTAACCTTATGTTTGATATAAAAAATTGATGATTTTAATCTAGATGATTTTGATAACCCTAGTACAATCGAAGAGGGTACTGATGAAACCAGCTTTACAAATCTTAACGATGAACTTTTACATTAACCGTTAATGATTATTACGATACTTTGAAAGATGTTAGCCTAATTGGTCGGGACTATTCAAAGTTTACGATAGATAGTAAAGGAATATTGCGAATATGCGGTGAACCTGATATTGACCTTCTGCATTATCGTACTCGTAATCCCTAGCTTTGTCTACGATAGCTGCTAAACATAGGCATCAACTTTGTTCGTAATGAATTAGGTTTTGTAGACTACTCATGAAGAGAAAAACTTTCCGCGAAGACTACTAAGGTTGTTCGGACTGTGCGTGATGAACTCGGTAACATAGATAATTTGGAAGATAGCTCGAAGGTGGCCTAGGATGGACTCGGAGAAATCTACTACGATAATTCCACGGTCAGTGTACCATCCTCGGAGTTCAGTATTAGGGAATTACGAGGTCTTGACAAGGCAATGCAAACAATGCGGGGAGAACTCATCAATAATATAGCCAAGCTAACCGAACTCGACAAGCATATAGCTTATGAGAAAACAAAACTTGGACAGGCAGGTGATGAATTCAGTAGACGTCGCGTTGCAGAAAGATTGCTTCACTTAGAAGACGAAAGATCGGCCTGCCTCGAAGGGGCTTCCAGTAATAGAAAGGCACTTCGTTCACAAATCAGCCGAACTTGAGAAACTATCGATCAAGTCCTCAACGATGAAACTTCACTAGCCGATAAAATAAAACATTGTTCAGAGAACAGGGGATAACCATTGCCAGTATTTTAACCGCATTGGGATTTATTATATCGACTTTGACTCTCGCATTAACCGGTGGTACAGAAGGTGGCACACTGCCTAGTGATAAGGGTGGTATAAAAGAGTGGATAAAAAAGCATTAGGTTCAGCACTGGGAAAGCTCGATGGGAAAGCCGTGTCTGCACTTCCCGGTATAATAGGGAGTATTGTTTCCTGGCTCTTGAATTTATAAGCTAAGACCAGCACTTGGCTTAGTCAAAACTTGTGGGCACTGATCGTAGCAATTGCAGGGCTGTTGTACATATCCGCTAAAGAACTATTTAACCAAATCATGAGTAAACCAGCCGCGACTCCACCTACTACAAGCGCTGTTTTTTCATTGATATGTTGTTGATTTTTAGCTGCAATATGCGGTGACACTTGTGGTTGTGCGTTAGTAGATGTGTTAGTAGGAGTGTCAGTAGATATTTGTGGCTTGACTATTCCTGTTTCGCCTGTGTTTGTTTGCGTTATTAATTCGGTGTTAATATCTGAATTTATACCTGGTTTTTGTTGATCGGTAGCAATAACAATTCACTTGACCGATCTTAAGTTCCATATTACTCGGAGACATGTATAGTCCCGGCTCATAAACGTAGTCCACTTTGGATTGAGCGTACTGTAATACATCTTGATAACGCTTTATAGAAGATGGTATGTCAGCTGGTGAATTAATAGCATCCTCAACATTTGCAACAAACTGTTTTTGTGCATCGAACGCCGTCCCAGAACCAATAATGGACGTTCTTGTTTGCGATTGTGCACCGAGAATTGCCCACCGAGAATTGCCCATACATAAGTTCTTATTGATTAATTAACTCTTACAACTCCTGGGTTAGTAAAATTATTTTCTGTTTAATCATTAAGAAATTCATTCCAAGCGTTTGCGATATCGTTGAGTTGCACAAATTTTGTTGCAATATACGGTAAACCAAACCACCCTTAAAACTCATAAGATCTCCTCTCCAATCGTTACTCGAAAGTTCCCAGCCATGATTAATATTATGTAATCTTACAAAAAGATTGTTTTTATGTAACAACTTAAATGGATTGAATGGTTGATTAGCTTTTTTAACTAAATCATCGCTTTCTTCCTTAACAGTTTTTTGTCCGCTGTACGGAACACCTAGACCATGGTTAATTCCTTTAATACGCCAATCTTTACTCGTAGCAATATTAAATTCCTAACAAATACGTTCATACGCGAACCTATTGTATGGATTATTTGATGCATTCCATGCTCAATCCTGCGGTAATAGGGCACTAATTTCTTTAAGTATACGTCTTACACGTGAAATGATAAAACAGACTTATTTAGTTCAAATCCTGGGGCATAAAGAGATACACCACATCCTGTTGTGGCACACCATATGGCAAAGTTTAACTGATTCTGCCAAAATTGCATTGGGTTGTGAAACCAATGGTGCACCATTTTATCGCTAGTTGCCGTGAACCTGTATTTTTCAAAGATATCAGGGAATTCAACAAAAAAATTAGCACCAGAAGCACTTACTAAAATCGACTAATTAGTAATATAAGTTGATTTCATATTTAAGTTATGATATAGTATCATTGTATATTTAATATGTATGTTACACTCCGGGGAATAACAAATGGTCAGTCTATTCAACTGCTTCATACTATCGATAACTCGGATGGGCAACTTGAAGTCGCTCTCTGTGATGTAACGTATTACCCGCAGTGGACCAATATAAGTGCTGTGAGAAGAAATACTCAGACAATAATAAATAGAAAAAAACACATTATACCTGATGGGTATTACAGTGTATGCTCACTCAATGATGATTTTTTTAAGCCTTTGGGAGTTTGTCTCACACAAAATGAGTCAAATGGGATGTTGATTTTTTTGGACTCTGGAGAAAAGCAAGTAATTTTTGCCTGGAACATAGCAGATACACTTGGACTTGCACACGGAGTAGGATTAATACCACCCAACAAAACAGTGCATGGAGTTAAATTACCCGATTTAGTTCCCTATAAAGAGTTGTGCATCCATCTTGATCAGATCAGTACAACGGATAATATTCAACTCGAAAGTCCTTCAACTCTACTCAGATCTGTTCCAGTCAAAGATGAAAAATACAATAGCGGTAGGACGGAATCTTTCTCATCATTACAATATAAAAAATTATAGCGTGGTATTATTTCAGATCTCAAAATTTCTGTATTAGATGTAAAACATCAACCTGTGCATATAGGATAATTGAGTGTAACACTCCATATTATAAATAATGGTTTATTCATCAGGCCCTGGAATGCTTTGACAATGTAATACAATTGTGCTTTCCGATCTAGGAGACACAGAAGGATTCGGTAAGTTATACGCTTTACACTTACAAGATAATGTATTCAAGCGGAAAGTAGTTACATTCACAGGTAATCTAGATTTAAGCAATGTCGACGTTAGTAGACTCCATAAAAACACTTCGTACAATCTTACTCGCAACGATGATAATAAATGGACTATGATCGAAGCAAAAATCGAGTGGCTACTGAATATCGTCATTACCCCACCATATGTGATGACGGGTAAGGCACATCAATTAACTAAGATAATAAATAGTGGGATTGTACTCGGGGCTTATATCCCATCAAAACAAAAAAGTGTGTTAGTCTCTCCCCTGCCAGAAAACCCAGGTCATATGTTATATAGTCGTCCAGCAGTAAAAGAAGTTTGTTTAATTTGGTTACTGAATTCAATGATATTAAACAGAACTTGAGTGCAATACCTAATATTTCTACGCTTATCATTGAAGTCTTGTTCGGAGATGCACCGGAAGATGCCTTCGAAATATTACCAGGTCTATCGATTAAATGGCTCAAGAAACATGAGCGTCGACGTTGCAGTATTATTTATATTGGAGCATTACCCATTGCAACGCTTGAACGGGTCCAAATGATTAAAAGTGACAGCATTTCTCTTGCTAAGATATTCATGCCGTATAATATACATTTGATAAGGTTGATGTATACTCTCAAAACATTTAAGCAAGACCAATTAAAGACTATTATATGATATAATGATATACACTATGGGTTTATATCCGGCGCTCGATGAAAAAATGGATACTGTTGATGGATTTTGATTACATCAAATAAGCGACATAAAACATTGAATAGATAAGGTGAGGGAGTTTACACTTGGATTGTATAAAAAGTATCGCAGAGCCGTGAATGCTCTCGATGGAGTTGACACCACGCTTGTAACAGCTGGCATGGGACTCGGTGTAGCTGGTGTTGGTTTATTATCAACTATAATTGCCGCGCCTATCGTACTTGGCATGGAAATAGCCGCCGGAGTCTCAGGACTGGCAGGAATAACGATAAAATTAATTTCTAGTAAGTTGCAAAAGAAAGCATTAAAACATGATAATATTCGGATACTTGCCGAAGCAAAGTTGAACAGCATTGAGGATCATATTTCAACAGCAATGGCTGATTGTAAGATATCCGAGGAGGAGTTTCGTTTAGTTTTGTCAGACCTCACCAAATACAACGTAATGAAGCAGGAGATTCGATCAAAGACCAGTGATATTAGCGAACACAAGAAAAAAAAATTCATAGAACAGGGGAGACAACAAGCGTGTCAATTATTCCGTGCCAAAACCAAAGAACAGGTTGGAGATTAAAAATAGATTGCTTACTACCATTAGATCACATTTAGAAGAATGCTTACGTAAATATATAATAATGGAGAATTACAAACCAACAAAGGAAGAACTCGAAAAAGCTATCGAAGCATTTATGCTCAGGGACGAAATTATCAAATGGAGAGAATTACCACAAGGTATATATTATATCAGTGATGTCAAACCAACCAGATACGGTCATCAATTGTTTCTTTCCAATTACCAAGAAGAGTATATAGACTGGTCTCCTAGTGAAATGAACGAAGAACTTAGTAAAAATGTTGAGTATCACTTTGTTAAAAATAATGGCATACGTATTAATAAAAATGATAGAGAATATTTTCATTACAATTAAGTTTAATCTCATGACTATCGTTAAATCGCATCAGCGTTATGACATAAAACATTCTCCCTGTAGTAGCAGTATAGGTATATAAATCTGGCTCCAGTGGAGTTGCAGCAGAACGCCCATTACCTATACTACTATGTGTAAACTGGCTGGCAATATAAGGGGGTTACCTATGTGTCCCAAATCATGAAACCTTACAAGTATGTTATATCATTAGGGTCCATGTTTCCATAGTAACAAGAACAGAATATAAACTGGCTAGCTCGGCTGACTGGACACCAGGTTCTGTTTACACATACCACTGTCAAGGGCCCTATTTGGGTGCTCTGCCAGGACCTCCCAGTGGCAGGCTTTAGTAAATGTTAATATTTATCTCCCCTGGTTAAGGTATGTGTTGTCAGGTAGGTTTTACTCATAAACCCTTCTCTGTTGAAGTTACACGGGATAGTGTTCAGGGATATCTAACATATAATATATTATAACTTCAGGCACGGAAGAATGGTTTTGAATACTCTCAGTTTGGTGTGAAGTTGGCCGACAAGAATGAACGTAACTTCACAGAAGATCAGATAGCTGAATCAAACCGTGTCATCGGTCTCCAGTATGGCAGTAACAAGGTAGCCTCTCAAGCAGGCATGACACCTTATGGACTGGCCCGACAGATCCTGCAGTCTCCAAGCTCTCCTACAGACAGCCAGCCCCCTCTGTGACCATCTACAATCAGCCTTATAATTTCTTGATAAATATCCTTGTGTCTGCTTGTGTGTGACTGGGGGAGTGTTTAACCCTTATAGCAGCAAGTGTGACTATCCCCCAGCCCCTTCATAGGCAGTGTCTACAAGCTGCCTTGTAAGTAACAAGACCCAATGTTCCGCTCCTGTAGGCAACCAGCAGGTGTGACTATCCCCAAGCCACCTTACAGGCATCCCACAGTGAGTTCCCAAGAACAGATGATAAAAGTGTGCATGGCATGGACCTAATGCTTTACGGCTTAGTTGCAATCATTTCATGGTTTAGTGGCAACGTCTTCCTTTACTAAATCAGCACAGGCACCAAGCAGTAAGGTCATTATTTGTCCATATCGATATTTTTCAAATAAATTACTATACTGGTGTGTTTTTTGTTGAGTATTTGAAGATGAAGGTTATTGACAAAAGATAAACATACTAAGTAGTTTGTGAGGATCTATAGCTTTCACATCTTAAATCAGCAGTCAAAAATTAAGATTGGTCTAAATCTAACAATTTGTTTAGAAACCAGTCATCTTCAGCTTGTCATAAGGTGACGAACGGGATTGGGAAGACCAATGTGATAACTTCGACTTTCTGGTTTCTCGATTATGTACAGACTGCTGTCATATGGCTGGAATATTGAGTGGGGTTCTAAACAAACACGCCAGCAGTGTAAGGTAGGGGTGGACATGGTATGCCATCAGTCTGTGGTAGGGGTGGACATGGTATGCCAACAGTCTGTGGTAGGGGTGGACATGGTATTCCAGCAGTGTCAGGTAGGGGTGGACATGGTATGCCAACAGTGTCAGGTAGGGGTGGACATGGTATGCCAACAGTGTCAGGTAGGGTTGGACATGGTATGCCATCAGTCTGTGGTAGGGGTGGACATGGTATGCCAACAGTCTGTGGTAGGGGTGGACATGGTATGCCAACAGTGTCAGGTAGGGGTGGACATGGTATGCCAACAGTGAGAGGTAGGGTTGGACATGGTATTCCAGCAGTGTCAGGTAGGGGTGGACATGGTATGCCATCAGTCTGTGGTAGGGGTGGACATGGTATTCCAGCAGTGTCAGATAGGGGTGGACATGGTATGCCAACAGTGTCAGGTAGGGGTGGACATGGTATGCCAGCAGTGTCAGGTAGGGGTGGACATGGTATGCCATCAGTCTGTGGTAGGGGTGGACATGGTATGCCAACAGTCTGTGGTAGGGGTGGACATGGTATTCCAGCAGTGTCAGATAGGGGTGGACATGGTATGCCAACAGTGTCAGGTAGGGGTGGACATGGTATGCCAGCAGTGTCAGGTAGGGGTGGACATGGTATGCCATCAGTCTGTGGTAGGGGTGGACATGGTATGCCAACAGTCTGTGGTAGGGGTGGACATGGTATTCCAGCAGTGTCAGATAGGGGTGGACATGGTATGCCAACAGTGTCAGGTAGGGGTGGACATGGTATGCCAGCAGTGTAAGGTAGGGGTGGACATGGTATGCCAGCAGTGTCAGGTAGGGGTGGACATGGTATTCCAGCAGTGTCAGATAGGGGTGGACATGGTATGCCAGCAGTCTGTGGTAGGGGTGGACATGGTATGCCAGCTGTGTCAGGTAGGGGTGGACATGGTATGCCAGCAGTGTCAGGTAGGGGTGGACATGGTATGCCAACAGTGAGAGGTAGGGTTGGATATGGTATGCCAGCAGTCTGTGGTAGGGGTGGACATTGTATGCCAGCAGTGTCTGGTAGGGGTGGACATGGTATGCCAGCAGTGTCAGGTAGGGGTGGACATGGTATGCCAGCAGTGTCAGGTAGGGGTGGACATGGTATGCAAGCAGTGTCAGGTAGGGGTGGACATTGTATGCTAGCAGGCTGTATTACAGCATTCAATAAGCAGTAAGGCAGTATTCATCAAATTAACAGAACAAAAAATATGTTTGAACATTTATTTACTATTGCAAATGATGATGAAATGCATTGTCAATGATTGGACCAACCAATCCATATAGAGTGTGGAAGTTTTTGATACAGATGAAATAAGACAGGATACAGAGCAGACTAAGAGGAAAACAGGCTACAGAACAGTAGAAGGAAGGTACTGTACAAATACTCTCACATACAGCTAATTACACATACAACACCATATTCATCAAATCATACAGCCAGTTGTCGGACCACTGCATAAAAATTGTTTTGTCACACAAAACAAAAATGAATTAAATATGTTAAACACATAAATGTAGAAAGATTTACTCGAGTATAAAACAATGGTGGCTACTGACAGTAAACAGTATTTTGGCAAGAGCAAAGAAAATAAACTCAATACAGGGAACTTATTCTGTGTTATTGCTTCAAAACAAAACCATGCATTGCCTGCACTCAAGGTGCACAGATCCTTCATGTTCCTCTATGTCTTGTGACAGCAACAGCAGCAGCTGCAGCTTGGTACATCATCCACACAGTAAGAGATGATTTTCATTGTGTACTTGAATGTAAAATCAATAAAAAGCATAAACAATTTAGAGCCTGCTTGCCACAATAAAACCAGGATCTTTGATGATGTTCAAATATCAACCCATGTTCTACTCTCATGAAAGTCTTATCATTGTAGGTTACCTACACAAAAGAAAGGCTTACAACATATTCTGCCTCTTGTTGTCTATGTACTGCTGTCCAAGTGATGGACTCACTGCACAGCCCTAATGCCATTAGCAGAGATTAGAAAATGAACACTCACATGATGACACTACATATACATGATGAGTAACAGACGTCCTGATCATAAGAGTGAGTATGGTTTTACGCCGCTTTTAGCAATATTCCAGCAATATCACGGCGGGGGACACCAGAAATGGGCTTCACACATTGTACCAATGTCGGGAATCGAACCCGGGTCTTCGGCGTGACGAGCGAACGCTTTAACCACCAGGCTACCTGACTGCCCCCCTGATCATAAGAAAACTGGATGCCATACAATGATGTCAGGTAAGTAACACCCCCTGTGGTGCTACAGCCTATTGCCAACCAGCAGCAGCAGCACACATCCTCCGGTCATCACAATATGTTAACTGTGACAAGTTCTTGGCATGAGTTATACAATACTGTAAATGTTTGTTGGTTCACGTCAGTACTACAAATGAAGGCACTCACTCATTCACTATGCACTTTAAGAAAACACAGTAAACCCATGGAGCTGTCTTAACTAGACATGAGTTAACTAGAAATATAGCAAATGTACATCTCATCTGAGTGAGTTAATAACTTGGCCTTCATATCAGTTAATCTTCCATCAGCAACTTGGACCTTGCTGTGTGCCTAACCTGTACAAGTTTCCCAGGTGTATCTCTTTTGTGTGAATTAGCAGCTTCAGCAGCTCTCCTAAATGAGCCGTAAACCCTTCAACAAAATGTGTTTTGGGGAATGCATTAAATCAAAACCTGCTGCTTAAATATTATGAAAAACAAAGCATCTTGAAACACAGCAGTGCCTATAAACAAGTGATGATATTTTGTTCATTACAGGCATTCAAACAATATGGACCACAGGTATCAGTTCAGCTACATTTTTATGAGATCACAATAACACATTTCTGTGTAGAATTTGGAACAAATGGTCTGGGATACATTGACTGCTTCATGCATGGAATGTGTGGTGAAAACGACTGAATCTCTTATATCGGGTGGTGAGATTGGAGTTGGTTCAACTACTATAGACATGATAAACTATTCAATGAAGCACCCATGCAAAACAGTTTGGACTTTTTATATCAATTTGAACATATTCATAAATACAGCAGAATCCGCCAACAGATACGAGGGGCGTTCAATAAGTTTTGCATCTTCAATATAAGACCAAGTTGCAGAATATCTTTTGCACTTTTATTTTTCAATATAATCTCCATTCACCTCAATACACTTATTCCATTTCTCTTTCAATAGAAATCCGCAGATTGGCCCTCTAACCATGCCTCTGTGGCAGCCTTTATGTTCCCGTCATCCTCGAAGCGTCTTCCTCGTAGGGCAGATTTCATTTGTCGGAACAGGAAATAGTCACTGGGGGCTAAGTCTGGGCTGTAGGGTGGGTGATTTAACTGTTTCGAGGTGAATGGAGATTATATTAAAAAATGAAAGTGCAAAAGATATTCTGCGACTTGGTCTTATACTGAAGTTGCAAAACTTATTAAACTCCCCTCGTATCAGTGGAGGTACGAGCCACATGCAGCAATGAAACACATCATATTCAGAAAAAAGGGCAATAAACTTAATCTGGAAAACTATTAATGGAACATTATTTATAAGCCATTGCCCCAAATTATGATTCAATACTCAAAGGGCAAGGTGAATGGCTTGGTCAATGAGAGTTAATTTATTTCCTTGAAATGCATATTACATCATTCCACAAGCATGTGAACTTGAACAAAAACTAACACAGACTGGTATCTGGATGTACCAACTTATACTGATAAGTCACACAAGATAACAATTGGCCTCCTAACTGCGAGTGAGTGAGTGAGTTGAAGGGAGCATCAAGACAGTATTCCAGTTACATCATAGCAGGCCAGCTTAATGTGGGAGGAAACACCAACCTGATAAGGGACACAACTCCCCACAGTTGCAATTCCTCCGACTATGTGGCCACCTTACAGAAATGCACTGTAATTACTCTATGGCGCTCCATTTACGGTTCAGAAAATATCCTCTACAGGTTTAGTTTTCAATTAAATACAAACATTAGTATTATTTATTCCTGCAGATAAAGTACATGTCGTGTGATAAAATCTGATGCTGGGTCCATATTAACCTATCAAATCTGTTTGGCAATAATGGAAATTATTTGGTGTTCAGTTTTTTAGCCAAGTTGTCATACATTTAAGCATTTGTAATATGACACAATACATTTAGATTTCATGCAGTCAAATTAATGGCCATTAACACAGACACTACAGATTATCGTGAATACTGCTGCCATGATCAACCATATTCAAGACATTTTGCTTCATATGTGTCTCCCAGCATCCTACTCAGGTCAGGGATGCCAAGGAGAAGTGACAGTCCTCCTCAATTCACTTGTACATGTTCCCAGTGTGCCTGTCATCAAATGTGCTTGGACTCAGTAGCGCTGATCCAATTTCTGGCGTTTGCGATAGGAGTCAGCATAATGTCCCCCGATGCCTTGCGAATGTTGCCCTATGATATACTCGCCTTCAGGGCTGGGTTCTGGTTTTGGTAAGAGAGAACTATAGCTTCGTTTTTGACCAATTGGTGTGCTCTGAAAAACAGAATAATTAAATGTTTGTTATTGCCAAATCTTAAGCATCATTTCAGGAATATTCAATCAATTAACATACATATGAAATTAGTATAATTATCCTGATACAACATCATGACTAGCATTCTTATTATTACATAATGAGCAAGAGACAAACAAACCCACACAATATTGTTGTTACACTGTATGAGCCATGAGCTGGAATATTCTCTGAAGTTGAAGTAAATAACAAAAACTCTGTATGTTTACAGAATATTTATTGTCACATAACATTACATGAGGCAAATTTCTGATCATACACAAAATCAGTTTGGTGTTGTGTGAGTGGAACAGTCAGCTGCTGTGCATGTGCAAGCACAAGCGGACCAAACTGATTTTTCCAACTGACATATCTCTTAGACAGTATTTTCTGTACTATCTGTTGTCTAGAAGCATCTTTTGATCTCTGATGGAACAATTAGAATGCAGTGCTTAGTAGAAGCCATTGCTGATCTAGTGTGGATTGTGCACCTGCAGGGGATTTAATCCTGCATGCAGGTAGGCTTGAGAAATAAATGTGGTAACCATATAAACCTCATTTTGCTATTAGGTGCCAAGGGGACAAACACTTGTTTCCTCCGTTGTCAGATAGACTTAGTGACTTTAATGCAACTGGGCACAGCGATAAGTTGGCTATATCTTGCTGCCCTGAGACTGGAGGAGAAGTCAAATCATCCCACATTAGTCCTGAAGGCACATTCCCATGCGGTTCCCCCATCACACTGCATTTGCGTAATGTCCAATGTCATGAATAAGGCCACAATATACAATATCCTGAGTGAGATGCTACATTGATGCTTCTAGTAATGGACATGTGTAGGGGCACACTGATGTAGCTGCAAAACCTGGTAGAAAGGGCCCAAAATGGTAATATGAAGTTTGCAGTTTTAGGAAAAGTTAGAGCTAGGTGAGGTTACTTACTGCTGCAGCTGCAGAAGAAGTTGTTCCAACTAGTTGTGTGGCAAATAACCGCACAGCACAGCTGCCACGTGACCCCAGAAGTGGAGATGTTTTGTATGAGCACATTACTGCTTGAACATAACATCTGAAGAGTGACTGGGGAGGTAGCACTGCGATGAGAGGATACATAAATGAAGTAATGCAGGATAAGTATACAAATGTATAAAAAATATTTAGATTTTACTAAAAAATTTAACTTATCCTGCATTACTCTTCATTAGAGGGGGGCATACCTTCGGATGTGATCCTCAAGAGACCCTCGTCAAAATGTCCCAGGAACCATCAAAGCATCCAGCAGTCTCCTAAGCCTGTAGAAAGAGAATCCTTGTAACCACAAGGAGATTGTCTTAACCGCTAACTTCTCCCTGCGAGGCTGTGGAAAACCGGGAGGAATAGTCGTCTGCTGGCATGTGTAGCCTTGGAAAAACTGAGCCGGGCATAGGTGAAGTTCCTGCTCATCTTTGGCACCCACTATCAAAGAGACAGGTGGGACAGTGAAGGATGGGTCTGGCTGCCCAGGAATTTGATTCTTGGCCATGAAATCCCATCACAGCCTGAGATGAACGGCACTGTGCGCCCTGCACTCAAATGGGAATAAGGCGATGTCAAATGCTTTTAGCTCGTTCACCAATGCCACAGTAGCCACAGCCAGGAGGAAGACTAACTTCTTGGTGAGGCTGTAATATGAAGCTGAGTGAAAATGATAAAAAAAAGTAAGAGCGAGGCCCTTGGTTGCCCTGACTTTCTGCATCACCTTGGGAAGAGGTACTGACGTCTAATGTAAGTTGCCAGGAACTGTTGGATCAGACCAAGGTGTAGACGACTTCTGGTCGTCAACTCCTGGGCTAACATGAGCAATCCCATGAACACTTGTCACTGATCACTGACAAAGTGTAAGCTGCCGTTGAAGAGCAGGTAGCAGATGTAGATTAGCCTGTCTACAAGAAAAGTTGAAAGGTCAACTTTAGGATGATTTCTGATTGTGTTGGGCCATGACGATTTGTGGAAAGTTGTGTTCGTTTGTGAACCAATGCCAGATCTTATGAAGACTAAATAAATGCGCTCCCCTACTAATCACTGAGGCATCAACATAATGGTTGTGGGAATTCAAAGCTGTTTTCAGTAGACAAAGCTCAACATAAACATATAACTTTGGTCTGGAAGATTGTAATGTACTAAGTTCGGTGATCATTTCCATCCCCTGGGTGTCGTATAAGCGCTTACATTCTCATATTGAAGTCGACGAAGGGAGGTGTCTCGTTACTCCCCTGTGTTGTCATCGGCTGTCGACGTAACAGTCGTGGGAAGAATGATAAAATTGACGCTGTATCTTGTAGAAAAGGCTAAAAATATCGAACAATAGTTATCGTTGTTAATAATTCTAAAGAAAACTATCTCTCTTACATCTTTGCCATAAATCCTGTATTTTGGCTTCTGTCACACTAACTAAAATTTTCAGATTTTCAACAGATGTCCTCTTCACTGTCAATCACACAACTAGTTGTTCCCAAATAGCATCGTAACCAATCAAGCTGTGACGTATGCAATGGCAGGAACTTCACTTCTTCCCACATCTAACCACTAGAGGTAGATGAATTGGGGAGGTGGGTGAGAGTACTTCCGAAGTAATAGAGGTAGTATTCTTAGAATTATTAATAATGATAACCATTGTTCGATAATTCTAACAAAACTACTACCTCTATTGCATCTTTGCCAGAATATATCAGAGGGACACGGCAGATCTGCCTCTGATAAATGTTTGGTCTGAAAGATCCTGTTATACGAAGTAAGGTGATCGTTTCCATCCCCTTGGCGCCGCATAAGTGCTCCCGTTCTTATATTGAGGTGATGCTGAAGGGCGGTGTCTCATAACTCACAATGTAGGCATCAGAGATCTACTGAATTTGTACAAATACACTGCATGGCTAGCATTAGGTCAGTTGAGCTAATTCCGGATGTTTACAGTCAGAGAATTTTTGACACATGACATTTAAATCACCGTGTGCGGTAGCCTACAATCCCACATTTAGCCAGAGATGAGGTTCAAGCTCCACACACAGATAATCCCCTGTTAACTGTGTGGTAGACAGACACGGTAGACAGTGAACCATTCTATGGGCATACTATCGCTCTGTGTGTGGAATCATTCACCCAACATTGATTGTACACCAATGAGGCCAGGCTTAAAAAGGGCTTGAGGAATAAGACAGGGAAAGGTCCAAAACCTTGAAGAAGAGCAATGTTAAAGCCGGCGCTGAAAGCAATGACATCAGGGAGGTCATCGACACGAGGGAAGGTGCAAGCGCCGGCATGGTCATGGATGTGTAGATAGGCAGAGGCACCTGGGTAGTCATCGGCATCCGAGTCGTCATGTCTGAGGAGACATGAGAGTCTTCCCCGGGAACGAAATCTTATGTGAAGACATGCCCGAAGACGAAGTGGAGGGTTGCTGCATCTCAGCCTCAGTAGCCTGCATATCGAAGATAGTAAGGGTAGAGGGTGTCTCTGCTGTGCCAGGCATCTTAGGGTGTCTGAGTGCCCGCTGCATCCGGCATTTTTTAGATACCCTTGGTAATTGGTGAAGGCTTGAGGGGCGAGATGGCAGAAACAGCACTGAGATGCCGTCAAACAGGGGTCCGTGCAGTCAAACGCAATGGGTGGGTAACCCTGCAAGAATTGTTACCGTGGCAAGTAATACAACGAGGCATAAATCTGTAATTTAAGCAAAAGTCATATTTATGATGCGTGCAACAGAACAATGAAAACAGGCAGGCAATTTATAACCCATTGATTGAATGAGAAAATTATGCAAAAGAAAGTGCAAACAAATACTTAATCGCCCGCAAAGAGTATAGGCAAAATACATGAAACAATTACCAAGCAATAAACAAGAAACACGGTACGGGATCGACACCATGTGGAGAATTTTAAATGGCTAAATGGAACATCAATACGCACGATATTACAGTGATTAAGTGCACTATAGAGTGCCAAAGATTAATGCAACGAAATGGTGAGACATGAAGTCACAAACCATACGCAATATACAGGAAACTATGTTTATAACGAACAGGCTTATAACAAACTGACGAATATAATGTATTTGTTGTTTGGTCCTAGCCATTTGCTGTCTGTATGCTGTATATATGCTTATAACAGGGTTAGAAACTAACAGTTTTTGTCCACTAGTCCTTATAATGATAACATATAGCAAAACCCTTAAAATGGGCCAATGTCTACTAGTCCTTAGGATACCTTTACCATTGGGCAGTTTGGTAAGGACTACAGGACTAGTGCCAATTTCTGATGCTGTTATAACAAACTTTGGTTATAACAAACTACAATTAGTGGTCCCTTTGAGTTTGTTATAGCCACAGTTTACTGTAGAATCACAAGTAT
Source organism: Haliotis cracherodii (assembly GCF_022045235.1). Classification (NCBI taxonomy): domain Eukaryota; kingdom Metazoa; phylum Mollusca; class Gastropoda; order Lepetellida; family Haliotidae; genus Haliotis; species Haliotis cracherodii. Next base: position 51,601,367 of record NW_027266297.1, on the reverse strand, counting down.
AACGTAGAGAAATAACAAGCAAAGGATGCTTTTGATTCTGGAAGCTTTATTCTCCACCACATCTAGTCCATTTGAGTGACGAGCAGTATTGTGCTCATACAAGATGTCTCCAATTCCGGGGTCACGTGGCAGCTGTGCAGGTTATTTTCTACACAACTAGTTGGAACAACTTCTGCAGCTGGACCTCTCACAGCTTCGTTTTTTTGGGTAAAAAAACAGCAGTAAATGCATTAAGGAGTAACGCAGGATAAGTTAAAAAATAGAAATAACTAGATAATTTGAAAGAAATTTACACAGGAGAGTGGTTACCCCAATTTCATTTCCAGAAAGGCAGAAGCTCCATTCAATAAGTGGGGGAGTGTGTTTAACTAGTGATAAACACCATGACCTTTGAAACGTTGAATCAAACTCCTTAGCCGCAGCATGTGTCATGTCACATTCACTTTGCTCTTAGTTTTGGTTAAACATTAATTATTTCAATCTTTCCCTCACACAGATCATGACTTACTTATGTTCATTTTTCAAAGTAATTTTGATGGATAACGGTAATCCACTTTCAACAAACAGAAACAATCATATAGTGAAATCTTAACCATTAAGAATGTCACATGATGTGGTGAAATCTCAAAGTTTTTGAGATGTAAGATATTTTTTGTTTCCAAAATTCCTAACTTTAGTGCCTATTGTACTTCTACAATCCTAAATAAAACTGGCTCTAGGCTTTTCATTTTCATAGAGCATGCTCCTCAAACATTTGCACAATTGAAGAACAATATGTTTCATTCCATTCTAGGAACAAATTCTTATCACATTATGGGCCTACACATCTTGAAAAGTTTCTGCACTTTGGTCTTTAGCCTTGTGTTGTTTGTTTAGGTTTTAAAGAGTTTCAAAGTTTGAATTCTTAAAAATATTTTAAGTACTTGTTTTTCACAATATTGTCATGAACAAATCATGGGTTGGGATACCAAGAACTAACTTAACACATCTGGTCTGCTGCCTGTATGAAGTCAAGGTGGAGACAGTCAAACAACAGAACTATCAGAAATAGAAAACGAATGCTAGTAAATGATTAGTACAGCTGTACATACTGGCACTTTGATATGGTGAACAAGAGGAGCAGGGGGGCTGTATGCGGAGGATGTTCCTGCTGGTGTGGGGAGCAGGCCCCCGCCACCCGTGTAACTCATGGATGTGGGGTCACTGCTCTGTGCGCCAGTAGCAGCCTGAAAAGAACAAACCTCATTTACACCAGGCACTGCTAGACAAAACTGAAGGACGGACTTCAACTGCCAACAAAATCTTTGTTTTATTCACTGCCACCCTTGTATGCTTGCAATTACATCAAAGGTTTTATGAATACATATATCAATATGGCATATATGAACAAATATATACCCACTGCCAAAAGGAATGGGAAAAATAGAAACATATAGAGAAGTATGTACTTTAAGAAGAGATGTTTCCAATGTGTACCGTATAATGACAAAACTAACAATCAGTCAAGCGTCACCACAGTGGTTTTATTTTTATCATATGCTGCATGTGATTTCCAAACTTAACACAGTAATCCTGCATGAGACTAAAGGTGCATCTCAAATCATGGATCTATGACATCACATGTGATGCGTTCATGAATGTCGGTTCCTGCAACATAACAGTATGTTTGTTTGTGCATCAAACCCATCTAATCTCTTGAATATGAGTAATTCTTCATATATCAACCAACATATATGGTATTCCTGTTTCTTTTGTCAGAGAGTATAGATAACTTAGTCATGTTAGTTCAATGAACTGAAAACTAAGTGTTAGGAACACATTCCTTCATGTACCAGACATCAGTCTGCACAATACAAACAGAAGGTCACATGACAGACAGGTAGGAAAACCAGAAAGCGATCATGGTAGATATGTACATGATTGGGAATATTCACTATAATGAAAATACAATATAGAGCTTTAGTTCTTTTCTTTTTTTCACAGCAAAGCATGAATAATTCACAAGTGTTTGAGTGCGATGTCAGTCAACACGACCATGTTAACTAAATACAAGCAAACAGAACTATGCACATACAATGATACAGTGTTTAGCTCTTAACTTATTGTCTTGTACACAGATGAACTCATGTCAGTCACAGGCTGATTTTCAAAAATCAGTGAACACAGCGTGAAAGTACACCAAATGATCTCTTTCTGTGGTAAACTTTATTCATTGTTGATCATCAGACTGTACAGCCTACATAAATATCACCAAACATGTGTTACCGAATTGATTTAAAACAGATTTTACAATGACTACAAAAAGCAATAGAAGCAATAGAAGTATGTTCTTATGAAATCCTTTCCAACTGAAGTGTCTTGTCCATGTTTCGACATGATGTAGAACCATAAAATAACTTGGAACAGTATTGTACTGCTCTCTGTGTGTTGTGTTCACATCTCACTCCAGCAGTCAGCCAGTCAGTGAGTCAGTGAGTGAGTGTAGGTTAACACTTCTTTCAACAACACATTTATCATGGCCTGACAGCTAGAAATAGGAGGAAAGCCAGAAATGATGCAGGTATCAGAAGCTTCCAGCTTTGGTATAACCCACAAGCAAAAAAGTGTTTAAAGATGGTGCACACAAAATTGCAGCAACCAAGACAACTGGGACAGCCATGGCCCCAGCATGAAGTGGAAACAGATACCGTATATCGCTGTGTATAAGGCGACCCCACATATAAGACGACCCCCCTGTACACGCCTTCAAAATCAACCCCAAATACTATACTCCGTGTATAAGGCGACCTGGAATGAAGCACATCACAAGTGTGCACACAAACCTTATATATGCAATAAAAATATATTTATCTTGCGTTGTTTTTCTACGATGATTGGTCGCGTGTAACTCCAGCACATGTTGCCATTTTGTGTTTACACGGTACGACACCAAATTGATGCCCGTAAAATAAAATTCATTTATGAAGTAATAACATATAAGAGACAATGGTGAGTAATTTAATCCACCATCACTTATACACACCGTCTCCAACAGGTGTTAATACAACTGTAAAAACAGCGGGAATTGATTTCAGCTTCACCGGTTATCACATGTTAGGTCACACGTGCAATATGCAAATGCTTACTGGTACTTCCGGCTCTCTACTCACGGATGTTGATTGTTTTACCGTGTCAGCTGGTTTGACAATTTGCATCGAGGCGAGGGTCATTTCAACTTTATTTGCAGAAATTATTAAACTTTATTCAAGGAAAAGAGATACAAATCATGTTTATGTATGGAAATAGTTATTGGAACAGTTATTTAGGACAAAACGCGAAGTTTTATTGTCAAATGCTGGGCTGGCTATCACAGTACTGGTACACAGTTTGTGAAGGACTCACCTGGTAGTTGGCGAAGGCATTCACGAGGCTGGACCCATTGCTGGCATTACTGCCGTTGCTCTGATAGCCGGCAGACAGGGGCTGAATGAACAATGCAAGCTTCGATAATCACTAAGCAGATCCCTTGTTCACCATGTGTATGTCATATCAAAGAAAGATAGGGATAGATATTCTGCATTTACAATGAGCATTGAAAGAGAGGGTGAAGTTACCTGATGTAGGTAGTGTTCTGAGTACTGCTTCTGTTGGCCATATTCAGTAGGCTCCTGTAATGAACATCACATAAAGGAGTAGAAGCTAACTCAACTTGGGAACACACTAGGACAAGGAAATTCTCATAGCTGAGTAATAGTCAGTAAACTTAAGAAGATATCTGCTATTTCCAAAGGGTTTCTAGGAAAAATAGTATAAATAAAATTCAAATGTGACAAATTTGTCCCTGTTCATGTGAAGCTTCATGAAGAAATTGTTTATTGGTCTTTTCTGGGCTCTACTCAGGAAGCAAAACATGACTGATGGGAACTCTGACAAGGCTTGTTTCTGCATCTCCCTCCAGTTAAGAATTCTAATCATCAACCTGTAAACTAGTTGCACTGTTCTCATAACATGATTCACACTCACCACATATCCTGAGTCATCAAAGTTGACACCATTTCCACTCCAGAAACCTGCATCCCCACCAACACTCTTCGGCTGACTGAAGACAGACTTTGAGAGGCGCGTTCCCAGCATGTTACCATAATCTTTTAAACCCATCCCTTGTAGACGAGAAGGCGGTTCCCCAAGCAGTGAGGCCTTGGCCCCAGCTTCATGGCTACTAGTCTTCAGCAATCCTGAGGCAAGTGCACTAGGCAGAGTTTGTGTGAAGCTGTTGCCATCAGCTCCATTACCCAACAATGACTTTCCCATGGGACCGTTTCTCCCACTGGAACTGGCCACTGGGTTTGGATTTGGTAACAATCCTTCCTTCCCCTTATTGGAAGGCTGAGATGCTCCAGGAGCTGTAAGTGCTGGCTGATCAGCTCCTTCACTCTGTTTACTGTTCATTGAAAACATTACTTGACCAAGGCTCATCAGCAGATTCAGGTTAAGATTTTTGACATTCTGTAAATGTTTTTGGAAAAACTGGACATCTTTGGGATCTGAAGTTGACGTGATGTCTGTCTGAATGGACATGAGAGGTTTAGGCATGGTTTGATTTTGAGTGGTGGAGGCAAGCTGGGGTCTCAGCTGAACCCACAAACTCTGCAACAACATGTTAGCACGTGCAGTCATTGGGTCTCCGAGAAGTGATGGCTTGCTGCATACAGAATTGTTCTGAAATTTCACAAGAAACAAATTGTAAATTTGATAATATATTGTTTATTTATATACTTATTCCGTCTTTTTTAAAGCACCTCTCTTCCTTCTTCAATCCTGGTGTTGAAATGCCTCAAATAAAATCCTCACCCCAACACATCCCTTTTCATCACCATGGTCACCAGCTGAGAGTCAACTCAGCATCCCTTTTAACACTTCGTTTAAAGCTATCAATCACACCTGCAGTGAGTGAACCATGCTAAAACAAGAAGGGGAACAATCAACAATACCCAGAAGGTTCTTAAAACAGATACTGAGACATACCAGGTAACTCGCTTAAGGCAGAGGTTAGTAGGTTAGTTTGGGTCACCATTCTTGGTTATGAAGTCCCAGCGCAACCCCAGGAAGACTTAGCCCTGTTGTTGCCAGTCAAACTGGACACTGGTAACATCAAGGGCATGCAGTTCACTCATCCGTGCAGCAGTAGCCAATGCCAGCAGAAAAATTGTCATGATCTGCTCAAAGTCTTGTCTTCTAAAGGTTCATAGTCCTTCAAAGAAAAGTGAGGTAAGATGATGTTGAGATCCCATTTGGTTGGTCGAAATCATGCTGATTGATGAATACTGTGGAGATCTTGGAGCCCAAAGTTGTGGCGCAATAACTGAATTAATAGCAGCGAGATGAGTGACCAGCGTCCAACCCTTGAGCTTATGTGGAGAACATAAATGCTGTAGATAGTCTGCCACTTGTTGCAGAGAAGCAGTAGTAGGAGTCATAATATCACGGGCTCGACAATATCCTTCAAATGCCTTACACTTGTGATCATATAGGGATTTAGTGGAAGTGCAGTGTGCCTCAGTAATAGCTTTTGTTACTCGCCTGGAATAACCCTTGGCTAAGAGAGATCTATGGAGATGAGCCATACGCAAAGACGGAGTGTGTCAGGCGCTTGGTGCAGGCAGCTTGAGTGAGGTTGAAGTTGTAGGTCCCGTCATAGTGGTAGACGAGGGTATTTTCGATCTGCAATGTCTACGAGGACAGAGAAACAGGAAACAGCCAGTCACAAGGCTGCGACCAAATGCAGTCGGAGGTGATTGGTGACCCCCCCCCCTTTTGGATAATTAGAGGTTGAAGAGAGCTCCTATGAACTGCATTGTTGCGTGGGCTTGTCTCCGATTGAGACGTTGATCAACCAGCCCTACTGTCCAGTCAACTTCTGAGTGAAATCATGGTGTTTCATGAGAGTAGCTTGATATGTGAGCGCCTGAATGCAGTTCATTATCTGGGTGAACAGAAGTACGGGTACATAGAAATTCCAAACAAAAGCTCCCTCCATTGGAAGTCTAGGCCTTGGAAGTCTAGGCCTTGGAATACTAACCATAGATATGGTCAGTGCTCCCGATTTGTACGTGAGCATCTTGCATATCCAGGCTGACAATGTAGTCCTCTGGCCGAATGATCGTACGCAACAGCATAACAGAGAAAATGCAGAAATGAGACGGCTGCATGAGGTACCTCGCATTGAAAATCTTAAGATTGAAAATCATAATCATCTTGACACTTTGGGACCTGGAAAATCGGTGAGTAAAACCCCAGGGTGACAGGGCTTGTGCCAAGACAAAGTATGGTCTGTTGGGTAATTAACATACCTATTGCTTTGTGTAGGACAGCATACCTTCTGTGCACAGGCGTCCTTGTGTTGGGAGGTGTCGCCAGCAACCGAAGTTATAAGCCTTCTGTGAGTAGCTGCATGACGAAGGGGTCTTCCAGTAGAGTCCAATTCTTTGCAAAAAGTCTTCCGCCTACTGGAGACATTTTTTTTTTTTATAAATTTTTATTCAGTCATATACACAGGATACATATTCACTCGGAAAGCAATACAGCTTTATGAATACAGGTACTTCTCTAAAGGATATGGTACAGAGGAGGCCTAAGGCATAATCCACATCATGGTAAAGATGAAGGCATAATCCACATCATGGTACAGATGAAGGCATAATCCACATCATGGTACAGATGAAGGCATATTTATGTATACAATTAAGAAGATGCGGTATTTATGGTACATCAAATTATGTTGCAAACATCAAGGGAATAAGTTATTTTACACGTGAATAAGTTATTTCTACGTCCAATATGATATTCAACGTCATAGATACTTCTTATTGTGTTCTTAAAAGCAACAAAGTCAACCTTTTCATTTTTAATACACTGGACAAAGATAAATCTTTTAGCAGCTACAATCAAATGGTTAATTAATACATCAGAGGTACCCCAGAGGAGCTCGTTGTCAGTTATAAGGATTTTTCTGTGCAAGATATGAGTCGAGTAAATACAGAAATCTGACCAGAAATTCTTAACAACATGACATTCAATATACACATGAAAAACATTTTCTTTGTGAGTATGACACACAGAACACTCATCGTTATCAATAAGTTTTATTCAGCCTACTGGAGACTTGAATAGTTGTATGGCTGGAGGTGGAGGTGGAGGCCCCAGTCATACCGACGTTTCATATGGAAAGTCATTTAGTAGAGGAGTGGTCTGGTAGACCTCAGGCATCGCTGGGTGGTGTGTACGATACTGCCTTGGTGGCTAAGGGTTTATGTCCTCTCTGTCCGTAACCTTGCCCTCTGCCACAAAAAGAGCCTCTTTTGGACTTGCGTCCACCGAGGACGATGGCTCTTTTTAGCCTGCCGTTGTTCTACCAATTGCTGGTGCTGGAGCTTAAGGTAATCAATCGATATTTGTAATTGCGTCTCCTTGGTGACATCCTGGGCAATTGACTGGATGTTGTTAGTGAACAAAAAGGGCGCAGACAAAGGCTGTTGGTATAACCTTACTTTAAATGGTCCTCCGACTGACAGGATGGTAGAATTCCCTGGCGAGGTAAGGTTATGACAGATCCCAGATGATGTGACAATAAGTCCATGACTCCATGGAATTTGTGGTGGATAAGGGCTACTGCTCCCCTAACCTGGGCTTCCTCTGAAGAACTGGCATGTGCAACAGTGGTAGCTACTGCCTGCGTAGCTGACAAGATTGTAGACAGGAGAGGTAGCATCTAGAGTCAAAGTGGGAAAGTTCATGATCCTCTATGATTGACGTTTGGGATGTCCTCTTAGGATTCAAAGTGTCCGTTCAATTCTGGTGACATAATCTGTAACCTGTCTTTAAACTTTCTGAATTGTGTGAAGCTGTTGTATATAGTACTTTTGCACTTTTGGAAATGTATTTACTCAAGGCCCCACCCCAATTTCAAACTAATATTGGCATCTCATTGCTGGAAATCATTTGTCTCAGCAATGGCCAAAGGGGAATAACTCTTGTCATTCTTCCAGGTTCAAGCAACTTAGTGTCACCTCATGATTAAATGCGTTTACCTCATTGGCTGTTGCAGCTTTGTCAGCCATGTTCTTACGAATACAAAGATACTGACCCAAATTCCTTTGTTGTTTTCAGGTTTGTATTACAATTTATGGTCGAAATAAGGCCGCAATATAAGTAATAATGTACATAAGCTAACCTAGATTTGAAAATACTATATTTGTAAACACTGGCAAATGGTTAGATTGAGTAATTTTCTTATTTCACGTTCGCGCTACCCGCACGGTATGTCGCTGTTGTCAGACGACATGGTAGAGAAGGTCCTTCATGGTAAATACACTAGTTTTAGGGCTCCATATATGCATATATGATGATATTGGTTGTCTAATATGTATAAACTTTCTGTGAGGCAATATATTCTAAGTTAGTGTAGGATGCAAACACTGCAGTTTGTGGTTACTGCAGTCATGTGACCTTCCACCATTTCACGTACATGCTGTGGGTATAGTACTAGATCTAGTAGATATTGAAGCTTGTAGAATCAAAATATAAACTACCTCCCTGGTTGTTGTACACATGTTGTAAGCTAGCCCTTCTATATCATTAGGTATATCATTGTAATGGAATATGTCCTTGGGGTATGGGAGACAACTCTGATTGTCTTGTTTAAATAGTGATTTGCAGGGTGCTTCAATTGTACTCTAATTATATAAGGTAATACTTTTCACACAAATTCCTTTTATAATAATTCATGTGTAATTTCTTTATATCCATAGTTGATCATAGTACATTTTGGAGTATTATTCTGTAGTATATTAACATGTAAAACACAGAAAGTAGAGTTTCGGTTAAACTCATTTCCAAGTACATGCTGCTTGAAGCATAGTTACTATTCTTGTACTGTAAAAAATGGATAATATACTTTAATGATAGGATTTATGGTTCCCATGTTTATTGAAAGTTAATATTGATCATGTTAACCATTCTGTTGATCAATAATTATTGTAGAAGGGGTTAATGTCATCTAGTCCAGTGTTGACAAAAATAACAGAGAGCACTAAGTAGGTACATAGATACTTTATTGTAACTATGCCTATTATAGTTAATGAGTTGTATGTTGTATCCGTTGGGCCATGCCAAGTTGAAACTTTGATGACAATACAAGCTTTGTCAGCCATGTTCTTATGAATACAAAGATACTGACCCAAATTCCTTTGTTGTTTTCAGTCAATCCGAGTTATTGTGAGCTGGCTAACAGGTCCAATTTCGCGGCAAGACCTGGGAAAATTATCTGGGCGGCAAGATGATATGCGCCGAAGGAGAGCATGTCACAATGAATCCACTTACACAGTCAGCGTCTGAATGACTCCTCCGTAATTCTAATTTGTTTGTTATCCAAGGAAGTGTATCAGATGAATCCACCAAATGGAAACTTCCTGGCAAGGACGACGGGAAAGAGGACTCACCGTTTACAGTGAGGTTACCAGAGCGGAGTATCCAAGGTGAGTGATTGTCAAATATTGGACATATGTATGTATTGGCGACAATAAACTCCGTGGATAGCGAGGTAGAGGCAGAGGCAGAGTCCACCTGTTGGTGACTGTTGTCGCTAGGGCATCGACGACAATCCAAATTGTGCTGTCGACTTGTGTCACGTGACTGGAATCTAGTGTCAGTCTGATGTGAATGTCGATCTAAGGCAGGTGATCTGGAATGCTGATGATCCGATAGTCGGTAGCAATCTGCTGAAGAAAGCTGATCCTTAATGTCGATCTGCTGGGCGTGGAAGGCGATCTTGTATACATGATCTAGAAGGACGACGATCCTAGATCCAATTGCGATCTGTCAAAGGTGAATCCGTGCTTCGATAGCGATCCATGACAGATGATCTGGAACAGTATTGATCTGAGAATTGGTTGTGATCTGCAGAGGAAGGTCAATCCAAAAGCTGATTGCGATCTGCTGATTGTCAATCCAAGTGAGAATAGCAATCTGAGATAGGCGATCTATTTGTTGAGTATGATCTGCTAGGGCAAGGCAATCCGAAAGACGAAGTGGATCTTGGTCAGTAGGATTTCGTTTGATACGAGCCGTCATGATGATCTGAGCCACAAATCACGTAGTTGATGCCGATCTCCATGTCGGAGAATGTCGACCTGATTCGCCAGATCGCAATCACTCCAGGTGATCCAAACTGAGCTGCCAATCTATGGAGTTTGTTCGCTGAGGTTCATCCACGTACTGTTGATCTGACTGTGAATTATGCTCCGAGGAAATCACTACAGAATCCTCCTTGGTTCGGTCTGGTAAGCTTGGGGGTTTCCTTTAGGTGAAGGATCAGATGACAGCACTGTGTGTCGATCAGCCATATCAAAACCCGGGCTATGGTCACTGGCTTGAAATGGGCAGGAAACCGCGTGCTCATTTTGGTGGGGAATATCTTCAGTAAGATTCTGGATCTTCTAATAATGATCCAGCAGTAGATGGAGCAGACTTTGTAGCAGCGAGCACGGCTGATCTCACTGTTTTTTTTAACGTAACATGTTTGGCTCCCTTTGGACGCAAATTTAAAAACAGCAATCCAAATTACGTAAATAGACATGAAATCCTCCTCAAAAAGTTCTCCACGATGAGAACAGCGACCATTGTCCTTACATGGCCACGGCAGTCACAACACACATTGTGTAGATCAGACGACCAAAAGGTTTGCACATCAAAGCAAAATAAAACCAAAAAATCTTCAATTCTTAAAGGCAAGTCTTGACAAAATGGCTTCGGAAGGTATACTTAGTGGTCAAGTAAGCTAAGGTCGGGTCACACGGGACAAGCGGTGACCATGGTAATACTATGTGTTGGGGTGTGGTGTTTTTTTATTTTGGAAACTTTGTTGTAAGGCGTTTCTACACCAGAATCGAAGAAGGAAGAGAAATGCATTATGTGAGATAGGATAAGTTGAAAAATAAGCATTTTTTTTCAGTCCCATGTCAATATTTACACTTTTTGTCTAAAAAAAGCCACAATACATGTGTTAGAGAGAGTGAGTGAGTATGGTCATATGATGCTTTAAGCAATATTCCAGCAGTATCATGGCAGGGGACACCAGAAATGGGCTTCACACATTATACCCATGTGGGGAATAGATCCCGTGCTTAGGGCACTGCCCCACGTAAGATGTAGATTGGCATGAAGACATGCTGTGTTTTACTGTTAACCTACATAATTAGACAATGAATATACCTGAGAATCAGTTTGTTGACCAAGCAGATTCAGCTGTCTTGCCAGGGGACCTGTGAACTATTTAAAAGACACATCAACTATCATTTTCAATCAACTGTTATACTAAAACAATAACATTCTAATATGGCTCCATGATAATGCATGTCATCATAAGCAACTGATAAAAAGTTATAGTTTTTGTTTGTTTGTTGTTTAATGCTGGAGTCATCATGAGCATTGATCCATGCAATTGGGATACGATGACATGCATCAACCAAGTCAGCAAGTCTTACCACCCGATCCCGTTAGTTGCCTCTTACGACAAGCATAGTTGCCTTTTATGGCATGCCTAATCTTCACAGGTCGATAATAAGTTATAAACCTCTTGTGACATCATTCCATTGTTCTCCAAGTTGGTTAAGTCTTATAATCAGGGGTGTATTTAATCACAGGGATTTCCTTTACTGTTACTAAAATATTTTTTCAATGATTCTGTTCAAAACCTTACACACTGAATGACAGTTAGCTGATAATTCTCAATTCGATACCATGCAGGTCTCAGACGTTTACCACTTCGGTGAAACCCACGAGCACGGGTATTGTGCTGACAAACCTAGAAACATAATCGGGGCGAACCGGGATTCGAACCCACAATCATTGGTTTCTGGCGTGCCCAAGGGACGCAACTCTGCACAGCGAATCGCAGCGCCTTATACGACTGGGCCACCCGTGCCCCCGTGGCTGTTGTGCCTGCATACAAAGGGCTATGAGGATGAGATCATACCTGCTGTGGCTGTTGTGCCTGCATACGAAGGGCTATGAGGATGAGATCATACCTGCTGTGGCTGTTGTGCCTGCATACGAAGGGCTATGAGGATGAGATCATACCTGCTGTGGCTGTTGTGCCTGCATACGAAGGGCTATGAGGATGAGATCATACCTGCTGTGGCTGTTGTGCCTGCATACGAAGGGCTATGAGGATGAGATCATACCTGCTGTGGCTGTTGTGCCTGCATACGAAGGGCTATGAGGATGAGATCATACCTGCTGTGGCTGTTGTGCCTGCATACGAAGGGCTATGAGGATGAGATCATACCTGCTGTGGCTGTTGTGCCTGCATACGAAGGGCTATGAGGATGATGAGTCCCAGCTGCATATTGGGGTTCATGATTGGGCTCATCGGTGGGTATGGAGCAGGGCCAAGCAATCCTGCAACAAAGCTCAACATCCTGCCTAAAAATATCAAACAATTAGGAGATAAGGCTACAATGTTTTGAAATTTGATGAAGTCCCACAGTTGAGTAGATAACATGACGACAAAAATGTTTTCAAAGCAGACGTCTTTTGGAATCTACTTAATGCATTTACTGCTGATTTTTGGCGATCTGTGAAAGGTCCAGCTGTCGAAGTTGTTCCAACCAGTTGTCTGGCAGTACCCTCACACAGTCGGCAGGTGACCTGGAAGTGGTGATGTAACATAAGAGCTCATTACCGCATAAAACTTTACACCTGAAGACTTCTTAGCACAGCGACAGGAGGGCACATTAGACGAAGTAATGTAGGACAAGTATACAAATGTAAAAAATATTTAGATTTAACTACTTATCCTGCATTAATCCTTAATGCATCTTTAGGGAAGGTGAGCATATCTTCAGATGTGATCTACAATAAACTCTCCATAGGCACCAGCCAATCAGCAACAGCAATGTCCGGCATCAAGTGACCAATCCTGTTGGCAGGCAGCGGGAGTGAAGTATGCGGGAAGTCCAGGAATCAATGCAGTAATAAAATTTAAGTAAAAGAACAAGAACTGACGTAGCAAGCCAATGCATGCACCTGAGTCCTCAAAAGGTCGGCTTCTGTCATAAGGAACACTCAGAGGCACCTTGGGGTGGTGACTAGCTGGGCAACCACAAAATGGCCAAAGCTGTCTGAGCACCAGAAGCAGCCCATGTGGGTTGCTGGCTCTAGGAAAGTTCAGTCCACCTGTGATGTCCTAGATACTATGATGAAAAGGTGGCAGTGACGGCTTCAAGGTGTGCTAGGAGAGGACGAAGCACGAGGCGCTCTACCATGAGGGGAGAGAGCAGGGTCCTTCTTAATAAGACGCACCAAAGGCACAGGTAAGGAGAAAGCGCTGCTGGCGCCGCTGAAAAAAACATGAGTAGTACTACAGAGGTGAGAGGAGGCCACGGTGGCTCCAGGACTGCTGGCGCTACCATCCACGATGCGTCCATAACGGAGGGCAGGGGGTATGAGGAAAACACCGGAGATGTAGAATCTCGTTGTAGGTTCCTGATATGGCATCACCGGAGATGGGGACAAAATCATCGGCAAGGGTGACGGCAAGGGTGATGGAAAGGTCGGAGTAGTTGGTGTGAACCTCGATGGGGGAAGGTGCCTACGTGGTGTCTGACATCCTTGGGTGTCTATTCACTTCGACGACGAAGAACAGGGTCCAGTACAATCTTGGCAGAGAAGGTGAGGATCCCGCCACCACTTATTCTCGTGGCAAAGTAAGCAACGAGGCATAAATTCTATAATTTAAGCAAAGTCATATTGAGATGGGAAAACACACAACGGGAAAATGGGAGGTAACTTGTAACTCGAAACCTCAAGAGTTTATAAGAGAAAACGATTTACACAAAGGTAGTGTAAAGCAACGCTAAAAACACAAACCATTAGGAAAAACAGAATAATGGAGTACCCATGTCCAGTAACCAACCCTTCACCCTTAAAAAAATCAAATCGCCCCTCATAAAAAACTCAAAGCGAGATCTATCGCGCACAGTAATTTCTTGTACAGTCACTTACCTTATCAGCTGTTTATCCCTACCTTTAGATTCAACACTCACTAAATCTTTAATCAATTTACGAAGAAAGACAGTTCACACCAAACATTGTAAACAACTGTCGAAGACCGATCGATAACAACCGGAAGTTCGAACACGAGTGACGTCCCTTGGGTTGCTGAATAAATTATCGATAGGATTGGCATAGGAAACGAAATTTGATTAACTTTAGAAGGAAACGTATCAAAATTATGTAGTATTTTGTTGTATAGTAATCAAAAACCTTTGACAAGATGTTTAAAGACAATAAATATTCTATCTTGAATAGTTCTGAAAATATTTTTAGCATTTTTGTTCATTTTAGTTTCATTTCTGAAATCACACAATATGAATCGCCGACTGTCATAGCAGACGATCTTTTGAATAGTGAATGACCATGTTGCGCAAAAACAAAAGAATTACAGACTTTTTTAATCAAAATAGAAAAAAGCACAAAGCATTGTTATTCATTTCAGTTCTTTATTCTGATCTGTTACACTTTTATATGATGATGTTCCAGTACATAATACAAAATAAGACATTTTAGAAGAAAGCAATTGTCCCCCCTACTTTTTCAAAATCCGTCTTATTTTCTACATAATGGGGGACAAGTCCCCCCTTGATTTTTAATTCTGGGTTGGACACTGCATGTCAAATAAAAGAATTCAGAAAGCAAGAATTCAAAATGGCGGATGGAACAACAATACGACCGTAGACTAGAGCCATAAAAGAGGAGAAAAACATTATAGTATAAATATGGGAAAATTATCTTCCTGAGGCAAGGGAGTTAACTGACCATAAAAGTCCAGTTTCCACCCTTGCCCTTGAACTAGGCTCGTGTTATGGAGTTACATTTTGGCTGGACTAACGAGTTTATGCATAGTCCAATCAAAATCTAGCAACGAAATTGAAATCCGGTTCGTAAAATGTCATGCAGATTTTGGTTGATTGCAGGATTTGCAAATCATGTGTATCCCCAACTTGATGTCAACAGATATTTTCCAAATCTTTTCATGTTCTTCATCAAGGTGCTCATGTGATTTGATGCATATCGCGATGTAAGACCCGTTTTATCACAATATGGATCTTGATTTTGTTTGAAACAAATGCAAGTGATACAAGAGGTGGAAATTGACTGGTTCATAGGAGAGGCTTAGAAGGGACATAACTGGTAATAGCCACTGGTAGCGCTATGATCGAGCCCAGTAATTCCAACCTAGTTCGGCAAGGGTGGAAACTGGACTTCTAAAGTTAACTCCCTTGCCTCGGGAAGATGGGGGAAAACCATAAAGACACAACCATAAACACAACACAATATTAGATGAAACAATGATGAAATAAATAAGCAAAGGATGCTGGAAATCGGGAGAGCTTGTATCACAAAATATCCTCTCGTGTTCGTGTAGGCTGACAAAGCAG
The DNA here is from genome assembly GCF_022045235.1 of Haliotis cracherodii. Lineage (NCBI taxonomy): Eukaryota > Metazoa > Mollusca > Gastropoda > Lepetellida > Haliotidae > Haliotis > Haliotis cracherodii. Next base: position 51,585,891 of record NW_027266297.1, on the reverse strand, counting down.
TAATGTGCTCTTATGTGGAGCTACAGATAAGCCGTGTATTTGCGTAAAAGACTCCCCAAAACTATTCAAAACCAAATTACTTTCAATTAACTTGCATACAGAAACGCATGCAATAAATAGAAAACACAATTTTTTTAAAACAGCATGAATCTTACAGAAGAGCTAATTTCCGAAACACAATTAGAGCTTAGTTACTTTCTGAGTCAAGCATATTTTTAGAACTGTTATATACATGTAAAACATTATTTCATTTTTTTTAAATCACAAAATGCTTACTCATTTGAGGAAAAAAAGCAATAGAGTGATGAATGGATGAGTGTCAAAATGTTTGTTTCCCAATGAAAAATGTAATAACCCAATTACAATAGAGACCTTTGAGTAAAAACTCAATTGCTCAAAAAGTTATCTGGAGCTCTGTCTTATGTGACATCACCACTTCCAGGTCACGTGCCAAGTATGTGAGGGTACTGTCAGACAACTGGTTGGAACAACTTCTTCTGCAGCTGGACCTCTCACAGATAAAAAATCAGGAGTAAATACATTAAGGGGTTTTGCAGGATAAGTTAAAAACAATTATTACTTAAGTTCAAGATTGAAATACTCATAGCAAAGACATAATTTTTTTAAAAGAAATTTTTTTAAAGAAATTCTCAATTAACCCTCCAAAGATATATGTTCTAATTTCATCACAACCTTTTGCATATTTGCATCTCGGAAATCAATGCAACAATTCATATTGTGGACATCTCCCATTGGAGAGGTGGTAGAATGTGAAATATCACCCCAAAAGTAATACATATTTTGGATGACTATCTCTCCAATCTAAACTTCGATCTGGCTGAATTTGAGCTGCCGACATGAGAGAGAATGCTCAATTTTGTGACCAATGATAAAGTGGCCCTTCACAGGGGTTAGTGTGTGTTTTACTAAATTGTTGGTGTTCTGAAATAAATTTCAGTTGTTAAAGTTTGATAAGCTTTGTGTAAAAAGGCATCAATAGGCAAAAAGATACCTTTTTTTACTAATCAGAATCAATCATTTTCAGTCATTCAAGAATGTTTATTATTGATAATAATTCTAAGAATACTACCTCTATTCAGTCATTGCCATAAATCCTGTATATTTGCTTCCATTACACTCTTTATTGTCAACTATCCATAATCAGTTGTGCAAGTCATATCCTCATTATCTTGATGCCCAAGCCTCCTGCACAGGTGCAAGGCAGGAAACATCACTTTTTCCCAACATCAGCTACCTATATGCAGATAATTGGGAAGGTGAGTGAGATTACTCCTGATAACTCCTGAGAAGTTAAAACCTCTATTACATCGCTGCCAGAATATACAAGATGGAGCAGTGGGATCTGACATTTGTAATCCTTGGATAGCGAACATCTGTGTGGGTAATTATTATATCTAATATATCCTTTCAAACTGGCAATAGATCAAATTTAGGTAACACCATAACCAAATCACCTTACAAGGACAAATTAAGAAACATGTCAGGGACCTAAGCAAATATGTGATAAACTTCCACTGCACTACTGTCATATTTGCATCCCGTTACCCACTTGAGACGTTTTTAGATGACCCTTTCAGATTGTAATCCAGACCCGACGTTACTTCCAGTTGCAGGATCTTCTGATGGCCTGGACATAACCTGAGGCCTTAAAGGGAGATTCTAGCTGTTTACATATGATCTGTCCTACTCTCTGTAGACAATAGTGATCAAAAGGTTAACACACCTTCCAAAGCTATAGCTGGTGCTTATGTCTTTGTCCAAGGCAGTCTTGCAGGATATGAAGAGCTGCTTCCTATGGCTCCTGAGGGTCTCTGTTGCTGCCAAAGAAAACCTTTGCACACAAATTGGACAGAGAAGACGATGTAGCTGGTCCTACATGGACCAGGTATGGAATAATGTCTGTGCCCAGTGGTCCTAGAGCTCTCTGAGTGAGATCTCATATCTACAACAATCTTCTGCATGAGTGAGGCCTGAATGCATGAAGCTATGATACACTAGCTGCTGTGGCCATGGTTAGTAGAAAAGCTTTCCTTCTTGGTCTTCTGAAGCCAAGAAAGACAAGCTAATGATTCATACGGCCCCTCTAGCAGAGCAGACAGTACAACTGATAGATTCCACTTCCAAGAAAATTCGCTCAGTCCTAACATCTTACAGAAAAACCAATATCAACATCTGTTAAGATAGGTGATTTCCTATCGTCCGAGCATCATGGGGCTATAGTTGATCTGCCATGATGAAACTTATTATCCGGTTGGAGAGGCTGAGAAACCATTGCTGGCTTGTCCAAACAAGAGCTATTAGGATAATTACACAGTTTCTGCAGGACTCTGTTTAGGAGAGACTTTGGAGGAAAGCGTAGGCAAACATCCCCATCCACATGGATAATGCATCTACTTGCAGAGCCTCTGGATCTGGCACTGGTCTGACATACACTGTGAGCTTGTTGAGACAAGTGGCAAATACATCTAGAGGAGTGTGCCAAATCAATGTTATTCACTTGAAGACCTCTAGAAGGAAAGACCATGCTGTCGCCACTATCCCGTCCCTCCGGGAAAGGCCATCTCCCAAGATATTGATATGGTTCCCCTTTGTCACTGTGATGCTGTCTGGGGCCTCAAAAATCGAAGAGATAAAAATATCAGGACTAGATAAAACAAGAGCAAAAGTGAGCGTGGCTCACTAATACCCCCGACCCACCTAGTGTGTCAGTAGTTTGAAATTAAATAGCTAGGATAGGGTTAGGGTTTGAAAAATTCATAAAAAAATGGAAAATTAATCAAAACAATTTTTTTCTTTTGACTGCACCCCTCCATATGACACAGATTATATGTAGCAAGTTTGAGATGAATCAACTGAATAGTTTAAGAGAAATCGCGCGGACACAGTTTTCGGGCAATGCTAGGGTTTGAAAAATTCATAAAAAAATGGAAAATTTATAAAAACAATTTTTTTCTTTTGACTGGACCCCTCCATATGACACAGATTATATGTACTAAGTTCGAGATGAATCCACTGAATAGCTTAAGAGAAATCGTGCGGACGTACAGACAGACGGAACCTTGGTATAACTCTATATACCCCAGACATTTTAGGTCGGGAGTATAAAAATTGCAGTGTAAATGTTCCAAACCTGTTGTGAAAGGTTCTATTGACAGGAACAAACATTGGTGTGTTTATGAGTGATGTTCCTGTACATTGTTAATGTGCAACATGAATAATAAAGAAAATAAGATAAAATATGTTTGCCAAGTACACATAATGCGAAAGAAAAACAAAAGACTATAATGAAAAAGGAAAGCATGAAACAAACACCAGTAGTTATTTAATGATAAAGGAAAAGGTGAAAATATGAAATTGAGTAGGTAGAGGAGTACTGTGCTTCTGAGCAGATGGGGCGTGCAAGGTCTGTCCTTACACCTGGAAGGAAAACAGTTTAACTTGGAGGATTCCAGAAGGGCATGATCTTGTGCTAAATCACGAGGTCTCATGGCCTGGAACATTGAACCATGAGCTTTGACTGCCAATTGATTGTTGAATGTTGAAACCCCTTCAGTGGTATCTTGGCAAACTTCCTCAAGGATCTTGGATCATTGATCATATTGTTGAAGAATTTTTGTTGTTGATGTGCTGTGACAGTACATACTTCCTGAAGAGCTGGCTTTGACATCCCAACTTGGGAAGACAAGAGGTCTTCTTGCATCCTGACAACGCTTTCCAGCAGATTATGAATGAAGTCCACTTGATCCGTCTGCATGGAGAAAATGCCTGTGATGCCCTTTTAAGATTTTGAAGGTGTGGTATGATGTGGCGTACTCCAGCAACAAACAAGTTGTATCCTTGTCAAGATCCTTGATCCGAGACATAGGTAATGACATTCATGTGTTGGGAGACTTCACTGGTTTGAAGTTATCATCATAAACAGATGGAAGATCTGGTAAGGGATGTTTATGCATCTGGTAGATGCGCTGTTTTATTTGAGGGAAAGGTAACTTACCAATGCACTTCTTCTTCAGGTTAGTATTGGCTTCATTTATCACTGACATGCATGACCCATAGCAGCGATAGAAACTAACAGTTTTAGTCCACTAGTCCTTATGATGATAACATATAGCATAACCATTGAAAAGGGCAAATTTCTACTAGTCCTTATGATACCTTAGTTACCTTGGGTAGTTAAACAAGGGCAGCAAGATACTATTACTTGCACAACCTATTATAGACAGTTCATAGTGAAGAGGACTTCTCTCGAAAATCTGAAGATTTTTATAGTGTTACGACAGCCAAATTACAGGATTTATGGCAATGGTGTAAAAGAGGTTTTGCATTTGCAGGAATTATATTTGTTAATTAAAATGAATAGAATCATCAACTAGAGTAAGCACCAGCCTCTTCTGAGTCTTCTTCTGATTGCCTCTTAGTGAAGACTTACACTGATAATACATTTTGAGATTGCAAATTTGATATTTGTAATCCATTTATTATATACTAATTTGGTCTTAAACTCTTAAGATCTTAAACTCTAATATATTTATGAAGCTATCTTGCAAAATAAAACAACTTGAGAGTATCTGCCTATTTTAAAACATGACACATCACAGAGCTAATGAGATACGCCTTGCATTTTAGAGCATATAATATGTCACCTTATTAGTTCGAGCTTGCTGACAACACCAAAACGAAAAAGAGTGGAGTTGACAGCCCCCAAATTATTCCTGGGTACGATTCAAGTCAGACACAAACAATGTGTTTGTTTAGGTACAAAATTACATCAAAAAGCACACAGAGAGGTTGGGAATGTTATGTTGCAATAATATTCCAGCTACATCACAGTGGCCTTTAAATCAAGTCTAGACATGCCAAACAATGACTGACAGCATGAGCAACAATCCACATCATCAGGACACAATGACAGGCAAGTCACGAAGCAGCTTCATTAAGACCTGCGTAGCTCCAATAAAGACATAAGGGAGAAGAGTCAGGCACAGTGAAGTGAAACAAGTCCCACACCAGCTTGTTACAAAGACAAAAAACCCACACACCAGTAGATGCTGAGAATAAACACATACCTGGCTTGGTATTGCGGGACATCACAGAGTTGATATATGTCTGGTGAAGCTGATGAAGAGACTTCATAAAGGTTGCGATCACTGTCATAAATAGAAGAAAGCATTAGACAGTACTCTGGTGTGTTTACCTGGTTGAATAATATTTCATTCATTTCAACAGCTTCAAATATGAAAAATGCAAAAACACAAAGATTTTTCCAGCATCAACATTTTGAAATGAAATCAATGACAATAGAAACACTCAAAAGTTCCATGAGGTTACCTTTTCATGCTTCATTACTGCTTTCAAAATTGGCTCGGACTCCTGCTAATATTCATTCTTGAACAGATTATATACCGGTAATCAAATACCACTGAACTATGTTCAAATCTATTTTAAACTAGCCACATGTCAAATATCCTCACATAATCTTAATAAATTGAAGATTAATGGACCAAAATAACTTTATTTAAAGGGTTCCCATTAGTTTAACCAAAGTACACTTTGCATTGACATTATCTGAATAAATTTGAGGGAGGCCATCAACCATGTTAATTGGTGCACCCAGAGAAAATGCCCCATTACATATGCTGATATGGTCATGTAGGTAACAAGACTGTAGGTTGGTTTTTAGTTTAGGTTTGAGGACTTTGATCCATATGAGATAAACTCAGTGAGGAATTAGAGACTTGTGAAAGGAGCATAGAACCACAGTACATCTTCATGTCAGACAGGATTACACAAAGCATGTTGACAAGATCAACACTCTTTCCCAACACATAATAGGGTGATGAAATGTTGCCTGTCTGTCAATAAAGCATCAGTAGTTAAACCACACAAAGATTTCCCTGTATAGCTTGTGCAGATGCAAAGTAAATAGCACCAAAATAATAGCCATATCTTGTCCATGAGTCGTGGGTTTTGCTGCCCACGAAAGAAGAAAGATCAGCTTTGTAAAATGTGAGTTGTGAATAGTTTCGGAACCAAAACCTAAAGCCCAACACACCTGAAAGATTGCAGGTTGATTATGTAATTCCTTTGTGCACATAGGTAAGGTGTCATCCTTGATTTTGACACTACAGTGAAAGGTCATCAAATTTCTTGGAGCGTTGATTTTCTTATCCACAGTAACATATAAAGTCAGTAGAAACTATCCTTTTTAATGCAGTATTTGTGAACAGATTGGGAATGCGTCGTGATGAACACTGAAGAGCTACTGGCATGCTTCTAACTGGTAGAACTCGGCTGTGTAGCCAAAATGTTCAATGTATGTGATTTCCAGTACAGGGCACCCTAGATCAACAACACAAGTCCAGGATCAATTCATCAGAAACCAGGCTAAACAGTTACTATAAAACGTGAAATTAATGCGTCTCCAAAAGAATGTGACCGCTTGGCCCTAGCCAAAAATGCGACTCAATATGAATGCGACACCCCCTCCTCTCAAGCATCAGTGGATTTATATCTAAACAAAATGTCCTTTGTCAGGTTTACAGGAGAATCCTCACCTGAATTCAACCTTTCATTAATCCAATCACACACCAAATAGCACCGCTAATTAGCGCTGAGTAGAGTACTTCAGCTAAATAATACGTGCGCGCTGGCTCGTGTCGGCCTTTGATACAGTCGCAAAGAGCAAAGACACCGTGTTGGGTGGCGTCTGTCTGGACTTGCAGGTGTGATCAGTGATGACATGAGTGAGTAGAACGCTTGTCTTGACCCCAGCAGTGACAATTCACAGGATGTAATAAGTGTTTGAATGACATTGTTTATATACTTGTTGATATAAATGCGATGTTTAATAATGCGAGCAAAGACCACTCACATTTTTCGCATTTAATTCACGCTCGCGTTAATTTCACGTTTTACAGTAATCAAATTGCTGTTCACTTGCAACAGGGCACTGGAATTGAAGTAACTGACCAGATGATAAGAAATTGTCTGCATGCTTGGCAACCAAGTGTTTTACATTCACTGAACATCCTCTTGAAAACAAGGAAGATCCGGCATTGCTGTGTACTTACACTGTGGGAACTGGTTGGTAAGTCCCTTCACTAGTGGGCTGCTCAGCAAGGCAGGACTCACAAACAGGGGGTCTGGTAGTAGGCTGCTCTTGCTGCTGGGCTCAAACTTCTTGTCCTGAAACAGTTTGTACACATAGTTTACATCTACATATGGAAGTACATTCATATTTGCATACTTTTCAATAGGAGTGAATTAATTATACAACACTTCAGTGCAGTGCTGTATCCAAGTAGTATCGTCAGAGAATAAGCGTTAGTGTACATTCGATATATTTTGGATTTTGCAAAAGAATTTGTAGGGAACATGTTCTAATGGTGTCTATTCTTTTACCCATGACACAATACTTGAAAGTTTTCATAACCTGGTACTAATAAATAATTTGGTTTGCTGTAACAGTGAGTTTCAGTTACTTTTTCAAATGAAACATTTGTGCAATTGACACAGGTACATCATGTTTGAAAAGCCTTGAAATGATTGACTGGAATGAAATTCTCCACTGCCTCTCACCTCACATACAGAATCATGTGTGTCAAACCTTCATGCCTATGAAACATAAAGAGTACAAAGAAGCAGATACACCACTGCTCAGTGACTGACTTGAGCAACCATACTTAGCTAGATCTACATACCATCTTCCACATGATTCTGTTGTAAATGACAACAGCTGGACGCCCGGGAAGACAGAAGGACAGTGATATAGGGGCATCCTTGAGTACATGACCTTGTAGTTTGATCCAGGTAGCCTCAGCTTCACCTTCTTCACGGAATTCAATAATTCCAAAGCCAAGTGATTTCCCCTCTTTCACAGCTATCTGAATACAGTTTACAGTAAGGACTCAGACATGATAGAGGAAAGCTAACGTCCAACAACAGCCCATAACAAGAGTGCTCTGAGAGCACAACATCCCCCGCATGAGTTTTTTTAACGAGTTTATATTTTCTTTGTATTTTATGAAATAACAACAGTAGATGTCACTGCATTTGAAACAAATCGTGCAGAATATTTTGTTGGGAGTAATCCAGCCTGGATGCTAATGCCATAAGGATGTAGCTCACCCACAAAAGCCTTATACAAGGAAACTAACTATAGTTATAGTTATAGTTAGATATTGTGATATTCTCTGGAAACTGGAGGAGTAGATTTCATGAAGCTCCATAAAACAAGGGCAGTAACTGTCAAAATTAGTCAAAATGAAACGGGACTGCGATATGCGTATCATCAACATGTCAACATCTTGTGTGTAGAGTGTCAGGGATATTCTCTGGAAACTGTAGGAGGAGTTGATTTCACAAGCTTAGTACCCTCTCTCATAATTAGGCAAATCAAGCTCCGTAAAACAGGGGCAGTAACTCTGTCAAAATTAGTCAAAATAAAACGGGACTGCGATATGCGTATCATCAACATGTCAACATCTTGTGTGTAGAGTGTCAGGGATATTCTCTGGAAACTGTAGGAGGAGTTGATTTCACAAGCTTAGTACCTCTCTCACAATTAGGCAAATCAAGCTCCGTAAAACAGGGGCAGTAACTCTGTCAAAATTAGTCAAAATAAAACGGGACTGCGATATGCATATCATCAACATGTCAACATCTTGTGTGTAGAGTGTCAGGGATATTCTCTGGAAACTGTAGGAGGAGTTGATTTCACAAGCTTAGTATCCTCTGTGGGACAGACGGACAGACAGACGGACGGACGGGCAGACGGACTGCGCCACAACATAATCACCCTTCGGCCGTTCTGGACCGGCGGGGGACAAAAACAACAACAATACCGCAAATATTATGCATGTAGGATCAGTTCAAACATATGTTGGGGCTATCAGCTGCAGCACACATGTTATCACCCATGTTTCAAACTGATTTCAGAGCTGGTGCGAGGGCCGTTTATAGTTTCTGCCAATAGTTTCTAGAAATCAAGTTTGTAACGTTTCTACTAAGACACAACAATCTAATATATCAACACAGCTTAACATCAAACAGTGATTACCTGACAGAAGACAGGGCTAGTGACACAGCTTAACATCAAACAGTGATTACCTGACAGAAGACAGGGCTAGTGACACAGCTTAACATCAAACAGTGATTACCTGACAGAAGACAGGGCTAGTGACACAGCTTAACATCAAACAGTGATTACCTGACAGAAGACAGGGCTAGTGACACAGCTTAACATCAAACAGTGATTACCTGACAGAAGACAGGGCTAGTGACACAGCTTAACATCAAACAGTGATTACCTGACAGAAGACAGGGCTAGTGACACAGCTTAACATCAAACAGTGATTACCTGACAGTAGACAGGGCTAGTGACACAGCTTAACATCAAACAGTGATTACCTGACAGAAGACAGGGCTAGTGACACAGCTTAACATCAAACAGTGATTACCTGACAGAAGACAGGGCTAGTGACACAGCTTAACATCAAACAGTGATTACCTGACAGTAGACAGGGCTAGTGACACAGCTTAACATCAAACAGTGATTACCTGACAGAAGACAGGGCTAGTGACACAGCTTAACATCAAACAGTGATTACCTGACAGAAGACAGGGCTAGTGACACAGCTTAACATCAAACAGTGATTACCTGACAGAAGACAGGGCTAGTGACACAGCTTAACATCAAACATTGATTACCTGACAGTAGACAGGGCTAGTGACACAGCTTAACATCAAACAGTGATTACCTGACAGAAGACAGGGCTAGTGACACAGCTTAACATCAAACAGTGATTACCTGACAGAAGACAGGGCTAGTGACACAGCTTAACATCAAACAGTGATTACCTGACAGTAGACAGGGCTAGTGACACAGCTGAATATTTCACGCATTTTTGAGACATCCACAAAGTCCCATGGCAAGTTGTCAATGAGGAGACACCGGGACTGTAGCTTGCTCCATGTTTGCAGATTCTCCTCCATCAGATCCACATGTAACTTTCTTCCTGCCACTTCACACCAGTCCAACTCAGCCATGATATCTCGGGTTCGCTCTGCACTCTCTTCATACTCAACAAAGCCATATGACTTGCTATTACCTGTAAACGAATAAAGGTGAAAGAAAGACTCATACAATCAAATGTTAAATTTAGTAGAGTGTTTAGTATCCGGGCCCCCTTCCATAGAGAGATCATAGCTCTTAGATTATCTATACTACGATATGTTTTCATAGACTTGCCACAGTTGTATGCTACAATCGCTTTGCTGAAGGGGACCCTGTAGTTTGTGTTGATGACAATACTAGTAAAATCTAGATATTTTTTTATTTGTATACTTATCCTGCATTACTACTTAATGCATTTACTGTTTGTTCTTGACAGAAAAAACTAGCTGTGAGAGGTCTTGCTGAAGAAGTTGTTCCAGCTGTTGATTGGCTTACTCTATCATACAGCTCCCATGTGACATCTGGAAGACTTCGTGGGGAGGCAGCTCTGCAACAGGAGGGCCACTTTAGATGAAGCAATGTAGGATAAGTTTACAAATAAAAAAAAATATCTAGATTTAACTAGATTTCTTAACTTTTCCTGCATTACTCCTTAATGCATCTGCATCAGACGGTACGGAGGAGGGCATACCTTCAGATGTGATGTTCCAAAACTGTCCACAGATTCCATAATTGGCAACATTGCTGTCCGGCATGGAGTGGCTCAAAGGGCGCTTCTCTAAGTAGAGTTAGAACCATGTTAAGATCCCAGGCTGGGGGTCTGAATTTGGCCTTCCAGGAAAAAGCGGAATAACAGAGCTTGGAGTTCCAGATTCTTAGTCATCTTTCGATCTTCCGGATCTGCCAAGACGGAGTTAAAGGCCACAAGGTAGGTCGCGATGGTGCTGCCCTTCAGATGATGCTTGTGGTGCAGGAACAGAAGAAATTCAGCCAAGAATTGGGGTGACGCAGAGGCAGGATCCTGGTGTTTCTCCTTGCAGAAACTCTCGAAGGAGCGCCACTTGTGGTCATAGATGCCCCTGTCTGCTGAGAGGGTAGATCAGCAGGTTTGTCCAGTTTGGACGTTTGAGGGGTTTGGTGGAGGACATTCCTCTGAGGTTCATGAACCAGCCTCTTGCTGGCCACTAAGTAAGAACAAGGTTCTGGGTAGATCTAAACTTCTGAAAGACCCTGGGAAGGACCAGTGGCTGTGGAATTGCATACGCTTTTAGTCGTTCCCAGGGTACGCTGAAGATGTTGTCTGCCCAGGCTTGTGGATCCGGCACCGGAGAGATGAAGGTCCAGAGCTGGAAGTTCTGGCTGATGGCAAAACAGGACAATGTTGGGATTGCCAAGGTGTTGACAGACAAGAGCGAAGGTGTCCAGATGGAGTTTCCATTCTGTGGGGGCTACCCTGTCTGGTCTGGATAGGGCATCCTAAAGGATGTTGCGACAACCTGGGATGTGTAGGATCTGAAGCTGTAGGTCCAGTTGATTGATCAGATGGAAGAGCCTGAATGTCAGCTGTAACAGGGAGGAGGAGGAGGAGGAGTAGTGAGTCATCCCATGGTTGCGGAGTCACCATACGACAGGGACGGTGACTGTGGATATGGTGAAGCATCTGTTTCCATAGAGATAGAGACGGGATGAGCACCTCCAGTTCCAGGCTGTTGACATGCAATTGATGTTATGTGGCAGACCACAGCCTCGAGGCAACTTGACCCTACAGATGAGCTCCCCAGTTATGGTGTGAGGCGGCGACGAAGAATAGGTATAATGAGGTCGTGAGCTTTGTCAAGGAGATGCCGTCTAAGACGCTAGAATCCACCGTCCACCAATGGAGATGTGGCTTTAGGTGGTCCGGGAGGATAATGAAGATGGACTGGTCTGTCACCTGATATAAGGAGCAAAGAACATTTGGACATGGCACAGCAGAAGCCTTCCTCTGGATGTCAGGTCCAGTGCAGAAAGGAGCACCTGCCATTGGCTTAGAGAGCGGGATTGATGAAGAGCAGGGATTGATGGAGAGCAGGGATTAGGTGGTGTTGGACTAGGTACAGAGAGGTGGTCTCAGTCGGTCTGAAAGCGGCCTCCGATGAACTGGAGATCGTATAAGAATATGAACTCCAACTTCTGGACATTGATGATCCAGCCCCACTGATGGAGGAGCCACTGTGTGAAGTCCCTGTAGTGGATTACCTTGGCCGTGTCCTCGTGGTTCAGGAGGCAGTTGTCGATGTACGGCCTCGATCTGAACACTCCTAAGATGGAGGAAGGTGGCCATCGGCTTGGTGATACGTGTAAATAGCCATGGGCCGAGGAAATTCCAATTGATAGTGGACTCCCTCGAAGAAGCGGAGGAACTTCCAGTCATTGGGATGGATCGAAACATGTAGGTTATGTGTCCTGGATATCTAGACTGATCAAGGCGTCGTGGACCTGGATCCTGGACCTGAGCAGCCCGAGAGTGGACATCCAAAAATAAGGTGGATGCTTCAGGTAGCACTTGTTGAAAGTAGCCAGGTTGTGGATCATTTGTTACTGGTCTGAGTCCTTCTTGGTGATGAGGAATATCGGCAAGTAGAAGCCTGATGTTAGAGCTGGGGAGTGTACAATCTCTATGGCCTCTTTGGCCAGTAGTGTGTGGACGTTGGAGTGAAAAAGCAGCTGTTGTGCAGGGGGTATGTGTCTGCTATGGGTGACGTCAGAGGCGGGTCGTCTCTCAGAGTGAGTTGCTATCCTCGGCGCTGTATGTTGATGACGTATGGGTCCCCCAGGATGTCCCAGTTCTGCCAATAGCTTTCAATCGCCCACCTTGAGGAGTCTCGACGACATGAATGGCTGGGAGCCTTGCTCACTCCCACCATGGGAATGGTCACAGCATGGCTGGTAGGTGCAGCTGGACTTGACTTTGCCTTAGTTTCTGAAACAAAAAGGACGAGGTGTCACATCCTTGAGGAGACACGAGTTTGGGTGGCTGAAACTTGGCAGTTGAAAAGGGAGATAGATGACCAGAGTTGGCAGATGAGGTCCTTCTTTGACCACGACCGTAGCCAGGTGGTCGAGGCGGTTAGTTAATGGAGTGCTGGACCTGCCATGTGTCTTGGGCGTGGAAGTAGGTAGATTGGTTGGAACCTGTCATGCAGTGAAGGTTGTCATCCAGTGTGTGAGCCAAATCCACAATATCCAAGGAGTAGACTGGGAAGTCATCCTTCCTGTATTAAGGCGCCTTGAAAGAGGGCGTCAATGAGCGGTGGTAGGCTCAGCTGAGTCAGAGATTTTCTGAAGGAGTTAATGTTTCAGTGCTTGCTGTGTCTGCCTTTTGCGAGATACCTAGGTAGGTATTTGGAGAAAGCTGTAGCGGCAAGTGGCAGACAATCTTTACGCCCAGAAGTGCGTGAGCAGATGGTAGTGCAAATCAGGCATGATAGATGAGGGTTCCACCCAGACTTATTTCCATGACACTTGCTACAACGGGACATGTATCTGCAATGATAGCAGAGTGTAATCAAGATGCATTACCACCCGATTATGTATGCTATAATCATTTATCCCAGCCATGTGGGTTTATGAAGAACAAGTTTACGTGAACAACATGAAAAGATAGGGAACAACAATAAATTGAATTACCAAGCAATTCAGAGAATACAGAGTGCATGACATGAAAATATGTGACCACGAGGTGAATTCAAAATGGCTAATTGGGACAACAATACGCCTGGGTGATAAATATAAATGCTATGGCCTAAATCATATGAGATATGAAGACAAAACCGTAAGCACAAATAACAATCACAGAGAAACAACAGTGTTGAAAACTCCCAAAGGATTCTAGTGGATATAGTCGAGACTCAAAAACAGGTGACTGTTTTCTATGGGTGGTAAAAGTAATGTGCTGATCGACCTTCCGTGATCACATGGGAGCCGTGTGTTAGGGTGAGCCACTCAACCAGTTGGAACGGGTTGTAGCGAAAACGGCACCTCAGCAAAACGGCACCGGGCGAAAACGGCACCGATTGGCGAAAACTGCACTGTTTTGAAAACTAAGATTGAGTTCCAGTGACAATTGACTCCCCCCAAATCTCCCATGTTACCGGTGTTCACTACGAGGAAGTAGATGACCACGAACACCTTTGAATAAAAATGTGATTGAGGAGTTACCTAAGAACAATTATCAAAAGGACCAAAAATTGTTGATATAAAAACACATAAAAAATGGAACAATATCATATAAGAAAATCAATTTAAAGTTTCAAATGTTTCCATGGAAACGGCAAAAATTAAAAAATTCAGAATCTTCAAACTAGCAAAAGGCACAAGTACTCATTGTGGTAAATGTGTGTAGCAAGTTTGGTGAAGCTAGGGTGCATGGTTAAAAATATATGGACCGTATAAAACACCCACCCTAAAAGTTTAAGTTTCTAATGTTTCCATAGAAACGGCAAAAATTAAAAACTTCAGAATCTTCAAACTAGCAAAAGGCACAAGTTCTCATTGTGGTTAAAGTGTGTAGAAAGTTTGGTGAAGCTAGGGTGCATGGTTAAAAATATATGGACCGTATAAAACACCCACCCTAAAAGTTTAAGTTTCTAATGTTTCCATAGAAACGGCAAAAATTAAAAACTTCAGAATCTTCAAACTAGCAAAAGGCACAAGTTCTCATTGTGGTTAAAGTGTGTAGAAAGTTTGGTGAAGCTAGGGTGCATGGTTAAAAATATATGGACCGTATAAAACACCCACCCTAAAAGTTTAAGTTTCTAATGTTTCCATAGAAACGGCAAAAATTAAAAACTTCAGAATCTTCAAACTAGCAAAAGGCACAAGTTCTCATTGTGGTTAAAGTGTGTAGAAAGTTTGGTGAAGCTAGGGTGCATGGTTAAAATGTTATTGGCCGTACGAAAGCTTGGACGGAAGGACGGAAGGGCGGACGAACGGAACGCTATATACCCCCGATTTACTTCGTACACGGGGGTATAATAAGCCTAACATGGTGCAAAGATGACCGTAACAAGTAAATATTTTATTTCAAAGAAATAATCTAAGGAAGTAAGTATGTCCTATTTTTTTTTTCATTTGGTGTTTGCAGAAAACCAGATACCAGAACATTCTGGTGCTGCAGCATCAAGAACAAGACGACAACCTGTCAGTGATACAGGTGGACAACACCTACAATGAAGGGAAACACCTCCACAGTTGACAGCAATTCAAGTTCGAGTTGAGGTATTAATATTGTTGTTATAACTGATTGGTATAATTGTTCTCGGTAATTTACAATAAGCTGTCATTTACATGATATGGAGACCTCTCCCTGAGCCAAGTACTCTCACAATGTTCGATTGTACATGGGCCAAAACTCTGAACACGATGAAGATGACGATGGACATGCCGACGATTAGAAGAAAACGGAAGAACTGTATATATGAACATATGTACTTATCTGTGAAAACAGGAAATACCATGTAAATACATCACATACATCCAATAACATGTAAATTTGCTGAGGTGCCGTTTTAGCCTGCACCCGTTGGAACAACTTCTTCTTCAGCAAGACCTGTCACAGATCTTTCTCTCTGTCAAGAACAGCAAATGCATTAAGGAGTTATGCAGGGTAAGTAAAAGAATCAATACAATATTCAGCAATCAGAGATAATATAAGTTAAAATATTGAATGGTCTGCAGGTCAATTTCGACTAAATTGGACACATTTTCAGAAGTCTTTGGACCAGTGGCCATTCATAATCCTGGATATGCACTAATATTTATATGCATTTATTCAGCAGTTTTATGAAGACACTGAGTTAACATTTTACTTCGCATGTTTCGCATGTTGAGGTTGAGGTTTGCCGAAGGCAACTGAGCAATGTATCGGCCCAAGTACGTATCATGCATACTTCATTGTGATGTTATCATGGTTATTTATCTTACCTCCATCTCAGAATATTGAGATCAGATAGGTTTGCATCACCTTGATTAAAACATTACGTATCCCCCCTGGATGAGAAATAAATTTCTGTGCAACACAATAAATCCCTTACACGCTGCCAGGAAGAAAACAGGCTGCGCATGAATTTGTGAGCATTTACATTTGTCAGTGAATTTTTAACAACGATCTTTATAAAATCCATTGTGTTGAGCACAGAATATACAACCCAATATCAATGTAAGGCAAAATGATTGGTAAATAAACAAGAGGCACATTTTTCAATCACATTTCAATCGCTTTGCCTCATTGATTCTTGTGAAAATTGTATTAAAGAAGTATTTACACTAAAAAAAAAATGATCAGGTCACATGATGACTTTCAGTTTCCTGTTCAGAATAATTTTATTAACTTTATCATGCAGATAACTGACCTGACAGTTGACTTCTCATCAAGAAAGCCTTGAGTATTTTCCCATGAGTTGAGACTAGATGTGTGAACTGCTCATCAGTGTAATCCTGTGGGAGGTGTGCTACCCCCAGCAGCCTGTCACTGGGGCAGAGACACACTGACACCTCCGCCCCCAGCAGCTCACTGTTGTCCAGTGCACCAACCACTGCCTCAGCTTCCTCCCCATGCTGTAATACCACCACAGCTACAAGTACACAACACACAACATAGAATAGGGAACAAATACATCAGTGAGTTTGACAACAGCATTACCTCACATCTAGTGCTGAGGGAAACAAATGTATCAGTGAGTATGACGACAGCGTTATCTCACATCTAGTGGTGAGGGAAACAAATACATCAGTGAGTATGACGACAGCATTATCTCACATCTAGTGCTGAGGGAAACAAATACATCAGTGAGTATGACGACAGCGTTATCTCACATCTAGTGCTGAGGGGAACAAATGTATCAGTGAGTATGACGACAGCATTATCTCACATCTAGTGGTGAGGGGAACAAATGTATCAGTGAGTTTGACAACAGCATTACCTCACATCTAGTGGTGAGGGAAACAAATACATCAGTGAGTATGACAACAGCATTATCTCACATCTAGTGGTGAGGGGAACAAATGTATCAGTGAGTTTGACAACAGCATTACCTCACATCTAGTGGTGAGGGAAACAAATACATCAGTGAGTATGACAACAGCATTATCTCACATCTAGTGGTGAGGGGAACAAATGTATCAGTGAGTTTGACAACAGCATTACCTCACATCTAGTGGTGAGGGAAACAAATACATCAGTGAGTATGACGACAGCATTATCTCACATCTAGTGGTGAGGGGAACAAATACATCAGTGAGTATGACGACAGCATTATCTCACATCTAGTGGTGAGGGGAACAAATGTATCAGTGAGTATGACGACAACATTATCTCACATCTAGTGGTGAGGGGAACAAATGTATCAGTGAGTATGACAACAGCATTATCTCACATATAGTGGTGAGGAGAAGAAATGTATCAGTGAGTATGACAACAGCATTATCTCACACATAAAGGTGAGGGGAACAAATGTATCAGTGAGTATGACGACAGCATTATCTCACATCTAGTGGTGAGGAGAACAAATGTATCAGTGAGTATGACAACAGCATTATCTCACATCTAGTGGTGAGGGGAACAAATGTATCAGTGAGTATGACGACAGCATTATCTCACATCTAGTTGTGAGGGGAACAAATGTATCAGTGAGTATGACAACAGCATTATCTCACATATAGTGGTGAGGAGAAGAAATGTATCAGTGAGTATGACAACAGCATTATCTCACACATAAAGGTGAGGGGAACAAATGTATCAGTGAGTATGACGACAGCATTATCTCACATCTAGTGGTGAGGAGAACAAATGTATCGGTGAGTATGACGACAGCATTATCTCACATCTAGTGGTGAGGGGAACAAATGTATCAGTGAGTATGACAACAGCATTATCTCACATATAGTGGTGAGGAGAAGAAATGTATCAGTGAGTATGACAACAGCATTATCTCACACATAAAGGTGAGGGGAACAAATGTATCAGTGAGTATGACGACAGCATTATCTCACATCTAGTGGTGAGGAGAACAAATGTATCAGTGAGTATGACGACAGCATTATCTCACATCTAGTGGCGAGGGGAACAAATGTATCAGTGAGTATGACAACAGCATTATCTCACATATAGTGGTGAGGAGAAGAAATGTATCAGTGAGTATGACAACAGCATTATCTCACATATAAAGGTGAGGGGAACAAATGTATCAGTGACTTTGACAACAGCATTATTTCACATATAGTGGAGAGGGGAACAAATGTATCAGTGAGTATGACGACAGCATTATCTCACATATAGAATGGAGAGGAACAGATGTATCAGTGAGTATGACAACAGCATTATCTCACATCTAGTGGTGAGGGGAACATGTGATAGTCTCATCAGGGTTTTCGTTCCAAAGGAGATATTAGGATGATTTAGGAGCCACCTGAACAAGAAAAACATTTTTAAGTGTAAGTTCACTTTGTGTTTATTTTCCTCTATTCATTCCAAGCAACGAATCTAATTCTGGCGAGTGGTGTGTAGTCTGGTGTGTAGTGTTTGTAATCACATTCAGAGTCATACGTTATCTTCATGAGATACTAAGATACTCCATACTAAGGTTTCATATTTAACATGATCTATTAAATAAAGCAGTGGGTACTAACACAAATTGAACACGTAATTTTGTCAGCCAACTTGAGAACACTGTGTAGGACGCCACTGCTTGATGCTGCACATGAAAAGTGTTCCTTCAGCTTTTCACATGTGCATCTGCGTCGCAAATTGTAAAAATATCCCACGGCAAGTATACCATTCATGTAAGAAATAGTCTAACACCTTTACCAATCAACAAAATAGTACTTGCCCATGTTGATGTGCCTCATATCAGTAAACATAGCACTATCAAGAAAAGAGTGATTTTAATGAAAAGCTACCAAATCACACATACGTTCAATGTTTAGGAGAACGTACTGAATAAATCACAAATATCCCCATAAGTAAACAGATTAACTATTACAGTTGATGTCAGGAAATATGTCATTGTTAATTCTATATAATTTCTTATATGTTGTTGCCCTGGCTTCTGCATCAGACAGCCTTCTGTACCAGTTTAGCGGGTTTCAATCTCACTGGCACAATATATTTTTCATCAAGGTAAATCATATGGTTCAATCATAGCCAAGTGCTGTCTAACTAACAACTCAGTTAAAGACAAAATAGGCTTGATAAAAACTACTTCAGTTGCAAAAGTTATTTTTTTCCGGAGACAACTGAGACAACAATTATTAAATTCCATGACAAAATTACATGCATTCACGCACTTAACAACGATCACTGTTGTTTACATAAAAGGGGCAAAAGAGCTTCAGCTTAATTCCTTTTCCAGGACAAAATACAAAATACTGTTGCTCACCAGGTACATTCAAAGTGAACTTAATGTTCTATGCAGTGAAACTTAAAGAACATGCTGTGTTAAAAACCTTCATGTTAAGTATCACCGTATTCAGTAAAGCAGTTCCTGAGAAGGAAGATAATCCATTTTTAAAAAACTGGTGATAAATATTCATAGATAGTAGATCTGAGCCATTAGTCCAGTATTATATAATGGACATTCTAAATGAGGCACTCATTTCTTATGATATAAAACACTTAATGAATGACATAACTTGACAAACATATTAGACTTGATTTTACTTAGAACAAACACTGGTCACATGTACATGGACTTGTAAAGTATGTAGTAGTAGTATAGGTAAGGTGGGAAATAGCAGCCACGATGGGGCCAGATTTATACCCCAATACTGCTACTACAAGAGGGGAATTTTTTCTCTCTTCCATTAAAATGATTATGCTATTCTACGATTGACATGACATAAAACTAAGATGAATGCCCCCAAATAGGTGTACTCCCAATTAAACATTTGAGGTACAGAGGATATATAAAAATGCTAAGAGCATCCCTACCAAGAGAAAGCGTCTGGGCAACAAAAGAGCTACGACGTATTCTTTCTAGTATGGGCCGAATATTTGAGGATGAGGACAAACGTGGTAGAACGACTTGTGCACACAATGTTTACAAGTTTCTCGTACTACCTTCCAGACTAGTAGTGCGGCAAGAGAGATGTATGTCCAACGTTGTACCGACTGCACCATCGAGGCTACTTTCTGGATATCTAGAGATTGGGTTTTCCATTGTGTAGCAGCCAGAAAGTCTTTCTACCACGTTTGTCCTCATCCTTTTCACTATACAACTGGGGATTGCTATCTGGTCTGGGGCTACTAGGGGGAGCCGCTTTTCTGGTGGTGGTATGGTGGTGAATCTGTTTATCCATAGTGGGCATTTCTTGCTATCAACACAGTGGTCTGTGGTGCCGCATTTGCATGTGGAAGTAGGATCCTTGAAGATGCTTGGTGGTGTAAGACAAGTGGTTAGACAGTCCCCGCATTGGTTGTGTGGATTTCTATCACTTTCT
The DNA here is from genome assembly GCF_022045235.1 of Haliotis cracherodii. Lineage (NCBI taxonomy): Eukaryota > Metazoa > Mollusca > Gastropoda > Lepetellida > Haliotidae > Haliotis > Haliotis cracherodii. Next base: position 51,565,439 of record NW_027266297.1, on the reverse strand, counting down.
CTCGAGGAAATGATACGAAGTTTGCCTAGGCTTTGATGTCTGTTGAATAAGAAAACGAAGTCTAGTATCTTGGCAGACTCGATTGCAGGAGGGAAGATTCATAGATATATCTTTAGAAACTGTTATGGGATTTGGTGCCGCTCGTAGAAAGTATAACCTAAATACTCCAAGATTTGTTTCTCTCTATTGGATAAGAATAGAAAAGGGTTTTTTTTTTTGTGGAGACAATCATAGGCCTCCAATAGTTCTTCTTGTTTCGTTTCTTGCTCCTCTTGGCTTCCACGAATTCGCATATGATGACGTCGAACAGGTCTTTGTGAAAAAAGTCCAGCCTCCCTCAGTCTTTTGCGTACCGTTTGATCTGATATTCTGCGTACCCCAGGGATCTGTGTGGTTGTAGGTCTCGGAGGTGTCGCAGCCTGATGTATCGATCTTGTGCTTGGGTTGTCACCCTTGGTCTTCCTGATCTTGGTCTGTCGTCAACTCTGTTGGTGTTGTTGTATCAGGTCCACAGTGCGTAGATTGTCTGTCTGGATACGCCAAAGTGCCTGGCCACTTCTTGCCGAGTTGCTCCAGCTTGTAATCTCCCAATGGCGTTGTTCCGTTGAGCTGCATTCAGTCTTGGCATTCTGTCACCGCCTCTACTGCCGTTATAAGGACTGTATGAACAGCCGTTGATGTGGAATTTTATACCCATTCAGCAGGGGGGCCTGCATGCCTAAATGCAGGATCCTGTGCTGCACGTTTTTTTACAGGCGGTTGCGTTTTGATGAAGCTGTAAAATTGATCCCCAAACGCTACGTTTATGTGCTTTGCATGTGTTTTCGCGAATTATAGACACATCATCTTTCTGTTTGGCTTATTTGGTTCTCATTTAATGTAATTATTTTAGATATTTGGCAAAAAGTGGTTTTACATCTATATCAAGTTTCTTTTTTTGAAGAGTATATATAGCTTGTGAAATGTGGTACTTCTGTTTTGCTGATCAAATAGATAAAGTGCCCGAACAGATTTCGGTGTATGCTTCTCTTGGTAGGGATGCTGTTGGCATTTTTATATATCCAATGTACCTGAAGTGTTTGATTGGGAGTACACCTATTTGGGGGCATTTGTCTCAGTCAAATGTCATGTCGATCATAGATCAGCATACCAGTAAAATCCTAGATATTATATATATTTGTATACTTATCCTGCATTACTCCTTTATGCATATTACTGCTTGTTCTTGACAGAGAAAAGAGCTGTGTGAGGGTCTTTGATTGAAGAAGTTGCTGCAACTAGCTGAGAGGCCAGCCCATCACGCAGCTCCCACGTGACCAAAGGAAGTGACGTCACGGATCGTCACACTACTCTGTAGTCGGAAACATCGGAAGGCATCGTGGGGAGATAGATCTGCCATGGGTGGGTCCCTTTAGATGCAATAATACAGGATAAGTATACAAATATAAAAAATATCTAGGATTTCACAAGGTTTTTTACTTATCCTGCATTACTCCTTAATGCATCTTTATCGGATGGAACTGCATACCTTCAGATGTGGACTTTCATCTGTTATTTTCAGACTGCTCCCTAGCCAATCCTTGGCTGTGTGGTAGGCTACGGGTGACCACTACATGCGAGGGAAGCTCCAATTCCCGCAGGCCGTCCTCGGCTGTGTGGTCGGCATCAGATGACCTCTCCATGTATAGGTAACTCTGTTTCCCTCAGCCCTTTCTTCGGCTGTATGGTCGGCCTGGATGACCATTACTTGGAAGGGAAGAGTCAGGTATGCGTTGTGTCCTGGTACTGCGCAGGCTGACAATAACGCTCGGTTGGGTCGAGATTGAAGCACCGAGCTCTATGCAAATGAGGCATGAACCTTCTAGTCCAGGGCTTATGCCAGGGGAGGTCGAAAGGCCGGCTCTGGACTTGGAGGGGTGGTCAATGACATGTAGTAGTGGTGACCTGCTGGGCCACTACTAACGGACCAAAGCTTTGCGTGCCTTGCACATCCTGCAATATGACGTCTCTCAGGTAGTGGCAAAGACCGTGTTGGAACGCCAGGAACATCCCTGCATGATGGTGAGTAGAGAGCAGTTGCTGTGTAGCGCCATGGTGGAGGCAACCGCCCGGATCTCATGGTTGTTGGAGCCTGGGGGGTCCAATCCCGCGGCCTTGTAGGCCTGGAGGATGATGGCTTGTAGCCAGAGGGCGATCATGTTGCGGCTGACTTCCGCTCGCGAGGTCGCAGATACTGGTACGAAGAGGCATCGTCGTTGTCTACGACGTTCCTTGGATGTAGCAACGAAGCGCTCTAACCGGACATAGACGGAGCTCTAGTGCGTCTTCCACGCCCACAATCGATGACAGGGGAGGGATGAGGAACGATCTATCTGGCTGGCCTGGGAGTTGATTCTTTGCAATGAAGTCCCAGCACAGGCCCAGATGCACGACATGGTGTGCTCCCTGCTCAAAGCGGACCCGTGTGACGTCTAGGGCGTGCAGCTCACTGACACGGGCTGCTGTGGCACAAAAGACCGTCTTTTTCGTCAGATTGTAAAATGACGACGTTTCAAGTGATGGAGCATGAACTCGGCCAGGAATTGAGGCGATGCAGATGTGGGGTCTTGGTGCTTACTCCTGCAAAAGTTCTCGAAGGATTGCCACTTGTCATCATAGAAGCTCCTGGTGGTTGGGCGATGTTCCATCGTGATGCCTTAGCCGCTCTGCCCGAGTAGCCCTTGGCGTTCAGTGCTCTCTGTAAATGGACCAGACGTGAAGACATAACCTGGTCCTGGGTGTGGCTCCCCTGCTGTGAGGGTGGATCAGCAGATTTGGCCAATCTGGGAGTGGCAGTGGGTTGCGTCGGACAGCTCTCTCAGGTCGTTGAATGACGCCCTCGCTGGCCACCAGGGCGCGACCAAAGTCAGATCGAGGTTCCATGTCGATCTGATCTTCTGGACGAGTTTGTGAAGGAGTGCAGAAGGCGGATAAGCGTACGCCTTTAGTCCTTCACAGGGGACGTTGAAAGCGTTGACTGCCCAAGCCAATGGCTCCGGCACAGGAGATATCTAGGTCGGGGTCTGGTAGTTCTGGCTTGTGGCGAATAGGTCTATGTTGGGGAGACCGTGGTCTCGACAAGAGCGAAGGCGTCTGGGTGAAGTTTCCACTCAGTGGGAGCCACTTTTCCTGGATGAGACTAGGACATCCGCTAGGATGTTTCGGCAGCCCGGTATGTGGTGCACCTGGAACTGGATCCCCAGATGATCCACCAAGTGGAACAATCGGAACCTTTTTGAAGGAGCAAAGACGAATGAGTCGTTCCTTGGTTCCGACGGCACCATATGACAGTGATGTTGTCTAGTCAAGATGGAGAGCCAGGCGTGTCTGAGGGCCTACGTCCAGTGAGTGATTGATGTGACAGTGATTGTTAGACCACAGCCTTGAGAGGACCTGTCCCTTAAGGTTTGCACCCCATCCCTGTAAGGTTATGTCTACGAAGAGGTGTAGAGAGGTCGTAAGCCCTGTCAAGGAGACGCCGCCTAAGACATTCAATTCCACCGTCCACCACCGGAGATGCTGCTTGAGATGACCGGAAGGACGAGGGATATGGAGGGGTCCTGGAGTCTGATGTAGGGCGCCAGGAACATCTGTTGCAGTTGGAGCCTTCCTGCACTGCGCTGAGGTTAGGAGGCCCAGGAGGACTTGCCATTGAGTGCGCGGTAGGTGGAGAGCTGGAGTCAGGTGCACCGACATCCAATCAGACCGGTCTCTGGGTACAGAGATGAGATCGAGGTCCCTCTGCTTGAGATGATCCGGAAGGACGAGGGATATGGAGGGGTCCTGGCGTCTGATGTAGGGCACCAGGAACATCTGTTGCAGTTGGAGCCTTCCTGCACTGCGCTGAGGTTAGGAGGCCCAGGAGGACTTGCCATTGAGTGAGCGGTAGGTGGAGAGCTGGAGTCAGGTGCACCGACACACGCTCAGACCGGTCTCTGGGTACAGAGATGAGATTGAGGTCCGTCTGGAAGAGGCCCCCAAAGGCGCTTGGAGGGTGTCAACTCTGACTTCCTGAAGTTGATCTTCCACCCAAACTCGTGTAGGAGCAAAAGGGTGAAGTCACTGTGGTGGAGTAGAGTGACAGGGTCCAGATGGTCCAGGAGGCAGTCGTCCATGTACACTTCAAACTGGATGTCTCGATGATGGAGGTACGAGGCTACTGGCTTGGTAAGCCGTCTGAATAGCCACGGGGACGAAGAAATTCCAAATGGGAGGACTGCCCATTGATAATTCACTCCAATGAAGATGAAGGGGAGGTCATTGGGATGAATAGGGACATGTAGGTAGGCATCATCGATATCCAGGCTGATGAGCGCCTCCTGTGCCTGGATCGCAGTAGCCTGAACGTGGTCATCCCAAAATATGGTGGACGCGCCAGGTAGCGTTTGTTGAAAGCAGCGAGGTTGTGGATCATCCTGTGTTTGTCCGAGTCCTTCTTGGGGACCAGGAAGACAGGTGAATAGAAGCCTGATGTTATGGCTGGGGCGTGTACCACCTCTAAGGTTATCTTGTCTAGCAGCACCCTGATGCTTCGGCTCAGTAGCTGCTGTTGGGTTGGGGGGGTATGTGTGCACTATGGATGACGAAGTCAGTGGCGGGTCGTCTATAAGCGTCAGCTTGTACCTGTGTCGGATGATGTTGGTGACGTATGGGTCCCCCAGGATGTCCCAATTCTGCCAGAAGTGAGCCAATCTCCCACCTACTGGGGTTTCGACAACTTGGGCGGCTAGGGGTGGGAGGTCCCAATCGTGCCTGTCCGCCGGTTCACTGGGGTAGCCGCGACGGGACTGGTATGTGCCAGAAGGCCTTTCCTTTCCCCTTGCCTCTGCCTCGAGAGGTTGAGGTGGAGCCCCGCCCCCGAGTCCGTCCCAACTGGGATGCCTTAGCAAAGGCTGGCTGTGACACCCTGGCCAGGGCCTTGGGAGCCATCTCATCATGGGCAAAGGCTGAGACCCGGGAGTGTGTCTTGGATATATGTCCATTAAAAAGGTCAGAGCCGGACCAAGGTTGATGCAAAAGGTCTCTCTTGAACTCAACTTGACAAGGCAAGGTACCAAGGTGTCTAGTGGTAGCGAGTTCAATCAGACCGGCGCGCATGTGGGAGCGCATCTGTTCCACTTGACGTTGGAGGTAGGATACCACGGTAGTTTGATGGTCAATCCTATGGGGGTTGTCTTCCGATAAGTCCTGCAGTATTGCCCTGGAGGACGACGCCATCAGTGAGAGAGGTTTGAGCGTGTGGCGAATCTTGGTCTCCACGTAGGTGAGTTTGCTGTCGGAGACTCAGACTGAGGTGGAGCGGTTCCATCCTGTCATGCGGTGCATGTCCTCATCTAAGTGAGCGTGGTCCGCAACTTGAAGGGAGTGGACTGGGAAGTCATCTCGTCTATAACGTGGGGCCCTGAAGGATGGAGTCAGTGACAGCTTACTGAAGTCCTCATCCAGATTGAGTGAGTAAGTGAGGTTTTACGCCGCTTTTAGCAATATTCCAGCAATATCACGGCGGGGGACACCAGAAATGGGCTTCACACATTGTACCCATGTCGGGAATCGGACCCGGGTCTTCGGCGTGACGAGCTAACGCCTTAACCACTAGGCTACCCAACCGCCCATCCTCATCCAGAGCTGAGATCATGTCTCTGATCAGTGTGTCAGGAGGGATCGAGGTGGGGTCCGTACGGATGGCCGTCTTGCTATCGACCACTAGGCTAGGCAGGGGAGCGATAGCCTCTGTCTGCCAGCCAGTCTGCAACTTGGTCAAAACCCAGGTGGGATTCTCTGTCCATAGGGGTGTCGTCATAGCAAGGGATGAAGGCGCCCTCCGAGGAGTCGAATCGATAGCCACTGGAGCGTCTGCTAACCAGGGAACTGCTCCTAGATCTAAGATCCTGTCTAGCAGATCTGCTGTCACTCCGCCGTGAAGACGTACTTGGGGAAGCCACATCCGCAGAGTGACGAGAGGTAGAAGGCATCTGTGAGGTCAGCCGACGCGGCGGAGGCAAAGGCATGGGCGTCTGTAAGGGCGCTGTGATAGAGGCTGTCGTGGTTGTCAAAGTGCTCTAGGTAGAGACTACAACCGTGAGGTCGGACATCAAGTAGCAGTTGAGGTTGGGGGATGGTCATCTGAGATGGACGATCTGGAAGGGGAAACCTCAGTTTGGTCTGACATCGTGCGCCGGTGTTTCCTGGCCTGCTGTGTTCTGCGTTTTTTACATACACGAAGGACTGTCTGAAAGCTGTGGGTGAAAGCAGTAAACAGTCTTTACAATGGTAACCCTGGAGGCATTGAGATGTACAATTAAGGCACAGGGGGTAGGGATCCCACGCCGACATATTACGCTGGCACTTTGAGCAGGAGGGCATAATATCTGCAACGAAGCAGCGTAAAATCACAATGCGTCCCCACCCGATTATGTATGCTATCATTTGTTTATCCCACTGTGTGGATTTATGAAACAAATATTACGACAAATATAAGACAACATACAACAAAACAAACAATACTTACGAGGATATGCCAATCGTGGGGTACCAAGTAAAAGAAAACCAGTTCACTAACTGCTGGCTATGCAAAAATATTAAAAATGGCTACTTGGAGCAACAAGACACCTGGCCTTATGTTTTCTTTTGAGAAAACGCCAATAAGTGTCTAATAACGTTATGGGCATGTTTATCAAACATAGAATGTACAAAATACAAACCATAGGCACAACACAAAGACAAAAATCATTAACTCAGATAGCATGTGAGGGTTTGAATCAGTTTATGTTACAGCAAAAAACAGATCTTCTCTCAGCAAGTGACAAGAGTAATGTGAGGATCAGTGGCGTCCCTTCCTTTGGTCACGTGGGAGCTGCGTGATAGGTTTGGCCTCTCAGCTAGTTGGACCAACTTCTTCAAGCAAAGACCCTCACACAGCTCTCTTCTCTGTCAAGAACAAGCAGTGATATGCATTAAGGAGAATCCAGGATAAGTCAAAAATATCATTTTAATGGAAGAGAGAAACAATTCCCCTCTTGTAGTAGCAGTATTGGGGTATAAATCTAGCCCCATCATGGGTGTACCGGTCTCATGATATTTCCCTCCTTAACTATACTACTCTAGTTGATTACAATTTTCCTTAGTTTTATACCTTTATGTCCATGACGAGTGGTGATGAAATGAATTGGTGCTAAAATTTCTTGTTTTATATTCAATACTTGGTATGTTCCGCTATAGTTGACAACAATGAGATTGTTAATGAGACCAGCAGAGTATATAACATGCTAGTATATTACATATAGCAGAAGCTGTAACACTGGTATTTTAACATTCACCTCATTTGCAACATTCATCAGATAGGTTTAGTGCAACATTTACAGTGTCCATTATTCATAGTCTCTTGATTTCATGTGTGGGAATCAGAAATACGAAATATGATGATGTATGACTGAATTAGGCTTCCATAGTTTCATGAACCCAAATTTGTCCAGATACCACAAGGAAAGCGTGCTTTACGTGTTGCTGCAGTTCCAAAACCCTATAAATAGTGAAATTCAAGTTTCAGACACGTGGTTGCATTTTTTTGCTCCTGTGTGAGATTCCCCTTCCAGTAGAGGTTGAAAATATGCCATGGTGAGGAGAAAGTTAACGAACGCTGAAAGATGGCAAGTGAAAGGCATGAAAAATGCTGGCATGTCATGCAGGGCCATTGCAAGACAAATGGGTCGTCATCAGTGTTATCACTCGTTTGATAGTCAAACATGGTCAAACCAATGATGTCAATGACAGGCATAGGTCTGGTAGGCCAAGAAAGACCTTTTCAAGATAGTCAGACGCAATCCATTTGCCACTTCAACAGATTTAAGACTGCAGTGGATTACCCATCAGAGACTCTCGATGATGACCATAAGGCGTCGCCTCAGAGCGGCTGGCTATAAAGCCAGAAGACCAGTGAAACGTCATCAACTGACCGAAAGGCACATGCAGAATCGTCTGATATGGTGTCATGCCCGTAGTCGATGGAACTTGGCCAACTGGAGAAGTATCCATTGTTCTGACGAGTGTTGAATGCTGCTATGAACTGCGATGGTCGAATAAGTGTTTGGAGGCAACGTAACACTCGTTTTGCACCAAGGAACATCCAGAAGACCTTAGCATGTGGCGGGGGGTCTGTCATGATATGGGGTTGTGTTTCCTTCGGCTGAAAACTTTCGCTGGTGACAACCTGAATGGCCAACAATACCAAGATGCCGTTCTTCGCCCAGTGGTAGTCCCTCATTTTGACAACCATCCTCTTCAGACAAGACCTGTTTACATGGACGATAATGCTAGACCACACAGATCTCCGGCAGTTTTGCTTATTTGCGTCAAGAAGCTATGAGGCGTAGGGTTGAAGCTGTGGTCAATGTTCATGGATCATACACACGTTACTGACATTTCTGTCTTGCAATAGATTCTGCACTCCCTAGGGTGTCTATGTGACACCTGATATGGTCTGCTGATATAATGACAGTAACATGACAAAAAAAGTTTTTCAATGTTTTCTAATCCTTCAATTTCTGGTCTTCGGTAAAATACCATTCTGCTCATATTCATTTGGAACACAAGATAAACTTGCTCTGGGACAACTTTTGCATCACATGAGGTTAACATATACGGCTTATAACAATCGTACACCTCGTTATAATAGTCATCATTAAGGTATTCCCTGTATAATGGGACACTTCCGGTGAAAACTACGACTTTTGCCGATGTTTCCAACATCGGCAATGTTCGGGTGATGTAATACCGAGTAAGAGTTATGCCCCTTATTGTAAACAATCATGGCGACTGACAGAGATAGCTGTGGTCGATTCAAAAAGAAAAAGACCGGTAATCACACCAAAATATTAAAATCGAACGTGCTCATCGACCACAACTACCCAGCTTGTCATGTTTGTTACGGTGATCCTTGCAAGGACGACGACTGTCCACTTTTTCTAAACATCAAACTCGGCAAATACGCAAGCAGAAATGGATGGAAAGAAGGGCGGAGGATCGTCGAGCTCGGAGAACTTCTCTCAAATCTCGTCGCTTGCAAGTACTGCAAATTGGGCCCTATTCCATTAACGTATGGGAATATTGTCGGTGAGATGAGGAAAGGACTTAGCGGCTATTTGTACGTGAAATGTCAGAACGCGGAATGTGGGCAAATAAACATGGTTCCATACGGGAAGACACACAGGGAGAAGAAGGGGAAGTCAGGGATGCCATGTTTTGTTATCAACACAAAGCTTGGAACAGGTAAATTTTATTTTTGTTTTACATTTAATGACCAATAAAATGCTATCATAAAGTTTTGGCATTCCGAGGATGTATAGCACAAATATCGTCCTGTTTTCGATCAGATATTTCAGTGTCATGCCTTTCTTATTGTTCATGTCACGATGGTATCATATGTTTTATTAATGTCTTATGTTTGCAATGTTGTCTTATTTTATCAACGAAAGGTAAGTAAGTATAGTAAGCTTTTTTCCAGTATGCTTCAACATGGGAAAAGGGTCAGACATTGCACGCTTGTGACAGCTGTCCTTGTGTCTTGGGGGTGGGGGGATGAAATTTAAGGCAGTATTGCTCCCAGACCCGGCGGGTAGCCGGGTGCGCGGTAGCTATGCCCGATTTATCAAAAGTATTGATTTAACTTTGAATTTTTACTGACAACTATATGAACAGGCACACATCCCTCCCTCATTCCTAAAACAATAATATATATGTTCATATAATTATATTGTGGCTAATATTTATTTACAGCTATGATCGATAGCGTTGGGGGACCAGACAGGATGAATAATCTCCTTTCAACATTAAATATCAAACCCATCAACCAGAGAAGTTTAAAAAGCATGGAACGGAGGGCTGGAGGCTATGTTGAAGCTGTTGCCAAAAAGTCGACTCAACAGGCTGCAAATGATTCATTTAGAATGGAGATGGAGTAAGTTCTATACAATGTCATAGCAATGTTTGTTTATGAAACTAGTCATTTGTGTTCAAACCAATTGTTAATAACACAAGGATACAATAAACATTGTGGATACTCTGAATCAAATGAATTCATTGTTTAATGACAACTGAGAGTGTAGATATTGTGGAAATCGTCAAATATAAACAAAGAATATCATCTCATATTGGCGTCGGATATTAAAAAAAACACAATTTGAATTTGGAATTCCTCTTTCACTTTGTTGCTCTTGGTCAGCCTTTAACCCATCAGGTTTATTTCTTTGGTACAGAGACATTGCAGAAGAGGAGAGTCGACAAGCTGCAAAGATCATGGGGGAGGTGATAGAAGATTTAGGAGTTTGTCCTCTACCAGACGCACCTCCTGAAATTAGGTCTATTCTTTTCTATATATTTTTAGTATGTACATGTATAGCTTGTGTTGAATAGTGGGAGATATGTTCAGATGGAAATTAGATTATTTTGAAAATATTCCATTGTACAATGTATATGCAACTATTGTATATCATTTAGAAACAACAAGACACTTTTCCATAGGTTCAGTATTTCTGTGGGACATGGAAGATCAATCCATCAGATGGGACTGTAGAATAAGTGGTTCCATGAGTGAAATTGTTTTAGCACATAAAAGAACCAATATTAATTCGGGTTGGTTCTTTGCATTAGTAAAATGTGTTTGCAGCTAAAAAGTTATACAGTTAAATTCCTCCACCACAGAAGTTAAACAATAACTGATCTCTAACAAACATTTTGACAATACATGAAAACAATTTATAATTCATTTTTAATTTTTCAGATTATTGATGTCATCCTACTCCTCTACTGTACCAGTAGTTGATGCTAGTTCTGGTGATGAAAGTGGACATTCTGACCAGACTCCTCAAGCATCGAATATTGAAAGTCCACCAGTCTCATCTTCAAACAGGTGAGAATTTTGAAAAAGATTCAGCACAAACAATAGTTTTATTTGATCATGTAGCCAAATGCATGATTGAGAGTTTAACCAACTAGGCACACAATCAAAATGTTGCCGGTTCGAATCCTAGCAAACCCACTTGATGATGCTTGTTGTGTCCTTAGACAAGTCACTTTATCTGCATTGTCTCAGCCCAGCCAGCTGTATATAGCCATCGACTTCGACTGCAGGTTAACCTGCAATGGTTCACTGGTGTAACATCCAGGTGGGGGGACTTTATCCTAAGAGCACCAAGGAAACCGGGTATAATCACAGACCTTATTAGGGGCGGTTGGGTAGCCTAGTGGTTAAAGCGTTCGCTCGTCATGCCAAAGACCCGGGTTCGATTTCCGACATGGGTACAATGTGTGAAGCCCATTTCTGGTGTCCCCCGCCATGATATTGCTGGAATATTGCTAAAAGCAGCGTAAAACCATACTCACTCACTCACAGACCTTATTAGCTTTAGCTATGAAAGGATTTAACTTTTAAAATGTACATGCTGTATTTGATTCATATTTTTGTATTGGTATGCCAGACATGAACATTTATTGATGTGTATCAAAGTTTTCTTTTTATGTGTTTCAGTGTAAACACTCCATCAAATCTAGCCAGCCTTGTTGCCAAAATAAAAGAAATTCCTCAGGCCCCACACAAACAACCCGACAAGAAGATCTTAACATCTAAGAAGCGTGTGAGACTTGCGTCAAGATTTCCATGCAAGACCAGAAGTGGAATGTCTTGTGCAGTTGATACAGCCTGGCATAAAACGGGATTTGACAGTCTTACATGTAAGTATATTAAGAAATTTGAGGCATTATTTTGTTATTATTACTTTACACAACACTTTGGAATATTTCACCTATATGACAGTGGCCAGTGATGAGTGATGGAGAAACAATAGAACCCATGTGACTTTCAGTAGGTACTGTGGCGGACCTTCCCATAAAGGTAGAAACATGAGGAGAAAGACTATATGTTCCATCGTAGCACCTTAGTCCACTGTGCCAACGAGGCCCACCCTCACCTTTATTATGATGATTCTGTTTGCCTAAAAATATCGGTGGGTCACCGAACATGCGGCACATGCAAGTGGTGGATGAGGAATAGACCTGGACTACCAATCCGAAAGCACAGATGTGTCCTAAATCACTTCGGTAGTTCTCGGTTAATGGAATGTAAAAGTGGGGTTCAAAGCATCAAGGAGCTTTCTGGGGGTGGAACTCCTGTTGATTACCTGGAAGGAGACGGTGATAATACTATGATTGCTCATATCAAATCAGACTTGAACATTACCATGAAAAAACGGTTTGATAGAAATCACGTCGTGTAAAACATAGGGAAAAGCTTATATGCCTTGCAAGGAAAAAAGCTCAGTAGGAGTGTGATTATGCACATTCAGAAATGTCTCAAATATGCATTCGCCAAAAACCAAGGGAACAAGGAAGGACTAGAGAAAAATCTCAAAGCGTTGATTCCTCATCAATTTGGAGATCACAGTTTATGTTTTCCCAGATTCTGTGGCTTCAGACGTACATCATCAAATGAGAAGTATACTCATAAAAGTTTACCCTACAAAGCAGCTCTCAAAGATGATGAACTACAGTCAAAGCTGAAAAAACTGTTCAAGCCAGTTATTGCTAATGCTGAACAATATGCTGATTTAGGCTCCAGTCAACAGTGCGAACATGCAAATCGCGAAGTCACATTGAGGGCACCAAAATCTTTGCATTATGGAAATTCAGAGTCCCTGGAAAACGTGTACAACTAAAATCCAAATTACCCTCAACAAAAAGAAGATGTGTTACCCTGAAGCAGGAACGTGTAATCGCACAGGGAGCCAATGAAGTGTTAGAAGGGACCACTTATGAGTCAGGTAAGTTTCATTTTCATTAAACAAAGAAAACTAACAAAACGCTTGTTTAAACTTTATTTTTGCCGACTTCCTCTGACTGCAAATAAATATAAATAAAAAATAAGTACCATATGGGAAACTTTTACGTTTTATTACAGTACTTATTTCATTTCACAGGTATTGGGCATACCACTAATGTAGATGTCGAGCAGTTACCTGAAGCAGTACCCCGTGGGAAATTCGCGACTGTATCAGCTGGCAAAGAAGCTACGGTTATTACATTTGACTTGGAGACAACAGATCTGAGTAAGTTTGAATTGATTATTCATCTTTGAATGAACTTTTTGAATGATTACACATTTTTTATTTGTTGTGCCAATAGGTCTGTGATTAGTAAAGCATCACCTAAATAAGCATCAAGTGATACATGTACTTATATATCATATTGTATGTACTTGGATTTTAACGCTTCAACTTTTTTTTCAGTATGTGGAGGAAAAATGCCACATATCACACAGATTGCAGCTTCAGATATGGAAACAGGAAAGGGATTCTCAACCTATGTACTTCCAAAAGTACCAATCTCAACTACAGCTCAACAGGTTACTGGTATCATAGTTAATAATAGTGGTACAATGACGGTCAATGGGAAACAAGTTCAGCCTGAAACTGTTCAGTTTGCAGTTGACAAGTTTTGTAAATGGCTCAGTGGGTTTCCCAATGTATTCCTTGTAGCGCATAATGGAAGAAGATTTGATTTTCCTGTATTTTCATCTGCATTGATCAACATCCAGTGTGAAGCACAATTTTTCAACTGTGTATCAGGTCTTATTGATAGCCTACCTGTCTTCAAGAAGGCCTTTCCTGGACAATCGTCATACAAGCAAGAAGAATTAGCCAAGACCTTTTTGCACTCATCATATGAAGCACACAATGCCATAGAAGATGTAAAGGTCCTTGGTAAGCTTGTATCTCACACAAAGATGAAAATTCAGGAACTTGCTAGGTTCAGTTTCCCACCATCAGCAGTCCACAATCTACTTCTCTTCAACAAAGAAAAGGCCAAACATATCAAAACACTCCATTCTCTCTTGGCCCAAGGTGTCATGAAAATGTCAATTGCCGAGAAAATTGCCGGATCAGGACTGAATCTGGGTCACCTGCGCAAAATTTTTCAGCGTGATGGAGAAGATGGTCTTCGCAATACTTTTACATGTAAAAACTCTGAGGGACAGCCACGTGTGACAGATGTAAAGAAAACCCTTGATGATGTCATTCCGAAATTAGTCCTCTTTCTCAACAAGGACTAAACCAAGCAACAGATGTTTTGTTCTTTCAAATTTGTCATCTTCTGATGGTTATGTTAGTCAGAAATCGTTTCTGTTCAGGTCTGACTGATAAACTTGATGTTGATGTATATGTGAAAATAGAAATGCTTGACGACATGCTTTTGTTGTCTCTGGGTGCAGATGTTCATGACTAAGTTGATTATGATACATGGAATACATGATACTGTCTCTTTGAATTTTAGAGAAACACCTGATGTATATGTATGTACTAGACACATACGCTCTTCTGCTCCCAATTTGTACATTGTAAATTGTGAATTCATGAGTACTGTATCGCATGCTTTCATTGTATATGGTCACGTAATATAAATAATGTATTGTAAATAGTGTATTTGCCTATCTATCATCTTCGCTTTCAAATCTGTAAGAAATACAGAAATGTATTTATTCATTCATATCTTTATTAGAAATGACTCATTGACATGTACATGGGTTTGACATTTCAATTGTGTAATTTTCCAAAAAAATCCCAATAACTTCACATTCTTGAGTAGTATTGTCATGTAAAGGACAATTTCGCAAGTTGAGAATACAGGGGGAAAATCCAAGTGCTTTATGAGAGATTTTCTTTATTTGAAGTAAATATATGTAATTCTCACATGTATTACTCATTTGTTCTTAAGGCTCATTCCCTGCTACAATATTATAACATTTCCAGGGTGAAATGACGCACAATGCTTGGTTGTTTTTATGTGAACTGCTGCAGGCAAGGCCAATGTCAGAGGTCAAGGTCATTGTCACGGTGAAAAAAAACCACAGGGAAATATTCATTGTTTACACATGTTACCATCACTCATTATACTAAGTCACTATATTTAGTATTTTCAAGTTGCTGAGGCTTGGTTCTTTGTGGCATTATATTTGGTCAAACAGAAAAATAGCGGTGGGGGGGGTTATTAGGATTGGGGTTATAATACTAATAAATAATGGTAAATTGTTTTTCTTTTGTCTTGTTTTTATTTTATAGTCACTTCAGATGTTTTTACAGAAGTGTTTTCATATCTATGTGTCTTGTTTGTACTTCCAGAGCAATAAATACAATGCCTCAATTGAAAAAAGACATGGGAAAAAACAAGCATTTCAGAAGCCTAATTACAAGTTCACATGTTGAATGCCTCAATACACTACTTCTGCAATGAATTTACTGCTTATATTTATAAACTTACATGATTTCCCTGCTGATATATATCTATTATGAAATATTTAAGAAATAAATGCCAAGTTCATGATCATTTGAACATACATACCCCTGTTCCATGATTTCGAATTTTGTAGAAAGGGGGGTGGGCGTATAAAAGTTAATGAAACAGATTAACTGAACGGTGAATATTGATAAAACTTTAAAAATAAATCCAGGGAAGGGTGTATATGATAATAAAAGAAAGTGTTTTATGATTTTCAAAACTGCCCATTATACAGGGAATACCTTAAGTGCCAAAAGTAACAGCTCTCAAATACGGTGGGTTTCGCTTAACTTTTGTGCATGTGGATATTTGAACAACTAGGACAAAACAAGACATTTCTTACCCTGCTGAGACTGGCAACAGTAAATAGTCTCTTTAACTTCAAAGTCTTTCAAAAACTCCTCTATATCCTGAAAATATAAAGAACCATGGAAACAGTCATTCATACCATAAGGCACAAAGTATACATGTGAAACATTTGTGGGAGACTGACACAGGTACAAGCTGACGCTTATAGACGACCCGCCACTGACTTCGTCATCCATAGTGGACACATACCCCCCAACCCACGTTGAGACGCCCTATGTGAACACTGTATTCGTGCGTGCGTGATTCCCATGCACCCTTTCGAGTTCAGTTGATTGGTTCAACTGTGTCCTATGGCCCTGTGATGCAGGGGTAGCATTATGCAGAAGGCTGTTTCAATGAATGCTCGTTCCACCCATGACAAACAGGTCTGGTTGTTGATGAAATATAGTGATAGCTAAATAGACAGATTTTTGATTCATGCACCGATTGTCTTTAAATGTAATATCCAGTTATGTTTGACTGCTTAATAATCTCATACCAACTTTGACTGGAGTAGGTCCGATAGTTTTTCAGATATTGTAGTAAACGTCGGTACCTTAAATTACCTTCCAGACTATAGATACTTAATAACAGCATGGAGGCCAATGTTGTCCATTTTTTATTAACAGAAAATACCTAGTCACTTTCATACCTGCAGAAACGGAACGTATTGTACTCTATAAGTTAATAAATTAAGAGTGTATAATACATTCATCGCAGTATGTCTCATAACTTTTCTGCCACCCTTGTATATAAAAAATGGGCATCAAAGTTCTGAAGCTCACCTGACTAATAAAGTTTAATCTGGTGACACTTAAAGATTAATTTGGCACAAATATCTACAGTGAGTAGAAGGAAAAATAATACTCTGGGACAAAGAAAAATATATGTTTTTGCAACAGTGTTTAAGACAACGGTGTTGAATGAAAATTGTGATGACATAAACTGAAATGGCTCCTCTTGTTTTTTATATCAAATGTTCCGCTTGAACCATCATTATTCAGATTTAACTGCCCAGAGACCTAAAAGCTCACATACCCTTCGTACCTACTGTCAGCCTTGCTGATTGTACGTGCCTCTAAATCACACAATAAATACACTTTCAGGTTTGATTGATGTTATTTATGTCAGTTTCTGACATGGAGAAAGTTGGGGAAGGAATATATCTCCATAAACAGTTTAAAAACATCTATTATGTATAAACATTATAAAGTTCAAAGAAGTTATAAAAGACATTTGCTAACTCGACAAACATCAAAGCTTCTGTTATTTTATCTTATTCCGAGTCCAATGGGTTGCAAAAAAGATTGGCTGTTAGAATCATTATATCTAATTCAAATTGTAGACTGCTTGTTACATGCAAATGACGTTTCCATTCTTGTAAGAAATTACATTCATGAGTTCACAGTGTCAAACAAATACTCTTACACGTTTGGATTAATACTTTTTCAGGGATTTATCTAGATCTGCTCAACATGCTCAAAGGCCGATATCCAGCCTCAAGTCTGAAGTATATGTCAACAAAAATTCCAAAATTGGAATTAAAATTTGCCAAGTTTTGTTATCATGGGAGTAACTAATGTTATTTCTAAGCAGAGATGGCTTGCATTGCAGTGAAAACCGGACATTCAAGTAAGAGGTTGTAATGTTTAGCTTTACATTAAATACTAACATAGGGCACTTAGGGTGGCGAAACTATATTATCGAGTCATCGCTATTTTGTGGTTTGATATGTGTGGAATATTTGCTTTACATCACTTCCTGTTATGAATTAAGCACAATTATTATGCTTTTCTAATAAATTACTAACAGAGATAGGGGTACTGCCAATTTAAACATTAATGAACAAGTTACATGGCAGCTATATTATCGCTGTAGTGAATGAATAATGGATCATAATGACGAATACTTTCAATAATATGTGCCTTACGCAAAATGTTTCTTGTCCTTTGTTCCACTTTTATGACACATCAATTAGGTTTAATTGATGCTGATTCTTAACTGAATTCGGTAAAGAAAGTACCTGTCATTAGCGACTCAAGGACGGGCAACTCAATATTATAGTGGCATGGCTATTTTGTGGTTCAATTAGTGTGGATTGTTTGGTTTACATCACTTCCTGTCTTGGATTATGCATAATCAGTATGCATTCGACCTGGGTTCGGTCATGGGACATTGTCCAAACAAATGGATTCTTTTCTAACCGATTTCGAAAGGAGGTTAAAGTAACTCCACTTCAAAGACATTTCAGAAACTATTATAAAAAGTTAATGTGTATAACATGACATAACGAAATGAGTCCTGTATTTGATAATGCAATGAAATATCGTGCTTAGTTTTGCATAAGTAAACAAGCCACTGGTGTTCTGTATTACAAGATTTACTGAGTCCGCGATGATATGGAGTCATACTATAATGTTCACTCATGAGGTGATGAGTAGTCGTGACATTCCACAACGAGTCCTGTATTCGATCAAGCAATGAAATATCGTGCTTAGGTTTGCATAATAAACAGCCGACAGTAGGTACTGTTGATAACGCTTTAACAAGAGCCAGCGACATTATGATATTAATTTATAGTCACCCGAGTCAAACTATAAACGGTAATGTTAATAATCTTACATAATGTACCGCAACATACTGCTCTCGATATTTAAGTTTAGGTTTACCATTTCTTGGAAATATTTGACAATACTATAACATCTAAATATTGAGTAGTTTGGCAACTGTCATTCACAAACCTGTGTACTTGTCTCAGTCGGCACGTTCTTAATCAAGATCTTTCTTTCCTTGTTGAATTCCGTTTGAGCATATTTGAAAAGACTTCGTAAGTTGTCATTATGTTCTGGTTGTTGAACAGCTGCATCTGGTTCATCAGCCGTTGTGCAAGACATTACCCCGCCTGTCTGAGGGATATTTGTATTGCACATCTGAGCAGAACCACCATTATCTTGGGACGCATTGCTTTCTCCCAAGGTGGCAGCCATTTTGAACGTGCGGAAGTTCCCGGCATGCGTGCGGTTTATTCCGGAAGTAAATTATTCAACCTAAATGAACCCGCAGAGAAGAGTTGTCTCCGTGTTATGGGTTTTTTGGACGCTAAAGAAACATTCGTTGTTTTCTCTCTTATCACATGAACAACTGTAAAACATATCATTCAGTTTTAAAAGACAGCTTCTCTTAAAAACAAGCCATCTGAGTGTTTACAATGTCTGGGTGATTCTACACGTCCCCCCACCCCCAGTTATCATGGCCGTCCGAAACCCTATACGACGAGTTATCTGAAAGTAGATGTTTTCAACTCGTTTTTACTTCTTAAAGCGACAAGTTTTTATCGGTGTCAATCACCACATGTATAAGAAATATCTGTTCAGTTTGATCAAGTTGGGACTATGTAAACCTGAACATTGAATGCAGACGAATGTATAGTCACCTGATAGCTTCTTGACAACTATGTTCATGAGCATTTGGGGAAACTGGACGATCCTCAAATTGTATGTTTTGGGTGACTCGTACTAAAAGGTTATATAACCCCTACCCACCCGTACCTAGTCAACTGAATGACTCGCACTCAAAAACGCACATTCGTACACAATGGAATTTATTTGATTTTTAACATTATTTGCTATATCTTTGTTAACATTATATTTTTTATAGAATAAATTTTGCAGTTTATCAAAATGGTTTTAAAAATGAAAAAATAATTTACCTTTTAAAGGCATATGCATCGTTCTACATATCGCAAACTTGTTAAAGAGGAAATCGAACTGGATTTCACTTGTAAGGCATTTCTACTTCACCTCCCCCATCAACTACAGGAACTAACGAAGCCGGTGTGTGTACTGTTTCTGTGGGACACGTTACTGAATGCCAGTTTTTTTAGCCTAAGATTATCCAATCAACATAGTGAGTGAAATGGGAACTGGACAATCGGTATACCCACGGAAATGTACCCAAACGTTTTTGGTTTTGGCGGTGTCGCATTCAAATGTTGGACAACCGATATCCACTCGTACCTAATGAACTGGACGACTCGTACCCAAAAACGCGAATCCAATATATATATATATATATATATATATATATATATATATATATATATATATATATATATAATTTGAAACATTAATCGTTTAATTAAACTAGTAATTTCATGCAGTCGCTTCTGAAGTGTATCTGCTCTACCGCAACATATTAACACCTGATTAACACCTGTTTTCAATTTAGACATTTTTTTGTGTTTCATGTGACAGCACATGAGTACTAAATCAACAATATGCCATGATGGCCAATTCAGTTAACTCAATTCATTTAATCCTAATGTTACTAGCATATCATTGAGGGAATGGGTGTTTAACATTCTGTTCGAAAGACCAGCGAAGAGAGATACCATTTCATTTCTAGCGGTTTGTCCCGGGTTTTTAGCCCACAGCCTCCATCAGATTGACAAAAAACAACTCAGCCTCAGTAAAAAGTCTCTACCATAATATGGCCATCCTCATCAATACAGAATATTTCGCAGAGCCATAATCTTTGACAGAGAGACATGGCCATGAGAGACAGTATGCCTGTAACCCTTATTTATATACAGAACCAAATTAAAAACTTCACAATCCTAATTTTTTTACATTTTGACCAGTTATCATTGTGGGACCTTATTATGTATTTAAACATTAATGGCCACGTATTGTCAACGTGAACGTGTTGCAGACGGGAACGTCTAGCTGAAGTCGCAAGGACGATGGGTTGTAGTCGACGGACTGTTTATGATTTACAGACGCGTCTACAGCAAACGGGTACCACCGCTGATCGCCCTCGGCCAGGTCGACAACGTGTGACGTCACATGCAGAGGATCGTCAGGTTGTCTTACGTCACCTCCGTAACCGATTTTGACGGCTACATCAACCAGAAATGAACTGTTTAGGGGTAGATTGAGTGCGGAAACTGTTCGAAACCGTCTGAGAACTGCTCACCTTCAAGCACGACGGCCATACTGCGGGCCGATTCTGACTCAATTACACAGATGTCAACGTCAATTGTGGGCACAGCGACACTTACGATGGACTCAGAGGAATTGGAATCAAGTCGTCTTCAGTGATGAATCCCGATTTAATATTCGAGGGTGTGGAGGCGCCGTCATGAACGTTACGCCCAGTGTTGTGTACAGGAAGTTGACAGATGTCTAGGCGAAAGTGTCATGGTGTGGGGTGCTTTCTGTGGCAATGCACGTTCCAGGCTTCTTGTCATCCATGGCAACCTCAACGCTGCTGCTTACTGCGACCAGGTACTGTCACCAGAACTTCTGCCTTTTATGGCAGCACTTGGTCCCGGTTTGATCTTTCAACACGACAATGCCAGACCCCTTCAGAATGCGGGAGTCAACGTCATGGACTGGCCGTCAAGGTCTCCCGACCTCAATCCCATCGAACACGTCTGGGATGCTCTTTGCAGAAGTCTGCGCACTCTCCAGAACCAACCACAGAATTTGAAGATCTTGGCACCATTTTGCAGCAAGAATGGCGTCGTCTTCCCAATCATGTGTTCACAAACATCACAAGGTCCATGCGGAAGCGTTGTGTGGCAGTTGTCAACGCACATGGTGGCCATACACGCTACTGAACTTGTGTGCCATCAGATTCTCGTGCTTGGGACTTATGATTTAAACTGTTGATGTTATTACCGAATGCCGTAGGTGCTTGGAACAAATTATGGTTACCACCGTTAATTAAAATCCTTCTTTGGACATTAATGATTAAAAATTACCTTCTCTTATACATTTGTCCGTTGTATATCATATATGGGATTACTTTTAAAAATGTGAAGTTTTTAATTTGAATCAGTATATTAATAATCATTTTAGATCTTCCATTTCAAGAGGCTAAAACTGTTGTTGACTGTGATGGGAAATGACTATTGAGCATCATGTATCCTTACTTGGAAACTGACCAGCAAACGTTACCAATCAACACTGTTTGTTTCTAAAAACAGAACAGGAAGATACTTGTATGGTCAAAAGACATGAATTAACTACATCATTCGAAGTTACCCCATGAGAATCAAGTTGGCCTAAAATGTACCCTATTGCAGTTTGAGATGCGTCAAATGTGAGGATGAAGGGTTTGTTTTGGTCGGGATATGCAAGGATGGGGGCTATTATAAGGGCTTGCTTTAGCTTTGCGAATGCCTGTTGGAAATTGTTGGACCATTCAAAAGAGGCCATACACTTTCATTTCTTTATTGCCTCTGAAATGGTTTGCAGAAATGCCATAGGAGCATTTTTTAGACCAAAAGGGAGGCGATTCCATAAAAAAACCCACCATGTATGCATCGGGTGTAATTTAGGCCGACTTGTGTTTTGCATCTAGAAGGAGTGGTATTTGCCAAAAGCCACTAGCACAATCAAACACTCTAAATATATTGACAGAGGTGGTAGTGGGAAAAATATAGGCTTTGTTACTACATTGAGGCGTTGATATAATCTACGGCAAAGCGGTGAGAGCTATTAGCCCTTTTAACCATGACAATGGGAGAGTGCCATTTAGAACTGGCCTGAATGATATTGGCTTCAAACATTTTTTGCACCTGTCTGGAACATTCTTTCCTAATGGGTGCGTTTTGCCTATAAAAAGGGAGTCTTATGGGTCGGGGTCACCTGTTTCTGTTTTGTGATGATGTAAGTGAGTGTGTCCTAATTCTGACCTATTTCTGAGGCAAACACTGATCTTTGTGATTGGAGACATGCCGCCGCCTCACCAGCGATGTCCACGATGAAGTATCGCCTGTCTTCCGTCCATCAGGTGTGTGTGCCTGTAACGCACCATCAGCCTTGTGTCTGTCATTCCTTCAGCCAAATCTAATTGAAAGTGGTCATGCCTTGCTTCTTGATGTACCCTACCAATGGCTTGTTCTTACAGTACCTTTAATCTTAGCATGTTATTTGTCACTGTCCAACCGTTTGGATGTGAATGACCTGTACATCGTGCCTTAAATACATATATATCTTTGTTGGCTGGCATGCTGCAAGTGAAACATAAGTTTCACTTCAAACTCAAGTTACTGATAAATTACCGTGCATTACTCAGCAAACTGCTGCTGTGGTTGTGTTCGGGCGATTGATTGTCAACCATTTTGAAATACTTCTTGCGGTTTGGACCCAACGTGACCAACTTTCAGTTTGGTAACGTTTCTTTTTTTCAACGAAACTTATGCTACTAATGTCCATCATCCACAATCTCAGTAATTGAAAATTACATTCCTCCAGTAGATGCGTACAAACATGTCAAGTAAGTTTGTTTTTGCTACACCTGGTGTAAAAAATGGTCTTGTATTCTTTATTTTATAACATGCTTTATTATACTGCTATTTTCATTGTTTTTTCAAAATCACCTACATCTGTTCAGTTATTATGTTTTAGAGAACAGTGATTAAATTTTAACATTATTTCCATAGGTTGAATTTGAAACTGCCGTAAAATGAATCTCAGCTCTCGTGAGAAGAAAAAAAAATGAAAATATGACCCTATGTTTGAAACATTCAGTTTGAAATGTAAAATGAATGAATGTTGGAAATTAAATAGTGCTATTAATAAATTCCAATGAAAGAATATATGAGAATAAAGTGCCGAATAAATGATTAGAAACATATTTTCATTGTCTTGTTTACGGTCTGTAACGGTTAATACAATCCTGTTTCGGACATCATTACTTCAAAAAATAAATGGGTACGGCTCCTCCAAATTTGGGTACGAGTCTGCAAAATAAAGTACGAATGCTCCAAAACAGGTACGAATCTGTCGAGAATTTTAAGTTACCTCTTAGCCATTTTCGTTGGGTACGAATCTCCGTGCGTAC
Source organism: Haliotis cracherodii (assembly GCF_022045235.1). Taxonomy (NCBI): domain Eukaryota; kingdom Metazoa; phylum Mollusca; class Gastropoda; order Lepetellida; family Haliotidae; genus Haliotis; species Haliotis cracherodii. The sequence continues at coordinate 51,541,880 of NW_027266297.1, read as the reverse complement.
TGATAGTCTGATATCTAGTGAAATGTGAATTGAATGTTTGAATTGTATAATGAATAATTACATATGGGGTTTACTGAATTGAAAATGCGCAAAATGTCGGACAGATCGGACGGGCATGTGAGGTACGGGCTAGCCATTTTCAGTGCGCATCTGCATGTGTACGGATCGTCTAGTATCTATGTTTGACATTTCTTCTCATGCATTAGTTAACCAATTTGAAACACGATACGGTTATACCACTTTGAGGTATAAATTAGATAAGAAAAAGGAAGATATGTTTTGATGTATGTAATATGAGAAAGGAAATATGTCGGCCCTTTCATGCAAGCGGTTATATAGCTGTTATATTGAAGATGGGCGTTTCTTTTAATGTCAATTGTGAATTACCAGAGAGCACATACAGTCAATTCTGAAAGTAGAATAAGTATACCGGACTAGATTTGACACAGTAATGGGTCATGTATTTCTTAGAAGCGGTTCGTTTCAAGAAGCACAATCCCACATTTCGACTTTGATAACCGTATAATTACTTTGATTAAATTAAAAAAATTACTTCATTTTTCTAATGTAATATGATGAAGTATTGAAGATGGTCCGTTTGGGTTATAGCTTGACAGACGCTGCGTCAAATCCCTACCAAGCGAAAACGGCACCAAATAGGCGGAAAAGGTACCCTGACCTTGTGAAAACTGCACCTTTTTACCAGGCGACAACGACACCGCACCTTCACGCTTTGTTTATATACTTTGTAGTAATCATTATAAAACCTTAACTAAGTACATAGCCGGGTACGCCTTTCTTTATAAACAATATATCTAAGGTATTGTCGACTATTTGACAGGCTGCATTGTTGGGCCAATGATAAATTGTATCGCTTTTCAATTTACCTTTCACTAAAAAGAGATTATATATTCGACCATGTGAAACAGGAGTTTCGTACTGAATCATTAGGACACGCATGCGAGAGTAATAATTTCTTTATACCCGATATAAAGGAATTGGCTATTGGAGAAATACCGGGTACTAAAGTTTCCTGAAACAAACAACATTTTACGTTATAAATATATCTACAGCAACACATTTATGGTAGAATCATTACCTTTGGATATATATTATGTTTTATGTTGACATTTTATTGTTTTAAAGTGTGTCATAACAGTGTGATTATATTATAATATTGTAGTCATGTACATTATGTGATGTGAGACTGTAAATGTTTGTTTCCCTCGCGGTTGACCTACTTTTGTGCTTACAGAGAGAGAAATTTAGACAAGTGCTAAACTGGTGTCTGATATTCACCATATGTTTTATTTTTTAGATTTATTTATGCATTAAGGGGTTTTAGGCACTGCGAGGGTTTTTAACCTACTGAAAAGTACAGTGTGTTCCAAAATGAAAAGACTATTTCGATTCTTTCACCATGTTTGGAACACTTTTCAGCATCGTAAGTATACTGAAGTGCAGATGCGGCTACATTTTGATGCTGTGGATCAAGATATTCTTGTAAGAAAGATAGTCGGAAGGATAGTAGCATTCTGGCAAAATATCCCATGTTGCACTGCGTCCGATTTGTTGATATTCATTGCAGTCATACCGAGGACGGAGAAGGGCACCTGTCATGTTTCTTGAAGATGACAGGCTAAGTTTTATGGGTTTTTTGTTTACTGATAGACCATTTGGACATATACTACTGAAACACTATTGTTCTTAAAAAGTTGATAGGGCGTCACTATGTAATCACAGGGCTAAGATGTTGCCTTCCTCACACAGGCTTCGGTTGGAGGCATTCACACGCCTACACTGAGGAGGCCCAGGGATTCAGAACCGGTTGGCAACATGCCATACTCACCACAGATCCAACGAAATGTTACTCTTTGATAGATAAATACACAATGGACGTTAATACTTGATAGCTTGTGCTGTTGCATTTGGATATGGCCAGTGAGAGTAAAAGACCACCGAGTACCAAGAGGCAAGTTCTACGTCGGAGTCGGACCTGTGTTGTCAGTGCCTCACACAGAAATTCTCTCAATTTCGAGCCGAAGGCATTCGAACAAACTGTTGCAAAATCGAGAGAAAATTCCCCTGAAAAGAGAAGCCCTCAATCCACATGTCAGGCCCTGAAACATGCAGTCTCGGCCTTGACTCGACTTGATGACTTTGTGTCGGAAAAACTGGGATTCGGATTTTTCTCCGATGTATACAAAGTAAGTAGTCACAACATTGAGGTAGATTTTTACACCAACTATTTGCATAATCAGTCTTAACAACACTAATGCAACACATTTCATCTGTTTATAGAATCCTTGGTTATTCTTATTTTTCATGTTGAGATGTTTAATAGCTAATTGTCACTAGATCTAGTTAGTGGCACTATTCTTTTGATAGGGTAACAAATATGTACTCAAAATGTATATATATATATATATATATACACACACACACTTCCAAAAGAAAGAGATGTATGTACATTTAGAAGAGATGTTTACAATGTGTACCACTTGATGACAAAAACTAACGATCAGTCAAGTGTTTCTACCAAGTGTCTTTACTCTAATCATGATAATCACATGATTTCCAAACTTTACACGGTAATCCTGCCAATGCAAATGGTGCATTTTGGGGGGTGCATTCTAAAACAGCACTGATTTCTTCGGCGAAAACAGCTACTAATTGTCGGATGAAAATGTCACATCTATTTTTAATAACATTAAGAACGGTATGTAGTAAATCCTTCGTCTTCAATGTTTCATGGCATTTCAGGATATTGTGAATAATTGTGACAGCACCCTGTTAGGCCTCTTAAATACAGTTTCAGCTTGACATTGAGTTAATTTGAGAAAGCATGGTAAAGGTACTTTTAAAGCTTCAAAGAATCTGATGTTTTCAGAATAAGTTTTGTTGTGCCTCCAAATCAGAATGGAGGCTAATTTCTAATATTATGTTTTAAGGCGATTGACATTTCACAATTATTTGTGTTTGCAAGTGACCATGTGAGTTTCATTTATTTCAGTACCCAGGTTAAAAAAATAAGGTGCCGTTTCCGCCAGGCAATATAGTAGCCTTTTTCGCTTTGGGCAAGGATCCGTTTTGCTGAGGTGCTGTTTTTGCTGTAACCCTATCTTGTAACGGCTACTATGTGTCGGACGAAAACGGCAGCTCTATTTTAAATAATGAGAATGATTAAGATATTAAGTTGAAATTTCAAGATACTAAGTTGAAATTTCAAGATACTATATTGAAATTTTAAGATACTAAGTTGAAATTTCAAGATAATAAATTTTTAACACCCTAAGATGTAAAAATATGTTTGAAATGAATAATCTTGAAATATCAACTTAGTATCTTGGAATTTCAACTTAGTATCTTGAAATTTCAAGATAGTATAAAATTTTTTATAAAAACAAATGGCCCTAAAAGGCTTCCGTACAAACCTCAAGGACCACCCCTATAATTTTGAACAATTGAGATAGAATACACTGGATAATCAAGGATGCCCAAAGCTTTTGAATTGGATACTAACAAATCTATTTACAAGAAGGTATAAACTTCTGTATGTAGGTTATTTTTGTATCTGTATTTTTGTGGTACATGTCATGCTGCATACCTTTTGTATCATGACGCTATCTTGCATATCGGTATGCTAGGTGATCGACAATAAACTAACACTGTACATTTGTCACAGAGCAGCCCACAGATCCTGTTAACAATGCTGGCAACAGTTAGTGACTGATAGGATTATTTAGTATATTCCTACTCAACAAGGAAGCGTTATGCTGAACTTGTCACTCTGACTGAGTAAAGGGTGAAGTGGAAGGTCTATGTTACTCATTGTAACAATATGTCATATATTGTTACACTGTGCTGAAATACAGATACTGTAAGGGGTTGTAATAACATGATCAAGTTTTGCAACAACTTGGACATGTCAGTAGCACTGTCATTGATGTGTTCCAGTTGTGTGATGTGGAAGCCTGTCACATTAAAGAACTAACATATGTACAAGCAAGGCCTGGCAGTGATGATTCCATCTTCAATATTCTTGACAATGTTGCTATCAGGTCTTCTGTTTCATGCTTTGGACACTGTTACTGACCAATGCGATAGATGAACAAGGCTATGTTAATTAGATATGGTCATCATCAAGTGCTGCAAGGATCATGATAAGCTTTATAGCCACTGTCATATAGCTGGAATTTTAGTGTCTCATTATATAACACACAATCAAATTATTCTCAGTTCAATCTTGCCTTTGTTGTTACGGGGTAGAATATGTCTTCAGCAACCCATGCTTGCCGTAAAAGGTAAATGTTTGTTGTGCGAGGCGACCCATGGGATCGGGTGGTCAGGTTCACTGACTTGGTCGAAGCATGTCATAGATCCCAATTGTGTGGAATGATGCTCATGCTATCAATCACTGGATTGTCTTGTCCAGATTTGATTTTTTACAGACCACCGTCATATAGCTGGAATATTGCTGAGTGCAGCGTAAAACAAACCAACCAACCAATCACTAGCATCACCAGGGTATGAACCATGATTAAGGAATCAAGGTACACAACTGTGTACATGGAATTGTGGTACCTTCTTGGTGACCCATCTCACTGATTAAGAACACAAAGATTTTCAGCATATCTTAGCTCCATCTTAACATATGAATGTGTCAACGGAGATAACACAGAATAGTTCTTGGGTTCTTGGTGGACCTCATGGTGGGGAATTCTGTACTTCAGGATTAGTTGAAGTCTACATGGTGGTTGATATTTCACTATGTTTTAAGGCCCTGAGAAAATAAGCACATGTTTCAGGTTACATCTTCATGTGTGTTGTTGTGTTCCCTGTGCAACTCCTAACAGTTGTGTATACAAAGTTGTACATGATGCAGAAATGTTCGTCCAGTACGATAAAAAAAAGTATGGCGTCCCAAGTGAAGCTTAATGCTATTCATCATACCAAATTCTTGATGTGAAATTTTAAAGTTCCTGTATATTAAACATGGTAATTAAATCTTACAGCATTGTACAGTGCAGTACACTGCACCATTTCAGTACTTTATCACTGTTTACAGGACCTCGTATTTCCTGTGACGTGTTAGGACCCTTGAAATGAGTATTTGGGGTACCCTGGACCCCTACTTTGCAGGTGAAGGTAAAACCCTGGTATATATAGGTGGTCCATATCGTTTTACAGCATAGTTGTAATCAATTCATGACCAAAACGTAGCAATGAAGCCAAAAAACATGAACTAGAAGTTTATACAGACAGAGCATTGAATAACAAACAAAAAATGTAACCTTACATCAGGTGGCCTATCGATTACTGCAAAAGAGCCACAACATGTTATATTATATAATGATGGAAATGAATTAGGGAAGAATGAAAAATATGGGAAATTAATCTCTCCTCTCAGTACATTTGAGTGCGCATACAAAAATTCAACATGTCAGAATCATATGTTGAGATGCATATTTGGTAGACAAGGCTAGGAACCCATGAAAGTATATCATTTTACTGTGTCTGAGACTAAGTGTTCCCGTATTCATCTCCATCGGTATATTTATGATATTTAATGAATATGTGGTAAAGATTCTTGAACATTTTATGTACTATTGATTATACTTTTATGCCAAACTTTTAACACAACGGATGATCATTTCAGTGTATGCAGTTGATATGCCTCATCAGTCAAGTGCGTATTGAATGCAGTAGTTAACATGATGCTTAGTGCTGATCTCAACAGAATATAACGATCCCCTTTTTAATTTAGGCAGTAAGATTAAATCAGCTAGATTATGTAAATACAGTGTACGCATCTATTTTGTCAAGTTAAACACGCTTTCTACAAACCAGAAAGCTTTCTTAACCATTAACAGATTTTGGTTGGTAGAGACATAAATCTTTAAAAAAATAACATGTATTACCATGGCAGGGTTTGATGATGGTTACAGAAATGAGAAATATTTCAGAGTGGCAAGTGAAGTTAATGGTTAGTTGGGGTACCAGGAATACAAATATAGTTTTACAGCCTGAGCAATTATGTACCTAGGCTGTGGAGTCTCAGGTACCTCTTGTAGTTGTAGAAACAATGCCTTCCTACCTACAAGTAAGTGGATGCATGGGTGTATGACATGTTTGATCAACTGTACCATTCTGGAGAATTTAATGTTAATATATGATTGCAGTCAAATATAACCATTGTTGCTAGGAGTAACGTTGAAAACTGCCATGCTCACCCATCTGTCCACCATCTGGTGTCAAGTCTCAAGTGTGATTAGAGGGCTTGTGCCTCTTGCTAGTACCCCTTGCTTATGCATCCTCCCGAGGCAAGAGAGTTAACTGACTTTAGTCCAGTTTCTACCCTTGCCGAACTAGGCTGGAGATACTGGGCTCGATCGCAGCGCCGCCAGTGGCTATTACCAGTTATGTCCCTTCTGAGCCTGTCCTATGGACCAATCAGATTGCACCCCTCATATCACTTGCGTTTGCTTCACACAAAATGGTGGTGCCAAGTCAGGACGATCTGATCGATAATCTAGATCTATATTGAGATAAAACATGTCTTACATCACGAAATGCATCAAATCACGCGAGCACCTTGATTAAAAACGTGAAAAGATTTGGAAAATATCTGCTGACAACGGTTGGCGGTGCACATGTTTTGCAAATCCTGCAATCGACCGAAACCTGCTGTAGACTGTCTTCCACCCATGATGTCTACTGTGGCCTCCCTTCTTCCCCACCTGCTGTAGACTGTCTTCTACCCATGTTGTCTACCGTGGCCTTCTGTCAGCCCCCACCTGCTGTAGACTGTCTTCTACCCATGTTGTCTACTGTGGCCTTCTGTCAGCCCCCACCTGCTGTAGACTGTCTTCTACCCATGTTGTCTACCGTGGCCTTCTGTCAGCCCCCACCTGCTGTAGACTGTCTTCTACCCATGTTGTCTACCGTGGCCTTCTGTCAGCCCCCACCTGCTGTAGACTGTCTTCTACCCATGTTGTCTACTGTGGCCTTCTGTCAGCCCCCACCTGCTGTAGACTGTCTTCCACCCATGTTGTCTACCGTGGCCTTGCTTCTTCCCCACCTGCTATAGAGTGTCTTCTACCCATGTTGTCTACCGTAGCCTTCTGTCAGCCCCCACCTGCTGTAGACTGTCTTCTACCCATGTTGTCTACTGTGGCCTTCTGTCAGCCCCCACCTGCTGTAGACTGTCTTCCACCCATGTTGTCTACCGTGGCCTTCCTTCTTCCCCACCTGCTGTAGACTGTCTTCTACCCATGTTGTCTACCGTGGCCTTCTGTCAGCCCCCACCTACTGTAGACTGTCTTCTACCCATGTTGTCTACTGTGGCCTTCCTTCTTCCCCACCTGCTGTCAACTGTCTTCTACCCATGTTGTCTACCGTGGCCTTCCTTCTTCCCCACCTGCTGTCAACTGTCTTCTACCCATGTTGTCTACTGTGGCCTTCCTTCTTCCCCACCTGCTGTCAACTGTCTTCTACCCATGTTGTCTACTGTGGCCTTCCTTCTTCCCCACCTGCTGTCAACTGTCTTCTACCCATGTTGTCTACAGTGGCCTTCTGTCAGCCCCCACCTACTGTAGACTGTCTTCTACCCATGTTGTCTACTGTGGCCTTCCTTCTTCCCCACCTGCTGTCAACTGTCTTCTACCCATGTTGTCTACCGTGGCCTTCTGTCAGCCCCCACCTACTGTAGACTGTCTTCTACCCATGTTGTCTACTGTGGCCTTCCTTCTTCCCCACCTGCTGTAGACTGTCTTCTACCCATGTTGTCTACTGTGGCCTTCCTTCTTCCCCACCTGCTGTAGACTGTCTTCTACCCATGTTGTCTACTGTGGCCTTCCTTCTTCCCCACCTGCTGTAGACTGTCTTCTACCCATGTTGCCTACTGTGGCCTTCCTTCTTCCCCCCATACTGTAGACTGTCTTCCACCCATGTTGTCTACTGTGGCCTTCCTTCTTCCCCACCTACTGTAGACTGTCTTCTACCCATGTTGTCTACCGTAGCCTTCTGTCAGCCCCCACCTGCTGTAGACTGTCTTCTACCCATGTTGTCTACTGTGGCCTTCCTTCTTCCCCACCTGCTGTAGGCTGTCTTCTACCCATGTTGTCTACTGTGGCCTTCCTTCTTCCCCACCTACTGTAGACTGTCTTCTACCCATGTTGTCTACTGTGGCCTTCCTTCTTCCCCACCTACTGTAGACTGTCTTCTACCCATGTTGTCTACTGTGGCCTTCCTTCTTCCCCACCTACTGTAGACTGTCTTCCACCCATGTTGTCTACTGTGGCCTTCCTTCTTCCCCACCTGCTGTAGACTGTCTTCCACCCATGTTGTCTACTGTGGCCTTCCTTCTTCCCCACCTGCTGTAGACTGTCTTCTACCCATGTTGTCTACCGTGGCCTTCTGTCAGCCCCCACCTACTGTAGACTGTCTTCTACCCATGTTGTCTACTGTGGCCTTCTGTCAGCCCCCACCTGCTGTAGACTGTCTTCTACCCATGTTGTTTACTGTGGCCATTCTTCTTCCCCACCTACTGTAGACTGTCTTCTACCCATGTTGTCTACTGTGGCCTTCTGTCAGCCCCCACCTGCTGTAGACTGTCTTCTACCCATGTTGTCTACTGTGGCCTTCTGTCAGCCCCCCACCTGCTGTAGACTGTCTTCTACCCATGTTGTCTACCGTGGCCTTCTGTCAGCCCCCACCTGCTGTAGACTGTCTTCCACCCATGTTGTCTACTGTGGCCTTCTGTCAGCCCCCACCTGCTGTAGACTGTCTTCCACCCATGTTGTCTACTGTGGCCTTCTGTCAGCCCCCACCTACTGTAGACTGTCTTCTACCCATGTTGTTTACTGTGGCCTTTCTTCTTCCCCACCTACTGTAGACTGTCTTCTACCCATGTTGTCTACTGTGGCCTTCTGTCAGCCCCCACCTGCTGTAGACTGTCTTCCACCCATGTTGTCTACTGTGGCCTTCTGTCAGCCCCCACCTACTGTAGACTGTCTTCCACCCATGTTGTCTACTGTGGCCTTCTGTCAGCCCCCACCTGCTGTAGACTGTCTTCTACCCATGTTGTCTACCGTGGCCTTCTGTCAGCCCCCACCTACTGTAGACTGTCTTCTACCCATGTTGTCTACCGTGGCCTTCTGTCAGCCCCCACCTGCTGTAGACTGTCTTCTACCCATGTTGTCTACTGTGGCCTTCCTTCTTCCCCACCTACTGTAGACTGTCTTCTACCCATGTTGTCTACCGTGGCCTTCTGTCAGCCCCCACCTGCTGTAGACTGTCTTCTACCCATGTTGTCTACTGTGGCCTTCCTTCTTCCCCACCTGCTGTAGACTGTCTTCTACCCATGTTGTCTACTGTGGCCTTCCTTCTGCCCCTCCTGTCTTCTACAACGGCTCCATTGTAAGTAGGACAAGGTCATATTCATAGCAGCTAACTAGTGCACTATATATGATGTAAACACATTTCTGCTAACACTACTGCAAACAAGAACATGGAAGGAATTGAGATGCTGACAAGCTGTTGATTGATTGTTACTTCATTATAATTCACCCTGGTGTCACATCATGTATTCATTGTATATTTCGAGGACCTGTAGAGCAAACTACATGTAACACTCTTATATCAGGGCAGCGTGTGGGACAAACTACCTGTAACACCCTGACATCAGGGCAACATGTAGGGCAAACTACCTGTAACACTCTGACATCAGGGCAACATGTAGGGCAAACTACCTGTAACACTCTTATATCAGGGCAGCATGTTGGGCAAACTACCTGTAACACTCTGGCATCAGGGCAACATGTGGGGCAAACTACCTGTAACTCTCTGACATCAGGGCAACATGTGGGGCAAACTACCTGTAACTCTCTGACATCAGGGCAACATGCGGGGCAAACTACGTGTAACTCTCTGACATCAGGGCAACATGCGGGGCAAACTACTTGTAACACCCTGACATCAGGGCAGCATGTTGGGCAAACTACCTGTAACACTCTGACATCAGGGCAGCATGTTGGGCAAACTACATGTAACACTCTGACATCAGGGCAGCATGTTGGGCAAAATACCTGTAACACCCTGACATCAGGGCAGCATGCGGGGCAAACTACCTGTAACACTCTTATGCCAGGGCAGCATGGGGGCAAACTACCTGTAACTCTCACATCAGGGCAACATGCGGGGCAAACTACCTGTAAAAACACTCTTATGCCGGGGCAACATACGGGGCAAACTACCTGTAACACTTTTATGCCAGGGCAGCATGTGGGGCAAACTAGCTGTAACACTCTGGCATCAGGGCAACATGCGGGGCAAACTACCTGTAACACTCTTGTGCCAGGGCAACATGCGGGGCAAACTACCTGTAACACTCTGACATCAGGGCAACATGCGGGGCAAAATACCTGTAACACTCTTGTGCCAGGGCAACATGCGGGGCAAACTACCTGTAACACTCTGACATCAGGGCAACATGTGGGGCAAACTACATGTAACACTCTTATGTCAGGGCCCTGTTAAAGTGTGGATAAGAGTCAAGTGTTTATAATTGACCTGATATGACTGCAGCACATGAGCGATGTCCCTGGTTTGACAAAGATGGATGATAACAAAGGGTGACAACAAGGAGGATCATCAAGGTTTTCATCAGTGACATGTCTGTCATGTGCTACAAGTAGATAGTGTTCTTGTGTACACCTCTGTGCGTAACTACCCTATATCACATAAACAGTGTTGCAATGTACACATCAGTGTCTTGCAAAGATAGTATTGTTGTGTACACCTCAATGTCTCACTACTCTGTCTCACATAGACAGGGTTGCTGTGTACACCTCAAAGGTCTCACATAGTGTTGCTGTGTACACCTCAAATGTCTCACAAAGATAGTGTTGCTGTGTACACCTCAAATGTCTCACGTAGATGGTGTTGCTGTGTACACCTCAAAGGTCTCACATAGTGTTGCTGTGTACACCTCAAATGTTTCGGTGTGAACGCGGGAAACTGAAAGGTATCCAATGACCGTAATGGCATCGCTGATAGGTTTACAAAACGGAAATAGAAACGTAAGCCAATCGCAGACCTTGTTTACAGTAGTTTGTCATTGTCAAGGACTAAGGTCCAAATGGCATCGCCGAAACTTTGTCAAAAGAAAAATAGGTTTCAAGAAAGTTTGCTTGAAGAGCCAATATACTCTTTCAAAACCGTATGCCAGTACACTGGCCAAGAAGCCTCGAGTCCCCAGACACCGTAGTCACGTCAAAATAAAGGGTAGATCTATATAATTTTATGAACCCACCTGTCATATCATTAATTTATTGAATCTATCACATTTCACAATGTCTGAAATACGTATTCCATTTCAATTTATCATTTTTTATCGATAGATTAAATGATTCACTATTTCCCGCGATGTTATTGAAAATAAAATTATCGGACACACACTTCGACAGCGGGTCCACATCGAACATGTCAAAGAGCAAAATAAAGACGTTTCAAGGAATTTTTTAAACCTAGTAACAAAGTAATAAATAAAATCAACCAAAATATATCTATTAGTTGTCAAACTTAAGCTACGTTATTGTTTCAATCTTTTCGTGCGATCGTGTGTAATGTAAATCAAATGACATCTCGGCTTTCGTCGCCTCGATTTCTCGGCTCGGATAAGATGTTTCCAATATGCCTGAAAAAACTTTGTCACAGCTCCTAACCTAGCACGATACAAACATGAAGTTCCATGTTTTTAATATAGATCGTGAATTTCCTGCTTGAAACGTTCAGAATAAAAAAAAACTTTCGTCAAAATCTTTCATTACACATGTGCCAATGCTGTAAGTTGATTGACAGCCTTAGGTCATGTACTCTAGTTTGACCAATCACCACCCTCGTAGCAGATATCGTCAAGAAAGCATGTTAAAGCCACGAAAAGACTAGGCGAGGTTAGTGTAGATAAAAAATAAACTTTCTAATACGAAGCTTCGAAACCGGACATATTTTTTCATGTTACTGACAGCCGCTGGTATCGAGAAATTAGATACTATTTACAATTATTTATAAAATACTTTTCCGATCAGGTAAACAATGAAAATAAAAATGAAATAGGTAAGTGGATTTTATGTTTGTTTATATTTGACAAAAATCATCAAATTTTCCCTTCCTTGGTCCTGAATCTGGTCGTTTGAATGTGTTAGCTTACATTTGTTTTTATTTACAACTTACTTAAGTTGTAAATGCTTAATTTAAATAATGTGATGAACATAAATATATATAAACAGTAGGATTAGACCTTTCAAATGGTGTATAACATGTAGTTGCAAAGATGTTTTACTAGACTAACATTTACTGACACTTACAGATTTTAACCACACACTTATTTATGCTCAGAATGGCCTAAAGTTCACCATTTCAGGTCCACATTTATTAAATTCAGGTTCAATTTACCAAACCCCCCTAGATAGCTTCGCGGCTACCGCGTCCCAGGGCAGCCCCTTAATTTTGGAACACAACGCAAACACTGGATAGTGTTGCTGTGTACACCTCAAAGGTCTCGCATAGTGTTGCTGTGTACACCTCAAATGTCCCACATAGATAGTGGGGCAGTGTACACCTCAAAGGTCTCTCATAGTTTTACAATGTACACCTCAAAGGTCTCACATAGATAGTGTTGCTGTGTAGACCTCAAATGTCTCACATAGACAGTGATACAATGTACACCTCAATGTCTCACATAGATAGTGTAGCTGTGTACACCTCTGTGCCTTACTGCCCTGTGTCACATAGACAGTGTTATAATGTACACCTCAATGTCTCACATAGATAGTGTAGCTGTGTACACCTCTGTGCCTTACTGCCCTGTGTCACATGGACAGTGTTACAATGTACACCTCAATGTCTCACATAGATAGTGTAGCTGTGTACACCTCTGTGTCTTACTGCCCTGTGTCACATAGACAGTGATACAATGTACACCTCAATGTCTCACATAGATAGTGTTGCTGTGTACACCTCAAAGGTCTTGCATAGTGTTGCTGTGTACACCTCAAATGTCCAACATAGATAGTGGGGCTGTGTACACCTCAAAGGTCTCTCAGAGGTTTTCAATGTACACCCCAAAGCTCTCACGTTGATAGTGTTGCTGTGTAGACCTCAAATGTCTCACATAGACAGTGTTATAATGTACACCTCAATGTCTCACATAGATAGTGTAGCTATGTACACCTCTGTGTCTTACTGCCCTGTGTCACATAGACAGTGATACAATGTACACCTCAATGTCTCGCATAGATAGTGTAGCTGTGTACACCTCTGTGCCTTACTGCCCTGTGTCACATAGACAGTGTTACAATGTACACCTCAATGTCTCACATAGATAGTGTAGCTATGTACACCTCAAAGGTCTCGCATAGAGTTGCTGTGTACACCTCAAATGTCTCACATAGATAGTGTAGCTGTGTACACCTCAAATGTCCAACATAGATAGTGGGGCTGTGTACACCTCAAAGGTCTCTCATAGTTTTACAATGTACACCTCAATGTCTCACATAGATAGTGTAGCTATGTACACCTCTGTGCCTTACTGCCCTGTGTCACATAGACAGTGATACAATGTACACCTCAAAGGTCTCACGTAGATAGTGTTGCTGTGTAGACCTCAAATGTCTCACATAGACAGTGATACAATGTACACCTCAATGTCTCACATAGATAGTGTAGCTGTGTACACTCATTGCCACCTTTTTACTGTCTACAGCTCACTATTGTATCCAAATAATCTATTGCACTTCTGTTTTTGTTTGTAAGAATCAAATGAGAAAGTGAGAAACTACTCTATACTCAGGCACATTGAAACCTTTAGTTGCCTCGCTTCCATATTGACATGTTAATTCATCAGTAAACAAAGAGTTTGGATATATAAGGAGTCCTATTCATAAAGTAGCTGAAACCAAATCCCTTGCTTTTATTTTTTGTGTTATGTCTGTGACAAGTGGGATGATTGTATGGAGATGTTGGGAGATGTGATTGGAGTGAATGTCATATTTTGTGTGAACACCACACAAGCTCACACACACCACAGCATTACAAACATGCTATCATTGTTCATGTTGGCATTGACTAGATTCTCACTTGGTCGTTGGGATTGTTTCTCCTGACATCATTCATATATATATATGCTGAAAGCTGTGTTGAAAGTTGATGAACAAAGTTCCAACATGTTCAATAAGTGTCATGAAAGTTTTCTTCGCATGATATGCATAGTTATAGGAACATTATCTTTGTTACTAGAAAACATGCATGATTTGTTGTTTCTTTCAGAATTTGGGCCCCAAATACAAACCTGTATGGCTTATGCTTGCCTAGCATGTGGAGGAAATATGTGTCCATGTTATGTGTGTTACCTGGGGGGCAGTCGTGTTTGTGGGGTGGGCAAGTAGGTGGCACTGTCAGGCCAAGCTGTGTACTTTAACAAACAGACACAATGCAGTTTTCATTCTCCATTGGAACAGGTAGAGCAAGCAAACATTGACAAATGACTCAATTACACAGTTCTTTTGTCCCATAATGATACAGGGGATTCCATGTTTGTCAAATTTAAACTAAAGGATATCGTCCTCCTTTGAGCGTGTTGCCAAACGTTGGTTACTCATGAATGCGTGTAGAGGGTCAACAGGATTAAGGGATGTGGGGTCGTGCTTCAACCTACAGGTCTTGGCTAACTGAAATTGTGCACATGTCCTGTTTCAAGCTGGGGGACTGGGCTACCTGAAATTGTGCACATGTCCTGCTTCAAGCTGGGGGACTGGGCTACCTGAAATTGTGCACATGTCCTGCTTCAAGCTGGGGGACAGGGCTACCTGGAGTTATGCACATGTCCTGCTTCAAGCTGGGGGACTGGGCTACCTAGAGTTGTGCACATGTCCTGCTTGAAGCTTGGGGACTGGGCTACCTGAAATTGTCCCCTAGTCCTGCTTCAAGCTGGGGGACTGGGCTACCTGAAATTGTGCACATGTTCTGCTTGAAGCTGGGGGACAGGGCTACCTGGAGTTGTGCACATGTCCTGCTTCAAGCTGGGGGACAGGGCTACCTGAAATTGTGCACATGTCCTGCTTGAAGCTGGGGGACTGGGCTACCTAGAGTTGTGCACATGTCCTGCTTCAAGCTGGGGGACTGGGCTACCTAGAGTTGTGCACATGTCCTGCTTGAAGCTGGGGGACAGGGCTACCTGGAGTTGTGCACATGTCCTGCTTGAAGCTGGGGGACTGGGCTACCTGGAGTTGTGCACATGTCCTGCTTCAAGCTGGGGGACTGGGCTACCTGGAGTTGTGCACATGTCCAGCTTGAAGCTGGGGGACTGGGCTACCTGGAGTTGTGCACATGTCCAGCTTGAAGCTGGGGGACTGGGCTACCTAGAGTTGTGCACATGTCCTGCTTGAAGCTAGGGGACAGGGCTACCTGGAGTTGTGCACATGTCCTGCTTCAAGCTTGGGGACAGGGCTACCTAGAGTTGTGCACATGTCCTGCTTGAAGCTGGGGGACTGGGCTACCTGGAGTTGTGCACATGTCCAGCTTGAAGCTGGGGGACTGGGCTACCTAGAGTTGTGCATATGTCCTGCTTGAAGCTGGGGGACAGGGCTACCTGGAGTTGTGCACATGTCCTGCTTCAAGCTGGGGGACTGGGCTACCTAGAGTTGTGCACATGTCCTGCTTGAAGCTAGGGGACTGGGCTACCTGGAGTTGTGCACATGTCCTGCTTGAAGCTGGGGGACAGGGCTACCTAGAGTTGTGCACATGTCCTGCTTCAAGCTGGGGGACTGGGCTACCTGGAGTTGTGCACATGTCCAGCTTGAAGCTGGGGGACTGGGCTACCTAGAGTTGTGCACATGTCCTGCTTGAAGCTGGGGGACAGGGCTACCTGGAGTTGTGCACATGTCCTGCTTGAAGCTGGGGGACAGGGCTACCTGGAGTTGTGCACATGTCCAGCTTGAAGCTGGGGGACTGGGCTACCTAGAGTTGTGCACATGTCCTGCTTGAAGCTGGGGGACAGGGCTACCTGGAGTTGTGCACATGTCCTGCTTGAAGCTGGGGGACTGGGCTACCTGGAGTTGTGCACATGTCCTGCTTGAAGCTGGGGGACAGGGCTACCTGGAGTTATGCACATGTCCTGCTTGAAGCTGGGGGACAGGGCTACCTGGAGTTACGCACATGTTCTGCTTGAAGCTGGGCGACTGGTCTACCTGGAGTTGTGCACATGTCCTGCTTGAAGCTGGGGGACAGGGCTACCTAGAGTTGTGCACATGTCCTGCTTGAAGCTGGGGGACTGGGCTACCTGGAGTTGTGCACATGTCCTGCTTGAAGCTGGGGGACAGGGCTACCTGGAGTTGTGCACATGTCCTGCTTGAAGCTGGGGGACAGGGCTACCTGGAGTTGTGCACATGTCCTGCTTGAAGCTGGGGGACAGGGCTACCTGGAGTTGTGCACATGTCCTGCTTGAAGCTGGGGGACAGGGCTACCTGGAGTTGTGCACATGTCCTGCTTGAAGCTAGGGGACAGGGCTACCTGGAGTTGTGCACATGTCCTGCTTGAAGCTGGGGGACTGGGCTACCTGGAGTTGTGCACATGTCCTGCTTGAAGCTGGGGGACAGGGCTACCTGGAGTTGTGCACATGTCCTGCTTGAAGCTGGGGGACAGTGCTACCTGGAGTTGTGCACATGTCCAGCTTGAAGCTGGGGGACTGGGCTACCTAGAGTTGTGCACATGTCCTGCTTCAAGCTGGGGGACAGGGCTACCTGGAGTTGTGCACATGTCCTGCTTGAAGCTGGGGGACAGGGCTACCTGGAGTTGTGCACATGTCCAGCTTGAAGCTGGGAGACTGGGCTACCTAGAGTTGTGAACATGTCCTGCTTCAAGCTGGGGGACAGGGCTACCTAGAGTTGTGCACATGTCCTGCTTGAAGCTGGGGGACAGGGCTACCTGGAGTTGTGCACATGTCCAGCTTGAAGCTGGGGGACTGGGCTTCCTGGAGTTACGCACATGTTCTGCTTGAAGCTGGGGGACAGGGCTACCTGGAGTTGTGCACATGTCCTGCTTGAAGCTGGGGGACAGGGCTACCTGGAGTTGTGCACATTTCCTGCTTGAAGCTGGGCGACTGGTCTACCTGGAGTTGTGCACATGTCCTGCTTGAAGCTGGGGGACAGGGCTTCCTGGAGTTGTGCACATGTCCTGCTTGAAGCTGGGGGACTGGGCTACCTGGAGTTGTGCACATGTCCTGCTTGAAGCTGGGGGACAGGGCTACCTGGAGTTGTGCACATGTCCTGCTTGAAGCTGGGGGACAGGGCTACCTGGAGTTGTGCACATGTCCTGCTTGAAGCTGGGGGACAGGGCTTCCTGGAGTTGTGCACATGTCCTGCTTGAAGCTGGGTGACAGGGCTACCTGGAGTTGTGCACATGTCCTGCTTGAAGCTAGGGGACAGGGCTACCTGGAGTTGTGCACATGTCCTGCTTCAAGCTAGGGGACAGGGCTACCTGGAGTTGTGCACATGTCCTGCTTGAAGCTGGGGGACAGGGCTACCTGGAGTTGTGCACATTTCCTGCTTGAAGCTGGGCGACTGGTCTACCTGGAGTTGTGCACATGTCCTGCTTGAAGCTGGGGGACAGGGCTACCTGGAGTTGTGCACATGTCCTGCTTCAAGCTGGGGGACTGGGCTACCTGGAGTTGTGCACATGTCCTGCTTGAAGCTGGGGGACAGGGCTACCTGGAGTTGTGCACATGTCCTGCTTGAAGCTGGGGGACTGGGCTACCTGGAGTTGTGCACATGTCCTGCTTGAAGCTGGGGGACAGGGCTACCTGGAGTTGTGCACATGTCCTGCTTGAAGCTGGGGGACAGGGCTACCTGGAGTTGTGCACATGTCCTGCTTGAAGCTAGGGGACAGGGCTACCTGGAGTTGTGCACATGTCCTGCTCGAAGCTGGGTGACAGGGCTACCTGGAGTTGTGCACATGTCCTGCTTGAAGCTGGGGGACAGGGCTTCCTGGAGTTGTGCACTAGTCCTGCTTCAACCTGGGGACATGGGCTTCAATGTGTTGCTATGATATTACAAGACCTCCATCACTGTTTCCAGAAAGATTAGCCTAGCAGAAGTCTACTAGTGGGGTGATCCGGATCAGGAATATCACATGTCAGAGCAGGACTGTGGACTAGATACACATGAATCATTGAAGCACTTTGGGAGACTGGGTACACATGAATCAATAAAGAACTGTGGGGGACTAGATACACCTGAATCATTAAAGCACTATGGGGACTGGATACACATGAATCATTGAAGAACTGTGTGGGACTGGATACACATGAATCATTGAAGCACTATTGGGACTAGATACACATGAATCATTGAAGCACTATTGGGGATTAGATACACATGAATCATTGAAGCACTATGGGGGACTGATACACATAAATCATTGAAGAACTGGGGGGGACTAGATACACATGAATCATTAAAGCACTATGGGGACTAGATACACATGAATCATTGAAGCACTATGGGGACTAGATACACATGAATCATTGAAGAACTGGGGGGGACTGGATACACATGAATCATTAAAGCACTATGGGGACTAGATACACATGAATCATTAAAGCACTATGGGGACTAGATACACATGAATCATTGAAGAACTGGGGGGGACTGGATACACATGAATCATTGAAGCACTATGGGCACATGGACCGCCTCCGTGGTCTAGTGGTAGAGCGTCCGCCCGGAGAGCGGAAGGTCTGGGGTTCGATCCCAGGCCGAGTCATACCAAAAGACGGTACTTGTTGTTACCCTGTCTGGCGCTCGGCATTAAGGGGCTAAAACAATGACTGGTCGGCTCGGAGTCAGTATACTGTGTCTGAGTGGGGTATTCATGTTAAACTGCTGCATGGTATCTCGGTGGGCTAGCACTATAAATCGGCATCAGCCCGGACTAGTACAAACAGACACACACACACATGCATGCATGTCGCTATATAAGTGCAATAATCTTGGACGCGACGTTAAACCCAATTTCACCTCACCTCACCTAGATACACATGTGAAGCACTATGGGGACTAGATACACATGAATCATTAAAGCATTGTGGGGACTAGATACACATGAATCATTAAAGCATTATGGGGACTAGATACACATGAATCATTAAAGCATTATGGGGACTGGATACACATGAATCATTGAAGCACTATGGGGACTGGATACACATGAATCATTGAAGCACTGTCGGGGACTGGATACACATGAATCATTGAAGCACTATGGGGGACTGGATACACATGAATCATTGAAGCACTGTGGGGGACTAGATATAGATAGATCATAGTAGCAGCGGAGGACTGGATACACATGAATCATTGAAGCACTGCAGGACGCGGTACACCTAAATCATTTATTGAGTATGGGACCTTATACACTTTAAGCAGTGCAGAACTGGTTACAGACGAATCATTGAAGCACTGCAGGACTCGGTACACCTAAATCATTGAATGAGTATGGGACCTTATACACTTTAAGCAGTGCAGAACTGGTTACAGATGAATCATTGAAGCACTGCAGGACTCGGTACACCTAAATCATTGAATGAGTATGGGACCTTATACACTTTAAGCAGTGCAGAACTGGTTACAGACGAATCATTGAAGCACTGCAGGACTCGGTACACCTAAATCATTGAATGAGTATGGGACCTTATACACTTTCAGCAGTGCAGAACTGGTTACAGACAAATCATTGAAGCACTGCAGGACTCGGTACACCTAAATCGCCTGAGTGTGGGACCTATTATATACATATGAATCATTAAAGCACTGTGGTACTGGATACACATGAATCTTTGAAGCACTGAAAGACTTCTTACTTATTACTCTTATTACTTTTGTTCTTCCAGGTACATATATATGTTATGCCGCATAGCATTTTGTTCACCTGATGAAGGAGTATGTTTATACTCCGAAATGTAGTGTTCTTGATAATAAAAAAGGTTGACATCCACAAAATCATCTTCCTTACGTGTATCACTTCTCCCTTTTAAACACTTGAATACATAGGAATCATTAAAGCACTGTGGTAGACTGGATACACCTGAATTTTTGAAGCAGTGTGATGGGATATACATGAATCTTTGAAGTAGTGCAGGACAGCCTCATCTTTGGGTATCTTTCAGATGACCAGTCCAAGGTTTGTCTTCTGTGCTACATTGGCTGCTATCGAGAGCAGTCATCCCGAAGCATGCTGTTTATATCATTGTGTGTTTCCTTTGGTGACATGCAATTTTTATGAAGCTCATTTATGAGTTTTCTCTATTTCTGCATTATTTTCATATACTTTTTTCAAGACAGCTATACATGTTTTATGCAGACCTGACATGAAAAATATGTGAATTTACTACAATTGAACAATAATTGTAAAGAATACTATCATTTGTTATATTAGATACATGAAAAGCTAGTGATATTTTGTAAATAAACATGGCACAGAAAATTTATAGCATAAAAAATCAAATAATTTTTTCAAAATGTAAATAGTATGATAGCAACCCTGACTTTTGTGTTGTAGGCTTGAAATTTAGGGCAGCTTGTGTTTGCGGTGTAGGTTCTAACACCGTTATCAAGCAAGTGATATTACTTGATAACGGTGTTAGAACCTACACTGAAATGCGTTCTTAATTGTAATAAAGAAGTTGTTCATCCATAAATTCTTATCCTTATTTACTTACTGCAGTATGCATGTAGGAGAATGTGTTCATTAATTTCCAGACTAGGAGATCTTAACAGTAGACTTGTCCTTTGAAGATATAGATGTCAGATTTTCTTGTGCAGTACATGTTTGTTTTGTTTATCAGGTGACCCATCGCATGACAGGCCAGGTGATGGTCCTCAAGATGAACAAGCAAGAGAGCAATCGGGCCAACGTCCTGCGAGAGGTCCAGCTGATGAACCGCCTCGCTCATCCTAACATACTCAGGTAAGCCACACTCAACCCCCAGTCCTTCCAAGGTTAGGTGATGAGCCACCTGTGTTGTCAGTAAACCCACACTCACTATCAATGTACATCAGTAAGTCTTTCTCACCAATCAATGTACATCAGTAAGCCTCTCTCACCAACCAATGTCAATCAGTAAGCCTTTCTCTCCAACCAATGTGCATCACTCAGCCTTTCTCCCCAACCAATGTGCATCAGTAAGCCTTTCTCTCCAACCAATGTACATTAGTAAGCCTTTCTCTCCAACCAATGTACATCAGTAAGCCTTTCTCTCCAACCATTGTGCATCAGTAAGCCTTTCTCCCCAACCAATGTACATCAGTAAGCCTTTCTCCCCAACCAATGTCCATCAGTAAGCCTTTCTCACCAACCAATGTACATCAGTAAGCCTTTCTCACCAACTAATGTACATCAGTAAGCCTTTCTCCCCAACCAATGTACATCAGTAAACCTTTCTCCCCAACCAATGTACATCAGTAAACCTTTCTCTCCAACCAATGTACATCACTCAGCCTTTCTCTCAAACCAATGTGCATCAGTAAGTCTTTCTCTCCAACCAATGTACATCAGTAAACCTTTCTCCCCAACCAATGTGGATCAGGAAACCTTTCTCCCCAACCAATGTGCATCAGTAAGTCTTTCTCTCAAACCAATGTATATCAGTAAGCCTTTCTCTCCAACCAATGTACATCACTCAGCCTTTCTCCCCAACCAATGTCCATCAGTAAGCCTTTCTCACCAACCAATGTACATCAGTAAGCCTTTCTCTCCAACTAATGTACACAGATTAGTCTCTCTCTCCAACCAATGTATATCAGTAAGCCTTTCTCTCCAACCAATGTACATCACTCAGCCTTTCTCCCCAACCAATGTGCATCAGTAAGCCTTTCTCCCCAACCAATGTACATCAGTAAGCCTTTCTCTCCAACTAATGTACACAGATTAGTCTCTCTGTCCAACCAATGTACATCAGTAAGCCTTTCTCACCAACCAATGTACATCAGTAAACCTTTCTCACCAACCAATGTACATCACTCAGCCTTTCTCACCAACCAATTTGCATCAGTAAGCCTTTCTCTCCAACCAATGTACATCAGTAAGCCTTTCTCACCAACCAATGTGCATCAGTAAGTCTTTCTCTCCAACCAATGTACATCACTCAGCCTTTCTCTCAAACCAATGTGCATCAGTATGTCTTTCTCTCCAACCAATGTACATCACTCAGCCTTTCTCCCCAACCAATGTACACAGATAAGTGACTTATAAGCCACAGGTACAGCGGGTGTCGGGTATTACTGAACATCTACCACTATATCTTAATTTGTGGCAATTGTGCATGAAGTTTTTCATACAAGCCACAAAGAGAAACACAAATACAGATGTAAAACACAGTTATTAGTAAAATGAATTGTGTGGGCTGTGTTTTTTTATGTCATTGGTTTCGGCATGGCCAGGTGCAACATGTTTTCAAGGCCCTAGGCGTATTCCTAATCAAAACAGACCTAATTAAGTGCATTCCATTGCCACCAATACACCATTTAAGCACTGTTGAGACGTTATCAGAACAATAATGAAGTTGCCCACGTGCAGGACATCCACACATTACAATGCCAAGACAGGACAGATGGATACGGGTGATCCATCTACAGCACAGGTTCCAGACTGCAGTGACCACTGCTCAGGCCATTCCAGGAATTTGGCGTATCTACCCTAACACAGTCAGGAACCACTTACATCATGATGGGATACAACCGCATCTTCCCGCCATATGACCTATCCTGAACAAAACAGATTTAACATTTCAATTGCAAGGGAGGTCGGTGTATCGACAGACATCTTGGGAAGCATTATGCTCAAGCCTGTATCATGGAGAGGGATCTCTTTGGAGCCAGTTCCGTGATGATTTGGGAGGGGATAAGTGGGCGTCAAAAAACCCTTGTAGTTGTTGTTCAGGGCAATTTGACATGTGTGGGCTACAGAGATCAGATTCTCAGACCAGGCCTCTGTTTCTTCAACGTCACTGCCCACTGTTTGACGTTCAAACAGGATAATGCCCGTCCTGAAGACGGCTAAGGTTGCCATGGCTTTTCTTCAACACATAATGTTCAAGTACTGGCTTGGCCTGCAGATTCACCTGATGTCTCCCCTATTGAGCATTTGTGGGATTAAAATGGAGCGACGTCTACGCCGTGAACCAAATCTACCAGATAACGTTTGTGAATTGGCAGCAGAGTTGCAGAGAATATGGCAAGCGATTCCACAAACCTTCCATGCCCATTTCATAGATTCTCTGTGCGGCGATGCAATACTGTTATGGCTGCTCACAGTGGGCATACCTGTGACATGGTTGCTTGACACCTGCCTTGCATTTGGACCCGTAACAGTAATGTCAAGAACATTAAACATGCTTTTCAGCCGTCTCCTAATGATCTCAATATCCACCTAGTAAAGTTTACATGGAATCTTTTCATTTTAACAATGCAGGGTGCATAGAAGAACAGACTTTTTTAGTTTTAAAACTTTGTACAATGTAGATTAGTAATGATAGAATTGTTTATTAAAATGTAGGTAGGACCCATTTTGCCTACAAAGTCATTCCATTGCTATTTTAACAATACAGGATTAAAATATGAATTCATATGTGTAAGTGTGCATTGCATACCTGAGAATATTTCAATGCACCAATGTATTGGTGAATTGTGACAACACTACTATGTATGAACTACAGGAGTGAAATGCCATCTCGCACCCACCTATTTTATTCATCCTGGCTTTTCTCTCTCTCACACACACACACACAGACACACACACACACACACACACACACACACACTAAAAGATAATACTTTTTGTTATCTTGCCTGGTGTGCTCAGCATTAACGGGTTATTAAAACAAGAACTGTTCAGCTCAGAGTCAGTATACTATAAGTTGTAGCAGGATCACAAGGGGTACATGGAGTTTAATGGGTCCTGTGTAATGGGATGTCCTCAGATCTTTGGTTAGCTGTAGCGAAAACTAAGATCTGATTTTAATGAGATTGTCATCGAGTGTGCATAAGCTCCTCCCAGTGATCTATCATCCCTACACGCAATGTCATTGAATACGCCCAGTGGTGTTGAGAGTTTTGAATATTTGTTTACTAAAAGTAGCCTGCGGTGGCACATTTTATAGCAAGCGCTAGTTTACCAAAGCACTTTATTTTTTATACATTTTTTGTTTCGTTTTTCTGGTAATTCAATTGGCTAAATTGTTTCAAATGAGAACTAATATACATATGTTATTGTTTTGGTTCATTAATTTTCATTATTATGCACAAGAATGCAGTTTATTAGGGATATTCTATTGGCCCTGAACACATCCAATTGTCACCAGCGTTAGGGTAGGTTACCCCGAACTCTATCCTTAGCCCTTGGATCCCCTTTACGATCAATCACCCCTTTACAATCATTAGGGTGAGGTACCCGTTTAGAGGCTATGAGATTATCCAAACTCTATCCTTAGCCCTTGGATCCCTTTACGATCAATCACCCCTTTACGATCATTAGGGTTAGGTACCCGTTTAGAGGCTATGAGATTATCCGAACTCTATCCTTAGCCCTTGGATCCCTTTACGATCAATCACCCCTTTACGATCATTAGGGTTAGGTACCCGTTTAGAGGCTATGAGATTATCCGAACTCTATCCTTAGCCCTTGGATCCCTTTACGATCAATCACCCCTTTACAATCATTAGGGTTAGGTACCCGTTTAGAGGCTATGAGATTATCCGAACTCTATCCTTAGCCCTTGGATCCCTTTACGATCAATCACCCCTTTACGATCATTAGGGTTAGGTACCCATTTAGAGGCTTTGAGATTATCCGAACTCTATCCTTAGCCCTTGGATCCCTTTACGAGCAATCACCCCTTTACGATCATTAGGGTAAGGTACCCGTTTAGAGGCTATGAGATTATCCAAACTCTATCCTTAGCCCTTGGATCCCCTTTACGATCAATCTACCCTTTACAATCATTAGGGTTAGGTACCCGTTTAGAGGCTATGAGATTATCCGAACTCTATCCTTAGCCCTTGGATCCCCTTTACGATCAATCACCCCTTTACGATCATTAGGGTAAGGTACCCGTTTAGAGGCTATGAGATTATCCGAACTCTATCCTTAGCCCTTGGATCCCCTTTACGATCATTAGGGTCAGGTACCTGCTTATTGGCTATTATAGATTCTATAGCGGTTCCTTATATTCTTCACACAAAAACGTCAAATGAAAAGGATGAAATGGTTTTGTGTTGAAAAGTTTGGTTACTGGAAACTGTCCTGGAACATTCACACAAGACACTTTCACTGGCTACATTTTTTCAGTACTGATTCAAAAGTGATCTCACCGTTGTGTCGTCACTAGCCATGCTCATGCCTCCCTTGTTCCTTACTCTTATCCACATCATTTTACAGTGTTCCTTACCACACCTTTCTGTCACAAAATCCACATGACATATTATTAAATACCATGTCATCCATGCATACTCCCGAGTTTGATGTCTGACGTCTGACACCTGGAGCTGTTTTCAGTTCGCACCATATCAGATCATTCCTCGACACTCGGTATCTTGTAGATTACGGAATGGGACGAGTGTGCCAAATGGCATCGGGATCATTCGTAAGTGTCCGTAGACTAAAGTCAAGAGACACCATGCCTACCCGTAACCTTTGGAAGTGTCTGTCACCTATTCGACCCTTTTTGTCCAGTTCTATAATATTGTGGGCATGACTAGGTAAATTTGAACTTAATTTCAACGTGTGGACGTGGCTCAGTCGGTTAGCTGTCGGGCTAACAATCCAAAGGTCGCAAGTTCACGTCCAACGGATTCTCACAAAAACTTGTTGCTTGTCTTTGAGACATGTGACCTATGACAGAGATCGTCCTCACAAGGAGTTGCGGTACTGTATTCTAAAGGTACTCCTGTACTAGATATATATTAATTCATTCTCAGACAATGGAGGTTCGTTTCATGGTATCTGTAAGTAACTTCATCATGGTTGCTGTAAATAGTTGGTGTGATCTGCATGTCATTCAACACTCTATATCACAACAGTTCACTGATGTAACAATATTGAATGATTTTTTTTAGTAAAATAACCAGATTGTGTATTAGCATGACTAGCTAGCGTACTTCGGTACAGATCTTGTTGACATGCTTTTTCTTCTGTTACATGCCAGCAGTAATGTCTTTGCTTTGTCACTGCTAACCTCTTCGTCATAAATCAGTCCTTGTATTCAAGCAAAGACTTGGCAGAATTTGTCATCATCAATTGCTTGGTATTTCCGACATACAAAACAATTCTGCCATTGAAACTTGTAGTTTGTATGTTGTGTGTTGCAGGTTTCTGGGTGTGTGTGTTCATGAAGGCCAGCTGCATGCACTGACTGAGGTAGGAACCACGCTATGTACTTTAGTCTCCAGTGTTCTCTGTAATACGATTGTGGATTATAGCATTTGATTCAATAGTTAAATAAACAGAATCTGCATCTCTTAGCCAATATTAATGAAAGCAAAAAGGCTCATTTCTTGTGATGCTTCATCCCAAAGGGCTTTGCGTGATCATGCTACTTTTTTAGGTGTTGTGTTTTTTCAATCTGTAGAATCTAAGTCTTTTCACAAAATATTAAGAAAACACATGGGACAGAAAAAGTAACAGTAGAAAGTAGCAGGGCTCCAGATAAGATGGAAATATGCACGATACGGTGGGGGATAATTTAGAAAACGTATCAGATACGCATCGCAGAATACATGTACGGTCTAACATTCATGTATGGATGTATTTAAAAAAAATATATCCTTGATTTCAAGCAGCATATTTTATTGAGAATAGTGTGCATGTTTTCCAGAAAACACTGTTGTGTAAAGGGGGTGCGCATAATACACATCCCCAAAGCAAAGATATTACTGTGAGCACATAACACCGGAAATACCATGACAAGAAATCGGTACTGAAATACGCAAGTTAATCATGTAATAACACTGTCTGGTTACAAAATGTGTTCATTGTTTATCTGGACTTATGTTTGTAACCCATTTTATTTTTATTAAAATTTTATTTCAATATTGTTTACATTAATTTCGGCGAAATCATGTCGGTACAAGCGCAGGAGGCTTGACGGTGACTGGTTATATTGTTCCATACATAAAAAATATCCAGCAATAGCGATCAGCTGCACCTATAATCTGGAAGGTAATTTAAGTTACGACGTTTACTACAATATCTGAAAAACTATCGGACCTACTCATGTCAAAGTTGGTATGAGATTATTAAACAGTCATACATAAGTGGATATTACATTTAAAGACAATCGGTGCATGAATAAAAAATCTGTCTATTTAGCTATCACTATATTTCATCAACAACCAGACCTGTTCGTCATGGGTGGAACGAGCATTCATTGAAACAGCCATCTGCATAATGCTACCCCTGCGTCACAGGGCCATATGACACAGTTGAACCAATCAACTCAACTCTAAAGGGTGCATGGGAATCACGCACGCACGAATACGGTATTCACGTAGGGCGTCTCAACGTGTGTGCGTTTTATTTACCCTTCTTTGCTGAAGGGATTCAATGTAAAAAGATTCAGCTCATAATACTCGGTTTTTTTCTCCAAAAAAAGATACTGAATACCTTAGAGTGGGGTGCGCATAATACAACAGACATACATGTAAACGAAAGAATGTATTATTCATTATTTATTGACTTATTTAAACGAGAGTGACAATGCTGTGGTGCATATCTAAAATGAAATACAAGGTTAATCCATTTAATTGCATTCAGTACTCTGAGTGTACTCTTCAGTTTTGCCAGTACTCCTATATTGAAAAAAAAAAAAGGAGTACGTACTCCTGATACTGAAAAATTATCTTGAGCCCTGAAGAGCACATGGTCTCTTTACAACATACCTTCAATGTACATACAGTTATTACAGTGCAGAAAGACTAAAAATGTAGTTCCGTCTTTGCTAAATCTTAAAAAATATAAACAAAAGTAACCAAAAATATTTGATGTCACTAAAATTCTTTAGTATACATTTGGATATGATTATATACAAAATCAACTTCATCAAAAAATAAATTTTAAATCAATGAGACGGTTGTTCGAAACGAAAGAATACACGCAATTCAAGTAACAAAATGGCGCTTTGCGAAACGTAAAGTATCGACTGACAAATCAGAAGAGAAATTCACAGTTTAATACAGATCATTTTCAACAAAATAACAAACGGTAAGAATCGGTATTAACTACATAAATGACCATCTGTCATAATATGACTTGTCAACGTTAAACTGACGTAAATCAACAGTTTGTGTACGAGCTGTCTCGTGTAGGCCAACATAGTTCCGTCAACGTGTTATGTTCACTGCAGTGAAATATCAGGTGTTATGTTCACTGCAATGAAAATATCACTTTTCTCAACTTAGAAAACTCAGTCTTTCACACTGAAGTATATAATAAAACCTCCTCTCTCTCTCTCCTCCGTCCCAAGAAGTGACATTGACTCCATAAATGACTATCCGTCATTATTTTCCCTTGTCAATGTGGAACTAACGTAAAAAGGACATCAACCATCTGTGTACGGGCTTGACTCTTTTAGGGGACAATTTAAGGGGATGTAACTCTTGTATGACAATAGTTCCGTCAAGTGTCATGTTCCCTCCAGTGAAATATCAGGTGTTATGTTCTCTGCAATGAAAATATCACTTTTCTCAACTTCAGAAACCTCAGTCTTTCACACTGAAGTATATAATAAAGGATATGGTAATGTTAAAAAATGATATGAAAGCAGACTATATGCTTTGTCTTGAATTGAAACAGCTGATTGTGTGTCCCCTCTGTGTAGTATCATCTATCTACACATATTGTGAACCTCTGGAAATAGTCCAATATATACCTGGACCTCTTTAGTGCCACACAATGCACACTCTTAGTTTGATCCCAACGACCAATGTGTTGCAGACTGGGCTTGCAGGGTTTGTGAAGTATCTCAAACAAGGGGTGTCTTAAAATGTATATGTTTTGTCTCTGTTGTTGCTGACATACTACTTTTGAAAGCTGTAATTGGTATAGGCACCTCCTCCCAACATAAAATGGCTGACAAGCAAATATTTGATAGACTACTAACTACACTTCAGTACAACAAGGTCATACAATTGAGAAAATATTATCAATCTGTCATTTTGTCTGTCATAAATTTCATGTTCATAAAACAAAAATCATTATGAGATCATTTCTCTGAGTGCACAGAAACATTTTGTCACTGATGTTGATTGTTAGCTTTCTAAATATACCTGACTGTGCACCACTTGCTACAGAATGTGGAGGCTGCTCCATCAGTAGAGCCACGTGGTCATGCTGACCCAGTTGGTAGTAGGGGTTTGTAGTGTGCGATGAGGAAGCAAGTCAGGTGTTCCAAGTGCTTGTATCAGCAGCTGTACCTGCCTTCTCCTCCTGCTCACACCTACACAGAATGCCAGCCAGAGGAATAACCTCAACAGCAAAGTAAATATATTTACAGCATACCACCGCCCGTCAGTTAACTGCTGTCTTTATCACAGATGTTCTACTACTAATTCAGCATTGTTAGAACTGTATACGTTTCAGGAATATATTCATAATTTCTCTGCCCCTATCATCCTTCATTCCTCAATTCTGGGAAGAAACAAAATGAAAATGTCTTTAATAATGTATGTCTGGAAACGAGGCTGGATATTGATGGGAGTGGAAGCTGGGCCAGGAGTTAGGGTTAGAAGGACAACTTCTGGACAATGAGGTATACATTACTCACCTACGTAATCTGATGGGGATGAAGGTCATGGAATATTAAGCCTTACCTTGATGTGGGCCTCACAAAAAGCAGCTTGAGATAAACAGGTGTTGGTTGGTACGTCACTGTTGATATTGCAGCAGACGTGCATGTAAGACTGAACCTGACTGTCATCTAGGACTCTTTATTTGACCAGATGTAGAAGAAAATCTTTTTATTTGCTTTAGGGCCAAGGCAATCCCTATCATTATGTGTGAAGTAACTGGTGAATTGATTGGTATTGCTTTGTTAATGTACTTCATTCTTCTGCCTCTGATATACTGGGTCCTTCCTCATTCCTTGTAAAAGTAGCTTTGCCAACTTGGCATGTTTACTGATAGTGTTACATCTTGTTTACTCAAATGTAAAAATATTTTGCAAATATTCTTATGACATTCTGATGAGGTACAGAGCCTAATAGTTCTAAGATTGTAATTGATGTTGACAAGTATTACTCTAGTATGTAGAGGAGGTAGCATTACCACAAACTGATGTCAACAATAAACTGAAATTTTGTCATGACAAGTTAATCTTGATTATTGTTCAAATAGTGATGTGAACAAGTGTAGGTTACCAAACGTATGTAAACTAAAATTATGTGGTAAAAATAGATTTGGGGAGTGTATTATATTTTTCAGACACAAGAGAGAACTTGAAATCTCTGACTGACACCACATCTGTTGCATCACAATGGGTATTGTGATATAATCTTTGATAAAATTTGTGTTGGTTTAGAACAAGGGGTTTTCCTTTAGGGGTGCCCACTTGAGGTTTGGTTATGCTGTAGCTGTGCTGCACACATTCAATGCCTCCTCACATCTGTATGAGAAAGTATGTTGTTTGAGTATATACTGTGACTTATGTTGTTCTGAGGGATTATTATGGATTCACTAATTGCCAACATCACTTCATTCTCATTTTCTTCACCTACGCCAAAGAGTACACATTTAGTTTGTCATGACAGAATGGATAAAGACATCCTGTAGTTTCAGTATAGAGCTATAGTACATGTAGATTTGATCATGACTGAGGAATTGGCTTCAAGTTTAGATCCAATACATTACAGAAAGTGCCATAACACATCTCTACAATATCTCTGACTACCCCCTAATTGACATTTTGGGGGCTACAATTATTCTTTCATGAAACTCATGTATACATACATAAGGCATGTACGGAACTGGTGCCTCTTGCTATTCCGGAATTTTTGAATTTTATGGAAAATTATCCTTCCAAGGCAACAAATTTGGCTTATGTTCAAGTCAATAAAGTCTTCATTTCCAGGGCATAACTTGTAAACCATTTGTATTTCCACACTTTGCAATCAAGTGGTCAACAGAAAACAAAAATACTTTTATCATGTTTATGTTTTTTTCTATTTACATTAAAATAATTATTACTTCATCTCATTTAGAGGATAAGATTTCTGTAGTATCATGCAGAATGTCTTCAGGAATCTCCTCACATATTGAACTAGTTGTATCTTTTGCTACTAATGAATTGAAAACATCATATTTCATTTGGAAACCATTTTTACTTAGTCTCAGTTGCAGATGGATATCTCAGTTGAGATATCTCAAAACAATATATTGAGCAAAGATGGTTTTTGTATTCAGAACCACCCCTATACCAATGCATTTTCATGAAACTATGTATCATTGTAGTATTACACAGGTGGCAAGTCTTACACTCAGCAATGTTCAGTAGAACAATCATTTGCAGGCATGTGAGTATTTCATGCTTGTGTGTTGTAAGTATTTTCATTCAGGAGAACAACTTCCCTTTTTCTCATCATGGAAGATTTATGTGTAGTGTATATGATACACTATATGGGTTGTATATATAGAGAGTGCTTGTTCCTGTATGTAAGTTGTTGACTTCCCACTGCACATGATGGGTGAGACAGCAGACAGACTGCAGGAAGTGCTCACTTGACTGTGCTAGGTCCAATACCACATCCAGTTGTACACAGGACACAGCTTGCTTAACTTGACTCAGCTCACTCTGTACCCTGACTTTTGATCATGATGACCCCTGATGCAGACAGACACTCGGCTCACTCTGTACCCAGACAGCTGATCATGATGACCCCTGATGCAGACAGACACTCAGCTCATTCTGTACCCAGACAGCTGATCATGATGACCCCTGATGCAGACAGACACTCGGCTCACTCTGTACCCAGACAGCTGATCATGATAACCCCTGATGCAGACAGACACTCAGCTCACTCTGTACCCAGACAGCTGATCATGATGACCCCTGATGCAGACAGACACTCAGCTCACTCTGTACCCAGACAGCTGATCATGATGACCCCTGATGCAGACAGACACTCAGCTCACTCTGTACCCAGACAGCTGATCATGATGACCCCTGATGCAGACAGACACTCGGCTCACTCTGTACCCAGACAGCTGATCATGATGACCCCTGATGCAGACAGACACTCGGCTCACTCTGTACCCAGACAGCTGATCATGATGACCCCTGATGCAGACAGACACTCGGCTCACTCTGTACCCAGACAGCTGATCATGATGACCCCTGATGCAGACAGACACTCGGCTCACTCTGTACCCAGACAGCTGATCATGATACTCGACGCAGACAGACACTCGGCTCACTCTGTACCCAGACAGCTGATCATGATACTCGACGCAGACAGACACTCGGCTCACTCTGTACCCAGACAGCTGATCATGATACTCGACGCAGACGGACTCTTGGCTCACTCTGTACCCAGACAGCTGATCATGATGACCCCTGATGCAGACAGACACTCGGCTCACTCTGTACCCAGACAGCTGATCATGATGACCCCTGATGCAGACAGACCATCAGCTCACTCTGTACCCAGACAGCTGATCATGATGACCCCTGATGCAGACAGACACTCGGCTCACTCTGTACCCAGACAGCTGATCATGATGACCCCTGATGCAGACAGACACTCGGCTCACTCTGTACCCAGACAGCTGATCATGATGACCCCTGATGCAGACAGACACTCGGCTCACTCTGTACCCAGACAGCTGATCATGATGACCCCTGATGCAGACAGACACTCGGCTCACTCTGTACCCAGACAGCTGATCATGATGACCCCTGATGCAGACAGACACTCGGCTCACTCTGTACCCAGACAGCTGATCATGATACTCGACGCAGACAGACACTCGGCTCACTCTGTACCCAGACAGCTGATCATGATACTCGACGCAGACAGACACTCGGCTCACTCTGTACCCAGACAGCTGATCATGATACTCGACGCAGACGGACTCTTGGCTCACTCTGTACCCAGACAGCTGATCATGATGACCCCTGATGCAGACAGACACTCGGCTCACTCTGTACCCAGACAGCTGATCATGATGACCCCTGATGCAGACAGACCATCAGCTCACTCTGTACCCAGACAGCTGATCATGATGACCCCTGATGCAGACAGACACTCGGCTCACTCTGTACCCAGACAGCTGATCATGATGACCCCTGATGCAGACAGACACTCGGCTCACTCTGTACCCAGACAGCTGATCATGATACTCGACGCAGATGGACTCTTGGCTCACACTGTACCCAGACAGCTGATCATGATGACCCCTGATGCAGACAGACTCTCGGCTCACTCTGTACCCAGACAGCAGATCATGATACTCGACGCAGACGGACTCTTGGCTCACACTTGGCTCATACTGTACCCAGAAAGACTGTTCTGTAAATGATCTCGTGATCAGCTGTGTGGTTCAAGACGAACCACAGGAAGAGTGCAGCCTCTTCTGGGTGATTTATGTGAATTTGCTGTTTTTACAAACAGATGTTCAAACAAGGCCCAAGTATGGAGGCTGCAGTGTCTTCTTTTCAGATTTTATTGTAGGAGACCAATAGCTATTCAATAAACTTACCAGCCCATGTTTGTCCCGCATATGACTGTTAATGCCATGACATTGCCATTGGAATGGCAGACATGTAATGATGTTTAACAAACACCTTCAGCAGAACTAAATATCCTGGATGCAGGTCATAGCGAGCGTGGTGTGTGTGGTCTCAGCAGCAGTCTTCTTTACTATAACATGGCAGAGCTGGGCAGGGCTGGGTGCATTGCATCACACACAATAATACAAGGGAATGCTTCCAACTATTTGCTTACCTAAAGACATGTAAGGAAATGCTGATTGAGTCAAGCCATGTAGCTACCATGTTGGTACGTTGAACTGGATCATCAGATGTAATTGACTTGGTTCCAGGAAAATAATATCTTTATGACATCTGTATCATATAATCATAATATCATTCTTAAAATAATCAAAGTTTAAGATGTATTTTTCATGTTTTTACTAACTGAATTTTCTTTGCAAACCATGTACCGTATTTGACGTATTAAGCGCCCCGCTCTAATAAGCGCCCACGGCGATATTTGCTAATATACTGGCTAGTGAACAATTCCAATTAGCACCCCTTCTGATTGATGAATGTACACAAGGCTATTTATTCGTGCATAATACATTTGTTATATGCGCCCTTAATTATGGGCAATTAAATTCTGGAAAAATATATCTGTCGTTTATGAACATTTCAGCATAAACCACGAAATTTACGCTCTCTGAACTCAAAAATATATATTCTAATAAGAGCCCCCTATTTCTAATTTTGAGAGCGCCCTGGGCGCTTATTATGTCGAATACGGTATTTATATACTGCAAGAGTTAGGAAAAGTCATGGTCGCATTCCTCCCTGTCTCACTACAGTGTACTATTATCATATTGTGCCAACGCCTTGAACACATTTTGATTATTGTGAATCTCAAGGAAAAATTATGAACATGTGATGATCAGCAATCACAGTTTCATTCAGTACTGGAACAGTCTACAACACAGCGGCTGCTGATGCCAATATGTCACACGACCGTCATAGCGAGGGAACTCAACTGGTGAATGTCAACAGCGTGAAAGTAGCAAAATTCTTGACTGCTGTCTGACTCAATGTCTGCCTGTAGTTGCGAAGGAGGTGTAGTCCCTTCAACTGTGTTGATATTTATGGTGATATTCCCACCATGAATGGGAACTGCAAACTGTATTCACTCATGATGCAGAGACTGTCATTTCATTCAGTGGCACGAGACATGTGGGGCATCGATGGAGGGATACCCTAAACTGGCAATCTGTATGTTCTGTCATATCAGATAGGACAATATTTATTGTGTTTGTTGCAATGTAACAGGGGTTATCTATACCACAATAATCAAAGGGTCGTATAGACTGGTACACATTGTAGATGGCAACTGGACACCTGTTCAGATTTTCAAGATTGGCCCACATTTTTGGCTCTATATTCCTCTTAATGCCTAGACGTATTTTGGATTGTTTCTCATTGAATCTTGTGTATTCGCCACCATTTAAATCCGTTCCTAAGGAAATATTTCCCAAATGCATTTTCCTGTGTTTGTCACTACCATGGAGACCACATTGTATCATTGAATTGTATCATGTTGAAAAATGAGGCTTTTTGGATCAATGTTGTTTGTTTTCCTACAAGATATGTACAGTATGAGCAGTGATGAGTGTTATCAACGTTTCAGTTCATCAATGGTGGGAACTTGGAGCAGCTGTTGGCGAAGTGGGAGGAGGAGCTGCCGTGGACTCAGCGGATCAGCCTGGCGCTGGACATGGCACGAGGTGTCGACTATCTCCACTCACGGGGCTTCTTCCACAGGGATCTCACCTCCAAGGTAACTTCACCTGACCCCCAAAGCATGGGCAATTGTATCGTTTACCCAACTGCTCACCTTTTGGTCAATAGACTAGCCAAGCTTATCTGATTGTGTTGTATATCTTGCCTAGAAAAGAATACCATTTGAGCAAGAGTTATCATTTTGATTTGATAAACTATCAAGGTCAAACTTCAGAGAATATTCAGGAAATAAGATAAAGATAGTGTTTGGAGGTTGTTTGAAATCGAGGCCTTCTTATAGTAAGTGAATAGAATTGTTGATTTATTGAAACTGTATGCTAAGATCATTAAATGAATCGAGGATTCATATATGTTACTGTACAGTAATAATGATGTGGAAATAAGGTATTTGCTTGCCTGAGGACAATTTCCTTGGTTAGCTGTTGACCACTAGCTTTAAGTTGCAGCATTCAACTGGGAAGTTGTTTTGAAAGAAATCTGTATTTTCTTGATATACATGGCTTTTGTTTATGTGATGACACAGAACGTCCTGTTGCGGAAACATGATAATGGCCGCTACACAGCGCTGATTGCTGACTTTGGTTTATCCATCAAGATCCCAGACCCACTGTAGGTAGACCTTCCTTGCCTTGCATGGTTTATTTGTTTGTTTGTTGTTTAATGCCTCACTCAGCAATATTCCAGCTATATGATGGAGGTCTGTAAATAATCAAGTCTAAACCAGATACTTCAGTGATTGCCACCATGAGCATTGATCTACTTAATTGAGATGCGATGATATGCATCAACCAGGTCAGTGAGCCTGAGCATCCGATTAAAGGGAAAGTGTACATGCAAATTGTAACATTTTCTCTCAAAGTCATTAGTGCCAACCTTGGCAGACCTTTACCTGTCTGTACAGATGCTACAGTAGTGAGTTTATGTTTTAAAAATGCCAATGACCCCTACAACATGAGCATATGCATTGCCATATCCAGACTCATATGTATCAAGTTTTTTATGCGAATGTCTTTTGGGATACCACAATTCCTTGATATTTTGAGTCATCACTTGTTTCTGTAAAATATCAACACTGTTCAATTATCTTTTTTTGTCAGATTGTGTTTGTGTAATGGTTGGAACATTATATCAAGGAATACAATATTATCATTTGATGGAGTTAAAAAGATAATTAAATGTTGTCTTAGTCTCACCCGAGAGCCATTTTGAGCGTATACATGTTTTCTTAATCTGGCGGACCCTAGTAATTTGTTATGACATACACTGAGACACAGACAGGGGTGCGACATACACTGAGACACAGACAGGGGTGTGACATACAATGTGAGACACACAGGGGTGTGACATACACTGAGACACAGACAGGGGTGTGACATACAATGTGAGACACACACAGGGGTGTGACATACACTGAGACACACACAGGGGTGTGACATACAATGTGAGACACACACAGGGGTGTGACATACACTGAGACACAGACAGGGGTGTGACATACAATGTGAGACACACACAGGGGTGTGACATACACTGAGACACACACAGGGGTGTGACATACACTGAGACACACACAGGGGTGTGACATACACTGAGACACACACAGGGGTGTGACATACACTGAGACACACACAGGGGTGTGACATACAATGTGAGACACACACAGGGGTGTGACATACACTGAGACACACACAGGGGTGTGACATACACTGAGACACACACAGGGGTGTGACATACACAGAGATACAGACAGGGGTGTGACATACACTGAGACACACACAGGGGTGTGACATACACTGTGAGACACACAGGGGTGTGGCATACACTGAGACACACACAGGGGTGTGACATACACTGTGAGACACACAGGGGTGTGACATACACTGAGACACACACAGGGGTGTGACATACACTGTGAGACACACAGGGTGTGACATACACTGAGACACACACAGGGGTGTGACATACACTGTGAGACACACAGGGGTGTGACATACACTGAGACACACACAGGGGTGTGACATACAATGTGAGACACACAGGGGTGTGGCATACACTGAGATACACAGGGGTGTGACATACACTGAGATACAGACAGGGGTGTGACATACACTGAGATATACAGGGGTGTGACATACACTGTGAGCTACACACATGGGTGTGACATACAATGTGAGACACACAGGGGTGTGACATACACTGAGACACAGACAGGGGTGTGACATACAATGTGAGACACACACAGGGGTGTGACATACACTGAGACACACACAGGGGTGTGACATACACTTAGACACAGACAGGGGTGTGACATACACAGAGATACAGACAGGGGTGTGACATACACTGAGACACACACAGGGGTGTGACATACACTGTGAGACAGACAGGGGTGTGACATACAATGTGAGATACACAGGGGTGTGACATACAGTGTGAAACACAGACGGGTGTGACATACTGTGTGAGACACACACAGGGGTGTGACATACACTGAGACACAGACAGGTGTGACATACAGTGTGAAACACAGACAGGGGTGTGACATACTGTGTGAGACACACACAGGGGTGTGACATACACTGAGACACAGACGGGTGTGACATACAGTGTGAAACACAGACAGGGGTGTGACATACTGTGTGAGACACGGGTGTGACATACAGTGTGAGACACACACAGGGGTGTGACATACAGTGTGAGACACAGGGGTGTGACATACAGTGTGAGACACACAGGGGTGACATGA
The DNA here is from genome assembly GCF_022045235.1 of Haliotis cracherodii. NCBI lineage: Eukaryota > Metazoa > Mollusca > Gastropoda > Lepetellida > Haliotidae > Haliotis > Haliotis cracherodii. The sequence continues at coordinate 51,503,550 of NW_027266297.1, read as the reverse complement.
AGTGTGAGACACACACAGGGGTTGACATACAGTGTGAGACACACACAGGGGGGTGACATGAAGTGTGAGACAGGACAGGGGTGTGACATACAATGAAGCACACACAAGGGTGTGACATGAAGTGTGAGATACACACAGGGGTCTGACATACAGTGTGAGACACACAGGGGTGTGACATGAAGTGTGAGACACAAACGGGGGTCTGATATACAGTGTGAGGCACACACAGTAGTGTGACATGAAGTGTGAGACACACAGGGGTCTGATATACAGTGTGAGACACACACAGGGGTCTGACATACAGTGTGAGACAGACGTGTTGATGTACAGTAGGAGACACAGACAGGGGTGTGACATGAAGTGTGAGACACAAACAGGGGTGTGACATGAAGTGTGAGACAGATGCGTTGATGTACAGTAGGAGACACAGACAGGAGCGTGACTTGAAGTGTGAGACAGACGCGTTGATGTACAGTAGGAGACACAGACAGGGGCGTGACTTGAAGTGTGAGACAGACGCGTTGATGTACAGTAGGAGACACAGACACGGGTGTGACATGAAGTGTGAGACAGACGCGTTGATGTACAGTAGGAGGCACAGACAGGGGCCTGACTTGAAGTGTGAGACAGACGTGTTGATGTACAGTAGGAGACACAGACAGGGGTGTAACATGAAGTGTGAGACACAGACAGGGGCGTGACTTGAAGTGTGAGACAGACGCGTTGATGTACAGTAGGAGACACAGACAGGGGTCTGACATACAGTGTGAGACAGACGAGTTGATGTACAGTAGGAGACACAGACAGGGGCGTGACTTGAAGTGTGAGACAGACGCGTTGATGTACAGTAGGAGACACAGACAGGAGCGTGACTTGAAGTGTGAGACAGACGCGTTGATGTATAGTAGGAGACACAGACAGGGGTGTGACTTGAAGTGTGAGACAGACGCGTTGATGTACAGTAGGAAACACAGACAGGGGCGTGACTTGAAGTGTGAGACAGATGCGTTGATGTACAGTAGGAGACACAGACAGGGGCGTGACATGAAGTGTGAGCCAGACGCGTTGATGTACAGTAGGAGACACAGACAGGGGCGTGACTTGAAGTGTGAGACAGACGCGTTGATGTACAGTAGGAGACACAGACAGGGGTGTGACTTGAAGTGTGAGACAGACGCGTTGATGTACAGTAGGAGACACAGACACGGGTGTGACATGAAGTGTGAGACAGACGCGTTGATGTACAGTAGGAGGCACAGACAGGGGCGTGACATGAAGTGTGAGACAGACGCGTTGATGTACAGTAGGAGACACAGACAGGGGCGTGACATGAAGTGTGAGACAGACGCGTTGATGTACAGTAGGAGACACAGACAGGAGCGTGACTTGAAGTGTGAGACAGACGCGTTGATGTACAGTAGGAGACACAGACAGGGGCGTGACTTGAAGTGTGAGACAGACGCGTTGATGTACAGTAGGAGACACAGACAGGGGTGTGACATGAAGTGTGAGCCAGACGCATTGATGTACAGTAGGAGACACAGACAGGGGTGTGACATACAGTGTGAGACAGACGCGTTGATGTACAGTAGGAAACACAGACAGGGGTGTGACATGAAGTGTGAGACACAAACAGGGGTCTGACATACAGTGTGAGACAGACGCATTGATGTACAGTAGGAGACACTAACAGGGGCGTGACTTGAAGTGTGAGACAGACGCATTGATGTACAGTAGGAGACACAGACAGGGGTGTGACTTGAAGTGTGAGACAGACGCGTTGATGTACAGTAGGAGACACAGACAGGGGCGTGACTTGAAGTGTGAGACAGACGTGTTGATGTACAGTAGGAGACACAGACAGGGGCGTGACTTGAAGTGTGAGACAGACGCGTTGATGTACAGTAGGAGACACAGACAGGAGCGTGACTTGAAGTGTGAGACAGACGCGTTGATGTATAGTAGGAGACACAGACAGGGGCGTGACTTGAAGTGTGAGACAGACGCGTTGATGTACAGTAGGAAACACAGACAGGGGCGTGACTTGAAGTGTGAGACAGACGCGTTGATGTACAGTAGGAGACACAGACAGGGGCGTGACATGAAGTGTGAGCCAGACGCGTTGATGTACAGTAGGAGACACAGACAGGGGCGTGACTTGAAGTGTGAGACAGACGCGTTGATGTACAGTAGGAGACACAGACACGGGTGTGACATGAAGTGTGAGACAGACGCGTTGATGTACAGTAGGAGGCACAGACAGGGGCGTGACATGAAGTGTGAGACAGACGCGTTGATGTACAGTAGGAGACACAGACAGGGGCGTGACATGAAGTGTGAGACAGACGCGTTGATGTACAGTAGGAGACACAGACAGGGGCGTGACTTGAAGTGTGAGACAGACGCGTTGATGTACAGTAGGAGACACAGACACGGGTGTGACATGAAGTGTGAGACAGACGCGTTGATGTACAGTAGGAGACACTAACAGGGGCGTGACTTGAAGTGTGAGACAGACGCATTGATGTACAGTAGGAGACACAGACAGGGGTGTGACTTGAAGTGTGAGACAGACGCGTTGATGTACAGTAGGAGACACAGACAGGGGCGTGACTTGAAGTGTGAGACAGACGCGTTGATGTACAGTAGGAAACACAGACAGGGGCGTGACTTGAAGTGTGAGACAGATGCGTTGATGTACAGTAGAATACACAGACAGGGGCGTGACTTGAAGTGTGAGACAGACGCGTTGATGTACAGTAGGAGGCACAGACAGGGGCGTGACTTGAAGTGTGAGACAGATGCGTTGATGTACAGTAGGAGACACAGACAGGAGCGTGACTTGAAGTGTGAGACAGACGAGTTGATGTACAGTAGGAGACACAGACAGGGGCGTGACTTGAAGTTTGAGACAGACGCGTTGATGTACAGTAGGAGAAACAGACAGGGGCGTGACTTGAAGTGTGAGACAGATGCGTTGATGTACAGTAGGAGACACAGACAGGGGCGTGACTTGAAGTGTGAGCCAGACGCGTTGATGTACAGTAGGAGACACAGACAGGGGCGTGACTTGAAGTGTGAGACAGACGCGTTGATGTACAGTAGGAGACACAGACAGGGGCGTGACTTGAAGTGTGAGACAGACGCGTTGATGTACAGTAGGAGACACAGACAGGGGTGTGACATGAAGTGTGAGACAGACGCGTTGATGTACAGTAGGAGACGCAGAGGTGTGCTAGATCATGTGTTAAACAGATCAAATGTATGGTGAGGGAGGGATTAGCATTTTTGTGTCTTTTAAAAGTGACATATAGTGTGTGTTCTTTCAGGAATGATAACCAACGACTACCGGTGGTGGGTTCCCCTTTTTGGATGGCGCCTGAGGCTCTTAATGGTCTCTATTACAATGAAAGGGTAAAATGCTTTGTAACATGTTTTCACAGATATGCATGTAATGATGTCATAATGATGGGTAATATATTCAGATATACTTCAAGTTTTATGGATGTGTAACATCTATTTGGTTAAGATTCATGATCACTCAAAGTAAAGGTGATGATGCTGTTTGTCATTGTTTGCAGTGTTTGAGTTTTTTGTATTGTATGCATATATATATGTATATCTATAGTTGTAGTGATAATGAAATTATTAGGAATACAACAATATGCTATGTTATGTTCTAATTTCAGGCTGATGTATTTTCTTATGGTATTATCCTGTGTGAGATTACTGCACGTATAGACTCCGATCCGGACAACCTTCCACGCACTAAGGTATGCAGAGTTATTCCCCTTTAAGACAAGTAGTACGAACCTTGCATGTGCTCACTGTCCCACATGATTAAGAACTTAACATCACATCTTGCACATGTTTTAATAATCATTGATCTTGAGGAGCTAGATGCCAGCTAGAAAACATGTACTAACAATAGAAAAAGAAACAAATTATTCATAAATTGAAATTGTTTTCTTTCCAGAACTTTGGAGTGGACTATGTTGCATTCAGTGAGAAGGTTGTCTACTGCCCTCTGGACTTCCTACAGTTTGCCTTCAAGTGCTGCCAGGTAGTCCTCCCATCCTGTAGTTTACAGTTGTGTCCTCCTGTAGTTTACAGTTGTGTCCTCCTGTAGTTAATAGTTGTGTCCTCCTGTAGTTTACAGTTGTGTCCTCCTGTAGTTAATAGTTGTGTCCTCCTGTAGTTTACAGTTGTGTCCTCCTGTAGTTAATAGTTGTGTCCTCCTGTAGTTTACAATTGTGTCCTCCTGTAGTTAATAGTTGTGTCCTCCTGTAGTTAATAGTTGTGTCCTCCTGTAGTTAATAGTTGTGTCCTCCTGTAGTTTACAGTTGTGTCCTCCTGTAGTTAATAGTTGTGTCCTCCTGTAGTTTACAGTTGTGTTCTCCTGTAGTTTACAGTTGTGTCCTCCTGTAGTTTACAGTTGTGTCCTCCTGTAGTTTACAGTTGTGTCCTCCTGTAGTTTACAGTTGTGTCCTCCTGTAGTTAATAGTTGTGTCCTCCTGTAGTTTACAGTTGTGTCCTTCTGTAGTTTACAGTTGTGTCCTGTAGTTTACAGTTGTGTCCTCCTGTAGTTAATAGTTGTGTCCTCCTGTAGTTTACAGTTGTGTCCTCCTGTAGTTAATAGTTGTGTCCTCCTGTAGTTAAAAGTTGTGTCCTCCTGTAGTTTACAGTTGTGTCCTCCTGTAGATAATAGTTTTGTCCTCCTGTAGTTAACTGTTGTGTTCTCCTGTAGTTTACAGTTTTGTCCTCCTGTAGTTAATAGTTGTGTCCTCCTGTAGTTTACAGTTGTGTCCTCCTGTAGTTAATAGTTGTGTCCTCCTGTAGTTAATAGTTGTGTCCTCCTGTAGTTAATAGTTGTGTCCTCCAGTAGTTTAGTAGTGTCCTCCTGTAGTTAATAGTTGTGTCCTCCTGTAGTTTACAGTTGTGTCCTCCTGTAGTTTACAGTTGTGTCCTCCTGTAGTTAATAGTTGTGTCCTCCTGTAGTTAATAGTTGTGTCCTCCTGTAGTTTACAGTTGTGTCCTCCTGTAGTTTACAGTTGTGTCCTCCTGTAGTTAATAGTTGTGTCCTCCTGTAGTTTACAGATGTGTCCTCCTGTAGTTAATAGTTGTGTCCTCCTGTAGTTTACAGTTGTGTCCTCCTGTAGTTAATAGTTGTGTTCTCCTGTAGTTAATAGTAGTGTTCTCCTGTAGTTAATAGTAGTGTTCTCCTGTAGGTAATAGTTGTGTTCTCCTGTAGTTAATAGTTGTGTTCTCCTGTAGTTTACTGTTGTGTTCTCCTGTAGTTAATAGTTGTGTTCTCCTGTAGTTCACTGTTGTGTTCTCCTGTAGTTTACTGTTGTGTTCTCCTGTAGTTTACTGTTGTGTTCTCCTGTAGTTTAGTTGTGTTCTCCTGTAGTTTAGTAGTGTTCTCCTGTAGTTAATAGTTGTGTTCTCCTGTAGTTTACTGTTGTGTTTTCCTGTAGTTTAGTTGTGTTCTCCTGTAGTTTAGTTGTGTTCTGTAGCTTACAGCTGTGTTCTACTCTGGTAAAATGCATGTATCAAATTCGGAGAGGAAAGAATGTCACTACGGGAAAGCTGTTTCTATTACATTCAAAACTGAAGTCTTTGTTTGTTTGTTTGTTTGTTTGTTGACCACCTCTGTGGTCTAGTGGTAGAGCAGCAGGTCCGGGGTTCAATCCCTGGCCATGTCATACCAAAAACGTTAAAAGATGGTACTTGTTGTTACCCTGTCTGGCGCTCGGAATTAAGGGGCTAAAACAAGGACGGGCTGGCTCATAGTCAGTATACTGTGTCTGAGAGGGATATTTATGTGAAACTGCGGCATGGTATCTCAGTGAGCTAGCACTTTAAATCGGCATCAGACTATCCACTGATCATGAGCTTCATTCTACGAAATTGGGATATGATGAACTGCATCAACCAATCCGATCCTGACCATCCAATCCTGTTAGTATCCTATTATGTTTAGCAATGGGTTGGTGAAGAGCAATTCTAACCAGGTTCTTCATGGGGACAAAACAGAACTGACCCCATCCCAACCTTTTCCTGAAGCCCCAAAACTTTCCCAACAGAAACATGAAACGTTTGACTTTACTAAGTCACAGAGATATGATCAGGTTTTGCCCCAAAATAGGGAAACTCTAAACAATTTAAACATTTGATTAGCTTGGACAACATTCACACCAAGAAATTTAATATATCAATTGCAAAAGTCAAGTCAAATGAATGAAGATGGCGGATGCAGTAAAACTTCAAAGTAAAATCAGTACTTTTTAAAAATCAGGCATAGCTTCCGTGCACAAGGCTACCCACAGGGTCTGGGAGCAGTACTGCCATAAACTTCACCTCACATCCCCCAGACACAAGGACAACTGTCACAAGCGTGCAATGTCTGACCCTTTCCCCATGTTGAAGCAGATTGAAAAAAAATTACCTTGTACCTTTTGTTGAAAAAAAACAAAACAACATTGCAAACATAAGACATTAATAAAACATATACATGTATCCCCGTGTTATGGGTTTTCAGAGGCTGAAGAAATATTCATAGTTTTCTTGCTAATCACATGAACAACTGTAAAAGATCTCATTCACTTATAGGATTTGCTTGTTGGTTTGTTTGTTGTTTAACGCCACACTCAGCAATATTCCAGCTATATATATATAAATAATCGAGTCTGGACCAGACAATCCAGTGATTGACATCATGAGCATCGATCCACGCAATTGGGATCAATGACATGCATCAACCAAATCAGCGAGCCTGACCAACCAATCCCGTTAGTCAACTCTTACGACAAGCATAGTAACCTTTTACGGCAAGCATGGGTTGCTGAAGACCTATTCTACCCCGGATCTTCACAGGCTCACTGATAGGATAAAAGACTTTATCTTTTAAACACAAGTATTGACAAGTTCTGTGTGACGCCACACCCCACGTTGTAGTGCAAGTATTCATGATAGAAAACGTATAATGTCCGAAAATCTATGATCTGACGAAAATAGTATTGTCATGATTAATAGTAAAGGCATACATGATGGTGAAAGATCTGATCGAAAACAGGACAATCAGTGACGGTTGTCAGGAAACACGGTAATAATACGATAGTATTTTTTATTAAATCTTTGATTATATTTTTACGAGGAAGATGACTACTGTGTTAAAAAATGTGATTTTCCGCATTTCCCCAGAGATTTCACATCCCTGAAGTCAGGTGACAGCTGACCTAACCCATATCTATCTATATTCATCTTTGAACCCTAAGTTATTCCTATGTCTGTAGTCTGACTAATCACAAAGTTAGAAGCACTTCCAGATTAAGATTAAACAGATACCCAATGCAGTTCAACATATTTACAGAAAGCTCCATGCCTCTAGCTACCCTGATAACAGAGTGTTACCAAGTGAAATTCTGAATTGAAGTGTTAATGTACAAAACTAAACATCAGTAAAGAACCACACAAGATCAATTCATAATTAACAAATTATATTGAAACACACACAGTTATGTTAACAAATCACAAGAGGCAATACAAGTAATACAGGTCAAATATATGGCAGCAGCAATAAGCAACAGGCCCAATGTAGGTGGCATGTGCTCATTCTTCAACCCAGAAAACCGTGTTGGAAGCAGACAGGAAGTCAGTGTTTTCAGACAGGTATCCTGTCTGCACTTGGCATGTAGATAACATGCAAGGCAGGTCGTAGAAGTCCTCTCGTCAGCCAGCCTTCCAGAAATTGTCACATCGTAAAACTTGTATGATGTCGTCTGTCCTTAAGTTGATACACAAAGACTCTAAACTCTAACTCTGAAGTGTTCTATTCATTTTACGGGTGCTGCTGCGAACAATAATCACTACCTACAACAATATACCCTGCTACAAGACAAAAGTTACAAGCCCAATCAAAGATAGCATGACATTGACATTATTTGGAAGTTAGCCAAGACACCACGCCCTAGAGATCATGCAGGAGAAGGTTCTCACTTAGTTGACGTTTGAAACATTGACTACATACATATTCAGGAGTGCTGCAGTGCTGTGGCACTATTTTTGCATAAAATACAAATACCTGGTTGCTTAATGGTCTTGAAGCAGCAAGATACTAGCCATGTCAGATATCTATCCTGCTGTAATGTGTCTTCCCTGTTCCAGATTGAGGCAAAGAAGCGACCCTCCTTCCCAGAAATTGTGGAATCAATGGAGAAGATTCAGAGGAACTTAAATAATGAACTACTAAGTCAAAAGGAACGAGAAAAGAAAGGTGTTTATATATCAACAATGCTGTCTAAAAATTATATAAACAGTTGTTTTAGGTCTTTGAACAATTTCAAACAAACATCTTTGCTATCAAAGCTCATCTGCTCGAAGCCTCATTCCTCTGTAGAGCTCATACAATGGCATGTTATCCACCAATGTTTAGATTTAAGAAAGGTAACTTTGGGTGTCAGTGGATTTTTGTCATATTTGATGTTTAGATACTCCCTTGTTACAGATTGGTCAAGTTATATAACCATATGTCAGACATTGTCAGTATGGTTGATCATTTTGTCCCAAAGGGCGATAGATCTTTTCAAATGATATAAGTGATGGTCTAACCAGTCGCGTCCAGCTCAATGTGTACTGCAACAACTTGTGACATTGAAAATTGAAAATGAGCTTTATCTGTTGTAATCATCTGTTCATTGTCAAAGCAAACTGGATGTAGACACTGCAAGTCGCTAAAATGTAAATAATTTGAGGTTTACAACACTGTTAATACAATCATCATTATAGAGATTGAAAACTAATATGAATATATTGTTTTTAATTTCTGAGATGAAAACATATAATTGGTAATTAAACTTGAATATGTATTTAAACTATGTGTAGGCTGTATGAAAAAATATGGTTTTCGAATATTCGAAATAGAAACATTGCCATCATAATACATGTATCTATCTTTTACTGATCCTAACTGAGATGTAATCAAAGCAGTACCTGGCTACAAACAGCCACCAATCATCCGTACAAACTTTTTATACACCATGCACCAACCCTTACAAATACCAAAAATGAATTTCAGTAATTTCCATTTCTTTTATTTTGAACATTGTATTGTGATATGTAGTTTGATGACATAATTTGTCAGTGCCTGTTTCTTTTATAATTTCTTGAACTTGTGTTACCTCTCTTACTTATATACCTACTAGATACATATACTTGTGTTGCTGTCAAAATTCACAATACTTATTGACAAACTTTACTTGTTGCTTAAGAACTTCACATTTCGTGTACCACATCACCTAGCCTTTTTATTGAAGTGCATATATATGTAAGCTGTCTGTAGATGTGATAGGTACATATACTACTTGCATGTCACATACCATATGTGTTGTCAGTTACAGGGACAGTGTGTTAACCGTTCTGAATTATGTTTGTAAACAGTAGCTGATAGCCCCTGAGCTCACTGGGCTCTGCTTCTACTTACTCTGCAGGCGACATTTTTGCTCCAGTGACCACACCACAAGTGTAGGCTTTTCTCGTGACAGAACTTTTCTCTTGTTTATAAACAAACACACACTAATTCTGAAATAACAACAGATGGGCCTAATGCAAGCCTTTCGTTGCGCTTTATGTGTTGTTTTGCATAATTGTATAGATGTTCTACCACAACCACGACAGTGCGGTGCATGACAATATGGCTTTGCACATCAAAGTGACCATATTGCTAGCTCCTTAGGACTTTGCTGACAGCAGATAGAAAGTGCCCACGAATGTTCGGTTTCATGTTTTCTTTAAGTATTAATGTTTTATTCACTAAGCTTGGTATATGACTTCACATTAGAATTCGATAACTTCCTACACGAAAGTGCTTTGACAAAAAATAGAGGAAATTCTAGTCTCTTAATTTCTCATTGCAGACTGGAATAGTTTGGTACTTTATCTTGAAGTTTGTCACCATTCTCGGGTTTTGTTCTATGAAATCAAATAAAAAATGGAAAGTTTATCATTTTATTAAATGTTGGAAATAAATGTTCAGCAAAAGAAAACTACATCTCCTGAGAAGGTATCAAAGTGTTGAAACTTTGTGCTGTATAATTTGAACTGTTTTTTATTGCAACAGTGTTATACAATATTACATATAACCTTCATTGTTGCGGATTAAAAGTGATTGTTTACATTTGATACTTGTAACGTATTTGTCAATACTTTCATACCCAGTATTAACATAAAATAGTTGAATATCAATGCTGACAGAATATTTATTTAAAGTGTCTTTCTGTCTTCGGTGACATTTTAAACTGTTAATTACTAATAGCCAGGTGAGCTACAGTGCCATGGCACTTTGTTGTAGTATTTATATTTAGCTCACTAATTCCTAATGTTAATAATGATCGCAAAGAAACAGTTATTGAAAGAGTGTTGTGATAAAGACGTCCAGTTGCAGCTTTTATTGCTATGAACAAATGACATTCACAAACAGTCAGTTGGCCACCAGCGGAAAAGAGGCTTAGTTTAGATTTTCGTTCCCACATTTTCCTGTATACCTTAAACCTTTTCTATTGCATAAAGGAGGTATCTGTTCACAGTTTTCATTGGGTAGTAAGATTGCAAGTGTGTGCAGGAATTTTCAGGGGGCCGGAATTGCATAAATTGAAGGGAAAATGCATAAAGTCATTCAACTATCCAAATTATGTCTTTGATTACAGGTAATGTGTTCGGTTATCTGAATTTGGCAAGCATTTTGTTTCATATAACTGTTATTCTCATTCTCAGTGGAAACATTGATAAAAATAATGTTTTTTTACTTCATATTCAAATCTTGTGAGTAGGTAAAACACTAATTCCATTGAATTGTGACAATAAAACCACTATAACTGGGTATTAAAATATGCCTGAACCATTGTACTATCCTATACAGAAAACAAAATGAAAATATATTACATAGGGGCTAAGATATTGTATACAATGTTACCCCACCCCCCAAAAACCAATTTTGAAGAAAATTGCTTATTGAGATATGGTGGTAGATTATGTTGATGTAGTGAATGAGTGGGATTATTGCAACAATGCTTAAAAACACAACAATAGTAAACTCAAAATGAAAAATGATGTTTGAAGTTTTTCTGTGAACATCTACGGTGGCCATCTTTAATTTCAAGATGGCCACCATTTTGACCTGTTTTTAAAATCAAGATCTAATATAGTTCTTCAACATGGTCATGTAATATATCATATGAAAGCATTTTACATTGTCTTTTCAGTGATGTACCTTATTCACTGACTTCTGTGGTAATCTTATCCCCAACAATAGAACAAATGATATATCGAAAGCTAATTTCTCTAGCAACACCAACCAACCTCCAAAGTCGTATTTTAATAAAATGTACATCGTTTCACTCAAAGTTGTAGATATACTGCACTATTGACTCAGCATTTCACTAGTTAATCATTTGAGTGAAAAAACATGAGAATACTTGCAGTATTATGAAGTATTAAAAATTACATAACAGAGTCATGGGCTGTGAAATAATGCCACCTCTACCGTCAGAGTCCGTCTCTTCTGGAAGAGTAGGAAAGTTGTTTCTGTTTAGGCATGACATAGCACAACTGCATCCAAGGGAACATCCCATGTTGTTCTTGGCGCAGCTACACCTGGATGAGGAGCATCTGCCTGTTGTGCATTTACAGGTGAGCAATTCTAGACACAGTGCTGGCATTCGTTTCTGGGTCATTGGGTTGGGTTCTATGACATCGTCTGTAGACGTCCACGTATACTCTTCTGGCGGTGGAATGTCAGCCTTTCCTTTGTGTGCAAAACACCATGTGATGCAAATGTGCTGATATCTGAGTAGAGATTGTGTGGTGGGAGTTTCTCCAGGTCTCCAGCTCTGTGGAACATGTCAGCTGTAAGTGTATTAATGCTAGTTGCAGTGGATGCCAGATTGTACACTTTGATGACAAATGTCTTTTTTATGTTGAAGGCACCAGTTTCTTCTGTTGGTTGTAACAAATATAGTTGTGCGATAAATATGTTCCAGGTCGACTTCTTGCCATAACCACTGAACTGGCTTGCTGTATGACAACCATGACCGCATGGAATGCTGGTAGAGCTGCTACAACATCTGGAGTGAGATTGATGTACATCATCAACTTGTATGAAAAGAGGGACCTCTGCAGTACTTGCACCCATCTATATCTGAGCAGAAAACCAATGTTTATGATGTATTAGCGGTACTAATGACAATGTGGTCGTATACATTGCAGGAGGCATCCATGACATTGATCATCATTCGTGTATCTGCCTCTTTATGTGTTTATAGCAGATTTGGTATTGCTGCAGATTAATCTAAGGAACATTACATCATCAACTGGTATGAATCGATGTGACAAGCTTTTGTCAGAGTTCATTGACAATCAATTGGCGGATAATGCTAAGAGTATTCATGACAAAATACCAGGAAATATGTCCAACAGTACATGTTCCACACTGTACACCATGCAGGTATCAAAGAAGTCAACTCTAACCAATACCTTAAGCAAGGAGGAAATATTTTCAGAAGGTTGCTGAGTGCCATCCAAAGTGGAAGAGAAGTAAACGTACCACATCTTCTAACACATGAGCTGTCCCAGACCCCACCTTCCCTGGCAACAACAGATGATTTACTTTGTACAACAAAGGTGCATTATCACATTTGCTTGCAGATTCTCATGCCACCATCAACTAATGACACCACATGCATTGTTATTGGTGGCATGGCTCTTGTACAGGCTATAGGCAAACTAAGCAAAGCTAGGACCTTTGGAGATTTGGCTCAAGTTTTCAATTGGAATGTGCTGGAGAACTTCAGTGAAACTTGTACTTAAGTCGATGATGTCTTTGACCAATATGTTGCAAAGTCAGTAAAATCTGCAACTCGGACACAAAGAGGTTGATCGATCAAAGAAATTTCGAAGAATAATAGATAAACGAGACATCCTTCTGCCGGCTTCATTGTCCAGTTTTATTGGAATGAGCGAGAACAAGCAAAATTTGATACAATTCTTGACCACAGAATTGCACGAACAGGCACAGCATCTCCATCATAATCATCAAATCATCATCATTGCAGGTGGATGAAGCAGCCCAGATATAGCAGTATTTTCCATAGATCAATCTGAAGCAATGACAAATCTACTGTCAACACATAAAGAGGCAGATACACAATGGTGATCAATGTCATGGATGCCAACTGCAATGGATACGACCACAGTGTCATTCACAGCCGAGACACTGATGTGTTAGTACAGTTGACACATCATAAACATTGGTTTTCTGCTCAGATATGGATGGGTGCATATCAGTTGATGATGTACACCAATCTCTCATTCTCTCAGATGTTGTAGCAGCTCTACCAACATTCCATGCGGTCACAGGTTGAGGACCTGGAACATATTTATCGCACAACCATATTTGTTGCAACCAACAGAAGAAACTGGTGCCTTCGACATGAAAGAGACAGACTCACTTGTCATCAATGTGTACAATCCAGCATCGACTGCAACTAGCATAAATACACTTACAGTTGGAGACCTGGAGAAACTCCCACCACCCAACCTCTACTCAGATATCAGCACATTTGCATCACATGGTGTTTTGCACACAAAGGAAAGGCTGACATTCCACCGCCAGAAGAGTTTACGTGGACGTCTACAGACGATGTCATAGAACCCAACCCAATGACCCAGAAACGAATGCCAGCACTGTGTCTAGAATTGCTCACCTGTAAATGCACAACAGGCAGATGCTCCTCATCCAGGTGTAGCTGCGCCAAGAACAACATGGGATGTTCCCTTGGATGCAGTTGTGCTATGTCATGCCTAAACAGAAACAACTTTCCTACTCTTCCAGAAGAGACGGACTCTGACGGTAGAGGTGGCATTATTTCACAGCCCATGACTCTGTTATGTAATTTTTAATACTTCATAATACTGCAAGTATTCTCGTGTTTGTTTCACTCAATTGAGAAACAAGTAAAATGCTGAGACGAAAGTGCAGTATATCTACAATTTTGAGTGAAACGATGTCCATTTCAATTTAAATCTAAATTTGGGTATGGGTTAAGGTCGCTAGAGAAATTAGCTTTCAATATTTTTATTTTTTTTCATTGTTGGGATCAATGAAATGTACATCATTGAAAAGACAATGTAAAATGCTTTCATATGATATATTACATGACCATGTTGAAGAACTATATTAGATCTTGATTTTGAAAACAGGTCAAAATGGTGGCCATCTTGAAATTAAAGATGGCCACCGTAGATGTTCACAGAATAACTTCAAACATCATTTTTCATTTTGAGTTTACTATTGTTGTGTTTTTAAGCATTGTTGCAATAATCCCACTCATTCACTACATCAACATGATCTACCACCATATCTCAATAAGCAATTTTCTTCAAAATTGGTTTTTGGGGGGTGGGGTGACATTGTATACAATATCTCAGCCCCTATGTAATATATTTTCATTTTGTTTTCTGTATAGGATAGTACAATGGTTCAGGCATATTTTAATACCCAGTTATAGTGGTTTTATTGTCACAATTCAATGGAATTAGTGTTTTACCTACTCACAAGATTTGAATATGAAGTAAAAAAACATTATTTTTATCAATGTTTCCACTGAGAATGAGAATAACAGTTATATGAAACAAAATGCTTGCCAAATTCAGATAACCGAACACATTACCTGTAATCAAAGACATAATTTGGATAGTTGAATGACTTTATGCATTTTCCCTTCAATTTATGCAATTCCGGCCCCCTGAAAATTCCTGCACACATTTGCAAGTTTACTACCCAATGAAAACTGTGTACAGATACCTCCTTTATGCAATAGAAAAGGTTTAAGGTATACAGGAAAATGTGGGAACGAAAATCTTGTTTTTCACCCCTGGCCAACTGACTAACATACAGTCATGGCACACCACTTTGTCTGTATCTCGAGAAAAGAAACTTTGTTTATATTATTTTGTCCTATTCTATGAAAGTATTATGCATCCTAGGAAAACAGTAAACTTTCACCTAATGTATGGAAAATATTATGAATGGTTAACAACATAGGTAAAGAATGTCTGGTAAAAACATAACATATAGTACTTGTGTGTTTGGCTCACAGTAACAGCGAATGAAACCCATGAGTCTCAAACCCGTGGCTATGGGCTTCACCACTCACTCACCCTAAGCTACTGCAGAGATCACTTATAACTGGAACATCACCAGTTTTTATTAACATTAGAAGAACATACTTATACATTTCTTTTACAAAACTTTCAGAAAGGAAGAAGGGCTGCAAGAGATCAAAATCTGAAGACAACATTCTGCAGGCCAATGACAGTTCAAGTGACATTGAAAACATGGAGGAGTCTTATCTTACACCACGTCTGATTGGTCAAGTGATGAGTCGAGATGATCCATACTACCAACCTTCACAGTCCAATCCCTTTGCATCCCATAAACGTTACAAGGATGGACACAAATTATTGGGAACATCCCGTGATGCAGCTGCCACCTATGACTTGCCTTCTCCCACGTACCCCTTCACCCCTCCCTGCACTCCCCAAACACCGGGGTCAGCTCGCCCCAGAGCAATGTGGGGCCGCAACTGTCACTCACTCCCCTCATCTCCAGTGCTGCTACGCAAAGCTGCGGAAAGGCTTCACATGGAGTCCCTTCATGGTAGTGCCAAGTGGAACTCCACTCAACTCAACACAAGAACACGATCCAAAAGTGCAATTTTATCTGAGAGCGTGGCCATGAAACTTCAGTATGAGTGGAACGACTGCCCTGATCCCATCAGTGAGAGTAGTGATGAGTCTGACACTTTCCATAGTGAATGTGCAATAGAGTCCCAGTCGTCTCACACAGACTCTAGTCAGCAATCCAACACTGCGGCACGCAGGCACCGCATGTTGTCTCGCAGGCAGCAAAGTCTTGACTCATCTTTTCTGTCCTCATATACCAAAACAAGCAACCTACTAGCTGTGGGGAACAAGCCACAACCCCAGCATTCTTCTCGGGACTTCAGCCCGACGCCTAGTGTACGCAGCTCATGTGAATCTTTTATGTCCATTGATGAACAATTTGTGTCTCCTGCCAGTTCCCTCTCCAGCTACAGTGAAACAAATGATTAGCTTCCCTTCCCTCAAATTCACAGTCCATTTCTCCTCCACTCCAGTACTTCTGTACCAATCAAAATAGCTGGAATGCGTGCAGTATCTAAAAGAAAGTGTTTTTTAGACTACCACCTTTGCAGTTACTGTTAGAATCGGGATGTGTGGATGCTGTATCAGTATGTGTTATTGTCTGGCATCCAGTCAGCTGAAGAAGTAGGGGATCACTTCAAACATGTACAGGTCCACTGTATGTCTGTGGAGAAGGTGATACAAATTTAGTTATGTGCTCAGAATGAATGGTGAAATCGTCTTTGTTGTTTTTGGTGTGTGTGAGGATGTCCAGGAACTGCTTTGTATATAATGGTTTTGTTGAAAGAAATGATCCTGCATCCAGTCATCACTGGGTGCCAGGGAGCTTCAGTTTCCCCATCCACCTGGTCTTCATCATCTCCAGCTTACCTCCTGGGCTGTCATGGAAACTACCCTGTCACCATCAGGGGGTGACAGTTGATTCTGTGAACACATGTAGATGCCCAGTTTCGGTACAGCTGAGGTGTACAGTAGGATGTTGTTTGTACAGCATGATTTGCATCTACATAGGAACATAAACCTCTTTGTGAATGATATGCCATTTTAGAGCCATTTTACTGTTAATGTATGAAGATATTAATCTGTTCATATCTATAATGCATATTTTTATATATCCCTTTTCCCTTTATATATTGCATCAATCAAATTGCTAAAAGTATTCCAAATGGATGAACATATTTATAGCACATAGCCAGTATTATTTTATGTACAGATATATTTCAGAGTTCACTTCTTATATTTACATAGTAGCCAATGTAAAACTTATGGTTCATTAATATACATTTCCACACATGTTAAGAAGATTAATTACTTTATGTCTTTCATAGAATATTAACAAATCTCATTAACGAGTTTTATATGTTTTATAGACCCAACTGTTATCTTGTTCCTGTGGCTATTGAGATTTAGCTATTCCGTTTGATCATTGTTCAGGACTGGCTGATAAAAATGCTGTACGCCATGTTTTACCTTCTGTGGAAAGGAAGGGGTGTATCTGCCATAATGACAGTGAAATATGGGGGGAAGAAGATACAGTGCAAGCTGCTACAAATTCCTGACACTTGCTGTTCACTGATGTGGCCTCCACCTACATGGTATCTGTTCCCTCTGTTACATTGACTGTATATTGTTGGTGTTTACATGTTATCATCGCCATTCATTCCATTTGTGTATGACAGCTCTTACTGTCCTTGTTTACAATGTATCACTCCCTGACCGCTCTTACTGTCCTTGTTTACAATGTATCACTCCATGGCCACTCTTACTGTCCTTGTTTACAGTGTATCACTCCCTGACCGCTCTTACTGTCCTTGTTTACAATGTATCACTCCCTGGCCACTCTTACTGTCCTTGTTTACAATGTATTACTCCCTGGCCTCTATTACTGTCCTTGTTTACAATGTATTACTCCCTGGCCACTCTTACTGTCCTTGTTTACAGTGTATCACTCCCTGACCGCTCTTACTGTCCTTGTTTACAATGTATCACTCCCTGGCCACTCTTACTGTCCTTGTTTACAATGTATTACTCCCTGGCCTCTATTACTGTCCTTGTTTACAATGTATTACTCCCTGACCTCTCTTACTGTCCTTGTTTACAATGTATTACTCCCTGGCCACTCTTACTGTCCTTGTTTACAATGTATCACTCCCTGGCCACTCTTACTGTCCTTGTTTACAATGTATCACTCCCTGACCACTCTTACTGTCCTTGTTTACAATGTATCACTCCCTGACCACTCTTACTGTCCTTGTTTACAATGTATCACTCCCTGGCCACTCTTACTGTCCTTGTTTACAATGTGTCACTCCCTGGCCACTCTTACTGTCCTTGTTTACAATGTATCACTCCCTGGCCACTCTTACTGTCCTTGTTTACAATGTATCACTCCCTGGCCACTCTTACTGTCCTTGTTTACAATGCATCACTCCCTGGCCACTCTTACTGTCCTTGTTTACAATGTATTACTCCCTGGCCACTCTTACTGTCCTTGTTTACAATGCATCACTCCCTGGTCACTCTTACTGTCCTTGTTTACAATGTATTACTCCCTGGCCACTCTTACTGTCCTTGTTTACAATGTATCACTCCCTGGCCACTCTTACTGTCCTTGTTTACAGTACAATTTCCCAAATGTTTAACTAAACATTTCCAAATGCTAACAAATGTTTTTGCTATGCAAAGGTGATTTCAATTATGATGGAATGAATTGAGAGAAAAAGACTTTAATTGTTCATTTTCAATTATTATAAGGAACCTTGGACATCATCAAAATAAGGACTGGGAAAGGCACTTAGTAAGTTAGCCTAGATAAATCCCAGGACATAAGCACACTGTTATTGGTGCAGGGGTCAAGGGTTGTACCTCAGATCTGATTTGGCACATGTTGGTGTAACTTGAAGCTCATCACTACTACATGTATATATATTAATATTTAGTGTGGCATTTTGGAGGATCATAAGACATATTGCATTGACAATATTTGGAATGGTATTCAAGAAGAAATCTCATAAACTATGAAATAGGCAAACATTTCCAAGGAAAGGTAACCACAGACCACTGGTTACATCTGGTCCAGAACTAAAGTCAATTGTCAGTGTCAATCTTCCAGGATATATTGATTACATCCAATAAAGAGGAGGCATATCAACTGTGTCTTCATGGATAAACTAATATCAACTCTAAGCATTTATTGAGTTTGTCAAAGTATATCTGAGTTTAGTATGTAAAATTGAGCCATGTATTTGTGATCTGTGAGATGTTTGAGATACAAGTTTCCTTGTGTGTTGAGTTTAATAGACCAGGGCCATTTGCACAACACAGACATATAGCTGCTATGGTTTTAAACATTTTAGAAAGTTTGGCCTTGGATAAGATATTACTGTTCTTTTGCACAAAGTAATTGTTGACTTAGATCATTGTAGGCTAACATCAAAATGTTGCAAGTGGTTTAGACCAGCAGATGGGCTTGGATAGTTGAAAGTATCATTTTCATACTACTCCTTGAAAAAAGAAGTCAAATACAATATGTTCTTTTTCTTTATTTTTAAGAGTCAGCAGTAACATGTCAGCAAGATTTTCCTGGGAGATAACACTCCATAACTGAACCTTTCAACCATAATCTCTGGGAGTGCTTTTCCTTTCATCTTCCACCGTTATGTTTGATCTCTTATACAATATTCTTTTTTATGCACAATTATCTGAATTTCTAATTTCTCCCTGTCAAATATATTGTGCGCTTTTACATACTTTCTGCAACACTAAGGTTCCCATGTGAAACAAAGGGAAAGTGGCAAATACTGTTTGCATCTCATTTAAAATTTGGGTCTAAAACTAAGGCTTTCCTTCACATAATTTCAAATTTGATTTCTTTGACAGCAAATAAATTGTGATGAGTGTGATGAAGGTTTTCCCTTTTGCCCCTGTGGGTACACATTCATCTGTTACAGTGGGTACACATTCATCTGTTACAGTGGGTACACATTCATCTGTTACACAGGAGTCCAATCAACAACTTTGTCACAAACTGATTCCTGTTCAAGTCATCTGCTGATTGAGCTAATGTTGTTTTGTACAAGCAGAATAAGCGTGAACTGTAGTAATTGTTGAGTGGCAGTGCCTAAGCCTGAGAGTAACAAAAACTACTTTGGGCAAGAAGGTGGTGCTGTGTTGACAGCACAAGTGTGATGTGTATTTCTGTGTCGGGAGGATCACAGTGAACATGGTTGCAGCAACAGATGAGTGCAGGGAGATTGCTTATTTATTTTATAATGATAAACCATCTTATCATGTTATATCCATTATTTTAAAACTATATACAGTTTCTGGTTTTAGTCTCTGTGAACCTTGCATGCTCCCTGTAGGAATGTTGTGGCAGTACCTGCTTGTTCAGCACCCACTGTATAGCACACAGGTTACAAGATACACTGCTCCATGTATTGATCAGCATGCCTTTCACCTTCACAGATAATATCACAGTTGATGTAATGATGTACTGGTAAGGCCAATGACAGCAAGTTTCATGAACTGGCTGCTGTATTTTTAGTTCCACTTATCAACAAAGTAAAATGGAACTCATATTTTACAACAGGGCTGTTTAGTGCATGTTTTTAGTCTAGAGTTTGTTTCATTTTCACCATTTGGGTCTCTGACTTTAACATTCTAGAAAGCAAGATGCAACTCATGTCAATCTTTCCTCTAAATACATACCCTCTATATGCTCAGTTCAATTATATCATTGCACTGTCCATAATTATTCACAATCACATTTTTGCCTCATGCCTCACTACATGTAGTTTACATTTGAAAAATACATTGAACTTTCAACAGAGTTGCAATGGGCAAACTATCTGTTTGCTTATTTGGTTCAGGATTGTTTATGATCCAACACCCAAGCTTGATCCGAATCATGGTTGGAATCTAGGTTCGCTTCGATTCTGTTTCTTGGTTTGTCTGGGTCACAACTGTGATTGTGAGTTTCACCTAAGTGGTAAACGTCCAAGACCTGCATCACTTTGGGATTTCCTCCTACAATAAGCTGACATGACATTATATATCTTGAATGCTGTTTAAAGCGACATTAATCCTAGCACATTCTCTCTCTCTCTCTCTCGCTAACTTGATCCTGACAGTGAAATAGTGGGCACATACTGCACATCAGTGTTCAGTGAAGTCCCTAAGTAGACAATTGTAGTCCCAGCATTTGTCACATGTCACTTATAGGGAAATTGCTTTGATACATACTCCCCCAAGCTCAGTTGCTCTACTGCATGAGCAGACTATGTTTTTTTGTGTGTAGCCTGTTAATGCAACAGGCAGAGTGAAGTCATTCAACTACCATACCTCATGCAGGTCTCAAATACTAGGCCTGGCCTGGCCTGGCCTGGCCTGGCCTGTACAGATCAGTGTTCAATATTGTATAGTTTTCACTTTGTACACTTTACAGGTGAGCCTCCAAACCTGCCTCTCTTTCTCAATATTACAAGATCTGTCATTTGTAAAGGCCATACAATCTGTGTTATATAATTCAAGACAATATCTCCCATAAACATATTTCTTTGAGAGGTTATTCAACACTCCAATAAACAATTTTAGACTGTGTTCACAGAAACCCATGAAGTTCATTACTCCAACATTGTTGACTTTGAGAGCAAACTGTGTGTGACTGTTGGGAGGGAGTTGCCCTTACACTGCACACATTGTATAACATGTTACAGGAATGTTTTTCATACATCACCACTCGCATGTTTCTGTAACCTACAACAAAGCTTGTCCCCCTCTCGAAGGCCACCATGCATAGAAACGTCGTAAGGCAATCAGAATACGCATCAGGATATGGTCCTTCGATCAATATAATCCTGAGTATTTAAATTATTATCTTCACAACTAAATATTCTCAACTATGTCATGGCTTGTATACCACAAATCTTAAATGCAAAGGTATATGAGATTTGAACTAATTATTTAGAAATTTGTACAAGAAAGCACTTTTATGAAAGGAAGCTATCGTAAAAGAAATCTGAAATTGTTAATGAAAACTTAATGTAATCATGGGTTATGAATGACTCTCATGACATACATATATTCTGGTTGATTAAACCTGTAAGACACTAGTATCATACTCACACACGACTTAATTAGCTAAATACCAACTTTACCAAAGCCGTTTATGTTATATCCAGCACATACTTGTACGCGCACGCTTTTACATTAGTAAATGTAAGATTGTAATTCTTCCTTTTCTCTAAACACCTAAACTTGAATGAGTTTTGAATATTGAAGCTTCTTGTTGTTTAATGTCACACTAAGCAATATTACACCTATATGACGGCTGCTCATACATAATCTAAACTTCACCAGGCAAACCAGTCATTGGTATTGTAAGCAACGATCCATGGGGTTGAGGTACGATGGTACCCATCAAGTTGCCGAGCCTGGCCTCGTATGACGTAGGGGAATCCCCGCTGGGTTCGGATATTAACATGGTCTCACTATGTTGTTGTATATGTTGAGAAATACTTCTATATATCTCTAGACATGGTGGATATGAAATTCCTTCATAAATTTATTGTAATTAATTCATATAAAATATGTGTACTATTTCTAAAGGCTGTCCATGAAAGGAGAGGGTGTTATGAAATAAATGAGTATGAAGTAATGTCATTTCAAGCATTGAAAAGACAATGTCAAATTTGCTACACTTAACTGAACATGTCTGATAAATTCTTTGTGGAAATTAGTTAAACCCGAAAACCACCTTCGTCTAGTCAGTTTTTTTCATCTAATTTTAATATCTTATTTAAAAAATAATAATTTGCTGATAAAAGATAAACAGCTGAGAAAGAATGAGTTGGATTGCTTGCCAAATATACTTTTGTACAAAAGAATATATTAGTATCAGGCAGGTTCAATGCTTTGACAACAGGAATAAGCGACCACTGTTGTAATACCTACATTAATTTTCCTATAAAAGGGTGCAGGTAGAATAAGAGTTATCGTTTTTGTGTGAAGTAGTTCTCGTGTCAAATATGGAAACCTTCGAGAGGGGCTTGAGTCCACATTAGGCTTGAACCGGAATGGGACAAGTTTGTCACGAATGGAATGTTTAAAATTGCAGTTTGTCGCTATGTTCCTGCACAGAATGAACTGGCTAATAAATTGTTCTTGTTGGATCCTGCCTTTTGTTATTCTGTTGGGACAATATATCTTGAGTGATGGAGTGTGGGGATCTCCTATGAATATGAGTGTATGCTGAAGCCTTAACATGCTTAAGGGGAAGTTGTTTTGACAAAAAATAGTCCAGCACCTGTTTTGCTCAGAAAAAAAATACATGTGCCCAGCATTGTTGGAAAGTAAGTTATGTGCTCCCTGCAGTTGAGTAAGAGTGAGTGAGTGAGTGAGTGAGTATGGTTTTACGCCGCTTTTAGCAATATTCCAGCAATATCACGGCGGGGGAACACCAGAAATGGGCTTCACACATTGTACCCATGTCGGGAATGGAACCCGGGTCTTCGGCGTGACGAGCGAACGCTTTAACCACCAGGCTACCCGACCACCCCCAGTTGAGTAAGACATGACTGAATACTTAGCTTCACCCTCTTTGGAATCTTCTTTGTCAATCTAAAGCACGCCTTTGAACCAACCATCAGCTGATGGTAATATTTGGTGCGATATTGCGAGATCTCATCAAAGCGTTATCTCCTTTGGAAGCCAGTTAATGAACACACAATGCCATTTAGAAAGTGGTCAAATATAAGAAATGTTACATTTGGGAGAACCCTTTCTTAGTTAAATACAAGTAGTTAAGCACATCAGTGTAGAACCCCTCAGGATTCTGGAACCAAGATGGCGGCACATCCGTTTCCGGTCACGTGACCTGCGCAGTGCATGATGGGACCCTGCGCGTGCCTCCAAGATGGCGTCGCTTCCGTTTCCGGTGGCGTGCGCCTCCAAGAGGGCGTCACTTCCGTGTCCGGTGGCGTGCGCCTCCAAGAGGGCGGCACTTCCGTTTCCGGAGGTGCACGCCTCCAAGAGGGCGTCGCTTCCGTTTCCGGAGGCGCACGCCTTCAAGAGGGCGTCACTTCCGTGTCCGGTGGCGCACGCCTCCAAGAGGGCGTTGCCTCCGTTTCCGGGGAGAAGGAAGGGGAAAACCCGGAGAAGCGCCCGTCAAAGGTGAACGGGATCGACATGGAAAGAAGCGCGTCAAACATCGTTTGTGGTTGTGGTGGTTGTTGTTCTAAACATAGACGGGGTGGCGGTGGTGAAGGGAGGGAGGGAGGGAGGGAGGGTGGTGGTGGTGGTGAAGGGAGGGAGGAAAGGAGGAGGAGACGGGTTCATGGTGTGGTTTGGAGGGTCGTCAAAGCAAAGGAGGAAAGTTGTCTTTCGGGAGAGATGGGTGGCCCTGAAAAGGGCCGTTTTGATGTTTACATGCATGTGCACGCCATGGTGCAAAGGCACGGGTGGACATTCATCTGTCTCCTGACAGGACACCTACCGGTGTGCGTTAACCGCCGCACGTAGGTGTCCTTGAGGATGGTCTTACAGTACACACATTGAAATGTACCATCCCGTGCCCTTGTGCCAAGGGCGTACACAGGCAGGCCCCCTTGGCATGTACCGCATTGCCATGGTGGAGGCAATGGCAATGGCGGTACTGCTTCTTTCTTCTCCAACTCCGAGCGACACCCTTTGCACAGTGGCAAAGGGTGCACCACTGAGGCTAGCTCCAGATCCCAGTTTTCAGACATTCTTGATTTTTCGAATCAATTTTACAAGTGACACTGACCCACTCGAATCCACTGTTGTTTTATAGGAGAGGTACTGACATCCTCCCTCCTGGTTGGTTCGCCAGGCCGCAGCTCCGATTGGTTCGTTCCGGGGCCTGGTCAGCACCTCGGTTTTCCAAAACGGACCGACCCCTGTGTTTCTTTTCCATAGGAAATGGATTTTACCATGGGAGAGAAAGCACAACCCCGGTTCGGCCAATCAGAGCCCGCCATGGCCCGAGCGCCGCTTCTGATTGGTCGATAACCCAGGCTTCGGATTGGTCCGATTTCGATCCGGTTTTTTTTCTTCTTGGGTAGCCTTGATATTTTTTTGAGGTAGACGGTCGTCTGAATGCTAAAGGAAGGTGGACCTTCATAGGTAAACATGAACGTGGGAATGCCTATGTATGTTGTGTCACTCCCATGCCAATCGGAATGTCATGTGTGCGTGTGTGTGTGTGTGTGTGTATGTCTTCAAACAGACGTTGACGTTGATGCATAGAATAGCGTGTGGTCAGGCAAAACGTGGTGTCTTGTGTGTGTGTATTGAGTAGTGTCGTATTGAGATGAATAGAGAAAGATCGATACACCTACGTGACGTTAAGTTTGCACACGTCATGGACTTCGTGTCGCGATGTGAACGTCATGTACTTTGTGTGTTGCCATGCAAACGTCGTGCCCTGTGTGTGTGTGTGTGTGTGTGTGTGTGTTTTCAAATTGGGGTAGGGGTTGGCAAAGCAAAGGTAGAAAGTTGTCTTTTGGGTGAGATGGGTGGCCCTGAAAAGGGCCGTTTTGGGAAAGAAGAAAACTTTTCTGCTGCTGTCCAAGAAGAATCATCATGTCCAAGCTTATGACAAGACAAGGATCGTCGAAGGGGTACTTGCTGTCATCTGGGTATACCATCTGGGTATGTCATCAGGGTGCCCTACGTGACACCAATTGTAGGGTCCAAAAAAAAAGAAAAGCTTGTAGGAAACAGGAAGCGGAAACAGACTGAACCATCCACAACAACAGCAGTAGACAAACGGGAACTGGAACGGGAACTGGAACAGGAAATTGAACGGGAACGCAGGACACGGGAAACGTCCTCCTAGGCAGTTGGCTCTGCTACGTCATTCGTGTACCTCTGTTTCTCTTCGCAGAGATAGTGTAGTTGTAGTTGCTTCTGGTGTTTCACCAGCCCGGTTAGCTTGAGGTAATCGCAGTCTGGGGACCACTTGTGATGTGCCGCCCAAGGATTGTCGTGGGGTGCCCATTGTCTCAGCCGCACACCACATTGGAAACAGCACACACCATCGGCACCCTGAGTGTAGACAAAGCCCGCATGAGCCATCTCTTCAGCAGTCTGATACATTTGCGTGGGCCACGTCTCAAACGAAGCGAGCCTTCTTTCAAAGCGTAGATAATAGTGCGATGGCGTTTGACTGAGCAGTGACACCGCCTCCTCGGCATGACTCTTACTCCAACATCCACGAGTATCTGTACCATCCATCCCCACATCTTCGCCACGCGTCGTCGTCGTACCACTCTTCTTTGTTTCAGCCATTCTTGATTTTATCACATCAATTTTACAAGTGACACTGGGCCACTCGAATCCACTCTTGTTTTATGGGTGAAGAACCGGATCGAAATTGGCTGCTTCCTGGTTGGTCCAAAACGCAACGCACCGATTGGTTCGTTCCGGTGCCTGGCCTGCACCTGGGTTTTCCAAAACGACCCGACCCTTGTGTTTCTTTTCCATAGGAAATGGATTTTACCATGGGAGAGAAAGCACAACTCGGGTCGGGTGCTGTCTTCTGATTGGTCGAGGCTGTCTTCTGATTGGTCGACAATCCAGGCTTCGGATTGGTCCGATTTCGATCCTGTTTTGGGGAAGGGTTGTCCACCCATCAGACGTTCAGACCCTCTTAGAGTACAGGCGTTCATCAGACACACATCGCTATCATGACGAGCAACCAAAGTACGCCCTATCGTTTGGAGAGGAAAGATACCACCCGCTCCAGACGGTTAAGAACTGCTAATCATACCTATCGTTTGACTTTCAACCCAGACTACTTGGACACCGTACCACCGGAACGCGTCCCCATGGAACTGCCAGCTTTATTTGACAGGGTGATCGATGACTTTTATGAACAGATGTCAGGTCAGAAGGGAGACCGTATTGGTCTAGGTATCGATCATCCCGCTTTGAACACTCCCATACGGATTCCCTTTCGACGTTTTGAAGATCTCCATGGGGTAACTATTTTACAGGCCGTGGAAAAAGTCCAACAGTCCAACAAAGACCTGAACATCGATGACACCATGGATGTGACTTTAGTACACGTCGCAGATCCCGACAGGCTAGGATCGGGCAGTGGTGCTCCCTGGCTGAAAAACATGATTGGACTCGAAGCTTTTTTAACACGCAAAAAGTGTATTGTATGGATCAAGAACGAAGATCAATCCTGTTTGGCACGGGCCCTGGTGGTGGCCCCCAAGCCTCACCCTCTGACCCCAGCATGGACCGCCCAGCGAATGAGATTGACGAGAACGAAATGCGTCGACGTTCAAGGCCTACGGGCACGGGCCTTGTTTCGACGCCTTGGCCTGCCTGAAGGTCCCTGTCGGGGGCTGGACGACCTCGCACGCGTGGGACGGGCCTTGACCCGTCTGAATTATCAACTGAAAGTCTACAGTCAAGAGGTGGGTCAGAGACTGTTGTACAAGTGTGATGAGGCTCCACCCCACGCCACGGTGCTGCATCTATACCATCATGATCAGCACTACGATGTCATCACTTCCATGTCCGCTTTTTACGGGTCTGTCCATTACTGCGAACGCTGCGACAAACGTTACGACCATCCCGAAAACCATCCCTGCACCAAGGAATACCGCTGTCACCGCTGCTTCTACTCTAGCTATTGCGGACCCCAGGAAGAGCACGGGATCCCTTGCTTGACATGTCAAGGTTGGTTCCCCAATCCAACGTGTTACACCCGGCATCTCCAGTCACCGTCAGAGGGAAAACCCAGCGCCTGTCAATTGATTCACAGGTGCCCGACCTGTTTTCAGCTGGTCCGCGTCTTGGAGACCCCCATGGTTCACCACGAGTGCTTCGACGAAGAACATCCCTGCTTGGTGTGCCGAGAACCCATGACCCCAGACCATCGCTGTTACATGACGCCTCTCCGTGAAGAAAACGAGGAGGAGGGGGTGGGGGAGGAGGGGGAAGAGGAACAACATCACGTACAAGACGACGTCCAATACGTCTTCTACGATTTTGAATGCATGCAAGACACGGGGGAGCACATTCCAAATTTGTGAGTGGTGCAACTAGGATGTGGATGATGCATCAGTGAAGTGAGCAAGAACTTGTGCGAACACTGTCCATGGAGAGAAGAAGGGTATGGTCCCAGCCGTGAGATCGTGTTTCGAGGGCCCACCACGCGACATGATGTGTGTGTGTGGTTGACCACGTTGTCTGAAATACCCAAGAAGAAGCCCAACCCGGAGGAAGAGGAGGGCAGCACACGCAAGGGCACAACAGCCCACCTGGGGAAAAAAGAAAACGGGATGGCACCCCCTCAAGAAAGGACGCTTCCAAACGTCAACGGCATGCATCACCCCAACAGGAGGTGGAAGAGGCCATGGAAGTGGAGAATACAAAGAAGCCAAAGAACAAGAACACCTCCTGCCATACAGTCCCGAAGGAGGATCGCATTTATGTGATGGCCCACAATGCACGATCCTATGATTTACACTTAATCCTGAAGGGTCTGTCCCCCCTCCTGGTGACACTCCCCACCAAGATTCGACATGGCCAACAAATTTTGCAGATGACCCTGGGACGACTGTGTTTCGAAGACAGCTTAAATTTCATCCCTTACCCCCTGAAAGCCTTTCCCAAGAGCTTTGTGTTGAAAGAAATGAAGAAAGGGTACTTTCCACACTTTTTCAATACGAGAGTCAACCAGACCTACAGAGGTCCCTATCCACCAGCCATCACGTACGATCCCGATGGCATGTCTCCCGCGGAACGCACAGCCTTCCTCCAGTGGCATACCCAAAAAGTGCAAGAAAGAGCCTTGTTCGACTTACAAGAAGAACTTTTAGCTTACTGCCAGAGCGATGTGGACATTTTGAGATGGGGATGCGCCGACTTCCGACAGAACGCCATCCACTCGGTGGGCATGGATCCCTTTGTGGAAGTGATGACAGCTGCTGCGTTCACCATGAAATCCTTCCGAAAACACGACCTGAAACCCAATACCATCGCCATTCTTCCACCTCAAGGCTACCAACCCAAGAGAAACTATTCCCAGGCCTGTATGCACTGGCTCCACTATCTGATGGAAAGGGACCCCCATCTGCACCTCCAGCACGCCAGGAATGGCGGTGAAAAAGAGTTCACCTGTGGAGAGGGCCAACATCGGTACAATGTGGATGGGTACGATCCAGCGACAGGCACCATCTACGAATTCCTGGGCTGTTTCTGGCATGGGTGCAAGACCTGTCACAAGACCCGACGTGGAGAACCGCATCCCGTCCTGGGCTCATCGTTGGGAGCCCGTTACACCGACACCCACTACCGCTTGAGTCTCTTGAGTCAACACCCTGAGGTGAAACGGGTCGTCGTCCTGTGGGAGCACGAGTTTACGAAAATGCAACGGGAGGACTCCGCTCTACGTGCTTTCTTGCAGGGACCCCACTGTCGTCACGTCCCTGGGCCGCTCAACCCTCGCGACGCCTTCTATGGAGGACGCACCAATGCCACGCGATTATGCTACGAAGCCCAAGAAGGTGAAACCATCAAGTACATCGATATTTGTTCCCTTTATCCCTACATTTGTAAGACCGGAGCGTTTCCCACGGGACACCCGACCCTTCTCCATCAACCCCCTGTGGACACGTTGTTTGAACTGAAAGGTCTGATCCAATGCCGTGTCCTACCCCCTAAACGACTCTACCATCCGCTACTGCCTTACAGATCGGGTGGCAAACTGCTCTGTCCTTTGTGCCGTACGTGTGCCGATACCCGGTCAGACTCCCCCTGCGAGCACACGGACGAAGAGAGGTCATGGGTGGGGACGTACGCCACCGTAGAACTCCAGGAAGCCGTGAAGAAGTATGACTACCGGGTGCTTCAGATCTACGACGTTTGGCATTTTGACACCTTTGCACAGCATGACCCTGACACCCAGCAAGTGGGACTCTTTGACACTTACATCGATCGGCATTTCAAGGAGAAGCTCGAAGCCAGCGGATACCCCGAAGGATGTACGGATCACGACGCTTACATCCAGTAGATCTACGACAAAGAAGGCATTCGGTTGGACAAGGACCGCATCGAAAAAAATCCAGGACGCCGCACGATTGCCAAGATGCAACTGAATTCGCTCTGGGGCAAGTTTGGGCAACGGGTAGACTACAGTCAGAACGTCTATATGAACGATCCTGCACAGTACTTTGCCTTGTGGAGGGATGACCGCAATACCAATACCATCGAGGATGTGGCCGTTGTCAACGAACACATGGTGGAAGTGACCTATACCCAGCAGAAAGAATTCCAAACCCCTCATTCTCATTTCAATGTCGCCATCGCTGCTTGGGTCACCGCCCAAGCACGTCTCAAGCTGTACGAGACCCTTGCCCTGGTGGGCCGCAGGGTCTTGTACTTTGACACGGACAGCGTCATTTACATTCATCGACCCCACGACGCGAATCCAGAGCTGGGTCATTCGTTGGGTGAGTTTACGGATGAACTGGACGGAAACACCATCAAGACGTTTGTGTCAGGAGGTCCCAAAAACTATGGCTATGAGTTAATGAACCCCAGACCCGATGGAACGCGCACGACCTGCAAAGTGCGAGGGTTCACTTTGAATTACCGAAACCAATGCCATCTCAACTTTGACACCATGAAAGGACTGATACTGGGACAACGGTCTGGGAAAGAGGAGGAGGAGGAGAAAATCAGTTTGGATTACCCTCATCAGATCATTCGAAAAGGACCTCGGCACGAAAACGCACTCGTGACCCGCCCCACCCGAAAAGACTATCGTACCGTGTACGACAAGCGACGTGTCGTCTACGACGAAACCACAGGCCTACCTGTAGACACGCTCCCCTTTGGGTACAGAGACGACTTTCTATAAAATGATATACCATTGGGGTATGACAGGGGATCCTACAGAAAAAAAAACGGATCGAAATCGGACCAATCCGAAGCCTGGGTTGTCGACCAATCAGAGGCCGTGCTCGAGCCATGGTGGGCTCTGATTGGTCGAACCGAGGTTGTGTTTTCTCTCTCACGCTACAAGCCTAACTCTATGGAAAAGAAACACAAGGGTCGGTCCAGTTTGGAAAAATGGAGACTCAGACCAGACACCGGAACGGACCAATCAGAAAGCAGGACCTCCGTGGCTTTTAATACGACCGATGCTCTCCGGTCATCACTTTTCACTGAACGGACCAAGCAACCACATCGCCCCCTCTGATTGATGTTCCTCACGTTGTGTTGGTTGTTGGCGTTTTATCTGGAAGAAACACGTGTTTGGAGAGAGTACCATCAAGTGTTGACACACCTCCGTGAAGACTTGGAAAGAAACAACAACAACAACAACGAACAGAACATCCGGACAACATCATGTCGAAACGGTTGAATGACAAGACACGAAGCGACATGAGTGGCCAAGGAAGCAGTGGAGATGGGAACGGTGACATGACTGCTGAACTGTGGGGTGAAGTGTACGACTTGCTGTGTTTAAAGATGAAGACCGACGACGCGTACGCCAAGTTACGTGCGAAGGGCGACAACCTGATGTGCGAACAGATACGTTCAAAGATGAGGAAGCTGACTGAACCCGAGAAAGGCACATCGAAGAAGACGATAAAGAAGATCCAGAAGAAAAAGACAAGCAAGCCCACAGCCGTTGTGATCCCCACAGCAGCAGCAACACCCACCACCACCACCACCACCACAGCGCCAGTCCCCACCACCACAAACGATGTTTGACGCGCTTCTTTCCATGTCGATCCCGTTCACCTTTGACAAACGCTTCTCCGGGTTTTCCCCTTATCCTCCCCGAAAACAGAGGCAACGCCCTCTTGGAGGCGTGCGCCACCGGACACGGAAGTGACGCCCTCTTGGAGGCGTGCGCCTCCGGAAACGGAAGCGACGCCCTCTTGGAGGCGTGCGCCTCCGGAAACGGAAGTGCCACCCTCTTGGAGGCGCACGCCACCGGACACGGAGTTGACGCCCTCTTGGAGGCGCACGCCACCGGAAACGGAAGCGACGCCATCTTGGAGGCACGCGCAGGGTCCCATCACGCACTGCGCAGGTCACGTGACCGGAAACGGATGTGCCGCCATCTTGGTTCCAGAATCCTGAGTGGTTCCAGAATCCTGAGGGGTTCTACACTGATGTGCTTAACTACTAATACAGATTTTAGTTTGAGTCCTATTCAGGATTCAAACACAAACTGCCAGTTTGAGGCACCTAATTGCCAGCACACAAAGTCAGCAATTTGACCCACTCAGCCACCGAGGCTTCCACGAAAATGAAAGTCCGACAACTGGTAGTCCAGATCATGTACTTTGTGTTCCCCTCTGACAAGCCTTGGTGGCTGATGGGGGTTAGATCGCTGACTTTGTGTGCTGGCAATTAGGTGCCTCACTCTGGCAGTGTGGTATGAGAATCCTGGATGGGACTCGAAGAAGAAAGTATGAGAATCTGTACTTTACTATAAACTTGTTCTCCCAAATATAACTAGAGTTAATGTTTATCATAAGTTGTATTGTTTTCACATTCTGTAAACCAGGCAGGTTTAATTGTTATGGGTACAATGTGTGAAACCCATTTCTGGTGTCCCCTGCCGTAATATTGCTGGAACATTGCTAAAAGCAGAGTAAAACCATACTCGCTTACCCACTGTAATGCAGAGACATAGCATTCCAGAGTGATGATATATCTGTCTCTCAATTGTAAGAGTTCATGTAAAATTACTGATAACTTTTATATGTTACTGTCTATAATGCTTGTTTTTGTCATTCGATAAACACAAACAACAGAATGAGTAATAGTCCTTTATTTTGATATAAAACCCTTCAGCTCCCCCTGAAAGTACCTTCAATGAAAGGCTTTTCCTTGACCTGGCTGTGAAGTGTAACCCTCGAGTATTGTACAAGAGTTCTACTTCCTGGAAACTGGAAACATGTTCATCATGCTCCACAACTTGTGTAACAAAAAAAATAACACCATAGCACTGTAACTCATTTGGATATGTAATTAAGAGTTGAGTAAAACAAATAACTGTGATAATCTGCAATATTCAATGTAATATTATGAATCAGTAATGCAAGTCTCAGCCCATGCTAGAGAAGTTAAAAACTACTTTAGGTGATGAAACTGCTTTTTGAGAATGTGCGACTCTACAGTAATGTACTTCAGTAAGCATCTCTTATCTAGTGACCTTGTCCCCTGACATTCTCATGACCTGACATGGCCAAGTGGGTTGAAAGTTCAGGATAAGTAGTTCCATAAGCATGAGTTGTCTTGAATTACTTTTTCTTAAAAAAAAAACAACTTCACTAACTTTGATGACATTATAACACTTGGACCTGTTCATGCTTATGGTGATGATGGATAACATTGCCATGACAAACGCACTTGACAAACTTATCTGGACAAAGACTCTGTAGCTCACTTGAATCTTTCTGGAATATTGGCAATATTGTAAATACGATGGAACTTCTGTCCGGTGAACCAATAATACCACATGAATAACTGACATGTATATAGTTCATATAGTTGCCATGGTGGTCACACAAAATCCTTTTACGGGGTCGATTTAACTGCTGGCCCATTAACCCGTTGTCAGTTAAAATTACAAAGGGCTTAATGGTTAACTCAAAGAAACGGTAGAATGACAACTGGCTGCCATTTTGTAATGTTGTGTAACATTTGCTCATAAATCACCATGGGTGGAGGCAAATGGAAGTTTCAGGGGTGTGGAGTTTTACATTTTTCAGGGCCCCACTTGGTAGCTTGTGACCTCGGTTTCGGACGCTTTGTAGCCTCTACCAGTTAGTTATTGGCCAGTTTGTTTGATGAAGGGTAAGTAACTTTTAAAAGGTACAAGCCCTGCTGACTACACAAAAATTTCTTATGTCTACCCCTGTTTTAGCAATTCTTAAAGATCGATTGACCATTGAAACAAATTCACAAATTGATATCACACACTGAAACATGTATCAATAAATTCAAGGACTATGAGCAAGGGTCATACTGAGATAAGGTAAGTAATGCTTGTACATACATTTCTTCTCAATAAAGGGCCCAAATAAGATCATTTTCGTATTTGAAATAAGACCAAAATTACTAAGATGATGAACTTGTAAGCATAAGCATTTCAATAATACAAAGGTATTTTGGAGGTCCAGACTATTTCTTAAAAGACAATGTCACATGTCAATATCCAGCCAAATTATACAGTTAAGTGTAATCATCAAGTGATGTACGAGAGTTCTGCTTCTCGTTCCAACTCAACAAAAACCCTTTCATACATCATGCTCCACAAATTATGATCTCTCAGACAAATATTACAGTGCCAAGTCACTGCAGCTCACCAGGATATCTAGTCAACTGTTTTAGATGTCAACATATTCAGTATATATAATAAAAAAGTGGTAAGCATTGATATTCAAATATTTTAAGCTTAAAATACTGAGGACCTACAACACTAATGATTTGAACAAAATATGTCATCATAAGAAGAAACCTACAAGCCAATGTTCAGTTAAAGTGCAAAGCTCTTCCCTTGTCACCATTTAAGTAGTCTGTCCCAAGAAAGAATCCCCTCTTTAAAGTGCACTTACCCTTTTCCTCAATGGCCGACACAAAGAATGTTTTGTTCTGACCAGTCCAGAGTTAACTGGTTGTGCAGTTTTGGCCTGCTTGGACTTTAGCTATTTTCTCTACTACCACAAGGCATAGGATGGTGAAACTACAACCTCTCCTAACATTGCTCAAACCATTTCTGTTTGATATATCTTTTTGGAAACTTATATTTCTTTTATGTTGTGCTATGTATTTATGTTTATGACAGAGTACTAACAACAAAATGACAATGATTTGAACAAATTATGATATCATTAGAAGTACCAAGCATGCCTAATAGTAGTCAGTCCCCCAGTTTCACAGGAGAAGATGTTTACAGAGCTGAGAATGCCTTTTTAAGAGGCTGTGGTGAAACATGTAAGGGTTGAATAGAGGTAAAAATTCATACCATTGCAAAATACTGAACAAATCAGCTGATATTCTTGGGGTGGGGTTGGGGAGCCTGGGATCTTATCGAAAAATACTGTCCCCCAAAATTCTTGAAAAAAAATAATTCTGCTTCAGTCTGTTGAAAAAAAGAAAAGATTGCCCGCTAAAAAATTTACATTGTTGCAAAGTGTTTTTCATGCAACAATATTCAGGCTCATAGTTTAAAAAAAAAATAATTTAGTCTTGTAGATGTAGCTGAATAAATATCTAATCTCTATACAAACTCCCAGATATATAAGTTTTTAGCCGGAATAAAGGAAAACAATGAAACTAGAAACAATTTAGTTCAAATAAAACCAATTAGAACTTGGGAATTAGCAATCTAACCTTCCACATTTCCCCTGGGAAACATACAAGATAGCTCCTTAGGAACTTTCAGTCATGTCATGTGACTTTGTTAAACAAGGAGAGTGAGAACACTGCATGCTGTCTTCCATACTGAAAATGACAGTTGAAATAGCCAGTGTAACAGGTTTGAACAAATGTAACTATACACATGGCTTACAACATGTAGTAGAATGTAACTGACTTGGGCTATATCACCACCTTAAACTAAACTACAATTCCTCACATATGTTAAAGGCTAATATTAATAAATTTACTAAATCATGTTTAATACTATGAAATGGAAAATAAATATCCCCATGAACAGGATTGGAATGTTTGATATGAGCTAATATCATGAAGGCACAATGGCTGGATAAAATCATTGCAAAATTCTATTATTCCTCTTTTTACTGATGACTGCACCATAAACCAGCTAAGCCACATTTGACCTGGCACCCTAGACACCAGGTGTTAACCTACACCAGACTCACTCACCAGACATCCATACAACAGAGGACAACTAGAATAACTGCAGGCATATATTGTATTATTATTAGTTATCTGATGAACCTGTCAGTATTGAGTATTCTGGTTTCTCAAAACATATTACAGTTACACACACTACCATTGCAAAACTTAGCAGTAGTATCCATTGTGTAGAGATATAACTCCTCTTGGTTACTAAAATGTACAAACATTTCATGAAAATCCTAAACACCATGAGAGTTCTCTGTTATGAGAGATGAAGATGAGATAATGGGGTACAAGAATGAATGTATAGGGTAATCATGGTAATGTCACCGGGCTGCCTCCCTCCCTCACACAGAGGCCACTTGAATGTACAACACTGGACTGGGTGCTCAGTTACTGGGCTACAAATGTAGACACACTTGCAACTATCAGATTGTCAGTACTGGTAGTTCTGATGCAGCATTCAGGTGTAATACCATGCCTCCATAACACACCAATGCAATTATCATGTATCGGTAATATCATGAATATAACAATAGAAAAAAACAACAAAAATGTTTAATCACAAAGTCTTCACAACAATCTTGGATGTTAGGTTAGTATGAAAAAAACAACCCACTTTGTATTGTGCACATTAACACTGTAACAAACTCAACATATGTCTGCGTACTTGACACATCTCCCTCTGTGGAAACCACAGTCCTGCTGCCACATCCACATATGATCTCCCTTTGTGGCAACAACATTATAATAGGAATATTTAGTTTTGGGATTGAATTAACTAAAGTTTTTTCCTTACTGAGATAGTCAAACTACCATCATCACTACTGACAAGACTAGAACAGAATGAATGCCCTTGACATGGTGGTGGTGGTGGGCAGAACAAACGTACTAGTCTCTACATAACACAATAAATCTGGCACTGGTAACTGCTAACAGAGGTAGGAAAATGTGTTTTTAACACTACATGGGTGTATTATTGCAGGGACTAAACAACACCTGGCAATTTTAGTACTTTTCAACATCCACTTCTAATATATTACAGTTGAATCTAGGAACATTCAACTTAACACACAAACAAGCTCTATGGGATTCACAATTGATTTCCAAACACAATCTTTAGGAGATTGATTCACCATTAATTTCCACCCACACAGACAGAATCTAGTTACCTTCAATATCCACCCACACAGACAGAATCTAGTTACCTTCAATATCCACCCACACAGACAGAATCTAGTTACCTTCAATGTCCACCTACACAGACAGAATCTAGTTACCTTCAATATCCACCCACACAGACAAACTATAGTCACTTTCAATATCCACCCACAAAGACAGACTATAGTCACCTTCAATATCCACCCACACAGACAGACTATAGTCACCTTCAATATCCACCCACACAGACAGACTATAGTCACCTTCGGTATCCACCCACACAGACAGACTCTAGTTACCTTCAATATCCACCCACACAGACAGACTATAGTCACTTTCAATATCCACACACGCAAACAGACTCTAGTTACCTTCAATATCCACCCACACACACAGAATCTAGTTACCTTCAATATCCACCCACAGACAGATTACAGTCACTTTCAATATCCACCCACACAGACAGACTATAGTCACTTTCAATATCCACACACACAAACAGACTCTAGTTACCTTAAATATCCACCCACACAGACAGAATCTAGTTACCTTCAATATCCACCCACACAGACAGATTACAGTCACTTTCAATATCCACCCACACAGACAGACTCTAGTTACCTTAAATATCCACCCACACAGACAGAATCTAGTTACCTTCAATATCCACCCACACAGACAGACTATAGTCACCTTCAATATCCACCCACACAGACTATTGTCACTTTCAATATCCACACACACACACAGACTCTAGTCACCTTCAATATCCACCCACACAGACAGACTATAGTCACCTTCAATATCCACCCACACAGACAGACTATAGTCACTTTCAATATCCACACACACAAACAGACTCTAGTCACCTTCAATATCCACCCACACAGACAGACTATAGTCACCTTCAATATCCACCCACACAGACAGACTATAGTCACCTTCAACATCCACCCACACAGACTCTAGTCACCTTCAACATCCACCCACACAGACAGACTATAGTCACCTTCAATATCCACTCACACAGACAGACTATAGTCACCTTCAATATCCACCCACACAGACAGACTATAGTCACCTTCAATATCCAGTGTTATCCACCCACACAGACAGACTATAGTCACCTTCAATATCCACCCACACAAACAGACTATAGTTACCTTCAGTATCCACACATACAGACTCTACGAGATTCACCTTAATACCTCTACACACAAACTCTAAGAGATTCACCTATAATTTCTACTCATACAAAAATACTCTAGGCGATTCATTTTCATCTTCTTCGCATGCATGGATGCACCAACGCACGCACACAGGCATGCACGCTCACACAAACTCTAGGAGATTCACCTTCGACCCATCCACATCCAACTTAGATGTGCAACCAAACTTTAAACCCAAGCGCCTCCTCATGATCTGCACCTGATATCTAGCCCTACATCTGTATCACTCAAAGTTACAGAGGTGAGATAGGTTTTTGATTACGCAAAAACCAGTACCCTTCCATGATACAACAAGGGCGGTCGAGTAGTTTAGTGGTTGAAGTGTTCGCTCGTCACGCCGAAGACCCGGGTTCAATTCCCCACATGGGTACAATGTATGAATTCCATTTCTGGTGTCCATCGTCGTGATATTGCTGGAATATTGCCAAAAGCTGCGTTTAACCTCACTCACTCACTCACTATAATACAACAAAACAATTGATTAAATTTGACTCCAATATGCTAAATTACAACCTTCAGAATCTGAAATGTTCACCGATCAAAATTCTCACAACCACAGATTTTACAATTAATTCTCATATACCATAATTGCATGTTTATACTGCCATTACCAACCATTGTACCACAATCACCTATCACAGCAAACACATGCCTATTGTACAGCTGTACAGAGAAAAGTCTGCCCAGACACATGGCACTTAGTACTTACACCACAAATGTTTTAAAGTTTTACTGCATACAAATCTCTTGCAGTAAGTCGTGATTAAGAGTGTAACTGATGTCACTGATTAATGTTGATCACCAAAATCATGACACTAAGTCCATGAATGTTGAGTGCAACACACAAAAGCATAAATGTTGTAAATAACCTTTATGACAATATTTTTCTTGTCACCAAATCTGTTGACAAAACATGAACACTAACCAGCTTTAACGAAAAGAACAACTTCATAAGTGTTCAAAACACATAAAATAAATGAGTTGTGTTATTCACCATGTCTGTGGCCAATTCGTGCACTACAGCAACAGGCTGGAGGAACTGCCAAAGACTAAACCATGTGTGTACATGTCTATATACTTTCTAAGGGTTGTAATTGCTTGCCATTGCAGCATTTGACATTGTCACCTAAAACATATCAGTAATTATAATGTAGAGTACAGAAACACCAATAACAGGAGGACGACCTGTCTGTGTACTGCTTCTCATAATCAACATTCCTTATTTACCGGGTACATGTATTTCAGCGAAATAACATTAAGTTGTTTTGAGTTTTTCTATATGTTGCTTAAACTCTGAACTTCACTTACTAAAAAAACGAAACACAAAGTTCACTTAATATGCTTATGTGTATGTTGTATCAGCCCAAATGAAATAGAAGTGAAGACTGTTTGGACATCAGAAGCAAGTGCTAGGTAGCTGTAGGGGTAGGCAAACATGAAGAAACACGATACCTATACTGCACAAGTACCTATCTGTGCCTACTACCTACACAAAGCAACTTTCGTAAGTCTATATTCAACAATGGGAGCTACACTATTGCAGCGCTAAGATCGCTTCATGCAAGTGACCAAAACACTTGGACATTGCTGTCCTACATGTCTCCACTGTCTGTTAATCTACAGGTATTATAACCAAAATAACCAGCCTTCCCATACTATCAATTTGACATTTATCTTTGTCCTTCAGGAACTTGATCAAGCCAGATTAATTTAAATGTTTTATATTTCATTTCAAGAAGTTTTGTTACACAATTTTTGAATGTAACTTGTGAAGTAGCATGGATGAAAGAGTGTGATGATCGTGGACCAGTCTGCCACAGCCACTCACAACTAGCGGGGCCACATATTATTGCCAGTTACACATTCTATTTATTTGAACTTTTTTCAAACCCTTCACTGAATTATTTTTATTTTCATGATCATGTTCACTTGGCCTTAAACATGTTCAAATATGCTTGACTTAATTTGAAACACAATCATGCTTAGCACTGAGAATTGAACAAAATCTAATAATTAGTAACTTCCCACAACATGTGTCTGTTGTATGCCCACAGACTGTGAAATAATTCCTGTACACCCCTTGACTATCTTCAGTATGGAACAATGGCTGGCCAACATAACAATGTTTCCTACAGTAAATGCTGTATGAATACAGAGGATATTTCAGGCAGTATGAGGAATGTCGTAAGTAGAATGCACTAATCATGGCACCACCTTCATGACCGGTGTACCACACAAGCACATGGAGCAGCAATATCCCACACGAGAAATCTCATGGCACTTTATCCCATCCAGACATTTCAAATGCAACATCATTTTTAACAAACAAAAAACATCCATCCAATAGTTTCAAAGAACTAGACAAATATGGGAAATATTAAAAGAAAACTCAAAAACTGCATTTCATACATTGCATTTTCAAACATATACACTTGCATTGGGATATGTGCAATTGGCGTTGTGCTAGAGCAACAACCATATACACAAAATGAGGTTATACATCTGCATGTTCAAATCTAAACTTGTTTCACATATGAACATAACTTTGTATACCTAACAAAATAAATATATACCCTACCACAGGGTTAACTCTTACAATTTTCTGACATGGGCCTTTTATGTGAACATTTCAAATATTCCAAGGGTACACCCACACATGCCCATACCATGCATACAACACAATGTTGAAATGCCCCATTGTATTTAAAAATGTGGGCCTTTTTTCAAATTTAGGGGCTAAAAGCACAAGGCCACATGATAGAATCATCCCTGCTATCATTATGTAATAAATACTGTAAGCAGTTCTTAGTGATTAGATAGTGATGTCAAAACATGTCAGACATTATTCAGTGTGAAAATGTTTCACAAACATATTTTTAAAGATGTTTCTTTAAGTTTAGCTCAACAACTAAATTGCTTAAAACAAACAGTGGTATCAACAAATGATATGTATGGACTTCAACTTTAGTCAGAGACACTACCTCAGCCTTGGCAAATCTGTCTTTATGAAGAATTGATAGAAGCTGGAGATAAACAAAACCAATAATATAATGCAAATACAAATATTGGCTTTGAGTTTTAGAACTGCTGCCACCATCACACAGACTCAACAACAGCATGCCGGGTATAAGGCGAAACACTCTTCCTTCTGCAAAATATCCTGGAACAAAAACAATCATAGAATAAAAACCATTACATGTACAAGTAGTCAGCATGTCTATTACCAGGTAGTCAGTAAGTCCATTACCAGGTAGTCAGTATGTCTATTACCAGGTAGTCAGTATGCCCATTACCAGGTAGTCAGTATGTCCATTACCAGGTAGTTAGCATGTCCATTACCAGGTAGTTAGCATGTCCATTACCAGGTAGTTAGCATGTCCATTACCAGGTAGTCAGTATGTCTATTACCAGGTAAACAGTATGCCCATTACCAGGTAGTCAGTATGTCCATTACCAGGTAGTTAGCATGTCCATTACCAGGTAGTTAGCATGTCCATTACCAGGTAGTTAGCATGTCCATTACCAGGTAGTCAGCATGTCCATTACCAGTTAGTTAGCATGTCCATTACCAGGTAGTTAGCATGTCCATTACCAGGTAGTATGTCCATTACCAGGTAGTTGGCATGTCCATTACCAGGTAGTTAGCATGTCCATTACCAGGTAGTTAGTATGTCCATTACCAGGTAGTAAGAATGTCCATTACCAGGTAGTTAGCATGTCCATTACCAGGTAGTTAGCATGTCCATTACCAGGTAGTTAGCATGTCCATTACCAGGTCGTCAGTATGTATACAATGAACAAATGAGCACAGTAACAAAACATGTTACAAGACAAAGTGTTTGCAAACAATAAATTGAAAAACATGGTTGAAAAGACTGCAACTTGTGTTGAACATGTTGAAAGCCCTAATCATGTTACTAATTTCTTAGAGAGCTGATATATAATAATAAATGTAGAATTCAGATTGCCATATTTGTTAGAATGGTGTTGCAGGGATTAGTGACAGGGAGTTAGTACTTACCCTTGCACTTTATTGTATGTCATGACCATGAGTGAAGATCCCCGGTGTCCCCCTGACATGCCTGTGGGGCCTGCATCATGCCAGCATGCAACATGTGTTGCTGCTCTGGCTGCACACGGTGCACCACCAATACATACAGGTAGTTACATAATCTCAGTCCTTCACTGAAC
Organism: Haliotis cracherodii; assembly: GCF_022045235.1. Classification (NCBI taxonomy): domain Eukaryota; kingdom Metazoa; phylum Mollusca; class Gastropoda; order Lepetellida; family Haliotidae; genus Haliotis; species Haliotis cracherodii. The sequence continues at coordinate 51,461,359 of NW_027266297.1, read as the reverse complement.
AGAGTAAAACGGAAGCTTGATGTCGGTTTCACGCCCAACGAATTAACCACAATACCTATGTAAGCATCCTCATTAGGAATGGCTTTGATGTACTGACTCTCCACAACAATTTTGTCCACCACATCCTGAGTGAACACATACCCTGTCCCACTGGCATAAGGGGGATAATGGTCTGGAGCATAGTCAGACTTGGCAACTGACCACTTGCTGCTTAGGCTCCGTACCACCTTCCTCTTTTCGAGTTTATGAAAAACATTGCCTACATACAGGTTTTTTTTTATAGTATTACTATGCAGAAGGAAGTTATACATCTGCAGTGTGTTAACAAAACAGTCATCATCTGTCTTTAGTGTGTACTGTGTAGGACATAACTGGCTAACCCAGTTCAGTCCATGAAGTACCTTCAATGTCAAATTGCGATATGAATCTACATATGTTCCCCTGAGAATGTCCTGGAAGTTGTCAGCCTCTTCTTCTACTGCAGAATCAATGTAAGAGAGGGATGTCTGGCCGATCAGAAACACACACTGCCATGCCCCCTTCTGATGTCTGGTTGCTGATGCATTACACCACGTCTGGCGAATCTGACTCCTCTGGTCCAAGTGATCTGGTGATGATGTGATGATGATTGTCAATAGTGATGTGTTCCTGTGACACTGTGGACGGGTACTGAACACATCGTAGTAGTTTGATGAATTCCACAACACTTTTCTGTGAGAGTTACTACCTGTATGGAAATGAAGAGTATTTTCATTCCCACCACCTTCTTCCATATTATGTAGTCTATAGTTTCCTGAGGATTTGGACTGAAATTTCACTCTATGATTGTTATGAGTATTTTTCTGAGGAATCTCTAGTGGCAGATGAGCCTGAGTCTGAGCCTGAGCCTGGCTAGAGGCAGTCATCTTCAAATGTCTGTCCACATAGGTAAGAAGAAACGTGTACAGCAGAATAAAGGCAAGCACAATGATTATAACTGTGTAAACACTGGCCTGCAAAATAACCCGTGCAGACAGGCGACGAGGCTTCATTGCATTCAAAACAACCACTTGGATGAGGACTTGTGAGCTGGACCTCTCATCCACCTTCCTCACAAAGTTATGGTACCACTCTCGCGCCCCTTCCAGTACCATGCTGGCAACATCTAGGGCTGAGCTAGTATCTGAAATAACATAATAGTAATCTTTTAACATCATCTGGTCAGCAGAACAGAAATAATGCATCTATATCATGGCAGCCTGCACTAGGAATTCCAGTGATTGATAGTATGAGCAACAATATTTGTTGCCACACGTTGACAACCAGATCCCCATTTAATTCACTCTCACAACATGCCTGTTTGTTGTCATTATTTGTAATGGTTTAACAAACAATAGAAAACAGGAAAATAAGGAGGAACAAGCATTCCAAGTTTCAGCTGCAATGGCCCAGTAACATCATATTCATATAAGATATCTAAACATCATTCCAAATGGGCAAAATTGGTTTAACAGTGTTAACAAGCCATCTTACGAGATGTCAAATACCAATTTAGTCTTGCTCTAACTGCCAGCAGTTGTTACAGAAAATGATATTTTACTTTGCTATAGCCCCTCAGACTCCTTGCCACTCTACCTCACCAACTTACTTACAATATGTACAAAGTTCAAACATGTTGTAAACTATTAAACCAAAGTTTTTGATGGGCATTTATATTAGAAGTTGGGAGAACATGAATGAACATGACACTTCAGACCATGACCAGACATTACAGTGATTGACATCATGAGCATCAATCTATGCAGTTGGGATACAGTGATTAGCACCAACCAAGTTAGTGACCATGACCACCTGAAGACCAATTTTATTTCGTAAACTGAAATAAGGTCTAAATGTGATTATCCCTGGCTTCCGGCGGAAGTCACAAGCCTTTCAAAGTCACGTGAGAAAAAACGAGATCTCGTCCTTGATTCTCTGGCTTCCGAAGACGCAAGACGTGGAAAATTTGCGTGCTCGTCTTGTGTTTTTTCATCGTGAGCAATCTTCGATGGTGTTTCGTCAGTCTTGCTCTTTTGTGACTTTTCTTCTTGGCTTACTCTTTTCTTCGGTTTTTTAACCGTCATGAGACCGGATCATTCTTCGGCTTCGGATGGCGAGGATGGAATTCCTGTTAGCCAAAAGCATGGACGCCATGTGCTTGTCAGCCATGAGGCACCCACAACCGCTGGAACCAGCCACGAGGCAAACAATAACCAGAGCCATGAGGCAGTTGGTGACAATGGCAGTCCTAAGGATATTGATTTGGAGAATCGAAGCAGGAAACGAAATAGGAAGGACTGGAAAGGCTTCACAATTCCAAAACGGGACCAAGCCATTTCGCGCCATCGTCATCGCAAAAGAAATGACAGTAGCACTAGTAGTTCTCATTCCGATAGCTCGTCTTCCAGCTCAAGTAGTGACACTAGTTCATCAGAATCGTCAGTTTCGGAAGATTGTGGCTACAACGATCGTACTGTTAGTACTGATAATCACCGGTATAAGCGTTTCAAGCCCACGGATGATAGGGCTGAACAAGAACTTTCTAACGAACTGCTAGATTATGCACATGAGCATTTTAACCACTACATTAAAGATGAAGTTATCACCAAGAATATATTAGAGGGCTGTCCGACCCCAAAAGGATTTGTGCCACTAGAGCTTGATGAAGAATGGTCAGATATGTTGGAAGAAAAAAGATTTACTGCGGCTAAATCTGTTGAAGCAGGGTTGGGAAAAATCCAATCAAGACTACTCAATGTGATGGGACCACTCGGTCAAGTGTGGCAGACCGTGGATAAAATCAGGGATAAAGGTGGTGAAGAGATTGATGTGAACGCCTTTTTGATTTTAGTTGAAAAGACTGTTTGTTTGTTAGGGCAAGCTAACGTTGCCACTACTTTCTATAGAAGACTGAACATTCTAACAAAGCTGATGAAAAGTCAGAAGAAAGCCCAGAAATTTCTCTCAAAGAATGAGAAAAAGTTCAGTGACAAGAAGGCCTTGTTTGGCAAAGGTTTTTACAAGAAATTGTCAAAGCTGTCCAAGGACAGAAAGAAGAGATTGGACATAGAGAGACAGTTTTCAGACTACAAAAACAAGAGCCACTATGGCTTCAAGAGCTCTACTAGAGGGTTTAGCAGAGGAAACAATCGACCCTTTCACAGAGGGCCCTCATCAAGTTACCAGGGTTACAGAGGTGGGGGCCGGTACAGTACCAACTCTTTCCAGAAGGTGCGATTCACCAACTCGACTAGAAAGCGAGACGGCGGTGGCAGAGGCAGAGAGTTTTCCAGAGGAAGGTATGTATGTTTCACAATATCAAAAGGGAAACACACTGCACAGTCAGTTACAGGACCTAGACTTTCATGTCATTCAGGCAGATCCCAAACTAGGGGGGGGATTAAAACACTTCATAAAAAATTGGCAAAAGTTGACAAAGGATCATTACATTCTAAACATTGTTCAAGGGTACAGAATAGAATTCAATCAAATTCCTCAGCAAAAATCAGAACCAACAGAACTAAAGATGCAAAAATCAGAAATGGACATAATGTCTGCAGAGGTAACAAAAATGTTAGAGAAAGGGGCAGTGCAGTGGGTTTCTCCAGTAAGAAACCAATTCGTGAGCACAGTGTTTGTGACCCCAAAGAAAACAGGGGGTCACAGACCAGTGTTCAATGCAAAGAAACTAAACTGTTGTGTTGCTTACCAACACTTCCAAATGGAAGGAATAGTGACGCTGACAGAACTAGTAAACAAACAGGACTATATGATCAAAATAGATCTCAAAGATGCCTATTTTTGTGTCCCAGTGTGCAACGAGCACAAGAAATACCTAAGGTTCCGCTGGCAAAACAAACTTCACGAGTTTCAGTGCCTACCCTTCGGACTTGCTTCAGCACCGAGGGTATTCACAAAGCTTTTGAAACCAGTGATTTCTTTCTTACGCAGAATAGGAATCCGAGCCCAAATTTATCTAGACGACTTGATTTTGGCCAATCCCCAGAAAGATGCTTTGATGATAGACAGGGATTCGACCCTAGAAATTCTAGAGAAACTAGGTTTCGTGGTGAATTGGAAGAAGTCAGTCCTAGAACCATGTCAGATAATAGAGTACTTGGGTTTCACTGTCAACTCGATAGACATGACGTTGGCACTGCCACAGGACAAAGTGACTGGCATTCTTCGACAGTGCGAAATGATGTTGACTCGTTCCAACACCAACTGTACGAAACTAGCGACATTGATAGGCAAACTAACTGCCTCAATGATGGCGGTGCTACCAGCACCACTACACTATCGACATTTACAAATGTTGAGAACGAACGCTCTCCTACCAAAACAAAACTACGAGACAAAAGTGACTTTGACAGTAGAGTCCAAACAGGAACTGAGATGGTGGATACATCATCTCGCCGATTGGAACGGCAAATCTTTTCTCTCGACAGGGCCAGATGTAGTCATAACTACAGATGCCTCGAAATTGGGGTGGGGAGCAGTGTATGGGAAAGTTCGGACAGGTGGAGTGTGGAGTCTCTCCGAGAGAAAACACCACATCAATGTTCTGGAGCTTATGGCTGCTTGGTTATCCATTCAGACATTTGCCAAGAGCAGAACAGATGTACACATCCATCTAAGGATGGACAACCGATCAGCAGTGGCATACCTCAACAAGAAAGGGGGAACGAAGTCCAGGGACTTGTTGACGGTAGCCCAAATGATCTGGGATTTCTGCCTCGAGAGAAAGGACATAATATCGGCCGAATACCTTCCAGGGAAGGACAATGTGGAGGCAGATTTGGAGTCGAGACACCACTCAGACTCCAGCAACTGGAAACTGAAAACAGTTTATTTCAAGCAAATAAACAAAATTTGGGGACCAATAAATGTGGATCTGTTTGCCGACAGACTGAACAGACAGGTGGACAGGTATGTCAGCTGGCGGCCAGATCCGACAGCATGGCAGACGGACGCCTTCCTAATGGAATGGAAGGACATGAAACCGTATGCATTTCCCCCATTCAGATTAATAGGCCGATGCCTAATGAAGGTAAAAAAGGAGAAATCAGAACTCATACTAATAGCTCCCACATGGCAAAGCCAACCGTGGTTCCCTATTCTGATGAGCTTGTTAACAGAGGAGCCAATCCTCCTTCCTCCAGACCCACAGATGTTGTCGTCTCCAGCAGGGGAGACCCACCCCCTGATGGAACAAGGGTCTCTTACCCTTGCAGCTTGGAGAATCTCGGGAGTTGTAACCAGCCAGAAGGCATTTCTGAACCGGCTTCCGAGTTACTCTCCAAATCCAGGCGCCCAGGCACCAGGAACTCTTACAACAGCTCCTGGCAGAAATGGCGTAGTTGGTGCATGGGGCGGGAAATTGATCCACTTCAAGCCTCTGTGGCAAATGTGATCAACTTTCTCACTCATCTGTATGAATCAGGCTATTCTTACAGCACAATCAATGCAATAAGATCGGCTATTTCAGCTGTTCACCCCCATGTGCAGGGAGAACCAGTAGGTCAAACGAAGGAAATTAAGAACACGATGAGAGCAATATTCAATGAAAGGCCTCCCCAGCCTAAGTATACCGAAACTTGGGACGTTGACACAGTGACAGAGTACATCAAAAGTTTAGGCCCAAACAGTGACTTACCTGATAAGATTCTTACACAAAAGGCGGCGATGTTGTTAGCACTGACGAACGCAAGTAGGGCTTCTGAGTTGCACAAATTAGATCCTAACAATGTTTCAGATTTTGGAGACCACATCGAATTTGTTATTACTAGATTGACAAAAACACGGAAAGTGGGGTCTTGTCCAAGCAAAGTGACCGTTTATTCATCTGACATACCTGAACTTGACCCCACATCAGCAATTAGAGCTTACCTACACAGAACTAAGTGCTGGAGAGTATCTTCAGAGCAGGAACATCAATTGTTCTTGGGATGTTCCAAGCCACATAGACCAGTTGTCACATCAACTGTTTCTAATTGGTTGAAACAGCTGATGAAACAGGCAGGGATTGATACCAAGAAATTCCAAGCTCATTCAACAAGATCAGCGGCTACTTCCAAAGCCAGAAACTTTGGGATGTCAGATGTGCAGACTGGTCAAAAGCTAAAACCTTTCATAGATATTATGAAAAAGGCATTCAAAAAACCACCAATGAGAAATTTGCAAACATTGTTCTAAACTAAATGAATCAGATGATATTACAATTTAAAACTGTTAGGATACAGAATTATTAGGGATCAGAACTTTAAACAATCACATTTAGACCTTATTTCAGTTTACGAAATAAAATTGGGAATTTTATAAGCGTGCGGAGCACGCGCAATGAAATTGTAATTTTATGAGTCAACTGAAATAAGGTCTAAATCCCTCCCTCTCCACCCTAGTGATTACACATTATGTACTTGAATGAGTCAACTTACATCTTTAGTGAAAGATTTTGAGCTGGATCAGATTATCAAATGATTAATGGTGGAGTCTCAATTTATATGTGAAGAGCTTATTTAGTGAAACCACAAACTCATGAGTGTTTTTTGTTTGCAGTTAGAAGAGTTTGCAGACTATGGACAAAGAAGGATCCACTTAGTGTGTTGTTGCAGTTCTAGTTGGATTGGTTCTATGAAGTGGGATCATAGTACCTGTGTGTTTGGACCACTGATGTGTTCAAGACTTGGTTTACTAGTTGACTTTGTTGTCTTCATATTCTGGTGCAGACTATGAAGAAAGAAGGATCCACTTCATGTGCTGTTGCAGTTCTAGTTGGATTGGACCACTGATGTGTTCAAGACTTGGTTTACTAGTTGACGTTGTTGTCTTCGTATTCTGGTGCTGAAACTGATACTTGGGCACCTGTGAGAAAGGGCACAGTGACTTTCCAAGACGTTCGGTTTTGTTGACTCGGCAGGTACTGTACCAGTACCTATTTCCTGTTGAGTAAACTGTTATCACACTTAATATTCTTGTCTTTTCTTCTTCGCTCAGAGAATCAAGGACGAGATCTCGTTTTTTCTCACGTGACTTTGAAAGGCTTGTGACTTCCGCCGGAAGCCAGGGATAATCACATTTAGACCTTATTTCAGTTTACTCATAAAATTACAATTTCATTGCGCGTGCTCCGCACGCTTATAAAATTCCCAATTCTAACCTGGTCCTTTTATGGAGGGACCAGATATGAAGTTGAAACATGGTGAGTATACACATAAAATAATGTTCTTAGATATTAATCATCCAAATATATTCCAAAGTATAGGTGCAAGATGGAAATTAATCACTTCAAAGTTTAGTGTGCTTTTATTCTTGAGGTACATAATGTCATAGACTGTGTAAAGCATCATGTTACTAGCATGAGTCTCATTAAGGGTGCTATGCTAGCTTTAATTTTGTTCATGACACATCAATACTGATCAAATCATTAGATTAAAAACCTGTGCAAAATTGTGCAGATGTCATGATCATGTGTGCATATATATGCCTGAATAATGACACATATGTTGTTAATTCCATTTACAATTCTGAAAAATATGTGTACAGGAGAAATTTACTGTACATTGTCAGCTAATCAAGCTCAAATTTCTCACAATTCTCTCGTTTGAACATGTTAAATGTTTATTTTTTTATGTTTCCATTTCTTTCAATGTGATTCGATAATTGGTATAATTATCAATAACTGCACCTAATTTTGTCTTATTAATTTGATAAAAAACACTTGCAGAAACATTTTTTTGTTACATGATTTGTTTCTTTGTTGTTAACACTGCACTCAGCAATATTCTATCTATATTGAAGGCTATCTGTGTCTAATCAAGTCTGGACCATACAATCCAGTGATTGATAATGATAATGACAATGACAATGATTGACAATCATCATCATCGATCCATGCGGTTGGGATACAATGTGACGTATCAACTAAGTCAGCGAGCCTGACCACCCAAGCCCATTGACTTCTTATGACAAACATTGGGTTGCTAAAGGCCTATCCTAATTCGGAATTTCATGGATCCATGCTACATGCAGAAATAAATATGAAGTCCATTGACAGGCGTACAAGTGCCCCTAGGTAGTGAGTTGTACGAGGGACATGTTTCATTTCTATGTTACGTCCTCTACTGATGATACATCAAATACTTCCTAATAAATAGATGACATAACAAGGGCTACTGGCAGTCCCAGCTAATTTCATGGATGTGAAATCTCCGCGGAAACATGGAAAATCACGTTTTTTAAAACAGTAGTCTTAGGAAAAATCATCTTCCGCATAAAAATGTAGTCAAAGATTTAAAAGAAATACTCCGAAAAATATTATCGTGGTTCAGGACAACCATTGCAGATTGTCCTGTTTTTTATCAGAGCTTTCAGCATCATATATGCCTTTATCATTATTCATGACACAATACTATTATTGTTGGATCATAGGTTTTCGGACATCATGAGTTTTCTATCACGAATATTTGCACTGTAACATTGGGTGTGGCGTCACACAGATATTGTAAGTACTCTGATGACCGCTTCTTTTTAAGATAAAGTTGTCTTTTAGCCTATAAGTAAATGAGATGTTTTACAGTTGTTCATGTGATTAGTTCGAAAACTATGAATGTTTCTTCAGAGTCTGAAAACCAATAACACGGGGATATATGTTTTATTAATGTTTGCAATGTTGTTTTGTTTTTTTCAACAAAAGGTAAGTTAGTACAAGGTAAGTTTTTTTTCAATCTGCTTCAACATGGGGAAAGGGTCAGACATTGCAAATGACGCACATTTTCCTGATATCGGAAAAGTGAAGGTTGAGTGAGAATTGCGCTCACGCGGCACTGGATCTATCTCTGGCTATAAAATTTTACGCAGAGGTGGGGAATATTAAATTTCCCATTGGATGGTGTAAATTTAACTGCAATTATTAAACCGGTTTAAAAAAAAAGACACTTCTAAGTATTGTCTGAGATTTTATTCCGCGTTGAAAAACAGTAAAATTCTGCGCTTTTTATCGTACACCGATAAAAGTACTGTGCGACGATTTTTTTTATTTAGAATCTTTACGGAAACTGTGAGCGAACAAAATACTGGCTAATATCAGAACGACATAACTACATACCAAATTGAGTTATATGCGTATGTATAATGACATACATTCAATGCCAAAAATAGCATGCCGTAAATGACGAAAACAGAATTTTCTCTATGGCGTCAAAAGACGACAGAGAGGTTACACACATACAAAAAAAAGGGGGCATAACTCTGCTATGCTTAGCACTAATTTATTGTAACTCAGGTCACTTGGTGAGAATTAGCTGTGGGTAAGGATAATATATTTTCGTGGCGTTTTGTTCACGAGGAACCAAACTATTCCAACAGAAATATCGATAAAGAAACTGTTTACGTTTAGTTATAAAATAAACCCTGGCTGGTTTTATGTCTTTGAATGTTGGAGAAAGACGACACTGGTATTTTTTTATTAATATATCTCCCTTAATTTTCGCTCATGGTATGGACAAATCGTGATGTGTAAAACTGAATTTGACGCTTTTTCGACACAACATAAAATGACTGCTTTCACCAAGTAAATAATGTCTTGAATATGTAAACAATTTGATAGTTTATCATGTATCTTAATTGGACAAGACACGTACCTGTTTGGCATCATTGTACGTAATGAAATACCCAAAAGAATATTTCAAAATAACCAAAATTATATTCAATATTGGACATATATTTGTTCATTACTATGTTATTATTTCTCTTCATCTCGTCTCAGAATTATACAATAAAAGGTGTAAAGAAAGCTCTATTGGTATAGAATTATCAGGATAATCATATAAGGTTGACTCAACAAGGTACCTGGCATAGATTTTATTTTTATACATTTCACAATTCCAGGAGAAATAAAGTAAACAGTTTAATATCCTGTGATCACAATATTGAAAAAACCCATTGAATATATAATGCAAAACGAGAGGAATAATTCGTAAATTGTTCGTGACTAACACTAACACTGTTCTGTGTATCATACGACATAAAAACATTTCCAAGACCAAGACAATTCTTTCAGAAATGTGTGCATATATTTTAACGAAAAATATTATCCATTTTGTTAAAGTAATATATTCAGTTTTAGTTATTATAAAATATTGAAACGGCTATTCATAGACATTGGTTAAATTAACTTATAATATTGACTATTACACATCCCAAGAAATATGTATGTGCTGCAGTTATATTTACACTTCATCTTGTAACACTTGTCCAACAGAAAGAAATATACACTAAAAAGCTATCAATTCTTATGTACATTGAACATTGACAAATGTCCAAAGTGAAATTAATTGCGTGAAAAAATGTGTAAAAGAAATTCAAAATCTAAATCATAACTCAAACTGTAAACAGCATGATAAAATGATCGTGTACACTCTCATTCAAGGACCTTCACCTCAAAAAAATACCAAATATGCACAACAATGTTGATGTATGACATCACTACCTGTGACCGACTTTTACAAAATGGCGCGTTCACTGTCAACAGTACGCTGGATTTTACGAGGGAACTTTCGTTGATTCAGGGATCATATATACATAAATGTGACATGTAAGTAATCAGAAACATTCTGACAATCTATGTATTGTTATTTGTTGTTATAATTTTCATTGAAACAAACTGAAATAGTCAGAAATTCTGTTAAATACTTTGTGGTGCGTGATTTTGCGTCAGTCATGGCGTCACACAGGACGGTAACTTTGACAATTTCTGTTGAAAATATCAAATCATTGCAATGTATCTATTTTAAATTCCCTAATTCTTCCTACGATTCTCTTCCCATGCATATTCTTAAAATATTGAGCCAATATCTTGCACGAATAGACCAATGGATAGTTCAAAATAGGAGAAAATGCTACACTGTGTAAAATCTTTATTTTGCTTTGTTTACATTTCAAACAAGTGCAGTTTTTCGAGCACAGCGTTGGTTTTCACACCTAACTTATTTTGCTTGATTTCATCCAGCCACTTTGTATTGGTGACAAAGACCGTTGTTCATTTGATTCTAAGATGTATGAGGAATTCAAGGATGTGTGTATCACAGATAAGTTTGAAATATATGTGATGTTACAGGTGTCTCATAACCGGTGTACCTGAAATGTTATTTTGTAAACACTATCAAATATGGCGGAAAGTTCACTTTGGCGTTCGTCTTTGTGTATTTTCCAAAACATTCTAAACGATTCTAGGGTTATTGGAGACGTTTATGAATGATCATTGGTGATTTCATAAAAGACAGATACGCCTGATCACTAATATGCTTTTTTTTAAATTCATTTCTCCGAGTAAATATCCGAAATTTAGATCTCAAAACATGCTGTAAATAACGCTGTGAGGGGTGATTTAGTAATGTGTAAAAAATGGGAACATTTACAATGTGCCTAATTTTCAGAGGTCATTTTCAGTACTTTCGCTTGGCCTAAAATGCCAGTGGATGATATCACAGAACAGGGAATTTCCCACCTTATTCAAAACTGTGAAGTGTATTTGTGTGGGTGGTGTATTTTGAATTTAATTCGACTTCAAAGTGAGGGTTGTAGAGGAGGGACATATATATGTCCCTTGTGGCATCCTACACAGGTTGAAATGACATTTTGACAAATTTAAAATTATTTCTCACTTTTGCACATGTATATTTTAATGAAACTACTGATGTTGTGGAAAAAAACAAAACAAACATTGTTATGATTCATGTAACATTAACATTTAGCACAAACGACACATGCTTCGCGGCAATCCGATCGTGACATTCGTTTCACGTGCAGAAAATGAATGCTGACAAGTGATGCATTGCAATCGTCAGAGCAGACTTTTCCGCCACATGCTTCGCGGAAATCAGATCGTGACATTCGTTTCACGTGCAGAAAATGAATGCTGACACGCGGTGCATTGCAATCGTCAGTGCAGGCTTTTCGTTCGTTGGAGAAAGACATACTTTACGGCCGTTGACCAATATTCGTGGTCTTTATAGGAACTAGTTATCGTTGGACCAATATCCGTGGTCTTGGTATAAAATAGATGGGACAATATTCGTGGCCCTTAGAAACGTAAAGTGTGTACTTGCTTTTACAGTTAATTATTCATTCCTGCATTCGTGGTCATGGACCTTGCATAGTGTCTTTATTTTTCATTAAGAAGAGAGTCACGTTTAGTTCCCCACACGTCATACAAAGAGAATCACATTTGGTCCCCCACATGTCATATAAAGAGAATCACGTATAGTTCCCCATTATGTCATAGAAAGAGAATCATGTTTAGTTCCCCATTAATCGTATAATTTCCAGTGGAGTAGAAAAGACGAAAGGTAGACACTTGAACATCGTCGCCTTCCACTGCGCAACAACTGATGTCAGAAAACTGCATAGAAACAGTTAAAACAGCTAACCATACCCTTATTCACAGCTAACCCTATGGATCATAAAGATTGTTTGATTGACCCCCATCTGAAAGGGGGATACCTAACCCGAATAACCATTGCGGGTGCTTGAAATTCATCGGCGCAGGATAGAGTTAGGATAGCCTACCCTGACTCTAAAGGTCAAAGTGGCAGGCAAGACTCATGAAGTGTAAGCCATAGCTAATTAGAGACGTAGGTTGCGCCCGGGGAAAACGCAATCTTGAAAGTAGGCTAGGGGCCTATAGGTTCAAAGACAGTCTAAACCTGGACTTATGCTACGACAGTCACAATTTGTCAGGTGGGCTTTTAGTTATGAAATGCTGTCATTGAGGAATTGTGTTTTTCAACGTTTTTTTAAATTTACTTCAAATTAAGAGCAATGGAATGTGAACAAACCATAGTCCATATGATAACACAAGAGAAGAACTTCGGAGTTCACAGAAACACATATGATATTTGCAAACCACAAACGTGACCTACTTACACTGTCGTTACTCCAAATCGTCACTGGTCATTTCGGGGCGTGTTGGTATGAACTTCGTCTGGCTGTGAATAACTCTCGCGTTATCCACAGCCAGTAAAAGGAATCCACATTTTGTTTTACAGCATCCAACTATGACCACATAACAATACGCCACATAAACATCCAGTCACCTTTACACCAATCCCACAATTCCGTGTGGAGGTGTGTGTCGAGGTCAAGGACGATTGAGGTCAAACGAGAATGTAAAATCCGATGCTGGTCGCAGCTGGTTATTATTATCCGTTAATGAAAAAAAACGGTTAGGAATTACGAAGGATTATAGCTGAATATGGGATTTATTACGTCATCCAAGTATATTGGATATTATCCGAATTAGCTTATATATACATATTATCCCCCATTTACGTAATAACACTTTACAGCGTTAGAAATTGGCATTAGTCCTGTATACCTATCCTGAGGACTTGTAGAAATTTGCCTGTTTCAAGGGTTTTACTATATGTTATCATTGTAAGGACTAGTCGACTAAAACACATTAGTTTTTATCGCTGTTCTATGGGTGGACAAAAACGGATTAGGCATATTCCGTAGCAAAATATGCATGACTCGGGCCTATACTTGTTTGCGTCATGATGGAGTTACGTTACAAGCATGATATAAGGTCTATTAGTCGGACCAACTGAAACATCCCTTTTCTGACACGTGATGCGACGATGCTGGCCAGTGCTCATATGACAGCTAGGCATTTTGGCGCAGACGAAATCCTTGGTTCAGTAGTCCACATCCTCGGTTATTCATATAGTCCGATGTCCGGTTTACTTTTACCACCATAGAATGGATATATACACCGTGTCACAGGGCCACGGATAGCCATACTATACTGACTGTACTGATTACATTAAAAAAAATTATGTATGGCTATCCGTGGCCCTGTGCACCGTGTAGTTGTGGGTGATGTTTATTTACTGCTTTGGGCCGAGGGATGGCCTAAGGGACTGGTAACTCGTGACCCCTCCCTCATTTTAAAATTTAAGTAATAGTAATAGCACTGAGAATGAAATTCACTTTTTTTTACGGTGGCCCATAAGTGACATTGAGTCTGTTTTTCCATATTTTGATATTTCACTTACTTTTGTCGTTACCTTTTGCAAATTAACACGATTTGTCTTAAAAATATGTGATAAATCATGTGTAAAGAAGATATTGAATCGCTGAAAAGTGAAATGAAAATGTTAAAAACTAAAATGAAAATGTAAGAACAAAAGCGAAAATGTCAAAAACTAAAATGAAAATACAGAAAACAATTTCCACCGCGGCGATAGTATTTCCACCGCGGTGGAAATAGTTTTCTGTGGTTTCATTTTAGTTTTTGACATTTTCGCTTTTGTTTTTGACAATTTCGTTTTGGTTTTGGACATTTTTGTTTTTGGACATTTTCGCTTCACATTTCAGCGACTCAATAGCTACTTGAAAGTACATTTACCATGTTTTCGGTTGTTTTTATACATGATTTATCACACATTTGTCTGATGAATTGTGTTAATTTGCAAAAGGTTACGATAAAAATAAGTGAAACATCAAAATATTGAAAAACAGACTCCATATCCCTAATGGGCCACCGTACTTTTTAACTTGTACTTTATATTCAGATTTTGGAACAATTTAATTGTCCATCATCTTTTCTCTCCAGTATTTACAATGTCTGTGTGGTGCAACAACCCCTGTTATAGCGCGAGTAGTCGCGGCGATAAAACTATGGCCGTCCGAAAACGTATGATGTCCGAATACCTATGATCCGACGATATATCTGGAAACTTTAGACTTCGTCAGTCATTTAAGTACTTTAATATGTTTAAATGTTGTAGCAGGATCACTCGGAGTACATGGGGTTTTATGCGCGCGTGCCTGCGTGCGTGTGTGTGTGTGTGTGAGTGGATGGAGATGTGTGAGTGGATGGAAGAATGTGTGTGAGTGGATGGAAGAATGTGCTAGAGGGGATGGAGGTGTGTGGGTGTGGATGGAGGTGTGTGTGGGTGAGGGATGTGTGAGTGGATGGAAGAATGTGTGAGAGTGGATGGATGTGTATGGGTGTGGATGGAAGGGTGTGTGTGGATGAGGGGTGTGTGGGTGGATGGAGGTGTGGGTGGTTGGAGGTGTGTGAGTGGATGGAGGTGTGTGTGCGTGTGTGTGTGAGTGTGTGTGTGTAGATGATATGTATGTGAGTGGATGGAGGTGTGTGGATGAGGGGTGTGTGGGTGGATGAGGTGTGTAGGTGGATGGAGGGATGTGTGGGTGTTGATGGAGGGATGTGTGGGCGGATGGAGGTGTGTAGGTGGATGGAGGGATGTGTGGATGGATGGAGGGATGTGTGGGTGGATGGATGTGTGGGTGGATGGATGTGTAGGTGGATGGAGGGATGTGTGGGTGGATGGAGGTGTGTGTGCGTGTGTGTGTGAGTGTGTGTGTGTAGATGATATGTATGTGAGTGGATGGAGGTGTGTGGATGAGGGGTGTGTGGGTGGATGAGGTGTCAGTGGATGGAGGGCTGAGTGGGTGGATGGAGGTGTGTGTTTGGGTGTGTGTAGATGATGTGTGTGGGGGGGATGGAGGTGTGTGGGTGGATGGAGGTGTGTGGGTGGATGGAGGTGTGGGTGGATGGAGGTGTGTGGGTGGATGGAGGTGTGTGGGTGGATGGATGTGTGGGTGGATGGAGGTGTGTGGGTGGATGGAGGGATGTGGGTGGATGGAGGTGTGTGGGTGGATGGATGTGTGGGTGGATGGAGGTGTGTGGGTGGATGGAGGTGTGTGGGTGGATGGAGGTGTGTGGGTGGATGGATGTGTGGGTGGATGGAGGGATGTGGGTGGATGGAGGGATGTGGGTGGATGGAGGTGTGTGGGTGGATGGAGGTGTGTGGGTGGATGGATGTGTGGGTGGATGGAGGTGTCTAGGTGGATGGAGGGATGTGTGGGTGGATGGAGGGATGTGTGGGTGGATGGAGGTGTGTAGGTGGATGGAGGGATGTGTGGGTGGATGGAGGTGTTCAGGTGGATGGAGGGATGTGTGGGTGGATGGAGGGATGTGTGGGTGTTGATGGAGGTGTGTGGGTGTTGATGGAGGTGTGTGGGTGTTGATGGAGATGTGTGGGTGTTGATGGAGGTGTGTGGGTGTTGATGGAGATGTGTGGGTGTTGATGGAGGGATGTGTGGGTTGATGGAGGGATGTGTAGGTGGATGGAGGGTTGTGTGGGCGGATGGAGGGATGTTTGGGTGGATGGAGGTGTGTAGGTGGATGGAGGGATGTGTGGGTGGATGGAGGTGTGTAGGCGGATGGAGGGATGTTTGGGTGGATGGAGGTGTGTAGGTGGATGGGGGGATGTTTGGGTGGATGGAGGTGTGTAGGTGGATGGAGGGATGTGTGGGTGGATGGAGGTGTGTGGGTGTCGATGGAGGGATGTGTGGGTGGATGGAGGGATGTGTGGGTGGATGGAGGGATGTGTGGGTGGATGGAGGGATGTGTGGGTGGATGGGTGGATGGAGGTGTGTAGGTGGATGGAGGGATGTGTGGGTGGATGGAGGTGTTCAGGTGGATGGAGGGATGTGTGGGTGGATGGAGGGATGTGTGGGTGTTGATGGAGGTGTGTGGGTGTTGATGGAGGTGTGTGGGTGTTGATGGAGATGTGTGGGTGTTGATGGAGGTGTGTGGGTGTTGATGGAGATGTGTGGGTGTTGATGGAGGGATGTGTGGGTTGATGGAGGGATGTGTAGGTGGATGGAGGGTTGTGTGGGCGGATGGAGGGATGTTTGGGTGGATGGAGGTGTGTAGGTGGATGGAGGGATGTGTGGGTGGATGGAGGTGTGTAGGCGGATGGAGGGATGTTTGGGTGGATGGAGGTGTGTAGGTGGATGGGGGGATGTTTGGGTGGATGGAGGTGTGTAGGTGGATGGAGGGATGTGTGGGTGGATGGAGGTGTGTGGGTGTCGATGGAGGGATGTGTGGGTGGATGGAGGGATGTGTGGGTGGATGGAGGGATGTGTGGGTGGATGGAGGGATGTGTGGGTGGATGGAGGTGTGTAGGTGGATGGAGGTGTGTAGGTGGATGGATGTGTGGGTGGATGGAGGTGTGTAGGTGGATGGAGGGATGTGTGGGTGGATGGAGGGATGTGTGGGTGGATGGATGTGTGGGTGGATGGATGTGTAGGTGGATGGAGGGATGTGTGGGTGGATGGAGGGATGTGTGGGTGGATGGATGTGTGGGTGGATGGAGGTGTGTAGGTGGATGGAGGGATGTGTGGGTGGATGGAGGTGTTCAGGTGGATGGAGGGATGTGTGGGTGGATGGAGGGATGTGTGGGTGGATGGAGGTGTGTAGGTGGATGGAGGGTTGTGTTGGTGCATGGGAGGGTGTGTGGGTGTTGATGGAGGGATGTTTGGGTGTTGATGGAGGAATGTGTAGGTGGATAGAGGGATGTAGGTGGATTGAGGTGTGTGGATGGATGGAGGTGTGTTGGTGCATGGGAGGATGTGTGGGTGTTGATGGAGGGATGTGTGGGTGGATGGAGGTGTGTAGGTGTCGATGGAGGGATGTGTGGGTGGATGGAGGTGTTCAGGTGGATGGAGGGATGTGTAGGTGGATGGAGGGTTGTGTGGGCGGATGGAGGGATGTGTGGGTGGATGGATGTGTGGGTGGATGGAGGTGTTCAGGTGGATGGAGGGATGTGTAGGTGGATGGAGGGATGTGTGGGTGGATGGAGGGATGTGTGGGTGGATGGATGTGTGGGTGGATGGAGGTGTTCAGGTGGATGGAGGGATGTGTGGGTGGATGGAGGGATGTGTGGGTGGATGGAGGGATGTGTGGGTGGATGGATGTGTGGGTGGATGGAGGTGTTCAGGTGGATGGAGGGATGTGTGGGTGGATGGAGGGATGTGTGGGCGGATGGAGGGATGTGTGGGTGGATGGAGGGATGTGTGGGTGGATGGATGTGTGTAGGTGGATGGAGGGTTGTGTTGGTGCATGGGAGGATGTTTGGGTGTTGATGGAGGGATGTTTGGGTGTTGATGGAGGTGTGTATGTTGATGGAGGTGTGTAGGTGGATGGAGGGTTGTGTTGGTGCATGGGAGGGTGTGTGGGTGTTGATGGAGGGATGTGTGGGTGGATGGAGGGATGTGTGGGTGGATGGAGGTGTGTAGGTGTCGATGGAGGGATGTGTGGGTGGATGGAGGTGTTCAGGTGGATGGAGGGATGTGTAGGTGGATGGAGGGTTGTGTGGGCAGATGGAGGTGTGTGGGTGTTGATGGAGGGATGTGTGGGGGGGATGAGGGATGTGTGGGTGTTGATGGAGGGATGTGTGGGGGGGATGAGGGATGTGTGGGTGTTGATGGATGGCGGTGTGTAGGTGTTGATGGAGGGTTGTGTGGGTGGATGGAGATGTGTGGGTGTTGATGGAGGGATGTGTGGGTGGATGGAGATGTGTGGGTGTTGATGGAGGGATGTGTGGGTGGATGGAGGGATGTGTGGGGGGGATGAGGGATGTGCGGGTGTTGATGGAGGGATGTGTGGGGGGGATGAGGGATGTGTGGGTGGATGGAGGTGTGTGGGTGGATGGAGGGTTGTGTTGGTGCATTTGTCGTAACCTTTTGCAAATTAACACGATTTGTGTAAAGAAGATATTGAATCGTTGAAAAGTGTGGGTTGATGGATGGAGGTGTGTGGGTGTTGATGGAGGGATGTGTGGGTGGATGGAGGTGTGTGGGTGGATGGAGGGTTGTGTGGGTGGATGGAGGTGTAGGTGGATGGAGGGTTGTGTGGGTGGATGGAGGTGTGTAGGTGGATGGAGGGTTGTGTGGGTGGATGGAGGTGTGTAAGTGGATGGAGGGATGTGTGGGTGGATGGAGGTGTTCAGGTGGATGGAGGGATGTGTGGGTGGATGGAGGGATGTGTTTGTGTCGATGGAGGGATGTGTGGGCGGATGGAGGTGTGTAGGTGGATGGAGGGTTGTGTGGGCGGATGGAGGTGTGTAGGTGGATGGAGGGTTGTGTGGGTTGATGGAAGTGTGTGGGTGGATGGAGGTGTGTAGGTGGATGGAGGGTTGTGTGGGTTGATGGAGGTGTGTAGGTGGATGGAGGGATGTGTGGGTTGATGGAGGTGTGTGGGTGGATGGAGGTGTGTAGGTGGATGGAGGGTTGTGTGGGTGGATGGAGGTGTGTAGGTGGATGGAGGGTTGTGTGGGTGGATGGAGGTGTGTAGGTGGATGGAGGTGTGTAGGTGGATGGAGGTGTGTAAGTGGATGGAGGGTTGTGTGGGTGGATGGAGGTGTGTAGGTGGATGGAGGGTTGTGTGGGTGGATGGAGGTGTGTAGGTGGATGGAGGTGTGTAGGTGGATGGAGGTGTGTGAGTGGATGGAGGGATGTGTGGGTGGATGGAGGTGTGTAGGTGGATGGAGGTGTGTAGGTGGATGGAGGTGTGTGGGTGGATGGAGGGTTGTGTGGGTGGATGGAGGTGAGTATGTTGATGGAGGTGTGTATGTTGATGGAGGTGTGTATGTTGATGGAGGTGTGTGGGTGGATGGAGGTGTGTAGGTGGATGGAGGTGTGTAGGTGGATGGAGGTGTGTATGTTGATGGAGGTGTGTAGGTGGATGGAGGTGTGTGGGTGGATGGAGGTGTGTAGGTGGATGGAGGTGTGTAGGTGGATGGAGGTGTGTATGTTGATGGAGGTGTGTAGGTGGATGGAGGTGTGTGGGTGGATGGAGGTGTGTAGGTGGATGGAGGTGTGTATGTTGATGGAGGTGTGTAGGTGGGTGGAGGTGTGTATGTTGATGGAGGTGTGTGGGTGGATGGAGGTGTGTATGTTGATGGAGGGATGTGTGGGTGGATGGAGGGTTGTGTTGGTGCATGGGAGGTTGTGTGGGTGTTGATGGAGGGATGTTTGGGTGTTGATGGAGGGTTGTGTGGGTGGATGGAAGGATGTGTGGGTGGATGGAGGTGTGTGGAGGGATGGAGGTGTGTAGGTGGATGGAGGTGTGTAGGTTGCTGGAGGGTTGTGTTGCTGCATGGGAGGGTGTGTGGGTGTTGATGGAGGGATGTTTGGGTGTTGATGGAGGGATGTGTAGGTGGATGGAGGGATGTGTGGGTGGATGGAGGTGTGTAGGTGGATGGAGGGATGTTTGGGTGGATGGAGGTGTGTAGGTGTCGATGGAGGGATGTGTGGGTGGATGGAGGTGTGTAGGTGGATGGAGGGTTGTGTTGGTGCATGGGAGGGTGTGTAGGTGGATGGAGGGATGTGTGGGTGGATGGAGGTGAGTAGTATAGGTAATAGGGGTTCTGCCGCAACCCCACTGGAGCTGGATTTATATACCTATACTGCTACTACAGGTGGCATTTTTTATGTGTAAATGACTATGCGATTCAACGATAGTCATGAGATTAAGTTAAATTGGCTCTAGCTCACCAATACCTGGGGCCAATCATTGCTTTAGATGTGCCTAAATGGTAATAAAAATATTCTTTATTATTTTTATCAATAAAGCGATATTCAACATTTTTATTAAGTTCCTCGTTCATTTTACTAGGAGACCAGACTATATAACTACACTCTTCTTGTAAATTGATAAGAAACAATTGATAACCGTATTTGGTTGGTTTGACATCACTGATATAATAAACCTTGTGGTAATTCTCCCCATTTAATAGCTTTTTCGATCTCCATTATTATATATATTTATGTAAGCATTTGTCTAAATGTGATCAAACGATAGTAAGCAATCTATTTTTAATCTCCAACCAGTTCTTTGGTTTTGGCACGGAATAATTGACGCGCTTGTTGCCTCCCCTGTTCTATGAACTTTTTTTTCTCGTCTTCGCTAATACCACTGGTCTTATGAGATTTTGATCTCCTGCTTCATTTCATTGTATTTGGTGAGTTCCGACAGCACTAAACGAAACTCATCCTCGGATATCTTACAATCGACCATTGCTGTCGAAATATGATCCTCAATGCTGTTCAACTTTGCTTCGGCGAGTATCCGAATACTATCGTGTTTTAATGCTTTCTTTTGCAACCTACGAGAAATGAATTTTATCGTTATTCCTGCCAGTCCCAAGACTCCAGCGGCTATTTCCATGCCGAGCACGATATGTGCGGCGATTATAGTTGATAGTAAACCGACACCGGCTACACCGAGTCCCATGCCAGCTGCTACAAGCGCGGTCTCAACTCCGTCCAGAGCATTCACGGCTCTGCGATACTTTTTTATACAATCCAAGTCTCAACTCCCTATCCTTCTTTATTCGATGTTTTATGTCGCTTATTTGATGTAATCGAAATCCATCAACAGTTTCCATCTTTTCAATTGCTTCATCGAGCGCCGGATATAAACTCATAGTGTATATTACGAATATATAATAGTCTTTAATTGGTCTTGCTTAAATGTTTTGAGAGTATACATCAACCTTATCAAATGTATATTATACGGCAAGAATATCTTAGTAAGAGAAATACTACCACTTCTAATAATTTGGACCCCCTCGAGGGTTGCAACGGGCGATGCTCCGATATGAATAATACTGCAACGTCGACGCTTGTGTTTCTTGAGCCATTTAATCGATAGACCTGATAATATTTCGAAGGCATCTACCGGTACATCTCCGAACAAGACTTCAATAATAAGAGTAGAAATATTAGGTATTGCACTCAAGTTAACTTTAATATCATCGAATTCAGCAACCAAATTCAAACTAACATTTTGTAAGGCCGGACGACTATAAAACATATGACCTGTTTTTTCTGGCAGGGAGTGACTAACACACTTTTTCGTTTTGATGGGATATAGGCCGCGAGTACGATGCCACTATTTATTATCTTATTTAAATTATGTCCCTTACCCATCATAACATAAGGTGGGGTAATGACGATATTCAGTAGACACTCGATGTTTTCTTCGACCATAGTCCACTTATTCTCACCGTTGCGAGTAATATTGTACGAAGTGTTTTTATGGAGTCTACTAACGTCGACATCGCTTAAATCTTCTAGATTAGCCGTGAATGTGACTTCTTTCCGCTTGTATACATTATCGTGTAAGTGTAAAGCGTATAACTTACCATCGGTAATGGGTTTACCGAAAACTTCCGTGTCTCCGAGATCGGAAAGCGCAATTGTATTACATTGTCTGAGCGTTCCAGGGCCTGATGCATCAACCATTATTTATAATATGGAGTGTTACACTTAAGTATCCTTTATGTACAGGTTGGTGTTTTACATCTAATACAGAAATTTTGAGGTCTGAAATAATACCCCGTTTTAATTTTTTATATTGTAATGTTGAGAAAGATTCGGTTCTACCACTATTGTATTTTTCATTTTTCACTGGAACAGATCTGAGCAGAGTTGAAGGACTTTCTAGTTGAATATTATCCATCATGCTTATTTGATCAAGATGGATACACAACTCTTTATAGGGAACTAAATCGGACAATGTCTCTCCATTCACTGTTTTGTTGGGTGATAATATTACTGGTTGTCTAAATCCAAGTGTAATTGCTAAGTTCTCGTGAAGAATTACACTTGTTTCTCCAGTGCTTAAATTCACTGTCCCATTCGACTCATTTTGTGTGAGACTAATTCCATTAGGCTTAAAAATGTCATCATTCAGTGAGCATACGCTGTAATACCCATCAGGTATAGTAATACTACCTCTTTCATTTATTACAACTATCTTATTATTTCTTTTCACAGCATTTATATTGGTCCACAGCAGGTAATACGTTACGTCACAGATAGCGCCTTCGAGCTGACCATCCGAGTTATCGATAGTACGAAGCAGTTGAATAGACTGACCATTTGTTATTCCCCGGAGTGTAACATACATATTAAATATACAATGATACTATATCATAACTTAAATATGGAATCAACCATTATTTATAATATGGAGTGTTACACTTAAGTATCCTATATGTACAGGTTGGTGTTTTACATCTAATACAGAAATTTTAAGGTCTGAAATAATACCCCGCTTTAATTTTTTATATTGTAATGTTGAGAAAGATTCGGTTCTACCACTATTATATTTTTCATCTTTGACTGGAACAGATCTGAGCAGAGTTGAAGGACTTTCGAGTTGAATATTATCCGTTGTGCTTATTTGATCAAGATGGATGCACAACTTTTTATAGGGAACTAAATCGGGTAATTTAACCCCCTGATCTGATGACTTGTATATTGTGTTAATTACGCGTGCAAATCCAAGTGTAGCTGATAAGTTAATTAAAATCTGTACACCTTTTTCTCCAGAGTCGAATTTCAACATCCCATTCGACTCATTTTGTGTGAGACTAGCTCCATTAGGCTTAAAAGCTTCATCATTGAGTGAGCATACGCTGTAATACCGATCAGGTATAATAATGGATTTGTCAATAACATATTTTTCATTTTTTAAAAATATTGTGAAAATCTCATTATTTCTTTTCGTAGCATTTATATTGGTCCACAGCGGGTAATACGTTACATCGCATAGAGCTACTTTGAGTTGTCCATCCGAGTTATCGATAGTATGAAGCAGTTGAATAGACTGACCATTTGTTATTCCCGGGAGTGTAACATACATATTGAATATACAATGATACTATATCATAACTTAAATATGAAATCAACTTACATTACTAATCAATCGATTATAGTAACTGCCTCTGGTGCTGAATTTTTCGTTAAATTCCCCGATATCTTTGAAAAGTACAGGGTCACGGCAACTAGTGATAAAATGGTGCACCATTGGTTTCACAATCCGATGCAATTTTGGCAGAATCAGTTAAACTTTGCCATATGGTGTACCACAACAGGATGTGGTGTATCTCTATATGTCCCAGGATTTGAACTAAATAAGTCTGTTTTATCATTTCACGTGTACTGTCAGATTAGACGTATACTTAAAGATATTAGTGCTCCATTACCGCAGGATCGAGCGTGGAATTCCACAAATAATAATTATGATAGGTCCGCGTATGAGCGTATTTGTCAGGAATTTAATGTTTCTACGAGTAAAGATTGGCATATTAAAGGAGCAAACCATGGTCTAGGTGTTACTTACACAGAGGAAAAAATATCCGTCAAAGAAGAAAGCGATTATGTATATAAAGAACTTAATAAAGTTAAAGTTAATTTTGGTATTTTTGATCAAGAATGTATGATCATCATCTAAAAACCGGTGATTACTATAAAGGCTGGGAACTTTATAGTAACGATTGGAGAGGGGATATTATGAGTTTTAAGAGTGGTTTAATTTATATTGTTACAAAATTTATACAAATGAACGATACCGCAAACGCTTGGAATGAATTTCTTAATGATAAAACGGAAAATAATTTTACTAACCCAGGATTTGTAAGATTTAATGAATCGATAAGAACTTATTTATGGGCAATTCTCGGAGCACAATCGCAAACACGAACATCCATTACCGGTTCTGGGACGGCGCTCGATGCGCAAAAACAGTTTGTCGCAAATGTGGAGGACGCCATTAATTCACCAGTTGACATACCATCGTCTATAAAGCGTTTTCAAGATGTATTACAGTACGCTCAATCCAAAGTGGACTACGTTTATGCGCCGGGACTATACATGTCTCCAAGTAATATGGAACTTAAGATCGGTCAAGTGATAGGCCATAATAATAAAATTGTTATTGCTACCGATAAAAAAAACAGGTATAAATTCAGATATTAATCACAGGCGAAAAGGGAATAGTCAAGCCACAAACACCAACTATCGCTCAACCATCTACTGACGCACAAGTGTCACCGCATATTGCGGCTAAAAATCAACAACATATCGATGAAAAAACAGCGCTTGTGTTAGGTGGAGTTGCGGTTGGTTTTCTCATGATTTGGTTAAATAGTTCTTAGCGGATACGTACAACAGCCCTGCGATTGCTACGATCAGCCCCCACAAGTTTTGACTAAGCCAAGTGGTTGTCTTAGCTAATAAATTCAAAAGCCAGGAAACAACACTCCCTATTATACCGGGAAGTGCGGTCGCGGCTTTCTCAGCGAGCTTTCCCAGTGCTGAGCCTAATGCTTTTAAATGCTTTTTTATCCACTCTTTTATACCGTTTTTATCACTAGGCGTTGATCCGCCACCACCTGTACCACCTGTGCCACCTGTGCCACCAGTTAACGCGAGAGTCAAAGTCGATATAACAAATCCCAACGCGGTTAAAATACTGGCAATTGTTATTCCCTGTTCTCTGAACAATGTTTTAATTTTATCGGCCAGCATAGTGTCATCGTTGAGGACTTGATCGATAGTTTCTCGAATTTGACTGATTTGCGAACGAAGTGCCTTTCTGTTACTGGAAGCTGCTTCGAGGCGGGCCGATCTTTCGTCTTCTAAGTTACGCAATCTTTCCGCTACGCGGCGTCTACTGAACTCATCGCCCGCCTGTTCAAGTTTTGTTTTCTCGTAATCTATATGCTGGTCGATTTCGGATATCTTGGCCGTATTATTCATGAGTTCTCCCCGCATTGTTCGCATTGCCTTGTCAAGACCTCGTAACTCCCTAATACTTAACTCCCAGGATGGTACACTGACCGTGGAATTATCATAATAGGTATCTAAGATTTCTCAGAGTCCGTCCGAGGCCACCATCGAGGAAGCTTCCAAATTATCTGTGTTACTGAGTTTATCACGTACAGTCCTAAGAACCCTAGTAGTCTTCGTGGAAAGGTGCGAGTAGTCCACAAAACCTAATTTATCACGAACAGTGCCGATACCGTGTTTAGCGGCTATCGTAGACAAAGCTAGGGGCTTACGAGTACGATAATGCATAAGATCAATATCCGGTTCGCCACGCAGTCGCAATATTCCTTTACTATCTATCTCAAACTTTGAATAATCACGACCAATAGGGGTATCTTTAAAGGTACCGTAATAATCATCAACGGCTGGTTTCAAAAGTTCATCATTTACGGTTGGGTTCAAAAGTTCATCGTTAAGATTCATAAAGCTGGTTTCATCAGTATCTTCGATTGGATTCTGGTTATCAAAGTCATCAAAGGTATCTAGATCTAAATCAGTCATTTTTATATTAAACATAGGGTACATGTTTTCAATATAACAATGTCTTCGCAATACGGACGCAAGTTAAACCCACAACGTAGACTTCGAGATCCATTAGGGGTCAAAGCAATTCGTCAGTCTGTAACTATAACTAATAACCCTAGTACCATCGATCAGAATCAAACGCTTCTGGTTCGCTTTCCTAATCTCGGCGCACACGATGTGTTAGTTCCGGGAACTGTCCGACTAGCATTTACGATTGGTTTGAAATCTACCGACGTTAACAGGGAGCCCGTTCAGAACATAGGTCATGCTATCGTTAAGAAAATCGCGATTAAAATTAGCGGTAATGAGGTTTTGAGTATCGACGATAGCGATGTATACTATTGTTAAATGGATCTCTGGAGAACGGATAAAGAGCGGGAAAACTTACAGTACCAAGGTATTTGTAATAAGAACACATTGAGACTGCGCGTGGGTGCTGATAATGGTGATAGTACTGTCGTAAAAGATAAGGCCGTTGCCGACGCATTAGGTAACCGATTCTATATTCCCCTACACTTTGAATTACTAGATTCCCACATGCCCTTTTATCAAGCATCCCTAGGCGATAGGTTAGAATACAAACTCACTTTTAATGACTAATGTAGAGTAATCAGATCTGGTGAAGATGCTAGCTATTCCATTGACAATATCTCGCTGGAGTACGATATGATAATGGATCCCGAATTAGCCAGACAAATTCGTAACCATTATACAGGAAGTTTAGCCATTTTGTACGATCGCGTGCTGCGACACCGAAAGATCACGGGGGACGAAAAAGATACGATGTGGAATATCAATCTAAACGTCCCCACGAGGTCGTTGAAGGGTATTCTAATGTTGTTCGAGGACCCGTCCGATGCGTTTAAAAGAAATACCGAGAAGTTCTACAATCCCAAGATTACAAAAGTAGAATTGACTATCGAGGGCGTTCCTAATCAACTATATAGTCAAGGAATGCTAGCGTATCACTTCCTTCTATAAAACGTTCCCTGGAAGTTATCGCGGTCGTGAAAGATCTGTCTCTCGGGAGTGTATCGATGGGTGAATACCTCACCACGAAGTACGCGCTATGGCTCAAGATGCGAACAACGGACGATGACCAACTACACGGCAGTGGGAGGAGAATAAACAAGTATTTGTCACAGAGTGACGAAATATCCCCCGCCTGTACACCATAGTACCAAATATGAAGACAATCCAGCGATTAGTTCTTGAGATATTGTGGCAACACCGTTTTCCAACTCCAAAAACAGATTTGCCTGCTGTGACCTTGAAAATGGGGTCAAGGTCACCAATATTGCGACAACACCGTTTTCCAACTCCAAAAGCAGATATGCCTGCTGTGACCTTGAAAATGGGGTCAAGGTCACCAAAACCAACTGGTGTCTGCGGAGTCTGTTACCTTGAAAATTAAGTTAATGTTACCTTGAAAATTAATTTAAGGTCACGAAAACCGACTGGTGTCTGCGGAGTCTGTATATACACCATAGTTCCAAATATGAAGACAATCCAGTGTTTAGTTCTTGAGATATCGCGGCAACACTGTTTTCCAACTCCAAAAGCAGATTTGCCTGCTGTGACCTTGAAAATGGGGTCAAGGTCACCAAAACTGACTGGTGTCTGCGGAGTCTGTATATACACCATAGTTACAATTATGAAGACAATCCAGAGATTAGTTCTTGAGATATTGCGGCAACACCGTTTTCCAACTCCAAAAGCAGATATGCCTGCTGTGACCTTGAAAATGGGGTCAAGGTCACCAAAACCGACTGGTGTCTGCGGAGTCTGTATATACACCATAGTTCCAAATATGAAGACATTCCAGAGATTAGTTCTTGAGATATTGCGGCAACACCGTTTTCCAACTCCAAAAGCAGATATGCCTGCTGTGACCTTGAAAATGGGGTCAAGGTCACTAAAACCAACTGGTGTCTGCGGAGTCTGTATATACACCATAGTTACAAATATGAAGACAATCCAGAGATTAGTTCTTGAGATATTGCGGCAACACCGTTTTCCAACTCCAAAAGCAGATATGCCTGCTGTGACCTTGAAAATGGGGTCAAGGTCACCAAAACCGACTGGTGTCTGCGGAGTCTGTATATACACCATAGTTCCAAATATGAAGACATTCCAGAGATTAGTTCTTGAGATATTGCGGCAACACCGTTTTCCAACTCCAAAAGCAGATATGCCTGCTGTGACCTTGAAAATGGGGTCAAGGTCACCAAAACCGACTGGTGTCTGCGGAGTCTGTATATACACCATAGTTCCAAATATGAAGACAATCCAGTGTTTAGTTCTTGAGATATCGCGGCAACAAACAGGTGGGACGTACGGACGGACGGTCGTGAATACTATATCCCCCGCTTCGCGCTTTCGCGCGGCGGGGGATAAAAATGCTAGCGAGGGTGTCACTATACAGATAACGAAGCTCCAGGAAACGGCTGGTAAATTAAACATATATTTGTACGTGATTATGGATGCGCAACTTAATATACAGAATGGAAGATTTGTGCAAGCAATGTATTAATAATCTTTTACCTAAAGATCCGCACTGCGCTATCATATGCGGGCAAACGGGCTGCGGAAAAACAGCTTTTATTCTAGATATTTTACAAAGTCATTATCGGGACGTTTTCGATCATATTATTATTCTGTGCCCGACTATAAGCGTTAATAAAACATACTTATCGAGACATTGGGTAATGAATGACGATGGGGTACACAGAGTCGATCCCGGCGAACATTTACAAGACTTTTCGTAATAGACGACTGCAGCGCTAGTAAAGAATTAACAAAAAAGAAAGATATGCTTTCGTATTAAGCATTCTCCGGACGGCATACTCAGCATAGCTTACTCAAAAATACAACTCTGTCCTGAAAGATCTCAGAGAGCAGACCAAATGGGTAGCACTCTTTCACTGCAAAGATCGAGATTCATTCGAGGAATGTTTACACGAAAATGATGTCATTTATACCAAGCTCGAATGAGATAAAGTCAGAAAACTATTAGCGGCAACGAAGCACTGTAAACTCGTATTAAAAAACGATCAACCAGCCGCTTATGCAATTGCTTAGCAAAATGTAGCAAAATGTAGCAAAATGTAGCAAAAATGTAGCAAAATGTAGCAAATTGAACATTAGCGGTTAATATGACATAATGTGGCTCAAAATCATCATTCTTTCGCAACAGTTCATTATTACGGGATGTATTGGATACGCCATATTATATTATGTTAGACTTAAATATCTCCTTAGGTATTACATTATGGAATGTGACGAACTCATCGAACAAATGCTCAAAGAATCTGATGCAGAAGTAGTTACAGATAAATCTTTAGATAAACATAGAGAAAGACTTGCGGCTTTAGTAGCCGGTGGAAAATGTTCCCAATATTTGGGAGAAAATTATACCATCGAAAAAATTGATAACATGACCGACGAAGAGATTAAAAAACTGTATGCGCGTTACGAGTCTAGACTGGGAGCTACCATGACTAAAACGATAGGTTCGGCTATGTTACAACTATACACAGTCGTAGCTAGTACGTTTCTCCCAACCCCGCAGAACATCGCATGTATTTATGCGAATCTCTCGAGAAAGACCCATTCATCATACACGCTATAAGCGCAGTAAGCTGTGAGTTTTATCATAGATACAGAATGTTCTTAGCTCCACTCACCACAGCTTTAATAATGGCTAGGTATTGTCAATTTAAACATACGTGCCCACTTAATGATATAAAGAACGAAGTTCAAATAAATAATGGAGACTCAACAGATTGTGAACGAGGAAATAACTGCACAACCACAACAGATTGCGGAACAACGAGTGAATGAGGAACCACCACATGTAAATGAGAAAATACTCAAAGCCAGAGTGACAAAGAATCCTTTGAAAATAGCAGCTGGGAGGAAGGGAGGACTGGCGCGCAAAGCGAAATTAATAAATAATTCAAATATTTATCCGATTAAAACATGGGCACTAGTAGGAGTTGCTGGTATAGCGGCTGTATGGTTCTTTTATAAGCCCGGAGAAGAGAAAACATCACCCCCAATACAACAAGTTCAATTAGAGGTTAGCCCCCAGATAATGCTATAAGAAGCATGACTACTCCAGTTACAGACGGTAAAATGTTGGTAAACGCAACGTATCATTCAGCGGTGGTCACCGGCTTGGCCATTGGCTATGCCCGTATAGCTAAAATGATTACTAAAGCCACACCTCCCAAGCTAGATTTTAATAGTTATGATATTAGTATGTCCGTTCTTCATATAGGATTATCTATGGCAACAAAGGATATGCTCATCAAACAAGGGCTTATCCCGGAAGACATAATGAAGTAATTAAACATTTGAATATTTTATATTATTGAACATTTGAATATTTTATATTCACATAAATATCATGGAACTGTTCTGGGTGAACAATACCATCCAAATGGCGTGCTGGTTTTCTTGGGGAATTAGTCAGCAAAGAGCCGGAGTCACAGGAGACTAATCACAATTTTATTTACAAGAACAATTTACAATTTACAATATACTTAGATAATAACTGAGGGTGCCACAGAGAGTCGGTACAACACTCTGGGCTGTGGGAGAGAGGTCTGTGGGAGAGAGGTCTGTGGGAAAGAGGTCTGCTTGGTAAGAGAGTCAAACCCCTTCTCTGCCCAAAACCTGCCTACAGTATGTATTTAACAAAAATTTGAACAATAAAAAGGAATAGGATTGGTTGATACACGATTGGTTGTGCCCTATGCTAAATGGATGGCTAGACAGAGTGGAATACTAAATCCTGTTAATCCTGTCCTTCAGAGGTTTTACATGGAAACAAAGAAAAGAGAGTTGGCATGTTCAAATAATATGTCATATATAAATACTTCCTCCGTTTGTCTGTAATAACTAGAAAATAAAACAAATATGATAATTATGATGTAAAAGATCAGTACATAATTATTACTTAATGGTGTCATGACCAGGAAGAATGTATTGGCAGCAAATTACAAAAGTGTATCATGGAAAAAATATCCTATTTTTGGATACTATCATTAGATGCTTTATACATTAATAATTACTAATTACATTAATAAGGTATACAATTACTAAAGTGTTAGAAGTTAT
Organism: Haliotis cracherodii; assembly: GCF_022045235.1. Classification (NCBI taxonomy): domain Eukaryota; kingdom Metazoa; phylum Mollusca; class Gastropoda; order Lepetellida; family Haliotidae; genus Haliotis; species Haliotis cracherodii. The sequence goes on along the minus strand of NW_027266297.1, from coordinate 51,430,198 downwards.
GTATATCCTTTTTAGAATTATTTGTTAGTTTTCATAACTTTTTGGTTTGCCTTTTCTTTGTTTTGGTTCATCTCAGTTGTTAGGTTTGCTTTATTTCAATTTGGTTTGTTTTCGCTTCGCTTCGTTTCGCTTCATTTCGCTTCGATTTTCATTCGGTTCAATGCAATATGGTTCGGTTTCATTCGCTTTGCTATATAGTTTGATTTGCTTCGGTACGATTCGCAGTATGTGTTGCATTGATTTGGTTCATTTCATTTCAATTCGCGATACGGTTCGGTTTCGTTTCGATTCGCAGTATGGTTTGGTTTGGTTCACTTCATTTCGATTCGCGATACGGTTCGTTTCAATTCGGTTTGATTCGCTTTTAGTTTTCATTTCGATTCGCGATAAGGTTTTCTTTGGTTTGGTTCGATTGATTGATGTAAGAATTGAGCACAGAATCTACACAGCTGTTAGTCTGAGGATGGTATGGGCTGGTATGGGTAAATTTAATTGCCAAAAGTTCACAAATTGCTTTGATAAGTTTGGACATGAAGTTCTGACCTCTGTCTGAAATTAAGGTCCTTGGAGCGCCATACCGACAAAATATTTCTCTGACGAGAACATCTGCTACTTCTTTGGCTTCTTGGGTCTGAAGAGGAAAGGCTTCACACCATCTGGATGATGCATCTGTGATGACCAAAATGTACTTGTACTTGTCTGGTGTTGTTGGCAGGGGACCGAGAATGTCAACGTGCCATCGGGTGAAGACCTCTTCTACAGGTAGTGGACGAAGTGGTGCCTTCTTGCCATGGTAGTGCCTCTTGGTCTGTTGGCATACCTCACATGTCTGGACATAAGTAGCAATATCGCTGTACATTTTGGGCCAGTAGTATTTAAGTCTTATGATGTTGTGCATCCTTTCTTTCCCATGGTGGCAACCGCCAAACTCATGATAGGATTGCAGGACTTGATTCCTGAGGGTTCTTGGGACTGCTAGCTGTTTAATGAACTTGTCTGCATGGCCTTTCTGTCTTTGTGGAACGAATCTGTATCGGATGCCTTCATCAATTCAAAAGTATTGGCTTCGATAAGAATCTTTTGACGATCCTTTTCATTATGTGGAAGGACATCATCCTCTTTGTAGTCAAAGATTTGGATGAAATCTGGACAAATCCTTTGTAGGTGACGTAAATTTGGATGTTCTTTTATACTTACTTCAACTTACTGAGAAGACTGTTTTCTCAGCATCTTCTTCTGTCTGATCATTACAGTTACTATTTTCCTCATATTCCCTACGTGAGAGAGCATCGGCATTCCCATTGGCTTTGCCGCTGCGGTGAACAATGTCAAAAGTGTAAATAGAAAGTTCAAAAGACCATCGCCCTAACCTACCTGTGGCATCCTTGATGGATTTCAGCCACTTCAATGCTATATGATCAGTGTAGACTGTGAATTTGGAATTTGCAAGGTATGGACGAAAGGATCTAATGGCTTCAACTAGGGCTAAGCCTTCCTTTTCTGTAATGCTCCAGTTCTTTTCGCTGCCATGAAGAGCTCTACCACCAAAAGCTATTGGATGTTCATTATTTTTCTCATCTTTTTGACTCAAAACAAAACCTATGCTCATATCACTGGCATCAGTTGCAAGAAGAAATTCTTTGTCAAAATTTGGATACGCCAGAACAGGTGTATTACTAATAGCATGTTTGAGTGTGTTGAATGCCTGATTGCACTCAAGTGACCATTGGAACTTTGGTTTCTTTCCTACTTCTGCCTCCGAATGCTTCTTTAGCAAGGCATTCAGCTATGTGAGCGTAATTTTTAACATACTTCCTGTAGAAGTTCGTGAGACCTAAGAAGGAGCGGATCTGCTTTTGTGATTTGGGCACTGGAAAGGTTCTAATTGCTTCAATCTTTTTGTCATCAACTTGAACACCTCCACATGATAAAACATGATCCAGAAAAGAAACTTTGTCCGTTGCAAAATTGCATTTGGATGGCTTTAGTGTTAATTTTGCCTGTTTCAGATAGTAAAATACTAGCTCCAAATGGTGGAGATGCCCTTCAAAGTTTTTGCTGTAAATTATCAAATCATCAATGTAGATCAGCGCAACCTTAAAAAGCAATTTTTGTAGCACTTTGCTCATGAGCTGTTGAAAACAAAGTGGAGAATTTGTCAAACCTTGGGGCAATCGTTTGAATTGATAAAGGCCTTGATGGGTGACGAAAGCAGTTTTATGCTTTGAATCTCCATGTAATGGCAGTTGGAAGTAGCCATTAGCAAGGTTTAAAGTTGAGAAGATCTTAGCTTGTGCATTGGCGATGTTATCAACAACATCATCGAAAACAGGAAGAGGCCATGACATTGGTAATGTGACAGAATTCAACTTTCTGTAGTCACAAACAAATCTATATGAGACATCGCGTTTCTTGACTAGGATAATGGGAGCTGAATACATAGAAGTAGACTCCTCAATCAAATCATACTTCAGAAAATCATCTATAAGTTCTTCAGTGACTTTTTGGAGATGAGGAGATTGGCGATATGGTCTACACTTAACGGGTGGGTGGTCGCCAGTGTCAATGATATGTTGGTGCATGTCAGTCTTTCCTAAATCTGCAAGACTCGTTGAAAACATGTCTCTATTTTGTCCAAAAAATCTAAGTAGTCTGTGTCGTTGGTCTGGAGTCAGTTGTGTATTGGTCAAATCAAATCCTAATTCTTGTGCATAACATAATCCCTGGTGTCATTGTCTCTCTTCTCATTGTCGGTGTTAACGGTACTGATGAATGGTTGGTCAGAGTCAGAGTCGATTTCAAAAACAGAGTCTTTGTCAATGTAACTAAATTTGCCTACAACTGTGCCCTTGTCAGGGATTCATAAGCCTAAATGTAGCAGTTTTGCTGTTTGATTTAGAAAGAGTTCTACCGCCTGCTACTTCAGAATGAGCAGTGAGGGAAGCAATGGGTTCAATCAGGATGAGGGAATCCTCTTTGACCTCTGATAGTCTAACCTTGAAATGAATTTCACTCTGAGGGGGGATGTAAATCTGATCTATTGTTTTTGCTAATCCACTAATCTCTTGCACTGAATTGGCTATGAAATTGATATATTGCCTATCTGAGGTGCTGTTGTTAAGTATCAAGGAATGACAGCTATAATCTAAGATTGCATCATTGTCATCAAGGAAGTTTTCACCTAGTATCACTGCCTCTGGAAGCGTAGGCAGAATATGGAATCTTTGAGAAAATTCCTGATCCTCAATGACAAAATCTAACACAATTGAACCTAACACTTTATGCAATTCGCCGCCAACACCTTTAACCTGAGGAAAGGGTGAGTTTCCAAGAGTAAGGTTTTCAAAAGCTGTGCTCAGAAAAGCAGATGAAATACAACAAATGGATGCCCCTGTATCTACTAAACAATTTGTTGTTTTTGTGCCAAATTTTGCCTGAATTACACTGTTGGCAAGGGGCGTAACTAAAGACACTGTTGGAATTTCACTTTCAAAGTTACTTTCCATACCAGACTCCATATTTGCCATGACACCTATTAGTATGTACCGTACTAAATTAAAGAAAGACAAGTAATCAACAATGTAGTACTTACAATATTTGAAGACTTTTTCTTCCTTTGTTGGTGTCTTTGCAGGAGTTGGTTGTCTTTAATCCAGTGTTGAGGTCAGAGGTAGATGCAGCTTGCTTGTTATTCCATCAGATGATCACGGTTGGACATGTCCTCCAATGGGTTCTTGCAGCTGGTCGTAGTTAGTTCCTGGGCTCCATGGTTCCGAAAACGATGATTCTCCGCCAAATTATCATGGAACTGTTCTGGGTGAACAATACCATCCAAATGGCGTGCTGGTTTTCTTGGGGAATTAGTCAGCAAAGAGCCGGAGTCACAGGAGACTAATCACAATTTTATTTACAAGAACAATTAACAATTTACAATATACTTAGATAATAACTGATGGTGCCACAGAGAGTCGGTACAACACTATGGGCTGTGGGAGAGAGGTCTGCTTGGTAAGAGAGTCAAACCCCTTCTCTGCCTAAAACCTGCCTACAGTATGTATTTAACAAAAATTTGAACAATAAAAAGGAATAGGATTGGTTGATACACGATTGGTTGTGCCCTATGCTAAATGGATGGCTAGACAGAGGGGAATACTAAATCCTGTTAATCCTGTTGGACTGGCACTAATCTTGTTGACATATTTACTATTTACTGGATGCTTTGAAAGAGTTTATGGTGACACTATAGACGAGTTTGTGTTGGGGCTAATCCTTAATGCACTATAAACGAGCTTGTATGGGGGCTAATCCTTAATGAGTCTTATTCCTGAATGTTATTCTAATATAGGTGATGACAGATTTACTTAAATAAAATAGTTCAAGGTAATCTTTAATCTGGGAGATGGGATCTTAACACCTTAGGCTAGCATTTATCTAAAAGCTTCAAAACTATTAAACTATGTAGACGTAACCCTTGTCTTATTGAATAGTATGTCTAGAAGATGCGCTCCCATTACCTTAGGCTAGCATCTATCTAAAAAGCTTTAACTGAAACTACTGATATTTCATATATGCATTTTTACCTGATGATAAGTATTACTTGCTTAACTATAATTATATGAAATGATGTATAAATATTACATCATGATAACTCATAAAAGCACTTGATGTAGATCTAATTATTATAGGATAACTTAGTATAAATGTTATACCATGATATAAACATGGCAACAATTGCGATGATGGTCGGTTGAGCTATTGTTAATGCTCTAGCTTTTTCGGGGAGTAATTATTTATTTTCTAGTATGAGGGAATCAAATGCTAAAGAAGTTGAAGAGGAGCGTAAACAATATAACAAAGCAATGGAACAACTCCAAGCAGCCCAGTCACAATATACGCGGCAGAGAATGAAGAGATTAGATTTTATTCACGAAGAAATGCGTAAGGAAGGACATTCAATTCAAACGTTTAGGGATGTTGAATCTGCCATGCACGAATACTTCCTCGTTTATTGGAAAAAACTCGACCCAATACTGAGACCAACAATGAGTCAGTTTTATAAACCGTCAGAGGCTCAAAAGAACCGCGAGGTCGCATTTGTGATTATGGGATTGACTGCTGTATTGATTTTCAGCTATACCATGACTACTCATAAATAACCACAGCTGTGGCTATGCATAAACCATGACCTAGTTAGCTAATCTATAAATAGCGTTGGCTGACTGCCTAATCAATATCTCACCAGTGTAGATGTGATTTGCATTTAGACAAATGATATGATAGATGTATAAACCATGAATAATTGCATATTTACACTCATGGGGAAAAAAACTCTATGTAACCGATGCTGTGTTGAAATTTACTGCGGCATACACAATTATTACATCAGGCGCGGAAACATAAACTATACATGTTCTGTATGCGGGATAGGGGTCAAAGGTCATTATTGTTTATGTAAAGAACACGGTGCTGATAGGGTCAGGAACAAGATTATTTATGCTAGGAAGAGAGATTACATCAATGAGAGGAATAGGTTGGGGAGAATACGTATTTAAATATATGAAAAACAACCAATTAGACATTTGTCTCATTTTGCATATACCATGGTCACAATGGTTTTTGTCAGAGAGTTGAAGGCTATGGCAAAGCAACGTGGTCTACGTGGATATTCTCAAATGAGAAAAGTTGAATTGATTACCGTACTCGGTTTGGAATACAACAAACCCCAGACTGTTAGAGAACTCAAAGCTCGAGCGAGAAACAGTGGGCTGAGAGGTTATTCTCGAATGAGAAAAGCTGAATTGATCGCTTTACTAGATAATAATCAACCTAATGATGATGAACATAATAATAATGTTGATGATAATAATGAAGATGTTGAGAATAAACAACAAGAATTAATATTTGTAACCCACATCCGCCGGCGTTGGTAAATATCTAAGAGGTTGGAAGATGGATATTAATTCCAACAGGGATGTTAACGATATTAAGCCCATCATATCGAGTAAAATTAACGAGGAGTTAGATGATTTACATAGTATAAAATACTAGCTGACGATTTAAATGTTATTGAGTAAAAGTAACACAGACGATAGCACCGAATATACCAAACCATATTTCCGTAGCAATCAAGAAGTTATAACCGAATCCGATACTATAAACGCATCATTAGATACATCAATTCAGAGGATACAGGAAACTTTAGAACGCTGGACTAATAGAGGTTCGGGTTGGGATGTGGATAAAATCGATAGTTTATACTTAGATATAGCAAATTATATGCCCTTCAAAGGTGGATCTTATATAGATTTACCCCAGTATTATAAGAAGAAAAAAGCCATAACTAATGTAAAAAATAAATCCAATGACTGTTTAAGAATGATGATAAGATCTGCATTGTTCCCCATAGATTCTAAAATTGCCAATAGACCTTCTAGCTATCCCCAAAATGATGGACTCAACTTCGATGGTATAAACGAACCTACACCAATATCACAAATTGATAAGGTGGAAAAGCAAAATAATTTAGCTATAAATGTTTTCGGACATTCTAAAGGAATTGTTGTACACAGGATAAGCTCCGCTCCGGAACATATCCCCAGAATCAATTCATTTCTGATCGAAAAAGATGGAAAATATCATTATACGTGGATAAAGAGTTTAAACAGGCTATTATACGATCAAACTAAATATAAGGGAATGAAATATTTCTGCGAAAGATGCCTACATGGGTACAGCAGATAAGATCTATTAGAAGCGCATAAAGAAGACTGCAGAGGTGTTGGACAGACCGCTATCAGGATCGATATGCCTAAAGAGGGAAAAAATATATTAAAATTTGAACATTATTGTAATCAAATGCCAGTACCGTACGTAATTTACGCCGACTTCGAAGCTCTTATCAAACCCATAGAAAATAATCAAGATAATAGTTTTACGTACAAAACTCAAGAACATATTCCTTGTGGGTTTGGATATATAGTTGTAAGGTATGATGGGAAAACAAACACTCCCGTGATTTACAGAGGTCCCGATGCAGCGGGAAAGTTCCTAGAATATCTACAAAATGAAGAGAGAATAATCAGGGAAAAATTATCGTGTAAGAAACCCATGTGTATGACGAGGGATGAATGGAGGGCCCATAAGAAGTCAACGAGTTGTCATGTTTGTAATAAACCCCTGGATGGGGATTCCGTAAGAGATCATTGTCACGTCACGGGTAATTATCGGGGAGCCGCGCATAACGAGTGTAACTTGAAACTAAAAATGAATTCTCAAACAATACCCATCCCCGTTGTGTTTCATAACCTTAGGGGATACGATTCACATCTAATCATGCAAACTATCTCAAAGACCGACGGCGGTTTAACGTGCATTCCTAACAATATGGAAAAATACATATCGTTCTCGTTGACTAAACCTATACATCATAGGGACAAGGATGGGAAATCTAGAATAAAGCAAAGTAATGGGCTTCAAATTTATAGACTCCGTACAGTTTCTGTTATCCTCCCTGGACAATTTAGCTAATGCGAACAATCCCGATGACTTTGCGATAACAAATCAATATACCGATAAGATAACTCGTCATTTGTTGCTGAGAAAAGGTGTATATCCTTACGAATATATGGATGATTGGTCTAGATTCGAAGAAACTGAATTACCACCCCTCGAATCATTCTATAGTAACTTAACAGAATCTAAAATAACAGATGCCTATAATGAACACGCTCTGACGGTCTGGGATAAATTAGGTTGTAAGAATTTAGGCGATTATCACGATCTGTACTTAAAAACCGATGTACTTTTACTCGCCGATATATTCGAGATAGTTAGAAAGACGTGTTTAAAACAATACGGTTTGGACCCGGTATGGTACTATTCCAGTCCCGGACTATCGTGGGATGCATTGTTGAAGAAGACCGGCGTAGAACTAAAACTACTCACAGATTATGATATGCACTTGTTTATTGAGAAAGGATTAAGAGGGGGTATATCGATGGCAGCGAAAAGGTATTCTAAGGCTAATAATAAATTAGTGGAAGGATACGATCCGAGTAAACCCGACACGCATATATTATATCTCGACGCCAACAATTTGTAAGGATGGGCTATGAGTCAACCTTTACCCACGGGTGGTTTTGAGTGGGTCGATGATATCAATGTGAATAATATCCATAATAATAATGCGAATAAAGGGTACATACTAGAAGTTGACCTGGAATATCCAAGTTCGTTACATAAAGATCATAACAGTTATCCGCTAGCTCCCGAAAGATTAATGGTTAATAAAGATTTGATGTTGGAATATCAACGCTCCTTGATGGGTAATACAAGGTTAGCTAACGTAGAAAAACTCGTACCAAATTTGATGGATAAGACAAAATATATAGTTCACTACAGAAATCTCCAATTGTATCTATCGTTAGGTATGAAACTTTAGAAAATACACAGAGTTCTAAAGTTTGATCAAAGCCCTTGGATGGAGCCCTATATAAGGTTGAACACAGATTTATGAAAGATAGCTACCAGCGATTTCGAAAAGAATCTGTATAAGCTCATGAATAACTCAGTATTTGGTAAAACTATGGAGAATCTAAGGAAGCGTGTTGATGTTAAATTAGTCAGATCTAATGAGGAAGAAAGACTCAGGAAACTTATAGCCAGTCCGGCTTTTAACAGAAGCAAGATATTCGATAACGACTTAGCCGCGTTGCATATGCAGAAGAGTAATATAAAATTCAACAGACCGGTGTATGTCGGTATGAGTATTCTCGACTTGTCAAAACACTTAATGTATGACTTTTATTACAACGAACTTAAGAAGCAATACAGCGATAGATGCGAGGTGTTATATACCGACACAGATTCTTTGTTGATGGAAATACAAACCGAGGATGTGTATAAAGATATGGCAGAAAAAATAGATATGTAAGACACGAGCGATTACCCAAAAGATAATCCAATAATAAAAAGGTGTTAGGTAAGATGAAGGATGAATGTGCTGGGACCCCTATAGCGGAGTATGTAGGATTAAGACCTAAGGTGTATTCTATAAAAAAGTCCGATAATGGGGAGATAAGAAAAGCCAAGGGCGTTAAGAAGTATGTGGTAAAAAACCATATCAAACACGAACAGTATAAAGAATCATTATTCAACGGTAGAACGTTCAAACACAAGATGAACTCTTTAAGAAGTTACAATCATAGGATATATGGATTAAGAATGAACAAGACATCATTATCCCCCTTAGATACAAAGAGATGGATTGATAATGATGGTGTAACTACCTATGCTTATGGTTATGGTGGTAATACCGTACCGTCAGGAACTATGAACAACTCTTCTCGTACAAATGCCCTACCCGGTCAATCTTGAAGATAATAAAGAATAGGCTTTCCTTCTTTCATAACCAATCGACTAATGTTATATGTCTTAAGGGACCATATGGGATCGGTTGCACGACGTAGGCCTCCTTCGAGTTCATCGGGCTGGTATAAATATCTTACCCTTATTCTATCCGGAAGTTTTCGTTCTTTGCATCTCCTCGGTGCTGAAGATTCAGAAGTCACGGATTTCATTTTAATCGCATCGGATGGCTTCTTCCCTATTAATCTCGTTACTTCATTATTCAGCGCTGATACAACGGCTGATAATCGTGTCACCCATTCGGTTGATCTCAATCGCTCGGATTTCATTTCGATCCCATTCTGATAGCCAAACAAACGTTCCGCTAATGTCCTGTTAAATCTTTCGACGATAGTTTGACTGCGGTTGGCCTCTCTTTCACCACGGACGATTTTGACATTGTGCTTTGTTACCAGTTTTGTTATCGATCCCATAAACTCGCGACCGGGATCTACTTGTAAGTATATTTTCCACATCGCTTGTTTCTTTAACCAATCCTTGGCTACATCTTTAGATACCTAAGCCGCGGTGGCTAATTTTTTTATTGCTCCTATACCTGTCCTATATCCTTGTGGGCTATAGTAAATTTTATTCATTATTAATTAATATTGATGTTTCGTTTAATACAACTCATGACTATCATTGAATTGCATAGTCATTTACACATAAAAAGTGCCACCTGTAGTAGCAGTATAGGTATATAAATCCAGCTCCAGTGGGGTTGCTGCAGAACCCCTATTACCTATACTACGAGGTGTGTAGGTGGATGGAGGTGTGTGGGTGTTGATGGGGGGATGTGTGGGTGGATGGAGGTGTGTGGGTGTTGATGGAGGGATGTGTGGGTGGATGGAGGTGTGTTGGTGGATGGAGGGTTGTGTTGGTGCATGGGAGGGTGTGTGGGTGTTGATGGAGGGATGTGTGGGTGGATGGAGGTGTGTAGGTGGATGGAGGGAAATGTGGGTGGATGGAGGTGTGTAGGTGGATGGAGGGATACGTGGGTGGATGGAGGTGTGTAGGTGGATGGAGGGATGTGTGGGTGGATGGAGATGTGTGGGTGTTGATGGAGGGGTGTGTAGGTGGATGGGGGGATATGTGGGTGGATGGAGGTGTGTAGGTTGATGGAGGTGTTTGTGAGTGGATGGAGGTGTGTGGGTGGATGGAGGTGTGTTGGTGGATGGAGGTGTGAGAGTGGATGGAGGTGTGTTGGTGGATGGAGGTGTTAGAGTGGATTGAGGTGTGTGTGAGTGGATGGAGGTGTGTGGATGGAGGGGTGCGTAGATGGATGGAGGTGTGTTGGTGGATGGAGGTGAGTTGGTGGATGGAGGGGTGCGTGGATGGATGGACGTGTGTTAGTTGATGGAGGTGTGTTAGTGGATGGAGCGGTGCGTGGATGGATGGAGGTGTGTGTGACTGGATGGAGGGGTGTGTGAGTGGATGGAGGTGTATGTGGGTGGATGGAGGTGTGTGTGAGTGGATACAGGTGTGTTGGTGGATGGAGGGGTGCGTGGATGGATGGAGGTGTGTTGGTGGATGGAGGGGTGTGTGGATGGATGGAGGTGTGTTGGTGGATGGAGGGGTGTATTGGTGGATGGAGGGGTGTGTGAGTGGATGGAGGTGTGTTGGTGGATGGAGGGGTGTGTGGATGGATGGAGGTGTGGTGGTGGATGGAGGGGTGTGTTGGTGGATGGAGGGGTGTGTGAGTGGATGGAGGGGTGTTGATGGATGGAGGGGTGTTGGTGGATGGAGGGGTGTGTGAGTGGATGGAAGGGTGTGTGGGTGGATGGAGGTGTGTGGATTGATGGAGGTGTGTTGGTGGATGGAGGTGTGTGGATGGATGGAGGGGTGTGTGAGTGGATGGAAGGGTGTGTGGGTGGATGGAGGGGTGTGTGGATGGATGGAGGTGTGGTGGTGGATGGAGGGGTGTGTTGGTGGATGGAGGGGTGTGTGGATGGATGGAGGTGTGGTGGTGGATGGAGGGGTGTGTTGGTGGATGGAGGGGTGTGTGAGTGGATGGAGGGGTGTTGATGGATGGAGGGGTGTTGGTGGATGGAGGGGTGTGTGAGTGGATGGAAGGGTGTGTGGGTGGATGGAGGTGTGTGGATGGATGGAGGTGTGTTGGTGGATGGAGGTGTGTGGATGGATGGAGGGGTGTGTGAGTGGATGGAAGGGTGTGTGGGTGGATGGAGGTGTGTGGATGGATGGAGGTGTGTTGGTGGATGGAGGTGTGTGTGAGTGGATGGAGGTGTGTTGATGGATGGAGGTGTGTTGGTGGATGGAGGGGTGTGTGAGTGGATGGAGGGGTGTTGATGGATGGAGGGGTGTTGGTGGATGGAGGGGTGTGTGAGTGGATGGAAGGGTGTGTGGGTGGATGGAGGTGTGTGGATTGATGGAGGTGTGTTGGTGGATGGAGGTGTGTGGATGGATGGAGGGGTGTGTGAGTGGATGGAAGGGTGTGTGGGTGGATGGAGGTGTGTGGATGGATGGAGGTGTGTTGGTGGATGGAGGTGTGTGTGAGTGGATGGAGGTGTGTTGATGGATGGAGGGGTGTTGGTGGATGGAGGTGTGTGGATGGATGGAGGTGTGTGTGGATGGATGGAGGTGTGTTGGTGGATGGAGGTGTGTGGATGGATGGAGGGATGTGTGGATGGATGAAGGTTTGTTGGTGGATGGAGGTGTGTGGATGGATGGAGGTGTGTGTGGATGGATGGAGGTGTGTTGGTGGATGGAGGTGTGTGTTGGTGGATGGAGGTGTGTGTGGATGAGGGGTGTGTGGGTGGATGGATGGATGTGTGTGGATGAGGTGTGTGTTGGTGGATGGAAGTGTGTGTGGATGAGGGGTGTGTGGGTGGATGGATGGATGTGTGTTGATGAGGGGTGTGTGGGTGGATGGATGGATTTGTGAGGATGAGGGGTGTGTGGGTAGATGGAAGTTTGTGTGGATGAGGGGTGTGTTTGTGGATGGAAGTGTGTGGATGAGGGGTGTGTAGGTGGATGGATGGATGTGTGTGTATGAGGGGTGTATGGGTAGATAAAGGTGTGTGTGCATGAGGTGTGTGTGGATGGATGTGTGTGGACGAGGGGTGTGTGGGTGGATGGAAGTGTGTGTGGATGAGGGGTGTGTGGGTGGATTGATGGATGTGTGTGGATGAGGGGTGTGTGGGTAGATGGAAGTGTGTGTGGATGAGGGGTGTGTGGGTGGATGGATGGATGTGTGTGGATGATGGGTGTGTGGGTGGATGGAAGTGTGTGTGGATGAGGGGTGTGTGGTGGATGGAAGTGTGTGTGGATGAGGGGTGTGTGGGTTGATGGATGGATGAGGGGTGTGTAGGTGGATGAAGGGTGTGTTGATGAGGGGTGTTTGGGCGGATGGAAGTGTGTGTGGATGAGGGGTGTGTGGTGGATGGATGGATGTGTGTGGATGTGGAGTGTGTGGGTGGATGGAAGTGTGTGTGGATGAGGGGTGTGTGTGGATGAGGGGTGTGTGGGTGGATGGAAGTGGGTGATTGATGTATGGGTGGATGGATGGATGTGTGTGGATGAGGGGTGTGTGGGTGGATGGAGGTAGGTGTGGATGAGGGGTGTTCTGAAGCGTCCGGGAACAAATGTCTGGAACAAGTGTCCGGGAACAAGTCTCATGTTCCTGGACACAGGGCTTGACTCATGGGTACACAACAGCTTTGCGGAAAGCTTTAAAGTTGGCATGCAGCAGGTGCTTCTTGCTGGATGAGCGCAAAATGTGCATGTTCTAGACACAGTTTATTTCAGTTGGCTTCTGGCATTCATATGGGTAAGGAGTAAATGGATATCTCTCTCTAAGTTACCAAATAGTGAATTAGAATAGTACAGAAATAGAATAGAATAGATAGTTGAGAGAGTTACCCATTTACATTGTTACCATACGGCAACTTCACTTTAAGTTTCAAATCCATTTCATTTGATCTTATCACATTTTCATTGTTCATTACATTACAAGGAAATTTCACATTTAGTTGATTGCACGGTAATTTCATGTTTAGTTTAGTTTAGTTTAGTCTTCCACTGCAAACCATTGGTAGCAGAGCGTGGTTGCTCTGACTATGGGCTAGCTAGTTAGTTAGTTATAGTGACTGGTGTTGATAGTTCTTAGGGTCAACGTACGTCATTCAAAGATAGGATAGATTTTCTGGTGTAGTTTGATGCTTGTTTGTTCACAATGGCTGGCAAAGCAACAAGCATGTCTGATATAGCAAAGTCTGAAGGTGGGATAATAAATCCTGAAAAGGCTACAAGTATTAGTGAAGTAGATAAGCTGGAGTTAAAAATAGCTCAGCTTAAGAAACAAAAGACGGCAGCAAAGTCTGCATTGACAAAGGCTCAGAATCAAATCAGATGCTGAGTTTGATAGACCAGGAGGATCTCCCCACAAGGAAAGCAGCGAGGGATGAGATAGATAAGGTGAGTTCACTTCAGGCTAAAGCTGTTGACTTATTGTATGACCTGTCCCAGGCATACGACCAACATTGAGATTACGAGAATGCCAAGAAAACATGTAAGGAAATAGATGAAGTATTAGAATATAGTGATGATGCAATACACAATGCAAGATTGCATTTGAGCAGCAGGTCAGATGACAGCTCGTCTTCTGGTATAAGGTCAGTAATGTCGAGGATATTTCACCCAATTAACACAAAGAAACACATGCCTGTGAAACTTAAAGTTGCAGAGCTTCAAGAAGAACAATGTGTTCCTTCTGTTCATCAGAATGTTGGTCATGGTGAGTCAGTTGCACCAGAAATAGATATGAGTAGAATAAGAATAGAAATGGAAGCACATGCTTCTCCTGAAATAGAAAGGGGGAAGTTACATTTGCCATATGACCGGATAGATAGCAACTATGATCACCAAATGAAATCTTTCATTGAAAGAAATAAGACATCGCATAGCAATAAAATTGGTGCTGATATGTGGAGCAAGATGAAACAGGTTTCAATTCCTGTGTTTCATGGCAACATTAAAGACTACGAAAGTTGGAAAGCTGCTTTCATGGCATGTGTGGACAGAGCTAATGCCACTAATGAGTATAAGCTGTTACAACTAAAGCAATATGTTGCAGGAGAGGCTTCTAATCTCATATCAAGGCTAGGTCACACTGCTTGATGTAGCTTTAGAACGGCTTGAGACAAAGTATGGAGGTAAAAGAAGGCAGATTGCTTTAAAAATGGAGGAAGTTTATAACTTCAGACCCATTCGTCCTGGCAACGCCAAGGACTTAGAGAATTTCAAACCGTAGCATCTGAGGTGAAACTGGGTATCGTTGAAAGGCCCAATGATAGGGAACATAAGTCCAATCAAAGGTCAGGATCTTTCTTTGGAAGGAAACAGGTAAAGCTCTGTCACTCTTGTCACAAGACGGGTCATCAGATAGTAAACTGTAAAAGCTTCAAAGCTTTAGAAATCCAGAAACGATGGGTCAAAGCAAAAGAACTGAAGCTTTGCTTTCGCTGTTTAGGAATCCGTCATGTTGGGAAATTATGTTCCACAAATGTGCCATGTAGTATTGAGGGATGTCGGTCGACACACAATAGATTACTTCATGATAGTGATTGGGTAAACTCACGGAAAAGGGACACTGTGAATACAAGCAACAAATCTGAAGAAGCTCGGAATGATTACAAACAGACAACAATGTCTACTACGAGAAAGGAATATTCCTTTTCTTCGCTCAGGACAATTCCTGTTATACTGAAAAATGGAACTCGCAAAATACAGGTCAATGCTCTTCTGGATGAAGCCAGTACACAAACCTATATCAATGAAGACGTAGCATCAGAGTTAGGTGTGCATGGTCAAAGACAGACCGTATCTGTGAATGTTCTTAACAGCAAGCAGGAAACCTTTAATAGCATGGCTGTTGAAGTGGGATTAGAAAGTGTTGATGGATCGGTGAACATGACGATATCAGCATTGACTACAACAAAGGTCACAGGGATGATGAAAGTGATTGACTGGAACAAACATGCACATGATTGGAGTCACTTGCGTAACACTGAGTTTCCAAAATTGAGTTCTCGACCAATTGTGGACATATTGATTGGAATGGACTATTTGGAACTCCATTGTTCTCTCAAAGATGTTTGTGGTCATCCTGGTGATCCTATAGCAAGGCTAACACCATTGGGGTGGACGTGTGTTGGTAAAGTACACGAATCAGAAATACATACTGCACGTGTGACTGGCTCATTCTTTGCTCATGATTCACACACAACAAGCAACGAAATAGAGCTTGAGGCATTAGTAAATAGGTTCTGGGAGGTTGAAACCATTTCAGGGTACACGCCCTTTATGACATGAGATGAGGAACTGGCTGTGGATGCTGTAAAAGAATCACTTACCTATGATTCAGAGAGGTACACTGTTGGTGTTCCATGGAAGGATAAGTCAAAGCTTCCTGAAAGTAATTATGATAGTGCTTTCAAACGTCTGAAACAAATTGAGAAAAGGTTATCCAAAGATGTTACAGTTCAGACAGCATATGGGGACATGATATCACAGTATCTGAATAAAGGATACATCACAAAAGTTAAAAAAAAGAAGTTAACAAAAAATGTTGGTACTTACCTCATTTTCCAGTGGTCCGACCTGAACGAAATACAACGAAGGTAAGGATGGTTTTCGATGCATTAGCAAAAGTAATGGGGTGTCCTTAAATGATGTTGTTCTCCAAGGTCCAAAAATGCAGAATGATCTTGTTGAAATATTGCTAAGATTTAGAAAACATCCAACCGCAATCATATGCGACATTGCAGAAATGTACTTGCAAATCAAGATTACTGAGGCTGATCAACCGTACTTCAGATGTCTATGGAGATCAATGAACCTGGACGAAGAACCTGATGTATATGAATTTTCACGGGTAGTCTTCGGAATGAATTGTTCACCATTTCTGGCACAGTATGTTACACAGGAACATGCTAAGGCATGCAAAAATAATCTTCCTTTGGCTGCAGACACAGTTGCTAAATCAACATACATGGATGACACAATGGATTCGGTAGAAACCGAAGAAAAAGCAATAGAGCTTTATGATCAGGTGAATGAACTGTGGACTACAGCTGGAATGCACGCCAGGAAGTGGGTCTCCAATTCATTGAAGGTCCTTGAATGTATTCCAGTTGCAGATAGACTATCTGAAATTGATATTCAGATGACTGAACTGCCATCAGTGAAAGCTCTTGGTTTGCTCTGGAATGCAGAGAGTGATAGGTTTCAATTCTGCTACAACATCCAAAATGATCACTTTCAAATGTCAAAAAGAGCTTTCTTGGGGGAGATTGCTAAGATATTTGATCCTTTGGGACTGTTAGCTCCATTTACCATTCGTGCAAAGATAATATTGCAACACATTTGGGTGTCTGGTGTAGGTTGGGATGACAGTCTGCATCCTGATTTAGAGGAAAAGGTCTTGCAATGGTATAAGGAATTGGCAGATTTGAAGTCTTTATATTTCCAAAGATGGATAGAATTTAGAACAGAAATAGTCAATCCAAACCTACACGTGTTTGTAGATGCATCACAAGATTCTTTTGAAGCAGTCATTCATCTGGTGAGTGTTAATGAACACGGGACAACGAGTCAACTTGTAGCTGCAAAAAGTCATGTTGCTCAACTGAAGGCTATCAGTGTCCCACGACTAGAGTTGATGGCAGCGGTTCGTGGGGTGAAACTTCTGCTTGCTATTGCAAAAGGCCTAGAAATGTCACCTTATGATGCAAGGATCTGGTCTGATAGCATGAACGTATTGTGGTGGATAAAAAGCCACAGTAGAAGCTTTAAGCCATTTGTGGCCAATCGTGTGGGTTTTATACAAGAAGTGACAAAACCCAGCCAATGGATGCATGTGCCAACTAAGTTGAATACAGCTGACATACTTACAAAAGGTTGTAAACCTGAAACACTTGGTACAAAAGCATCGCTACAAGGTCCTGAGTTTTTAAAACTTGATGTAAGCCAATGGCCAAAGCAGATACATGCTTTCCAGAAAGTTGTGCTGGAAAGGAAAACTGGATCAAATATGAAAGTGACAATGATGGTGCAAGATGTTGATCAGACATGGCGTTTGGATCCATGTAGGTTTTCCGACTGGAAAAGACTGTGCAGAGTCTTTGCATGGGTCTACAGGTTTCTCAGTAACTCTCGGACACAAAAGGATAGGAGAAGGAAAGAAGAACTGGACCTAGAAGAGATTGAAGGAGCTGAAAGAAAACTGATTTCAGAAGATCAAAAGGAAGCATTTCCAAAAGAGTATTTGGCACTGTACTATGACCGCAGAATACCACCTAAGAGTAAACTCATAGGATTACAGCCTTTTCTGGATGAAACAGGGGTGATGAGATTAAATGGCAGACTGAGGTTTGCAGAAGTCCTGTCCTGGGAAGCAAGGTTTCCTATTATTCTTCCCAGAAAAAGCCTGGTGAC
This sequence comes from Haliotis cracherodii, assembly GCF_022045235.1. Classification (NCBI taxonomy): domain Eukaryota; kingdom Metazoa; phylum Mollusca; class Gastropoda; order Lepetellida; family Haliotidae; genus Haliotis; species Haliotis cracherodii. Next base: position 51,412,339 of record NW_027266297.1, on the reverse strand, counting down.
AAAGTTGATAGTTAAACATCATCATGAAATGTGTCACCACATGGGAACAAATACCACATTAGCCTCATTGTCTTCAAAGTTCTGGATAATATCCTTGAGGGAGGAAATTCGTGAATGGGAAAATGCATGTTCTTGGTGCAAAAAACAAAAAGCAAAGCCAGCACAACAACTCATGGGCAATCTTCCAAAGGTGAGAGTAGTTTGTTCAATGAGAGCATTTGTTCAAGCTGGGGTAGATTTCGCTGGTCCATTTCTTACTGTACAGGGTCGAGGTAAAAGCCGTCAAAAGCGTTACCTGTGCCTGTTCACATGCCTAGCAACACGCGCTGTACATTTAGAGATCGCTTTTGGACTAGACACAAATTCGTTCTTGAATGCTCTCTTCCGCATGGCACACAGAAGGGGAATGCCCAAGGAGATCATATCGGACAACGGGACGAATTTCTTTGGAGCTGTGAAAGAGCTTAAAGAGCTGGTGACTTCATTAGATTCTGACATCACAAAATCGAAATTGGCAAACAGAGGCATTGTATGGAGATTTAATCCTCCAAATGCTCCTCACTTCGGAGGAATATTCGAATCGGTGGTCAAGTCAGCTAAACGGGCTATTTATGCTGTACTCAGCTCAAGTGATGTCACCGATGAAGAACTGATGACTGCTTTTACTGGGGCCGAAGCTCTTTTGAATTCAAGACCACTCACATATCAGAGTGCACACACACAGGATGATGTTCCGCTCACACCAAACCACTTTCTTCATGGGCAGCTTGGTGGAGACTTCACTCCAGAAATAGATTCCACTTCCTTTTCTCCCCAGAAGCGTTGGCGGAGGATCCAGGAACTCATCAGGCATATCTGGAGGAGATGGATGAGAGAGTGGCTTCCAACGTTGAATGTCAGAAAAAAGTGGGTCACGTCATCAAGAGACTTCCAAGTTGATGATGTGGTGATTGTCGTATCACAAGATAATCCAAGAGGAACTTGGCCAATGGGAAGGATATTGAAAACTTACCCAGGCAAAGATGGCCATGTTAGAGTTGTAGATGTTAAAGTTGGAGGGTCGAGATTGACTCGACCAGTTACAAAGATCTGTCCTCTCGAATATCGAGACTGAACAAGAACCAGTTGTTCAAGGTTGTAAATAGTGCTGCTGTTTTCATGGACTAGTCATTGTTGTAAATAAGTTGTTTTTTTTGTAGTTTATCAACTGCATAGTATTGATGAAGTATTGTTCCAAATAGATGATAGACAGGGGTCTATCATGGAAGGGGGCATGTTATGAAGCATCCGGAAACAATTGTCCGGGAACAAGTCTCATGTTCCTGGACACAGGGCTTGACTCATGGGTACACAACAGCTTCGCGGAAAGCTTTAGAGTTGGCATGCAGCACGTGCTTCTTGCTGGATGAGCGCAAAATGCGCATGCTCGAGACACAGTTTATTTCAGTTGGCTTCTGGCATTCATATGGGTAAGAAGTAAATGGATATCTCTTTCTAAGTTACCAAATAGTGAATTAGAATAGTACAGATATACTACCATACGGCAACTTCACTTTAAGTTTCAAATCCATTTCATTTGATCTTATCACATTTTCATTGTTCATTACATTACAAGGGGATTTCACGTTTAGTTGATTACAAGGGGATTTCACGTTAAGTTGATTGCAAGGTAATTTCATGTTTAGTTTAGTTTAGTTTAGTCTTCCACTGCGAACCAAGGGGTGTGTGGGTGGATGGATGGATGTGTGTGGATGAGGGGTGTGTGGGTGGATGGATGGATGTGTGTGGATGATGGGTGTGTGGGAGGATGGAGGTGTGTGTAGGTGGATGGAAGTGTGTGTAAATGAGGGGTGTGTGGGTTGATGGATGGATGAGGGGTGTGTAGGTGGATGGAAGGGTGTGTAGATGAGGGGTGTTTGGGTGGATGGAAGTGTGTGTGGATGAGGGGGTGGATGGATGGATGGATGTGTGTGGATGAGGGGTGGATGGATGGATGTGTGAGGATGAGGGGTGTGTGTGTGTGGATGGAAGTGTGTGTGGATGAGGGGTGTGTGGGTGGATTGATGGATGTGTGTGGATGAGGTGTGTGTGTAGGTGGATGGAAGTGTGTGTAAATGAGGGGGGTGTGGGTTGATGGATGGATTAGGGGTGTGTAGTTGGATGGAAGGGTGTGTAGATGAGGGGTGTTTGGGTGGATGGAAGTGTGTGTGGATGAGGGGTGTGGGTGGATGGATGGATGTGTGTGGATGGATGGATGTGTGTGGATGAGGGGTGTGTGGGTGGATGGAAGTGTGTGAGTGGATGGAAGTGTGTGTGGATGAGGGATGTGTGGGTGGATGGATGGATGTGTGTGGATGAGGGGTTTGTAGGTAGATGGAAGTGTGTGTGGATGAGGGGTGTGTGTAGATGGATGGATGTGTGTGGATGAGGGGTGTGTAGGTGGATGGAAGTGTGTGTGAATGAGGGGTGTGTGTGTGTGGATGGAAGTGTGTGTGGATGAAGTGTGTGAGTGGATGGAGGTGTCTGTGGGTGGATGGAGGTGTCTGTGAGTGGATGGAGGTGTGTGTGGGTGGATGGAGGGGTGTGTGAGTGGATGGAGGTGTCTGTGGGCGGATGGAGGTGTGTGTGAGTGGATGGAGGTGTCTGTGAGTGGATGGAGGTGTGTGTGGGTGGATGGAGGGGTGTGTGAGTGGATGGAGGTGTCTGTGGGTGGAAGGAGGTGTGTGTGAGTGGATGGAGGGGTGTGTGAGTGGATGGAGGTGTGTGAGTGGATGGAAGGATGTGTTTCTGACGACGAAAAGAAACTTTACCATAGTTCTGAATCACTCTAGTTAAAAAATCACAAAAGATAGATGCATAAAGGAAAATGTATTGAAAAGATCAAAGCTCAACAAAATGAACAGTAAAAATGACATTCATACAGCATCCGATATTGGCATGACAGTTGAATTGAGGTGTGGTAACACACACACACACACACACACACACACACACACACACACACACACACACACACACACACACACACACACACACACACACACACACACTCACACTCACACTCTATGTTCTACCATGTTTTCCCAAAGCAGAATACATGTTATTAAACCGGAAGGGCTTATAACCTTTTTATGAAGGAAGCAGTCTCAAAGTTGTACTGTATCGGGCATGTTTTTCCCTAAACCAAAAATGTATACAGTATTGTCATAAAGACAGTAAGAGGCACAACACATTCTGTTTTAAAGTGTTTTGGAACATGTCTTTTCCCGAACCTGAAGTGATGTCACTAATACGAAAGTGCACATACTTCTGCAATAAAATTGTTTAAAATTGAAACAAGAAAATATTGGTATGTCTTTAAACCAGAATTGTTCAAAACTTTGTAATAAAGACAACTTTAGCACATTTCCAAATCGGTGTAAGAAATTATGTGTACCCCATAATAAAAGTAACCAGGATCCATTTCCTGTGTCTAGAAAATGGACCCACCCTAAATCGGTGACGAATACCTCAGTTTCATCCAATAAATACCCAATGCAAGAACAAATATGGTAAAGTCAGACTGTACTTCTTTTCAAATGACTTTTGTCTTTTTGTGATTTAAGAATGTTGTTGCTGTACTGGCACTTATCTTTTAGGATAAAGTGCGAATGAACCTGAGCGACTGTTAGGAATCGGTTTCACATACTCATGCATGTAAAAAGTCTTGTTTTATATGCTTTGATAATTGTTGTTGTTTTTTCATAATGACACTTATGAAACAAAATATACGAAATGAATAGAAGCAACGGAGGACATTTATTTATGTGCATTTATGTCGGTCAAAGTATATCTGACTTTTTTTTAAAAAACAAACCCCACCAATATATATAATCGATGAGGATACCAAATGTGATCAAATTATTAGAAAAAAGCAACTGATAATATAATTGGAATTATGAGAAATTAAGTTAAATCATGACCTTATAAAGTTTTTTTAGGCCTGATGTTACGCCTTGCCAGTGTCAACGAAAGCAGAATGCAGTTTGAGGTTTCGGTCTTATTATCCTACACAGGTTGAATTAACATTTTACCAAGGCCGTGTGCCTAGCCCCTTTCTATTTCAGTTCTTTATAAATGAGTTAGTTATTCAGATGGATGATGAACGTCCAGATGGTGTACAGTTGCATCCTGATGTTATTCATGTTGTCTTCCTCTTATTTGCTGATGACTTGATACTTTTCTTTGAATAGTTTTTTATAATCTTCAAAGGAAGTTAAATGTACTAGATAAATGTCAGTTGATATGTCTAAAACAAAGGTTGTTGTGCTAAAAAATGGTAGTGGACTTTCACGTTTCCAAAAGTGGTCTATTAAAGATGGTTCAGGAAACACCCATCTATGATTGTGCTTTAACAATCGGCTCAACTGGTCAAAAACCTTTGATAGCATAGCTTTACAAGCTAAACGGGTTTGGGTACCGACTTTGAGCAATGTAAATTCCCTACGTCCTTTTTCCTATGATTTATACTTTAAAATATTCGATGCAAAATTTCTGCCTATACTGCTCTACAGAGCTGAAGTTTGAGGGTTTGAAAACGTTAAAACGTTCTTGGTGAAGACACGTCAGCACAATGTCTGAATGTCGCATACCAATCAAATGTTATAATATGATGTGTATCTATGATGAACAAGGTAAGATAGATTGGGTTTACAAAGTTAAGTAATTGTATGTGTAAACTAGTATTTGGCGATGTGTTGTTTTTTTCCAAACGTATGGAAACAAAACAATATTTCTAAAAATATTTCAACAACGTGTGAGAGACAACCTTCAACAAACATGGCATAGTGTACTACTTTCCTCATAAAAAAATGCACAATTCGGACCTTTTGTAAATTGTGAAACCTACCTGAAACTCATGCCGTCAGTAGTATAGTATCAGTAGGCAGGAGCTCCTTTTGGTAGACCATGGTAGGCCACCAGACTGAAAGGGTCCCGCAAGTCTATCGGAGTGGATCAAATTCATCTTGTACGGTCTACACGTTGTACACCATGAACGTTAGACAACCTGTATGGAAAAAAATATAGAAGAAATAGATAAGACTACACAATCAGCAAGCTAGCAGTTTACATTTAGCGCGCAAGAACGAGGTAGTCATGTCACCCTGCATTGACTATAACGCTGAAGGCAGCCGGATTTCGAATCACCCGCGCTGCGTACTATTGATACCAGACTCAAAAGGTACTGAAGTCAGTCAGAAAAACATAAGTCCTTTCCGTCCATACTCTCAGAAAATAAGATGAAAAAATAAAAGGCTTGAAAATTATTATGCCAAATTTGGCTTCTTCTTTTTTTGTTATTAAAGAAAATAAAATCTTCTAATGTAAAAGGGGCCAAAGTAGGACTATGGTCTTTTTGACTCTCGCATGTTGAACCACATAAATATGTTTGATAAGTACTAAATAGTTTTACGGGGTTCGTCAAAAAAACAAACTGCATGCGTACCAACAACAGGCTGGCTTTATTATAATGTGTGTAGGTGCCATAATCCTATACATAAAACACTCTCAGTAAATCTATCTTATACATTATGATAACTTTTATGTTGATGAATACAATGGATAAAGTTATTTTCGTCAATAGCCAATGTCAAACAAATCAGGGGTATACAGCAAGAATCTTTCGGGATTTCTCTGTCTATACTTTTGACTTTGGTCCTTATGGAATTGGACATTGGCCCTTTGTCAAAATTTGTATTAACTATAAAATTGAAAATGTGCGTTGAAACATCACCTTAATTATAGGATATTGGGCCATGCTAAAGCTTTCAAAACATAACAAAAAAGGTTTCTGGTGTCTTATTGTGTTCTCTGTCCATTAATGTTGTTACAATATTATCCGTCTGGTGTTACTGTTAACCCTCATCTTTTTGAAGTATGTAAATTGTTGTTAGTGTTAACCCTACACTTACCATATATAATTCTGTACCATGCTCAGTCTCACGTGACAACAGTAGGAGGATTTACACCGAAACGCTATAATAGTAAATTAAAGAAGTTGTTAACCATAAATTGTGTCTTCTTTGTGACCACTGACATAAGGTTGCTTGCTAAAATACAAAGTTTGCGTTAGGTTGGGGGCAGATGAATTCTAGAGTGTGGCAGCAGTAAAACCTGACTAGCTGGGGGCAGATGAATTCTAGAGTGTGGCATCAGTAAGACCTGACCAGCTGGGGGCAGATGAATTCTAGAGTGTGGCAGCAGTAAGACCTGACCAGCTGGGGGCAGATGAATTCTAGAGTGTGGCAGCAGTAAGACCTGACTAGCTGGGGGCAGATGAATTCTAGAGTGTGGCAGCAGTAAGACCTGACCAGCTGGGGGCAGATGAATTCTAGAGTGTGGCATCAGTAAGACCTGACTAGCTGGGGGCAGATGAATTCTAGAGTGTGGCAGCAGTAAGACCTGACCAGCTGGGGGCAGATGAATTCTAGAGTGTGGCAGCAGTAAGACCTGACTAGCTGGGGGCAGATGAATTCTAGAGTGTGGCAGCAGTAAGACCTGACTAGCTGGGGGCAGATGAATTCTAGAGTGTGGCAGCAGTAAAACCTGACTAGCTGGGGGCAGATGAATTCTAGAGTGTGGCAGCAGTAAAACCTGACTAGCTGGGGGCAGATGAATTCTAGAGTGTGGCAGCAGTAAAACCTGACTAGCTGGGGGCAGATGAATTCTAGAGTGTGGCATCAGTAAGACCTGGCCAGCTGCGGGCAGATGAATTCTAGAGTGTGGCAGCAGTAAGACCTGACTAGCTGGGGGCAGATGAATTCTAGAGTGTGGCAGCAGTAAAACCTGACTAGCTGGGGGCAGATGAATTCTAGAGTGTGGCATCAGTAAGACCTGGCCAGCTGCGGGCAGATGAATTCTAGAGTGTGGCAGCAGTAAAACCTGACTAGCTGGGGGCAGATGAATTCTAGAGTGTGGCAGCAGTAAGACCTGACTAGCTGCGGGCAGATGAATTCTAGAGTGTGGCATCAGTAAGACCTGGCCAGCTGCGGGCAGATGAATTCTAGAGTGTGGCAGCAGTAAAACCTGACTAGCTGGGGGCAGATGAATTCTAGAGTGTGGCATCAGTAAGACCTGGCCAGCTGCGGGCAGATGAATTCTAGAGTGTGGCAGCAGTAAGACCTGACTAGCTGGGGGCAGATGAATTCTAGAGTGTGGCAGCAGTAAGACCTGACCAGCTGGGGGCAGATGAATTCTAGAGTGTGGCAGCAGTAAGACCTGACTAGCTGCGGGCAGATGAATTCTAGAGTGTGGCAGCAGTAAGACCTGACCAGCGGTGGGGCAGATGAATTCTAGAGTGTGGCAGCAGTAAGACCTGACCAGCTGGGGGCAGATGAATTCTAGAGTGTGGCAGCAGTAAGACCTGACTAGCTGGGGGCAGATGAATTCTAGAGTGTGGCAGCAGTAAGACCTGACTAGCTGGGGGCAGATGAATTCTAGAGTGTGGCAGCAGTAAGACCTGACCAGCTGGGGGCAGATGAATTCTAGAGTGTGGCAGCAGTAAGACCTGACTAGCTGGGGGCAGATGAATTCTAGAGTGTGGCAGCAGTAAGACCTGACCAGCTGGGGGCAGATGAATTCTAGAGTGTGGCAGCAGTAAGACCTGACCAGCTGGGGGCAGATGAATTCTAGAGTGTGGCAGCAGTAAGACCTGACTAGCTGGGGGCAGATGAATTCTAGAGTGTGGCAGCAGTAAGACCTGACCAGCTGGGGGCAGATGAATTCTAGAGTGTGGCAGCAGTAAGACCTGGCTAGCTGGGGGCAGATGAATTCTAGAGTGTGGCAGCAGTAAGACCTGACCAGCTGGGGGCAGATGAATTCTAGAGTGTGGCAGCAGTAAGACCTGACCAGCTGGGGGCAGATGAATTCTAGAGTGTGGCAGCAGTAAGACCTGACCAGCTGGGGGCAGATGAATTCTAGAGTGTGGCAGCAGTAAGACCTGACTAGCTGGGGGCAGATGAATTCTAGAGTGTGGCAGCAGTAAGACCTGACTAGCTGGGGGCAGATGAATTCTAGAGTGTGGCAGCAGTAAGACCTGACCAGCTGGGGGCAGATGAATTCTAGAGTGTGGCAGCAGTAAGACCTGACTAGCTGGGGGCAGATGAATTCTAGAGTGTGGCAGCAGTAAGACCTGACCAGCTGGGGGCAGATGAATTCTAGAGTGTGGCAGCAGTAAGACCTGACCAGCTGGGGGCAGATGAATTCTAGAGTGTGGCAGCAGTAAGACCTGACCAGCTGGGGGCAGATGAATTCTAGAGTGTGGCAGCAGTAAGACCTGACTAGCTGGGGGCAGATGAATTCTAGAGTGTGGCAGCAGTAAGACCTGACTAGCTGGGGGCAGATGAATTCTAGAGTGTGGCAGCAGTAAGACCTGACTAGCAAGTCATCATCTGAAACTACAACACACTGCACTACAGGTTCTAAGTGTACGATTATTGGGTTTCATTGCGGATTTTGATAAAGGTCGATGCAATTAGATATCATCGTGATATGAGTGGAATATTGTTCCCCCAAACAGACTGTGTCACGTCAGTCGGAAGTAACAACGTAACGTCTAGAAAAGGTGCAAGTGACGATGTTGTCGAGTACATTTCAACGTGTGATGCGTGTCAGGACATACGTACCTTTGCAGCATCCAGTCAAACTAAATGACACAGCCTCCTCCCACAGCAGCATGAACCTGGTCGTCGGGCCTCTCACTGACACAACATGGGTAATTGGAAAGGGCAACATCACATGCTGCAATGCCGGTGTTTGTACCGATTGAACACCGTGTGGATAATAAGTCAAGATTAACGATGGACGGTGGAACCCCGTTTATCCAGACGGATTTGTAACAGTCGTGCAGATTACTAGATGTTGACCAGTTGGGTACGAAACCAACCATGTTGGAAAATACAACATACACTAGGATACATATGAATTTGTAGGACCTTTCTGCTATCCTTTCTAGTGAACAAAACGGGTTATATGATGTTTCTGTGGTCTGTTGTTGAGTCTAACATGGAACTTTTTAAAACCACCTGTGACTAAAAACCAGTGGTCCAACTGTAGCAGAATTATGTGTGTGCATCGATAAATGATGTCAAAAACACAGCTACGGGTGTGATTCGTTTATTAGATGACGAGTGGTATAACCTTTCTTTCACACCCTGAAATGCACAATAACACTCAATAAGAATATTGTACATTATGACAATTTAAAATGAGAACATGATTTGTCCAGATTTATTATGTATATGTACAAGTATACTATGTTGAACTCTCACAACTCCCAAGACTTAGGGAAAACAATTACAACATGGTTCCCGACGACATTTTTTTAACCTATTGCTCCTCAATCGCTCATCCGTCAAAATTAACAGATTGTAGTATCGTCACGTGCCAGTCACGTTTTTCTTTGACTAAGGTCATAGGTCAGGTACTATGGCAGAAAATTTGGATTCAAGATAATCAGTGTATTATTCACATAACGTCGCTGGCAATGTTCTCTTCTGAACCTCCCTGTTGAAAGGCATCTAAATTTCCCCTATATGGCTTCCATACCTGCTACATCAAACAATGGTCCGACGTAAATTTACCTATGATATGCATACAAACATTGACAGTTTGCAGTATGTATACACATTGTACTGTGCACATTTTCTTTTGTCAGAAGTAGTGAGTGAGTTTGGTTTTACGCCGCTTTTAGCAATATTCCGGCGGGGGACACCAGAAATGGGCTTCACACATTGTACCCATGTCGGGATTCGAACCCGGGTCTTCGGCGTGACGAGCGAGCGCTTTAACCACTAGGCTATCCGAACGCCCCTTATCAGAAGTAACGCCACTTGGCGAGTATATTCGTTTTTCAGTTTTCGTTTATCTGACTCTTAATTAAAAGCAGTGTCAACATACTGAAAGAAGTTCTTCCAAGAGCTTGTGGTCTGATTGTGTCCAAATGTTTGCTGTGTATATGTCCGCTGTGAATACCCAGTGCATAGAAAACTTCCAGACTTTCATTTCCCCCCCCCCGACATGAATTCTCTTGCAGATAACTTAGATTCAGTATCTGCACGAAGATTCAAGAACTACCAGTTATATAAGTGAAAAGGCTTCTTCTTGTGTGTCCACGATCATCCGTTAGCGGAGGCAGTGGAGTGTTTTGTAATGCATTTTATTGACACTGTTTATTGCCCCGCCAATAACGGAGGGTCCGGTTTAAATAAAGCAATAACCTTTGTAGTTTAGTTTTGAAAGCCTATTACAATAAATGTATGAGTTTTGTTGCGAAAGGGGAAGCGACAAGTAAAGCCATAAACTGGAGTACCATTAACTTTGGAACTTAGCTGGAGCCACGGAATGTTTAATCTTGATGACTGTGCTTGAGGGACGAGTTCTTTGTGATGAGTTCCTTTTTACTGCAAACTACAAGCATACGTTTACAAATAAAGCTTCAAACAAACAGTTACATATGTATTTGTTTGACTTTTCACCAGATCCTTTGTCCCTGTAAACGCAGTGAACGGTGTTTTGTAACGTATTTTATCGACGCTTCTTCTGCATTACACTGGTGGAGGATCACGTGTTGAAGAAAGTAAAAACCTCGAGAGGTTTTCTCAATTTTATTTTTGAGAATCTATAATTGTAAACGTATGTTGTTTGTTGGCATATTTAGTTATTTATAACGCCACTCTTAACATTGTTCCAGTCATTTGACGGCATGTCAGCATAATGTGGGAGGTTAACCCGAAGTGATGCATACTACTTTGGTGAAACCCTTGAGCACGGGTATGGTGATGGCACATATAGAAACATAGGGACGAGCCGGGATTCGAACACAATCATAGGTTTCTGGTGTGCCCAAGGGAATGCTGCGCCTTAGACCACTGGGCTACGCGTTCCCCCTTGTTGGTAAAGAGGAAGTGACAATTTACACCTCATAACGGGAATTACTTTTGACTTTGTACCTTATCCACCTATAGTCTTAGAATTTTCAAGTTTGCTGACTGGGCTTGATGGGTGGGTCCTTTTGGCTTGAGGTTCACACGCTATTTTTAAACAGGAAGTGAGACACTTAAAGTCAGAAGTACAAATAGCTTTGCCATATACTAAGTTACAGAGACGGGACTTTCATTTGGCAGACATCTATTTTCGGGTACTTGAAGTGACCAAATTCAAACAGGAAGTACTTATCACTAAGTTACAAAGTAGGCTACCGTCACAATACTTTCTCGTTTGAATTTCTCATATTTTCCGAAACCACAACTGAGCGGAAGTACTCATACCTTTGTAATAAACTGAGCTAGAAACAATGGGAATTCTTTTGATTTACTACTACTACTACTACTACTACTACTACTACTACTACTACTACTACTACCACTCTGCAAAAATAGAAAAGCAAGAGTGATCTTCGGATGTATGTATTATATATCAACATTGTTAAATATTGGCACATAGCATTGTCATTGACACAGGTTCCATATGGTACTAAGTAGATTTTCTAGGTGAAGGTCATCTGTTCTAAATATCTTGTATGGCCACCATTAGAGTAAAAAACTGATTGGCATCGTCGTCCCATGGAAGCAATTAAATCCCGAATTGTGGCCAGGGGAATGTTCACCAACTCTGCATGCAATGCTTGTGCCAGCTGTTGGAGGTTCTGTGGTTGTTACTGGCGTGCTTGCAGTCGTTGATCCAGTGCATACCATAAATCGGGAGACCTTGAGGTCCATGGCAGGACCTGGATGTTGTGATTCCTGAAAGAGGTTGTTGTCATGCGGTATGGGGTCGGGCGATTTCTGGTTGGAAAGTGATGTTCGCTTGTTGCATAATGGGAAGGTCTTGTGGCCGAAGAATGTCATCCATGTAAAGTTGTGCCGTTAAATTCCCTAGAACTTTCACCAAGTCTGTTCTACCAGTGTGGGAGATGGCGGCCCACATAATCACACTATCACTGCCAAATCTGTCCACTTCCTGTATGCAGTTTCGTAGATAACGTTCCCGCGACACCTGTAATCACGACCTCTATCATAAAACGTGGTAAAATCTTATAAAAAACGTGACCCATCACTAAAACCAAATTGTCTCCATCACAGTTGTGGCCATACTCTGCGACACTGACATCACAGCAGACGATGCAGGTCTGTCAAAATGACACCTCAAACAGGTCGTCCGTCAGGCGAAAACCTTCAGCTCGTAAATGGTTCCACATGGTCTGGGCTGATATCCTACGCAATCCAGGTGTTGCCGTAATGGTTGACTGTGGCCATGGTGGTTCTTTCACGTAAGTGAATCTGCCCTGTGCTCATGTAGTGATACATGGCCCATGGGATCTTGGAAGGTCCTGTGAGTCTGGCTACAGCTGAAGACGATTATCCTGTTGCAGTCGGCCGATGGCATTTTTTGCAGTTCACTTGTAAGATTGTAATGGCATGAAAATGAAAACCCAATGTTTTTAGAGCCCAATAAGTGGTTACATCCCATTAGTAAGACAGTGGAGTAGGTGGGATTAATTAAACAAACACAGCCAGTCTACCCACTTAACAATGGTCACAGCCCATGATTAGCGGATTAGTTAATAAGAGTAGGCCAGTAATTCTGTTTGAATATTCTCAGGAAATAAATGAGTTAGGAGCTAGTTGGAGCTTACTCAAAAATTTGAGATGCATGTTTTGTTAAAACTTACTCATCACACATATAAATTCCCCCTAGTCTGTGAACATTTCAGAACAAATCAGAAATTGAAAGCATAAACAAGCAAAAAAATCACCAAAAAACGGCATAACCTATATCTAAACTCAAATAGCCAATCAAAAAAGTACTCAGCAAACCACAAACCAAACCAAAAATTCTCCATCCATCAAAAAAAATCGACAGAGTAATCACTAAACTCCAAACAGGACACACCAACCTAAATAACCATCTAAAAATAATTAAAAAACATACTACAGGTAACTGCCCACACTGCAAACAACTAGAAACCCCAGAACACGCACTCATCCACTGCACACATTACCTAACACATCGAACCGCATTACAAACCACCCTCAATCTAAACAAGGCTCTCACTCTAGAAGCAATACTAAACCCACAAAATTAACTAGAAAACTTCAAGGCCTTAGGCATATTCTTAATCAAAACGGAACTAATAAAACGCATCTAAAAACACTATAATCTACCAAATCAAAATTACATAAACAAACAAACATCCACCATACCCAGCTCCCTTAGTTCTCCTCCCCAACCCCATCGGCATCTAATCTCAAAATTCCCAAATTCTATATAAGCAACCCCTAAAGCCCCCTCTTGGGTTGCACACACCACTTTCGCCCCTTCCGGAAACACATTAAATGGCCTGGCCGGGGCCGTGTGCGAAATACGCATCAGTCGGAAAGCTCACGTTAAATCTCCAAAGTAAGTAAGTAAGTAAGTGAACATTTCATGCACAATCATGGCAGGTTTGCAGCAGGTTGAGTTCATTACCAGTAAAAGAGGTACTCTCCAGGTCCTCTTTCAGGGATATCTCCACTACAAGAACAAAGTAAGACAAACTGGTACTCATTGGCGATGTACCGTTAAGACCTGCATTGGCAAATGTACAACAGTTGGAAATTTTGTTAGAAATTTCACTGTATACAACCACCCACTAGAAGACACCAGCAGAATCCACTTCCTTGGCAGCTTAAGGAAGAAAGCAAGAGAAGAACCAACCACTCCTATGCCAGCCCTCTACAACGAAGAGGTCTTGAGACATGATCCGGAGGCTGCAGCTATATTTCCCTCCTTCAGCTCAGTCGCAGCGCCATGTACAGACACCGCACTCACACCATCCCGAAACTCCCTAAAACCAGAGCTGAAGTCGACATTGCAGCACCCCGGAGAGAGACCCATTGTGGTGAGCGGTTTCTGCTTTTTGGATTATGAGGCCAGATTCCCTCTTTCGCTGTGGAACTATCACCAGACATTCCTGGAGGGTTTCCACAGATTGACAATCGACTTTCCAGACTGAAGGATCAGCTATCCCAGGGTATCAAGACACCACTCTAGTTCTTGGATGCTATTGGCAAACTTCTGAAGATGGATTAAGGTTGTGTCAGTGTGACAACCTCGATGTGAACTGTGATGTGAACTGTGATGTGAACTGTGATGTGAACTGTGGTATTAACTTTAACTGAACTCTCTAAGTGGCGATTATGTTAAAACAATGGATTTAAGGGATGAATGAATTAAAATGTTGAATGAAGTAAAAAAGTGTTTCAAGCATCTTGAGTCATTTCTTTTGTCTATAATAAGACAAGTCCATTTTCATGATAGGGGTTAATTACCTGATTAACATGTGCAACCAGGTATGACATTGTTGTTTTAAGGTGTCTCACAACTGGGCTGTCTTACTAATGGGAGGAGACCCAATAAGTGGTGTTGCATGTGCGTGTTTCGGCACCAGGCTCTCACATGGTTGTTTTGAATCGTTTCACAAATTCTGCAGTACCAAATTCTTTCCACACAAATCAATCCCAATCCATGTAGTAATGACCAATTCATTTTTGGCATTAATTTTGTAAGGTTGTTGGCAACATTCTGTCAGATATTTACGATTTTACTACTTTAGCGTTTCTTTTTCTTGCTGAGTATATTATTACTGTAAAAGTATGTTTAGAGTGGCAAAGCCTTAACCATTGACGTTGTACCATGGTCAGGTACCATGGTCGGTATGGCTATGGACACTCATATCTTCAGGGTCTATTTATGGTTTTCTTAAACTTGAAATGATTTATTTAAAACAGAATCATCAGTCTTGTACTTTCTGATTTGAATTATGATCATTCTATTTTGTCATTCATTGTAATTTGTATGAAAAACATAAGTGTTTTGTTAAACCATTTTTTAATGTGATGTTTACACAATATACAGATTTCCCATTGAATGAGAGACAAGTTGCATTTCAAAGAAACGGATGTCAACTCATTTCAACACATTATTTATGAGACTGTATCATAGAAAACCCAGAGGGACTAGTTCCACATTACTTGGGAAACCCCTGGGAATTCTCAAGCATGAATAAATACAGAACAATTGTAATGATAACTGACACTACAATCATTTTTACTTACACTGAGTTTTTGACTGCATGTCCGTGATAGAATATTCTCTCTACTTCACATTCTTGTGAACAAAATGAAGGAGTGCACACTGAGTCGACTAATGCCTGCATAGATTGATAGACAACAGTATTCAATTAATGAATTCACGTCTGCACTTATCTGACACATATTTATAATCACCTTTAAATGATAGGTTTATTCAGAAAATGAGAACCAACACCTAATGGTCCCCCTATCAGTGAAAACAATTGGAAAATCTCTCTTGTTGCATTGATTTGACCTTTTCACTTAACATTGCTCCTACATTTTCTCAAATGCATTTCCTCACACTGTAAACATCACCTGAGGAACCACTGGACCAATGTAGCTAAAACCTTACATGCTTGTTCCTACCAATGTAGCTGAAACCTTACATGCTTGTTCCTACCAATGTAGCTGAAACCTTACATGCTTGTTCCTACCAATGTAGCTGAAACCTTACATGCTTGTTCCTACCAATGTAGCTAAAACCTTACATGCTTGTTCCTACCAATGTAGCTGAAACCTCACATGCTTGTTCCTACCAATGTAGCTGAAACCTCACATGCTTGTTCCTACCAATGTAGCTGAAACTTCACATGCTTGTTCCTACCAATGTAGCTAAAACCTCACATGCTTGTTCCTACCAATGTAGCTAAAACCTTACATGCTTGTTCCTACCAATGTAGCTGAAACTTCACATGCTTGTTCCTACCAATGTAGCTAAAACCTCACATGCTTGTTCCTACCAATGTAGCTGAAACCTTACATGCTTGTTCCTACCAATGTAGCTGAAACCTTACATGCTTGTTCCTACCAATGTAGCTGAAACCTTACATGCTTGTTCCTACCAATGTAGCTAAAACCTTACATGCTTGTTCCTACCAATGTAGCTGAAACCTCACATGCTTGTTCCTACCAATGTAGCTGAAACCTCACATGCTTGTTCCTACCAATGTAGCTGAAACTTCACATGCTTGTTCCTACCAATGTAGCTGAAACTTCACATGCTTGTTCCTACCAATGTAGCTGAAACCTCACATGCTTGTTCCTACCAATGTAGCTGAAACCTCACATGCTTGTTCCTACCAATGTAGCTGAAACCTTACATGCTTGTTCCTACCAATGTAGCTGAAACCTTACATGCTTGTTCCTACCAATGTAGCTGAAACCTTACATGCTTGTTCCTACCAATGTAGCTAAAACCTTACATGCTTGTTCCTACCAATGTAGCTGAAACCTCACATGCTTGTTCCTACCAATGTAGCTGAAACCTCACATGCTTGTTCCTACCAATGTAGCTGAAACTTCACATGCTTGTTCCTACCAATGTAGCTGAAACCTCACATGCTTGTTCCTACCAATGTAGCTGAAACCTCACATGCTTGTTCCTACCAATGTAGCTAAAACCTCACATGCTTGTTCCTACCAATGATGTTTACAGTGCAAGGAAACACATTTTGAGAACATGTAGGAGCAAAGTTCAAAGGTCAAAACTTATAAAATTGCAAAAAATCTTACATGTATGTTGAGGCCCATTACTAACTACACACATACCAAATTTCATTACCTTTTGAACAAAAATGACTGAGTAATTGCATAAAAAGTTGTGGGAAAATTTATGCATTGGATGACAATCATTATCATATGAGGAGAAATGGGCACAATGCATGTGTGGATCAGACCAGTCCCTGCTACCAGTGTTAAGCTACAGAAAACATTATCTTCTTTATAAATTTTCCTTGGCTTTGTAAATTTATATTTTTGGTGATATTTTCTAGAGGCCTACATTCAGCACAGTCTTCCTTCCTGTTTTTAGGCCTGAGTAGTATCCTTGTTCCTATCCCTGGATGCCTTATGTTCCTTGTGTACGTATATAGATTCTACAAGATTGTCATTATGTGACGTAGTTGGGCAGTTAAGTTTTGGATAACAGGTGCGAGAGGGATGGTGTGTTCCAAAAGGCCGAGTCCATTGTATCTCTGTTTTGTATTGTCAGTTGGACCTGTTGATTGAAATGTACAGAAGTGGAATAAATGTACAGACAATTGTATCCTATGTTCCAGGATTATTTCTACAGCTTTTTCTACCAACATCAAGAGTTATTTGGATAATAATAGCCAAGCAGGAAATCACAGTCGATTAATTAGTAAGAGCAAAGACATTCATTAAACACACAAAAATGTTGACTTTATACACCTAAAAATATAAATATTTCTTTTGAAGGGTCAACTCTTTTTTATCTTCCATGGCATTCTGTCTAAAAGTGCTTTGACAACACTTCCAGGCACCTGCTGATGACGTTTGACCAGTGCCTCTACAGCCCTCTGGACCTGCAACAAGTACAACAGGGGGCTAGCATCTCACAACTATGTCATTCACTAATAATAACATATTACCTTGTCAATATCCACCAATTTGGAGGACTGTATATAATTTACATGTATTTACACATTTGAAATCCATACACATGGCCAGATGGACAGAGCCTGGTTTAGAGGGGAATGCAAACAGAACATATGTGTTGGACACCACAACAAAGTTTTGAGACTTGCACACAGAAAAGAAAAATATTCTTCTGAGCTTTAATTATTTGTTGACATAGTCTATGGGTGGCCATCTGGTCAAAAAACAAAGTTGAAATAAAGGACAAAAGTACGAAATAATAGTCAAATGTTACAAATAAAGTATTAAATGTTACTAATAATTAGTAACATTTAATACTTTATTTGTAACATTTGACTATTATTACATACTTTTGTCCCTTATTTCAACATTTTATTTTTGGACTGCGGGCAACCCATAATCGTCGCCTTGCAGTTCAATACACTTGTTCAATTTTACCTTTAGGGCAGTTATCCCAGTGTTTTTTGGAGGGTTAAATCCTGGTGAGATTGGTAAGATTCGTAAAATTAGTTACATCTCTAGCCACACAAGTGTTGTTTTCACATTTGAGTGAGTGATAGAGGGAGTGAGTATGGTTTTACGCCGCTTTTAGCAATATTCTAGCAATATCATTGCGGGGGACACCAGAAATGGGCTTTACACATTGTACATTGACGAGCAAACGCTTTAACCACTAGGCTACCCGACCGCCCTTTTCAAATATGAAACAACAGATGGTAGTTACAACAATTCTTGTTTACTCTTCGGATCCAGTGATCCAGGTCTCATCACTTGTCACTAGCCTTGAATGAAATGGGTTGCATTTATCTCTCTCTCTCCAAGATGAAATTCTCTATTTAACTGTAGTATATGATGGGGCAGCCTCCTTAAATACAGCATTGAACTGTTCATTAATATTCTTTGTCAATTGACCCTCTAGGTAAACATTTGGATGACTGCACTGGATACCTCTAAGTTAAGGTCAATTAACAGTTATAAACCTTTCGTGACGCCATCCTGAAATATTTATGGGACCTTGTTTTCACAGAATAGCCTCTTTGTAGGGTTTTTCTACAGAATATCCTTCTGTTCATGGCTATTCTACAGGGAATCCCCCTTGGCCTTCCAGAGGGAACGCCTGTAAAGTGGGTTTGACATATTTTGAATGTTCTTAGTTAGACATATATTTTACTATAGAACACAATCTATAGAACACACATTACTATGCTAACTTACGGAAATGTGCAGACTGATGCAAACTCATACAACATGCACAAAGTCATTGCCTATATTTCAATGGGATCAAACTTTGAACCTTTGTATAAAGCTGATTGAGTGAACCACTAGTCTACAGAGGTGCTGATAAAATCGCAACGCTTTGAAGAGCCTATTTCACGAACATGAATGCCAGCAAGATATATATTACACCCGTTTCCTAAGGTTCAGAGATTGTGTGTTGGAAACATAAAATTGTTGATAAGAAACACTCTGGCACAGGAAAAACTCAATGGACTGAGGCATGCCTAAATGTGAAAAATTCCGCTATGAGAACCAAACGGGCTTCAAATTCTTTGATATGAACCATCCTTTGGCTTGATCCAGATTGGAAAAGGTCCTGAGTGACTTACGAGGAAGGTCATCGTCACAGTGAAGGTTATTAGTAAAGTAGAATTTCCATTTTCACTTACATGCCTATTTTGCAGATAATAATTAAGTCTTTTGCATGTAGTGATAATATTTGAATATTTGGAGGGTATGGCAAGTAATGACAACCCCATGATATCAGTGGTGTCACTGTAACCTACTTGCAATCAGTATGCTTTTGTTTTGCCTATGGCATATTTTGTTTATATACTGGATAGCCCTTTGCATAGTACTTGTCATGGATATTAAAGGTCAAATACACTCTCAAGGTCATACACTCCAACTCGTTTACGAGATCCGCCGACCATGAAAATCAAGAAAGTAACGGGAAAATATCCGAATTTGCTCCTCCTACCTTTGAAGCAAATGTCTCAGGTGTGTCATCTGATGATGGGTAGAGAGGTTTCCCCAAGTAGGTTCTGCAGGCAATGGAAATACACATATGAACATATTGACACATAAACATACAAACAGAATGGACCTCTGCGGAATAGTTCTTTAATACAATGAACTATGTTTTACTGAACATGCTTTTATCGAAATGACAGATATAATGAACATACTTTTTGGTCCCGGCCATTTGCTATATATATATACTTATAAAACAACTACAGTTATAACAAATGAACTTAGTGGTCCCTTTGAGTTTGTGTTTACCATAGTTTATTGTATTTGTACTATTATCATAAATGACAAAAGTGTCGGCACAACTAAACAGCATGATTATTATGACATAATGATGGGCAACAGTAGGTACAAAATCAAGATATGCCCAAGATCCAAGTTGGAAACACTTCAATTTGGCAATTACAGACAGACTTCCAGACAGAATGTTTCACTTCAAGGTGATGTTTACCGTATCTTATCTGTCCTAATAGATAGGAAAAAGCAAACAAGAAACTCTTGTCTTTGTATTACATACAAAAACAGAAGTGGCCCCATCCATTCTCCAGAAAACCCCAACCATTTTCCGCCAGAATTATGTGCTATGAACTATTTTTACTTTACCATATTGGGCGATAGCTGACCAACTGAGCAGTATGTATCTATCACCTTGGATTCCTAATAGTGTCTAAAGCAGTCCTTTGACTCCAGCTACCAGAAACACAAGTCATAAGCATTGCTGGTTCCATGACATGATATTGGGTTTGGGAAAACACATGCGTAATGCAGGATAACTTTGAAACAAAGAAATACAGTAAACTACGGTTATAACGAACACGCTTATAACAAACTGACGGATATAACAAACTAACTTTTTTGTCCCGACTATTTGCTGTAATTATGCTGTATATATGCATATAACGAATTACGGCTACAACAAACTAACATAAGTGGTCCCTTTGGGTTCGTTATAACCATAGTTTACTGTATCCATTTTGTTAGTGATAAACATCATCAAGTTTTGATCACATAGTTACAGTTCAGCTTTGGTTATTTGCTTATATGTGGCAATGCATGCATCTCAGCATCGACAACAACGATTTAAATACATATATATTTCTGTACATTTTCTTCTTTCATTTCTTGCTGGTAATGTATGTACACTGAACACACTGATAAATATAGTCGAAATCAGTCACTTGACTGCCGATCCAAACCCGGACTGTAACCCACGTGATTATAACTCAATGATGATGTTTATCACCAGCAAAATGGCTGTTTCTTGAAAAGTGCACTTTGCAATTTTTGTCATTACTATAAATCACATTCCTTAGAGCTGGCATGGCTTGTTTCCATTGTATAAGTATTAGTACACACGGAGCTAACTTCGTTAATTGATAATCACAATATTTTCTGATTCGATTCAAATGGCGAGGATTATAGCACCAAAATGTAATGACTTTATCTGGAGAGAAGATTGTAATACTTATGACATGTCATCAAGACAAGATGGTCAAAAAGCCTACACTACAGATTGCCCATAGCTGGCTTGAGACTGAATGCCAGATCCTGATCGGGTCACTCCACTTGGGACAGGTGAACATTGCAGTACAGGAGAGGATCAGCTTCAACTTACCTCAGTTTTACTGGAAAAAATCCATAAATAGGAACAAGTGGCAATCTTGTAATCTCATAAAATTTTCTCAAGAGAGCTGAAATAGGAAAACATAGCATTAGGTAAGGCTGTGAAGGAGATGATATCAAGGGATAGTACACGATGATTCTTAGTTTTAAATCATGCATGAAATAATTTCTGAGTGTGACACAGTGAAGCTGACAATACAAGATGTGCAGAGTAGACTGGCTTCAGTCATGTTTTCTTAATAGAGACAAATTGGAGAGAAAGAGCATGTGTTTTTCTTAGGCATGAGTAACAAAGAACTAATCTCCAGCTTAATTGGATTGGAAGTCAGTGTCTATCAAAGCCTTGATTACCAAAAAAATGGCTTGGTTATCCCCCTGGATGCCACAGGGACATTTATGTCCCTCCTCTACAACCCTCACTTTGAAGTCGAAAAAAAATCAAAATACATCACCCATACAAATACTCTTCACAGTTTCGAATAAGGTATGATATCATCCACTGGCATTTTAGGCCAAGCAAAAGTACTGAAAATGGCCTCTGAAAATTAGGTACATCGTAAATATCGCCATTTCTTACACATTACTAAATCACCCCTCACCGCATAATTACAGCATGTTTGGAGATCTAAATTTCAGATATTTACTCTGAGAAATGAATTTAAAAAAAAGCATATTAGTGATCACGGGGATCTGTCTTTTATGAAACATTAATGATCATTCCAAAACGTCTCCGATAACCCTAGAATCGTTAAGAATGTTTTGGAAAATACGCAAAGACAAATGCCAAAGTGAATTTTCCGCCATATTGGATAGTGTTTGTAAAAATCCCTTTTCAGGTACACCGGTTACGAGACACCTGTAACATCATGTATATTTCAAACTTAGCTGCAAATACACACATCCTTGAATTCCTCATACATCTTAGAATCAAATGACTAATGGTCTTTGTCACCAATACAAAGTGGCTGGGTGAAATTAAGTAAAATAAGTTGGGTGTGAAAACGAACACTGTACTCGAAATACTGCACTTGTTTGAAATGTATACAACGCAAAATACAGATTTTACACACTGTAACATTTTCTCCTATTTTGAGCTATCCATTTGTCTATTCGTCAAATGTATGTATATACGTTTCCTGAATCAACGAAAGTTCCCTCGTAAAATTGTTGACGGTGAACACGCCGTTTTGTAAAAGTCGGTCACAGGTAGTGATGTCATACGTCAACATTGTTGTACAAATTTGGTAATTTCTTTGAGGTGAAGGCCCTTGAATGAGAGTGCACACGATCATTGTATCATGCTGTTTACAGTTTCAGTTATGATGTAGATTTTGCATACACAATTTCACTTTGGTTATTTGTCAATGTTCAAAATGATATCATACATAAATATAGGCCACAACATGTATGAATGAACCTTTGCTAATCTCCTGTTTGTTTGAACATTCTTTACATAACAATTGATAATTGATAGGTTTTTAGTGTCGACTATGATATTTCTGTCCTGGACAAGTGTAAATGTAACTGCAGCATGTACATATTTTTTGGGATGTGCAATAGTCAATATTATAAGTTCATATAACCAATGTCCATGAATAGCCATTTCATTTTATTTTATAACTAAAACTGAATATACTACTTTAACAAAATGGATAATATTTTTCGTTAAAATATATGCACACATTTCAGAAAGAATTGTCTTGGTCTTGGAATTGTTTTTTATGTCGTTTGATACACAGAACAGTGATATCTAATGCGTTAGTCATAAACAATTTACGAATTATTCCTCTCATTTTGCATTACATAATCAATGGGTTCATTCTTTTTCAACACTGTGATCACAGGATATTAAACTCTTTACTTTATTTCTCCAGGAATTGTAAAATGTATAAAAATATAATCCATGCCAGGTACCCCGTTGGTTCAACCTTATACGATTATCCTGATAATTCTATACCAATAGAGCTTTCTTTACATCTTTAATTGTATAATTCTGAGACAAGCTGAAGAGAAATAATAACATAGTAATGAACAAATGTATGTCCAATACTGAATATAATTTTGGTTATTTTGAAATATTCTTTTGGGTATTTCATTACGTACATTGATGCCAAACAGGTGTGTGTCTTGTCCAATTAAGATACACGATAAACTATCTAATTGTTTACATATTCAAGACATTATTTATTTGGTGAAAGCAGTCATTTTATGTTGTGTAGACATAATCAAAACATAAAACCAGCCATGACGTCAAATAGAATGGTGTTATTTTTTTTGTATTTCATTACATTTGATGATAAGGCTAGTGCCCCATTAATAATGGTGCAACATTAGTCAAATTACACTTACAGAATCAGGAGAATGTTGGCATCTAAGGACTAGGTTATAGGTTAGATAGGGCCATCCATTTCTCTATTACCTATTTTTTTATGAAGCATGATTTCATCATTTCTTATGGGGTTTTTTAATAACTAAACGTATACAGTTTCTTTATCAATATTTGTGTTGGACTAGTTTGGTTCCTCGTGAACAAAACACCATAAAAATATATTATCCTTACCCACAGCTAATTCTCACCAAGTGACCCCAGTTACAATAAACTAGTGCTAAGCATAGCAGAGTTATGCCCCCTTTTCTTTGTATGTGTGTAACCTCTCTGTTGCCTTTTGACGTCTTAGAGAAATAAATCAGTTTTTGTCATTTACGGCTTGCTATTTTAGGCCTATACCGAATGTCATCATTCTGACGTCATATCGCTCCCTGTGACGCCAAAGATATGACGTCACAGTCGCATATAGAAAAGCCCCAAATTCCAAGCCCTCTGTTGTCCCCAGAACCTAAAATACATTCTCTTTGTTGACTTCTATCATATTTTCTGCACAAAATGTATTGCCACACATCCTTTGAAATTTGTAGTAACCGTTACTTTGCATTTTGTAACCTATAATTGTAGGTATAAGTATATAAATATGCCTACCGACAATGATTGAAAAAAGTACTATTTTATGAATATAAGCTTCTGTGGTGATGCAGCCGTCAAACCAGCTGTTTCAATCAGAGGGGGATTATTTTGATCTAATAGCCTCTGATTGACCAATCAGAATTGAGTAATTTCCAAATTCAAGGTGGAATTTAACATGAAAGTTATTAGGGTGTGTAAGTATCAATGTAAACATGATCCACCATAAAAACATTTCCAAAATAACACTGTCGACACCACTACATTATTTCTGTATTTAGTAGGCCTAGACAGCACCCTAATTACCTAGGGCTAATTTTCTAAAACAATAGGTATCAAATATTTTAAATTGTGCAAATCAATGGTTTACCATGAACATATGTAAGATAGTATATATATTGGTGCACAAGAAGTGTCTACACAAAGCCTGCGTTAAGCATCAGCATGCATAGATGTGTATCAGCATTGCCTCTCATGCGACTACTGACTCACACCAGCTGATGACCGTGCAGTGTCACACAGCAGAGAAGCCTTATGCTTCATTGATATGATATGCATTTAATGTAGCAACAACTCAGAGAGGCAGTGGGAAAATTCCAGCAAATTTCCAGTGTAAATTGGAATCAACATACTTACATCTTCCCCAGCCAGGGGTGCGGAAGGCTTCCCGAGAATTCATAGTAAACATTGGAATGACAGGCTGGCAAGAAACAAAAATAATTATTTAGCATTGTCAGTTTCCAGAAAACATCAGTCAAATTCATATTTATAATTGTTTGGATGAATGGCAACTTTTCTCTAAGTGAGTTTGCATCTATGATTACCGTTACCAAGGATACTGTTTGCAAGTATTTAAAAAGAAGCAGCTCCTTCATCGTCATGTCCTGAAGGATCCAGAAATCATTACAAGCAACTGTGCACTTCAAGTTTGATGCTATTAGCAAGTCCCAATCTCAGCAAGTAGTCTTTGATAGGCATTTAGAAGTTGGAATAGCATGAATACATGACATTCTTATAGACAGCAACTTCCTTTATTCTGTGTCAAGGTGATTGATTAGCTTTGCCACTGTGATGGGTCGGTGTGCTGGCCACTGTGATGGGTCGGTGTGCTGGCCACTGTGATGGGTTGGTGCACTGGCCACTGAGATGGGTTGGTGTGCTGGCCACTGAGATGGGTTGGTGTGCTGGCCACTGTGATGGGTCGGTCTGCTGGCCACTGTGATGGGTTGGTGTGCTGGCCACTGTGATGGGTCAGTGTGCTGGCCACTGTGATGGGTTGGTGCGCTGGCCACTGTGATGGGTTGGTGTGCTGGCCACTGTGATGGGTTGGTGCGCTGGCCACTGTGATGGGTTGGTGCACTGGCCACTGAGATGGGTTGGTGTGCTGGCCACTGTGATGGGTCGGTCTGCTGGCCACTGAGATGGGTTGGTGTGCTGGCCACTGTGATGGGTTGGTGTGATGGGTCAGTGTGCTGGCCACTGTGATGGGTCAGTGTGATGGGTCAGTGTCCTGGCCACTGTGATGGGTCGGTGTGATGGGTCGGTGTGCTGGCCACTGTGATGGGTTGGTGTGATGGGTCGGTGTGCTGGCCACTGTGATGGGTCGGTGTGCTGGCCACTGTGATGGGTAGGTGCGCTGGTCACTGTGATGGGTCGGTGTGATGGTCACTGTGATGGGTCGGTGTGATGGGTCGGTGTGCTGGCCACTGTGATGGGTCGGTGTGATGGGTCGGTGTGATGGGTCAGTGTGATGGGTCGGTGTGATGGGTCGGTGTGCTGGCCACTGTGATGGGTCGGTGTGATGGGTTGGTGTGCTGGCCACTGAGATGGGTAGGTGCGCTGGTCACTGTGATGGGTCGGTGCGCTGGTCACTGTGATGGGTCGGTGCGCTGGCCACTGTGATGGGTGGGTGTGATGGGTGGGTGTGATGGGTGGGTGTGATGGGTCGGTGTGCTGGCCACTGTGATGGGTTGGTGTGATGGGTCGGTGTGCTGGCCACTGTGATGGGTCGGTGTGCTGGCCACTGTGATGGGTTGGTGTGATGGGTCAGTGTGCTGGCCACTGTGATGGGTCGGTGTGCTGGCCACTGTGATGGGTAGGTGCGCTGGTCACTGTGATGGGTCGGTGTGCTGGTCACTGTGATGGGTCGGTGCGCTGGCCACTGTGATGGGTCGGTGTGATGGGTCGGTGTCCTGGCCACTGTGATGGGTCGGTGTGATGGGTCGGTGTGCTGGCCACTGTGATGGGTCGGTGTGATGGGTCGGTGTGCTGGCCACTGTGATGGGTCAGTGTGATGGTCACTGTGATGGTCACTGTGATGGGTCGGTGTGATGGGTCGGTGTGATGGGTTGGTGTGCTGGCCACTGAGATGGGTAGGTGCGCTGGCCACTGTGATGGGTCGGTGCGCTGGTCACTGTGATGGGTCGGTGCGCTGGCCACTGTGATGGGTCGGTGTGATGGGTCGGTGTGCTGGCCACTGTGATGGGTCGGTGTGATGGGTCGGTGTGCTGGCCACTGTGATGGGTTGGTGTGATGGGTCGGTGTGCTGGCCACTATGATGGGTCGGTGTGATGGGTCGGTGTGATGGCCACTGTGATGGGTCGGTGTGATGGGTTGGTGTGCTGGCCACTGTGATGGGTCGGTGTGATGGGTTGGTGTGCTGGCCACTGAGATGGGTAGGTGCGCTGGCCACTGTGATGGGTCGGTGCGCTGGCCACTGTGATGGGTTGGTGCACTGGCCACTGAGATGGGTTGGTGTGCTGGCCACTGTGATGGGTCGGTCTGCTGGCCACTGAGATGGGTTGGTGTGCTGGCCACTGTGATGGGTCAGTGTGCTGGCCACTGTGATGGGTTGGTGTGATGGGTCAGTGTGCTGGCCACTGTGATGGGTCAGTGTGATGGGTCAGTGTCCTGGCCACTGTGATGGGTCGGTGTGATGGGTCGGTGTGCTGGCCACTGTGATGGGTTGGTGTGATGGGTCGGTGTGCTGGCCACTGTGATGGGTCGGTGTGCTGGCCACTGTGATGGGTAGGTGCGCTGGTCACTGTGATGGGTCGGTGAGATTGTCACTGTGATGGGTCGGTGTGATGGGTCGGTGTGCTGGCCACTGTGATGGGTCGGTGTGATGGGTCGGTGTGATGGGTCGGTGTGATGGGTCGGTGTGCTGGCCACTGTGATGGGTCGGTGTGATGGGTTGGTGTGCTGGCCACTGAGATGGGTAGGTGCGCTGGTCACTGTGATGGGTCGGTGCGCTGGTCACTGTGATGGGTCGGTGCGCTGGCCACTGTGATGGGTCGGTGTGATGGGTCGGTGTGATGGGTCGGTGTGATGGGTCGGTGTGATGGGTCGGTGTGCTGGCCACTGTGATGGGTTGGTGTGATGGGTCGGTGTGCTGGCCACTGTGATGGGTCGGTGTGCTGGCCACTGTGATGGGTTGGTGTGATGGGTCAGTGTGCTGGCCACTGTGATGGGTCGGTGTGCTGGCCACTGTGATGGGTAGGTGCGCTGGTCACTGTGATGGGTCGGTGTGCTGGTCACTGTGATGGGTCGGTGCGCTGGCCACTGTGATGGGTCGGTGTGATGGGTCGGTGTGATGGGTCGGTGCGCTGGCCACTGTGATGGGTCGGTGTGATGGGTTGGTGTGCTGGCCACTGAGATGGGTAGGTGCGCTGGCCACTGTGATGGGTCGGTGCGCTGGTCACTGTGATGGGTCGGTGTGATGGCCACTGTGATGGGTCGGTGTGATGGGTCGGTGTGCTGGCCACTGTGATGGGTCGGTGTGATGGGTCGGTGTGCTGGCCACTGTGATGGGTCGGTGTGATGGGTCAGTGTGCTGGCCACTGTGATGGGTCGGTGTGATGGGTCGGTGTGCTGGCCACTGTGATGGGTTGGTGTGATGGGTCGGTGTGCTGGCCACTATGATGGGTCGGTATGATGGGTCGGTGTGATGGCCACTGTGATTGGTCAGTGCGCTGGCCACTGTGATGGGTCGGTGCGCTGGCCGCTGTGATGGGTCGGTGCGCTGGCCACTGTGATGGGTCGGTGCGCTGGCCACTGTGATGTGTCGGTGCGCTGGTCACTGTGATGGGTCGGTGTGATGGGTCGGTCTGCTGGCCACTGTGATGGGTCAGTGTGCTGGCCACTGTGATGGGTCGGTGTGCTGGTCACTGTGATGGGTCGGTGAGCTCACAGTGGAATCTGATTAAGGATGTCTTGGTAAATTAGTAAATACCACTTTGACATAGTATATGGCTTTCATCCTAGGTTCATGAACTATGTTTGATTGACTGATGAATTTAGAAAGTTGACTGAGTTATTTTAGACAAGAAGAGTTTGATAGCACAAACTGAATCAAGCCATTTGGAGATTGGAAATTAGCTTCTGTTGAAATGAGCGTATGAGTCATTTCGGTATGACTTTCAACATTATTTCGGCGGGGAGAGATAAAATTATCATCAAGGGTATTTTTTTTTGAGTTGTCCGGGAGTGGTGCGGGGATTCGGAAACTCACAGCTGAACGGAGAGGTTCTCTCTTTTGATTGGAATTCCGGGTCAGAAAAATATTAGAGCTAACAGTAGATCAGAAAAGCAATCAGGCTCTTCAATGCATCCTTTAGGTATGTGTTGTATTTAAGTTATACAGGCCATGAGGCCCATGTGTGTATATTTATGATTAATTCTATCATAAATAAAAAGGACTTAAGCAAACAAGCTGACTTGTGATTTTGAGAGCTACATCATCCCCAGAACCAAGGAGTGGTTGATAAGTACAAGTGACCCAAGGTAGAAGGGTATAGTGCCCGACACCTAAGGTTACATAAGTCTGATAATAAGGCCATAGTGAACGACATGTTGAAACAGTTGAAACCTGTGCCGATACCTGCATTCTCAGGTGATATAAAAACATATCAAAGTTGGAAGGCTGCCTTTATGACTTGCATTGATCAGTCCCCAGCCACACCTGAGTACAAGTTGTTGCAATTACACCAATATCTCTTTAGGACACAGCTTATGATGTTGCACTAGAACGTCTTGAAAGAAAGTTTGGTTGGAAAAGGCAGCAGATTGCAATCCAAAATGAGGAAATTAGTAATTTCAAGCCAATTCGTGAAGGACATGTTCGGGATCTAGAGAAATATGCTGATATTTTGGATGTTGCAGTCTCAAACATCAGAGAATCTGACAGGGTGGAGGAGTTTGGTAATCGTCTGCTTAATGCACTTTGTTGAAAAAGATGACTGAACTTAAGGTCTCTCAATATCAAAGGTGGGTGTATGAAAGAGACAGACAGGAGTCAGTAGAGACTCTCAGAGAATGGATTATGTTAGAATCAGAATTTCAGATTGTTGCAAAGGAATCAGTACATGGATTGACTACACCAGGTAAGAGATCACATGCAAAACAGAAAATGTCTAGCATATTTGTTAGTGATATTAGTATCTGTGGTGTATGTGCTGAAGAGCATGGAATTTGGAACTGCAAACTTTTAAAAAATGTGCTTGTTTCCGATAGATCTTGTTTCTGATAGATGGAACGAAGCCAAAAGATTGAAGCTTTATTTTCGTTGTCTTAGGGGCAATCATCTTGGTAACAACTGTCGTCAGAATAGGCTGTGTGGTATATCAGGTTGTTCAAGGAACACAACAGACTATTGCATAATGGAAACTCTGGAAAGAATGAGTTCATTGACAAGACTTCTCGTACTTACCAAAACAGAGATAAAGCTAAACCACAAGTTGATGAGTCAGTGGTAAATTTGGGTCACGATGCAGAAAAATCAAAATCTCAAAAACGTGATCAAACTGAAACATCTCATGCAACATTGCCACTGACGTCAAACACTTTGATAGCTCTTTTCACTGTTCTAGTGGTATTGAAAAATGGGACTAGGAGCATTACAGTAAACGCTTTGTTGGATGATGCGAGCACAAAGTCTTACATTAATGCTGACATTGCAGCTGAGTTGGGTTTACAGGGTGAACCACAGAAGATCTTTGTAAATGTTTTAAATGGTCACACAGAATCGTTTGAGACAAAACCAGTAGAATTTCAGCTTATCTGTGTCGATCATTTGGATTTGCACCAGTAGTATAGGTAATGATGGTTCTGGACCACTTCCACTGGAGCTGGATTTATATACCTATACTGCTACTACAGGTGGCATTTTTTATGCCAAAATGATTATGCGATTCAACGATAGTCATGAGATTAAGTTAAATAGGCTCTAGCTCACCAATACCTGGGGCCAATCATTGCTTTAGATGAGCCTAAATGGTAATAAAAATATTCTTTATTATTTTTATCAATAAAGCGATATTCAACATTTTTATTAAGTTCTTCGTTCATTTTACTATGAGACCAGACTATATAACTTCACTCTTCATGTAAATTGATAAGAAACAATTGATAACCGTATTTGGTTGGTCTGACATCACTGATATAATAAAAACCTTGTGATAATTCTCTCCATTTAATAGCTTTTTCGATCTCCATTATTATATATATTTATGTAAGCATTTGTCTAAATGTGATCAAACGATAGTAAGCAATCTATTTTTAATCTCCAACCAGTTCTTTGGTTTTGGCACGGAATAATTGATGCGCTTGTTGCCTCCCCTGTTCTATGAACTTTTTTTTCTTGTCTTCACAAATACCACTGGTCTTACGAGATTTTGATCGAATCTCCTGCTTCATTGCGTTGTATTTGGTGAGTTCCCACAACACTAAACGAAACTCCTCCTCAGATATCTTACAATCGACCACTGCTGTCGAAATATGATCCTCAATGCTGTTCAACTTTGCTTCTGCGAGTATCTGAATACTATCGTGTTTTAATGCTTTCTTTTGCAACCTACGAGAAATGAATTTTATCGCTATTCCTGCCAGTCCTGAGACTCCAGCGGCTATTTCCATGCCAAGTACGATAGGCGCGGTGATTATAGTTGATAGTAAACCGACACCGGCTACACCGAGTCCCATGCCAGCTGCTACAAGAGCGGTGTCAACTCCGTCGAGAGCATTCACAGCTCTGCGATACTTTTTATACAATCCAAGTCTCAGCTCCCTATCCTTCTCTATTCGATGTTTTATGTCGCTTATTTGATGTAATCGAAATCCATCAACAGTTTCCATCTTTTCAAATGCCTCATCGAGCGCCGGATATAAACTCATAGTGTATAGTACGAATATATAATAGTCTTTAATTGGTCTTGCTTAAATGTTTTGAGAGTATACATCAACCTTATCAAATGTATATTATACGGCAAGAATATCTTAGTAAGAGAAATACTACCACTTTTAGTAATTTGGACCCCTTCAAGGGTTGCAACGGGTAATGCTCCAATATGAATAATACTGCAACGTCGACGCTCATGTTTCTTGAGCCATTTAATCGATAGACCTGGTAATATTTCGAAGGCATCTTCAGGTGCATCCCCGAACAAGACTTCAATAATAAGAGTAGAAATATTAGGTATTGCACTCAAGTTAACTTTAATATCATCGAATTCAGTAACCAAATTTAAACTAACATTTTTTAAGGCCGGACGACTATATAACATATGACCTGGGTCTTCTGACAGGGGAGAGGCTAACACACTTTTTCGTTTTGACGGGATATAGGCCGCGAGTACGATACCACTATTTATTATCTTAGTTAAATTATGTCCCTTACCCATGATCACATAAGGTGGGGTAATGACGATATTCAATAGCCACTCAATGTTTGCTTCGACCATAGTCCATTTAGTAATATTGTACAAAGTGTTTTTAAGGAGTCTACTAACATCGACATCGCTTAAATCTTCTAGATTACCTGTGAATGTAACTTCTTGCCGCTTGTATACATTATCGTGTAAGTGTAAAGCATATAACTTACCATTGGTACCGGGTTTACCGAATCCTTCCGTGTCTACGAGATCGGAAAGCGCAATTGTATTACATTGTCTGAGCGTTCCAGGGCCTGATGCATCAACCATTATTTATAATATGGAGTGTTACACTTAAGTATCCTTTATGTACAGGTTGGTGTTTTACATCTAATACTGAAATTTTAAGGTCTGAAATAATACCATGCTTTAATTTTTTATATTGTAATGTTGAGAAAGATTCCGTTCTACCGCTATTATATTTTTCATTTTTCACTGTAATAGATCTGAGCAGAGTTGAAGGACTTTCTAGCTGAATATTATCCGTCTTGCTTATTTGATCAAGATGGATACACAACTCTTTATAGGGAACTAAATCGGACAATGTCTCTCCATCAAATGTTGACCTGAATATTGCTAAAATTCTGCGTGTAAATCCAAGTGTAGCTGATAAGTTCCCTGCAATCCGTACACCTTTTTCTCCAGTGTTGATTTTCACTGTCCCATTCGACTCATTTTGTGTTAGACTAATTCCATTAGGCTTAAAAATGTCATCATTCAGTGAGCATACGCTGTAATACCCATCAGGTATAATAATGAATTTTTCAATAATATTTTTTTCATCTAATATCCATATCTTATTATTACCTCTCGCAGCACTTATATTGGTCCACCGTGGGTAATATGTTACGTCGCAGATAGCGACTTTGAGTTGTCCATCCGAGTTATCGATAGTACGAAGCAGTTCAATAGACTGACCATTTGTTATTCCCGGGAGTGTAACATACATATTAAATATACAATGATACTATATCATAACTTAAATATGGAATCAACCATTATTTATAATATGGAGTGTTACACTTAAGTATCCTATATGTACAGGTTGGTGTTTTACATCTAATACAGAAATTTTAAGGTCTGAAATAATACCACACTTTAATTTTTTATATTGTAATGTTGAGAAAGATTCCGTTCTACCACTATTATATTTTTCATCTTTGACTGTAATAGATCTGAGTAGAGTTGAAGGACTTTCTAGTTGAATATTATCCGTTGTACTGATCTGATCAAGATGGATGCACAACTCTTTATAGGGAACTAAGTCGGGCAATTTAACTCCACACTCTTTTTTGTTGGGTCGTATTATTACTTTTTGTTTAATAAATCCAAGTGTGTCTGCTAAGTTCTCGTAAAGAATTACGACCTTTTCTCCAGCGCTTAAAATCAGTATCCCATCTGACTCATTTTGTGTGAGACTATCCCCAAAATGCTTAAAAATTTCATCATTGAGTGAGCATATGGTGAAATACCCATCAGATATAGTGTGCATGTCTCCATTTATCCATATCTCATTATTTCTTTTCGCAGCATTTATATTGGTCCACAGCGGGTAATACGTTATATTGCATAGAGTGACTTCGAGGTGTCCATCCGAGTTATCGATAGTATTAAGCAGTTCAATAGACTGACCATTTGTTATTCCCGGGAGTGTAACATACATATTAAATATACAATGATACTATATCATAACTTAAATATGGAATCAACCATTATTTATAATATGGAGTGTTACACTTAAGTATCCTATATGTACAGGTTGGTGTTTTACATCTAATACAGAAATTTTAAGGTCTGAAATAATACCACACTTTAATTTTTTATATTGTAATGTTGAGAAAGATTCCGTTCTACCACTATTATATTTTTCATCTTTGACTGTAATAGATCTGAGTAGAGTTGAAGGACTTTCTAGTTGAATATTATCCGTCGTACTGATCTGATCAAGACGGATGCACAACTCTTTATAGGGAACTAAGTCGGGCAATTTAACTCCACACTCTTTTTTGTTGGGTCGTATTATTACTTTTTGTTTAATAAATCCAAGTGTGTCTGCTAAGTTCTCGTAAAGAATTACGACCTTTTCTCCAGCGCTTAAAATCAGTATCCCATCCGACTCATTTTGTGTGAGACTATCCCCAAAATGCTTAAAAATTTCATCATTGAGTGAGCATATGGTGAAATACCCATCAGATATAGTGTGCATGTCTCCATTTATCCATATCTCATTATTTCTTTTCGCAGCATTTATATTGGTCCACAGCGGGTAATACGTTATATTGCATAGAGTGACTTCGAGTTGTCCATCCGAGTTATCCGATGCAATTTTGGCAGAATCAGTTAAACTTTGCCATATGGTGTGCCACAACGGGATGTGGCGTTGCTCTTTATTCCCCAGGATTTGAACTGAATAAGTCTGTTATAACATTTCATGTGTACTATCAGATTAGACGTAAACTTAAAGAAATTAGTGCTCCGTTACCGCAGGATCGAGCGTGGAATTCCACAAATAATAATTATGATAAGTCCGCGTATGAGTGTATTAGTAATGAATTTAATATTTCTACGAGTAAAGATTGGCGTATTAAAGGAGCAAACCATGGTCTAGGTGTTCCTTACACAGGGGAAATAACCGTCAAAGAAGAAAGCGATTATTTATATAAAGAAGTTAATAAAGGTCCAATTAATGTGATTAAGTTGTTGCATACCAGCAAACTTTACATAAGGACATATGATTATTCTGAAAAAACACATAAATGGTATAAAGGCTAGGAACTTTCGAGTAACGATTGGAGAAGGGATATTATGAGTTTTAAGAGTGGTTTAATTTATATTGTTCCAAAATTTATACAAATGAACGATACCGCAAACGCTTGGAATGAATTTCTTAATGATAAAACGGAAAATAATTTTACTAACCCAGGATATGTAAGATTTATTGAATCGATAAGAACTTATGTATGTGCAATTCTCGGAGCGCAATCGCAAACACAAACGTCCATTCTCGGTTCTGGGACGGCGCTCGATGCGCAAAAACAGTTTGTCTCAAACGTGGAGGACGCCATTAATTCACCAGTTGACATACCATCGTCTACAAAGCGTTTTCAAGATGTATAACAGTACGCTCAATCCAAAGTAGACTACGTTTATGCGCCAGGACTATACATGTCCGAGTAATATGGAACTTAAGATCGGCCAAGTGATAGGCTATAATGATAAAATTGTTATTGCTACCGATCAACAAAAAACAGGCATAAATTCAGATATTAACGTTGAATTAATAACGCAAACAATCACAGGCGAAAAGAGAATAGTCAAGCCACAAACACCACATGTTTCACAAACATCTACTGACGCACAAGTGTCACCGCATATTGCGGCTAAAAATCAACAACATATCGATGAAAAAACAGCGCTTGTATTAGGTGGAGTCGCAGTTGGTTTACTCATGATTTGGTTTACTCATGATTTGGTTAAATAGTTCTTAGCAGATACGTACAACAGCCCTGCAATTGCTACGATCAGTGCCCACAAGTTTTGACTAAGCCAAGTGGTGGTCTTAGCTAATAAATTCAATAGCCAGGAAACAACACTCCCTATTATACCGGGAAGTGCGGCCACGGCTTTCTCAGCGAGCTTTCCCAGTGCTGAGCCTAATGCTTTTAAATGCTTTTTTATCCACTCTTTTATACCATCCGATGTAGGCAGTGATCCGCCACCACCTGTACCACCTGTACCACCAGTTAACGCGAGAGTCAAATTCGATATAATAAATCCCAACGTGGTTAAAATACTGGCAATGGTTATTCCCTGTTCTCTGAACAATGTTTTAATTTTATCGACCAGTGTAGTGTCATCGTTGAGGACTTGATCGATAGTTTCTCAAATTCGACTGATTTGAAGTGATTTGAATTCAACGAAGTGCCTTTCTATTACTGGAAGCTGCTTCGAGGCGGGCCGATCTTTCGTCTTCTAAGTTACGCAATCTTTCCGCTACGCGGCGTCTACTGAACTCATCGCCCGCCTGTTCAAGTTTTGTTTTCTCGTAAGCTATATGCTTGTCGATTTCGGATATCTTGGCTGTATTATTCATGAGTTCTCCCCGCATTGTTCGCATTGCCTAGTCAAGACCTCGTAATTCCCTAATACTCAACTCTGAGGATGGTACCTGTAACATGGAATTATCGTAATAGGTATCTAAGATTTCTCCGAGTCCGTCCACGGCCACCATCGAGGAAGCTTCCAAATTATTTGTGTTGTTAACGAGTTTATCACGCAT
Source organism: Haliotis cracherodii (assembly GCF_022045235.1). NCBI lineage: Eukaryota > Metazoa > Mollusca > Gastropoda > Lepetellida > Haliotidae > Haliotis > Haliotis cracherodii. The sequence goes on along the minus strand of NW_027266297.1, from coordinate 51,376,195 downwards.
AGTCGGAAGAGCCTCAGTAGTCTTCGCGGGAAGTTTTTCTCGTCGGTAGTAGTCTACAAAACCTAATTTATCACGAACAGTGCTGATACCGTGTTTACCGGCTATTGTAGACAAGGCTAGGGGCTTACAAGTAAGAGAATGCATAAGATCTATATCAGGTTCGCCACGCAGTCGCAATATTCCTTTACTATCTATCTCAAACTTTGAATAGTCACGACCAATAGGACTATCATCTTTAAAGGTATAGTAATAATCATCAACGGCTGGTTTCAAAAGTTCATCATTTACGGTTGATTGTAAAATTTCATCGTTAAGATTCGTAAATCTGGTTTCATCAGTACCCTCTTCAATTGGATTCGGGTTATCTAAATAATCTAGATCAAAATCATCCAGTTTTATATCAAACATATGGTTATATAATTTCAATATAACAATGTCTTCGCAATACGGACTCAAGTTAAACCCACAACGTAGACTTCGAGATACATTAGGGGTCAAAGCAATTCGTCAGTCTGTAACTATAACTAATAACACGAGTACCATCGATCAGAATCAAACGCTTCTGGTTCGCTTTCCTAATCTCGGCGCACACGATGTGTTAGTTCCGGGAACTGTCCGACTAGCATTTACGATTATTTTGACTTCTACCGACGTTTACAGGGAGCCCGTTCAGAATATAGGTCATGCTATCGTTAAGAAAATCGCGATTAAAATTAGCGGTAATGAGGTTTTGAGTATCGACGATAGCGATGTATACTATTGTTACATGGATCTCTGGAGAACGGATAAAGAGCGGGAAAACTTACAGTACCAAGGTATTTGTAATCGGAACACATTGAGACTGCGCGTGGGCGCTGAAAATGGTGATAATACCATCGTAGAAGATAAGGCCGTTGCCGACGCATTAGGTAACCGATTCTATATTCCTCTACACTTTGAATTTGATTCCCACATGCCCTTTTATCAAGCATCCTAGGCGATAGGTTAGAATACGAACTCACTTTTAATGACTACGGTAGAGTAATCAGATCTGGTGAAGATGCTAGCTATTCCATTGACAATATCTCACTGGAGTACGATATGATAATGGATCCTGAATTAGCCAGACAAATTCATAACCATTATACAGGAAGTTTAGCCATTTTGTACGATCGCGTGCTGCCACACCGAAAGATCACGGGGGACAAAAAAGATACGATGTGGAATATCAATCTGAACGTCCCCACAAGGTCATTGAAGGGTATTTTAATGTTGTTCGAGGACCCCTCCGATGTGTTTAAAAGAAATACCGAGAAGTTCTACAATCCCAAGATTACAAAAGTAGAATTGACTATCGAGGGCGTTCGTAATCAACTATATAGCCAAGGAATGCTAGCATATCACCAGTGGGATGAGATCTATAAAACGAAGCCCAGAAGTTATTGCGGTCGTGAAAGATTTGTCTCTCGGGAGTGTGTCGATGGGTGAATACCTCACCACGAAGTACGCGCTATGGCTTGACATGCGAATAACGGACGATGACCAACTACACGGCAGTGGGAGGAGAATAGAAAATGCTAGTGAGGGCGTCACTATACAGATAACGAAGCTCCAGGAAACGGCTGGTAAATTAAACATATATTTGTACGTGATTATGGATGCACAACTTAATATACAGAATGGGAGATTCGTGCAAGCAATCTATTAATAATCTTTTACCTAAAGATCCGCACTGCGCTATCATATGCGGGCAAACGGGCTGTGGAAAAACAGCTTTTATTCTAGATATTTTACAAAGTCATTATCGGGACGTTTTCGATCATATTATTATTCTGTGTCCGACTATAAGCGTTAATAAAACATACCTATCGAGAGATTGGGTAATGAGTCGATCCGGGCGATCGTTTACAGAATGTTTACGAGTATGCCACGAAAAATACAAAGGAGAATCAACCCTTTTCGTAATAGACGACTGCAGCGCGAGTAAAGAACTCACAAAAAAGAAAGATATGCTTTCTTATTTAGCATTCTCCGGACGGCATACTCAACATAGCGTTTGGGTACTTACTCAAAAATACAACTCTGTCCTGAAAGATCTCAGAGAGCAGACCAAATGGGTAGCACTGTTTCATTGCAAAGACCGAGATTCATTGAGGAATGTTTACACGAAAATGATGTTATTTATACCAAGCTCGAACGAGATAAAGTCAGAAAACTATTATCGGCAACGAAGCACTGTAAACTCGTATTAAAAACCAATCAACCAGCTGCTTATGCAATTGCTTAGCAAAATGTGGCAAAAATGTAGCAAAATGTAGCAAATTGTGGCAAAATTATAGCAAATATAGCAAAATTAGCGGTTGATATGACATAAATGTGGTTCGAAATCATCATTCTTTCGCAACAGTTCATTATTACGGGTTGTATTGGATATGCCATATTATATTATGTTAGACTTAAATATCTCCTTAGGTATTACATTATGGAATGTGACGAACTCATCGAACAAATGCTCAAAGAATCTGATGCAGATGCTGAAGTAGTTACCAATAAATCTTTAGATAAACATAGAGAAAGACTCGCGGCTTTAGTAGCCGGTGGTAAATGTTCCCAATATTTGGGAGAAAATTATACCATCGAAAAAATTGATAACATGACCGACGAAGAGATTAAAAAACTGTACGTGCGTTACGAGTCTAGACTGGGAGCTACCATGACTAAAACGATAGGGTCGGCTATGTTACAACTATACACAGTCGTAGCTAGTACGTTTCTCCCTATCCCAGCAGAACATCACATGTATTTATGTGAATCTCTCGAGAAAGACCCATTCATCGAACACGCTATAAGCTCAGTGAGCTGTGAGTTTTATCATAGATACGGAATGTTTTTAGCTCCGTTCACCACAGCTTTAATAACGGCTAGGTATTGTCAATTTAAACATACGTGCCCACTTAATAATATAAAGAACGAAGTTCAAATAAATAATGGAGACTCAAGTGACACCACAACAGATTGCGGAAACGCAACAACATGTGAACGAGGAACAACTAGTGAATGAGGAATCACCACATGTGAATGAGAAACCAGCGATTGCACCACAAACAAAAAAACAACCCAGAGTGACAAAGAATCCTTTGAAAATAGCCACAGGAAGAAAGGGAGGACTCGCGAGGAAAGCAAAATTAATAAATAATTCAAATATTAATCCGATTAAAACATGGGCACTAGTAGGAGTTGCTGGTATAGCGGCTGTATGGTTCTTTTATAAGACCGGAGAAGAGAAAACGTCACCCCCAATGCAACAACAAGTTCAATTAGGGGTTAGCCCCAATATAATGCTATGAGAAGCATGACTTCTCCAGTTACAGATGGTAAAATGTTGGTAAACGCAATGTATCATTCAGCAGTGGTCACCGGCTTGGCCACTGGCTATGCCCGTATAGCTAAAATGATTACTAAAGCCACAGCTCCCAAGCTAGATTTTAATGGATTTGATAGGTATGATGGTTCTGGATATTGGATTGGCTATGGCAACGAAGGATATGCTCATCAAACAAGGGCTTATCCCGGAATACATAATGAAGCTATTGTTAATGCTCTAGCTTTTTCGGGGAGTAATTATTTATTTTCTACTTTGAAGGAATCAAACTCTAAAGAAGTGGAAGAGGAGCGTAAAAGACATAATAAAGCTTTAGAACAACTTGAGGCAGCTCAGACACAATATACGCGGCAGAGAATGAAGAGATTAGACTTTATTCATGAAAAACTGCTTAAGGAAGGACATTCAATTCAAACGTTTAAGGATGTCGAATCTGCCATGCACGAATACTTCCTCGTTTATGGGAAAAAAACTTGACCCAATACCGAGACCAACAATGTGTCAGTTTTATACACCGTCAGAGGCTCAGAAAGACCGCGAGGTCACATTTGTGATTATGGGGTTGACTGCTGTATTGATTTTCAGCTATACAATAGCTACGCAGTGACAGCTGTGGCTAGTTAGGAGAGTCAGAGTGACAGCTAATCTATAAATAGCCTAATCAATATCTCAATAGTGTAGATGTGATTTGCATTTAGACAAATGATATGATAGATGTATAAACCATGAATAATTGCAAGTTTACACTCATGGGTAAGACGACTCTATGTAACCGACGCTGTGTTGATATTTACTGCGGCATACACAATTATTACATCAGGCGCGGAAACATAAACTATACGTGTTCTGTATGCGGGATAGGGGTCAAAGGTCGTTATTGTTTATGTAAGGAACACGGTGCTGATAGGGTCAGGAACCAGATTATTTATGCTAGGAAGAGAGATTACATCAATGAGAGGAATAGGTTGGGGAGAATACGTATTTAGATATATGAAAAACAACCAATTAGACATTTGTTTCATTTTGCATATACCATGGTCACAATGGTTTTTGTCAGAGAGTTGAAGGCTATGGCAAAGCAACGTGGTCTACGTGGATATTCTGGAATGAGAAAAGCCGAATTGATTACCTTACTCGGTTTGGAATACAACAAACCCCAGACTGTTAGAGAACTCAAAGCTCAAGCGAGAAACATTGGGCTGAGAGGTTATTCTCGAATGAGAAAAGCTGAATTGATCTCTTTACTAGATACTAATGATGATGATAATATTCAACAACAACAAGAATTAATATTTGTACCCACATCCGCCGGCGTTGGTAAATATCTAAGAGGTTGGAAGATGGATATTAATTCCAACATGGATGTTAACGATATTAAGCCCATCATATGGAGTAAAATTAACGAGGAGTTAGATGATTTACATAGTATAAAATACCAGCTGACGATTAAAATGTCAATGAGTAAAAGTAGCGCAGACGATAGCACCGAATATACCGGACCATACTTCCGTAGCAATCAAGAAGTTATAACCGAATCCGATACTATAAACGCATCATTAGATACATCAATTCAGAGGATACAGGAAACTTTAGAACGCTGGACTAATAGAGGTTCGGGTTGGGGTGTGGATAAAATCGATAGTTTATATTTAAATATAGCAAATTATATGCCCTTCAAAGGTGGATCTTATATAGATTTACCCCAGTATTATAAGAAGAAAAAAGCCATAATTAACGTAAAAAATAAATCCGATGACTGTTTAAGAATGATGATAAGATCTGCATTGTTCCCCGTAGATTCTAAAATTGCAAATAGACCTTCTAGCTATCCCCAAAACGATGGACTCAACTTTGATGGTATAGACGAACCTACACCAATATCACAAATTGATAAGGTGGAAAAGCAAAATAATTTAGCTATAAATGTTTTCGGACATTCTAAAGGAATTGTTGTACACAGGATAAGCTCCGCTCCGGAACATATCCCCAGAATCAATTCATTTCTGATAAAAAAAGATGGAAAGTATCATTATACGTGGATAAAGAGTTTAAACAGGCTATTATACGATCAAACTAAACATAAGGAAAAGAAATATTTCTGCGAAAGATGCCTACATGGGTACAGCAGACAAGATCTATTAGAAGCGCATAAAGAAGACTGTAGAGGTGTTGGACAGACTGCTATCAGGATTGATATGCCTAAAGAGGGAAAAAATATATTAAAATTTGAACATTATAGTAATCAAATGCCAGTACCGTACGTAATTTACGCCGACTTCGAAGCGCTTATCAAACCCATAGAAAATACCAACCATAGCAATCAAGATAGTAGTTTTACATGCAAAACTCAAGAACATATTCCTTGTGGGTTTGGATATATAGTTGTAAGGTATGATGGGAAAACAAACACTCCCGTGATTTACAGAGGTCCCAATGCAGCGGGAAAGTTCCTAGAATATCTACAAAACGAAGAGAGAATAATCAGGGAAAAATTATCGTGTAAGAAACCATGTGTATGACGAGGGATGAATGGAGGGTTCATAAGAAGTCAACGAGTTGTCATGTTTGTAATAAACCCCTTGATGGGGATTCCGTAAGAGATCATTGTCACGTCACGGGTAATTATCGGGGAGCTGCGCATAACAAGTGTAACTTGAAACTAAAAATGAATTCTTAAACAATACCCATCCCCGTTGTGTTTCATAACCTTAGGGGATACGATTCACATCTCATTATGCAAGCTATCTCAAAGACCGACGGCGGTTTAACGTGCATTCCTAATAATATGGAAAAATACATATCATTCAAGTTGACTAAACCTATACATTATAGTGACAAGGATGGGAAATCTAGAATAAAGCAAAGTAATGGGCTTAGATTCATAGACTCCGTACAGTTTCTGTCATCTTCCCTGGACAATTTAGCTAATGCGAACAATCCCGATGAGTTTGCGATAACAAATCAATATACCAATAAGTTAACTTGTCATTTGTTGCTGAGAAAAGGTGTATATCCTTACGAATATATGGATGATTGGTCTAGATTCGAAGAAACTGAATTACCACCCCTCGAATCATTCTATAGTAACTTAACACAATCTAAAATAACAGATGCCGATTATGAACACGCTCTGACGGTCTGGGATAAATTAGGTTGTAAGAATTTAGGTGATTATCACAATCTGTACTTAAAAACCGATGTACAGTTACTCGCCGATATATTCGAGATATTAAGAAAGACATGTTTAAAACAATATGGCTTGGACCCGGCATGGTACTATTCCAGTCCCGGACTATCGTGGGATGCATTGTTGAAGAAGACTGGCGTAGAACTAAAACTACTCACAGATTACGATATGCACTTGTTTATTGAGAAAGGATTACGAGGGGGTATATCGATGGCAGCGAAAAGGTATTCTAAGGCTAATAATAAATTAGTGGAAGGATACGATCCGAGTAAACCCGACACGCACATATTATATCTCGACGCTAACAATTTGTACGGATGGGCTATGAGTCAACCTTTACCCATGGGTGGTTTTGAGTGGGTCGATGATGTCAATGCGAATGATGCGAATAAAGGGTACATACTAGAAGTTGACTTGGAATATCCAAGTTCGTTACATAAAGATCATAACAGTTATCCGCTAGCTCCCGAAAGAATAATGGTTAATAAAGATTGGATGTCGGAATATCAACGCTCCTTGATGGGTAATAGTAGGTTAGCTAACGTAGAAAAAGTCGTGCCAAATTTGATGGATAAGACAAAATATATAGTTCACTACAGAAATCTCCAGTTATATCTATCGTTAGGTATGAAACTTCAGAAAATACACAGAGTTCTAAAGTTTGATCAAAGCCCTTGGATGGAGCCCTATATAAGGCTGAACACAGATTTAAGAAAGACAGCTACCAGCGATTTCGAAAAGAATCTGTATAAGCTCATGAATAACTCAGTGTTTGGTAAAACTATGGAGAATCTAAGGAAGGGTGTTGATGTTAAATTAGTCAGATCTAATGAGGAAGAAAGACTCAGGAAACTTATAGCCAGTCCGGCTTTTAACAGAAGCAAGATATTCGATAATGACTTACCCGCGTTGCATATGCAGAAGAGTAATATAAAATTCAACAGACCGGTGTACGTCGGTATGAGTATTCTAGACTTGTCAAAACACTTAATGTATGACTTTTATTACAACGAACTTAAGAAGCAATACGGCGATAGATGCGAGGTGTTATATACCGACACAGATTCTTTGTTGATGGAAATACAAACAGAGGATGTGTATAAAGATATGGCAGAAAAAATAGATATGTAAGACACGAGCGATTACCCAAAAGATAATCCACTGCACAGCGTAGTAAATAAAAAGGTGTTAGGTAAGATGAAGGATGAATGTGCTGGGACCCCTATAGCGGAGTATGTCGGATTAAAACATAAGATGTATTCGAAAAAGAAATCTGATAATGGGGAGATAAGAAAAGCTAAGGGCGTTAAGAAGTATGTTGTAAAAAAGCATATCAAACACGAACAGTATAAAGAAGCATTATTCAACGGTAGAACGTTCAAACACGAGATGAACTCTTTAAGAAGTTACAATCATAGGATATATGGATTAAGAATGAACAAGACATCATTATCCCCCTTAGATACAAAGAGATGGATTGATACTGATGGTGTAACTACCTATGCTTATGGTTATGGTGGTAATACCGTACCGTCTGGAACTATGAACAACTCTTCTCGTACAAATGCCCTACCCGGTCCATCTTTAAGATAATAAAGAATAGGCTCTCCTTCTTTCATAACCAATCGACTAATGTTATATGTCTTAAGAGACCATATGGGATCTGTTGCGCGACGTAGGTCTCCTTCGAGTTCACCGGCCTGGTATAAATATCTTACCCTTACTCTATCCGGAAGTTTTCGTTCTTTGCCTCTCCTCGGTGCTGAAGATTCGGAAGTCACGGATTTCATTTTAATAGCATCGGATGGTTTCTTCCCTATTAATCTCGTTACTTCATTATTCAGCGCTGATACAACGGCTGATAAACGTGTCACCCATTCTGTTGATCTCAATCGCTCGGATTTCATTTCGATCCCATACTGATAGCCAAACAAACGTTCTGCTAATGTCCTGTTAAATCTTTCGATGATAGCTTGACTACGGTGGGCCTCTCTTTCACCACGCCTGATTTCGACATTGTGCTTTGTTAACAGTTTAGTTATTGATCCCATAAACTCGTGACTGGGATCTACTTGAAATAGCTTAGGCCATTTTAGTGGTCCGCGTTTATATATGCGGCTCAGCGCATTAGCTACTTCTGTTGAATCTTTCGAGGTTAATGGCTCAGCCTCTTTGTATCGACTAGCCACATCCACTACTGTTAAAGTGTATTTATACGTTTTGCGTTTTACCTTATCATGGGGAAGAAACAAGAGGTCAGCCTGATGAACTTCATTCGTTGTAAAAATATCAAACTTCTTCCTCGGTATGTAACGCGGTGCCGGTAAATATATTTGCCACATCGCTTGTTTCTTTAACCAATCCTTGGCCACATCTTTAGATACCTTAGCCGCGACGGCTAATTTTTTTATTGCTCCTACACCTTTCCAATATCCTTGTGGGCTATAGTAAATTTTATCCATTATTAATTAATATTGATGTTTCGTTTAATACAACTCATGACTATCATTGAATTGCATAATCATTTTGGCATAAAAATTGCCCCTGTAGTAGCAGTATAGGTATATGAATCCAGCTCCAGTGGAAGTGGTCCAGAACCATCATTACCTATACTACTGCACCAGTCCTTTAGAGAGGTGACTGGACATCCTGGTGATCCGGTTGCAAGACTTACCCCACTAGGATGGACATGCATAGGTCGCTTATCTGATCAAGGTAAGTTTGAACAAAGTAACTTTGTTAGTTCATTTTTCACAGACAGCAACAATGTTGAGCTGACTGAGTTATTGCACAAGTTTCTGGGCATAGATCAAGGAAACCCAATATCACAAATGAAGCCTGATGATGAAAAGGTTTTAAGCATGCTCAGGAAACACTCACTCATAAGGATGGCCTATATGAAATAGGTATTCCTTGGAATGAAAATATTCATTCACGTCTTAATGGTAGTGAAAAGAAGTTGACTAAACACCCCAAAATAGCCAAGGCATAAGATGATATTATCTCTGAGAACTTGTCAAAAGGATACATTTGCAAAGTTACACAAGATGAGTCATTTAGTGAAACAAGATGGTATCTTCCTTACTTTCCCATTTTGCGTCCTGATAGGAGTACCACAAGGTTCGTATTGTGTTCTATCAGCTAAAGATGATGACTTATCTTTAAATGATGCAATACATGCAGGACCAAAGTTGCAAAGTGAGTTGTTTGATGTCTTGCTCTGCTTCAGTAGACATTCAGTGGCACTTATCAGTGACATAGCTGATATGTTTCTTTAGATCAGTATATCACCAGGTGACTGACCTTATCATAGATTCCTGTGGAGGTCAATGGATATGACTAGAAGTCCTTATGTATGTATATGAATTCAGAAGGGTTGTATTTGGAGTTACATCCTTCCATTCTTGGCCCAATTTGTGGCCAACAGGGTAGATAAAATCCAGAATGTCACAAGTCCTTCACAGTGGACACATACTCCTACGGAAACAAATCCTGCTGTCCTGTCAAGGAGCAACAGTTGAACAGTTGGTAGCTACAGTTCTTTGTGGTGGTCAGGTCCCTCTTATTTAGTAAGAGGTGAAACAGAATGGCCAGAAACTAAGCTAAAATCTATCAAGGTAGATGAGCAAATTGAGGTGAACAGAAATAGAATTCAATCTGCAAGTTTTCTTTCGGTGCCCTGTGAGTCATGGCGACTAGAACCCTCCAGATTCTCCTTGTGGAGAAGACTCACATGAGTGAATGCATGTGTTTACAAGTTCCTTCACAACTGTTAAGCATCAAAAGTTGATAAAGTTGAAGGTGATGTGAGGAGAAAAATGGGGTTTAACATCGCGTCCAAGATTATTGCACTTATATAGCGACATGCATGTAAATGTGTTTGTTTGTGTGGCTGCTTGTACTAGTCCAGACTGATGACGATTTATAGTACTAGCTCACTGAGATACCATGCCGCAGTTTAACATGAATGTCCCACTCAGATACAGTATACTGACTCCGAGGCGACCAGTCCTTGTTTTAGCCCCTTAATGCAGAGCACCAGACAGGGTAACAACAAGTACCATCTTTGTATGTCTTTAGGTATGACGCTGCTGGGGATCGAACCCCGGACCTTCCGCTCTCCGGGTGGACGCTTTACCACTAGAAAACAGAGGCGGTCATAAAGTTGAAGGAGAATTATCACCAGATGAGATAAGTGACGCTGAAAACCTTTGAAACCGAAGGCCGAGAATGGATGAAACAGCAAACATGCAGGCTCGCTCGCCTGTTTTTTTTCCGCTCGCCTCGGTTCAACTTTCATGTCTTCGGGTTTCCTTTCTAACTAGCATTTTTCCAACTGTGTTTTACTGTAATCAGGGAGGTAATGTTTAAATCTGGCGGTAACTGGCATGTAATTTGAAACAGCCGCCTTCTCTCAGACATATTTCTTCCAGTTCGTTACAGTCTGACTGTTGCAGTTCTTTTCGCCACTTTGTCTTAACTGACAGGTCCAATGAACATTGTTTTGATCCTGCTGTACGTTGATTGGTTACTGACAGTGTAGGCGTGTCAATTTATGTGCATAAATTAAACAATCACCTGATTCATGTCACGCCACAGTATGTATTCCTACACCTGGAATGTTTATCAATCTCGCCTTTTTTGTCTGTTTTGATATATATACAACTGTTTTTGGTTAAACTATTGTAGATAAAACATGTTTTATGCTGTCGAATTTAATTATAAGGATTGACTGTGTATTTTTTCAGTTCATTGAGGTATGAATCGAAAAACCAATGTGCAAACTTTTGTAAGAATCCGCTACGCGGATTCATACAGTTTGCACATTGGTTTTTCGATTCATACCTCAATGAACCGAAAAAAATACACAGTCAATCCTTAACGAGATACTGGATTATCTCTGGTAGAGAAGCGATTCGGTCATGGGAAAGGAAATGTTCACAGTGCCTATTGACTAAGGCAAGGCCAGTTCAACCAGTTATGGCTCCTTTGCCCAAAATGAGAATGGGAGTTTCACTTCGAGCCTTTACACAAACTGGGGTAGATTATGCTGGGCCATTCATGACCATTCAAGGTCGAGGTAAACAAAGACATGTTACCTCTGTCTGTTTACATGCTTGTCAACCAGAGCCGTTCATTTGGAAATGACCTATGGATTGGATATGGACTCTTTTCTAAATGCCTTTTATCGGATGGTTAACAGAAGAGGGCTCCCTGAGTTGGTAGTATCTAATAATGGTGCCAACTTCGTTGGTTCTGTCAAGGAATTGAAGGAGCCATTTCGGCTCCTTGATGAGGATGCAGTGAGACGTTCACTTGCAAACAAAGGGATCAAATGGCGTTTCAATCCTCCTCATGCATCACATTTTGGAGTGGTGTTTGAATCCATAGTGCCGTTGATGTCACAGATGAAGAGCTTTCACAGGAGCAGAGGCTCTTATCAACTCTCGTCCGTTGACGTACCAATCTGCTCATCCACAAGACAGTACACCTCTCACGCCAAATCACTTCTTACATGGCCAGATTGGTGGGGTGTTCGCACCTGACACAGTTAACACAACAGAATTCTATCCACAAAAGCAGTGGAGAAGATTATAAGAATTGGTTCGTCCCTTTGGTGCTGGTGGATAAGAGAATGGTTACCAAGCCTCAACACCAGAAGAAAATGGCCACTCCTCAGAGGGATTTACAAGTTTGAGAAGTTGTCTTAGTAATATCTCCCAACACGCCTCGTGGAAACAGTCAACTTGGCAGAATATTGAAGGTCTATCCAGGAAAAGATGGCCATGTTCGTGTTGTTGATGTTAAGACAAGACAGTCAGTAGTGAAAAGACCAGCAAATAAAGTATATTCAATATTCTTGATTAGATTTCAGGATGATAGTTTACAATCTATGATTGACAGAAGTAAATCATGGAAGGGGGTATGGTGTGAAGACATAATAAACCTGGATATATAAGTTATAATACCGATTACCTGTTCTGACGTCACTTCCTCTTTTTGGTAATGACGTCTCCTTAGGTCTATTTCTACCCCAAAGACATCATTTACCTGCCCTTTATAAATAAAATAGCATCCCAATGTTCTAAGTCAATTCAGCATAAAACCAAAATTACTTTGTATGAGCCAAAACATTTCAATAAATATTTCTATTGAACAATCAGTTAATATATTGATGGGACTGGGACTTTTAATATTGGGTGTCAAAGGAAATGAACCTTAAAGTAATTATTGTCAATCCAACTCTGAAAAACAATCTCTTAAATAACATTGTCTACATTGTTTGACTACTAAAGTACTGAATCACTCTTAGCAGCACACAAATACCAAGTTATCGCAAACAATAAGTATTGCTTGCCAGTTTGCTTGTATAATCTGTCAAAGGCTAGTTCCCTGCTGAAGGCATTATGCACAGATTAGAATGACAACAACCAAAGCAGGCCTGTGTAGAATCCCGTGCATAGTCTGGTTTTAAAATAAGACAGCTATTTCAGTGGGCACAGGAAAGGAAACTATGAAGATGTGCCTAAATAATTGAATTAAAGGAAACATATGTCACTGAGCACACCACCTATTTACTGCATATCTCAATTCACAATGATACATGAATGTTTGCTACTGATAAAAGTGACATTATTAAGATTGAAAGAGATGAGAAAGTTAACTGTAGTTCAACGTAGTCTATCACTTGAACTCCAAAATACAACCGACATAGACAAGTCAAACAGCCCTGGAACTTACCCTTGTACAACTGACATAGACAAGTCAAACATCCCTGCAACTTGTACTTGTACAACTGACATAGACAAGTCAAACAGCCCAGCAACTTACCCATGTACAATTGACATAGACAAGTCAAACATCCCAGCAACTTACCCTTGTACAACCGACATAGACAAGTCAAACATCCAAGAAACTTACCCTTGTACAACCGACATAGACAAGTCAAACAGCCCTGCAACTTACCCTTGTACCACTGACATAGACAAGTCAAACATCCCTGCAACTTACCCTTGTACAACTGACATAGACAAGTCAAAAATCCCTGCAACTTACCCTTGTACAACTGACATAGACAAGTCAAACATCCAAGAAACTTACCCTTGTACAATTGACATAGACAAGTCAAACAGCCCAGCAACTAACCCTTATACATATCATGGAACTGTTCTGGGTGAACAATGCCTTCCAAATGACGTGCTGGTTTTCTTGGGGAATTAGTCAGCAAAGAGCCGGAGTCACAGGAGACTAATCACACTTTTATTTACAAGAACAATTAACAATTTACAATATACTTAGAAAATAACTGAGGGTGCCACAGAGAGTCGGTACACACTCTGGGCTGTGGGAGAGAGGTCTGTGGGAGAGAGGTCTGCTTGGTAAGAGAGTCAAACCCGTTTTCTGCCCAAAACCTGGCTACAGTATGTATTTAACAAAAATTTGAACAAAAAAAAAGGAAGAGGATTGGTTGATACACGATTGGTTGTGCCCTATGCTAAATGGATGGCTAGACAGAGGGGAATACTAAATCCTGTTAATCCTGTTGGACTGGCACTAATCTTGTTGACATATTTACTGGATGCTTTGAAAGAGATTATGGTGACACTATAGACGAGTTTGTGTTGGGGCTAATCCTTAATGCACTATAGACGAGCTTGTATGGGGGCTAATCCTTAATGAGTCTTATTCCTGAATGTTATTCTAATATAGGTGATGACAGATTTTACTTAAATAAAATAGTTCAAGGTAATCTTTTATCTGGGAGATGGGATCTTGACACCTTAGGCTAGCATTTATCTAAAACCTTCAAATCAATTAAACTATGTAGACGTAACTCTTGTCTTATTGAATAGTTTGTCTAGAAGATGCGCTCCCATTACCTTAGGCTAGCATCTATCTAAAAAGCTATAACTGAAACTACTTATATTTTATATATGCATTTTACCCGATGATAAGTATTACTTGCTAAACTATAATTATATGAAATGATGTATAAATATTACACCATTATAATTCATAAAAGCACTTGATGTAGATCTAATTATTATAGGATAACTTAGTATAAATGTTATACCATGATATACAACTGACATAGACAAGTCAAACGTCCCTGCAACTTACCCTTGTACAACTGACATAGACAAGTCAAACAGCTCAGCAACTTACACTTGTACAACTGACATATACAAGTCAAACAGCCCAGCAACTAACCCTTGTACAACTGACATAGACAAGTCAAACAGCCCAGCAACCTACCTTTGCATCTTTTTATTGTGATGAAGTTTCCCTGTGATTTGATGTAAATATGCACATCGCAATATGTATCGTATCGTGACTTTGTTATATCATATCACTCCTTGTCACTACACTTGTACAGGTGAGAAGATAATCCTCGGTAGACATGTACACATAGAACACCTTGTCATGTTTTTGTGTAGTAGCCTTACTCAAATATCAAAATAAACAAATTAATATAGGGGAGTAACCCAGTGAACAAAACACAGACTCCTGTAAGTCTCCTTGACATGAGAATAAGGCTATTGTATTCTAGAAGTAGAGTTACAATTAATGTATTTCAACATGCCTGATGAAGGAAGAACGATAGGGCCTTTTGGCCAGGAGCAGGTGCATGAACATATTGTTGTCATTGCAGGATTAGTTCATGAGAGGATGGAGTGGCAATGTACAAATGTACAATTGTACAATGTCCAAATGTACAATGTACAAATACATGTTTGATAACAAAATATGTTGTCCAAAATTGTGTCAATTTGATATTTTTTCTCCAATGAGACCTTTCTCACAGACTGCAGACTTATACTCACTCTGAAGTTTCCAAGTGTCATAGCTGCTATCAAAAATACTTACTACGTTAGCTTGCAAAGCAACTTTGGCAAATCCAGTTCTTTTTGCCCACATGACGTGATAATATTCATCTCCAAAAAGAGCCTCTCGCACACCACCTGCATAAGAAAAACAGTGATGCTTCACCAAATTAATTTTTTTTTAAATTATGCAATTTTGCTGACCTGTCCCAAATGAATGTTAAAACTTGTGTTTACCCTGAGCATCAGATTGACAGGTAGCTCACCCGGGTATAGGACAAAGACAGTTGAGGAATTTCTGAATTGTGTGAGGCACAACATTCCCTTGTGTTGGTCACTGATGTTGGAACGACATTCGTATTGATGATTGAATGTTGAAAAATAAAAGAATGTGTTTTATTTATATGTTTTCCTTAATAAGGGGCTGTAATCCTAGTGGGGCTTTTATCCTAGTGGGATTATGTTCGGATGAACTTTTGACCTATGGGGCTTTCATCCACAGGGGCTTTTGTCAGACCCCCGTTCACCAGGTAGTCCTCCTCAGAGCTTGCCTGAATGTTTCTGGCATATTTAAAGCAATAGAAAATCTAGTAAAATCTCTGTATTATTTATATTTATAAACTTATCCTGCATTAAGCCTTAATGAATTTAATGATTGTTTTACAGAAGGGAAAAGCTGTTTGAGGTCTTGCTGAAGAAGAAGTTGTTCCAACTAGTCGTGTGGCTAATCCAATCACACAGCTATAACATGACCACGGAAGTGATGACGTAAATGAACAGCACATTACTACTAATACGGAACATCTGAACGCATCATGGGGAGGCAGCTCTGCAATGGGTGGGCCACTTTAGACCAAGCAATGCAGGATAAGTATACAAAAATAAATAATATCTAGACTTTACTAGATTTTAAAAACTTATCCTGCATTACTCCTTAATGCCTCTTTATTGGACAGTATGGTGGAGGGCATACCTTTAGGTGTGATTTTCAATAAATTCTCAACAAAGTCCAGTGTTTCTGTTACTTTTTTTGTCAGCCAGTCATTGGACCGGCCGACTAAAAATATACCAGTTCTTATCATTTTCGGACGGTCCCCAATGTTACTGTGTAAAAACATACCTTTCGATCAGAGTTTTCTCTTTTTTATTTCTGAACTGTAGATTTGCTGCAGGAAGGTGTTTTTTCACCAGAATGCATGTTCAAGATCATTTAATCTTTGCAAGCAAAGTCGGTTACGACTTGCCGTATGAATGCGGTTTTGTAGACTGAAGCCGCGTTCAACTGGTACGTGTACAAATCCCACAACTGTAGTTTTGTAGCTGGCGAAATCATGATTGGCCCGGTCGCCATCTATGATATATGTGACGTCATTATCTATTGGACCAATCACAGGACTGAAATGGGTAATCAGCTGATTTGGGGAATCCATTCTATAGTTATTCAATTCATCGCGTAAATCTGGGAAGTGAGATGGGTTCAGAACTTTGTCAAGACAAGTAAGGGTAGACAGACTGTCTTCAGGAAATCTGGCATGTTGTGTACTGCAAAATTTATCGATGAAGTCTGCACGTGAATTTTGAAAAGCCTGTACCGAACGTGCATCAGCATATGTAACTTTCACACCACGAAACACCGTTTGTGATGTTGTCAATAAACAATTGCTCATTTTCTCCTGGTGTTTTAAGCAATCTTTGCAATGAGTCGCAATTTTGAGTTCAAAATTGGCATTATCATGCTGAGATTCAGATTGTCTTTCTGAAATATTGTGTATTTCATCTGTTTCATTTTTGACGAGCCTATCTATTTAGATAAATACGTCTTAGATTGTGTAAGTAAGTTTCATGGAGAAAATATCACGAAACATGAAAACTATTACTATTTGCATATTTATTCTTTGTTCACATTGGATCACACTCCGGGGCCGTGGTGACTTAGCATAGCTCCACTGCCACAGGCTAATTTGCATATCACGTCACCGGACTTTTCTCTTGTTTGTAAACCAACAAGCTTTTTCAGAAATGGAAAGGAACAGACCAATGCAAGTATTTGGGGGTGCTTTACATATTGTTTTGCATAAATATATACATACTACAACTGCGACAGTGAGTTGCATGACAATACATATTTACACATTAAAGTGACCGCACTGCAATAGCTCTCTGTAGGTTTCGATGACAGCACATGGAGCCCAAAAATATTTTGTCATGCACTTTTCGCATTTGTGGTAGCATATCTAGATCTATATTATTTTGAAAAACAATATCTAAAGCTAATCAAAGGCTTGCATAAGGCCAGTCTGTCCTGTCTCCACAATAAGCGTGTTTGTTAACAAATACGCAAAAATTCAGTCACATGATAGTGATATGCAAATTAGCCAATGGCAATGGTGCAATGCGATGTCATCACTGCGCATGTGTGTGCATATGGTTCTGAAATCATTTGGAAAATATTGATTAAATCTGATACTTGATTACTATAGCTTTGTTGTGTCTAGATACCAAAGATAAAAAGATGCAATCTGAATGAAACGAAACGAGTCAAGTCCAGTTTATTTTTTAGAAAACTGGGATTTCCTTTCTGTGTGTGAGAGAAACACGGACTGATTTTAGAGTTGAGTGAACAAAGTTTTAACACCTTGTTTAAGACAGAGACTCAGTTGAAGTTATTTTTTTCTAACATTCTTTCTATTGGACACTGGGTCCGTCACACAAAACATTTACCTGTCTTTGCCATTTTTTACCGGCCAAAAGCCGGCATATACCGGAAAACGGAAACACTGTTTGTATCATCAGACACAAGAGTTATCAGAAAGATGACATGTCCCCCCGGCAGCTATCTGTAAAGTAGCCACAAGTAAATGTGCAATTCTGTATGTAATGAGTCAAGAGTTGAATGTTCTTGAAGAAGCATACATTGTTTACCCTCAAAAGATCCACCAAACCAGGTAACTGACCCAACATTTCTCTAAGCCCATGTCAAAATAGCTGCCATGGAAATTCTAAAATAAACATTTCAAAAACTTCTAAATATATCAAATGGCACCAGTTCAATATGTGCTTTATATATAGACATGCAATGTTTGGCAAGGAAATATTTAACAGTTTATTTGTTACACTCCATAAGTGAAGCCACCCTATATTAAAACTTAAATCCAACTTGTTGCCATGGACACGTAAAAAATGTTTTTTTCAGATTAAAAACGATGTTTTATTGGTCTGTTTTCAGTCGTAAAAAATGGGTATCTCTCATACTCTCACGTCTAGTCGCATGTTTAAAAGGAAGCCAGAAGCTGGAATGTAAACATTAAACATGACATGTCACAAATCTCAAAGAATAAGCCATCAAGCAGGACTGGACTGGATTACTTCCCAGTTGGGATGGCTGGGTGGGAACGTACGACGTAAAAGAGACCAATAAAACATCGTTTTTAATCTGAAAAACCCATGTTTTAGACTGTTTTCAGTCGTACAAATGGGTAGAATTCGACAGAAAACTGGAAGGAGGGTCGGGAAAGTAATCAGGAAGTGACCTCTTTCACGTCAAATGTACCAAGTTCCTCACCCCCTAGTGACAATAGAACATTCTACCAGCTGCACGGACGAGACAAGTTGTTTATCACGAACACACAGCATGGTTAATGCTCTTCAACACACAACTAATTATCGATGTGACAGGACAACTGCACGTGTCAGTTGAACTGCGATCTAAGTGTGGTCGGAGTATAGTATAGTAACAGAGCAACTCGCAGTATACAAGGTAACTAAAACAGCATGGTTAATGCTCTTTGACCCACAAGTAACTATCGATGCGACAGGACAACTGCACACGTCAGTTGAATTGCGATCGAAGTGTGGTCAGCGCATTATTTAGTTACAGAGTAACTCGCAGTATACAAGGTAACTAAAAAATACAAGCAGTACTATTAAGTATGGGAAGACAATGCATACACCGAATAACCATAATAAAAAAGCCAAAGTACTGCACACAACAAAAAACCATAAGAATGCGTACATTCACCAACAGTTTTTATTGTAACCTGTTATCTGGCACGAAGTGTCGAGCAAAAAGTCCAAAGTGAATAAAGCACAAATTCACTGATCTGTTGTGCCACCACGAGTGGGCCAAACTGTTAGACTAACTTAAGAGTCCTTCAACATCTTCTGTTGAGATATCTCTGAGATAATGCGAAGCAAACACTGAAGTAGATCTCCAAAAGCAGCCCTCCATATAATAGCTTGCAGCGAACAATTACTGTGGAGTGCTAATGTTGAAGCTATGGCTCGAACTTCGTGCGGATGAGAGGAGGTGGGAGGTGCGAGTCCTTGTGCCTCGTAAGCTCTGAGAATGACCGCTCAGAGAGAGTATTACGTGTAATCTCTTTCTTTGCATTGGTTGAGAGCGGTATGAACAGATGTCGAAAATGTTGTCTTCGCTGTTCAGATCGCTGCAGGTAAATACGAAGCGCACGAACTGGGCACAGGGTGAGATCAGCGTGATCATGAGGGCCCATAATGGCAGACAAGGAAGGAATGTGGAACATTCTCGAATCTTGGCCAGGAAGTTGATTTTTCGTTTAAAAATCCCATCTGAGACCAAGATGGACGTTGCAATGGTTACGCTGTAACCGTAGCCAGCGAGAGAAGGAAAGCAGTTTTCTCAGACAATAAGTCAAACGCAACCTGATCTAGAGGCTCATAAGTCTGACAAGACAGGTTGCGCAGAACGCCATCGAGGTACCAGGCCGGCAGTCGGAATTTACGTGACTGATCTTCAAGCACGAAGGCACGTAGAATCTTCTGCAACTCCGGTACTTTAGTGAGCTTGTCGCCCGTAGGAGACGGCACCACTGAGGCCAAAGCTGCCAGATAAGTCGAGATCATCGACCCTTTCAGACGCCTAGATGACCGGAGTGAGTGAGTGAGTGAGTGAGTGAGTGAGTGAGTGAGTGAGTGAGTGAGTGAGTGAGTATGGTTTACGACGTAAGAGACGGCACCACTGAAGCCAAAGCTGCCAGATAAGTCGAGTTGTTGTACTGGGTTGCGAAGAGATATACTTGGGGCAACCAGAGTCGATCTGTCAGCAGGTGAAAGACTGTCCGATGGATCATCCACTCCGTGGGAGACGGCCTTGATGGTCTCACATTCTTGGCCCGCGGGGTGTGACGGGCGCATACACCCATGTCCAAGTCGTCGACGAGGGCGAAGAACCTGAATGTCCGGTCCAGAATGGCCGCCGATCGAGTCGTTCCCTGTTAGTTGATGCAGTGGCAGACTGTATCATCAGCCATTTCTGAAGGAGTCGAAGTTTACAGAACTCGACCGCCTGAATCATTGCTTCCATCTCGAGGCAGTTGATGTGGAAGACCTTTTCTTCTATCGACCACAGTCCGGCCGCTTGGTCGCCCCCGAAGTGCGCTCCCCAGCCTTCCAATGACGCGTCTACGAATAGGTGTATTATGAACGGAGGCTTGCTCATAAAGACGCCTTCGCAAACGTTCGACGGCTGGAGCCACCACTCCAGATGACAACGCAGCTGCCCCGGAAGTGGAACCAGGAGGTCTGGAAGCGTATCCCCATGTACTGTAGATCCCGAGTTGGTACCAAGTCCAACTTTTGAAGGTTGATGATCCACCCGAGGTACTCGCTAACTCTCCTTGAAGGGCTTCTGTGAACTGGTGAGCTTGGAGCCCGTCGTCTAGGTAGAAGGCGACCCTGATCGCCTGCCGATGGAGACATTCTACGACCGTCTTCATGATCCGTCTGAAAATGCACTGGGCCGTAGAAAGTCCAAACGGGAGGGCCGCCCACTGGTAATGAATACCTTGGTACCTCGGAGGTACTTCTGGAACTCGGAAGCTATTGGTACATGAAGGTTGAGACGAGGAAGTCGTTCGGTAATCATCCGACACAGAGAGCTGAGGGATATCATGGTGAATGTGTCGGGTTGTTGGAGGTATGTTGCGTTGAACTTTTTGAGATTGAAAATAAGCCGCATCTTTGTGGAGTTTTTCTTGGGTACTAGAAAGATGGCACCATCGCCGAGGTACTACTTGCCCGATGTCCCTAGGCGAAGTACGGCTGCCTTTTCCCCAAACGAATTGATGGCCTCCATCAGCCGATCCGTTGGTGGAGTGTTGAATGTCGGGGATGAAGCAGTGGTGGCGTCGATCTCAGGCGTGGGGCGTAGCTTGTTGTCAAAATGTTCTGAATGTGATAGTCATTGAGGAAAGCCCACATGTGGGCATAGTGATGAAGTCTCCCCCCCTTACTGGTAGCACGTTTAAAGGTAATGTCACCGGGGGAGACTGCAACAATGGTGACGGCGGGGAAAGGTCCTCACTTCCTCCCCCACTGGCTCTTTCCCCCTCTGGAAAAGGAGACCTGGCGACCTTTCCTGTCCGAATCTCTCTTGTGGGACGGCTTCTCAAAAAAATCCCATCTGAGACCAAGATAGACGTTGCCATGGTTACGCTGATCTAACATAATCCGACCGACGACAATGGCCTGTATTTCTGATACTCTTTCCAGCGAGAGAAGGAAAACCGTTTTCTTAGACCATAAGTCGAACGCGACCTAATCTAGAGGCTCGTAAGTCTGACTAGACAGGTTGCGCAGAACGACATTGAGGTCCCAGGCCGGCAGTCGAAATTTACTGATCTTCAACCATGAAGGCACGTACATTCTCGTTCTGTATTGTCGTCATGGGGCGTTCGAAACCGGTGGCCGTCTGGACAGGTTGTATGAAGCCGAAAGCTCGGCTTCCCTGGAGTACTTGTCCAGAACTTTGTTGGTACAACCGTCAAACAACTGTTGCGATGATCAAGGGGCCCATAAGAGTGGCCTGCCATGACGATCAGGTAGTTCAGTGCATTCGATGTGACCATGGCGACATGCCGTAGTAATCTGGCCCGATACATATCGGGACTAGGCGAGGACATTGGAGAGGCTGTCGTCACAATCCATCGTCGACGTCAATTGTGGAGGCGTAGATGAAGGATCTGGTGTACTGGTTGACGGTCCATGGACCCCCGACGCAGTTGAATCCTTCTTGGTCGACGCCGTCGAGGCGAGGACTGCCGTTATGATCTAGGCTATCAAAGCCGGGTCGATATGGAAGTGAGACGAGGGCGTTGTTCTGTCAATATCTTCACTACAATGCTGAACTCTCAGAAACTCCCTGTGAGAACGTTGCACGTCCCCGTGGGGACGAGGGCTACGATCTCTAACTGTAGAAGTACTACGATCCCCATCGTAGTTATCGTCCGAATCGTACTCCCGACGGCCACGAAGGCGATGAAGCCCTTGTGTCGTGTACTCGACCTGTCGTCCCGACTTGAACGGGAACGACTTATGTGTCCACTGTCGTCCCCGCACGATGCTCTTATCGTTGTTGGTAGAACGAGATACGGACCGACTGGGGACCGTAATCCCCTCATGGTCCTCGTCACCATCCGGTCCCTTCTTAACTGGGGAGGCTGAGTGACGCTGTCGATCAACGAAGATCAGTCATGCGGGTAGTATCATCAGTACGCGAACGGTCAAGTGTCTTGTTGAAAACTTTGCCAACGCACGAAGATACAAGTTAACATTTATAGAAGACAAGTGCTCACATTCTTTACAAAGTTTATTCCACGAACACGTTGAAAACCTGCCCTGAATGATGCAGGAAGGACAATACTTGTGAGGGTCTACTTTAGACAGTTTTCTTTGACACGAGGCACCAATGCCCAACATGTTGCCACGTGTATAATCAAGTCAAACAGTGAAACACATGTTGAACACAAACAATGGATTACCAAGGATTACATTCCAGGAGTCTACAGGGAAGACATATTTATTATTACTTTATTAGAACAACAACTATTTGACCGGCAGCCCAGAGCACTTTGGTCAAACGAACACAGGAACATTTACTGTGTAACCCAACATATTCATATATGGATGTCTGCCAGGGAGCCCCTGCGTGTGGCCCCTGGCCCCCCAAAAGAAGGGACCATTCAAAGGCTGGATCAAACATTGGAGGTACCACATGAAAGTTAGAGTAAATGAACAGAATGGGCCACGCCAGACAAATCTTCCTCTGCATAAGGCCTGCCAGACCCCCCAGAGAGGGTTATCATGGAACTGTTCTAGGTGAACAATACCTTCCAAATGACGTGCTGGTTTTCTTGGGGAATTAGTCAGCAAAGAGCCAGAGTCACAGGAGACTAATCACAATTTTATTAACAAGAACAATTAACAATTTACAATTTATACTTAGATAATAACAGAGGGTGCCACAGAGAGTCGGTACACACTCTGGGCTGTGGGAGAGAGGTCTGCTTGGTAAGAGAGTCAAACCCCTTCTCTGCTAGAACTTGCTACAGTATGTATTTAATGAAAGTTTGAACAATAGAAAGGAATGTGATTGGTTGATACACGATTGGTTATGTCCTATGCTAAATGGATGGCTAGACAGAGGAGAATACTAAATCCTGTTAATCCTGTTGGACTGGCACTAATCTTGTTGACATATTTACTGGATGCTTTGAAAGAGATTAGGGTGTCACTATAGATGAGCTTGTATGGGGGCTAATCCTTAATGCACTATAGACGAGCTTGTATGGGGGCTAATCCTTAATGAGTCTTAATTGAAGTAATGTTATTCTAATATACCCCGGTAGGTGATGACAGATATACTTAAATAAATATCCTTTGTCTGGGAGATGGGATCTTGATACCTTAGGCTAGCATTTATCTAAAAGCTTCTAATCTATTAAACTATGTAGACGTAACACTGTCGTATTGAATAGTATGTCTAGATG
The DNA here is from genome assembly GCF_022045235.1 of Haliotis cracherodii. NCBI lineage: Eukaryota > Metazoa > Mollusca > Gastropoda > Lepetellida > Haliotidae > Haliotis > Haliotis cracherodii. The sequence goes on along the minus strand of NW_027266297.1, from coordinate 51,352,018 downwards.
CGCTCCCATTACCTTAGACTAGCATCTATCTAAAAAGCTATAACTGAAACTACTGATATTTTATATATACATTTTACCTGATGATAAATATTAATTGCTAAACTATAATTATATGAAATGATGTATAAATATTACACCATGATAACTCATAAAAGCACTTGATGTGGATCTAATTATTATAGGATAACTTAGTATAAATGTTATCCCATGATAGGGTCCCAAAATTTGGGCTGGGTTAAACATTGGAGGTACCACATGAAATCAACATAAAATGAACAACTGCACTCTACTTATTGCACAATACCCATTGCCAGACTAATCCTCTTCTGCATAAGGCCTGCCAGACATCCACAAAAAGTTGACCCTTCAGGTATACACGGGTAAAATTGGTCTGGAATATGTATCGATTGTACCATATTAAGGTACGTTTGAATGATATATATTCACACGAATCAGATTCATGCCATTTTCATTACATTTCAACGATATGCCTAATCTATGATATCAATACTAGTATTCAGAGACCTGATTTTATAAATACACGATGTTAATCTCAATAAAATCCTTCCATCTTTAAGAACAAAACATAAATTTGACCATCTGTTGACTCTCAGAGCTGATGTCCAATGCTCTTCTGCCTCCTATGTTTCATTATGCACACTGGGATTACAGAGGGTCAACTGTGTGGGGTGGGGTGAGGGTGTGTCTGGCGGGCCTTATGCAGAAGAGGATTTCTCTGGCAATGGGTATTGTGCAATAAGTAGAGTGCAATTGTTCATTTTATGTTGATTTCATGTGGTACCTCCAATGTTTAACCCAGCCCACATTTTTGGACCCTCTCTGGGGGGTCTGGCGGACCTTATGCAGAGGAAAATTTGTCAGGTATGGGCCGTGTTGTACTCAGTAACATGTACCTGTTCATCTAAACTTACTTTCACCTGGTACTTTGAATGTATACTCTAGTCAAATTTTACCAGAGTGTCCACTGAGTGCATTAAGGGTCAACATTTGGGGGTGTCTGGCGGGCCTTATGCAGCAGACGATTTATCTGGCAATGGGTATTTTATACTTAGGAGAGTGTAATAGTTCATTTTATGTTGATTTCATGTGGTACCTCCATTGTTTAACCCAGCCCAAATTTTGGGACCCACTCTGGGGGTGTCTGGCAGGCCTTATGCAGAGGCCATAATTAATGTAAAAAATAAAGGTGACAACTGTTTCAGAGTGATGATAAGACCTGCATTATTCCCCATGGTTAAAAATTCGGAAAGGTCTTCTAGCTATCCCCAAAACGATGGACTAAACCTTGATGGTATAGACGAACCTACACCAATCTCACAAATTGATAAGGTGGAAAAGCAAAATAATTTAGCTATAAATGTTTTCGGACATTCTGCTAAAGGAATTGTTGTACACAGGATAATCTCCGCTCTGGAACATATTCCCAGAATCAATTCATTTCTAATCGAAAAAGATGGTAATTATCATTATACGTGGATAAAGAGTTTAAGCAGACTATTATACGATCAAACAACCCATAAGGAAAAGAAATATTTCTACGAAAGATGCCTGCATGGATACAGCAGACAAAATTAGAAGCGCATAAAGACGGCAGAGGTGTTGGACAGACTGCTATCAGGATTGATATGCCTAAAAAAGGGAAATATATATTAAAATTTGAACATCATTGTAATCAAATGCCAGTACAGTACGTAATTTAAGCCGACTTCAAAGCACTTATCAAACCTATAGAAAATACAGTCTGAAGCAATCAAGATAGTTTTACGTACAAAACTCAAGAACATATTCCTTGTGGGTTTGGATATATAGTTGTAAGGTATGATGGGAAAACAAACCCGTCCGTGATTTACTGAGGTCCCGATGCAGCGGGAAAGTTTAATCGTGTAAGAAACCCATGTGTATGACCATGAATGATTGGAGGGCCTATAAGAGGTCAACGAGTTGTCATGTTTGTAATAAACCCCTGAATGGGGATTCTGTAAGATATCATTATCACGTCATGGGTAATTATCGGGGATCCGCGCATAACGAGTGTAACTTGAAACTAAAAATGAATTCTCAAACAATACCCATCCCCGTTGTGTTTCATAACCTTAGAGGATACGATTCTCATCTCATTATGCAAGCTATCTCAAAGACCGATGGCGGTTTAACGTGTATTTCTAACAATATGCAAAAATATATATCATTCTCGTTGACTAAAACTATACATTTTACGGACAAGGATGGGAAAGCCAGTATAAAGCAAAGTAATGGGCTTAGATTCATAGACTCCGTACAGTTTCTGTTATCTTCCCTGGACAATTTAGCTAATGCTAACAATCCCGATGACTTTGCAATAACAAATCAATATACCGATTGGATAACATGTCATTTGTTGTTGAGAAAAGGTGTATATCCTTACGAATATATGCATGATTGGTCTAGAGTCGACGAAACTAAATTACCACCCCTTGAATCATTCTACAGTAACTTAACAGAATCTAAAATAACTGATGCCGATTATAAACATGCTCTGACGGTCTGGGATAAATTAGGTTGTGAGAATTTAGGCGATTATCACGATCTGTACTTAAAAACCGATGTACTGTTACTCGACGATATATTCGAGATATTAAGAAAGACATGTTTAAAACAATACAGCTTGGATCCGGTCACGGTACTATTCCAGTACGATCTCGACACCAACAATTTGTACGAATGGGCTATGAGTCAACCTTTACCCACGGGTGGTTTTGAGTGGATCGATGTGAATGATATCCCCTCAGATTCTGATAAAGGGTACATACTAGAAGTTGACTTGGAATATCCAACTTCCTTGCACAAAGATCATAACAGTTATCGGCTAGCTTCCGAGAGATTAATGGTAAATAAAGATTGGATGTCGGAATATCTACACTCCTTGATGGGTAATACTAGGTTAGCTAACGTAGAAAAAATTGTACCAAATTTGATGGTAAGACAAAATATATAGTTCACTACAGAAATCTCCAGTTATATCTATCGTTAGGTATAAAAACTAAAGAAAATACACAGAGTTCTAAAGTTTGATCAAAGACCTTGGATGGAGCCCTATATAAGACTGAACACAGATTTAAGAAAGATAGCTACCAGTGATTACGAAAAAGAATCTAAGGAAGTGTGTTGATGTTAAATTGGTCAGATCCAATGAGGAAGAAAGACTAAGGACACTTACAGCCAGTCCGGCTTTTAACAGAAGCAATATATTTGATAACGACTTAGCCGCACTACATATGCAGAAGAATAATATAAAATTCAACAGACCAATGTATGTTGGTATGAGTATTCTTGACATGTCAAAACACTTAATGTATGACTTTTATCACAACGAAGTTAAGAAGCAATACGGCGATAGATGTGAGGTGTTATATACCGACACAGATTCTTTGTTGATGGAAATACAAACCGAGGATGTGTATAAAGATATGGCAGAAAAAATAGATATGTACGACACGAGCAATTACCCAAAAGATAATCCACTGCACAGCGTAGTAAATAAAAAGGTGTTAGGTAAGATGAAGGATGAATGTGCTGGGACTCCTATAGTGGAGTATGTTGGATTAGACCTAAGATGTATTCTATAAAGAAGTCCAATAATGGAGAGATAAGAAAAACTAAGGGTGTTAAGAAGTATGTGGTAAAAAAGCATTTTAAACACAAACAGTATAAAGAATCATTATTCAACGGTAGAACATTCAAACATGAGATGAACTCTTTAAGAAGTTACAATCATAGAATATATGGATAAAGAATGAACAAGACATCATTATCCCCCTTAGATACAAAGAGATGGATTGATAAGGATGGTGTAACTACCTATGCTTATGGATATGGTGGTAATACTGTATCGTTGGGAACTATGAGCAATTCTTCTCGTACAAATGCCCTACACAGTCCATCTTTAAGATAATAAAGAATAGGCTCTCCTTCTTTCATAACCAATTGACTAATGTTATATATCTTAAGGGACCAAATCGGATCGGTTACGCGACGTTGGCCTCCTTCGAATTCCCCGGGCTGGTATAAATATCTTACCCTTACTCTATCCGGAAGTTTTTGTTCTTTGCCTCTCCTCGGTGCTGAAGATTCGGAAGTCACAGATTTCATTTTAATCACATCGGATGGTTTCTTCCCAATTAATCTCACTAGTTCATTATTCAGCGCTGATACAACAGCTGATAATCATGTCACGCATTCGGTTGATCTTAATCGTTCTGATTTCATTTCGATCCCATACTGATATCCAAACAAACATTCCGCTAATGTCCAGTTAAATCTTTCAACGATAGCTTGACTACGGGGGGCCTCTTTTTCACCACGCCTGATTTCGACATCGTGCTTTGTTATCAGTTTAGTTATTGATCCCATATACTCGCGACCAGGATCTACTTGAAGTAGCTTAGGCCATTTTAGTGGTCCACGTTTATATATGCGGCTCAGTGCATTAGCTACTTCTGTTGAATCTTTCGAGGTTAATGGCTCAGCCTCCTTGTAGCGACTAGCCACATCCACTACAGTTTAAGCGTATTTATACGTTTTGTGTCTTACCTTATCATGGGGAAGAAACAAGAGGTCAGCCTGATGAACTTCATTCGTTGTAAAAATATCAAACTTCTTCCTCGGTATATAACGCCGTGCCGGTAAGTATATTTGCCACATCGCTTGTTTCTCTAACCAATCCTTGACCACATCTTAAGATACCTTAGCTGCGGTGGCTAATTTTTGTATTGCTCCTATACCTTTCCAATATCCTCGTGGGCTATAGTAAATTTTATTAATCATTAATTAATATTGATATTTTTCTTTTAATACGTCTCATACGGAACTCTCAATATTTATGCATAACTCCGCCCACTGAATCCAAAACGAGGCTGACCCGGCTCGCAACCGACCAAGAAGAGTGAGTCTGAAATGACGCGTCCTTCGAGTAACTTTCACTGTTGTGTCCCACAATGCTCAAGCGATTCCCGCTATGAAGCCAATATCAGCTTTCACGCGTTCCCCAAGGCAGAAGATCGGCGGAGGAAATGGATTATATTTATTCAAAGAGACGAGGGTCTGTTTTTCAAGGTACTTTGACAGTGACCTGCATACCTCCTTGACCTACGATTATGTAATTCAATGCGGAAGTGTTTTCTTTTGTCCAAGTCTACAAACGTGAACGTTGTTGAATGAACTGAATACTGATAAAGTAATTTATAACATGTATCCAACTGTCGAACTATTCACCAAATGTCTTGGGGACATATTAACTACCAACTCTGATGATTAATAGTTTGTGTGTAGCATTGAAATTACATCTAGTGACTAGTACTGTGTTGATCGAAATACATTCTTGATAATGAGGTTGACGTGCATTTATTCCAATTTCAGATATCAAAATGCACTGTCGTTTGTGGTAAACACTTCAGAGAGGAGAAAAGAAAAACAATCTGTAAAACACTCTTGACACCAGGCATTTCTTTTAATGTTAATCTTAATTACCATCCAATTCAATTTATAGGCTAGATCTATGTGTGTTATGGTTCCGAAGTTGTGTCTGTTTCAAACATAAATATTTTAATGATTTAATGAAATTAATGTTTCCTTTCAACATCATGCACATATGAATTTGTTTTATATGTTTGCACTGTATAAGATTTTCTACTGATACTTTATAGGTACTGTGCCCTCTATTTTCGCATGGTCCAAGCCCACTCCACAGCGGAAACCACCCGTCCAAAGGTCACACCTGCAATCCAGCCAGTCCAGGAAACATTTAGCATAAATCCTCACAGATGGGTAATTACAATGATTCTCTTTATAAAAAAGTAAAATTGATCACTTTTTGTTGATTTACAAAGAATATAATTATATTGATATAATATAATCTTCCCATGAAACTCCAAACATCTTCTAACAGAAATATTGTTGTTCTAATGGAGAAAACAAAATACATGTCAGTCATGAGGTGTGTGTTGAAAACATAAATGATATATATGAATAATATTACCAATCATGTTGATATTACAGGCAAAACATACCATTTGGCACAGATGAAGCAGCAGATGATGTTGACCATGTTGATCAGCTTCATGAACTACACACAAAACTCAAGGAAACCGAAGAAGCACTTCGCAAGAAAGTAGAGGAATGTTGTGAACACCATGTAGAACTTAAAGATAAGATATATCTTGAAAAGTGTGGACTTAACCGTTTCAGCACTGATAATTCTTTGATACGATTCTACACTGGTTGTCGAACATATGCTCTGTTTTGTGCATTTTTCTCTTTCATTCAGCCTAGTGCCTCCAGCATGCAAAGTGCATACTATGTTCCAAGTGAAATTGTATCTCTTGCTGGTAGACCAAGGTCAATTCTGCTCAAAGATGAGTTTTTTATGTTTTTATGTAGACTGAGAGCTGGTCTGCTAGAATTGGATTTATCTGTACGTTTTAACACCCATATCAGTACTGTGAGTAGAAAATTGAATACATGGGCAATTTTTTTGTACATTGTGCTGGGTAGCATGCCCATATGATCCTCTAGGGTTTTAATTGATAGATATATGCCTTCATGTTTCAAATTAACTTACCCATCTTCACATGTAATCATTGATTGCACAGAAATTAAAACACAGTACCCATCCACTATGAATCTAAACTCTAAAACTTATTCACATATACATTTAAAGCTCTTTTAGGTATCGCTCCACACAGTGCAGTCACTTTTGTATCTTGTTTATATACTGGGTGTAAGTCTGATGTTGAAATTGTTCAATTGAGTGGAATATTAGATCTACCGGAGCCTGGTGATAGTGTCATGGCTGACAAGGGATTTACTATAGGCAAAAAGTTAAGTGAAATCAATGTTGGTCTCAACATCCCACCATTCTTACATTCTCATGGTCAGTTTAGTAAGAGCAAGGTTGAACAAACAGAAATGATTGCCTCCCTCTGTATCCATGTTGAGCGAGCCATCCGCAGAGTAAAAGAAAATCATATATTTGACAGCATTATTCCCCTTGATCTTGTTGGATCCATCAACCTACTTTGGACAGTAGCTGCTCTTCTTACCAACTATGAAGGTCCACTTATACAAGATAGGTTAAAATAGTATCAGTTGCTACTTGTATACAGCACCATAAAACTGTGAAATAACGACAAAGTCAGAATTAAAAGAATTTTTTATATTATTATTATTATCATTATTTCAAAATACATTGTATTGTGTATATAATTCAAGAAAGTTTGTACATGTCTCAAACAGTGTTAGCAGTTAAAATAGCACACTGTTCACCATAATTAAAGATCCATGAAGATCCAGGTTAGAATAGGTCTTCAGCAACCCATGCTTGCTGATTGTGAGGTCAAACTCGCTGACTTGGGTGATGCATGTCATCATATCCACATAGATCGATGCTTATGATTTCAATAACTGGATTGTCTGGGCCAGACTTGATTATTTTCAGACCGCCGTTATATAGCTGGAATATTGCTGAGTGTTGTGTTAAACAACAAACAAACATCATAAATGTCAGTAGTCAGTACCCCTGTAATTATTAGACTCTTGGACCATAACTTTAGACCACAAAAGTGGAGAAAGTTTCTATACAAGTATAACTCTGACAGATACAAAAAAGTCTATTTCATTCAACTTGCAACTGTTGATGAACATGTTGAATACATGACAAGTATATATAAAATGAATATTCCACATGAGCTATCAAGGGAAAATCAGATTGGATCATCTGTCTTGGATCCTTATTGTTTTGAATACACACACAAAGTTTGTGTTTCATAGAAAATATTTTCTGCAAAAAATAAATACATAGTGTAAGCCATCCCTTTACATTTTTATGATAATACTTGGATGATAATCTTGTCATTATATTAAAATCATTGTGGTCTAATGATCATGATGAAAATAAACTTTATGTTGACTGACCTTATCTTGTTCTTTATGTTTCAGTTTTATGGTGATTCTAGTATTACTATGGGAAATTGTCAAATAGCTGCAGAGGAAAGATAATTTATTATTCCTTGTTAATTTTGTATAAATTAATTAAGGTAATACTCAAAAAAGAATGCATCTAAATTAGCTTGAAGTTTACACCACATTTCAGAATTAAATATTACTCTTTCCAAATGGGTTTCCTGCTGAGACCAAACAAAAAAGTCACACCATGTTAAACCTGAAACAGCAAGTTGCATTTGAACCTGAAAATAATGGTTATGACACACCATCCTTCCTCGGCAGGTGAGCTACATTATCTAAATTTGGAGCTACAAAACTTTTGATCTCTAAGAGATCAGGAGGGTCAGAACTTTGGACGTAACCTTACCTATCAGGGGATGTGGCAAGGCAGTAGCAATGGGGATTCACTATAACACCACATGGGTAGATATGTATTTCCTTATTCTTGAGAGTTCTATAGGCTTGGGCAGCAACAGGCTCGTTGTCAAGTCCAAATTGAAGATTGGTACCATGTCTAGGTTGGGTAGTCTTCAGTTGCTCAGCAAACGATTCTCGATCTGCAATGGTAATGTTAAAAAATGAATTATCTCACATAGAATGTGAAATCAACTTAATAGTATTGTATAGTTTAACTTAAAACACTATTGTAGACATTTTCTGTAACTCATTTAAAATGAAACTATGGCAGAGAATTTTTTTATCAACAATTGTTTTGTCAATAAAACACAATTAAGGGATACTTTACCAAATTAGATTTATGTGGTACAACTTCACTTTACAAAACTGAACACACCATGCTTTTTGAAGATTTCTCCATGTGAAGCGGTGACTCTGTTTCTCCTCAGTGCATGCCAATTTGGTTCACTGGACTGGAGGCGGGTGCTCAGTTCAATCTCTGTTGACTCATCCTGTGTCACACTCAAAGCAGATAGAAATACAGACTGACTCTCCAACAGCACCCTGTTCTAGGTTGGCATCATGTGGTCAGATAAGGGTAAATCAGGAAAAGGAATAGGGTTGAATATGTTCATAACAAAATCACTGTGAAGTTTCTGTTGATAACTCAAAGGACTGCCTATAGGAAAGGAACCAAGACCTGTCGCTACTGTTGGTTGATGACAAGGAGCTCAGGAAGAACTGTCAATAATGAAATAGAACTGTCAAGAGATCGCAATGGTGATGCGTGCTCTGCAAGGTCCGGCAAAGGTGTTCGCAATGGGTTGTAGAGGGTAGACTTCAATGGCCTTGACTCTTCTTTCCTAGTCTAGCAAAAAGTCCAAAGTGAATAAAGCACAAATTCACTGTCTTTTCTGAGATATCTGTTGTGCCACCACGAGTGGACCAAACTGTTTGAGTCCTTCAACATCTTCTGTTGAGATATCTCTGAGATAATGCGAAGCAAACACTGAAGTAGATCTCCAAAAGCAGCCCTCCATATAATAGCTTGCAGCGAACAATTACTGTGGAGTGCTAACGTTGAAGCTATGGCTCGAACTTCGTGCGGATGAGAGGAGGTGGGAGGTGCGAGTCCTTGTGCCTCGTAAGCTCTGAGAATGACCGCTCTCAACCAAAATGAGGGAGTATTACGTGTAATCTCTTTCTTTGCATTGGTTGAGAGCGGTATGAACAGCTGTCGAAAATGTCGCTGTTCAGATCTCTGCAGGTAAATATGAAGCGCACAAACTGGGCACAGGGTGAGATCAGCGTTATCATGAGGGCCCATAATGGCAGACAAGGAAGGAAAAGGGAACATTCTTAAATCTTGGCCAGGAAGAAAATCCCATCTGAGACCAAGACGGACCTTGCCTTGGTTACGCTGATCGAACGTAATCCGACCGATGTCAATGGCATGTATTTTTGATACTCTCGCTGCAGTAGCCAGCGAGAGAAGGAAAGCCGTTTTCTGAGACAATAAGTCAAACGCGACCTGATCTGGAGGCTCATAAGCCTGACTAGACAGATTGCGCAGAACGACATCAAGGTCCCCTGCCGGCAGTCGGAATTTACGTGACTGATCTTCAACCATGGTCGTCTTGATCTGGCAAAAAGGAACGCCAATAAGGCGCGACCAGAAGCAGACTTGGCAGGTTGGCTGTTTGATGAACTGTTATCGATGGTAACAGCACCGTTGGCGGAAACGCGTAAGCATCTAGACCCTCCCACGATATCGCTAGAGTGTCGTGGTCCCATGCCCGTGGGTCTGGAACCGGCGACACGAATCGAGGGAGGCGGTTGTTGTACTGGGTTGCGAAGAGATCTACTTGGGGCAACCAGAGTCGATCTGTCAGCAGGTGAAAGACTGTCGGATGGATCATCCACTCCGTGGGAGACGGCCTCGATGGTCTCACATTCTTGGCCCCCGGGATGTGACGGGCGCATACGCCCATGTCCAAGTCGTCGACGAGGGCGAAGAACCTGAATGTCCGGTCCAGAATGGCCGCCGACCGAGTAGTTCCCTGTTAGTTGATGCAGTGGACGACTGTGGAGTTGTCTGACTGTATCATCAGCCGAAGCTTCCAGAACTCGACCGTCTGAATCATTGCTTCCATCTCGAGGCAGTTGACGTGGAGGACCTTTTCTTCTGGCAACCACAGCCCGTCCGCTTGGTTGTCCCCGAAGTGCGCTCCCCAGCCTTCCAATGACGCATCTACTAATAGGTGTAGTATGAACGGAGGCTTGCTCATAAAGACACCTTCGCAAACGTTCGACGGCTGGAGCCACCACTCCAGATGACAACGCAGCTGTGCCAGAAGTGGAACCAGGAGATTGGGAAACACCTGGTGGGGGTACAGCAATCTCTGCAGCGGACGAAGTTGAAGACGACATCGGCGAGTCAGGTCTTGGGCCGATGTCAACAGACCGAGGACTTCCTGCCACGTGTGCACCGACGCCGGGGCATGTAGAAGTCTCGGAACATCTTGTCCCAACGGTCTTGAGGTACCGTGACCAGTTTGACCCGTCTGGAAGCGTATCTCGATGTACTGTAGATCACGAGTTGGTATCAAGTCCAACTATTGAAGGTTGATGATCCACCCGAGGTACCGTAGTAGACTCAGGGTGGTCGCCAACTCTTCTTGAAGGGCTTCTGTGAACTGGTGAGCTTAGAGCCCATCGTCTAGGTAGAAGGCTATCCTGATCGCCTGCCGATGGAGACATTCTTCGACCAGCTTAATGATCCATGTGAAAATGCACGGGGCCTTAGAAAGTCCAAACGGGAGGGCCGCCCACTGGTAATGAATACCTTGGTATTCGAATCGGAGGTACTTCTTCTGGAACTCGGAAGCTATTGGTACATGGAGATACGCGTCCTGAAGGTCTATCGAGATGAGGATGTCGTTCGGTAATCATCCGACGCAGAGAGCTGAGGGATATCATGGTGAATGTGTCGGGTTGTTGGAGGTATGTTGCGTTGAACTTTTTGAGATTGAAAATATGCCGCATCTTTGTGGAGTTTTTCTTGGGTACTAGAAAGATGGGCGAGTAGTACCCCGGCGATGGTGCCGATGTCCCTAGGCGAAGTACGGCTGCCTTTTTCACCAACAAATCGATGGCCTCCGTCAGCCAATTCGTTGGTAGAGTGTGGAATGTCGGGGAAGACGTCAGTGGTGGCGTTAATCTTAGGCGTGGGGCGTAGCCTGTTGTCAAAATGTTCTGAACATAAGGGTCGTTGAGGAAAACCAACTTGTGGGCATAGTGATGAAGTCTACCGGTAGCTCGTCTGAAGGTAGTGTCATCGGAGGAGACTCCAACGATGGTGACGACGGGGAAGGGACCTCACTTCCTCCCCCACTAGCTCTTCCCCCTCTGGGATACTTGGAAAAGGAGACCTGGAGACCTTTCCTGTCCGAATCTCTTGCGGGAAGGCTGTCGAGGCATGTCCCTACGAAAGGCCCGTTGCACATTCTCGTTTCGGTAACGTCATCGTGGGGCATTCGAAACCCGTGGCTATCTGGACAGGTTGTGTGAAGCCGAAATGATGATGTCACGCTCGGCTTCCCTAGAGTACTTGTCCAGAACTTTGTTGGTACGACCGTCAAACAACTGTTGCGATGACCACGGGGACCGTATGAGTGACCTGCCATGATGATCAGGTAGTTCAGTGCAGTCGATGTAACCATGGCGACGTGCCGTAGTAATCTGGCCCGATACATATCGGGACTGGACGAGAAAGTCCAAGATCCACGTTGCATACAGGTGAGGATCGATGGCACCGTCCTGTCGTCCTCGTCCTGAGGTTCTTTCTCCTCAAAGTACACTGAGAGGGCCTCGATCTCTGTCGACAGCATAGCAAGCAGTTGAAGCTGGTGACGAACAGCAGTGTCCATGGATTCCAAATGCCTGTCTTCTACTAGAATCTTGGAGGGCGCTGGTTTCTTGAAGAGTAGCCTCCAATCCAAGTCCCTACTCATGGGTGACGAAAACGGCATAAATCGGGTAACTTGATCAACCAGGCAGCTTGCAGAAACTCTGCCCAGGCAGAGCAGAGGCAAAGTCCTCTGGTCCATTTCTTGAGCCATGGCTCTGAAGGCATTGGGAGGAGAAAACTGAAGAAAATGTGGTGTATCTCCGACCTTAAAGCCTGCACAAGTCAGTTTGTCATCGTCTTGTGATAACTCAGGCAGAAAGTTAGATAGCCAAGCAAACAACTCAATGTCTTTGGGAGGCCTAGGAGGGCTGTCGTCACAATCCATCGTCGATGTTGATTGTGGATGCGTATATGAAGGAGCTGGTGTACTGGTTGACGGTCCATGGAAACCCGAAGCAGTCGAATCCTTTTTGGTCGACGACGTCAAGGGGTGGACCGCCGTTGTGATCTGGGCCATCAAAGCTGGGTCGATATGAAAGTGAAACGAGGGTGTTGTTCTGTCATTATCTTCACTACGACGCTGAACTCCCAGAAACTCCCTGCGAGAATGTCGCACATCCTCGTGGGGACAAGGGCTACATCTCTAACTGTTGTAGTTATCGTCCGAATCGTACTCCCGATGACCACGAAGGTGATGAATGACCTCGTGTCGTTTACTGTCTCTTGATGAGGCACTCAACCTGTTGTCCCAACTTGAGAGGGAACGACTTCTCTGTCCACTGTCGTCCCGCACGATGCTCCTATCATCTATGGTAGAACGAGATAAGGACCGACTGGGGACCGTAGTCCCCTCATGGTCCTCGTCACCACCCGGTCCCGCCGTAACTGGGGGTAGTATCATCAGCAGGCGAACGGTCACGTGTCTTGTCGAAAACAGAAGTTGACTGAGGCGGGTCTTTATCAACTGATTTCTTGGGTGTGGCCGACTTGCCATCCCCAGGGCCGGATGTGGAGGGTGCAGAGTCCAAGGATCTGCCCGATGACCTTCTCTGCTTGTAGCGCTGGTCAGCAGCCCGCTTCGCCAATGCACGAAGATACAAGTTAAAATTTATAGAAGACAAGTGCTCACATTCTTTACAACGTTTATCCCATGAACACATTGAAAACCCGTCCTTAATGATGCAGGGTCTACTTTAGACAGTTTTCTTTGACACGAGGCACAAATGCCCGACATGTTGCCACGTGTATAATCAAGTCGAACAATGAAACACGTGTTGAACACAAACAATGGATTACCAAGGATTACATTCCAGGAGTCTACAGGTAAGACATATTTATTATTATTATTACTTTATTAGAACAACAACTGTACACAAGCGATAAGTACTTGTAGAATACAAACTAGCAGTCTACCGCGAAAGACCAGCTCAGAAGCGCGCTGAAAGATTTGTGGCATGTCATAGGGAGGTGCGTGCGCAACCAGACGGAAACAAGTTTAATGTTTACATTCCAGCTTCTGGCTTCCTTTTAAACGTGCGACTAGATGTGAGGGTATAAGAGATACCAATTTGTACAACTGAAAACAGACTAAAACATTAGATTATGTATACATGATACGATCCCTGTTTATATGTGTGGTAATTAATGATGGTATTAATATTTTAGTTAAGGTGTGCTGATATAGAGCATTCCCAATTATCGATCATGAACATGATGATTCAGCACGTACCTGGTTTGCCAAATAGATAAACACAAATCTGGTGATAATTTTTGTCTTACCTCAAGTGAGTGGGAAGACGCATTCTTCCTCTGAGAGTGGTAGCATCTGGCAGTGATCCGAGATGATCCATCATCCAGCTTCAAGGCTTAAAAACATACATTTTAATTACTTATGAGGAACATCACTTGAAAGTAGCATGATTTAAATACTATTGCAATCACTTAATAAGATATCTATAGTCCTATATGTACATTTCATATATTTAAAAAGAAATATATGGCACAAAATTTACACCAAATATAACAGTCGATGGACTTAATGTACATAATCTGGACTGATAACATAAGTGCTATTTTTTCCCTCTTATTGTGATAGCCTTTTTTTATCACGGTGTCTGAGATTGTCATGCTTGCATTAACTTTTTCCGGATGGGGACTGAAAGTTGTCTAGGCATATTACGGTGCATCTGCCCCCTTCACAAAGCTTCCCTTTCTTTGGCCTATTAGGCTACTGATTACCAGCTGATTGTGTTCAAAGTTTTGTAACCGAGATTTGCCCCTGCCTCTGTGATACACGAGATACATTTTGATGACATCGGTAAACTTTGAACGAAATGATCAGCAGATGACCGGTTAAAATATTAATTGAATACACAAATAGCTCTGGGGCATCACTCTGATTTCGTCATGTTTACAGTGAACCCAAAGTCGCATATGATGGATCTTTTCATAAAATTCGATGTTCCAATACGTTGAATATAATTTTGATGATATTTAATCAAATCTAGTGAGTCAGAAATAATTTTATAGCAATGTCAATCTGTTTTTAGGTGAAATATAAATAGCTGTCGAATATTGCCTAACCCATCCCGTGTCATTTTCGATTTAACAGGTTTATTTCAGAATAATACTCACTGTGAATGGTATGCACATAGCTCTCACTGTAGTACATAAAACCTTTCTCGAGGTGTCTTTTTCCCAAACTGGTACTGTTTCTTTCGGCGTATTTCTCCACGAAGGAGAATGTCAGCTTTGGAAGATGCCGTAAATCGTTCATGTCCGATTGCGAGCACGCCATATTTTGAAATATTTACTTCCGCGTACCCGCCGGGTCAGCCTTGTTTTCAATTCCCTCATGAATATTCATGAGGGAATATTAAGAATCCCGCAAGACGATCGTTGAATCGCATCAGCGTTTTGACATAAAAAATTCCCTCTGAAGTAGCAGTATAGGTATATAAATCTGGCTCCAGTCGAAGTGAGCCAGAACCCCCATTAACTATACTACTCCATGTGTAAACTACTACCACTCATGATCAAAAGAAAAACAAATTTGAACAGCATTGCATGTATTTAATTGATATGGCAAATACAATCGAAACTATCGATATTCCTAACTGCAATCAATACTATTGATCGGAAACCAATTTAACAATCGATTTATTTACTTTAAGTGCTTACGAATAGCAATTATCAATATTTTGATTTATCGTGACACCCTACTTCTTTCTCAAGAAATTGTTGCCCAACATTCCCAACATGGTTAGGGGCTTGTCAGTGGGTCTGTGTTCCTGTAGACTAGCATGGCTGCACGTCATTTGGTACTCTGTGATAAACTGGGATTTGGCAGTTTTCCTAGTTGAGTGTTCGAGCTGTCTGTTCAGCATATGTATGTGCTGCCGCCATGTTTCATGTTAAGCCGAACATAATATAGACACAAAAGGGTGCAGCTTTATATGCAGTAACTAAGAAAAGGTAATTTTTAAGTAGGGTTTCCAGATTGAGGTGCTTTCTTTTATGTGATTGTTGTGGTTGTCTTTACTGTAGGAATGCATTATTTACAGCAACCACTGTCAGATTTACCATTATTGATTTCTTGAAACGATCCTTAATTTAAAGTGAATGGATACACATTATATCTTACCTGCCATTCTTTAAAAGTCACTGCTGTTATAGCTTGATTATTATATGTCAACATATAGTGTTTGTGATCGAAATAGCAAGTAGATCCACAGTCTATCATAAAACAGGAATGAAAACAATTTGTGATATATTTTATTGCTAAATGGCGTTGTCTGATGCGACAGTAATATAAATCTATTTCTTTTTTTCCCTATTAATCCGACATGGTTGGTTGTATATGATTTTGTTGGAGTAACGAGTATGTTGGATAAACAAAATTAAGTAGTACAAACAATTACACGATAGATAACGATACAAATCTGTTGAAAATGTATTAACTCCACATCTTGTCATTTTGTTTAATGCAGTGTTGTCCAGTGGACATTACCCATAATTCTGGTTAACAGGAATAATAATGCCACTGCATAAACAAGGTAGTAAAGGTGATCCTAATAACTTTTGTGATATATCACTTCTCAATATAATGGGTAAAATGTTTTCTCATGTTTTGAATAAAAGACTGGAATGTTTCTTAGACTACCAAGGCATAATTAGTGAACATCAAGGGATGTTTAAGAAAGATCATTCCACTATTGATAACATTTTCATTTTGTAAGCTATTATACAAAAGTATATTACTTGCAAAAAAGTATATTGTGCTTTTATTGATTTTCGAAAAGCATTTGATATGGTTAATAGGAGTAAGTTAATGCATATTTCATTGCAAAATGGTATTCACGGCAGGTTTTTATGTATCATCCAGAGTAAGTATAATCATGTTAAAGCAACTGTAACATACGATTATTTTTATCTCTAAGGAAATGTTAAATATAATTGCCCTATTGTTTGCTGACGATTTAATAGTTGTTGCAGACAGTGTATTAAAATAACAAAAATGTCTTGATGAATTATATTTATATAATAAATGGGCTATGGATATTGATACTGAGAAGAGTAAAATGATTGTGTTTGAAATGGGAAGACCATTGTCACAAAATGAGAAACTGTAATATAGCAGTGAGCGTGTTAAAACAGTTAATGCCTATAAATATTTGGGACTTATTTTCACTCCCAAATTTCATTTGGACTTGTAAAACTTTATGTGAGCAAAGCACTTTGGTCAGTTAAATCGTTAATAAGAGGTTATGATATTTTGGTTACGGAAACATTTTTATATTTGATAAAAAAAATAATAACGATATTAATGGTGCTGATTGAAATTGAAATTGTTGACCACAGATTTTCACTTGACACAGGCTACAGAACGGCAACTGCAGTGGCCTGTGCTGGATGTGGCAGGTATCCACTTCATACTATTTATCATGTAAAATGCATTAAATATTGGCTTAAGATAATGCAAATGAGTCCAAACAGATACCCATAGCAGTGTAATAAAATGTCATTATCCATTACTGATAGAAAACGTCCTAACTGGGCATCGCATATTAGACATTTGCTAAGTCATCATGGTTTTGGGGATGTGTGGGCTGCACAAGGCACTGGCAATGCAGAATCATATACCGTATATCGCTGTGTATAAGGCGAGTTTTTCGTACCTAAAATGAGGGGGCTAAGAAGGGGGGTCGTCTTATACACGGAGTCGAAGATCTCACATTTTTTTCCACTGGCGATGTCAACCGGCGTCCGATAGCCAGCCCAGCATTTGACAATAAAACTTCGCATTTCGTCCTAAATAACTGTTCCAATAACTATTTCCATACATAAACATGATTTGTATCTCTTTTCCTTGAATAAAGTTTAATAATTTCTGCAAATAAAGTTGAAATGACCCTCGCCTCGATGCAGATTGTCAAACCAGCTGACACGGTAAAACAATCAACATCCGTGAGCAGAGAGCCAGAAGTACCGGTAAGCATTTGCATATTGCACATGTGACCTAACATGTGATAACCGGTGAAGCTGAAATCAATTCCCGCTGTTTTTACAGTTGTATTAACAAGTGTTGGAGACGGTGTGTACAAGTGATTGTGGAATAAACACGCTGAATGTGAAGCAAACTTAAGCCTAGTTAGTTACAACATAGTTAATTGGCGATTAAATTACTCACCATTGTCTCTTATATGTTAATACTTCATAAATGAATTTTATTTTACGGGCACCAATTTGGTGTCGTACCGTGTAAACACAAAATGGCGACGTGTGCTGGAGTTACACACGCGACCTATCATTGTAGAAAAAAAACAACGCAAGATAAACATATTTTTATTGCATATATAAGGTTTGTGTGCGCACTTGTGATGTGTGCGAAATACTCATCAGTCGGAAAGCGCACGTTAAATCTCCAAAGTAACTAACTTGTGATGTCCGTGTGCAAAATACGCTACAGTCGGAAAGCGCACGTTAAATGTTCTATATCAGTCAGACTTGTGATGTGTTTCATTCCCGGTCGCCTTATACACCATGATACACGGAGTATAGGATTTTGGGTTGATTTTTAAGGCGTGTACAGGGGGGTCGTCTTATACGTGGGGTCGCCTTATACACAGCGATATACGGTACACATATGTTCAGTGAAAGAGTTAAAGATTGTTTACTTCAGGATTGGCATGCATCTCTAGGCAGCAAGACCCTCTCATTCTATAAACTGGATACATCTTTCATCGTTTGCGAAAAATATTTATCAAATATTAAGCATTGTGAATATAGAAGGCTAATAACCAAATTTAGATGTGGGCAAAATACTCTTGGTATTCAACTTGTTTGTAGGGATGTTGCTAATATAGAGGATGACACCGTCTTATATAAACACTGTCATGTAATGGAGGATGAACTTCATGTTTTATACAATTGTCCTCTTTGTGCAGGTCGGATGGAAATGTATATCCCAAAGACAGTTAATCATCATTATTTTTGTTTAGAAAGACTTTCAATTATCCAACAATGATACAATGATATATTTTGCAAAATTTCTGATGTAATTAACATGTGATTAATCCAGTATTTTAAGCATTAATTGTTTATTGTTAAGAAAGTTTATCTCTGCAGCTGTTGTAGCAAGGAGTCGTTGATCGCTGTGTTGGATTAACGATTATGTTTAATGAGTGATTTCAGTAATTCATTGCAAATAAGGTGTGTTGGACTAGGTGTGTGAGACTGTCAGATTAACAGGTCTAAACAGCACTGATTTTTTCAGTTGCCATTATTAGTGTCGGATAGAGCTCATGTCGGATTAACGAGACTTGACTGTATTGAACTCAATCCATGCCGCTTCACTCCATTTCTTCGCTAGCACCTAAGTATTCATGCATAGTAGAATGGAGATAAACATACTGTGTTTTCAAAGTAAAGTTTGGTCACTTGGAGATTAAACTCACTAAATTAAAATTTTTGAAACTTATCATAAGCAATCTCCTAAATGAACTGAAAGAAAGTGAAAGTCAATCTCCGAAGTGAACTGAAACAAAGTGAAAGTCAATCTCTGAAATGAACTCACACAAAGTGTAAGTCAATCTCCGAAATGAACTCACACAAGGTGAAAGTCAATCTCCGAAATGAACTCACACAAAGTGAAAGTCAATCCTTAAATGTACACGCTGGTGTCATTTCATATGACATATGATAAAACAAAACAACCAAATTCTGGTCTCCCAAGAGACAAATTCATAAACATAGTTTCCTAATCTGGAAATGCCAATAGACAATTTGAGGTAAATGGTCTGGATGACAGAGTGTGATTAGACTTCATGCTAAACACTGATGAATGGACTACATACCAGGAGAGATCGTGAGGATGTGTCCAGCTTTCAGGACATCTACACAACTCTGGACTGTTCCTGGGGTCACATGGAAAACCTCCATCAACAGTCGCCAGCCTGTATCAAACATATCTAAATTAAAGAAAACATTACAGAAACAATACAGTCTGAGAATGTCTTCATGAAAGTGTTTATATCCATTCTGATTCGCCAAAACACACAATGATGAAGACGTCATATTCCTGAGATGGGAAGAATGTAGTTGTATACAATTATGTACATATTATCAAGTGTATTTTAATGAAGCTTCTATTTGAATCCCCAAGTCTAAGTCCTCAAAATAACCTGTTTCACTATTACATTTGCACAGACTTCTCTATTGTTTCCAGGAACAAGTTGTACCAGGTTGGACAAAATTGACGTTTGTCACAGGTTTGTATGTGAATTGTATATTCTTGTTCTTATATAGGGTTAAAAAAAATAAAAGAATTGGTTCTAAGGCAATGGTTTTTGAAAATATAGTGCAGGCGGACAGGTGGTGTCTTTTTTTCCTTCATTTTTTTGGGTTGTTGTTCAAACTAGTATGTAACCACATAAACAGTTGGGTAACCAAATAAACAGTTGTGTACAATCAACCTGGGTAAAGGCCTCCCTACATAAATGTATTCCTTGATGAGTAAAATACTTGAATACAGTATTTGACTACCATTGGACTTGGGATATTTAAGGATTTTTTTCAGGTTTTTAAACAAGTCATCAGAAAGATGACATATCCCCCTGGCAGCTGTCTGTAAAGTAACCACAAGTAAATGTGCAATTCTGTATGTAATGAGTCAAGAGTTGAATGTTCTTGAAGAAGCATACATTGTTTACCCACAAAAGATCCACCATGGTCGCATCCATATGAAATGAAAAGTAAAACAAGTGTGTTTTTTTTATGCAAACTAGATGATGCTTGTGCAAAGTTTTGTTGAGAACTATCACACAATTTCTCAGTTCTGTTTAAGAAATGAACCCCATCCCAAATTGAACCTAAGTTGAATTTGCTTCAGTGAAGACTGAAAACAGCAAAAAAAAAAATCCTGAAACAGCAAAAGGCACCAGTTCAGTATGTAGTTTAAACCTATGAAAAGTAACATGGAGAAATATTCAACAGTTTTTGAGTTCGGCTTCGGAAACTAACATCACTCACATAGTGAGCCTTTGTCCATCATGTTTACTTGAAAATTCACAGAACCTAAGTCCATTTTGTTGCCATGGAAACGCAAAAAATAAAAATTTCTAAAATATTTCTAAATAGCCAAAGGCAGCAGTCCAGCATGTATCTGACAGACCTGGAAAGTTTCATGAAAATATATTGAACGGTTTATGAGTTACGCTCCGGAAACGAACCCTACCCTCACAGAAGTCCATCTTGTTGCCATGGAAACATAAAAAAAAAAAGTTTCTAAAATTTCTAAATAGCAAATTGCACCAGTTCAGCATGTACCTGACAGATCTGCAAAGTTTGATGAAAAGATATTGAACGGTTAATGAGTTATTCTCCTGAAACGAACCCTACCCTCACGGAGCCAAAGTCCATTTTTTTGCAATGGAAAACGTAAAAAATAAAAATTTCTAAATAGCAAAGGGCACCAGTTCAGTATGTATCTGACAGACCTGGAAAGTTTCATAAAAAAATATTGAATGGTTTATGATTATGCTCTGGAAACAAACCCTACCCTCACAGAACCTAACTCCATCTTGTTGCCATGGAAACATAAAAAATAAAAGTTTCTAAACTTTCTTGATAGCCAAAGGCACCAGTTCAGCATGTACCTGACAGACCTGCAAAGTTTCATGAAAAAATATTGAACGGTTTATGAGTTATGCTCCGGAAACGAACCCTACCTTCACAGAACAAGTCCATCTTGTTGCCATGGAAACGTAAAAAATAAAAGTTTCTAAAATTTCTAAATAGCAAAAGTCACCAGTTCAGCTTGTACCCATCTTCCCGAGGCAAGAGCGTTAACTGACTTTAAAAGTCCAGTTTCCACCCTTGCCGAACTAGGCTAGAATTCCTGGGCTCGACCGTAGCGCCACCAGTGGCTATTACGAGTTATGTCCATTCAATGCCTCTCCCATATGGACCAATCAGATTCCACCTCTCGTATCACATGCATTTGCTTCAAACAAAATGGTGGCGCCCAGTCAGGAAGATCTGATCGACCATCAAGATCTATTTTGTGATAAAACGGTTCTTGCTTCGCGAAGTACATCAAATCACGTGAGCACCTTGATTTCGATTTCGGTTCGCGATTTTGATTGGACTATGCATAGACTCATTAGTCCAGCCAAAATGTAACTCCATAATCCCAGCCTAGTTCGGCAAGGGTGGAAACGGGACTTTTATAGTCAGTTAACTCTCTTGCCTCGGAAGTGTAAACTGGACTTTCATAGTCAGTTAACTCCCTTGCCGCGGGAAGATGGCATGTACCTGACAGACCTGCAAAGTTTCATGAAAAAATATTGAATGGTTTATTAGTTATGCTCTGGAAACGAACCCTACACTCACAGAACCTAAGTCCAT
The DNA here is from genome assembly GCF_022045235.1 of Haliotis cracherodii. Lineage (NCBI taxonomy): Eukaryota > Metazoa > Mollusca > Gastropoda > Lepetellida > Haliotidae > Haliotis > Haliotis cracherodii. Next base: position 51,329,808 of record NW_027266297.1, on the reverse strand, counting down.
CTTGTTGCCATGGAAACATAAAAAATAAAAGTTTCTAAATAGCCAAAGGCACCAGCTCAGCATGTACCTGACAGACCTGCAAAGTTTCATGAAAAAATATTGAACGGTTTATGAGTTATGCTCTGGAAACAAACCCTACCCTCACAGAACCTAACTCCATCTTGTTGCCATGGAAACATAAAAAATAAAAGTTTCTAAACTTTCTTGATAGCCAAAGACACCAGTTCAGCATGTACCTGACAGACCTGCAAAGTTTCATGAAAAAATATTGAACGGTTTATGAGTTATGCTCCGGAAACGAACCCTACCTTCACAGAACAAGTCCATCTTGTTGCCATGGAAACGTAAAAAATAAAAGTTTCTAAAATTTCTAAATAGCAAAAGTCACCAGTTCAGCTTGTACCCATCTTCCCGAGGCAAGAGCGTTAACTGACTTTAAAAGTCCAGTTTCCACCCTTGCCGAACTAGGCTAGAATTCCTGGGCTCGACCGTAGCGCCACCAGTGGCTATTACGAGTTATGTCCATTCAATGCCTCTCCCATATGGACCAATCAGATTCCACCTCTCGTATCACATGCATTTGCTTCAAACAAAATGGTGGCGCCCAGTCAAGAAGATCTGATCGACCATCAAGATCTATTTTGTGATAAAACGGTTCTTGCTTCGCGAAGTACATCAAATCACGTGAGCACCTTGATTTCGATTTCGGTTCGCGATTTTGATTGGACTATGCATAGACTCATTAGTCCAGCCAAAATGTAACTCCATAATCCCAGCCTAGTTCGGCAAGGGTGGAAACGGGACTTTTATAGTCAGTTAACTCTCTTGCCTCGGAAGTGTAAACTGGACTTTCATAGTCAGTTAACTCCCTTGCCGCGGGAAGATGGCATGTACCTGACAGACCTGCAAAGTTTCATGAAAAAATATTGAATGGTTTATTAGTTATGCTCTGGAAACGAACCCTACACTCACAGAACCTAAGTCCATCTTGTTGCCATGGAAACATAAAAAATAAAAGTTTCTAAATAGCCAAAGGCACCAGCTCAGCATGTACCTGACAGACCTGCAAAGTTTCATGAAAAAATATTGAATGGTTTATTAGTTATGCTCTGGAAACGAACCCTACACTCACAGAACCTAAGTCCATCTTGTTGCCATGGAAACATAAAAAATAAAAGTTTCTAAATAGCCAAAGGCACCAGCTCAGCATGTACCTGACAGACCTGCAAAGTTTCATGAAAAAATATTGAATGGTTTATTAGTTATGCTCTGGAAACGAACCCTACCCTCACAGAACCTAAGTCCATCTTGTTGCCATGGAAATGTAAAAAATAAAAGTTTCTAAAATTTCTAAATAGCAAAAGGCACAACTTCACCACTTAAGTAACATAAAAGCAAAGTTTGATGAAGAAGTATTTTACGGTTTTCTAGTTCTGCCCCTTGAAACGATTCAGACGGACGGACGGACGGACGGACATGCCATTGGCTATATACCCCTGCATTATATGCCGGGGGGATAAAAATGGAAATAAAAACAAAACTGCAGCGCCTGAGAACCATGACTATTATCTTTTATAGCCTTAGTGTTTGTATAATGAGGGTTTACACAGGTGCATATGAATTATTTCTTAGCTTCTTTTAATTGTATTGTTATTCACATAAATGTGGTATAACAAGGTATGCTTATATACATGTACTTTACACATGTACGTAAGTTTGTGAAGAGAGGTGAAATAGGTCGAACAGGTCTTCCAAGATTATTACACTTAGTGGTGTATATGCATGCGTGTGTGCATGCCAGCCCATTGAGATACCATGCCGCAGTTTAACATGAATACCCCACTCAGACACAGTATACTGACTCTGAGCCGACCAGTCCTTGTTTTAGCCCCTTAATGCCTATGGCCAGTCAGGGTAACACAGGCGAAATCCTCCATCAAATGTAAAAATCTGACACTGAGGTTATTCCCTGAGTTTTACTGAAATTAAAACGGGTGTCAAGATCACAAGGGTTTTTACATATGTTAAAGTCACTAGTTTTAGACGAGCTTGGTATATGGTCTTGTTATGTTGTAAGCAGAGTAATGAGTGGATTGACTGGATGATGTAAGCGGGCAGAGTGTGAGACTTGGGAGCAAGCAGTAGCAGCTTCGGGAATTTTATTTGTCACATACAAAAGACTGGAAAATGGACTGGTCAGTACAGCAGATACACGACTTTGTTCCCTGGGGTATGGAACTTTAGTGTGGGGGTTGGTTGGACTGTGACTTCACAGTTCACCGTCATCATCATGAGTATTTATGTCTACAGTATTACTTATGTCTATGTCAGGTTGTCAAAGTACATGCTATGTGTTTGGTATTATTGAGTAATATCATGCATGTTATAGAGTTGTCATAAAGACAATAGAACATTCAGTCTGAAATTGCTTATTTTTAACATTGGTAAGGGGGATGTACAGTGTAACAGTCAGTGTATTGTATGATACAACATGTTTGATAATACTCCATGGTTAGCAAGTCTAACTAGAGTGTGTTTGGAGATATTATGGTATACAATGGCTTGTATTCCAGATATTGTTTTATCCATAACTGTAGTGAATAGATCATTGGCACTTTCATACACAGTGTGTTAATGTTATGAATGATGTTTTGTCATCAAGTGTTTGGGACGGGAGTGTGACCTGAGTCTGTGGGATATGGAGGACAGCGGAGCCGCTATCAGGAAGCTCTTGTCGTGTGGGGGTCTGCCAGTCTGGTGAATCTGGATAAACTACAGAGATAATTGCTACAATTGTCAAAAGAACAGTCTTATATACTGAAAATCAGTGTCGAACTGCGACGTAACTAAGGCATTTTATAAGTTTTGGCATCTTTGGAGATATAAATTTCGAAACAATTTTGTGAGGGCACTAGGCCTAGCCAAGCGGGATCAGTAGGCATTTCTGTGCTTGTAGACCTCTGCGGCTTGAAACTTTTTCCACAAATAAAAATAGTTGGATTTAGACGAAATATGTATGAATTGTTACCTTTCGTTTTGGCGCTGTGTGTACACCTGACTGAACTTCTTAACGTTATGACAGAACAGGCCGACTGTCAACAAAATCTGAACGTGGCCGTGACGTCTCATAGACTAGGGTTAGAGTAGCTTCCCTTTGACAAAGAGCAGTTACTCTAGCGGACAGACCAATGGATTGCCGCGAAAGGCAAGTAAAAAAAATTGTTGTTTTGCATATATGTTGCTTCGCCACTGTATAAGAAAGATTTCATTTGGAACTATGTTGGCTACTGTCACTGTCCGACTGACACATCACTTACCCTGTGACTTAATAAATATTAATGCGCGTATTCCAGGAAAACTCGCAATGTTTAGGTAATGTTTGTGAGTGAGTGGAAGTGATTTTCAAGCACAGAATTGAAGAATGACATTATATGATAAAGAGAGTAGTATAGATGATGGGAGTTCTGGCTCACTTCCACTGGAGCCAGATTTATGTACCTATACTGCTACTACAGAGGGAATTTTTTATGTCAAAATGATGATGCGATTTCAAGATCATCATGAGATCGTATGAAAAGAATCATCAATATTTTTACTTATGTAAGCATTCGTTTAAATATGATCCAACGATAGTAAACAATCTATTTTTAATCTCAAACCAGTTCTTTGGTTTTGGCACAGAATAATTGACGCACTTGTTGTCTCCCCTGTTCTATGAACTTTTTTTTCTTGTCTTCGCCAATACCACTGGTCTTACGAGAATTTGATCGAATCTCCTGCTTCATTACGTTGTATTTGGTAAGTTCTGAAAACACTAAACGAAACTCCTCCTCGGATATCTTACAATCAGCCAGTGCTGTTGAAATATGATCCTCAACGCTGTTCAACTTTGCTTCTGCGAGTATCCGAATATTATCATGTTTTAATGCTTTCTTTTGCAACCTACGAGAAATCAATTTTATCGCTATTCCTGCCAGTCCTGAGACTCCATGCCGGCCGCTATTTCCATGCAAAGTACGATAGGCGCGGCGATTATAGTTGATAATAAACCAACATCGGCTACACCGAGTCCCATGCTAGCCGTTACAAGCGCAGTGTCAACTCCGTCGAGGGCATTCACGGCTCTTCGATACTTTTTATACAATCCAAGTCTAAACTCCCTCTCCTTCTCTATTCGATGTTTTATGTCGCTTATTTGATGTAATCGAAATCCATCAACAGTATCCATCTTTTCATCGAGCGCTGGATATAAACTCATAGTGTATATCATTATATCATATAATAGTCTTTAATTGGTCTTGCTTCAATGTTTTGAGAGTATACATCAACCTTATTAAATGTATATTATACGGCATGAAAATCTTAGTAAGAGAAATGCTGTCACTTTTAATATTCTGGACCCCCTCAAGGGTTGCAATGGGTGATACTCCCATATAAATAATACTGCAACGTTGACGCTCGAATTGCTTGAGCCATTTAATTGATAGACCTGGTAATATTTCGAAGGCATATACCGGTGCATCCCCAAACAAGACTTCAATAATAAGCGTAGAAAGATTAGGTATATCCTTCAAGTTATCTTTTATGTTATTGAATTCAGTAACCAAATTTAAACTAACATTTTTTACTGCGGGACGACTATATAATATATGACCTGGGGTTTCTGGCAGGGGAAAGACTAACACACTCTTACATTTTGATGGGATCCCACCATTCATTTTCTTAGTTAATTGATGTCCCTTACCCGTCATCACATATGGTGGAGCAATGACGATATTCAGTAGCCACTCGAATTTTGCTTCGATCATAGTCAATTTATTATCATTGTTGTGAGTAAGATTGTACGAAGTGTTTTTATGAATTTACTAACGTCAACATCACTTAAATCTCCTGTGAATTACCTGTGAATGTAACTTCTTTCCGCTTGTATACATTATCTTGTAAGTGTAAAGCGTATAACTTGCCATTGGTCCCGGGATTACCGAATCCTTCTGTGTCTCCGTGATCGGAAAGCGCAATTGTATTACATTTTCTGAGTATTCCAGGGCCTGATGAATCAACCATTATTTATAATATGGAGTGTTACACTCAAGTATCCTATATGTACAGGTTGATGTTTTACATCTAATACAGAAATTTTGAGGTCTGAAATAATACCACGCTTTAATTTTTTATATTGTAATGATGAGAAAGATTCCGTTCTACCGCTGTTATATTTTTCATCTGAGACTGGAATAGCTCTCAACAGAGTAGAATGACTTTCGAGTTGAATATTATCCGTTGTACTGATCTGATCAAGATGGATGCACAACTCTTTATAGGGAACTAAATCGGGCAATTTAACTCCACGCTCTGTTTTGTTGGGTCGTGTTAATACTTTTTGTTTAAAAAATCCAAGTGTATCTGCTAAGTTCTCGTAAAGAATTACAACCTCTTCTCCAGCTTTTAAACTCAGCATCCCATTCGACTCATTTTGTGTGAGACTATCTCCTGAAGGCTTAAAAATGTCATCATTGAGTGAGCATACGCTGTAATACCCATCAGGTATGGTTTGCATGTCTCCATTTATCCATATCTCTTTATTATATCTCGCAGCATTTATATTGGTCCACCGCGGGTAATACGTTACATCGTTGAGAGCGACTTCAAGTTGACCATCCGAGTTATCGATAGTATGAAGCAGTTGAATAGACTGACCATTTGTTATTCCTGGGAGTGTGACAAACATATCAAATATACAATGATACTATATCATAACTTAAATATGAAATCTACTTACATTACTAATCAGTCGATTTTAGTGCCTCTGGTGCTAATTTTTTTGTTAAATTCCCTGATATCTTTGAAAAATACAGGATCATGGCAACTAGCGATAAAATGGTGCACGATTGGTTCCACAATCCAATGCAATTTTGGCAGAACCAGTTAAACTTTGCCATATGGTGTGACACAACAGGATGTGGTATATCTCTTTATGCCCAAGGATTTGAACTAAATATGTCTGTTTTATCATTACTATCAGATTAGAGGTGTACTTAAAGAAATTAGTGCTCCATTACCACAGGATCAAGCATGGAATTCCACAAATCATCCGTACAATAGGTTCGCGTATGAGCGTATTTGTCAGGAATTTGGTATTTCTACTAGTAAAGATTGGCGTATTAAAGGACTTAACCATGGTCTAGGTGTTCCGTACAATGGACAAATAACTGTTAAAGAAGAAAGTGATGATTTAGTTGAAGAAATTCACCAAAAACCATTCAATCCATTTAGGATGTTACAGACAAACAAACTTTATGTAAGGATACATGATCTTTATTTAAAAACGCATAATTGGTATCATGTCTGGGAACTTTCGAGTAACGATTGGAGAGGGGATATCATGAGTTTTAAAAGTGGTTTAATTTATATTGTTACGAAATTTGTACAACTGACCGATACCGCAAACGCTTGGAATGAATTTCTTAATGATGTAACAGAAAATAATTTTACTAACCCAGGAGTTGTAAGATTTAATGAATCAATAAGAACTTATGTATGGGCAATTCTTGGTGCACAATCGCAAGCACGAACGGGAATCATCGGTTCTGGGACTGTGCTTGATGCGCAAAAACAGTTTGTCGCAAATGTGGAGGATGCTATAAATTCACCAGTTGACATACCATCGTCTATAAAGCGTTATCAAGATGTATTACAGTACGCTCAATCCAAAGTAGACTATGTATTTGCACCGGGACTACACATGTGTCCGAGTAATATGGAAGATCGATCAAGTCCTCGGTTATAATAATAAAATTGTTATTGCTTCCAATCAACAAAAACCAGGTATAAATTCAGATATTAATACCGAATTAATAACACAAACAAACACAGGCGAAACGGGAATAGTCAAGCCTCAGACACCACATGTTTCACAACCATCTACTGACGCACAACCACAGGTGCCACCACATATTGCAGCTAAAAATCAACAACATATCGATGAAAACACAGCGCTTATAGTAGGTGGAGTCATGGCTGGTTTACTCATGATTTGGTTAAATAGTTCTTACTTGGATAAATAGTCTTTAGCGGATACATACAACAGCCCGGCAATTGCTACGATCAGTGCCCACAAGTTTTGACTTAGCCAAGTGGTGTTCTTAGCTAATAAATTCAAGAACCAGGAAACAATACTCCCTATTATACCTGGAAGTGCAGACGTGGCTTTCCCAATGAGCTTTCCCAGTGCTTCTCCTAATGCCTTTAAATGCTTTTTTATCCAATCTTTTACACCACCCTTATCACTAGGCAGTGTGCCACCTCCTGTACCACCGGTTAATGCGAGAGTCAAAGTCGATATAATAAATCTCAATGCAGTTAAAATACTGGCAATGGTTATTCCCTGTTCTCTGAACAATGTTTTAATTTTATCGGCGAGTGTAGTATCATCGTTGAGGACTTGATCGATAGTTTCTCAAATTTGACCGATTTGAGAACGAAGTGGCTTTCTATTACTGGAAGCCGCTTCGAGGCGGGCCGATCTTTCGTCTTCTAAGTTACGCAATCTTTCTGCAACGCAACGTCTACTGAATTCATCACCTGTCTGTTCAAGTTTTGCTTTCTCATAAGCTATATGCTTGTCGAGTTCGGATAGCTTGGCTGTATTATTGATGAATTCTCCCCGCATTGTTTGCATTGCCTTGTCAAGGCCTCGTAATTCCCTAATACTGAACTCTGAAGATGGTACCTGTAACGTGGAATTATCGTAGTAGGTATCCAAGATTTCTCCGAGTCCGTCCGAGGCCAGCATCAAGCTTTCTTCCAAATTATTTATAGTACCAAGTTCAGCACACACAGTCTGAAGTACCTCAGTAGTCTTCGCAGAAAGTTTTTCTCGTGAGTAGTTTACAAAACCTAATTCATTACGAACAATGTTGATGCCGTGTTTACTAGCTATCGTAGACAAGGCTAGGGGCTTACGAGTACGAGAATTCATAAGATCAATATCTGGAGAGCCACGCAGCCGTAATATTCCTATACTATCTATCGTAAACTTTGAATAGTCATGACCTATAGTTTCTTTTAAAGCATCGTAATAATCATTTACGGCTGGTTTCAAAAGTTCATCATTAAGATTTGTAAAGCTGGTTTCATCAGAACCCTCTTCATTTGTACTCGGGTTATCAAAGCTATCTAGATTAAAATCATCAATTTTTATATTAAACATAAGTAAACATAATTTTAACATAACAATGTCTTCGCAATACGGACACAAGTCAAACCCACAACGTAGACTTAGGGATCCATTAGGGGTCAAAGCAATTCGCCAGTCTGTAACTATAACTAATAACTCGAGTACCATTGATCAGAATCAAACGCTTCTGGTTCGCTTTCTCAATCTCGGCACACATGATGTGTTAGTTCCGGGAACTGTCCGACTAGCGTTTACGATTGGTTTGACTTCTGCTGATGCTAGCAGAGACTCGTTCAGAACATGGGTTGTGCGATAGTTAAGAAAAGCGTGATTAAAATTAGTGGTAAAGAGGTTTTGAGTATCGACGATAGCGATGTATATTTCTGTTACATGGATCTCTGGAGAAAGGATAAAGAGCGGGAAAACTTTCAGTACCAAGGTATTTGTAATCGGAACACATTGAGACTGCGTGTGGGTGCTGATAATGGTGATAATACTGTCGTAAAAGATCTCGCTGTTGCCGGCGCATTAGGTAACCGATTCTATATTCCGCTCGACTTTGAATTACTAGATAGTCACATGCCCTTCTATCAAGCATCCCTAAGCGATGGGTTAGAATACATACTCATTTTTAATGACTACAGCAGAGTAATCAAAGCTACTGAAAATGGTAGCTATTTTATTGACAATGTCTCACTGGAGTATGATATGATAACAGATCCTGAATTAGCCAGACAAATTTGTAACCAGTATACCGGAAGCTTAGCCATTTTGTACGATCGCGTGCTTCGACACCGAAAGATCAACAGGAACAAACGAGATATGACGTGGAATATCAATCTAAACATCCGCGCTAGATCGTTGAAGGGTATTTTAATGTTGTTCGAGGACCCCTCTGAAGCATTTGCAAGAGATACCGAGGCGTTCTACAACCCCCAGATCACAAAAGTAGAATTGACTATTGAGGGCGTGCCTAATCAACTATATTGTCAAGGTATGTGAGCATATCAACAGTGGGATGAGATTAAAAACTCCCTTCTATAAAATGAAGCCCATATATTTGTACGTGATTATGGACACGCAACTTAATATACAGAATGGAAGATTCGTGCAAGCGATCTATTAATAATCTCTTACCTAAAGAACCGCACTGCGCTATCATCTGCGGGCAAATGGGTTGCGGAAAAACAGCTTTTATTCTAGATATTTTACAAAGTCATTATCGGAATGTTTTCGACCATATTATTATTCTGTGCCCGACTATAAACGTTAATAAAACATTCCTATCGAGAGATTGGGTAATGAATGATCCCGGGTTGTACAAAGTTGATCCGGGCGATCCTTTTTAAGACTGTTTACGATAATGTCACTAAAAATACAAAGGAGAATCAACCCTTTTCATAATGGACGACTGCAGTGGGAGTAAAGAACTTACCAAAAAGAAAGATATGCTTTCATATTTAGCATTCTCTGGAATACATATGGAGCATAGCGTTTGGATACTTACTCAAAAATACAACTCTGTCCTGAAGATCTCATAGAGCAGACCAAATGGGTAGCCCTGTTTCATTGCAAAGACCGAGATTCATTTGAGGAATGTCTATGCGAAAATGATGTTATTTCTACCAAGCTCGAATGAGATAAAGTCAGAAAACCGTTAGCGGAAACGAAACACCATAAACTCGTATTAAAAACCAATCAACCAGCTGCTTATACAATTTCTTAGCCAAAATAGCAAAAATATAGCAAAAATAGCAACTGCTAAGCAAAATTATAGCAACTGCTAAGCAAAAATATAGCAAAAGATATAGCAAAAAATATAGCAAAAAATATAGCAAATATAGGAAAAATATAGGAAAAATATGAAAAATTGAACATTAGTGGTTATTATGTCATAATGTGGTTTGACATCCTAATTCTTTCGCAACAGTTTATTATTTCGGGTTGTATTGGATATGCAATATTTTATTATGTGAGACTTAAATATCTCCTTCGGTATTACATTATGGAATGCGACGAACTTATCGAACAACTACTCCAAGATGAGCCAGAACCTATGGTAGATAAATCTTTATATAAACATAGAGAAAGACTCGCTGCTTTGGGAGCTGGTGGAAAATGTTCCGAATATTTGGGGGGAAATTATACCATCGAAAAAATTGATAACATGAAGGATGAAGAAATTAAAAAACTGTACGCGTGTTACGAGTCTAGACTGGGAGCTACCTTGACTAAAACAATAGGGTCGGCTATGGTCCAACTATACACAGTCGTAGCTAGTACGTTTCTTCCTATCCCGGCAGAAAATCGCCCGTATTTATGCAAATCTCTTGAGAAAGACCCATTCATCAAACACACTATAAGCTCAGTGAGCTGTGAGTTTTATCATAAATACGGAATGTTCCGTTAACCACCGCTTTGATAACGGCTAGGTATTGTCAATTTAAACATAAGTGCCCACGAAATAATAATGGAGAGTCAATCACAACAAGTACAAACCCTGATTGTATCACAACAAGTGAACGAGGAAATAACCCAGATTGTGAATGAGGAAATACCAGCACAACAAGTCAGAGGGACTAAGAATCCTCGAAAAGTCGCAGCTGGTAGGAAGGGCGGGCTAGCGAGGAAGGTGAAACTAATGCATAATTCAAATATTGAACATCCGATTAAAACTTGTGCTCCCTTTGCACTAGGAGTTGTTGCTATAACAGCGGTATGGTTGTTTTATAAGACCGGGGAAGTGAAAACGTCACAAGTTAAAAAATTAGATGAGGTTCAATTAGAGTTAAGACCTCATGTAATGTTATAAAAAGCATGACTACTCCAGTTACAGATGGTAAAATGTTTGAAAAAGCAAAGTTTCATTCAGCGGTGGTCAGCGGCTTAGCCATTGGCTATGCTAAAATGATTACTAAAGCCACACCACAAAAGCTAGATTTTAATGGTTATGATATCGGTATGATGATTCTTGATATAGGATTAGCAATGGCAACAAAGGATATGCTAATCAAACAAGGGCTTATCCCGGAAGACATAATGAAGTAATTAAACATTTGAATATTTTATAAACATAGAATTATTGAACACAGTTCAATACAAATGGGATGATGGTCGGTGGGGCTATTGTTAATGCTCTAGCTTTTTCGGGGAGTAATTATTTATTTTCTACTCTGAGGGAATCAAACGCTAAAGAAGTTGAAGAGGAGCGTAAACCAGGGGTCCGGAAAATTTAAAATCCCAATCAGACATTTACATTTATGCCACGCCCCCTTCAAACAGCGTGTTTTAGTACGACTTTTTACACACAAATTACAAGTTGTTACGTATTCATAATATGATGAATTATGAATGGTTTCAATTTAAATTGTTTAATTCACCGGACAATTAATAACAAATAATATCATTTTAGATATATATGGAAAACATACGTTTGTTTCTGTTATAATAACGATCTGTCAAAGTTGTGAACGGTCTAATTAATATTCATGAGTCTGCTCAAGTGTACGCGTTGTAACATTTGGATCGAGACTATTATCCCATATTTGGTTATCACGTGACCTCACGGGAAAAGTGTTTTTTTTAAACTAAAGATTATTTAAAAACAAGACAGATAATATAATCCTAAATCCTAAACTATCGTTGATAGCAGTAGTTATTTGAATACTTTTTCATCTGTACTTAATTATTGACCATAAAAAAATTTGATATCGATCGTCCGAGAAAGGAAAATGACGGTCAATCAAGATTCAATATACGACTAGCTACTGAAAACAATAAAATCTGCAAATCCTCGTTGTATGTCAACCAAGTGAAAGCCGTTAGCCACGACTTACAAAATGATCATTCAGACTTTGAGGGTTTGGCAGATCCGCTCGACTGATCTGCATCGGTCGACTGGCTGTCGTCACGCTTTCGCTTCTTGACTGAGGTTACGTATCGTAGCATTGTGAGGATAATGAGGTACATCGATGATGCAAGGTATTTATGTACAGTTGTAAACACATTTTACTCAAATCAACAAGATGTTCTCAGTAATAAATCCTCGATTAATCAGTGTCAACTCAGTTTATTGCCTATTACAGTGATTGACCGATTGGACTATCATTCTAGGTACGATGTATTTACAGCAATCAAAACAAACAAAGCTTGTCAGTGTAGATAATCTTCTTTGTTTTACAACTGCATACAGAAATTGCTCAGTCCTAACTGTTGATCATGTCCGGTCAAAATTTAAGAATGTCCGGACAGAAAAATTTAAATGTCCGGTAAACAATATTTTAGACCGGACATTTGAGATTCCCAATCGGACATGTCCGGTGCATATGACGGTTTCCGGACCCCTGGCGTAAACGACATAATAAAGCATTAGAACAACTTGAAGCAGCCCAGTCACTATGGGCTGGGCGAAGAATTGAGAGATTAGATTTTATTAATGATAATTCTCGAATGAGAAAAGCTGAATTGATCGATCTACTTGGTTTGGAATACAACAAACCCCAGACTGTTAGAGAACTCAAAGCTCAAGCAAAAAAAAAGTGGGCTGAGAGGTTATTCTCAAATGAGAAAAGCTGAATTGATCGTTTACTAGATAAAAATCAACCAGATGATAAAAAACAACCAGATGATGTTGATAAAAATCAACCAGTTGATGAGTTAAAATTTGTACCCACAGATGGTGTGGGTAAATATCTAAGAGGTTGGAAGATGGATATTAATTCCAACATGGATGTTAATGATGTTAAGCCCATCGTATCAAGCAAAATTAACGAGGAGTTAGATGATTTAAATAGTATAAAATACCAGTTGACGAGTAAAAATGACACCGAATATACCGAACCTTATTTCTGAGGCAAGCAAGAAGTTATAACCAAATCCGATGCTATAACCGCATCATTAGATACATCAATTCAGAGGATACAAGAAACTTTAAACGCTGGACTAATAGAGGTTCGGGTTGGGGTGTGGATAAAATCGATTGTTTATATTTAGATATAGCAAATTATATGCCCTTCAAAGGTGGATCTAATATTGATTTACCCCTGTATTATAAAAAGAAAATGTATAAAATAAAGGCGTAAATGTTTCAGAATTATGATAAGATCTGCATTGTTCCCCGTAGACAAAAATCTGGATAGACCTTCTAGCTATCCTCAAAATGATGGACTCAACTTTGATGGCATAGACGAACCTACACCAATCTCACAAATTGATAAGGTGGAAAAGCAAAATATTTAGCTATAAATGTTTTCGGACATTCTTCTAAAGGAATTGTTTACATAGGATAAGCTCCACTCCGGAACATATTCATAGAATCAATTCATTTCTAATTGAAAAAAATGGTAAATATCATTATACATGGATAAAGAGTTTAAGCAGACTATTATACGATCAAACAACCCATAAGGAAAAGAAATATTTCTGCAAAAGATGTCTGCATGGGTACAGCAGAAAAGATCTATTAGAAGCGCATAAAGAAGACTGTAGAGGTGCTACAGACTACTATCAGGATCAATATGCCTAAAGAGGGAGAAAATATATTAAAATTTGAACATTATTGTAATCAAATGCCAGTACAGTACGTAATTTACGCTGACTTTTGAAGCACTTATCAAACCTATAGAAGCCACAAAACACAATACTGATAGTAGTTTCACATACAAAACTCCAGAACATATTCCTTGTGTGTTTGGATATATAGTTGTAAGGTATGATGGGAAAACAAACCCGCCCCTGATTTACAGAGGTCCCTATGCAGCTGGAAAGTTCCTAGAATATCTACAAAATGAAGAGAGAATAATCAGGGAAAATTTATCGCGTAAGAAACCCATGTGTATGACGAGAAATGATTGGAGGGCCTACAAGAAGTCAACGAGTTGTCATGTTTGTAATAAATCCCTGAATGGGAATTCCGTAAGAGATCAATGCCACATCACGTGTAATTATTGGGGAGCCGCGCATAACGAGTGTAACTTGAAACTAAAAATGAAGTCTCAAACAATACCCATCCCCGTTGTGTTTCATAACCTTAGAGGATTCTCATTATGCAAGCTATCTCAAAGACCGACGGCGGCTTAACGTGCATTCCTAATAATATGGAAAAATATATATCATTTTCGTTGACTAAAACTATACATTATACGGACAAGGATGGGAAAGCTAGAATAAAGCAAAGTAATGGACTTAGATTCATAGACTCCGTACAGTTTCTGTTATCTTCCCTGGACAATTTAGCTAATGTGAACAATCCCGATGACTTTGCGATAACAAATCAATATACCGATCGGTTAACTCAACATTTGTTGCTTAGAAAAAGGTGTATATCCTTACGAATAGATGATTGGTCTAGATTCAATGAAACTAAATTACCACCCCTTGAATCATTCTATAGTAACTTAACAGAATCCAAAATATCTGATGCTGATTATGAACACGCTCTGACTGTGTGGGATAAATTAGGGTGTAAGAATTTAGGTGATTATCACGATCTGTACTTAAAAACCGATGTACTGTTACTCGATATATTCGAGATATCTAGAAAGACATGTTTAAAACAATACGGCTTGGACTCGGCATGGTACTATTCCAGTCCCGGACTATCGTGGTATGCATTGTTGAAGAAGACCGGTGTAGAACTAAAACTACTCACCGAATACGATATGCACTTGTTTATTGAGAAAGGATTAAGAGGTGGTATATCAATGGTAGCGACAAGGTATTCTAAGGCTAATGATAAATTAGTGGAAGGATATGATCCGAGTAAACCCGATACGTACATATCATATCTCGATGCCAACAACTTGTACGGATGGGCTATGAGTCAACCTTTACCCACGAGTGGTTTTGAGTGGGTCGATGTGAATGATATCGAAGTGAATGATATCCCTGCAGATTCCAAAAAAGGGTACATACTATAAGTTGATTTAGAATATCCAAATTCGTTACATAAAGATCATAACAGTTATCTGCTAGCTCACGAAAGATTAATGGTGAATAAAGATTGGATGTCGGAATATCAACACTCCTTAATGGGTAATACTAGGTTAGCTAACATAGAAAACTCGTGCCAAATTTGATGGATAAGACAAAATATATAGTTCACTACAGAAATCTCCAGTTATATCTATCGTTAGGTATGAAACTAAAGAAAATACAAGGAGCTCTAAAGTTTGATCAAAGCCCTTGGATGGAGCCCTATATAAGGTTGAAAAAAGATTTAAGAAAGACAGCTACCAGCGATTTTGAAAAGAATCTATATAAGCTCAGTATTTGGTAAAACTGAGTATTCTTGACTTGTTAAAACACTTAATGTATGACTTTTATTACAACGAACTTAAGAAGCAATACGGCAATAGATGCGAGGTGTTATATACCGACACAGATTCTCTGTTGATGGAAATATAAACCGAGGACGTGTATAAAGATATGGCAGAAAAAATAGATATGTACAACACGAGCAATTACCCAAAAGATAATCCACTGCACAGCGTAGTAAATAAAAAGGTATTAGGTAAGATGAAGGATGAATGCACTGGGACCCCTATAGCGGAGTATGTCGGATTAAGACCTAAGATGTATTCTATAAAGAAATCCGATAATGGAGAGATAAGAAAAGCTAAGGGTGTTAAGAAGTATGTAGTAAAAAAGCATATCAAACACGAACAGTATAAAGAAGCATTATTCAACGGTAGAAGATTGAAACACGAGATGAATTCCTTAAGAAGTTACAATCATAGGATATATGAATTAAGAATGAACAAGACATCATAATCCCCAATAGATACAAAGAGATGGATTGATAAGGATGGTGTAACTACCTATGCTTATGGTTATTTAGGGTGGTAATACAGTATCGTCGGGAACTATGAGCAACTCTTCTCGTACAAATGCCCTGCCCAGTCCATCTTTAAGATAATAAAGAATAGGCTCTCCTCCTTTCATAACCAATCGACTAATGTTATATGTCTTAAGGGACCAAATTGGATTGGTTGCGAGACGTAGGCCTCCTTCGAGTTCACCGGGCTTGTATAAATATCTTACGCTTACTCTATCTGGAGGTTTTTGTTCTTTGCCTCTCCTCGGTGCTGAACATTCGGAAGTTACAGATTTCATTTTAATCGCATCGGATGGTTTCTTCCCGATTAATCTCATTACTTCATTATTCAGCGCTGATACAACAGTTGATAATCGTGTTACCCATTCAGTTGATCTTAATCGATCCGATTTCATTTCGATCCCATACTGATATCCAAACAAACATTCCACTAATGTCCGGTTAAATCTTTCAATGATAGCTGACTACTGTGGGCCTCTTTTTCACCACGCCTGATTGCGACATCATGCTTTGTTAACAGTTTAGTTACTGATCCCATAAACTTGTGACCAGGATCTACTTGAAACAACTTGGGCCATTTTAGTGGTCCGCGTTTATATATGCGGCTCAGTGCATTAGCTACTTCTGTTGAATATTTCGAGGTTAATGGCTCAGCCTCTTTGTAGCGACTAGCCACATCCACTACGGTTAAAGCGTATTTATACGTTTTGCATCTTAACTTATCGTGGGGAAGAAACAAGAGGTCAGCCTGATGAACTTCATTCGGTGTAAAAATATCAAACTTCTTCCTCGGTATATAACGCCGTGCCGGTAAGTATATTTGCCACATAGCTTGTTTCTTTAACCAATCCTTGGCCACATCTTTAGATACCTTAGCCGTGGTGGCTAATCTTTATATTGCTCCTATACCTACCAATATCCTCGTGGGCTATAGTAAATTATATCCATTATTAATTAATATTGATGTTTTTTTTAATACAATCATGACGATCGTTAAATCGCATCATCATTTTGACAAATTTTTTTTACAAACCTGTAGAGGTTATGAATTCTCTGATGAAATCTTCCTTGGGGCACTTATTGCATTTTCCTGGCTCAAGAAAATCTACATGGCATAGTTGTAACCATTTTCCTTAATAAAAATTGTTACCACACAAAAAACTTTGTTTTTGTATGATATACGTCCACCCTTATGGTGCCTCACCCTCCACGGCGCGTCAAGCCAAGGGAAGCAACTCTCACCCAAATCACTTTCCATATGTCTAATGCTGATGGAATGTGGGGAGGCGGGTGGCCGTGCCCCAAGGAGGATTTCATCAGAGAATTCATAACCACTACAGGTTTGTAAAATTCTCTTTCAGATTAAATCCTCCTTGGGGCACTTATTGCATCAAGATAGGATAATCTAGGAAGTGGCATCCGTTAGCAACAAGCGTGCATAAATACTTCATATTTTGATTATTTCAATGAATAAACAAGAGTTCAATAAATGGCACCAACCTTATCGTTAGTCACCACCGTCGAAAGGCAGGGGCTGGAGACAGGGCGTTATCGACCATACACAATGAAAAGAGCCATTCTTTGTGGCTTATCATATCGAGAACTCGAGACATACACACCCCCCACCCCCCCCACTTTTTTGAACAAGTGATATGGGGGCACAGATCACGAGAGACTATAAACCTGCGAAGAGCTAGGCCAGAGGGTCCCCGTGAATCGAAGGAGTGCATGTGCAAATACGATGATTATCGAGTAGTAATGGCTGGTATTGTTATCGACCGTAGAAGATATAATCCGGACCGATACTGAGCAGTGTTATAACCCGTCCAGGTGGTCTAAAATCTCGAAGGCTCAATCGGCTAGGGATGTAGAACTTTGCCCAGTTCGGAGAACTGACTGACCAAACCGAGCACGCTCGCTTGAGTGTTTGTCGAGTTGGTAATATTTGATGAACGTGCTCGGCTGGCTCCAAATAGCCGCGGAGCAGATCTCCTCAATGGGCAGAGCCGCGGTGTACGCTTGTGTCATAGCCACTGCTCTAACCGAATGAGCCTTCAACTTGGTAGGGGGGTCCCTGCCTTGAAGGGTGTACGCCGTACATATAGTAGAGACTATCCACCTGGAGAATACTGACCGTCCTGGTGAAAGACAGTTAGTTCAGGATATGCTGACATTGCGTGAATGTCGCCTACCCGTCTGCCCGACCTTACCGCCACAAGGAACACCGTCTTCCAGCTGAAAAGCTGAAGAGAGAGAGACAACAGATCCCGAAAGGAAGGACCGGACAGCCAATCAAGAACAATTGACAAGTCCCAAGGGGGACTGATCCGCCGGACAGGTGGTCAGATCCTGTCCACACCTGCTAAAAAACGCTGCACTAATGGGTGCGCACCCAGGTGTGTTTGGGGATGGTAAATATCCTGTATTTGGAATAGACACTATGTATTTAGCTCGCCAAGGCTCGCTAAATACAATGTTTATTCCTAATGCAGGATATTTACCATCCCCAAACACACTCGCGTGATAACCTCTATTTATTACACCCAAACAGGATGTGAAGAATCAAATGGAGGATTGTTAATTGTTATATTAATTATTCACCATGTCAAGGTCAAGGGTGACTTTTCACCTATTCAACAATGTATGCAATGTTGTTATTTTTGTAGGATTAACAGAAATAGCAGAAACAGAATATGTTTAACTGCCAAAAATCATTATCAGCCAACGAAAACGTTTGTCACGCACCACTGCACTGGAACCTTTAGGCCACATCCCCAAATAAGTTTGTTTTGGAAGCTGATTGTGGAGCATGTGATTTGTATCTAGGAAAACAGATATTAAAAAACAAAAACACAATCGTTTAATTTCAGATCATTTGGAGCGTCACCTTGGCAAATCAGATACTAGTACATGACGTAGTTGACATCATTGAGTACAGTGGTATCATATTATTATTGTATATAATCATGTTATTTACTTATATATATCTAATGTTTGTCAGTTTATTTATGAGAAAATGTGCTGGTGTAGGTTACATGACATGTTACTTATGGTCATGTCAAAAGGCATCACTGACTAGATACTGATCATAGAAACTATGTGATCATATAAGATTCTGATAATTGTTGTTAAGCTATATAATGTTTTTTTGTGTATTAGGCATATTATGTGATTAAACTGACATCTGAACTTCAACCTGCATTTGTGATACATTCACTAAACCCCTTCGGTTACTCATACTCATTGAAGGTAGGTCACTATGACCTGTCATCACTTGTCAAACACAGGAATTAAAAAAATGCAACAATGACAAGCATAAAGCATAACAACATATCTGCAGGAATAGGCATTTTAGTCAAAATGCCAAACATACTTTAAAGATGACCTTCACTCTGACCTTAGAAGTGAATGACTTTAATAAGTAAAAGTGAGCTAACAATTTGTTATTAATAATCAAACAATTATAATAGGGCTAATATCCTAAAAATGTAGGTAATAGCTGCGCACCCAATGAGATCTTTGCTTCATGTTTGTTATACAGGTGTCAAAACAAAGGTAATGTATTCTAAGACATTGGCATATTTTTATGAAAATGTCTCATTCATAAACCTAAAATCTTGCAATTTCTATAAAGTCTACAGTGTTGTGAAACAGTGTAGATCCATCATCAAGTAACTAGTTGAACACAGAGTCAGACAGAAAAGAGTCACCTGCCTGGAATGTGAAACAAGAAGCGGTCTCCTACAGCTCTGATTTGACGACCTTTCTCCAGGATGACTTTGGCCATGATGTAGTACACATCAATGGGGATGACTCCATGGTAATAGATGACCAGGGCAGGTCCGGAGTCAGGTATCTCATGCAGACCCACAACCTCGTAGCCTGAAACAATACACCATGTGTCACTTAGTCCTAACTGTACACCATTATTTATCAAGAATTTGTTGTCAGTCTGTTGGGATCCAGATGTGTAGTCAACATTCTAAAATGTCAAGGAAGAGATCCACTCAGCCAATGACCACAGGTGTGAATAGTGTATCGTGTATGTGGTTGTCCTGTATTGCGTCTCTTTGGAACTTAAAGAAGATGAGGTTTGGTCCACTGATTCCATAAATAAAGCGTCTTCCGGTTATGTAAATTTGAAAAAAGTGGTCTCAAATCATCAGGAATGATTGTCATTTGATGGATGATTTCCTGATGCGGTTTTATCCCAGAAACACTGCTAACGGTTTGGTTGAGTTGCAAGCAGTGTAGTCATTGATCAGTTTGACCAAGCTTCATCAAGATGGGTTTACTGTTCCATATCTATGTAGTTCTGCAAGTTACTTCTTCACTTCGATCCTATAGCACAGAACCCCGACCGTGCCTCTTCCATCTCCAGGGTGCCCCTTGCCCTTGGTTATCGCTCAGAGTTATCTGTTCTTGATCTCTCACTAGTTTCCCATCAGCACTCAACGCAATATCCAGATGGGGGTTGGACGGGTATTCCTGAGACTTGTGTCATGATAAGTATACTTCATTCATTAATATCCAAATTTTTGTAAATTATTTTATATTCTGACACAACACATTGCAATGCTTATCCGACAGTTGGTGGGTGTCTGCTGTTTGTGATATTGGTAACCAGCGCCGGATTACGTCTTCATTAGAGCAAGTGCCCTCTTCACTAATCCTGTAGCACATCATTACTCTAACATGTAAGGCTATACGCCATGGTTGAGTATCTGTTTGGCTTCTAATACGTGATATCAGGAGGATTAGAACTTGTTGTAGTGAACAGCAACTAGATCCCTGCAATTCCTCAGAACATCTACTATGACACTATTGACCTTTTTCACACTTCGCTACTTCCGGTTGGAAAGCGAGGCTTGGAGAGCAGAAGGTGAAGGCTAGATAGCACATAAAACACATGGAGATGTCAACAACGCACGCAATCGGGACAAACTGTGACAATTTAACCATCCCGGTACATTTATCGTAAGTATTGAACATTATTCTTATTGACAAACTATTCTACTGTTATCTGGTCTCCTTACCGATATAAATTTGAGTCTGGCCGTTCTGTTGTGATTTCATTTTAAAATAGCCATGACCACCTGGTAACTCCCAGTGCAGTTTATGGTAGCTGAACAGACTTAATACAAATGCTACTGAGATCTTGTAAAGAATAATTCATTGTTTACACACCATTAAGCCAAACTATTTATTGTGAGTTTAAATAACTTTGATATTGACATTACTATAAACTTAAAGTATAAACAGAATTATTTTAAATTCCAATGCGTATTGCAATCATAACTCATTTATTCTCTTTGTTTAATTCTGAAACCCATCTGGCTTTATGTCCACAAACATGTTTTGAAACTTTAAAGACAAAATGATTTCTTTTGTGTAAGCAATTGCCATGTATTATTGATTATTAATCATATCAATTTATATGTAAGAATATAGTTGTGCTTACTGTGTCATTTTGCAATAATTATATTGTTATGATGTAATATTTTACTATTGTTAACAATCTTTAGAACTTTAGTTTATTTCAATCAAGTCAAGTGGTGTGATCATTTTAATAATTTTTATAATTCAATCAAAACGAGAAATATTAAAAATATAAATACATGGAAGAAATGTGTTTTCCTTGTCAAATAACGATGATAGCATGAATTTATCTCATCTTGTGATATGACAAAGTTAATATTTTCAATTCAAGATATCAACTTTAGTAAACAACAAGCAGAGATAAACATTATATTTGACCAAATAAATTTAAGTCTGATATTTTCTTTGTGATCTTCATGACCTTACCATCGTGTCAATGAGGCAGACTGACTGTAGGGATGACAAAACGTGATATTTCACCCTATTTTAATAAAAATCTTATTTATTTCACTCTAGCGAAAGTATGTTTTCAGCGTGGTCAGACTAAACAAAGTATGTCATGATTAAATACATACCGGTAATACAAATATCAAAACGTGTTTCATTAAAACAAGAGTAAATTTCTGTGTGACATTGATATAAAGAGCTGTAGTACACTGTCATTGAATTGATGCATCTGTTGAGTTTACTGTTTACACAGAATATACTGTTTGAGTTTTAGACATATCAGATGAATTGATGCCTTCAAGATTGTTCTAAAGTTGCATGTGATGTTACACACTGTGATTAATTTTCCTTAAATTTCTCTATTTGAGATGAATGTTGTTTTCTAAATAAGCACTATTTTGAGAGAAGGTGAATATGCATTGTTTATAAAAAAATTTTATTTAAGTAAATATTATTACAATATTATTGAATTATTCATTTCAGGCCAACGAGTCAACACAATGAAGTACTAGTATCCGGTGATGGATGTCTGGAGGAGCCTTCTGCTGACAGTAACACACTGGTGACAATGTGCGTCATGTCAAGGACGAGGAAGTGAAAAGCCATTTTCTTTCAATCAACAAATGTGCTTCTTGTCACATTTCACTTAAATAGGACGAGGAAGTGATAAACCTTATTCACTCACAAAACAACATGGCCAATATTTATCAGACACTATAAAAGCACATTGTACCATTTGTTTACAAGCAAGAAAATTATTTACTCATGGAATTTAATTAGGTGCTTTTGACTGACAAAGACACCCGGTCCATGTTAAGTTTGGAAAACTTATATTGTGAGAAATAAAGACATGAAAATTTCGGTTTGTTTTTCTTTGTTAAATATAAGAAATCCAGATTGTTCCATCAACATAATTTGTACCGATACATATATTTTATCTTGGCTTGATTACCAATTGAATTTGATTCTTTCTTATCTTTTGTTATTTTAACTGTACTCATATCTGATCAAGACATTTTCAAAATATTCAGGATAAATGTATTAGTAGCTTCCTTTTGATATACAATTACCTATCATCATACAGGATTAGGTGAGGGTGTTCAAGAAGTTGGTGGTTGCATCAATTCTTATATTTCTTCATGCATTTCATGCATTGTTTATATTTATCAATTTTTAGTTTCCTTTTAACCTATTTTAAACAGTTCACATATATTATTACTTTTGTCGTGCACAGTGCAATCTCAATCGGCAATAATCAGTTAAGTAAGTGATGTTTGAAGAACAAGTAAAGTATCATCTGTCACTGTACACATTGAATAGAGTTATCGCCCCTTCTGAATATTTATTTTGACACATGAATTATTTTGTGAACTAATTTCATTTACATCGTAATATGTTAAGATGAAACTCATAGCAGAAAAAGTGTCTTTTGTCAACTGGACTCATGGCAAAACGATAGTGCGTTGTGCAGCAAACACCACTATGAAACATGAAATAAACATGATCGACGATCTCGAGTTCGCCAAGCCACACACTGACTGAGCAAATTTGCAAAAGTACACCGACGTGTTTCATGTTATGTGGTTCATTTGCAATACAAAACCTCCGTCATTGAATGTACTGTCACATTGTACCTACATGCCGACGAGGTTATGATAAAACAATCTATTTCTGAAATACGTATCTCGAAATGCACCTTTCGATTCACATCCGAGATCCTGACAGCAAAATGCTAATTCAAGTGTATTACAGGCATATTTTAGTTGGACCTCATGATTAAATGTGAAATATTTTCTGTATTAGATACAGAGGATACCATTTTTTGTTTGTTTGAAATGTTCATCAGAGAAATGCACAACATGCTGTCTGTTCCCTATGAGCTGATGCGACTCACACTGCATGGAGCTATGCTCTCCAAGCCTCGTTTTCGATCCAAGATGGCGAAAGTGTGAAAAAGGTCAATATGACACAAGGGAAAAATCCGGCTAACACAGAGCAGTAGCTTGGAACTTCAAGTTGGAGCCAATAACAACCAAGTCCCAGCCAACCCTCAGAATATTTACTCAGACATTATATCGCACTAGGAAACTGTCTGGTCAGCACTCAGAGACTTGTCCGTTATGCACAGAACAGGGTTTTACGTGACGCACAAGTGTAGAGGATGGACGCAGAAAAAAATTATATCATGGGTGTCATTATTTCACCCATCAATCATGACCAGTGTCCACATTGATTCATCCCAGGCTCTCAAGTAGTTATGTGAACGTACAGCACACTACACCATTTCATTAATTTACATGACCCTAATATTGCCTGCAGGGACCCTTAAAATTAATAATTGGAGGTATACATAATATTTTATCAAGATCACGTGGTGCTGGGATAGAAGGTGCGACTGGTGTGGATAATGGTGTCCGAACAGGATTCTCGACTGGCCTTAGCTGGGGTTGGCTGAGTGCCACACGGCACTGTGGGAGGGTAGAATCATCTCTGCTGTTTTTGAGTAGGGACATGTTGATTTATCTTTCCATGCATGGGAACGAAGAGAATCATATGCCTCTGTTTAAGTGGTTCCTGCTGATGTCCAGGGTGCCTTATGAGTTGGCTGGTTGGTTATGATCCTTTGCCACCTGGTCCTCTTGCCATCCAAGGCATTGTGGGTGAATCCCACCTGGTCTAGTTTCAAGTCGTCAGGTACCATTCATCCTGAATGGGAGGTAGGACATGCTGAATTCCTGTCACGAACCAGCAACTATATGTGCTAATATTCCTCATCTGCTTATTGACAGTATCCAAATCCTTGAATTTTTGCTCATTGATATGTACATTCTGGCAGAAGAAAATTTGACCAGTTGATAGAAGTCGTCATCAGTGGAAGGAGACAGAGGAAAAGGACAGTGTATTGTCTAGTACATGGACTTGTTAATCTGAGGGAATTGTAATCTGTCATCCGTTGATTTTTTATTTTTCAGGGAATCATCAATCCGTTTAATAACTTTCTCCATGAAGAGGGAAACAGCAGAGTGTTGAACTAGCCCATAGTAGAGACTGGTTCAGCTAACCCTGCGCTAAATTGTTTGATAGGCATTACAAGTTGACGGATGACAAGGTAGACAGAGTGTATGGATAACAACTTCTTTAATACTGTGAAAGTGACGTTTCGGTATAGATCCTTATACTGTTGTCAAGCAAAGAATCTATACCGAAACGTCTCTTTTCACAGTATTAAAGAAGTTGTTATCCATAAACTCTGTCTACCTTGTGAAACCCTGCGCTCTATCAGCTGGGGAGCAGGATGACGCATAACAGATGGCTGCAAACCTAGTATGTTGTGAAATGCCTGAGAAGGTGTAATCATTAAGGTATCAACGGGCGCTGCATCGGCACCCTAATGAGTGGCTGAAGTACAATCAGTGTGTAGGGATGAGCCACTGTCACTGGGGGGGGGGGGGGGAGGGCGTCTGCTCCTATCTGCTGGTTTGAGGCTAGGCTGGCACATCCTGCTTGCCAAGTTACTGTGACTGATAGATGACCTTAGTCGTCAGAGCTATCTCTGTGGGATTGGCTGTCTTGCGTAATGGTGGTTAAAGGCACACGCTTCTTTAACTCATCAGGAGCACAGGATCTCGCAGCATGCCTCAAACTATCGAGATGATAGGCCTGTGAACTTTATGGTGCACAAGCCTTGTCCCGAGAAGAAGCTGCGGTTAAGATAAAGACTTCAGCCTCTACTCTGATGACGTTTCTTTTGTCCCGTGGCCTGGTTTGCCAGCCTTCTGTTTGTGAGAGGGTTATGAATCAGTCACCTGCATGGGTAGACCAGCAGTCGTAATCCTTGAAGTAGTCGCAAACCTTGAAGTGTCTTTCAAAAAGATTTTTTAAGCTCCGATATATTGTGCCTCATATTAGCAAAAGTAATAGCTTGTCACAGATGTGGTAATGGCTGCCTGCATGGATTTAGAGATTAGATCTAAGTTAAGGGGACAGGAGGTATTGGATGAGGCTGGGCAGGCTTGCTGCTAACCCCAGCGGACACCACCTAACCTTCAAGTCCGGACCTGGGATTTACCCCAGCAAGTGGCGCCTGCTCATTGGGCGGGTGGGATGAGGATTGCTACTTGTTTACACAAACGACAGCCTCCTGCATCACCTTCTTGATACCGGAGTGCCCGTCAGTGGGTGACAATGTAGTCTTTCTAGTTGACTTTGAGTCCAAGGTGACTTGGAGTTTGCAAACTTCTCTTTTGAGAGTGGGCAGTAAAACAAACATCTTTTTCCAGAAGTGCACATGATTTTACTGCACCTATGGCACTTAGGACAAGGGTACCCAATGATCTGGTTGAAACTGCACATATACCAATCTTGGGTACTTTCTGGGTAGGTACTGCCAGTCTCTGTGTCTGTATCTGCCTTGATTTATAATCTGCAATCATGATATCCATCACTGGAATGTCTGGTCCAGACTCGATTATTTACAGGCCGATGTCACATAGCTGGAATATTGCTGAGTGCAGCTTTAAACAAGAAACAAATATAATCTACAAAGGTTCAGTGTGATAATGCAAACTAAAGCATGTCTAAGAAGGTGTTCACTTCAGCACATGCAGCATCTTCCTGAGGCAAGGGAGTTAACTGACTATAAAAGTCCAGTTTCCACCCTTGCCGAACTAGGCTGGTATTATGGAGTTACATTTTGGCTGGACTAACGAGTCTTTGCATAGTCCAATAAAAATTGTGCACCGAAATCATGCAGATTTCGGTCGATTGCAGGATTTGCTAAGCATGTGCACCGCTAACTTGTTGTCAACAGATATTTTCTAAATCTTTTCATGTTTTTAATCAAGGTGCTCACGTGATTTGATGCCCTTTGCGATGTAAGACAATATATAGATCTTGATTATCGATCAGATCATCTGGACTGGGCGCCACCGTTTTGTTTGAAGTAAATGCATTGATACGAGAGGTGGAATCTGATTGGTCCATAGGAGAGGCATAGAAGGGACATAACTTGTAATGGCCACTGGTGGCGCTACGAACGAGCCCAGGAATTCCAGCATAGTTCGGCAAGGGTGGAAACTGGACTTTTAAACTTGGGAAGATGCACATTCAGGTGAGGTGAGGCCAGGTGAAAAGGGGTTTAAAGTTGTGTTCAACATAATTGCACTTATATAGCGATGTGCATGTATGTATGTGTGTATGTGTGTGGCTGCTTGTACTTATAGTGCTAGCCCACTGAAATACCATGCTGCAGTTTAATTCCGAGTTGGCCAGTCCATGTTTTAGCCCCTTAATGCCAAGTGCCAGGCAGGGTAACATCAGGTACCATCTTTAAAAGTCTTTTAGTATAATGTAGCTAGGGATCAAACCCACCATCTTCCACTCTCCGGCTAGATACTCTATCCACTAGACCATGGAGGCGGTCTCAGCACACTCAGGAAAGAAGTGTCATTTTCCACCTTGCGCATGCACAGTTGCATTGACCAACATATATCTACATAGGTATCTGGCAGGGAAGAAGAGGTCTGTAAAAGATTTTATAGTGTGATGTAATAGAGGTAGGGTTTTCGAAGGAATTATGAACTTTTAAGAAGGATTATCTTTCAGCCAAACTCAAACAACCAATAATCACATACCATGCCAAATTCTACCTTGTCCATCCCACAAGGCTGCAAGAGTTTTCCTTGCTCCATCCCAGAAGTCATGAGCATAGGCATCTCTGAGTCTGTGTCTCTGCCTGTACACAAGCAGAAACAGGACTGAGGCATAGAGGAACACGAGGAGGATCAGTGGCAGCAGGAAGGAAATAATGATAGGGTAGGTCAGCCATACTACCCAGCGTAAGTAATCAATGTCCAGTTGGCCAACTTGCTGCAGAATATAATCCACACACACAGTCAAGTTGTACATCTCACATCCTCAAGCCCACCATCCACCAACCTAAAACATACAACATACTCAACATTATATATAAATATATGGTTGTATGATGTATCATATGGTTGTATAATTTACATATCACCTGGGGTAAAGGCCATCTGATATCTACTGTAAGTGTTCAATACACAATATGACACATCGAACATGAGCACTCAGTTGTCTTGTTAGAGTGACATTAATCATCAATAACCAAACAAAAATGCATTCTTAAACTTGAGTCAAACTTGCAAGAACTCAAGTACATGACTGAAAATACCGCTAGTTGAATCGTCCAATTCACTTCACATAATAAACATGTCTTCCTAATGTATTTGTCAATGTTTGAAATAAGGAATAAAAAAGAAAGGGTCTCCAATAACAGATATTGTCACAGCATGTTTATTAAATTACACAATGATACATGCATTGATATGATAACATATCAGTCCTAACCACATTGTGTGGTATATTTACATTCGAGTGTACTGGAAGTGACCTCTGAACTTGACTACATGTGCGCATGCATGAGCAGAAGCTCAGGGGCAGATGGGAAAATAGCAGAGGAAGTAGCGCGCTTACGAATGGCGGGGATTTGACATGAACTGTCAGTGGTGTGTTGAGTGAGAGAAGGACTAACCATTGCTAACAGTGGAAAGGGCAAAAAAAGTAATTAACAGATATATGCAGAGGACTAAAGTTACATGTTTGAATCATGACTACCACAGCACTTTTGGCAGACATAGGATTATATGAAGGTCACAGTTGTGACAATATCACAATGCTCAACAAAACGTAACATAATAACCGTGAATAAAAAAACATTTGTATATGCACATATGACTGAGCAATGGATGATTATTACATTTTCGAATGAATTGCATGTCAGATCAGAATTTTGCGACTATATTTTAGAGACCACATTGCTAGGATCATAAACATAAAATTTCTGCTGCAGAATAATTTGATGAATGTGTCTACTTCAAGATTAAAGGTTGTATAGGGTCATATGCTGTTCCACATACCACATACTTACTGCAGATCAAATGCAGAGAGGGTAAAGAGTGAAGTCATGGTGTCTGCAGGTATTCTGCAAAAACAGTCATGTTGCCCATATTGCCTCAAGGAATCTCAAGTCTTAAAACACCACTACTTACTTTCTGTCCAACCAGACAACCATGTTTCACAATAACCTCAAAACTCTAAACTGACAATGAGGTAACCATGTTTTAAAAAATCTGAAAGCTGACCTTGACCTTTGAGTAACTTTGATTGAAGCCTTTCCAAAAGAGGGCCCCATCTTATGGAAGGCATGTAAAAGGAGAGCCCAACCATGATGGACTGCGTTGATGGACTGGAGTTGGTGTATTTTTCGGCATAATCTGTTCTGAGATTCACACACATCTGACAATGATGTTGGAGTGCCTGCATCCCACTGGTGTAAGAGGCTTCCTCTTGGTGGTGTAAAACATCCTCCACAGCATGTCATCACTTTTTGAACAATGCTTGCCAAGCAGTTCTTTCTTCAGGTGTATGATTTCTTTCAAAGTGAGGCAGCCATTAATGAATACTTGTAACAAGCTTCTAAATCTCTTGGTATGTCTCTAATGCTGAAAAATGTTGTCCGTCGAAGGGATGGGTAAAGCAGGTGAAGCAGGCAGTATGTCTCTTAACAAGCTTCTAAACCTCATGGTATGTCTCTTAACAAGCTTCTAAAGCTCTTGGTATGTCTCTTAACAAGCTTCTAAAGCTCTTGGTATGTCTCTAAACAAGCTTCTAAAGCTCTTGGTATGTCTCTTAACAAGCTTCTAAAGCTCTTGGTATGTCTCTTAACAAGCTTCTAAAGTTCATGGTATGTCTCTTAACAAGCTTCTAAAGCTCTTGGTATGTCTCTTAACAAGCTTCTAAAGCTCTTGGTATGTCTCTTAACAAGCTTCTAAAGCTCTTGGTATGTCTCTAAACAAGCTTCTAAAACTCTTGGTATGTCTCTTAACAAGCATCTAAAGCTCTTGGTATGTCTCTTAACAAGCTTCTAAAGCTCATGGTATGTCTCTTAACAAGCTTCTAAAGTTCTTGGTATGTCTCTTAACAAGCTTCTAAAGCTCTTGGTATGTCTTATAACAAGCTTCTAAAACTCTTGGTATGTTGTCCGTTGATGGGATGGGATCAACACATCAAAACAGTCCCACCTTTAGGTGTGACCATCAGCAGTGACACATGCAATTCCGACGAGGGCTGTGAAATGAGCGAGTCAGATTGCGATGAAAATTATCATGATACAACCCCTCTTATGCTGTCCTTTCCTGTACCGTTGTTTAGCATGTGTGTATTTGTGCTGTTCCTCCTTCTGTTGTGCCCCCTCCATTCCAGATGGCAAATTCTACACATAACAACATCACAGTTTCTAAAACAACTTTTTCCAATGATCAATGGTGATGGGAATAAAAAATAATAAACAGCAGATATATTTTGGTACAGGGAGTAGTATAGACAATGACAGTTCTGGACCACTTCCACTGGAGCCAGATTTATATACCTATGCCGCCACCACAGAGGGAATTTTTTATGTCAAAATGATGATGTAATTCAACAATCGTCATGATTCGTTTTAAAAGTATAATCAATATTAATTAATAATGGATATAATTTACTATAGCCCACGAGGATATTGGAAAGGTATAGGAGCAATAAAAAAATGACCCACTGCGGCTAAGATATCTAAAGATGCGGCCAAGGATTGGCTAAAGAAACAAGCCATATGGCAAATATACTTACCGGCACCGCGTTATATACCGAGGAAAAGGTTTGATATTTTTACAACAAATGAAGTTCATCAGGCTGACCTCTTGTTTCTTCCCCACGATAAGTTAAGACGCAAAACGTATAAATACGCTTTAACCGTAGTGGATGTGGCTAGTCGCTACAAAGAGGCTGAGCCATTAAACTTGAAATATTCAACAGAAGTAGCTAATGCACTGAGCCGCATATATAAACGTGGACCACTAAAATGGCCCAAGGTCTTTCAAGTAGATCCTGGTCACAAGTTTATGGGATCAGTAACTAAACTGTTAACAAAGCATGATGTCGCAATCAGGCGTGGTGAAAAAGAGGCCCACCGTAGTCAAGCTATCATTGAAAGATTTAACCGGACATTAGCGGAACATTTGTTTTCGCTATCAGTATGGGATCGAAATGAAATCGGAATGATTAAGATCAACTGAATGGGTAACACAATTATCAGCTGTTGTGTCAGCGCTGAATAATGAAGTAACGAGATTAATCGGTAAGAAACCATCCGATGCGATTAAAATGAAATCTGTGACTTCCAAATCTTCAGCACCGAGGAGAGGCAAAGAACAAAAACTTCCGGATAGAGTAAGCGTAAGATATTTATACAAGCCCGGTGAACTCGAAGGAGGCCTACGTCGCGCAACCAATCCGATTTGGTCCCTTAGATATATAACATTAGTCGGTTGGTTATGAAAGGAGAGCCTATTCTTTTTTATCTTAAAGATGGACTGGGCAGGGCATTTGTACGAGAAGAGTTGCTCATAGTTCCCAAAGATACAGCATTACCACCATAACCATAAGCATAGGTAGTTACACCATCCTTATCAATCCATCTCTTTGTATCTAAGGGGGATAACGATGTCTTGTTCATTCTTAATCCATACATCCTGTGATTGTAACTTCTTAAAGAGTTCATCACGTGTTTGAATGTTCTACCATTGAATTATGCTTCTTTATACTGTTCATGTTTGATATGTTTTTTTACTACATACTTCTTAACCCCTTTAGCTTTTCTTATCTCTCCATGATCGGACTTCTTTATAGAAAACATCTTAGGTCATAATCAGACATTCTTCGCAATAGGGGTCCCAGCACATTCATCCTTCATCTTACCTAACACCTTTTTATTTACGTACTACGCTGTGCAGTGGATTATCTTTTGGGTAATTGCTCGTGTCGTATATATCTATTTTTTCTGCCATATCTTTATGTCGGTATATAACACCTCACATCTATCGCCGTATTGCTTCTTAAGTTCGTTGTAATAAAAGTCATACACTAAGTGTTTTAACAAGTCAGGAATACTCATACCAACGTTTACCCCGTCAGTTGAATTTTATATTACTCTTCTGCATATGTAGAGCGGCTAAATCGTTATCAAATATCTTGCTTCTGTTAAAAGCCGGACTGGCTATCAGTTTCCCGTGTCTTTCTTCCTCATTAGATCTGACTAATTTAACATCAACACGCTTCCTTAGATTCTCCAAAGTTTTACCAAATACTGAGTGATTCATGAGCTTATATAGGTTCTTTTTGAAATCGCTGGTAGCTATCTTTCTTAAATATGTGTTCAACCTTATATAGGGCTCCATCCAAGGGCTGTGATCAAACTTTAGAACTCTGTGTATTTTCTTTAGTTTCATACCCAACAATAGATATAACTGGAGATTTCTGTAGTGAACTATATATTTTATCTTATCCATCAAATTTGGTACAAGTTTTTCTACGTTAGCAAACCTAGTATTACCCATCAAGGAGTGTTGATATTCCGACATCCAATCTTTATTAACCATTAATCTTTCGGGAGCTAGCAGATAACTGTTATGGTCTTTATGCAACGAATTTGGATATTCCAAGTCAACTTCTAGTATGTATCCTTTATCAGAATCTGTGTGAAACGATATCACATCGATATCATTCACATCAACCCACTCAAAACCACCCGTGGGTAAAGGCTGACTCATAGCCCATCCATACAAATTGTTGGCATCGAGATATGATATGTGGTTTACTCGGATCATATCCTTCCACTAATTTATTATTAGCCTTAGAATACCTTTTTGCCGTCATCGATATACCACCCTTAATCCTTTCTCAACAAACAAGTGCATATCGTAATCGGTGAGTAGTTTTAGTTCTAAACCAGTCTTCTTCAACAATGCATCCCACGATAGTCTGGGACTGGAATAGTACCATGCCGGATCCAAACCGTATTGTTTTAAACATGTCTTTCTAGAGTAACAGTACATCGGTTTTTAAGTACAGATCATGATAATCACCTAAATTCTTACAACTTAATTTATCCCAGACCGTCAGAGCATGTTCATAATCGGCATCTGTTATTTTAGATTCTGTTACGTTACTATAGAATGATTCAAGGGGTGGTTATTTAGTTTCATCGAATCTAGACCAATCATCCATATATTCGTAAGGATATACACCTTTTCTCAGCAACAACTGAAGAGTTAACCGATCAGTATATTGATTTGTTATTGCAAAGTCATTGGGATTGTTCACATTAGCTAAATTGTCCAGGGAAGATAACAGAAACTGTATGGAGTCTATGAATCTAAGCCCATTACTTTGCTTTGTTCTGGCTTTCCAGGAATTCTAGGAACTTTCCCGCTGCATCGGGACCTCTGTAAATCACGGGCGGGTTTGTATTCCCATCATACCTTACAACTAAATATCCAAACCCGCAAGGAATATGTTCTTGAGTTTTGTATGTAAAACTACATTCAGTATTGTGTTCGGTATTTTCTATTGGTTTGATAAGTGCTTCGAGGTCAGCGTAAATTACGTACAGTACTGGCATTTGATTACAATAATGTTCAAATTTTAATATATTTTTTCCCTCTTTAGGCATATTGATCCTGATAGCAGTCTGTCCAACACGTCTGCAGTCTTCTTTATGCGCTCGTAATAGATCTTGTCTGCTGAACCCATGCAAGCATCTTTCGCAGAAATATTTCTTTCCATCATGTTTTGTTTGATCGCATCATAGTCTGCTTAATCTCTTTATCATGTATAATGATATTTATCATCTTTTTCGATTAGAAAGAAATTGCTTCTGGGAATATGTTCTGGGGCGGAGCTTATCCTATGTACAACAATTCCTTTAGAAGAATGTCCGAAAACATTTGTATCTAAATTATTTTGCTTTTCCACCTTATCAATTTGTGAGATTGGTGTAGGTTCATCTATACCATCAAAGTTGAGTCCATCGTTTTGTGGATAGCTCGAAGGTCTATCCGGATGTTTGTTTGTGGGGAGCAATGCAGATCTTATCGTAATTCTTAAACAGCCATCGCCTTTATTTTTTACATTAACTATAGCTTTTTTCTAAACGGGGGTAAATCTATATAAGATCCACCTTTGAAAGGCATATAATTTGCTATATTTAAATGTAAACTATCGATTTCATCTACAACCCAACCCGAACCTCTATTAGTCCAGCATTCTAAAGTTTCTTGTATCCGTTGAATTGATGTATCTAATGATGTGTTTATAGTATCAGATTCAGTTATAACTTCTTGATTGCTCCAGAAATAAGGTTCGATATATTCAGCGTCATTTTTACTCAATGACATTTTAACCGTTAGCTGGTATTTTATACTATTTAAATCATCTAACTCCTCGTTAATTTTGCTCGATATGATGGGCTTAACATCATTAACATCCATGTTGGAATTAATATCCATCTTCCAACCTCTTAGATGTTTACCCACACCGTCTGTGGCTACAAATCTTAACTCATCATCTGGTTGATTTTTATCAATAACCAGTTCATTTTTTTTCTAGTAAATCAATCAATTCAGCTTTTCTTATTCGAGAATAACCTCTCAACCCACTGTTTTTTGCTCAAGCTTTGAGTACTGTAACTGTCTGGGGTTTGTTGTATTCCAAATTGAGTAAATCAATCAATTCAGCTTTTCTCATTCGAGAATAACAACGTAGTCCACATTGTTTTGACAAAGCTTTCAGTTCTCTGACGAAAACCATTGTGGTATATACAAAATAAATCATATGTCTAAATGGTTATATTTCCATATATCTTATTCTCCCCAACCTATTCCTCTCGTTGATGTAATCTCTCTTCCTAGTGTAAATAATCTGCTTCCTAACCCTATCAGCACCGTGTTTCTTACTTTAACAACAACGACATTTGACATCTATCCCCCATACAGAACACATATAATTTACATTTCCTTGTCTGATGGAAAAAGCATGAGTACCACAATATATACCAACGCATGGTTTCTGACATTGAATTGACTTCCCCATGAGTGTATATCTACACAGATTCATGATTATACACCTATCATATCATCTGTCTAAATGCATAATAATGTAGCTAAATATGGACACACCAGTCAACCCCAAAACTACAAACGCTATCTAACGGTCTTTCTGAGCCTCTGACGGTGTATTAAACTGAGAGATTGTTGGCCTTGGCATTGGGTCAAGTTTCTTTCCATAAACAAGGAAGTGTTCGTGCATGGCAGATTCAACATCCTTAAACGTTTGAATTGAATGTCTTTGTTTACTCAGTTCATCCTTAAAAAAATCTAATCGCTCCATTCTGCACCTGGCCCATTGTGACTGGGCTTCTTCGAGTTGTTCTAATGCTTTCTTATGTCTTTTCTGCTCCTCTCCTTTCATACTAAAAAATATATAATTACTCCCCGAAAAAGCTAGAGCATTAACAACAGCTCTACCGACAATCATCACAACTGATGCCATACTATGTTTATAAAATAGTCAAATGTTTAATTACTTCATTATGTCTTCAGGGATAAGCCCTTGTTTGATTAGCATATCTTTTGTTGCCATTGCTAATCCTATATGGAGAACCATCATACCCATAGCATAACCATTAAAATCTAGCTTGGGTGGTGTGGATTTAGTAATCATTTTAGCTATATGAGCATAGCCAATGGCCAAGCCACTGAATGATACGTTGCGTTTACCAACAGTTTACCATCTGTAACTGGAGTAGTCAAGCTTTTATAACATTACATGAGGGCTTAACTTTAATTGAACCTCATCTACTTTTCTAACTTGTGGTGTTTTCTCTTCCCCGGTCTTATAAAACCATACCGCTGCTATAGCAACAACCCCTTGTATGTAGGGAGTCCAAGTTTTAATCGGGCTATGTTCAGTATTGTAGGCCTTTGCCTTCCTCGCTAGCTCACCCTTCCTACCGGCTGCGACTTTTCATGGATTCTTAGTCACTCTGACATGTGGTGCAATCACTTGTGTTTGTGGTGCAATCGGTTGTGTTTCCTGGTTTGCTTGTGTTTCCTCGTTCGCTTGTTGTATTTCCGTCTCCATTATTAATAAGTGGGCACATATGTTTAAACTGACAATACCTAGCCGTTATTAAAGCTGTGGTCACCGGAGCTAAGAACATTCCGTATCTATGTTAAAACTCACAGCTTACTGCGCTTATAGCATGTTCGATGAATGGGTCTTTCTCAAGAGATTCGCATAAATATGGGCAATGCTCTGCCGGGATAGGGAGAAACGTACTAGCTACGACTGTGTATAGTTGTAACATAGCCGAACCTATTGTTTTAGTCATGGTAGCTCCCAGCCTAGACGCAGCTACAGTTTTTTATTTTCTCGGACAATTCCGTACGTAACTTTCATCTATTAGCCCCAAACCGCATCGTACGTGCCCGGATACAGTCACATATCCATAATGGCTAATCGGCGACCCGCACGAGCTAGCACACGGCGCCGTACATTGTCAGAAACGGACGAAACGGAACCTTCGACTATCGTCTCACGGTCTCGTCAGGCTAGAAGACAGATCCCTTATCTTACAACCGAAGTCTTGCGTCTACGTCTAGAAGACATGGGTTTCAAACTTCCAAAAGCTTGGGGACGGAAGATACTGTTGCAACTATATACCGAGAATCCCCCAAAGAATACAGTTGAATCCAGAGAATCTCCAATGCCGCTGACTACTGGGAGGTCACGGCCCACACCTTCTGCCACTGTTAGTAGGGCACCCGACAACCCACTAGCAGACCCAGACCTAGTTGCCTCCCAGGCTAATTTAGACATGGATCATCATGTTAGCAATGGACCCACCATCACGTCCCTCCAAAATCAGTTGAAGGAACTAACAGACCTTGTCTACACCTTGGCACAGAATCGGTCATCTCCAGCACAACAACCGTCTTCAGGCAACATAGCCTCTCCAACTCACACGGCCCAGAGTCCTCCAGCGACGTCGCCTGCATGTCAAGATTTGTCTCAGACTGGCATCTACCAACGTTCCCAAGATACAACTTTTACAGGACCACATCTGTTTCCTCAGGTCGGACACACTACTGCAGCAGTGTCTTCAGATTCCCTCCCACCAATTGATCTGGTCCCTGAGCAACTCGTGACAAAGATCCGGGCAGGTAAATATGTCAATCTGGCATCGCTCTTGACCACTATCCACGACTTTGGGGACGGTAAGGGAGAAACAGCTCCCAAACTGACTAGACCCTTGTCTCCTCGGGAATTCACTAAAGCATTCCGAACGTATCGGAACATCTACTGTGGCCAAGACGTCCATAAGTAAACACAAATGGAACCTCATGAGGAATATGTGTTAGACCTAGCGGCCCAATACGAATCGGACGGATAATTTGGGTACCACAAGCGCTTCGCCATGAGAGTGGCAGCGTATGCAGCTATTGGAAAACCAATAGATTGGTCAAAACCTGATACTTACATTTTTAATGCTTGTTGTGCCCATTTGAAGAGGAAAGTGTGTTCTGGTTGTGACAGCATAGATCACATCAAAGCAGAATGTCCTAATGCTCCCTTCTCCTTCAAGCCAGTCAAGTTCCCTGGCGATCGAATCCACAATCAGTCCCGAACCAGCAGAGAACAAGATTCGAAAGGTCGCACACCCGTGTTCCATGCTAACAGAGAAGTGTGCAACAACTTCAATGAACTCGGGTGCTCCAGGGAACGGTGTCAGTTTGCACATACTTGCCTAACCTGCCAAGCTACCTCTCATGGAAAATCTTTCTGCAGGCAGAATAAACGCAAATCGGATCAATGACAAGACTTAGTGGATAGTCCTCCAGCGAATGTTAGTGTCCTAACACATGAACTCCAGGCACATCCAGATCGTGATTTCGCAAACTACGTTATTCAAGGATTTACATTTGGATTCAATCCCATGATTTCTGCAGCACCAACTGTGACTTTAGAATGTGCGAATAATCTTACTGCCAGGAGAAATGCACAAGCCGTGGATACAGCAGTTCAAATAGAGGTTGATAACGAGTATGTATGTGGACCTTTTCACCTACCTCCCTTCAAAGTTTGCCGTATTAATCCACTCGGTCTGGCAGTGGGGAAATACTCTGGCAAACAGCGTTTGATTCTCGACTTGTCTGCTCCACACAACGACAGCAATCATAGCATCAACGAATTAATTGACAAGGACACATGTTCTCTATCTTATGTGACTATAGACAATGCTATCCGTATTATTATGCAATTAGGACCCAATGCGTTCATGTGTAAGGCTGATATTAGAGACGCTTTCAAACAGGTCCCTATTCAGAAAGACTTTTGGCCTTACTTCGGATTCAAATGGCGAGGTAGTTACTATTTCTACAAACGTTTGGCTTTCGGAGGCAGGTCAAGCCCCAAAATTTTCGACAACCTGTCTCAAGCCCTCTGCTGGATTCTCCAACACAATTACCATGTTCAGCATATTCTTCACCTCCTGGACGATTTTTTGACAGTTGATTCTGCCAGCTACCCAGCGGATAAAACCTTGACCGACCTACATTATGTTTTCCAGCTGCTCACTTGGGTTATCTGCCACTCATAACTATGTCATCTTAGCCAAGCATGTACAGGGAGCGCATAATGAACTTGCTGATGCTCTCTCACGCTATCAGTTCCACAGGTTCCGCCAGCTAGCCCCTCATGCAGCCCCCAGCCCCACGCCGTGCCCAGACAGCTCAACCGTGACATGGTACTGAACCAGCAGTTAGTCAACATGTGGACAGCTTCCCTCGCCCCGCGCACCGTGACTACCTACTCTACTGGTTATCAGAGCTACCTTAACTTCCTCATCAGATATCAACTGTGCCATCCTCTACGCAACCATCACCAGCTGCCAGTTATAAGTGAGATACTGCTACAGTATTTCACTGCCTACTGCTTCAGCGTCCTGCATCTCCAATGTGCTACAGTCAAGAACTACCTAGCAGGTATCCGTTTCGTTTACCTTCGCGCAGGTATTGATACCTGCCTCGATCACCCTACTGCACCTAGTATGAGTAGATTACAGACCTTACTTCGAGGATACAAGAAGCTGCATATTTCAAGCACTAAGAAACGTCTACCTATCACCTACAACATCTTGACATGCATCATGGCGGCATTAAGGAATGGAGTGTTTGGCACTCGGGCAGTTCCCGGAACTAACACATCATGTGCGCCGAGATTAGGAAAGCAAACCAGAAGTGTTTGATTCTGATCAATGGTACTCGGGTTATTAGTCTGAAGTCTACGTTGTAGGTTTAACTTGCGTCTGTATTGCAAAGACATTGTTTATATTGAAATTATGTTCCCTTATGTTTAATATAAAAAGGGATGATTTTGATCTAGATGACTTTTATAACCCGAGTAAAATCAAAGATGGTACTGAGGAAACCAGCTTTATGAATCTTAACAATGAACTTTTGCAATCAACCGTTAATGATTATTACGATGCCTTAAAAGAAACTCCAATATGTTGTGACTAGTAAAGGAATATTGCGACTGCGTGGCTCTCCGGATATTGATCTGATGAATTCTCGCACTCGTAAGCCCCTAGCCTTTTCTACGATAGCTTGTAAACATGGCATCAATATTGTTCGTAATGAATTAGGTTTTGTTGACTACTCACGAGAAAAACTTTCTGCGAAGACTACGAAGGTTCTTCTGGCTGTGCGTACTGAACTCGGTGTCATAGATAAAGATAATTTGGAAGAAAGCTCGAAGCTGGCCTCGGAGAAATCTTGGATACATACTACGATAATTCCACGTTACAGGTACCATCCTCGGAGTTCAGTATTAGGGAATTACGAGGCCTTGACAAAGCAATGCAAACAATGCGGGGAGAACTCATCAATACTACAGCCAAGCTATCCGAACTCAACAAGCTTATAGCTTATGAGGAAACAAAACTTGAACAGGCAGGCAATGAATTCAGTAGATGCCGCGAAGCTGAAAGATTGCATAACTTAGAAGACGAAAGATCGGCCCGCCTCGAAGCGGCTTCGAGTAATAGAAACGCACTTCGTTCACAAATCAGTCAAATTCAAGAAACTATCGATCAAGTCCTCAAGGATGACACTACACTGGCCGATAAAATAAAACATTGTTCAGAGAACAGGGGATAACCATTGCCAGTATTTTAACTGCATTGGGATTTATTATATCGACTTTGACTCTCGCATTAACCGGTGGTACAGGAGGTGGCACACTGCCTAGTGATTGGGGTGGTGTAAAAGATTGGATAAAAAAGCATTTAAAAGCATTAGGAGAAGCACTGGGAAAGCTTGCTGGGAAAGCTTGCTGGGAAAGCCGCATCTGCACTTCCCGGTATAATAGGGAGTATAGTTTCCTGGCTCTTGAATTATTAGCAAAGACCACCACTTGGCTTAGTAAAAACTTGTGGGCACTGGTCGTAGCAATTGCAGGGCTGTTGTACTTATCCATTAAAGACTATTTATCAAAATCATGAGTAAACCAGCAGCGACTCCACCTACTATAAGCGCTGTTTTTTCATCGATATGTTGTTGATTTTTAGCTGCAATATGTGGTGGCACCTGTGGTTGTGTATCAGTAGATGGTTGTGAAACATGTGGTGTCTGAGGCTTGACTATTCCTGTTTCACTTGTGTTTGTTTGCGTTATTAATTCGGTGTTAATATCTGAATTCATACCTGTTTTTTGTTGATCGGAAGCAATAACAATTTTATCATAATAGCTGATCACTTCACCGATCTTAAGTTCCATATTACTCGGAGACATGTATAGACCTGCCCCATAAACATAATCTACTTTGGATTGAGCGTACTGTAATACATCTTGATAACACTTTATAGAAGATGGTATGTCAACTGGTGAATTAATAGCATCCTCTACGTTTGCAAAAAAACTGTTTTTGCACATCGAGCGCCATCCCAGAACCAATTATTCCCGTTCGTGTTTGCGATTGTGCACCAAAAAGTGCCCATACATGAGTTCTTATTGATTCATTAACTCTTACAACTCCTGGGCTAGTAATATTATTTTCTGTTTTATCATTAAGAAATTCATTCCAAACGTTTGCGGTATCGTTCAGTTGCACAAATTTTGTAACAATATAAGCTAAACCACCCTTAAAACTCATAAGATCTCCTCTCCAATCGTTACTCGCAAGTTCCCAGCCATGATTAAGATTATGCAATCTTACAAAAAGACTGTTTTTCTGTAACAACTTAAATGGATTGAATGGTTGATGAGTTTTTTAAACTAAATCATCGCTTTCTTCTTTAACAGTTCTTTTTCCGCTGTACGGAACACCTCGACCATGGTTAAGTCCTTTAACCCTCTGGATGCCGAGTTTTTTTTCTGACGCACATTTTCCTAAGATCGGAAAAGTGAAGGTTGTGCGAGAATTGCACTCACGCGGCACTGGATCTACCTCTGGATATAAAATTACGCAGGGGTGGAGAATATTAAATTTCCTATTTGATGGTGTAGAGTTAACTGCAAATATTGAACTGGTTTAAAAAAAATACACTTCTAAGTGTTGCCCGAGAATTTTTTCTGCCTTGAAAAACAGTAAATTTCTCCGCTTTTTATCGAACACCGATATAAGTACTGTGCGACGATTTTATTTAGAGGTAATAGAGAAATGGATGGCCCTATCTAACCTATAACTTAGTCCTTAGATTCCAACATTCTCCTGAATGTGTAAGTGTAATTTGACTAATGTTGCATCATTATTAATGGAGCACTAGCCTTATCATCAAATTTTATTAAATACCCTAAAAATAACACCATTCCTTTTGACGTCATGGCTGGTTTTATGTCTTTGATAACGTCGGAAAAAGACGACACTGGTATTTTGATTAATATATATCTCCCCTAATTTTCGTTCATGGTATGGAAAATCTCGATGTGTGGAACGGAATTTGATGCTTTTTCGACACAACATAAAATGACTGCTTT
This sequence comes from Haliotis cracherodii, assembly GCF_022045235.1. Classification (NCBI taxonomy): domain Eukaryota; kingdom Metazoa; phylum Mollusca; class Gastropoda; order Lepetellida; family Haliotidae; genus Haliotis; species Haliotis cracherodii. The sequence goes on along the minus strand of NW_027266297.1, from coordinate 51,288,038 downwards.
CACCAATTAAATAACGTCTTGAATATGTAAACAATTAGCTAGTTTATCGTGTGTCTTAATTGGGCAAGACACACACATGTTTGGCATCAATTTACTTAATGAAATACCCAAAAGAATGTTTCAAAACAACCAAAATTATATTCAATATTTGTTCATGATTATATTATTTTTTCTTACACAATAAAAGATGCGAAGAAAGCTCTATTGGTAAAGAAATATCAGGATAATCATATACGTTTGAACCAACTGGGTACCTGGCATGGGCTATATTTTTATACATTTTACAATTCCTGGAGAAATAAAGTAAACTGTTTACTATCCTGTGATCACAATATTGAAAAAAGAAGGAAACCATTGATTATGTAATGCAAAACGAGAAGAATAATTCGTAAATTGTTTGTGACCAACGCGCACCTGGCGAATCGTTAGATATCACTGTTCTCTGTATCCAACGACATAAACGACTAATCCAAGACCAAGACATTTCAGAAATGTGTGCATATATTTTACCGAAAAATATTATCCATTTTGTTAAAGTAATATATTCAGTTTTAGTTATAAAATAAAATGAAACGGCTATTCATGGACATTGGTTATATGAACTTATAATATTTACGTATTACACATCCAAAGAAATACGTACATGCTGCAGTTACCTTTACACTTTATCTTGTAACACTTGTCCAGGAAAGAAATATCGTAGTCGACACTATAAACCTATCACATTAATTGTTATGTAAAGAATGTTCAAACAAACAGGAGATTATCAAAGGTTCGTTCATACATGTTGTGGCCTATATGTACGTATGATTTCATTTTGAACATTGACAAATATCCAAAGTGAAATGAATTGTGTGAAAAAATGTATGAAAGACATGCAAAATATTCACCATAACTGAAACTGTAAAAAGCATGATACAATGATGATCGTGTGCACTCTCATATAAGGACCTTCACCTCTAAGAAATTACCATAATATGTACAACAATGTTGACGTATGACATCACTACCTGTGACCCACTTTTACAAACTGGCGTATTCACTGTCAACAGTACGCGGGATTTTACGAGGGAACTTTCGTTGATTCAGGGATTGTAGAAACATAAATCTGACATGTAAGTAATCAGAAAGATTCTGAAAATCTATGCACTGTTATTTGTTGTCATAATTTTCATTGAAACAATCGGAAATAGTCAGAAATTCCGATAAATACCGTTGTCGTTGTGCGTGATTTTGCATCAGTCATGGCGTCAACCAGAACGGTAATTTTTACAACTTCTGTTGGAAATATCAAATCATTGCAATGTATCTATTTGAAGTTCCCTAATTCTTCCTACGATTCTCTTCCCATGCATATTCTGAAAATGTTGAGCCAATATCTTCAACGAATAGACGAATGGGTAGCTCAAAATAGGAGAAAATGCTACAGTGTGTAAAATCTGAATTTTGCTTTGTTTACATTTCAACCATGTGCAGTTTTTCGAGCACAGCGTTCGTTTACACTCCTAACTTATTTTGCTTGATTTCATCTAGCCACTTTGTATTGGTGACAAAGATCACTGGTCATTTGATTCTAAAATGTATGAGGAATTCAAGGATGTAGGTATCGCAGATAAGTTTGAAATATACGTGATGTTACAGGCGTCTCATAACCGGTGTACCTGAAACGTGATTTTGTAAACACTATCCAATATGGCGGAAAGTTAACTTCGGCGTTCGTGTTTTCGTTTTTTCCAAAACATTCTAAACGATTCTAGGGTTATCGGAGACGTTTTGGAATGATCATTGGTGATTTCATAAAAGACAGATACCCGTGATCACTAATATGCTATTTTTGAAATTCATTTCTTCGAATAAATACCCAAAATTTAGATTTCAAAACATGCTGTAAATAACGCCGTGAGTGGTGATTTAGTAATGTGTAAAAAATGGCGACATTTACGATGTACCTAATTTTCAGAGGTCATGTTCAGTACTTTTGCTTGGCCTAAAATACCAGTGGATGATATCACAGAACAGGGAATTTCCCACCTTATTTAAAACTGTAAAGTGTAGTTGTGTGGGTGATGTATTTTGAATTATATTTGACTTCAAAGTGAGGGTTGTAGAGGAGGGACATATATGTCCCTCTGGCATCCAGGGGGTTAATACCCCAATCTTTACTAGTAGAAATATTTAATTCCTGACAACTACGCTCATACGCGAACCTATTGTACGGATTATTTGTGGAATTCCATGCTTGATCCTGCGGTAAGGGGGCACTAATTTCTTTAAGAATACGTCTAATCTGATGGTACACGTGAAATAATAAAACAGATTTATTTGGTTCAAATCATGGGGCATTAAGAGATACACCACATCCTGTTTTTTGGCACACCATATGGCAAAGTTTAACTGGTTCTGCCAAAATTGCATTTGATTGTGGAACCAATCATGCACTATTTTATCGCTAGTTGCTGTGACCCTATATTTTCAAAGATATCAGGGTATTTAACCAAAAAATTAGCACCAGAGGCACTTACTAAAATGAAAGTTGATTTCATATTTAAGTTATGATATAGTATCTTTGTATATTTAATATGTTTGTTACACTCCAAGGAATAACAAATGGACAGTCTATTCAACTATTTCGCGCTATCAATAGCTGGTCAACTTGAAGTCTCTATCTGTGATGTAACGTATTACCAGCGGTGGACCAATATAAGTGCTGCAAGAAAAAATGAGATGGTATTACTAATTGAAACCAATGGTGGAATCAAACCCATCATTATACCTGATAGGTATTACAGCGTATGCTCACACAATGATGAAATTTTTAAGCCTTTGGGAGCTAGTCTCACACAAAATGAGTTGAATGGGATGCTGATTTTAACCCCTAGAGAAAAGGGTGTATAAATTCCCCCATACTTATCAGCTTCACTTGGACTTCAAAACGGAGGAGGAATAATATCTATACCACCCAACGAAACAACACATGGAGTTAAATTACCTGATTTAGTTCCCTATTAAGAGTTGTGCATCCATCTTGATCAGATCAGTACAACAGATAATATTCAACTCGAAAGTCCTTCAACTCTGCTAAGAGCTATTCCAGTCAAAGATGAAAAATACAATAGCGGTAGAACGGAATCTTTCTCATCATTACAATATAAAAAGTTAACTCTCCATATTATAAATAATGGTGGATTCATTGGGCCCTGGAGCACATAACCTCAGACAATGTAATACAATTGCACTTTCTGATCTTGCAGACACAGAAGGATTCGGTAAACCCGGTATCGATGGTAAGTTATACGCTTTACACTTACAAGATAATGTATACAAGCGTAAAGAAGTTACATTCACAGGTAATCTAAGAGATTTAAGTGATGTCGACGTTAGTAGACTCAATAAAAACACTTCATACAATCTTACTCTCAACGATGATAATAAATGGACTATGATCGAAGAAAAAATCGAGTGGCTATTGAATATCGTCATTGCCCCACCATATGTGATGATGGGTAAGGCACATCAATTAACTGAAATAATAAATAGTGGGATTGTACTCGGGGCTTATATCCCATCAAAACAAAAAAGTGTGTTAGTCTCTCCCCTGCTAGAAAACCCAGGTCATATGTTATTGAGTCGTCCAGCAGTAAAAAAATGATAGTTTAAATTTGGTTACTGAATTCAATGATATTAAAGATAACTTGAGTGCAATACCTAATCTTTCTACGCTTATTATTGAGGTCTTGTTTGGAGATGTACCGGTAGATGCCTTCGAAATATTACCAGGTCTATCAATTAAATGGCTCGAGAAACACCAACGTCAACTTTGCAGTATTATTTATATTGGAGTATCACCCATTGCAACCCTTGAGGGAGTCCAAGTTATTAAAAGTGATAGCATTTCTCTTACTAAGATATTTATGCCATATAATATATATTTGATAAGGTTGATGTATACTCTCAATACATTGAAAAAAGATCAATTAAAGACTATTAGATGATATAATAATATACAATATGGGTTTATATCCGGTACTCGATGAAGCATCTGAAAAGATGGATACTGTTGATGAATTTCGATTACATCAAATAAGCGACATAAAACATCGAATAGAGAAGGAGAGGAAGATGAGACTTGGATTGTATAAAAAGTACCGCAGAGCCGTGAATGCTCTCGAAGGAGTTGACACTGCACTTGTAACAGCTTGCATGGGACTCAGTGTAGCCAGTGTTGGTTTACTATCAACTATATGGAAATAGCCGCCAGAGTCTCAGGACTGGCCGGAATAGCAATAAAATGTATTTCTCGTAAGTTGCAAAAGAAAGCATTAAAACATGATGATATTTGGATACTCGCCGAAGCAAAGTTGAACAGCATTGAGGATCTTATTTCAACAGCAATGGCTGATTGTAAGATATCAGAGGATGAGTTTCGTTTAGTGCTGTCAGAACTCACCAAATACAACGTAATGAAGCAGGTGATTTGATCAAATTTTCGTAAGACCAGTGGTATTAGCAAAGATGAGAAAAAAAAGTTCATAGAACAGGGGAGGCAACAAGCGCGTCAATTATTCCGAGCCAAAATCAAAGAACTGGTTGGAGATAAAAAATAGATTGTTTACTATCGTTGGATCACATTTAAACGAATGCTTACATAAGTATATAATGATGGAGAATGACAAACCAATCAAATGGCGAGAATTACCACAGGGTATATATTATATCAGTGATGTCAAACCAACCCAATATGGTCATCAATTGTTTCTTTCCAATTTCGAAAAAGAGTCTGGTCTCCTTGTAAAATGAACAAAAAACTTAAAAATGTTGAATATCACTTTGTTCAAAATAATGGTATGTGTATGTGTAAAAATAATAGAGAATATTTTCATTACAATTTAGTTTAGAGTCATGACGATCGTTGAATTGCATCATCATTTTTCCATAAAAAGTTCCCTCTGTAGTAGCAGTATAGGTATATAAATCTGGCTCCAGTAGAAGTGGTCCAGAACTGTCATTGTCTATACTACTCAGGGTATTCATTGCTATGTACCGTATTGACATTTAACCCTCTTGGTGCCACGGGACCATATATGATCCCTAACGTTTCACACCCGCATAGTGCCAAGAGACCATATATGGTCCCGTGAAAATGCCCTTTTTAAACCGTGAATTTAGATATCAAACACTGAGTGCACAAAGTCAAAATTATAACCATCATCACCCCCAATCATCTTAGCCGTTTATTTACACGTTTTGTATATTTTTATCAACTATCGGTAATGGCGGAATGGTCAGTACACATGAGAAAACGACAGTGTATTTTTCCATTACATTTATGACGTTAATTGAATGAAATTATGACCATCATCACCCGAATCATCTCAGCGTTAATATCGTGTAGTAAAGTGGTTACTGTGCTTCTCGATTTTTTTCTGCCATGTTGAACTTCATGCGAATGAAGGCATTTTTTTAATATGCACCCATGTCACATACACGTAACTATTATTATATCAGACAGCCAATTTGAAAAAGAAATCTGATCTGATGGGTCAGAAAGATTTACTTGTCCCCACTGTACATTTATTGGGGTAAGAGTACTAACGTTTAGTCGGCCACGGAAGTTTTTTATTCAAGTATAGCATTTGTTTATCAACTGTGTGTCATGGCGATTTAGCACGGCGCTAGAGACAAAATGACAGTGCAGATTGTCTATTTGTTTATGATGCTGATTTACAGAAAATATTCAAATCAAAGATATGGAAAGATAGCTATAATCATTAATATTAAGGTGGTAAAGTGGATATTTATGGGCAGGAAGTTCATGACCAAAACCTAAACATTGAATGGCCAAGCCCGATGTGTTCGACAAGACACCTTCGCATCATATCTGTGCTGCAATTACTTGTCTACCGGTTGTCCTACATGCTCGCCCGTTCAGACAAGTAACTGCTACTTTTTTCATATGAAATGACCAAGAGTCATCCGTGATTGCTCGAACTACCTGACCATGTGAGTGACTTGCCCTAACTGTTTCACATTTTGTTGCAAATGGAGATTTCAAAAGTGTGGCTACGACATCTAACGTGAGTCGTCGCCATATTGTAAACAAATTGTGTCAAGGTCAGTTCCACATGTGGTAGCTCGGCCCACGTTTCTGTCGTTGGTACATGCGATACAAACATAATGCAACTACTGAAAACATCAACATAACTTCTACAATGACGACAGCAATACCTTTTTGTATTTGATTTAACCGCTTATGGATACGCTGTGCTGTTAAGTTCAATTTCGATTTGTTTTTCCTTTCATTGAAACTGTGATAATGGCGCTGTGTTTGGTTTGCTGAAATAGTATTTTCCATGAGTCTAATGTACATGGTACATGCTGTGATTGTAGAAGATAATTGATAACCAATTGTGTATGCATATATATCATCCAATACACATTACTAATCTCTTCAGAAAATGGAATATATTATCAGCTCATATTTCCAACACTCTGCCATGGATATTAGATCTAATATTAATATTAGATTTACAAATTATTGATGTACACTGTACTTTCGTGTTTTATTTCGTTACAATCTGCAATTTTATTTGAATAGGCTTATAGACGGTCAGTGATTTCCCGCCGCTGTGAATTTGTCATCTGGACAGGTGCGTGTGATTAGACTTTGCGTGTTTTGACGTGGATGACGTCACATGAAACAGCTGATCTAATGTTGTGGTAGTATAATGGATACATATGGTTTCATTTTCCAAATAACAATATTCTCTTTGACTGAACTAGAAAGCATATCTAGTACATCACAACTGGAAAATGTGTACAGCGACCGACGAGTGAATGAGACTGCTTATCATTTGACTAAACATGTTAGAATATTTTCTAATTTTGGTATGTTGACATGTGCTTTTCATATCTGTTTGAAGGCTTGATATTCCAAAAAAATAATGTACATTTCGTTGAGTAAGGGAATGTATTTTTTTACAGTGATAGCTGTCAAAATGGATCCAATATTAAACAACCTAGATTTTTAATATTTTAGCTTCATCCATTAGAATCTCGAATGGTTCAATTTATAACATCAACAGTAAAAGTAATTAGATCTACTCACAATATATAGTTAATCGATTTCTGAAAGACAAAATGTTTTCAGAGAAAATGTGATTTCGATTTGATGCTTTATATAGTTTTATCTATGTCTTTTTTCACTCGGCATTATCTAAATTACCAAATACTTCGATCAGTGACATAGTAGTAATTACTTTGTTTTGTATCCTTAGTATGAAATAGATTTCTTTTTAAATAAATATTTGTCTAAGAGCAAAATCAAAGCATTCTTGTGGTTATTTCTTCACCATTTTAATCTGTATATCTTCCCTCCAAGCTGTGGTTTAGCTAGGCCAAAATTAAGAAAAAAAGGAAAAGACATAACAACTGAAAACCATTCACTAGTATATTAAAGATTTTGCTGGTTAAATTTTCGAAGTTCAATACCAAGAATATATGTTTCCTTTTATGACAAATAATTCCATTACTTTCATTGACCTACGATCATTATCTATTTCAAACTTTTCCTTTAGTAGAATGGGATGGAATGAAAAACAGGTGGAAATAAACTATCACCTATGTCCTTAAATGTACATGTACATACCAATAGCTAGGTGTAAATACACTTCTAAAGTTGTATCTATAAATCAATTGAATAAATGAAAGAAAAAGTGGTATTTCATGGACTGGCCTTACAAGTATATTTTGAGCAAAGGTCTAAGTAAGGCAGCCAAGTGCGAAATACTAGCTGAGACGAGGATGTATGTTTTCTGGTGGTCATAGTGAAACAATGACATATGGGGCCCGAGTTGACAGTGATCGAAAATAGATTTTTAAAATATATTTGCTGCCAATGAAAACGTTTCAACCATTTTGATTGAATCTACATGTACTTACTCTTGGGTGGTATTACGTTAGTATAATCTTGTTAATTATTAAGAAACAATAATGATGCCCGATATTGAGCGATGTCAATTTGAGTATTGTTAGGGCTGTTTAGCGATCTTTCACATTTTGTCCTTTGAAAATGTACGATGTCAATTACCCTGAAGTTGTTTTTATCACTAATAAAAGAGCATGGTCCTTGAAACATACATGGACGTAACCGGGATTTCTTCAAGATATACATTCCAAACTGTCATTTGTTTTGTGACATAATCTTTGAAAAAGTCTGCATATGAATTAATCACGACCACTTCCGTCAATTTTGTTTTGACGTCAAAAACACACACAATTTCATCAGGATTTTTTATCGGTAAATATAACTCAAGGAAAATTCTCAGTAAATGTGTATTTCAACATAAATGTCATATGTCTATCACTGTTAGGATATGTACTTGCCATGATATGAATTATTGGACAATTAGATTTTAAACAAGGGCGCTTACTTGACTTTGCTTGCCATATTCGGGTGCTTCCATATTACGATTAATGTAGAAAAGTAGGAAACTTATAATACCAGCACTTTTATCGATTGCTAGGCAGTGCATAGATCTTTTTGATTTGGTGACTTTAGATACTGATGGAAAGACAATCAACTCGAGTTGCATGTTATACAATTTGGTTACACTGTGTGAAGAAATAAAGACGTTGTAACACTTTTGATACAATGTATACGTTTTTGAAACAGCGACGTCATCACAGTGCGGCACTGAGCTGTATGCAGGCTGGCTGACGTCCAGGCACCATGAGGGTAATAGACTATTCCCGATTTTGAGCTTATTTGCAATTCATCTTCCTCATTTGGAGCCAAACGTGCTGTAAGCTGCATTGTCGACCAATCGACCATCTAAAATAGGATACGGCCATATGTCCGACAGTAAACAGTAACCAGTCTAGAATGTAGTCAAAACATCATTAATATAGCCAGACTCAGTAACTCCCGAGTCTAACCCAACACAACAAACCAAAAGTGCTCTATATTCACCTGTTCACGAAATAGTCACAGACTTTCCATACAGACAACACGTTGGACTGACACTGAAGCTTACACTTTTCAAAGGTGTGTACAGTGAACTCTTCTGCATATGAGGTAAAGATTATTTTGGATTAAAACTGCTCCTTGCCAAAACGGTCCCATATTTCGCTTGAGGAAACGGCCCCACTCACTGGCGAAACGGCCATGTGAGTGAAAGCCTCTTGAAGAAAGGATGATTTGTTTTACCCCCTCTCTATATTTCAATCATTCATAAAATAGCATCATGGTCATGATCTAAATTTATCGTCGTATATGTCACAAACACTATATATTTAGATATATTTAGATCTAGCTGAAGTACAGATCATTCAAAAAAACATCGCCATATTTTTAACAAGTAAAATATCGCAGACACTACAGTACGCAAATGTATTACCTTTAAGCTCACTGACCTTATTATAAATGGTTTTGGCTCCTGTATGGCCAAAGCAATCACAATAAAATGGCGAAAACAGTCCTATGTTAAATGTATTATGTTAACAAAAATGAAATGGGCATAATTATTGAATTGAGTGGGTTTTAGCAAAGACGTATATATACGTCTTTGGTTTTAGCAATATTCCAGCAAAATCACGGCGGGGGACACCAGAATGTGGCTTCACACATTGTACCCATGTCGGGAATCGAACTCGGGTCTTCGGTGTGACGGGCGAAGGCTTTAACCACTAGGCTACCCGACCACCCTCATATTTATTGATACAATGCAAGTTCTGTTATTCTAAAAATACAATGCTATGCTTATTCTTCCCCGCCCGAAGGCGTGGAAGTATACGGGAACGGTTAATTGTGTAGCATGTACGTCGACATGTTGGTTTATTTGAAATTTCAAACCACGCATTTACCGAAACGAAACATACAAATCGTGTGCGTGGAATCTTGATGCTATTCTTTTCCAGCAATAAGAGATATTTCACAATCGTCTTGCTATTCTGAGACTTAGTCATGTTTCGTAATGCAGATAACCCATGAAATGTATTCATTTTGTTTTTAAAAGAGCTAAAAATATTTAGAGGAAATATTTATCTCATTTCGTTAAGTTAACCGGTCTATATTTTGTAAGAATAAACTATTGCGCACTGAGCGATTAACTCCTTTAGCTATAGGCGTAGTATAGAGCTTTATTAAGCACTGACCTTGCAATGCTGTACATCGTATCTTATTCAAGCTGTATCACTGAGAGTGAGTGATTATCCCCCTTATCCGAACAGCTCTATTGCGCATTACCTTTGCAATGTATCGTAAGTTATTCAGGCAGATATCGAGAACGGTTCCACGGAGGAATTTAGGTCAAGCCTATCAAATATCACGCGCACTCAATCTTTCAACTTCACATTGCTGTTGCAACATATTGTTCAACAGGATTAAATACCAGTTCTATAAAGTATGACTTTGTTCAATAAATAACACATGTTAAACAACGGGTTTGATATGAGAAATTTGTAATTGGTTGTCTTCATAATCACATGTATGTCCCTTGCTGTGCATAGTTGAGCAGAGTATTGTTTCAAATAGTTCACTGTATGTAATGTATGATTCATACCGTTTCATGCGGCGGTTTACGGTTCTGCATAGTTTATTGCTTTGACAGTTGTTTTAACTTCCGGCAGAGATTATACACCCGTATATGTTCTTTGCTTCTGGATACATAAGAAATCAACAGGTTGGTCTAAAGTTTGCAATTATTTTCCTAAAAGATAATACGGTTGCATGATATCTTCACGATGTTTGGGTTGAACATAGTAACATTCTTCTAAACATACTTCAAATCTAAACCGAAAGCAATCACAACACAAACCCAGTTAACCAAACGGAACTGTATACAAGAGTGAGTGATCGAGGGAGTTGGGTTTAACATCGTTGAATAGTATTCCGTGTCACCTTGATGTGGGAGGAAAGTCCAAAGTAATGCAGGTCTTAAGCGTTCACCGCTTTGGTGAAACCAACGAGCACGGGTTTTGTGGGGATTGCCTAAAAGTCGGGCCGGGCCGGGCCAAGACGGGCCAAAGTGTTATCGGCTAATTACTTCATTATCGGCGATCATATCTACATATTATTGATGCAACATACACACATGACACTACTGAACAATCACCAATCCAAAATGTGCAGCATAATTAAGTAATTCGAAGTAAATCACTTAAAAACTAGAAAGTGGAGCTATGTGTTAGCGTCGCTGATCTAGGTAACATGTAAAAGAGCTATCGTTAAACGAAATACGATTTGACACGTATCAAATACTTCTAGCTATCGTGATACGAATTTCCACCTGTCGGCATAGCGTTTATATTATAGGAACGTACTATATCTCAGTAAATACCACTTTATAACGTCACTGTTCATCGTATTTAAAGCAGACACGTTGGTTAAAGTAGGCATCTTCTCCCTATACTCTCAACAGTCACACAGTTCGCTCCGACTTGGCCCGGGCTGTCAAAATCAACTTTAAACAGACAGATGTATCTTCAAATTTGATCATATAGATTAGTGTTATATCTACATATACACCACTTTATAATGTCACAGATCGCAGTATTTAAAGAAAACAAGGTGCTCAAAGTGAAGCCCTTTCCCCTCTACATTCTCAACTTCTGACAGAGACTATGTTGAGAATGTACAGGGGAAAGGGCTTCACTTTGAGCGCCTTGTTTTCTTTAAGTACAGCCATCTGTGACATTATAAAGTGGTATTTAGGTAGATATAGTACTAGTCTATTGATGTGAATCCATTTGATGATACATCTGTGAGGTTTAAGTTGATTTTAACAGCCCGGGCCAGGTCGGACCGAACATTTCTGACTTGGATTTTCTTAAGAAAATACAGTAAAAATGCTTCACTTTAACGGCGCAGATTTCTTTAAATGCGATACACCTGGACATTATAAAGTGGTGTATAGGTAGATATAATACTAATCTGTAGATGTAAACACATCTGAAGATACATATGTGTGTTTAAAGTTGATTTTGACCGCCCGGGCCAAGTCGGACCCAACACAAGCCAAACACTTCTGATAGAGACTATGTTGAGAATGTAGAGGGAAAAGGGCTTCACTCTGAGCACCTTGTTTTCTTTAAATGCAGTGAACTGAGACACTATAAAGTGGTGTATAGGTAGATATAATGCTAGTCTATAGATTTAAAGACATTTGAAGATAGGTTTGTGTGGTTAAAGTGCATTTTGACCGTCCGGGCCAAGACGGACCTAACACAAGCCAAACACTTCTGATAGAGACTATGTTGAGAATGTAGAGGGAAGAGGGCTTCACTTTGAGCACCTTGTTTTCTTTAAGTACAACCATCTGTGACATTATAAAGTTGTATTTAGGTAGATATAGTACTAATCTATAGATGTGAATCCATTTGATGATACATCTGTGAGGTTTAAGTTGATTTTAACAGCCCGGGCCAGGTCGGACCGAACATTTCTGACTTGGATTTTCTTAAGAAAATACAGTAAAAATGCTTCACTTTAACGGCGCAGATTTCTTTAAATGCGATACACCTGGACATTATAAAGTGGTTAATAGGTAGATATAATACTAATCTGTAGATGTAAACACATTTGAAGATACATATGTGTGTTTAAAGTTGATTTTGACCGCCCGGGCCAAGTCGGACCCAACACAAGCCAGACACTTCTGATAGAGACTATGTTGAGAATGTAGAGGGAAGATGGCTTCACTTTGATCACCTTGTTTTCTTTAAAGACGATGTACTGAGACATTATAAAGTGGTATATAGGTAGATGTAACACTGATCTATAGATGTAAACCCATTTGATGATACATCTATGTGTTTAAAGTTGATTTTGACGGCCCGGGCCAAGTCGGACCCAACACAAGCCAAACACTTTTTATAGAGACTATGTTGAGAATGTAGAGGGAAAAGGGCTTCACTCTGAGCACCTTGTTTTCTTTAAATGCAGTGAACTGAGACACTATAAAGTGGTGTATAGGTAGATATAATGCTAGCCCATAGATTTAAAGACATTTGAAGATACATTTGTGTGGTTAAAGTGCATTTTGACCGCCCGGGCCAAGTCGGACCCAACACAAGCCAAACACTTCTGATAGAGACTATGTTGAGAATGTACAGGGGAAAGGGCTTCACTTTGAGCACCTCGTTTTCTTTAAGTACAACCATCTGTGACATTATAAAGTTGTATTTAGGTAGATATAGTACTAATCTATAGATGTGAATCCATTTGATGATACATCTGTGAGGTTTAAGTTGATTTTAACAGCCCGGGCCAGGTCGGACCGAACATTTCTGACTTGGATTTTCTTAAGAAAATACAGTAAAAATGCTTCACTTTAACGGCGCAGATTTCTTTAAATGCGATACACCTGGACATTATAAAGTGGTTAATAGGTAGATATAATACTAATCTGTAGATGTAAACACATTTGAAGATACATATGTGTGTTTAAAGTTGATTTTGACCGCCCGGGCCAAGTCGGACCCAACACAAGCCAGACACTTCTGATAGAGACTATGTTGAGAATGTAGAGGGAAGATGGCTTCACTTTGATCACCTTGTTTTCTTTAAAGACGATGTACTGAGACATTATAAAGTGGTATATAGGTAGATGTAACACTGATCTATAGATGTAAACCCATTTGATGATACATCTATGTGTTTAAAGTTGATTTTGACGGCCCGGGCCAAGTCGGACCCAACACAAGCCAAACACTTTTTATAGAGACTATGTTGAGAATGTAGAGGGAAAAGGGCTTCACTCTGAGCACCTTGTTTTCTTTAAATGCAGTGAACTGAGACACTATAAAGTGGTGTATAGGTAGATATAATGCTAGCCCATAGATTTAAAGACATTTGAAGATACATTTGTGTGGTTAAAGTGCATTTTGACCGCCCGGGCCAAGTCGGACCCAACACAAGCCAAACACTTCTGATAGAGACTATGTTGAGAATGTACAGGGGAAAGGGCTTCACTTTGAGCACCTCGTTTTCTTTAAGTACAACCATCTGTGACATTATAAAGTTGTATTTAGGTAGATATAGTACTAATCTATAGATGTGAATCCATTTGATGATACATCTGTGAGGTTTAAGTTGATTTTAACAGCCCGGGCCAGGTCGGACCGAACATTTCTGACTTGGATTTTCTTAAGAAAATACAGTAAAAATGCTTCACTTTAACGGCGCAGATTTCTTTAAATGCGATACACCTGGACATTATAAAGTGGTTAATAGGTAGATATAATACTAATCTGTAGATGTAAACACATTTGAAGATACATATGTGTGTTTAAAGTTGATTTTGACCGCCCGGGCCAAGTCGGACCCAACACAAGCCAGACACTTCTGATAGAGACTATGTTGAGAATGTAGAGGGAAGATGGCTTCACTTTGATCACCTTGTTTTCTTTAAAGACGATGTACTGAGACATTTTAAAGTGGTATATAGGTAGATGTAACACTGATCTATAGATGTAAACCCATTTGATGATACATCTATGTGTTTAAAGTTGATTTTGACGGCCCGGGCCAAGTCGGACCCAACACAAGCCAAACACTTCTGATAGAGACTATGTTGAGAATGTACAGGGAAAAGGGCTTCACTTTGAGCCCCTTGTTTTCTATAAATACTGCGATCTGTGACATTATAAAGTGGTATTTAGGTAGATATAATGCTAGTCTATAGATTTAAAGACATTTGATGATACATTTGTGTGTTTAAAGTGCATTTTGACCGCCCGGGCCAAGTCGGACCCAACACAAGCCAAACACTTCTGATATAGACTATGTTGAGAATGTAGAGTGAAAAAGGCTTCACTTTGAGCTCTGTGTTTTCTTTAACTACAGAAATATGAGACAATAAAGTGGTAAATAATTAGATATATTATACTAGTCTTTAGATATAAATAATGTTAGGAACTTTAGAAGTGCTTGGACAGTTATTAACACGTGTCGTGTCAGTCCTTTGACATTCGCGAATATCCACTTCCAGAAAACATCCTGTGTTGGTTTAACACGAATGAGTAAAGGTTAATTACCTTAACACGTTAAGTAAGTAAGTAAGTAAGTCATAATCATCAGTTTATTACATTGTTGAAGGTGCATTTTTATTCAAACTCAATTAAATGAGCAAAAACTATACGTTTGTGGAAATTTGAGACCTGCCTAGATATGCGCGTTTCGTTTTATTATTCTGCTATCCATTTTTGATATTACCCGGCCCGACTTTTCTTGGCCCGACTTTTAGGCAATCCCGGTTTTGTGCTGACAACAAAATCGGGGCGAACCGGGATTCAAACACACTGGGGGCACGGGTGGCCCAGTCGTCTTAGGCGCCGTGATTCGCTCTGCAGAGTTGCGTCCCTTGGGCACACCAGAAGCCTATGATTGTGGGTTCGAATCACAGTTGGCCCCGATTATGTTTCTAGGTTTGTCAGCACCATACTCGTGCTCTTGGGTTTCGTCTGGTAAACGTCTGAGACCTGCATCACTTCGGGCTTTCCTCCCACATTAAGCTGACACGCCGTGATATAACTGGAATACTGTTAAAAGCGGCGTTAAACCCAACTCACTCACTCAAACACACTGTCTTACGTTTCTGGCGTGCTCAAGGGACACAAGTCTGCATAGCAAATTGCAGCGACTTCGGCGACTGGGCCAACAGTGCCCCTGTACACAACTGTAAGAAACTATCATACAACAAAGATGTTTTAGATGAAATATGTATTGCGGAACATTCCATGAAGAAACAGTGGCAATATTACACTATCACAAACTACAAAATACATGCACAATAAACGACAATTAAAAAACACAGGTACATTCAACACACAGGAGGTACATTATAACAATTCTATTTCAAAACAAGTGTATTATAATGATATGGAAACTATGAGAATTGAGCAAAACTATGGTAATATTGTGATATGATTTTGGAAGTTGTTTCTGGATAACTGTTGGTAAAATTACTAAGAACTGTTCCTTTTAACAGAGTGTACCAAATTCTTTATCGTGATTGAGGATTATTGGTGATTCTCTTTCTTGGATGTATTTTATACAAGACAGTGCGTAATGTTGCTCATCTTCTGAGACATCACATGTTTCACAGAGACGTTGTTCCAATGGGGTTGGTGTTTTTGTATATCTAAGAATTGTTCAATTTTTAGTTTGTGATTACTTAAACGGAGTTTTGAGAAAAGTGACCTATGACCTTTGTTTTTACAATATGTAAGATAATTATCAATATTTATAGATGACTTGACCAAACTGTGTGTTCTTAACTTGCTGTTAGATAAATAGGAATCCCTTAATAATTGCGTGAATTTTTACATTTGAACTGAAGTTTATTTACAGTGGATTCATTACATTTTTTGTGTTTACTATTTAAAAAGTTTGTTTTATTTAACCCAACCAACATTTTGACCATAAATATTGATATTTGCTGCAAAGGCATGTTTAAGAAGGATATTTGTTGTGTTGTCTATATAGGACTTGTAATCATATTCTTTAATTGGTACTAATAGTGGGTATATATCAAGTTCTGACTGAGAGGCCCAGTTTTCTTGCCCGCGAAGAGATCACCCGTTTAATAAACATATAGCTGTATTACACATTGTGTAATACCAAAACGCGTGCTTATGTACTCTCGGAACACGTTTCACGAACCAATATTGAAAGCTCTCATCATCTCTTGGCTTATTCGACATTGCGTGTGGAGATCATAGATCACTGAGAGGAGCTCACACTCTGGCGCAGTGGTGGGTACCCGCAGTGGTGACTCAGCATAACACCACTGCCACAGGCTAATTTGCATATCACGTGACCGGACTTTTATCGTGTTTGTAAACAATCACGCTTTTTCAGAAATCAGTATAGAACGGACTAATGCAAGTATTAAGGGGCGCTTTACATATTGTTTTGCATATTTATTTAGATATGCTACTACCACTACAACTCTGATAGTGAGTTGCATAACAATATATATTTATACATCAAAGTGACCGTATCGCTAGCTCTCATAAGCAATTATCACTAACATAAGAATTCAGCCCTCCAATGACTGTCACGCTAGCGTCATGTATAAGTCTTACAGACCCATCATCCTTAGGAATAGCACCAAGGGCCGATACTATTTAGGGTTTGGCTTCACAAACGCCATAATTCCTCAAATCAAGTTCTACCAACAACTGCCTTCCACTTTCTCCCTCTGCTCAAAGGCTGACTTATGGTTCTGCTGAAAAACATTCACGTCACACTTATCAGGTACAATATCAACAATATTAAAAAACCATTGCAGACCCCTTTCAACAACAACTCCCTATCTTCACCATCTCGAGTCAATAACCTCTCCCATGCCTCGAAACGAAGGGAGCCAATCTCTGTGCTATCTGCTGTTCCTGAGGTAGCCCGTTTTTTGCGGACTGATACCCTCTCTTGTCCGATGTTTGCGGCCCGGGTGGTGGGGATCTGTGCTTTGATGCCCCATGGGAGGGGGCAAAACAGATGGCGCAGTTATGTACCAATCTACACCTTGTGTCATTGTCAGCCCTTTTGCAGCCCTCCGCATTATATCTGCGAAAGATTTTCTTTCCATCTGGTGTAGACGGTCCCCGTCGCCTGCTTGGAAAACTGAACTGGGTAGCAGAATTTCAACCATTAGACCACTGACTATGTTGACCCATTTCCCGGAGGGCCGCACTCGTTGGTCCATTTGGTTTAGGAATGAGATCAGGTTGTGGCAAACCCCACGCAAAACCCTCTTTGCACTGTGGCTCACGGTATTCGTTATCGAACAGAAGGACACTTTTCCAAATATTGTTCGCTGCCAGGCGCATCACTGTTGTCATATAACTCACATAGCCTGGTCGTTCCTTTGACTCCAGTTCCATCATTATTTGGAGGCTCCACTGTTACTTTTCCCAATGCCTGCTTTCTTGGTCCCCCAACATGCACCTTTGCACCCCCGCCAATATCAATCACGTTAGTTTCCTCAAGAATATCCAATAGGCAGGTCCATACGTAATCAACAATGTTCTTTGCTGTTTACCTCGAGACTGTTCGATGTGTTCGCCGCCTGCTGCTTGACCGAGTCGGGACAGCATATCTCCCTGTCGCGAAGCTCTTTCAAGGTCGATTTTCCTTTGGAGTTCTTCCTTACGCTTACGAAGTTGCAGTGCTTTAAGTTCATTTTCCATTTCAATCACACTTGTTTCGAGTTCATCAATGTCGTCACTAATGTACGTTTCCGGCACAGGCTGTGTTGCGTTGACGTTGTTTGGTCTCCCGTGACGACGATACAATGCGGTTTTGTCTTGGGCAAGCCACCGACTGCCCCGTTAGCTTTAATGTCGTCTTCTTCCTCCGTCTCATTGGACTTAAGCGCCTCCAACATGTCGTTGAGCCTTCCCCCTGCGTTGTTGCGTCTTTCTCTACTTTTTGCCATGCCCAGGGACCTAAGATCAACCACGATTAAACGAAATTGCAAAAATTGCAATGCGAAAAACTGCCGCCATTTACTTTCATAACCGGAAATAGCCAAAACGAGACTACTGACTAAATTCTTAAAAGAATGGGCTGCGAAACGAACCATACCGTAAAATGAATTTTATGACAAAAATAGAATCTGCGACAGTGAGTTGCATAACAATATATATTTATACATCAAAGTGACCGTATCGCCAGCTCTCACTCTCCTACCTAGAGTTTCATGCGACCGGCAGCCAGCAATTAAGCCTGCAAAGTAGTGTGGCTAGCTCTCCGTTGGGCTTCCATGACAGCACGTAGAGCCGTACAGCCAATGTAAACAAAGGATAGCCACGCAAAAACAAGTAGATTTTCACGCATTAGGATACTTTCTTTCGAACCGTAACCATTCTTTGACATTTGTTTATGAAAATGTGTAGACTTGTCAAACATGAAAGGATGAAAAGCATATGCAATATCTTGAATGGACTGTGAAAGATGTGACGAATCGTCACATGGCACTGGCCTGTGGCAGAGGTACTATGCTGGCTGCCGACGCAAGGAACTCTGGGTAAGAAAGTGAGATGAGCTTATGCACACTCGATGACCTCAGCAACCTTGTTTCTAGACTTACGTCACATGGCATTGTTTCGCGGATGGATCTTGCAACAAAATTCAACAAAATACGTCATCGGGTATTGTGACGTGATTGTAAACTTTGAGGTGCAAGACCCCGTTCCAAGGCGACCGTATTGTACCGCAACGACAGTCGTTAGTCCAAGTTTAAGTATATTAGTTGTGATAACCTTAGCGCTACGATAATTTTGTGGAACGGACGCCTGAATTCTTAGGTGGGCCGTTGTATGGTATTAAATTCATAGTTTCAACTTTTGACGTGTTTGAAGTATTATTCTGTTAAACTCAATTGGATTATGCCGTGGATCGTGTAGGTGCCAGTCTATTCACACTCAACAGTATAATTTTAAAAACGTTATAAATGGGCAAGTAATAAATAAAATACTAAACTCGCTCCCGTGTCAAGCCAATTTTATGAAACTCGTGAATAGTTGTGGTATATGACTCGCTTTCGCTCGTCCATCTTCCCGAGTCAAGAGAGTTAACTGACTTTAAAAGTCCAGTTTCCACCCTTGCCGAACTAGGCTGGAATTCCTGGGATCGATCGTAGCGCCACCAATGGCTGTTACGAGTTATGTCCCTTCTTTGCCTCTCCAGTGGACCAGATTCCACCTCTCGCATCACTTGCATTTGCTTCATACAAAATGGCGGCGCCCAGTCAAGATGATCTGATCAACAATCAATATCTATATTTGTGATAAAACGGGTCTTACTTCACGAAGTGCATCAAATCATGCGAGCACCTTGATTTAACACTTGAAAATATTTGGAAAATATCTGTTGACAACGAGCTGGCGGTGCACATGTTTTGCAAATCCTGCAATCGACCGAACTCTGCATGACGATTTACGAATCGGATTTCGATTTCAGTGCGCGAATTTGATTGGACTATTCATAGACTTGTTAGTCCAGCCAAAATGTAACTCCATAATACCAACCTAGTTCGGCAAGGATGGAAACTGGACTTTTATAGTCACTAACCCTCTTGCTCGGGAAGATGTCGCTCGTCAGATACCAGAACTATTCACTCGTTTCATAAAATTGGTATAACACGGGAGCTCGTTTAGTATTCTATATTTATTACTTGCCTGTGAAGAGATCACCCGTTTGATAAACATACAGCTGTATTACACATTGTGTAATACCAAAACGCGTGCTTATGTACTCTCGGAACACGTTTCACGAACAAATATTGAAAGCTCTCAACATCCCTTGGCTTATTCAACGACATTGCGTGTGGAGTTGATAGATCACTGAGAGGAGTTCGTTTAGTATAAGGGTAACGCTATTTTTCAGGGCATTATCATTTGCAGAAGCCCGAGGTCTTCCATTAACTGCCCTGACGAAGGAGGGCAGTTGAAAAGACCGAGGGCTTCTGCAAATGATAATGCCCTGAAAAATAGCGTTACCGTTATTATAGCTAAAATGGATGGAATTTGTTATCAAATAAAAAGAAGCAACAATATCGGTTTTGAAACATTTTCAGCAATCAACACAAATGTCACTGACCCACTTTTACGAATATGTAAACGTCATAGAACAAACCAGATGACGTCACTATTGAAATTGACGTCACCTATCCCTACCCTATGACGTCACCTAAAACGGGCGTGATAATGGCCCGTCGTCAAGCAATATGAGGGCATTATCAAGTTACAGTGGCCCGCTGATTTCTGATAACACGCGGGCGGTTTAATGATAATTCTATCCATTTTAGCTAAAATATTCTATATATCTACATTGTAGATATCGCTGCAATGAAATTGCATCACAATGCTTTGCTGACCATTGTAACGTCATTGGTTACTATGACGTTACAATCAAATGACATCACTAACGGCTCTGCTACCGAAGCTGTCAGCAGTACTTTTTACACGCAAGATACTACATATTACTGTCTTCAAACTGAAAAAGTTTGATGAATGATTTTGGATGATAAATAAAATCTCACCCTCGTGTCTTTTGATATCAAATAATTCAACTCGAGTTGATATATATGATATCAAAAGACACTCGGATGAGATTATCTAATGGTGTATCCAACTATGATAATTTTATTATATAATGTTATCGTTTCATTCAGGGGCGGTCGGGTAGCCTAGTGGTTAAAGCGTTCGCTCGTCACGCCGAAGCTCCGGGTTCGATTCCCGATATGGGTACAATGTGTGAAGCCCATTTCTGGTGTCCCCGGTCGTGATATTGCTGGAATATTGCTAAAAGCGGCGTAAAACCATACTCACTCACTCACAATCTCCCTGGGTGTTTGTGGTGTTAACCCTTCAGTTGATGGATCGGAGTGTCAGGCTCGTTGACTTAAATTCGTTGATGCATATTTTATCGTATACCAATTGCATAGATTGATACTGTTAATCACTGGACTGTCTAGAAGACAAGACTCGATTATTTACAGACCGCCTTTATATATAACTTGAATATTTCTAAGTGCGGCGTTACAACACATAGAGACACAAACAGCCACAGCCGCGTGCGCGCACGCACGCACGCGCACGCGCACGCACACGCACACGCACACGCACACGCACACGCACACACACACACTTCTAGCACCACGTGTTTATCTGAATATCTGAAATAATATCCAATTAAAAATGTGTTCATCTATAACGTTTCATTATAAGTGAGTACGTATATACATTTAATATGAGGCCCGTTTTTCTTTACCATTTACGCACGGGGCCGTTTCAGCCGTAACCCCTTTCCAAAGGACGCTGCCTAAAGGGCCCGTTGTCAAAATAGCTATATAATAATGAGTTAGAAACGGCCCCGTAAGAAGAAAAAGAAAAAGATTATTTGTTTTACCTCTCTACACCATATTTCAATATATTATAAAATAGCACCGGGTTCATTACATTATCTGCATATTTCCACTTCCCCCTCGGGATCGTTTTCACCACGTCATGGGGCCGTTATCGCCACAGCAGGAGCTGTTTTCGCCATAACCATTTCCAAGGACTTCAGTGAGCTAATACATCGAGAACGGGGGCAAAGGAGATATTGTTTCCCCCAGCCACGAGATGAGAGAAACATAATATTTCACTCGACACATGAAATATCTTATTCATTATATACTTTGTGTGTAGTTGTCTACGGGAACATTTCATTATATCTTTACAAATGTAAAACATGAAATGTAAATTCTCCCTACCTTACACACGTGGACGGTTCACCACCCCTTGTGTTTGCGACTTAAAAAGTAGTTTCGTATTTGCAAAATCTTAAAAAATATAAACAAAAGTATACAAAAATATTTAGGGTCACGGAAATTCTTGATCATATGTTTGGATATGATTACATACATAATCAACTGTGAAATTATTAAACAAATAAGCTAAGATATGTATTTTCGAAGTGGATGAAAGTTTTTACTTTTATATATTTGAGTGCAAACGTCATTGTCGTTTTTTAACTTGTCGCAGCGACTGAATGCAGAGCTGTGTTTAGAGGACACCATTATAAGCGTTGCACGTTGTTGCGATGTGCAGTGTTACTTGATACTGTGCACTCTCACTAATGGCACTAGTCTGTAGGACTCTGTTATTGTAAGAGGGAAATGCGCCAGTAAATTAGTGTCTTTCCTGTGGTAACTTCTCTCTCAGGGATGAAATTTCAGATCTTTTCGTTATCTGATCGACCGATCGTCTGCTGTAATAAGTTGGTGTTAGGTCTTTCAAAATAAAAGAAATGCGATCTGATTGGATCTAATCTGATCTGAACGTGTTTTCATCATAAGAGACACAACTCTTGTTCTACATGGGGTGGCGCCACGATCGAGCAAAGAAACGTAGGCAATGGAATTTCATATGGTAGATTGACTGATTGAGTATGGTCTTAAGCCGCTTTTAGCAATATTCCTGCAATATCTCGGAAAATGGGCTTCATATATTGTACTCATGTGGGGAATCGAACCCGGGTCTTCAGCGTGACGAGCGAACGCATTAACCACTAGGTTACCCCATATGGTAGAAACTATTGGCTTGGATACAGGACAGTGAACACACTTGTCTCGGGAAGATGGTGCATAGAGGACAAATGGCACATTTCCTAGGTACATGTGTATAACGAGTAATTATTATACATTTTCAGATTAAAAACCCAGCCCGCCTGGAGGTACCAGTAAACCCTCATGCATCTCGCGCGAGAATCTCGCATGTCCGTGAGACTCACGCTTTTGGGCCCCACATCCCGTGCATAAAGCAAAATCTCACGCTTCCGTTAAATTCAAAACCATGTTGTTCTATTGATAAGATCAAATATCTTGGTATCCGGTCAAGTGGTATGTTGGGGCACGTGGGGACAGAAAGTTCACCTAACTTTCTGATTGGCCGAAATATTAAATTGCTAATATTGACTAGAAACGTGTTGAAACATTTTGTGATTGAATTTCAAACGAACAAAAGCTTAAAACTTTTGAGCAGGTGCATTTCTATCTATCATGCTACACACAGCTTTGCAAATACCACGTGACGACATTTGGAAAACTTCCCTGCAACATATATAATAAATGATAAATTTGTATAGCACATCTTATCCAGATACTCCCTGACATCTTGTGATGAGCCTGGCAGCTCTATTTCGAACACCCTGTAACATGTCCAGATGATTTTGCTGAATGCCATGCAGGAACGGCTACAATACTCTGACCTTCAAGTGACGAATGCATGGACTAAGCATTTGACAGAGTTTTTGTCCACATATATCCTGACTTGTCGGATATTCGTTATCTGATGGTATGCACTTTTGCAGATGTTATTCACTTGGTTTCTCAAGCTGAATGTTGAATCAGGGATCCGCCTAGATGTCCTGCATGAGTGCTTGGTTGAACAATACTGTCCCTAACCCCTATATTGGGAAATTGAATCTTTGGGCGGCATTAGTTTTGAACTTTCGATCAGATTTCAGTTTGTCATCAATTTGAGAAAGTTTGTCGTAATTGAACTTTCTGGAATGTCTCACTAACCGATGATGGTGACAATGGTTTGAGTCTTAGATAGAGCTGTGTATCATCAGCATACAGATGGAAACTGAGATCATGTGATCTTGCAATTCTCCCAACTTATAGGGTGTATATGGAGAAAAGTTTTGGCCCAAGAATAGATCCCCGTGCCACTCCAAATTTCAGTTCGCTTGTATCTGATCTCACTCACTGAATTACGAATTATCTCTGAATGGTGGCGTCCTTTAAGATGAGATGTCAACCATGATAGAGCCTCATCAGTAGCACCCACCTCTCCGAATGTAGCTTCCTGATGAGTGTTGAGTAGTCCATTGTGTCAAATGCTTACAGATCCAAGAAGAACAGAATCGCCGATACCCTGGAATCAGCAACTTGAACAACTACCATCTTGGTAATTTGTACACGTAGCAAAACTGTTTCTGTGCTGATTGCAGGAAATTTCAAGATTGTTGTAATGCATGTGTTTATGCAGTGTAGTCGCTACTATCCACTTAATCAACTTGGAAAGGAAGGGTTGATTTGAGACTGGGCGATAGTGTTTAAGAACTTTTCCATCTCGTGATGCCTTTTCAGTACAGGCATGATCAACACTTCTTTCAGTGCTGGAGGAACCTTGTTTTGAGACAGGGACTGATGTACTGTTGAAGTGAGGTTTGGCAAGAGAACACCTTGATACTGTTTAAGCAGATACCATATACCGGTATATGGTCTCTGGTTTAAGTAACAATGCTGGACAAGGTCGAGACCGCAAGATTTTGAGGGACTCATTCCTAAAAGTTTTCCAACTTATATACCTGCAAACCAATGCTCTGTGCAATCTCATTAAAATCAGTTCTCAGTTCTTGATACAGCTAACCAATGAGGACATCCCTTTACGGGTCACGTCAGAACGACCTTTCATCCCACAATTCAGAGGGTCCCTTACCAGATCAGGAAACTTACAGTCGCAACCTCGAAAAGGTTAACACGGAGTATCAGGCAAACAACATTTACGGGCTTTACGACTGATTCTGTCAAAATCACGGTCTATCTCTCGCTTCAAAGGGGAAAAACATCTGAACAGACTTTACATAGGCGTGGGAAGTAAAGCCATACCGTTTAGGAAATCTAAT
The DNA here is from genome assembly GCF_022045235.1 of Haliotis cracherodii. NCBI lineage: Eukaryota > Metazoa > Mollusca > Gastropoda > Lepetellida > Haliotidae > Haliotis > Haliotis cracherodii. Next base: position 51,262,858 of record NW_027266297.1, on the reverse strand, counting down.
AGACATTCCAGAATGTTTTTTTTGTTCAGTTTATAAATTTTGAATCGAGAATCGAGAAAGTATTTTTCAAAGCAAAGTCTGGAATAGAAGTTGCCAATTGAAACTAAGGCTGTACAACTCGAGAAAACTGTTTTCTGATTGGCTGATGTCGAGTATTGTCAGTCATTTCATTCTGACTTGACCTGTAATTGGATACACTCGAGCTACGACTGAGATTGTGCTCTGGTGTAAACAAATATATATATCACAAGCACGTTCAATACATTCGTTTTTGTCGCTGTTATTGTAATTATTATTCTGAGTGAATTTAATATGTGGGGCAGTTATATATTTTGCATTTAATATACACCTATTACTTTTAAAAAACTCGGATAGTATTCTTTTTATTTAATTCTTCATTCTATTGAACAATATTCTCACATTTGCAAATAGGTGACATCTGATGGAGCTCAGAATGAATCTTTTCTTATAATTGTGAATGAATTTAACTTAACACTCAAAAAATTAATTGCATTTGCGTTTGGCGAAGACAAAACGTGGATCTGGGTTTTGTTTGTTTAAGGCACCTTTAACAAATACTTTATGGGTATTTGTTTAAAAAGGTATATCCACACAGGCACTGCTCATTCTTGTCTGTTAGATGAAGGTTTCATATAACACTGCATGCATGTGAGTGTAAATCTTCTCAAATATAATGGACTTAACCACTTCCAAGTACATCTAAACATGTAACTATCTGGATTTTCCTTTTGTAGCCAATACAGTAGAATCATCTTGAATGCTTTCACTGTTGATGATGTTAGCTAGGAAATAATTACCTCAACTATTGAAAAATAACAACAAAAATGTTTCAGTACTTTATGTTCAATTCACCTGCTTCAAAACAGTAAAATCTGAAAAAGAATATATATGAAGTAAATTCGAGTTCACCAGATACAATAAATCTAAGCTGATAACATCATTACATATTTGCATTTGTCGTTCCTTCTACTAAATTCTTTTTGACTTAGCACTTGTATACTTGTATCCCCTTCATTTTGCTAAACGTTATTCTATCTAATGTGTATTGATAGTACACACAATATCAGCCACAATACTTCCTCGTTTGAATTGCTTTTAAATGTAATTAGCATCTGTTTTCGTAATTACAAATGACATTAAAACCGGAAGTACAAAAATGGTTACAAACGAACAACGGCCAGAACAACGGGAATTCTGTTTCAGAATTCTAATAAAATAAGCATTTGTTTTCAGAAACCGGATATAATCCAGACTAGAAGTACCAATAACTTTGTTTGCCACAAACACATTAAAGCATACCAATAAGAATTGTTTGTTTGTTTGTTGTTTAACGCCGCACTCAGCAATGTTCAGGCAATATGACGGCAGTCTGTAAATAATCGAGTCATCACCAGACAATCCAGTGATTGATACGATGACATGCATCAACCGAGTCAGCGAGCCTTACTCCTTAAGTTGCCTCTTACAACAAACATAGTCGCGACAAGCATGGGTTGCTGAAGATATAACAATAAGAGACTGTGGGTGCTGGCTGTGCAAACGTTAATGCAAGAAGCATACCAAAGCATGATATAAGGGATATAAATTTGGAGAGGTTACTAACCTCAATGACCTAACTAGGATCACCTACAATTTTAAATATGCCCCAAAGACGCCCAACCAGCACAACAGCGTTTTATAAAAGAAACAACAATCTGTGACACAGATATAATAATATAGGTAAAATATGTAACAACAACTGGAATACAATTATTAAACTGTTACAAGGCAAATATTGCATTAGCACTTGTCAAGTGATAGTTGCTACTCATGGGAGGCCACAGACGTTGGCAAGCACTTGCAGAAGATTGGACATTGCTAATCTCGTAGTCACACCATCATCATAGTGGCCTTTGAATGTATGGACGACCAGTCACCAAGGGTGTGTATGGCTTCAAGCCACTATAGGCGCACAGGAAGCACCCCTCTCGTCTGAAGGAGAGACATGATTATTTCCTACTGCCCCGAATGTTCCTTGTCTACAGCTCCAATCAGCGACTTGAGGCGAAGTGTGAATGCAGAATACAGTAACACATTGAGGCTTGGTGAATTTAAATCATTATGGTGACCTCATGCTTTTCTTGTTGCAGTTGATTCTGAACCAGGAAGTCACATAGCTTTCTCAACGTGCATTTTGACCAAGTAAAACAAACTGTCCGCCCCTTATTATTGTGGGGAACTGTCTCAATATATAATTGTCAGAATTCAAGGCGTCTTTAAAATATATTTGATATCTTTAATAAATACAATCCATATCTACCACACATTTCACTATTAGCCAATAGAAAAAGCACACCTTGATAACCTATGTATTTGGCATCCAATAGGTCCCAAAGTTATACATATATACACTGTATCAGTAGAACTAGGTGTGTATCAATGTTGCCTACTTTAGTAAGTTGGCAGTTCTTTGGATGTCTGTTATGTAGGCACATCGGAACTCACGCACTCGCTTGTCCAGAAGTTGTGTATATTCTCGAATGGTCTGTAATCGTGAACTGCGCATCAACTGAAACTTACAGAGTTCATGGACTGTGTCCTTACTCTCATAAACTTTAGTCGGTCCTCTGTTATTGCAGCTGACCGATTCTCGTTCATGTAATTCCGGCTGGGATGAACGTGTGGCCTTGGTAGAAAAGCGTTGCTCATGTATTTTGTCTGGATGATTCATAGCATAGCTCATTTCACAAGAGAGTTTCTTCATTTTGGAATGATATATGGTTGTGCTTCTGTATTCGTGAGGATTGAGTACATCAGCCATTCCTGGATCTCTATGTGAGGCATTTTCCACACTATATCCACCTTTGTTGACTGCAGGCGAATACTGTGGCGATTTCTCGTTTACGGTTGTCAAACGCAATCTCGCTTTCGCCTTTCTTGCTGCACGTTGGAGAAAAAGTATCCTTTGAGATTCAATGTTTGCAACATGGACCCTTTCTGCATCCTGTATGCCTCTGATAGTACGTCCTAGTTTTTTCCTGAGGTCATTGTGCACATTATACAGCTGACGAGAGCGCATCATCTCATAGAGTTCGTGGTCGTGTAGGAAATTCTCTCTCTTTGACAGTTTCAGGTGCAGAAGGAATTTACGGGATTTACTGGCAGCAGCCATTTTTACAATTTACCACAAATAGAACAGTCTATCAGGAACTGGCAAGGAAATGTTAACTGAACAGTGTTTAGGTACAACCGACCAGAGTCGCTGGTTGGTTTGATAAAAGGCTTAGTTTTTGTATTTGGTAACGAAGTTAGCCTTAAGTAGGTGTCCCCAAGGCCGTTTGTTTGACTGACCCTGCACTGATAACAAGTTTATGAGGTAGGGCACACAGCAATATAAATGTCATGGCTGGCCACTGTTGCTAGCTACCAGTTAGTGTGTGACTTGGGTGTTAAGCAGCGTTAGATTGTTAAGTTTTCCTAGTGTAATTGTGATTTACAATGACAATACTCCCAATGTAACATTATCTACTGCAGATTTTGTAAATGTAGTTATAAATAGCCAAGGATAATGTGAATGAAAACTATTCAGTGTGGTATTCGAACTGTAACGCTAAGTGAGTGAGTGTGGTTTTACGCCGCTTTTAGCAACATTACAGCAATATCACGGCGGGGGACACCAGAAATGGGCTTCATATATTGTACCCATGCCAGGAATCGAACCCGGGTCTTCTGCGTGACGAGCGAACGCTTTAACCACTAAGCTACCCGACCGCCCCGAGAAAACTAAGAGAAATTAGGTGATTTGTACAAAGTGGGGTCGCATTAGGGGTAGTGCATACCAAAGGAAGTATTCAAACTATTTAATGAAAACAATGTGTGTCTAGGTGGGTAAGAGAAATTTATTTGGGATCAACATGTGTTAACTTTGAGTTCCTGCACTTAATGCCCCTTTCGCACTGTTGCTATTTTTACAAAGTTGGGTTGCAGTAGGAGTAATGCATACCAAAGGAAGTATTTTTCACAGTATTTCTGAAAACAATATGTCTGGTGGCGGGTGGGGTCGCTATGCTAAGGTGTGCCAATATCTTATCACTTCGGACTTTCCTCCCACACTAAGCCCACAAGCCCTGGTATGACTTAAATATTGTTCAAAGTGCTTACACAGTCAATACAAGTCACCGACCAGCATTAGTTATCGATCTTGCTGCAAAGAATTTTAAGTGAGATGTGTAAAAAACGCACATGGAACCTGTTTACTGATGTTTAACACTTGTTGAATAGCTGCCTTACTGCTGATATGGCGTAAAGCAATAGTTACTCACTCATTCATGTTCAGCTTGCATCATGTCCTAAAACAGCTTTACATTTGACAGTGGAAGACACAGCTTTGTTCACAAGAAAATTCAAACTTTTCGCTCTTTGACATTCCTGATTTCTGAACGGATATACTAAATATGAAATTCCCCAGCAAGGAAATAATTTGCAGTTTGAGTGGAAACATAGTCTAAGATGTATACATCCCTTTTCTTAAGCTCATGTATATTTATGTTTTTGTTTTATTAATCTACGATTTATAAAGGTCCTGTTGTTTATTGTGATGAATTATGTATTATTATAAACATGTGACAAAATGTCCAGCAGCATTGCACTGTTGTTGGTATTAGCCTCATACCACACTTCAACCTGAGGAACACACAAATTATGTTACATTAAGTTCTAAATGGTAGCACCCACAATATAGAACGAACTATTTCGGTGAAATAATTTTGATAAGAACCGGAGGAAAGTCGGTTGGAAACAGTGGAAAGTGCACGTATGCCCTCTTTAGCCACAACCACGTGGATAACATTTAGGAAACATATATTTTCTGGACTGGTATTTTGGACATCAGTGAAGTTGAACTAACATGTTCGATGCCACTGTATTTATGTTGTGGACACTATGTCACCAAATGTCTCAACACATCAAATACATCACTGAACTGCACATCCTGGAATGCCATCCGATCCTGGACACCTTGTCAGAGGATGGATTCCATCTAATGTCGCGCACTGTACCATAGCAGTCAAAAACATGGTTTAAGATTTGAAAAAGGAAATGAATTGAAACCAATATTGTTCATATTGTTTTAAACATGCCGGTGTTGATTAAATATTTTGGGGAAATTATTTTAATGTAAATATTATTTGACGAACAAAGTGTTTGATGCCGTTTTAATGCCTCTCGTATCAAATATTCCCTTGTAGACCTTGTATCACAGAGGATCTTTCCAGATGAATATATATACAAGCTTAACATTAAATGCAGTGATGCGATACTACAGGATTTAAAGCCAGATTACAAAGCTTTGCATGCCCATGCCATGCCGATAACCAATTTCCTTTTTGAGGACAATCTGAATGATAAGATCAGAGAATTGTTCTATACCAACATACTTGTGCTTAAGATTGGGTCAGCAGACCAGTATCACCTAGAGGCAGGAGGTTTCCATACGAGAGGTAGTGGAGATTGTTCTGTTCAGAGATTTATCATCATCCATACCAATACTCACACTACCCCAGGCAAGATACAAGCAACGATGTATAGCTGGTGGGTGCTCAGGACTCTCCCGTTGCAGGCAGGCTTACTAGGTTTCTTCAGGATTGGGAAACATTGACTAGTGAAGAACATATTTTGCAAAATGCGAAAGGGTATATACTTCGGTTTGCTGAAACACCCTCTCAGGGGAAAATCTTGAATCTAAAGCGGTTGAACTATTGAATAAAAGAACACATTTCAAGATGGAACACGAGCTGTGTGCCCTACACCTTTTGATATTGACTTGAAGGAAGCCCTTTACTCAGTTAGTGTTGTTTCTGAAGATAGAAAGTTTCTACGATTTATTTGGAGAGGTGTTACTTACCAATATCAGTACCTGCCATTCGGGTTGATATCTGCTCCAAGAGTATTTACAAAACAGTGAAGCCAGTTTTCAGTGGATTAAAAGTCTTGATTACCTGTCAGCGCCGCACATAGATGATTCACACCTACAAAGTGACAAGCCTAATCATATTTGAAAAGTGAAGATGTCCCTAGATATAAGCTGGAGAAACTTGGTTTCTCGATAAACTTTGAAAAGTCAGTGTTAAAACCATGCGAGGTGACTGTGTTCCTTGGTTTCACCATTTAGGCTAGGAACATGACTATATCTTTCATAGATAAGAAAGTTAATAAAATACTTGAAAATTATCGGGACATTTGTAAACAGAACAAAATATACTCAACAAAAAAAGTTCCAGTGACACCAATATTTTTTTGTATTTTTCAAACAAGTAAAGTTTGGTTTCCAATATTAAAGTACATGTATGGAATCAAAGACACAAAAACGCAACTGCTACAGAAAAGCATGCATTCCATGCAAAAGTTGACGTTTATGCAAGCCCCATGCATTTCACTACCCAAGAATGGGTATAAAAACGTGTGCGTTAACGGGATTCCATATGCATTGTTTAGCATCGTGCTAACCACTCAGAAAAACAACAAAATTACGCAATTATTCAACATTACGAAATGCCACGCCTGTCCGAAAATGAGCGTATGCGAGCCATTGGTATGCTTGAAGCAGGATCGAGTTAACGTGATGTTGCAAGACAATTTAACGTCCACAAAAAAAACCATTTGGTGTTTATGGCAACATTGGCGAACAGACGAATGCAGTCAGAGACCATGCTCGGAGTGGCAGGCCACGTGTAACCAATAATCGACAAGACAACTGGATTCGAACAACACACCTACGAAATCGATTCCAGCCAGCAACAGTGACTGCAAGAAGAATCCCTGGCCTTCGACGAATATCTTCACAAACCTTACGTCGTCGCCTCAGATGTGCAGGGATTGTCGCCAGAAGACCCACCAGATGTCCCATTTCGACAGGAAACCACCGTCAATCACGTCTACAGTGATGCAGACAGCGTCTACACTGGACGGCCATGCAGTGGGGACAAGTTCTATTCACTGACGAGTCTCGTTTTCAACTCAGCCACAGCGATGGACGGATTCGAATGTACCGACGTCGAGGTGAACGTTACGTCAATCTTTTTGTCATGGAAGAAGATCGGTTCGGGGGCGGCAGCGTTATGGTATGGGGTGGGATTACAGCAAGACAGACGACGCGTTTGATAGTGGTAGAGGGAAATCTTAATGGAGAGCGCTACCGCGACGAGATCATCGTCCCTGTTGTTCTACCCTTTTTCTTGTCGTCATGGCCCAGGCATTACCTTTCAACATGACAACGCCCGGCCTCATATTGCTCGACTTGTTCAGGATTCCCTTCAACAAAACAACGTAAATGTCATCCCCTGGCCGGCTCGCTCCCCTGATCTATCACCAATCGAGCATATGTGGGATGAGATGGATCGGCGCCTTCGACGTCAACCACGTGTTCCACAGACACTCCAGGAACTTCGAAATATGCTCCAGCAGATATGGACAGATATCCCACAGGACATTGTGCGACGCCTGGTTCATTCCATGAGACGAAGATTTGTTGCTTGCATCGCAGCCAGAGGTGGACACACACGCTATTGATTTGTAAATTGACATTTTGGTATTTTCATGTTTTTTATAATGAAATCACGCATTTTCTGAAGTCAGTATGGCAAATTAAACCATTTGAACAGTTACAGGAGTCTTTTATCTGTTGGAAACCGAAAGTTTTTTCAGATTTGGTAAAAAACATAACTTTGCATTAAAACTTATTCCATGTCACAGGAACTTTTGTTGTTCAGTATATGTATCTGCCATGTTGCAGAGATTATTAGAGTTACAGTTATGTGTTTTGGGCCACTGTGTATTTATTGCACAGTTGGAAATTGAAAAGTATGAAGCTTCGAAAGCAGCGAAAGGTGATTAAAGTGCTTCAGGGGGCAAGACGCTTTCCTGAGTGTATAGTCAAGCCATGATTTGTCTGATTGTCCCTTTATATGTCTTTTCTCCCTTCAGTGTTTAGGGGCCAGTGTTGCAGAGGATACGGGAGGACAGAGCAGAGGGCCTGTTGGTACTGCCGAGGTGGCACATGCAAAAACTGGTATCCAATTGTATTAAGAATGTTGGTATCTCCACTGATTCTGATTCTGCAAGGATGGAGAACACTTGTCTTACCTTCCAAGGATATCTTCATCGTCTTCACAAACAGATGCATCTGATGGTGTGCCATTTGTCAAGATGTGTTTGCTGAGACAGGGGTTGTCACATGACACCATTTACATTATCATTAATCATAGTCATCGTATCCCAATTGCGTGGATCGATGCTCATGATGTCACTAACTGGATTGTCTGGTTAAGACTCGATTATTTACAGATCGCCGTCATATAGCTGGAATATTGCTGAGTGGGCGTTAAACAACCAACCACCCAGCATTGTCAATATACTTAATTATCTAGAACTGAGTATTTGCAAGAGGACAAGCTATTAGTATGAGTTTTATTGCTACTGATCGAGCAGTGACTATGGAGACTATTTCTAGATGGCTTAGATTAGAACTGGCAGCTGCTGGTACAGACTCCTCAAATATTCAGGGCATAGTACAAGGGCCGCCTCCAACCACGCAGCACAGAACCAAGGAGTTCAGAGTCAGTGTATCATGGCAGCTGCAGGTTCATCATTAGCAGAGGTGATGCTCGTGGTTATAATAGTCTGGTGGAGAAATAACAGTCACTTGAACAAGCTGTACATTCTTCAGTAAAGTAGTCAGAGTGATTAACATTAATAATTTGGGAAGTATTGTAGATCCAGCAAGTCATTTATTGCTGCTGTGATCAATATTTCAAGTTTATTTCTAACTTTTATAAGAATTTGGATATTAAAGGGGACGGTGGGGTGGGGAAGGGCGGAGCCGGTTTTCAAACACACAGCTCACGATGTTATGTACAAAACCCACTTCAGCCTTCATCTACTTGGAAAAGAACTTTCATTCAGGCTCAATAAAAGACCTCAATTTGGCCATTCTCATCAATACAGAGTATTCCATGAGCAAAGCCATAATCTCTGACAGAGTGGCATGAGCAGGAGAAACAGTATGTCTTAACTCTTATATTTAATAATCATTTCTACTCTTCTATTTCAAGAGGCCATTTCATGCAAGTCAGTGTGTTGTATCCTTGGACAAGGTTATTGACTCCGTTCGTCCTGCTGTGATGTGACTGAAACAACTGTTTTCTACGATGTGACTGAAACAGCTGGTTACTGTGATGTGACTGAAACAGCTGTTTACTGTGATGTGACTGAAACAGCTGTTTACTGCGATGTGACTGAAACAGCTGGTTACTGCGATGTGACTGAAACAGATGTTTACTGCGATGTGACTGAAACGGCTGTTTACTGCGATGTGACTGAAACGGCTGTTAACTGCGATGTGACTGAAACAGCTGTTTACTGTGATGTGACTGAAACAGCTGTTTCCTGCGATGTGACTGAAACAGCTGTTTACTGCGATATGACTGAAACAGCTGTTTACTGCGATGTGACTGAAACAGCTGTCTACTACGATGTGACTGAAACGGCTGTTTACTGCGATGTGACTGAAACAGCTATTTACTGTGATGTGACTGAAACAGCTGTTTACTGTGATGTGACGGAAACAGCTATTTACTGTGATGTGACTGAAACAGCTGTTTACTGCGATGTGACGGAAACAGCTGTTTACTGTGATGTGACTGAAACAGCTGTTTTCTACGATGTGACTGAAACAGCTGTTTACTGCGATGTGACTGAAACAGCTGTTTACTGCGATGTGACTGAAACAGCTGTTTACTGCGAGGTGACAGAAACAGCTGTTTTCTGTGATGTGACGGAAACAGCTGTTTACTGCGATGTGACTGAAACAGCTGTTTTCAACGATGTGACTGAAACAGCTGTTTACTGCGATGTGACTGAAACAGCTGTTTAGTGCGATGTGACTGAAACAGCTGCTTTCTGCGAGGTGACTGAAACAGCTGTTTTTCTGCGATGTGACTGAAACAGCTGTTTACTGCGATGTGACTGAAACAGCTGTTTTCTACGATGTGACTGAAACGGCTGTTTACTGTGATGTGACTGAAACAGCTGTTTTCTACGATGTGACGGAAACAGCTGTTTTCTGCGATGTGACTGAAACAGCTGTTTACTGCGATGTGACTGAAACAGCTGTTTTCTGCGAGATGACTGAAACAGCTGTTTACTGCGAGGTGATTGAAACAGCTTTTTACTGCGATGTGACTGAAACAGCTATTTACTGTGATGTGACGGAAACAGCTGTTTACTGTGATGTGAACTTCCCATTAAAGCATCATTTACCTTCACTTGGTTCAAAGTACAACATAAATATATACCAGGAACACTATTTACATTTATACAGAAATAATATGTAAAGAAATGATGTGTGGAATTCAATCTTCATAGTAGGGCCAATGTCCCATAAGCATCGATGCAGACACATCAGCTTCTGGGTATACTGGATAACAAACACAAGATTGTCTTCCGTGGTTTCCTTTACCATTCATCTTGTGAGGCGTGCACAAGCCGTTGCAGATTCTTGGGACGATGAGGTCGGATGCAAACCCTTCATCCCAGAACATTCAAAAAATGTTCAATCGTTGACCTTTCTGGGGATATGGCTGACCGGGTCAATGTTGTGAGCCCTTGCTTCCTCAAACAGTCGACCGCAACACGAGCTCTGTGGGGATGTGCACTGTCATCTTGGAACTCAAGTTCTGAGCCACACTGGGCAAGTGGGATGGCCACTGCACATACAGTTTGGTCCACATAACTGGACCAGTCATGTTCCCATTAACGATAATCAGATCCGTCCTGTTATCGTATGTGAGCGAGTGAGTGAGTGTGTTAGGTTTAACGCTGCTTTTAACAGTACTCCAGTTATAAGTGTCCAGTGTCAGCTAAATGTGGGAGGAAAGACCGAAGTGATGCAGGTCTCAGACTTTTACCTCTATTATCGTATGTGATGCTAACTCAGACCATGATGCTCCCAGTACCGTACCTATCATGCTCTTAGACTGCTGCCGGATAATACCTCTTCATTTTCCTTCTTTGCAGCCGATCAATGAACCATGTGGCTGTGATATTTATTGTTTATTTGTTTGTTTGTTGTTTAACGCCGCGCTCAGCAATGTTCCAGCTATATGACGGAAGTCTGTAAATAATCGAGTCGAGACCAGACAATCAATTGATTGATATCATGAACATCTATCTACACAATTGGGAAACGATGACATGCATCAACCAAGTCAGCGACCCTGACAACCCGATCCCGTTAGTGACAAACATAGTCGCCTTTTACGGCAAGTATGGGTTGCTGAAAACCTATTCTACCACGGATCTTCACGGGTCGTGACGTTTATTGGCACATGCCAGTTACCACTATGTGCAATATGCAAATTTTGAGGCGAGTTGTATTCTTACAGCTGAAATGGCAGGGGGTTCCCTTAAATATTGTCCATTACAAATGTATTATAAATAGAACAGGATCTATATCAAGGAATATATTTGTATTGTCAAATGACAAGAATTAACAACAACATCACAGTTACGCTCTAAATGAAAAAAATGAAGGTATGGCGTCCAGTTTAAAGGATGGGTCCAGTTATCGATGAATCACCATATGTATATAGCACATATGTTTATACATATGTGTTATTAAGTCATCGGTGTACAGTATATCATGTGAGGTCAAAAGCTTTCCTAAGTTCTATTCAGTTCAATAGACTTGAAAATCAATTACTTTAACCTTCCGAATCCCGGATTGTCAAGTGGCACATGCCGAAAGTAGCTTTATCTATTTCAGTAGCAGTTTTATTGTACAGATTAGTTTAGAATTTAGATTTAGTGTGTGTGTGTGTGTGTGTGTGTGTGTGTGTGTGTGTGTGTGTGCGTGCGTGCGTGCGTGCGTGTTAGTGTTTGGAAACAATTGCTCAACATTACATGGCTTTCCTTACCACCTGAAATGCAAGACATGGAGGAAACATAAGCAATATATCATGGCAAATGCCTTTTCATAAGCATCACTGCATTTAACAGTATATCACACGTTGTCGAGGAATCTCCTAGCTGCCATGGTTAAAAAAAACGTACAAGGGTCCCTCTCAATATAACTTTGTCTCTCAATACTATCATGTCCAATCGCACGCTACACTATCGCATTCCTCGCCATATGACAACGTCTCCTCGAAATACAATTCGCGTGCCGTCGCTATAGTTGCAGTAGCCTCGCTATATCATGGCGTTCTCTCGCAATTCCCTTCCTGCATTGCGCATTTCGTATGTACGTCAACACTGTGAAACTAAGAGCAAATTTACCAAGTCATGCCTAAGACGGAAGTGAACGAAAAGGGTCGAATAGGTGACGGACAGTTACGAAGGTCACGGGTTGACCTGGTGTCTACCTTTCGTCACCACTCGCCCCTTTCCGTAACCTGCACTATAACTCGGCATCGAGCGGTATATTACCTTAATCATTATGCAACGAGTCGACAATATTCTTTTAGCTATGCCTGTTTGTGCTTAGACGAAACCCAGTTGTCAAAATGCCAACGAGAGTCGCTATTCGGCTTGTCCCGGAATAACACGAGTTGGTCACGAAGGGGTGTCTCCGTTACTTTAGTCTACGAAAGCTTACGAGTGATGCCGATGCCATTCGGCACACTCGACCCAATCCGTAATCTACAAGATACCGAGTGGTGAGGAATGAGCTGATATGGGGCGAAATGAACAAGTTTTCAGGCGTCAGGCGTCGAACTCGCGGTTGCGCGCGAATGACATGGGATTTTATAATTTGTCGGATGATTTTTGTGACAGAAGTGTGGTAGGGAAAACTGTAAGGAAATGTGGATCCAGAGACCATATAATAGAATATTATATGGTCTCTGGTAGATCATAATAAGGAATGAGGAGGTATAAGCATGGGTAGTGACGTCACAAGGGACCAGTCCGCTTTTGAATCATTACCGAATAAACGTAGGTCGCGGTAAAAGTGGTGTCTATGAAAGTTCCAGGACAGTTTCCAGTAGCCATAACATTCGACACTAAACTATTTCATCCTGCTTTCTCGACGTTTTCGTGTGAAGAACATTAGGAGCCACTATAGAATCTATCCTGACGTACCCTAATTTAGAACAGTTAAGATCGATGACATTGCATTCGAGGGATGAGTGGATCAAAATTCAAATTCTGCTTCAAACCAGTAGGTGATGTCTTCAGCAATGGAATTAAGCTACATTCCGAAAGAAAACAAATCCTCGATGAAAGGCGTGACCTCCATTACGCCGTCTGTAAACTTCCGCTGCACTCGAATGACGTCACCTATTTCGAAGAGCTGGTTGGTTTCGTACTTAGCGGGCTTTCCATGATTGAACAGACATGTTTTAGCGCACATTTCTCAACATAATTCTTGCGGGTCAGCATTAAAACTCAAAAGTAATTGAAAGTTTTAAACTTATTCACAAAATATGAATATTTTCCAGATTACAGTGTGATCACTATTTTACTCTTCCTTTTATCATGGGACGGGCACCAATATTCTGAATGACGATGTTCTGACAGGTGTACAGTACTTCACCTGAACCCAACTTTAATGTTGACAGGCCGTACGCATGCACTCTCCAGGCGGCAGCTTTGATGACGTCATATCTTTCGTTCTAGCGACAAAATCAATATCAAATACGGCTGTTTGAAAATAGGTGTCGTACTAAAATAGGGTACTGGACGGGTACTAAACGGGCACCTAACCCTAATGATCCTTAAGCTAGGGTTGATTGACCGTGAAGGGGATCCAAGGGATCAGAAGGATAGAGTTCGTGGTAACCTACCCATACACCGGCGACATTTGGATGTGTTCAGCGGCAATATAATATACCCAATAAACTGTAGTCCTGTTAATAATAATGAAAATTAATTAATCGAAAGAAATAATATATGTATATTAGTTCCTATTTATAATCACTGTATAGCCATTTGAATTAAGAAACAAACGAAATAAAAAATATATTGAAAATAAGAGTACCGCAGGCTATAGTTAGTACAAGTATTCAAAACTCTCAACATCGCTGGGCTTATTCAGTGACATTGCGTGTGGAGATGATAGATCACTAAGAAGAGCTTATGCACACATGATGTCCCCTGACGTCACAGGGCATTGTTTCGCCGGTGTAACTGGCAACAAAATACTACAAATTACGTCATATCGTATTGTGACCTTTTCGAAACGTTTCTGGTTATGAATAGGTTCTAAAGGTCGTTATAGTCAATAAAGACAACGATGACATTCCTGACCAACTCGTTTCCGGGACAAGCCGAATCTTCTTGCAGGTTACGGAAATGGGCGAGTGGTGACGAATGCAACGATGACTGTGGTTCAAAACGTGTTATCTTTACTAAATCCTCTGCCACAACTGACCCCTCAGCCTAACTGACACTACCATGATAACATTAAACACATGTACATGACATGACATGTCATTATGATTAAGAGGAACATATATGCATACCGTAACTCAGGATACATGATCAAGCATTCTACACTTTGTGAGATGGAACAAAGTGTCTGTTTACAAAGGGGCCTAACTCTTGTAGCCCTTCTTGTACACCACTAATAATATAGTAACCTCATACCATTACATCCCCGTATAAAAACATGTCCACATACTTAACAATAACATAAACATTGGGACGCTTTATTCTCCACACGGTGCCCGTCGAGAATGAGTCCATGCCTTGGTTGCTTGGTTCAAATGGTTCGGTATGGCTACCGTGTGTTGACCGTGATGGTTCTGATGTCTGTGGTGGTTATAGTGGTGCCAAGTCCTGGATCAAGTTGCACCAAGCGATCTTTGCGCTGATATGATCGTAACTCCCATACTTTATCATAGGCTTAAGATAGTCTTAACGCTAAGATAGTTTTGTGCAAGTGAGCCCTGGTATCCAAGTTCAAAGATGGTGGTCAGCGGTTCCAAGTCCCGGTACCCAATCGAGCCTGCATGGCTTCTTTACCAGGACCGAAGGTTGGTCTATCCCGATGTGACGCAATCATCCATGTGTCTCTTTGTCGTAGTGTTTTCCCTCTTACCCATTCGTGTGAGTTTGGCAAGAAATATACTATTTGTTAAACAACTGTTTACGGACAGTTGACAGTGAAGAGGACTTTTGAGGACTGAAGATTTGATCATGTGATGACAGCCATTTTCAGTGGTGTGATCCATATTGTGGTATTGTCAGTGGAAAACCTGCATTCAAGTGATTGACAATTTCAGATGTTAAAACACCCAATGTTGACAGTACTCGTGTCTGCAAGTTAGGCCATTTGAATGTGTATTTGTTTATGGTGTTTTTCCCGACTGATTCACAATGGCGTCGTTTCAAACAATACCAGTGTGTTACAGCATTTACTCCTGCAGCGGACTATCCTGTACCTTCATACTTTTATTTGTTGCTGAATACCTCACTCGAGCTATGTAATGGCGGCATGTAAATAACATTGTCTGGGCCACCAGTGATTGATATTATGAGCAAGATCCCACGCGGACGGGCTACGATTACACGCAATCGACCAAGTCACCGAGCCTGACCATCCGATCAAAGTATATACAGCAAGCAAAGGTTGGGACGGGGCTTGAGTAATTAGAATAATCTGATCATACACACAAATACAATGGCCCGACATATAAACAAACAACTCAAAACTAACACCGAGATTTTAAGACGTTGTATTTATGGCATTTCAAATATATCAGAAAGTTTGTAAACAACTACAAAAACAACAATATCACAATCCAATTAGACCAGTAACACACATGTATGTAAAGATAATATATAGTTAAAAATATAGAGATGTATAATAAAACATCAGGTCTCCGCTAGTAGGACACACGGAAATACGAGGGGGTGTTCACCTATATCAGGAGTTTTCATTAGGATGTAACAACTCACCAAAGATGCGTGCATGTGCCGATGTGTTGTGTGAGCGTTACAGACCTCACAGTGGAGAGAGTTTGTATTTTTCGAAATGTTGATACTTTGTTTTGATGTACAAGGTAACGCTAATATGAATGATGAGTTGGTTGTATCTCGGGTAACGTGAAGCGAACTGTGAAATGTATTCAGTCTTGGAATATATAAACTTGTCACCAATTGTTCCACGCAATTAGGCAATGATGACACTCAAAATGTGCCAGATAACAATCAAGAGTGTTACAAACTAGAAATATGATTGCTTCAGATATTATTTACACTGCCATGCAGTTCCAGTTTGATATACACAGGTCTTCCTCCAGCTAACGAGGAACCTACATGCAGCTGCAGTCTGATATATACAGGTCTTCCTCCAGCTAACGAGGAACCTACATGCAGCTGTAGTTTGATATACACAGGTCTACCTCCAGCTAACGAGGAACCTACATGCAGCTGCAGTCTGATATACACAGGTCTACCTCCAGCTAACGAGGAACCTACATGCAGCTGCAGTCTGATATACACAGGTCTACCTCCAGCTAACGAGGAACCTACATGCAGCTGCAGTCTGATATACACAGGTCTTCCCCCAGCTAACGAGGAACCTACATGCAGCTG
Source organism: Haliotis cracherodii (assembly GCF_022045235.1). Lineage (NCBI taxonomy): Eukaryota > Metazoa > Mollusca > Gastropoda > Lepetellida > Haliotidae > Haliotis > Haliotis cracherodii. The sequence goes on along the minus strand of NW_027266297.1, from coordinate 51,246,265 downwards.
CAGTCTAATGAATTACTTGTGATCTAAGGACACACGTACACGCTCTGAAGCCCGAAAGTCCCATTCCTACCACTACTTAAATACGACAATTATATGCAGCTCTAATGACATCACTACCAGTCAAACGACCTGATTTCTGGTTTGTGAAAACATGTTCAACGCAGTAGTATTAAACCAGAATGACCTATGCCTCTAGATTGTATGCACTTCTGGTTTGATGACATGATTTCCGGTTTGGAAAAGATACATATGAAGTGCAACGTTAAAAGCCCTGTGCCTCTAGCTTCCTGAATAAGAAAGTTAAGTGAATTCCCATATGGACATACAGTTAGGGGAAACATAGTTTTAAACAGAAACTACATTGCCTGAAACTTATTTAAAAAGAAAGCCAATTGCACTTCCGGTTTGGAAAAACACATGCCAAATGTAGTACATCTTTACAACAGAGAGCATCTTGCCTCTTGACACCTCATAAGAAACTCATGGATTTCCGCTTTAACGGATTTCCTTACTTTCAGGTGTCACTGAATGCATGAGTATGACCAGTGACCTTGACCTATAATGATGGTCAGTCAAATCCTTACAACTTCAGTACCAAGGGAAATGTAAACATTGCATGCCATGAACATACTACCAGGCATATGAGGGTGAAGTTGACCTTCAGTATTAGTGACATGTGTTTCATGAACATTCACAAGCGTTATACAGCAATAAACTAAGACAATTAATCATACGACTTGAAAATGTCTGTAGGAAAGGTCAATTTCGTGAAAATAGTAAAGGTACTTTACAAATCACTTGCACTGTGACTTTGATCTTATACATAGGTCACTCGCGGCCTTATCAGATTGTGAGCCCGCCACACCTCCAGAATATGCTTCTTGAGGGTAATGCATACGATGTTTTCTTGACATACTTGATATGAAATATCTTAGACGTCAGAGATGGCGGCAGTAGAGGTCACCTTCTTACAAAACCTTACAGCATAGCGATGGGAAAACAATGTTTACAAAGGCATTTTCCCTGGCTACATGATCTGTGCTGATTATGTTGGTAAAGGGTGTGTTTGTCTGGAGCTAGATTAACGTAAGCATTTTAAACTGTAGTGTGCTAAAGAAATGACACAGGGAAGTATTTAATTTTGAAATTCTAGTTAGCAATAACGATCATTACAGTTCCACACATTACCATGTAGTGTAACTGACAGCATGTTACCATGTAGTGTAACTGACAGCATGTTACCATGTAGTGTAAGTGACAGCATGTTACCATGTAGTGTAAGTGACAGCATGTTACCATGTAGTGTAAGTGACAGCATGTTACCATGTAGTGTAACTGACAGCATGTTACCATGTAGTGTAAGTGACAGCATGTTACCATGTAGTGTAACTGACAACATGTTACCATGTAGTGTAACTGACAGCATGTTACCATGTAGTGTAAGTGACAGCATGTTACCATGTAGTGTAACTGACAACATGCTACCATGTAGTGTAAGTGACAGCATGTTACCATGCAGTGTAACTGACAGCATGTTACCATGTAGTGTAAGTGACAGCATGTCACCATGTAGTGTAACTGACAGCATGTTACCATGTAGTGTAACTCACATGTTATCATATAGTGTAACTGACAGCATGTTACCATGTAGTGTAACTGACAGCATGTTACCATGTAGTGTAACTGACAGCATGTTACCATGTAGTGTAAGTGACAGCATGTTACCATGTAGTGTAACTGACAGCATGTTACCATGTAGTGTAACTGACAGCATGTTACCATGTAGTGTAAGTGACAGCATGCTACCATGTAGTGTAACTGATAGCATGTTACCATGTAGTGTAACTGACAGCATATTATGATCTAGTGTAAGTGATAGGATATTATGATCTAATGTAACTGACAGCATGTTACCATGTAGTGTAACTGACAGCTTATTATGATCTAGTGTAACTGACAGCATATTATGATCTAGTGTAACTGACAGCATATTATGATCTAGTGTAAGTGATAGGATATTATGATCTAATGTAACTGACAGCATGTTACCATGTCGTGTAACTGACAGCATGTTACCATGTAGTGTAACTGACAGCATGTTATGATCTAGTGTAACTGACAACATATTATGATCTAATGTAACTGACAGCATGTTACCATGTCGTGTAACTGACAGCATATTATGATCTAGTGTAACTGACAGCATGTTATTATCTACTGCCACTTCAGGTCCTTTTTGACAAACACTTGTCACTTGTCTCACTTGCGTGGGAAACTTGTCTGTCAAACTTGTTTTGATCTCATATGTTTTCGTAGAAAAATAGCATGTGTACATTGACAGGAGTAAAGGAGTGTGATGGGCCATGGGTGGGGAAGGGTGTGTTGGTGTGTCTATGGATGTGTCTTGGGAGTGCTACATCCTGAGGTATAAAAAGAAATGCACAATATGTATAAAAATAGTGAAACAGCTTGTGCAAAATATCTCACAACAGATTTGAGACAATTTACACACATATTTACAAAATACCTCTTTTGTGAGGAGAGCACCGGATAAAGTAGTAGGTTGCTAAGGCAACATTGGGTGCATTCTAAATGACATAACAATAGAAATGAGTTGTGTGTGACTGGCGGCAGAATCATCAGTTGAAACTATACAGTAAAACTATCAGAGTAAATCTATATCTTGGTATTTCATATCTGAACAATGCCAACATTTGCGACATGAGTGCAGTATTTGTAAAACTAGGTAAATATATAGCACTGTTTGAGTTCACAATTAATCCAAACTACCCTGGAGCCAGGTATACATCAATAAATCAAAGGACAGAAACTTAGGTGACATCCACAGCAGCCAGATGAGCTGGATGTGTTACCTGGATCATCTTACATCTTTACTGATGGCCATCCTTAACATGGCACCTGTTGACAAGTTATTGTTAGAATGAAACATGAATGAGTAACTCAGTGTCATTTAGCCTCACATACATGTTATGAACTCTGTTTCGGAGAGAAAGTGAAAGATATTAACCTGTGGTCATCTGGCATATCATCTTCCTTGAAAATAACCATCCCAAACTACTGAGTTGATGTTTCTCTTCCAACCATAACAAAAAAAATGCATATTCACATTGGACTTTTAACAGAGTGTACAGTCAAAACAGCCATGTGCTTACCTAAAGCATGAATGTAGTGGTGTAGATTGCCTTATAATATCAGCAGACCAGCCTGCACCATGATAACAAGGGTGAAGTAACATTTTCATTCAGATCAATAGTAATAACAGTTCAATGGGGACAGCAGACATTATGTACAGTTTGACAGAAAATTCAATATAGCCAGCAGCTATGTAATAAAGGCAGCTTCTATCTAGCATTGATGTGTTTACCATTGCAACATGAGACTGTTGCTAGCAACACTATTGGCAACGAAAAGCCAAACCTCCATAGGTACAACCATAGAACCAGGATAGGAAAGTCCACATGTGTCCTGCATGCAGCGACGATATATAGCCTGCACCTTGACAGTAGTGAATACAGCATGCACCATGCCAGCAATGATTATAGCCTGCACCTTGAGAGTAGTGAATACAGCCTGCACCATGCCAGCAGTGAATACAGCCTACACCTTGAGAGTAGTGAATAAAGCCTGCACCATGACAGTAGATAATATAGCCTGCACCTTGACAGCAGTGAATACAGCCTGCACCTTGACAGTAGAGAATACAGCCTGCACCTTGACAGTAGTGAATACAGCCTGCACCATGCCAGCAATGATTATAGCCTGCACCTTGAGAGTAGTGAATACAGCCTGCACCATGCCAGCAGTGAATACAGCCTGCACCATGCCAGCACTGAATACAGCCTACACCTTGAGAGTAGTGAATACAGCCTGCACCATGCCAGCAGTGAATACAGCCTACACCTTGAGAGTAGTGAATACAGCCTGCACCATGACAGTAGATAATATAGCCTGCACCTTGACAGCAGTGAATACAGCCTACACCTTGACGGTAGTGAATACAGCCTGCACCATGCCAGCAATGAATACAGCCTACACCTTGACAGTAGTGAATACAGCATGCACCATGCCAGCAGTGAATACAGCCTGCACCTTGACTGTAGTGAATACAGCCTGCACCATGTCAGCAATGATTATAGCCTGCACCTTGACAGTAGTGAATACAGCCTGCACCATGCCAGCAGTGAATACAGCCTACACCTTGAGAGTAGTGAATACAGTCTGCACCATGCCAGCAGTGAATACAGCCTACACCTTGAGAGTAGTGAATACAGCCTGCACCATGACAGCAGTGAATACAGCCTGCACCTTGACAGTAGTGAATACAGCCTGCACCATGACAGTAGATAATATAGCCTGCACCTTGACAGCAGTGAATACAGCCTGCACCTTGACAGTAGTGGATATAGCCTGCACCTTGACAGTAGTGAATACAGCCTGAACCATGCCATTGAATACAGCCTGAACCATGCCAGCAGTGATTATAGCCTACACCTTGAGAGTAGTGAATACAGCCTACACCTTGACAGTAGTGAATACAGCCTGAACCATGCCAGCAGTGAATACAGCCTACACCTTGACAGTAGTGAATACAGCCTGCACCATGCCAGAAGTGAATACAGCCTACACCTTGAGAGTAGTGAATACAGCCTGCACCGTGCCAGAAGTGAATATAGCCTATACCATGATAGTAGTGAATACAGCCTGCACCATGACAGTAGGTAATATAGCCTGCACCTTGACAGTAGTGAATACAGCCTGCACCTTGACAATAGTGAATACAGCCTGCACCTTGACAGTAGTGAATACAGCCTGCACCATGCCAGCAGTGATTATAGCCTGCACCTTGACAGTAGTGAATACAGCCTGCATCTTGAAAGTAGTGATTATAGCCTGCACCTTGACAGTAGTGAATACAGCCTGCACCTTGAAAGTAGTGATTATAGCCTGCACCTTGACAGTAGTGAATACAGCCTGCACCATGACAGTAGTGAATACAGCCTGCACCTTGACAGTAGTGATTATAGCCTGCACCTTGACAGTAGTGAATATAGCCTGCACCATGCCAGTGGTGATTATAGCCTGCACCTTGACAGTAGAGAATACAGCCTGCACCGTGCCAGCAGTGAATACAGCCTGCACCTTGACTGTAGTGAATATAGCCTGCACCATGTCAGCAATGATTATAGCCTGCACCTTGACAGTAGTGAATACAGCCTGCACCATGTCAGCAATGATTATAGCCTGCACCTTGACAGTAGTGAATACAGCCTGCACCATGCCAGCAGTGAATACAGCCTACACCTTGAGAGTAGTGAATACAGTCTGCACCATGCCAGCAGTGAATACAGCCTACACCTTGAGAGTAGTGAATACAGCCTGCACCATGACAGCAGTGAATACAGCCTGCACCTTGACAGTAGTGAATACAGCCTGCACCATGACAGTAGATAATATAGCCTGCACCTTGACAGCAGTGAATACAGCCTGCACCTTGACAGTAGTGGATATAGCCTGCACCTTGACAGTAGTGAATACAGCCTGAACCATGCCATTGAATACAGCCTGAACCATGCCAGCAGTGATTATAGCCTACACCTTGAGAGTAGTGAATACAGCCTACACCTTGACAGTAGTGAATACAGCCTGAACCATGCCAGCAGTGAATACAGCCTACACCTTGACAGTAGTGAATACAGCCTGCACCATGCCAGAAGTGAATACAGCCTACACCTTGAGAGTAGTGAATACAGCCTGCACCGTGCCAGAAGTGAATATAGCCTATACCATGATAGTAGTGAATACAGCCTGCACCATGACAGTAGGTAATATAGCCTGCACCTTGACAGTAGTGAATACAGCCTGCACCTTGACAATAGTGAATACAGCCTGCACCTTGACAGTAGTGAATACAGCCTGCACCATGCCAGCAGTGATTATAGCCTGCACCTTGACAGTAGTGAATACAGCCTGCATCTTGAAAGTAGTGATTATAGCCTGCACCTTGACAGTAGTGAATACAGCCTGCACCTTGAAAGTAGTGATTATAGCCTGCACCTTGACAGTAGTGAATACAGCCTGCACCATGACAGTAGTGAATACAGCCTGCACCTTGACAGTAGTGATTATAGCCTGCACCTTGACAGTAGTGAATATAGCCTGCACCATGCCAGTGGTGATTATAGCCTGCACCTTGACAGTAGAGAATACAGCCTGCACCGTGCCAGCAGTGAATATAGCCTATACCATGATAGTAGTGAATACAGCCTGCACCATGACAGTAGGTAATATAGCCTGCACCTTGACAGTAGTGAATACAGCCTGCACCATGCCAGCAGTGATTATAGCCTGCACCTTGACAGTAGTGAATACAGCCTGCACCTTGAAAGTAGTGATCATAGCCTGCACCTTGACAGTAGTGAATACAGCCTGCACCTTGACAGTAGTGAATACAGCCTGCACCATGCCAGCAGTGAATACAGCCTACACCTTGACGGTAGTGAATACAGCCTGCACCATGCCAGAAGTGAATACAGCCTACACCTTGAGAGTAGTGAATACAGCCTGCACCGTGCCAGCAGTGAATATAGCCTATACCATGATAGTAGTGAATACAGCCTGCACCATGACAGTAGGTAATATAGCCTGCACCTTGACAGTAGTGAATACAGCCTGCACCATGACAGTAGTGAATATAGCCTGCACCTTGACAGTAGTGAATACAGCCTGCACCTTGACAGTAGTGAATATAGCCTGCACCATGCCAGTAGTGATTATAGCCTGCACCTTGACAGTAGAGAATACAGCCTGCACCGTGCCAGCAGTGAATATAGCCTATACCATGATAGTAGTGAATACAGCCTGCACCATGACAGTAGGTAATATAGCCTGCACCTTGACAGTAGTGAATACAGCCTGCACCTTGAAAATAGTGAATACAGCCTGCACCATGCCAGCAGTGATTATAGCCTGCACCTTGACAGTAGTGAATACAGCCTGCACCTTGGAAGTAGTGATTATAGCCTGCACCTTGACAGTAGTGAATACAGCCTGCACCTTGACAGTAGTGAATACAGCCTGCACCATGCCAGCAGTGAATACAGCCTGCACCATGCCAGAAGTGAATACAGCCTACACCTTGAGAGTAGTGAATACAGCCTGCACCGTGCCAGCAGTGAATATAGCCTATACCATGATAGTAGTGAATACAGCCTGCACCATGACAGTAGGTAATATAGCCTGCACCTTGACAGTAGTGAATACAGCCTGCACCTTGAAAGTAGTGATTATAGCCTGCACCTTGACAGTAGTGAATACAGCCTGCACCATGACAGTAGTGAATATAGCCTGCACCTTGACAGTAGTGAATACAGCCTGCACCTTGACAGTAGTGATTATAGCCTGCACCTTGACAGTAGTGAATATAGCCTGCACCATGCCAGTAGTGATTATAGCCTGCACCTTGACAGTAGAGAATACAGCCTGCACCATGCCAGCAGTGAATACAGCCTAAACCTTGACAGTAGTGAATATAGCCTGCTCCATGCCAGTAGTTATTATAGCCTGCACCTTGACAGTGGTGAATACAGCCTGCACCATGACAGTAGGTAATATAGCCTGCACCATGCCAGTAGTGATTATAGCCTGCACCTTGACAGTAGTGAATATAGCCTGCACCTTGACAGTAGTGAATATAGCCTGCACCATGACAGTAGTGTATATAGCCGGCATCATGACAGTAGTGAATATAGCCTGCATCATGACAGTAGTGAATATAGCCTGCACCGTGACAGTAGTGAATATAGCCTGCATCATGACAGTAGTGAATATAGCCTGCACCATGACAGTAGTGAATATAGCCGGCATCATGACAGTAGTGAATATAGCCTGCATCATGACAGTAGTGAATATAGCCTGCACCGTGACAGTAGTGAATATAGCCTGCATCATGACAGTAGTGAATATAGCCTGCACCATGACAATAGTGAATATAGCCTGCATCATGACAGTAGTGAATATAGCCTGCACCGTGACAGTAGTGAATATAGCCTGCACCTTGACAGTAGTGAATATAGCCTGCATCATGACAGTAGTGAATATAGCCTGCACCGTGACAATAGTGAATATAGCCTGCACCGTGACAGTAGTGATTATAGCCTGCACCATGACAGTAGTGAATATAGCCTGCACCTTGACAGTAGTGAATATAGCCTGCACCTTGACAGAAGTGAATATAGCCTGCACCTTGACAGTAGCGATTACAGCCTGCACCTTGACAGTAGTGAATATAGCCTGCACCTTGACAGTAGTGAATATAGCCTGCACCTTGACAGTAGTGAATATAGCCTGCATCATGACAGTAGAAAATATAGCCTGCATCATGACAGTAGTGGATATAACACACCACGATAGGTGTGACTATATCACACACACTATCACAGGTGCAATTTTATAACAGACACCATGATGGATGTGACTATATAACACACCACGATGAGGTGTGACTATAGAACACACACAACAGCAAGTGTGACCATATAACACACCACGGCATGTGCGACTACATAACACACACGACAATGGGGTTGACTACATAACACACACCACGATGAGGTGTGACTATAGAACACACCACGATGAGGTGTGACTATAGAACACACACCACAGCAGGTGTGACTATATAACACACCAAGGCATGTGCGACTACATAACACACATGACAACAGCTAACTACTATATAACACACACCACGATGGCTGCGACTATATAACACACACCACAACAAGTGCGATTACAGAACACACACTACGATGGATGGGACTATATACCACACACCACAGCAGGTGCAACTATATAACTTACACCATGATGGGTGCGACTATATAACACACACCATGACAGGTGCGACTATATAACACACACCATGACAGGTGCGACTATATAACACACACCACGACAGGTGTGACTACATAACATACACCACGACAAGTGCGACTATATAACACACAGCATGACAGGTGCGACTATATAACACACACCACGGCAGGTGTGACTATATAACACACACCATGACAGGTGCGACTATATAACACACACCACGACAGGTGCGACTATATAACACACACCACGACAGGTATGACTATATAACACACACCATGACAGGTATGACTATATAACACAAATCATGAAAGGTGCGACTATATAACACACACCACGACAGGTGTGACTATATAACACACACCACTACAGGTGTGACTACATAACACACACCATGACAGGTGCGACTATATAACACACACCATGACAGGTGCGACTATATAACACACACCATGACAGGTGCGACTATATAACACACACCATGACAGGTGCGACTATATAACACACACCACGACAGGTGTGACTATATAACACACACCACAACAGGTGCGAATATATAACACACACCACGACAGGTGCGACTATATAACACACACCATGACAGGTGTCACTACATAACACACATATACAGGGATTAATCATGTCAATTTTAATACTCCATTCCTTCCCTGTGCTTCAGAAACCTAACAACGAACCACTGCTCACGTAAAAGTACAGGTATCTCCAATCATTTACAATATCATAGTTACACCATGTGAGTAGTGCTAAACTTTCTTCTACGGGTGTGCATAGTCACAACGAGACGAATCAGCTTCTGTACATGAGCATTTATTTATCTGTGCTGTGAAAGTACCAACAATATCTCCGCCATTAAACACAAACCATCGAACGATATGTATTATGATAACAGTATGTATAACATGGCTTTGAAGAATATTCCAATTATATCACGCCATGCCAGTTAAAAGAAACCCAAAACTGAACGCTAATCACGGGAACAGGTGTAGGGTGCTATTGTATCAAGAACAATAATTGGTGTGACAGTGGGATTTGAACCCCAAATCAGCAGACGTCTAAGGGATGTGATTCACCCCTTCCTAATTTGCTAATTGTAACCCTGTTGTCATAACGTCAATAGGCAGTCAGGTGACTCACATTACTAATCCATGGCAATGGGGGGGACTGTAAAGTCTGCTTCAACAATAAACAGAACATATAGTCAGCTCCAATAACACCTGCATTAATAACCAAAAATATGACATTATGGAAATACCAGCTCTAAAACATTTGACGTTGTGAAATAGAAACGGAAGACAAAAGATTTGGCTTTGTGTTCAAATAGACATGTCATGGGGTAATATGACAAAGTATAGGAATATAATTATGTGAGAACAGCTCATAATCTCCGTTTGTGTATAGGTTAAAGTATTTGGAAACTCAAAAGTCACCAAATAAAAGTAAACTTGAGCGATTACTTAACTTCAAGAAGTTATCAGTTGCCTGGTATTTATACACGATCTGTGAGCAAATTCTGACACGCCTCAAAATTTAGTGTAGGATAAGATGTTGGGTTTCACAAGACTTGATCCATACACTGTATAATGAGGATGTTCATAGTGCGATGTACGTCAGCAGCATCTTAGGTACAAGCAAACACTGTCAGACACCGTGTTTGTGTGTTCACAACAGCACTTCAACATTTGGCATACTAGACATTATTAGCACAAGTGTAATTGTAACAGTGAATATTATCCTATCCTATTTGTTATCCCGGGGATGAAATTCTCTAGTGTCATGATGATTCTCCAGAGTGAAGTTGAACCCATACCAGTGTGTTTAATCCTATCCTATACTCTACTCACGAGTAAAACTTCCCCCGGGATAATATTTAGGTAGAAAATAATCATTGCTGACATCAGAGACCATATATGGTCTGACATAATCACTCTCTTGGTTGTTGTGGAGACCATAGTTCATGGTGCAATAATACAGCTATACCGTAAACAGACACATTATACATTAGAAAATCTTATTATTTCAATCATGAAGAAATGTAGCCTTCCTGGTGTTACATTACAGATACACTGGTAAGTGTATGAATTGGGGTTAATACGGCTTTAAACAGTATTCATGTTATATCACTGTTTGTCAGCATAATGTGGGAGGAAGTCTGAAGTGATGCAGGTCTCAGATGCTTATCACTTTAGAGAAAACCTTGAACATGGGTATGGTGCTGACAAACCTAGAAACATAATTGGGGTGAACCAGGATTTGAACCCACAATCATAGGTTTCTGGCATGCCCAAGGGACACAACTCTGTACAGTGAATTGTGGCACCTTGGCCACTCATGCCCCCCCAAATACAGGGAAATAACATTGATAGTTAATAGATTCCAATATGACTATATGTTGCCACTCATAAAGCAGATTAGGAAGGTGTTTGCATTACATGCTGAAACATAGTGCCATGACACTCACAGCAGCTCATCTAGATGTGCAGTCAACAGTTTAAGAGTAACAAAATATGCTGTCAGCATTTATATTCAATTATTTTCTGAATAAACAATGAGGACAAAGAACAAACACTAAAATCTATCATTTGATCAAAATATGCAGCATGTGAAGAAGAAACATACAAGTGTAGAGGTCAAATAAAGATTTAAGTGAGTGAGGGAGTTGGTTTTAATGCCGTTTTGAACACTATTCAAGTCATATCACGGTGTGTCAGGTTCATGTGGGAGGAAAGCCTGAAGTGATGCAAGTCTCAGGCGTTTACCTCTTCGGTGAAACCCATGGGCATGGGTATGGTGCTGACAAACCTGGAAACATAATCGGGGCGACCTGGAATTCAGACCCACAATCATAGGTTTCTGGCGTGCCCAAGGGACACAACTTTGCACAGTGAATTGTGGCGCCTTAGACAACTGGGTCATTGTGCCCACATCAAGGTTAAAAATATTGCAAAAAATGGAATACAGTAACTACTGACTAAATGTGTCTAACTTGGTGAATAAATTCAGGGGCCATAATGTGTTTGAACAAGCATGTGACATTTCTGCAACATTGGTCAAGTCTCTGAGGAAGTGCATTTTGAGAGAATTTAGGAGCATAGTAAAAGGAAAGGTCAAACCAAGGTCAAGATGTAACATATCGTGACAAAGGGACCATGTGTTCAGCCCCACTTCTAAAAAAACATCCCCTATTTGTGAAATTAATTGCCCAGCTCCATGAGCAACACATGACCAACGTTGAGACCAATCTTCAATTTCTAGCTGTCAGTAGGATCAAAGTGCAGCATCATCACTGGTGGGAACAAGTATGTGAAGTTTCAGCTTCACTGGTTCAATGGTTTCTCAGATGTTTCCGATGCCCGATGCAACATGCATGACGGACAAGCAGGCCACAACATAAGCTCTCATAACTTTCTGTCAGGTGAGCTAATAAGCAGTCCACAATTTATGGAATACCTCAAAACTTTCCAACCAGAAACATATATCATAAACAATTTTGATATTACTAAATCAGTTGACAGATGATCTCATCAATATGTTTCATGTTTTATACCTTATATTGTCTAATGCAATACAACTTGATCTTTGCCTCAAGCTACCCTAACAACAAGTTATAACTACTTCCAGGCAAAGGACTTCTGCTTTGGGATAACACATGCACTGTGAAGTACAACATTGAAACAGAAGAAAGTCTCATGCATGTAACCACCAAAATGAGAATCTAACAGATACTTCAAGTCTAATGACCTAGACCTTCAATCTCAGACATCAAGAATGGTTTCTTGAAAATTTCAAACTGAAAGCATATGTTGTGTTACAAATGTAAAGTAACTGTAGCCTAATGTAATAATACACTTCTATGTATACTGTTTTACTGTTTACAAATCCTAGAATGTGTCAATGAGCTTGACATATGGCAGGTATAGACAAAAATGTATAATACATATTGATATTATAATAAAGATAATCATGAATTAAAAATCAAGCATTCCATGTTTTTACATTAAGGTTTCCAGTGACCATGACCTCGATGGAGGTCATTGAGAATCTTCCCAAATTAAAACCCCACCCAGGAAATCATTAAGTTTCCCAATCATAAATATTCATGTTATCATGTGCACATGCATCTTTGATGCCTAAGTCTCATTGAATGACCTTGACCTTCAAGATCATCCAATCACATGTGGGAACATTATTTTTGCAATCTTAGGAGGTGTTACAAATATTAAGTATCCATAATGTCAATGCTTTCTGAATCAAAATGCAAATTTCGTTATGAGTAAATGACCTTCAAGGTGACTTTGACAATTGATACACCCATGACACATGCGAGGTAAAGAGTTACTCACTTACAGTCTTTCAGAACTGTTTCGAAATTGCTTGATTTGTTTATGAATGAATCTGAAATTTCCAGTGAAATCTGAGCCATGTTTCATGAGGACCCTAATAATCATGCTAAAGAATATTCAATCAAACTCCACCACAGACATCATCGATGCTGAGTTTGTAAAGTTCAAAATGAGTAACCTTGACCTCAAATATCCTTCAGTCATGTGTTAGAAAACTTCACAAGTGTATATAGGAGGCATATCAGGTACGAAGTCTCTAACATCTGTCATAAGCGGATGGTTGAGAAAACAAGTTGCGGTATTCAAATTTGAACAAATATATTTACATCCAGGTATATGGGCGGCCATTCAGTAAAAAAATACAAACTTGAAAAAAAGGACAAAAGTACGCAATTAAGATCAAATATTACGAACAAAGAACTAAATGTTTCTACTAAAGGTCAAAATACAATATTAATAGTCAAATGTTACGAAAAGACGTCATAAGAAAAGAAAGAACAATGTGTACGAAAGAACGTCAGTGAGCACGAAAGGACGTTTTCAATAAAGAACGTCAGTGAGCACGAAAGGACATTTTCAATAAAGAACGCTGCAATTTGTAAAACATTCCGATTTTAATCGGCTTGTTCCGCCCTGTATATGCTAACTGCATGCCGAGGTGCACAATGTATTACGTCATTCCTCGTGCACTCACCGTCTGACGTCACACAAATATATATACATGTATTTATAATGAATAATGTACACATTGTGTATAAACATGTTGCGTTAAGCTTTGTCACCGCTTAAGGGCCTTTTCATAAATACAGTATACTGTGTAAAACCAACATCTGCCTAACATTGGTACATGTATTTTGTATAAAACCTTAAAAAAACACTCACTTAACGCTAAACTAGGATTCACCTACAGTGATCCAATAACTGTTCATGCTTGGTGCAACACGAGGGTGCTATGATGCCGAGATTTGTTTCAGATGCACATTTTCATCTGAAAAGTGAACGTTGTGCGAGAGTTTGTTTTCTTTAACAGCTTTTCGAAAACTGTGTGCGAACAAAATGCTGCCTAATATCTGAACAACAAATATATATATATATCAAATGGATTTGTATGCATATGTATAACTTACACATTCATTAGGAAAAATAGCTCGCCATAAATAAAGAAAATCGAATGTCATCTATGACGCCAGCTTTTGTTTTCAAACCATATTTATTTTTCTTGTTTACATCCACATTTATATGTGTGATGTCAGATGGTGATTGCACGAGGAATGACGTAATACATTGTGCACCCCTAGGCATGCAGTTATCACGGCGGAACAAGCCGATTAAACTCGGAATGTTTTAGAAATTGCAGCGTCATCTGGGGTACTTTATTGTCAACGTCCTTTCGCGCTCACTGACGTTCTTTATTAAAAACGTCCTTTCGTGCTCACTGACGTTCTTTATTGAAAACGTTCTTTCGTGCTCACTGACGTTCTTTCGTACACATTGTTCTTTCTTTTCTTATGATGACTTTTCGTAACATTTGACTATTAATATTGTATTTTGACCTTTAGTAGAAACATTTAGTTCTTTATTCGTAATATTTGACCTTAATTGCGTACTTTTGTCCTTTTTTTCAAGTTTGTATTTTTTGACTGAATGGCAGCCCATACAGGTACATGATACTATCACATGAAATCAGAATAATCTAAAATGTTCCTACATGTAGTCTGGGGCTCTTCTATGAGGTTCCAAGTCAGTGTTGATACATGAAGTAACCAAAGAAGTTCAGTTTCAATTTCGTGATCATTTGCCTTGAAAAGCATAGAATACATATAAACTCACACCTCAACCTATCTGCAAACAAGTACCATGAAACTTAAAAACTGGATTTTTGAAATTAGTACAGAGACCATACACCGACATATGGTCTCTGAACAGTAATTTCATCTGTTATGGTGGATGGGCTTTAAAGATGTAAATCTCAACATTACTGTACGAGTTGATCAACAACTATTATATAATATGCCTTGTATGTCAATGAATGTCTTGTAGATTTAAAAATTTAAAAGGACAAAAACAGATACACATATTGTGACATATACCTGTTATGTTTCTAACATCACATCGTAATACTGTAGTCAAGAGTGCGTGCGCATGTATGTGTGTGTGTATGTGCGCATGTCTGTTTATAGGTGTAGGAGAACTTAATTTAATGCATTTTCTTACTCTCCATGATGTGTGCAATCCTAAGATGTCAAGAGTGTGTGTATACTAACACTGAAGTATGAGAACTGAAGTCTTGTACTTAAGGATAGGGAAATCTACCTGAAATGAAATACTCATGATGAAAATGTTCTATATGTATGTATGATGTATGTTTACATCATATAGTCTATGTGTCGGCTACAAATCCTCTGCTTCCTCTTCAGGAAGTCTAATGATAGGTATTCCATGAATGGCTTGTTGTTGATTTAAGTCATCAGGACTAAACTGCCTGTCTCTACAAGACCAGGCTACAGATTGTTCCTCTTCAAAATCCTCCTCTTCGATACTGTCTTGGGGCGAGAGTCGTCGTACTGAACTAGCACTACTATCACTGCCTAGGCTGGTACTGCGCATATCTGGTGCGAGTCTGTCACGCCTCCTATCATCCCCTATAACAGGTTCTGTGTGTTTACGATGCAACCTGTGCCGATAGTGCAAGCGTGGGGAACGCCGTGCACCAAGTCTAGTGTCATGTGGCTCCTGGCGGATAAAGTCATTAAAAATCTTGTTTGTAGTTTCATCAATGCTATAATCCCTTGATAAATATTTTTCACGTGTTTCCAGTGAGTGAGACTTAAAAAATCTCTTAAAAACTGAAATTTTACTTGGGACTGTATTATCTTCAAAACTGTCTCCTGATGCAAGTTCTGACTTAGAATCTGTCTCTGGTTCATTTATACTTTCATAAACACGCACCATCTGCCTCTCGCGACTGTAGGCACGCCTCTTTTTTGATGCCGTTTTGCCATTTCTGCGATCAAAATGGGATGCATGCCCCGATCGCTTTTGGGTATGTTTTGGACTTCCCAAGCTTCCAGGTTTAAGGTCCTGAACTGTGGAAGTTTGTGTTGGTTTTTCTTGAGACTTATGGAGGGATTTAAGGGGAGATTTTGGTGGTGAGTTTTCAAGACAGGGAGCTCCTGGGGATGTATCCTTCTCCACATCTGCATTTTCTTTAGTCGAACCCTGTGTTTCTAATGACTTGTACCCGCTATCTGCCTTCATTTGCCTTAACTTGCTCTGTTGGCTCTCTGTCGTACTGTCGGTGTTGTCTGTTGTTGACTCAAAAGATGTTGTTGTGACTTCATAGCGACTAGTGTC
Organism: Haliotis cracherodii; assembly: GCF_022045235.1. NCBI lineage: Eukaryota > Metazoa > Mollusca > Gastropoda > Lepetellida > Haliotidae > Haliotis > Haliotis cracherodii. The sequence continues at coordinate 51,229,655 of NW_027266297.1, read as the reverse complement.
CGATACATCTCCATCAGTTTCCACACTATCAAAACTATTTTCAGTGCTTGTATTGGGGCCAGCTTTCTGTAATCTCTTGGTTAAAATGTTTCTGTAGTTCTGACGTCTATTTTCATAGTTTGGATGAAGAAGATTCTTTGAGGAGGTTCGACCAGCTCCTTCCCACTGAATACTGTTATCTCTCTGATCACCTACCCCAACATCACTGGGAGCCTCTGTGTTGGACTCAAATGAAGTAGTGTACGGTGTAATTTGCTCATGTTCAGGTGATTCTTCAGGTGATGTCATGTCCTCCATTCTTATTGTGTCGCTGCACTCATCCTCATCCTCTAATGTAGCTCGAAGGTTCCAAAGTTCCCGATATTTCTGGGTGCCGTTAAGAGTCTCTGTGTCGTCACTCTCTTCTGGCATGATTCCTTCCAGGTCAAGGTCATTTAGATACACTACTTGCTCCTCATTTAATTGTTCCAGACTTCCTGTGTCATTGTATCGTACTTTAGATGACATTGGAGAACCTAACTCTGATATCACATCATAGTCAGTATTATAAAAAGGTCCCTTTGAAAACTCTGTTATCTTTAGTACATCATAATCAGCAAAGTCCTCATAACTTTTAACTTTTCTTGTCTCTCTGTACATTTTCTGTGTTGTCGGGCTAACCGTCTCCAAACTATGTGAGTACTTTTGGGCAGGACTTGTTCGAAGACTTTGAGGTGGGTGTGGTCTTAAATCTTTTCTAAATTCACCTGCTTCTTGGACACCTTTTCTTTCATCTAACTTGTTAATAGTTTGTTGATGGTGTATTTCCACTGCTACCTGCGTTCTTATAGGTTTCAGTGTTGGTGACAGTGAGCTGTTTAGGTCAAGTATTGGCAGGGACTCTCTGCGTGCCTTTTCCTCAACCTTCCGCAACTGTTCTTCTATACTAGCCCTTAGTGCTGCTTCATCAACCCAGGTCCTAGCACCTAGGGAATACTGTCGTGGTACTGACTTGTCAATCTTAGAACGCTTCAGGTGATGGAAATCGCCCTCTGTATACCTTAAACCAGAAATCAGAATTTAACCATTACAAAACCTGTATGAAAATGATTTCATAAACAAAGTGTAGCAGCTCCAGTCAAATTCTGACAAATTCTTAAAACATTCCAAGTTATACATGGGGCTGCTTGAAGATACTGCCACAGTTACTATATATAACACACCATATTTAATTTTAACTCAATGTGTCAGTTTGGCATGACTTAGACTCTTTTCAATTCAATTATTATTTATTCATAGCTTAATCTAACATCGGACATTTATTCTAGCTATCTAAATGTACCGTACTACTCAATCCACAAATAAGTAACACACTAACATTCTCACGAAGGTTTCTTATTTATATATTTTCTTTGTACATGTATCTTCTACTAATGTCTACAACCTACATAATATTCCTTTATGTTTATTATGTTCAAATTATGTATTAACAACTCTTCTTAATTGAAATGTGCTTAATTTTTTTTCATTGTTTTCGTTTTTATTTTTGTGTTACGCAATTTTAATGAAGGAAGTCAGTCAGTCATTGTAAACTTTCCATATTGTTTGCAAAGAGAATAGATCCATAGCCTCATAACCATTCTATGTGAATTCATCTATCTATGTATCATTCATATTCTACTCATTTATATTTGTAACACTATATATTTTCACCACATACATATGTAGAGTGTTACAACACTCTGGGGGCTTTCGGGTTAATGTTTCTTATCCTACTCGGTGTAATCTGCTGCAGTGGAATATCATGCCATCATCAGTAATTTATTGCTCAATTCCGGACGCTCAAATATTGAGGCAAGCACCCCGTTATTTTACATCATCTCGAGCGTACCAGAATGGGGGCACGAAACCCACTATTTACAGTTTCTGAGGCGTGTCAGAGGAGGTGCATCGTTAGCCGATCAACTGGGATTCCTGCAGCAACCTTCCAGTGAAGGCATACTGATGAAAAGAACTTCTAGACCCTGCATTTGAGGTGCAGGGACTACAGAAGAAATGTAACAAAGGGGCAACTGACTCTACTCTAGATGCAGCTCTGTTTCATGGATCACATAAACCAGACATGAACACATACTAGTGTCTGGCGAGATTTTAAAAAAAAATGGATGCTCAAAAACTGTTCAGAGACATCCACAGACATGACTCCATCTTAATGGCTAGTTAAAGATGGTTATGGAGGTTGAAAAAACGACATGGCAAGTCATTTACAGTTTCTTAAATCAGTACAGGCCTTGCCTTGTCACAACTGTAAATTTGATCTTGGTCATAGCCCTTTGCTTCAACAGTGAATGAATGAGTCTTGTTTCATGCCGCTTTTATCAATATTCCAGCAATATCATGGCGGGGGGACACCAGAAATGGGCTTTACACATTGTACCCATGTCAGGAATCAAACCTGGGTCTTCGGCGTGATGAGCAAACGTTTTAACCACTAGGCTACCCGACCACACTACCTGCACATCATTGTGCCTCTGCAATTTCGCAGGTGACAGCAAGGATTTTTGAAGAATATTTTTCATAAGTGTGTGCCAGCTGTCAGTGACCACTTACAATCCTGCAACTTGAAGGAAAGAGCCTTTCTCCAACTCAATAACTGCCCAGCCAATCCCCCAGCAAGCACCTTGAAAGTCATATGACGTACTAATAAAGGTACGAGGGGTGTTCATAAAAGATTTCCCCTTAACCACTAGGGTTATCATATTTGGTTGAAATTTCATATGTGTAATGGTTCATGTATCTATGGGTTAAGTCTGCATTTGCAGCACCGAACTATTAATCTTACCACTTTTACAGGTGTTATGATCGAGTAGGGTGTGACAATAGAGCCAGTAGAATACCGAGCAGTGATTAGGTTTATATATTTGAAATGTCGCACACCAAAAGAAACTTTCGATGAAATGAAAGCAACTTATGGGGAAGATGCCCCATCATATGACGTTGTTAAACACTGGCATTGCCAGTTCAAGTGTGGTCGGACATCTGTGGAAACAGCTGCCATTCCTGGTCGCCCCCATTCTGCCATTGATGAGGACACTATCCATCAAGTGGAGACTGCCATTTTGGCAGACCGACGTATAACTGTTCGCCAGTTAGCACAAGATGTCAAGATCAATGTAGGGTCTGTGGAAAAAATCATCCATGACAATTTGAACATGCATAAGGTGTCTGCACGATGGATTCCCAGGTTTCTCACACCTTTCCAAAAGCAGGAACGAGTCAATTGCTCAAAGGATCTTTTGGACATGTGCCAAAAAAAACACAGATGATGAAACACTGATTTCTGAAGTCAAGTCCTGGTTTGAGACGCAAAATGAGGGCTTTTACAAGCGAGGTCTCCATAGTTGCATAAAACGATTGGAGAAGTGTGTAACTCTTGGCGGTTCCTATGTGGAGAAAGACTAATACCTATGCCAAGTTTCATTCCACTCGGTCCATCGGAAGTGGGTCAGGGGAAATCTTTAATGAACACCCCTCATATCTTACTGCCATAGAATACAACCTCTTTGATCCAACTGCTTGATCAAGATGTCAAGGCGTACAAAGCACATTATTGGAGCTTTCTTGTTACTGTGTTAGTAGGAAGTGTACTGGACACCAAAGATGTCATCCTTCACTCAGACAGCCAGCAGCTGCAGGAAGTGGACACCAACTATCATCCACAACTGCTGGATGAAGGGACATGACAGATGCTGTTTGAAGGTTCCACGTGTCTACTAAAGAAAACAACTGCAACGGCAATGCTTTGGAACTCCTGCAACGACAACCTGCTATTTGCTGAGGCCCACACTGACAAAGAGTTGATCACTTGTGCTAACCCCAAGAAAGAGTCAATCGACAGTGAAGACAACAAAAGTGATGAGACATCTGTGAGGCTATTACTGCCACAGAATATTACTACTTGTAATATAAAAAAATCTCATCCAGTCAAATCTGTGTTTGTGTTATTTCTTTTCAAACAATGGAGCAGCACACATCATGTACATGCATCAAAGGTGCATAAAAGGCAAGCCGGCTGTGTCTGGGCCTTACATCAAGCTCATAACTTGGAAATGTCATCACATATCAACCAATCACGGCCTTGGTGTCACATTTAGTTTTATTACAAGATTCATCTGGCTTTGTAATGCACTCTTATCAATCATGAATATGAATGGATCGGTAGAAGCATGTTTCTTCTGAAAAACTAGAATATAAGAACAGTTTGTTTCCATACAACATTCAGTCACAAATTAATGTAATACTGAAGGACTCATTTTCACTTATTTTGTCTCATTTATGTGTGCATTTTGACCCACGATCTAGGCTACATACATTCATTAGCAAAACATCATCAGCAATGAGTATCTGTATAACACTCTTTCCTAGAATGCGAGATCGGGATCTTGGACACTGACAACAGTGGTACATCAAGGGTTCACTCTACCTGGCAAAAACCTGTTCTGGATGCCATCTTTGTATTAAAGGGTGAAAAAGATTTTCTGAAGAAATCCTTTTCGTACAGCTACCAGTGATAGAAAAGACTGGGAGAGACAACTTCCAAGATTACTTTAAAAGTATCGTGCTACTACTACATGTAACTGGTCAGCCTTGTTTCTGAACAGGGATATCAAAACAAAATTGCCTGTGCTACATTCCGTTAAACGTCATCCTTTGATGGCAAAGAAATTGAAATTTGCAGAGAAAACAGCAAAACAACATACTTGCATTGAAGGTGACATTGTGTATGTGGCTAACATTGTACGTGGCAAATTGCAGCCAACCTACAATTAAGCCTCTGTGGCTGAGTGGGTTAGATCGCTGACATTGTGTGCTGGCGATTAGGTGCCTCACTCTGAGAGTGTGAGTTCGAATCCTGGATGGGACTCAACCTCAAAAAGTACTGGCATTTGTACTTTACTAAGAAAGTGTAATCCAAAATACAACGATGTAAGACATGTACGTGGTGCTTCATAAGAAACAGATAGGTAATTGTAAGACTGGTGTTGTCTGTGTGAGAAATGCAAAATTGTTGGGACATGTTCTATGTGTCGATTCTAGGTATGAAGTTAATACTGACAGTTTGTGCAGCAAACAACAACAAACAATATAATATAATAACATAATTTATTTACATTGAAGACAACGGGGGAGCTACCTCAGTTGTTGGTGCAAGTGGATCGTAAACCCAAGCAATAGGATATAGAGAAAGAGTACCCAGGGGATCGTGGATCCTGGGTTGATAGCATGTTTGTGGATCGTCAACCCGAGTATTGTTGTGGATTAATCTGGGGTCTAGGATCCCAGTATCAGTAAAGATGTACCCTTGGAGGTCGTGAACCCCCGGTGTTAGGTTAGGGATAGGATCCCAATAACAGTAAAGATGTATGCTTGGAGGTCGCGAACCCCCGGTGTTAGGTTAGGGATAGGATTCCAGTATTAGTAAAGATGTACCCTTGAAGGTCGTGAAGTCCCGGGTGTTAGGTTAGGGATAGGATCTCAGTATTAGTAAAGATGTACCCTTGGAGGTCGTGAACTCTGGGTGTTAGGTTAGGGATAGGATCTCAGTATTAGTAAAGATGTACCCTTGGAGGCCGTGAACCCCCGGTATTAGGTTAGGGATAGGATTCCAGTATTATAAAAGATGTACCCTTGGAGGTCGTGAACCCCCGGGTGTTAGGTTAGGGATAGGATCCCAGTATTAGTAAAGATGTACCCTTGGAGGTCGTGAACCCCCGGTGATAGGTTAGGGATAGGATTCCAGTATTAGAAAAGATGTACCCTTGGAGGTCGTGAAACCCTGGGTGTTAGGTTAGGGATAGGATTCCAGTATTAGTAAAGATGTACCCTTGGAGGTCGTGAACCCCCGGTGTTAGGTTAGGGATAGGATCTCAGTATCAGTAAAGATGTATGCTTGGAGGTCATGAACCCTGGGTGTTAGGTTAGGGATAGGATTCCAGTATTATAAAAGATGTCCACTTGGAGGTCGTGAACCCCAGGTGTTAGGTTAGGGATAGGATCCTAGTCAGGGGTCCGGAAACCGTCATATGCGCCGGACATGTCCGATTGGGAATCTCAAATGTCCGGTTTAAAATATTGCTTACCGGACATTTAAATTTTTTCTGTCCGGACATTTTAAAAAGTATTGTCCGGACATTCTTAAATTTTGACCGGACATGATCAACAGTTAGGACTGAGCAATTTCTGTCTGCAGTTGTAACACAATGAAGATTATCTACACTGACAAGCTTTGTTTGTTTTGATTGCTGTAAATACATCGTACCTAGAACATGTAGAATGATAGTCCAATCGGTCAATCACTGTAATAGGCAATAAACTGAGTTGACACTGATTTATCGAGGATTTATTACTGAGAACATCTTGTTAATTTGAGTAAAATGTGTTTACAACTGTACATAAATACCTTGCATCATCGATGTACCTCATTATCCTCACAATGCTACGATACGTAACCTCAGACAAGAAGCGAAAGCGTGACGACAGCCAGTCGACCGATGCAGATCAGTCGAGCGGATCTGCCAAACCCTCAAAGTCTGAATGATCATTTTGTAAGTCGTGGCTAACGACTTTCACTTGGTTGACATACAATGAGGATTTGCAGATTTTATTGTTTTCAGTAGCTACTCGTATATTGAATCTTGATTGACCGCCATTTTGCTGTCTGTGACGATCGATATCAAATTTTTTATGGTCAATAATTACGTACAGATGAAAAAGTATTCAAATAACTATTGCTATCAACGATAGTTTAGGCTTTTGGATTATTTTATCTGTCTTGTTTTTAAATAATCTTTAGTTTTAAAAAACAAACTTTTCCCGTGAGGTCACGTGATAACCAAATATGGGATAATAATCTCGATCCAAATGTTACGACGCGTACACTTGAGCAGACTCATGAATATTAATTAGACCGTTCACAACGTTGACAGATCGTTATTATAACAGAAACAAACGTATGTTTTCCATGTATATCTAAAATGATATTATTTGTTATTAATTGTCCGGTGAATTTTAAACAATTTAAATTGAAACAATTCATAATTCATCATATTATGAATACGTAACAACTCGTAATTTGTGTGTAAAAAGTCGTACTAAAACACGCTGTTTGAAGGGGGCGTGGCATAAATGAAAATGTCCGATTGGGATTTTAAATTTTCCGGACCCCTGATCCTAGTATTAGTAAAGATGTCCCCTTGGAGGTCGTGAACCCCGGGTGTTAGGTTAGGGATAGGATCCTAGTATTAGTAAAGATGTCCCCTTGGAGGTCGTGAACCCTGGGTGTTAGGTTAGGGATAGGATCTCAGTATCAGTAAAGATGTCCCCTTGGAGGTCGTGAACCCTGGGCGTTAGGTTAGGGATAGGATTACAGTATTAGTAAAGATGTACCCTTGGAGGTCGTGAACCCCCGGGTGTTAGGTTAGGGATAGGATCTCAGTATTAGTAAAGATGTACCTTTGGAGGTCGTGAACCCCCGGTGTTAGGTTAGAGATAGGATCCCAGTATTAGTAAAGATGTACCCTTGGAGGTCGTGAACCCCCGGTGTTAGGTTAGAGATAGGATCTCAGTATTAGTAAAGATGTACCCTTGGAGGTCGTGAACCCCCAGTGTTAGGTGAGGGAGAGGTATATGGTATGAGTTGGGGGCTATAGACGCCCAAAGAGAGGTTGTGTAGCAACCGAGTGTCCCCAAGGAAAATATAGATGGAAAATATCTGAATTGCAAAATAATATGTAATGACTTATAACAAAGTTTTATAGCACCAGTCCTCTGTACACATGCGGTATAGTCTGTATCACAGCGAGCACTGGGTGGCAGTGGCAGGGGTATGGAACTTAAGCCGTGTGAGAAATGCAAAATGTTTGGGACATGTTCTATGTGTCATTCTATGTATGAAGTTGATACTGACACTGATTCAATTGAACTGATGCCTAAAAGAGATTTGCCTACACATGTGACAGTACCTGTGCCATATAACAGATCTACTGATTCTGGTGCTGTTAGATATAAAACTGAGGATTTGCCAGTAATTCTTCTCCTCCCCAGTCAAGCCCCTAATGAGGTGTGGAAGGTTCAGCCAAGGCCAGATCTTCCCACTCTCTCCACTCCAAACTAGGCCAGTTCTACCGATATCTTGGGCCAGTTCTTCTTCACTGTGGTCACACCTTCCCAAGGTACTCAAACGCATAGTGACAGAGTGAAAGAGTTTTTCGAGGTAATGCCTCTCCCCTTCAGGATTTCTCCAGAAAAAACAACATATATCATACATTTGTCATATTTGGGGAAACTTTATATTCATCTTCAAATATTTTTTATATTGTTCCACAATACTGAGGATTTCTATTTTCATAATTATGGAATATGAACATATTGATTCGCATTGATGACTGACAAATGCTAAGCTTCTATGCTGCAAGTGATATTCAGAATGTTTCTGTAAGCTTATTTTCTTCAGTATTGTAATGTTGGGAGATTAAATGGTTGATTTATATTTTAGTGTCATGATATGGCAATGCGTATTTTATTCTTAGCTGTATGCAAGGACGAATTATGTTTATTTTAACAGAAGTGAGGTCGAGAGCACATGTTATGATTTGAAGAATGCAATGCGGTGACGTGCGTGATTTGCGAAAATGATTGCGTTACACATTGAACTTATCAAGTGAAAGTGTATATGTTTGTGGCGATGTATTATGCTCTCAAGAATCCTAACAATGATTTTTACATGCACAACGATGACGGTTCTCAGTAATAAATCCATCAAAATTCATGAAGTGTGTTGTGTCTCATGGTTACACCATGAAGAGCATGGAACATCAACCAGATGAGTGGAAATAAGATAAAACCACAAAATCAAGAACCGTTACAAGTATAGTGCGCACCCAAATATAATGCTCATCCCCCTCAAGGGGATTCAGTATTTTCGAGCATTATGTGCAGAAAAATATTACACCCTACCCCTTCAGTGAATTCTGGTAAACTAACGGGTGATAAGAAACTTGGTCAGTACAAATTTGAAATCTGAGATAAAAAAATCACCAGATATATTGATTTACTATTTAATTGTATTTTCTGTTCTGCTAGGCATTGTTTTACATGCAGAGATTAAGATTACCGTGTGTATTTTCTCGTAAACTAAACTGGAACAGCAATCAGCTGTTCACACATTTTCTTGGAATCCACCGTGATTCAGTTAAAACTTAGCCAATCATATAAGTTTAAAGACTTTGGATGCAAAGATAAAAAAAAATTGTGACTGAAACAATTACTTTATCGGGAATAATATATTTTTATATCGGGTTATTTTAGTTGCAGCTTTTACTATAGTTTTTTTTCACATGGAAGAATTTGACTAGTCACCGTTGACATAGAATCGTCAAACTACAACAAATATGACTTTTAATGAGTCAAAGTATGGCATTTGTGACATATGTATCCATTCTCTGTCAACTAAAGTTCGTTTCAAGGCGTCAGTAGTGGTAATCTGACCATGGTTGCTGTAAACAATGGTGAGTTGTCTGATCTACCGATTACTTCACACATGATTTCGCCAAATTTTAATTTAAACAATATTAAAATTAATGAAATTGGTCACAAACTTAAGTCTAGATATACAATGAATACTTTTTATAACCAGACAGTGTTAGTGACAAAATTACATTGCATACTCCAGTATGGAGTTGTTGACATGGTATTTCCAGTGTTACGTGCTCATGGTTATGTCTTTTTGTTTGGGGAAAAAAACATCAAAACTCATTATGGCATGTATATGGCCATCTTCCCTAGGCAAGGGAGTTAACTGACTTTAATAGTACAGTTTCCACCCTTGCCGAACTGGGTTGGAATTCCTTGGCTCGACCGTAGCGCCACCAGTGGTTGTTACGAGTTAATTATGTCCCTTCTAAGTCTCTCATATGGACCAATCAGATTCCACCTCTCGTATCACTTGCATTTGTTTCAAACCAAATGGCAGCGCCCAGTCAAAACAATCTGATCGACAATCAAGATCTATATTGTGATACAACGGGTCTCACATAGCGAAGTGCATCAAATCACATGAGCACCTTGATTAAAAACATGAAAAGACTTGAAAAGAATCTGTTGACAACGAGTTGGCGGTGCACATGCTTTGCAAATCCTGCAATCGACAGAAATCTGCACGACATTTTACGAACCGGATTTCGATTTTGGTGCATGATTTTGATTGGGCTATGCATTAGTCCAGCCAAAATGTAACTCCATAATACCAGCCTAGTTTGGCAAGGGTGGAAACTGGCCTTTTATAGTCAGTTAACTCACTTGCCTCGGGAAGATGGTATATGGTCCCCTTCTACACAGCTGTGTTTTGGGGAAAAAAGAGTGCACTATACTCAAGAAAATAAGGTATTTGTTTCTCTGTACTATTTAATTGTCTAATTGACATAAAAATTAACAAGGGCAAAAGTGAGCGTGGCTCACTAATACCCCGGACCCGCCTAGTGTGTCAGTAGTTTCAGGTGGCTGTAGAACCAGTCCATCACGCTCAACTTGCCCTGTGTGAGATGCCTGATGGAAGTCACTCTGTTTCATTAGAAAACGGATAGGGTCAGGGTTTGAAAAATTCATAAAAAAATGGAACATTAATTAAAACAATTTTTTCCTTTTGACTGCACCCCTCCATATGACATAGATTATATGTATTAAGTTTGAGATTAATCAACTGAATAGTTTAAGAGAAATCGTGAGGACAAAGTGTTGTGACGAACGGATGGACGGACAGATGGAACCTTGGTATAACTATATATCCCCAACCTAAAAGGTCGGGATTATAAGTATAGGAGAAACCATTTCTCCTCGGGATTACCAGCGATTGTAAACCCTGACATGAGGTATGTCACCGAATGTCAGGGTTTACAATCGCTGGTAATCCCGAGGAGGAATGGTTTGTCCAACTTATAAACCGACTCATCGCATAGACAACGTTTTTAATTAAATAACTGTAATAAAAACTCTCAAATGTATAACCTGTATCGGAGATGAAATATTGCCAGCAGTTGTGAACCCGGTTCAATGAAACCGCTGACCTCAGCACGTTTCGCAATGGCACGAACTCTGCATGTGCGTCTCGTAGGATGTTCGTAGTTTTTGTTCTATCAAGGGTTTACAATGATTGTAAGCCCTCCTACGAGGTGTTACAATCATTGTAATACCTCCTACAAGGTGTTACCACAATTTCAAAAACTCCATATCGAGTTACACAAACAGCCAGTAGGTTTATAAAAATAATTGTGTGACTTAAGTTGATGTGGAGCTTATACATTTTTATATAATTGTAGCTAATTAATCTCTCACATATTTTTGCTAACTTGCTCTTTTTTCTCGCACCCAGGATCCAAGAGGACAAAAATCAAATTTTCATTGCCTAATGTATCTGAAATTCAGGGTGGAGAGTAACCTTCCCGACCATAGGTAAGTTTACAATTTGTGTGGGGTAGGGTGATCTATGATGTGGTTCAACAGTAACCTGTAGATTTACTGGGAATGATTGAGCCTGCTGGTTCAATATGATTACCAATGGAACTGAGTATGACTGAACACCCGCTTTTTAGCCAGGAGACGAGCTGGACATTTTGACACGAGGTAGGGCCTATCTCACAATCTGCATGGTGTGACCTGTCAATTTTTAAGATTTCATGGATTCCAAAGCCAGAGTGTGAATGGAATGAGACATTCGTGGCCCAGACATAGTGGGTCGTGTATGATTTTCTTAATTGTGCGTGTTCTGAAATGAATTTCATGAAGTTTGACTACAATGATGTACAGACATTGTTTTCGTGTTTTCTGAGTGATGGAATTTCAAATCCTCTTCTGCCAAATCTTTATGATGGTGGTTGACGGAGATAGCGACGAATGTCGATCACAAAAAGGTTTGTTAACAGGTTGTGATGAATAAGAATTTTTTTAAAAATCTTTATAATGTTATATTTTACTTTCATTGTCGGTTGTTTCAATGTGGAAATAGCTTAAATTGTTCTGATTCTGGTCACCATAGAACATTTCCCTAACAGTTTCATAAACATCTCATCTGTATCCAAAAGATATGCCTTCGTTAAATCTTTTAATGTCATCACCGAAGCAGTCAGGGTTGCGGCCTAGCCAACGCCAAAAACATCCAATATCAAACTACCATATTTCCTCTATTTGACGCAATGCTGTCTGTTAATTTCACGAGAGCCCTTGCCTCGGCATGTTTTTGAGACCTGGCTTGTATTAGAGACCCAGGGTGTATTAGAGGAAATATTTTACAGTTCAGTGCTCGATCGGCAGCCACTTTCTATGAATCGATATGTAGGCTATCTACGTATTCATATGCACGTTTTTTGTGAAAAAGCTTAATGTATTTGAAAGGGGTTTCCGTAGCAAAAAGGAAACCTCTTTTTAACAAATCAGAATCAAGCATTCATCAATGTCGTGGTAGAATTTATGATAGAGAGAGAATGTCCCATTCCTAATTATCTGGGTTTTTATCAGGAAGGGCAAAATATTGGTTCTGCCATTATCACTTAGGAATTTTTTGCAGGTAAACCTTATATGGCCTGTTCCTGATACCATCCTTGTATTTTCAGCTGCAGTAAATCATTGTCTTGCTAACTGAAATGTTTTTCGTTTGGTGTGCCTTTCTTAACCAGCTTACTGGCTGAGCTTGAAAAGAAGTACATTCTAAAATACATTCTGACATCAGAAAACTCATGGATGAAGTGGGTTTGATACCACTGTCATACCAGTCAGGAAATGTCATGGTTGAAGTAGGTTTGATATCAGTGTCATGCCAGTCAGGAAATGTCATGGTTGAAGTAGGTTTGATATCAGTGTCATGCCAGTCAGGAAATGTCATGGTTGAAGTAGGTTTGATATCAGTGTCATACCAGTCAGGAAATGTCATGGATGAAGTAGGTTTGATACTCCTGTCATACCAGTCATGAAATGTCATGGTTGAAGTAGGTTTGATACTCCTGTCATACCCGTCAGGAAAAGTCATGGATGAAGTAGGTTTGATACTCCTGTCATACCAGTCAGGAAATGTCATGGATGAAATAGGTTTGATATCAGTGTCATACCAGTCATGAAATGTCATGGTTGAAGTAGGTTTGATACTCCTGTCATACCAGTCAGGAAATTTCATGGATGAAATAGGTTTGATACCATTGTCATGCAAGTCAGGAAATGTCATGGTTGGAAAACAGTCATACCTACAAATGTACTTGTCTAATAGCGTTTCCCTCAGTGACTTAAGCAGACATTACATTAATGCAAACAGAGACAATACACATGTACATATCAGGCTAACCTTCTAGAACGCCTCAGTTTGTTGGTAGAAGAAGTCGGTAGATTATCCAATTGGAAAGATACGCGTCTCCCACCATTTGGAACCTGATCATCATTTTCTTCGCTCAGACTTTTGAAGACCTCTGTCTCAAGGTCCTGTGATTGTTGTTGGGCTGTAAACACAGTTTTACATTTTTTCAGCATTTACACAATGTAAAATATGTGACAAGCACATTTCATACATTAGAGGAGAATATACAATAATAATGATATTTGTTCGTGAGAGAACTCAAGACAAAAGCAGTAATTGCTTTTTTCATGCATACTTTAGCTGGAAGTATCAGCATTGGGGATGTGCTTAGTGTCTTTGTTTTCATGGATTTTTCACTGTGTTGGTTGCATACTGTTACATACATGAATTTTAACAATAACATGTAATAGATGACAAAAAGCACACAAATTGTAGGATGAAGCCAGATGTACAGTAAGGATACCATGTGGTACACGAGGCATGAAGCCAGATGTACAGTAAGGATACTATATGGTACACGAGGCATGAAGCCAAATGTACAGTAAGGATACCATTTGATACACGAGGCATGAAGCCAGATGTACAGTAAGGATACCATGTGGTACATGGGGCATGAAGCCAGATGTACAGTAAGGATACCATGTGGTACATAGCACATGAAGCTAGATGTACAGTAAGGATACCATATGGTACATGGGGCATGAAGCCAGATGTACAGTAAGGATACCATGTGGTACATGAGGCATGAAGCCAGTTATACAGTAAGGATACCATGTGGTACATAGCACATGAAGCCAGATGTACTGTAAGGATACCATGTGGTAAACGGGGCATGAAGCCAGATGTACAGTAAGGATACCATGTGGTACATGGGACATGAAGCCAGATGTACAGTAAGGATACCATGTGGTACATGGGGCATGAAGCCAGATGTACAGTAAGGATACCATGTGGTACATAGCACATGAAGCCAGATGTACAGTAAGGATACCATATGGTACATGGGGCATGAAGCCAGATGTACAGTAAGGATACCATGTGGTACATGGGGCATGAAGCCAGTTATACAGTAAGGATACCATGTGGTACATAGCACATGAAGCCAGATGTACTGTAAGGATACCATGTGGTAAACGGGGCATGAAGCCAGATGTACAGTAAGGATACCATTTGATACACGAGGCATGAAGCCAGATGTACAGTAAGGATACCATATGGTACATGGGGCATGAAGCCAGATGTACAGTAAGGATACCATGTGGTACATAGCACATTAAGCCAGATGTACAGTAAGGATACCATGTGGTAAACGGGGCATGAAGCCAGATGTACAGTAAGGATACCATATGGTACATGGGACATGAAGCCAGATGTACAGTAAGGATACCATGTGGTACATAGCACATGAAGCCAGATGTACAGTAAGGATACCATATGGTACATGGGGCATGAAGCCAGATGTACAGTAAGGATACCATGTGGTACATAGCACATTAAGCCAGATGTACAGTAAGGATACCATGTGGTAAACGGGGCATGAAGCCAGATGTACAGTAAGGATACCATATGGTACATGGGACATGAAGCCAGATGTACAGTAAGGATACCATGTGGTACATAGCACATGAAGCCAGATGTACAGTAAGGATACCATATGGTACATGGGGCATGAAGCCAGATGTACAGTAAGGATACCATGTGGTACATGGGGCATGAAGCCAGATGTACAGTAAGGATACCATGTGGTACATAGCACATGAAGCCAGATGTACAGTAAGAATACCATGTGGTACACGAGGCATGAAGCCAGATGTACAGTAAGGATACCATGTGGTACACGAGGCATGAAGCCAGATGTACAGTAAGGATACCATGTGGTACACGAGGCATGAAGCCAAATGTACTGTAAGGATAAAAATCTGAAACAGGCTGATTGGATACCAATTATCTCTGTGCAAATTGTTAACCTTTACCTGATGTTGTTACCGTATTCGACGTAATAAGCGCCCTGGTCTAATAAGCGCCCGCGGCGATATTTGTTAATATACTGGCTAGTGAACAATCTCGAATAGCACCTCTTCCAATTGATTAATGTACACAAGACCTATTTATTTGTGTATAATACGCACTCGTATGTTATATGCACCCTTAATTATGGGAAATTAAATTCTGGAAGTAACATATCGGTCGTATATAAACATTTCAGGCTGTCAGCATAAACCACGAAATTTACGATCTTTCAACTCAAAATAATATTCTAGTAAGAGCCCCCTATTTCTAATTTTGAGAGGGGCCTGGGCGCTTATTACGTCAAATATGGTAATCCCTTTTGTATTTTCTACCGTATACCTCTCATTACTTTGGCTGTAGTTACTCCAGCTTGATAACAGTGTAAGAATCTACAATGAACTGTAACATTGTATTGTTGGGTAACACCTGTAAAAGATTACAGGCAGGCACATTAATGTACTTTGTTCATGAAGATGTCATATGTTTACCAGGTTTGATTTTATATCCTATTTTTCTTGTGATTATTGTTATTACAAAGTGTCTTGTACTCCGATCTGTGGAATACACAGATATCACCCGCCCAGTCTGTAGCCTGTGGTTACCGATTGCTGCTACTCTAGCCATAATAGTAAAGTAGAGGTTCCCAGTGTTTTAGTCCATGCAGCCCCTAGTCTAGCTTCATATCAGGGGCAAAGTTTAGCAATTTCTGCATCAGCCATCGTATCAATTTTATCGGTGGTTTCAGTTGACCTCAGTTGAGTTGTTTTAGTATTGCCAAAGCAACAAGTTTTTCTTATTTGATAGATGCATGTGCACAGATTTATCTGCTGCATCTGTAGTGGGTTTCTCATCTTGCAATTTAGAAATGTGTTATTCGCAAACCATTTTATAAAAATAATTGTATTTAGCATTAACCGCTAAATTGTGTTATTGTTGCACACCATGTGCATATGTTTATAAACACCACCTCCATTCATGCAGCTTCCCACAGTTATTTCATCATATGACATCATCAGTTGTAGATCACACTATACGTGTTAAAGGTTATTTACCTTACTTCTCCTTGTTTTACCGTCAGTCTCGCTGGCTGCGCAAAACAATTTTCTGCCCGCCCTCCCTGTGCTCTCTTGTTCGCTTCATCTCATTTGCTTGTACACTGCAATCTAGGGTATTTATGTATTGTATCATGTATTTATTTTTCATGAAATTAAAATGTCAAAGTGTGTATGGTATGTTTTTTTGGGTGAGAAGCTCTCCATTGCTGTGCTGCTGGTTGTCCGCTTACACAGCAGAAAAGCCGATTACTAAAATTCCAATCTGCTATGACAGCAGGTGGGATTCATTCACTCGTCAAGCTCACCTTGTCTGCTAGTTCTCAGCAGAGACGTGATTGTATAATAATATGCTCGCGCTGCTACGGCTTCTCCGCCTCATCTAGCCACCCACACATTACTAGTCACTACTTCCCAATAATATTGGCATTTAGTACTAACTACTAAATGACTATATCTCACATATCAAAACCATGGGCTGATTACGGACGTAACTTAATCACCCCTTGTAACTTAATCACCCCCGGGTCAGCCCCATGCCCAGGGCACTAGACCCCGCGCTGGGGGGCCAAAAGCATCATCCCTCCTTTGTTACAACTCTATAGTCCACCATTCCCACACTGTCTCTCTTCAAGTATATACGTGTTTCACTATTGCCACTCCTTTTCAGTAGGTATTTGTCCTTTTCACCTTGAATTCTAATCACTTCTTTTCTTCAGCGAGCATCTATTTCAGCTACCAGCAGAGCAGATCTATGTAAATAATAGGTTTTCAGGGAGCTTGTATATATGTAAATGACTACCTTTTAAACGATTCTGATATATGTAAATAACCATGCCTTATAAATAGCTGTATATATATGTGAATACCTGTCTCAACAATAAACTATGTTGAGGTGTGTAGGGTTCTTGTGGGCTACACTGCTAGTAACAAATTAAGTTGCTTCCAAATTAAGACTCGCGCTTTAGGCTACCTGCTTCTCAGTGGGAACCTGGTCTTTTCCGACTTTTCAGCCGTGGAATCGTAAAATAGCTTACGTTTGGCAGCCAATTGCCATGTATATTGTATTCGGACATCGGACCTCTGTTAACAAACTCGACCTGAAATCCGCTATTTCCGAACACATCCTGAAGACCAAAAACCATAATATCATATGGGAAGCCATCAAAGTCCTGTCTACCCACAACAACATTTTGCGACAAAGGAAACTACAAGAAGCCATTAATTGACATCAGGAGACACCAGTCAACCGTGACCAGGGAACCTATCTGCCTAGTGCTTGGGACTTATTGCTTTGATCTTTGTCCGGGCTAATTGCCTAGCTGGCTTCAATTTGCCCCTTGCTATGTCCCTTCTTTCCCAGTGCTATTACCCTGTATGTATGTATACATAGCATATTTTTACCTCTCTCGCACCAAAAGATATTTCTCACAGCTCATAAAAAGCGGTTCACTCAAAATATTCTTATTGTTCGATGGCGGACATTTCTATTGATACGTCAACACAATTGTCATACTGGTGAATGAAAGAGATAGTCTTGTATCTTTATATATCCTGAATAACGTTTTATTTTCATTTATAAATATTAAGGAGTGTTCAAACCACAGGACACTAAAAACTATGCGTCAAGGAGATATAATCGAAAATGCCTCCTGAGTAGTAGTATAGGTAATAGGGGTTCTGCCGCAACTCCACTGGAGCTGGATTTATATACCTATACTGCAACTACAGGGGGAATTTTTTATGCCAAAATGATTATGCGATTCAACGATAGTCATAAGATTAAGTTAAATTGACTCTAGCTCACCACCACCTGGAGTCTATGATATAAATTTTTATAGGTAATAGGGGTTCTGCCGCAACTCCACTGGAGCCGGATTTATGTACCTATACTGCTACTACAGGTGTCATTTTTTATGCCAAAATGATTAAGCGATTCAACGATAGTCATAAGATTAAGTTAAATTGACTCTAGCTCACCACCACCTGGAGCCAATCAATGCTTCTATGATATAAATTTTATAGGTAATAAGGGTTCTGCCAAAACTCCACTGGAACCGGACTTATATACCTATACTGCTACTACAGGTGTCATTTTTTATGCCAAAATGATTATGCGATTCAACGATAGTCATAAGATTAAGTTAAATTGGCTCCAGCTCACCACCACCTGGAGTCTATGATATAAATTTTTATAGGTAATAGGGGTTCAGAGGGAATTTTTTATGCAAACGATTCAACGATCGTCATAAATTGTATTAAAAGAAACATCAATATTAATTAATAATGAATATAATTTACTATAGCCCACGAGGATATTGGAAAGGTATAGGAGCAATACAAAAATTAGCCGTCGCTGCTAACGTATCTAAAGATGCGGCCAAGGATTGGTTGAAGAAACAAGCGATGTGGCAAATATATTTACCGGCACCGCATTATATACCGAGGAAGAAGTTTGATATTTTTACAACAAATGAAGTTCATCAGGCTGACCTCTTGTTTCTTCCCCACAAGGTAAGACGCAAAACGTATAAATACGCTTTAACCGTAGTGGATGTGGCTAGTCGATACAAAGAGGCTGAGCCATTAACCTTGAAAGATTCAACAGAAGTAGCTAATGCACTGAGCCGCATATATAAACGAGGACCACTAAAATGGCCTAAGCTATTTCAAGTAGATCCCGGGCACGAGTTTATGGGATCGATAACTAAACTGTTAACAAAGCACGATGTCGAAATCAGGCGTGGTGAAAAAGAGGCCCACTGTAGTCAAGCCATCGTCGAAAGATTTAACCGGACATTAGCGGAACGTTTGTTTGGATATCAGTATGGGATCGAAATGAAATCCGAACGATTGAGATCAACCGAATGGGTGACACGATTATCAGCTGTTGTACCAGCGCTGAATAATGAAGTAATGAGATTAATAGGGAAGAAACCATCCGATGCTATTAAAATGAAATCCCTGACTTCTGAATCTTCAGCACCGAGGAGAAACAAAGAATGAAAAGTAAGCGTAAGATATTTATACCAGCCCGGTGAACTCGAAGGAGGCCTACGTCGCACAACCGATCCCATATGGTCTCTGAAGACATATAACATTAGTTGATTGGTTATGAAAGAAGGAGAGCCTATTCTTTATTATCTTCAAGATGGACCGGGTAGGGCATTTGTACGAGAAGAGTTGTTCATAGTTCCCAACGGTACGGTATTACCACCATAACCATAAGCATAGGTAGTTACACCATCATTATCAATCCATCTCTTTGTATCTAAGGGGGATAATGATGTCTTGTTCATTCTTAATCCATATATCCTATGATTGTAACTTCTTAAAGAGTTCATCTCGTGTTTGAACGTTCTACCGTTGAATAATGATTCTTTATACTGTTCGTGTTTGATATGGTTTTTTACCACATACTTTTTAACGCCCTTAGCTTTTCTTATCTCTCCATTATCGGACTTTTTTATAGAATACATCTTAGGTCTTAATCCTACATACTCCGCTATAGGAGTCCCAGCACATTCATCCTTCATCTAACCTAACACCTTTTTATTTACAACGCTGTGCAGTGGATTATCTTTTGGGTAATCGCTCGTGTCGTACATATCTATTTTTTCTGCCATATCTTTATACACATCCTCAGTTTGTATTTCCATCAACAAAGAATCTGTGTCGGTATATAACACCTCGCATCTATCGCCGTATTGCTTCTTAAGTTCGTTGTAATAAAAGTCATACATTAAGTGTTTTGACAAGTCGAGAATACTCATACTGATGTACACCGGTCTGTTGAATTTTATATTACTCTTCTGCATATGCAACGCGGCTAAGTCGCTATTGAATATCTTGCTTCTGTTAAAAGCCGGACTGGCTATAAGTTTCCTGAGTCTTTCTTCCTCATTAGATCTGACTAATTTAACATCAACACGCTTCCTTAGATTCTCCATAGTTTTACCAAATACTGATTTATTCATGAGCTTATACAGATTCTTTTCAAAATCGCTGGTAGCTATCTTTATTAAATTTGTGTTCAACCTTATATAGGGCTCCATCCAAGGGCTTTGATCAAACTTTAGAACTGTGTATTTTCTTAAGTTTCATACCTAACGATAGATACAACTGGCGATTTCTGTAGTGAACTATATATTTTGTCTTATCCATCAAATTTGGTACGAGTTTTTCTGCGTTAGCTAACCTACTATTACCCATCAAGGAGCATTGATATTCCAACATCCAATCTTTATTAACCATTAATCTTTCGGGAGCTAGCGGATAACTGTTATGATCTTTATGTAACGAACTTGGATATTCCAAGTCAACTTCTAGTATGTACCCTTTATTCGCATCATTATTATGGATATCATTCTCATCGACCCACTCAAAACCACCCGTGGGTAAAGGTTGACTCATAGCCCATCCGTACAAATTGTTAGCGTCGAGATATGATATGTGCGTGTCGGGTTTACTCGGATCGTATCCTTCCACTAATTTATTATTAGCCTTAGAATACCTTTTTCGCTGCCATCGATATACCACCTCTTAATCCTTTCTCAATAAACAAGTGCATAACGTAATCGGTGAGTAGTTTTAGTTCTACGCCGGTCTTCTTCAACAATGCATCCCACGATAGTCCGGGACTGGAATAGTACCATGCCGGGTCCAAGCCGTATTGTTTTAAACATGTCTTTCTAAATATCTTGAATATATCGGCGAGTAACAGTACATCGGTTTTTAAGTACAGATCGTGATAATCGCCTAAATTCTTACAACCTAATTTATCCCAGACCGTCAGAGCGTGTTCATAATCGGCATCTGTTATTTTAGATTCTGTTAAGTTACTATAGAATGATTCAAGGGGTGGTAATTCAGTTTCTTCGAATCTAGACCAATCATCCATATATTCGTAAGGATATACACCTTTTCTCAGCAACAAATGACGATTATCTTATCAGTATATTGATTTGTTCTCGCAAAGTCATTGGGATTGTTCGCATTAGCTAAATTGTCCAGGGAAGATAACAGAAACTGTACGGAGTCTATGAATCTAAGCCCATTACTTTGCTTTATTCTAGATTTCCCATCCTTGTCCCTATAATGTATAGGTTTAGTCAACGAGAACGATATGTATTTTTCCATATTATTAGGAATGCACGTTAAACCGCCGTCGGTCTTTGAGATAGCATGCATAATGAGATGTGAATCGTATCCTCTAAGGTTGTGAAACACAACAGGGATGGGTATTGTTTGAGAATTCATTTTTAGTTTCAAGTTATGACCGGATCCCCGATAATTACCCGTTACATGGCAATGATCTCTTACGGAATCCCCATTCAGGGGTTTGTTACAAACATGACAACTCGTTGACTTGTTATAGGCCCTCCAATTATCCCTCGTCATACACATGGGTTTCTTACACGATAATTTTTCCCTGATTATTCTCTCTTCGTTTTGTAGATATTATAGGAACTTTCCTGCTGCATCGGGACCTCTGTAAATCACGGGCTGGTTTGTTTTCCAATCATACCTTACAACTATATATTCAAACCCACAAGGAATATGTTCTTGAGTTTTGTATGTAAAACTACTATCTTGATTGCTACGGTTGGTATTTTCTATGGGTTTGATAAGCGCTTCGATGTCGGCGTACATTACGTACGGTACTGGCATTTGATTACAATAATGTTCAAATTTTAATATATTTTTTCCCTCTTTAGGCATATCGATCCTGATAGCGGTCTGTCCAACACCTCTACAGTCTTCTTTATGCGCTTCTGATAGATCTTGTCTGCTGTACCCATGTAGGCATCTTTCGCTGAAATATTTCTTTCCCTTATATTTAGTTTGATCGTATAATAGCCTGTTTAAACTCTTTATCCATGTATAATGATATTTTCCATCTTTTTCGATCAGAAATGAATTGATTCTGGGGATATGTTCCGGAGCGGAGCTTATCCTGTGTACAACAATTCCTTTAGAATGTCCGAAAACATTTATAGCTAAATTATTTTGCTTTTCCACCTAATCAATTTGTGATATTAGTGTAGGTTTGTCTATACCATTGAAGTTGAGTCCATCGTTTTGGGGATAGCTAGAAGGTCTATTTGTCAATTTTAGAATCTACGGGGAACAATGCAGATCTTATCATCATTCTTAAACAGTCATCGGATTTATTTTTTACGTTAATTATGGCTTTTTTCTTCTTATAATACGGGTGTAAATCTATATAAAATCCACCTTTGAAGGGCATATAATTTGATAAATCTAAATATAAACTATCGATTTTATCCACACCCTAACCCAAACCTCTATTAGTTCAACGTTCTAAAGTTTCCTGTATTCTCTGAATTGATGAATCTAATGATGTGTTTATAAGTATCGGATTCGGTTATAACTTCTTGATTGCTACGGAAATATGGTTTGGTATATTCGGTGCTATCGTCTGCGCTACTTTTACTCAATAACATTTTAATCGTCAGCTGGTATTTTATACTATGTAAATCATCTAACTCCTCGTTAATTTTACTCGATATGATCGTTAACATCCATGTTGGAATTAATATCCATCTTCCAACCTCTTAGATATTTACCAACGACGGCAGATGTGGGTACAAATATTAATTCTTGTTGTTGTTGATTATTATCAATATCATTATTATTTAATAAAGCGATCAATTCAGCTCTTCTCATTCGAGAATAACCTTTCAGCCCACTGTTTTTTGCTTGAGCTTTGAGTTCTCTAACAGTCTGGGGTTTGTTGTATTCCAAACCGAGTAAATCGATCAATTCAGCTTTTCTCATTCGGGAATATCCATGTAGACCACGTTGCTTTGCCATAGCCTTCAACTCTCTGACAAAAACCATTGTGGTTGAATGGTATATGCAAAATGAGTCAAATGTCTAATTGGTTGTTTTTCATATATCTAAATACGTATTCTCCCCAACCTATTCCTCTCATTGATGTAATCTCTCTTCTTAGCATAAATAATCTGGTTCCTGACCCTATCAGCATCGTGTTTCTTACATAAACAATAACGACCTTTGACCCCGATCCCACATACAGAACACGTATAGTTAATGTTTCTGCGCCTGATGTAATAATTGTGTATGCCGCAGTAAATATCAACACAGCGTCGGTTACATAGAGTCGGCTTACCCATGAGTGTAAATCTGCACTGATTCATGGTTTATATCATATCATTTGTCTAAATGCAAATCACATCTACACTAGTGAGATATTGATTAGGCAGTCAGCCAACACTATTTATAGATTAGCTGTCGCTCTAACTAGGTCATGGTTTATGCGTAGTTATTGTATAGCTGAAAATTGCAACAGCTGATAACCCAATTATCACAAATATGACCTCACGGTTTTTCTGAGCCTCTGACGGTGTATAAAACTGACTCATTGTTGGTCTCGGCATTGGGTCAAGTTTTTTCCCATAAACAAGGAAGTATTCGTGCATGGCAGATTCGACATCCTTAAACGTTTGAATTGAATGTCCTTCCTTACGCAGTTCTTCATGAATAAAGTCTAATCTTAATGTCCTATTTCTGGCCCATTGTGACTGAGCTTTTTCTAGTTGTTCTAAAAAGCTTTATTATGTCGTTTACGCTCTTCAACTTCTTTAGCGTTTGATTTCCTCATACTAGAAAATAAAAAATTACTCCCCGAAAAAGCTAGAGCATTAACAATAGCTCCACCGATCATCATCGCAATTGTTGCCATGTTTATATGAATATAAAATATTCAAATGTTTAATAATATAAAATTTTCAAATGTTTAATTACTTCATTATGTCTTCCGGGATAAGCCCTTGTTTAATGAGCATATCCTTTGTTGCCATTGCTAATCCTATATGAAGAACGGACATACTAATATCATATCCATTAAAATCTAGCTTGGGAGGTGTGGCTTTAGTAATCATTTTAGCTATACGGGCATAGCCAATGGCCAAGCTGGTGACCACCACTGAATGATACGTTGCGTTTACCAACATTTTACCGTCTGTAACTGGAGTAGTCATGCTTCTTATAGCATTATATGGGGGCTAACCTCTAATTGAACTTGTTGTTGTGGCATCGGGGGTGACGTTTTCTCTTCTCCGGTCTTATAAAACAACCATACAGCCGCTATACCAGCAACTCCTATTAGTGCCCATGTTTTAATATTTGAATTATTGTTTAGTTTCGCTTTCCTCGCCAGACCACCCTTTCTCCCAGCTGCAATTTTCAAAGGATTCTTTGTCACTCTGGGTTTCTCATTCACATGTTGTGCAATCTGTGGTATTTCCTCATTCACTATCTCTTGTGCAGTCATTTCCTCTTGTTGTGTCTGTTGTGGTGTCACCTGTTGAGTCTCCATTATTATTAAGTGGGCACGTATGTTTAAATTGACAATACCTAGCCGTTATTAAAGCTGTGGTGAGTGGAGCTAAGAACATTCTGATAAAACTCACAGCTCACTGAGCTTACAGCGTGTTCGATGAATGGGTCTTTCTCAAGTGATTCGCATAAATACATGCGATGTTCTGCCGGGATAGGGAGAAACGTACTAGCTACGACTGTGTATAGTTGTAATATAGCCGACCCTATCGTTTTAGTCATGGTAGCTACCAGTCTAGACTCGTAACGCGCGTACAGTTTTTTAATTTCTTCGTCGGTCATGTTATCAATTTTTTCGATGGAATAATTTCCCCCCAAATATTGGGAACATTTTCCACCGGCTACCAAAGCGGTGAGTCTTTCTCTATGTTTATCTAAAGATTTATCTACATGTTGATCAGGCTCATCTTTGAGCATCTTTGAGCTATGTTGAGTATGCCGTCTGGAGAAGGGTTGACTCTCCTTTGTATTATTCGTTACATACTCGTAAACAGTCTTGTAAACGATCGCCCGGATCGACTCTGTGTACCCCGTCGTCATTCATTACCCAATCTCTTGATAGGTATGTTTTATTAACGCTTATAGTCGGGCACTGAATAATAATATGATCGAAAACAACCCGATAATGACTTTGTAAAATATCTAGAATAAAAGCTGTTTTTCCGCAGCCCGTTTGCCCGCATATGATAGCGCAGTGCGGATCTTTAGGTAAAAGATTATTAATAGATTGCTTGCACGAATCTCCCATTCTGTAAATTACGTTGCGCATCCATAATCACGTACAAATATATGTTTAATTTACCAGCCGTTTCCTGGAGCTTCGTTATCTGTATAGTGACACCCTCGCTAGCATTTTCTATTCTCCTCCCACTGCCGTGTAGTTGGTCATCGTCCGTTGTTCGCATGTCGAGCCATAGCGCGTACTTCGTGGTGAGGCATTCACCCATCGATACACTCCCGAGAGACAGATCTTTCACGACCGCGATAACTTCTGGGCTTCGTTTTATAGAAGGAAGTTTTTTAATCTCATCCCACTGGTGATACGCTAGCATTCCTGGGCTATATAGTTGATTAGGAACGCCCTCGATAGTCAATTCTACTTTTGTACTCTTGGGATTGCAGAACTTCTCGGTATTTCTTTTAAATGCATCGGAGGGGTCCTCGAACAACATTAAAATACCCTTCAACGACCTCGTGGGGACGTTTAGATTAATATTCCACATCGTATCTTTTTTGTCCCTTCGTTCACAAATCAGTAGAATTCGAGAAACCATCGATCAAGTCCTCAATGATGACACATAAAATTAAAACATTGTTCAGAGAACAGGGAATAACAATTGCCAGTATTTTAACTGCATTGGGATTTATTATATCGACTTTGACTCTCGCGTTAACCGGTGGCAGCGAACCACCCACACCGCCCACATATAAAAGAGTGGATAAAAAAGCATTTAAAAGCGTTAGGTTCAGCACTGGGAAAGCTCGCTGAGAAAGCCACGTCCGCACTTCCCGGTATAATAGGGAGTATTGTTTCCTGGCTCTTGAATTTATTAGCTAAGACCACCACTTGGCTTAGTCAAAACTTGTGGGCACTGATCGTAGCAATTGCAGGGCTGTTGTACATATCCGCTAAGAACTATTTAACCAAATCATGAGTAAACCAGCCGTGACTCCACCTAATACAAGCGCTGTTTTTTCATCGATATGTTGTTGATTTTTAGCTGCAATATGCGATGACACTTGTGGTTGTGCGTCAGTAGATGTTTTAGTGATAGTAGATAACTGTGGCTTGACTATTCCCGTTTCGCCTGTGATTGTTTGCGTTAATTTGACGAAGTTTTTTAATCTCATCCCACTGGTGATACGCTAGCATTCCTTGGCTATATAGTTCATTAGGAACGCCCTCGATAGTCAATTCTACTTTTGTAATCTTGGGATTGCAGAACTTCTCGGTATTTCTTTTAAATGCATCAAGGGGGTCCTCGAACAACATTAAAATACCCTTCAAAGACCTCGTGGGGACGTTTAGATTAATATTCCACATCGTATCTTTTTTGTCCCTCGTGATCTTTCGATGTCGAAGCACGCAATCGTACAAAATGGCTAAACTTCTGGTATACTGGTTACGAATTTGTCTGGCTAATTCGGGATCTGTTATATCGTACTCCAGCGAGATATTGTCAATGGAATAGCTAGCATCTTCACCATCGGTTTTGATTACTCTGCCGTAGTCATTAAAAGTGAGTTTCTAACCTATCACCTAGGGATGCTTGATAAAAGGGCATTTGGGAATCTAGTAATTCAAAGTCTAGGGGAATATAGAATCGGTTACTTAATGCGTCGGCAACGGCCTGATCTTTTACGACGGTAATATCACCACTAGAAGCATCTACACGCAGTCTCAATGTGTTCCGATTACAAATACCTTGGTACTGTAAGTTTTCCCGCTCTTTATCCGTTCTCCAGAGATCCATGTAACAATAGTATACATGGCTATCGTCGATACTCAAAACCTCATTACCGCTAATTTTAATGGCCATTTTCTTAACGATAGCACGACCTATGTTCTGAACACGCTCCCTGTTAACGTCAGTAGAAGTCAAACTAATCGTAAATGCTAGTCGGACAGTTCCCGGAACAAACACATCGTGTGCGCCGAGATTAGGAAAGCGAACCAGAAGCATTTGATTCTGATCTATGGTACAAGGGTTATTAGTTATAGCTACAGACTGACGAATTGCTTTGACCCCTAATGGATCTCGAAGTCTACGTTGTGGGTTTAACTTGCGTCCGTATTGCGAAGACATTGTTATATTGAAATTATATAACCATATGTTTAATATAAAAATGACTGATTTTGATCTAGATTATTTAGATAACCCGAATACAATCGAAGAGGGTACTGATGAAACCAACTTTATGAATCTTAACGATGAACTTTTGAACCCAACCGAAAATGATGAACTTTTGAAACCAGCCGTTGATGATTATTACAAAGATTTTAAAGAAATCCCTATTGGTCATGACGATTCAAAGTTTATGATAGATAGTAAAGGAACATTGCGACTGCGTGATGCTCCGCATATTGATCTTATGCATTATCGTACTCGTAAGCCCCTAGCCTTGTCTACGATAGCCACTAAACACGGCATCGGCATTGTTTGTGATGAATTAGGTTTTGTGGACTACTCACGACGAGCAAAACTTTCCGAGAAGACTACTAAGGTTCTTAGGACTACGCGTGATAATCTTGTTAACATAGATAATTTGGAGGCTTCCTCGAAGGTGGCCTCGGACGGGGTCGTAGAAGCCTTGACCACCATTGATGATCCTCAGTAACAGGTATCACCATCCTTAGAGTTCAGTATTAGGGAATTACGAGGTCTTGACGAGGCAAAGCAAACAATGCGGGGAGAACTCATCAATAATACAGCCAAGCTATCCGAAATCGACAAGCATATATTTTATGAGAAAACAAAACTTGAACAGGCGGAAGATGAGTTCAGTAGACGCCGCGTAGCGGAAAGATTACGTAACTTAGAAGAGGAAAGATCGGGCCCGCCTTGAGGCTGCTTCCAGAAATAGAAAGGCACTTTGTTCACAAATCAGTAGAATTCGAGAAACCATCGATCAAGTCCTCAACGATGACACTACACTGGCCGATAAAATTAAAACATTGTTCAGAGAACAGGGAATAACAATTGCCAGTATTTTAACTGCATTGGGATTTATTATATCGACTTTGACTCTCGCGTTAACCGGTGGCAGCGAACCACCCACACCGCCGACATATAAAAGAGTGGGTAAAAAAGCATTTAAAAGCATTAGGTTCAGCACTGGGAAAGCTCGCTGAGAAAGCTGTGGCCGCACTTCCCGGTATAATAGGGAGTATTGTTTCCTGGCTCTTGAACTTATTAGCTAAGACCACCACTTGGCCTAGTCAAAACTTGTGGGCACTGACAGTAGCAATTGCAGGGCTGTTGTACATATCCACTAAGAACTATTTAACCAAATCATGAGTAAACCAGCCGTGACTCCACCTAATACAAGCGCTGTTTTTTCATTGATATGTTGTTGATTTTTAGCTGCAATATGCGGTGACACTTATGGTTGTGCGTCAGTAGATGTTTTAGCGATAGTAGATAACTGTGGCTTGACTATTCCCGTTTCGCCTGTGATTGTTTGCGTTAATTTGACGTTAATATCTGAATTTATACCTGTTTTTTGTTGATCGGTAGCGATAACAATTTTATCATTATAACCTATCACTTGACCGATCTTAAGTTCCATATTACTCGGAGACATGTATAGTCCCGGCGCATAAACGTAATCTACGTTGGATTGAGCGTACTGAAATACATCTTGATAATGCTTTATAGACGATGGTATGTCAACTGATGAATTAATGGCGTCCTCCACGTTTGCGACAAACTGTTTTTGCGCATCGAGCGCCGTCCCAGAACCGATAATGGACGTTCGTGTTTGCGATTGTGCACCGAGAATTGCCCATACATAAGTTCTTATCGATTCATTAACTCTTACAACTCCTGGGTAAGTAAAATCATTTTCCGTTTTATCATTAAGAAATTCATTCCAAGCATTTGCGGTATCATTCATTTATATAAATTTTGTAACACTATAAATTAAACCACTCTTACAACTCATAATATCCCATCTCCAATCGTTACTCGAAAGTACCCAGTCTTTATACCAGTGATGGGTTTTTGCAAAATAATCAAACATTCTTGAGTAAAGTTTGCTGGTATGTAACAACATAAACGCATTAAATGGACCTTTTTTTATTAACTTCTTTAAATAAATCATCGCTTTCTTCTTTGACAGTTTTTTCCCCTGTGCAAGGAACACCTAGACCATGGTTTGCTCCTTTAATACGACAATCTTTACTCGTAGAAATATTAAATTCCTGACAAATATGTTCATACGCGAACCTATTGTACGGATTATTTGTGGAATTCCGCACTCGATCCTGCGGTAATGGAGCACTAATTTCTTTAAGTATACGTCTAATCTGATAGTACACTTGAAATGTTATAACAGACTTATTTAGTTCAAATCCTGGAGAATAAAGAGATATGCCACATCCCGTTGTGGCACACCATAAGGCAAAGTTTAACTGATTCTGCCAAAATTGCATCGGATTGTGAAACCAATCGTGCATCATTTTATTGCTAGTTGCTGTGAGGCAGTTACTATAATCGACTAATTAGTAATGTATCTCGATTTCATATTTAAGTTATGATATAGTATCATTGTATATTTAATATGTATGTTACACTCCCGGGAATAACAAATGGTCAGTCTATTGAACTGCTTCATACTATTGATAACTCGGATGGTCAGCTCGAAGTAGCTCTCTGCGATGTAACGTATTACCTGCAGTGGACCAATATAAGTGCTGCAAGATATAATAATGAGACAGTAATAAATAGTAAACAATACATTATACCTGATGGGTACTACAGCGTATGCTCACTCAACGATGAATTTTTTAAGCCTAATGGAATTAGTCTCACACAAAATGAGTCGAATGGGATGCTGATTTTAAACGCTGGAGAAAAGGATGTAAAGCTTTACAGGAACTTAGCAATTACACTTGGATATGCAGATGGAGATATAACAGTACTCAAGACATCAGCACAGGGGGTTAAATTACCCGATTTAGTTCCCTATAAAGAGTTATGCATCC
Organism: Haliotis cracherodii; assembly: GCF_022045235.1. Taxonomy (NCBI): domain Eukaryota; kingdom Metazoa; phylum Mollusca; class Gastropoda; order Lepetellida; family Haliotidae; genus Haliotis; species Haliotis cracherodii. The sequence continues at coordinate 51,199,129 of NW_027266297.1, read as the reverse complement.
ATCTTGATCAGATCAGTACGACGGATAATATTCAACTCGAAAGTCCTTCAACTCTGCTCAGATCTATTAAAGTCAAAGATGAAAAATACAATAGCGGTAGAACGGAATCTTTCTCAACATTACAATATAAAAAATTAAAGCGGGGTATTATTTCAGACCTTAAAATTTCTGTATTAGATGTAAAACACCAACCTGTACATATAGGATACTTAAGTGTGACACTCCATATTATAAATAATGGTTGATTCCATATTTAAGTTATAATATAGTATCATTGTATATTTAATATGTATGTTACACTCCCGGGAATAACAAATGGTCAGTCTATTGAACTGCTTCATACTATTGATAACTCGGATGGTCAGCTCGAAGTAGCTCTCTGCGATGTAACGTATTACCTGCAGTGGACCAATATAAGTGCTGTGAGAGGTAATAATGAGATGTCTACATTTTATAAAGGTATTATTCTACCTGATGGTTATTTCAGCGTATGCTCACTCAATGATGAAATTTTTAAGCCTAATGGAATGAGTCTCACACAAAATGAGTCAAATGGGACAGTGAAAATAGACACTCGAGAAAAAGGTGTAATTATTAACGAGAACTTAGCAATTACACTTGGATTTGCCCGGTCAGGAGCATTACCAACCAACAAAACAGTGAATGTAGTTACAGTGCCCGATTTAGTTCCGCCCGATTTAGTTCCCTATAAAGAGTTGTGCATCCATATTGATCAAATAAGCACGACGGATAATATTCAACTCGAAAGTCCTTCAACTCTGCTCAGATCTATTCCAGTGAAAAATGAAAAATATAATAGCGGTAGAACGGGATCTTTCTCATCATTACAATTGTTATAACCAAGTCTCTTGTGTTCTTAATTCTTTATTTTGGTTTCTTTCATTCTTTCTTATCTATTTTCTTTTGCTCTTTTGCACATACAGATTGACTGAAACAGATGAGAAGCTGTCTCAGTGCTTAACAAAACAAACAATTAAATGTCTATACATATTAAACAATAATTAACTTCAAGAGGACTAGGCTCACATTTGAACTTCATGGGCAAGTAAGGCAAGGTGAGCTTCTATAGAAGAACTAACACACACAGGTGAAACAATTATCAGTCCTAACACTAGAGAATTACTTAAAGTTTAGCATTATTATATATGTAATGTGACATTGCATTTACATGAATTGTTTGAGGCTTGGTGTGACATTGTGAAACTGGCTTACCATTGTTGTAGACCATAAATTTGACTTGGTGCTTGGTGACTTGGACATGTGCCTTCTGGCTACCACATGGCTAGAAAAACTGACTCCAGAGCATTTACCTCCCCTTGTTATATATTTAGAAGGGTAGTGGCTTAAGACCAGTTAATACAAATTTTAGAACTTAAAACGGAATAGGAATATTACAAATTGCAAAGAAACGAAAAATGAATATACCCTTTTAGAAGCTAAAAGAAAACGATGAAATTTTGACCACTACAACAATATCAAAAATTAAAGCGTGGTATTATTTCAGACCTCAAAATTTCTGTATTAGATGTAAAACACCAACCTGTACATATAGGATACTTAAGTGTAACACTCCATATTATAAATAATGGTTGATTCATCAGGCCCTGGAACGCTCAGACAATGTAATACAATTGCGCTTTCTGATCGCGGAGACACAGAAGGATTCGGTAAACCCAGTACCGATGGTAAGTTATATGCTTTTCACTTACACGATAATGTATACAAGCGGAAAGAAGTTACATTCACGGGTAATCTAGAAGATTTAAGCGATGTCGACGTTAGTAGACTCATTAAAAACACTTCGTACAATATTATTCTCAACAGCGATAATAAATGGACTATGGTCGAAGCAAACATCGAGTGGCTACCCCACCGTATGTGATGATGGGTAAGGGACATAACTTAACTAAGATAATAAATAGAGGCATCGTACTCGCGGCTTATATCCCGTCAAAACTAAAAAGTGTGTTAGTCTCTCCCCTGCCAGAAGACCCAGGTCATATGTTATTAAGTCGTCTGGCCGTAAAAAATGTTAGTATAAAATTTGGTTACTGAATTCAATGATATTAAAGTTAACTTGAGTGCAGTACCTAATATTTGTATGCTTATTATTGAAGTCTTGTTCGGAGATGCACCGGAAAATGCCTTCGAAATATTACCAGGACTATCGATTAAATGGCTCAAGAAACACGAGCGTCAATGTTGCAGTATTATTCATATTGGAGCATCACCCGTTGCAACCCTCCAGGGGGTTCAAATTATTAAAAGTGACAGCATTTCTCTTTCTAAGATATTCTTGCCGTATAATATTCATTTGATAAGGTTGATGTATACTCCCAAAACACTTAAGCAAGACCAATTAAAGACTATTGTATGACCGTAATATACACTATGGGTTTATATCCAGCGCTCGATGAAGCATTTGAAAAGATGGATACTGTTGATGGATTTTGATTACATCAAATAAGCGACATAAAACATCGAATAGAGAAGGAGAGGGAGTTGAGACTTGGACTGTATAAAAAGTATCGCAGAGCCGTGAATGCTCTGGATGGAGTTGACACCGTGCTTGTAGCAGCTGGCATGGGACTCGGTGTAGCAGGTGTTAGTTTATTATCAACTATAATCGCCGCGCCTATCGTGCTCGGCATGGAAATAGCCGCTGGAGTCTCGGGACTGGCAGGAATAACGATAAAATTCATTTCTCGTAGGTTGCAAAAGAAAGCATTAAAACACGATAAGATTCGGATACTCGCCGAAGCAATGTTGAACAGCATTGAGGATCATATTTCGACAGCAATGGCCGATTGTAAGATATCCGAGGATGAGTTTTGTTTAGTGCTGTCGGAACTCACCAAATACAACGCAATGAAGCATGAAATTCGATCAAAATCTCGTAAGACCAGTGGTATTAGCGAAGACGAGAAAAAAAAGTTCATAGAACAGGGGAGGCAACAAGCACGTCAATTATTCCGTGCCAAAACCAAAGAACTGGTTGGAGATTAAAAATAAATTGCTTACTCTTGTTAGATCACATTTAGACAAATGCTTACATAAATATATAATAATGGAGAATTACAACCCAACAATCGAAAAAGCTATTAAATGGAGAGAATTACCACAAAGTTTTTGTTATATTAGTGATGTCAAACCAACCAAATATGGTTATCAATTGTTTCTTATCAATTTCCAAGAAGAGTGTAGTTATATAGTCTGGTCTCCTAGTAAAATGAATGAAGAACTTAATAAAAATGTTGAATATCGCTTTATTGATAAAAATAATAAAGAATATTTTCATTACCATTTAGGTTCATCTGAACTAATGACAACATTGATTAGCCCCAGGTGGTGGTGAGCTAGAGTCAATTTAACTTAATCTTATGACTATCGTTGAATCGCATAATCATTTTGGCATAAAAAATTCCCTCTGTAGTGGTGGTATAGGTATATAAATCCAGCTCCAGTGGAGTTGCAGCAGAACCCCTATTACCTATACTACTTGATTTGTCGACAACTTTGCATATTTTCAAATAGTCGAGTTCAGTGGTGTTTGGGATTATGAATTTACTCGGTCTCCGGATTACTTTCCTGTCAGACATCAAAGGAGAAAACAAGCAAGTTTATGAACACCACTTTATGTTGAATGGGCTTGTGATGATCGACAATCTGTTGTAAATTGTGGATGAGAAACGCAGATTCCAAATATTGTGACGTCGCAATTTGGTCATGTTTTCCGATCAATCATTCAAGATGATTTCGACACGTGCAAATACATAATATTTTGACAGAAATTAACAACTTGCTTATGATGTGTTATTTTCTAGCATGATGTCGATGATGAGATGGTGAATGATGAGATGGTGAATGTATAATCCAAGAAGAGTCATCAGAAAGATGACATGTCCCCCCGGTAGCTGTCTGTAAAGTAGCAACAAGTAAATGTGCAATTCTGAATGTAATAAGTCAAGAGTTGAATGTTCTTGAAGAAGCATACATTGTTTACCCACAAAAGATCCACCATGGTCACATCCATATGAAATGGAAAGTAAAACAAGTGTGTTTCTGTGGGGTTTTTTATGCAAACAAATGACAAATTACAAGAAACAATAACTAAACAAGCGTAAAGTCAACAAAGTCATCTATATCCAGTATGTGCTTTATATATAGACATGCAATGTTTGGCAAGGAAATATTTAACAGTTTATTTGTTATACTCCAACTTGTTGCCATGGAAACGTAAAAAAATAAAAATTCATAAAATTCCTAAATAGTAAAGCCACCAGTTCAGTATGTGCCTGGTAGACATGCAAAGTTTTGTAAGAAAGTATTTAACAGTTTTTGAGTTACGCTGGAAACGAACACCACCCTTATAGAACCTAAGTCCAACTTGTTGCCATGTAAACATTAAAAATAAAAATTTCTTAAATTCCTAAATAGCAAAAGGCACAACTTCACCACTTAAGTAATATAAATGCAAAGTTTGATGAAGAAATATTTAACGGTTTTGGAGTTCTGCACCGGAAACGATTCAGACGGACGGACGGACGGACGGACGGACATGCCCATAGCTCTATCCCCCTGCATTATATGCCGGGGGGATAAAAATTGAAATATCTGTCGCGAACATCTTATTTCAACAGTAATGCACATCAACATTTCAACTATGTACAACTGGTAGTGATATTGCTTGATGTGTCGCAAGAGACCACAGCATAACTGCCTGAAAAACGGACATTTAAGATGAGCGTTACAATCGTTTGCACAACTTTATTGACTTCTCCCATATCCGTGCACTTGCTCGTGCTATTTACTGCACAAATATGAATTACGCTTTCAATTTATCAAACCTTATCTGCATATTTTGTGATAAAAAAAATCAATTTCAATAAAATATAAAAAGAAGTATCCATGTATACATACGTCTTTAAGAATTATCTGAACATATGTTGATGAGGGTAATTTTGGAGGAATACAAAATTATTAAGTTTATTACTTGATATATATAAAGGTATAAACTTGAAATAAAATGATTTTTCATTGTTTCCTAGTTTGTAATTCAAAGAAAATTAATGTATTCAACAATCTAGCAATTGGGAATGGTGATAAACAATGCGTTTTAATTTTGTGGTGTATAAAACATTGAAACAAAAACAACAAATTTTCTCATATAATATATGTATTTTATAGTTTATAATTAAATTAGACACTATATGAATAGACACTTTTGAAATTTGCATCCAAATGTTATTTTTCATAGATGAATTCTACATCGGTCACTTGCTAAAACCCTCAACATGCATCATACTGAAGTATGAAACTAATGGTCAGCTGTCAAAATGAGAACAAATTGCTTCAGCTGAAAGGATCATTAAATAAACAACCGCTTGAATTTTTTAAGATGTTCAAGATAATTTTTTATCCAATCTATAACAGTATTTTTCTTAAAATTAGTGACAGTCACCTAAGAAAAGAAGAATCAGATATATTAGACAAAGATACAAATTTGTCCTCCTGTACACATTCATTTACAGGAATTACATCAATAAATAATTAGTAAAATCTAAATATTTTTTACATTTGTATGCTTATCCTGCATTACTCCTTAATGCATTAATTGCTTACCTTAAGCAAAAGAGGGAAAGCGACGGTCCTGGGTGAAGAAATAAAGTTGTTCTGAAGTCCCACTTTTACTGACCACCACCGCTGTCCTGTGACCTTGATGACACCTAAGGTCACCTTATTCACATCACTGCCTGTCGCCCAAGCTCTTAGAAAAACATACTTTTGAGGTTTCTGAAACCAAAGTGGGGAGGCAAGTCTGCGACGAGTGGGCCTTAAACGTAGTAATGCAGGAAATGTAAAAAATATTTAGATTTTACTAATTTTTTACTTATCCTGCATCACTTCTTTATGCATCTGTATCGGACGGTTTGGAGGTGGGTAAACCTTCAGAATACAGAAACCTCAATAATTCACAACATCTAAAATACAACATCAGTTGGTCGATAAACTGTGAAGTGGAAAAGTTCAGAAAAACACCATTACGGTAGGGTTGTTCAAATATCAAAATGATTGAACATAGGAATTAAAGAAAAATTCCCTATACACATTTAGTAATAAATAAAATAATAGCTTATCAGCTAATTCTTTACTTACTACATCACAGAGCCAGCGTTGACAAACAACATTGTCTAATATTCTTCCACTGGTGGAAACTGAGTGACTGCACATGGAAGTAGGCTGACTCTGTATAGGTTGAGTTCATTATTTGCATTGGGGGTTGGTAACCTGATGGGATACAACCTGAGCGCCAAAATTGTGCACGCCTTTGACGTCCTCAAAAGCCACATCGCGAAGATAACGAAAACTGTGTCGGACCTCCAGAAACATCCTTCCATAATTGTTCTAATAGAACAATTGCTGTGTAAAGCCATGGTAAAGGCTAACACCCTGAACCCCTGGTAATTCGCTTGCCGCGGATCCAGTTTAGCCATCTCGTAAGCCTGATGGATGACTACTCGTAACCACAGAGTAATGGTGTTGCCACTAACTTCGGTCGTGGACGTAGGAGACACGGGTATACATAACCGCTTCATCGAACCACGCCTAGTCTTGGAGTGGCCGATTAAAACTTGAAGTGCTCACATTGAGGCCAGGAGATAGTCGATATTGGAGGGATGGTGAAGGGATGATTGGGTTGGCCTGGTTGTTGATACTGCAATAAAATCCAAGCACAACCCGAGATGTACCGCTCTGTGCATCCCATGCTCATAGCCGACCCAAGTGATGTCGACTGCATGTAGCTCGCTCATCCATGCCGCCATGGCTAATGCCAAGAGAAACACTATTTTCTCGGTGAGGTCATAAAATTAGGATGTATAGAGGGGCTCGAAGGGGGACCCTTGCAAACCTCAAAGTACCACGTTCAAGTCCCAAGCAGGCGGGCGGAACTTGTCCTTCTGATCCTCAAGTCTGAATGAGCGTAGTAGGGCCTGTAGTTCCTTGACCTTAGTCATCTTGCGATTCTCCGGAACAGCCAACACATAGTTAAGTGCAACCAATTATGTAGTAATGGTGCTACCTTTCAAGTGTCTTTGGGTACCCAAATGTAGGAGGTATTCCAGAAAAGCGTACGCTTTTAGCCCTTCCCATGCTGAACGCCTCCGGCCCCCAAGCCTGTGGATCTGGTAACGGGGAGACATACGCCATGAGTTGGTGGTTTAGGCAAGTAGCAGACAAGTCGATGTTTGCCCGAACCTCTGAAGCAGTAACTAGAATACTTCTTTGTGAAGTTTCCACTTGGTGGGAGCCACCCTGTCTGGACTTGATAAAGCATCGGCCAGTAAGTTCCGACATCCGGGGATGTGCTGAACTATGAACGGTAGTTCTAGATGATCCACAAGATGGAAGAACCTGAATGTCTGTTGAAGCAGGGAGTGGGAGTGTGTTGTTCCCTTATTGTGCAGACACCCCACCACAGTGCTGTTGTCTGTGGATATTGCGAGTTTGACGGACTGTAGCTGATGGGATATGGCCAGAATTAGCGCTTCCAACTCCAAGTTGTTTATGTGTTGCCACTTTCAATAAGCGCCTGACCATAGCCCTGAGGCTGTCGGGCCTTTTAGGTGAGCCCTTGAAGGGAAGCGTATACAAACATGCGTAGACTCGGGGATATCTCGGATAAAGAGACTCTTCCTAAGACATTCAACTGTATCGTCCACCAATTGAGGTAAGACCTTAGTTGAGCTGGTAGAGTGGTAGCCTTAAGTGGATCCTGACACTTGATGTAAGGGTTGAGGAATTGTTGAATTGGGCACAGTTGTAAGTAGCCTATGAGTAACCCTAGCAACACTTGCCATTGGCGAGGCGTGCGTGGTTGTTGTAGCGCAGGTGACAAGAGGCATAGAATCTTGTGCCATCTGTCCCTCGGTACTGACAGGAGATCCTGGTCTGTCTGGATCAGGCTGGTTCTGAGCAGTCTCAAAGTGGTGAGGCGGCAATAAGGTGGACGCTTCAGATAAGGTTCGTTGATCACGGAGAGATTGTTGATCATTCTTATCTTGTCTGAGCCCTTCATGGGTACAAGGTAGATGTGAGGATAAAACCTGGAGTAAAGGCTGAGGTGTGAGCCATCTCTACAGCTCTTTTCACCAACAGTATGTCTATGTTGGATTTTCCAAGTTGGAAGCCCACTCAGGCCTCACTATTACCCATGTGTAGATGGAACACTGACGTAGTACGGGGAGTACGTAATCGTCCTTGAGACTTGCCTGTGACACGTCCTTTCCCACAATTGGAATACTAGTCTTACTTGAGAGACACCTGTCTAGGTTTATAACTGCTTGACCTGCCAGTCTGCTGGGATAGACTATAAGAGACGTGCTCAAGAGTCTTGAGCACAGTGTCATACCAAGCGTCTTTGGGAACTTTGGCGTGCGTGTCTGCAATCTGTTCATTGAACAGGGAAGTAGATGACCAAGGTTGATGTAGCAGCTCCCAGTTGAAAAGTGCTAAACAAACAAGTCTGCATCTTCGTCTGCCATAGCGGCCTTAAGATGAATTCTCATGTGGTCAATTTGACGCTGAAGGAAAGTTTTCAAAGTTTGGAAATGATCTAATCAGATAGGGTTGTCCTCTGATAGATCTTGATCCACCTCATTGATGATGTCGGTAGCTTAAATGACGTAGCAAATGTAACTTGGAGAAGTCTTCATCCAATGACCTCTTTGTGTCCCTCTTATTTACCCTGTTACCAGGGGAGGGTGCCACTGACACGAGACGGTCTGCTACCCAATCAGGTACTTGCGCTAAGTTGAGAGGCGTATTTCATTCCTCAGAGGAATCGCCATCCTTGCCATTTGCAAAGTCTGATGAGTCAGAACAACGTTGACGCACCTGCTTAGATGGCGATTGGCCTCTGCTCCGGTGTGTAGTGACTGAGTCATGTACCAATGTCCCGGTACAGGCTGGCATACTAGTGCTGCCCAGCAATGTATGCTGTACCAGAAAGCACATTAGGTGTTTGGTAAACATTAGGCGCTGGTTTAGGTGCTAACACTTCTGTGAAAGTTGTAGCTGGCACAGGTGATGTCGTGAACTGCTTCCACCTGGACTACAATAAAGTTTTGTAACCAATTAGTGTTGTGGAACGGTGATGATGTCTAAGTGTACATCAGCTGCGTTGATAGCCGTTGGAACAGCGCTAAGCTGATCATGTGTCACTTGCGTAACCGGGTACACTGTAAGCCCTTGGGCTGATGTCATTGTAGAGGCCTTTGAGTGGTAGGCAGACCCCGCACTTGGCGCAGGTCTATGAGACACAAGACTCATCAGTGATGACTGGATCATTGTAGAGACACTTGAACTATTGTCCAATTAGCATTCGGGAACGATGTTGTCGCTCGAGTGTGCATCTGCCGCGCTGAATATGTTGGAACAGGGCTAAGCTTATCAGGCGCGCTGCGTAACATTGTACACTGATCTCATTGTAGAGGTGCTTGGGTAGTAGTCAGGCGCTGCGCTCGGCGCAGGTATCAGAGACACAATGTTCATTAGTATTGACTGGATCATGGGTTGCGTCTGCGCTACCTCCGTCTTAAAACGCTGGCACCAGCGTTGAAAATCTAGCAGATCTGGATGTCTCAGGCAGCTGAAAATTAGGAGCAGTTACGATACTCGCATAATCCTCTGGTATTGTTGATTTTGGCGAAGGATGCACTTCTGCAGTCACAGCGTTACGACCGAACTATGTCCTTCGCTATTCAGTGATTATGACATTCTTTTTGTCTCACGACAAGACGAAAAATATATTTGCTGCAATATATGTTTGTGAGTAACCTGCCTGTATATTGTAAAACATGTTGGAGAGAGATTTACACAATGATTACATTTAGAGTTTGGAGAGCACATATGCGTGCATGCCGAACAACGTGGATAAGGACCTTTGGATGATTTTTTTCCACAACAATAAGTACAACACACAAGCATAAGTTTTGCAAATAAAGAATTGTTGATGAAACAGTGATGGAAGAATGCCGTAGTATTTAACAATAATCGATCGGCAAAAAAACGAGTCGAATGTGTTTACAATAGTTTTATATTAGCAACTCAATGTAATGCTATTTACATTTAGAGTTTGGCGAGCAAATCTGCATGCAAGCCAACCAACGTGGATGAGAATCTTTGTAAAACAACTCCAAGACAGTTAGTACAGTGCACAAGCATAAGTTACGCCAGAAAAGAATTTTTGATGAAGCGGGACTGGACAACGCTGTAGAATTGATAATAATCTATCGTCAAAAATATTTTTAACGAGTTGAAAGTGAATATGTTATACGTACGTAGCTGAGAATTGTAAACAATTTGACTACCTTGGCAGGCAAACAATTTTAACAATTCAAAATGGCGGCAAACAACAAATACATGACAGTACAAAAAGACAGTCTTGTTATGCCTAATTAATTCACATAAAACTTCACAACATGGTGAAAGTAATATGAAAACAATACATCACTCATCGCAGATCAATTTTAGAATTGTAGACGAAAACAGAAGGTCTAAATTAATCCCAAAAGATAGCCCCTCTGGGACACGTCCTTGCTGTAGCGCGACAAGCAGTGATGTGGAGAAGGTGACCGTAGGTGGTCAGTAAAAGTGGGACTTCAGAACGACAACTTTATTTTTTCACCCAGGACCATCGCTGGGGTAGACTGCAGTATTTGGGTCCCCACTTCGGAACGAACTTTTTTACGTGTTTACTGAAGTTGTCAACGCATGCGCGGTTTGTTATTTACGGTCGAAGCGAGAGGATTTGTTGGTCACCATTTTTCTACTGAACACTGTCTGCAGTTCAGTATTTTCTTACATAGACAACACACGGGGGCTTCAAGGCGGGTATGTCCCCCCTTGTCGAAATAAAAGTAAAAAAGGTAGGGGTAAAGGGTGTGTGGGTGTGTGTGACATTTTTAAAGTAAAATCGGGGGGGGGGGGCACAGGTAATAACTTCATTCATGAACGCATGTGAATTTTCAAAGGAAAATGATCATCGATGGATACTTTCTCATTCAAACAAATTATTTGAGACATCGAATTCGTATTGACAAGTCTGTGGATCCACCTAGACCTATTCCAATTTCATTTTCTGCTTCTTTTTCATCTTTTTCTTAAACAATCATTTTGCTTCTAAGTTCTAATAAATGTAAACACGGCTGATGAACTAAGAAACTGTACTCCAAGTCAACTCTGTTATATTTGTACAAGCCACAGTTTATGAATTTACAAGTAATGAGCGAAGCTGCTTTCGTAGTAACGAGTCCATATAAGGAAAGTCACATGATCGGACAAGAGACATCTTATGTCATTTATGTCCCGCACATAAACAACACGAAGTCGACAATTCGGCTTCACTTTCTATCGTAAAACTCTCGGCCCCACAGGGGCAGAGTTTTAGACCATACTTTTCATGTCCAGCTCATTTTTGGGGTCCTTTTTGCTAAAAAATGCCCCTTAACAGATTTCGGCGTGCTAGCGCATGCACGCTTATATATAAACAAAGCTCCCTTGGCAGCTTCCATGATGAAGCTGCCAAAGGCAGCGGTTTCCTTATGGAAAAGTCCGAAGTGGGGACCCAAATACTGTAGTTGACCCCCATTGCTGTTGCTCTGTCCTTCTTTTGTCATAAGGTAAGCAGTGAATGCATTAAGGAGTAATGCAGGATAAGTAAGAAATATAGTAAGTTGTACTGAAATGGATCATGTTCCATAATATACCAGTACACACAGCCTTCCACTCGATCTTCAGCTGTGTGATACTGATGGAAACTGTGTGTTCAGTAGCCAGCTTGGCCAACACCAGGTCCTGACTTTTCCTTCTCAAACATCGATGGTCATCTTTCTCTTTCTGCAGAGAACACACTGTAAAAAGAATATTACATATTGATATTTTCATAGACATGTTCATATATTGAATACAATTTTAATATTATCTTTATGAGAAAATGGGATTTCTTATATCAAAATTAGTCATTTATGAATTACTTAGTAGCCATTAAGAGTCAATTTAACATAACAAGTAAAGGACATAGTGAACACTGTTACATTATTTATCTTGGACTACCCATAATAGTTAATATCGTGAAGAAGCTCCTCTCTGAAAAGGGCACTGCCAGCAGTGGATGCTATCTTCTCACAGTTGTCCAATGGTTAGGTGGTGGACATTCTCTTTCTCCAGACAGCAACAACCCCTGTGCAGAATGAAGTTCTGTCAAAGAGAGCAAGGGAGAGAGAGAGTTGACTGCTGAAACATATCAAATACAAATAATCAGAAATTGAAAAGTCTTCCCATTTAACACAATATTTTCAACTATGACATTGTTGTTGAACAGTAAAAGCATAAGAATTTATACATTACAGATACATTGATATGCACAACAAAACACATTTCTGCAAAAATTTTCAACATCTTACTATTTATTTGCCCATCAAAAAGTCACTGGCATGATTGGACAGTTGTGGAGCAATAATTTAATCAATGTATTCTAATGGTTCCCTTCTAATGAAACTTGTCTTGACTGCATGATTTAATATTGGTCAAGGGGAGATAATATGACTTTTTCTTGTTCCTAATTATCTCCATTTTGCATACAAAAATCTTTTGCTTCAAGTAAAGTTGTTTTTTTTCAAATAAGTTTCAATGTCATGAAGGAAATGTTTGAGGCCAGGCACCACACTGGATCAAAGGTCATGTAGCAACTTTTATTTTGAAGGAAACTAACATGTGACCTTTGAACAATGACAATGCAAATTGTTATACCTACCGCTGATTGTCTTGTTCATCAGAATCAGACTCAAGATGTCTACAGATATATGTCCGACTCCCAAATTATAATCGTCGCCAAGCCGCCGTCACTGATTGCAAACATCATGCATCCTGTCAAGGAAGCTTTGATGTGGTCGTCTCTAGCATGGGGCTGTTTTTAAACCTATTAATATTCAGGATCTCGGCAAATCTTTTCTTTCATTCACTTGTTTATGTAAACAAAAAGTCAACATTTAAAGAATGATTTGCATATTTCATGATTACACCATCGAGCTACCGTAATGTGTTTTACGATGCCTCGGGCACCTGTAACTTTTGTGACGTAATGTGTCAAAGGTCGCAGGTCACATTATTTTGTTCCAGACGAACAATCACAGTGAAACCACTATCGAGCCGACGTGGAAATGGTGGATGATTGAAGACACACTGTGCCGATAATAGCGCCACTTATATTCATGAAAATAAAATACAACTTACTTATGCAATAAGAACAGAGAATACCTTACAAAACAAACTGAGCCAGTATCAATGTCAACTTTACACACTGCATCAGTTCTATAGTGGCAATGTTTTTGCCATAACACTATCTTGCAACATACGAGCACCTTCAGTAATATTATATATAGTATTATGTTTATAAGTAACAAGTATATTTTGAACTTATATTTAGGACTACATGTTCATAATTCACATTTAGATAGCTGTTGCATTGACATCAACAATATATTTAGCACTATGGATATGCCATTTTTACCATATCACTTTTCAACGTCTTTTCAGAAATTGATTCATCTCATTAAACATACGTAAAGGTGACTAACACATGACAAAGACATAGATGCGAAGGGATCTGATCCTTTTCAAACCTTTAACCAATATATTGTCAAAGGCTTCAAACATTCCTTCGTATGTGGATTTTCAATCAGTCAGCTTTTCAATTTTAAACTGAAAAAATATTTCAATTGCGGCACATTTGAGTGAAAGTGTAAACAAGGGGAATTTGACTTACACCATATGCGTTATTTATTGACAGTAGAGTTGTAAAAATGACACAGATATGTTGGAAACTTACTATTTTTTGTGATGTTGCAATTGCTATGAGCTTGGGATATTCCACCCCCCACCCCTCAAATTATTTAAAGTCTTTTAACATGACATATTCTTTTTTTCAAATATCTTACCTGTGAACTTGTTTATTTCTGACAACATTTCCCAAATCCACGTATTTCCATTGAAATTGACACTCGCGCCATGGCTGCCCTCTCACTGTCAACGGAAGTTACCCAGAAAGCTACGTGACACAAGTTCGATCATTTGATTGGTTCGCTTCTTGCATAACAAGGATGACATGTTTTCATATTGAAAAAAACAATAAAAAGTCTCAAATATCCAGATTATTTACAAGGTTGATGCAGGGAGTTATTCTTCAGGCTCATCATGACAGGGGCACCAAAACTCAGAATGTCGACGCACAACACGAACTGGCGTGCAGAAACGTAATTGTGTCCAGTGCTGACATGTAGGGTGGGTACATTGTGCCCAGGTTGTAGTGATCAGTGAGACATTAGCTCGAACCTTATCAGGTACAAATTTGGTACATTTGCAGCAGAGTTCGTCATCACTTGTCACATCACTATCAAAACTATCGTCCTGATGCGCGTTGGACCTTGAAGTTCCAGAAGTATTTGCATTCGTTGCAGTGACAGTAGTTGTTTTTTGTAAAGATTTACTTGGTTTAGCTGCTTGCTTTCTTTTTTTTGGGTGCCGATTCACAGTCTGGTGGGAAATAATTTTATTCAGAATGACGTCTTCGGTGATGGCCTTGCCCCTGACCACAGCGCTCAGAACGTTTCTCTTTTTAGTAGGTACAGCTTTCTTGAAAAGTGCAGTCGTCTTGTCTTTAAAGAATCCTGCTACATCGTTGCCCTCAGTAGGTGAAGTGGCAACCTTGTCTCCAACTGGCACACGTGAATCAATAACACCAGTTTCAGGATGCAGCAAAGGTTCAGTCGACTTACAAAATGTCGATGGCGCAAAGTTGATATTGGGGGTGGTAGACTTATCAAATGGGTAGACTCCACATTTCCTCAAAGAGGATTGCAGATTTGTTGGTGTCAGTGACAGGTTATAAGCTCTACAGCCAAGTTCACAAACAGAATGTTTATCTACTGAACTTGAACAATTTCTCAAAATGAACACCATCCCGTTCATACGCAACAATCTCACACGTGCACAGAGAACGGCCATCGATAGTCTCAAAAACAACCCAGAATACATGATTAAAAAAGCCGATAAGGGATCAGCAGTCGTTATTCTCAACACCACTGATTACATACAAGAGGCAAACGAGATCACACAACTTCTCACCAAAATCTTCACCAAAGAAGAGATCACTTACAAAAAATTCAATGGACTGTTACCCAAAGACCCCAAACCAGGCCGATTCTACCTCCTGCCCAAAATACACAAAAACCTAACACCTTGGAAAGTACCAGGCCACCCAATCATAAGCGGAAACGGCACCACAACTGAACTGATGAGCAGCTTCGTTGATGAACACATAAAAGAGTTAGTCAAACATTATCCCAGCTACATTAGGGACACCACCCACTTTATCCAAACCATAGGCTCCATCCACCTACCACCCAATAGTGACATCATTCTGGTCACTATGGACGTCACATCCCTTTACACCAACATACCCAACATGGAGGGCCTCCGTGCAGTAGCTCAGGCCATTAGACGTTTTAAACCTGACTGGTCTGTCAGCACACTAGCTTACTCTCTTTACAAAAACAATTCTGCTTTCAAGAATGAACATTTTGTACAAACCGGAGGAACAGCTATGGGTACCAAACTAGCCCCCTCACACGCAAACATTTTCATGGGAGAATTAGAACAAAAACTTCTAAAAAAAAACACTGATAGCCCCAACCTATACGTCAGATTCATAGACGATATTTTCCTCAATTGGACTTTGGGCTACACTAGGTTAGAATCTTTCATCAAAGAAATGAACCAATCACATCCCACAATCAAATTCACTGCCGAATTCTCTAGAGAAAAAGTAGCTTTCCTAGACACATGGGTCATATTCAACCAAGAAACCAATAAACTGGATTTTGACCTATATTGCAAACCCACAGATACACACTGCTATCTGCTATATACCTCCTGCCACCCGCGACACATTAAAGTCAAAGGACCGTACAGTCAATTCCTCCGACTCAAAAAGATCTGCAGCTCGCAATCACAATATGAGTTCCACAGCAACAATCTAGTAAAGTATTACCTCAAGAGAGGTTATCCCAAGAAAATTCTCTTGGACAATGAAACAAAAGCCAACGCTAAAGATAGAACATCCCTCTTAACACAAAAACAGACACCCTCCAAAGACACTAGACCAGTGATCTTTATCACAGATTACAAGCCCACTGCACTCAAGGTTAGCTTCATGATTAAAAAATCCTGGCACCTACTTCTAGGATCAGACACCTGCAAAAACACCTTTCGAGTCCCACACATCACGGCATACAGGAAAAAACGCACTCTCAGAGACATCCTCATGAGAGCGGCAATCACCCATCCGCCACTCAAACCACAAATCTGTGGCCGAACTGTGCCCAATTTAGATGATAGCTGTCACAAACAGGCATGCAAAATCTGCACAAATATGAAATCGGTCAACACCTTCAATAGCCACACAACAGGAAAAAAATATAAATGCCATCCGCATTTCACTTGCAAAAGCAGAAACATAATCTACCTGCTTAACTGCACCAAATGTGGCAAACAATATGTAGGTGAGACCAAACGACACTTCTGTATCAGACTCAAAGAACACTTTGCAGATATAAACCACCAAAGGGACAACTCCGTAGGACACTCAACCAGAGACCTACACTATCAAATCATACAACAGCTCAAAACAGACCCTGAGTCAGCTCAGAGCACGGCCAGGCGCCGGTCCATTGAACTTAAATGGATATTTGATCTCAAAACCATCCACCCGCAAGGCATGAACGATAAGATCTAATCCTGGAATTCCCTAACCCACTTACCTATACTGAACTTGTAGCATTTTCCCGCATATACGTATGACAGAAGTTGGTGTAAATTTTAGCAAAAGGTCCAAAGCAACCAACATCCATTGGCTGTAAAACATGGGACGTGTGTGCAGGCAGTACAAACAAAATAATGTGATGTTGACGTGCCCATTCGATGAGTGGAATAGATACGTGGGATCTATGACCATCATACACAATAAGAAGTGGACTATCAGCAGATGCGGCGACAGCATGCTTCAGGAAATGCTCTGTCAGATAGAGCTGAAAAATCTCTGTGTTTGACCAGCCAGAGTCGCTTACAGTGCCTGCTGCTCCAGGGGTACCTCCTGAAAGGAGTTCTTCCCGCATCCTCTTGCCCTTGAATACAAAATACTGTGGTATAGAACTACCAGACGCATTGCCGCAACCTATAACAGTTGTAGTACTTGATCTTGATGTTGTGACTGCAGCTGGAGTACTCTGACTCAATGTAAGAACTGATGGTGGGGTATGATGCTCCACAAGTCCCTTTTCATCAACATTATAAATGCGATGAGGGCATGTCTTCAGGTTGTACTTATCCATGATGTGCCAAACCTCATTAAAATAATGAGTGATCGTCTCCTCTGAGGTAGCTTTTGCTCTCTGTATCTCAAGGGATCGTGGCTTCTTCACTGATAGATCAGGCCATCGCTTCATAAACCCATAGAACCACTGAAGTGATAGGGGTTGTTCATCCTTTGACTTCTTTCCAACATATATTGCTAGGTCTGTGGCAATACTAGTAACCTCAGGCCTAGTATAGCCATACCCAAAATTTGCCATGGCTTCAATATGTGAAACAAGTCCCTGTTCTTCTTCCATGGACAATATTGGTTCTCTACCAGTGGTACTACATTCAATAGAAACTTTCCCACTAATCCTGTCATGCAGTGTAGCAAATGGAACAGCAAAGGTAGTGGCAGCTTTCCTAATTGCCATTCCATCTAAAACAGCATTATATGCCTTGTCTAGGGCTTCAGACAAATATTGCCTATATTGGCCTCTTCTGGTTGGTTCACCATTGGTCAAAACCTGTAAAAATAGAGCTTTATTTTATATATCACCAAAACTCCAGAGACAGAAGTTCTCAAAAAGCATAAAGTTTTCAATAAGAAATGACCCTATTTTGTTTCCATAGTTTTAAATTTTGGCGAGCACATCACGTGTATGATCACGTGACATTTACACCATGAAAGTAAACAAGCAGACGACAGGTGTGCCGTCGATTTACAACGTGTGCATTTATTACAATTGACATTTTATTTGAACTGATCAAGTAACATTAGTGATCTCGGGTTAAAAAGTAGTTGTTTGCTGAATATGAGCTATTACTTACGTTTGGTAACTTGACACGAAGCATTTTCCTGTCCAAGCGAACGGCAGCGGTGTTGCAAGAAGATCAAAGCTGCAGGTACTGTAATTTCTCGTTACATATCGCGATAAATATCATTCAAAATGGCCGATCGAAGTTACATGTCGATCGAACTTGTGTGACTTGACGACACTTACCTCACTGGCCAAAGCAATGTCTTTTATGGCTTTGACCAGTCAAGGGGTAACTGATACACCAGTTGAATTGGTCAAAAGGCTGTGTACATTGGGATCAGATATCCCGTTCACATGCACCTCTATACGTGTATTTGTATACGTATATTTGTATAAGTGTATAATTATACACACGTGAGTTTGCTTGCTTTGTGAACGCATTTACTCATGTGTGTCTATTTACACCAAGAGCAGGTTTGCCTCATGTTTGGAGCAGGTGCAAAAATATATGTAAATTTGTACAGTATGCATATGTTGCAAGTGAATGTTTATGCTGCATCAGATGATGATCATATCTGTTGATCTGCCAACACCAAACAAACTGTCAACAGTTCTTTATTCTAAAGTTGGCGCTATTCACTATAAAGCAATAGCAACTTTTACGCAGACATCCAAAGCTGGGTGGACAGTGTGTTCTTTGGGTCTCAGGCCTCAAAAAATGGTCAACACATTTTGCTTCATGTGAAGTTTTTTGTAAGGTAACATTTTATCATTTGACTTTGACTATGTGTCTTACACCATTTACATACATTATTTACACACCTAAATTAATATTCATGTCAGTGCATAGTAAATGTACATATACACCCTTTGATTTTCATTTTTTACTCTAATGACACCAACTATTATGGTCAATTACGGTCAATATTCAGAATATCACAAATAATTGCAGTTTGTACAAACTACTAAATGCTTTATTGCGCGGATCCAAACCATGGGCTGATTATGGACCACATTAGGATAACCAACTAAGTCAAGGAAGACTTACAAATGTGGTTAACATTTCTCATCGGTTATAATGGCATTTCAATGTTTCAGGATCAACTATGGGTAGACAGCGATTTTCTCCAGCTGTTTTCAGACGCAGCGGGTGGGGCTGGCTTTGGGGCCAACATGCAGGGCAAATGAGTGGCTAAACCAGTGGGTGCCACCAGTATTATATTCTGTTGGAGGCAAAGTATGTCTGTACCACTACCAACACTATTGCCGATGCTCTCTTCAGGTTTCAGCGCAAACGCTTCTGAGAGGCAGCACCATTCGCAGACCAGAACCCCACACCTATCCCGTGCAACATATGGCTCATCTGAGGCAAGAAGCGGGTAGACACCAACAACAATCTCTGTCTGCGAACACATGGTCCACTTACCAAACATGTATCAATGCCTTACACCAGTTCAGGTCCACACATCAGCTACAAAAGGTGTGGCCAGTCCCACTGGATCAGGTTGTAAACTTTATTGATTATCCGTCAGTCACTCACCACTCCCCTAACACGGTCGAGACTTACATTGAGGCGCTGTCTTCACAGCACAAATTCCACAAACAATGTCTGATTGTACAAACCATTTCCTGGTGGGCAAGCTATAAACAGGCAAATCAGCGGGCCAACCAGACAGCAGAAAACCCATCACGGCAGATCTGCTACGGGTAGTAACCAACAACCTGCCATACGTATGCTCGTCAGCATATGAAGCCAGACTGTTCAAGGCAGTCTACTGCACAGCCTTCTTGGGTTTCTTTTGGGTAAGTTAGCTGGTCATAACTGGACCCTCCAAACCAGGTTGCTCCATCCACAATCTAAGTTTCTCTGACAACCCCCAATAGCTGTCAATCCATCTCCCACACTCAAAGACTGATCAGTTACAATGTTATGTATACTAGGTAATCCCCTATGTCCCGTAGTTGCCAACAAGCACTGTCTGGAAGCGCCCCCCCCCCCTGGCCCGCAACATGCATTTGTTTATTTTGACCATTCCCCCGTTACTAGGTACCAATTCCAGGCATTCCTTAAAAAGGCCTAAGCACACAGCAATATAAAAACTGCTTGCTATTCTTCTCATTCCTTCCGCATTGGGGCAGCCACATCAGCAGCCATGAAAGGGGTGCCTGAACATCTCATACAACAATATGGCAGGTGGAAGTCAGATTGTTACAATGCTTACATATGCTTACCAACAAATTTAATGCTACATATTCTAAATGTATTCATATTCTTAATGCTAAATATTCTATTCAAGGTACCGTATATCGCAGTGTATAAAGCGACCCCCTGTACAAGCCTTCGAAATGGATGCAAAATCCTATGCTCCGTGTATAAAGCGACCTGGAATGAAGCACATCACAAGTGCACACACAAAGCTTATATTAGAAAGAATAATATGTTTATCTTGCGTTGTTTTTTCTACGATGATTGGTCACCATTTTGTGTTTACATGGTGTGACACCAAAATAGTGCCCATAAAATAAAATTAATTTATGAAGTAATAAGAACATATTTCAAGCTACGAGACAGTTATTAACGCATGCCCACTTTTCTTAATTTAATTAATTCACAACTTTGTTAATTATTTACATACATAAATCCATTCATCATTCAAAATGATACGTAAAATAACAAAAGTATTTTCCAGGCTTATTTACAGTTTGCTTTAATTGGAACAGAACCGAATCACAGATCGGCCTCAGTGAAGCAATCAAATTCAGATTCTTCAGCACAGATAATGTCCCAGGCTGTCGAATCTGTTTTGTCGTCGTAGTTATCATTTAGTTCATCCTTGAAATCATCTGGATGTCGGCGACTGTGTTTTTTGAGTCAGATCTCTTGCATTCAGCATTATCCATATCCTCCTACAAACAATTATCCTCAGATCCCTCCATTGCATTGGCAATCCCACTCTTTAGGAAACTTCGTTTTACCATGTCAGGTGGTATTTCCATCCATGCATTCATGACACATTCCACAACAACAGGTAGCGGGGCCTTTCTTTGTTTATTTGTTTTTGTGTATGTGTGGTCACCATTCACCATCCACGTAGTCCACACCCTCCTCATGTTGGCCTTGAAGGGTTTGTTTGGGGAGACGTCACAAGTGGTTGCAACAGGGAGGTGTGTGTTCACAGCCTGCCGTATTTTACTGTCCACCAACTTCTTCTCTGCTTCACACAAATGTGCACAAAACATGTCTCACACAAGTAGGGACTTGCAGCCTCTGTCAGCAACGGGTCTATTCATCCACACATTCTCTATCCACTTGTGTACTAGAGACTCGTCCATCCACCCTTTTCTTGTAGTGTGACGTACACCCCACTGGGGAACTTGTCTTTACGCATCGTTTTCCGCTTGAAAATCAGCATTGGGGTTAGCTTGGTTCCATCAGCCATGCAGGTTAACACCACATGTACAAACTAACACCATTGAAGTTCCCCTGGTTTCGATGGTCCTTGATCCAGGCATGTCAAAGTCAAGAGGAGTTTCATCCAAATTGCCGATCTGGCTTAAATGGTAATCAACTTTCTGCCTCTCACGGATGACAAACTGGTGAAAAAACTCCACTTTAGTTTCAACTTCAGCAGGAAGTCTCTGGGCAATGAGGGTTTTCTGCCTCAGTTCGAGGTTGTGTCGCCTTAAGAATCGCGAACACCAGTACTTACTTCACTTCTTAATGTTCACAGTTTGGATGGTGAGCTTCAGCTACATGGCCAGGGCACCGCAGTACTTGCTTCTGAGGGGCACCAGTCCGGACCAACCGAGGATGCTATGGCTGGTGTGAGGGGGAATGAGGTGGAAGGATCATTATATCATCAATGCTGCCCAGGCACTACTGGCATGATGCCAGGGATCCAGTAAAGATCGAGAGGATGCAGAAGAACTTCAACTGCAGGCTAGCCAAGTGTGTCAAAGAGCTTGGCAGAACAATAGTGCCACATCCCCAGATCCTGGCATCATACAGGACATGGTACCCCTGGGAGGGCGTCCATCTCAGCGATAAAAGACTGTGTATGTTTATTTCATGCCCTGGCACTTGTTTTACACTAATGGAAGGATGGTATCTCCAAAGGTCAGTGTTTCTTTTCACTACGTAGGCAAGCTGGGCAACAATGCTATCTCTGCGTATCGTGTGGCCGTGGGTGTGGGGTAGCACTTTGGTGTTTTGTGGCAGGGTTCTTGTGAGCTACCCTGCTAGCAACAAATAAACTTGCTTCCAAATTAATACTAGCGCTGAATGGTACCTGCTTTTCTGCGGGAACCTTTCCAGGGTTACCTGCTTCTCAGTGGGAACCTTGTCTTTCCTGACTTTTCAGCTGCGGAATCGTGAAAATAGCTTATGTTGCCACATATATTGGACCGTCGGTGGTAGGTTACATTTGGGCCGGCAGTGGTAGTTGCTACAATGGTTTAACTAATTGGGACAGGCAGCGGTAGTCGCTTTGGCCGGCTATCTAGGGCCGGGCAGCGGTAGCTGACTTAGGCCAGCAGCAGTAGCTGCTTTTGGCAGCATGGTAGTTTCCAAGCAATGGTAGTGTTTAATTATGCAACCGTGGGGGCAGAGTAGTGGTAGCTGCTATTTGCAGTTGGGGACGCTAACGCTAGTACCTGCACACCCTCGGCCATTTAATCCAATCTCATCTCATGAGATGGTGGCCCATGCTTCTCCTTTGGCATATCACATGATAAAGGAATATCTATGTTAGGCCCCTCTACTAACTACACCTATTCCAAATTTCAATACATCTTGAATAAAGATGAATATAAACCTTCTCTATATAGTCCTGTTATCAGGTTATACTTTCTGTACAGACCTGTAGACAGTCATGACTAGGACACAAACCAAAATATTTAACAATCCACTTTCACTCACCTTTATCAACGTCAGATTTCAACTTGGTGGTGTGATCTGCCTCTTCACTTTCAGACACTCTATCATGGCTCTTGCTGAAAGACATGAAGCTGCAAGGATATAGTTAACACGTGCAAAAGAGTCAATTTAAGAGATAAACAATGAGTGGGAGTTGTTTATTGTATGATAAACAATGACCACAAGTTGTTTATTTCTTGTACGAGACATCAACATTATATATATCAACTTTAAAGGGGCACTGATCTAAAGCAATTCCCCGGGACTGGTTGTTGCCTTTGTTATTGTTTTTTCCCGTGATTACCCGGATGATAGAGCAGAAACCTAGACTAGTTGTGCTGTCCTGTGCTGCGCAATTCGTAAGCGCATTTGTCACTTTTATTGATAGTGTAAGGGCGTATGGTCACATTGATCGACAAAATGAAATACAGTTTGGGAAATAATAAGGAAATGTAGGTATCTTTGTGGGTAGCATCGGTAATGGTGCCGAAATTTTGATAAGTCACTTGCTTGGTAATTGTGCGATTTCCGTTAACATTATAGGCCCTTTTGATCGTCTTAATCAATTTTAGTCAATCTGTTAAAGAAATGGATAGATTTTTCAGTAAAAATGACTGAAATATTTACACATTTTATAAATTACCTGAGAGAATCACATTTTACAAACTGACTGTAATATATGAGTGAGTGAGTGAGTGAGTTAATGCTTTACGTCACATTGGCAATATTTCAGCCATAGACTGTTATATATACACGCTTACAAAGGAAAAGACTTGTGAAAACAACGCATATCGCGCATCGAAGAATTTCCCAACCAAGACGTAGAGGAACAAGAATGAATCTGTCCAATGCTACAACAAATGAAGGAAAATGCAAATATCATAATTACAACCTACCAAATTTATGTGTATAATTTTAGGCAGCTTCCTTGTTTGAGGAATGCATCCGTGAATATCCACACAAAGGAACAATATCCCATACGTCTGCAGCTGTACAAAGAAACTTATTCGATGTCACGTGTCTCTATAACAATCAACTATTTTAAAATATATATATCGTTTCGGGATATTATAACCCATGTTCATTTCTCAACTGATCACTTAGATGGTTTCAGGTGTTTCACATAGGTGTCAAATCTCAAAGGTCAGCTGAGAAAGCCTACGTGACAACTATTTTCATAACGTCCACGGTTCCTAAAAACTCCACTGAGTTAGATAACAATAAGCAATCAATCAACGTATTATCGGTTAACCCTTTGAACAAAGTATGTTGTTTTTACATTGGCACTTCACGCCATGATATGAGTGTATTCCCTTTGTTTTAGGAAACCTAGACATGTAAACACTCACTTTTGACATATCCACTGTGCAAGATAACAGTGATTAATCAATCAACGTATTTTCTGTTAATCCCTTGATGACTAGGAACAATCCGTTGATTTACCAAAAATGTAAATAATTACCAAAAAAGTCTCTTGCTGGACTACCACGTGCATATTACATAACACACATTTCACCTCACTTCAAACCTGTATTTAGATAATAATTACCCCAGACACAATAAATGCCAAATGGGAACCTTTGTCCGGTATTCTGAGTATTGCTACCACTAATTATACCTGTAATAAATTCATTAACTGTGCATCAAGTGAATGACGACAAATACACAAGTGTAGGGTTATACCAGAAAACGTGGATGACCATAAGTGAGTAGTAATCGTATTATCGACGCAATTCAAAATCCGAAAATGCTTTCACTGCATGGATACTTTTTTATTAATAAACTATAACAATCAGGGGTATTTCAAAATAAGGACATCCGATGACCTCCGCCATTCTTTTTGTGTTTGTTAAGGCTGAAGAAATTAATTAAATTGCACAGTCAACCAATCAGTGTTCAAAAATGAGTGAATTTAGCTGTCCTTGCAGACGGTAGCCCAGTCTCTTGTCACGCTCAGTTGCCTTGTGTTTCATCCGGGTACTCACAGGGAAAAAACAATAACAAAGGCAACAACCAGTTCCGGAGAATTGCTTTAGATCAGTGCCCCTTTAAGGATGATGATAAAATGTACAAGCTTTAAAAATATTTACCCGTATTTTAATAATGATGACTCCCTCAATAGAAGTCCATATAATGCACAGGGGGATACTTCACATATTGTCTCACAATCCTCATGTCGATTGCCTGCACCTTTTCTCCCAAAACCAATTGTCATATCTCTCGCACTCTTTTGCGTATATCTACAATGCCCAGCTACATCTACCAGAAACAACTCACCAGACACCTCCCTCTAAAAAATAACGTTGTCCAATTTACGGCATCAAGTTGCGAGCACATGTTGGGATCTCTAGAAATGACGTCATGATAGAACAATGCTTTATTGTGAAATACACCACACTTTGGTCTTCATTGGTCTTTGCGATTTATTGTGTAGCTTTCTTATATATCCTGGGGGCATGGGTGGCCCTGTCGTATAAGGCGCTGCGATTCGCTGTGCAGAGTTCTGTCCCTTGGGCACACCAGAAACCTGTGATTGTGGGTTCGAATCCTGGTTCGCCCCGATTATGTTTCAAGGTTTTTCAGCACCATACCTGTACTCACGGGTTTCACAGAAGTGATAAACGTCTGAGACTTGCATCACTTGGGGCTTTCCTCCCCCATTAAGCTGACATGCTGCGATATAACTGGAATACTGTTAAAAGTGGTGTTAACTCTAACTCACTCACTCTTATTTTTCCTCTTATAGTACCTCTTGCCTACTTATCTAATACTTAGAGATCTCATGGCGATGTCAAAATATCTCTTATTTCATATTAAAAATATGTACTGAAGGCCAACAAACCTATTCTACTACAGAGGCAGCTTGTAAGGAAATGTGTTGAATTAACAACCAAATACTGGTATTAACTATATATTAAGGATACAATGTAATCAGTTCTATGTGCAGGGATGTTTGTTCCTTATATCATATTAGATCATGCACAAGAGCAAACAACAATAAGCAAAAGAAATAACAGTGTTCTGTTGTGTAACATATGTTTATGAAGGTGCCAATAATTGGGCATCCAAATAAACATTATGTTCTGGAACCTCATAACATGAGCAATGTCATGGAAGCTCGCACATTGGAGTTTTGTCATTAGGAAAGATTTACAATTTGAAATGCAATTATGTTCTGGATAATCTTAAATCATCAGAATCAGCTAGACATGATAAGATTATAGATGACTTTTGGAAAATATTGTAGTGATCTTTTTTGCCTTTTAGGGTTGGGGGAAGAGTATATCTTGTCCATCCAATCATAGTGGTATTACAGTCCTGAGCATTTTCAGTAAAAGTATATTTCAGTTTTGAATTACAGATCTTAATTAAGGGCAGTTTTAGAACAAGAGTCATCAGAATATGACGAATACCCCAGTTCCCCACAAATTCAACAGAACAAATCATCAGACTGTTACTTTAAATCCAACTTGATGAGAGGATTTATATCTAAACTGTCTGTCCTTATATATCTTATCTGAATGTCCTTTGTATTTCCATGTCAGGTACACACCACTATGAGTCAAAATCAAACTTGTTGCCATGGAAACGGAAAAAAATATATAAATTCTACAAATTCCTTAATAGCAAAAGGCACCAGTTGACAACCTGGTATTTGTGTGTGCACAGTTTCAAGTGTACCTATTAGTTTTAGAGATAGGGTTGGGACAATCACACCTTTATGAAAAGAGACAAAGTCAAACTTTGACAGATTGATGGACAGACAGATGAGGTGTCGACTCTGTCTCCCGCATTATATGCCAGGGGGATAACAAAAGTAGTGTCACCTGATAAGGTAGGTTGATTTAAATAAATTAATTTATGATAGTGTTTAATCATGTATAATAAATTATTTTCAGGAATGCCTAATTGTAATGTGGGAGTATGACAGGAGTGTGTTTTGAGTCTTAACTCATCTATTTCTGCTACTGTTTGCAGATGATGAGATTCTTATCTCTGATGCTGTTATAGGTCTACAAAGGTGATTATTTGTTTTACAATACTTTGGAGAATACCAGTTATGTGTCAACATGGATAAAACCAAAATTGTTGCTTTTA
This sequence comes from Haliotis cracherodii, assembly GCF_022045235.1. Lineage (NCBI taxonomy): Eukaryota > Metazoa > Mollusca > Gastropoda > Lepetellida > Haliotidae > Haliotis > Haliotis cracherodii. The sequence goes on along the minus strand of NW_027266297.1, from coordinate 51,171,925 downwards.
AAAATGAGAAATTCTTTCAAGAAGTGATAAGTTGTATTTTGAAGACAATCTTATTGAATGTGTTGCTTCTTATTTGCGGGCTTAGTATTCTTATCATGGAATTAACACCTCATGAGTGGCTGACTGCAACTGAAAAAGGCATGATATGATATTATCAAAATTAAGACCCCTTTCCATATGATGTTTTGTTCAGAGTATTTGATAGTTAGTTGAGTCTGAATGCTGCTTTGGACAGTATTCCAGTTATAAGACAGCATGTCAGTGTTGCAGGCCTGAAGTGATTCAGGTCTCCCCACTTTGGTTAAACCCATGAGCTTGGGTATGGTACAAACAAACATAGAAACATGAATACCTCCAATCTCTCTCCGACCACTTAAATTAATGTGCAATCAGCCCAGGCATGCAGGCTACTAACTCTGGTAATTTACAAAAAAGAATTCTTCAACTTATAGAGCAATCAGCGCCTGGCTCTACCACTGCAAACCAATTGGAAAGGTTTGGTGGGGAAATGGGAGCGACTGCTTCCTGATGTAATAGATGTAGTATTCTTAGAATTATACACAATGATAACTATGTTTGATAACTCCTTTAAATACGGGGGCACGGGTGGCCCAGTCGTCTAAGGCGCCGCAATTCGCTGTGCAGAGTTGCGTCCCTTGGGCACGCCAGAAACCTATGATCCCGGTTCACCCCGATTATGTTTCAAGGTTTGTCAGCACCACACCTGTGCTCGTGGATTTCACCGAAGTGGTAAACGTCTGAGACCAGCATCACTTCGGGCTTTCCTCCCACATTAAGCTGACACGCCGTGATATAACTGGAATACTGTTAAAAGCGGCGTAAAACCCAACTCACTCACTCACTCCTTTAAATACCCTACCAGAATACACTGAAGGACCGGTGGGATATGGCACACTGTATTCCAAGATACTTTGAATACTTTGATATTTGGCAGCTTCATGACATCACTTCCGGTCCCATGATGTCACCTCTGGTTCTTGCAATTTAACTTCCAGTTGTGATTACATCACTTCTGTTTCTGTGAGTGATCTCCATCAGGTTGCATTGACGCTACTTCCAGTAACCTGACGCCACTTCCTTCGATGACATCACTTCCTGTTATTTTGATGTTACATTCTATGTCTAATCTGTTGTTATACTCCCGTAGAAACATCAATCACCTCGAGATATTAATACGAAAACCAGTGTTAATCAGGTAGCCTAGTGGTCAAAGCGTTCGCTCGGCACGCCAAAGACCCAGGTTCAATTCCCAACATGGGTACAATGTGTGAAGCCCATTTCTGGTGTCCCCCGTGATATTGCTGGAATATTGCTAAAAGCAGCGTAAAACAATACTAACTCACTCGTTTGTTAACCTAGATCTGTCCCATCAAAGGCAGAGATGGTCAACTTACCTTGTTAGGCGTCAAATGCTGGATTTCTCTGACCTACTTTTTCACCTGTTATTTCCCCAAAATACTTTTAAATATGGTACTTGTTGTTATCCTGTCTAGCCCTCGGCATTAAGGGGATAAAACAAGTACTGGTCAGTTTGGAGTCAGTATACTGTGTCTGAGTGGGGTATTCATGTTTAAGTGGGGCATGGTTTCTCAATGGGCTAGCACTAGAAAATCGCCATATGAATGCAAAAATCTTGAATGTTAAACCCCATTTCACCTCACCTTTCCCAGGAGAATATGGGTGAATGGTTACTGTCATTCCAGCAGAGTGATCCTACTCTAATCTGGTGCATGAGTGAGTGAGGAGAAGTCAATGGCAGTAAGGTCAGCCACTTCAGCCACTGTTACTATAAAAAGCAAAAAGGCAGTCTTCAGTTGCCTTAAGCATAGGCTCATATCATGTTTCCATAAGAGCAGACAGATAAACAGACAAATTCCACTTGGGGAAGCACGAGGCACTTTGACATCTTCCAGTTGAAATGACTTCTATTTAGATGATGCTGATGGTCCACCCATCATACTGTGGGACCAGTGCCATCGGGTGTCATGGATGTCAGAAGAGGAAGGTCCCTAAGACTTGAGGCAGCCTTGGAGAAACCGAAGCCTCCGTTTTTGCCATGATAGTTTCAAGGCATGTACGTGGAGACTTTCAAATGGAATACGTCCGATCGTGGCTGACAGAGCAGATCACAATGTAGTGGGAGCTGGAGTGGTGCTGCCATGAAGACGGGATATAGTCTTAGAAACTAAGACCTGTTTGGCAAAGCTGGAGCTATGAGGAGGACGACACAATGCGACACTTTCCTCAGGACTTGTTCCAGCAGAGTCCAAGGGGGAAATGGGTAAGCAAACATCCCTTCTCAACTTGTTGACAGGGCATCCATGTTGAGAGCCTATTGGTATGGTACTGGACTGACATATATACAGAGAGCTTTTGGCTGAGACGCATCGCAAACAAGTTCATAAAAGGGAGTGTCCCAGGTCTTCATTATCGTTGCTTTGTCCGTAGCCACCAGTACTGACAATTGATACAACCTGACTGCCCGATGATCAGAATTGTTATCTGTGTGAATACCAATTGGGTTATCAATATGCCGAATTGGAGCATGAGAAACTTGTATCTCTTCCTACTGACAGTGAAACAGAGATACCGTCTGCAAACGGAATGTATAGGGACATGGAGAGATGCATCCTGAAAATCAAAGTAGACTGATCAGTTCCCTGTCCTGAGATTTCTGATGGATTCCATCTGGAACATGAAAGTCTTTGCTCAGGAGCTTCAGGTCAATGATCATATGCATCTTTTACCTGTCCTTTTTCAGCATCAGGAATACCAGAGAATAAAAACCTCTGCTGGTATTTGACAGCCACCAACTTGGTCCCTTTCAGATGGAAACAAACAAGCCGTGGGTTTGGATACAAGTGACCGACACTGGTGGAAGTGTAACTTGTATCCCCTATGAACAACCTCAAGTATCAAATGGTCGTATGTAATAAGCTGTCATTTGCTTGTGTATGATCGTGGACATCCCCCGACAGGTCCCAGGTTTTGTCTGAGGTTGAAATCCAGAAGACAATAATCAATATCCAGATACAAAGCCAAGTTGATGTGATTTGTTGATAGTGAGTGAGTGAGTGAGTGAGTGTGGTTTTATGCCGCTTTTAGCAATATTCCAGCAATATCACGGCGGGGGACACCACAAATGGACTTCACACATTGTACCTATGTTGGGAATTGAACCCGGGTCTTTGGCGTGATGATCGAAAGCTTTAACAACTAGGCTACCCGACCACCCCGATTTGTAGATAGTAGTGTTGCCCCTTGTAAGTCAGAATGGCATCCTCTCCCGTGTCTAGGGATGGGCCCCCTTCCCCAAACAAAGTGATCTTGGGTAGTCGCATTATGGTCGTCTGAGGGGAGAGGACATGTCAAATAAGGTTGGGCACAAAAAGAATCTCATCACAAAGAAATATGTCGGCATTAAGACTCCTGAGAGTGATGAGGCATGTCAGCAGGGTGCTAGTATGCTGATGCCGCAAGACTGACAGTTTTGTCTTGTCGAACATCGTCAATGATCTGGTGCAACTGATAGTTAAAGAGCACTGGGGCCATGAAAGGTTGGGATAACACTGACTTCTAGACAGGCTTAAATATCCTTGATTGAACTTGAGCCAGCAGGTGGAATATCTGCATAAGTTGGAGCTGGCTGGACATCCAATCTTGTTCTGACAGGAGATCCTCCAGCATCCGTAGGAGGCTCTCCAAGGCAGAGTGAGCAAAGCCAACTTGATCAAGTGATCCTAGCTACTCTACAAAACATCAGCTTATTTAAGACAATGTCAGATGAACAGACAGACAAACCTCATTATTATGGCCATATGGCCAAAAGTACAATTAATGCTAACTTATAATATGATGTGCATATATCATTTCGCCAAACATAGCTTACAACGAGGCTGCCAGTGATGCGGCTTGGCCAGCCAATCAGAATGCAAGATACACAGATTCCCTATCCTTCCATGTGGATGGAATAGACGCACACGTCAAACAGGTGTAAGAAAATATCTGGCGTGGTGAGTTCGTCGATCTAGGCATCATCCTACCAAACACTGAGGAAAGCCTCGAGGATGGTACTATAACCATGGCGTAAGATCACCTTTAAACCAATAAAGCAGGAACCAAAGCGTCTGTCCCTGGCAAGACTTCAGCTCCCACAATTTCATCATATATATGTTAGAAGGCACTCCGAGGTACCCACAACCCAGGGGTTACTGTCCTACATGGAAACCATTAGGACAGAAGTGCTTTGATTCAGGGGGTGGGGTGGGGTGTGGTGTCTCGTTGACCTTCGACCAACAATTCTCCTCATGCCACTTGGAGATGTGGCTGAAGTACATGGTCACACAGCTGGTACGAGTCAGGCAGACCAGGTGCAATGACACAGGGGAACATCGCCAGTAATGCATGCTGGGATTTAAATAGATTTGGTTGTAGCAGGCCCAACTGTAAGTACATGCACAAATGTGGTGCCAGACATTCCAAACGTGTCTAGGACTTGCTTTTGAGGGAATGGGGTCCAACAAACCCCATACAAGCCCAACCAAACTTTCCCTGTATCAGGTTGTAAACTTTATTGCTTATCTGTCAGTCACTCACCACTCCCCTAACACAGTCAAGACTTACATTGAGGCGCTGTCTTCACAGCACAAATTCCACAGGCTCACCAGTTGCACAAACCATTTCCTGGTGGGCAAGCTATTAACAGGCTTACACAAATCAGCGGGCCAACCAGACAGCAGAAAACCCGTCACGGCAGATCTGCTACGGGTAGTAACCAACAACCTACCACACGTATGCTCGTCAGCATATGAGGCCAGACTGTTCAAGGCAGTCTACTGCACAGCCTTCTTGGGTTTCTTTTGGGTAAGTTAGCTGGTCATAACTGGACCCTCCAAACCAGGTTGCTCCATCCACAATCTAAGTTTCTCTGACAACCCCCAATAGCTGTCAATCCATCTCCCACACTCAAAGACTGATCAGTTACAATGTTATGTATACTAGGTAATCCCCTATGTCCCGTAGTTGCCAACAAGCACTGTCTGGAGGCGCCCCCCCCCTGGCCCGCAACATGCATTTGTTTATTTTGACCATTCCCCCGTTACTAGGTACCAATTCCAGGCATTCCTTAAAAAGGCCTAAGCACACAGCAATATAAACACTGCTTGCTATTCTTCTCATTCCTTCCGCATTGGGGCAGCCACATCAGCAGCCATGAAAGGGGTGCCTGAACATCTCATACAACAATATGGCAGGTGGAAGTCAGATTGTTACAATGCTTACATATGCTTACCAACAAATTTAATGCTACACAGGTAATTTAAATATTCTATTCAAGGTACTTACTACAAGTGGACTCAGCAACGTGGCCAGAGCCAGGAAGACCACCAGTCCCGACCAACCGAGGATGCTATGGCTGGCACGAGGGGGAATGAGGTGGAAGGAGCTGAACACCATCCTTGATGCAAAGGTCAAGGTGACACAGTGCAGCCCCAGAGCCTTCATCATTCACCTGGCCTCATACCACAGTTACCCTCCCTAAGTTTTACCATGAACCGGAAGGAAAATAGGAGAATATAGTGCCCTGTTCAAATGGGCTGTTCGGCCTGTGCCAATTTTTTGGGAGTGACTTGTGATAGCTTAAATGAAAGATTAGACATTGTAGTATGTTGCCAATTTTTTGTTTACCACAATCTGTGAAGGTATTGATTCAAGCTTCCCATGACTTGACCCCAAGTTGAAAGCCTCTGGGTGTTTCAGCTCAAAACTTCCGGTGAGTACTGTTGACAGTGGTTACTGCGAAAGGTAGCTGGTAAATGCAGGCCGATACTTTGCGTTTTAAGTGACAATTGGCAGGTCGGTCAGAATGCAACAGGAGAACAGCCTACGACCGATGATAATTATGGTGGGCTGTCATGTCACTGCAGAGAGAAAAATTAATTGTGGTCTGAGGCCACCTGGGCTCCAATGACCTGTGCTCTGTCAAGGGCAGCCATTTCTACCTTGACAAGGTGGCTTCAGTCCTGAGGACCATCATATCCTCATATGCCCAGGCGCTACTGGCACGATGCCAGGGATCCAATCGAGGGGATGCGGAAGAATATTAACTGCAGGCTAGCCAACCCCTCAAAGAGCTCGGCAACAATGCCAAATCCCCAGATCCTGACATTAGACAAGACATGGTACGCCTGGGAGGGTGCCTATCTCAACGACAAAGGACTGTGTGTATTTACGGACATTTACTGCATGCCCTGGCACTTGTTTTACACCAGTAGAAGGATGTTATCTCCAATTAAGTAGCACTTTCAACACTTCCAGGTCTATATTTATCGATGGATCCAAAGATGGTGACACAGTAGCTAGCACCACTGTCATTGGATCCAGAACCATATCATCCAGATTACCAAATGACAGTTCAATTTTACAGCAAAATCACAGGCAAAATCAACACATCAAATATACAAATTAAAAACTTCACATTTCTAAAAGTAATCCCATATATGATACACATTGGACAAATGTATAAGAGAAGGTAATTTTTAATCATTAATGTCCAAAGAAGGATTCTAATTAACGGTAGTAACCATAATTTGTTCCAAGCACCTACGGTATTCGGTAATAACATCAACAGTTTAAATCATAAGTTCCAAGCACGAGAATCTGATGGCACACAAGTTCAGTAGCGTGTATGGCCACCGTGTGCGTTGACAACTGCCACACAACGCCTCCGCATGGACCTTGTGATGCTTGTGATGCTTGTGAACACATGATTGGGAAGACGACGCCATTGTTGCTGCAAAATGGTGCCAAGATCTTGCAAATTCTGTGGTTGGTTCTGGAGAGTGCACAGACTTCTGCCAAGAGCATCCCAGACGTGTTCAATGGGATTGAGGTCGGGAGACCTTGACGGCCAGTCCATGATGTTGATTCCCGCATTCTGAAGAAAATTCCTTGTCAAAATTGCTGTGTGGTGTCTGGCATTGTCGTGTTGGAAGATCAAACTGGGTCCATGTGCTGCCATAAAAGGCAGAAGTTCTGGTGCCAGTACCTGTTCGCAGTAAGCAGCAGCGTTGAGGTTGCCACGGATGACAAGAAGCCTGGAACGTGCATTGCCACAGAAAGCACACCATGACACTTCCGCCTTGAAATCTGTCAACTTCCTGTACACAACACTAGGCGTAACGTTCATGACGGCGCCTCCACACCCTTGCCCTAGCATCAGCAAATTGAAGATTAAATCAGGATTCATCACTGAAGACGACTTGATTCCAATTCCTCTGAGTCCATCGTAAGTGTCGCTGTGCCCACAATTGACGTTGACGTCTGTGTAATTGAGTCAGAATCGGCCTGCAGTATGGCCGTCGTGCTTGAAGGTGAGCAGTTCTCAGACGGTTTCGAACAGTTTGCACACTCAGTCTACCCCTAAACAGTTCATTTCTGGTTGATGTAGCCGTCAAAAATCGGTTACTGAGGTGACGTAAGACAATCTGACGATCCTCTGCATGTGACATCACATGTGGTCGACCTGGCCTAGAGCAATCAGTGGTGGTACCCGTTCGCTGTAGACATGTCTGTAAATCATAAACAGTCCGTCGACTACAACCCATCGTCCTTGCGACTTCAGCTACGGACGTTCCCGTCTGCAACATGCCGATGGCACGTTCACGTTGCACATTTGAAAGGCGCGACATGACAAATGGCATGTAAAGACTTTTGTTTTCTTGTGTTTTTCTTTTTTTGATAATGACTGCTAACAAGTATGGCTGAAAACATGTGCGGTGTTATGGCAACGTGACCAGTTGCACGTGAAAAAACACTTTTGTCAGTATAGTGCTGTGCACATGATTTTGATCGATTCACCTGCACAAAAACGGGTGTTATCTGGAGACAATACGTGGCCATTACTGTTCAAATACAGAATAAATTTTAGTATTGTGAAGCTTTTAATTTGGTTCAGTATATATTAATACTCAGTCAAAACATAAGCAGTTCATCATATTTTCTGATTCCCTTTCCTGATTCCTGATTCCCTTTCCTATCTTCAGGGCATTAAGAATATTTCATCTGAATATCCACTGTGACGCAAAATTATAGAATTATATAACGATCTTGTGACTGGCCAGTACGACATCATCTTTTGTTGGTTACCCTGGCACGTTGGAATCATTGGTAACACAATAGCCGATGCTGCTGCAAAAGCAGCACACAACAAATCTGTGACAGCACTTCTTATCCAATACAGTGATTATAAACCTATAATTAGATGTTACATCAACAATCTGATGCAAAAGAAGTGGGATACTCAAGCAGATATTAACAAATTACATGAAATAAAACCAACTATTGGCTTCACCTACTTGGGTTGTCATTCCAGAATTCAAGAGGTCATTTTATGACGATGTCGTATTGGCCATTCAAGATATACACATGAATATTTATTAAAAGGTGATGATCCTCTATTCTGTATCCCTTGTAATGAATGAATCACGGTCAAGCATGTCCTGCTTGAGTGTATTGATTTTCCATCACAAGGGATCAATATTTCAAAGTTTCATCACTCAAGGATCTTTTTAACATAAGCTCTCATTTAATTTTTGGATTTTTAAAAGAAATTGAATTAATTGATAAGTTTGATGTAGAAAGTTACATATTTTATTAAATTGGTGGTATATGATTATGAACTGAGATTATTAGTGGTTGTACTCTTGATGGGGGTTGAAGCAGCATAAAATTGTCCCCCTAAGAGGTTATGTAAGCCCACTTCATTCAAAGAGTTTTATGTATACCAGGTTTTTAATCGTAGAATATTTGTTTGTTTTAATCTTTGGCTAAACTTCACCATAATCACCAGTAACTAAAAGGGATGGTGTAAATCCTGCTGGGGTCCATGCAGGTAGCAAAGGTACTGTATGTCCCCATGGTCCCTAGTATGGTGTTATACCTTCAGTGACTGGTGATATATAGCCCAATTTTACATTGTATTGTTATGTAGGTCAAGTTTTATGGTCATTTACTGGTTTTAGACCTACATCTGTGATAATCTAGTTCTTTTACTGTCCTTTGTCGACAGGTTTTTCTTCTAAATTGTTGTATTGTATGATTTGATACAGTCACTATATGGCTGAAATATTGCCGATGTGACTTTAGATATTAACTAACTCACTCACTGTAAATTTAGAATACTATCTGCAAATATTGCAACATCATCCACAAATAATAAAATTGATGATGCCTGTACAACTTCGTCTACAAAAATTCCACCACAGTCAGTGGTCGAGATATCGTTCTCAAGTGCATCAATGTACAAGATAAAGAGGAGTGGTGATAGTATACATCCCTGTCTTACACCTGCACTTGTATTGAATACATCAGTCATAGTGTTTTTACTACATCTTACAGCTGCTTTTACATTTCCATATATACTTCTTAGTAGTGTACTTATCTTACCATGTCTCAAGAATATGGTTACAAGAAATGCTTATTGAAGGGTAATAACAGAGAACAGGTTTCCTTCACAGTGTCTGTTGGGATCCTGTCATGTCCCTGTGATTTTCCAGTTTTCAAACGCTGTAAGGCATCTATTATTTCACGGTCTGATATTTTCCCACTGACCAGTCACCACAGTCTTTGGCAGAATGATTTTCTTGAAAATCTGCGACATCTTTATCAAATGAGTGATTTGGTTTTACTTGCGGATTTAAAAGTTCTCTGAAGTAGACACACAAATCATCAGTAGTGATGGATGAAGATCCCAACTGACGTCTATAGCAATATTTCTTAATTGTTTTCCAAAATAATTTACAATCTTTACTATTTACAGCTCTTACAACTTCTTCAGAGACAGACATGTCACAATCAACCTTTTTTCTTTAACAGGTTTCTTTAAAACATTTTTTTGGCATTTAAATACTTAGTGCAATGTTCACTATCATTCGTGAACCTGTCTAGAAGGTCATATTTGGTACATTTCAGTGTCTCACGTTCAGTCTACCCCTAAACAGTTCATACCACTGTGGCTGGTGTTGGTGTAATTTGTTTACATGACGTCGTGCTTCATGGTGCCCCATAAAGGATATAAAGCTATTTTTAAATAGGTCTTGTAACATCTCCACAGCAGAGTCTAAATTTGTGTTTAATCTATTATCAAATAATGTTGAAAAATGATCAATGCAACTATTCATAAAGTTCACAAACTCACCCCCACGTGCTTGGTTGCACCTAAATCTATCTATGTTACGAGATGTGCATGCAGCACAAGCGCCCGTGGGGTGTACTTGTTCACGTAATAAATCATGTGATGAGGCTAAGGGAAGATGATCAGATTCTGTTCTAGTTACTATCTTAAAGTTTTTAAAGCATTCATACACAGAAGAGGAGACAATACAATAATCTACAATACTATTACCTTGATGGCCAATAAACATACAATCCCCCTCTACGTCTTATCCTGATATACCATTTAGTACATGCATGTTCATGTTTACACACAGATCGAGTAACTGTTTACCTTAGGTATTAATAATACTGCCTTTGGACTTTCTGGGAATAGCAAAGTCACCATATTTATAGTTTAACTTATCAACTGGGAGATAATCGACAGAGAGTCATCTTCTAGGAAACCTTGTTCTGCTCCTATACAAGCATTCATAACACCAAAAATAGTTACTACAGTACCTGGATATTCATTACACAGTGTATACAGTTTTGTCATTAAGAATGAGTGAGTGAGTGAGTACGGTTTTACGCTGCTTTTAGCATTATTCCAGCAATATCACGACGGTGGACACCAGAAATGGGCTTCACACATTGTACCCTTGTCGGGATTTGTCACTAAGAGTTCTATCCTAGTCTTGCATATTAGCTGCTACCGTTGTTGCATCAGTCACATATACAAACCCCAGTATAATGGGAGGCCTGGGCAGTACGGTTGTAAGGAAGAAAACATAATCTGTCCATTCACTGTGTAGTCGGGTGAACAACTGGTTGATAGACTTCCATACATATACTCCTCACATCTCTCACACTGTGTGTAATCTGGAGAGACACGGAACTTTCCATGTCGCTGCAGTGTTTTTCTGGATGACTCATACTCCTTTTCTTTTTCTTTGTAAAAGGAGAACTCTACGATAATCAGACATGGAGTCCGCTTAGTAGGTAATCTATGTGCTCTGTCAATATGTATCTCCGCCACCAATTCTTCAGGCATTTTCAGCTCATTTTCCATAAAAGTTCTCACTTTCTTCTCAATTTCATTCCAGCTTTCCCTTCTACCGTCGTCCTCTATTCCAAAGAGGACTAAGTTTTTCCTACGTGATTGGGATTCTAGTTGTTCGAGTCTGTTCATTAGCATGTCATTTTCTTCTTCAAGTTTATCGACAACTGACCACATGTTATCCTGTTCCGATTTCAGTGCGTTTAGAGTTTTTTCAAAGTTGTCAAACTTACTGTGCAAAGACCTCAGGTCTCTCTGTATATTGTGCAGCATTACACCAACTTGTAGAGCGTCTTCATCTTCATGCTGCGTGTCCTGTTGTGTGTCTCTGTCAACCTGGACTCCTGACGTGGGGAGAGATAGTCGACTCTGTCGTGTGTGTCGGGTCCCCAGATTTCGCTCAACATTTCCACTCAAGAGTAGCAAAACTCCAATTATCAGCAACATCTGGAGCTGGCGTGAACATAAACCACCACATATCTTGAATCCATGCTGTAGTTCAGTTCCTGACCCTACAGGCTGGTTATGTAAGCCTATTCAGGCTTTGATTTGATGAAGCTATTCAAATTGTTCAACAACTGGGAAAGGGAGGATTACCAGCAAAATTCAACATTAAGTCGGCTTTAGAATTATAACAGTCCATCCATCTGATTTCAAGCTACTAGACATAAGATTTGAAGGTGGGAAATGCTTACCATTCAAAATGGAAATCTGATATAATTATTTTTACATTTTCTCAAAAATTAGAGTCGGCGGGTCCGATGTCCGAAAAATATAAAACGCCTGGATGCATACATACACTGGAACAGTTTGGGGTCACACTACACAACCGACATTCTCAGGGCTGGAAATTGACACCAATGAAATGCAGATCAGAATCCCAGAGTCCAAGATCACAGGGGTGGCAGCGGAAATCCAAGACATCCTTACAGTCAACAGGTAACATAAAGGTCACAAAAAGGTCCCTTCAGTCCCTCATAGGCAAGCTTAACTTTATGTGAACCGTTATACCAATGGCATGGGCATTCAGTCATAGTCTAAGCAACCATTTCACTACATCAGGATTACCAACTTGGTCAAGGAAGACATACAAATGTGGTTAACATTTCTGACCGGTTATAATGGGGTTTTAGGGTTTCAGGATCAACTGTGGGTAGACAGTGATTTCTTCATCTGTTTACAGATACAGTGGGTGGGGCTGGCTTTGGGGTCTACATGCAGGGCAAATGGTTTAGCGGCAGATGGCCAAACCATAGGGTTATGGATGGAACTACAATGGATGGATGGAACTGGAGCTGTTCCCCATCACACTGGCCATCCAGCTTTGGGACAAGCATATGGCAAACCAAAAGGTCCTCTTCTACTGTGACAACCAACAGAGAAATCGATTTCACTATATCCAAGCTGCACCAGTGAAGGTAAAACATTGCTAGTGCAGGTAACTTATATTGCCACGCTGCACCCAGTGCCGGTAACACTTTCCACCACAAGTGCACAGCAGCAGTTATGATTGATAAAAGCAGAAAACTGAATTCTTTTAGAACTGGCTGCAAATCTTTTCGAATCCAGAAAATAAAAGTTCATGAAATTAGTGAAACACACAGGTGGTTTGAATGAAGTGAACTTGCAGAACTAATTCTTCAAAATTACCACTAGAACAGTCACTCATGAGGTTACAATCACAACAGACACTTTGAAACTTCTTTTTGAGGTTGTTCATTGTTTATCATGATTTGGTAAAGCCATATGCAGATTTACCCAAAAAAGAATACTGGAGCAAGGTAAAAAAAATATAAAAAATTCTTTTTGAGTTTATTAAATTTTAAAAATACCTGAAAAACAGTATTTCAATATATGATGAACTGGTGCAGCCAATATTTAAGTGGTGAAACCTGATTAATTTACTTGGTTGCACCTGGTGCAGGTGGTAAAACAGAATGAAATTGTACCCTGGGGGTATTCTCAGGACGACGACCCCTCAAATTTTTCCACGTGTGGTGTTGTTTTAGGAGGGGATTAACTCCTTGGTTAGTGTCAAAAACTGAAATATGTACACGAAAACTGAAATGTGTTCACTGAATTGGTGAACTCTGATTTTGATAATCTAGTGAGTACCATTTACTCAACTGATTGACTCAACAGTTACTCTGTTATAAATCTCTGAAACATGGTATAACCTATATCTAAACTCAAATAGCCAAATCAAAAAAGTACTCAGCAAACCACTAACCAAACCAAAAATTCTCCATCCATCAAAAAAAATCGACAGAGTAATCACTAAACTCCAAACAGGACACACCAACCTAAATAACAACCTAAAAAAAATAAAAAAACACACTACAGGTAACTGCCCACACTGCAAACAACTAGAAACCCCAGAACACGCACTCATCAACTGCACACATTACCTAACACATCGAACCGCATTACAAACCACCCTCAATTTAAACAAGGCTCTCACTCTAGAAGCAATACTAAATCCACAAAATAAACTAGAAAACTTCAAGGCCTTAGGCGTATTCTTAATCAAAACGGAACTAATAAAAGGCATCTAAAAACACTATAATCTACCAAATCAAAATACGCATCAGTAAATCTCCAAAGTAAGTAAGTAAGTAAGTCTGTCATCATTCTCGATATGGCAAACGCGCAGTTACAATACAAATTCTTCTAACTGCACGTGGCAGTAGATACCTTTGTACTGGTGGCTACACCTACCGAGTTGGAAAAAGGAAGAGGAATGACTGGATCTCTTGGAAGTGCACCAACAAAGACTGTCGTTCCACAGTATCGACAGTCAGTGACATCATGACGAAAGAGTCAAGTCCTCATAACCATGAACCAGTGAATCAGGACTTTAAGGTACGGCCTCATAAGAATATCAATATTGATACTGTAGGTGAAAAAGACTAAATTACTGTATGAGATATATGTATTTATGCAAATGTAATTACGTATAATACGTATTAAAATATTGCATTTCTTATGGCAATAACCACCTGGAGGGATGGAATGGACGCTTAAAGAAAGTCATCGGCAAAGCCAATCCCAACATCTTTGAGCTGATAAGATTTCTAGGAGCTGAACAGCAGAAGACACCCTTATTGTGTTTCTTTCGTTCATTTCAAATCCATTTCCACGTTTTTACTTGCTCGAGTTGTTAAAATAACACTCGCTCCCCATTGTTTAACTAGATTGGCAGATTAAAATATACACAGGACGACGACCTCACTTTTTGCTAGTTTGTTTTCATACGACACAGGGGGTCGTCGTCCTGAGAATGAACCGTACCCTGGACCAAGCTGTGGTCGCAATAATCAAAACATAGTCTATCAAAGCCTCCAGAGTGATGAGCTTACTCCGTCACCTAATCATGCAGTGCCTCCGGTAAAATATTCTGTTTAAGGCAAAGTATGTCTGTTCCACTGCTAACACTATTGCCGATGCTCTCTCGAGGTTTCAGCTTAAACGCTTCCAGGCTGCAGCAACATAAATGGACCAGAACCCCACTCCTATCCCATGCAACATATGGCTGATCTGAGGCTAGAAGCTAGTAGACTGCTACAACAATCTCTGTCTGCGAACACATGGTCCACTTACCAAACATGCATCAATGCCTTACACCAGTTCAGGTCCACACATCAGCTAAAAAAGGTGTGGCCAGTCCCGCTAGATCAGGTTGTAAACTTCATTGCTTGTCTGTCAGTCACTCACCACTCCCCTAACACAGTCAAGACCTACATTGCAGTGCTGTCTTCACAGCAAACATTCCGCAGGCTCACCAGTTGCACAAACCATTTCCTGGTGGGCAAGCTATTAACAGGCTTACACAAATTGGCTGGCCGACCAGACAGCAAAAAACCCATCACGGCAGATCTGCTACGGGTAGTAACCAACAATCTGTCACGTCGGCATATTAAACCAGACTGTTCAAGGCAGTCTACTGCACAGCCTTCTTGGGTTTCTTTTGGGTAAGTTAGCTGGTCCAAACTGGACCCTCCAAACCAGGTTGCTCCATCCACAATCTAAGTTTCTCTGGCAACCCCCAATAGCTGTCAATCCATCTCCCACACTCAAAGACTGATCAGTACAATACAAGGGCAACAGTTACAATGTCACTCATACCAGGTAATCTGCTGTGTCCTGTAGTTGCTGCCAAACACTAACTTGAGGCATGACCCGCTGGCCCACAACATGCCAATTCCAGGCACTCCTTAAACAGGCTTTAGCACACAGCAATATAAATACTGCTTGCTATTCTTCTCACTCTCACTCACTCCACATCACCTGCCATGAACAGGGTGCCCGAACACCTCATACAGCAATATGGCAGGTGGAGGTCTGATTGTTTCAATGCTTACATACACTTACCAACAAATTTAATGCTACACAATTAATTAAATTATAAATTGTATTTACTACACTTCTTATCACTTACAGTTGGACGGTGGGCTCCAGCTACATGACCACGGCATGGAAGCACTTGCTTCTGAGGGCACCAGTCCAGACCAACAGAGGATGCTATGGCTGGCATGAGGTGGACAGAGATGGACACCATTTTAGATGCACAGGTCAAGGTGACATCACGCAACACCAGAGCCCTCATCATTTACCTGAGCTCCCATGACCTGTGCAGCCAACATGGTGGCCTCAATCCTCCGGATACGACTCCAAATTCCCAACATCATGTCCACAATGCTGCCCAGACGCTAATGGCATGGATCGGGGGGATGTGGAAGCATATTAACTGTAGGCATGACAACTGTGTGAAAGAGCTTGGCGGAACAATAGTGCCACATCCCCAGATTCTGGCATCAGACAGGACATGGTACGCCTGGGAAAAACCTCCACCTCAGTGAAACAGACAATTTATTGCGTGCCCTGGCAATTGTGTTACACTAATTGGAGGATGGTATCCCCAAAGGTCAGTCTTTCTTTCTCATCTATGCTAGCTGGGCAAGAATGCTATCTCTGCGTATCACGTGGCCTTGGGTGTTGGGTAGGACTTTGGTGTGTTTTGTGGCATGGTTCATGTGGGCTACCCTGCTAGTAACAAATTAACTTGCTTCCAAATTAATACTCGCTTTTAAGGCTAAATGCTTTTCAGCAGGAACCTTTCCGGGGTTACCTTCCCCACTTTTCAGCCGTGGAATCGTGAAATATGTTACATCCGCCAACCAATTGCCATGTATATTGGACCAGTGGTAGTAGTTGTCATGTCAGCGGTAGCCACCACAATGGTTTTACAAATTGGGCCAGGCAGTGGTAGTTACTTGGGCCGGCAATGGTAGTTGCCAGCTATGCTATCTGGGGAGGGGTAGCGGTAGCTGCTTTTGGCAGCATGGTAGTTGCCAAGCAACAATAGCATTTCTTTTAATTAAAATATGCTACCAGGTCTGGGCAGCAGTAGCTGCCCTAGGCCAGCAGTGGTAGCTGCTAATCACCATTAGCAATGCTGGTTGCCATGTCAACGGTAGCTTTTTCGTGTACTCTACTAGCAGATTAGTAGCCCATTAGCACTTGCACACCCTCGGCCATATAATCTACTCTCATCTTGTGTTGTTGTTATAAGCACAGGCATACAGTTTGGTAGGCCTCAACATTGGCAGATGATGAGATCAATTATGCCAAATGAAGTATAGCACTCTACCTCACCTACATATGTAGTTGAACAGGGGGCGGTTGGGTAGCCTTGTGGTTAAAGCGTTCGCTCGTCACGCCGAAGACCCGGGTTCGAATCCCAACATGGGTACAATGTGTGAAGCCCATTTCTGGTGTCCCCCGCCGTGATATTGCTAAAATATTGCTAAAAGTGGCGTAAAACCAAACTCACTCACTCACTCACTAGTTGAACAGTTTAAAATGGCAACTAAAACAGCCACTTAACACAAATGGATGTGTGATGGCCATAAATATGTATTTCAATGCGTCTGACGTGGTGGCAATAATGATAATTGGATTCAAACCATTTAAAGCTGAGTGCGGCGTTATACAACAAACAAACATTTAAGAAAACTGGGTCATGATCAATGGTGGCTGTCAGTGTTTTCTGACCAGATGATGTTTCCAGTTCAAAGAAATGCAAACAGATCAAAATAATCATATGTTTGAAAGGACCGGTATGTCAATGGTTCTGGCTGTTTTTAAATCATACATGAGAGAATTTCTGACTGTGATGTGTCACCTTTTGTTCATGCACGATTCAATTCTATGATTCATGAGTGTCAGTGAAGCTGACAACCAAAGCACTGCGCAGAATAAACTGGTAGTACCATACCCGTACTTGTGGGTTTCAATGTCTGAGACCTGCATCACTTCAGGCTTTCCTCCCACATAAAGCTGACACATTGTGATATAAGTTGAATACTGTCCAAAGCAGTGTTGAACCAAACTCACTCACACACTGATTGGCCGCCACTGACAATGAGAAATTATACTGCATAGTTTCTACTTAGATTGTGTCAAATGTACAGGTTTTCTGCATCATGACAAGCCTTGCATTAGTCCAGTGGTTTGTTAGGATGTTTATATTTTCCAATATGGCTACTGAAATAGACTTAACATCATGCAAGATAAACAAATTGAGAACTACATAGAAATGTTTGTCAAGTTACCTGGAATCAAAGAGTCTTCTTGGGCTGAGAGGAACACCATCCACAGATACACTGCTTGGCTCTGAAAAAAGGTCGGAGTTAATCGTCTCGTATCTCTGTAGGAGATGAAAGCGACGTTCCACCATAACTCTATCCCTTCCATAACCAGGATGTCTGCAATTTATGCATTCCATAAATCATTCAATCAATGTAACACACAGAATCAGCTATTCACTCAATTGGCTTGGATCAAATATAAGAAAAACAAAGTCATGGACTAACAAGCTGTCAATTAATACAGAATCCATGTGCAGTAAACTACAGTAAAAACAAACTCAAAGGTACCTCCAATTTTAGTTTGTCTGTAGTTCGCTATAAGCATTTCAACTGTCAGACATCTTGGATCAAGTCACGTGACCACAATGTAACTTGATAAATAAGAAAAATGTGCACTGTTTATGTACTAGGTGTGTTCTTCACATTAATTACATAAAGTATGTAATATGTGTAAATATATGTCATAAACATAATATTGATACAGTTTCACTGACATACAGACACAAGAGTCACTTGCTGTCAGCTTTTCACATTGGTTGAAAGATGGATCTGGTTGTCATCAATATTTTCAAACTGTTTTGATGATACACCAGGGCAACACTAGCCTGATCATTGTTTTACTGTTAACTAAGACAAAATTGTTATGGATGAGCAACTTCTTTATTACAATTGGGAGACGTTTCGGTGTAGATTCTAACACCATTATCAAGCAAATGATGTACAAACTACTTACTTACTTACTTATATTGGAGATTTTACGTGCGCTTTCCGACTGCAGCGTATTTCGCACAGGGGCCCGGCCAATCCATTTAATGTGTATCCGAAAAGGGGGAAAAGTTGTTTGGCAATCCAGTAGGGGTGTTTTAGTGGTTGCTTATATAGAATTTTGGAAATTTTGAAATTTTGAAAAAATGCCAAGAGGGTTTGGGGGACGAACTAAGGGGACCTGAGTATGGAAGTTTGTTAGTTTGATTATGTGGTCTGGTTTTGGTAGTTTATTTGGGTTTTAAAGGCGATTTATTAGTCCTGTTTTGATTAAGTATACGCCTAAGGCTTTGAATTTTTCTATTTTATTTTGTGGGTTTAGGATTGCTTCTAGAGTAAGAGCCTTATTTAGATTTAGGGTGGTTTGAAGTGTAGTTCGGTGTGTTAGGTAGTGGGTGCAGTGTATGAGTTCGTGTTCTGGGGTTTCTTGTTGTTTGCAATGTGGGCAGGTTCCTGTTGCGTGTTTTCTTATTATTTTGAGGTGGTTATTTAGGTTGGTGTGTCCTGTTTGGAGTTTAGTAATTACTCTGTCGATTTTTTTGGACGGATGTAGAATTTTTGGTTTGGTTAGGGGTTATTTGAGAACCTTTTTGATTTGGCTATTTGAGTTTTGATAAAGGTTATGCCATTTTTTGGTGATTTTTTGTTTGTTAACACTTTTAATTTCTGATTTGGAGATGGGTAGGTTTAAGCTTATTTCTGGGATTTTAAGGGATAGTTTAGCTGCTTTATCGGCGTTTTCATTGCCGTATATTCCTACATGGGCGGGAATCCAAATGAATACTATTTGTTTGCCTGCATTAGTTAAATCGTTTGAACATTTTAGTATCTGATTTATTAGTTCAGGGCGGTTTTTGGTGTTTTTATTTTGGAGGGCTTGTAGTCCACTGAGCGAGTCGGTAAGTATTGGTTTTTTGTTGTTTTTTAGATTGTTGATTATGAAGGGCTGAGGCCATGCCCATTAGTTCGGCCGTGAATATTGATTGATTGTTTGGGAGTCGGTAGGATTGTGTGGCTTTAGTTGGTTGTGTGATGTGGACTCCTAAACCTGTGTGTTTGGAGATTGGATCTGAGGATCCGTCTGTGTAAATGTGACACCAATTTGGCCAATTTTCATGTATGTATGCTAGTGTGGTGGTTTTGGCTATGTTTGGGTCGGTTTGTTTATTTATTGTGCTAGCTAGTGTTATGTCTGTTTTGGGTGTTTTAAGTTTTGGGGTGAAGATATTTGATTTTTTACAGTTTTGTTTAAGATTGTTTATTTGGTGTTCATTTAAGTAAATGGTTATTCTTTGGGATATTGGAGTAAGTAGAGGGTGTTTTCGAGCTAGGGTTTGGTTTTTGGGGCTTATATTTTTGTTTATTAGGCTTTGAATTAGGGGGTTGGATTGAGACGCGGACCAGAAATTTAGGGTTAATTGTTCCCTACGTATGTTAAGTGTTTGATGCTACCAGACTTCATAACTACCAAGTTATAACAGATAGAAATGGTTGGTCATTGGATTTACTTCTCAGCTTCCAGAACGCCATCAGACAACGCTGACAGTGACGTGTGCATATATGCGTACAGTAAGGGAGGTAACTCTCAAGCCATCAATACGTAACATCTCTCCTTTTAAGGGTAACCTTTAAAGTCTTGAAACATTAATTCAATACTAATGGTAAAACAAGTCTTTGTTCTTAACAGCTTAGTTGCTGAAAACAGAAAGCATATTTGAAACACTTCCCAAACTTTCAACACAATAACAGTTATGAATTGATTCCGTCCTTAGTAAGGCACACAGTTGATAACATCAAAACTAAACAGTTCTTCGTACTTTCAAAATGGCTTACAGTCAATAACACAATTTTACTGCAAAACAGCTTTACTTTAAAGTTCTTAATTTGTAAGATAACCTCTGAATCTAGACGGTTGTTTGATCACACGACCACGAGAAGTTCTCTTCTCAGTTGTCTCACTTGACTGTCTAGTTGTCTGTGTAGGAATCTGAACTCTCTCTGTAGTTTTGCTTGATGTTTGGTCTACAGGCTTGTCATTACAGTTCCTCATAGGAGTTTCAGCGGGAGTTCTTTCCACACACAGATCTGGTTCTAACCGGTTCCTTTCAGCCATATCTGTATCCACAAGCATGAGCTTCATGAGACTTTCTCAAATGTCGTCTGTTTCTGTGCAAGTTACTGCCATCTTCTGTACGCACTTCATACGACCTCACATCCACCTGTTGTTCTATAACAGCTTTCTTCCACTGTTTGTCGAACTTAGTAGGCTTGACTCTTACCACATCTCCCTCCTTCAGAGCAGGAAGTTCGTTGGTGCCTCTATTGAAGTACTAAGCTTGTTTAGATTGTTTACAAGCTATCTTGTCTGACACACCATCAACGGTCTTTGGTTGTAAAAGTGTACTTGCTGTTGGGAGTTTGGTCTTTGTTCTCCTGCTAAAGAGTCGCTGTACCGGAGAAAATCCTATTCCCTCTGTCGGAACATTTCGCCAGTCCAGGAGAGCTAAGTAAGGATCAGTTTGGGCATGTAGTGACTTTGTCATCAGCTTCTTAGCAATCTTCACCGCGCTTTCAACTTTCCCGTTGGATTGTGGGTAACGAGGTGACGACGTAACATGCTCAAATTCATAGTTGTCTGAGAACTTACGAAAAGCCTCAGAGTTGAACGGTGGACCGTTATCGGAGATAATCTGATTTGGAATCCCATGTCTAGCTAGATGTGACTTGAGCTTCTTGTTGATTTCAGGAGCTTTCTTGCTGTGGAGTCTGTCAACTTCAAAGAAGTCGGAATAATAGTCCACAGTAATCAAAAAGTCTTTCTGATCAAACTCAAACAAATCGCATCCCAGTTTCTCCCAGGGACGAGTAGGAATTTGATGACTGATCAAAGGCTCCCTGCTTTGGTCTTGTTGTAGGGTGTTGCAGGTTTCACACTTGCTTACAAGATCTATTATCTCCTGTCCCATGTTCAGCCAGTAGACAAGTTCTTTTGCTCGTCGTATACACCCTTGCACACCGATGTGGCTTGAGTGAATTCTCTCCATGATGTTGCCACGAATACTTGCAGGTACAACAACACGCTCGCCCTTGAATACTACGCCATTCTGCATAGAGAGTTCGTCCCGAAAGGTAAAGTACTCATGTACTGAGTGTGGTACATCTTCCTTTGACGGTGGCTAGCCTTGCTGTATGAGCTGCATCAGCTTGCTCATACAAGTATCTTTACTTGTGGCTTGTTTCAGTTCAGTTAGTCTCTGTTGAGATATGGATAAATGCTCGACCATTTGAATTGTCTCAATGTCAATAGCTGTTGGGCTCCTCATGTCTATCAACACTTGGCCTTCGTCAGTGATCAATTGTCTGTCATGTGGTAAGTACGCACGACTTAATGTGTCAGCCATGAACATCAGGCTTTCTTTCTTGTACACCACTGTAAAGTCGTACTTCTGCAACCGTAGCATCATGCGTTGCAGCCTTTTAGGTGCGCTCAGGAGGCTCTTTCTCAAGATGGACTCTAAAGGTTTGTGGTCTGTCTCTATGGTCACCTTGCGTCCATACACATACTGGTCAAAACGTTCCAGTCCAAAGACTATTGCAAGCATTTCCTTTTTCTATCTGAGCGTAATGTTGCTCTGTGCTTGTCATTGATCTGGATGCATATGCCACTGGTTGTCCATCTTGCATAAGACATGCTCCGAGGCCACTTTGTGAAGCATCACATTGGAGATATGTGACAGCTTCATTATCAAAATATTTCAGAACAGGAGGTTCTGACAGAATGTGCTTAATCTTCTCCAAGCACTGTCCATGTACAGTGTTGTCCCATCGAAAGTTCACTCCACCTTTCAGCAGATCTCTCAGTGGAGCGGTGATTTCAGAGAGATTGGGTACAAACTTTTGCACATAGTTGACCATCCCCAAAATGCGTTGCACACCTTGTTTGTCAGTAGGTGAAGGCATTTTCTTGATAGCCTCAACCTTGGTCTCATCAATTTGGAGTCCATCAGCAGTGAGTACATGACCCAGGTAGGGCACTTTTGGCAGTTTCAACTTCAGTTTAGACTCATTCAGTTTGATGTCCTTTGCTTGACAACAATTAAAAAGGGCGATCAATTTCTTGTCGTGATCGACCTCAGCATCCTGACCAGTTTCTCCCACGCCGTAAACTAAGATATCGTCATGAATCATCCAGTCCAGATATGGCATCATTCAGTCGTCGTTGGAACTCTTCAGGAGCTGGTGAGAGTCCAAATGGCATACAGAGCCAACTGTACTTTCCCCAGGGAGTTTCAAACGTTGTCAGGTAACTGCTCTGTTCATCCAACTGAACATGCCAGAACCCATTTTTGCCATCCACCAAAGAGAAACATTTGGCCTTGGCCAACTTAGGCAACACATCATCTATAGTCATTATCTGATAATGGTTTCTCTTAAGTGCCTTGTTTAACGGTTTCGGGTCGATACAGATCCTGATTTTGTTTGTCCTCGGTTTCTGCACCACCACCAAAGCTGACACCCAGTCTGTTGGTATGTCAACAGGTGTAATAATCTTCTGCTCCGTCAGTCTTTCCAGTTCAGATTTCAGCTGAGATTGTACAGCAACAGGAATCTTGCGACATGATAACTGTACTGGGGTTACAGTATTGTCAACCTCCAAGTGTAGAAAGCCTTCCAGAGTTCCCTCACCATCAAACAAATCCTGATAATTTTGTTTGATATCAGTCATTTCGAGTTTCCCAGGCTCAAGTGAAGAGTCAGCAGTTAGATTCACCTCGGGTGATTCCATCAACAGAATATTGTCAAAGTTCACAGTGATCAGTTGCATCTGTTGGACAGCTCGTGCCCCTAATATTGGTTTGCAACCCTTCTCAGACACAATTAGAAACTCAACACTGTACCTGCGGCCATTCTTGGGGTTTTGTAGTGACACACGTATCTTCCCAAGAGGTTTTGTCTCAGCACCGTTGTACATGTGCAGTTTGGAAATCAGATTAGTGTCCAATTTACTGAAGTTGTCATCCCTGAACACTTGAGTATACACAGAAGAAGGCAGAATGTTAACAGTTGACCCACAGTCAAGTTGAAATTCAACTTCCTCTCTATTCACAACCAATGTTGCAAATATCTTTTTGGGGTAATTCTGATTGACCAAGTTCATTTCATCAACTTGTACAGAATTGACACAGTCAGAAGTTACAGACATTACAAACTCTTCAGACTCACTATCTTCAGTATCACTATCCACCATGTGAACCCTGTCTTTGCTCTTTCCAGGACACAAAGCAGCAAAGTGATTTCTCTTTTTGCATTTTGCACAAGTCTTACCCCATGCCGGACATTCTTTCTTTTGAAACTCATGCCTCTTTCCACAGAACTTACATTTGAGCAGTTCAGATGTTTTGATCTGTTGCTTAGCATTAGGTTTCTGTGACTTGTTGGGTTTCCTTTGACTTACAAACTAAACATCTTCAGCTTGCGATAGTGATTTCCGACGTCTCGTCGCACTTTCATGCGACCTACAAATATCTATGCAGTCCTTTAAAGACAGTTTTGATGCTTGTAACAATCTCTTTCTTGTTGCATTATCGCGGATGCCCATTACCATCCTGTAATAGTTGCAACTCTTTGCAAGATTTCTTAATACTGCAACATAAGAATCAATGGATTCGGATTGTTCCTGGTCCCTTCTGTTGAAATTGTATCTTTCCCAAGTTTCATTTGTTTCCCCTATACAATAATGTTCAAGTTTTTCCAGGATTTTGTCAACCTTCTGTCTATCTGCTTCATTTTCAAATTCTAATCCATCTACAATGTCTAAGACATCTGGACCAATACATGTCAATAGGGTAGCCGATCGACATTCCTTACTATCAGTCCTAGTGCGAGAAGCAAGCTCATAATTTTCCCACATTCGTTTGAATTTCTTGAAATTTCTAGACAGATCACCTTTCAGATCTAATCTAGTAGGCAGTGGAATGTTAACTGGTATGTGAACAACTTGGGGTGCAGCCTGATTACCTTCTGCCATGATCAGTCAAAAACAGTAATCAAGCAATATGGCGTAATGGCTTTCCGTAGATTCAATTACACACAGAATAGTATTCAGTCAGTTCAGATAGAAAACACTGTTGTTCTCATAGATCATATCACAAACAGTTTAGATTACTGGTTGAAATCCCTTACAATCAGAGTATATATCAAATTTCACAACGAAATATGACACAGTTCAGTAGATTTACCACGCCGTATTGGTATCACGAAAATAGGTGACATGCATCAGAAACGCACGCGGTCAGTCAGACAGGGAACAGAAACAGTCAGAATAGGGAATTTCAACACAGTTCAACGTTATGATAGCAATCTAAGTTTTACTTCTGACCCCATGTTAAGTGTTTGATGCTACTAGACTTCATCACTACCAAGTTATGACAAATAGAAGTGGTTGGTCATTGGATTTACTTCTCAGCTTCTAGAACGCCATCAGACGATGCTCACAGTGACGTAATGCATATGTACGTACAGTAAGGGAGGTAACTCTCAAGCCATCAATACGTAACAGTTCTGGGCTCATTGCTGCCATTAGCATTTTATGGATGTGGTGCTGCTGGAGGTGAGCATTGACAATTAGTGCACATTGAGCACGAGTGTTGTCATCCTGAAAGAGGAAACGTCGACCCACATACACTGCAAACGTGACAACAAAGGGTGTCAGTGTAATGTCCTAATAGTACTGTCCAGTGACCCTTCCTTGCACAATATGGAGTGGGGTTTGCTCAGTCCTATCTATCCTAAGGTCTCATGTTGACATTGGCTTGATGTTCCATTTGATGTCGCCAGACACGACCACCCAATCAAGGTAATGCAAAGTGAATCGGGAAAACATGACACCTGACCAAATGACGATTACCCAAGTTTCGGTGTTGTGTACATCATTGACGTCAGTTGATTTGTCATTTGAGCTTGACTTCGTGGAGCCTGGTTTGGAATCGATTGATCCTTTACTCTTGACGTTGACCTCTCACTGTTGAGAGTCAACATTTGGGTTTGTTGGCACTTGTTCCATGTTTGCTAATTACAGACTGTGAAACAAGCAAAAATACCATTGCATACTGATTTCTGCCAGTTTCAAGCATGCCCATAACCCGTAGATAAACCACACTTTGCAGGCGCCGCAACACAAGTTCATACACAATCATTGAACAAAATCCAGTAAATCCCAACTGACTGATCAGCAGAATCACTAAGACTGACATATAATGGTTCACAGAGATTAATCAACCATCCTTGAAAGTGTCAAAATCAGGAATGACACCCTAAAAAAGTTGTGTCGTTACTGCATAAGGCACATGCAAATTATAGGATGAGTTTTTGGGTTAGGTTTTACAGACATAAATATTCCTGCATAGGATGTCGGTCACCAACACTTATCTTTTTTCTAATACTTGGCATTAACATTTATATTTCAGGAACTTCCCTGACCTTTTTCAAGAGTATATATGAAGGTGACTGAACCGACTGCATATCAGGTATCATAGTATCTTCAAGGGCACTCTGGACGTATCAACAAGCACATCTACAGTGATGACCTCTGCTCTGGGCCCCTGTCCCACTCCAAGAAGAAGGCTGCTGACGAAGTGTCACAGATATATCTCCTCTCTCAGATTCATCATGTCCTCATGCATGCAATCACATCACCAGTTTATGACTTCACTGCCTTCCTATATCCAAACTGTCTGATGCATCAGAATGACAATCAAGTCATAGATACATTATGCTCTCCTTCCAGTCCATGCCTCACCCACTCAAACATCCTCGGATGCGATTTCACTACAGAAGGCAAATTGAATTGTTCATTTTTTATGCTATCACCATGTAAGGCTTTGAAAATCATATTGCAATGTGTTCAAAATGTTGTATTTTTTGTCATGGTGTACATGTGCTTTACTTATGACTGGAAGTATTTGACAGACACAATATTGACAATTCCCTCTTCCCCTAGAGCCTGAAATTAGTCCAGGGTTAACCCTTGTCAAATATATTGTTTACATATTATTCAGTTCAAATTCAATTGAGAAATTAATCAAATACATAGTCACATATCTACCCAATATTAGTTATTTGAACTTGCTTACATCGGGTGTTTTAGATAAACACTTGATCTGTGTATTAGCTAAGTTCCGCACTCTTTCGCATAGTTTGAAAATACAAAAACTGCGTTATAGTAAAAATAAAGCGAAAACAAATGTTGACCAGCTGATGCTATACTGTGACCATTGTGATGAATTAGTTGTTGAGGATGAGTACCATTTTGTACTAGTCTGTTCATACTATAAGCAAAGTAGAAATACATTTATTCCACAATATTACCATAAACATCCTTCTCGTCAAAAATTAAATGAACTAATGTCCTCTACAACACATTCAACAATCAAAGGTCTTGCTTTGTACCTAAAGAAAATTTGAAAAACACAAGAAACAAACAAACATAATTATGTATTATGTCTTACGTCACATATCATGGAAACATTGTAAGTCAACTTTGTGAGATCCACAAATAAATTAGAAGGAAATGTATTGTACTCTGGGCCATGAGGCCTATAATACTGACATAAAGAATCTAATCTTAATCAGCAATATTTGTTTTTAAAATAATTACACATGAAATGAAGTGTAAAAAGCCTATCTTAAGTAGTGTAGATTCTACAACAGTAATGAAACCTAAAACCTAAATTCATTCCTCGTTCACATGGACCAAAGTGAGTTGACGAACTGGAAAAACAGGTCATCAATGTGGCAGGATGTATATATTTGGGATTATTTTAAAAGTAGTTTAGTATAAACTTATCCAAAACATAGGTATTTTAGGATTAGTGTATTTATTAAATAAATTAGTTTACTTAGTCCACTAACTCACACCTCAGTAACATAATCTAACATGTGGTGATTGATTCTTCGTGCTAAGGCTACTGCGGTCTCAGCCTAGCCTATTGTTCTCTGTCGGTCAGCTTGGCCTGGGAAAGGACCATTCAGTTTGGGGTGAGTTAAATATATTTATTATCATTGTACTTAGGTTTCTAGTATATATAATGTATTTTAGTACACTCATATTAAGTCATTTATGTTCCTTAAGAACAGTATATCATGTATATGTTATAAACATGAATTATCAGTATATTCATGTTAGTGCAATATATATTTAAATATTGTAAGATGTTACCACTGAGGTATATGCATAATGAGTGTACTAGATTTAAGCATGTATTGGTACTATTTTATCATGAAAGTGTAAAATACCAAAACAGTATATTTGTTGATTTTATCAATACATATGAAATGCCAACAAATGTTGATTTGTATACTGCTAGATGAGTTTCACATGCCATGTATACAATGTATGTGATGTTTACCATACCAGTAAGATTCATGTAGTAATATATCATTTATCAGCTTACGTAAGATACTGCATGACCAGTTTTGATGACATCTGGTGGTTTGGCCTCCGTCCCTTAGACGAGGTGAGGGTTACTTCCCTTAGTTACACATATATTTATGTCAACATGTCATGGCATAATTGTCTATACTATTGTAATGTTATATTGCTTAATATAGTATTATTTAATTGCTTTGTAGTGTATTCAGTGATATCATCCTCACTGAGGAGATATCCTCCATAACATGCTTTACCGAACTAAATGTAAAGTAAGTGTTCACATTATATCTTATTGATTGGTATATCAAACACATGTAATGGATGTATAATGGCAGTATTCTTTTAATGATCTATTGGTTATGATGTTTGCCTACATTTTGTAAATATTGTGTTTTAGGGTTTCTTCATCATCATCATCATAACCACTGATTACCCATGTGGACCATCATTGGAATAAATCCGGTTATAAAAACAGCATGCTTTTGTGTCTCTCCATTACTCTGCATAAGCCTCTGTGACAAATGGCATCCCTGGTGGGATTTTTCCAGCTGACAAGATGGACACATCAGATAGCCTGACCCCACAGACATCAGAGTTGTGACGTCATTGAGCCTGCCCACATTCATAATGGCTTCCGTGTATGCTTTATATTTATTTATGTTTTAATTCATAAGTGAAAGTGACACTTTATTTCTGTGATATAGACGCTGGTGATATACTGAGTACTGTGATATTGACACTCTTCTGTGATATCAAGACTTATATATTGAAGTACCTGTGACTGTGTTTGTGATGTGTGTTACTGACTCATCGTGGCGCCTGGACACAAGAAGAAGATTTACGTGATATCTGACAATTTTGTGAAATAGTTTATTTGTACAATTACTCTGTGATTATACATTATTAAACGGTAGCTACCTGTGATAAATAAACATGTGATAATTGTGATTATACATTTACTTGCTGTGAAATATACTTGTCTACATATGTGATATTTAGACTTAGTGTTATATCCTGTGACTGTTGCGCATACTGTGATATCACCATTTGATAACAAACTTAGTACGTACATATTTCATTGTGGCCACTTAGCATTTTATATCTTGCGTGTTGTAGTTTTATATGTGACCGGTCTTAGAAATGTTTACATAGGTATCACATTTTTTTGTACTGAGGTATTACGGTATTAGGTCTTTGCACAGCACCCTTGTCTTAACCTATTACTGTCTGCTTTGCTGTCAACTTTAGTTCTTTGCTTTCAGTCAGTTCAGTTACTAACCACGTGATTATTACTTGTATCACTTGTTGTTGACTGACAATGAAATAAAGTTTATACCAACAATATCCAAATAAAGGTTAGATTTATATCATGTCTTAGTGCTTTACTTATATCACAAAACCAAACTTAGGCTTATTTATTTAATAAGTTTGCATATACCGGGGAAACTTTAGTTACGTAAGCCCACATTGGTAAGGACGTCCTGCGCGCTGCTACAGCAT
Organism: Haliotis cracherodii; assembly: GCF_022045235.1. Taxonomy (NCBI): domain Eukaryota; kingdom Metazoa; phylum Mollusca; class Gastropoda; order Lepetellida; family Haliotidae; genus Haliotis; species Haliotis cracherodii. The sequence goes on along the minus strand of NW_027266297.1, from coordinate 51,142,350 downwards.
TGCTATTAACTTTCTTTTTGTTTTGATTGCAGCCATGTAAGTGTGAATCAATTTATTTGCTTTCATGTTGAATACTGTTTTGCGCGGCCTGCAGCGTTTGTGCTTCGCTTTACCTGCTTAGTACACTGAGTCCTCTTTATTGTTTATACTTTTGTTTTCCCCTATTTTTTTCAGCTTAATCACAGCTTACACTCATTTCTCTTTGTTTGGTAGTGTGCCCCACTCACCTGTTGAGGGGACACATCATATATTGCTCACTTTGTTATTTCCAGGTTGCAGGTACCTTCTTCATTTCGGTATTCAGTTTATTACATTGCAGTCTATGTATTATCAGCATGGCTGATATATCCGAGGAGGAGTTTGAGACAGTCATGGCTTCTCTTCAGAAGCTGGGAGTTGACCCAGATGTAAGATCTGGTGTTGAACTCAAACAGTGGATGGAGAGCCATTTGACTGTCCCAACTCACGTGAAGACAGAAGAAGTACCATATGCCTCGTCCAGACATAGCCCCACAGAACCACTGCAGAGTTTAAAGAGCCTAAGTGTCAGACAGACAACTAGGGAGTCCTCTTTTTCAGGTGATCCTGCAGCCAAGGGTGAAGCTTCTTTTGATATATGGCAGTATGAGGTTGAGCGTTTGTTACAAGATGAGACTCAGAGGTAGGAGAGAGCCTCCTAGCCCAGTTCTACAGTGCAAGACAGGGTCCTTCTGAAGATGTGACTACATGGGGATGTAGACTGGAAGACCTCTTGTATGATGTCAAGAGTCAAGGTTTCTTGAAGGACATGGATGCTGACCAGATGCTCCGTAATGTGTTCTGGATGGGTCTACGTCAAGAACTGAAGGACATTAGCGGCCACAAGTTCGATACCATCACAGACTTTGACCGTCTCAGGGTGGAGATCCGTCGAATAGAGTATAGATGAGAAGTGAGGATGAAGGAGTTCAAAACTCAACCCCAGAAGACCTCGTCAGCAGCTCCAGCGAAGCAAGCCATTGCTACACCTACAGCCGAGAACTCCGAGATATCAGAGCTGAAGGGGATTCTTTTCAAGCTTTCAGCTAAAGTGGATAACTTGGAGCACCGACTTCCTCCAGCACCACCAAGGATATCAGGAGCCATGCAAGGCCTGGACTTTGCACCTGAAGGGGAAGTGGAACAGTTACCTCATAGACCACAGCGTAGGGAGGAGCGTTACTGTGGACAACCTGGACACCTCCAGATTGGTTATTTGATCAGGACAGACCACAGACGAGGGTATTTAAACCAGAGAGGACCTATGTCTAGGGGCAGACGTTAGGTTCATATAGACAGAGCCCCACTGAAGTTCGTCCTCAGCTACCTCCTGGACTCATTGGATCAGCAAGCGAAACATCAGTTACCATCAATGGAATATCATGCAAGGCTCTGCTTGATACTGGATCCACTGTGTCTACTGTTTCTGAGTCATTCCACAAGGAACACCTTTCAGGAACAGAGATCAAGCCCCTGAAGGACTTTATTCATATAGAGTGCGCTGATGGTAAATCCCTTCTGTATAGTGGTTATATTGTTGTAGAAGTAGGTACTTGTGGAATGGAGGCATTGAAGGAACCAAGCATGTGTTTGTGTTTAGTTGTACCTGATAGTGCCTATAATTCTACTGTACCAGTCTTGTTAGGAACAAATTTCCTTTATCCGCTTATGGAAGACTGCAAGACAAGGAGTGGGACCAACTTCCTTCAGACAGCTGAGCTACATACTTCCTGGTATTTAGCTTTTAGGAGTATTTTGCTTCAGGAAAAGGCTCTAAAGAAGAACTTTGGAAAGCTGAGTGTTGTGAAGTGTAATGAGCGTACCAAGATCATTGTCCCTCCTAACACTACAACCACCATCCGAGGCTACATTGACAAGGAACTCCCCTATAGAGATACCTGTGTGATGATACAACAAACAACAAATGCTGCTGTGCCACCTGGATTGGAGATAGCCCCTGCTATTTTCAGATTCAACTACAAAAATAAGTACATCCCGGTCCAGGTATCTAACTTGTCATCTCAAACTGTAGTCATTCCCCTGAGAGCTTTGGTGTGTGAGATTCAACCAGTTCGGATTGAGGAGGTATCAACAATTGACCTTGAGAAGATGGTGAAGGAGGACATGGAACATCCTTTGGACAAGGTGGATATATCTCCAACAATAACTGAAGATCAACAGAAGTTATGTGAGGATCTGTTAAAGAGATACAGTGATGTCTTCTCTACTGGGGATATGGACATTGGTCATTCTACAATTGTACAGCACAGGATCGAGCCAACAGATGAGGTACCATTCAAACAGAGACATAGGAGGATACCACCAGCCATGTTTCCTGAGGTCAAGGATCATCTCAAGCAACTGTTAGCTTGTGGAATTATTCGACGCTCACACAGCCCTTGGGCTTCTAACATCGTGCTTGCTCGCAAAAAAGACAATTCCCTGAGGATGTGCGTGGACTTCAGATTTCTTAATAATCGGACCGTTAAAGACAGTTACGCTCTATCCCGGATCGATGAGATTTTTGATAAGTTAGCAGGGAGCAAATTCTACTCTGTCATGGACATGAAGTCAGGATATCCCCAGATTGATGTTGCTGAGGAGCGCAAGGCCAGAACAGCTTTCACGGTTGGACCACTTGGGTTCTATGAATATAATAGACTCCCATTTGGACTTGTGAACGCACCTGCTACTTACCAGAGACAAATGGAGGACATGCTTGGAGATCTGCACCTCGAACTTTGTATGATCTACTTGGATGATCTCATTGTCTTCTCCAACACCTTTGAGGACCACTTAGTCAGACTAGAGAAGATCCTACAGAGACTACGGGAGAGTGGAATCAAGCTGAACCCCAAGAAATGCGAATTCTTCAAGGGGAGGGTGAAGTTTGTTGGTCACATTGTTTCAGCTGAGGGGATCCAGACAGATCCTGCTAAAACTGAAAAGATTGTGAACTGGCCTACTCCACGCAACCCTGAAGAAGTTCGCTGGTTTCTTGGCTTTGCTGGCTATTACCGGAAATTTGTGAAGAGCTTTTCCAACATAGCCCGACCACTTAGTGATCTCTTACCTCCAACAGTGAAGAAGAAAGGACCGAAAGGAAAGAAGCCGGTAGCAAGATTACCTTGGCATTGGGAAGCTAGTCAGCAAACTGCATTCCAGAAGCTGAAGGATGCCCTTACATCACCTCCAATCCTTGGGTATCCATATTATTGCAAGTCCTTTGAGCTACACACTGATGCAAGTTCTTTTGGATTAGGAGCAATGTTTTACCAGGAGCAAGAAGGAACAAAGCGAGTGATAGCTTATGCCAGCCGAGGACTCAACAAGGCAGAGAAGAATTATCCAGCGCATAAGTTAGAGTTCCTAGCACTGAAATGGGCAGTAACAGAGAAGTTCTATGACTACCTGTACGGACACAACTTTACTGTCTACACCGACAACAATCCTCTTACTTATGTCCTAACATCTGCAAAGCTGGACGCCACTGGACATCGCTGGTTAGCCTCCCTAGCTTCCTTTGACTTCAACATCAAGTATAAGCCAGGCAAAGGGAACACAGATGCTGATGCCTTATCCAGACTGCCAAAGACTGAAGACAGAGACATTGCAACAGATGAAGTACAAGCCATTTGTGGAAGTTCGCAACCAAGAAACTACGTGGAGAGTCTGTTTCAGTGCAGAAGTTATTGATGAAGATGAAAATGGCAGTGAACTATCAAGTCTATCTACACGAGATTGGCACAAGGCTCAGTGCAGAGATCCTGAACTAGGTCCTATTATTGCAAATCTTCAGAACAGGAGGAGACCAGATGTCCCAGTAAATCTTCGCCGGGAGATAGACCACTTACAACTACACCATGGAGTGCTTTATAGGAGTACAAACATCAATGGCAAGGAGAAGAGGCAACTTGTGCTACTAGTTGCGTTTAGGAACAAGGCTCTAAGAGGACTACATGATGATGTTGGCCACCTTGGACGGGAACGTACCTTATCCCTGTGTAGAGATCGATTTTACTGGCCAGGGATGTCACGTGATGTCGATCTACTGGAGATGGTCTGCATCGACTTCTTGACCTTGGAAACATCAAAAGGTGGATACCAGAACATCTTGGTACTTACAGACCATTTCACTCGTTATGCACAAGCATTCCCTACAAGGAACATGCCCGTACAACCGCAGAAGTCCTTTTTAACAGTGTCTTCGTACACTACGGTTTTCCTCAAAGGATACATTCTGATCAAGGTGCCAACTTTGAGAGTTGACTAGTGAAGTAACTGTGTCAAGTGGCTGGAATCAACAAATCGAGGACAACACCGTATCACCCCCAAGGAAACGGCATGTGCGAGTGATGTAATCGTACTCTGATTGATATGTTAGGAACATTGGAGCCAACGAAGAGGACAGACTGGAAATCCCATGTAGCAAGCCTCGTCCATGCCTATAACAGCACTCAACATGACTCCACAGGACAGAGCCCTTTCTTTTTGATGTTTGGTAGACAGCCTAGACTGCCAGTTGATCTTGCCTTTGGGATAGACAGGCCAGAAGAAAGGAAATCTCTCACTGATTATGTGCACTGTCTAAGGAAGAGACTTTCGGACTCCTATCAGACAGCAGCCACAGCAGCAGAGAAGGCAAGACAACGGCAGAAGAAGAACTATGATCTCAAGATCAGGGGTGCTACAGTACATCAAGGAGACAGAGTTCTAGTCAAGGTTGTTGCTTTTGATGGTAAGCATAAGATTGCTGACAGATGAGAAGAGGACACTTACATTGTGGAAAGTCAACCGAATCCTGAGATACCCGTCTATGTCGTCCAGAAGGAGAATGGTGATTGGAAGAAGAGGACCTTACACCGAAATCTCTTGTTGCCCATCGGCTCCTTGTTACCACCATCTCAACAACGACCAATACCAGCACCAAGGAAGAGAAGGCAGGAACAGGAAGAAAAGAAGGACCAGACAGTTGTCAGCACAGAAGAGCCAAACTCAACTGATTGCGACAGTGTCGATGGTGAAGTAGATGTAACTCTACTAGTGACAGAAGTTCCACCTGCTGAGTCAGTCCCGAAGACTTCAGTCATCGCTGTTGAAGGGAACAGTGCTAAGGTTGCTGAAGATGACTCCACTGAAACAGTCTTGGATCAGGACCACTCTACAGCGAGTTTACCTGATGCTGCGATTCAGGGGAGGGAGGAGGATGTGTCACAGACAGGTGAGACAGAGCCTCAGGTGCAACCTGTGGACGAAGAGGAGACATTACCAAAGGAAGGAGATGTTCCAACAGAGGTAGAAATTCACTCTGAAGAAAGCCTGCCAACCAATGAGGAGACAGCACCTTCTCCTACGACGCCACCAAGACGATCTGGAAGAGAAAGGTGTCAACCAGTTTGGATCACCAGTGGTGAGTATGCTATGGCACAAACAGTGGTACCACCAGCAGATTGGGAGAGAAGAGCCAACTACCTGAGATCGCTAGCAGAAAATGGAACATTGAAGGACCTCCCCGCCGATGCCTACAGAGCCATACTCTAACACTGGTCACAAATTCTTAGAATTCTACACCTCTTATTATGAATTTGTATATAGCCTGATATCTGTATTTGTGTTTGTTTCAGGAAATACCGGGACGCCATTTCACAATAGGGGGGAGTATGTGGCAGGATGTATATATTTGGGATTATTTTGAAATAAACTTATCCAAAACATAGGTATTTTAGGATTAGTGTATTTATTATATGAATTAGTTTACTTAGTCCACTAACTCACACCTCAGTAACATAATCTAACATGTGGTGATTGATTCTTCGTGCTAAGGCTACTGCGGTCTCAGCCTAGCCTATTGTTCTCTGTCGGTCAGCTTGGCCTGGCTTTGTATTTCTCGCGTCACATGACCACCTTGGTCATGTACTTCACACCTCTACTATGTGCACCATTTCTAGTCACAACTCTGACTGGGAAAGGACCATTCAGTTTTGGGTGAGTTAAATATATTTATTATCATTGTACTTAGGTTTCTAGTATATATAATGTATTTTAGTACACTCATATTAAGTCATTTATGTTCCTTAAGAACAGTATATCATGTATATGTTATAAACATGAATTATCAGTATATTCATGTTAGTGCAATATATATTTAAATATTGTAAGATGTTACCACTGAGGTATATGCATAATGAGTGTACTAGATTTAAGCATGTATTGGTACTATTTTATCATGAAAGTGTAAAATACCAAAACAGTATATTTGTTGATTTTATCAATACATATGAAATGCCTACAAATGTTGATTTGTATACTGCTAGATGAGTTTCACATGCCATGTATACAATGTATGTGATGTTTACCATACCAGTAAGATTCATGTAGTAATATATCATTTATCAGCTTACGTAAGATACTGCATGACCAGTTTTGATGACATCTGGTGGTTTGGCCTCCGTCCCTTAGACGAGGTGAGGGTTACTTCCCTTAGTTACACATATATTTATGTCAACATGTCATGGCATAATTGTCTATACTATTGTAATGTTATATTGCTTAATATAGTATTATTTAATTGCTTTGTAGTGTATTCAGTGATATCATCCTTACTGAGGAGATATCCTCCATAACATGCTTTACCGAACTAAATGTAAAGTAAGTGTTCACATTATATCTTATTGATTGGCATATCAAACACATGTAATGGATGTATAACGGCAGTATTCTTTTAATGATCTATTGGTTATGATGTTTGCCTACATTTTGTAAATATTGTGTTTTAGGGTTTCTTCATCATCATCATCATAACCACTGATTACCCATGTGGACCATCATTGGAATAAATCCGGTTGTGAAAACAGCATGCTTTTGTGTCTCTCCATTACCCTGCATAAGCCTCTGTGACATCAATATGTTATAGATTAGAATACTTCAGTATACAATGTAGTATACATACTGTAAAATGTCAAATATGAGATATATCATAATCAATGCATGTACTAAAATTATTTAAATAAAAGTGTTTTTATATCTGTTAAAGAGACAGTATCTAAGGAAACAATATCTGAAGGTCCGAGAAAAACATCAGAGATGTAGAATGTACTGTGAAAGCAAGTCCACAGTTAATCTTTGACACTTTAATTGACAGAAAATATCATATATGAAAAAACAACCACCTGCAAAAAACAGAAGCAGACCTATCACCACTATTTCCTCAAGGCTCCTAAATTCTTGAAATACAAACAGATATGATATGATATGTTTTCCACGTTTTCCACGTCGTGCTATGAATCGTCGTAGTGACATGAGGTAGGCATCTTTATCCATCTGGTGAAGCAAGTCAAAAGGCACTGCTCGAGTAGTCATGCATTTGTAAATGATTCCCCATCTCCTTCAGAACGTCGACTGACCTTAACTTGCATAGGCCCAATCTATTCCAGTAGAAAAGAAAGGAGGTTTGGTTATGGCGGCAAGTCTTCCATCTTAGGAACTGATGGTTTTGCACACCGCTTCTGCCAGACACCGTCAAAGCACCACAAAGTTCAAGTCGAGGGATTGATTGTTGACGTTTGAGCGCTACCCTCGAGTGTGACTGAATGAAACTCCATTCTCCATGCTCAGTGATTGTTCTGAGGTAGGCTACACTGCAACATAATCTTTCTGAAGCATCACAGAACTCATGAATATTTCTGGATGCAGTCATGGTGTCAATGTTCAGTGGAGTATAACATCTGGGTAATCTGCCCTCAGCTATGTTGATCAACTCATTCTCCCAGGCTGTCCACTGATCACGCAGTGTGCCTGCCTCCAGGGTGCACTCAAACCTCTTTCTCTTTTACTCGTGCAGTGAATGGAGCAACATTCATGAACTAAAAACTAAATTTACACATAACTCAAGTCCTCACATCATATGCACTCAGGAAACCCTGAGAAGCCTTAGAAGCAAATGGTATCCAAAAAACAAATCAAAACCAAAAAGTAAACATTATAAACATTTACCACTGGGTAGCCATACACATAAAACTTGAGGATACCCTCAAACAGATAGGCCACAAATCCACCATCTTCTTCAGGGATTTTAATGCCCACAACTCCTCCTGAGGACAAGAAATTACAAGATTGACCAACAAGCCAAACTCATCGCTGACTGGATTGATCAAAGCAACCTAATACTCTTAAACAACAACCCAACAACTAGATATGATAAGATAAACGATATTGACCTAACAATCGACCTAACAGGTATCGACCTAACAATCAATGCGCTTTGTGGGGAGTGCTTGAGGACCCATTAGGTAGCAACCACTTTCCCATCCCAACCCCAAGAACACAAATTTTATTACAACCAGGCCAAATGGGACAAATTTCAAGAGTTGTGCATCCAGATAAACCCATAGGACCTTGAAAATATAGACCCCTAAAGTCTACTGCCAAAACTTAACAGATTGTATAAGTAATATAGCAAGACCCTTTAAAACGATGATGAAGAAGGATTACACCCAGAGCATGTAGAATATGATGAAGTTGATCAATTCTGTGTCCAGAGTGACAGCCAACAGCCCCACGTTGGGCGCCAAATTTGTAGCCGGGGTGGTGTTTATAATCCGGCTCGGACCGTTGGGAAACAAAGACACAGGCAGATGATGATAATATGTTTATTACAATGGGGGTGGCTGCTGTTGAAGAACTATCTGAAGAAAAGAAAATATCCTTCCTCCTGAACAGCAGCACATGAAGTCATATATTTGCAGATTTACAGCTGGTATTTTATCTTAAATATTTAAGTCCAAAAGCCATTTTGTAACCATTATAAAACTAACTTTAATGTTTAATTACTTCTATCAGTTGAGTATAGGACACTTGAAAAAGTACATGGGCCAAAATGGACCATGTGGTTAATTATTTTACAAACAAGTTTTATAATATGTTAATATTTCATTTACTAATTTAATATTACTTTAAATGGTATTATATATGTTATTCAATTTAATTCAGCACCCTAATATAGATATTAATCTCTGACAGAAGCAGATGAAAACAGATTGAAAAATGGCCATTCCATACCTGAAAAAAAGAAAATATCCTTCCTCCTCAACAGCAGCACATAAGTGAGGAGGAAGTCAGGTATGGGATGAAGCTACCTGTAAAGGACCAGGGTGGCCAATTAGAAGACAGATTGCATTAAGCATCAAAGGAAGTGCTTAATGCAAGATATAAATAGACTGAGGGAAACCCTAAAGGTGTGAAAAAATGTCGAAAGATAGACAGAAGGTTGAAGGGGAAGATCTGGTGAGAGATTCCCAGAGACTGAAAATAATGGTGTTGTGTAGTTTAAACAGTTATTTACTGACATTCAACTGTAGACAAGACAAACAATGAACATATAGATGATTATGATGATGATGTATGAATAATGATGTAAATAGCAATAGTACCCTGCTACATCTACATGGAGGCCAACTTCTTTCTCATATCACTGATGTTGTAGTCTGTTGCCCACATGGAGGCCAACTTCTTTCTCAGATCACTGATGTTGTAGTCTGTTGCCCACATGGAGGCCAACTTCTTTCTCATATCACTGATGTTGTAGTCTGTTGCCCACATGGAGGCCAACTTCTTTCTCATATCACTGATGTTGTAGTCTGTTGCCCACATGGAGGCCAACTTCTTTCTCATATCACTGATGTTGTAGTCTGTTGCCCACACAGAGGCCAACTTCTTTCTCATATCACTGATGTTGTAGTCTGTTGCCCACATGGAGGCCAACTTTTTTCTCATATCACTGATGGTGTAGTCAAATGCCCACACAGAGGCCAACTTTGTTCTCATATCACTGATCTTGTAGTCTGTTGCCCACATGGAGGCCAACTTCTTTCTCATATCACTGATGTTGTAGTCTACTGCCCACACTGAGGCCAACTTCTTTCTCATATCACTGATGTTGTAGTCTGTTGCCCACACAGAGGCCAACTTCTTTCTCATATCACTGATGTTGTAGTCTGTTGCCCACATGGAGGCCAACTTCTTTCTCATATCACTGATGTTGTAGTCTACTGCCCACACAGAGTTCAACTTTCTCTCATATCACTGATGTTGTAGTCTGTTGCCCACATGGAGGCCAACTTCTTTCTCATATCACTGATATTGTAGTATGTTGCCCACACAGAGGCCAACTTCTTTCTCATATCACTGATGTTGTAGTCTGTTGCCTACATGGAGGCCAACTTCTTTCTCATATCACTGATGTTGTAGTCTACTGCCCACACAGACGCCAACTTCTGTCTCTTATCACTGATGTTGTAGTCTGTTGCCCACATGGAGGCCAACTTCTTTCTCATATCACTGATGTTGTAGTCTACTGCCCACACAAGCCAACTTCTTTCTCATATCACTGATGTTGTAGTCTGTTGCCCACACAGAGGCCAATTTATTTTTCATATCACTAATGTTGTAATCTGTTACCCACATGGAGGCCAACTTCTTTCTCATATCACTGATGTTGTAGTCTGTTGCCCACATGGAGGCCAACTTCTTTCTCATATCACTGATGTTGTAGTCTACTGCCCACATGGAGGCCAACTTCTTTCTCAGATCACTGATGTTGTTGTCTATTGCCCACACAGAGGCCAACTTCTTTCTCTTATCACTGATGTTGTAGTCTGTTGCCCACATGGAGGCCAACTTCTTTCTCATATCACTGATGTTGTAGTCTGTTGCCCACACAGAGTTCAACTTTGTTCTCATATCACTGATGTTGTAGTCTGTTGCCCACACAGAGGCCAACTTCTTTCCCATATCACTGATGTTGTAGTCTATTGCCCACAGAGAGGCCAACTTTGTTCTCATATCACTGATGTTGTAGTCTGTTGCCCACACAGAGTTCATTTTGTTCTCATATCACTGGGCCTCCATCTGGGTGACAGAGGACTGCATGTTTTTACTCACAATTTATTGACAGTCGTGGCACTTGTTTTACACTAATGGAAGGATGGTATCTCCAAAGGTCAGTGTTCCTTTTCAATACATAGGCAAGCTGGGCGACAATGCTATCACCGCCTATCACGTCGCTGTGGGTGTGGGGTGCTTTGTAGCATGGTTCTTATGGGCTACACTGCAAGTAACAAATTAACTTGCATCCAAATGATAATCGTGCTTAAGGCTACCATCTTCTCAGCGGGAACCTTTCTAGGGTTACCTGCTTCTCAGTGGGAACCTTGTCTTTCCCGACTTTTCAGCCATGCAATCGTAAAAAAGCTTACGTTGGGCAACCAATTGCCATGCGTAATGGCCTGGCGGTGGTAGTCGTCATGTCAGAGGTAGTTGACATTTGAGTTGGCGGGAGCGTTTAAATATGCAGCAGTAGCTGCTAATCGCCGTTGGAAATGCTAGTTGCCATGGCAACAGTAGCTTTTTCATATACCCAACAAGCAGCTTAGTAGCCCACTAGTACCTGCACACCCTCAGCCATTTAATCCACTCTCATCTCGTGTTTTTATTATAGGCTATGGCCAATAATTCCACACAGAAGAATGACTTGGGAGGATGTTCAGTTGAAATGAGATTCTGATAATCATGAGTGCATCAAGCATGTTGATCGGCAATCCAAAACAAGAGCCAGAGACAACTGCAGTGTTCGTGCAGTGATACCCAGGGCCTGAGTCCAACCTGACGACCACTCATGTTGTCCAGTCAACGTGTATACAGTGTTCCATGACTAGAGAGCCAGCAATTTTTCAGAGAGGGAAGATCCATTTAATGATGAAATGCCAAAGTGGCTAAATCTGATAAAAATCCAGATATATTCCCAAATAAGAATGTAACATCACTAATACAGATATGTTCTATACTCCATGTATATCTTGGCTCTGGCCAGACCATTAATTGTTCTGAGACTGTTGCAATGATAGACCAATGCAAAGGGAAGTAAGTGTAAACTTACTTTGTTTATGAGTGGCCAGGTTTGGTTGGATAATAGTACTGTGGGTACGTGGGTCTCAAATCTCTACCCATACAAGTCCTACTACAAGCAGTGATATTTTGCAATTATAAAGAAACTGTTTATATTTTCTCACATTTTAATGGCCACTGACAGTATTCTTACCTTCTAAAAGTTTTCTTTGTCTTCACACAATACTTGCAGAACAGAATGACACACACGACGATAAAAAGCCCTCCAACAACGCCAGCAACAAGGATGATGAGTGTGATGACTGGGGACACCGTAGCCTCACCATGCCCCATGTAGGTCTGTTGGAAGACAAAAATACTTTGACATAGATCAAGAAAATCATGATATCTTTCATAAAACATACTGCAAAACACAACCATATTAAAACCTTTAAGTGCACACACTTATTACCATCGCCTCTTCTGGTGATGTACTACACTGTGACATCTCTCATCTTCCATGAAAAGTCACAAGATTGTGTGCACACACTAGTTCCCATCACCTTTTCTGGTGACGTACAACACTGTGACATGTCTGACCTTCCATGAAAAGTCACAAGATTGTGTGCACACACACGTTACCATCGCCTTTTCTGGTGACGTTCAACATTGTGACATGTCTGACCTTCCATAAAATGTCACGAGTTTGTTATACCTGTTCATTTACTTGAACTTGCAGGAGGGATACGATGTGTTTATTTTTAAGCACATAACACTTGATAATTTTGTTTTATACTTTATAATCATAAACAACTACTACTCTAATCTTTTTTTAAAACTCTGAAACATACAGCGTAGATTGTGTAAGGTAGGCAGAGCATGAAAACTGTTTTGTTGGTTATCTACTCCTTACAACTTCACCTCTTAAACTGCTGATCGACTAAAACGCTCATCAATTATTTAGACCCCAAAGGTAGTGTTGTAGCGAGGGATCACTGTATCTTGCAGTAGTTTTGAAATAATGTGATAAGTACATCAACTGTACAGGCAGCTAAGTCATCAGTTATATAATTGTGTGTTGACACAAGTGACCAAACAGCTAGCAAAATGGGTGTGTCAAAGTGTAAGAAACATATTGAAGATATTTCGTTGTCTTTTTGGCCATCTGTCTGACAGTCAAGGTCATTCTCAAAAGGTCTGACACACTTATCAATAAGCTTGGTATATTCTTTCTTTATGATGATGTCACAACAAGGGTTGGTCAAAACAAATACAAAGATCAAGCTTTAGATTCTGGTATATAAATGCAGAAAAACCCTTTCCATAATCATAAAAATTCCTTTGTCAGATTCCAACAGAATCATAAACATGTGTTAATGAATCACTATACAAATAGTTACAAATTCACGATGTCAATATGTGAAAACAAGGAACCGAGGACCCGACCCCTAAGGTGGTCAGACCGCAGAAGGAGTCGGATCTGAGGGTCCTTGTTTTCGCATATTTACCTCATTAAGGTGAGGTGGTGAGGTGAAATGGGGTTTAACGTCGCGTCCAAGATTATTGCACTTATATAGCGACGTTACCTCATTAAGAGTAATCATTCGTTTTGTTATACCATATTCACTTTAGTGTTTATGAAGTCTTTAAACTGTCCTCTGTTTCATTACAGTAACATAGCTGCGAAACGTGAAATGTTCGTACCAGATGCCACCTTGTTTCTAAGAAGACAAGTCAATAAGCATCACGAGACAGGTCAATACTAATCATGCGATGAGTCAATATTCAAGGTCAGTGTCAGTCACATGATTTCGGGGTCTACATTGAAATGTAAAGTTATGTCACGTGGTATGGATTAACCAATGGAATTGTAAGATCATTAATAGAGGTATAACTATTAAATATTGATGTGTTCATGAAAATGGAAGCATATCATGCCCCAACAGTAGCATTTGTCATAAACACTTGCAAAGCCAAGTGCAGTGAACAGACACTGGAACATATGGTACAAACAGGGAGTTGCATTTTGGTCACTGATGGATCTAATTTGGAAATGCCTTTCACATATCTCCCATAAAACTCTTTAAAAGCTTTACTAAGGCCTTGCATGCCGTACCACTGAGTCACATGATGGTCTTTGAATTCTGTGTAGAAAGAGCATACTTGATTATACCTCAAACATTGTGAAATGTAGACACCAAAGCCTGGAGCTGCTGTAATATTACTTGACATAAAGGGAAAGTTGAATATTCGAAAGTTGAAGTCATCCCTCTTGTCATACAGATTTGTGGATAGATTTTTGTCACTCGGAATATTTTAATAGATCTAAATATGAAACAGATGAGATTGTTTCACTTCTCTTTTACTTTTAGTTCAGGTGAGTGAACAGTAGAAGGGAATTGGCTATTTGATCATTACTGAACAACATCACATTGATATACCTGAAACATAAGTGAAACTTCTTGGCCAATACAATTTTGCTTATTCATACAGAAATTCTGATTCTGATGCACAAAGAAACAAATCAGCAAGGAGGGGAGCACAGGTGGTGCACATTGTAATGCCTACTAATTGCTCCAATGTCCTATCACCAATTGCACACAAATGCTATCTATGAAGAAGTCCAGCATTTAACATAGATTCTCAGTAAACTTCACATTGCATTGGCTTTTATTTTTGACAAATTGTGCTGACCTCTGATAGAGGTGGAAATATAACTATGGTCACCACATTTAGTGACAAATTGTGCTGACCTCTGATAGAGGTGGAAATATAACTATGGTCACCACATGTAGTGACAAATTGTGCTGACCTCTGATAGAGGTGGAAACATAACTATGGTCACCACATGTAGTGACAAATTGTGCTGACCTCTGATAGAGGTGGAAACATAACTATGGTCACCACATGTAGTGACAAATTGTGCTGACCTCTGATAGAGGTGGAAATATAACTATGGTCACCACATGTAGTGACAAATTGTGCTGACCTCTGATAGAGGTGGAAATATAACTATGGTCACCACATGTAGTGACAAATTGTGCTGACCTCTGATAGAGGTGGAAATATAACTATGGTCACCACATGTAGTGACAAATGCTCAATGGATAAAGTGTTTCCTAAAGTTTGTTGTGGTTAGATCATATACTAGACACCAAAAGAAAATGGGGACATGATTTTGTGTCATAATTTTGGATTCAGTCTTGCGGGTTCTGTGGGAAGAAAACAGACACTGGAGACCCAAAGTCAGCTCACAAACCCACATCCACAGCCTTCATGCCTGTTTCATGCCTGCTCACCGTCTTGCAACTTAGCATATTGAATGACATGACTAGAACCTGCAACCTCACATATCATGTTTAGTATTGTAACCCACTGAGCCACAGGTGCAGGGGATGAGAGCGTGTTTACTCTTACATGTCAAGATTTCAGTTGTCTGCATGCTGCATTCTTTCTACCTTCGCTGTCACAGAATTTGTTTTATACCATGACTACTGTATTGTCTCACTATAAGGTATCCTTATGTTTTCTTATTCTTTCTGGTATTTCTTGCAGTTGGAGAGTTCATAAGTTAGTTATAACAATCATTGGTTTTCGTTGACAATGTAAAACCTCGAGCTTGGGAAAAGTCCTCTCTCAAGGTTTTACATTTTCAACCAAAACCCATGAATCATGTTTTAACTATAACTCAAAACACCATTTCTGCACTTGCCCGTAGATGTCAACTATGTAATGTCATAATTGACCGACCATGTTCTTTATGTCTATGAGTAATGACCCCTGCCCATTACTTTTGGATACAGTTTGGCATGGGTTTGGCAAAAAAGGGAAGGCAGGTTAACCTTTTGAACCATATTATAGTCTACCAGATCTAGGACAGGATAACGATAAGTGAGCACACCCAGAGGTCACAGAATGAAGGCCACCAAAAGCAAAGTCATAACTGGAAGTGACGTCATAGGCATGTGTGGGGCAAAGGTCCCTAGGGATTGATGATATCACAATTGTGGAACTGAATGCAATATAAATTTATCACATATTTGCATATGTCCTTGTCAACTACTGTCGACTATCCAGGGTATTAGTCTACAGAAGAACCCACCAATCCCTTGATTATATTCTGGCACTGAAGTTTTGTATTTGTAAGAATTATCATACAATGGTTATCAGATACCATACCATAGATGCCCTACTCAGACAAAATAAACTGACGTCCAAAAGAAACTTTACCAGAGTTTGAAATCACTCTTGCTCAAAAACAACAAAACATACATGCATGAAGTAAAGTGTATTGAGAAGATCAATATATCAACATAATCAAAACTGAAAATGACAATTATACCACGACCGAGAATGACGTCAGAGCCCCCCAAAGTTGGGTGTGGTACAAAACTCGAGCTTTCAGAATCATGGACAATAGGCAGAGTACATAAACAATCGCTCACGTTCAATAACAAGTCATTAGTAGCGTTTGTGACCACCAAATGCCTCAATACACGCAAAAACTCTTCGACGCACAGAGAAAGTCAATCGTCAGATGAGGTCACGTGGGATTTGACGCCATTCTTCTTGGAGGGCCAAGATCAGTTCTTGCCGGTTGGCTGGAGAGTGTGGTCGTTGTCGAAAACGACGTTCCATCAAGTCCCAGAGGTGTTCTATGGGGGACATGTCGGGTGAGCGTGCAGGCCACGGCAGGACGTTGACGTTGTTGGCTGCGAGGAAGTTGGTGACAATTCTGGCTGTATGGGCTCTAGTGTTGTCATGCTGATAAATAAAACCACGTGGCTGCTGTTGGAGAAATGGTAGGACAACTGGACGAAGAATGTTATCCATGTAACGCTGAGCTGTCAAGTTTCCGTCAACGATGACCAGCGGTGTCCTCTCCTGCCCACAGATCCCTCCTCACACCATGACACTCCCTCCACCATATGGCACGACCTCCTGCACACAACACGCTGCTGTTCGTTCACCCCTTCGGCGGTAAACACGTTGTCTTCCATCAGCCCTAAACATACAGAATCGACTTTCATCAGTGAAGACAACCCTCTGCCAGTCACGTCGTTGCCAACGTCGTACAGTCCGGGCCCATCTCAATCGCAGACGACGATGTTGCGCTGTCAATAGCTGTCCTCTGTATGGTCTAAAAGCCCTGATTCCATGAGCCCTGAGTCTCCTGGCCACTGTCTGTCGACTAACCCTGTGACCTAAGGCATTTGTCCCCGATAACGTCACTGTCAGGAAGCGATTTCGGAGGTGCAAGGTACACAAGTACCGGTCATCATGGGGCGTGGTCACCCTGGGTCTGCCTGTTCTTGCCTGTCAGCGGTCCGCCCTGTCTGTCTAATGTTGCATCCAGTTGGTAACGGCAACACAGGAGCAACCAAAGGTTCATGCGATATGGGCGTGGGACGTTCCCATCTGTACCATACCCAAGGCTCGTTCACGTTGTTCAACTGTGAGTCGGTAACCATTAGTGATGTTACACACTGGTGTAAATAATTTTCTTTAATCTTGAAAACTTCTTTTTTTGACTTTACATCTGCTGTTCTCTCACGTTTCACGTGCGCCTAGAGAATGTCACTGTGCGTGGTCGTTGGTGGTCGCCTTTCAGTGTTTATGAATCACTATCAAAAAGTAATGATACCAGGTGTTTGTGAAAATTTTAGTGTATCCTGCCCCACCGATGCACCCATAACAAACACATACAAACGCAAGTCAAATGTTCACCTGAAACAACATGGGAACATACTTGTAGGATGTCATCTCAAGTATGACTTCACGGCCTGCAACAAATTTGGTTGGATTTGTTACACCTTTTTGATGAGTTTAAGACTGCTTTGAACAGTATTTCAGTATGATGTGAGATAAGTCCAAAGCCATATGGATTTTAGATGATAACCACAATGGTGAAACCCACAAGCACAGTATGAGGCTTCAAAACCTAGAAACAGAATCAGGGCGAATCTGGGATTTGAAGTAGACGATTGGGACACCCGTGCCACCCTAAAATTGTTAGTAGTTACTGACACGTTAAATATGTTTTTAGTTGAATATACATATCGCTTTCAAGTCATGTTTAAAAAAATAAGTAACATATTTGCAATAAAAATTTAAAAAAATGTCTGTGACATATGACATGTGTATTCTTCGGATGAACTTGTAACGGCCTATGATAAATCAAAGCCTGAGGGAAACCCAAGACTGAAATGAACTGATAATAATTGAAAGGAGTGAGTGAGTGAGTGAGTTGGATTTAACGCCGCTTTTAACATAATTCCAGTTATATCGGTATGTCAGCTTAATGTGGGACGAAAGCCCGAAGTGATGCAGGTCTCAGATGTTTACCACTTTGGTGAAACCCACGAGCACAGGTATGGTGCTGACAAACCTAGAAACATAATCAGGGGGAACCGGGATTAGAACCCACAATCATAGGTTTCTGGCGTGCCCAAGGGACACAACTCTGCACAGCGAATCGCGGCGCCTTAGATGACTGGGCCACCCGTGCCCCCCTATAATTGAAATGAAAGCATTTATAAGACTTCTTTTGCCTGACATGTATTGAATGAATCCAATCAACATCATAAATCCTCTCCTAATCCTTCCAGGCTGATTGGGGGCGGTCGGGTAGCCTAGTGGTTAAAGTGTTGGCTCGTCACGCCGAAGACCCGGGTTCGATTCCCGACATGGGTACAATGTGTGAAGCCTATTTCTGGTGGCCCCCGCCGTGATATTGCTGGTATATTGCTAAAAGCGGCGTAAAACCATACTCACTCACTCACTCACTCCAGGCTGATTGCTTCCAAATTGTTTGATAGGCATTTCTCAGGTGTTGACAGATGACAAAGTAGACAAAGACTTTATGGATAACAACTTGAGAATAACAACCGTATAATAGAGAAGTTGTTATCCATAATTCTTTTGTCTACTTTGATTCCTTCTATTTGTCTTAGCAGTGCTATAAGTCTGACAGTGCTAAATTCTAATTAGAGTGTTTAAAATTTATCTCTGAATTCCATTTTGAGGACAAGCACTGAAACAAAAAAAACAATATAATTCTGAATTACAACTTATTGTCTGTAGGCTACATTTAAAATATTTCTAGACCCATAATTTGATAGGTTGTCAACCGAAAACATTATGATTGGTAATGACAGTGATCCAAATTAGTTTAGACAGATTCCACAGATATTGCATTTCACTTCCAAATATATTACTAAACAATGAAAAGCAGTAGTGTGTAGGAAGCCTGTAATTGGAGCAGTTCAGTGGGCATCTTGCAACATGTTCACACTTCACACTCAAGTAGGTCATGGAAGTGAGTCAACATCTTGTGTCTGCCCCCCTTACAGATTCCACCAGTGCATCATGACCTCCTCATCATGCTCAGGGCTGAGAGGTG
The DNA here is from genome assembly GCF_022045235.1 of Haliotis cracherodii. NCBI lineage: Eukaryota > Metazoa > Mollusca > Gastropoda > Lepetellida > Haliotidae > Haliotis > Haliotis cracherodii. Next base: position 51,123,050 of record NW_027266297.1, on the reverse strand, counting down.
AGGTGAACATGCATGCCAATCCACCCTGGGTATAGCTTGTTGCCTGATACTGGCATTGACCACATTGCCACAGTGTGGGCAAGTTCTATAACCACACATGGTCATCATGAAAGATACCATAATTGGGGGCAATATTGAGATTCCCAGCAACAATGTGTAACTGTGTCCTTGAAATATCTGTAATGCCATCCCAGACCATTATTGAACCAGCACCATATTGATTATGCATCACAACAGCATCATCCTGAAAAACATTCCTGACACCATCTGTAAAGACGACTTCGTCATCATTGAAGAATTCATTGACTCTGCTTTTATCTGAGAACAAAACTGATGACCAGAAATGCTGATGGCGTTGACACCAAATAAAAATCCACGTCAGTCATTCTCAAAATTGGTCCTGGTTTTCATGACCCAGGTAAAATAGCCAAATTCAAAAGTTAACCGACTTAAAAAATGACTTCAATCATTGTGAATCCAGTACGCAGTTTTATCAAACAAGAAATCAATAGAAAACTTGAAAAATCTAAATTTTAAATTTAAACATACCAAAAGCCATCAGTGGTGTACCAATTTTGATATTGATATTTATTTAAATTTCCACAATGTAACTGTTGTTTCTATGTTGATTGATACAGTTCATTGAAGCTGTTCTGCATATGCAAGGAGTTGTTCGTTACCTTGTCCACTACAGCAATATATTTGTGAAATGAAATACTGTTCTGAGAAAAACTTGTTTCTGCTTGATGCATTAACTCAAATAACAAAGTTCATACTGTCCATATTGTTTACATTCATTTTTCAGATTATTATTATTATGCTTGAATGGGTCATACTAGGTACAGTTATGTTTAAAAAGAACAATATTGTAAATTTGAATTTAAATAGATTAGTATGATTTACATCAATGATTTCAGTGTTAACCCATTGATTGGAACTGTTGCTCAAATGACAAGAATATCCCAGTGCCATTTTTACTTCTTATTACATACCATCACCTTCATTACAAAATGACGTTGTATCTTAATGACATTTTCATGTAATAAAAGTTGGATTTCTTAACACAAAATAGAGAAGTCTCCAAAACATTTTTAAATGGTTCTTTGTGTTTGGTGTAACACCACTTTTAAAATGGTGTAAAACAAAGACAATTTTCTCACAATGTGTATGTAAAATGCTTCTTAACGTAGATAAAAACATATATGTAGTTTTAAAATTGTTTAAAATACTGAATATATATTATTTTGAAAAGTATTTATATGAAAAATAGAATAAATAGTTTACCGACTATGTGTGTGTAGCAGGATGTGGAGTCATCCCACAGATGACATCCTTACCTTGTCAGCCTGCTGACGGGGTTAACCTCTTTGGTCATGTGGACAAGGCATCTGACCTCTGATCAGAAGGTCTGTGGTTCGAATCCCATCACTGGACTCGTAAATGTTATGGCTGCTACATTGGCGCCCAACTAGGGTCTGAGCATGTTCATATTACATTTGAGCAAAATAAGTCTCAGTACCTTACTATGCGGCCTGGGATGTGCCTCCTGTTGACGGGGAAGTATGTAGCAGGACGTGGAGTCATCCCACAGATGACATCCTTATCGAATCCCATCACGGGACATGTGGAACACCAATGACACTTATCCCATATATTGTGACTTCTTTTTACTGACAAATAAAGTTTTATTTTGTGTGTTCTATATCATGGGGTTACATCACTATATATCAGATGGTGAACTGAACCATAAAAACTCACGACAATCACTTCTTTTTCATTATAATGTTTTATTGAACAAATAAACTCGATATTAGTGACAATGAAATAGTGTTGACTGTAAAGAAGTCACATGTTACCTTATTTCACAATAAGACCTATGTCAACATCAGATGTTCCACAAAGAAGTCATTGGTGTAACAAATTATGTCACAGGTGTAACTCTTAACTTATGTTTTATGGTATTTTAATGTTGTTCTTATAAAAAAATAATTAAAATCCATTTTCTGTGGTACATGAAAAACACATTTAAATCACATTTACCTTTTACATTTGCTAATATTAGTGGCATAACAAATAAAGTCATTGGAATAACAGTAGCGCTGTGAGGTTATAATAAAATTCTCTTTTGCACATACATGTATGTATATTATGATTTTATCAAATAGCTTATTGAAGTTTGTAAAAGCTTATTCATGACAATAAAGAATACAAAGATTTGTTTTATTAGAAGGACCATATTAAGAAATATCATTAACATATCAGTGGTGACATGAATTCGTCAAAATCAGTCAAATTAAGTTACCAAATTGCTGAATGTTTTAATTTTTCTATTTCCTTTTAAGACTTTATCCTATTTCAAATGAATGAAATTTGTTTAAAACCATAATTGAACTATTTTATAAAAAATACAAAAAAAACTGCTCCCCCTGTAGTGAAGCATGTGCTCAACAAAACAAATTAACAATCTCCATATGCATCTAACAAACAAAATCTGTTGAATTAGTGCACATGCGATCAATAACAATGTTACACTAATGACAACCCAGACAATTATGGTACCAGTCCAACATACAAGTTCTTATCAACTGCTCTGCTGCTGGCTCTTCATGGCCTCTGCTACTTTGCCTCATGCACAGGAAGTGACTCGGAGAATGGATCACTCAGTTTCTTATCGAATTTTAAAGGGGGATTACTCTTATTACAGCTATTTATGATTTAGTAAGACAAGTGCACTTGCTTGATAAAGGTGTTAGGATCTACACTGAAACGTCGCACTAATTGTAATAAAGAAGTTGTTCATCCATAGAACTTGTCTTACTTCATCACACCAACTTCTAAATGCCACTGAAAGACGTTATTTATGATTTGTTACACTTGGGACATGCATAAAATTTTGTATTAAATAACTTAAATAGACTGTAACACTTAAGATGATTCTCAAGGTATAGTCAAAACATTACTTTTAACAGGATAAAACGCAACATCAAAGACAATCAAGACAAATTTACTGTATTTGGAATTATATGAGCAATTATTAATATGATTAAATTACGTAAAAGTTGTTTATTTATATATGGTAATCAAATATTGTTTTTATTTGCTCCTTAATTGTCTTTTTCTGACCATATAGAGGACCAATTTTGAGAATGACCCAAGTATCTGATAATCAATGACACAAGCTATACTTGTCAAAAAATAAAAAGTACAGGTGATATTGATATACATATAAGAAAGACATCAGCACATCAGTGACATCTGAGCATGAATGTCATTTGGCACCAACCTGTTTGTTATTTTTGGAATCATCCAAATGAAGCAATGACCAAATGCATAACCCAAACATAACATTAACAAAAAGTGCACGTTGTGTCAAGTCCGGCCTACTCAGGGAAGGAGAACTATTTGGTTCATGATGAGTCAAGATTTATGTTGCATATAAGCTGATGCACTGACATTGCAATGAATGTTTTGCAACCAACAATATATCTGAGGTTGATAAATTTTGTAATGGCAGCATAATGATCGTGATGGCATCTCCCCTTCTGGTGGAACAAACAAGTTCAACAAAACTTGACAGCCCAGTGCTATTGCAATGAAATTCTACATGTTGTTCCAGTTAGGCAACTTTTTTGTTTTATCTGGGATTATGAATTTGGATTTAAAACAATACCACAGTAACAATTTTAACATTGTATATTGCAATCAATAATTAAAGTTTTTTTGTACCTAGAACGAGGGAGGCATCTCACATTTTTTTCTAGCAATTTCAGTTTCCACTATCAACCCACGTTTAAAAGCCAACTTGGCTCTGATGTCATTTGACAGAAAAAGCTTGCATTTCATCTGAAATAACTATTTACCAAAATGTTTGTACATAAACACCAATTGTATCTTATTTTCTTAAAGTAGAAATAAGCCTCACCTAATAACTGCCAGTAGAAAGCCAGAAGTTAGCACAAGTGGGATCATCATAAATTATCTGATACAGGTTTAGAATGACAATAATAATTCTTTCGAATACTTTACCTCAATTACATACAAAGTCATAATTACTGTATTTGGTCTTTCATCACACTATATAATCTTTAGATTTTCAACAGATGCTCCTCTTCAATGTCAGTTATCTGTCATGTGGAAAATATTATAATCAACCAAGCAACTGTGTATTCACAATGCAGAAATACATAACTTCTTTCCTGTGTGTGCTTAGAGAAGCAAAGAATTTTTTTCATGCTTATATTAGCACACGGTCAGTTTACTTTTCACAATGTAATTTCTTAAGCTTTTTGTTCATAAGTTAATTCTTATCTGGTTTGAAGAGAAAATCACACAAGTAGGGTGCTTTTGGCAACGTGTTGTGGGCATGGAGCCTTCATCTAGAGACATAGTCTGCTCTGAGTCTGGATCTTCTCACCCACTCAGGATCCTCACCCTGCTTGTCATCGCTGCAGGAGTTTATGTGTGTTGGCCAGGATCTAGATGCATACATTTTGATTTGTTACAGGAGAAGGATTTACTTTCTTTTGTCACCAGAATTGTCTAGGAAGGCAAGATCTAAATAGGCTTCTAAGAGTAAACCATCAAATGTGTTGGCAGGGTTGTGGTGCAACCTCAAGTCAATACCCACATGGGTAAACAGTCCAACCCGTCACTCATTACCTGCTTGACACTTAGTAAGGATAAGAATTTATGAATGAACAACTTCTTTTTTACAATTAAGAGCGAGGTTTCAGTGTAGGTTCTAACACTGTTATCAACAAAGTGCTTGATACTTGCTTGATGATGGTGTTAGTGATAGAGGCCTTCATAACACTTGTCGTACAAGCTGTAGTGAAAGAGACTTTCATAACACTTGTCGTACAAGCTGTAGTGAAAGAGACCTTCATAACACTTGTCGTACAAGCTGTAGTGAAACAGACTTTCATAACACTTGTCGTACAAGCTGTAGTGAAAGAGACCTTCATAACACTTGTCGTACAAGCTGTAGTGAAAGAGACCTTCATAACACTTGTCCTGCAGGCTGTAGTGAAAGAGACTTTCATAACACTTGTCATACAAGCTGTAGTGAAAGAGACCTTCATAACACTTGTCGTGCAGGCTGTAGTGAAAGAGACCTTCATAACTCTTGTCGTACAAGCTGTAGTGAAAGAGACCTTCATAACACTTGTCGTACAAGCTGTAGTGAAAGAGACCTTCATAACACTTGTCGTGCAGGCTGTAGTGAAAGAGACTTTCATAAAACTTGTCGTACAAGCTGTAGTGAAAGAGACCTTCATAACACTTGTTGTGCAGGCTGTAGTGAAAGAGACCTTCATAACACTTGTCGTGCAGGCTGTAGTGAAAGAGACTTTCATAACACTTGTTGTGCAGGCTGTAGTGAAAGAGACCTTCATAACACTTGTCGTGCAGGCTGTAGTGAAAGAGACTTTCATAACACTTGTTGTGCAGGCTGTTGTGATGGAAACTTTCATAAGACTTGTTGTGCAAGCTGTAGTGATGGACACCTTTATAACACTTGTCGTGCAGGCTGTAGAGACAGTACCTTTATGACACTTATTGTGCGGACAGTCCTTGGTGTTCTGCTTCCTCCAATGCAGGCTGTAGAGATAGAGACTTTCATACCACTTATCGTGTGGACAGTCCTAGGTGTACTGCTACCTCCCATGCAGGCTGTAGAGATAGATACCTTAATAACACTTATTGTGTGGACAGTCCTAGGTGTACTGCTACCTCCCATGCAGGCTGTAGAGACAGATACCTTAATAACACTTATTGTGTGGACAGTCCTAGGTGTACTGCTACCTCCCATGCATGCCGTAGGGATAGAGACTATCATACCACTTATCGTGTGGACAGTCCTAGGTGTACTGCTACCTCCCATGCCATGCATGGTTCCCAGACTAGTAAAGCTACTATTGGAGAAACCCATACAGGTACAACTTCGTCGAGATATGCTCCGACAGCCCAAGTCCAGCATATTCCAGGAAAATCTGCCCAGCCTACATCTAACTGCCTGGAAGTTATCTCGCAGAAGATGCAAACATCAGGTTACTCTGAGCTTGCCTCGGATGCTGTGACAAGATTGTGAGGACCTTCATCCTCCCTTTTATATGACAACAGATGGGACAAGTTTGTCCAGTGGAGGAGACGACTAGGGATTATTGATAATGCTGTATCAATCCCTATGATAGCGGACTTCATTCTTCATCTACGTCAAGACAATAAATTCAGACACGGGACGACAGAAGGTTACAGATCAGTCCTTCATTCGGTACTTCAACATGATGGATTATCAATCAAAAACCATCCCATCCTCAACAGATTAATGAAATCCTTTCTACTAGAAGATATTAGGACCCCTTGTATTTTCGCCAAGTGGAATTTGTCTGTGGGTTTATAGGCACTGTTAACCGAACCTTACGAGCCCATGGCGAAGGCTACCCTACTTCAAAAAGCCAGGAAAACATCATTTCTGCTAGCCATAGTTACAGCAGCAGGAGTTTCGGATCAGACACCAGCAGCATCAGAGGGTGAGTACACCCTTGATTTCTCTGCTTATTTGGTGTAGGATGGATTAGAAGTACCTTAAATATCAACTATCACAATAAGACCTGAAGTGACGTCATTATCGGAAGTGACAGAGGTACCGGAAGTAACGTCAGCACCAGAAATAGCTGAACAAAGTCCTTCTAACCAGGAAATGACGTCTTTGGAGTAGAAATAGACCTAAAGACACGTAATTACCAAAAGAGGAAGTGACATACCGGAAGTAACGTCATACTGTGTTTATCTTATAGCAATAATGTAGAGCGTGTAGGATTAGAATCAGTACATTATGGTTTCCAGAAGAGGATTGCTGTCAATTACACAGGGAGTTACTATTGTCAGATATGTAATAGAGGTAGAAGTTTTGTAAGAATAATCGAACAATAGTTATCATTGTTAATAATTCTAAGAATATTATTTCTATGACATACGAATCACTCCCTCCCACCCCCCAATTCATCAACCTCTAGTAGGAGATGAGGTAAAAAAGTGATATGGCCACCATTGTGACGTCACGGCGTGGGTGGTTACGAGACTACTTGGCGGCAACTGATTGTGTGTAATTGACAGTGAAGAAGATGTCTGTTGAAAATCTAAAAATCTTAGTTATTGTGATTGAAGCCAAGGTAGAGGATTTATGGCAGATATATATAAGAGGTAGTATTCTTAGAATTATTAACAATGATAACTATTGTTCGATATTCAAGAGATATTTGATCGGTTCAATGCACAAACGAACGTACTGGTATGTTGTGTGAACTGACGCTCATGAACACATCACACGTGACGTCATGTGACTGATTGTTAGTTTTATCATTAATTGGCACACATTGGATTACTTCTCTCTGTTTCTATCGTTCATGTTTGTTTGGGCAGTGAGCATATATATCTGATCAGTGTCAAAGCAAACTGGATGTAGTAACTGAAGTCAGTGAAGTGAAACTATCACCATAACACCATCATCATTATACAGGTTGGAAATCAATAGGACTTCTTTTGAAAAATATTTGATTAGATAAAATAGTGTACTTGGTAAGTGAATTTCAATCTGTATTTAAGGTACATTGGCCCTGTTTCTGAATTTCTTGTCAAAATTTCAAAATGGAATTTTGCTACAGTAGTATCTAACATTTACTAATCATAACCTCATCATATACAAACCATATTACAATTACATAAATGGATTCCAATGATTTCCTTCTCTTTTACTTTGAACATATTACATTAACAACCTGTAGTTGAACATGATTTGTCAGTACACAATACCACATCTTGTACATTAAATTCTCTCCCCACTGAATTATATGCCTATACTTAAAGGGGCACTGATCTAAAGCAATTCCCTGGGACTGGTTGTTGCCTTTGTTATTGTTTTTTTCCCGTGAGTACCCGGATGATATAGCAGAAACCTAGACTAGTTCGCGACCTGTGCTGTGCAATTCATAAGTGCATTTGTCACTTTTATTGATAGTATAAGGGCGTATGGTCACATCTATCAACAAAGTGAAATACAGTTTTGGAAATAATAAGGAAATGTAGGTATCTTTGTGGGTAGCATCGGTAATGGTGACGAATTGGCATTGCTTATTTTATCGTGTTTATATTTTTTACAGTCAAAATGTGCAAAATCTTCACTTAGGAAATTTATTAAAAGCCTGAATATTCAGTTATTTTACAAATTGACTGGAAAATATGTCCATCTGTATTATTATGATAACGAATTCCAAACATTTTTATGTTTAATATCATCACCAAGAGACTGAAAATGTTATGATGAAAAGTACATTTCTATGTTGTTTGGCTTCTATTCCTACATAATAATCTATTGTGATGTTTACAAGCCCTTTTAGTTTTAGTCAATACGTTAAAGAAATGGACAGATTTTTCAGTCAAAATGACTGAAATATTTACACATTTCTTAAATTGCCTTAGAGAATCACATTTTACAAATTGACTGTAATATATACATGTTTACAAAGGAAAAGAACTGTGAAAACAACGTCTATCAATATCGCGCATCGAAGAAGTTCCAAACCAAGACGTAGAGGAACAGGAATGAATCTGTCAAATGCTACAGCAAATGAAGGAAAACAAAATGCAAATATCATAATTACAACCTACCAAATTTATGTGTATAATTTTAGGCAGCATCCTTGTTCAAGGAATGTATCTGTGAATATCCACACAAAGGAACAATATCCCACACATCTGCAGCTGTACAAAGAAATTTATTCGATGTCACGTGGCTCTGTAACAATCAAATATTTTTAAAAATATATATCGTTTCGGGATATTATAACCCGTGTTCATTTCTCAACTGATCACTTAGATTGTTTCAGGTGTTTCACATAGGTGTCATGTCTCAAAGGTCGGCTGAGAAGGCCCACGTGACAACTATTTTCACAACGTCCACGGTTCCTAAAAAAATCCATTGAGTTAGATAACAATGAGCAATCAATCAATATGTTATCAGTTAACCCTTTGAACAAAGTATGTTGTTTTTACATCGGCACTTCACGCCATGATATGAATGTATTCCCTTTGTTTTAGTAAACCTAGACATGTAAACATTCACTTTTGACATATCCACTGTGCAAGATAACAGTGATTAATCAATCAATGTATTTTCTGTTAATCCTTTGATGACTAGGAATAGGAACGATCTGTTGATTTACAAAAAAGTAAATCAACTGATCATTCATCTCTCGCTGGGCTGCCACATGCATATTACATAACACACATTTCACCTCACTTCAAACCTGGATTTAGATTGAATAATTACCTCAGACCCAATAAATGCCAAATGGGAACCTTTGTCAGGTATTCTGAGCGGTGCTACCACTAATTATACCTGTAATAAATTCATTAACTGAGCATCAAGCGAATGACGACAAATACACACAAGTGTAGGGTTATACGAGAAAACGTGGATGACAACAAGGGAGTAGTAATCGTATTATCGACGTAATCCGAAATCCGAAAATGCTTTCACTGCTTGGATACTCTTTTATTATTAAACTATAACAAATATTTAACTATTTCCAAATGACGTCATCCGATGAGCTTCTTTTTGTCTGTTTGTTTAGGCTGACGAAATTAATTAACATGCGCCCTATGTCGAAATCTTTATAGATCACGGTTAACCAATCAGTGTTCAAAAATGAGTAAAACAATTAATGCCTCCAAGTTTATTCAGCTGTCCTTGCAGACGGTAGCCCAGTCTCTTGTCATGCTCAGTTGCATTGCGTATCATCCGGGTACTCACGAGGAAAAAACAATAACAAAGGCAACAACCAGTCCCGGGGATTTGCTTTAGATCAGTGCCCCTTTAATGCTCACGTTGCTTTCAAAATTCACACTGGACTGACCATTTATACTGTAATAAGACCTTCATATTCTGCAAACCATCACCTAGCTGCTGTACCTAAAAGTATGCATAAAATCAGCAAGACTTTGACTTACATATGTGTTATATGCTTACAGTTAAATCTATTAATTAGTACTTAAATATTTTAGTATAGTTTATGGCATCCTCTGGTCGGGCAAGGTCCCTTCATGTACATAGCACACAATTTATACCTCATACGCGTATCTCCAACCTGGTTTTAATAACCTAATATCGCATCACAACGGTACGATCGCTTTCCGTTTCGTATATTCCTATTTGTGTTAAAACTATGGGAATACACAGCGGCTGCAATCACTGTTTATAAAATATTAGTCCTATTTGTATGACAGAACTTAGTTATCCTAATACCCTATTATAATCAAAGTCTGTGTATCAGTCTGTAATTGGTAGTTTTTAACTATGTAATATGCGTATGCAGTTCAACCATGGTTCGTTTATCAATCCATATTTTGGTATTAGCCAGGTAAACATAGGTCTCGCGCATGTGCACCTTTTTCCTTTGTTCTACGCAGTCAGCCATTAATTGTGTCTCGTGTAATTTTAAGTGCAAACGTTATCCCACTGACCATGTTATACCCGTTGGGGTATCGGTTGTCTGGCGTCAGACTACAGCCGACTGAAGGCGTATCTCAAATCTGTCACGTAGCACACCCTTAGTTAAGTTACCCATCGGGGTAAAGCAGTACCGTTCTATTTTGTCATAAACAGTGTGCTACCGGCTCTACGAGAATCCCCAATCAACCCAAAAACAATAAATATTTTATTTTATCAGTTGCCTTGTTGTCTTGTCCGAATTCGAGGAAATAAAGTAACGAAGTCAAACATCAAGGATGACTGATTGCAAAAATTTCAACAAAGCATCCTGAATGTACAACTAGCTGATCCCACCACCTTGCGTTGAATACCAACAACTGGTGTATTTGATCAGACATTTGATCACCAAATCTCGCATACTTTTCAGGACCTGACAATAGAAATATTATCGTTTAGTCCAAAAGATACACTGTCGACACACCAATATAAAGGTGAAGGCCTCATGTGTTAATCATCAAGTATTACAGTAACACACATATCCTGCGGGCATTAATTTCAGCCTGGACTAGCTTGGACAGCAGGGGTGAGGGCAAGCCAATTGAAAGAGATAGTCCATTGTCTGATTTGAGCCTTCCACAGCACACACACTTCTCACATTTAGTAAACATGCATTGTAGTACTTGTGGGATTCCACATTGTTAAAAGTGCAAATGTTTCAACTCCATGTGTCCGGTAAGCAGGTTACCAAATAACCAAATGCAATTAGGTACATAATGTTACAGCCATGCTGATGTTTGGGTTAAATCCTGCAAACTCATGGTCGCTATGGTAAATGTCACATATCCAGCTCCCACTCTGTAGTGACTGGTCCCCAGGGCATCACCATGACGTCATTGCACTGCCTCAAATCGATATAGTGCGTGTCGCCTGTCACTTGCTGGCAGATTATTGATCTAACAATCTAATTTGTTTGCTTAAATCACTACAACAACATCCTACACATGTTTTCACATCTGTCTCTGTGCAGTCAAATAGTCACTGCTTACAAATTTACTGCATATAACAGAGGAAGGTTTATGGCGCTATCTGCCGACTGAGGAAGTAATGGTCATTTGTGTCTGTCAGCTACAACTAGACGTAACAAGCACCTTGTCCTTGCAGGATTCCACATGATGAAACACATATTTGTTCATAATTCAGCCTCATGGCAATAATTTAGAGTACATTCATACTGCATTAAGCTTATAGCAAAATTGTAGAGTATGAATGTACACATGTACTATGTTTATCTCAAAGCAATAATGTAGAGATGAACATACTGTGTTTAGCTTATGGCAATAATGTGGAGTATGAAAATACTGTTTATCTAATGGCAATAATGTAGAGCACGTACATACTGTGTTTATCTTATAGCAGTAATGTAGACTAAGAAAATACTCTTAATCTCATAGCAATATTGTAGAGCACATACATTCTGTGTTGATCTTATAGCAATAATGTAGAGTATGAAAATACTGTTTATCTTATAGCAATAATGCAGAGCACGTACATACTGTGTTGATCATATAGCAATAATGTAGAGTATGAAAATACTGTTTATCTTATACCATAATGTAGAGCACGTACATACTGTGTTGATCATATAGCAATAATGTAGAGTATGAAAATACTGTTTATCTTATAGCAATAATGTAGAGCACGTACATACTGTGTTGATCTTATAGCAATAATGTAGAGTATGAAAATACTGTTTATCTTATAGCAATAATGCAGAGCACGTACATACTGTGTTGATCATATAGCAATAATGTAGAGTATGAAAATACTGTTTATCTTATACCATAATGTAGAGCACGTACATACTGTGTTGATCATATAGCAATAATGTAGAGTATGAAAATACTGTTTATCTTATAGCAATAATGTAGAGCACGTACATACTGTGTTGATCTTATAGCAATAATGTAGAGTATGAAAATACTGTTTATCTTACAGCAATAATGTAGAGCGCGTACATACTGTGTTGATCTTATAGCAATAATGTAGAGCACGTACATATTGTGTTTATCTTATAGCAATAATGTAGAGTATGAAAATACTGTTTATCTAACAGCAATAATGTAGAGCACGTACATACTGTGTTTATCTTATGGCAATAATGTAGAGCACGTACATACTGTGTTGATCAAATAGCACTAATGTAGAGTATGAAAATACTGTTTATCTTACAGCAATAATGTTAAGCACGTTCATACTGTGTTGATCTTACAGCAATAATCGTGGAAGAAGTAAGCTCCTCTACATGCAGATACTGTTGGAAGAAGTGAGCTCCTCTACATGCTGATTCTGTTGGAAGAAGTGAGCTGCCACTAGATGCTGATACTGTTGGAGGAAGTAAGCACCTCTATATGCAGATACTGTTGGAAGAAGTGAGCTGCCATTAGATGGTGATACTATTGGAAGAAGTGAGCTGCCATTAGATGCTGATACTGTTGGAAGGAGTGAGCTGCCATTAGATGCTGATACTGTTGGAAGAAGTGAGCTGCCATTAGATGGTGATACTATTGGAAGAAGTGAGCTCCTCTAAATGCTGATAGTGTTGGAAGAAGTAAGCTCCTCTAAATGCTGATACTGTTGGAAGAAGTGAGCTGCCATTAGATGCTGATACTGTTGGAAGAAGTGAGCACCTCTAAATGCTGATACTGTTGGAAGAAGTGAGCTGTCACTAGATGCTGATACTGTTGGAAGAAGTGAGCTGCCATTAGATGCTGATACTGTTGGAAGAAGTAAGCACCTCTAAATGCTGATACTGTTGGAAGAAGTGAGCTGCCACAAGATGCTGATACTGTTGGAAGAAGTGAGCTGCCACTAGATGTTGATACTGTCGGAAGAAGTGAGCTGCCATTAGATGTTGATACTGTCGGAAGAAGTGAGCTGCCATAAGATGCTGATACTGTTGGAAGAAGTGAGCTGCCATTAGATGCTGATACTGTTGGAAGAAGTGAGCTTCCACTAGATGCTGATACTATTGGAAGAAGTGAGCTGCCACTAAATACTGATACTGTTGGAAGAAGTGAGCTGCTATTAGATGCTGGTACTGTTGGAAGAAGTGAGCTGCCATTAGATGCTGATACTGTTGGAAGAAATGAGCTCCTCTAAATGCTGATAGTGTTGGAAGAAGTGGGCTCCTCTAAATGCTGATACTGTTGGAAGAAGTGAGCTGCCACTAGATGCTGATACTGTTGGAAGAAGTGAGCACCTCTAAATGCTGATACTGTTGGAAGAAGTGAGCTGTCACTAGATGCTGATACTGTTGGAAGGAGTGAGCTGCCATTAGATGCTGATACTGTTGGAAGAAGTAAGCACCTCTAAATGCTGATACTGTTGGAAGAAGTGAGCTGCCACAAGATGCTGATACTGTTGGAAGAAGTGAGCTGCCACTAGATGTTGATACTGTCGGAAGAAGTGAGCTGCCATTAGATGTTGATACTGTCGGAAGAAGTGAGCTGCCATTAGATGCTGATACTGTTGGAAGAAGTGAGCTGCCACTAGATGCTGATACTGTTGGAAGAAGTGAGCACCTCTACATGCTGATACTGTTGGAAGAAGTGAGCACCTCTACATGCTGATATTGTTGGAAGAAGTGAGCTCCTCTATATGCTGATACTGTTGGAAGAAGTGAGCACCTCTATATGCTGATACTGTTGGAAGAATTGAGCACCTCTACATGCTGATACTGTTGGAAGAAGTGAGCTCCACTACATGCTGATACTGTTGGAAGAAGTGAGCACCTCTACATCCAGATACTGTTGGAAGAAGTGAGCACCTCTACATGCTGATACTGTTGGAAGAAGTGAGCTCTATATGCTGATACTGTTGGATGAAGTGAGCACCTCTACATGCTGATACTGTTGGAAGAAGTGAGCTCCACTACATTCTGACTCTGTTGGAAGAAGTGAGCACCTCTACATCCAGAAAATGTTAGAAGAAGTGAGCACCTCTACATCCAGATACTGTTGGAAGAAGTGAGCACCTCTATATGCTGATACTGTTGGAAGAAGTGAGCTCCTCTATATGCTGATACTGTTGGAAGTAGTGAGCACCTCTATATGCTGATACTGTTAGAAGAAGTGAGCACCTCTATATGCTGATACTGTTGGAAGAAGTGAGCACCTCTACATCCAGATACTGTTGGAAGTAGTGAGCACCTCTACATGCTGATACTGCTGGAAGAATTGAGCACCTCTACATGCTGATACTGTTGGAAGAAGTGAGCTCCTCTATATGCTGATACTGTTGGAAGAAGTGAGCACCTCTACATGCTGATTCTGTTGGAAGAAGTGAGCTGCCACTAGATGCTGATAGTGTTCTGACCAACACTTTTGAAATCTGTCTCATCATATGCTAGAAAGAGATTCTTCAAGCACAATAGGCCAACATTGGATCCAAAGCCATATTTGGATTGGTATTCATCGCGAAGGATATCGGGAATGCAATGTGACAATTGACTGAATGGTCAATATTCTTGTAGGAGGGAAGTTGAAGACCACATGCAGAATGTTTATCAATGATTTGTTTATTGTTAGTCGTTTTAAACCATAGTTATCAATATTCCACAGTCCATTTCAATTTCAGGTTAGAAAAAACAGTATATTGAACTCCATGATAATAAACTAAACATGTATCAAATTTCCTTACATTAATTCAAGATGGCTGAGTACAGAAACAAATGGCTTTTTAATATTCCTGTCATTCTGAAAATATGATTTAACCCTCTTGCAATAATACACGAGTCATTATTCATTAGAATAAGTATTGCATGTTTCATCTTCATTTGTCCACTGTCTTCCGTGGAAATGATGATGTTCACAGACCAAGCAGGTCTTGATTTAAGCTCACTTATTAGGTGAGTTAAAAACCTGTCCAGCAACATTCTCCTTTTTATCATGTTCTTCTTAATAGGACTTCATGGAAAAGTTCCTTAAGCCTCAGGCAGAAAATTTGGGTTTCCAGTATTTAAATTAAAATAAAATGTACTGAAAATAAAATCGGGAACACGCTTTCAAGTCTATTTTCTTTTTCAATTTATTCAATAATCAATAATACTGAAAGTACAGTATTTCAATTCATGATAACATGAAATATATGTAAATAAATATATGCAGCAAATATTTAATGGGTGCAACCTGATTAATTCACTTGGCTGCACCGTGTGCAGTTTCTAATTAAGAATGAAATTACTCTGCACTATATCCGGTATTGTATTATAAGCATGTTTCTTATGTCCATAAATTTTATATGATAAAAAGTACAGCAAAATGCCAAGACAAAAAAAACCAGCTTGTTATAAGCGTGTTCGTTATGAACATAGTTTACTGTATTTATAATTTGGACAGATTATTTTCGGGTTTTTTTAGATCCACAAGAACAGAAATATCAATAAGCCAACATAGACCAATCCGACATAATGTTTATTGAAGATATATGTACGTGAATTGTGTATTTCTGCTCATGAAATAATGCATTAGTTGGCTCTAAGTATTAACTGAAAAAACCACTTGCCTTGATTCCAGTTGTTGTTTGTTTATTTGTCAATATCTGTCATATTCATACTCAAGTACACGACTTTGTAACACATGGAATCTGCCTTGACTATATAACTATGATTTATTATCTCATGTATATTATCATTCGAATATGTCTGAATGAAACACAAAGGTGTGCAGGCTCATCCGGCAGTAGCAACATTTAGAAAGGTACATACTGTGACAATTTGTTCATCAAAGACATACCGGTATCCTCAATTATTTTGCGTATGGACATGTTATAAATGATATCTGAGAAATATAAATACATAATTTGTTGATATCTCTGTTATTAAAATCAGGGAGGGTATAAGAAGCAAAGTCAATATATTTGTTCAAGTGAAGAAAGCATGTTGATAGAAGTATAAACTAGCATTTAAAAAAATGGCCCTTGGTATGCTTAGTGAAGGAAGGCCCTCTTTTATTTGGTGCAACATTTACAAATTCAATAATACAAATAAAATGTCTGTCATTTACAAATTATATCGCTGACAACTCCCATCAGCTGTTCTGTGGGTTCGATTTGTCATTTCCAGATTGTGTGGTTCATATTAATTTGTTTCATTTCTTTATTGTGAAACGAACCTGCGTTAATATATTACTTTCCTAAATGGTCACCTCCCAATGTGGCAACCGACCTCAATGAACACAGTGTCCATACTGGGACAACTGATTGCAATTATAATGATTCTTGTATTACATAAGCATTGCCTAATAATGTTTCCAATGAAAATCAATCTATCTTTTGTTCAGACCATTCAATTCTAAATTGCAAACTTAAAACTTCACTAAATAACACTGTGATGTCTCATTATGATACACTTAATACATTTCTACACAGATAGTGGTTAAGGCATAGCTATATTGATTAATTTTAAGAGTAATGATATATTTACAAAGGGTGTTTAGTTTAATTTCACTTCTCATTACGCATATTCCAAACTTTGAAGGAATGAACAAGAAACATATTACCTCCGTAAGGAGATATTTTTATATACAGATGACACAATCACAGGGTAACCAAAATAGGTTTCAAGGAATGACATAGTTATGTTATCAAACCGACATTCAGCTAGATGAATAATTCTGATTCCAAGTAGATAAGTAGTGTGTGTGTGTGTGTGTGTTTGTGTCTGTCTGTCTGTCTGTCTGAAGGTAAAATTTTGTCCTGCCAATAGAGTTTTGCTCACCTCAAATGCAGATAACTCTCAGGTGCAGTTAAACAGTAACTTCTATCTCAATTGTTGGGGCGGTCGGGTAGCCTTGTGGTTAAAGCGTTTGCTTGTCACGCCGAAGACCCAGGTTCGATTCCCGTCATGGGTACAATGTGTGAAGCACATTTCTGGTGTCCCCTGCTGTGATATTGCTGGAATATTGCCAAAAACGGCATAAAACCAAAGTCACTCACTCACTCTATCTCCATTGTTGATGGGGTTTTAAAGACTTTCTCCAAATAAGATTTTCCTAGATTTTTTATGTATTATTTTTGTTACCTATCTGATTGTTATTTTACAGATATATTATGTATCCAACACAGCAATCTCCCAACATTTGAAAAAGTCCAAATAGTTTTCAGTTTTCTTGTAATCTTAAGGGGGTGTCATTTTTGTCATTTAAACAGTAATTATCCTCAATAAAATGTTGCAAATGTATCTATAACGTTTAACAATCATAGAGGTCGTAGCTTTCTATTGGAACCATAATATTTGACATTATGTCAAAACATAACTCTACTATAGGGAAATTGTAACGAAACATGAAAAGAAGGCAAAAAAACTGACATAAGATAAAGCAAAACATAATTTGGAAGATTCTTGTACACTTTTGATATTACATACTATATATTCACACACAATAAAGATAAAAATAAATTTTGTTGAAATAGAGGTTTGGTACCATCTTGTAGATTGACTGGACCATATGTCTCGAATCACGTAACTGCCATTACTTTCAAGACGCTAATCTAAATACATTCGATACCAAAAGATTACAACATGCTTTTCACACAAAAACCTTGCATATGAAACATCTATCGCTAGCCTACGCATCGATACATATAACGATAGCTGCTGATAATCCATTAGAATTGTGTAAGTTCAACACACGGACAGCTTATCAAACATGGTGAAATCTATTTCAAAGCTTACACGATTAAGTAAAACACACACGGACCACTGTGTCTGGGACACTATATCATTGGTCACAAAAGTGAGCAATTGTCTGAGACTGCATTGCCGGCTCGTCTTCAGCTTCAAACGCAGGTACTCGGGTACTCGGGAGGTACTCGGGTGGTTTTATCGGCAATGAGGAATCGTCAGCTGGCTTATTTCTACCAATAAATACTCACGTCAGTGATGAACAAAATTACAGATCGTTGTTGTTCTCTGGGTTCATGCAATTTTTAAATATCACTGTCATCGTGAACAACTACTTTGGCAGCCATTGACAGTAACGGAAGTTGGTCACGGCCAGCATATGGAAGTTCGGGATGGAGAGATAGTCATTTGAAACTGCTTTACTGTTACCTGAGAAGTTATTTCAAACAGACTTGTACATATTTACAGCTCCAAAATAACTAATTCAAGTTGATTTACCCTCTGGATGCCGAGTTTTTTTTCTGACGCACATTTTCCTAAGATCGGAAACACACGCGGCACTGGATATACCTCTGGCTATAAAATTACGCAGAGGTGGAGAATATTAAATTTCCTATTTGATGGTGTAATGTTAACTGCAAATATTAAACCGGTTTAAAAAAAATACGCTCCTAAATGTTGTCCGAGAATTTATTCTGCGTTGAGAAACAGTAAACTTCTCCGCTTTTTATCACCGATAAAAGTACTGTGCGACGATTTTTTTATTTCGAAGCTATAAGGAAGCTGTCAACGAACAAAATACTGCCTAATATCTGAACGACATAACTATATATCAAATGGAGTTATATGGGTATGTATAACGACATACATTCAATTCCAAAAATAGCATGCCGTAAATGACGAAAAATGATTTTTCTCTATGACGTCAAAAGGCGAAAGAAAGGTTACACGCGTACAAAGAAAAGGGGGCATAACTCCGCTATGCTGAGCACTAGTTTATTGTAACTCAGGTCACTTGGTGAGAATTAGCTGTGGGTAAGGACAATATATTTTCGTGGTGTTTCGTTCACGAGGAACCAAACTATCCCAACACAAATATCCATATTGAAACTGTATACGTTTAGTTATTCAAAAACCCATAAGAAATGATGAAATCGTACTTCATAATAAAAAGGGGTAATAGAGAAATGGATGGCCCTATCTAACCTATAACTTAGTCCTTAGATTCCAACATTCTCCTGAATGTGTAAGTGTAATTTGACTAATGTTGCACCATTATTAATGGAGCACTAGCCTTATCATCAAATGTAATGAAATACCCCCAAAATAACACCATTCCTTTTGACGTCATGGCTGGTTTTATGTCTTTGATAACGTCGGAGAAAGACGACACTGGTATTTTGATTGATATATATCTCCCCTAATTTTCGTTCATGGTATGGAAAATCTCCATGTGGAAAACGGAATTTGACGCTTTTTCGACGCAACATAAAATGACTGCTCTCACCAAGTAAAACATGTCTAGAATATGTAAACAATTAGATAGTTTATCGTGAATCTTAATTGGACAAGACACGCACCTGTTTGGCATCAATTTACGTAATGAAATCACCAAAAGAATATTTCAAAACAACCAAAATTATATTCAATATTGGACATATATTTGTTCATTATTATGTTATTATTTCTCTTCATCTCGTCTCGGAATCACACAATAAAAGATGCGAAGAAAGCTCTATTGGTGTAGAATTATCAGGATAATCGTATAAGGTTGAACCAACGGGGTACCTGGTATGGATTTTATTTCATACATTTTACAATTCCTGGAGAAATTAAGTAAACAGTTTAATATCCTGTGATCACAATATTGAAAAAAGAATGAACCCATTGATTATATAATGCAAAACGAGAGGAATAATTCGTAAATTGTTTGTGACTAATGCGGACCTGGCGAATCGTTTTTATATCAAACGACATAAAAAACAATTCCAAGACCAAGACAATTCTTTCAGAAATGTGTGCATATATTTTACCGAAAAAATATTACCGTATTCGACGTAATAAGCGCCCAGGGAGCTCTCAAAATTACAAATAGAATATTATTTTGGTGGAAAAAAGAGAGTTGAAAGATAAATTTCGTGGTTTATGCTGACAGCCTGAAATGTTTATGTACGACAGATATATTTTTCCAGAATTTAATTGCCCATAATTAAGGGTGCATACAACACACGATTGCGTATTATACGCGAATATAAAAGTCTTGTGTACATTGATCAATCGGAAGGGGTGCTAATTGGGATTGTTCACTAGCTTATCGCCATGGGCGCTTATTAGAGCGGGGCGCTTATTACGTCGAATACGGTATTCATCTTATGAAAGTAATATATTCAGTTTTAGTTATAAAATAAAATGAAACGGCTATTCATGGACATTGCTAATATGAACTTATAATATTGACTATTGCACATCCAAAGAAATACGTACATGCTGCAGTTACATTTACACTTCATCTTGTAACACTTGTCCAAAGGAAAGAAATATCGTATTCGACACTAAAAACCTATCAATTGTTATGTAAACAATGTTCAAACAAACAGGAGGTTCGTTCATACATTATCAAAGGTTCGTTCATACATGTTGTGGCCTATATTTACGTATGATAACATTTTGAACATTGACAAATGTCCAAAGTGAAATTAATTGTGTGAAAAAATGTGTAAAAGATATGCAAAATATACATCATAACTGAAACTGTAAACAGTATGGTACAATGATCGTGTGCACTCTCATTCAAGGACCTTCACCTCAAAGAAATTACCAACTAGAAAGTGTTTTTACTCGTAAAAACATATGTCTCCCCCAACTCCCCTAACCCCCATTCATTCGTTTACTTCACGTTAAACCCCATCTCTTCATTCCCACCCTCCATTACTAAATAACAGAGACAAAAATAGAACTCCTAGAAAATTCAAACAACTAATGGGCACCACTTCAGGACTTGGTTAATATGGTTACAACTTCATGAAATAATATTGAACAGTTTTTGAGTTATGGTCCGGAATCAAAGCTTACCCCCATTCAGAGTCTATGTTCAACTTATCTCCATGGAAACGAGAAAAAATAAAAATGTCAAAATCTCTAAATAGCAAAAGGCACCATTTCAGTGCTGGGTTAATGTGTATACAAAGTTTCGCGAAAAAATATTAAACGGTTTCTGAGGTATGGTCAGGAAACAAAGCTTACCCCCATTCAGAGTCTATGTTCAACTTATCTCCATTGAAACGAGAAAAAATAAAAATGTCAAAAATCTCTAAATAGCAAAAGGCACCACTTCAGTGCTGGGTTAATGTGTATACAAAGTTTCGCGAAAAAATATTAAACGGTTTCCGAGTTATGGTCTGGAAACAAAGCTTACCCCCATTCAGAGTCTATGTTCAAGTTATCTCCATGGAAACGAGAAAAAATAAAAATGTCAAAAATCTCTAAATAGCAAAAGGCACCACTTCAGTGCTGGGTTAATGTGTATACAAAGTTTCGCGAAAAAATATTAAACGGTTTCTGAGTTATGGTCAGGAAACAAAGCTTACCCCCATTCAGAGTCTATGTTCAACTTATCTCCATGGAAACGAGAAAAAATAAAAATGTCAAAAATCTCTAAATAGCAAAAGGCACCACTTCAGTGCTGGGTTAATGTGTATACAAAGTTTCGCGAAAAAATATTAAACGGTTTCTGAGTTATGGTCCGGAAACCAAGCTTACCCCCATTCAGAGTCTATGTTCAAGTTATCTCCATGGAAACGAGAAAAAATAAAAATGTCAAAAATCTCTAAATAGCAAAAGGCACCACTTCAGTGCTGGGTTAATGTGTATACAAAGTTTCGCGAAAAAATATTAAACGGTTTCCGAGTTATGGTCCGGAAACCAAGCTTACCCCCATTCAGAGTCTATGTTCAAGTTATCTCCATGGAAACGAGAAAAATAAAAATGTCAAAAATCTCTAAATAGCAAAAGGCACCACTTCAGTGCTGGGTTAATGTGTATACAAAGTTTCGCGAAAAAATATTAAACGGTTTCTGAGTTATGGTCCGGAAACCAAGCTTACCTCCATTCAGAGTCTATGTTCAAGTTATCTCCATGGAAACGAGAAAAAATAAAAATGTCAAAAATCTCTAAATAGCAAAAGGCACCACTTCAGTGCCGGGTTAATGTGTATACAAAGTTTCGCGAAAAAATATTAAACGGTTTCTGAGTTTTGGTCCGGAAACGGTGGGAACGCCGACGCCGACGCCAACGCCGACGCCGACGGGAACCGTGCCAAAAACAATATGTCTCCCTCCATTCTGGGGGAGACATAAATATGTACAACAATGTTGACATATGACATCACTACCTGTGACCGACTTACGAAATGGCGTGTTCACTGTCAACAGTACGCGGGATTTTACGAGGGGACTCTCGTTGATTCAGGGATCGTATATACATAAATGTGACATGTAAACAATCAGAAACATTCTGACAATCTATGTACTGTTATTTGTTGTTATAATTTTCATTGAAACAAATCGAAATACTCAGAAATTCCGATAAATACCGTTGTCGTTGTGCGTGATTTTGCGTCAGTCATGGCGTCCAAAGGACGGTAACTTTGCAATGATTTGATATTTTCAACAGAAATTGTCAATGTATCTATTTTATATTCCCTAATGCTTCCAACGATTCTCTTCCCATGCATATTCTGAAAATGTTGAACCAATATATTGAACGAATAAACGAATGGATCGCTCAAAATAGGAGAAAATGCTACACTATGTAAAATCTGTATTTTGCTTTGTTTACATTTCAAAGTGCAGTTTTTCGAGCACAGCGTTCGTTTTCACACCTAACTAATTTTGCTTGATCTCATCCAGCCACTTCGTATTGGTGACAAAGACCATTGTTCATTCGATTCTAAAATGTATGAGGAATTCAAGGATGTGTGTATCGCATCTAAGGTTGAAATATACGTGATGTTACAGGCGCCTCATAACCGGTGTACCTGAAACGTGACTCTGTAAACACTATCCAATATGGCGGAAAGTTCACTTCGGCGTTCGTGTTTGCGTATTTTCCAAACATTCTAAACGATTCTAGGGTTATCTGAGACGACTGATCATTGGTGATTTCATAAAGGACAGATACCCGTGATCACTAATATGCTATTTTTGAAATTCATTTCTCGGAGTATATATCCGATATTTAGATTTCAAAACATGCTGTAAATAACGCAGTGAGCGGTGATTTAGTAATGTGTAAAAAATGGCGACATTTACGATGTACCTAATTTTCAGAGGTCATTTCCAGTACTTTCGCTTGGCCTAAAATTCCAGTGGATGATATCACAGAACAGGGAATTTCCCACCTTATTCAAAACTGTGAAGTGTATTAGTGTGCATGATGTATTTTGAATTTTATTCGACTTCAAAGTGAGGGTTGTAGAGGAGGGACATATATGTCCCTGTGGCATCCAGGGGGTAATAGCTTATTTAGTTCAGTGTTTTTTGTCACTATTTCCTGATTCTTTCACTTGCCACCCCTATAATGGAAGATGTCATGTTGAGTTCCAAGAAACTACTTGGTTGAGTCCAAACAGTGCAAAAATTACAATTGTTTCGCATAAAGATACCTTTTAAAGTTGACAAAACATCCACATATAGAAATTTTCAGTCAACTGTACCTGTGAAAAGGTCTCAGACACTACAGAGGTGTTCGCATCACTGCAACAATGTAATCACTTCCCAAGTAACTGTAATTGCAATATAATTTTCTAATAGTGATATGACAGACCCGCGGAGTCTTGGGTAAGAATAGGTCTTCAGCAACCCATGCTTGCTGTAAGAGGCAACTATGCTTGTCGTAAGAGGCGACTAAAGGGGTCGGGTGGTCAGGGTCACTGACTTGGTTGATGCATGTGAGCGTATCCCAACTGCGTGGGTCGATGCTCATAATATCAATCACTGGATTGTCCGGTTCAGACTCGATTATTTACAGATCGCCGCCATATAGCCGTCATATTGCCGAGTGCGGCGTTAAACAACAAACACAAATTAGTATGACAGTATCTGAATAATAAACACTGTCAGTAGGAGACCCACGTCAACCATTGATGTAGTCTCTTCTTGTTGAGGCACTGACCTTGATCTTACGTGTTAAGATGCAACAAATAGTAAGGTGAACATGTCTTAGGACAGTACCCAATATCAGTAAACGTGCACGAGTATCAGTGGTACACGTGATTTTCTCCCACTAACCGTAGTGATAAGCAGGGAATAACTTTGCCTTTAAAACTGATACAGATATATAACATTTTTATATAATAGCCTTAACCGTGACCTTGAGTCTAATCCTTGAGAAGTTACATATTCAGGTTGGTGATAAAATGTATTAACATGAAGCTGTTGAGAAAGTTTGACTTTTATTTTAATTACTTTAATTAACATATCTTTACTTGTGACCTTGACATTTGCACTCTTGGCTACCTGCTTCACAAAAAGAAATTCTTCTTAAACAAACTTAAAGTGAATAAATATCTTTCAGCTCATGATACTTTTACCTCATTTGGAACATTTGCGGCTTCAGCATTTGGACAGAAGGTGAACTTCTTTTTATAACATCATCTACAACACCGAATTTGAATGCCGATCATGATGCTTCGACCAACTGTGAAACTACCGGTACCTACATCTGGTTCTGGAGAAAAAGATTGGTAAACTTAAGCTTGATTGCTAATGTTGTTCTTGAGCACAAAACACACGCGTAACAAAATGGCTCCAACAGAACAAATATTCCCGACTAATGAAAAGTTGCCAATATTATTATCATTTTGGAAAAGTACAGCATAACCAATGGACATATTATCTGTCTTTGACCTACTCTTGTTTCCAAAAGGAAATGTGACCTGTATCATAATTATTTTTGTCATGACATATTGTCATAATACGAATACACAATTTGCTTTTGATAAATCCATGCTAATTGATTCAGCTCAAAAGTTTCAAACTCTATCGATGGTATCGGAATAAAATGGAGACTAACAAGTCAGTTTGTTATCGTTTTCATGTCACCTTTATTTGACCGACATTACACTGGCCAGTTTGACCTCTCATGCGCATGACTAGTATCCTTTGGTCTCATGTTTGTTTTTCGCTGTAGAACTAAAATGTGTTCCTCACATTCGAAATATTGCTCTCACACTTTCATGAATGTTTTCTAGAGAAATAGAATGTTCTGCAGGGTGTGCTCAATATCTGTTAATTGTCCACCGTTTGCATGTAAGTACGAGATTATCTTACTCAAATGTAGACGTTACTGTCCCCCTTCAACTATTATTTACAACTGAAGGGCATGTATTTGTGTCATTGGTTAACTTTATAGTGCAGATTAACCAGCATAAAGGTGTCAGTCATTTATAATTTGCCCATTCCGTTTCACCGATAAATCAATATCAGGCGAACACAAACTCTGTGGATGCGACACTGCTGCTTTCCGACCGTTAGCTGTTCTGATATATGATGCTGCAAGAAGCTGTTCATTGATTATCTCTCAATGTAGAATAAACGTGACATTACAGTCATATTTTACATTTCAGAAAATTGAGGACAGATCCATTTACAAAAAGGTATACATGGCGAAACATGTTGGCACTTTAAGGACATATGCGATACTTCATAATGTAAATGCATTGTACCGATGCGTTGAGATGAAATGACATGTTAAACAGCAATACGTACCGAGTGCCTAGTGGTTGTGACAATCGCTGCTCCCATCGCTTCGTTTCGTTGAGTATAGGCAGATACTAAAATAGATGATTCGTCTGTTGAAGATGGGAACAGAATTTGTCCTAATGTGGTACTGGACATGGTGACCTTACCTGGGGCAGGAACTAAACATCACCTTGTATCAATCAAAACATCTTCATTTTCGGGCACGTAAATGATGACATGCTCCATAACATTATTCACAAGATGTTGCACACACTTTCATGTGAATCGATAAGATATTCTATATGTTAGCGCAAAACAAACGCATCGTTGATCCCTGAAATATCTTCTGGTGGATATGCATCACACATATTCCTTCACACTCTGAAGACGATGTCCCTCCTCCACTTATGAATGATGTCTGATGTGACTGTAGTGTACCGGCACGAATGTAGGCCTGGCCTCAGTCGCCTGTTCTTTCTGAGCATGCATACTGCCATCCACCTACGCGCAGCTCAAGACCGTGATGGCAGACATCATGGAGTTGTCAACACAATCATCTACGAATAAGGTGCTCCATGACAGTAGACTAATAACACTAGGCAGCGATCAATGACATAGGAATGATGATGGAAGGTCGTGGTGAATGGACTGTTTATGCCATGCTGATTATCCCTGCGCGCACAAGAATGTCATACGGTCAGTAGCTGCAGGAGGCACTGATTGGGTTTGCCGACCTTATTGCCTTGTTTATGAATGACGACAAGAACTTGGTGATACGTGGAACGCGCAAGTGTTTGTATACACAAGCGTCATTTCACTTCATTTGCATTAGATGTACGTTGTAATGTTTCTAACGAATTAGGTACGTGTACAATGAATTGTCAAGTCTACTTGATCAGTGAGTAGACATTCGGCATTATTTCTGTGATCCTAGAGCATGTAATTAAGCTTCAACACAAGCCTGTCGAGATAGGAAGGACTGAAACACAATATGTTTTATATGACATATTTGCAACTAAATATGTCCTCATAGAGAGGACTGAAAAGGCGACCTATTAACGCTGGATTGGCTGAATAAAATGCAATTCAGTGATATATTTCTCAGATAATTTGATACCGTGTTGTTTACGGAGAGTTAGCGTCCACTTTAATAAGCGTTTTCTGAAAAAGCCATAGGCCTTGCGATCTAAAAGAGTCCACGGTAAACAGTGGAGCCGTAATCAAGTATAGCGGGATGAATTTGCTTTTACATGGTCCATGTTAAACAGTGGAGCCATATTCAAGTATAGCGGGATGAATTTGCTTTTACAGGGTCCATGTTAAACAGTGGAGCCATAATCAAGTATAGCGGGATGAATTTGCTTTTACAGGGTCCATGTTAAACAGTGGAGCCATAATCAAGTATAGCGGGATGAATTTGCTTTTACAGGGTCCACGGTAAACAGTGGAGCCATAATCAAGTATATCGGGATGAATTTGCTTTTACAGGGTCCATGTTAAACAGTGGAGCCATAATCAAGTATAGCGGGATGAAGTTGCTTTTACAGGGTCCACGGTAAAGAGTGGAGCCATAATCAAGTATAGCGGGATGAAGTTGCTTTTACAGGGTCCACGGTAAATAGTGGAGCCATAATCAAGTATAGCGGGATGAATTTGCTTTTACAGGGTCCACAGTAAAAGGTGGAGCCATAATCAAGTATAGCGGGATGATTTTGCTTTTACAGGGTCCACAGTAAACAGTGGAGCCATAATCAAGTATAGCGGGATGAATTTGCTTTTACAGGGTTCACAGTAAAGAGTGGAGCCATAAACAGGTATAGCGGGAAGACTTTGCTTTTACTGGGTCCACAGTACACAGTGGAGCCATAAACAAGTATAGCGGGATGAATTTGCTTTTACAGGGTCCACAGTAAACAGTGGAGCCATAATCAAGTATAGCGGGATGAAGTTGCTTTTACAGGGTCCACGGTAAAGAGTGGAGCCATAATCAAGTATAGCGGGATGAATTTGCTTTTACAGGGTCCATGTTAAACAGTGGAGCCATAATCAAGTATATCAGGATGAATTTGCTTTTACAGGGTCCATGTTAAACAGTGGAGCCATAATCAAGTATAGCGGGATGAAGTTGCTTTTACAGGGTCCACGGTAAAGAGTGGAGCCATAATCAAGTATAGCGGGATGAAGTTGCTTTTACAGGGTCCACGGTAAATAGTGGATCCATAATCAAGTATAGCGGGATGAATTTGCTTTTACAGGGTCCACAGTAAAAGGTGGAGCCATAATCAAGTATAGCGGGATGACTTTGCTTTTACAGGGTCCACAGTAAACAGTGGAGCCATAATCAAGTATAGCGGGATGAATTTGCTTTTACAGGGTTCACAGTAAACAGTGGAGCCATAAACAAGTATAGCGGGAAGACTTTGCTTTTACAGGGTCCACAGTACACAGTGGAGCCATAAACAAGTATAGCGGGATGAATTTGCTTTTACAGGGTCCACAGTAAACAGTGGAGCCATAATCAAGTATAGCGGGATGAAGTTGCTTTTACAGGGTCCACGGTAAAGAGTGGAGCCATAATCAAGTATAGCGGGATGAATTTGCTTTTACAGGGTCCATGTTAAACAGCGGAGCCATAATCAAGTATATCAGGATGAATTTGCTTTTACAGGGTCCATGTTAAACAGTGGAGCCATAATCAAGTATAGCGGGATGAAGTTGCTTTTACAGGGTCCACGGTAAAGAGTGGAGCCATAATCAAGTATAGCGGGATGAATTTGCTTTTACAGGGTCCATGTTAAACAGCGGAGCCATAATCAAGTATATCAGGATGAATTTGCTTTTACAGGGTCCATGTTAAACAGTGGAGCCATAATCAAGTATAGCGGGGAAAAAATGCTTTAAAAGGTTCCACAGTAAACAGTGGAGCCATAATCAAGTATAGCGGGATGAATTTGCTTTTACAGGGTCCATGTTAAACAGTGGAGCCATAATCAAGTATAGCGGGATGAATTTACTTTTACAGGGTTCATGGTAAACACTGGAGCCATAATCAAGTATAGCGGGATGAATTTCCTTTAACAGGGTCTATGTTAAACAGTGGAGCCATAATCAAGTATATCGGGATGAAGTTACTTTTACAGGGTCCACGGTAAACTGTGGAACCATAATCAAGTATAGCGGGTATAAGCCATCAGTACAAGTGAAGGAGGGTTGATACACCCTACACTCTTCCCCCAAACTCATGTATATTCAAGTTATTTTTCGCGTACAGTCGGATTCTCAAATAAAAACCATGTTATTTGATCGTTATCGAGTGCGTTGGAATTTAAGCGGCTTTGAACAGGATTCCAGTTGTATCACGGCTAAACCAACGAGGAGGGGTATGGTGCTGACAGACATAGATACTTAAACAGGTCCAACTGGGATTCGAACCGAAGGTCATAGGTTTCTGGCATGCCCAAGAAACACGTCTCCGGGGAGCGAATTACGGCGCTTTATGGACCACCATTCGATTTTCTTGGGGATGGTATTTGAAAACATAAAATGACCCTGAAAATTCTTGAAAAAGATAATTATCCCTTGGGCAAAAGGAAATTGTCTGCCACAAAAATGACAAGGTGATTTTCTCCAATAAGAATTCAAACATTCAGCTCAATAGTTTTAAATAAAAGCGTTTCATAGATCAAAAGCACTGCTTCATATAAAAATCAGCAATGGAATTCAAATATTTTCCGAATAGATATTGAAGGCAAATGGACAAATATGCTTCTCTGTTTCAAATTAATGTATACTCTGCAACATTGTTACAATGCACAAAAGATAATTGTCTGATATATTCGCACTTGTTTTCAAGGGTATAAACATACATATATTTAATTTTGGATGTTTTCCACACAACATACCTCTTACTGATGATAAACATATACATAAAGTATCAGAATGTTTAAATCATCTGTACCTGAGAAAATGTTTCAGACACCAAAAAAGTGTCAGCAAAAAAGGAGAATACTCGCTGCCTTTTTCCGATTCTCCCAAATTTGTAACCCCTTGTAAGAAAACTACTAAACAAGCACTTCAAACGTAAAAGTTTCCTTGCTGGCAATCAACGATGCATCCATTTCCTCATTTGACCTCATCATTGACCTTGACATTGTCCTATATGCTACTGATATCTGATATTGTAAGACCTGACAGATACGTGCAAAGATAAAGTGTCATGACTGGGAGAATGATATGTATCTTTGTGTAATAATAACCTGAATGTTGATGTGACAAAAATAATTTCATAGGTGAGTTCAAAGACTGATGAACACCATATCACCTGCATTATCAATTATTACAATGATCTTTCTTTCAACCAACAGTATGTGACCTCGGAAGAGTAACTAAGTACTTCCAAAGACACTACGTGATATGATTTGTGGAATATTTTTCTGCCAAAACATAATGTCATAATGTCAGATTTTCACCTTTCCAACATTTCACAATATACTGCTTTCTCTGCTAATAATTAGCACTTTTCATCATTAGCTTATTTAACTTGCACATATATTGCTTCCATTCAACATCTGTCCCCAAAACTAAAGCGTGTTTGCAGTCATTCAGCAACATGATTTTTCAATCTCCGGCCGCTGCGGTTCCGTCCGTAGCGTAGAGGGTTTTAGTATTGAGCTCTGTCGTGCGTCTCATAGTTGATGTCAGCAAATAGTCTCCAGAACATATGAGTGGATTTTGTTCATATTTGGTGCCATGGGGTCTTAGCTTTTTTTCAGACCCGGTTGATAATAGTGACATAAACCATATTTTCAAGGTCATTTTAATGTTACTTCGTAACTATTTCACTATACTGGTGTCCCCCGCTGTGATATTGCTAGAATATTGCTAAAAGCGGCGTGAAACCATACCCACTCACTCACTTATCTGGAGTCAGAAGCCTTGGAACCCAGTGTGCTTAAACCTGTCATGCCCAGTTCATTTCTCACAATGTGCTCAACTCTCTCATGAGAAATGCCTCCTGTATTGGTGTGCTGTATCGTCGATCATCAATAAT
The DNA here is from genome assembly GCF_022045235.1 of Haliotis cracherodii. Lineage (NCBI taxonomy): Eukaryota > Metazoa > Mollusca > Gastropoda > Lepetellida > Haliotidae > Haliotis > Haliotis cracherodii. Next base: position 51,092,091 of record NW_027266297.1, on the reverse strand, counting down.
CATATCATGTATTTTGATACACCGCAGTTTAATGTATTCCTGATCTTGGATCATCTTCCAGGCTCTCTCTTCCTCTCTTGAACTCCAATGCCTACCTTAACAGTCGCAAGGAGTGCACTTACATTAATTACATTAAAAACAACTTTTGTTCAGTTTTGGTTATGGTTATGTTTCGACAATATGTGGAATATCACTCGTTATGTATTTGATATTTTACACAGACACTCAAGGATGTTTGTATGCAAAAGATGATATCAATCTGTACCATTACCTAACACATTTATGTAAACTCTGCAAAAAAGAAACGCACACACGGACCAGTAGATTTTTAAGGTGAAGGTCACCTGTGCATATCTTGCAGGGCCACCATTAGAGTCCAAACTGCGTGGTCGTCCCATGAAATCAATCAGATACCGAATTGTGGCCTGGGAATGTTCTCCCACTCTGCCTGCAGTGTTTGTACAACTGTCGTAGGTTCTATGGTTGCTCGCAGTCGATGATCCAATGCATACCATAAATGTTTGTTGGGTTTAAATCTGGAAACCTGGAGGGCCATGGCAGGACCTGGAAGTTGTGTTTGCTGATGTCGGTCTTGTCGTGTGACGTCGGGCGTTGTCTTGTTGGAAATTTTATATTCCGGGATTTTGTATCAGGTATAGATATTTTTCAGCTATAGCTACAAAACCAGATATTTGTTTAAACTATGTGTTCTGTTTAAGATAAACACCTTACAACAATGTATTTTTGTGGCATGCAACGTCTCTTCCCTGAAGCATAAATATTTTTTACACGATATTTGGGGGACAAATTATGTTTTTCGATAAAACGCTAGGCTCTCATGTCTGTTAAAATGACAACTCGAACTGGTCGTCGAGCGCGAATACCTTCAGCACGTAAACGGTTCCTCACTGTCTGGGCTGACATCCAACGCAATCCTGGTATTGCCGTAGTTGTAGAGGAAGTCGAGGTTCTTTCACGCAAGTGGCTTAGCCGTATGAATCTGTCCTGTACACTAGTTGTGATACATTGTTGACCGGATAAGGGAAGATCACGAGTTGTCCCGTCTTGTAATGGTGCTTCGAGCTACATGGAAAAACCTGGGTTCGGCCGAACATGATTCTCCTGTTTGCAGTCGGCCGAGGGCGTTGGTGCATTGGGCTTCCCTTCCATCAGTCGTGGCATGTTTTCGCTGTTTTCTTGCAGTAAGATTGTGATGGCATGCAAATGGAAACCTAACGATTTTTATAGCCCGAAACGTGATTTTGCAAGTGCATGTCATATTAGTGTGTTTCGGTACCAGCCTCTCACGTGGTTTTGTTTTTGCGATTTTCCGATCGTTTCGTGATACATCTGCAGTAACCTTATTCTTTCCACACAAATAAATCCCAATCCATGCGGAAATGACCTTTTCATATTTGGTATGAAAGTCCGCGCAGCATGTATATACCCAAAGTACCTCATAGTTCCAATAACCTTTTCCCAAAGACATATTTATAGTTATAGCAAGAGGATTCTTTTAGAGTTTAAATGATCGTTACCTAACCTCTCTGCTTTATCATCCTCTATACAATCTCTTTCAGTTCCTGTCCGTACATTAAAGTCTTCACCAATCATTTGGAGGACATCAAATAATGACACTAGTGGACGAGTAACTCAAAATGTTGTCCTTTTATCCATATACCAACTTGATCCTTCTGAATGATATTTGATATCCCTCATAATTTGAGTGGCTAATTTCTGATATACCAAATAAATATCTTTATAATCGAGACCTAAGTAACCCTTTAAAAGCATTGCTGAAACCATCTAAAGGTGGAAGAATTTTTTTTATGATGTTTCTATTTCATGTAACACACCTCATTTAGGAATCCATAGAAAATGGGAAGATATATTACAGACTATTCAGTGGAACAAAGTTTTTTGTTTATTTAGAAATTGTACCAAAGATGTAAAAGTGTAAGATTATCAATATTGATTTTTGCATAGCACAATTTATTCTAAAAAAGAATTGCTAAGAATGAAATTATTTGACAATGATATTTGTTGCTTTTGTCAATATATTAAGAAGACTTACAACATGTATTTTCAATTGTGTATACGTTACACAATTTTGGCTAGACTTAAGAGTGAATGTGGAAAAAATGTATGATCATCCAATAATCCTAGATGAAATATCAGTTTTTATTGGTTCAATATCAGGTGACAAACTTTTAAACCATGTCATAATTTTAGCAAAAAGACATATTCAATTATCCAGTATATAAAAACAAACAACTCAAATTACAATGATTCATAGCCACAGTGAAAGAGGTATTTGCTGTTGAAAGCAACAAATTTGTTTGAAAAGAAATGGAGATACTTCTTAAGAATTTATTGATGATTAAATCCTTAGATCCTTGCTATATTGATCAATACTATTCTAACAACTTTCTTGTACATCCTTTGCACCATACTTATATTTAATGTACATTTAGAATTATACCAAGAATGTACATCTTTTGCCAACACCTGACGTCTGTAATGAACGTTAACGAGATGCTGCCAAATCTGTTCAACTGACAGTTGTATTTCCTATTCTCTCTCTTTCTATACTCTTAAAAACAACGACCGCAAAAACAGATAATTTTGGCCATAAAAACGAAATTAGCAGACCAAGAGGTGCCAAATGAAGAGGTATAATGTCATTGACACAAGAAAAACATGCAATCCATCAGTCGGGAGACACGTACGATTCGGAAAAACGCACCCAGTGCATTACCAAAAGGGCCATGAAGCTGCACGTACTGCACGTGCAGCAGCACTATGAACAGTATTAAAGTGCAGGAATTCTAAATGCCTGGCATCTGCGTCAATCGAACAGTGACAGTTCAACAACATGCCAAGATTAACGGAAGTGCAAAGAAACAATGTCATAGGTCGCTTACAGGCAGGGGAATCCCGATCAGCTGTAGCCAGGGTTTTTAATGTTTCGCCCAGCACCATCACAAGGCTATGGGATCGGTTTCAACAGCATTGGTCAACACGTGACCGGGACGACCAAGAGTAACCACCCCCGCCCAAGATCGCTACATCCGACTGCGCCACCTACATGAAAGGACGACCACAGCTACCTCAACCACATCCCAAATATCCGGACTGACTGCACAGAATCCCCGACCAGACCGAACGAAACCGTTTAAGAGCAACAAGTCTACGAGCAAGACGTACTGTTCAACGCGTCATATTGAGTCAACAACATCGTCAACGACTGCATTGGTGTCGTCAACACAAGGTATGGCCTCAACTGCAATGGAGAGATGTCTGGTTCAGCAACGAATCAAGATTTCTCCTCAGTCGAGGGAATGGAAGAGCACGGGTCTACAGACGTCGGGGTAGCGTTATGATGTGGGCGGTTTTTCTCATCACGGCAGAATAGGTTTGGTCCATATCCAGGGCAATGTTACGGCTCAACGATATCAACGAAATTCTCCTACCACACTTCCTCCCAATTGCAGCCAACGGCAACGGTGTATTCCAGCGGGACAACGCTCGACCACATACAGCACGGAGCACAAGAGCGTTGATGTTCTCCCCCGGCCCTCCAGATCCCCGGATTTGAACCCGATAGATGAATTGGATAGATGGTTACGCCGACGTCAACCACAACCCAAGACGTTGCAGCAGTTGGCTTTAGCGTTGCAGGCCGAGTGGGCTTCCATTCACCAGGATGTGATTCGCATACTCGTCTCTTCCATGGGCTTGGACTGTTCCTATGTACCGATAACTGAGATGACTACAATCACCAAGTGTTCAATACCCTGTACGGTTCCTCATATAAATGTATTTTCATACCTCACACAAATCTGGCTTTGCATTTCTTTTTATGAAGAGCATATATTTTACAAGTCATTCCGTCATTCAACTGTTTATCACTTCCGTCTCGTTGCATCACGTGTCAACGTATCGACCATGTTACATCTCATCCAAACAAATTTAATCTATCTCGTTGTAGCTGGGGTAATGCAGTAGACAACTGTACTGATGAATTTAAATGCTCTAATTATGACGGTTGGCGCAGTGCTGCGTACACAAAAGGATATCCAACATGCTAGGAGAGAACAAACTTTCGTAAACGGAGTCTGCACGTCAAGTCGACAGCTCAGTCCGGTTGCGCAATATTTGTTAAAGACGATATTTTCTTCTTCAATGAACATATACTTTCACAGCTTACACTATTAACTTATCCCTTAATGAGAACAGACATCTGATTATATCAATATTTACAATAGAGGAAAACACACTTTTGAGTATTTGGTTTTGTTTAATAGCCACAGCAAAAAAGGGGGTTTCTTTTTTAATCTAAAATGGTTATTCTTAAATCTGGCAAGATGACAAAGGTAAATACAGTCGTGTGGATTCAGGGTAAGAATATCGGTCCCCAGCAACCTATGCTTATGGTAAGAGGCGACTCTATGGATCGGGTAAGGTATAAAACGATTGCAACGGCAAGTCAGACATCCACAGTGATAAAAAAACACAAAAGAAATGCCACGACTCACAGTCGAACAACGTGAACGAGCCTTGGGTATGGCACAGATGGCCACCCACGCCCATATTGCACGAACCCTCGTTTGCTCCCGTGTTGCCGTTACCAACTTGATGCAACGTTACAGACAGACAGGGCGGACCGCTGACAGGCAGACCCAGGGTGACCACGCCCCATGATGACCGGTACTTGCGTACCTTGCACCTCCGAAATCGCTTCCTGACAGTGACGTTATCGGCGACAAATGCCTTAGGTCACAGGGTTAGTCGACAGACAGTGGCCAGGAGACCAGGAGGGCTCATGGAATCAGGGCTTTTAGACCATACAGAAGACAGCTATTGACAGCGCAACATCGTCGTCTGCGACTGAGTTGGGCCCGGACTGTACGACGTTGGCAACGACGTGACTGGCAGAGGGTTGTCTTCACTGACGAAAGTCGATTCTGTATGTTTAGGGCTGATGGAAGACAACGTGTTTACCGCCGAAGGGGTGCACGAACGGCGGCGTGTTGCGTGCAGAGGTCGTACCATATGGTGGAGGGAGTGTCATGGTGTGAGGAGGGATCTGTGGGCAGGAGAGGACACCGCTGGTCATCGTTGACGGAAACTTGACAGCTCAGCGTTACATGGATAACATTCTTCGTCCAGTTGTCCTACCATTTCTCCAACGGCAGCCACGTGGTCATTTATCAGCATGACAACGATAGAGCCCATACAGCCAGAATTGTCACTAACTTCCTCGCAGCTAACAACGTCAACGGCCTGCCGTGGCCTGCACGCTCACCCGACATGTCCCCCATAGATCACCTCTGGGACTTGATGGATCATCGTGTTCGAGAACGACCACTCTCCAGCCAACCGGCAAGAACTGATCTTGGCCCTCCAAGAAGAATGGCGTCAAATCCCAAGTGGCCTCATCAGACGACTGACTTTTTCTGTGCATCGAAGAGTCTTTGCGTGTATTGAGGCATTTGGTGGTCACACACGCTACTAATGACTTGTTATTGAACGTGAGCGATTGTTTATGTACTCTGCCTATTGTCCATGATTCTGAAAGCTCGAGTTTTGTACCACACCCAACTTTGGGGGGCTCTGTTGTCATTCTCGGTCGCGGTATGATTGTCATTTTTAGTGTTGATTATGTTGTTATATTGATCTTCTCAATACACTTTACTTCATGCATGTATGTTTTGTTGTTTTTGAGCAAGAGTGATTTCAAACTCTGGTAAAGTTTCTTTTGGACGTCAGTTTATAAAAAAAACGTTCGCCGCCCGCCGGGAACATGAATATTCATAGAGATAAAAATATCCCCATGTGACAGACGACAACATTGCGATCGAAGCTATCAAGACAACAAGGCGGAATGTCAGCAGTAGGTCTGGGAGACGACGATAATTTGGGGGAGTCGGACTTCGTGTCGGACTTATCAGTCGATTCTCTCGATTCCGACTCCCAGGAAGAGATAAGCGGTAACATTAATTTATTTTCAGTAAATTGAGTATGTGTACTGTCAGTGTCAAAGGAATGGCGGGAATATGAATTTGTTATGTTTTTGCAATTTTCGTAATTGTAGGCTAGGCTCGTGAGTTGTGATGTTTAAAATGTTAAAAAATATCTACCATACCATGATAGTCATAGTAGAAACAGCCAACGTCCTTGTTTATTTCATGAATCTTAGAAATGATTTGAAAGAAAGGTTCTCATGATTCTGAAATTTTAACATGTCTACATGTGGCCTACACGTGCGTTTGCTAAAGTGCAGTAAAGTTAATGGAAAATGACTTTGTTAAAAATTAAAATTATCTTGAAGGACACACAGGTTAACTCTTTGGACCTGAAGCCATATTTTTAAAGGAGCATCATTCGTCAGTTCTTATAGGCTAAATCTAAAAGGTCTGACTTATTAAATTGTGTCTGATTTGTCATCCATCAACTTCTAATGCATATCACCCAATTCCTTTTTTTCAGGCTGGCCCAGAGTGTTTGCGTTGATGAAAGGATGGTTGGCTTCAAAGGGCGACATCACCTGGTACAGTACATGGCCAAGAAGAAGGCACACAGATGGGTGTGTGTGAAGTTGTGGATCCTTACAGAGGCGGGTACTGGCTACACACATCAAGTTCGTATCTACAAGGGTCAGTGTGGTCCTGGACTTGATGGAACAAGGGCCACCACAACATCTGCGACAACTACTTCAGCAGTCCGTCTCTCTGCCATGCTCTATTTGAGAGGAAGACATTCTGCACAGGAGTTGTCGCCGCCCGGAGGAAGGGAATGCCGAGTTCCTTCGTTGGGGAAATACCACCTAGGGGCTCGACAATTGAAGACAGGGTCCACTGCTGGCAGTGCTCTTTTCAGACAGGACGGTCTTCACAATCCTATTTACCGTGGGTAGTCCAAGGTAAATTCAAAATATTAAATATATTTCTCAATATCCTGTTAAGTGTTCAGCAGCGTTAGAAACTAACAGTTTCAGTCCACTAGTCCTTATAATAACATAAAGCAAAACCCTTAAAAAGGCACATTTCTAATAGTCCTTATAGGACTAGAGCCAATTTCTAATGCTGTTAAGTCAGTATGATTCCTACTCCAAGTGTCCATTTTCTTTCATACATGTACACTTTGATGAGTGTCAATGTGAAAAAAATAATATGAAGTATTTTATTTACAGAATGGAAGATGGGCCGGGCTGTCACTCTCCCCTCAGTCGTTAGACTGTACAACACTCTAATGGGGGAAGTTGACCTTGGGGATCAGCTCATTGGCGTGTACGATCCCCAAGTGCGCTCCGTGAAGCTGTGGAAGAAAGTTTTAATCAATTTTCTTCTCGCAGCATCAGGTAAGAAATATTTTATTTATTTGAAAATCAGAATGAAATAATTTGGTATCAAGGAATTTAGGAATAACTTCTAGAAATTCTAGACCTAAGTCATTACGACCAACTATACGGTCATAATCACGATAATATCAACCAATATGTTATGAATGGCATTAACTGAATACAATGACGGAATAATTTCGCATCTTGTACCACTCCACTGTATATTCATTGTACTGTATTAATCAACATGAACCTTATCTTCTGAACAACTGAAAATAATGTTTGATTTTATTGTTTCATACTCATTTCATTTCAATTAATGCCTATCAGACATTCCTGATCACTCATGGTAGAACGACCTCCCGTCTGGACTTCCACATGTCCCTTCTCCACTCACTCGTCGGGAACACTCAGGTGAAGAGGAGGAGTCGCAGGCCCAGGATCCAGCCTCCTTCCCGACGACTGACTGGACGTCATTTCATAGAAGTGCTGCCTGAAGGGAAAAAGAAACAGTGTGTTCTCTGCAGAAAGAGACAGAGGACCATCGATGGCTCCACAGGAAAGGTCAGGACCTGGTGTCCGTTCGCCTCTGCGCAGACTTTTTCCGTCAGTATCTAACAGCTGATCACATTGAAGAGTGAAAGGCTGTGTGAACTGGCATATGATGGAACATGACTCAGGTTCCAGCAGTTTCCTCATCTGTGTGCTTCATTGTAAATAACTGGTGAGTGAGTAGGATTTACAGCGCACTTGCAATATTCAAGCGACATCACAGCGAGTTATTGTATATATGTACTTATTGTAAATTTTTCACGTGTGTGTATATATATTAAAGGATGTGAGAGAGTATGACGTAACGCCGTATTTGCAATATAGTAGCAACATCATGGCGATTCATTGTAAATAGATCAATGTCTATTGTATACAATTATGTACTTATTGTAAATGAAGTAAGTTTGTTTTATGCCCCTTTAAGCAATTTTCCTGCAAATTTATGGCAGTTTAATGTACATATGTTCGCAATGGGTTGTCTATTTATTGTACATGTAATTACATGTATTGTGTGTATGTAAGGATGTTTGTGAGTAGACTTCCCACTGCATCTGCAATATTCCAGCAACATCGCAGCGAATCTTTGTAAATAGATATATATTTTGTATATATGTACTTACTGTAAATACTCAATGTGTGAAAGAGAAGGACTTAACGCCGTATTTGCAATATAACAGCAACATCACAGCGATTCATTGTAAATAGATTAAATTATATCAATGATATATATGTACTTGTCAATAGAAAATGGATTTGTGTATTTATCAAAGGACATGTTGGTGAGTGAGTATGATTCAACGCCACATTTGCAATATTCCAGTTAATTCGTGGCGATTCATTGTATATGGATGATTGGTCTTTTATTCATAATCTTAATGTAAATAGAGTGAGTGTGATTAATGCCGCTTTCAGCAGTATTCCAGCAAAGATGTAAATACACATGTAAATACTGTCAATAAATATGTATATATTGAGAGATTTGTACATTTGTCTATACATCAGACTATTCATGTATGCATTTGCCCAGTCGTCTTCGGCGCCGCGATTCGCTGTGCAGAGGTGCGTCCCTTGGGCACGCCAGAAACCTATGATTGTGGGTTCGAATTCAGGTTGGCCCCGATTATGTTTCTAGGTTTGTTAGCACCATACACGTGCTGGTGGGTTTCACCGAAGTGGTAAACGTCTGAGACCTGCTTTACTTCGGGCTTTCCTCCCACATTAAGATGACACGCCGTGATATAACAGGAATACTGTTAAAAGCGGAGTTAAAGCCTGACTCACTCACTCACTCACTTATAGATCTCATTTAAACAGTTACAAGTTTTTTGACTGGTGATACTTTTCAAAAGAATAAATAGTGGACATTAGGGACAGTAAGTATAACAGTAAGGACCTTGGAATAAGAAATAATTGTCTAAGTCCTTCCTATTACAGCCATAAGAAAGTGGCTTATTAAAGTGTGGGTGTACCTGGATTATTTAACAATATATTAAAAAATGTTCACAGACTATTCATGTATGCATTTGTAGGAATACTTTTAATTATTAATTGATATAAAGAAATCGAATCTCCAATTTTATCATATCCAATGACGTACATACATCTACACAGCTATAGAAACTAAATTTGTTTTCTTCTAGTCTTTGCCGTAACGTATTCTGATAAAGTTCACTCAACTGACATAACGTAATCAATACATTTTAGCGGTAAATGACACGAGCAAGCGCGGACGTGAGAGAAGACAGCAAGCCGTGAACGTAATTGTTAACGCTTACGCTAATCTGAAATGTCCGTTTTTTCGGGCGCATAACCAACCTGTGCCTTTCTTTTTCAAATTCGTCAAACATAACCTTACTTCAAATTCGTCAAACATTAACAGTTATACATAGTTTGATTTGTATTAAACGTCCGTTGAAATGATGTTAACTTTGGATAATGGTATTCATAACAGTTAGTCTACCACAACGCCATGGAAATCATTCGTCAAAAAGTTCCCGATTGATAGATTGATTATAGAATTTCAATTTTACTTTGAATATCATATGACAAAAATCACATATAAGTCCAACTGACTGTAACAAATGTTAGCTAATATACGAGTAGTTCCTTTGTGTTTGTGTTCAGTGGTTCCATGTCTTTAATACTTTTTGATGGTCACGCAGTGGCTGATAATGTAAACAGAGACGGAAATGGAAATCGGGAAAATATGACCAGATCGCAACGTAAGAATCTTTGGTGAATCAATGCGTTTATCATCTACACATTACGACAGATTTCAGACCATCACTAGAACACTAAGCTATGCTTACAGAATTATGTTCAAATATACTTACTATTTCGGTTGCTGTCAAAGATATTATAGTAAATCCAAAATCCGAAACACCGGTGAACACCATCGACGACATTTTGAAATATTCAAAACTAAAGCTGTCGACAACTCAAAAGGCATTTTCGTACTGTTTCTGCTTCATGTGCATTTTTTATCGTTCTGTGTTTGTATAATCGTTATAAGTTATAAATGAAAATAAAACAACGTTGTTTAGGATTCATAAAGATACGAGAGTAACTCGTCCATTCGTCTGTAGGCAAATTTCGTCGACGTGCAAATGGTCCGCCATCGCCCGGTAGCAGTATTTTCAGTGAACTGATTTACATGAGCCGTGAGGAATACCTTTCGGTGCCAGATAAGTAAAATATGCTATGCATAATTGCATGTTCTTTGCAGATTACCTGGTATGATTTTTTACTAAGAAAGGAATAATGGCCGAAAAGAATAATGATTTATTACAATGAAGAAAACACAACACGGCATATAACTTTTATTCTTAAATGCGGTTTCGTTTTCTTTTTTTTCTAAAAATACGTAATTTTAAAGTTCATAGTTTGATGCTTTTATTCAGGTAATGAGGCCACCGGCCCATTATACACATGCAGAATATGATGGCATACAAATATTACAGAGCGCTGAATTATAAGATTTACAATGCAGTATTCAAACTGTTACTATTGGAGTTAATTATATGACACAGGTATTCCCTTAAAAATGGAATTACGTTTCCTACCAGCAAGAAATACATATTTTGCTATATTGTTGCAAATACTTTGATTAGTCGAGCTGAATAATCAGGACATTTTCTCACGACTTGGAAACGTGATAATAATTGGGAATGAGATTAGACCGCAGATCAAGATAGAACGGGCACACCATACAAAAGTGGAACTCATCTTCGATAGCACTTACAACACAGAGGGGACAGAAACGTTCATGTCTTGGTATATTATGGTATCTGCCTGTTTCAACCATACGACGATGATTGGATCCAAGAAAATTCAAGATATTAATTCGAAATAATGTTACATCAATTAATCGAATCCAGTTATCATATGAAAATTTATCCCTCACTGCTGAGAACAATTCAAGCTTAGAACAAGATTCACAATTATTCTGCAACACTTGATTTTCAATGTCTACGCTCCTTTGCCTAAACTGTTGTAAGAATGTCAGATCTACCAACACCCCGTTGAAGTCATACCTCTGCAAATCCGTAAGAAAACAGCAATGATTTAACCTTGAGTGCCCAGCAAGCGTTGCCATTCTCTGCCCTTTTATATTGAAAACTATACGTTTTTTTCAAAATAAAATTATTATCTTGTATCACTAGTCGAAGCCAAATTTTTATACTTTTTAAATAATGTGACACTTTGACGGAGTTTCTCATCAAGACAGATTTTACAAAACTATTTGGTGTGTTTCTACTCAAACCCAAAGTCAATTTACAGAATTTACTGTGCCCATTTTCAATGTCAGGTGATGCATGGAATCCCCAAACTTCCGATGCATATGTCAATATTGGTAACACTTTTACATCAAAAATTTTGAAACAGACATCTGGTGGCAGATATGAGAATTTACCTAGTCTATACTGGAGGATTTGAATTACCTTCAAAGCTTGCTGGGCTAATGTCTTCTGAGTTAAACTCCACGAGCCAGAAGAGGATAACTGGACACCGAGATACTTATAATTCGATACTGTGGTGACATCATCATTACCTATCTTAATTTTTTCCTGATTTCTAAGTTTTCCGCCATTTCTAAAAATGACAACTTTACTTTTATCAGTATTAATAGTAAGTTTCCATTCATACAATATATAGATAGTTTATCAAGTCGCTTTTGAAGACCAACAACTGACACGTCCATTAAAATAATGTCACCAGCGAACAAGATGAACAGTTCTTGAGTATGTAAGGTAACATCATGAGCGTCACGCTCCAACTCCTCGACAATGTCATTAATAAAAAATGAGAATAAAAATGGAGACTGCTGACATCCCTGTCTAACCCCTGAGATACAATCAAAGAAATCTGTAAGACCACAATCTAATGAAACACAAGATTTGACAGATTTATACATATTTTTAAGAAAATAAACCATTTCTATACACAGAATCGAATGCCCCTTTTAGATCGATGAACGCACAGTATAGTCGACCTTTTTGTAGGAAAGATATTTACTGATCAATGTCTCAACAACAAAGATGTTATCAGTGGTCTGAAAACCCTTTCTGAAGCCAGATTGTTCTCCAACGATACAACTTTTCCTTAAACACCCAGTTATTCAACCTGTTACAGAGAATTTTTGCAAAAATCTTACCAGCTACGTCTAGGAGTGTTATAGGCCTATAGTTTTGGGGGTCACGTGAACTACCTTTCTTAAAGATTGGAAGAATAATACCAAAGGACCACTGATCGGGGAATATACCAGTAGACAAAACTAGATTAAATAAATCCAACAGCATGTTCAGACAAACCGGCGGAGCGTTCTGAAAGAACTCGACTGACATACCTGAGAGACCTGGTGCTTTACCTGGCTTCATACTGCCTAGTGCTGATAATAACTCGTTTATACTGATAACTTCATCTAGCTCACTTTCTATATCAACAGTTCTATCAATCACTTCAGCTGAAATAGAGTTCACAAAGTCATCAACAGATTTAAAAAATTCAATAAAATCTTTACATTCACGGTTTCCATGAAATACAAATTCAAAATAACTCATCCATTCATAAGATGTAATGTCTTTTGAAATCACAAACGATTTGTTTTGCAAAGTACGCCAAAATCTCTTATTGTCATTATTATTCAAATAATTTACCAAATTGTTGACAAAGTTATTCTGGTAGCAACGAGCTTTGTATGAGCACATGTCTTTATACTCTCGCCAAGCCGATGTATATTGCAGTCTGTCAACTTTGCTACCGGAGACATGAAATGCACGAAGCCATCGCCGCGCATTAGCACGTGCACTTTCAGTCAGGATCAAACCAGTTACGTCTCTTGTTTGATTGACAGTTGATGGATGTGGACGGATTAATTCCACAATGGCTGGCACATTTTGATAACATGTTTGTAAACAAATCAGTTGCACTGTTTACCTTGTTACAGGCTACTGCATCGTCGAATGCTGAATGTGTCTCTGTCGATCGGTTATTCCAGTTGTCAACATACGTCGATTGATTTTCATCTTTCCATTTGTATACGGTCCTTGTTGATAAAAGACCACGGGAATTGACACTTGATGAAGTTTTTACTTTGAGAGAAAATGTAATTGGTAGGTGAGTGGAATCAACTTGATCTCCGATTTGAAAAGATATCATCGGGAACGAGGTTTCAAATGTCAGTACATAGTCAATAACACTTTGACCATTGTTAGCAAAGCAAGTATGATTGCCCACCCCAGCATCCCCACCAACACGACCATTACAGATTTTGAGACCTGTAGTTTTACAGAAATCAAGTAGGTGTTGTCCTCTTCTATTTAAGACGTTATCTTGAGAGTGTCGTGGTATGAAATTACTATCCTCCACATAGTGTACATCTTCAGCTATGGGCAAGTGGAGTGTCATCGTTTTCAATATAATCATGAGCACAACCTGTGCGGGCATTGAAGTCTCCCATAATATAGATATGACAATCTGGAGAATCAGTTTTTAAATTGCTGATATCATTATCAAGGGTGTCAACGATATTTTCAATAGAGTAAACACTAGAGTTGGGTGGAGAGTAATATATGAGTGCAAGGAATGAAGTTTCACAAAATGTTTCGAATTTAAGCCATAGGATATTTTCAGAATCAGTTTGGAATACAGAGCAAAACTCACTTACGTCATCACTCACCAGATACAGAAGTCCTCCAGAATTCCAGATAGAATTACGATGTTTACGCCTCAATTTCCGGAATTGAGAATAGGCATTAAACACAAATACATCTGTCTCATCAGCCCAGGTTTCCACGAGGCCAATGATATGAAATTTGGCAATGTATTGCTTGAATGACGGCACATTTAGTTTTGATTTCAGACCCTCTATATTCCAGCACATGAGTCTAATGTCCGTCTCTTTGTCGGAAGGGCCTTGGCCAGTCTGCTATTGTTCAGAAAGTGAGTCTTGATCTCCACAGTAAGCAGAGCTGGACAGAGGAGGGCGACGTTTGATGTGTTTCACGAGTTGAAGTTCAGAAGAGTCTGTATCGTCCAGCGTGAAGAGGTCGTCGTCAATTTGGAGTTTGGTGTATCTCAGCATAGAAAAGTTATTGTTCTGTCGAGCCGCATGCATAAAGGGTTTCAGTTTATTTCTGACCTTGCGTTCTTCCTCCGTGAAGTCATGGGAGATATGTATCTTACTACCTTTCAGATTTCGGGAAGAACCCATCACCTGAGATTTGTGTTTTGGGTGTGTGAACGTCACGAGGACTGGTCTGGGTCCCGGGGTTTTAGTCGTCAGTCTTCTTGCTGAAAGCACTCCTACATTTTCATCATCAGGTTTCAATTTGTTTATAATAATTTCATTTATTTTTTCTTCAGTTTGGTCATAGGTTTCTCTCGTAGTTTCTTCCACGTTATGAAAAATAATGTTATTTCTTTCACTTTGGCTCTCCATGTTATTTATTTTACGTGTCAAGTATGAAACTTGTATTTTTAGGGCAGAATTCTCATTAGCCATCGCTTGGAAATCCTGTTCAATGCAATTTATCCGGTTAGACAGTGTTAAGAAATTGTCACTCATATCCTTTCTCATACCTCGAATTTCTTTCAGAAGTTCACTGTTACTGGGTTCGGAGTTTGGAGGTTTGTCTCGTCACTCGACTTGTACCTGTGTCTTCTGGGCCGGGGCCTGGGTTTAGGTTGACATCATTACCCAGCTGGATAAGAAGCATAACACTCACGACGACGGCTGCTCTCACATGCCTACCTGTAGCTGCCGGCACGTGCATCATGGAGACACGCATGGCTTAAGCCAATTTCGCTCGGCGACCCATAAATGCGATTAAAGTTGAAGCAAAACTGCCAACACTTCTTCTATACGTTGCTAGATATCACCCCATACTTGTTTGTCATTAGGTTTTAATACATGAAGGGGTTATTGAAGTAGTATTGACGACTTCTACTGCATTTTCATCAGAGCTGCTTTACGTGCGTGCTCTCACCTCGCCGCCAGTTAAAGTTACACATTACAATTGATATGAGTATGTAGGTAATAAACCACAGATTTTAGAGATACGATTTCATCACTTTATTATAAATAGTTTTTTCATTAATGGACTTTTCAGACATGATATGCAAACGCTAACGTTACAATTTCACTAATCTACGGGCAAAATGGCGTCACGCATATTTGAACAAATTCGCAATCGACGATTTCGCTGACTATTTTCCATGGAGATGTTTCATTTTCACCACAGCAATCGGGAAACAAACAAGCTTACGCACAATGTTTTTGGTTTTTACGTTATTGAAGATTTACAACCTGACGAGACGCACAAAGTATCCAGTGTGCAATGTCAACAAAATACCGGTTATGGATATTTGGTAAAAAATCGCATATTCAATACGTTTGCCGAGCTATAAACAACTGATAATCACGTTAATGCTTTACAATATTTACATAGCCAGTTAGAGAAATGGTTGAACTTTTATAGTGTGAAATTTGAAAATTGTTGGCTTTACCGTTGTTACGTTACGTCGTTTTTAGACGAAGGTGTGCAGTTTTCACAACGTCACTCGCCAATAAACTCGGCACAGCGATAGTACACAGGCTATTTTTAGGTGGCAGCCAGAGGTTAACTGTGTACATGCGGTGTCAAGAGGATATTCTACCATGAATTTGGAATTTACTCGAATCTGATTGGTCAATCAGAGACTATTAAATCACAATAAACCTCCTCTGAATGAAACAGCTGGTTTGACGGCCGCATCACCGCGGAAGCTAATATTCACAGAATAGTACTATTTTCAGTCATTGTCGATAGGCATATTTAAATAATTATATCTACAATTACATGTTACGAAATGCACAGATGCGGTTACTACAATATTCAAAGGATGTGTGGCAATACATTTCGTGCAGAAAAACACGACAGAAATCAACAAAGGGAATATATTTACGTTTTGGAGACAACAGAGAGCTTGGAATTTTGGCGCTTTTCTATATACGACTGTGACGTCATATTTTTTGCGTCACAATGAGCGATATGACGTCATAATGGTGACGCGCGATGTAGAGCGAAAGCCTTGCAAAGCTTGCTTTGTTTTCTTTAGGGATGCCCACCTCATGTTAGATTACCAAGTTGCCGTGCTTATATGCTTTCAATGCCTGTCATATGTTCGAGTGAAGTATAACAATGTAAACAAACTGCTTGAGTATATACAGCACCATATTTTGTTCGGTGATTCCGTCAGGGCCCGGTTGTTCAAAACCCGGTTAACTCTTAACCAGCCGTTAAGTCAGTGTTAACTCTCCGTTAAATTTAACCAAATGGTTATGTTGTTTCCCAAAGCATGGTTATCTTTAACGGCTGGTTAAAAACCTGTTAAAGTTACACACCTCCCAACCTCCGTTAAATACTTAACACCTTGGTTATCTTTGAAACAAAATGGCGTTCATGGTTAGGCCTAGCGCCGCTTTCATGGTTCCAGAGGTTAATGCGAGACAACAGAAGCGATTCCGAGCTGTTAATTTTGCATTAATGAACTACACAGACAGTGAACTTCGTGATAGGTACAGATTTGGGCGGGAATCTATCAACTACATCGCCAATATACTGAGGGAAGATTTGGAGCGCCCTACACAACGTAGCCATGCTCTAAACGTCCATCAACAACTGATGATAGCTTTCCGTTTTTACGCAAGTGGTAGTTTCCTTCAAGTGATTGGGGATACGATGGGGGTGGACAAAAATACAGTTTCACGTGTCATAGTCGATGTGACTGATGCCTTGGTTAAAAGAAAGAACGAATTCATAAAATGGCCAACACAAGAATGCTACATACGTCAGGTTCAAGATGGATTTTTCGCCCTTGGTGGTTTTCCGAGTGTCCTAGGTTGCATTGATGGTACGCACATACGTATTCAGGCACCGACCAGAGATGAACCAGCTTACGTTAATCGGAAAGGATACCACAGTATCAACGTACAGGCAGTGTGCGACCACGAAGGTACGTCTTGTGAGATTAGAGTACTGTCCCTTTTTGCAATTAGAGTAGCTTCCCTTCCAAGGTCTATAAAAGTCCGCATTAAAAAGATTCGGAATTAGATAAATAATGAAAGGTTTGCGTAAATGCTCTCATTACTCTTAATAAATACAAATGGGATATTCTAGTCAGCTAACAAGGGATGTTTTAAAGTTCTTTTCAGCTCAAAGCTGTGTCAAGAGACTGTAATTTTAAGAAAATATAGCTGTAAGAAGTTTGTAATATATAATATATATGCCTATAATAGAAAATCCATTAATCCATCACGAACATTGCTTATTTATTTTAATTATTGTCTAATTTGTAGGTAAATTTACGAATGTGTGTGCTAAATGGCCGGGATCAACTCATGATAGCCACATATTTAGAACCTCTACTTTGTGTGAATACTTAGAGAGGTCGCACACTTCAATATCAGATGGCTTTCTATTGGGAGACAGTGGATATCCTTGCAGACCTTTTCTCCAAACCCCATACATGACTCCACAAGGCAATGTTCAGCAGAGATACAATGACAGCTTGTGTGCTACAAGAGCTACAACAGAAAGAACATTTGGTCGATGGAAAAGACGGTTTCATGTACTTCATTCTGAGGTAAATATGCATAGTATATTTGTGTACTTAATTTGACCAATGTTTTACTTTTCTACATCTAATCTTGATTTATTTCATCACTTTAAGGTTTGGAGTCACGGTGTTGTGTGTTCCAATGCTTCACGTTTTACATCGACCACATAGCAGAAACAAATAATTTTCCAAGAATCCTAACTCACATATCCAATTACTAGTAATTATATTACTAATTCAAAGAAGCAAACAAGTTGCTTCTAAAATGTAGATTTTAATGTGACATTCTGTATTTATGTATTTGACACAAACATTTCTTGTTTATTCAACAGATAAGGATGAGTCCACGCAGTGGGTGTCAGATTGTCCTTGCCTGTGCTGTCCTCCACAATATATCCATATTACTGAATGAGCCATTACAAGATGACAACGACAACCCAGATGAACAGCCAACAGTGGACACATATGGCAGAAGGCATGATGGACGAGGCATTAGAGATCATATTGCCAATACCTTCTTCTCCAGCTAATAAACTACAAACAGAGGACACAAGAATGAAATATAGTGATAATTAAACTGCAGGTTTATAACATCATAGAAAGTAACAGTTGAGATGGACTGAAATTGTCAATATCATCACGTTGCAGTATTTGCTCAAGGAGTTGAATTTGTAGCTTAAGTTTCTTTTTTTTCCATTTCCTGTTTTTCTAGCTCTCCTGATAGAACTCTTTTCTGTAATTGATAGACTCTTTCTGAAGAACTGAGTTTTGTAATTTTCTTTTCTGGGCGTCCGTCATCAAGTCTTGGTGCTGCTTCACTGTGCTCTGTTTCTTAGAGATTCTCTGACTTCAGGACTTTGTGATGTTGGGGTTGAGGTAGTAGCTGCTGGAGTAGGATCTGTGGCACCAGTTGGCAACCCAGGATCAGCCACTGATGAACGTTCAGAAGAACCTGGAGGAATAAACAATTATCATAAATATTTATGGTTTTGTCTGTGCTTCTATTAGGGATTACGGCTTAAGAAAACTTATATACGGATCTACTCTTGTTTTAATCATTTATGATTCAGAGAAAGACAATATACTATGGATGTTATTGGCTAATAATGTATTGACTAACATCAACAGAATATTCACTTCATTGCAAATTCAGGAGACCGAAATTATGTTGACTGTGTCTTTATGGCTCTGACTATTCGTTTAGTCTTAATGTGTGTAACTGAATTATTCATTTTATTATATTTTCATTAAATTCATTTTACTACCGCTTCACAATAATTTACCTTACTGACCTTGACCTCTACATATGGAGGAGCGAAAGCGTGCTCATAAATAATCTTTGCTCACAGATGAATTTGTGAAATATAAACGTGACCAAGTCAGGTTTGTCATAAGTTTTTGGAATAGCATTACTTTACGTATCCACTGTTACAGCAGATATCCCGCTCTTGCTAAAACAATAGGCTTTGGACTCGATGTTGACACCACAGAAGAGAAATTGCTTCACATTCCGTCGCCTGATGGAGGCTCACGAAATCGTGTTCAACAATCTTATATTCGTTTCTACGGTTTACAGCAACGTAGACTGGGTTGATATAATAATAATACTCGTGAATCTCATGTGAATAGTAAAAGTTCATACAATGTTGGCTGCATTGTTCAGATATTGTAGAGATGGGAGGCAAACACATTCTTTCGAAAAAGTTCAAGGTCATGTCTAAATATAGAAAAGGGATATTCCGTGTCAACATAAACAGACGACTTTCGAACGTATGAAAGTGAGTAGGCGGCTTAGTACAATTCCATAGATATACACTTATTTCAGCACAGATTGACAGATTTTATAAAATATGTTACTATGAAAGCACTTACTTGGAAGAATTTCCGATTCTAAGCCCCCTGATATCCCGCTGAAACTTGCTGAATCTTGCATTATCTCAATAATTCGAGAAGTAGCCTGACTCGGTTCGGATGGTGGGGGTCCCTCTACGGTCTTCCGCTGTTGCAGTCTGTAGTCTGTGAAGGTTTTCTTGGCCTTTCTTGTCATGTTGCTCCATTTCTCCTTCACCTCATCAACAGATCGAAGCGCTACGCCCTTCATGTTGACTGCCTTGGTGATGGCCATCCAAATAGCAGACTTCTTATTGGTAACTTCACTGCTCAGTTTTTCATGAAGTACTTGTAAATTACTCTCCACCATTGACTGGATGATATTTTCTTCATCCACAGAAAAATTCCCGTTTCTTTTCTTTCTTATTTTCCTTGGAGTTTCCTCAGTCATCGACGCTGTTTCGGCCATTATTCGATACGCCACAGTGACGGAAGTACTAAGGCTTGGAATTCTGGGATAATATTTACCTAATCGGTGCTTTAACCAAGATGTTAAAATTTAACCGAGTGGTTAGCTAACCTAATGGTTATCTATAGATCCTGCAACAGTATTATAACGGCTGGTTAACTAACGTGTGGTTAAATATTTAACGGTTGGTTATGAGTTAACCTGACGTTAAAATTACCGGGTTCTGAACAACCGGGCCCAGATCGATAACCCACTCAAAACACTGGACTCAACCCATGCCGTTTCACTCAGGATATTTGCTCACACCAAAGAGTTCGCGTTTTATTAAGTCATGGTAGAATGCGCGTTCGGTTCCAAATTCAATTTAGCGGGGTTAAATCTACAGGTAACCTAGCTCTACATTGAAAACACAGTATGTTTATCTCCTAATTGCAAAGACAATACAAACATTTGACTGATTTGAGTTGTAGACTGACAAATGGCAAGTGTGTTTCATGCATATGCTCTCATATTCACAAACCAAATTCAGGTATACCACGTGTGAAGCAGTATGAAGGTGAGAACTGAGAAGCCAAATATGATGTGCATTCACATACGAAAACAATAGAATGCTTTTGTGCGTGTCCTTTCCTCAGAAGAAAACGTACATAACAACCAGACAGTTTAACAGACATAAATGTTAGATGACATGTCATGTATGTTCCTGACTTCAACAAAGAGCATGTTGTAATTGGTTTAACAATCCCAGCTGAAAACCGCCTCAACATCACTGTATATTTGAGGTTAAACAAAGGAGGGTTGGGGAAAAAGGGCATTGCCTAAAAGTCGGGCCGGGCCGGGCCGGGCCAAAGTGTTATTGGCTAATTACTTCATTATCCTCGATCATACCTACATATTATTGATGCAACATACACACATGACATAACTGAACAATCACCAACCAAAAACGTGCACCATAATTTAGGATTTCGGAGTAAATCACTTGAAAACCAGAAAGTGGAGCTGTGTGTAGGCGTCGCTGATCTAGGTTACATGTAAAAGAGCAATCGTTAAACGAAATAAGATTTGAAACGTATCAAATACTTCTAGCTATCGTGATACAAATTTCCATCTGTCGGCATAGCGTTTATATTTATAGGTACGTACTATATCTAAGTAAATACCACTTTATAATGTCACTGTTCATCGTATTTAAAGCAGACACGTTGGCTAAAGTAGACCTCTTCTCCCTATACTCCCAACAGTCTCACACGTGTGTAGCGACCAGAACTGGGATACGACCAGAACTGGGATAAACAGTCCACAATTTCGCAAAATCCCATTTACTGCGGTAATGCTTTCGGTTAGCTCTAAAACACATGGCGATATATATGCGGAGTATGATTTAGTTTATATTTTTTGGGGGACCGTACTGAATATGATCTTTTGTATATTTCCATGTCCCATTCCAAATAAATAACGCACATTAAATTCTTCACTATAAATTGGAAACATCTGTAGTTATTATTATTATTTTGTTATTTTGTACTTGACAAATATTAACACGCCTTTCTGTGCGGCAATTCACATTTATGCCCAAATGTCACATTGTCTGTCCGATATTTCTTTTAACAAATTATGTTATAATTAGATCAATAATTGAAATCAAGGATGTGTTTCTACATCACATTGTGGTCACAATAGTGTATAGAATGTAATGGAATCGGCCATATTACAAAAGTAAAAGCGGTAACTCGAGGGGTTTATGAAATATTTCGGATTGTGGCCGTTAAATAAAAGAGCCCCGACACATTATGCATTCCATTTAGATTTTGTTTTGTTTGTAACTGTAAACAATTTTCCGTATTCTGTTGTTTGTGGGCCAATTTAACGTGCGGTCTCCTCCAATCCCACGATCTGAATAGAAATGCAAAACATGTATCCTCATTAATTTATTTAATGTAACTGTGCTGAATGGAATCCTTGTAATTCACACATGAGTAGATGTGAGAAATCATATTTATATAATTTCAAAACAATTATTTCACTTGCCTCTGTATTTAGACAAGCTCTTTCCACTTCTTTTAATTAGTTCGATGGGTTAATTGTATATGGTTTGCCAGAAGATTGAGGCGAAAATTACACAAGATGAAAGTGTTTTATAATTCTTCTTTACAAAGTTACGGGGAAGTACACAGGTACATCGGACATAAAATATACATTACTCAGAATGAAACGCGGGGTGTTGTATATCAGACATGTTCTATACATCATTATAAATGAAAGACGCGGGGGAGTATGTATATCGGATATAAACTATACATCACTCAGAACGATAGATAACGATAGAGGGTTTGTATCGGATGTATTATATTTTACATACTTCAGAATGCTGTAGATGCAGACCAATGTAAGCTTTGAAACATGCTAAGAAGTATCCAAGCTTGATATTGACGATTGTTTCAGAATGGCATTCTACCCACATATACAAGTTAGTGGTAACCTCAAATACCTCCTTAACTTAACCCTATCACATATACATGATGCAGGTAATGCAAGTTCAGAAGTTTGGTGTGCAAATTTATAATAAATGTATAAATATAAATGTAGAACTAACAGATATAAGCGGTAAGACGGATATGACTCCTCATGCACGCATGCATGCACCGGTAAACCAGACCTAACAGAAAGGAGTATAGAGTTACTCCATAGTGTTTTAGGAACCAGGCAGCTTCAATTTGAAATAAAGGAAAGATATATTGAAGCAAGTCGAAATAATATATTTATATATCTATCCTAAAATCATGATGATCCATGGACAGTGCATTGTGTATGTCTATGTTGGGCATTGCTTAAAACATACCCATCGCTTCGCTTGTCATGTTAGGCGACAATCGATGGTTGGTTGGTTGGTTGTTTAACGCCGCACTGAGCAATATTCCAGATATATGACGGCGGTCTGTAAATAATCGAGTCTGGACCAGACAACACGGACAATCCAGTGATAGACATCATGAGCATCGATCCATGCATTTGGGATACGATGACATGCATCAACCAAGTCAGTGAGCCAGACCACCCGATCCCGTTAGTTGCCGTTTACGAGAAGCATAGTCGCCTTTTAGGGCAAGCATGGATTGCTGAAAAGACCTATTCTACCCCGGGTCTTCACGGGCACCACAATCGATGGACCGGGTGGGCATGCTTGTATAGTGACTTCGTTAATTGTGTGTCATGTACCCCGATATAAATACATGTAAATAAACGATTGGTTTAAGTATGAACAACGTCCCACGCCGACATGTACGATGTCTCGCAATCAACCAAATAACGAACCTGACTACCCGAGGCTCGTTAGTCACCTCTCATTATACGATTCTAAGCCGGACTCCCCATCCGATCATGGGAATATTACCTGCATGGTCAGCTTTGCTGTTACTGGTTCTTGCAGTAAAATGTTGGTCCACATGGGCAGAGAGCAAAATAGTGATTGATATTATAAGCAAACATCCAGCACGTCGGAGGACCTTGAACCTCCGATCCATGAAGTCACCTAGTAAGACAATTAAAATTAAGCATGTGTTGCTGGGGACCCCTTCTACACGAAATCAACTGCCTGAGTGGTCTAGTGGATAGACGTCTGCAGAAGGAGTGAGTAAGTGGGTGAATATGTATTTACACTGCTTTTAGCAGCATCCCTGGATTATCATGGCACGGGACACCAGAAATAGGGTTTACTCATTGAACACATGAAGGGAATCGAACCCGAGCCTTCGACGTGACGAGTAAACCCTTTGACCAATAGGCTAACCAATCGCACCCCAGACAGCGGAAGGTAAAATACACGGAATAAGATAGTACACGTGCTTGACGATTGGCATTACATGGATAAACGTGGATAAACACAGTACATATTCTGTTTTACAAAACTCATGTAAGAATCCATGTATTACCTTCACCCTCACTGGGTAAATACAAGAATTTCTGAATACTGACACTCCTTGTGTAACACACTTATTGGTATAATATTCCCTAGAAAAGTAACAATCATGACCTCCCTCAATATTTGCTAAGTTTGTGGTCCTAATCACTTTCAAAAGCTAAAAATAATGATAAATATTCAACAGTTAATAAATTTTAAATGTGTTATGACGCTTCTGCATGGCTTAATTACAGTAATACAAGGGTAAATATCTAACCTATAATTAATAAAAATCAGCTACAAGTATTCCATTATTTGTACATGTGAAAGGGCTATCCCATTTCTGGTCAAAGGGACATGAGTGATAATATAGTAAAAGGTCTCTTATAAATAGCAGTATTGACCCATTACATTAAGATTCTGCTCATAAGTGCGAAATATTATTTACTATCATCAACCGACAAGAAATCTTAAGATTCCATTAAATGTAGATTTTAAAGGCATTATCCCACTTCTGGTCAAGGTGATATGAGTCATAAAATAGTCAAAAATCTCTTAAAATTAGAAATATTGTCCTATTACATTAAGATTCTGTCCACAAGTGTGAAATGTTATTTAATATCATCAACTGAGAAGAAATCTTAAGATTCCATTAATTGTAGATTTTAAAGGCATTATCCCACTTCTGGTCAAGGTGATATGAGTCATAAAATAGTAAAAAATCTCTTAAAATTAGAAATATTGACCCATTACATTAAGATTCTGTCCACAAGAGCAAAATATTATTTACTATCATCAACCGAGAAGAAATCATAAGATTCCATTAATTGTAGATTTTAAAGGCATTATCCCACATCTGTCACGTTGATACAAGTTATAATATAGTAAAAAATCTCTTAAAATTAGAAATATTGACCCATTACATTAAGATTCTGTCCACAAGAGCAAAATATTATTTACTATCATCAACCAACAAGAAATCTTAAGATTCCATTAATTGTAGATTTTAAAGGCATTATCCCACTTCTGGTCAAGGTGATATGAGTCATAAAATAGTCAAAAATCTCTTAAAATTAGAAATATTGACCCATTACATTAAGATTCTGTCCACAAGAGCAAAATATTATTTACTATCATCAACCGACAAGAAATCTTAAGATTCCATTAAATGTAGATTTTAAAGGCATTATCCCACTTCTGGTCAAGGTGATATGAGTCATAAAATAGTCAAAAATCTCTTAAAATTAGAAATATTGACCCATTACATTAAGACCTTTGTTCATAGGTTTGAAATGTTATTTACTATCATCAACCGACAAGAAATCTTAAGATTCCATTAATTGTAGATTTTAAAGGCATTATCCCACTTCTGGTCAAGGTGATATGAGTCATAAAATAGTCAAAAATCTCTTAAAATTAGAAATATTGACCCATTACATTAAGATTCTGTCCACAAGTGTGAAATATTATTTACTATCATCAACCGACAAGAAATCTTAAGATTCCATTAATTGTAGATTTTAAAGGCATTATCCCACGTCTGTCAAGTTGATACAAGTTATAATATAGTAAAAAATCTCTTAAAATTAGAAATATTGACCCATTACATTAAGATTCTGTCCACAAGAGCAAAATATTATTTACTATCATCAACTGACAAGAAATCTTAAGATTCCATTAATTGTAGATTTTAAAGGCATTATCCCACTTCTGGTCAAGGTGATATGAGTCAAAATATAGTCAAAAATCTCTTAAAATTAGAAATATTGACCCATTACATTAAGACCTTTGTTCATAGGTTTGAAATGTTATTTACTATCATCAACTGACAAGAAATCTTAAGATTCCATTAATTGTAGATTTTAAAGGCATTATCCCACTTCTGGTCAAGGTGATATGAGTCAAAATATAGTCAAAAATCTCTTAAAATTAGAAATATTGACCCATTACATTAAGACCTTTGTTCGTAGGTTTGAAATGTTATTTACTATCATCAATCGACAAGAAATCTTAAGATTCTATTACCTGTAGATTTTAAAGGCATTATCCCACTTCTGGTCAAGGTGATATGAGTCATAAAATAGTCAAAAATCTCTTATAATTAGAAATATTGTCCTATTACATTAAGATTCAGTCCACAAGTGTGAAATATTATTTACTATCATCAACCGACAAGAAATCTTAAGATTCCATTAATTGTAGATTTTAAAGGCATTATCCCACTTCTGGTCAAGGTGATATGAGTCATAAAAAAATCAAAAATCTCTTAAAATTAGAAATATTGACCCATTACATTTAGATTCTGTCCACAAGTGTGAAATACTATTTACTATCATCAACCGAGAAGAAATCTTAAGATTCCATTACCTGTAGATTTTTAAGGCATTATCCCACATCTGTCACGTTGATACAAGTTATAACATAGTAAAAAATCTCTTAAAATTAGAAATATTGACCCATTACATTAAGATTCTGTCCACAAGAGCAAAATATTATTTACTATCATCAACCGACAAGAAATCTTAAGATTCCATTAATTGTAGATTTTAAAGGCATTATCCCATTTCTGGTCAAGGTGATATGAGTCATAAAATAGTCAAAAATCTCTTAAAATTGGAAATTTTGACCCATTACATAAAGATTCTGTCCACAAGTGTGAAATATTATTTACTATCATCAACCGACAAGAAATCTTAAGATTCCATTAATTGTAGATTTTAAAGGCATTATCCCACTTCTGTCAAGTTGATACAAGTTATAATATAGTAAAAAATCTCTTAAAATTAGAAATATTGACCCATTACATTAAGACCTTTGTTCATAGGTTTGAAATGTTATTTACTATCATCAACCGAGAAGAAATCTTAAGATTCAATTAAATGTAGATTTTAAAGGCATTATCCCATTTCTGGTCAAGGTGATATGAGTCATAAAATAGTCAAAAATCTCTTAAAATTGGAAATTTTGACCCATTACATAAAGATTCTGTCCACAAGTGTGAAATATTATTTACTATCATCAACCGACAAGAAATCTTAAGATTCCATTAATTGTAGATTTTAAAGGCATTATCCCACTTCTGGTCAAGGTGATATGAGTCATAAAAAAATCAAAAATCTCTTAAAATTAGAAATATTGACCCATTACATTTAGATTCTGTCCACAAGTGTGAAATACTATTTACTATCATCAACCGAGAAGAAATCTTAAGATTCCATTACCTGTAGATTTTTAAGGCATTATCCCACATCTGTCACGTTGATACAAGTTATAATATAGTAAAAAATCTCTTAAAATTAGAAATATTGACCCATTACATTAAGATTCTGTCCACAAGAGCAAAATATTATTTACTATCATCAACCAAGAAGAAATCTTAAGATTCCATTAAATGTAGATTTTAAAGGCATTATCCCACTTCTGGTCAAGGTGATATGAGTCATAAAATAGTCAAAAATCTCTTAAAATTAGAAATATTGACCCATTACATTAAGATTCTGTCCACAAGAGCAAAATATTATTTACTATCATCAACCGACAAGAAATCTTAAGATTCCATTAAATGTAGATTTTAAAGGCATTATCCCACTTCTGGTCAAGGTGATATGAGTCATAAAATAGTCAAAAATCTCTTAAAATTAGAAATATTGACCCATTACATTAAGACCTTTGTTCATAGGTTTGAAATGTTATTTACTATCATCAACCGAGAAGAAATCTTAAGATTCCATTAATTGTAGATTTTTAAGGCATTATCCCACATCTGTCACGTTGATACAAGTTATAATATAGTAAAAAATCTCTTAAAATTAGAAATATTGACCCATTACATCAAGATTCTGTCCACAAGAGCAAAATATTATTTACTATCATCAACCGAGAAGAAATCTTAAGATTCCATTAAATGTAGATTTTAAAGGCATTATCCCACTTCTGGTCAAGGTGATATGAGTCATAAAATAGTCAAAAATCTCTTAAAATTAGAAATATTGACCCATTACATTAAGACCTTTGTTCATAGGCTTGAAATGTTATTTACTATCATCAACCGACAAGAAATCTTAAGATTCCATTAATTGTAGATTTTAAAGGCATTATCCCACTTCTGGTCAAGGTGATATGAGTCATAAAATAGTCAAAAATCTCTTAAAATTAGAAATATTGACCCATTACATTTAGACTTTTGTTCATAGGTTTGAAATGTTATTTACTATCATCAACCGAGAAGAAATCTTAAGATTCCATTAAATGTAGATTTTAAAGGCATTATCCCACTTCTGGTCAAGGTGATATGAGTCATAAAATAGTCAAAAATCTCTTAAAATTAGAAATATTGACCCATTACATTAAGATTCTGTCCACAAGAGCAAAATATTATTTACTATCATCAACCGACAAGAAATCTTAAGATTCCATTAAATGTAGATTTTAAAGGCATTATCCCACTTCTGGTCAAGGTGATATGAGTCATAAAATAGTCAAAAATCTCTTAAAATTAGAAATATTGACCCATTACATTAAGACCTTTGTTCATAGGTTTGAAATATTATTTACTATCATCAACCGAGAAGAAATCTTAAGATTCCATTAATTGTAGATTTTAAAGGCATTATCCCACTTCTGGTCAAGGTGATATGAGTCATAAAATAGTCAAAAATCTCTTAAAATTAGAAATATTGACCCATTACATTAAGATTCTGTCCACAAGTGTGAAATATTATTTACTATCATCAACCGACAAGAAATCTTAAGATTCCATTAATTGTAGATTTTAAAGGCATTATCCCACGTCTGTCACGTTGATACAAGTTATAATATAGTAAAAAATCTCTTAAAATTAGAAATATTGACCCATTACATCAAGATTCTGTCCACAAGAGCAAAATATTATTTACTATCATCATCCGACAAGAAATCATAAGATTCCATTAATTGTAGATTTTAAAGGCATTATCCCACTTCTGGTCAAGGTGATACGAGTCATAATATAGTAAAAAATCTCTTAAAATTAGAAATATTGACCCATTACATTAAGACCTTTGTTCATAGGTTTGAAATGTTATTTACTATCATCAACCGACAAGAAATCTTAAGATTCCATTAATTGTAGATTTTAAAGGCATTATCCCATTTCTGGTCAAGGTGATATGAGTCATAAAATAGTCAAAAATCTCTTAAAATTGGAAATTTTGACCCATTACATTAAGATTCTGTCCACAAGTGTGAAATATTATTTACTATCATCAACCGACAAGAAATCTTAAGATTCCATTAATTGTAGATTTTAAAGGCATTATCCCACTTCTGGTCAAGGTGATATGAGTCAAAATATAGTCAAAAATCTCTTAAAATTAGAAATATTGACCCATTACATTAAGACCTTTGTTCATAGGTTTGAAATGTTATTTACTATCATCAACCGACAAGAAATCTTAAGATTCCATTAATTGTAGATTTTAAAGGCATTATCCCACTTCTGGTCAAGGTGATATGAGTCATAAAAAAGTCAAAAATCTCTTAAAATTAGAAATATTGACCCATTGCATTCACATTCTGCTCACAAGTGTGAAATGTTATTTACTTTCTGCAGCCAACCAGAAATCTTAAGATTCCATTAATTGTAGATTTCAATGGCATTATTCCATTTATGGTCGAGGCAATGTGAGTCTTAATATAGTCAAAAATCTTGTAAAATTAACAGTATTAACCCATTGCATTCACATTCTACTCACAAGTGCGAAATGTTATTTATTATCTTCAGCCGAGAACAAATCTTAAGATTCCATTAACTGTAGATTTTAAAGGTGTTATTCCATTTATGGTTGAGCGAGGAAGTGACTATGGTTTTATGCTGCTTACCAATATTCCAGCAATATCACTGGGGGACACCAGAAATGGGCTTCAATCATTGTACCCATATTGGGAATCAACCCAGGTCTTCGGAGTCACGAGCCAATGTTTTAACCACTAGGCTACCCGACCGCCCCCACTTATGGTTGAGGTGATATGAGTGATAAATAGAGGTTATCACGCGAGTGTGTTTGGGGATGGTAAATATCCTGTATTAGGAATAAATATTGTATTTAGCGAGCCTTGGCTTGTTAAATACATAGTAATTGATATTTCTCCAGATTCTGATCGCTGAATGACAAGGGCGATGCCATGTTTGTTTATAAACAGTGAAAGTAGTCCCAACTTGACCTTTGATATTTGCATCTCTATCCGCATATGACCCCAACGGATATCGTTTTTATCCATTGGCTTTATTCTGCTGAGAAACCTACCCATTTTATGATAATACAGTATAAAATCTCATAAAATTAGAAATATTGACCCATTACATTCAGATTCTGTCCACAAGTTTGAAATGTTATTTACTATCATCAGCTGAAAGAAAATCTAAAGATTCCATTAACTGTAGATTTTACAGGTGTTCTCCCTTTTTCTGGTCGAGGCCACATAAGTAATAATATATACTGAACAACAAAAGTTCCTGTGACATTAAATATGATTTAATGCAAAGTTATGTTTTTTACCAAATCTGAAACAATTGCTAAGATTGAAATATATGCCTGATATCACTAAGAACCACTATTCCATGAACAAAATATTATCTTTTAATGGTATCCCTAGTCAAAAATTAACTAAGATATTACAATACATCTATCAAAGTCTACGAGTGCGTAGTAAATTACTTAGTAAATCCGATATGTCCAGAAATAATTAGTTGTTTTGAAACTTTCGCATCTAGATCAGGGGTATCTACATTTCATTTTTGTCGGTTTGTTTCTACTAGAAATGCATATACATTTAAATTGTCAAATTGTCATGACATGATGAGTATATTACTGATAGATCCTTTTGTATTGAACGTCATGCTATGGCTGAAAGCCTTTGCGACATAAAACTTCATATTTCCATTCCATTCCTTTTGTATTCCTTTTGTATTTCATACTACTACTGCTGTCACTGTGGTTATTACCACTGTTATTACAATACTTCTATTACATGTCAAGCATCATATTAGTTATCCAATAATTATATAATGCGCTGTACAGCTGTAAATGATATTGTTTATCTGAATGTGTATATGGGCCAATGGCCTTTCATACAATAAAGATTGATTGACTGACTTCAGAAAAAGCGTGATTTCATAAAAAACATGAACATGCCAAAATGTCAATTTACAAATCAATAGTGTGTGTGTCCACCTCTGGCTGCAATGCAAGCAACACGTCTTCGTCTCATGGAATATACCAGGCGTCGCACAAAGTCATGTGGGTTATCTGTCCATATCTGCTGGAGCATTTTTGAAGTTCCTGCTGGGTCTGTGGAACACGTGGTTGACGTCGAAGGCGCCGATCCATCTCATCCCATATGTGCTCGATTGGTGAGAGATCAGGGGAGTGAGCCGGCCAGGGGATGACAATTACGTTGGTTTGTTGAAGAGAATGCTGAACAAGTCGAACAATATGAGACCGGGCATTGTCATGTTGAAAGGTAATGCCTGGGCCATGACAACGACAAAACGGTAGAACAACAGGGCCAGTGATCTCGTTGCGGTAGCGCTGTCCAATGAGATTTCCCTTTACCACTATCAAACAGGTCCTCTGTCTTGCTGTAATCCCACCCCATACCATAATGCTGCCGCCCCCGAACCAATCTTCTTCCATAACACAACGATTGAAGTAACATTCACCTTGACGTAGGTACACGAATCCGTCCATCGCTTTGGCTGAGGTGAAAACGAGACTCGTCAGTGAATAGAACTTGTCCCCACTGCATGGCCGTCCAGCGTAGACGCTGTCTACACCAGTGTAGACATGCTTGACGGTGGTTTCCTGTCAAAATGGGACTTCTGGTGGGTCTTCTGGCGACAATTCCTGCACATCTGAGGTGGTGAGGTACGGTTTGTGAAGATATTTGTCAAAGGCCAGGGATGCTTCTTGCAGTCACTGTTGCTGGCTGAAATCGATTTCGTAGGTGTATTGTTCAAATCCAGTTGTCTTGTCGATTATTGGTTATGCATGGCCTGCCACTGCGAGGATGGTCTCTGACTGCATTCGTCTGTTGCCAATGTTGCCATAAACACCAAATTGCTCACAGGCGCTCATTTTCGGACAAGCGTTGCATTTCGTAATGTGGAATAATTGCGTAAATTTGTTGTTTTTCTGAGTGGTTGTTGTCAGCACGATGCTAAACAATGCACATGGAATCCAGTTAACACACATGTTTTTATACCCATTCTTGGGTAGTGAAATGCATGGGGCTTGCATAAAAGTCAACTTTTGCATCGAATGCATGCTTTTCTGTAGCAGTTGCGTTTTTGTGACTAGATTCCATACATGTACTACAATATTGAAAACCAAACGTCACTTGTTTGAAAAATACACTAAAATATTGGTGTCACAGGAACTTTTGTTGTTGAGTATAGTACCTGGCAAATGAAATGAGAACAAAGAAGTACTGCTTATTACCATAGTTAATGTAGAGATCTACTTGAATGTTGAGGTAAAATGTACATATTGATAATCTATGTCAGGCAGAATAGTTTCTTTTTGTCTTTGCTTCAGGAGTTCACAAAGTATTAGTAAGAATTAGTCTTCAGGCGAATCATATGTCCTGTGATGAAAATATGAGGGCTATATTGAATTTTACTTATCGCGTACATGATGACACTTTCAAAGACATGTTAGGAGGGGTTACTTTGATCAGAAACATTATTCTTCAAGGTCAAATTGTTGGTTCTCAAACTCGCTCCAAGAGAGCATTGCTACCTTTTATTGGTGAATTCTCACACAATTTATTTGGTGCCGCCCTGACAGCGACGTGAACATAATACGACAACATATCAATATCTTATCAAACAGAATGAGAGCTGAAGAAGCAGCTTTTAATGTGTCACAGGATTACATGGGTTTGTACATATTTAAGGCTAATGACAGAATGGATGGTTTGAAGCAAGGTATAATTCAAATAATTCCAGTAAAGTAAAATTATTTTTTTCTGCTACAACATTAACAATATGAGCGAATGACCTTGCTTAAATTTACACTGAGGTTCTCACACCCTTCATAGAGATAGTTCCTCCTTGGAATTCAAGTATCAACAATCTCCTGAGCAGTAAGAGATCTGAACAGACAACTAGTCAGTAGTAATTAGGGAATCATCTTGTGACATGTTTATGGCTAGTGTGTCAGGTCAGTGCTAGCAGTAGCTCGCCTGTATTCAGTTGTTTGAACCCTCAACAGACCAATGAACCCTTCAGTATAAACTATCAATTTCCACTTTCCCCAGTTTGGCTTTAGCAAGTCTAGAAATAGACAAATACACATATCCATGGAAGGTGGTAATACATCAATCTATACAGATGTTCACAGGTCATAATCAACCTAGGACATTTTATACACAATATCATCATACAATCTACACTAAATGGAATGTTAAGATTTCTTCTTGGCTGATGATAGTAAATCACATTTCAAACTTGTGAGCAGAACCTGAGTGTTATGGGTCAATGTCTAATTTTAAGAGATTTTTTGCTATTTTATTACTCATATCCCCTCGACCAGAAATGGGATAACACCTATAAAATCTACAGTTAACGGAATCTGAAGATTTTCTTTTGGCTGCGGATAGTAAATCACATTTCTAGCTTGTGAGCAGATTCTGAATGCTATGGGTTAATATTTCTAAGTTTAAGAGATTTTTTACAATATCATTACTCATCTCCCCTCAGCCAGAAATGGGATAAAGTCTATAAACTCGACAAATAATGGAATCTTAAGATTTCTTCTTGGCCGATGATAGTAAA
Organism: Haliotis cracherodii; assembly: GCF_022045235.1. Taxonomy (NCBI): domain Eukaryota; kingdom Metazoa; phylum Mollusca; class Gastropoda; order Lepetellida; family Haliotidae; genus Haliotis; species Haliotis cracherodii. The sequence continues at coordinate 51,058,082 of NW_027266297.1, read as the reverse complement.
TAACATTTCTAGCCCGTGAGCAAAGCCTGAATACTTTGAGTCAAGATTTCTAATTTCTTGTCGGTTGATGATAGTAAATAACATTTCAAACCTATGAACAAAGGTCTAAATGTAATGGGTCAGTATTTCTAATTTTAAGAGATTTTTGACTATATTATGACTCATATCACCTTGACCAGAAGTGGGATAATGCCTTTAAAATCTACAATTAATAGAATCTAAAGCTTTCTTCTCGGTTGATGATAGTAAATAATATTTCACACTTGTGGACAGAATCTTAATGTAATAGGACAATATTTCTAATTTTAAGAGATTTTTGACTATTTTATGACTCATATCACCTTGACCAGAAATGGGATAATGCCTTTAAAATCTACAATTAATGGAATCTTAAGATTTCTTCTTGGTTGATGATAGTAAATAATATTTCACACTTGTGAACAGAATCTTAATGTAATGGGTCAATAATACTAATTTTAAGAGATTTTTGACTATATTATGACTCATATCACCTTGACCAGAAGTGGGATAATGCCTTTAAAATCTACAATTAATGGAATCTTAAGATTTCGTCTCGGTTGATGATAGTAAATATCATTTCAAACCTATGAACAAAGGTCTAAATGTAATGGGTCAGTATTTCTAATTTTAAGAGATGTTTGACTATATTATGACTCATATCACCTTGACCAGAAGTGGGATAATGCCTTTAAAATCTACAATTCATGGAATCTTAAGAATTCTCCTCGGTTGATGATAGTAAATAATATTTCACACTTGTGGACAGAATCTTAATGTAATGGGTCAATATTTCTAATTTTAAGAGATTTTTGACTATATTTTGACTCATATCACCTTGACCAGAAGTGGGATAATGCCTTTAAAATCTACAATTAATGGAATCTTAAGATTTCTTGTCGGTTGATGATAGTAAATAATATTTCAGACCTATGAACAAAGGTTTAAATGTAATGGGTCAATATTTCTAATTTTAAGAGATTTTTTACTATATCATGACTTGTATCACCTTGACCAGAAATGGGATAATGCCTTTAAAATCTACAATTAATGGAATCTTAAGATTTCTTGTCGGTTGATGATATTAAATAACATTTCACACTTGTGGACAGAATCTTAATGTAATAGGACAATATTTCTAATTTTATGAGATTTTTGACTATTTTATGACTCATATCACCTTGTCCCGGAATAACACGAGTTGGTCACGAATGATATAAACACATCGCGTACAAAGTCAAGGACGAAAGTAAGGGACGTTATTCTAAATAACAATGACGAGACCTTTGACCGAACAGCATATGCGTTCAGCATTTAACATGCGTGTTCAAGTCTGATGTAAGGTAATGTATAAGGTAGATTTTTGTGTTTATGTCAAAAGTCAAGTTTATTTTAGTGTGAACACCAACATTAAACGTGGAAACACTCAAAACAAAAATTGTTCAGCAAGCAGCGCACCCACAAGCAAGTTTTTATGACAATCTAAGCTTGTTAAGTTTGATTTGTTACGAATTAACCAAGGACTTAAATACAATATAAAGCTATTAGTATTTAGATGATGAAATTATTTCTTTTATTTATCTAGATCAATAATTCTTTTCAAAATTTAAAAGTGACGCTAATTTTCGTTCTCAATGAGAGATAATTTAGTAATTGTCAAGTTATCGGGACACGCCACAAGTTAACGTGAACACACATATAATGTCATTTTCTATCCTTTTAAATTACGTAGAGCTAATAAACTGGTTTGTCTGATTTAAATCTGGCTGAGGAGCGAAATACTTTGTAATGTGTCAAATCTATTCCAGAACGTAGTTCGATGATGTTTGGCTTGTCTGACAGAATTGCTGAGAATAATTTACTAGTATTTATCCGTTGACCCTATACGTTTACGATGGTATTGTCTGAATGGTCTCAAGTATATCTATATCTTATTTTAAACATAAAACGGGATGATGTAAACTTAAATCTAAAAAAGATCACACTATTTTTAAAGCGGTTTATTGAATGCAAAGATTATTGTGTTGAAAATGTGTAATTTATATTGATCAGTCAATTTCATTCAATAAACATTTTTTCTACGAACATATATTGGAAAGTGAATTTTGGACAATGTGCAAACTATGCTACATTTTGACGAGAACCCGAACGAGCATGGGACGAGAACCCGAACGAGCATGGGAACCCATTTTTATTTGATTTGTCGATACGAAAATCTGTGCTTAACTTTTGCTGTCACAATTTCAGTAAATTGTTATATTTAATGGAAAACATCTATATGCCGTTAATCACCTGTTTTTAAAGAATGCAAATGTTCAACAGACAGTTTTTAATCACTTTTTATCAAATATTGTCTTTCAATAGGATATAGATAACATAGGTATTGAATTTAAAACGAAACAAATTACAATTACTTTTGCAAGAAAAATATTAGATATTGTATACAAATATTTGATCACATGTATTTCCTTGTTAAGTCAATAAATACTACACTGTATAGTTAAAATTCAATTATTAAAACCACCCGTCCCACACGATTTTAGATGTAAAAACTTATGCGAAACCTTTATGGGTATTTTTACATATGTAGATTGATATAATTTTATAAAATGCGAAAATAAAGACTAAAGCATTGACACAAATGCGATCCAGAAAATATAACAGCGGAACTCTGCGCTTTATGAAAACTACCATTGAGCAAGGTGTCCCGGGTGAATACAAAGGGAAACCACTCTCAACTAGAATTTGAACTAAGATTAGCCCCCCCCCCCCCCCCCGAGCTATTAATAAGGTCACGGTCATTACTGTAGCCTGCCGACACCTTCCGTTTTTATCCTTCCCAAATTATCGAAAAGGTATGTTGTTTCACACTTCTTCAGCATGGACTCGGATAGAAAAATATTGTAAGCTATCGACTCCACAGTTTTGTGTATCGCTGTCGCGATTACGAACATTTTTGACGTCAAATCCTTGATGCGTTCTTCGTGTTTTCGAAGTGTACATTGAATCACTCAGTTTTACAAAATGAAATGTCAATGTTTGAACGTAAAGCGGACTTGTTGTTTGGCAAAATCTCTATGGAAAAGTATGCCGCCATCATGAATGAAGATAAAATAAACTTACGACAGGTATAGGGCTATCTTAGATTTACGACAAACTTAAGATATCTTAGGGCTACGATAGTTTCGGAAATAGGCTACGATAGCCTACGATAACTTTACGATAATCTTAGGGCTACGATCGTTTCGAAAATCTAGGCCCTGATCCGTTTAGGATGAGCGTAAACATATCGTTATCTGACTTCTATCTGCTGACACATGAATATCAGACAAAAGACACGCCTTATACGAGAAATCCTTGGCTGACCCTGCCACCAGCTCACTGATTCTAAAAAATGCAAAAAATGCAAGCAGGTATGCAGCTGTGAAAAGAGACGTTTCGTAAGTTGAAGCACAAACTACCGGTAATGACAATAACAGACAATAAGTCAATTGTAATTGGGAGTCGAGTGTCAGCCTTCTGTTTCTGTCTGACAAATCCAATCAAGGCTTTCTGAATAAGAAAATGGGATGTTAGGTCATGCATACCATGTAACTTTTGCCATGTTGTTAATGCCGATATATACGACTTTGCCGTGCGAGGAGATGTTCCTGTTAAGGAGAGACGAGCGATAAAATGCATAAGGTGATCAACCGGGGCGGGCCAAATGTGTGGCAGGCTGAAAGAGATGCGGAAAAACATTAAATGCCTTTTGTGCAGACTCCTACAGGTTCCATGTGTTTAGTGCTAGAGAGGACTGCACTAGACGTTGCACCTCTGTCGTCAGATCTGCCATATGTCCTGTGGTATGTGTGCTGGTATAACGCTGCTTCCTTGAGCCTGGACCACTGAAATCTCGAAAATGCATCAGCTATAACGTTTGCATGCGTAGGAATATATGATGCTTTGAACAAGATATTATGTTGTAAACAGAGAAGTATCAGGCGCCTAAGCAACGACATAACTCGTGGTGGTTTTGCTGTTTGTTTATTGATAATTGCTACCACTGCTTGGTTGTCACAAACAAACAACATTCGCTTGTTTCGTAGATGTCTGCCCCACAGTCTTACTGCCAATACAATTGGAAAAAGCTCCAGCTTAGTGATGTCCTTAGTCCATTATTCTGCACCCACTCGTTAGGCCATCTGTCATTCGCCCATCTACCCATAAAAAAGGCTCCGAAACCATGGTTACCTGACGCGTCGGTAAACAAATGTGTATCCGATGAGTTGATCCACTCTGAATCTATAAATGCAGAAGTGCCATTGTGGTTTTGAAGAAATTGCCGCCATAAATTGAGGTCCTCGCGTATGCCTTGTGTTATCCTTATTCTATGGTGAGGTTTTCACCCTCTGCGCTGTGCGTCAATGAGGCGTCTTAAAAAGGCACGACCAGTCGGAATTGCTCTACATACAAACTTAAGTTTTCCCACCAAAGACTGCAAGTAGTGTAATGTTGTTTTCTTCTTAAAAGGTGATAAAAGAGCATCTATTTCCTGAGTAAGCGGCACGACCTTGTCCATCGGTATGCTAAATTTGCGCTTTGACCGTGTCTATTGTGATACCCAGGAACGTCATGTTTGTTGTAGGTAGCACCGTTTTGTCCTTTGTGACAGGAACGCCCATGTTTTGTAATAACTCCAGAGTTTGTTGACACTTATCAGAGGCTAGTGCTGCCAATGCAAAATCATCCAAATAATGTTGTATGTTATCATTTTTGGTGTATTTCCTGAGTACCCACTGCAAAAATGTGCAAAGTTTTTCAAATGTTGCACATGATATGGAACAGCCAAATGGTAGACATTTGTCAAAGTAGAAATTATGTTTGAATTGTATGCCCAGAAATTTAAAGTCATCTGGTATAGGTATGAGGCGAAATGCAGACTTAATATCGAATTTTGCCATGTATGCACCCTTGCCTATTCCTTGTATCGCGGATAGCACCTGGTCAAAGCTAGTGTACTTGACTGTTGACACCTCGTGTGATATGTAGTCGTTTACAGACTCTCCCTCAGGGTACGACAGATGGTGAATATGTCTGAACGTTTGCTGAACTTGTTGATTATTTTTATTTGACTTCTTCCGAACGAGACCGATTGGAAAACTATCATATCGTGAAAGGGTGGTGCTGTAAATGGACCTGCAATTCTACCTAGATCAATTTCTTTTTGTAACATTGTTGCCACCATGTTTGGATGTTGTTGGGCGGATTTTAAATTGAATGCCATTCTAGGACCCGGTGGACCCGTATACTGTAGTGGAAAACCTTGAGAAAAACCATCCGATAAAAACATAGCATCTGCGACGTAGAAGGGGGTGTAAATACTGAGCCAATGTGACAATACACGCATACTAATGGGTGTTAGTGCTAGGCCTTGAGTTGGTATTGTTTGCGTTGGGTTTTGTTTGAGTACGGGGGGTTGTAACGCCCCATTTTTGACGAAAGCATGTGTGTGCGCCGTGGGCAGTGCTGTCACAGACGTTGTACATCCGAATTTGTTAAAATCCCAGCAAAACTTTGGGGTGCTACCGGTATTTGCACTACCCGTGTTGACATTGTTGCGGTTGGTGGTAGTGGTGTTGTTTGTGACGCGCGCGTGTGCTGCTTGTTGATTTGGAAGCATATGTTGTAACCATAAATGGCCATCTATTGCCCACCAGGAGCGAGACGGGTCGCGTTGCATCCTTTGCCGGAAACTACGTTATATTGCAACCATGAATCTCCGCCGAACCGAATAGCAGCTCCCCTGATTGTTTCGATGTAGGTAAGCAGATCCTGTATCTTATCCGGGTGTTTTTCTATGTATACGCTCATGTAGACGTTAAACGCCGATGTCCATGCACCAATGCCTAATGGACGCGTTTGTTGTTGTTTGGGTTTAAAAATAATCTGACATGTGGTGTCGAGCGGCAATGTAAATGCCGACATCTCTTGAGGTGTCTGATTTTGGGCCGATATCAGTTGTTTGAGCTCGAAGAAATCGCCGTTGTGTATTTTTTCCCGTAGTTGTTGGGAAACATGTGATCCGATGTGTTCCGCTCTGACGTTTAACCCCCTGGATGCCACAGGGACATATATGTCCCTCCTCTACAACCCTCACTTTGAAGTCGAATAAAATTCAAAATGCATCACCCACACAACTACACTTTACAGTTTTAAATAAGGTGGGAAATTCCCTGTTCTGTGATATCATCCATTGGCATTTTAGGCCAAGCAAAAGTACTGAACATGACCTCTGAAAATTAGGTACATCGTAAATGTTGCCATTTTTTACACATTACTAAGTTCATATAACCAATGTCCATGAAAAGCCGTTTCATTTTATTTTTTTTATAACTAGAACAGAATAAATTACTTTAACAAAATGGATAATATTTTTGGATAAAATATATGCACACATTTCTGAAATGTCTTGGTCTTGGATTTGTCTTTTATGTCTTTGGATACAGAGAACAGATATCCAACGATTCGCCAGGTGCGCGTTAGTCACAAACAATTTACGAAGTATTGCTCTCGTTTTGCATTATATAATCAATGGTTACATTATTTTTTTTAATATTTTGATCACAGGATAGTAAACAGTTTACTTTATTTGTCCAGGAATTGTAAAATGTATAAAAATAAAACCCATGCCAGGTACCCCGTTGGTTCAAACGTATACGATTATCCTGATAATTCTATACCAATAGAGCCTTTTTTGCATCTTTTATTGTGTCAGAAATAATAACATAATAATGAACAAATATATCGTTTTGAAATATTCTTTTGGTAATTTCATTACGTAAATTGATGCCAGGCAGGTGCGTGTCTTGTCCAATTAAGATACACGATAAACTATCTAATTGTTTACCTATTCAAGACATTATTTACTTGGTGAGAGCAGTCATTTTATGTTGTGTCGAAAAAGCGTCAAATTCTGTTCCACACATCGAGATTTTCCATACTATGAACGAAAATTAGGGGAGATATATATTAATCAAAATACCAGTGTCGTCTTTTTCCGACGTTATCAAAGACATAAAACCAGCCATGACGTCAAAAGGAATCGTGTTATTTTTAGGGTATTTCATTACATTTGATTGAGTGTTCCGCTCTGACGTTTAACTGTAGACAGGGTGTATTTGTTGCGGGTATGCCAAACAGGGTTGAATCGTTTAACCCTCATGGTGCCTGGACGTCAGTCAGCCTGCAAACCGCTCAGTGCCGCACTATGCTGACGTCGCGGTTACAAAAACGTATACATTGTATCAAAAGTGTTGCAACGTCTTTATTTCTTCACACAATGTAACCAAATTGTATAACATGCAACTCGAGTTGATTGTCTTTCGAACAGTATCTAAAGTCACCAAATCCAAAAGATCTATGCACTGCCCAGCCATCGATAAATGTGCTGGTATTATAAGTTTCCTACTTTTCCACATTAATCGTAATATGAACGCTCCCGAATATGGCAAGCAAAGTCAAGTAAGCGCCCTTGTTTGAAATCTAAATGACCAATAATTCATATCATTGGCAAGTACATGTCCTAACAGTGATAGACATATGATATTTATGTTGAAGTACACATTCACTGAGAATTTTCCGTGAGTTATATTTACCGATAAAAAAACCCGATGAAATTGTGCGTGTTTTTGACGTCAAAACAAAATTGACGGAAGTGGTAGTGATTAATTCATACGCAGACTGTTTCAAAGATTATGTCACAAAACGAATGACAGTTTGGAATGTATATCGTGAAGAAATCCCAGTTACGTCCATGTATGTTTCAATGACCGTGCTCTTTTATTAGTGATAAAATCAACTTCCGGGTAATTGACATCGTACATTTTCAAAGGACAAAATGTGAAAGATCGCTAAACAGCCCTGACAATACTCAAATTGACATCGCTCAATATCGGGCATCATTGTTATTTCTTAATAATTAACAAGATTATACTAACGTAATACCACCCAAGAGTAAGTACATGTAGATTCAATCAAAATTGTTGAAACGTTTTCATGGGCAGCAAATCTATTCAACAAACCTATTTTCGATCACTCGCAACTCGGGCGCCATATGTCATTGTTTCACTATGAACACCAGAAAACATACATCCTCGTATCAGCTCGTATTTCGCACTTGGCTGCCTAACTTAGACCTTTGCTCAAAATATACTTGTATGGCCAGTCCATGAAATACCACTTTTTCTTTCATTTATTCATTTGATTTATAAATACGACTTTAGAAGTGTATTTACACCTATAGCTAGGTATGTACATGTACATTAAAGGACATACGTGATAGTTTATTTCCACTAGTTTCCCATTCCATCCCATTCTACTGAAGGAAAAGTTTGAAATAGATAATGATCGTAGGTCAATGAAAGTAATGGAATTATTTGTCATAAAAGGAAAAATATATTCTTGGTATTGAACTCCGAAAATTTAACCAGCAAAATCTTACATAAAAATGGTTTATTATGTCTTTCCTTTTTTTTCTTAATTTTGGCCTAGCTAAACAACAGCTTGGAGGGAAGATATACAAATTAAAATGGTGAAAAAAACCCACAAGAATGTATTGATTTTGCTCTTAGACAAATATTTATTTAAAAAGAAAATCTATTTCATACCTAGGATAAAAAACAAAGTAGAATCTAATTACTACTATATGTCACTGGTCGAAGTATTTGGTAATTTAGATAATGCAGAGTGAAAAAAGACATACATATAACTATATAAAACATCAAAACGAAGTCACATTTACACTAAAAACTTTTTGTCTTTCAGAAATTGATTATCTATATATTGTGAGAAGATCTAATTACTTTTACTGTTTATGTTATAAATTGGACCATTCGAGATTCCAATAGATGAAGCTAAAATATTTTAAAATCTAGGTGGTTTAATATTGGATCCATTTTGACAGCTTTCTCACTGTACTCAACTAAATGCATATTATTTTTTTGGAATATCAATTTAAGCCTTCAAACATATATGAAAAGCACATGTCAACATACCAAAATTAGAAAACTGCGCCAAATATTCTAAATATTCTATTCGGTCGCCGTAGACATTTTCCAATCGTGATGTACTAGATATGCTTTCTAGTTCAGTCAAAGAGAATATTGTTATTTGGAAAATGAAACCACTTGTATCCATTATACTACCACAACATTAGATCAGCTGTTTCAAGTGACGTCATCCACGTCACAACACGCGAGGTCAAATCACGCGCACCTGTCCAGACGACAAATTCACAGCGGCGGGAAATCACCGACAGTCTATTAGCCTATTTGAATAAAATTGCAGATTGTAACGAAATAAAATTAATTGTACTCATTGCTGACATTTCAGATGACATATCAAATAAGAGTTGAAGACTTCCAATAGATTATCATACGTTAATCGAGAGTACAGTGTACATAAATAATTTGTAAATCTAATATCATTTTTTGATCTAATATCCATAGCAGAATGTTTGAAAACGAGCTATAATATATTCCATTTTCTGAAGAGATTAGTAATGTGTATTTGATGATATATATGCATACACAATTGGTTATCAATTATCTTCTACAATCACAACATGTACTATGTACATTAGACTCATGGAAAATACTATTTCAGCAAACCAATCACACCGCCATTATCACAGTTTCAATGAGAGGAAAAACAAATCGAAATTGAACTTAAAAGCACAGCGTATCCATAAGCGGTTAATCCAAATACAAAAAGGTATTGATGTCATCATTGTAGAAGTTATGTTGATGTTTTCAGTAGTTGCATTATGTTTGTATCGCGTGTACCATCGACAGAAACGGGGCCTGAGCTACCACATGTGGAACCGACCTTGACACAATTTGTTTACAATATGGCGTCGACTCACGTTAGATGTCGTGGCCACACTTCTGAAATCTCCATTTGCGACAAAATGTGAAACAGTTAGGGCAAGTCACTCACACGGTCAGGTAGTTTGAGCAATCACACATGACTCTTAGTCATTTCATATGAAAAAAGTAGCAGTTATTTGTCTGAACGGGCAAGTATGTAGGACAACCTGTAAACAAGAAATCGCGGCACAGATATGAGGCGAACGTGCCCTGTCGATCACTTCGGGCTTGGCCATTCAATGTTTTAGGTTTTGATCATGAACCTCCTGCCCATAAATATACACAATACCAACTTAATATTAACGATTATAGCTATCTTTCCATATCTTTGATTTGAATATTTTCTGTAATTCAGCATCATAAATAAAAAGACAATCTGCACTGTCGGTTGGTATGTAGCGCCGTGCTAAATCGCCACGACACACAGTCGATAAACATATGCAATACTTGGAACAAAAAACTACCGTGGCCGACTAAACGTTAGTACTCTTACGCCAATAACTGTACAGTGGGGACAAGTAAATCATTTCTGATCAGCACGATCAGATTTCTTTTTCAAATTGGCTGTCTGATATAATAATAGTTACGTGTATGTGACATGGGTGCATAATAAACATTGCCTTCGTTCGCTTGGTGTTCAAACATGGCAGAAAAAGACCGAGAAGCGCGGTAACCACATTACTAATCTCGCCATATTTCGCAATCCGTAGCACTGCATAAAATATGAGTTACACGATATTAAAGTTGAGATGATTAGGGTGATGATGGTTATAAATTCATTCAATGTACGTCATAAATGTAATGGAAATATACACTGTCGTTTTCTCATGTGTACCGACCATTCCGCCATTACCGATAGTCGATAAAAGTATACAAAACGTGTAAATAAACTTGTTCGTAAGGAGTGAACAGAATTGTATTTACGTGAATAAGTATACAGTTGGGAAAAATATGTCTTTCTGATCACTCAGGTCATATTTTTTCTTATGAACAAGGATTTTGTCTGAAAATATTTACGTGTATGTGACATGGGTGCATAATCAAAATTCGCCGTCATTCGCTTGGTGTTCAAACATGGCAGAAAAAGGCCGAGAAGAGCGGTAGCCACTTTACTAATCTCGCCATATTTTGCAATCCGTAGCACTGTATAAAGTACGAGTTACACGATGTTAAAGCTAAGATGATTTGGGTGATGATGGTTATAGTTTTGACTTAGCGCACTCAGTGTTGAATATCAAAATTCACAGTTTAAAAGGGGCATTTTCTCGGGACCATATATGGTCCCCTGGCACTATGCGGGTGTGAAAAGTGAGGGCGCATATATGGTCCCGTGGCACCAAGAGGGTTAATTCATAGTTGCGAAAGGATTGAGTGTTTGTGTTTGTTGTTGGGACGGATGCGTGTTATGCATGTTTAGGGTGTTTTCGGATCCTTCTCTGTTTGTTTGCGAGTGTTCGCGTGCAAATGTACTAATGTTTATGTTGTTCGCGTGCAAATGTACTAATGTTTATGTGCCCTTGATTGTTTGAAGACCTATCCCCAGTCAGCGTCTGAATGCGTTCCGGCATATGCGTGTCCCCATTTGTGAGCGTGCTGTTAGCAAGCATTGCTGTATTTGTAGGAAGCACTGTCGTAGCCGAGTTTGCATTATGCATAATATTGCTCAAATTACTACAAACAAAATCGCTATCCAACGCAGCTGCTGTGTTTTGGGGTACTCCGTCTCCGCTGATCAGTCGTGTGCCACTTGGCGCCTTCAAGTCTGTTCCAACCACATTTCTTCTAACCCCCGTCCTACTGGCTTTTGGACCCTTAACCAGTCGGGGGGCCAGCGCCGCTTTCCTTTTAGGAGGCATCCCTCATACACCAAACAAACGAATGAGGTGAGGTGAAATCGCTATAGAGGTGAAACCGTAAGAGGTGAAATTCTAACCGCCAGACGCGTTGTGTTGTTAGAATGACTTGACGGTTGGGGGGGTAAAAGTAGTGACGTCATGAGACCAAGGGTAGTGACGTCATGGGAGAAATGACGTATGGTTGCCATGGAGAGTATTTTGGCTGGTCTTGTGAGAGAAGAATGTTTGTAAACAAATGGTGGAATGTGGTAAATGGGAATAGTTACTAGTATTTGTTATGCGGAGCTGACCATAAACCGATTTAGCTAAATAATGCTAAATCATATTAGTATTGCTTCTAGAGTGAGAGCCTTGTTTAGATTGAGGGTGGTTTGTAATGCGATGTGTTAGGTAGTGTGTGCAGTGGATGAGTGCATGTTCTGGGGTTTCTAGTTGTTTGCGGTGTGTGCAGTTACCTGTAGTGTGTTTTTTTTTATAAAAAAATTAGGTGGTTATTTAGGTTGGTGTGTCCTGTTTGGAGTTTAGTGATTACTCTGTCGATTTATTTTGATGGATGGAGAATTTTTGGTTTGGTTAGTGGTTTGATGAGCACTTTTTTGATTTGGCTATTTGAGTTTAGATAAAGGTTATGCCATTTTTTGGTGATTTTTTCCTTGTTTACACTTTTAATTTCTGATTTTGAGATGGGTAAGTTTAAGCTTATTTCTAGGATTTTGAGGGATAGTTTAGCTGCTCTATCGGCGTTTTCATTACCGTATATTCCTACATGGGCGCGGGTATCCACAAGAAGGTTATTTGTTTGCCTGCCTTAGTTAGGTCGTTGGAGCTTTTAAGTATTTGATTTATCAATTTAGGTCGGTTTTTGGTATTTTTGTTTTGGAGGGCTTGCAGTCCACTTAGGGAGTATTAGGATTTTTTTGTGGTTTTTGGATTCTTGATTATGGAGGGCTGAGGCCATGCCCATTAGTTCTGCCGTGCATGTGATTTACAAAGTTACTTACTTACTTACTTTGGAGATTTAACGTGCGCTTTCCGACTGATGCGTATTTCGCACACGGGCCCGGCCAGGCCATTTAATGTGTTTCCGAAAGGGGCGAAGGTGGCCTGTGCAACCCTAAGAGGGGGCTTTAGGGGTTGCTTATATATAATTTGGAAATTTTGAGATTTGGAATAGATGCCGATGGGGTTGGGGAGGAGAACTAAGGGACCTGGGTATGGTGGATGTTTGTTTATTTATGTGATTTTGATTTGGTAGGTTATTATGTTTTTAGATGCGTTTTATTAGTTCCGTTTTGATTAAGAATACGCCTAAGGCCTTGAAGTTTTCTAGTTTATTTTGTGGGTTTAGTATTGCTTCTAGAGTGAGCGCCTTGTTTAGATTGAGGGTGGTTTGTAATGCGGTTCGATGTGTGAGGTAGTGTGTGCAGTGGATGAGTGCGTGTTCTGGGGTTTCTGGTTGTTTGCAATGTGGGCAGTTACCTGTAGTGTGTTTTTTTATTTTTTTTAGGTGGTTATTTAGGTTGGTATGTCCTGTTTGGAGTTTAGTGATTACTCTGTCGATTTATTTTGATGGATGGAAAATTTTTGGTTTGGTTAGTGGTTTGATGAGCACTTTTTTGATTTGGCTATTTGAGTTTAGATAAAGGTTATGCCATTTTTTGGTGATTTTTTCCTTGTTTACACTTTTAATTTCTGATTTTGAGATGGGTAAGTTTAAGCTTATTTCCGGGATTTTGAGGGATAGTTTAGCTGCTTTATCGGCGTTTTCAGTACCGTATATTCCTACGTGGGCGGGGATCCCCAAGAAGGTTATTTGTTTGCCTGCCTTAGTTAGGTCGTTGGAGCTTTTAAGTATTTGATTTATTAATTTAGGTCGGTTTTTAGTATTTTTGTTTTGGAGGGCTTGCAGTCCACTTAGGGAGTCGGTAAGTATTAGGATTTTTTTGTGGTTTTTGGATTCTTGATTATGGAGGGCTGAGGCCATGCCCATTAGTTCTACCGTGAATATTGATTGGTTATTTGGGAGTCGGAAGGATTGTGTGGTTTTAGTTTGTTGTGTGGTATGGACTCCGAAACCTGTGTGTTTGGAGGTCGGATCCGTCCGTGTAAATGTGACACCAATTTGGCCAATTTTCGTGTATGTATGCTAGTGTGGTAGTTTTAGCTATGTTTGGGTCGGTTTGTTTATTTATTTGGCTAGCCAGTGTTGTGTCTATTTTGGGTATTTTAAGTTTAGGGGTGAAGATATTTGATTGTTTGCAGTTTTGTTTAAGATTTTTAATTTGGTGTTCATTTAGGTAGTTTGTTATTCTTTGGGATATTGGGGTAAGTAAGGGGTGTTTACGATTTACAAAGTGCAGTAAGCAAGTATATATACACGTAGGAGGCAATGTTTATACAGTAGGGTAGAAATTGTATACTGGAGTAGAGGAGCCTGTTGTGTACACACAAGGGCAGTGATGATGACCATAGGTGAAGTCAGTGCCATGAACAAAGGATGAAGCCAGTAATGTAAACAACGGGATTATGGCTGATTGGGGTCTTTGATGAGTTGATGGTACGCCAGGGGTATGTAATAGCCTTGGTCACGGTTGATTGAGGGCTGAAGACTTTTGATGTTGATGGCTTCTTGTAGTTTCCTGGTCTTGAAGTCTTTGAGGTTGGTGGCGAGGGTTGTGACTCTCTCCCACTGAATGTTGTGGCTTGGGTTGTCACGGATGTGGTCTGATAGAGCTGATTTAGAGTCATTTTTTGAGACTGAGCTTTGATGTTCTTTAATTCGGGTTTTGAGGGGCCTAGATGTTTCTCCTATGTAAGCTTGTCAACAATTGCACGGAATGTGGTACACTGCTCCTGACGGCCAAAATCCAAACCAAAAAACCCACACTGCAAGCATACAAACCACTACTACCAACACCACCCCCAAACAACAACACTCACGCACGCACAACAGTATACCCAGGCTCTGCATGGGACCAAAATCAGCAAGACGCATACATCGCAAACGAAACAAACACCCCACACATCGCACAAACCCACACACCCACCCTCCCCGCCTCTCTCCCCACAATTACCACATCTACACCCGCAAGCAAAACCCAACGCACAACGACCACCACACAACCAGCACCAACACAAGCCATCACAGCCACAAGGGCAACAACACCCCAAAACCTACAGGAACCCCCGAACATCCAGTCAACAGGGAAACTACAGAAACCACTCAGACTCTCACACCCAAACCCAGCATAAAACCCACCACCGAAGAGAGAACTAAAAATAATTTAACAGAAGAGGACGAGTACACATCCTCAGAGGAAATATACGATCTAACCTTGTCAGCCCCCAAAATCAAAAGCCATAGAAAAAAACTCAACCAAAACGAAGCAAGCAAAAAACTAAACCACTTAGTCCTCCTACTAGCTTACATGTTAAAGCAGTCTAACCCAGAAGCCAGCTCCAAAGCCTTCTTTGGTGTAGCACATAAACTAAAACTCGTCACCACCCCTTTCGACCGTTTCAGCAGCAACCTTAATGACCTACTAAAGTAAATACCTAAGCCAAGCCTAAACCAAACATAAATCAACCCAGTTTCCCAATGGAAGGCCTAAACATTTTTCAATGGAATGCCAATGGCCTCGCCGGCCATGGTTCTGAACTTAAAGCTAAATTCAAAATAGATAAAGGTCAACATGTAGCATGTATTCAAGAAACCAAATTCTCACATAAAACTAAATTCAACCTACCAAATTATAACGCAGTAAGAACCGACAGGTCAAAAACCATCCCAGGCAGAACAGGGGGAGGTCTGATCATCTACGTTAGAGAGGATATTAACTACGAGGAAGTTAAAGTAAACACTCCTAATCTAGAAGCTAATGGAATCCAAGTCACCATCAATAACCAAAAAATAAGAATAATTAACATCTATCACTCAACACTAAAACCAATTAAAGATACAGACCTAGACATCCTTTACCAATTAGGAAATAAATCAACAATCTTCCTAGGAGACTTCAATGCCCATCATCCTACCTGGGGCATTGCAGATAAACTAGACAACCATGGACAACTAATATCAGAGTGGATCGAAAAAATGACCTAATACTATTAAACAATAACCAACCAGCTAGATACGACAAAATCCACCACACCATGTCGGCTATCGACTTAACAATATGTACGCCAGACTTAGCACAAAGTCTGATGTGGGACGTCCACCCAGTACCTCTAGGCAGCGACCACTTTCCCATAAATATAACCTTAGGAAATCTAAAAATACCAAATCAAACCCATAAACAGGAACCTAGATTTCAGTACAAATATGCCAACTGGGACACATTCCAAGAATTATGCAACCAAGCTAATCTATACGATTTAGAAACCAAAGACCCCGAAACATTCTGTGAAAACCTAACTAACTTCATAATCAACGCAGCCAAATCCGCAATCCCCTTCAAATCATCCAACCCAGGAAAACCCACCGTCCCTTGGTGGAATGAGGAAATAGAGCTAACTAGACTAAAACGCAAATCGGCCTTCAACAGAGCTAAACGAGACCCCTCTCATCTCAAAACAGCCCATGAACTTAACCACCAAGTCCAAAACCTAGTTAAAACTGCTAACACCAAAAACTGGAAAAAATTCTGTGAGGAGCTAAACCACCACACCGACGCTAGGAAGGTGTGGTGCAAAATTCACGCCATCAGAGGCATCAAACGGCACAAAAAAAGCCCCAACATAAACAACTCAACTAACCCCACCCAAAAGGCCAACAACCTAGCCAAACACTTCTCTAAAGTAGCAACAGTAACTTCAGTAAGAAATTCCAAGATAAACTAAAAAAAGAAACCAAATTCACCAAAGAAAACAGACAAGACAACCTAGAAATAAACCAGCCTTAAACCCTGGAAGAACTAAATCACGTACTAAACAATAGAAAAAAAGGAACAGCCCCTGGCCTAGACCTCACCTCTTACCAAATAATCAAACACTTACCTACCAAACTACTCCAAACTTTACTTAAACTATACAACCTAGACTACCTAAACGGACAGGTCCCATCCTCATGGAAGGAAGCTCTAGTAATCCCAATACCTAAACCAAATAAACCAGCAGATCAGGCTAACTCCTATAGGCCCATCTCCCTAACCTCAAATCTCTGCAAAATAATGGAACTTATGACTAAAAATAGGCTACAGCACTACCTAGACCAAAACAACATCATAAACCCCGACCAAAGCGGCTTCACTCCTGGCCGATCAACTCTCGATAACCTCACCCGACTAGAACAGGATATAAAAACAGGACAGCTAAACAAGCAATACACCATAGACATATTCCCCCCGACTTCTCTAAAGCTTTCGATATGGTATGGCACCACGGGCTAATACAAAAACTTAAAAAAATAGGACTAAAAGGCCAAATAATAAACTTCATCCAAGATTTCCTAAACAATCGCAAAATAACCGTGGGTATAGACCACACGCTATCGGACCAGTGTCCCCTAGAAAATGGCACTCCCCAGGGCAGCATCCTCAGCCCAAACCTCTTCAATATAATGATAAACGATCTATTCGTAGGCTTATCCCCTAAACTAAACACTTCAAAATTCGCGGATGACGGAGCCCTATGGATCGGCACTAAATGCATTAAAATGGCAGAAAACTTAATAAAAAAATCTCTAAATAATATACAACAATGGGCAGACAAATGGGGCTTCTCCCTTAACTCAGATAAAACAACAGGAGTAGTATTCAAACATAAAAACATAAAACCTGCCTTCCCAATCCTCCAGCTAAACAACCAAACAATCAAATTTCAAAAACAAACCAAATTCTTAGGACTCATTTTCGATCAACACCTCACCTGGGAGGCTCATGTCCAAAACCTAACAACTAAATGCAGCAAAGACCTTAACACACTAAGATGTCTCGCCGGCTCTAACTGGGGAGCCTCCAAAGATACCCTCCTCTCACTCTATACAGCACTAATTAGATCAAAACTAGACTACGGCTGCGCCATATACAATACCCTAAACAACTCTCTATCTAAAAAACTTGATTCAATACAATACCAAGCCCTTAAACTAATTACACGCACCCAACATGGCACCTCCTACACCTCACTTCAGGCACTTACAGGGGAGATGCCACTAAATCTACGCAGGGAACAGCTAAGCTTAAATTTCTGGGCCGCGTCCCAATCAAACCCTCTCATCCAAAACTTAATAAACCAAAACATCAGCCCCCAAAACCAAGCTCTAGCTCGTAAACACCCCTTACTCACCCCAATATCCCAAAGAATAACAAACTACCTCAATGAACACCAGTAGTATAGGTAATGGGGGTTCTGGACCACTTCCACTGGAGCCAGATTCATATACCTCTACTGCTACTACAGGAAGTATTTTTTATGCCAAAATGATTATGTGATTTAACGATAGTCATGAGTTGTATTAAACGAAACATCAATATTAATTAATAATGAATAAAATTTACTATAGCCCACGAGGATATTGGAAAGGTATAGGAGCAATACAAAAATTAGCCACCGCAGCTAAGGTATCTAAAGATGTAGCCAAGGATTGGTTAAAGAAACAAGCGTTGTGGCAAATATATTTACCGGCACTGCGTTATATACCGAGGAAGAAGTTTGATATTTTTACAACGAATGAAGTTCATCAGGCTGACCTCTTGTTTCTTCCCCACGATATGGTAAAACGCAAAACGTATAAATACGCTTTAACAGTAGTGGATGTGGCAAGTCGATACAAAGAGGCTGAGCCATTAACATCGAAAGAATCAACAGAGGTAGCTAATGCACTGAGTCGCATATATAAACGCGGACCGCTAAAATGGCCTAAGCTATTTCAAGTAGATCCCGGTCGCGAGTTTATGGGATCGGTAACTAGGCTGTTAACAAAGCACAACGTCGAAATCGTCCGTGGTGAAAGAGAGGCACAACGTAGTCAAGCTATTGTCGAAAGATTTAACCGGACACTAGCGGAACGTTTGTTTGGCTATCAGTATGGGATCGAAATGAAATCCGAGCGATTGAGATCAACCGAATGGGTGACACGATTATCAGCTGTTGTATCAGCGCTGAATAATGAAGTAACGAGATTAATAGGGAAGAAACCATCCGATGCGATTAAAATGAAATCCGTGACTTCCGAATCTTCAGCACCGAGGAGAGGCAAAGAACGAAAACTTCCGGATAGAGTACGGGTAAGATATTTATACCAGCCCGGTGAACTCGAAGGAGGCCTACGTCGCGCAACCGAACCCACATGGTCCCTTAAGACGTATAACATTAGTCGATTGGTTACGAAAGGAGGAGAGCCTATTCTTTATTATCTTCAAGATGGACCGGGTAGGGCATTTGTACGAGAAGAGTTGTTCATAGTTCCCGACGGTATGGTATTACCACCATAACCATAAGCATAGGTAGTTACACCATCATTATCAATCCATCTCTTTGTATCTAAGGGGGATAATGATGTCTTGTTCATTCTTAATCCATATATCCTATGATTGTAACTTCTTAAAGAGTTTATCTCATGTTTGAACGTTCTACCGTTGAATAATGATTCTTTATACTGTTCGTGTTTGATATGCTTTTTTACCACATACTTTTTAGCACCCTTAGCTTTTCTTATCTCTCCATTATCGGACTTTTTTATAGAATACATCTTATGTCTTAATCCTACATACTCCGCTATAGGGGTCCCAGCACATTCATCCTTCATCTTACCTAATACCTTTTTATTTACAACGCTGTGCAGTGGATTATCTTTTGGGTAATCGCTCGTGTCGTACATATCTATTTTTTCTGCCATATCTTTATACACATCCTTGGTTTGTATTTCCATCAACAAAGAATCTGTGTCGGTATATAACACCTCGCATCTATCGCCGTATTGCTTCTTAAGTTTGTTGTAATAAAAGTCATACATTAAGTGTTTTGACAAGTCGAGAATACTCATACCGACGTACACTGGTCTGTTGAATTTTATATTACTCTTCTGCATTTGCAACGCGGCTAAGTTGTTATCGAATATCTTGCTTCTGTTAAAAGCCGGACTGGCTATGAGTTTCCTGAGTCTTCCTTCCTCATTAGATCTGACTAATTTAACATCAACACGCTTCCTTAGATTCTCCATAGTTTTACCAAATAAATGAGCTTAAACAGATTCTTTTCGAAATCGCTGGTAGCTATCTTTCTTAAATCTGTGTTCAGTCTTATATAGGGCTCCATCCAAGGGCATTAATCAAACTTTAGAACTCTGTGTATTTTCTTTAGTTTCATACCTAACGATAGATACAACTGGAGATTTCTGTAGTGAACTATATATTTTGTTTTATCCATCAAATTTGGTACGAGTTTTTCTACGTTAGCTAACCTAGTGTTACCCATCAAGGAGCGTTGATATTCCGACATCCAATCTTTATTAACCATTAATCTTTTGGGAGCTAGCAGATAACTGTTATGGTCTTTATGTAACGAACTTGGATATTCCAAGTCAACTTCTAATATGTACCCTTTATTCGCATCATTATTATTCACATCGATATCATTGACACACTCAAAACCACCCGTGGGTAAAGGTTGACTCATAGCCCATCCGTACAAATTGTTAGTGTCGAGATGTAATATGTGCGTGTCGGGTTTACTCGGATCGTATCCTTCCACTAATTTATTATTAGCCTTAGAATACCTTTTCGCCGCCATCGATATACCACCTCTTAATCCTTTCTCAATAAACAAGTGCATATCGTAATCTGTGAGTAGTTTTAGTTCTACACCGGTCTTCTTCAACAATGCATCCCACGATAGTCCGGGACTGGAATAGTACCATGCCGGGTCCAAGCCGTATTGTTTTAAACACGTCTTTCTAAACATTTCGAATATATCGGCGAGTAACAGTACATCGTTTTTTAAGTACAGATCGTGATAATCGCCTAAATTCTTACAACCTAATTTATCCCAGACCGTCAGAGGGCGTTCATAATCGGTATCTGTTATTTTAGACTCTGTTAAGTTGCTATAGAATGATTCGAGGGGTGGTATTTCAGTTTCTTCGAATCTAGACCAATCATCCATATATTCGTAAGGATATACACCTTTTCTCAGCAACAAATGACGAGTTATCTTATCTGTATATTGATTTGTTATTGCGAAGTCATTGGGAATGTTCGCATTAGCTAAATTGTCCAGGGAAGATAACAGAAACTGTACGGAGTCTATGAATCTAAGCCCATTACTTTGCTTTATTCTAGATTTCCCATCCTTGTCCCTATAATGTATAGGTTTAGTCAACGAGAACGATATGTATTTTTCCATATTATTAGGAATGCACGTTAAACCGCCGTCGGTCTTTGAGATAGCTTGCATAATGAGATGTGAATCGTATCCCCTAAGGTTATGAAACACAACGGGGATGGGTATTGTTTGAGAATTCATTTTTAGTTTCAAGTTACACTCGTTATGCGCGGCTGCCCGATAATTACCCGTGACGTGACAATGATCTCTTACGGAATCCCCATCCAGGGGTTTATTACAAACGTGACAACTCGTTGACTTCTTGTGGGCCCTCCAATCATCCCTCGTCATACGCATGGGTTTCTTACACGATCATTTTTCCCTTATTATTCTCTCTTCGTTTTGTAGATATTCTAGGAACTTTCCCGCTGCATCGGGTCCTCTGTAAATCACAGGAGTGTTTGTTTTCCCATCATACCTTACAACTATATATCCAAACCCACAAGGAATATGTTCTTGAGTTTTGTACGTGAAACTACTACCTTGATTATTATCTTGGTTGGTATTTTCTATGGGTTCAATAAGTGCTTCGAAGTCAGCGTAAATTACGTACGGTACTGGCATTTGATTACAATAATGTTCAAATTTTAATATATTTTTTCCCTCTTTAGGCATATCAATCCTGATAGTGGTCTGTCCAACACCTCTACAGTCTTCTTTATGCGCTTCTAATAGATCTTGTCTGCTGTACCCATGTAGGCATCTTTCGCTGAAATATTTCTTTCTAGCATGTTTTGTTTGATCGTATAATAGCCTGTTTAAACTCTTTATCCATGTATAATGATATTTACCATTGTTTTCGATCAAAAATGAATTGATTCTGGGAATATGTTCTGGAGCGGAGCTTATCCTGTGTACAACAATTCCTTTAGAATGTCCGAAAACATTTATAGCTAAATTATTTTCCTTTTCCACCTTATCAATTTGTGATATTGGTGTAGGTTCGTCTATACCATCGAAGTTGAGTCCATCGTTTTGGGGATAGCTAGAAGGTCTATCCGGATGCTTGTCTACAGGAAACAATGCAGATCTTATCATCATTCTTAAACAGTCATCTGATTTATTTTTTACGTTAAACATGGCTTTTTTCTTCTTATAATACGGGGGTAAATCTAAATAAGATCCACCTTTGAAGGGCATATAATTTGCTATATCTAAATATAAACCATCGATTTTATCCACACCCCAACCCGAACCTCTATTAGTCAAGCGTTCTAAAGTTTCCTGTATCCTCTGAATTGATGTAACTAATGATGCGTTTATAGTATCGGATTCGGTTATAACTTCTTGATTGCTACGGAAATATGGTTTGGTATATTCGACGCTATCGTCTGCGTTACTTTTACTCAATAACATTTTAATCGTCAGCTGGTATTTTATACTATGTAAATCATCTAACTCCTCATTAATTTTACTCGATATGATGGGCTTAATATCGTTAACATCCATGTTGGAATTAATATCCATCTTCCAACCTCTTAGATATTTACCAACGCCGGCGGATATGGGTACAAATATTAATTCTTGTTGTTGTTGATTATTATCATTATTTTAACATCATTATCATCATCATTATTATCTAGTAAAGCGATCAATTCAGCTCTTCTCATTCGAGAATAACCTCTCAGCCCACTGTTTCTCGCTCGAGCTTTGAGTTCTCTAACAGTCTGGGGTTTGTTGTATTCCAAACCGAGTAAGGTAATCAATTCAGCTTTTCTCATACGAGAATATCCACGTAGACCACGTTGCTTTGCCATAGCTTTTAACTCTCTGACAAAAACCATTGTGGTTGAATGGTATATGCAAAATGAGACAAATGTCTAATTGGTTGTTTTCATATATCTAAATACGTATTCTCCCCAACCTATTCCTCTCATTGATGTAATCTCTCTTCCTAGCATAAATAATCTGGTTCCTGACCCTATCAGCACCGTGTTTCTTACATAAACAATAACGACCTTTGACCCCTATCCCGCATTCAGAACATGTATAGTTTATGTTTCCGTGTCTGATGTAATAATTGTGTATACCGCAGTAAATATCAACACAGCGTCAGTTACATAGAGTCGTCTTCCCCATGTGTGTAAATTTGCAATTATTCATGGTTTATACATCTATCATATCATTTGTCTAAATGCAAATCACAGCTACACTGGTGAGATATTGATTTATAGATTAGCTGTCACTCTGACTCTCCTAACTAGCCACAGCTGTCACTGCGTAGCTATTGTATAGCTGAAAATCAATACAGCAGATAACCCAATAATCACAAATGTGACCTCGCGGTTCTTTTGTTCTTCTGACGGTGTATAAAACTGACTCATTGTTGGTCTCGGTATTGGGTCGAGTTTCTTCCTATAAACGAGGTAGTATTCGTGCATGGCAGATTCGACATCCTTAAACGTTTGAATTGAATGTCCTTCCTTAAGCAGTTTTTCATGAATAAAGTCTAATCTCTTCCTTCTCTGCCGCGTATATTGTGACTGAGCTGCTTGGAGTTGTTCCATTGCTATGTTATGTCGTTTACGCTCCTCTTCAACTTCTCTAGCGTTTGATTCCCTCAAACTAGAAAATAAATAATTACTCCCTGAAAAAGCTAGAGCATTAACAATAGCTCCACCGACCATCATCGCAATTGTTGCCATATGTTCAATAATATAAAATATTCAAATGTTTAATTACTTCATTATGTCTTCCGGGATCAGCCCTTGTTTGATGAGCATATCCTTCGATGCCATAGCCAATCCAATATCCAGAACCATCATGCCGATGTCAAAACTATTAAAATCTAGCTTGGGAGCTGTGGCTTTAGTAATCATTTTAGCCATACGAGCATAGCCAATGGCCAAGCCGGTGACCACCGCTGAATGATAAGTTGCGTTTACCAACATTTTACCGTCTGTAACTGGAGTAGTCATGCTTCTTATAGCATTATATGGAGGCTAACCTCTAATTGAACTTGTTGTTGTATCGGGGGTGACGTTTTCTCTTCTCCGGTCTTATAAAAGAACCATACAGCCGCTATACCAGCAACTCGGATTAATATTTGAATTATTTATCAATTTCGCTTTCCTCGCCAGTCCTCCCTTCCTTCCTGCGGCTATTTTTTGGGGGTTCTTAGTAACTCTGGGTTGTTTTTGTGTTTGTGGTGCATCATCATTCACTGGTGGTGGTTCCTCATTCACTCGTTGTTCCGCAATCTGTTGTGCAGTTATTTCCTCGTTCACAATCTGTTGTGGTGTCATCTGTTGTGATTGTGTTTCCGCAATCAGTTTATTAAGTGGGCATGTATGTTTAAATTGACAATACCTAGCCGTTATTAAAGCTGTGGCGAACAGAGCTAAGAACATTCCGTATCTATGATAAAACTCACAGCTCACTGCACTTATAGCGTGTTTGATGAATGGGTCTTTCTCGAGAGATTCACATAAATACATGCGATGTTCTGCCGGGATAGGGAGAAACGTACTAGCTACGACTGTGTATAGTTGTAACATAGTCGACCCTATCGTTTTAGTCATGGTAGCTCCCAGTCTTGACTCGTAACGCGCGTACAGTTTTTTTAATTTCTTCATCGGTCATGTTATCAATTTTTTCGATGGTATAATTTTCTCCCAAATATTGGGAACATTTTCCACCGGCTACCAAAGCCGCGAGTCTTTCTCTATGTTTATCTAAAGATTTATCTACATCAGGCTCAGATTCTTTGAGCATTTGTTCGATGAGTTCATCGCATTCCATAATGTAATACCTAAGGAGATATTTAAGTCTAACATAATGGAATATGGCATATCCAATAAAGCCCGTAATAATGAACTGTTGCGAAAGAATGATGATTTCGAACCACATTTTATGTCCTATTAACCGCTAATGTTCAATTTATCGCATTTTTCGCTATATTTGCTATATTTGCTATAATTTTGCCACATTTCGCTACATTTTGCTATAATTTTGCTACATTTTGCTAAGCAATTGCATAAGCAGCTGGTTGATCGGTTTTTAATACGAGTTTACAGTGCTTCGTTGCCGCTAACAGTTTTCTGACTTTATCTCGTTCAAGCTTGGTATAAATGACATCATTTTCCCGTAAACATTCCTCAAATGAATCTCGATCTTTGCAATGAAACAGTGCTACCCATTTGGTCTGCTCTCTGAGATCTTTCAGGACAGAGTTGTATTTTTGAGTAAGTACCCAAACGCTATGTTGAGTATGCCGAACGGAGAATGCTACATACGAAAGCATATCTTTTTTTTTTGTGAGTTCTTTACTCGCGCTGCAGTCGTCTATTACGAAAAGAGTTGATTCTCCTTTGTATTTTTAGTGACATACTCGGAGACAGTCTTGTAAACGATCGCCCGGATCGACTCTGTGTACCCCGTCATCATTCATTACCCAATCTCTCGATAAGTATGTTTTATTAACGCTTATAGTTGGGCAGAGAATAATAATATGATCGAAAACGTTCCGATAATGACTTTGTAAAATATCTAGAATAAAAGATTTTTTTTAGCAGCCCGTTTGCCCGCATATGATAGCGCAGTGCGGATCTTTAGGTAAAAGATTATTAATAGATTGCTTGCACGAATCTCCCATTCTGTATATTAAGTTGCGCATCCATAATCACGTACAAATATATGTTTAATTTACCAGCTGATTCCTGAAGCTTCGTTATCTGTATGGTGGCACCCTCGCTAGCATTTTCTATTCTCCTTCCACTGCCGTGTAGTTGGTCATCGTCCGTTGTTCGCATGTCGAGCCATAGCGCGTACTTCATGGTGAGGTATTCACCCATCGATACACTTCCGAGAGACAGATCTTTCACGACCGCGTTAACTTCCGGGGAACGTTTTATAGAAGGAAGTTTTTTAATCTCATCTCACTGGTGGTACGCTAGGATTCCTGGGCTATATAGTTGATTAGGAACGCCCTCGATAGTCAATTCTACTTTTGTAATCTTGGGATTGTAGAACTTCTCGGTATTTCTTTTAAACGCATCGGAGGGGTCCTCGACAACAACATTAAAAATACACTTCAACGACCTCGTGGGAACGTTTAGATTAATATTCCACATCGTATCTTTTCTGTCCCTCGTGATCTTTCGGTGTCGCAGCACGCGATCATACAAAATGGCTAAACTTCCTGTATAATGATTACGAATTTGTCTGGCTAATTCTGGATCCGTTATCATATCGTACTCCAGCGAGATATTGTCAATGGAATAGCTAGCATCTTCAGCAGCTCTGATTACTCTACCGTAGTCATTAAAAGTGAGTTTGTATTCTAACCTATCGCCTAGGGATGCTTGATAAAAGGGCATGTGGGAATCTAGAAATTCAAAGTCTAGGGGAATATAGAATCGGTTACCTAATGCGTCGGCAACGGCCTTATCTTTTTCGTTGGTATCAACACCATTTTCAGCGCCCACACGCAGTCTCAGTGTGTTCTTATTACAAATACCTTGGTACTGTAAGTTTTCCCGCTCTTTATCCGTTCTCCAGAGATCCATGTAACAATAGTATACATTGCTATCGTCGATACTCAAAACTTCATTACCGCTAATTTTAATAGCGATTTTCTTAACGATAGCACGACCTAACTTCTGAACGGGCTCCCTGTTAACGTCGGTAGAAGTCAAAATAATCGTAAATGCTAGTCGGACAGTTCCCAGAACTAACACATCGTGTGCGCCGAGATTAGGAAAGCGAACCAGAAGCGTTTGATTCTGATCGATGGTACTAGGGTTATTAGTTATAGTTACAGACTGACGACCCCTAATGGATCTCGAAGTCTACGTTGTGGGTTTAACTTGCGTCCATATTGCGAAGACATTGTTATATTGAAAACATGTACCCTATGTTTAATATAAAAATGACTGATTTTGATATTAATGACTTTGATCTAGATACCTTTGATGACTTTGATAACCAGAATCCAATCGAAGATACTGATGAAACCAGGTTTAGTAGTCTTAACGATGAACTTTTACAATCAAACGTCAATGATTATTACGATGCCTTAAAAGAAGATAAAAATTATGTTAACACAATAGGTCATGACTATTCAAAGTTTACGATAGATAGTAAAGGAATATTGCGACTGAGTGACTCTCCGCATATTGATCTTATGCATTATAGTACTCGTAAGCCCCTAGCCTTGTCTACTATAGCCAATAAACAGGGCACCGCGTTTGTTCGTGATAAATTAGGTTTTGTAGACTACTCGCGGCTTTCCGCGAAGACTACTAAGGTTCTGCAAACCATGAGTGATGAACTCGATAATACAGATAATTTGGAAGCTTCCTCGATGGTGGCCTCTAACGGACTCGGAAAAATGTTAGATACCTACTACGATAATTCTACGTTAGTATTAGGGAATTACGAGGTCTTGACAAGGCAATGCAAACAATGCGGGGAGAACTCATCAATAATATAGCCAAGATATCCGAAATCGATAAGCATATAGATTACGAGAAAACAAAACTTGAACGGGCGGGCGATGAGTTCAGTAGACGCCGCATAGCGGTAAGATTACGTAACTTTGAAGAAAAAAGATCGGCCCGCATCGAGGCTGCTTCCACTAATAGTAAGGCACTTCGTTCGCAAATCAGTCGAATTCGAGAAACTATCGATCAAGTCCTCAACGATGACACAACACTGGCCGATAAAATTAAAACATTGTTCAGAGAACAAGGGATAACAATTGCCAGTATTTTAACCGCATTGGGATTTATTATATCGACTTTGACTCTCGCGTTAACCGGTGGCTGTACAGGTAGTGGCGGATCACCGCCTAAGATAAAAACGGGATAAAAGAGTGGATAAAAAAGCATTTAAAAGCATTAGGTTCAGCACTGGGAAAGCTCGCTGAGAAAGCCGCGGCCGCACTTCCCGGCTCTTGAATTTATTAGCTAAGACCACCACTTGGCTTAGTCAAAACTTGTGGGGGTTGATCGTAGCAATTACAGGGCTGTTGTACGTATTCGCTAAGAACTATTTAACTAAATCAGTTCCCTAACCAAATCATGAGTAAACCAACCGCGACTCCACCTAATACAAGCGCTGTTTTTTCATCGATATGTTGTTGATTTTTAGCCGCAATATGCGGTGACACTTGTGCGTCAGTAGATGGTTAAGTGATAGTTGGTGTTTGTGGCTTGACTATTCCCTTTTCACCTGTGATTGTTTGAGTTATTAATTCGACGTTAATATCTGAATTTATACCTGGTTTTTGTTGATCGGTAGCAATAACAATTTTATTATTATAACCTATCACTTGACCGATCTTAAGTTCCATATTACTCAGAGACATGTATAGTCCCGGCGCATAAACAAAGTCCAGTTTAGATTGAGCATACTGTAATGCATCTTGAAAAAACTTTATAGACGTTGGTATGTCAAATGGTGAATTAATGGCGTCCTCCACGTTTGAGACAAACAAAAATTCTTATCGATTCATTAACTCTTACAAATCCTGGGTTAGTAAAATTATTTTCCGTTTTATCATTAAGAAATTCATTCCAAGCGTTTGCGGTATCGTTCATTTGTACAAATTTTTTAACAATATAAATTAAACCACTCTTAAAACTCATAATATTCCCTCTCCAATCGTTACTATAAAGTTCCCAGCCTTTATAGTAATCACCGGTTTTTAGACGATGATCATACATGCTTGCGTAAAGTTTGCTGGTACTATACAACTTACCAAAATTAACTGGAAATTTATTAAGTACTTTATATACATAATCGCTTTCTGCTTTGACGGATATTTTTTCCTCTGTGTAAGGAACACCTAGACCATGGTTTGCTCCTTTAATATGCCAATCTTTACTCGAAGAAACATGAAATTCTTGACAAATACGCTCATACGCGGACCTATCATAATTATTATTTGTGGAATTCCACGCTCGATCCTGCGGTAATGGAGCACTAATTTCTTTAAGTATACGTCTAATCTGATAGTACATGTGAAATGTTATAACAGACTTATTCAGTTCAAATCCTGGAGCATAAAGAGATACGCCACATCCCGTTGTGGCACACCATATGGCAAAGTTTAACTGATTTTGCCAAAATTGCATCGGATTGTTAAACCAATCGTGCACCATTTTATCGCTAGTTGCCGTGACCCTGTAATTTTTAAAGATATCGGGAAATTTAACAAAAAGTTCAGCACCAGAGGCAGTTACTATAATTGATTGATTAGTAATGTAAGTCGATTTCATATTTAAGTTATGATATAGTATCATTGTATATTTGATATGTATGTTACACTCCTGGGAATAACAAAATGGTCAGTCTATTCAACTGCTTCGTACTATCGATAACTCGGATGGACAACTCGAAGTCGCTCTATGCGATGTAACGTATTACCCGAGGTAGACCAATATAAATGCTGCTAAAGATAATAATAGGATAGTACTATTATCCCCATATGGTACTAGCAAATCCATTACTATACCTGATGGGTATGACAGCGTAAGCTCACTCAATGATGAAAGTTTTAAGCCTAATGGAATTAGTCTCACACAAAATGAGGCGACTGGGACAGTGAAATTCGACCATGAAGACCCAAATATAATCTTATTGGACCCATCAGCTACACTTGGATTTACACGCTTAGTTGGCACAATACACAAGTTACCAGATCAGGAGGTTAAATTACCTGATTTAGTTCCCTATAAAGAGTTGTTCATCCATCTTGATCAAATAAGCACGACGGATAATATTCAACTAGAAAGCCCTTCAACTCTGCTCAGAAGTGTTCCAGTGAAAAATGAAAAATACAATAGTGGCAGAACAGAATCTTTCTCATTATTACAATATAAAAAATTAAAGCGGGGTATTACTTCAGACCTCAAAATTTCTGTATTAGATGTAAAACACCAACCTGTACATATAGGATACTTAAGTGTAACACTCCATATTATAAATAATGGTTGATGCATCAGGCCCTGGAACGCTCAGACAATGTAATACAATTGCCCTTTCCGATCTCGGAGACACAGAAGGATTCGGTAAACCCGGTAGCAATGGTAAGTTATACGCTTTACACTTACACGATAATGTATACAAGTGGAAAGAAGTTATATTCCCGGAAAATCTAGAAGATTTAAGCGATGTCGACGTTAGTAGACTCATTAAAAACACTCCGTACAACATTATTCGCAACAGTGAGAATAAATGGACTATGGTCGAAGCAAACATCAAGTGGCTACAGAATATCGTCATTACCCCACCTTATGTGATGATGGGTAAGGGACATAATTTAACTAAGATAATAAATAGTGGCATCGTACTCGCGGCCTATATCCCGTCAAAACGAAAAAGTGTGTTAGTCACTCCCCTGCCAGAAAAACCAGGTCATATGTTATATAGTCGTCCGGCAATCCAAAATGTTAGTTTAAATTTGGTTGTTGAATTCGATGATATTAAAGTTAACTTGAGTGCAATACCTAATATTTCTACGCTTATTATTGAAGTCTTGTTCGGAGATACACGGGTAGATGCCTTCGAAATATTACTAGGTCTATCGATTAAATGGCTCAAGAAACACGAGCGTCAACGTTGCAGTATTATTCATGTCGGAGCATCACCCGTTGCAACCCTCTAGGGGGTTCAAATTATTAAAAGTGGTAGTATTTCTCTTTCTAAGATATTCTTGCCGTATAATATACATTTGATAAGGTTGATGTATACTCTCAAAACATTTAAGCAAGACCAATTAAAGACTATTATATATTCGTAATATACACTATGAGTTTATATCCAGCACTCGATGAAAAGATGGAAACTGTTGATGGATTTTGATTACATCAAATAAGCGACATAAAACATCGAATAGAGAAGGATAGGGAGTTGAGACTTGGATTGTATAAAAAGTATCGCAGAGCCGTGAATGCTCTGGACGGAGTTGACACCGCTCTTGTAGCAGCTGGCATGGGACTCGGTGTAGCTGGTGTCGGTTTACTATCAACTATAATCGCCGCGCCTATCGTGCTCGGCATGGAAATAGCCGCTGGAGTCTCAGGACTGGCAGGAATAGGGATAAAATTCATTTCTCGTAGGTTACAACACGATAGGTTACAACACGATAGTATTCGAATACTCGCTGAAGCAAAGTTGAACAGCATTGAGGATCATATTTCGACAGTAATGGTTGATTGTAAGATATCCGAAGATGAGTTTCGTTTAGTGTTGTCGGAACTCACCAAATACAACAAAATGAAGCAGGAGATTCTATCAAAATCTCATAAGACCAGTGGTATTAGCGAAGATGAGAAAAAAAAGTTCATAGAACAGGGGATGCAACAAGCGCGTCAATTATTCCGTGCCAAAACCAAAGAACTGGTTGGAGATTAAAAATAGATTGCTTACTATCGTTTGATCACAATTAGACAAATGCTTACATAAATATATATAATAATGGAAAAAACTATTAAATGGAGAGAATTACCACAAGGTTTTATTATATCAGTGATGTCAAACCAACCATATACGGTTATCAATTGTTTCTTATCAATTTACAAGAAGATTGTAGTTATATAGTCTGGTCTCCTAGTAAAATGAACGAAGAACTTAATAAAAATGTTGAATATCGCTTTATCGATAAAAATAATGAAGAGTATTTTTATTACCATTTAGGCTCATCTAAAGCAATAATTGGCCCCAGGTATTGGTGAGCTAGAGCCAATTTAACTTAATCTCATGACTATTGAATCGCATAATCATTTTGGCATAAAAAATCCCCCCTGTAGTAGCAGTATAGGTAATAAATCCGGCTCCAGTGGAAGTGGTCCAGACCCATCATTACCTATACTACTTGAGCACACCCAAGCCAGCCCCAGTGAAACTCTCAGTCAATATTGTCACAAAAATCACTTCGAAAATCACAAAAAGCATTCTCTTTATGATGATTTTCTTGAAGATTCCTATTCCAGGTGACTTGATCAGCATGTAGAACAAAAACTGTAGGTCAGGAAGAACTTGGTCAACAGATATACAAGATAGTTTGTGAGAGCGCTGTCATGCTGCCTCATAGAGCAAGGGACACTAATCACCTGAGACAAAAGTGGAATTCAGTTAGGGCACAATACAAAAGGGACATATACGCTCTGGTCTTGGTATAATGCCTACCTGCTTGCACCAATACATTATGAGTAGAACAACTACACCTAACGTCCAGTGGTCATCCCAGTTGCCCAGGGTATAGATCAGAACTTCACACTGACAAGGCACGTCCACATAGATCCCGTGTTGCAGTCGACTGTCTGAGGCAGTAAGGTGTCACAACTTTGCCCTGGCTAGCCAAATCTCCAGTCATGTCACCGATTGAACACCTTTGGGTTGTTCTGGGTCGAAGGGTTGGTAACCGACCTCAGCGTTCCAAGAAGGCCTTACAAGAAGAATGACGAAGGATACCACGGGAGACAATCAGGTGTTTGATTTCAAGTATGCCAACATGATGTCGTGCCTGTATCGATGCTCACGGGAAAAGGACCAGATATAGACTTTACATTGAAGCTTTAATGCCACAACATCACTTCTTTAGATATCATTTCTGAATAGATGTGAGGGATTCCCTTAAATATTGTTCCTATGTATACTCTGGTCTTCGTAATTTTATAGCCACAATCATGAGTAAGCACTAAAATAAACCCACAAGATGTCCATTACAGATGATTCATGTCAAGCATGTGCACTCTAACACGATCCACTTTCCTTAAAATAATGATTTCAAACCCTGGGAAGATTGAGATCCAACCAATTAAATCCGCATCAGTAGATAAAAGTGTGGGTGACACGCACTTTACAGGTTCATCACCTTGATGGCTGCTATTGGAATCGAACATTATAATGAGGTCTCCTACAAAGCTCTTACATATATACAAACCTCTCGTAAGACATGCCACCGATCAATTGCAAAGTGTTTTATATACATGTAACCCCTAAAGCATACAAGTTAAGGGAACCGGCCATTGGTATACATTATTAAACTGGCATTAAAAAAGCATGTCTCCTTGCCCCTTGCACAAAGTAGTCTTTGCATTAGTCAACCTTACCACCTGAGGTTAGAAATAAAGTTACCTTAGTCTGAAGTTTATCCATTTCAGAAAACAACATTACGTCGGTCTTAACTGGGTGTGCCAACCCTAGTGCTAATCGCAAACATGTGGCTATAAGGCATGCACTACTCGATATACTGCTAAACAAACTTGACAGTTTAATATTTTATCACTTATTTCTGATACCACTTTTCGAGGGCCGATATTTGCTAATTTCGACCCAGCATTTCAGTGAACATTTCTGGCATAAATTCATTTCAAATACAATTCTAATATGTATTGATTGGTTGCTCAGGTAGCTATTAAAAGCAGCCAGCCACAATAACTCTCACCTGCCACCCAGGCAAAAGGCGCCAAAGTGTCAGACTGTGCAAGAGACGTGTGCATGCTTGTCATTGTCAGTGACAACACACAGTGATAGTGTATATAGGTACAGCTCGTGGTCAGAGAACATTAGTCACTCACAAAAATGTAGGTTTATTTTAGTGTTTACTAATGATTGTGGCTATATGGTCTGTCCATACATGGTTTTAAGTTGCTTTTAGTAATATTCCAGCAATATCATTGCGGGGGACACCAGAAATGAGCTTCAGGCATTGTACCATGTGGGTACCTACCGCCCCTGAGGCCAAATACGAATTGGACCGTCGCTGCGTCATGCTTCCATTAAATTGAGTGAGGAACTGCAATGCATTCCAGCACGCGTCTTCCATTATACCATTCGCGATCGGTGACAAGCCGAAAGACGAGCTGACGGGTTGCAGAAAGGAAGGAAAGTGTGTGGCTGCTTGTTCTAGACCGGACTAATGTTGATTTTATAGTGTTAGACCACTGAGATACCATGCCGCAGGTATACTGACTCCGAGCCAACCAGTCCCTGTTTTATCCCCTGTTTGCCGAGTGTCAGACAGGGTAACAATAAGTACCATTTAAACGGTACGGTATGACTTCAATATCGCAAGGCAGAAGTAAACAACTAACTGTCCAAACCATGACAACTCAAACACACAAAATCACGATTCAAAACCCACATCTTGGTTACAGTCACTTCCTGAAAAGCAAGGTATAAGAGTTATCTCCCTTACATCAGTTGATTCGCGTTATCATTAGCGCCACACTGAACTCTTTGTCTGTTTTGTTACAGAGGGAGTGAATTCGGTAAAACTTATTGTCACATCGGCAGTATTTCAACCATATGATGAGTGGGTAAGTCTGTTTAACGCGGCTTTGAACAGTATTCCAGTTATATCACGGCTTAATGTGGGAGGAAAACCCGAAGTGATGCAGGTTTCAGACGTTTATCACTTTGATGAAACCCACGAGCACGGGTATGCTGCTGACAAACGTAGAATCATTATCTGGGCGAACCGGGATTCGACCCAACCATCATAGATTTCTGGCCTGCCTAAGGGACGCAACTCTAGTAGACAATAAGGTTACACTACGCCAACCCCCGTCGATAGCACAGCCACAAAGTCTTAGTTAAATATACACTACCAATTAATAAAAACCAACAACAACGTACATCAAAATTTATCAATCAATTCTATTTATTAAAAAAAAACCAATTAAAATTGAGTTTATGTTATTAAAAATATCCTTTTTGGATGAAATTGATGGCTGAAACATTTATGTCTTGTAGTGGAAATAGCAATAACTGTGATCAGCACCTTTCAACAAATACTCATGTGTAACGCGAATGACCAATACATCGTCGCATAATGACGTCGCAGATCGTCTTCAAATCTCGACTGAACACGAAGTAGGTGTAACCGATAGTTAATCATATTGCATGTCATTTATTTATACCTACTTGGGTGTGCCACTTCCTTTGTATGAGATCTCTGAAGTAAATCTAATCACAGGTTTAAACTCACTGTATGGGATCAGAAGTGGTGTCACAATTATGCTGAGCGATGCTTTAGCTGCAGCATCAGCCATTGTGTTACCAACGATTCCAACATGGTCCGCTAACCAGCAAAGACAATGTGGTATTGGCCAGTAGCAAGATTATTATGTTATTCAGTGATGTCAAATAAAATCAGATGCTGACAACAGGACAGATAGTCTGAAAATAAAATGAATTGCTTATATTTAGACAGTTATAAAAGGATATTTTCTAGAGCTGTTACATTGGTCTTTGATTCGGCTCTAACAATGGAAGAGTCATGTGGTAATCTAGTCGATAAAAGTCTAGATCCAATGACAGTGTCACCATCATTGGATCCATTTGTTGATATTGATCTGTAAGTATTATATGCGCTTCTTAAATGATTATATTCTTGTTGATATTGTAATGGACGGTTTCCGATTTCTTTAGTTTGGTCAAAGTAAGGTTTGACTTGTCCATTGGATGAAATCCAAGCTCCATAAAAATTGGTAAAAAGAGAGATATATTACTGGGTCCAGCAAAGGTACCACCCAATCCCTGTCTCAAAGATTAACCATAATGCTTAATACAAGCAAGTAAGCTTTCTTAATATTCACAGAAAGTATTTGAGACAAGTGAAATTAATACCATGTGGAATCTAAAGAATTCAAAAGATTTGATTGCACTTTTGCAATTTCAGAAAAGAACTTCAAATCTGTCAAAACATTTGATTTCTAAATTTATACACCACTATCCCACATGGCAAACGTTAGGAAATTCAGTAGAGCTGGAAGAACCGATCTCCTTGTCCTACAACGGGGCACAATGACAGGTGTGCAGTAAAGGCGTGACATTCTAAATGTGTACGTGAGACCATATGCAGATGCAATCGGACGATAACGCAGACCTGAATCTGCAAGGGTCGTTGATGCCTTGGTTGAGCAGGAGACCATTGTCCGCGTGGAGTGGCCAACCCGGTCACCAGACCTCAACCTATCGAAAACATGTGGAATGAGCTGCAGATAGCCTACTCACGACGCCCTATGCTTCCGGCAAACTTGGCAATGCTCTTAACGAAGAGTGGAACAAGCTTCCATTGGCAACCATCCAGATACTTATTGGGCGCATGAGACGACGGTGCCAGGCTGTGAACGCATCACGTAGATCACATTCGCGAATTGTTTTTTATTGACAATGAACGTTTGGGAAAATCAGATTTTAGGACGTTTCAGTTTTGGTCAGACATTTTTACGTCTTCAAAATTGTATTGGACATATTACCTTTGAAAGTGGTGATCATAAGCAACCTTTGAGAAGTATACTTTCTGCATAAATGCTGAAGAATACAATCTAACACTACAATCTAATGAACTGAACAAATGTGATGTCATCATGAGGAGAAACATGCATGCCAAAGTTCAGCTTACTCAGTAAGGCAATTTCGGAGGAGTCGTTCATCACGGCAGATTGTATGTCGAGAAAATTTAAGAGCATGATCTATACAAGGTTATAATTTAAAATAAAAACAACAACCCAACACAACAACAAAATAACGTATGTTTTGAATCCCATAAGTACCTAAACACATACCAAATTCCATTAATTTCATATAACAAATGCCTAGTAATGGCACAGATAGATGTATCAATATGTGTGCTGCGGCAACAATACTGAATATCGGATTCAAACCTCTTGAATAACTTCAAGTGTCATCATTTGTTGGAACAAGCATATAAACTTTTAGCTTCATTGGTTTAGTTTCCGGGGAGATGATGTTTGTAGTTCCAGGAAATGTATTTTGAGGGAACGTAGGAGCATGGTCAAAGTGCAAACGTCAAATAAATGTCAAACTTTAAAATATCGGAAAAACGGAACAAATGTGTTGGACCCAACTACTAACTACACTTACCAAATTGCATGACATTTTGAACAAAAAGGCTGAGTAATGGCCTTGAGAACTTTCAGCTTTGAGAATTCAAAGGTGGTCAACGGTTAGATTTATTAATATGTGTGCTGCGGCAACAATACTTAATATCAGATTCGAACCTCTTGAAAAACCGCAGGTGTCGTCACTGGTGCGAACAACAATGTGAAGTTTGAGCTTGACTGGTCCAGTTTCTGAGAAGAATATGTTTACACAGGACACCGACGATAAAGCCATGACATTGCCTCAGTTGACTTTTATAAAATAAAAATAAAAAGGGACAGTAAAATAACATCCTATAATTACATAAAAAATAGTTAAGGATAAATAAAAGAACGTAATTATAAAACAACAACAATTACAACACAATTGAAAAAATCGCATCTTGGTCCCAACCAACTACTGTTAGGCAACTTAAGGTCTTACAACACTTTTGCTAGCTGCAAAAGATGGATTGGCAGGCATAAATATATTTTGAATTTAAATGGAACCTGATACCCTCTCAGAGGGACAATAAGGTTATGC
This sequence comes from Haliotis cracherodii, assembly GCF_022045235.1. NCBI lineage: Eukaryota > Metazoa > Mollusca > Gastropoda > Lepetellida > Haliotidae > Haliotis > Haliotis cracherodii. The sequence continues at coordinate 51,020,596 of NW_027266297.1, read as the reverse complement.
TCGAATCCAATCCTTTCCGAGGGCACAGTCACTAACAATCTCAGTTACTAATTATACAGAATCAAATTATTAAATAATTTGTACAAACAAATTGTTCAACATTTCATGTAAAAGGGGATGTTTACGTGGCATATATTTCACTGCCTGAAGACATGGAGACACATAGTTGGATATATTATTAGAGTTGTTAAATTGACTGTAATTCTGTTATAAAATCAGTCATCTGGTAATCTTGATTTCAATTTACTGGATCCAATGCTAGCAACTGTGTCACCATCCTTGTAAAAAAGAATTGTGTTACGCATCAAATGCTTCTTAACAGTTAATATTCTTGTTAGTAAATTAATATATTTGTTTCTGAATGTTTTAGTTTTGCTTGTGGCACACCAGGGTTAACCCCTAGGTAACTACCATGAATGAAGACCAAAGTATCTAGGCATCCTAGGAACTGGACAAGGTGCCCAGCCTTAGTTCATCCACAAGATGATGATTATGTACATGCAAACCTCAGATCAGACGTTATATGAAATCGGGGCTGCACCAAGTGGGGATGATCAGTTACATAGAGTCAGTTATAACAGGGATCCAGAATAACTTGTAAACTGGACACAAAGAAAGTTTGACAGAACTAATTGTGTGTACGTTCACAGTATACACTGTGTTCACACAGCAACCTACCCGTGACGATCACGGTTAGAATAGGTTTTCAGCAACCCATGCTAGCCCTAAAAGGCGATTATGCTTTTAGTAAGAGGCTGGTTAGGATGTCATCATATTCCATTCGCGTAGATCGATGCTCATGATGTCAATCACTGGATGTTCTGGTCCAGACTCTATTATTTACAGACGGCCGTCAAAAAGCTGGAATATAGCTGAGTGCCGCGTTAAACAACCAACAAACACGCACATAGCAACCAGATCGATGTAACGTATTCAAGAGTATTTGCATGCAGCCGATCTGTCGATAGTTACTGCATTAATTAAATACTAACAACCATTTCATGGCTACTGAACCGTTCATAGAGAACCTTCTCTTCCGCACTCAGATCAATACGAGTACAGAAAGTAATTAACTGAGTAGCAATCAAGTTTGACGTGTGTAAAAACAAAAATTGTGGCATTCTAAACAAGAACACTGCACACACCGCGTCGTAGTCAACAGCCTAATACGTCAACAACAACGGCCGACGTATGAGAAGTTGTTTTCAGCATTAATATTCCAATAGTTCATACAAAGCTCGTTGACAAATATGAAAGTAACTAATTGTCAGCAATAGTTCAGCATTGAATCAGATGTGTAATATTGTAAATGTACAATGTATATGTAACAGCTCACTCGACAATACCATGACTCACTGCATGTTGTAAGAGGTTTATGTAAGTAGATGGACGACAAACACATATCAGTCCTTTAAACATGACCATACATATATAATAGATTGAAGTATAAAAGTATCGAAGAATAATTGAATGTCAATATGATCGACAGTACAGCCAACCACAAAATAACTGTAAAACACTACTTTTCACAATGACATGTTTTGTAAATATTGTTTTAAACCCTAAAAAGGTATTACTTTTCGCAACGTAAAACACCATTACCTACTGACAACAGTAACGTTTAGTAAAGATGTGTTTATGATACAACAGAGATCAAACACCTGATGCAATATTTCTCTGCTATCCATATGTTGCAATATAGAGCAGTGACATTTCCTTCACACAACTCGATGTTTAACACTGAAGTCACAAATCTCCCACTTATATCAAGACGACAGCTCACAAACCGACGACCTAGTGGCTGATCATCGCCGATTCATAACGTCTAGTTACCTTTCACACATTGTAACCACCAGACTTAATATTTTAGAATCGTGTGCGAATATATGTTTTTTAACAGTAAAGCTGGACAAGACAAAATATTGTGCTATTTAGAAGAGGTGGACGTCTGTCGAGAAATAAAAAATGGTTTTATAAGGTGAAAAGGTTTCGACGGTTGAATCATACAGATATCTAGGAATGATTTTCTCATCTAAAGTAAAACGAATAAAAGTATTCTAGATTTGTCATCAGGAGGTAAACGAGATTTAATGGAAGTTAGCCACCATTTGTATAAACGTGGTATGGTGAACCCATATGTGTGTTTGTAAAGATATTCGACACCAAAATACAGCCTATTCTATTTTACGACTCTGCGGTGTGAGGTACATTTAATTGCTTGCAAGAAATTTCTCAACGTTGGTCCCCAAACACCTAATGAAATTGTATATGGAGAATTTGGCCGATATCCGTTATACATAAATGCTGTCTGTTTTGTAGAAAATACTGACTTTAACTTACCGAAATGCACAATTATAGAATTCCTTAGAAAGCCTATGATATGCGTATGTACAATGATAACTGTGAATACCAAACCTACGCCACTACTGTACGCATTTGATTGTTTTCACATGGATTCTTTACTCAGTGTGTTGGAGATAAATTTGCTTTTCTGACACTGTATAGAAAGGTCGCTATTGAACTGTATCATCAATCATGGAAAAGCATTGGTGAAAAAAGTTCAAGATATAACATTTATAAAGAATTTAAAAGTCTAATCGAAGCTGAGAGGTACCTCACCCTTTTAACAGATAGAAAACAACGTGACGTGTTGAGAAGACTGAGAGCGGGGTTGTTAAGGTTGAACGTTAACGAAGGGAGATGGTCGGGGATCGATTACGTTTATGTCATCTTTGTGATCTAGGGCTAGAATATGAATATCATTTTATCTTTATATGTAACGCATATAAGAACATAAGACACCTCTATCTGCCTGAAATGTATTGCCATAATCCGAATATCTATATATTTAGAACGATCCGAACGATGTAAGGTTATTAAGAAACTTATGAAGTTATGAATTGAGATAAAGTTTTGCAAACACTAGAATATATACTATGAAATAAGTTACTTATGAATTCATGTACCATTGTAATATGTATGTGTGCGCTTTATCTGTACATGAGCCAGTGTCCTTAATACGAATAAAGCCCCTGACTTCACTTGGCTTGAGATCCTCAACAGTTGGCTCAGACGACAAGCATCGACACAGAGATCTATCATGACCCGGATTCCAAATGCACGACCTTCATATAACGTTTCAGCTCTGAACCTCACTATGAATATAATTCTGCGTATATTTTTTTCAGCTGCCTATGGGAAAACGTCTTCGAAACTGGGAAGCATCCCTAATCACTTCCATTCATCATGTGTGCAAGCAAGCCTTTAAACCACCTTGGAATACTGAACATTGCCCATTTCCACATATTTCTCAAAAGCGTAATAAAAGATGCAGTGCGGTTATGGGTCCAATTTATTTGTGATCTGTGCAAATTAATGCGAAATTACAGGTGATGTTCCGTTTTCACTAATTCCGGAACACTTGATATTTTAAACGTTTTTACATCTACAATTAAGATTGTGTCTGACATGGAAATCGCGCCATTTGTCATCTGTGCGGATGAACCTTCAGTTATGTTGTTACATGTGAATCGCCACATTTCGAAACAAAAAACGTAACACCCGAACACAACTAATTGTCATTAGTTGCAAGTCGACGCATGAACATATGACAAAGACACTTGAGACAATGCGTCGATTTTCTAGTATTTACGGAATCTCTAAGTGGGTGACAGTCAGGGTCAGGTGGCACAACATTAGAATCTGTTTCGGCAGATATTCGAGTATATGTATTCTTTGGCGTTGACATAGTGTTGTTGAGAGACAGTGTCAGCGCTACCATACGACTGAAATTGTTGCATATGCTCAAAGACCTGGTGGTCCCAGGGTAAAGACACAGTGACCGGGTAGGGAGGGACCTTGTTAACCTTGCCCCGATAGGTTTCTGACGTCCATGCAAGCTCACAGTTACAACTGGTTGTTAGGAATATAAAGGCAAAACGCTAAAGATATCGGAAACTGTCCCCCCAGTTGTGGTGCCATTCATGTTGACAATGCGCCGCTAATAGAGGTGCCTAGAACTTTCAGGGAGATAATGCTCCTCCACACCGCAGAAATGAGATCAATGTCTTTAATCGGCAACAAGGCATACGAACAATGGATTGGCTTGCTTGCTCTCCTTACTTTAGCCTCACAGAATATCCCTGTGATGAGTTTTGGCACCGTGATAAAAGAAGCCATCCTGTGCTACGTGATCTCGGGACTCTGCAAAGAGATCTCATCTTTGAGCGGAATGCCAGGCACCAGGCTGTCACAGGACATCGTGTGAGGAGTGGTACTTCATGATGAATTGATGGGAGCATAGTGAGTGAGTTAGTCTTAACGCTGCTTTGAAGAGTATTTCAGCAATATGACCGGCGCCTGTAGATAATCGAATTTGGACAAGTCGTGGGCGTCTATAAACATACTTTTATGTTTGTTTTTAATTTAACGTCGCAATATTCCAGGTGTACGACGGACGTTCGTAAATAATCAATTGTGGACAACACTATCTAGTGATTGACATCATGAGGATCGATCTACGCCAATGGTATACCTGACAAGTATCAACCAAGCCAGCGAACCTGACCACCGATCACGTTAGTCGCCTGTTACAACAAGCATGGGTTTCATGGGTTGCTGAAGTGCTATTACTCACCCGGTTCTGCAAAGGGACAAACTGAAACGCCTTATTCAGGAGGCTATGATTTTGAATAAGGCCCCTATGACAGCGATGTTGAAAACACAATTTATGGCCAATGCACGTTTGATTTCAAAGTGTCGTGAACTTGTATTTTGTCATGTATTTTGTAGCTAGTAGTAGGAGGCTTAAGACATATGTTCTGTTTTTCGCATAATGTTGACACTGATTTGACCTTTATGTTAGAAACATGCCCTTGAGGTGACTCAAAATGTATTCTTTCCCTGTAAACATCGTCTCTTGAGAAACCACTGAAGCAATGAGGCTGAAACTACCATGCTTGTTCCCACTGATTAGGTGAGCTGAATTTATTCAATAGGTTCGTAACTGTTTTTCAATATATTTAGCAAAACTGAAAGAAACCTTATAATAATTTTGTTCAAAATGTAACGAACTGGCTATACTCCACAAAAAGAGAAACGCAATGGCGATACTGATACACATTTATGAAAGACAAGAACACTTAAATGTTAAGGGAAGAATAAATATGTAATTTGGTACCAAATTAATATTATCAATAGTAAACACAATCTTTTTATGGATGACAACTTCTTTATTATTTATTCTATTAAGATACGACGTTTTGGTATATATTATAGAGGTTATCACGCGAGTGTGTTTTGGGATGGTAAATAGCCTGCATTAAGAATAAACATTGCATTTAGCGAGCCTTGGCTCGCTAAATACATAGTGTTTATTCCTACATACCATCCCCAAACACACAAGCGTGATAACCTCTTTATCATATAATGTCATTCTTTAATTCTCTGAAACATTGCGAGTTTTCCTGGAATGCGCGCATTAATATTTATTACGTCACAGGGTGATTGTGTCAGTCGGACAGTGACAGTAGCCAATATAGTTCCAACTGAAATCTGTTTCTTATACAGTGGCGACAACAATTGTTTTTATATATACTTGCCTTTCGCGGCAATCCACCGGTCTGTCCGCTAGAGTAACTGCCCCTTGTCAAAGGGAAGCTTCTCTAACCCTCGTCTACACCGGTCTGTCCGCTAGAGTAACTGCCCCTTGTCAAAGGGAAGCTTCTCTAACCCTCGTCTACACCCTCTGGCGTATCAAAGGGGCACAACTCTGCACGGCGAGTTGCAGTGCCTTAGACGACTGCGTCCCCCGTGTCACGGCCACGTTCAGACTTTGTTGACAGTCGGCTTGTCTTGTCATAACGTTAAGAAGTGCAGTCAGATATACACACAGGTAACAATTCAAACATATTTCGGCTAAATCCAACTATTATATTTTGTGGAAAAGGTTTCAAGCCGCAGAGGTCTACAAGCACAGATATGGTCCCGCTTGGCTAGGCCTAGTGCTCTCGCAAAATTGTTTCGAAATTTATATTTCCAAAGTAGCCAAAACTTAAAACATGCCCTAGCTACGTCACACTTAGACACTGATTTTCAGTATATTGGACTGTTCTTTTGATAATGGTAGCAATTATTCCTGTAGTTTATCCACATTCCCGATGGTTAATTTTGACTCGATCGCCGTATGACAAGTGCGACGCCATGTTTGTTTATAAACACTGAAAGTAGTTCCTTACTTGACCTTTGATATTTGACTCAAACGGATATCGTGTTTATCCGTTGGCTTTATCTTGCCGAGAAACCTACCCATTATATGAAATAGATCCTTATACCGTTGTCAAGAAAGACTGGAGTAAGCCAGCACAGTAAAGGCTTATATACATCTAATAAGGGTTATGACTGAGCAAACCCCACTCCATAATGTGCAAGGAAGGGTCAATGGACAGTTCAACTTACTGACACCCTTGTTGCCTCGATTGCAAGGCGTGAAGGTAGACGTTTTGACTTCAGGACGACACCTATCTTGCTCAGTGTGCATGAATCGTCTATGCTCACAACCAACAGCACAAAATCCATAGAGTGACATGACCAGCAATTAGCCCATACCTTCTCCCCATTAAACACACCTGGGACATGATAGGGAGACGTGTGCATCAACGTCATAGGCCGCCGACCACAGTGGCTAAACTTCACCCGGCGTTTCAAGAGGTGTGGGATATGCATACGCCGTACGCGTCGTCGAGTGAGTGAATGTTTGACGAATCGTGGCGGTATTCCTCACAACTGATAAAAAACGTCACCTAACACTTTTACAAATTTGTAAAGTTTTTCCGAGTATCCCCTAGTTTTTTTAAAGAGAACATTTCAATACGACAATGCTACATCACATACAGAAGCATTCGTATGTCATTCTTACTGACATTTCGTCCATGGGAAAGAGGTGCCAGTCAGTGACACACGAGATAGTGAGTTCTTTTGACCTTGACATTGTCATTGTCTATGTAATGATGTCTTACTATTGGATACGTGTCCAGTGGTGTCCAACCTGTAACATGCCATCACTCTAAATTGAGAATAAATATACATACATTATATTCGCATGGCTCAACGGAGCATGAGATTTACAAGAGTGGAGTTTTACTTACATTACATTTAAAACAATGATGTACAGAAACAATAATGTGCCTGGTTAAGACATTATGGCAGTAGCGCTGGCACCCGGGGTACCTAGCCTGACCTTGGTCTCTTTGTGACTCCCTCACTTGACTTACTTACTTACTTACTTTGGAGATTTAACGTGCGCTTTCCGACTGACGCGTATTTCGCACACGGTCCCTCACTTGATCGGGACCAAGGCTTATATAGCAAATGTTACATGACCAGGATTAAATCTCTAACATCAACAATACTAAACATTGGCAGTGTTGCGATGCTTGTTGAGGAAAGTGTACAATGAAGGTACAAGGCAATGGAGGTAACCTCTCACCTGGATTAGCATCGGAGTGTATATTCAATGGCAGTTACGTGATTGAAGAGTAACTTACATTATATTCCTTAAGAAGACATGCTATTTTAACCTTTAAAAACATTGGACATAAATGGGTCATAAATTGGTTAACATGCTGTAATTTGTAACACTACATTACGACAGCAACAAGAGATGTAATTGGCAAAGATTAAAGGTAAGCATCACTCAGTGTGAAGCTTGTGTTTAATCTTTACATCAAAGAAATATATTCTTGCAAATTTACAATCAGGCGTGGCAGACATTATAAGACATTATAAATCTCATTAATGGTCATAACGCGGCCATCCTTTTTCACAATTTATTGACGTTTTGCATATGTGAATTTAAGAATGGGACCTCACATATATTTTTTCACGTTTTTACCTATGTTATTAATCTTGTTCATGAATCGCACTTTTACAGAGCATCAGATTGTTTCACTAAAGTGGAAATGATGTCACCGTAGGGAGTCCGGGTTAGAAGTGGTTCCCAGCAACCTATACAACGTTAATCGTAAGAGGCGACTTAAGTTCTATCCGAAATCCCAGGAGATGAACACAGTGAGTGAGTTGGGATTAACGCCGCTTTGAACAGTACTCCAGTTGTGTATATCGGTGTGTCAGCTTAATTTGTGAGGAAAGCCCGAAGTGCTGCAGGCCTTAGACGTTTACCACTTGATGTAACCCACGATTATGGGTCCCGTGCTAACAAACCTGGAAACATAATCTGGGCGAACCCAATTTTGATCCCACAAATCACAGGTTTCTGGCGTATCAAAGGGGCACAACTCTGCACGGCGAGTTGCAGTGCCTTAGACGACTGCGTCCCCCGTGTCCCCGAAAACACAACACCTAAGCACTCACATAATACAAAAGTGCATTATCTATCTGTTTGTTTACAATATTTCAAACCGTCTGATTAACAGACATTCATGTTCCACAACTTTGGATGCAGAAAAGTGACTGCACATATAATGTCAAATCCTCTTGTTCCAGAACTCATCGACCGATGTCTCCTGATAGTTAGGACGCAATGCCTGCTAGGCACAACCCTTAATGCACCAGGGGCGAAATTGATTTAACGAGCAGCTTAGGAAGGGCAACCAAGTTAACAGCAGATAAAAGCTGGACCAGCTCTTTGCATTAGCTGCCGTTAAAAACTCCTAAAACACAATCCTTCACAAACAGAGCCATCCAAAATTAATCATCTCCAAAGATTTCTTAAACACACTCTAGTTTGGCTAGAGATTTCCACAGACTTACTTGTTCAACTGGACCTGTTCCTCCCTTACTCATATGGTGTACTGTGGTCCAGAGTTGTGCGAGATTACCTAACTTAAATGTAGTCTTTTTCGTGTTCATGTGAATATTTAAACCCCATTGTTTGATGTTTAGGCATTAATAGAAATACGAACAGGATAAAAGTAGATTAAATACTCGTATTCCACAAGAATAATGTGCAAATCGCGTCTTAATAGTGATTAAAAAAAAACGTTTATCATTTCGCTGATTTCGGCAATAGACCATGCGGATAAATGTGGCCTTGTTCTGGCGCACTCGTGAAAGATGACTATGGTCGGCCATTTTGTCGGTAAACAATTCTCTGGTTAGCACGATGGACTAGCTTTTAGCTCCTCGATGCTATAATTTGTGTAACAACAACAGATATGAGACAAGGACCATTATACTTTGATGTGATGTTACAGTGTATTGTTATTGTCAACGTGCATGTGTTGACGGGGAATTAGCTCTTGGGGGAATAAAGGACAAAATCGACATCACTGTCCCGGAACGCTTTATGCACAACATGTAAACAATAAACAACAATTGCACAATGAGCGGAATACCTGCTCTGACAACACAAACACAGCAATGAGCAGACTTTCCAGCTCAGGCGTACAAGAGGTGAACGGAGCTCCAGCTCACCTCAAGGCGTTTCCTACGAGCAGCATATCCTGCTCGAGGTCGTCCCTATGCCAGCACTCGGAATACCAAGCCTGACTAACACCCTAGTAACTGTGTAATGGTAGCACATATATAGTAATGAACAACAATGGACAGACAAAGAGACAACGACGTTGCTTTGGACATATGGGCGTGATTAACAAACACAGTTCATGGGATGATCAATTAGGGCAATAAATGCCATACTATAAAAGCAGTAGTTAAAGGGAAGTGATATGGTAGTCCAGGCTGACTGACAGTCAAAATACAATGAAATGTTGGTGAGGATTAACAACGGGGATTAGCGCCTAAAACGTAATGGCAATTAAGTTAAGGAGACATGGCTACAGGGTAAATTGCCCTTGAAGTCAAATGTACTGCAGACAATGGTAGTCATAAATCAGTCGCTATGACATTATAATTTGTTTGGGTAAAGACAGATTAATGGCTTCGGAAATGGCTAATAAAGCAGAAATCTTACTACGTTGCACTAGAATTCACTGTCTTCCTTTGCATTGACATAGCAGACAATGCATACCACATACTGCATTGTCTGTCAGCCATAGTCGTCCATATCAGGACACATGCTTATTAATTGTAAGTTGTCTATTTTACCAATTTAGCTCACCTTCAGCTCTTAATTGTGTACTGTCATAGATAAACTTCCAATTCTTAAAAACACACATTATAAAGACCCAAGTGGCATTACTTCATTTCGGTGCTCAGACGAATATATTATAATTGCAGCCAAACCAAGCTAAATGTCTCAAGCAAAATCAACATTGTATAGACGATGTCTGATTGCTCAAATTGCAGTTATTAAACAGACAATCAGCACGAAATAAAGAACTCTTATAAGTCTTTGCTCACCTGGCCTTGAAAGTTGACCAACGTCGGCAACGTCCCGAAAAAAAATATATTTTCGACTTTGTTTGTTTATTGTTTAACGCAGCACGCAACACAATAATCCAACGATATGACGGTAGTCTGTAAATAATCGTGTCTGGACCAGACAACCCAGTGATTGACATCATGAGGATCGATCTACGCAATTAGGATACGATCATATGCATGAACCATGTCAATGAGTCTGACCACCCGATCCCGCTCGTCACCTCTTACGTAATCGCCATTAACGGCAAGCATGGGTTGCTGAAGACCTATTCTGACCCTTATCTTCACGGGTATTACTCATTACTATATATGTTTCGGTGGGGTAGCCTAATGGTTAAAGAGTTAGCTCGTAACGCCGAAGCCTAGGTTCTTCGGCAGATACAGCAAAATGCCATCTGAGATCGTATTCCCATAGCAACATTTACAGCTGCCTTCACTATAAGGTGTCATGGAAGGCACACCAACGTCACCTGGATGCAAGACTGCAGGTTCTCGCAACAACTTAAGCGGCAACCTGCTTGTGTCGGAGAGTTGTGTTTTCTGAAGAGTCACGGTTTTGCGTTTCCTTTGGGGAAGGCAGTGTATGTGTTTACAGAAGACGAAATGAGAACTAAAGAGATGTTTGTGTACACATGACTGATCGTTTTAGAAGCTGCAGGATCATAGTTTTGGGGGCAATCAACGCCTACTTTGGGAGTAACCTGGTTATTATTAAAATGAGCTCTAACTGCCTCCAGTCCTCCAGTCAATTTCGTAACATCGTCAGCGACCGAGAGAATTCCGCTGTTATTCCGACAGAAAAACGCTTGACCACACAAGCATTTTTTCCAGCAAGCTGGTATCAATGTCATCAACTGGTCAACTTTATCCCTGATTGATCACTCGTGGAACGTCTTGGGCATCGTGTACGTCAACGGCCCCATATAACGTCGTTGACCTTGCACGGGCATTGCACCGCAGAGCTGTCAGTTAATGGTGGTAACACGAGATACTGACTGCAACATGAAGGCTGAGTTGCCATAACGACTTTTGTGACCAGATGCGCAGATAGATCATGATGGCTGATAATCCATTATTGATGTCAAACACATTATTTCACCTGTCTTTTAATGTTGTTTTTTTGTCAAAGTGTTTCAGTATATTAGTCAACACACATTACCTTTTTGATCTATAAATAATTAGTAAAGTCTAATGCGTAAAATTTCTAGAGATTCTCTTTTGCATGTCTTCACATTTCTGTTGTGACCAGTTTGTTGGCTCGGGAGATGTCTTCCTCAAGACTTAGGACATACCTGCAATCTGCATCTTTGGATTGCAGACTGTCATGATATGGGCAGCAATATAATTATAATCCAGATTATAGCTGGTCTTCTTTGAACAAACCAATAGTAATAATGAACCAGTTGCACATAATGATAGTTCCAACATATAAGCCCAGACCACTGGCCCCCTTGGGAAAGCCTTGCAGAGTCACGGCTAGAATATCAAAAATGGTGTGAAAGTATTTACTCATTCAATTCACAAAAAAGAATATTTGTTTTGGAACTAACAATCGACTGTGCATATTATCAAAATCGGGAAAAGTGAAAAAATTCGACAAATAGGTTATCACGTTTAATGCCACATATTAAGAACTGGAAAATGTGAAGTAAGGGAATATTACAAGTAACGACCACGTTCCCTTATCTTTAAACTGCCAAAGGTCAACCCGATAACGCATACCGGACAGGACCAGCATCTCTCCTTGTGCTTGTAAGATAGAGTTTAGGCAAACAAATGTAAGACGTTAATATCTTTATCTGTATCTACAACTGTTTATCATCCACCCATATCAATTCACCCGTACCAAATATACATTTGTACCATGTTAAATCTTACCGATATGCTCTTACCCTTGGAACATCCTGTAAGTCTGTTTGTTTACTGAAAATGTCATACTTGTGTGTATATCTTTGATATTCCCATTGCACCACTTCTGTGTCTAGATTATGCCAATTTTGCTAACTGTATTACGTTTTTTACCGTTTGGAATATGTATTGTGGCTGAACTGAATTTATCTTTTGTGAATGCCCACTCGGGTAAGGTATTAGTAAGAGTGTGTTGGATATACTACATTCAATCTTTTGTAAACTGTTGTATCAAGTTGTGTATCTTGGAATATGTATTGTGACTAATGTAGTATGTATCTTGTGTAATGATTCTGTATTGCGTTCATCTAATGTTCTTCACAAATATGTACTTCTACAACTGATTGTCAACATGCTCTTATAACTGATTGTAAACATATCTATTGTTGACTGATTATATATAAGATTCTATGGCTGTCTAATAAACTGCCTGTTTATTCACTCAGGTCTTGTGTTGTTGTGTGGGTTGGCGGTGTACAGTGGTACCTCTGCTAAGCGTGTGATTCCCCATCTCTCGATTTTATAATATCAAGAATAGCTAAACTGTGTGCAACATTTACATGATTTGCTGATTCTGGTATGTTCCATGAAATAAATACACAGTGTTAGTATATCAAATGACCATTTCTATTCCACTGCCACATGTATGTACGGGACACGGTTGGCCCAGTTGTCTGAGGCGCCCAAAATCGCTGTACAGAGTTGTGTCCCTTGGGGACGCAAGGAACTTATGAATGTGAGTTCGAATCACGATTCGCCCCGATTATGTTTCTAGTTTTGTAAGCACCACACTCGACCCACTCGCTCAATCAATCACATGAATGTGTGGTGTTATTTTAATCATTGTATACTGATGGAAAGATGTAACTGTGCTTCATATAAAGTGGCGTAAATGTGATGTTATTGAAGTAAATATAAGTAAGTAAATATCTCATAAACCGTACCTAAGATTCCAAGTTTTTCTCGAATGTGCACTTTGTTACATTAGGTCTCAAGCTCAGTGATAAGACAATCAGACAGAGTTTCAACAGAGGTCTTTTTTAGGTAGTGGTTTAAATACCATACAGGCGAAAAGACAATTGCCTGCACATAACTTTTCAAGGTAAAAATAACTTTGTCGCGGTAATCCATAGGTTCGCCTCACTAGAGTAGTCGACCTTTATCAAAGGGAAACTTCTCTAGTCCTTGATGTCTGCCTGATCCTATTACATTGTCATAACCAAACGAAATCCAGCCATATGTCCCATACAGGGAAACAAGGATTACATTTTCCGACTTATTAAAATTCAATTATTTTAAATTCATTCGGCAAAAGACCCCTAACCGCAGAGGTCTACAGTCTACAAGGTATAGAGACTGATATACCTACTGTCCTCGCTGAATTGCTTCGAAATTTGTATTTCCGATGTTGTAAAAGCCGCTCATTTACGACCCCATCAGATGCTGATTTTTTTCCATCTTAGACAATTATCCCAGTAATATATCTGGATCCAATGGCTAATACTCACCCGATAGCCAGTTTGTGCAACCTGTTTGCAAACGGTTGCGTCCCTGTATCGGTGGAGGAAGGTAGTCTGGTGGTAACTTTACTTTGACTGATGGTAGGATGGGTCCAGTCCTTTCAAATGACTGGTCATGTGCGTTATCTTCTTTAGCACAGATTTGACCTAAATTCCTTTTCATTTTGCAAATTTTTATTCTTTTGAATTGGTTTTCAAACAAATATGTATTTTTTTGTATATTTTAAACAACAGCTAATAATTGCCCAGAGTCTTGAAGCCCAGAATGCGGTGACTCATGGGCCAATCTGGTGATGCATTATTTGTAATGTTTCGGCTTGGGTATAATACTCTCTTAATATCCTTGGCGTCACACGTTGTAGGCCCACAGGCAATTGGCATCCTCCATGTTGATTCACCATGGTCGGTGGGGAACTAGTAGTGTGAAACACAGCCGATACCACCATGACAGCACACCGATCCCTCGAAGTTTCCATACAGATGATAAGATGATACTGATGGTGAGGAAACTACAATAACAAGACAATGTTATTCTGACCTGGCCTTGATTAATTGTTGCTGAGTCAAGTGAGACACAATTGTCTTCTTGTTCCCAAATATTCCAGTTGCGTTTTATACCAGAAAGGGAGTTATCAGAGACAGAGATAAGAGTTTTGCAGTCAGTTACGTATGCAGTGTAATGGAGGCTCAGCATTTCACCTTTTGAAGAGTTGGACTCTGTTCACCTTCGAACACGTACCAGCTTATGCGTACCTCAATCTATTAACAAAACCCTGTGCCCATTTTCAACACGTTTGGTATTTTAGATGACATGTTAGTGTTATCCAATCAGAGCACCCGCTCCAGGAGCCATTCCCCAAAGGGGAAAGGTCGGGAGTTACAATTACACATCCTTAATGACTTCTAATAGACTAATACACTGGAAATGTTGAGGAAACAGAGCTAATTTCGATGAAATCAAACTCCTAGCTTAAGATTACAATCCGGTGACATTGTAATCTGAGGGAAACATTATTAAAAGATGACTGTCTATTGGATTTATGATAACTACAATTCCTGCAAGGACTGTCAATGGTAAGGCCTCTGGTGGCACAAGCATACTTGGAAAACAGGGAAGACTGCCATTGTATCGTACCAAATACTAACTTTTTTGCAGAGGGTATTACTTTGTATATTGCAATAACACTATTTCCTTGTATCCTTGTTCCACGCACTATTACGCACACTTTGCTTGAATGTGTTGACAGTTTATCTGAACTTGTTAGAACTGCTTTGAACACATAGCAAAGAAATCAGTCACTCTCGTCTATATATCTTATATTTATTTGATTAATCTCTCACTCACTCACCGAGAAATCTACCGATTTCTGATATATATTTATTTCAACTTTATGTATATATTTATGTTTATCAGTTACCATTGAAATTATTACTGTAAACCATCCCGTAATCTGCTGATGCATTCGTTGAGGGACCGCCGTTCTGGAGCTTTTCTCAAAGGAAGTTTTACGGATCGCGTTTTAGTGACGGAATGTACACTTATGAGTTACGTAAATATACCTCGGCTGTGCAATACACAGCGTGTCCAACTTCCTAATTGGTTAAAGTAGGCATATAATTTATGTCATACTTGTCACAACTCTGTCATATCTGAAAGGTACTATTAAATGTTTTATAATTATATGCTAAGGCATACGAATCTTGGTTCAGTAGGTAGGCAGAACAGGGCAAGTAATGTTTGACATATTCTATTTAGATCAGGTCTTGACTGTGCTTGGGTTAACCAACATGTTGGATGTATAGTAAGCTTTCTTACCTTTTTCAAGCCAGACTGGAAGATGTGTACAACCGAGTATGGACTTAATACGTCATCATGTAGTTCCCGATATTAATGCTATTCACTTATTTAGATACGCCTAGAAGCTGAGAAAATATAACAGATTCCACCTTGTGTACATTTGCTACCGATTTTCTTCATTCTCGAGTTGGATGTACCACGAGACACCACAAACGTCCAATATTTAAAAGATTATGTAGAGGTTGTAACCTAAAAAATATTAAAGATCTGTATAATTTTAGATTTATATTTTATATTGGCTGTATATGTCCATCCTTAAGACATTCGAAAGCAATACATAGACATAACTAAGAGTTTCGGTCGAACAATTTATGTGCCTTATGGCAAACAAGATTTATAAACTGTCATGTTATATTTCAAGTATGCCTTCAAGAGCACAAATGCGCATATATGAAACAATGAGCTTGAGCTGTATAGTATGAAGCTCTTCATGTATCGGGTTATGGCCTTTCATACAGTAAACATTTGATTGTTTCAAGGTGTTTCCATAAAATATTTGGACCATTTTAAGACTACCATAATGTCAACTTAAATGGGATCTTGCTCTATAGTATCTCAATAATTCCAAAATAAATCCAAAAGCTGTAGGTAACGGTTATGAATTGACAACTGAAGCCATATTCATGTATCTTCATGTCTAGGATCTATACAAAGATAAAGCTAAAACACTGATGAGCAAACACCGTATTTCATTAATAAAAACAAGTGGAAAAGAAGACAATAGAGCCACAAAGTTCTGAAGCGCAGAGGAATGTTTATTAAATAGGATATGTTACTCCTCAAAATATTAAACGCATAACCAGATTGTGGGAACAAAAATATATGTGATAACACTTGATGAGTGATGACATTTTGCAAACAAAACTACAATGGCACGGCGTGTCGAATGTAAAACGACAAAGGCCATGAGAACCTTTTGGCTCAAGTACTTCTTGGCACCTACTATCCATAGACTAAATTAACGAATTACGAGATGGGGAAGGTTAGTCTGTTGTTCAGAGTGACGATGTACGCGGCGTTTTACACCTCGACCTAGGTAGTCCATCGGTTCAAACCTGGCGATTCGAGGGCAGGTGAGGAACTGTTTGTTAATGGTAACATGTTATTGATGATGTGACGTAATTTTCCTGTGGTACAAGAGATGGGCTCTGGGACACATGCCTTGGCTAATGCAGCTTTGGGACACATGCCTTGGCTAATGCGGCTCTGGGACACATGCCCTGGCTAATGCGGCTCTGGGACACATGCCTTGGCTAATGCGGCTCTGGGACACATGCCTTGGCTAATGCGGCTGTTGGACACATGCCCTGGCTAATGCCGCTGTTGGACACATGTCCTGGCTAATGCGGCTCTGGGACACATGCCCTGGCTAATGCGTCCCTGGGACATATGCCCTGGCTAGTGCGGCTCTGGGACACATGCCTTGGCTAATGCGGCTCTGGGACAAATGCCCTGGCTAGTGGGGCTCTGGGACACATGCCCTGGCTAATGCGGCCCTGGGACACATGTCCTGGCTAATGCGGCTCTGGGACACATGCCCTGGCTAATGCGGCTGTGGGACACATGCCCTGGCTAATGCGGCTCTGGGACACATGCCCTGGCTAATGCGTCCCTGGGACATATGCCCTGGCTTATTCGGCCATGGGACACATGCTCTGGCTAATGCGGCTCTGGGACACATGCCCTGGCTAGTGCGGCTCTGGGACACATGCCTTGGCTAATGCGGCTCTGGGACAAATGCCCTGGCTAGTGCGGCTCTGGGACACATGCACTGGCTAGTGCAGCTCTGGGACACATGCCCTGGCTAATGCGTCCCTGGGACACATGCCTTGGCTAATGCCGATTGCAAGCCTCCTGCTTCCGACAATGGCGTTCTGTTGAGGTTCAATTAGTTTGGTAACAAAAGACACTTACTGTTTAGTCGCAAACCCCTTTCACATATGAATGTTAATGTCACCTACATGTATGCATTTCTTGTTTTGAGGACTATTTATTCCGTTTTTGCGATATTATGTATAGGTAATGGTAAGCTAAATGCTCTCAAACGGCTTCCTCACCCCTGTAAACATCTTCTCCAGAAATATTTTAATAATGGCAATATATTTTGTTCAAACGATTGTGATTTTATTGTTGGTTCTTTTGTTAAAGGAATTTACAATATCAAATCTAACAAAAAAGTTTTAAAATCTTATTTTGATTAACCACAAGGCGTAGCAATCTAAAATATACTGAACGGCATTGAAAACGCACCACCATGAAAATGGATGTATTTTTATCTGGGCTTAAGTCATATGAAAATATATAAGTGAATGAGTAATATACGACGTTCTGGACGAAGCATGAAGAAGAACAGCTCGTCAAAACACATTCCTATTTTTTTTGTGAGCGACATCGCCAAAACGCAACAATTGCGTGCACATCATGGAAAACGTGTTTTGTTTCACAGGAAGCATGCAGAATAGGGCTATAAAAGACAGACATAAAAGCCACATCACTTGTTGCTGCAGACGTACAGGGTACTGACACGAGAAATGCCAAGATTAACAGCAGAGGAACGTGAACCTGCTTGGGCATGCTTCAAGTTTTTACGTCAAGTAGAGTCGTTGCACAACGGTTTCAATGCCATCATTGAACAGTCCTCAGGCTACTGAGCAGATCCCAGCAGACTAGAACCACCAGAGATCGACCACGTTCGGGTCAACGTCGTGTAACTACACCACGTCAGGATCGCCATATTCATCGTCGGCATCTTCGTTATCCTATACTTCCGGCTACCAGGACTGCAGCAACCCTACAAGGCCGACGGGGTTTGATCAGCGCTGACACCGTACGTCGACGTCTCCGCTCTGCAGGGCTACGTGCTCGACGTCCATATGTTGGACCCATACTCACTGATCGACATCGAAATGAACGTCTGCGTTGGGCCAAAAGGCATCGTCATTGGAGATTGCGGCAGTGGCATGGTGTGCTGTTCTCTGATGAGTCCCGTTTTCATTTACGGAATGCTGACGGTCGACTGCGAGTGTGGCGTCGACGTGGAGAACGTTACCACACTGACTGCGTTGTACAGACAGATCGATGGGGGGAGGGAGCGTCATGGTGTGGGGCGGCATCAGTCATAACCATCGAACAGAGCTCCTTTACTACAAGAATAACATATTGGCAAATAGGGTCATCCTATTCTTTCATCAGCACCAGGATATGCACACCTTCCAGCAAGATAATGCAAGAGCGCACACAGCACGTGTTTCAACACAGTACCTAGCGAACAATAATGTGCCTCTGCTTCCATGGCCAGCCCTGTCACCCGATCTATCGCCAATTGAACATCTATGGGATTACCTGAGTCAACGCCTCTCACGTCGTCCGCAAGTACAGAACCTGATATGATCTTGAAGATACACCACGTCAAGAGTGGAATGCCCCAGAACACTATTCGCAGACATATTCGATCAATGAGAAGACGTTGTATGGCCTGTGTTGCCGCCAATGGCGGACATACCAGATATTGACTTTTCATTTTAACCCTATGTGTCTTCCTTACACTGATGACGTAATTGTAATTACTGTGTGGTATTCCTGTTTCCTTTGTCGTCTTTCATAATAATCCGTCTATGTCTGTTCTAATCAAAATCGGTCATAGCTTAAGTTTTTTTGTGTAATATTTCAAGATTTATTGCTGGTGCGTTTTCAATGCTGTTCAGTATATATTGTATGCATGGTTATGCCTATAAGTAGATTCATGTTTATTGACGGAATACAATTTCGATGCTGTAAACGATGTTGCAAAACTATTTTTCTCCTCTTCTCAGAAAGCATTGCATTAAATGTTCGAAAATAATGTTGACGTACACATGTTTTCCTTGATAGGTCGACAGATAATAGCGGACCACTAAAGAGTGTGCACGTGGTTACAATTATCTTAAATAGTAAATGTCGTAATATATCCCATATAAAGGCTTCGGGCAAGATTTCGTGCGTGTACATGTGATGTAACATTTCTTGGTTCGGAATAATATTATCAGATACAACAGACTTGAATATTATTTTCAATTATTATACTTTATGGGTATGTATTGCTGAAATTTGATCTGTTCGTTCATCATCAATATTACGCAGACAAATATTTGAGTAGCTCTTAAAATGTTGATATTTGGTTATTTTAAACTACTTTCGAAACATTATTTAAATGTTCTGCAGATTAAAAAAAAGATATTGGCCAACTTGCAGATGAACCATTTAATTTTAGAATTTATTGTGTGTAACACCATGGCCTTATTAATGCTTTCAAAAGCAGGCAAGACATATTACAAAGTATAACTCTTTTGCCATGAAACATTTATCAAGTCAATTGTGTACGAAAATATCAAAAGTAGAGTGACTTCATTTTATCATAGTCATGCGTGATTTATAATTTCGTAAATATCCGTTCTGCATAATACAAATAGTGTATAAGTAGTCAAAGGTTTAACATGTCAAAAGATGCTATCACAAACGTTGCTGTCAGTATTGATATTCAAATATTTTCTGCTCACATACTACGTACTAAACATTAACACTAAAATCTAATGATTTGCACAACATATGATGTCATAGTAAGCCAGAAAGATACATACCAACCTTCAGCTCCGTCCGTCTGGCAATTTGACAAAAGAAGATGTTTACAGGGCCAAATATGAAATTTGAGAATATGGAGGTCAGTTGTGGGTTTAATCATTGGTGTATGAAGTTTGAGCATCATTGGTTCAGGGGGTTTATGAGGAGAAGAGGATAATGAAGCGCTGCCTAGTTAAACCCACCCAGATCTTTTCGGAGAATGTGAAGACCTCAACACTGCAGCCTTCTGCATTACCCAGATTGTCAAGAGGGCTGTATTTCTTGCAGCAAACCCGGGTACTCTCCCAGTGTCAGTCAAAAGATTGGGAGGTACCAAACCTAAGGGCCCTTGCCCCCTCTACACGCAGTCCAGACAATGAATGGGACTTCTCCCAGGAAGCGCTGCCTATTATTATTATTATTATTATTATTATTATCGTGCAATATTTCATGTCAAGGGTAAAGGTTATCTTCTAAGTCTCGAGAAGTTTATTTCTGTAGGTGACTGGAACCTGGTACTGATCGACAAAATAGTGACGTATGTTTAAGGTTGTAAAGTATATATGCCATGTTCTCTTGAATGACATTTTCTGCACCCGTTACAAAAGTCATGTGCGTGTAGTGGTTATAGGGGCGATGGGGTAGCCCAGTGGTTAAAGCGTTCGCTCGTCACGCCAAAGACCGAAGTTCGGTTCCCCACATGGGTACAACGTATTGAGCCTATTTCTGGTGTCTCCCGCTCTGATATTACTGGAATATTGCTGAAGGCGGGATAAAACCAAACTCATTCACTTACTGTGGTGATACTATGATCTGAATACTTATGTATGACAAGTGTGACCTACCTCCAATGTTACGTTGAATTCTATCAAGGGACATCATAGTGGGCTTATATAATGAATAACCCACTGGAATGTTATAGAAATAGATGCAACTATATATCAAAATGCAAGGACAATCACTCTACTACAATAAAAATGCATCTTCACAATAACAATTCACAAAGTTCACTGCAGTAGGATGACGCTGTAACTAAACAAGCTATTTTTTCCCGATAAAATCCCAGTAGGTAATCTTCTTAAATCTATAGACCTGGGAAGCTGATCTACAGATCTCTTATTGTCGGTCGTTGAAAATATGTGTTAGATCGTCAAATGATGCTGTATAACACATTGTAATATATTATTCTGTAAAATCACACCGAAACGTACAACATCAAAAGCTAAGCAGGGGATATAGATTCAAAATGTGTGAAAGGATCAAGGTAATTTGATAAAAGTAAATCCCGATAACTATTATATCAATATTTGATCATTATATAAAAATGATCGTTATCGTTATTTGAACATTGCAACGCACATGAATAATGAATGTTATTGTATTAATTATGGTTGTTGGTACATAAAGGACCATGCACGTTAAGAGATTCAAATACACATAGATTCAGATACGTCTGTTTACACCTGATTGGTTTCGATTTAGTTCTATCTGTGATAATATACTAGTAATTAACCTTGAAAAACGTACATCAGATTAATAGCATTTTTTTACATTTTAAAAGTTTCAATAAATATTATACTTAATTGACTTTTAACTTTGCATAATAATCACCTTTCAGTCCATTTGCAATGGGTATGTCAAGAGACAACCACTTAAATACGCAAATATCTTCTGAAAAAATACTTAGGACAAACGTCATCTGTAAGAATGAATGTACTCTTACAGAAAACATTTGCAATACACACCAGTTAAATTTACTTCGTACAAAGATTCAACTTTGAGCCTTATATAACTTTTGACGAGAATATTTTGTTCTAATGCCATACAATTTTTCCAATGCAGAAAAACACACACAATAAAAGCTTATTGATTTAAACACACAATCAAAATTTCAGCTTCCTTATTATCAGTCTGGATGAAAACAGAGGAGAAACAACCCTGTTGTTTGGGATAATTTAAGAGTGTAACAGTGCATTTTGAGCAGAGACGATAAATAGTACAGCTAACTTGGAGTCATGTCAAAAAGCAGTCCATTTGCAATGGCTATGTCAACAGACAACCACTTAGATACGCAAATATCTTCTGCAAATATACTTAGGACAAACGTCATCTGCAAGAATGAATGTACTATTACAGAAAACATTTGCAATACACACCAGTTAAATTTACTTTGTACAAAGATTCAACTTTGAGCCTTATATAACTTTTGACGAGAATATTTTGTTCTAATGCCATACAATTTTTCCAATGCAGAAAAACACACACAATAAAAGCTTATTATTTTAAACACACATGCAAAATTTCAGCTTCCTTATTATCAGTCTGGAGAAAAACAGAAGAGAAAAAACCCTGTAGTTTGGGATAATTTAAGAGTGTAACAGTGCATTTTGAGCAGAGACGATAAATAGTACAGCTAACTTGGAGTCATGTCAAAAAGCAGATTCAAACATCAGATGTCATCAGTGGTGGGAACAATTCAAGACAGGCTTTGTAAATTAGTATTTGGTCTTAAACGCCAAACCCCGAATACAGCTGCGAGTGGGGAGGTTGGGAGATTTTCTGTGAATATTTTTCAATATAAGAGAATAATCACTTATTGGTTGCGATTGCTGAGCCAAAAATCAAATATACTCTTCAAAAAATGAAACTTGACATAGATGTAAAACCTTGTTTTGCCAAATATCTAAAATAATTACATTAAATGAGAACCAAATAAGTCAAACAGAAAGATGATGTGTCTATAATTCGCGAAAACACATGCAAAACATGTAAACGTAGCGTTTGGGGATCAATTTTACAGCTTCATCCAAACGCAACCACCTGTAAAAAACAAGTGCCGCACAGGATCCTGCATTTAGGCATGCAGGCCCCCCTGCTGAATGGGTATAAAAATCCACATCAACGGCTGTTCATGCAGTCCTTATAACGGCAGTAGAGGCGGTGACAGAATGCCAAGACTGAATGCAGCTCAACGGAACAACGCCATTGAGAGATTACAAACTGGAGCAACTCAGCAAGAAGTGGCCAGGCACTTTGGCGTATCCAGACAAACAATCTCCGCACTGTGGACCCGATACAACAACACCAACAGAGTTGACGACAGACCAAGGTCAGGAAGACCAAGGGTGACAACCCAAGCACAAGATCGATACATCCGGCTGCGACACCGCCGAGACCGCACTACCACAGCCACGTCTACAACCACACAGATCCCTGGGGTACGCAAAATATCAGATCAAACGGTGCGCAACAGACTGAGGGAGGCTGGACTTTTGCACGAAGACCTGTTCGACGTCATGTATTGACCCCACGTCATCTGGCGGACCGTCTGCTTTGGTGCCAACAGAGGGTTAGATGGGCACGTGCAAGGTGGAGAAATGTACTGTTTACTGACGAGTCCCGTTTCCTACTCACACATGCTGATGGGCGCGCACGTGTCTACAGATGTCGGGGTGAACGTTACGCCCCCAACTGTGTGCAGCAGCTTGTCCCATTTGGCGGCCGGAGTGTCATGGTATGGGCCGGAATTCATCACGGTGGTAGGACGCCTCTCGTCTAGGTGTCTAGGTGACACGATTAATGTTTTGAACATTATGTACATTGATCTTCAAACTGTGTTTCAATTATGTTTTTTGTGTCCTATTTTGACACAATCGCATTATATTACATTTTGAAAGTCAGTGTCAAGTTTCTTTTTTTGAAGAGTATATTATTCTTAAGCATGCGTATCACTTCGAGATCAGTAAGGACGAAATGGGGGAAAATGCTGGGCTTATGATGTTACAAATTGTATGGTTTTGGAGAAGTTTGGATCCATCAAGGGGTTGGCTATTTTGATTTATTTATTGACCAATTTGTAAAACGCTGTAAAGATATTGATGTTCAGATATGGAACGATAATATCACAGCTTCTCCAAACTTAGACTTCTACAGGCATGTTAAAATAGAATATGGTTTGGAAGATTATATTTTTCGTATTCACAATATGAACTATCTTAAATCTTTGGCTAAATTTAGATGCTCTAGTCATACTTTAATGACAGAAATAGGTCGACAGTACAATATTCACAGAAATTTTAGATTCTGTCCATTTTGCATAGTTTTAATAGTAGAATCAATATACCATTTCTGCCTCCAATGTCCATTCTATGCAGATTTAAGAGACAGCATTTTACCAAAGTATTATTGTGTCCATCCAAACCAGCAAAAACTTAAAATGCTATTCTCAAGCTCGAATCCGCCTTTACTTAACAGTCTAGGAAAATATACTTTCTTAGCACTTAAGAAACTCAATTGATATTTTAAAGATGTCATTAATTATCCTAAGTAGTAAAACTTTTCACTATTGTACGTCATAAGGCAAATATTTGGAGCTCTCTGTCAAATATATATGTGTGTGAGTGTATACTTGTATAATGGGCCGGTGGCCTCATTGCGGAATAAAAAACATCATCAACAAGCACGTGAAGTTTCAACTTCATTTGGTTTAGTAGTTTTTGAGGATTTACTGTGAGGGGAACTGCATTTTGAAAGAATTTAAGGGTATCGTCCAAACTGCAAAGTCAAATGAAGGTCAAACTTCAAAATATCGTAAAAACGGAAAATACACTTAAACCCACACTTAACTGAATAAAAATGGCTTGACTAATGACCACATTTAGCGTTTTCAATATTGTGAAAATCGGATTCAAGCCTTTTGAACAAATTCAGGCGTCATAACAGATGGGAACACGTATATGAAATTTCCGCTTCATTTTTCACTCAAATTTATTTGTTAGCATACCAAAAGAATCATACAAGGAAAGATAGTTGAGACACAAGCCCATTATTCTGAGCTTTGAAAAGAAGATTCTTGCACTAAATTTATTTATAACTTAAAAGGGACCCCTATCACTAAAGTGAACAAAAAATGGCTCCTGGAAACTGAATGTGATGCAATTTAGAGTTTAAAATCATGTAACTGGCGACTATATCTGTATGGTGTAATGACAAATTACTCATTGCAACTGTAACAAACTGTAACAGTACCCATTCAAGCACGAATTCATAATTTGTAACCGATATGTCGCGGAAATTACATGAAATTAATTTAATAAACCGAGGGCCAAAAGAAACGTTACCAACATTAACTGATTTGCCACTTTGAAACAAAAATGCCAACCTGTTCAAAAACAGTAAAGAACACATCTCACGAATACAGCCTTCATGTTCTCTGTCGTTCTTTGCACGTGCTTTGCGGATTTGGGGAGATATTGGTGCTTTTCAGCAATTTTTTAAAACATTCTTTCCCAAATTATCGTGCAATTTCCGGGTATAAATTACGCACGGATCTGTTCCCTATCATTGGTTGCGATGATTAACACCAACCAACATGCCAAGACTGACCGCTGTCCAGAGGGAGAAAGCCATTGGTATGCTGCAGATGGGAGCGACACACAGAGCGGTTGCCATTAACATGAACTGCTCCAAGATGACCATTACCAGACTGGTCGCACGTCTCCGACAGACTGGCAGAACCGCAGACAGACCACGGTGTGGCAGACCAAGGGTCACGACCCCGCAGGATGACCGCTTTTTGCGGGTACTTCATCTGAGGAACAGATTTCTTACTGTGACGTCATCAGCTGCCAACAGCTTCGGACATCCAGTCAGCAGACAAACAGTGACCAGACGACTACGACATTATGGTCTAAGGTGCTTAGGGCCCTTTTAAGGGCATGACCTTGACCCGTCAACATCGACGTGCCAGATTGACGTGGTGCAGGCAAACTCAGCGATGGCAACAAAGGGAATGGCATCGAGTGCTGTTTAGTGACGAGAGCAGGTTCCAACTCTTCAAACCAGATGGGCGGACGCGAGTTTATCGACGACGTGGTGAACGTACGGCTCCTTGTTGTGTCCAGGAGGTGGAACCTTACGTGGGCGGAAGTGTGATGGTCTGGGGCGGCATTTGCGGGGTCGAGAAGACGGAACTTGTCATCATCGAAGGCAATCTGACAGCACAACGCTACTTTGACAATATATTACGGCCAGTGGTTCTTCCTTTCATCCAGCGTCAACAACGGACGGTGTTCCAACAAGATAACGCCGCACCCCATAAAGCCCATATTACTAAAGACTTCCTCAACGCCAACAACGTGACTGTCCTGCCGTGGCCAGCTCGATCACCAGATCTGTCACCCATAGAACATCTCTGGGACCAGCTGGGGCGTCGTCTTCGGAAACGTCAACATCCTCCCTTCACGAGACAAGCGTTGATCGTTGCCCTCCGTGAGGAATGGAATCGGATACCTGCAGTCGATGTGAGGACGCTTGTCTACTCAGTCTAATGCCGCATTCGAAGATGCATTGCCACTCATGGAGATCATATCCCGTATTGAATGGTCTGGGCCGTCGTCACCTTAAAGTTGTAACCAATGTTGTTGATCGAATACTGGACGAATGATCCCTTGTCAAGAAATGTTTCTGTTGGAGGTCAAGGACTTTGTTGTTGAATTAGTAAATTTGCATTTTACTGTTCTGAATGACGAATTTCTACAATACAATTGTTATTGCTGCTTCAAATTGTGTTGGTCATATTTTATCCTAGAAATATCGTTGGTAACGTTTCTTTTGGCCGTCAGTTTATAAGAATAAACTTTTCTAATATGTGTTGTGATAAAATGAATAGCTGAGACGAAAAAAGCGAAATTAGTTATCTCAAAGATTTTAATCTTTTTGTATATCAGAGATGTTTAATGTTTACAAAAACAATAAGCGGGTGGTACTTAATAGCCTCCATGATACTAACGGAATGTACTATAAATCTAAGAACTAGAGTTACGGTTCTTTTTCGAAGTAGTTCCCATTTTCTGCCAATATAGAATCCTTTTAGAGGACAACAGTCGGCCGTGATGACACGAGTCGTTGGTCACGAATGATTATTATATGAAGTCAAGTTTAATTTACAGTTTACCAGTCTAATGTTCTCTGCAGTGTCTCTAGGATCTTCCCAAAGATGATTTATATTCTGGTTGTAGAAATCATTGTGTTCTTCTGAAACATTGAAACAGTGCCACCTGATCCACAAATAGGAGCACAGCAAAGTATCTTACTTGTACATGTACATGTAGTTGACAGATCAAAATGTGAATAACACATGAATTGCCATAAGGTTTACACGGTATTCCATTACTTACGAAAAACGGACGCTCTGCATCATTATTAAATACTGGTATGTTATAGTTATTTTTTAAAGGACCGTATCTTGCTAGTCATTCTGCAATTTAAATGACCTGTCACATGTATCTTCGATCGGCAGGGTGAAAGTTAATTTCAAACATCAGTTGATGTCAGCATGAGTTTCAAATATTGTATGCATATGCATCACCAAACTGAAATGCCTATTACGATTCCTTGAATTGTCGCATCCATTGTCCATTATCAGATTCAGCTTTCTGTGTCTTGGGTTAATCTCAGAATATATATTACTGTTCGCAACAAAACATAAATAACATAAAAACAAACGATAACACAATATCTGAGCATGGCATGATGTCACCGCAAGAAAAAGAAAACCTGATACATTTCTAAGTTCAGGTTCTCCAGTTCGGCAATTGTAGAGAAGATATTTCTCGCCAGTAAAGATCGACCATTAATAGGATTATCAATATGACTGCCATGTCGCCCATATTGAAAATCGAATTCGAACCTCTTGAACAAATGCACGTGCCATCATTAGTTGGAACAAGCATGTGAAGTTTCAGCTTCATAGTTCCAGTGGTTTCAGAGGACAAGATATTTTCAGAGCCGAAGATCCATTGTGATGCATGGTTAAAGTGCAAAGGTCACAGTTGTAATTGTCTAGAAAAAACGGAATATGCGTGTTAAGCCCTTGTAAATCTACACAAATACAACATTCGTTATATTTGTGGGTTGAGAGCTGTCCATAAAAGGACTTTTTCAATATGGATGCCATAGAACTGAACAAATGAAGTCATCATATCATTAAGGCCATGACATGAACAGACTTTACTTTCAGTCAGGTATTTACATGCATTTGGTAAATGTTACTAAAGCTCAGGATTAAAAAACTCATTGTCTTGACTAGTTCAAAAAAACGTTTTTCAAAAGGAGTAATCAAATAACCAGAGAAAGATATATGTTTTAATTTCACTTAAACCTGTTGCATATTTGCACTGTTTGTACACCAGGTCATTTCCAGGAAATCAGCATCAGTGAAATAAATGCTGAACGAATATGTTTTTCCGTCAAACGTTTTAAATAATCAGATTTTAGTTATTTTGAATTTGTACTTTTGTCGCAGTTGACTTGAAATAATTCCCCAACAGAAATACATATGACGAATAACCAGAAACCTATGATTGTGGTTTCGAATCTCGGTTCGCCCCGCTTATGTTTCTAGGTTTGTCAGCACCCTATCCGTGCTCGTGGGTTTCACCGAAGTGGTAAACGTCTGAGACCTGCATCACTTCGGGCTTTCCTCCCACATTAAGCTGGCACACCGTGAACTGGAATAATGTTAAAAGCGGCGTTAAACCAAACTCACTCACTCACTCACTCACTCACTCCACCCTCAACTACAACCTGGCTGAATTTGACTTACTTCAGTTTCTCGTGGTTGTCTATTGCTGCCAAACTAGTTGTTCACGGTGACAGTGTCATTTGCAAATTAATTGAACCCAGGGGATAATCTGCTCCTGTCTTTATGTTCAACATTAACCTGCTGATGGACTGGAGTGTTTTCTGTGATTCAGAATGTTCTGATATCTGTCGAACGTATACAATATTCCAATGGGCTATCGGCAGTCATTTGTGATATGCATCGATACGTATCCCTAGATCGATGTTTTCATACGCACGGTTATTTAGTGAACAGGCTTAATTGAAAGGATGTAGCAATAGGAACAAAGGATACCTCTTTTTAACAAATCAGAACCAAGCATTCTTCAATGTCAAGGCACATACCTTAGCTTTCATGTACTGCTGTGACAACCAATATTTCTTTGCTAGTCACGATGATCATGTACTTTGTGCCATGTGCACAGCCCGTTATGAATGTATCATTGCGTAATATAATGAACATTCTTTGAAAACTTCAGTAATTTCTTTTGCCGGTACCCCTTTACCATTGACTTATTTATGGCCTTTCCTATTTCATAATTGAAGAAATCGACATGCAAAGCATGTTATTGTTTTAATTGTTGGCAGTTATATGTCAGTGACTCTTACCTAGGGTCGCAAAAAAGTAAAATGAAAAGCCTCCTCCTAAATATGGATTACATTCAGTATACATTTGCCAACACTTTTCGTGCAGAAATTATTTGAATGTCGAAACTGTCA
The DNA here is from genome assembly GCF_022045235.1 of Haliotis cracherodii. Taxonomy (NCBI): domain Eukaryota; kingdom Metazoa; phylum Mollusca; class Gastropoda; order Lepetellida; family Haliotidae; genus Haliotis; species Haliotis cracherodii. The sequence continues at coordinate 50,991,028 of NW_027266297.1, read as the reverse complement.
GCAATATTGGTTAAATTGTTGACTTCAAATCCAGGTGAACTGCAGTACTGTGTCCATTTTAGAAGTCCTGCTGCCGCAGGCATGCTTATTACCCAATCCGAAATTAAAACAATAAAAGGGAGATTCAGAATATTACCTCCTCATAAGTTAACTAATGTTATTTAAGTAGCAGTGTTGGTGTGTATGTTCATCATTAGGTCCAAAGTGGAGTTAATCTGGCCAGGTTCCTGTGCTTATCCTGGTTTGACATCGTATGATAGCAGGCATGTGCTATCATACTGTGAGTTAACTGGCAAAACTGGCACAGTACGCTCCGTGCCTGAAAGTAGTAATTATCTTGAAATGATAAATTCTTTTTGTCGAAAGTTCAATTCCATTCGGTTTATTTCGTAAGTGTAGGCCATCGGCCCATAATTACATTTGTATTACAATGGACGTGATGTACACAGCTGTTATTGTTGTGACAATAATGTACTACGAAGTGACATCGCTTGATAGATATAGATAGCTAGACGTTCAATTAATTTACAATCAGTTGTAGACATAATGATATTAAATTTTTGTATGGTCGGATATTCATAAAATGCTTGTGGTAAGTGATCCATGCGTAGCTTGTTATAACCGGAGCAAACTAGCAAAAAATGATACTCGTCCTCCACATAACCAGCATTACAAACACAACATAGTCTTCTGTTACGTGGGATATCAGTATATCTCCAAGTTTCAACACACAGCTGATGCGAAAAACATCTAAACCGAGCTAGCGCCACTCTCAATTTACTGACGGTCACACAGCTAAGATACAACTCTGTTCCAAACGATACCATGAATAGAGAATACGAGAAAGATTTACTACCCTTTACCAGAAGACTATGCCAATCCTTCAGATTTCAGACGCGACACAAATTCTGTCAAAAACGAATGAGGATGACTTACACACTGGTTTTCCCATACAGAGCCAAAACCCAAACAGAACAATAAAGATTTACATTTTGATAACCAATTAATTTTACCATTACTTTCTGCCTGAAGTATCATATAATAACATTTCTTTGGAAAGCGACAATCGAACATACTCAATAACCTTATCCAATAACCAATAACTCTTTTGTATGCATAAATATATAATGGATACCGCCCACATTCACCTCAACCATGTTGTTGGGTGTTGACGATTTGACACCTAGAAAACGCTTGCATGCCAATGTATGTATAGTTTCCATTTCATCATTCTGGTGTAGACCCCAGACTTTGGAACCATAGAGCAAAATTGGGACTATTTTCATATCAAATATTTTAAAATATAAGTCATATCGAAGAGGATGTAATTTTATCAATGACTTTAAAATTCCAAACATTGCTTTTTTCCCCTGTAGACCAGCATTAGAAAAATGACTTGACCAGGACAGGCTTCTCGTAAAAGTAACGCCCAAATATTTATAGGAGGACACACACTCCAACTTTAGACCTTTATAGTACCAAATCTCTTTTCTTGAAAACACTCCACCTTTTCTTGTCGGAAGTTGAAGATATGCCTTATCCCGAAGGTGTGACATGAAGTGCAAATTAGAATTTTACACGGAACATTCGGGATTCTTTGATAACCACATCCAATTGCAAGACAAAGGCAATACATTATGGTGAGGTGAGGTGAGGTGAAATGGGATTTAACGTCGCGTCCAATACATTATGAAGAGTGTTTCGAATCCGTGTCATCACGTAATATAGATTGCAAATATCTTGCTTCTGTTAAAAGCCGGACTGGCTCTAAGTTTCCTGAGTCTTTCTTGCTCATTAGATCTGACCAATTAAACAATAACATGCTTCCTTAGATTCTCCACAGTTTTACCAAATACTGAGTTATTCATGAGCTTATATAGGCTCTTTTAAAAATCGCTGGTGGCCATCTTTCTTAAATCTGCGTTCAGCCTTATATTGGGCTCCATCCAAGGGCTTTGATCAAACTTTAGAACTCTGTGTATTTTCTTTGATTTCATACTAACGATAGATATAACTGGAAATTTCTGTAGGGAACTATATATTTTGTCTTAATCATCAAATTTGGTATGAGTTTTTCTACGTTAGCTAACCTAGTATTACCCATCAAGGAGTGTTGATATTCCGACATCCAATCTTTATTAACCATTAATCTTTCGGGAGCTAGCAGATAACTGTTATGGTCTTTATGTAACTCTGTTGGATATTCCAAGTCAACTTCTAGTATGTATCCTTTATCGGAATCTGTGGGGATATCATTCACATCGACCCACTCAAAACCACCCGTGGGAAAAAGGTCGACTTATAGCCCATCCGTACAAATTATTGGCATCGAGATATAATATATGAGTATCGGGTTTACTCGGATCATATCCTTCCACTAATTTATTATTAGCCTTAGAATACCTTTTCGCCGCAATCGATATACCACCTCTTAATCCTTTCTCAATAAACAAGTCCATATTGTAATCGGTGAGTAGTAAAGTTCTACACCGGTCTTCTTCAACAATGCATCCCACGATAGTCCGGGACTGGAATAGTACAATGCCAGGTCCAAGCCGTATTGTTTTAAACATGTCTTTCTAAATATCTTGAATATATCGGAGAGTAACAGTATATCGGTTTTTAAGTACAGATCGTAATAATCACCTAAATTCTTACAACCTAAATTATCCCACACTGTCAGAGCGTGTTCATAATCGGCATCTGTTATTTTAGATTCTGTTAAGTTACTATAGAATGATTCAAGGGGTGGTAATTTAGTTTCGTCGAATCTAGACCAATCATCCAACATATTCGTAAGGATATACACCTTTTCTCAGCAACAAATTACGTGTTATCCGATCAGTATATTGATTTGTTATTGCAAAGTTATCGGGATTGTTCGCATTAGCTTAATTGTCCAGGGAAGATAACAGAAACTGTACGGAGTCTATGAATCTAAGTCCATTAGTTTGCTTTATTCTGGCTTTCCCATCTTTGTCCGTATAATGTATAGTTTTAGTCAATGAGAATGATATATGTTTTTCCATATTGTTAGGAATACACGTTAAGCCACCGTCGGTCTTTGAGATAGCTTGCATGATGAGATGTGAATCGTATCCCCTAAGGTTATGAAACACAACGGGGATGGGTATTGTTTGAGAATTCATTTTGGTTTCAAGTTCCACTCGTTATGCGCGGCTCCCAGATAATTACCCATGACGTGGCAATGATCTCTTACGGAATCCCCATTCAGGGGTTTATTACAAACATGACAACGCGCTGCCTTCTTAAAGGCCCTCCAATCATACCTCGTCATACACATGGGTTTCTTACTGGATGAATTATCCCTAATTATTCTCTCTTTGTTTTGTAGATATTCTAGGAACTTTTCCGCTGCATCACGTAAATCACGGGCGGGTTTGTTTTCCCCTCATACCTTACAACTATATATCCAAACCCTCAAGGAATATGTTCTTGAGTTTTGTACATAAAACTATCTTGATTGCTTTGGACTGTATTTTCTATAGGTTGGATAAGTTCTTCGAAGTCAGCATAAATAACGTACAGTACTGGCATTTGATTACAATAATGTTCAAATTTTGATATATTTTTTCCCTCTTTAGGCATATCAATCCTGAAAGCAGTCCGTCCAACATCTCTGCAGTCTTCTTTATGTGCTTCTAATAGATCTTGTCTGCTGTACCCCATATATTTCTTTCCTGCATGTTTTGTTTGATCGCATAATAGCCTGCTTAAACTCTTTATCCATGTATAATGATATTTACCATCTTTTTCGATCAGAAATGAATTGATTCTGGGAATATGTTCCGGAGTTGAGCTTATCCTGTGTACAACAATTCCTTCATGAGAATGTCAGAAAACATTTATAGCTAAATTATTTTGCTTTTCCGCCTTATCAATTTGTGATATTGGTGTAGGTTCGTCTACACCATCAAGGTTTAGTCCATTGTTTTTGGGATAGCTAGAAGGCCTATCCGGATTTTTGTCTATGGGGAACAATGCAGATCTTATCATCATTCTGAAACAGTCATCGCCTTTATTTTTTACATTAATTATGGCTTCTTTTTTTATAATACGGGGGTAAATCTATATAAGATCCACCTTTGAAGGGCATATAATTTGCTATATCTAAATATAAACTATCGATTCTATCCACACCCCAACATGAACCTCTATTAGTCCAGCATTCTAAAGTTTCTTGTATCCTCTGAATTGATGTATCTAATGATGCGTTTATAGTATCGGATTTGGTTATAACTTCTTGATTACTCTGGAAATAAGGTTCAGTATATTCAGCGCTATTGTCTGCGTTACTTTTACTCAATAACATTTTAATTGTCAGCTGGTATTTTATACTATTTAAATCATCCTCGTTAATTTTGCTTGATACGATGGGCTTAACATACTTAACATCCATGTTGGAATTAATATCCATCTTCCAACCTCTTAGATATTTACCAACGCCGGCTGTGGGTACAAATTTTAACTCATTATTATCAACAACAGTGGGTTTATTTTTATCATCGGGTTGATTATTATCAAGTAAAGCAATCAATTCAGCTTTTCTCATTCGAGAATAACCTCTCAGGCCACTGTTTTTCGCTTGAGCTTTGAGTTCTCTTTCGGTCTGGGGTTTGTTGTATTCCAAACCAAGAAAATCAATGAATTCAGCTTTTCTCATTCGAGAATATCCATGTAGACCACATTGTTTTGTCAAAGCCTTCAACTCTCTGACGAAAACCATTGTGATTTAATGGTATATACAAAATGATTCAAATGTCTAAATGGATGTTTTTCATATATAAATATGTAATCTCCCCAACCTATTCATCTCATGTGATGTAATCTCTCTTCCTAGCGTAAATAATCTGCTTCCTGACCCTATCAGCACCGTGACTCTTACATAAACAGTAACTACCTTTGACCCCTATCCCCATACAGAATAAACGTAATTTTTATATACCTGTCTGAAATAATAAAAATGGGTCCCACAGTAAACACCCACACATGGCTTCTGACATTGAATCGATTTCCCCATGAGTGTATATCTGCACATATTCATGGTTATACACATATCATATCATTTGTCTAAAAGGTAAATCACATCTCCACAGGTGAGTCATAGCTGTCATCATGACATCGCCCCTAGCTTATGTGTAGCTATAAATAGACAACAGTCATCGTGGCATAGCTGAACAGCCAGTCAGCGCTATTTATAGATTAGCAGTCAGGGTTATTATTAATGGTTGATACGCAATAGAACATAGCTAAAAATAGCCATGGTGGACTATACCAAAACTATAAACTCTATCTCGCGGTGTTTCTGAGCCTCTGACAGTGTATAAAACTGAGAGATTGTTGGTCTCGGTATTGGATCAAGTTTCTTTCCATAAACAAGGAAGTATTCGTGCATTGCAGATTCAACATCCTTAAAGGTTTGAATTGAATGCCCCTCTTTATGCAGTTCATCAATAATACAATCTAATCTGTCCATTCTGCGCCTGGCCCATTGTGACTGGGCTGTTTAGAGTTGTTCTAATGCTTTATTATGTCTTTTTCTCTCCTCTCCTCTCCTACTAGAAAATAAAAAATCACCCCCGAAAAAGCTAAAGCATTAACAATAGCTCCACCGACCATCATTGCAATTGTTGCCATATTCAAATATTCAATAATATAAAATATTCAAATGTTTAATTACTTCATTATGTCTTCAGGGATAAGTCTTCTTTGATGAGCATATCTTTTGTAGCCATTGCCAATCCTATATGAAGAATCATCATACCGATATCATAACCATTAAAATCTAGCTTGGGTGGTGTGGCTTTAGTAATCATTTTAACCATATGGGCATAGCCAATGGCCAAGCTGCTGATCACCGCTGAATGATACGTTGCGTTTACCAACATTCTACCATCTGTAACTGGAGTAGTCATTGCTTTTATAACATTATATGAGGGCTTAACTCCAATTGAACTTCTTGTTGTGATTGTGCAATTGCTGGTGACGTTTTCTCTTCTCCGATCTTATAAAACAACCATACCACCACTATAGCAACAATTCCTAGTGCATAGGGAGCCCAAGTTTTAATCGGACGACTCTGTTCAGTATTTGAATTGTGTATTAGTTTTGTCTTCCTGGCTAGCACACCCTTCCTACCAGCACTTAGTCACTCTGGCTTGTTGTGATTGTGCAATCACTTGTGTTTCCTCGTTCACTTGTTGTGATTGTGTTTCCACAATCAGTTGCGCAATCAGTGTTATTTCCTCGTTCACTTGTGGTGTCACTTGAGTCTCCATTATTAGTAAGTGGGCACATATGTTTAAATTGACAATACCTAGCCGTTATTAAAGCTGTGGTTCACCGGCGCTAAGAACATTGTGTATCTATGATAAAACTCACAGCTTACTGCGCTTATAGCGTGTTCGATGAATGGGTCTTTCTCGAGAGATTTGCATAAATACGGATGATGTTCTGCCGGGATAGGAAGAAACGTACTAGCTATGACTGTGTATAGTTGTAACATAACCGCCCCTATTGTTTTATTCATGGTAGCTCCCACTCTAGACTCGTAACGGGTGTACATTTTTTAATTTCTTCATCGGTGATGTTATCAATTTTTCCGGTGGTATAATTTTCCCCCAAATATTGAGAACATTTTCCACCGGCTACCAAAGCCGTGAGTCTTTCTCTATGTTTATCTAAAGATTTATCTACATGTTGATCTGCATGTTGATCAGGTTCTTTGAGCATTTGTTCAATAAGTTCGTCACATTCCATAATGTAATACCTAAGGAGATAAGTTCACATAATAAAATATTGCATATCCAATACAGCCCGAAATAATAAACTGTTGCGAAAGAATGAGGATTTCAAACTACATTATTACATAATAACTGCTAATGTTCAATTTATCATATTTTTGCCATATTTGCTACTTTTGCTATTTTTTTGCTATATTTACTAAAATTTGCTATATTTTTGCTTAGCAGTTGCTATATTTCTGCTCAGCAGTTGCTATTTTTGCTAAACAATTGCATAAGCAGCTGGTTGATCGGTTTTTAATACGAGTTTACAATGCTTCGTTTCTGATGACAGTTTTCTGACTTTATCTCGTTCGAGCTTGGTATAAATAAAATCATTTTCGTATAGACATTCCTCAAATGAATCTCGGTCTTTGCAATAAAAACAGGGACCCATTTGGTCCGCTCTCTGAGATCTTTCAGGACAGAGTTGTATTTTTGAGTAAGTACACAAACGCTATGCTGAGTATGTCGACCGGACAATGTTAAATATGGAAGCATATCTTTCTTTTCGGTAAGTTCTTTACTCGCACTGCAGTCGTCTATTATGAAAAGGGTTGATTCTCCTTTGTATTTTTTGTGACATACTCGTAAACAGTCTTGTAAACGATCGCCCGGATCAACTTTGTACACCCCGGGATCATTCATTAACCAATCTCTCGATAGGTATGTTTTATTAACGTTTATAGTTGGGGACAGAATAATAATATGGTCGAAAACATTCCGATAATGACTTTGTAAAATATCTAGAATAAAAGCTGTTTTTCCACAACCCATTTGCCTGCAGATGATAGTGTAGTGCGATTCTTTAAGTAAAAGATTATTAATAGATCGCTTGCACGAATCTTCCACTCTGTATATTAAGTTGCGTGTCCATATTAACTTACAAATATATGTTTCATTTACCAGCCGCTTCCTGGTGCTTCGTTAATCTGTATAGTAACACCCTCCTTGGCATTTTCTATTCTCCGCCCACTACTGTGTAGTTGATCATCATCTGTTGTTTGCATGTCGAACCATAGTGCATACTTCGTGGTAAGGAATTCAGCCATCGATACATACCCAAAAGACAGATCTTTCATGACCACAACTTCTGGGCTTCGTATTATAGAAGGGAGTTTTTTAAATCTCATCCCACTGTTGATACGCTCGCATGCCTTGACTATATAGTTGATTAGGCACGCCTTCGATAGTCAATTCTAATTTGTAATCTTGGGACAAATGCTTCAGAAGGGTCCTCAAACAACATTAAAATACTCTTTAACGATCTCGCGGGGACTTTTAGATTGATATTCCACGTCGTATCATTAAAAGTGAGTTCGTATTCTAACCTATCGCCTAGGGATGCTTGATAAAAGGGCATGTGACTATCTAGTAATTCAAAGTCTAGCGGAATATAGAATCCGTTAACTAATGCATCAGCAACAGCCTTATCTTCTACGACAGTACTATCACCAGTAGAAGCATCCAAGCACAGTCTCAATGTGTTCTGATTACAAATACCTTGGTACTGTAAATTTTCCCGTTCTTTAGCCGTTCTCCAGAGATCCATGTAACAAAAGTATATATCGCTGTCGTCAATACACAAAACCTAATTACCGCTAATTTTAATTGCTATTTTCTTAACAATCGCATGACCTATGTTCTGAACGAGCTCTCTGTTAACGTAGGCAGAAGTCAAAATAATTGTAAATGATAGTCGGGCAGTTCCTGGAACTAATACATTGTGTGCGCCGAGATTAGGAAAGTGAACCAGAAGCGTTTGATTCTGATCAATGGTACTCAGGTTACATAGTCACAGACTGACGAATTGCTTTGACCCCTAATGGATCCCGAAGTCTACGTTGTGGATTTAACTTGCGTTCGTATTGCAAAGACATTGTTATACTGAAATTATGTAACCTTATGTTTTATATAAAAACGGATGATTTTAACCTAGATAACTTTGATAATCTGAGTACAATGGAAGAGGGTACTGATGAAACCAGCTTTATGAATCTTAACGATGAACTTTTGAAACCAGCCGTTAATGATTATTACGATGCCTTAAAAGAAACTCCAATAGACCATGACTATTCAAAGTTTATGATAGATTGTAAAGGAATATTGTGACTACGTGGCTCTCCGGATATTGATCTTATGAATTCTCATACTCTTAAGCCACTAGCCTTGTCTACGATAGCAAGTAAACAGGTCATCAACACTGTTTGTAATGAATTAGGTTTTGTAGACTACTCACGAGAAAAACTTTCTGTGACGACTACTAAGGTTCTTCAGACTGTGCGTACTGAACTCGGTACTATAGATAAAGATGATTTGGAAGAAAGCTCAAAGCTTGCCTCGGACGGACTCGAAGAAATCTTGGATACCTACTTCAATAATTCTACGTTACAGGTATCACCATACTCTATTAGGGAATTACGAGGTCTTGACAAGGCAATGCAAACAATGTGGGGAGAACTCATAAATAATATAGCCAAGCTGTCTGAACTCGACAAGCATATAGCTTATGAGAAAACAAAACTTGATCAGGCAGGCGATGAATTCAGGAGACGCCGCGTTGCAGAAAGATTGTGTAACTTATAAGATGAAAGATCGGCCCGCCTCGAAGAGGCTTCGAGTAATAGCGAGGCACTTCGTTCACAAATCAGTTGAATTCGAGAAACTATTGATCAAGTCCTCAACGATGATACTACACTGGCCGATAAAATTAAAACATTGTTCAGAGAACAGGGGATAACCATTGCTAGTATTTTCACCGTTTTGCGATTTATTATATCGACTTTGACTCTCTCGTTAACCAGTGGCAGTGGACCACCCACACCACCTAGTGATAAAAAATGGTGTAAAAGAGTGGATAAAAAAGCATTTAAAAGCATTAGGAGAAGCACTGGGAAAGCTCGCTGGGAAAGCCGCATCTGCACTTCCTGGTATAATAGGGAGCATTGTTTCCTGGCGCTTGAATTTATTTGCAAAGATCGCCACTTGGCTTAGTCAAAACTTGTGGGCACTTATCGTAGCAATTGCAGGGCTGTTGTACTCCGTTAAAGACTATTTATCCAAATCAGTTCATTAAGAACTATTTATCCAAATCATGAGTAAACCGGGCGCGACTCCACCTACTACAAGCGCTGTTTTTTCATTGATGTTGTTGATTTTTAGCTGTAATATGTGGTGACACTTGTGGTTGTGCGTCAGTAGATGGCTGTTTCGATGACTGTGGCTTGACTATTCCCGTTTCACCTGTCTTTGTTTGCGTTATTAATTCGGTGTTAATATCTGAATTTATTCCTGTTTTTTGTTGATTGGAAGCAATAACAATTTTATTATTATAACCTATCACTTGGCCTATCTTAAGTTCCATATTACTCGGAGACATGTATAGTCCAGGCGCATAAACGTAGTCTACTTTGGATTGAGGGTACTGTAATACATCTTGATAGCGCTTTATAGAAGATGGTATGTCAACTGGTGAATTAATAGCATCCTCCACATTTGCGACAAACTGTTTTTGCACATCGAGTGCTGTCCCAGAACCAATTATTCCCGTTCGTGTTTGCGATTGTGCACCAAGAATTGACCATACATAAGTTCTTATTGATTCATTAACTCTTACAACAGCTGGATTAGTAAAATTATTTTCTGTTTTATCATACAAAAATTCATTCCAAGCGTTTGCGGTATCGTTTAGTTGCACAAATTTTGTAACAATATAAGCTAAACCATTCTTAAAACTCATAAGATCTCCTCTTCAATCATTACTCGAAATTTCCCAGCCATGATTAAGATTATGCATTCTTAAAAAAGGTTATTTTTCTTTAACAATTTAAATGGATCGAATGGTTGATGAGTTTTTTTAACTAAATCATCATGTTTTTCTTTAACAGTTCTTTGTCAACTGTACGGAACACCTAGACCATGGTTAACTCCTTTAATCATCAAACTTTACTCGTAGAATTATTGAATTCCTGAAAAATACGGTCCTGCGCGAACCTATTGTATGGATTTTTTGTGGAATTCCACGCTCGATCCTGCGGTAATGGTGCACTAATTTCTTTAAGTACACGTCTAATCTGATAGTACACACGAAACGATAAAACAGACTTATTTAGTTCAAATCTGGGGACATAAAGAGATACACCACATCCTGTTGTGGCACACCATACAGCAATGTTTAACTGGTTCTGCCAAAATTGCATTGGATTGTGGAACCAATCATGCACCATTTTATCGCTAGTTGCCACGACCCTGTATTTTATAAAGATATTAGGGAATTTATAGAAAAAATTAGCCCCAGAGGCACTTACTAAAATCGACTGATTAGTAATGCAACTCGATTTCATATTCAAATTATGATATAGAATCTTTGTATATTTAATATGTATGTTACACTCCCAGGAATAACAGATGATCAGTCTATTCAACTGCTTCATACTATCGATAACTTGGCTGGACAACTTGAAGTCGTTTTCTGCGATGTAACGTATTACCCGCTTTACACTTACAAGATAATGTATACAAGCGGAAAGAAGTTGCATTCCCGGTTAATCTAGGAGATTTATGTGATGTCGATGTTAGTAGACTCAATAAAAACACTTCATACAAATGGACTATGATCGAAGCAAAAATCGAGTGGCTACTGAATTCGTCATTACCCCACCTTATCCCGCGATATGCCAAGGAGAGGCACGGCCACCGAGCCGTGGATACCCGTGCCTATAATAAAAACAGAAGATGAAATTGGGTTAAATGGCCGAGGGTGTGCAGGTACTAGTGGGCTACTGAGCTGCTAATTGTGTATACCAAAATGCTACCGTTGCTGTGGCCACTAGCATGGCCAACGTCGATTCACTGGCCTGAGACTGCTACCGCTGTCCGGCCCCCACGGTAGCATATTTAAACGCTACCATTGCTTGGCAACTACCACGCTGACAAATAATAAAAACAGAAGATGAAATGGCCGAGGGTGTGCAGGTACTAGTGGGCTACTGAGCTGCTAATTGTGTATACCAAAATGCTACCGTTGCCATGGCCACTAGCGTGGCCAACGGCGATTCGCAGCTAGCGCTGCTGGCCTGAGACTGCTACCGCTGTCCGGCCCCCACGGTGGCATATTTAAAGGCTACCATTGCTTAGCAACTGCCACGCTGACAAAAGCAGCTACCGCTGCTGGCCTAAGTCAGACTACCGCTGCCCGGCCCCAGGTAGCCGGCCACAGCAGATCCCACTGCCTAGCCCCATAAGCAAAACCATTGTGAGACTACTGCCGCGGACCCAACTGTCAGCTACTGCTTGACAAGACGACTTCCGCCGCCGGGCCCATATACGTGGCAATTGTTTGCCCCAACGTATGTTATTTTACGATTCCCCGGCTGAAAAGTTGAGAAAGACAAGGTTCCCACTGAGAAGCAGGTAACCCTGGAAAGGTTCCCGCTGAAAAGCAAGTAGCCTTAAGCACGAGTATTAATTTGGATGCAAGTTAATTTGTTACTAGCAGTGCAGCCCACAAGAACCCCACCACAAAGCACCAGAGTGCTACCCCACACCCAAGGCCACGCGATACACGGAGATAGCATTGTTGCACAGCTTGCCTATGTACTGAAAAGAAACACTAACCTGTGGAGATAACAGTCCTTTGTCACTGAGGTGGACGCCCTCCCAGGCGTACCATGTCTTGTCTGATGCCAGGATCTGGGATTTGGCACTATTTTACCGCTGAGTCAGTGGTTGATATTCTTCCGCATCCCCTCGATCTTTAGTGGATCCCTGGCATCGTGCCACTAGCACCTGGGCAGCATTGAGGATACAATGATCTTGGTGTCAGGAAGCTGCAGTTGTATACGAAGGATTGATGCCACCATGTCAAGGTAGAGTTGGCTGCCCTTGACCGAGCACAGGTCGTTGGAGCCCAGGTGAATGATGAGGGCTCTGGGGTGTGCCGTGTTACCTTGACCTGTGCATCTAGAATGGTGTCCAGCCCCTTCCACCTCATCCCCCCTCGTGCCAGCCATAGCATCCTCGGTTGGTTGGGACTGGTGCCTTTCAGGAGCAAGTACTGCCGTGCCCTGGCCATGTAGCTAGATCCCATCATCCAAACTGTAAACAATAAGAAGTGTAGTAAGTACCATGAAAAGACTATTTGAATTAATTGTGCAACATTAAATTTGTTGGTAAGCGTATGTAAGCATTGTAGCAATCTGATTTCCGCCTGCCGTATTGTTGTATGAGGTGTTCCGGCACCCCGTTCATGGCTGCTGATTTGGCTGCCCCAATGTGGAAGGAGTGCGAAGAATAGCAAGCCGTGTTTATGTTGCTGTGTGCTGAGGCCTTTTTAGGAGTGCCTGGAATTGGTACCTTGTAACGGGGGAATGGTTGAGATGAACGAATGCATGTTGTGGGCTGGAGGGGCGCGCCTCGAGGTAGTGCTTGATGGCGACTACCGGACATAGCAGATTACCTGGTATAGATGACATTGTAACTGTTGTCCCCATCCTGTACTGATCAGACTTTGAGTGTGGTAGATGGATTGAAAGCTGCTGGGGGTTGCCCGAGAAGCTTTAATTCTGGATGGTGCAACCTGTTTGTGAGTGTCCGGTTTGGACCAGCTCGCTAACCCTAAAGAAACCAAAGAAGGCTGTGCAGTAGACTGCCTTGAACAGTCTGGCTTCATATGCTGATGAGCATACGTGTTGGCAGATTGTTACTACCTGCAGCAGGTCTGCAGTGATCGGTTTTCTGGTGACTGGTCGGCCCGCTGATTTGTGTAAGCCTGTTAAAAATCTTGCCCAGCAGGAAATGGTTTGTACAGTCGGTGAGCCTGTGGAATTTGTGCTGTGAAGACAGCGCTGCAATGTAAGTCTTGACTGTGTTAGGGGAGTGGTGAGTGACTGACAGATAAGAAATAAAGTTTACAACCTGATCCAGTGGGACTGGCCACACCTCTTGTAGCTGGTGTGTGGACCGGAACTGGTGCAAGGCATTGATGCCTGTTTGGTAAGTGGCCCATGTATTTGTAGACAGAGATTGTAGGAGTCTGCCGGCTTCCTGCCTCAGATCCGCCATATGTTGCACAGGATAGGTGTGGGGTTCTGGTCCGCGGCTGGTGCTGCCTCTCGGAAGCGTTTGAGCTGAAACCTCGAGAGAGCATCGGCAATAGTGTTAGCAATGGAACATACATACTTTGCCTTAAACATAATATTATATCGGAGGCACTGCAGGATTAGGCGACGGAGTAGGCTCATCACTCTGGTGGCCTTGGTTGACTGTTTGTTGATTATTGCTACGACAGCTTGGTTGTCGCAGTAAAAGAGGACCTTTTTGTTTGCGAGTTGCTTGGCCCAAAGTTGGATGGCCAGTGTGATGGGGAACAGCTCCAGGAGCATCAAGTCCTGTGTAGTTCCATCCGTCACCCACTGGGTTGGCCATGCGCCGTTAAACCATTTGCCCTGCATGTAGGCCCCAAAGCCGGCACCACCCGCTGCGTCTGAAAACAGCTGGAGGAAATCGCTGTCTACACATGGTTGGTCCTGAAACACTGATATGCTGTTATAACTCATAAGAAATGTTTACCACATTTGTAGGTCTTCCTTGACCCAGCTGGTAATCCTTATGCGGTGAAATGGTTGCTTACCTTTGCTAAGCAGATCGATTAGACCTCGGCTGAATGCCCTTGCCATTGGTATAGCCCTGCACATAAAGTTAAGCTTGCCTATGAGGGACTGAAGGGCCCTTTTTGTGACCTTGATGTTACCTGTTGACAGGATGTCTTGGATTTCCCTTGTCACCTCCTTGATCTTGGACTCTGGGATTCTGATCTGCATTGCATTAGTGTCGATTTCCAGCCCTAAGAATGTCAGTTTGGTCGTGGGGCCCACCGTCTTGTCATGCGCAATAGGGACCCCAAGCTGTTCTAGTGTATTCACGCATCCGTTGATGTTGTCTGAGCAGTGGCTGGTGCCTGCTGTGTCCCCGGTTAGGAAGTCATCCAGGTAATGCATGATCTGATACGTTGGAAGATGTGATTGCACCATTGCAAGAAGGTACCAAACGTTTCAAATATGGCGCAAGATATGGAGCAGCCAAATGGTAAGCATTTATCAAAATAGAACTCACCTTCGAATCTGGTGCCTAGCAGCTCGAAATCGAATGGGTGGACTGGTATAATTCTAAAGGCCGACTGAATGTCGAATTTTGCTAGTAGTGCTCCCTTTCCCAGTTGTTGAACCATATGAGTAGCTTCATCACATCTGGCATACACAACGGAACAGGCCTCTGTGTCTATGAAGTCGTTTATAGATTTACCCCTGGGATAGGATAGATGGTGAATTAGATGGAATTCCTCCGCATGCTTACCCAGATGCTGACCATAGCCTGGCTGCTTCTTGGGCACCAGGCCTATTGGGGATACTTGGAGGTTGTCCAGGGGGATGTCCTTGAAGGGGCCCGCCATCCTGCCAAGGTCGACTTTCTTTTGTAGTTTTTGTTTCACATAGCCTGCCGTGTCTTGGTGCGTGGCTGATCGCAAATTTTGTGCCAGGCGACCCGTGCGGCTTCCCCGGAACTCGAGCTTAAAACCAAAGCTAAAACCTACCCATAAATAAATCTCTGTAATTGACCTTAGCATATTGGTGTAACCAGGTGTCATTCATTGAGATCCACGGGGGAAGGGGCCATTGAATTTACCTGCCTTGACGGCTGGTTTTCTGTTAGGGAGAGGCTGGTTGGGTTCGTATGGGGTCGGTTGGACCCCATTCCCTTGAAAGCAGGTCCTAGAGCTGTGGAATTTTTTGCCACACTTACCGCATTTGTGAGTGTACTTACAGTTGACCCTGCTACAGTAAAATTTATTGAAATCCCAGCATACCTGACTGGTGATGTCCCCCTGTACACGTGTCATTGCGCCCCGTCCGCCTGATTCTGGTTATCGTACTGGCTGTGTGACCATGTACTTCAGCCACAACTCCCTGTCGATGTTGTCCCTTGACATTCTGTGTCGGAATTGTTGGTCGTAGGTTGACCAGGCATCCCCCCCGAATCGAAGTGCCGCCGTTCTTATGGTTTCCATGTAGGACAGCAACCCCTGGCTTGTGCGGACCTCGGAGTGCCTACTAACATAGATATACATGAAAATGTGGAAAGCTGAAGTCCAGCTTGCCAGGGACAGGCGCTTTGGTTGCTGCTTTATTGGTTTAAAAATTATCTTACCTGAGGAGTCGTACGCCACGGTAATCGTACCATCCTCGTGCCTTCCCTCGGTGTTTGGTAGGATTGTGCCGAGGTTGACAAACTCGTCACGCCAGATTTTTTCCTTCACCTGTTGTTTGACGTGTGCGTCTATTCCATCTGCACGGAAGGATAGGGAATCCCCGTATCCTGGGTTCTGATTGGCTGGCCAAGCTGCGTCACCTTCGGCCTCGTTGTGAGCATCAGGGATTCTCCCTATGTTGGGCGAAATGGCGGGAGAACTAAAACCAAGCCTTACCTGTTGGTTTGCACTAACCAGGCCGGGCGCTGAATGTTCCAACAACTGGAGTATTTTTTCCAGTTGCTCGTTTACCTGGGTAGCCGAGTTGGCAGCCTGCGCGGCATTTACGAGCTGCGCCGATTGCACGTTGATTGTGTTGCCACGTAATGTAAGTATGTGATGATGGGTAAGGCACATAATTTAACTAAGATAATAAATAGTGGGATCGTACTCGGGGCTTATATCCCATCAAAACGAAAAAGTGTGTTAGTCTCTCCCCTGCCAGAAAACCCAGGTCATATGTTTTTAATTCGTGCAGCAGTAAAAAACGTTAGTTTAAATTTGGTTACTGAATTCAATGATATAAAAGATAACTTGAAGGATATACCTGATCATTCTACAATTATTATTGAAGTCTTGTTTGGGGATGCACCGGAAGATGCCTTCGAGATATTGACAGGTCTATCAATTAAATGGCTCAAGCAACACGAGCGTCGACGTTGCAGTATTATTTATATGGGAGTATCACCCGTTGCAACCCTTGAGGGGGTACAAATTATTAAAGGTGATAGCATTTCTCTTACTAAGATATTTATGCTACATAATATACATTTAATAAGGTCGATGTACACTCTCAAAACATTGAAGCAAGACCAATTAAAGACTATTATATGATATAATAATATACACTATGGGTTTATATCCAGCGCTCGATGAAGCATCTGAAAAGATGGATACTGTTGATGGATTTCGATTACATCAAATAAGCGACATAAAACATTGAATAGAGAAGGAGAGGGAGTTGAGACTTGGATTGTATAAAAAGGATCGAAGAGCTGTGAATGCTTTTGACGGAGTTAACCCTGCCCTTGTAACGGCCGGCATGGGATTCGGTGTAGCTGGTGTTGGTTTATTATCATCTATAATCGCCGCACCTATCATACTTGGCATGGAAATAGCTGCTGGAGTCTCAGGACTGGCCGGAATAGCGATAAAATTTATTTCTCGTAAGTTGCAAAAGACAGCATTAAAACATGATAATATTTGGATACTCACCGAAGCAAATTTGAACAGCATTGAGGATCATATTTCAACAGCACTGGCTGATTGTAAGATATCAGAGGATGAGTTTTATTTAGTGTTGTCAGAACTCACCAAATACAACGTAATAAAGCAGGAGATTCGATCAAATTCTCGTAAGACCAGTGGTATTAGCGAAGATGAAAAAAAAAGTTCATAGAACAGGGGAGGCAACAAGTGCGCCATTTATTCCGTGCCAAAACCAAAGAACTGGTTGGAGATTAAAAACAGATTGCTTGATCACGTTGGATCACATTTAAAGGAATGTTAACATAAGTATATAATAATGTCAACAACATTTATGTTCCAGGACAAAATTATCAAATGAATTAACACAGGGTATATATTATATCAGTGATATCAAACCAACCAAATACCGTCATCAATTGTTTCTTTCCAATTTAGAAAAAGAGCATATAGTCTGGTCTCCTAGTAAAATGAACGAAGAACAGTAAAAATGTCGAATATTACTTTGTTCAAAATAATTGTATGCGTATGAGTTAAAAATAATAAAGAATATTTTCATTACTATTTAGTTTAATGTCATGACTATCACTGAATCGCATCATCGTTTTGACGTAAAAAACTCCCTCTGTAGTAGCAGTATAGGTATATAAATCTGGCTCCAGTGGAAGTGGTCCAGAATCACCATTACCTATACTACTTGGTCACCGTCACAAAGAATGCAGAGGTCAAGCCGTGACCCATAATTATATGATAGTATTTTCATTGTGTGAACGTCAGTGCGCTATAACTGTGCTGGACGACAAGGTTTTACTTTAATGATTTAAATTCGAACTTTATATTTCTTTATGCTTACAAGTTGTGGAAATCTATATGTGCATTTTGTAAACGTATACACGTAAAAGTAACTGTATGACAATATCAAGAATGTTGACTTGGTGTGCAATCAGTTCGAATCAGTAATATCATCACAAACGTAACTTCAACTGCTTGATCTCTGATTTAACTTACATGAAATCAAAAGTAGGAAATTCCACATGAGTCATATTCAAATGAGACAACTCAGGTCACTGACGAAGATTGTACAGGTTCCAAGTGTTACTACGCAAATTAGCACACTCCCTTGAACATGATGAACAGTGTTATGTGTTCACTACGACTACTGTTGCTGTACTGGACATGTTCACTACGTGGGTAAGCAGTAGTTTGCTTGTAACTTATAATATTATTTCACAGAACAATATGGAATGATGGCAGCCATGTTGTGACATAAATTTCTCATTAGGTTTGATTTTCCAAATACTTCATCTACATTTAGTTCACCATTTTGACATTTTGCATACTTTGTATTAATTCGCACTTTGCTCTCACTATAAGGATATGGACCGCTAGAGCTTGATAATTTTTTTCCACTCGGGACATAAACTTGATTTGAAATGAGAAGCCCGTTTGATGTCTTATTAGTAAAACCTTATCTTACACCAGTAAAACAATCAAAATAGTCAGATAATTTTCTTCCCTATTCAACCACAACAGCAGAATTCACATTACCATATTCACTTTTGAGAACCTCGAAATCTTGTCCATTCATACGTATTTCTTTGTAAACACATCAATGGCTTTGCTAAGATCTACAAAAACGCAATTAAATGTTCCTTTCTTCCGAGTAATTGACTACTAGAAAACACCACTCTTGCATAAATGACATTTTGATATTGCAGTCTTAAGTTCAACCGAAATTGGTATATTAACTCCTCATCATAGCTCCCGCTACTGAACACTGATTAAGATTTACTTGATGTGTTTCCTTTTTCCAACATGTAGTTTGTGTAAACAGGGGCAGGGCTAATGCTGGTAGCAATATGCGATTTTTATTAAACAGAGTCACAAATGTCACAGTTCGGGTGCAAGCTAAATCGGTACCTCAACAAAACGCCACCGATTTTATCAGGCGGAAACGGCACCATTGTCGCGAAAACGGTTACTTCAGCTCAAGCGAAAACGGCATCTTATATTATGATAAAGATAAAACCATTTATGTAGTTGTATTTATGCTTTATTCATTGGTAACATTGATTCTACTTTTGTCACAAATAATAATAATAATAATAATAATAATAATAATAATAATAATAATAATATGATTTTGTATCAAAATGTGAATATGAAATGTAGATTATGTAATGAATTTAATGAGACTTTCCAACACATTGTAAGTTGATGCTCAGCTTTGGCACCAACACAGTATCTTAAGCGACATGATGGGGTGGCTTGATCATTTTATTACTGTCTTCGCCATGCTTGTGGTTTTGACACAGAGGTCCATCCATGGTACGACCCGGAATATGTAGAGGGCGTCATGGAAAATGATGAATACAAAATCCTTAGGAATAGGCCCGTATACAGCCTCAGACATATCTAGGCCAACAAACCTGATCTTGTCCTTTATGATGAATCCAAAGAAATCATTTATGTCATTGAATTTCCCTTTTGACAGTAATGTGATTGGCAAAATTCCTGATAAACATAGCAAATAAGCAGACCTCGCTTTCGAAATGTCATGCTTGCATCCCAAGTACCAAGTTGTCCGCCTCCCCATTGTTCTCGGTGCCTTAGGTTTGGTCCCTCCCAATCTGTTGACTGACTTTGGGAGAGTACCCGGCTTTGCTAACAGGAATACAGCCCTTCTGACAATCTGGGTAATGCAGAAGGCTGCAGTGTTGGGGAGTCACATTGTCCGAAAAGTTCTGGGTGGGTTTGACTATGCAGCGTTTCCTGGGAGAAGTCCCATTCTCTGTCTGTGCTGCGTGTCGAGGGGGAAAGGGCCCTGAGCTGATGATGAGCCTAACCAGCCTAACTGTGCCAGGATCACCCGAACCCTCTTTGCTGCATTTTTATATATTTTAATCTGTAAATAATAATAATAATAATAATAATAATAATAATAATAATAATAATAATTACAAAACCTCCAACGTTCAAAGTGTGTGATGTTTTACAACACAGTTTAGTTGCGCCCCCAAACAGATTCCGCTAGTAAATCGAATAGCAGAGTAAAGTAGGGGAATAGAGGTTAACTTCTAATGTAAACATATTTAAGACGATCAACATGTTACACTTTTGTGTATTTGCACATTTACTTTCATTTATTGCTTGTTTCTTAGGTGTCGTTTTCGTCTCGCAAAAGTAGCCGTTTTCGCTTTGGGCGAAGTCCCATTTTCGCCAATCGGTGCCGTTTTCACTCCGTGACGTTTTGCTGAGGTCCCGTTTTGGCTGTAACCCGACAGTTCTCGTGATCAATTTTCAGAGTTGATGACATTGTACGTTTGTACATATTCATCCCTTCCCGTGACTGACACTATAGTGTTTAAAAACGTCACTTTTCAGTACAGCGATCTGTATTCGCCACACTTGGGAATGGCAATATCCAGAAATATGGACACTACATGAGACAGACCCATAAGACGTTTGTATTAACTGTCCTTGTGTTGTCCTTGTTAGTGGATTTGACAATTCTCATAAGAACTTTATGAGATTAAATAACTACTGTTACTAATAGTTATCAGTGATACGATGGTATAATTACGTTTCCTTATCCCCTGACGACAATTCAACCTTGACCGTTTACACAAAGTACAGGCAAGTTTCTTGTTTGTCGGGGTAACAATGCCGTAGATACTGACTAAAATATGAAACTCAGTGGTAACCTTGACCTTTCCATAATTTCTAAAACAGCTGTTTCATTACAGGTTTAATCATTTTGGACAACATTTCCAACTCACATGGTGATTTTCTAGACATAAAAGAAAAAAGTACAAAATGGAGAAAACTTCACTGTTAGATAGATATTTAACTTAATTTCGAATGAGCGTTGTTCACTCTTTCTTGCAATATTCCCCTTATTTACTTTGTCAACTATAAACACACCACTTCGAATATATAATAGAAAGAAAGTAGCTAGATCCATCTGGCCCTGCTCCAGGATTTATCCACTTTGATCAGACACCACTAACCAGGTATCAGTTCCAAGCGGTCCTCAAAAAGGCCTTGGCCCTGAGCTTAATAGGTACTGAAAATTAATCTTCCCACTCTTTCCGAATCAAAGCAGCAACTACAGCAGCTAGCATAGGGGTACCTCCACATCTCAAACAATATGGCAGGGTGAAGTCAGAATGCAATCAGACCTATATACGTCTACCTGCGAAATAATTATTTACGTTAGTTAACAGTAACACTAAAACATAACTAATAACTGCCAAATGCTACTACTGTACATTTGTTCCAGTCTGGATGGTGGGCTCATACTTTATGGCAAGGGCAAGGCAACAGCTATCCCTACAACGACCGGAGCTGGTGCCCCTCAAAAGGATCTTGTGGTTGGCGAGGGGCGCTCTGCGGTGGAACGACCTGGACAGTGTAATAGATGCTCAGGTGGAGGCAAGCCGCGCAGCCCTTCAGCTGTGGTGATACACCTGTGCTCAAACACCTAGGCTCCACTAAGACAAGCCAGCTCATCCTCGATATGGAGACATCTATCTTGCGCATCCAGGCACACCTACTGGATACCCATGTTTGTTATTTGGCATTCTTCAACACCGTTACTGCTGGCACAACGCACCCGACCTACGTAAGGTGGAAAAGAGCAGATCGAAGCTGAACAGGCGGCTAGCCAATGGTCTTCGTGACGTAACAAACTTTTCATTTATCCCCATCCCAAAGTAGTGGCCACTGACCGATCCTGGTTTCAGTGGGAGGGAACCCACCTTAGCTTAAAAGCATTCATCAGTGATATCAATAATACCTTGGTACCAATTTGCAAGTAAGTTATAAATAAAGATAAGTCATCTTTCTTAGGAGGCAATTACATACGCGGCCGTGGGGTGTGGGGGAACACTTCTGTGCTAAGTGGCGCGGTTCTTCTGGTCTATCTCCTGTATCATCATGATTTATATTTACATATACTAGCCACATAAAGAAACTGTGCACGGAGAAAATATGTTCTGGATTGAAATACAACACAGCAAGAACAAAATGATGCAGACGCTGTAGCAGCTGAATGATCGGACCATAAGAAAATGTCAACGGGTCCTGAACAACATCTGTTACGATGACGTCAGAAGATCAAAATGGTGTAGGGGGTCATACGACAAAGTCACAAAGTCAATAACGGGTATGACCACCCTGTGCGTGAATCACAGCAGTGCATCGGCGACGCATGGAGTCCACCAAATGGGCATGGAAGGCCTGGGGAAGGCCTGCAATATACTCCTCAAATCCTGTGCCAAGTCACGGACGTTATCTGGAGGATGTGGAAGACGACGCAGACGTCGCTCCATTTCATCCTACACATGATCTATTAGGGAGAGATCTGATGACAGGAAATCCATTGCGACCCTAGCCGTGTGAGGACGAGTGTTGTCCTGTTGAAATGTCAATCCCGGGCCATGACGTTGCAGGAAAGGAATGACCACAGGCCTCAGAATCTGATCTCTGTAGCCAACACCGGTGAGATTGCCCTGAACAACCACCAAAGGGGTTCGGTGCCGTGCTGTTATCCCACCCCAAATCATCACAGAGCCACCTCCAAAACGATTCCTTTCCACGATACAGTTGCGTGCATAACGTTCTCCCAAACGCCGGTAGACACGTTGGCGCCCGTCACTGTGGGACATGTTGAACCTCGATTCATCTGTAAAGACAACATTTCTCCACCATATTCGAGGTTGGCGAACATGATTTCGACACCATCTTAGACGGTTGACTCGATGACGGTGTGTCAGGATGGGACGTATGGCAGGGCGTCGTGGTCGAATCCCGTGCTGACGTAAACGATTCCTGACAGTGTCGGGATGGATACGGCGCAGTCCAGGAATTGTCTGGGACGTCGTTACTGCCGTTTGGAACCTGTGTCGGAGATGTGTAACTCGAATCCATCTGTCCTGTCTTGGCGTCGTTACTCGGGGACGTCCTGAACGTGGGTGGTCGGCAACGTCATTTGTGTTCTGATAACGCCTCTACAATGCCGATATCGTGTTACGATGGCATTGGAAATGTGTTGCCACCTGTTGTTGCCTCATTCCCGCTCGGATCATTCCAATGGCTTCATGACGCTGTGCAGCTGTAAAATTTTGGCATGATTTGCTTGTGATATGCTTGTGTTTTCGCCTGAGAAGTTTTGAATTTTTGAATGACCACAGATCATGCTTTCCAAAGTGACAGCGAATTTTGAGTTGCACATGCTGTGTACAGCTGCACAGGATGCACGTGCAGTAACACATTGCACGTCCATAGGCCCCAAACAATGACGTCATATCGCATGGCACGTGCATGAGCGTTTGAATGTCTCCAATAATTGCTGTGTTCAAACCTATATTTCATATATGGACGGTGTGCCCTTATATCTATATTTTCTCCGTGCACAGTTTCTTAATGTGGCTAGCATATATACTAATTAGGGTTGGAACCCAGTCTTTCCCGGGTTTTCACTTGGGAATGTAGTCACAATTATATTTGGCAATACGATTTGCCACATAGCTGAGCCTGGCGGCGTTCGCTCTCATTTAGACCCGCAACTTTGGTCTGGTTGCGACGTTTTCATCAATTGGACCGCAGCATTAATCATCTATTAAAAGTCGCCACATTGCTTAATTTGGCCTGGCATGGTTATGAGATTTAGGCCTTTAATAGTATTTAATCCCTTTTCTAAATTGAGGTAGCCCTTTAGAACTTCCACACCCTCGGCCATTAAAGCCACTGTTGCGTCTTTGTCATTCTTTTAACATAGCCCACCTTCCTCCAGTAGGTGGGCCCTCACAGTAATATCATGCAATAAAATAGAAAGAAAGTAGCTAGATCCTAGTCATGTTGACTTACCTGTTAAATCTTTCAAAACAATTCAAGGTTTTCTGTAGAATTGCCTTTAGTGGGACAAAACAGTTGAGTTCAAGCCAGGAACGCAAATGGTTGATGCACGAACAATGATCAACGGTGAGGTACGATGACACAGCCAGGTCACACATCGTAACCACCCATAGCCTGCTCCCACAACAAGCAGGGGACCGGGGACCTGTAATATTTTCATATTTTCATCCGATCATGACATTCCGTGTTGAATAAGTTCAGAATATACCCCTAATGTTGCAGCGAACATTATGCTCAACGTATAGATAGGAAATGGACTTTGTTGAAAGAGTTCAAAGAAAAACAACAATTTAAACTCTTTAGGATTGATGTAACTCCACCTTGCTATTTACAATCTCAGTTACGTTATGATTCAAAGATGTTTATTTTCTAAAAAATAGTTTTACAAATGCATATTTAT
Organism: Haliotis cracherodii; assembly: GCF_022045235.1. Classification (NCBI taxonomy): domain Eukaryota; kingdom Metazoa; phylum Mollusca; class Gastropoda; order Lepetellida; family Haliotidae; genus Haliotis; species Haliotis cracherodii. Next base: position 50,966,397 of record NW_027266297.1, on the reverse strand, counting down.
GTCGTACGCAAAAAACAGCAAATCAAGTTCCCGGCGATAACGAAACGCATTACCAGAATATTTTACCATGTCACGACCGTTGAAAGTAAAGACGAAAACATCAAAGAGGACAGCATCGTGTACTTATATTTCTGACGTAGACTCAGTAAGTCTCAGTGACTTGCAGCTTCTGTTTTTTTATGTAGACTATCATTTCATTGAACATTTTGTTTACATGCATATGCAACCACGCACACATATGTCATTTTTAAGTGTTGGGTGAATAGCGGCTCTTTTCACAGCGACATATATGTCAGCTAGTGTCACCCATAATGTTAAGACATGGGTTATCTTGTGAACAGTCAAGTCAGTACACAACTGCAGTCTAATCCATTTCATTCGATAACGTAAATTGCTACACTGACAGTTTCGGTCGATGGAAGGACCACAATCTGCCGTTAGGTTTATGCATTCTAGTAATTGCATTTCACATCTATAATAGTTCAGAAAATCAAATCGGAACCACAGGAGCTGCGTCGATGTTGTTGAAATCTGTGCGCTGCAGATTTCAATTACAGTCCCACGTGAGGACTTGCTCACACCAAGCTGTTCTAACTATATCCTCCAGGCTGTCCTGCTAGCTTGGTCACGTGAAGGCATTGATTAACCGATTGATCTATCACCGATTGCTGACAATTCTCCCGGCTGTTTTGACGAAAATCGTGAAGAAAGTGCTGTAATCGATGAAGTATCTGATAGAACTACACGCATTAGGGACTAGCTACAGGAACGGTGTCCAGTGCATTCCTCGTTGTGTGGAGCATTTCCTTGAACAGATGGGAATGCTACTTGTGATGCTGCAAGTCTGATATCGGCCACTGTTTCTCTTCTCTGTCCATACCAGGTAGGTTGTGAACATCAAGTTGCGTTTTACTGTGTCTGTATTTTCAACCCGGGGTTTAACCTGGAATATAGCATGTTTACATTTTCTTGGGCTGCTTGTGCTCCCTACATGTTTGTATAAATTGGAAAATAGTGTCCGATCAATACTACGTATGCGACACCAGACGTAAATCTGCCACGACTGTGTCTCCCGCTGCATACATGTGAACGCGTGTCTTTTGTGTGACTAACGATAGGTTCTTTAACACGGTAATCATTTCAAGTTGTGTTTTTTCACAGGTGGTGTAGGCAATAATACAAAGTATTAAAGTCCTTATATACATTCTAATGATTACAGAACCAATTATAAATTACGTTCCGATTTCCGTAAGGTTTTGTTTTCAATACAACATATTTTTTTTTCAATACCAACAAGTCCAACTTATGTTACATGCAGGTATTTCGGTCATCGGCGACATTTGATACAACAAGAATAATACATGTTGAAAACTTAACAAGGGTTTTCCAAGAAATGAAGTAATAAAATGTTGTCTCTCTGTCCTGTTCTTTTTCAAAATGGCTGTCACACAACAACATTAATAATAATTGAAATTCAAATTATTGTCAGAATACATTGAGAAAACGGTATGAATTAGGAAATGTCGGTGTATCACTTAACATTTAACGTTTCCATGTACATGAGATAGCTAGCGGTAACTCAACTCCAGAACAGTCCTTATGACTATCGGAAATTTGCCGATCGCTATTTTCGGCTTACTGAGTGCAATTTGATTGTGACCCGCACTTCCAACGTCCTCGGGAATAACTGACCCATTTACCAACTCGGTGTGATGTTTTAGAGGGATTCTCTTCGCTGTGGCAATCACATGGTGTTTGGAGAAAGATTTCTTTTACAGTGACAATTTCATGGTGTGTGGAGAAGGATTCGTGTCGGTGTCACAGTATTATGATGATTTAGATCGAAGGATTCTCTTCACCGTGACCCGCACTCCCAACGTCCTCAGGAATAACTGACCCATTTATTAACTCGGTGTGAAAGGAAACTTTTTGGAAGACAGTCACATGCTTCAGAAATAAGTTACAGGTTATAACACAGATCTAAACTGTTTTCAAACACACAGTGAAATCAATTTTGGTTATGTGTATTTGTGAAATATGCTACGTATTTTTAAATCAACATTTATACATATATTAAAAAAATCAAGTTGAAACCTGGTATATAGTCCAAGAATGGGGATACATAAGGGAGATACACTCGTGATTAAAACATAATATAGTTTACCCTCAATATCACATGTTGAAGCAATGGCACAGTCACTTAAATGCCACCACCAACTGCTTTAAAGTTGATTCTAAATTGCCACTCGGAAACGATCTTAAATGCGATATATAAACTGGACGGCGCATCACTGATCTTTCCGTTTCACATAAATTTGTATTTGGTCACGACGATACCAGAATTACAACGAAGGAACACATGATCCTCGTCTAAAGATTGTCAGACTCGCAAAAAGTTTAATATTCGTTTCTACCATTTATAGAGTACTGGCACACCATTTGCATGAATGAACCTGATTTCAAATTATTACAGAACCTTGAATACGAAATGGTTGATATTCCGAAAGCACCTGCAAAGACACTGACAACATTATGGTTTATAAAAAAATGTTTCTTTTCAACGTGGTAGCCTTATATGTTACAACGAAAAGGGCTATTCTCATTGTAACAGCAATGTGGTATGCAGAGAAGGGGTATTGTCCCTTTGTATGGAGACGTCTTCTTTTCGCCGTCACACTTTGATTATGCGTCACACTTTGATTATTGTGCTTTTTTTCACTGTGATGGTTCTGACATGCGGATTCTAAGAGAAGGATTATTTTCATCGTAGTCTTATGAGGTGTCGTTTCAATTTGAAAACATTGTGGCGTTTTTAGAAGGATTATGTTCAAGGTAACAGCATTAGTTTTTTTTAGAATTAGTTTTTTTTCACTTTGGTAGTCTTATGATTTGTAGGGAAGGGTCATGTGTAAAGAAGAATTCACTGTACCATGACATCCTTGCTATATGTACAGAAGGATTCGTTCACCGTCACAGACTTACTGTAGGTCTCTTCACTGTGTATAGTGAAGGGTGAATTTCACTTTGACAGTATTATGATGTTCAGGAAAACAATATTCCCCGTCATGTCTATATGGGAAGGGATAATTGTCACCATATCAACCTAATAATGTGTAAAGAAGGATTCTGTTCACCTTCAAAGCCTTATGATGCATAGAAAAGGCTTCGTGTGTGAGTGATGGCCTTGTTGTATGTAGAGAAGGAATGTTTCCCCGTGATGGTTGTCTTATGTGAAGAAAAGGACTTTTTCACAATGATATCCGTACCATATAATCATGTAAGGATCATGTTCATAGTGGCAACCTTGTAGAGAATGGTTATTTTTGACTGCGATGGCATTATGTGTTTAGAGAAGGATAATTTAGCAATGACACACTTATCATGTGTACAGAAATATTCTTTTCAGAGAGATAACATTATAATGTATGGAGAAGGATTGTTTCACCGTGGCAGCAGTATGATGTTTTTAGGGGGATTCTCTTCACTGTGGCAATCATATGGTGTTTGGAGAAAGATTCCTGTCACATTGACAACCGTATGGTGTGTGGAGAAGGATTCGTTTCACCGTAGCAACGTTATGATGTTTTTGATGTGATTCTCTTCACAGTGATTATGATTATGATTATGACTTGTCGAAAAAGATTCATTTCAGTGTAACAGCATTATTATGATTTCAGAAGGATTCTCTGTGCGGTGTTAAACTATAAATACTTTTTGATAAAAATAGTGCGAATGGCTACTACCGACAGGGTAGGACATGCTTACCCTTTTCGCAAACACCTGGTGTCATCATTGATTTTCAGCGGTCCATTCATATATTTTTCACAACTATTTGGCCCCTTATTCTCTTGCATTGACGTTTTTATATTTACCATGGCAACCTTATTTGTGGAGGATTCATTTCACCGTGACAACGTTATGTGTAGATAGGATTCGTTTAATTGTGCCAACAGTATGATGTAAAAGAATTCTCGACTCCGTGGCAACCTTATGATGAGTGGAGAAGCTTTCGTTTCACTGTGACAACCTTATGATGTGTGGAGAAGGGTTCGTTTCACTGAGACAACCTTACGATGTATGGAGAAGGATTCGTTTCACTGAGATAGCCTTATGATGAGTGGAGAAGGATTCGTTCCACTGAGATAGCCTTATGATGCGTGGAGAAAGATTCGATTCAATGAGATAGCCTTATGATGTGTGGAGAAGGTTTCGATTCAATGAGATAGCCTTATAATGTGTGGAGAAGGATTCGATTCTATGAGATAGCCTTATAATGTGTGGAGAAGGATTCGATTCAATGAGATAGCCTTATGATGCGTGGAGAAGGATTCGTTTCACTGAGATAGCCTTATGATGTGTGGAGAAGGGTCACGTGTAAAGAAGAATTCATTTCACTTCACTTTACTGCGATGGCTTTAAGGTGTGCGGGCAAGATATATTTTCACTATGACAGTCTTGTGATATGTAGAGTTGGCTTCTTTTCACCATGACAGCCTTCATCATATGATATGTAGTGAATCGTTATTTTGAGTGTGGTGGTCTTTTGGTCTCGTTTCACTGTGAAAACCTTATGATGTTTTTGGTAGGATGTCTTTTACTTTGACAGACTTATGGTGTGTACGGAAGGGTCGTGTGCAAAGAAGAATTTACTTCGCCATGGTATCCTTGTTATGTGTACAGAAGGATTCGTTCACCATGACAGCCCTACTATTACCCTTATCACTGTGTATAGTGAAAGATTCATTTCACTTTGACAACATTATGATGTTCAGGGAAGCATTATCTTTAGTGTGACAGATTTACAATGTAGAGAGAAAACCTATTTTCACTGTGACAACCTAATGATGTATAGAGATACATATGGAATGTTGTTATTGTTTGTCTACTCTAGAATGGACCTTGTACAAGCCGCCGTGATATATCGGAACTATTGTTTCCAGCAGCGTTAAACAGCAAACAAAACAAAACAATTTGACAGAATTTCTCACCTAATTACGCTATTATTCCAAAATATTTTTGTTGCAATATGTTACGGTACTGTACTATATAGGTAAATAAGCATGCATACACTAATAGTATCCCTTGTCTTGTGGCCAAATGTACCAAATGAATATGGTGTAAAAACTACTAAATAGAGACATATGCAAAATAGGCAAGCTCCGACCTTCATACAGTTTGGCCATGATCTAATTACCCAAGAATAAAAGTCTGTTGTAGGAAGGTCAGTGAGTGGAATGTGTAGATCCTAAGAACTAGTCCTTTCATTTTACTAAAGAACTGTGAGTATGAGTGAGCGAATGTTGTTGAAAGCAATAGTGCACCTATATCATGACGGACTGTAAATAATCGAGTTTATACCAGGCAAATGAATTCCTAATACACGAACAACTATCCACGCCATGGGCGCGATGACATACAATCAGTCAAGGTACCGAGCATTAATTTCCATATCATCCTTTTCAGTCGACTCAAACGACGAGCATGGCTTTCCCGGGGACTAAGTCTTCCTCAGAACTCACATGCGGTTTGCACTGTCGATAGCTGTATTCTCCAATGGCATTCTTGCTTCAAAGAAATTATTAAATGTATTTACAATCAAAGTGTAAGGTAGATATCACCAACTGTTAGTAAATCATTAGTATAAACTTTTACAATATTTGTGTGTTAACCATGTCCTCGCACCTACATCATTGATACTTATTATCAGTTGTTATCAATGATGAGGATTTTGTTGGTAGTCATGTTATTAACATTTTTCAACAACATGTTTCATTGGGAGAATGTTACATATAATATCGGTCTCAATTGGTAAAACATATGACAGGGGGAAATGTCATAAGTTTACCTTGACGATATTCACATTGTCTTCAATACTACAGGGCTGGTAGTTATATCTATATACAACTCGTGTGGTATTTTAATTTAACCCCTTTAAATTACTTAAATGTAGATAAATAACAGTTTTCGAACATTTCATCGAAAAACCGAAGCTTGTTGCAAATCCGGTTGCGTATATAACTATTGATGTATGTCCAAACATGTTAACACGTCTATGCATACACATTCATAACATATTATTGCTTTTGCGTGTGCAATCATAGCATTTTGTTAGACCGTGAACAACTGTTAAAACACTTTAAGAGTCAAGTAGCGCCACTCTTTGAATCTCGGACCTACATTCGGTCACCCACACCGCCGGTATCCCCGATGAGCAATCAACATGGTTCGATATTCTGTAAGTATCGGCTGAAGTTTGCTTCTGCCCATACCGTTTTAGAAAAGGGAAATCAGTGTGATCTCCCAAAATTGTATGTTAATTGCGCCACCCTGTACTGAGGTATAAGTGACAATGAACAAATCGTGTCCTACGAGGATATTGTGTCTGTACAGGTTCAAACAAAAGGCAAGGTCATCATCAGAAATACGATAGATAACCGTGATGAAGACGTTTTAATTTTAGAGAATTAGAGATCAATACCGAATGTTATTGTTCACATCTCGGGTGTTATCACAAAAGCAAAATTCAGGCAAACTTTACGGAGTATTCGTATGATTGAATTAGCAATGTTCAGTTCATTCCCAACTTTCGGATACACTGCTTCAAAATATCCTTCTAAAGGAACACTATTAGATGGCATACACACTTTCCTGACTTGGGGGGCGGTCGGGTAGACTAGTGGTTAAAGCGTTCGCTCGTCACGCCGAAAGACCCGGGTTCGATTCCCGACATGGGTACAATGTGTGAAGCCCATTTCTGTAGCCCCCCGCCGTGATATTGCTGGAATATTGCTTAAGACCATACTCACGCACTCACTCACTCCTGACCTTTGGAACAGTTTAAAAAACATAGGATTTATGGCATTATGAGATTACAGAAATCTCATATTAATTTAGGGGGTGTAGGTGGGCTAAAGCCTTAATCCCAACCATCTCGGCATCAAGAAAAACAACCAGAAATCATATGACTATCTTGGTATTTATTTTATCCACACCTTGTACATGGAATACTCACACATATTCAATGTTATAGCACTATAGGCCATGGGCTACTTAGGTCCACCGTGTGCACAACCCCTCCCCCCCCCCCCCACACACACACACACACACCTCCCAACAAAACTTACTTTTCCTGAAGCCTTAGAATGTCCTGAACATGAAATCATATGTTTACATTGAAAATATAGGGATGCACTTCCTGTTTTCATCATATTTGTGGAGGTACCCTCAAAATCGCGATTTTGCATTCCAAGTCAGCGTCATTTTTGTACTGCAACATCGAGGCAATAATCGAGTGATTTATAACATTATCTTGAAAAAAAATCATTTGAATAAACATGATAATTAGACAAATGAGAATTCAAACTATACATGGTACAATCGATATAGAATATCTGAAATTACATTTGGGTCAAACAAATTAAATTTTTAAAAGAATCTTGGCCACATTAGTAGATATCAAAGTAGGTATTACAGTACATGTTTTACATATCATAAGTATAGTTTTCCATTAAAATGACAACGGACATATTTACCAGTCTAGTGTTCATGTCAACATATATACATGTATCTCTGATTTTAGATTTTTAGTCATATCTGGAAAATACATATTTATCAATACATGATTGCATCGGGACAAATAAGAAACAAGCATTCATGTAAATTCATAACAATAAAACAATTAACAAAATTTCAAACATCTGTAGGCACACTAAATGTTCAATCTAGTCACTGTATATCATCAGAGTCAGACTCTTCATCACTGCTTGTATCCCCTGTTTCAGTTATATCTACCATTAGCTGTGGCAACATGTCTCCTTCACACCACAGTGGTTCGAGTTTCCCTCCAATCATCACCCAACCATGACCATCAACAGGAGCTGGAATATGTGGATCGGCAATGCGTGCTATCTTCCATATGCCAACCTGATATTTGACCCTTCTTAAGTGTTGATCAATACTCTTTCGACAGGGAGGTAGGGTTCCCACACAACATTGTGAGAAGCGCCAGGTAGATCATTTTTGGCACATGGCTCATTCATTCTGAGGGAGCGTAGATCGTTGACACTCAGTATACGAGGTTTCCCATACCAAGCAGATGTGAGGTGAGCAAGTTCATCTGTGACGTCGACAGGTACATGCCATGTATCACCCAACCTGGCAAGTAGTGGCACGAAGTTGGGCATCCTTGACAGAGTTTTCAGTGGTTTTACCTTCCCATGTCCTTTGAAGGCACTTGTAGTATCACAACCACTGTACGCTTAGAGTGCCTTCATCGCTGTGCAGTGTTTCTGAGTATGGGACAGAGCAAGTTCACTGACATCAATCAACCTTTTTTATTAACAGTGCAGGTGTCAAAGAGAATGTTGATATTCTCCATCTTGAGTGCATAATGGAGAAGGATAAACAAAATGTCAGTATCTGGGCTCTTTACTCTGACATACTTGCACGGTGGACCTAAGTAGCCCATGGCCTATATTACTTGACAAACAATTACTGCACTCCTATGGTCTCGGTGTAGGCATCTGAGAGCAAGATGTTGAAGTGGAAGGACGTCTTTCGCTCGGGAACGGCACTAGGAAGATCCACAACTATACTCACACGCAAAAGAAACGCAATTCGAGTATGCAGTATGCATGTTATTTATTTTCAACAGTAAAGACAAGATATACTAATAGGGCAAGATTGACAAAAATTTGACTGAAGACAGTTTAATGGATTAAAAGGCAGATGACATAATTGTTTTTGTCAAATGTTAAGGGCTTACACAATTTCTGGTCAATACCCAAAATGTCAGTCAATACCTGGTGTGACCACCATTAGCATTGATCACTGCCACACATCTCCTGTATATTGAGTGGATCAGACGATTTGTGAAGGGCCTAGGGATCCTCCTGCACACATCCAGAACAGCTGTGCGTAGTTCATCAGCAGTTGTAGGGACTGGGCGCACATTGTGCAGACGCCTTTGAACCTCATCCCACAAGTGTTCGATGGGGTTCAGATCAGGGCTGAGGGCAGGCCACGGTAGAACACGGATGTTGTGTTGTTGCAGAAAGGCCATGGTAGCTCTGGAAAATGTGTTGTTGATGTTGTGCAAAAAATGGAACAACGTCGGGTCTGATCACTTGGTCGATATACCGCTGACGCCGTGTCCCCGACCTTGACCACCATTCAGAAAGCACATGGGTCCATGTCTCGCATTAAGTGCCAATCCCTGCCCATATCATGACGCTAGGTCCACCCCATGGATCCCTTTCCACAACGTTTCTGTCAGTGAAACGATCACCTCGACGCCGCCAAATTCTGACTCTTCCGTCTGCATGGGAGACACAAAAGCGACTTTTATCAGAGAAGATGACACGCCTCCACTAACGATGACACCAAGTGTGATGACCCTGTGCCCACTGAAGTCGTGCTTGTCGATGAAATGGTTGGAGAACAGAACGACGTGCTGGTCGGCGACATCTGAGGTTGTTGGAACGGAGACTTCGGATCACAGTGTCAATGTGTCGATTATGTGTTCCTATGGTCTGTCGAGCACTTTCACTTGCAGTTAGGAACGGATGTCGCTGGTGTTGACGGGTAATCTGCCGATCTTGTCGAGGTGTGGTGACCCTAGGACGACCGCTCCGAGGAAGGTCATCTGTGGTCTGTGTAGCATTGTATCGATGCAGGAGACGGTAAATTGTGGTTATGTTAACGTTGAAATGACGGGCAACATCTTGGACAGACTGTCCATCTTCCAAACGTCCGATAGCCTGGTTTCTCTGAATTTGAGTTAGGCGTGGCATTGTTGACCAAGGAGTAGGTCCAAAAATCGGTCATAGTTTAATATTCACTACAGTTCGTGCATTTTCGATTTCGCGAGAAAGTGGTGCATGATACCCACATATTCATTGAAATGGTGCGTTTTGGCGATTCGTTGTTTATGTTGCGTTTTTACTCGGGGCCTCCAAAATGCAACCGAAAATATTGATAGCACCATCTGGCTTCACTACATGCTAAAACTCGTATCAATTTATGGTTCCGTGTTTGTTACCTATTTGCTTAAAACCACTTACGTTTCTTTTGCGTGTGAGTATATAAAGCGTCGGAACTTTATGGATGATGTCGAGGTAGCCTCTTCCAATTTTAGTTCTAAAACTGTTTAGAGTATGAAGAAATACATTCAAATAATTTGTATAAATACATTATCTTTTACATAAACTTTAAATAATACACAAATGACATTTTTTTTTACCAAATTTACGTGCTAACTCTTCAAGGTGAAAAGATGGAATAGTTCTGGGTTGCTCTTTGACTTTGGTCTTCATGTTAGCCAGGAACTGTTTAAGACGGATAATGCCCTCCGAGTCGTAACTCAAAACTTGAAGTTACTGTGCACCAGATTGTCTACCCCACGACTGTTCTTTATGTACTTGATATCTATATAGCTGTGCGTTTCCCATGACTGCATAAAATTCCAACATGACCGTGTATCACTGTGTCGTATCATTAAATACTGAACTATGTACTGTGAAACCTCCACTACTATGGAGCATCCCACTTGCCTCACGTTTGAGTTAAGTTGGTTGATAATCAAACGTTGGGGAAATCGGGGTACACATCTAAATATCGTTCCGACATTCTAAACAGACATCATTTCGCCATTTTTGTACATTAAGTTTCAGTTTCAGTCTATTTCTCTGAAAAAAACCCACCAACGATGGAACAAGAGTGTATAAGTGAAATTGAAAGTCGCAATTAGTTGCATCAGGCTCATTGGCCTCGATCAACTGATCTCGATATATATGTAGACTATTTGTATATAGCAAATATATATTTCTCAATTGTATAATCCCTGTAATGGTTCTTCCTTAAAGTATAACTAATTTAGAACGCAGAACTAAATGTAAGTGTTTAGGTGTGCTTGTTTCTAAGTCTCGTGAATTTATATGAATGAAGGTTTACAGCATGGCGTTTCATTTGTGACCTTAGTGAGGTCACGGTGATCTAATCTCACTCCGAGCCGACCAGTCCTTGTTTATCCCCTTAATGCAGAGCGCCAGGCAGCGTAACAACAAATACCATCTTTAACGTTTTTTTGGTCTGACACGGCCGGGAATCGAACCCCGGACCTTCCGTGCTCCGCGGACGGTCTACCACTAGACCCACCCTGGCGGTATTAGAAGAACGATGAGTGTTGACGACAAACATCCTATGCAAAACGTTTGTGTCTGTAAAACCAAAACACATCCTATAGTTTACACGTCAGTCACGAGAGTGTTGGGTGTCATTCCTGATTTTGACACTTTCAAGGAAGGTAGATTAATCTCTGTGGACCTGTATTTCTATCAATCTTGTTGATTCTGCTCATCATACTATTGTGATTTATTTGATTACATCAATTGTTTGTGTATGAAACAGCGATACGGCATCCGCAACGCGCGGATCCTTGGGGCTATTAGCAGACTGGATACTGGCAGAAGTCAGAGCGCAGTAGCCAATGCATTCAACGTTTAACAGTCTGTGGTTAGCTGTGGAGAAAGAACACCCAGATAGTTGTAATAACGTGATATTTTTACATTTGTTTCATCCATGAACCATTTCTCTTAACTACGTAGATAGCCCCAATTCCGAAACACTAGTGTTTGGGTCTTGTCTATGTTAACATGCAGGTCTCATGATACAGAGCAGTAATGTAGAGCATCTATTTTCCTCTGAAGATCGATTCTGTAATCGTCCAATACACATAGGTCACCGGAATACAAATTCTTCAGCACAGTAACTAATCTTCTATGAATATGTTTTTCCTAAAACCAATATAAAGGCAATAAGATCGACCACCACTCTTTGACTAATATTTCTGTATTAAGCACTGCAGTGTCAATATATTGTTGGATGTACAATAGCCTTGACTAAATCTAGTGTGCGGTTCACGGATCTTGTATGTATATTGCATTGTACAGGTGTTTTCTCAAAACAGAAGTGCACAAAAATGAAGGTAGTTAGGCGCAATGCATCTTTGATTAGGACTCATTGATGATTATTGATATATATTGGTAAGATCATCTGCTACCTGATTTGGCGAAATTTGTATGGTTCAAAGATCTGTTTTTCACGTCAAGGTGGTCAGATTCTGCTTTGTGTGTGATTGAAATACCTTTCTGTGTCGTTTTGAATTCTTTAGTTGTTTCTGAAATTGCTCGAAATATATATTTGTGCTCATATCGTACACTCACGAATAAACTGTTCATGTGAAAACCGTTCTTCTGGTCAATAATGTGGGTCCTAAAATGTTGAGAAAAAATGTCTTAAGCACTTAATTAAAGTATAAACATATCGCGGCCTCCTGTCAGTCTCTATCTCTATCATTGTAAGTCCTCTTTTTCAATATTTTCAAATTAATGTTGTTGGTTTTATTATCTTTTCATCATTCCAAATAAATGTGTAAAATGTTTTGTTTGTCACCAGTAAAGTTACTTGGAAGGTGTGGGGGTGGTGGGTGGTGGTTTGGAGATTCAGTGCTAATTTAAGTCCTTGCTTCCAGTTGTGCATAACTGTAAGCGCTAAGTACTGCAAAGTGCTGGTTTCCAGTGTCTATTGCTAATCACCTATCAGCGCATATTATCTGTTTATCAATTATCCGCCAATTTCCACCTATTGTGATCTTATTACTTTTGTTCTTACATGTACATATATATATGCTCTCTCCCTCTTAACTCAAACTTCACATTCCCGATTGTCAAACGGTTGATATTTTGATGGTTATTTAGTAAAATTGTTGGAATAATCTTTATGAGTATTTGCTTCTAAAAATAGAGAGTTATATTTGAACATATATCCCTCCTGTTTATGTAAATTGACCAATCAAATATCAGGTTAGGGAACAGGCGCCAATAAAAAGTTAAGACGAAACATGTCGATCTATATATATCCCGTTAAAGTTAGTATTGGCTAATAATAACCGATATCGCCACTCTCCAGATGTGTCTGAAACATTTAAAATCAATTTAATACCATTTTACAACATCAATATATCAGCCAATTTAGCTCACCAGGTACCAACTCGAACCTGGGTCAATGCATGGTGAACTATCCATAGTAAGAATGGCTTCGTTTCTCAAGTTAATGTGGATAAACAAGTCATATATACATGAAAATCCCTTTTCGTGTTTATTGAAAAGTGTTTTTTCAGTAAATGGCCATCTATAAAAAAAAGTGTATCCAGGTTTTTCAAAATAGTTGACCCCTGGATAGGTTCAGCACACCAACCAGCTTGTTGATGTCACTTTGTTTCTTACAAAGTCAACTTAAATTAAAGAAGTATACCAAATATTCTATTCAGAATCACAGGTCGTTTCAATACTTTCCTAATATTCTGATTATGATAAAACACCCTAATTGTAATGCAATGGTATAATCGAAGATCAAAGTGAGATTATGGCACAGCAAATTGTCTGTCCGTCTGTTCGACGTCTTCGGTAAATCCGCTGAAGTTTTTTCTAATATCTGGATATACCAACCGGACCATATGTCCATAACTTGCTCCCCATGAGTCCGGCAAAGGAGAGAGAGACCTTTAGCAAGTGCAGGTTTGGCCCCGACCAGTTTCCAGAAGTCGGTCTTTGGCTCCGGCTCCGGCCTCATCTCCTGTTCAAATCTTGCCTCTAGTGCAGGCTGTCGTAACTCCTGTCGCGGCCTCAGACCTGGGTCAACAATTATCCCTGGATAGATGTTTTTGCTTCAGCCTCTGGTGATTCTTCAGCTCAAGGCCTAACATGAATTCGGGTTCCTGTACCTGAGCCTCAGCTGTATATCTTACATTCGAATCATAGCTTCGGATCAGAAGATTGTTTCAAATACACTGTCAGCTAGAAAAGGTGTTTTGCTGATTGGTAACAGAGTCCCAAGTTATATTTCAAATAGCACACAACAACGCCAGTTGAGTACTCAAGCTATTGGTGTTGTTACAACCATGACAGTTCTATCTATTTTTAGATGACATGTTAATACAACCATGACAGTACTATCTATTTTTAGATGACATGTTAATTGAACCAGACTCATGCTGAAGCTATGGCAGCGAATGCGTACATGGTATACATCGTAAAATAATGGAGATATGATACACTGGATAATCGAGGATCATGCCTTTTTACAAATTAATTCATTCACATTAACGTCACACATTCGAAACTGAAGGTTGTGGAATCAACATTAGTGTTTGTTTGTTTGTTGTTTAACGCCGCACTCAGCAATATTCCAGCTATATGAAGGTGGTCTGTAAATAATCGAGTCTGGACCAGATAATCCAGTGATTGACACGTGATCATGTCCACGCAACTGGGATACGATGACATGCATCAACCAAGTCAGCGATCTTGACTACCCGATCTCGTTAGTCGCCTCTTATGACAAGCATAGTCGCCTTTTACCGCAAGCATGGGTTCGACATTTGTGAAAGCAGTAGAGAATTCCAAGGGCCTCAATTGGTTTGCTTCAACAGTTGCTGTCGCCTGACCCTGCAGCAGAGTTAACAGCATCTACACGGATATCTAACTTGTTACAGCTACTCAACACTGTCAGATTGTTTCTATGAATTAGACCTCGATGTGCGCTGTTGTAATTTGGTTACCTAACTTAGAAGTTACCATATACTGGTCAACTTCCCAATACTTGTCACCACTCACCCCTTCCGTTACCTACCAGAAGACCCTTCGGCTTGTCCCATACGATGGGACACAAGATGGTCATCAATGACTTTGATGTCTGCCCACACCCGTAAAAGAGAACTTTTTTTCTTGCTGGCACATGAGACAAATGAGACAAATGATGACACACACGAACGGGTGATGTCCCGGATTCCTAGTTCGATCCCACTCAGGCAAGTCTGTGTTACATCCAGCTCCCTTTTGTAACTAATCGTTTAATATGGACTCCAACAAACAGTGTGTTAGATTGTCGACATATACTTTGTATGTCTCTTCTAGGTTCATTAATCACTCTGCATGATCTCACTCCACATGGGGAGATTTGACCATGGCAACTGTGGATGAGCACTCGTGCATCGTGCAGTCCCTCAATTGGAAAAAGAAAATTCATTCCAACGTGATTGTGGCTGTGTTTGGATCCACAGACTCTGATAAGCTCCGGTCGTATATATATTTATCATATAATGGGTAGGTGTCTCGGCAGGATAAAGCCAACGGATAAAAACGATATCCTTTGGGGTCATATGCGGATGGAGATGCAAATATCAAAGGTCAAATAGGGACTACTTTCAGCGTTTATAAACAAACATGGCGTCGCCCTTGTCATTCGGCAATCGAGTCAGAATTAACCATCGTGGATCTGGATAGACTAGAGATACAGTTTCAGTTGCAACTATATTGGCTACTGTCACTGTCCGACTGACACACTTAATCTGTGACGTAATAAATATTAATGCGCGCATTCCAGGAAAATGTTTAGCAATGTTTAGGTAATGTTTGTGAGAAGGGAAAGCGATTTAGCACAGAAAGCACAGAATTAAAGAATGACATAATATGACAAAGAGGTTATCACGCTTGTGTGTTTGGGTATTGTAAATATCCTGTATTGGGAATAAACACTATGTATTTAGCTCGCCAAGGCTCGCAAAATACAATGTTAATTCCTAATACAGGATATTTACCATCCCCAAACACACTCGCGTGATAACCTCTATGTATCCTCCATTGGCACTCTTCCTGTAAGTCTTTGCAAAGCTAAAGCTGCATCAATGCCAAAATCTGTCCTAGTAGCTCCAGTTCAGCCCAACCACAGTGTCACCCATATTGAAAATGGCACCACCTCCCTCTTACTCAGTCATATCATTTAAATTGTGATGTGTGGATCTCTATGTGATGTGAGCAGTAATTTATCATTAAGAAATATGTTTGGTTTAACCCCATGTGTAGTGTAATAAAGTATAGTTTTGCACTGAACTACTACGGTTAAAATATGAATATATAGGGACCGACCATTTAATATTCTGGGGAATGCCTGTTATTGGAGACTAGATATTATTTGCAACTACATATGCAAATTGTTTGACAGGCATTCCTTAGAAGTTGGCGAATGACAAAGTAGACCCAATTTATGGAGAACAACTTGTTTGTACTGTAATGACGAGTATACCGTTGTCAAGCAAGACACATCAGCCTAAGCAGACTCGGATGAAGTTGCACGTTCTTTTGGAATGAACGGGTGTCGCACGGACAGGACGTCACTGCTGCTGTTGAACAGGCCTTGTATGAACTGGAGTGACTGAAATGGGACCAGGTCCCTACTTCTCGCCTCATCTATCATCATTTTTGCATGCACTAAAACTGAACAGTATTCTGGTACGAAGAATCTGTTTTTGTTTTTCATCGTCGCAAATGAGGCACATAGTCTTTAATATCTGACACAAGATTAATTTTCGATTAAAAAAAACATTTAATTTTTATTCAGCATTAAAATTTTACTTGCGAAATACAAATAAAATGATTCTTGTGATTACAGTGTAGGTGACAAACAAATCGATTAAGTAATATTCTTATTTACATCTCAAATTGTATGCATGATAATGTTATAAATACTTATTAAGCAATATAAGTACACGTCTGCACTTTCTGTGAATGGTAAATGAACATACTAAATAGTCTAACAAATTTAGCTAGTGAATTCTGTATGTAAAATGATGAATGTTCAGTGATGAATGATTGTACAGAAAAAAGGTAAAACAATTCATGTATGTATGTATGTATGTATGTATGTACACATGCCACATCACACTGCCAGTTAGCCCTTTAAAATGTGAACGATGTCAGACTGACAAAACTTTATATTACTTTCGCTAAGCTGGCCACTTTTCATCACCAAAAGTTAGTCCTACATGTTTCATAATGTATAAAGCATAAATAGGGAATTGTTCCACTGTAAATAGACAACGCGCCAAAGATGTGGTACATGGGAAGTGCGAGAACGTCGTTTATCGCAAACTTTTCCAGAAAGGCAAAGAATAAACGTTCTGTTATCTGAAAAAATCGTCCTCGAGCTTCATAAAGTCACGTGCTCGACAGCTCACCTCACGTGCCTGGGAAAAGAACTAATGAGGAAAAGGAAATGAGGACCATATCGCGAGATTATGAGATGCACCCCTCCCAACATGGCCGCCGTCAACGATGTTTAACGCGTTGCGTCACCGATACGATAAATCAATCCCGTAAACTTGGTATCATGATCTAATTAAAATGTGCAAAGAGGTCGCATAGCAGGAACTATTTTCGAAGTCTATAGATCAATGCGATGCCTTCTTTCTCAATAAACTGTTAACAAACATGGCTGCAAGTCTCTTGGCACTATAGTACATTCACGATTATATTCATACTCGAATTCTAAAATATCACATATAGGAATTAAAATGGATTATGCTCGCCAAAGGCGCGAACGTTTTGAATGCTTTGATCTCAACCCATCATTGTCGATGCCTTTGATCTTTTAGCTTCTCATCTCAGATTATGAATTTTTACGCAGCTTTCACCTTTGTCATTCACATACATGTTTCTTTATTGATATATTACATTTTCCATCCAAGACCTCTGAAAACACAAGGCCAGTGATGGCATAAAGTTGTGTGTATGGTGTGACCAGTCAAAAAGAGCTCACAGAATTGCACCTTGCATCACATGCTTCATTTTCTTCAAAGATTTCTGTCCACTGAATGAACTTGCACTTGAATTACATGTATAGATATACAATCAATGTTTGATTATATACAGTGACATACTTTGCTTAACTGCTATCCTGTGTGATTTACTTATTCGACTCGAACACCTACTATATTTTTGGACTAAAACATTCACGATTTGTAATATCAAAGAATAATGGTTATATGTTGTCATGGTAGAATGGGGTTTTCAATGTAGAGCTAGGTACTTGTACATTTGGCGGTACTAAAAGCTTCAACTGCGTATTTGGTCAGTTCAAATTTTGATTAAATGATGTCAAGCCTACAGATAACCCAGCTCTACATTGAAAATACATTGTGTTCAGTAAATTCAAATATGTTCTCTTTTCAGATTGCTATGGCTAGCTTACATTTGGAATCTCTGGCAAAAGAAATCAAACCATATTGATGAATAAACACCATTTCCAAGACTTCTGGTTGCATTCGTGTGAGGTGCTACAGTATGTTCCTAAAATAGTAACACTTCCAAGAAATCTTTTCTGTGGCAGCCAAGACAGGAAGAATGAAATAAGGCTATACCAAGGAGTTGATGGATCACATCGTCTCCAATTAATGACTAGATTTGCTAGAGGCTACCAGCAGTCTCACCATGGAAACTTGCAAGCTTTGTGAGGTATTTTAACGCGATCCTACTGTGTCCAGCTCTCTTCCTCCACACTATATCTGTATGACTGTCCATAGCCTAGTGGGACAAGTGACAACAGTCAATATTTATTTGTTGATTTGTGGGTCAACATAACACTTTTGAAAATTTTAGACATCTGTTTAAACATGTCCATTTTGCAATGGCATATTTGCCTCTTGTAAGCAATAGTGATTCTAGACACATTTTTGCATATTATGTTACTCAGTGTTTACACACATGAGTATAGATATTCTGAACAGTATATTTGGATATATTTTTGTTGTTATATCTTGCATCCCCATAGCTATATTTTGTATACCAATATACAAGTGTCCAGTGTTGTATATGTTTTACACAAGCTTTTTCTTAAATTCACTCTTTGAGACACATCTTATTTCATAATGCCTACATTGTCCATATTTCCTGATGATTTAGTCGTAAAGATAATGTGCTGATTGATAATTGTACAACCTTTGGATCTTTTTATGATATGCTCAAACATGACAGAATGACATGATGACTTATCAACATTTATTTCCAATGTTGATGTGTTGGCAGAGGAAAAACATTGTCTGCACTCTTTACCAAGAGTGATTATCCAAAATACCGTTGGATAATATTAAATGAAACATATGTTATAAGTGTGAAAACTGTCTGTTAACTATCCATGCTGGAAAACAACAGGAAAAACTGTAAAAAGGGTGATCAAGTTGACTGTGGGAGAGGACACTGTAATGTGAACTATACCATGGATGTCCTTTCACTCATCAAGCATTCAATATTGGCGGATAATAACAATCCTATCACAAAACATTTTGATCTCGGGCGCCAAACTGGTTCTGCTGGCCCTGAGATGGTGTGGAAAATATTTGATGCTGTCAGATTAGAAGATAAGAAGGTAAGTTGACAGTCAACATTAGTAGATGTATAAGATATATCCGAGATGAGATTGGCTATTAAGAGTCCAGAATCTAACTAGCTATTAGACCAATATAAATGTATTCACTTGATTACACGTATGGGAAGTTCTAAAGTGGGATAACCTTTTCATGGGTGGCAGTCATTTCTTGTGTGCAACAAAAGGTCAGAGAGAATCGGGAGGGTCACCGAAAAGAGGGCCACTCGCAGGGGAAATGTCATAAAACATAATAATCATATGTGGGGAGGGTCATGAAAAAATTTACATTTTATGAAAACATATAAAGTGCTTTCGCATTTGTCTTTTCAGGGAGGGTCAAGAAAAAATGTACAAAGACATGGGGAGGGTCATCCCCAATATATGACAAGCATTAGGGGAGGGGGACTATTTTCAGTATATAATTGCATCAAAACCTCTGCCCCCGTAATAAATGATCGCTCCATAAACATGCTCAATTGATTCACTGGCAATGTCTAAGGATGTTATTCCACCAGGACAATGCACCTGAGGACGAGTCCGAGGTCGGTAAACAAAGTACCTGTCATTGGGTTGTGAATGAGATACAGTCGGCAATCGATATATATCAAAAGGAATTTCCTTAATGTTGTCTAATCGCTAAACAATAAATATTATAGGTAAACAATAAATATCATAGATGGACATGAATTTAGAATTAGATTTGGTGGGATGTACAATGTTTTGCTGTGGACCACTTTTTGTCTTAATAATCGTACAATACAATCTACTAACACATTCACATACATATGTACAGTCATGATATACAACCAATCATATAAGCATACGAACAATGATCTGCTTATGCTGGTTTATAACAGTAGGCATCAGTAATGAGAAAAATACCACCAACACTACGGTGGGGAACCTATTGTTTGTTCCATGTTAATGTTTCTAATGGCTAGATTAATACCTGTATATGACATAATAGGATCAGATAATAAGCCAAATTAGCCTATCAGTCATCATCGTGTATAAACAAACTATCATATTTCCTCCTTATCTTTTACTTGACACACATCAGTCGTTCACTCTGGCGTCCACTGACCCACGTTCAGCATACACACTATGCTTGCAAATTAATGCATATAACGTAAAAGTTGCCATTTTTGTTTTATATAAAAATGGAAATAAAAAATAGTTCTTACCAATAAATGTTCCAATGAATGAAATAGATGAATTGTTCCAAGAAATAAATAATAAAATGTTCGTTCCAGAAAACAAACGTCAAACGTTTGAGAAATGTTTCTTGAGAGAGAATACTGCAGACAAACAATAGACACACTGCAGACACACAGTAGAATGAAGAAAGCTGAGACTTCTCTGGTTCAGGCGTTGATCTTGTAGTTGATGATATCTATCGAGGACTGTGTAATGCTTCACTGGTCGTATACCTTCTAAGTGGTAGAGGGCGGTTGCGATGGCTGAAATAAACTTCAGATTCTTCTTTTACTGGTCTTCCAAGAAGTTGCCGGTCCCAGCTAATGGCGGAGGGGTGGTGACAAGGTCTCAGAGTAGGGAAAACGATGAAGACAATAATGATGAGCCGATATCAAGCTTTATGAAGTAGCTTGAGAGTAGACAAACCACATGAACCAGAATGCTGACTGTTGTTATTGCTGTTGTTGTGGCCGTCGTTGCTGTTGTGGATGGTGCTGTGGATGAAGTTGTGGCTGATGTTGTGAACGACGTTGTGGCTGATGTTGTAGATGATGTTGTGGACCCCAGACGAATAATAGAAATTCACTTCGTGTTGACTACCTTCTTTATCTTGGTGCTTTGGGTTTGAGGTACCGAGGATCAAAGCTACACCAATTTATCCGCCGTAGAAAATGTATGTTGTTCTAGGGGATACTTCTTCAATATACAACACAACTCCGTCTGTGGGCCCACAACGTTTTATTGTGCATGGGAGCTTCGCTAGCTGTTTCGTGTTCAGCTCCCAGATCTCAACTGCCAGCTCGCGCCGGTCTTGATGGATATATCTCTTTCTAACATTCATTACTATTCTTTATAAGGTAATACAGCTATGCTACGTAGTATCTCGTCCACAACCCACATGCCTCACGTGCAGTGGTCGTCCTGGTGATCTTACTCTTGGCCTTATAAGACAACAGCATGAAGTTGCAGTCCCACAACTCCAAGAGTATGTATGGCCGGCCTCCCGCATCCCTCACTAGCCCCCAGTGAAACAGCTGTCCAGTGCACGCCTGACCTGTGACCTGGTCACTCCCCCGCGAGGGGTTTGCTTGAGGGAGAGGGGGGAGGAAATGTGCGCTACTGCCCAGCTCACATTGTATATTACCGCATGTGGTATACTGTAGATATCTCTTGAAATACTGTATACTGCATGTGATAAATGCCCAATAAAAAGGACAGCGAGGCTGGTGGCCTAAAAAAACATCAGACAGTGACATAATTGTCTATTTTATGGTTCATTTGATTTCTTAAGAGGTAATGATCAGTGATAACAAAAGTTTAATTCCTAATTTCTTCATTTCATGTAAGAAACTGAAAATATATATTTATGGAACACTGTCACACATTTGGTAATATCATTAGTTGCCAGTGTTACAAAAAGGTTTCATGATGAAAATAAACAATAACAATACAAATGTATGCCTAGTTGTTTTTGGGCATTACTATTTTATATTAATACCATAAAAATAACTCAAATAATTAAAAGAGGTAATAAGACAGGAAAGCAACCCATGCTGAAGACCGTAAAAGGTGACTATGTTTGTGGTAAGAGGCGACTAACGCCATTGGGTGGTCAGGCTCGCTGACTTGGTTGATGCATGTCATATCCAAATTGCGTGGATCGATGCTCATGATGTCAAAAACTTGATTGTCAGGTCCAGACTCGATAATTCACAGTTCGCCGTCATAAGCTGGAATATTGCTGAGTGGCGTAAAACAATAAACATACACTCTCTCAAAAAAGAAACGCAACCCCTATATTTTCAAGATGTTTATATCAATATTCAAGTTATTATAACACATTTATTATTGAAGACAACAACATGAAATTTGGCATGGTGGCAGTACAGTTATGCAGGTTTAAGTGCAGACTTCGACAGTTCTCTCACTAAGATTGACTTGACGCAAGGGGGCGTCTTTCTCGGTACCTCGTATGAACGCCACGAGCTGCGATCACAGCATTACACCTCCTAGGAACAGAACGGATTAGACGCCGGATTCTTTCATGAGGGATTGCTCTCCACTCCTCCTGCAGTGCAACGGCTAGTGCATCCAACGTCTGCGGCGGCGGTGTACGTGCACGTACTCGTCGGTCCAGATAATCCCAAAGATGTTCGATTGGGTTGATGTCTGGTGATCGGGAGGGCCATGGTAACACGTTGACGTTAGAATTCTGGAGAAAATTCACTGTTGCATGAGCAGTGTGCGGCCGGGCGTTGTCGTGTTGATAGGGCTCCCTCTGTTGGTCGATAATCGGCAGAAGATGAGGCTGTAAAACGTCATTGATATAGTGCTGGGCTGTCAAATTGCCACGAATCTGCCAAGTCTGATCTTTGGTTGTAAGACATGGCTCCCCACACCATGACGCTCCCTCCTCCAAATCTGTCGACCTGCCGAACACAGTTCGGGGCAAAATGTTCGTTTCCTTTTCTATAGAAACGCTGTCTTCCGTCACGGCGTTGTAAGAGAAAACGTGATTCGTCACTAAACCAGACGCGCCTCCAGTTTCTGAGGGTCCATATCCGAACGTTGGTGCACCACCTGAGTCGTTGGCATCGATGTTCGTGGCGTAAAACAGGTCCAATAAGTGGTCTTCTTGCACGTAGACCGGCCTCTCGTAGACGGTTCCTTATTGTTTGTGCGGACACTCTTCTCAAACCTGGCACCTGTGTTGCAATAACGGTAGGTATGTCTAGCCGATTACGTAGGCGGGTGACCCGGATGAATCGATCCTGAGGTGGTGTGGTAACCCTTGGCCTACCACTTCTGTGGCGATCTTCAGTTGCATGAAACTGGGTGTATCGGCTCCAAGGTCGGGAAATCGTTGTTTTATGAACATTGAGTTGCCGGGTAACGTTTCCAAAGCTTTGCCCGGCCTCAATACGACCAACGGCGATATTTCGATCTGCAGCACTCAACCGTGGCATGTTCGACCTTGTCTCTCGGTGAAAATGATAAAGTGAATCGCTAATCAACACGTGCTTTTATAAACCTATACTTCTACTGCTCTTTCAATGAATTGCACATGCATGAGGCTTTTGGCATGGGCCACGTGAAAATTTTGCTCGCTATGATAAAAGTAACAATAAAATGCCCTTGTGCACGAAAATTGGTGTGTTTGGGCGCTTACGTTAATAAACAGTGTACATGGTATAAGTGCATATCAGCAAAAATGTATTTACAATCAATATTTTTCTTCTTGGGGTTTTCTCATATTTTCAGACAGGGGTTGCGTTTCTTTTTTGAGAGAGTGTATATAAACACACACACATATATATATACCCGTCAAGATCCGATAAGAATAGGCCTTCAACAACCCATGCTTGTCGTAAGAGGCGGCCAAGGGGATCGGTTGGTCAGGCTCGCGATGGCGATGCTCATGATATCAATCACTCGATTGTCTGGTCCAGACTCGATTATTTTCAGACCGCCGTCATGTAGCTGGAATAATACTGATTGCGGGGTTAAACAAACAAACAAACAGAAACATTTTCGAGACACAAAACAGTGTGTCTGTGTACTCAAATGGTGTGCACCTGCGCCTTGCTGTAGGGTGGGTGTTGTTAAGACGAGAAGTTTTATTTTACTATCTATGAAGGGTAATTTTGGAGTTATCGAGAGTGTTGGGTTTCTTAAGTTAAATATTTATTTGAATGTTGAATGAATCAATATGAGCTAAGAGTATAAATTAAATTGATCAATGAAATGGTACATATTGAAAATAATACATGTTTGACACTTCTCATAACACATATTTGCTTTCTCATATTCACATTTTAAGGTATAGCCCTTAATTGCTAAACAGCGAACTTAGAAATAGTAAAAAGCAACGTTCTTGGTCACAATGAAAACAATATTTTATGTTTAATCAGCAATATTCCAGTCACATGGCGACTTTTTGTAAAAATTCGAGTCTGGACCACATAAGCCAGTGAATGACCTCATGAGCATCAATCCACAGAATTGGCATAATATGACATACAATCAACACAGCCATTAAGCCTGACTTCCTGATGTACTTAGTCGTCTCTTACGACGGGTTTGCAAATTCACGCTAAAAATATATATTGTGTCCGATTACAACAACGGTATTGTCTGCATTTTCATATTTCAGACAAGAATACATTTGTACTTCTCATATAAGACATTTTTTTGCGCAAAACCACATGAGATATGTATGTCATCTAAACACATCCAAACTGACAAGTAAACATTACAAGCACAAAATAATTTCAAAATATACTTTTAAAGTCAGAATAAAGCTTCGACAAGGGTGGACCAACTTCAACTTATTCTGTGTCACGTTGACGAGGTAAAAATAGGCTTAGAATGCAAAAGGTGTCAAAGGTTGACATTAATACATACACTTTACAAGAATTTTGTTCTTTGGTTTGTCACAACTATACACACCAATTTTGAGGTGTGGATGTGTATGGTCATTGTTACCTTTGACATTTGTGACATCTTCTTGAAACCATGTAAATTGTCTTTGAAGCAGTATGATGATCCCAGCAATTGTGTCTCTTAAATGCTCATACCAATCTTCCAGTTATTGTAATCATGTTGTAAAATGTCATTGCTGTAAGTATCATTGTCAGATTTTATTTACATGGTATAGGTAATGGGATATGTTATTATGTTTTTTCCAAGTATTTATTTTGTAATTTCCTTAGGGCCAGACCAATGCTTTCCCCTGTATTACAGACTCCTTGGACCAAATTGGTTGGACGGAGGTGGGGAAAGGGCAACAAAAAACCAAGATCAATAAATAAATGTTTGTGTTACGTATTTACGGGGCCAAATTGGTATTTTCTAGTGGATATTGTACACTTGATTATAATGCGCCCCAGATTCGGTTATTAAATACCCTCAATCATAACTGAAAAGAATGTTTAATGCAGATATTGTAGATAACAGAACTTACTGATTTATTTGTTGATATGCCTTTTCCGGCGTTACGCGCTCACAGAAACTTATTTTCAAGAACTAAACTCAATTGTATGCGTGTATTATGCACAGCTGCATTTAAAAAAAGAAGTGCGCACTATGCACAAGAAAAAACGGTGTTTTATTTTGAAGGCGAATAATCATCTTTTGTTATCGAATTGCTGTGGCTTAATTATGTATTTTACCATGACATTGATGAATGCTTGATTCTGATTGGTTAAAAATAGGTTTCCTTTTTGCTACGGAAACCCCTTTCAAATATATTAAGCCCTTTCACCAAAAACGTGCGCATGAATACATAGAAAGCCTTCATATCGATTCATAAAAAATGGCTGCCGATCGATCACACCCATATAAACTGTAAAATGAATATTTATTTCCTCGAATACACGCTGGGTCTCTAATACCAGCCAGGTCTCTAATACACGCCGAGTCAAGGGCAATCGCGAAGTTAATAGACGGCGTATTGGCAAATAGAGGAAATACGGTAGTTTGATATCGGATGTTTGGGGAGTTCTAGGCCGCAACCCTGACTGCTTCGATAATGACATTAAAAGATTTAACGAAGGCATATCCTTTGCATACAAATGAAATGTTTATGAAACTGTTACAGAAATGTTCTATGGTGACCAGAATCGGAACAATTTAATCTATTTCCTCATTGAAACAACCGACAATGAGCGTAAAATATAACATTATAAAAATTGTTTTTTATTCATGACAACATGTTGTTTACCAACCTTTTCTGATCGATATTCGTTGCCATCTCCGTCAACCACCACCGTTAGAATTTGGTAGGAGGGGATTTGAAAGTCCATCAGAATACACTCCCCTTCGAAAGTCCACGAAAACAGTATCCCAACTGAAGTGACAGCTTATAAAACTTCATGAAATTCATTTCAGAACACGCACAATTAAGAAAATCATACACGATCCACTATTTCTGGGACACAAATTTCTAAGTTCTGTCACTATTTGGCTTTGGATCCGTGAAATCTTGAAATTAATAGGTCACACCATGCGAATTCCTAGTTTCAAAATATCCGGCTAGTCTGCAGCCTAAAAAGCGACTGTTCAGTCATACCCAGTCGCATTGGTAATCATATGGATGTACCAGCAGGCTGGATCAATCCCAGATAATCTACCTGTTAATGCTGAACCACATCATAGATCGGGGTTGTCATCCTGCTTCATTCTATAACTCGTTACCGGGAATGTAAACACAAGATTGTCAGCCATTGACAGCTGTGAGTATGTGAGTAACCGTGATGTAGGTCAAGTTCTGCCACATACAAGTTCCGGGTGGAGAGGCATTTACTTTGATGTTATTATTCTTTACTCGGGGTAATAGCTAACTAACTAATAACACTTACACACGTTAAATGTATAACATAATGTTAATTCATAAAGTTTGCTGTAGAAATATATTCGTTTAGCATTTTAAAACATTTTTCTATTACCCGTCAGCCCTACAATAGAAATAATGGCATGTTCGATTTCCAAGAAATGTCCTCACTCCAAAATTCCGAGAAATGACAGCCAGTGTACAACAGTGTACAACAGTTTGGTAGAAATTAAAACATCTCTCTTTGGACTAAGTTTGGACTGTTATTTGTCAACTTCTTTTGAAAAACTAAGTTTTGAACACTTATTATGAACTACTCTTGAACTTTAGTAATAATTGTTACATATGTAACTACCTGTGACCACTTTTCGGAATGTTCTAAGATTGCGGACCTGTGCACCTGTGTTATTACGCGTTGCAAGAGAGCGCCGTTTTCAAAGCGTTGTTGCCGTCATGGTAGAATTGAGATATACCTACTGTGTTTTGAAATTTGATGCAGTCCCACTGTAGAATGGGTACCTCTTTATTATAATTTGGAACATCGCGCTAAAGCGCTCGGTACAAAATTAAAATAAAGAGGTATCTATTCTACAGTGGGACTACATCAAATTTCAAAACACTGTAGGTTTATCTCCTAAATGCCGGTATGTGAAAATATGGATATTGTTTAAAAACATGTTTTTTGAGTGTTTTTGTTTTGTTTTTTGTTTTGTGCTTTTTTCTTCTTTTTTTTGCTTTTGAAGGGGGAGATAATTTGATCTTTTGGGTCCAGTATGATTTTTAGATAATGTTGCATATATCTAAAAGACAACAAACTTTGTCTCTCCCCCCCCCCCCCCTCTACACACACATATAAGAAATTTTATTTCAGTATTGTGTATTCGGTTCATTGAGGTATGAATCGAAAAACTGATGTGTGTAGTGGATTCTTACATAAAGTTTGCACATCGGTTTTTCGATTCATACCTCAATGAACCAATAAAAATTCACAGTCAATGCTTATAATTAAATTCGACAACGTAAATAAATGTTTTATCTACAGTAGTTTAACCCAAAACTACTACAGACAAAACAGACAAAAATGACGAGATTCATAAACATTCCAGGTGTAGGAATACATACTGTGGCGCGACATGAATCAGGTGATCATTTAATTTATGCACATAACTTGACACGCCTACATAGTCAGTAGTAAATCCATGAGGAGTAGGATCAAAACAATGTTCATAGGACCTGTCAATTAAGGCAAGAGGCGAGAAGAACTGCAACAGTCAGACTTTAACGAACCGGAAGAAATATGTCCGGGAGAAGGCGGCTGTTTCAAATGACATGGTCAGTTACAGCCAGATTCAAACATTAGTTCCCTGAAAAAGGGAAAACACAGTTGGAAAAATGCTAGTTAGAAATGAAATATGAATACATGAAAGTTGTGGAACTGAGGCGAGCGGGGGAAAAACAGGCAAGCGAGCCTGAACGTTTGCTGTTTCATTCCTTCTTGGCCTTCGGTTTCAAAGGGTAGTTTGGTCAATGAATATGCATGAATGTTGTTAAATGTCCTGTGCATGACGATACACATAAGCAGAAAGGGAATTCCCTCGACTGTAATATTGGGATTCCCTGGCATTCAGCAGTAATAAAAGTAGTGCGCCTCGGTGGGCGTGGCTTAATTTTTTACATTCATTGGGAAATGAATTCAATAACACGTGACCAATTCAGCTAATCAGAATGCAGGAATTCCAATGAACACAACGGAAATTTAATTTTATATAGATAACTCTTGGTTTATCATACAAAAATCATAACATGTTAAAAATCAAAGACATATTCGTTGCTAAAATTAACATCAACGTCTTGATTCAAGACGACTTGGGTGAAGTAATAAGTCGGTGATGCATTGGGGCGCTGTTTCCCCTAGAGAGGGTAGATCTTGTTGCTTGTCCCACCCGCCACTGGATAAAAAGGAGCAGGCGTACCCCGCTGGGTGGCCATTCCAGGGTTGAAACCCATCCTAGCCCACACAATCCCTTTCACCTAACTCAATTTTCTAAAACCATTACTTCACCAAGGTCAGCACTACGTGACAACGTCTTGCATCTGTATCTCAGAGGACATTGCAGTTCACAAATAGATACTGGTAGATCGAAATCGAAGGATAAATCAGATTACAACAAGGCATCGCCAACCAGGGGTACCATACACACTCATGACAAACAGAGTGTCATTAGCAATCATTACGTGTCTCACAAATCCCTGTATTATCATGAGTAAAATCTGTAGGCCATGTGCATCTCGTCACAGCGGGTATAAGGACAGATATCAATCTCCTATGAGTTGTAGACACCACGACTTCAGATGAGTAGAAAACTCATGCAAGTGCTGTAAAGCTTAACAGACGTTTCACTTAACATATCGTTATGCGTGACAGCCAAGGTGGAAGATCAGATAAGTTGAGGTCAGCTTCCTGTCACCGTTACTTGGCATGTGCTTCGTGCTTCGTGCTTCATGCTTCGTGACTCAAGTCACACACTCACCTTTCTGTCGTTTCCTGACAACTTGATTAAGAAGATAGATTTGTGACTGAACACATCTAGAGCCAAAAATGTTAGCCTTAGCCTTTCTTCAATCAGTAGGACCGCCTATATGACACACGATTGCACTTGCCCAAACATCCTACCATCATCGAAGATTATCACGAGGAAGTAAAATATTTGTCTACAAAGGTGCTTGTTGAGATGGCCAGGTTCAAAGATCTCGATACTTTTCAACAAGCAGATGTTAAACACCAGAACCTACATCAGCTGGTTTGCAGCTGGTATCAGACATGTCATCCCCCTGATTAATCAATTGCTGGTTAATCCTTGGACAAAAAGAGACGACCTCAGCCTGGAACAGTTGGATCTTGTCCACAGCTCCTCAGACGATATCCTCAACAGGAGGATCTCCAGTCAGCTGAACTATAAATGTCAGCCAGGTTTCTAGTTAACAGCGCAACCAACTCATACAGCAGATACGCCAGAACATCTCGTACATTGTACTACATACGTCAGAACATCTTCTGTAGGGAAGTATGTTGTTGCATGCTATCACAGCACCCTTGTTCTTCAACAAGAGTCTTCACGTCGTCAAGTAAGGGATTGTCCAGTTGATCCATCAGAGGTTCCAGAATTTTACACTCAGCCTGCATTCCAGAATGCAGAAACGTCCAGCAGAGTATCAAGTTCAGCGAGATCCTCCCAATCGGAAGACATGTGACATTGGCGCGGGATTCTTTTCATGCTCCAGTCTGACAAGACAGATCAACATTTCCCTTGGGCAACTATGCCAAAAGTGAGCAGATGTGAAATGTAGCAGAGACAAAGGCAGAGGCATTCCGAGTTGATGTCACAGTCATGTATGAGTCATTTCAAGTTCAGCATATCTCTCCAAAGCCTGTCTGATGGACATTGATTGCTGTGTTGCATTCAACACAAAACCGACCCCGGCATCAGTCAAGGGTTGTCTGATGCAATATGCTGCAAAGTAAGTCATGGACGACACATTTCCTACAACGTCCCAAACTTGTGGTCGATCCCATAGGGTGCCTATTTCATCTGTCTGGATCCAAGCTAGCTGCCGCGAACATGGCCATACAGAAACTTGTACTCAAGGGGGCAGTAAGTGCATTAAAACAGTCAGACACCACCAATGGATTCTACACTCCAGTCTTCCTGGTTTCAAAGACATGCGCATGATTAACAACTTGAAAGTGCACAACAAGGATTGTCTTGTACGACCTTGAGCTTTCTCAGGCAAGGAAACTGGAAGATAAGTCTAGATTTACAAGAAGCTGCTCTTGAAGTGTGTACATGCAAGTTGTCGACAATTTGCAGTCAGCAGGCAGAGGGTTGAGTTCAAAGCGTTCTACCGCTTGGCATACCAATCGCTCTATGGCTATTTACCAAGATCATCAACCCAGTCATCAGGTTTGCTCATCAAAGGCTAGTGAGACTGATACATCAACAACTTCCTATCAGCTGCAGAATAAACATATCTGGGCGTTCTGGTTAACCCTGACCAACTCAAAACATCGTCTATATAGGGGTAAGGTTTCAACTTATAAGGGGGAATCTTGGCTTCTCCAGCAGGTAAAGACTCAAGAGCAAGAAATATGATCTTAGATCACACGACCAGCCTATCAGATCGTACCGTTGGTGGATGTCTTGGTACACTTAATCTATGTATATACTCCCACTTCATTTCTGCCAACTATCTGGGGATGCTGGATGTCAGATCCCACCGGTCCCTCTGGTGTATGCTGGCTAATGATGTAATAGAGGTAATATATTCAAAAGAATTACCAAACAAAAGTTATCATAGAGTATAATTCTAAGATTACATCAGTAAGTATTATACATACTCTTTTACATCAGGAATTAGTACCTCCCACCTTCCAAACGTTTCTGCATCTAGACAATGAGGGTTAGTGGTTGAAAGAAGTGACGTTTTATTGCCTCGCGCTTGCACAGCTGCATTTCAGTTCCCCTCATGACTATTAGGTATGTATGGCAGTCAAGAGGGCGTCTGATTTATAGTGTGATGACAGCCGAAACAGTAGTTTATGGCTGATGATGCAATACGGGTAGTGTTCTTAGAATTATACACAAATTTTGTTTGATTTCTTAATACCAGTCAATGGTTATGTGAGGATCGCAATAATGAGCTGTGGCAATGTTGATGCATTGCTGATTCGGGTGACTTTTTATTTTGCTGATTCTACTTGATGCTAGTTCAGGTTCACTTAATCTGTGTGTGTACTGTTGTGACAATGGGATTACATTTATGTATTTTCATTCATCGCTGATGGCGACTGACACTGATTAAGTTTGACCAGTTGGTTACTCACACAAGGAGATACTGATCTCATGTACACCTAACTGAAAGTCAAGTGAACTCATGTTGTGACCTGTTTATTCATCGAACCTCGAGCCTCCTCCGTTGTAAACGTCTCATCAAAAACCACTAGAACATGGCCACAGCAACCATATTCAAAAATGACTATTTAGGGCAATTACTGAATCATTTTGCCCCGCAAAATAATAATCTATCAAGAAAGTAATATTGTATGTTTAGTTGGTAATGCTATATACATCAGTTTGTGATACTTTATCACTTGACCCTGATTTGACCTTTTTACTTATACCATCACCTAAATTCACACAAACTGCATTTCTTTGGGGTGGAGGTGTGTGGCTGGGGTTTTATTCCCCCCCAAAAACTTGTCAACGAAAAGTCTTGTAAAACACAATTATGCTTCAGGCAGTCCAACAATAAGAGATTGCCTGTCTGTTACAATCTGAGTAGAAATTGTCCCCAAATTGAGCTATGCATCTCAAGGGTAGTTGCACATTATAAATTGGCCACCTACTGGCTTTTGAAATATTGGAACAGTGCTTGCTGGCAGTTAGTAAGCCAGTGATGCAATTTCTCACCACTTATCAATAATACCTTTGAAAGTAGGTTCTGCTGTGTGATTTCTTTTCTTTTCCATTGTGCTTTTGAGTTTAATATAAGATATCATTTCAATTATAGACAATTCTCTGTAAATTTAATGTTTGTTTTTAAGGACATATTTCGATATTCTAGAAAGGTATGTTGAGCATTTGGACGAGTCATATTGTTTAATAATACACTGTAAAAGCTGAAAGATAAATCTCAAATGCGCAGTGCAGAAAGGGCGTCATGGCCATTCTGAGTCAGAATTGGTCGCAACCTATGCTTGATATAAGATGCGACTAAATGAACTGGGTGGTCAAGCTAGGTGAATTGGTTAATTGTGTGTTCATGTAATCCAAAGATGCAGGATGTGTTTCATAATACCAACCATTTTCTGGTCCAGACAAATTTGTAGAAGTAGTTTGAGGCATGTGACTTATTAACATATGTTATATTTGGCATTACACTTTCTCAATAAAGAACATACTCTACTGCTTTTTTAAGTTGAGTTCCATCCCGGATTCGAAGCCACACTTCTCAGAGTAAGGCACCTTTTCTTCAGCACATTTGACCACTTTCTAAAAGACATTGTGTATTCAAAATTCTTTTTGTTTCAGCGTGTGCTCGTCTGTGCCAAAAACATGTGTGCCTACCTGTCCGAATGTGGCTACAATATCATTTTCATTAGATATTATTATATTGACTGTTAGCAGCAGTTTTGAGAACTAGACTGAACAGAATGTTTGGATGCAGACTGTTTTGCATGTATTTTCCTTAATCCATAAGTGATATTATTAAGAAGGAGTTACTCAAACTTCTGTTATTTGGGTAGAAGTATTGAACTGTGATGTACTGCATTAAACAACAATAGAGAATTAGAGTGAGATATTGGTGAGGTCCGTTGTTGATAAAGTCTAAATGGTACACGGTTCATGAGAAGAAAGTTTTGGGACATTCAGGAAAGGTGGGACTGCTTCTGTTTTCGTATGTAATGCAAACACCTTTTTAGTTGCAATGTAGGATATACTTCTGACATCACTATAAGTAATTCTTTTTAACTTTGAGAACACGATACAGTAAATTACGTTATCTAAGGAATTTTGTTACAAATTGGTGTTAATTATCTCTATTTCTTTTGTTTTATTAAGGAAGCATCTGTCTTTCTTTTTGAGAAAAAGATTGCAGACAAACTTCACAAACCTCGGCGACGTGAGACAGTATCTGAACTTCTCCGGAAAGAAGTTAATCAACTGGAACATGTTCGCCATCCCAATGTACTGTCAGTAATGCATGGAGTCGAGGAGTGCCAGTAGGTACATTTCCTTATTTTGTGTCACTCTGCACTTAGTTAAAAAGCAATTTTCACATTAAAGGCACCAGCGTCAATTCACATACATCAGTTCCTGTGTATTATCTTTACATGAATTTGTGTTTAATAACCCTTTTGGTACAATACATTTACCTGTATTTACATCCAGGTGATTTGCCTTGACAAGCATTTTTAGAAGTAGATCTAGGATATTGAAGCACTGGGGGTGTATATTACCCAAGTCACAACTTGAGCAAGAATAACCGAGGGACTGTCAGGCCGACATTAGCGTCTGAAAAAAGGTTGGGTGTGCACCCCTTGCGCCAGTGTACATATGTTCGTGTAACAACTTTCAATGCAAAATATCTAAATGCTTAACATATACTACCTGCAACATCTCGTATTCAATTAAAACTAATTGGTTTCAGTGTGAGGGCCCGTATTGGCCCACAGGATCTTCATAATTGAAGAAAAACGCAAAATATTTACAAATGATAATGAAACCATCAGATGGGAAATATGAATAGCAATTGGACGCTTTACTGGCATGTTCTTAGCTAAGACGTCAATGGTTAAAGAGGAAAGGCTAAAATGTTTCAAAAAGGCTGATTTTATTTCTGTACATCAATAGGTCGTTGACTCATTCTGATTTCATTATGTTTCTGATTTACCTTCAAGTCAGTGTTTGTCTTTACCCCGCATATAGGCCATACTTAAATATCATAAGTCCAAAACGTGCATGCTTGATATGAAAATGGTTTCTCGTCTTTAAAACTTAAGGTATTTTGTGAACAAGAAAAGTACCTCTATCATACTTGATCCTTGTAACTAATACTGTTTGTTTATGATGTAACAACTCTGGCTCTGACCTTGTAACCTTGTCATAAACTCATCATGGCAATGTTTTTACATTTGCATTTCATGATAAGCATAGAAGATCACTGTTTTCAATGAACAAATCGAAGCTTTATTTCACTTTTAACATTATTCTATCCATATTATAGCACGTAATGTACCAAGGACATGACACATTGTTTGGTCCTACTATTTTTATGTTCCAGTGACAGTTTGGCATTTGCAACTGAACCAGTCATAGGAAGTTTATCCAATGTTCTCGGAAACTATGAACGCATCGCAGCACCTGTTCCTCAAGAGCTTAAGGTGAGTAAAACTGATAAACCAAATATTTAGGATGCCAAACCAAAGTGATTGCATATGTATTTTGTCTGTCATGACTAGTGGTGTAACAATTGATCAAAGTATCCACACATTGTCCATGAGCTGATGACAATTCATAGATGTAGAATGTTGAAGTATTTTTAATATTGATTAGTACTATCGATAACAACGAAAGTATCAATCGCTGTAAATATGGTACCATAACTATTAATTTAATTCCCATGCATTAAACAAAGCTACCTCCCTTCACGTCAATCTTGTGGGTATAATCAGGGGTTTATCTAGATCTGCTCAGAGGCCAATATTCGGCACGAAGTCAAATATCGTTACAAGTTCCCAAATTGGAAGTATATATTTATCAATTCATGTAACAACTAATAACTAAGTTGATGTGTTTACAGAGGTAACCTGTATTTTTGACTGATAATGCTTAGTTATACAAGTGCCCCCTCTCATAACCCCCTAGTCGTCATTATAATCATATACTCACAAGTCGAGTATGCAGTATGCATGTTATTTATTTATTTTATATATATTGACAAAAATTTGACTGAAGACAGTTTAATGGATTAAAAGGCAGATGACATAATTGTTTTTTTTCAAATGTTAAGGCCTTACACAGTTTCGGGTCAATACGCAAAATGTCAGTCAATACCTGGTGTGACCACCATTAGCATTGATCGCCACACATCTCCTGTACATTGAGTGGATCAGACGATTTATGAAGGCCCTAGGGATCCTCCTGCACACATCCAGAGCAGCTGTGCGTAGTTCATCAGCAGTTGTAGGGACTGGGCCCACATTGTGCAGACGCCGTTGAACCTCACCCCACAAGTGTTCGATGGGGTTCAGATCAGGGTTGAGGGCTGGCCACGGTAGAACACGGATGTTGTGTTGTTGCAGAAAGGCCATGGTAGCTCTGGCAACATGGGGACGAGCGTTGTCCTGCTGAAAATGTGTTGTTGATGTTGTGCAAAAAATGGAACAACGTCGGGTTTGATCACTTGGTCGATATACCGCTGAACAATGACGCCGTGTCCCCGACCTTGACCACCATTCAGAAAGCACATGGGTCCATGTCTCGCATTAAGTCGAATCCCTGTCCATATCATGACGCTAGGTCCACCCCATGGATCCCTTTCCACAACGTTTCTGTCAGTGAAACGATCACCTCGACGCCGCCAAATTCTGACTCTTCCGTCTGCATGGGAGACACAAAAGCGACTTTCATCAGAGAAGATGACACGCCTCAACTCACGATGACGCCAATTGTGATGACCCTGTGCCCACTGAAGTCGTGCTTGTCGATGAAATGGTTGGAGAACAGGACGACGTGCTGGTCGGCGACATCTGAGGTTGTTGGAACGGAGACGTCGGATCACAGTGTCCCGGCTAATGTGTCGATTATGTGTTCCTATGGTCTGTCGAGCACTTTCACTTGCAGTTAGGAACGGATGTCGCTGGTGTTGACGGGTAATCTGCCGATCTTGTCGAGGTGTGGTGACCCTAAGACGACCGCTCCGAGGAAGATCATCTGTGGTCTGTGTAGCATTGTATCGATGCAGGAGACGGTAAATTGTGGTTATGTTAACGTTGAAATGACGGGCAACATCTTGGACAGACTCTCCAGCTTCCAAACGTCCGATAGCCTGGTTTCTCTGAATTTGAGTAAGGCGTGGTGGCATTGTTGACCAAGGAGTGGTAGGTCCAAGAATCGGCTACAGTTCGTGACAGTTCGTGTATTTTCGATTTCGCGATATATGGGTGCATGATATCCACATATTCATTGAAATAGTGCGTTTTGGTGATTCGTTGTTTATGTTGCGTTTTTACTCGGGGCCTCCAAAATGCAGCCAAAATATTGATAACACCATCAGGCTTCGCTACATGCTAAAACTCGTATCAATTTATGGTTCCGTGTTTGTTACCTATTTGCTTAAAACCACTTTGCGTGTGAGTATATATACATATGTCTGCAATTGAATATCAGATAACTAACAACGATAACTTTGGTACCATTTGCAGCCTCTGTGATTTCTCCAGCTTCACCTGGACTTCCACTATCTAATTTTAGATATATTCACCACTTTATTATTCACCACAACATTATTGTTTAGCATCTTGACTTTCTTTGACACCTGTCAGATGCTATCTGTCCCCTGGTTGGCCCTTTAGTCCACTTCTTTAGACTTTCTTTCTCAACTGCCCATCCTCATGCATTCTGCGTGAACTCTTATGAAGGGAGGTCTCTTGTTTTGAGGTGAGATACACTTCAATACTTTTCTATTTCCATCCTGCAATAGAAACAAATATACTTGTAGAATTAGTATCACAGTTTTACATTAAAGTAAACTATATTTAATTACATTATTATGTTCACACATTTTTGTTATATTTATTGAGCACACGGTCTCTCAACCATGTGCTACTCCTTATACATTGTAAAGATTTCTTTTTGGCTTAAGCTTAATTGTATTAAGTATTAATGATTCTGCTTGAAATCTAATGGAGGGAGGTCTCTTGTTTCTAGCCTGCCTTCCATCATCTGACAGAGAATATTTTTCGCCATCATCATCTCGACTACCTCATGTTTTCACTTGCAGCCCAGTGATTGGACATTCCATAACCACGCCCGATTACAAATCACAAAATACAGCCTTAAAATACCTTTGCATTTAAGAAAACAGGAACCTTATTTTGAATATAGTAACGTGTTTTCCTAATTTACTGCAAGGGGCACTTAGTACCTGCGTACTGGGTCTAACCTCATATCGTTACTGCCAGAAATTCTACATTGTTAAAAAGAAAAGATATTCAGCATACCACCATAGTACAAATCACCACAACAGGCCCGTAGGGGCTTTTGTTAGTATATCCTATAAGCTATTCTTGGAATGATTGCACATGAGCGACGGTCAAGGCCTCAAAACACAAAACAACCCCAGCCAAGGTTAACCTCAGCCACTAAGGTTATGATTAAGGTTACCTTAGTCTGAAGTAACGCCCGTTTCAGCTGAAACCATTACTCGGTATGCTGTTAAAAACACGACAGTTACGGATATCTTTGACTAATTCTAACACAATTTGTTAGCGCCGATTTTTAGACCGATT
Organism: Haliotis cracherodii; assembly: GCF_022045235.1. Lineage (NCBI taxonomy): Eukaryota > Metazoa > Mollusca > Gastropoda > Lepetellida > Haliotidae > Haliotis > Haliotis cracherodii. The sequence continues at coordinate 50,928,541 of NW_027266297.1, read as the reverse complement.
TACATATCGTCAAATATAATTTCTAAACATGAACGGTTACGAAACTATAGCTAACTTCCACCACATTGTACCCTACCTTTCTCAATAGCATGCCTACGTGTTGTTTTAAGTCCACGTGTAAGAGCCTTTTTAATTAATCCCAGGTAATATCATATAGCACAACAAATTCTGGATAAACAAGTTAGACCAGTTCCCCCTCAACTGCCATTAAATGAATCCAATCGCGTAAAGAATCTCAAGACAAAAATACACATGCCTAGACAGTTTATCTGAATGATCATCATACATTTCTTGATACTACCAATTTTCTTTGTATGGTGCAGAAGAAGGATGACAATTCTCAAACACAGGCGGCAATACCGCTTGTTACTCCATGTGTACTACAAATAGTACTTCTACTTATATTTCCTTACACCCTTACTTATACTTAAATTGTTAATTCTCATGACATATAAGCATTACATTCACTGGCGTTATCACACATTTAAGCCACAGCGTTGGTTTGTGAAATATTGGATACCGTCTTCATGGGGGTGTATGTGTGTGTTCACCTACAAAACAAGGTATGTGCTTCACATAAAGTTTTAAAAATACAATATAGTTTAACTTTAAGGTTTCACTCAAAGAATTCTTTTCCATGCAACCTGTCAGTAATTGGCAAGTCTTTGTCTATGCGCATGACTCTGAAATTAGGGTACTTACATATTTCATAACTGATACTGAACACGTTTCGCTGCCCCGTCCTTTGGTGACATTGTAGACTAAACAACCCACATACACATGTGTCAGAAGGTGCACATTTCCTGGTATAATGCCAAATGTCTAATTACAATAATCATAGGAAGTTATATAACAGTTTATTTGGCTAATATTCCGTATATATATATATATATGTGTGTGTGTGTGTGTGTGTGCGTGCGTGCGTGCGTGCGTGCGTGTGTGTAAAACATATGTTATCTCGAAGGTTATAAACACATCAACTTTAATTTGTCACATCAGACAATGAGTTAAATATGATTATTGGTGATGATCGAATCCCTAACTCCCTCCCCCTAAATGATTCATAATAGGGGGTTGGGATATTCTTCGCCTGGATCGTCGTAATCAGCTGGCAATGAGTAACGATGAAGCACGAAAAGTTGTGTCTTGCGTTCACGTAGGTCTACGTGACGAATCGCAGCAATGGCATAGGCCGTATCAGGAAGTTGCTTGCATCTTTCCGTTACGTACAACGTCCATTCCGTTAGTCCGGGAATGGTACGAGTTTGATACAAAATAGGGAAAAGGTAATAGAGTTTCAAAAAAACATTTTAAATTAATATGCATATATATATATGTTTATGTAGAGTGACACGCACATCTTGGGGAGATTAAAATACAAATATTGGAAGTCGGTCGAATTACGAATCTTCGAGACTCCTGAACACTATAACATCAACACATCGTCCGACTAGAGATGTATTTTATATATTCTGTATAATTTGTGAGAATGCAGTTATGATTTGTTTGTTTGTTGTTTAACGCCGTACTCAGCAATATTCCAGCTATATGAAGACGGTCTTTAGATAATCGAATCTGGACCAGAAAATCCAGTGACTGACATGACCATCGATCCACGCAATTGGATACTATGACATGCATCAACCAAGTCAGCGAGCCTGACCAACCGATGCCGTTACCCGCCTCTTAGGACAAGCATAGTCGCTATTTACGGCAAGCATGGGTTTCTGAAGACCTATTCTACCCCGGATCTTCACAGGTTGAATGCAGTTATGAATGCTGTGCATGTTGCCCAAGTCACAAGCAACACGTAGTTAGGGCGGAACTGTGTTTTCAAGGACAAGTTCAATCGCTGGAGTTATTTCATAACACAATAGCCATGGGTATTTTTTTTTATTAAATGCACACGTAAACGCAAGAATTACACCATTTTTATAAACGTTTGGAGTCGAGAAAAGAGATACTCTACGATGTGTTTGTTTGTTTGTTGTTTAACGCCGCACTCAGCAATATTCCAGCTATACAACGGCGGTTAATACTCTACGAACATGTCCTCTATCGACTTCTTGGAATTAGCTTCATGCAAATTATTCCTAGGGCATTACTTTCATTGGTCTAAATCGACGTGACCTCTTCCGGGTCATACCGCACGTGATGGAAGGGAAGTGACAGTGCAATGTTTTTTTTACTACCGGATGCTATGCCTTAAGGCGTAGATTTATATGGGTTTGAAAGTCTGTCTCACAAATTTATTGACATCAGAATAATTTGCTCAATGTTAGATCAATCTTTCCATCCGTACCATGTCACTTAAAGTGTTTATCTATGTGTGTGTTTTTTATCATGTACGTTGGCCGATCGCGATCAAACGCGGAGTAAATTCAATAACGCTATCATATTTTGACAAAATACCTCCACAATTGCCGATAGTTTTACTTTATTTTCAAATAATTATGAATATTCAAGAATGTGCAAACTAGCGTAACTGAAGGTAAGTCTTACTCTGTGAATTGTCTCGGTTATTGAGACATACATATCTCGTGTTGGACAGCACACTAAATTATCGCTCATCTGTGTTTTCATAAATAACAAACAATATGCGTGAAAAACAAACTACATGTAATAAGACCATGAGCGATGGCATTAAAACTGGTGAATGACCAACTTTACTCAGCCAGCAACACCAGGGGTTGAGCAGCAACGTCAGTTTCAGATGTGTGTAGGATCTTTTCTGGGGAATAACTTATTAATTGTTCAATATTTCTTTATGAATCTCTGAAGGCACATGAATCAAGTTATGAACTTGTGCCTTTGTATGTTTTATTATAAGTATTTCTCTATTAAGGATTACGAATATGACGTAAAAGTTATAATATATTTTTCATCTGCAACTTACATGTTTTAATGCTTCTTACCAACGCTATTGATACACTAGTATTACTATTCACTCTTTGTCTGAAATGGCTATGATTTACCACAGTTTTGTTTGAGATGACCATTGACAACCATGGATTTTCTGGACCAGAGTCAATTATTTACAGAATGCCATCATGTGACTAGAATATTGCTGAGTGTGGCATAAAACAACAAACAAACAAACAAGATATTTGAAACAACAAAGAGACAAATTATCGCACACTACTTTTATTGTCCAGGAGAGACTCCAGGAGGTTTACGGTTAGTAGAGTATGTAACACTGCAGCGAGGCACACAACAGGTTCTTTTTGAAGGTTACCTGTACAACAAGAGCACCATTCAACGGACTTGTCAACACTGGAGATGCATTAATAAAGCCTACAAAGGAAGTTGTACAACAGTCGGAGACTTTGAACAGAACCACAGACCACACCCATCCCTGTGAGGATGCCGACCGACTGGAGGAAGAGGACCAGAGGGCAGACAACCCACATGAATGAGTTGTACAACCAGGGTATTTCTCAACAAGATCAGGCATCTCTACTGCCCTGCTTCACCAGTATGAGCAGGTCACTCTACAGGCATCATCAGAAGGCCATTCCAGTGCTGCTACAGACCAGAGCTGAGGTGGATCTGACCGAGGATTGCAAGGAAGACAATAAAATCCTGGCGTTCTCAACACAATGTCAACTTAAGGCACTTCAGTCAGCGAGACCATCTACATGGATAGGACATTCACTTCCTGTCCTGCACTCTGGGATCAAGTCTATATCGTGCATGCCAGACGTGGAACTGTCAACTACCCTCTTGTATTTACCCTGTTACCAGATTGACAGATGATAAAATACTAGTGACTCTTCAGTCAGCTAAAGACACTTGTCCAGGAGAGTCTCCAGCGAGAACCTTCTCCAGCCCGAGTTCAGACTTCCACTTCAGCCAAGCAGTGTGGAGGAAGAAACAGGATCTTGGCTTAGCTGTCCCCTACAAAGAAGATTCCCATGTGAAGCAATGGATATGGTGAGCTGCGGCACTACCACACCTCCCTCTTGGGTAAGAGCAAGACAATGCCATAGATGAGGGCTTCAATGACTATATACCGTATTTTCTTGAGTATAATGCGCACTTTTTTTTCCAAAAAACACAGCTGTGTAGAAGGGGGTGCGCATTATACACGAATTATGAGTTTGGATGTTTTTTCCTCCCATGGAAAGACATTACCGTGAGCACGAAACACCGGAAATACCATGTCAACAAATCCATACTGAAGTACGCAAAATAATTATGTAATTACACTGTCTGTCTATAAAAAGTGTTCTTTGTATTTCTGGACTTATGTTTGTAACTTACTTCATTAATTTTATTCAAAATTCCTTATAATATTGTTTTTATTAATTTCGGCGAAATCGTGTGTGAAGCGATCGGAAGATCGCACAACTCACCGTTATTTACAGCAACCACGGTCAGAATACCGCTATTGACGCCTTGAAACGAACTTTAGTTGACAGAGAATGGATACATATATCATAAATGACATACTTTGACCGCTCACGTGCTCACGTGCGCGTGAGCCTTGACGGTGACTGGTCAGACATGTTCCATGTAAAAATAATACCCGGGAATAGCGATCAGCTGCTTCGCTTAGGGTTATTATTATTTTAAATATGTTTAGTAAAGGCTGCATATAAATAAGAAAATAATGGAATATATTATTCCTGATAAATAAAATAGTTTCAGATACAATTGTTGCCGATCTTTGCATTAAAAATCCTATGAAGTTATATCATTGGGTGTGTCTTGACCGAATCACCGGTCGATTCCAAGAAAACGTGTGTACAGCTGATTGCTGTTTCCGGCTTAGTTTACGAGAAAATACACAAGGTAATCTTAATCCCTAGATATAAAACAATGCCTAGCAGAACAATAAATACTTTTTAAACGGTAAATAAACATGTCTGGTGATTTTTTATCTCAAATTTCGAATTTGTACTGACGAAGTTTCTCAGCACCCGTTCGTTTGCCGGACTTCGCTGAAAGGGTACGGTGTAAATTTTTTCTGCGCATAATATTCAAATTTCTTTTTTTCCAAAATATTGAACGCGCTAGAGGGGGGTGCGCATTATACATGGGTGCGCACTATACTCAAGAAAATACGGTAGTGATAAACTGGGTTGGATTCAAAGCCAGACAACCGGACCGCGCACCAACAACAATCTTGAGGGATTTCACAACCGACTCAATCGAGAACTACCCCACGACCATCCAAACATATACCACTTCGTTGAAGTTATCCAGAGAATTGAGAGGGCGGACCGCACAAAGATGTCCCAGATTGATTCTCTTATCTTACATAAAGTACTTAGAGTTTGTAAAGTACAAGTTTACTTTTCTACATTATCTTATATGAGTACTTAAAGTTTATGAAGTACAAGATTACTTTTCCACTTGTTTTGGATCAGTCCATTTTAATAGTTAGGTAACATAGGGTAGACCAGTCAGTGCATTCAGCCATGACCTATGTTGTTTTAAGGTGTATGACAAATGGGACGTGTAACTAATTGGAGGATACCATTATCGTCGGTGTGTCGAAATTTGCTGTTTGACGTCACACATTGAGTGCATGAGGAATGACGTAATACTTTGAGCACTTCGGCATGCATTTTCATATACATGGCAGAACAAGCTGATTAAACTCAGAATGTTTTACAAATTGCAGCGCCTTCTAAAACATAATTGGGTGGCATACTATTTTTAACAACAAAAATATAGTGAAATGAATATTTGATTTGGAATGAAGATTAAAGATAATTCACTCATGTGTTATGTAACATAAGCCTAACTTTCAGAAAGAAATAATAGTGTAGATTGTAAACTGAACAGATATGATATGATATCTTCTTTGAGTCCCTATGGACGAAAAGGAGGATACATGTTGAAATCATTGAAAGTGATTAATTAGGATCTGTAAGATCTGTGTGATTTATGTGGTCTCATTAGAAAATACAATCTATAATAATCATTTAGTGTCACACATACTTGGTATGTTCTTGGTTGTTGGTACAGTGGTCAAACTGGGACACCATGGTAATGTTGTCAATTGTCCTCAATGTACTCACAAGCCCCAGGCATTTGTGAACCATGTAGGGGATGAAAATCATCAAAACTATGAATATGTAAACATCTCAATTGCTCCATAGGTTGTGGTAGTATGATGCTGCTATTGCATAATTAACCTTGCCAGATGATATTCTCATCAGGGTGTGTTTAAACATAGCTATTCTCTATAAACATCACAAATGGTCTGTAGTTTACCCTCCAACTCTGCTCCTGATGCCTGTAATGCCTGTTTAACCCAGACAGGTTGACAAAGGACAGATTTAGGATGTTTTCAGGCAGCTTGGGCTGATCAATTTGGCGAAATATTCATCTGTAATTGCCTATTTTGTTTCTATTGATTTTTTTTACACAAATTAATCCCAACCGTTGTGTGTGATGTTTCAGTCTAAAAGAAAGTGTTAACGTTTTCGTGTGTTTATTTCAGTTTTGGAGGGTTGGCTGATCAGTGCTCCAACAAATATGAAAAATGGCCTTAGCCTAATTAAGTCAGTTATCGCTTCTTTATAGAAGTGTCATATCTTGTAAGTGAGACACTTTTTTACACCATATTATATGCCATAAACAAAGATTTTAACCATATGGTATTCCTGCTGTATAAAAACAGACTTTCAGTTATTTGTGATGTTAGCTTACAGGAAAGTTATCCCCCCAAAACTGAAAAAACAGTACACACATTTGGTTATATAACAAACTGACGGATATAACAAACTCACTTTTTTTAGTCGTGACTATTTGCTGTAGTTCTGCTCTGTATATGCATTTTATAAACAACGGTTAGAATGAACTAAAATTAGTGGTCCCTTTGAGTTTGATATAACTGTAGTTTACTGTATTGATACTGATGATTACTGTGGCCACTTGTGGCTGATTACTTTAGCTGGTATTTTAAGCTGTTTGGTATGTGATGGAAGGGTAACAATCTGAACATAAATCCAACATTTTCAGGCTTTGGCTTTTAAGGCTGCTTAATTACTTCCCTGTTGAAAGCTGAACAATATGAGTAATTTGAAGACCATGATATGTACTATCGTGTGTTTGCAACATGCTCCATGTTTTAAATAATCAGAAGTGTTGTTTGTTTGGATGTAGATTTTAGGCCTGTTCCATGTTTATTAGAGGAGTGTGTGACTAGTCTTCATGAAGACCAAGATTTAGTTCCACAGTGCAGTCATGAAGCGCACTATTACTGTTGGGAGTCATGGCATTAAGATCACTTTGTTGGCTCAGATATACTAGATTCAAACAGGAATTTTCAAAATGGTTTTATTTCATTTCAGGATCATGACTTCATTGAGGCTGAAATAAAGTACGGCTTAATGCAGGTAGGAAGTGGCTACAGAGCATTCTCCAATAGAATGCAAGCTTTCAAACAGCCAAATCTGTCTGAAGTGAGCTCAATCAGACATTTAGTGCTTGTTCCTTTTACGCAAATTCTCCACATAGCATTATAAGTTTCAGATAGAGACTTAAAATGATCTTCAAAATGATCTTCAAAATGGTGGTAAAAATCTGTCCTTAGCACAATCAATAAAAATATTATCCGTTACAAAATGAATGGAAGTGTCTGCTGTAATCTGACTGCAGTGGTTGGAAACACTGCAAAATGGGATTTGAAAACCACAAATCTAGACTTTATGCCTTTTCAATTGCAAAATTAAATTTTGGCATTCAGCTTGGAGAAATGGACGATGCTTTTATTATCTATCAAGTTGATTGAATATTTATGAGAATGACTGACTTTTAGATCATTGTTTTGTTTGAATTGTTTCTAATGCTTTTACAACTCTACTGTTTAGTTCATCTGAAAGTCAAATGTATTTATGTTATTGTTTACTTCTCTTGAAAGTGTCACACACATTGTCATCTGTGAATATCTTATCTCAAGAAACCACGGGAACAATGAAGCTGAAACCTGGCAAGCTTATTCCTACCACAAGACTTGTATTTGTTACACAAGGTTCACATCCAGCCTTCTATTATGAAAAACTCATATATAGCCATTACTCTGACATTTTTAACTCACCTAACTGAAAGTCAAATGATCTTATGTCATGGCCTGCTTGTCATATGCGGGTGTAAACACTGCCTCCACAGCAACCAGTGGATTTCATTGCTCAAAACTTATATTTTTGTTGCTACCAATGATGACACCAAAATTTGTTCAAGATAAACATATCCAATTTTCAACACATTGACACACCTATTTATAACTGTTTTTCGGTCAATATTATTCAAAATGCTGTGAGATTTTTACAGGTGTATTTATTTTAAATTTTGACTTAACTTGGCTTTTGCACATTGCCCATACTGAAAACCGAAAAGTAGCCATTGTGTTATTGACTGTGACACGTGTTAGTACAAGTGTTAGTGCGACAAAGAAATTCATGTTACAAGGCTGCTTGACTTGACTGTTTTCTCATAATACATGGGTACAATGTGTGAAGCCTATTTCTGGTGTCCCCCGCCCTGATATTGCTGTAATAATGCTTAAAGAGGCACAAAACCATACTCACTCGCTCACTCTCATAATACAGGTGCTTGACTGACTCAGTAGTTCATTAGGGGGCATGGATGGCCCAGTCGTCTAAGACGCTGCTATTCGCTGTGCAGAGTTGTATCCCTTGGACACACCAGAAATCTATGATTGTGGGTTCGAATCCTGGTTCGCCCGATTATGTTTCTAGGTTTGTCAGCACCATACCCGTGCTCGTAGGTTTCACCGAAGTGGTAAACATATGAGACCTGCATCACTTTCCTCCCACATTAAGCTGACACGCCATGATATAACTGGAATACTGTTAAAAGCGGTGTTAAACCCAACTGACTCACTCAGTAGTTCATTATCAATTAGAATTTTTAGAAACTGAAATATGTAAAAACAATACTATTACAAATATGGAAATGCCTTAAATGGATAACTTATTCATCACTAACTGAATGAGAAGGTAACCTCCCAATAGATAGACCCCTTTAGTTAAAACAACACAGTGTATGGTTGAATGAACAGTAACTGAACTCTGACCTCAGGATTATAATCCAACAGAGATAAGTTCAAGATTAAAATTATTTATTTTTATGTTATGGACATGAACGATTCTGTACATAGGTTCTGCATGCACAGTTAGCAGACTTTCAGTTACAAGTTCACATATCTCCACATAAACTGTGATCAGAATTATGTAACCTTAGGTTCCGGGTACTTTACCCTTCTACCTTTGTGGGACTGGTCCATTACAGCTGTAGTTATTGTCCTAATTTGTCCCCTTCCTCACTGTCTGACAACTGGGTCTCTAACGGTTCCCTTCCATCAGTCAGACAGGCCATTTGTTATACACCTTGTTATTGCCAATTGTCATACAGTTGAGTAGGGGGGTAAATAAAGCACTCCCCTTAAGCTGTAATGGTATGACCCAACACTCTGAGTTAAGGTCTTTGTTACAACAATGTTAAATTCATAAAGGGTGAGTTGTTGTGAGCTGGTTATCTTGTGAGAAGAGCGTATTAAAATGATCAAAGTCACTGTAAGTTCTTTTACTAACAAATGATTAATATGTTGTTTTAATAAATACTTTGCCCTTTGAAGTTAATAAATGTAATTCATGTAACCCTATGAAAGAAGACTAGAGATGTTTCTTGTTAAACAGGGTTCATATTTATAATATTATGTTGAATAAACCATACTAATTTATTAATTTTCTGCTTTACAATTTGTTTTCTTACAATCTGCAAATGAATTAGCACAAGATCATTCATAATTATAATCTTGGTGTTCCTTATAATTCAAGCTAAAACATAAACACAGTTAATGATCTGTGTGGAACAGTCCATATTGATAGGTAGAAGGCAGGTGATTAGTGGTCCAGTCATGCATATCCTATGTTGTTATAAGCTGTATGACAAATGGCCTGTATGACTGATGGGAGGATACTTCTCTAACTAATGTAGTATAGCCAATCAGGGTAAATCAGAAGTTTAAGAATGCCGTTGAAGTGTTTTGTTTCTATTGATTCATGTAGATGCATTAAGGTAAATATTAATATAATGGCTTGCAGTAAAAGACGACTATGCTTGTCGTAAGAGGCTATTAACGGGATCGGGTTAACTTGCTGACTTGGTTGATGCATGTCATCGATCCCAATTGCACAGATTGATGCTCATGATATCAATCACTGGATTGTCTGGTCCAGACTCTTATTTACAGACTGCCGACATATAGCTGGAATATTGCTGAGTGCCAACCAACCAATTAATATATTTTATTCAAAATTCCTTATAATATTGTTTTTATTAATTTCGGCGAAATCGTGTGTGAAGCGATCGGAAGATCGCACAACTCACCGTTATTTACAGCAACCACGGTCAGAATACCGCTATTGACGCCTTGAAACGAACTTTAGTTGACAGAGAATGGATACATATATCATAAATGACATACTTTGACCGCTCACGTGCTCACGTGCGCGTGAGCCTTGACGGTGACTGGTCAGACATGTTCCATGTAAAAATAATACCCGGGAATAGCGATCAGCTGCTTCGCTTAGGGTTATTATTATTTTAAATATGTTTAGTAAAGGCTGCATATAAATAAGAAAATAATGGAATATATTATTCCTGATAAATAAAATAGTTTCAGATACAATTGTTGCCGATCTTTGCATTAAAAATCCTATGAAGTTATATCATTGGGTGTGTCTTGACCGAATCACCGGTCGATTCCAAGAAAACGTGTGTACAGCTGATTGCTGTTTCCGGCTTAGTTTACGAGAAAATACACAAGGTAATCTTAATCCCTAGATATAAAACAATGCCTAGCAGAACAATAAATACTTTTTAAACGGTAAATAAACATGTCTGGTGATTTTTTATCTCAAATTTCGAATTTGTACTGACGAAGTTTCTCAGCACCCGTTCGTTTGCCGGACTTCGCTGAAAGGGTACGGTGTAAATTTTTTCTGCGCATAATATTCAAATTTCTTTTTTTCCAAAATATTGAACGCGCTAGAGGGGGGTGCGCATTATACATGGGTGCGCACTATACTCAAGAAAATACGGTAATGGAAACAAATATTAACTTAACCAAGAGATGTGTAAAGTATGTGGATCAGGTGCTGTAATGGTCTTCTTATTATTATCCCCCGCCCAACAAAGTTGGCGGGGGATATAGAAACGGGCTCCGTCCATCCGTCCATCACGTCTCGTTTCCTGAGCATAACTCATAAACCGTTCAATATTTTTTCATGAAACTTTGCAGGTCTGTCAGGTACATGCTGAACTGGTGCCTTTTGCTATTCAGAAATTTTAGAAATTTTTGTTTTTACGTTTCCATGGCAACAAGATGGACTTAGGTTCCAAACTCTTCTTTTTTTTTTACAATTTCCATGACAAGTTCCACCTCGGTTAAAAAAGGTTAGGGTTTGTTTAGATTTAATCATGTCATTAATTCTGCAAAAGGGGCGGGGGATATGGCCACGTTAGTGTCAAAGTCTTGTTTTAATTTACTCTGTGCATAAACATTGTGATACACCTGTACTCAACCATCGAACTTCATTTATAACAAAACAAAGCTTCACCTAATGAAAATGTTACAAGATTTCCCGTTTCACAGGCTTTATATTCTGGGAGAAGTCTATATGATGTACTATTATGTGAGGTATGTAAGGCAGCATCTGTCTTAAATGAATTAATATCTCCAACTGTTTTAAAAATCCATCCAAAACCAAAGTGTTCTATGATATAGCTTATACTTCTTTCATACTTTTTGTAGCGACAGTTATCAAAGTACAATTGCATTTTATGGAGACACAATTTTCATGTGTTTTGACAAGTTGTAAGCAGTATTTTAATGTCATTCACATAGCCTTCATAAAGAATGCATTGATGAATTCTCCATTGACAATAACATTTGGTACCATAATCTACCTTCCCAGACAGAGGTCATGCCTCAGGTATCCCTTAATTGATGAATCACATCCTGGACCAATGGCAGAAGGGCATGCAAGCTGAATAATTGGTGGAATAAGAATTATTTGGAGAGAAGATAAACATGTGCAAAGTTCGTTAAAATTCATAGAAATATTATTGCAATATATATGAAATATTTATTTTGGGCTACAGAGAATCAGCACAATGAATATGTACACAGTCTACACTGGCCAGTATTTTGATTCCCTTTCTTTAGGAGAATATCTATGTTGTGAAAACTGAAAACATCTGTGGTGTTGGAGGTCTAGAAGAGCATTCTGTTCAGTGCTGATAGTGATATTGCCCTAATGTTATGACCTGGCACATAGTGCTATTTGTAAAGTGCAGCTTGTATAAAGCAAACATATATTATGGAATTATTATGGTTCTGTTCGGATGAACAAAACCTTCCAAATGGCGTGCTTGTTTTCTTGGGGGAATTAGTCAGCAAATAGCCGGAGTCACAGGAGACTAATACAATTTTATTTACATCATCATTCATCATCATCTTTTATTCCACTAAGACCGCTCACAGCGGTACATGGTGTACAGTTACAATATGTAGCAAATATAGTACAGAGGCTGTTGATATGTTTACAGCATTAAATGTACAAAGGATAAATTTACTCAATTTTCTTAATCTTTGGGCAGGTCATTAACTGTTGAAGCTTATGATAGTTTGGATAAGTACAGTAATATTCTTGGAGATATTGTTCTCGTTCATTATTAACATTTGAGCAGGTAGTGGTATTCATCTCCCACAGAGGAAATGCATAAATGACATAGTCGTCTTCCAAATGGTATATTTTTTTCACCTCCCTGTTTCTACAGGTAGAAAATGATTAGTTGTTCGAAATTTTAGCAAGGGAATGGAGATATTTACGCTATAAGATAAATATTGTTCTAGACTAAAGTTGGGATTTATACAACTATAAAATAAACCTTTTGATGATGCTGTTTGGGCACTGTGCCAATTTTGAAGAAAATGGTCCTTTAATCTGTGTTCCACTAGATTTAATAATAACTCTTTACTATTTACTGTCTGAATGTGCCAAACATAACTTAAACCACAGCTATCCAGAATGTTTTTGACGTATAACAACCAAGGTAAATGAAAAATGTCATTACAGTGTTTTTGATATAAAGTCTTATACATGACAACAGAGAGCTTACTTAAATTTTGTGACAATATCAGGTTGCACCAAAAGGCCAATACTCGTTTTTTAACAATAATATCGAGTGGTAGGCGACCTGTCTCGCCATATAGCATATAAGTGGGTGTGCTCTGACGTAATCTTAAACATAATTTTAAAAACAACTTGTGGACATTTTCAATTATAGAAGAGCCTGTAAAGCCCCAGACTTCACAACAGTATAGAAGAATTGGAACAACCACGTGGTCGAACGCAATGAATAAACAATCTAATGGTAGATTTAAGTTTCTAGCTTTGGATAACAAATAATACATAGCTTTAAGTCCTTGTTCCTTAAGAGATATTATGGCTTGGTTAAATTTTTGGTTCATGTATACGTAAAACTTTATACCTAGATAAGTGTAACAATCACAATTATCTAGTTCAACATTATGAATTTTAAAAACATACCTTTTCTCACGCAGAATAATTGCAGAAGTGCCAAAGATAATAACCTTTGTTTTTCGCATACTCCATTCAGTGCAGTATTTCTCGAAATTATCGAAACAGTGCTGTAGACCTTCAGGGGATTCAGCAAAGAGCACCGTATCATCAGCATATAAAAGAAGGAAAAGTTTAAGTGTACCAATGTTGATACCATCACAATTATTAGATTGCAAATAGGTTTCTATGTCGTTCAAAAAAATAGCCAATAACAAAGGCGACAGATTTTCTCCTTGACGGACACCACAGTTGAAAAAACCTGATATTTGACCGTTTAGACAAATACATGACTTAATATCATTGTACATATTCCTTATAAGAGTAAATAATTTTCCTGAAATACCATAGCTTACAAGTTTAAGCCACAGTCCATTCCTCCACACATTATCAAAGGCTTTTTGAAAATCGACAAAAACACAAAATAATTTTTTACCTGAATATTTCAATAGTTCAATGATACTATTCAAAATGTAGACATTATCAACAGTAGAGTATCCTTTACGGAATCCGCTCGAGCTTTAGATAGTATTTCATTACTTTCAACATAACGTGTTAAATGCAGATTGATAACACTTGTAAACAATTTCCCTAGGCAGGATAAAATGGTTATTGGTCTATAGTTTTCTGGTTTGGAAACATCCCCCATTTTCTTATAAATTGGTTTGATCATTCCCATTAACCACGGTTCAGGCAAATGTCCTGTCTGTAAAATTAGATTTAACAGTTTGCAATACAATTTTAAAAGAATAGATTTGGCTGAAATAATATATTCATTTTCAATCATGTCTATACCTGATGCTTTCTTAATTTTTAAGTTTATTAATTGCTTCTTATATTTCTTTAGTGTCAAAGCTTTTGTTGAGATCATTATCAATGTCGTTTGGCTGTGTTACAAAACAGTCACTTTCATCTGTAGCACTATTAATGTCTTTAAAGTAGTTATAAAGTTCATCAAATGAGACATTCTTGGAGCTAGGGCCAGGTTTATCTTTAAAATATTTCCAAAAACCTTTCACATAGTGACGGGCCATATAAGAAAACTTGCCTTTCATAAAATGCACATGGTTTAAATACTTTTTCTTTAAGATTCTTTTGTAGTCTTTATTAACTTGTTGTATCTAGAGGGTTTTTTGAAACTTTTAATTTTCTTCTTTTTTTCCTGTATATTCTTTTCATATTACGACAATCTTGGTCATACCATTTATGAAAGTTATTTTCAAGCTTGAACTTATGGGCTGTTTTTTCATAGTACCGAACACATCACCAGTTGTATTCACAAACAATGTGTTTAACTCTGATACAACATTATCGATAACAGCAACTGGGTCACCTCGACCCTCACGTGCAGCACTTGCTTTTTCTGTCATGCAGTTGATGCGTGCGAGGTCAACACCTGTCACGAACTGTTGTCGTTTGTCCATATCGAATCGTCGTGGCTTCCCCTCGTTAGAAGGTGTCAGGTAGCTCTTGCCAAGTGTCAGCTGCCTGTACCTCAGGTAGTAAAGTCAGTTGGAGGGGACAATGAGCATCACTATATAAACAATCAAAGTCCAAGATCTGAAAGTCTTTGGTTAAAGGGACAGCTTCATACGATGACACAACATAATCAATAACACTACAGTCTTTACAGGTGACAGCACCGATGTTTTTATCTTTTCCCAATCTTCCGTTTAATATAAGAAGAGGTAAAGTTTTACTCATTTCAATGAGTTGACGACCATGTCTGTTTGGTTCAGACCTGTCTTGAGAGACTCTTAGTGGCGACACGTAATTTAATTAAAAAATATCATCATTTTTAAAGTTCTCCATCTCAGAGTCCTCTACACCAATGGAATGGCTAACAGTGGTGTTGATGACACATGTATCTTCAAGAATACTTGTATGGGCATTAAAATCTCCTAAAAGATAGAAATATCTTGTAATATCTTGTATATTAAGAATATCACTTGACAAATCCTGAAAATGACGGCGCTTGCATACCTAGAGTTAACAGGTGGGATATAAACAAATCCAATACAAAGATCACATCTGTACTTAGCATTACCTTATTGATACGTATCCACAAGGATATATCACTGTCAGATGGGACAACAGTAAGGTGCTATTTCATTTTTAATGAGAATTCTTAGACCTCCTGACCTTCGACCTGTCGTGTTTCTATTTTTGAGAATAACAGTATAATCTTTGATGTCTATACTAACATCCAACTCATCTGTTTTGGTTTCTTGTAGACCAATAATATCACAGGAATTGAGAAGTTTATGAAACTCTGGATATTTTAACTTACTACGAAATCCACAAACATTTAGAGATAAAACTTTCAATTGTTTGTTATTGGGGTTACTTTGTACACTTACTTCACTGTATATTCATCCATTTCCATACAAGCTACTGGTATCAGAGATTGTATCAACACTTGTATTATGGTAAACTAGGGGCAAGTTATTATTTCTATTAGATTGGTTTTCTGATTGTTCAGCATTGACAGTAGGCTGTGGGTAGTGTCCGCTGTGAGTGTCCTATGTTCTCGGGTTCGAGGTATCCATTGAAGGGTGTACACTGAGTGGAGAACGGGTGGCCATGGTGAACTCTTTCCTGGGTAGGGGTGGTCGATATGGGGGAGAGGTATCCGGGAAGAACTGTTTGCCATCAATGTAGATTCTGTCCACAACAATACGGCATTTCTTGTTATCTGTTCTGGCTTGTCTCATCAAAGGGTACAGAACCAACTTCCGGTACTCTCTCACGGCATCAGGGAACTGCTCTGCAACTGTGTATGGAGAACCTTTCAACTTTCCATATGCAGCGTATCTCACCTTGTCACTATCTTTGACTGACCGAAATCGGGCAATGATTGGTCTTTGGCTTGGGATTACCTCCTTTGAATCCCCCCAGACGGTGAACTTTCTCTATATGAGCATCAGATATATCAATTTTTTGTTTAATGAAGTCAGTCAAGACAGTAGTTGTATCTTCTGTAGGGGAGCTTGTTTCAGGGATGTTCATGAACAGTAAATTTGTGGCCATTGAACGCACCTGTAGATTAATCACTTCTTCTTTCAATTGCAACTGATGAAACTGCAATAATTCGAAATTCTTAGACTGTAAGTTGTCCTGTACATCTTTTATTTTTACTTCTAGTTCCGCTTTCTCTTTCCGCCAATC
The DNA here is from genome assembly GCF_022045235.1 of Haliotis cracherodii. NCBI lineage: Eukaryota > Metazoa > Mollusca > Gastropoda > Lepetellida > Haliotidae > Haliotis > Haliotis cracherodii. The sequence goes on along the minus strand of NW_027266297.1, from coordinate 50,911,748 downwards.
TTCAAACTGCAAATTCATAAAGTTGACACTTTTCTCCAAGTCTGACACTGAAGTTTTCATGGTCTCAATTAATTGCACTTTGTGGTCAAGAGTACACAAATGCACTTTAATCTTAGAGAGTTCACTGTTTACTTCATCAATTTTGGAGACTTGTGTTTTCACATCAGCTATTTCTTTGAAAAGTTCTTTCACCCACAAAGGGCCTCCCATTTTGTCAGATTCACTGTATAGCGAGGAATAAGGCACATTTGTCATTAAATTAGGATGGGTGTAGGGCTGGTACATACCAACTAGTTGCGGGTTTGTACGTGTAGATAGGTATCCTTGAGGGATAGCTTGTGACAAGTGTTGTTGAGAAAAAACAGTTGGTGAGTCTCCGCTTGTGGGTGTCGGGCTGTTCATCGCCATTTTGTGCAGTAGTTGACAATCGCTATCCGAGGAGGCCTTCTTTTTCTTTGGTTTACTTTTTAATTCGTCGCTCATTCTAACGTCTGGCATACTTCAAAAAGATGATGGCAAACATTTTGGGACACGAAAATACCCTATTGCCAGTAATTTTGCCAAAATTACTGGAGCGACTCAGTCACCCTGCCAGCTGATGTACAGCCTCAACCTAGACCTACAAGAACAATTAACAATGAGCAATTTACAATATCTTAGAAAATAGCTGAGGGTGCCACAGAGAGTCGGTACTGTGAGAGAGATCTGCCTGGTATGAGCGTCAAACCCCTTCTGCTTAACATTTGGCTTTTGTATGTCTTTAACAAAAATTAGAACAATAAAAAGGAATATGATTGGTTGATACACGATGGGCTGTGCCTTATGGTTAATGAATGGCTAGACAGTGGGGAATACTTAATCCTGTTAATCCTGTTAATCCTGTTGGACTGGCACTAATCTTGTTGACATATTTACTGGGTGCTTTGAAAGAGATTACCGGGTATGGTGTCACTACAGACGAGCTTGTATTGGGGCTAATCCTTAATGAGTCTAGATTGAAGTAATTGCTGAATGTTATTCTAATATAGGTGATGACAGATTTACTTAAATAAAATAGTTCAAGGTAATCTATAAGACTATGTAGACATATCTTTTGTCTGGGAGATGGGGTCTTGATACCTTAGGTTAGGATTTATCTAAAAGCTTCAAATCTATTAAACTATGTAGACATAACTCTTGTCTTATTGAATAGTATGTCTAGGAGATGCACTCCCATTACCTTAGGCTAGCTTCTATCTAAAAAGTTACAACTGAAACTACTGATATTTTATATATGCATTTTACCTGATGATAAGTATTACTTGCTAAAGTATAATTTTATGAAATGATGTATAAATATTACACCATGATAACTCATAAAAGCACTTGATGTGGATCTAATTATTATAGGAAAACTTAGGTAATATATAGTTATCATGATATAACATTTATACTAAGTGATCGACTACCAAGAACCATACACTGATTCCTTGCATATAGGCATGTGCAAATAATCCAAATCAACGTTGGTGCAACACGTACAGTTTGATATGCAATGGCCCATCTGCTGTTGAGGGTTTGCCTGGTTAGTGTTCCCTGTAATGGAAACCCATGCCGTGTATCCTAGGGCCTCAGGTCTGTAGCAGGTTAGGGTGGTGTAAATCTCATGCACATATCACCGTTATTGATTTAATGATTAAAATGCATTCACCACATTAATCAAGGTGTTCTCCATATATAATATTCAGAACTTAGTTTTGATGAATACACATAAATCATTATCTCTGTGATACATATCACTTAAACTGCATGAATGCACTTATATGTACCAGATGTAAAGTATACATACATACAGTTCACAAATATATAGCTTATACTAGGACATGAATACATTATAAATAGAATATCACAGTACTAATCATGATATGAAATATGCCAATAGTATCCACACACATTGGTGGCATAAACAAACATGAAATATAAACAATAAATGTTCAATATGCCTACTAAATGTGTGGCACTCAGGTGATGGAAGTTAAAATCTACTGTAACTGCTTGTCATGGCAGATCCATCTGTAAAGCTACAGTCACACAGACAATGCCACCGCGATGCAACCTCTTGGCGACCGATTTCTTTTGCGACCGACTGGCAATCGCTGAGACCGGTGCAACTACTTCTGTCCATATTTGGAGTTAGGGTATGATCGTTGATCAATCAGTGATTGATCAGCAACTGTACATGTTCACCGCAGATACGCCGAAATGTTTGCAACTGGTTGAGACTGATCAGTGACAAGTCAGCGAATCTTCGGTGACTTGTTGCAACTGAACGGGGACTGGTTGGTGACTAGTTGTCGATCGATCACCAATCTAAACAAAATGCATTTAAAAAGGGTGCATTTCTGAATCAAATAATTTCTTTGAAAGTTGTTAAGATGTTAACAGAAGAACAGTTGCAGTTGCTCTGCGTGCAAAGAATAAAACAAAATGCTGCAGTTGCTGCCATGATGATGTACAGAAGAATGAGAAGGACAAGGCGAAGGCGGTATTTTCCGAGACCTTGGATGGCGAGAATGCCACAGCTAGGAGTCTATGAGAATCTGATGGCAGAGTGGTGATTTCGTGGGCTACCTCAGAATGGAGCCTGTCACGTTTCAATAACTCGTACTTGGTGCAGAAACAACAAAACATGATGTAGGTCAAAATATGTTTATTTACAACATCTTTGGAGAATTGAGGGGGCTACTTGGTTGCCGGAGGGTCGCCAACCCTGGGTATGTTAGATGTGAAGGATCACCTTTAGGTCGTGGACCCGCGGTTAGAAGGCAAGGGAAGTAACCTGTAGGTCGTGGACCCGTGGTTAGGAAGGCGAGGACCTAATGGTGGGATTAGGTGCCCTGGGGTCGTGGACCCCGGACATCCCTTTGGACGGTTCCTGGTGTAAGATCGGGAAGCCCATGTAGGTAGTGTCCTGCCGCCGTATGAATTGGGGGCTAGTCAGCTCATTTTGTGCTTCCGTACTGGCGATTAAAAGCACTGAATGAGCTGAAGGCCCAAAGGAGGTTGGCAACCGAGAGCCCCCAATGAATAGTAGGGATATATATGTAAGATGTAAGGAGAAAAATGTAAAAATGTGAAAGTTACCGACATTCTAGTGGCAGTGATGCATGTTACACCTAAGTATGCTTGAAGTAAACACTGTTGAATCACAGTTAAAACCAAGTGTCAAAGTCAGAAAGCACATTTGGACACGGCACAGTATGTGGCAGTAGTCATGTGCACGGCATGGCTACTATCTGAGTCTGTAGTTCCTCCAGCACCACTATTACACAAGAGTACAGTTTATGTCACATTGTACAAGATACAATATGATTGAGTTGCGCACCACGGAGTCACAGATTGCATCATAAATAGCACAAGTCACACTGCACAGGAGTCACGAGCCTGAACGTCACATAAGATGGGGTAAGTTAATATGCAGATTGCACTCTGATGGTTAAACATTATACGTTACACAAGGAGATCTGTGCTTGTCTCAAGGTATCTTCCGGGGTTCGAATGTACCTGTTGAAGCAGTCTGAACTCCATCTTCCCAGGGTTTTGATGAGATGGTCCTCCATTCTCACTTGTGCAGCCGTGGTAGCTGCGCCAATCCTGAATGAATGTCCTGAATAAGATTTGGAGCTCAAGCCTATCCGACACATGATAATGTTGAGCCATCTTAGAAATGTAGTCCTTGTAATAGCATGGAAACGGCTGTCCACGAAGAGGGGATCGTGGGCCTGAGCCCCGCACTTGCGTCTTATGAGGATCAGTTGTGAGAGGCTTCAAACCGGACAAGCTGGCTTGTTTGTGGCAAACGGGGAAATGGCCACTCCTAGTCGGAAAGGGTCAGTTTTTCAAGTTTTCAATGTGAGGATACATCTGTTTCTGTTATAATCGCAGATGACATCTTGGACACATAAATTGACATCTGCATCAAAACTGTCTGAACAGGTGAACTTGCCACACCTGAGGAAGCCGAAGAAGGCAACGGTACACATAGTAATCATGATAAAGTCATTAAAAGGACCCAGAACGCCGTTCTTCAGCAGAGTGATAATTTGACACAGAATATTGTAAGTGATGGGTAGTCTCTTGCTTTTTGGTGGGGCTTGTAGTTTCTTGTATCCACGCAGAAAAGTTTGAATACGTGCGTTGGCGCCCGAGTTGGTAGAGTCGAAGAGTGTTGGTATTCCTGCTTCTAGGTAAGTATATCTGATGCCCGCCAGGTAAGTTTTAACGGTAGTATAGGATAGCTTGAGCTTGCCGAAGCAGTGGGCGAGGAAAAACTGAACGTAGCTTTCGTGTAGCGGTGGGAGTCCTGGACATGTCCTGGTGAGCAAATTCACACTAATCATGAAGTTGATGTAGCACTGAACACCAGTAGCATAGGTATCCTTTGTCCGCGAGGCAAGGGCTGCTGACCATAATGTGTCCAGGTGCCTTGTCAATTCCACATGATTTGAGAGGCTGGAGGGCACTGTATGGGTTTGATCTGGGCTGCGGGGGGTAGGGAGCGGAACAGGTCCAGCTGTGAACGAGAAAGAGCATCAGCTAAAGCATTGTGCACCCCAGGGATGTGCTTAGCTAATACTATGAAATTGCCTTTTGCTGCCGTCCGTGTTAGGGTATGCATAAGAGACATGACTTTTTGGCATTTAGATCTCCCTTTGCGAATGATGTGTACAGTGGCTTGGTTGTCACAATGGAATAATACTCTTAACCGAGTCCAACTATGTCCCCAAAGTACGGATGCTATTACGATGGGATACAGTTCGAGGAAGGCGAGAGAATCTTCAATGTGAGTAGGTACGCTGTAGACAAATGTATCTGGTGATGCAGTTTCTTCACTGATTTGGCTATATCCAACAGGTGAGAAATGAAAGATCTGCCGGGAATGATGACCTTACAAGCATAGCTTAAGTGTCCCAATAAAGATAAGAGTTCTCTCTTTGTATAATTTCTTGCCTGGGAGAACTCGTGAAGTAAGGCTGATATCCTGTCCAGCTTATCTTGTGGTAGGCTAGCTGTTGGTATCCAGATTAATGCCCAGGTATTCCAAGGTTGTGGCAGGTCCCATTGTCTTGTGCTCGGCTATTGGGATGCACATCTCTTGGAACAGTTTACGCAGGTTGGTCATGGTTTGTTGGGCATCGGCTTCAGGGCAGTCTATAGTAAGGAAATCATCCAGGAGATGGAGAATGTGTTGAATGCCATAGTTATGATGCAGTATCCAGCATAAAGCTTCTGACAGAGTGACAAACAATTTTGGGCTTGACCGACATCCGAAGGCCAGCCGTTTGTAAAAGTAGTACTGCTGTTGCCACTTGAATCCAAAGAAAGGTATAAATGCATTTGTTATTGGGACCTGTTTGAAAGTGTCCGAAATGTCAAGTTTACACAGTTTGGCGCCACGCCCTTGATTAGAGATGATAGCGATAGCATGGTCAATTGTCACATAAGAACGAGAACACTGATCTTTGTCGATGAGTTCGTTGATGCTTAGTATTTCTGGTTTGTCGTAGGGGGCTGATAGGTCTGGAATCAGTCTCTTCTTCTGGCTGTATTTACCAATGGCCAACCCGAGGGGGCTCACCCTGTATACAGCATATGGCACTGTCGAAAATGGACCTGCAACATAATCCTTTGTAACTTCTGATTTGACAAGAAGTGACACTGTATCCTGGGCTTTTCTAACACTGTAATTGTTGTTGCACTCTATGGAAGTTGTGGGTAGTGGATGAATTAAAGGGTTGAAACCGTATCTTAGACTATTGATCAAATAGTTGGTGAACTGGATATCCGGATGAAGAGCCAGTTCGAGTTGTAACCGGGCGTGGTTAATAGGAGTGAGTAAAGATGATGTGCTCACTGTTTCCATGGGTATGGCGGATTCATTAGGGGTGGTATCCAGTCAAACCTTCTTTCTCTTGTCACTACAATTGTTTTTTCCCGTGGCTTGGCCCCTTGCATGTTAAGTAGACATGCTCAAACAGACAGTTTTTTCTGGCACAACCCTGGTCATTGAAATTGTTGCAAATTTCTTTTCCGTTGAACCTGACCTTGGGACGTCCCCTGATATCGGCCTTGTCTCATTCAGAGTGGCACACAACACAATATCAGTATTTGTTCGTGAAGTTTGAGTAACCATCATCTAAGAGTATGGTGATGAAGTAATGAAGACACCCTCAACACCTGAAGAGTGGCGCCAATTGAGTGACAAATTCGAGCCATAGATGGAAGGCAAGTCACAATTAGAGTACCCAGTAAACCTGGCTCCCTCTACTCTTCCTTTGTTGAGATGTTGTTGGTTCTGGCTCAATTGTAGCAGACCTGTGCACCACAGCAGTTTTCTCTATTGTATCTTCTACAATTTCTGGTTCTTTAATTTTCCTACCTTTACTGACCATAGTGATGAATGGAAATAACTGATGTGAACTCTCTGAATACTTATGACCAAATGATGCTGTAACGACTGACTGACTGATATTGGAGATTTAACATGCGCTTTCCGACTGTAGCGTATTTCGCACACAGGCCTGGCCGGGCCATTTAGTATATTGCGAAAAGGCTGAAAGTGGTGTGTGCAACTCAAGAGGGGGCTTTTAGGGGTTGCTTATATTTAATTTTTGGAAATTTAACGAACAGACAGGTCTTTTTATAGACGGTGACATGTTGCAAACCCAACGGTGAATGATCGATACACTCTTGGAAACCACTTTGCAACCGATCGACAACCAGTCGCCGATGAAGTGCCGGTCGATCATCACCTCATCACTGATCAGTTACCGATAGGTTGCCACTAGGTGGCAAAAGAGTCAACACCCTTGTGTAGATGAAACCAATTGCCGCACAGTGGAAATTAATCTGCGATTAAAATAACATCAAGTAGTATAGGTAATGGTGATTCTGGCTCACTTCCACTGGAACCATATTTTATATACCTATATCACCAGTACAGGTGGCATTTTTTATGTGTATATGACTATGATGTTCAACAATACTCATGAGATTAAGTTAAATTGACTCTAGCTCACAACCACCTGGAGTCAATCAATGATGTCATTAGTACAGATGAGACTAAATTGTAATGAAAATATTCTTTATTATTTTTATTAATACGTATACCATTATTTTGAACAAAGCTATATTCAACATTTTTATTAAGTTCTTCATTCATTTTACTAGGAGACCAGACTATATACTTTTTTTGGAAATTGGTAAGAAACAATTGATAACCGTATTTAGTTGGTTTGACATCACAAATATAATATATACCTTGTGGTAATTCTCTCCATTTGATAATTTTGTCCCTGAGCATAAATGTTTCGATAGCTTTTTCGAGTTCTTCCTTTGTTGGTTTGTAATTCTCCATTATTATATATTTATGTAAGCATTTGTCTAAATGTGATCTAACAATAGTAAGCAATCTATTTTAAATCTCCAACCAGTTCTTTGGTTTTGGCACGGAATAATTGACGCGCTTGTTGCCTCCCCTGTTCTATGAACTTTTTTTTCTCGTCTTAGCTAATACCACTGGTCTTACGAGATGTTGATCGAATCTCCTGCTTCATTGCGTTGTATTTGGTGAGTTCTGACAGCACTAAATGAAACTCCTCCTTGGATATCTTACAATCAGCCATTGCTGTTGAAATATGATCCTCAATGCTGTTCAACTTTGCTTCGGCGAGTATCCAAATATTATCGTGTTTTAATGCTTTCTTTTGCAACCTACGAGGAAATGAATTTTATCATTATTCCTGCCAGTCCTGAGACTCCAGCTGCTATTTCCATGCCAAGTACGATAGGTGCGGCAATTATAGTTGATAATAAACCAACACCGGCTACACCGAGTCCCATGCCAGCTGTTAGAAGCGCGGTGTCAACTCCGTCCGGAGCATTCACGGCTCTGTGATACTTTTTATACAATCCAAGTCTCAACTCCCTTTCCTTCTCTATTCGATGTTTTATGTCGCTTATTTGATGTAATCGAAATCCATCAACAGTATCCATCTTTTCAAATGCCTCATCGAGCGCCGGATATAAACTCAGTTTTAATATTACGGTCATATAATAGTCTTTAATTGATCTTGCTTAAATGTTTTGAGAGTATACATGAACCTTATTAAATGAGTATTATATGGCAAGAATATCTTAGTAAGAGAAATGCTGTCACTTTTAATAATTTGTACCCCCTCAAGGGTTGCAACGGGTGAAGCTCCAATATGAATAATACTACAACGTTGACGCTCGTGTTTCTTTTGCCATTTAATCGATTGGCCTGGTAATATTTCAATAATAAGCATAGAAAGATTAGGTATTGCACTCGAGTTCTGTTTAATTTCATTGAATTCAGTAACCAAATTTAAACTAACATATTTTACTGCTGGACGACTATATAACATATGACCTGGGTTTTCTGGCAGGGGAGAGACTAACACACTTTTTCGTTTTGATGGGATATAAGCCGCGAGTACGATGCCACTATTTATTATCTTAGTTAAATTATGTGCCTTACCCATCATCACATACGGTGGGGTAATGACGATATTCAGTAGCCACTCGATATTTGCTTCGACCATAGTCCATTTATTATCATCGTTGTAAGATTGTACGAAGTGATTTTTTTAAGGAGTCTACTAACAACGTCGACATCGCTTAAATCGCCTAGATTACCTGTGAATGTAACTTCTTTCCGCTTGTATACATTATCTTGTAAGTGTAAAGCGTATAACTTACCATTGGTACCGGGTCTACCGAATCCTTCTGTGTCTCCGAGATCGGAATTGCAATTGTATTACATTGTCTGAGTGTTCCAGGGCCTGATGAATCAACCATTATTTATAATATGGAGTGTTACACTCAAGTATCCTATATGTACAGGTTGGTGTTTTACATCTAATACAGAAATTTTGAGGTCTGAAATAATACCACGCTTTAATTTTTTGTATTGTAATGTTGGGAAAGAGTCCGTTCTATCGCTATTGTATTTTTCATCTTTTACTGTAATAGATCTGAGTAGAATTGAAGGACTTTCTAGTTGAATATTATCCGTCGTACTGATTTGATCAAGAGGGATGCACAACTCTTTATGGGGAACGAAATCGGGTAATTTAACTCCCTGTGCTGATGTTTTGATTACTGTTATATCTCCGAGTGCAAATCCAAGTGTAACTGCTAAGTTCGTGTAAAGCCTTACTTGACTTTCTCCAGTGTCTAATTTCAACATCCCATTCGACTCATTTTGTGTGAGACTAGCTCCGAAAGGCTTAAAAATTTCATCATTGAGAGAGCATACGCTGTAATACCCATCAGGTATAATAATGTATTTTTCAATACTACCTAATAGTGAAAATATATTATTACGTCTTGCATCATTTATATTGGTCCACCTCGGGTAATACGTAACATCACAGATAGCGACTTCAAGTTGTCCATCCGAGTTATCGATAGTATGAAGCAGTTCAATAGACTGACCATTTGTTATTCCCCGGAGTGTGACATACATATTAAATATACAATGATACTATATCATAACATAAATATGAAATCAAGATACATTACTAATCAGTCGATTTTAGTACGTGCCTCAGGTGCTGATTTTTTTGTTGAATTCCCTGATATCTTTGAAAAATACAGGGTCACTGCAACTAGCGATAAAATGGTGCACGATTGGTTTCACAATCCGATGCAATTTTGGCAGAATCAGTTAAACTTTGCCATATGGTGTGCCACAACGGGATGTGGCATATCTCTTTATTCCCCAGGATTTGAACTGAATAAGTCTGTTATAACATTTCACATGTACTATCAGATTAGACGTATACTTAAAGAAATTAGTGCCCCATTACCGCAGGATCGAGCATGGAATGCATCAAATAATCCATACAATAGGTTCGCGTATGAACGTATTTGTCAGGAATTTAATATTGCTACGAGTAAAGATTGGCATATGAAAGGAATTAACCATGGTCTAGGTGTTCCGTACAGCGGTCAAAAACTGTTAAAGAAGAAAGCGATGATTTAGTTAAAAAAACTCATCAACCATTCGATCCATTTAAGTTGTTACAGAAAAACAATCTTTTTGTAAGATTGCATAATCTTAATCATGGCTGGGAACTTTTGAGTAACGATTGGAGAGGTTCTCTTATGAGTTTTAAGGGTGGTGTGGCTTATATTGTTACAAAATTTGTACAACTGAACGATACCGCAAACGCTTGGAATGAATTTCTTAATGATTAAACAGAAAATAATTTTACGAACCCAGGAATTGTAAGAGTTAATGAATCAATATGAACTTATGTATGGGCAATTCTCTATGCACAATCGCAAACACGAACATCCATAATTGGTTCTGTGACGGCGCTCGATGCATAAAAACAGTTTATCACAAACGTGGAGGATGCTATTAATTCACCAGTTGACATACCATCTTCTATAAAACGTTATCAAGATGTATTACAGTACGCTCAATCCAAGGTAGACTACGTTTATGCACCGGGACTATACATGTCTCTGAGTATTATGGAACTTAAGATCGGTCAAGTGATAGGTTATAATAATAAAATTGTTATTGCTACCGATCAACAAAAACCAGGTATAAATTCAGATATTAACACTGAATTAATAACGCAAACAATCACAGGCGAAACGGGAATAGTCAAGCCACAAATATCTGCTCAACCATCTACTAACGCACAACCACAAGTGCCACCTCATATTGCAGCTAAAAATCAACAACATGTTGATGAAAAAACAGCGCTTGTAGTAGGTGGAGTCGCGGCTGGTTTACTCATGATTTGGTTAAATAGTTCTTTGCGGATACATACAACAGCCCTGCAATTGCTACGATCAGTGCCCACAAGTTTTGACTAAGCCAAGTGGCGGTCATAGCTAATAAATTCAAGAGCCAGGAAACTAAACTCCCTATTATACCGGGAAGTGCAGATGCGAATATCCCAGCGAGCTTTCCCAGTGCTGAACCTAATGCTTTTAAATGCTTTTTTATCCACTCTTTTATACAACCCCTATCAGTAGGCGGTGATCCGCTACCTCCTGTACCACCACCGGTTAACGAGAGAGTTAAAGTCGATACAATAAATCCCAACGCGGTTAAAATACTGGCAATGGTTATTCCTTGTTCTCTGAACAATGTTTTAATTTTATCGGCCAGTGTAGTGTCCTCATTAAGGACTTGATTGATAGTTTCTCGAATTCGACTGATTTGCGAACGAAGTGCCTTTCTATTACTCGAAGCCGCTTCGAGACAGGCTGATCTTTCGTCTTCTAAGTTACGCAGTCTTTCTGCAACCCGGCGTCTACTGAATTCATCGCCTGCCTGTTCAAGTTTTGTCTTCTCATATGCTTGTCGATTTCGGATATCTTGGCTATATTATTGATGAGTTCTCCCCGCATTGTTTGCATTGCCTTGTCAAGACCTTGTAATTCCCTAATACTGAACTCTAAGACCGTGGAATTATAGTAGTAGATATCCAAGATTTCTCCGAGTCCGTCCGAGGCCACCTGCGAGCTTTCTTCCAAAATATCTATGTTACCGAGTTCATTACGCACAGTCCGAAGAACCTTAGTAGTCTTCGCGGAAAGTATTGCTCCTCGTGAGTAGTCTACAAAACCTTAAACAGTGCTGTTGCCGTGTTTAGCGGCTATCGTAAGCAATGCTAGGGGCTTACGAGTACGAGAATTCATAAGATCAATATCAGGTTTGCCACGCAGTCGCAATATTCCTTTACTATCTAATTCAAACTTTGAATAGTCACGACCAATAGGACTAACATCTTTAAAGGTATCGTAATAATCATTAACGGTTGATTGTAAAAGTTCATCGTTAAGATTCATGCCACCAAAGCTGGTTTCATCAGTACCCTCTTCGATTGTACTAGTATCAGTTATGTTATCTAGATTAAAACCATCCATTTTTATATTAAAATAAGGTTACATAATTTCAATATAACAATGTCTTCGCAATATGGACGCAAGATAAACCCACAACGTAGACTTCGAGATCCATTAGGGTTCAAAGAAATTCGTCAGTCTGTAACTATAACTAATAACCCGAGTACCATCGATCAGAATCAAATGCTTCTGGTTCGATTTCCTAATCTCGGCGCACACGATGTGTTAGTTCCGGGAACTGTTCGACTAGCATTTACGATTATTTTGACTTCTACCGACGTTAACAGGGAGCCCGTTCAGAACATAGGTTGTGCTATCATTAAGAAAATCGCTATTAAAATTAGCGGTAATGAGGTTTTGAGTATCGATGATAGCGATGTATACTATTGTTACATGGATCTCTTGAGAACGGATAAAGAGCAGGAAAACTTACAATACCAACGTATTTGTAATCGAAACACATTGAGACTGCGTGTAGATGCTTCTAGTGGTGATAGTACCATCGTAAAAGATCAGGCCATTGCTGACGCATTAGGTAACCGATTCTATATTCCCCTAGAATTACTAGATTCCCACATGCCCTTTTATCAAGCATTCCTAGGCGATAGGTTAGAATACGAACTTTTAATGACTACGGCAGAGTAATCAAAGTCACTGGGGATGAAACGGCTAGCTATTCCATTGACAATATCTCGCTGGAGTATGATATGATAACAGATCCCGAATTAGCCAGACAAATTCGTAACAAGTATACAGGAAGTTTAGCCATTTTGTATGATCGCGTGCTTCGACATCGAAAGATCATGAGGAACAAAAAAGATACGACGTGGAATATCAATCTAAACGTCCCCACGAGGTCATTGAAGGGTATTTTGATGTTGTTCGAGGACCCCTCCGATGCATTTAAAAGAAATACCGAGAAGTTCTACAATCCCAAGATTACAAAAGTAGAATTGACTATCGAGGGCGTTCCTAATCATCTATATAGTCAAGGAATGCTAGCGTATCACCAGTGGGATGAGATTAAAAAACTTCCTTCTATAAAACGAAGCCCAGAAGTTAACGCGGTCGTGAAAGATCTGTCTCTTGGAGGTGTATCGATGGGTGAATACCTCACCACGAAGTACGCGCTATGGCTCGACATGCGAACCACGGACGATGACAAACTACACGGCAGTGGGTGGAGAATAGAAAATGCCATTGAGGGTGTCACTATACAGATAACGAACCTCCAGGAATCAGCTGGTAAATTAAACATATATTTGTACGTGATTATGGATGCGCAACTTAATATACAGAATGGAGGATTCGTGCAAGCAATCTATTGATAATCTTTTACCTAAAGAACCACACTGCGCTATCATATGCGGGCAAATGGGTTGTGGAAAAACAGCTTTTATTCTAGATATTTTACAAAGTCATTATCGGGACGTTTTCGATCATATTATTATTCTGTGCCTGACTATAAGCATTAATAAAACATACCTATCGAGAGATTAGGTAATGAATGACGACGGGGTACACAAAGTCGATCCGGGCGATTGTTTACAAGACTGTTTACAAATATGTCCCGCAAAATACAAAGGAGAATCAACCCTTTTCGTAATAGACGACTGCAGCGCGAGTAAAGAACTCACCAAAAAGAAAGATATGCTTTCGTATCAAGCATTCTCCGTTCGGCATACTCATCATAGCGTTTGGGTACTTACTCAAAAATACAACTCTGTCCTGAAAGATCTCAGAGAGCAGACCAAATGGGTAGCCCTGTTTCATTGCAAAGACCGAGATTCATTCGAGGAATGTTTACGTGAAAATGATGTTATTTATACCAAGCTCAAACGAGATAAAGTCAGAAAACTGTTAGCAGCAAGGAAGCACTGTAAACTCGTTTTAAACACTGATCAACTAGCTGCTTATGCAATTGCTTAGCAAATGTAGCAAAATTATAGCAAAAATATGGCAAAATTATAGCAAAGATGGCAAAATTATAGCAAAATTATAGCAAATATAGCAAAATTATAGCAAACATAGCAAAATTATAGTAAAAATACGATAAATTGAACATTAGCGGTTATTATGACATAATGTGGTTTGAAATCATCATTCTTTCACAACAGTTTATTATTACGGGATGTATTGGATATGTCATATTATATTATGTTAGACTTAAATATCTCCTTAGGTATTACATTATGGAATGCGACGAACTCATCGAACAAATGCTCAAAGAATCTGATCAACATGCAGAAGAACCTATGACAGATAAATCCTTAGATAAACAGAATTACTTGCGGCTTTGGTAGCTGGTGGAAAATGTTCCCAATATTTTGGGGAAAATTATACCATTGAAAAAATTGATAACATGACCGTCGAAGAAATTAAAAAACTGTACGCGCGTTACGAGTCTAGACTGGGAGCTACCATGACTAAAACGATAGGGTCGTCTATATTACAACTATACACAGTCGTAGCTAGTACGTTTCTTCCTATCCCGGCAGAACATTGCATGTATTTATGCGAATCTCTCGAGAAAGACCCATTCATCGAACACGCTGTAAGCTCAATGAGCTGTGAGTTTTATCATAGATACGGAATGTTCTTAGCTCCACTCACCACAGCCTTAATAACGGCTAGTTATTGCAGGATATTACAGCGAGGGCCCACCTACCTGAGGAAGGTGGGCTATGTTGAAAGAATGACAAAGACGCAACAGTGGATTTAATGGCCGAGGGTGTGGAGGTTCTAAAGGGCTACCCCAATTTAGAAATGGAATAAATACTATTACAGGCCTAAATGGCATAACCATGCCAGGCCAAATTTCGCTATGTGGCGACTTGAGTCGCCAAACATAATTGTTAATAGATAATTAATGCTAAGGCCCATATGGCGGAAACGTCACTACCCGACCACAGCTGCGGGTCTAAATGGGAGTGAATGCTGCCAGGCCAAATTTAATTGTTAATATATACTTAATGCTACGGCCCAAATGACGGAAACGACACAACCCGAACAACACTGTGGGTCTAAATGGGAGCGAACACCGCCAGGCCCAGCTATGTGGCAACTTGCGTTGCCAAATATAATTGTTACTAGATTCCCGGGTGAAAACCCGGGAAAGACTGGGTTCCAACTGGTAAGAAGGTAACCCAGTCTGGGTTCCCGCTGGAAAGCAGGTAACCGGAAACCCTAATTAGTATATATATCAATATAAATTAACCACGCCACTTAGCACCAAAGTGCTACCCCACACCCCACAGCCGCTGATGATGATACGCGTGCCCGCCATGATTGCCTCATAAGAAAGATGTCTTACCTTTATAATTACCTACTTGAAAATTGGGACCAAGGCATTATCAATATCCTTGACGAAAGCTTGAATCCCTTTACAACTAAGGTGGATTCCCTCCCACTGGAACCAGGATCGGTCAGTGGCCACTATTTTTGGATGGGGATAAAAGAGAATTTAGGAAGGTCGCAGAGACGATTGGCTAACCACCTATTCAGCTTAGATCTGCTCTTTTCCACCTTACATGGGTCGCGTGCGGAATGCCAATACCTACGTTGTAGAATGCTTGAAAAACAGACATGGGTATCTGGTAGGTGCGCCTGGATCCGCATGATCGATGTCTCCATATCTAGGAGGAGCTGACTGTTCTTCGTGGAGCCCAAATCATTCGATCCCAGGTGTATAACGACATTGCCTCCACCAGAGCATCAATCACCCTGTCCAGGTCATTCCACCGCAGTCCGCCCTTTGCCAACCACAAGATCTTTTTGTGGGGCACTAGCTCCGGGCGCTGTGGGGATAGCTGTTGCCTCGCCCTTGTCATGAAAGTTGAGCCCACCATCCAGACTGGAACAAATGTACTATAGTAGCATTTGGCAGTTATTAGTTATTTTTATTTTTTAGTTATTGTTAACTAACATGAATAATTATGTCGCAGGAAGACGTATATACGACTGATAGCATTCTGACTTCCACCTGCCATATTGCTGGATGAGATGTGGTGGTACCCCATTGATAGCTACTGTTGTTGTTGCTCCGATTAGGAAAAAGTGGGATGAATAACTTTCAGTACCTATTGAGCTGAGGGCCAAGGCCTTTTTGAGGACTGCTTGGAACTGATACCTGGTTAGCGGTGAATGATGAAAGTGGATAAATGCTGGGGCGAGGCCAGATGGGCGCACATTTAAGTATGCCTTAAGGGCAGCCACTGGGCAGGTTCATTTACCTGGTCTTGCCTCTATACCCACTGAATTGCCGTACCCATGTTGGTCGCCTTTGGAGTGTGGAAGGTGTATAGTAGCTTTCTCCGGTTCGCCTGATATACTTACATTATTGATGGAGCACCCTGGCTGTGACATCTTAGTTTGAACTAGTTCACTTACCCTAAAGAAGCCAAAGAAGGCTATACAATAGACAGCTCTGAAGAGGCATACCTCGTATGACGAGGAACAAACCTGCGGGAGATTGTTGATGACCACCTTCAACTGATCCAGAGTAATAGGTTTCCTTGTGTCCTGGCACCCTCTTGACTTACCTGTACATACCTGTTATCAAGTTAGTAACCAGGAAATTATTGTACGGTACAGTGTTCCATACCCTTAAATTTATGGTTGGTTGATATACCCGCGATATATGTTTTTACTGTGTTAGGAGAATGATTGGTGACTGACAAATGATCAATAAAGTTTACGATCTGATCTAGGGGGACTGGCCACGTTTCAGGAAGCTGATGCACCGATCTGAACTGCTGCAGCGTGTTGATGCCTGTCTTGTAGGTCGACCAGGTATTTTCAGATAGGGACTGTAGTAGTAGCCTGTCTACTTCTTGCTTCAGATGTGCCATATGTTGTCTGGGACCGGCGTTGGCGCAGGCTCTGCTTCCGGTGCTACTGCCCGGAAACGATTGAACTGAAACCTCGAGAGTGCATCGGCTATAACATTGGAATTAGTTGCAATGTATTTTGACTTAAACAAAATGTTATAGTTAAGACAAAGGAGGATGAGGCAGCAGAGAAGATTCATCACCCGAGGGGCTTTGGTTGATTGCTTGTTGATGATTGCCACCACTGCCTGGTTGTCACAGTAGAAACGTATTTTCTTGTTCATCAGCTGTGTTCCCCATAGCTGAATGGCACAGACGATGGGAAACAGCTCCAGAAAGGTCATGTCAAGTGTTGTCCCATCCTTAACCCAATGGTCAGGCCATCTACCGCAGAACCATCTGTCCTGAAGGTAGGCCCCGAAACCTATGCTCCCTGCTGCATTTGTGTAAGGCTGAAGGTGAGCGTTGTCCACCCACATCTTGTCCTGAAATACTGATACACCATTAAAGTTCGTGAGAAATGTCAGCCACATTTGAAGATCCTGTTTTACCCATTCTGTGATTCGAATATGATGGAAAGGTTGCTTACCTTGGCAGAGGAGGTCGACGAGTCTTTGACAGAATGCTCTACCCATTGGGATGGCCCTACACACAAAATTGAGCTTACCAATGAGTGACTGTAATTCTTTCTTTTTTGCCTTTGAGTTTGATGTGGCGAGTATGCGCCGGATTTGGGCTGTGATTTCACTGATCTTACCTTCCGGTATTCTCACCTGTATAGCTAGCGTGTCTATTTTGAGGCCCAGAAATGTAAGTTGAGACACTGGGCCTACTGTTTTATCCTGGGCGATGGGAATACCAAGCTGAGTTCGCATTTCTAATGCAGACTGCAAATAGTATTGGCATTGTGTTGTGCCCTGCTGTCCCCCGATCAGAAAGTCATCAAGGTAATGCATGATCGGTATTGCTGGGGTATGCTGACTTATGCACCATTGTGGGAATGAGCTGAAGGTCTCAAAAATAGCACATGATATCGAGCATCCAAATGGTAAGCATTTATCAAAGTAAAATTTACCTTCGAATTGGATGCCCAGCAGTTCGAAATCATCCGGGTGCACTGGTATAATTCTGAATGCTGACTTGATGTCGAACTTTGCAAGCAGTGCTTCCTTTCCCAAGTGTTACACCATCTGTACAGCTTTGTCGAACTTGGCATAAGAGACGGAACACGCTTGCGGATCTATGTGGTCGTTTATTGACCCTCCTTTAGGATAAGACAGATGATGAATTAGATGGAAATCATCGATTTTCTCACCTTGGCATTGTTGTGATTCTGCCTGTTTCTTTGGGATTAGACCTACAGGGGATACTTGCAAGTTAACAAAGGGCATAGTGATAAACGGTCCTGCCATTCTGTTAAGATCAAGGTCTTTTTTAAGCTTTTGTCGAACAATGTCCCTCCTATCTTTATGGGTTGCATATTGTAAATTGCCTGCTAGCCGACTATGGCGTGTACCTTCAAACTCGAGTTGGAAACCAAATGTAAAACCATTGAGCAAATATTGCGCATCCTCTGCGTTTAACTGAGAATAACGACACAACCATGGTGTTAACTTATCTAGTTTGACGGGAGTAGGAGCCAAAGACCTTACCTCTAGTTCCTCTGGTTGACTGCCTTGGACCATTAAAGCGTGGGCTTGAGCCATTAAAGCTTGAGCTTGAGCTATTGTTTGATAGGGCGGGTCGTGTGGCCCCCTGTCCTCGAAAGCAGATCGACGCCCCGTGAGCTGTTTCGCCGCACTTGCTGCATATGTGGGAGTATGCACAGCTGTACTTTTTACACCCATGAGGTTTGTTGAATGCGTAGCATAGGTTAAGTGCAGGGTCTGAAACACTTGAAGCAGTCAGCTGACCGAATGAACCACCTACCTGTTGATGCCCCGACTGCGGGATCATGTATTTTAGCCATAGCTCACCGTCAATTTTGTCCCATTGTCGTAGAGGGTCTCTAGCCATCCTATGTCGGAATTGCTGGTCGTATAAGACACCAGGCATCCGGTCCACATGTAAGTGCCGCTGAACGGATTGTCTCCATGTACCATAATAGGCTTTGCACTATCCGTAGACTGAAATGTTTGACAAGGTATATGTTCATGTAAATATGGAAAGCGGATGTCCAGCTTCCCAGTGTTATTTTTCTCGTTGGCGCTTTGACAGGTTTAAATAGCACCTTCCCTGCAGTATCGGTATAGTTTAGTAAGAGCTTCGCTCTCCTCGGTGCCAGCATCTTTGGGTAGCAGTGTGCCGATGTCCACATACTCACCTCGCTATACTTTTTCCCTGGTTTGTTGTTTGACATGTGCATCGATGCACTCGGAGTTGAAGACGAGGGATTCCCCAAACGGACGATTTTCATTGGCTGACGTGTTCATTATTGACAAGGATTGAGAGAATGCACGGGAATATCAGCACTGTCAATGCTACGTTGTTGGCCCATGTTATTGGCCCCCGATTGTCCTAAGAGCGCCAAGATTTGTCGCAGCTGCTGCGCTACTGATGCGTTTTGATGATTATGCAAAACGTGATCAGGTTGTTTGGGTGCGGGCGCGGTGGAAGCCAAAATGCCCGATGGTATTGACACACGATTATTTGTTATGGAACATTGTAACTCACCGTCCGCTGCAGCACTTGGCACGAAGGGGATCCCCTGAACCTCTCTTGGGTGTGGGGTGACAACTCGTGCCTGTTTGGCCCCTCTGACCAAACGATGGTTTATGGCAGCTCTTCTTTTTGTGGGCATAGCTATTAGATAGATCTATCAACGGTTGTGAGAAGAGTATGACTAAAAGTCAGCTAATGTAGGATTGAAGGACGAGAGAAAAGCGTGAAAGCGGAGAGCGACAATGCGATGTACCACGGATGAACGGCTGTGCGAAAGTGATGGGTAGAGAGTTAGTAATCGAAAAAGCAGTGATTACGTCACCACGAGATGGTTAAGTAACTTCCGAGGACACGCGCTTGCAATGACGCAACCGGAAGTAAGTAAAATTGTAAACATTAGATGATATACCTGCAATGAAAACATTTAGTCGCTAGTACCAAATGTAAGTATTGTCAATTTAAACATACGTGCCCACTTAATAATAATGGAAACTCAACAGGTGACACCACAACAGATTGCGAACGAGGAAATAATAACCCCGATTGCACAATCACAACAGATTTCGGAAATACCAGCGATTGCACAACAACCACAAAAACAAGCCAGAGTTACTAAGAACCCCCCAAAAATAGCCGCAGGAAGAATGGGCAGACTCGCTCGCAAAGCGAAACTAATGAATAATTCATTATTATACCCCCGATGTCACAACAACAAGTTCAATTAGAGGCTAGCCCTTATATAATGCTATAAGAAGCATGACTACTCCAGTTACAGACGGTAAAATGTTGGTAAACGCAACGTATCATTCAGCGGTGGTCAGCGGCTTGGCCATTGGCTATGCCCATATAGCTAAAATGATTACTAAAGCCACACCACCCAAGCTAGGTTTTAATGGTTATGATATCGGTATGACGATTCTGGATATTGGATTAGCAATGTCAACAAAAGATATGCTCATCAAACAAGGGCTTATCCCAGAAGATATAATGAAGTAATTAAACATTTGAATATTTTATATTATTGAACATTTGAATATTTTATATTATTGAACATAGCATCAATTGCGATGATGGTCGGTGGAGCTGTTGTTAATGCTCTAGCTTTTTGGGGGAGTAATTTTTTATTTTCTAGTATGAGAGGTTCGGAGCAGAAAAGACATAATAAAGCATTAGAACAACTCGAAAAAGCTCAGTCACAATGGACCCAGCGCAGAATAGAGAGATTAGATTTTATTCATGAAGAACTGCGTAGACAGGGACATTCAATTCAAACGTTAACGGATGTTGAATCTGCCATGCACGAATACTTCCTCGTTTATGGGAAAAAACTTGACCCTATGCCCAGACCAACAATGAGTCAGTTTTATACACCATCAAAGGAACAAGAAGACCGCGAGGTGAAATTTATCATGTTGGGGTTGACTGCTTTATTGATTTTCAGCTACACAATAACTACGCATGAACCATGACCTAGTTAGGGCTGGCGAGCGACTGCTCATCTATAAATCACCAGTGGAGATGTGATTTACTTTGCATTTAGACAAATGATATGATAGATGTATAAACATGAATCTGTGTATATTTACACTCATGGGGACAAAAATTCAGTGCAACCGGCGTTGTGTTGGTATACATGCCTATTACATCAGACAGGGAAATATAAATAATACGTGTTCTGTATGTGGGATAGGGGTCAAAGGTCGTTATTGTTTATGTAAGAAACACGGTGCTTAAATGGTCAGGAACCAGATTATTTATGCTAGGAAGAGAGATTACATCAATGAGAGGAATAGGTTGTGGAGAATATGTATTTAGATATATGAAAAAATAACCAATTAGACAAATGAATCATTTTGCATATACCATTAAACCACAGTGGTTTTTGTGAGAGAGTTGAAGGCTTCAGCAAAACAAGGTGGTCTACGTGGTTATTCTCGAATGAGAAGAGCTGAATTGATCGATTTACTCGGTTCGGAATACAACAAACCCCAGACTGTTAGAGAACTCAAAGCTCAAGCAAACAACAGTGGGCTGAGAGGTTATTCTCGAATGAGAAGAGCTGAATTTGTCGCTTTACTAGATAATAATCAACAAGATGATGTTGATGATAATAAATCAGTTGATGATGTTGATAATAATCAACAACAAGAATTAATATTTGTACCCACATCCGCCGGCATTGGTAAATATCTAAGAGGTTGGAAGATGGATATTAATTCCAACATGGATGTTAATGATGTTAAGCCCATTATATCGAGCAAAATTAACGAGGAGTAAGTTGATTTACATAGTATAAAATACCAGCTGACGATTAAAATGTAATTGAGTAAAAGTAACACAGATGATAGCACTGAATATACCGAACCATATTTCCTAAGCAATCAAGAAGTTATAACCGCATCCGATACTATTGTCATAGCGACTGATTTACGACATCCATTGTCTGAAGAACATTTGATTGCAAAGGCTCATTACCCTGGAGCCATGACATCTATATGCCTTGAAACACTTAATTGCTGTTATTTATTAGATGCTAATCCTATTTGTTAATCCCCATTTTTGTGTACATCGACCGTCTGCCATCCTGAACAGGATGTGCAAGTATGTCACTGATGATTTACTGTTTACATTTATCTTTATTACTTACTAAATGTCAGGTGACCTTGGCTATATAAGCCTTGGTTCAGAGAGATTGAGAGGAGGAGAAGAAAGGTATTACCCTTAGGCTGGGTGCTCCGGGGCACCAAGACAACAACCACAACCACTATGTGCTGACATGGCACAAAGTGTCTTTAGTATGTTTATATCTACATGTATAAAGTAAAACTGTATATACCGCAAGTCATCATCTCCAAGTTGTCACTTCCTACAGGAACCATACGTCGGCCCCTTGCATATACGAGTATGCAAATTATTCATTAATCAACGTCGGACTGACACGCATTGTTTTTATGCCCTTCAAAGGTGGATCTTATATAGATTTACCCCCGTATTATAAAAAGAAAAAAGCCATAATTAATGTAAAAAATAAATCCGATGACTGTTTAAGAATGATGATAAGATCTGAATTGTTCCCCGTAGACAAAAATCCGGATAGACCTTCTAGCTATCCTCAAAACGATGGACTCAACTTCGATGGTATAGACGAACCTACACCGATATCACAAATTGATAAGGTGGAAAAGCAAAATAATTTAGCTAAAAAAATGTTTTCAGAAATTCTTCTAAAGGAATTGTTGTACACAGGATAAGCTCCGCTCTGGAAAATATCCCCAGAATCAATTCATTTCTGATCGAAAAAAATGGAAAATATCATTATACATGGATAAAGAGTCAAAGCAGACTATTATGTGATCAAACAAAACATGCAGGAAAGAAATATTTCTGTGAAAGATGCCTGCATGGGTACAGCAGACAAGATCTATTAGAAGCGCATAAAGAAGACTGCAGAGGTGTTGGACAGACTGCTATCAGGATCGATATGCCTAAAGAGGGGAAAAATATACTAAAATTTGAACATTATTGTAATCAAATGCCAGTAACGTACGTAATTTACGCCGACTTCGAAGCGCTTATCAAACCTATAGAAAATAATCAAGATACGTACAAAACTCAAGAACATATTCCTTGTGGGTTTGGATATATAGTTGTAAGGAATGATGGGAAAACAAACCTGCCCGTGATTTACAGGGGTCCCGATACAGTGGGAAAGTTCCTAGAATATCTACAAAACGAAGCGAGAATAATCAGGGAAAATTTATCGTGTATGATGAGGGATAATTGGATGGCCTATAAGAAGTAAACTAGTTGTCATGTTTGTAATAAACCCCTGAATGGGGATTCTGTAAGAGATCATTGCCACGTCACGGGTAATTATCTGGGAGCCGCACATAACGAGTGTAACTTGAAACTAAAAATGAATTCTCAAACAATACCCATCCCCGTTGTGTTTCACAACCTTAGAGGATACGATTCACATCTCATTATGCAAGCTATCTCAAAGACCGACGGCGGCTTTACGTGCATTCCTAATAATATGGAAAAATACATCATTCTCGTTGACTAAAACTATACATTATAGGGACATGGATGGGAAAGCCAGAATAAAGCAAAGTAATGGACTTAGATTCATAGACTCCGTTCCGTTTCTGTTATCTTCCCTGGACAATTTAGTTAATGCGAACAATCCCGAAGACTTTGTGATAACAGATAAATATACCGATAGGTTAACGTGTCATTTTTGTTGAGAAAAGGTGTATATTCTTACGAATATATGGATGATTGGTCAAGATTCGACGAAACTAACTTACCACCCCTTGAATCATTCTATAGTAACTTAACAGAATCTAAAATAACCGATGCTGATTATGAACACGCTCTGACGGTCTGGGATAAATTAGGTTGTAAGAATTTAGGCGATTATCACGATCTGTACTTAAAAAACGATGTACTGTTACTCGCCGATATATTCAAGATATTTAGAAAGACATGTTTAAAACAATATGGTTTGGACCCGGCATGGTACTATTCCAGTCCCGGACTATCGTGGGATGCATTGTTGAAGAAGACCGGCATAGAACTAAGGTATTCTAAGGCTAATAATAAATTAGTGGAAGGATATGATCCGAGTAAACCCGACACGCATATATTATATCTCGACCCCAACAATTTGTATGGATGGGCTACCTTAGTCAACCTTTACCCACGGGTGGTTTTGAGTGGGTCGATGATATCAATGTGAATGATGCGAATAAAGGGTACATACTAGAAGTTGACTTGGAATATCCAAATTCGTTACTTAAAGATCATAACAGTTATCCGCTAGCTCCCGAAAGATTAATGGTTAATAAAGATTGGATGTCGGAATATCAACTCTCCTTGATGGGTAATAGTAGGTTAGCTAACGTAGAAAAACTCGTACCAAATTTGATGGATAAGACAAAATATATAGTTCACTACAGAAATCTCCAGTTATATCTATCGTTAGGTATGAAACTTAAGAAAATACACAGAGTTCTAAAGTTTGATCAAAGCCCTTGGATGGAGCCCTATATAAGGTTTAACACAGACTTAAGAAAGATAGCCACCAGCGATTTCGAAAAGAATCTATATAAGCTCATGAATAACTCAGTATTTGGTAAAACTATGGAGAATCTAAGGAAGCGTGATGTTAAATTAGTCAGATCTAATGAGGAAGAAAGACTTAAGAAACTTATAGCCAGTCCGGCTTTTAACAGAAGCAAGATATTCGATAACGACTTAGCCACATTGCATATGCAGAATAATAATATAAAATTCAACAGACCGGTGTACGTTGGTATGAGTATTCTTGACTTGTCAAAACACTTAAGGTATGACTTTTATTACAACAAACTTAAGAAGCAATACGGGGATAGATGCGAGGTGTTATATACCGACACAGATTCTTTGTTGATTGAAATACAAACCGAGGATGTGTATAAAGATATGGCAGAAAAAATAGATATGTACGATATGAGCGATTACCCTAAAGATAATCCACTACACAGTGTAGTAAATAAAAAGGTGTTAGGTAAGATGAAGGATGAATGTGCTGGGACCCCTATAGCGGAGTATGTCGGATTAAGACCTAAGATGTATTCTATAAAGAAGTCTGATAATGGGGAGATAAGACAAGCTAAGGGTGTTAAGAAGTATGTGGTAAAAAAGCATATCAAACACGAACAGTATAAAGAAGCATTATTCAACGGTAGAACGTTCAAACACGAGATGAACTCTTTAAGATGTTACAATCATAGGATATATGGATTAAGAATGAACAAGACATCATTATCCCCCTTAGATACAAAGAGATGGATTGATAATGATGGTGTAACTACCTATGCTTATGGTTATGGTGGTAATACCGTATCGTCGGGAACTATGAACAACTCTTCTCGTACAAATGCCCTGCCCAGTCCATCTTGAAGATAATAAAGAATAGGCTCTCCTTCTTTCGTAACCAATCGGCTAATGTTATATGTCTTAAGAGACCAAATCAGATCGGTTGCGCGACGTAGGCCTCCTTCGAGTTCACCGGGCTGGTATAAATAACTTACGCTTACTCTATCCGGAAGTCTCCTCGGTGCTGAAGATTCGGAAGTCACAGATTTCATTTTAATCGCATCGGATGGTTTCTTCCCGATTAATCTTGTTACTCCATTATTCAGCGCTGATACAACAGCTTATAATCGTGTCACCCATTTGGTTGATCTTAATCAATCCGATTTCATTTCCATCCCATACTGATAGCCAAACAAACGTTCCGCTAATGTTCTGTTAAATCTTTCGACGATAGCTTGACTGCGGTGGGCCTCTCTTTCACCACTCCTGATTTCGACATCGTGCTTTGTTAACAGTTTAGTTACCGATCCCATAAACTCGCGACCGGGATCTACTTGAAATAACTTAGGCCATTTTAGTGGTCCGCGTTTATATATACGGCTTAGTGCATTAGCTGCTTCTGTTGGATCTTTCGAGGTTAATGGCTCAGCCTTTTTGTATCGACTAGCCACATCCACTACGGTTAAAGCATATTTATACGTTTTGCGTCTTACTTTATCGTGGGGAAGAAACAAGAGGTCAGCCTGATGAACTTCATTCGTTGTAAAAATATCAAACTTCTTCCTCGGTATATAACGCGGTGCTGGTAAGTATATTTGCCACGTCGCTTGTTTCTTTAACCAATCCTTGGCCACATCTTTAGATACCTTAGCCGCGGTGGCTAATTTTTTTATTGCTCCTATACCTTTCCAATATCCTCGTGGGCTATAGTAAATTTTATCCATTATTAATTAATATTGATATTTCTTTTAATACGATTCATGACTATCGTTGAATATCATAGAATCATTTATTGACTCCAGGTGGTTGTGAGCTAGAGTCAATTTAACTTAATCTCATGACTATCGTTGAATCGCATAGTCATTTACACATAAAAAATGCCACCTGTAGTGGTGGTATAGGTATATGAAATATGGCTCCAGAGGAAGTGAGCCAGAATCACCATTACCTATACTACTCATCACTTGTGGACAACAGGGAAGTCTCTGTGTGACGAAATCGGTCCCAGCCAGTCTTTTGTGCATGTTCAAAAGACTGGTTGCGACCGAATGGGTTTTGTGACCGCTCTGAAACCTTGTAGCAACCGCAGCGAAAACCTGTCAGAGACCCCTGAAACCTTATTGCGATTGTCAAATATTTGGGTCGCCCGGAGGTTGCATTGTGGTAGCATTGTCTGTGTGACTGAGGCTTAACTGATAACATACACATGTTACTCTAACTTAGTTTAATATAAATATCATAAAATAATATACACAGTAATCTACTGCCATATTAATTCATTCTAAACCTACTATAAAACATAATCTCAAATGGAATGGCATAGATAAACCTACATAAATATATACTTATCTAAGCCTTACAAGCATAACATTATCTGTGCTGTAATATGCTCATTATATAACACAACACACATGAATTAAAATTATATTGATTAATTTCTCATGGCACAAACATTACATGTACCATGATATTGAATATTTAACATGGCCGACAAAATGGTGGACAGTATGGCGGACATACATACTTATATATATCACCTTTAACATAAATATATTGTAGCACATTCATATCATATAAGAAAATCATAAACATGAATGGAGTGCTTATAATCATTACAGTACTTATACTAATGACTTTAAATTCATTCATACACTCAAATCACACTATAATAACCTACACTGAAATAGTATTTACACTATACATTATATATACTAAAACAAATATTACATCCTACAAAATGTTTATAATTTAGTATTAAAACTAACCTTTAGAGAGAAAGATGTAGCTGTGAAAAGCCTTGTCTGTCACAATATGTGTCTCATGCAGTGACTGTCCAGTGCAGCTGTACATGGTACAATACATTAGTATTGAAGATAAAACTGACCAAGCGGAGAGCAAAGAATAGCTTGCCCTCTAAAGGCAAGACAAAAGATTATCCTCGACCCTCACCATAAAACAAAAGAACTGGTCAGCCCAAGTTCAGCTTGGACCAATCAGCCTGGAAACTTGTACCATACATAATCCAAAAAAACACAACAACTACACTGTCTACAACCAATACCACATATATACAAATAATCCATGAAAAATGACTGCCACAGGCCAACGGCTGCAGTTGCCATATCATCAACATTGTATTTGTCATGTCCCATATCATTGATAGTATAAGTAAGTATGAATCTTCCCCATACATCTTACCTGAGGACAGAATGGAATTCTATAAGTATCACTAGCACTATCTTTGAGTTAATTTGCACAATAGGGTCATATGGAAGTTTATAAGTAACACTGCCCCAAACAAACAAACAAGCCATGATTCTTTTCTGGTCAGGCCATCAATGTCCATCTTTTGAACATCTCTTCGAAGAGATGATCAAAGTTTCTTTTGCTGCATGCTAGTACAGTAGTAGAGTATGGCAGACTCTCATAGAATCTCACATGATGTTAAAATACCTGTTGATGCACCTCAAGGTTGATGGTTGTTATCAACAGAGTGATTGTGAATTGTATAATGCAAAACGTGTAAACTTTGTGATGAATATATGTTTTAGGGGCAATAAAAATAATGTTGCCTTTTTATTCTGTGCAGATTACAGAAGCCCTTTCTTTCTTACACTACTCAGAACAAAAATTGCATCGCAATATCTGCCCACAGTCCATACTGGTGACAAGACGAGGTTGCTGGAGACTTGGTGGAATGGGGTTCCTGGAAGAGAATAAAGAGAATAAGGTAGGAATTCCAACACAAAAAGACAAAAAGAAAAATTCTGTTCAAATATACTTGCAGAAACATGTAACTGCAGCCTAAAAAATTGTGGTGTAATTGTTACATTACAGAAATAACAACCCAATATTTGGTCATTGGTATGATCTATGTTTTATCAAAACAAATTCATTGACAAAACCCATACCTGGCAACAGGAGACGGAGAGAACTGGCCTAAAAGAGGGGTGGTGTAACAACTCAATTAACAATGTCAATATCGGGCGTGACCACATGTTGTATTGATACAACTCCAGTAAATTCCTCTACTTGTGGCTGCCAAGACTCATCATACTGCTACCAACCTGTAGGTCATATAATCACAGGTCACTTCTCCATTGTTGACAATAACAACCTTTGTCAGTTCCTGGTATTCACATGTGGACCAAAATATCTTAGCAGCCTCCTACCATTTAGGATCACAACTTTAAGATCATTATGGGTGTTATCGAAGCATATGCCAAATAATCAGAGAACAGAAACCTGAGGAATGTCTCTCAAAGTGGGTGCATGATGTTGTCATTGGTAGAATGTTCAAACTAAAAAACAGGAAACAGAATTGGTATAAACCCATTCTGTCCCAGCCAGCTGTCTGGCTGCCCTACATGAAAAGTTTGTAGTTGTTCTCACTGACTAGGCCTAAAATAACATAACCATTATATGTAATCATAACTACATTAATTGTCTGTTCAAAGAACTTAGTATTGGTGACTAGTGAAGTCATGCCACATATCAGGCCAGTATGTAAAGTGGGAAAGAAATATCTGCCCATACCATGCATCAGTACTATCAACTTTTGACTTGACTCAAAAACTTGAAGACATGTCGATTCCTCTTTTGTACTGGATTCCAAGGATCCACAAAAATTGTACAAAAAGAAAGACTGCTGGGTCCAGCAAATGTACCAAAGGGACATAATCTTTTCTGTATATTCAAAGAAAGTATTTGAGACAAGTGGAATTAATATGTGGATTCTCACACAAAATCTCAAAGGATTTACTTAAAGTTTTGCAATCTCAGAAAAGAACCAAGTTCAATTCTGTCCAAACATTTGATTTTGAAGTTTGTACACCGCTATCCCACATAACAAACTTCAGGAAAAACTCTATTCCTTTATCTGTGGGGCATTTGTTACTAAACGTGGTGAGCATGGATATAGTTACATATCTATCTTCAGATGTTCAGGACAATTTGTCAAAAATGAAAGCAAATTCCATCTGAAGTTTGCTCAGAAAACAATATGTGAAATGCTGGACTTCCTCATTGATAACATCAATGTAAACTTTTGGGGTAAGACATCTAGGCAAGATGTAGGCATCCCCAAGGGCACCTGTTGTCCTCCCCTTCATGCTGATCTGTTTCTATTTGCAAATGTATCAGGATTTCTGCCCAGATTGGCTAAGTCAAAACAAGGGAATTTGACCAAGAAGTTTAACTTCAGCTTCAAGTATGTTGATGTACTGATATCATTTAATAACCATCAAATAGGCAATTCCCTTCCACTGATTTACCCAGCTAAACTAGATATAAGGGACCAGTGGGACTTCCTCATCTGTTTCCTATTTAGGTGTTAATTCATATTCAGAGTGAAAAATATCTATTCGCAAGACTGTATGACAAGAGGGATGGCTTCAGCTTTCTTTTTTCATCAAGCAATATTCCAGCAGCTCCAACCATTGGTGACCAGAGCATCATATGATGTTAGATCAAGGTTACAGCATTCAAGGCTTCAGTAAAGCTTTCAAAAGGTTTTATGGTGGATATGTACATGGCATTTCCATATTTGATGCATCAGTTACAAAAATGATGTCGGATGCAATTTCCCATTTTGACACAACAACACATTGTAACTACAGATTGCATCAATCACCTTGTATCAACACACTGTAACTACACTGCATCAATCACCTTGTATCAACACATTAGAACTACACACTGCTCAAGCACTTTGTATCCACACACTGTAACTACAGACTGCATCAATCACCTTGTATGAACACACTGTAACTACACACTGCATCAATCACCTTGTATTCACACACTGTAACTACACTGCATCAATCACCTTGTATCAACACATTAGAACTACACATTGCATCAATCAACTTGTATCAACAACATTGGAACTACAGCCTGCATCAATCACCTTATATCAACTCACTGCATCAATCACCTTGTATCCACACACTGTAACTAGACACTGCATCAATCACCTTGTATCCACACACTGTAACTACACACTGCATCAATCACCTAATATCCACACACTGTAAATACACTGCATCAATCACCTTGTATCCACACACTGTAACTACATCCTGCATCAATCACCTTGTATATATATCCACACATTGTAACTACAGACTGCATACACACTGCATCAATAAGCTTGTATCCACACACTGTAACTACACACTGCATCAATCACCTTGTATCCACACACTGGAACTACACACTGCATCAATCACCTCATATCCACAGACTGTAAATACACTGCATCAATCACCTTGTGTCAATACATTGGAACTACACACTGCATCAATCACCTTGTATCAACACACTGTAACTACACACTGCATCAATCACCTTGTATGAGCACACTATTACTATGTAGCAGAATATGTGTGTGCATCGATAAATGATGTCAAAAACACAGCTACGGGTGTGATTCGTTTTATTTGATGAGTGGTATACCTTTCTTTCACACCCTTAAATGCACAATAACACTCACAAGACCAAATAGCGTCCATTCCAATTTGGAATGAACGTTGGAATGCTTTGGAAAGATCGATCATTCCAAACTTTCCAAAGCTTGGAAAGATCGATCTTTCCCAAAAATCCAAAATTGGAATGGCAACATTTCCAAACATATTTCCAACATTGGAAATATTTGGAATGACTTGGAATGGTTTGGAATGGTTTGGAATTGTTTGGAAATATGGTTAGAAGGAACAAGTTAAAATATGTTTTATCAGTAATTTGAACAATAAAAAGACAATGAATTAGGGGCTTTAGGGGTTGCTTATATAGTAATTTTGAAATTTTGAGATTTGGAAAGAATGCCAAGAATGGGTGGGGGACGAACTAAGGGAGCTGTGTGTGTTGGGTGGTTGTTAGATAAGGTAGTTTTGGTTTTATGATTTTATTTGGGGTTTAAATGCGACTAATTAGTCCTGTTTTAATTAGGTATAAACCTAAGGCTTTGAATTTTTCTAATTTATTTTGTGGATTTAGGATTGATTCTAGTGTAATTCCGGTTTTAAGATTTAGGGTGGTCTGTAGTGTTGTTCGGTGTGTTTGGTAGCGTGTGCAGTGAATGAGTACGTGTTCTGGTGTTTCTTGTTGTTTGCAATGTGGGCAGTTTCCTGTTGTGTGTAGATTAGCTATTTTACGGTGATTATTTAGTTTGGTGTGGCCTGTTTGTAGTTTAGTAATTATTCTGTCGAATTTTTTGGATGGGTGTAGTATTTTTGGTTTATTTAGGTTTTTTTTTAGTACTTTCCTGATTTTGGCTATTTAAGTTTTGGTATATATTTTGCCATTTTTTGTTGATTTTTTGTTAAGTGAGACTTTTGATTTCTGATTTTGAGCTGGGTAAGTTTAAGCTTATTTCTGGAAGTTAAAGGGATAATTTTGCTGTTTTATCTGCCTTTTCATTTCCAAAGATACCTACGTGGGCGGGGGTCCAAATGAACTCTATTTGTTTACCTGCCCTAGTTAAGTTGTTTGAGCTATTGAGTATTTGATTTATTAGTTTGGGGTGGTTTTTAGTATTTTTTTAGAGGGGTGTAGGATTTTAGGTTTGGCTAGTGGTTTTCTGAGCACTTTGTTGATTTGGCTATTTGAGTTTTGATATTGATTAAGCCATTTTGGGGTTATTTTTTGTTTGTTTACACTTTTAATTTCTGATTTTGAGATGGGTAGGTTTAGGCTTATTTCTGGTATTTTAAGAGATAATTTAGCTGCTTTATCGGCGCTTTTGTTGCCGTAAATTCCTACGTGGGCGGGAATCCACAAGAAGGTTATTTGTTTGCCTACTTTTGTTAGGTCGTTGGAGCTTTTAAGTATTTGGTTTATTAATTTAGGTCGTTTTGGGGTATTTTAGTTTTGGAGGGCTTGTAGTCCACTAAGGGAGTCGGTGAGAATTAGGATTTTATTGTTGTTTTTAGATTGTTGGTTATGCAGGGCTGAGGCCATGCCCATAAGTTCGGCCGTGAATATAGACTGGTTGTTTGGGAGTCGGTAAGATTGTGTGGATATAACTGGTTGTGTGGTATGGACTCCGAAGCCCCTGTGGTTGGAGATCGGGTCTGAAGATCCGTCAGTGTATATGTGACACCCATTTGGCCAATTTTCGTGTATGTATGCAAGTGTGGTGGTTTTAGCTATGTTTGGGTCGGTTTGTTTATTTAATTGGTTAGCTAGCGTTGTATCTATTTGGGGTATTTTGAGTTTAAGGGTGAAGATATTTGATTTTTTGCAGTTTTGTTTAAGATTTTGAGTTTGGTGTTCATTGAGGTAGTTAGTTATTCTTTGGGATATTGGGGTGAGTAAGGGGTGTTTGCGAGCTAGAGTTTGGTTTCTTGAGCTAATGTTTTGGTTAATTATGAGACAACTGACTGACTGACTGATATAGAAGATTTAACGTGCGCTTTCCGACTGTAGCGTATTTCGCACACGGGCCTGGCCAGACCATTCCGAAAAGGGTGAAAGTGGTGTGTGCAACCCAAGAGGGGGATTTTAGGGGTTGCTTAATTATATTGAATTTTTGGAATTTTTAAATTTGGAATAAATGCTGAGGTGGGTGGAGGAGGGAACTAAGGGAGCCGGGTGAGGTGGGTGTTTGTATGTTTATTGGATTTTGGATTGGTAGATTAATTAGTTTTTAGATGCCCTTAATTAGGTCTGTTTTGATTAGGAATACGCCTAGAGCCTTGAAGTTTTCTAGTTTATTTTGAGGGTTTAGTATTTCATCTAGAGTAGGAACCTTATTTAGATTGAGGGTGGTTTGTAGTGTGGTTCTGTGTGTTTTGTAGTGGGTGCAGTGGATGAGTGCGTGTTCTGTGGTTTCGGGTTGTTTGCAGTGGGGGCAGTTGCCTGTGGTGTGCCTTTTAATTTTTTTTAGGTGGTTATTTAGGTTAGTGTGTCCTGTTTAGAGTTTTGTAATTGATCTGTCAATTTTTTTAGAGGGGTGTAGGATTTTAGGTTTGGCTAGTGGTTTTCTGGAGAGACAACTAATAGGTCTCAAGATTAAGTATTCGTCTGGATGGCAGCTGCCATTTAATTACAAAACAGACAGTCGTCTAGAGGGCTCACATGTAAGTGCGCCGACATGTGCCTTAGATCATAAAATGGACAATCTTTGGTAACATCTAATTTATTGTTGTCTCACACCAGAGCTGTGAATAATTCTGTTCATTGAACAATTGGAATTCAGGAAGTTATCAATAATTGTTTTACTTAACATAAGATAAGATAAGTTGTTTACAACATAATATTATGATGTCAGGACGTACTACAGTCAAAACCATATATTTTAAAATCAATTTAATGACAGACTATGATTTCCAAGTCCCGATTAGCAAATCAATGAGGTATCAGTTTCACCACATGTGCACAGACCGCCTATACTTATATATATATTTTTCATAACTATTCTCCAGTTAAAGTCCTATCCTCCTATCAAAACATCTTTGAGAGTGATCATCATTAACGAAACTCATTCTCGTCAAAGAATACAGAACAAATGAAGAATCAGATGCATACATTTATTGCCATGCTTCATTCATCATGAAGTAGATTTACATACATTTGTGAATAGCACTTAAACTGTGATAATGAATTTTACCATTGTCCATATTATATTATAAATATTAACCATAATATGGATTTCCGAATATATAAATGACTCCAAACGTTGATATTTCAGACAAAAACAAAGTCAGCTGTCTTTTAACGTTCAGGGGAAAAGGGTTTGCTTTCACAATTGAACATTTGTTTTCACCAAAGGACAATCAAATCAAGCCCAAAACAGTAAAAATACACATATATGGTTAGCGACCGTCATTGTACACCGAGGGGGGGAATTCGTCTGCTCTAAGTGCCTTCACAAAAACATTCCAGCCCTTAATTACCGAGGCAGCTGTGACGTAGTAGCATTACATTCGCTGCGTTTGCGGCATATAAGATGTGTAATCTGTGGAGTGACTAAAGTAATATTACGGCTGAAATCTTACTTGCATGGTTGTTTAAATAGAAAATTTACCGTTTAAAAACACAATTGTTCTTATATAACGTTTTTAGGTTTGGTTTATAAATACAAGAGAAGATTTTTTATACATATAACACTGGTCGAAAATACAGCTGAACAATAGAAAAATAAAAATAGGAGTTGTGAATAGTGACAAATTTTAATTACATCACCGTGTCAATAATTATTGATTGATTCCGTCAAACAACTGTCAAACCATTTATTGCCATGTACGTACATGTACACAGGAAGTCGGCGCTGTCGGAGGCTCAAGGTAAATAAACATCATGGTTTAATGACGGGAGATCAGACGAACCGTGAATCAGGGGCACGCAATGTAATTACACCTAAAGGTGGTAGAACCAGGGTATTGTCTCTTGGACTG
Organism: Haliotis cracherodii; assembly: GCF_022045235.1. Classification (NCBI taxonomy): domain Eukaryota; kingdom Metazoa; phylum Mollusca; class Gastropoda; order Lepetellida; family Haliotidae; genus Haliotis; species Haliotis cracherodii. The sequence continues at coordinate 50,876,845 of NW_027266297.1, read as the reverse complement.
GCTAATTGACCGTCCGTATAATTGGTAAATATATTCGTTTTGACACCCGTGTTTCATGCGCATTCCCGGTTCATAAGCAGAATACAGTGATCAGCGGAGCGTGAATACATGGATGCCGCTTTTCGGCCGTACCGAACAGTCAAGCTGCGATCTTGGAACTGAATCCAACTGCAAGCGGAGACAAGATTACTTCCCTTACCCAAACATGATCGTTGCTCAGAAATGTTCAAATCTATCTTCAGTAAACCATGAAATTAATGCGAGCTTGACATTTATGCGAAAAATGCGATCGTCAGTCCCTCTGATTATTTTAATATGTTTCATTTCATCATGATAAAAAAGTTAGTCACTTATAAGGTTACCACGTTGAAAATGGAAACGATCGTTAACAAAAACAACAAAATGTATTCTCTCATCACTCAGCCTAACAGTGATATAACTGCAAATTTAAAAATCAAGTACGCTTAAGTATTACACATGGTGGGTGGAGGACCAGGGGCACTTTGAGTTTGACAGGTGTCATCAACTGGTCAAGTAACATCACGGTGTGTATATTCACGTTGATTGGACAGTCTAGACTGGCGCCAACTAATCATGACGGCGTCTTCAGAACAGAACAGAACTTTATTTCTGCCAGGTTTAGGCTTACGTGGATAACGGAAAATTTTGTTTAGGTGATAGCACATTTGTAATTCAATCTAATATACTTTCCTTGTTGATTATCTGGCTGCGGTCGTAGATCCGGATGTATCTAAATATGCTCAGTATATATACAGGGTTTATTGTTATACTATTAGGATTAATAGATACAATTGAGTATTTATATCCTTGATCATTAAGTTAGTCACTACTTTCACACTTTGATTTGTATGATTTGGGTTATGATTAAATTGACAAAATAAGAAATCATTCCGTGTATATGTGTATTATATATTGTACCCCAATACGTAATTAAATTGTGTATAAATAAGGACACTAGGTTAATTACTGTAATTGATTATTTGATAAACATACTAACATTTAGTTGTGTGATATGTCACAGAGGTAAAGCTAATTCATAACAACTAATTGTACCATTTATTTGGTTTCTATCTTTTATATGAAACAAATGCTATAACATGGGGTGATAAACTTCATTGGCAATAGACATAGCATATAATTGTCCACATGAACAGTCTACTCTGTTCCAGATATGTTTATTCATTTTGTCAGCATTTAAATCGTTGCATTCCTGGCTCAATGATTCATTTGACGAAATCTTGTTCCCTGTTTTGAATTACCGTCAGATAGTTCCAGAACAATTATAAAATTTTCAGCCCTATGTGTTGCGCATAATTCCGAGATAATTCGAAGTTCATATTCTTGTACGAACACTTATCAAAATTCATTTATACCTAGTACTATTATGAACATATGTATATTAGTTCAAATTATAATAATGAGGCCCTCTATATTCTCCAAACGGTCTTTGTTCTACGACAACCATAAGTCGGTATGGGAAAACAAAATATTTGTTTAATTGTTCAAAGTTCAAAGTCAATGTCATATGATTATAGACAAGGAAGATAAGAAATTAAATATAAAGAGTAGCCACTTTAAATGACAGAATTTCTTTTAGTTAAATTTGCTCATGATTTGGTCTTTTCGTGGTACATAGTGCCAAAATACTCTTAATTATTTACTTTCATGTCATTACTAATCTCACATAAGATCAAAAGTTGTACAACTTTTAACAGATATGATTATGACATGTTGTATCCAAACATATCCAAACATTTCCAAACAAATCCAAACAAATCCAAGCTTGGAAATATGACCTTTCCAAATATTGGAATGGTCATATTTCCAATTGGAATGGTGGTATTTCCAAGTTTTGGATTTTTTGGAATGGATGATATTTTGTCCAGTGATTCAATAAGAATCTTGTAAATTATGACAATTAAAATGAGAACATGATACTTCATTAGGATTACCTTATACATATATAAAGGATATGTATACGTCCGAACATGATACATCATTAGAATTACATTATACATACATATACATGTAGTATATGCATACATCAAATCAAAATACTTCTTAGGTGGTGTAAAACGTGATCAATAGATAAACATAATGATAATAATATATATTTACATGTGGTGATAAGTAAACATACCAGAAGTATGGCCTCTAGGTGTAGGTGACACTTTAGTCTGTCACGACTACATGGCCAGGGCTACAGTGACATCAAAGTACCTATAAATATGGAAGTTATTCTAAATGTACAATATAACTAGCTTACTTACACAATGCTCTTGCAGGTGTGGACATTATTATCAAATCAGTGCTATTGTTTATACATATTTACAGATCTGAACACAGCACTACCATAAAACACAATAAATTACTAAACATCCTAAAACTATCATAAATGTCCACACACTTACAATACATTTAACACATATATGAAAAAAGCCTCATAAACATAGTCAAACAACACTCTGTCCAGGAGAATCAGACATTGACTAAATCTCACACACATCATAACAAATACCTTATTTAACGTACACCTATTTATATAATCTTATTTATGAAAAGATAGATTTATATATGTTTGAGTATTAAATTGGAAACATACCTTGACTTTACAAAATCTGTAAAATGTGTCCACTTGCTGTGGCCTATCAGTGACTTGTCTGTGTAGTGACTGAGGTGCAAGTGAGGGTTAAAAAGCATGCAAAGCTGACCCTAAGGAAAACAATACATTGTCAACACATTGTAACTACGCACTACGTCTATCACCTTGTATCCACACACTATATCTGCACACTGCATCAATCACCTTGTATCCACACACTGTAACTATTGTATTACCTTGTATGAACACACTGTAACAACAGACTGCATCAATCACAATTTATCAACACTCTGTAACTACACACTGAATCAAGCACCTTGTATCCACACACTGTAACTACACACTGCATCAATCACCTTGTATCAACACATTGGAACTACAGCCTGCATTAATCACCTTATATCAACAGACTGCATCAATCACCTTGTATCAACACATTGTAACTACGCACTGCATCAATCACCTTGTGTCCACACACTATATCTACACACTGCATCAATCACCTTGTATGAACACACTGTAACAACAGTCTGCATCAATCACCTTGTATCAACACATTGTAACTACGCACTGCATCAATCACCTTGTGTCCACACACCGTAACTACACCCTGCATCAATCAACTTGTATCAACACATTGGGACTACACACTGCATCAATCACCTTGTATCCACACACTGTAACTACACCCTGCATCAATCAACTTGTATCAACACATTGGAACTACACACTGCATGAATCACCTTGTATCAATACATTGTAACTACAGCCTGCATCAATCACCTTATATCAACACACTGCATCAATCACCTTGTATCAACACATTGTAATTACACCCTGCATAAATCACCTTATATCGACACATTGTAACTACACACTGCATCAATCACATTGTATCAACACACTGCATCAATCACCTTGTATCCACACACTGTAACTACACACTGCATCAATCGCCTTGTATCCACACGTAACAACAGCATTCATCTATCACCTTGTATCCACACACTGTAACTACGCACTTCATCAATCACCTTGTATCAACACATTGTAACTACAGCCTGCATCAATCACCTTATATCAACACACTGCATCAATCACCTTGTATCCACACACTGTAACTAGACACTGCATCAATCACATTGTATCCACACACTGTAACTACACACTGCATCAATCCCCTTGTATCAACACATTTGAACTACACACTGCATCAATCACCTTATATCCACACACTGTAACTACACTGCATCAATCACCTTCTATTAAAAAAACTGAATCTTTCAACTTGTATTAACACATTGTAACTACACCCTGCATCAATCAGCTTATATCAACACACTGCATCAATCACCTTGTATCCACACACTGTAACTACATCCTGCATAAATTATCTTGTATCAACACATTGGACCTACAGCCTGTATCAATCACATTGTAATTACACACTGCATCAATCACCTTGTATCAACACATTGTAACTATACACTGCATCAATTACCTTGTATCCACACACTGTAATTACACACTGTATCAATCACCTTGTTTCAACACATTGTAATTACACCCTGCATCAATCACCTTGTATCAACACACTGTAATTACACACTGTATCAATCACCTTGTATCAACACATTGTAACTACGCACAACTTGTATTAACAACATTGGAACTACACCCAACATCAATCACCTTGTATGAACACATTGTAACTACATCCTGCATAAATCACCTTGTATCAACACATTGGAACTACAGCCTGCATCAACACATTGTAACTACACACTGCATCAATCACCTTGTATCAACACATTGTAACTACGCACTGCATCAATCACCTTGTGTCCACACACTATATTTACACACTGCATCAATCACCTTGTATCAACACATTGTAACTACATGCTGCATCAATCAACTTGTATCAACAACATTGGAACTACAGCCTGCATCAATCACCTTATATCAACACACTGCATCAATCACCTTGTATCCACACACTGTAACTAGACACTGCGTCAATCACATTGTATCCACACACTGTAGCTACACACTGTATCAATCCCCTTGTATCAACACATTTGAACTACACACTGCATCAATCACCTTATATCCACACACTGTAACTACACTGCATCAATCACCTTGTATCCACACACTGTAACTACGCACTGCATCAATCACCTTGTATCCACACATTAGAACTACACACTGCATCAAGCACCTTGTATCCACACACTGTAACTACAGACTGCATCAATCATCTTGTATCAAAACACTGTAACTACACACTGCATCAATCACCCATTATGAACACACTGTAACTACACTGCATCAATCACCTTCTATTAAAAAACTGAATCTTTCAACTTGTATTAACACATTGTAACTACACCCTGCATCAATCACCTTGTATCAACACACTGCATAAATCACCTTGTATCAACACATTGTAACTATACACTGCATCAATTACCTTGTATCCACACACTGTAATTACACACTGTATCAATCACCTTGTATCAACACATTGTAACTACGCACTGCGTCAATCACCTTGTATCCACACACTATACCTACACACTGCATCAATCACCTTGTATCAACACATTGTAACTACGCACTGCATCAATCACCTTGTATCAACACATTGTAACTACGCACTGCATCAATCACCTTGTGTCCACACACTATATTTACACACTGCATCAATCACCTTGTATCAACACATTGTAACTACACACTGCATCAATCACCTTGTATCAACACATTGTAACTACGCACTGCATCAATCACCTTGTGTCCACACACTATATTTACACACTGCATCAATCACCTTGTATCAACACATTGTAACTACACACTGCATCAATCAACTTGTATCAACACATTGTAACTACGCACTGCGTCAATCACCTTGTATCAACACACTATACCTACACACTGCATCAATCACCTTGTATCAACACATTGTAACTACACACTGCATCAATCACCTTGTATCAACACATTGTAACTACGCACTGCATCAATCACCTTGTGTCCACACACTATATTTACACACTGCATCAATCACCTTGTATCAACACATTGTAACTACACACTGCATCAATCAACTTGTATCAACAACATTGGAAGTACAGCCTGCATTAATCACCTTATATCAACACACTGCATCAATCACCTTGTATCAACACATTGTAATTACACCCTGCATAAATCACCTTGTATCTACACATTGTAACTACACACTGCATCAATCAACTTGTATCAACAACATTGGAACTACACACTGCATCAATCACCCTTTATGAACACACTGTAACTACACTGCATCAATCACCTTCTATTAAAAAACTGAATCTTTCAACTTGTATTAAACCATTGTAACTACACCCTGCATCAATCAGCTTATATCAACACACTGCATCAATCACCTTGTATCCACACACTGTAACTACATCCTGCATAAACTATCTTGTATCATCACATTGGAACTACAGCCTGTATCAATCACCTTGTATCAACACACTGCATCAATCACCTTGTTTCAACACATTGTAATTACACCCTGCATAAATCACCTTGTATCAACACATTGTAACTATACACTGCATCAATTACCTTGTATCCACACACTGTAATTACACACTGCATCAATCACCTTGTATCAACACATTGTAACTACGCACTACGTCAATCACCTTGTATCCACACACTATATCTACACACTGCATCAATCACCTTGTTTCAACACATTGTAACTACATGCTGCATCAATCACCTTGTATCAACACATTGTAACTACGCACTGCATCAATCACCTTGTGTCCACACACTATATTTACACACTGCATAATTCACCTTGTATCAACACATTGTAACTATACACTGCATCAATTACCTTGTATCCACACACTGTAATTACACACTGTATCAATCACCTTGTATCAACACATTGTAACTACGCACTGCGTCAATCACCTTGTATCCACACACTATATCTACACACTGCATCAATCACCTTGTATCAACACATTGTAACTACGCACTGCATCAATCACCTTGTATCCACACATTGTAACTACACACTGCATCAATCACCTTATATCAACACATTGTAACTACACACTGCATCAATCACCTTGTATCAACACATTGTAACTACGTACTGCATCAATCACCTTGTGTCCACACACTATATTTACACACTGCATCAATCACCTTGTATCAACACATTGTAACTACACACTGCATCAATCAACTTGTATCAACAATATTGGAAGTACAGCCTGCATTAATCACCTTATATCAACACACTGCATCAATCACCTCGTATCAACACATTGTAATTACACCCTGCATAAATCACCTTGTATCTACACATTGTAACTACACACTGCATCAATCAACTTGTATCAACAACATTGGAACTACAGCCTGCATCAATCACCTTGTGTCCACACACTATATTTACACCCTGCATCAATTACCTTGTATGAACACATTGTAACTACATCCTGCATAAATCACCTTGTATCAACAACATTGAAACTACAGCCTGCATCAAACACCTTGTATCAACACCATGCATAAAACACCTTGTATCAACACATTGTAACTATACACTGCATGAATCACCTTGTATCAACACATTGGAACTACAGCCTGCATCAATCACATTGTATCAACACACTGCATCAATCACCTTGTATAAACACATTGTAACTATACACTGTATCAATCACCTTGTATCCACACACTCTATGTACACACTGCATCAATCACCTTGTATCCACACACTGTAACTACACATTGCATCAATTACCTTGTATCCACACACTGTAACTACACACTGCATCAATCACCTTGTATCCACACACTGTAACTACACATTGCATCAATTACCTTGTATCCACACACTGTAACTACACACTGCATCAATCACCTTGTATCCACAAACTGTATGTACGCACTGCATCAATCACCTTGTATCTACACACTGTAAGTACACACTGCATCAATCACCTTGTATCAACACACTGTAAGTACACACTGCATCAATCACCTTGTATCAACACATTGTAACTACGCACTGCATCAATCACCTTGTATCTACACACAGTAACTACACACTGCATCAATCACCTTGTATCCACACACTGTAACTACATCCTGCATCAATCACCTTTTATCCATAGTAACACCACCCTGCATCAATCACCTTGTATCCACACACTGTAAATACATACTGCATCAGCCACCTTGTATCCACAAACTGTAACAACAGTCTGCATCAATCACCTTGTATCAACACACTGTAAATACACACTGCATCAAGCACCTTGTATCCACACTCTGTAACTACACACTGCATCAATCACCACTGTGACAAATACTTGTTTAGGCAATTTATTAAATGCAAAAATATTGAATTAATTTACAAATTGAGTAAAAAATGTGTCCATTTATTTCATAATGATTCCAATTAAATTCCAAACATTTTAAAGTTTTATTGAATAACCCAGTGACTGACAATGATAGGATTAAAAGAAAACGAAAGTCAAAGTACATAGTTATATCTTTTGGCTTCTAATCCTAGCATAATTAGTCTGTTGTGATTTTTTATGGACTTTTGAACGTCTTAATAATTGTTAGTCAATCTGTTAATTGAATGGACTGACTTTTCAGCCAATTTGTGAAAGGACTTAAGAATTTAGACATGTCATGAATTGTCTGAGTGAATCACATTTTACACATTGACTGTAACATAAACATAGGGTCTAGACATTTTTCCACATGCACAATTCCCAACACAGACATTTCCCCACAGGAAAATTCCCCATCGGACAATTCCCAATTCAGACTAGGACATTTCCCCACACTCCACTGTTTTGTTGTAAGAATAAATAATAATATGAAGTTTGTTTGGGAACTAAGGATATCTTTGCAGAAGATGTTTTTCAAACATTTAACACTAAATTAGAGGATATTGGAAATGAATATCGATAGCCATATTGTCTCATTGCAAATTGGATTTGTAATCTAAGCAATCACTGGATGTGACCATGTTGGCAGCATATTGTCATAGTGACTGATTTGGGACAACCATTGTCTGAAGAACATTTGATTCCAAAGGCAGATTCCCTGTAGCCATGACATGTATATGTCTCCATAACTTAATTGCCATTATTTATAAGATGCTAATTCCCATTGTTAATCCTCACCAACATTCCATTGTGTATTGACTGTCAGCCAATATGGGCTACCATATCACCTCCTGTTAATTAGGAGATAAACATACTGTGTTTTCAATGTAGAGCTAGGTTACCTGTAGATTTAACCCCGCTAAACTGAATTTGGAACCGAAAGTGAAGCAATCTACAGGTAACCTAGCCCTACATTGAAAACACAGTATGTTTATCTCCATTCTACCATGACTTAATAAAACGCAAACTCTTTGGTGTTAGCAAATATACTGAGTGAAGCGGCATGGGTTGAGTCCAGTGTTTTGAGTGGGTTATCGATCTGAATTACGGAATCACCGAACAAAATATGGTGTTGTATATACTCAAGCAGTTTGTTTACACCGTTATACTTCACTCGAACATATGACAGGCATTGAAAGCATATAAGCACGGCAACTTGGTAAGCTAACATGAGGTGGGCATCCCTAAAGAAAACAAAGCAAGCTTTGCAAGGCTTTTGCTGTACAGTGCACGTCACCATTATGACGTCATATCGCTCATTGTGACGCAAAAAATATGACATCACAGTCGTATATAGAAAAGCGCCAAAATTCCAAGCTCTCTGTTGTCTCCAAAACGTAAATACATTCCTTGTTGATTTCTGTCGTGTTTTTCTGCACAAAATGTATTGCCACACATCCTTTGAATATTATAGTAACCGCATCTGTGCATTTCGTAACATGTAATTGTAGATATAATTATTTAAATATGCCTACCGACAATGACTGAAAATAGTACTATTCTGTGAATATTAGCTTCCGCGGTGATGCGGACGTCAAACCAGCTGTTTCAATCAGAGGGGGTTTATTGTGATTTAATAGCCTCTGATTGACCAATCAGAATCGAGTAAATTCCAAATTCATGGTAGAATTACTGTTATTTATCCCCTGAACTGTGTCGATTCATCACGCCCATATGTCCAATGTCCAGAGCAACATCATTGTCTCTTTGTCTCTCCATTGTTTTTCATTTCTATACATGTGTTATCATTACATTGCTAGTCAGCTTGGTATTCTGAACGCTGTAAGGTCCGCTCATCGCTGTGTTTGTGTGGTCAGAGCAGGTATTCTGCTCATTGTGTATTTGTCATACCCCCGACAAAATGTTGGGGGTATATAGTTATACCAAGATTCCGTCCGTCTGTCCGTCTGTCCGTCCGAAAACATTTTGCTTGCGATTTCTCTTAAGCTATTCAGGGGATTCATCTCAAACTTAGTACATATAATCTGTGTCATATGGAGGGGTGCAGTCAAAAGAAAAAAAAATGTTTTTATTAATTTTCCATTTTTTTATGAAATTTTCAAACCCTAACGTCCGTCCGAAAACTTTGTCCACGCGATTTCTCTTAAACTATTCAGTGGATTCATCTCAAACCTAGTACATATAATCTCTCTCAGTTGGAGGGGTGAAGTCAAAAGAAAAAAAATGTTTTTATTAATTTTCCATTTTTTATGAATTTTTCAAACCCTAACGTCTGTCTGAAAACTTTGTCCGTGCAATTTCTCTTAAACTATTCAGTGGATTCATCTCAAACTTAGTACATATAATCTGTGTCATATGGAGGGGTGCAGTCAAAAAAAAAAAAATGTTTTTATTAATTTTCCATTTTTTTATGAATTTTTCAAACCCTAACCAGGGTTTCCCCTGACGCAGAATTCTTGAGTATATGACTCTCAATTAAGGAATAATACGTCCAGAAATAAATGACTGCGTCATGACTGACGCAATTTCAAAATATCTATGTTGTTGTTTACCAGCTTTGGAATAAAAATATTACAGCTACTCACCTGAACTTAATTTATAAACATTTTCTGAAGACAATATATGCAAACGTCTTACAATTTACGTCTAGTTTTTAATTAATTGTCGTTTTTAGAAGTAACATAACTTCGCATAACACCACCGCCAGGGCTAATTTGCATAGCCTGTCACATGACCAGACTTTTCTCTCTTTTTAAAACAAATGCTAAAATCAGAACAGCCAGGGGCTTTACATATTGTTTTGCATAATTATATTGATATGCTACTAAAAACTCTGCAACTGTGAGGTACACATATTTATTCATCAAAGTGAACGTAACTCTCACACTCTTCGATGACAGCACATGATGTAAACAAAGGAAAACTCCGCAAATGGACAAGGTTTTTCACGTTTCGGCATATTTTCTCACTAAAAGTTAACCATGACATATGTTTATCTAGATGTGTAGACTCGTAAAAAATGAAACAGAAGAAAATATTATCATTGTTGCGGTGAATAATGTGATTTGGCTCGGTCACAGTATGTGGTTAAGCGGAACCTATGGAACGGGGTAAACAGAAGTTGTAAGTATCTGAGGGACACATGTTTTTGCCGAAATTTAGGTAAACATTATTGAATGAAATTTTAGATAAAATTTATAAAATAGATGACAAACATAAGGTCAGATTTACAGAGAACACATTTTTATTACCAGATGTAACAACAGGATTAACCTGTGTAATTCAATTCAGATTTGTTATGCTATTTCCGATGACGGATCATGACAGCCTGAAATGAGACTGAAGAAAAGTCTGCGTATTATACACGAGAGATATTTTTTTCAGGATTTAATTGCCCATAATTAGGGGTGCGTATTATACACGAATAAATATGGTATGTACGAAATGTAAAGCTTTGGGCGTGTTTGTTGTTGCTAATAAACTGTATTCAACCAGAAAATATTACAAGTGTTCACAATTCTTCAGTTCAACTTCACTGTTGATAGATAATACAAGATAACTAGATAAAAGATGTAAATGAGTTAGTGGTATTAAATCATAATCTGACATGAAATGTATTTTAATATCCATCCATGATTAAAAATTATGTCTCACAGTTGAGACTGATGTTATTTATTCATCCTGTATTAGTGTCACTGTAAATTGTTTCATGAGCTGTGAAGTAATTAAAGATTGTGAAAAAAATTAAACCAACAAAATTTGTTTTTCATTCATATATCCTTTATTTCTCTGTAGTACAATCAGCTGAGAACATTAATTAGCACTTGTTAACTTAAACTAAAGACATATAATATTTAAAAGATACTTAACTTTAAGTGTAACATTAACAGTGAACACTTTAAATTTCATTAATCATACAATAAAACATTTGACTCCCAAAAAATATTTTTGACTCCCAAAAATTCATAGGCTGAGTCAAGGTGACTCTCAGATATTGGAGTCTTGGGGGAACCCTGCCTAACCCTATCCTAGCTATTTAATTTGTAAATACTGACACACTAGGCGGGTCGGGGGTATTAGTGAGCCACGCTCACTTTTGCACTTGTTGTTTATTGTTTACATGTTGTGCATTCAAGACGTTCCGGGGACAGTGATGTTTTGTTCTTGATTCCCACAAGAGCCAATTCCATGTCAACATGCTCGTTGACACCTGTGTAGTATTGAATGAACTGGGATCACATTACAACCGGTAGTGAAGTATGACAGTAGATGTTATGACAGCCAATGATCTTGAAAGATGATAGGCATCAGTGGTAACTTGTAAAAGTTGATGTTGTTTCATCGATTAGTAGTGCATAATACCGCCAAGATTTATTAAAACCAGTGTCCGATATAACTGCCTGCCTGCCCGTGGCTGGTGACTTGTAGGTGAACATTTACAATTCATGCATTGTGAGCACTGGTGTTGACATGAAAGACAAAACATCGACCCACCAGCCTTGCAAACGGGACAACAAAGGGTGTCAGTATGTTGTCCTTATAGTGTGACTTGCACAGTATGGAGTGGGAGTGGGGTTTGCTCAGTCATGGTGATGCTGCCCCACACCAGAACTGATTTACCACAAAATATGTCTTGAGGACTCCCCAGTTTTGACTTTGTGTACACCATTGACATCTGGCAGTACAACATGTGGCCATCAATCTTGGAAATGAGCTGCATGTAGACAATTTGTAATCATCTGACACATAACACATACACATACTCCAGTAGCCAGATGAAAGTTTGCAGCAATTTTATTGGCTGTTTGTGCTCCATTTGGTGGAGCCTGGTTTCTTGCATAGGATGTTTGTTGTCAACACTCGTTGTCTGATACTTGGTATTAACATGTATATTTACTGCACCTGAGCAGACGACAAAGAAGAAACAAAAAATCTGTCTGTATCTCCTCAGTCAGAAAGAGAATGAATAGAGCCTGGTTGGTGTCAAATTGTATCATTCACACCAAGTTGGGCAAGCCAGTGTGTTACAGACTATGTAGCAGATTAGACATTGAGTGGTATAGATGTTGTCACTATTTTGTTTTTAATTTTGTGTATTTTTGTTGTCATTTCAGGAATCATTTCCATGTCAGCCATGGACAGTTAAAATACCAAAGATGGCACAGCCAGACCTTAATTATGTTGCCCCAGAGATCCAGCTTGACAAGACATGTAATTATCTCAGTGATATGTTTTCTTTGGGAATGGTTATCTGTGCTGTGTACAGTGATGGGAATTCACTTATTGGAGCAGAACACACACCCAGCCAGTATGTGAGACAGCTTGATCAGGTAGGATTGATTATTCTTTTTTACATAAATATCATCAAGAACCTTTGAAGAGATGACAATTTTAGTTTTTCTGGACTTTGCCTTCTTTACCACTTCTAGCATTTTTATTATCAAACTAATCATTTTGAGATGGGGCTTGATACCATGCTGAATCATTTTATTTGGTGTAAGCATTCATAATTATAGGGTCACCTCAACATTCACTGTAGAAAACTCTGTCCTGTCTTTAAAACACTGAGAAACAGGAAATTCCTGCAAATGCAAAACCACTAATCCTGTAGTTTGGCTGTCATCACACTATAACTATATCTTCACTGTCAACTGTCAATAATCGGTTGTACCAGTAATAGCATACTGTTGCTCAGATTCCAAGTGGAAAACCTCACATCTTTCCTGTCTGTGCTAGGGGAAACATCAATTTTGTTTTGTAAACTGAAATAAAGTCTAAATATGATGTTTCTCTAACTTCCGGAAGTATAAGCCTTTTAACGTAATCTCACGAGAGAAAACGAGATCTCGTCCTCAATTCTCTGGCTTTGAAAAGCAACACACTTGTTTAACTTACGCTCAATACTTAGTGCTTTTATTATAACTTACTGTGGGTTTCTTTTAGAACGTAGTACTTTTATTCGGACTCTGGAAGCAGTCCAGCAACTAGAGGAACTCTGTGTCCCTTCATTTTTCCTTTTACTGGACATATTTGCGACTAAGATGTCGTAGCCCTCGCAGGCTTTGTCTACCAGACAAAATGGCGACTGGGACCACGGGGATAGCCAAGAGGCACCTCACCCCAGTACACAAATGGACAGCCTAGTGGCACATACAAACCACGAGTTAGTAAGCATTGCCGCTGAAAGCTCGTAGGGCGATGAAATAGAGCGAGTCCGCAAATGCAAGCGGAAAGACTATAACATTCCACGCCTGTACAGGCGAGAAGAGAGGTCTACTAACTCGAGTGACGATGACTCGTCTTCGCAGTCGGAAGCGAGTATCTCGACGAACTATAGCTCCTAGGAATCTTCGGATTCATCCGATTCGTTTTTTAATGTGAAAACGAAAAAATCAAAAAAGAAAAAACCTCGATCTTGCGATGTCTTGCGAGGTATGAGAAACAACATGGTGGACGGCTACTTGCGATTCAAGCTAACTTCTGACAAAGCCAGTCCATTGATAGCAGGTGATATGCTCGTTTATGACTTATTCTCAAGGTACGAAAAGGACGATTTCAAAGAGACGTCTATTCTCCCAGATAACCCCGTCCCTGATGGATTTCATTTTCAAAGCCTCGATGACAAATGGCAAGACATGCTGGAAGAAGGGCGTTGTGCCCCAGTAAAAGCAACGGAAGCCGCGCTGAAACGGATCCAGTCTAGGATCATTAATGTCATGGGACCATTGACTAAGATTTGGTCAATAATGGAACAAGTAAGGAAGCATGGGGGTGACAAGCTGGACGTACACAAGAGATCCTCGGTTTGGTGGAGAAATCAGTGTGTCTCCTAGGCCAAGCCAATGTAGTATTCCATAGACAATTAAACATTATGGCAAAAGTGATGAAGAACCAGAAGAAATATCAAAAGTTTCTGGCCAAAAATGCAAAGCATTTATCGTCAAAGAAACTGTTTGGTAAAAGACTGACTAAGGTGTCACAAGATCGTAAGGAACACAGATTAGCAGACATTCAAGTTGAGAAAATTGGGGGGCTCATCAAACTTTTTGTAAGCAACTGGGAAAAAATCACAAAAGACAAAAACATCTTCAAACCGTGTTAGGGTACGAAATAGAATTCCTCCAAACACCATCCCAGACAGTCCATGTCAAGCAGCTAAACATGCCAAACGCACAACAACAGGTAATGACTGGCGAAATCGAAAGTATGTTAGAAAAGGGCCCATTTTAAAATTCCTACCAGACAAAGCTCAGTACCTAAGCAAAGTGTTTGTGACAGAAAAAAGTCAGGAGGGCATAATGTGTTCAATGCAAAATAACTCAACCTAATCGTGACATACCAGCACTTCAAGATGGAAGCTATCGTCACTGTGACAGAAATGATCATGCTAAACGACTTCATGATAAAACTAGACCTGGAGGATGCATACTTCTGCGTACAGATAAGCAACAGACACAAGGCCTATCTCAGTTTCGAGTGGAACAAGAAAACTTACCTGTTTCAGTGTCTCCTGTTTGACCTGGCGTCAGCACCCAGGGTTTTCACAAAAATCATGAAACCAATAATAACATTATTGAGACGTCTGGGCATGAGAATCCCCATGTATTTAGACGACTTGATAATAGCCAATCAGAATCAACAAAGCTTTATCATAGACAAGAGCTCTGCAATAGAACTGCTGCAGAAGTTGGGGTTCGAGATAAACTGGAAGAAATCCAGGACGGAACCAACACAACTAATAGAATTTCTAGGTTTGAAACTGGACTCACAAAAAATGACATTAGCCCTTCCAGCAGAAAAAAACAAGAAAATCATCCACAACTGCAGAGAGCTAATATGCCAAACCCAGACATCAGCCAGGAGCCTATCAAAACTAATAGGGATGTTGACAACCTCGATTATGGCAATCTTACCAGCCCCACTGTTTAACAGGAGACTCCAGATGCTGAAAACCCAAGCTTTGCTCCTACAGGGTCATTACAACACAATGACGGACATCATGGAAACATGCTAAGAGGAATTGAAATGGAGGATTGATCATTTGAATGAATGGAACGGGAAGTCGTTCATGACTCATCACTATTAGGTTGGCGAGCAGTTTGTCAAAAGCAGAGCACAGGAGGACAATGGAGCCTGTCGTAACAGAAAAAAACATATAAACTTTCTGGAACTCAAAGCGGGACTTCTAGACCTTCAGACATTTACCAAGGACAAGACACAAATACATGTCCATATTCGAATGGACAACAAAACAGCTGTAACCTATATTAACAAGAAAGGTGGGAGAAAATCAGTACCACTAGTTAATCTAGCTCCACAGATATGGGAGTTCTGCATGAAGAGACAGATTTACTTGCCCAGGTGGATTGGGAATCCAGGAACTGCAAAGACGCTAGCAGTTGGATGCTAAAAAAGACCATATTCCACCAGATAAATCAGCTGTGGGGTCCTTACCAAGTCGACCTGTTTGCAGACAGGCTAAATCTCCAGGAAGACAATTATGTCAGTTGGAGGCCAGATCTTCAGTCATGTCAGATCGGCGCCTTCTCAGTCCCAAGGACAGGGAAACAAGCATACATGTTTCCTCTCTTTTGTATCATGGGGAGGTGCCTAGCCAAAATACGGAAAGGGCGCCACGTACCAAATGGGATAAGAAGATTTCATAACTGTTCTTCTCCACGACCATCTTCTAAACTGCACGGAGACCAGCTGGACTAGAATGTAGTTTTGGAACACAGTTACCACCATGGTTACCATGCATGGGCGCCACGTACCAAATGGGGTAAGAAGATTTCATAACTGTTCTTCTCCACGACCATCTTCTAAACTGCACGGAGACCAGCTGGACTAGAATGTAGTTTTGGAACACAGTTACCACCATG
Source organism: Haliotis cracherodii (assembly GCF_022045235.1). Classification (NCBI taxonomy): domain Eukaryota; kingdom Metazoa; phylum Mollusca; class Gastropoda; order Lepetellida; family Haliotidae; genus Haliotis; species Haliotis cracherodii. The sequence goes on along the minus strand of NW_027266297.1, from coordinate 50,859,890 downwards.
GTTACCATGCAGGTAACTGGTCTTACTGAAACAGATTGTGATCATGGGGATGATGATGTTCTGGCCTGGATGAAACCCTTACCTTGGCACCGCACGATAACCACGTTGACTTGATTCAGCCTGGAAACTAATACATTGAACCGTTTGCCGCCACAGACACTGCAAGCATTATCGACATGTGTAGCGTGCTGCTAGGGTGACCATCACAAGTTAGCCTTCCATGATTAAGTCAGATCATCAGCTCTTCACAAGCAGTGATCTTGGCCAAGAACTGGACACTATCAGATGGATTATCACATACCATAATGGGATCCAGCCGGTGACTGTCCCAATCGAGACAGTCCCCAGACAGACCTTCTAAGACTTGACTCAGTCTACAATCTCATGTTTGGCTCTCAAGCGAAATGTGAAGGGAGAGGTTATGCTCCAGTAGAGGCCAAACAAATTTCCGAGTCCCATGAAGGGATTCAAACCAAGGACCTTCTCTTCCGAGGTCAGATGCCTTATCCTTATGTCCAAAGAAGTTAACCCTGTTTGCAAGCTGACAACATGGGATGAGTCTTCGCCCTGCTACACTACATGTGTTGGAATATACAGGTGGTCATGGACTGGTTTTCCATCTCAGCACATAACAACTTCACTCTACCATGGCCGAGTTACAGGTTACAAATCATCAACCATCCTTAGGGAGCAGGTTGATCTGACACCGTCTTCAAGATAGCATTGTTAAATGCGTGAAGAGTTCTTCACAAGATGTGAATGTCCAGCCAATTGCCTTGGTTTCAGCGACTATACGTCCTGCCAATGTTTGGACTAAGGCATTTTTTAAAATAACCAGGAAGATTGGTATAGCCAACCAGGTCACAACACCTCCTAAATATGTGGGCAAACTCAGCATCATCAATCCGATTACAAGCGATGGGACCCTATTGACATGACTATATCCGTAGACTTACTGATGCTCACTTACACCAGGATCAGTGGGAGGGGACATTTGTCGACATTCACTGGAAGCTGAAAATGCAACAAGGGCCTGTGATACAATGCATAGCAGCTACATATGCAGTCATTTTTATGTTTCATTTTTTTTCGGGCATAAAAATTCACAGAGAGCAAATTGTTTATGCACATGAGAAGCACCAAGCTTGCTGTGCAACCCAAATGTGGTAATGGCAAGTGAAACTTCATACTGTATGTTCCATTTCTTAATGATATGAGATCGCTAATTGGTTGTTGTGCCCAAACAAGATGTGCACTTGTTCACAGAGTTGAAATTTTCTCAACCAGAAATATTGGTTACATCCACTGAATTTCTGAAGTTTCTGTTGACTGTTCACTCAAATTCTGTTTCATAGGATTTGATTACGCCCAATTAGGCCTAGTGTCTCTCTATGGATACATCAACTTTACGACTGATCCGGACACAAATCAGCCAGCACCAAACATGACTTATGTAACTACTATTTCATCTTGTTTCCTGTTGCATACAACAAAATCAGTAATCAAGCCAGTACAAGACAGTTATATCAGTGCCAGATTCCAGTTTCAGGGGAATCCTATGACTACCAGAGGATCGTTATCTAAAAATGCTCAAGATACATCAGAGATGTAGCGATGTGGCAGATTATCTCAATTAAGATGGTGGATATTTTTTAGGGAGCCTGACAAGGGAGTCTGACATCCCTACCAGGCATGATTTATAGGAGAAGATTTCAGCTTCGTCACATACTGGCTTGAATGAACTCAGTGAGGTCATCAATGTTGGAATACTAATATTTTCTGCCGACATTGCCAACATCTTATTTGGTGGACATGCCTGAAAAATATCTTATCCCTATCCTTAATCTTTGAAATGCAGACAACACCACACTAGTGGCCGGGCCTCCATCCAGAGTCAAGCAGGAACCAGATTTATTGATGTAATGAGTTTGACACATTTGTTTGCTGGGACAGACTAAAAACTCTGCGGGTTGAAGCTGGGGAAGCTCATTTTAGCAGACAGATTATTCATCTTGTGAATAGTGGCTACAGAATAGTTTCCCAACACAGGCGTGGGACTCACCTCAGTTGGACTTGTTCACCACTTCTCAACAACAAGCTTCAAGTGTACAGTCAAGTCAACATTGTTGGTTGCATATGATTATGTCGGATTAACAAGTATGTCGGATAAACGAAATTAGGTAGTATAAATGTTCGTAATCGAAAATTGGACAACTACATGATAGATAACAATATGAAAATGTAGAAAATAGAAAAATGAAATATTCATATTGCTGTGTTACATTGTCAGCGGAATATGTTTTCTAATCATGCAACAACTAAAGTTTTAACACAAAACTACTGTTACGGACTGTATGACTGATTCAAAATTGACTGATTTTTAAAGCAAAGTCTGGAATGGAAGTCACTAATTTGAAACTAGTGCTGCAAAGCTGCTTTCTTAGTGGCTATTGGCGACTTCCTGTTAGTAATTTCATTGGTCTGTCAAAGTTTGCAAAAGGTTGTTCTGACGTGATCTATAATGGGATGTCCTTGGTGGTAGGGAGAATGTGTATCCGATTTTAATGAGATTGAGGTAATCTAGGCATGTGATTAATCCTGTTTTGTTTTTTTCAAGCAGTAATTGTTTATTGTTAAACAAGTTTATCTCTGCAGCCGTTGAAATATGCAGCTACTCGCTGACTCGTCACACATCAAAGTCGATCTGATCACTAAGTCGGATTAACGCGACTGATTAATGAGTGATTTTAGCATTTCGTTGCAAATTAGCTGTGTCGGAGTTGGAGTGCGAGACTGTCAGATTAACGGGTCTAAATAGCACTGATTAAATCGGTTCCCATCATTTGTGTTGGATAAACCCGATTGTCGGATTAACAAGTGTTGGATTAACGAGACTTGACTGTACGTCAGTCCATTATGGGACCCCCAAACTCTCGAAGCTGAAGCTTGGCCATAGTTTTGGATAGGGATATTTGTTTACGCCCTCCCTCCTTGGTCTCTCCTAAATCATAAGGAAAACAGAAGACACAGATTGCAGATTAGCACTGATATGGCCAGCTGGGATGTGGTTTCCAGACTGTTTCTGCTACTTCTGGGAAAAACTACCCGAACAGCAAGATCTTCTCCACCAACCCAGATCATGTCATGTATGGCTGTCTACAGTCTCCATCTTCATGCTTGGACGTTATTGTGCTTAAGATGCAAGCTTCCAGTCATTTCACATCAGCCTCCTAATGACGATTCATGCTCTTAAGTTCTGTCTCACAGCAATGGAACCTCACAGATGACGTAGGAAGTGGCTTCTTATATCTTGCATGACAGCATCAGATGAAGATATCACACAAGCCATGATCGCGGGATGATTAAAGAGTCCACCATTACATACAGGTACCACCACACACAGCTGTCTACTCTCATGTTTGAATCCTTTACGGGCCCTGAGATAAGACCTCTATCTCTGGATAAGATGGTCCCAAGTTTGCCATTAGAAGTCTCATAACACGTTCATCAACTGCTTCTTGGTTATGTTTTGATCATTATGGTCTACTGTGTGTAGGACAGATCATAGGTTAAGTGCAGGAGTTTGGTGTAAAGACCAAGGGAAGTGACATCATCAGGGTCTAGATTTTCGAAACGATCTTAGCTACGATTAATCTTAACTTATGTTTAAAGATAAGACATCTTAAGTTTATGATAAGATATCTAAAGTTTAGGATAAGATATATTTTTGAAACTATCTTAAATATGTTGCAGATCGTTTAAAGTTACGATATCTATCATAACTCTGACAGAGGACTCATTTGTGTCAGAGATTGAAAAAGCAGGAAGTTCCCCAGCCGCTGACAATAATAACAACATGGAGAAGTAACACAGAATTCATGATCACATTGTCAGGTCACATTGTTTAACATGCACATATTTGAGTGACATTCTGTACAATCCTATATATGTCCTACATGTAGACATTTTGTTCTTAGGATAAAAGATGCCATGACTACCCGAACACAAATAGCATTTGTGTGTCAAAGGCATTTTTCAAACCCAATAAATGTTATAATCAATACATGTAGTGTTACCACACTATAGCTATTAGAATTTAAGTAATGTGCAAAAGGATACTTCACTATTTTCCCTTCAAATGGTCCTCTCATGAGCGTGCAGAACTTATGTAAAGACATCGCATACAAAGTCAAGAACGACATTATTCTAAATGACAGTGACAAGACCATTGATCGAATAATAGGCGTTCAACATTTAAGAAGCATGTTCAAGTCTGATGTTACGTGATGTATATTATTGCTTGTTTTTGTGTTTATGTCAAAAGTCAATTTTATAGAGGGGACACAAACATTATACCTGGAAACACTCAAAAAAAATTGTTCAGGAAGCAGCACACCCAGGAGCTGGTTAAGTTTTGTTATTTATATATCCATTTATTTCACGAATAAACAAGGACTTCAATACCATATAAGGTTGTATTTAGATGATGTAATTATACTCTTCAAAAAAGAAACTTGACATAGATGTAAAACCACTTTTTGCCAAATATCTAAAATAATTACATTAAATGAGAACCAAGTAAGTCAAACAGAAAGATGATGTGTCTTTAATTCGTGAAAACACATGCAAAGCACATAAACGTAGCGTTTGGGGATCAATTTTACAGCTTCATCCAAACGCAACCGCCTGTAAAAAATGTGCAGCACAGGATCCTGCATTTAGGCATGCAGGCCCCCCTGCTGAATGGGTATAAAAATCCACATCAACGGCTGTTCATACAGTCCTTATAACGGCAGTAGAATGCCAAGACTGACTTGATCCTACAGCCTTACCTTCTTCCTCACGTCAACGTTCATGGCAGACAGTTCCAGCAGGACAACGCTCGACCGCATATTGCACATGTTTGTCAGGACTTCCTCCAGCACAACAACATCCAGACATTACCTTCGCCAGCCCGGTCACCAGATTTGTCCCCAATTGAGCATCTGTGGGACGAGTTGGATCAACGCGTTCGCAGAAGGAATCCACCGCCCCACACACTTCCGGCGCTTCTTGATGCACTTCAGCATGAATGGCAGCACATCCAACAGCGTGTTATTGACAACTTGATTGCATCTATGGGTCGTCTGTGTCAAGCGGTGGCACAACCGATACTGACATTTTCTGTACCCCTGTGACATTAACTGTCTCGTGTACGTGTGTCTGTCTAGGTAACACGATTAATGTTTTGAACATTGTGTACATTGATATTCAAACAGTGTTTCAATTATGGTTTCTGTGTCCTATTTTGAAACAATCGCATTATATTACATTTTGAAAGTCAGTGTCAAGTTTCTTTTTTTGAAGAGTATATATTTTTATCTTTCAAGATCCATAATGGCAGCTTCGCTGAGGTTCATTTACTAGTATTTGTCTGGTAATTTTATTGTCTGAATGGTCTCAAGTATCTATATATTTTTTAATATGAAAGGGGTAAATGTACACTTTTAATTTTTAAATACCCAACCTCGGTTATCATTTTAAAATTGTTTCACTGAATGCAAAATCATAGGTTATTGTGGTGAAAATATCTATTTAATATTGATCAGAAAATTTCATTCAATAAATATTTTCTGTGAAATTATTGGAAAGTTAATTTTGGAAAATGTTCAAAATATGCTACTTTTTGACAACATTTTAAACCCAAATGAGCATGTGAACCCATTTTTTTATTTGATACTGACAAATTGCCATTCTTGAAAATACTATACAAAAATCTGTGATTAACTATTACTGTCACAATTTCAATAAATTGTTATATGTAATGGGATACATCCATGCCGTTAATCACCTGTATTTAAAGAATGCAATTATTCAACAGACAATACTTGATCACTTGTTTTTAAATATTTGTCTTTCAATAATTATGATATAAATAACCTAGGTGTTGTGTTTAAAACAAAACAAAATACAATTACTTTTGCTACAAAAATATCAAATATACTCTAGATACAAATATACTATACAAATATTTGATCACATGTATTTCCTTGATAAATCAATAAATACTACACTGTATAGTTAAAATTCACTTGTTAGTCTTGCACCATATTAGATGTAAAAATAGATGAGTAACGCTTATGGTTTTGCACTTCGTCATACATGTAGATTGACATAAATTTATATAATGAGAACATAAAGTCTAAAGAATTGTTGCAAATGTGATCCAGAAAATATAACAGGGAACTCTGTGCTTTATAAAAACTATAACATTAAGCAAAGTCTTGCCAGGCAAATACAAAGGGAAACCAATCTCAACTAAAGTATGAACTAAGATTAGTTGCCCCCAAGTTATTAATAAGGTCATGGTCATTACCATAGCCTGCCGACACCTTCCGTTTTATCCTTCTCAAATTATCGAAAAGGAATGTTGTTTCACTTTTCGTCAGCATGGACATGGATAGAAATACATTGTGAGAAATACATTGTCTAGACTCAGACCTGTAAGCGACGACATCAAGAATGGAAGGGACGTCATCAGAACTGGAAGTGACGTAATTGACACCATGATCTGGAAGGATCAATTGGTTTTAACGCAACTGAGGATGTCACATGTGGGTAATCGACACAAAACTATAACAGTAGTTCATTGCAAGTTTATTGCATATTTGCTTGAGATTTCTCATTTCTCCATATTAAGTTCTTTTGAGGCAATTCAGTTCAGTGTCTGCCTGTTAGTGTTTGAACAACTGTTAACCATGCAAGGTATGCTTGATGTTGGAAACCACCTTTCCCTTTGGTATAGTCTGGCAATGATTCGCAGGAATGATTAATCAATAGTTATCATTATTAAAAATTCTAACAATACTACCTCTATTACATTGGAAGTAATCCCTCCCACCATCCCAATTATCTGCATCTATTTAGCTGATACTGGAAAGAAGTGAGGCTTCCCGCCTTGCACATGTGCAAAGGATCTGTGCAGCAATATGCTATTACTGGCAAAACTGATAATGGATATTTGACAGCGAGGATAACTTCTGTTGACAATCGAAAGATTTAGTTATTGTGTGATTACAGCCAAACTACAGGATTATGGCAGTGATGAATAGATTATTTGAATTATTAACAATGGCAACTTTTGTTTGATTTTGGTAATATTTGGAAATGACTGTTAGGTCATAACAATATGTTTCTTTGTATAACAGAACCGACAAACTGAAAAAAACAAAACAAATTCATTGCCAACACTGAAGATATTATTTTTTTAAAGGATTATGTGCAGTAAAAAGCAACATCAAACTGTTTCAGGTGAAAGAACAGAAGACAAAAATGTGAAATTTGTTATAAAACATAACTACACATGATGCTTTACAATTTCAATTCTATTTCCTGTTCTGGTAAAAGATAGGATAAGATAGGATTATACTTTTTTAAACGTTTGTGGAATTGGGTTAACATTTAAGAAAGGCTAATAGATACATGTAACACAACTAATACAGGTTAGCATGAAATGTAACAACACATGAATGAGTACACATAAATGTGTATGACGTGTTTAGTGGCCTTTTTTAACAGAAATAACATTTTAACAATAACTCTTCAGATGTAAAAAGGCTTGTTTAAAAGACAACTACTGGTGGGAATAAAAGATGTATGGGACCTTTTGGTTTTGAATTTTGGCACTTGGAATCTGCGACCAAAAGGGTGAAATGTGAAGTAATGGTTCAGAACATACATTGAATCATAATTCACAATTTTACTGGGAAGATTGAAAACACGGTCTTCATAAAGGATATTGAGGGACACCGAAGCAGTTCCGGTTAACATACATTTACAATTTGGCATTGTGTTATATGCAGAGATTAAGACTAGAATGTGTATTTTCTCAAAATTAAACAAGAAGAGATGTGCACACATTTTCTCCCAGGTCTAACAGTAATTTAGGTGAGAAATACCCAACAATACAACTAAAAAAGAATTTTGAAGAATTGATCGAAATAAATTGTATTTGAAACTATTATTTTACCAGGAATAATATGTTCCAGTGTAGTGTCATTTTAGTTGCAGCTTTGACTATATATTTATAGTAATAATAACTGTAAGTGCAGTACTTTGGTATATTGCCAGATATATTTTATGAAGGGAACAGTTTGATGAGTCACCATTAGAAGCTTTCTACTGACTTGATATTTTTATCGCCCAAAATGATATGTTGACATACTAGTCTAAATACAACTCATATGACTTTTTAAAAAATCAAAGTATGCCATTAATGTATCCATTTTCTATCAGCTAAGGTTCATGTCAAGGTATCAATAGTGGTTATCTGATCAAGGTGTAAATAAAGGTGAGTTGGGGCTCAATTTCGCTGAAATGAATGTAATCAATATTGAATAAAATTTTGAAAAAATTATAAAAAAATAGATTACAAACATACATGTATGTCCAGATATTCAAGGATAACATGGTTCACTTGTGTCCTTCAGTAGGAGTTTGTTGACATGGTATTTGCACACAGTTTGTCCCAGTGAGGGAAGGTTGTTTCCACATAGTCCATGTAGTGTACTCTCCCCCTAGATGTCAGTTCGATATGAGAAATTCCTCATGTGGACTCTTGATGACATGTCTGAAACGCCTGTTGCCTATGTATGTCAGCCCAGTTCCAGATACACAACACCAAAGGTTGATGCACTCGCCATGGAATGGACCTTACTGAACACCTACACATTCTCACCATTGAATCTAGCAATGCACTCCACAACCTTTCGAAAGTAAGATGCAAGATGCAGGATTTCCATGCTCACTTTCAGAAACAGTGGCTAGATCCTGGAAGGCTTCATCTTCTGCTTGAAAGTCAATGGGGAAAGTTTGGATAGTTGCAATGATGAAACAGAGTGGATGGACAGATCATTAACATTGCAGATTTCCTGCTATATCTATGGAACATGGAGCACCTATGACATAGCACCATCAAGGGTTACAGATCCACCTTAGTGTCAGTCCTATCGCATGAGGTTCTTAGTTGGTGATAACCCTGTTTTATAACAGGCTCATGAAGGTTTCCAGCTGGAGGATGTCAGACTGTCAAGGATTGTTCTAAAGTGAGATTTATTGGTGCTACTGTCAGCACTCCTGCATCAACTGTATGAATCCATGGAACAATCTAGTCTCCAACAAAAGGAATGAAAAACGGCATTCCTATTGGCAATAGCTATGGTAGCCTGAGCCTCGGAAACTACATCTCATGGATATGTCAGCCTTCAACCAGACTCTGGACTGGAGTTCCATCATTATCAGAATACTACCAGCCTTTGCCATCAAGAACCAGTCTATGGCAACAGGATGGTTTTGTCATCGATAGTACAAGATTCTGGCATCAAAGGAATAGCTCCACTGGAACGTCATCTATGACCAGTTTGGGCACTTTGCTTTTACCTTGACTTGGGATCAGAGAAGGACATCATCAAAGCAACTGTTGATGGATGGTTAAAGTCCACGATAATGGACAGCAATCGTCAATCACAGCTTGAGATACCAGTAATCCACACCTTCACTCCCCTCTGAGATTCGGGCCTTATCTTCCACCCAGGCAGCCTGGAATATCATCTCATTTGAGCAGGTGGTTTGTGACTGCCAGTGGAACTGTGCTAACATATTTACAATCTTCTATCTAGGGATATCCTGCTGGACCTACAGGGCATATACTGTCCAGTGACAGCCAGTAGCTTAATCCATCACTGCCATGGGAAGAAAGGGGATGGGGGAGGCGCACAAAGCCTCAGCAGCAGTCCTTTAATGGTAACCTTTCATTATTGCAAGTTATTACAGCGATGGCCCACCTCCCTGAGGAAGGTGGTCTATGTTGAAAGAATGACAACGACGCAACAGTGGATTTAATGGCCGAGGGTGTGGAGGTTCTAAAGGGCTACCCCAATTTAGAAATGGAATAAATAGTATTTCTATGTGGCGACTTGAGTCACCAAACATATTTGTTAATAGCTAATTAATGCTAAGGCCCAAATGGCGGAAACGTCACAACCCGACCACAGCTGCGGGTCTAAATGGGAGCGAACGCCGCCAGGCCAAATTGAATTGTTAATATATACTTAATGCTACGGCCCAAATGACGGAAACGACGCAACCCGACCAATGCTGCGGGTCTAAATGGGAGCGAACGCCGCCAGGCCAAATTTAATTGTTAATATATACTTAATGCTATGGCCCAAATGACGGAAACAACGCAACCCGACCAACGCTGCGGGTCTAAATGGGAGCAACTTGCGTTGCCAAATATAATTGTTAGTAGATTCCCGAGTGAAAACCCGGGAAAGACTGGGTTCCAACTGGTAAGAAGGTAACCCAGTCTGGGTTCCCGCTGGAAAGCAGGTAACCGGAAACCCTATTTAGTATATATATTAATATATGGCCCAGAACCAGGCCACTTAGCACCAAAGTGCTACCCCACACCCCACGGCCGCCTATGATGATACGCGTGCCCGCCATGATTGCCTCATAAGAAAGATGTCTTACCTTTATAATTACCTACTTGAAAATTTGGACCAAGGCCTGGTCGAGATTCTTTACGAAAGCTCGTATCCCTTTACAACTAAGGTGGATTCCCTCCCACTGGAACCAGGACCGGTCAGTGGCCACTATTTTAGTGTACTTTTTACACCCATGAGGTTTGTTGAATGCGTAGCATAGGTTAAGTGCAGGGTCTGAAACACTTGAAGTAGTCAGCTGACCGAATGAACCACCTACCTGTTGACGCCCCGACTGCGGGATCATGTATTTTAGCCATAGCTCACCGTTAATTTTGTCCAATTGTCATAGAGGGTCTCTAGCCAACCTATGTCGCAATTGCTGGTCGTATAGACACCAGGCATCCGGTCCACATGTAAGTGCCGCTGAACGGATTGTCTCCATGTACCATAATAGGCTTTGCACTATCCGTAGACTGAAATGTTTGACAAGGTATATGTTCATGTAAATATGGAAAGCGGATGTCCAGCTTCCCAGTGTTATTTTTCTTGTAGGCGTTTTGACAGGTTTAAATAGCACCTTGCCTGCAGTATCGGTGACCATAGTAAGCGCTTTGTTCTCCTCGGTGCCCGCGTCGTTGGGTAGAAGTGTCCTGATGTCTACATACTCACCTCGCCATACCTTTTCCCTGGTTTGTTGTTAGACGTGTGCATCGATAAACTCTGAGTTGAAGACGAGGGATTCCCCCGACGGACGATTTTGATTGGCTGACGTGTTCGGTATTGACACGTCACCGTGAGCCTCGTTGTGAAAAGGCGGGTTTACCCCACCTGGACCGCAAGCATCCAGAGAATGCACAGGAATATCAGCACTGTCAATGCTACGTTGTTGGCCCATGTTATTGGCCCCCCGATTGCCCCAAGAGCGCCCAGATTTGTTGCAGCTGCTGCGCTACTGATGCGTTTTGATGATTATGCAAAACGTGATCAGTTTGTTTGGGCGCAGGGGCGCCAAATGCCAGATGAAAGCCAAAATGCCAGATGGTATTGACACACGATTATTTATGGAATATTGTAACTCACCGTCCGCTGTAGCACTTGGCACGATGGGGATCCCGTGAACCTCTCTTGGGTGTGGGGTGACAACTCGTGCCTGTTTGGCCCCTCTGACCAAGCGATGGTTTATGGCAGCTCTTCTTTTCGCGGGCATATCTATCAGATAGATCTATCAACGGTTGTAATAAGAGTATGACTAAACGTCAGCGAAGCTATAAGATAGGTCTATCAACGGTTGTGAGAAGAGTATGACTAAACGTCAGGGAATGTAGGATTGAAGGATGAGAGACAAACTAAAAAATGGAGAGAAAGCGGAGAGCGAAAATGCGATGTACCACGGATGAACGGCTGTGCGAAAGTGATGAGTAGAGACGGTTACGTAATCGAAAAAGCAGTGATTACGTCACCACGAGATTGTTACGTAACTTCCAAGGGCACGCGCGTGCGATGACGTAGCAGGAAGTAAGTAAAATTGTAAACATAAGATGATATACCTGCAATAAAAACATTTAGTCGCTAGTGCTAAATGTAATTACTGTATTGTCCACTAGTTGTGAGAATAGGTAAAGGTTAGCTTTTCATCATAATAAACAAGGTGTTGGGAATGTCTTCACCTTCGATGGATGTGATGATGTCATAACCAGAAGTGACATCATCAGGACTGGACAGAGGTATCACACATTATGAGGAGTTACTAGTAGGCTCCAGGGTCACCAATTTCTGGACTATGACAGACTTAAAATGGGGAATTAAAAACCAATATAACAGTAACATGGTGAATTGTACCCAACATTGGAAGGTGTCTATGACATTATTCCCAAGCCTGTTGGAAGGGCTACAGGAATTGTTTGCATTCAAAGAGACTGAAGCACATTGGAAATTGGAATTTTGATCACTTTGATTCTCCCAAAATGTTGAATTCTAGAGGAAAACATGCACATTTTAAGGAAAGTCAGTGATTTTTGGTGTTTTTCAATTTTTAGAAATCACCCCCTAAAGTTGTCTGTTCTTGCATTTACCAAAATGTCACACTGACCCCTCCCTCTGGCACTTTCTGGCACTCATGTAATGGAGGTAGGGTATGCACAAGATTTATAAAAAAAATATATAAAAATGGGAAAAGCATGATTGTTAATAATTCAAAGAATACTACCTCTATTACACTGGGTTTACTCCCTACCGTCTCCCCGTTTCCTGCACCTATGATTGATGGAATCAATGCTGATGTGGAAGAAGTATTGAATATGGGCGCTCAAGCGCAGAATCGAATATTTTTGGGGGATAACTAATAAAAGAAACTCGACAACTGCTAAAGACCTTGGTTGATGGAAAATGTCTATGATTTTACCAAGTAACTGAAGCTAAATCATTGGCACTCATGTAATAGATACTATTGTTAAATATATATATAATTAAATAAGTGGAGTAAGATTGAACACAGTTTTAATAGGCTTGAAAAAACTGTTCCCATATCTTTCTTGATATCTCAGCAACCAGTTTTCTTTTTGTCGCCTCTTTTCAAATGCGTTTTCTTCATCTTTGTTGCACTCATCTTTCCAGATTTTAAGAAGTTTATCAAGTACATGCCCTGAGTTTCTTCTATGTAGCAATTCTCGCATATGTTCATCTGTGTCATCAAACTTACGGCGATAATTATCCGCATTTATTTGCATCAGCTGAATGTTACTTTGAAATCTCTGAACTGCTAGCTTGATACGAATATCTTTTGCTTCATCACTCTCGCCTTCTATTGGTCGAATGCGATATTTAAGAGGCAGCATAATGTGTTCGTCATTCAACCACGTTTCATAAATGATGCAGTGGTTTCTCACATTTAGATAGTTCCAAAAAGCTTTACTCGGTGCATTACGGTTAGATTTCCATATATATATATAAATGTGTTTATGGTTTTGGGGCAAGTAAAACTTGCCACATGCATTAACAACTGGGTTTAAGATTTTCATTTTGACCCGGAAGGATATATTGACTGCCTAAGATGAATCTATCATGATATAACATTTATACTAAGTTTTCATATAATAATTAGATCCACAACATGTGCTTTTATGAGTTATCATTGTGTAACATTTATACATTTCATATAATTATGGATTAGTTTCAAAAATACTTTGGGGGGTAAGACTTGGGGTATGAATTTTTTTCTCAACCCAAAAACAAAACATTAGCACTATAGGAAATATGCAAGTCTGTGATGCACAATTAATTCATGTAAACATTGCCTTTGCTATTTCTAACAAATATAAATTTATCATTTTTGTTTGTGCAGAAATAACATCCCCTACCATACATCCATTCACTACATTCCTTCCTATTCCTATAATTAGCTATTCCTTTCATCAATTTATTACGCTATATTCTTCCAATAAATTCTTCCACTAAATATTTCTCTAATTCTCTTTTACCAACTTCCTCATTCTTTATCATGTTAATTAATTCATCTATGCATAAGTACTTCCCTTTACCAATTTTATATATACCCATGTGTATACCTCATACTTTCATTTTTCAACTTGTTTGCTTCCTTTGTCCATCACAGCTACATAATGTTCCCTCACAATTGTAGGTTTCTCCTAAACATACTTACGTATTTCACCTATGCATATTATCATTATTTATTCTTAGCATCTACGTTATATACATTTCAATTATTTAATTTTCAGGTGCCAAATTTCAAATTTATTCATGGTTTATCATGTACATTCGAAACTTCTGGCATGCTGCGCACGCGCCTCCAATGTTTATTCGCTTCTTCATCCGCCATGTTTTCATCCGCCATGTTGTCTTATTCTTCTCGGCCCTCCAGCCACCCCATTCTACCTCCTTGGAGTTGTGCTGGTTGTTGCTTCCATCCATAACTTAATTCCTACTATTTCATTAAAAACATTGGGCATTTGATTTCATAATCCCCCAATTCATATTCAAATTCCAACATATTTTCAAATCCCTTCTTCGCAGACCGGCTACTGCCCCTGCTCACACAGCTCTTGACAGGCCGGCTTGCCCCTACAATCAGCTGCTTCCCCACGGTTGTCTAGGCCGGTTTGTCCCTGCAACCTACAGTTGGACAGGCCTGCTTGCCCCTGCAACAAATCTCATAAAACATTAATCATTCTTAAGCAACAACCGAGCCAGCTCCCAATTTTGTGCCAATTTAATTATAAATAATTTAGTCTACTGTTTTGTTATTTCTTCACAAACTAGTACTGAAATCAATTCTATAAAAGATAACTGGACTCTTACTGCTATAACTACAACCATTAACATTGTTAACAGAGTTGTACAAGATTTCCTGAATCACATTACAGGAACACATCAGAGGGTTACTTCTTGGCCATAATTTCGGCAGGTATGGCCTTTGCTATCTGGAATGACCTTATTTTAAACAACTAAAGCAATTGATTATCAATACCTGTGATTGTTTAAATCAAAATATACAAATCAACCCATGGAATATTAAAATACAAAGTGTTCCTGTAATGTGATAACAGATAACATTTATCAAAACCACATTGTTATAAATGGATTCAGGGAATCTTTACAACTCTGCTTACAATGAAAGGCAGATCCTATCATTGCTTTTGATGCATTCTGAAATATTTTTGCATACAGTTCATTTTGACATTCATCACATGAACAAGTTTTTGTGACTTTTACAAAAGAATTTGAATATGTATGTTACTAGAATGTCAAGACCACGCCCCAACCCAGGCTTGGTTAAAACAAGAATTGCAGTTAAATCTGCTATCTGTCATAGATCTCCTCAAGCCAAGAGATGCAATAGCGAAGGCCACAGCTACTCGAATGTATATAAACAGAACAGCCAAGGATAAAAATGAAATTATATCAATATACGAAAATAGAAATCATATCAATACAAAAACAGAAATTATGTGAATACCAAACTCACAATAGATATGTGTACCCTACTCACACACAGGAGTCCCAAACAGGGACAGGTCAGCCAAAATTGCTTAGGCAGAAGGTGACCTCTTAAACACTTAATGCAACGATGTTAGGCAGAAGGGGTTTGATGCTTTAACCAAGCAGACCTCTCTCACACAGCCCAGGGGGTTGTACCGACTCTCTGTCACACCCTCAGCTATAGTTAAGATATTGTTCATTGTTCTTGTAAATAAAATTGTAATTAGATTCCTTTGACTCGGGCTCTTTGCTCACTATGACTAATTCCCCCAAGAAAACCAACGCGCCATTTGGAAGGTTTTGTGCATCAGAACAGAACCATAATAAACAACCAAATAAAAGCACACAATAACATATGGTAAGCAGTTGTTATTCATACGAAAAACAGATGTCAGTGTGGCACTAGAAATATGTTATTAACTATGGATTATGTCACTAGATGTTGTGTGACGTCTTTCGATGTGGCCTTCAATTCTGTGAACATCAGAAAGAGACAATTTTGTGAGCAATTCAAAGTTAATTTTTCATATTTTCCTGAACATTAACTCTGCAGTTGGTACTTGACAGTGTACTAACTGATGCTGGCACCTGCAAGGAACGTCAGAATATCACATTACTGCCTAACTGCTACACTTTGCTGAAGAGTTATATTTACATTTTTTTCTGCAATATGGCTAGTGTTAATTAATCTAAATCAACATTCATTTGTTTGAAATCTATACATGAGACATATATCGATTTATACATTCTCACTTGACATCAGGTGCATGTTCAAGCATGCGAGTCAGAAATGTACTAACAGTAAGGTGCCATGTTTGTTTATGTTAGCACTTTTTACTTTTCCTAATAACATGCTGGCTGTTTTTATAATTCTGTCCATTTTAGCTGTAATAAACTTTGAATTCACTAGTCCATGATTATCTTTCCAAATTGTTGTCTGGATTCTTGACACATTTAACCTGTTTGACTCAGATTCAAACTTGACCTATGTTTATACATATTAAGTTCATAATTAAATATTTTGAAATCTTAAATTGGTTCCAACATTAAAAAATAATCTTAAATTCAACATTTCATAAAAACATAAATTCAGCAATTTTTTATGAAAATATATTTTGGTCATTGGAATCAATATATTTATAGACTCTAGACTATGTTTAATACCAACCTATAAAGCCTTAATGATTTACTTCCCTTTTTAAATATAGATACATTTGGTTTAACAATGCTAATTAATATTGAACCACAGGAATTCATATTGACATAAAATAATATATTTTACCAAAACTGCCATGACATCTCACATTAAACCTGAAATTGGCATGCCCCTGACATGATATAAGAAAGTATGAAGTATCTAGCAAGGTGCAACTCAAGAGTAAGAGTGTGGGAGTCCAGAAGTCACAAGTAGCCTTTCACAGAGATCCCTTCCATTGATGACGATTACATCTGGCTTGTAAAATCACCTACACTCAAGGTGTAATCCAATATGAATTTTCTACATATTCACAAGTATTCTAAGATGATTTTATCAGAAACTATTCACAAGGTGAATAAATCTATTGTTAGTTATTATATACAGCAGATACGGGATCTCTTGCAGCATGACAGAACATAGAAATTGTATCCTTCAAACCAAAGCAGGTGAGCTGGCAGTTACTCCAAGTATACTGGACTTGGTAATTTGTGAACATTTGACTTAATCTGTAATATATCCAGGACCAGATATAGATCTTCTACAGGTTCATTTGCTATGGGCATTTATAAACCAGACACAGACATGGTGAAGATATGGCTTGATATTTAATATACACAATTTTACACTTGTACCTGACTGTATTATCTTCTGTGTGACATACATTTGGTTAGGTATGAAGAATTCATTCGAAGATGTTTCCCTATGTTGTGGTTACATCAGGCCAACTACAGATAGTCTTGTGTTTTGTCTCGGGTATTTTTCAACTCCTGAAAATTATTCATTGCCTTGATGAATTTGTA
Source organism: Haliotis cracherodii (assembly GCF_022045235.1). Lineage (NCBI taxonomy): Eukaryota > Metazoa > Mollusca > Gastropoda > Lepetellida > Haliotidae > Haliotis > Haliotis cracherodii. Next base: position 50,842,431 of record NW_027266297.1, on the reverse strand, counting down.
GGGGAAAAAATGGGTTTATTTAAATCTTAGTGTGAGCACAAAACTGTCAGGACCAGATAATTTGTAACCTATGTCAATGCCAGCAATGCCTCAATGTCAGGCTAGCAACAGTTGCTAGGGAGATGGGCAGGTCTTAAAGTAGATCTATTGAATTAAGAGCAAATCAATGTTTGTATGAATTTTAGTCTCTGCAACTTGACCTATTTTGCCTTATTATTGATTAAATTGGTTGAAGATAAAGAAGTAATTTGTGTCTATACATATATTGTCAGATCTGAAATGGGCCTTTGACCTCATGATGTTATCTGATTGTTATCACTATTAAAGCTGATATGTGTTACCTGAGTTATAACCTTTTCCCATGGAAGCAGGAATTGTCAAAATAATCTATGACAACCACATTCCAGAATTAATTTGGATACATACATGAAGAAAAATTAACAGACATGTGAAAGCCAATGTTAAAAATCTGGTTCTTGTGAAATAAATTGTGGGGTTATCCATGCAAAACTTCATATTCATTTGCCGGGCAACTCAGATATATTAACAGATCCACCACATAAATGGCCATATTGAAATTTGGTTCTGAACAATTTGACCATTGCTAAACTTGAGACAGTATCAGTTTGATATTACATACAAAGATGTAAGAAATAGAGCAACAAAGCACAAAGCATTTAATGTAATATTATAAATGCTCACTGAAGTATATTTACACTATGAAATCAACAATGGTATCACTTTCAGTATTCTTGAAAGCAGTAGGTAACATTGTACAGCCAAACCATACATGTACAGTTAACAAAAGCTATTACATTCCCTCTGCGTCTAGACGTTTGGGCTGGGACGAATCCAACTTTACTACCCAGTGGAAAATGTCCAATTAGGAACTGGCAAAACCCTAGCAGAGCCCTGGTTATCATCATCATCATCATCATCATCATCATCATCATCATCATTATTATTGAAAACTAAAGACATACAGAAAATTTTAAAATGAAATTGTGTTCACTTGCAATATTTCTACTGTTTTCACTGCAGCCTAAACATTGAAAGAGGGAACAGATCATGGAATAAGAATGAACGATAAGAAAATTCCCATTGACAATGATTCCAAAGATGTATCATGATATAACATTTATACTAAGTTTTCATACAATTATTAGATCCACAACAAGTGCTTTTATGAGTTATCATGGTGTAACATTTATACAACATTTTACATAATTATGGTTTAGTTTCAAAAATACTTTGGGGGTAAGACTTGGGGTATGAATTCCTTTTCTCAACCAAAAAACTAAACATTAGCACTATAGGAAATATGCAAGTCTGTGATGCACAATTGATTCATGCAAACATTGCCTTTGCTAACTCTAACAACTAGCACTGAAATCAATTCTATAAAAGATAACTGGACTCTTGCTGCTATAACTACAACCATTAACATTGTAAGCAGGTTCCGGAAAGTAGATGACACCTTTGTCATTCTGCAACAAGACAATGACCCCATAGCCCTCCTCAATCATCTGAACGCCCAACACCCAAGAATGCAGTTCACCATGGAATCCGAGTCTAAAAACCAGTTACCTTTCCTTGACGTCCGAGTCCAGAAAGACCACAAAAACAAGCTCCAGACCAGTGTCTATTGCAAACCAACACATACTGACCAATACCTTCATCATAGCTCTAACCACCCACCTCAAGTCAAGAGAGGCATCATCTCCACCCTAGCCAGACGAGCCAAAAACATCTCCTCCACGCCCCAACTCCTAGAAGCCGAACTCAACCATCTCCGCACTGTCTTCACCAGTAACAACAATTACCCTGTCAAGTTAGTCAACCAAACCATCAATAGCACCCTCTACACCAGTGATAAACCTCCCCGACAACAAACAGCCCCTTTCGTCATCAGCCTGCCCTACATAGGAACTACCAGCCATCAGATCCGCAGACTACTTAAACATGAAGCCAATATAGACGTTGTGTTCCAGAGAGGCCAGACAATTCAGAACCTGCTCAATGCCACATGTAAACCACCTAGCACACGCCAACAAGATCCAGCTGGTGTTGTGTACCATATATAGAGTGTGAATGTGGAGACTCATATGTAGGTGAAACTTCAAGACCTCTCAACCAACGCTTAAAAGAACATCATACCTCTGTCTTAAAAAAAAGACTCTAAATCTGCTATCTCTGACCACACCCAAATCCATCCCAGCCACAATATTAAGTGGGCCAACATCAACATCTTAACAACAAACCAGAAAGACTTCAAGCACAGAAAATTTAGAGAAGCCATTTACATCAAAAGAATTCAGCCAGCCATAAACAGAGATCAAGGATACTACATCCCTCCAGCTTACCATGATCTCATCAGCTCGCCAAAACAACACTGAACTATTATCTCCCTACTGGCTTCCCATACATTCCTTCTTACTAATCCTTGTGTTAATCCCATACCCATCAATCACTGTACATCAACCCTATCTCTTGGTTAAACTTGTATTATCATAACTACCTATCAATCAGTGTACATCAACCTTACCTGTTATATAAACATCTATCTATTGTTATGTATATATATCATGCTCATACCTAGTTTGTACAAACCACCCTCAATCTAAACAAGGCTCTCACTCTAGAAGCAATACTAAACCCACAAAATATACTAGAAAACTTCAAGGCCTTAGGCGTATTCTTAATAAAAACGGAACTAATAAAACGCATCTATAAACACAATAACCTACCAAATCAAAATCACATAAACAAACAAACATCCACCATACCCAGCTCCCTTAGTTCTACTCCCCAACCCCATCGGCATCTATTCCAAAATCTCAAAACTCCCAAGTTCTATATAAGCAACCCCTAAACCCCCCTCTTGGGTTGCACAGACCACTTTCGCCCCTTTCGGAAACACATTAAATGGCCTGGCCGGGCCCGTGTGCGAAATACGCATCAGTCGGAAAGCACACGTTAAATCTCCAAAGTAGGTAAGTAAGTAGTTTGTACATCATTTGCTTGATTAAGGTGTTAGAATCTACACCGAAACCTCGCCCAATTGTAATAAAGAAGTTGCTCATCCATAACAATTTTGTCTTAGTTACCATTCTAACTTCTAAATGCCACTCAAAGAAGTTATTGTAAGCAGAGTTGTACAAGATTTCCTGAATCACATTACAGGAACACATCAGAGGGTTACTTCTTGGCCATAATTTCGGCAGGTATGGCCTTTGCTATCTGGAATGACCTTATTTTAAACAACTAAAGCAATTGATTATCAATACCTGTGATTGTTTAAATCAAAATATTCAAATCAACCCATGGAACCTTGTTTAACTAAACTTCAGAACAATAAAAAGGAACATGATTGGTTGTTAGTACACAATGGAGTGTGTCCTATGGTTAATGCATTGCTAAACAGAGGGGAATACTTAATCCTGTTGGACTGGCACTAATTTTGTGGACATATTTACTGGGTGTCTTCGCGTTACGCTGACCTTTAGACATTTGGGGTCAAAATTAAGGTCGGCAAAATGCGAATAGTTGCAGTTGGGTTGTTAACTGGGGATTAAGAGAACAATGGGATTAGCGTGTGTGATTTTAACTTTTAGTCCGGATTATCTTTATGGTAGGACTGAATTCGGGTTCAGGTAAACACTTGTGAGAAGAAAATGAAAATGGAATGGACGCTTCTTCCACTTTGCCCAGTGTTTGGTGAAGACCTAACAGTGAAACATGCAGAAAAACTACACTGACAGACCAGAGATTACAACGTTCGTCAGGCGGTGTGCAATAATGCCACTCATTCCTGTTGGCAATGTAAGCAGTAACCAGACCTTTAGATTAGATTCAGTAAACTTGTTATACTAAATATACATGTTAATGTGTAATAAATTTAATATGCATGTTAATGTGAAATATATACAATATGCATGTTAATGTGTAATATATTCAATATGCATGTTAATGTGTAATAAATTTAATATGCATGTTAATGTGTAATATATTCAATATGCATGTTAATGTGTAATAAATTTAATATTTAATATGCTGTAATATACTGAGTCAAATTAAAAACTTCACATTTTTAAAAGTAATCACATATATGATATACAACGGACAAATGTATCAGAGAAGGTAATTTTTAATCATTATTGTCCAGGGAAGGATTTTTATTAACGGTGGTAACTATAATTTGTTCCAAGCACCTACGGTATTCGGTAATAACATTAACAGTTTAAATCATAAGTCCCAAGCACGAGAATCTGATGGCACACGAGTTCAGTAGCGTGTATGGCCACCATGTGCATTGACAACTGCCACACAACGCCTCCGCATGGACCTTGTGATGCTTGTGAACACATGATTGGGAAGACGATGCCATTGTTGCTGCAAAATGGTGCCAAGATCTTGCAAATTCTGTAGACTTCTGCCAAGAGCATCCCAGACGTGTCCGATGGGATTGAGGTTGGGAGTCCTTGACGGCCAGTCCATGACGTTGACTCCCGCATTCTGAAGGAAAGTCAAAATTGCTGTGTGGGGTCTGGCATTGTCGTGTTGGAAGATCAAACCGGATCCATGTGCTGCCATAAAAGGCAGAAGTTCTGGTGCCAGTACATGGTCGTGGTAAGCAGCAGCATTGAGGTTGCCACGGATGACAGGAAGCCTGGAACGTGCATTGCCACAGAAAGCACCCCACACCATGACACTTCCGCCTCGAAATCTGTCAACTTCCTGTACACAACACTCGGCGTAACGTACATGATGGCGCCTCCACACCCTCGCCCTACCATCAGCAAATTGAAGATTAAATCGGGATTCATCACTGAAAACGACTTGATTCCAATTCCTCTGAGTCCATCGTAAGTGTCGCTGTGCCCACAATTGACGTACACGTCTGTGTAATTGAGTCAGCATCGGCCCGCAGTATGGCCGTCATGAATGAAGGTGAGCAGTTCTCAGACGGTTTCGAACAGGTTGCGCACCCAGTCTACCCCTAAACAGTTCATTTCTGGTTGATGTAGCCTCAAAAATCGGTTACGGAGGTGACATAAGACAATCTGACGATCCTCTGCATGTGATGTCACACGTGGTTGACATGGCCGAGGGCAATCAGCGGTTGTAACCGTTTGCTGTAGACACATCTGTAAATCATAAACAGTCCGTCAACTACAACCCATCGTCCTTGCGACTTCAGCTGCGGAAGTTCCCGTCTGCAACATGCCGATGGCACGTTCACGTTGCACATTTGAAAGGCATGGCATGACAAATGGCTGTAAAGACTTTTGTTTTCTTGTGTTTTTCTTTTTTTGTTAATGACTGCTAACAAGTATGGCTGAAAACACGTGCGGTATTATGGCCACGTGACCAGTTGCTACGTGAATAAACACTTTTGCCACTAGTGCTGTGCACAAGATTTTGATCGATTCACCTGCACAAAAGCGGGTGTTATCTGAAGATGTGGCCATTACTGTTTAAATACACAATAAGGGCCCACAATGATAACTGGTCAAAATGTAAAAAAATTAGGATTGTGAAGTTTTTAATTTGGTTCAGTATATATTCAATATGCATGTTATTGTGTAATAAATTTAATATGCATGTTAATGTGTAATATATTCAGTATGCATGTTAATGTGTAATAAATTCAATATGTATGTTAATGTGTAACAAATTCAATATGCATGTTAATGTGTAATATATTCAATATGCATTTTAATGTGTAATATATTCAATATGAATGTTAATGTGTAATATGTTCAATATGCATGTTAATGTGTAATATATTCAATATGCATTTTAATGTGTAATATATTCAATATGCATGTTAATGTGTAATATATTCAATATGCATGTTAATGTGTAAAACTGACAGGATTACTTTTATGCATTTTTATTTGTAGGTTGAAGACTACTTCCTTGAGCTAATGGAGCGCATTCCAGATGATCAAAGATGTCAAAGACTTGCAGACTACATGACCAGCCAGTGGATCAAGGGCGATCTCCACATCCACCAGTGGAACCACTTCAACAATAATGGGCCACGTATAAACAACCACCTAGAGGGATGGCACAGTCGACTAAAGAAGATCGTGGGAAAGGCACATCCCAACATTTTCAAGATGATTACCATCCTTTCCAAAGAGCAGAAGTCATCAGAAATTCACAGAGTGCAGTACGAAGCAGGAGAGAAAAGACCTCCCAAGAAGAAGAAATACTCAGAAGTCGACCGCAAGATCGCCAATTTGAAGATGAGGCTGGAGAGGCCAGAAATCGACATCATCCACACTGCCGATGTTGCATCAGCCATTCTAATCATGTTAAAAAAATAATATTATAATTCATGTAAATCATGTTCTGTTCGTTGTACCAAATTGAAATGTATCAACTGTTGCCTGATAATGTTGCTGTTTTTGATACAATATTATGTTCGGAATATAATGTGTGGAATAAACTTCACAAAAATGTATCATAAATCTGTTATATGTTTCTACTGTTAGAATGTGTCCTGAACACCATCCAAAAACACCATTCACTGCGTGCTTGTAACAACCTCGTGTGTTAACATAACACGCACATATCATCAAAGAAAAAACGCTGACCAGTGTAACGCAAATACTTTTTTCGGAAAGTCAGCGTAATGAGAATGAACCATTTACTGGGTGCTTGGAAAGAGATTATGGTATCACAACAGACAAGCTTGTATGGGGCTAATCCTGAATGAGTCTAAATTGAAGTATTTGTTGAATGTTATTCTAAAATAGGTGATGACATGACAGATTTACTTTAATAAAATAGTTCAAGGCAATCTACAAAACTATGTAGACATAACTTTTGTCTTATTGGAATAGTATGTCTGGGAGATGGGATCATGTTACCTTAGGTTAGCATCTATCTAAAAAGCTATAACTGAAACTACTAATATTTTGTATCTGCATTTTTCCTGGATCCTAATATGTATCCTGGATCCCTCTATGATCATATGAAATTTTGTATAAATGTTACACCATGATAACTTATAAAAGCACTTGCTGTGGATCTAATTACTTTTTAAAAACTTAGTATAAATGTTATATGATGATAGTGTTACAGATATTATCATGCTTGGTACTAAATCTATTATTTTAGCAGTTATAACAATAATGCTAATTTATGGGCATTATCATTTGTGGAAGCCCTTTGGCTATTTCACTCCTTTGTCAGTTGGCAGTTAATGGCAGACTTTGGGCAAATAATAATACCCTAAAAATGGTATTACCCTTATATTGTAATAAGGCAACATGACTTCAGAACAAGAACAATGTCAGATTTTGCTGTATTTGAACATATACTCTCAGTGGACATTGGCGTGGTGTGGCTTGCGTCCGTGCATGGCGGTGAAAAATAAATCTAAATTTTCCCTTAGCTTTTACAGCAACCCCAAAAATGTTGTGATTTGGCAGAGAAAAATATGATGCTTATAAAGCAGTGAAATATATCCTGTCTCTAACAAAACTCCCAGGATCCCCCTGAATATTACATGGTCAGTCTCTAACATCTTATTGAGTTTCAAGTATTCATCATATCATTTGTTCTGGTAACTGTTTTTCTTGTTTGTTTACAGATGCATGATTTATTTGGAATAATTGCTCATAAAATGCCGCTTCAACTTGTTGATCCTGTGGAGAAGATGATAAACAGGGATGTAAGATACAGGCCTACTGCACATGTCTTTTCTACAGTGAGTATATATGAGGTATTACTATGTGTATGCAATCTTTACACGGAGGATAAGAGATGGCCCTGTATAGCCTGCTCCAGCTGCTGCACATCCAGAATCCCTTGACAGTGAGGGGCCACTGATTAACAGTTGGAATCACACATTCATCCCAGTAGATGATGCTTAGTCACTATCACACCTAGGCAGCTGGGTTTCAGTGACAAGTGCCTGCAGCCTGGTAAATTTTAAGCATTCCCCCAGGGAAAGCTGACACACTCTGAAATTTTAAAGTCATTTTAGCCAAACTGTGCAACAGTTTGTTTCCTGTTTGCTTAAATTATGTGCCTGTGCCTTACACTTCACAGTCACCATTCCATACTGCATTAAAGCTCCCTCAGATTCACTCATTTACCTTCTGGACCCTAATAGATACCTTCAGGAAGTAGACATCTGTCATTATTCATGGGTTACACTGCTGCAGGACCATATCGTCGTACGAAGACCAGATACAGATACAATAATAATGAAATGTGGATCTGTAGCAATACAGCTATAAGTAGGTAAATACATTCTGAATTCCAACAATGTCCATAACTTTCAATTATTTGATAATATCATCCTTCTCTTAAATTTCTTTGGCAAATGCTAATCTCTAGCTATTTCTCATCATGTCTAGTAATAGGATAGCAAATGGAAATGGTGAAACAACAGTCAATAATGAAATTCTATGGCAAAGAGCCCACAGACACATCTTGGCTGCAGTTATATCTATGGTTCGAAATCAACCCCTGTTTTAATGTCAGGTTCAGCTGTAAACTTTTTTGGTGAATAGAGTGGGTCTCAAAACAGGCAGAATGTAATGGCTACCATTGGTTCATGTGATGTACAGATTTCTGCACTCTGCACCAGCAACTCAGGCTAGGACAGGTAACTCGGGTACTCGGGTTGGGTGGGTACTAAGTAGGACTCGTCCCAGCCCTACCAGGAACACAAATGAGGGTCCTGACTTTTGGCTCAGTCACTGAAGAAAACAACATGCAACTAGTGGACAAGCATTCAAGTGAAATATGAAATGTGAAATCCTCTCTATGCAAATGTGGTCAGTTTCCCAAGAGGCACATGGCATTGTGACATTTCAATGTTTTGTCCAAAGGATAATGATTTAAGCATTTCCTTCATATTCTATATTTAAATACTTACACCGTTTCAAGATGCTAATCAATATATCTATATATATTTATCTATATTGAATGCTTTTCTTAACCACAGGAGTTAATATTGATTTTGAATAAATTCTTTTACATGACAAGACATCTTGCATTTACCCTGAACATTAGCGGTGCATATTTGGGCATTGTGATTTTCGGATAATTCCACCTTGGAACATCCGAGTGATGACGAATGAAAAAGACTATTCTCTTTCCAAACAAAGGATACGTGAGGAAAAGGAGAATCAGATCATGTGACAGTAAGTAATATTAGATAAATTTGTTTTGTAACAAGATGCCTATACCGTTTAGATTGAATGCATACAACTTGATGGTTTATTTGGTGTGGTTTGCATAAGGGTCATTGTCAAAATATGTAGCCTGTTTATGTCAGGAATCTCTATCTTTCATAAAATTTTAGATAGCCCTTAACATTTATCCCTAATATTTCAGTGGAGAACCAAATTAAAATATATCATCAAACATTTGCCTTGTCAGTGGTTTATTTGCTTGTGGTGGAGTGATATATAGTCACAATGTTTTTAGTCTATTGAACAAAAAGTTATTCAAACTGGAAAAAGGTAACACCAAGAATAACCAAATGAAAGTTCCATGTTTTTGGTGTAACACACATCCTTACATGCATACTGGAAGAATTAAATGCATTTGTTATGAATGTTGTCGGCTACTTTATGTTGAATGTTGAATGAAACTTTGTATTTAATAATAAGTGCATTTATATGCGCCAGATTCCATTCACCAAGTGGATGCTCTTAGCGCTACACTATCATTACAACCCAAGCTGCCTGTGAGGCCCTAGAAGGGTAACAGCCACATAACCATCTCATCCTACCGGGTACCCACTCAAAGCTGGGTGAACAGAGACACATTTCGAACAAAGTCACTACAGTCCGTTTGACTCCAAATGAGAACAATGAATTGCAAAATAACTCGAAATCCAGAAAGGTGATTGAAACATCAATACAGTACTTGACCATGAATACCCTGTACCCAACAAAATCTGAATTTTGTTTATTTTAAGACCCATGACGGATGAAGTTCTTTAAGAAACTATCATGTAATTTTGTATAGAAATGTGTACATGACATGTAGGGGGGACAAACCGTGGAAGGAACAGCGCAAGCACGGTCTGCACGTGCTACACAGTGACTGTGTTCATTCAATGACAAGATGCGCTACTCAGCAGATGTTAAACAGTTGATGTTGAATGTGTATGATTTCTTTAGAAGTGAAGCAGAAAGAGCAAAGCCTTTTTATGCTATTAAAAAATTCTTGAAACGGGCTTTAAAAGCTCTTGTATGTCCCCTCAGAAACTTAAAAATGTTGTTAGTCGACGAGATACAAATAGTCAGGCCAAGGAGGTAGTGAACATGTCAAAACCACGTAAGGTTGATAAATTAGACAGTTTTCAGAGGGATCAAGTCAGACGTGCAATTGTTAAACTGCACTCAGAAAATAAGTACCTGTCCCTAAGAATTTTGAAGAAACACCTTGAAACTGACCATGATTTACGTGTTACAAAGTACAAACTATGGCAGCTGTTGCATACATTTGGTTACAAATACAAAAAGATAACTGGAGAAAATAAGGCTGTGTTGTGTGAACGGTCTGACATTGTTCGTCTCCGAAATCATTACCTTCGTACCATCAAGCAGAAACGTGAAGAAGGATATGAGCCCGTATTCTTAGATGAGACATGGGTAAATGTGTCACACACAGCCAGCAGTCAGTGGGTACCCAGTGGTGACTGTAAGGAGTCTGGTAGAAGGTTACCAACGGGAAAGGGTGAAAGACTCATAGTTCTCCATGCTGGTTCTGCTAGTCAGGGTTTTCTCCCAGACTGTGACCTCGTCTTTAGAGCCAAGGCTAAAGACAACAGGGACTACAACACAGAAATGAACGGCAATGTATTTCTGGAGTGGGTGAAAGATAAATTAGTCCCTGCTTTGCCTACCAAGTCTCTCATTGTCATGGACAATGCACCGTATCAAAGTGTGCAGGATCCAGAAAGCAAGACTTCAACCTCTAATAACCATAAAGGAGACATGGTTACTTGGCTGCAACGGAGGAACATTACCGTTCCTTCTCGAGCGACGAAACCACAGCTCTATGAAATCATTAAAACTATGAAACCTGACCCCGTGTATAAAGTTGACAGATACATCAAGGGTCAGGGTCACGCTGTCTTACGACTGCCACCTTATCACTGCAACCTGAATCCAATCAAGTTGGTATGGGGCATCGTCAAGGGTGACGTTGGACGATCGAACACAACGTTCAAATTACGAGATGTTGAACAACTCGTAAAGGAATCCCTTGGTCGGGTAACAGTAGAAACATGGAGGTATTGTGTGGCCACAGTCGTTGACGAGATGGAGCCACGTTATTGGTCACGAGATGGACTACGGCCAGCAACAGTCCAACCTATAATAGTGGTAGTCGGTTCAGGCACCAGCAGTTCTGACGACGAGATCTATGGCATGAGCGAGTCAGGTTGCGATTGAAATTATCATGAGACGGCCCCTCTAACGCTCTATCATTTCCCCTACCACAGAACGTGCAGTGCATGTGTGCTTGCGCTGTGCCTTCCACGGTTTGTCCCCCCTACGTGTCATGTACACATTTCTATACAAAATTACATGATAGTTTCTTAAAGAACTTCATCTGTCATGGGTCTTAAAATAAACAAAATTCAGATTTTGTTGGGTACAGGGTATTCATGGTCAAGTACCATATTGATGTTTCATACACCTTTCTGGATTTCGAGTTATTTTCCAATTCATTGTTCTCATTTGGAGTCAAACGGACTATAGTAGTGTAGGTAATGATGGTTCTGGACCACTTCCACAGGAGCCAGATTTATATACCTGTAGTAGTGGTATAAGGAGACACATGTGGTACATGTGCTTTAGTGTGGGGCAGGACCGAAGCCCTAGAAACTCTCAGGAGGGGCTTATAACATGGTCACCCATCCAACTACTCTCTGAGACTGACGTTGCTTAACTTCACCTGATTTATGATCTGTGCACTGTGCTTGGTGTTACCTGAATCAGTACAAAATGTCAGCAATTATTTACTTTGAATGGGCAATGGCTAAACATGTCTTGTGCCATTGGAATTACAATGCTTTAATCATAACATTTAAATTTGTATTGTTGCTACATATAGGGTTAGATGAAGCTAAATGTCTTAATGTGTTCTTGGTGTTTCCGCAATTAAGTCAGCAAGTAATAACTTTGAAGTTTATGTTGATGGGTAAAACATGTCTTATGCCAGTGTAATTTCAACTCTTGATTAACACTTAATTTATAATCACTAAATGTCTTTGGTGTTACTTAATAGGTCCTCAGTGTTACCACAAAACAGCAGTAGTAACTTCCAAGAAAACGTTGTGAAACCAAATGTCTGATGCCATTGCATATATGCAACACCAACTATAGTGCATCATTTCCTACTGACAGATTATTGTGAAGTAATAGAAAAGTTGCTGTGAGTTATGGTAATGTCCTTGGATGTTACGCATGGTCTTTGGTGTAACCGTTTTGTCTTTGGTGTTACCAGAGGAAATTCTGAAAATGATTCATGTAAACACACATTGCATGGCATGATTTTCAACAAGTACAAAGAGCATGTTCAATAAATAAAGAATATAGAAATTATATCAATCATTTTGGTAGTGTGTGGGACACAGGGAAGAGAAAATTATCTATTCAAATCAGATTTCAGCTTAGTGCGATATGGGACTCAGTGTCCTTGACTGTCGTCCTGCATTCAGTTATGTTTTGCTGTATTTGCCATGATAAATGTTGATAATAATTATATTCTTTAACTTCGGTTAAGTAATCATCATGGTTATCTTTATGTGTTGATAGTTTTTTTTGTTTCTCTCTTCAGTTAGTCGACAGGCAGGATGAGGAGAGCAGATGTTTGATGAATCATGGGAGATAATGTAGCCTTTATGCTGTATACTTCATGTTGTGGCAAGATGATGTGCTCAGTTCTTACATTTGATACTGGACATCTGGAGATTGTGCCAAAGACTACAGGCTTTGAGGATGGTGCTCACAGATGTTTTCCTTAATATGACTGTGACATGGATTGCACTTAATTAATTGAGGGACACTTTGGCTTGGAGTTTTACATTACATTTTTTCATCTTATAGTGCTACTCAAAGGTTGTAATTTCTTTTCAAGCAGTATTAAAAAATATTGTCATTTGTTCAGACAGTCGTTTCTGTTGTATTTATGTCGACATTTCAACCTTCAAATCCAACCCAAAATCAGTGTCATTTCAATGTTTAAGCACAACATAGTTTCATCTTTGATATCTGATGTTGATTCAACGTCGACATTTCAACCTTCAAATCCAACCCAAAATCAGTGTCATTTCAATGTTTAAGCACAACATAGTTTCATCTTTGATATCTGATATTGATTCAACGTCGACATTTCAACATCATTACAATTTTCAAATCCAAACAAAATTCCATGTCATTTCAACGTTGAAGCATGACATTGATTCAACATTGTTTCAACATCGTCGTGCTGGCTTGGTTTGTCTGGAGGGAAACGTGTACATTTGGTCCTGCTTTGGTTTCATTACCCCTATTCATGGATATGATAAAGAGTAAAGTCTTACTTTCGTTAAGCAGCTTTCAGGGACCCTTTATGCTAGTCTTTTATGATAAAACTTTTATGACTCATGTCACGTTTACAATACCAATATTCCCCAATGGATCAGTTGACAGCAATTTTGTCTTACGGACATTCTATCATACAGGTCAGAATATGTTACCACAGTTTCACTTAGAAAGCAAAAATTGCAGCAGACGATGCAAATGAACTAAGTTATGTCCCTCTACCCAATGCATTTCGATTAAACATTGCTTCTTTTCAGAAACTCATCGATACTTATCTAAGATAAGCATGTTACTTGAGATGTGTTTTAAATGTGAGATGTGTAAACTTGAAATTTGTACCCCGCCTGTGAGCGTGCGACATGGAAAATAATTGTCCGCTCCTTAACCAATCTGACTAGTATGTTAAGTTAAGGTAAGGTAAATAATATACTCTTCAAAAAAAGAAACTTGACATAGATGTAAAACCACTTTTTGCCAAATATCTAAAATAATTACATTAAATGCGAACCAAATAAGTCAAACAGAAAGATGTTGTGTCTATAATTTGTGAAAACACATCCAAAGCACATAAACGTAGCGTTTAGGGATCAATTTTACAGCTCCATCCAAACGCAACCGCCTGTAAAAAACGTGCAGCACAGGATCCTGCATTTAGGCATGCAGGCCCCCCTGCTGAATGGGTATAAAAATCCACATCAACGGCTGTTCATACAGTCCTTATAACGGCAATAGAGGCGGTGACAGAATGCCAAGACTGAATCCAGCTCAACGGAACAACGCCATTGAGAGATTACAAGCTGGAGCAACTCAGCAAGAAGTGGCCAGGCACTTTGGCATATCCAGATAGACAATCTCCGCACTGTGGACCCGATACAACAACACCAACAAGAGTTGACGACAGACCAAGGTCAGGAAGACCAAGGGTTTCAACCAAAGCACAAGATCGATACATCCGGCTGCGACACCTCCGAGACCGCACTACCACAGCCACGTCTACAACCACACAGATTCCTGGGGTACGCAGAATATCAGATCAAACAGTACGCAACAGACTGAGGGAGGCTGGACTTTTTGCACGAAGACCTGTTCAACGTCATGTATTGACCCCACGTCATCTGGCGGCCCGTTTGCTTTGGTGCCAACAGAGGGTTAGATGGGCACGTGCAAGGTGGAGAAATGTACTGTTTACTGACGAGTCACGTTTCCTTCTCAAATGTGCTGATGGGCGTGCACGTGTCTACAGACGTCGGGGTGAATGTTACGCCCCAAACTGTGTGCAGCAGGTTGTCCCATTTGGCGGCGGGAGTGTCATGGTATGGGCCGGAATTCATCACGGTGGTAGGATGCCTCTCGTGCATGTGGCAGGTGCATTGACAGGTGTGCGTTACAGAGACTTGATCCTACAGCCTTACGTTCTTCCTCATGTCAACGTTCATGGCGGACAGTTCCAGCAGGACAACGCTCGACCGCATATTGCACATGTTTGTCAGGACTTCCTCCAGCACAACAACATCCAGACATTACCTTGGCCAGCCTGGTCACCAGATTTGTCCCCGATTGAGCATCTGTGGGACGAGTTGGATCAACGCGTTCGCAGAAGGAATCCACCGCCCAAAACACTTCCGGCGCTTCTTGATGCACTACAGCATGAATGGCAGCACATCGTACAGCGTGTTATTGACAACTTGATTGCATCTGTGGGTCGTCTGTGTCAAGTGGTGATTGATGCACGTGGTTGGCACAACCGATACTGACATTTTCTGTACCCCTGTGACATTAACTGTCTCGTGTACGTGTGTCTGTCTAGGTGACACGATTAATGTTTTGAACATTGTGTACATTGATCTTCAAACAGTGTTTCAATTATGGTTTCTGTGTCCTATTTTGAAACAATCGCATTATATTACATTTTGAAAGTCTGTTTCAAGTTTCTTTTTTTGAAGAGTATATTATCTAGAGCACTGTATGACTAGTATTAAATGCCTCAGAACAGGCCTCTCTAAACCCTGGCAACTTGCTAGCTCTGGCAAGACCAGTAATGACAAATCAATGTCCATTTTTATTTCCTACTCAGCAATGCAAAGCATCTCATCAACTCATACTGCTCAGTGCTGCTGGCAGCGAAGTTTCAGCATTGTACAGCACTAAATATATACAGTGCACTCCATGTTTTTATGGTATAATGGTATTATTCAGAAAAAGTAGTCTGGTGCATGACCTCTCATAAGTTGGCTGTTTTCAGTTGAGGGGAATTACATTGATAAAAGTTGGATAATTGATTGCAAGAACTGCTGTTACCATAGCCATATCATATAAAGTTACCAGGATATTACAAAGAAGTAATGAAGCACCCACTGTTGTCAGTGAATAAGGACTAGCAATTTGGATCTGCTTCTGGATTGTAATGTCATGCAGTAATGTTAAACGTACTAAGTCATGGAATAAAATGAAAGTGTCCAGTGATCCAGATTTTGTAATTAACTGAGTCCAGTTATTCTGAGGTGACAGTAGTGTACAGAACCATAGAACTCAACATGAAACAGAAATACTACAGAGGTGAGTATCAAGCAAGCTGGACATTAGAACAGTGCAAATTAAGAATAAATCATTCACAATATCCTTTTTTGTTACTTACTGTAATGACACAGAGCCACCTAATGTCTTGCAGTAATAAAAACATGTTTCTGTAGGAGCTCCATATTTTATCAGTCAATCACATGATCATGTGATTCTGTGAAACGTCCTTGCAACATGCATGCACAGATCAGTGCAATATTTGACACACTTGAGGTCAGCAGCAACCTCAGGAAAAGGTGTCAGTTTGTTGGAATTGACATATTTTTCCAACACACATACAGGAATCTGTTTAATTACAGATACATACCTCTGGAACAGATACAAATATTTGTACAGAAAATTAAACAGCTTCATATCTGTTTTTTTTAAATGAAATTGAAGGGTGATTGCTCACCGTGAGATGTATGGGTGTATGGTGGACCCTGCCAAACAGGGATAGAAATTAGCACGAGCCTGCGAGTTCGAACATTTTTTGTTTATTTTAAAGGTATCCTAAAAGCTAGTAAAATTTCAAACATTTTGGGGGGTATTGCTATATGTTATCCCTATTCAGCCTATCAATCGTTCTTGGTTAATTTCCATCCCTCTCAAATAAGATCAACTTGATAAATGAGGGAAGTCACCTGGCACTGATTTAGTCAAGAATAACATAATTTCTCTTCAGAAAAGGATGTTTTCCCATCTTTGCTGAAAGGAAAATTTGACTATGGTCATTGGTGATAGGACATCAGGATATAAAGATAAGCAAGCTTGTTTTGAGGAGCATATCTCTATGGAGGATAATTGGATCCGAATGAAGGATACAAGGAGAGTTATGTTGACTTTGTTGATGAAGATATTATCCCATGTTCCCCCCCAAAATACAACCATGAGAAAATATCTTGTGTTGTCTCACAAATGGCTTGCAAGATTTGATTCAAGATGGTGGTGTCTATAAGATGGCACATGGTAGTGGCATAATCTTCTCAGGCTAACATACTGGTGATCAAGTAGATGAGTTTGATCAAAGTATAGGGGACAATTTTGACTTACGTGACAACCAGTTTCAACCAAACTAGCAGAATTGGTGACAGACATGTTTGAAAATAAACACCGTGAGAAAGTCCTGAAAGGAAAATTGGAGGATTTATAACAGGCTTGAAAACTGCAAAATCCTTAATGCTCCAGCTGTGAAAGAACTGTTGTGGGACTTATTGCAGCCTGCAACATAATCTGTGGGCTATAATTTGAAAAAGTGAAAGATGCAGTGACTGAGAGTTTGAAACCAAAACCAGGACAGATCTTTCAGGAGTTATCAGAAGTATAATAGGTGATGCCTTGTCATCGTGTGCTCATGCGAGTGTGGAAACAATCATGAGTCAGAGAGAACTCATTCGACTGCACTTGAAAGATGAATATCACCCACATTTTGCTCCATACAGAGAAGATAATCATGCCGGCTGTGTCATGGGGCTGGAAAGACATTTCATTCTTTAATCATCAATGAGAGCATGTAAACAGAAGACATCCATATTGGAGAGGTCCTTCAGAGCCTGATTTCATCCTAGGGCATTCACAGATATGGTCACTATGACAATTGTTTGCAGGGCAGAGAACCCAAACATCCAGAGAAAAAGGAGGGAGGGGAGGAACAAGGTAGCCTGTGTACCCAATTCTACTGCCTAAGATCATGGGACATGTACCGGTATACTGGAAAACCGACTTTTTGTATTGACCATTGGAAGCAAATTCTTTCTGATGTTCATACCTTAGAGATAGAAGGTTTGAAAATTGAAAAGGTTTCAGTGACAGAAGCTGAAAAGTTGGAACATGAACAGCTGCCATATTTATGTGCT
Organism: Haliotis cracherodii; assembly: GCF_022045235.1. NCBI lineage: Eukaryota > Metazoa > Mollusca > Gastropoda > Lepetellida > Haliotidae > Haliotis > Haliotis cracherodii. Next base: position 50,824,448 of record NW_027266297.1, on the reverse strand, counting down.
GTGCCACAAGGTCTGGTAAATCTGACTTCAAGTCCTGACATAGCCAGTTGCTGCCTTGGCAGAAAGCTCAACCCAAACAAGTGTTCTTGACGATTTGAATGGTTGGCCTATCATCCCAAATAAGGCATCTGTTCTCACTATTTGAAAGGAACACAGTCCACCATCTGAGGTCCTGATTTATACCAGATTGTCTTCATCTGTGATTTGGTTCCTTGACTTTGTGTGGGTCCCTTGACTTTGCTGCAGTTGATTTGAAAAACCAGTTGATGAAAGTTCATCGAGAGCTGGGTGTGTGGGTTTGACAGCGACAGTCCTATATGCTGACTTCAAAACCACTTAAGCCATATAATGGGGTCTGAGGACATTGATGCAACCTCTATTGATTGATTAGAAGAAAGTGGGTTAGTTTAAGGGGGAGTTGAACGGTTGACATAGTCCCTATCTTTGTAGTCTTTGTTGTAGAAGCTTATGCCCACGCAGGCGTAGTGGCTGGGAAGACGTGATGATGCCACGCTTCTTGCATGCTCGGCTAGGCGGAAGCCATTATTGGGAGAGCCCAGATGTAAGGAGCGTGTTCATTGGTTGTGTCCGTTTTCCTGGTCACATGGTCCGCGTGTTGGCTTTATTAGCCTACCCTGGGTAGGGAATCGTCAGTTGTCGCTCACCAGTATCTGGTAAGGTACAGTCGGCTCCCGCGCCCTGAATCAAAACCATTTATTATTTATTATACCGTACGTTGGAATTTTAGACTAGGAGGTATGGGTGGGGGAAAAATAGAGCAGCATTGAATAGGTTTGTTTTATTGTAGCGTCTTAGTAACATATAACCAGTCACTCACTTTATCCATACGATGTATCTAGATAAATGAGTGCACACGTGTAACAGTGCCGAAAATGTGTGTGTTGTGCGCTAGCAGACAACATGGCTGCCGACTGACTGAGTGCTTGACTGAGTGTATTTACATGTTATAAGAGAATGCACCCTACCCCGGAAAGCCGAGTGTTTGTTGTAGCTACCAAAGTCATCACATAAATTGGCGACGAGGTAAAACTGGATGTCTTAGCATCTTTGTGGACATTTTGTGTGATTAACGTCCATCGTGTTTCACTCGCTCCATAAACAACATGGCGTCGTATACCTCCTGGAAGATCGACGAATTTAATCCAGAGACTGACAGCTGGGACATTTATTGTGAGAGGTTAGACTTGTACTTTACGGCTAGAGGTGTTGATGATAAGGATGATGAGATGAAACGGGCTATTCTGTTAGTGAAATGGGTAAGACAGCCTACACACTTCTCTGGAATTTGTGTGCTCCTACGAAACCTAAGGAAATGGGGTTTGCTGAGATAGTAAAAGTCATGCTGGATCATCAACACCCAACATCGTTAGTGATAGTTGAAAGACTTAAATTTCACAAGAGGGATAGAAAGTCTCAAGAGAGTGTTGCAGTGTAGGCTTCCGAGTTGCGCAAATTGGCAAACTTGTACATGTGACTTTGGTACTACTCTTGATGATTCACTTAGAGACAGACTAGTTTGTGGCATTAATAATGATGCAATACAGAGGAGATTATTAGCAGAGAAAGCTCTTGATTACAATAAGGCTTATACACTAGCACAGTCAATGGAATTAGCAGCGAAGAATGTAGAAGATCTCAACACGCTCCTGTCTACCCGCCATGTGACAGATGTGGTTTACGAACTCACAAATCTCCAGACAAATCTTCCAAGTGTTACAATTGTGGTAAGATTGGCCACATTGGGAAGGTATGTCGTCAGTCACAGAATAGTAAAGGTTCTCGTTGTGGACGTGGCTCGTATCGATCTAGAGGTCAAGGTAGAAGTCGGGGTCAGCACAAGCGTTCAGCGACTAATCAGGTCACTCCTGATAACAACGATGATGTTGAAAGTGAAGTATATGACATTTACAAGATGGAGACTTGCTCTACACCTTTTGTTGGGAGGAGAGAGAAAGAACCACCAATGTTTATTGATTTAGCAACATTTTCAGTGATTAATGAGGACACTTATAATTACAGATCATTAGGGAAAGATCCACCCAAACTAGGACCTTCTCATACCTTGTTACAAACTTACCTCTGCTTGGTTCTTGCTCAGTGAAAGTGAACTATAGCAAACAGACAGCAGAACTGCCAGTGATTGCAGTGAAAGGGAGAAGAGCTAATTTCTTTGGTTGCGACTGGCTGCGACATGTTCGTCTAGACTGGGGAACAATCCTCAGAGTTGATTGTGATGATGTGCAAAGTATCCTTAACTCTCATTCAGATGTCTTCAAGGAGGAACTTGGTGAGTTGAAAGATACAAAAGTGAAGATTAACATATCTATTCCTTCACAACCACGCTTCTACAAGCACAGGAACATGGCCTATGTCTTGAGGGACAAGGTTGAAAATGAACTTGAACGATTAGAACAGCAGGGTGTCATAAAACCAGTGCAGTACTCAGAGTGGGCAGCACCAATTGTACCAGTGTTGAAGTCAGATCAGTCTTCAGTGCGCATATGTGGAGATTACAAACTAACAGTCAACCAGGTAGCTAAAACCAGATTGTTACCCAATACCCAGGATTGAGGACTTATTTGCATCACTCTCATGTGGTCACAAGTTAATGAAATTGGACTTGAGTAATGCCTACCAGCTGCCAGTGTTGGACGATGATTCCAAGAAACACAATTAACACCCATAAAGGTCTATACGAATGCCAACGATTACCTTTTGGGGTGTTGGCAGCTCCTGCGATCTTCCAGCGGACAATTGAATGTCTTCTCAGCGACTTGCCACATGTGTGCGTCTACCTCGATGATATTCTCGTCACGGGTGTTGATGATGCAGAATCTGAATGAAGTCCTTGACAGATTGCAGAAAGCAGGGTTGCGTCTAAACACTTCAAAATGTCACATCAAGAAAGACTCAGTCACTTACCTGGGACACCGGATTGACGCACAGGGACCGCATCCATTAGAGGAGAAGGTCAACGCTATTGTGTCTGCACCAGCTCCTCAGAATGTGACAGAGTTAAAGTCATTCCTTGGGATGGTACAGTACTACCAGAGATTCCTGCCAAATCTCTCCAAGACGTTAGTGCCACTACATGGGTTACTACAAAAGGATGCTTCATGGTCATGGACCAAGAAGCATGATACAGTATTTCTGAAGGTGAAATCTCACTTGTCTTCATGTAAGGTCTTGACTCACTACAATCCAGACCTTCCTCTCAACTTAGCAGCTGATGTTTCTCCATATGGAGTAGGTGCCGTCCTGTCACACTTCATGTGAAATGGTACTGAGAAGCCTGTGGCGTTTCCGTCACGTTCCTTGTCACCTGCAGAAAAGAACCATTCACAGCTTGATAAAGAAGCACTGGCAATAGTGTTTGGCATAAAGAAATTCCACCAGTATTTGTTCGGATGGAAATTTCAGCTGTCATCAGATCACAAACCCCTCATGGGTCTACTTGATGCAAGAAAGGCATTCCAGTGATGGCGTCAGCTAGACTCCAGAGATGGGCTTTGATGTTGGCAGCGTATGATTACAGTATTGTGTATAAACCAGGCTCCAAGTTAGCAAATGAAGATTGTTTGAGCAGATTGCCTCTGCAAACCTCTGTGTCTGTGCCGCCTGTTCCAGGAGACACAATAATGCTCCTCGAGAACATGGCAGAATTCCCAGTAAATGTGTGACAAATTCAGTTTTGGACAAGGAAGGATCCCTTGTTAACTAGAGTGAAGAAGTTAGTGGAATATGGTTTTCCAGGAAATATGAAGCCAGATACAGAGCTAAAGCCATATATTCAGAAGAAAACTGAGGTAAGTGTTCAGGATGGTGCGATTCTGTGGGGTAACGGAGTACTGGTTCCACCTCACGGTAGGAAACAGTGAGTAGATGTGTTGCATGAAGCTCACCCTGGAATAGCGAGGATGAAATCTATTGCAAGAGGTCTTGTATGGTGGCCATGCATTGATTCAGAGCTGGAGAACAAGGTCAGGACTTGTTCCATATGTCAGGAGAGTCGTTCTTCACCCTGCGAAGCAAAGTTACATACGTGGGACTGGCCGTCCAAACCATGGTCACATCTGCACATTGATTATGCAGGTCCCTTACAAGGTAAAATGTTCCTCATCATTGTAGACTCTCACTCTAAGTTGATGGATGTTTTCCCTGTCAACAGTGCAACTACGAGTGCCACTCTCAAGCGTCTTCGGAGTACATTTTCCATTCATGGCCTACCTGAGACAATAGTGTCTGAAAATGGGACATGTTTCACAAGTGACGAATTTGCTTTATTCATCAAGAGAAATGGTATTCAACACATCTGTACATCCCCTTACCATCCAGCGTCCAATGGACTGGCAGAGAGGAGCTTCCAGACGTTCAAACAGGGATTTATCAAGCTCAGCGGCGGTTCAATCGACACCAGGGTGTCAAGATTCCTGTTCAGGTATCGTAACACTCCATAGACTACGACTGGGTCATCTCCAGCGCAGTGATTATTTGGAAGACGTCCACATTCCCATCTTGACTTGCTTCACCCTGACATCAGTATCAAAGTTCAACATAAACAAGAGAAGCAGGCAAACTACCACAATAGACATACAAAGTCACGGGAGTTCGCTGTCGGTGATGTTTACGTCAGGAACTTTCTTCATAAGCCTGAATGGTTACCAGGGGAGATAATCCAGGGGAGATAATCCAGTGTACAGGTCCTCTCTCCTTCAAAGTCAGCTTGGAAAATAACAAAATTGCGAAGCGACATGTAGATCACCTCATCAAGCGTTATGTGGACCCCGATGCTGTGAAACCAGAATCCACAGAATTGTTGGAAGAAAGTGAAGTGTCGAAGTCTGCCATCACTTTCTCACCAGAGCTCCCAGAGCCTAGTTCTGTATCAGTATCACCCGCAGACAAGCCATTTTCACTTACCACATTACCTACATGTGACACTAGTCCAGAACTGTCCTCATCTGTTGAGTTGAGAAGATCGACTTGTGAGCGTTGAGCTCCAGATAGACTAAATCTGTAAACTACTGTATTTCATTGTTGAGTGTTCTTTTTCAGGAGATTGAACTTTAAGGTGCATGCTCATTTCATTTATATCAGAAACCAAGTGAATGAACAATAAGTTTGTGAATTTCAGTGTTCAAGAATACTTCAGTGAACTTTATGGGAAGATTTCCATCGAAATAGTTGATCACTATTTCTTTCTCAGTGACTGATGAGTTAGTAACGTTGTTCATTAATTGCTTAAACAACAAGTTGTTAACTAAATGGGGAGGAATTTAGCGTTTTTGTAACCTATTACCAGTCACTCGCTTTATCCATACAATGTATCTAGATAAATGAGTGTGCATGTGTAACAGTGCTGGAAGTGTGTGTGTTGTGCACTAGCAGACCACATGGCTGCTGACTGTATGAGTGCTTGACTGAGTGTATTTACATGTAATAAGAAAATGCACCCTTTCCCCAGAAAGCCGAGTGTTCGTTGTAGCTACCAAAGTCATCACGTTTTCCTTTTAGGAGTTAAGTTAGAGGGGTGGTTAAAAGAACAAGTTTAAGTAAGAGGATTAAATTGGTTTACGTAGGAAGGGAAGGGGGAAAATCACGTAGGTTATAGATAGGTGGAGAAGGATTTTGCCCCTGTTGTTTTTTTTTTGTTTTTTTTCTCTGTTAAAGAAACTTTAAATCCAACTTCACTCTTTGTGTCTTATCTATAATTAGAATTGGTAACCCAGTCAGGAGCCTCCTAGAACATAAAGACATAAGAATACTTCACATGGAGAAGAGAGCACAACGCAAAGCACCGCAGTAAAACATCGGACCATTTGTCAACTATTTTTATAGTTCTACTGTCACTGGGTGCCTTTTACGGGGTTTAGAGGGCGCCTATTACAATAGATTGTTGTCTACTTCTACGTCTGCATAATATATATTGTCTGCATCATCTATGATGTCCAAACCTTGCCTTTGTCCAAATCATCCTCTAAATAACATTCCCAGGAGGGGAGATTAGCCACCATTTCGTTTAGAGGTCTATTGTTCGGTGGCATATCTAAAAATGGGTACCCCTCTTTTCAGGATTGGTGTGATCTTTGTTGATCAATTTGGTCAAATTGGGTGGTCAGTAGTCTGTTAGGGGCTGGCTTCTTGTCTCCTACATATGTGTGCCTGTACAGAGGATGTAATGATGTGCTAACTTACACTGGAGCATGGTGCATCTGGTACCTTATATCCCCCGGATATCGTCCCCATGTGTTTAAACTGTATGGGTTGGGCTTCCAGTGTTCTTTCTGTATCTTTTTTCAAGATGTAATTGCATCATGTACGAGTTGTCCGTACCCCATTTGAATTGCAATTCACTTTGCTATTTGTCTTCTGTACTGTTTGTAATACTGCAGTGCTGAATTTCTGGTGAATGACTGGTACAGCGTAGACATGTTTATCAAGTAGCCCGCATATTCTGGTATCTTTTGTCATGAAGGATGCCATCTTCAGGATGCCTATATGCTAGCGCCTATATACTGCATCTGTGTAATGCAGTCATCTCATGCAGAATTTGCATTTTTCTCCCCGAAGTTAACCTTCCTGTCAGTGATGTATCAAGTGCATCATCATAGTTATTGTCATGATGAGGGGGTGATACAAAATCACAAATATCACAGTATTTACCCGTTGTCAACTTACTCTGGGTTTCTGAGAGTAATGGGTTGCAAGAGTTGCAAGAGCTTTGCGATATCTGAAGCCGATATAGCCTCATGGTGGCTGCCATCTTGTTTTTTGTGCACAGGTTCACAGATTTCATATTGGTCTGTGTGGGTCTGTTAAACTCGTTTGTCTACATTCAGTGTAACTGACTCTATCTCGTTGTTAGCAAGTTCAATGACAGCACGCTTCAAAAGAAGTATCTGAGCGAGTGACATGCTCTCTGCAAGATGTTCATCTGTGAGAGAGGGGGTCAGCTCTCTTAGTGCAAGCAACGTTGAAAACCGAGCTGCACTAGTTCGTCAATGATACAATGGACAGTTGACATTCATCCAAGAACTTTGTAAATTGTCCATCGTCTTCCAGGATCATATCACCTACCAATGCTGTGTCTTCATGGAGACTTGTTTGTCTTTTATTTCTTCCTGCTTCAGACTTCTTTTGCATTCTACACATTTTCTAACATGTCATGTCTGAGAATTTTAAAAACTTTGGAACCTGCACATCTACACTGGTATACTGTTGCCAGCACAATGATTTTTTTCGTGATATGTGGAAGATAGTCACAAGCCAGCTGATTGGATGCTGACAATGACATGATGGTGCAATATGGGGAATAATTACCAGCCAGCTGATTGGATATTAAAGTCGTGTGAGGAAAGTGACAATGGATATTAATGCCATGTGATGACCATTGTCTGTGGAGCACCCAAAGTCCAGCTGGGGCAAAAGCATGTTACGTCAGTATTTAAAAAGAATGAATTATTCCATAATTCAATCTTTGCTCCAGATAAGAGATAATCTCTGTTCTCAAGGAGTACATTCTCCACACAAGCAGTTTGAGGGGTCTGGGACCTAGTTACTCTTCACCTACATTAAGCCTCATTCAAGAGCATCTAGAGACACTATAGATCGTTGAACTAGAACTGTTTAGTACAACAGGCTGGAATAGATACCAGTAAGTTTAAGCCACATAAGATGAGGGTTGTAGCAGTGTCTGAAGCTTCGCAGTTGCCGTTACCATTCAGAACATTCAAAACAAAGCAGACTGGTCCTAGAGAGGACATTTGCTGTGAATCATTAGTGGGAACTGTTGAAACACAACACATTTGATAAAACAATTTTGGATCACTAAACATGATAAAGTGTTATTGGGTTAGCAGATTTTTTATTTTTTTTAAATGTTGGTGTTAGTGAAAGCCTCTTTGAAGTCTCACAGAATCACGAGATCCCATGTGTGAATGATAGAATTAATAAGTTAAATCAGACTTACCAGTAAGTTGAAGTTTGAGTAGGATATTATAAGTCAATAAAAAGTAATAGGACATCATCAAAAAGTGATGGTAGATACATTGTCAGTGTAGAAACTGTGGTAGATCACATTCTAAGCATGAACCATGTCCTGTCAAAGGTAGAAAATGTGACAGTTGTGGAAAGTAGATAATTTCAAGATTGTGTGTCACTCAGCAAGAGTCAGTGAGGTTGTGACAGATGAACACTCTTATTCAAGTGATTCACACTTTCTCATTGACAATGTTGCCGTTAGTGGCAGCATGGATACATCTGATTGCAGCCAGCAACATTGATAGCATTCATTCCAATGCCGATGGTACTAACCAGGCTGTTGTTACTGTGAAAGGGATTAAGGGCACACCACTGCATCCCCATGAGCACCTGAATTAGAAATAAGAGGCTAGTGATACAACCTCCTCTGTTTCAATTCAGTTTATTCATATATAACTGCAAGGCCACAAGCCCATAGTACAGAATACTTGACACTGTGGAAGCAGTTAAATTTTTTACAAGGATTCATTTCTTAATACCATGGCATGATATATGAATAGAGATAGATTTTGTATAATCATTTTGCGTATATGTGACAAGAGAGATATACTTGTACTTATTTGGATGAACATGTACATAGTATTTTTGTTCAATATATTAATACCCGGAGGGGGTCAACTCCAAAAAGTACTAGAGCTACTGAAAAAGTGTTATCCCAAATATAACCTTTGTTTAATTATATCTAGTCTACAAGATTGTTCTTCACTGACAGTTTGTTGAGTAGTTGTAGTGTGGTGGTGAGCAAGATTGCATTCCCTTATCCACCTTTCTACTCTGCATGTAGGTACATGAAAGTGTCGGGGGATTCTCACGCTTCCTGTTTAAAGTACCAGGCCTTCTGTACGCAGGAGTCCAGATGTTCTGTGTGCTCATCTCTCGCTAGTGAAAAAATTATGAAGAAGCCTTGGCCTATGGCTAAGAGGTAGAAGGCAGCCAAGAAGAAAGTGTCCAGCATGTCTCCTCAGACCATTGACTGTGGAGATCTTCCTGAGAAGGTGAAGGGATCCAGGTCTCTTTCTATATCTGATGCTCCCTGCTAGAATACTCTGCAGATTATGTTGGCCATGTTAGAGGACATGATGAAGTGTCAACAGGACATGTTCACCATGTTTGAGAAACACTTTCAGGCTTTCTCCACAGAAATTTAGAGCTTGAGGAAGGAGCAGATGCCACCCCAGCATGCAGAAGTAGCCAGCCATGGCTTCATAGAGGGGTCTGTTCTTTGCCGAGTTAGTGGGATTGGACAACACAGACCTCTCTCAGACAGTGGTGTTCACCATGGTCACTGTACAGATAGTGACGTCACATTTAGATTACTACACGACACTGCCACTTTGGGCCATTGAAGGTCATCGGCTGTCCCTTCACAAGGCTGCGGAACTTGGATTGGACAAATCGTCTTGCCTTGGATGTTTGAGCACACATAAACTGGTTTGTGGCTGGTTTATGACACATTGTTTCACCTTTGGAATCTTATGTTGGAATACCTTGGGAAGACGTGTTTCGAAGCATGGCTTGCTTGATCATAAGAAGAGGCTGCAGAAAGAGTTACTTAAAGGTCTCTTTTACTGCCCAAATGTGAATGTGATCACAACTGACATGAGTGCAAAGATAACATCTTCTCTCCTAAGTTAAAACGGTGATAAGCCTGACCACTGTGGCACCTGATTTGTTTACTGACCGTTCAGGAATTTTGTACCATTAGGCAAGGCATCTCATCATGTCATGTCCAACCCCAACAATTGGACAAAACCCAATCGACCTGGCTTTGTTTATAGACTTAATTCTCACCTAATGAAATTCAAACTGACCTCAACTCCTGGACAAGTGGCGGTACATTTGATGCCATTCACCAGGATTTTGAATTGCATCACATCTGACAAATGGATTCTATGTGTGGTCTGAGCGGGATACACATTGGTCACGTCTCCTGCATGTAGCACAAATGAAAATTGCCAAACATGCATCAGAATTTTATTTGTGTGTGTCTTGCACACAAAGATTTATGAATATACAAAGGAATTAATCTAATATTTTTCTAAATCGCAACCAAATAGCAATCAAACATTGTTACTTTGACAGTGTGTTTCTACCAGTAAATCCCTGCATGTTAAAAATACTTTGCTAGACAGTGCTGCAAACTCCAAACAGGGATTGTAGAATTTGATTGGCGGTCAGCATTCTTTGGGTCACACATCTATTTACAACCATATGCACATTGAAAAAGTAAACATTGATCTAAACATGTTCAGTTTAGATTCAGTATAATACTATTATTCTATTTGGATAATATTTATGTGATCCCATTGCATTTAGCTAGCTTAATGCATAATATTTTTCAGCAGCCCATACATTTACAGTTGAATATGAAGGACATTCATTCCCAAGTGTGATTTTCATATATCCTTGTTTATTTCCTTTGGTGACATGTCCTTTCACTGAAGGTATACTACTTGAACTTTGCAAAAGATTACCACCTTATAAGGTAATATGTCAAGTTGTGTTGAAAAAGCCAAAGACTTGTAAACATGTTTAATGATATAAAGGTTGTTGTCATGTGCCAAACAATGCAAACAAACAACATGTGACCAATAATCAGTCAGATCACACGTCAAAATGAGAGTATGCAACCATAACTGATACGTAAGAAAATTTTGAAAACAAATTCATTTAAAAAAAACAACTTTCAGTAGCATGCATGTGATCAACGTGAAGCGATCACGGACTGGCACTATCATCTAAAGGCTGATGTCCGGTCTGATTGCACCAGAACACATCCAAAATGTCTTCCACAGTAGCTAACATCTGTCATCATGCCCTGCTGTGGGACATGGAGAGATTGGTTCTTCAATCTCCACTGATCCAACCCCATATCATGATTGAGCCACCTTCATAGCGGTCATAGTAGGATGTGTTGAAATCCTGAAATATTCCTCCTCGTCTACACCACACTCGGGCACAACTATCTGTGAAGTCAAGACAATATTTCGATTTATTAATGAAAAGTACTTGAGCCCAGTCCTGGTCCTGTCCAATCGACGTGATCAGCCCAATCCTGCCTGTGATGTTTGGTCAGTGGGATGCAAATGCTTGCCCTAGCCTCCTTGAATGGAGACCAGCCTCACTGAGATGATTATGGACTGTTTGAGTAGAAACGTTAATGCAACTGGCATTCTGCTGGTCATTTTGCTGAGTGGTGACAGTCAACAAGTGATGCCGTCTTACTGCATCAGTCTTTCCAGTTTCTCTCACCCCTGTCAATTTTTCTAGTTGATTTTTCGAAAACACATACTGATGTATGTAACTTGGTGTTATGTTCCAAGAGATGATATTCTTCATAAATGTGTTGAATCCTCATTTGCAATAACTATGAGGCAACAAACTTTTCTATTCACGATTGTAAAACAGATATTGTAGCTGGAGTGAAGAAAAACATTAGCTACAGGTTAAGGCAATCTCTTGAAATCTAAAAACAATTAAATTTAAACCAAATCAAATTTATATGTCAAGGTTCTGATTTTGATAAGCCAGATGCTGTATAATTAAATACATGTATATGGATGCAAGGGCTTAATTAGAATGGTCAATATAATATTATGGTAATACCATAGGCCTGCTGGGAAGAATTGGAGTAATCCAAAGATGGACTAAAAGTGACAGTCACTGGATACTGAGATCAAAGAGTAACTAATGATTACTAATCTTCTTTCTCCTCAGCTTCGGTATTTCCAAGATCCTGTTGTGGCAAGTCTTCAACACCTTGATACATATGATAGAAAGGACTTTGCTGACAAAGCTGAAGCCTATGCAAATTTATCTCAAGTCATCCCGAACATACCTAGGGTAAGATATTTTGTTCATTAACCAATTCCTTCATGTACAAACTTTGTTTTCAATCTACATCTGTTCATATGTATCTTTCTTGCCACTGTCCATGAGGACCCAACTTTATAGATAAATGAAGAATAGCTCCAAGACACCTTTGCTCACTGTGTACATTTAAAGTGAGTGTTACATTCTATGCATTGAAAGCTTTAGCCATCAAGGAAAGTGTGGCTGTTAATTAGCTGAGTAATGTGGTCTGTTTGATGTGAGAGCATGGTATGATCTCTTTGAAATATGACAAATGTTTAATCGCAAACATAAGACCTAAAAACAACAACAAGAGGATAAGCTGGTGAAAGTTTTTCATACATTGAATCATACACTGTAACATAGTGCTCATATGCATTGGGGCACCAATCACCACATAGCTTAATAAGCAAGGATGGATTGCTGATATCTGTTGGACAATTTTCAATCTGAGAGCTGGAAAGGGCCTCTGAAATGATGAGTTTGCTTTTTGAGATGTTCTCTTTTCTATAAAGTAGAATAGCTAGGTCATGGAATGATATTTCACTCCAGCCTGGGTCTTGGCTTGTCTCAATCTGTGTGTGTTGTCAAGAAGCATAACTGATGGGATTAGTATATATGTTTGACACATCCCCAGTCTGGGCTGTGTACTCAAAGCCCTTAGTTTCAGCAGTTCCTGCTTTTCTATGGTCAATCAATGTTGACAAAATGCGGGCATTGGCTGAAACCCACTGTAACAATAGCACATGTTCTGGAAGGGGTTTCCCCCTGGATGACCTTAGATACAGCTGTGCTGACCCGGCCATCACCTACTACAGGCGTCTCTTCGCTGGTCATTGATGACCTGGACTTAGATACAAAGTGAGGAATTAGAAGTGGTTTCTCACCTCATCCCTGTAGTGAGGCTTTCTTGGGTTGTCCCATCTCTAATGATGTGGTGTGATCCAGGAAGTCTTTGAGGTGTACATCCGACAAGCTGTTTACATGGTCGTTCCCCTATGACATGTCTCTTGCGACAACAAAAAACAAATACCACATTACAGCATTGTCAGCAATTTAACATGTCTTGGTTGTCTCTGAGTGTGTCATCATACCCCTACAGTGTGGGGTGTTACTCATAATATCAATCACTGGTTTAATCTGGACCAAACTTGATTATATATACAGGCCTACATGATATAAGAAGGATTATTGCTGACTATGATGTTAAACAACAAACAAAACAAAAACAAATAACTTAAAGTACAAATGTATATCACCAAATTGTTAATGCAGTTTCTGAAATATTATGCAACATCAACAACAACAATGTCCATTGCAAGTTGAATGGAAATGATGATGCCTAAAAGAACTTATGACCACAATCTACTACACAAGCCCACTAGAACTGACATACAGAAGATTGAATGGGTAGCCTTGGTTACCCAAGATTTAAAAATATATAAATTTTATATTCATATTTCATGCATTTTCATTCATGCTTGAATGTCTTGTTCAGAAATTTGGAGTTTCAAGTTTGATAATAAACTTCGACCAAGCTAAAAGGACCCCTTTCCAGAATGCATTTGTTATTGACTGGGATATATTTTTTATTTATGTAATAACTGTCTGCAGGCCATATCGACCATTTACTGGTCAGTCTGTTTAGAAGAACTCCACTTTTGATTGCCTTTATTTAATTGGCTTACCCATCTCAACTTCTGTGATGCTATTATTTACTTAATATTAGGGGCTATAATTCCCCGTGTTCAGGATTCAACATCATAAACATCACGTTTTATTTTACTTCTCCAATATACCTACCAACAACAAAACCTTTTAGGTCTTCACTTATCATACTAGGTAATATCTTTTTTATTCTATTTGCAATGGCTGCAGCACCAGCTTCATATAAAGTATTTAAAAGAGAAATAGGGTGCCAATTTTTCAGATATTTTTAAGTTTATATCCTTTGGGAATGCATGTTATTTACCTGCTTCTCTGAAATTTACTCTTTTGCAGCCACAATTGATTGATTTCAGTAAAAACTCTCCAAAGACTTTCCAGAATATTTTCAAAAACTCTGTTGTAAAATTACCCGGTCCTGGGCTTTTTTCATTCTGATAATGTTTCAATGCTTTTGATAATTATCTATTGGTTAACTCTCCTTCTTAGGTGGTAATTTCATTTTCAGTTAATTTGGTACATTAATGTCTTTAAAATATAAATCAATTGGTGTTGCATCTTGTGCAGTGTACAGCTTTTCATGAAACAATTTCGTTTGGTTAAGTATTTTTTTGCTGTTACATAGAACAGAGTCATCTTGTTTTTCCAATTCAGTGAATAGATTAGAAAAATTAGATTCTAATTTCAGAAATATTTGGTTGGCTTTTCTCCATGTTAAATCCATTTAGCCCTAGATCTGATAAAAATACTGTGAATTCAATGATTGTTTATTTCATCAAAGTTATTTTTCACAGTTTTTCCCCCTTCAAAATCAAATCCATTTGTTTTTCTAATGTTGCTAATGTAGTTTCTAATTCTTTTTCATTTATCATCAGAAGTTTTTTCTTAGTACATGACAAGTAGATAGTTTTACCCCTGAAGAGACATAGAGATAAGAGAATGATCTGAATTAATGCTTGGTAGAATATCGCAAGTATTTACTGATGATATTAAATCATGTGAAATCAGAAGAATACTCAAGTCGGGCTTGCTTTATAAGTGTAGGTTGACAGCATGTGTACCATTTTTCATCATAATTGAAGTCCTGTCTTTCAGATCAAACAAGTCCAGCAATTAGAAAACTTTATCCCAAGCTTTGTTTATGCATGTTTATATAATTATAGGTGTCTAGTCTCAGGTTGGCGATTAGATCATCACTATCCACTGGTCATTACCTATTTATATACTGTTCTATCCGAAATGAAACCATATGTATGTTAAGTATTTCCTCTGCGAATACTCTGGTAAAACTGCCATAACGTTCTTATATTTTCTATTGTGAAGAATTCAGTGTATTCGTTTGTGTGTAGTGCATACAAAATTATAGGGACCTGGTTAAAGTCTTATCGGTTTGAAAGAGGGAAGAATATCATGTAAAATGTGTGGAAGTCGTGTGACCATCATGCATAGATTGTTACCATGTGTGTGGCAGTTGACATATGAAAAACATAAAAACTCTTTCATAATTTACAAATTTCAATGGATGTTGGTGGTTCAATACTCTGGCTGTGTAACACCAAAAGATGTTAAAAGATGGTACTGGTTGTTGAACTGCCTGGCGTTCGGCATTAAGAGGATAAAAAAAGGACTGGTCGGCTCAGAGTCAGTATACTGTTCTGAATGGGATACCCATGTTTCAATTGCAGCATTTTATCTCAGTGGGCTAACACTATAAAGCCAGCATTAGCCTGAACAAGCAGCCACACATACATATGCATGCATGTTGCTTTAAAAGTGCAATAATCTTGTAGGAAATGTTAAACCCCATTTCCCATCACCTTGTCCCCTTTGTTATCTAATATCTCAGAGTAATTTCCTTACTATATGCAATGATACTTAACATACAGTTTCATTACCTTAACATTTGGATGAGATACAGGGACTAGTGGTAGTAATTTCTTTTCTTTTTCTTTCAGTGAGTGAGTGAGTGAGTATGGTTTTACGCCACTTTTAGCAATATTCCAGCAATATCACGGCGGGGGACACCAGCAATGGGCTTCACATATTGGACCCATTTTCTTTCAGTATTATATGCATTAAGTTTATCTTTAGGAAAATATATGTTCATCATGTTCATAGGTTAAGATTACTGAATTCTCTCCCCAAAGCTTTCCATGTTACTCTCCTAAGAATAGATGAGAAAATAATGACTACATATATATTAATGGAAAAAAGTAACTGTGCTTCATATAAAGTTCAATGAAAGTACATTCATTCTGGAAATAAATAATGCATCTTTCAATACATATTTGTGAAGACATCTCCGTGACTTGTGTATATCCCAATTTCCACATGCATGTTAATGCATGGTGATGAATTTGGATGTTTGCTTGTTTGTTGGGAGCATGATGCTCACACACATGTTTATTTAATGTGAACAGCACACAATGATTGTTTAGCTATCAGGAAACATAACGTCTATGCTCCATGGGTATGCTGCAAACAGGAATTGCACAAAATAAAGTTGCCAGACACTTTAATGTCCATCGAAACACAATATGATCTCTTTGGAAGAAGAGCAACATCAACAAGACAACTGTCTTTGGGTTGTACATCTGTGGAATCGATACCAAACTGCCACATTAACACCTTACACAATTCTGGGGTTGTGACCAATTAGTGGCAGAACTGCATGCAAACGGTTGAGGGAGCACAACATCAGGCCCCAACAACAACATTGAGACATGTTTCATCTGGACAGCTCTGATGCATTACTAAGTGTTGTCAGTTTGGGGATGGAAGTGTAGTGGTATTGAGTAGCATCACAGCTCATTGGAGAACATAACTCATCATTGTTGGTAGCAATTTGAATGGCATATGCTACCGGGATGACATCGTTGGCAATCATGTTCTACCCTTTGTGCTAATGCATGGACATAACGTCATGTTGCAGCAGGATAGTTCCCGCTCACACATTGTTGACTTTTTGAGGCAGCATAACATTGCTGTGGCCACCTGTTCTCCAGACCTATAGAACATGTGTGGGATGAGATGGTGATATGAATACAACAGGACCAGGACCAGGAGGTAATGCCTGCTCAGTTGGGCCAATTGCGACATTTGGAACAACATCTACCCCCCCCCCCCCCCCCCCCCCCTCACACACACACACACACACACACACACACACACACACACACACACACACACACACACACACACACACACACACACACACACACACACACACACACACACACACATTTTTCAATCATCTGGTGTCTTCAAAGTGCTGCTGCTGCTGCTGCATCACCTGTATCAACGCAAATGGTGGTTAGTTGTTCTCTCTGTTCCCTGTGATCAGGAAGGCAGGAAGGGGTTTTGGTAATGAATTTTTTTGAAAAACATTGGTCAATCGAATGACCAAATACTATGTTTTTATTTTCAGTAACATAACATTTACACCACTTTATATGAAGTACAGTTACTTTTTTCCTTTACTATTCTATACATATATACCATGCTTTATTCTGTCAGTACTTTGTGAAAATATTTCTCCTATTCTTTGTTGCAGAAACTTTTGTATAAGAATGTCTTCCCTGTTCTTTGTGCTGATTGCAAGACCTCTGAGAACATTGTGTATGCCTTACCTGCCCTGCTCACTATGATAGATTTTGCCCCTCGAGATGATTATATGGACATCATCCTACCTCAGTTCAGGTCCATTCTCAGCTCAACTAAGCCTGTTCTGGTAAGTCTTTATTTGACCTCTTTTACATAATATTCCAGAAGTAAAATTTCAGGAAATATTCTTTGTCATATTATCCTGTTTGGATGACAGTTGAGAGTAGGTTCTCAGCAACCCCTACTTTTACTGATTGCCACTGTGTGTGACCTGTCTTTGGAGCATGCTGTACCATGGTGACATTGCATTGAATGTTGCTCATGTTCTCATTCAATGGTATGCCTGGCCAACACCAATGATATACTGGTCTCTGGGATAGCCAGGATTTTGTTGAGTACAATGTTTAGCATTCATTCACTCTCTATCTCTCTTTTATATCCCCTAGGATAGTGTTTTTACAGAATGTGTTGCAAGTACCCCATGAAAGAAGTAAAACACTTATCATTAAGCTTGGTAAATATCTTCTCTGGGATAAAAGCAGTCCATTTTGAAAATCTGACTATATCATGAGCATGTGTTTTTAAACCACTATCAAACCATAGTGATACACTGTGTTCCCGAGGAAGGTGAGCACACCCTGCTACCATCACATGTGGCACCAGTCACAAACACATGCAAAGGCAAGTCACAAGGAATTACATCAGATATCATTTTGTCACTGATTCATCATATTTGGAAATGTCCTGTACATGTCCACCATAATACATTTTGAAAGCTTTACTTAGGCATTGAATGTGAAAATATATAAAGATGTGAAATATATTTATTCATATATATTTCAACACAAGGGAAAATTGAAGAAACTTTGAATATTTTTTTGTACATCTGAATTTTTATGCACATATCTAAATATGATTTTAATTTCTATGAAAGCAAAACCCAATTGCATCCTTGCCAGAAATCCTTTATTTCAGTAAAAAATCTTCATATATTCAAAAGAAGTCTTCTTCCCTGACAACTATCTATAACTGGTTGAGATATTTATAGTATCTCCCATCCTGAGACTCCCTCAGCTGCAGGTTAATGGGGTGGGGAGTATCAGGTTACTTAAAACAGATGCACACCATGGGAGCTTATAGACCTACTGTGGCTGTGGTAGGCCAGTGTTTGTCCGTTACAAGAATTAAAGTCTACACCACCCAGTACATGTTCCTCTCAGGTTCTGTAGGTAGATGTGTGGACCAGCTTGAGTCTGGAAGACAGGACTTGAGAGTCAACATGTGCCAATCACTAACAGCTGAAAGTACACCACTGAATGCAGTCGAGGACGCCCATTAGCATTTGGGTCCTTTGCGGAAGATCCAGGTTTTCCACAGCTGAGACAGACTGGACAGTCACATTTCGACAGTAAGAAATTACACTGATGGATGGGTTTGATGTATATGTTTGTCATCCCAACAGTCAGAACGGATGGGACAGTCATGGTCCGACAGAGAAATTACACCACTAGATGTGGTTGAGGTACATCTGGCCAGATGGTCATTGACATTGTGTATATCTGATTTCCCACAGCCTAGTCGGATGGAATGGACCAGACAGTCTTGGCCCGACCATAAAGGTTACCTCACCACTGATTTGGAGTCAGGGATGGCTTCTGGACTGAATCCATGGATGATGAAGAAAGATAGGACTGCAACCATCCCAGCAGTCTGAGGCAGTTAGATGTTGGTTCAACAGTTTATGTTTTACCCATCACTGGTTTGTGAAGGAGAAGGTGGCTGGGATGCCCGCGGACCCAATGAAGAACGCCCATTGGCCACAGGTATAGGTAGAAGAGAGCCACTTGAAGTTTCGGATCCACAAGGATGGGTCTTCTTGTACTTTCCAAGAGAGCGTACACTGCTGGTTGGGGTTGAGGTTGGTCGATAGCCTTCGGATCAACAGATGACACATAGCATCCCTACAGCCAGAACTGTATTTATCAGTTGATATCAGAGTTTGTCCAGGGTGATGGCGGACTATTGTACAAACATATGTTCTATTAGAAACCGCAAAAGTTAATTAGACAGAATTGTCTCCCCGGACAAGTCTCAACTTCCATGTTGTAACATTTGAAACATAGCAGATGATGAATTTGTGATGCTTTTTTATGGATAACTACTGTAAAGTAATAACTAAAATTAAACTATTCTTATGTTCAGGGACAAGTGGGTGTCATGGGATAAAAATGATATGTCTTTGTAATTTTGTGGCAAAATAAGAAACTAAATACCCTCTTTGTGGAGCATATGCTGCCACAACTGTTCTCACAGCATACAAAAAGATAAATTTCTCTTTTTCAAGGAGGTTACTGATTTTGTCATATTTATTGTTATAATTATTTTATATGTAATTCCTATGCTGCTACTGTTATATTGCACAGTGGTACTTGTTGTGACTATTGATGTTTATGCTGCTGCAAAATGGAAGCTGATGGAGATGAAATATGTTCTGTGTATATATGAAAGAGAATGTCAACAACTGTAAAGGGAGAAGAATGTATTATGTTTTCACTTGAACATGGTTGTTAAAACCCTAATAAATGTGATCTTCATAACTTTAATTCATTTACCGAGTTTGTACTCACTGAACATGTTGATCATTTCATATTAAATTTGTTTCCTTTTGTGATGTGAGGTGATTGCAAATTACACAAAACAACAATGTAATTAATTGAATAAGTTCTTGCTTTAAATTCAGTCTTTATTCATTCAGTATCACTTTGTGATGAGAGGTGCTTGCAAACTGCCCAAATAACCGCTTAATTAACCAAATACCTTGTCACTCTAAATTCAGTCTTTAGTCATTCAGTATAAATTTGTGATGTTGAATACAGTGTCAATTATTGGTCACACAACTGTTCATAAAATAATCTGTCTGTCTGTCAGTCTGCCACACAGACAGACAGATTATTTTATGAACAGGTTAAAAGATATATACATGTTCACAGTCAGACACTAATATATACAGTTTGGAACAATAACTTTCTTGACATGAAAGTAAAAATATCTGTTTAAAATATGCACATCTAAAATTCACTAAATGTAAGGCACTATTTAATATATAACTGAAAGCAGTGATACTGGCTCCAAATAAATTCATCATGGACCTAGGTGATTAGCATCAAGGCCTTTTCAGCTCTGGTCTTATTAAGTGACTTAAAAATGTGCATTACATTTGAGCTAGAAACAGAAAGTATTGTGTCTAGTTCACTTTATACTGAAGTTCTCATTCCTTCCAGTTGTGATTTTGTCACCTAAGTAGAAACTTAAACTGCCTTCAGCAGATAATGAAGTATCTGAAACTTTGTCATCAGAACTTCTGATCTGTTGACATCAGATCCAGTGACAATGTTTATATTCACTGCAGCTTTAATCACTTTTCCAAACATTTAGTGTCAACGGTCAAGAACAAGAAATTGATTGAATTTGTATAATGATATTGTTTAAGTGATTTCTTAAATTATAAGGAGAAAAAACAGATAATGGTTGTTTGTGTTTTTATGACAAGTCAGTGGGTTACTTCGCGTCATGTATTGACCTACTTTAGCTATTTCATTACTGAAAACTAAAAAAACCAGCAAATGTGCTAAAAACCTTCAAAATTTGGGATCAGGGAATCTGTCAGCCAAGTAAAATATATACACCTCACTTTGAAAATTAATAAGATGTTTTACATGTCATTTCATGTATGTTTAATCTTACCAAAAAGACATAGCCAATAATGTTAATAAAAATCATGTCTTTGAGAGGTTTACAGACACACACCTTTCGGAAAATACAGTGGGTAATAAAAGTTTTAATACTGCTAACAACAGTCTGAGTTAATGTCAAGTCATAACATTCAACCAAATGACACGAAACCTTCCCCATTCAGGTCTGTTGGTACAAAATGCAGCTGTTTTATCTGTGTTAATTTCACCTTTAAGTAAAGAAAGAATAAATACTGTCAGAACATGATGGACAGAGAACACACAGTTGGAAGCCAATGAGACATGAAGCCGATTAAACATGATAAGTTCACATAGGTGTGGTGGTTATTGCTTAATAAGTACATAGTAGGAGGATGGGATAAAATACTTTGATCTCTATTGAAAGATGGCTTGTAGCGGAAACTGTGGACTGCTTCTGTTAGTTTTTTTTTTAGTGAAGTCATGGAGGTTATTCGAGAGGATTTGGATGTTTTCCCAATCACAACATCAACTGGGAAAACATTCAAATCCTTTCCAACAACTTCCATGACTTCACTAAAAGAAAACGAACAGAAGCAGTCCACAAGTTTAACAAGATGCCTCTATCTTTAGTTGTAGAATAGGTTGTTGTGTAGCTGGAGGGGGGAGAAATTAGGATGTAAGTAGAATAGTACGTATGAAAAGAAATGTCACCCCAAGTAACATTGCATAGAATTTAACATTACCTTGTGCGGAAAAATGAAATTTGATGATTAAAAAAACAAAGCAGATGACAATAAAACAGATCGCCTGGCAACGGCCATGGTAACCTGATGCATGTGAGTTCTGTGCAAATTGAAATGCACATGCGTTCCCCGATTTCTTGCCCTATAAAAATCCAGCCAGATCGGATAACATTCATTCGGTATTGAATTGATAACACATGCCAAGATTGACAAGAAATCAGCGACACCAAGCCCTTCAATGATTGCAAGCTGGACAAACCGCCCGGCAAGTAGCCAATGCATTTCAAGTCCACGTAAAGACCATATACAGGCTCCAGCGATGGTACCAGACCAACAACACTACAGATAACCGACCACGTAGTGGAAGACCAAGGGTTACCATCCAACGTCAGGATCGTCAGATTGTCCGACAGCATCTTCAAGATCACTTTGTTACTGTTGTGGAAACTGCTCGACAGACCATGGGGACACATCACCGACACATTAGTACAGACACCTCCACTGTCTCGGGCCACACAGAGGACCCATTCTGACACCACGTCATCGCCGGGACCATCTTCAGTGGGCAACACAGCACCAACATTGGTGCCACCAGCATTGGAGAAGAGTCCTCTTCTCAGACGAGAGCCGTTACTGTATCTCAACAGCAAATGGCAGAGAGAGTCTGGCGACTACGTGGGGAACGTTATTCGGATGCTTGTCTTGTTGAGGGAGACTCGTGGGGTGGTCTGCACATCATGGTGTTGGATGGAATTGTCCTGCACAGAGGGTCGGCCCTGTGGTCTTCCAGGACATTGGTCCAGAGAGAGGCAATGGTGTCACAGCAGCTCGGTACATTGATCAAGTCTTGAGACCACACGCCAGACCTCATTTGGCACGTCGCCGCAACCACGAGTTTCAGCATGATAACGCCCATGCCCACACTGCAAGAGCAATGAGAGGCTTCCTCCAGCAGAATGGCATCAGTGGCCTGCCCTCAGTCCTGATTTAAATCCCATTGAGCACCTGTGGGATGAGATTCAAAGATGGCTGAATGACGTCCAACCACTTTTGTTATTTATTAAAAATTCATTATATTTTCAAGAAGCCTTTTTGTCTTTATTCACCTGTCTAATGCAAGAACCATACTACAGAGTATCACATGAGTGTTCCAGCTGGCTGACTCACGGTTAAACACAAAAATTTATCATCTTAATGAACACAATGCAAAGAAAAATGAGTGGGCAGTGGGATTCAATCGAGACACTCCGCAGAGCCAGTGAACTCTGCTGTCACTGGGCCACCTCAGGCAAGGCGTGCCTATTACATACACAACACAGGTCTCACACAATTAATGAAATGAATGCGTATATTCTGTACCTGGCTGTTGGTAATACCCAATCAGCTTGCAGGCCTTGCCATCCATGCTAATTAAGCCACACCTCCTCGTTAGCACTTTTAAGATCCGTTTGGGTTGTTACAAATACAGACAAGTACTCAAAGTTTACGTTTACACACTTGTTGTCTTGGCCATCATATTGTACATCATACTGGCTACATAATTGCTACTGTAAACATTTATTACTATTTTTCAAATACTTGCACTTCAAACTAAAAATGCTTTGCATGTTTGTAGGCAACAGTATTTCATTTTGAACTAACTGCATATAAAACTTGCAAAGACGCTCCTTAAACTAAAAGTGTTTTGCATGTTTGTAGGCAACAGTGTACATTTTGAACAAACTGGATATAATACTTGCAAAGACGCCTTTGGAAGAGATCAGAACAGACGTCCTTCCCATGGTTTTCAATACCTTGGATTCAACATCCTTGCAGGCTCAGGTAAGTGGCAACTCAAATTGGTTTAGAAATTATTTTTATCAGATTGGGTCCAGAATCATGCAGGCCCCATTTGCATTCATTTCCTGTTAATGAGGAATGACAAAACCACTTCAAGTGAGTTTAATGATAGACAGTTTAATCTGTGTAAAGTATGCCACTATGATCACCCATCCATCAGCTCCTACAGACTAGCATTGTTTGTACATGCATTCAGAGCATCACTCATTACCCATACAGATTAATTTCTTGGTTTTAAGAATAGATCCAGGACACTGTGAAAATATTTATTCCCTCAGTCAGTTAACGTATGTACATACGCCATGAAACAATATGCTATACAATAAATACTGTATCACACAAAGTCAATACTTTGAAACATGTCAGTTAGGTGTTCTACAGTTAAGACCGCTAATGAGCTGAAAGTACAATTGATTTATAGGGATGAAAACTTCTTGAACAACTCAGGAAAGCATTTTGCATCAACGTCTCGGAGCAGAATGCAAGTCCAATTCACTAAATATGATTCAAGGTACAAGGGGCGTTCAATAAGTTTTGCAACTTCAATATAAGACCAAGTGGCAGAATATCTCTTGCAGTTTTATTTTTCAATATAATCTCCATTCACCTCAATACACTTATTCCATTTGTCCTTTAAGCTTTTTAATACCACTTTTATAGAAATCCGTAGATTTGCCCTCTAACCATGCCTCTGTGGCAGCCTTTAAGTCCTTGTCATCCTTGAAGCGTCTTCCACGTAGGGCAGATTTCATTTGCCGGAACAGGAAATAGTCACTAGGGGCTAAGTCTGGGCTTTAGGGTGGGTGATTTAACTCTTCGAATCCATATCCACATATGGCAACCTGTGCAATTCTCGACTTGTGAAACGGAGCGTTGTCATGCAAAAGTAGAACACCACATGTTAACATCCCACTGCATTTCTGGTGAATAGATTTTTGCATTTCATTCATTACATTACCATAATACTGTCCATTGATTGTAGTTTTTGGTGGCATGTAATCAATCAGTAATATGCCTCTTACATCCCAAAATATGGTAGCCATTACCTTGCCAGCCGATGGTTGAGTGCGAAACTTCCTCGGAGTCGGAGAATTGGGGTGCTTCCATTGCATGGATTCCAATTTAGTTTCTGGGTCAATGTTTCATCACCTGTCACTAGACGAGAAAGAAATCCGGCTTCATTAGCAGTATAGACATCCAGGTGGTCTCGACAACTTTTAGTTCTCTGATGGCGATCTTGAGCTCTGAGGTTTCTAGGTACCCATCTTGCAGATACCTTGGACATACCAAGGTGCTCATGAATAATGGTTCCAACAGTTCCAACAGATATTTGGAATTCCCTAGAAAGTTCAGATACTTTCACTTGTCGGTCAGACAAAATTCTTCTTTCTAGGGCAGCAATGGTTTCCGGTTGGGTGGCATCTGAAGGCCTTCCTGACCTTGGGTCATCGTCTATGGACTCCCTACCCCTTTTAAACTGTAGAGACCAACGGCAAACTGTGGAATAGTCAGGAACATCCTTACCATCACTTTACACATGTGATCATGGATTTCCTTTGCTTTTCATCCCTCCTTGGTAAGGAACTTTATTACAGTGCATTGTTCATGTTTGAGAGAATCCATGATTGTGACCACCCTTAGGTGAATGAAGCCATCACATCTAACTTATTGTTGTGTCTCGAACTTGTTATGACACGTGTCAACCTGATGTTTATGACTAGTGTCACACCTGCCACAAGTTGACATTGTTTGTGTAAACACAAATGCCCAAGTTGCAAACCTTATTGAACACCCCTCGTATCATCCAAACAAATACACAAAGTAGTTCCTACCCAGCTATGACACTTTGGTGCAAATATCACCAGCCACACATGTTATCGTTCAATCAAATATTCAAACACAGGTAGAGAAATTTGAAAAACATAAATATATTAAGTAAGTAATATATATGGTTATAACATTGGTTATATTATGGGTTATGTACTATATGGTTATATAATGGGTTATATACTATATTGTTATATTATGGGTTATAATCTATATGGTTGGTTATATAATGGGTTATATGATATGCTATATGGTTATATTATGGGTTATATACTGAATAACTGGGTTATTGTTGTTAGAATCTATATGGCCATATTATGAGTTATTGTTCCCATACAGGAATACAGGAGAGGTTGATTTTATAGCATGTATGTCAACATGTTGGTTTCTTTGAAATTTCAAGCCACACAGTTACCGAAACGAAACATACAAATCATGTGCGTGAAATGTTGATGCTAATCTTTTCCAGCAATAAGAGATACTTCAAAATCGTCTTGCTATTCTGAGACTTAATCACTTTTTGTAATGTAGATAACCCATGAAATTTGTTCATTTTGTTTTTAAAAGAGCTAAAAATGTTTTGGGGAAATATATATTTCATTTTGCTAAAGTTAACTGGTCTATATTTTGTAAGAATAAACTATTGCGCATTGAGCGATTAACTCCTTTAGCTATAGGCGTAGTACAGAGCTTTATTACTTGCCAGTGAAAAGATCACCCGTTTAATAAACATACAGCTGTATAACACATTGTGTAATACCAAAACACGTGCTTATGTACTCTCGGAACACGTTTCACGAACAAATATTGAAAGCTCTCAACATCCCTTTGCGTATTCAACGACATTGCGTGTGGAGTTGATAGATCACTGAGAGGAGCTTATGCACACTCGATGACCCCAGCAACCTAGTTGCTAGGCTGACGTCACATGGCATTGTTTCGCCGAAGGATCTTGCAACAAAATTCCACAAATTACATCATCGGGTATTGTGACATGATTATAAACTTTGAGGTGCAAGGCCACGTTCCACAAGCCGATCGTAAGTGTAGCGCAACGACAGCTGTTGGTCTAAGTTAAAGTATGTGAGTTGCAATAACCTAACACTACGATAATTTTGTGGAACGGACGCCTGAATTCTAAAGGTGGGCCGTTGTATGGTATTAAATTCATATGTTTCAACTTTTGACGTGTTTGAAGTATTATTGTGTTAAACTCAATTGGATTATGCCATGGATCGTATAGGTGTCAGCCTATTCATACTCAACAGTATAATTCTAAAACAATTATAAATGGCAAGTAATAAATAAAATACTCGTGAATAGTTGTGGTATCTGACTCGCTTTCGCTCGTCAGATACCACAACTAGTAACTCATTTCATAAAATTGGTATTACACGGGAGCTCGTTTAGTATTCTATATTTATCATGCACTGACCTTGCAATGCTGTACATCTTATCTTATTGAAGCTGTATTACTGAGAGTGAGTGATTATCTCCCTTACCTAAACAGCTCTATTGCACACTACCTTTGCAATGTATCGTATGTTATTCAGGCAGCCATCGAAAAAGGTTCCAGGGAGGAATTTAGGTCAAGCCTGTCACTCGCACTCAATCTTTCAACTTCACATTGCTATTGCAACATATTGTTCAACAGGATTAAATACCAGGCTTCTATAGAGTATGTCTTTGTTAAATAAACAACACATGTAAAACAACAGGTTTGTTATGAGAAATGTGTAATTGGTTGTCTTCATAATCACATGTATGTCCCTTGCTGTGCATGGTTGAGCACAGTATTGTTTCAAATAGTTCACTGTATGTAATGTATGATTCATACCGTTTCATGCGGCGGTTTATGGTTCTGCATGGTTTATTGCTTTGACAGTTGTTTTAACTTCCGGCAGAGATTATACACCCGTATATGTTCTTTGCTTATGGATACATAAGAAATCAACAGGTTGGTCTGTAGTTTTCAATCATTTTCCTGAATGGTAATATGGTTGCATGATATCTTCACAATATATGGGTTGAACATAGTAACATTCTTCTAAACATACTTCAAATCTAAACCGAAAGTAATCACAACACAAACCCAGTTAACCAAACGGAACTGTACACAAGAGTGAGTGAGGGAGTTGGGTTTAACACCAATGAATAGTATTCCGTGTCCGTGTCAGTGATGCAGGTCTTAGACGTTCACTGCTTTGGTGAAACCAATGAGCACAGGTTTTGTGCTGACAACAAAATCTGGGCGAACCGAGATTCAAACACACTGTCATAGGTTTCTGGCTTGCTCAAGGGACACAACTCTGCATAGCAAATTGCAGCGACTTTGGCGACTGGGCCAACAGTGCCCCTGTACACAACTTTAAGAAACTATCATACAGCAAAGATGTTTTAGATGAAATATGTATTGCGGAACATTCCATGAAGAAACAGAGGCAATATTACACTATCACAAACTACAAAATACATGCACTATAAACGACAATTAAAAAACACAAAGGAGGTACATTATAACAATTCTATTTCAAAACAAGTGTATTATAATGATATGGAAACAATATGAGAATTGAGCAAAACTATGGTAATGTTGTACATACAAGGAATTTGTTTGTAATTGTTGATATGATAACTGATCTTGGAAGTTGTTTCTGGATAACTGTTAGTAAAATTATGAAGACCTGTTCCTTTTAACAGAGTGTACCAAATTCTTTATCGTGATTGAGGGTTATTGTTCATCTTCTGAGACATCACATGTTTCACAGAGACGTTGTTCCTATGGGATTGGTGTTTTTGTATATCTACAAATTTTTCAGTTTTTAGTTTGTGATTACTTAAACAAAGTTTTGAGAAAAGTGACCTATGACCTTTGTTTTCATAATATGTAAGATAATTCTCAGTATTTATAGACGACTTGACCAAACTGTATGTTCTTAACTTGCTGTTAGATAAATAGGGATCCCTTAATAATTTTGTGAATTTTTACATTTGAACTGAAGTTTATTTACAGTGGATTCATTACATTTTTTGTGTGTATACTATTCAAAAAGTTTGTTTTATTTACCCCAACCAACATTTTGACCAGAAATATTGATATTTGCTGCAAAAGCATGTTTTGGAATTTTGGAATGACATTTGTTGTGTTATCTATATAGGACTTGAAATCATTTTTTTTATATTAGTACTAACAGTGGCTATGTATCAAGTTCTGCCTGACAGGCCCAGTTTTCTAGCCTGGGTTTTCTTTGTGCTGACCATTTAAAGACACTGTTTCTTTTTTTGTGCTTTCCAAAGATAACTACATTAATAACAACCAATTTGTACTTAACACCAATTCTCTCCTCCCATAACTTACACTTCCTTCCTCTGCATATAGCATTAAATTGCGGGTAACAATTGATGCTCTGCAGCAATCTCGACATGGATACTATATGGTTATATTATGGACTATAAACTATATGGTTATATTATTGGTGGTATACTATGTGGTTATATTACGGGTTATATACTATATGGTTATATTATGGGTTATATACTATACGGTAATGTTATGGTTATATATATTGTTGGTAACACTATGGCAGATGCTGCCGCAAAAGCAGCACACATCAAATCTGTGACACCACTTCATTTACCGTACAGTGATTATAAACCTTTAATTAGATCTTACATCCGTGATCTGATACAAAAGAAGTGGGACACCCAAGTAGGTATCAATGAATTACATGAAATTAAACCAAATATTGGTTACACCTACTTGGGTTGTCAGTCGAGATTTGAAGAGATCATTATGCGACGATGTCATATTGAACACTCGAGATATACACATGAGTATATATTAAAAGGTGAGGATCCTCCCTTTTGTGTCCCTTGTGATGAAAGAATCACGGTCATGCATCACCTGCTTGGCTGTATTGATATTTCCATCACAAGGGATAAATATTTCAGTGTAAAAACTGTGAAGGACCTTTTTAGTAAAGTTCATTCTCATTTAATACTATGTTTTTTAAAGGAAATAGAGCTTATTCATAAATTTTGATGTAGTTACTGTATTGTTTTAAAAATTGGTAGTGCTAATTAATAACTTAGATTGTTAGTGGTTGTACCCTCGAGGGGGGTTGAAGTAGCGTAAAATTATAGCCCCCCTAATGTATGTAAGTCCCATATCATTTGAAGTATTTTTCTGCATGCCAGGTTTTTAAACGTAGAATATTCGTCATTTGAATCTTTGGCTTAATTGGTACACTGTTGCCAGTGACTGAAGGGATGATATAAATCCTGCCCGGGTCCATGCAGGAAGCAAAGGCACTGTAAGTCCCCATGTTCCCTAGTATGGGGATCTCCCTTTATCCCGCGATATGCCAAGGAGAGGCACGGGCCACCGAGCCTTGGATGCCCATGCCTATTATCATGGAACTGTTCTAGGTGAACAATACCTTCCAAATGACGTGCTGGTTTTCTTGGGGAATTAGTCAGCAAAGAGCCAGAGTCACAGGAGACTAATCACAATTTTATTTACAAGAACAATTAACAATTTACAATATACTTAGAAAATAACTGAGGGTGCCACAGAGAGTCGGTACACACTCTGGGCTGTGGGAGAGAGGTCTGCTTGGTAAGAGAGTCAAACCCCTTCTCTGCTAGAACTTGGCTACAGTATGTATTTAATGAAAGTTTGAACAATAGAAAGGAATGTGATTGGTTGATACACGATTGGGTGTGTCCTAAGCTAAATGGATGGCTAGACAGAGGGGAATACTAAATCCTGTTAATCCTGTTGGACTGGCACTAATCTTGTTGACATATTTACTGGATGCTTTGAAAGAGATTAGGGTGTCACTATAGATGAGCTTGTGTGGGAGCTAATCCTTAATGCCCTATAGACAAGCTTGTATGGGGGCTAATCCTTAATGCACTATAGATGAGCTTGTATGGGGGCTAATCCTTAATGAGTCTTAATTGAAGTAATGTTATTCTAATATACCCTGGTAGGTGACGACAGATATACTTAAATAAATATCCTTTGTCTGGGAGATGGGATCTTGATACCTTAGGCTAGCAACCATCTAAAAAGCTATAACTGAAACTACTGATATTTTATATATGCATTTTATCTGATGATAATTATTACTTGCTAAACTATAATTAAATGAAATGGTGTATAAATATTACACCATGACAACTCATAAAAGCACTTGATGTAGATCTAATTATTATAAGATAACTTAGTATAAATGTTGTACCATGATAACTTCCCCTCCGTCTGAAAAAGTTTGGACCCCAAACGTGTAAAAATAAAAATAATGAAGGCTTAGATGGACAATGTATAAAGTTAAACTGGTAGTAGTGAATAATAATTATTATAGAGTCTCTTTGATATAAGGAAAACATAATATAAAAATGCTGTCATCAGGGAATCTGGATGTGGAGCTGGCTTGTCTTGGCACTCTGTACTGGTGGTTTTATGGGTGATGTAGGAGGCCTTGAGTTCCACATCCTGGATTGGGGTTGTAAGATAGTAAGCTGTGTCCATGGAGGTTTTACATGGAAACAAAGGAAAGAGAGTTAGCATGTTCAAATAATATGTCATATATAAATACTTCCTCAGTTTGTCTGTAATAACTAGAAAATAAAACAAATATGATAATTATGATGTAAAAGATCAGTACATAATTATTACTAAACGGTGTCATGGCCAGGAAGAATGTATTGGCGGCAAATTACAAAAGTATATCATGAGAAAAATAGTAATATCCTTCTATTTTTGGATACAATCATTAGACGAATTATATATACATATATGTGCATGTGCATATAACAAGTGCATCGATTTATTACACTAATACGGTATACAAAAGGTGTTAGAAAGGTGTATATCCTTTTTAGAATTCTTTGTTAGTTTTCGTAACTATTTGGTTTGTTTCGCTTTGATTTTCGTTTGGTTCAATGTGATAGGGTTTGGTTTATTTTGCTTCGGTACGGTTTGCTTCGCTTCGGTATGGTTTGGGTTCGATTCGCAGTATGGTTTGCTTCGCTTCGGTACGGTTTGGGTTCGATTCGCAGTATGGTTTGCTTCGCTTCGGTGCGGTTTGGGTTTTGATTCGCAGTATGGTTTGCTTCGCTTCGGTGCGGTTTGGGTTTTGATTCGCAGTACGGTTTGCTTCGCTTCGGTGCGGTTTGGGTTTCGATTCGCAGTACGGTTTGCTTCGCTTCGGTGCGGTTTGGGTTTCAATTCGCAGTATGGTTTGTTTGTGTCATTTCACTTCGCTTTTGAGATTGGTTGATCAGGTCAATGCTCCAAATTTGTTGTGATACAAATAACTCAGATGATCAGGCTGATGCTATTTGTTCTCAACTGGCGACACATAGTGAAAGGACTGGACACAAGAAAACATAACAAGATACATCTAATAGCTGTATCGTGATTTGCACCGTTTATTCAGGAGATTTTGTATTTTGATCAAGAATATGTTCAATTGGCAGCTGTCGGTATATATGGGGAGTAGATCACCGTATGGTTGAGTGGTACCACAATTTATGTAATTCGAATATGATTCACGGTAGAAAAAGGTGTTGATATTTCCAAAGTCTTTATGTGGAAAAATACCCCTTTTGGATATATAAATTGGTGCTGCCTCTGGATCATATGGAGGATTATCTTTTAGACAGCACCACTTACAGAGATCCTTCCAGCTATCATCAAGGTAGCGCTGTATGAGGTGGGGAGGAACACTTTCAAAATAGCATGTGAATTGATCAGGATTTTCTTTATATGAGACCTTGACATAGCAGTCTCCTTGAATAATTTCAATGCCCAGAACTCTTTCTATTTTATGATTTACTTTTCGTAGGTGTTTTGGAAAAAACAGATATGGTTTGACATCTAATTCTATGCATGGTTTGGTGTTGTCTTGCTTGACATTTCCTGACATTGTATTCCCTGACAGAACATTGACTGATTTATTGTCTTGTGCTGATTCCTTTTGGTCGAAAAACTTATGATTCTTCAGTGGACGTTTTCGTCGTTTTCCTGACATACTTCTTTTGAGGTGAAATTCTCTCCGAATGGAGTCTGGAATGCTGCTGCCATACTCCCATGTGTTACCTCTTTCTGGATCCTTCCATTTTACTCTGTAGTACATTTTGCCATTTGCTCTCTTGGAACTAACAATTGAGTGGATGTCCTCTGGATTGAAGACCTGAGGGATATCCTTGGTTTGATTACCTGATGTTGGACTTGGAGGTTGTACCTGGCTGTCGTCGGGTTGTTTTCTGGATTTGGGCTGGTGATGCTTACTATTCACTCCTCTTTTCCCTTTGTTTACCTTTTCATTTACCTTGGTTGGAGCACTAGGACCTGGTGTGGCATGATTTTCCTTCATTGTTGCCGTGGGACTGGTAGGTTTTTCTGTTGTACTTGAAGCAGGGTTTTTCTTCTTTGTTGGGGTCTTTTGCTTCGGACTCTTGTTGCTGGAAGTACCTGCCTTTGTTTTGGAATTGACCTTCTTACCTTTCTGTTGTGGAGGTGATTGATCAGTAGCCTGGTAAGTTGAACTTGTTGATGGGGAATTGTTGCTGTCAGGCTGTGAATCACTAACTGGTTCCTCATTGTCATCCATGACTCCTGAATCTATGTTACTGGTGTCATTGAGGTATGGTTCTGGAGGATACTGTGGACGATCAGCAGGATCAAAATATGGCTTCAGACGGTTGGCATGGACCAGTGGTTTTTGTATTTTGTCGTCAGAACTTCGGCGTAGTTTGTAGGTATAATTTGGACCTGTATGGACGATATAATAGCTACCATACCACTTTTTGGTTAATTTGTTGGAAAGGCCTTTTTCAACTTTTTGACAGTAAAGCCAAACTCTTTGACCTGGGGCGAATTCTGGTTCTTTAGCTTTTCTATTATATTGTTCTGAATACACCTCCTTAGCCCGAGCAGTGTTTTCAGCTGCGATTGTTCTAGTGATTTCAAGCTCCTCAAGCAAATTGGAAAGATAACTTTTGTTATTGTGGCCTAAATTTTCTTTTGGAATTAATGCTACATCTTGTGGAGCTCTCATTTCTCGGCCAAAAAGCATGACATATGGGGATTTTTGTGTTGATGAATTTGGGGCCATCCGATAGGCCATCATGATGCCAGGAATGAAACGGGGCCAATCATTTTGAGACTTGTTACAATAGGCTCTTAGTGACTGATTGATATAGGAATTGAGCCTTTCTACACAGCTGTTTGTTTGAGGATGGTATGGGCTGGTATGGGTAAATTTAATTGCCAAAAGTTCACAAATTGCTTTGATAAGTTTGGACATGAAGTTCTGACCTCTGTCTGAAATTAAGGTCCGTGGTGCGCCATACCGACAAAATATTTCTCTGACGAGAACATCTGCTACTTCTTTGGCTTCTTGGGTCCGAAGTGGAAAAGCTTCACACCATCTAGATGATGCATCTGTGATGACCAAAATGTACTTGTACTTATCTGGTGTTGTTGGCAGGGGACCGAGAATGTCAACGTGCCATCGGGTGAAGACCTCTTCTACAGGTAGTGGACGAAGTGGTGCCTTCTTGCCATGGTAGTGCCTCTTGGTCTGTTGACATACCTCACATGTCTGGACATAAGTGGCAATATCGCTGTACATTTTGGGCCAGTAGTACTTAGGTCTCATGGTGTTGTGCATCCTTTCTTTCCCATGGTGGCAACCGCCAAACTCTGAGTCATGATAGGATTGCAGGACTTGATTTCTGAGGGTTCTTGGGACTGCCAGCTGTTTAATGAACTTGTCTGCATGGCCTTTCTGTCTTTGTGGAACAAATCTGTATAGGATGCCTTCATCAATTTCAAAAGTAGTGGCTTCAATAAGAATCTTTTGACGATCCTTTTCATTTTGTGGAAGGACATCATCCTCTTTGTAGTCAAAGATTTGGATGAAATCTGGACAAATCCTTTGTAGGTGACATAAATTTGGATGTTCTTTTATACTTACTTCAACCAATGTGTCTTGGGTAACATCAGCATTTGTAGCATGTAATGCTGCGACAACATTAACTGGTACTGACTGATAATCCTCTTCATATTCAAAGGTGACTGACCAATGTGTTGTCTGTGTGTCTGATTCTAAGTGATTGACAATAGGTGTGCAAATATCCTCAGTCTGAGTTGTCTGTGTGACCCGTGTGGATGAATGGGTGTTTGGCAAGATTGTGGTATTGCTAGTTGATTTGCTTTGCTGAGTTGAAGTTACTGAGAAGACTGTTTTCTCAGCATCTTCTTCTGTCTGATCATTACAGTTAATATTTTCCTCATATTCCCTACGTGAGAGAGCATCGGCATTCCCATTGGCTTTGCCGCTGCGATGAACAATGTCAAAAGTGTAGGTAGAAAGTTCCAAAGACCATCGCCCTAACCTACCTGTGGCATCCTTGATGGATTTCAGCCATTTCAATGCTATATGATCAGTGTAGACTGTGAATTTGGAATTTGCAAGGTATGGACGAAAGGATCTAATGGCTTCAACTAGAGCTAAGCCTTCCTTTTCTGTAATGCTCCAGTTCTTTTCGCTGCCATGAAGAGCTCTACCACCAAAAGCTATTGGATGTTCATTATTTTTCTCGTCTTTTTGACTCAAAACAAAACCTATGCTCACATCACTGGCATCAGTTGCAAGAAGAAATTCTTTGTCAAAATTTGGATACGCCAGAACAGGTGTATTACTCATAGCATGTTTGAGGGTGTTGAATGCCTGATCACACTCAAGTGACCATTGGAACTTTGGTTTCTTTCCTACTTCTGCCTCTGAATGCTTCTTTAGCAAGGCATTCAGTGGAAGCGCTATGTGAGCGTAATTTTTCACATACTTCCTGTAGAAGTTCGTGAGACCTAAGAAGGAGCGGATCTGCTTTTGTGATTTGGGCACTGGAAAGGTTCTAATTGCTTCAATCTTTTTGTCATCAACTTGAACACCTCCACATGATAAAACATGACCCAGAAAAGAAACTTTGTCTGTTGCAAAATTGCATTTGGATGGCTTTAGTGTCAATTTTGCCTGTTTCAGATAGTAAAATACTTGCTCCAAATGCTGGAGATGCTCTTCAAAGTGTTTGCTGTAAATTATCAAATCATCAATGTAGATCAGCGCAACCTTAAAAAGCAATTTTCTTAGCACTTTGCTCATGAGCTGTTGAAAACAAAGTGGAGAATTTGTCAAACCTTGGGGCAAACGTTTGAATTGATAAAGACCTTGATGGGTGACGAAAGCAGTTTTATGCTTTGAATCTTCATGTAATGGCACTTGGAAGAAGCCATTAGCAAGGTCTAAAGTTGAGAAGATCTTAGCTTGTGCATTGGCTATGTTATCAACAACATCATCAAAAACTGGAAGAGGCCATGACATTGGTAAAGTGACAGAATTCAACTTTCTGTGGTCACAAACAAATCTAAATGAGCTATCACGTTTCTTGACTAGGATAATGGGAGCTGAATACATAGAGGTAGACTCCTCGATCAAATCATACTTCAGGAAATCATCTATAAGCTCTTCAGTGACTTTTTGGAGATGAGGGGATTGGCGATATGGTCTACACTTAACGGGTGGGTGGTCGCCAGTGTTAATGATATGCTGGTGCATGTCAGTCTTTCCTAAATCTGCAAGACTCGTTGAAAACATGTCTCTATTTTGTCCCAAGAATCTAAGTAGTCTGTGTCGTTGGTCTGGAGTCAGTTGTGTATTGGTCAAATCAAATCCTAATTCTTGTGCAATTTTAACATAATCCCTGGTGTCATTGTCTGTCTTCTCATTGTCGGTGTTAACGGTACTGATGAATGGTTGGTCAGAGCCGATTTCAAAAACAGAGTCTTTGTCAATGTAACTAAGTTTGCCTACAACTGTACCCTTGTCAAGAACTTTTTCTTCTTGGGAGGGATTCATAAGCCTAAATGTAGCAGTTTTGCTTTTCACTTTGGAAAGAGTTCTACCACCTGCTACTTCAGAATGAGCAGTGAGGGAAGCAATGGGTTCAATCAGGATGAGGGAATCCTCTTTGACCTCTGATAGTCTAACCTTGAAATGAATTTCACTCTGAGGGGGGATGTAAATCTGGTCTATTGTTTTTGCTAATCCACTAATCTCTTGCACTGAATTGGCTATGAAATTGATATATTGCCTATCTGAGGTGCTGTTGTTAAGTATCAAGGAATGACAGCTATAATCTAAGACTGCATCATTGTCATCAAGGAAGTTCTCACCTAGTATCACTGCTTCTGGTAGTGTAGGCAGAACATAGAATCTTTGAGAAAATTCCTGATCCTCAATGACAAAATCTAACACAACTGAACCTAACACTTTATGCAATTCGCCGCCAACACCTTTAACCTGTGGAAAGGGTGAGTTTCCAAGAGTAAGGTTTTCAAAAGCTGTGCTCAGAAAAGCAGACGAAATACAACAAATGGATGCCCCTGTATCTACTAAACAATTTGTTGTTTTTGTGCCAAATTTTGCCTGAATTACACTTTTGGCAAGGGGCGTAACTAAAGACACTGTTGGAATTTCACTTTCAAAGTTACTTTCCATA
The DNA here is from genome assembly GCF_022045235.1 of Haliotis cracherodii. Taxonomy (NCBI): domain Eukaryota; kingdom Metazoa; phylum Mollusca; class Gastropoda; order Lepetellida; family Haliotidae; genus Haliotis; species Haliotis cracherodii. The sequence goes on along the minus strand of NW_027266297.1, from coordinate 50,787,571 downwards.
CCAGACTCCATATTTGCCATGACACCTATTAGTATGTACCGTACTAAATTAAAGAAAGACAAGTAATCAACAATGTAGTACTTACAATATTTGAAGACTTTTTCTTTCGTTGTTGGTGTCTTTGCAGGAGTTGGTTGTCTTTAATCCAGTGTTGAGGTCAGAGGTAGATGCAGCTTGCTTGTTATTCCATCAGATGATCACGGTTGGACATGTCCTCCAATGGGTTCTTGTAGTTGGTTGTAGTTAGTTCCTGGACTCCGTGGTTCCGAAAACGATGATTCTCCGCCAAATTATCATGGAACTGTTCTAGGTGAACAATACCTTCCAAATGACGTGCTGGTTTTCTTGGGGAATTAGTCAGCAAAGAGCCAGAGTCACAGGAGACTAATCACAATTTTATTTACAAGAACAATTAACAATTTACAATATACTTAGAAAATAACTGAGGGTGCCACAGAGAGTCGGTACACACTCTGGGCTGTGGGAGAGAGGTCTGCTTGGTAAGAGAGTCAAACCCCTTCTCTGCTAGAACTTGGCTACAGTATGTATTTAATGAAAGTTTGAACAATAGAAAGGAATGTGATTGGTTGATACACGATTGGGTGTGTCCTAAGCTAAATGGATGGCTAGACAGAGGGGAATACTAAATCCTGTTAATCCTGTTGGACTGGCACTAATCTTGTTGACATATTTACTGGATGCTTTGAAAGAGATTAGGGTGTCACTATAGATGAGCTTGTGTGGGAGCTAATCCTTAATGCCCTATAGACAAGCTTGTATGGGGGCTAATCCTTAATGCACTATAGACGAGCTTGTATGGGGGCTAATCCTTAATGAGTCTTAATTGAAGTAATGTTATTCTAATATACCCTGGTAGGTGACGACAGATATACTTAAATAAATATCCTTTGTCTGGGAGATGGGATCTTGATACCTTAGGCTAGCAACCATCTAAAAAGCTATAACTGAAACTACTGATATTTTATATATGCATTTTATCTGATGATAATTATTACTTGCTAAACTATAATTAAATGAAATGGTGTATAAATATTACACCATGACAACTCATAAAAGCACTTGATGTAGATCTAATTATTATAAGATAACTTAGTATAAATGTTGTACCATGATACCTATAATAAAAACAGAAGATGAAATTGGGTTAAATGGCCAAGGGTGTGCAGGTACTAGTGGTGCCAGGAATGAAACGGGGCCAATCATTTTGAGACTTGTTACAATAGGCTCTTAGTGACTGATTGATATAGGAATTGAGCCTTTCTACACAGCTGTTTGTTTGAGGATGGTATGGGCTGGTATGGGTAAATTTAATTGCCAAAAGTTCACAAATTGCTTTGATAAGTTTGGACATGAAGTTCTGACCTCTGTCTGAAATTAAGGTCCGTGGTGCGCCATACCGACAAAATATTTCTCTGACGAGAACATCTGCTACTTCTTTGGCTTCTTGGGTCCGAAGTGGAAAAGCTTCACACCATCTAGATGATGCATCTGTGATGACCAAAATGTACTTGTACTTATCTGGTGTTGTTGGCAGGGGACCGAGAATGTCAACGTGCCATCGGGTGAAGACCTCTTCTACAGGTAGTGGACGAAGTGGTGCCTTCTTGCCATGGTAGTGCCTCTTGGTCTGTTGACATACCTCACATGTCTGGACATAAGTGGCAATATCGCTGTACATTTTGGGCCAGTAGTACTTAGGTCTCATGGTGTTGTGCATCCTTTCTTTCCCATGGTGGCAACCGCCAAACTCTGAGTCATGATAGGATTGCAGGACTTGATTTCTGAGGGTTCTTGGGACTGCCAGCTGTTTAATGAACTTGTCTGCATGGCCTTTCTGTCTTTGTGGAACAAATCTGTATAGGATGCCTTCATCAATTTCAAAAGTAGTGGCTTCAATAAGAATCTTTTGACGATCCTTTTCATTTTGTGGAAGGACATCATCCTCTTTGTAGTCAAAGATTTGGATGAAATCTGGACAAATCCTTTGTAGGTGACATAAATTTGGATGTTCTTTTATACTTACTTCAACCAATGTGTCTTGGGTAACATCAGCATTTGTAGCATGTAATGCTGCGACAACATTAACTGGTACTGACTGATAATCCTCTTCATATTCAAAGGTGACTGACCAATGTGTTGTCTGTGTGTCTGATTCTAAGTGATTGACAATAGGTGTGCAAATATCCTCAGTCTGAGTTGTCTGTGTGACCCGTGTGGATGAATGGGTGTTTGGCAAGATTGTGGTATTGCTAGTTGATTTGCTTTGCTGAGTTGAAGTTACTGAGAAGACTGTTTTCTCAGCATCTTCTTCTGTCTGATCATTACAGTTAATATTTTCCTCATATTCCCTACGTGAGAGAGCATCGGCATTCCCATTGGCTTTGCCGCTGCGATGAACAATGTCAAAAGTGTAGGTAGAAAGTTCCAAAGACCATCGCCCTAACCTACCTGTGGCATCCTTGATGGATTTCAGCCATTTCAATGCTATATGATCAGTGTAGACTGTGAATTTGGAATTTGCAAGGTATGGACGAAAGGATCTAATGGCTTCAACTAGAGCTAAGCCTTCCTTTTCTGTAATGCTCCAGTTCTTTTCGCTGCCATGAAGAGCTCTACCACCAAAAGCTATTGGATGTTCATTATTTTTCTCGTCTTTTTGACTCAAAACAAAACCTATGCTCACATCACTGGCATCAGTTGCAAGAAGAAATTCTTTGTCAAAATTTGGATACGCCAGAACAGGTGTATTACTCATAGCATGTTTGAGGGTGTTGAATGCCTGATCACACTCAAGTGACCATTGGAACTTTGGTTTCTTTCCTACTTCTGCCTCTGAATGCTTCTTTAGCAAGGCATTCAGTGGAAGCGCTATGTGAGCGTAATTTTTCACATACTTCCTGTAGAAGTTCGTGAGACCTAAGAAGGAGCGGATCTGCTTTTGTGATTTGGGCACTGGAAAGGTTCTAATTGCTTCAATCTTTTTGTCATCAACTTGAACACCTCCACATGATAAAACATGACCCAGAAAAGAAACTTTGTCTGTTGCAAAATTGCATTTGGATGGCTTTAGTGTCAATTTTGCCTGTTTCAGATAGTAAAATACTTGCTCCAAATGCTGGAGATGCTCTTCAAAGTGTTTGCTGTAAATTATCAAATCATCAATGTAGATCAGCGCAACCTTAAAAAGCAATTTTCTTAGCACTTTGCTCATGAGCTGTTGAAAACAAAGTGGAGAATTTGTCAAACCTTGGGGCAAACGTTTGAATTGATAAAGACCTTGATGGGTGACGAAAGCAGTTTTATGCTTTGAATCTTCATGTAATGGCACTTGGAAGAAGCCATTAGCAAGGTCTAAAGTTGAGAAGATCTTAGCTTGTGCATTGGCTATGTTATCAACAACATCATCAAAAACTGGAAGAGGCCATGACATTGGTAAAGTGACAGAATTCAACTTTCTGTGGTCACAAACAAATCTAAATGAGCTATCACGTTTCTTGACTAGGATAATGGGAGCTGAATACATAGAGGTAGACTCCTCGATCAAATCATACTTCAGGAAATCATCTATAAGCTCTTCAGTGACTTTTTGGAGATGAGGGGATTGGCGATATGGTCTACACTTAACGGGTGGGTGGTCGCCAGTGTTAATGATATGCTGGTGCATGTCAGTCTTTCCTAAATCTGCAAGACTCGTTGAAAACATGTCTCTATTTTGTCCCAAGAATCTAAGTAGTCTGTGTCGTTGGTCTGGAGTCAGTTGTGTATTGGTCAAATCAAATCCTAATTCTTGTGCAATTTTAACATAATCCCTGGTGTCATTGTCTGTCTTCTCATTGTCGGTGTTAACGGTACTGATGAATGGTTGGTCAGAGCCGATTTCAAAAACAGAGTCTTTGTCAATGTAACTAAGTTTGCCTACAACTGTACCCTTGTCAAGAACTTTTTCTTCTTGGGAGGGATTCATAAGCCTAAATGTAGCAGTTTTGCTTTTCACTTTGGAAAGAGTTCTACCACCTGCTACTTCAGAATGAGCAGTGAGGGAAGCAATGGGTTCAATCAGGATGAGGGAATCCTCTTTGACCTCTGATAGTCTAACCTTGAAATGAATTTCACTCTGAGGGGGGATGTAAATCTGGTCTATTGTTTTTGCTAATCCACTAATCTCTTGCACTGAATTGGCTATGAAATTGATATATTGCCTATCTGAGGTGCTGTTGTTAAGTATCAAGGAATGACAGCTATAATCTAAGACTGCATCATTGTCATCAAGGAAGTTCTCACCTAGTATCACTGCTTCTGGTAGTGTAGGCAGAACATAGAATCTTTGAGAAAATTCCTGATCCTCAATGACAAAATCTAACACAACTGAACCTAACACTTTATGCAATTCGCCGCCAACACCTTTAACCTGTGGAAAGGGTGAGTTTCCAAGAGTAAGGTTTTCAAAAGCTGTGCTCAGAAAAGCAGACGAAATACAACAAATGGATGCCCCTGTATCTACTAAACAATTTGTTGTTTTTGTGCCAAATTTTGCCTGAATTACACTTTTGGCAAGGGGCGTAACTAAAGACACTGTTGGAATTTCACTTTCAAAGTTACTTTCCATACCAGACTCCATATTTGCCATGACACCTATTAGTATGTACCGTACTAAATTAAAGAAAGACAAGTAATCAACAATGTAGTACTTACAATATTTGAAGACTTTTTCTTTCGTTGTTGGTGTCTTTGCAGGAGTTGGTTGTCTTTAATCCAGTGTTGAGGTCAGAGGTAGATGCAGCTTGCTTGTTATTCCATCAGATGATCACGGTTGGACATGTCCTCCAATGGGTTCTTGTAGTTGGTTGTAGTTAGTTCCTGGACTCCGTGGTTCCGAAAACGATGATTCTCCGCCAAATTATCATGGAACTGTTCTAGGTGAACAATACCTTCCAAATGACGTGCTGGTTTTCTTGGGGAATTAGTCAGCAAAGAGCCAGAGTCACAGGAGACTAATCACAATTTTATTTACAAGAACAATTAACAATTTACAATATACTTAGAAAATAACTGAGGGTGCCACAGAGAGTCGGTACACACTCTGGGCTGTGGGAGAGAGGTCTGCTTGGTAAGAGAGTCAAACCCCTTCTCTGCTAGAACTTGGCTACAGTATGTATTTAATGAAAGTTTGAACAATAGAAAGGAATGTGATTGGTTGATACACGATTGGGTGTGTCCTAAGCTAAATGGATGGCTAGACAGAGGGGAATACTAAATCCTGTTAATCCTGTTGGACTGGCACTAATCTTGTTGACATATTTACTGGATGCTTTGAAAGAGATTAGGGTGTCACTATAGATGAGCTTGTGTGGGAGCTAATCCTTAATGCCCTATAGACAAGCTTGTATGGGGGCTAATCCTTAATGCACTATAGACGAGCTTGTATGGGGGCTAATCCTTAATGAGTCTTAATTGAAGTAATGTTATTCTAATATACCCTGGTAGGTGACGACAGATATACTTAAATAAATATCCTTTGTCTGGGAGATGGGATCTTGATACCTTAGGCTAGCAACCATCTAAAAAGCTATAACTGAAACTACTGATATTTTATATATGCATTTTATCTGATGATAATTATTACTTGCTAAACTATAATTAAATGAAATGGTGTATAAATATTACACCATGACAACTCATAAAAGCACTTGATGTAGATCTAATTATTATAAGATAACTTAGTATAAATGTTGTACCATGATACCTATAATAAAAACAGAAGATGAAATTGGGTTAAATGGCCAAGGGTGTGCAGGTACTAGTGGGCTACTAAGCTGCTAATTGTGTATACCAAAATGCTACCGTTGCCATGGCCAAAGCAGGTAGCCTTAAGCATGAGTATTAATTTGGAAGCAAGTTAATTTATTACTAGCAGTGTAGCCCACAAGAACCCCGCCACAAAGCACCAGAGTGCTACCAACACCCACGGCCACGCGATACGCGGAGATAGCATTGTTGCCCAGTTTGCCTATGTACTGAAAAGAAACACTAACCTGTGGAAATAACATCCTTACTGGCGCAAAACAAGCGCCAGGGCATGCAATAAATTGTCCCTAAACACACACAGTCCTTTGTCACTGAGGTGGACACTCTCCCAGGCGTACCATGTCTTGTCTGATGCCAGGATCTGGGGATGTGGCACAATTGTACCGCCGAGCTCTTTGACTCGGTTGGCCAGTTGGCGGTTGATATTCTTCCGCATCCCCTCGATCTTTAGTGGATCCCTGGCATCGTGCCAGTAGCGCCTGGGCAGCATTGAGGATACGATGATCTTGGTGTCAGGAAGCTGGAGTTGTATACGAAGGATTGATGCCACCATGTCAAGGTCGAGTTGGCTGCCCTTGACCGAGCACAGGTCGTTGGAGCCCAGGTGAATGATGAGGGCTCTGGGGCTGCGCCGTGTTGCCTTGACCTGTGCATCTAGAATGGTGTCCAGCTCCTTCCACCTCATCCCCCCTCGTGCCAGACATAGCATCCTTGGTTGGTTCGGACTGGTGCCCTTCAGGAGCAAGTACTGCCGTGCCCTGGCCATGTAGCTGGATCCCACCATCCAAACTGTAAACAATAAGAAGTGTAGTAAGTACCATGAAAAGACTATTTGAATTAATTGTGCAGCATTAAATTTGTTGGTAAGCATATGTTAGCATTGTAGCAATCTGATTTCCGCCTGCCGTATTGTTGTATGAGATGTTCCGGCACCCCGTTCATGGCTGCTGATTTGGCTGCCCCAATGCAGAAGGAGTGCAAAGAATAGCAAGCCATGTTTATGTTGCTGTGTGCTAAGGCGTTTTTTAGGAGTGCCTGGAATTGGTACCTTGTAACGGGGGAATAGTTGAAATGAACGAATGCATGTTGTGGGCCGGAGGGGCGCGCCTCGAGGTAGTGCTTGATGGCGACTACCGGACATAGCGGATTACCTGGTATAGATGACATTGTAACTGTTGTCCCCATCCTGTACTGATCAGACTTTGAGTGTGGTAGATGGATTGAAAGCTGCTGGGGGTTGCCCGAGAAGCTTTAATTCTGGATGGCGCAACCTGTTTTTGAGGGTCCAGTTTGCCAGGTTTTTAAACGTAGAATATTCGTCATTTTAATCTTTGGCTTAATTGGTACACTGTCGCCAGTGACTGAAGGGATGATATAAATCCTGCCGGGGTCCATGCAGGAAGCAAAGGCACTGTAAGTCCCCATGGTCCCTAGTATGGGGATCTCCCTTTAGTTACTGTCGATCTCTAGACCATTTTTATATTGTGTTGTTCACTAATACTTATGACTTTTATATATTTTCAACTAGTTTTAAATAGACTCTGTGATATTCTAGTTATTGTACTGTCCACCGTTGACAGCTTTTTATATTGTATAAATATATGTATTATAAATATACCTCTCGTCACGTTATGGCTGAAATACTGCTGATGTGACGTTAAATCTTAACTCACTCATTCACTATGGTTATATACTATATGGTCATATTATGGGTTATATACTATATGGTTATATTATGGTTATATACCATATGGTTATATTATGGGTTATATACTATATGGTTATATACTATATGGTCATATTGGTTATATACTATTTGGTTATATTATGGTTATATACTATATGGTCATTTTATGGGTTATATACTATATGGTCATATTATGGTTATATACTATGTGGTCATTTTATGGGTTATATACTATATGGTTGTATTATGGCTTATATTCTATATGATTATATTATGGGTTATATACTATATGGTTATATTATGGGTTATATATGGGTTACACGCAAAAGAAACGCAAGTCGAGTATGCAGTATACATGTTATTTATTTTCAACAGTAAAGACAAGAAATACTAATAGGGCAAGTTTGACAAAAATTTGACTGAAGACAGTTTAACGGATTAATAGTCAGATGACATAATTGTTTTTTTCAAATGTTAAGGGCTTACACAGTTTCGGGTCAATACCCAAAATGTCAGTCAATACCTGATCTGACCACCACTAGCATCAATCACTGCCACACATCTCCTGTACATTGAGTGGATCAGTCGATTTATTAAGGCCCTAGGGATCCTCCTGCACACATCCAGAGCAGCTGTGCATAGTTCATCGGCAGTTGTAGGGACTAGGCGTACATTGTCCAGACGCCTTTGAACCTCATCCCACAAGTGTTTGATGGGGTTCAGATCAGTGCCGAGGGCTGGCCACGGTAGAACATGGATGTTGTGTTGTTGCAGAAAGGCCATGGTAGCTCTAGCAACATGGGGATGAGCGTTGTCTTGCTGGAAAATGTGTTGTTGATGTTGTGCAAAAAATGGAACAACTTGAGGTCTGATCACTTGGTCGATATACCGCTGAGCAGTGTCGCTGTATCCCCGACCTTGACCAACATTCAGAAAGCACATGGGTCCAAGTCTCGCATTAAGTCCAATCCCTGCCCATATCATGACGCTAGGTCCACCCCATGGATCCCTTTCCACAACGTTTCTGTCAGCGAAACCATCACCTCGACGCCGCCAAATTCTGACTCTTCCGTCTGCATGGGAGACACAAAAGTGACTTTCATCAGAGAAGATGACATGCCTCCACTCACGATGACGCCAATTGCGATGACCCTGTGCCCACTGAAGTCTTGCTTGTCGATGCTGTGGTTGGAGAACAGGGCGACGTGCGACCTCTTAGGTGGTCAGATCACAGTGTCCCGTCTAATGTGTCGTTTATGTGTTCCTATGGTCTGTCGAGCACTTTCACTTGCAGTTAGGAATGGGTGTTGCTGGTGTTGCCGGGTAATCTTCCGATCTTGACAAGGTGTGAGTGATTGGTGTGAAATGACGGGCAACATCTTGGACAGACTCTCCAGCTTCCAAATGTCCGATAGCCTGGTTTCTCTGCATTTGAGTTAGGCATGGCATTGTTGACCAAGGAGTGGTAGGTCCAAGAATCGGCCACAGTTTTATACCCACTACAGTTTGTGACATTTCGTGGATTTTCGATTTCGTGAGAAATGGGTGCATGATACCCACATATTCATTGAAATGGTGTGTTTTGGCGATTCGTTTTTTTATGTTGCGCTTTTACTCGGGGCTTCCAAAATGCAACCAAATATATTGATAACACCATCAGGCTTCACTACATGCTAAAACCTGTATCAATTTATGGTTCTGTGTTAGTTACCTATTTGCTTAAAACCACTTGCGTTTCTTTTGCGTGTGAGTATACTATATAGTTATATTATGGGTTATAATCTATATGGTTGGTTATATTATGGGTTATATACTATATGGTTATATTATGGGTTATAATCTATATGGTTGGTTATATAATGTGTTATGTGATATATTATATGGTTATATTATGGGTTACATACTAAATTGTCATATTGTGTGTTATTATGGGTTATAATCTATTTGGCCATATTATGGGTTATGGGTTATCCGTACGTCACATGTGTGTCATACAAAGTTGACCTCGTTTTATTCATTTTGATGGGATAACCGTGACCTCTAACACACCTGGACTACTTTTTTCATTCATAAAAAATAGCGAGACGTTATTCATTTTGCAACTACAAGGCAGGAAAGAAGCAATCTCAGGAGAGTGAGAGATATGTACAAACACGTTTTTTAAACCAAACAAGATAGTCACATACATGAAATTTGGTTTGCATTCTGTATAAATTATGCATAGAGCTTCTACAGACATTATACAATCGAGCTATATCAAGGGTCCAATGAGCTTGACACACCTGACCACTGTTGCAACTTATAATTTGATTTAACGTAAAAGGATAAGGGTGGTGAAAAGAAGTCAGTTTAAACTATCTGGAATAATATCTAGACTTACTTGGGATGATGCGGTTGTTCCATCAGTGTCCACTCCGAAATGTATTTTGGCGCACTGTTTCGGGAGTTGTTTGTTCACGACTGCACGACCAAATCACTCAAAGTGAACATTTCCGATACAAATCATTCGAAAACACAGTAGAAGTGTGCCTGACTTCTGATTATATGGCCCCAGATATCCCAAATGTAAACAATAACATTCCCTATCTGTAGCGTAAAAGACCCATGAAGATCTGGGGTAGAATAGGTCTTCAGTAACCCATGCTTGCCATAATAGGAGACCATACTTGTCATAAGAGGCGACTAACGGGTTCGGAGGGTCAGGCTTGCTGACTTGGTTGATGCATGTCATCATATCCCAATTGTGTAGATCGATGCTCATGATATCAATCACTGGATTGTCTGGTCCAGACTCGATTATTTACAGACCGCCGGCATATAGCTGGAATAGTGCTGAGTGCAGCGTTAAACAACAAACAAATAAATCTAGCGTAAAACCCTGTGAGTAGATCACGGTTGTCTTTCTTATCCCAGTCGTGACCTTGCCCTCCGATCGTTCGAAGCTGTCACTGACATGTAAGCAGACTTGAGTTTGTTGATTTTCATGTCTTCAAAATTAGATATCATTTTTACTAAATTCGTGAACTTTCTATGGTATCTAACAAGAATGAGTGTGGTATTCTCTATATACTATATGGTTATATTATGGGTTATATACTTTATGGTTATATTATGGGTTATATTCTATATGGTTATATTATGTGTTATATACTATTTGGTTACATTATGGGTTATATACTATATGGTTACATTATGGGTTATATACTATATGGTTATATTCTGGGTTATATTCTGTATGGTTATATTATGGGTTATCTTCAGTATTAAAGTGGTTGATTTGATTGGTACACACGTAAGTATAAACTTGGTGATTGTCTGTGTGTGATCCCGTCATGTTGTCCTCAGCATCTCCCTCACTTGCAAGTCATGTGGTCATTTCATGATCACGGGAGACCCTCATCATGCTGTAAGTGTTAGGACGTCCTTCGCACTAAAGATACTTGATTTGAGCAGTGCACCTCCCTCTCAAAACTGGCTTTCAGAAAATTGATGGAATCCATTAAAAAGGGTGAGTTGAAGCAGAAAACAGCAATGGAATCTATGTTTGATTCTTGCCTTGCACCCACATCACTGGAGGTGGAGCATCCGAAGCTCCATCAAGAAGAGGCCAAGAGACTGCAGGATGGACAAACGAAAGAAAAGAAAAGCCTGACCCATCAATCACCAAGGCCATATGGCTGTCAGAAGGGGCATCCAATTCATCACCACTCAGCTGTACAGGTAGAAGTCACCAGGCTTTTCCTAATCAAGATTCCTGTCCAGGATGGTTACCACAAGGCAGCAAAGATTGTCACACAGAGAAACAGCTATCCATCTGATCACTGCACAGTTCCGGCATGGACAAGATGGGCAGCTAGACATCTACCTTTAAAAGTCCTTCCCAATCGCTCCACGGTACCCACATGGACTCTAGCTGCAAGGCAACAACCATTATGGAGTCATCCCAGTCGCAGGCTTCAAGAAGTACAAGCCAACGGTTTCACTGGCTCCTCAGAAATGCATGTAATATGCTATAGCCTCAAGATGGGATACACTTCTCATGGACGACAACCCCAGCGGGTTTTTTCAAGACCATGCTAAACATCTGGGCTCCGTTAGCCACAGCATGATATCACAGACTCCATGGACTTTGATCATTCCGTAATACTGGTCATCATTGGGACCACACGGAATCCATGACAGCTATGGACATCAAGAGTCATTCTACTTCACTTCCTGGTATTCACTATGACCCTACGGATTCCGAAGCAGATGTTGAGGATGAAGATTATGCAGACTCTGTGAGAGATTGTGACAATAGCCTCTTTTTTGGAGTTAGTGGAACATATATACCACCTCATGACTGTCCAACAACCTAAGATGGAGGAAAGAGAATTACAGCAGACGCTTGAATACACAGGCTGCCACATCTCGGCTCCATCTTCACATTAGCATCATACTCTCCTGTAGCCAGGTTATGCACATAAAGTTATCAACCATCTGACAATCAACTGAAGCTGAGGCATGACCTGCTTTGAAGAGGAAACTATGCCAGACTCACAACTGCCCTCTCCCAGTGTCACAGGTTTTGGATGGGGATTTCCTCAAACTGCATGGTCTGTTCACCGAATACCAGACTCACATTACCCTCATCATGACTGAAGTTTTTGGCATCAGCAAACAAGCACTCTATGGACATCGGAGCATACATTAACTGGTTTGTTGCTGGTAGTTGTCATGTCATTCCACCACAACCGTAATCTTACGAGAGAATTACAGGAGACATTTTCCATCATAAACTGAGTCAGATCAATTCACAACCTACTAGATACCCTCATCCGTATGCAGGAATATTTAACAGCAAACCCATTGAAGAGGTAAGACAGGATATCACAGAACGCTTTCAAATATCCACCATTAACCTGACAGTTAAACCACATGTCTCATCTTTATCCCAAGCATCCAAGAGATTCCTCCTGAGATGCCACCTTTAGGGTGTAAGAAGAAGTTTGTTCCTTACAGGAAGGATTGTTTTCAGGCTAGCTGCAGAAGAGATAGAGCTCAGCATCCATTGGAGTCCTCACGTCAAAACCTAGAGTTTGGATTGGCCGTATATTCTGATTTCACAACCAACCATCCCGTCATTTCTGATCCTATCGACCTGGCTTTATCGATGGACTCAGATTTACGTCTACTGCCTTTGAACATAACACTGACTTGCGGAAAATGTGCTGCAGATCACGTCCGACCTCTGGATTCTCAACATCATTTGAAGGTGATACAAGCTACATTTTATCACCGTCCTCTACTTATATCCTGGCCAGTAGGCCAAAGAGTCCATCTGGAAGGGACCAAACTACAGGCAGCCAAACTAGCCATTGGGACACTATCAGAGAAAAGGTCCATTTGGAGACTTCAAGACACAGACAACAGCAAGGGTTTCTACTCTCGAGTGTTCTTAGTACCGAATAAGAACTCCCAAGACATAAGGATGATTATAGATCTCAAGCTCCTCAACAAATACTTCCTAGTCGCTCCTCCCAAGTCAGATGGAATCAATTTCAGAATCTTCAGAATGGAAGATTGGCTCATCAGCTTAGATCTGCAAGACGACCATCTCCATGTACCCATTCATCAAGCACTGCAGAAATATCTTCGCTTTGCAGTCAATGGAAGAATATCTGATTTTCAAGTTTTCTGAGCTCAAAAGCACCTTGACTCATGACTCCCATCATCAGCTTCATCCGCCTTCATCTTCACAGCTATGTGGATTACTTCCATGCAGCAGATCAAGACAGATCCCAGCCCCAACAGAACATGACTTTTCTTGAATTTCTCACACATTCAGCCAAATCAGAGGACATAGTGTACATTGGGGCCTGTTTCTAGTTACAATTCGGACATCTCAGTCACCTGGAAGATCAATTTGCCAAGACATTGACTATGATCAGCACAGTAACATCTTGCCCCACATAATTTCTCCGATGGTGGATGTCTTTTCTAGGAAATCTAACACCTCTCTAACATATGACAAATAGAGGAAGATTGATATTACGCCTTCTCCAGAATTTGATTAATTCTTTGAGATCTCAGACCATGGATTCTGTCATCCAGATACCAGATGACTCGAGTCAGGAATTCAATTGGTGGAATTACAGAGATCATGTTATGAGGGGCATTCCTCTAGTATTATCCAACACCCAGACATCACCTGGTAATGGATGAATTTGACTTGAGTTGGGGAGCCCATATTGACAACCTCAAGATCTAGTTCTTATGGAAGGCATCTGAGAAAGATCTGAAAGCAATTGTCTACAGGCAATCTCAGGACCTGGAAAGTTCAACTATCTCACTCCTCAGTCCTCATAGCCACTGACAAATACCACAGTGGTAGTTTACATCAGGAAGCAAGGAATAAGCAAGTCCAACTCTCTGATGACGGAGACTGAACATCTTAGCAGACAGCCTTTCCTGCCTGGGGAAAATAGTGGCAACAGAGTGGTTACTTCATCCTGGAAGCATTCAACTGGATAACATCGGTAAGAGACACCCCACATTTGGATCTCTTTGGAACATTCCGGAACAACCAATTCCAGTGTATGCCTTGTTCTTTGAAGGCTGTTAATTGATGATGTATACAACTGCCTGGTTGTCACACCAAAGTTTCTTGTTCACATACTTGTGCCCCCAGAGTCACAAAGCCATGAGAATAGGAAATTATTCAAGTCATGTCATGATTTTGGTGAAGCCCTTTTGTACCCAGGAATGTGGCCACTTACAATATGTCCATATGCCCTTAAAGTAAGCCTGAAAGCCATTGCAACCTGAAACATCAGTGTATAGTTCTAGTTGACCAGACACCAAGTCTGCATCATGGAACACTGAAACATTATTATAGTGATTAAAGAATGTAAGCCCTACCTTCAAGTCTTCCTTAATCCCTGATGTACGTTTTACCCTCTGGCTAATGTGTCATACAAAAAAACATGTGTTTAAAGCTCTAACTCCTGTAGAGCCTGACTGACAAGCTGCATTTTGCCAAGTAGTGATTTGACTGCATTGTTAAATATCACACAAATAGTGACTGACAGATTGGATTGTGATTTGGTTGTGATACACCATTCCAGGAAAGAACTGAATTTCTCAAATAATGCACAAGAAATAGAGCAGCCAAGACATTTGTTGACATAGAATGTTTCCCTGAAGTACAAACCTAGCAGATGGAAATCTTTTGGTCTGTTTGAAAGTAGCCCAAATGCTGATTTAATGTCCAGTTAAGCTAGGAGAGCCCCTTGTCTGAGATTCTAGACCATAGTGACTACTTGATTAAACTTCATGTGTTGAAAAGAACAAAATGCATCATCAATGTGTTCATTGACAGAGGAGCCTTGGGGATAAGAGAGGTGATGAATAAGCCTGAAATATTTTTAAAACTCTTGACTAGTGTGGCATGATGTTGCCATTATCTTTTTAATGGGTAATACTTTGAGACTTCCACTAGGATGTGTAGAAACAGGACCACTTACCCTACACCTAAAAGTATTCCTTCTGCAGATTGCTGCTGACAACTGCAGGAAGTTGTACTGTCGATGTTAGATTTTTGGCTTATCTTAGAGCTAATACACCATTGTACTGCAGATTGAAACCTTTAATTATAAACTTTTTATGACAATTGTGATGCCTGGATGTTACCCTTTTTAACATACAAATTGAGCCAGAACTTTAGATTGAAGATTTTAATCAGAGTTATGGTCAGTGTGGCTATATTTGCTAATTGTTGCTTACATCTTGACAACTACAAAGCTAAAAGAAGCTGAAACTTTGCATGCATGATCCCAGATATGGTTTTATGTCTTAAATTACTCACATAAATATGGCAGCCACTGTATCCATATTTGAAAGTGCTATTTTCCCCATAAATCAAACATCTCTACATTCTTTGACTTTCATGTACCAATGTCCCTTGATTTCTTCATTTTCAATATTCCCACCGCAAGTTCATTTATGTGTTCTAAGCAATGTCATCTCTTCAATATATGCTCATAAAATTCTGGTTGGACTTTAATATGACAACATCTACCATGTGTAGAGATTTCTTCTGCATATTCTTCCTCACTGTTGTGTGGCCATTTTGATCTAATATTCAAGTAACATCAGGTGAAGTACAGAGCCTTGTGGCTCTATCTAATTAGCACTGAAAATGTCTGCTGCATATATTTGAAAATCTGTACACATTATCACTTTCGTAAGTATTTACTTGTTCTATTCATTATAAATATACTCTCTCCATAACGATCTTACCCCCAATTTGCAGGAAGCTGCTGTTGCTGCTATAAATGGTATTAAAGAATATTTGGATGACAGTATCATTAAGAAGATGGTTTTACCTCGGGCAAAGTCACTCTTCTACAGATCTACAAATGTAAAGGTATTGTGCAACATATAATGCATACAGCAGAGCATTCAAAGTCTGCCATTATGTACTATCTACCATCATACACTTTTTTATAGTAATAGACCAGTAAGGCTTAGACAATGATGTGTTGTCCAGTGTGGTGTCTGTCCTGCCTGACACATGAACTGATGTACTGAAGAATAATATGATGAAAACTCCATAATTTTATATGATTGTAAACATTAATCAATTGTCATTTTAGATACTTTTGAGGGTCAAACTTTGTCAGGGAACCATACAATCATGGTTCAGGTTAAAGTTCAGTTTACACCCAATTCCCAGAGTGTTGCAAATCTTATTTATGAAGGTAAAAGTTTAGGCTTACTGGTGATGCTGCAATGCAACTTTAAGCACCAATCATGGATTTATCATCAATTACCCCAAGAACCACAACCGAGCTGCAGACCCACATGGGAGATGACTGTTACAAGTTTCTTAGTTCCCTGAAAACAAAAGGAGGAGACTGAACCTGTATGTGCAATATTCCAAGAAGAATTGGCAGGTATGTATTTTTATTTTTTTTATTTCTGGTGTTATGACAGATCTCATTTACTCCAATAAGGAATTATTTTTTAGATAAATTGAAAAAACCCAATTGATTAATAATGTGCGTGTTCAATTATATTTTTTATTATTTTAGGTTTGTGATGTGATATTGATGCAACAGGCACCTCTACAGTTGTGGTTCATAACTGTATCAACCCCAAGCTTAGACCATTCCTCATTTACAAAAGACCCAGGCTGACATTCAACTTCTGGCGATGACTTCCTTCTGCATACCGACCCAGACAACAGATTCCTGGTATTCTCCACACAAGAAAATCTACAACACCTGGCTGCTGCCAACACAAACACAGGGAATTACAGATTATGTAGATTTGTTTAGATGTATTGGGGAAAAAACATCACTTTTAACCAATACAGAACTTTTTCTCAGGAATATGTTTACAGACTTTGAAGTTGGTGCCCAGAGCGCTGTTAGAATAGAGTTTCCTCAGTGTGAATTGAAGGGCTGCTTCATTCACTTTGGTCAGTATGTGTGGCAAAATGCATAGGATTCCCATGTGCAGACAGATTGCTCAAGAGTCCCCAGGATCAACCAGTTAGACTGAAGAGCAACAGCCCTGATCTTGGCTCCAGAGCAACACCTAGATGATGTCTGGGTAAATGGGTATTTCATGTTCCTGGAGTGTAACAGTTTGCTGAATGTATGACAGAGTACTGAGTGAATGGTAATAACAGCAGATCTATGTGGAACTGCTTTGACACAGAAGGTCCACATACGACCAATCACGCCGAGGGGTGGCACTCCGATATGACATCAATTCTAGATTCATCCTGTATGAATATCGGTGACTTTTTGATAAATAAGGCAAAGCTCTCTCATCTTTCTTTAGCTCAGTCTATAGACAGATAGATTTAGACTGTATATGCCCATATATTTTGAGATTTGTGGTCATTTGTCCCACAATTTCAGTCCAGAATCTAATGTGAAGGAAGTCTGGATTAGACAGGTTTTACTTCATGATAAATAAATGTAGTAAATTCAGGACTATAAATTTGAGGAGGTTTTGATAGAAATCCAGATTAGCCGGAGTCCAAGTTAAACCGATACCACTGTAAATTAGCCAATATACACTACTGCTTCGAAGTTCATTCCCCTTACACACACAGGCAAGGCCAACTTACACACACAGGCAAGGCCAACTTACACACACAGGCAAGGCCGACTTACATGCACAGGCAAGGCCAACTTACACACACAGGCAAGGCCAATTTATACACACAGGCAAGGGCAACTTACACACACAGGCAAGGCCAACTTACACACATGGGCAAGGCCAACTTACACACACAGGCAAGGCCAACTTACACAAAGGCAAGGCCAACTTAAACACACAGGCAAGGCCAACTTACACACACAGGCAGGGGCAACTTACACACACGGGCAAGGACAACTTACACACAGGCAAGGCCAACTTACACATATAGGAAAGGCCAACTTACACAGGCAAGGGCAACTTACATACACAGGCAAGGGTGACTTACACACACAGGCAAGGCCAACTTACACATAGAGGCAAGGCCGACTTACACACACAGACAAGGGCGACTTACACACACAGGCAAGGCCAACTTACACACACAGGCAAGGCCAACTTACACACACAGGCAAGGCCAACATACACACAGGCAAGGCCAACCTACACATATAGACAAGGCCAACTTACACACACAGGCAAGGGCAACTTACACACACAGGCAAGGGCAACTTACACACACACAGATAAGGCCAACTTACACACACAGGCAAGGCCAACATACACACAGACATGGCCAACTTAAACCCACATGCAAGGGCAACTTACACACACAGGCAAGGCCAACTTACACACACAGTCAAGGGCAACTTACATACACAGGCAAGGCCAACTTACACACACAGGCAAGGCCAACTTACACACAAGCAAGGCCAACTTAAACACACATGCAAGGGCAACTTACAGACACAGGCAAGGCCAACTTACACACACGGGCAAGGCCAACTTACACACAGGCAAGGCCAACTTACACACATAGGCAAGGACAACATGTGATGCAAGCCATGTGCAACCCCCTCACCACACGTGTGCAAAATGTCACCGCACATTTTGACAAAAGGTTGGTCCCTTGTTTTTCTGTTTTGCAGATTGAAATGCTAGAGATCATCAGCTGCAGTGAGTCACTTTGCTGTCTGACACTACCTGCTAGAAATCATCTGCTGCAGTGTGTCACATTGCTGTCTGAAACTACCTGTTGGAGATCATCAGCTGCCTTAAGTCACTTTGCTGTCTGACACTGCCTGCTGGAGATCATCAGCTGCAGTGAGTTACTTTGCTGTCTGGCACTACCTGCTAGAGATCATCAGCTGCCTTAAGTCACTTTGCTGTCTGACACTGCCAGCTAGAGATCATCAGCTGCAGTGAGTCACTTTGCTGTCTGACATTGCCTGTTGGAGATCATCAGCTGCAGTGTCACTTTGCTGTCTGAAACTACCTACTGGAGATCATCACTTGCACTGAGTCACTTTGCTGTCTGACACTGCCTGCTAGAGCTAATCAGCTCCTGTGAGTCACTTTGCTGTCTGACACTGTCCACAATGACTCATCAGCTGCAGTGAGTCACTTTGCTGTCTGACACTGCCTGTTGGAGATCATCAGCTGCAGTGTCACTTTGCTGTCTGAAACTACCTGCTGGAGATCATCACTTGCAGTGAGTCACTTTGCTGTCTGACACTGCCTGCTAGAGCTAATCAGCTCCTGTGAGTCACTTTGCTGTCTGACACTGTCCACAATGACTCATCAGCTGCAGTGAGTCACTTTGCTGTCTGACACTGCCTGCTAGATATCATCAGCTGCAGTAAGTCACTTTGCTGTCTGACACTACCTGCTAGAGATCATCAGCTGCAGTGAGTCACTTTGCTGTCTGACACTACCTGCTAGAGATCATCAGCTGCAGTGAGTCACTTTGCTGTCTGGCACTACCTGCTAGAGATCATCAGCTGCCTTAAGTCACTTTGCTGTCTGACACCACCTGCTGGAGATCATCAGCTGCAGTGAGTCACTTTGCTGTCTGACACTGCTTGATAGAGCTCATCAGCTCCTGTGAGTCACTTTGCTGTCTGACACTGTCCACAATGACTCATCAGCTGCAGTGAGTCACTTTGCTGTCTGACACTGCCTGCTAGAGATCATCAGCTGTCCTTAAGTCACTTTGCTGTCTGACACTGCCTGCTAGAGATCATCAGCTGCAGTGAGTCACTTTGCTGTCTGACACTGCCTGTTGGAGATCATCAGCTGCAGTGTCACTTTGCTGTCTGACACTACCTGCTGGAGATCATCAGCTGCAGTGAGTCACTTTGCTGTCTGACACTGCTTGCTAGGGCTCATCAGCTCCTGTGAGTCACTTTGCTGTCTGACACTGTCCACAATGACTCATCAGCTGCAGTGAATCACTTTGCTGTCTGACACTGCCTGCTAGAGATCATCAGCTGCCTTAAGTCACTTTGCTGTCTGACACTACCTGCTAGAGATCATCAGCTGCAGTGAGTCACTTTGCTGTCTGAAACTACCTGCTAGAGATCATCAGCTGCAGTGAGTCACTTTGCTGTCTGACACAGCTATCTGAGCATGAGACTTTGAGTCAATGTTTATGCCTATTTCTGAACATTGATTGAATACCATATCATTAATATTGTTATATAGTAGTACCCTGCTTATCCAGAAACGTTTGAAGGAATAATCCAGACAAACAATGTTGAGGATATATGAATCAGTTCATGAACTGATAAGATTTAGCAATTAGCTTAAACATAATACATGTACATAACAAAATGCCTCACTAACATCCATACATTCTGTTCATTCATGTAAAACAAATGAATAAGAAAGAAAATCTGTCTGCCACACCTGTCAAAAGCAAGCAACCAATCACGGAAAAGGTTGGAGGTCATCCAACAGTTTTTGTTTAGGGACTAGCTTCTGACATATAGAACCACATGAACATCGGATGTGATCTTAGGGTTTTTTCTTCGTAAATAGTTACTCTTGAATGTGGTCTGGAATGCCTCATTAGCTAGATCATAGTGTGAGCTAGCTGATACTTTTAGCTATAGAACTAATGACAACACACTCCTTCCCCTTAAATTCACATAGCATGTAAGGAGAGATGTCACCTTTTACTTGACTCAATAGTTGTACAATTGACATTCTCCTTCTTGATAGTTTGATAATAAAGAGAATGACACTTACCCAGATCACTACTCCAAATAGTAATAACATTCTGTGGCTTGGGCAGTCCATGCTTCCTCGACCCCAGTCAGATCAAAGAACATGGAATACTACATGGGTCCGTTAAGGCTGTATTTAGGTTCAGTTGTGGGTCGTGAAAAGTTCAGTACAGTAGAGTTGGGTCGTATTATGAATAAACTTAAAATATTAATAGCAGAAAAGCATTTAACAGTATCGTAGACCATGTTTAGATGCTTAGGGTTATAACTTGTCATCCTGCACAATGCTTGTGCTGGCATCCAGAGGCCATACAACTAATTAGTCCCATAAAAGTAGCAATTAGTTTGGAAATATTCGCATATAATCCACTGTAATTCTCTGAAGTGTTTGCATAGCTATGCAGAAATTGTACAAAACTTTTACAAAACTTTTGCAAAATTCCTGCTGAGTTTCTGTGGAAATTGAATATATAGATGTGCTCATCTTCAGTATTGACATTCAAATAAATCTAATTTGTATCAGCAATATTGTCTGTTTTCTACCATGTTAGCTTTACCACATATAACTGCAATAAACCGTGTTTCTGAAGTTATGCTGTTACAGTATTTTCACTGTAACAGCCTTGTGTTTGGGTGTTGTAGCAGTTTATTTTGCTGTTCTTGATGTTGTCAATTCAAATGTTATCAAACTGTAAATATTCGGTTATATGAGTGTAATAATTTGAAACGGTAATAGGCATAACATATATTCAAGATGACATTAATGTAGCAATGTGTGGTACAACCAGTATCTCACATTATTAGATTTGACAGTATTCCTTTTAACTCTTTTGTCCCAAACACAACACACTGTACTGTTCCATTACACTACCATATAACTACCATGACTGCACATTTTTAAGCCCTGGGCTTAATTACGGATTTTGCTTAATTACTGATATAAAGAATGAATATTCCAAGTTTAATGGAATGAGAGAAGAAAAAAACACTTTTACTTCAGAAATGATTTTGTTATCAAATTGAAAATTATGAATCAAGAACACATTCAAAATTGAAATGACAGCTGTCAACGAGGTAACAACAAACCAGTGATAAAACAACCAGTGATTTGGAGGTCAAAACAAGGTGAACTGAATTTAAAAAGTGTCATCACAAGGTTAGATCTGAGTCAAAATACTGAGTCCATGACAAGGCCATGTCAAGGTTTGACTGACTCGTGATTATATAACATTAAATACAACATTTTCAATTGAAGGAAAAATAAATAATGCATTGCATTAATCTGCATCAGTTCAAAGAAGGTTTAGCAATAATTTGTTGAATGACCTTGACCTTGTCAAGGATCTGTTTGTCGAACAATTGTTTGTCGAACAACTATTGAACAGTTGATTCATATGTAAGTGACCTTGAATTAAATGACCATGACTGTGGAAAGAATTTGTTGAAATGAAAGCTATCGAACAACTGTTCTCTTTTATGAATGGGGGATAAATTTTATCAACTGTCGAACAATTGGGGAAGCCTAACGCCATATATCAGACATTTCTAAGATGTACAGTGTTCCTATTCCTGGCTACTACATGTATTTCCAGATGTTACTTTCAGTTTCATGCACACCACACCAATGAGAGGAAGGAGCAATAATTATGCCAATTACTCAGCTTACCTGATTGAAAATCATTTGTGTTGTGTCAGGGGCTTATTCGCAGGACAGTGACCAACTGATTTTTCAATAATGTAATGCAATTTTTTCTCTAAATCAGTCAAGCAGGTGTCTTGATTAGTCCAGATTAAGAGGGGCGTGGGGAGGTTGTCTCCACAGCAAAGAGTGAACAATACAGTGTTCACCTAATTAGTCGTGTCATAATATAGTCTACTGCAGCAAATGCATTGATATACATTACAGTTTATTATCATTATTTTTTATTACTATAGACAAATAAAAATACACACACACAAACTGGCACAAGGTGTTACTATTTAGCTAGTCCATCATGGCAAGATTCTGAGTAAATTTAAATGCCAGTACACATCAGGACGACATGCAAGTAACATAACCACTAACATCATTCACATGATGCCCGCCCCCCCCCCCCCCCCAAGTTTTAATCCCCTAAAACAACAGTGGTTAAGCAGATTAAGCATCTGCAGATACCACACTGGATACTGTCGTCAGGTCAACGTCCTGTGAATACCAACTACCGGGTTGTACTATTTAAAGGCCAGGAATGTCCCAGGGTGTCCAGAAACGTCCGAAAACATCTGGGAGGTTTCATCAGACGTCCAGGAGTTAAATAGTTCACTGCAGTCAGTCAATAAAACATGTCTTTCTCAGTTTGGTACAATCATGAGAATAGCCACAATTGTTGATGTTAGTGGCGTACAAATAGATAAAACACAGCACAAAAACCCAAACAACTAAGTACAAGTAACAAGGTAAGAAATATTTAAGAGGCCATGAAGTTTTTATCAAAGAAAGCAGACCTAATGGTAATTACAGACAAGTTTGTATCAAAAATGTTGTTTGTTTTATTGTTAAACGCCACACCCAGCAATATTTCAGCTATATGACATCCGTCTCCAATTTAACAAGTCTGGACCAGACAATCCACTGAGTGATATCATGAGCATCGATCTATGCAATTGGGATACAATGACATGCATCAACCAAGTCAGCGAGCCAAACCACCTGATCCCCTTAGTCTTATAAAAACCATGGGTTGCTGAAGTCTGACCACCAGATAGTGTTAGTTGCTTCTTACGGCAAGCATGGGTTGCTGAAGACCTATTCTAACCCGTGTTAATTAAAGTAATCATTACTTATTTACAATATATATGATAATTAATAATTAATAATCAATGTTCATCATATCTATCTGACTTACTGAACATGAACTTATTGTTAGAAAATACTACTTTCTTCGAGTTAACGTCTTTGCAGTTTTAATTGTCTTTTGTTGTCCTGGCTTTCTGGCTGTCTGTGGTGTCTTTGGAATGTTGAGACGACCATCTGATGAAACAATATTGTTTTTTTTACATCTGGGCCATGCAGGAACTTTAAAAAATGTCTGTCTTTGCCTGTTTTGATGTCCAGCAGGCATTAGACAATTCAAAGACTGCCATCCAGGGTGTCAGTTGGTTATTGTCTCATCATGTAACATTTATACTAAGTTCTCATATAACAATTAGATCCACAGCAAGTTCTTTTATGAGTTATCATGGTGTAACATGTATACAACATTTCATATGATTATGGTTTAGCAAGTAAAACATAGCATCAGGTAAAATGCATATATAAAATATCAGTAGTTTCAGTTGTAACTTTTTAGATAGAAGCTAGCCTAAGGTAATGGGAGTGCATCTCCTAGACATACTATTCAATAAGACAAGAGTTATGTCTACATAGTTTAATAGATTTGAAGCTTTTAGATAAATACTAGCCTAAGGTATCATGATCCCATCTCCCAGACATAATATCCAATAAGACAAAAGAAATGTCTACATAGTCTTATAGAATGCCTTGAACTTGAAGTCTGTCATCACCTATATTAGAATAACATTCAGCAATTACTTCAATTTAGACTCATTAAGGATTAGCCCCCATACAAGCTTGTCTATAGTGATATCTTATTCTCTTTCCATGCACCCAGTAGTATGTCAACAAGATAAGTGCCAGTCCAACAGGATTAACAGGATTAAGTATTCCCCTCTGTCTAGGCATTCATTAACCATAGGGCACACCCCATCGTGTATCAACCAATCATATTCCTCTTTATTGTTCTAACTTTTGTTAAAGACATACAGATGCAAAATGTTGAGCAGAAGGGGTTTGACGCTCATACCAAGCAGATCTTTCTCTCACAGCCCAGAGGGTTGTACCAACTCTCTGTGGCACCCCCAGCTATATTCTAAAATATTGTAAATTG
This sequence comes from Haliotis cracherodii, assembly GCF_022045235.1. Lineage (NCBI taxonomy): Eukaryota > Metazoa > Mollusca > Gastropoda > Lepetellida > Haliotidae > Haliotis > Haliotis cracherodii. The sequence continues at coordinate 50,762,930 of NW_027266297.1, read as the reverse complement.
TTCATTGTTAATTGTTCTTGTAAATAAAATTGTGATAAGTCTCCTGTGACTGACTAATTCCCCCAAGAAAACCAGCGCGCCATTTGGAAGGTTTTGTTCATCCAAACAGAACAATAATAATTGCCTTGGCTGTAGAGGGCAGCACATGTCAGCATACTTGATTTGTACAATTGGCTGAAGGTTTGTGTATTAAATCCGGAATTTTTTATGATTTCCAATAGGTACTTAATTTGATGATGTTGTTAGCAATTTACATAGTATCCTTCAAAGACGGCCACCATGTCAGCTCAAATGAAATAAAATCATATTTGGTACGCAGGTTGAACATTTCAAAAGAATAGTGGTGTCTGTAAATATTTTCTTCATATATTTTATTTTGTCGATATTTGTTATAACTTACTATAATTATAATAAATACAAGAATGTAATTATATAGAATACACGTTTCCTGACGCTCCTGGACGTTATTTAGTAGGACGGTCGGGGACTGCTTGTCCATCATTTGCCTGCATTGCCACAGTTTTATGCACTGTTTAATAGGCACATCCAGCTACTGCAGTGCTGTGCAGAGGTTAGCTGGGGTAGTACAGAAATAATGGTAAAAATTCAAACTGTGAGAAACCACATGGCCCAGAGAACTGATATTATATGAAGATGTGTTGGAAAGTATTTTTAAACAGGATTCACATTTAAGTGTGAATGGGGAAAACTGGTTTCAAAAATTTAAATCACATTCTTCAAGTGTGGAATGTAAAAGCATCATCTTCTCAAAAACCAAAAAAGTCTAAGAGCTGATGTTTTTCGAAGGACTGCACTGCAATTGATTTCAGATTTGATCACGGCATTCAGATTAAGAATTTAAGTATCTGTCTTCTTAAAATAAAAATGAAGCTTGGTGCTCTAGCTTAAACAGACTTTGTGTAGATGATAATGAAAATAAATTCCTTTTAGTCACTGTCATATGTACTTAGCAATTTTGCAGAAGTTGTGAATGAAATAACTCATCTCTAAACTTATTTCCTTTCCAAATGCTGTGATCTTTCTTGCTGTACCAGTGTTATAAAGTTTAAAGAGTATTATATTGAGAATATGCTGTCCTGTCTTATCAAAGAGAATACATTACACAGCCACTTTCCTTTCTTGTCCTGTGATTGATGCTTTATGTATGCACTAATACATTGGTTACAGGCACTAAACTTTTCCTTTCAGCTGAGAATAAATGCACTGACGTGTATCGACCACATGTTGGACAGTCTGGATAAAATGCTCATCCTAGATGAAATTTTGCCTTTCCTTGCTGATGTTTCATGTCAAGATGCTGAAGTTGTCATGACAATAGTAGGTATGTTAACTTATGACTTAAGCTTTTGGGAGGATGACAGTTATGGTAATATCAAATTGGATTGTTAGTAATTTTGGTGTGAACAAATTATATCAGATAAACCTTATCCATTTATGATAGTAACTATAATCATCTTTGGTTGTTGGTTAATTATTATATTAAATATTTTCTCCTATCCAAATCATAGCACATATGAGGCCTCGGAGAGCCTTGTTATTCTGTCAAACTCAGTGTTATACAGATGATGTGAGGTGACATGGGGTTTAAAGGATACTTGCAAAATTATTTCACTTTTCAGGGTTGATTAACAGTTTCTATGCTCCACATGGAAGGAATTGAGTTTTGTTGAAATACTTTGATGTCATAGAGGTATATCTAAAAAAAAACCCCTTCACTGTGACAAGTCAGTAAGATAAGCAGGGGTCTATGACCTTTGAAAATGGACAAACGTGAAGAATTTACAGTGATCAAGTACCTATCAGAAAAATGGCTTCACACCAAAAACCATCAATGAAGATATGAGTGCAACACTATTATGCTATTCCTTCTACATGAGGCTTAGAACTTATTAATCAACTCTCATATACAGATGCATGTTTTCACATGTCTGAGCTTATGACGGTTTCATTGTGCTAGCCAACTGGTATAAACCATTCCATAGTTTTACATGGATACCACACTCAGACACAGTATACAGACTTCGAACAGACCAGTCCTTGTTTTACCCTCTTAATGCTGAGCACCAGGCAGGGTAACAAGGAGTTCTACATTATAAAATCTGTTGGTAAGATGTTCTCCTTTAGGCAAAGAATAAATATATAGGTTTACTCCAGACAACTTAAAGGGTTCAGTAACTTCATTGGAATTCTATTGCTACTTATTTTGTTTTGACTCTCATGTTAAAAACACTGATAAAAAAACAAACGAAAAACAAATGTTAGTGACCCTTCTTGACGTAGGTTTATGGCATGCAACCTAACTTCTGAGACTGAAGAACACCCTCCAAACATTTAATAAGCTGAAGTTGTGATTGGATTATTGGCTCAAATGGCCATAGGCCAGTAGAGCTTATATAAAGGCATTGTCCATCTTTCCTTTTTTATTTCCTGACAGACATTGATGTATTTTGACCCAATTTGGTTTATTTCTAGCTCCACAACCTGCCAATTGTTCAATATGTATGGTCAGATGTCATGTGACGAGTTGAATTGCCCTAGTACTGGTGTACAAATTTATTTGTTTGATTGTAGTATATGATGGAAGTCTGTAAATAATCATGTCTAGAACAGACAGCCTAGTGATGGACATCACAAGCATGGATCTATGCAAATTAGATACCATGACATGCAATAAACCATGCTACCAAGCCTGACAATCTGATCAGTGTTTACACCAAGCATTGGTTTCTGGGATCCCATATCCTCATCAGATATCCCCATGGGTGTTTTCCAAATATATTTTGGTTAATATTTTATTTCCAAACTTATTATCAGTCAATATCAACAAGGCCAAAAGTCACATAGCAATAATGCAAACTGTCCTGGGACTGGTTACAAATATGTATGGATTGTGACCATTTAATTTTTTTTAATTTGTTTGAAGAATGTTGAAAAGAAGAATCTGTGATATCAAAGTCACCCTGGATGGTAGTCAAAGGTTGCTAAGAATGGACTTCAATATGTTTTGCATTTATGGAGGTATAAATGTATAAAATGTGTGCACATATCCATGTAGCAGGTTTGTCTAAAGTGTATTCACCAGTTATTACATTTTTACCTCCATGAACTCAAACCAATATTGAAATTTATATAAATAAATAAGTCAACAATAATAGCTTCACAGGCTGCTTGTCAAATCATTAACTACAAAAAAATGTAGATAACTAGTGAAATTGATCCGCGCAATAATGCAACAAAAGCACCACCCACCCTATTATCAGGAAACTATAGTTTGTTAGTGGGCATGACCTAATTCTTTTGAAGTTTATGGAAAAATATTTAGTCAGTCAAATGTCATGGAATCACTTGCAATTTATTTTTATCACAATAAATCAAAACTTGTCTTATTTGGTTTCCAGATGACCACATTTGTTGCATGGGTAGTCAAGAAAGGCAGCTTCAGTTTGATGAGCACCCAGATTGGTCAATATTTTAGAAGTCAAGGTTTACCTGATGATTCAAGCATTGGTCAAATAATGGTATCTGCAAAGATACAGGTGTTGGAACGTCACCCAAATATTGTGGTGTTACAATACTTGGTTCATTGTGTCATAAAAGGATGGGGCCCCAGACAGGGATCAGCTAACTACATTGCCCTGTTGCAATGATGTGGTGTTTTCATAATGAAACATTCATCACAAGCCTCTAGATTTGTCAGAATATATATTGGAGCCAGATTCCAGCTTCATAGAAAAATAGTTGCCATGATCTCCTTGTTCAAGCCAGATCAGACAGATTTTGTGTTGGCCGTGTAGTTTCATATTTGTATGGGACCTAATTGCCTACAGTAAATTTATGTGTTAATTTATTAGTCACAATAAGCTGCAGTTTTATTAAATGAGGGCCTGAAGACTTTAGTCAGGGCTTACAGTTTCTAATTCTGATGGCCATAGATAGAATTGTATTTATTTCTAACACTGGTCTGAAGGCAGAGTAGTTTGCATTGTTGTGAAGTTCGGTGGGAAGATTATGCTGCTGCAGAAGAGAATAATCGCTGTCCATAACTACTAAGTTTAATTTTAGGAACACAGTATGATGGAGCAGTTTCAGAGTGCACTAATACGCAAAACAGAAGTTTAAAAATTCTACAAGCTTGGATATATAAGGCAGATTGGGTACTGGTCTGAAGTTCTTCAAGTTTTCTGATTCAAGTTACAATGGCACTGGTACTGCTGTGGTCAGTTCACATAACTTAAGCTGTGTAGTTGCATGACTACGATAATCGTCCTTTGTAGCCTGTGTGAAGCACGCTGCTTTCCACTGGGCTATCTCTGTATCCAACTCCTGGTAGATGACTACCACTCAAGAATCTGTGAAGATAATGATATGATAGCATTAGATGTCATATGATTTTGTAACCAGAAACCCAGAGGAGTGTTTGATAGGCCATACTACTGAGCAAGGTTCTGCATGAATCTCTCAATCTGCTGGGGTAAGTAAAGTCTGGAGATAGCATCTGCGATTACATTGTCACAACCACAAATATATCAAACCGTAACTGAGAAATTAAAACATATGGCAAGGTATCTTAGTTTGTGTAGTAGATCTGTTGCTTGACACAAGGCGAAGTTCCACTGTTGATGATACCGAGGGTAGTTTGGTTGTTTAAGGCATCAGATTTATCCTCTCAGAATGATGTAAAATGCACTTACGATAATCCTTGTTTTTAAAATTCTCTTTGGGGGGCATGCCCCCAAACCACCCAAGATTAGCGATGTTCCTCCCCAAACAAGTTTTGCTGTTCTCATGTCAACAGAAAACAGAATAATAAGTGTATCCTGCCATGAGTGACACCAGTGTCTTGCCACCTCACACAATCTCCCAAGTTCTTTTGATCAAGGTCTGGATCAGTGGTTTCTCATTTTGAAAGGACTTGAACCCACACTGCACATGATGTGACCCCACTCCCCTAACCCTACATGGGTATGGGACATGCTCCAGTTGTCACATCACATGTTTGCTAGCATGCTTGATATGTTACGCGTGTGGGTATACCTTATGTACAGGTGGTGTGCCTACTTGTTTCCGAAGTGTTAATCATGTTTGCTCTTGATGATACTCCAGAACTGTAGGAGTATACCTAAAGTTAAGGTGTGCTACACCTTTCATATTAGCCTTGGTTTAATGCATGCTGATTACTCTCATTCTCTCATAAGATCATATGTAGTGTACCTAGGTTAATGTATAATATGTTTTGGGACATGCAATCAATCCATCCATATATTCCCCAGGGATAATGAAGTTCAGAGCTTCATCATCCAACACAACGAAAGGCTGGGCATCTCTTTTATCCAGTGTATACCACCATTTTATAAGAATGCTTTAAGGGATTTCTACTTTTCATCAAACCACATCAGACTAAAGAACAATAAAAAGAATATTGTGATGAATTCTTCAGGCAATTGGCTAGATTTTTTGATGCCATGTTTTTTTCCCAAACAGTAATAGCAAACAATATCATTATCATTAGTATAAATGGTAAAATACTGCTTTCATTACATCATTACAAGAAATTCCGTACTTGGGTTGTCATCAAACTAGAAAAGTATTCAAATATTTAAAAGAAGTTATCTTCACTGTCAACTATTGATACCTAGTAAAATATGTAAGCATGTTCCTAGCCTTGGGACACACTTGAAAACTCTCTCAAACTTCCACTTTTACACTACTTATATGCCAGGTGCTTTATTTCCAAAGTTGTTGGACACCTTGCTACTGGTGTATATGTAGCAGGGCGTGGAGTCATCACACAGATGTCATCCTTACCTCATAAGCTTTCTGATAGGGTTTACCTCTTTGGTAATGTGGACAAGGTGTCCAACCTCAGATCAGAAGGTCCGTGGGACATGGGAAGATGCGAAAACTGCTGAAAGATTGAAATAACTGGCTGCTCAACATGCTGTTTCAAGCAGAAAATGGTAATATTTTGGACAGACAGACTACAATGCCAGAAGTGGAAATTATGTGTTGTAATCTTTTGTATCAATGTCTTATGAAAGTCATGATAGTTTCGTCAATTCTAAATTATCCTAAATAGCAAAGGGTGTTCGTTTTATTTCAGTTTACTTGAATTTCAACAGCATAACACTGAAAATGTACCTGGTGAGCAATGATGCCTTTTCTTATGAATTAATATCCTGCTTTGTGACATAAATCATGTAAAAAGCAACATATATTTCATTTGTGTTTTGTTCCAGGGATTTACAAACACATGCTCAGTGATAAGAAATTTGGACTCACACACAACCTTATAGCAACAAAAGTGATGCCTTCTTTGATACCACACACTGTCAATCCTGGACTGTGCATGGAACAGGTAGGAATTGTGTTTATATATATCTATACATACATGTACTTCCAATATCAGTAAGATGTCTCATAGTAGCTATACTTTTAAACATACATATGTCATAAAGGGATCAAAGTTATACAAGGTCCAGACCCCAGCTGACACAATTATGTTAGATGCTGGAGGCATTCACTGGTCACACTAAAGACTTGGGTACAGTGTGTGTCTTGCCCATACACAGAGGGAATGTTGCTGAAAGGTGTTATCCTACTCACTCACTAGATGCTGAAATGTGACCTGTAGTCCAAGAAATAGATTCCATTTGCTGGATGTAGTCTTTGGTTGGTATTTTGAGATAGCCAGAACTGGGAGGATTCTGAAACATTGCACATTGGTGGTGCAGGTGGCAGATGATACAAGAGATCAATTACCTGTGAAGGTCAGTATCAAAAGGTCTATTGAGAAACCAAAATGTAATCCAATATAAGATAATCTTGCACCTTCTGGCACTAGGATCATCCTTATGCTCTGCAGCAATATGTTTCATACAATGCAACAGTTTATGATTAATTGAACTGTAATTATGTTGTGAATGCTTCATGTAATGTGAGCAAAGTTCAAAGAATCTTCAGCAAATGTCTATTTCCTTCCAAAGGAAAGATGTTTATGAGATTTGAAACCACAAAACCATCTTGACAATAAGTCATTGCCAGTTGGGTGGCCAGCTGGTGATCACACATTGATTCAAGAAACAGTTTGGTCTCATTTACCAACGTTTTATTGCAAGACATTTAATCAACTAATCAACCAATCAGTTACATAGTGGAAGGGATCTATGTCTGAAAATATGACTTGACTAGACTAGACCAGAAAAATCAACAAAGCAATTCATGCTGAGCATACCCCTACCCCCTCTTAAATGTGGTATCTGCACTTGTTGTTTGCAATCCATGACAGATACATTTCAACTCATATGTCTTCTGAGAAGATGTACATTTACTGTTTATTCACTTCATTTTCTCAAATCTTCTGTAAACCATGAAAAGAATTATGGCTGATGGGAGGGTTGTTCAGATTAATTGATACGGAATGTCATCAGTTTCATTGTAAAGGACTGTAAGGCATTAATGTAATTTTTTTTCAAAGTTATTGTTCCACATAAAGTAATATTTCAACTTTGATGCACAAAACTTAGTAATGATGATCTACATAATATTCAAACATTTCAGCCAACTGTTTTTGAGAACTGGGCACATTTTTCAAAATGGAAGCATTATTATTGGATGTGTTTTGCCATATTTCTCTCTTAGAAATTACAGACTTGAATAAACACTGGGGACTGACTTGGTCAGGGCCTTAAGTTCCTGCTCTACTAGAGTCCATTTAAATACTCTAAATCATGAAATTTATGCAGTGCAATATTTGTATCACGACATACATCATCTACTGGGCGTATATTGTCATGTCAGGTTCACAATGAAATAAGCCCATAATAAACAATGTAATTAAAATATTGAGCACCAGATTTATTGCTTCTCACCAAATTCAGTGTCAAGTGTGGACATTTTGTTTACACAAGTTCATCAAGGAGTTAGGTCTTTAGCCAATGGTGTATAAGAGCATCTTTGTTCTTGGTAAACGTGTCAAATAATCTTAGAATTACAAGCAAAACACAGATCCCCCACATCATGAATATGTCTAATACAGTAGCATATGCATTCAAAGAGTTGTGCTTACTCATGTCACAACACTTGGAACCTGTAAATCTTTGTCGTTGACCTGACCTCTCATCTCATATGAATATACCTTACTGGAATTTCCTGCTTTTGATTTCATTGTAGTTAAATCCCATGTCGAGCAGTTGAAGTTAAGTTTTTGATAATATTATTCAATGGAACTGCTATCATCCCCTACCATATAATGAAATTCTAAGTCTACAGTCTTGAAGTTATCATTTAATGATTTGTTCGTGTTGGTGGGTCTACTCACATTAATTTCATGACACATTTTAGGCCATTAATTTGGTGATGCGGTAATTTTGTGATTTACAGTAGACTTCATTCTGACACTTCATTCGACGAGACCATTCTCTGGGCCGTTCATCAACAAATTCTTCCCAGCTGGCACCAGAGTTCATTTGTCTCTCTAATTTCTCCTTCAAGACATCAGAAAGACCCAAGACATTGTAACCCAAGACCTAAGGAAATGTTCCAGTGTCCTCGGCTGTGTCCAGATCCCCAGGCCACTCAGATACTGCTACCTATTGTTTCTCTCTGTCAAGAACTGAGAAAATCTAACCTGCTTGCTGATACCTTGAAGCTGTCATCTGTTGGCCTGGCTTTGGCCTCAGTTATGATTGAGTCCTGTCCCATTGTAGGTCCAAGATGCTACTCCTCAGCTCCCTGCTGTGGACACATCTCAGCTGAATCGGCTTTCAGCAACCCATGCTTGTCGTAACAGGCGACTAATATGACCTGGTGGTGAGGCTCACTCACTTGTTGCATGTCATCATATTCCAATGAGGTTTACAAGTAGATTGATGCTTGTAATGTCAATCACTGGATTATTTACAGACCACCATCATATAGCTGGAATATTGCTGAGTGGAGTGTTAAAACACAAACAAACAAAATGTCTCAGCCTGGCCTGAGAAGTTGAGTCTGTCAAAAACTCAGTCACATGTACTTGTAGAGGATATCCAGACTTCCCTTGCTACCTTTCTGTTGGTCAACACTTTCCCCCGGGTTCCCATTTATACCTCTGACTTTTCTGTGCATTGTCCAACTATCAGTTCAGATTCCTCAACATGTGTGGCTTCCTATAAGCTTTCCAAATCATTTTCAATCTTACACTCCAGGGTCAAGGACCTAAATATTTTGTATAAAGCTGCTGAGGTTTCACAACATCTCTAATTGTACACAAAGGTTTGTCACCTGCTTCCAGTCTCAAACTTTTGGCTCATCCAGTGTGGATCAGTGTCTTGGTCGTTGGCAGAGCTTATGCAAATTCATAATGTGGCCCATGTGTATTTAAATGCTGAAATTCTGACTGTCTTTAAGGTTTGTTGCTGATCTGTCATTGTTCACTGGTTCCTAAGCCACTGCCATATTTAGATCACAGATGAGGCTCAACAATGTTCACTTCAAACTTGGCTAAACTAGTTTTGACCATGTCAATCACCCTAACAAGCTGGCAGCTAATTTGCTGTAAACCATATCTACACCATTTTATACATCCTCTTTACATTTGTTGCCCGAATCACACAGATTGCTGGATGCGGGATGAACTGAATATCAAGCCAATATTGCAAACACCAAAGGGCAATGCAAATGGAATGAAGCAGTCCAATGTCTTGGGGCTCAATTGTCATCAAGGTGCTCGATGCCCTCTCATGATATTAGTACTGTATTTTCTTGAGTATAGTGCACACTTTTTTTCCAAGAAAACACAGTTGTGTTGAAGGGGGTGCGCATTATACATGCAATAATGAGTTTTGATGTTTTTTCCCCCCAACGCAAAGACATTACCGTGAGCACGTAACACCGGAAATACCATGTCAACAAATCCATACTGTAGTAGGCAAATTAATCATGTCATAATACTGTCTGGCTAAAGTTTTCATTATATATCTGGACTTATGTTTGTAACTTATTTCATAAATTTTATTCAAAATTCCTTTTAATATTGTTCTAATTAATTTCGGCAAAATCAGAAGATTGCACAACTCACTGTTATTAACAGCAACCATGGTCAACATTATATTGACGCCTTGAAACGAACTTTTAGTTGACAGAGAATGGATACATATATTATAAATGCCATACTTTGACTCATTATAAGTCATATTTGTAATAGTTTGATGATTCTATGTAAACACGTAGTTTTCGCGATCACCTGTACGGGAGCCTCGACGGTTAATGGTCAAAGTGTTCCATGTGAAAAAAATAACCGGCATTAGCGATCAGCAGCTACGCTTAGGGTTATTATTATTTTAAATATATTTAGCAAAAGTGCATCTAAAATAACAAGATATTGGAATATATTATTCCTAAAAAGAAAATAGTTTCAGATACAATTTTTGCCGATCCTTGAATTAAAATCCTGTAAGTTATATCATTGGGTGTGTCTTGATTGAATCAACAGTAGATTCCAAGAAAACGTTTGTACAGCTGATTGCTGTTTCCGGCTAAGTTTACAAGAAAATACACGAGGTAATCTTAATCCCTGGATGCAAAACAAGGCCTAGCGGAACACAATAATACAATTTAAACGGTAAATCAACATGTCTGGTGATTTTTTATCTCAAATTTCAAATGTGCACTGACAGAGTTTCTTATCACACGTTCGTTTACTGGAATTCCCTGAAAAGGTCTGGTGTAATTTTTTTCTGTCAATAATATTCCATTTTTTCCCCCCAAATACTAAATCTGCGAGAGGGGTGTGCACATTATTCTTGGGTGTGCACTTTACTCAAGAAAATATGTTGTAGTTGCAAGTTGTCCTAAATGATGTCACTGTTTAATGTATTGGTGGCATCCCCAATTTTGGAGATGATGTCACTTTTAGTGTTCAACGCACAACTTTCAATTGCTGATGTCACAATCTATGGTTTGATATTGGTCCTGGTCCGTGTGGGAGATATATATTTAAATGAAAAGGTGATGGACAATGCCCACTGGCCAGTTACCACCACATCAGCTGCAGAGCAACATTGTACCACAGAACAAAAAAATAATCAGTGAAGGCAAGAGAATAACCGATTAACCTTTAGCCTGCTGAATTACTTTCACACTTCTTACCCCTGCCTGCTGGATTAAGTTTAGCACAAGGCGCTCTAAAGAGGGTGGGTGATTTCAAACAGTTGGTGCCTCATTAAACAAGGGCTAATTGAAGAAATATTTTGCACATTTATTCCTGATAGAAAACTACACAGTACGATATAAAAATATCCCAATATTTTCAATCATACCAAGGTTAAGACCAAAGCGAACACAAAATTTGTAAATTTTCTTGAACATACCTGAATTGCGTTATTGAAGGTGGTTTGCATTTCATGCTAGGAACCTTTTAATATCCTAACATTTGTGCAAAATGATTTCAATAATCATATCTCTGATATCTTAATTTTAATTGAGTAAAATTTATACATACATTTTTTATTTTATCAAGGAGGGTCCACTTTTCGATATAATTTTTCACATAATTATGTTTCTTATAATTGTTACAATGTTAGATGAATTTATAAAAGACAGGAATATGGTTATCGGTCGTGTTTAACACACATTTCTCTGCTGGTGCGGCCGTAGTTACATAGCAGACGACGCTATACAATTTATGGTTGATGGGCATGTTAGAAGTATATTGGAAGCCAACTGCTATTATTTTCATCATTATTAATTACATGTTTAAATAAATGTGTATTTGTCAACTTACCATAAAATAATACGGCTCCGTTATCGTTGTTTTTTTCTGAATATTTTCCAAGGCACTAGCAGGATCACTACGAATTATCTCCCTTTGCGAGCTCTTCTTGATGTACGGCGGCCCGTAGATGCCATATTCTCCTCGTTGGTTTTTATCTTTTTTGATGCGGGAATTAACCATTTTCCCGAAGGTTGATTTTGGTAGACTTTTTAATACAAACTCAAATACATTCAATTAAAAGGAAACAGTCGTAAAATATTCTGTTGCAATTTTCTTGAGGTTAAATTACAGAATGACCAGACTACTACAACAGGTGCGTGAAAATGGGCTTGACAAAACGTGTTTCAAAATAACACCCTCCGCGTTGCTGAATATGATAGGGTATATATAATCCAAGCAATAAAATGCTACTTACATATTTTCGGTGTTGTTCCACATTAGAGTTAGGATAGTTTTCCTTTCGGGAATACATTCATAGATTTCAGTTTCACGAAGGATTTCTAAATTTATTCCAAAAATATGAAGACCACCATGATTGCGTATTGATGATAGATTTGTAATTGTTTAATTATTTACAGTTTTTTACAGGTTTTAAAATATTAAGTTGTATTTATTATTTATTTTTTTCCACAATGATTGTGTGTGTGGACAGTAAATATTGGTCTTTGCATCAGCACAGTGTAACTGATCAAACTTCAATTATTATCTTTAGTTTAAACATATTTTTTCAACAATTAATATCTTTCACTCTGAAAATCAGCTATGGGAATAAGTAACTCTCTGATGTCATCATTTTAATTTTAGTATTCTATGAATAATGAATAAATTAATCAGATCCTAAACATATACATACTAAACTCATATGGACATTAATCTTGTGCATTAAGTGGTTTGTTTCCAAATAAAACAATTCAGAAAAATAATTTAATAGGAATATGATACATTAATTGCAGTAACAGTACTCGTAACAGTACATGACATTTTTGTTTGTTTTATCACAAGAACCATGGTGGCACATAAGCTGGTAAGTTAGCCATATGTTTCTAAGAAAATGCTATCTCAGTCTTCTGGTTGGTATGAAAAGAAACGTGCCTGTGTACATGTTTACCCTTTTTCCAGTCAGCCAATCCATTACTTTTGTTCACCTTATGTGGTCTATTTTATACATACAAGTACTGCTTCCAACCTGTTCTTCCTTTGTATGCAATCACAGTATCACAACTTCCTCAGCTGGTGTGTATAAAAGTTCCCCTGTCATCATGAAAAATAAATTATAAAGGAAAGTCATATTTTCATTCTAAAACATATCTGTCTTTCCTTGAATACTCTTTGTCTTAGTGCCAGAAAAGTCAGTGTCATAAAAAAAATAAAAAAAGAAGATTTTCATAAGGACTTGGGGACCTAAGTCAAACTATGTGACAAGTTAGGTAGAATTATAACTTTATAAGCCCTCATTTCTGAAGTGTCCATATTTTTCACATTTTTATATATTTTTAGGACAAAACGTGATCCGTGTAGATCTGCCTGTTTAGTTATGTAAAACAAATTCTTGTCTTAAAATGAGAAAAGGAATCATGCAGACGAATTTTTTTTATCCCATTAATTCATGAAAACTAGTTGAAATGTACAGTGGTGACTTTTGTACCCAAAATTTCTAGTGATTTGGTACCCAAATGGGTATGTGATTTTGTAGATCTATCTAGAATTATTTCATAGATCTACATTAATTTTGGTGTCTTAAACTTAACATAATATCACTTTCCTATCAAAACAATACATTCTATCTTAGGTTCAACCAAGTTAACTGGCCTCTTCTTCAGTGACAAGACGTCAATTTTCTCTCAAAACTAAACAATCAATTTCAAGGATCACAGTCATAATCATATTATGAACTTGATGAAATATGTTATTTTGTGTTCTGTTCATCTACATGAAAACATAAATATAATTACAGATCTATTGTCTTATTTTCTTAGGTACAAATTCACAAAGTATATTGGGTACAATTTAATTTGTTTTGGGTACAAAATCACATATAGGAGCCTAGAATCTATACATATTTACACCACCTCCATACAGTCGTCGTGTACCAAAATTATATCGGTTCACAGGACTAGAGGTTCTCAGAAAGTTTTCAACAACATCTTTAATATTTAAATTGTTCTTTTTGTAATAAGAATATAATGTTGTTATTATTACGGCATATCCATACGTTATATCGCTCTCCGTTGCGTTCGTTTTCATCGAGCGTAAATCCATTACGTTTTCAGATTTAGACTTACACATTTGATTGCTACAATCACGAAGAAATATGAAACAAATAGGAGTGAAGACTCCTCTCCAGATCAATAAATAGTAAGTAGTTGACGAAAAATAGTAAATTATGTATTTTCTTTTGAATTTGAATCTATTTCGGAATTTCTTTCTGATAACTTACTGTCATGATATATATTACTCAATTCGTATCGCGATCCTAGTTTTGTATTGCAATCCTAGTTTTGCAATTAGCCCTATCACTGCGCGAATGAATATCTTGTCAGCGATCACCATCATGGCGAGTAAACATGAATGTCAGTCAACTGTTGTCATGTCATACCAGTGCATAGAGCAGTAGAGAGAACATAACATGGTGGCAGCAAGCGGATCGTCGCCCAGGAAACCGGTAGGACCACCGCAATGAACATTGACACTGAGTAGATTCCTCGTATATGTCCTAATCAGTTCCGATCAGAAACCATGTGCGTTCACTATTCAGAAATGGACTGGTAACAGTCTGATACAGGTGAAACCTGTAGTTTGTTTAAACAAACCATGAATCTATATTGTGCCGATGAGGAAATAATTGCTCCAGAGAAAATAGCCCTGAAAGTCAAAAGAGGCCTAAAGAATGAAGGATTATGTAGATTAAACACATCAGGTTTAACGGAGGCAGAGTTGGAAGACACGAAGAAACTTTGGGAATATTTTGAGAAACAGATCAAGCTCCATGTGAACTTTCGTGTATACAGGCTAGAATTGATGCAATATAGTCAGAAAGCTGACGAAACCATCGACAAGTTTGTCACAAGATGTAAAACACTTGCATTTAAATGTGAGTTTGAGAATGCAGAGTTACAAGAGAGAATCTTAGAACTGTTGACTGATAGCACCCCATTTGAAGCATTCCAACATGACTTGTTGAGACAACCAAAAGGTTACCTACTTGCAAATGCACTGGACAAGGGAAGATGCTATGAAGCAATCAATGCAGGGCATTGTCAAGTTAAAGGCTTACAGTCAATTAGAAACACAGCAGACAATTGTGATGTGAATGAAATTCACCACAAGAAACGTAGATGTTTCCATTGTGGTCTACAACATAAACCTAAAGACTGCCCAGCTTACAAAGATACCTGTGACTCATGTGGAGCAAAAGGACATTGGTCCAAGATGTGTCAAAATTCAAGACAACTTAACCGCTTCAAGAATCGTCGACAATCGAAAAGTCTAAAGAGAAATCACAATGGCAAGGATTTAAATTTCATTGAAGAAAATTAGACAGAAGGGACTCAGGAAACTGAATTCGCATTGGAGTATCATGCCATAACTGTGTCTAACCATTGCTTGGACTCTGTAGACAACGCTGTTTGCGACTCCACATACACACATCTACAGATTCAAGCCCCAGGAAAACAGGGTACACATCGCCTGAAACAGAAAATCGACACTGGAGCATCTGGCAACACACTGCCAATCCAAACTTACACACAGATCTATGGTGACACACCCTTCAGTGAAATTCTCAAGACAATCAACAATGTGAAACTGACTGCATATAATGGACAACCAATCAGATGTGTTGGTACCATCAAGCTGAAGTGCCAGTTTAGACAGACTGGATTTGAGGATACATTGTTCTATGTGGTAGATGTTCCTGGACCAGCAATAGTTGGATTATCAACATGTGAGACACTCAACCTTGTTACAATTAATTGTGATGAAATACAGCCTAGTGTTCCTCCATCATGTACAGACAGTGCCAAACAGAATAGTGCTTCCACTCCAAACTCATAAAGTTCAGTGGACGACCTGAAACAGAACATTCTGGAACTGTTCGACACCATTGGCAACTTTCACAGTACAGCAAAGTTGATCCTTTGTCCTGATGCAGAACCATACCGTGACCCTCCAAGGAATTGTAGAATCCACTTGAAGGACAAGATAAAGGCTGAAGGATGGAGGAAATGGGTGTAATCCGGCATGTTACAGAACACACAGACTGGTGTTCGTCACTCACTTATGTAACCAAAAGAAATGGGTCCTTAAGAGTATGCCTGGATCCATTCCATCTCAACAAGTCTCTGAAACGATGTCCCACAAAGATTCCGACTTCAGAAGAGCTAAACCCTACTCTCGTCAAAGCCAAGTTCTTCTCAAAACTTGATGCAAAAGCGGGATATTGGTCCATGCACATTGAAGAATCCTGCTAACTCCTCACAACTTTCCGCACACCCTTTGGGAGATTTTGTTGGAAAAGACTACCCTTCGGACTCTCTGTGAGCCAAGACATTTTCCAGCAACACATGAATGAGATCCTTGAAGGACTGACAGGCACTGTTGGTATCAGTGATGATGTGTGTGTGAGTGGTGAAACTGAAGAGGAACACGATGAGAACCTAACACAGCTCATGATCAGAGCCAAGGAAAAAGGTCTTGTGTTAAACTCTGAGAAATGTATGATAAAGCAGAAGGCAATTCCATTCTTTGGAAACTTGTACACAGACAAAGGAATCGTACCAGATCCTGCCAAAGTTGACGACATCAAAATGATGCCAACCCCTGACAACAAGGAAGATCTACACAGATTCCTTGGACTCATGACCTATCTCAGTTCATACATTCCAAACTTCAGTGCAGAATCACAGGCGTTCCAAGAACTTATGAAAAAAGATGTTTTATTTATATGGGACGCCAATCACCAGAAATGTTTTAACAGACTGAAACACCTTGTGACTGACACATCATGCCTAACCTACTATGATAAGGACAAACCGCTGACGTTAGAGGTAGATGCGTCACTCAAGGGCCGAGGAGCCGCACTGATTCAGCAGAGTCCTATTGCTTTTGACGCCAACTCAGTCTGCCTACTCGAACATTGAACGTAAAGCATTAGCTCTTGTGCAAGAAGTGCAACGTTTTCATACCTACCTGTATGGTCTCCACTTCACAGTTGTAACAGACCATAAGCCCTTAGTCATGTTGCACCAGAAGCCGATACACAGAGCACCTCCACGTTTGCAACGCATGTTCCTCAAGTTGACAGGCTACCACTTTGACCTGATATACCGTCCTGGGACAGAGATGACCTTGGCGGACACATTGTCGAGATTACCCAATCCTCGAAACGATGAAAAAGTTCAACTTGACATGCATGTAGATGGGATCATCATGGAAGATGTTGATGACACCAGCATTGATCTTATTAACTTTGGAAAAAACAAACGCGACCAATTCAAGACAGAAACCTGTGCAGATCCTGTGCTCAACACCCTGAGAGAAGTTATTCTAACAGGATGGCCAGAAGACATCAAGTCACTCACTCAATCAGTTCGACTCTACTGTTCATTTAGGGATGAATTGGCTGTAGAGGATGGCATCATATTCAAGGGTAGACAAGTCTTGATTCTGAACAGTCTGCATGAAGATATCTTGTCACAGCTACACTCTTCCCATCAAGGAATTGAAAAGACAAGAAAACTGGCTAGAGAAAGCGTCTATTGGCCACTCATCAACAAAGACATTGAAATGTATGTTAGGAACTGTTCCATGTGACAAGAACTGAGACCCCAAAACAAGTGCGAACCACTACAACCTCATGAAGTGCCAGCCTCACCATGGCGCAAGCTTGGTACGGATCTCTTCCAAATCAAAGACAAGCAGTTTCTACAAGTAGCTGACTACTTCTCTAAATACATGACAGTCAAACTGATTCTAAACCCAGTTACGAGCAATGCTGTCGCTAATGAAGTGAAAGCCTTGTGTGCATTGTTTGGAAAACCAGACACTATTGTCAGTGACAATGGCCCTCAGTACAGTGGCCAGCATTTCAAGTCTTTCTGTGCAGAATGGGGAATCAATCACGTGACCTCCTCTCCACACTATGCTAGATCGAACCAGTGATCAAGAAATGTCTCGATGAAAACCAAGACATTGATAAAGCACTGCTACACATGCGAGCAACACCAGCATCAACAAACATTCCATCACCAGGTGAAATGCTATTTGGAAGATCACTTACTACAACACTACCCTCGAGACAAGAAACTTCCCACACAACAAATGAACACAGACATCATCTGAAAACAAATCAAGAAACAAGGAAACCGAGGTTTGCCTGAAGCCCTGGCAGGGACCTCAGAAATATCAGAACCGAGGTTTGCCTGAAGCCCAGGGACCTCAGAAGAAGAAGACAGTATCACTCACCATGCCCAAAACTGGAAGCCAGAAGTCTGACGTACCAACAAGTGTTAGTGCTATGAAGTCTATAATGTCTCGATCTGGTAGACAGATCAAGACACCTGCTAGATACAAGGACTAACCATGACACTGACTGTTGACTTCTCCCTCCTAGTCAAGCCCACAATCAAGTGTTGTGAACTTTAATTTCACTATTGCTTCCAAGTCAAGTTGAATGACGACTATTAAGTTACAGTTCGAGTTGGATATTATAGTTATTAGCTCTTTACCTGTTCAGTATTATTATAGGTAAAAGACATTGACATTTCAGTTGCACAACTGCCACGTATGAACATTTATCATATAATGGGTAGGTTTCTCGGCAGGATAAAGCCAACGGATAAAAACGATATCCGTTGGGGTCATATGCGGATAGAGATGCAAATATCAAAGGTCAAGTAGGGACTACTTTCAGTGTTTATAAACAAACATGGAGTCGCACTTGTCATTCGGCGATCAAGTCAGAATTAACCATCGTGAATCTGGATAAACTACAGGGATAATTGATACAATTATTAAAAAAAACAGTCTTATATACTGAAAGTCAGTGTCGAACTGCGACGTAACTAAGGAATTTTATAAGTTTGGGCAACTTTGGAGATATAAATTTCGAAACAATTTTGCGAGGGCACTAGGCCTAGCCAAGCGGGATCAGAAGCCATATCTGTGCTTGTAGACCTCTGCGGCTTGAAACCTTTTCCACAAATAAAAATAGTTGGGTTTAGGCGAAATATGTATGAATTGTTACCTTGTTTCGTTTTGGCGCTGTGTATACATCTGACTATACTTCTTAACGTTAGGACAGAACAGGCCGACTGTGAACAATCACTGGCCGTGATGTCTCATAGACTAGGGTTAGAGTAGCTTCCCTTTGACAAAGGGCAGTTACTCTAGCGGACAGACCGATGGATTGTCGCGAAAGGCAAGTTAAAACAATTGTTGTTTTGCGTATATGTTGCTTCGCCACTGTATAAGAAATAGATTTCAGTTTGAACTATATTGGCTACTGTCACTGTCCGACTGACACATCACCTACCCTGTGACGTAATAAATATTAATGCGCGCATTCCAGGAAAACTCGCAATGTTTAGGTAATGTTTGTGAGTGAGGGGAAGCGATTTTCAAGCACAGAATTGAAGAATGACATTATATGATAAAGAGGTTATCACGCTTGTGTGTTTAGGGATGGTAAATATCCTGTATTAGGAATAAACACTATGTATTTAGCTCGCCAAGGCTCGCTAAATACAATGTTTATTCCTAATGCAGGATATTTACCATCCCCAAACACACTCGCGTGATAACCTCTATTTATTTACAGTTAAAGCTAAGCTGTGAAACTTCATTACAAAGATAAAGCTTTGGCTTCATCGTCCATCAATGCCTTAATGAGACTTCCTCTCTATTGTATGAAAAGGGGGATGTTATGATGTATAATACTCAATTCGCATCGCGATCCTAGTTTTGTATCGCGATCCATGTTTTGTAATTAGCCCTAACACACGTATGAATATCTTGTCAGCGATCACCATCATGGCGATTATGAATGTCAGTCAACTGTTGTTATGACATACTAGTGCATAGAGCAGTAGAGAGAACATAGCACTTACCAATTTTTGCATATTTTGCTTCCATGTGTTACATGTGGTACGTGCTTCCGGTTTCAGAAATGATAGCTAAAATTGCAAGTATTTTGATTATTTCTCGTAAACTGCATTATTTTGCTTTACATCAACGAGAGGAATAGGTTGGGGAGAATAAGATATATGGAAATATAACCATTTAGACAAATGTCTTATTTTGTATATATACCACAATAGTTTTCATCAGAGAGTTGAAAGCTTTGGCGAAACACCGTGGTCTACATGGATATTCTCGAATGAGAAAAAGCTGAATTGATCGATCTACTAGGTTTGGAATACAACAAACCCCAGACTGTTAGAGAACTCAAAGCTCGAGCGAAAAAAGTGGGCTGAGGGGTTATTCTCGAATGAGAAAAGCTGAATTGATCGCTTTACTTGATAAAAATCAACCAGATGATATTGATAAAAAACAACCAGATAATGTTGATAAAAATCAACCAGTTGATGAGTTAAAATTTGTACCCACAGACGGTGTGGGTAAATATCTAAGATGTTGGAAGATGGATATTAATTCCAACATGGATGTTAATGATGTTAAGCCCATCGTATCAAGCAAAATTAACGAGGAGATAGATGATTTAAATAGTATAAAATACCAGCTGAGGGTTAAAATGTCATTGAGTAAAAATGACACCGAATATACCGAACCTTATTTCCGAGGCAAGTAAGTAGTTATAACCATCTCCGATACTATAAACACATCATTAGATATATCAATTCAGAGGATACAAGAAACTTTAGAACGCTGGACTTTAGAGGTTCGGGTTGGGGTGTGAATAAAATCGATAGTTTATATTTAGATATAGTAAATTATATGCCTTTCAAAGGTGGATCTTATATAGATTTACCCCCGTATTATAAAAAGGAAAAAGCCATAATTAATGTAAAAAATAAAGGCGATGACTGTTTCAGAATTACAAAAAGATCTGCATTGTTCCCGGTAGACAAAAATCCGGATAGACCTTCTAGCTATCCTCAAAATGATGGACTCAATTTTGATGGTATAGACGAACCTACACCAATCTCACAAAATAATAAGGTGGAAAAGCAAAATAATTTAGCTATAAATGTTTTTGGACATTCAAAAGGTATTGTTGTACACAGGATAAGCTCCGCTCCAGAACATATTCCCAGAATCAGTTCATTCCTAATCGAAAAAGATGGTAAATATCATTATACATGGATAAAGAGTTTAAGCAGACTATTATACGATCAAACAACCCATAAAGAAAAAAAGAAATATTTCTGCGAAAGATGCCTACATGGATACAGCAGACAAGATATATTGGAAGCACATAAAGAAGACTGTAGAGGTGTTGGACAGACTGCTATCAGGATCAATATGCCTAAAGAGGGGAAAAATATATTAAAATTTGAACATTATTGTAATCAAATGCTAGTACCGTACGTAATTTACGTCGACTTCGAAGCGCTTATCAAACCTATAGAAAATAATCTAGATAATAATCAAGATAGTAGTTTTACGTACAAAACTCAAGAACATATTCCTTGTGGGTTTGGAAATAGTGGTAAGGTATGATGGGAAAACAAACCCGCCCGTGATTTACAGAGGTCCCGATGCAGCGGGAAAGTTCCTAGAATATCTACAAAATGAAGAGAGAATAATCAGGGAAAATTTATCGTGTAAGAAACCAATGTGGATGACGAGGGATGATTGGAGGGCCTATAAGAGGTCAACGAGTTGTCATGTTTGTAATAAACCCCTGAATGGGGATTCTGTAAGAGATCATTGCCACGTCACGGGTAATTATCGGGGAGCCGCGCATAACGAGTGTAACTTGAAACTAAAAATGAATTCTCAAACAATACCCATCCCCGTTGCGTTTCATAACCTTAGAGGATACGATTCACATCTCATCATGCAAGCTATCTCAAAGACCAATGGTGGCTTAATGTGCATTCCTAATAATATGGACAAATACATATCAGTCTCGTTGACTAAAACTATACATTATACGGACAAGGATGGGAAAGCCAGAATAAAGCAAAGTAATGGGCTTAGATTCATAGACTCCGTACAGTTTCTGTTTTCTTCCCTTGACAATTTAGCTCATGCGAACAATCCTGATGACTTTGTGATAACAAATCAATATACCAATAGGTTAACTCATCATTTGTTGCTGAGAAAAGGTGTATATCCTTACGAATATATGGATGATTGGTCTAGATTCGACGAAACTAAATTACCACCCCTTGAATCATTCTATAGTAACTTAACAGAAACTAAAATAACAGATGCCGATTATGAACATGCTCTGACAGTGTGGGATAAATTAGTTTGTAAGAATTTAGGCGATTATCATGATCTGTACTTAAAAACCAATGTACTGTTACTCGCCGATATATTCGAGATATTTAGAAAGACATGTTTAAAACAATACGGCTTGGACCCGTCATGGTATTATTCCAGTCCCAGACTATCATTGGATGCATTGTTGAAGAAGACCGGCGTAGAACTAAAACTACTCACAGATTATGATATGCACTTGTTTATTGAGAAAGGATTAAGAGGTGGTATATCGATGGTAGTGAAAAGGTATTCTAAGGCTAATAATAAATTAGTGGAAGGATATGATCCGAGTAAACCAGACACGCATATATTATATCTCGACGCCAACAATTTGTACGGATGGGCTATGAGTTAACCTTTAGCCATGAGTGGGTCGATGTGAATGATATCCCCTCAGATTCTAATAAAGGGTACATACTAGAAGTTGACTTGGAATATCCAAATTCGTTACATAAAGACCATAACAGTTATCCTCTAGCTCCCGAAAGATTAATGGTGAATAAAGATTGGATGTCGAAATATCAACACTCCTTGATGGGTAATACTAGGTTAGCTAACGTAGAAAAACTTGTACCAAATTTGATGGATAAGACAAAATATCAGCACCTTGTTTCTTGTATAAACAATTACGATCTTTGACCCCAATCCCACATACAGAACATGTATAATTTACATTTCCTTGTCTAATGTAAAAGACATGAATCCCACAATATATACCAACGCAACATCTGTTGCATTGAATTGGCTTCCCCATGAGCGTAAATATATACAGATTCACGGCTATACACCTGTCATATCATTTGTCTAAATGCAAATCACATCTCCACTCGGTGAGCAGTCATAACTGGTGAGTCATCGCTACCATATTTTCTTGAGTATAGTGCGCACCCATGTATAATGCCCCCTCTAGCAGGTTCAATATTTTGGAAAAAAAGAAATTTGAATATTATGCGCAGAAAATTTTTACACCGTACCCTTTCAGCGAAGTCTGGCAAACAAACGGGTGCTGAGAAACTTCGTCAGTACAAATTCGAAATTTGAGATAAAAAAAATCACCAGACATGTTTATTTACCGTTTAAATAGTATTTATCGTTCTGCTAGGCATTGTTTTATACAGGGGTCCGGAAATCGTCATATGCGCCGGACATGTCCGATTGGGAATCTCAAATGTCTGGTTTAAAATATTGCTTACCGGACATTTAAATTTTTCTGTCCGGACATTTTAAAAAGTATTGTCTGGACATTCTTAAATTTTGAAAGGACATGATCAACATTTAGGACTGAGCAGTTTCTGTCTGCGGTTGTAACACGATGAAGATAATCTACACTGACAAGCTTTGTTTGTTTTGATTGCTGTAAAAATACATCGTACCTACATGCTAGTCCAATCGGTCAATCACTGTAATAGGCAATAAACTGAGTTGACACTGATTAATCGACTATTAATTACTGAGAACATCTTGTTAATTTGAGTGAAAGGTGTTTACAACTGTACATAAATACCTTGCATCATCAATGTACCTCATTATCCTCACAATGCTACGATACGTAACCTCAGACAAGAAGCGAAAGCGTGACGACAGCCAGTCGACCGATGCAGAACGATCAGTCGAGTGGATCTGCCAAACCCTCAAAGTCTGGACGATCATTTTGTAAGTCATGGCTAACGACTTTCACTTGGTTGACATACAATGAGGATTTGCAGATTTTATTGTTTTCAGTAGCTAGTCGTATATTGAATTTTGATTGACCGCCATTTTTCTTTCTGTGATGATCGAAAGTCAAATTTTTTTATGGTCAATAATTAAGAACAGATTTGTGCCACAAACAACATGAAATGTATTACATTGCAGGAAGTTTTATTACATACAGATATTTACATAAACATTTGGCACAACATGGGGGCTGCCTCGGTTGCCTAAGAGACCCTGGGTCGAAGTGACCCGGGTTGACACCCTGGGGTCATGGAGACCCCGGTAAGATGACAATGTCCTGGGGTCTTATGGAGCCGGACTGTGTAGCTGTGAGAGGGATATGCCGGTCCTGGGGTCCGATGACCCGGACGATCCCTAGAGTTAAGCTAGTACTGGTCGTGCTGACCGGACAGTACCGAAATAGCGTAAGTTCTTTGGGGGCCACAAGCCTTCCATGCTCTGAGTATGGAGTGGCTTATGACGCCCAAACGAGGTTAGCAACCGAGAGCCCCCAAAGAATTAAGAATATAGGTAAATAACATGAATATGGTACTTAGTGATGGTGACACATAGCCTTGTGGGCTTGCCCTAAGGTGGAATCGGACGTTCTGATATACTTGGCGTAACAGTCCGACGTCCACCTGCCCATAGTCTTAATGAGGTGATCCTCGATGTGAACGGTGGCCGCCGTGGTAGCTGTTCCTATCCGGAATGAGTGCCCGGAGTAGTCGGCGGAGTTGTAGCCAGTCAACGTGAGGACCCTATCTAACCATGACAAAAACACAGTCCTGGATATTGGTAGATAGTCCCGATTGACGAACAGCGGATCCTGGTATGCAGCCCTGCACTGCGTTCTAATGGAATACAGTTTGGACAAGGCCGAGTAGGGACATGTCATAGTGTCAGTAGCGAATAAGTCAATGCTAACGCCTAGTCGGAAGGGATCAGTCTTAGACACTTTTAAGGTTATAACACATGATCTTTTATGATGTACGAAACTAATGTCACTCATAGTTATGTTCCTACTGGGATCAAAGTTGGCTGAACATGTGAGTTCACCGCATCTCAAGAATCCGAGGAACGCTGTAAGATACATACATTCCATTACCAAATCATTGGAAGGACCGAACACGCCATCCCTGAGCCGCTTGATGATGTTACGTAGCACATGGTAAGTGATGGGGAGTCTCTTCCTCCGCTCTGGTGTATGGGCCCGTTTGTATCCTCTGAGTAGAGTTTGAAGCCGATTTAGGGCACCGGTTGAGACATCGTCAAACAGTGTCCTGATTCCCGCTTGTAGGTACGTAAATCTGATTCCCGCCAGATAAGTCTTCACGGTGTCATGTGAGAGTTTGAGGAAGCCGAAACAATGTGCAAGAAAGTACTGAAGGTAGGCGTCGTTAACTGGTGGCAGGCCGCTGCTGGCACCCAGTGTGTTGAACAAGCTGAACTTTAACATGAACTTTAGGTAGCACTGAAATCCTGTAGAATATGCTGTTCTTGTTTGTCGACTGATCGCAGCTGACCACAGGGTGTCCAGGTGACGGTTCAGGTCCACATCACTTGTGAACTGGGTGGGCAAGGCGTTGGATGGAGGTCTGCGTGGGGCGCCAGGGCTCGGAATTTCCTGAACTGCAAACGGGAAAGAGCATCTGCAATGTTATTTTGTACACCTGGAACATGTTCAGCTAACACAATAAAGTTATTTATAGCTGCTTGCCATGTAAGGGTCCGCATCAGAGCCATAATGTCCATACATTTTGATCTGCCCTTTTTGATAATACCCACAGTAGCTATATTGTCACAATGAAACAGTACTCTCTTCCGTGTCCAATGTCGTCCCAAGAGAATGGCCGACACCACAATAGGATAAAGTTCCAACCAAGCAATTGATTGTGCTGAGTCTCGACTGTTTATAACGTCCTGAGGCCACGCCTGGGCGAACCATGCCCCATCAAAATATCCCCCGTGTCCTACACTTCCAGCTGCATCCGTATACAGATTGAGATCCGGAGCTGATGTGATATGGTCGTCATGGAAAAACGAGATGCCATTCCACTGGTTCAGAAATTTGTTCCACATGTGCATCTCTATCCGACATTGCTTAGATAGTCTGATATGGTGGTGCAACTTGACCACAGTGGCCGACAGTCGAATCAGATAAGATAGGAAGGATCTACCTGGTACTACCACTCGACAAGCATAGTTTAAATGCAAAGACAGCAACTCTCTTTTCGTACACTTAGTCCGAGTAGAAAATGATGTTAACATATCTGCTATCCTTTTCAACTTGTTCTCTGGTAAGCTCGCCGTCATCGAGACTGAGTCCAAGATGATGCCAAGGTATTCTAAACAAGTTACAGGTCCTTCAGTCTTGTGAACAGCGAGTGGAATTTGTAGTTTGTCGAACAAGGTTAAGATGGCATCCATAGTTGTGCTAGCTTCATAACCGGGAGGATCAATAGTCAGGAAATCATCTAACAGATGCAGAATGTTTTTAACGCCGTAGTTGTATTGCAATATCCAGCACACGGCTTGTGATAGGGTATCGAAAATCTTTGGACCGGATCTGCACCCGAACGCCAATCTAGTGTAGAAGTAGTACCTATCGTCCCATCGGAAACCAAAGAACGGCCAGTACCTGGGGTGCAGCGGAATCTGTTTGAATGCGTCGGTAATGTCCACCTTACACATTTGTGCACCATGTCCCAGTTGCTTAATAACTGCAATAGCATGGTCTATGGTCACATAAGAGAGTGAAGCAGATTCTTTACTAATGAGATCATTGATACTTGCGGTATGTTCCGAGTTATGTGGGGCTGACAGATCAAGGATTAGCCTCTTCTTGCCCGAGTACTTGCCCGTGGCAACTCCTAAGGGGTTAATTCTGTAAACAGGGTATGGAGCCCGCTGGAAAGGTCCGATAACGTACCCTTTATGGACTTCTGTTTGCACTGCTTTGTCACAACTATTGGATCCAATGTAGCACTACGATTGTTTTTACATTCCGTTGTGGACTGTGGAACATCCGACATTAAGGGGTCGAAGCCATGTTGCAAGCTGTTGACGAGATATGTAGCAAATGGAGGATGGGGATGAGAGGTGAGTTCTGCCTGTATAGCCTGAACATTGATGGGAGTGAGTTGGACTGTTAAGGTGCCTACGTCCTCTTCTCTGGTTATATCCGGGAAAGTTAGTCAAGCTTGGTTGTCCCGTCTTGATTTGGGGGCCTTGGCGCAAGTTGCCTGTCCGTGGTTTGGGGCATGACAATAGAGACATACATGAAGGTATGCACAGTTCACTCTCACACAGCCCTGGTGATTGAAATTATTGCAGACCTCCCTTCCGTTTGACCTAACTCTAGGTTGTCCCCTGGTGTCGTTTTTGTCCATCGCCCCCATCCTGTCGGAGCTGACACTTCGGTCCGAGAACAGGGTAGGCCTAACTGTATCAGTACGTCGCTCAGGACACAAGTCTGTACCATGGGTGATGCTGTGGCAAATTGCACACGATCTGGAACGGGGCCCCGAAGAACACAGCCCGTACAGACGTGTGTCCCTCATATCCCAGCGAATACTGCAACCTTGTTCTGCGTAGGACGCCACTCTGGCAGCAAATAACTTGTGGTAGTCATAGTGCGCAGAGCCCCCATACAACGTAGCCAGTTCGATGACAGTTTGCTCGTGTCCGTCCAATTGTTTCCGTTTGGCGTTATTGCTGTCACAAAGAATGTCCTTGTAAATGCCAAAGGCCTGTATGAAGTCTGCTAGTGTAAGAGTGCGATTTAGCCTAGCATCCTCCTTTAAATGATATACATTGCCATCATATTTGGCCATTCTAGCGTCTAGTGTGTCTTGATTAGGTATCAATAACAAGGCCAGGTTACAGTACTTGCCGTCTTTAATCTTCTTCTTGAGCGCTGGCGCGACTGTGTGGATGTGGGGCAACGAATCCGACGGCACATCATGGCTGAGGTGGTCCGGTAGGCTTGTAGCTGCGTACTCGGAGGGCACTGCGTTATGGCGGGTCATGTTCGCTATCATGTGTTTTAGCTCTGCAAGTTCGCGTTGTAGACTGGCCACTTTAACAGGTGACACGGAATTGGTACCATCGTCCCCAAGTCCGATACGACACTGTAGGGTAGCGTGGTCCCACTAACGAGGGCATCTGGGTTCCTGTGATGTATGCTGGCTTCGACCACCCCCGGAAGTGTGGCCGCCGGAGACGTAATGGCACCCGGGTCGTAACTGTCCGACCAGGTCACCGTCCCTGCTACTTGCCGTTGTTGTTGGTTTTCTTGGAACAACTGCGGCAAGCTTTTCCTAGGCCAATTATTTGGAACCCTCACGCCCCGTTCTGCCAGTTGTTTGCGTAGCTGGGCCACAGTCAGATACGGTTGACTGCTGATTCTCCCTGTAGTACGACTGGCACTGGCAGCAGTGGCGCGGGGTTCGAGGCTATACGTGTTTTCTTCAGGCTGTGTGGAGTCGAGAACATTAACCCGATTGCGCTGACTTCTGGCTCGTCTATGTCTCCTCTCCGCCATTATTAGTCTTGGTTAGCTGAGTATCGCGAAACCCGAGATCGGATGGCTTGACTGGACTCGTGATTTAGCACCGAAGCATATGAGAGTAACGCAGTTGAGTGGCTTGCGACAATGTAGAAAGTAGCCTCATGGGGGGCTGCAGGGTTAATAAAGGTAAACACTGTGACGTCATGTCCGTCTTACTGGGCATGCGCAGACTGTTTAGAAGTGCATTGTGGGATGTAATTACTGTAACATGATCCAGACGGCATGAAAGGCACATTCGGGTGACAGAGTTAAGAAATCGTGTTGAATATAAACGTAAAGAGGTGATTGACCTGTAATAGGTATATTAAATATGAACGCGTAAGTACTGTTGTTGTTGCACAAACTAAAATATCCAATTACCATTGAAAAAAGTATTCAAATAACTATTGCTATCAAAGATATTTAAGTATTTGTGATTATATTATCTATCTTGTTTTTAAATAATCTTTAGTTATTTAAAAAAACTTTTATTCCATGAGGTCACGTGATAACCAAATATGGGATAATAGTCTCGATCCAAATGTTACAACGCGTACACTTGAGCAGACTCATGAATATTAATTAGACTATTCACTACGTTACCAGATCGTTATTATAACAGAAACAAACGTATGTTTTCCATGTATATCTAAAATGATATTATTTGTTATTAATTTTCCGGTGAATTAAACAATTTAAATTAAAACAATTCATAATTGGTTATATTATGAATACGTAACAACTTGTAATGTGTGTGAAAAGTTGTACTAAAATACGCTATTTGAAGGGGGCGTGGCCTAAATGCAAATGTCCGATTGGGATTTTATATTTTCCGGACCCCTTGTTTTATATCTAGGGATTAAGATTACCTTGTGTATTTTCTCGTAAACTAAGCCGGAAACAGCAATCAGCTGTACACACGTTTTCTTGGAATCGACCGGTGATTCGGTCAAGACACACCCAATGATATAACTTTATAGGATTTTTAATGCAAGGATCAGCAAAAATTGTATCTGAAACTATTTTTTTTATCAGGAATAATATATTCCATTATTTTCTTAATTATATGCAGCCTTTACTAAACATATTTAAAATAATAATAACTCTAAGCGAAGCAGCTGATCGCTATTGCCGGGTATTATTTTTTACATGGACCCAGTCTGACCAGTCACCGTCAAGGCTCACGCGAACGTTTTTGCTAAGCAATTGCATAAGCAGCTGGTTGATTGGTTTTAATACGAGTTTACATTGCTTCGTTTCTGCTAACAGTTTTCTGACTTTATCTCGCTCGAGGTTGGTAGAAATAACATCATTTTCACATAGACATTCCTCAAATGAATCTTGGTCTTTGCAATGAAACAGATCTACCCATTTGGTCTGCTCTCTCAGATCTTTCAGAACTGATCGAGTCCTCAATGATGATACTACACTGGCCAATAAAATTAAAAGTTTTAGTCTGTTTTCAGTCGTACAAATGGGTATCTCTCATACCCTCACGCCTAGTCGCATGTTTAAAAGGAAGCCAGAAGCTGGAATGTAAACATTAAACTTGTTTCCGTCAGGTTGCGCACGCACCTCCCTATGACATGTCACAAATCTCTCAGCACGCCTCTGAGCTGGTCGCTCTAGAAAGACTTTCGCGATAGATTGCTAGTTTGTATTCTGCTAGTACTTATCGTGTGTCTACAGTTGTTGTTCTAATAAAGTACTAATTACCTGTAGACTCCTGGAATGTAATCCTTGGTAATCCATTGTTTGTGTTCAACACGCGTTTCACTGTTTGACTTGATTATACATGTGGCAACATGTCAGGCTTTTGTGCCTCGTGTCAAAGAATACTGTTTGAAGTAGATCCTCACAAGTATTGCCCTTCCTGCATAATTAAGGACGGGTTTTCAACGTGTTTGTGGGATAAACGTTGTAAAGAATGTGAGCACTTTAATAAACTTTCATTGGTATCTACCCGCACGACTGATCTTCGTCAATTGGTTGATCGAGAGAGTCCCTCAGCCAACCCCGTTACGACGGGACCGGCTCGTGACGAGGACCATGAGGGGACTATGGTCCCCAGTCGGTCTGTCTCTTGTCCTACCAACGACGATAGGGACGTCGTGGAGGTCGACAGTGAACACAGATCCCTCTCTACAAGTTGTTCCCGTTCCCGGGACGACAGGCCGAGTGCCTCGTCGAGAGACAGTAAACAACTTCGAGGTCGTTGAGAGTTCGATTCGGATGATAACTACGATGGGGATCGTAGTACTTCTAACGTGCGACGCTCTCGAAGGGAGTTTTTGGGAGATCAGCATCGTGGAGATAATGATCGATTGACACCCTCGTCTCACTTTCGTATTGACCCGGCTTTGATAGCCCAGATCACGGTGGCGGTACTCGCCTCGACGGCGTCAACCGACTGAGGTGGGTCTTTATCAACATTTTCGACGGCTATTCATACCGCTCTCAACCAATGCAAAGAAAGAGATTACATGTAATACTCTCTCCTTTTGCTTGAGAGCGGTCATTCTCAGAGCTTACGAGGCGCAAGGACTCGCACCTCCCACCTCCTCTCATCTGCACGAAGTTCGAGCCATAGCTTCAACATGAGCAAATGAGCAAACTGTTGGTGAATCTACGCATTCATATGGTTTTTGTTGCCTGCAGTACTTCGGCTGTTTTATTATGGTTATTCGGTGTATGCATTGTCTTCTTGTATTTTTTAGTTACCTTGTATACTGCGAGTTGCTCTGTAACTAAATTATGCGCCGACCACACTTCGATCGCAATTCAACTGACGTGTGCAGTTGTCCTGTCGCATCAATAATTAGTTGTGTGTCGAAGAGCATTAACCATGATATTTTTAGTTACCATGGATACGACGAGTCGTTCTGTAACTAAATTATAAGCCGACCACACTTCGATCGCAATTCAACTGACGCATGCAGTTGTCCTGTCGCATTGATAATTAGTTGTGTGTCGAAGAGCATTAACCATGCTGTGTGTTCGTGATAAACAACTTGTCTCGTCTGTGCATCTGGTCGAATGTTCTATTGTCACTACAGGGGTGAGGAACTTGGTTCATTTGACGTGAAAGAGGTCACTTCCTGATTACTTTCCCGACCCTCCTTCCAGTGTTCCGTCGAATTCTACCCATTTGTACGACTGAAAACAGACGAAAACATGGGTTTTTCAGATTAAAAACGATGTTTTATTGGTCTGTTCCCACCCAGCCATCCCCACAGGGAAGTAATCCAGTCCAGTCCTGCTGTTGGCTTATTCTTCAAGATTTGTGACATGTCATAGGGAGGTGTGTGCGCAACCGGATGGAAACAAGTTTAATGCTTACATTAAAGCTTCTGGCTTCCTTTTAAACGTGCGACTAGACGTGAGGGTATACCCATTTGTACGACTGAAAACAGACC
Organism: Haliotis cracherodii; assembly: GCF_022045235.1. NCBI lineage: Eukaryota > Metazoa > Mollusca > Gastropoda > Lepetellida > Haliotidae > Haliotis > Haliotis cracherodii. Next base: position 50,731,045 of record NW_027266297.1, on the reverse strand, counting down.
AGTAAAACATCGTTTTTAATCTGAAAAACCCATCATTGTTCAGAGAACAGGAGATAACCATTGCCAGTATTTTAACTGCATTGGGATTTACTATATCGACTTTGACTCTCGCGTTAACCGGTGGAGGTGGACCACCCACACCACCCACGCTACCAAGGTCGGATGGTGTAAAAGAGTGGATAAAAAAGCATTTAAAAGCATTAGGAGAAGCACTGGGAAAGCTTGCTTGGAAAGCCACATCGGTACTTCCCGGTATAATAGGGAGTATTGTTTCCTGGCTCTTGGATTTATTAGCTAAGACCGCAAAAACTTGTGGGCACTGATTGTAGCAATTGCCGGGCTGTTGTACTTATCTGTTAAAGACTATTTATCCAAATCATAAGTAAACGAGCCGCGACTCCACCTACTATAAGCGCTGTTTTTTCATCGATATGTTGTTGATTTTTAGCGGCACTTGTGGTTGTGTGTCAGTAGATGGCTGTTTCGGTGACTGTGGTGTTACTATTCCCGTTTCGCCTGTGTTTGTTTGCGTTATCAATTCTGTGTTAATATCTGAATTTATACCTGGTTTTTGTTGATCGGAAGCAAAAACAATTTTATTATTATAGCCGATCACTGGACCGATCTTAAGTTCCATATTACTCGGAGACATGTATAGTCCTGCCACATAAACGTGGTCAACTTTGGATTGAGCGTACTGTAATACATCTGGATAACATTTTATAGAAGATGGTATGTCAATTGGTGAATTAATAGCATTGTCTACGTTTGCTACAAACTGTTTTTGCGCATCGAGCGTCGTCCCGGAACCAATTATTAACGTTCGTGTTTGTGATTGTGCACCAAGAATTGCCCATACATAAGTTCTTATTGATTCATTAACTCTTACAACTCCTGGGTTAGTAAAATTATTTTCTGCTTTATCATTAAGAAATTCATTCCAAGCATTTGCAGTATCGTTTTGTTGCACAAATTTTGTAACAATATAAACTAAACCAGTCGTAAAACTCATTAGATTTCCTCTCCTATCATTACTCGAAAGTTCCCAGCCAAAATTAAGATTACCGTATTTTCTTGAGTATAGTGCACACTTTGTTTCGAAAAAACACAGCTGTGTAGAAGGGGTTGCGCATTATACACGAATTATGAGTTTGGATGTTTTTTCGCCCATGGAAAGACATTACCGTGAGCACGAAACACCAGAAATACCATGTCAACAAATCCATACTGAAGTACGCAAAATAATCATGTAATTACACTGTCTGGCTATAAATAGTGTTCTTTGTATATCTGGACTTATGTTTGTAACTTATTCCATTAATTTTATTCAAAATTCCTTATAATATTGTTTTTATTAATTTCGGCGAAATCGTGTGTGAAGCGATCGGAAGATTGCACTCACCGTTATTAACAGCAACCACGGTCAGAAACAAACTTTAGTTGACAGAGAATGGATACATATATCATAAATGACATACTTTGACTTTTGACTTAATGATGAACTTCGTAAACAAGGACATTCAATTCAAACGTTTAAGGATGTTGAATCTGGCATGCACGAATACTTCCTTGTTCATGGAAAGAAACTTGACCCAATGCCAAGGCCAACACTCTCAGTTTTATACACCATCAGAGGCTCAGAAAGACCGTGAGATAGCATTTATAGTTTTCGGGTTGACTGGTGTGTCCACATTTAGCTACATTATAATGCATAAGCTATGATTTATTGCGTATCAGCTATGGCAACATGATGGCTATGACCTCACAACATAAATAGGTGTGTCTATTTTTAGCTACACAATTACGCATAAGCTATGATCTATTACGTATCAACTGGCAACATAAATACCGGTATGCATTCTTACAAAAAGATTGTTTTTCTGTAACAACTTAAATGGATTGAATGTTTTTTTTAACTAAATCATCACTTTCTTCTTTAACAGTTTTTTTGTCCACTGTACAGAACACCTAGACCATGGTTAAGTCCTTTAATACGCCAATCTTTACTCGTAGACTTATTTAGTTCAAATCATGGTGCATAAAGAGGCACACCTTATGGCCAAGTTTAACTGTTTTTTGCCAAAATTGCTTTGGATTGTGAAACCAATCATGCACCATTTTATAGCTAGTTGTCGTGACCCTGTATTTTTCAAAGAGATATCAGGGAATTTAACAAATAAATTAGCACCAGAGGCTCTTACTAAAATTGACTAATTCGTAATGTAAGATGATTTCATATTCAAGTTATGATATAGTATCTTTGTATATTTAATATGTATGTTACACTCCCAGGAATAACAAATGGCCAGTCTATTCAACTGCTGCATACTATCGATACCTTGGCTGGGCAACTTGAAGTCGCTCTCTGCTATTTAACGTATTACCCCTGGTGGACCAATATAAATGCTGTGAGATTGAATAATAAGATATGGGGAAATAGAGGCTTGCATACTATATCTGATGGGTATTACAGTGTATGCTTACTCAATGATGACATTTTTACGCCTTTGGGAGCTAGTCTCACACAAAATGAGTCAAAAGGGGTGCAGATTTTAAAGGAGCACTGATCTAAAGTAATTCCCCGGGACTGGTTGTTGCCTTTGTTATTGTTTTTTGACCGTGAGTACCCGGATGATATAGCAGAAACCTAGACTAGTTCACAACCTGTGCTGCGCAATTCGTAAGCACATTTGTCACTTTTATTGGTAGTATAAGGGTGTATGGTCACATTGATCAACAAAATGAAATACAGTTTTGGAAATAATAAGGAAATGTAGGTATCTTTGTGGGTAGCATCAGTAATGGTGACAAAGTTTTGATAAGTCACTTGCTTGGTAATTGTGCGATTTTTGTTTACACTATTTTGACTTGCAACACAAAGTAAATATTTCTCCTTAGCATTGCTTATTTTATCATGTTTATATTTTTACAGTCAAAATGTGCAAAATTGTCACTTAGGAAATTTATTAAACGCCTGAATATTCAGTTATTTTACAAATTGACTGAAAAATATGTCCATCTGTATTATTATGACAACGAATTCCAAACATTTTTATGTTTAATATCATCACCAAGAGACTGAAAATGTTGCGATGAAAAGTACATTTCTATATTGTTTGGCTTCTAATCATACATAATAATCTATTGTGAAAAGACTTGTGAAAACAACGTCTATCGAGCATTGAAGAATTTCCTAACCAAGACATAGAGAAACAAGAATGAATCTGTCCAATGCTTCTGCAAATGAAGGAAAACAAAATGCGAATATCATAATTACAACCTACCAAATTTATGTGTATAATTTTAGGCAGCTTCCTTGTTTGAGGAATGTATCCATGAATATCCACACAAAGGAACAATATCCCAAACGTCTGCAGCTGTACAAAGAAACATATTCGATGTCACGTGTCTCTGTAACAATCAAATATTTTAAAATGTATATATCGTTTCGGGATATTATAACCTGTGTTCGTTTCTCAACTGATCACTTAGAAAGTTGCAGGTGTTTCACATAGGTGTCAAGTCTCAAAGGTTGGCTGAGAAAGCCCACGTGACAATTATTTTCATAATGTTCACGTTCCTAAAAAAATCCATTAGATTAGATAACAATGAGCAATTAATCAACATATTATCGGTTAACACTTTGAACAAAGTATACATCGGCACTTCACGCAAGGATATGAGTGTATTCCTTTTGTTTTAGTCAACCTAGACATGTAAACACTCACTTTTGAGATATCCACCGTGCAAGATAACAGTGATTAATCAATCAATATATTTTCTGTTAATCCTTTGATGACTACGAACGATCTGATGATTTACAAAAAAAGTAAATCAACTGATCATTCATCTCTTGATGGGTTGCCACGTGCATAAAAATGCCAAATGGGAACCTTCGCCAGCTATTCAGAGTGGTGCTACCTCTAATTATACCTGTAATAAATTCATTAACTGAGCATAAAGTGAATGACTACAAATACACAACTGTAGGGTTATACCAGAAAAAGTGGATGACAACAAGGGAGTAGTAATCGTATTATCGACGCAATCTGACAACCGATGAGCTCCTCCGTTCTTTTTGTCTGTTTGTTTAGGCTGAAGAAATTAATTAACAAATCTTTATAGATCACAGTTAACCAATCAGTGTTCAAAAATGGGTAAAACAAATTTTGTCCTAAGATTATTTTGCTGTCCTTGCAGACGGTAGCCCAGTCTCTTGTCACGCTCAGTTGCTTTGCATATCATCCGGGTACTCATGCAGAAAAAACAATAGCAAGGCAACAACCAGTCCCAGGGAATTGCTTTAGATCAGTGCCCCTTTAAACACTGGAGAAAATGATGTAAATCTTCTCATGGGCTTAGCAGATACACTTGGATTTAGAAGAGGAAAAGTATCACCCAATGAAAAATCGCATGGAATTGAATTACCCGATATAGTTCCCTATAAAGAGTTGTGCATCCATCTTGATCAGATCAGTACAACAGATAATATTCAACACGAAAGTCCTTCAACTCTGCTAAGAGCTATTCCAGTCAAAGATGAAAAATACAATAGTGGTAGAACAGAATCTTTCTCATCATTATACAATATAAAAAGTTAAAGCGGGGTATTATTTCAGACCTCAAAATTTCTGTATTAACCTGGACATATAGAATACTTGAGTGTAACGCTCCATATTATAAATAATGGTTGATTCATCAGGCCCTGGAATGCATAACCTTAGACAATGTAATACAATTGCGCTTTCCGATCTTGTGGACACAGAAGGATTTGATAAACCTGGTGCTGATGGCAAGTTATACACTTTACACTTACAAGATAATGTATACAAGCGGAAAGAAGTTATATTCAGAGCTAATCTAGGAGATTTAAGTGATGTCGACGTTAGTAGACTCAGTAAAAACACTTCATACAATCTTACTCGCAACGATGATAATAAATGGACTATGGTCGAAGCAAAAATCAAGTGGCTACTGAATATCGTCATTACCCCACCATATGTGATGATGGGTAAGGGACATAATTTAACTAAGATAATGAATAGTGGGATCGTACTCATGCAGGGCTTATATCCCCTCAAAACGAAAAATTGTGTTAGTCGCTCCCCTGCCAAAAAACCCAGGTCATATGTTATTGAGTCATCCAGCATTAAATATGTTAGTTTAAATTTGGTTACTGAATTCAATGATATAAAACAGAACTTGAATGCTATACCTGATCTTTCTACAATTATTATTGAAGTCCTGTTTGGGGATGCACCAGAAGATGCCTTTGAGATATGACCAGATCTATCAATTAAATGGCTCAAGAAACACAAGCGTCAACGTTGCAGTATTATTTATATTGGAGTATCACCTGTTGCAACCCTTGAGGGGGTCCAAGTTAATAAAGGTGAAAGCATTTCGCTTACTAAGATATTTATGCCACATAATATACATTTAATAAGGTTGATGTATACTCTCAAAACATTTAAGCAAGACCAATTAAAGACTAATATATGATATAATAATATACAGTGCTCGATGAAGCATCTGAAAAGATGGATACTGTTGATGGATTTCGATTACATCAAATAAACGACATAAATAAAACATCGAATAGAGAAGGAGAGGGAGTTGAGACTTGGATTGTATAAAAAGTATCTCAGAGCTGTGAATGCTCTCGACAGAGTTGACACTATGCTTGTAACAGCTGGCATGGGACGCGGTGTAGCTGGTGTTGGTTTATTATCAACTATAATCGCCGCGCCTATCGTACTTGGTATGGAAGTAGCAGCCGGAGTCTCTGGACTGGCAGGAATAGCGATAAAATTTATTTCTCATAAGTTGCAAAAGAAAGCATTAAAACATGATAATATTCGGATACTCACCGAAGCAAAGTTGAACAACATTGAGGATCATATTTCAACAGCACTGGCTGATTGTAAGATATCCGTGGATAAGTTTCAGAACTAACCAAATACAATGGAATGAAGCAGGAGATTCGATCCAATTCTCGTAAGACCAGTGGTATTAGCAAAGACGAAAAAAAATTTCATAGAACAGGGGAGACAACAAGCGCGTCAATTATTCCGTGCCAAAACCAAAGAACTGGTTGGAGATTGAAAAAAGATTGTTTGATCACATTTAAACGAATGCTTACATAAGTCTATTATAATGTCAACAACATTTATGCTCAATTTTAAAATGGCAAGAATTACCACAATATATATTATATCAGTAAAATGAAACAAACCAAATACGGTCATCAATTGTTTCTTTCCAATTTCGAAAAAGAGTATATAGTCTGGTCTCCTAGTAAAATGTACAAAGAACTTAGTACAAATGTTGAATATCACTTTGTTCAAAATAATGGTATGCTTATGACTAAAAATAATAGAGAATATTTTCAGTACAATTTAGTTTAGTCTCATGACGATTGTTGAATTGCATCATCTTTTTTGCATACAAAATTCCCTCTGTAGTAGCAGTATAAGAATATAAATCTGGCTACAGTGGAAGTGGTCCAGAATCTCCATTACTTATAGTACTTCTGATGCCAGTGAAGTTGGCTATGGCATTGCAGCCTACCTTTGTCTAACAAATGAAGATAATGGCGTACACTGTGTCTTAGTAATAGCAAAGTCAAGAGTGGCACCCATGAAGACAATGACAATACCCCGCATGGAGCTAACAGCAGCTACAGTTGCAGTTCGCCTGGGTAAGCTATTGACCAGAGAGTTTTAATACAAAATTGAGGATACTTTCTTTTGGACAGACAGTATGTCTGTGCTGAGATATATCTCTTAACAGCGCATCAAGATTCAAAACCTTTGTAGCAAATTGGCTCACCACTATCCATGAAGGTTCTGAGGTCAAGCAGTGGAATTATGTCAACACAAATTTCAACCCAACAGACTGCACATCAAGGGGAATGACCTATGACAAGTTCAAACACAACAGTGGTTTGAAGGACCAGATTTTCTGTGGAGACTAATATTTGAATGGCCCATTTTTCCTGACTTATCTGTCACTGATGAGGACCCAGAGGTCAAGAACTCTGTATGTTGTCTTGTAACTTGCCAGTCCCAAAATATATTGGACAGACCATTGAATCTTGAAGTTGAACCAGTCCAAGTTGCACTCATCACTGCTTGAAAAGGGAATTGATTGGCATTTTAACCCTCCGACAGCATCTCATCATGATGGGAGTTTGGAGCGTATGATCCGTTCAATAAGGAAAGTTCTTAATGCTGTTGTCCAGGAATAAGCCATTAAGCTTGACAATGAAGGTGTGAGTACTCTCTCTTTCGTGAGGTTGAAATTATTCTCAATGGTAGACCTATCACTAATGTACCATAACATCCTCATCAGACCTAAACCCTGCATGACACGCCAAATCATCTTTTGCTTCTGCGTTCGGGTCAAAAGATGCCACCAGGAACATTTTGTAAAGACGATGTCTACTCTCGTCGACAATGGAAGCAAGTTCAGTATTTAGCGGATATATTTTGGAAGTGGTGGGTAAAGGAATACCTTACACTGCAGCAAGAAAGACAAAAGTGGGTTACAAAGAAGCCCAATCTAGAAGTTGGAGACATTGTTCTTCTGGCGGACAGTTCTCATAATTCATGGTCACTAGAACGTGTCATTGAGATCAGGATGGACAAAAAAGGATCTGTACGTATTGTGCGTTTGAGAACAGCTTTTACAGAGTTTGTCCGTCCTATAAACAAATTTTGTGTCATTGTGCATGGATCAAAATGAACACTTCTTCTGAAAGACATCGTGAAAGAATGTGAATATGTTTCCTTTAAGGTTTATTTGGGCTTCTTTGAGTGAAGTTGATAACTCTTATAAGGTTTATGTTGTTTTCGACCCATGAAGATCCGGGTTAGAATTGGTCTTCAGCAACACATGCTTGCCGTAAGTTGCGACTATGCTTGTCGTAAGAGGCGACTAACGGGAACGGGTGGTCAGTCTCGCTGACTTGGTTGATGCATATCCCAATTGCATGGATTGATGTTCATGATGTCAATCACTGGATTGCCTGGTCCAGACACAATTACTTGCCATCATACAGCTGGGATACTGCTTAGTGCGGCTTTTAACAATATTCAAACAAACAAATTATGTTGTTTTCAGGTCTTTTCGTTATAGATTGTGTTTAAAATCCAGAGAAGCCTTGACCATTTTGATACTATGTTTGGTAATTGTTACTCCCTCACTGTACAATTAGGAGACCGGTATGTAATGGTCAAAATGTTTATTTCTATTTTCTATCAATTATGATATATGAAATCTGGTTTCCACAATTTCCACAAATTATGTATTGCATATAACAACAGTAGTATACAACATAACATAATTGTTATAGTTAGGATGTTTATTTAATTTCCTGGTTTTGAATGTTATTTTTCATTTTTGATCATGTGCCAATTTTATATCAACCTTAATAAGAAGGGAGATAAGCACAGATTGGTGTGGTCATATGACCATGTGTTTTACGCCCTAGACTTCAACTTTGTTCATAAATATTCTCATGGCCTAAAGTTATGAAAGGTTAAATTTACTATAGCCCACGAGGATATTGGAAAGGTATAGGAGCAATAAAAAAATTAGCCACCGCGGCTAAGGTATCTAAAGATGTGGCCAAGGATTGGTTAAAGAAACAAGCGTTGTGGCAAATATATTTACCGGCACCTCGTTATATACCGAGGAAGAAGTTTGATATTTTTACAACGAATGAAGTTCATCAGGCTGACCTCTTGTTTCTTCCCCACGATAAGGTAAAACGCAAAACGTATAAATACGCTTTAACCATAGTGGATGTGGCTAGTCGATACAAAGAGGCAGAGCCATTAACCTCAAAAGAACGTTTGTTTGGCTATCAGTATGGGATCGAAATGAAATTCGAGCGATTGAGATCAACCGAATGGGTGACACGATTATCAGCCGTTGTATCAGCGCTGAATAATGAAGTGACGAGATTAATAGGGAAGAAACCAACCGATGCGATTAAAATGAAATCCGTGACTTCCAAATCTTCAGCACCGAGGAGAGGCAAAGAACAAAAACTTCCGGAAAGAGTAAGGGTAAGATATTTATACCAGCCCGGTGAACTCGAGGAAGTCTACGTCGCGCAACCGATCCCATATGGTCCCTTAAGACGTATAACATTCGTCGATTGGTTACGAAAGAAGGAGAGCCTATTCTTTATTATCTTCAAGATGGACCGGGTAGGGCATTTGTACGAGAAGAGTTGTTCATAGTTCCTGACGGTACGGTATTACCACCATAACCATAAGCATAGGTAGTTACACCATCATTATCAATCCATCTCTTTGTATCTAAGGGGGATAATGATGTCTTGTTCATTCTTAATCCATATATCCTATGATTGTAACATCTTAAAGAGTTCATCTCGTGTTTGAACGTTCTACCGTTGAATAATGCTTCTTTATACTGTTCGTGTTTGATATGCTTTTTTACCACATACTTCTTAACACCCTTAGCTTTTCTTATCTCCCCATTATTGGACTTCTTTATAGAATACATCTTAGGTCTTAATACTACATACTCTTCTATAGGAGTCCCAGCACATTCATCCTTCATCTTACCTAACAACTTTTTATTTACGGCGCTGTGCAGTGGATTATCTTTTGGGTAATCGCTCGTGTCGTACATATCTATTTTTCTGCCATATCTTTATTCACATTCTCGGTTTGTATTTCCATCAACAAAGAATCTGTGTCGGTATATAACACCTCGCATCTATCGCCGTATTGCTTCTTAAGTTCGTTGTAATAAAAGTCATACATTAAGTGTTTTGACAAGTCGAGAATACTCATACCGACGTACACCGGTCTGTTGAATTTTATATTACTCTTCTGCATATGCAACGCGGCTGAGTCGTTATCGAATATCTTGCTTCTGATAAAAGCCGGACAGGCTATGAGTCTTTCTTCCTCATTAGATCTGACTAATTTAACATCAACACGCTTCCTTAGATTCTCCATAGTTTTAGCAAATACTGAGTTATTCATGAGCTTATACAGATTCTTTTCGAAATCGCTGGTAGCTATCTTTCTTAAATCTGTGTTCAACCTTATATAGGGCTCCATCCAAGGGCTTTGATCAAACTTTAGAACTCTGTGTATTTTCTTAAGTTTCATACCTAACGATAGATACAACTGGAGATTTCTGTAGTGAACTATATATTTTGTCTTATCCATCAAATTTGGTAAGAGTTTTTCTACGTTAACTAGCCTACTATTACCCATCAAGGAGCGTTGATATTCCGACATCCAATCTTTATTAACCATTAATCTTTTGGGAGCTAGCGGATAACTGTTATGATGTAACGAACTTGGATATTCCAAGTCAACTTCTAGTATGTACCCTTTATTCCCATCATTATTATGGATATTAATAACATTGATATTATGGATATCGATATCATTGACCCACTCAAAACCACCCGTGGGTAAAGGTTGACTCATAGCCCATCCGTACAAATTGTTAGCGTCGAGATATAATATGTGCGTGTCGGGTTTACTCGGATCGTATCCTTCCACTAATTTATTATAACCCTTAGAATACCTTTTCGCCGCCATCGATATACCACCTCTTAATCCTTTCTCAATAAACCAGTGCATATCGTAATCTGTGAGTAGTTTTAGTTCTACGCCGGTCTTCTTCAACAATGCATCCCGCGATAGTCCGGGACTGGAATAGTACCATGCCGGGTCCAAGCCGTATTGTTTTAAACATGTCTTTCTAAATATCTCGAATATATCGTTGAGTAACAGTACATTGGTTTTTAAGATCGTGATAATCGCCTAAATTCTTACAACCTAATTTATCCCAGACCGTCAGAGCATGTTCATAATCGGCATCTGTTATTTTAGATTCTGTTAAGTTACTATAGAATGATTCGAGGGGTGGTAATTCAGTTTCTTCGAATATAGACCAATCATCCATATATTCGTAAGGATATACACCTTTTCTCAGCAACAAATGACGAGTTATCTTATCGGTATATTGATTTGTTATCGCGAAGTCATCAGGATTGTTCGCATTAGCTAAATTGTCCAGGGAAGATAACAGAAACTGTACGGAGTCTATGAATCTAAGCCCATTACTTTATTCTAGATTTCCCATCCTTGTCCCTATAATGTATAGGTTTAGTCAACGAGAATGATATGTATTTTTCCATATTGTTAGGAATGCACGTTAAACCGCCGTCGGTCTTTGAGATAGCTTGCATAATGAGATGTGAATCGTATCCCCTAAGGTTGTGAAATACCACGGGTATGGGTATTGTTTGAGAATTCATTTTTAGTTTCAAGTTACACTCGTTATGCGCGGCTCCCCGATAATTACCCGTGACGTGACAATGATCTCTTACGGAATCCCCATCCAGGGGTTTATTACAAACGTGACAACTCGTTGACTTCTTATGGGCCCTCTAATCATCCCTCGTCATACGCATGGGTTTCTTACACGATATTTTTTCCCTGATTATTCTCTCTTCATTTTGTAGATATTCTAGGAACTTTCCCGCTGCATCGGGACCTCTGTAAATCACAGGCGGGTTTGTTTTCCCATCATACCTTACAACTATATATCCAAACCCACAAGGAATATGTTCTTGAGTTTTGTATGTAAAACTACTACCTTGATTGCTATGGTTGGTATTTTCTATGGGTTTGATAAGCGCTTCGAAGTCGGCGTAAATTACGTACGGTACTAGCATTTGATTACAATAATGTTCAAATTTTAATATATTTTTTCCCTCTTTAGGCATATCGATCCTGATAGCGGTCTGTCCAACACCTCTACAGTCTTCTTTATGCGCTTCTAATAGATCTTGTCTGCTGTACCCATGTAGGCATCTTTCGCAGAAATATTTCTTTCTAGCATGTTTTGTTTGATCGTATAATAGCCTGTTTAAACTCTTTATCCACGTATAATGATATTTTCCATCTTTTTCGATCAGAAATGAATTGATTCTGGGGATATGTTCCGGAGCGGAGCTTATCCTATGTACGACAATTCCTTTAGAATGTCCGAAAAAATTTATAGCTAAATTATTTTCCTTTTCCACCTTATCAATTTGTGATATTGGTGTACGTTCGTCTATACCATCGAAGTTGAGTCCATCGTTTTGGGGATAGCTAGAAGGTCTATCCGGATGCTTGTCTACGGGGAACAATGCAGATCTTATCTTCATTCTTAAACAGTCATCTGATTTATTTTTTACGTTAATTATGGCTTTTTTCTTCTTATAATACGTGGGTAAATCTATATAAGATCCACCTTTGAAGGGCATATAATTTGCTATATCTAAATATAAACTATCGATTTTATCCACACCCCAACCTGAACCTCTATTAGTCCAACGTTCTAAAGTTTCCTGTATCCTCTGAATTGATGTATCTAATGATGCGTTTATAGTATCGGATTCGGTTATAACTTCTTGATTGCTACGGAAATATGGTTCGGTATATTCGACGCTATCGTCTGTGTTACTTTTACTCAATAACATTTTAATCGTCAGCTGGTATTTTATACTATGTAAATCATCTAACTCCTCGTTAATTTTACTCGATATGATGGGCTTAATATCGTTAACATCCATGTTGGAATTAATATCCATCTTCCAACCTCTTAGATATTTACCAACGCCCGCGGATATGGGTACAAATATTAATTCTTGTTGTTGTTGAATATCACCATTATCAACATCATTAGGTTGATTATTATCTAGTAAAGCAATCAATTCAGCTCTTCTCATTCGAGAATAACCGCTCATCCCACTGTCTCTCGCTCGAGCTTTGAGTTCTCTAACAGTCTGGGGTTTGTTGTATTCCAAACCGAGTAAGGTAATCAATTCAGCTTTTCTCATATGAGAATATCCATGTAGACCATGTTGCTTTGCCATAGCTTTTAACTCTCTGACAAAAACCATTTTGGTTGAATGGTAAATGGAAATATATGCAAATTGTTTTCATATTTCTAAATACGTATTCTCCCCGACCTATTCCTCTCATTGATGTAATCTCTCTTCCTAGCATAAATAATCTGGTTCCTGACCCTATCAGCACCGTGTTTCTTACATAAACAATAACGACCTTTGACCCCTATCCCGCATTCAGAACACGTATAGTTTATGTTTCCGCCCCTGATGTAATAATTGTGTATGCCGCAGTAAACATCAACACAGCGTCGGTTACATAGAGTCGTTTTACCCATGAGTGTAAATTTGCAATTATTCATGGTTATACATCTATCATATCATTTGTCTAAATGCAAATCACAAATACACTAGTGAATAGCTGAAAATCAATACAGCAGATAACCCAATGATCACAAATGCGACCTCGCGGTTCTTTTGTTCCTCTGACGGTGTATAAAACTGACTCATTGTTGGTCTCGGTATTGGGTCTAGTTTTTTCCCCAAAACGAGGTAGTATTCGTGCATGGCATATTCGACATCCTTAAACGTTTGAATTGAATGTCCTTCCTTAAGCATTTCTTCATGAATAAAGTCTAATATCTTTATTCTCTGTCGCGTATATTGTGACTGAGCTGCTTGAAGTTGTTCTAAAGCTTTGTTATGTCGTTTACGCTCCTCTTAAACTTCTTTAGCGTTTGATTCCCTCATACTGGAAAATAAATAAAAGCTAGAGCATTAACAATAGCTCCACCGACCATCATCGCAATTGATGCCATAGTATATGAATATAAAATATTCAAATGTTTAATTACTTCATTATGTCTTCCGGGATAAGTCCTTGTTTGATGAGCATATCCTTCGTTGCCATTGCTAATCCAATATCCAGAACCATCATACCGATGTCAAAACTATTAAAATCTAGCTTGGGAGGTGTGGCTTTAGTAATCATTTTAGCCATACGAGCATAGCCAATGGCCAAGCTGGTGACCACCGCTGAATGATACGTTGCGTTTACCAACATTTTACCGTCTGTAACTGAAGTAGTCATGCTTCTTATAGCATTATATGAGGACTAACCTCTAATTGAACTTGTTGTTGCATCGGGGGTGACGTTTTCTCTTCTCCGGTCTTATAAAACAACCATACAGCCGCTATACCAGCAACTCCTACTAGTGCCCATGTTTTAATCGGATAAATATTTGAATTATTTATTAATTTCGCTTTCCTCGCCAGTCCTCCCTTCCTCCCAGCTGCTATTTTTGGGGGGTTCTTAGTAACTCTGGGTTTTAGTATTTTCTCATTCACAGGTGGTGGTTCCTCATTCACTGCCTCATTCACTAGTTGTTCCGCAATATGCTGTGGTTCCTCTTTCACAATCTGTTGTGGTGTCATCTGTTGTGATTGTGTTTCCGCAATCTCCATTTATATTATTAAGTGGGCACGTATGTTTAAATTGACAATACCTAGCCGTTATTAAAGCTGTGGTGAGTGGAGCTAAGAACATTCCGAATCTATGATAAAACTCACAGCTCACTGCGCTTATAGCGTGTTCGATGAATGGGTCATTCTCTAGAGATTCGCATAAATACATGCGATGTTCTGCCGGGATAGGGAGAAACGTACTAGCTACGACTGTGTATAGTTGTAACATAGCCGACCCTATCGTTTTAGTCATGGTAGCTCCCAGTCTAGACTCGTAACGCACGTACAGTTTTTTAATCTCTTCGTCGGTCATGTTATCAATTTTTTCGATGGTATAATTTTCTCCCAAATATTGGGAACATTTTCCACCGGCTACCAAAGCCGCTAGTCTTTCTCTATGTTTATCTAAAGATTTATCTACATCTGTATCAGATTCTTTGAGCATTTGTTCGATGAGTTCGTCGCATTCCATAATGTAATACCTAAGGAGATATTTAAGTCTAACATAATGGAATATGACATATCCAATAAAACCCGTAATAATGAACTGTTGCGAAAGAATGATGATTTCGAACCACATTTTATGTCATATTAACCGCTAATGTTCAATTTATTGCATTTTTTCGCTATATTTGCTATAATTTTGCTATATTTGCTATAATTTTGCTACATTTTGCTATCTTTTTGCTATATTTGCTACATTTTGCTACATTTTGCTAAGCAATTGCATAAGCAGCTGGTTGATCGGTTTTTAATACGAGTTTACTGTGCTTCGTTGTTGATAACAGTTTTCTGACTTTATCTCGTTCGAGCTTGGTATAAATGACATCATTTTCACGTAAACATTCCTCGAATGAATCTCTGTCTTCGCAATGAAAGAGTGCTACCCATTTGGTCTGCTCTCTGAGATCTTTCAGGACAGAGTTGTATTTTTGAGTAAGTACCCAATTGCTATGTTGAGTATGCCGACCGGAGAATGCTAAATACGAAAGCATATCTTTCTTTTTTGTGAGTTCTTTACTCGCCCTGCAGTCGTATATTATGAAAAGGGTTGATTCTCCTTTGTATTTTTCGTGACATACTCGGAGACAGTCTTGTAAACGATCGCCCGGATCGACTCTGTGTACCCCGTCGTCATTCATTACCCAATCTCTCGATAAGTATGTTTTATTAATGCTTATAGTCGGGCACAGAATAATAATATGATCGAAAATGTCCCGATAATGACTTTGTAAAATATCTAGAATAAAAGCTGTTTTTCCACAGCCCGTTTGCCCGCATATGATAGCGCAGTGCACCTTCAGCAGCTCTGATTACTCTGCCGTAGTCATTAAAAGTGAGTTCGTATTCTAACCTATCGCCTAGGGATGCTTGATAAAAGGGCATGTGGGAATCTAGTAATCTGTGTTCTTATTACAAATACCTTGGTACTGTAAGTTTTCCCGCTCTTTATCCGTTCTCCAGAGATCCATGTAACAATAGTATACATTGCTATCGTCGATACTCAAAACCTCATTACCGCTAATTTTAATGGCGATTTTCTTAACGATAGCACGACCTATGTTCTGAACAGGCTCCCTGTTAACGTTGGTAGAAGTCAAACTAATCGTAAATGCTAGTCGGACAGTTCCCGGAACTAACACATCGTATGCGCCGAGATTAGGAAAGCGAACCAGAAGTGTTTGATTCTGATCGATGGTACTAGGGTTATTAGTTATAGTTACAGGCTGACGAATTGGTTTGACCCCTAATGGATCTCGAAGTCTACGTTGTGGGTTTAACTTGCGTCCGTATTGCGAAGACATTGTTATATTGAAATCATGTACCCTATGTTTAATATAAAAATGGATGATATTGAACTTAATTACTTAGATAACCATGATAACCCTAATACAACCGAAGAGGGTACTGATGAAACCAGTTAAAGTGGCACGAATCTTAACGATGAACTTTTACAATCAACCGTTGATGCTTATTACAATGCCTTAAAAGAATATAAAAATTATGTTAACCCAATAGGTCGTGACTATTCAAAGTTTATGATAGATAGTAAAGGAATATTGCGACTGCGTGACTCTATGGATATTGATCTTATGCATTATAGTAATCGTAAGCCCCTAGCCTTGTCTACTATAGCCGGTAAATATGGCCGCGCGTTTGTTCGTGATAAATTAGGTTTTGTAGACTACTCGCGGCTTTCCGCGAAGACTACTAAGGTTCTTCAAACTATGCGTGATGAAATCGATAATACAGATGATTTGGGAGCAGCCTCGATGGTGGCCTCGAACGGACTCGGAGAAATCTTGTATACCTACTACGATAATTCTACGTTACAGGTACCACCATCCTTGGAGTTTAGTATTAGGGAATTAGAAGCTCTTGACAAGGCAATGCAAACAATTCGGGGAGAACTCATCAATAATATAGCCAAGATATCCGAACTCGACTAGCATATAGCTTATGAGAAAACAAAACTCGAACAGGCGGGCGATGAGTTCAGTAGACACCGCGTAGCGGTAAGATTACGTAACTTTGAAGAGGAAAGATCAGCCTGCCTCGAAGCGGCTTCCACTAACGAAAAGGCACTTCGTTCGCAAATCAGTAGAATTCGAGAAACTATCGATCGAGTCCTCAACGATGACACTACACTGGCCGATAAAATTAAAACATTGTTCAGAGAACAGGGAATAACAATTGCCAGTATTTTAACCGCGTTGGGATTTATTATATCGACTTTGACTCTCTCATTAACCAGTGGCAGTACAGGTGGTGGTACACCGCCCACACCGCCTACGTCGGATGGTATAAAAGAGTGGATAAAAAAGCATTTAAAAGCATTAGGTTCAGCACTGGGAAAGCTCGCTGAAAAAGCTGCGGCCGCACTTCCCGGTATAATAGGTAGTGTTGTTTCCTGGCTATTGAATTTATTAGCTAAGACCACCACTTGGCTTCGTCAAAACTTGTGGGGCTTGATCGTAGCAATCGCAGGGCTGTTGTACGTATCCGCTAAGAACTATTTAACCAAATCATGAGTAAACCAGCCGCGACTCCACCTGATACAAGCGCTGTTTTTTCATTGATATGTTGTTGATTTTTAGCGGCAATATGCGGTGGTACTTGTGCGTCAGTAGATGTTTGTGAAACATGTGGTGTTTGTGGCTTGACTATTCCCTTTTTGCCCGTTATCGTTTGCGTTATCAATTCGACGTTAATATCTGAATTTATACCTGCTTTTGTTGATCGGAAGCAATAACAATTTTATTATTATAGCCTATCACTTGGGCCGATCTTAAGTTCCATATTACTCGGAGACATGTATAGTCCCGGTGCATAAACAAAGTCCACTTTGGATTGAACGTACTGTGATGCATCTTGAAAACGCTTTATAGACGATGGTATGTCAACTAGTGAATTAATGGCGCCCTCCACGTTTTAGACAAACTGTTTTTGCGCATTGAGCGCCATCCCAGAACCGATAATGGATCTTCGTGTTTGCGATTGCGCTCCGAGAATTGCCCATACATAAGTTCTTATCGATTCATTAACTCTTACAAATCCTGGGTTAGTAAAATTATTTTCTGTTTTATCATTAAGAAATTCATTCCAAGCGTTTGGGGTATCGTTCATTTGTACAAATTTTTTAACAATATAAATTAAACCACTCTTAAAACTCACAATATCCCCTCTCAAGTTCCCAGCCTTTATAGTAATCACCGGTTTTTAGATGATGATCATACATTCTTGCGTAAAGTTTGCTGGTACTATACAACTTACCAAAATTAACTGGAAATTTATTAAGTACTTTATATACATAATCGCTTTCTTCTTTGACGGATATTTTTTCCTCTGTGTAAGGAACACCTAGACCATGGTTTCCCCCTTTAATACGCCAATCTTTACTCGTAGAAACATTAAATTCCTGACAAATACGCTCAGACGCGAACCTATCATAATTATTATTTGTGGAATTCCACGCTCGATCCTGCGGTAATGGAGCACTAATTTCTTTAAGTATACATCTAATCTGATAGTACACGTGAAATGTTATAACAGACTTATTCAGTTCAAATCCTGGAGCATTAAGAGATACGCCACATCCTGTTGTGGCACACCATATGGCAAAGTTTAACTGATTTTGCCAAAATTGCATCGGATTGTGAAACCAATCGTGCACTATTTTATCGCTAGTTGCCGTGACCCTGTACTTTTCAAAGATATCGGGGAATTTAACGACAAATTCAGGACCAGAGGCAGTTACTATAATCGATTGATTAGTAATGTAAGTTGATTTCATATTTAAGTTATGATATAGTATCATTGTATATTTAATATGTATGTTACACTCCCGGGAATAACAAATGATCAGTCTATTGAACTGCTTCATACTATCGATAACTCGGATGGACAACTCGAAGTAGCCCTCTGTGATGTAACATATTACCCACTGTGGACCAATATAAATGCTATTAGGGGTTATGATAATGAGACAGAAATAAATGGTAAAAAATACATTATACCTGATGGGTATTACAGCGTATGCTCACTCAATGATGAATTTTTTAAGCCTAATGGAATTAGTCTAACACAAAATGAGTCGAATGGGTTACTGATTTTAAACGCTAGAAAAAAGGATGTAAAGCTTTACGAGAACTTAGCATACACACTTGGATGGGGAG
Source organism: Haliotis cracherodii (assembly GCF_022045235.1). Taxonomy (NCBI): domain Eukaryota; kingdom Metazoa; phylum Mollusca; class Gastropoda; order Lepetellida; family Haliotidae; genus Haliotis; species Haliotis cracherodii. Next base: position 50,712,007 of record NW_027266297.1, on the reverse strand, counting down.
GAGAAATAACAGTAATCAAGACATCAGATCAGGGACTCTATTTACCTGATTTAGTTCCCTATAAAGAGTTGTGCATCCATCTTGATCAAATCAGTACGACGGATAATATTCAACAAGAAAGTCCTTCAACTCTACTCAGAAGTGTTCCAGTGAAAGATTAAAAATATAATAGCGGTAGAACGGAATCTTTCTCAACATTACAATATAAAAAATTAAAGCGGGGTATTATTTCAGACCTCAAAATTTCTGTATTAGATGTAAAACACCAACCTGTACATATAGGATACTTAAGTGTAACACTCCATATTATAAATAATGGTTGATTCCATATTTAAGTTATGATATAGTATCATTGTATATTTGATATGTATGTTACACTCCTGGGAATAACAAATAGTCAGTCTATTCAACTGCTTCGTACTATCGATAACTCAGATGGACAACTCGAAGTCGCTCTATGCGATGTAACATATTACCCGAGGTGGACCAATATAAATGCTGCAAAAGATAATAATAGGATAGTACTATTATCCCCACGTGGTAAAAGCAAATCCATTACTATACCTGATGGGTATTACAGCGTAAGCTCACTCAATGATGAAATTTTTAAGCCTAATGGAATTAGTCTCACACAAAATGAGGCGACTGGGACAGTGAAATTCGACCATGAAGACCCAAATATAATTTTATTGGACCCATCAGCTACACTTGGATTTACACGCTTAGTTGGCACAATACACAAGTTACCACATCAGGAGGTTAAATTACCTGATTTAGTTCCCTATAAAGAGTTGTTCATCCATCTTGATCAAATAAGCACGACGGATAATATTCAACTAGAAAGTCCTTCAACTCTGCTCAGAAGTGTTCCAGTGAAAAATGAAAAATACAATAGTGGCAGAACGGAATCTTTCTCATTATTACAATATAAAAAATTAAAGCGGGGTATTATTTCAGACCTCAAAATTTCTGTATTAGATGTAAAACACCAACCTGTACATATAGGATACTTAAGTGTAACACTCCATATTATAAATATTGGTTGATGTATCAGGCCCTGGAACACTCAGACAATGTAATACAATTGCGCTTTCCGATTTCGGAGACACAGAAGGATTCGGTAAACCCGGTAACAATGGTAAGTTATACGCTTTACACTTACAAGATAATGTATACAAGCGGAAAGAAGTTATATTCCCGGAAAATCTAGAAGATTTAAGCGATGTCGACGTTAGTAGACTCCATAAAAACACTCCGTACAATATTATTCGCAACGCCGAGAATAAATGGACTATGGTCGAAGCAAACATCAAGTGGCTACTGAATATCGTCATTACCCCACCTTATGTGATGATGGGTAAGGATAATAAATAGTGGTATCGTACTCGGGGCCTATATCCCGTCAAAACGAAAATGTGTGTTAGTCACTCCCCTGCCAGAAAAAACAGGTCATATGTTATATAGTCGTCCGGCAATCAAAAATGTTAGTTTAAATTTGGTTGCTGAATTCGATGATATTAAAGTTAACTTGAGTGCAATACCTAATATTTCTACGCTTATTATTGAAGTCTTGTTCGGAGATACACAGGTAGATGCCTATTACCAGGTCTATCGATAAAATGGCTCAAGAAACACGAGCGTCAACGTTGCAGTATTATTCATGTCGGAGCATCACCCGTTGCAACCCTCGAGGGGGTTCAAATTATTAAAAGTGGTAGTATTTCTCTTTCTAAGATATTCTTGCCATATAAAATACATTTGATAAGGTTGATGAATACTCTCAAAACATTTAAGCAAGACTATTATATATTCGTAATATACACTATGAGTTTATATCCAGCGCTCGATGAAGCAATTGAAAAGATGGAAACTGTTGATGGATTTCGATTACATCAAATAAGCGACATAAAACATCGAATAGAGAAGGATAGGGAGTTGAGACTTGGATTGTATAAAAAGTATCGCAGAGCCGTGAATGCTCTGGACGGAGTTGACACCGCGCTTGTAGCAGCTGGCATGGGACTCGGTGTAGCCGGTGTCGGTTTACTATCAACTATAATCGCCGCGCCTATCGTACTCGGTATGGAAATAGCCGCTGGAGTCTCGGGACTGGCAGGCATAGCGATAAAATTCATTTCTCGTAGGTTGCAAAAGAAAGCATTAAAACATGATAGTATTCGAATACTCGCGGAAGCAAAGTTGAACAGCATTGAGGATCATATTTCGACAGCAATAGTCAATTGTAAGATATCCAAGGAGGAGTTTCGTTTAGTGCTGTCAGAACTCACCAAATACAATGAAATGAAGCAGGAGATTTGATCAAAATCTCATAAGACCAGTGGTATTAGCGAAGATGAGAAAAAAAAGTTCATAGAACAGGGGAGGCAACAAGCGCGTCAATTATTCCGTGCCAAAACCAAAGAACTGGTTTGAGATTAAAAATAGATTGCTTACTATCGTTTGATCACATTTAGACAAATGCTTACATAAATATATATAATAATGGAAAAAACTATTAAATGGAGAGAATTACCACAAGGTTTTTATTATATCAGTGATGTCAAACAAACCAAATACGGTTATCAATTGTTTCTTATCAATTTACAAGAAGAGTGTAGTTATATAGTCTGGTCTCCTAGTAAAATGAACGAAGAACTTAATAAAAATGTTGAATATCGCTTTATCGATAAAAATAATGAAGACTATTTTTATTACCATTTAGGCTCATCTAAAGCAATGATTGGCCCCAGGTATTGGTGAGCTAGAGCCAATTTAACTTAATCTCATGACTATCGTTAAATCGCATAGTCATTTTGGCATAAAAAATGTCACCTGTAGTAGCAGTATAGGTAATAAATCCGGCTCCGGTGGAAGTGGTCCAGAACCATCATTACCTATAAATATTTATATCATTGGCTCCAGGTGGTGGTGAGCTAGAGTCAATTTAGCTGAATCTTATGACTATCATTGAATCGCATAATCGTTTTGGCATAAAAAATTCCCCCTGTAGTGGTGGTATAGGTATATGAATCCGGCTCCAGTGGAAGTGGTCCAGAACCATCATTACCTATACTACTCCGTCACATTTCGTTTCCGGAGCAGATCTTGAAAACCGTACCATATTTCTTCAGCAAATTTGGCTCATAGATATGTTGAGTGGTGAACTGGTGCCTTTTGATAGTTTGGGATTTTAAAAAAAAATATTTTTCAAGTTTTCATGGCAACGACTTTGATTTAGACTGAAAATTTGGTAGTCCTCGTTTCTGGAGCAGATCTTGAAAACCGTACCATATTTCTTCACCCAACTTGGCACATAGATAGGTCTTGTGGTGAACTGGTGCCTTTTGATATAGAAACCAGGCCTCTATTAATACCTGCATGGTCTCTCATACTATGACTTGTTGGTGATTAATAATAACTGTTTCTTGTAAAACTACCCTTTGTGTGTTTGTAGACTTTAAGATTCTGTAAGGTAGTGTGTTGCCACTGTTGCAGCATTAAACAGAATAGACCCTGGGCCTCTTAATACATGCCATACCTCCATATATAGACACCTGGTTCACTGCCTTGGGTGAAATTAATAGACACCTCAGCCCTGGGCATTTATTTGAGGAAATATGGTAGACATTAGCTATTAAAGCACACAAAATTATGTTAACTGGTTGGTTAACATAAAAGATTTTGTGCTCTTGATTGGACAGGACGAAGAGTCAATGAAGTTGAGTTCTGTGATTTACAATAGTACAAAAGCTTGGTCTACCTTACAAAAAGATTTATTATGGTGGCCAACACAGCTTCTTCAAATTGGATCAAAAGAAACAAATTTCTCAGGATTTTTCTAATCAAGGAATACATTTATGTAGGGAGGCCCTCTGCTAGGTTGATTGTACACAATTGTTCATTTGGTTACATACTTATTTGAATAATATTGCTTTTTTTTATAAACAGTCAGCCATCCAGTACTATATTTCCCAAACCCTTTGCCTGAAAGTTCATTGACTCTTCGTCCTGTCCAATCAAGAGCACAAATGAATGAATTTATTTTGAATTTGTTTTTTGTAGTTCAAACACAACACTGAAAAGTAAGCCTTTTTGCCCATTGGAAAGGCTGTGATGAAAATATCATATTGCATACTGTGGTTATAAACTAAATCATATGAACACATATTCATATAATCTAAAAATCACTCAGATATTATTTCCATAGCATATCTTGTAAAGATATATGAAGACGACAGTATATATGCCTAATTGGGCAAAATGGGTAAGAAAGGGAGAAGAAGAGTTTGCCTTACCTTTGTCATCTTTCAGTTTAGTGATCTTATGGAAGTACTTCGTGAGATGCTAGAACAAATTGATCGTCAGAGGAGGAATAAGATGAAGATGGAAACTGTGACTCTCACTGTGCCAGTTAGGTAAGTACTACTTGTAAACAATGGAAGTCTCAAGTTAACATTGTTTATATATAGTCAGTATTGTTCCTCCCAATACATAAATTATTCACTTAAATATCAGCGCTTTCAGTCGTTACTATGAATGGTACTTATAGTTTGACACTTTGTCCTTCGTCTTGCTATCAGCACCATGATGTGACAGATGTGTTCATGGTGTTAGAAAGGGAAAAGGTGGCCAAGTCATGTAAGGCAGGGCAATTTGCTGTACAGAATTGCATCCTGGAGGTGTGCCAGTATCCTATGCTCATAGCTTTGAATCACAGATGTAGCCTAATTATGATTCTTGGCTTATCAACACCATGCTCCTGAGTTGCAAAAATGTTGTCACTATCTACGACCTGTGTCACTTCAGGATCGACTCCCACATTTAGGTGACACACCATGCTCCTGAGTTGCACCAATGTTGTCACTATCTACGACCGGTGTCACTTCAGGCTCGACTCCCACATTAAGGTGACACATCATGCTCCTGAGTTGCACCAATGTTGTCACTATCTACGACCTGTGTCACTTCAGGCTCGACTCCCGAGATTGGGGGGCATACAGGTTGCCATCAACCAACAAGACTAACAGCTGTACCTGCGTGACGGTGTTCATGTGTCACCATCTGGCCTCAACATGTTAATACAAAATATTTGCAGCTCCTTGTCTGCAGTATGCTTATTAGGTAACATTCTCCGTAGGATAACATAGTGAGCGTACATAAGTGTGAATGGTTGAGGGTGTGGGGTAGCACCTAGTGGACTACGAGTTAAGTTTGGCAACTTCGGATACATCCTAAATTATAAATTATATGGGATAGGGTTGCCTGCTTTACAGCATGAACCAATGTTATACATTCTGCTTTATGCTAGTGTCCGCTTTATAGCAGATGGTCAGCTTGCCAACAATAGTTGACAATGCTCATTATTTGGCAATAGTAATTAACTGCCAGCACTAGCTGCAGAGCAGCATGGGTTGCTTAACAACGGTAAATGCAGGGCAGCGATTGCTGTATTGGTAAGCAACATGGGCTGCTTGGCAATGCTTGTTGCAGGGCAGTGGCTGCTGCATTGGGGTCGCTTAGCAGGGGTTAAACTCATACTCTGCAGTCCACTAGTACATCCTCACCATCCATGTTCTGGAATGGGGGTGGTTTGGGATTTTGTATGGAGGCAGATATTTGTTCAGCTACAGCTGAAAAACCAGATATCTTTTAGTCAATACTATGAAATTAAGACTAATGTATTTTTTGTGTGAGACAGTTTCTTTTTTTTCCACTGTTTTAAGCATTGATATGTTTTCTAAGCATTTCCTGGGACAGTTAAATTTCTTTTGTGATAAACTTCCAACCATGGAAAAAAATAGAATATTGTGTTTTTTAATACATTTTGTGAACATCTAGCAAGCCCAATTATAGACACAGGGCTAAAATGTGTCCAAAATACTGATTAAGAATGTTTTCTGGACATACTTTTCTAATATTTGACATGAGCAAGTCTTTGACCCGTACCAATTTTCTTAATCCCCTGTGTTAATGACCAGCATTAATTTGATTATTTCTTTTGTGCGGTAGTCCGTTATAATTAACTTTAAGTTATCTCCCTTGTGTTGGTTATTATGGAGAGGATTGCTTGTCGCCGTTGATTTCGCATGCCAGTCACGAAGAAAAACAAGGTAATGATGGGTAAAACACAATCACAACTCAATCCCAAAGCCCATTTGTGTATTTCTCGTCGATTGCAGCAGATTAAATTATCTCAAGACACTAATACATCTTTGTTCTCTCACGAACAAAGGTTTTTCTTCATGTGCGCGAAAACTGAACCCCTTGCAACATTCAAACACAGTTCATTCCTCTCATTTAGCACAGAAGTGTTGGAACTTTCAGTTATCCTTTAAAGATGAATTCTACCAAAGGTGGGCCACCAAAACTGTCACTTAATGCTGAATTTGATTCTTAACACTTGCGAAGCACTCGTTCTGAGCCTGGTTTGCCAAGACGGTCTAGTAGATTGACAAAGGGAATTCATCCCGATAGATACGAGTGTAACACAGATACACAAGACTTGAAGTATGCTAGGAGTGGTTATGCTGCTCGTTTGACGGCAGTTATTAATACGGCAAGGTCTCAAATTACGGAAAAGAGGTCGAAACGAACATTATCAGTGACATGCAACAAAATTGAAGCGGCGGTAAAAGCTCTGTATGATGCCCACAGGCAGTATTTGTCAGTGTTGCAAGGTGAAACAGAACGTCAGCAGGCAATGGATTGGTTTAAGGAAAGGCAGGAAATTGCAAATAAAGCACTGGAAGAAATTGGAGACATTTTAGTGAGCAAATCTGTTAAGTCACTGTCTGTGATAAGCTCACAAGGTGACACTAGATCAATTGAAAGTGAAAATGACAATTACAGCCAAGGGAAGAGCAGCAATACAAATATGGTGTTTAAAGCTGAACAAGCAAAACTAAAAGCATTTTTTGCTGAGGAAGCAGCAAAACTTGCTGCAAAAATGACTGAACTTCATGTAAATCAGTCTAAGCAAATTGCTGAAATGCAGGCCACACAAGTCAAGCAGGAAGCAAAACACAGAAAGGATATGGCAGATTTGGAGGTGAAAATGCATGAAGACATGCTTGAAATAGGTAGTAATGTGGCTGATAGGAAAACTCATTTTCAGGAACATGGAAAACAGGAATATATTCAGAAGTGGTTGGAAGCATCTGATGGTGCTGTCAAGTGTAGTAACGTGGATCAACAAAACCCTCATTCAGAAGCACTTACCCCAAGTATGAAAGAAACACTCAGATCACAACCAACACAACTCAACATACATGTTCCCAGTTTCGAGGTATCTCGACCTCCTATCACTGTGCAAAACCGTCAACCATACCAACCGATTGACGCATGGATAGATCACCTCATTCTTGGACAAGAAACGATATCTGAGGTGAATTCTTCAGATAAAGATCACCTAACTCATGCTCTTATCAAGCTAGAGAGCGAGCGCGATCTGCCTAAGATTGACTTACCAAAGTTTAGTGGTAAAGCTATTGAATGGCCTTGTTTCATCGAGCGGTTTCATGCGCAAGTACATACTGGACCCGGAATATTTGATGTTTGGCGAATGGATGCAAAACACCTTGTGCAAGGGCTGGGATCTTCAGGTCGCAACAATGCTTTAGCACTACAAGAGTTAAAGCGTGCCTTCGGCCATTGTATCAAGGTCGCAAGAGCTTTCTTGGACAGAGTGGCCTCAGGATCGATGATTGCAAGTCACGACCCATCATCTCTTCGAAAGTTCTATGTTACTATTCGGGACTGCATTACAACACTTGAGCAATTTCAGTATTTGTCTGAACTACACAGCCCAGATATGGTGCTCAGAATTGCAAGACGTTTACCAAATGACAAAATCACAAAGTGGAATGAGTTTGTGCGACACATCACAAGAACTAGAGAACCAAACCTGTATGATCTCAACAATTGGCTAAGGGACAGGGTAGATGCAGATTTCAACCCATATGCCATTGCATTCGCTGCTAATACATCAACCCAAAGGAAATTGTCTAAACATAACGGATCTTCATGGTACAAGGGACCTGAAAGACAAAGCACAGTATATGCTACGACGATTTCCATGACTGACATACAAAACAGTAAGACTCCGCTTGCTCGAAAAAGGTTCAGTCAAGCAATATGACAGTCGTTCAAAGTTACCATGCCCAGTGTATAAACAGCCTCATTATCTATGTCACTGTCCACTGTTTTCAAACAAGCCTGTTCCTGAACGAAGTACTGTCGTCACTGAGAATAAACTCTGTTTCATCTGCTTGAAACCCTCTCACACAGCAGATAAGTGTTTCTCTTTGATGGCATGCCGAGAACCAGGATGTTTTGGCAAGAGACATCACACATTGTTGCATCGAAATAATTCAGAAACAGTTGAAGCAATAAACAAGAAGATGCAGTCATTTGGAAACACAGTGTTCTTTCAGATTGTGCCAATTCTTGCGTATGGACAGTGTGGTAGAGTTATGAAAACGTTTGCATTGTTAGATTCTGCCAGCGATGTCACCTTGATTCATGATGAGTTTGTGCAGGATTTGGGAATCAAAGGAGAACGGCAAACTCTTAAGATGAAAACATGTAATAGTATAACTACAGAGCCATCAAGCAGAGTTTCCCTTAACATTACATCAGCAAATATGCTTGATGCCTCCAACATTCATGTAAAAGAAGCATGGACAGTCAAATCCAATGCTTTTGATTGCCGACCTCAGTGCGTGAGTCCAGACTGGAAGCATATCAAACACCTAGGCATACCCTCAGTTGAACCAGCACAAATCAAGATGTTGATTGGCTAAAACATTCCTGAGGCACACTTGCAAGTTGAAGTCATTGAGGGACAAAAAGATGAACCAGTTGCTGTTCGCACTGCCCTGGGATGGTCACTCATGGGGGTGGCAAGTTGTGAAAGTAGTGCTGCTCAGGAAGTCCAAGCCAGTGTCAATCTCACAATTACACGCGATCTGGAAATACACGAGAGTGTTGAACGATTCTGGAAAACTGAGTCCTTTGGAGCTGCGTATGACAAGAAGAAATCATCGTCCATTGATGATCGAAAAGCAGAACACATCCTGAAAGAGACTACCTGTTTAGTGGATGGCGGATTGCATTCTCCCGAACAACTATGCTGCTGCGGAGAAACGATTCAAGCTCTTGGCAAAGAGACTAATGCATGATAAAGATTTCGGGATCATGTACAGCAACACTCTGAATGGCTATATACTGCTCGCGAAACAACGCAAATGAATTTCATCCATCAGTGATCAAGGCTGTTTCTACATTGACGATCTGGTGAAGTCAGTTGAAACTGTAGCTGAAGCGATCCAGATGACACAGGACCTACCAAATCTGATGCAAAAGGGTGGTTTTCATTTGCATAAGTCGGTCTCAAACTCAGAGAAAGTCCTTGCTGTCATTCCTGAAAGTCAAAAAGCAAATCAGCCTAAAGACTTTGATTTAGATGAACAACCCGTGCAACGCGCTCTAGGACTGCGCTGGAATGTTGAGCAGGACTGCTTTACATTCAATCCCACACATAGGGATGTGACAAACACTAAAAGAGCTGTAGTCAGTACTGTTTGTTCATTATTCGATCCATGCGGATATCTTGCTCCATTCACCATCCGCGCCAAATTCATGATCCAAGAAATATGGCGATGTGGTCTCGATTGGGATGATACACTTCCAATAGATATCCAAGCAAAATGGGAAGTATGGCACAGCGAGCTGAAACAGTTACACCATTTCAATTTACCCAGGCATCACCTGCTGTTCTCGTCACAGTTTGATCATGTAGAAGTACATGTATTTGCTGACTCTTCTGAGAAAGGATACGGTGCTGTAGCATATCTTTGGTACTTGCTTAATTCCGGGACAAACACATGCTCATTCCTTGCTGCAAAGACTCATGTTGCACCATTAACTCCACAGTTGACGATACCCAGGCTGGAACTTCAAGGGGCAGTTTTAGCAATCCGTTTGTGGGTTGTGCTGAAAAAAGAGCTGGACCTGAAAATAGAGAGAGTTATGTTTTGGACAGATTCGAATACTGTGCTACAATATCTGAACAATGAAACAAAACGCTTCAAGCCATTTGTAGCCAATAGAGTGTCGAAAATCCTTGACTCAAGCGACAGTAAGCAGTGGCGTCATGTTGCAAGTGTGGACAATCCAGCTGACCACTCAACAAGAGGACTGCATGCATGCAGCCTAACACAATCTCATCCATGGTTTCATGGACCTGAATTCCTCTGGTCATCTGAAGACAACTGGCCTTTACACGATATACCAGGACACACAACTGGGAATGACCCAGAAATCAAAGGCAAATATGTGATGAAGAGTCTTGTCAAACGAGATCAATCAGCTCCTGACTTACAAGGCCTCAAGCTGTCGGGCATCTTGGATCCAGCTGACTTTTCATCTTGGCAACGACTTGTCGGCCTGTCGGGATGGACTTTAAGGGCAGTTCGAAACTTTCTGTCAACACTGAAACACAGAGAACTGAAACCAAATCGCAACAAAACAATGACAGTGAGGGAGCAAACAGAGGTCGAGTATCACTTGATTGAAGAAACACAGAGGGAAGCGTTCCCTGAGGAATTTGCTAATCTTGAAGCAGGTCAGGGGCTCTCAGCGAAATCAAAACTCTTTCCCTTGTCTCCGACATTTGACTTATCAGAGTTGGAGGAAGACTGCGCAAAGCTCATATTCCCAATGAAGCCAAGTATCAGATAATCATGCCTGGCAATCACCCAGTGACTCACCTGATCATGGAAGATATGCATATCAAGTCTGCACACTGTGGCCAAGAGCATATGATAGCACTTGTTAGACAACAATGTTGGCCAGTCAATGCAAGGAAAATGGCCAAACAAGTTCTACGCAGTTGCCGTGATTGCCACCGAAGACGAGCAAAGCCCACATTGTCAAGATGGCAGATGTGCCTATATGTCGGATTAGTGCTTTTGAAGGCGTGTTTGCTCATACAGGAGTTGATTATTTCGGTCCACTGATGGTGAAGGAACGTAGAAGCACAGTGAAGAGGTGGGGCTGTCTATTTACATGTCTCTCAACAAGAGCTGTCCACATTGAGCTTGCAAATTCACTTGAGACAGATGAATTTTTGTTGGTTCTTCGGAGTTTCATAAGACGTTGTGGACATCCTGGTCTTCTTTATCGTGACAACGGCACTAATTTCCGCGGTGCAGACAATGAACTGTATCAATGTTTGCAGAACCTCCAGCAAACCAAAATTGCTGACTACATCACCCTGATGAAGATTGAATGGCATTTTAATCCCCCTCTCAGTCCTCACTTTGGTGGAGCGTGGGAAAGGTTAGTGCGTTCTGTCAAAGCCGCCTTGAGGTCAGTCCTGAAAAATCTCCGTGTTCGAGAAACTGTTCTTCGAGTTGCCTTGATCGAAGTTGAAGCTGTCCTGAACAGCAGTCCACTGACCTACAACAGTACCAGCCCAAGCGACTTTACGGCACTTACTCCGAATCACTTTATTCTTGGGAGAGCTGATGTTTGTACTTCACCTGATGTTTTTCATGATAATGAAATCAATAGTACACGACGGTGGAGAAAGGCTCAAGTCATTGCGGATCATGTGTATAAGCGCTGGCAAAAGGAATATTTGCCGGAGCTCACTGTGAGAAGGTGTTGGAGATCAGAATCTCAGAATGTTTCAGTTGGAGATCTCATTCTGGTGGTCGAGGAAGCTAAACCCAGAGGACATTGGGATTTGGCAAGGATCGTCGAGGTTTACGCTGGCGATGATGGACGTGTTCGAGCTTTGAAAGTCCAAACCAAAAATGGTCTGTACATCAGACCAGCCGCTAAGGTGTGTGTGCTGGAGGAATCTGTGTGTAGTGACGCTTAGATGTAGGACTTGCACAAAATGAACACAGAGCTCAGATTTCCTATGAACATTCATCTAGATTTATTGATTAATATTTTCTTTACTTGGACATTTAGGTTATCAATGGTAGCAAATGCTTTTGACCCTGTCAGGGGGGTGGCTATGTTAATGACCAGCATTAATTTGATTATTTCTTTTGTGCGGTAGTCCGTTATAATTAACTTTTAGTTATCTCCCTTGTGTTGGTTATTATGAAGAGGATTGCATGTCACCGTTGATTTCGCATGCCAGTCACGAAGAAAAACAAGGTAATGATGGGTAAAACACAATCACAACTCAATCCCAAAGCCCATTTGTGTATTTCTCGTCGATTGCAGCGGATTAAATTATCTCAAGACACTAATACGTCTTTGTTCTCTCACGAACACCCTGAAAGGATGTGCTCATAGTTACCCTGTAAATTTTCTCTGTTCAAACTTTTTCACACATTTATTTATTCTTCTGTATTCATTCCATAAGTCAAAAACATGCTTGTGGTACAAAGAAAAGAGGTAATTGTCAGTCATATGAACATTACAAAAAAATTGATAAAAACATTTCAAAGTCTTCTGTAATTTTTAAATGTGACATTTCTGGTGTGTCCAAAATACCCTCATCATAACGTTTCACATTTGTTTGCAGAGGTTCTTTGAAAATGCAAGGGGAGGATGGTTCAGGAGATGAAGGCATAACTTTGCAGGTCGTGATTAATGAAAAATCAACTTCCGGAAAACATGCATGTGAGTAAATAATAAATACTAACTTTAACTAACCAGTGATGTTTTCCATTTTATCAGAAATTAGGTTTCCCCCATGAGCCAAGGCAATATCTAACATCATATTAGCAACAGACTTGTTGTGCAAGTGGCAGTGTATATTTATTAAAATGTAGTAAAAAAGATGTTTAGTTATCAATCAAAATTAATGTTCCTGAACTTTAATTTAGGATTAATTAGGACAATACCTAGAGCTCTAATGGACCAGTCCTGCTTGGAGTGCTCTACCCAGAGGGGTGTATGTGATCACAGTTTATGTGCAGATATCAAACAGAAGTTATCATTGTTAATAATTCTAAGAATGCTACCTCTATTACATCATAGCCATAAATCCAGTACTTTGGCTGCAGACACACTATTACTAAGTCTTCAGATTTTCAACAAAAGTCCTCTTCACTGTCAACTACACACAATTAGTTATTCCCCGAATAGCACATGTTGCTCTTCAGCTCTTCCGCGCAAAAAGGCGGGAAAACCGTCACTTCTTTCCAAAACATCTGTCTACTGGAGGCAGATGAATTCGGGAGGTGCATGGGAGTACTTCCTCAAGTAACAGAGGTAGTATTCTTAGAAGTATTAACAATGATATCTATTGTTTGATAATTCTTGCAAATCCTAACCTCTATTACACCATAGCCAGAATATACTAGAGGGATAAGGAGGGATCTGCCTCTAGTAACTCCCTGTGTAGTTGACAGCAATCCAATACTGTTGTATGAGTTCTTGTATATTACTAAATTCAACCTTTCAAGAGGTAATTACTCTAGAATCTCTCTTAGAGGACTTGGTATCGGGTATTATTATTATATCAGTCAATATGTATTTTTTGGTGATAATCATGAAATGATGTTTTGTATGTCTTGTCTTGTGTGTATGACATCACTTCTGGTTACGACGTCACTTTCGGTCTACATTCCTTCCGATTATGATGTCACTTCCGGTAGATCTGTTTATCAGCTGTTCTAATACAGGTAGCCCTTGAATCCCTTACGTAACATACTAGTAAGTCAAGGTAAAAGGTAAATTTCACCTTCTGTGGACCGCCTACGTGGTCTTGTGGTAGAGCATCCGCCTGGAGAGCGGAAGGTCCGGGGTTCAATCCCTGCCTGTGTCATACCAAAAACGTTAAATAATGTTACTTGTTGTTACCCTGTCTGGCGCTCGGCATTAAGGGGCTAAAACAAGAACTGGTCGGCTCGGAGTCAGTATACTGTCTGAGTTGGGTATTCATGTTAATCTGCGACATGGTATCCCGGTGAGCCAGCACTGTAAATCGACATCCGTCCGGACTAGTACAGGCAGCCACACAAACACACGCACGTACATGCACGTCACTATATAAGTGCAATAATCTTGGATGCGAGGTTAAACCCCATTTCACTGTACCTCACCTCACCTTCTGTAGCTGCTTATATCAGACAGATCCTCCACACACCACACACCACACCTTTTTTTTTTTTCTCACAGAAATGAGGAAAAACTAGCGATGTAAAATCATTTGGGCCGCAACAATAGGTCCCAATGAATGAATCCCTGTCTGTCAAGTTTGGCTGGATATCTCACAAGTAAAAGCTAGTGAAAGTATTGTGTGACCCCCACTGGCATCCTGCTACATCTTGCCCGATGGATACGGATGACCAGGATGCCAAACTTGATGCAAAAGCTTGGATTTCGAGGGCAGAGCTAGAACCATAGTGGAAGGTGTATCTTGTGCTTGCGGATAACTTGTTGCTCTGGTTGTCTTAAGCCATCCAGCCACCGAAGCTTTAGTTAGTGATAGCTTTATTCAAGTGGGTCTTGCATGAGATAAATAGACGTCTTTGACATCGGCGATGTGGACCAGTGGCTGTCAGATAGAACTTGAGAGCTCGTATAGGACAAAAGAGGCAATCGGGATGATCCATTGTAGGTGGTAAGGCAGGAATAGTATAATGTCTTTGACCCAAAGGACCAGTAGCAGTGGACTGATTCTTGCTTATAAAGTCCGGGAGAGACCGCAAGGTGATGGAGGTCCAGTTGGGAGCATGAGTGAGGCTGGAATAGTCGAGAGCGAGGAGTTCAGAAACTCTCACTGCAGCAGTCATGGCAAGTAAAAATGCTATACAGGATTTTGTAGAAGGGTAGTGTTTCCAAGAGGTTCGTATGGAGCGGCTAGTAAAGCAGACAGGACAACTAATAAATTCCATTTTGGGAAGATTCGGGGAATATGAATATCCTCTAGGTTGAATGATCGCATGGGTCTGTTAAGTACCGGATGTGTTCTGATCATTAATCCATCAAGCTGGAGAATGGAATGAGGGTGGATCTATCCTTCAATGGTCCCATGTCGGAAGATGTTATCCTGTCGTAGGTGTAAGAAGAAATTCGCAAACATGGGAATGTCCACTGTGACATAGTTAGACCACATCTGTGTCACCACTTGATGAATTTGTTCCATCTGTTGTCATAAAGCTGGGTGGATGACGATCTCCATGATCTTGAGACAGCAATAGAGGCAGCATGAGAGAACCAGAGGCCTTCATTCTCTGCAAGATACTTTCCAGGCGGTGAGATGGAGGCTGGGAAGATTGGAGTAAAATAGGCTGGAACTGGGCTGACGCAGGAGATCTTTGCAATGTGGAAGAGTGAGTGGCTCATGCATCAAGAGAGATAGTAATCTGGGATACCATGTCCTGCTTGGCCAAGTTGGAGCGATGAGGATGACTGTTCAATCTGTCACTTCCATTTTCTGTATGACCATGGAGAGACCATGGAGGGAAGGCATAGGCAAACCTTCCTGTCCAATTCATGGATAGTGCATCTATCTAGAGAGCTCTTAGATCTGGGACCTGGCTGATTTAAACCGGAAGTTGATGGTTGAGACAGGTCACAAAGACGTCCAGATGCAGGGTGTCCCAAACGGAAGTTATCCAGGAAAAAATGTCTTGGTGAAGAGTCCACTCCATGGGTATGATCTTCCCTCTCTGGGATAGGCTGTCCACTTGTATGTTCAGTTTGCCTGGAATATGTCTTGCTTCCGTCCGGCACCTGAATGAGTAGGCCAAGGCAAATAGCTGAGTAGTTTCCATCATCAGCAAACTGGACTTGGTTCCTCCCTGCTTATGAATGTAGGCCACCACTGTCGTGTTGTCTGTGGCAATCAGGATGGATGATTTGATGAGGCGATCTTTCCAAGTCTGGAGAGCATAATAGATTGCTTTCATTTCTCTGAATTTTATGTGTAGAGCTCTTTCCGTCTCGGCCCATAAACCCTCAACTTGGAGGTTGTCTATGTGTGCTCCCCAACCTGAATCCGACGTGTTTGTGAACAGGTGGTGTTTGGGAGCTGGTAGTGTGAAAGGAATCCCGTCATTACATAATTACGTCGAGTCCACTAGATTAGATCATGTCTCAGGTGGAGAGGTCTGAGTACCCGTGTATCCTGGGTCTGAGATGGTAGGAAGTTGATCCAATTCTGTAGCGGGCGTAATTGTAATCGTACTGAGGATAGCGTTCCCATGAGAGACATCAACCATCTGATTGATCTGATCGGTTGTTCTCGGACTGAGTTGATCATGGCTATGGACTTGGGGGGGGGGGAAGATATCCTGTATGTAGAAGAAATCTGGCCCCTATGTAGACTATGTCTTGTACCAGATAAATCTCTGACTTGGTCGGATGGATGGATAAGGAACCTGAGATAAGACATGACTTGAGTTAGGAATGTCAAATCCTGATGCAGCTGGATGTGTTCCTGATTGGTGGCCAGGAAACCGTCTAGGTATCCATGAAGTCGTACCAACTGTAAATGGGCAGGTAACCATGAAGTTGTACCAACTGTAAATGGGCAATGTTGATGACTGGCACCGTTTTTCTGGTGAATAACCAGAGGGGCGACTGATATACCGAACAGTAGGACCCGGAATTCGTACCGACGGTCGTTTACTGCAAAACGGATGTACTTCATGACTTGCAGTAGATTGGCACATGGAGATATGCATCCAGAAGGCTGATGACCCATCTCCTTTTCCGAGTGATGAACGTAGTTTACTGACTGATTCCATATCTCGGAGGCGGGACCAAGTACTTCTTGTTGAGAGTTTTGAGGTCTATAATCATATCATCTCTGTGGAGTTCTTTCTCGGTACTAAAAACACCGGGGAGTAGAACCCCTGATTTTTGTTGGTATCCCGCAATCTCCGAATGGCCTGTTTGGTGAGGAGGGTCTTGATGGCAAGGTCGGCTGTGTCCAGTTTGGCACCTTTCAGGTAAAACCTGCATCCCTCTGGACAAGATACAAGTCGAGGCCGCTTGAGAAAATGTAACTTGATGGATAATGTCTAAAATCCAGTGCGTCCAACTTTCAGCTGAGTTCCAAATAAAGTCTGACGATGGCTTGTCATAACGCCAGGATGTCTGGTAGGATTCTTTCCCTGATGGGATATACTTCTTTCGGGGTGGTTCTCGTGCTTGTTTAGGTGGGTACTGCGGTCCATGTGCCTTGACTGCCAGGTTGATGGGAGACACTTGTAATCTTTCTGTCGTGTCCTGTCTGACCTTGTCTAGGATCATGCCCAACTTATTGTTAAAGACTGTCTGTGATGTGACTTTCTGTGACATGACCGTCTGCTTGGCATGTTTGGAGTTGTTGGCGTTGAAGCTGGGAGGCAGTCCAGAACTGCATAGATAGCATACCCTCCTGCATGCTGACAATCACAGTTTCTGGCGGGACATCATCAAAAGTTGTAGGTAGAGGTGGCATCACGTGTTGGATCCTTGTGATGAACCAGTTGAGACATATACCAACATCCATGGAGTTATTGTTAACCCTAGTTAAGTCCTTAAATCGGCTGGCCGGGAGCGTGAGTTTGGTGTTAGGGTTTTTAACCAGCTGGCTGAACTTGTCATCCAGTGGCCGTGGCGGAAATGACGATAGATGCATCTGATATAACTTCTTCCTCATAGTCGAGAGTGGAAGCCTATCATCATGACGGTGCTTCTGCATGGTGTCGCTCATTTGGTCTAGGATCCTGGAGGTGTAACTTAAATACGGTGGATGCAGGATGACGAAGACGGAGCATGGCTTCTGGCATACTCGGGCATCTCTGGAGCAGGTGACTGTTCATTCCGTGGCTGTGTGGTGATATATAGCGTCTATCATGTCTACAAAGGACAACGCTGGTCCATACTCCCGCGCAGGTGATGTGGCTGGTTGATCGGGGGCCTCTCCGGTGCCATGGGCTCATAAGCAAGATCATCATTGTCCGATGGGATCCATGACTCTGGTATAATCTGCCTATGTGATGGCTGATTGTCTGGTATAATGGGAGCCAGACGGCTGGCCTGGTGACGAGAAGGCTGCGCTCTCTCCTCATGCTCCTCTCCAACCGTTGGCTTGTCTAACCGTGCCCGGGGAGCCCGTGCAGGAGTCATGTGGTGACCGGCTTGCTCTAGTGACTGTAGCAGACAATACAGATTGGTCTATGCTGCCCGTGCGGTCTGTCCGGTGCGGTGTAGGGTTTCTTCGACAGCTCGGCTGGTCCGCTTGGGGGCATTCTTGCCACTATCCTGGGCTTGCTGGACTTCGTTGATGGCCTAGGCTTTGATGATTGCTTAACCCCTGGCCTCTTGGCGGGGGAAGACTTCTGAGCCGGCCACTTCTGCAGCTGGTCTACCTCTGAACTGATGGCCGCCAGACGGGTTTTTATCATGTCTTCGATGGAGGCTTGTTGTTTGGCGAAAAGTCTCTCTAGCATGCTGATTTGAAAACCCGAGGCTCATGCTGATCGGGATGTTGAAGGGGTCGAAGACGTAGATGTCAGTGTAGGGTCCGATAAGATCAAATGGATTTTCTTCTTTGCGGCCTCCTTGTGCTTCGCCTTGAGTATTTTCTTCGTCTAACTTAATGACGAAGAACCTGGACAGGGGAAAAACCAAGTCACATCTCGCCTCTGCCGAACATGGAGTCTCCCTACACTTTCAACAGAAGTTATGTAGATCTCCAGTTGTCATGAGCTGGCCACACTTCTGCCATGTCAGCAGGGAAGAGGAGCATGCCATCGTGAAAAATACACAAAATCAAACCCTAGCATACTCACGTAATCCAGCCAGATCGTAATAATATACTGAACAACCAAAGTTCCTGTGACATTGAATAAGATTTAATGCAAAGTTATGTTTTTTACCAAATTTGAAACCATTTTGGTTTGCAACAGATAAAAGACTCCTGTAAGTGTTCAAATGGTTTAATTTGACTGACTTCAGAAAATGTGTGATTTCATAAAAAACATGAACATGCCAAAATGTCAATTTACAAATCAATAGTGTGTGTGTCCACCTCTGGTTGCGATGCAACACATCTTCATCTCATGGAATGGACCAGGCGTCGCACAAAGCATGTGGGATATCTGGCCATATCTACTGGAGCATGTTTCGAAGTTCCTGGAGTGTCTGTCGAACATGTGGTTGACGTCGAAGGTGCCGATCCATCTCATCCCACATGTGCTCGATTGGTGAGAGATCAGGGGAGCAAGCTTGCCAGGGGATGCCATTCATGTTGTTTTGTTGAAGAGAATACTGAACAAGTCGAGCAATAGGAGGCCTGGCGTTTTCACGTTGAAAGGTAATGCTTGGGCCATGACGACACAAAAACAGTAGAACAACAGGGCCGATGATCTCGTCAAGGTAGCGCTGTCCATTGAGATTTCTCTCTACCACTATAAAACGGGTCCTCTGTCTTGCTGTAATCCAAACCCCATACCATAACGCTGCCTTACCTGAACCGATCTTCTTCCATGACACAATGTTTGACGTAACGTTCACCTGGATGTCAGTATATTCGAATCCGTCCATCGCTGAGGTGGAAACGAGACTCATCAGTGAATAGAACTTGTACCCACTGCATGGCTGTCCAGCGTAGACGTTATCTGCACTATTGTAGACGTGCTTGACGGTTTTCCCTGTTAAAATGTGACGTCTGGTGGGTCTTCTGGCGACAATCGCTGCACATCTGAGGCGATGACGTACAGTTTGTGAAGATATTCGTTGAATGCCAGGCATGCTTCTTGCAGTCACTGTTGTTTGCTCGAATCGATTTTATAGGTGTGTTATTCGAATCCAGTTGTCTTGTCGATTATTGGATATGCGTCCTTCCAATCCGAGGATGGTCTCTGACTGCATTCGTCTGTTGCCAACGTTGCCATAAACACCAAATGGTGTTTCTGTGGACGTTAAATTGTCTTGCAACATCATGTTGACTCGATCCTGCGTCAAGCTTACCATTGGCCCGCAGACGCTCATTTTCGGACAGGCGTTGCATTTCGTAATGTTGAATAATTGCATAATTTTGTTGTTTTTCTTAGTGGTTGTTGTAAGCACGATGCTAAACAATGCATATGGAATCCCGTTAATGCACATGTTTTTATGCCCATTCTTGGGTAGTGAAATGCATGGGGCTTGCATAAAAGTCAACTTTTGCAAGGAATGCATGCTTTTCTGTAGCAGTTGCGTTTTTGTGACTTGATTCCATACATGTACTACAAATTGAAAACTAAACGTTGCTTGTTTGAAAAATACACTAAAATATTGGTGTCACAGGAACTTTTGTTGTTGAATAAAGAAATTAATAAAACAATGTGACTACCTTATACCAGGTGCTAGATGACAACAAAAAACAGGTCTTGGCTGTAGCACACACAGGAAAGAAGTGACATTTTTCCTTCCTTTTTGCACAGAAGAGCTGAAGAGTTACATGTGCTATTGGGGGAACAACCAGTTTAGTAACAGTGTGTCTGCAGCTAAAATACAGGATTTATGGCTAGGATGTAATAGAGGTTAAGGATTTGCAGGAATCATTCAGACTTGTAACTTAAAGTTTGCTGACTGTGATCACAGATTATGTTTATTCCCTTACGCAAGGAACGGCTAGATTGCAGTTAAGCAGATACCTTTCTTGTGTTTTGCTAAGTGGTACGCACAAGCTTTTTCATTTTTAATGATTTCTAAGTTTTTAACCATCTCGCTAAATTAACAGGGCATTTATGTGTCTTGCCACCCACACAAGTCATTGTAATAAAAGCTTTCATAGGTAAATATCATTTTCGGTCAACAAAGTTAATAAAAAATTGTGTGTTGAAATGTGGCCCTGATGCTTGTAACTGATGCATGTAACTGCTGCACGCCATTTTATGAGAATATCACACAAGAAAAACTGATGATTTTGTGAAGGGAAATGGGCAGGAAACCCTACATATTTTCTTCCAGACCCATTTGGAAGCACCAATAAATTATTAAATAATATGTTTTTCTATTCTAATGTTTTTTTCTGAATCTGTATGTTTTAGCTGGAAATGTGTCTGAGATTCTGACATCCAACAGAGACATTGGTGTCACAAACAAGAGAAACCACAGTATTCAGTCACTAGGAATGAGTTTGGTATGTATCTCTTTCACTCAATTTGTTTGCTCACCAGGACCAAAGGTTCAAGTGAGCTTATGGCATGTCAAGTTATGATGTGGTTTGTCTATCTGTTTCGTCAGTCTCTCATTAGTCCACATGCTAACTTTCAACTTCATCTCCAAATCAGCTGTAACTTTAAGATTTTAGGCAATATAATTGGACAAAAGTTTGTTCATGATGTTGAAGTAAAAGATTAAGTGTTTTTTTATGGAAATGGAAAGAAGTCAAATGTTTATATGTTTCCCCAAATATCTTCTTACAAATAATTCTTAATATTTTTCTAAGCTTCAAGAACCTGGAACATTGATATAAAAGATTACATCAGCAGGAAATAATACCCATTAAGTGGAAGGGAAATAGAAAGTTTTACTTATCCTGTGTCACACAATACATTTTGTTCCTTTTTCTGAACAAAGAGTGAAACTTTGTTCGCAAATGCAACTGTTTGCAACTTGAAACATCTGACCCAAACTCAGCATATCAAAGATCTACACAGACCAAAAAGAAGTAAAGAATCTAGATTAGCTTGCCATTTGCTGCTTTTGTGGTTTTCACACCATGCTACATTTCATCAACTCATTGCGGTGGATCCAATTTCTGTCTAGATTGGTTTGCACTTTGTCACCAACATTGTTTTTATGCAAGCTGCATTTCACCAACTCTATCCCAGTGCATCTATATTCTACTTGGACTTGCCTGCCATTTGTGCTTATGTGTTTTTACATCATGCTCCATTTCAACAATAACTGGAGTAGTATAGGTAATGGGGGTTCTGGACCACTTTCACCAGAGCTGTTACAGCTGTTACAGCTGTTATGGTGTCAACTCCGTCGAGAACATTCACAGCTCTGCGATACTTTTTCTACAATCCAAATCTCCACTTCCTCTCCTTCTCTATTTGATGTTTTATGTCACTTATTTGATGTAGTCGAAATCCATCAACAGTATACATCTTTTCAGATGCTTCATCGGATGTAAACTCATAGTGTATATTATTATATCATATAATAGTCTTTAATTGGTCTTGCTTCAATGTTTTGAGGGGCGGTCGGGTAGCCTAGTGGTTAAAGAGTTCGCTTGTCACGCCGAAGACCCGGGTTCGATTCCCGACATGGGTACAATGTGTGAAGCGTATTTCTGGTGTCACTGCCGGGATTTTGCTGGAATATTGCTAAAAGCGGCGTAAAACCATACTCACTCACTCACTCAATGTTTTGAGAGTATACATCAACCTAATTAAATGTGAATTTAATATTTTTGCTTGTGCAATGATAATACCATCCATGTCATTATATGCAGTTCATCTCGTAGTATCTCAACCCTAACGCCTTTACTTTACCACTTTCCACCGGTATATTTAATTGTATCCTTTGCCATGTGCTTGTATGGCAGTTTGTTTACACTACCACTTCCGGTGGTCTCGCTCTCAGTGTATCTCTTAAATTGTTATAATGTTTTTTTATCACTTTTGTCAGGCCAATTTAACCATTGTTCTGTCAAGTCAATTTGACTTCTTATCCATCTGCAATCTTCATCCCTGTCAGCAGAGGGATTCTTTACAGCCTTATGCTTTGAAATGGCTGACAGGACTACCAGATGTCGCGGCAGATCTGCTAGTCTCAACACAAGTACTGCTAGGGTTAACGAGGTGACCCTTGACCCAAACCAAGGTGGCGACCACCGCAGCATGCCCAGAACTAGGAATGCTCCTCATCTCACTATAGCTGACCTTCGACTTCATCTCGCCAGTCAAGGTGTCTGCGTGCCTGCATCGTGGAACAGACGGCTGCTGTTCCAGCTGTATACTGAAAACAACCGAGGGAATTCCATGTCACATCCCATAACAGAGACGACAAACACCATGGCTTCGGTTTCCGAGTGTCAATAAGACTTGCCAAGCAGCAATCACAACACTAACTTGCCGGGTACCATTACCAGTTCATCAGTCTATCCAACAACTCCCCAGCCTGATGTATCTAGCTTGACAGATTCAGTCCCTGTGATCCCCTCGGTGGCAGGATTGCAAAAGGAAATTGCTGAACTTAGACAACTGATCACAACCACAGGGCTCAGCGCGATGCCTCTTTTAGGCCACCCTACATCGAATACCCTGAGTGGTATCGAGACTTCTCTCCTGACCCCCGCTAGCAACTCAACAGAGGTTCCATCAGACTCCTTACCTCATATCCACACAGTGTCCCCCACCTTAAGGAAAAAGATCCAGGAAGGTAAATATGTTAATTAGGCTTTGTTGACATTACCTAACCAGGACAGTTTGGATACTAGAGTAAGTGAATTTGAGGGACATGTATACTCACTCAAAGATGACCCCAGGCCGAATAGGACACTGACACTTGGAGAGTTTATCCAGGCATTTGGTATTTACAAAGACATTTATTGTTAGAACAATGATGCCGAAAGGAAACAGCTGGATGGCCACGAGCAGACTGTGATCGAACTTGCTACTTTGTACGGTGGGACATGCGACTACAACTACCACAAACTTTTCGCAGTTTGTGTGGCAGCTTTTGAGGTAAAAGGAGCTGTCATTCGATGGGACATGAGAGACTCAAAACTCTACAGCATGTGTTCCTCAGGGTGCTGTAACAGGACGTGTTCAGTGTGTCAAAGTGTAACCCACGGCACTGGTGTCTGCCCGAGTTTAGCTATGGCTCGCCAACCAATTGTCAGGCCTCAAGACAGACATGTTTCATATGACCGACGAAATGTGGACAGTAATGCCACGTACATAGACTCAAGAGGTGTTTGTGTTTGACGTGATGGACAAGAGATCTGTAACAACTTTAATGATAGCGGCTGCAGCCGCCAACAGTGTCCTTTCATACATACCTGCCTCATTTGCCATTCAAGAATGCGTGGCAAGACACAATGCCAGAAAGCGCAGAAGGATTGACTACACTATGCCTTAGACAGAGCAAGTACTAAGCAGACATTGACGTTAACACCTATTAACATTGAGAGATTAAAAGCAGACTTACAATTCCACCCAGACAAGTATTTCGTCGTTTATCTCATTTCTGGCCTGGAGACAAGATTCAATCCAATGTTAGACTCTGTGCCCAAATTGACAGTGGAATGACGCAACAACCTTAGTGCCAGGAGAAATCCAGTGGATGTGTCCGCAGCGGTCAGGAAAGAATGTGCCAATCAGTACGTTATCGGGCCTTTCCAGGAGTCCCCCTATGACACATACAGGGTTAGTCCACTTGGACTTGCCGAGGGGAAATATTCTTGGAAGAAACGTTTGATATTGGACTTATCGGCCCCCCATGATGACGATACCGTTCTAAGCATCAACCAACTAATTGACAAGACATCCTGTTCTCTTTCCTACGTAACACTTGATCATGCCCTTTCTAGCATTATTCAGCGCGGAAGAGGGGCCCTCATGTGTAAGGCAGATATAACTGATGCCTTCAAGCAGATTCCATTAAGCCCCGAATACTGGCCATATTTCGGGTTCAAGTGGCAAGGACTGTACTATTTCTACACCCGGCTAGCCTTCGGTTGCCGATCTAGCCCCAAAATATTTGACACTCTGTCTCAGGCCATTTGTTGGATTCTGAGACACAATCATGACTTCCTTCATGTGCTACACCTGCTGGACGACTTCCTAGTCATTAACCCTCCAGGCCACGACGCTGAATCGACCATGAGCACTATACTGTCTCTCTTCAAGAGACTCAACATTCCACTAGCTCTCCATAAGACACAGGGACCCCTTACAGACATCGAGGCATCCGTCTTGACTCAAATCATATGACTGCTAGGTTACTGCAAGGTAAACTGCAACACATAGCAGAGCTCCTTGAAAGATACTCCACATAGAGAAGTTGCACCAAGAGAGAACTTCTCTCCCTGCTCGGACACTTGAACTACGCTTGCAGAGTGATTGTGCCAGACAGGACGTTTGTCTCCTACTTGATCGAACTTTCCACAACATGTTAGCTTGTCAGGCGATTGTAGAAAAGATTTAGCTATGTGGAACAAGTTCTTGATAGAATGGAATAGTATTTCCCTCTTCCACGACCTCCACATCTCACCTACCCCAGATATTGAGCTGTTCACTGATGCAGCTGCTACAGTGGGACATTGGGGCTATTACCAAGGTGCCTGGTTTGCTGAAAAATGGTCGGAGGAAGTGCTATGTAGTATGTCCGGTGAATTGTCTATGGCCTTCATGGAACTCTACCCGATTGTCGTGGCGGCTATTCTCTGGGGTCATCTCCGGGAGAAAAAGCATGTGCTCTTTCATTGTGATAATTAGGCTACCGTGTTCATCATAGGGTAGATCTAAATGTAAAGGTATCATGTCCCTCATGCGCCCACACACTTGGACAGCAGCAGTCAGCAACTTTGTGGTATTAGCCTATCACGTACCTGGCTCAGATAATAACATCGCTGATTCACTATCTCGTTTGCAGATCACCAAGTTCCCTGGCGCCACATGCACAACCACACCCACTCCAGTGCCCCCTAGCTCGCAAGTAATGTGGCCCTGAATGCGCATCTCAACAAAATGTGGTCCGCGGTCGTCAGCAAGGGTACTCAGACCGCCTATTGGACTGGTATGACCTGTTATATAAAGTTCTTGCTGACTTTCGGACTGTTTCAAACCATGTTCTATCACAGACTCCCTCCTGTGAATGAGGTATATTTACAGTGCTTCATTGCCCATTGTTATGGCGTGCTGCAGTTGAAACATGTCACTGTTAAGACCTACCTAGCTGAGGTGAGGTTCTTTTACCTGCAACGTGGCATTACCACGATATTTGACCATCGTGGATCCGGGGCGTTGAACAGACTGCATTCCATCATGAGAGGTTACAAGAAGTTGCAAGCTCCTACTCCAAGAAAACAACTTCCCATCACCTACACAGTGTTGTCGCAAATCGTGTGTAACACTGCGTGCAGGAGTACTAGGACCGTTTTCTGACCTTGTAAAGGAATGCATTTGCTTAACTGCCTTCTTCGGGTTTCTCAGATGTGGAGAAATCATGTGTGCTGCCAGGTTTGATCCCAGCGCTAACATTTGTTTGAGTGACATCAAGTTTGACTTCGCCTAGAGGAAGTGCACTATCCTGCTGAAAGCTTCCAAGACGGATCCATTTCGAGTAGGCATCCCCATAATATTGTTTTCTAATAGTTGCTTGTGCCCATTCTCAAGTTTGAGGAAGCTCTTCCATACCAGAACTCTTCAGCGAGCTTCTAGTGGGGATGCACTATTCGTGGATGCTCAACACCAGCCCACACGGGCAGTGTTTCTGTCCTGGCTCAGCAGAGTGCTGACTAGGGCCAGTTTTAACTCAAACGAGTATAGTGGGCACTTGGTCCGGGTGGAGGACCCCCTAATTAAGACTATGGGCCGCTGGAATTCAGACAGTTTCCAGAGATATATGAGAACTTCAGAAGAGACTCTGCTTAACACACAGCGGTAGTTATGTGGACCCTAATCTACAATACAGATTCCGTGCCATATTCGTATTAGTTCGCAGTTATCAGGTTTTGTGATCGTGTACCTTACTCATCTTTGGGGGCACTCGGTCGTAAACAACCTCATTTGGGCGTCTCAAGCCATTGCATGCCTCAGGCAGCAGCATTACATGGCTTGGGGCCCCCAAAAGTTCCTTACCTACCTGGTTCGGCGCAGCCACCAGTTCACATTCCATACCTGCAGGGTACCACTATCATTCTATCTAATAATAATAATCTGCACCTTTTCCTCAACACCTCTCTACCCACAGAGTAGCCCTATCCTCGCAGGCCAGCATGGCCCTAGAACTAACCCCCGTCCACAGGACATTCCGTGTGCGACCGAGCAGCCCCCTTGTATATAGCATATATTATATTGTTTCCTTTACCCTTTGTCATGATTTCAAGAGACATGCTATTACTTTTAATAATTGGGACCCCCTCAAGGGTTGCAACGGATGATACTCCCATATAAATAATACTGCAACGTTGAAGTTGGTGTTTCTTGAGCCATTTAATTGATAGACCTGGTAACATTTCGAAGGCATCTACCGATGCATCTCCAAAAAAGACTTCAATATTAAGCGTAGAAAGATTAGGTATAGCACTCAAGTTCTGGTTTCTATCATTGAATTCAGTAACCAAATTTAAACTAACATATTTTACTGCCAGACGACTAAATAACATATGACCTGGGTTTTCTGGCAGGGGAGCGACTAACACACTTTTTCCTTTTGATGGGTACGATCCCACTATTTATTATCTTAGTTAAATTATGTCCCTTACCCATCATCACATATGGTGGGGTAATGATGATATTCAGTAGCCACTTGATTTTTTCTTCGACCATTGTCCATTTCTTATCATCGTTGCGAGTAAGATTGTATGAAGTGTTTTTATTGAGTCTACTAACGTCGACATCAGTTAAATCTCCTAGATTACCTGTGAATGCAACTTCTTTCCGCTTGTATACATTATCTTGTAAGTGTAAAGTGTATAACTTGCCATCGATACCGGGTTTACCGAATCCTTCTGTGTCTCTGAGATCGGAAAGCACAATTGTATTACATTGTCTGAGTGTTCCAGGGCCTGATGAATCAACCATTATTTATAATATGGAGTGTTACACTCAAGTATCCTATATGCACAGGTTGATGTATTAAATCTAATACAGAAATTTTGAGGTCTGAAATAATACCCCGCTTTAATTTTTTATATTGTAATGTTGAGAAAGATTCCGTTCTACCGCTATTATATTTTTCATCTTTGACTGGAATAGCTCTCAACAGAGTAGAAGGACTTTCTAGTTGAATATTATCCGTTGTACTGATTTGATTGTACTCTTTATAGGGAATTAAATCGGGCAATTTATCTCCATGCCTCGTTGTGTTGGGATCTATTATTGAGTTTAACCAATAAAATCCAAGTGTATTTGCTATGTTCTTATCAAGAAATATTTGCTTTTCTCCAGCGCTTAAAATGAGCATTCCATTCGACTCATTTTGTGTGAGACTAGCTCCCAAAGGCTTAAAAATTTCATCATTGAGTAAGCATACGCTGTAATACCAATCAGATATAACAATGCGAGTGTTATCCTCAATTAGTACTATCTTATTATTATCTCTCACAGCACTTATATTGGTCCACTGCGGGTAATACGTTACATCGCAGAGAGCGACTTCAAGTTGTCCATCTGAGTTATCGATAGTATGAAGCAGTTGAATAGACTGACCATTTGTTATTGTGTGACATACATATTAAATATACAATGATACTATGTCATAACTTAAATATGAAATCAACTTACATTACGAATCAGTCGATTTTAGTAAGTGCCTCTGGTGCTAAGTTTTTCGTTGAATTCCCTGATATCCTTGAAAAATACAGGGTCACGGCAACTAGCGATAAAATGGTGCATGATTGTTTTCACAATCCAATGCAATTTTGGCAGAACCAGTTAAACTTTGCCATATGGTGTGCCACAACAGGATGTGGTGTATCTCCTTATCCCCAAGGATTTGAAATAAATAAGTCTGTTTTATCATTTTACGTGTACTGTCAGATTAGACATATACTTAAAGAAATAAGTGCCTGATTACCGCAGGATCAAGCATGGAATTCCTCAAATAATCGGTACAATAGATTCACATATGAGCATATCTGTCAGGAATTTAATGTTTCTACGTGTAAAGATTGGCGTATCAAAGGACTTAACCATGGCCTAGGTGTTCCATACAGCAGAAAAAGAACTGTTAAAGAACTCATCAACCATTCGATCCATTTAAGTTGTTACAGAAAAACAATCTTTTTGTCAACTAAAGTTTGTTTCTGACCGTGGTTGCTGTTAATAACGGTGAGTGCAATCTTCCGATCGCTTCACACACGATTTTGCCGAAATTAATAAAAACAATATTATAAGGAATTTTGAATAAAATTAATGGAATAAGTTACAAACATAAGTCCAGATATACAAAGAACACTATTTATAGCCAGACAGTGTAATTACATGATTATTTTGCGTACTTCAGTATGGATTTGTTGACATGGTATTTCTGGTGTTTCGTGCTCACGGTAATGTCTTTCCATGGGCGAAAAAACATCCAAACTCATAATTCGTGTATAATGCGCAACCCCTTCTACACAGCTGTGTTTTTTCGAAACAAAGTGTGCACTATACTCAAGAAAATACGGTAATCTTAATCATGGCTGGGAACTTTCGAGTAACGATTGGAGAGGAGATCTTATGAGTTTTAAGGGTGGTTTAGCTTATATTGTTTCAAAATTTGTGCAACTGAACGATACCGCAAGCACTTGGAATGAATTTCTTAATGATAAAACAGAAAATAATTTTACTAACCCAGGAGTTGTAAGAGTTAATGAATCAATAAGAACTTATGTATGAGGAATTCTTGGTGCACAATCGCAAACACGAACGTTAATAATTGTTTCTGGGACGGCGCTCGATGCGCAAAAACAGTTTGTCGCAAACGTAGACGATGCTATTAATTCACCCGTTGACATACCATCTTCTATAAAACGTTATCAAGATGTATTACAGTACGCTCAATCCAAAGTAGACTACGTTTATGCGCCGGGACTATACATGTCTCCGAGTAATATGGAACTTAAGATCGGTCAAGTGATAGGCTATAATAATAAAATTGTTATTGCTTCCGATCAACAAAAAACAGGTATAAATTCAGATATTAACACCGAATTAATAACGCAAACAAACACAGGCAAAACGGGAATAGTCAAGCCACAGACACCACATGTTTCACAACCATCTACTGATACACAACCACAAGTGCCATCCCATATTGCAGATAAAAATCAACAACATATCGATGAAAAAACAGCGCTTATAGTAGCTGGTTTACTCATGATTTGGATAAATAGTCTTTAGCGGATATGTACAACAGCCCAGCAATTGCTACGATCAGTGCCCACAAGTTTTGACTTAGCCAAGTGGTGGTTTTAGCTAATATATTCAAGAGCCAGGAAACAATACTCCCTATTATACCTGGAAGTGCAGATTCGGCTTCCTCAGCGAGCTTTCACAGTGCTTCTCCTAATGGTTTTAAATGCTTTTTTATCCATTCTTTTACACCATTTTTATCACTAGGCGGTGTGCCACCTCCTGTACCTCCGCCGACACCGGTTAACGCGAGAGTCAAAGTCGATATAATAAATCCCAATGCGGTTAAAATACTGGCAATGGTTATCCCCTGTTCTCTAAACAATGTTTTAATTTCATTGGCCAGTGTAGTATCATCGTTGAGGACTTGATCAATAGTTTCTCGAATTTGACTGATTTGTGAACTAAGTGCCTTACTATTATTGGAAGATGCTTTGAGTTGGGCTGATCTTTCGTCTTCTAAATTACACAATCTTTCTGCAAAGCGGCGTATACTGAATTCATCACCCGCCTCTTCAAGTTTTGTACCGAGGATGGTACCTGTAACGTGGAATTATCGTAGTAGGTATCCAAGATTTTTCCGAGTCCATCTGAGGCGAGCTTCAAGCTTTCTTCCAAATTATCTATGTCACAGTCCGAAGAACCTTAGTAGTCTTCACAGAAAGTTTTTCTCCTCTGATGCAAGAGATACCGAGAAGTTCTACAACCCCAAGATTACAAAAGTAGAATTGACTATTGAGGGTGTGCCTAATCAACTATATAGTCATGGCATGCGAGCATATCAACAGTGGGATGAGATTGAAAAACTCCCTTCTTTAAAACGAGAAGCCCAGAAGTTAACATGGTCGTGAAAGATCTGTCTCTTGGGAATGTGTCGATGGCTGAATTCCTTACCATGAAGTATGTGCTATGGCTCGACATGCGAACCACGTGCGATGACCAACTACACGGTAGCGGGCAGAGAATAGAAAATGCTAGCAAGGGTATTATGAGAGATTGGGTAATGAATGATCCCAGGGTGCACAGAGTTGATCAGGGCGATCGTTTACAAGACTGTTTACAAGTATGTCATGAAAAATACAAAGGAGAATCAACCCTTTTCATAATAGACGATTGCAGTGCAAGTAAAGAACTTACCAAAAAGAAAGATATGCTTTCATATTTAGCATTCTCCGGAAGGCATACTCAACATAGCGTTTGGGTACTTACTCAAAAATACAACTCTGTTCTGAAAGATCTCAGAGAGCAGACCAAATGGGTAGCCCTGTTTCATTGCAAAGACCGAGATTCATTTGAAAAAATTGATAACATGACCGATGAAGAAATTAAAAAACTGTAAACGCATTATGAGTCTAGACTGGAAGCCTCCATGACTAAAACAATAGGGTCGGCTATGTTACAACTATACACAATGGTACCTAGTATGTTTCTCCCTATCCCGGCAGAACATCGCCAATATTTATGCGAATCTCTTGAGAAAGACCCATTCATCAAACACGCTATAAGCGCAGTAAGCTGTGAGTTTTATCATAGAGACAGAATTTTCTTAGCTCTGGTGACCACCACTTTAATAACAGCTAAGTATTGTCAATTTAAACATAAGTGTCCACACAACCACAACAAGTGAACGAGGAAAGAACCCCAGAAAAGTCGCCGCTGGTAAAAAGGGTGCGTTAGCGAGGAAGTCGGCAAAGGCCCACAATTCAAAATATTGAATATTGTCGTCCGATAAAAACTTGGGCTCCCTATATACTAGGAGTTGTTGCTATAGCGGTGGTATGGTTGTTTTATAAGACTGGAGAAGAGAAAACGTCACCCCCGATTACACAACAAGTTCAGTTAGAGATAAGCCCCCATATAATGTTATAAAAAGCATGACTACTCCAGTTACAGATGGTAAACACAACGTATCATTCAGCGGTGGTCAGAGGCTTGGCCATTGGCTATGCCCGTATAGCTAAAATGATTACTAAAGCCACACCACCCAAGCTAGATTTTAATGGTTATGATGTCGGTATGATGGTTCTTGATATTGGATTGGCAATGGCTACAAAAGATATGCTAATCAAACAAGGACTTATCCCAGAAGACATAATGAAGTAATTAAACATTTGAATATTTTATATTATTGAACATATGAATATGGCATCAATTGCAATGATGGTCGGTGGAGCTATTGCTAATGCTTTAGCTTTTTCGGGGAGTAATATTTTATTTTCTAGTATGAGAGGAGAGAAAAGACATAATAAAGCATTAGAACAACTCGAAGCAGCCCAGTCACAATGGGCCAGAAATAGGATATTAAGATTAGATTTTATTAATGAAGAACTGCGTAAGCAGGGACATTCAATTCAATCATTTAAGGATGTTGAATCTGCCATGCACGAATAATTCCTTGTTTATGGAAAGAAACTTGACCCAATGCCAAGGCCAACACTCTCTCAGTTTTATACACCATCAGAGGCTCAGATGGACCGTGAGATAGCATTTATAGTGTTTTGGTTGTCTGCAGTTGCTATTTATAGCTACACAATTATGCATAAGCCATGACCTATCAACTGTGTCAGACTGAGTTATATCAGCTAGCTATGTCGCGCTGACTGGCCAAGCTAAAAATAGATCTGGCTGGTTGAGAGACTCGATATGTGATTTATCTTTTAGACAAATGATATGATATGTGTATAACAATGAATCTATGCAGATATACACTCATGGGGAAATCAATTTGGGGAGAATATGTATTTATTTATCCCGCGATATGCCAAGGAGAGGCACGGGCCACTGAGCCGTGGATGCCCGTGCCTATAATAAAAACAGAAGATGAGATTGGGTTAAATGGCCGAGGGTGTGCAGGTACTAGTGGGCTACTGAGCTGCTAATTGTGTATACCAAAATGCTACCGTTGCCATGGCCACTAGCGTGGCCAACAGCGATTCACAGCTAGCACTGCTGGCCTGAGACTGCTACCGCTGTCCGGCCCCCACGGTAGCATATTTAAACGCTACCATTGCTTGGCAACTACCACGCTGACAAAAGCAGCTCAATGCTGCTGGCCTAAGTCAGACTACCGCTGCCCAGCCCCAGGTAGCCGGCCAAAGCAGATCCCACTGCCTGGCCCCATTTGCAAAACCATTGTGCGACTACCGCCGGGGACCCAACTGTCAGCTACCACTTGACAAGACGACTTCCGCCGCCCGGCCCATGTACGTGGCAATTGTTTGCCCCAACGTATGTTATTATACAATTCCCCGGCTGTAAAGTCGGGAAAGACAAGGTTCCCAATGAGAAGCAGGTAACCCTGGAAAGGTTCCCGCTGAAAAGCAGGTAGCCTTAAGCACGAGTATTAATTTGGAAGCAAGTTAATTTGTTACTAGCCCTTGACCGAGCACAGGTCGTTGGAGCCCGGGTGAATGATGAGGGCTCTGGGACTGTGCCTTGTCGCCTTGACCTGTGCATCCAGAATGGTGTCCAGCTCCTTCCACTTCATCCCCCCTCGTGCCAGCCATAGCATCCTCGGTTGGTTCGGACTGGTGCCCTTCAGGAGCAAGTACTGCCGTGCCCTGGCCATGTAGCTGGATCCCACCATCCAAACTGTAAACAATAAGAAGTGTAGTAAGTATCATGAAAGACTATTTGAATTAATTGTGCAACATTGAATTTGTTGGTAAGCATATGTAAGCATTGTAGCAATCTGATTTCCACCTGCCGTATTGTTGTATGAGGTGTTCTGGCACCCCGTTCATGGCTGCTGATGTGGCTGCCCCAATGCGGAATGAGTGCGAAGAATAGCAAGCCGTGTTTATGTTGCTGTGTGCTAAGGCCATTTTTAGGAGTGTCTGGAATTGGTACCGTGTAACGGGGGAATGGTCGAAATGAACGAATGCATGTTGTGGGCCGGAGGGGCGCGCCTCCAGTTAGTGCTTGATGGCGACTACCGGACATAGCGGATTACCTGGTATAGATGACATTGTAACTGTTGTCCCCATCCTATACTGATCAGACTTTGAGTGTGGTAGATGAATTGAAAGCTGCTGGGGGTTGCCTGAGAAGCTTAAATTCTGGATGGCGCAACCTGTTTTTGAGGGTCCAGTTTGGACCAGTTCGCTAACCCTAATGAAACCGAAGAAGGCTGTGCAGTAGACTGCCTTGAACAGTCTGGCTTCATATGCTGATGAGCATACGTGAGGCAGATTGTTGCTTACTACCTGCAGCAGATCTGCAGTGATCGGTTTTCTGGTGTCTGGTCAGCCCGCTGATTTGTGTAAGCCTGTTAAAATCTTGCCCAGCAGGAAATGGTTTGTACAGTCGGTGAGCCTGTGGAATTTGTGCTGTGAAGACAGCGCTGCAATGTAAGTCTTGACTGTGTTAGGGGAGTGGTGAGTGACTGACAGACAAGCAATAAAGTTTACGACCTGATCCAGCGGGACTGGCCACACCTCTTGTAGCTGGTGTGTGGACCGGAAGTGGTGCAAGGCATTGATGCCTGTTTGATAAGTGGCCCATGTATTTGTAGACAGAGATTGTTATCGGAGTCTGCCGGCTTCCTGCCTCAGATCAGCCATATGTTGCACGGGAAAGGTGTTAGGCTATGTGGGGTTCTGGTCCGCGGCTGGTGCTGCCTCTCGGAAGCCTTTGAGCTGAAACCTCGAGAGAGCATCGGCAATAGTGTTAGCAGTGGAACATACATACTTTGCCTTAAACATAATATGATATGGAGGCACTGCAGGATTAGGCGACGGAGTAGACTCATTCCTCTGGGGGCCTTGGTCGACTGTTTGTTGATTATTGCTACGACGGCTTGGTTGTCGCAGTAAAAGAGGACCTTTTTGTTTGCGAGTTGCTTGGCCCAAAGTTGGATGGCCAGTGTGATGGGGAACAGCTCCAGGAGCGTCAAGTCCCGTGTAGTTCCATCCGTCACCCACTGGGTTGGCCATGCGCCGTTTAACCATTTGCCCTGCATGTAGGCCCCAAAGCCAGCACCACCCGCTGCGTCTGAAAACAGCTGGAGGAATTCGCTGTCTACCCATAGTTGGTCCTGAAACACTGAAATGCCGTTATAACTCGTAAGAAATGTTAACCACATTTGTAGGTCTTCCTTGACCCAGCTGGTAATCCTAATGTGGTGAAATGGTTGCTTACCTTTGCTAAGCAGATTTATTAGCCTTCGGCTGAATGCCCTTGCCATTGGTATAGCCCTGCACATAAAGTTAAGCTTGCCTATGAGGGACTGAAGGGCCGTTTTTCTGACCTTGATGTTACCTGTTGACAGGATGTCTTGGATTTCCCTTGTCGCCTCCTTGATCTTGGACTCTGGGATTCTGATCTGCATTGCATTGGTGTCGATTTCCAGCCCTAAGAATGTCAGTTTGGTCGTGGGGCCCACCGTCTTGTCGTGCGCAATGGGGACCCCAAGCTGTTCTAGTGTATTCACGCATCTGTTGATGTTGTCTGAGCAGTGGCTGGTGCCTGCTGTGTCCCCCGTTAGGAAGTCATCCAGGTAATGCATGATCTGACACGTTGGAACATGCGATTGCATGCACCATTGCAAGAAGGTTCTAAACGTTTCAAATATGGCGCAAGATATGGAGCAGCCAAATGGTAAGCATTTATCGAAATAGAACTCACCTTCGAATCTGATGCCTAGCAGCTCGAAATCGGATAGGTGGACTGGTATAATTCTAAAGGCCGACTGAATGTCGAATTTTTGCTAGTTGTGCTCCCTTTCCCAGTTGTTGAACCATATGAGTAGCTTCATCAAATCTGGCATACACGACAGAGCAGGCCTCTGTGTCTATGAAGTCGTTTATAGATTTACCCCTGGGATACGATAGATGATGAATTAGACAGAATTCCTCCGCATGCTTACCCAGATGCTGACCATAGCCTGGCTGCTTCTTGGGCACCAGGCCTATTGGGGATACTTGGAGGTTGTCCAGGGGGGTGTCCTTGAAGGGGCCCGCCATCCTGCCAAGGTCGACTTTCTTTTGTAGTTTTTGTTTCACGTAGCCTGCCGTGTCTTGGTGCGTGGCTGATCGCTAGTTTCGTGCCAGGCGACCTGTGTGGCTTTCCTGGAACTCGAGCTTAAAGCCAAAGCTAAACCCTACGCATAAATAATTTGCATCTCTGTAATTGACCCTAGCATATTGGCGTAACCAGGGTGCCATTTCATTGAGATCCACGGGGGAAGGGGCCATTGAGTTTACCTGCTTTGACGGCTGGTTTTCTGTTAGGGAAAGGCTGCTTGGGCTTGTATGGGGTCGGTTGGAGTCCAGCTTGCCAGGGACAGGTGCTTTGGTTGCTGCTTTATTGGTTTAATAATTATCTTACCTGAGGAGTCGTACGCCATGGTAATCGTACCATCCTCGTGCCTTCCCTCGGTGTTTGGTAGGATTGTGCCGAGGTCGACAAACTCGCCACGCCAGATTTTTTCCCTCACCTGTTGTTTGATGTGTGCGTCTATTCCATCCGCACGGAAGGATAGGGAATCCCCGTATCCTGCGTTCTGATTGGCTGGCCAAGCTGCGTCACCGTCGGCCTCGCTCTGAGCATTGGGGATTCTCCCTATGTTGGGCGAAATGGCGGGAGAACTAAAACCAAGCCTTACCTGTTGGTTTGCACTAACCGGGACGGTATTTCCGTAATTGGCAGATTCACCATCATAATGTGTTGCCTCCTGCATAATGTGTACTCCCGGGGTTTGTTTCCTGGTTGTCCTGGCCTGCTTGGCTCCCCTCACCAGCTTGTGGTTGACGGCTGATCTTCTCTTGGGAGGCATCACAAAAGGTTGAGGTGGTGAGTTGGTATTCCACAAGTGTAAAAATGTCCCGAGGATGAAGTTCGGGAGTAGAACGAAATAAATGCGATACGGCGAGTGCTGAAATAGGTGGTATTCAAAGCGTTATCGGCGAAACGGTCGCGATTTTGTAAATGCGATACGGCGAGTGTTTGAAATAGATGTTATTCAAAGCGTAATCGGCGAAATGGTCGTGACTGGGTTCAAAGGAAACGTACAAAGCGAAAGCGATTAGATACACTGATACGCATGTGTACTTGAAGAGGGACTTTGCGCGAATGATGGACCGTAATCAAAGGCGGGATGATGCTTGCGCAGGATTATTCCCCGGGCGCGGTGCAGTGTGGTGACCCGGGGGTGATTGAGTTACCAGGGGTGATTGGGTTACGGACTTAATTAGCAAATGGTTTGGATATGCGCGAGAAAGTCATTTAGTAGTTAGTACTAAATGTAAATATGAAAACCAACCATTTAGACATTTGATTCATTTTGTATATATCATTAAATCACAATGGTTTTTGTCAGAGAGCTTTGGCAAAACAATGTGGCCTACATGGATATTCTCGAATGAGAAAAGCTGAATTAATTGATTTACTCGGTTTGGAATTCAACAAACCCCAGACTGTTAGAGAACTCAAAGCTCAAGCAAAATTCTGTGGGCTGAGAGGTTATTCTCGAATGAAAAAAGCTGAATTGATCGCTTTACTAGATAAAAATCAATCCGATGATAAAAATAAACCGACTGTTGTTGATAATAATGAGTTAAAATTTGTACCCACAGCTGGCGTTGGTAAATATCTAAGAGGTTGGAAGATGGATATTAATTCCTACATGGATGTTAATAATGTTAAGCCCATCGTATCGGGCAAAATTAACGAGGAATTAGATGATTTAAATAGTATAAAATACCAGCTGATAATTAAAATGTCATTGAGTAAAAGTAACACAGACGATAGCACTGAATATACCGAACCATATTTCTGAAGCAATCAAGAAGTTATAACTGAATCTGATACTATAAGCACATCATTAGATACATCAATTCAACAGATAAAAGAATCTTTAGAACGCTGGACTAATAGAGGTTGGGGTGTTGATAAAATTGATAGTTTATATTTAGATATAGCAAATTATATGCCTTTCAAAGGTTGATCTTATATAGATTTACCCCCGTATTATAAAAAGAACAAAGCTATAATTAATGTAAAAGATAAAGGTGATGGCTGTTTAAGAATTACAATAAGATCTGCATTGTTCCCCGTAGACAAACATCAACTTTGATGGTATAGACGAACCTACACCAATCTCACAAATTGATAGGGTGGAAAAGCAAAATAATTTAGCTATAAATGTTTTCGGACATTCTTCTAAAGAAATTGTTATACACATGATAAGCTCCGCCCCAGAACATATTCCCAGAATCAATTCATTTCTGATCGAAAAAGATGGTAAATATCATCATGCGTGGATAAAGTACAGGCTATTATACGATCAAACAAAACATCAGGAAAAGAAATATTTCTGCAAAAGATGCCTGCATGGTTACAGCAGACAAGATCTATTAGAAGCGCATAAAGAAGACTGCAGAAGTGTTGGACCGAATGCTATCAGGACTGGTATGCCTAAAGAGGGGAAAAATATATTAAAATTTGAACGTTATTGTAATCAAATGCCAGTACCGTACGTAATTTAAGCCGACTTCGAAGCACTAAAAATGAATTCTCAAACAATACCCATCCCTGTTGTGTTTCATAACCTTAGAGGATATGATTCACATCTCATTATGCAAGCTACCTCAAAGACCGACGGCGGCTTAACATGTATTCCTAACAATATGGAAAAATATATATAATTGTCGTTGACTAAAACTATACATTTTACAGACAAGGATGCGAAAGCTAGAATAAAGCAAAGTAATGGGCTTAGATTCATAGACTCCGTACAGTTTCTGTTTTCTTCACTGGACAATTTAGCTAATGTGAACAATCCAGATGACTTTGCAATAACAAATCAATATACCGATCGGTGTCGTCATTTGTTGTTGAGAAAAGGTGTATATCCTTATGAATATATGGATGATTGGTCTAGATTGGACGAAACTAAATTACCACACCTTGAATCATTTTATAGTAACTTAACAGAAACTAAAATAACCGATGCCGATTATGAACACGCTCTGACTGTCTGGGATAAATTAGGTTGTAAGAATTTAGGTGATTATCACGATCTGTACTTAAAAATTGATGTACTGTTACTCGCCGATATATTCGAGATATTTCGAAAGACATGTTTAAGACAATTCGGCTTGGACCCGGCATGGTACTATTCCAGTCGCGGACTATCGTGGGATGCATTGTTGAAGAAGACCGGTGTAGAACTAAAATTACTCACAGATTACCATTTGCACTTGTTTATTGAGAAAGGATTAAGAAGTGGTATATCGATGGTAGGGAAAAGGTATTCTAAGGCTAAAAGTAAATTAGTGGAAGGATATGATCCAAGTAAACCCGATACTCATATATTATATCTCGATGCCAACAATTTGTATGGATGGGCTATGAGTCAACCTTTACCCACGGGTGGTTTTCAGTGGGTCGATGTGAATGATATCGATGTGAATGATATCCCCTCAGATTCTGATAAAGGGTACATACTAGAAGTTGACTTGGAATATCCAAATTTGTTACATAAAGATCATAACAGTTATCCGCTTGCTCCTGAAAGATTAATGGTGAATAAAGATTGGATTTCGGAATATCAACACTTCTTGATGTGTAATACTAGGTTAGCTAACATAGAAAAACTTGTACCAAATTTGATGGATAAGACAAAATAGTTGCGAGGTGTTATATACGGACACAGATTCTTTTTTGATGCAAATACAAACCGAGGATGTATATTAAGAAAAAATAGATATGTACGATTACCCCAAAGATAATCCACTGCACAGCGCCGTAAATAATAGGTGTTAGGTAAGATGAAGGATGAATGTGCTGGGACTCCTATCACGGAGTATGTCAGATTAAGACCTAAGATGTATTCTATAAAGAAGTCCGATAATGGAGAGATAAGACAAGCTAAGGGTGTTAAGAAGTATGTGGTAAAAAAGCATATCAAACACGAACAGTATAAAGAAGCATTATTCAACGGTAGAACATTCAAACACGAGATGAACTCTTTAAGAAGTTAAAATCATAGGTTATATGGATTAAGATTGAGCAAGACATCAGACCGCCTCCGTGGTCTAGTGGTAGAGCATCTGCCCGGAGAGCGGAAGGTCCTGAGTTTGATCCCCTTCCGTGTCATACCAAAGACGTTAAAAGATGGTACTTGTTGTTACCCTGTCTGGCACTCAGCATTAAGGGGCTAAAACAAGGACTGGTCAGCTCGGAGTCAGTATACTGTGTCTGAGTGTGGTGTTCATGTTAAACTGCTGCATGGTATTTCAGTGTGCTAGCACTATAAATTGGCATCAGTCCGGACTAGTACAAGCAGCCACACAAACACACACACACACACACACACACACACACACACACACACACACGTGCATGCACGTCGATATATCAGTGCAATAATCTTGGACACAACGTTAAACCCAATTTCACCTCACCTCACAAGACATCATTATCCCCCTTAGATACAAAGAGATGGATTGATAAGGATGGTGTAACTACCTATGCTTATGGTTATGATGGTAATACTGTATCGTTGGGAACTATGAGCAACTCTTCTCGTACAAATGCCCTGTCTGGTCCATCTTTAAGATAATAAAGAATAGGCTCTCCTTCTTTCATAACCAATCGACGAATGTTATATATCTTAAGGGACCAAATCGGATTGGTTGCGCGACATAGGCCTCCTTAGTTCACCGGGCTGGTATAAATATCTTACGCTTACTCTATCCGAAAGTTTTTGTTCTTTGCCTCTCCGCGGTGCTGAAGATTCGGAAGTCACGGATTTCATTTTCATTGCATCGGATGGTTTCTTCTCGATTAATCTTGTTACTTCATTATTCAGCGCTGATACATCAGCTGATAATCGTGTCACCTATTCGGTTGATCTTAATCGTTCTGATTTCATTTCGATCCTATACTGATAGCCAAACAAACGTTCCGCTAATGTCCGGTTAAATCTTTCGACGATAGCTTGACTACTGTGGGCCTCTTTTACACCAAGCCTGATTTCGACATTGTGCTTTGTTAACAGTTTAGTTACTGATCCCATAAACTCGCGACCAGGATCTACTTGAAATAATTTGGGCCATTTTAGTCGTCCGCATTTATATATGTGGCTCAGTGCATTAGCTACTTCTGTTGACTCTTTCGAGGTTAATGGCTCGGCCTCTTTGTATCGACTAGTCACATCCACTATGGTTAAAGCGTATTACTTCGTTTTGCGTCTTACCTTATCATGGGGAAGAAACAAGAGGTCAGCCTGATGAACTTCATTCGTTGTAAAAATATCAAACTTCTTCCTCGGTATATAACTCGGTGCCG
This sequence comes from Haliotis cracherodii, assembly GCF_022045235.1. NCBI lineage: Eukaryota > Metazoa > Mollusca > Gastropoda > Lepetellida > Haliotidae > Haliotis > Haliotis cracherodii. The sequence continues at coordinate 50,670,686 of NW_027266297.1, read as the reverse complement.
GTAAGTATATTTGCCACATCGCTTGTTTCTTTAACCAATCCTTGGCCACATCTTTAGATACCTTAGCCGCAGTGGCTAATTTTTTTATTGCTCCTATACCTTTCCAATATCCTCGTGGGCTATAGTAAATTTTATTCATTATTAATTAATATTGATGTTACTTTTAATATGTCTCATGATGATCTTTGAATCGCATCATCATTTTGACATAAAAAATTCCATCTGTAGTAGTGGTTTAGGTATATAAATCTGGCTCCAGTGGAAGTGGTCCAGAACCCCCATTACCTATACTACTATTGGCAATCCGTCCGATGCTTCACTCCCAGCCACCTTGGACCTGTCAGTCAAGGCTGTTCTACCTCATAAATCCTTTCCTGTGGATCCTACACTTAGCAGCATTCGACCGTTACATCAACTTCTATTCCCAGCAGCTGTTTCCATTCATGGACAAAGCGGTCCAAGTCACCACGCCATTCTTCACAGGCCCATTGGGAGCATTCACCATCATCCCCAGCACAGTCTGTCTCCTCCTGATGCCATGCTGGTTCATCGTCGCAGCCCGCTCATGCCAGCACTCCTCATGGGGCATTGTTTGTTGTTTGACGTAGCGTTCGGCGGTATTGAAGCTACATAACAGCGATGTGTAAATAATCAAGTCCTGATAAGAATATCCAGTTACTGACAATATGTTTGTTTGTTTGTTGTTTGACATCATGAGCATAGATCTACGCATATTGAATACGACAAAATGCATCAAACAAGTCACAGAATCTCTCTCCTCTCTCTCCCCCTCCATTGTTGTTGTGTCATGCAGAGACATCATCCACCTTTCATGTGGATGACATGGATCTGTTCTCCATTGACACAGAAATATGTTGGACGCTTCTGCCTCTTTCAGTGACCAAGCTGGTGAATCAAGCATTACTTGCTGCTCTCAACTATCCCCATGATGTGGCATAAGGCAACGTTGGACCAACACCTTACCAATAGACCGATCCAGTCCCAACCTATAAACCCCGCCCACAAGCTGCCGTCCTCGTTTTAGGCGTTAGGGGGAACAACCACTGGCTATGCACTGTTGTGTCACAGCCGGCGAAACTTGAATGGGCGGGAGATGAACTTGGCTCAGAATGCTTTGTTTACCAGTCGTGTGTCAAAAATATCTAAAGAGAGTTATACATGATTTGTTTTGGGTTCTATTTTATTTGTCAAATTGCATATGGGGAGTGAGAATGAATCATAAGTCCGATGTAATGGTGTATCGTGTTACGTATTGATGGCTTGAGAGTTACCTCCCTTACTGTATGCACATATGCATTACGTCACTGTTAGCGTCGTCTGATGGCGTTCTGGAAGCTGAGAAGTAAATCCAATGATCCAATCTGTTATAATTTGGTAGTTATGAAGTCTGGTAGCATCAAACACTTAACATGGTGTCAGAAGTATTCTGGCTGTTTCTGTTCCCTGTCTGACTGACCGCGTGCGTTTTTCATGCATGTCACCTATTTTCGTGATACCGATATGGCGTGGTAAATCTACTGAACTGTGTCATATTTCATTGATATATTGATATATATTGAAATTTGATATATACTCTGACTGTAAGGGATTTCAACCAGTAATCTGAACTGTTTCTCATATGATCTATGAGAACAACGGTGTTTTCTATCTGAACTGACTGAATACTATTCTGTGTGTAATTGAATCTACGGAAAGCCATTACGTCATATTGCTTGATTACTGTTTTCGACTGATCATGGCAGAAGGTAATAAGGCTGCATCCCAAGTTTTTCACATACCAGTTAACATTCCACTGCCTACTAGATTAAATCTGAAAGGTGATCTGTCTAGATATTTCAAGAAATTCAAACGAATGTGGGTAAATTATGAGCTTGCTTCTCGCACTAGGACTGATAGTGAGGAATGTTGGTCGGCTACCCCATTGGTCCAGATGTCTTAGACATTGTAGATGGATTAGAATTTTAAAATGAAGCAGATAGACAGAAGGTGGACAAAATACTGGAAAAACTTGAACATTATTGTATAGGGGAAACAAATGAAACTTGGGAAAGATACAATTTCAACAGAAGGGACCAGGAACAATCCAAGTCCATTGATTCTTATGTTGCAGTATTAAGAAATTTTGCAAAAAGTTGCAACTTTGGGGATTTAGCGGAGTCATTGACCCGTGACAGGATGGTAATGGGCATCCGCGATAATGCAACAAGAAAGAGATTGTTAAAGGACTGCATAGATATTTGTAGGTCGTGCGACGAGACGTCGGAAATCACTATCGCAAGCTGAAGATGTTCAGTTTGTAAGTCAAAGGAAACCCAACAAGTCACAGAAACCTAATGCTAAGCAACAGATCAAAACATCTGAACTGCAAAAATGTAATTTCTGTGGAAAGAGGCATGAGTTTCAAAAGAAAGAATGTCCAGCATGGGGTAAGACTTGTGCAAAATGCAAAAAGAGAAATCACTTTGCTGCTTTGTGTCCTGGAAAGAGCAAAGACAGGGTTCACATGAGGGATAGTGATACTGAAGATAGTGAGTCTGAAGAGTTTGTAATGTCTGTAACTTCTGACTGTGTCAATTCTATACAAGTTGATGAGATGAACTTGGTCAATCAGAATTACCCCAAAAAGATATTTGCAACATTGGTTGTGACTAGAGAGGAAGTTGAATTTCAACTTGACTGTAGGTCAACTGTTAATATTCTGCCTTCTTCTGTGTATACTCAAGTGTTCAGTAAATTGGACACTAATCTGATTTCCACACTGCGAATGTACAACACTGCTGAGACAAAACCTCTCGGGAAGAGACGTGTGTCACTACAAAACCCCAAGAATGGCCGCAGATACAGTGTTGAGTTTCTAATTGTGTCTGAGAAGAGTTGCAAACCAATATTAGGGGCACGAGCTGTCCAACAGATGCAACTGATCACTGTGAACTTTGACAATATTCTGTTGATGGAATCACCCGAGGTGAATCTAACTGCTGACTCTTCACTTGAGCCTGGGAAATGACTGATATCAAACAAAATTATCAGGATTTGGTTGATGGTGAGGGAACTCTGGAAGGTTTTCTACACTTGGAGGTTGACAATACTGTAACCCCAGTACAGTTACCATGTCGCAAGATTCCTGTTGCTGTACAATCTCAGCTGAAATCTGAACTGGAAAGACTGACACCTTTGACACCTTACACCTGTGGACATACCAACAGACTGGGTGTCAGCTCTGGTTGTGGTGCAGAAACCGAGGACCAACAAAATCAGGATCTGTATCGATCCGAAACGATTAAACAAGGCACTTAAGAGAAACCATTATCCGATAATGACTTTAGATGATGTGTTGCCAAAGTTGGCCAAGGCCAAATGTTTCTCTTTGGTGGATGCCCAAAATTGGTTCTGGCATGTTCAGTTGGATGAACAGAGCAACAGAGCAATTACCTGACAACGTTTGAAACTCCCTGGGGAAAGTACCGTTGGCTCCATATGCCGTTTGGCCTCTCACCAGCTCCTGAAGAGTTCCAACGACGACTGAATGATGCCATATCTGAACTGGATAGTGTTCGTGCGATTCATGATGATATGTTAGTTTATGGCGTGGGAGAAACTTATCAGGATGCTGAGGTCGATCATGACAAGAAATTGATCGCCCTTTTTTATTGTTGTCGAGCAAAAGACATCAAACTGAATCAGTCTAAACTGAAGTTGAAACTGCCAAAAGTGCCCTATCTGGGACATGTACTCACTGGACTCCAAATTGATAAGACCAAGGTTGAGGCTATCAAGAAAATGCCTTCACCTAATGACAAACAAGGTGTGCAACTCATCTTGGGGATGGTCATCTATGTGCAAGAGTTTGTACCCAATCTCTCTTAAATCACTGCTCCACTGAGAGATCTGCTGAAAGGTGATGTGTACTTTCGATGGGACAACACTGTACATAGAGAGTGCTTGGAGAAGATTAAGCACATTCTGTCAGAACCTCCTGTTCTGAAATATTTTGATAATGAAGCTGTCACATATCTCCAATGTGATGCTTCACAAAGGGGCCTCGGAGCATGTCTTATGCAAGATGGACAACCAGTGGCATATGCGTCCAGATCAATGACAAGCACAGAGCAACATTACTCTCAGATAGAAAAGGAAATGCTTGCAATAGTCTTTGGACTGGAACATTTTGACCAGTATGTGTATGGACGCAAGGTGACCATAGAGACAGACCACAAACCCTTAGAGTCCATCCTGAAAATGAGCCTCCTGAGCGCACCTAAAAGGTGATGCTACGGTTGCAGAAGTACGACTTTACAGTGGTGTACAAGAAAGAAAGCCTGATGTTCATGGCTGACACATTAAGTCGTGCGTACTTACAACATGACAGACAATTGATCACTGACGAAGGCCAAGGGTTGATGATAGACATGAGGAGCCCAACGGCTATTGAAATTGAGACAATTCAAATGGTCAAGCATTTATCCATATCTCAATAGAGACTAGCTGAACTGAAACAAGCCACAAGTCAAAATACCTGCATAAGCAAACTGATGCAGCACACACAGCAAGGATGGTCACCGTCAAAGGAAGATGTACCACACTCAGTACGTGAGTACTTTACCTTTCGGGACGAACTTTCTATGCAGAATGTCGTAGTATTCAATGGCGAGCGTGTTGTTGTACCTGCAAGTATTCGTGGCAACATCATGGAGAGAATTCACTCAAGCCACATTGGTGTGCAAGGGTGTATACGACGAGCAAAAGAACTTGTCTACTGGCCGAACATGGGACAGGAAATAATAGATCTTGTAAGCAAGTGTGAACCCTGCAACACCCTACAAGAACAAAACAGGGAGCCTTTGATCAGTCATCAAATTCCTACTCGTCCCTGGGAGAAACTGGGATGCGATTTGTTCGAGTTTGATCAGAAAGACTTTTTGATTACTGTGGACTATTATTCCGACTTCTTCGAAGTTGACAGGCTCCACAGCAAGCAAGCTCCTGAAATCATCAAGAAGCTCAAGTCACATCTAGCTAGACATAGGATTCCGGATCAGATTATCTCCGATAACGGTCCACCGTTCAACTCTGAAGCTTTTCGTAAGTTCTCAGACAACTATGAATTTGAGCATGTTACGTCATCACCTCATTACCCACAATCCAACAGGAAAGTTGAAAGTGCGGTGAAGATAGCTAAGAAGCTGATGACAAAGTCACTACATGCCCAAACTGATCCTTACTTAGCTCTCCTGGACTGGTGAAATGTTCCGACAGAGGGAATAGGATTTTCTCCTGTACAGCGACTCTTTAGCAGGAGGACAAAGACCAAACTCCCAACTGCAAGTACACTTTTACAACCAAAGACCGTTGATGGTGTGTCAGACAAGATAGCTTGTAAACAATCTAAACAAGCTTAGTACTTTAATAGAGGCACCACCGAACTTCCTGTTTTGAAGGAGGGAGATGTGGTAAGAGTCAAGCCTACTAAATTTGACAAACAGTGAAAGAAAGCTGTTATAGAACAGGTGGATGTGAGATCGTATGAACTGCGTACAGAAGATGGCAGTAACTTGCGCAGAAACAGACGACATTTGAGAAAGTCTCATGAAGCTCCTCCATTGTTTGTGGATACAGATATGGCTGAAAGGAACCTGTTAGAACCAGATCTGAATGTGGAAAGAACATCCGCTGAACCTGTAGTACAAACATCAAGCAAAACTACAGAGAGAGTTCAGATTCCTGCACAGACAACTAGACAGTCAAGTGAGACAACTGAGAAGAGAACTTCTCGTGGTCGTGTGATCAAACAACCGTCTAGATTCAGAGGCTATCTTACAAATTAAGAACTTTAAAGTAAAGCTGTTTTGCAGTAAAATTGTGTTATGAACTGTGAGCCTTTTTAAAAGGACGAGGAACTGTTTAGTTTATACCAGGTGGATGTTGTACCAACAAAACATTTAGTGTTTGTTAGTGCAATTAAATCATATTAATCTTACTTTTATTTGGCATCAATGTAATAACTGGTTGGAATAATTATTAATAACGTGATTAGATTATAATTTATATCATTACGTGACCATGTTACTCTGAGTTCATAAAAAAATTGCTATTATTTCCAGTAAATTAATTATAATGACTCGACACTTATAGTCATTTTTAACAGTTATAGGTTACACACAACCAAATGTTTTCCCATAGACTTATATAGTAATGTTATATTTAAAAAAAAAAATAACTAAGCATTCAACAGCTATTACATGTACGTGTGTGCACAGTTTGGCCTTAGAGCAGCAATAAAAACAAAAAAATGACTAGCTTAGCCAGCTCCCTTTCCTAGTACAGGAAGCTAAACACACCACCCCCAGTTTCACACCAAATGTCACCTGTAGTCACATTCAGCATAAGTCATCATGTTGAAAAAGACAGCACTAAATATAGAAAAAGATGGTCAGTTTTAATAACTGGATGGATGTACATTTAAAAGACATAAAAATCTTACACAATATCCTCCAATCACAGCTTGCAGATATCTCTAGATCTGCACTGAAGGCTCCCTACGAAAACTGCACTGTCCCTTCTGGTTCTGATTTGGCATAGTAGAACCTGTATATTGTTTCACTAAAATGTATATCAGTAAGCTTCCACTACCAGTGAATACCTTTTGTTGCAAACAATTCTAAACAAATAATGGGAACTTACATGAATTAAATTGAAAGATTTTGTGGAACGAAAACCATTGACAATGATTATATTTCTATGTCTATTGCTAGAATAATTTGCTATATTATGCTCGAGTAATTTGCAATATTAATAGATAGGCTTATTGTGATTTTGAAACTAAATCATATCTAAAAATCTGTAACAAAATAAATCATATCTAAGAGAGAGGAATACAATTTCCTCTAGATTGTACTTCAATGTAAATAATAGTAGATTTCGGTCTGCACTAACCGAAATCAGATCACTGTCATATATGTTTACATACTTGTCTTGCGTGTCACATTTCAGCAATATGACCTGCGAACTAAATGCCCGATGTTGCCAAAATACATAATTCAAAAACGATTTTGTAGTTACAAGCATTATGCTTGTTTATAACATGCGTAAAATCATAACTTGCTACGTGTTGTCATTTACCCATATTGAGTATGCATATGTGCAAAAGTGCGAAAATTCGTGGAAATTCTCACCTTCAAGCAGACGTGGGTCCGTGGAAGATGGTGGCAACATTTAACTGATGGTGAGGCCTACCCCACATCTTGATCAGCCTCAAACATTTTTCTCCCAACCGTGTGGGTTTGGGTTAAGGTATACATCTAATCCCAGTTTATCAATGAATATCGCGAGTGAAAATAGCACAAACCGTAGCCACGATGCCCGAAGTAAGTCTAACAAATCCGCAAAGCGCACCCGGCCTTCTGATTGGCTCAAACTGACGCATGCGCCAATTTTGGCTGACAGACTGGATGGGTCTCTTCAGTTCCTAATTTGGTACGTGCTACAAGTACGTGCAACTTACTTTGGCATCAGGGATATATTACTCAGAGGTCACAGACTTTGAGTAAAGAATGGAACTCTTGAAGCAACCATGCCAAGTAAATGTTCAGCTGTTACAGTTCATGCCAAACAACTTCTGACAAAGACCTTGACATTTTATCCAGACCGCTGCTTGTTCAGTCAAATGTTATTTTCATCCCTATCCTGCCACAACCTGAGACAGCTCCTTCTACTTGTCCTTTGCCACCTCTAGGAATGATCAACGATCCAACTTGAACCAGCCCTGTGGTAGAGGAAGGGACTAGTGAATGCAGTCCCCCACAGTTCCACCAACAGATGTCATCGTTCAGATGACACCCGCTCTGGTAGGAGGCAGATTGCAGCAATTCTGGCCAAACTTGACCATCCTGGATGACCCACCTCTGATGTCGTCGTCACTTGTCATAGGTTATTCACCTGCCAGTCTAATTAGCCACCATATATACAGGGTCTCCTCAGAGTGCAAGTAGCTATTGTTCTGGACTTCTAGTGCAGCCAGGCATGCTTGATCTTTAGACATTAGTAGATGGCAGGGGTTGTCTCAAGACATGGATATAGTGGAGAAAGTGGTTAATATGTTTGGTACAGAGTGTATTTAGATATGGCACATACAAAGCACATACAAGTCACATTTCTAACATGTAAGCGGGGAAAGGAATACAGAGTGTTGGTTCTTATATTTTAGTACTTAATGCGAATCGTGGATGGGGTGAACCCATGGAAAGAAACCTACAACATTCAATATCAAAGCAGCTTGTCAGGACATGCCGAGATACATAAGAGCAGTCAACAATCCATATAATTTAAACACAATAGACGTAATAATTACTCCTTATTAATATTGACTAGCAAAAGTATTACATACAATCGATCAATATGTAACATTACTCTGTCCCTTTGAACATTAAATGAAATGTACATAAACTGATGTTGATTAATTACCATGGCTTTAAACATCAGTAATATTCAAACCCTTATTCACAAATAGACTTTTTAATAAAATAAAGTTACCTTCAGATTACACATGTACAATATAAAATGTTTTTACATGTATAAGTTTACAGTTGTGAATTACAAAATATAATTAAAGTTGACAAGTTTGGAAATATTAATCTAATTGTGGATTTGCCCTTTCAACTTGCCTCCAGGAGATGAGAACACTTCTAACAGCAGTAGTCAGTGGTCACATGACCCAGGTCACTGACCGTTCCTAATTTCAAAACAATAACTAAACTTAGTGCAAGAATAAATCAGGAAGTTTGTGCAGCAAACAACAACAAACAATGGAATATAGTAACACAATTTATTGACATTGGAGACAATGGGGGCTACCTCAGTTGCTGGTGCTAGTGGATCGTAAACCCAAGCGGTAAGCTAAAGAGAAAGAGTATCCCGAGGATCGTGGATCCTGGGTTGATAGCTTGTTAGTGGTTCGTCAACCCGAGTATTGTTGTGGATTAATCTTGGGTTTAGGATCCCAGTATCAGTAAAGATGTACCCTTGGAGGTCGTGAACCCTGGGTGTTAGGTTAGGGATAGGATCCCAGTATTAGTAAAGATGTACCCTTGGAGGTCGTGAACCCCCGGTGTTAGGTTAGGAATAGGATCCCAGTATTAGTAAAGATGTACCCTTGGAGGTCGTGAAACCCCAGGTGTTAGGTTAGGGAGAGGTATATGGTATGAGTTGGGGGCTACAGACACCTGCCTCATGGAGCAACCAAGGCAGCCTCACAAAGTGGTATGAAGGGGATGGATGGTTGAAGAAGCATAAACAAGATGGCATTGAGAGAAACGAGAACAAGCGGATGATGAGTGAAGGGTTAAATAGGCTTTAGTGAGTGACGTCAGCAGAAGAGGTTTGCGCATGTGTAGCCGACAAATTATTGGATTGTGGGATAGGTAAAGTGTATCCTGATCCATAGCAGAAAAAAGTATGTGATGTGATGACAGTTCATAATAAGATATAGGACGTTGTAAGATACATAAAGCACAAGATGCTGCAGCTAAGGTAGTAGTTGTTTGTGCACAAACTAAAATAATAAATTTAACATTATTATACAGAAAAATATAATGTACTTGGCATAGAAATAGCGTATTTTACGACAGGCAAAATGAATATGAAAAGACGAACATTTGTAAACAATGCATTGAAACAAAGGATAGGGGTTGTTTATTACAACATGAAATTCCAACCAATAATCTTGATTCTTTATTCTTTTCTTATTCTTGTTTCTCATGTACAAACATTAGATTGACTGTAACAGATGAAAATGGTTTGGTATACAGCTTTTAAATTTCCTAAAGTTACACATTTACTTCATAATACAGCAGTAATACTAGGTTGGGCTTGTTTACTTTACAATGGCATGAACATTTAACAATAAGGTAAATTACAACACAAACCTAGAAATTGCGCTAAGTACATCATAGTCCAATAAAATGTACAGAGACAATGCCTTAACTGCACTAAATAAACAGGAAGCTTAATATATCATATACCTTTCATAACTTTAGGCCATGAAAATATTTATGAACAAAGTTGAAGTCTAGGGCGTATTCCCATGAGCCAAGTCTAAATCAACCACAAACCCTAGTAGTATAGACAATGACATTTCTGGACCACTTCAACTGGAGCCAGATTTATATACCTATACTACTACTGCAGAGGGACTTTTTTATGCTAAAATGATGATGTGATTCAACGATCGCCATGATTCGTATTAAAAGAATCATCAATATTAATTAATAATGGATAAAATTTACTATTGCCTTCAACATTTTTAGTAATGTAAGCATTCTTTTAAATGTGATCCAACGATAGTAAACAATCTATTTTTAATCTCCAACCAGTTCCTTGGTTTTGGCCGGAATAATTGACACGCTTGTTGTCTCCCCTGTTCTATGAACTTTATTTTCTCATCTTCGCTAATACCACTGGTCTTACGAGAATTTGATTGAATCTTCTGCTTCATTGCATTGGATTTGGTTAGTTCTGACAACACTAAATGAAATTTATCCTCGGATATCTTACAATCAGCCAGTGCTGTTGAAATATGATCCTCAATGCTGTTCAACTTTGTTTGGGCAAGTATCCGAATATTATCATGTTTTAATGCTTTCTTTTGCAACTTATGAGAAATAAATTTTATCGCTATTCCTGCCGGTCCTGAGACTCCGGCCGATACTTCCATACCAAGGCGCGGCAATTATAGTTGATAATAATCTAACACCAGCGACACCAAGTCCCATGCCAGCTGTTACAAGCGCAGTGTCAACTCCATCGAGAGTATTAACAGCTCTGCGATACTTTTATACAATCTAAAGTCTAAACGCCTTCTCCTTATCTATTCGATGTTTTATATTGCTTATTTGATGTAATCTAAATCCATCAACAGTATCCATCTTTTCAGATGCTTCATTGAGCGCTGGATATAAACCCATAGTGTATATCATTATATCATCTAATAGTCTTTAATTGATCTTGCTTAAATGCTTTGAGAGCATGCATCAACCTTATTAAATGTATATTTTACGGCATAAATATCTTAGGAAGAGAAATGCTTTCACTTTTATCAACTTGGACCCCCTCAAGGGTTGCAACGGATGATACTCCCACATAAATAATACTACAACGTTGACACTCGTGTTTCTTGAGCCATTTAATTGATAGACCTGGTAATATCTCGAAGGCATCTACCGATACATCCCCATACAAGACTTCAGTAGTAAGTGTAGAAAGATCAGGTATTGCACTCAAGTTATCTTTAATATCATTGAATTCAGTAACCAAATTTAAACTAACATTTTTTACTGCCGGACGACTCAATAACATATGACCTGGGTTTTCTGGCAGGGGAGCGACTAACACACTTTTTTGTTTCGAGGGGATGTAAGCCCCGAGTACGATCCCACTATTCATTATCTTAGTTAATTGATGTCCCTTACCCGTCATCACATATGGTGGGGCAATGACGATATTCAGTAGCCACTCAATTTTTTCGTCGACCATAGTCCATTTATTATCATCATTGCGAGTAAGATTGTATGAAGTGTTTTTATTGAGTCTACTAACGTCGACATCGCTTAAACCTACTAGATTACCTGTGAATACAACTTCTTTCTGCTTGTATACATTATCTTGTAAGTGTAAAGCGTATAACTTGCCATTTGTACCGGTGTAAAGTCTGAAAGTATACCCCCCCTTCAAAGTATACCCGGGTAGATTCTGGGGCCATCCAGAATCCACCCTGGGTTGATTTTGGGAGCTCCCAGAATCTACCCCCCTTTCCCAGAATCTACCCCCGGGGGTATACTCTGGGAGTTCCCAGAATCTACCACGGGGTATAATCTGGGAGCTCCCAGAATCTACCCGAGTTATAAACCTATTCATTGTGATCGCCATTAAGTAAGAGACTTCTTTCTATAGGCATTAAAACCTATTGTGAGGTTTTACTTTCCAGTCGGGTTAAATCTCATAAACAGGGACTTTGTAATGTAATATTATATAATATCCCAGGGATTTTATATAATGTCCTGGGTATTTTATTAATACAACTTCCGTTCAGATTGTAACATGTAATGAAATGTAAAATCAAATGACAAATGTTTTCTTTACTTTCCCGAGGATCGAACTCGCAACCTTCATATCTGTAGCCCAGTGAGTGTACCACGAGGCTACAGAGGTGTTGATAAGCCTCACTGGTTTTTAGAATGTCCTTTTCAAGATCCGTACGCCAGCAACAGATATTTTACGCGCGTTTCCTAAGGTTTATGGAAAGTATGTTCGAAACATAAAAATGCTGATAAATGTTGTTTTAAGTTTCTTTTTTCGGTTTATAAGCATGGAAAAACACTTTCCCTCAGTTTTGGTAGACAGAGCATGCCCTGGGGGTCGTGAAAAACCGTGTGAGCGAGTTTTCTCCAATACGTATAACCTGGGAGCTCCCAGAATCTACCCCTGGTTATAACTATAATCTAGCAGCTCCAAGAATCTACTGCAGCCCTTACTTACTTACTTACTTACTTTGGAGATTTAACATGCGCTTTCCAACTGATGCGTATTTCGCACACCTGCCCAGCCAGGCCATTTAATGTGTTTCCAAAAGGGGCGAAAGTGGTGTGTGCAACCCAAGAGGGGGCTTTAGGGGTTGCTTATATAGAATTTGGGAATTTTGAGATTAGATGCCGATGGGGTTGGGGAGGAGAACTAAGGGAGCTGGGTATGGTGGATATTTGTTTGTTTATGTGATTTTGATTTGGTAGATTATTGTGTTTTTAGATGCGTTTTATTAGTTCCGTTTTGATTAAGAATACACCTAAGGCCTTGAAGTTTTCTAGTTTATTTTGTGGGTTTAGTATTGCTTCTAGAGTGAGAGCCTTGTTTAGAATATATAACTCTGACTAAAACAATGACAATTGCTTCGTGAAATTTATTACACCCATCTGACTATATTTAGAAGAATTAGAATGTAAATGGACAAATAATTAGATGGTTTTAATGATGTGATGTCTTCTATAGTCAGAATATGTTCTTTATACTGTGATACATGCCTCCCCAAACAAAGGTACTTACAGACACAAGTGCATACTAATAATTGGTTTCAAAATGATTTTATATGCAATCAAAAGTAGTTAGGTCTATTCACAAAACATATTAAAGCTTATTCAATAACATAAGTGTAAGACATTTCCTCACACAATTCTCAACACCAACTTTCGAACTTACAAATTGATGATGACTACAATGAGTTAAAGTCAATGTGATTTGTAAGATATTTTTTTATTTGTTTAAACAATATTTATTTTTTCTTTGCATGTATAAAACAACATTTTGAATTTTTGGATTCAATAACAATTTATTACCGGTATTATCTACACCAGGATAGATTTTGGGAACTCCCAGATCATATCCACTGGGGTTAGATTCTGGGAAAGGGGGGTAGATTCTGGGATATGAATGTTTTAAAACTAATTAGATGTGTACTGAATACGCATTTATGTAAACTTTATCGGATGACAATGTTGTTACAGCAATTGACCAGGAGAGATCAAGACTGAGTTAGATGCATCCCCCAAAAGAAAACTTCAAGTACATTCATGAAATAAAAATGTTTAAATCAAACAGGGCTGCAGTAGATTCTTGGAGCTCCTAGATTATAGCTATAACCCGGGGTAGATTCTGGGAGGAGCTCCCAGATTATACCCCGGGATAGATTCTGCGAACTCCCAGATTATACCCCCTGGGGGTAGATTCTGGGAAAGGGGGGTAGATTCTGGGAAGTCCCCAAAATCTACCCCGTTGTAGATTCTGGGAGCACCCAGAATCTACCCGGGTATACTCTGAAGGGGGTTAGATTTTGGCACCTCCACTGGGTTTACTGAATTCCTCTGTGTCTTCAAGATCAGAAAGCGCAAGTGTATTACATTGTCTAAGGTTATGCGTTTGAGGGCCTGATGAATCAACCATTATTTATAATATGGAGCATTACACTCAAGTATCCTATATGTACAGGTTGATGTTTTACATTTAATACAGAAATTTTGAGGTCTGAAATAATACCCCGCTTTAACATTTTATATTGTGATGATGAGAAAGATTCCGTTCTACCGCTATTGTATTTTTCATCTTTGACTGGAATAGCTCTTAGCAGAGTTGAAGGACATTCGTGTTGAATATTATAAATTGTACTGATCTGATCAAGATGGATGCACAACTCTTTATAGGGAACTAAATTGGGCAATTTAACGGGTTAAAGAAAACATTGAGACTGTGTGTGGGTTCTGATAGTGGTGATAATATCATCGTAGAAGATTAGGCCTTTGCTGATGCATTTGGTAACCAATTCTATAATCTGTTAGAATACGAACTCACTTTTAATGACTACAGCAGAGTAATCAAAGCTACTGAGGATGGTAGCTATTCTATTGACAATATCTCACTGGAGTATGATATGATAACAGATCCTGAATTAGCCAGACAAATTCCTAACCAGTATACCGGAAGTTTAGACATTCTATGCAATTGCGTGCTTCGACACCGAAAGATCACCAGGAACAAAAGAGATACGACATGGAATATCAATCTAAACGTCCCCGCTAGATCGTTGAAGGGTATTTTAATGTTGTTCGAGGATCCCTCTGAAGCATTTGCAAGAGATACTGAGGCGTTCTACAACCGCAAGATTACAAAAGTAGAATTGACTATCGAGGTTCGTGCCTTATTAATCAACTATATAGTCAAGGCATGCGAGCATATCAACAGTCGGATGAGATTAAAAAACTCCCTTCTATAAAAGGAAGCCCAGAAGTTAAAGCGGTCATGAAAGATCTGTCTCTCGGGGATGTATCGATGGCTGAATTCCTTATCACGAAGTATGCGCTATGGCTCGATATGCGAACCACAGATGATGACCAACTACACGGTAGTGGGCGGAGAATAGAAAATGCCAGTGAGGGTGTTACTATACAGATAACGAAGCACCAGGAAGCAGCTGGTAAATTAAACATATATTTGCGCGTGATTATGGACGCACAACTTAACATACGGAAAGACGCATTCATTAAACATGCTATAGACGCAGTAAGCTGTGAGTTTTTTCATAGATACGGAATGTTCTTAGCGCCACTTACCACAGCTTTGATAATGGCTACGTATTGTCAATTTAAACAAACGTGCCCACTTATGAATAATGGAGATGGAAATACAACAAGGGAACGATCATTTGAAAGATGGTAAGGCGGCTGGTCCCGATGGAGTTCTACCAGAAATGATAAAGTGTTGCAAGGGTAATCTTCTTCCTTATCTAGTTATATTATATAATGCTATTTTGCATAGTGGTAATTTTCCTGATGATTGGGCTCGAGGTTTACTTACTCCCCTTCATAAGAAAGGCAGCAAATTTGATGTTAACAATTATAGGGGTATTACACTTAGTGATGTATTGGGTAAAATATTTACTTTTATTCTTAATAAACGGCTTACTATGTTTTGTGACATTTACGATAAGATACCAGAGTTTAAGGCAGGTTTTAGGGCTGGATACAGCACCATTGATAATATATTTGTGTTGCAAAGTCTAATACAGAAATACTTATCTAAAGCTAATGGCAGATTTTACTGTTTATTTGTTGATTTTAGAAAAGCCTTTGATTGTGTAAATAGAAAATTGTTGTGGTATGTCATGTTAAATAAGGGTATACATGGAAAGTTATTTTATGTCATTAAAGATATGTATTTAAAAGTGAAATCGGCTGTAAAGTTATCAAATAGCACAGCAACTTGCTACTTTGAAACGCTAAGTGGTGTACGCCAAGGCTGCACTCTTAGCCCTATATTGTTCTCTTTGCTTATTGTTGAATTAGAATCAATGTTGCACTCCTCCGGCGAGAGGGGAATATTTGTGAGTCAAGAATCTCTAGACATTTTGTTGTTATTATATGCCGATGATTTGTGCATAATTGATGATACTGTAGTTGGTCTCCAACGAAAACTTAATATCCTTAAATCGTTCTGTACTAAATGGGGTTTAGAAGTTAACCATAGTAAGACTGAAATTTTAGTTTTCAGAAATGGTGGAAAACTTAGGAGTACTGAGAAATGGAGGTTTGGAGATGTTAATGTTAATGTATCTACCTATTATAATTATCTAGGTTTGTTATTTTCAAATCGGCTGTGTTGGACGACTGGTATCAACTCTCTTGTTCAGAAGGCAAATAAGGCTCTGTTCGTCGTTAAGAAATTACAGCATTGTTTGAAGAACATACCCGTACATATACTTTATAAAATATTTGACATTCAAATTAAGCCTGTATTATTATACACTTCACAAATATGGGGCTATTCAAAAATTGCAGCAATTGAAAAATTTCAGATTAAATTCTGTAAATTTACTATTGGAATTGGAAGTCATGTTACAAATGTTGCTGCCCTTGGCGAATGTGGTAGATATGGCTTATTTATTGATTATCACAAGAGATGTATTAAATATTGGTTGAAATTGTTATCTTTATCCAGTTATAGATACCGTAAGCAATGTTATTTAATGCTGAAATCTTTAGATGAAGTTAATCGCACTACATGGGTAACTTGTGTCAAAAGACTATTATTCAGTTATCGATTTGGCCACATGTGGATTTCGCAGGAAGTTGGTAATGAGACCTTCTTTATTAATGCATTTTTCAAAGGTTAAAAGACTGTAACCAACAGGACTGGTATTGTAAAGTTTGTGAAATATGTAAATTATCAATGTATAAGGAATATAAGTCATTGCTAACAGTTGAAAAGTATCTCTGTGAAATCACAAGCCATCATAATAGACGTATGTTTTGTTTGTTAAGAATTGGCGAGTTGCCATTGATGTTAAATTTAGGTAGAAGATGCGGTATAGAGTACTGTAATAGGCAGTGCAGATATTGTAATTTACAGGAAATTGAAGATGAGTTTCATTTTATGCTTGTCTGCCCATGTTACAGATATTTAAGAAATAAGTATTTACCTATTTATTACTCTTCCAATCCTACCTTATTTAAATATAATACTCTATTATCTTGTAACCGCACTAGTATTGTAACTAATTGTGTTAAGTATATACTGGAAGCACTTGCAATCCAAAATACTGTCACTTAATACCCTCTGTCATCTGCCTCATACTGTATTTTTCAAAGAGTATTTGTACGTGGGCCTATGGCCTTTATACTGAAATAAAGAATTGAAGAAAAAAAAAAAAGGGAACGAGGAAACACAAGCGATTGTGGAAACACCAGCGATTGTGGAAACACCACAAGCCCCGATTGCACCACAAGTCAGAGTGACTAAGAATCCTCGAAAAGTTGCAGCTGGTAGGAAGGGTGTGCTAGCGAGAAAGACAAAGGCCTACAATACTGAACATAGCCTGATTAAAACTTGGGCTCCCTATGTATTGGGGGTTGTTGCTATAGCAGTGGTTTGTTTTTTTAAGACCGGAGAAGAGAAAACACCACAAGTTCAAAAATTAGATGAGGTTCAATTGGAGTTAAGCCCTCATGTAATGTTATAAAAGCTTGACTACTCCAGTTACAGATGGTAAAATGTTGGTAAACGCAACGTATCATTCAGCGGTGGCCAGTGGCTTGGCCATTGCCTATGCTCATATAGCTAAAATGATTACAAAAGCCACACCACCCAAGCTAGATTTTAATGGTTATGATATCAGTATCGATATAGGAATAGCAATGGCAACAAAAGATATGCTAATCAAACAAGGTCTTATCCCAGAAGACATAATGAAATAATTAAACATTTGAATATTTTATAAACATAGTATTATTGAACACAGTTCAAAACATCATGGCATGATGGTTGGTGGAGCTATTGTTAATGCTCTAGCTTTTTCGGGGAGTAATTTTTTATTTTCTACTCTGAGGGAATCAAACGCTAAAGAAGTTGAAGAGAAGAGTAAAAGACATAATAAAGCTTTAAAACAAGTCGAAATGGCCCAGTCATAATGGGCCAGGTGCAGAATGGAGAGATTAGATTCTATTAATGATGAACTGCGTTAACAAGGACATTCAATTCAAACGTTTAAGGATGTTGAATCTGCCATGCATGAATTTTCCCTTGTTTATGGAAAGACACTTGACCCAATATCGAGACCAACACTCTCTAAGTTTTATACACCGCCAGAGGCTCAGAAAGACCGCGAGATAGCGTTTATAGTTTTTGGGTTGTCAGTAGTTGCGATTTTCAGCTACACAATTACACATAAGCTATGATAGTGATGACTCAACTGCTCACCAGTGGAGATATGATTTGCATGTAGACAAATGATGTGATAGATGTATAACCATGAATCTGTGTATATTTACACTCATGGGGGAAAAAATTCAATGCAACTGGTGTTGTGTTGGTATATACTGCGGTATACATGCCTAATCCATCAGACAGGGAAATATAAATTATATGTGTTCTGTATGTGGATAGGGGTCAAAGGTCGTTATTGTTTATGTAAGAAACATGGCACTGATAGGGCCAGGAACCAGATTATTTATGCTAGGAAGAGAGATTACATCAATGAGAGGAATAGGTTGGGGAGAATATGTTTTTAAATATATGAAAAAACAACCATTTAGAGATTTGACTCATTTTGCATATACCATTAAATCACAATGGTTTTTGTCAGAGAGTTGAAGGCTTTGGCAAAAAAACATGGTCTACGTGGTTATTCTTGAATGTGAAAAGCTGAATTGATTGATTTACTCGGTTTGGAATACAACAAACCCCAGACTGTTAGAGTGAGTTAACTCAAAGCTCAAGCGAAAAAAAGTGGGCTGAGAGGTTATTCTCGAATGAGGAAAGCTAATATAAATGAAATACCCTTCCGATGTACTGATAATGTGCAATTGGCTTCAGTACAGAATCATAAATCAAATACTTCCAGTTGGTAAATACCTATTTAAAGTGGGATATAAAGATTCTCCCTTGTGTACAAGTTGTGATAAAGTTATTGCTGACATTTCTCATGTACTATGGAATTGTGAAAACGCTAACTCACTCTGGGCCGAACTTGAAAGATGGATAAATAACAAGGCGGAAATTCATATCAATTTCACTAAAGAAAACGTTTTACTGGGCTTTCCATTTAAAGGAAATGATCCATTAAATGCTATATGCCTTGTCATTAAGGATACTATATTCAAATTTTATCTTTAAAAGAAAAATTTGTCTCTCGAGTTGATCCAGAGAGAGTTGGCAAATTACTACTTTATAACTAAAGCGATAGCTTACTCTAACTGTTGACAAAAAAAAGTTGAATAATAAAAAAAGAAAAATGTACATTTATAATGTTAGAGTCCTATTAAGTGGGAAATAGAAACTGCATAGTGGACAGGTGACTGCCATCCAGGTGACTGCAGTAGTCTCTTCTGTTGTAGACATTCATGGTCTAGCTGCCCATGGAAAGTCCCAGAATCTACCCCCCTTTCCCAGAATCAACCCCATGGGGGTATACTCTGGGAGTTTCCAGAATATCTACCCAAGGGTATAATTTGTGAGCTCACATAATCTACCTCCGGTTATAGCTATAATCTAGGAGCTCCCAGAATCTACTTCAGCCCTGTTTGATTTAAACATTTTTATTTCATGAATGTACATAAAGTTTTCTTTTTGGGGATGCATCTAACTCAGTCTTGATTTCTCCTGGTCAATTGCTGTAACAACATTGTCATCTGATTAAGTTTACATAAATTAAACAATAGTGATCATTGTTAATAATTCTAAGAATACTACTTCTATTACATGAAACCCATGTATCCTGTATTTTCAACAGAAGTCCTCTTCACTGTCAACTACACACAACTAGTTGTTCCCCTAATAGTACATGTAGCTCTTCAGCTCTTCTGTGCAAAAAGGCAGGAAAATTGTCACTTCTTTCCAAAACATCTCCACTGGAGTCGGATGAATTGAGTTGGGTGGGTGGGAGTACTTCCTCAAGTAACAGAGGTAGTATTCTTAGAAGTATTAACAATGATAACTATTGTTTGATAATTCCTGCGAATCCTTAACCTTTATTACATCATAGCCAGAATATACTAGAGGGATAAGGAGGGATCTGCCTCTAGTAACTCCCTATGTAGTTGACAGCAATCCAATACTGTTGTATGAGTTCTTGTATATTACCAAATTCAACCTTTCAAGAGGTAATTACTCTAGAATCTCTCTTAGAGGACTTGGTATCGGGTATTATGATTATATCAGTCAATATGTGATACCTTCACTTGAAGTACTTTATTATTTGTTGATAATCATGAAATGATGTCTTTAGTTCCATTCTAGCTCATCATTTATGTCTCAGATTCTGAGAGTGACATCACTTCTTGTTTATCAACTTCCGGTTATGATGTCACTTCCGGTTCTAATGACGTCAGTTCCTCTTTTGACTGGTTTTGATGTCATTTCTGGGACCTCTGATGTCATTCATGATGTCCCTTCCAGTTATGACGTCACTTCCGGTCTATATTCCTTCCGATTATGACGTCACTTCCGGTAGATCTGTTTATCAGCTGTTCTAATAAAGGAGCCCTTGAATCCCTTACGTAACATACTAGTAAGTCAAGGTAAAAGGTATATTCACCTTCTGTAGCTGCTGATGTCAGATCCTCGTCCCGGAGGAAAAGGAGGAAAAACTAGGGACGTACAATCGTCTGGGCTGCAACAACAGGTCCTAACGAATGAATCCCTGTCGAGTCTGGCTGGATATCTCGCAAGTAAAAGCTAGTGAAAGTATTGTGTGACCCCCATTGGCATCCTGCTATGTCTTGCTATGAATGACCAGGACGCCAGACTTGTTGCCAAAGTTCGGATTTCATTGGCATAGCTAGAATCCATAGCAGGAGTAGTATAATGTCTATGACCCTATGGACAAGTAGCCGTGGACTGATTCTTGGCCATAAAGTCCAGTAGGGATCGCAAGGTGATGGAGGTCCAGTTGGGAGCGTGAGTGAGACTGGAGTAGTCAAGGGTGAGGAGTTCAGAAACTCTAGTTGCGGTAGCCATGGCTAGTAAAAATCTGCTTTACGGGATTTTTGGAGAATAGTAGCATTTCCAAGAGGTTTGTATGGAGTGGCTAGTGAGGCAGACAGGACAACTGATAAATTCCATTTTGGGAAAATCCAGGGAATGCGAGTATTCTCTAGGCTGAATGATCGCATGAGCATGTTAAGTACCGGATGTGTTCCGATCATTAATCCATCAGGCTGGAGAATGGAATAGGGGGCAGATCTATATCCTTCAATGGTCCCATGTCGGAAGATGTTATCCTGTCTTATAAACCTCTAGTGATGTCACTCTATTGTCTCGCCAGGGTCTTCTTTTACCGACTAAACCTCTACTGGTAGTTTACCGGGCATTCCCAGAGTAAGCCCCGGGCATTCCCAGGGTAAGCCCCGGGCTTTTTGCAAGAAATCCCGGGAGATTTTCTACTGAAAGCCTGTTTTTTGTCCCAAAGAATACCCTATGTATTGAATTACCTTTCTGCATGGAAAAACAACAACAGAACATGGCTCAACTATTTATTGATATTAGTTGAAATTGAAATTGAGCGTCACAGTTCGATTTAGTTTGTCTTCAGGTCTTTGGTCATCTGCTCTTTTCGGATCAGCTTCTTCACGTGATGGCGAGTTCATTTTTTTTTACATACTAAGTATGTCAGAGACCGTTGCCTCTTGGTTGTCAGAAGTTCTCTTGTAATTTTTGAACGGCGTCGCTCCGATTGATGTCCTGAAACAGATTGTTTAGATGAGTGAAAGTATTACACATACAGCATACAAATACACTTAAAAACTATTACAGATTCCAAAAACACCAATATTACCATATATATCATGAATAAAAGACCATCTTACTGGTTTTGGAAAAAATATTTCTTTGTTTTTGCAGCAAACAACAACAAACAATGCGATATAATATCATAATTTATTTACATTGGCGACAAAGGGGGGCTACCTCGGTTGCTGGTGCTAGTGGGTCGTAAACCCGAGTGATAGGAATAGAGAAAGAGTACCCCGAGGATCGTGGATCCTGGGTTGATAGCTTGTTAGTGGGTCGTCAACCCGAGTATTGTTGTGGATTAATCTGGGATCTAGGATCCCAGTATTAGTGGAGAGGTACCCTTGGAGGTCGTGAAGCCCCGGGTGTTAAGTTAGGGAGAGGTATATGGTATGAGTTGGGGGCTACAGACGCCCAGTTGGGGGCTACAGACGCCCTGCCTGATGGAGCAACCAAGGCAGCCTCACAAGGTGGTATGAAGGGGATGGATGGTGGGAGAAGCATAAACGAGATGGCTTTGATAGGAACAAGAATGAGCGGATGGTAAGTAAAGGGTTAAATAGGCTTTAGTGAGTGACGTCAGAAGCATGGGTTTGCGCATGCGTTGCCGACAAAGAATTGAATTGTGGGATAGGTAAAGTGTAACCTGATCCATAGCAGAAAAATGGAGTACGATGTACAAGTGATGACAGTTCATAATAAAATATAGGACGTTGTAGGATACATAAAGTGCAAGAAGCTGCGGCTAAGGTACTAGTGGTTTGTGCACAAACTAAAATAACAAATTTGACATATATGTTATGACTTTTGCTGAAAAACAATTTCTTATTACTGCAAGGCTAAAATGTTTATCAACCTACCGGTAATTTCGCAAATCATTTGTTCATCAACGTCACCTTGATACAATCGAGTGGCTGCCGTGGCTCTCAGGGAATGGTTTGTCTTCATGCCCTCAATACCGGACGTCTTGCACAGTCTTTTGACGGTAACTTGTAAGGTGTTGTGGCCGATGGCATTTGCAGTATACCAGTCTTTCGACGATCTAGTCCTTCTTGGAGTGAAGTAGAAGTATTCAGTATGTTCACCAGGTTTGCTGGGGGAAATAAGATAGAGAGGGACACTTGTAATATTTGTTTTTGTGAAACAATGCATTGAGTGGGCGGATACTCCACCTTCTGAAAATTTCATTCAAAATTTAGAATGTAGTCAAGATTTATATAAAGCGATTATCAAATACATAATTCCCAAACCCCTAAATAAACGTCTAGGTAATACATGCATTGGTGTTTTTAACACTTACCACAAAGACCTGTACTTTTCAAAGAGACGCACAAAACATCTTTTAGGGTTCTCCGTGTTCTCATACACTCGAACTTGTTTCGGTACCAGCTTCCTGTGCTTCAGGCCGCCGTGATTAGTCTTTGACGCGTCTTCCGTGTAGAGTAGATACTTTCTGCCATTATCGTCAGTGTGGGGACCTGTTATTTGGGGGTTCGAGAACAGCCTCAGCGCTCTATGCTCTCTTCCTCCTCGCAGTGCGAAATGCAAACCTGTGTAAATGTTTGAAAATGTGTATTTTAGTGTATTTTTGTGTATGAACAATAATGAAAATTCAGTTAATTATTTCAACAAACTGTTAAACTTTTGTGTTCAAAAAGGTTCACACATTAATATTTCAATTTTATATGTGAATGACCAAATTCCAATGATTTAGTTTATACTATTTGTAAAAGTGATTTTCAAAGATATAAAGAAAAAACAACTGTGTGATTTACTTTACTTACCGGTAAGATTAGCAAAATTATTTCTAAATCATATTATTTGATCAGTTCATAAGTGAGATCAAAAACTTGGCCTCGGTTTTGTTTGGGAAGTATGCCCTTGGCCTCGGGAAAGGGGGTCGGGCCGGTTTTGATCCTACACATAGGAAATTCACAACCATGGGAATGTCTACTGTGACATAGTTAGACCATATCTGTGTCACCACTAGATGAATTTGTTCCATCTGTTGTCATAAAGTTTGGTAGATGAAGATCTCCATGATCTTGCGACAGCAGTAGAGGCAGCATGAGAGAACCCGGAGGCCTTCATTCTCTGCAAGATACTTTCCAGGCGGTGAGATGGAGGCTGGGAAGATTGGAGTAAAATAGGCTGGAACTGGGCTGACGCAGGAGATCTTTGCAATGTGGAAGAGTGATTGGCTCATCCATCAAGAGCGATAGTAATCTGGGATACCATGTCCTGCTTGGAGCAATGAGGATGACTGTACAATCTGTCACTTCCATTTTCTGTATGACTTTGTCTTGGAGAGACCATGGAGGGAACATGGAGATGAACAGTCCTGTCCAATCCATGGACAGTGCATCTATCTGGAGAGCACTCGGATGTGGGACTGGGCTGGCGGTGATGGTTGAGACACGTCGCAAAGAGGTCCAGATGCGAGGTATCCCAAACGGAGGTTATCCAGGTGAAAACGTCTGGGTGAAGAGTCCACTCCATGGGTACGATTCTCCCTCTCTGTCCACTACTACTAGTACTGTATGTTCAATTTGCTTGGAATATGTCTTGCTTCCATCCGGCACCTGAATGAGTCAGCCAAGGCAAATAGCTGAGTAGTTTCCGTCATCACCGAAATGGACTTGGTTCAGCCTTGCTTCTGAATATAGGCCACCACTGTTGTGTTGTCAGTGGCAATCAGGACGAATGATTTGATAAGGCGATCTTTCCAAGTCTGGAGAGCATAATAGATTGCTTTCATCTCTCTGAATTTTATGTGTAGAGCTCTTTCCGTCTCTGTCCATAAACCATCAACTTGGAGGTCGTCCATGTGAGCTCCCCAACCTGAATACAATGCGTCTGTGAAAAGGTGGTGTTCGGGAGCTGGTAGTGTGAAAGGAATCCCCATCATGACATGATCTCATCGAGCCCACCTTCGCTCAGGTGGAGAGGTATGAGTACTTATGTATCCTGGGTCTGAGATTGTAGGAAGTTGATCCAATTCTGTAGTGGGCGTAATTGTAATCGTCCTCTGTGAGTCATATGTTGTAGAGAGGACAGCGTTCCCATGAGAGACATCCACCATCTGATCGATCTGGTAGGTTGGTCACAGATTTTGTGCTCATGTCTATGGACTTGTTGAACCGATCCTCCAGGGGGCAAAGATATCCTGTATGTAGAAGAAATCTGGCCCCTATGTAGACTATGTCTTGTACTAGATAAATCTCTGACTTGGTCGGATGGATGGATGAGGAACCCAAGATAAGACATGAGTTGAGTTAGGAATGTCACATCCTGATGCAGCTGGGTGTGTTCCTGATTGGTGGCCAGGAATCGGACGATAGGACATGGAACTCGTACCGACAATCGTTTACTGCAAAACGGAGGTACTTCATGACGTGCAGTGGATTGGCACATGGATCTGTGCATCCTGAAGGTCGAGGCTGACCTAATCTCCTGTTCCGAGTGATGAACATAGTTTCCTGACTGATTTCCTCTGAAATCTTGGAGGCAAGACCAATACTTCTTGTTGAGAGTTTTGAGGTCTATACTCATTCTCATCTCTGTGGAGTTCTTTGTCAGTACTAAAAACATCAGGGAGTAGAGCCCCTGAGTTTCGTTGGTATCCCGCAATCTCCGAATGGCCCGTTTGGTGAGGAGGATCTCGATGGCAAGGTCTGCTGCGTCCAGTTTAGCACCTTTCAGGTGAAACCTGCATGCCCCCGGACGGGATATAAGTTGAGGGCGCTTGAGGAAATGTAGCTTGTACCCGTGATGGATTATGTCTAAAATCCAGTGGTCGGTCGTAATGTGCATCCAATTTTCGGAGCATGACAAAGACGCCCTCCCACTGGACCCTGAGATGTCGTTATTTTGAATGGCGGAAGTCGTGTATCGTAATCCGGAGACAAAACCAGTTCAATAGGATCTGCGATGCTTGGAGGGGGGAGAAACAAGTCATCTTCTATCCCCGCTACCTCCGGAGTTGAAACCTCTACGGACAGATCCGAGGCGTTTGTAGTCTGAGTTCCAAAAAGAGTCTGACAATGGCTGGTCATGACACGGGGATGCCTGGTAGGATTCTTTGCCTGATGGGATAACTTCTTTCGCGGTAATTTATGAAAAGAGCAATCCCTGGCTGGTTCTCATGCTCGTTTAGGTGGGTACTGCAGTCCCTATGCCTTGACTGCCAGGTTTATGGAAGATACATGTAATCTTTCTGTCGTGTCCTGTCTGACCACATCCAGGATTGTGCCCAACTTGTTTTTAAAGACTGTTGGTGATGTGACTGGGTGTGACATGACCGTCTGCTTGGCTTGTTTGGAGGCATCCCTTGATCTGACTTTAGACAGGAGTTGTTGACATTGAAGCCATAGGAGCTTGAAGGCAGCCCAGACCTGCGTAGATAGCATATCCTCCTGCATGCAGACAATCGCATCTAGCAGACTGTAGATGAGTCCCACTTGGTCTGTTCAGATGGACATTGGAGTTTCAAAAGTCTTAGGTAGAGGTGGCATCACTTGTTGGATCCCGGCGATGAACCAACTGAGAATATCCATGGCATAGTTGTTAATCTAAAAGTTAAACGAGACTTACCTGAAAGTTGAAGGTTGACTGTGGTTCAATTCTATCAGCTAATCTATAGTTATGGAGGGATTACATGAGATTGCAATGCGCATGCGCGAGTCAGACTTTAAAGTACGAGTGTGTATCAGAAATATTACTTATACCCAGAAAAAAGGTTGGGAATCCATTGGAGGGCATGTAATCCCTCCATTACTTAAGATTAGCTGATAGAACCACAGTCAACCTTCAACTTACAGGTAAGTCTCGTTTAACTTTATATACACTCGTATGAGCTGGGAATACACCATAAGTGGAAACCTTTATTCCAAATATAGAATAAGAATGGCAATGTTCAAAAGAGTTTAATTGTTAAATACATTGTTCTCAAATACAATGGTAGTGAAGGTAGCTACCCTTGACAATATAAACATCATAAGTCGCACATAAGCGTTGTATACACTGACTTAGAATACATTGCATTGACTGACAAGTCCTGCCACATTTTCCAACCCAGCAATATTTACTCATTCACGCTGTCCAAAACTGCCGATTCAAACAAACCTCTGTCCCCTACAATAGGTTTGTGATAGAATGTGGCAAATGTTCTCTCTGATGACCAATCAGCCTTTTCCAAAATGTTTGAAATGGGTACAGATGCACACCTCACTGCACAGGTGGAGGCAGCACGAACACTAAGTGGGCAAAGTGACTCATCATGAGAATAGGCCCTGACTTCAACTGGTTTAGGTAATCTACCTGGTCTAGACTGCTTGACTAATTTGTCAATATGAAATGGAAAAAAAGTATCATCCTGACTCCTTGTCATAAGGTCTATATCTAACAAGTGTAAGGTCTGACCTCTCTGGGCAGACACTAATGAAAGCAACATTACTAACTTGATAGTCAAATCCTTTAAAGATAAATCTTTCAGCAGTGTAAGCTTCTGAACAAAACGCAAAACATCTGTCACACTCCACACATCTCTGTTAACGTGGTTTTGGTGGCAACATCTTGAAAACACCCTTCAGAAACCGACACACTACAGGGTGTGATCCACATCGTGCTGTGTGGTTAGAACTGTAACCAAGTTTTTGGTTCAATTAACACTTAAAATAGTCCAACGCATGTCCTAGATGTGGTCCAGTAAAATCAATTTTCCTTTCACTACAAAAGAGTCTCCATTTCCGGATATATGTAGGATACTGCTTCCTGGTGCCGGAACGCCACGAACTGATGATGACACTGGTTGCGTCTGAAGAAATGCCTATGTCTGTGCATATTTGCCAGAGAGAATGAAAGCTGTCAGATTCAGTCTCTTTCCTAGCGGGCGAACCTTCCCGTCCAGTGATGTAAACACAGTCTGCCCTTTGGGCAACTTGACAAGCCTACAACAGATCAGATTAATTGCGAAAACCATGACTGGGTTGACCATAGTGGAGCAATAACAAGAGCATCTGCTTTATCTGACTGTATTTTCTGCAAGCACTTAGACAAGAGACAAAAAGGTTGGAAACAATAAATTAGCTCTTTTGAACATGACAAACTGAAAGCATCTACAGCTTCGGCTTCAGGCTCTGGCCGCCAACTGACAAAACGTGGAAGCTTCGTGTTTAAACGCGAAGCAAACATATCTATGGCTGGATTCACATCAAAGTGTTCGAGGATTTTCTGAAACACAGACCAAAGACCACTCAGTTCACTCAGAAAAAGATTCTTGACGCTCTGTCAGCTTCAACATTTGTCAGTCCCGGCACATGAGCCACTGTCAACCACACACTATGTTCTATACACCAGAACCAAATTTCCCTTGCAAGATCATTACAAACTTTAGATTTTGAACCTCCCATAGCTTTTAAGTAAGCCACTGCCGTAGTATTATCACATAAAATGTGGACATGTTTTCCTTGAAATGACTCAGTCAGGGAGAAAGCTTGAAGGGCTAGAACGACAGCTTTCATTTCCAAGGCATTAATATGGATCTGCTTCTCCTGGAGTGACCAACGCCCTCCTATAGACTTCTTGTTATTACAAACCCCCCATCCTAATAGGCTAGCATCAGTACTAATTTCCATATCTGGAGGAAGTTGTAATGTGTTTCTCAGCACCCTTGACATTGTCCTTCCATAGAGGTTATCACGCGAATGTGTTTGGGGATGGTAAATATCCTGCATTAGGAATAAACATTGTATTTAGCAAGCATTATCATTTAATGTCAGTCTTCAATTCTGTGCTTCAAAATCGCTTTCCATTTCCTGGAATGCGCGCATTAATATTGATTACGTCACAGGGTAAGTGATGTGTCAGTCGGACAGTGACAGTAGCCAATATAGTTCCAACTGAAATCTGTTTCTTATACAGTGGCGAAGCAACATATACGCAAAATAACAATTATTTTTAATTGCCTTTCACGGCAATCCATCGGTCTGTCAGTTAGAGTAACTGCCCTTTGTCAAAGGGAAGCTACTCTAACCCTAGTCTATGAGACATCACGGCCACAGTCAGACATTGCTGACAGTCGGTCTGTCCTGTCAAAACGTAAACAAGTGCAATCAGATGTACTCACAGCGACAAAACGAAACAAGGTAACAATTCAAACATATTTCCGCCAGATCCAACAATTTTAATTGGTGGAGAAGGTTTCAAGCCGCAGAGTCCACAAGCACAGATATGGCTACTGATCCCGCTTGGCTAGGCCTCATGCCCTCGCAAAATTGTTTCAAAATTTATATCTCCATAGTTGCCAAAACTTATAAAATGCCTTAGCTACGTCACAGTTAGACAGTGGTTTTCAGTATATTAGACAGTTCTTTTGATAATGATAGCAAATATCCCTGCAGTTTATCCAGATTACCCCGATGGTTAATTCTGACTCGATCGCCAAATGACGAAGGCGACGCCATGTTTGTTTATAAACACTGAAAGTAGTCCCTTCTTGACCTTTGAAATTTGCATCTCTATCCGCATATGACTCCAACGGATATTGTTTTTATTCGTTAGCTTTATCCTGCCGAGAAACCTACCCATTATATGATAAACCATTTTATTTCCTGCTTAGCATCATCTGATAATACCATCATTGCATCAAAGTTACCATAATTATCTTGAAGTGCCTCCGTTTTTTCCTTATCTGGTTGTCTGTAGTGCAGCGGTCCAAAATTGACAGGATGGAATGTGCTTTCAAATAGACCTAGCAACTGAGCCGCTGTCCTTAAAGAACATTGTTACTGAGTCAAAACTAAAATGCATTTAGTTTGGATAGCCTGAGCTTTGTCATCTGGTAAAGCCAGTGTCGTTTTTTCAGAGTCAATGTGGAAACCAAGAAATTTTATTTTAGTGGATGGTTCTAAAACAGATTTCTCAAAATTAACTGTAAAGCCAAGTGAACATTGACATTTGACATTTGACATAGTGAAACTGAAACTGAACTGTTTTCTTTTACTGTTTGCTTGAGTGAAACAATCGTCAATATATCCGAGGCACTGATTACCTTGAAACCTGAGATAGGAATAGACTGGTTTCAGTATCTTAGTGAATACACGAGGGGCACAAGCTAAGCCATTCGGCATACATGTAAATTGATAGAGACCATTTCCCCATCTAAACCTGAGATACTTTCTGTGTGCAACATGGACATTTACTGAATAGTAGGCATTTGTCAAATCTATGGATGCCATGTAGACATTTGGAGTGATCATGTCCAACACATTCTGCAAGCTTTCCATTTTAAAATGGTGATATTGCACATATTCATTGAGCTGTTTCAAATTTAATATTAGTCTGTATTTTCCACTACTCTTATTTCTAATAAAAATATTTGAAACAAACTGATCTGCATTCTCCTCTCCTGGTTCAATAACATTTTGTTTGAGTAAGATTTGAATTTCTTCACAAATGATAGCACTTTCCTGTAGATTAAATCTAATTTGATGAGGTTCAAACAATTGTTTTTGTTTTTCAAAAAAGTCAATTCTGAGACCCTCTATGACATTCAATATAAAAGGATCCTTTGTTAGTTTATCCCATAGTTTAGTTTATCCCATGAAGATAATCGACCAGCCATAAAATCAACATTTGAGCAGTCAGACATAGCAGGGTACTCACCTACCTGGCTATCATCTGTTGTCTGTGTACATACATCCATCTACTGCTTGGCCTCCTCCCCCCCACACACACACACTCCATATTAGCTTGTTAATTTCGGGTGTATTCAAATCCAAACAGTTAGCTGTTTTTTTCAGATCTTTTATTTTTGTGTGTGCAATGACAGCGTCATCAAACTTTGTAGTGAATACCCTGATGAACCAATTCAGCCAGTTTGGTGTCAATTGGGTCCCCATCAGCCGATGGCAGTTATCGACAGAGTTTCTCTGATGAGGTTTACAACTTCTAAACCAGAAGGATCAGCACTGATTTCGTCATGCGCATGCACGACTTCCTCACCAGTTTTGTTGCTATGTCAACAGTCCCTGTTTCGTAGATTTTCGCAAAATGTGCCTGACTTGGCGGAATATAATCATCATCATCACCTCATAAATAAAATTCTGTTCATCATTGTAAGCGTAATCTTGTGTCAATTCTGCCTTCAAAATCAGACATTCTCTTTTCCATGCGTTCATTCATCTTGCGAAATTTGGCAAGCAATGTCCCAGAAACATGGGACGCATGAGGGGAAGTATGATGAAGTGGCAGAAGCCCTTGATGTTGACGGTTTAGAGGATTTAGTGGCTTTTTGTTTCCCTTTAGAAGACTTAGACACACCCGCGTCGACAGGAGGGGGACTTTTCAACACGGCCTCAGTCATTGTTTTGACTTGAGGAAAGTTTCGAGCGTAATTGTACGCTTACTTAGTAGCAAGTTAATAATAACTTCTTCTTTTTTTCTTTTTTTTTTTCTTTTATTGTTTTTAGAAAGACGCACCTGTTACATAAATGGGCTTCCGCCCAGGGTAGAAGAAAGCCCATGACATAAAGCACAACTTATCAGTACATCTTACTTTGTTGTTTTTTTTACAGAAAATAACATACTTCTCACTCACACATTCTCTTGTTTATATATCATATTGCAGTTTAGGAAAGTACATGGTCTCAAACATTAAAATCTTAAGTACAAAACTAAAATTAAATTGAAAGCTGCTCCGCATTTTCGAAAAGTTGATGATACAGCATCCAAGCACCATAGAATTTCTGTTGATTACCTGTCTTGAAAGCAATATCTTTTTCAATGTTGTAACGTGAAAAAGCTTCCTTTTTATAAACATGAAAATAAGGTTTTGTATTTTGGAATTTGCATCTATAAATTTGGTATTTTGCAATTAGTAAAAGTAAATCAAACACTTTATCTGTTTTTATGTTCTCTTTAACTCCAAAAAGTATCAATTCTGCACAAAATGTCATATTATAAACATGAAAGCACTGGTCGATCCACAATGACACTTCATCCCAAAATTGTTTTATTACATCACATTCCCAAAACAAGTGAGTAATTGTTTCCTTTTCATTGTGACAGAAGGAGCACAAATCATTCTGAGCATAACTGACTAAATACAGAAAAGTATTAGTGGTGAGAATTCTGTGGGTAATTTTGTATTGAAACCATCGCAGTTTGACATCCTGTGTTGTACTGAAAATTTATTACAAATATTGTTCCAATTTAAGTTTTCAAATTGTAATTCCCACTTTTCCTGCCCTTTAGTCTTTACTTCTGTAGAAACCAATAAAAAATAAATATGTTTTGAACCGGACTTGGAACTACAAATAGTTTTTACCACACAGCGCTGATCCTCCACAGAATCTGTTGGAACTCTAACTAAATTTAGAGCTCCAAGGTATTGTTTAACGCTGCTAACAACACCATAAAACTCCAAATAGGATGAACAAATACCTTACATATCATTAAATTCCTCATATGACAGAAACTCCTTATTGGCCTTGACCAAGTCTATAATTTGGGAGACGCCCTTCTCAAACCAGCATTTCAAGAAAAATGATTTCCTATTAATTTTAACATTAGGGTTATAACAAATTGGTTCAGTTAAAAAACTACTGAAAGATTCTGGCTTGATTTTCTTATCAAGCACTATAAATGACTGAAAACAACTTTTCCAAAACTCATTACTTATCAAAGATAATTTTCTTTCAAAAAACGTCACACCAAACTCACCAAGTTTACACAAATAAGGATATGTAGACTTAAATAGGTGCTTCCATTTTTGATCACCTGAGGACACAAGTCTCCTTATCCATGTGGCCTTAAGAGATGTTACATATGAAAAGATATTCACCATACTTAAGCCCCCTTGCTTAACAGGTTGACAAACTTTAATCCTCTTTACTTTGTCTCGTTTATCACTCCAAAGAAATTTAA
Source organism: Haliotis cracherodii (assembly GCF_022045235.1). Lineage (NCBI taxonomy): Eukaryota > Metazoa > Mollusca > Gastropoda > Lepetellida > Haliotidae > Haliotis > Haliotis cracherodii. Next base: position 50,637,923 of record NW_027266297.1, on the reverse strand, counting down.
GAAGCATAGCATTTAAAGTAACAAGAAAATCATTTGGGGGATCAGGCAGTGATAACAATAGATAATTGAGTTTTGAAATCAACAAGGATTTAATGATTGCCACCCTACCAATTGGTGTAACTATCCGTTTCATCCACCTATTCATAATGTTTTAACTCAAATAATTTGTCTTTAAAGTTCAACTGAACCATTTTTTTCAGATTTGTGCAAAATTCTAAAAAAAATTCTAAACTCTTCTGGATTCCAACCAATAGGCAAATCATCTTTGAACTTTTCCTTACAACCTCTCTTGGAGCCAAGCCAGATAACTTGAGTTTTATTATAGTTAACCTTAAGACCAGATATTTTGGCAAAACAATCAAGAGAGTTAATACATGATACAAAGGAGGACTGACTACCATCAAGTAATATTTCCATATCATCAGCATACTGACTAAGAAGATACTCACTACCGTCCACCAGGATACCTTTGACATCTCTATTAGAGCGGATCATATTGGCTAGTATTTCTGCACAGAGAATAAATATATACGGTGACAATGGGTCACCCTGTCGGCAACCGCGTCTGATATTAAACCAAGATGACAACTGACCATTGATAGACATACAGCTTTTTATATCATTGTAAAATACCGATATATATTTTCTTAAATTTTCACCAAATCCCCAAAAGGATAAAAATTTGTCTATAAATGACCAAGCAATGGAATCAAATGCCTTCTCAAAGTCTATAAGAAGAAGCATACCAGGAATGTTTGATTTTTCTGTACATGAGATGGCATCATAGATTAAGCGAATATTGTCACCAATGTAGCGACCTGTCATAAAGCCAGTCTGATCTTCATTAATGATAAATGGCATTAGAAGTTTCAAGAATTTCGATCTGTTGAATCAGGTTTTGTTCTTTTTCAATATTTTTTTTTTCTTGAAGGAAGAATACGAAACTGTTTTTCCTCTGATTTCCAGAAGCAGGACTTCAAAGAATAATTGATCATTTATATTAAACTGAATTTCATGATTAGGTATATCATTAATATTTTGAGCATCACCATACATTTTAATATACTGCGATTTAACCTTTAAAATAGTTTCTTTTACTAGATCTATGTAATACTTATCTTTCAACAAAGAAGTATTAAATTTCCAGTATGTATTACACTTTGGACAAGTTTGAAATGAAATACTCAGATCAATGATTGAATGATCAGTTCTACAACCTGCAGTGATTTTTGCCTGTGTGGCAAAAGAATAGAGTCTTTCTGAGATGAGGAAGAAATCTAATCTTGCTTGTTTTAAGGATGACTTTTTACGCCAAGTAAACCTTTTGATTTCTGGATTGAAATCTCTCCACACATCTACCAAATCAAAATCACCAATTAATTTTAATATTTTTTCACGAGCACGAGGGTTATTGATATTCTGGTAATTATGAACATCTAGTGACTCATTCAAAACAAGATTCCAATCTGCAGCTAAAATATAATCCTCATTTCCCATGACACGAGCTTGCTCTTTAACCTGCTCATAGAATTCTGGTGAGTCTAAATTGGGACCATAAATATTCACAAGTGTTACCTGTTGATCACTAATAGTTATATCTAATATAAGTAAGTTACCATTGTCATCCATGTAAGTCCTATGAATCTTATAGTCCACATTTTGTTGAACAAAATCGCAACACCCCTGGACTGGCTGTTTTTGGAATTGAAGATGCAATCAAATCCCCACTGTGATCTTATAATTGGTTCTTGTTCTTTTGTAAAATGTGTATCCTGTAGTAAATAAAATAAGTATGCTTTAGATCGTAAAAAGTTAAAAACATCCTTTCTCTTGGCATTATCTTGCAGTCCTCTACAGTTCATAGAGCAACAGGTAAAACCTAAGTTAGCCATTGTCAATAAAAGATTTGTTCACATACACAGAGGCCATATGAAAGATTGAATTTACACACTTTCTACACATACCTACACTTTCACAACTATCTGAAGGAAAAGCTTTAAAACCATAAATGACTGAAATCTCACACTTGCTTCTACAAACTTCAAGTAAAGCATCATATGATACAAACTGGCACCATGTGGCTACCACCAGAAAAAAGGGGTAAAATCTTCACCCAAAAGTATCAGTGGCATATAACAGAAAAGACCAGGAGCAAAAGTAGCTGTCATAATGATAAGTAAGAAGCACACAAGCGTCAAACCAACACACAACTAAATACTGTCCACTGTGAAGCTAACATCCCACATTCACAGTTACTAGTGATTTTGTTGAATATCTCCTCATGCAATATTCAATTGACCCATTACACTATAAACTAAATTAGGCTGTGGCATACAGCGAGTAGGCACTAACATAGTAATATAGAGAAAAGTAGAAAATAACCAAACCAACACACTGTCCGATATGTAATTTACGAGTTTTACACACTTACAAGTTCTCTATTGATCAAAAGTTTAACTGATGAACTAATGATGCAATGCATATAAGACTTATATCTGATATTATGCAAATAAGTCTTATCATTATTATCTCATACAGTAATTCTACAGTATACTAGTTTGTTTTTTAATTGATATCTCCAGTTTTTTGTGTTGGTTTTTTTGTTTGTTTTTTTCATAACAAAACAACGTGACAATGGATCTTCACATGTCCAAGAGCGAGATCAACAAACCCAAACATGATGATGTGCACTAAAATAAAGTTAACACTACATTTGTGATTTATAACAAACAAAATAAAAATTGACCGAGAGAATGAGTCACTCATCATGAGTAATTCTACAGTGTATTCGTTATTTTAAGCTCACCTCCCAAAAAGTGGCTATCTAATTTTATTTTTCACACCTTATCCATGTAAGAAATATTATAAGAATATCGTCCTCTCCACAAGTCCTGTGGGCCGCCATTTTGAATTGTCACATGACAGACGTACACACCTTGGTCATGTGATATACGAAATACCAATGTAAAAAGTTCAAGAAGCGTCTCCGGGAACACTGTGAAACAACATGACAGTGGATCTTCACATGTCCGAGAGCGAGATCAAGAAACCCTAACATGTTGATCTGCACTCAAATAAAGTTTACACTAGATTTGTGTTTAAAAGAAACAAATAAAACATTGATCGAGAAAATAGGTCACTCATCATCACATACATTGACTTTAGCTAGGTTAGATTCTTGGTTCCTCGTCCTCTTTGAGAGTTTTCCATGCACTCCTGGCATCCTTTCTGTAATACAGGGTAACAACGATCCCCTTTTCGCGAACCTTTGCATGTAGTTGTTGTTTACGTAATTCAGCGGCTTTTCGTACCAGGTGGCCACGAAGTTTTTTTAAGTCGACAGGCAGGTCTGTACGAACACTGAGCCGGTCTTGCGCCAATTCCCTACCCACGGAATAGGTAGTCTTCAAAATGAGATCTCTGTCCTCCATGCACACGAATTTAATGATGATAGGATTAGGTTCTTCGTTCGGTGTGAATCGAGGGAGTCTGTGAATATTCACAAACAACATGTTGTCCACCGCATGTGAATCCAGGTGTAATTTATCCTTGAAAATGTTTCTACAGGCCTTGTCAACATTTGTGACTGTATTAGGTACACCGTAGATAAGGAAGTTGGATTTACGGGAATAAATCTCTGAGATCAGTAACTTTTCTCTTAGCTTGTCGATTTCGTCATGAAGGCGTTGTTCTGACGACGCCATTTTGTCACCAAGGTCGTCGGTAGATTTCGACATAAAATCCACTGACGACTCCACTGAAGATACCCGTTTGAACAAGTCAGCCACTTCTTCTTTAACAGAGTCAATCTTGGAACATATCTGACTTGTCTGTTTGTCCAATTCCTCGCGAAGGAACGTTTTCAAGTCGCTGGGTTCAATGTCAGCAGGCAGGGAGGATGAAGGTGAATGTAAGGGCAGAATAACGTCAGAACTTTCCTCCTCATCTGTCAGCTCCGGGCATAAATACGAGCTGATTTTATGTGTAGCAGTACTGCCGGTCGTAGATTTGTTGTTCTGTTTGTTTGTATTTCGTCTCCCCACCATGCTTGTGTAAAGATTGAAGTGGATTACCACGAGAGCGCCAGTCGCACTTCTATACGATTTGAGCGCCATACCGGAAGTCCAAGTTAATAATAACTTTACTCTGTCAGATACTATGACCGCACAATGTAATTATACACTGTTTGATAGCAGATGAGTTGAAAATTGTCCCAACTCTAAAATGCGTATGCACTCGCTAAAAGCGCGGTTTGCACTGACTTGTGCATGCGCACTGCAATCTTATGGAATCTCGAACATGACGTGAAATTAGCTGATAGAACCCAAGTTAAGTCCTTAACACAGCTGGCTGGGAACATGAGTTTGGTGTTAGGGTCTTAACCAGCTTGCTGAACTCATCACACAGTGACTCCGGGAACGACAATGCATATGACTGATACAGGTTCGTAATGGAGCTTCTGCATGGTGTCACTCATTTGGTCTAGGATCCATGAGATGTAACATGGCCTCGGTAAAATATGGTGGATGTGGGATGACGAAGATGGAGCGTGGCTTCCGATGTACTCAGGTATCTCTGGAGGAGGTGACTGTTCATTCTGTGGCTGTGTGGTCGGCATGTAGTGATATATAGCGTCTCTATCATGTCTACCAGGACAACACCGGTCCATGCTCCCGCGCAGGTGATGTGGCCAGTTGATTGTCTTTGTCCGATGGGTTCCATGACTCTGTGATGGCTGAGGGCCTGGTATAACAGGATCCAGATGGCGGGCCTGGTGGCGTCTGTGGTCCGTGCGGGAACGGTGGATTGTATAACCGTGCCTGGGGAGGCCGTGCGGGAGTCATGTGGTAATTGGCTTGCTCTTGTGACTGTAGCAGATGATCCGTACTGCCCATGCAGTCCGTGCAGGAGATGTTCGGTTTCTTCGAAGGCTCGGCTGGTCGGCTTGGGGGTAAGCCGTTCTTGCTACTACACTGTTCGTCTCGAGACCAAGGCTTGATGATTGCTTAACACGGCCTCTTGGCCAGGGAACAATTCGGATCGGTCAGTGCCGCCCCGTACGGTCCGTGCGGGAGCAGTACGGTTTCTTCGACAGCTCGGCTGGTCGGCTCAGTGATTGCTTAACCCAATCTGGCCTCTTGGCTGGGGAAGACTTCTGAGCCTGCCACTCTTTCAGCTGGTCTGCCTGTGAACTGATGGCCTCCAGATGGGTGTTTCTTTGATGGAGACCTGTTGTTGGGCGAAAAATCTCTCCAGCATGCTGATTTCAAAACCCGAGGCTTGAGCTGATTGGGGAGTTGAAGGGGCGTAGACTTTTCTTCGCGGCTCCTTGCGCTTCGCAACACGTAGTATACTCACATGATCCAGGGACCGCCTCTGTGGTCTGGTGGAAGAGCATTGCCCGGAGAGCGGAAGGTCGTGGGTTTGAGTGGGGTATTCATGTTAAACTGCGGCATGGTATCTCAGTGAGCAAGCACTATAAATCGGCATCAGTCCGGACTAGTACAAGCAGCCACACAAACACACACACGTACATGCACGTCGCTATATAAGTGCAATAATCTTGGACGTGACGTTAAACCCCATTTCACCTCACCACATGATCCAGCCAGATCATAATAATATTTCTGAAGAAATTAATAAAACAGTGTGACTACCTTATTTATACCCGGTGTTAGATGACAAAAAAAAACAGGTGTTAACTCTAGCACACAGGAAAGAAGTGACGTTTTCCCTGCCTTTTTGCACAGAAGAGCTGAAGAGCTACATGTGCTATTAGGGGAACAACTAGTTGTTTGTAGTTGACAGTGAAGAGGACTTCTGTTGAAAATCTGAAGATTTAGTAATAGTGTGTCTGCAGGCAAACTATAGGATTTATGGCTATGATGTAAAAGAGGTTAAGGATTTGCATGAATTATAGCTTTTAGATAGATATTAGACTAAGGTAACAAGAATCTCCTAGACATACTATTCAATAAGACAAAAGTTATGTCTTGCTGTTCTATGTTCATATGAAAATTTGTATAAATGTTACACCATGAAAGATAGTACAATCATTGAATAGTTTTACATAAATTATACTTGTTCATATAGGTGCAGTTGATACATGTATTTTTATGCAACACAGCATGCTTTTGAATCCATAAATTTTGAGGCCTGAAAAAAAGTCAACTGAAAGCCGACACTCTGAGAATGGATGGTTGTTGGTCTCTAAGAGAAAGAATGACGTTTTGAGATTTCTTGTTCATTCGACTAGGTGTCAGGACTAAGGGTATGGACTTAGCACTGAACAGGAGGGATAGAGTAGCTGCATACAACCTGGATAATTGGAAAAATGTGTACATTATTATCACATTGTCTTTTGGATTTCCCCCGTGGGAACCCGGGGAATATAAGAATGTGTCCACAGCACCCAATTGCTGGGCGCAAAAGGCAACCGAATTGGGCAACTCGTTTGCCGTTGGTTGTCCTGTGTCGGGAGGACGGGATTCAGGTGGTTGAGGGCACTGGAGCCAGGAACAGGTGTTCCTTTTGCCCAACAAACCAATTTGACCCTTACTTCACCTAGACGGTTGGTAGAATTTTCCCCGATTCTATCAATTGGCTGGCCACTTCATGCCCTAGCACAGAATACATGACTTTTGAAATCTATATTACTATTAAAAATATGTGAATTTGTGATCAAAACAACTGTATGCACAATTATGCCTAGAGTCTTATGCCAGAAGGCGGTGGCTCATAGGCCAATTTGGAGATAGAGACCTCTGAATTCTGTTAGAGACCTCTGAATTCTGTGTTTCTGGGGAACAGTGTTATGTTCCGAACCAGCCTGACACTTATTTTTTTTTATCTCATAGCTTTTCAAGTCTATATTTCCTGGAGTATAACAACTCTGTATCCCTGGTGTGCAGGTTGGCTTCCACTGTGACATCATCATTGTTAACACTCATGGTGGGTGGGGAGCAGAGGTGCTAAAACTATATTATCCCAACATGTCTCAAACAAACAAGCAGTTTGTTAACACACCGGTTATTGTCTCGATGCATATGACATTGAAGTTTTGTCATGGTATTGTCAGAGATAGAGCTCATTGTCTCTCAGACAAGGAGGAGGAAGAAATTGTTGCTGAACTGAAATCTCAGGGTGCCACCGCTGTCAAGCGTTTCACAAGAAAACAGGATGAAGATATTATCAAAACAAATACTTACCTTTTCTCCTTTTCACTTCCAAAATTGCCTCAATGTATTAAAGCTGGATACTTCAACATTGGAGTGGAGGTATATGTACCAAATCCACTCCGGTGTTACAAATGCTAACAATTTGGCCATGGTGCAAAGACATGTACCCATAAGTCTGTCTGTGTCCGCTGCAGTGGAACTCACGAGTGCATCGATTGCGCAGAAGCAATCAGATTTGCTAAATGCACTGGGGACCATTTGGCCTTATCAAAAGTATGTCCTTCTTTGGAACTTCAGTCAAAAATATTAAAAATCAAACACACCAACAATATTACATTTCTTGAAGCAAAAAAATTAGTCCAGACTCAATTTCAGACTACTGTCTTGAAGTCTTATTCAGCATCAATTTCTTCTCCGAGTCCTATTTCCAAAGTTATTACAGTCTCAACACAGTGCCAGACAGTTCTCTCTTGGGTGAATGATCAACACATGATTAATGAGTTCATCCAAGCTTCTCCAACTGAAAAAAACACCCCAACACTTGGAGGTGCCTTCTCAGTTGTCAACCTCTGTAGAAGTTCATAATTCTTATGAACCTCTGGCGATGGATATCGCTCCTTCACGGCCAGTTGAGCCACCATGAGCTGCTCAATCAAAGAGTGGAATTGCAGAGGACTGCACAGTAATTTTAATGACTTACAATTAGTTATAGAAAATGTTTGAACCATCAGCAATATGTATTCAGGAAACTTACTTAAAACCAACAGATATAAACAACATATGACATTATAATTCATAGCCACTGGGAGCTCTTCTGTCTTAGTTACTGGTAGGCAGGGTGTTATCCACAGCCCTGTTCCTCTAATTACCCCATTTCAAGCTGTTGCTGTCTGTGTGATGATGCACATTGTTTTCACTTCGTGCTCTCTGTACCTTCCTCCATCATTGACTCCCAATCAAACTGATCTGCAGGCACTTTATGACCAACTTCCGAAACCCTTTTTTATCATGGGAGATCTAAATGGACATAATCCTCTTCAAGGGAGTGTTCACACAAGCTCTAGAGGTAAGATCATTGAACAGTTCATTTCCAAAAACAATTTGTGTATCTACAATGATGGTTCTAACACTTACCTACATCCTGGTACTCATACTCCTCTATAGATTTATCACTGACAGACCCAGTCCTACTTAATGAATTTGAATGGTCAGTCCATGATGATCTTTGTGGAAGTGATCATTTTCCGACTACATTAAAACCTATTACCCCATCTGACATCCCTCCTTCCACAAGATAGGACATTACTAAGGCCAACTGGCACTTATTTGAAATACTTGCCTCTAATAATCTAAAACCTGATTTGTTTATTGACATTCCTGATCCTATACAATCTTTTTCTGATAAACTTAAAAAAATTGCTGATGAATGTATTCCAAAGTCCATTTGAAAGCCATGGCTTAACGATAACTGCAAACATGCTACGAAGGCAAGGAAGCAGAACGATATTTCCGTCGTTATCCTAGGGTATATAATTTGAATAAATTGAATAAATCTAGCATCCACCTTCTTAAAAAGGGGATGAACTATTAACAGCTACTATAGATATTGTGAATAAATTTGGTGAAACCCTCACTAGACATTCTCCTTCATCAAACTACGTACCTAAATTTAAAAAATATCAAAAACAGCAAGAAAAGAAAACTCTTACTTTTCAATCAGATAATGGGGAGGATTACAATGAATTTTTTTCCATACATGAACTCCACACTGCTCTAGGGCAAGCTCATGATCCTGCTTCAGATGCTGATAACATCCACTATCAGCTCCTGAAACACCTACCAGAACCATGTTTAGGAACCCTACTGATTTTTTATGAAATATGGACATCCAGTAAATTTCTTTCTTCGTGGCGTGATGCCATAGTTGTTCCTATACTGAAACCTGGACGGGATCATACTGATCCCTCAAATTATCAACCTATTTCATTGACCAGTTGTGTTTGCAAAACCATGGAACACATGATCGATAATCAATTAATATTGTACTTAGAAGCCACTAATTTAATAATAAATATACAATGTATTTTCTGTAAAAACAGGAGTACCATCAATCATCTAGTTCGTTTAGAATCATTTTTAAAGAATGCCATCATTAACAAACAACATGCTTTGTCTATCTTTTTCGATCTTGAAAAAGCATGACACTACATGGAAATACGGCATTTCAAAAGATTTACATGACTTCGAATTGAGAGGCCGTTTAACTCAATTTATATCTTGTTTTTTTATGAGACAGACAATTTCAAGTTTGTATGGGATCTACCCTGTCTGATCTTCATACTCAGGATCAGGGTGTCCCACAAGGCAGTATTTTGTCTGTCACATCGTTAAGAATAAAAATAAATAGCCTGACTAAGGTTTTAAACGATTCCATTGATGGATCTCTATTCCTGTCATGGTAAGAATATGAATACTATCAAAAGGCAGCTACAGTTATGCCTACATAGAATCCATAAGTGGTGATTAGAAAATGGTTTTAGATTTTCAAAATCTAAAACCAATTGTGTACATTTTTGTAGAAAGTACAAGCCTCACAAAGACCCAGAGCTAGTTTTAGATGGCTTTCCTATTAAAGTTGTAAAGGCATCCAAGTTCTTAGTCATTATTTTTGACCATCATTTAACCTTTTTACCACATATCAAATATTTAAAGAATGAATGCTTGAAGGCACTTGACTTGTTGAAAGTTGTCTCAAACGCCAAGTGGGGAGGGGATCAGAAAACTCTTCTTCAACTGTACAGAGCTCTCATATGCTCCAAACTTGATTATGGCTCCTTCGTTTATGGTGGAGCTTGCAAAAGTAACTTAAAACAGCATGATTCTATCCACCATCAAGGCCTCAGACTTTGCCCGGGTGCCTTCTGAACATCTCCTATCTCTAGTTTGTATAAGGAGGCTGATGACCAATCCCTTAAAGACTGTCGCCTAAAATTATCTTTACAATGTATCATGAAACCATATTCCAATCAATCAAATCCTGCATATGACTGCGTTTTTCATCCTCATCATGAAGACCTATACTATAAGAAACCTTCTCTTGTTCCACCCCTTGGAATATGAATAAAACCTGACATTTCTGCTACAAAAATTGACCTCACAAACATATCTCCAACTCAAATTCTGTTGTCTCCTCCGTGGCAACTAGTAAAGCCACAAGTAGATCTTTCATTAAAGGCATTAAAGAAATCAGACACTAATCAACTAATGTATCAGCAAGAATATAACCAATTAAGAAGCACTTACAACACTTACAAGTCTATATTTACCAATGGCTCCTAGGATGGTGATACAGCTGCTTGTGCCACTATCACTGGATCTAAAACCATATCATCCAGATTACCAAATGACAGTTCCATTTTTACAGCAGAATCACAGGCAATATTAACAGCTATCAAATATATAAATACTCAGTCAAAACATAAGCAATTCATCACATTTTCTGATTCCTTTTCTTGTCTTCAAGCCATTTAGAATATTTCATATGAACATCCACTTTTACACAAAATTATAGAATTACATAATGATCTTGCTACTGGCCAGTATGACATCGTTTTTTGTTGGTTACTGAGCCATGCTGGCATCATTGGTAACACAATGGCTGATGCTGCAGCTAAAGCAGCACACAACAAATCTGTGACACCACTTTTGATCCATTACACTGATTACAAGCCAGGGATAAGATTCTATACTACTCAACATTTGATAAGGATCACTAGGTGATATGTGTGTAAGTTACCACAAACATAACAAAAGACATGACTCTGACTCAGAAACGTGTTTAATCATGTTATGAATGAAAATTCATGAACGGCATGAACTTGTATCAATATGGAATGTTTGAAATCTGCAAACACCAAAAGGCATTTCATTAAAAAATGTTAACAGTAAACAAGAGAAAGAATTACACAGTTATGAGGGATAGTCCATCATTACACTTAGTCGATGAAGTGTCAGTATCGAGTATGACCTCCCCTTGCATCAATGACGGCCTGACAACGTCGAGATATGCTGTCAATAAGCACCCGGATGTTCCCAATGGGAAGGTTGTTCCACTCTTCCACGAGGGCATGTCCGAGCTCTGCCAAAGTCGTGGGTTGTGCTCTACGGCGTGAAAGGGCAACCTGCAGTATGTTCCAGACATGCTCAATCGGGTTCAAGTCCGGCAAGCGCGCTGGCCAATCCATGCGGACAATTGTCTCCTGCTCAAGGTACTGCGCGTTATCATCCATCAGGATGAACTCAGGGCCAACAGCACCAGCGTAGGGTCTGACGTACACATCGAGGATCTCATCCCGGTACCTCACCCCCGTCATTGTTCCTCTCTCCAGGACATGAAGATCTGTCCTTCCATCTCTGTTGATTCCACCCCAGACCATGATGGAAACACCACCATAACGGTCATGTTCACTGATGTTGGCATCATGGAAACGTTCACGTTGTCGTCGCCACACCCGCTGCCTCCTGTCTGTAAAGTCCAAACAATACCTGGACTCATCGGTGAACAGAACTGGAACCCAATCGTTCCGTGTCCAAGTGACATGATCTTCAGCCCATTCCAATTGCTCCCGCCGGTGTCGAACAGTCAGGGTGATTCGGACACATGCCCTTCTCGAGTAGAGACCTGCATTGTGAAGACGATTCCGTATCTGAGTGGACACATTCACCCCCGAGGCGTTCAGGAGGTCATTACGTAGGCTGGTTGCTGTCCAGCAGGGATGACGTCGTGCCTGAAGAGCCACAAAATGATCTTGGCGTTGGGTTGTCGACCTCTGACGACCACCCCCATGTCGGTGTGCTGCTGTACCAAAATTTTGCTGTCGGGACCAGGCCCTGCTTACAACGCTCTGGCTGACGTTTAGTGCATTGGCAACGTCACGTTGTGAATAGCCAGCATCAAGCATTCCAATACATCTGCCCAGTTGTTCTGTCGTCAGGCGACGCCTTACACGTTGAGGGGGCATTGCGTAGATAAACGTAGTGTAAACACTCAATTGAGTTTAAAGTTTCAGAATGAATCAGACACCGTTGCCTGATTGGAAATCTTGCAATGGTAGCAAAAGCATGAACTGTGATGTGAAACGCATTTCCCATGGCATGAAATGCACGTGCAAGTGTGTTGGAGACGTTTTTGATTTCACTTGAACACAATATTGCCAGTTATGCAGTTATTTTGTTTTTTTATTAAGAAAAATATCTACGATCCTTATCAAATTTTGAGTAGTATATATCCGAGATCTGATGCACAAGAAGTGGGACACCCAAATAGGTATAAATAAATTACATGAAATAAACCCAACTATTGGCTACACCTACGTGGGTTGTCAGTCCAGTTTTGAAGATGTCATATTACGATGATGTCATATTAGCCATACCAGGTATACACATGAATACTTATTAAAAGGTGAGGATCCTCCATTTTGTATCCCTTGTGATGAGAGAATCACAGTTGACTGCATTTATTTTACCATCACAAGGGATAACTATTTCAATCATTATCAATTAAAGCTCTCAACGCTACTGTCGAACCAGTTCGACGGAGTTTGTCACTAGCCCTGTTGCTACTGTCGAACCAGTTCGACAGGCAAATAGCATAAGGACACCCACAAACAAAATTCGCCATATCTATTTACCTAGAAGGCTTTGGGTAACATTTAATATGTATGACATGCATAAATGCTCAGCTTGCTCAATATCAAAACTTTCAGTAGTTTATTTACCTCAAAAAGAAAATATCACAAGTTTTAAAAAGTTTTGGCCAAACTTCTCGGCACACAACTACCGGTACCCCAGTACCAGAAACAGCCATTGTTGACTTTTGGCACTTCAAGTGACTTCAAGCATGACTGCGGCATGCAGTCCGATATTTTCTTTATAATGTTATCATTTTTCACATTCGATCATGATTTATTGTTTGTTGACGAAAGGAAAACACTTAAGTTCCTTAATTTCTAAAAATTAGCAAATTTCGATGTAATTAATTATAAACAATCTTAATCGTAACATCATCGATTGGATGGAACTTGTATGATCATGGCTACGGCGGTAAACAAACAACTCCACATGCATAGTTATCCCTTTAGACTTTCACAATCATTTTGTTTCATGAAACTTAATTTTCTAGAATTATTGACATGCATGTATAAATCTTTGTAAAAAAATAATTTTTAAAGAGTTTGCAAATGATTTCGTTTGATAAACTTTCGGACACATTGACAAGCCGACAAACGTCGGTGACACGTTTGGGCGTGGCCTAACTCGCGCTTTGTTGAGTTGAACAAAGTCAACAAACACTGCGAAAAATGACAAATATTGGATGATAGGCAAAATCTGAACTGATATACATTCTAGGTAAACCATTCAATGGCTAAATAGTGCAGTTTACGAGAAATAATCAAATACTTGCAATTTTAGCTATCATTTCTGAAACCGGAAGCACATACTGCATGTGACACATGGAATCAAAATATGCAAAAGTTGGTAAGCTATCATAAAGAAATTCCGAAATAGATTGAAAGAAAATACATAATAGAATAAGTTCTCATTTAATTAACGTTTTTTTTAAAGGTATTGAAAAGTTTTGAAATGTGTAGTTAGTTATATTTTATAATATAGGTAGTGTATAATTTGTAACTTAGATGGTTAGTGGCTGCATCTTCAAAGGAGGTTGAAGTAGTGTAAAATTCTTGTCCCCCCTGAGAGACCACATCCTTCAAAGTACCTTTATTCATGCCACTGTTTTAAATGTAATATCTTTGTTTTTTTAATTGATGGCTAAAATCTGTATCATCGCCAGCAGCTGAAGGAATGGTATTAATCCTGATGGGGGAATTGTGCAGGTAGCAGAAGTATCGTAAGTCCCCATGGTCCCTAGTAAGGTGGCTGGTGATCTATAGCCAATTTTTATATTGTATTGTTGTATGATAATGTATTCTTTCAAATATTCTAAATTAGTTTTAAAATCAAAACTTTGATACTCTAGTTATCATTCTGTCCATCGTTGACATGTTTTATTAAATCTAAATATAATCATTATAACTGTTCCATCACATTATGGCGTTGTGACGTTAAATTTCACTCACTCACACATTGGGATTTTGTACGATGCTCGAATCATTGTACAAGTGCAAATCTTACATTGTGAGTTTTCCTTGTGGAAGTGCTGTGATTTTCCAATGCCAGAGATATTAGTTAGAAGTTGTTTGTTTTTAAGCATATTTTTTTACATTAATTGTCAATGGGATTGGGCATTGGCCCTTTCCCAAATATGTATGTATAGACATTTCTTTTCAATTAGGAGATACACATTCTGTGTTTTCCAAGGTTTCAAATGTTAAATTTAGTGGGGTTAAAGGGGCACTGATCTAACGCAATTCCCCGGGACTGGTTGTTGCCTTTGTTATTGTTTTTTCCCAGTGAGTACCCGGATGTATAGCAGAAGTCTAGACTAGTTCGCGACCTCTGCTGCGCCATTCGTAAGCGCATTAGTCACTTTTATAGGTAGTAATAAGGGCGTATGGTCACATTGATCAACAAAATGAAATACAGTTTTCGAGATAATAAGGAAATGTTGGTATCTTTGTGGGTAGCATCGGTAATCGTGACGAAGTTTTGATAATTCGCTGGCTTGGTAATTTTGCGATTTTCGTTTACACTATTTTGACTTATATTTCACCCGAGCATTGCTTTTTTTATAGTGTGTATATTCATTTACTGTCAATTGTGTAACAAATTTATCAAACGTCTAAATATTCAGTTATTTTACAAAGTGACTGAAAAACATTTCCATCTGTATTATTATGATAACGAATTCCAAACATTTTCATGTTTAATGTCATCACCAAGAGACTGAAAATGTTACGTTGAAAAGTACATTTGTATGTTGTTTGGCTTCTAATCCTACATAATAATTTGTTGTGATGTTTGTAGGCCCTTTTGATCGTCTTTATCAATCTGGACAGATTTTTTAGTCAAAATGATTGAAATATTTACACATTTTATAAATTGCCTGATGGAATCACATTTTACAAATTGACGGTAGTATATACACGCTTACAAAGGAAAAGACCTGTGAAAACAACGCCTATCGCGCATTGAAGAATTTCCCAACCAAGACGAATCGGTTCAAATGAAGGAAAACAAAATGCAAATATCATAATTACAACCTACCAAGTTTATGTGTATAAATTTTAGGCAGCTACCTTGTTCGAAGAATGTATCCGTGAATATCCACACAAAGGAACAATATCCCACTCGTCTGCAGCTGTACAAAGAAACTTATTCGATGTCACGTGTCTCAGTAACAATCAAATATTTTAAAATATATGGACTTGGATTGTTTCAGGTGTTTTAAGTAGGTGTCAAGTCTCAATGGTCGGCTGAGAAAGCCCACGTGACAACTATTTTCATAACGTCCACGGTTCCTAGTGATAGATAACAATGATCAATCAATCAACGTATTATCAGTTAACCCTTTGAACAAAGTATGTTGTTTTTACATCGGCACTTCACGCCATGATATGAGTGTATTCCCTTTGTTTTAGTAAACCTAGACATGTAAACACTCACTCTTGACATATCCACTGTGCAAGATAACAGGGATTAATCAATCAACGTATTTTCGGTTAATCCTTTGATGACTAGGATCGATCCGTTGATTTACAAAAAAAAGTAAATCAACTGATCATTCATCTCTTGCTGGGCTGCCACGTGCATATTACATAACACACATTTCACCTCACTTCAAACCTGGATTTAGACAGAATAATTACCCCAGACACAATAAATGCCAAATGGGCACCTACGTCAGGTAATCTAAGTGGTGCTACCACTAATTGTACCTGTAATAAATTCATTAACTGAGCATCAAGTGAAATGACGACAAATACACAAGTGTAGGGTTATACGAGAAAAAGTGGATGACAACAAGGGAGTAGTAATCGTATTATCGACGCAAGCCCAAATCCGAAAATGCTTTCACTGCATTGATACTTTTTTTAGTATTAAACTATAACCATCGGGGGTATTTCCAAATGACGACATCCTATGAGCTCCGCTGTTCTTTTTTGTCTGTTTGTTTAGGCTGAAGAAATTAATTAACATGCGCCCTTTGTCGAAATCTTTATAGATCACAGTTAACCAATCAGTGTTTATGCAAAAATGCGTAAAACAAATATTGCCTCCAGCCTCCAAGTTTATTTAGCTGTCCTTGCAGACGGTAGCCCAGTCTCCGGTCACGCTCAGTTGCGTTGCGTATCATCCGGGTACTCACGGGGGAAAAAACAATAACAAAGGCAACAACCAGTCCGGGGAATTGCGTTAGATCAGTGCCCCTTTAAATCTACAGGTAACCCAGCACTACATTTAAAATACAGTACATGTATGTTTATCTCCATTCTACCATGACGCGAATTCTTTGGTGTTAGCAAATGCTTTGAGTGAATCGGCATGGGTTGGGTCCAGTGTTTTGAGTGGGTTGTTGGTCAGAATTTACAGAATCACCATCAACATCCTTTCAACAAAATATGGCACTCTATATGTTCATGCAGCTTGTTTAGACAACAATACTTCAGTCAAACTTATGACAGGTACTGAAAGGCTGGCAACTTAGTAATTAAGCTAACATGAGGTTGGCACCCCTAAAGAAAACTAAGGAAGCCTTGCAAATGTTTCCTTCTACACCACACATCATTATTATTACGTCATGCCACTCATTGTGATTCCAAACATATGATGACACAGTAGTGTATAGTAGAGCACCAAAAAGGAAGCTCTATGTTGTCCTCAAAACTTGAAATAAATCTCTTTGTAGATTTCTATCGTGTGTTCTGCATGATATATTTTGCCACACATTTTTTTAATATTATAATAACTGCAACTTTGCATTTTGTAGCCTATAGTTGTACACATGATTATTTAAATATGCCTACCAACATTGAATGTTATAGAAGTACTCTTCTAAAAAGATAAGCTTCTATGGTGATGTGTCTGTCAAATCGGCTGTTTCAATCAGAAGGGGGGTATTTTGATACCTCTGATTGACCAATCAGAATTGATTATTCCTCAAATTCATGGTAGAATTTATTTAACACATGATTGGAATAGGATACTTGTACATACACAAAAGTAGAAAAATAAACATATACATATATACATGTAGTTACAAATCAATGTGCACAGTTTGGTACAAAATTTAGTGTCTTGTCTTGGACTTTTAATTCAGATTAGGGATACTCTTGGGTCCAGTCACCCACTCAACAAATGTATATTGTTTGTTGTCAGTATTAAGAAATTAACAGCATAACAGTATTCAGCATATCAGAGTTTTGATGTCAGAATAGGATATTTTTTCCTACAGTAGGCAAGCTCTGTCCAAGTCAAAGGGAGAGTACACATTAAATTATAATTGAAGAAGTACCCACCACTACTGTTTGAGTCATGCGGTAAAGTTAGACTCCTGGTTTCAAAGTTCTTCATGTGAAATATTTGCTGAGATATTTAAAGTAGCTAATGGCATAGGACTTGTTTTATTGCATTGGGCATATGCTATCCTAAATCTGAAAGTGCTGCTATCGTATTAAGTTAGAGGCATGTTAGTTTATGTTGCAAAGTTGTAATGCATTAGTCATGTGTTTTACCATGCAGAAGGGATGCTTATTAAACTATAGCTAAACTATAAACTATAAGCTGGAAGCTGTACTGTGATAGATAACTTTATGGATCAAAGATGAATATAGGTAGATATTGGTGGGATATGGTAAAATCAAAATGATTCATGACACATGTTTCCAGTGGGAAAGTTTTTGAACATTTGTGATGGGGCTGTTGCTGTTTTGGTATGAAATTCAAACACCTTTGTTGTTACATTCTATTTTTCAGGATGAAAAGACCTCCTGTACTTTAGACAAGCCTCTTGACATCCAGCGCAGACATAGTTTGGTTCCTCCTGGGACAGGACACCCGACAATAAGTATCACTTCAGATGACAATAGTCCTGATCGACCTCGCAGACCAAGTACACATAGTCTTGGACCATTCTCCGTAAGTGGATTTGGGGAATATCATTACCGTGGATCTGAGAGGCCACGTCGACCAAGCACTCATAGTGTGGGTATATTACCCATCAGTATGTTTGGTGAAGGGGGGGAGCGCCCTCGACGACCAAGTACTCATAGTCTAGGAGTTTTCTGTTTTGGAGAAGATCGTGACAAGTATGATAGACCCCGCAGACCAAGCACACATAGTCTGGGTCCATTGGTTGTGCCTGTAAGTTATTGTCCGGTCATTGAAAGCTGTATCCACCCTTCCATCTTGGCTATTGTGGTGACTAAAAGTCTTTCCTATTATTATGCCCTCCCTCCTCCTCATTACTGTTTGACATTGAACATGCTGCATGGACATTGTCTATTGAATGTCATAGAGTTGACAATATTACAGTGAGTTATGATATGGAATGTTTTGAGAGATGGTGATAAAACTGTGCCAGTGATACAATACCTTCATGTACATGAGTATGGTTACTGGATATGGTTTGTTGCACCATACATTCTGTACTAAACTTGATCAAACATTCAATGTTATTTTCTTAACCCTCTAGATGCTATATAGATATGTACAATCTCAAAAGGCCTTTGACTCTTCAGGATATTAGCACAGCTTGTGTCATATAATATATGTTAATAGAAAATGTGAATGAAAACTTAAAAAATGTTTGACACTGTAAATGTTTTGGGATTTCTAGCTCACCAGGAGCAAAATGTTTTGGGATTTCTAGCTCACCTGCAGCAAAGGTCAGCTTATGGTGCAGTTTTCGTGATATTGTATTTTTCTACCTTGTTTTGACCTTAACAATGTGACTATACTGAAATCTGAAATTTCTTATGGTGATCACTCTGCTCTACACATATATTCTATTTTGTGAAATTTGAAATTCGGACAGTTATTTAACCTTTTCACTTTTCACACTATGAATGTCCTCACACTGTAAACATCACCTCCTCAGAAACCATTGGAACAATGAAGCTGCAACTTCACAGGCTTGTCCCCAGCAATGATGACATCTGAATCTGATGTTCATTATGGACATCAAGCAGCTATATTGAAAAGTCTATTTATGGCCACTGCTCAGCCATTTCTAATAAAATTGTACAGTAATGTTCTTAAATTCTTGCTTTGAAATTGCCGGAAATGAGTAACCTGAACTTTGGCATGTATGATTCTCCTCATATTGACATCATAAATATTTTGTTAAAGTCATTGGAATTGGATTGTGGATTGAGGCGAAACAATTGTCTAGTATTAGAAAATGTATTCACCTTAGATGATGAAGAAGAAGTTTATTCAGTATCAAAGGCCACATGGCCAAGAGTACAATACATGAGATAAACCTTTTGCACATGGACAGGTGGGACAAAGTTAAACTATCTCAATACAATATTTATGATCCATTACACAGGTAGATTTCTATTCAAATATATAGCAATATTTATAATTAGCTTAAATTATTTTGTTGCTACTAGTTGATTGAATTTTGCTTGTGATAGATACTTGTAAAAGTATCTTGGGATGTAGAGCTTTCTTTTTTCCATGTAAAATGAACAAACTAAAAGAAGATGGTAATCATCTTCAATAATATCATGATTACAATTATAGCACTTTAATCAGTATTGACTTTGTCATTGTAACAAAAGTGTTGAATACCCAACTTATGGCTCAGACATCGTAATATAAATGTGCGGACATGATCTTTTTTTTGGACATACTTATATGTAGAATAATGGTTTAGAAATGATAAAGAAATAATTTTAGCACGCCAATTCTGAATCTCTATGTGTTTACATCTTTGCTTAAGACATTGTAAAAAATTCTATATATTGACACAATCCTGTGCTACTCAAACATATGTAAATCTAGTTTCAAATAGCAGTAAACGAACATGCATTACCCAGTTGTGGCTGCCATTTACATCCTGTCATTTCAACATATCATAACATGCTTTTCGATAACTATCCATGTACAACAGCCTGCACCAATACTTTGTACGTCTAAAATAATAAACACATAAGTAGGTTCTACCTACTTAGCCTGGTACTGCTTTGATTGATACTTTTTTATTGATGCATAAATATCGTATATAGTGAAAACTCTGAATCTTTTCAATATTTGCACGAGAAGTGTGACCCCAAATTTCTGAACCTATTTTACTGTCAAACATTGTAGATGCTACCTTTAGAAAAATATTTGGATAATTCTTTAATAAGGTAAGAATAGGAAGCAAAGGCTAATGTTTCACACGCTTTTGACCAAATTAATCTGGATGTGAAGACAATACCTAGATATTTATGGTGGGATCCTACTTCATATGTTTACCATCACATTTTTCTGTATTTCTTAGGTATACACCATTTCTGAAAACAACAATACATGACTTCTCTAGGTCAACTTCTAGGCCCCATTTGTAACAATAGCATTTTGACACATCAAGTTTTCTTTGTAGGCCTTTTACAGTGTCATCAATCAATGTTACGTCATCTGCAAATAATAGCAGCATGATATCATTTAGTCCATCTCTGACAAAAACATCTCTCAGTCCACATTTCTTTATTTCATCTACTAGATCATTAATGACAAATATAAATAATTCAGGAGTCAACATATAACATATGTGGCATACTCCACATGATATTGTGAAAATTTTAGTTTTTGAACTTCCAATTCTGACACAAGCTGACACCTTGTCATACATATCTTTTAGAATTCTAAACATTTTTCCATGTACACCTTTCATAAGAAGTAATGCAATAGCTTTTTTCTGTCAACACAGTCAAATGCCAAAGTCAAAATCTATGAAAGCTGCATAGAATCTGTGTTTTGGGTTTTTACATAAAGATTGAAGGATAAATACATTTTCAATGGTAGAATAGTCGTCTATAGACCTGCTTGACATTCATATAATACTTCATGCACCTGAAGACATACAATTATTCTGGATTTAAGGATAGATGTGAATATTTTACCCATTATATTTAGCAAAGAAATACCACGGTAATTTGGATCATAAACATCCCCATTTTAATACAATGGGATAATCATGCTAACATTCCAACTATCGGGAAAAACATCGTTCTTCAATATAGCATTGAATAATATTTCTAAAAATGGTACAATTGAATTAGCGTGTTAAAAACATTCAGGTGGTATACCATTAATACCCGGGGATTTGCCCATTTTAAGTGACTTGATCGATTTCTCAATCTCATCTCTGGTAATATGTTCTGACAGATTATCCATGCTGTTACAATAAGTACATTCATCATCGTGATGTGTCATATCATCATTGATAGTGACTTCAAACCCGTCACTGCTGTTACAATAAGTACATTCATCATCGTGATGGGTCATATAATCATTGATAGTGACTTCAAACCCGTCACTGCTGTTACAATAAGTATATTCATCATCGTGATGGGTCATATAATCATTGATAGTGACTTCAAACCCGTCACTGCTGTTACAATTAGTCGGGTTTAGTAAATCTTTAAAAAAAGGGGCATATGGTCATATTGATCAACAAAATGAAATACAGTTTTGGAAATAATAACTAAATGTAGGTATCGTTGTGGGTAGCATTGGTAATGGTGACAAAGTTTTGATTAGTAACTTGATTGGTAATTGTGTGATTTCTGTTTACTCTATTTTGACTATAAACACAAAGTAAATATTTCTCCTGAGCATTGCTTATTTTATTGTGTTTATATTTTTACAGTCAAAATGTGCACAATTTTCACTTAGGAAATTTATATAATGCCTAAATATTCAGTTATTTTACAAATTGACTGAAAATATCTCCATGTGTTATGATAACAAATTCTTAACATTTTTATGTTTAATATCATCACCAAGTGACTGAAAATGTTAGGAGTAAAAGTACATTTGTATATTGTTTGGCTTCTAATCCTAGCATAATTTAATCTGTTGTGATGTTTTTAAGCCATTTTTACCATCTTAATCATATTTTAGTCAATCTGTTTAATAACTGGACAGATTTGTCAGTCAATTTGTAAAATGACTGAAATATTTAGACATTCCAAAAATTTCCTGAATGAATCACATTGACTGTAACATATACATGCTTACAAAAGAAAGGATTTGTGAAAACAACATCTATTGCGAAGGACTTTCCCAACCAGGACGTAGAGGAACAAGAATGTTCTGTTCAATGCTACAGCAAATGAATGAAATAATTCATAATTACAACCTACCAAAGTTATATGTATAATTTTAGGCAGCTTGTTCGAGGATTGTATGCATGAATATCTACATAAAGGATCAACGTCTCACACGTCTGCAGCTGTACAAAGAAACGTATTCGATGTCACTAGTCTCTGTAACAATCAAATATTTTAAAACATATATATCATTTAGAGATATTTTAACCCATTTTTGTTTCTCAACTGATCACTTAGCTTGTTTCAGTTGTTTCACATAGGTGTCAAGTCTCAAAGGTCGGCTGAGAAAGCCCACATGACAACTATTTTCAAAACGTCCACGGTTCCTAAAAAACTCCATTGAGTTAGATAACAATGAGCAATCAATCAACGTATTATCGGTTAACCCTTTGAATAAAGTATGTTGTTTTTACATCGGTACTTCATGCCATGATATGAGTGTATTCTCTTTGCTTTAGTAAACCTAGACATGTAAACACTCACTTTTGACATATCCACTGTGCAAGATAACTGTGATAAATTAATCAACATATTTTCTGTTGATCCTTTGATGGCTATGAATGATCCTTTGATTTACAAAAAAAGTAAATCAACTTATCATTCATCTCTTGCTGGACTGCCACGTGCGTATTACATAACACACATTTCACCTCACTTCAAACCTGGATTTAGATTGAATAATTACCTCAGACACAATAAATGCCAAGTGGGAACCTTTATCAGGTAATGCTACCACTAATTACCGTATTTTCTTGAGTATAGTGCGGACCGGAGTATAATGCACATCCCCCTCTAGCGGATTCAATATTTTGGAAAAAAAATTTGAACATTATTGAAACACCCCATGCAAAGTAACCTGCTGTTGGTGCTGCTTCCCGAAAACGAGCCCACTGGAATCTCGAGAGAGCATCAGCAATAACATTTGCGTTTGTATTAATATACTTAGCTTTAAAAAGAATGTTGTGACTGAGGCATAGCAAAACCAGTTGTCTGACCAAAGCCATAGTTCTTGGAACCTTACAGGACTGCTTGTTGATGATGTGAACTACTGCCTGGTTATCACAATAGAAAAGTACCCTCTTGTTCGCGAGTGACTTACCCAGAGTCTGACAGACAGTACAATTGGAAATAACTCCAACAAAGTCAAGTCCTTGGTCATGAGCGTGTCAATCCATTGTCGTGGCCAATGACCGCTCGCCCAGTGACCCTGGAAATAAGCCCCAAAACCTGCACTGCCTGCTGCATCAGTGAAAAGCTGCAATGTACTATTGTCATCCCACTGAGCCTGCTGAAAGATCGAGACGCCATTAAAATAGGTAAGAAACTCTAGCCAGATAGACAGATCTTCTTTCAACCCCTTTGTGAGACGTATGCGATGGAATGTAGATTGGACTCTGCACATTTGGAAGGTGCTGCTGAATACACCACTGCAGAAAGGTACTGAAAGTTTCAAATATCGAACATGAAATTGAACAACCAAACGGCAAACATTTATCGACATAAAAGCCACCTTGGAAGGCGATTCCCAGGAGTTCAAAATCTGCTGGGTGAACGGGAATAATGCGAAATGCTGATTTAACATCAAATTTGGAGAGCAAAGCCCCTGGGCCCAACTCCTGTGCCATCCTAACTGTTTCATCAAAACGGGCGTACGTGACTGTGCAATCCTGTGGAGAAATGTTGTCATTAATAGACTGGCCCTGTGGGTACGAAAGATTATGTATTAGCCTGAAGCTATCAGGTGACTTACCCTCAGCAAATGGAGTTACCAACTCCTGCTTTTTAGGGACGAGGCCTATTGGTGACACCTGTATATTCTGGAACGGAGGGCGAATGAAAGGCCCGGCCATTCTACCCAAGTCTAACTCCTTATCAAGTTTTGCCTGAACAATGTACCTTGCTTCGGGCCCTTGTGCTGACCTCAGCTTGTCTGCCAATCTGTATTTGCGAAAGCCTTGGTACCTAAGTCGAAAACCATACTTAAAACCTGAAAACAATGAAATTGCCTGCTGCTTGTGAACACTGGCATAATGCAGCAAATAAGGCTTCAAGTTCTCCATTCTTACTGGTGTTGGTGCTGTTGACATTATGCTTGCCTGAGTGGAATTGTCTGCTCTGCTGGGTGCTGCCAGCTTGGGGCCTACTGGCCCCTGTAGCTCGAAAGCAAGTTGAAACTCCATGAGAGGTACCCCCGCATTTTCCACATTTATGTGGAAATTTACATGCAAACCTGAGGCACGAACCCTTGTTGAAATCCCAGCAAACGTTTTGTGGGAATTCCTTAACTGATGTAGTATTACTACCTTGACCTGTTGTGCTGCGGAATCATGTAGCACAGCCACACCTCGCCGTCGATTCTACCCCATTGCCTCATCGGGTCCCGCGCCATCCGGTGACGAAACTGTTTGTCATACGTTGACCACCCGTCGCCACCGAATCTGAACGCTGCGTTACGTATAGCCTCCATGTATGACAGCATACCCTGCACTGTGTTAACAGAGGCATGTTTCTCAGTGTATATTGACATGAAAACATGAAAGGATGTTGTCCATGCACCGATGCCAAGCAACTTGCCTGGCAAGCTTTGAGGCTGTACTTGTGTCAACGTCACCTTACCTGTGCTGTCGGTAATTAGTCTAAGTGTACCTTCATCTTCTTCGGCTTCGTTGGCTTTAGGGGACAGCACAGCCAGATCCACATATTCCCCTTTCCAAATCTTTTTCCTCATGGCTTGCTTCACATGTGCGCCAATGTTGTCGGCCATGTAGGAGAGGGGATCTCCCATGTGACCAATCGGCGAGGCCATGACGTCAGAGGGAATTCCAGGATCAGCCGCAGCCTGAATAATACTGGCAGAATTATCAGTAACATTGCTCACCCCGCTAACTGGTGGGGTGTTGTTAAGAAGGGGCCTAGAAGAAATGACGGAGGAATCATTCTTTCTAATAAGTTCCATGATGGCGCCAAAGTGCTGAGATAACTGATCAGCTGTGGTTGCCATAGTGGGAGGAACCGGTTAGGGAGTGGCTGTAACAGGGCCAAGAGCTGGCAATAAAAGTGAAGAATTAATGTTAACATTTGGCATTGCAGACGGGGGCCTATCGTGCGAAACGAAGTTTGGTAACTCACCTGGTGCTGTGGTTGTTGTTGACGTCCCACTTGCAGTAGTAGTCCTCCGGTTCTTACCGCCGGTCCTCACCAGCTTGTGATTCATAGATGCCTTACGCTTAGGTGGCATTATGAGCGGGGTGTATGGCGAAAGAGAAAGTCGAAGCGGAAGAGTAATAATAATCGGTTAAAAGGAGGAGTCGAAATTAGCAGTCACAAGCCGAAAAGTTGAGTCGAACAACCAAAAGTTGAGAACTGCTGTACAAAATTGGGTACAGAAAATTTTGGCAGAACTAACGGATGATGGTGATGAAGATGGTGATGACGCAAGAGAAAGTTTGATGACATCATAGGAAGTAGAATTATGACGTAAGTGGCGGGAGATTGTAAGAGGAAATGACATAAGGAGATAAACAACGAGGTGCATTATGGTTTCAATAAACCCATTTAGTGAGAAGCACTAAATGAAATTATGTGCAGAAAGAAATAACATCGTAGAACTACACCTTTAGCGAATTCCGGTAAACGAATGGGTGATGAGAAACTTGATCAGTACACATTTAAAATTTGAGATAAAAAAATCACTAGACATGTTGATTTACTGTTTAAATTGTATTTTTTTGTTCTGCTAGGCATTGTTTTACATCCAGGGATTAAGATTACTTTGTGTATTTTCTTGTAAACTAAGCCAGAAACAGCAATCAGCTGTACACACGTTTTCTAGGAATCTACTGGTGATTCAGTCAAGACACACCCAATGATATAACTTTACAGAATTTAAATGCAATGATCGGCAAAAATTGTATCTGAAACTATCTTTTATCAGGAATAATATATTCCAATATCTGGTTATTTTAGTTGCAGCTTTTACTAAATATATTTAAAATAATAATAAAACGTAGTGAAGCAGCTGATCGCTATTACCGGTTATTATTTCTCACATGGACTCAGTTTGACCAGTCACCGGTCGAGGCACCCGCGCACTTGATTGCGAGAACTACGTGTTGACATAGAATCGTCAAACTATAACAAATATTACTTTTAACGAGTCAAAGTATGTCATTTATGATACCTGTATACCTGTATACGTGTAATAAATTCATTAACTGAGCATCAAGTGAATGATGACAAATACACAAGTGTAGGGTTATACCACAAAACATGGATGACAACAAGGGAGTAGTAATCGTATTATCTACTCAATCCGAAATCCGAAAATGCTTTCACTACATGGATACTTTTTTATTATTATTAAACTATAACCATCAGGGGTATTTCCAAATAACGACATCCCATGAGCTTCTGCCATGCTTTTTGTCGTTTGTTTAGGCTGAAGAAATTAATTAACATGCTCCCGTCAAAATCTTCATAGATCACGGGTAACCAATCAGTGTTATAAAACATGTAAAACAAATATTGCCTCCAAGTTTATTTAGCTCTCCTTGCAGACGGCAGTCCAGTCATGCTCAGTTGCATCAGCAAGCAAATCGCCTCGCGCCAGCTCGTGACCCCTAGCGGCTAGTGTCAGATAGCGGAAAAGAAGCCAGAGATTAGTGCCCCTTTAAACACATGTACAGGACATCAGTATCAAGAATGAATGACTGATCAAACCGAGGATGCGTTGACACTGGAGCCTTAATAAGTTGATATTTCAGTGTCGTAAATGTTGATTCCGTGCTATAGTCCCATTTGAATATGGCTGCTTTCTGTGTGAGCTTGTGCAGTAGAGCTGTAATTTTGCAATTTTTTTCACAAAACGTATGATTTAAAACCCAAGAATTGTTGGATTTCATTCGTTGTTGAAGGTGTTGGCCATTCACAAACAACTCTTATCCATTTCAACACCATTTTGAGATATAATGTGCCCTAGACATGAAACATACACTTTTCTTCACAAAATGACACTTTTCATACTTTAATCTCAAACCAGTTTCTGGAAGTCTGGACAATACAGCTCTAAGTTGTGTCATGTGTTCATCAATGCTCTTACAGAAAATAATCACGTCATCCAGGTAGGTAAGGCAAACTTCCAACTGAAATCCTGCTGACACAGCCGGCTTATATCTTTGAAATGTTCCTGGAGCTCCAGTCAGCCCCAAAGGCATAATATTGAAATGGTAAAAGCCATAAGATGTTTGAAATACTTTTTTCTCTTTGCCTTGTTTGTCCATTGTGACTTGCCAGTAGCCTGACATTGACTGCAGGCTAAACAATCGAATGTGTCTTTTATTTTCGGAATCAGAAAAGCATCCTTTTTTGAAATATCATTGATTTTTCAAAAATCTATACAAAACGCTTTCTTCTCTATTTTTCTTGACAACCACAACTACTGGCAATGACCATGGACTGTATGATGTACTGATGACACCTTGTTCCAACATTTTCTCTAAATGTCCCTTTACTTCAGACCTCTTTGATGCTGGTAAAGATCTTGCAGCCTGATGAATAGGTGGAGCATTTCCAGTGTTTATTTGATGAGTAATAATATCTGTTTTACCCAACTCATCAGGTCACAAAGCAAACACATCTTCAAACTTTGCAAGAACACATTAATTGATTTTCTATGCTCTTCACCTTGACCATTGTTCTCAAGGTGTCATCTCCTCAAAATTTCATTATAGTGGTCACTCAATGTCTGTGTAATCCTGTATGTTAATTTACAGCACATGACACATGAGAGTGATCTCCATTCAACATGTTCGAAGTATTGAGTTCAGATGTCACTGAAAAGTCATCATCATTTTCTATTGTTCCTACAGTAGAATTCTTATATACTGTTAGGGGGTCTTCTGAGGTATTTACCAAAAGCACTGGAATTTCAATGCCGTTTGACAACACTAAACTATGTGCAACAAGGATACCATTTGGGGATGAAAATCTCAAGTTTGGTTCAAGAATTTACCTGGGCCCATCGGAGCTAGTGTTCCACGTAAAGTAGATTTCACTTTTCCTGCAATAATCATTTCATGTCCAGGTGGTACAACAACAGTCTCAGCTGAACACAGTCTTCTTTGTAGATTTTGTCTTAATGGTAACCTTTCCTCTTCTTTTCAATTCCAAATTGTCTAAATCAGCGCAGACTTTTAATTGTGACATGAGATCTGAACCTATCAAAAGATCTTGAGCTAAGTGCATGCATGTACAACTGATATAAGTATTCTCTGTACAACCTCAAAGTTGCAAAGGTTGATACATACTTTAATAGTACCACAGATGTCCAGAGGTTTACCATTAGCAGACACAACAATGTTATGAAATATATCTAATACACATGTTTGATCTAAAGATATTTTCTTCCAAATATCATAATGCAACAATGTAAATGTTGATCTAGTCTCTGACTCTGTCCCTAGCACATTTATGGAAGCATAATAACTTGGACCAGCTTTACCATTAGATTCACAGCGGTCATTAGCCACATAAACTATCAGGCCCTTTTCACTGATTCTTTCAGCTTTCAGGCATTGTGGTAATTTTCTCTCTGGGCACTACCATCTCCGGTGTCCATCTTTGTGTCAATTAATTCCAACAGTCATTATTTGATTTAGCTCTTTTCTCTGCATTGATCTGGCTTCTATCTGCATGCATTTTCATCATTTGTTTCATCATAATTGTGAGCTCATCAATATCACAATTTCCACCACTTTTTGCTGCAGCAACATGTTTCTCCTGTTGATAGGAACCCTTCACATCTTTCTTGATTGCTTCCCATTCTAAAGCCATTTGTAGAGGCATCATCAAATGTCTCAGAGTTTGAATGGGGAATCTTTAATTCCATCTCTCTTTTGTATAGACCCTGAATAAACTGATCCATTGTTCATCCCTCACTTGACTTCCTACCTTATTATATGATTTCTGATCCAAACCTTTCAATGCATTTGCAAATTCCTGAAGTGATTCTCCATCACATTGTTTTCTTATCAAGAATTCAGATTTAAAACTTTCTGGTTCAGAGTGCACAGTTTCAAAGTATCTCGATGTAAGCTGCCAAAATCTACCCCCCTTCAGAGTATACCTGGGTAGATTCTGGTAGCTCCCAGAATCTACCCACCTTTCCCAGAATCTACTCCCCTGGGGGTATAATCTGGGAGTCCCCAGAATCTACCCTGGTGTAGATAATAATAAATTGTTATCGAATCCAAAAATTCAAAATGTTGTTTTATACATGCAAAGAAGAAGTAAATATTGTTTAAACTTATAAAAAATATCTCACAAGTTACATTGACTTTAACTCATTGTAGTCATCATCAATTTGTAAGTTCGAAAGTTGGTTTTGAGAATTGTGTGAGGAAATCTTACACTCATGTTATTGAATTAGCTTTAATATGCTTTGTGAATAGACCTAACTACTTTTTATTGCATATAAAATCATTTTGAAACCAATAATAAGAATGCACTTGTGTCTGTAAGTACCTTTGTTTGGGGAGGCATGTATCACAGTATCAAGAATATATTCTGACTATAGAAGACATCACATCATTAAAACCATCTAATTATTTGTCCATTTACATTCTAATTCTTCTAAATATAGCCAGATGGGTGTAATAAATTTCATGAAGCATTTGTCATTGACTTAGTCAGACTTTTTATATTATTATCCATAACAAACAGAGAAAACTAACATAATATATGAGAGCAATTTATTCTGAAAACCAATATCCATTGATTCCATGAATTATTTCAATGTCACTGGACATTTATTACTACGTTAAATTGGAATCGTAAAACTATTTAAATATCTGGTTGTTATATGTTCTGGGGTAAGTTATGTAGATAGCTACAACGTATATATGTACATGTAGCATTATGCATACAGGTAAATATCATTTCATGTGGCTAATGAAATCTCTACTGGATATTTGGGACGTCGTTGATTAGTGGCCTTTATAAGCAATCAGTTGATCAAGGTAATAATTGATATAAACGGTTATAATGTCTTTGACTGCATAGATTAATCAATCACAACAGCCAATCCTTATAAAATGTTTGAGTATCAATGCCCCTACAAGTCATTAGAAATAGTTACCGAAATGCTCTGACAGTTCTAATTACCATGTGAAGAAGGGAAAGTGACTTCATAATTCCCATTAACGAAAACTGTCAATAAAATCTATGGGAGACACCCCAAGTAACTTAAGTTACCATGATTTATTCATTTTTATGTTTACTACAATTTGAAGTACTTTAGTGCTATTTTTTCAGAGGAAAGGACATACACACAAGCATTCTATTGTTTCTGTGTGTGAATGCACGTAATGCTTGGCTTCTCAGTTCTGAGAGCTTCATAAATCTTCACACAGGTGGTATATCTGAATTTGTTACGTGTATATGCAAGCACACGTATAGGATTGGAAAACACTTGCTATTTGTTAGTCTTTAACAACTCAAATCACTCAAACAAGTTTGTATTGTGCATTCACTATCATATCCTTGGATACCCCTTTTGCACAGACCATCTGTTAACTTTATCATTCCTTGTATATCATAAAACACTTTAACTCTAACATAATAGCATTTCAGGGCATAACCATCATCTAATACACAATATTTGGGTTCTATTTCCTGTATGGTCTGGAGATTGATTTTATTAGTCTTTGAATCTTATGTCTTGTGCATAGGAACGTCAGCTGATGTGAGGGACTGGACAGTCAGTGGATCTACCAATTAGCTTACGTAAATTGTCAGAAATATCACATTTATCAAATAAGAGTACTGTATTTGTTAATGAAGTTTTAACAATTAGTTTTGTGAACAAGACGGTTAAATGGCAGTTGTAACAGGCAAAAGTTTACAGTAGCTGTAACAGACAGATGGACAGCCATTGTCAATGAGAGTTACGTGCATCTATGGGTTATTTTAATGCCACAGGCATTGTTGAGCGTTACTATACTTTGAGGATTTCTGTGGACAGTGATGGACATAATTCAGAATTCTTCCTCACTGACACCGAAGCAAAGGTATTTGTGTACCAATTAGAAAACTCTTACTGATAGAGTGGGAAAGTGGGGTGGTGCCAGGTAACATGATGACACACAGAGTCAACTTTTTCCTGTTTGGCCCTGCTTTCAAATTCTTTAGGATTCAGTTTAAGCCTTTCTTAAGCAGCTTTCTCGAGCTTAACAAC
Organism: Haliotis cracherodii; assembly: GCF_022045235.1. Classification (NCBI taxonomy): domain Eukaryota; kingdom Metazoa; phylum Mollusca; class Gastropoda; order Lepetellida; family Haliotidae; genus Haliotis; species Haliotis cracherodii. The sequence continues at coordinate 50,606,229 of NW_027266297.1, read as the reverse complement.
ACTCGTTTCAACCTGGCGACTTCCATTTCAGACTACGCTTGAAAAATATGTTGACACAGTTCTGGATTAAAGTTTTGAAACCTGAACAAACGAACATTCGGGAAGGTCTGATATATGGTTGTATGGCAGTGCTTCCCACGTACTGTGCAACGCCTCAAATGTTTATCCCATGGATGCGAGAGATAGACGATAATTTTGTGGAATCAGTCGTACTGGCCGTAACTGTCATTCAGAATACTGTGATAGCGACTGATTTACGACACCCATTGTCTGAATAATATTTAATTGCAAAGGCTCATTACCCTGGAGCCATGACATCTATATGCCTTGAAACACTTAGTTGCTATTATTTATAAGATGCTAATCATAATTGTTAATCCCCATTTTTGTGTACATTGACCATCTGCCATCCTGCTGATGAATTACTGTTTACATTTATATTTATTACTTACTAAATGACAAGTGACCTTGGCTATATAAGCCTTGGTCCAGAGAGATTGAAGAAAGGAGAAAAGAAAGGTTTTACCCTTAGCCTAACTAGGGTTAGGCTGGGTGCTCCAGGGCACCAATTAAGACAACAACCACTACCACCATGTGCTGACTTGGCACATAGTGTCTTCTGTATGTATATATCTACATGTATAAAGTCAAACTGTATATACCGCAAGTCATCATCTCCAAGTTGTCACTTCCTACTGACAACCATACGTCGGCCCCTTGCATATACGTGTATGCAAATTATTCATTAATCAACGTCAGACCACACGCGTTGTTAAACATTTATTTAAGTAAATCTATAATAATAATAATAATAATAATAATAATAGATCCACATCAAGTGCTTTTATGAGTTATCATGGTGTAATATTTATACATCCTTTCATATAATTATAGTTTAGCAAGTAATACTTATCATCAGGTAAAATGCATATATAAAATATGAGTAGTTTCAGTTATAGCTTTTTAGATAGACGCTAGCCTAAGGTAATGGGAGTGCATCTCCTAGACATACTATTCAATAAAAAAAGCGTTATGTCTACATAGTTTAATAGATTTGAAGCTTTTAGATAAATGCTAGCCTAAGGTATCAAGATCCCATCTCCCAGACAAAAGATATGTCTACATAGTCTTATAGACTACCTTACTTACTTACTTACTTTGGAGATTTAACATGCGCTTTCCGACTAATGCATATTTCGCACAGGGGCCCGGCCAGGCCATTTAATGTGTTTCCGAAAGGGGCGAAAGTGGTGTGTGCAACCCAAGAGGGGGCTTTAGGGGTTGCTTATATAGAATTTGGGAATTTTGAGATTTGGAATAGATGCCGATGGGGTTGGGGAGGAGAACTAAGGGAGCTGGGTGTTGTTGTTGCATTAAGTGTCTTCTGCCTAGGCAATTTCGGCTGACCTGTCCCTCTTAGGGACTCATGTGTGTGAGAAGGGTACACATATCTGTTCTGAGTTCAGTGTTCACATAATTACTGTTTTTGTATTGATATGATTTCTATTTTCTTATATTGATATGATTTCATTTTTATCCTTGGCTGCTCTGTTTATATACGTTCGAGAAGCTGTCCATCTCTCAGAAATAGAGTTAGTTTGGCCTTCGCTATTGCATCTCTTGGCTTTAGGAGATCTATGACAGATAGCGGATCTAACTGCAATTCTTGTTTTAGCCTAGCCCGGGCTGGGGCATGGTCTTGACATTTTAGTAACACGTGATCAATGGTTTCAGTCTGATTGCAAGATGAACAAACCTTGTCATAGTGCTTTTTGTGACCAAGTCTGAGGCGTGAGATTTCAATTTTCCTTTCATTTGAGTATGAGTTTGGCTTTTGTTGGACCTTGGGTTGAATTTTGTATAGCCATCTGCCGATCTTACTTGCGTCCCATTGGGCTTGCCATCTTTCTGCTATGGAGGCTTTGATTTTGCTTTTTATCTCTAGTTTACTAAAGGGAATAGGCTGTATATCCGCTTTGTCTAGAGCTAGCTTCGCCAGTGAGTCTGCTTTTTCATTTCCATGAATATCTATGTGAGAGGGGATCCAACACAGCTCCACCTGTTGCCCTTGGTCCGATAGTTTTGTATATTCGTATAGAATATTGTTGACTGTGTTTGGCCTGGAGTTTGAGTTTCTGCCACTGATGGCTTGAAGTGCACTTCTGAAGCGAGTCTGATAGGATGACTGTCTTTGTTTCCGGAAGTTCTGGTACGAGTTTGAGTGCATGATGAATTGCCTCCAATTCAGCCGTGAATACTGACTGACCATCAGGCAAGCGAACTGAATGTGCTTGGGGTTTGGAGCTGTGGAGTGGATCCCGTAACCAGCACTGTTGTTGATAGGATTCTTGGATCCATCAGTGTATATATGGGCCCAGCTGTCCCAGGTAGTTTGAATTTTAGTGATAGCTACTGATCATAGTAGGGTTGGGTTTTCTCCTTTAGTGACTTCTGATGTTAAAGCAGTGTCAACTTTGGGAGTTTTTAAAGTCCAGGGAGGGTGTAACCCTTTGTAGTGACTTTCTGGAGGCTGAATGTCATCGCAATTGTGACTTCGAATGAGTTCACGTACTAATATCCCAGATGGCTTTAGTAAGGGATTTTTTCGAGCTAGGGCTTCATCTCGAGTGTTTTTGTCTTGCCATATCTTTTTAACCAAAGGGTTTGATGTTCGTCCCCAGAACAATAATATTGCCTGCTCTCTTCTTAGTTTCAATGGGAGTTCTCCCGTTTCTACTTGTAGTGCTTCTAGTGAGGTGCCTGTTGCTGCACCTATGGCCAGCATTAGGGCTTTGTATTGTATTCTGTCTAGGCGCCTCAAGACAGTATGCTGAATGAAAAGCCTCACAACCATAGTCAATTTTGTTTCTGATAAAAGATTTGTAGAGGTCCAGCTGAGTGTCCCTGAAATTGACCGTAATTTGCCTTTTTGACATCTGTTTTCCACATATTCTATATGTTTGTGCCAAGTGAGGTATTGATCAAGTATCACCCTAAGAAATATTGCAGCTTTTTCGAATTTGATAAGTTTGCCTTTTATGGAGACACGGGATATCATAGCATCTTTCCCCCGGTGTTTGAATAGAACTCCCAACAGTTTTTTCACTTGAAAGGGTGAACCCCCATTTATTGCACCATTGATATACTCCGTCCAGGGCAGACTGGAGTTTTTTTCTGATTTGTGAAATATCTCTGTGCTTTACCCATATTACTCCGTCATCAGCAAATTTAGAAGTTTAGGTAGGAGAGTTGACATGGTCAAAAAGATCATTGATCATGATATTAAACAGGGTTGGGCTTATAATGCTGCCTTGTGGCGTGCCATTGTCCAGTGCCATAGGATCAGATCGATTGTTCCCTATTTTAACTGATAGCGACCTGTCTTGCAGGAAGCTGTCTATGAAGTTTGCCATGTTCCCTTCTTCTCCATTTTGTGCTAGTTTTGAGAGGAGTCCGTCATGCCATACCATGTCAAAGGCTTTGCTGAAGTCAAGAAATACTGCGGCTAGTAATTGTCTGTTTAATTGAGCTTTTTGTATTTCATTTTCCAGTCTTAGAATATGATCTAGACTCGAGTGTCCCTTCCTGAAGCCACTTTGGTCAGGTTTTATGTGGTTGCCAGTTTCAAGGTGATGCATGAGCCTTTCTGTAACCATGGCTTCCATGGCTTTGCACATGTTTGAGGTGAGTGAGATCGGTCGATAAGAGTTTGGTAGGGCTTCGTCTTTCCCTTGCTTTAGCAGCGGGATAACTGCAGCATGTTTCCATGCTTTTGGGATTTCTCCTTTGGACCATATCGTGTTATACAACTCAGTGAGTAAACCTTTGGTTTGATCAGGTAGGTTTTTCAATATCTCGTAGCTGGTTGTGTCAAGACTAGGTGCTGTGCCTTTTCTATGTTGTATCACATCATCAAACTCTGTCACGGTAAATGGTATATTGTATACCAGATGCTTGCTTTGCGGACGTTTTGAGATCTTAGGCATAAGCATTTTTTCATGTTTGAATTCTTTGCTGCAATTAGTGTTGCTGCTGACAGATGAGAAGTGCTCAGCTAGAATGTTGGCCTTTTCTTTGACTGTATGGGCGTTGGCTAACTTGGGAATTTTTGTGGGTTTACGCTTACCCCTGATTGCGTGTGTTTTGCTCCAGACTGTTTTAGGATTTGTTTTCTCATTTAGAGATTTGCAGAAGGTCTGCCATGACTCTTTTTTAGAATTGTCAATGTGTTGTCTTACTTTCGTCCTGGCTGCTCGGACTTGGGCAAAGGCTGATTTATCCCTTTTTTACCTATTTAGGGCTTTCTTTCTCACGCTCCTAGCTTTTGCTATTTCCCTGTTCCACCATGGTACAGGAGTTTTGACAGTTTTGTGGTCTTTTTTTTAAATTGATTTTTCAGCTGCGGCAAAAATTGCTGAGGTGAGATTTTGGCAAAAAAGATCAGGATCATCCGAGGCAATTTCTTAGGACTTGAATGATATACATTCCTTCCTGAATTTAGGCCAATTAGCCTTTGCATAGTCCCATGTTGGCTGAGGATTGGGCTGTTCCTCTAATTGTGGTGGGCTACCTATGTAGGTGAGTATAGGAAGGTGATCGCTTCCCCAAGTGTCAGTAGTTTCAGTTATAGCTTTTTAGATAGATGCTAGCCTAAGGTAATGGGAGCGCATCTCCTAGACATACAATTCAATAAAACAAGAGTTATGTCTACATAGTTTAATAGATTTGAAGCTTTTAGATAAATGCCTAAGGTATCAAGATCCCATCTCCCAGACAAAAGATATGTCTACATAGTCTTATAGACTACCTTACTTACTTACTTACTTTGGAGATTTAACATGCGCTTTCCGACTGATGCGTATTTCGCACAGGGGCCCGGCCAGGCCATTTAATGTGTTTCCGAAAGGGGCAAAAGTGGTGTGTGCAACCCAAGAGGGGGCTTTAGGGGTTGCTTATATAGAATTTGGGAATTTTGAGATTTGGAATAGATGCCGATGGGGTTGGGGAGGAGAACTAAGGAAGCTGGGTATGGTGGATATTTGTTTGTTTATGTGATTTTGATTTAGTGCATTATTGTGTTTTTAGATGCGTTTTATTAGGTCCGTTTTGATTAAGAATACGTCTAAGGCCTTGAAGTTTTCTAGTTTATTTTGTGGGTTTAGTATTGCTTCTAGAGTGAGAGCCTTGTTTAGATTGAGGGTGGTTTGTAATGCCGTTCGATGTGTGAGGTAGTGTGTGCAGTGGATGAGTGCGTGTTCTGGGGTTTCTAGTTTTGCAGTGTGGGCAGTTACCTGTAGTGTGTTTTTTTATTTTTTTAGGTGGTTATTTAGGTTGGTGTGTCTTGTTTGGAGTTTAGTGATTACTCTGTTTTTTTTGATGGATGGAGGAGTTTTGGTTGGGTTAGTTGTTTGCTGAGTACTTTTTTGATTTGGCTATTTGAGTTTAGATAAAGGTTATGCCATTTTTTGGTGATTTTTTGCTTGTTTACACTTTTAATTTCTGATTTTGAGATGGGTAAGTTTAAGCTTATTTCTGGGATTTTGAGGGATAGCTTAGCTGCTTTTTTGGAAGGTTATTTGTTTGCCTGCCTTAGTTAGAGCTTTTAAGTATTTGATTTATTAATTTAGGTCGGTTTTGGGTATTTTTGTTTTGGAGGGCTTGCAGTCCACTTAGGGAGTCGGTAAGTATTAGGATTTTTTTGTGGTTTTTGGATTCTTGATTATGGAGGGCTGAGGCCATTCCCATTAGTTCTGCCGTGAATATTGATTGGTTATTTGGGAGTCGGAAGGATTGTGTGGTTTTAGTTGGTTGTGTGGTATGGACTCCGAAACCTGTGTGTTTGGAGGTCGGATCTGAGGATCCGTCCGTGTAAATGTGACACCAATTTGGCCAATTTTCGTGTATGTATGCTAGTGTGGTGGTTTTGGGTTGGTTTGTTTATTAATTTGGCTAGCTAGTGTTGTGTCTATTTTGGGTATTTTAAGTTTAGGGGTGAAGATATTTGATTGTTTGCAGTTTTGTTTAAGATTTTTAATTTTGTGTTTATTTAGGTAGTTTGTTATTCTTTGGGATATTGGGGTAAGTAAGGGGTGTTTACAAGCTAGAGCTTGGTTTTTGGGGCTGATGTTTTGGTTTATTAAGTTTTGGATGAGAGGGTTTGATTGGGACGCGGCCCAGAAATTTAAGCTTAGCTGTTCCCTGCGTAGACTTAGTGGCATTTCTCCTGTTAAGGCCTGAAGTGAAGTGTAGGAGGTGCCATGTTGGGTGGGTGTAATTAGTTTGAGAGCCTGATATTGTATTGAGTCAAGTTTTTTAGATAGAGAGTTGTTTGTAATTAGGGTGCTGTATATGGCGCAGCCGTAGTCTAGTTTTGATCTAATTAGTGATATGTAGAGAGAGGGGAGGGTATCTTTGGAGGCTCCCCAGTTAGAGCCAGTTAGGCATCTTAGGGTGTTAAGGTCTTTACTGCATTTAGTTGTTAGGTTTTGGATGTGAGCATCCCAGGTGAGATGTTCATCGAAAATAAGTCCTAAGAATTTGGTTTGTTTTTGAAATTTGATTGTTTGATTGTTTAGCTGGAGGATTGGGGAGACGGGTTTCATGTTTTTATGTTTGAATACTATTCCTGTTGTTTTTTTCTGAGTTAAGCTGAGTTGTCAGCCCATTGTTGTATTTTATTAAGAGATTTTTGGAGTAAATTTTGGGCCATTTTAATGCTTTTAGTGCGGATCCAGATGGCTCCATCATCCGCAAATTTTGATGTGTTTACTTTAGGGGATAGGCCCTCGAATAGATCGTTTATCATTATATTGAAGAGGGTGGGGCTGAGTATACTACCCTGGGGAGTGCCATTTTCTAGGGGACATTGGTCCGAGAGTGTTTGGTCTATACCCACGGTTATTTTATGATTGTTTAGGAAGTCCTGGATGTAGTTTATTATCTGACCTTTGAGTCCTATTTTTTTAAGTTTTTGTATTAGCCCGTCGTGCCATACCATGTCGAAAGCTTTAGAGAAGTCTAAGAAGATGCCTTTGGTATATTGTTTATTTAGTTGTCCTGTCTTAATATCTTGCTCTAGTCGGGCGAGGTTATCTAGGGTTCAGCGGCCAGGAGTGAAACCGCTTTGATCTGGGTTTATGATGTTATTTTGGGTTAGGTAATGTTGTAATCTATTTTTAGCCATTAATTCCATTACTTTACATAAGTTTGAAGTTAGGGATATTGGCCTATATGAGTTAGCTTGATTAGCTGGTTTATTAGGTTTAGGGATTGGTATGACTAGGGCCTGTTTCCAGGGAGTAGGAACCTGTCCGTTTAGGTAGATGAGATTGTATAGTTTAAGTAGTGCCTGGATTAGTTTTAGGGGGAGTTTTTAATTATTTGGTGAGAAGTTAGGTCTAATCCTGGGGCTGTGCCCTTTTTCCTGTTTTGGATTATGTAGAGGAGCTCCTCCATTGTGTAGGGTTGGTTTATTTCTAGATTGTTATTGTTTGATTCTTTTGTGGGTTTGTTTTCTGTTTCAAGTTTATCTTTGAACTTTTGGCTGAAGTTGGTGTGACTGCTAACGGACGAAAAGTGGTTGGCAAGATTATTTGCTTTTTGGGCGGGGTTGGTTGAGTTGTTAATGTTAGGGGTTTTTTTTGTGTCGTTTTAAGCCTCTAATGGCGTGGATTTTGCGCCAGACCGTTCTGGCATCTGTACAGTTATTTATACCTTCGCAGAATTTTTTCCAGTCTCTACTTTTGGCTATTTGGACTAGTTTTTGAACCTGGTGGTTAAGTTCGTGGGCTATGTTTAGATGTTTGTAGTCGCGTTTTGCTTTATTGAAGGCTGATTTACGTTTTCATCTAGTCTGTTCTATTTCCTCATTCCACCATGGTACCGTCGATTTGCCTGTCTTAGATGTTTTGAAGGGGATGGAGGTTTTGGCTGCGTTTATTATATAGTCTTACAATAGGTTTCTGGATCATTATTTTCTATTTTGTTTAAGTTAGCTTCGTTGCAGATATCTTGGAATTGGTCCCAGTTAGCTTTATTGTAATGGAATTTTGGTTCTTGGTTTTCTGTGTGGATTGGTACGTTTGTATTTCCTATGGTTATGTTTATGGGGAAGTGGTCACTACCTAGCAGGACGTCGTGCACTTCCCAATGAGTACTTTGAGCTAGATCTGCGGTGCATATGGTTAGGTCGATAGCCGTCATTTTTGGGTTTATCTTATCATACCTCGTGGGTTGGTTGCTATTTAGGAGTACTAGGTCGTTGCTATCCATTCGGAGATTAATTTGCCATGATTATCTATTTTATCATCTATTCTCCATGTAGGATGGTGAGCGTTAAAGTCTCCTAGGAATATTGTAGATTTATCGCTTATTTGGAGTAGTTTGTTTAGATCCTCAGGTTGGACATTTTGTTCCGCCCAGTGGTAAATATTTATGATGTTTATGTTTTGGTTATTTAATGTGATTTTAATGCAGTTGGCTTCTAGGTTTGGCGTGTCTATTTTTATTTCTTCGTAATTTATATCTTCCCTGATAAATATGATTAGGCCTCCTGCGGCTCTTCTTGTTTTGGGTTTGGCTCTGTCAGTTCTAGTTAGGTAGTGTGAATTTGGATTTTTTTGAGAATTTGGTTTCCAGGATACAAGCAATGTGAGGGCCTTCATTTAGTTTAGATTTAGTTTTTAGATCATGGCCGTGGGAGGTGAGTCCGTTGGCGTTCCACTGAAAAATATTTAGTCCTTCCATTATTGGGTTCGGGTGATTGGTGATTTATTTTTTATTTTTTATTTTATTCGATGAGTTCTTTAAGATGGAGGTTAAAGAGGAAGAAGGGAAGATTGGTTAATTTTAGATTGAAAGCTACTTTGTGGAAGGATTTCATGCTAGCTTTTGGTGAGTTTTGACTATGCATGTATGCTAGGAGTAAGGTGAGGTTATTTAGGTTTTGGGTGGTGGCTGGTTGGGAAGTTTGGTTTGTTTTAGTTGGAGTAGTGTCTATTGTTTCCTCAGTAGTGGAGAAATCTTCGTCATCTGTTAGATTAGGTTTAGCTGTTTGGGTTTCCATGGGGGAGGCATGTGATGTGGAGGGTTGTGTAGGTGTTTGCGGGATGGGTGTAGCTGATGATTTCTTAGTGTTTGTGTTTTGTTGTTGTGCTTGCTTGTGGGGGAGAGTTGTTGCCATGTGGGCTGTGGGTGGTTGGATGAGGGTCGTGTTGTGGCGGTCGTTTTGTGGTTTTGTGGTTTGTTTTGCATGCGGGGGTTGATGTTTTAGCCATGTGAGATGTGGGAGGGTTCGTGGTTGGTTGAGTGGCTGCTTGTGTGTGTGAGGTGGGTGCGGTTTCTCGGTAGGGGCCCCAGACAGAGCTGTCAGTTATGGGTGTGGTGTTTGTTTGTGGGATGGTGTTTGTTTGTTTGTGGTGTAGGGAGGAGTGGTTTGGATGCGGGTGAAGCAAATTTTCGTGTTTGGATTTTAGCCGTGTCTATGTTTATGTGTTTGTTGGCCTGCTGGGTAAATGTGTGTCTGTGTGGGCATTGGTTTGAAAGTGAAGTGTGTTGGATGGATTTTCAGTGGATGCACCAGGGTGTGCATGTGCCTGGGCAGTCTGTTTGTGCGCATTTTTTACATTTAGTTTTACGGTATGTGCATTGGGAGGCAGTGTGGTCGTATTTGAGGCACTTTGAACATTGCTTAACCTGCTTTAGATAGGGTTTGACTTCTAAGTTGGTGTGGGCTCAGAAGGATATGTGTTTGGGGGCTTCAGGGAATTTAGCGGGTTTTTTTAAGTTGATTATGACAATGGAGGTATGGACCGTTTTTCCGTTTCTAGTTGAGGTTATTTGACGCGTGCTGGTGATTAGGGGTTGAGGGTTTTGGTCTTGGTTTATGTTAGCTTCTAGAGAGTATAATTGTAAGACCTCAGTTGTTTCCCTTGGGTTAACCCTAATTACGCCTCGTGTATATTGTTGCCAATTAGGTGTTTGTTTGATTACTGTGACGTGGAATATTTGAGTTATTTTATTTGCTGCGTTGTAAGATTCTCGGTTAGGGAAGATTATCTGATATCCTTTATTGGCTTTTTTAATATTGTTGTAATTTATTTTTTCTCTTTTAAACCAAAGTCCTATTTTATCTGCCGAAAGTTCTAGTGAGAGAGTGATGCCTGAGCCTGCTGAGAAGAAGTAGAGGGCGAAGGTGATGATGTAGGCGGCCGGAGATGGTGTAGGCGATGGAGGTGGAGTGGAGGTGTCAAGTTTGCGCTTTTTAGTGTTTGCGTTATGAGGTAGGGAGTCGGCTGGTTTGGTGGGTTTGGTATGTACCGTGTTTTCGCCATACTCGGTAGGCACGATGTTTTGAAGTGACCTCCCAGAAGTGTTATGTGCTTCCGCGGGCGTGGGTGAATCAGGAGCTGGGATGTTTGCAAGTGTGTCTCTGCATGTGTCAGTCATGTTGTTTTCGGTGTTTGAGTGTTTGTAGGCGTGAGTTGTAGTGAGTGGTAATGGGGTGGAAGCTGGGAGGGTTGTTTTGGGAGGTGAGTATATTACAGCGGGGTTTGTTGGTTTCTACAGCGGGGTTTGTTGGTTTCTGTGGATGAGTTGTGTTTAGGTGGTAGAGGTGGGCTTGGGTATTAAGTTTTGGTGTTGTTTTGCGTTTTTGTGTTGTGTAGAGGGTGTTGTTTTTAGAGGTTTTAAGGTTTTAACTTATTTGAAAGGTGGCTTGGGTGTGAGTGTTGTTTGTGTGGAGTAAGCTTTGTATTGAAGGATGGATGAGTGAGATATTTAGTCGAAGGAGTGGAGGTATGTATTTAAAGAGGTGAGTGGTGGGCGTGGGTGGTGAGTAGAAATGAGTGCGAGTTGTGTTAAGGAGATGGGGGAGGATAAGAGTTTGAGGTGAAGGGGTGTGTTTGAGTGTTGTTGTTTTTAAAGATTTAGGGGTTTTGTGATTAATTCGGTGAGAGTGATTTTAAGAGTATGTGATTAATTCAGTGAGAGTGATTTTAAGAGTATGTGAATAAGGATGAAAGGATAACGTGATAATTACCGATGGTAAGTAAGTAAGTAAGTAATTACCGATGGTGGAGTTCTCCTTGGCTGGCTAACAGGCAATGCTCTGTGCTGGCGTGGGAGGTGTTGCTCGCTTGAAGTACAAACTGCAACTGAACTTCCTACTTACTGACTTACTTACTTTGGAGATTTAACGTGCGCTTTCCGACTGATGCGTATTTCGCATGCCATTTATTGTGTTTCCGAAGGGGCGAAAGTGGTGTGTGCAATCCAAGAGGGGGCTTTAGGGGTTGCTTATATAGAATGTGGGAATTTTGAGATTTGGAATAGATGCTGATGGGGTTGGGGAGGAGAACTAAGGGAGCTGGGTATGGTGGATGTTTGTTTGTTTATGTGATTTTGATTTGGTAGATTATTGTGTTTTTAGATGTGTTTTATTAGTTTGGGGAGGAGAACTAAGGGAGCTGGGTATGGTGGATGTTTGTTTATTTATGTGATTTTGATTTGGTAGGTTATTATGTTTTTAGATGCGTTTTATTAGGTCCGTTTTGATTAAGAATACGCCTAAGGCCTTGAAGTTTTCTAGTTTATTTTGTGGGTTTAGTATTGCTTCTAGAGTGAGAGCCTTGTTTAGATTGAGGGTGGTTTGTAATGCGGTTCGATGTGTGAGGTAGTGTGTGCAGTGGATGAGTGCGTGTTCTGGGGTTTCTGGTTGTTTGCAATGTGGGCAGTTACCTGTAGTGTGTTTTTTTATTTTTTTTAGGTGGTTATTTAGGTTGGTGTGTCCTGTTTGGAGTTTATTGATTACTCTGTCGATTTTTTTTGATGGATGGAGAATTTTTGGTTGGGTTAGTGGTTTGCTGAGCACTTTTTTTGATTTGGCTATTTGAGTTTAGATAAAGGTTATGCCATTTTTTGGTGATTTTTTGCTTGTTTGCACTTTTAATTTCTGATTTTGAGATGGGTAAGTTTAAGCTTATTTCTGGGATTTTGAGGGATAGCTTAGCTGCTTTTTTGGAAGGTTATTTGTTTGCCTGCCTTAGTTAGAGCTTTTAAGTATTTGATTTATTAATTTAGGTCGGTTTTGGGTATTTTTGTTTTGGAGGGCTTGCAGTCCACTTAGGGAGTCGGTAAGTATTAGGATTTTTTTGTGGTTTTTGGATTCTTGATTATGGAGGGCTGAGGCCATTCCCATTAGTTCTGCCGTGAATATTGATTGGTTATTTGGGAGTCGGAAGGATTGTGTGGTTTTAGTTGGTTTTGTGGTATGGACTCCGAAACCTGTGTGTTTGGAGGTCGGATCTGAGGATCCGTCCGTGTAAATGTGACACCAATTTGGCCAATTTTCGTGTATGTATGCTAGTGTGGTAGTTTCAGCTATGTTTGGGTCAGTTTGTTTATTTATTTGGCTAGCTAGTGTTGTGTCTATTTTGGGTATTGTAAGTTTAGGGATGAAGATATTTGATTGTTTGCATTTTTGTTTAAGATTTTTAATTTGGTGTTCATTTAGGTAGTTTGTTATTCTTTGGGATATTGGGGTAAGTAAGGGGTGTTTACGAGCTAGAGCTTGGTTTTTAGGGCTGATGTTTTGGTTTATTAAGTTTTGGATGAGAGGGTTTGATTGGGACGCGGCCCAGAAATTTAAGCTTAGCTGTTCCCTGCGTAGACTTAGTGGCATTTCTCCTGTTAAGGCCTGAAGTGAAGTGTAGGAGGTGCCATGTTGGGTGCGTGTAATTAGTTTGAGAGCCTGATATTGTATTGAGTCAAGTTTTTTAGATAGAGAGTTGTTTGTAATTAGGGTGCTGTATATGGCGCAGCCGTAGTCTAGTTTTGATCTAATTAGTGATATGTAGAGAGAGAGGAGAGTATCTTTGGAGGCTCCCCAGTTAGAGCCAGTAAGGCATCTTAGGGAGTTTAGGACTTTACTGCATTTAGTTGTTAGGTTTTGGATGTGGGCATCCCAGGTGAGATGTTCATCGAAAATAAGTCCTAAGAATTTGGTTTGTTTTTGAAATTTGATTGTTTGATTGTTTAGCTGGAGGATTGGGGAGACGGGTTTCATGTTTTTATGTTTGAATACTATTCCTGTTGTTTTTTTCTGAGTTAAGCTGAGTTGTCAGCCCATTGTTGTATTTTATTAAGAGATTTTTGGAGTAAATTTTGGGCCATTTTAATGCTTTTAGTGCGGATCCAGATGGCTCCATCATCCGTGAATTTTGATGTGTTTACTTTAGGGGATAGGCCCTCGAATAGATCGTTTATCATTATATTGAAGAGGGTGGGGCTGAGGATACTGCCCTGTGGAGTGCCATTTTCTAGGGGACATTGGTCCGATAGAGTTTGGTCTATACCCACGGTTATTTTACAATTGTTTAGGAAGTCCTGGATGTAGTTTATAATCTGACCTTTGAGTTCTATTTTTTAAAGTTTTTGTATTAGCCCGTCGTGCCATACCATGTCGAAAGCTTTAGAGAAGTCTAAGAGGATGCCTTTGGTATATTGTTTATTTAGTTGTCCTGTCTTAATATCTTGCTCTAGTCGGGCGAGGTTATCTAGGGTTCAGCGGCCAGGAGTGAAACCGCTTTGATCTGGGTTTATGATGTTATTTTGGGTTAAGTAATGTTGTAATCTATTTTTAGCCATTGATTCCATTACTTTACATAAGTTTGAAGTTAGGGATATTGGCCTATATGAGTTAGCTTGATTAGCTGGTTTATTAGGTTTAGGGATTGGTATGACTAGGGCCTGTTTCCAAGGAGTAGGAACCTGTCCGTTTAGGTAGATGAGATTGTATAGTTTGAGTAGTGCCTGGAGTAGTTTTAGGGGGAGTTTTTTAATTATTTGGTAAGAGGTTAGGTCTAATCCTGGAGCTGTGCCCTTTTTCCTGTTTTGGATTACGTAGAGGAGCTCCTCCATTGTGTAGGGTTGATTTATTTCTAGATTGTTATTGTTTGATTCTTTTGTGGGTTTGTTTTCTGTTTTATGTTTATCTTGGAATGTTTGGCTGAAGTTGCTGTTACTGCTAACGGCCGAAAAGTGGTTGGCGAGATTATTTGCTTGTTGGGCGGGGTTGGTTGAGTTGTTAATGTTAGGTTTTTTTTTATGTCGTTTTAAGCCTCTAATGGCGTGGATTTTGCGCCAGACCGTTCTGGCATCTGTACAGTTATTTATACCTTCGCAGAATTTTTTCCAGTCTCTACTTTTGGCTATTTGGACTAGTTTTTGAACCTGGTGGTTAAGTTCGTGGGCTATGTTTAGATGTTTGTAGTCGCGTTTTGCTTTATTGAAGGCTGATTTACGTTTTCATCTAGTGCAGGCACTTCTTCCGGACTGATATTTATACTTACTTATATGTGGTATACCATGGATTTGGGTAAGGTTAGGTTGTGTTGAGCAACCATATCAGGGATTAACATCTATGTGAATGTTATGATAAGGTTTGGTGGAGACAATGTTATTTTAGGGTTATGTATATATAGTTGGATTATGGGGATTAAGGTTTATTTACATTGATACTTAGACACCCAAATTAAGTCATAGCTTACATGGCATTTAGATGAACATTATTTCAATAGAGATAATTATTGAATGTTTTGATTTATGTGACGAAAGTATTCATGGTTTAATATTTAGGTGATTTAGAACATTTCAATGATATTGTATTTTGATATTTTATGTATTAAAGTATATTTCATGAATAACTACTATTAAAGGTTTTCGAACAGGTTTTTTTAGTATATAGCATCATTACAAAACTCGCTATTTTGTTTCATGTACACTCAGATATTGCATGAAGAATGAAAGCAATTTATTGCTCAAAAAGACATACCTAAAGTAAGTTAAATCAAGAGTTGCAGAGCAGCTGTCACGCACACATTTTGGCAATATATATTGAACCGCAAAAGAAACATCACCAGGGATAGATACATGAGAAACCCTATTTGTCCAAACACTGTAAGCATACTTTGAGACATATTAAAAAGATGAAACTTGGCAAAACTGATCATCAAGGTTGAAATTAAAGTGTCAAATGTTTTTAAAGTGAAAAAACAACACAAGTCTCTGAGAAAATGGCATCACAAGTCACTATTTTGTGTGTCTGCCATGTGCATTGATGACTGCCATACAACGTCAATACATGGAATGGATGAGGCGGTTGATGAAGGGCACTTGAGCCCACACTCTGAGGAATGCCTGACACAGTTCAGCTGCAGCTGTCGGCCTTGGTCAGAAGTCATTCAGCCGTTTTTGAATCTCATCCCACAGGTGCTTAATGGCATTTAAATCGGGACTGAGGGCAGGCCACTGCATGGTTCTGATGCCATTCTGCTGGAGGAAGTCTCTTGTTGCTCTCGCAGTGTGGGCAAGGGCGTTATCATGCTGGTTACGACGACGTGCCAAATGATGTATGGCGTATGGTCTCGAGACTTGATCAATGTACCAAGCTTCTGTGACACCATTGCCTTTCATGGACCGATGTTTTGGAAGACCACAGGGCAGACCAGCTGTGCAAGACCAATTTCACCCCACACAATGATGCGCGGACCACCCCATCCCAAAAAGACAAGCATTCGAATAATGTTCCCCATGGCTTCGCCAGACTCTCTCTCTGCCATCTGCTGTTGAGATACAGTAACAGTTCTGGTTTGAGGAGAGGACTCTTCTGCACTGCTGGTGGCGCCAATACTGGTGCTGTGTTGCTCACTGAAGACGGTCCCGACGATGATATGGTGTCAGAATGGGTCCTGTGGCCTGTGACAGTGGAAGTGTCTGCTCATCAATCGTCACGCATGTGCAATTAAATTTTAGAAACTTTGACAAAAATAACTCAGATATTTAAATGACAACTTTTCATGCAATGTTACTTGCATGACGTTTCTTTTGCAGTTCCGTATAGATACAATGGCAGAGTGAAACTCAGTGATTTTACTCACCAGTACATCTCTGGTGTAGTGATTGCGATATCCGTCCAGAGTAGTATAGATGACTTAAATAGTACCATGCTTGATCCAAGCCATATTGTTTTAAATATGTCTTTCTAAATATCACATACATATCGGCACGTTACAGTACATCAGTTTTTAAGTACAGATCATGGTAATTGCCTAAATTCTTACAGCTTAATTTATCCCACACATTAAGAGCAATTTTATAATCAGCATCAGTCATTTAGATTCTGTTAAGTTACTATAGAATGATTCAACGGATGGTAATTTAGTTTCATCAAATCTGGACCAATCATCCATATATTCATATTTCTCAGCAACAAATGCCAAGTCATCTGATCAGTATATTGATTTGTTATAGCAAAGTCATCGGGATTGATTGCATAAGCTAAATTGTCTAGAGAAGATAACAGGAACTGTATCCTATCTATGAATCCAAGTCCATGACTTTTGTTCTCGCTTGTCCATTCTTGTCTAGTTTTAGTCAACAAGAATGATATATATCTTTCCATATTATTAGGAATGCATGTTAAACCACCATCAGTCTTTGAGAAAGCTTGCATGATGAGATGAGAATCATATCCTCTAAGATTATCAAATACAATGGGGATTGGTATTGTTTGAGAATTCATTTTTAGTTTCAAGTTACACTCATTATGCGTGGTTCCTCTGTAATTACCTGTGACGTGACAATGAACTCTTACGGAATCCCCATTCAGGGGTCTATTACAAACATGACAACTCATTGACTTCGTATAGGCCCTCCAATCATCCCTCGTCATACACATGGGTTTCTAATGCAATAAATTTTCCCTGATTATTTTCTCTTCATTTTGTTGAGATTCTAGGAATTTTTCTGCTGCATTGGGACCTCTATAAATCACAGGTGCATTTGTTTTCCCATCATACCTTACAGGTATATATCCAAACCCACGAGGAGTATGTTCGTGAGTTTTGTATGTAAAACTACATTCAGTACTGTGTTTGGTATTTTCTATTGGTTTTATAAGTGCTTCAAAGTCAGCATAAATTCTGTAAGGTATAGGCATTTGATTACATTAGTGATCAAATCTTAATATATTTTTACCATCTTTAGGCTAATCGATCCTGATAGCAGTCTGTCCAACACCTCTGCAGTCTTCTTTATGCACTTGCCTGCTGTATCCATGCAGACATCTTTCACAGAAATATTTCTTTTCCTTATGTATTGTTTGATTGTATAATAGACTGTTTAAACTCTTTTTCCATGTATTTTGATATTTCCCATCTTTTTCAACCAGAAATAAATTGATTCTGGCAATATATACTAGAGCAGTGAGTAACTTATGTACAACAGTACATTCCTTTAGAATGCCTGAAAACATTTATAGCTGAACTATTTTGCTTTTCCACCTTATTAATTTGCAAGATTGGTGTAGGCGCATCTATACCCTCAAAGTTGAGTTCATGATTTAGTTTGAAGGCCTATCTGAATTTTTATTTGCAGGAAACAAGGCAGATCTTAACGTCCATATTAAACGGTTATCATCATTATTTTTTATATTAATTATGGTCATAATATGAGGGTAAATCTATTTAAGATCCACCTTTTAAAGGCATATAATTTGGTGTATCTAAATATAAAGCATCAGTTCTATCCACACCCCAACCTGCAGCTGAACCTCTATTAGTCTAGCGTTCTAAAGTTTCTTGTATCTGCTGATATGATGCATCTAATCATGAACTTATAGAACTAGATTCGGTTATAACTTCTTGGTTGCCCCTGAAATAAGGTTCGGTTTATTCAACGCTATCATCTGTGATATTTAATGACATTTTAACTGTCAGCTGGTATTTTATACTATTTAAATCATCTGACTAATTAATTAGGCATGATATGATGGGTTTAACATCATTAACATGCATGTTGGAATTATTATCCAACCTCTTAGATATTTGCCAATGATCTGTGGGTACAATTCTTAACTCTGTAGTTGATTATTACCAACAATGGGTTGATTATTATCAGCAACTTTCAGTAAAGCAATCAATTCAGGTTTTCTCATTTTAGAATTACGACTTAGTCCACACTGTTTTGCCAAAGCTTTCAGCTCTCTGACATACGCCATTATGCTGTATAATTACATGTGAACTAATTTCTAATTGGTATTAATTCTACCAATGTCTACCCAATCTATTTCTCTCATTTAGGTACTCCCTCTTCCTAACATAGATAATCTGGAACCATTTTTCGTCAGCTCCATGGGTTGCCTATCCTCATCTGGCCTACACCTCATATCGCCTACACTACTATCCAAACAAATTTATGGATGAGTGCAAATCACACTTGTACCCTTATCCCTTAAGTAAAATGAACTCTTCCAACAAGATAACAAAGAATGTAAACGACTTTTGATACTGTATTTTCATTTTGTATATGAGATCATCTTCACAACTCAAATGTTTTCACAACATCAAATATCATAAATACACATGTATTATCATAGCACTGTACATTTATATCCATCATCTTCATGTTTTATAACATTAGCACTACATCATTACTAGCAAAATTACTGTAATTTGATGAAATGTCAATTACTGTAATTTGATGAAATGTCCAACTGCATCCAGAAACTGGATCGCTGCTCTTCTGCCAGTAGCAAGCTGCTGCTTCAGTCTCTCGATCCTTGCATCTCGGTCTCTGTCAACACGAGCACGAGGTCTCATGGCACCACCCAGTCCAATCTGCCTTCTTGACCGTCTATCTGCTGTCTCGATCTTCTTGAGTTCTTTGACAAACTGGAAGATGTTGGGATGGGCTCTCGGCATTCCCTTCTTCAGGCTGTTTTGGAAACGTTCAAGATGGTTGTTGGAGCGTGGACCGGTGTTCTTGTTCTGATTCCACAGGGCTCGAGGGAACATGGCATTGAAGTCCACCCATGTGCTGGTGACGTAGTTGTTGAAGCTGGTGATCTGCTGCCCATCTTGTCCTTGCTCCATCACTTCAATCCAGGCATCTTGGACTTCAGATACGGATAGAAGCGGCAACGCTGTAGCTCTTCTGATGTCTGCACTGCTGGGTTGTCGGTGTATTCTCGGGCCAGGCCTCTGTCCACAACTTGTCTCCACAGAGCCTGGGCGTAGTGGAAAAAACATCCTCTGACGCAACTAGCTGGGAAGACTACACAACTTCCGTTCAGATTGTAACATGTAATGAAATGTAAAATCAAATGACAAATGTTTTCTTTATATTCCCGAGGATCGAACTTGCAACCTTCATATCTGTAGCCCAGTGAGTGGACCACGAGGATACAGAGGTGTTGATAAGCCTCACTGGTTTTTAGAATGTCCTTTTCAAGATCCGTATGCCAGCAACAGATATTTTACGAGCGTTTCCTAAGGTTCATGGAAAGTATGTTCGAAACATAAAAATGTTGATAAATGTTGTTTTAAGTTTCTTTTTTCGGTTAATAAGCATGGAAAAACACTTTCCCTCGGTTTAGGTAGACAGAGCATGCCCTGGGGGTCGGGAAAAACCGCGGGGGCTCCGCCCCCTTGGTTTTTCCCTCTCCCCAGGGCATGCTCTGTCTACCAAAACCTCGTGAGCATGTTTTCTCCAATACTTAATGAATGAAATCATTAATGGGTTAATGGACTGTACCATTCTACACAACAGGGGTGTGGAAGTAACCATTTGTATTTAGTAAAGGCCATATGAGGTCTAGGCGATATAAGGTGTAGGCCAGATGAGGGCAAGCCCCATGGGCCCTACATAAACAATAATGACCTTTGACCCCAATCCCACATACAGAACATGTATAGTTTACATGACCTTTCCTTATTGCTATAGAATGAATGCCACAGTATTCACCCACACAATGCCTATTACAGATTAGGGGTTTCCCCAACAGAACAAATCTACACCTGTTTAATGCCATGGCGTTAAAACACTTATGGTATCATTTGTCTAAATGCGTGTTGCCAGCTCATAGCTTGAGAGCAGTTGCTGTCAAGCCCAGTGCAATGAGAGAGTTTGGGCTTTGTGCCAATTGGGTCTTGTGTCTTTCCGTAAACAAGATAGTATTCATGCATGGCAGTTTCAATATCCTTATAAGTTTGAATTGAATGATTTTGCCTACGAAGCTCTTCATTTATAAAATAAGTCTGCATTCTTTTCCTAGCCCAATGTGACTGAGTGGTTTAGAGTTGTTCTAAAGCTTTATTGTGACGTTTCCGCTCCTCTTCAATTTCTCATAGTAGCGAATAAAAAATTACTCCCCAAAAAGTTAAAGCATTAACAATAGCTCCACCAACCATCATTGCAACTGATGCCATTATTATGATATAAATATTCAAATGTTTACTTTTTTCATTAGGTCTTCATTATTGTTTGATTATCATGACTTTAGTAGCCTCACCTGGACCTACATCGAAGATCATCATACCAATATCATAACCATTAAAATCTAGCTTGGGTGCTGGTGCTTCAGTAATCATTTTCCCTAATTCAGGATAGCCTATAGCTAAGCCATTAATAACTGCTGAATGATACGCTGCGTTTACCAATATTTTACTGTCTGTAACTGGAGTTGTCATTTTCCTCTAACAAAACAGAAGGATTTAACTCTAATTAAACCGTGTCCAATTATTGAACGTTGTTCGGTGGTGTTTTCTCTTTGCCAGTCTTAATAAACCATACTGATGCTATAACAACTCCTAGAGCATCGTGAGCCCAAGTTTTAAGCCGTTCATTGTGTATACTGTGTTCAGCATTTGAATTGTGTTAGCTCTGTTCAACTAGTATTAGTTTTGCCTTCCTGCCTGAAGCCCCCTTTTTACCTACCCTTTTGTCGTTTCTGCATTCACTGTTGGTGTTTCCACTTCCATTATTGTTAGGTGGATGCTTATGTTGAAATTGACAGCACTTAGCCGTTATTATAGCGGTGGTAAATGGTGCTAAGAACATTCCGTATCTATGGTAAAACTCACAGCTGACTGCGCTTCAAGCATGTCCCACAAATGGGTCTTCCTTGAGAGATTCGCATAGACACAGCCAATTTTCTGGTGAGATAGGAAGAAACATACTGGCTACAGCTGTGTATAGTTGTACCATAGCTGAACCTCTTGTTTTAGTCATGGCAGCTCCAAGCTCGTATGTATATCTTTTTAGTTTCCTTGTCGGTCGTGTTATCAGTTTTTTTGGTAGTATGATTTTCCCCCAAGTATTGGGAGCATTTCCCGGCAGCTGCCAAAACCACAAGTCTTTCTCCATGTTGTTCTGTACGTAGATTTATCTACCATAGGTTCTCTCTCATCTTTGAGCAATTGTTCAAGAAGTTCATCGCATTCTATCTTTTTAATGTAATACACTAGCCGATATTTAAGTCTAATGTAATAAAATATGAAATATCCAATCAACCCAAAATAATAAACAGTTGCAAAAGAATGAGTATTTGCCACCACATTATTGTATACACAAATGGTTGCAAGTGTTCAATGTACCACATTTTGCTATATATTGCTATATTTTGCTTGGCAGTTACTAAATTTTGCTAAGCAGTTGCTAAAATTTGTTAAGCAGTTGCTAAAATTTGCTATATTTTGCTAAGCAGTTGCTAAAATTTGCTATATTTTGCTAAGCAATTGCTTAATTTTGCTATATTTTGCTAAGCAGTTGCTAAAATTTGCTATATTTTGCTAAGCAGTTGCATAAGCAGCTGGTGGGTCAGTTTTAAATGGTTTAGAGTGCTTCATTTCCGCTAACAGTTTTCTAACTTTATCTTGCTCACTCTTGGTAGAAATAATGTTTTCATGTAGACATTCCTCAAATGAAACAGGGCAATCCATGGTGTCTGCTCTTTGAGATCTTTCAGGACTGAGTTGTATTTTTGCATACATACCCAAACACTGTGCTCTATATGTCGGCCAGAGAATGCTAAATAAGAAAGCATATCTTTCTGTTTGGTAAGTTCTTTAATCCCACTGCATTTGTCTTAAATATTTATTATGACACAGTCGTAAACAGTCTTGTAAACGTTCGCCTGGATCAACTTTGTGCACCTCAGGAGCCTTCATTACACAATCTCTTGATAGGTATGTTCTATTAATGTTTATAGTTGGGCACAGAATAATAATATGTGCGAAAAAATTGTAATAAAAGCCTTGTAAAATATTGATAATAAAAGCGTTTGCCCGCAGATGATAGTGCAGAGAGGTTCTTTAGGTAAAAGATTATTAACAGATCGCTTGCATGAGTCTTCCATTTTGTATATTAAGTTGCACATCCATAATCACGTACAAATATATGTGTTATTTACCAGCCATTTCAGCCTTCTTCGTTATCTGTACAGTAACACCCTCACTAGCGTTCTATATTCTCTGCTCACTACTGTGTAATTGGTCATCATCTGTCGTTTGGATGTAGAGCATACTTCAAGGTAAGGAATTCAGCCAGTGATACATCCGCAAGAGCCAGATCTTCTGGACTACGTCTTATAGAAGGGAATTTTTTAATCTCATCACACTGTTGATATGCTCAGATATATAGTTGATTAGGCATGCCCTCGATAGTCAATTCTACTTTTGTAATCTTGGGGTTATAGAATGCCTTCTTATTTCTGGAAAATGGTTCAGAAGGGTCCTCAAACAGGGGCCTGAAGTAAGCAGCAGGTTTGTTATTCATTATTCGTTATTCGTTTTTCGAATAACAAAAAACAAGCCAGCACCGGGTTCATTATTCAAAGGCTGTATATTAAACAACTACAGTGATGTGCTCAAATACACTGAAACTCATTTAATATATGACAGCAGGTTCGTCTTACATCATCATCCAAAAGCTGTTTAGTTATTTAGTACTTTTGAATACCGAAAAACAAACCAGCACTGGGTTCGTTATTCAGTTCATGTCCAACAATTCTATTTAAGATAGTGTATGGTCTATCTCTCAACAACTGTTAAGCTATTCAGTACTTTTGAATAAGGAAAACTAAACAGCACCGGATTCGTTATTCAGTTCATGTCCAAGAAAATATATAAATAAATGGAATAAAGATTAGATATCTTGTTTCCATGAGAGACATCCACCATCTGATCGGTCTGGTAGGTTGGTCACGGACTGAGTTGCTCATGTCTATGGACTTGTTGAACCGATCCTCCAGGTGGCAAAGATATCCTGTATGTAGAAGAAATCTGGCCCCTATGTAGACTATGTCTTGTACCAGATAAATCTCTCACTTGGTCGGATGGATGGATGAGGAACCCAAGATAAGACATGAGTTGAGTTAGGAATGTCACATCCTGATGCAGCTGGGTGTGTTCCTGATTGGTGGCCAGGAATCGTCTAGGTATCCATCAAGTCATACCATCTGTAAATGAGCGAAGTTGATGACTTGCACTGTTATTCTGGTGAATAACCAAGGGGCTACTGATATGCTGAAAGGTAGGACCCCGAACTCATACCAACGGCTGTTTACTGCGAAACGGCGGTACTTTCGTGACAAACATGGATTGGCACATGGAGATATGCATCCTGAAGGTCGAGGCTAATGACCCAATCTCCTGTTCAGAGTGATGAACGTTGTTTCCTGACTGATTCCAACTGAAATCTTGGAGGCGGGACCAATACTTCTTGTTGAGAGTTTTGAGGTCTATAATGGAGTTTTTTCTCAGTACTAAACACCGAGGAGTAGAACCCCTGAGTTTCATTGTTATCCTGCAGTATCCGAATGGCCTGTTTTCGTGAGGAGGGTCTTGATTGCAAGGGTCGGCTGCATCCAGTTTGGCACCTTTTAGGTGAAACATGAGTCCCACCGACGGGATACAAGGTAAGGGTGCTTGAGGAAATGTAGCTTGTACCCATGATGGATAATGTCTAAAATCCTGTGATCGGTCGTAATGTGCGTCCAATTTTTTCAGAGTAAGACAAAGACGCCCTCCCGCTGGACCCAGCGACAGCGTTATGTTGAATGGCGGAAGTTGTGTATCGTAATCCATAGACAAACCCAGTTCGGTAGGATCTGCAAGGGGGGAGAAACAAGTCATCTTCTATCCCCGCGAACTCTGGACATGAAATTTCTATGGCCAGATTTGCGGTGTTTGGAGTCTGAGTTCCAAAAAGAGTCTGACAATGGCTTGTCATGACACCGGGATGCCTGGTAGGATTCTTTACCTGTGGGGTAACTTCTTTCGCAGTGGTTCATGGAAAGAGGAACTATCATTAAGGCAGGTACTACAGTCCCTGTGCCTTGGCTGCCAGGTTTATGGAAGACACTTGAAACTTTTCTGTCATGTCCTGTCTGACCTGGTCTAGGATCGTGCCCAACTTGTTTTTAAAGACTGTTGGTGATGTGACTGGGTGTGACATGACCGTCTGCTTGGCTTGTTTGGAGGCATCCCTTGATCTGACTTTAGACAGGAGTTGTTGACATTGAAGCCATAGGAGCTTGAAGGCAGCCCAGACCTGCGTAGATAGCATATCCTCTTTCATGCAGACAATCTCACTAGCAGACTGTAGATGAGTCCCACTTGGTCTGTTCAGATGGACATTGAAGTTTCTGGTGGGAAATCATCAAAAGTTGTAGTTAGAGGTGACATCGTCTGTGGCATCCTGTCGATGAACTAGTTGAGATATGTGCCAATATCCATGGAGTACTTGTTATCCCTAGTTAAGTCCTCAATTCAGCTGGTCGGGAGCGTGAGAATGGTATTAGGGTCTTAACCAGCTTGCTGAACTCGTCATCCAGCTGTGACTCCGGAAACAGTGATGAATGCATCTGATACAGTTTCTTCCTCATAGTCGGGAGTGGAGCCGATCATCATGACGGAACTTCTGTATGGTGTCACTCATTTGGTTATGGTAAAATACAATGGATGTGAGATGACGAAGACGGAGAGTGGCTTCAGGCATAATCATCATCTTGATCAGGGGCCTCTCCTTCATCCGACTCCGGTGCCGGCGGTTCCATGGACTCATAAGCAAGATCGTCCTTGTCTCTGGTATCATCTGCCTATGTGATGGCTGTTGGTCTGGTATAACGGGATCCGGATGGCTGGCCTGGTGAATAAAAGTCTGCGTTCTCTCATCATGCCGTCCGTGCGGGAACTGTTGGCTTGTCTAACTGTTCCAGGGAGCCCATGTGGAAGTCATGTGGTGACCGGCTTGCTCTATTGACTGTCACAGATGATTCAGATCAGTCAATGCTGCTTGTGGGGTTCCTACGAGAGCTGTTCGGTTTCTTTGATGGCTCGGCTGGTCTGCTTGGGGGTAAGGCGTTCTTGTTACTACCATGGTCGTCTCGAGATCTTGGTGTGCTGGACTTCGCTGATGACCTATGCTTAACCCCATCTGGCCTCTTGGCCGGGGAACAAGCCCGTACAGGAGTCATGGTGACTGGCTTGCTCTAGTGACTGTAGCACAAGATTCAGATCGGTCAGTGCCGCCCGTGCGGTCCGTGCGGTCCGTGCGGGAGCCGTTCTTTTTCTTGGCTGGTCGGCTCGGTGATTGCTAAACCCCATCTGGCCTCTTGGCCCCAGAAGACTTCAGAACCTGCCACTTCTTCAGCTGGTCTACCTCGAAACTCATGGCCTCCAAAAGGATGTTTCTTCATCGCGCTGATTTCAAAACCCGAGGCTTGAGCTTATTGGGGAGTTGAAAAGGTTGAAGGCATAGAGATCGTCTCTGCATGGGCCGATAAGATCGAGAGGACTTCTTCTTCGCAACCTCCTTGCGCTTTGCCTTGAGTATGGAGGCGACTAACTTCATGGCGAAGGACTTGGAAAAGGGAGAACACAAGTCACATTTTGCCTCTGCTGAACCTGGAGTCTCCCTACACTTCCAACAGAAGTTATGTAGATCTCCAGTTGTCATGAACTGGCTACACTTCTGCCATGTCAGCGGGGAGAGGAGGACGCCATCGTTGAGAAACACACATAAACAAACCCTAGTAATCACTCACGTAATCCAGCCAGATCATAATATTATTTCTGAAGAAATTAATATAACAGTGTGACTGCCTTATACCAGGTGCTAGATGACTCGAGCCCATACAGGAAAGAAGTGACGTTTTTCACGCCTTTTTGCACAGAAGAGCTGAAGAGCTACATGTGCTATTAGGGGAACAACTTATTGTGTGTAGTTGAGAGTGAAGAGGATTTCTTTCGAAAATCTGAAGATTAAGGAATAGTGTGTCTACAGGATTTATGGATATGATGTAATAGAGGTTAAGGATTTGCAGGAATTATTGAAATTATGTTTTCTTACGTTTAATATAAAAATGGATGATATTAATCTAGATGACCTAACTGATACTACAGCACCCGAAGGAGAGACTGATGAAACCAACTGTATTGGACCAGGAATATGAGGAACTTTTACAATCTACTGTTAAGTAAATTATTAGTAAGGGAATATTGCAACTGCGTGTCTCTCCAGATATTGATCTGAATTCTCGTACTCTGAAAACCCCTAGCTTTGTCTGCAATAGCTGGGCGCTGTGGTGGTAACAAGATTATTCGTAATGACTTAGGTCTTGTAGACTACTCACAAGCAAATCTTTCTGCAAAGACTTCAATGGTTCTTCTGAACTTGGTGCAACAGCGGCTGCCATAGATAATTTTGAAGACATACCTCAACACGCAAAGGACGCCTCGGATGATCTTGAAGAAATCTTGGCAACCTATAACTCTCCATCACGGGCACCATCTTTGGAGTACAATATTAGAGAATTATAAGGCCTTGACAAGGCATTGCAGACAATGTGAGGATCACTCATCAATAATATAGCCAAGACTCAACAAGCATATAGCTTATGAGAAAACAAAACTTAGACAAGCAGATGATGAATTCAGTAGACATCGTGTTGCAGAAAGATTGTGTAACTTAGAAGACGAAAGATCATCTCGCTTGGAAGCAGTTTCCACTGATAGAGAAGCACTTCGTACACAAATCAGTCGAATTCGAGTAATTGATCAACTCCTCAATAATGATACTACACTGGCTGAAAGAATTAAAACATTGATCAAGAACAAGGGATACCATTACCAGTATTTTAATTGCATTGGGATTTATTATATCAACTTTGGCTCTCACGTTAACTGGAGATGGCGGTACAGGCAGTGGCACATGTACACCACCTTGTGATAAGGATGGCTCTTGAATTTATTAGCCAAGACCGACACTTGGCTTAGTCAGAACTTGTGTGCAGCGATCGTAGCAATTGGTAGGCTGTTGTATGTAGCCGCTAAAGACTATTTATCAAAATCATGAGTAAACGCGCTGTGACTCCAGCTCCTATACTATGTTGTTGATTTTGAGTCACAACATGTGGCTGTTGTACTTATGTTTTTGGTTTAATTACAGTAGATGACTGTCTTGACTATTTCTGTTTCGCCTGTCTTTGGTTGTGTTATTAATGCAGTGTTAAGATCTGAATTGATACCTAGTGTTTGTTTATCGGAAACTACTGCCTAGAAGTTCATTCCCCTTACATGCATGGGCAACGCGTTACGCAACCCGTTGGTCACTCGTGTGGAACCCGTCCGCCATACCCGCGTTGAACATGGGTATGCCTCCCCCTTCGTCACTCGTGTGCAACACGTGTCACACTCATTAGAGGGGGAACAAACTTTTGACCAAAGGAGGACCCATGTTTAGCTGAACCTGGAGATGGTACAAGGAGATAACCTTTTGATTTCCTGACGAAAAATGTTAATACACATTTTATTATATGTACTTGCTGATGTCTCATTTTAGATGTGATTTTGTTGGAATATATGAGTACTGTTGTGGCTTCTACATGATATTTTGTGATGATGTTAAGAGAATACATGATCCTGTTAAATGTTATCCTTTGAATGTTATCCTATTCAAATGCTTTTTTGTGATTTGACATTAAACGTCTGTAGTATGACTTTCAGTGATCATGTTTATGAGGTTTGATGGAGCATTGTTTTTATTGGACCCTAATTACTTTATGATGGTTGGGTCTCTTTGTCTCAGCTCCATAGCCGTGACGCTGGGAAAGGGCAGCATTTAATTAATGAAAGTAGGTTATATCATGGAGGAGGGGGTTCTGCTAATTACCGTACCACAGGAAAAGACCTGTAGACCTGAGCGCAGGGTTGTGTGTAAGATGGCCGTTGCATAATGGCCGCCAGGAGTGGTAAACATTGAGCTAAGGCAGTGTTGTTTTCACAGGCTTTTTGAATAAATTCCCAGCGCTGCTGTCCATATATCTTCTACTTGATCCTAGATACATCATTCTGGCATTTACAATATATATTTTTCAACGTACATTAAGGGTTTACTGGTCATATCTTTTAGAGTATTTGTCAATTGTGTTGAGCTTACTAGCAATAATTGTAATTTGTGGTGACATATAAATATAAAACGTCTCATTTAAAACATGAAGTAATTACGATAGTAAATAATAATATTCAAATCGCATTAAATACAATGATAACAAGATTCATATGTAACCCTAAAGCCTGTGTTCCACATCCATAGCCAGGAGGAAAGCTGCTGATTAAACAAAAGGAAGAAGCTTGCCCTTACATATATGTAGAGACATCATCTGAATATGACTATATATACAAATGTTACGATACTGTACCTATCTTCACGAATTATTAAAAAATGGGCATAAAGTTCACGGAGACGAAGGCTATAGATACAATACTATATTGATGATAAAGTACATCATTTGATAATAAATTCAGTTATTGATATCTAAAAAACAATTTGCCATATTAATAAACATTTCATGATAAAACAAAATCAAATGTGTGATATAAATTCATTCTTTAGTATCCATAAATGAATTATTGATATCATATAACGAATAAATTGTAAAAAAGCGCCCTATATATTGTTCTTTGTGGATTTATTAAGTAACGCGATTGCATCACGGTTATAGTGTTAATTGCTAGTCTTATTTTTCTGCACCGTCATTTCTTTCATCTTTTGAAAAACTGTTTAAAAAGTGGCAACTTATAATTAACCAAGCTAATAATACTTGCCCGACCTGTGTAAATTTATCTCTCTGTCATTATTATCGTTAACATATGTCTACTTTTAAGTGTATGTATTTATGCCATACATTGTACTGATTAAGGAATGACACATCATCGTGATATATATGTACTCCATACTGATGCAGCACAATGGTACTTTGATTCTATAGCACAGAAAATGGTTCCCCCGAGTTACTGTGTAACAGTTCACCCCTTGTATTCAGACGAGTCATTCAGACAAATAAGTCAGGTGTGACAGTTGTGACAGTCACAATCTCACTGGTTATAAAGATTTGATACATGCCGACTGACACTCTTGACGGGTCAGTGATTAAGACAACAGATCAATACACACGCTTCCTATTCAGTATGTACGTATGATTAAATGTATGTACATTATGCATATGTATTTACGTGTGTGTGCGTGCGTGTGTGTAAATGTATGTAAGCCTAGATTACAAAATAAATGCTTCAGTTGTTTGAAGCCAGAAGGCAGAGGTATTCCCGGGAAAAAAGCCTACTCTTGCAGTTGGTCACTAGAGCTGAAACTCCTCGCGGATTTGTTTTTGAATAAGGCGAATAGAGCAGAGTAAGCTTAAGGATTATCGGCTGTTGTGTGAAAACAATGCTTCAGAAAGATCGGATTACGGATTGGAAGTCAAAAGTGTCTGTCAGGTTTCTTAATGCTTAATTACTTTTGTTGGAGAATATGTTTCTTGTACAAGCGCTATAAAACATGTAAACATAAAAATATATGAATGTTGAAGCTGGGCTTGTAATTAAGGGAGAAAGGAAATATTTTCCTGAACGTTTCCATTAACTAGTGGAGGAAACTGGAAATGGCTGATCCTGTAGATAACGTCAAATCCGTGATGGATTTGACAGATCTCACAGGGTAACATTCAACAGGCTCATTACCTTGTGATCATGTGAACATTTTTTCTTAACGGTTTAGAAAAAGAGAAGATATTTGAAGTGAACTACATTGGAAAATGAGAGAAGAAATTAATTTGTATCATAAAAACTCTCTGTTCAGTAAACAACAGTTGTTATTTTAGTACTTTCAAGAGGAATCCTGAACCTTCTCTTACTCTGTTATGATATATAATGTCAAAGTGAAAGCAAAAAAACATTATCGTGCAACAAAGCATTTCCCATGGACTTGCTATTTGCTATTTTGATATACAAGTGTTCAGATTGAGTGAAAAATATACAATATCAACTATAAATTTCTTCCATGTGTGAATGCGTGTAATACTTGCATATTGGCTCCCCAGTTCTCACTTTGCTTTATATGAAAACAAAAATGTGTGTTTAATTAACATCATCTCTAATGTTGGTGACTGATTTCAAACCGCATGTCTTGGTGTTACACAGCCAGTGTCCCAACTCTCGTGTATCTACATTAATGTTTCGCCTTTGCAATCTAAAGTTATAACATTTCAGGTCATAGATATCCTCTTAAACACAGCTGATGCGTTCTGGACATATTACCTTTCGGCTCCATAGTCTGTACTGTCTTAAAATTGACTTTATTAGTCTTCGGGTGTTACGTCTAGAACACACAAACAGGACCGTTTAGCCTATATAAGGAATGTAGCAGACAGTGGATATGCAAGTTGGCTAACTTACTGTTGGTAATATCCATTTTCTTTTAGCAAAAAAGAGGATAGTTAGTAACAAAAATATATGATATACAACGCATATTTGCACAACTATCACAAAACCATTCGACACTGACACCGCATCAAACCCTGCGGTAGACTGGACACAGTTATGTGCTCACCGATTAGATAACCCCTGATTAGATAATGGTGGTTCAAAGCGATACAGACAACCCTGTCTGTTGTTTAATAAATGCTGGGCGGCGCCTTTGATCTTGCCTCTAACCATGCATGAAGTAGGAGTAAACGATGATCTGGATGGCCTGGAAATACACAAGATTCTTTCTTGTTGCATATCAAGGTACCAATTCATCGGTCACTAGGTTATCTTGTGTTTTAGTGCCCAGTGTATCCACAATTAACTAGATAGAATGTTTCATTATACAAAAATGTATACGCGTCAGTGTGGTTTATCAACACATGTATAATGCTTATTCACGCTTGGAGTACCAGACTGAAATTGAACATTATGTTAGTGTCAGCAGGGATAATAGAGGTCATAAGACGTGGCATATGAAGATCATACATAAATAGGTTTAAGTTACATAGGCAGCAGGCTAGATTATTTACAGCAATACAGTTCAAATATTGTGTACAAGAAAACGTTAATTTTTAAAACACTTATTTTTGTACTATTAAACAAACTGTGGACTTTAAAGACATTTTTCGCTTATTGTAATAACATCAAGGTAAAAATCATATCTTTCTCTGAAATCCACGGGTGTAGTTGCTGTCAAACATAAGAATGTAATCCGGGCGGCCAGCTTTGACTTGTCATGTGCCTTAAAGTGAGTTTAACATGTCAAAAGCGATTGACCCTACAATATAGGGTCAATTACTCCAACGTTTAAACTGTCAATCATCTTAACAGGACCATAACTTTTGTTATATATCGAGAACCTATTTCTATGTCTTAAGTCGTTAATCGGTAACTGCGGTCCAAATTTATTAACTTATTCATCTATTGTTGCAAACTTGACTGATTTGTTTACACAATAAAAATTCTAATTGATCATGCACTACTGAGGCAGTCAAGAAATATAAAAGCAGTCATGTTACATGTAGTCCCAAAAGCTGGCAATTATTTCGCTGCAATATAACTGAAAATATAACTGATGTGACGTGACATATAAACCTCCCCACAGACAATACATTTTTCCAGAGAGTGTAGCACAATTTTATCAAAGCTTTATTTACAATTTGAAAAACTATAATCATATGAATATTAAAATTCATCATCAATTTTCAAGTTTACTAAAATGTCACCAGTTGGAAGATGTCACAGATAAACAAGAATTCTAACTAAGTTTGATCGTCACAGGTTTATCCCCAATTTGCCAGCACAATGCAGAGGATTAACAGTTACTGTGAGTGAACATGGTTTTATGCTGCTTTTAGCAGTTACCGTGTTTATACAAGCACAGAAGTCATGCCCAAATGCTCATAGTTAGTGAGTAAACTCAACTGAGGATTATACACGTATCCATCACAACCTTTGAAAGCTAACATGTGAATAAACTCAGTTCACTGAAATCTAAATAATTAAGGCACTTGCAGTGACCAATTAACAGTAATCAGTGAGATAGTATAGAAATACTGGGAACGGTAAACAACTTCATAATAACCTACCAAATCAAAATCACATAAACAAACAATCATCCACCATACCCAGCTCCCTTAGTTCTCCTCCCCAACCCCATCGGCATCTATTCCAAATCTCAAAATTCCCAAATTCTATATAAGCAACCCCTAAAGCCCCCTCTTGGGTTGCACAGACCACCCTCGCCCCTTTCGGAAACACATTAAATGGCCTGGCCGGGCCCGTGTGCGAAATACGCATCAGTCGGAAAGCGCACGTTAAATCTCCAAAGTAAGTAAGTAAGTAAGTAACAACTTCATTGTAAATAGACAAATGCTCCTGTGAATGGTCAAGGTTTTAAATACCGAGTGAAACAAAGACGAAGTGCCAGCCTACACTGGAAATGCTGTATGCTGCATGTCCAGCCTCCATCAACATCTCCAGTGATCTTTTCGCGATTCCGAGCCTTGCGCATAACCATTGTCGTGACCTTGTTGAGTGACTTCCTTCCATCTACGTGAAAGGATTACCCACACAGAAAGGATTAAAGGATTAAAATCCTAAAGATATCCTATCCAAATGGTATAAGTACTCACAACCAATTTCCTCTAATAGTAAACTGTCACCTTTGGTATCCCCAACAATACTCACCATGGTCATTGGGCAAATGTAAAAATCACAAAGCCTAACGAGATTCTGTCTACATGGTCACACCCGGTGATTGTGAAGATCTAAAATTCTATCAACAGTGAGACAAAATGGCTGTTTATATTAATTTCCAATATCCTCTTAGAATTAGTGATAAATGTTAAGTACCACATAAAACTTTCTCTTAATACTTCTACAAAATACCAAACAGAAAGTGGGGTGTGGGAAAATGGGACATAGTCCTACGTAAAATAATAAGACATAAGAAGTGATGACTGTTCTATCATAATTGTACTATCTAAAGCATAAATTTGGTGAACGAAAAACGTTATATTTGCAGTCACCCTGAGTGACTCACGTGGGCAAAACTTAAAACGAATATGTTCGCAATCCACAAACAATCACTTCATTAATGGCGAGCATTTACCAACCCGCGACAATCGTGTCAACTCGGGGATTCCCCTAGCAATAAACTCGCTTCTAAACTCACTACAGTAATATAGGTTGTTGATGGTTCTGGCTCACTTCCACTGGAGCCAGATTCATATACTGTATTCGACGTTATAAGCGCCCCGCTCTAATAAGCGCCCACGGCGATATTTGATAATATATATTATAATATATATAAGTGAACAATCCCAATTAGCACCCCTTCCGATTGATCAATGTACACAAGACTTATATATTCGTGTATAATAAGCACGCATGTGTTATATGCACCCTTAATTATGGTCAATAAAATTCTTGAAAAATATATCTGTCATATTTATATATGTCGAAATTTATCTTTCAACTCTATCTTTTCCATCAAAATAATATTCTAATAAGCGCTCCCTGTTTCTAATTTTGAGAGCGCCCTGGGCGCTTATTACGTCGAATACAGTACCTATACCACCACCATAGGGGACATTTTTTATGTCAAAATGATGATGTGATTCAACAATCGTCATAACATTAAAATAAATTCGAATAAAAATGTTCTCTATTATTTTTATTCATACGTATACCATTATTATCCCCCGCCCCAACGAAGTTGGCTGGGGATATAGAAATGGGTTCCGTCCATGTGTGTGTGTGTGTATGTGTGTGTGTGTGTGTGTGTGTGTGTGTGCGTCCCGAAATCGTTTCCGGAGCATAACTCAGAAACCGTTAAATATTTCTCTACGAAACTTTGCAGGTCTATCAGACTCATGCTGAACTCGTGCCTTTTGCTGTTTAGGAATTTTATAAATTTTTATTTTTTACGTTTCCATGGCAACAAGTTGGACTTAAGTTTTAATATAGGATTGGTTTACTTAAGGAGTATAACAAATAAACTTTTAAATATTTCCTTGCCAAACATTGCATGTGTATATATAAAGCGCATACTGAACTAGTGCCATTTGATATTAAGGAGTTTTAGAATTGTTTATTGTAGAATTTCCATTGCAGCGATTTTGACATCGGCTAAGAGAAATGTTGGGTCAGTTACCTGGTTTGGGACCATAACATGTTAAAATGGGTGGGGGATATAGATGACTTTGTCAACTATACGCTTGTTTTGAATGAAGTGATATTCAACATAATACTTCGTTCAAGTTACTAAGTTCTTCATTCATTTTACTAGGAGACCAGACTATATACTCTTCTTGTTAATTGGAAAGAAACAATTGATGACTGTATTTGGTTGGTTTGACATCACCGATATAATATATACCCTGTGGTAATTCTCTCAATTTGATAATTTTGTCCCTGAGCATAAATGCTTCAATAGCTTTTTCGAGTTCTTCCTTTGTTGGTTTGTAATTGTCCATTATTATATACTTATGTAAGCATTTGTTTAAATGTGATCTAATGATAGTAAGCAATCTATTTTTAATCTCCAACTAGTTCTTTGGTTTTGGCACGGAATAATTGACGCGCTTGTTGTCTCCCCTGTTCCATGAACTTTTTTTTCTCATCTTTGCTAATACCACTGGTCTTATGAGAATTTGATCAAATCTCTTGCTTCATGACGTTGTATTTGGTGAGTTCTGACAGCACTAAATGAAACTCCTCCTTGGATATCTTACAATCAGCCATTGCTGTTGAAATATGATCCTCAAAGCTGTTAAACTTTGCTTTGGCGAGTATCCAAATATTATCATGTTTTAATGCTTTCTTTTTCAACTTACGAGAAACGAATTTTATCGCTATTCCTGCCAGTCCTGAGACTCCGGCCGCAATTTCCATGCCAAGTACGATAGGTGCGGCTATTATAGTTGATAATAAACCAACACCGGCTACCCTGAGTACCATGCTAGCCGTTACCAGCGCGGTGTCAACTCCGTCGAGAGCATTCACAGCTCTGCGATACTTTTTACAATCCAAGTCTCAACTCCCTCTCATTCTCTATTCTATGTTTTATGTCGCTTATTTGATGTAATCGAAATCCATCAACAGTATCCATCTTTTCAAATGTTTCATCGAGCGCCAGATATAAACTCATAGTGTATATTATTATATCATATAATAGTCTTTAATTGGTCTTGCTTCAATGTTTTGAGAGTATACATCAACCTTATTAAATGTATATTATACGGCATGAATATCTTAGTAAGAGAAATGCTGTCACTTTTAATAATTTGGACCCCCTCAAGGGTTGCAATGGGTAATGCTCCCATATAAACGTTGACTGCAATGTTGACGTTCGTGTTTCTTAAGCCATTTAATCGATAGACCTGGTAATATTTCAAAGGTATCTGCCGGTGTATCTCCAAACAAGACTTCAGTAGTAAGTGCAGAAAGATTAGGTATTGCACTCAAGTTATCTTTAATATCATTGAATTTAAATTTAAACTAACATTTTTTACTGCCGGACGACTATATAACATATGACCCGGGTTTTCTGGCAGGGGAGAGACTAACACACTTTTTCGTTTTGATGGGATATAAGCCCCGAGTACGATCAAACTATTTATTATCTTAGTTAAATAATGTGCCTTACCCGTCATCACATACGGTGGGGTAATGACGATATTCAATAGCCACTCGATTTTTGCTTCGATCATAGTCCATTTATTATCATCGTTGCGAGTAAGATTGTACGAAGTGTTTTTATTGAGTCTACTAACGTCGACATCGCTTAAATCTCCTAGATTACCTGTGAATGTAAGTTCTTTCCACTTGTATACATTATCTTGTGAGTGTAAAGCGTATAACTTGCCATCGGTACCAGGTTTACCGAATCCTTCTGTGTCTCCGAGATCGGAAACGCAATTGTATTACATTGTCTGAGTGTTCCAGGGCCTGATGAATCAACCATTATTTATAATATGGAGTGTTACACTCAAGTATCCTACATGTACAGGTTGATGTTTTAAATCTAATACAGAAATTTTGAGGTCTGACATAATACCCCGCTTTAATTTTTTATATTGTAATGATGAGAAAGATTCCGTTCTACCGCTAATGTATTTTTCATCTTTGACTGGGATAGCTCTTAGTAGAGTTGAAGGACTTTCGAGTTGAATTTTATCCGTAGAACTTATTTGATCAAGATGGATGCACAACTTTTTATAGGGAACTAAATTGGGTAATTTAACTCCATGCCGTGTTTCGTTAGGTATTATTGCTATTCTTACTCCGCTCACAAGTCCAAGTGTATCTGCTAAGCTCCAGTCAAGAAATATACTTCCTTTTCTCCAACGATTAAAATCAACATCCCATTCAACTCATTTTGTGTGAGACTAATTCCATTAGGCTTAAAAATTTTATCATTGAGGGAGCATACACTGTAATACCCATGGGAGTGATTTTTTCATTTTCGCTATCACCTATTAATAACCTATTATTACCTCTCGCAGCACTTATATTGGTCCACTGCGGATGATATGTTACATCGCAGATAGCGACTTCAAGTTGTCCATCCGAGTTATCGATAGTATAAAGCAGTTGAATAGACTGGTCATTTGTTATTCCCGGGAGTGTGACATACATTTTAAATATACAATGATACTATATCCATAACTTGTGAGAATACATGATCTTTATTTAAAAACGCATAATTGGTATCACAGCTGGGAACTTTCGAGTAACAAATGGAGATATTATGAGTTTTAAGAGTGGTTTAATTTATATTGTTACAACATTTGTACAACTGAACGATACCGCAAACGCTTGGAATGAATTTCTTAATGATCAAACAGAAAATAATTTTACTAACCCAGGAGTTGTAAGAGTTAATGAATCAATAAGAACTTATGTATGGGCAATTCTTGGTGCACAATCACAAACACAGACGGGAATAATTGGTTCTGGGGCTGCGCTCATTGCACAAAAACAGTTTGTCGCAAATGTGGAGGATACTATTAATTCACCCGTTGACATACCATCTTCTATAAAACGTTATCAAGATGTATTACAGTACGCTCAATCCAAAGTAGACTACTTTTATGTGCCGGAACTATACATAATTCTTGTGAATACCTCACCTCTATCACATCAGTGCCATAAATTCCTGTTTATGCTGAGAACCACACTATAATTCTTTTTACAAATTTTCAACAGACGTCCACCACACTGCCAACATATCCATAGTTGTGAGGGAAACCCTATCCCTTGCCACACTTGACAAGCTCTACAAGGCATGTATCAACAATCCTGATTACAAAGATTACTAGAGCATCAAGTAAAAACAAGTGATTAAGCCCTTGGTGGCCATATTAATCACGTGGGTTACAAGCGAGTGTCGCGCCAGGGCGCCGTCTCACCTTATGAGGAGAAGAGACCCGTCGCTCATCCCACTCTCCCAAAAGTTGAGGAGCAGATGCATTTTACCGGTCAAAAAGAAAGTGCCTCTAACTTGCATCCGGCAATGTATGGTACGGTCGATCATCGAGTTTGGACAGAAACTAACGATTTTCACCCTCTGCCGCGTCCCCCCTTTAACTTAAATGAGTTCACGGAAAGAATAACAAATTCAATGTCTGTTATGATTAACACACGCATGCAATCTATGTCTCGAGACGCACAACCCCGGCTTGGCCATACAGGGGTCGATCAGATTGATAAAAGCGCATGCAATCAATGTCTCAGAAAATCTCATATCTAAAAGAATCTGTCGCACAACCCTGGCTTGGTCAACAGGGGTGGATCACGAGATTCAAGAGATCTAAGGATCTCCCAATAAAGTTGAGGAGCAGAAGTACCTCACAGGATTTTAACTAAATTAAAGGGATTCGGAGAAATTAACCAACTCAATGTTGTAATAATTGATAAAAGCGCATGCAATCAATGGCTCAGGAATCATATCTAAAAGAATTGATTGCACAAACCCGGCATGACCAAACGGGGATTGATAAGCACGAGATTAAGTGAGATCTAAGGCTGAATATGGCAGTACTTCCTCATGCAGCAGACAATGCAAACCTACGCTGTATCTGATTATTATGAGGACACAGGATAACATAAAAAAGATAGATTACCTCCCTACCACGCACACCATAGGGCAGATCGTGAATCACGGACATTGCATCGCAGTATGCTCAGAAATACACACCATTCACCCTCTAGCCATAAGATAGACGAACTGACAAAGCTCGTGCTAATCAGGATAGAATTCCTAAGCATGCGCCATCTCATACCGCCACACAGTCCAGTTACACGGGCGGAGAAAGCGAGGGAGATGTTACGTCACTATCACACAGTCATAGAACACATGATTCCCGCACGGCCAGCCATAGATCAGACGACCGGGATTACGCTACCCTCAGGTATATGACCCAGTCTCAGCGCAGCCCGAGTAGGGGGTGCGGATCTATTGCTAATACTGATTTTTATACAGTGGGGATTCTACTACAGACCAAATAATTATGCCATTAAGATATCTGTGCAGAACTCTATAAATCTAATGCCCGCCCTTTTAAACAGATACAAGGACAAAATACCAGAACGTGAACGGGTAGGAGGTAGGAGGTACCGGTCAGTTGATTCTAGAATTCCTTACCCTTCCCTGTTCGGCATATATTGATGACCTCATCAAGAATCGAATATTCATTAAATGCTACTTTCGGCACTTAATGTTAGACTGGGTATGCCTGCCATTAATAAGAGTGATTACACAACACAAGTTGCCCTTGCGCACAACAGCCGAGCATCGATGAACTTTTCTACTATCTGGTTAAGAAACTAACTCTAAAATGCATGTTGACATGGCCATATTCAGGGACTTAAATTATGTCAACAAACAGATGATTAATTTCAGTTCATACATTAACTGGATTGCAGCTGCAATTCTCCACGTCATACCCCGAACAATCAGAACGTAGGCCTACACTTAGACACCCCACGGAGATGACACTACAGCAGACCGGATTCATCCACAGCTCACTGGAACACATACTGAAGATGCAGGAAGATCTTCAATCAGCACAAGACTGGATATCAGCACAGTTCCTGCTAAAGATGATCATCCCACTTCGCAGAGGAGGAAGCAGAAGCAGAAGCAGTCCCTGAAGGGGATACCACCGGAAATGCCTTCAGACCCTAGCGACCCAATGGACAACGATTTAGAACTACAGAAGATCAACGATACGACCACATCGAATCTAGTCGAACTAGCCGGTCTCACAGACATCGACCCAAGATTACCCAAGTTCAGCAAGGGGCTATCAGCATCTTAAAGGAGTCAGAGACCACTCACGGGTTCTACTCCCCAGTATTCCAGGTACCTACGCTTTGCAGTCAACGGTCAGATATACCAGTTATGGGTACTACCATTCAGCATATCCTTAGCCCCATGGTTATTCACCAGGATCACCAATCCCATCATCGGTTTGCGCCCATATAAGCTCATAAGGCTTCTCGGATAAATAGACGATTTCCTATTGGCCGATCAGGACAATCGCAATTAGTTTAAACACAGTGTGCCTCACTACTAACACTCTTAGGTTTCCTGGTTCACCCTCTAAAACAGAGCTAGTACCCACACAGGCATCACCTACATAGGCGCAACATTCTACTCAACAAGGGCATAGCAGCACCCCCAGAGGACAGATATGCAAGAGCAGAGCACATGATAACAAGCGCACTCGATCAGGCCGTCAAGTCGAGACGCTGGTGGATGTCTCGCCTATGCCCGCTCACATCTATCCAAGATTTAACCTACAGAGGCACAAGGTCTCAGCCTTTACTGAAGGAGGTTACATGTTTATATGCCTTGGTAGACTCAGTTAGTTGCAAGATCAAAGCAAGACACATACCGGGCAAGCTATATATCCTAGCAGATTACCAATCCCGGAAGAACAAGATAGTACCCACAGAATGGTCACTACATCCCGAGGTGTTCAAGTGGATAACCCAGCTATGGGATACTCCAAACCTAGATCTATTCGCCACATGTCTCAACAACAAACAGTCTACGTCAGCCTGGTACCAGACCCACTAGCACTCCAAGTCGATGCCCTCTTCATGGAATGGGAGGGAATGTTTGCATACACTTTTCCCTCATGGGCTCTCGTAGACAGAGTACTGAAGAAGATAGAGGAAACAGACTGTGTCATAATCCTCATAGCCCCGGCATGGCCGAAAAGGGCTTGGTTTCCGAGACTTCTACAACTTCTGGTAGAAGTACCTCTGAAACTCCCAGTACGTCACAACCTATTGAGACAACCAAAGCTGACATATTTTACGGCCGCTTCGACAACCTCCATCTTCACGCTTAGAAGTTATCTCGAATAAGATGCAAAGGAGAATGAAAAAAGCAAATAACAGGAAATAACGATACCTATAGTGGCTGAATTCTTGCTCTATCTACAAAACGACAAGAAATTACGACATCAGTATAATAACACGTTGGTCTTTATATAGGTACCCACCCAGTACTGAATCGACTCATAAGTCTTTTGCCCTGGAAAATACATTAAAGTACCACGTACTTCCCAAATGAGATCTAATCATAGTATTGTCAGCATTGATGAAAACACCATATGAACCCATGAGTAGTGCGACATTACTATTATCCCCAGGGAAACTGTTGTTGTTTTTTTCTACTAGCCATGGCTATGGCGGCTCGTGTCAGAATTACACGTTATTGACACCTCCACTGTAACTCATACCCAAGAATGAAATCAGAGTCATTTAGATCGCTCCCAGAATTTATTGCCAAAAAACAGTCGTCAACCTTCGGCACACTCGGACAGGCAATATACAATACCAGCCTTAAGTAAAAGTGTGGACTTCCCGGATAGATTGATCTGTCCCATAAGAGCCTTGAGATACTTCATTACAGCAACTCAACCCCACAGAAAGCAGAGAAAATGCCTCTTTATCTCTTGCAAGCCCTCGTCAGAAAAGGACATCACAGAGGGCACTGTAGCGGGATGGCAAATCAGTTATCATAGATAGCTATAAACTGGCACAAATCTGCACGCAGAGTTTGGGAAACTGCAGGCCTCAGGAGATCAGAGCCCTTACAACAAGTCTAGCCACATGGAAGTATCCATTGAACAAGTTGTAGCCAGCTGCCAGTGGTAGTCCCACAACACTTTTCAAACTTTTACTTACGAGACATACAGACCGATCTAAAGACTATACACTCTGGGGCCCTTGGTGGCTGACCCAGGAGATAGTCGCCAAGTTACCTTGTTCCCCTTCCTCTTCCGAGAAGGGAAAAAGATGGGTGGGGAAGGGGTGAAGATTTCAGAAGTACCTCATGAACTCAGGGTAAGTTGTCTTTGTCACTGGACTGCGCTATTGAGTTAGTAAAGCAGGGCAAATGGCAACACTGAAATCAGAGATCGAAGGATTAAGTGATATACGGTAATCTACATGATAAGAACATCAATGTACTACCATGAGAGTAATGGGTTGAAAGAAGTGACTAGATTCCCGCCTTGCGCATGCGTGGTGGCGCCCCTGGCTAGGGATAGGGTTTCCCTCACAACTATGGATATGTTGACAGTGTGGTGGACGTCTGTTGAAAATTTATAAAAAATTTATAGTGTGGTTCTCAGCATCAACAGGAATTTACGGCACTGATGTGATAGAGGTGGTATTGTTAGAATTATTCACAATGGTAACTATTGTTTGATGTCTCCAAGTAATATGGAACTTAAGATCGGTCAAGTGATCAGTTATAATAATAAAATTGTTATTGCTACCGATCAACAAAACCCAGGTATAAATTCAGATATTAACACAGAAGTAATAACACAAACAAACACAGGCAAAACGGGAATAGTAAAGCCACAGACACCACATGTTTCACAACCACAACACCCACAACTGCCACCACATATTGCAGCTAAAAATCAACAACATATCGATGAAAAAACAGCGCATGTAGTAGGTGGAGTCGTGGCTGGTTTACTCATGATTTGGATAAATAGTTCTTAATGAACTGATTTGGATATCTAGTTCTTAGCGGATGCAATTGCTACGATCAGTGCCCACAAGTTTTGACTAAGCCAAGTGGTGGTTTTAGCTAATAAATTCAAGAGCCAGGAAACAATACTCCCTATTATACCGGGAAGTGCAGACGCGGCTTTCCCAGAGAGATTTCCCAGTGCTTCTCCTGATGCGTTTAAATGCTTTTTTATCCACTCTTTTACACCACCACTATCACTAGATGGTGCACCACCTCCTGTACCACCTGTACCACCGGTTAACGCAAGAGTCAAAGTCTATATAATAAATCCCAATGCGGTTAAAATACTGGCACTGGTTATCCCCTGTTCTCTGAACAATGTTTTAATTCTATCGGCCAGTGTAGTTTCATCGTTGAGGACTTGATCGATAGCTTCTCAAATTCGACTGATTTGTGAACGAAGTGCCTTTCTATTACTTGAAGCCGCTTCGAGGTGGGCTGATCTTTCGTCTTCTAAGTTATGCAATCTTTCTGCAACGCCGCATCTACTGAATTCATCACCCGCCTGTTCAAGTTTTGTTTTCTTATAAGCTATATTCTTGTCGAGTTCGGATAGCTTTGCTATATTATTGATGAGTTCTCCCCGCATTGTTTGCATTGCCTTGTCAAGACCTCGTAATTCCCTAATACTGAACTCCAAGGATGGTACACTGACCGTGGAATTATCATAGTAGGTATCCAAGATTTCTCCGAGTCTTCCAAATTATCTATGTTACCGAGTTCAGCACGCACAGTCCGAAGAACCTTAGTAGTCTTCGCAGAAAGATTTTCTCGTAAGTAGTCTACAAAAC
Source organism: Haliotis cracherodii (assembly GCF_022045235.1). Taxonomy (NCBI): domain Eukaryota; kingdom Metazoa; phylum Mollusca; class Gastropoda; order Lepetellida; family Haliotidae; genus Haliotis; species Haliotis cracherodii. The sequence goes on along the minus strand of NW_027266297.1, from coordinate 50,563,225 downwards.
CTAATTCATTACGAACTGTGTTGATGCCTTGTTTAGCGGCTATCGTAGACAAGGCTAGTGGCTTACGAGTATGAGAATTCATAAGATCAATATCAGGAGAGCCACTCAGTTGCAATATTCCTTTACTATCTATCATAAACTTTGAACAGTCACGACCCATTGGAGTTTCTTTTAAGGCATCGTAATAATCATTAACGGTTGATTGCAAAAGTTCATCGTTAAGATTCATGCCACCAAAGCTGATTTCATCAGTACCTTTTTCGATTGTTCTAGTATCAGTTATGTTATCTAGATTAATATCATCCATTTTTATATTAAACATAAGGTTACATAATTTCAATATAAAAATGTCTTCGCAATATGGACGCAAGTTAAACCCACAACATAGACTTCAGGATCCATTAGGGGTCAAAGCAATTCATCAGTCTGTAACTATAACTTATAACCTGAGTACCACTGATCAGAATCAAACGCTTCTGGTTCGCTTTCCTAATCTCGGCACACATGATGTGTTAGTTCCGGGAACTGCACGACTATCATTTACGATTAGTTTGAATTCTGCCGACGCTAGCAGAGAGCTCGTTCAGAACATAGGTCATGTGATTGTTAAGAAAATCACGATTAAAATAAGCGGCAATGAAGTTTTGAGTATTGACGACAGCGATGTATAAATCTGTTACATGGATCTCTGGAGAACGGCTAAAGAACGGGAAAACTTACAGTACCAAGGTATTTGTAATCAGAACACATTGAGACTGCATGTAGGTGCTGATAGTGGTGATATTGCCGTCGTAGAAGATAAGGCCGTTACTGATGCATTAGGTAACCAATTGTATATTCCGCTAAACTTTGAATTACTAGATAGTCACATGCCCTTCTATCAAGCATCCCTAGGCGATAGGTTAGAATACAAACTCACTTTTAATGATAACAGCAGAGTAATCAAAGCTACTGAAGATCCTAGTAGCTATTCTATTGAAAATATCTCACTGGAGTATTATATGATAACAGATCCTGAATTAGCCAGACAAATTCCTAACCAGTATACCGGAAGTTTAGCCATTTTGTACAATCGGTTGCTTTGACATCAAAAGATCACCTGGAACAAAAGAGATATGACGTGGAATATCAATCTAAATGTTCCCGCTTAATCGTTGAAGGGTATTTTAATGTTGTTCGAGGACCCCTCTAAAGCATTTAATACCGAGGACCCCTCTGAAGCATTAGATACCGAGGCGTTCTACAATCTCAAGATTACAAAAGTTGAATTGACTATCGAGGGCATGCCTAATCAACTATATAGTCAAGGTATGCGAGCATATCAACAGTGGGATGAGATTAAAAAACTCCCTTCTATAAAACGAAGCCCAGAAGTTGTGAAAGATCTGTTTCTCGGGGGTGTATCGATGGCTGAATACCTAACAACGAAGTATGCGCTGTGGCTCAACATGCAAACAACAGTTGATGACCAACTACACGGCAGTGGGCGGAGAATAGAAAATGCTAGTGAGGGTGTAACTATACAGATAACGAAGCGCCTGGAAGCGGCTGGTAAATGAAACATATATTTGTACGTGATTATGGACTCGCAACTTAATATACAAAATGGAAGATTCGTGCAAGCGATCTATTAATAATCTTTGACCTAAAGAACCGCACTGCGCTATCATCTGTGGGCAAACGGGTTGTGGAAAAACAGCTTTTATTCTAGATATTTTACAAAGTCATTATCGGGATGTTTTCATCCATATTATAATTCTGTGCCCGACTATCAGCGTTAATAAAACATACCTATCGAGAGATTGGGTAATGAATGATCCCGGGTGTGCAGAGTTGATCTGGGCGATCGTTTACAAGACTGTTTACAAGTATGTCACGAAAAATACAAAGGAAAATCAACCCTTTTCATAATATATGATTGCAGTGCGAGTAAAGAACTTACCAAAAAGAAAGATATGCTTTCAAATTTAGCATTCTCCGGTCGGCATACTCAGCATAGCGTTTTGGTACTTACTCAAAAATACAACTCTGTCCTGAAAGATCTCTGAGAGCAGACCAAATGGGTAGCCCTGTTTCATTGCAAAGACCGAGATGCATTCGAGGAATGTCTACGCGAAAATGATGTTATTTCTACCAAGCTTGTGCGAGATAAAGTCAGAAAACTGTTAGCTTCAACGAAGCATTGTAAACTCATATTAAAAACCGATCAACCAGCTGCTTATGCAATTGCTTAGCAAAAATATAGCAACTGCTAAGCAAAATTATTGCAAAAATATAGCAAATATAGCAACTGCTAAGCAAAATTATAGCAAAAATAGCAACTGCTAAGCAAAACATATAACAAAAATAGCAAAATTATAGCAAAAATATAGCAAAGATAGCAAAAAGGATAGCAAAAATACGATAAATTGAACATTAGCGATTGTTATGTAATAATGTGGCTTGAAATCCTCATTCTTTCTCAACAGTTTATTATTACGGGCTGTATTGGATATGCCATATTTTATTAAGTTAGACTTAAATATCTCGTTAGACTGGGAGCTACCATGACTAAAAAAATAGGGTCGGCTATGTTACAACTATACACAGTCGTAGCTAGTATGTTTCTTCCTATCCCAGCAGAACATGGCATGTATTTATGCGAATCTCTCGAGAAAGACCAATTCATCGAACACACTATAAGCGCAGTAAGCTGTGAGTTTTATCATACATACGGAATGTTCTTACTGCCGGTGTCCACTGCTTTAATAATGCAAATATTGTCAATTTAAACATACGTGCCCACTTAATAATAATGGAGACTCAAGTGACACCACAACAGATTGTGGAGATGCAACAACAAGTGAACGAGGAAATACCAGCGATTGCGAAATCACAAGCCAGAGTGACAAAGAATCCTTTGAAAATCTCAGCTGGTAAGAAGGGTGCGTTAGTGAGGAAGGTTAGAAAACTAATGCATAATTCAAATATTGAACATAGTTGAGCGATTAAAACTTGGGCTCCCAATGCACTAGGAGTTGTTGCTATCGCGGTGGTATGGTTATTTTATAAGACCGGAGAAGAGAAATCGTCACCCCCGATTACACAACAACAAGTTCAATTAGAGGTTAGCCCACATATAAGGTTATAATGACTACTCCAGTTACAGATGGTAAAATGTTGGTAAACTCAGCGTATCATTCAGCGGTGGTCAGCGGCTTGGCCATTGGCTATGCCCGTATATCTAAAATGATTACTAAAGCTACACCACCCAAGCTAGATTTTAATGGTTATGATATCGGTATGGTAATGCTTGATATTGGATTTGCTATGGCAAGAAAAGATATGCTCATCAAACAAGGGCTTTTCCCAGATGACATAATGAAGTAACATTTGAATATTTTATATTATTGAACATGGCAACAATTGCGATGATGCTTGGTGGAACTATTGTTAATGCTCTAGCTTTTTGGGGGAGTAATTATTTAATTTCTACTCTGAGGGAATCAAACGCTAAAGAAGTTGAAGAGGAGCGTAAACAACATAATAAAGCATTAGGACAACTCGAAGCAGCCCACTCACAATGGACCAGAAATAGGATATTAAGATAAGATTTTATTAATGAAGAACAACGTAAGCAAGGACATTCAATTCAAATGTTTAAGGATGTTGAATCTGCCATACACGAATACTTCCTTGTTTATACCCAATACAGAGACCAACAATAAGTCAGTTTTATACACCATCAGAGGAACAAAAAAACAGAGAGATAGCATTTATAATGTTTGGGTCATCAGTCACTGTGATTTTCAGGTGTACAATAACTACGCATAAACCATGACCTGTAAACATACTAGTCAGGCTGAGTCTTATCAACCACTATGACCTGTAAACACACTATGTCAGCTATGTCACCCTGACTGCTAATCTATAAATAACCCTGACTGCTAATCTATAAATAGCCCTGACTGCTAATCTATAAATAGCAATGACAGCTATGACTCACCAGTGGAGATGTGATTTACCTTTTAGACAAATGATATGATAGATGTGTAACCATGAATATGTGCAAATATACACTCATGGGGAAATCGATTCAATGTCAGAAGCCATCTGTCGATGTTTACTATGGAACCCACTCTTTTTCCATCAGACAGGGTTTTACGTTTGTTCTGTATGTGGGATTGGGGTCAAAGGTAGTTGCTGTTTATGTAAGAGTCACGGTGCTGATAAGGTAAGGAAGCAGATTATTATCCCCCGCCACGAAGTGGAAGGGGGATATAGGAATGGGTGCCGTCCTTCTGTCTTTCCGTCCTTCCATCTGTCCGTCCGTCCGTCACATTTAGTTTCCGGAGCAGATCTTGAAAACCGTACCATATTTTTTCACCATACTTAGCACATAGATAGATCAAGTGGTGAACTGGTGCCTTTTGATAGTTTGGGATTTTTCAAAAAATTATTTTTCGAGTTTCCATGGCAGTGACTTTGATTTAGACTGAAAATGGCGGTAGTCCTCGTTTCCGGAGCAGATCTTGAAAACCGTACCATATTTCTTCATCAAACTTCGCACAAAGATAGATCTTGTGGTGAACTGGTGCCTTTTGATAGTTTGGGATTTTTCATAAAATTATTTTTCGAGTTTCCATGGCAGCGACATTGATTTAGACTGAAAATGGCGGTAGTCCTTGTTTCCGGAGCAGATCTTGAAAACCATACTTATATTTCTTCACCAAACTTGGCACATAGATATGTCTCGTGGTGAACTGGTGCCTTTTGATAGTTTGGGATTTTTCATAAAATTATTTTTCGAGTTTCCATGGCAACGACTTTGATTTAGACAGAAAATGGCGGTAGTCCTCGTTTCCGGAGCAGATCTTGTAAACAGTACCATATTTCTTCACCAAACTTGGCACATAGATAGATCTAGTGGTGAACTGGTGCCTTTTGATAGTTTGGGATTTTTCATAAAATTATTTTTCGAGTTTCCATGGCAACGACTTTGATTTAGACTGAAAATGGCGGTAGTCCTCATTTCCAGAGCACATCAGGAAAACCATACTTATATTTCTTCCTCAAACTTGGCACATAGATAGGTCTAGTGGTGAACTGGTGCCCTTAGATAGTTTGGGATTTAAAAAAATAAAAAAATTTTGAGTTTCCATGGCAGTGACTTTGATTTAGACAGAAAATGGCGGTAGTCCTCGTTTCCGGAGCAGATCTTGAAAACCGTACTATATTTCTTCATCAAACTTCACACATAGATAGGTCTAGTGCTGCAATTAGGCCATTCACATTGCACACAACCCGACATGTCATATTGGCTGGGGATGTGAGTATTTGATGCTTGTTTTGTCAGAGAGTTGAAGGCTTTGGCAAAACAATGTGGTCTACATGGATATTCTCGAATGAGAAAAGCTGAGTTGATCGATTTACAGTTTTGATCGGTTTGGAATACAACAAACCCCAGACTGTTAGAGAACTCAAAGCTCAAGCCAAAAAACAGTGGGCTGAGAGGTTATTCTCGAATGAGAAAAGCTGAATTGATCGCTTTACTAGAAAATAATAAATTAGTTGATGTTGATAAACCCAGTGTTGTTGAGTTAAAATTTGTACCCACAGCCGGCGTTGGTAAATATCTCAGAGGTTGGAAGATGGATATTAATTCCAACATGGATGTTAATAATGTTAAGCCCATCATATCTAGCAAAATTAACGAGGAGTTAGATGATTTAAATAGTATAAAATACCAGCTGACGATTAAAATGTCATTGAGTAAAAGTAACACAGATGATAGCACTGAATATACCAAACCATACTTCTGAAGCAATCAAGAAGTTATAACTGAATCTGATACTATAAGCACATCATTAGATACATCAATTCGGGTTGGGGTGTGGATAAAATCGATAGTTTATAGTTAGATATAGCAAATTATATCCCTTTCAAAGGTTGATCTTATAAAGATTTACCCCTGTATTATAAAAAGACAAAAAGACATAATTAATGTAAAAAAAAAAGGCGATGACTGTTTCAGAATGATAAGATCTGCATTGTTCCCTGTAAACAAAAATCCGGATAGACCTTCTAGCTATCCCCAAAATGAAGGACTAAACCTCAGTGGTATAGACGAACCTACACCAATCTCACAAATTGATAAGGCGGAAAAGCAAAATAATTTAGCTATAAATGTTTTCAGACATTCTTCTAAAGGAATTGTTGTACACAGGATAAGCTCCACTCCAGAACATATTCCCAGAATCAATCATTTCTTATCGAAAAAGACGGTAAATATCATTATACGTGGATAAAGAGTTTAAACAGGCTATTATACGATCAAACAAAACATGCTAGAAAGAAATATTTCTGCGAAAGATGTCTGCATGGGTACAGCAGACAGGATCTATTAGAAGCACATAAAGAAGACTGTAGAGGTGTTGGACAGACTGCTATCAGGATTGGTATGCCTAAAGAGGGAAAAAATATATTAAAATTTGAACATTATTGTAATCAAATGCCAGTACCGTACGTAATTTACGCTAACTTCGAAGCGCTTATCAAACCTATAGAAAATACTGAACGCAATACTGATAGTAGTTTTACGTACAAAACTCAAGAACATATTCCTTGTGGGTTTGGATATATAGTTGTAAGGTATGATGGGAAAACAAACCCGCCTGTGATTTACAGAGGTCCCGATGCAGCAGGAAAGTTCCTAGAATACCTACAAAATGAAGAGAGAATAATCAGGGAAAATTTATTGCTTAAGAAACCCATGTGTATGACAAAGGATGATTGGAGGGCCTATAAGAAGTCAACGAGTTGTCATGTTTGTAATAAACCCCTGAATGGGGATTCCGTAAGAGATCATTGCCATGTCACGGGTAATTATCGGGGAGCCACACATAACAAGTGTAACTTGAAACTAAAAATGAAGTCTCAAACAATACCCATCCCTGTTGTGTTTCATAACCTTAGAGGATATGATTCACATCTCATCATGCAAGCTATCTCAAAGACCGACGGCGGCTTAACATACATTACTAATAATATGGAAAAATATATATCATTCTCGTTGACTAAAACTATACATTATACAGAGAAGGATGGGAAAGCCAGAATAAAGCAAAGTAATGGGCTTAGATTCACAGACTGCGTACAGTTTCCGTTATCTTCCCCGGACAATTTAGCTAATGCAAACAATCCTGATGACTTTGCAATAACAGATCAATATACCGATCGGTGTCGTCATTTGTTGATGAGAAAAGGTGTGTATCCTTACGAATATATGGATGATTGGTCTAGATTGGATGAAAATAAATTACCACCCCTTGAATCATTCTATAGTAACTTAACAGAATCTAAAATAACCGATGCCGATTATGAACACACTGTGACGGTTTGAAGATAAATTAGGTTGTAAGAATTTAGGCGATTATCACAATCTGTACTTAAAAACCGATGTACTGTTACTCGCCAATATATTCAAGTTATTGCAGGATATTACAGCGATGGCCCACCTCCCTCAGGAAGGTGGGCTATGTTGAAAGAATGACAAAGACGCAACAGTGGATTTAATGGCCGAGGGTGTGGAGGTTCTAAAGGGCTACCCCAATTTAGAAATGGAATAAATAGTATTTCTATGTGGCGACTTGAGTCGCCAAACATATTTGTTAATAGCTAATAATGCTAAGACCCAAATGGCGGAAACGTCACAACCCGACCACAGCTGTGGGTCTAAATGGGAGCGAACGCCACCAGGCCAAATTTAATTGTTAATATATACTTAATGCTACGGCCCAAATGACGGAAACGACGCAACCCGACCAACGCTGCGGGTCTAAATTGGAGCGAACGCCACCAGGCCAAATTTAATTGTTAATATATACTTAATGCTACGGCCCAAATGACGGAAACGACGCAACCCGACCAACGCTGCGGGTCTAAATGGGAGCGAACGCCGCCAGGCCAAATTTAATTGTTAATATATACTTAATGCTACGGCCCAAATGACGGAAACGACGCAACCCGACCAACACTGCGGGTCTAAATGGGAGCGAACGCCGCCAGGCCAAATTTAATTGTTAATATATACTTAATGCTACGGCCCAAATGACGGAAACGACGCAACCCGACCAACGCTGCAGGTCTAAATGGGAGCGAACGCCGCCAGGCCCAGCTATGTGGCAACTTGCGTTGCCAAATATAATTGTTACTAGATTCCCGGGTGAAAACCCGGGAAAGACTGGGTTCCAACTGGTAAGAAGGTAACCCAGTCTGGGTTCCCGCTGGAAAGCAGGTAACCGGAAACCCTAATTAGTATATATATCAATATAAATTATGATGATATAGGAGGTAGCCCAGAACCAGGCCACTTAGCACCAAAGTGCTACCCCACACCCCATGGCCGCGGATGATGATACGCGTGCCCGCCATGATTGCCTCATAAGAAAGATGTCTTACCTTTATAATTACCTACTTGAAAATTTGGACCAAGGCCTGGTCGAGATTCTTTACAAAAGCCTGTATCCCTTTACAACTAAGGTGGATTCCCTCCCATTGGAACCAGGACCTGTAAGTGGCCACTATTTTAGGATGGGGGATAAATGTGAACTTAGGAAGTTCGCAGAGACGATTGGCTAAACGCCTATTGAGCTTGGATCTACTCTTTTCCACCTTACGCGGGTCGCGTGCGGAATGCCAATATCTTCGTTGAAGGATACCGGAAAAGCAGACATGGGTGTGCTGTAGGTGCACCTGGATGCGCATGACTGATGTCTCCATATCTATGAGGAGCTGACTTGTCTTCGTGGAGCCCAAGTCGTTTAATCCCAAGTGTATAACGACAGCTGAAGGGCTGCGCCGAGTTGCCTCCACCTTGGCGTCGATCACCTTGTCCAGGTCACTCCACCGCAGTCCACCCCTTGCCAACCACAAGATCTTTTTGTGGGGCACTAGCTCTGGGCGTTGTGGGGACAGCTGTTGCCTCGCCCTTGTCATAAAGCTGGAGCCCGCCATCCAGACTGGAACAAATGTACTATAGTAGCATTTGGCAGTTATAGTTACTTTCCTTTAGTTCTTGTTAACTAACAATGTCTAACATGAATAATTATGTCACAGGAAGACGTATATACGACTGATAGCATTCTGACTTCCACCTGCCGTATTGCTGGATGAGATGTGGTGGTACCCCATTGATAGCTGCTGTTGTTGCTGCCCCGATTTGGAAAGAATGGGAAGAATAACTTTCAGTGCCTATTGAGCTGAGGGCCAAAGCCTTTTTTAGGACCGCTTGGAACTGATACCTGGTTAGCGGTGAATGATCAAAGTGGATAAATGCTGAGACGGGGCCAGATGGGCGCACATTTAAGTATGCCTTAAGGGCAGCCACTGGGCAGGTTGATTTACCTGGTGTCGCCTCTATACCCACTAATTGCCATACCCACGTTGGTCGCCTTTGGAGTGTGGAAGGTGGATAGTAGCTTTCTCCGTATCGCCTGATATGCTTGCGTTATTGATGGAGCAGCCTGGCTGTGACATCTTAGTTTGAACAGGTTCGCTTACCCTAAAGAAGCCAAAGAAGGCTATACAATAGACAGCTCTGAAGAGGCATACCTCGTATGACCTGCGTGAGATTGTTGATGACCACCTTCAACAGATCCAGAGTAATGGGTTTCCTTGTGTCCTGGCGCCCTCTTGACTTGTACATACCTGTTATTAGTTTAGTAACCAGGAAATGATTGGTACAGTCTTCCATACCTTTAAGTTTATGGTTGGAGGATATACCAGCGATATATGTTTTTACTGTGTTGGGAGAATGGTTGGTGACTGACAAATGAGCAATAAAGTTTACGACCTGATCTAGGGGGACTGGCCACATTTCCGGAAGCTGATGCACCGATCTGAACTGCTGCAGCGCGTTGATGCCTGTCCTGTAAGTCGACCAGGTATTTTCAGATAGTGACTGTAGTAGTAGCCTGTCTACTTCTTGCTTCAGATGTGCCATATGTTTGTCTGGAACTGGTGTTGGCGCAGGCTCTGCTTCCGGTGCTACTGCCCAGAAATGATTGAACTGAAACCTCGAGAGTGCATCGGCTATAACATTGGAATTAGTTGCAATGTATTTTGACTTAAACAAAATGTTATAGTTAAGACAAAGGAGGATGAGGCGGCGGAGAAGATTCATCACCCGAGGGGCTTTGGTTGATTGCTTGTTGATGATTGTCACCACTGCCTGGTTGTCACAGTAGAACAGTATTTCTTGTTCATCAGCTGTGTTCCCCATAGCTGAATGGCGCAGACGATGGGAAACAGCTCCAGAAAGGTCATGTCAAGTGTTCTCCCATCCTTAACCCAATGGTCAGGCCATCTACCGCAGAACCATCTGCCCTGAAGGTAGGCCCCAAACCCTATGCTCCCTGCTGCATCTGTGTAAAGCTGAAGGTGAGAGTTGTCCACCCAGAGGTTGTCCTAAAATACTGATACACCATTAAAGTTCGTGAGAAATGTAAGCCACATTTGAAGATCCTGTTTTACCCATTCTGTGATACGAATATGATGGAAAGGTTGCTTACCTTGGCAGAGGAGGTCGATGAGTCTTCGGCAGAATGCTCTACCCATTGGGATGGCCCTACACACAAAATTGAGCTTACCAATGAGTGACTGTAATTCTTTCTTTTGCCTTTGAGTTTGATGTGGCGAGTATGCGCCGGATTTGGGCTGTGATTTCATTGATCTTACTTTCCGGTATTCTCACCTGCATAGCTAGCGTGTCTATTTCAAGTCCCAGAAATGTAAGTTGAGAGACAGGGCCTACTGTTTTATCCTGGGCGATGGGAATACCAAGCTGAGTAAGCATTTCTAATGCAGACTGCAAATAGTATTGGCATTGTGTTGTGCCCTGCTGTCCCCCGGTCAGAAAGTCATCAAGGTAATGCATAATCGGTATTGCTGGGGTATGCTGACTTATGCACCATTGTGGGAATGAGCTGAAGGTCTCAAAAATAGCACATGATATTGAGCATCCAAATGGTAAGCATTTATCAAAGTAAAATTTACCCAGCAGTTCGAAATCATTCGGGTGCACTGGTATAATTCTGAATGCTGACTTGATGTCGAACTTTGCAAGCAGTGCTCCCTTTCCCAAATGTTGCACCATCTGTACAGCTTCGTCGAACTTGGCATAAGAGACTGAACATGCTTGCGGATCTATGTGGTCGTTAATTGACCCTCCTTTGGGATAAGACAGATGATGAATTAAACGGAAATCATCGACTTTCTCACCTTGACATTGTTGTGATTCTGCCTGTTTCTTTGGGATTAGACCTACAGGGGATACTTGCAAGTTAACAAAGGGCATAGTGATAAACGGTCCTGCCATTCTGTTTAGATCCAGTTCTTTTTTAAGCTTTTGTCTAACAATGTCCCTCCTATCTTTATGGGTTGCGGATTGTAAATTACCTGCTAGCCGACTATAGCGTGTACCTTGGAACTCGAGTTGGAAACCAAATGTAAAACCATCGAGCAAATATTGCGCATCATCTGCGTTTAACTGCGAATAACGACACAACCATGGTGTTAACTTATCTAGTTTGACGGGAGTAGGAGCCAAAGACCTTATCTCTAGTTCCTCTGGTTGACTGCCTTGGGCCGTTAAAGCATGGGCTTGAGCCATTAAAGCGTGAGCTTGAGCCATTGTTTGAGAGAGGGGGTCATGTGACCCCCTGTCCTCGAAAGCAGGTCGACGCCCCGTGAGCTGTTTCGCCGCACTTGTTGCATATGCGGGAGTACGCGCAGCTGTACTTTTTACACCCATGAGGTTTGTTGAATGCGTAGCATAGGTTAAGCGCAGGGTCTGAAACACTTGAAGTAGTCAGCTGACCGAACGAACCACCTACCTGTTGACGCCCCGACTGTGGGATCATGTATTTTAGCCATAGCTCACCGTCAATTTTGTCCCATTGTCGTAGAGGGTCTCTAGCCATCCTATGTCGGAATTGCTGGTTGTATAGACACCAGGCATCCGGTCCACATCTAAGTGCCGCTGAACGGATTGTCTCCATGTACGATAATAGGCTTTGCACTATCCGTAGACTGAAATGTTTGGCAAGGTATATGTTCATGTAAATATGGAAACCGGATGTCCAGTTTCCCAGTGCTATTTTTCTCGTTTGGCGCTTTGACAGGTTTAAATAGCACCTTACCTGCAGTATCGGTGACCATAGTCAGCGCTTCGCTCTCCTCCGTGCCCGCGTCGTTGGGTAGAAGTATCCTGATGTCCACATACTCACCTCGCCATACCTTTTCCCTGGTTTGTTGTTTGACGTGTGCATCGATAAACTCTGAGTTGAAGACGAGGGATTCCCCCGACGGACGATTTTGATTGGCTGACGTGGTTGGTATTGACACGTCACCGTGAGCCTCGTTGTGAAAAGGCGGGTTAACCCCACCTGGTCCGCAAGCATCGAGAGATTGCGCGGGAATATCAGCACTGTCAATGCTACGTTGTTGGCCCATGTTATTGACCCCGATTGCCCCAAGAGCGCCCAGATTTGTTGCAGCTGTTGCGCTACCGCTGTAGCACTGGCATGATCAGTTTGTTTGGGCGCGGTGGAAGCCAAAATGCCAGATGGTATTGACACACGATTATTTATAGAATATTGTAACTCACCGTCCGCTGTAGCACTTGGCACGATGGGGATCCCGTTCACCTCTCTTGGGGGTGGGGTGACAACACGTGCCTGTTTGGCCCCTCTGACCAGGCGATGGTTTATGGCGGCTCTTCTTTTCGCGGGCATATCTATCAGATAGATCTATCGACAGTTGTAATAAGAGTATGACTAAACGTCAGCGAAGCTGTCAGATAGGTCTATCAACGGATGTGAAAAGGGGGTATGACTAAACGTCAGCGAATGTAGTATTGAAGGATGAGAGAAAAACGGAGAAAAAACGGAGAAAAAGCGGAGAGCGAAAATGCGATGTACCACGGATGAACGGCTGTGCGAAAGTGATGAGTAGAGAGGGTTACGTAATCGACAAAGCAGTGATTACGTCACCACGAGATGGTTACGTAACTTCCGAGGACACGCGCGTGCGATGACATAGCAGGAAGTAAGTAAAATTGTAAACAAAAGATGGTATACCTGCAATAAAAACATTTAGTCGCTAGTACTAAATGTAAATATTTAGAACGACATGTTTAAAACAATATGGCTTGGACCCAGCAACTAAAACTACTCCCCGATTACGATATGCGCTTGTTTATTGAGAAAGGATTAAGAGGTGGTATATCGATGGTAGCGAAAAGGTATTCTAATAATAAATTATTTGAAGGATATGATCCGAGTAAACCCGATATGCACATATCTCGACGCCAACAATTTGTACAGATGGGCTATGAGTCAACCTTTACCCACGGCTGGTTTAGAGTGGATCAAAGTGAATGATATCCCCTCAGATTCCGATAAAGGGTACATACTAGAAGTTGACTTGGAATATCCAAATTCATTACATAAAGATCATAACAGTTATCCACTAGCTCTCGAAAGATTATTGGTGAATAAAGATTGGATGTCGGAATATCAACACTCATTGATGGGTAACACTAGGTTAGCTAACGTAGAAAAACTCATACCAAATTTGATGGATAAGACAAAATATATAGTTCACTACAGATATCTCCAGTTATATCTATCGTTAGGTATGAAACTAAAGAAAATACACAGAGTTCTAAAGTTTGTTCAAAGCCCTTGGAGGGGCGGTCGGGTAGCCTAGTGGTTAAAGCGTTTGCTCGTCACGCCGAAGACCCGGGTTCGATTCCCGACATGGGTACAATATGTGAAGCCCATTTCTGGTGTCCCCCAAAAGCGGCGTAAAACCATACTCACTCACTCAAAGCCCTTGGATGGAGCCCTATATAAGGTTGAACACAGATTTAAGAAAGATAGCAACCAGCGATTTTGAAAAGAATCTAAATAAGCTCATCAATAACTCAGTATTTGGTAAAACTATGGAGAATCTAAGGAAGCGTGTTGATGTTAAATTAGTCGGGTCTAATGAGGAAGAAAGACTCAGGAAACTTATAGCCAGTCCGGCTTTTAACAGAAGCAAGATATTTGATAACGACTTAGCCGCATTGCATATGCAGAAGAGTAATATAAAATTCAACAGACCGGTGTACGTTGGTATGAGTATTCTTGACTTGTCAAAACATTTAATGTATGACTTTTATTACAACGAACTCAAGAAGCAATACGGTGATAGATGCTAGGTGTTATATACCGACACAGATTCTTTGTTGATGGAAATACAAACCGAGGATGTGTATAAAGATATGGCAGAAAAAATAGATATGTACGATACGAGCGATTACCCAAAAGATAATCCACTGCAAAGCGTAATAAATAAAAAGGTATTAGGTAAGATGAAGGATGAATGTCTTGGGACCCCTATAGCGGAGTATGTTGGATTAAGACCTAAGATGTATTCTATAAAGAAGTCCGATAATGGAGAAATAAGAAAAGCTAAGGATGTTAAGAAGTATGTGGTAAAAAAGCATATCAAACACGAACAGTATAAAGAAGCATTATTCAACAGTAGAACATTCAAACATGAGATGAACTCTTTAAGAAGTTACAATCATAGGATATATGGATTAAGAATGAACAAGACTTCATTATCCCCCTTAGATACAAAGAGATGGATTGATAAGGATGGTGTAACTACCTACGCTTGTGGTTATTTAGGGTGGTAATACTGTATAGTTGGGAACTATGAGCAACTCTTATTGCACAAATGCCCTGCCAGGTCCATCTTTAGGATAATAAAGAATAGGCTCTCCTACTTTCATAACCAATCGACTAATGTTATATATCTTAAGGGACCAAATCGGATCGGTTGCGTGATGTAGGCCTCCTTCGAGTTCACCAGGCTGGTATAAATATCTTACCCTTACTCTATCCGGAAGTTTTTGTTCTTTGCCTCTCCTCGGTGCTGAAGATTCGGAAGTCACGGATTTCATTTTAATCGCATCGGCTGGTTTCTTCTCGATTAATCTCTTACTTCATTATTCAGCACTGATACAACAGCTGATAATCGTTTCACCCATTCGGTTGATCTTAATCGATCCGATTTCATTTCGATCCCATACTGATATCCAAACAAATGTTCGGCTAATGTCCGGATAAATCTTTCAACGATAGCTTGACTACGGTGGACCTCTTTTTCACCACGCCTGATTTCAACATCGTGCTTTGTTAACAGTTTAGTTATTGATCCCATAAACTCGCGACCAGGATCTACTTGAAATAGCTTAGGCCATTTTAGTGGTCCACGTTTATATATGTGGCTCAGTGCATTAGCTACTTCGGTTGAATCTTTCGAGGTTAATGGCTCAGCCTCTTTGTATTGACTAGCCACATCCACCACGGTTAAAGCGCATTTATACGTTTTGCGTCTTACCTTATCATGGGGGAGAAACAAGAGGTCAGCCTGATAAACTTCATTCGTTGTAAAAATATCAAACTTCTTCCTCGGTATATAACGCGGTGCTGGTAAGTATATTTGCCACATCGCTTGTTTCTTTAACCAATCCTTGGCCACATCTTTAGATACCTTAGCCGCATTGGCTCCTGTATTGTATTGCTCCTACACCTTTCAAATATCCCTGCTGGCTATAGTAAATTTTATTCATTATTAATTATTATTGATGATTCTTTTAATACGACTTATGACGATCGTTGAATCACATCATCATTTTGACCTAAAAAAAACCCCTGTAGTGGTGGTATAGGTATGAATCTGGCCCCAGTGGAAGTGAGCCAGAACTATTATTACCTATACTACTCACTAATGTTCTACTGTCGGGTAGCCACAATGGCTAGACTGGACCCTCGTGGAATGGTTCATGCCATAAAAGTCCAGCAACCAAACACTAATTCACATCTCACTGTTTTGATTTATCTCACTATCCATTTGATACATTTTTCAACTTCAACTGAAACCCGGTCCTGTGTAACACACATGGTACATGCGTGTGCAACGAGTGACTCATGCATGCTCAAAAGGTTGCACACGCGCTGCACACGCGTTGCACACACGTGTTCAATGGGTGCTCAACCCGTGTGCAACCCGTTGAGTACCCGTGCCACATGTGTGTTACATGCGTTCTCAAAGCGTGTTAGGGGAATTAACTTTTAGGCAGTAGTGTACCACTTGGCCAATCTTAAGTTGCATGTTACTCGGCGACATGTACAGGCCTATTCCAAAACCATAGTCTACTTTAGAACAATCATACTGTAGTACATCTTGATATCACTTGATAGCCGAAGGTAAACTAGCGGGTGACGAAATAGCATCCTCCATGTTCACAGTAAACTGCTTTTGTGCATCAAATGCTGTCCCCACACCAATGATGATTGAGCGTGTTTGTGACTGAGTTCCGACAGCCCATACATAAGTTCTGATTGAGTCATTAATTCTTTCAACGCCTGGGTGAGTAAAAACAGCTGATTTATTTTAAATTATTTTTTTCAAAGCATTTTTGACATCTTGTGCTTGCTCAACCTTTTGGACAGTGAAAGCAACACCACCTTTAAAGTTCATACTATCATCTCTCCACTTGTTACTCAAGGGAGCAAAGCTCTGTAGAAGCCAACTTCTTTTTATTTTTATTAAATCATCACTGACTTCTTTAACAGAGTTCAATACCTATACCATAGTTAACTCCATGCAGACGCCAATCTTTATTTGTAGAAATGTAGCAGGGCGTGGAGTCATCCAACAGAGGACCTCCTCACCTTGTCAGCTTGCTGACGGGGTTAACCTCTTTGGTCATGTGGACAAGGCGTCCAACCTCTGATCGGAAGGTCTGTGGTTCGAATCACGGGACTCTGACATTTTATGGCCGCTACATTTGGTTCCCAGACGGGGAACCTGAGCACGTTCATATTAAATTTGAGCAAAATAAGCCTCAGTACCCTACTATGGCTTATTTTGCTCAAATTTAATATGAACGTGCTCAGCCCCTAGTTGGGCGCCAATGTCGCGGCCATAAAATTTCTGCCCTAAGCCTCAGTACCCTACTATGCAGCCCGGGACGTGCCTTCTGTTGGCGTGGAGTCATCCAACACATGACATCCTCACCTTGTCAGCTTGCTGATGGGGTTAACCTCTTTGGTCATGTGGACAAGGCGTCCGACCTCTGATAACAAATGACCAGTCTATTCAACTGCTTCACATTATCGATAACTCGGTGGGGCAACTTGAAGTTGTTCTCTGCGATATAACATATTACTCTTGGTGGACCAATATAAGTACTGCGAGGTAATGGAGGTACATGTAATAATAAGTTAATGCTAGATAAAGGTAGTTGCAATATATCTGATGGGTATTACAGCGTATGTTCACTCAATGATGAAATTTTTAAGTCTTTGGGAGCTTGTCTCACACTTAATGAGTCGAATGGGATGCTGAATTTAAGCAGTGGCAAAGGAATAAACCTTGATAGGGGCTTAGCAAATACACTTGGTTTCATAAGAAGTGAACTGACACCCTGACACAACAGTCCATGGAGTGAAATTACCCAATATAGTTCCCTATCAAGAGCTGTGCATGCATCAGATTAGTACAACGAATAATATTCAACGTGAAAGTCCTTCAACTCTACTAAGAGCTATTCCTGTCAAATACAAAAGTGGTAGAACAGAATTGTTCTCATCAATATGGTATAAGGAAGTTAAGGTGGGGCATTATTACAGAGCTCAAAGTTTCTGTGTTAGATATAAAACATCAGGCTGTACATGTAGAATATGTGAATGTGTCACTCCATATTATTAATAATGGTTGATTCTGCAAGTCCTGGAATGCATAAGACGCAGACAATGCATAGACAATGTATTACAATTGCACTTTCCAATCTTGGATACACAGAAGGATTTGAACCCAGTATATGCTTTACACTTACAAGATAATGTAAACAAGTGGAAAGAAATTATTTTAACAGAACCTAATGCTGCAGCACCTAATCTGGGGGATTTAAATGATGTCAAGGTTAGCACACTCTATAAAAACTCTTTATGCAATCTTGTTCGCACCGATGATAAAAAATGGATTATGCTCATGACAAAATCGAATGGCAACTAAATGTCATCATTGGTCTGCCATATGTAATGACAAAGGGGAAGGCACATGATTTAACTAAGATAATGAATAGTGGGATCGTACTTGGGGCTTATATATTCCTTCAAAACGAAAGTGTTTGTTAGTCACTCCCCTGCCAGATAACACAATCGATGTTATTGAGTCACCCAGCGTTAAAAGAGATTAGCTTAAATTTGGTTACTGAATTCAAAGATGTATTAAATAACTTGAGGAATATATCTCCAATCGCTACACTTTATATTGAAGTCTTGTTGGGGGATGCACCGGAAGATGCCCTCGGTATAAAACCAGGTTTTAGTCTTAAATGGCTCACGAAACATGAACGTCAATGTTGTAGTATTTTCATACAGTCAGGAAGAGCGCTCTTTAGAAGCCTTGAGAGGTTCGAAGTTATAGCTGGGAGTATTTCGCTTACTAAGAATTTTCTGCCATATGATATCTATGTAATAAGGCTGATGTATAGTCACAAGACATTTTCAATCAATCATTTAAAGACTCTTGTATGATATAATAATATGTATTATGGGATTATATCCTTGATGAAGCATCTGAAAAGATGGATACTATAAGACTGAACACAAATTTAAGGAAGATGAGTACTAGCGATTTTCAAAAGAACCTATGTAAGCTCATGAATATCTCAGTATTTGGTAAAACTATGGAGAATCAAAGGAAGCATGTTGATGTTAAATTGGTCAGTTCTAATGAGGAAGAAAGACTTAGGAAACTTATAGCAAGTCCAGCTTTTAACATTAGTAAGATATTTGATAATGACTTAGCGGACGAGTAATATAAAATTCGACAGACCAGTGTACGTTGGTAAGAGTATTCTTGACTGGTCAAAACACTTAATGTATGACTTTTATTTGAGTGAACTTAAGAAGCAATATGGCAATAGATGCAAGGTTCTATGTACTGATACAGATTCTTTGTTGATGGAAATACAAACCGAGGATGTGTAGAAAGATATGGTTGAAAAAATAGATATGTACAAGCAATTTCCCCAAAGATAATCCATTGCACAACGCAGTACATAAACAGGTGTTAGGTGAGATGAAGGGTGAGTGTGCTGGAACTCCTGTTGCTGAGAATGTTGGATTAAGACCTAAGATGTTTTCTATAAAGAAGTCTGATAATGTTTGTTTTGTTTGTTTGTTGTTAAACGCCCCACTCTGCAATATTCCAGCTATAGGACAGTGGTCTGTAAAATAATCGAGTCTGGACCAGACAATCCAGTGATTAACATCATGAGCATCGATCCACGCAATTGGGATCGATGACATGTATCAACCAAGTCAGCGAGCCTGACCACCCGATCCCATTAGTTGCCTTTTACGACAAGCATAGTCGCCTTTTACGGCAAGTATGGGTTGCTGAAGACCTATTCTACCCCGGTATCTTCATGGGTCCCCAAATGTTTGACTGTAATTGCTTGTGACACTATCTGTAAACAGCTATGATGTGGAGCTATGGAAGAAAGGCAGTGGCAGTTCGCAGAGGACAAGACTGATTTAAATAAACTGTATTTGAAATATGAAATAGAAATTATGAGATGTAATAAGTTTAATATTTTTCACGTTAATGTGAAAGGTTGTTATGGAGGGGGGCAATTGCACTCAGGTAGTTTCATTATCTTCAAGGGATGAAAATCCTAATGCCGAATATATAGAATAGTAATGATGTATTTGTCTGACAAAATCAAGTTGATTTTGATAAAAGACCCCTATTCTTATGACTGTCCTGAACCAAACTGTATGACGTCGAAACAACGTTCCAGAAATGTATTTACCAAAACGTTGTATGATATCACAATCACAACGTTTTCACAATGTAAATATGCAGTGTTGTTATTATGTTGTAAAATAATGTTACACATAGACATAATAATAACGTTGTGACAATGTTTTGTCACAATGTTACCAATCTACAACCTTACCACAATGTTGTGAAGAAGTAGTGTGTGAGCTGGGCCATCACATAGAAATCACCTTTACTGAAACTGTATCAGTGACACTAAAACTGACTAAAGTCATCATCCGCAAAGAAAAGAAAAGTCATTGACGTGGATTTTAAACATGTTGCTAGAGATGTGCATCATATAAGATTTGAAGAATCTGACATCTACACAAGGGAAGTCCTGCGAATAATCAACAGTCATGTTCAATAGTGGTTTTCAGGATTAAATTCTGCCTGAAGAATACTGAGTTTGGGACTTAGTGCCATTTTGTCCTTCACATGAACATGTCCTGATGTGACTTGAACAGACTTATTCACCATGATTCAGCTGATTAGTGACAGTGGCACACACAAGAAAGAATTGAGGTTTCCTGCCTTGCATATGCTTGTGTGCTTTGGGAAGGCATGATACTATTACTTGCACAAAAAATTATGGATAGTTGACAGTGATTTCTGTTGATACCGGGTAGTCTGAACATTTTTATTGTGTGATGTAAGATAAAATACAGGATTTATGGCAATCATGTAATAATGGTATGGTATTTGTAGGCATACAAGTCTTTCCAAATCAACTGTCTGGAAAACAGAGCCATTTATCTTGCCATCATGGTATGGAGACATCTTTTACACCTCACATCAGTGCCGGTGGACAGACAACACCTCAGAAGTAGCCTACATACAGAGGCAATGGGGTAGTAGGATTTACTTAGGGGGATTATGCTTTTGTTCAGTTCGCCAGACTCGATCAGCTGCAGATTGGAAACCCATCACATACTAGAACGTTTAACATCCTGGCTGATTCAAGGAGGGACAAAGGAAGACCAACAGAATGGTCCCTTCACCCTGAAGTGTTCCAGAGGATTACATCTGACTGGGACATTCCTCATCTTGACCTAGAAAAGCAGTTCTATCATGGCTCTATCGATGGATACAGGTCAGCCTTAGCCTCAGTGCTTCAGCATGATGGCCTCTGTATAGGCACTCACCCGGTACTTAAACTTCTGATGAAATCTTTCCAACTTGAGGATATTAAGATGGCACATAGATTTCCCAAGTGGAATCTCTCCATTGTATTGTTGGCACTTATGGAAGCACCTTACAAAAGCTATACTTCTACAGGTTTCAAGGAAAACTGCCTTCCAAATAGCCTTGGCTACTGCATCCAGAGTATCAGACTATACCTTACTCATGCAGAGGATTAGAGCACCATTTCTATGAGTGATGTCTTTAGAACTGGAGGATCACTAGAAATGGAAGGGATGACTTCACTACCTGAAGTGACATCATCAATACCTGATATGATGTCCCTCCTTCTCTCTAGTGAACTCTTTCTAAGATGTAATAGAGGTGATGTATTTGATAATTGTGTCTAATCCTAAGGATACTTTTTGACATCAGGAGTAACAACCTCTTTCCCCTGCCCTTAATATTATGTATCTAGGATGTAGGTTATTGGAAAGAACTGACGTTTCACCATGCCGTGCATACGCAAATCCTTAATTTATAATAATATCTTCCACATGACTTATCAGGTAACTGACAGTGAAAAGGATCGTCTGTCAAACATGTAACGATTTTGTAGTGTGAATACAGTCAAAATACAGGAATTATAGCTATGATATAGAGGTAGAATTATACACAATAATAACTATTATTTGATATTGAGGCATATCTCATAACTTGAGCAGGGTAGAATAGATGGTTTTGTCAGAATTCGACTGCATCTGATGTGATTTGTTTTTTAAACCATGCAATGGTAGTACCATCAGGGATATTATGTCATGTAGCCCAGATATATCTCCTTGATAGCCCTTTGGGTATTATTTTGAGATAATCATCAGTCAAGGGTCAAGGGTCAAGGTCATCCTCCAAAACTCAAGATACAATTACTATAGATTATTTAGACTTGGTTCTTGTCATCCTCAAGAAAAGATCATGAATAGCAATTTTTAGAATTTAGTACCGCTACTTGTCATGAGGATGATCTGTCATAGATCAAAGGTGTTTTCACTCCCTGAAAACTAACCCACACACACTTACAACAGTCAGCAATTTTTTTTTTTAAATGTTTTTTATCAAGTGCATCACAATAAATATTCAGTAACTTCCTGGTGAGCTTCTGAGCCCATGGATCTGTTTTGTTTGTATCTTAGTGACAGTGTTATGGGGCAGGGATACATGTTATCTTTATATTATGTGTTTTCAAACATGACAGTCCTGGTATGATGTATTCAAATTGTTTTGTATGCATGGTCGCTTTGAAGTCATGACATTTTTGTAACTGTACAACTGTTTCATTTAAATACGAGACAGGTAATTTATTTTCTTTATATGAATCAATGTACATTACTTGCATAAACCAAGCAAATTTGAAATATGTTACATTTCCAGATTAAACAAACTTTCTTTGACAGACAATTATTTTCTGTCTTCCTTCTGTTTATCTTAAAATTCACCTATATTTTGACACACTTGGCATCCAGGGGGTTAAGGTTTAACAGCTATTTGCAAATGTTCTCCTTACATCTGAACATGCTTGCAAGTCAAATGTCTGTCTGTCCTGTCTGTCCTGTCTGTCTGTCTGTCTGTCTGTCTGTCTGTCTGTCTGGTCAGTACATCTGAAGCATGCAACTATCATTCATTGATATAAATGTTTCTCATTTGTGTTCAATATACATGTATGTTAGTCTTTGGTTAGGATATGAACTTTATGACCAACATAAGATAGCAGGTACCAATTACTTCTCAAGGAGTACAATTAAATATGCTGTACTTTTAAGAGAATCCAGGTTCTGATCATAAGTGCCATCATATAAATATCTATGAACTATAGACTGTGGTTAGTGATAAGTGAGTGCTTCATGAACAAGATGAACATTATCCCTCTGTAAATAATGAATACCCTCCTGTTGCTCTTACATCCATTGCTACAAAATGTTTACTTGGAATGAGTTTGTTGAGCAACAGTGCCTTGGTGCTTGTTTGCAAATAATAAAGAGTGATAGAGAATTTCAATCAATACTAATAATGTAGATTGTAGCTCAAACTATTCTACTCAAAAAAACAGATATCTGTTTGAAGTGAATTGGTTGCTGGTGAAAATGTTGACCCAAATGTCCCACTATGGCAACAAGGCTTATTGTGCATCACATTGCTCAGATCAATCGGATAACTGTTCATGTGGCCAGTCATGATCTAGTCCAGCATTCACAGACCACTGAGATGTAACTGTAACTTAGTTATCTGTAAGAATAAAACAGCATTCTCCAACTTTCTCAAATTACCACAAGCAGTCAAGCCTTTAAAGCCTTGGGCAAATGGAAGAAAGCATTGTGTCATAAACCAACTCTCCAGACATCCACACCTTACAGTTTATGCCATAAACCAACTCTCAAGACATTAACACCTTCCAGTTTATGTCATAAACCAACTCTCCAGACATTCCAACCGTTAAATTTGTGCCATAAACCAACTCTCCAAACATCGACATCTTGCAATGTTAGTTTTCTTTCTGAGTGTTTTCACTTAACTATGTTTTTCAGAAAATATTACCTGTTTTATTTAAGGTTGTTAGTCAACTTGATGTATTTTCATGTTTTTTTCCTAAAGAAAAACTAAAATATTTGGATGTGTAAAAGTGAACATATCACTTATTACCTAAGGTTCACAAAGCTTACATATTCTTTGTTTGCGTGAATGCATTCATAGCGGTAGACTCAATTGGTTGATTATGATAGACTTTCTGAACTTTGGAAGTTAATCAGTACTCTTTAGTAAATAAAACTAATTTTGTAACACAGGTCTGTCTTATTTGCAGACTTGGGACTTAGTGGGACACCAAATCAACCAGTAGGGGAAAATGTTGAAAATCTATTTGATATTATGGTTCAATATTTAATTGAGATGACAAATCTCACAGTTGCACATTGAAACTCCTTTGTGCCATAAACCAACTCTCTAAACATCCACACCTTGCAGTTTGTGCCCAAAACCAAATCTCCAGACATTGACACCATGCAGTTTGTGCCATAAACAAACTCTACACACATCCACAGAGACATCCACTCCTTGCACTTTGTGCCTGAAACCAACTTTCCAGTCATTAACACCTTGCAGTTTGTGCCATAAAAAAACTACATCCACACCTTGCTGTTTGTGCCTTAAACCAACTCTCAAGACTTTCACACACACATCCACATCTTGCAGTTTGTGCCTTAAACCAACTCTCCTGACATCCACGCCTTGCAGTTGTTGTCATAAACAAACTCTCTAGACATCAACGCGACATCCACACAGACATCTACTCCTTGCACTTTGTGCCATCAACCAATTCTCCAGACATTCACACCTTTCAATTTGTGCCCTAACCCAATCTCCAGACATTTTCACCTTGCTGTTTGTGACATAAACCAACTCTCAAGACTTTCACACACACATCCACATCTTGCAGTTTGTGCCTTAAACCAACTCTCCTGACATCCACGCCTTGCAGTTGGTGTCATAAACAAACTCTCTAGACATCAACACAGACATCCACACAGACATCTACTCCTTGCACTTTGTGCCATCAACCAATTCTCCAGACATTCACACCTTTCAATTTGTGCCTTAAACCAACTCCCCAGACATTTTCACCTTGCAGTTTGTGACATAAACCAACTCTCCAGACATCCACACCTTGCACTTGATGCCATAAACCAACTCTCCAGACGTTCCAACCTTTAAATGTATGTCATAAACCAACTCTCCAAACACTGACATCTTGCAGTGTTTGTCATTAACCAACTCTTCAGACATTCACTCCTTTCAGTTTGTGTCCTAAACCAACTCTCCGGACATCCACACACACACATTAACACCTTGCACTTTCTGCCTTAAACCAACTCTCCAGACATCCACAACTCGCAGTTTGTGCCATAAACCAATCTCCAGACATCCATACCTTGCAGTTTATGCCATAAACCAACTCTCCAGACATTCATACCTTTCAGTTTGTGCCTTAAACCAACTCTCCAGACATCCACACCTTGCAGTTTGTGACATAAACCAATTCTCCAGACATCCACATCCACACCTTACAGTTTAGACCTGTGATGATTCCGGGGTAGAATAGGTCTTCAGCTACCCATGCTTGCCGTAAAAGGTGACCCTGCTTGTCGTAAAAGGCGACTAACGGGATCGGGTGGTCAGGCTCGCTGACTTGGTTGATGCATGTCATCGATCCGAATTGTGTGAATCGATGCTCATGATATTAATCACTGGATTGTCTGGTCCAGACTCGATTATTTACAGACCGCAATGATATAGCTGGAATATTGCTGAGTGCAGTGTTAAACAACACACCAACCAACCAATCAACCTTACAGTTTATGCCATAAACCAACTGTCCAAACATCGACACCTTGCAATTCTTGGCATAGTCCAACTCTCCTGACATCCAAACCTTGCACTTTGTGTCATAAACCAACTCTCCAGATGTCCACACCTTCCATTTTATGCCATAAACCAACTCTCCAAACATCAACACATTGCAATTCTTGTCATAAACCAACTGCCCAGACATCCACACCTTGAAGTTTGTGCCTTTAACCAACTCTCAAGATATTCACACCTTGCACTTTGTCATAAACCAACTCTCCAGACATTCAAACCCTTCAATTTGTGCCATAAACCAACTCTCCAAACATCGACACCTTGCAATTCTTGTCATAAACCAACTCTCCAGACATTCACACGAATCAATTTGTGCCATAAATCAACTCTCCAGATATCCACACATTGCACTTCATGCCATAAACAAGCTCTCAATACATCCACACCTTTCAGTTTGTGCCAAAAATCAACTTTCCAGACATTTACACCTTACAGTTTGTGCCTTTAACCAACTCTCCAGATATTCACACCTTTCAGTTTATGCCATAAACCAACTCTCCAGACATCCACACAGACATCCATACCTTGCACTTTGTGTCATAAACCAACTCTCAAGATATCCTCACCCTACTCTTTATGCCATAAACCAACTCTCAAGATATTAACACCTTCCAGTTTATGCCATCATCCAACTCTCAAAACATCAACATTTGCAATGTTTGTCATAAACCAACTCTCCAGACATTAACACCTTTGAATTTGTGCCATAAACCAACTCTCCAGATATCCACACCTTGCACTTCATGTCATAAACAAACTCTCAAGACATACACACCTTGCATTTTGTGTCATAAACCAACTTTCCAGACATCCACACCTTGCAGTTTATGTCATAAACCAACTCTCAATACATCCACACCTTCCAGTTTATGCCATAAACCAACTCTCCAGACATCCACACAGACATCCACACCTTGCAGTTGGTGCTTTAAACCAACTCTCCAGACATTCACACAGACATCAACCCCTTGCAATTTGTGTCATGAACCAACTCTCCAGACATTCACACCATTCAGTTAGTGCCTTAAACCAACTCTCCAGACATTAACACCTTGCAGTTTGTGTCATGAACCAACTCTCCAGGCAACAACACAGACATCCACACATTGCAGTTTGTGTCATAAACCAACTCTCCAGACATCTACACAGACATCCACCCCTTGCGCTTTGTAACTTATACCAACTCTCCAGACATCCACACATTGCAGTTTGTGTCATAAACCAACTCTCCAGACATCTACACAGACATCCACCCCTTGCGCTTTGTAACTTATACCAACTCTCCAGACATCCACACCTTGAAGTTTGTGCCATAAACCAACTCTCCAGACATTCATACCTTTCAGTTTGTGCCTTAAACCAACTCTCCAGACATCCACACCTTGCAGTTTGTGACATAAACCAATTCTCCAGACATCCACATCCACACCTTACAGTTTAGACCTGTGATGATGCCGGGGTAGAATAGGTCTTCAGCTACCCATGCTTGCCGTAAAAGGTGACCCTGCTTGTCGTAAAAGGCGACTAACGGGATCGGGTGGTCAGGCTTGCTGACTTGGTTGATGCATGTCATCGATCCGAATTGTGTGAATCGATGCTCATGATATTAATCACTGGATTGTCTGGTCCAGACTCGATTATTTACAGACCGCAATGATATAGCTGGAATATTGCTGAGTGCAGTGTTAAACAACACACCAACCAACCAATCAACCTTACAGTTTATGCCATAAACCAACTGTCCAAACATCGACACCTTGCAATTCTTGGCATAGTCCAACTCTCCTGACATCCAAACCTTGCACTTTGTGTCATAAACCAACTCTCCAGATGTCCACACCTTCCATTTTATGCCATAAACCAACTCTCTAGACATTCACACCTTTTAGTTTGTGCCATAAACCAACTCTCCAGACACCCACACCTTGAAGTTTGTGCCTTTAACCAACACTCCATACATTCACGCCTTTCAGTTTCTGCCATAAACCAACTCTCCACACATCCACACAGACATCTACACCTTGCACTTTGTATCATAAACCAACTCTCCACACATTAACACTTTCCTGTTTTTTGCCATAAACCAACTCTCCAAACATCGACACCTTGCAATTCTTGTCATAAACAAACTCTCCAGACATCCACACAGATATCCACACCTTGCAGTTTATGCCATAAACCAACTCTCAGTACATGCACACCTTGGAGTTTTAGCAATAAACCAACTCTCCAGACATCCACACAGACATCCACACCTTGCACTTTGTATCATTAACCAACTCTCCAGACATTAACACCTTCCTGTTTTTTTACAATAAACCAACTCTCCAGACATTCAAACCTTTCAATTTGTGCCATAAACCAATTCTCCAAACATCGACACCTCGCAATTTTTGTTATATACCAACTCACCAGACATTACCACCTTCCTGTTTTTGCCTTAAACCAACTCTCCAGACATTCAAACCCTTCAATTTGTGCCATAAACTCTCCAAACATCAACACCTTGCAATTCTTGTCATAAACCAACTCTCCAGACATCCACACAGACATCCACACCTTGCACTTTGTGTCATAAAACAACTCTCCAGACATCCTCACCCTACACTTTATGCCATAAATCAACTCTCAAGATATTAACACCTTCCACTTTATGCCATAATCCAACTCTGCAAACATCGCCATCTTGCAATGTTTGTCATAAACCAACTCTCCAGACATTCACACCTTTCAATTTGTGCCATAAACCAACTCTCAAGATATCCACACCTTGCACTTCATGCCATAATCAAGCTCTCAATACATCCACACCTTGCATTTTGTGTCATAAACCAACTCTCCAGACATCCACACCTTCCAGCTTATGCCATAAACCAACTCTCCAGACATTCACACCTTGCACTTTGTGCCATAATCCAACTCTCCAGACATTCCAACCTTTCAATTTGTACCATAAACCAACTCTCCAGACATCCACACCTTGCAGTGTATGCCATCAACCAACTCTCCAGACATTCACCCCTTTCAGTTTGTGTCATAAACCAACTCTCCAGACATCAACATAGACATCCACTCTTTGCCCTCTGTCATAAACCAACTATCCATACATTAACACCTTCCATTTTATGCCATTAACCAACTCTCCAGATATTCCGACCTTTCAATTTGTGCCATAAACCAACTCTCCAAACATCGACACATTGCAATTTATGTCATAAACCAAGTCTCCAGACATCCACACCTTTCAGTTTGTGCCATAAACCAACTTTCCAGACATCCACGCAAACATTTACACCATGCAGTTTGTGCCATAAACCAACTCTCCAGACATCCAAACACACACATTAAAACCTTGCACTTTCTGCTTTAAACCAACTCTCCAGACATTTACACCTTGCACTAATGCCATTAACCAACTCTCCAGACATCCACTCACACATTTACACCATGCAGTTTGTGCCATAAACCAACTCACCAGACATCCAAACACACACATTAAAACCTTGCAATTTCTGCCTTAAACCAACTCTCCAGACATTTACACCTTGCAGTTTATGCCATTTATCAACTCTCCAGACATCCACTCACAAATTTATACCATGCAGTTTGTGCCGTAAACCAACTCTCCAGACATCCACATACACATTAACACCTTGTACTTTCTGCCTGAAACCAACTCTCCAGACATTTACACCATGCAGTTTGTGCCTTTAACCAACTCTCCAGACATTTACACCTTGCAGTTTATGCCATTTATCAACTCTCCAGACATCCACTCACACATTTATACCATGCAGTTTGTCCCGTAAACCAACTCTCCAGACATCCACATACACATTAACACCTTGTACTTTCTGCCTGAAACCAACTCTCCAGACATTTACACCATGCAGTTTGTGCCTTTAACCAACTCTCCAGACATTCACACCTTTCAGTTTGTGCCTTAAACCAACTGTCCAGACATTCACACATTGCACTTTCTATAAAAAAAACAACTCTCCAGACATTAACACCTTTAAGTTTGTGCCATAAACCATCTCTCCAGACATTCACACCTTTCAATTTGTGCCATAAACAAACTCTCCAAACATTGAAAACCTTGCAGTTCTTGTCATAAACCAACACTCAAGACATCCACACCTTGCAGTTTGTGCCATAAACCAACTCTCCAGACATTCACACCTTTCAGTTTGTGCCTTAAACCAACTGTCCAGACATTCACACCCTGCACTTTCTATAAAAAAAACAACTCTCCAGACATTAACACCTTTAAGTTTGTGCCATAAACCATCTCTCCAGACATTCACACCTTTCAATTTGTGCCTTAAACAAACTCTCCAAACATTGAAAACCTTGCAGTTCTTGTCATAAACCAACACTCAAGACATCCACACCTTGCAGGTTGTGCCATAAACCAACACTCAAGACATCCACACCTTGCAGTTTGTGCCATAAACCAACTTTCCAGACATTCACACCTCTTTCAGATTGTGCCATAATCCAATTCTTCAAACATTAACACCTTCCTGTTTATGCCTTAAACAAACTCTACAGACATTCAAACCATTCAATTTCTGCCATAAACCAACTCTCCACACATTCACACCATTTATTTGTGCCATTACCCAACTCTCCAGACATACATACCTTACAGTTTGTGCCATAAACCAACTCTCCAGACATTCCAACCTTCCTATTTGTGGCATAAACCAACTGTCCAAACATCGACATCTTGCAATGTTTGTCACAAACCATCTCTCCAGACATTCACACCTTTCAATTTGTACAATTAACCAACTCTCCAGATATCCACACCTTACATTTTATCCCATAAACCAACTCTTACACCTTGAAGTTTGTGCCATAAACCAAATCTCCAGACGTCCACACAGACATCCACACCTTGCAATTTGTGCCTTAAACCAACTCTCCTGACATCCACTCAGACATCCACACCTTGCAATTTGTGTCATTAACCAACTCTCCAGACATTAACACCTTCCATTATATGCAATAAACAAACTCTCAATACATCCACACCTTTCAGTTTGTGCCTTATCCCAACTCTCCAGCAGCCATACATTGCCATTTGTGCCATAAACCAACTCTTCTGACCTCCACACCTTGCAGCTTATGCATTAAACCAACTCTCCAGACATTCATACCTTTCAGTTTATGCCATAAACCATCTCTCCAGACATTCACACATTTCAGTTTATGCCATAAACCAACTCTTACACCTTGAAGTTTGTGCCATAAACCAACTCTCCAGGCAACCACACAGACATCCACACCTTGCGCTTTGTGTCATAAACCAACTCTTCTGACATCCACACCTTGCAGTTTATGCCACAAACCAACTCTCCAGACATTCATACCTTGCAGTTTGTGTCATAAACCAACTCTCCTGACATTCACACCTTTCAATTTGTACAATTAACCAACTCTCCAGAAATCCACACCTTGCATTTTATGCCATAAACCAACTCTTACACCTTTCAGTTTGTGCTATAAACCAACTCTCCAGGCAACCACACAGACATCCACACCTTGCGCTTTGTGTCATAAACCAACTCTTCTGACATCCACACCTTGCAGTTTATGCCATAAACCAACTCTCCAGACATTCATACCTTGCAGTTTGTGTCATAAACCAACTCTCCTGACATTCACACCTTTCAATTTGTACAATTAACCAACTCTCCAGAAATCCACACCTTGCATTTTATGCCATAAACCAACTCTTACACCTTTCAGTTTGTGCTATAAACCAACTCTCCAGGCAACCACACAGACATCCACACCTTGCACTTTGTGTCATAAACCAACTCTTCTGACATCCACACCTTGCAGTTTATGCCACAAACCAACTCTCCAGACATTCATACCTTGCACTTCATGTCATAAACAAACTCTCAAGACATACACACCTTGCATTTTGTGTCATAAACCAACTTTCCAGACATCCACACCTTGCAGTTTATGTCATAAACCAACTCTCAATACATCCACACCTTCCAGTTTATGCCATAAACCAACTCTCCAGACATCCACACAGACATCCACACCTTGCAGTTGGTGCTTTAAACCAACTCTCCAGACATTCACACAGACATCAACCCCTTGCAATTTGTGTCATGAACCAACTCTCCAGACATTCACACCATTCAGTTAGTGCCTTAAACCAACTCTCCAGACATTAACACCTTGCAGTTTGTGTCATGAACCAACTCTCCAGGCAACAACACAGACATCCACACATTGCAGTTTGTGTCATAAACCAACTCTCCAGACATCTACACAGACATCCACCCCTTGCGCTTTGTAACTTATACCAACTCTCCAGACATCCACACATTGCAGTTTGTGTCATAAACCAACTCTCCAGACATCTACACAGACATCCACCCCTTGCGCTTTGTAACTTATACCAACTCTCCAGACATCCACACCTTGAAGTTTGTGCCATAAACCAACTCTCCAGACATTCATACCTTTCAGTTTGTGCCTTAAACCAACTCTCCAGACATCCACACCTTGCAGTTTGTGACATAAACCAATTCTCCAGAC
Organism: Haliotis cracherodii; assembly: GCF_022045235.1. Classification (NCBI taxonomy): domain Eukaryota; kingdom Metazoa; phylum Mollusca; class Gastropoda; order Lepetellida; family Haliotidae; genus Haliotis; species Haliotis cracherodii. The sequence goes on along the minus strand of NW_027266297.1, from coordinate 50,531,131 downwards.
ATCCACATCCACACCTTACAGTTTAGACCTGTGATGATGCCGGGGTAGAATAGGTCTTCAGCTACCCATGCTTGCCGTAAAAGGTGACCCTGCTTGTCGTAAAAGGCGACTAACGGGATCGGGTGGTCAGGCTCGCTGACTTGGTTGATGCATGTCATCGATCCGAATTGTGTGAATCGATGCTCATGATATTAATCACTGGATTGTCTGGTCCAGACTCGATTATTTACAGACCGCAATGATATAGCTGGAATATTGCTGAGTGCAGTGTTAAACAACACACCAACCAACCAATCAACCTTACAGTTTATGCCATAAACCAACTGTCCAAACATCGACACCTTGCAATTCTTGGCATAGTCCAACTCTCCTGACATCCAAACCTTGCACTTTGTGTCATAAACCAACTCTCCAGATGTCCACACCTTCCATTTTATGCCATAAACCAACTCTCTAGACATTCACACCTTTTAGTTTGTGCCATAAACCAACTCTCCAGACACCCACACCTTGAAGTTTGTGCCTTTAACCAACACTCCATACATTCACGCCTTTCAGTTTCTGCCATAAACCAACTCTCCACACATCCACACAGACATCTACACCTTGCACTTTGTATCATAAACCAACTCTCCACACATTAACACTTTCCTGTTTTTTGCCATAAACCAACTCTCCAAACATCGACACCTTGCAATTCTTGTCATAAACAAACTCTCCAGACATCCACACAGATATCCACACCTTGCAGTTTATGCCATAAACCAACTCTCAGTACATGCACACCTTGGAGTTTTAGCAATAAACCAACTCTCCAGACATCCACACAGACATCCACACCTTGCACTTTGTATCATTAACCAACTCTCCAGACATTAACACCTTCCTGTTTTTTTACAATAAACCAACTCTCCAGACATTCAAACCTTTCAATTTGTGCCATAAACCAATTCTCCAAACATCGACACCTCGCAATTTTTGTTATATACCAACTCACCAGACATTACCACCTTCCTGTTTTTGCCTTAAACCAACTCTCCAGACATTCAAACCCTTCAATTTGTGCCATAAACTCTCCAAACATCAACACCTTGCAATTCTTGTCATAAACCAACTCTCCAGACATCCACACAGACATCCACACCTTGCACTTTGTGTCATAAAACAACTCTCCAGACATCCTCACCCTACACTTTATGCCATAAATCAACTCTCAAGATATTAACACCTTCCACTTTATGCCATAATCCAACTCTGCAAACATCGCCATCTTGCAATGTTTGTCATAAACCAACTCTCCAGACATTCACACCTTTCAATTTGTGCCATAAACCAACTCTCAAGATATCCACACCTTGCACTTCATGCCATAATCAAGCTCTCAATACATCCACACCTTGCATTTTGTGTCATAAACCAACTCTCCAGACATCCACACCTTCCAGCTTATGCCATAAACCAACTCTCCAGACATTCACACCTTGCACTTTGTGCCATAATCCAACTCTCCAGACATTCCAACCTTTCAATTTGTACCATAAACCAACTCTCCAGACATCCACACCTTGCAGTGTATGCCATCAACCAACTCTCCAGACATTCACCCCTTTCAGTTTGTGTCATAAACCAACTCTCCAGACATCAACATAGACATCCACTCTTTGCCCTCTGTCATAAACCAACTATCCATACATTAACACCTTCCATTTTATGCCATTAACCAACTCTCCAGATATTCCGACCTTTCAATTTGTGCCATAAACCAACTCTCCAAACATCGACACATTGCAATTTATGTCATAAACCAAGTCTCCAGACATCCACACCTTTCAGTTTGTGCCATAAACCAACTTTCCAGACATCCACGCAAACATTTACACCATGCAGTTTGTGCCATAAACCAACTCTCCAGACATCCAAACACACACATTAAAACCTTGCACTTTCTGCTTTAAACCAACTCTCCAGACATTTACACCTTGCACTAATGCCATTAACCAACTCTCCAGACATCCACTCACACATTTACACCATGCAGTTTGTGCCATAAACCAACTCACCAGACATCCAAACACACACATTAAAACCTTGCAATTTCTGCCTTAAACCAACTCTCCAGACATTTACACCTTGCAGTTTATGCCATTTATCAACTCTCCAGACATCCACTCACAAATTTATACCATGCAGTTTGTGCCGTAAACCAACTCTCCAGACATCCACATACACATTAACACCTTGTACTTTCTGCCTGAAACCAACTCTCCAGACATTTACACCATGCAGTTTGTGCCTTTAACCAACTCTCCAGACATTTACACCTTGCAGTTTATGCCATTTATCAACTCTCCAGACATCCACTCACACATTTATACCATGCAGTTTGTCCCGTAAACCAACTCTCCAGACATCCACATACACATTAACACCTTGTACTTTCTGCCTGAAACCAACTCTCCAGACATTTACACCATGCAGTTTGTGCCTTTAACCAACTCTCCAGACATTCACACCTTTCAGTTTGTGCCTTAAACCAACTGTCCAGACATTCACACATTGCACTTTCTATAAAAAAAACAACTCTCCAGACATTAACACCTTTAAGTTTGTGCCATAAACCATCTCTCCAGACATTCACACCTTTCAATTTGTGCCATAAACAAACTCTCCAAACATTGAAAACCTTGCAGTTCTTGTCATAAACCAACACTCAAGACATCCACACCTTGCAGTTTGTGCCATAAACCAACTCTCCAGACATTCACACCTTTCAGTTTGTGCCTTAAACCAACTGTCCAGACATTCACACCCTGCACTTTCTATAAAAAAAACAACTCTCCAGACATTAACACCTTTAAGTTTGTGCCATAAACCATCTCTCCAGACATTCACACCTTTCAATTTGTGCCTTAAACAAACTCTCCAAACATTGAAAACCTTGCAGTTCTTGTCATAAACCAACACTCAAGACATCCACACCTTGCAGGTTGTGCCATAAACCAACACTCAAGACATTCACCCCTTTCAGTTTGTGTCATAAACCAACTCTCCAGACATCAACATAGACATCCACTCTTTGCCCTCTGTCATAAACCAACTATCCATACATTAACACCTTCCATTTTATGCCATTAACCAACTCTCCAGATATTCCGACCTTTCAATTTGTGCCATAAACCAACTCTCCAAACATCGACACATTGCAATTTATGTCATAAACCAAGTCTCCAGACATCCACACCTTTCAGTTTGTGCCATAAACCAACTTTCCAGACATCCACGCAAACATTTACACCATGCAGTTTGTGCCATAAACCAACTCTCCAGACATCCAAACACACACATTAAAACCTTGCACTTTCTGCTTTAAACCAACTCTCCAGACATTTACACCTTGCACTAATGCCATTAACCAACTCTCCAGACATCCACTCACACATTTACACCATGCAGTTTGTGCCATAAACCAACTCACCAGACATCCAAACACACACATTAAAACCTTGCAATTTCTGCCTTAAACCAACTCTCCAGACATTTACACCTTGCAGTTTATGCCATTTATCAACTCTCCAGACATCCACTCACAAATTTATACCATGCAGTTTGTGCCGTAAACCAACTCTCCAGACATCCACATACACATTAACACCTTGTACTTTCTGCCTGAAACCAACTCTCCAGACATTTACACCATGCAGTTTGTGCCTTTAACCAACTCTCCAGACATTTACACCTTGCAGTTTATGCCATTTATCAACTCTCCAGACATCCACTCACACATTTATACCATGCAGTTTGTCCCGTAAACCAACTCTCCAGACATCCACATACACATTAACACCTTGTACTTTCTGCCTGAAACCAACTCTCCAGACATTTACACCATGCAGTTTGTGCCTTTAACCAACTCTCCAGACATTCACACCTTTCAGTTTGTGCCTTAAACCAACTGTCCAGACATTCACACATTGCACTTTCTATAAAAAAAACAACTCTCCAGACATTAACACCTTTAAGTTTGTGCCATAAACCATCTCTCCAGACATTCACACCTTTCAATTTGTGCCATAAACAAACTCTCCAAACATTGAAAACCTTGCAGTTCTTGTCATAAACCAACACTCAAGACATCCACACCTTGCAGTTTGTGCCATAAACCAACTCTCCAGACATTCACACCTTTCAGTTTGTGCCTTAAACCAACTGTCCAGACATTCACACCCTGCACTTTCTATAAAAAAAACAACTCTCCAGACATTAACACCTTTAAGTTTGTGCCATAAACCATCTCTCCAGACATTCACACCTTTCAATTTGTGCCTTAAACAAACTCTCCAAACATTGAAAACCTTGCAGTTCTTGTCATAAACCAACACTCAAGACATCCACACCTTGCAGGTTGTGCCATAAACCAACACTCAAGACATCCACACCTTGCAGTTTGTGCCATAAACCAACTTTCCAGACATTCACACCTCTTTCAGATTGTGCCATAATCCAATTCTTCAAACATTAACACCTTCCTGTTTATGCCTTAAACAAACTCTACAGACATTCAAACCATTCAATTTCTGCCATAAACCAACTCTCCACACATTCACACCATTTATTTGTGCCATTACCCAACTCTCCAGACATACATACCTTACAGTTTGTGCCATAAACCAACTCTCCAGACATTCCAACCTTCCTATTTGTGGCATAAACCAACTGTCCAAACATCGACATCTTGCAATGTTTGTCACAAACCATCTCTCCAGACATTCACACCTTTCAATTTGTACAATTAACCAACTCTCCAGATATCCACACCTTACATTTTATCCCATAAACCAACTCTTACACCTTGAAGTTTGTGCCATAAACCAAATCTCCAGACGTCCACACAGACATCCACACCTTGCAATTTGTGCCTTAAACCAACTCTCCTGACATCCACTCAGACATCCACACCTTGCAATTTGTGTCATTAACCAACTCTCCAGACATTAACACCTTCCATTATATGCAATAAACAAACTCTCAATACATCCACACCTTTCAGTTTGTGCCTTATCCCAACTCTCCAGTAGCCATACATTGCCATTTGTGCCATAAACCAACTCTTCTGACCTCCACACCTTGCAGCTTATGCATTAAACCAACTCTCCAGACATTCATACCTTTCAGTTTATGCCATAAACCATCTCTCCAGACATTCACACATTTCAGTTTATGCCATAAACCAACTCTTACACCTTGAAGTTTGTGCCATAAACCAACTCTCCAGGCAACCACACAGACATCCACACCTTGCGCTTTGTGTCATAAACCAACTCTTCTGACATCCACACCTTGCAGTTTATGCCACAAACCAACTCTCCAGACATTCATACCTTGCAGTTTGTGTCATAAACCAACTCTCCTGACATTCACACCTTTCAATTTGTACAATTAACCAACTCTCCAGAAATCCACACCTTGCATTTTATGCCATAAACCAACTCTTACACCTTTCAGTTTGTGCTATAAACCAACTCTCCAGGCAACCACACAGACATCCACACCTTGCGCTTTGTGTCATAAACCAACTCTTCTGACATCCACACCTTGCAGTTTATGCCATAAACCAACTCTCCAGACATTCATACCTTGCAGTTTGTGTCATAAACCAACTCTCCTGACATTCACACCTTTCAATTTGTACAATTAACCAACTCTCCAGAAATCCACACCTTGCATTTTATGCCATAAACCAACTCTTACACCTTTCAGTTTGTGCTATAAACCAACTCTCCAGGCAACCACACAGACATCCACACCTTGCACTTTGTGTCATAAACCAACTCTTCTGACATCCACACCTTGCAGTTTATGCCACAAACCAACTCTCCAGACATTCATACCTTGCAGTTTGTGTCATAAACCAACTCTCCTGACATTCACACCTTTCAATTTGTACAATTAACCAACTCTCCAGAAATCCACACCTTGCATTTTATGCCATAAACCAACTCTTACACCTTTCAGTTTGTGCCATAAACCAAATCTCCAGACGTCCACATAGACATCCACACCTTGCAATTTGTGCCTTAAACCAACTCTCCAGACATTCACTAATTTCAGTTTGTACCTTAAACCAACTCTCCAGACATCCATAACTTGCCATTTGTGCCATAAACCATCTCTTCTGACATCCATACCTTTCAGTTTATGCCATAAACCATCTCTCCAGATATTCACACCTTTCAGTTTATGCCATAAACCAACTCTCCAGGCAACCACACAGACATCCACACCTTGCACTTTGTGTCATAAACCAACTCTTCTGACATCCACACCTTGCAGTTTATGCCATAAACCAACTCTCCAGACATTCATACCTTGCAGTTTGTGTCATAAACCAACTCTCTAGACATTTACACCTTGCAGTTTATGCCATTTACCAACTCTTACACCTTGAAGTTTGTGCCATAAACCAAATCTCCAGATGTCCACACAGACATCCACACTTTGCAGTTTGTGCCTTAAACCAACTCTCCTGACATCCACACAGACATCCACACCTTGCAATTTGTGTCACAAACCAACTCTCCAGACATTCACTAATTTCAGTTTGTGCCTTAAACCAACTCTCCAGACATCCATACCTTGCCATTTGTGCCATAAACCAACTCTTCTGACATCAACACCTTGCAGTTTATGCCATAAACCAACTCTCCAGACATTCATACCTTGCAGTTTGTGTCATAAACTAACTCTCCAGACATTTACACCTTGCAGTTTATGCCATTAACCAACTCTCCAGACATCCACTCACACATTTATACCATGCAGTTTGTGCCGTAAACCAACTCTCCAGACATTAACACCTTAAAGTTTGTGGCATAAACCATCTCTCCAGACATCCATACCTTGCCATTTGTCCCATAAAACAAATCTCCAGGCAACCACACAGACATCAACACCTTGACGTTTGTGTCATAAACCAACTCTTCTGACATCCACACCTTGCAGTTTATGCCATAAACCAACTCTCCAGACATTCATACCTTTCAGTTTGTGTCATAAACCAACTGTCCAGATATTCACACCTTGCACTTTGTATAAAAAAACAACTCTCCAGACATTAACACCTTTAAGTTTGTGCCATAAACCATCTCTCCAGACATCCATCCCTTGCCATTTGTGCCATAAAACAACTCTCCAGGCAACCACACAGACATCAACACCTTGCAGTTTGTGTCATAAACCAACTCTTCTAACATCCACACCTTGCAGTTTATGCCATAAACCAACTCTCCAGACATCCACACCGACATCAACACCTTGCACTTTGTAACTTAAACCAACTTTACAGACATAACACCATGCAATTTGTGCCATAAACCAACTCTCCAGGCAACCACACAGACATTCATACCTTGCAGTTTGTGCCACAAACCAACTCTCCAGACATTTACACATTAAAGTTTGTGCCATAAACCAAATCTCCAGACGTCCACACAAACATCCACACCTTGAAGTTTGTGCCATAAACCAACTCTCCACGCAACCACACCTTTCAGTTGGTGCCTTAAACCAACTCTCCTGACATCCAAACAGACATCCACACCTTGCAATTTGTGCCTTAAACCAAATCTCCAGACATCCATACCTTGCCATTTGTGCCGTAAACCAACTCCAGGCAATCACACAGACATCCACACCTTTTAGTTTGTGCCTTAAACCAACTCTCCTGACATCCACACCGTGCAATTTGTGTCATAAACAAACTCTCCAGACATCCACACCTTGCAGTTTGTGCCATAAAAAAACACTCCAGACATTCCAACCTTTCAATTTGTGCCATAAACCAACTCTCGAGACATCCACACCTTGCAGTATATGCCATCAACCAACTCTCTTTCAGTTTGTCTCATAAACCAACTCTCAATACATCTACACAGACATCCACTCCTTGCACTGTGTCATAAACCAACTCTCCACACATTAACACCTTCCATTTTATGCCATAAACCAACTCTCCAGATATTCCAACCTTTCAATTTGTGCCATAAACCGACTCTCCAAACATCGACACCTTGCAATTTATGTCATAAACCAAGTATGCAAACATCCACACATTTCAGTTTGTGCCATAAACCAACTTTCCAGACATCCACGCAAACATTTACACCATGCAGTTTGTGCCATAAACCAACTCTCCAGACATCCAAACACACACATTAAAACCTTGCACTTTCTGCCTTAAACCAACTCTCCAGACATTTACACCTTGCAGTTTATGCCATTAACCAAATCTCCAGACATCCACACCTTTCAGTTTGTGCCTTAAACCAACTCTCCTGACATCCACACAGGCATCCACGCCTTGCACTTTGTGCCATAAACCAACTCTCCAGGCAACCACACAGACATCCATACCTTGCAGTTTGTGCCACAAACCAACTCTCCAGACATTTACACATTAAAGTTTGTGCCATAAACCAAATCTCCAGACGTCCACACAAACATCCACACCTTGAAGTTTGTGCCATAAACCAACTCTCCACGCAACCACACCTTTCAGTTGGTGCCTTAAACCAACTCTCCTGACATCCACACCTTGCAGTTTGTGCCTTAAACCAAATCTCCAGACATCCATACCTTGCCATTTGTGCCGTAAACCAACTCCAGGCAATCACACAGACATCCACACCTTTTAGTTTGTGCCTTAAACCAACTCTCCTGACATCCACACCGTGCAATTTGTGTCATAAACAAACTCTCCAGACATCCACACCTTGCAGTTTGTGCCATAAACAAACTTTCCAGAAATTCCAACCTTTCAATAAACCAACTCTCGAGACATCCACACCTTGAAGTGTATGCCATCAACCAACTCTCTTTCAGTTTGTCTCATAAACCAACTCTCCTGACATCTACACCTTTCAGTTTGTGCCTTAAACCAACTCTCCTGACATCCACACAGGCATCCACGCCTTGCACTTTGTGTCATAAACCAACTCTTCAGACATCCACACCTTGCACATTGAATCATAAACCAACTCTCCAGACATCCGCAACTTACCAACTCTCCAGCCATTCACAACTTTCAGTTTGTGACATAAAACAACTCTCCAGACATTTACATCTTGCAGTTTGTACCAAAAACCAACTCTCCAGACATCCGCACACATTTACACCTTTCAGTTTGTGTCATAAACAAAATTTCCAGACATCCGAACACCATTCAAACCATTCAAACCTTTCAATTTATGCCGTAAACCAACTCTCCAAACATCCACACCTTGCACTTTTTGCCATAAACCAACTCTCGAGACAATAACTACTTTCAATTTGTGCCAGAAACCAACTCTCCAGACATTCACCCCTTTCGGTTTGTGTCATAAGCCAACATTCCAGACATTTACACCTTGCGGTTTATGCCATTAACCAACTCTCCAGACATCCAAGCACACATTTACACCTTGCATTTTGTGCCTTTACCCAACTCTCCAGACATTAACACCTTTTAATTTGTGCCATAAAACAACTCTCCAGACATTTAACACCTTGCATTTTGTGCCTTTACCCAACTCTCCAAACATTCACACCTTTCAGTTTGTGCTATAAACCAACTCTCCAGACATTTACACCTTGCAGTTTATGCCATTAACCAACTCTCCAGACATCCACACCTTGCAGTTTTTGCCCTTAACCAACTCTCCAGACATTCACACCTTTCAGTTTGTGACGTAAACCAACTCTCAATACATCCACACCTTGCAGTTTGTGCCATAAACCAACTCTCCACACATTAACACCTTCCATTATATCCCATAAACCAACTCTCTAGATATTCCAACCTTTCATTTTGTGCCATCAACCGTCTCTCCAAACATCGACACCTTGCAATTTTTGTCAGAAACCAACTCTCCAAACATCCACACCTTGCAGTTTGTGCCTTTAACCAACTGTCCAGACATCCACACCTTTTAGTTTCTGCCATAAAACAACTTTCCAGACATTTACAGTTGCAGTTTGTGCCATAAACCAACTCTCAAGACATCCACACAGCCATCCACTCCTTGTACTTTGTGTCATAAACCAACTCTCCAGACAATAAAACCTTCAATTTTAAGCCATAAACCAATGCTCCAGACATTCCAACCTTTCAGTTTGTGCCATAAACCAACACTCTAAACATCGACACCTTGCAATTCTTGTCATAAACCAACTGTCCAGACATCCACATCTTTCATTTTGTGCCATAAACCAACTCTTACACCTTGAAGTTTGTGCTATAAACCAACTCTCCAGGCAACCACACAGACATCCACACCTTGCGCTTTGTGTCATAAACCAACTCTTCTGACGTCCACACCTTGCAGTTTATGCCATAAACCAACTCTCCAGACATTCATACCTTGCAGTTTGTGTCATAAACCAACTTTCCAGACATTCACACCTTTCAATTTGTACAATTAACCAACTCTCCAGAAATCCACACCTTACATTTTATGCCATAAACCAACTCTTACAACTTGCAATTTGTGCCTTAAACCAATTCTCCAGACATCCATACCTTGCCATTTGTGCCATAAACCAACTCTTCTGACATCCATACCTTGCAGTTAATGCCATAAACCATCTCTCCAGAAATTCATACCTTGCAGTTTGTGTCATAAACCAACTCTCCAGACATTTACACCTTGCAGTTTATGCCATTAACCAACTCTCCAGACATCCACTCACACATTTATACCATGCAGTTTGTGCCGTAAACCAACTCTCCAGACATTCACACCTTGCAGTTTGTGCCATAAACCAACTGCCCAGATATTCACACCTTGCACTTTGTATAAAAAAACAACTCTCCAGACATTAACACCTTCAAGTTTGTGCCATAAACCATCTCTCCAGACATTCATCCCTTGCCATTTGTGCCATAAAACAACTCTCCAGGCAACCACCACACAAACATCAACACCTTGCAGTTTGTGTCATAAACCAACTCTTCTGACATCAACACCTTGCACTTTGTAACTTAAACCAACTCTCCAGACATAACACCATGCAATTTGTGCCATAAACCAACTCCCCAGGCAACCACACAGACATCCATACCTTGCAGTGTGTGCCACAAACCAACTCTCCAGACATTTACACCTTGAAGTTTGTGCCATAAACCAAATCTCCAGACGTTCACACAAACATCCACACCTTGAAGTTTGTGCCATAAACCAACTCTCCAGGCAACCACACCTTTCAGTTGGTGCCTTAAACCAACTCTCCTGACATCCACACAGACATACATACCTTGCAATTTGTGCCTTAAACCAAATCTCCAGACATCCATAACATGCCATTTGTGCCGTAAACCAACTCCAGGCAATCACACAGACATCCACACCATTTAGTTTGTGCCTTAAACCAACTCTCCTGACATCCACACCGTGCAATTTGTGTCATAAACAGACTCTCCAGACATCCACACCTTGCAGTTTGTGCCATAAAAAAACACTCCAGACATTCCAACCTTTCAATTTGTGCCATAAACCAACTCCTGAGACACCCACACCTTGCAGTGTATGCCATCAACCAACTCTCTATCAGTTTGTCTCATAAACCAACTCTCAATACATCTACACAGACATCCACTCCTTGCACTGTGTCATAAACCAACTCTCCACACATTAACACCTTCCACTTTATGCCATAAACCAACTCTCCAGGTATTCCGACCTTTCAATTTGTGCCATAAACTGACTCTCCAAACATCGACACCTTGCAATTTATGTCCTAAACCAAGTCTCCAAACATCCACACATTTCAGTTTGTGCCATAAACCAACTTTCCAGACATCCAAACACACACATTAAAACCTTGCACTTTCTGCCTTAAACCAACTCTCCAGACATTTACACCTTGCAGTTTATGCCATTAACCAAATCTCCAGACGTCCACACAGACATCCACACCTTTCAGTTTGTGCCTTAACCTTTAGCCTGCTGAATTATTTTCACACTTCTTACCCCTGCCTGCTGGATTAATTTTAGCATAAGGCGCTCTAAAGAGGGTGGGTGATTTCAAACAGTCGGTGCCTCATTAAACAAGGGCCAATTGAAGAAATATTTTGCACATTTATTCCTGATAGAAAACTACACAATTCTATATAAAAATATCCTGGTGTTTTCAATCATACCAAGGTTAAGACCAAAGCGAACACAAAATTTGTTAATTTTCTTGAACTTACCTGAATTGCGTTATTGAAGGTGGTTTGCATTTCATGCTAGAAACCCTCTAATATCGTAACATTTTTGCAAATTGATTTCAATAATCATATCTCCGATATCATAATTTCAATTGAGTAAAAATTCGGGATTTATAATCGGCATATATCAGCGCGATGGTAAATTATGAACCATTTCAGTGAATTTATTATCTAAACGTTAAACAGAAAAATAACTTAATTTTCGAGGTCATCATGTCGGTTGCAGAAATACGAATATTCGGGTTAATCTGACGTGTCATGTTATAAAATTTGCAGGAAACAATTAATGACTTATAAATATTCACTAATCCTAATTTCAAGCGTTTTGGTTGAATATTTACGATATACAAAAATAAACAACCCGTGTCATGATGCTAGCAGACGTCCTAAAATCAAACATGGCGCGCTTCGCCCGACCTCCGCATAACTTATTGCTATGGGTTCGACATCAGATGCACGGGGATGGACACCTCTGTCGAATGGGTTCGACGTTAGCGTGCAGAGCTTTAAACCACCTCTCCTGACATCCACGCAGGCATCCACGCCTTGCACTTTGTGTCATAAACCAACTCTCCAGACATCCACACCTTTCAGTTTGTGCCTTAAACCAACTCTCCTGACATCCACGCAGGCATCCACGCCTTGCACTTTGTGTCATAAACCAACTCTCCAGACATCCGCAACTTACCAACTCTCCAGCCATTCACAACTTTCAGTTTGTGACATAAAACAACTCTCAAACCATTCAAACCATTCAATATATGCCTTAAACCAACTCTCCAGACATTTACATCTTGCAGTTTGTACCAAAACCCAACTCTCCAGACATCCACACACATTTACTCCTTTCAGTTTGTGTCATAAACAAAATTTCAAGACATCCACACACATTTACACCTTTCAGTTTGTGTCATAAACCAACTCTACAGACATTAACATCTTTCAGTTTGTGCCATAAACCAACTCTTGAGACATTAACAACTTTCAATTTGTGCCATAAACCAACTCTCCAGACATTCACCCCTTTCGGTTTGTGTCATAAACCAACATTCCAGATATTTACACCTTGCAGTTTATGCCATTAACCAACTCCACAGACATCCAAGCACACATTTACACCTTGCATTTTGTGCCTTTACCCAACACTCCAGACATTAACACCTTTTTATTTGTGCCATAAAACAACTCTCCAGACATTTAACACCTTGCATTTTGTGCCTTTACCCAACTCTCCAGACATTCACACCTTTCAGTTTGTGCCATAAACCAACTGTCCTGACATCCACAATTTACAGTTTATGTCATAAACCAACTCTCCAGACATTTACACCTTGCAGTTTATGCCATTAACCAACTCTCCAGACATCCACACCTTGCAGTTTGTGCCTTTAACCAACTCTCCAGACATTCACACCTTTCAGTTTGTGACATAAACCAACTCTCAATACATCCACACCTTGCAGTTTGTGCCATAAACCAACTCTCCAGACATTTACCCCTTCCTTTTTTATGCCATAAACCAACTCTCCAGACATTAACACCTTCCATTATATCCCATAAACCAACTCTCCAGATATTCCAACCTTTCAATTTGTGCCATAAACCATCTCTCCAAACATCGACACCTTGCAATTTTTGTCATAAACCAACTCACCAAACATCCACACCTTGCAGTTTGTGCCTTTAACCAACTCTGCAGACAATAACACCTTCCATTATATGCCATAAACCAACTCTCAATACATCCACACCTTTCCATTTGTGCCATTAACCAACTCTCCAAACAACGACACCTTGCAAGTTTTGTCATAAACCAACTCTCCAGACATCCATACCTTACAGTTTGTGCCTTTAACCAACTCTCCAGACATCCAAGCACACATTTACACCATGCAGTTTATGTCATAATTCAACTCTCCAGAAATCCACACCTTACAGTTTGTGCCATAAAATAACTTTCCAGACATTTACACCTTGCAGTTTGTGCCTTTACTTCCCAGACATCCACACCTTTCATTTTGTAACATACACCAACTCTCCAGACATTTACACCTAGCAGTTTATGCCATTAACCAACTCTCCAGACATCCACACATTGCAGTTTGTGCCTTTAACCAACTCTGCAGACATTAACACCTTCCATTATATGCCATAAACCAACTCTCAATACATCCACACCTTTCCATTTGTGCCATTAACCAACTCTCCAAACAACGACACCTTGCAAGTTTTGCCATAAACCAACTCTCCAGACATCCATACCTTACAGTTTGTGCCTTTAACCAACTCTCCAGACATCCAAGCACACATTTACACCATGCAGTTTATGTCATAATTCAACTCTCCAGACATTCACACCTTACAGTTTGTGCCTTTAACCAATTCTCCAGACATCCAAGCACACATTTACACCATGCAGTTTATGTCATAAACCAACTCTCCAGACTTTCACACCATTCAATTTGTGTCATAAACCAACTCTCAAGACATCCATACCTTACAGTTTGTGCCTTTGACCAACTCTCCAGACATCCAAGCACACGTTTACACCATGCAGTTTATGCCATAAAGCAACTCTCCAGACATTTACGCCTTTCAGTTTGTGCCTTTAACCAACTCTCAAGACATTTACACCTTACAGTTTGTGCCATAATCCAACTTTTCAAACATCAACACATTGCATTTTTTGTCATAAACCAACTCTCCAGACATTTACACCATTCAATTTGTGCTATAACCCAACTCTCCAGACATCCACACCTTACAATTTTTGCTTTAAACCAACTCTCAAGACATACACACCTTGCAGTTTGTGCCATAAACCAACTCTCCAGACATTTACCCCTTCCTTTTTTATGCCATAAACCAACTGTCCTGACATCCACAATTTACAGTTTATGTCATAAACCAACTCTCCAGACATTTACACCTTGCAGTTTATGCCATTAACCAACTCTCCAGACATCCACACCTTGCAGTTTGTGCCTTTAACCAACTCTCCAGACATTCACACCTTTCAGTTTGTGACATTAATCAACTCTCAATACATCCACACCTTGCAGTTTGTGCCATAAACCAACTCTCCAGACATTTACCCCTTCCTTTTTTATGCCATAAACCAACTCTCCAGACATTAACACCTTCCATTATATCCCATAAACCAACTCTCCAGATATTCCAACCTTTCAATTTGTGCCATAAACCATCTCTCCAAACATCGACACCTTGCAATTTTTGTCATAAACCAACTCACCAAACATCCACACCTTGCAGTTTGTGCCTTTAACCAACTCTGCAGACAATAACACCTTCCATTATATGCCATAAACCAACTCTCAATACATCCACACCTTTCCATTTGTGCCATTAACCAACTCTCCAAACAACGACACCTTGCAAGTTTTGTCATAAACCAACTCTCCAGACATCCATACCTTACAGTTTGTGCCTTTAACCAACTCTCCAGACATCCAAGCACACATTTACACCATGCAGTTTATGTCATAATTCAACTCTCCAGAAATCCACACCTTACAGTTTGTGCCATAAAATAACTTTCCAGACATTTACATCTTGCAGTTTGTGCCTTTACTTCCCAGACATCCACACCTTTCATTTTGTAACATACACCAACTCTCCAGACATTTACACCTAGCAGTTTATGCCATTAACCAACTCTCCAGACATCCACACATTGCAGTTTGTGCCTTTAACCAACTCTGCAGACATTAACACCTTCCATTATATGCCATAAACCAACTCTCAATACATCCACACCTTTCCATTTGTGCCATTAACCAACTCTCCAAACAACGACACCTTGCAAGTTTTGCCATAAACCAACTCTCCAGACATCCATACCTTACAGTTTGTGCCTTTAACCAACTCTCCAGACATCCAAGCACACATTTACACCATGCAGTTTATGTCATAATTCAACTCTCCAGACATTCACACCTTACAGTTTGTGCCTTTAACCAATTCTCCAGACATCCAAGCACACATTTACACCATGCAGTTTATGTCATAAACCAACTCTCCAGACTTTCACACCATTCAATTTGTGTCATAAACCAACTCTCAAGACATCCATACCTTACAGTTTGTGCCTTTGACCAACTCTCCAGACATCCAAGCACACGTTTACACCATGCAGTTTATGCCATAAAGCAACTCTCCAGACATTTACGCCTTTCAGTTTGTGCCTTTAACCAACTCTCAAGACATTTACACCTTACAGTTTGTGCCATAATCCAACTTTTCAAACATCAACACATTGCATTTTTTGTCATAAACCAACTCTCCAGACATTTACACCATTCAATTTGTGCTATAACCCAACTCTCCAGACATCCACACCTTACAATTTTTGCTTTAAACCAACTCTCAAGACATTCACATCTCTCAGTTTGTGCCATAAACCAACTCTCCAGACATCCACACACACATTTCCACCATGCAGTTTGTGCCATAAACCAACTCTCCAGACATTCACATCTTGAGTTAGTGCCTAAAACCAGCTCTCGAAACATCCAAATACACATTCACACCTTTCAGTTTGTGCGTTTAGCAAACTCTCCAGACATCCACACCTTGCAGTTTGTGCCATAAACCAACTCTCCAGACATACACACTTTACAGTTTGTGCCATAAACCAACTCTCCAGACATCCACACCTTGCACTTGATGCCTTAAACCAACTCTCCAGTCATTCACAACATTCAGTTTGTGCCATAAACCAACTCTCCAGACATCCACACCTTGCAGTTTGTGCCATAAACCAACTTTCCAGACATTTACACCTTGCAGTTTGTGCCTTAAACCAACTCTCCAGACGTTTACCCCTTCCACTTTAAGCCATAAACCAACTCTCCAGACATCCACACTTTGCAGTTTGTGCCATAAACCAACTCTCCAGACATTAACACCTTCCATTATATGCCATAAACAAACTCTCAATACATCCACACCTTGCAGTTTATGCCATTAACCAACTCTCCAGACATCCACACCTTGCAGTTTGTGCCTTTAACCAACTCTCCAGACGTTTACCCCTTCCACTTTATGCCATAAACCAACTCTCCAGACATCCACACCTTGTAGTTTGTGCCTAAACCAACTTTCCAGACATTTACACCTTGCAGTTTGTGCCTTTAACCAACTCTCCAGACGTTTACCGCTTCCACTTTATGCCATAAACCAACTCTCCAGATATCCACACTTTGCAGTTTGTGCCATAAACCAACTCTCCAGACATTAACACCTTCCATTACATGCCATAAACATACTCTCAATACATCCACACCTTGCAGTTTGTGCTATAAACCAACTCTCCAGACATTTACCCCTTCCACTTTATGCCATAAGCCAACTCTCCAGACATCCACACCTTGTAGTTTGTGCCATAAACCAAATCTTCAGACATCCACACTGAAAAGAAGACGAAGAAATCCTCGGCAGTTATTCAGACCATTTCAGGCAGTTTGTTCATCATCCTAGTCAAAGGCAAGGCATGGCAGTTTGTCAACACACGCACACGGACAGCCCGTGGTTACATAAAAAAGTATGAACCGGGTGCATACAACTGTTGAACCGAAACAGAATGGCAGACAAACGAAATCACACCGGACGACATGTACACAGCATCAGCAATAGGCAAACAGCTTTACTGTTCTTACTTTTATCGAACAGCATTCATGCATAACTTTATGACAAAGCCGCCCCCAAATTTTGAACAAAATTTGGAAAAAGAATAAAGTAATTTCCTTTAGGCATAGTCAAAATTATCATTAAGGCAAGCTGCATTAATGTCAATTCTATTCAATGGCACCAAAACAAGGTCAGTCATTGGCCATACAATATAAAAGTCACATATCAATGCACAGATAATCAGTTATCATCTGGGCATTCTGGGAGTCTGATTAGTCGCGTGACTGGTCACATAATGTCACGGTCACCCACCGTTATTGTGGCAACACGAACTCTGCCATCACTACTTGGATGGATCTTGGAAACTCTTCCAACTACCCAGGTGGCACGCAAACTTTGTGGGTCAACTATCATCACAACATCGATGTCTCTCTGATCCTACTTATCGGAAACCCATTTGCTTCTTAACTGCAAGACTGGCAAATAACGTCTCAAATAGTGCTTCCAAAAGTGATCTGCAAGGACTTGACTATGGCGCCACCTGTGGAAGGGATTGATCCAGACGTCCCATCAGCAGAACATTGGGAGTAATGGGGACTATGTCACGCACATCACTAGACACATAACCTAATGGTTTAGAGTTCAAAATGCCTTCAATTTCAGCAAATACTGTTTGAAGTACAGGTACAGTGACTGATTGGTCTCCCATGATTACCTTGAGTCCATCCTTGATGCACTTAATCTCCCGTTCCCATGCACCACCGAAGTGTGGAGCACTTGGGGGATTAAACCGAAAGGAGATTTTCTGTTTTGCTAGCTGTCGATTCAGTGAAAGAGTCATTGCTGCCCATGCCTCCTCAAGCTCTCTCTGACCGCCCCGAAAATTTGTGCCTCTGTCACATAAAACTTCATAAGGCTTGCCACATCTTGATATGAAACGTCTAAGTGACATAAAAAATGAATCAGTGTCCATTTTGTCCAATACGTCAAGAAAACAGCTCTTGTCGTCATACATTTATAAAGAATGCCCCATCTCTTTTCCAATCTTCGAGCAATCTTCACCATCAAAGGGCCAAAACAGTCAATTCCAGTTGAATAAAAAGCTGGCTTAAATAATCGAAGTCGTGCTGATGGCAAATCGGCCATCTTAGGAGCTTCTGGCTTGCCTCTCCATTTCTGGCATGTTCTGCACTTGCGTTGATACTTGCGTTGATACTTGCGAATTGCCTTCCTTCAATGTATGATCCAGAAAATTCTTCTCATTTCCGCAAGCACCCGTTCAGGTCCACAGTGTTTAAGTCTTTCATCATACTCCTTTATGAGGAGTTGGGTCATTGCATGCTTTGGTTCCAACACTACAGGGTGCTTCACATCTCCAGGTAAGTCTTCAGATCTGTGTAGTCTTCCGCCTACATGTATAACCTTGTAGGTTGAATCATCAACAGGATCAAGCTTCAGCAACCTATTACTGGAAGGTACGAGTTTCCCAGATTCCAATGCAGTAAACGCATCTGGAAAGCACTGTCGCTGTGCAAGGCTGTAGAGATGCATTTCAGTTTGTGTTCTGGTATCAGCATCATCAGCCTCCCCATGGAGCACCTGCATAGTCTTGGTGATGAGATCATTCCAATCTGTACAACTGTTGGGATCAACTGGTAGATCAACATTCAATGCAGACAGCATGCACCTTGTTTTCACTTCACTGTCATCTACAGTGTCTGGCTGAATTTCAATCGGCCACTGGTCAGGAGATAGATGTAAGAAGGTAGGACCATTTCTCCATCGGGACTGATCATCACTTATATCTATCAATTTCTTGCCTTTTAAGTCATCTGCTGAATTGGATGCAGTGTTGATGTTACACCACTGAGAGGATTCAGTAAGGTTCTGTATCTCCGCAACACGTGTTCCCACAAACACTTTATAACGGCAAGAGTTTGATCCATTTCAATACTGTTGTTAAATCACTCCAAAGCATGATTCTGTAGATTGGCAATGTAAGTTCACTGGACAATACATCTAACAACTGAGCTCCTGCAAGAGCCGCACATAACTCCAACTGGGGCATGGACAACTGGCGCTTTGGTGAGACTCTCATACGTGCTTGCAGAAAACTGACATGAATATCACCATCATCAACAGTCCTCATGTATGCAACAGCTCCATATGTCCGCTCGGATGCATCACAGAAAATATGAATTTCCCGCATTGTTCCTTTTGGGTCAGTTCTAATGTAGCATAACATTGTGGAAGTTGCACTTCACTGACATTTGGAAGCTGCAACTCACAAGTCATCCATCTGTCATATAGGACACCTTGTTCAATAGTTGCACCCCAGTCTCTCTTAACAGCCCACAGATCCTGAACAATACACTTAGCTACGGCTAAGAAAGGCGCCAAAAATCCAATAGGATCGTATTGGCCTGCAAGTATGTGATAAATCACTCTCAAGGTCAGTGAAGAATATTCTGTTAGCTTCTGCTTGTAACCCAGCTCATCAGTGTTGATGTACCACAACAAACCTAAGGTTCTCTCAGACTGATCATCTCCACCCCTGTTCAGCCACATCTCACACGAATCTGAACGGTCCTCGGATGGGACATCTTGCACAACAGAAGCATCATTACTGGTCCACTGTCGAACATGAAATCCTCCATCATCCAACATATTCCCAATATCATGGAGCAAGGTTCTAGCATCTTCACTAGTTGGCACACTGTCCAGGCAGTTGTCGACATAGAAAGCTTCCATAACCGATCTCTTGACATGTTCTTTGCCTGACCTGCGGTTCTTTACATGCCTCTGTAGGGGGTAAGTAGCACATACTGGACTGCGCGTTGTTCCAAATGGCAGTAGCCTGCAACCTCGGGGTATCGCGGTACTTGTCATGTACGCTAAACGGAACAAAATGCACTCACTAACCGTTATGATTATTCGTGTTCTCTATATCAGATGTCATTTATTTGATCTAACAATGCATATTTTACTGATAAAAATTCATTATTTACATTAGTAGCTCCGAGTAAAAGCCGGGCCTCAATAATTTGTCACAAAATGGAAAAATGTTAAAAGTCAACAATAAATATATAAAAAGCACTCCTAGTATGCCCAAAGTATGTATTTATCTTTTGGTTACTAGTGAAGAACGTATTTCTAAGTTTGGCATTTTGGCCCTTATGATCTCCCAATAGATTCTGGGCACAGAGCGGGAAAAAATGTGCGGACTACGTAACTTTCGTTACCTCATTAGTCGCCATGAATATGCAGATGATCTAGTTCAGGTCGATAGAGAAAGTTTACTTGGGGAACTGTGGGTTATATCGTTGGCCATTGATAGATGGGGGTAAGGCAATATTACAACAGATGCCAGAAATATGTATCAACGGATTAATAACTTCTTACTTACAGCAGATGGAACATTCCGAGGAAATTGAAATTGTTTACGAAGTGAGCACTTCCTGGTTACTGATTTGCATTAATAGACAGCCGCTAAGAGGCGTGTCCCGCGTGAACTATCGGAAATCACAAATGCTGCGATACGATGAATGCCGCGGTACCATGGGGTCCGAGTATACTTGCCATTCATAAATGTCTGGTTCGACATGACATCTCATGTCACGCCACAGAAAACGAAGAAGTGATCTGTCCCTCGGCAAAAGTCGCACTTGATGGAACATAGCCTTTATGTCCCCAGCAATGGCAACAGAATGTTGCCATAATCTTAATAGAACTCCAAGTAGGGATGGTCCCAACTGTGGTCCAGGTAACAATTTCTTGTTGAGATTTTTACCATCATGTTCATAAGAGCATTTAAACACCAACCTGTGTTTACCATTTTGTTCCACAACATGATGAGGAATTTACCATGACTCAGAAGTCTTCCTGTCTTCCTTGTCACTAATAACTTGTACTAGTCCATCATCGACTAACTTGTGAACAAGATCACCATGAATTTCTGCCCTTGCTGGATGATTCAGTAAACGGCGCTCCATACATTGAAGTGTTGGGATCATATCTTCTTTTGAAGCCTCAAACACTGTGTCATCGAATCTCAATAATGGAGTTGCATATCGGTAAACACCATTTACTTCCACTCTTTGAGTGTCAGTTTCTAGAATATGCATTGCAAGGTTATCCTGCTTTGACCTTATCACATCCTTCTTTAGATAAGGCATCACATCCATTTTCCACAATGCCTGAACGTCACTCATGAGACTAGTATATTCCACCTCAGTGAATAATACTGTTTGGGTCCTAACTTGCTGCTGTACATTGTGTGTTCCTTGAAGTGACCAGCCCAGTCTCGTATGCACAGCGATTGGAGAACCACTTGGTCCACTTCTAACTGGCTCTTGAGGTACGATCAATTCAGCCAAGTCTGAACCAATCAGAATGACTGGTTTAGCATTGTCAATATGGGGCAAAGGTAAGTCTCTGATATGTGCCCACTGTTTCTGGAGTTCAGCCACTGGGTATGTATATTCAGATAAAGACAAGTTGCTTGATGTGAAGGCATTTAGCACATTGTATCTTGTTTCTGGCATATCCTTTGCAGATACCTGAAGACTAACAGACTGTCCACTGCACAGATATGGCTCACGCCGAATTGTTGTAAGCAAAATGGTATCTGGTTTCTCCAAAAGATCAAGAGACTTCACAGCGGATTCAAGAATCATGGTTCTTTGAGATCCATCATCAAGGATTGCATAAGCATTCATACTTCGGCCTTGTCCGTGCAAAGTAACCTCAACAACTTTCAACATGGTACTAAAGGGCCTGGATGGCTGATCAAGATATACTTGTGCAGACGAGGAAGAGGTCTTTGAAAACATCACCTTCTGTGCAGTCATATGTCTGCATGCATCATATAGGGCAGTAAGATGCAACTCGGTACATAGTTGACATGGTGTCTTTAGGTTACAGTCCTCTGGTTTATGTTTTCTTGCACATCGAAAACATTGATCTCTCAACCAAGATTCAACTTCCAGATCAGAAAGTTTCTTCAACTCTGGGCATGTATTCAGAAAATGATCAGCTGATATACATTTAGGACAGTAGCCCTTGTACTTTGGTTTGACCTTGACCTGTTGACCCTGTTGTCTGCCATTTGTAAGCCTTTTGATGGGTGTAGAATGTTGATGCAGAACTTGTTTCCTTACTTTGTTGGCTAGAGACAAGTGTTCGTCGAAACATTCACGTATCAGACTTCATGGAGTCACTCCTTGGCTCTGCTTGATGAGATAATCTCTTGGCCCTTGATTTCAGCTGTAACCACTGGTCAAGGTGGGTCAAATTGTATGTTGCATTAGAACCAGAATCATACAGTCCCTGTTTGATACAGTACTCTGTAAAGTTATCACGCATCCCATGTGGAAGCTTGGTGATCAGAGTTGACACATGTGAAGCACAATACAGTTCAGCTCCACTCTGCATGGATTTCAACATCCCAACTAACGACTGTATACGTAAGGCAAAGTTCTCAAAGGCATCATAATCTCCAAACCTAATTGGTGGACTGTTAAGCAAGGCACTTATCTCACTCTGAATCAGTTGTCCCGCACTACCATATGTGCGTTGCAATTCCTGCACAGCTTTTGTGTAAGGAGTAGGGTGAAACATGAAGGCCTCAGCAAGCTGTCTTGGTTTATTACCAAGTTTATCCAATAATAGTTGATACTTGTAAGTTTCAGTCAGGTGAGGATGAACATCAACTAATGTCTCAAGTGCCATCTTCAGTAAGATAAAGTCTCGTTCCTTACCACTTTTGAATTCTGATAGAGTAGGTTAAGGAATTCCATACACAGAAGAAATCAGCATTCCATTCATTGGCAATTCAACACTGGGAACATCTGAAGCAAGTATGGGCTGAGGTACAGTAGCAGGTGATTGTTTGACATGGGAATCCTTATTCTGTCTAGGTGTAAACACATCAGCACTTGGACGGAGAGTGTGATTATGGTCTACATATGTATGTTCAATTTCACGCTTGATACGTCTATCAGTGGTTGGTTCACCTTGGTCACTAAACTGCATTGAGTATGTTACCTCAGTTCCCTGGGATAGGATGTCTCACTGACTACTGGCTCCTTTATCCTATCACCACTGTCAGTCATTGTTGAAATTAACTTTGCTTCTTTATACCTATTCTCAGCTTCTCTTAAGTTTCTTTCTTTAGCAACCTGTGACATCCTACTTTCCCTTTCTTTCTTGATACTCCTCTCTAATCTCTCTAACTCATGTCTAGTTTCAGATGCTTCATCCTCCATATGCTTAATATGAACAGCTATATCTCTTTCTTCTTCGAACTGCTTCTTAAGTTCATCAAGTTCATGTTTACGTTTTACTGTCTCAAGTTCAGCAGTTTGCTTATCACTTAGTCTTGACAAAACGGAAGAACTAGTAGAACGTGCACTTCCCACACTTATTTCCGATCGTGTGGTCATTATTTCATCAAGTTCATGATTCATGCTACATAATCTGACAAATAGGCAGGTGGTCGTCTGCACCTGGACGAAAACCGGACAGGGTGTCTATCTTGCGAGCGCGACCGTGTTTCACCGGGAATATCATTGTCATCACTGTCAAAGTTCATAATTAGGCACTGTACTTACATATCCGGCTCGCGGGACCATGAAAAGAAGACGAAGAAGTCCTCGGCAGTTATTCAGACCATTTAATGGCAGTTTGTTCATCATCCTAGTCAAAGGCAAGGCATGGCAGTTTGTCAACACACGCACACGGACAGCACGTGGTTACATAAAAAAGTATGAACCAGGTGCATACAACTGTTGAACCGAAACAGAATGGCAGACAAACGAAATCACACCGGACAACATGTACACAGCATCAGCAATAGGCAAACAGCTTTACTGTTCTTACTTTTATCGAACAGCATTCATTCATTACTTTATGACACGCACCTTGCAATTTTTGTCATAAACCAACTCTCCAAACATCCACACCTTGCAGTTTGTGCCATAAACCAACTTTCCAGACATTTAAACCTTGCAGTTTATGCCTTTAACCAACTCTCCAGACATTTACCCCTTCCAGTTTATGCCATAAACCAACTCTCAGTACATCCACACCTTGCAGTTTGTGCCATAAACCAACTCTCCAGACATTTACCACTTCCACTTTATGCCTTAAACCAACTCTCCAGACATCCACACTTTCCATTTTGTGCAATAAACCAACTCTCCAGACATTAACACCTTCCATTATTTGCCATAAACCAACTCTCAATACATCCACACCTTTCATTTTGTGCCAAAAACCAACTCTCCAGACATTTACACCTTGCAGTTTATGCCTTTAACCAACTCTCCAGACATCCACACCTTGCAGTTTGTGCCATAAACCAACTCTCCAGACATTTACACCTTCCAGTTTATGCCATAAACCAACTCTCCGGACATCCATACCTTGCAGTTTGTGCCATAAACCAACTCTCCAGACATCCAAGCACACATTTACACCATGCAGTTTATGTCATAAACCAACTCTCCAGACTTTCACACCATTCAATTTGTGTCATAAACCAACTCTCCAGACATCCATACCTTACAGTTTGTGCCTTTATCCAACTCTCCAGACATCCACACCTTGCAGTTTGTGCCATAAGCCAAATCTCCAGACATTTACACCTTCCAGTTTATGCCATAAACCAACTCTCCGGACATCCATACCTTGCAGTTTGTGCCATAAACCAACTCTCCAGACATCCAAGCACACATTTACACCATACAGTTTATGCCATAAAGCAACTCTCCAGACATTTGCGCCTTTCCGTTTGTGCCTTTAACCAACTCTCAAGACATTTACACCTTATAGTTTGTGCCATAAACCAACTCTCCAAACATCAACACATTGCAATTTTTGTCATAAACCAACTCTCCAGACATACACACCTTGCAGTTTCTGCCATAAACCAACTCTCCAGTCATTAACACCTTTCAGTTTGTGCCATAAGCCAACTCTCCAGACATTCGCACCTTTCAGTTTGTGCCATAAGCCAACTCTTCAGACATCCACACCTTGCAATTTTTGTCATAAACCAACTCTCCAGACATCCACACCTTACAGTTTGTGCAATAAACCAACTTTCCAGACATTTACACCTTGCAGTTTGTGCCTTTAACCAACTCTCCAGACATTTACACCTTCCAGTTTATGCCATAAACCAACTCTCCAGACATCCATACCTTGCAGTTTCTGCAATAAACCAACTCTCCAGACATTAACACCTTCCATTATTGCCATAAACCAACTCTCAATACATCCACACCTTTCCATTTGTGCCATTAACCAACACTCCAAACATCGACACCTTGCAATTTTTGTCATAAACCAACTCTCCAGACATTACACCATTCAATTTGTGCCATAACCCATCTCTCCAGACATCCACACCTTACAATTTTTGCTTTAAACCAACTCTCAAGACATTCACACCTTTCAGTTTGTGCCATAAACCAACTCTCCATGCAGACATCCACACACACATTTCCACCATGCAGTTTGTGCCATAAACCAACTCTCCAGACATCCACAACTTGCAGTTTGTGCCATAAACCAACTCTCGAAACATCCAATTACACATCCATACCTTGCAGTTTGTGCCATAAACCAACTCTCTAGACATCCACACTTTACACTTTGTGCCATAAACCAACTCTCCAAACATCAACACATTGCAATTTCTGCTTTAAACCAAACTCTCCAGACATTTACACCATTCAATTTTTGCCATAACCCAACTCTCCAGACATCCACACACACATTTCCACCATGCCTTTTGTGCCATAAACCAACTCTCCAGACATCCACACTTTGCAGTTTGTGCCATAAACCAACTCTCTAGACATCCACACTTTACAGTTTGTGCCATAAACCAACTCTCCAGACATCCACACCTTGCAGTTTCTGCCATAAACCAACTCTCCAGTCATTCACAACATTCAGTTTGTGCCATAAACCAACTTTCCAGACATTCACACCTTGCAGTTTGTGCCATAAGCCAACTCTCCAGACATTCGCACCTTTCAGTTTGTGCCATAAGCCAACTCTTCAGACATCCACACCTTGCAATTTTTGTCATAAACCAACTCTCCAGACATCCACACCTTACAGTTTGTGCAATAAACCAACTTTCCAGACATTTACACCTTGCAGTTTGTGCCTTTAACCAACTCTCCAGACATTTACACCTTCCAGTTTATGCCATAAACCAACTCTCCAGACATCCATACCTTGCAGTTTCTGCAATAAACCAACTCTCCAGACATTAACACCTTCCATTATTGCCATAAACCAACTCTCAATACATCCACACCTTTCCATTTGTGCCATTAACCAACACTCCAAACATCGACACCTTGCAATTTTTGTCATAAACCAACTCTCCAGACATTACACCATTCAATTTGTGCCATAACCCATCTCTCCAGACATCCACACCTTACAATTTTTGCTTTAAACCAACTCTCAAGACATTCACACCTTTCAGTTTGTGCCATAAACCAACTCTCCATGCAGACATCCACACACACATTTCCACCATGCAGTTTGTGCCATAAACCAACTCTCCAGACATCCACAACTTGCAGTTTGTGCCATAAACCAACTCTCGAAACATCCAATTACACATCCATACCTTGCAGTTTGTGCCATAAACCAACTCTCTAGACATCCACACTTTACACTTTGTGCCATAAACCAACTCTCCAAACATCAACACATTGCAATTTCTGCTTTAAACCAAACTCTCCAGACATTTACACCATTCAATTTTTGCCATAACCCAACTCTCCAGACATCCACACACACATTTCCACCATGCCTTTTGTGCCATAAACCAACTCTCCAGACATCCACACTTTGCAGTTTGTGCCATAAACCAACTCTCTAGACATCCACACTTTACAGTTTGTGCCATAAACCAACTCTCCAGACATCCACACCTTGCAGTTTCTGCCATAAACCAACTCTCCAGTCATTCACAACATTCAGTTTCTGCCATAAACCAACTTTCCAGACATTCACACCTTGCAGTTTGTGCCATAAACCAACTATCCAGACATCCACACACACATTTCCACCATGCCTTTTGTGCCATAAACCAACTCTCCAGACATCCGCACCTTGAGTTTGTGCCTTAAACCAGCTCTCGAAACATCCAAATACACATTCACACCTTTCAGTTTGTGCGTTTAGCAAACTCTCCAGACATCCGCACCTTGAGTTTGTGCCTTAAACCAGCTCTCTAGACATCCACACTTTACAGTTTGTGCCATAAACCAACTCTCCAGACATCCACACCTTGCAGTTTCTGCCATAAACCAACTCTCCAGTCATTCACAACATTCAGTTTGTGCCATAAACCAACTCTCCAGACATCCACACACACATTTCCACCATACCTTTTGTGCCATAAACCAACTCTCCAGACATCCGCACCTTGAGTTTGTGCCTTAAACCAGCTCTCGAAACATCCAAATACACATTCACACCTTTCAGTTTGTGCGTTTAGCAAACTCTCCAGACATCCACACTTTGCAGTTTGTGCCATAAACCAACTCTCTAGACATCCACACTTTACAGTTTGTGCCATAAACCAACTCTCCAGACATCCACACCTTGCAGTTTCTGCCATAAACCAACTCTCCAGTCATTCACAACATTCAGTTTGTGCCATAAACCAACTCTCCAGACATCCACACACACATTTCCACCATACCTTTTGTGCCTTAAACCAGCTCTCGAAACATCCAAATACACATTCACACCTTGCATCTCTCCAGACATACACACCTTGCAGTTTCTGCCATAAACCAACTCTCCAGTCATTCACAACATTCTGTTTGTGCCATAAACCAACTCTCCAGACATTCACACCTTGCAGTTTGTGCCATAAACCAACTCTTCGGACATCCACGCCTTGCAGTTTGTGCCTTTAACCAACTTTCCAGACATTTACCCCTTGCAGTTTGTGCCTTTAAACAACTCTCCAGACATTTACCCCTTCCAGTTAATACCATAAACCAACTCTCAGTACATCCACACCTTGCAATGTGTGCCATAAACCAACTCTCCAGACATTTACCCCTTCCACTTTATGCCATAAACCAACTCTCCAGACATCCACACCTTGGAGTTTGTGCCATAAACCAACTCTCCAGACATTAACACCTTCCATTATATGCCATAAACCAACTCTCAACACATCCACACCTTTCAATTTGTGCCATAAACCAACTCTCCAGACATTTACCCCTTCCACTTTATGCCATAAACCAACTCTCCAGACTTCCACACCTTGCAGTTTGTGCCATAAACCAACTCTCCAGACATCAACACCTTACAATTTTTGCTTTAAACCAACTCTCAAGACATTCACACCTTTCAGTTTGTGCCATAAACCAACTCTCCATGCATACATCCACACACACATTTCCACCATGCAGTTTGTGCCATAAACCAACTCTCCAGACATTCACACCTTTCAGTTTGTGCCATAAACCAACTCTCTAGACATCCACACTTTACAGTTTGTGCCATAAACCAACTCTCCAGACATACACACCTTGCAGTTGCTGCCATAAACCAACTCTCCAGTCATTCACAAAATTCCGTTTGTGCCATAAACCAACTCTCCAGACATTCACACCTTGCAGTTTGTGCCATAAACCAACTCTTCAGACATCCACACCTTGCAGTTTGTGCCATAAACCAACTTTCCAGACATTTACACCTTGCAGTTTGTGCCATAAACCAACTCTCAAGACATCCACACAGACATCCACTCCTTGTACTTTGTGTCATAAACCAACTCTCCAGACAATAAAACCTTCAATTTTAAGCCATAAACCAATGCTCCAGACATTCCAACCTTTCAGTTTGTGCCATAAACCAACACTCCAAACATCGACACCTTGCAATTCTTGTCATAAACCAACTGTCCAGATATTCACACCATTCAATTTGTGCCATAACCCAACTCTCCAGACATCAACACCTTACAGTGGGTAGCTTTTACCAACTCACAAAACATTCACACCTTTCCGTTTGTGCCATAAACCAACTTTCCAGACATTTACATCTTACAGTTTGTGGCTTTAACCAACTCTCCAAACATCCACGCACTCATTAACACCTTGCACTTCCTGTCAGAAACCAACTTTCCAGACATTTACACCTTACAGTTTGTGCCATAAACCAACTCTCCAAACATCAACACATTGCAATTTTTGCTTTAAACCAACTCTCCAGACATTACACCATTCAATTTGTGCCATAACCCAACTCTCCAGACATCCACACACACATTTCCACCATGCCTTTTGTGCCATAAACCAACTCTCCAGACATCCACACTTTGCAGTTTGTGCCATAAACCAACTCTCCAGACATCCACACTTTGCAGTTTGTGCCATAAACCAACTCTCTAGACATCCACACTTTACAGTTTGTGCCATAAACCAACTCTCCAGACATCCACACCTTGCAGTTTGTGCCATAAACCAACTCTCCAGTCATTCACAACATTCAGTTTGTGCCATAAACCAACTCTCCAGACATTCACACCTTGCAGTTTGTGCCATAAACCAACTCTCCAGACATCCACACACACATTTCCACCATGCCTTTTGTGCCATAAACCAACTCTCCAGACATCCGCACCTTGAGTTTGTGCCTTAAACCAGCTCTCTAGACATCCACACTTTACAGTTTGTGCCATAAACCAACTCTCCAGACATCCACACCTTGCAGTTTCTGCCATAAACCAACTCTCCAGTCATTCACAACATTCAGTTTGTGCCATAAACCAACTATCCAGACATCCACACACACATTTCCACCATACCTTTTGTGCCATAAACCAACTCTCCAGACATCCGCACCTTGAGTTTGTGCCTTAAACCAGCTCTCGAAACATCCAAATACACATTCACACCTTTCAGTTTGTGCGTTTAGCAAACTCTCCAGACATCCGCACCTTGAGTTTGTGCCTTAAACCAGCTCTCTAGACATCCACACTTTACAGTTTGTGCCATAAACCAACTCTCCAGACATCCACACCTTGCAGTTTCTGCCATAAACCAACTCTCCAGTCATTCACACATTCAGTTTGTGCCATAAACCAACTCTCCAGACATCCACACACACATTTCCACCATACCTTTTGTGCCATAAACAAACTCTCCAGACATCCGCACCTTGAGTTTGTGCCTTAAACCAGCTCTCGAAACATCCAAATACACATTCACACCTTTCAGTTTGTGCGTTTAGCAAACTCTCCAGACATCCACACTTTGCAGTTTGTGCCATAAACCAACTCTCTAGACATCCACACTTTACAGTTTGTGCCATAAACCAACTCTCCAGACATCCACACCTTGCAGTTTCTGCCATAAACCAACTCTCCAGTCATTCACAACATTCAGTTTGTGCCATAAACCAACTCTCCAGACATCCACACACACATTTCCACCATACCTTTTGTGCCATAAACAAACTCTCCAGACATCCGCACCTTGAGTTTGTGCCTTAAACCAGCTCTCGAAACATCCAAATACACATTCACACCTTTCAGTTTGTGCGTTTAGCAAACTCTCCAGACATCCACACCTTGCAGTTTGTGCCATAAACCAACTCTCTAGACATCCACACTTTACAGTTTGTGCCATAAACCAACTCTCCAGACATCCACACCTTGCAGTTTCAGCCATAAACCAACTTTCCAGACATTTACACCTTGCAGTTTGTGCCTTTAACCAACTCTCCAGACATTTACCCCTTCCAGTTAATGCCATAAACCAACTCTCAGTACATCCACACCTTGCAATGTGTGCCATAAACCAACTCTCCAGACATTTACCCATTCCACTTTATGCCATAAACCAGCTCTCTAGACATCCACGCCTTGCAGTTTGTGCCATAAACCAACTCTCCAGACATTAACACCTTCCATCATATGCCATAAACTAACTCTCAACATATCCACACCTTTCAATTTGTGCCATAAACCAACTCTCCAGACATTAACACCTTGCAGTTTGTGCCATAAACCAACTCTCCAGACATTAACACCTTCCATTATATGCCATAAACCAACTCTCAACACATCCACACCTTTCAATTTGTGCTATTAACCAACTCTCCAAACAACGACACCTTGCAATTTTTGTCATAAACCAACTCTCCAGACATCCATACCTTACAGTTTGTGCCTTTAACCAACTCTCCACACATCCAAGCACACATATACACCATGCAGTTTATGTCATAATTCAACTCTCCAGACATTCACACCTTGCAGTTTGTGCCATAAACCAACTTTCCAGACATTTACACCTTGCAGTTTGTGTCTTTGACCAACTCTCCAGACATCCAAGCACACATTTACACCATGCAGTTTATGCCATAAAGCAACTCTCCAGACATTTACGCCTTTCAGTTTGTGCCTTTAACCAACTCTCCTGACATTAACACCTTTCAGTTTGTGCCATAATTCAACTCTCCAGACATTAACACCTTCCTGTTTATGCAATAAACCAATTCCCAAGACATTCAAACCTTTCACTTTGTGCCATAAACCAACTCTCCAAACATTGAAAACCTTGCAGTTCTTGTCATAAACCAACTGTCCAGATATTCACACCATTCAATTTGTGCCATAACCCAACTCTCCAGACATCAACACCTTACAGTGGGTAGCTTTAACCAACTCTCAAAACATTCACACCTTGCAGTTTGTGCCATAAACCAACTTTCCAGACATTTACATCTTACAGTTTGTGTCATAAACCAACTCTCAAGACACATTCACACTGTTCAGTTTGTGCGTTTAGCAAACTCTCCAGACATCCAGACTTTGCAGTTTGTGCCATAAACCAACTCTCTAGACATCCACACTTTACAGTTTGTGCCATAAACCAACTCTCCAGACATCCACACCTTGAGTTTGTGCCTTAAACCAGCTCTCGAAACATCCAAATACACATTCACACCTTTCAGTTTGTGCGTTTAGCAAACTCTCCAGACATCCACACCTTGCTGTTTGTGCCATAAACCAACTCTCTAGACATCCACACTTTACAGTTTGTGCCATAAACCAACTCTCCAGACATCCACACCTTGCAGTTTCTGCCATAAACCAACTCTCCAGTCATTCACAACATTCAGTTTGTGCCATAAACCAACTCTCCAGACATTCACACCTTGCGGTTTGTGCCATAAAGCAACTCGGTCATCAGACATCCACACCTTGCAATTTGTGCCTGAAACAAACTCTCCAGACATCCACTCCTTGCAGTTTGTGCAATCTATTCAGGTTAATTTCTGAAGTAAAATATACTGAATTACTTTCAAAATGCATATTTGACTTTTTGTAACATTTGACAAAATGCTAACATTAAATGGTCAAATAAAGTTGTGTTGTGTGTATTTGAGCATGAGATAATCAAACACAACAATGTCATTTTGTCGGCCATCATTCTTTTTCATGCAAGTAAATGTTTACTGCTTAAATCGTTTTCTTGCCCTTTGAGATAAAGTTTATTAAGCTTTTTCAAACAGTTTACAATATATATATCAACAATAAACACAAATCAGTTAAAATGTCCACATAGTCTCTCTGCATTCTTTTCACTTGATGGACCATACCACGGTCATTCTCGGGTAATAGCTCGAAGATCATCTGTACTGTCATTGTCATTGTCTGACTTATGGGAACATACATTCATGACCAACTTGTGTCATTCCATGATAAGGCAAATGTAGAAAGGTGCCTCTCTATAATGATTCCACATTTGTATGTGAACATGAGAACTATGAGGGGCGTCTAAAACTTCTGAGCCTAACTATGAAGGATGTATCCTACACCCTTACAGTTTGCATATATTAAATATTTTCCATGCTTACCAAATGCACAACCAGCCAGCATATTTCTGTTTGCATCAAAGGTATTCTCCACAATTGTGCTGTTTCCAACTGAAAGGGCTAATTCCGACAGCCATCAATGCAACTTCATGGGATGATACTCCTTCCTTTGTCACTATTAAAGGGACAAGATGTTGACCATTCTTATGCTTTTTTTGTAAATAATAGCTGACAACCCTGCTGTACTTACTTGGCTTTGCTCGCCTTATTCTGTGAGAGAATTTTTCTGCTCCAGAGACCAGACCTTTGATGGAGGCTCATCGTGTGAATAGGCTTTTCTCTTTTTGTAAACAAATGCACTTAATCTGAAATACATACAGATGGGCCTAATGCAAGCCTTTTGAAGGTCATTTACATACCGGTATTGTATTATTATGGTTCTGTTCGGATGAACAAAACCTTCCAAATGGTGTGCTGAATTTCTTGGGGGAATTAGTCAGCAAAGAGCCTCAGTCACAGGAGACTTAATACAATTTTATTTACAAGAACAATTAACAATGAACAATTTACAATATTTTAGGATATAGCTGAGGGTGCCACAGAGAGTCGGTAACAACCCTCTGGGCTTTGGAAGAGAGGTCTGCTTGATATGAGCATCAAACCCCTTCTGCTTAACATTTTGCTCCTGTATGAATTTAACAAAACTTAGAACAATGAAAAGAAATATGATTGGTTGATACACAATGGGGTGTGCCCTATGGTTAATGAATGGCTAGACAGAATGGAATACTTAATCCTGTTAATCCTGTTGGACTGGCACTAATCTTGTTGGCATATTTACTGGGTGCTTGGAAAGAGATTATGGTATCACTATAGATGAGCTTGTATGGGGGCTAATCCTTAATGAGTCTAAATTGAAGTAATTGCTGAATGCTAATCTAATATAGGTGATGACAGATTTACTTAAATAAAATAGTTCAAGGCAATCTATAGGACTATGTAGACATATCTTTTGTCTTATTGGATATTATGTGTGGGAGATGGGATCTTCATACCTTAGGCTAGTATTTATCTAAAAGCTTTAAATCTATTAAACTATGTAGACATAACTTTTGTCTTACTGAATAGTATGTCTAGAAGATGTGTTCTTGTTGCCTTAGACTAGCATCTATCTAAAAAGTTACAACTGAAACTACTGATATTTTATAAATGCATTTTACCTGATGATATGTATTACTTGCTGAACCATAATTATATGAAATGTATAAATGTTACACAATGGTAACTCATAAAAGCACTTGCTGTAGATCTAAATATTATATGGCAACTTAGTATAAAGGTTATCTCATGATAACTTCCCCTCTGTCTGGAAAAGTTTGGAACCCAAACGTGTAAAATAAAATATATGTTTTATATTAAACTGGTAGTTTAGTAAATAACAAATATTATAGTCTCTTTTGGTATACAAAAATATATTTTAAAATTTGGCTGCCATCAGGGAATTTGGATGTGGAGCTGGCTTGTCTTGGAACTCTTTACTGATGGCTTATGGGGTAGTAGGCCTTGAGATAGTTCCATGTCCTGTTTTGAGTGAGTGAGTGAGTGAGTATGGTTTTACGCCGCTATTAGCAATATTCCAGCAATATCACGACGGGGGACACCACAAATGGACTTCACACATTGTACCCATGTCGGGAATCGAACCCGGGTCTGCGGCGTGACGAGCGAACGCTTTAACCACTAGGCTACCCGACCGCCCCTAATGTTTTGAGATTTAGAATAGTTGGATGTGTCCATTATACATTATAGAGATTTGCATGAAACATAAAGAAAAGAGAGTTAGCATGTTCAAATTATATATATACCATTGTCAAGCAAGACTGAATGAGGGCTTACTTACTTATATTGGAGATTTAACGTGCGCTTTCCGACTGCAAGCGTATGTCGCACACGGGCCCGGCCAGGCCATTTAATGTGTTTCCAAAAAGGGGAAAAGTGAGTTTGTGCAACCCAGGAGGGGGCTTTAGGGGTTACTTATATAGTAATTTTGAAATTTTGAGATTTGGAAAGAATGCCAAGAGTGGGTGGGGGACGAACTAAGGGAGCTGTGTGTGTTGGGTGGTTATCTAATAAAGTAGTTTTGGTTTTAATATTTTATTTGGGGTTTAAATGCGACTAATTAGTCCTGTTTTTATTAGCTATATGCCTAAGGCTTTGAATTTTTCTAATTTATTTTGTGGATTTAGGATTGATTCTAGTGTAAGTCCGGTTTTAAGATTTAGGGTGGTCTGTAGTGTTGTTCGGTGTGTTTGGTAGTGTGTGCAGTGAATGAGTACGTGTTCCGGTGTTTCTTGTTGTTTGCAATGTGGGCAGTTTCCTGTTGTGTGTAGATTAGCTATTTTACGGTGATTATTTAGTTTGGTGTGGCCTGTTTGTAGTTTGGTAATTATTCTGTCGATTTTTTTGGATGGGTGTAGTATTTTGGGTTTATTTAGGGTTTTTTTGAGTACTTTCCTGATTTGGCTATTTGAGTTTTGGTATATATTTTGCCATTTTTTGTTAATTTTTTGTTTAGTGACACTTTTGATTTCTGATTTTGAGCTGGGTAAGTTTAAGGTTATTTCTGGGAGTTTAAGGGATAATTTTG
Organism: Haliotis cracherodii; assembly: GCF_022045235.1. Classification (NCBI taxonomy): domain Eukaryota; kingdom Metazoa; phylum Mollusca; class Gastropoda; order Lepetellida; family Haliotidae; genus Haliotis; species Haliotis cracherodii. The sequence continues at coordinate 50,494,712 of NW_027266297.1, read as the reverse complement.
CTGCTTTATCTGCCTTTTCATTTCCAAAGATTCCTACGTGGGCGGGGATCCAAATGAACTCTATTTGTTTACCTACCTTAGTTAAATTGTTTGAGCTATTGAGTATTTGATTTATTAGTTTGGGGCGGTTTTTAGTGTTTTTATTTTTGAGGGCTTGTAGTCCACTGAGGGAGTCGGTTAGGATGAGGATTTTTTGGTGTTTTTTAGATTGCTGATTGTGTAGTGCTGAGGCCATGCCCATTAGTTCGGCCGTGAATATGGATTGGTTGTTTGGGAGTCGGTAAGATTGTGTGTCTTTGGTTGGTTGTGCGATGTGGACTCCTAAACCTGTGTGTTTTGAGATCGGATCTGAGGATCCGTCTGTGTATATGTGACACCAATTTGGCCAATTTTCATGTATGTATGCTAGTGTGGTGGTTTTAGCGATGTTAGGATCGGTCAGTTTATTTAGTGTATCGGCTAGTGTTGTGTCTATTTTTGGTATTTTAAGTTTTGGAGTGAAGATATTGGATGATTTATTGTTTTGTTTAAGATTATTTATTTTGTGTTCGTTTAGGTAATTGGTTATTCTTTGGGAAATTGGAGTAAGTAGTGGATGTTTCCGGGCTAGGGCTTGGTTTCTAGGGCGAATATTTTGTTTTATTAAGTTTTCGATTAGTGGGTTTGATTGGGACGCGGCCCAGAAGTTTAGGGTAAGTTGTTCCCTACGTAGTTTAAGTGGCATTTCTCCTGTTAAGGCCTGGAGTGAGGTGGAAGAGGTGCCATGTTGAGTTCGTGTGATTAGTTTTAGGGCCTGATACTGGATTGAGTCTAGTTTTTTAATGAGAGAGTTGTTTAAGGTGTCGTAAATGGCACTGCCATAGTCTAGTTTGGACCTAATTAGTGATATATAGAGTGAGAGGAGGGTGTTTTTAGAGGCCCCCCAGTTGGAGCCGGTTAGGCATCTTAACGTGTTTAGGTCTTTGCTGCATCTGGTTACAAGGTTTTTAATGTGAGCATCCCAGGTGAGATGTTCATCGAAGATTAATCCAAAGAATTTGGTTTGGTTTTGGAATTTGATTGGTTTGTTGTTTAGTTGGAGGTTTAGGGTGGCGGGTTGCATATTTTTGTGTTTAAATACTATTCCTGTGGTTTTTTCTGAGTTTAGGGAGAAGCCCCATTTGTCAGCCCATTTTTGTATTTTATTTAGAGATTTTTGTAGTAAGTTTTGGGGCATTTTCATGCTTTTAGTGCGGATCCAGAGGGCTCCATCATCCGCGAATTTTGATGTGTTTACTTTGGGGGATAGTCCCTCGAATAGATCGTTAATCATAATATTGAAGAGTGTTGGGCTTAGGATGCTGCCCTGGGGAGTGCCATTTTCTAGGGGACATTGGTCCGATAGCGTTTGGTCTATGCCCACGGTGATTTTGCGGTTTGTTAGGAAACTTTGGATGTAGTTAATTATTTGACCTTTAAGTCCTATTTTTTGTAGTTTTTGTATTAGCCCGTTATGCCAAACCATGTCGAATGCTTTGGAGAAGTCTAGAAAGATGCCTGTAGTATATTGTTTGTTAAGTTGGCCTGTTTTAATGTCCTGCTCTAGTCGGGCGAGGTTATCTAAGGTTGAGCGTCCAGGAGTGAAACCGCTTTGGTCTGGATTTATTATGTTGTTTTGTTCTAAGTAGTGTTGTAACCTGTTTTTGGCCATTGATTCCATTACTTTGCATAAGTTAGAAGTTAGGGAGATTGGTCTGTATGAATTAGCCTGGTCAGCTGGTTTATTGGGTTTGGGGATTGGTATGACCAGGGCTTGTTTCCAAGGTGATGGGACCTGTCCGTTTAGATATATGAGGTTATAGAGTTTCAGTAGAGTTTGGAGTAGTTTGGGTGGTAGTTGTTTAATTATCTGGTATGAAGTAAGGTCTAAGCCTGGGACTGTGCCCTTTTTCCTATTTTGTAGGATGTGGAGTAGTTCTTCCATTGTGAAATGGAGATTAATTTCTAGGTTATTTTCTTTTGGCTCTTTGGTAAATTTGGTTTCTGCTTTTAGTTGTTCCTGGAATTTTTGGTTGATGAATGAGGGACATAGTACAGAATATATATAGTAGGTGGAGGATTAACAGTAGAGGATTAACAGTAACAACAATTGCATACATGAGTGGTATAACATTGGTATGTGTTGACAACAAAGGGATGATGCTGACTCAAAACGATGGACAGAGGACACATAGGTGGAAGCCAATAGGGACATGAAGCCAATAAACAGGATAAGTGATTATTGTTTGATGAGTTCATAGTAGGCGGATGGGATGAAATAGCCTTGATCTCTGTTGATTGATGGCTTGTGGCGGCGAATGTGGACTGCTTCTGTTAGTTTTCTTTTAGTGAAATCATGGAGGTTGTTGGCAAGGATTTGGACATTGTCCCAGTTGATGATGTGATTGGGACAGTTGCTGATATGGTCCGAGATGGCTGATTTGCTGTCGGATTTAATGGTGGAGGTTTTATGCATTTTCATCTTATAAGTCAAAGCCAATATAAAGCAGGTTAAGCAATGTTCATAACCTATATCTAAACTCAAATAGCCAAATCAAAAAAGTGCTCAGCAAACCACTGACCAAACCAAAAATTCTCCATCCATCAAAAAAAATCGACAGAGTAATCACTAAACTCCAAACAGGACACACCAACCTAAATAACCACCTAAAAAAAATAAAAAAACACACTACAGGTAACTGCCCACACTGCAAACAACTAGAAACCCCAGAACACGCACTCATCCACTGCACACACTACCTCACACATCGAACCGCATTACAAACCACCCTCAATCTAAACAAGGCTCTCACTCTAGAAGCAATACTAAACCCACAAAATAAACTAGAAAACTTCAAGGCCTTAGGCGTATTCTTAATCAAAACGGAACTAATAAAACGCATCTAAAAACATAATAACCTACCAAATCAAAATCACATAAACAAACAAGCATCCACCATACCCAGCTCCCTTAGTTCTCCTCCCCAACCCCATCGGCATCTATTCCAAATCTCAAAATTCCCAAATTCTATATAAGCAACCCCTAAACCCCCCTCTTGGGTTGCACAGACCACTTTCGCCCCTTTCGGAAACACATTAAATGGCCTGGCCGGGCCCGTGTGCGAAATACGCATTAGTCGGAAAGCGCACGTTAAATCTCCAAAGTAAGTAAGTAAGTATGCTCTTTCATTCTGGTGTTGATTGTGCGTGATGTTTCAGCTACGTAAGATTGTCCACAGTTTTGTTTCAATTTTGTAAACTACACCTTTAGGCTCTTGGGGTTTGGTTGTGTTCATCTCGGACCATATCAGCAACTGTCCCAATCACATCAACTAAGTTCTTCGTTAATTTTACTAGGAGACCAGACTATATACTCTTCTTGGTAATTGGAAAGAAACAATTGATGACCGTATTTGGTTGGTTTGATATCACTGGTATAATATATACCTTGTGATAATTCTATCCATTTGATAATTTTGTCCATAAATTTTGAGCATAAATTCTTCAATAGCTTTTTCGAGATCTTCCTTTTTTGGTTTGTAATTCTCCATTATTATATACTTATGTAAGCATTCGTTTAAATGTGATCCAACGATAGGAAGCAATCTATTTTTAATCGCCAACCAGTTCTTTGGTTTTGGCACGGAATAATTGATGCACTTGTTGTCTCCCCTGTTCTATGAACTTTTTTTTCTCGTCTTCGCTAACACCACTGGTCTTACGAGAATTTTATCGAATCTCCTGCTTCAATACGTTGTATTTGGTGAGTTCTGACAACACTAAATGAAACTCCTCCTTGGATATCTTACAATCAGCCATTGCTGTTGAAATATGGTCCTCAATACTGTTAAACTTTGCTTCGGCGAGTATCCGAATATTATCATGTTTTAATGCTTTCTTTTGCAACCTACGAGAAATGAATTTTATCGCTATTCCTGCCAGTCCTGAGACTCCGGCCACTTTTTCCATGCCAAGTACGATAGACGCGGCGATTATAGTTGATAATAAACCAACACCGGCTACACCAGCTGTTACAAGCGCAGTGTCAACTCCATCATGAGCATTCTCAGCTCTGTGATACTTTTTATACAATCCAAGTCTCAACTCCCACTCCTTCTCTATTCGATGTTTAATGTCGCTTATTTGATGTAATCGAAATCCATCAACAGTATCCATCTTTTCAGATGCCTCATCGAGCGCCGGATATAAACCCATAGTGTATATTATTATATCATATAATAGTCTTTCATTGGTCTTGCTTCAATGTTTTGAGAGTATACATCAACCTTATTAAATGTATATTATACAGCATAAATATCTTAGTAAGAGAAATGCTGTCACTTTTAATAATTTGGACCCCCTCGAGGGTTGCAATGGGTGATACTCCCGTATAAATAATACTACAACCGTGATGCTGGTGTTTCTTGAGCTATTTAATCGATAGACCTGGTAATATTTCGAAGGCATCTACCGCTGCATCTCCAAACAAGACTTCAATAACAAGTGTAGAAAGATTAGGTATTGAACTCAAGTTATCTTTAATATCATTGAATTCAGTAACCAAATTTAAACTAACATGTTTTACTGCCAGACGACTCAATAACATATGACCTGGGTTTTCTGGCAGGGGAGAGACTAACACACTTTTTCATTTTGATGGGATATAAGCCGCGAGTATGATCCCACTATTTATTATCTTAGTTAAATTATGTGCCTTACCAATCATCACATAAGGTGGGTTAATGACGATATTCAGTAACCACTCAATTTTTGCTTCAATCATAGTCCATTTATTATCATCGTTGCGAGTAAGATTGTATGAAGTGTTTTTATTGAGTCTACTAACGTCGACATCACTTAAGTCTCCTAGATAACCTGTGAAGGCAACTGTAAAGCGTATAACTTGCCATCGGTACCAGGTTTACCGAATCCTTCTGTGTCTCCGAGATCGGAAAGCGCAATTGTATTACATTGTCTGAGTGTTCCAGGGCCTGATGAATCAACCATTATTTATAACATGGAGTGTTACACTCAAGTATCCTATATGTACAGGTTGATGTTTTAAATCTAATACAGAAATTTTGAGATCTGAAATAATACCCCGCTTTAATTTTTATCCCCTGCCGGGCCAGAAATGGCCAAAGGGGGCTAATGTCGTGGCGTAGTCCGTCCATCTGTCCATCCCACAGAGGGTACTAACCTCGTGAAATCAACTCCCCCTACAGTTTCCAGAGAATATCCCTGACACTTAACACACAAGATGTCGACATGTTGATGATATGCATATCGCAGTCCTGTTTTGTTTCGACTAATTTTGACAGAGTTACTGCCCCTGTTTTACGGAGCTTCATTTGCCTTATTGTGAGAGAGGGTACTAAGCTTGTGAAATCAACTCCTACAGTTTCCAGAGAATATCCCTAAAACTCTATACACAAGATGTCGACATGTTGATGATACGCATATCGCAGTCCCGTTTCGTTTCAACTAATTTTGACAGAGTTACTGCCCCTGTTTTACAGAGCTTCATTTGCCTTATTGTGAGAGAGGGTACTAAGCTTGTGAAATCAACTCCTCCTACACTTTCCAGAGAATATCCCTGACACTATACACACAAGATGTCGACATGTTGATGATACGCATATCGCAGTCCCGTTTCGTTTCGGCTAATTTTGACAGAGTTACTGCCCCTGTTTTAACGGAGCTTCATTTGCGTTATTGTGAGAGTGGGTACTAAGCTTGTGAAATCAACTCCTCCTACACTTTCCAGAGAATATCCCTGACACTCTACACACAAGATGTCAACCTGTTGATGATTCGCATATCGCAGTCCCGTTTTGTTTCGACTAATTTTGACAGAGTTACTGCCCCTGTTTTACGGAGCTTCATTTGACTCGTTAAAAAAATTCATGCATGGGATGTTGTGCTCTCAGAGCACTCTTGTTTATATTGTAATGATGAGAAAGATTCCGTTCTACCGCTATTGTATTTTTCATCTTTGACTGGAATAGATCTCAACAGAGTTGAAGGACCTTCTAGTTGAATATTATCCATTGTACTGATCTGATCAAGATGGATGCACAAATCTTTATAGGGAACTAAATCGGGTAATTTAATTCCATGCGTTGTTTTGTTGGTTGGTATTAATATTACTATTCCTCCTACATAGTTTACAAGTCCAATTGTATTTGCTAAGCTCCATCTAATAACTACTTCCTTTTCTCCAGCGTTAAAAATCAACATCACATTCGAGTCATTTTGTGTGATAATAACTCCCCAAGGCTTAAAAATTTCATCATTGAGTGAGCATACGCTGCATCAGGTATGATATTGGGAGTGTTTTTTCTATTGTCATTATCAATTAGTATTATCTCATTATTATCTCTCGCAGCATTTATATTGGTCCACCCCAGGTAATACGTTACATCACATAGAGCGACTTCAAGTCGACCATCCAAGTTTTCGATAGTATGAAGCAGTTGAATAGACTGGCCATTTGTTATTCTCGGGAGTGTGACATACATATTAAATATACAAAGATACTATGATTGTATATCATAACTTAAATATGAAATCAACTTACATTACTAATCAGTCGATTTTAGTAAGTGCCTCTGGTGCTAATTTTTTTGTTGAATTCCCTGATATCTTTGAAAAATATAGGGTCACGGTAACTAGTTATAAAATGGTGCACAATTGGTTTCACAATCCAATGCAAATTTTGGCAGAACGAGTTTAACTTTGCCATATGGTGTGCAACAACAGGATGTGGTTGCACACTCTTTATGCCCCAGGATTTGAACTAAATAAGTCTGTTTTATCATTTCACGTGTACTATCAGATTAGACGTATTCTTAAAGAAATTAGTGCCCCATTACCGCAGGATCGAGCATGGAATTCCACAAATAATCCGTACAATAGGTGGGCATTTGAACGTATTTGTCAGGAATTAAAGATTGGCGTCTGCTTGGAGTTAACCATTGTCTAGGTATTCCAGACGCTGGTGCACACTCTGTTAAAGAAGTCAGTGATGATTTACTGAAAAGAGGTCGGCTTCTTCCAAGCTTTGCTCTCTCAAGTAACGAGTTGAGAGAGGATTGTATGAACTTTAAGGGTGGTGTTGCTTTCACCGTCCAAAAGGTTGAGCAACCACCTGGAAATGCTTGGAATGAATTTCTGAATGATAAAACAGAAAATATATTTACTAGCCCAAGAGTTGTAAGAGTTAATGAGTCAATAAGAACTTATGTATGGGCAATTCTTGGTGCACAATCGCAAACACGAACGGGAATAATTGGTTCTGTGACAGAACTCGATGCACAAAAACAGTTTGTCGCAAATGTGGAGGATGCTAGTTGACATAGCATGTTCTATCGAACGTAATCAAGATGTATTACAGTACACTCAATCCAAAGTAGACTACGTTTATGCGGCGGGACTATACATGTCTCCGAGTAATATGGAACTTAAGATCAGTCAAGTGATAGGCTATAATAGTATAATTGTTATTGCTACCGATCAACAAAAATCATGTATAAATACACATATTAATACTGAATGAATAACGCAAACAAACACAGGCGAAACGGGAATAGTAAAACCACAGATATCTACTGACGCTCCTACTGATGTACAACACAAGTGCCACCCCATATTGCCGCTAAAAATTTGTTACGTTTTCACTGGCGTATACATTTAGGTCCCAAATAACTAACCCAAATCACTGGCGGGTGAAAAAAACCATGCGGTTTTATTGTTACATAACAATCTCATATTTTAGAGAGCAAACAAGGGAGGTAATTCGAATGCAATTATTGGCACTGATAAAGTAGAGAGTCTATGTATTGATACTGGTCATGGTATTATATCTATTATACAATACACAACAAAATCAACAATATATCGATGAAAAAACAGCACTTAAAGTAGGTGGAGTTGCGGCTGGTTTACTCATGATTTGGATGAATAGTTTTTATTTGGATAAATAGTCTTTAGCGGATACGTAGAACAGACCGGCAATTGCTACGATCAGTGTCCACAAGTTTTGACTAAGCCAAGTGGTGGTCTTAGCTAATAAACTCAAGAGCCAGGAAACAATACTCCCTATTATACCGGGAAGTGCAGATGCGGCTTTCCAAGCGAGCTTTCCTAGTGCTTCTCCTAATGTTTTTAGATGCTTTTTTATCCACTCTTTTACACCAGCCCTATCACTAGGCGGTGTACCACCTCCTGTACCACTGCCACCAGTTAACGCGCGAGTCAAAGTCGATATGATAAATCCCAATGCGGTTAAAATACTGGCTATGGTTATCCCCTGTTCTCTGAACAATGTTTTAATTTTATCGGCCAGTGTAGTATCATCGTTGAGGACTTGATCGATAGTTTCTCGAATTCGACTGATTTGTGAACGAAGTGCCTTTCTATTACTGGAAGCTGCTTCGAGGCGGGCCGATCTTTCGTCTTCTAAGTTACGTAATCTTTCAGCTACGCGGCATCTACTGAATTCATCACCTGCCTGTTCAAGTTTTGTTTCCTCATAAGCTATATGCTTGTCGAGTTCGGATAGCTTGGCTATATTATTGATATATCTCGTGAGTAGTCTACAAAACCTAATTCACAAAGTTGATGCCGTGTTTACTGGCTATCGTAGAAAAAGCTAGGGGCTTACGAGTACGAGAATTCATAATATCAATATCCGGAGAGCCACTCAGTGGCAATATTCCTTTACTATCTATCGTAAACTTTGAATAGTCAAGACCTATAGGAGTTTCTTTCAAGGCATCATAATAATCATTAACGGTTGATTGTAAAAGTTCATCGTTAAGCTTCATAAAGCTGGTTTCATCAGTACCTTCTTCGATTGTACTAGGGTTATCAAAGTTATCTAGATTAAAATCATCCATTTTTATATTAAACATAAGGTTTCATAATTTCAATATAACAATGTCTTCACAATACGGACGCAAGTTAAACCCACAACGTAGACTTCGGGATCCATTAGGGGTCAAAGCAATTCGCCAGTCTGTAACTATAACTAATAACCCGGGTACCACTGATCAGAATCAAACGCTTCTGGTTCGCTTTCCTAATCTCGGCGCACACGATGTGTTATTTCCGGGAACTGCACGACTATCATTTACGATTAGTTTGAATTCTACCGACGCTAGCAGAGAGCTCGTGCAGAACATAGGGTATGCGATTGTTAAGAAAATCGCGATTAAAATTAGCGGTAATGAAGTTTTGAGTATTGACGACAGCAATGTATATTTCTGTTACATGGATCTCTGGAGAACGGCTAAAGAACAGGAAAACTTACAGTACCAAGGTATTTGTAATCAGAACACATTGAGACTGCGTGTAGGTGCAGATAGTGGTGATAATACCGTCATAGGAGATAAGGCTGTTGCTGATGCATTAGTCACTAGATAGTCACATGCCCTTCTATCAAGCATCCCTAGACGATAGGTTAGAATACACACTCACTTTTAATGATAACAGCAGAGTAATTAAAGCTACTGAAGATCCTAGTAGCTATTCTATTGAAAATATCTCACTGGAGTATGATATGATAACAGATCCTGAATTAGCCAGACAAATTCCTAACCAGTTTACCGGAAGTTTAGCCATTTTGTACAATCGGTTGCTTTGACACCGAAAGATCACCAGGAACAAAAGAGATATGACGTGGAATATCAATCTAAACGTCTCAGCGAGATCATTGAAGGGTATTTTAATGTTGTTCGAGGACCCCTATGAAGCATTTGCAAGAGATACCGAGAAGTTCTACAATCCCAAGATTACAAAAGTAGAATTGATTATCGAGGGCATACCTAATCAACTATATAGTCAAGGCATGCGAGCATATCAACAGTGGGATGAGATTAAAAACTCCCTTCTATAAAATGAAGCCCAGAAGTTAACACGGTGGTGAAAGATCTGTCTCTCAGGGGTGTATCGATGGCTAAATTCCTTACCATGAAGTATGCGCTGTGGCTCGACATGCAAACAACAGACGATGACCAACTACACGGCAGTGGGCAGAGAAATAATGCTAGCGAGTGTGTTACTAAAAAGATAACGAAGCACCAGGAAGCAGCTGGTAAATTAAACATATATTTGTACGTGATTATGGACACGCAACTTAATATACAGAATGGAAGATTCGTGCAAGCAATCTATTAATAATCTGTTACCTAAAGAACCGCACTGCGCTATCATCTGCGGGCAAACGGGTTGCGGAAAAACAGCTTTTATTCTAGATATTTTACAAAGTCATTATCGGGATGTTTTCGATCATATTATTATTCTGTGCCCGACTATAAACGTTAATAAAACATACCTATCGAGAGATTGGGTTATGAATGGTCCCGTGGTGTACAAAGTTGATCCGGGTGATTGTTTACAAGACTGTTTACGAGTATGTCACGAAAAGTACAAAGGAGAATCAACCCTTTTCATAATAGACGACTGCAGTGCGAGTAAAGAACTTACCAAAAAGAAGATATGCTTTCATATTTAGCATTCTCCGGTCGTCATACTCAGCATAGCGTTTGGGTACTTACTCAAAAATACAACTCTGTCCTGAAAGATCTCAGGGAGCAGATTAAATAGGTAGCCCTGTTTCATTGCAAAGACCGAGATTTACTTGAGGAATGTCTACGCGAAAATGATTTATTTTGATTAGTTATTTATACCAAGCTCGAACGAGATAAAGTCAGAAAGCTGTTAGCAGAAACGAAGCATTGTAAACTCTTATTAAAAACCAATCAACCAGCTGCTTATGCAATTGCTTAGCAAAACTAGCAAAAATGTAGCAAAAATAGCAACTGCTAAGCAAAAATATACCAAATATAGCAACTGCTAAGCAAAAATGAAGCAAAAATATAGCAAATGTAGCAACTGCTGAGCAAAATTATAGCAAATGCTAGGCAAAAATATAGTAACTGCTAAGCAAAAATACAGCAAATATAGCACAAATATAGCAAAAATAGCAAAAATATAGCAAAAATATGATAAATTGAACATTAGCAGTTATTATGTAATAATGTGGTTTGAAATCCTCATTCTTTCGCAACAGTTTTTTATTTCAGGCTGTATTGGATATACCATATTCCATTATGTTAGACTTAAATATCTCCTCAGGTATTACATTATGGAATGCGATGAACATCAAACAAATGCTCAAAGAACCAGATCAACATGCAGAAGAACATACAGATAAATCTTTAGATAAACATAGAGAAAGACTCGCTGCTTTGGTAGCTGGTGGAAAATGTTCTCAATATTTGGGGGGAAATTATACCACTGAAAAAAATTGATAGCATGACCGATGAAGAAATTAAAAAACTATATGCGAGTTACGAGTCTAGACTGGGAGCTACCATGACTAAAACAATAGGTTGGCTTTGTTACAACTATACACAGTTGTAGCTAGTACGTTTCTTCCTATCCCGGCAGAACATCGCCCGTATTTATGCAAATCTCTCGAGAAAGACCCATTCATCGAACACGCTATAAGCGCAGTAGGCTATGAGTTTTATCATACATATGGAATGTTCTTAGCTCCGGTGACCACCGCTTTAATAACAGCTAGGTATTGTCAATTTAAACATAAGTGCCCACTTAATAATAATGGAGACTCAAGTGACACCACAACAGATTGTGGAAACACAATCACAACAAGTGAACGAGGAAATAACCCTGATTATGAAATTACAACAGATTGTTGAAACACAATCACAGCAAGTGAATGAAGAAATACCAGCGATTGTGAAATCACAAGCCAGAGTGACTAAGAATCTTTTGAAAATCGCAGCTGGGAGGAAGGGTGCGCTAGCGAGGAAGGCTAGAAAACTAGTACACAATTCAAATATTGTACATAGTCGTCCGATTAAAACTTGGGCTCCCTATGCACTAGGAGTTGTTGCTATAGCGAGGGTATGGTTGTTTTATAAGACGAAAGAAAGAAAACGAGAGACGAGAAGAGAAAACGTCACCCCCGATTACACAACAACAAGTTCAATTAGAGGTAAGCCCTCATATAATGTTATAATGAATACTCCAGTTACAGACGGTAAAATGTTGGTAAACGCAACGTATCATTCAGCGGTGGTCAGCGGCTTGGCAATTGGCTATGCCCGTATGGCTAAAATGATTACTAAAGCCAAACAACCTAAGCTAGATTTTAATGGTTATGATATCGGTATGATGGTTCTTGATTTTAGATTGGCAATGGCTACAAAAGATATGCTCATCAAACAAGGGCTTATCCCAGAAGACATAATGAAGTAATGAAACATTTGAATATTTTATATAATTGAACATATGAATATGGCAACAATTGCGATGATGGTCGGTGGAGCTATTGTTAATGCTCTAGCTTTTTCAGGGAGTAATTATTTATTTTCTACTCTGAGGGAATCAAACGCTAAAGAAGTTGATTAGAACAACTCGAAGCAGCCCAGTCACAATGGGCCAGACAGAGGATATTAAGATTAGATTTTATTAATGACGAACTGCGTAAACAAGGACATTCAATTCAAACGTTTTAGGATGTTGAATCTGCCATGCACGAATACTTCCTTGTTTATGGAAAGAAACTTGACCCAATACCGAGACCAACAATAAGTCAGTTTTTTACACCATCAGAGGCTTTGAGATAGCGTTTATAATGTTTGGGTTATCAGTCAATGTAATTTTCAGTTATGCAATAACTACACATAAACCATGATCTATCAGCCATGTCACCGTGACTGCTAATCTATAAATAACGCTGACTGGTTGTTCAGCTATGTAGGGCTCACTGTTGTGTATTTTTAGCTATTACGTATTAACTAATCTATAAATAGAAACTACGACTCACCAGTGGAGATGTGATTTGCATTAAGGCAAATGATATGATAGATATATAATCATGAATCAGGAATAGGTTGGGGAGAATATGTATTTAGATATATGAAAAACAACCATTTAGAGATTTGACTCATTTTGCATATACCATTAAATCACAATGGTTTTTGTCAGAGAGTTGAAGGCTTTGGCAAAACAACATGGTCTACGTGGATATTCTCGAATGAGAAAAGCTGAATTGATTGATTTACTCAGTTTGGAATACAACAAACCCCAGACTGTTAGAGAACTCAAAGCTCAAGCGAAAAAAAGTGGGCTGAGAGGTTATTCTCGAATGAGAAAAGCTGAATTGATCGAATTACTAGATAATTATCAACCCAATGATGTTGATAAAAATAATCAACCAGTTGATGAGTTAAAATTTGTACCCACAACCGGCGTTGGTAAATATCTAAGAGGTTGGAAGATGGATTTTAATTCCAACATGGATGTTAATGATGTTAAGCTCATCATATTGAGCAAAATTAACGTTAGCAGTTAGATGATTTACATAGTATAAAATTCCAGCTAAAGGTTAAAATGTCATTGAGTAAAAGTAACGCAGACGATAGCGCTGAATATGCCAAACCTTATTTCCGATGCAATCAAGAAGTTATAACTGAATCCAATACTATAAGCACAACATTAGATACATCAATTCAGAGGATACAAGAAACTTTAGAACGCTGGACAAATAGAGGTTCGGGTTGGGATGTGGATAAAATAGATAGTTTATATTTAGATATAGCAAATTATATGCCTTTCAAAGGTGGATCTTATATAGATTTACCCCTGTATTATAAGAAGAAAAAAGCTATAGTTGATGTAAAAATTAAAGGCGATGGCTGTTTAAGAATTGTGATAATTAAGATCTGCATTGTTCCCTGTAGACAAAAATCAAGATAGGCCTTCTGGCTATCCCCAAAATGATGGACTCAACTTTGATGGTATAGATGAACCTACACCAATCTCACAAATTGATAAGGTGGAAAAGCAAAATAATTTAGCTATAAATGTTTTCGGACATTCTTCTAAAGGAATTGTTGTACACAGGATAAGCTCCACTCCGGAACATATTCCTAGAACCATTTTTTTTCTAATCGAAAAAAATGATAAATATCATTTTGCATGGATAAAGAGTTTAAGCAGACTATTATGTGATCAAACAAAACATAAGGAAAAGAAATATTTCTGTGAAAGATGCCTGCATGGGTACAGCAGACAAGATCTGTTAGAAGCGCATAAAGAAGACTGAGACGTGTTGGACAGACTGCTATCAGGTTTGATATGCCTAAAGAGGGGAAAAATATATTAAAATTTGAACATTATTGTAATCAAATGCCAGTACCGTACGTAAATTACGCCGACTTCAAACCTATAGAAAATACGAAACACAATACTGATAGTTGTTTTACGTACAAAACTCAAGAACATATTCCTTGTGTGTTTGGATATACAGTTGTAAGGTATGATGGGAAAACAAACCCGCCCGTGATTTACAGAGGTCCCAATGCAGCAGGAAAGTTCCTAGAATATCTACAAAATGAAGAGAGAACAATCAGGAAAAATTTATCGTGTAAGAAACCCATGTGTATGACGAGGGATGATTGGAGGGCCTATAAGAAGCTATGCAAGCTATCTCAAAGACCGGCGGCGGCTTAACGTGTATTCCTAACAATATGGAAAAATACATATCATACTCGTTGACTAAAACTATACATTATATGGACAAGGATGGGAAAGCCAGAATAAAGCAAAGTAATGGGTTTAGATTCATAGACTCCGTACAGTTTTTTGTTATCTTCCCTGTACAATTTAGCTCATGCGAACAATCCCAATGACTTTGCAATAACAAATCAATATACTGATCGGTTAACACGTCATTTGTTGTTGAGAAAAGGTGTATATCCTTACGAATATATGGATGGTTGGTCTAGATTCGACAAAACTAAATTACCACCCCTTGAATCATTCTATAGTAACTTAACAGAATCTAAAATAACAGATGCCGATTATGAACAAGCTCTGATGGTCTCGGATAAATTAGGTTGTAAGAATTTAGGTGATTATCACGATCTGTACTTAAAAACCGATGTACTGTTACTCGCCGATATATTAGAGATATTTAGAAAGACATGTTTATAACAATACGGCTTGGACCCGGCAGGGTACTAATTCAGTCCCGAACTATCGTGGGATGCATTGTTGAAGAAGACCTGTGTAGAACTAAAATTACTCACCGATTACGATATGCACTTGTTTATTGATAAAGGATTAAGAGCTGGTTTATCGATGGTAGCGAAAAGGGATTCTAAGGCTAATAATAAATTAGTGGAAGGATATGATCTGAGTAAACCCGACACGCACATATCATATCTCAACGCCAACAATTTATACGGATGGGCTATGAGTCAACCATTACCCACGGAAGGTTTTGAGTGGGTCGATGTGAATGATATCGAAGTTTCAGATTCTGATAAAGGGTACATACTAGAAGTTGACTTGGAATATCCAAATTCGTTACATAAAGATCATAACAGTTATCCACTAGCTCCTAAAAGATTAATGGTGAATAAAGATTGGATGTCCGAATATCAACACTCCTTGATGGGTAATACTAGGTTAGCTAACGTAGAAAAACTTGTACCAAATTTGATGGATAAGACAAAATATATAGTTCACTACAGAAATCTCCAGTTATATCTATCGTTAGGCATGAAACTAAAGAAAATACACAGAGTTTTAAAGTTTGATCAAAGACCTTGAATGGAACCCTATATAAGACAGAACACAGATTTAAGAAAGATGGCTACAAGCGATTTTGAAAAGAATCTATATAAGCTCATGATTAATTCAGTATTTGGTAAAACTATGGAGAATCTAAGGAAGCGTGTTGATGTTAAATTGGTCAGATTTAATTAGGAAGAAAGACTCAGGAAAGTTATAGCCAGTCCGGCTTTTAACAGAAGCAAGATATTTGTTAACGACTTAGCCGCACTACATATGCAGAAGAGTAATATAAGATTCAACAGACCGGTGTACGTTGGTGTGAGTATTCTTGACTTGTCAAAACATTTAATGTATGACTTTTATTACAACGAACTTAAGAAGCAATACGGCGATATGCCAACACAGATTCTTTGTTGATGGAAATACAAACCGAGGATGTGTATAAAGATATGACAGAAAAAATAGATGTGTACGACACGAGCGATTACCCAAAAGATAATCCACTGCACAGCTTTGTAAATAAAAAGGTGTTAAGTATGATGAAGGATGATTGTGCTGGGACCCCTATAGCGGAGTATGTCGGATTTAGACCTAAGATATATTCTATAAAGAAGTCTGATAATGGAGAGATAAGAAAACCTAAGGGCGTTAAGAAGTATGTGGTGAAAAAGCATATCAAACACGAACAGTATAAGCATTATTCAACGGTAGAACATTCAAACATGAGATGAACACTTTAAGAAGTTACAATCATAGGATTTATGGATTAAGAATGAACAAGACAAAATTATCCCCCTTAGATACAAAGAGATGGATTGATAAGGATGGTGTAACTACCTGTGCTTATGGTTATGGTGGTAATACTGTATCGTTGGGAACTATGAGCAACTCTTCTCGTACAAATGCCCTGCCCGGTCCATCTTTAAGATAATAAAGAATAGGCTCTCCTTCTTTCATAACCAACCGACTAATGTTATATATATTAAGGGACCAAATCGGATCTGTTGCGCGATGTAGGCCTCCTTCGAGTTCACCGGGCTGGTATAAATATCAACTTGCGACCAGGATCTACTTGAAATAGCTTAGGCAATTTTAGTGGTCCGCGTTTATATGTGCGGCTCAGTGCATTAGCTACTTCTGTTGAATCTTTCGAGGTTAATGGCTCAGCCTCTTTGTATCGACTAGTCACATCCACTACGGTTAAAGCGTATTTATACGTTTTGTGTCTTACCTTATCATGGGGAAGAAACAAGAGGTCAGCCTGATGAACTTCATTCAGTGTAAAAATATCAAACTTCTTCCTCGGTATATAACGCGGTGCTGGTAAGTATATTTGCCACATCGCTTGTTTCTTTAGCCAGTCCTTGACTACATCTTTAGATACCTCAGCCGCAGTGGCTAATTTTATCAATTAATATTGATGTTTCTTTTAATACGTCCCATGACGATCGTTGATGCGCATCATCGTTTTTGCATAAAAAATTCCTTCTGTAGTAGTGGTATAGGTATATGAATCTGACTCCAGTGGAAGTGAGCCAGAATCCCCATTACCTATACTACTCAATTTTATTTACAAGAACAATTAACAATGAACAATTTACAATATTTTAGAATATAGCTGAGGGTGCCACAGAGAGTCGGTACAACCCTCTTGGCTTTGAGAGAGAGGTCTGCTTGATATGAGCGTCAAACCCCTTCTGCTTAACATTTTGCTTCTGTATGTATTTAAATACTTAGAACAAAAAAAAGGAATATGATTGGTTTGCATTTTACCTGATGATATGTATTACTTGCTAAACCATGATAGACACAATTTTTATGGATAACAACTTCTTTAATACTTGTTATCCATAAAAATTGTGTCTATCTTGTCATCCGTCAACTTCTAAGTAATGCCTATCAAACAAGTTGCTAAACCATAATTATATGAAATGTTGTATTAATGTTACACTCATAAAAGCACTTTCTGTGGATCTAAATATTATATAGCAACTTAGTATAAATGTTTTGTCATGATAGTATATTTACAACTGCAACAGTAAGGTGCATGGTTGTGAGGTGCATGCAATAACTCTTTACAGAAAGTGACCATAACGCTAACTCTCCATGGGGCTTTGATGACAGCACATGGAGGATAAATCGCAAATAGTTTTTCATGTTTTAGGATATTTTCTAAATGCAACATTTCATGAGATATGTTTATCCAAATTGAAACAGATTAAAAACACATTAATGGACTGTGTAAGATGGTGCATGGGTGGCCCAGTCGTCTAAGGTGCCGCGATTCGCTGTGCAGAGATGCGTCCCTTGGGCACGCCAGAAACCTATGATTGTGGGTTCGAATCCCTGTTCATCCCGATTATGTTTCTAGGTTTGGCAGCACAATACCCGTGCTCGTGGGTTTCACCTAAGTGGTAAACGTCTGAGACCTGCATCACTTCGGGATTTCCTCCTACATTAAGCTGACAAGCTGTGATATAACTGGAATACTGTTAAAATCGGCGTTAAACCCAACTGACTGACTGACTGACTGACTGACTGACTGACTCAAATAAAGAAACGCATAGTTAAAAAATAAGGATATGTATTAAGCAGATGTAAAAGTATCTACACAGAATATGCGTGAACACAATCAAATGAAATTAGACACAGTGATCAACAAAAGCATTGTCGTCATTGTCAGCATTAATTCAGTTCAGACATTGCACATGTGTAGCCACAAGGGGCGTCATGGTCAGTACCTGGTCACACCACCTCTTGCAGCCGTCACTGCTCGACACCTCCTTGGCACAGATTGCACAAGTCGTCAGATTTTTTCTAGAGGAATTCTCCGCCATGCCTGGCGAGTTGTGCCAGTGTGTGGAGACACTGGTGACGTTGATGGACGCGTCGATCAAGTTCGTCCCACAAATGTTCAATCGGGTTGAGATCAGGCGATTTGGACGGCCATGGAAGGACATTGATGTTCTCATTAAGAAGGAAATTAACTGTTCCACGTGCTGTGTTGGGCCCAGTGTTTTCTTGTTTGAACAGTAAGATTGCCCTGGAAAACCACTAACTGTGATCTACCCGTGTAGGATATGGCACTCCACACTTTGACACTCCCTCCACCAAATCGGTCGACCTATCGAACGTAGTTCGGCGCAAAACAGTCATGTTGACATCAGTATACACGTTGTCTTCCATCCAGTCGTTGAAGAAGAAAAAGCGTCGCCAGTTCCTGAGATCCCATGCCTGTACTCTGTTGCACCACCAGACATGCCGTTGACGGTGTAGACGTCGCAAGACAGGTCCAACTTTTGGTTGTCTCAGAAATATTGTCACTTGTCAGTGGAAGATTAAAGGTTACAGCTGCCTCTCAATGTCTTAAAGGTTTTCAACAACCTCTGATTAAACATAAATGTTTCATAATTAAACTCAAAAACAATTTCATGATACAAACTTGATTTATGATCAAACATTTATTTCTACACATATTATTTTAGTGCATAGTTGTAAATTCAAGGGGGCCTTCCTTGGTGTTGGTGTCTATGGATGCAACTGTCCCTGGTTTCAGTGTTCTTTTCACTAGGTTGTACTAGTAGTCAGTCTTGTTGAAACACACAAATCTAGGACTGAAATATTAAATATACAATTCATTTAAGTCCCCCAAATAGTTTTTAAAGTATGAAGACAAATAAAAATGAAACAAATAAAGCATATATTACAACAATAAGAGTTTCATAAATTATTTATTCATGTTTGAAGATGCATTCATATCAGCTTTATATCTGTGTAGTCCATTTATTTCCATTAGTTAATCTAAAAATATGTAAATTCGGTCATCATTATGTGACTTACATTACTTATGAATATTTTTTTGAAGTGCCAGGATATATGTTTTGAAATAAATTATATATGATATATATAATATGAAGTCTTTATGTGACAAGAAAAGAAATAAGTATTGCATTTAGAAAAATCCTGAGCATTTTGTACTGAATGGTGTTGTTATCTCCGATATAATCAATAGTTGTCAGGCGATATTAGGTCATCAGTTTTTCAAAATCATGAATGATAATTACAACTTAAGGTGAACAACTTTCCTTTTTCTCCTTGTATGGCTACAAGCCATTGTTTCTGCAAAGATAAATCAGCCAGGTCAGCAATGAAAACATGCATTTGAGGATAATGTCTCATTTTGGATTTTGTCCTGGGGATCACATTTTTATATTTTGAGATGGCTTTGCAGTCGTCAACAGCACATCAACCGTCACAAATGGTTTAGCAGTAGCTGGTTCAGAAGGGGGATAATACATGTACGAAGCATAGTCATTATCTTTCTAGGGATAAGTGATGAGGTGCTTATACTGCATTTTCAGACACTGACAAGTGTGAAAACCATCAACGGGAAGAAAGTTGACGAAATTGTTGATGGATTTAAATTTGGACCCGGTCCCATTTCAGTCACTTCAGTTCATAGGAGACATGTTCAACACCTCGACCTGTAAGATGCATGCCTACACATTCAACCGGAGCAACAGCCAGTGCTCAGACTCTTGTGTCCACTGGCAATTCCTAGTTATTAGCGTCGATGCTTACATAGACAAAACATTCCATGCCCATCGGTCAATTCTGTGATTTCTGATCAACCAGATCAGTCTGTGCAGTTCATAGGAGATCTGTTTAACACAAGCTGGAGTTTGCTAATGGTTCTGGTGGACAGATGGTTGAAGAAACAAGGGTACAGTCCGTTTGACTCCAAATGAGAACGGTGAATTGCAAAATAACTCGAAATCCAGAAAAGTGTATGAAACATCAATACGGTACTTGACCATGAATACCCTGTACCCAACAAAATCTGAATTTTGTTTATTTTAAGACCCATGACGGATGAAGTTCTTTAAGAAACTATCATGTAATTTTGTATAGAAATGTGTACATGACACGTAGGGGGGACAAACCGTGGAAGGCACAGCGCAAGCACGCATGCACTGCATGTTCTGTGGTAGGGGAAATGACAGAGCGTTAGAGGGGCCGTCTCATGATAATTTCATGCCATAGATCTTGTCGTCAGAAATGCTGGTGCCTGAACCAACTGCCACTATTATAGGTTGGACTGTTGCTGGCCGTAGTCCATCTCGTGACCAATAACGTGGCTCTATCTCGTCAACGACTGTGGCCACACAAGGCCTCCATGTTTCTACTGTTACCCAACCAAGGGATTCCTTTACGAGTTGTTCAACGTCTCGTTATTTGAACGTTGTGTTCGATCGTCCAACGTCACCCTTGACGATGCCCCAAACCAACTCGATTGGATTCAGGTCGCAGTGATAAGGTGGCAGTCGTAAGACAGCATGACCCCGACCCTTGATGTAACTGTCAACTTTATACAGGGGGTCAGGTTTCATAGTTTTGAGGGGCGGTCGGGTAGCCTAGTGGTTAAAGCGTTAGCTCGTCATGCCGAAGACCCGGGTTCGATTCCCGACATGGGTACAATGTGTGAAGCCCATTTCTGGTGTCCCCCGCCGTGATATTGCTGGAATATTGCTAATAGCGGCGTAAAACCATACTCACTCACTCACTCATAGTTTTGATGATTTCATAGAGCTGTGGTTTCGTTGCTCGAGAAGGAAAGGTAATGTTCCTCCGTTGCAGCCAAGTAACCATGTCTCCTTTACGGTTATTAGAGGTTGGAGTCTTGCTTTCTGGATCCTGCACACTATGATACGGTGCATTGTTCATGACAATGAAAGACTTGGTAGGCAAAGCAGGGACTAATTTATCTTTCACCCACTCCAGAAATACATTGCCGTTCATTTCTGTGTGGTAGTCCCTGTTGTCTTTGGCCTTGGCTCTAAAGACGAGGTCACAGTCTGGGAGAAAACCCTGATAGGAGAATCAGTATGGAGAACTATGAGTCTTTCTCTCTTTCCCATTGGTAACTTTCTACCAGACTCCTTACAGTCACCACTGGGTACCCACTGACTGCTAGCTGTGTGTGACGCATTTACCCATGTCTCATCTAAGAAGACATGTTCTTCATGTTTCTGCTTGATGGTACGAAGGTAATGATTTCGGAGACGAACAATGTTAGACCATTCACACAACACAGCCCTATTTTCTCCAGTTATCTTTTTGTATTTGTAACCAAATGTATGCAACAGCTGCCATAGTTTGTACATTGTAACATGTAAATCATGGTCAGTTTCAAGGTGTTTCTTCAAATTTCTTAGGGACAGGTACTTATGTTCGGAGTGCAGTTTCACAATTGCACGTCTGACT
Source organism: Haliotis cracherodii (assembly GCF_022045235.1). Taxonomy (NCBI): domain Eukaryota; kingdom Metazoa; phylum Mollusca; class Gastropoda; order Lepetellida; family Haliotidae; genus Haliotis; species Haliotis cracherodii. Next base: position 50,472,815 of record NW_027266297.1, on the reverse strand, counting down.
TGATCCCTCAGAAAACTGTCTAATTTATCAACATTGGTTGGTTTTGACATGTTCCCTACCTCCTTGGCCTGACTATTTGTATCTCATCGACTAACAACATTCTGTTGGGGACATAACAAGAGCTTTTGAAGCTCATTTCAAGAATTTATTAATTGCATAAAAAGGCTTTGCTCTTTCTGCTTCACTTCTAAAGAAATCATACACATTCAACATCAACTGTTTAACATCTGCTGAGTAGTGCATCTTGTCAATGAATGAACACGGTCACTGTGTGGCACGTGCAGACCGTGCTTGCGCTGTGCCTTCCACGGTTTGTCCCCCCTACGTGTCATGTACACATTTCTATACAAAATTACATGAAAGTTTCTTAAAGAACTTCATCCGTCATGGGTCTTAAAATAAACAAAATTCAGATTTTGTTGGGTACAGGGTATTCATGGTCAAGTACCGTATTGATGTTTCATACACCTTTCGAGTTATTTTGCAATTCATCGTTCTCATTTGGAGTCAAACGGACTGTAATTATTTGCACATGGTCACATCAGGACATGGCAGTCTGCAATTGACAGTGTCTGCTAGGGCTGTTGACATCAACCCAAGATGCAACATGCCGAGGTCATCTTCTACTCCAAACTTTGTAGTGTTGTCTTTAGCCTTCTTGTGGTTAGGAAGAACCAGATCTGATGGTTCTGCTACAAAGGTTCTGAAACTGCTTGTGGAGGTGGACAAACTAGTTTGAACAATGGGGTCACCGCAAACTGTGTGGTGTCGAGATAAGAAATATTCTATGTGAATTTGGATATTCATGATTTTAGTATACTTCTCCGGACATAAGAAGTTTAAGGCCTGCCCATCCGCTGTTCAAGCAAAGCACCAATGAGAAGACAGTGAAACGATCAGGAACAGATAACGTAGCCAACGGTGCCCAGGGAAGACCATTGAGAGGGAAGAGGAACATTTTGGGTTCTATGTTATAGGATCAAAATCCAGAAGGAAATTACAATGTAAGGTTGAGTATACTATTATCATGAACATCCAAATTCATGTAGTTCTCATCCCTGTAAAGTTGACTACAGTCTGTTGGAGTTGGAGATACTTAATGACAGCGTGGCAGCCAATTTTGTCCATTTTCATCAACAGAGAATACCTAGTGGCTCAAGTGCAGCCAGTGCACATGAAAATACTGAACTTGATACATGTAAACTGTTAAAGTTGAACTTCACATCCTTCATAGTTAGGCTCATAACTTTTCAGTGACGCCGTTTATATATTAAGATGTAAGCTTTACATCAGTATGGCTTATTCCTGTTGTAAGACGAATGAAAATGTATGAAAATATCCATTTGTTAAAATTTATCTCTTTTCTTTCTACCATCTCTGTCTCCTAAGCCTACAATGCCTAAGGCACCTGCACTGTCACATTTGACCCCTGCCTTCTCCATCATCCGATTCATCACCAGCTGACGGAATATGTAGATTCCACCAGGCCATCATACAGAGGAACAGCTATCTAGCCAGCCACTGCACAGTTCAAGCACAGCCCAGATAGATAGCAAGCCATCTACCGCAAAAGGGCCTTTCCAATCAATACATGCTCTCACAGACTCCTCTAACTGCCAGGCAACCTTTACAGAGCCATCCCCATTACCTCACAAATCCCCCCACAGGTTCTACAAGATACAAGCTATTTGATGCTTGGGCTTCTCAGAAATGCACTGTATCCGCTATGGCAATCAGGGGGGATACATTTCTCATTGGAGACAACCCTAATGAGTTCAGGCTCAGTTAGCCGAGGCATGACTCCACAGACTTTGGTCATTCTTAACGACACATATGGGGACCATGCAAACCCCATGGGGGCTATGGACAACAAGTGCCATTCTACTTCACTCACAGCTTCCCTTTCCCGGAGACTGAGGTTTGGGATGAGGATTTCCTCAATCTGGTCGGTTTACCAAATATCAGACTCACATTACCCTCAGCACGACTGAAGGATTTGGCATCAGCAAACAAGCACTCTATGGACATATATTTACTGGTTTGTTGCCAGAATTAGGTATGCCAGTCCACCACAACTGGAGTCCCTCGAGGGAATTACTGGAGACACTCCATTTTCAATGGACCAAGTTTTACCCATTCACAGCCTGCTAGATACCATTGTCTGTATGCAGAAGGAATTACTATCTACTCAGGTCTGGATGTCTTTCAGGCTATTAGAGAATGGTTATGTCACAACCCACTACAGTACACAAGATCTTTGACAGGAAACTCAAGAAAATCAGGATAGCAAAAAATGCTTTTAAGTATCCACCATTAACATTTAAAGCCCATGGCTCATGTTTCCAAACCTAAGCATCCAGGAGATCCGGAGATACCACCTTTAGGGAACCCGTTAGCAAGAAGTTTTTTCCTCTTGGGAAGTATTGCTTTCAGGACAGCCACAAAAGGGTTAGAGCTCAGTATGTACTCAGTTTGTCTATAAACGACAAGGAAACAGTGGATGAGGTTCCAAACATGGAGGTCTGAGCAACTACAGATTCTGACTTCATAACCAACCATCCTGTTTCCGATCCTGTTGACCTGTTTTATCTATGGATTTATGTCTACCGCCCTTCAACATAACACTGACTAGGAGTCAAGTCAGAGGGCAGATCACTTCCGACCACTGGTTTATCCATGTGGCTTCAAGGGGATACAAGCTACACTTCCATCCATCATTCTCTTCTGGTATCTTGGCCAGTTGGCTGAGAGTTCCATCTGGAATAAACCAAAGTGCAGGCAGCCAACCTCACCCTTGGGACACCACCACAGAAACATTTGAGATTTCAAGACAGCAAGGGTTTCTACTCTTAAGTGTTCTTAGTCCTAAAGGAAAACTCCTCAGACATGAGGATGATTATAGATCTCAGGGTCCTCAATAAATCCTTCCTTGTCTCTCCTCCCAAGTTCCAGATGAATCAGTTACTTTCAAGTCTAAGAATGGGAGATTGGTTCATCAACCTACCATATATGACCGCAGATAAGCCAACCCCGTGGATAAGCCGAGGTGTTTACTTGACCATTGAAATAAGAAAGAAAATGATATAACCCGCAGATAAGCCGAACCAGGAAGTGAAAGGCAAAAAACACTGCGAAGTCGGACTGCAAGACATGTGCCGGTACTCGCAGATTTTCAAAAATATAAGATGAAAAACGTTGTAATTATATTGAAAAAGTCATTATTATTTCTAATAAAGATTTACAAAAAGTCATCCACTTTCATAATGTGGGTGTCCCCCGCCGTGATATTGCTGGAATATTGCTAAAAGCGGCGTAAAACCATACTCAGTCAGTCATAATGTGGGAAGCTGTTTCTCTTGGGGTTTTTTAAATCTCATAATGATCGTTATATGTTGCCATCAACAACGAAGCGCCATTTTGTGTATATAGAATTATGAACCCGTGAGAAAATATATCAGCTAGAGCGAAGACTCGCAGTTTGAATTCAGCATCGTAAGCATGGTGTTTTCATTTCAAACTCATGATGAGAATGTCAGTCAGTAAAAATATACCAACTGACTGACTGATATAGAAGATTTAACGTGCGCTTTCCGACTACAGCGTATTTCGCACACGGGCCTGGCCGGACCATTTAGTGTATTCCGAGAAGGGTGAAAGTGGTGTGTGCAACCCAAGAGGGGTTTTTAGGGGTTGCTTATATTGATTTTTGGAAATTTTTAAATTTGGAATAAATGCCGAGGTGGGTGGAGGAGGGAACTAAGGGAGCCGGGTGAGGTGGGTGTTTGTATGTTTATTGGATTTTGGATTGGTAGATTAATTAATTTTTAGATGCGCTTAATTAGGTCTGTTTTGATTAGGAATACGCCTAGGGCCTTGAAGTTTTCTAGTTTATTTTGAGGGTTTAGTATTTCATCTAGAGTAGGAACCTTATTTAGATTGAGGGTGGTTTGTAGTGTGGTTCTGTGTGTTTGATAGTGGGTGCAGTGATAGAGTGCGTGTTCTGTGGTTTCGGGTTGTTTGCAGTGGGGGCAGTTGCCTGTAGTGTGTCTTTTAAGTTGTTTTAGGTGGTTATTTAGGTTAGTGTGTCCTGTTTGGAGTTTTGTAATTAATCTGTCAATTTTTTTAGAGGGGTGTAGGATTTTAGGTTTGGCTAGTGGTTTTCTGAGCACTTTTTTGATTTGGCTATTTGAGTTTTGATATTGATTATGCCATTTTTTGGTTATTTTTTGTTTGTTTACACTTTTAATTTCTGATTTTGAGATGGGTAGGTTTAGGCCTATTTCTGGTATTTTGAGAGATAATTTGGCTGCTTTATCGGCGCTTTCGTTGCCGTAAATTCCTACGTGGGCGGGGATCCACAAGAAGGTTATTTGTTTGCCTGCTTTTGTTAGGTCGTTGGAGCTTTTAAGTATTTGGTTTATTAATTTAGGTCGTTTTTTGGTATTTTTGTTTTGGAGGGCTTGTACTCCGCTAAGGGAGTCAGTGAGAATTAGGATTTTGTTGTTGTTTTTAGATTGTTGGTTATGCAGGGCTGAGGCCATGCCCATAAGTTCGGCCGTGAATATACCATACTTACTTACTTACTTTGGAGATTTAACGTGCGCTTTCCGACTGATGCGTATTTCGCACACGGGCCCGGCCAGGCCATTTAATGTGTTTCCGAAAGGGGCGAGGGTGGTCTGTGCAACCCAAGAGGGGGCTTTAGGGGTTGCTTATATAGAATTTGGGAATTTTGAGATTTGGAATAGATGCTGATGGGGTTGGGGAGGAGAACTAAGGGAGCTGGGTATGGTGGATGATTGTTTGTTTATGTGATTTTGATTTGGTAGGTTATTATGGTTTTAGATGCGTTTTATTAGTTCCGTTTTTATTAAGAATACGCCTAAGGCCTTGAAGTTTTCTAGTTTATTTTGTGGGTTTAGTATTGCTTCTAGAGTGAGAGCCTTGTTTAGATTGAGGGTGGTTTGTAATGCGGTTCGATGTGTTAGGTAGTGTGTGCAGTGGATGAGTGCGTGTTCTGGGGTTTCTGGTTGTTTGCAGTGTGGGCAGTTACCTGTAGTGTGTTTTTTAAAATTTTTTAGGTGGTTATTTAGGTTGGTGTGTCCTGTTTGGAGTTTAGTGATTACTCTGTCGATTTTTTTTGATGGATGGAGAATTTTTGGTTTGGTTAGTGGTTTGCTGAGCACTCTTTTGATTTGGCTATTTGAGTTTAGATATAGGTTATGCCATTTTTTTGTGATTTTTTGTTTGTTTACACTTTTAATTTCTGATTTTGAGATGGGTAAGTTTAAGCTTATTTCTGGGATTTTAAGGGATAGTTTAGCTGCTTTATCGGCGTTTTCATTACCGTATATTCCTACGTGGGCGGGTATCCACAAGAAGGTTATTTGTTTGCCTGCTTTTGTTAGGTCGTTGGAGCTTTTAAGTATTTGATTTATTAATTTAGGTCGGTTTTTGGTATTTTTGTTTTGGAGGGCTTGTAGTCCACTTAGGGAGTCAGTAAGTATTAGGATTTTTTGGTTGTTTTTGGATTCTTGATTGTGGAGGGCTGAGGCCATGCCCATTAGTTCTGCCGTGAATATTGATTGGTTATTTGGGAGTCGGAAGGATTGTGTGGTTTTAGTTGGTTGTGTGGTATGGACTCCGAAACCCGTGTGTTTGGAGGTCGGATCTGAGGATCCGTCCGTGTAAATGTGACACCAATTTGGCCAATTTTTGTGTATGTATGCTAGTGTGGTAGTTTTAGCTATGTTTGGGTCGGTTTGTTTATTTATTTGGCTAGCTAGTGTTGTGTCTATTTTGGGTATTTTAAGTTTAGGGGTGAAGATATTTGATTGTTTGCAGTTTTGTTTAAGATTTTTAATTTGGTGTTCATTTAGGTAGTTTGTTATTCTTTGGGATATTGGGGTAAGTAAGGGGTGTTTACGAGCTAGAGCTTGGTTTTTAGGGCTGATGTTTTGGTTTATTAAGTTTTGGATGAGAGGGTTTGATTGGGACGCGGCCCAGAAATTTAAGCTTAGCTGTTCCCTGCGTAGACTTAGTGGCATTTCTCCTGTTAAGGCCTGAAGTGAGGTGTAGGAGGTGCCATGTTGGGTGCGTGTAATGAGTTTGAGAGCCTGATATTGTATTGAGTCAAGTTTTTTGGATAGAGAGTTGTTTAGGGTGTTGTATATGGCGCAGCCGTAGTCTAGTTTTGATCTAATTAGGGATATGTAGAGAGAGAGGAGAGTATCTTTGGAGGCTCCCCAGTTAGAGCCAGTTAGGCATCTTAGGGTGTTTAGGTCTTTACTGCATTTAGTTGTTAGGTTTTGGATGTGAGCATCCCAGGTGAGATGTTCATCGAAAATAAGTCCTAAGAATTTGGTTTGTTTTTGAAATTTGATTGTTTGGTTGTTTAGCTGGAGGATTGGGGAGGCGGGTTTCATGTTTTTATGTTTGAATACTATTCCTGTTGTTTTTTCTGAGTTAAGGGAGAAGCCCCATTTGTCAGCCCATTGTTGTATTTTATTAAGAGATTTTTGGAGTAGATTTGTGGCCATTTTCATGCTTTTAGTGCGGATCCAGATGGCTCCATCATCCGCGAATTTTGATGTGTTTACTTTAGGGGATAGACCCTCGAATAGATCGTTTATCATTATATTGAAGAGGGTGGGGCTGAGGATACTGCCCTGTGGAGTGCCATTTTCTAGGGGACATTGGTCCGATAGAGTTTGGTCTATACACACGGTTATTTTACGATTGTTTAGGAAGTCCTGGATGTAGTTTATTATCTGACCTTTGAGTCCTATTTTTTTAAGTTTTTGTATTAGCCCATCGTGCCATACCATGTCGAAAGCTTTAGAGAAGTCTAAGAAGATGCCTGTGGTATATTGTTTATTTAGTTGTCCTGTCTTAATATCTTGTTCTAGTCGGGCGAGGTTATCTAGGGTTGAGCGGCCAGGAGTGAAACCGCTTTGATCTGGGTTTATGGTGTTATTTTGGGTTAAGTAATGTTGTAATCTATTTTTAGCCATTGATTCCATTACTTTACATAAGTTTGAAGTTAGGGATATTGGTCTATATGAGTTAGCTTGATTAGCTGGTTTATTAGGTTTAGGGATTGGTATGACTAGGGCTGAATATACCATACTTACTTACTTACTTACTTTGGAGATTTAACGTGCGCTTTCCGACTGATGCGTATTTCGCACACGGGCCCGGCCAGGCCATTTATTGTGTTTCCGAAAGGGGCGAGGGTGGTCTGTGCAACCCAAGAGGGGGCTTTAGGGGTTGCTTATATAGAATTTGGGAATTTTGAGATTTGGAATAGATGCCGATGGGGTTGGGGAGGAGAACTAAGGGAGCTGGGTATTGAATATACCAACTTTTATGCCCCCCTTTATACCACTATTGTATGTTAATCCAATAAACTATGAACACATTGAATGACCATCACTTACTCACAGGCTTCTCCAGTTTATTAAACCAATCTCTCGAAAACAAAGGAATTAAGCCCCTACTCCCAACACGATCGCTAAGCACCCACAACTTGAAAATGTTTGTGTAAACAACATGACAATACCAATCGGCCCGTTATTATCAGTGCTCATTTCCTTGTTTACCGTGTTGCTCTTTAAACAACAGGAAGCAATCACAGTGGTCACCGTTTGTGACGTCACAGGAAACAGCTGATCACATGTTTTTTGCAAATGGTGAACGGAAAGGAATCGCCGATACAGTTGTTTCTTTGCCTCTTTCAATAAAGGTAGAAACTTGTTCACTATTAATTTATGAACTTTGCAAAACGTACGTAATAGCTATTGGCGCTTTCATCTGGGGATTATATATTATGGCTGTGAATTACATATATTGTTAGATATCTACATGTAAAGATTGTGGAGTTTATGAAAAACGATAAACTTTGAACATTCAACTGAAAACTTATTATTGGAAGTAGTAACATGCATAACATTTTTTTAATAATGACAACATTGGTGTACGAGTAGATCCCTATTTAAACAGAACAAGTTCTTCTTGATTCTTGATTCAACACAGGACACAGCGTACACTGGGCTCCGTCCCAGAAGATTGATTTGCCAAGACATTGACAATGATCATCACAATAACATCTTGCCCCAAACAAATGCATGTCATTCCTCTAGTATTTCCAACAGCAATACATCATCTGTTTACGTATGCATCCGACACTGGTTGGGGAGCCCATATAGATTACCTCAAAATCCAAGGCTTATAGAATGCATCAGAGAAAGATCTCCACATAAATTCTAGAAATGAAGACTTTCTTCTATGCTCTCATGACCTGGAGAGTTCAACTATCTCCCTCTTCATTCCTTGGCCATGTACAATACAACAGTAGTAGTTTACATCCAGAAGCAGGGAGGGACCAAGACCATCTCCTTGATGACAGAGATGTACAATTATTTGCCTTGGCAGACTCTATCATCTGCCAGATGCAAAACATATTCCCGGGAAACTGAACATCTTATCAGTGTTTCCTGCCAGTGGAAAATAGTGGCAACAGAATGGTCACTACATCCAGAGGTGGGACACCCCACTTTTGGATCTCTTTGCAACGTGCTTGAACAACCAACTCCGCATTTATGTCAGCCCAGAAGTAGACCTGGTGGCTCTCCAAGTGGATGCCCTATCTGTGGATTGGACAGACAGATTTATCGTTTATGAGTTCCCTCCTTGGTATCACCTAGGCAAGTGATCTGGAAGATAGAGCTGACAGACTGCTTCAAAATCTTAATAGCTTCAATATGTCCAAGCAGAACATGGTTTCCCAGACTGTTACCACTGCTTATGGGCGATCTTCTCCACATACCTCTTTGTCGAGATCTTCTACGCCAATCCAGGTTGGACATATTTCAAAACAATCTGCCCACACTCATCTAATCACCTTGAAGCAATCTCTTTAAATCTGCAGCTTCTTTAAATCTGTCTCTACAGCCATGGCTAAATCCCGGAGACCATCTTCATCCCTCCTACACAACAACCAATGAGCAAGTTCCTCACAAGTGGAGACGACAACAACGTCTTGGAGACAGAACTGTTGCTATTCCTATGGTAGCAGACTTTTTATTACATTTAAGCCAGGATAAGAAGCTCTGTCATGGAAAAATAGAAGGAAACAGATAGCCTCTATACTCTGTTTTACATCTTGATGGATTTACCTAACCGGAATTGAAGTCAGATTAGAAAGTACAATTCGACCGGAAGTGACATCACAAACTGGAAATGACGGTCTGAGAGATAATTTTAGAACATTTTTTTATGTTATTAACATGAATAACAACAAATATAATGGTAACGCGGGTGACGAAACCACATATTATTATGTTTTGTGTAGTTTTCAAGTCCTCTTGAAGTTATTCAATAGTCAGTTATAACTAGGATTTGGAAACGACTACTAATAGGCTGAATCACAAGAGATCTAGGATCTACAGTCAACTATGGATGTGGTTTACTTGAGGCAGGGTACCGGTCTCTGTGGTACTTTCTGGTAATGATGAAGTGGAGGTAGAGAATTCATAATTTTAGGAACAATAGTTATCACTGTTAATAATTATATGAACACTACCTCTCTTACATCAGAAGTACTCTCAAATTGGTACCAGGGTAGTTGTATCATGGTATAACATTTATACTAAGTTATCTTATAATAATTAGATCTTCATCAAGTGCTTTTATGAGTTATCATGGTGTAATATTTATACACCATTTCATATAATTATAGTTTAGCAAGTAATGATTATCATCAGGTAAAATGCATATATAAAATATCAGTAGTTCCAGTTATAGCTTTTTAGATGGTTGCTAGCCTAAAATACTTACTTACTTACTTTGGAGATTTAACGTGCGCTTTCCGACTGATGCGTATTTCGCACACGGGCTTTAGGGGTTGCTTATATAGAATTTGGGAATTTTGATATTTGGAATAGATGTCGATGGGGTTGGGGAGGAGAACTAAGGGAGCTGGGTATGGTGGATGATTGTTTGTTTATTTGATTTTGATTTGGTAGGTTATTATGGTTTTAGATGCGTTTTATTAGTTCCGTTTTGATTAAGAATACGCCTAAGGCCTTGAAGTTTTCTAGTTTATTTTGTGGGTTTAGTATTGCTTCTAGAGTGAGAGCCTTGTTTAAATTGAGGGTGGTTTGTAATGCGGTTCGATGTGTTAGGTAGTGTGTGCAGTGGATGAGTGCGTGTTCTGGGGTTTCTGGTTGTTTGCAGTGTGGGCAGTTACCTGTAGTGTGTTTTTTAAATTTCTTTAGGTGGTTAGTTAGGTTGGTGTGTCCTGTTTGGAGTTTAGTGATTACTCTGTCGATTTTTTTTGATGGATGGAGAATTTTTGGTTTGGTTAGTGGTTTGCTGAGCACTCTTTTGATTTGGCTATTTGAGTTTAGATATAGGTTATGCCATTTTTTTGTGATTTTTTGTTTGTTCACACTTTTAATTTCTGATTTTGAGATGGGTAAGTTTAAGCTTATTTCTGGGATTTTGAGGGATAGTTTAGCTGCTTTATCGGCGTTTTCATTACCGTATATTCCTACGTGGGCGGGTATCCACAAGAAGGTTATTTGTTTGCCTGCCTTAGTTAGGTCGTTGGAGCTTTTAAGTATTTGATTTATTAATTTAGGTCGGTTTTTGGTATTTTTGTTTTGTAGGGCTTGTAGTCCACTTAGGGAGTCAGTAAGTATTAGGATTTTTTGGTGGTTTTTGGATTCTTGATTGTGGAGGGCTGAGGCCATGCCCATTAGTTCTGCCGTGAATATTGATTGGTTATTTGGGAGTCGGAAGGATTGTGTGGTTTTAGTTGGTTGTGTGGTATGGACTCCGAAACCCGTGTGTTTGGAGGTCGGATCTGAGGATCCGTCCGTGTAAATGTGACACCAATTTGGCCATTTTTTGTGTATGTATGCTAGTGTGGTAGTTTTAGCTATGTTTGGGTCGGTTTGTTTATTTATTTGGCTAGCTAGTGTTGTGTCTATTTTGGGTATTTTAAGTTTAGGGGTGAAGATATTTGATTGTTTGCAGTTTTGTTTAAGATTTTTAATTTGGTGTTCATTTAGGTAGTTTGTTATTCTTTGGGATATTGGGGTAAGTAAGGGGTGTTTACGAGATAGAGCTTGGTTTTTAGGGCTGATGTTTTGGTTTATTAAGTTTTGGATGAGAGGGTTTGATTGGGACGCGGCCCAGAAATTTAAGCTTAGCTGTTCCCTGCGTAGACTTAGTGGCATTTCTCCTGTTAGGGCCTGAAGTGAGGTGTAGGAGGTGCCATGTTGGGTGCGTGTAATGAGTTTGAGAGCCTGATATTGTATTGAGTCAAGTTTTTTAGATAGAGAGTTGTTTAGGGTGTTGTATGTGGCGCAGTCGTAGTCTAGTTTTGATCTAATTAGTGATATGTAGAGAGAGAGGAGAGTATCTTTGGAGGCTCCCCAGTTAAAGCCAGTTAGGCATCTTAGGGTGTTTAGGTCTTTACTGCATTTAGTTGTTAGGTTTTGGATGTGAGCATCCCAGGTGAGATGTTCATCGAAAATAAGTCCTAAGAATTTGGTTTGTTTTTGAAATTTGATTGTTTGATTGTTTAGCTGGAGGATTGGGGAGGCGGGTTTCATGTTTTTTTGTTTGAATACTATTCCTGTTGTTTTTTCTGAGTTAAAGGGGCACTGATCTAACGCAATTCCCCGGGACTGGTTGTTGCCTTTGTTATTGTTTTTTCCCAGTGAGTACCCGGATGTATAGCAGAAATCTAGACTAGTTCGCGACCTCTGCTGCGCCATTCGTAAGCGCATTAGTCACTTTTATGGGTAGTAATAAGGCCGTATGGTCACATTGATCAACAAAATGAAATACAATTTTCGAGATAATAAGGAAATGTAGGTGTCTTTGTGGGTAGCATCGGTAATGGTGACGAAGTTTTGATAAGTCACTTGCTTGGTAATTTTGTGATTTTCGTTTACACTATTTTGACTTGCAACACAAAGTATATATTTCACATGAGCATATGCTTTTTTTATTGTGTGTATATTTTTTTTAATGTAAAATGTGTAACAAATATATCAAACGTCTAAATATTCAGTTATTTTACAAAGTGACTGAAAAACATTTCCATCTGTATTATTATGACAACGAATTCCAAACATTTTGATGTTTAATGTCATCACCAAGAGACTGAAAATGTTACGTTGAAAAGTACATTTCTAAGTTGTTTGGCTTTTAATCCTACATAATAATCTGTTGTGATGTTTGTAGGCCCTTTTGATCGTCTTGATCAATCTGGACAGATTGTTTAGCCAAAATGACGGATATATTTACACATTTCATAAATTGCCTGAGAGAATCACATTTTACAAATTGACGGTAATATATACACGCTTACAAAGGAAAAGACCTGTGACAACAACGTCTATCGCGCATTGAAGAATTTCCCAACCAAGACGTAGAGAAACAAGAACGAATCGGTTCAAATGAAGGAAAAAAATGCAGATATCATAATTACAACCTACCAAATTTATGCGGATAAGTTTTAGGCAGCTTCCTTGTTCGAGGAATGTATCCGTGAATATCCACACATAGGAACACTATCCCACTCGTCTGCAGCTGTACAAAGAAACTTATTCGATGTCACGTGTCTCAGTAACAATCAAATATTTTAAAAGATATATATCGTTTCGGGATATTATAACCCGTTTTCGTTTCTCAACTGATCGCTTGGATTGTTTCAGGTGTTTTACATAGGTGTCAAGTCTCAATGGTCGGCTGAGAAAGCCCACGTGACAAGTATTTTCATAACGTCCACGGTTCCTAAAAATTCCATTGAGTGATAGATAACAATGATCAATCAATCAACGTATTATGAGTTAACCCTTTGAACAAAGTATGTTGTTTATACATCGGCACTTCGCGCCATGATATGAGTGTATTCCCTTTGTTTTAGTAAACCTAGACATGTAAACACTCACTCTTGACATATCCACTGCGCAAGATAACAGTGATTAATCAATCAACGTATTTTCTGTTAATCCTTTGATGACTAAGAACGATCCGTTGATTTACAAAAATAAGTAAATCAACTGATCATTCATCTCTTGCTGGGCTGCCACATGCATATTACATAACACACATTTCACCTCACTTCAAACCTGGATTTAGATTGAATAATTACCCCAGACACAATAAATGCCAAATGGGAACCTTTGTCAGGTATCTAAGTGGTGCTACCACTAATTGTACCTATAATAAATTCATTAACTGAGCATCAAGTGAATGACGACAAATACACAAGTGTAGGGTTATTATACGAGAAAACGTGGATGACAACAAGGGAGTAGTAATCGTATTATCGACGCAAGCCGAAATTGCTTTCACTGCATAGATACTTATTTTAGTATTAAACTATAACCATCTGGGGTATTTCCAAATGACGACATCCGATGAGCTCCCTTGTTCTTTTTGTCTGTTTGTTTAGGCTGAAGAAATTAATTAACATGCGCCATTTGTCGAAATCTTTATAGATCACAGTTAACCAATCAGTGTTCAATCATGCGTAAAACAAATATTGCCTCCAGCCTCCAAGTTTATTTAGCTGTCCTTGCAGACGGTAGCCCAGTCTCTGGTCACGCTCAGTTGCGTTGCGTATCATCCGGGTACTCACGGGGGAAAAACAATAACAAAGGCAACAACCAGTCCGTTAGATCAGTGCCCCTTTAAGGGAGAAGCCCTATTTGTCAGCCCATTGTTGTATTTTATTAAGAGATTTTTGGAGTAAATTTTTGGCCATTTTCATGCTTTTAGCCTAAAATAAGGTAGACATACTATTAAATAAGACAAGAGTTACGTCTACATAGTTTAATTGATTTGAAGCTTTTAGATAAATGCTAGCCTAAGGTATCAAGATCCCATCTCCCAGACAAAGGATATTTATTTAAGTATATCTGTCATCACCTACCGGGGTATATTAGAATAACATTACTTCAATTAAGACTCATTAAGGATTAGCCCCCATACAAGCTCGTCTATAGTGCATTAAGAATTAGCCCCCATACAAGCTTGTCTATAGGGCATTAAGGATTAGCCCACACACAAGCTCATCTATGGTGACACCCTAATCTCTTTCAAAGCATCCAGTAAATATGTCAACAAGATTAGTGCCAGTCCAACAGGATTAACAGGATTTTGTATTCCCCTCTGTCCAGCCATCCATTTAGCATAGGACACAACCAATCGTGTATCAACCAATCACATTCCTTTCTATTGTTCAAACTTTCATTAAATACATACTGTAGCCAAGTTCTAGCAGAGAAGGGGTTTGACTCTCTTACCAAGCAGACCTCTCTCCCACAGCCCAGAGTGTGTACCAACTCTCTGTGGCACCCTCAGTTATTTCTAAGTATATTGTCAATTGTTAATTGTACTTGTAAATAAAATTGTGATTAGTCTCCTGTGACACTGGCTCTTTGCTGACTAATTCCCCAAGAAAACCAGCACGTCATTTGGAAGGTATTGTTCACCCAGAACAGTTCCATGATAATTGTTTGGAAAGAAGTGAGGATTTTCCCCCCTTTGCATGCAGAAGAGCTGTAAGCTAATTGTGCTACTGCGGTAACAACTAGTCGTGTACAGTTAGCAGTGAAGAGGATTCCTGTTGAAAATCTGCTCATTTAGTTATTGTGTGATTGCAGTCAAAATACAGAAATTTGGCAATGATGTAATAGAGGTAGCATTCTTAGAATTGTCAACAGTGATAACTATTGCACCTGTGATTGTGGGACCCATGAAGATCTGGGGTAGAAAAGGTTTTCAGCAGCCCATGCTTGCCATAAAAGGCCAATATGCTTGTCATAAGAGGCGACAAATGGGATTGGGTGGTCAGGCTAGCTGACTTGGTTGATGCATGTCATTGTACCCCAATTGTGGATTGTAAGTTCCAATCCGCATTTGTCCTGATATATTTTTTGTTTTGTGTTTTGTCAGCATCCTACTTTCACCAAACAGGTAAACATCTTAGTCCCTCATCGCTTTGGGCTTTCCTCCCACATCAAGCTGACATGCCGTGATATAACTGGAATGCTACTCAAAGCGACATTAAACCCAACTCACTAATTCCCTCATTAAAATAATGTTGTTCATTCCATTTCGTTGCAGCAGTTATCTCAAAATATTGGGCACCAAAGGATTTAAGTTTCCATGAGTGGATGATATTGAGTAACATACAAAAATTATTTCAGTCAAACTTATTATCAAATGAACCAATGGTATACTTATTTTAAGAATATATTATGTTCTTAATCTGAGTATATTGCAAGATCCAAATATTTGTATTTGCAATATTAAGTTTGATGACCTAACACAATCCATCTTAGATTCTCCTATTGACAAGATGAAGTTATTGATTCTGTTGGTGCCAATGGTAAGCTTATTGCAGGATTTTTGGTTTTTCGTTCCCTTTAATTTCTAAAATTCCATATATTACTCCATTGTTCCTTTATTTTACACTGCTGTTCCTTATTCTATACTATTGTTCCATGGATTACACTACTGTTCCTTATATTTACACTACGATTCCTTATATTACGCTATTTTTCCATATACTACGCTACTGTTCCTTATATTTACACAACGATTTCTTATATTACACTATTTTTCCATAAATCACACTACTGTTCCTTATATTTACACTACGATTCCTTATATTACGCTATTGTTCCATAAATTACACTACTGTTCCTTATATTTACACAACGATTCCTTATATTTCGCTATTGTTCCATAAATTACACTACTGTTCCTTATATTTACACTACGGTTCCTTATATTTCGCTATTGTTCCATAAATTACACTATTGTTCCTTATATTTACACTACGCTTCCTTATATTATGCTATTATTACATAAATTACACTACTGTTCCTTACATTTACTCTACGATTTCTTATATTACGCTATTGTTCCATAAATTACACTACTGTTCCTTATATTACGCTATTGATCCTTATATTGCACTACTGTTCCTTATATTAAATCTTGTATTTGGGGTGTTATTATACTGTAAAAAATATTTCAACAAAAGTCCTTTTCACTTTCAACTATCCATAATCAGTTGTGCAAGTAATAGTATCTTACTACCATGCTTAAGGTGGAAATACATCAACTCACTTCCTATATTATTATCCTGAGATCCAGCTGAAGAAGATTATTGTTTTTGTTTAGTCTAGTTACTCATGGCCTATGTAGTTGCTTGGGTATAAGAGTGTTTGGTATGAACATGGCCCTACCAAACCCAGCTCCATCGTCATCCTGCAAGAAGTGTGGTCACTTTATGATTGCTGCTGATCTTGACAAGTTTTGTTGGAAGAGCAGACCTTGGAAGCGCATGAAGTCAATTCAACTTGTCCTCAATGTTCTTTTTCACCGAGATGTTTGCCAAGGTAGAAGACTCAAGGAAAAAGGCCAAGAGTAAGGAAACTGCAAGGAAGACGATTGATGCTCTGTCCTCTCGTATTTGTACCCCGACGTCACCCAGCCAAGAGGCCACGAGGGACAGGAAGATCTCAGACGATACACCTGTGCTTTCCCTTTGGACCCAGTCGCCAACCCAATCAGACACCATGTCCACAATCTTTGAACATGCTGCAACATATTCTTATAATAAAAGCAAGTGATGAAGTCCAGGTTTGTCGACAGATGTATGGTCATTGCAGCAGAGATGGCGAACATAAATAAACAGTCACCCCTATAACCCACAAGAGTCCCCCAACCAAGAGGCCAGTTGGGGTACAAGAAATATTGGAGTCTGAAAAAAAGAGACTGCATAGAAGCCTGTGCATCTCCAGGCTTGGACATGGTACTACATGGTGGTCCCTCTAGGCCAGTTACCATGGGTACCTGTGAAGAAAGCTGTCATGTCTGCTTTAAAGAGTCCACTTCTCGACTGTCCTGGGCACCATAGGGTTGATTAGGTAGTCGGGTCGGTGATCCGTTAGGTAGGATGTAGAAAATAGGATCAGCATGAACAATCACTTAAGCTCAAATGATATCACAATACATGTCGCTATGTCTGTATGCAATACAATATATTGCGATACAAACATTCTGCCAATACTCTACCCTGGCTGGCATATAAAGAGTGGATGTTCATAATGTCTGATTACTGGGTTTTTAAAATCTCCAAGGAAGGATACAAGCTTCACTTCAACCAAAGACCAGACTTTGTCTCCAGATCTTGATTCCAAGTTATCATGTTCTTCGAGGTGATTCAGACATTATCAGACAATGGTATCTATCATGGATGTGTTTGATAGGGTTTGATAAGGATTGATAGGGATTGCCTTGGCACACTTGATCAGATGCAGGCTATGTGTTCATCATATTCTGGAGAATCTCAACATCTTGACTAACAGCCTATCATGCCAAAGGATAGTGTCTACGTAATAGCCTCTTCATCCAGAAGTATTATGTTGGATAACAGTGGTGGGGGACACACCTCAACACGTCTCAACAAGTTCCTGGTCAGTTCAGTCCTGGATCTCCAAATTATCCATGTAGATACAGTATCTATGGATTGGATGGGAATGTTTGCATATGCCTTACCATTGTTCTATCCTAGATAGAATTGTAACGATACAGATTGCTAGATAATCTTTCTAGTAATGGTATAGTCAGCTCAACCATGTTAGGGTGGAGACAAAATTGACGGAAGAGGGGATCGCTGTTAAAAACACCCCAATCCCTTAGAAACCCTATCGATCTTGCTATGTTTGTGGACGTGGGCTGAATCACAGAAGTCAAGAATTGATCGCCAACACCAGGACCAGTGGTAGGACGACTGATGATATTCACCAAAAATTGGAAGAACATCATGTCCAACCACATATGACCATTTGGGATATCCATCGGACCCTGGCTGCTCACCTGAATTACAGCCATGATCATCAGATTTGCTCCTGTCTGTCTATTGTGTCTACATAGATACATAGACAATTTTCTGTCAGCCGATCAGGACAGGAATCTTTTTCTTAGCTTCAGATTGTAAGTAGACCTTTTGCTCATTATTAGCTACTGAGTGTAGGATAGACCAAGGACCAATGACTGAATCAAGCCTGTAGTCACAAACATTGATATCAGAATGGTGGGAAGTGATGGCATAAACAGAAGTGACATCATATGGAACAGGAAATGATGTCATAGTGAAAAGACAAATACCGGAAGTGATGCCATAGACTTTAAGAACAGGAGTGACATCATAGGGAAATGGAAATGATATCATCAAAATAGATAGTGATGACACTATTATTGGAAGTGACGTCAGAACCGGGAATGACGTACAGTCTGATTGATGGCTTCAGAACATCTGATGATGTCACAAGTATGAATATCAGCAAATATTACTGTAAATATATGGATGTTATCGTATATTTGTCTGATTCATGATTTTTATCTGGTTTTCAAGTCCTTAATGCTAGGTATTTCCTTTAAGAATTTGAAACAATTGTTAGAAGATGGAATCACAAGGGATCCACAATGTACTGTCAACTATACAGGGAATTTACTAAAGGCAGAACCCGCCAATCCCTCTGGTATATTCTGGCAATGATGTAATTAATATATGATAGAGGAATTGTATTTGCTAAAATTATGAAACTAATAGTTATCATTTTAAATGAACCTAAGAATACAACCTCTCTTACGTTAAAAGTATTACCTTCCACGTCCCCAATGATCTACATTTAGTTGGGTAATGTTTGGAAAAAAGTGAGGATTTTCCCGCCATTGCACACAGAAGAGCTGTCAGGTGCTTGGTGCCATAACAGATACAATTCATGTATTGTTGACAGTGAAGAGGACTTCTGTTGAAAATCTAAACATTTAATCACAGTGTGATTATAGTCAAAATGATGTAATATGGGTAGTATTCTTAGAATTATTAACAATGATAACTATTGTTTTGATATTGTGATGACAGCTAAAATACGGGATTTATGGCAATGATGTAACAGAGGTAATGCTCTTTGAAGTATTAATAAAGATAACTTGTTGAATATCCATATATTTATTGAGGATGCAATTGTATAAAACATGTAACATATCTTCTTTTGTTCAGTCATCTCTTATTAATGTAATAAAGGTATGTGTCACAGATTATGCAATGCAGAGAAATGTGTGTTGGTGCAGAAACTTAAGGATCAAGGAAGTCAACCACTATACATCTTTAAATAGCAAATAAATCTGTTCAAAAACTTATTTTTAACGAACCATTGTTTATGATGAATCCACATTATCAAACCAACCTATTATATCAAATAAAGCATCAGACAAGTGTCAGAGTAGAAAAAAACAGTTTCTCAGTTTCTCAGATATCAGTGCTGTAGTTAATGATGATTGACACTGAATTTGTATCCCATAGTAAAGTCTTAACATTTCAGATCTGTAGACTGTGTTACATTTAAAGCTATTATCAGGTACACAAACATAAACTCATCTTAGCTGACAATGCCCTTGAACAAGTTTGATAGAATCAGTCAATACTGTGAACATGATATTTATTGACCTGATAAATTAATCTTTCTCTTCATTAATTTAGTTACATGATCATTGTACAGATTCTAATATTTCAGTACAACTTACATTTTGTTGTAATCTCAAGAATGAAAATGACTCAGTTACATTGTGTATGTTGTGTTTTAAAATGATGATCATTGCAATCACTTTATGATATTTGTCAACTCTTGGTATATTATGAAAATGGATATTAAGCTTCCTTAGTTTGGGAAAGCCATGTAGAGTTGCATTTCTCCGTCGAGTGAGCCATTTCCTGAATGCAAACAAGTGCTCATGTGCATTTGAAATCATCTTCAGACCCGATGCTGTTCTTGTTTGGAAGCTTCAAGTATTGATTATTTCTGATGTTTTACAAGAAATACACTCATAATTTGAGCTTTCTACATAAAGAGAATATTTCAAATAAGGATAAGAAACAACATTGAAGTCACAGATCCGTGAAGATATAGGTCTTTAGCAACCCATGCTTGCCTTAATAGGCGACTATGCTTGTCGTAAGAGATGACTAATTGGATCGGGTGGTCAGGCTCGCTGACTTGGTTGATGCATGTCATCGTATTCCTATTCTGTAGAGCGTTGCTCATGTCAATCACAGAATTGTCTGGTCCAGACTTGATTATTTTCATACTGCCATCATATAGCTGGAATATTGCTGAGTGATGCGTTACAACAACAAACAAACAAACAATTCTAATGTTATACAAGATTTCAAAATTTTGCACATGCCTTTCTTAGTCTGTTTGTGTGTGAGAATTGCAGGCAATCTTGCCATCGTCACAATCACCTCAGGCCCTGTCTGTTCATACATTATACAGAAAAGGGCGCATAGCCGAAAGAGATTTTAAGAACAATGAAGTTGTGTTGATGGGGGTGGCTGTAATAACAAGGAGCCCAGGGTATACTCTGGGAGCTCACATAATCTACCCCAGGTTATAACTATAATCTAGGAGCTCCCAGAATCTACTTCAGCCCTGTTTGATTTAAACATTTTTATTTCATGAATGTACATAAAGTTTTCTTTTGGGGAATGCATGGGAATAACTCAGTCTTAATCTCTTCTGGTCCATTGCTGTAACAACATTGTCATCTGATTAAGTTTACATATATAAATGCCTACTCAGTACACAGTTAGTTTCAAAACATTCATATCCTGTTATTTAAATAGAGAAGACAAAGGTTGGAGCACCAGTTTTTTGCAAACAGTATAAATCATAATTAAAGAAATCTCACATGTGAGATGAGAATGTAGTGATAAATGTCCAATGACATTGAAATAATTCATGGAATATCAATCATTGGATATTGGTTTTCAGAATAAAATTGCTCTCATATTTTATATTTGTTTTCTGTATTTGGTAATGATAATAATATAGAAACTCGATCTAAGACAATGACAATTGCTTCGTGAAGTTTATTACACACATTTGACTATATTTAGAACAATAAGAATGTAAATGGACAAATAATTAGATGGTTTTAATGATGTGATGTCTTCTATAGTCAGAATATGTTCTTTATACTGTGATACATGCCTCCCCAAACAAAGGTACTTACAGACACAAGTGCATACTAATAATTGGTTTCAAAATGATTTTATATGCATTCAAAAGTAGTTAGGTCTATTCACAAAGCATGTTAAAGCTTATTCAATAACATAAGTGTAAGACATTTCCTCACACAATTCTCAACACCAACTTTCGAACTTACAAATTGATGATGACTACAATGAGTTAAAGTCAATGTGATTTGTAAGATATTTTTTATTAGTGTACGTTATTACTTGGACGTGTATTAGTTATGATGTGGACTTTATTATATATATAAACTCTATACGCATACTCAGTATTCATCTGCAGAAGGGGCAAGAAGTATATAAAAAGAATATAAGAAGTTGTTACCTATAAAATGTCACATGTTCATGTTCTTCCAACTTCTAAATACATATCCATACCCAGTCAGTAATAAGCTAATATGTGTAGTGACATGCATGAATAATGTCATGGTGATTCCCTCTTATAAAATATACGAACAATAATACAAATGATAACCACCAATCCGGTAGCTAATCAAGAGGAATTTTGGGTTTGTTGTCATTGAGTTTAGTTCACCTGGTTACCATTTCATGATTGCTGCATCTCTGGATTTGGGTAATGTTCAAGTTTTCCCATTTCCTCTTTAAGAAACGTCTGTCTTAAGTTGTTTGGCTAGTCACCAACAAGTTCAGATAACCCACTGGAAGTACCTTATCATAATTTAAAAAAGAATTTCCATGAAGTTCCACACTGTAACCTTTTGAACCTCTTATGTATTCAAGTAAGCAATTATGCCATTTTCAATATTGATAGTTTTCACATGATTTGGCTTTGGGTTTCATGACGACAGGGATTGTTGATTGTGGAACAGATGTCAAATGTAAGAATAAGAAGAATATCTTCTTCAAACTAGTGTAGTGTTAGTATATATTTCTTATATGTATGTTGGATTTGCATAAGTCTACATGTAGGAAGATATTCCTGTCCTAACTTACCTTCTCATATTTAAAGAGAGCTTGTATACAAGTCATCTGCTGATGACTCCTACAAGAAATGGGTGCTTTTCTTATGAATAATATTTTCATGTATGTATATTAAATGCTGTATCTTTTGTGTGAAATGTTATGTTTTGTAGGAACTAGAAAGACGTGGAAGCAGAGGCAGCATTTTTGGGACACTTGGACTTGGCTCAGACACACCATTCATCAGTCAACGGGAAAGAAGACCCAGCTTTCAGGCATTTGGTGAAAGTGTGGTAAGTTGAAGACAATGATTTGGATGTATATGTTATCCACGAATAGTCAAAGCAAACGTATATGATACAATTCATCAATAGGATGAGCAGTGATAACTATTCACTTACAAGACTTTGAATAAGTCTGTCACAGATGGACTTAAACTCAGGATCACAGGATTTCATTTTCATAATTAGCCAGTGAGAATATTGTTGGGATTGTTGTGTACTACTACTGTTGGACACAAAATTGGCACCCTCCCACCAACACCTTTTATTTCTTTAATTATTATTTCATGTCCAAATTCTGTTTTCTTTGTCTTATGCGAGCTTCAGTTCAGGGTTGCTGCCAGGCTGTGTAAGCATCCCTCATATATTAAACCGTTTAATTATTAGTGTTATCCTTGTCATAAGAGGCTGACTTGGCTGATGCATATCATCGTATCCCAATCTCATAGATATATGCATATGATGTCAATCACTGGACTGTCTGGTCCAGACTTGATTAATACCGATCACCATCACATTGCTGTAATATTGCTGAGTAGGGTGTTAAATAATATAAAAGCAAAACTGGTGTAGCTATGTGTCATAGATTGTATTTGTTTGTAATAAATAACCATGCTGGTTGGAATTTAAACAATATTTCCCAAATGAATCACTGACTAAATGATAAGGACGACCTTCGTGGTATAATGGTAGAGCATCTGCCCAGAGAGTGAAAGGTCTGGGGGTTCATTTCTGGGTGTGTCGTACCAGAAAGATGTTAAAAGTGGGATATTCATGTTCAACTGTTGCATGGTATCTCAGAATTCATAAAATTTAAGTGGGTAAATCAGAATTTGCTGATAAATATTTTCTAAACAAGGACCCACTGAAGTTGACATATGTATTCCCACTTGATTCATCAGGTTTGCATTGCTTGAAGCAACAGCAGGCTCTGCTCCCACATTAAATCATAATTTATTTTTTATACCAACAAGCCTGTAGTGGAGCAGAAAACTAAAAACAAATTTTCGTGTAAAAAATCTGTAAAGTAAGTAAAAAATGAAGTGTGGCCAGAATATATATCACCATCATCACCATGCCTTAAAAAAATATCACGTTTTGACTAGAAGCAAAGGGGCTGAATATAACATTTTAAGGCAACTATTTCGGTTGACGACATGGGTACAATGTGTGAAGCCCATTTCTGGTGTCCCCCGCCGTGATATTGCTGGAATATTGCTAAAAAGCGGCGTAAAACCAAACTCACTCACTCATTTCGGTTGAGTTGGTGTTGTGCAGTGCCTGGGGTTGTAGCTCAACTGGTTATCAATTAACTGCCAAAACAACTTTTAAAAATCTTGTTCTTATTACTTCATCTTGAACATGATTAAACTATCCAGTCAGCCCTATTTAACCCTTAATTAGGCAGTCCAAATTGATTGCACATCCTGCAGGTAATCGCTACCTGTAGATTATCTGGGTTTATAGGTGATCCAGGAATTATGTGAAGCTGGGTGTAACCTGCACATCATACTGTTACGTGTTTGAAAAGAGAGCTAGCTTTATTGAAAATGTCAATTTCATTTAAATTAGATTCTTTACTTTAATTCATTGCACCTCTCTGTCAAGATCTGACAAAACCATCTAGTGTCATGAGAAGTTTCATATCAACCAATTGTCATTGTGGTATCTAAATGCTCAGTGAAAGCGAATGAAACATCTTATTTATCTATCCAAAATGACCACAGAAAGTTCGAAATGGAGAATAACACACTGTTGATGCCAGATTATTGAAATCATTGGGAGTTACATATGTAATGTGTGTATTTTGTATCTAGAAACATTCTATGTGTTTTGTCTTATTATTACATGAAGCCTATGATCAACATATCTTCTGAAATCACTGGGTTAATGAAGAAAATGTACTTATAAATGTTCCAAATAGAGCTATTATTCACATATATCTGACCTAATTAATACACATGGCTATTCATGTCCATTACACAACCATTTATTTGTGTAGTAAGTTTGGCAGTTTGTATAAGATCTTTTAATGTCTGTTGTAAATTCTTTACAGGTGCATGAGATGTGCATTTTATCTTGACAAAATCTTTATCTCAATTACTCCTTACTGTTGTTGATACAAAATATATTTAATAGTTGCATGTATTACAGAGCCCAATGGCCCGTATATATTCTAAAGATGTTCTTGAATATCTTCCAGATGCAGCTCTTTTCCGGAAAGTGAATATATTTTTTGGTGGGGAAACAAAAACAGTGAACCAGCCTTAAAGACAAGCATACAAGCTCCAGAAGAATCTTTGCAGGTCAACTGGGCAAAGAACAATCAAGCTATTGTCAGATCATATTCTATGTAATTCATGTTATGTTCTTCCACTCACGACTGCTGCTCTTGAGGCAAGGACACAAAAGTATTGACTTTATGGAAGATGTTTGTCATTCAATCAAACAATAGATGAATAGAGAATGTGTGAAGATTTTGAAACAAAGGACAGATATTTCTAATAGTCTACTAATTCCTATTCTTTCAATCATTGTAATTAAAGGGAAACAACACTCCAACTCTCAGTCGTCTAGCCGGCACCGTTTTAATTAGCCTGCATAATCACCAAATGCCAATAAGTGTCGGCGACCTAACAAACTGGTTTTCCAACCACCTCGTTCACAGTGAGGTGCATTCCCTTGTATCTTCACATATGATTGGATGATTCTTAACATAATGTTTCACCTTCCAAAATCCGTCAGCATGTGTATTTTATGTTTACATACAATTATGTAGTTTAGTATACAGGTACGTATTACTTTTGAAGTTATGTACATATACTGCAATGACCCTTATTATTAAATTGCATATAATACAACAAGTACTACTCCCTTCTTGTCATCCAGGTTTCATGATATAACAGTACACCTGTGTATTTGTCGTTGTTCACTTGATGCTCAGTTAATGACTTTATTGCATATAATTAGTGGTAGAACCACTCAGATTACCTGACAAAGATTATGCAAAATAACTCAGTAATGTTCACCACTGCCTCTGAGGGTATCAAGGATATATAGCAGTCAGTGGTTGACATTTGGCATTTCTTGTGTCTGGGGTAATTATTCAATCTAAGATTGAGTTATAAATTCAGATCTGATGTGGTGAAAATGTTACATGTTATGAAATATATACCTGGCAAGAGAGGAATGGTCAGTTGAGTTATTAAAAAAACATTGAATACACAATGCCATTTAGAAAATGTTATATTTGGTATAACACTTTCTTAGTAAAGTACAGATTCTCATACTTTTTGGGTTGAGTCCAATCTGGGATTCGAACCCACACTTGCCAGAGTGAGGCACCTAATTGCCAGCACACATAGTCAGTGATTTAACCCACTCAGCCACAAAATGAAAGTTGTAGAGTCCTGTACGAGAATCTGTACACTGACTGATCAAACTATTCCATACCTAAAACAAATGCGGCAATTGATATCAGTTATTCCAAAGTGCTACGCTTGTGGTTATTATTTTAAATATAATATAGTAAAATGCAACTAAAATAACTCGATCTAAGAATATATTATTTCTGATAAAATAATATTTTCAGATACAATTCACCTGATCATTGCATCAAACTGTTTTTAAGTCATATTTATAGGCTATTTTTAAACCAAATCACCAGCTGATTGGCATAGAAAATGTGAGTAAAGCCGATTGTTTTAATTGTGGCTTAGTTTACAAGAAAATACATATGGTAATCTTATTCCTGCATATAAAACATTGCCTAGCAGAACAGAAATTACAATTTGAATGGTAAATCATTGTATCTAGTCATAATTTGTGAAATTTTACATTTTTATGCTGACCAAGTTTGTTATCATCTGTTCGTTTGCCTTAATTCTCTGGAGGGATACTCTGTAGTTTTTTTTGTACATAATAGGATATTCAGTGATGGCTTTACTCTTTCAAGTCATGTATGCATTAATGAAGAACAAAAACACATGTCAGTATGGCTACAGCTCTTTATTGTATATCTTTGTTATGATATATGGCTTCTCATTCTTCCATCTTTTGATAAGTGTTGCTTTGCGCAGTGAGAACAGCACCAAACACAAG
This sequence comes from Haliotis cracherodii, assembly GCF_022045235.1. Classification (NCBI taxonomy): domain Eukaryota; kingdom Metazoa; phylum Mollusca; class Gastropoda; order Lepetellida; family Haliotidae; genus Haliotis; species Haliotis cracherodii. The sequence goes on along the minus strand of NW_027266297.1, from coordinate 50,446,376 downwards.
TCAAACCAGTCAAAATCATAGTCCATAATAAGCAAATTTTGAATCTGCGAAGAAAGAAATTATCCATATTTCAATAGTTCAAACTTGGAGTGTTGCTTCCTTTTAAATTTACTGGTAAGATGGGCTATGTTTATTCAAGTACACATTTATCCAGTTAAAGCAAAGTATCAAAGGTAAATTACTACCGGTATGCTGATTCCTTGAGAAAATCCCTGAAATAAGAAAGACAGTGGCATTAACATAACATACAGGAAATAAAAAGTTGTATTTGATCATGTCATGGAATGTTTAGTTGCTGACTCCAGACTTCAACTGATCTGATATGGAGCATGCCTGTGCATTGGAAGTGAGTGTCTCATGCTAAAATAGGTATCAGTCGTAAGTCATGTCTTTTGTTAACTATCTTTAAGGTTCCACACATTCAGTTTCTGGACACCATTTCTGTAAATGTGTTTAGTCTAACAAACATTTTACCTTTAAGTTTAGTTAAATTTGAAGAGGTCAAAGTTGAAATTTAGTAATCATTCTATCTTTATGTACTGGAGAAACCATGCTTGTTAGTTACATGACATAGAAGTTGAGACGTTTTTACATATGTTTAAAGGGGCACTCATCTAAAGCAATTCTCCGGGACTGGTTGTTGGTTTTGTTATTGTTTTTTCCCGTGAGTACCCAGATGATAAAGCAGAAACCTAGACTAGTTCGCGACCTGTGCTGCGCAATTCGTAAGCACATTTGTCATTTTTATTGATAGTTTTAGGGCGTATGTTCACATTGATCAACAAAATCAAATACAGCTTGGGAAATAATAAGGAAATGTAGGTATCTTTGTGGGTAGCATCGGTAATGGTAACGAAGTTTTGATATGTCACTTGCTTGGTAATTGTGCGGTTTTCGTTTACACTATTTTGACTTGCAACACAAATTAGCAAAAAAGTAAATATTTCTCCTGAGCATGCTTATTTTATCGTGTTTATATTTTTACAGTCAAAATGTGCAAACTTTTCACTTAGGAAATTTATTAAACGCCTGAATATTCAGTTATTTTACAAATTGACTGAAAAATATGTCCATCTGTATTATTATGACAACGAATTCCAAACATCATTACCAAGAGACTGAAAATGTTACGATGAAAAGTACATATCTATATTGTTTGGCTTCTAATCCTACATGATAATCTATTGTTATGTTTTAGGCCCTTTTGATCGTCTTAATCAATTTTAGTCAATCTGTCAAAGAAATGGGCAGATTTTTCAGTCAAAATGACTGAAATATTTACACATTTTATAAATTGCCTGAGAGAATCACATTTTACAAATTGACTGTAATATATACACACTTACAAAGGAAAAGACTTGTGAAAACACCGTCTATCGCGGATCGAAGAATTTCCCAAACAAGACGTAGAGGAACAAGAATGAATCTGTCCTATGCTACAGCAAATGAAGGAAAACAAAATGGAGTTATCATAATTACAACCTACCGAATTTATGTGTATAATTTTAGGCAACTTCCTTTTTCGAGGAATGTATCCGTGAATATCCACACAAAGGAATAATATCCCACACGTCTGCAGCTGTACAAAGAAACTTATTCCATGTCACGTGTCTCTGTGACAATCAAATATTTTGAAATATATACATTATATTATACGGTATATTATAACCTGTGTTCTTTTCTCAACTGATCACTTGGATTGTTTCAAGTGTTTCACATAGGTGTCAAGTTTCAAAGGTTAGCTGTGAAAATCCATGTGACAACTATTTTTATAACGTCCTCGGTTCCTAAAGAAATCTGTTGAGTTAGATAACAATGAGCACTCAATCAACGTATTATCGGTTAACTCCTTGAACAAAGTATGTTGTTTTTACAACGGCACTTCACGCCATGATATGAGTGTATTCCCTTTGTTTAAGTAAACCTAGACATGTAAACACTCACTTTTGACATATCCACTGTGCAAGATAACAGTAACAAATATTGCCTCCAAGTTTAGCTGTCCTTGCAGTCGGTAGCCCAGTTTCTTGTCATGCTCAGTTGCGTTGCGTATCATCCGGGTACTCGCGTAAAAAAACAATAACAAAGGCAACAACCAGTCCCGGGGAATTGCTTTAGATCAGTGCCCCTTTAACTCTGCTGTAGTTCAAGTGAGCTCATGGCATGGTGTCCACGCCATCCCACTGCACCTGTCCTCAGGTAACCATGAAAAGTATGTTTAGTATTTTGAGTTTTGGTCCTGCTCAGACATTCAAACCAACACATAAAGCAAGTATTACTGCATTATAAACATCCCATATGTAGCCGTAGAGTTTATGAAGCTGAGAATGGGTGTATCTGTTATAAATCTGCAGCAAACGTTTTTTCTGATCTGAGTTTAAATATATTCTCCTTGGCAGCCATATTGTAAATGACAATTTGACCCATCATTGCCCCCCATTCATTCACTTATGAGTGTCAATATATTATTTGTTTATTGTGTACGGAGGCAGGGTTTGATTTTAGCACTTTGTTTTACACTTTTATGACTTTTGCCCTTTTTGAGCATGCTATTTTAACTCTAAAACCACAGTATTCAGTAAGTGGGAACTTGGGGTAGTGGTGTCAGTTATATTTCTCATAGAATTATGAAGACATTGAAACAAGACCACCATATTGAAAATGTACTTTATTCTCACAACGCCAAAACTGAATGATGTTCAATATATAATATATGTTAAATATTTTGCATTATGTTATTTAAAACTCATGAATGACCTTCATGATCTTCATGGTAAATATACAACAATATTCAGGTGAGCAGCGGAGTGCTAATTGTATATACCGTATTCGACGTAATAAGCGCCCAGGGCGCTCTCAAAATTAGAAATAGGAGGCTCTTATTAAAATATTATTTTGGTGAAAAAAACAGAGTTGAAAGATAAATTTCATGGTTAATGCTGACAGCCTGAATTGTTTATATACGACATATATATTTTTCCAGAATTTAATTACCCATAATCCAGCATGCATATAACACACAAGTGCATATTATACGCGAACAAATAAATATTTTGTAAATTGATCAATCGGAAGGGGTGCTGATTATATTAAGAAATATCGCCGTGGGCGCTTATTAGAGCGAGGCGCTTATTACGTCGAATACGGTAATTTGACTTCTCTTCATGATGCATATATAGCATTCTGACAAAAATTTGGAAACAATAAAACATTTATTTTACAAGATTAACATAGTCCATTTGCAATGAGGCTTACTATAAGTTTTGTTATAGGCCATATGTTCCAAAGCTCCAATTTAGATGCAAGTGTTCCCAAAATTTCAACATTTTCTTAAACTTAAAGAAAACTTGAAGATGATTATTCTGTTTTGTTGAATGGTTGATAAGCTAACATTGTGCACCCATATTTATGTGTTACTGATAAATTCAGTAAAAACTAGTGAATGCGTTATTAGTATGTGATTATGTTTTGATCGGGTGAAATTCCTGGATTCATATGCCAGTGGTCATTTTATCATTTTTGTCAGTGTCACATGCAATATATACTAGCAGGGAAAAGTAACTGTGCTTCATATATAGTGGTGTAAATGTAAGTGTAAAGTTATTGAAAATAACAACATAATGTTGACAAATCACATACTTGGTAACAGGAGACACACCCAAAAGAGGGATAGTGTAACAACTCAATTAACAATGTCAATATTGAGTGTGACCACCTTTTGTATTGAAAAATGCATGACAGCAGCTGCAGTTTGAAGACAGCAGATGATTGAAAACAGCCATGGGGTGACGTTGTTCTAAATGTCAACCAAAGATGGGCCCAGTTGAGCTAGGGTTACTTGCTGGTTCTCGCCATGTTATTCTGTTTCTTTCCAGACATGTTCTATAGGGGAGAATGTCTGGAGAGGTCTGGAGAGACAGTCAGCCATGGTAGTACACCAATGTTATGCTGTCTCAAAAAGAGTGTTACATGTGCAACACATGACTTGGCATTACCCTTGTGCTGGTAGCGTATGCCATTTAAACTGCCATTAACAATGATGAGATGTGTTCTCCCATGAGTTATGACGCTATAAGTTTCTCCTGATGCCTGAAGACCCTTGCATGACCTTCAAAGCTGCCCTGTTGAAACCTAGACTCATCTATGAACAGTACGCTGTGCCAGCCTTGTCTTCTGAACCTTAGATGCTGTCAACACCACACTAGTCGAGCAAAATTGGGTGTATCACTGGATGTTGGGCCAGATGTTGTGCTCCCTCACTGTCCTGCCACTAATTGGTCTCAACCCAGGAATTGTCTGAGGTGTTATTGTGGCAGTTTTGTATAGATTCTGTAGATGCACCAACTGAATATGGTTGCCTTGTTGAAGTGATGTAACAGGGCAACGACCAGTCAATGGCAAGTCATGAGTGTTGCCCTACTGTAGATAGCATCTCCAAAGAGATATTGTGTTTTGATGAACATTAAAATGTTTGGCAAAGTCGTTTTGTAGCATTCCTGTTTGGAACATACCCACAGCGCATAGATGTTGATTTTCAGCATGCCATGTTTTATGATCTCCTATCTTTTAGGATAGCTCAACAATCATTGTGTACTGTTCCCATTCAGAAACCACATGTGTTAGTATTATGCTCCCAACAAACTCCCATGCAAATTGTGCGACGTGCAAACTTTAGATCACAATCTTAAAGTCAAAATGATATCCTCATGAATATGTATTAAAAGATGCATAATTTATTTTGATAATAATTTTATTTTTATTGAACTTTACATGAAGCACATTTATTTTTGTTCCGTTAGTATAAATAGGCATTAATTGCCATGTCAACTAGGGATCAAGATTTTTATGGTTATGTGTTTGGGTATACTTGGAGTGATATGTTACATCAACAAAGCTCTCAACTATTAACAATACTGTTCCCTGGCATGGCAGATTCTGTGTAATGCTTGTTAACTTTCATTAGTATTAATGATATTGTTGCTGTGTATATATGTGGTCTTGGCCTCTACAGAAGGTTCCTCATTATAAAGCATGTCTGCAGTCTGTCCTGTTACTGTTATGTAGGCCTTTCTAATTATGTGTTGGAACTTTAGTGACCAGCAACAGAAGGAAGGGTGTACTTTTGTCACTGTAGTGGACAGATCTATGCTTGACATGCAGTGAGCATATTTAAGCACTGGACTGCCCCTATTGTCCCTTTGTTCTGCTTTTGATATTTCACAACAAAACACATACATACACATTGTTTCTAGATGATATGTGGACAATTATATAAGTTCACAAAATCTGATAAAGCACATTTTATACCTTATAGGCCTGCTATTCGGACCAGCAAGATATCCACACACAACTTTCATGTAAAAAAGATGAAGAAAATCCATGTCTTAAAATGTCTTAGATTACACTCAGATATCATCAAATTTATCAAATGTTTGATCATTTTACGGATTCATATCAATTAAGTTGATCTGTTTTATTATCAAAATGTGAAAGAAAATGAATTTCACTTCTGTGTGAACTTCCCCTATAATAGTCTGTGAGACTACACTGTCTTTTATTACACCAATCCATGCAGCTGCTATCATTTATGTTGTCTAGTATAGGGGGATAGGTGTGAGGTAAGGTAAGAGATAAGGGAGTATTGGTACATTATTATCTTGAGGGAAATTTGTTTTCCATCATTACATTCTCAGCAGCAAAATTGATTATAAAAACAACCCAAAGATATTTTATGTAATATATATATTGAAACTTGTGAGGAACATGTGTTAGCTTTTCATAAATAGTAAAAATATTGGGTCAGAAGATTCATACTAACTAGTACAAAGACTGGCAGAACTTTTTACTACTTTTTTGGCACAGACAGTTGACATCATTAAGTTTACAAATGTTCAAATACAGGAAATATCACTGGACTATTGTATTTTATATTGTATCACTAATTCATGTGATTCTTTGATAACTTGATCTTCTTAGTAGCACCCAAGACTGTGTGATCAAGTCATTTTGTTTGTAATATTAACAATATGTGTTATTCAATTTTTTGTTTTGAACAAATAGATTTTCTCACCAGCAGTTGAAGTTGAAGACTGTGATACTGTGTACTACTATCTTATGACACAAGGAAAGTATTGTTGCATCAATGTTTCAATGACACATTAAGAACAAGTGTTATGACCCTTTCTTTTAATGTGGTTAATATTTCATGTTAGTTTATTATCAATGATATTTGGTGACAATTTCAATTTCATCAAATTATTACAATTTGAATTAAGTCTGATTTCTATTTCCTGAAGTCAGTTATCATTTTCTTACTATATACTTTTCTTTTAAACACCAATAAGCTTCACTGTAGCATTCTGTAAATTTTCTTTTCCCAACATGAAAATCATGTGAGACTTGTAAATGTGGCATCATCTGCAGATTTCATTGAAGCAATCATATGACCATTACGAGCATAAATGATATAAATTATGGCAAATTTAGAGACTTTGCAATGCCTGTGAAACGTACTGCCATACTTTCTAGGCCATCTATTTGACATTCCAGAATGTATTTTTGTTATTTTTCAAAGCCTAGTCGGCCAGTATCTCGAGGGAGCTGCTTTCTGATTGACTAATGTATACTTCTTGTTAGTCATTTCATTGGTTGGTCAAAGTTAGTGAAAGGTTCTGATGCGACCTGAAATGGGATGTCCTGAGATCATTATTTAGAAGTGACAAGAACTAAATACAATGTCATTTTAATCAGATTGAATTTAACTGGAATGTTGCCCATTGGCAGCCTTTGACAACCTTAGTTTCTTAGTGTGTGTTAGCTCCATAAATGTGAAAAATACCCTCCATGAAAATGCCACCGCAATCCATCAGTTCTGGGGAGAACTTTGAAACCATTTTCTTGGACTTCCTTTTAGGCTGTGTCCTGAAAAATATTCAGTAAAATTCATCAATAAACATCACACCCATCCAAATGTTCAGTACAGTAGGCAAGGCCTTTCTCAACATGGATCTCTCATCAGTGTGAATCTCCTGGGGTCTTACTCCCACTTTTCAATGTCAAGTTTTACTGATGGCCCCCTTCTCATGCCACAGGACCCACTCTTATACAGTTTCTCATCAAGCTCATACAAGTGAGACAGTAAGTGAGTACTTGCAAGTTTAAACCAAGGTCATTCTAACACCATTTTGAAGTTTTTGTTTGGCATTTAGAAGTTGAAAGAACATGAATACATGACACTTGTTATGGAAAGCAACTTCTTTTATTCTTTGTCACATATTCTTAACACTACTTTGTTTATCTTCTAATTTCACATTTCATGACGCTAAAAGTTAATTATATGAGGTTGCTACATAAGAAAACATTGGCTCTTCAATATAAACAAGTATGTTGAAATCTGACATTGTTTCAACATTGAAAAGTAATCTAATATTCAGAATTTCATGAATGCATAAATTCTGTAATTTTTATGAAATATATATATATATATATATATATATATATATATATATATATATATATATATATATATATATATATATAATAATAATAATAAAGTCCATGTTAGTCCATCATCTTCTTTATATCAGTTTCAGACATAGTACTTTCGCTGTCTCATGACACTGAAGAGCTGTCATGAGACAGCGAAAGTACTATGTCTGAAACTGATATAAAGAAGATGATGGACTAAAGTGGACTTTTTTATTTTATTATATATTACATGTACACCGAGTGAACATTTACCTCATGTGTGTGTGTGTGTGTGTGTGTGTGTGTGTGTGTGTGTGTGTGTATATATAAATTTTCTTGGAATCAATATGTTTATAGACTTTAGTTTTATGCCAAGTGATGATGATTTAAAGATTTACATTTAGATACATTTGGTTTGATGATGCTAATTAAAATTTACAAGTTTCTTTTTTTTTCTAAACCAACTGAACTGATATTGACATAGAATAATAAAATGTCAGGAATCTCGGATTTAACCTCAAAATTCACACCGCATATTTGTGACATAGGAAAATTCCACCATGAAACAGTCAAGTGATAATGAATGAGACAGAGGTGTACTGTGTGAACCTGCTATTCTGTTTTAAAAGGTAGTGGTACGACATGCGTGAGGCGGGTATCTGACAGACAAATAGTGACATTGGACTCTCTCAAAATGCAACTTTTCATCCCAATTAAACTAGTGTGAAGAATATGGCATGCTCTTACCATAATATGAAACCTTGACCTCAGTCAGAACTCTAGTATTCTGGAAAGTGCTATATGGAGCTGTATGTATCAATGCAACCATGCAATAGCCATGCAACCAATACCTAACCAAAATGCAATATTGTTTCAACATTCATATCTGATTCAATATCATTTCAACTTCCAATTCAAACAAAAATCCATGTAATTTCAATGTTGAAGCAAGGATTGATTCAATATTGATTGAACATTGTTGTGACTGCTAGGTCGTTATTTCGAAGGAAAAATGTCTTGGTTTCACTCAAGACACTAAGTATGCACATACTGAAAATGGGCAATAGACTGTTTGACAGGGGTCCTACTATTTAATATTCAGGGCCCACTTGCACAAAGCGATCTTAGTGCTAAGACTATCATAAGCCAATGTTACAGTATTGGAGTTACAATCATCTTAGCGCTAAGATCACTTTGTGCAAGTGGGTCCAGGAAAGTCCAGGAGATTTGAAATGTCCGTGAGTAAATAATGCAGTGAAGTCAGTCTTTCTCAGTTTGATTTCGATCGTGAGATTAGCCACTGTTAATGGCGTACAAAGAGATTTGTTTATGAGCAACACTTCAGTGATGGTGGACAAATGTTAGGAGTGTGGGATCAACTGCTTTGCTCTGGCCCCTCTTTAAATGGACTACACTGAATGAGCTTGTGCAAATTGTGCAACATGTCAGCTGTTGTTTGCATCATAAACCAACTGCCGAAGCCAAACATCTTGAGATTTTCATATCTAGTCGAGAGAAGAATGCCTGTCATGCTATGTAACTCGCATCAAGAAAGATGACTTTATACATATTTGTGTAGTGGTTCACCTGACATTACAAGGGAGATGACTCTACGTACGTAGCGAGTAGTAGTTTGCCAGACTTAACATGGGGATGACTCTGCATACACATATGGTTGTAGTGGTTTACAATACCTAACAAGGGTAATGAGTGAGTGAGTTGTGTTTAACACCACTTTTAACAGTATTCCAGTTATATCACGGCGTGTCAGCTTAATGTTGGAGGAAAGCCCGAAGTGTTGCAGGTTTATCACTTCAGTGAACACCACGAGCACAGATGTGGTGCTCAGAAACCTAGAAACATAATCAGAGCGAACCAGGATTCGAACCCACAATCATAGGTTTCTGGCATGCCCAAGGGATGCAACTCTGCACAGCAAATTGCGGACAAGGGTAATGACTGCAGATATACGTGTGGAATAGTTTGCCAGTGTTCAGTGGTCTAAGCTGCATAACCTATGAATATATATCCTTGAGAGTATAAAACTTTAATTCCACATTTTTTTCACAATACTAGTTTTTAGATCTTTATCGTTGACATTATAGGTATGCATATGCATAAATCCAACAAGCCAGTTACGCACAAATCTACATGGATTTCTGGTTGAAGAACCAGCTTACTGTGGCTATTTTTCATGTAATGAAATTGATGCTGCTAACACACTACTTTATTAGCAGCACAATGAACTGAAATAATGTTCCACAAACATTGTGACAACAAACTGTGTCAGCGGGAAAGAAGGGCATCTTCCAAGTTTTGGTGGAATTTGCCCATCACCACAAGGTTTGTATTTATACCAGGTAGATGTGATGACACGTCTCAGGAATGAGGTATATACTTATAGGCAAGGCAATACATTTTATATACTCATGACTTATGTCAATGTTTTACTCAAGGTCATACCGTCAACAAGTCTTTTGCGAGCAACATCATTAAAGAAGCATTTAGTTATTGGATTTGTTTGTTACTGATGACAGTGGTTTAAGGTGCCAACACTTGCCGTGCATTCATGAACTGCAAGAATGCTGTGTAATACTGTTCAACTCGACACTCACTCTCCTACTGATGGGAAGGAATGACAAAAAGTGCCCTTTTAATGGTAGGTTACTTCATCCTACTTTTGATGAGCAACATTCCATACATGGGTACGGAAACTGGCCACTCTCCAGGGATATCATGTTTTCTTTTCATTTCTATTACATGATAAGATTCACTCTCAAAGTTAACATAATTGGAAGGGGTGAGCATATGTTGTTTTGTTCCACACTCAGCACTATTTCAGTTTTACCATGGTGGCTACAGGACCGACCATTTGGTATTCTGGAGGTTGGAGGATGTTTTTGTGCCACACACCACAAGATATTATTATGGGCGGGGGGAGAAAGGGCTCATTGACTGAAAGTCAAACCCCTGGGCTGCATAATGTGGCTGAAACTTAACATGTTTCTCCTGTCAAGCATGACACCTGCTTTAGCTCGACATATTTGCCATATTGAGAATATTGAACTTTAGTTAAACTATGTATTTCATTAATGCCTTTGAACTTTCATATTCTGCATTCTAATAACAATTATTTTGTTATGCATTCTAATGATAATTATCTAAATAGTTGTTTTTTTTAAAAAAGAACTAATTTCGATTTATGGCTATGTCAAGTTCTTTATCCAGGTTCATTAGTCAATTCAATTTGGGGAACATTTTATTGACCTTGTACCAGTTATCTATAAACGTTTCAATGGAATTTGCCAAAATCCCAACTTTTACTGTTGGTTAACCAAAATCAGATACATATGTAAAGGGAACTTTTGGATTTGTTGATTCAGGAGTTTTGTGTAAATTGGGAAGGTTTCAGGCTGGAATCGGTTTTTCCTTCCTGAAGGGTGCAAACATTTTACCATGTAAAAAGAAAGTACATTATGGATTTGTTATTGCCTTTCCTTGAATTGTAAACACTTTCCTTGTTGACTTTTATACTATGAACTATAGGCCTGTTTCCATGGCAGCTATATAGTAAAAATCAGGTTTTGACAATGGATTGCTAAGTGTGAAAGTCATGATTTTGGAACTTGGGTATCGTATCTGATAAAGGCAATTATTGGATCATGTGTACTATTTGCTGCATATTCTTTTGTCTCAGGTTTTCTGATGGTTCCTTTTTGGACATTTTCTGTTGGGAAGCTGAAACTCAGAACATACCAATGGTGATAACATGGAAATTCCATGTAAATGTGAACCATGTAAGATACTGAGCAAGTCAGTGATGTCAGTTATCGGTCAATTCTAATCCAGACTATGAATCAAATTGCCAGCAGCCATTTTTGCTTTTTTCAGAAAATCAAGATAATTTGCAATAATTTTGAGTTACACAATTCTTGCATATACCCCACCTCTGAAGTTTTGATAAATCATGTATACCATCACATTCATAGTATCTTACCTCCCGTACCTCATGCATATGCAAAGGCGGAAAATCTTACTTTTTTCCTGTGTGTAAAAGTGTCGAGAATGAACATAGAGAATTTTGGAAGGCAGAGGTTCTGCTCTTGTGTTTGCCATGTTAGCTTAGTGTCATGGAGGAAGGTGAAGAAGAAAGGTATTGTTTAGAAGATGTCTGTGGCCTTGTCCTCAGTGACTGAGGTAGTGATGGAGATCATTAGATGACAAGAAATTAGCCAGACACAGACGCCACGCCCACCCAGATACATAGCTTTATGCACAAGAAAACGCCCCTGCTCTTTTCTCCATCAACTTACTGGAGTTGTTGTTTTTAAGAAATAAGAAGAGATATTACAGGCCATGTTTGATTGGCTGAAATTAGAAGAAAACAACTAACCCTGAAGTAATCCCTGGCCAAGAGGCCTTTATGGGATCATAAAGATTTGGGGTCATACGACGCAGAAAGAGTCGACTTGCAGCTTCAGGATAGGGGACCGTTCCGTGTTAGGTCAGCAGCTGGCGATCTCTATGAGAAAAGTCGGCAAGTCATCTTGGAAGAACCTGCTCCACTTCTGTCATGGTCACCGTATGGAAGTGACTAGGGAATGGTTTCTTCACTCAGAAGTATATGGATAACATTGGTGTGGGACGCACCTCACTTGACTTGTTCGTCACATGTTTCAACAAAAACCTCCTAGTGTATGACACTTCAGTACCGGACCCTTGATCTAAAGTAGAGGCATTATTCACGGAATGGATGGAGGTGTTTGCTTATGCGTTCCCATCATGGCCCCTCTCCGCCAACCCAGATTGGATGTAATGTATGGCAGTCTACATAGTCTTCATCCTCACGCCTGGAAGTTATCGTGCACAAGATGCAAGGTTCATGTTATTTCATTCCTGCTCCAGAAGCAGTGGCACGATCTTAAAGACCATCTTCATCAGCCATATTCAACAACAGATGGTACACGTTCTGTAAATGGCAAAGAAGACAAGCAATGGGAATGGGACCTGAAACTATTCCTACGTCGGCAGATTTCGAAGGACACAGGTCTGCATTAACTTCAGTTCTGGGTGGAGTATCTACAGGAAATCCCACAAGGACGTCCCGTTGTAGCATCCTTGGAAGGTAGGTTAATAAGTTTGTACCATATTGTCTGCTAAATGGAGGACGGGTCATGGATTAACAACAAGCATCACAATCAGTCACTCAATGGAATGGCGGAATCAACGGAAGTGACGTCATCAGACCCGTAAGTCACGTCATAGACGTCGGGGTCAAGAAAAACCTATTATATCATATGGTTCCATGAATGTCGTCACAATATTGGGAAATGGGCTGCAAAATAATATTTCTTTGTGAGAACACTGCGTATTTTGATCATTGACATTCCCAAAACGAGCCTTTTGAATATCTGATCATTAGAAAGAAGAGAACAAACATCATGATATTGGGGTGTGAAGTTTCTATTTCACACTTCAGTAGGCTGTTAACTATCCAAGTTATTACTAGATATCAGAACCTGCCATCCCTCTGGTATATTCTGGCAATTATATAACAGAGGAAGGGTATTCGCAAGAATTATGAAACAGTGGTTATCCGTGTTGATAATTCAAAGAACACTACCTATATTACGTCAGGAGTAATCCCATCCACCTCCACGAAATTCTGAATCTAGGTATTAGAATTGAGAAAAAGTGAAGTTTTCCCGCCAGGCAAAGGCACAGGAAGTACGGGTTGCATGATGAAAGACTTTTACTTGCACCATGAATAGATGATGGTGAAGAGGACTTTTGTTAAAAATCTGGATATCATTATAGTGTGATGACAGCCAAAATACAGGATGTATGTAAATGATTTAATAGAGGTAGTATTCTTGGATTTATTAATCATTATAACTATTGTATGATATGTCTTTGTTTGGAAAGCAGGAATTGGGTTCCTTAGTAACAGAAACAGAACCCTATAAAATAAACCCTATATATTTCGCGGGTCTCAACAGCTGAAATGGTCAGGCACGTGGATTGAATTTTTTACCTGGAACCACAAGGAGATATTGCCAGCAGCCAGTTTATTTCCTAAAACGCCAAAGTGGGCCTAGCAGTATTAAATTTCAGATATTGATACCTTAATGAAAAATGTACATTTTTGTTCCTTTTAACCTAAGTAATAAGTGCAACACACCATGGACTTTGTATACTCAAGGCTTTTAGGTGTCTTTTGACAGTTAAGATGTAAACCTCATCTGATTGATAGTCAAGTTAGTTTATGTTGTGGCCGACACTGATGAAGACGAAACTTCACGTTTGTTCCCACCAATTATTACACGCCGTCATATAGCTGGAATATTGCTGAGTGCGGCGTTAAACAAAAAACAAACAAACATGTTTTGACCCAATTTCCTAATGGCAACCACATTCAAACACCTGATTGAGGCCCTTATTCAGCCATTTTGGCTATAACATAAATAGCGTGTTTAATGTAAATGGTAGTGGTTGGACTTGAAACATAATTTCTGTTCATTTGACAAAATTCAAATTTGCTCTTTGCTCTTAATTTCAAAATGCATGTTAAGCTCATAATATCACCTAAGAAACCACTGGACCAATGTTACAGAAACTTCACACTCATGTTGCAAACAATTATCACACCAGTTTGTTCAAGAGTTTCGAACTAGAAGTTTCGAACTAATTATATACCACTGTGGCAGCCATTGTCTAAAACCTACTTTTTGCCCAACACAGCCACATTTGTTTCAATATGAATTTTGTAATGAATTTGTTTCTTTGATATGGCCTTTTGCATTTTGGGCATTACATTTTGGCTCTGTAAACATCTTCAAAACTGTCAGAGTAAGGAAGCTAAATAATGACCTGTGATTCTTCTAATTAGGCATCATATTTGTTCTAATCATAATATTGTTATTGCTAGTTTATTATTTATAATATAGATATTTTAATATCACATAATTTTTTCAACGATTTATTCTGAATTGCCGCAAGGCTCAGACAGCTGAACCTTTTTTGTGCAAGAAAATAGCTATAAGAAGATGCAAATCTTCATTAAAGCCATTTCACTTTCTTTCTTAGAATCAGTTGAACCAACTTTGCAAAAACTCAGCATAAATATTTGTCTCCAAAATAAATTATGTATTATACAAGCCAGGTATGTTACGTTTTATTATTTTTATGTTTTTGCATTACATATACTCTCCAACAATAGTAGGGGATCATGACCCAAACCTAACGCACCTGAATCATTGCACGTGGACTATGCATTTTTTCCATGCATGAGGGTATTGTTGTGTGGTGTGGGCGGGTTTTCCTTGATTTCAGTGAAAGGACATTAAATTGCTCAGAGCCATTAGTATTGTCACTTATTGTCCACAGTAATGTGTGAGATCTCTACACTTGGTTTGATGTAGGTTTTGTGGTCAGATTGGGAATGCTTTGTCGACAATCTGATGAAAGCCTGGAGTCTTTTGGCATGCTGCAAACTATGGACAGTACGTCCTCAAACTGTCATTGGGTGATTGATTACTAGATTGATTGGGTGACCATATAAACAAATGTTTTACCAATCGCGGGGGCATAACTAATTGATTGAACTACACCCTCTGTTGTCTTTCTTGGTTGTTTGTGCCCTTACAATTCACGCCAACATGTTCGATTGATTGTCCTGTTACACCTAGTCCGTCCTTTTTCTTACCCCCCATTACCATCAATCGATATCTCTCTGTATTTCTGTAATCTGCTATTTTCGAATATCCCCTACTTTTTCGGGAGAGTATATTTAAAAAGTAGTCCTCATTATTTCTGCTGATAATATTTATATATTAATGCTGACTGCAACTTTCATTCAGTAGCTTTCTGTGTGGACATTTTAAACAGTTGACAATAGATATAGATGAGCTTCTGTGCTATTGCACTATTTTTGAAATTCATACATTGGTTTTTCCAAGGAAACAGTTTTAGATATTATATCATCTCGAAAGTTAATGTACTGTGGTGCCTATTCTATAGTTTCATATTTGATAATGCAGTGGAAAGACGATGCAGTTTACAAATAATATTTTCAACATTCCCTCTGAAACTCCTTATGGATGCTGAAAGTACAAGTGGATGGTCTTGGCAATGTCTCTAAAAGTGTCACAGGACTTCTCATGTGATTTAGGGGGAACGGGTGGCCCAGTCGTCTAAGGCGCCGCGATTCGCTGTGCAGAGTTGCGTCCCCTGGACACGCCAGAAACCTATGATTGTGGGTTCGAATCCCGGTTCACCCCGATTATGTTTCTAGGTTTGTCAGCACCATACCCGTGCTCGTGGGTTTCACCGAAGTGGTAAACGTCTGAGACCTGCATCACTTCGGGCTTTCCTCCCACATTAAGCTGACAAGCCCTGATATAACTGGAATACTGTTAAAAGCGGCGTTAAACCCAACTCACTCTCATGTGATTTTAGACATGGTTGCCTCGATAGCCAAATTAAATTTGTCACTTTTGCATGTATCATTATGGCATTTCCTATGCGGCAAATATGTGGTTTGTAATACACGTATATGACTTTGGTGCATTTGAATTCCAACCCTGCTATCATCTTTCATGAAATGTTCATTCTGTTAAATTGTATCAAAACTTATGGTATTTATGTCTGCATATTGTTGATACCTTTTTATTATGACATTTTGACTAGTTGGAGCAACATGAATTGAGGACTAATGAAACTATGAAAATGTTTGAACAATGTTTCTACATCTGCAAATTTCTTGAAACATTTCAAATTCCTGATCTTTTCCATTCAAAGTAAATTTATCATACATCGATCCAGTCATAGATTCTGAGCAAAGGTTATTTTCTTGGGGGGTGAATGCTGATCTCTAATCCATCTCATTCTTCTAGCTATTATCAATCACAAAGAGTTTCCAAATAGATAACAACCACTGAACAATGCCAATGGGGGGTCAATATTTACAATATGGCATACGATAGAAAATAAAAGCAAATTTCATTTCATCTTCTAAATATGATGGAGGCATAATGGCCATAAATGGATTTATATTGGAACTACACAAAACAAATGAATGTATCATTATAAATGGGAGAAAATATGCCAAGTTTCAACAACATTAGTCAAGTAGTGTCTCCATGAAAATGCACACAAAGTTGTCATGCACCTTTGCACATTTAAGTTATTACATCAAAGTTCCTTGTTAGCTTATGTTGCATATTTACTCCAAAATGTGTTCATGTCATCTTTGTTCTAAGACATCCACAGGCATATAATTCTGCTATTTCAATGAAGCTGACATTTGACAAGCATGTTCCTCTCAGTGACTGCAAATGTCTTTCAAATAACTACAATATCAATGTGTTCTTATGTCATAACCTCTTCAGGGTATGGAGTCACTGAACGGCAGATTTGAATTACATCCTCCATTTTGAACGGATTACTTAAAATGGCGGCAATTTTGCATGCCATACATGCTCGTTAAATGAGAACATTTAGGTCCACGTATGTAATGTTTATTCTTACACATGACCTAAATATATCTACCTTACTGTAGGTTGTAACGATATCTATCAATTCTGTGTAATTTAAAGGCCTAGTTACCAGTACAATTGGCCATACATAAACTGAAATATAGCATCATCATCTTTACAACAGAGAATGAGAATGATATTGCTCATAATGACATATGTTAACTAAATAAAATCAACCCTCCTTCAAAACTGAGAGACATGCTGAAGTAAAAAATCTCAGTTCGTTCTCAGGACCTAGCTATTGTTACGGAAAAAGAGGTACACTCTTAAAAATGTATTGAACGAATTACATCATTTACTTTTTTATGATTCGTTTAATGCCCTTAGCGTTGCTGACGTTTCGTGCACCTTCTTTCAATGTTAAGGGTTATCATTAAGGATAAAAAGAATAGTTAAATCTATATTGTGAGCATCATAGAAACTATCTAAATGAAAAATATTTGTCAAAAATTTAATTTATAATTATAGCACTAAAACTAAAGCATTGTTGAATTTATCGCATGACACAGATCGGTATTACCATTCGTATGAGTGCAGAGTGTGGGACATTACGCATATATGCATCTTGTGTGCACGTTTTTAGTTGGTATATTCTGCTATTGTTTTCTTATACTATGAACTGTTCTCTTTCCATGAGCATGTGTTTGCTTCTTTTCTGATGTAATTCGTTCAAAATATAGGGTTTAATTAAAATTTGCCGTTCATCGATTCCATGATGTTTGTCCATTTTCATCATCATTTCTGAAAGCACTGGACCGATATGTAAGCTGACTTTGGCATAGTTGTTCCTTCTAATCATGACATAAATGTTTGCTGAAACAGTTCAGATTTGTTTGTTTTTTTAAATTGAAAATAATCACAATTAACCAAAATGTATATGCATCTTTTCTCCACAGAAACCAAAAAGCGAAACCGAGACAGCATGATCAGCTTTCAACATTCAGTCATGTTGCAAAATCAATAATTACTGGAGTAAATGTTCATCCTCGTAATGTTAGCTCCTAATTTTTACGATAAATAACCCTGGAACATTAAAAACTATAGCGTCATGATATATTAAGCTTCAAAGCGCAGACAACTGTAATGGAACTGTTTGGGGGTGACTTTGAAGTATATGCACAAGTTATTGTCAATCCATACCGAGTATGCAGGTACGTCTGGCAGTCCTTGCAAACAGTTTTTTTATATGCTCTTTTTTATAACTTTTATTATATTGTTTCATTAATATATGCTCTAAAACAACTGCATATACTGGTGTAAATCCCATTATTGATAATGATACTGCTGCAGTTTACATTCTCGACACTGCCTTCTACATATTGTCGTTAGAGTAGTTTAGGTCTTTTTGTATGATCCCAAATGGAACAGACATACTGACACATTGTTTACTAAAATCTCAAACTTTTTGTTGAGCAAGAAACATGTAAAATAATCATACATAAAATATTCAAGCCACTCCTTCCGTAGTTAAGATATACTATTGATAATGAACATTATTCATCTGTTTGAAATGGCCTTTTATGTAAGGACAAAATATATGTTGTGGTTATATAATTTCTATGATTATCTTTATAAATTACAAATTGCTTAAACGTCCTTCCAGGTTTTGACACTTATATAATCACACAGTGGTTTCGCTAAACTATGACACATTTTTTCTTAGCCAGAGAATATATTAAAATATATCAAATATTAAAAGGTCATGATATTTGTTTAAGTGTGGGGTTCTGAGTATGTTTTGGAGAATGCAGTCACACTCAATATTGTCTTTCAGTAAAGGCATAATCTTTTTCTCTAGAATCAGGTTCTTGTATCTTCCAGTCTCGTGACTGGCATTTTTCCTCTGTTAGTTCGAGTTATATTAGAGTGCACATTATGTTCACAGACGTAAACTTCGCTTTTCACTCTGTGCGAAACTGTGTCATTTCCGCAGCTTTCAGACACATACATTGGTATTTAAAAAGTGGAACAACTCCTGTTTCTGAAACTTCTTATGCACACTTTTGTTCCAGACTGTCTGCCTGAACTAAGCTGGAACTACATTCTACACTAAGGCTGCTCTCAGGGGCACTAGAGGAACAAAATCAACGCAGCAACATATACACGTATATATGAATATGGGTTAAATATACTCGCACGCAAAAGAAACGCAAGTGGTTTTAAGCAAATAGGTAACAAACACGGAACCATAAATTGATACGGGGTTTAGCATGTAGTGAAGCCTGATGGTGTTATCAATATTTTTGGTTGCATTTTTGAAGCCCCGAGTAAAAACGCAAAATAAATAACAAATCGCCAGAACGCACCATTTCAATGAATATGTTTGTATCATGCACCCATTTCTCGCGAAATCGAAAATGCACGAACTGTCACGAACTGTAGTGGGTATAAAACTGTGGCCGATTCTTGGACTTACCACTCCTTGGTCAACAATGCCACGCCTAACTAAAATTTAGAGAAACTAGGCTATCGGACGTTTGGAAGCTGGAGAGTCTGACAAAGATGTTGACCGTCATTTCAATGTTAACATAACCACAATTTACCGTCTCCTGCATCGATACAATGCTACACAGACCACAGATGACCTTCCTCGGAGCGGTCGTCCTAGGGTCACCACACCTCGACAAAATCGGCAGATTACCCGTCAACACCAGCAATTGGCGTCATCGTGAGTGGAGGCGAGTCATCTTCTCTGCTGAAAGTCGCTTTTGTGTCTCCCATGCAGATGGAAGAATCAGAATTTGGCGGCGTCGAGGTGATCGTTTCGCTGACAGAAACGTTGTGGAAAGGGATTCATGGGGTGGACCTAGCGTCATGATATGAGCAGGGATTGGACTTAATGCGAGACTTGAACCCATGTGCTTTCTGAATGTTGGTCAAGGTCGGGGACACGGCAGCGGTATATCGACCAAGTGATCAGACCCCACGTTTTTCCATTTTTTGCACATCAACAACACATTTCCCAGCAGGACAACGCTCGTCCCTATGTTGCCAGAGCCACCATGGCCTTTCTGCAACAACACAACATCCGTGTTCTACCGTGGCCAGCCCTCAGCCCTGATCTGAACCCTATCGAACACTTTTGGGATGAGGTTCAAAGGCGTCTGGACAATGTGCGCCCAGTCCCTACAACTGCCGATGAACTACGCACAGCTGCTCTGGGTGTGTGCAGGATCCCTAGGGCCTTCACAAATCGTCTGATCCACTCAATGTACAGGAGATGTGTGGCAGTGATCAATGCTAATGGTGGTCACACCAGATATTGACTGACATTTTGGGTATTGACCCGAAACTATGTAAGCCCTTAACTTTTGAAAAAACCCAATTATGTCATCTGCCTTTTAATCCATTAAACTGTCTTCAGTCAATTTTTTTGTCAATCTTGCCCTATTAGCATTACTTGTCTTTACTGTTGAAAATATATAACATGTATACTGCATACTCTACTTCTTCTTTTGCCTGTAAGTATACAAAACACCTTGCCGAGCAGGCATGCATACATATTCACTGAGGTAACAATATATGTGCAGTTAAATAGGGAGAGATTTATTTGATGACATGATGCTTTATCAAAATTTGAAGAATTTTCTTAGTGTTCTTAGTCGAGGATTATTGAAGAGTATGTTCATTTTATACAAATTGGGTCTATTGAAATAAGATCTGTGTAAACTTGTTTTCTTTTGTTATCTAAAGATTGACAAATAAACAAATAATGGATTCATACCCTATGTCAGACAGTTTGAAAATTGGACACTTCATTTAGGTTAAAGCTATTTATCTCCATCTCCCAGTTTCTATGGGTAAGTTTTGATTACTAAGCTTTAGTTACACCCAGAAAGCGTATTCCTGTACTAGTTCAAGTAATATTCAAAAGTTAGGCAATCTTTTTATGATACTTCACTGTGACTTTTAAAGACATCTCTTGCATTTATTCAGCTCCATGGGATAATGACATTTAATGTTTCATGGACTACATGTAGATAAGCAGGATCTATTAACATTTTGTGATAACTAGATGTAAGTTCATCGAAAGCTCTTTTGACGTATAATCCATTTATGTATACACTTTCCAAATAGGTCATCGTTAAACAATAATACAAGAAAAGATAATTCAGATGACTTTTCCCGAGAGTAATTTTGCCCCCTACCTACTATCAAAAGGCCGCAATTGAGATCATTTAATAGCACACAGCTTTTAACACAATTATATATCGCCAACATTTTGCCCTGTATTCCTATCTCACAGAGTTTCTTTGAAAAATATTCCCATGTCTGGAGTCATTCGCCTGAGGTCGACGAAAGCTGCAAAGGTGGAATGTTTTAGAGCTTTACAGATTTCAATAACTGTCGTTATAGTTGATAAATGGTCAATAGTCGATCGTTCCTTCCTGAAACCGTTTTGTTCCTCGGATGAACCTCTGCCCATGCACTTAAACGTTCATTTAAAATACCACAGTATATAGCAGGTAATGTTATACAGTGATATGACATAGAGTCTAATGGATCAATGGTTCATGACTTTGGGATTGTATTTATGATGTCAAGTCTCAACTTCTCTGGCACATTTCAGGTAAGACATGTTCTCATTGTTCATAGGTTTCACTGACTTTTTATCATGCACAGATGCCTTACCACATTTAGCTGGATGAAGCGCCGATAAAAGCCCTGCTATCTATATCATTATCAAATCGGGGGTCTATTTCTCCATCACATCTTGACTTCCATCTGAATGGCCTCTGGTTGAGCAAGTCGGAGTAAGCTGTTGTCCATCTCCCAAGACAACTTCAATTGGAACGTTCCTTATTCTCTTACTACTATTCTATTCCCTACTCCAATCTCACCGATTCGTTTTCAGAACTCCACATTATTATTGTCGCACATTTCTTCCAAGTCATCCTTTACCCTCTGGACATAATACCTCTTTTCTTTTCGTGTGCTTCTGCTTCTTGGAATATAAAGTCCCGCTTGTATGTCCACGATAATATACCTACTCAGGTTCTTCATGCCACCGTTCTTTGCCGCTTCTCCTTTTATTGCTTTCTGAGTTTAATTACATTGTTTTCCTGGCGCTTCTCACAACTCTCCAGTTCCGTAATGACTGCATTTAACATAAGTTATCTGTAATCAGACCCAAGTAAGTCAGCAGGTGGAGGCATTACAGGTTTCAAGACTAGCTCGTTGGCCAGCTTGTTTTGTAGATTTCTGAGCGTCTTTATTCAAATACAACTTCAACTATAGTAGTGAGTGATCTAGCTTTAAAATATGCTGATCATCAATGCAATCAACACAATGAGCTGACTGTTCCGGTGTCTATGGATTTATCGTAAATTGTTTCTACGGGTTGGCGGTGTCTACAAATTCACTGCATCCCGTCTACAACGAACAAAACCTTACATGATAGGCACGTAAACTCAATGTGCTTACCCTAGGACGACCGCTCCGAGGAAGGTCATCTGTGGTCTGTGTAGCATGCAGCAGTTAACGTTCACTAGATAATCAAGGAAAATGTCCCGTGGGGTTTAACTGCATTGTCTATAACAAAGTCAATCCTTTCAATAAAACCTGTTTTACAACCGCATAGACTGTTCCGAACACACATTCATAGATAACACCACTATTTTGGTGTGAGGATATCTCAGTCAGAACAGTTTAACAAAAAGTCAGTTGCGCAAATATTTCTTGTTTAGTTCTCAGTGGGGGATAAGAAACACGCTGTTAATACACAATAGACAAACAACACTGCATCCATTCTACAAAGATTTTAACATTATACTTTCAGTATCAATTACGTGTATGGTGAATATTTCTAAAATACAATATAGAACTAAAAGAACAACTCCACCAGATCTCACCCCTCTAAGATGTAGGGAGTTTCTATTATGGCCGAACCAAGTGTTTCCTTGGAATTCAATATTCTCATCAGGTTCTTTACCAGATGTATTCCTGCCTTCACTATCTTCATGTGATTAAAGTGTGTAGCTATTTCAGTTCCAGCTGGTTGAATCTGTCCTCGATTTCAGCTGATTGATGGCTGCTTGAATACATTTCGTGTCTGGATTTACCAATATATTTTCAATGTCGACTATTGCGATACCTCGACTGCTTTTCACTTTGTTCACGGTTGTGTCTTGTTTATATCTCTAACATAGCGATCTCTTCCTCGAACTAGTTTGATCAATTTTGACAGGAGTGGATGTCCGTTTGTATACTGGTAATCTTGTTCGAAATTAACTTATTATGGGTTAAATACGGTAAGCGTTTGCCTGTCGCAGCCAGTTACATTGCACGAGAATTTGGTGTCACGAATTCACGTGAGGAAGGTGGCGTGACTGTGTTGAACCATTCTTCGCATTACGCAGGCTAGCAGATTTGACATCTTGCTAAATAATGGAGCAACAGATAATTTCTTCGTCATCCTACATCGAAGCTTCCGAGGAAATTCAGCTTGACAGACCAAGGGATTCTGTTGAATGTTACGAAACATTTCAATTGTTTAAAGAATATATGGACTGCAAACTAAAAACATTCAAACGTGATATAATTGACGAGTCAGAACAAAGATCGCTTTCTGCCATAAAAGAGCTCGCAAAGATTCTTAGATACCATTCTTTAGATTTAAAGGAAATCAGTTGCAGTATAAATTCAATTGTAGTCTTTTGGAGAAAGTAGATTCAGCCATCAGATATATCAAACATAATAAGTATACTGAATGTTCAAATTACCTTGAAAGTCATGCTTCGGAGATCCACAAGTTAAACAAACATGTCAGATAAGCTGATAGATCCCTGTCTGGTTGGGCCGTTGTTGTGGAATTGGAGGTTGACGACATTGCTTCTGGTTCAGACGAAGAACGTTGTTTTGAGAAGGCAGGGAGTAAGGCACTCCATAAGCGTCGAGCAGCCACTTGCAAGCCTCGAGACAAAGGTTTTCACAATGCTCCTTCTGCTACTTTCCCTAACCCTAATAACGACATGCCTTCTCAGGTTCCTCCCTCCTTTCGTCCCCCATTCAACAGCAAACCAACAGTGATTTTTTTTTCTGTGGTGGATTTGGGCACTGGCGTGTCTCCTGTCTCCTGGCTGCTGCTCAACGCTCACCACAGACAGCAGGTCACACTCAAGTAGGGCAGACGGCAGCAGATCCATGTAAGAAGTAGCCAAGAAATAATTTCTGGTAATGAAACATTTGCATCTTTGGGGTTTCAATCATATTATGGGAGTTTATTGAAGATTAGTATAAAATCGTGTTGAGAGTTTTTAACTTGGTCTTTTCCCAGAGCATGTGAACACGGACATGGTTTTATATGACGACAAGGTACCCTTTGCAGATTCTGGTTGGGACACTTCTCCAAGGACAGATGCTGAATGTCCAATCAATCACAGTTTGAGAAACTCACGCACAGACGATTCTGATGTCTCAAATCTCGAAGGTACAGATCGATACTCTGAATGTTCAGACATATGTATGATTGATCAATTTGAAATTGAGTCAGGATCTTCTGCAATCGTGAAAGTAGTTTAAGGAGGTGTTTTTCATTTTGGAAGAACATTGATGCGCCAGAATATATATAATCAAAACTATTCAGGAAGGTTACATTATTCCCTTAACTGAAAGCCCACCTCGTGCACGCAGTAAGAATAAAAGCTCAGCTATAAAAAAAATGAAGAATTCGTTTCAGAGTTTATTCAGGAACTGTTGAAAGACGAATGTATAGTTGAAGTTAATCCTACTCCTCAAGTTGTTAATCCTCTTTCGGCGTCTGTTCAGCGTTAAGGCAAAAAGAGGTTATTTTCGGACCTGAGATTGGTGAATTAGTTTGTCTTGAAAGTAAAAAAAATGTTTTTGAAGGCTATTAAGTCACACTAGACTTTTCAGAAAACTCAGGTGATGTGTTCAAGTTTGATTTAAGGTCAGGTTACCATCACTTTGACATTCACCCTAGTCACCACACTTTTTTTGGTTTCGCTTGGAAACGCCAAGGTGTTGTATAGTATTAATGTTTCACAGTTCTTTCCTTTGGTCTCACGTAAGCTCCCTACATCTTCACGAAGTGTGTTCGCTCTATGGTCAAGTACTCGAGAAAGCATTCCATTAACATCGTAGTTTACCTGGACGATGGTTATGGTTATTTGGTGTCAAAGGCCGTTTGTACAAAACACTCATTTATAGTTAAGAATACTTTAATAAGGGCCGGTTTCGTTTTCAATGTAAAAAGGTCTGTATGGAAGCCTTATTCTAGACTGGAGCGGCTTGGCTTTATCTGCGATTTTGACTCGGGATTCTGTCTGTTCCGTCTATTAAATTGGTAGATGTTAGGAACAGATTCGCAGGGTTCCTTGCATGTCGTCAACGTTTTACAGCATGAAGCTTGCCCAGTTTGACAGGGAAGGTCATATCTCTATCTCCCGTTATGGGGGACATCTGCAGGCTATCGACTAGAAAGATGCACACAGAAACTCAGAGGTCAGTTTCCGGGGATGGAATAATTAGGTTAGATGATCCTAAGCTTATATTTTGGAGGGACAATGTTTCCCTTCTGAACTGTCAGACTCTGTCTAGGCATTTTGCTCCATTAACTTCAGTATTTTCAGATGCCAGTGATTTGAGCTGTACTGGTTATATACAAATACTGTTTACGTTTTTCAATACAGCTGGAATTTTGATCAAGCTAAGCGCAGTTCAACATGGAGAGAGATGAAAGCTCATACTGCGCAATAAGACCGTAAAATGGTTCACAGATAACATTTTTTGGTTTGGTTTGGTTTGTTGTTTTACGCCACACTCAGCAATATTCCAGCTATATGACGGCGGTCTGTAAATAATCGAGTCTGAACCAGACAGTCCTGTGATTTACATCATGAACATCAATCCACGCAATTGGGATCGATGACATGCGTCAACCAAGTTAGCGAGCCTGACCACCCGATCCCGTTAGTCGCCTTTTACGACAAGCATGGTCACCTTTTACGGCAAGCCTGGGTTGCTGAAGACCTATTCTAACCCGGATGTTCACGGGTCTTGTTGTCATGTCGCAACATGTGGTAGTTTTAAAACGATTTTTACAGAAACTTACTATGTCAATTTTCGTTACAGCCAGTATACATAACATCATATTGAAGTTCAGTTGGATCCCAAGGTCAGAAAATGAGAACACTGATGCTTTAAGCAGATTTGAAGATTCAGATGATTGGAGAGTTACAAATACAATTTCCGAGATCCTGGGTGCAAGCTGCGGACCCCATTCAGTGGACAGATTCGCAAATCACATTAAAACAAAGTTGGTAGGATTCAATTCCAGATCTTGGGTTCCCAGTGCCAAGGCAGTCGATGCGTTTACACAGCAGTAGCAAAGAGACAACAACTGGGCTGTACCACCTGTACATCTGGTTTAAAAAAACAATTAAATTTGTTCTGAGTAACAAGGCTCCTACAACTACGGTTGTACCCGTGTGGCCCTCTGCGTCATATTGATCTGTCTTGTTACATGGTGATAACCCCAGATCTTTTGTTGCATATATGCTAACTTAAAGTCAGTACTACTGTTGAAGGTGGAAGCAAAGCTTCTACGTTTGATTCATTTATTATAATGGATACGTTCTGGCAATTAGATTTAATTCAGTTTGATGTTAATATTGTAGATATGTTTGGTCTGGGCATCAGGAAGGAGAAAGATTCCTTGGTTCTTAAGGATTTGATCAGTTTAGCAGCACACATGCCAGAAATAGTGTCAAATCAAAAGCACCTGCCACTGTCGATAAGTACAAGAGAGCTTATATTCCATAGAAAAAAATGGAGTTCACATTTTCCAGAGGTGCCTTGTTTACCAGCAAATTCTTTGCGTGATGGTTTATATCTCACGTATCTTCTGCAAGGTGGTAAGAAATCACATTCTGTTGTTGCAGCAATATATGGAATAAGCTGGGCACAACAAGTAGCAGGTTTTCCAGGTTCATGTCAGTTTGATCTCTTAAAGAATGTCAGAGAAGCAGCCCTGAGAAATTATAATAATCCTTCCAGAAGAAAGTGCCAATTGATACCCAGTTAGATTTACGATTTTTGACTGTGCCTATTCTCTCTATGCAGGTTTGTTTCATATTTTCTGAAGTGGTACATATAAAACGTTCAGACCTATGTTTTCATGATAGATATGTTCGTGTGTTGTTTGAATAAAACAAGATAGGCGTGTTCAGAGATGGTAGGTATGTGTTGATTTCGGCCTCATGGTCCGAACTTTGTCCAGTGAACATTTTTGGTCGATATTTGACAGCTGCAAATGTTAAGCAAGATTCTGAGGAGTATATATCGCGTCAAATTAGTTGTCGCAAAAGGGTAGGCAGTTATAAACTGAAGAGAGAAATGTCTCTGTCATATACTCGAGCGAGAGAAATATTTCTTGAAAAGTTAAATGCATCAGTTAGACGTTTCTAAAATTGGATTATACAGTTTTCGTTCGGGAGGAGCAATAGCCGCTGCCAACGCCGGTCACCGACAGGATGTTCAAGAGACACGGCCGCTGGGCCTCTGACAAAGCAAAAGACGGTTATATCAAAGACAATTTAACAAAATTATTAAAGATGTCGTCTTTGTTGGGTTTGTACATTTACTCCTTTTAATTTCGAGCTGCAGTAGACATAACCCTTGAGATGCGTATGTTGTACCTAGTAATTACTTTATGTTCGTTTGAGCAAAGGGAATTAGAACTTACGATTAATTCATTATGAGATAATACCGTAAGAGTTTGCCTACATTGCACGTGAATTTGGTGTCACGAACTCATGTGAGGAAGGTGAGGTGTAGTGTTCAGTAACTGTGTTGAACCATTCGAGGTCTTCGCATAACACAAGCGAACAGATTTTACATCCTGTTATCTCAAGAATTTGAGCTCACAAAATATTGGAGTGTTTGGAGCTCACAAAGCATTGGAGTGTTTAGCCGATGGGCGAATTTGAGCCCTATGGCAGATCCTTTTATCTGAGTGATACCATGTGTGAGGTGATATGGGTATGATATTAAGATAAATATATCTCTTCAGCTACCCCTGCCTGTCGTTATATTTCAAAAGTTAAAAACTAAGACTTCAGCTGTGACAATAACCCGAATCGGAAAATATACTTGAAGCACTAGCATCTTGTCTATTACAAGATTCAGGGACAGATGGGAAAAACAAACAGGAAATGGTGTGACTTAGTTACCTGGACTTTCAAGGGAATTACAATTGAACAAATTAGTTTTGATTGAAACTTTTGGCCCAACATGTTGGAAAAGATTCATTTTTTATTTATGCCGTGATACGCTTCTCAGAAAGAGTGAAGAGGGTAATATCACCTTATTGAATAATGTAACACGTAGCATAGTTAACTTACACAGGTACACTCTCGATTTCAGTGAGGATGCATAATTACTCAACATGTGTCTTTGTTAAGTTTACACAAAGTTATTTCCTGCTTCTTATGCTAATCATTTTAGCAAAAGTATATCAAAGCCACACTCTATTTTTACTTGCTTTACGAATTTGCTTCCCGATTAACTGATAGCACATCGCACCAAAAAATATTTTCTTAACCAGGCCCACTGTAGCTGTCATACATTAAACATCGGAGAAAAAATAAAGTTTATTGTTGTTCCTGAAATTGATAGATTCACAAGCGTATTCTTGCTTTGCATTGTTTAAAGCACCTGACGTGTTGCAGACCCCCCTCCCAAATTAAACAATTACTTGTTACACCAGCCGATTTGTAGTGACATAGACAGCAAGAACAACATGTGTTCATCCTATTTATTGACATTTACACATTATGTTCGTTTGTTTGTTTGTTTTTTAACGCCGTACTCAGCAAGATTCCAGCTATATGACGGTAGTCTGTAAATATTCGAGTCTGGACCAGACAATTCAGTGATTGATATCATAAGCATCGATGCACGCAATTGGGGTCGATGACATGAATCAACCAAGTCCGCTAGCCTGACCACCCGATCCCATCCCGTTAGTCGCCTCTTACGACAAGCATAGTCGCCATTTACCTGCAAGCATGGCTTGCTGAAGACCTATTCTACCCCGAATCTTTACATATTATGAATTGTGTATACTTAATGTTCTCTATACGAACATGATTGGGGCTATTTAAAATGCAATACATGTGAGTATGATATAGGCCACTATGCAAAACAGTCATGTTAACTGCCGTTAAGTGGACAGTTGGAGGTGCTGGATAAGGTCTAATTGCGCAAACACTTCAACTGGTTTGAAACAAGAACAATGAAATTCGTGTAGACGAATTATGATGAATCTTGAGTAATTAATCTTCATGAATCAATTGATAATTCAAAACCATAAGTATACACTATACCATTTCTGAACACTGTGTACTCATCAAAACAAATGTAGATTAGACCCAAAATATGAATCTGTTAAACTGTTCTAAAAGTCACTCCACAACATATGGATATATTGGTCTTCTAACTTACAATCATATTCGCCCGATTCAGACACTGTCTAATAATTTCATAGAATCGTTTACATTATTCAATGTTTTAGTTTAATTGAAAACAACATTTATATATTTTGCAAAACACTCAAAAATATTCAAACAATTCCATTTCTTAAAAAAAAACAATGACTTAATGAGAACTAATATTATTAAAAATTTCCTTGACAGATAAAGATTTGAATTATCTATCCCTTTTGATGGTAAAATCAGGACAGTCTAGCAGGACATGCCTGGCCGTGATTTTCTCATCACAAGGGATACAAAATGGAGGATCTTCACCTTTCATTAAATAAGGCAAATACGACATCGTCGCATTACGACCTCTTCAAATCTGGACTGACTACCCAAGTAGGTGTAACCGATAGTTGTTTTAATTTCATGTAATTTATTGATACCTACTTGGGTGTCCCTCTTCTTTTGCATAAGATCGTTGATGTAAGATCTAATTACAGGTTTGATATCACTGTATGGAATTAGAAGTGGTGTCACAGATTTGTTGAGTGCTGATTTTGCAGCAGCAGCCATTGTGTTATTTCAACATGGCTGGGTAACAAACAGAAAACGATGTCGTATTGGCCAGTAGCAAGATCATTATTTAATTCAACAATTTCAATTAAGAGTGGATGTGTACATGACATATGTTTGATAGCATGAAGACACGAAAGAGAGTCGGAAAATATTATAAACTGCTTATGCTTAGATTGATTTTGAATATATTTAAGAATTGTTAAAAAAACCAATTGATTCTGTCATGAAAATTGTACTGGTATATTATGTATGCTGACATTCTGATTTAAATTTGTCTTGCTTCAGACACGTGTTTTTTTCCAAAAGTGATAACAAACGGGTAGTGCTTATAACTTTGTAATTAATGTAGCTACCAACATGTGAATTTTCTTGTAAAGTTGTCTTGGGTTGGACATGTATTGCTGTTTTTCAAAATCGGAAGTGATTTTATTAAACCAGAATTGCTTTTGACTTTGGTATTAAGGTAACAACAGACGTGGGACTTTCTTTTTTAAAGTTGTCTTGTATTAGGCATATAATTTTCAAAACGAAACTTAAGTTAACCAATGAACCGGGAATACTTATAATTCTTGCAAAATACTACACCTCTATCACATCATTGCCATACATTCCTGTTTATGCTGAGAACCACACTACAAATGTTTTATAAATTTTCAACAGACGTTCACTACACTGCCAACATATCCATAGTTGTGAGGAAACCCTATCACTTGCCATGGACGCTACCGCGCATGCGCAAGGCGGGAATCTAATCACTTCTTTCCTGTGTGTCCTGATGACAACAAGGAAAAATATTGGTTGCACATCAGTACACGTGATTGAGTTCCACACTTCTTAGCATTGATCTTCAAGAATCACAGTCTGCAAGCAGTGAACAGTTCTACTAGAACGGGGGTATAAGAAGATCGGACGATCTCGTAAGTAATTACTTTATGGGAAGTGTTGTGGGATGAGATCCTCATCTCAAAAACAGACACCCGTCTGTTCGGGCTGTGGCCAACACCAAGTCCCTGGTGACCCTCACCCCAGATGTCTTGCTTGCAAGAAAAGCAGTTGTACACAGAAGCCTAGATGCACCTACTGCGAGCCTCTATCAAAAGGAAAATTTGATAAGCTCTACAAGGCATGGGCCAATAATCCGGACTATAAAAAGTGTACTAGAGCGTCTACTTCTATTAAAAGGAAAGTGATTAAACCATCGGAGGTTTTTGATCACGTGGGTGACAAGAGAGTGTCGCGAGAAGTGGTATAGGTAATGGGGGTTCTGCCGCAACTCCACTGGAGCCGGATTTATTACCTATACTGCTACTACAGATGGCATTTTTTATATGTAAATGACTATGCGATTCAACGATAGTGATGAGATTAAGTTAAATTGGCTCTAGCTCACCAATACCTGGGGCCAATCATTGCTTTAGATGAGCCTAAATGGTGATAAAAAATTATTTTTATCAATAAAGCGATATTCAACATTTTTATTAAGTTCTTCGTTCATTTTACTAGGAGACTATATAACTACACTCTTCTTATAAATTGATAAGAAACAATTTATAACCGTATTTGGTTGGTTTGACATCATTGATATAATAAAAACCTTGTGGTAATTCTATCCATTTAATAGTTTTTTCGATTCCCATTATTATATATATTTATGTAAGCATTTGTCTAAATGTGATCAAATGATATTTTTAATCTCCAACCAGTTCTTTGGTTTTGACACGGAATAATTGACGCGCTTGTTGACTCCCCTGTTCTATGAATTTTGTTTTCTCGTCTTGCTAATACCACTGGTCTTACGAGATTTTGATCGAATCTCTTGCTTCATTTCATTGTATTTGGTGAGTTCTGACAACACTAGACAAAACTCATCCTCGGATATCTTACAATCGACCATTGCTGTCGAAATATGATCCTCAATGCTGTTCAACTTTGCTTCGGCCAGTATCCGAATACTATCGTGTTTTAATGCTTTCTTTTGCAACCTCCGAGAAATGAATTTTATCGCTATCCCTGTCAGTCCCGAGACTCCGACGCCTATTTCCATGCGGAGCACGATAGGCGCGGCGATTATAGTTGATAGTAAACCGACACCAGCTACACCGAGTCCCATGCTAGCCGCTACAAGAGCGGTGTCAACTCCATCCAGAGCATTCACGGCTCTGCGATACTTTTTATACAATCCAAATCTCAACTCCCTATCCTTCTCTATTTGATGATTCATGTCGCTTATTTGATGTAATCAAAATCCATCAACAGTTTCCATCTTTTCATCGAGCGCCGGATATAAACTCATAGTGTATATTACGAATATAAAATAGTCTTTAATTGGTCTTGCTTAAATGTTTTGAGAGTATACATCAACCTTATCAAATGTATATCATACGGCAAGAATATCTTAGTAAGAGAAATGCTGTCACTTTTAATATTTTGAACCCCCTCAAGGGTTGCAATCTCATGCTTCGATATGAATAATACTGCAACGTTGACGCTCGCGTTTCTTGAGCCATTTAATCGATAGACCTGGTAATATTTCGAAGGCATCTTCCGGTACATCTCCGAACAAGACTTCAATAATAAGCGTAGAAATATTAGGTATTGCACTCAAGTTATCTATAATATCATCGAATTCTGTAACCAAATGTAAACTAACATTTTTTAAGGCCGGACGACTATATAACATATGACCTGGGTTTTCTGGCAGGGGAGAGACTAACACACTTTTTCGTTTTGATGGGATATAGGCCGCGAGTACGATACCACTATTTATTATCTTAGTTAAATTATGTCCCTTACCCATCATAACATAAGGTGGGGTAATGACGATATTCAATAGCCACTCGATGTTTGCTTCGACCATAGTCCATTTATTCTCACCGTTGCGAATAATATTGTACGAAGTGTTTTTATGGAGTCTACTAACGTCGACATCGCTTAAATCTTCTAGATTACCCGTGAATGTAACTTCTTTCCGCTTGTATACATTATCGTGTAAGTGTAAAGCATATAACTTACCATTGGTACCGGGTTTACCGAATCCTTCTGTGTCTCCGAGATCGGAAAGCGCAATTGTATTACATTGTCTAAGCGTTCCAGGGCCTGATGCAACCATTATTTATACACTTAAGTATCCTATATGTACAGGTTGGTGATTTACATCTAATACAGAAATTTTGAGGTCTGAAATAATACCCCACTTTAATTTTTTGTATTGTAATGGTGAGAAAGATTCCGTTCTACCGCTATTATATTTTTCATCTTTGACTGGAACACATCTGAGCAGAGTTGAAAGACTTTCTAGTTGAATATTATCCGTCGTGCTTATCTGATCAAGATGGATGCACAACTCTTTATAGGGAACTAAATCGGGCAATTTAACTCCTTGTAATGTTTCATTGGGTGGTATTATTGATTTTTGCCAATCAAATCCAAGTTTGTCTGCTATGCTCAGGTTAAGAATTACTTTTTCTTCTCCAACGCTTAATTTCAGCATCCCATTCGACTCATTTGTGTGAAAACTCATTCCATTGGGCTTAAAAAATTCATCATTGAGTGAGCATACGCTGTAATACCCATCAGGTATAATGTGCACTTCTTCTTTTATCCATATCTCATTATTTCTCCTCACAGCACTTATATTGGTCCACCTCGGGTAATACGTTATATCGCATAGAGCGACTTCGAGTTGTCCATCCGAGTTATCAATAGTATGAAGCAGTTCAATAGACTGACCATTTGTTATTCCCGGGAGTGTCACATACATATTAAATATACAATGATACTATATCATAACTTAAATATGAAATCGACTTACATTACTAATCAATCGATTATAGTAACTGCCTCTGGTGCTGAATCTATCATTAAATTCCCTGATATCTTTGAAAAGTACAGAGTCACGGCAACTAGCGATAAAATGGTGCACGACTGGTTTCACAATCCGATGCAATTTTGGCAGAATCAGTTAAACTTTGCCATATAGTGTGCCACAACGGGATGTGGCGTATCTCTTTATGCTCCAGGATTTGAACTATATAAGTCTGTTATAACATTTCACGTTTACTATCAGATTAGACGTATACTTAAAGAAATGCTCCATTACCGCAGGAGCGAGCATGGAATTCCACAAATAATAATTATGATAGGTTCGCGTATGAGCGTATTTGTCAGGAATTTAATGTTTCTACGAGTAATGATTTGCGTATTAAAGGAGCAAACCATGGTCTAGGAGTTCCTTACGCAGAGGAAAAAATAACCGTCAAAGAAGAAAGCGATTATGTATATAAAAAACTTAGGAAACTTCCAGTTGATATTTCTAAGTTGCGGCGTACCAGCAAACTTTACTCAAGAATATATGATCACTGGCATAAAACCAGTCATTGGTATAAAGGCTGGGAACTTTATAGTAGAGGATTGGAGAGGGGATATTATGAGTTTTAAGAGTGGGTCTATTTATATTGCTAAAAAATTTGTACAACTGAATGATGACGCTTGGAATGAATTTCTTAATGATAAAACGGAAAATAATTTTACTAACCCAGGATTTGTAAGAGTTAATGAATCGATAAGAACTTATGTATGGGCAATTCTCGGTGCACAATCGCAAACACGAACGTCCATAATCGGTACTGGGACGGCGTTCGATGCGCAAAAACAGTTGTCGCAAAAGTGGAGGATGCCATTAATTCACCAGTTGACATACCATCGTCTATAAAGCGTTTTCAAGATGCATTACAGTACGCTCAATCCAAAGACTTAAGATCGGTCAAGTGATAGGCTATAATAATAAAATTGTTATCGCTACCGATCAACAAAAACCAGGTATAAATTCAGATATTAACCTCGAATTAATAACGCAAACAATCACGGGTGAAAAGGGAATAGTCAAGCCACAAACACCAACTATCACTCAACCATCTACTGAGAGAGTCAAAGTCGATATAATAAATCCCAACGCGGTTAAAATACTGGCAATTGTTATTCCCTGTTCTCTGAACAATGTTTTAATTTTATCGGCCAGTGTAGTATCATCGTTGAGGACTCGATCAATAGTTTCTCGAATTCGACTGATTTGCAAACGAAGTGCCTCTCTATTAGTGGAAGCAGCCTCGATTCGTGCCAATCTTTCGTATTCTAAGTTACGCAGTCTTTCTGCAACGCGACGTCTACTGAATTCATCACCCGCCTGTTCAAGTTTTGTTTTCTCATAAGCTATATGCTTGTCGAGTTTGGATAGCTTGGCTGTATTATTGATGAGTTCTCCCCGCATTGTTTGCATTGCCTTGTCAAGACCTCGTAAATCCTTAATACTAAACTCCAAGGATGGTGGTACCTGTAACGTAGAATTATTGTAGTAGATATCCAAGATTTCTCTGAGTCTGTTCGAGGCCACCATCGAGGAAGCTTCCAAATCATCTGTATTACCGAGTTCATCACGCATGGTTCTAAGAACCTTAGTGGTCTTCGCGGGAAGTTTTGCTCGTCCGTAGTCCACAAAACCTAATTTATCACGAACAAACACAGTGCCGTGTTTATTGGCTATCGTAGACAAGGCTAGGGGTTTACGAGTACGAGAATGCATAAGATCAATATCGGGTTCGCCGTGTATTCGCAATATTCCTTTACCATCTATCGTAAACTTTGAATAGTCATGACCTATTGGGGTAATTTTTATCTTCTTTTAAGGCATCGTAATAATCATTGACGTTTGATTGTAAAAGTTCATCGTTAAGACTACTAAACCTGGTTTCATCAGTACGTTCTTCGATTGGATTCGGATCATCTAAGGTACTTAGATCAAAGTCATTAAGATCAAAATCAGTCATTTTTATATTAAACATAGGGTACATGTTTTCAATATAACAATGTCTTCGCAATACGGACGCAAGTTAAACCCACAACGTAGACTTCGAGATCCATTAGGGGTCAAGGCAATTCGTCAGTCTGTAACTATAACTAATAACCCTAGTACCATCGATCAGAATCAAACGCTTCTGGTTCGCTTTCCTAATCTCGGCGCACACGATGTGTTAGTTCCGGGAACTGTCTGACTAGCATTTACGATTATTTTGACTTCTGCCGACGTTAACAGGGAGCCCGTTCAGAACATAGCTATCGTTAAGAAAATCGCCATTCAAATTAGTGGTAATGAAGTTTTGAGTATCGACGATAGCGATGTATACTATTGTTACATGGATCTCTGGAGAAAGGATAAAGAGCGGGAAAACTTACAGTACCAAGGTATTTGTAATAAGAACACATTGAGACTGCGCGTAGATGCTTCTAGTGGTGATGGTACTGTCGTAAAAGATCAGGCTGTTGCCCACGCATTGGGTAACCGATTCTATATTCCGCTAGACTTTGAATTACTAGATTCCCACATGCCTTTTTATCAAGCATCCCTAGGTGATAGGTTAGAATATGAACTCACTTTTAATGTCTACGGCAGAGTAATCAGAGCTGCTGAAGATGCTAGCTATTCCATTGACAATATCTCGCTGGAGTACGATATGATAACGGATCCCGAATTAGCCAGACAAATTCGTAACCATTATACCGGAAGTTTGGCCATTTTGTACGATCGCGTGCTCCGACACCGAAAGATCAGGAGGGACAAAAAAGATGAGATTAAAAAAACTTCCTTCTGTAAAATGTTCCCCGGAAGTTAACGCGGTCGTGAAAGATCTGTCTCTCGGGAGTGTATCGATGGGTGAATACCTCACCACAAGTACGCGCTATGGCTCGACATGCGAACAACGGACGATGACCAACTACACGGCAGTGGGAGGAGAATAGAAAATGCTAGCGAGGGTGCCACCATACAGATAACGAAGCTCTAGGAATCGGCTGGTAAATTAAACATTTATTTGTACGTGATTATGGATGCGCAACTTAATATACAGAATGGGAGATTCGTGCAAGCAATCTATTAATAATCTTTTACCCAAAGATCCGCACTGTGTTATCATATGCGGGCAAACGGGCTGTGGAAAAACAGCTTTTATTCTAGTAAAGAACTTACAAAAAAGAAAGATATGCTTTCGTATTTAGCATTCTCCGGAAGGCATACTCAACATAGCGTATGGGTACTTACTCAAAAATACAACTCTGTCCTGAAAGATCTCAGAGAGCAGACCAAATGGGTAGCACTCTTTCATTGCACAGATCGAGATTCATTCGAGGAATGTTTACGCAAAAATGACGTTATTTATACCAAGCTCGAACGAGATAAAGTCAGAAAACTGTTAGCGGCAACGAAGCACTGTAAACTCGTATTAAAAACCGATCAACTAGCTGCTTATGCAATTGCTTAGCAAAAGGTAGCAAATATAGCAAAAATATGGCAAAAATGTAGCAAATATAGCAAAATGCAGCAAATTGAACATTTGAGGTTAATATGACATAAAATGTGGTTCAAAATCATCATTCTTTCTCAACAGTTCATTTTTACAGGATTTATTGGATATGTCATATTATATTATGTTAGACTTAAATATCTCCTTAGGTATTACATTATGGAATGCGACATACTCATCGAACAAATGCTCAAAGAATCTGATGCAGATCAAAATGTAGATAAATCTTTAGATAAACATAGAGAAAGACTCACGGCTTTGGTAGCCAGTGGAAAATGTTCCCAATATTTGGGAGAAAATTATACCATCGAAAAAATTGATAACATGACCGACAAAGTAATTAAAAAAACTGTACGCGCGTAACGAGTCTAGACTGGGAGCTACCATGACTAAGACGATAGGATCGGCTGTATTACAACTATACACAGTTGTAGCTAGTACGTCTCTCCCTATCCCGACAGAACATCGCATGTATTTATGCGAATCTCTCGAGAAAGACCCATTCATCGAACACGCTATAAGCTCAGTGAGCTGTGAGTTTTATCATAGATACTGAATGTTCTTAGCTCCACTCACCACAGCTTTAATAACGGCTAGGTATTGTCAATTTAAACATACGTGCCCACTTAATAATATAAATGGAGATTGTGGAAACACAATCACAACAGACACCTCAGATTGTGAACGAAACTGCACAACAGATTGCGGAAACGCAACAACATGTGAACGAGGAACAACTAGTGAATGAGGAACCACCACAAACACAAAAACAACCCAGAGTTACTAAGAACCCCCCAAAAATAGCCGCAGGAAGAAAGGGAGGACTGACGAGGAAAGCAAAATTAATAAATAATTCAAATATTTATCCGATTAAAACATGGGCACTAGTAGGAGTTGTTGGTATAGCGGCTGTATGGTTGTTTTATAAGACCGGAGAAGAGAAAACATCACCCCCAATACAACAACAAGTTCAATTAGAGGTTAGCCCCAATATAATGCTAATAGAAGCATGACTACTCCAGTTACAGACGGTAAAATGTTGGTAAACGCAACGTATCATTCAGCGGTGGTCACCGGCTTGGCCATTGGCTATGCCCGTATGGCTAAAATGATTACTAAAGCCACACCACCCAAGCTAGATTTTAATAGTTATGATATACCAATGATGATTCTGGATATTGGATTGGCTATGGCAACAAAGGATATGCTCATCAAACAAGGACTTATCCCGGAAGACATAATGAAGTGATTAAACATTTGAATATTTTATATTATTAAACATGGCAACAATTGCGATGATGGTCGATGGAGCTATTGTTAATGCTCTAGCTTTTTCAGGGAGTAATTATTTATTTTCTAGCATGAAGGAATCAAACGCTAAAGAAGTTTAAGAGGAGCGTAAACGACATAACGAAGCAATGGAACAACTCCAAGCAGCCCAGTCACAATATACGCGGCAGAGAATGAAGAGATTAGATTTTATTCATGAAAAACTGCTTAAGGAAGGACATTCAATTCAAACGTTTAAGGATGTCGAATCTGCCATGCACGAATACTTCCTCATTTATGGGAAAAAACTCGACCCAATACTGAGACCAACAATGAGTCAGTTTTATACACCGTCAGAGGCTCAGAAAGACCGCGAGGTCACATTTGTGATTATGGGGTTGACTGCTGTATTGATTTTCAGCTATACAATAGCTACGCAGTGACAGCTGTGCCTAGTTAGGAGAGTCAGAGTGACAGCTAATCTATAAATAGCCTTATCAATATCTCAATAGTGTAGATGTGATTTGCATTTAGACAAATGATATGATAGATGTATAAACCATGAATAATTGCAAGTTTACACTCATGGGTAAGACGACTCTATGTAACCGACGCTGTGTTGATATTTACTGCGGCATACACAATTATTACATCAGGCGCGGAAACATAAACTATACGTGTTCTGAATGCGGGATAGGGGTCAAAGGTCGTTATTGTTTATGTAGGAAACACGGTGCTGATAGGGTTAGGAATCAGATTATTTATGCTAGGAAGAGAGATTACATCAACGAGAGGAATAGGTTGGGGAGAATACGTATTTAAATATATGTGCATATACCATTCAACCACAATGTTTTTTGTCAGAGAGTTGAAGGCTATGGCAAAGCAACGTGGTCTACATGGATATTCTCGAATGAGAAAAGCTGAATTGATTACCTTACTCGGTTTGGAATACAACAAACCCCAGACTGTTAGAGAACTCAAAGTTCGAGCGAGAAACAGTGGGCTGAGAGATTATTCTCGAATGAGAAAAGCTGAATTGATCTCTTTACTAGATACTAATGATGATGATAATATTCAACAACAACAAGAATTAATATTTGTACCCACATCCGCCGGCGTTGGTAAATATCTAAGAGGTTGGAAGATGGATATTAATTCCAACATGGATGTTAACGATATTAAGCCCATCATATCGAGTAAAATTAACGAGGAGTTAGATTATTTACATAGTATAAAATACCAGCTGACGATTAAAATGTCATTGAGTAAAAGTAGCGCGGATGATAGCACCGAATATACCGAACCATACTTCCGTAGCAATCAAGAAGTTATAACCGAATCCGATACTATAAACTATCATTAGATACATCAATTCAGAGGATACAGGAAACTTTAGAACGCTGGACTAATTGAGGTTCCGGTTGGGGTGTGGATAAAATCGATAGTTTATATTTAGATATAGCAAATTATATGCCCTTCAAAGGTGGATCTTATATAGATTTACCCCCGTATTATAAGAAGAAAAAAGCCATAATTAACGTAAAAAATAAATCTGATGACTGTTTAAGAATGATGATAAGATCTGCATTGTTCCCCGTAGATTCTAAAATTGCAAATAGACCTTCTAGCTATCCCCAAAACGATGGACTCAACTTCGATGGTATAGACCAACCTACACCAATATCACAAATTGATAAGGTGGAAAAGCAAAATAATTTAGCTATAAATGTTTTCGGAAATTCTAAAGGAATTGTTGTACACAGGATAAGCTCCACTCCGGAACATATTCCCAGAATCAATTCATTTCTGATCGAAAAAGATGGAAAGTATCATTATACGTGGATAAAGAGTTTAAACAGGCTATTATACGATCAAACTAAACATAAGGAAAAGAAATATTTCTGCGAAAGATGCCTACATGGGTACAGCAGACAAGATCTATTAGAAGCGCATAAAGAAGACTGCAGAGGTGTTGGACAGACTGCTATCAGGATCGATATGCCTAAAGAGGGAAAAAATATATTAAAATTTGAACATTATTGTAATCAAATGCCAGTACCGTACGTAATTTACGCCAACTTCGAAGCGCTTATCAAACCCATAGAAAATACCAACCATAGCAATCAAGATAGTAGTTTTACATACAAAACTCAAGAACATATTCCTTGTGGGTTTGGATATATAGTTGTAAGGTATGATGGGAAAACAAACACTCCCGTGATTTACAGAGGTCCCGATGCAGCGGGAAAGTTCCTAGAATATCTACAAAACGAAGAGAGAATAATCAGGGAAAAATTATCGTGTAAGAAACCATGTGTATGACGAGGGATGAATGGAGGGTTCATAAGAAGTCAACGAGTTGTCATGTTTGTAATAAACCCCTGGATGGGGATTCCGTAAGAGATCATTGTCACGTCAAGGGTAATTATCGGGGAGCCGCGCATAACAAGTGTAACTTGAAACTAAAAATGAATTCTCAAACAATACCCATCCCCGTTGTGTTTCATAACCTTAGAGGATACGATTCACATCTCATTATGCAAGCTATCTCAAAGACCGACGGCGGTTTAACGTGCATTCCTAATGATATGGAAAAATACATATCATTCTCGTTGACTAAACCTATACATTATAGGGACAAGGATGGGAAATCTAGAATAAAGCAAAGTAATGGGCTTAGATTCATAGACTCCGTACAGTTTCTGTTATCTTCCCTGGACAATTTAGCTAATGCGAACAATCCCGATGAGTTTGCGATAACAAATCAATA
Source organism: Haliotis cracherodii (assembly GCF_022045235.1). NCBI lineage: Eukaryota > Metazoa > Mollusca > Gastropoda > Lepetellida > Haliotidae > Haliotis > Haliotis cracherodii. Next base: position 50,404,963 of record NW_027266297.1, on the reverse strand, counting down.
TACCGATAAGATAACTCGTCATTTGTTGCTGAGAAAAGGTGTATATCCTTACGAATATATGGATGATTGGTCTAGATTCGAAGAAACTGAATTACCACCCCTCGAATCATTCTATAGTAACTTAACAGAATCTAAAATAACAGATGCCGATTATGAACACGCTCTGACGGTCTGGGATAAATTAGGTTGTAAGAATTTAGGTGATTATCACGATCTGTACTTAAAAACCGATGTACTGTTACTCGCCGATATATTCGAGATATAAGAAAGACATGTTTAAAACAATAAGGCTTGGACCCGGCATGGTACTATTCCAGTCCCGGACTATCGTGGGATGCATTGTTGAAGAAGACCGGCGTAGAACTAAAACTACTCACAGATTACGATATGCACATGTTTATTGAGAAAGGATTAAGAGGGGGTATATCGATGGCAGCGAAAAGGTATTCTAAGGCTAATAATAAATTAGTGGAAGGATACGATCCGAGTAAACCCGACACGCACATATTATATCTCGACGCTAACAATTTGTACAGATGGGCTATGAGTCAACCTTTACCCATGGGTGGTTTTGAGTGGGTCGATGATGTCAATGCGAATGATGCGAATAAAGGGTACATACTAGAAGTTGACTTGGAATATCCAAGTTCGTTACATAAAGATCATAACAGTTATCCGCTAGCTCCCGAAAGATTAATGGTTAATAAAGATTGGATGTCGGAATATCAACGCTCCTTGATGGGTAATAGTAGGTTAGCTAACGTAGAAAAACTTGTACCAAATTTGATGGATAAGACAAAATATATAGTTCACTACAGAAATCTCCAGTTGTATCTATCGTTAGGTATGAAACTTAAGAAAATACACAGAGTTCTAAAGTTTGATCAAAGCCCTTGGATAGAGCCCTATATAAGGCTGAACACAGATTTAAGAAAGATAGCTACCAGCGATTTCGAAAAGAATCTATATAAGCTCATGAATAACTCTGTGTTTGGTAAAACTATGGAGAATCTAAGGAAGCGTGTTGATGTTAAATTAGTCAGATCTAATGAGGAAGAAAGACTCAGGAAACTTACAGCCAGTCCGATTTTAACAGAAGCAAGATATTCGATAACGACTTAGCCGCGTTGCATATGCAGAAGAGTAATATAAAATTCAACAGACCGGTGTACGTCGGTATGAGTATTCTCGACTTGTCAAAACACTTAATGTATGACTTTTATTACAACGAACTTAAGAAGCAATACGGCGATAGATGCGAGGTGTTATATACCGACACAGATTCTTTGTTGATGGAAATACAAACCGAGGATGTGTATAAAGATATGGCAGAAAAAATAGATATGTATGACACGAGTGATTACCCAAAAGATAATCCACTGCACAGCGTAGTAAATACAAAGTTGTTAGGTAAGATGAAGGATGAATGTGCTGGGACCCCTATAGCGGAGTATGTGGGATAAGATGTATTCTATAAAAAAGTCCGATAATGGAGAGATAAGAAAAGCTAAGGGTGTTAAAAAGTATGTGGTAAAAAAGCATATCAAACACGAACAGTATAAAGTAGCTTTATTCAACGGTAGAACGTTCAAACACGAGATGAACTCTTTAAGAAGTTACGATACCCACTCACCCAAAGTTAAGGAGCTGATGTATTTTACCGAGTTCGGAGATCTCCCTAACTTACATCCGGCGGCGTTAGGCATGGCTGATCGTCGTCAAAACGACGTTCCCTGCCGCGTCACCCCTTTAACTTAAATGAGTTCACGGACAAGCTATCTAATTCAATGTCTGTCATGATTGACAATCGAATGCAATCTATGGCTTAAGAAATATCAGAGCTAAAAGATTCTGTGTCTCAAACCCGGCATGGCCAATCAAGGGTTGATAATGAAATAGACAAAGATCTAAAGCTGTTTATGCGAGCACACCCCCATACAGCAGAAATACACAAGGCTACGTTAAAGGGGCACTGATCTAACGCAATTGCCCGGGACTGGTTGTTGCCTTTGTTATTGTTTTTTCCCAGTGAGTACCCGGATGTATAGCAGAAATCTGGATTAGTTCGCGACCTCTACTGCGCCATTTGTAAGCGCATTAGTCACTTTTATGGGTAGTAATAAGGGCGTATGGTCACATTGATCAACAAAATGAAATACAGTTTTCGAGATAATAAGGAAATGTAGGTATCTTTGCGGGTAGCATCGGTAATGGTGACGAAATTTTGATAAGTCACTTGCTTGGTAATTTTGCGATTTTCATTTACACTATTTTGACTTGCAACACAAAGTAAATATTTCACCTAAGCATTGCTTTTTTTATAGTGTGTATATTTTTTTACTGTCAAAATGTGTAACATTTTCAAATTTATTAAACGCCTAAATATGCAGTTATCTTACAAAGTGACTGAAAAACATTTCCATCTCTATTATTATGATAACGAATTCCAAACATTTTGATGTTTAATGTCATCACCAAGAGACTGAAAATGTTACGTTGAAAAGTACATTTCTATGTTGTTTGGCTTCTAATCCAACATAATAATCCGTTGTGATGTTGTTAGGCCCTTTTGATCGTCTTAATCAATTTTAGTCAATCTTAAGAATTTCCCAACCAAGACGTAGAGGAACAAGAACGAATCGGTTCAATGCTACAGCGAATGAAGGAAAACAAAATGCAAATACCATAATTACAACCTACCAAATTTATATGTATAAATTTTGGGCAGCTTCCTTGTTCGAGGAATGTATCCGTGAATATCCACACAAAGGAACAATATCCCACTCGTCTGCAGCTGTACAAAGAAACTTATTCGATGTCACGTGTCTCTGTAACAATCAAATATTTTTAAAGATATATATCGTTTCGGGATATTATAACCCGTGTTCCTTTCTCAACTGATCACTTAGATTGTTTCAGGTGTTTCACATAGGTGTCAAGTCTCAAGGGTCGGCTGAGAAAGCCCACGTGACAACTATTTTCATAACGTCCACGGTTCCTAAAAAATCCATTGAGTGATAGATAACAATGAGCAATCAATCAACGTATTATTAGTTAACCCTTTGAATAAAGTATGTTGTTTTTACATCGACATTACAAAAAAAGTAAATCAACTGATCATTCACCTCTTGCTGGGCTGCCACGTGCATATTACATAACACACATTTCACCTCACTTCAAACATGGATTTAGATTGAATAATTACCCCAGACACAATAAATGCCAAATTGGAACCTTTGTCAGGTAATCAAAGTGGTGCTACCACTAATTGTACCTGTAATAAATTCATTAACTGAGCATCAAGTGAATGACGACAAATACACAAGTGTCGGGTTATACCAGAAAACGTAGATGACAACAAGGGAGTAGTAATCGTATTATCGACGCAATCCGAAATCCGAAAATGCTTTCACTGCATGGATACTTTATTTTATTATTAAAATATAACCATCTGGGGTATTTCCAAATGACGACATACGATGAGCTCCTCCGTCCTTTTGGTCTGTTTATTTAGGCTGAAGAAATTAATTAACATGCGCCTTTTGTCGAAATCTTTATAGATCACTGTTAAACTAATCAGTGTTAAAAAATGCGTAAAACAAATATTGCCTCATGCCTCCAAGTTTATTTAGCTGTCCTTGCAGACGGTAGCCCAGTCTCTGGTCACGCTCAGTTGCGTTGCGTATCATCCGGGTACTCACGGGGGAGCTCATTCATAGAGACAGAGAGTATCAGAGATTATCTCCCTACTATGAACATCATAGATCGCACCGTGAATCACGGACTAGGCATAGAGATAAACATCAATCTCCCTCTAGCTCCTATGACAAAAGATGTGACATAGACCGTGCATATCAGCATAGAAAACCTAGGCGTTCGCCTTCCCATACAGTATCTAAATCCAGATCAAGGGACAGAAAAAGCGAGACAAGGATTACGTCACCTTCCTCAACTTACAGAACACGTGACTCCCATTCATCTTATAGTAGGTCCGACAGTCGGGATTACGCAACCCCCTGCCATTCGTCTCACCCCCAGTGCTATCAGGATAGGGGGGTGCGGGTCTTCAGGTCTTACTGAATTTTCAAGCTATGGGGACACTACTATTGATGATGAATTCAGACCTAACAATTATTCTCTTAAAGACAGTTGAACTTTATGAGCTAATGCCGTCATTAAAACCAGAAACGGATAATACTACTTAACCCTTGTTAAAACTTGCAGGGTATGAGGAGCCCGGCAGGGAGACTGTAGAACACCATACCCTTCCCCGTCCATCCTATATGGACGACCTTATCAAGAAAACAGAAAATTCTTTGAATTTTACTACGGGCGCTAGCTCAAAATTGAGGTCTACGTACAACAAATATGCGTACAAAATTCATGATGATCCCTTTGCAGAACAGATTAGCATTGATGATGAATACCATGAGGTGGTTAAGAAACCTAACCCCATAATGCGCACTGAAATGTCCAAAATCAAGTACCTAGACAGAATCAACAAGCGGATGATTAATGTCAGCTCTTACATTAACTGGTTAGCAGCGGGCATTCGCCACTCTTTACCCTCGTACAACCAGACCACTGATCTACCATTAGACGCTCCCTTGGAGATGTCACATCACGAGGCTCGTTTCATACACAGTTCATTGGACCACATACTGAGGATGCAGGAAGATCTACAAACTTCACAGGTATGGATATCAGAACAGTTTATGACCATGCAAAGAAAACACTTGATACATCAACTTAATCATGCTATACCAGAACCATTAAAGAACTCATTGATGGCACAGTCTATTACTTCATCTACGATGTTCAACGGTAGATTGGAATCAGTGAAGGAAGCCATAGCCTCTTCTACCAGCAAAAGATTTTAAGAATCCACCATATCGTTAGCCTCCAGTTTGCTTAGACGACCTACAGAGATTCGTCACCAACAGAATCCTAGACGTCGACGTGTCCAGTCTGGCCGGGATTCTTTTCGTCCCATAACGCAGAAGTACAGATCATATCAACCAAGGTACAGGAACTCCAAAGAGGATTATCCCACTTCACAGAGAGGTGTTAGCAAAGGTAGAAGCAGTCGCGGAAGGGGCCCCCTCCGGAGATGACTCAACCAAGATTCTACAGCAAGCCCAGACCCTATCGACATCGCCTGCCCAATGGACAACGATTTAGATTTACGGAAGATCAAAGACATGACCACTTTAGATCCAGTCGAGCTAGCCGGTCTCACAGTCATCGACCCAAGACTACCCAAGTTCAGCATTCATCCTTCTCCGGGTACAGTAGGAGGCCGTCTTATGAAGTATGCAGAAAACTGGATGGCCATCACAGACGACGCATGGTTACTCGAAGTTGTAAGAAGAGGCTACAAACTTCACTTCTTAAAAAGACCAAGGCTAGTCATCCATCCTACCGGACCCATATATTACCTATCAGGACCGAAATTGATTGCAGCAGAAGTGGCCTTAAGAAAACTTCTTGCAAAAAGAGCCATCCTCCACAAGATCAGATATCAGAACTCCACTGGTAGCTAAATCGTCAAAATGTCACGCCAGGCATTCCACTCTATTACCCCACCCCTCTACATCAACTCTACACAGATGCGTCAGGAGAAGGTTGGGGTGCCCATATGGACGATCTTACCATTCAGGGAAAATGGTCCTCCCAAGAGAAAGAATTACACATCAGTTATCTAGAAATGAGAGCGATTTATCTAGCATTAATAGCATGGCTAGATCGACTACACCATTCGTCAGTAAAAATCGCCACAGACAACTCAACCGTGGTCGCTTATATTCAGCACCTAGGAGGCACAAGATCCCTATTTTTACTGAAGGAGGTAACACTTTTGTATGCCTTGGTAGACTCAGTAAATTGCAAGATCGAAGCAAGACACATACCAGGCAAGCTAAACATCTTAGCAGATTATCTATCCCGACAGAACAAGATAGTACCCACGGAATGGTCACTACATCCCGAGGAGTTCAAGTGGATAACCCATCTATGGGATACTCCGAACCTAGATCTTTTCGCCACAAGTCTCAACAACAAATTACCAGTCTACGTCAGCCCAGTACCAGATCCACTAGCGCTCGAGGTCGATGCGCTCTATATGGAATGGGAGGGGATGTTTGCGTACGCGTACGAGATTAGTACAAGTACTGATAGAATTACCTCTGAAACTCCCAGTACGTCACGACCTATCGAGACAACCAAAGACGGACATATTTTACGGGCGCCTCGACAACCTCCATCTTCACGCTTGGAAGTTATCTCGAATAAAATGCAAGCCGCCGGTTATTCCAAATCAGCTGCACAAAGAGTGGCTGGCTCATGGAGACCAGCTTCATCTGCCCTTTACAATAACAGATGGGATAAGTTCGTCGTGTGGAGAATGGGAAAGCAGTTAGACTAGAAAATTACGATACCTATAGTGGCTGAATTCTTGCTATATCCGAGAAACGAAAAGAAATTACGACACGGCACTATCGAAGGATATAGGTCAGCCTTAGCATCGGTATTACAACACGATGACCTATCTATAGGTACACACCCTGTACTAAATCGGCTAATGAAGTATTTTGCTCTGGAAGACATCAAAGTACCTCGTACTTTCCCTAAATGGGATCTGTCCATAGTATTATCAGCATTAATGAAAGCACCATATGAACCCATGAGTAGTGCATCATTATCATTAGTTTCCAAGAAAACTGCATTTCTCTTAGCCGGCGGCTCGCGTGTCTGAATTACACGCTATTGACATCTCAACTGTATCCCATACCCAGGAATGGAAATCAGTGTCGTTCAGATCGCTCCCAGAATGTATTGCCAAAAACCAGTCGTCAGCCTTTGGCCCACTCGGACACAGACAATATAGCCTTCCAGCCTTGAGTAAAAGTGTGGACTTCCCGGACAGATTACTTTGTCCCATAAGAGCATTGAGATATTTCATTGCAGCAACTCAACCCCACAGGAAGCAGAGAAAACGATTATTTATCTCTTGCAAGCCCTAATCAGAAAAGGACATCACTAAGGGCACTGTAGCGGGATGGCTAAAATCAGTAATCTCAGAAAGTTATAAACTGGCACAAGTCTCCACTCCGATTTGGGACAACTACAGGCCTCACGAAATCAGAGCCTTCGCCACAAGTCTAGCCACATGGAACACAGTTTCCATCGAACAAGTCGTGTCCAGTTGCCAGTGGAAGTCCCACAACACTTTCTCAAACTTTTACTTACGAGACATACAGACCGATCTGGATGGACTATACACCCTGGGACCACTGGTGGCAGGCCAGGTGATAGTCGCCAAGTAACCTTGTTCCCCTCCCGGTCCAAGGGGCAAAGGGGGGTGGGGGGTTGGGGTGTGTGAAGATTTCAGAAATACCTCATGAACTCAGGGTAAGTTGACCTTTCTTACTGTGCAAAGCTCAGGGCAGGCAACACTGAAATCAAAGATCGTAGGATTAAGTGATATACGGTAGCCAAATATGATTGCTATCACCGGAAGTGACGTCATAGGAGACAACCCACCGGTCTCACGTCAGGATACGTTAATATCACTATCCAAAAAAGCGAATAACGGTAAATTACGTCATCGTGATATGGAAATGGAAGACATATACCACAAGAACTTGGTATGACACCGGAAGTGACGTCATAGATGACGTCATCACAGGGAATGACGTCATTATATGTCTAAATATCACAAGGGAGTATATATTATTTACCCTTCATATGACGAAATTTGAAAATTATATATGTCTAGTCTTGTAAGTAGACCATTACACACGGCCGTTTACCCCCTTTTTGGGGCATTTAATCCTTAGGTTTTACCACTTCACTAGCCAAATATCTAAGAGATGCTAGATACCAGAACCCACCGGTCCCTCTGGTGTATACTGGCAATGATGTGATAGAGGTGTAGTATTTTGCAAGAATTATCAAACAATAGTTATCATTGTGAATAATTCTAAGAAATACCACCTCTATCACATCAGGAATAATCCCTCCCACCTCCCCAAATATCTGCATCTAGTTGATGAGAATAATGGGTTGAAAAGAAGTGATTAGATTCCCGCCTTGAGCATACGCGGTAGCGTCCAGGGCAAGTGATACGGTTTTCCTCACAACTATGGATATGTTGGCAGTGTAGTGGACGTCTATGGAAAATTTATAAAAACAAATTATAGTGTGGTTCTCAGCATAAACATATAAAGTTTAAATAAAAATATTTTTTGTCTGAAATTTAATAATATATTTTCAATACATATCTCCTCGACTTTAAGGTCGTGATTCACAATTAGCACGAGTTTACGTGCTTGTTGGAAGCATGATACTTATTCACGTAGCACACAATAATTGTTTATCTACGAGGTACTATAAAAACTCTTTTGTTTAACTGAAATGACGCCTACGCAATGTCACTGTTTGCTGAAAATAAACGTCTACGCGTCGTGGGTATGCTGCGAACAGGAACATTAGAATAATCATCATAACCCAATATTATATCTTTGGGGACGTAACCTCCAGCAGGACAACACTTGCCACAGACCACTCGTAACGTCACAACATGATAACCATATTTGCTTGCGTTATCGTCAGCTTGAGGGTGGTAGTTTAATGTTATGGGATAACACAACTAACTCATTGTTAATTTGCAATTTTAATGGCGTACGCTACCGGGACGACATCATTCGTGATCATGTTTTGTACAAATGCAGGGACGTATACGTCACGTTGTAGCATGATAATGCCCTCCCACATGTTGCGCGTGTTGAAACAGACTTTTTGAGGCACCTATAGATTGCTGTTCTACCATGGCCGGCTGTTTCTCCAGACCTCTCAATAGAACATGTCTAGGTGTGAGTGAGTGAATTTAAATTTAACGTCGCATTGGCCTTTCATATTTTCACAAGTGAGTCGTCAATGCAATTTTATATTTAAAAACACATTTTCTCAAACAAACATAACAATATAATTAATACACTTTAAAACGCGGGCTATATGCCACCAGCAACAAAAGCTAGGCCATCTCGCTTGGGATCATGGGGACTTACGATACCTTGGCTTCCTGCATGATACCCCAGCAGGATTTACATAATCACTTTAGCTACTGATGGTTTGTGCACAATACTAGAATATATTAAAACATACTCAGCAAAGAGTTGGCTTAAAACACTGGTTGATGTTAGTTATGTCGATTATGACAGGATTACGTGCCACACAGGGCAACCATCATTATTTCAACCTCCTGGATAGAGCCTTCAGTAATGTCAGTTGGTAAAATCATCACACCAAATTTAAAAACAAGCAATTAATTATTCACATACATTTAAAAAAATTTTATACAGGCCAATTTCTTTCAAGTAGCTGATAATGAGATGCTCGTTTTCACGGGAGAAGACATCTACAAGATTTACGCTTTGCAATCGCAAGGGATTCACAGTATCAAAGTCCACACAGTCAAGCAATATATGCTTGACAGCGGACCTTTCATCACAAGGGATACATTTAGGATGTTCGTCTTTATCTGGTTTCAAGCAGATGTTCGTGGGTAAACCGATCGTGGCAAATACGACATCAAACTACCTCATCATGTCTTAACTGACAACCCAGGTGATATGATGCGACACTCTTAAGTGTCTGAAGGCAAGACAACGAATCAGAGATGATGACATTTTTCGATTGTTTTTGATGTTTAATATGTCAAAGGTGTTAATATAGCTTTGGCCTCAGCAGTGAAGATTGAACAATTACCTGGGATTCTTGGGGAGACAGTTCTGGATCCAATGACGGCGGCACTTGCAACTTGCATCCTCGGACCCGTCTGTAAAAATGGATTTGTGAAAATTGTATTTTGTTCGTAATTGGTTATATGATTGTTGATGAACCAAAGGATTTGTTCCGTATTTTTTAGCTAGATGAGTGTAAGGTCTACCTCTGGCTTCACCTTCGGCCAGAGAGGAAAAGACATTTGTTTCGTTTCGTTTCTTTGTTTTTTAACGCCGAACTCAGCAATATTACAGCTATATGACGGCAGTCTGTGGTTGACATCATGAGCATCAATCCACACAATTGGGATACGATGACATGCATCAACCAAGTCAGCGAACCTGCGAACTTCTGGATTCCAAAACCACAACCTTCCAATATTCATCCCGTTTCATAGCTCTTAACTAGTAAATCATTAAAACTATTCCTAAATCCTCTACAATTCCATTGAATTATGTTGGACGATTGAGTCATGGTGGCTCAATTGGTGAACGCTCACGTGCACGTGATGATGAAGGACTCCTACTACTGCGCTGTGACGATGGGGTTACATCCATGTCCAAAACATCAAAGGAGTTCTGGATACCTATTCCTGAAGAAGAGGAGTTCCTGGTTGTCTGTTTTCTATTTATTTTTTCATTTTATTTTCTGGTCAGAGTAACACTGGCTGATTCAATAGTAGCTGGTTCTACTGTAGCCTCTGTCTCTTTAGTGGCTGGCTGAACAGCATCAGGGTTAACGGTCAAAGGTTCAGTTTGACTCATAGTTTGAGTCGAAGATGTATTTGAAGTAATCACAGAAGTTATGCTGATAGGTGTATCTGATGTGAACCATGCAATTCTGTTTGAATAGAAATGGACTCTGTTGGAGGAGTTGGAGGTGCAGAGATAGCAGCAGCAGCAGCAGCAGAATAGGTTCTGGTAAGTGGAGTTGATGGGGGCTGACTTTCAATGACCTTCTTAGCCTCATAAAACGAGATATTTTGTTCATGTTTCAGCTTTATGATTTTTGACTGCTTTTCCCTCACTGGATGAAGCCAGATGTTGCCCGTCACAGTTTTAACATTTATTGCCAGCTGTACATCCAGTGCTGTCATGGCCGTCATCACAGCGCTGACAGACCACAGAATGATCACAAGATCTAAATCCATGTCCAAACGTTTGGCACTTGAAACATCGGAGTGGTTTGGGGACATACACCTCCACTCGGATGTTGAGATAACCAGCTTTAATAGTCTTAGGAAGAGCCGAAAGTGCAAATGTAACCATATAGGTATTTGACGGGATGATGTCACCGTCTCTGGATTTCATAGTGCAACGCTTAACTGCAGTTACCCCTTGACTTGTCAATTCATCTGTAATTTCTTGATCCGACATGTCAGACAGGCAACGACATGTCAGACAGCTCTGTCTGGCGAGAAATCAAGGTTTTGTGCATGGACACAGCAACCTCAATATTTGCAAATATAGTTACAGAAAGCAGATTGAGAGATTGCTGTCTACCTGAACACTCAACAAGTAGGGCACCACTACGAAGACGTGTCACTTTTTTAACTTCTCCGCAAATTCCTGAAACAGCTTTTGAAATAGCAAAATGATTAAGCTTTAAGGGTTGTTTATCAACTGCCTCGATCACAACAAATCGGGCCCTTGAATCCAATCCACAATATAATTTTTCATTTTGATCAGTTTCATCTAGATCTACATGTCTACGTTTTGATCGGTTTGAACCAGGGTATTGGTGAGACATGATGAAATAAAGTAATTCAGCACCCTGCTTCCCACCCACCACGGAGTGTTACAGGGAACGGTGATTTGGTACACCGGATATCCAAGATGCAAACACCAGGGATACAGCTGGGGTGTTATACTCCAGCAAATATGACGCAAAGAGCAAAAGTTTATGCCAAATTAAATGCCAGGCTGGCTCGGCCCATGACAAGAAATAGGACACATACTGAATTTGGAGGTCAACATTACCAGATTGGCCCACGAGCCATCGCCTACTGGCATAAGACAAATTGGTACATTAATGGTTTGAGAATTCAAGCATGTTATACACGACCAAGTCTAAATAATACATTTATAAAATCACGTGTGTGCATACACAATTTTATGCAGAGGGCTTGGCATTACCAGCTGATTGATAGAATCGGGACCCGTCGAAGTAGTGTGATGGGCAAAAGGAACACCGTTCCTGGCTCCAGTGCCCTCAACCATCTGAATCACGTCCTCCACCGATACAGGAGCGCAACCCACGGCAAACAGGTTGCCCAATTGTGTCGCCTCTTACAAGCAGTGGGGTGCTGAGGACACATTCTACCCCGGGTCCACACGGGGGAAGAGCTATTAGCGTTACCCATCACTCTCCACGGGGAGGTTGCACTTCACGAGTGCCTTAAAATGAATTATGTTCTGGCTCAAAATATTACAAATGCACCCAAGTAGGTACCCATTACAAAGTTATAAGTTGTTCTTTTTAACTGTCTTGCTTGACAACGGTATAAGAATCTACACCGAAACGTCGCTCTTTACAGTATTAAAGAAGTTGTTATCCATAAAAATTGTGTCTATCTTGTCATTTACTATTTCGGTATGGTTTGGGCTTCGTCTGGTTTGCACAAGATGTGGGTGAAACCAATCTATTTGTTTATAAATTAGTGAAAGTGTTTATGACTGCACAATTCAAGATCAGCATGCATCGCTAGATACCACATCACTTGAATTTTATAAGTCTCATAAGCTGAATTCAACTTGTGAACATTATCTTATAAATACTAAGAATTGTGAGTATAAACGACTGCTAACTAAGTTTTGGACGTGGTCATTAACACCCTTGGTATCCAGTTGGTTCGTAGAGGTCTCGTAAGCTACTGTTTTTTGCAAGCATTGTAATGTAACTGTAGGCGAAATACATGTTATATACCACTGTGTGCGACCCGTGAAGATCTGGGGAAGAATAGGCCTTCAGCAACCCATGCTTGCCGAAACAGGCGACTATGCTTGTCGTTAAAGGCGACTAACAGGATCGGGTGGTCAGGCTTGCTGACATGATTGATGCAAGTCGACGATCCCAACTGCGTGGATAGATGTTCATGATATCAATCACTGGTTTGTCTGGTCCAGACTCGATTATTTACAGACCGCCGTCATAGAGCTGGAATATTGTTGAGTGAGGCATAAAACAACAAACAAACAAACAAACCACTGAGTGCTCTACGATAGTGAGCGGAAATATCTAATTCCCAAAACTGTAAATGATAACTATCAATCATTACAAAGAATATGTCAGTCAACAAATGTTAATGTCATGTTAAACTTTGCCAGGTTCATATGTATCTCCGCAGGAAAAGAAGCACTTGTAAGCCTTTTTGTACTATGGGACTGATGGCCTTCATGCTAATAAAACTGTATGTCTGTCATTATCAGAGTTAACATTTACTTTTGTTCTTTTCCTGCTGTTCTTGAAACCTCTGAAATTGAGGGTTATGGTTGAAGGATGAGGAATGATTTGCCAAAGTTTGACCATTGTTCGCATCTTCAGATTTAGGGGTTAAAAGTGCATTACCATCTTTGAGATGATCAACTCCAGATATGGATCCTTTGCCCTTAATCTTTTGAATCATGTTCAACACCTTGGACACAGGTGTGCGAGAATTGATTTTGGATACATAGTTCCACCTTGTTGAAGATGGTTCGTCAGAGGTTAATAGCTGTAAGTATTGTTGGAAAATGGCCACTTCCACAAAGGTTATCATGGACCGACCATTCGAAATCAATTTAAATCTCTCAGTGAAAGATCAAGGGAAGAGGACGTGCCAGTGGCAGGATGTAGATAGGTATTAGATCCATCATTGAAGATGCATAAATCATTGTTTGAGATAAAATCTTCAAGGACTTTTCACATATTATCTTATCGACCGCCTCCCTGGTCTAGTGGTAAAGAGTCCGCCCGGAGAGTGGAAGGTCGGGGGTTCGATCCCCGCCCGCGTCATACCAAAAGACGTTAAAAGATGGTACTTGTTGTTACCCTGCCTGGCGCTCGGCATTAAGGGGCTAAAACAAGGACTGTGTCTGAGTAGGGTATTCATGTTAAACTGAGGCATGGTATCTCAGTGAGCTAGCACTATAAATCCGCATCAGTCCGGACTAGTACAAGCAGACACCCAGACACACGCAGACACACACACACGCAGGCACACATAGACACACACACACACACACACACACACACACACACACACACACACACACACACACACACACACGTGCTGCTCGTCGTTATATAAGTGCAATAATCTTTGACGCGACGTTAAACCCCATTTCACCTCGCCTCATCTATTATTTGTATCAGTACACCTCCGTCGGGGGATTATGACCGTTTAAACCCCCCATGATGATACGGGGCTTCGGGAGCTGCTCGTTCAAAGGCTGAAGATCTGATTGGCAGATAGTTGAGGGAGGTGGAAGATTCAGTGAACATAATTTAAGCACCATGTTCAAAGTAACACGGACAGTTACAGCCTGTAGAGTAGTGTTGAGTGGAACGGGCTATGGATAATGCCCTGCTTCACCAGGATAGTTTTGACAAAAGTGTCGCAGCTGGCTTTTGGAGTGAGGCAGTTGGAAGTGACTGGAGAGACTTGACCCATGTCAGATCAGTCTGGCAGGTGGTGGTTACGGAAGGACGAGAGACAATAGCAGCTTAAGACATAGAAGAGGTTGCAGTAGAACTTACAACCCTCCTCTTAGCTTCATGTTGGGAAAGATTTTGCTCAGACGTGATTTTCATTCTGTAGTTCATGTTGCCACACAGAGCAGTATTTGGAAGAGGCCATATGGTTCCCACCGCAGCTTGAACACTTCACATCCTTCCTGCAATCAGTGGCCTCATGCTGTCACCACAGCAGTAACAAACGGCAGAGGCATGACAGGACTTGGGTCCATGTCCAAACGCTTGGCTGGTGTAGCACCGGAGTTGATTGGGGATGTACACCTCCACTCCAATGCTACAATAACCAGCTTTAATCAATTGTGAAATCTTTGAACGGGCTGAAGTGAAGACATATGTATTGGTCTGTTCACCATTCTTTTTGACAGTAAAAAACTTCACAGCTGTGATTGACTGTTGGACAATTTTACATGAGTTCAATGTCTTGTGATCAAGAACAGGAACCTTGGTGTTGACAAACTCTTTCAAATTGAGTAGATTGACGAAATGCTGTTTCTTTGCACACTCTACAAGGAAAGAACCGGAACGAAGTTTAGTGACATTTGAAACCTCTCCGCAGATACCAGCAATACCTTTGGAGATTGCAAAAGGATTTGGCTTAATTGGGTCTTTGTCACATGCTTCAATTACCAAAAAACGTGGCCAGTAGTCAGATCGAATGGTTGTATTCTGGGCATATGGTTCTGAGCAAGTTTATATATTCATACATCTAGAATAAAGGTTTATAATATTGTTATAGCGGCTGATTTATAACTACCATTGTCTGCAGTACATTTGACTTCAAGGCAAATTACCCTGTAGCTATGTCTCCATAACTTAATTGTCATTACGCTTTAGGCGCTAATCCCTGTTGTTAATCACTCACCAACATTCCATTGTATATTGACTGACAGCCAAACTGGGCTACTTGATCACTTCCCGTTAATTACTGTTGTTTATAGTATGACATTTATTGCCTTAATTGTTCATCACCTAAGCTGTGTCACCTCCAGAAGTCCAATGTCCAGAGCAACGTCATTGAATTTCCATTGTTGTTCATTACTATATATGTGCTACCATTACACAGTTACTATGGTGGTAGTCAGGCTTGGTATTCCGAGTGCTGGCATAGGGACGACCTCGAGCAGGATGTGCTGCTCGTAGGAAATGTCCTGAGGTGAGCTGGAGCTCCGCTCACCTCTTGTACGCCTGAGCTGGAAGGTCCGCTCATCGCCGTGTTTGTGTTGTCAGAGCAGGTATTCCGCTCATTGTGCAATTGTTGTTTATTGTTTACATGTTGTGCATAAAGCGTTCCGGGACAGTGATGTCGATTTTGTCCTTTATTCCCCCAAGAGCTAATTCCCCGTCAACATGCGCGTTGACAATATATTTATTTTTAAGTGCCGAAGGTTTGTGTGAAACAGTTTATGCACAGGGCATGACATTACCAGGCGATGTATAGAATTTGGCCCATGGTCTGGGATGAGATTGACTAACACCTACATGACCAATATTTGGTTGACTTTATCCCAAGGCTGTTTTCAATGCACCGCCGTTAACTCGCCTGTATCAACGCAAAATGGTGGTCTCACCTAATATGGACATTGTTTGTTACACCACCCCTCCTTTGTTGCATGGGTTTTGTCAATGGATTTACAGGCTGCCGTCGCATGGCAGGACTACTGCTGTGCAGCGTCAGGCAATATATACTTACTTTGTTATACAAACTGTGTGAATGTTGGGTGCTACCGGTAGGGCAGGACATGGATATGCTTACCCATTCTCGAAAACCTGGTGTCATCACTGATTTCAGTGTTTCAGTCATGTAATTTCAACAGCTACTTTGCCCTTTACACCAAATGGAATCTGATTCGACGGATAATCAAGGCTGTTCTCTTGTATTGACGATTCATAACTGTTATGATAAAACATTGATGAGACGAAATATTTTCAAATATTATGTTGTTATTTTCAGTAACATAGCATTTACACCACTTTATATAAAGCACATTTACTTTTTCCGGTAGTATATATCATGCTTCTTAGATCAAATGTTGAACTCTTAGTCCATCTTAAAGAGCTTTAATTTGATTTAACGATATCAACATAGAAAACACTTTCTGACACATTTAACATTTAACTATGAAGTAAGTATCAAGTAAGGGATGTTAAAATAATAGTAACAGTCAAAAAAGATTTAAAGAGTTCTTTTGTTATTAACTTGATCAGTTATATAAAATAATTTGTATATGTATTAAGTTCCTTTGTTTGCCTTTGATTGCCTATATGATAGGAGGTACATTGTCACGTGTCAATTTCAAAATTGGAACACATTAATCTGTATGCAAAAGAATTTAGTGTGAAACCAACAAAAAACAAATGGTATACAATTAACATTTGTGAACTATACTCACACGCAAAAGAAACGCAAGTGGTTTTAAGCAAATAGGTAACAAACACGGAACCATAAATTGATACGAGTTTTAGGATGTAGTGAAGCCTGATGGTGTTATCAATATTTTTGGTTGCATTTTTGAAGCCCCGAGTAAAAACGCAACATAACAAACGAATCGCCAAAACGCACCATTTCAATGAATATGTTTGTATCATGCACCCATTTCTCGCGAAATCGAAAATGCACGAACTGTCACGAACTGTACTGGGTATAAAACTGTAGCCGATTCTTGGACTTACCACTCTTTGGTCAACAATGCCACGCCTAACTCAAATTCAGAGAAACCAGGCTATCGGACGTTTGGAAGCTGGAGAGTCTGTCCAAGATGCTGCCCGTCATTTCAACGTTAACATAACCACAATTTACCGTCTCCTGCATCGATACAATGCTACACAGACCACAGATGACCTTCCTCGGAGCGGTAGTCCTGGGGTCACCACACCTCGACAAGATCGGCAGATTACCCAGCAACACCAGCGACATCCGTTCCTAACTGCAAGTGAAAGTGCTAACAGATCATGGGAACATATAATCGACACATTAGCCGGGACAGTGTGATCCGACGTCTCCGTTCCAACAACCTCAGATGTCGCTGACAAGCACGTTGTCCTGTTCTCCAACCACGGCATCGACAAGCACGACTTCAGTGGGCACAGGGCCATCGCAATTGGCGTCATCTTGAGTGGAGGCGTGTCATCTTCTCTGATGAAAGTCGCTTTTGTGTCTCCCATGCAGACGGAAGAGTCAGAATTTGGCGGCGTCGAGGTGATCGTTTCACTGACAGAAACGTTGTGGAAAGGGATCCATGGGGTGGACCTTGCGTCATGATATGGGCAGGGATTGGACTTAATGCGAGACTTGAACTTTCTGAATGTTGGTCAAGGTCGGGTACACGGCGTCACTGCTCAGCGGTATATCGACCAAGTGATCAGACCCCACGTTGTTCCATTTTTTGCACAACATCAACAACACATTTTCCAGCAGGACAACGCTCGTCCCTATGTTGCCAGAGCCACCTTGGCCTTTTCTGCAACAACACAACATCCGTGTTCTACCGTGGCCAGCCCTCAGCCCTGATCTGAACCCCATCGAACACTTGTGGGATGAGGTTCAAAGGCGTCTGGACAATGTGCGCCCAGTCCCTACAACTGCCGATGAACTACGCACAGCTGCTCTGAATGTGTGCAGGAGGATCCCTAGGGCCTTCACAAATCGTCTGATCCACTCAATGTACAGGAGATGTGTGGCAGTGATCAATGCTAATGGTGGTCACACCAGATATTGACTGACATTTTGGGTATTGACCCGAAACTGTGTAAGCCCTTAACATTTGGAAAAAAACAATTGTGTCATCTGCCTTTTAATCCATTAAACTGTCTTCAGTCAATTTTTTTTGTCAATTTGCCCTATTAGTATTTCTTGTCTTTACAGTTAAAAATAAATAACATGTATACTGCATACTCGACTTGCGTTTCTTTTGTGTGTAAGTATACATCATATTCGAAATGGCAAATTTCAGATAGTTTAAACATATTTTAGTTCAACTGAAAATACAGATCGGTAAACAAGACAGCGCTTATTTTAATACCTCTCCCTAAAAACAAAGATAGTCAAGGTGTATACATAATATATACACACACAAAACATTGGTGGTCAGTTATCAAGCATGATCAGCAGAGTACGGTTTTGATGGTCATAATGATGGGATTATACGTAATAAAGAGTACCACAAAATGTACACAAGATACGTATATATTGTATGTGAGGGTTTGGTGTATTATGTAAGTTCAAATCGACCAGAATTTGTGATAAAAGTATGGACAGATTGAAGAATTTCTTAATTGGCTTCAGATAATAGGCCTTGACATCCGTAAAGTACTGTATTAATATCATATCCTTTCATGTAATATAATAAATTGCTTCTAATGTGATCATCAATTTGCCTGATGAGTTTCTAAGGCTGTAATCACTGCGAGCATTAACTTGCTCTGCAGAGATAAGCTGGCGCTAAATTGTTTGCCATTTTGTAGAACAAAGATGAAGATTGCTTTTTGCGCCTTAGTGACAATGGTTTCAGAATTGTTTCTGTATACATTTTTTATGGCTTGTGCCCCGTGTCGCACCACATATGGTTCTTCGAGCATCCAGATTTTATCTTTCCATATCTTTAGTACAATTATTCCAAAGTAGACTACAATTACAGTTACTACTTTCACAATGATTGATCTTTTAGGAGATTTGTTTATTAAATGGTTCCGTTTTTTTCGGGAGAATGAAATGCTCTCTGTTTTTTTCAGGGTTACCTGCCACGTTTTCGCCCAGTTGGAGATTTCGATCAGATCATTATTTAACGCTGATGCTGCTGTGGCTGGGTTTTCAACAACGATATTCAGGGACGTATCACCTGCAAAGAGTCGGATATTACTATTTATTTTATGAACTAAATCATTTATGTAAATCAAGAACAGCGAGCCAAGAACAGGCCTCTATGGTACTCCAGCCAGTATAAAGTTTAATTTGGATTTATATCCGTTAATAACTACTCTTTGTTTTCTATCCCTCAAGTAACTTTCAAACCATTTTAATAATGTTCACGCTGTTTCTCGAGTTTGTTTACTAATCCATGGTGCCAAACCTTAAAAAAAAGTCTTACTTATATCACAAAAGACTGTCTTAACTTCTTGACCATCATCAACGGCTTTTTTAAACATGTCATACAAATATAACAATTGGTCGTAGAATCCATTCTTGTATTGCCATGCTATGTACACGCTGATTCCTCACTCAGCATATTGTCACAGCGTACTAACAATCCCCGATCGTTAACCCAGAAGAAAAGTATGGTTGTTCCCAGACTAAAACGGGCATATGGGTAATGATATATCTCAGTATCGCGTTGCGATCGGGGTGTTCAACAGTGTTGTAAAGTCTTCTAACAGGTTGTGTCAATTGTTTATCTGCAAATCTTCCATCACAAAGTTTCTTTTGAACGAGCTGGACATAATGCATTATATTTTATCACTAGAAGTGAAAGCTTGTAACACTCGACTGTGCCTTTGTGTTCTGCAGGCTTATCTCGGCAATATAAATGTAATTCTTGTACTCCTATTGTTAATACAGCTTGCAGGGGACGTTGAACTTAATCCTGGCCCACTGACCGGTGATGTAACTAATCTTGACCACTCATTGTTGATCTTCCATTTGAATACCAGGAGTGTCCGTAATAAGCAAAGGTATCTTGCAGAATATTTGACTGAATAGGATGTAGTTTGTTTCACTGAAACACATCTGGATGAATCTGTAGGTAATGCAACTCTACAGTGGCAACAATTTCATGATCCAATACGGAAAGATAGAAATGGTTTTGGGGGAGGGGTTATGATATATATCACTAAGTGTTTAACATACAAGAGAATGCACGAACTAGAAAATATTACTGATGAAAGTATATGGATAAAAATATTTCTTCCCCAAGGGCTTTTATTACTCTGTGTTGTTTACAGACCAGAACACAATTCTATACAGTAGTAGTATAGGTAATGATGGTTCTGGACCACTTCCACTGGAGCCTGATTTATATACCTATACTGCTACTACAGGTAGCATTTTTTATGTGTAAATGATTATGCGATTCAACGATAGTCATGAGATTCAGCTAAATTGACTCTAGCTCACCACCACTTGGAGCCAATGATATAAATTTTTATAGGTAATGATGGTTCTGGACCACTTCCACTGGAGCCAGATTCATATACCTATACTGCTACTACAGATGGAATTTTTTATGCCAAAATGATTATGCGATTCAACGATAGTCATGAGTTGTATTAAACGAAACATCAATATTAATTAATAATGAATAAAATTTACTATAGCCCACGAGGATATTGGAAAGGTGTAGGAGCAATAAAAAAATTAGCCACCGCGGCTAAGGTATCTAAAGATGTGGCCAAGGATTGGTTACAGAAACAAGCGTTGTGGCAAATATATTTACCGGCACCGCGTTATATACCGAGGAAGAAGTTTGATATTTTTACAACGAATGAAGTTCATCAGGCTGACCTCTTGTTTCTTCCTCACGATAAGGTAAAACGCAAAACGTATAAATACGCTTTAACAGTAGTGGATGTGGCTAGTCGATACAAAGAGGCTGAGCCATTAACCTCGAAAGATTCAACAGAAGTAGCTAATGCACTGAGTCGCATATATAAACGCGGACCGCTAAAATGGCCTAAGCTATTTCAAGTAAATCCCGGTCGAGAGTTTATGGGATCGGTAACTAAACTGTTAACAAAGCACGACGTCAAAATCGTCCGTGGTGAAAGAGAGGCCCACCGCAGTCAAGCTATCGTTGAAAGATTTAACAGGACATTAGCGGAACGTTTGTTTGGCTATCAGTATGGGATCGAAATGAAATCCGAGCGATTGAGATCAACCGAATGGGTGACAAGATTATCAGCCGTTGTATCAGCGCTGAATAATGAAGTGACAAGATTAATAGGGAAGAAACCATCCGATGCGATTAAAATGAAATCCGTGACTTCCGAATCTTCAGCACCGAGGAGAGGCAAAGAACAAAAACTTCCGGATAGAGTAAGGGTAAGATATCTATACCAGCCCGGTGAACTCGAAGGAGGCCTACGTCGCGCAACCGATCCCATATGGTCCCTTAAGACGTATAACATTAGTCGATTGGTTACGAAAGAAGGAGAGCCTATTCTTTATTATCTTCAAGATGGACCGGGTAGGGCATTTGTACGAGAAGAGTTGTTCATAGTTCCCGCCGGTACGGTATTACCACCATAACCATAAGCATAGGTAGTTACACCATCATTATCAATCCATCTCTTTGTATCTAAGGGGGATAATGATGTCTTGTTCATTCTTAATCCATATATCCTATGATCGTAACTTCTTAAAGAGTTCATCTCGTGTTTGAACGTTCGTTCTACCGTTGAATAATGATTCTTTATACTGTTCGTGTTTGATATGCTTTTTTACAACATACTTCTTAACACCCTTGGCTTTTCTTATCTCTCCATTATCGGACTTTTTTATAGAATACATCTTAGGTCTTAATCCCACATACTCCGCTATAGGGGTTCCAGCACATTCATCCTTCATCTTACCTAACACCTTTTTATTTACTACGCTGTGCAGTGGATTATCTTTTGGGTAATCGCTTGTGTCGTACATATCTATTTTTTCTGCCATATCTTTATACACATCCTCGGTTTGTATTTCCATCAACAAAGAATCTGTGTCGGTATAGAGCACCTCGCATCTATCGCCGTATTGCTTCTTAAGTTCGTTGTAATAAAAGTCATACATTAAGTGTTTTGACAAGTCGAGAATACTCATACCGACGTACACCGGTCTGTTGAATTTTATATTACTTTTCTGCATATTCAACGGGGCTAAGTCGTTATCGAATATCTTGCTTCTGTTAAAAGCCGGACTGGCTATAAGTTTCCTGAGTCTTTCTTCCTCATTAGATCTGACTAATTTAACATCAACACGCTTCCTTAGATTCTCCATAGTTTTACCGAATACCGAGTTATTCATGAGCTTATCTTTCTTAAATCTGTGTTCAACCTTATATAGGGCTCCATCCAAGGGCTTTGATCGAACTTTAGAACTCTGTGTATTTTCTTTAGTTTCATACCTAATGATAGATATAACTGGAGATTTCTGTAGTGAACTATATATTTTGTCTTATCCATCAAATTTGGTACGAGTTTTTCTACGTTAGCTAACCTACTATTACCCATCAAGGAGCGTTGATATTCAGACATCCAATCTTTATTAACCATTAATCTTTCGGGAGCTAGCGGATAACTGTTATGGTCTTTATGTAAGGAACTCGGATATTCCAAGTCAACTTCTAGTATGTACCCTTTATTCTCATCATTATTATCGATATCATCGACCCACTCAAAACCACCCGTGGGTAAAGGTTGACTCATAGCCCATCCGTACAAATTGTTAGCGTCGAGATATAATATATGCGTGTCGGGTTTACTCGGATCGTATCCTTCCACTAATTTATTATTAGCCTTAGAATACCTTTTCGCTGCCATCGATATACCACCTCTTAATCCTTTCTCAATAAACAAGTGCATATCGTAATCTGTGAGTAGTTTTAGTTCTACGCCGGTCTTCTTCAACAATGCATCCCACGATAGTCCGGGACTGGAATAGTACCATGCCGGGTCCAAGCCGTATTGTTTTAAACACGTCTTTCTAAATATCTCGAATATATCAGCGAGTAACAGTACATCGGTTTTTAAGTACAGATCGTGATAATCACCTAAATTCTTACAACCTAATTTATCCCAGACCGTCAGAGCGTGTTCATAATCGGCATCTGTTATTCTAGATTCCGTTAAGTTACTATAGAATGATTCGAGGGGTGGTAATTCAGTTTCTTCGAATCTAGACCAATCATCCATATATTCGTAAGGATAAACACCTTTTCTCAGCAGCAAATGACGAGTTATCTTATCGGTATATTGATTTGTTATCGCGAAGTCATCGGGATTGTTTGCATTAGCTAAATTGTCCAGGGAAGATAACAGAAACTGTACTGAGTCTATGAATCTAAGCCCATTACTTTGCTTTATTCTAGATTTCCCATCCTTGTCCCTATAATGTATAGGTTTAGTCAACGAGAACGATATGTATTTTTCCATATTGTTAGGAATGCACGTTAAACCACCGTCGGTCTTTGAGATAGCTTGCATAATGAGATGTGAATCATATCCTCTAAGGTTATGAAACACAACGGGAATGGGTATTGTTTGAGCATTCATTTTTAGTTTCAAGTTACACTCGTTATGTGCGGCTCCCCGATAATTACCCGTGACGTGACAATGATCTCTTACGGAATCCCCATCCAGGGGTTTATTACAAACGTGACAACTCGTTGACTTCTTGTGGGCCCTCCAATCATCTATCGTCATACGCATGGGTTTCTTACACGATAATTTTTCCCTGATTATTCTCTCTTCGTTTTGTAAATATTCTAGGAACTTTCCCGCTGCATCGGGACCTCTGTAAATCACGGGAGTGTTTGTTTTCCCATCATACCTTACAACTATATATCCAAACCCACAAGGAATATGTTCTTGAGTTTTGTACGTACTACCTTGATTGCTTTGGTTGGTATTTTCTATGGGCTTGATAAGCGCTTCAAAGTCGGCGTAAATTACATACGGTACTGGCATTTGATTACAATAATGTTCAAATTTTAATATATTTTTTCCCTCTTTAGGCATATCGATCCTGATAGCGGTCTGTCCAACACCTCTACAGTCTTCTTTATGCGCTTCTAATAGATCTTGTCTGCTGTACCCATGCAGGCATCTTTCGCAGAAATATTTCTTTCTAGCATGTTTTGTTTGATCGTATAATAGCCTGTTTAAACTCTTTATCCATGTATAATGATATTTTCCATCTTTTTCGATCAGAAATGAATTGATTCTGGGAATATGTTCCGGAGCGGAGCTTATCCTGTGTACAACAATTCCTTTAGAATGTCCGAAAACATTTATAGCTAAATTATTTTGCTTTTCCACCTTATCAATTTATGATATTGGTGTAGGTTCGTCTATACCATCGAAGTTGAGTCCATCGTTTTGGGGATAGCTAGAAGGTCTATCCGGATTCTTGTCTACGGGGAACAATGCAGATCTTATCATCATTCTTAAACAATCATCGGATTTATTTTTTACGTTAATTATGGCTTTTTTCTTCTTATAATACGGGGGTAAATCTATATAAGATCCACCTTTGAAGGGCATATAATTCGCTATATCTAAATATAAACTATCGATTTTATCCACACCCCAACCCGAACCTCTATTAGTCCAGCGTTCTAAAGTTTCCTGTATCCTCTGAATTGATGTATCTAATGATGCGTTTATAGTATCGGATTCGGTTATAACTTCTTGATTGCTTCGGAAATATGGTTCGGTATATTCGACGCTATCGTCTGCGTTACTTTTACTCAATGACATTTTAATCGTCAGCTGGTATCTTATACTTTGTAAATCATCTAATTCCTCGTTAATTTTACTCGATATGATGGGCTTAATATCGTTAACATCCATGTTGGAATTAATATCCATCTTCCAACCTCTTAGATATTTACCAACGCCGGCGGATGTGGGTACAAATATTAATTCTTGTTGTTGTTGATTATTATCATCCTCGTCTTGTTCTTGTTGATTATTATCATCATCATTATTATTATCTAGTAAAGCGATCAATTCAGCTCTTCTCATTCGAGAATAACCTCTCAGCCCACTGTTTCTCGCTCGAACTTTGAGTTCTCTAACAGTCAGGGGTGGTCTGTTGTATTCCAAACCGAGTAAGGTAATCAATTCAGCTTTTCTCATACGAGAATATCCATGTAGACCACGTTGCTTTGCCATAGCCTTCAACTCTCTGACAAAAACCATAGTGGTTGAATGGTATATGCAAAATGAGACAAATGTCTAATTGGTTGTTTTCATATATCTAAATACGTATTCTCCCCAACCTATTCCTCTCATTGATGTAATCTCTCTTCCTAGCATAAATAATCTGATTCCTGACCCTATCAGCACCGTGTTTCCTACATAAACAATAACGACCTTTGACCCCTATCCCGCATTCAGAACACTTATAGTTTATGTGTCCACGCTTGATGTAATAATTGTGTATACCGCAGTAAATTTCAACACAGCGGCGGTTACATAGAGTCGTCTTCCCCATGAGTGTAAACTTGCAGTTATTCATGGTATATACATCTATCATATCATTTGTCTAAATGCAAATCACATCTACACTAGGCGAGATATTGATTAGTCTATTTATAGATCGCTATAACTAGGTCATGCATTGCCACAGCTGTGGTTATTTATGAGTAGCTATTGTATAGCTGAAAATCAATAGAGCAGTCAATCCCATAATCACAAATGTGACCTCGCGGTTCTCTTGTTCCTCTGACGGTGTATAAAACTGACTCATTGTTGGTATCTGTATTGGGTCGAGTTTTTTCCCATAAACGAGGTAGTATTCGTGCATGGCGGATTCAACATCCTTAAACGTTTGAATTGAATGTCCTTCCTTAAGCAGTTGTTCATGAATAAAGTCTAATCTCTTCATTCTCTCCTGCGTATATTGTAACTGGGCTGCTTGGTATTGTTCTAAAGCTTCGTTATGTCGTTTACGCTCCTCTTCAACTTCTTTAGTGTTTGATTCCCTCATACTGGAAAATAAATAATTACTCCCCGAAAAAGCTAGAGCATTAACAACAGCTCCACCGACCATCATCGCAATTGATGCCATATGAATATAAATATTCAAATGTTTAATTACTTCATTATGTCTTCCGGGATAAGTCCTTGTTTGATGAGCATATCCTTCGTTGCCATTGCTAATCCAATATCCAGAACCATCATACCTATATCAAATCCATTAAAATCTAGCTTGGGAGGTGTGGCTTTAGTAATCATTTTAGCCATACGGGCATAGCCAATGGCCAAGCCGGTGACCACCGCTGAATGATACGTCGCGTTTACCAACATTTTACCGTCTGTAACTGGAGTAGTCATGCTTCTTATAGCATTATATGAGGACTAACCTCTAATTGAACTTGTTGTTGCGGCGGGGGTGACGTTTTCTCTTCTCCGGTCTTATAAAAGAACCATACAGCCGCTATACCAGCAACTCCTACTAGTGCCCATGTTTTAATCGGATTTGAATTTTTTATTAATTTTGCTTTGCGCGCCAGCCCTCCCTTTCTTCCTGCAGCTATTTTTTGGGGGTTCTTAGTAACTCTGGGTTGTTTTTGTGTTTTCTCATTCACTTGTGGTTCCTCATTCTGTTCCGTTTCCGCAATCTGTTGTGTCTGTTGTGGTGTCACCTGTTGTGTTTCCGCAATCTGTTGTGTCTCCATTATTTATTTGAACTTCGTTCTTTATATTATTAAGTGGGCACGTATGTTTAAATTGATAATACCTAGCTGTTATTAAAGCTGTGGTGAACGGAGCTAAGAACATTCCGAATCTATGATAAAACTCACAGCTCACTGAGCTTATAGCGTGTTCGATGAATGGGTCTTTCTCTAGAGATTCACATAAATACATGCGATGTTCTGCCGGGATGGGGAGAAAAGTACTAGCTACAACTGTGTATAGTTGTAATATAGACGACCCTATCATTTTAGTCATGGTAGCTCCCAGTCTAGACTCGTAACGCGCGTACAGTTTTTTAATCTCTTCGTCGGTCATGTTATCAATTTTTTCGATGGTATAATTTTCTCCCAAATATTGAGAACATTTTCCACCGGCTACCAAAGCCGCGAGTCTTTCTCTATGTTTATCTGTTACTACTTCAGCATCAGATTCTTTGAGCATTTGTTCGATGAGTTCGTCGCATTCCATAATGTAATACCTAAGGAGATATTTAAGTCTAACATAATAT
The DNA here is from genome assembly GCF_022045235.1 of Haliotis cracherodii. Taxonomy (NCBI): domain Eukaryota; kingdom Metazoa; phylum Mollusca; class Gastropoda; order Lepetellida; family Haliotidae; genus Haliotis; species Haliotis cracherodii. The sequence goes on along the minus strand of NW_027266297.1, from coordinate 50,377,545 downwards.
AATATGGCGTATCCAATACATCCCGTAATAATGAACTGTTGCGAAAGAATGATGATTTCGAACCACATTTTATGTTATATTAACCGCTAATGTTCAATTTGCTACATTTTTGCTACAATTTTGCTATAATTTTGCTATAATTTTGCTACATTTTGCTAAGCAATTGCATAAGCAGCTGGTTGATCGGTTTTTAATACGAGTTTACAGTGCTTCGTTGCCGCTAACACTTTTCTGACTTTATCTCGTTCACCCTTGGTATAAATGACGTCATTTTTGCGTAAACATTCCTCGAATGAATCTCGGTCTTTGCAATGAAACAGCGCTACCCATTTGGTCTGCTCTCTGAGATCTTTCAGGATGTTTAAAATAATAATGATTAATTTTGAACATAATGACTTTAATCTAAGTACCTTTGGTGACTTTGATAACCCAATCGAAGATACTGATGAAACCAACTTTGGTGGCACAAATCTTAACGATGAAATTTTACAATCAACCGTCAATGATTATTACGATGCATTAAAAGATGATAAAAATTATGTTACTCCAATAGGTCGTGAATATTCAAAGTTTGAGATAGATAGTAAAGGAATATTGCGACTGCGTGGCGCTCCGGATATTGATCTTATGCATTCTCGTACTCGTAAGCCCCTAGCCTTGTCTACGATAGCCGCTAAAAAAGGCATCGGCTTTGTTCGTGATGAATTAGGTTTTGTAGACTACCGACGACTTTCCGTGAAGACTACTAAGGCTCTTCAGACTATGAGGAAAGAACTCGTTAATACAGATGATTTGGAAGCAGCCTCGATGGTGGCCTCGGACGGACTCGGAGAAATCTTAGATACCTATTACGATAATTCCACGTTACAGGTACCACATTCGGAGTTTAGTATTAGGGAATTACGAGGTCTTGACAAGGCAATGCGAACTATGCGGGGAGAACTGATAAATAATATATCGAAATCGACAAAAATATAGCTCAAGAGAAAACAAAACTCGAACAGGCGGGCGATGAATTCAGTAGACGCCATGTTGCTGAAAGATTGCGTAACCTAGAAGAGGAAAGATTGGCCCGCCTCGAAGCAGCTTCCAGTAGTAGAAAGGCACTTCGTTCGCAAATCAGTCGTATTCGAGAAACTATCGATCAAGTCCTCAACGATGATACTACACTGGCCGATAAAATTAAAACATTGTTCAGAGAACAGGGAATAACAATTGCCAGTATTTTAACCGCGTTGGGATTTATTATATCGACTTTGACTCTCTCGTTAACAGGTGGTAGCGGCGGAGGCGGATCACCGCCTAACGATAAAAACGGTATAAGAGAGTGGATAAAAAAGCATTTAAAAGCATTAGGTTCAGCACTGGGAAAGCTAGCTGAGAAAGCCGCGGCTGCACTCCCCGGTATAATTGGGAGTGTTGTTTCCTGGCTATTGAATTTATTAGCTAAGACCACCACTTGGCTTAGTCAAAACTTGTGGGGGTTGATTGTAGCAATTGCAGGGTTGTTGTACGTATTCGCTAAAGACTATTTAACCACCAAATCATGAGTAAACCAACCGAGACTCCACCCACTACAAGCGCTGTTTTTTCATCGATATGTTGTTGATTTTTAGCCGCAATATGCGGTGACACTTGTGCATCAGTAGATGGTTGCACGATAGTTGGTGTTTGTGGCTTGACTATTCCCTTTTCACCCGTGATCGTTTGCGTTATTAATTCGACGTTCATATCTGAATTTATACCTGGATTTTGTTGATCGGTAGCGATAACAATTTTATTATTATAGCCTATCACTTGACCGATCTTAAGTTCCATATTACTCGGAGACATGTATAGTCCCGGTGCATAAACGAAGTCCACTTTGGATCGAGCGTACTGTAATGCATCTTGAAAACGCTTTATAGACGATGGTATGTCAACTGGTGAATTAATGGCGTCCTCCACGTTTGAGACAAACTGTTTTTGCGCATCAAGCACCGTCCCAGAACCGATAATGGACGTTCTTGTTTGCGATTGCGCACTGAGAATTGCCCATACATAAGTTCTTATCGATTCATTAACTCTTACAAATCCTGGGTTAGTAAAATTATTTTCCGTTTTATCATTAAGAAATTCATTCCAAGCGTCTGCGGTATCGTTCATTTGTATAAATTTTGTAACAATATAAATTAAACCACTCTTAAAACTCATAATATCCCCTCTCCAATCGTTACTATAAAGTTCCCAGCCTTTATACCAATCACCGGTTTTATGCCAATGATCATATATTCTTGCATAAAGTTTGCTGGTACTATACAACTTACCAAAATTAACTGGAAGTTTATTAAGTACTTTATATACATAATCGCTTTCTGCTTTGACGGATATTTTTTCCTCTGTGTAAGGAACACCTAGACCATGGTTTGCTCCTTTAATACGCCAATCTTTACTCGTAGAAACATTAAATTCCTGACATATACACCATTTTATCGCTAGTTGCCGTGACCCTGTACTTTTCAAAGATATCGGGGAATTTAACTAAAAATTCAGCACCAGAGGCAGTTACTATAATCGATGGATTAGTAATGTATCTCGATTTCATATTTAAGTTATGATATAGTATCATTGTATATTTAATATGTATGTTACACTCCCGGGAATAACAAATAGTCAGTCTATTCAACTGCTTCATACTATCGATAACTCGGGTGGACAACTCGAAGTCGCTCTATGCGATGTAACGTATTACCCGAGGTGGACCAATATAAGTGCTGCGAGAGGTAATAATAATGAGTTGTATATAACAGATGACCAAAATATAATTAATAGAATTATTACTACACCTGATGGGTATTACAGCGTAAGCTCACTCAATGATGAATTTTTTAAGCCTATGGGAGCTAGTCTCACACAAAATGAGGCCACTGGGACAGTGAAAATCATCAATGGAAACACAAATATACTTATTGGTGATAACTTAGCATACACACTTGGATTTAATCGGGCAATACCATTACCACGCAGCTCAACAGTGATTGCAACGAATAACGTACCTGATTTAGTTCCCTATAAAGAGTTGTGCATCCATCTTGATCAAATCAGTACAACGGATAATATTCAACAAGAAAGTCCTTCAACTTTGCTCAGAAGTGTTCCAGTGAAAAATGAAAAATACAATAGCGGTAGAACGGAATCTTTTTCAACATTACAATATAAAAAATTAAAGCGTGGTATTATTTCAGACCTCAAAATTTCTGTATTAGATGTAAAACACCAACCTGTACATATAGGATACTTAAGTGTAACACTCCATATTATAAATAATGGTTGATTCCATATTTAAGTTATGATATAGTATCATTGTATATTTGATATGTATGTTACACTCCTGGGAATAACAAACGGTCAGTCTATTCAACTGCTTCGTACTATCGATAACTCGGATGGACAACTCGAAGTCGCTCTATGCGATGTAACGTATTACCCGAGGTGGATCAATATAAGTGCTGCGAGATTAAATAATGTGATAATGACATTATCCTCACATACTACTGGTAAATACATTAATATACCTGATGGGTATTACAGCGTATGCTCACTCAATGATGAAGTTTTTAAGCCTAATGGAATTAGTCTAACACAAAATGAGGCGACTGGGATGCTGAAATTAGCCACTGGAGAAAAAAGTGTAATTATGTTCATTAACTTAGTACTTAAACTTGGATTTCCACTCCTCGATGAACCTATAAAACCCAACATAACAATACATGGAGATACATTGCCCGATTTAGTTCCCTATAAAGAGTTGTTCATCCATCTTGATCAAATAAGCACGACGGATAATATTCAACTAGAAAGTCCTTCAACTCTGCTCAGAAGTGTTCCAGTGAAAAATGAAAAATATAATAGTGGTAGAACGGAATCTTTCTCGTCATTACAATATAAAAAATTAAAGCGTGGTATTATTTCAGACCTCAAAATTTCTGTATTAGATGTAAAACACCAACCTGTACATACAGGATACTTAAGTGTAACACTCCATATTATAAATAATGGTTGATGCATCAGGCCCTGGAACGATAAGACAATGTAATACAATTGCGCTTTCCGATCTCGGAGACACAGAAGGATTTGATAAACCCGGTTACAATGGTAAGTTATACGCTTTACACTTACACGATAATGTATACAAGCGGAAAGAAGTCACATTCACGGGTAATCTAGAAGATTTAAGCGATGTCGACGTTAGTAGACTCCATAAAAACACTTCGTACAATATTATTTACAACAGTGAGAATAAATGGACTATGGTCGAAGCAAACATCAAGTGGCTGCTGAATATCGCCATTACCCCACCTTATGCGATGATGGGTAAGGGACATAATTTAACTAAGATAATAAATAGTGGCATCGTACTCGCGGCCTATATCCCGTCAAAACGAAAAAGTGTGTTAGTCACTCCCCTGCCAGAAAAACCAGGTCATATGTTATATAGTCGTCCGGCAATCCAAAATGTTAGTTTAAATTTGGTTACAGAATTCGATGATATTAAACAGAACTTGAGTGCAATACCTAATATTTCTACGCTTATTATTGAAGTCTTGTTCGGAGATGCACCGGTAGATGCCTTCGAAATATTACCAGGTCTATCGATTAAATGGCTCAAGAAACACGAGCGTCAACGTTGCAGTATTATTCATGTTGGAGCATCACCCGTTACAACCCTCGAGGGGGTTCAAATTATTAAAAGTGACAACATTTCTCTTTCTAAGATATTCTTGCCGTATAATATACATTTGATAAGGTTGATGTATACTCTCAAAACATTTAAGCAAGACCAATTAAAGACTATTATATATTCGTAATATACACTATGAGTTTATATCCAGAGCTCGATGAAAAGATGGAAACTGTTGATGGATTTCGATTACATCAAATAAGCGACATAAAACATCGAATAGAAAAGGATAGGGAGTTGAGACTTGGATTGTATAAAAAGTATCGCAGAGCCTGGAATGCTCTGGACGGAGTTGACACCGCTCTTGTAGTGGCTGGCATGGGACTCGGTGTAGCCGGTGTCGGTTTACTATCAACTATAATCGCCGCGCCTATCGTGCTCGGCATGGAAATAACCGCCGGAGTCTCGGGACTGGCAGGAATAGCGATAAAATTCATTTCTCGTAGGTTACAAAAGAAAGCATTAAAACACGATAGTATTCAAATACTCGCCGAAGCAAAGTTGAACAGCATTGAGGATCATATTTCGACAGCAATGGCCGATTGTAAGATATCCGAGGATGAGTTTCGTTTAGTGCTGTCGGAACTCACCAAATACAATGCAATGAAGCAGGAGATTCGATCAAAATCTCGTAAGACCAGTGGTATTAGCGAAGACGATAAAAAAAAGTTCATAGAACAGGGGAGGCAACAAGCGCGTCAATTATTCCGTGCCAAAACCAAAGAACTGGTTGGAGAATAAAAATAAATTGCTTACTATCATGTGATTACATTTAGACAAATGCTTACATAAATATATAATAATGGAAAAAACTATTAAATGGAGAGAATTACCACAAGGTTTTTATTATATCAGTGATGTCAAACCAACCAAATACGGTAATCAATTGTTTCTTATCAATTTACAAAAAGAGTGTAGTTATATAGTCTGGTCTCCTAGTAAAATGAACGAAAAACTTAATAAAAATGGTGAATATCGCTTTATCGATAAAAATAATGAAGACTATTTTTATTACCATTTAGACTCATCAAAAGCAATGATTGGACCCAGGTATTGGTGAGCTAGAGCTGAATCTCATGACTATCGTTGAATCGCATAATCATTTTGGCATAAAAAATTCCATCTGTAGTAGCAGTATAGGTATATGAATCTGGCTCCAGTGGAAGTGGTCCAGAACCATCATTACCTATAAAAATTTATATCATTGGCTCCAAGTGGTGGTGAGCTAGAGTCAATTTAGCTGAATCTCATGACTATCGTTGAATCGCATAATCATTTACACATAAAAAATGCTACCTGTAGTAGCAGTATAGGTATATAAATCAGGCTCCAGTGGAAGTGGTCCAGAACCATCATTACCTATACTACTACAGTTTTGGAGTCGGTTAGATAATTCTATCGAAGTTGCATTGGGTATATCTAGTAAAATGGAGATTATCGGTGATTTAAATGAAAATTTATTATCTAACAGAAAGAATTACATAAACGAAATTTTACACAGAAAAAAATTAAGGAATGTAATTGATGAGCCCACCAGAGTCACTTCTAAATCTAGCACACTTTTAGATCCAATCATTGATAGTGAAGATGTTGATGTAAAGGTCAGTGGTGTGATCGACTTCGATAGTACAACATCCGATCACAGCGGTACCTATATGGAAATGGACACACACCTATGCACCAAGATAGCTTATAAGCGCAAGGTTTTATGTTATAACAAAGGAGACTTTGTTAAATTGAATGATCTCATAAACATTACCAATTGGTCTGTATTATTTAATGAATGTACAAATGTTGATGATATTTGTGAAGTGTTGTATGAAAGATTGAATGATTTTGTCACACAATGTATTCCATCTAAAATTGACCAAATGACAAACCATGGTTTGATTCACATTTAAGAAAGGAGTGTAGGCTACATAATAGGTTACGAAAGAAATCAAAAAGGAGCAATAAGGAGACAGATATTATAGCATACAAAAAACAACGCAATAAAGTCAACAACATGAAAAGTTATGCGAAAGAGAAGTTCTATTCTAACATCGATGAATTTCTTTCGGAACTATATATAGTAAATAAACAATCATATTGGAAATTACTAAGATATGTCGTCAAAAACTCTGGAACATCTTCGAGCATTCCCCCGTTAGGAAACAAGATACCGATGACTGTCACACTATATTTTCAGATTTAGAAAAATCAGAGAGATTAAATGAATATTTCCAATCAATATCTACCCTAACTGAAGAACGGGAAGAATTACCATATTTTAAGCAACGCACTAAGAGTATTTTTGGCATATTAACTGTCTCAGAAAATGAAATATCTGACGTTATAAAATGTCTTCAAATTAACAAGGCATCTGGTCCAGACAGAATAAGTAACAACCTATTAAAGAAAACAGTAAACAGCATTAGTATTGTTTTATGTATGTTGTTCAATCATTCATTGGCTTTAAATGCATATCCAACAGAATGGAAAAGAGCGCATGTCATGCCATTGTATAAGAAAGGAGATAATTCAGTTGTGACAATTAACAGACCAATATCACTCATTAGTTGTATTGGTAAAGTGTTTGAGAGAGTTGTATTTAAGCATCTTTATTACTACTTTGATGACAATAAATTGTCATATAAATACCAGTCGGGCTTTCAAAAAGGCCATTCCACTGTCCATCAATTAATTGAATTGTATAATCAAATTTGTATATCTTTAGATAATAGAGAAAAATATTGCATGTTTTTTTGCGATGTGTCAAAAGCATTTGATCGTGTCTGGCATAGAGGGCTTATGTACAAATTTGAAATGTATGGTATAAAAGGGAATTTACTTGAATGGCTGTCTAGTTACATAAGCAATCGTACTCAATCAGTGTTTGTAAGCGGGGCTCTATCCAAGCCAAGGATTTTGAAGGCTAGCGTTCCACAGGGGTCAGTGTTAGGTCCCTTTTTATTCATTGTATTTGTTAACAACATTGCCGATAAATTAGATTGCATAACAAGACTCTTTGCTGACGATACAGCACTCGGCTTTTCTTCACCAGACAATCAACTTGTTGAATCAACACTAAATTTAAATCTGAGCAAGCTGTGTAACTGGGCAAAACGCTGGTTCATTAAATACAACCCAGATAAAACAGAAGCGGTTATATTTTCCTTAAAAGATGAATCAGACCTAATTACCTTGTGCTTTGATGAATGTAAAGTTACGAATGTTCAAAATCATAAACATTTGGGTATAAAGTTTGCATCAAACGGGAAATGGTCCTGTCACGTAGATAACGTAATTAAATCAACATCAAAAATGATAAATTCAATGAGAAAATTAAAATTCATATTGAACAGAAATACATTAAATAAAGTATATACAATCTTCATAAGACCCCATTTCGAATATGCGTGTGAAGTGTGGGACGGGTGTAATATAGAATTATCAACTCAGAAAATCTCCAACTAGAAGCTGCCAGAGTAGTTACTGGGCTCCCAAAGAATACTTCGCACACACATCTGTATTATGAAACAGGATTGGAAACGTTAATAGAACGAAGGAGAAAACGTAAGCTATGTTTGTTCTACAAAAAACAAAGTAATATTGCCCCAACTTATCTTAAAGACACTGTACCCACCACTGTAGGTTCAAATGTATCATATAATTTAAGAAATTCAGACAATATTGAGATTACATATACTAGATTAAAACACTCAACGTGTTCTTTTATTCCATCAACTGTAAGGTTATGGAACACTATTCCTGCAGCAGGTAGAAATTGTACTTCTACATCCCAATTCAAGACATACATACAAAAGGAGCAAGTCAATGCACCTCCATATTTTTCCAATGGTGTTAGAAAGTTGAATATTTATCATACTCGATTAAGATACATGAAGAGCCAGTTAAATTATGATTTATACAGAATAGAGATCAAATGTGATCCAATATGTCAATGTGGTAATCCATGTGAAAACGCACATCATTATTAATTAAAGTCTCCATTGTATGTCCACCAAAGAAAAACAATGTTAATAATAATTCGGGACATTTTACAGAACGCCGTGAACAAAAATGTTAAATTAGATTTAAGTTTGATGTTAAACGGAAATGAATGTTTGTCCATTATCGAAAATCAACACATCTTTAAAGCAGTGCAAATGTTTATAAGTCATACAAAGAGATTTGGGTAACACTTTAATGTACATATACTAGTCTCTCTCTTGTACATTTCTTGTTATCTTTACACTCATCTTCTTTTCTGTTTTCCTTGTATATGATTTACTGTACAAGCTTTGTAAATACCATGGAGAGGGAGTCCTAAGTTGGATAACTTGTCCCCAATCCATTTCAATCTGAATAAAATATGTTTAAATCAAATCGTAGAATCGGCAGGAAAAAGTCAAGAGAGGTGGTTTATTGTAGTTGCACCACAAAAGACTAGAAAGAAACCGTGGAAACCGCGCCATGCTGACACAAGAGGGGACGAACGAACAAGATGGCCGACGAATGATGCCAGTGTGGTAGGAGCTCTGGGAAAAAGTCTCACTGTCTTGAAATCTAGAAAGAAAAATCGAAAATAAACGAGCTCAGGACATCTCTTAACGTATGCACTATCTAATGGGAGCAAAAAATACATTGCTAAAGATCACTGCCAAGACATTGGTTGCATCTAATCATTTACGGTAAGCTTCAAACGGAATTTTATGACTGCTTCTTTCAACACTGGCATCACTCCCTCGACGCTTCATCCAATTACAAATATCATTCTCAGTTTAAATCTTTACCAAATGTTCAAACCTGTGACCTTCTCCCTTGTCAAAGGATAACAACAAGTGCAAAAGTGAGCGTGGCTCACTAATAACCCCAATCCGCCTTGTGTGTCAGTAGTTACAAATTAAATAGCTAGGATAGGGTTAAGAAGCGTTCCCCCTAGACTCCAATATCTCAGAGTCACCTTGACTCAGCCTATGAATTTTTGTGAGTCAAAAATATTTTTAGAGAGTCAAATGTTTTATTGTATGATTAATGAAGTTTAAAGTGTTCACTGTTAATGTTACACTTAAAGTTAAGTATCTTTTAAATATTATATGTCTTTAGTTTAAGTTAACAAGTGCTAATTAATGTTCTCAGCTGATTGTACTACAGAGAAATAAAGGATAAATGAATGAAAAACAAAGTTTGTTGGTTTTATCTTTTCACAATCTTCAATTACTTCACAGCTCATGAAACAATTTACAGTGACACTAATACAGGATGAATAAATAACATCAGTCTCAACTGTGGGACATAATTTTTAATCATGGATGGATATTAAAATAAATTTCATGTCAGATTATAATTTAATACCACTAACTCATTTACATCTTTTATCTAGTTATCTTGTATTATCTATCAACAGTGAAGTTGAACTGAAGAATTGTGAACACTCGTAATATTTTCTGGTTGAATACAGTTTATTAGCAACAACAAACACGCCCAAAGCTTTACATTTCGTACATACCATATTTATTCGTGTATAATACACACTCGTGTAAAATACGCACCCCTAATTATGGGCAATTAAATCCTGAAAAAAATATCTCTCATGTATAATACGCACAGACTTTGTATTATCTATCAACAGTGAAGTTGAACTGAAGAATTGTGAACACTCGTAATATTTTCTGGTTGAATACAGTTTATTAGCAACAACAAACACGCCCAAAGCTTTACATTTCGTACATACCATATTTATTCGTGTATAATACACACTCGTGTAAAATACGCACCCCTAATTATGGGCAATTAAATCCTGAAAAAAATATCTCTCATGTATAATACGCACAGACTTTTCTTCAGTCTCATTTCAGGCTGTCATGATCCGTCATCGGAAATAGCATAACAAATCCGAATTGAATTACGCAAGTTAATCCTGTTGTTACACTCTATGGTAATAAAATGTTTTCTCTGTATATCTGACCTTGTGTTTGTCATCTATTTTATTAATTTTATTTAAAATTTCATTCAATAATGTTTACCTAAATTTCGGCAAAAACATGTGTCCCTCCGATACTTACAACTTCCGTTTACCCCGTTCCATAGGTTCCGCTTAACCACATACTGTGACCGCGCCAAATCACATTATTCACCGCAACAAGAATAATATTTTCTTCTGTTTCATTTTTTACGAGTCTACACATCTAGATAAACATATGTCATGGTTAACTTTTAGTGAGAAAATATGCCGAAACGTGAAAAACCTTGTCCATTTGCGGAATTTTTATTTTGATTACATCACGTGCTGTCATCGAAGCCACACGGAGTGTAAGAGTTACGTTCACTTTGATGAATAAATATATTTTGTCGTGTACCTCACAGTCGCACAGTTTTAGTAGCATATCTATATAATTATGCAAAACAATATGTAAAGCCCCCGGCTGTTCTGATTTTAGCGTTTGTTTTAAAACGAGAGAAAAGTCTGGTCATGTGGCAGGCTATGCAAATTAGCCCGTGGCAGTGGTGTTATGCGAAGTTATGTTGCTTCTAAAAACGACGATTAATTAAAAACTAGACGTAAATTTTAAGACGTTTGCATATATTGTCTTCGGAAAATGTTTATAAATTAAGTTCAGGTGAGTGGTTGTAATATTTTCATTCCAAAGCTGGTAAACAACAACATAGATATTTTGAAATTGCGTCAGTCATGACGCAGTCATTTATTTCTGGACGTATTTTTCCTTAATTGAGAGTCATATACGCAAGAATTCTGCATCGGGGAAACCCTGGTTAGGGTTTGAAAAATTCATAAAAAAATGGAAAATTGATATTCATTTTTTTTCTTTTGACTGCACCCCTCCATATGACACAGATTATATGTACTAAGTTTGAGATGAATCCCCTGAATAGTTTAAGAGAAATCGCGCGGACCAAGTTATCGGACGGACGTTAGGGTTTGAAACATTCATAAAAAAAATGGAAAATTAATAAAAACAATTTTTTCTTTTGACTGAACCCCTTCATATGACACAGTTTATATGTACTAAGTTTGAGATGAATCTACTGAATAGTTTAAGAGAAATCGCGCGGACAAAGTTTTCGGACAGACGGACGGGCGGAATCTTGGTATAATTATATACCCCCGACATTTTGTCGGGGGTATAATAACCTTGTTTCTGTGTAATAACTTCAAACTTGCATTTGAATGCGACCGTAATGCAAATACTCCAAACAAAGAGCAACTCTGTTTATGCTGCCATGCGAGAGGCCCTGATTATGATGGGGGTGGACTACAGGTATTTGTTAGATGACAGCTATTCCCATCCTAGAAGAGAATGTTTCGCCAATCATCTCAACAATCCACTAAGAACTAAAACCTTTTTTAACCGACAAGTCAACCGACAATATTCATATTATTTAATGTTTGAACAAATTTCTTTGTCAAACACTAAAGATTAGGATCAGAACATCTATCTCTTTAACATAAAGTGTATTGTGCTCCAGTCGTATCTTCAGCATGTACAAGTCATTATCTTTAGTATTATCTAGTGATGTTGATTCTCTATATGTCTCTCACAAACTTACAAACTGACAAGGAAACTGTCTTGAACAAACTCATACCTGCCCTCGTGACAAATCTAATGAAGGAAATGTTTGTTAAGCTAGAAATAATTGTTGACAGGGCAGTTAAGAATGCAACATCTGAGCTGAACATGCAAATCCACTCTCAAAATGAAATTATTAAACAGCAGTAGGGCATTATTCATAAACAAAAGGAAACACTGTCGAGTTCCAAAACAAACTTGATAAATTCATGCCTGACTATGAATTCCTTTAGCAATATACAAGGCATACCACTTTTTATTTAGGTTAAATTGCGGACAACATAGCGCCCACTGATGACAAAGTCATCGATATATGTAAGAGTATGATTCTCAACAGACAATCTCACTAAAGTATTAAACAATAGCGTTGATGGTTCACTTTTTGTGGACGATTATAACATTTCTTTTCGTGGTAAGAATATGAATACAATAGAAAGACAGCTACAGCTCTGTCTTAACAAAGTTTATAAATGGACTAACGAAAACGGCTTCAAATTTTCTAAATAAAAAACAAACTGCATTCATTCTTGTCGTAAATACAAATCGCATAAGGATCTAGGGTTAGTTTTAGATGGTACTACTATCAAGGTAGTAGAAGAGGCGAAATTCCTGGGCCTCACATTTGACTGTCATCTCACATTCTTACTATACATACAAGGATAAGTGCCTGAAGGCTCTCGACCTGTTAAAAGTCGTTTCAAATTCCGAGTGGGGAGGGGATCAGACAACCCTTCACTTGTACAGATCGTTAATACGCTCAAAACTAGACTATGGTTCCATTGTCTATGGTGGAGCCTGCAAAAGAAATTTAGAAAAAGTGGACACTATACACCATCAAGGCCTAAGACTCTATCTTGGAGCTTTTAGGACATATCCCATGGGCAGTTTGTATGTGGAGGCAGATGAACCTTCACTCTAACAGCGCCTCATTAAACTTCCACTGCAATACATTACTAAATTGCATTCAAATAAATCAAATTCAGCAAACAATTGTGTTTTCCACCCTCATTATGAAAACCTGTTTCGAAATCTGTCCAACTTGATTCCACCACTTGGAATCCGAATTCAACCACACATCACTGCAGATAAAAAAAGATGTAAATATTATATCACCTTACCGTCTTCTGTCTTTTCCTCACAGGCAGATCGTGAAGCAGAGGTAGACCCCACTCTAACCCAAATTCAAAAAACGAAACAAATCCTTTGGTTTATCAACATGCTTACAATTGCGACCCAAATATAATTCTCACAGGTCCATTTTTACAGACGGATACAAGGATGGTGGCAAAGTTGCTTGTGCCACCATCCTTGGATCCAGAACTGTCTCCTCAAGAATCCCAGTTTCTAGTTCTATCTTTACCAAAAAATCGGTCATACCTACTTGGGTTGTCAGCCAAGACATGACGAGGTTGTTTTACCACGATGTAATATTGGCCACAGTCGGTTTACCCACGAATATCTGCTGCATATATTGCTGCATATATCGTTTGACTGTGTGGACTTTGCAATCGCAAGGGATTCACATCATCAAAGCGTAAATCTAAAAGATCTCTTTTCCCGTGTCAGTGGGCATCTCATTATCAGCTATTTGAAAAGAATTGGTCTGTATAAAAAAAGGTTAAATATGTATGTGAATAATTAAATGCTTATTTTTAAATTTGGTGTGATGCTGTTATCAATTGACATTACTGAAGGCTGTCCAGGAGGTTAACATAGAGTAAAATTATGAGCGAGGTGGCCTAGCTTTGGTTACTGGTGGCCTATACACAGTGTTTTAAAAATGTATACATGATATTGTTATGCTCAAGTATGTTTCATAAATTGTTAATTCCTAAATATAACTTTGCATAAATAACTCAATTGTGGTCATATTAACTTGGTCTCGTCGCTATATGGCTGAAATAATGCCTATGCGACGTTAAATTTTCACTCACTCAACTACATTGTAGTGAATATAAACTATACAACAAACTGATATAAAGCCTTAAGTAGAGATAGGCTCTTTGGCCGCTTTATGTCATAAACAATGATTAAATGTGAAATTAATACACACAAAATGGACCCTTCTCTGGGGAAACATTAACTCAGCTTATACTCACTATGCTCCAAGTAAAATAACATGGATCAAAGTTCGGAACTCTGAAAACAAATAATTTACGGGACACATTTTCTAACTCTTGTCTTTCTTTCATTTTTTGTCTTGACAAGCATCTTTTAGATAAGCATGCAAACTTTCATTCATGCAGCTTCAGTTGTTTCTGAGAAAATTTGTTCGCATCTCACGCAGTGTGCACTTACTTGTAAATCACGGATGATGGGCAGTACAACATCAATGTTCGAAATCATTTGAGATCATGACCAGTGACATCAGTGTTTAATATTTCATTTCTCAGACTTTAATAGATTTGAGAAATTAGTCCCATTTGAGAACCGGAAGGCCGGAGCTCCGTTCCTATATCCCCCGCCCCACTTCGTGGCAGGAATAAAAACGACCAATATAGCAGAAAGTGAAAATAATTTACTGCTTTGTTTTTTATAACTATTTTGATTCATTAAAAAAAACCAACTAATTCTAACCCTTTTTATGTTAATGGTGTAACTAAAGTCACCAGACATCAAACATGGGACATTCACAGCAAAACAAATGCAGTTTCCTTTTTCTGGATCGCTTCCGGATACCTCCGGACACTTACCCAAAACGCATCCGGATATCCAGTGGCAGGTACCTCAGCGGAAAGCATGCCTCCTGGAATCCGGGTATCCGGCACCGAATACCTCACCGGATGCCTCAATCGGGATGTCCAAGGATCCGGCACCAGATACCCCTTGGATACCTCATTCTGAGTATCCATGCACAACAACAAAAAAGTGTAGGTTTCCATAAAGTATGTAACATTTTGAGGGGTGCATTTTGTTCAGTTAAGTGTGAAACATCTAAATATATATTTGAAACTAACCAAGAAAATTGAAGATCGCTGAAGATATCCGGAAGGTTTCCAGAGGGAACCCGGTGCAATATTCTAGATGTCTTCTTTTGTTTTGTAAATAATTTTAGCCTATCATATAGCTCTCGTAATATTCTGTGTTATTTTAAATATCCCCTTAATGCCGATATCTCTAGGCATGGACTTTTTGAGAAGACAATTTTTCAATATCATTTATAGTTCTTTTTAGATGTTAAGCTATTTAATGAACAGTTTTAATCGATGTATGGTAATATCCTTAAATTTTATTTCCAGTTCGTTCTGAGTAAAAGTATGAAGTCATCGACTGTGTGCTCACTTGAGCCTCTGGTCATGTGAGACGATAATAAGATTTTTTGTAACGGTACAAGTACTTGTTTTATCCAGACATACCAGCTTCATTGAAGTTTGAAACATAATATGCCCTACTCTGAGGGTGACATGCACCAAATTTCATCGCAATACAGTGAGCTCTTCCTCAGTTACTGTGAACATTTTTACTGAAAGATATTGTGAGTTAATTTGACCGTCAATATCAGTTGCGACTATATCAAAAACAATGTCAAAGGGATATCCAGAATATAAACCACTTACGAAGGCCATAGGCAGAATTATATGTAACAATGAAAATATGGCTTATGCTACTCATTGAAATTAGGTCACTGTGACGTGTAACCACTGCTCATACATGTGTATTAAAATAACATATAATACTTCACTCATATTACTTTACAAATGACTCCAGAAAAAGGCATTTTAGTGATAATGGAAAACAATACGTTATGATTGCCTTATTGCCTTCACTATTGCCTTGACCTTAAACCTTAACCCTTCATGAGTTATCATGACGGTGAATTTGACCTTCAGTAACAGTGACAAATGTTTCAAAAACGTTTCAAAGAGCTATCCAGCACATAAACCTAATATGATGTCCTTTGGTGGAATTCAATGTAACACTGACTGAATTATGTATAAGAGTTACTAAGACTAAGAAGTATATATAAATCATGCATGACCTTTTGTCAACTTCGACCCCTGCCCTAGGGAAGAGTTTGACCATAAACAAACTTTTTTTCTGGCTATGACATTGACCTTTGACAGAACAGATCAATGTGTCATCAGACTTTCAAAGAGCTAAGGAAACACATGATATTCCTGAAATGTCCAAGCAATGCATGGTTTCATAACATAACTGTGGCTATCAAACTGAGGCAAACTCTTGGAACATCCCCATTCATACAGCTGGCTAATGAAACATTATCAAACAAATTATCGTTTATTCATATCCCTATATCACACATTGAACAATGTTCACATGATGGTTCCTGGTGTAGTGTGCAATTACCTCCTAGTCTCCAATGCTCATAACAGAATGTGATAACTGTTCGCTTGAAAGCACCAACAGACCACGCTCACCAGTTTAGAGTTAATTCTGAAACCTCCTTTTCCTTCTATATTGCAATGGAAGAATAGGAACCAGGATGAGGGGAGGCCAGATGGGCTCTATCCCTGCTGCATTGTGTTAGTAGAATTGTGAACATTCTATTTGGTGTTTGGGTCCCCATTTAAAGACAATAAGTCCCATTCATAATTACTTTCAAGTGTTTACCACATGCCCCAAGACAACAATTTCTTGAACGTCCTTGAAGGGTCCCACTCCGGCTTGGCATTGGTTGGTCTTCTTACATCAGCCAGAACAGCCTTTGTGAGTGTGTCCCAGTGGCACCTGGCATACAACTTCATTGAAATAACAGGACCCTCCTCATTGCTGTCTGCCAATCACCTCTGACATCTGGAGGGGTCCTTCCAGATTGTCGACCTGGAGTACTCATCCAGGGATCTCAAACTGGACTCAAGAATTGTTACAACATGTACTTAAGGCCCCTTTACACAGGGCTGCGACCTTTGTGCCACCTTTGAGCGATCAAAAACTAGCCAGTACGCTCATTGGTTTGCCTAAACCCAGTAAATCATCTTTCTATGTAACTGCTCCAGCATTTGTTCAGCAGTAACTGCTCGAGTTGTTCAGCGTCTTCAACCAAAATGAAACACTGCAGGTACTAGCCCTCTATTTATAGGCAGGCTGAGGAGGCACTACAGGTAGCTCAAAGGAGGCAGAAAAGAGGCAGAAGCATTGCCATGGTATCTCAAGGGTTGCCATGGTTGCCGAATGGAAGCACGGCGGTCGCCACAGTCATCGTTCAATGCACGCTGTTGGTCGCCCAAAGGAGGCACAAGGAAGGCAGAAGCATCCATCACCCAGATTGACAGGAAAATATTTCAGCGGAACGCATCTATTACCTGGTGACCATTGGGCAACCATTGGGCGACCAATGTGCCTATATTCTGCAACAACGGCAATGCTTGTGCCTCCCTTCTGCCTCCTTGGAGCCACCTTGGAGCAACCAACCTCCTCGGCGACCTTTGTGCGACTGTTTTGAACATGTTAAAAAATTAACGGCGGCCATGGCGTCCATTGCGATGTCTGAACCACCCGTGTACCACCTTGGAACGACCCAGGCAACCATTCTGCCTCCTTTGAGCCTCCAACGACGACCTTGCAATTTTTATGGTCGTACACGGCAGGCACAAAGGTCTGTGTGACGCCTTGATCTTTTAACTCACAGAGTATGTCAAGCTCTAAAAGATGATCCCAATCTCTAACAATCCCTTTACTTGAATTGAGGGATCTATGGGCAGACACTGAAACAGGAATTCCAGCCAAGGCATCAGTAGAGAGCAGGTTAGTTGATTGTTAGTTGATAGCACAATCTGTGAGAAGTGATCAAGAACTCATGCGTTTGATATTCTTTACATCACCTGTTATTCCATACACTCCTTTTGAAATAGCAAACGTGTTGAGTTTAATTGGTTCTTTATCAGGATACTCAATAACCAAAAACCTTGGCCAGTATTTAACTTGTTTTGACTATCAAGGATACTTAGATCATTGTCAAGCTGACAGGTTTTTTTCAAGGGTATTTCAAGATCCATGTTGGTATGTATAATGTTTCATCATCCCCGCTCCCTACTCTTCGTGGAGTGTCATATAGACAGTGCTAAAAAACAAGTGGATGTCTGACTTGCAGCACCAAGGATACTGGGATGATATTAAACAAATATTCATTCCACCAGATTGGCCCATGAGCCACCACCTTCTGGGCACACGACTGTAGGCAAAGAACATACTTGTAAAGAATATTTTTGAAATTCAATGAATGTAACGTTGTGCCAAGACAAAAACAGATTCATAGAAACTGTTGAAATTTTAAAATAATTGACAAATTTGAGCAATACAGTTGATATGCACAGGGCTTGGCATGACCAGCCGATTGATAAGACCTGGCCCATCCTACCACCTGTCAAGGTGAAGTAAGGGTCAAAGTAGTGTGTTGGGTAAAGGAACACTGTTTCTCGAACCAGTGCCCTCACTACAAGACTCCAGTCCTCCACCAACACAGGGGCGCAACCAACGGCAAACAGGTAGCCCAATTTAGTCGCCTCATACGACAAGCAATGGGTTGCTGAGGACACATTCTATCCTGGAAGAGCGATTAACTCTACCCAGCACTCACTGAGTGGAGACAATGAGTAGAATGTTGGAATCTAAGAACTAATGTATAGGTTAGATAGGGCCATCCATTTCGCTATTACTTCTTATTTTATGAAATACAATTTCATCATTTCTTATGGGTTTTTTGCTATACCTAAACGTATACAGTTTCAATATCGATGTTTGTGATGGAATAGTTTGGTTCCTCGTGAACAAAACACCACAACTATATATTGTCCTTACCCACAGCTAATTCTCACCAAGTGACCTGAGTTAGCGGAGTTATTCCCCTTTTTCTTTGTAGGTGTGTAACCTCTGTCGCCTTTTGACGTCATAAAATTGGAAAATTAGTTTTCATTATTTACGTCAGGCTATGTTTTCATTGAATGTATGCCGCTATACATATAACTCCATTTGATGTATATTTATGTCGTTCAGATATTAGGCAGTATTTTGTTTGCTCAAAGTTTCAGTAAAGCTGCTACCTAAACACAATCATTGCACAGTACCTTTATCGCTGTACGCTAAAAAGCAGAGTAATTTCCTTGTTTTTCGGTGCAGAATGTAATTCATGGACAACACTAAGTAGTGTCTTTTTTTCAAATAGGTTTAGTATTTGCAGTTAAATTTACACCTTCAGATGTGAAATTTACCGAAGTTAGATCCAGTGCCGTTGAGCGCTATGCTTGCAGAACCTTCACTTTTCCGATCGAATCACCATAAAATAATAAATTGCATTGTGGATGATTTCTTAGTATCAAAATTTCAACGTTTTTTCCTTTCATTTTGACAGAATTATATGGACCAACAAGAACCAGCTTTGCTGCAAGAACTTCTGAGGCTTTACTGCCACTGGACAAAATATCATCCATTCCAAACAATCCAAAACTTGGAAATACCACCATTTCAAATGGAAGTATGACCATTCCAAAATATGTCAAGGTCATATTTCCAAGCTGGGATTTGTTTGGATTTGTTTGGATACAACATGTCATAATCATATCTGTTAAACGTTGTACAACTTTTGACCTTATGTGAGATTAGTAATGACATGAAAGTAAATAATTAAGAGTATTTTGGCACTATTTACCACGAAAGGACCAAATCATGAGCAAATTTAACTAAAAGAAATTCTGTCATTTAAAGTGGCTACTCTTTATATTCAATTTATTATCTTCCTTGTCTATAATCATATGACATTGACTATGAACTTTGAACAATTAAACAAATATTTTGTTTTCCCATACCGACTTTCGGTTGTCGTAGAACAAAGACCGTTTCGAGAATAGAGGGCCTCATTAATATAATTTGAACTAATATACATATGTACTTAATAGTACTAGGTATAAATGAATTTTGATAAGTGTTCGTACAAGAATATGAACTTCGAATTATCTCTGATTTATGCATAACACATAGGGCTGGAAATTATATAATTGGTCTGGAACTATCTGACGGTAATTCAAAACAGGGAACAAGACTTCGTCAAATAAATCATTGAGCCAGGAATGCAACGATTTAAATGCTGACAAATGAATAAACATATCTGGAACAGAGTTGACTGTCCATGCGGACAATTATATGCTACGTCTATTGCCAATGAAGTTTATCACCCCATGTTATAGCATTTGTTTCATATAAAAGACAGAAGCAAATAAATGGGACAATTAGTTGTTATGAATTAGCTTTACCTCTGTGACATATTACGCAACTAAAGGTGAATATGTTTATAAAATAATCAGTTACAGTAATTAACCTAGTGCCCTTATTTATACACAATTTAATTACGTATTGGGGTACAATATATAATACACATATACACGGAATGATTTCTTATTTTGTCAATTTAATCATAACCCAAATCATACAAATCGAACATGTGAAACTAAAAGTAGTGACTAACTTTATGATCAAGGGTATAAATACTCAATTGTATCTATTAATCCTAATAGTATACTCGGACCCCATGGTACCGCGGCATTCATCGTATCGCGGCATTTGTGATTTCCGATAGTTCACGCGGGACACGCCTCTTAGCGGCTGTCTATTAATGCAAATCGGTAACCAGGAAGTGCTCACTTCGTAAAAAATTTCAATTTCCTCGGAATGTTCCGTCTGCTGTAAATAAGGAGTTATTAATCCGTTGATACATATTTCTGGCATCTTTTGTAATATTGCCTTACCCCCATCTATCAATGGCCAACGATATAACCCGCCGTTCTCTATCGACCTGAACTAGATCATCTGCATATTCATGGCGACTAATGAGGTAACGGAAGTTACGTAGTCCGCACATTTCTTCCAACTCTGTGCCCAGAATCTATTGGGAGATCATAAGGGCCATAATGCCAAACTTAGAAATACGTTCTTCACTAGTAATCAAAAGATAAACTTTGATAGACATACTTTGGGCATACTAGGAGTGCTTTTTATGTATTTATTGTTGACTTTTAACATTTTTCCACTTTGTGACAAATTATTGTCATCCAATGTTTTTTTAGACAATCTTAACATATCATTTCTGATATTTTGTGGTTGACTTATAAAAATATTTTTCTCTTACTTTTCGTAAAAATGCATTGAATACCTATCGCTGATAACACATTTAGAATTTTACTTGTGCTGTCTTTGCACTTGTCTGGACAAATCACTAATTCTGGCATGAAAATACCAAGTGGTTGGTAGAATTACATGTATGTCCTCTTTTTGTCCAAATTGAACCTCCATACACAACTTTTCTCGCGATACGATGGAGTTCTGTCCCTTGTCAAACAGAGCGCGAGGCCCGGCTTTTACTCGGAGCTGCTAATGTGAATAATTAACTTTTATCAGTAAAATATGCATTGTTTGATAAATTGAATGATATCTGATACGGAGAACACGAATAATCATACAGATTAGTGAGTGCATTTTGTTCCGTTTAGTGTACATGACAAGTACCGCAATACCCGGAGGTTGCAGGCTATAACAATAAATCCTGTGTATTTACTGAGCATATTTAGATACATCCTGATCTACGACCGCAGTCATATAATCAATCAAGGAAAGTATATTAGATTGAATTAAAAATGTGCTATCACTAAAACAAAATTTTCCGTTATCCATGTAAGCCTAAACCTTCGGAGAAATAAAGTTCTGTTCTGTTCTGAAGACGCCGTCATGATTAGTTGGCGCCAGTCTAGACTGTCCAATCAACGTGAATATAAAAAACCGTGATGGTACCAATTATATGTAAGGTCAATTAGCCAGTTCAAGGGTTCTACCCTGGTTCTACCACCTTTAGGTGTAATTACGTCGCATGCCCCTGGTTCACGGTTCGTCTGATCGCCCGTCATAAAACCACAATGTTTATTTACCTGGAGCCTCAGACAGCGCCGACTTCCTGTGTACATGTACGTACATGGCAATAAATGGTTTGACAGTTGTTTGACGGAATCAGTCAATAATTATTGACACAGTGATGTTATTAAAATTTCTCACTATTCACAACTCCTATTTTGATTTTTCTATTGTTCAGCTGTATTTTCGATCAGTTTTATATGTATAAAAAATCTTCTCTAGTATTTATAAACCAAACCTAAACACATTATATAAGAACAATTGTGTTTTTAAAACGTAAGTTTTCTATTAAAACAACCATGCAAGTAAGATTTCAGCCGTAATATTACTTAAGTTACTCCACAGATTACACATCTTATATGCTGCAAACGCAGCGAATGTAATTCTACTACGTCACAGCTGCCTCGGTAATTAAGGGCTGATATGTTTTTGTGAAGGCAGTTTGAGCTGACGAATTTCCCCCTCGCTGTATAATGACGGTCGCAAACCATATATATGTATTTTTCGTGTTTTTGGCTTGATTTGATTGTCCTTTGGTGAAAACAAATGTTCAATTGTGAAAGCAAATCCTCTTCCCCTGAACGTTAAAAGACAGGAGACTTTGTTTTTGTCTGAAATATCAACGTTGGAGTCGTTTATATATTCGGAAATCCATATTATGGTAAAAAAAAATTTACATGCATGTCCTGTTTTGTATATATGTATATATTATTATGTTAATATGGACAATGGTAAAATTCATTATCACAGTTTAAGTGCTATTCACAAATGTATGTAAGTCTGCTTCGTGATGAATGAAGCATGGCAATAAATGTATGCATCTGATTCTTCATTTGTTCTGTATTCTTTGATGAGAATGAGTTTCGTTAATGATGATCACTCTCACAGATTATTTGATAAGAGGATAGGACTTTAACTGGAGAATAGTTATGACAAATTTATATATAAGTATAGGCGGTCTGTGCACATGTGGTGAAACTGATACCTCATTGATTTGATAATCGGGACTTGGAAATCATAGTCTGTCATTAAATTGATTTTAAAATATATGGTTCTGACTGTAGTACGTCCTGACATCATAATATTATGTTGTAAACAACTTATCTTATCTTATGTTAAGTAAAACAATTATTGATAACTTCTTGAATTCCAACTGTTCAATGAACAGAATTATTCAAAGCTCTGGCGTGAGACAACAATAAATTAGATGTTACAAAAGATTGTCCATTTTATGATCTTAGGCACATATCGGCGCACTTACATTTGAGCCGTCTAGACGACCGTCTGTTTTATAATTAAATGGCATCTGCCATCCAGCCGAATACTTAATCTTGAGACCTATTATTGTCTTGTCGAGTCAAGTGCGGGTCTCTCTCTCACCTTAGGGAGAATGCGACTGTAAAAGCCCCTCGCTAGACAGACAAGTAGTGAATGTTTGAGATAAGTTTGTTATTCATTATATATAGTTTAAACTCAATAGATAATTCATAGTCTTTTTATTGTTCAAATTACTAATAAAACAAATTTTAACTTGTTCCTTCTAAACATACTTCCAAATAATTCCAAACATTTCCTGTGTTGGAAATATGTTTGGAAATGTAGCCGATCCAATTTTGGATTTTCCGTAAAGATCGATCCTACCAAGCTTTGGAAATGTTGGAATGAGCGATCTTTCCAAAGAAATCCAACGTTCATTTCAAACTGGAATGGACGCTCCTTGGTCTTGTGTGCAATAGCCACAGAGAGGCCAGCCTTTCCTGCAAGAGCCACCGAACAATCAGGCCTTGCTTCAAGAGCCACCAAGCAATCAAGCTTTGGTGCAAGAACCACCGAGCGACCAGGCTTTGCTGCAATAAACTAGATTATGGTTCCATTATCTATGGTGGAGCCTACAAAACGAATTTAGAAAAATTAGACACAATACACCATCAAGGCCTACGACTCTGTCTTGGACCTTTTAGGGCCTCTCCCGTTGCCAGTTTTTATTTGGAAGCTGATGAACCTTCCCTTGAAGAGAACCGCATTAAACTTTCACTGCAATACAAAAAAAAGTCTGAAACTAATCATTTGGCTTTTCAACAACCATATAACCAATTACGATCAAAATATAATTGTCACAGATCCATTTTACAGACAGGTCCAAGGATGGGGGCAAAGTTGGAAGTGCCATCTTCATTGGATCCAGAACTGTCTCCTCAAGAAACCTAGATTCAAGTTCAATCCTCACTGCTTGAGGCCAAACAATATTAACAGCTTTGACCTATATTAAACTTTAAAAAAAATCTTAACATTTCGTCATCTTCTCTGATTCGTTGTCTTCCCTTCAGGCATTTAAAAGTGCCCTATTATCCTAGACATTTTAGAACTGTATAATGATCTTTCTACTGGCCAATGTGACATCGTCTTTTGTTGGTTACCAAGTCATGTAGACTTAACAGGTAACTCAAAAGCTGATGCTGCAGCTAAAGCAGCTAGATTTTGACAAACCATTATCTCAACTACTTATCCTGTACAGGGCTTTCAAACCAACCATCAAGAGTTATACTCGGGATCTCATACAAAAGAGGTGGGACACCCAGGTAGGAATAATAAAACTTCACGAATTTAAACCAACAATCGGTCATAACTACTTAGGTTGTCAGTCAATACATGATGAGGTAGTTTTATGACGATGTCGTATTGGCCAGTCAGTTTACCCACGAATATCTGCTTAAGTCGGATGAGGACGAACCTCATAAGTGTATCCCTTGTGAGGAAAGGTTCACCTTCAAGCATATATCGCTTGACTTTGCAATGGCAAGGGATTCACATTATCAAAGCGTAAATCTGAAAGAACTTCTCTCATTATCAGCTACTTGAAAGAAATTGGTTTGTATAATAACACTGAAAAATGTATATAAATAATTAATTGCTTGTTTTTAAATTTGGAGTGATGATTTTACTAACTGACATTATCGAAGGCTCTGTCCGGGAGGTTGAAGTACCGTAAATATTATTGTCCCCTGTGTGACGCGTAATCCTATCATAATCGATGCAACTATCATCAACCAGTTGCTGAATATTTTTGTAATATTGGCTAGCGTTGTGCACAACTGCCAGTGGCTAAAGTGATGACGTAAATCAAGCTGGGGTATCATGCGGGAAGCAGAGGTACCTTAAGTCCCCATGATCCCCAGCGAGGTGGACAAGCTCTAGAAGATATTGCACATTTAATCCCGAAATCCAACTAAAATATGCCTGTAATACACTAGAAATTCGCATTTTGCTGTCAGGATCCCGGAAGTGAATCGAAAGATGCATTTCGAGATACGTACGTTTTTTCAGAAACAGATTGTTTTATCATAACCTCGTCGGCATATGGGTTCAATGGGATAGTATATTCAATGACAGAAGATTTGTATCGTAAATGAACTGTAAAACATGAAACACGTCCGTGTATTTAGGAAATTTGCTCAGTGAAAGCATGGCTTGGCTGACTTGAGATCGTCGATCATGTTTATTTCACGTTTCATAGTGTTTTTTGCTGCACCACACACTATCGTTTTGCCATGAGTCTAGTTGACACAAGCCATTTTTTTCTGCTATGATTTTCATGCAAACATATTACGATGTAAATGAAATTAGTTAAAAAAATAACTCGTGTGTAAAAATAAATATCCAGAAGGGTCGATAACTCTATTCAGTGTGTACAATGACAGATGAAACTTAAAAACTTTTCATTCAAACATGACTTATTTAACCGATTATTGGCGATCAAGATTGCACCTTGCACGACAAAAGAAATAATGTGTGAAATATTTAAAATAAGTTAAGATGAAACTTAAAATGAATAAATATAAATAATGCATGAAATAGAAGAGATATAAGAATTGAAACAACCACCAACTTCTTGAGCACCCTGACCTAATCCTATATGTTGATAGGGAATTGAATACCAAAAGAAGGTTACTAATACAATTATCCTGAATAGTATGAAAATGTCTTGATCAGATATGAGTACTGATAAAATAACAAAAGATTAAAAGGAATCAACTTCAGTTGGTAATCCAAGGCAAGATAAAATAAATGTACCGATACAAATTATGTTGATGGAACAATCTGGATTTCTCATATTTAACAAAAGAAAATATTTTGTTTTAAAAGTTTCAAAACATGTTTGTGTACATAAAAGCACAATTAAACAAAAGGAATAAATGAGTTATGATTGTAATACGCATGAGAATTACACAACATTCATAAAAATAATTCTATTGATACTTTAAGTTGATAGTAATGTCAATATATGATATCAATCCATTAACTTGAAATATTTGAATATAAAGATCACATGTAGATTGAACATTTACTGGCAATTAATTCGTTGTGGTTTTGTTCATTTCATGACATGATTAATTTGGTACAGAAAGGTAAATATCATTTTGACAGAAATATTGTTTACAAAATTGATAAAACTGTACTTCACTTTAAATATGTGCACACCCTTTAAGTAATGATTCAGTTGAAATACACTGGCCAAAAAAAGAAACGCATAACAGAATAATCAGTGTTTCATTACATGTTAATGAAATAGGATTACACAATAAATAATTAAGATACAACAACCAAATTTTACACAGGATGAGGCACATGTTTCTTACACTACAAATAGTCTTTTAATGTTCTAAGGGACGTCTGTGTCTGTGAGTGCACTGTGCCAAAATCAGTTCCGGGTGTGACCACGAGCATCGATCACAGCTCTGCACCGCCTGGGCATCGACTGTATGAGTCGTCGAATCTGGCGTTGTGGAATCCTTCTCCACTCAACCTGCAATGCATGGTGCAGCTGTTGAAGGGTCTGTCGTTGAGGCTGTCGGCGTCGTACACGTCTGTCTAGCAGATCCCACAACTGTTCAATGGGGTTCAGGCGATTTGGAGGGCCATGGCAGCACAGTAACATTGTTGTTGGCAAGATAATCCATGGTAACACGTGCAGTATGCGGTCTCTCTTCTGACGTCAATGGCGGGAATAAGGTGACGTTGAAGGATTTCATCACGGTAGCGTACAGCAGTTAAATTTCCCTGCACGTGCACCAAATCTGTCCTACCATTCACGGATATGCCTCCCCACATCATGACACTTCCACCGCCGTATCGGTAGACTTCATGAATACAGTGTCGAGTGTAGCGTTCATTTTTCCGTCTGTAGACACGCATCCTACCATCATGGCGATACAGCATGAAAGGCGACTCATCACTGAACAATATCCTTCTCCAGTGCACTAGGGTCCATGGTCGAACATTTCTGCTCCATTGCAGACATGCACGACGATGATGTTGCCGCAGAACGGGCGCTCTATATGGCCGTATCCCATGCTGTCTTAGACGATTTCTGATGGTTTGCGCCGATGCTCTACGAAGACCAGGAACATTGTTAGCTGTGTATGCTGCACTGATTGTCCGGTTGCGAAGATGCAACACCGAATGAAGCGGTCCTGCGCCGAAGTTGTGACCCTTGGTCTTTCACTCTTGTAGAGTTGTGGAGCGCTGCCACAGACGAGAAATGGTACTCTGCCTCGCGTTAAAGTGACTTTCTCCAGCTTCCAGACATCTAATGACTCTGTTTCTACAGTCTTCAATCAGTCTTAGTATCACGAGAGTCACGTATACAGAACATCGGAGAGTGATTCGCAGCAGGACTGCCAAATGTTTATACCCATCGGTATAAAAGTTAAGCAGCCGTATTTGCACGCGCAACATGCTTACAGCTTTTTCTCCATGCATTTTCACCCAGTTTGGTTTCGAGATGCTGTATTTTGGCGACAAGTGACCAAATGTTGTGTTCGGTTGCAATAAATTTGAAAAACAGATTTCAGCTATGCGTTTCTTTCTCCCCCCCCCCCCCCCCCCCCCCCCCCCCCCCCCCCCCATTATATTACACCTCAGGCTATCTGATCTGTCAACAATGACAATTAAAATAACAACTATTCACAATCACAGCAGCACTAGTAGATCTAGGGGTCTAATATTTTATTGGAATAACACGTCCCATTTTAATTCAGTAAACCCAACAGTCCCGAAACTCTACGGTCTTTGCCCAGTCTCGGTCAAAGGTATTTACAAAATTAAACATGCTGTTTTCATGGGAACATACCAAGGAAGAACAAATGAAAAAAAATTGTTCAAAAACTCAATATTTACACTATGTCGCCCATAGGCCTGCCCATGGGCGAGAATGTGTTCTTTTACTTGAATCTCATGTTTTTGTTTCGCAAATATTACTACACACAAAATTTATGGGAACACCCCTAAATTTCATAGCCATGTATAAAACTTAACGATGCCTGGTCATTCATGAACTTCAGTAAATGCAACTTTTTGTGTGCACTGAGGGCACTTGAAATGACGTGTGAGTTATGCATTTTTGCAAGTGCTACATTTTTTGAGAATTTGGTCAAATTGATTAAATGCTAAAACAGGAAAAAACTTGGGTGCAGAAAGACTCCCTCGCCATGTCAGATTCAAACGCCAAAACACAACAACCTAGTGCACGTGAAAGTCGGAATGCACATGCAGTTGGTGACAGCTTTTCTTTATAAAGAAGCTTCAGACACTGTGAAATTACACATTTCCTTAAACATGCCCCAGCGAAGACCGTTAAGCATTCGCGACAGGAGTAGGGCCATAGCGTGGCTACATGATGTTGCATCCATGAGGAATGTTGCCCGTCGTCTTCAAGTGTCACCGCCTGTCATTCACAGACTGAGGGAACGGTTCCAGACAACAGGGAGAGTGCAGGACAGACCGCGTTCTGGTAGACCCAGAGTAACATCTAGGGCAGATGACAGATACGTTGTGCTGCAAGCCCTTCGGAACCGGTTCACATCAGCCAGTGCTTTGAGACTGCAACTCCGACAAGCAACACACACCAACGTAAGCGTATCGACCATCAGGAACCATCTGAGAGCTGCTCATTTAAGGTCACGTCGTCCAGCTGTACGTCCTCATCTTCTTCCTCATCACCGAGCTGCAAGACTTGCCTTGGCCAGGGCACATTTGGGATGGGATAATCAACAATGGTCCAGAATGTGACTGTGATGCAGTGGCCTTTTTATAACAGAATATAAGTATGGACATACAAGAATAACAAGTATCATGACACAAAATTTAACTCATTTTAACTTAATTCAACGATTTTATAGCGATATTGAAATATTTCGCCCATGGGCGAGAAAAAGGTTTGGTCCATGGGCAGGCCCATGAGCGAGAATATTTTCCTTTACTCAAAACTCATGTTTTTGTTTCGCAAATACATATATGTATATCTTTCAAGTATCATGACACAAAACTTAACTCATTTTAACTTAATTCAACGATTTTATAGCGATATTGAAATATTTCGCCCATGGGCGAGAAAAAGGTTTGGGCCCAAGGGTGAGAATATTTTCCTTTGCTCAACGGTTTAAGTTTCGCAAATACATAAATTTGTTATAAGCATGACACATGATTCAACTCATTTTAATTTAAATCAACTAATATTTGGCGTTATTAAAATATTTCGCCCATGTTTTCGTCAGTCCCTTTAAAGATTTAACTAATTGTGTACAAAGTATATTGTATCATGTGAAATATACTTTATATTATATCATTACATAACTATTTAAAAAAGGCCTTAGGTTGGATGTTTCCTTTACAGAAGTTTTACAAATTTCACCTTTTTTACATATTGCAACGATCTTTAATGAACCCGGCCTTGCCTCTGAAAACGTTTTAAAAGTTTATCATACGTTAATGCGCGTGTACACTAATTCATTGACGTTATTCTTTTAACGAATTAAAGTTAGTTATTTAGATAGTTTCTTTTTCATTTCCCATTTTATGTCTCGTTGATACATCACACTGGGAAATTAAGTGACACTAGGTCTTCAATATACAGGTACACGTGCGCGTATTTTAATGGAAAAAAACCCGATTCGTCTTTCATTGCATAACGTCTGGCTGAATATCTCACATTCTAACGAAATCTCGAAATAAGTTTGTAATTTTATGCGGTGTCGAACTGAGCAATGGGAATTATGTTTACAGGCAATTGGGGAAAACTTGAGTGAATATTATGACCCTTAAGCAACTTTTAAATGCATTGTCACTTTTG
Source organism: Haliotis cracherodii (assembly GCF_022045235.1). NCBI lineage: Eukaryota > Metazoa > Mollusca > Gastropoda > Lepetellida > Haliotidae > Haliotis > Haliotis cracherodii. Next base: position 50,347,271 of record NW_027266297.1, on the reverse strand, counting down.
GTATGAAAATGGTAACAGTTCAGAAGAACAACAGCCTTCTTATGATAATTCTCATATTCTCATTAGTACGTTGTATCTAATTACAGTGTCGGCATTATTTACAGGTGATTCTACAATACCTGCTCTCGGTCAATTACGATCTACCACAACACGCGTGAATAAACAGTTATGCAGGTGTTGCTGTGGACAAATACCTAGCCTGTATATGTATTTTTTTTAAATTGTGGACACATGTATTACATATTTTCGTTGATACGTGGATATATTAAGCACAAAGACAAAAAAAGGGTTAGGAAAGATGAATTAGTGCCTTGATATATTCAACGAGATGTGTATCATCGTTTAATAGGTCATTCAATAAAAGTATGTTTGGAGGAGATATCAAAGGAGCCGCCCAATATACACAGTGTCGTCCGGTGAACTACCACCCCACCCTGTCCGTAAGAGTTATGTAATCGGTATACAAATATATTTGATGCGGTGCCAGTGTGGAAGGAGTTTGAATTACGTCCGCCACTGGCCTCAAAGTATAGTAACAATCAACAAGGTCAATGCCGTACTAATTACCTCGTGACGCACGTAACAACGACTGTCAATCTGTCTGCTACAGCTACCATACCACCATCCCTGTCACAACATTCGTGACCAACTCGTGTTATTCCGGGACAAGCCGAATAGCGACTCGTGCCCCTCTCGTGACCATTTTAGAGACCGGGCTCCGTCTTATCGCAAACGGGCATACCTAAAACAATTGTCAACTCGTTGCGTAATGGTTCACACATTTCCCCATATATTATATATGTTTTAGGATGCAACTTAAAGCAGATCGGGACAAGCGGAATTATATAGTATGATAGAACACATTTAACTGTGCCTTTGGTATATTTTTAGATGCAAGACATATGTAAAATAAAAAATTATTTCTGAGGGATTCTTTCACGAAGAACTTGAAATCATACGCGCATTCTGATAACACATAATATTCATCGATAGGGGGACGAGTCTTCTTGCAGGTAACGGAAAGGGGCGAGTGGTAACGAATGCTGTCACAACTGGTATATCAACGGCTTATTCAAAATATTAATTGAAGAAACGTCGTTAAGAGACTAACGAGTAGTATAGGTAATAGGGGTTCTTGACCACTTCCACTGCAGCTGGATTTATTACCTCTACTGCTACTACAGGTGGCATTTTTTATGCGAAAATGACTATGCGATTCAATGATAGTCATGAGATTAAGTTAAATTGGCTCTAGCTCACCAATACCTGGGGCCAATCATTCCTTTTGATGAGCCTAAATGGTAATAAAAATATGCTTCATTATTTTTATCGATAAAGCGATATTCACCATTTTTATTAAGTTCTTCGTTCATTTTACTAGGAGACCAGACTATGTAACTACACTCTTCTTGTAAATTGATAAGAAACAATTGATAACCGTATTTGGTTGGTTTGACATCATTGATATAATAAAAACATTGTGGTAATTCTCTCCATTTAATAGCTTTTTCGATCTCCATTATTATATATATTTATGTAAGCATTTGTCTAAATGTGATCAAACGATAGTAAGCAATCTATTTTTAATCTCCAACCAGTTCTTTGGTTTTGGCACGGAATAATTGACGCGCTTGTTGCTTCCCCTGTTCTATGAACTTTTTTTTCTCATCCTCGCTAATACCACTGGTCTTATGAGATTTTGATCTCCTGCTTCATTTCGTTGTATTTGGTGAGTTCTGACAACACTTAACAAAACTCATCCTCGGATATCTTACAATCGACCATTGCTGTCGAAATATGATCCTCAATGCTGTTCAACTTTGCTTCGGCCAGTATCCGAATACTATCGTGTTTTAATGCTTTCTTTTGCAACCTACGAGAAATAAATTTATAAAGCTATTCTTGTCAGTCCCAAGATTCCGGCGCCTATTTCCATGCCGAGCACGATAGGCGCGGCAATTATAGTTGATAGTAAACCGACACCAGCTACACCGAGTCCCATGCTAGTCGCTTCAAGAGCGGTGTCAACTCCGTCCAGAGCATTCACGGCTCTGCGGTACCTTTTATACAATCCAAGTCTCAACTCCCTAACCTTCTCTATTCGATGTTTTATGTCGCTTATTTGATGTAATCGAAATCCATCAACAGTTTCCATCTTTTCAATTGCTTCATCGAGCGCTGGATATAAACTCATAGTGTATATTACGAAATATATAATAGTCTTTAATTGGTCTTGCTTAAATGTTTTGAGAGTATACATCAACCTTATCAAATGTATATTATACGGCAAGAATATCTTAGTAAGAGAAATGTTGTCACTTTTAATAATTTGAACCCCCTCGAGGGTTGCAACGGGTGATGCTCCGATATGAATAATACTGCAACATTGACGCTCGTGTTTCTTGAGCCATTTAATCGATAGACCTGGTAATATTTCGAAGGCATCTTCCGGTACATCTCTGAACAAGACTTCAATAATAAGCGTAGGTATTGCACTCAAGTTACCTTTAATATCATCAAATTCAGCAACCAAATTTAAACTAACATTTTGTAAGGCCGGACGACTATATAACATATGACCTGGTTTTTCTGGCAGGGGAGTGACTAACACACTTTTTCGTTTTGAAGGGATATAGGCCGCGAGTTAGATGCCACTATTTATTATCTTAGTTAAATTATGTCCCTTACCCATCATCACATAAGGTGGGGTAATGACGATATTCAGTAGCCACTCGATGTTTGCTTCGACCATAGTCCATTTATTCTCACCGTTGCGAATAATATTGTACGAAGTGTTTTTATGGAGTCTACTAACGTCGACATCGCTTAAATCTTCTAGATTACCCGTGAATGTAACTTCTTTCCGCTGGTATACATTATCGTGTAAGTGTAAAGCGTATAACTTACCATTGGTACCGGGTTTACCAAATCCTTCTGTGTCTCCGAGATCGGAAAGCGCAATTGTATTACATTGTCTAAGCGTTCCAGGGCCTGATGCATCAACCATTATTTATAATATGGAGGGTTACACTTAAGTATCCTTTATGTACAGGTTGGTGTTTTTGAGGTCTGAAATAATACCACGCTTTAATATTTTATATTGTAATGATGAGAAAGATTCCGTTCTACCACTATTATATTTTTCATTTTTCACTGGAACACATCTGAGCAGAGTTGAAGGACTTTCTAGTTGAATATTATCCGTCGTGCTTATTTGATCAAGATGGATGCACAACTCTTTATAGGGAATTAAGTCGGGTAATTTATCTCCATGCCGTGTTTGGTTGGGTGGTATTAATATAAATACTTTTTCTTCTCCTAATAAAAATCCAAGTGTTTTTGTTAAGTACAGGACAATACCTACTTCCTTTTCTCCAGTGTTCAAAATCAGCATCCCATTCGACTCATTTTGTGTGAGACTAACTCCCAAAGGTTTAAAAATTTCATCATTGAGTGAGCATACGCTGTAATACCCATCAGGTATAAAGTGTTCTTTTTTATTTATTAAGAATGTATAATTATCTCTCGCAATACTTATATTGGTCCACAGCGGGTAATACGTTATATCGCATAGAGCGACTTTGAGTTGTCCATCCGAGTTATCGATAGTATGAAGCAGTTGAATAGACTGACCATTTGTTATTCCCGGGAGTGTAACATACATATTAAATATACAAAGATATTATATCATAACATAAATATGGAATGAACCATTATTTATAATATGGAGTGTTACACTTAAGTATCCTATATGTACAGGTTGGTGTTTTACATCTAATATAGAAATTTTGAGGTCTGAAATAATACCACGCTTTAATTTTTTATATTGTAATGATGAGAAAGATTCCGTTCTACCACTATTATATTTTTCATTTTTCACTGGAACACATCTGAGCAGAGTTGAAGGACTTTCTAGTTGAATATTATCCGTCGTGCTTATTTGATCAAGATGGATGCACAACTCTTTATAGGGAATTAAATCGGGCAATTTATATCCATGCACTGTTTTGTTGGGTAGTATTAATATTGCTACTCTTTCGTCTCCTATTACAAATCCAAATGTATCTGCTAAGTTCCTGTGAAGATATATATCCTTTTCTCCAGAGTTAAATCAGCATCCCATTCGACTCATTTTGTGTGAGACTAACTCCCAAAGGCTTAAAAACTTCGAGTTGTCCATCCAAGTTATCTATACATGTAGTATGAAGCAGTTCAATAGACTGACCATTTGTTATTCCCGGGAGTGTAACATACATATTAAATATACAATGATACTATATCATAACTTAAATATGGAATCAACTTTCATTACTAATCCATCGATTATAGTAACTGCCTCTGGTGCTGAATTTATCGTTAAATTCCCTGATATCTTTGAAAAGTACAGAGTCACGGCAACTAGCGATAAAATGGTGCACAATTGGTTTCACAATCCGATGCAATTTTGGCAGAATCAGTTAAACTTTGCCATATGGTGTGCCACAACTGGATGTGGCATATCTCTTTATGCTCCAGGATTTGAACTATATAAGTCTGTTATAACATTTCACGTGTATTATCAGATTAGACGTATACTTAAAGAAATTAGTGCTCCATTACCGCAAGATCGAGCGTGGAATTCCACAAATAATAAATATGATCGGTCCGCGTATGAGCGTATTTGTCAGGAATTTAATATTTCTACAAGTAAAGGTTGGCGTATTAAAGGAGCAAACCATGGTCTAGGTGTTCCTTACACAGGGGAAATAACTGTCAAAGAAGAAAGCGATTATTTATATAAAGAACTTAATAAATATAAAGTTGATTTTAGTAAGTTGGGGAGTACCAGCAAACTTTATGTAAGTTTACATAATATTTTCTTAAAAACTAATAATTGGGATAACAACTGTAAACTTTCGAGTAACGATTGGAGAGGGGATATTATGAGTTTTAAGAGTGGCTTGCCTTATATTGTTAAAAAAATTATACAAATGAACGATACCGCAAATGCTTGGAATGAATTTCTATATGATAAAACGGAAAATAATCTTACTAACCCAGGATTTGTAAGAGTTAATGAATCGATAAGAACTTATGTATGGGCAATTCTCGGTGCACAATCGCAAACACCAACGGGAATCATCGGTACTGGGACGGCGCTCGATGCACAAAAACAGTTTGTCGCAAATGTTGAGGATGCTATTAATTCACCAGTTGACATACCATTGTCTATAAAGCGTTTTCAAGATGTATTACAGTACGCTCAATCTAAAGTGGACTACGTTTATGCACCGGGACTATACATGTCTCTGAGTAATATGGAACTTAAGATCGGTCAAGTGATAGGCTATAATAATAAAATTGTTATTGCTGCCGATCAACAAAAAACAGGTATAAATTCAGATATTAACGTCAATTAATAACGCAAACAATCACGGGCGAAGAGGGAATAGTCAAGCCACAAACACCACATGTTTCACAAACATCTACTAAAGCACAACCACAAGTACCACCGCATATTGTGGCTAAAAATCAACAACATATCGATGAAAAAACAGCGCTTGTAGTTGGTGGAGTCACGGTTGGTTTACTCATGATTTGGTTAGCGAACTGATTTGGTTAAATAGTTCTTAGCGAATACGTACAACAGCCCTGCAATTGCTACGATCAACCCCCACAAATTTTGACTAAGCCAAGTGGTGGTCTTAGCTAATAAATTCAATAGCCAGGAAACAACACTCCCTATTATACCGGGAAGTGCGGCCGCGGCTTTTTCAACGAGCTTTCCCAGTGCTGAACCTAATGCTTTTAAATGCTTTTTTATCCACTCTTTTATACCGTTTTTATCACTAGGCGGTGTAGGTGGTGTACCACCACCTGTACTGCCACTGGTTAACGCGAGAGTCAAAGTCGATATAATAAATCCCAACACGGTTAAAATACTGGCAATTGTTATTCCCTGTTCTCTGAACAATGTTTTAATTTTATCGGCCAGTGTAGTGTCATCGTTGAGGACTCGATCGATAGTTTCTCGAATTCTACTGATTTTTGAACGAAGTGCCTCTCTATTAGTGGAAGCAGCCTCGAGGTGGGCCGATCTTTCCTCTTCTAAGTTACGTAATCTTTCCGCTACGCGGCGTCTACTGAACTCATCACCCGCCTGTTCAAGTTTTGTTTTCTCTTGAGCTATATGCTTGTCGATTTCGGATATCTTAGCCATATTATTTATCAGTTCTCCCCGCATTGTTCGCATTGCCTTGTCAAGACCTCGTAATTCCCTAATACTGAACTCTAAGAATGGTGATACCTCTAAATGAGGATCATCAATGGTGGTCAAGATTTCTCCGAGTACGTTCGAGGCCACCATCGAGGAAGCCTCCAAATTATCTGTGTTACTGAGTTCAGTACGCACAGTCTTAAGAACCTTAGTAGTCTTCGCGGGAAGTTTTCCTTGGTAGTTCACAAAACCTAATTTATCACAAACAGTTTTGATGCCGTGTTTAGTGTATATCATAGTCAAGGCTAGGGGCTTACGAGTACGAGAATTAATAAGATTAATATGTGGAGGGTCAAGCAGTCGCAATACCCCATCACTATCTATCTTAAACTTTGAATAGTCACGACCAATAGGACTATCATATTTAAACCAATTGTAATAATCATCAACGGTTGATTGTAAAAGTTCATCCATAAGATTCGTGCCACCAAAGCTGGTTTCATCAGTACCCTCTTCGATTGTACTAGTATCAGTTATGTTATCTAGATCAAAATCACCCATTTTTATATTAAACATATGGTTATATAATTTCAATATAACAATGTCTTCGCAATACGGACGTAAGTTAAACCCACAATGTAGACTTCGAGATCCATTAGGAGTCAAAGCAATTCGTTAGTCTGTAACTATAACTAATAACCCTAGTACCATCGATCAGAATCAAACACTTCTGGTTCGATTTCCTAATCTCGGCGCACACGATGTGTTAGTTCCGGGAACTGTCCGACTAGCATTTACGATTAGTTTGACTTCTACCGACGTTAACAGGGAGCCCGTTCAGAACATAGGTTGTGCTATCGTTAAGAAAATCGCCATTAAAATTAGTGGTAATGAGGTTTTGAGTATCGACGATAGCGATGTATACTATTGTTACATGGATCTCTGGAGAACGGATAAAGAGCGGGAAAACTTACAGTACCAAGGTATTTGTAATAAGAACACATTGAGACTGCATGTAGATGCTTCTAGTGGTGATGGTACTGTCGTAAAAGATCAGGCCGTTGCCGACACATTGGGTAACCGATTCTATATTCCGCTAGACTTTGAATTACTAGATTCCCACATGCCTTTTTATCAAGCATCCCTAGGTGATAGGTTAGAATACGAACTCACTTTTAATGGCTACGGCAGAGTAATCAGAGCTGCTGAAGATGCTAGCTATTCCATTGACAATATCTCGCTGGAGTACAATATGATAACGGATCCCGAATTAGACAGACAAATTCGTAACCATTATACCGGAAGTTTAGCCATTTTGAACGATCGCGTGCTGCGACACCGAAAGATCACGAGGGACAAAAAAGATATGATGTGGAATATCAATCTAAACCTCCCCACGAGGTCGTTGAAGGGTATTTTAATGTTGTTCGAGGACCCCTCTGATGCGTTTAAAAGAAATACCGAGAAGTTCTACAATCCGAAGATTACAAAAGTAGAATTGACTATTGAGGGCATTCCTTACCAACTATATAGTCAAGGAATGCTAGCGTATCACCAGTGGGATGAGATAAAAAAAATTCCTTCTATAAAACGCTCCCCGGAAGTTAACGCGGTCGTGAAAGATCTGTCTCTCGGAAGTGTATCGATGGGTGAATACCTCACCACGAAGTACGCGCTATGGCTCGACATGCGAACAACGGACGATGACCAACTACACGGCAGTGGGAGGAGAATAGAAAATGCTAGCGAGGGTGCCACCATACAGATAACGAAGCTTCAGGAATCGGCTGGTAAATTAAACATATATTTGTACGTGATTATGGATGCGCAACTTAATATACAGAATGGAAGATTCGTGCAAGCAATCTATTAATAATCTTTTACCTAAAGATCCGCACTGCGCTATCATATGCGGGCAAATGGGCTGTGGAAAAACAGCTTTTATTCTAGATGTTTTACAAAGTCATTATCGGGACGTTTTCGATGATATTATTTTTCTGTGTCTGACTATAAGCGTTAATAAAACATACTTATCGAGAGATTGGGTAATGAATGACGACGGAGTACACAGAGTCGATCCGGGGGATCGTTTACAAGACTGTCTCCGAGTATGTCACGAAAAATACAAAGGAGAATCAACCCTTTTCGTAATAGACGACTGTAGCGCGAGTAAAGAACTCACAAAAAAGAAAGATATGCTTTCGTATTTAGCCTTCTCCGGAAGGCATACTCAACATAGCGTTTGGGTACTTACTCAAAAATACAACTCTGTCCTGAAAGATCTCAGAGAGCAGACCAAATGGGTAGCACTCTTTCATTGCAAAGATCGAGATTCATTCGAGGAATGTTTGCGCGAAAATGACGTTATTTATACCAAGCTCGAATGAGATAAAGTCAGAAAACTGTATTAAAAACCGATCAACCAGCTGCTTATGCAACTGCTTAGCAAAATGTAGCAAAATTATAGCAAATATAGCAAAAATATGGCAAAAATGTAGCAAATATAGCAAAATGTAGCAAATTGAACATTAGCGGTTAATATTACATAAAATGTGGTTCGAAATCATCATTCTTTCGCAACATTTCATTATTACGGGATGTATTGGATACGCCATATTATATTATGTTAGACTTAAATATCTCCTTAGGTATTACATTATGGAATGCGACGAACTCATCGAACAAATGCTCAAAGAATCTGATGCCGATCAAAATGTAGATAAATCTTTAGATAAACATAGAGAAAGACTCGCGGCTTTGGTAGCCGGTGGAAAATGTTCCCAATATTTGGGTGAAAATTATACCATCGAAAAAATTGATAACATGACCGACGAAGAGATTAAAAAACTGTACGCGCGTTACAAGTCTAGACTGGGAGCTACCATGACTAAAACTACAGGGTCGGCTATATTACAACTATACACAGTCGTAGCTAGTACGTTTCTCCCTATCCCAACAGAACATCGCATGTATTTATGCGAATCTCTCGAGAAAGACCCATTCATCGAACACGCTATAGGCTCAGTGAGCTGTGAGTTTTATCATAGATACGGAATGTTTTTAGCTCCACTCACCACAGCTTTAATAACGGCTAGGTATTGTCAATTTAAACATACGTGCCCACTTAATAATATAAATGGAGATTGCGGAAACACAATCACAACAGACAACACAGATTGTGAACGAAACTGCACAACAGATTGCGGAAACGCAACAACATTTGAACGAGGAACAACTAGTGAATGAGAAAACACCACCACAAACACAAAAACAACCCAGAGTTACTAAGAACCCAAAAAAAATAGCCGCAGGAAGAAAGGGAGGACTGGCGAGGAAAGCGAAATTAATAAATAATTCAAATATTTATCCGATTAAAACATGGGCACTAATAGGAGTTGTTGGTATAGTGGCTGTATGGTTGTTTTATAAGACTGGAGAAGAGAAAACATCACCCCCAATACAACAACAAGTTCAATTAGAGGTTAGCCCCCATATAATGCTATAAGAAGCATGACTACTCCAGTTACAGACGGTAAAATGTTGGTAAACGCAACACATCATTCAGCAGTGGTCACCGGCTTGGCCATTGGCTATGCTCATATGGCTAAAATGATTACTAAAGCCACACCTCCCAAGCTAGATTTTAATAGTTATGATATACCAATGATGGTTCTGGATATTGGATTGGCGACGTGCATGTACGTGTGTGTGTTTGTGTGGCTGCTTGTACTAGTCCGGACTGATGCCGATTTATAGTGCTAGCCCACTGAGATACCATGCCGCAGTTTAACATGAATACCCCACTCGGACACAGTATACCGACTACGAGCCGACCAGTCCTTGTTTTAGCCCCTTAATGCCGAGCGCCAGACAGGGTAACAACAAGTACCATCTTTTAACGTCTTTTGGTATGACGCGGCCGGGGATCGAACCCCCGACCTTCCGCTCTCCGGGCGGACGCTCTACCTCTAGACCACGGAGGCGGGCGGAAGACATAATGAAGTAATTAAACATTTGAATATTTTATATTATTGAACATTTGAATATTTTATATTATTAAACATGGCAACAAATGCGATGATGGTGGGTGGAGCTATTGTTAATGCTCTAGTTTTTTCGGGGAGTAATTATTTATTTTCTAGTATGAAGGCATCAAACGCTAAAGAAGTTGAAGAGGAGCGTAAACGACATAACGAAGCAATGGAACAACTCCAAGCAGCCCAGTCACAATATACACGGCAGAGAATGAAGAGATTAGACTTTATTCATGAAAATTTGCTTAAGGAAGGACATTCAATTCAAACGTTTAAGGATGTCGAATCTGCCATGCACGAATACTTCCTCATTTATGGGAAAAGACTCGACCCAATACCGAGACCAACAATGAGTCAGTTTTATACACCGTCAGAGGCTCAGAAAGACTGCGAGGTCACATTTGTGATTATGGGATTGACTGCTGTATTGATTTTCAGCTATACAATAGCTACGCAGTGACAGCTGTGGCTATGCATAAACTATGATCTTTAAATAGCGTTGGCTGACTGACTCAATAGTGTAGCTGTGATTTGCATTTAGACAAATGATATGATAGATGTATAAACCATGAATAATTGCAAGTTTACACTCCTGGGTAAGACGACTCTATGTAACCGACGCTGTGTTGATGTTTACTACGGCATACACAATTATTACATCAGGCGCGGAAACATAAACTATACATGTTCCGAATACGGGATAGGGGTCAAAGGTCGTTATTGTTTATGTAAGAAACACGGTGCTGATAGGGTCAGGAACCAGATTATTTATGCTAGGAAGAGAGATTACATCAATGAGAGGAATAGGTTGGGGAGAATACGTATTTAAATATATGAAAAACAACCAATTAGACATTTGTCTCATTTTGCAAATACCATTCAACCACAATGGTTTTTGTCAGAGAGTTGAAGGCTATGGCAAAGCAACGTGGTCTACATGGATATTCTCGAATGAGAAAAACTGAATTGATTACCTTACTCGGTTTGGAATACAACAAACCCCTGACTGTTAGAGAACTCAAAGTTCGAGCGAGAAACAGTGGGCTGAGAGGTAATTCTCGAATGAGAAAAGCTGAATTGATCGCTTTACTAGATAATAATCAACCTAATGATGTTGATAATAAACAATTAATATTTGTACCCACATCCGCCGGCGTTGGTAAATATCTAAGAGGTTGGAAGGTGGATATTAATTCCAACATGGATGTTAACGATATTAAGCCCATCATATCGAGTAAAATTAACGAGAAATTAGATGATTTACATAGTATAAAATACCAGCTGACGATTAAAATGTTATTGAGTAAAAGTAACGCAGACGATAGCACCAAATATATCGAACCATATTTCCGTAGCATTCAAGAAGTTATAACCGAATCCGATACTATAAACGCATCATTAGATACATCAATTCAGAAGATACAGGAAACTTTAGAATGCTGGACTAATAGAGGTTCGGGTTGGGGTGTGGATAAAATCGATAGTTTATATTTAGATATAGCAAATTATATGCCCTTCAAAGGTGGATCTTATATAGATTTACCCCCGTATTATAAGAAGAAAAAAGCCATAATTAACGTAAAAAATAAATCCGATGACTGTTTAAGAATGATGATAAGATCTGCATTGTTCCCCGTAGATTCTAAAATTGCAAATAGACCTTCTAGCTATTCCCAAACGATGGACTCAACTTCGATGGTATAGACGAACCTACACCAATATCACAAATTGATAAGGTGGAAAAGCAAAATAATTTAGCTATAAATGTTTTTGGACATTCTAAAGGAATTGTTGTACACAGGATAAGCTCCGCTCCAGAACATATTCCCAGAATCAATTCATTTCTGATCGAAAAAGATGGAAAATATCATTATACGTGGATAAAGAGTTTAAACAGGCTATTATACGATCAAACAAAACATGCTAGAAATAAATATTTCTGCGAAAAATGCCTACATGGGTACAGCAGACAAGATCTATTAGAAGCGCATAAAGAAGACAGTAGAGGTGTTGGACAGACCACTATCAGGATCGATATGCCTAAAGAGGGAAAAAATATATTAAAATTTGAACATTATTGTAATCAAATGCCAGTACCATACGTAATTTACGCCGACTTTGAAGCGCTTATCAAACCCATAGAAAATACCAACCATAGCAATCAAGATAGTAGTTTTACATACAAAACTCAAGAACATATTCCTTGTGGGTTTGGATATATAGTTGTAAGGTATGATGGGAAAACAAACACTCCCGTGATTTACAGAGGTCCCAATGCAGCGGGAAAGTTTCTAGAATATCTACGAAATGAAGAGAGAATAATCAGGGAAAAATTATCGTGTAAGAAACCCATGTGTATGACGAGGGATGATTGGAGGGCCCATAAGAAGTCAACGAGTTGTCATGTTTGTAATAAACCAATGGATGGGAATTCCGTAAGAGGTCATTGCCACGTCACGGGTAATTATCGGGGATCCGCTCATAACGAGTGTAACTTGAAACTAAAAATGAATTCTCAAACAATACCCATCCCTGTTGTGTTTCACAACCTTCGGGGATACGATTCACATCTCATTATGCAAGCTCAAAGACCGACGGCGGTTTAACGTGCATTCCTAATAATATCATGGTTAACATTTATACTAAGTTATCTTATAATAATTAGATCTACATCAAGTGCTTTTATGAGTTATCATGGTGTAATATTTATACACCATTTCATATAATTATAGTTTAGCAAGTAATAATTATCATCAGGTAAAATGCATATATAAAATATCAGTAGTTTCAGTTACAGCTTTTTAGATGGTTGCTAGACTAAGGTATCAAGATCCCATCTCCCAGACAAAGGATATTTATTTAAGTATATCTGTCATCACCTACCGGGGTATATTAGAATAACATTACTTCAATTAAGACTCATTAAGGATTAGCCCCGTACAAGCTCGTCTATAGTGCATTAAGGATTAGCCCCCATACAAGCTCGTCTATAGGGCATTAAGGATTAGCCCCACACAAGCTCATCTATAGTGACACCCTAATCTCTTTCAAGCATCCAGTAAATATGTCAACAAGATTAGTGCCAGTCCAACAGGATTAACAGGATTTAGTATTCCCCTCTGTTCAGCCATCCATTTAGCATAGGACACAACCAATCGTGTATCAACCAATCACATTCCTTTCTATTGTTCAAACTTTCATTAAATACATACTGTAGCCAAGTTCTAGCAGAGAAGGGGTTTGACTCTCTTACCAAGCAGACCTCTCTCCCACAGCCCAGAGTGTGTACCGACTCTCTGTGGCACCCTCTGTTATTATCTAAGTATAAATTGTAAATTGTTAATTGTTCTTGTAAATAAAATTGTGATTAGTCTCCTGTGGCTCTGGCTCTTTGCTGACTAATTCCCCAAGAAAACCAGCACGTCATTTGGAAGGTATTGTTCACCTAGAACAGTTCCATGATAATTTGGCGGAGAATCATCGTTTTCGGAACCACGGAGTCCAGGAACTACCTACAACCAGCTACAAGAACCCATTGGAGGACATGTCCAACCGTGATCATCTGATGGAATAACAAGCAAGCTGCATCTACCTCTGACCTCAACACTGGATTAAAGACAACCAACTCCTGCAAAGACACCAACAACAAAAGAAAAAGTCTTCAAATATTGTAAGTACTACATTGTTGATTACTTGTCTTTCTTTAATTTAGTACGGTACATACTAATAGGTGTCATGGCAAATATGGAGTCTGGTATGGAAAGTAACTTTGAAAGTGAAATTCCAACAGTGTCTTTAGTTACGCCCCTTGCCAAAAGTGTAATTCAGGCAAAATTTGGCACAAAAACAACAAATTGTTTAGTAGATACAGGGGCATCCATTTGTTGTATTTCGTCTGCTTTTCTGAGCACAGCTTTTGAAAACCTTACTCTTGGAAACTCACCCTTTCCACAGGTTAAAGGTGTTGGCGGCGAATTGCATAAAGTGTTAGGTTCAGTTGTGTTAGATTTTGTCATTGAGGATCAGGAATTTTCTCAAAGATTCTATGTTCTGCCTACACTACCAGAAGCAGTGATACTAGGTGAAAACTTCCTTGATGACAATGATGCAGTCTTAGATTATAGCTGTCATTCCTTGATACTTAACAACAGCACCTCAGATAGGCAATATATCAATTTCATAGCCAATTCAGTGCAAGAGATTAGTGGATTAGCAAAAACAATAGATCAGATTTACATCCCCCCTCAGAGTGAAATTCATTTCAAGGTTAGACTATCAGAGGTCAAAGAGGATTCCCTCATCCTGATTGAACCCATTGCTTCCCTCACTGCTCATTCTGAAGTAGCAGGTGGTAGAACTCTTTCCAAAGTGAAAAGCAAAACTGCTACCTTTAGGCTTATGAATCCCTCCCAAGAAGAAAAAGTTCTTGACAAGGGTACAGTTGTAGGCAAATTTAGTTACATTGACAAAGACTCTGTTTTTGAAATCGGCTCTGACCAACCATTCATCAGTACCGTTAACACCGACAATGAGAAGAGAGACAATGACACCAGGGATTATGTTAAAATTGCACAAGAATTAGGATTTGATTTGACCAATACACAACTGACTCCAGACCAACGACACAGACTACTTAGATTCTTGGGACAAAATAGAGACATGTTTTCAACGAGTCTTGCAGATTTAGGAAAGACTGACATGCACCAGCATATCATTGACACTGGCGACCACCCACCCGTTAAGTGTAGACCATATCGCCAATCCCCTCATCTCCAAAAAGTCACTGAAGAGCTTATAGATGATTTCCTGAAGTATGATTTGATCGAGGAGTCTACTTCTATGTATTCAGCTCCCATTATCCTAGTCAAGAAACGTGATAGCTCATTTAGATTTGTTTGTGACTACAGAAAGTTGAATTCTGTCACTTTACCAATGTCATGGCCTCTTCCAGTTTTTGATGATGTTGTTGATAACATAGCCAATGCACAAGCTAAGATCTTCTCAACTTTAGACCTTGCTAATGGCTTCTTCCAAGTGCCATTACATGAAGATTCAAAGCATAAAACTGCTTTCGTCACCCATCAAGGCCTTTATCAATTCAAACGTTTGCCCCAAGGTTTGACAAATTCTCCACTTTGTTTTCAACAGCTCATGAGCAAAGTGCTAAGAAAATTGCTTTTTAAGGTTGCGTTGATCTACATTGATGATTTGATAATTTACAGCAAAAACTTTGAAGAGCATCTCCAACATTTGGAGAAAGTATTTTACTATCTGAAACAGGCAAAATTGACACTAAAGCCATCCAAATGCAATTTTGCAACGGACAAAGTTTCTTTTCTGGGTCATGTTTTATCATGTGGAGGTGTTCAAGTTGATGACAAAAAGATTGAAGCAATTAGAACCTTTCCAGTGCCCAAATCACAAAAGCAGATCCGCTCCTTCTTAGGTCTCACGAACTTCTACAGGAAGTATGTGAAAAATTACGCTCACATAGCGCTTCCACTGAATGTCTTGCTAAAAAAGCATTCAGAGTCAGAAGTAGGAAAGAAACCAAAGTTCCAATGGTCACTTGAGTGTGATCAGGCATTCAACACCCTCAAACATGCTATGAGTAATACACCTGTTCTGGCTTATCCAAATTTTGACAAAGAATTTCTTCTCGCAACTGATGCCAGCGATATGAGCATAGGTTTTGTTTTGAGTCAAAAAGACGAGAAAAATAATGAACATCCAATAGCTTTTGGTGGTAGAGCTCTTAATGGCAGCGAAAAGAACTGGAGCATTACAGAAAAAGAAGGCTTAGCTCTAGTTGAAGCCATTAGATCCTTTCGTCCATACCTTGCAAATTCCAAATTCACAGTCTACACTGATCATATAGCATTGAAATGGCTGAAATCAATCAAGGATGCCACAGGTAGGTTAGGGCGATGGTCTTTGGAACTTTCTACCTACACTTTTGACATTGTTCACCGCAGCGGCAAAGCCAATGGGAATGCCGATGCTCTCTCACGTAGGGAATATGAGGAAAATATTAACTGTAATGATCAGACAGAAGAAGATGCTGAGAAAACAGTCTTCTCAGTAACTTCAACTCAGCAAAGCAAATCAACTAGCAGTACCACAATCTTGCCAAACACCCATTCATCCACACAAGTCACACAGACAACTCAGACTGAAAATATTTGCACACCTATTGTCAATCACTTAGAATCAGACACACAGACAACACATTGGTCAGTCACCTTTGAATATGAAGAGGATTATCAGTCAGTACCAGTTAATGTTGTCGCAGCATTACATGCTACAAATGCTGATGTTACCCAAGACGCATTGGTTGAAGTAAGTGTAAAAGAACATCCAAATTTACGTCACCTACAAAGGATTTGTCCAGATTTCATCCAAATCTTTGACTACAAAGAGGATGATGTCCTTCCACAAAATGAAAAGGATCGTCAAAAGATTCTTATCGAAGCCAATACTTTTGAAATTGATGAAGGCATCCTATACAGATTCGTTCCACAAAGACAGAAAGGCCATGCAGACAAGTTCATTAAACAGCTGGCAGTCCCAAGAACCCTCAGAAATCAAGTCCTGCAATCCTATCATGACTCAGAGTTTGGCGGTTGCCACCATGGGAAAGAAAGGATGCACAACACCATGAGACCTAAGTACTACTGGCCCAAAATGTACAGCGATATTGCCACTTATGTCCAGACATGTGAGGTATGTCAACAGACCAAGAGGCACTACCATGGCAAGAAGGCACCACTTCGTCCACTACCTGTAGAAGAGGTCTTCACCCGATGGCACGTTGACATTCTCGGTCCCCTGCCAACAACACCAGATAAGTACAAGTACATTTTGGTTATCACAGATGCATCATCTAGATGGTGTGAAGCTTTTCCACTTCGGACCCAAGAAGCCAAAGAAGTAGCAGATGTTCTCGTCAGAGAAATATTTTGTCGGTATGGCGCACCACGGACCTTAATTTCAGACAGAGGTCAGAACTTCATGTCCAAACTTATCAAAGCAATTTGTGAACTTTTGGCAATTAAATTTACCCATACCAGCCCATACCATCCTCAAACAAACAGCTGTGTAGAAAGGCTCAATTCCTATATCAATCAGTCACTAAGAGCCTATTGTAACAAGTCTCAAAATGATTGGCCCCGTTTCATTCCTGGCATCATGATGGCCTATCGGATGGCTCCAAATTCATCAACTCAAAAATCCCCATATGTTATGCTTTTCGGCCGAGAAATGAGAGCTCCACAAGATGTAGCATTAATTCCAAAAGAAAATTTAGGCCACAATAACAAAAGTTATCTTTCCAATTTGCTTGAGGAGCTTGAAATCACTAGAACAATCGCAGCTGAAAACACTGCTCGGGCTAAGGAGGTGTATTCAGAACAATATAATAGAAAGTCTAAAGAACCAGAATTCGCCCCAGGTCAAAGAGTTTGGCTTTACTGTCAAAAAGTTGAAAAAGGCCTTTCCAACAAATTAACCAAAAAGTGGTATGGTAGCTATTATATCGTCCATACAGGTCCAAATTATACCTACAAACTACGCCGAAGTTCTGACGACAAAATACACAAACCACTGGTCCATGCCAACCGTCTGAAGCCATATTTTGATCCTGCTGATCGTCCACAGTATCCTCCAGAACCATACCTCAATAACCCCAGTGACATAGATTCAGGAGTCATGGATGACAACGAGGAACCAGTCAATGATACTCAGTTTGACAGCAACAATTCCCCATCAACAAGTTCAACTTACCAGGCTACTGATCAATCACCTCCACAACAGAAAGGTAAGAAGGTCAATTCCAAAACAAAGGCAGGTACTTCCAGCAACAAGAGTCCGAAGCAAAAGACCCCAACAAAGAAGAAAAACCCTGCTTCAACTTCAAGTACAACAGAAAAACCTACCCGTCCCACGGCAACAATGAAGAAAAATCATGCCACACCAGGTCCTAGTGCTCCAACCAAGGTAAATGAAAAGGTAAACAAAGGGAAAAGGGGAGTGAATAGTAAGCATCACCAGCCCAAATCCAGAAAACAACCCGACGACAGCCAGGTACAACCTCCAAGTCCAACATCAGGTAATCAAACCAAGGATATCCCTCAAGTCTTCAATCCAGAGGACATCCACTCAATTGTTAGTTCCAAGAGAGCAAATGGCAAAATGTACTACAGAGTAAAATGGAAGGATCCAGAAAGAGGAAACACATGGGAGTATGGCAGCAGCATTCCAGACTCCATTCGGAGAGAATTTCACCTCAAAAGAAGTATGTCAGGAAAACGACGAAAACGTCCACTGAAGAATCATAAGTTTTTCGACCAAAAGGAATCAGCACAAGACAATAAATCAGTCAATGTTCTGTCCAACATTTTTTCCCAAACACCTACGAAGAGTAGAACATATAATAGAAAGAGTTCTGGGCATTGAAATTATTCAAGGAGACTGCTATGTCAAGGTCTCATATAAAGAACATCCTGATACTGTCCACATGCCATTTTGAAAATGTTCCTCCCCACCTCATACAGCGCTACCTTGATGATAGCTGGAACGATCTCCGTAATTGGTCCCGTCTAGAAGATAATCCTCCATATGATCCAGAGGAAGCACCAATTTATAAATCCAAAAGGGTTATTTTTCCACATAAAGACTTTGGAAACATCAACACCTTTAACTACCGTATTTTAGACAGTAGTCCCCATGGACCATACCAGGATCTACTCCCCATATATACCGATTGCTGCCAATTGAACATATTCTTGATCAAAATACAAAATCTCCTGAATAAACGGTGCAAATCATGATACAGCTTATAGCTGTATCTTGTTATGTTTTCTTGTGTCCAGTCCTTTCACTATGGGTCGCCAGTTGAGAACAAATAGCATCAGCCTGATCATCTGAGTTATTTGTATCACAGCAAATTTTGAGCATTGACCTGATCAACCAATCTCAAAAGCGAAGTGAAATGACACAAAGCAAACCATACTGCGAATTGAAACCCAAACCGCACCGAAGCGAAGCAAACCATACTGCGAATCGAAACCCAAACCGCACCGAAGCGAAGCAAACCATACTGTGAATCGAAATCCAAACCGCACCGAAGCGAAGCAAACCGTACTGCGAATCGAAACCCAAACCGCACCGAAGCGAAGCAAACCATACTGCGAATCGAACCCAAACCGCACCGAAGCGAAGCAAACCGTACTGCGAATTGAAACCCAAACCGCACCGAAGCGAAGCAAACCGTACTGCGAATCGAAACCCAAACCGTACCGAAGCGAAGCAAACCATACTACGAATCGAACCCAAACCATACCGAAGCGAACCTAAACCGTACCGAAGTGAAATGGCACAAACCAAACAATACTGGGAATCGAACCCAAACCGTACCGAAGCGAACCCAAACCGTACCGAAGCAAAATAAACCAAACCATATCGCATTGAACCGAAGGAAAATCAAAGCGAAACAAACCAATCTCAAATAAAGAAAACTTAACAACCGAAATGAACCAAAACAAAGAAAAGGCAAACCAAATAGTTACGAAAACTAACAATGATATACACCTTTTGTATACCGTATTAATGTAACAAATCAATGCACTTGTTATATGCACATGCACATATATGTATATATAATGCGTCTAATGATTGTATCCAAAAATAGAAGGATATTACTATTTTTCTCATGATATACTTTTGTAATTTGCCGCCAATACATTCTTCCTGGCCATGACACCGTTTGGTAATAATTATGTACTGATCTTTTACATCATAATTATCATATTTGTTTTATTTTCTAGTTAATACAGACAAACTGAGGAAGTATTTATATATGACATATTATTTGAACATGCTAACTCTCTTTTCTTTGTTTCCATGTAAAACCTCCATGGACACAGCCTACTATCTTGCAACCCCAATCCAGGATGTGGAACTCAAGGCCTCCTACATCACCCATAAAACCACCAGTACAGAGTGCCAAGACAAGCCAGCTCCACATCCAGATTCCCTGATGACAGCATTTTTATATCATGTTTCCTTATATCAAAGAGACGCTATAATAATTGTTATTTACTATACTACCAGTTTAACTTAATACATTGTCCATCTAAGCCATAACTATTTTAATTTTTACACGTTTGGGGTCCAAACTTTTTCAGACGGAGGGGAAGTTATCATGGTTAACATTTATACTAAGTTATCTTATAATAATTAGATCTACATCAAGTGCTTTTATGAGTTATCATGGTGTAATATTTATACACCATTTCATATAATTATAGTTTAGCAAGTAATAATTATCATCAGGTAAAATGCATATATAAAATATCAGTAGTTTCAGTTACAGCTTTTTAGATGGTTGCTAGACTAAGGTATCAAGATCCCATCTCCCAGACAAAGGATATTTATTTAAGTATATCTGTCATCACCTACCGGGGTATATTAGAATAACATTACTTCAATTAAGACTCATTAAGGATTAGCCCCGTACAAGCTCGTCTATAGTGCATTAAGGATTAGCCCCCATACAAGCTCGTCTATAGGGCATTAAGGATTAGCCCCGCACAAGCTCATCTATAGTGACACCCTAATCTCTTTCAAGCATCCAGTAAATATGTCAACAAGATTAGTGCCAGTCCAACAGGATTAACAGGATTTAGTATTCCCCTCTGTTCAGCCATCCATTTAGCATAGGACACAACCAATCGTGTATCAACCAATCACATTCCTTTCTATTGTTCAAACTTTCATTAAATACATACTGTAGCCAAGTTCTAGCAGAGAAGGGGTTTGACTCTCTTACCAAGCAGACCTCTCTCCCACAGCCCAGAGTGTGTACCGACTCTCTGTGGCACCCTCTGTTATTATCTAAGTATAAATTGTAAATTGTTAATTGTTCTTGTAAATAAAATTGTGATTAGTCTCCTGTGGCTCTGGCTCTTTGCTGACTAATTCCCCAAGAAAACCAGCACGTCATTTGGAAGGTATTGTTCACCTAGAACAGTTCCATGATAATAATATGGAAAACTACATATCATTCTCATTGACTAAATCTATACATTATAGGGACAAGGATGGGAAATCTAGAATAAAGCAAATTAATGGGCTTAGATTCATAGACTCCGTACAGTTTCTGTTATCTTCCCTGGACAATTTAGCTAATGCGAACAATCCAGATGACTTTGCGATAACAAATCAATATACCGATAAGATAACTCGTCATTTGTTGCCGAGAAAAGGTGTATATCCTTACGAATATATGGATGATTGGTCTAGATTCGAAGAAACTGAATTACCACCCCTTGAATCATTCTATAGTAACTTAACAGAATCTAAAATAACAGATGCCGATTATGAACACGCTCTGACTGTCTGGGATAAATTAGGTTGTAAGAATTAAGGTGATTATCACGATCTGTACTTAGATCTGTATTTAGAAAGACATGTTTAAAACAATACGGCTTGGACCCAGCATGGTACTATTCCAGTCCCGGACTATCGTGGGATGCATTGTTGAAGAAGACCGGCGTAGAACTAAAACTACTCACAGATTACGATATGCACTTGTTTATTGAGAAAGGATTAAGAGGGGGTATATCGATGGCAGAGAAAAGGTATTCTAAGGCTAATAATAAATTAGTGGAAGGATACGATCCGAGTAAACCCGACACACATATATTATATCTCGACGCTAACAATTTGTACGGATGGGCTATGAGTCAACCTTTACCCACGGGTGGTTTTGAATGGGTCGATGATGTCAATGTTAATAATATCCATAATAATGATTTGAATAAAGGGTACATACTAGAAGTTGACCTGGAATACCCAAGTTCATTACATAAAGATCATAACAGTTATCTGCTAGCTCCCGAAAGATTAATGGTTAATAAAGATTGGATGTCAGAATATCAATGCTCCTTGATGGGTAATAGTAGGTTAGCTAACGTAGAAAAACTCGTACCAAATTTGATGGATAAGACAAAATATATAGTTCACTACAGAAATCTCCAGTTATATCTATCATTACGTATGAAATTAAAGAAAATACACAGAGTTCTAAAGTTAGATCAAAGCCCTTGGATGGAGCCCTATATAAGGCTGAACACAGATTTAAAGGGGCACTGATCTAACGCCATTCCCCGGACTGGTTGTTGCTTTTGTTATTGTTTTTTCCCCCGTGAGTACCCGGATGATATGCAACGCAACTGAGCGTGACCAGAGACTGGGCTACCGTCTGCAAGGACAGCTAAATAAACTTGGAGGCAATATTTGTTTTACGCATTTTTGCATAAACACTGATTGGTTAACTGTGATCTATAAAGATTCGAGAAAGGGCGCATGTTAAAAAATTTCTTCAGCCTAAACAAACAGACAAAAAGAACGGCGGAGCTCATCGGAAGTCATCACTTGGAAAAAACCCAGATGGTTATAGTTTAATACTAAAAAAAAGTATCCATGCAGTGAAAGCATTTTCGGATTTCGGATTGTGTAATACGATTACTACTCCCTTGTTGTCATACACGTTTTCTCGTATAACCCTACACTTGTGTATTTGTCGTCATTCACTTGATGCTCAGTTAATGAATTTATTACAGGTACAATTAGTGGTAGCACCACTTAGATTGCCTGACAAAGGTTCTCATTTGGCATTCAATCTAAATCCAGGTTTGAAGTGAGGTTATGTAATATGCACGTGGCAGCCCAGCAAGAGATGAATGATCAGTTGATTTACTTTTTTTTGTAAATCAACGGATCGTTCCTAGTCATCAAAGGATTAACAGAAAATACGTTGATTGATTAATCACTGTTATCTTGCACAGTGGATATGTCAAAAGTGAGTGTTTACATGTCTAGGTTTACTAAAACAAAGGGAATACACTCATATCATGGCGTGAAGTGCCGATGTAAAAACAACATACAATTTGTTCAAAGGGTTAACTGATAATGCGTTGATTGGTTGCTCATTGTTATCAAACTCAATGGATTTTTTAGGAACCGTCCACGTAATGAAAATAGTTGTCACGTGGCCTTTCTCAGCCGACCCTTGAGACTTGACACCCGAAACGATATATATCTTTTAGAATATTTGATAGTTACAGAGACACGTGACATCGAATAAGTTATTTTGTATAGCTGCAGACGAGTGGGATATTATTCCTTTGTGTGGATATTCACGGATACATTCCTCGAATAAGGAAGCTGCCTATTTATACACATAAATTTGGTAAGTTGTAATTATGGTATTTGCATTTTGTTTTCCTTCATTTGAACCGATTCGTTCTTGTTTTTCTACGTCTTGGTTGGGAAATTCTTCAATGCGCGATAGACGTTGTTTTCACAGGTCATTTCCTTTGTAAGCATGTATAGATTACCGTCAATTTGTAAAATGTGATTCTCTCAGGCAATTTTTAAAATGTGTAAATATTTCAGTCATTTTGACTAAAAAATCTGTCCAGATTGATTAAGACGATCAAAAGGGCCTACAAACATCACAACAGATTATTATGTAGGATTAGAAGCCAAACAACATAGAAATGTACTTTCAACGTAACATTTTCAGTCTCTTGGTGATGACATTAAACATCAAAATGTTTGGAATTCATTATCATAATAATACAGATGGAAATGTTTTTCAGTCACTTTGTGAAATAACTGAATATTTAGACGTTTAATAAATATGTTACACATTTTGACAGTAAAAAAATATACACACTATAAAAAAAGCAATGCTCAGGTGAAATATTTACTTTGTGTTGCAAGTCAAAATAGTGTAAACGAAAATCGCAAAATTACCAAGCAAGTGACTTATCAAAACTTCGTCACGATTACCGATGCTACCCACAAAGATGCCTACATTTCCTTATTATCTCGAAAACTGTATTTCATTTTGTTGATCAATGTGACCATACGCTCTTATTACTACCGGTATCCATAAAAGTGACTAATGCGCTTACGAATTCCGGGTACTCACTGGGAAAAAACAATAACAAAGGCAACAACCAGTCCCGGGGAATTGCGTTAGATCAGTGCCCCTTTAAGAAAGATAGCTACCAGCGATTTCGAAAAGAATCTTATATAAGCTCATGAATAACTCAGTATTTGGTAAAACTACCGTATATGACCGCGGATAAGCCGACCCTGTAGATAAGCCGAGGTGCTAACTTGACCATTGAAATACGAGAGAAAATGATATGACCCGCAGATAAGCCGAACCAGGAATTGAAAGGCAAAAAACACTGCGAAGTCATATGCCGGTACTCGCAGATATTCAAAAATATAAGATGAAAAACGTTTTAATTACATAGAAAAAGTCACTATTATTTCTAATAAAGATTTAACAAACCAGTCATCCACTTTCATAATGTGGGAAGCTGTTTCTTTTGTTGTTTTTTTATCTCTTAATGATCGTTATATGTTGCCATCAACAACGAAGCGCCATTTTGTGAATCGGTGTATATAGAATTATGAACCCGTGAGAAAATATATCAGCTAGAGCGAAGCATCGTAAGCATGGCGTTTTCGTTTCAAACTCATGATGAAAATGTCAGTCAGTAAAAATTTACCAACTTTTATAACCCCCTTTACACCACTATTGTATGTTAATCCAATTGAATTAAATAAACTATCATACTATGAACACATTAAATGACCATCACTTACTTACAGGCTTCTCCAGTTTATTAAACTAATCTCTCGAAAACAAAGGAATTAAGTCCCTACTCCCAACACGATCGCTAAGCACCCACAACTTGAAAATGTTTGTGTAAACAACATGACAATACCAATCGGCCCGTTATTATCAATGCTCATTTCCTTGTGTACCGTGTTGCTTTTTAAACAAGAAGAAGCAATCACAGTGGTCACCGTTTGAGACGTCACAGGAAATAGCTGATCACATGTTTTTGCAAACGGAATAACTCGCCGATACAGTTGTTTATTTGCCTCTTTCAATAAAGGTAGACACTTGTTCACTATCAATTTATGAACTTTGCAAAACGTACGTAATAGCTATTGGCGATTTCATCTGGGGATTATATATTATAGCTGTGAATTACATGTATTGTTACATGTGAAGATTGTGGAGTTTACAAAGAACGATAAACTTTGAACATTCAATTGAAAACTTATTATCGGAAGTAGTAACATGCATAACATTTTGTTAATAATGACAACATTGGTGTATAATAATAACTTTATTGATAATTTATAACAATAATGGCTCTGGTCGTGGCAACTTCCAAACTTTTGGGAAGTTGTGATCTATCGGACCGTCATTCAGGCGATGTTTCTGACAGATCACGATCTGAAAAATACTATCATGAAAGTGTATCCCGTGGATAAGCCGACCCCTTTCCACAGAATCTTTTTTCTGGTCCTCAAAATTCGGCTTATACGCGGTCATATACGGTATGGAGAATCTAAGGAAGCGTGTTGATGTTAAATTAGTCAGATCTAATGAGGAAGAAAGACTGAGGAAACTTATAGTCAGTCCGCCTTTTAACAGAAGCAAGATATTTGATTACGACTTAGCCACGTTGCATATGCAGAAGAGTAATATAAAATTCAACAGACCGGTGTACGTCGGTATGAGTATTCTCAGCTTGTCAAAACACTTAATGTATGACTTTTATTACAACGAACTTAAGAAGCAATACGGCAATAGATGCGAGGTGTTATATACCGACACAGATTCTTTGTTGATGGAAATACAAACCAAGGATGTGTATAAAGATATGGCAGAAAAAATAGATATGTACGACACGAGCGATTACCCAAAAGATAATCCACTGCACAGCGTAGTAAATAAAAAGGTATTAGGTAAGATGAAGGATGAATGTGCTGGGACCCCTATAGTGGAGTATGTAGGATTAAGACCTAAGGTGTATTCTATAAAAAAGTCTGATAATGGAGAGATAAGAAAAGCTAAGGGCGTTAAGAAGTATGTGGTAAAAAAGCATATCAAACACGAACAGTATAAAGAATCATTATTTAACGGTAGAACGTTCAAACACGAGATGAACTCTTTAAGACGTTACAATCATAGGATATATGGATTAAGAATGAACAAGACATCATTATCCCCCTTAGATACACAGAGATGGATTGATAAGGATGGTGTAACTACCTATGCTTATGGTTATGGTGGTAATACCGTACCGTCGGGAACTATGAACAACTCTTCTCGCACAAATGCCCTACACGGTCCATCTTGAAGATAATAAAGAATAGGCTCTCCTTCTTTCGTAACCAATCGACTAATGTTATACGTCTTAAGGGACCATATGGGATCGGTTGTGCGACGTAGGCCTCCCTCGAGTTCACCGGGCTGGTATAAATATCTTACCCTTACTCTATCCGGAAGTTTCCGTTCTTTGCCTCTCCTCGGTGCTGAAGATTCGGAAGTCACAGATTTCATTTTAATAGCATCGGATGGTTTCTCCACTATTAATCTCGTCACTTCATTATTCAGCGCTGATACAACGGCTGATAATCGTGTCACCCATTCGGTTGATCTCAATCGCTCGGATTTCATTTCGATCCCATACTGATAGCCAAACAAACGTTCCGCTAATGTCCTGTTAAATCTTTCAACGATAGCTTGACTGCGCTGGGCCTCTCTTTCACCACGCCTGATTTTGACATCGTTCTTTGTTAACAGTTTAGTTATCGATCCCATAAACTCGCGACCGGGATCTACTTGAAATAGCTTAGGCCATTTTAGCGGTCCACGTTTATATATGCGGCTCAGTGCATTAGCTACCTCTGTTGATTCTTTCGAGGTTAATGGCTCAGCCTCTTTGTATCGACTAGCCACATCCACTACTGTTAAAGCGTATTTATACGTTTTGCGTTTTACCTTATCGTGGGGAAGAAACAAGAGGACAGCCTGATGAACTTCATTTGTTGTAAATATATCAAATATAAATATATTTGCCACAACGCTTGTTTCTTTAACCAATCCTTGGCCACATCTTTAGATACCTTAGCCGCGGTGGCTAATTTTTTTATTGCTATTATACCTTTCCAATATCCTCGTGGGCTATAGTAAATTTTATTCATTATTAATTAATACTGATATTTCTTTTAAAACGACTTTCGTTGAATCACATCATCATTTTTATACTAATAGAAGCATTGATTGACTCCAGGTGGTGGTGAGCTAGAGCCAATTTAACTTAATCTCATGACTATCGTTGAATCGCATAGTCATTTACACATAAAAAATGCCACCTGTAGTAGCGGTATAGGTATATAAATCCAGCTCCAGTGGGGTTTCGGCAGAACCATCATTACCTATACTACTGCAGTGGAGTTGCGGCAGAACCCCCATTACCTATACTACTATACTTAATCTTGGTCTCGTTGCTATGTGGCTGAAATAGTGCCAATGCGGCGTTTAATTTTAACTCACTCACTCACTGTTTTAATTATACTACTTTGTGTTAAGAAATATGAACGTTGTTACAATGTATGCATATTTGAAACTGCGACGTTATCAGTGTGCCGCTCAGCGATATACATACAAAGCCAGCCCGCAGCAAAGCACCATGAAGGTAAATCGTTAGTAAAATGTTAAAAAAAATAAGACTTATTAACACACAAAATCGGGAAATTGCATTCACAACACGGTCACAAAGTACACAGTTGTTCATGAGGACAAAATCACTTTCTCCGCCAACGTCACCCCCAAACGACAACACGGACTAGGCTACAGTCTCCAATCTCTTGTCACTCTCAGTTGCGTCAGTCAGCTAATCGACTCACTACGTATATGAGCCTAATGCGTCCAAGCGGGCAGTGTCAAAGCACGTTAAGACGAGAGTCTAAGTAATATGTCATGGTTTTTGCTTCAATCAGAAAATGTGTGCCCCACTCCTCCACCCTACCACCTCCCGCGCCCTCACCCACAACACCACCAACACACACACCCACCAAAAAACAAACAGAAAAAACAAAACAATCCCCCAAAGAGAAACAACAACAAAAACAACAAAGAATTAAACAGGGGGAAATAAAGATAAAGCTTAGATCTAGAAAAATTATATAAATGAAAATGTTATAGTCAGACCATACATCGAAATGCATGCATGTTTTGTTTACGTTTGTCCAAGATATTCCTACGCAAAACGACAGTTTTCACTCTCTGTTTTACCGTACTGTTTTGAGCGTAGTACTATATTAACAATCTATATACTTAATTAATCTTTTTTAGCATGTGTGCTATGTTATAAATGAACAGAAACACTATTGATGATATGGACTATATCTCTTGACGTCACATGCATGCAGAGGAAGTCGAGGCGTGATAGGGCGAATGTTTTGATCTGTCACACTTACTATGGCTGAGTGAGATAGAAGTCTGTTTTAAATTGAGGACAGTCCACACACACATCCTGGCTTACTTTGTGTAGGGGGTACATGTCTGTTGAGTATGGGGAACTGTCTGAAATCACCGAATACAGACGACATATCTTTATTACGAGGAAGTGATAGTCAAGATGGCTCTGACCCAGGCCTTGGTCCCCCACCACCTTACCAGGTTAGTAGGCCCTAGTCCTCACAGATAGTTATTTGTTTTATCAACATTGAACTGAATTCACCGTTAGATACTTTTTCGATCTTATTTCTTATTGTTTTGTAAACGTATTTGAATTGGCGTCATCAATTATTATTTGGACTCATGTGATGTCACTGTTTCATTTAGTTGCTAGTTCCTTCTTTGTGTTGAAAGTGGGTTATTTAGCCTAGTATTGTAGAGTATAGTCATCTGCACAGACTGGACAACTACCAGCTGATTGCTTCTCGGCTCTTCATAAATGTGGAAGTGAATTAAAGGATTTATCAACATACGTTTTTTAAATTATTATTGGTTTGTCATTTCAGGCTTGTCTACTGAGCACTGAGCAGGATACAACTTGAAACTAAAAATAGATTTGTAGTGTTTACATCTGATGGTTGATAAATGTATCTCTCTTGGACTCAATGATGATATTTTCCATGTGTTAGCTAAAACAGTGGGGATAACTGCAGATCAGAGTATGATTCATGGTCATATGACAATAGAGGTATCATTCCCCTAGCAGCATGTAACCAAAATAGTTTCAACATATGTTGAATACGCTGACTAGAGTCAGTTCTCCGAATATCATACACTTTTGGTCGCCAGTCTCAACCACCAAGCTTTGTATGCAGATACTGTGTCATGGGGCATACCAGACGAAAGATTGTCCAATCATCTTGCCACCCCGTTAAACCGGTTGTACATTTCGATTTCCGTTTTGACCACACGTTCAGTCAAAGGAGGCTAATAACGATCACTTAAATTCGTACAGTGTGACTGTAATATCGTACGCAATTTCTTCTAATATCGTACATGTATTTTAATTCCGTACAGCACTTGAAAGGTACTGCCGTAGCTGTTATTTCTTATGAAATTTTTTATTTATTGGTTGAATCAAAATTCGAATTATCGCACGAAAGGAAATGCATAGGTTCAAAAACTATATAAATATGTAGATCCAGATCCCATTATTATTAATCATTAGTAGAATTTATTAATGAATTACGAATGTTGTCATTTTTAAAGCTAATTTTACAAATAAGTAAAAATCATAGTTTGTAATAAATAATGCAGAAGTCTATAAATTTGTAATTATTCTTCTAAACATGAACAGAGCACAAACATTGTTCAGTTACAACGTCTGTTAAAAATGGCGGAACCAGTCAGGAAAACAATATAGTATTATACTGAATAGTGTATCAATGCAAAGAGCCAATCATATTAAACTTGGTATTATGATCTGATAAACCGGTAAGTGAGGCCA
Organism: Haliotis cracherodii; assembly: GCF_022045235.1. Classification (NCBI taxonomy): domain Eukaryota; kingdom Metazoa; phylum Mollusca; class Gastropoda; order Lepetellida; family Haliotidae; genus Haliotis; species Haliotis cracherodii. Next base: position 50,317,188 of record NW_027266297.1, on the reverse strand, counting down.
CCTGTCAGGAACTACATTTGCCCCACACATCGATACAATGTCTATCTAAACAATAGATTATTGACTGACGTTCATAATATAATACGTTTGAATAGGGGTTTCCCGCTGTGTTAATTTGTGTTTCAAACTTGACTGCATGCAAATAAGTTGGCTCAGTGTGACGAATGGGACGGTTCGCTCAAAACTTGTATTGCAATTTCGAAAGTTTCTTATTTGAATAAAAATGCGGCCTAAACTTCGGGTTAGGAGAAGGAAATTATTACCCTCTTGCGTTTCCATATACCATATGTTAGAACTAAGAAATATACAGATCTCGTCTATCTCTTTATAAGATAACTTTAGCGTTAGAAGCTGACTTTCCACCCTTTTGCAATTGCCGAGCTCACCTCGCTTCCATACACGCTTGTTTTTCTCTTTCTTGCTTTTCTTTCACGTCTCTTTTATCTGCCTTCATCTTAATGATTTCATCACTTGTTAGTACGCGGTGGGAGGTCAGCTTCCGGGGATTTGATTTTGAACTTTGTTCTTTAACTACAGGAGCAGGAAGGGAAAACTCAGACTTAATAGCATCCATTGCAACAGCTTCAGAGACTGTGGCTAGTTCCACAACTAAGTTGCCAGATTCGTCCAAAGAATAGGGGGTATCACCTGTCAACACAGATAACATGAAGTCAGTGGGAGACAGGAGAGATGCACCCTCTGGTAACACTGCTTCAGATGTAGAAGGAACCACTGATGTCCCAGCCATTGGTGTAGCTGAATTATCTGTATTCACCAGGGTGTCAGCTACAGGAATGTCAACAACCCCCACTTCTCTGGATGAATCAAATCTAACGTCAAAGGGTTTGCTGGAGGCAAATGCCTGATCTGGAATTGCTTTTCTATTTACGGGGAATATTTTACATTTGCAAAACCCACTACCCATTACGCCTTACCGTAGGCTTCCTTGAACAAACAGGACCATTGCCATTTAGTTACTAAGTTGTTCGGGCTTTGCACCATAAACTCACTACATACCCTGTTCCACTCCCTGCTTAATGGAACAAAGACTGACTTGTCCAGAGGACACAGCCACTGGGTTGTGTGAGGAGGAAAGGCTAAGATGGTTAAATCATTGGCCTTTGCCTTCTCAAGAAGCTCAAGCGTTTCGTGTGAACTTTGACTGTCCAGCACGATAAGTTGAGGCCTCTTTGGTCCACAGTGTTTGAGGAAGTGGTCTTCAAACCACCCTTCACCCAGAGTGTCCTCCATCCATGCACGACTCTGGTATGTATAGGCCGTGCCGGGCACTCCAACCGGAGTATTATATGCCTGTAGGCATTTTAGTGTCTTCCCCTTCACTGTGGCCATTTTTAACACCAACTGTCGCCAGCACTTTAGTTGGTTTGTGGGTCAGTGGAACACTCGTTTCGTCAATGTTCCATATATGATGGGGCTTATCTTGGAGCCCCAGATCCGTGACAATTTTTTTAAGTTCATCAAAATATTTGGTTGTCACAGAGGGGTTGAGCATTCTTGCTCTGACTGTGGACAAGGGAACGGGAGATCTTAAATGAATGTTGGGGTGATGCTTTAGAAATCGAGCAATCCAGCCTTTGCCAGGCACACCATTCTTGAATGGGGTCTTTAGTTTCAGCCTCTTGCTTATACGGGCAACTTTTAAGATAAGATGACGTCGGGTTATTCCAAAACCTGTCAGTGCAGCAGCCTTAATTCGGTCAGCAATTTCATCTTCAATTGCTGCCGTCAGCACTGATGAGCGCCCAAGACATGATCACTAATGGTCATGGCAGGTACTTTGTAATGTTTTGATGCTGACCTAAAAGACAGACCCTGCCCCGTAACAGCCGCAACGGCACACTCCAGGGCCTGCTTAGAGTACTGGCGTCTTTTCCCCATCTAAAAAATTAAACACAAAACTACCTTTATAAATTTTAATACTGCCCAATTTGAATCAAAACAGAATGAACAATTTGGAGCATATTGTCTTGATGAAGTCAATTTTTTTCGAAATATTCGAGAACACGTCTTGCCAAAAATGTGGCAGACACGGGGTCGTATATTTTTTTCCGATAGGCCAGAACACAACAAACAACGTTTGCCACTGCAGGCCCGCATTTGGGATGATCTTAGGTTTTCTGTAGCAAACCAATTATTATTTCAGCTTCATTTTCAAAATAAACATAATCCAGGGTTAGGGTGTTTAAAGTTGAACGTGCGACTGCAATCGCTATTTCATGTCTGCTTCCAAATATTTCACGGCGCTGAACAGATTTTGAAAGTGCCATTTTCTGCAAAGTTGACAGAAAACGTATAAACAGATGAATAATTGTAATTAAGACAGACATATCTTTGTTTTAGGTTAAAACGTATTCCTCATTTTTTATTAGCTACAGTATGAATACTACAGTTGTACCTCGCTGATACCGATTGTTTTACCGAGTTTGCTCATCAGTTATCAATACTCACACAGTCAACACTTATTAGATAGAGTTTTGGTGTTGACAAGAAATTATCTACATGTTCGTTAGTCGTTAGGCCATCAACATCATTTTATGTGTTTGTCATCTCCAACCTCAACCAGCAACTTGCAGGGATGTGAAATCTCTGCGGAAACGCGGAAAATCATGTTTTTTAAAACAGTAGTCCTCGGAAAAAATCATCTTCCACGTAAAAATTTAATATTTTAAAAAAAAACACTCCGAAAAATATGATCGAAGACCGGACAACCGTCGCGGATTGGCCTGTTTTTGATCAGAGCTTTCACCAGCATAGGTTTTCGGACATCATATGTTTTCTGTCACGAATACTTGCACTATAACGTGGGGTGTGGTGTCACACAGAAATTGTAAATACCGTATTCGACGTAATAAGCGCCCACGGCGATATTTGCTAATATATTGGCTAGTGAACAATCCCAATTCGCACTCCTTCCGATTGATCAATGTACACAAGACTTATTTATTCGCGTATAATACGCACTCGTGTGTTATATGCGTTCTTTATTATTGGCAATTAAATTCTGGCAATATGAATCTGTCGCATTTAAACTTTTCATTGTGTCAGCATAAACCACGAAATTTATCTCTCAACTCTTTTTTTCCCCACCAAAATAATATTCTATTAAGAGCCCCCTATTTCTAATTTTGAGAGCGCCCTGGGCGGTTATTACGTCGAATACGGTACTCAGAGTCAGCTGATGGCTTGCTTTTAAGATAAAGTTGTCTTTTAGCCTGTAAGTGAATGAGATGTTTTACAGTTCATGTGATTAGCGAGAAAACTATGAATATTTCTTCAGCGTCCAAAACCCCATAACATTGGGATATATGTTGTATTAATGTCTTATGTTTGCAATGGAGTTTTGTTTTTTCATCAAAAGGTAAGTACAAGGTAAGTTTTTTTCAATATGCTTCAACATGGGGAAAGGGTCAGACATTGCACACTTGTGACAGTTGTCCTTGTGTCTGGGGGATGGGGGTTGAAGTTTATGACAGTATTGCTCCCAGACCTGGCGGGTAGCCAGGTGCATGTAAGCTATGCCCGATTTTTTAAAAGTACTGATTTAACTTCGAAATTTTACTGCATCTGTCATCTTGTTTATTTGACTTATTGACTTTTGCCATTGACATTACATTTCTTGGTGTGAATGTTGTTGAAACTGCACAAAATTGCTTAAAATGCAATCAAATAAATGTTTTAGACCCCCGTAGACTTTTCCTCTTTTTTTTTCACATCCCTGAGCAAGGAAGCTGAAATGTTTTTCACTAATTTTCAACATATTCTACCTTGGTACCAGTCTTCAAATTAATTTGGGACGTATTTCAAGTTGCTTTGCTTCGGAAACAACTTTTAAACTCACGTAGTTGAAGAAAGATCAAGCTGACTTGGGCATTTTAAGAATGTGCAATGATAGTCGTACTTTTGTTATTACATCGGGGCAAAATTAATACAGACACTCTGACAGCCTTACAATGTTTGTTGTATCTTTTTGTAAGATATCTTAAATATGTACAGTTACTAGGTGTATAGTCTTTGTATTGTCGTTTTACTTTAAGGCTGTGTAGTAATGTGGCACTGGACGCGTGATAAGTGATAAAAAATGTTTTCGGATAGATCTAAATGAAAACAGGGATAAGGTGTACTGATGTCTGTTACTTAATATTTCATATAAATAAACTTATGACAGTGAGCGACTACTTCATAATGGACTTCAACAATGACCATACACTAAGGTCACAATATATATTCTTTTTGTCATTTTAATTTGTTTATCAATGCTTATTCAAGTGTTTCATTAGAGGGTACATCAAATGGAAAATGGAAAATTAGAATAAATACGAAATTAGAAGCATAGCAAAATATTATAATAATTTGGGCATCAAATATCGTACGACCCACATTTCGTTAATTTTGAAAATTACTTGTATGAAACCTATTAATAATTTTCAATATTAAATATTTATAGCAGCTGATATGCATTATTTCGTGTTTCTGTACCGTTTCTGCTTTTTACATTTCCCCCAATGAGCTGTCACGTGTAGAGGTTCACTAACGTGAATTTGACGTCAACCCAGCAAGAAATGGAGAGAACCACTTCTGCGCGAGTGCACTTCGCGATAACCAATCATATCTCGTAAAAGAAAACACATGACAAATATACGTGATAGCTGAAAATAGAGTTGGGGATTACCACATTTCAACCAACGAAAGTAGTTTGATGCCGCATGAAAGCATTGAAAGCAATCAAGGAAACATCAAAGTGTACGGAAATAAGAAGCCTGTACAATATTCAGAGACCTGACTCTAATTATGAGTCTAACCCATCTAAATAGTTTCCAAAACTCAGCCTACCTTTAGAATACAGTACCACCAATTTTTCAAACATATCAAAATACCCTATGAAGTAATTTGTGAAAATGTACACCAGCGAAACAATGCCATATGATGTCAGTGGTCATAGACCGTGCATAAGCTCCTCTCAGTGATCTATCATCTTTATGCGCAATGTCATTGAATTAGCCCAGCGATGTTGATAGTTTTCGATATTTTGTGTTTACTAAACATAACCTGCGGCGGCATATTATATCACAGGCGCCAGTTTATGAAAGAATTTATATTTTCAATATGTATTTTTTTATTTTAATTAAACATTGGCGCCGAAGACGAGAAGCGTTCTAATAAATGCACTTTTCGGGGTACTCTTGTTTATTGTATTGTTGTCACATTTTCGGTTGCATGTAATTTTCTCACAAAAATGTCGAGTAATCAGGATGGAGTAGTTTCATGTCAAATGTTTTTGCTTAAGGAAACTGTCATGGAATTTACACCAAAGCCACTTTAAGTTTCACTCACTGTATCACCCTGTGAGTGTTCGTAGACTAAGGTCTCGAGACACCATGCCAACCCGTGGCCTTCATACGTCTCTGTCACCTATTTGACCCTTTCTGTTCAGTCACGGGCATGAGTAGGTAAATTTGCACTCAGTGTGAGCATAGCTCAGTCGGTTAGCTGTTGGGCTAACAATTCTAAGGCCGCTGGTTTGCGTCCAAAAGATTCTCATAAAAATGCAGAGTGTACTATACCGAACATCCAGATTCTCTTGGTAGCACCTTGACAATCTGGATGTTCGAAATTGTTCACTGTGGTGGATTTTTGTGAGAATCCTTTGGACGTGAACCCGCAGCCTTCGGATTGTTAGCCTGACAGCTGAAGATTCTCTTGGTAGCATTGACCCGTGAAGATTGGGGTAGAATAGGTCTTCAGCAACCCATGTTGGCCGTAAGAGGCGACTAACAATTTGGGTGTTCAGGTTGATGCATGTCATTGATCCCAATTGCGTTGATTGATGCTCATGGTGTCAATCACTGGATTGTCTGTTCCAGACTCGATTATTTACAGACTGTCGCCATATAGCTGGAATATTGCTCAGTGTGGCGTTAATCAACAAACAAACAAACAAGTCTTGGTAGCATCCAGTCGAATGTGGTTCCCCCAATCTGCTCTGACTCGCAGGAGAGCCAGACTCATCAACCACACCTGTGCCAAGAGTCGTGGGATCTACACGTATGCACCATTTGCAGAACACATTGATGCAGAGATGCCAACCATTTGGCTATGCTGTAATCATTACGCTTTTGAGACTAAAGATTTGCTATTATCCTCCCCAAATTTGATTTTTTAAATTTCTTTCTTCTTTTCTTTACATGACTAAAATATCACGGAGAGCAAATTGTTAAAACACCGATCACATGAAACATTCTACATGGAGCTAATTGCATTTACACTGATATTTCTTAGGAACTCGAAACACCACATTGTCTTTCTGCAATACAGTTAATATTGTCACGTCATGAATTTTATAAATGTGTGGAGTTTTGACCTCATGTTTCAACATGTATGCCATTTTCTATCTCCTCACTTAGATATCAGGGGGTTTGTCCCCACACAACAGCTTGAATTTAATGCTTTTGTAAGTGATTTTGAACTTTAATTATTAAAGTTATTCAAAATACAATGTGTTTGTTTGAAATGTGGCTCCGATGTATGTCACTGATGAGGTTGTTGCATGCCGTTATTCAACTTGTATTTTCAATGTTCATGTGCATTTTTCGATGTTTGGATTGATATTCAATTTTGAGTTTAGTCATATTTTACCATATAAACGCATTTTATATTCTGCTTATTTTGAGCTTTATCGTCCTGTTTATAAAATAGTGAGGCTTTCATGTGCAGCTACATTACTAGCGTCAATGCATGTATACCCATGCTTCACATACCTATAGGCCTAATAAAAATGTCGAAGTGACCATGGCATGACACTCTTAACATTTCTCTTTTTTACAGGAAATTATACTTTCTTTTTACAAAATTACTGATTACTCCAGAGCTTCAATTAGGGTTGGCATCTCTGATGATGGCCAGGCGTTTCTCAACGCGCAGTGGCTATCGCTATCCATCAAACACACAGCATCCCTGTATGACCAGTTATCTTGTGAGATCTATAACCGTCAACATGATATGGATCCTACTTTTACTCTGTTCACAGCAGACTTCTATGTCTACTTACAAAAAACAAGGCATTTGTCAGGCGACAACATTGCCAATGATGCCTCAGCCATTAATTCAATCCCCGGTGCCTCCCGATCTACCGGTATCGCTTTTACTCCGATCAGGCGGATCAGTGATAGTAGTTTTGCCCTCCGGCATGGGATCTGGGACTGGTTCTTCACAACTTCCTCAGTGTCCAACCCAGACCGCATGATTAGGCGATTCACGCTAAAAAAAATCAAATCGCCCCTCATAAAAAACTCAAAGCGAGATCTATCGCGCACAGTAATTTCTTGTACAGTCACTTACCTTATCAGCTGTTTATCCCTACCTTTAGATTCAACACTCACTAAATCCTTAATCAATTTACGAAGAAAGACAGTTCACAGCAAACATTGTAAACAACTGTCGAAGACCGATCGATAATAACCGGCAGTTTCAACACGAGTTACGTCCCTTGGATTGCTGAATAATTATCGACAGGATTTGCATAGGAAACGAAATTTTATTTACTTTAGTAGAAAGCGTATCAAAACTTTGATCAAAATTATGTTGTATTTTGTTGTTTAGTAATCAAAAACCTTTGACAAGATGTTAAAAGACAATAAATATTCTATCTTGAATAGTTCTGAAAATATTTTTGAGCATTTTAGTTCGTTTTAGTTTCGTTTCTGAAATCACACAATATGAATCGCCGACTGTCATTGCAGACGATCTTTTGAATAGTGAAAATGTCTCGCAAAAATTACAGACTTTTTTAATCAAAATAGATGTTCTAAAAAAGGCAATGATGAAACGACAGTCACTGTAATTACAGGGGTAGAAACTAACATATTTAGTCCACTAGTCCTTATAATGATAACATATAGCAAAACCCTTAAAAATGGCAAATTTCTACTGCTTCTTATGATACCTTAACTATTGGGCAGTTTTGCAAAGACTACAGGACTAGTGCCAATTTCTAACGCTGAATTACTTCTCAAACTGTACTTCTTCTTAATCATTCAATCATTATTGCATTTACTGATTAAAATTTGATAGAAAAAATCACAAAGCATTGTTATTCATTTCAGTTCTTTATTGTGATCTGTTACACTTTTATATGATGATGTTCCAGTACATAATACAAAATAAGACATTTTTGAAGAAAGCAGTTATCCCCACTTCTTTTTCAAAATCCCCCCCTATTTTCTACATGATGGGGGGACAAGTCCCCCCTTGATTTTCAATTCTGGGATGGACACTGCCTCCTCTTATCTCCCTATGAATCTATCACTGTTGCGGAATTGGTACCTCTTACTCAGAAAACTGCCTTTCTCCTGTCGTTGGCCACTGCAGCACTTGTCATGGATGTCACCCAGATCAAGTTGAGATTTGGTCCACAAGCAGAGGTATGTCATGGCTTAATGTTGGACTTAATTGCCAAGAATCAATTACCTGGTCAGTCAGAGTGCACCTTTACTATTGTCCCTCTGACTATTATTGTTGGGTGTGGTGACACAGAGGACATCTCACTCTGCCCTGTTCATGTTTTAGGCAGTTATATTGCCGTAACTAGTCAGTTCCGGCGCCATCGTAAACGCCTTTTCCTACAGACTTTTGAAGAGGGTCACAGGAATGTCTCCAAGAATATGTTATATGGCAGTGTATTTCATTGTTTAACAATAATTGTCAATGATTGTAACTGTATTACTTTGTTTCTGTTGAGATTCAGTAGATAGTCATTGCATTGTGTTTGGACAGTGATCAGTCATCAGGAAGTTACTATATTTAGATGCTTGTGTGGTGTGTGAACCTCCAGTCCAGTATACTATGGACAGTGATAGTATGTTATGGAAACGTCCTCAATGATGTAGTGCTGATGAACTGGTGAGGGCACAGTGTGAAACAATCAAGTGGCTTGGTAGGTTGTATATAAGGGGACAATAGTGTGCCTACTTATCTCTCACACATTTCATCTCACGCAGTTTCATCACATCCAAACCAGCTTTCATGTGAGGATCGCTCATCATGATTTCCTGCCTAGCCCTTCTCGGAAGCTTGACCACTGTCACCACCGGGTGAATATATATTATTGGACATATTATTATGCTGACTTTTGATATCTCCACTTTAGTTGTGTATTTGATACTGACAACTGCGATCATATGATGTATTATAATATATCATAAGTACCTCTGTCCTTGAGCACTACCTGAGAAGGCGAACAAAATGACATAGAGGTTAAGGCACTAGCATTGGGTCAAATTAAGCACTGATGAAATGTAAAAAAATCAGAAAATAGTCCTTGAACTTGGTAGGTTGATGTCTGGAGTATGTAAGCCGTTTAGTAGGCATGCACTTGGTATGGGTGTTCATGTGTAAAGTATGCTGATTATCAGATTCACAAGGAGGGTTGTCCTGAGTCTGTGATACGGGTTCTCCTGAACGAGGGGCAATGATAAATGCACCATCCATTGATAGGGATGCCATCAAAGCTTGATCTATGGAAAGCTCCGAGGGTACAACTGGTAATTTGGGTGGGCTAGACTCTGGAGCACACTGGTCCTGAACTGCACTAGCAATCTATTATTGTAACTCTGTATTGTAACAGTCCAACAAGTTTTACACGGTATGATGTGCTCCAAAACTGTGAACTCTAGAAATGGCGAATGTTGAGACAACAAAGTATCTGTTAAGCCTGTGTGACTCATGGCTATCATTATGGAGATACACCATATCTCCCTAGTAATACTCTAAGCTGGAAGTTTCTTCTGCAATGGAGCCTTGGATCTCATACTGTAAGTGTGGTTCTTTTTTACGATGATCATGTTGTTGTTGTATTACATCCATATCTTGGATAGAAATCTGTGATTGGGTGAATTGATCTCTCTGGGTCAACATTTCCTGGGATAAGAGACCCCTTGACCAAATTCAAGAATTGAGTCGGACAGCAGCTACAGCAAGTATCAGTGAAGTTGTGGACCCACCAACAAGGTCCTGACATAAGAATTCATGTCCAAGCTCTTGAATGGCATGTTCGGCAACCGGATTCTTGTTGCAAAGAAGAGCCCAACAGCTTTAAGGGGATCACCAGCTGATAGCTTATCCAGGACATGGGGCATCTTGGGCAGGGATGAGTAATGGTGACAACTCTTTGTGGCATGATCAGTGGCTTCGTCCATGTCAAGGGCATAAAAGTAACCGTGGACAACAAGCTTTAGTTGATGACACGATGGGTGATCTAATTGTACCGTATATGACCATGGATAACCCGATCTCATACTATGTCCTAGATAAGCCAAGGTATTAACTTGGTCCTTGAAATCTGTATCAAAATGTTATGGGTGGTAGTAGATAAGCTGGACCCCCAACCTGAAACTACGTCTTGTCATCATCTGTCATCGGTGTCCCACGCCGTGATATTGCTGGATGATTGCTTAAAGCGGCGTAAAACCATACTCACTCACTGTCTGTCATCGGAAATAGAATATCAACAAATCTGTATTGAATTACGCAAGTTAATCCTGTTGTATCACGAAAAGTGTTAAATTGTATATCTGGACTCATGTTTTTTATCTTTGTAATCTATTTTATTAATTTTTATCAAACTTTCATTCAATAATACATACATTAGTTTCTGTGTCCATCTGGTACTTACAATTTCCCTTTGCACCGTTCCATAAGGTCCACTTTACCAACTCAACGCTATTTACAGCAACCATGATCACATTACCGCTATTGACACCTTGACAGAAAATGGAAACATATATCATAACTGCAATACTCTGACTTGTTAAAGTAATATTTGTTGTAGTTTGTTGATTAAATGTTAACATATTGTTTTGGCGATGGAAATAGTGAAATCGCGCGAAACCTCAACAGTAATTTGTCAAATTGTTCCATGCGAAAATGTATGTGAAAATACTCAAAAGTGCTACTGCATAACCCTGGTTATGGTTATCATTATTTTGAAGATATATAGTAAAACCTTCAATTAAAATAACACGATATCGAAAATATATCATTCATAGAAAAATAGAAATTTAAAATACTATTTTTTCTGATCATTGCATCAAAAATGTTTTCCTTTATACTATTGGGTATCTTTTAATGTAATTACCGGTAGTTTGGGAGCACACATCGGTACAGCTGATTGCTATTTCCGTCTCAGTTTAAGATACAATACACATGGTAATCTTTATTCCTGCATCTAAAACAATGCCTAGCATTACTAGAAATACAATCAAAATGGTAAATCATCATGTCTAGTGATGTAAAATCGCAAATTTCACATTTTCATTGACAAAGTTTGTTATAGTGTTGTTCATTCACCTGAAGTGATGCGATGTAGTTATTTTACCACCTGAAAAAGAGTTTGATTATTGTGACCAGAGTATTTTTTTTACTGGTCCTCAAAATTCGGAGTATCTACAGTCATATATGGTGTGTTGTCAATATGCCGTCGAGAACCTCTTAAGATATGATGCATTCCCTTGCTTGAGGTTGTGGTTCATTTTGTGGCACACCAAGCAGGCCATCTTTGGCATTGGATGCCAACCTGAGGTAGCGTTAGATATCCTTGATATTAGTCTGTTTCTTAGATGGGAGGGTACCGTGGATAAGATGGGCATGTACATCATAGGCCACAGGTGTCGGACTGGATGGCAAGCCAGGCAGCTCGACTTATGTAAGGTAACCCCCCATTGCCTCAAATAAAATCTTGGGTAGAGAGGCAAAGGACTGTAGATACTTCAGTCCTTTGAACGGAAGCGCACACTTGACAAGATTCATTTGTGCAGTTGGGAGCATTTCGTACTAGGTTTCGATATTGAAGCTTGGTAAAGCTGGCAAGAATGTGGAAACTCTTGGGCTGGCAGAGAACTCGCCACGCCATTATTTCTCAAAGGCTTAGACACAAGGCTTGTTGTCTGTGAGGGTAAGAAGTGTTAAGTGTCCACAGTGAAAGAAAGTACCTCAATTTCACAAGGTAACAAGGTAGAAGAAGCCAGCTAGCTAAGGCATGTCATCACTGGTAACTTTTGGCACCTATTCCGTGTTTTTTGACGGAGCTGTAGCTGACGATGCATAGTTGCTCACTGGGAAGCGGTAGGGTGATCGTGCAGGTGGATTTAAGAGCAAGCTGGACAAATTTGAAGTCTTTTAAGAGACAATCCGTCCACTTTATCTTGACTTTTGACTGTTGGCCGGCCGGAATACTGTAGAGTGAGCCAAAATTGGAAGAACAGTCTTGTACAACACGGGCCAGTAACTTGGAAGCACCAATGATAAACCTCAACCCACTCTTTAGCTCAGGAGGTGGACATGTGGATTAAGCAGATATCTTATGCGGTGTGCTCTGATTGTACCTTGTTCCCATATCCATCCAAGTAAAGTAACTGACCGAGGACAGACCAATGAATGTCTTTTTGGCATGAACTTTAAGGTTGTTGGTATACAGTGCATCTAGGACACGTTGCCAGTTGGTCAAAAGCTCTGGAAGAGAATCGGCCCCGCAATAGAGTTAGTGAGTTAGGTTTAACACTGCTTTTAACATTAGTCCAGTTTTAACATTATTATCCCTCGCAACGAAGTGGAAGGGGGATATAGGAATGGGTGCCGTCCGTCCGTCCTTCCGTCCGGCCATCACATTTCGTTTCTGGAGCAGATCATGTAAAACGGTACCATATTTCTTCACCAAACTTGGCACATAGATAGATCTAGTGGTGAACTGGTGCCTTTTGAGAGTTTGGGATTTTTAAAAAAGTTATTTTTTGAGTTTCCATGGCAACGACTTTGATTTAGACTGAAAATGGCGGTAGTCCTCGTTTCCGGAGCAGATCTTGAAAACCGTACCATATTTCTTCACCAAACTTGGCACATAGATAGGTCTAGTGGTGAACTGGTGCCTTTGGAGAGTTTTGGATTTTTTTTAAAAGTTATTTTTCAAGTTTCCATGGCAACGACGTTGATTTAAACTGAAAATGGAAGTAGTCCTAGTTTCCGGAGCAGATCTTGAAAAACGTACTGTATTTCTTTACAAAAAGGCCCAGTGAACATAGTTCACAGGAGCTAATGCATTGCACACTCCCGACATGTCATATTGGCGGGGGATGTGAGTATTTCATGCTTGTTCAAGTTATATCATGGCGTGCCAGCTTACTGGGGAGGAAAGCCCAAAGTGATGCAGGTGTCAGATGTTTACCACTTCGCTGAAACCCACGAGCACGAGTATGGTGCTGACAAACCTAGAAACATAATCGGGATGAATTGGGATTTGAACCCACAATCATAGGTTAATGGCTTTCCCAAGGGACACAAATCTGCACAGCGAATTGTGGCGCCTTAGACGACTGAGCCATCTGTGCGCCTCCCCCTCCACAATAGAGGTCATCTGCAAGTTTGGCCACGATCCCTTCCTGCTAGCGATCACCCAAAACATGACTCATCAGCTCATCAAGTGCAAGTTTAGAACCTAGCATTCCCATGGCACTTCTGGTATAGACACAGGCTCCCTTTAACATGTTTAAGGGGGGTTACCACACCTCAATATTTCCTTCCATAAGGGGATTTGGTAGCAATTCAAGTGACAGATCTTTGGTGATGATGTACTTCCAGGATGCTATAAGTCTCAGGGTAGAATCCACATCTTGTATGAGTGAAGGTTGGGGCTTACTGCTATGGCCCACATCAGTAAAGTCTGTATTAAACCAAACGAAATCCACCATTTTTTTATCTTCACAAGAAACGAAGGATTAAGGTTATCAACAGTTATACCAACATCTTCTGGACAAGCAAACACTTCCATGGAGATGAACTCATATTGACAACCGCCTGAAATGGTCCTGGGGCACCATTATAACCCTGGATAGATGGGTCAAAACATCATCGTAGTCAACCATCAAAGATTTTAACTTCCACCTAATGTCTTCTGGGAAGTAACTGTCGGGGTCAAGATGCACAGAATTGGAGGTTAGGCAGAGTGTGTGTGGTATACTGCAGGCGAGGCAGAGAGTTTGACTGGGAAAGTTGGGAGGTGTTGGACCCATAGGAAGTTGATACCTTGAGTAAAGTTTAGTTTCTATGGTTGGGCAGTCAGCAAAATCTTGCCTGCAGCACTGCTAAACAAATCAGTTTGGGGCCAAGCTGGGATGCTGTCAGCCAGAGCTGTGCCTGTTTATGGTTCTATGGCAAACACATCTTTGGTTAGTAAGTGCGTTGGCAGAGTCAGCTCAACATATTTGCCAGACCATATGTTTGTAACTGTGCCGGGCATGTAACACATGGTTTCTTCATACACTGAAATGTGATGTGTCAGGTACACACAATCTGTGGGGGTAGCTTGTCCCATCCCCAAGAATAACCTGGTGAGTTGCAAAGACACCTTTGTCTTCCGTGAATGGCTTACCGGCATCACAGGTGATTGGGAACATGGTTACAACAACAACTTTAAGTGGAGAAGAACCATGCGCCTGACAGGCTGATTGGGTACTATGCTCAATGTGAACATTTTATCTGCAGCAAGACGGATCATGTTTAATGTTCAGGGTAAAGTTAGCGACATGGTGACCACAAAAGACAGTCATATTTGGTGATTGTCTCACTTGGATGTGCATGGTCATCACCTTGGTGATAGGGTTTGCATCAGGGGTGGTGTATCTCTCTGGTGTGGGCATAGGATACACTTGGTCAGATAGGAAAATATCAGACAAGCTGACAGAATCACTGTCAGAAGGTGAATCATCAAGAATGTTGACAATTTGTCTTGCTTTGGCCATGTAACAGTGATCTGAAGCAGGTAAGTATGTACACTGGCTTTGGAAGTGATTGAGGTTGGTACGTCCTGCCTTTTTATGGACACACCTTTGTTGTAGCTCAGGTTCTTTTCTGGTTGACCCCTGTGGGGACCCGGGGTAGATAAGAATATGTCCTCAGCACACCATTGCTGGTCATGAAAGGTGACCAAATTGGGCAGTCTGTTTGCTGTGGGCTGTGACCCTGTGTCGGCAGAGCAATAGAATCTGGTTGTTGATGGCCTAACTTTGCCTAGACGGACAGTAGAATGGGCCCGATTCTATGAATCGGCTGGTCATGCCATGTCCTGTGCACAAACTATTTCTCTCAAATGTTTGATATTTAAAAATTATTTTATTCAAAATATCTATTATATATGTCTCAATCTGTAAAACTTCCTTAGAGTCCTATGCCCAGAGGCGTTGGATCATGGGCCAATCTGGTGATGCTGACCTCCGAATTCTGTACTTCTCCAATTTATTGTCATGGGCCTGACCAGTCTGACCCGTAATTTGGAAGAAAGTTACAGCTTTTCACGTCAAATTTGCTGGAGTATACCACCCCTTTATCCTCAGTCTTTGCATCTTGGAGATCCCTGTTGACAGTTCATGGTGGGTGGGGAAAAGAGGTGCTGAATCATTTCTTTTTCGGCATGGCTTCCAAAAATCCTGGTTCTAAAGGCGACGCATCGAATAACATTGAAACTACTATGCCCACTCGATCTGACTATTTGCCACGTTTCTTGGTAATCAAAGCTTTAGACAAAGAACCAATCAAACTGAATCCATTTGCAATCTTTCAAGGTATCATTGGTATCTGCGTAGAGGTTACAAATGTCACAAAGTTTTGTACTGGCTCTCTCCATGTAGAATGTACACAGAGACAACAATCTGTCAATCTGCTCAAATTTATAGAGTTTGTCAATTTCAAGGTTGCTGTCTCAGTGCACAAGACACTGAAGTCATGTAAGGGCATTGTCCTTGACAAACCTTGCTGCCTGTCCGCATGACTAGCATGAAGAAATTACCAAGGAACTTGATCAACAGTCCGTCACAGCTGTCAAATGATTCACAGTAAAGAAGGATGGTGTGGTCGAACAGACCAACGCTTACCTCTTCCCTTTTGTCCCAACATCAAAGATGGTTATTGTAGCATTGGAGTGGAGTTGTATAATCCCAATCCACCCTGGTGCTACACCTGCCAAGCTTTTGGACATGGATCCAACTCCTGTCATGCCTCTGCTGTTTTAAACTGCTGCAGTGACAAACACAAGACCACTTACTGCAGGAAGGATGTGAACTGTGGTGGGAACCATATGGCTTCTTCAAAATCCTGTCCTGTGTGGAAACGCAAGTCTGGGCCAAACTCAATGTGTCGTACCATGAAGCCAAGAAGAGAGTTGAAGGTCTGCTCTACTGCTCTCTCTTGTCCTCCTGTCACCACTGCCTCAATCGACTGCCAGACTGATCTGACATTGGTCAAGTCTGTTCAGCCACTTCCAACTGCTCCAATCGAAAAGCCAGCAGTGACACCTTCATCTGTGACACTCCCAAAACCAAAAACTCGGAACCAGAAATTGTTCACCTCACAAAAAGGGAAACAAAAGCATAAAGATCAGCTGCATACAGCAAAACCAAAGGCCACCACTCCTTCAGACATCCCCATAGAGGTCCATAACTCCATTGGTCCTCTGGACATTGAGATAAGTAACTCCATCTCCACATGACAATAATAGGCGAACCACTTTGTCTTCCTCACGTTAACGTCACATTTCACCTGTGGAAGCACCACCACCATGAATCCACAAAACATGATACAGTGAAATTGCAGAGGTCTTACCACTCTTTTCCCCCTACTGATGATATAGCTACAGGAGGAACTTCTATCTGACTTTTAACAAGTATTTGCATAATCCATAGCCCTGTTCCACTCAACAGTACTTTACAAGCTGTTGCTGTCCATGTTACTTTGAACATGGTGTTTACATTACATTCCCTGTATCTTCCACCTTCTTCAACTATCCTCCAATCCCATCTTCAGACTTTGTACGATCAGCTCCCAAAGCCCTGTATCATCATGGGCAATTTAAACGGTCATAATCCCCTATAGGGAAGTACTAATACAAATAGTAAAGGAAACATCCTTGAAGATTTTATCTCAAACAATGATTTATACATCTTCAATGATGGTCAAAACACCTATCTACATCCTGCCACTGGCACAATCTCTGCCCTAGATATTTCGCTGACAAATTCAAATATTTTACTCATATTTGAATGGTCTGTCCATGATGACCTTTGTGGAAGTGACCATTTTTCAATGATACTTACAACTTTTAATCTGTCTTCAACGAACCACCTTCAACAATGTGGAACTTTACAAAGGCCATTGGAGACGAAAGCATTCCTAAGTCCTCTGCAAACCCTCATATGTAAACCATCGTTTGATAATAGTTGTAAACAAGCTAGCCAAAAATAGGAAGAAAGCAGGGAAACATTTCCCCCGACATCAAACTGTCAACAACTTGAATAACGTTAAAATCATGGGCGCCTAAGCGAGACATACCTTTCAGCAAAATAAAAGCCAATCCTGGAGGAACTATGTATCAAAAATCAATTCCAACACACCATGTGCAAGGTGTGGAACATGATTCACATGATTAAGGGCAAAATCTGGAGTTCACCATCTCAAGGATGGTAATACACTATTAACCACTAAATCTGAAATTGCCAACAAGCTTGGTGAAACTTTGGCAAATCATTCCTCCTCATCAAATTATAATCCTCAATTTCATAGGTTTCGAAAACAACAGGAAAAGAAAAAAAAGTCAATTTTAATTCTGATCATTCTGACCATGCTGACTACAACAAAACATTTTCACTCCATGAATTGCATACTACCCTCGTGCTCATGACACTGCAGCAGGAGCTGACAACATACATTATCAACTCCTGAAACAATTGCCTGATTCACATTTGGAAACTTTACCATTAACACGAAGAGAGAGTGGTATTAATAACGATGTCCACGGTGTACCACCTTGCCTTTGGATCTCAACTTTCTTAGCTTAGTGTTCGATAAAGGCGACTGTTTTCGTGCATGTTGCTTTTCCTCCACTTTCAACCCAAACGATTGTGTTATCCCCTTTGGTTGTACCTTCGTTTTCTTGCTTAACAAAATATTATAGTCAATTTGGCGATGGTTACATCGCTATCCGTAGAGGAGGATTGCTTTCCGTCTCGTTTGACTGCTGAGTTTCCGGCCTCTGTGCGGACCACGCCCCTGTGCACGTGCCCGCTTCCTGGTTTCTACAGTCATCCCGCATTGGCCAGTTCATCGTGTTGGACTACGGCCCTTTACTCAGCCGTCAACTGAGGGTTGCCCCTTCCCCAGACACACTTGTTACTCGGGTCATCGCTTCTAAGGCGCTCCGAGGATACAGCTACACCTCTCTGGCTTTCTAATGGTGGCGACCATTCTGACCGAAAACACAACAATTGTCGGCGAGGATGTGATAGCCAACTTACGACGGATCTTCACTCACAGGACCGTCATCCTTCACTGGATCGTAACGACCGAGTGATCAAGGGATCATAGATGACCGAGGGATCGACAGTTCACCAGACTTCACCAGACTTCACCATTATCGACAAGACGCGGATGTTGGATGGACGGTCCATCAGATCGTACCTCGGAGGATCGACAGTTTCGCTACAGATCGATACTGAGGGATCTCCACTCTACAATACACATCGATGCATCAACACATCGATACGTACATTGATACGTTGACACATGCATACATCGACACGTCGATACATGGATACATCGACATGTCGATACGTAGACAAATGGATAAATCGTCCATCAAGAACTCGTCTGCAGGTACGACTTTACCTGCAGGAAGCCTCGGTGGCTGAGTGGGTTAGATCGCTGACTTTGTGTGCTGGTGATTAGGTCCCTTACTCTGGCAGTGTGGGTGTGAATACCGGACGGGAGTCAACCCCATAAAGTACGAGCGTGTACTTTACTGAGAAGATGTTTCTTTCTCATCGACAACCTTGGAGTCAGCCTGATATTTCATATTAGTTGGCACGCCTTATCCACGGTCAACCTACACCATTCTAACAGACGATTCGACGACGGGGTAGTTCGCCGGTCTTTCATCAATACAAATGACAGATGATCGATGTCTGAAGATGGTTTCAAGCATCATACAAGGCTCACCTAGGTACTACACCGGTTCGTCCCATATTCTACAAGCAACTGCCTATACACCAGTGTTTTTCGTCACTCGGGACACTGCTCGTGTGTTGGGAGCTTTTGACCACGTGATCAGAAAGACTGCTGTATTTCCTGTTTCTGCGCAAGGGTGAATTACACATCACGCTGAGATTGCTGTTTGTAAACAAGACTACCATGCTGACTTTGGTACAGATGGATCTCATGTGAGCTGTGCGAAGCATTTACAGTAGTAGTCAATGACTATATGTACGATCTGTCACATTTTACAACGCCTTTTCTCGTTGCATCGATACCGGAATGCACAGCGCTTTTTCCGGTGCTTAGGGGATGGAACCCATCATCTCTTCACTAGTTCTATACGTCGCCGATCAACCTGGCAGGACAAGTCATCCATCACTTATTCAAGACGAGAGCTGGTGAATATCGACATTTATTTTGGTATATGATTCTAATGTTCTACACGTCCATTCAAGGCACGGTTTCTGCTAATACTGCTCTTCAAAGTGGTCCTGATTACCCTGCTTCGTAGAATCAGCCAACCGGTAAACTACATCTTCAGTTGCCATGACAGTCACTTTGTAAGCACAACACAAATAGTCCAATGAATGTCAGTCATAGATACATAGGCCCTCCCAAACATCTAAGAGGTGAGTGTTGATTGGCTAAGAGCAACTGCTCACCTGGCGAGAAGAATTGATCTGCATCTTCAGCCTCTTTTTTTTCTACTCGATACTAGATCACACGCACGACAGTCAAGATTTTACCATCGCTTTAGATCCCAAATTTTGTGTCATGTGTGCTTGAATGTCGATCTGCAGGTAAACTCATCTCCACATCATCAACTCGGAAGTTCAACATTTTATGTATGGTTATAGCTATTACACTTCGGACGACCTCTCTGCTACCCCATTCCAACCACCACCAGTCAACAGATGACAGTTTGGACTAACACACCTGGAAGGAGAACCACCCTTCTTGTCACTGGCGGTACACTATCCTTTGGAATTGCTTCGACCCATGACTATGTACACGAATGACTAAACCAATTGCTGTTCATCACACAGGAATCTGTAATACATTTTACCTGGATGAAGAGTTTCAAGCCCGGATATCAACAATTACTCAGACCACAACATTTACCCGGAAATTATTCACACAACTACGTTGGTTAATAAATTATTAGAAGTCCGACTTCAACCATTCCAGGATCTCCATTCCTTGGGATCAAGTCTAATGAGCCAGACTAACATCCTGGCATCAGAACACGTTGAGGAAACACCTCTTGTGAAGGACAGTGGAATCGATTGTGAACGCAGGAACTTGTTTACACAAGCCGGAATACAACAACCACCTGTTTATGGATGCCTCACTTCAAGGTCGGGGTGAGCTGCTCACTTCAACTTGGAAGTAACATCAGGCCTATGGTCAGAAGCAGACAGCTCTACCAGATCAATTATCTGGAATACGAGGCTGTAATCCGGGCAATATTTCTTTGGACTCCACAGACAAGAAACCCAAGGCTGATGATCGGGACACTCATTTCAACTGTGGCATGCACCTTCAAGGCAGGATTAAATCAGAGACCCTCCTGCTGTTGACCTTCACCTTTGGTAGACAAGCTCAACTTACAGATAAAGGCAAGACATATACCAGGAGCGGTAAGTGGATTAGAAGACACCTTGTCCAGAGATTCCACTACTAAAACTTCCAAACTGGTCACATCTACTGCTACATCCTCCCTCCAATCAGGTCCATCAAAGACCAGAATTATACTGACTTCACGTATGGGGTATATCAAGAGCAGTCTCGTAAGATGATTTCTATTAGAGCAGCTAAGGCAGCCTCCTTAGCACTTCGTCAATCAACGAGAATCTAGGTGACGATAAATGGAAAAGTTTTCACCAGTTTGCAAGATCCAGGGTTTTCTGCAGCCAGGCTACTATACCACAAGTAGCAGGCTACCTATGTCACTTAAGAAGTACAAGGCATCTTGTGATTCAACACTGGTCACTTACTGGACAGTGATCAGTTCTGTACCAACTGCTCACTAATGGGATAAAACATGCTACAGTTCCCGAACCGATAGATCTATACAGATCTTTCAGACAGCGAGTAATTCAGGCGTTACCATGACTTCTGGTTCCAAGGTTTCTTATGTTGCTGACCTTCAGACATTGATTCGCTCATACCACCTTATGGACCAATCTTCCAGACTTGGCCCTCCAGCATGGGATCTCCGTTTATTCCTCCGTCACTTGTCCTGGCTGACTATAAACCACTTGTGGATAAAACCTCGAACTTTACGTTCTTGACAATCTTCCTGCTTGTATTGACTTCTGCAGCTCGTGTAAGAGGGACTCGTGCTTTGATGTCAGTTGAGTCTTGTTCCAGTGTCTTCAATAAAATAGCATTCAAAGAGAGCCGGATCGTCTTTTCAGCCTCCACCACTCTCTTTGATTGAGAGCTGATGTCATGGAAGACGTCTCACTTTGTCCAGCCTGAGCCTACAAGATCTACTTGAAGGCATCTCAGACCATCCGTTGCTGTTGCAAGCATGTTTTCATCCACTTGTCGACGGCTGCAACATCTGATGTATCTTGAACCACCATCTCCACTGGCTGCTTTCTATCATCCTCAGGGTCTACACCTTTGAGGGACTACCACCCCAGCTGCTTCCAATCCTCATGAGACGAGGGCAGTGACTTCCACCTTGGCGTTGCATAGTATTGCACACTTTCAGCCATCATGGAGGGATATTATGGCGTTTTGATATGGTCTTTGCCTCCTACTCCCGTCGGAATCTCAGTCGCTGACATCCAAGGTCACAGCAGCCTAACAGCGCAGAAGAGGAAGCCCAGCGGACTACAAGTCCCAAGTCTGGTTTCCTGTATATACTGCAATAATTTCTTTTATTGCTTATGTTAATCGGGTTTCCCAGACAAACTCCCATTGGGAGGGTATATATGCTTGTCTGTTGGGACTTCGGTCTACGTCAATAGAAGTCACCATCCGGTGCGGCCATGTGTTAAATCGTGTCCCAATCTTCTACCTGCTCACCTCTGTCTTTGAGCATGTGATGTCTCAGTAGTTGATTGACGACCTGTGTGATAAACGGGTCAACACCAACAGAAGTCACCATCCGGTGCGGCCATTTGTTTAAATGGTATCCCGATCTTCTACCTGCTCACCCCTGTCTTTGCGCATGTGATGTCTCAGTAGTTGATTGAAGACCTGTGTGATAAACGGGTATCGTCAATCTATTTCTCTTCTCGTTCTTACCTTATTCAATCTCTATGTGAGTTTGATAGGTTGAAGTAGCGAAAAAGAGATGCCAAGCTGGTCCGCCTTATGTCCTTGGGACCGTATGTGTGAAGTCTGTCTTGTAGAACCTACACCGGGGACAGGGTATTTGAAACAAAACACCTCCTCCTATCCGGGGTGAGGTTTAAGTCGTGACCGAGATAGGATAAGTATATAAATATACAATTTATTAGAAAATTTACAATTATCATTCCAATACCAAAGACTGGACGGGATCATACAGATCCATCCAATTACCATCCAATATCATCAACTAGCTGTGTTAGTAAAACCATGGAGCGCATGGTCAACAATAGATTAATCTGGTACTTGGAGACCAATAACCTCCTGAGTGACATCCAGTGCGTTTAAAAAAAACCCCAGAAGTGCCATTGACCATTCTGTGTTTTTTCAGAATCATTTATTAAAAATTCAATTGTCAACAAACAACATGCTGTGTCAATCTTTTTCGACCTAGAGAAAGCATATGATAAAACGTGGAAACATTGTATATTAAAAGATTTTCTCAATTTGGATTGAGGAGGAGATTTCTTCAGTTCATATCTGAATTTTTAAACAACAGACAATTTCAAGAACGGGTGGGCTCTACCCTGTCTATTCATTTCGATCAAGATCAGGGCATCCCTCAAGGCAGCATACTATCAGTCACACTTTTCAACATAAAAATTAATAGTCTCACTAAAGTATTAAACAATAGCGTTGATGGTTCACTTTTTGTGGATGTTTTCAAGATTTCATGTCGTGGGAGGAATATGAATACAATAGAAAGGCAGCTACTGTTCTGTCTTAACACATTTCAAAAATGGACCAAAGAAAGTGGCTTCAAATTTTCTAAATCCAAAACAAACTGTATTCACCTTTGTGTTAAATATAAACCTGACAAGGATCCAGATTGATTGATTTATTTTTACATAGTACTCATATCAAGGTAGTAGAGGAGGCCAAATTCCTGTGCTTCATATTTTAACCATCATCTCACATTCTTACCACACATCAAATATCTAAAGGCAAAGTGCCTGAAGGCTATCGACTTGTTAAAAATTGTTTCAAATTCCAAGTGGGTAGGGGATCAAACATCCCTCCTTCAGTTGTACAGATCGTTAATACGCTCCAAACTACACTATGGTTCCATTGTCTATGGTGGAGTTTGCAAAAGAGATTTAGAAACATTAGACACAATACACCATCAAGGCCTAAGGCTCTATCTTGGAGCTTTAAGGACCTCTCTCGTTGACATTTTGTATGTGGAAGGTGATGAACCTTCTCTTGATAAGCACAGCATTAAACTTTCACTGCAATACATTACTAAATTATTAACATCAAATTCCAGCATGCAAATGCGTTTTCAACCCTCAACATGAAGACCTGTTTTGAAATCAGTCCAACTTGGTTCCACCACTTGGAATCAGAATTAAACCACACATCACTGCAGCTATAATAGATGTAAATATTATATCACCCTTCTGACCTCTGTCTTCTCCTCCCAGGCAGATGGTGAAGCCAGAAGTAGACCTCACTCTAACCCAGCTGAAAAAGTCTGAAACTAATCATGTGGTATTTCAATAAACATATAGCCTATTACGATCAAAATATGATTCCCACAGATCCAATTTTATAGAAAGGTCCAAGGATTGTGGCAAAGTTGGAAGTGCCACCGTCATTGGATCCAGAACTGTCTCCTCAAGACAGTTCAATCTTCACTGCTGAGGACAAAGCTATATCAACAGCTTTGACCTATATTAAACATCAAAATCAAATTGTCTTGCCTTCAGGCACTTAAAAGTATCTAGTCATATCACCCTATTATCCTAGACATTTTAGAACTGTATAATGATCTTTCTACTTGCCAATGTGACGTCGTCTTTTGCTGGTTACTAAGTCATGTAGACATAACAGGTAACTCAAAAGCTGAAGCTGCTGCTGAAGCAGCTCTTCACAAACCGTTATCTCCACTACTTATCTCGTACAGCGATTTCAAACTGACTATCAAAAGTTGTACTCGGGATATAATGCAACAAACACCCAGGTAGGAATGAATAAACTTCATGAATTTAAACCAACAAGTGGTCATACCAACTTGGATTGTCAGTAAAGACATGATGAGGTAGTTTTACGATGATGTCGTATTGGCCACAGTCAGTTTACTCACGGATATCTGCTGAAGACAGATGAGGGCGAACCTCTTAAGTGTATCCCCTGTGATGAAAGTTTCACCGTCAGGCACATATTGCTTGACTGTGTGGACTTTGCAATCGCAAGGGATTCACATTATCAAACAGTAAATCTGAAAGATCTTTTTGTCCTGTATAAGTGGGCATCAAATTCTCAGTTACTTGTAAGAAATTGGTCTGTGTAATAAATATTAAAATATGTAGGTGAATAATAAATTGCTTGTTTTCAAATTTGCTGTGATGCTATTATCAACTGACATTATTGAAGGCTCTGTCCAGGAGATGTCTCCCTGTGTGACATGTAATTCTTTCATAATTGTTGTTGAATATATATTAATATTGGTTAATATTGTGCACAACCTCCAATAGCTAAAGTGATGACGTAAATCCTGCTGGGATTTTGCAGGAAGCTGAGGTATCATAAGTCCATGCGATCCCCAGCGAGGTGGCCTAGCTTTGGTTATTGGTGGCCTGTAGCCCTGTGTTTTAAACTGTATGATTGATATTGTCATGTCCAAATGTGTTTGATGAAGTTTGTTTAAAAATATAACTTTGCATAAATGATTCACTTTGTGAATATATAAACTTGGTCTCGTGGCTGTATGGCTGAAATAATGCTGATGCGATGTTAAATTTTAACTCACTCACTCTTTTTGGGTTGAGCAACTGACAGGTAGTAAAGTTATGATGGCCTCCAAATATTGTAATAGTAGTTCTATTGACCTTGACCTCTGTGGAAGTGTGTACCTCATCTAGAAGATGACAAGTGCCAGTATAAATCCTCTGGCCATCGGGTTGAAGGTGTATATCACTGAAGTCAAGTAAATGCCCACCTGATGACTGGAATCCATAGGGGAGATGTATAGTCTGCCAAATATTCTCAATGGAAGTAGAACTTTTAACTATGGTACAGCGAAATGACACGGCAATAGTTCAAACAGCCTAGCAGTTACCTTCAGCAACTCCCTCGTCATCATTGACGAAGCCTCAGGGTAGTGTTGTGCAGGTTTTCTTGGCCCATGGTGTGCTGACAATGAGAAAAGGAGCAAAGTTAGGATCCAATGAAAGGGTATACACTATGTATCCAAGTTTGTTGTGGGCATTTCTACTTGCACTCAACATCGTTGTCATAATCAATGTGGCAAAAATACTTTTCATTTTCCAGAATTTTTGGCACCAATTTTTCTTTAACTCACTAGAGATTTTTGTACAATAATTGCAGTGTCCAGAACTTATTTTTCCACAAGTAAGATGATCTTTAGACAATTTATGATGTTGTTAATATTCATCATGATGGCTGAGCCACAGGGCTTTGTGGCTGGTTTTTTTTAGGTACAGATTTTCTGCAATGCATCAGTGGTCAATTTCATGCAATGTTCAGCATGTTCGTTGAGCAATAGCTTGCACAGTTGATGATATAAGTGTCCACATTCACTCGCTTTTCAGAGTTGCATCCCTTAGGAATCCAGAAAGCCATGTGGGTTCGATTACAGATTTGCCCTGGTTATGCTTTTTGTCAGCACCATACCCAAGCTTTTGGACATCACCTGAGTGGTATAGTGTCTATAAACTATCACTTTAGGCTTTCTTCCCACATTAAGCTGACAAGCCATGGTATGTCTGAAATACTGTTCAAAGTGATGTTACCAAACCAACTCACTCAATCAAAAATTCATTATTTCCATGATTATCTAACACTTGTTTTTCTTTTGTGCCTTATAACATTGTGTACGAACATGCTCATTATACAGCCTTCCCTCGCTATGGCGCTCTTCAAGATAGCACTAACTTGGTTATAGCGCGGTAAAGCATGGCTCCCAAAGTTTACTAACAAACTCAAGCTTTCCAATGACACAATGTTTTCCCCCATCTCAGAAAACATTATCAGCTGATCACAGCGATCACATAACACTGGAAATACAAGTCAACAAATCCGAACTGAAGTACGCAACTTATTCCTATTATTATAATATCTGGTTATGAACAACTTGTTCATCGTTTATCTGGACTAATGTTCGCAATATATTTTATTAATAATATTCAAAATTTCACCCAATAATTATAATAATGTTTACAATAATTTCGGCGAAATCATAAGCGAAGTGATCAGTAGATCGCACAACTCACCATTATATACAGCAACCATGGTCAGATTACCACTATTGATGCCATGAAACAAACTTTAGTTGCAAGAGAATGGATACACATACCATAAATGCCGTACCATGACTCGCTAAAAGTCATATTTGAGGCAGTTTGACTATTAAATGTCAACATAACATTTTCGCAATTGAAATACATGGAGCGCGGAAAGTCCCTACGGTGACTGGTCAAATTGTTCCATATGTAAACATAATATCCTGCATACCACCTGTACCAAAGTGCTACGCTTATGATTCTTATAATTTTAAGTATATATATATAGTGTAAGCTCCAACTAAATTAACACGATATTGAAATATATTATTCCTGATAAAATAATAATTTCAGATACAATTTCTTCTGACCACTGCATCAAAATTCTTTGAAGATGAGTAGTTACGGAGGTTACAAGTTGTGTCACTATGATGGTGTCTATGTCAGTCCTTCTGCAAGAAGTGTGGCAATTTTTGCTCGCAGGGAACCCTCATTCAACATGCCAGGAACTAATGTGATCCAAGGATTACCGGTGGACTCAGGGCTCCTCCCTCTGCCATGTGCTTTCTGTCAAGATGGTGGTATTGTAGGGGAAAAGCTAAGAAAAAGGAGGCAGCAAAGAAGACACTTGAAGCAGTTACTTTCCGCTGTTGCTGCACTGCTCTCAGCCTTCAGTCTTTTAGACTTCCCCTATAGTCTCAGTGTCTTCCCCAGACTGATGCACCCCTGTCGAAGTTGATGAGCATCTATGTGCAGTATTTTAAAAGGCAGACCTGCCATGTCACTGGAGATGGCTTCCATCATGCAGCAGCAACAACCTTCATGGCAGACCCAGGAGCATCCCCAGCCAAGAGGCCACAGAGTGACAAACTGAAGATGGCTAGAATGTCTAAGACCAGAGAGGCGCAGAGGTTTTCATGTCCACAAGATCTGTACAGTGCCCGTGATAGGCCTATAACCCATCGGTCCCCACGAATATAATCACCAGATTATTAACTCTTAGCCTTCTTACATGACTGACACAGGTCCCATGTGGCAGGCAGAAAAGGGGGATCTCTGAACTCTTCATGGCTAACAAGACAATTACTGAAGCTTCTACATGATCTCCTCTTTAGAAGTGAGAAATAAGATACGCTTACGGATACAAGCATTGTGTCAGATCCTCAGAGTGGGTGACAGTCAACAGAGCCAACATCAAGGCATGCAAACTCTTTCCGACGTGTGCTATCTTGGCCGAAAACTATCTCCGTTAAATCAGTACAGTGCATAATCAGATCACTGTTAATCAGATCACTGATCACTGCTCAGGAATCAGACACAGATTCCGACTCTTCACCTACAATTACTAGAAGACATGAGCCATCGGTCTGATGAATCCATTACATGGCCATTGCATGGTGACCTAACTGAGACTTGGACATTTGAGGGCATGAAGAGCACTTAAATTCTGGTTCATCTCCTAAGCTGCTGACAACATACCAGGACACTTTTTTTCACCATTTCAAGCCGAAGGCAAAGGTAGAATCTATGCTATATGTGTTAGAATAAACAGGTGGCCATGGACTGATTTTCCATGTCAACATGTAAGAACTTCACTTTAGCATGGCTGAGTTATCGGTTACAAGTCATAAAACCAGGTTAATGATGTCATCAAGAATTTGAGAAGTTATTGAAAGTTATTGAAACAACAAACATACCGAAATCACAATGGCCCTGTACCAAACCATACCAGTGTGGATGAAGATTTCCATAATCAGCCCTAATAGGAGATCGCTGTCACAGATGTTATGAAGTACAGGAGTATGTCCATTCTTTATACCCCAAGAGTAATATTATGCAGGGATTCTGGGAGAGATGCCGTTTATGCCTGCTACAGTTTTCTAGATGGCATTTTTAAATGTGGGAAGTTATTCACCAGATGCGGATGTCTAGCCAATTCTCTTTGTTACAGAGGCAATATTTGCCACCCAAGTTAAGGCTATGTCAGTTTCAGAGACTAGCCAGTCACCACGCCTGTAAAGGGAAAACTCAACATCGTCAATCCGGTTAAAAAGGGGATAATTGATATTGAAAGTTTCAATATAATATCAGTGACCTCCACTGAAATTCCATATGGAATCACCATGAAAACTACTGTCACTGTTACATGTTTCTATTGACTCTTCACTCAAATTACAGCTGTTTCATCAGATTAGACCCCCGTGGGGTAGATAAGAATGTGTCCTCAGCACCCGATTGCTGGTTGTAAAAGGCGACCGAATTGGGCAACCTGTTTGCCGTGGGTTGCCCCCCTGTGTCGGTGGAGGACGGGATTCTGGTGGTTCAGGGCACTGGACCAGGAATAGGTGTTCCTTTGCCTAACACACCAATTTGACGGGTGGTAGAATTGGCCCGATTCTATCAATCGGCTGCTCACGCCATGCCCTGTGCATGAAACACTTGATAATTTAAACATATCATATCACACAGGTTTTGATCAGAATATATGATGACCTTAATTATGTAAAATAAAATTTTGCCTAGAGTCCTATGCCAGAAGGCGGTGGTCCATTAGCCAATCTGGTGATATGGACCGCGGAAATCAATGTTTTTACAGGAAAATGCCATGGACCAAACCATCCTGACATTCCTCCTTTTATTAACGACAGCTATTCATGTCTTTATTTCTGGAGTATAACACCCCTGTATACCTGGTGTTTGTAGTACCTTTCATTATGGCTACCTCACAGTTCACTGGTTCTTGTACAAAATCAAAGAGAATGCATATTGATACAGACACTGTTGTGTCTTCTGATGAGGAATCTATACTCAGTGGTGACTCTTGGTCTGAATTTCTTGTTTTTGAAGGTGTTGATGGAGAACCCCTCAAAATCAACCCCTTCATCGTTTCGAAATCTAATCAGGGAATATGTGGTACTGTCAAGAATGTTACTCGTCTCCAGTCTGGTTCACAGCTTCTGAAGTGTGCAAAAGACAACAATCTCTAAATCTTCTCCAAGCACATCATTTCGCAAATACTGAGATTGTTGTCTCGGTGCATTGTACGCAACCGTGCCAAGTGCCTTTCAAATATATGTCAGAAGAGGAAATTGCAGCAGAGCTGAAGCCTCAAGATGTAACATCTGTAAAGAGATTTATGAGAAGAGATGGTGACAATCTTATTAAAACCCAAACTTAATTTTTTACATTGCTTTAACGAAAGTCCCTTTATCAATCAAAGCTGGATATTTCAACATCGGAGTGGACGTGTACATATCAAATCCACTCTGTTGTTTTAAATGTCAGCAGTTCAGGCATGGGGCTAAGTCCTGTCGTAACTCAGCAATTTATTCCCACTGCAGTAAGCAGCATGATGGCACTGACTGCACAGATAACATCAAATGTGCAAACTGCAGTGATGACCACGAGTCCTCCTCGAAATCATGCCCTTCTTTTGTGACACAGACTAAAATCCTGAAAATCAAATATACTAATGATATCTCATTCTCAGGAGCTAGGGCACTGTTCAAAAGTCTATCAACCACTACCAGAAACTGAAGTTCCCTCAGTCACTATCACTGATCCTGAAACTCAATCTGAGCCAGTTAATGAGGTAGAAAGAAATGCATCAGTAACCAGAAAAGAAGGGAAATAACAAGGGAAAAAAGAACCCAGGGCCCTTAAACATATTAGGTGCCTTCAACATTGACAGTCCCTCAGGACCTCTAGAGGTTCAAACCACTTTGAACCTCTTGATATGGAGGTCACTCCGTCGACGTCATTACAAATGTAGAGATTTTGTATGGGCTGATGATGTGCTTCATTCTGCTGGCTTTATAGGCAGGGTATATAAATTAGCATCGATTTCCTGTTATTTTACGAGAAAAATACACATGCGTTATGAAACATTGTCCTGCATACAGTACACAAATACCATTGAATTTGTAAATCATCTTGTCTATCACAAGGGATAAATATTTCAAATCATCATCTCTCAAGGATCTTTTTAGTAATATTAATTCTCATTTAATTATATGCTTTCCAATGGAAATAGAATTGTATGATAAATTTTGATACTTTGTTCTGTAATTTGTAAAAAATTTGTACATATTTGCTTGGTCCTTCACACTCCTCTGAGTGTAGACCTTTTTGATTGTTCAATGTTACCTGTTATTGATCAAACTCAAGAGATTCTGGAACCTTTAGGTACCCACGAACGACTATTAACTGTCCAGAATGTACCAGTATACCAGTCACGCTGTATGTTCTGGCAATGATGCAATAGAAGTTTTGTATTCGCAGGAATTATCAAACAATAGTTATCATTGTAAATAATTCTAAAAGTACTACCTCAATTACATCACTAGTAATCCCACCCACCTCCCCAATTTTATAGATCTAGATAGTTGATGTTGGAAAGGAGTGAGTTGTCCTGTCTTGCGCTTGTGCAAGATGCCTGGGCAGCAAGATAGCATTACTTGTAAAGCTGATTATGGATAGTTGACAGGGAAAAGCACATCTGTTCAAAATGTGGAAGGTTTTTCATAGTATAGGATTTATGGCAATGATGTAATACATGTGGTATTCTTAACATTATTAACAATGATAACTCATATTTTTTCGCTTTGCAGGAGAGTGTTCCAATCTATCATCCGTCTCCCAACATCAGTCGTCCAGCTAATCAGTTAACAGAAGAGGAACAAATAAAAATAGCTCAGAGGCTTGGCTTAATAAACCACCTTCCAACTGGGATATATGATGGAAGCAATAAGAAAGCAAAAGAGTAAGTATGGTATAGGGATGTCATCATATATCATGATATTGATGTATCAGTAATTTTTTTATACTAAATTGACAATACAGAATTGGTTTACCCATATTACCATGGTTAATTAGGATGGACAATGAGAAGGCAGGAAATTCAGTTGAAACTTTTAATGGATGAGCCTAGTTAATATTAAGCATTAAATTGATTACTTGCAGGTCTAGATAGGTGAGAGAAAAATTCTCTGCACAATGTCATGCAGAATAATGAATTTTAATTTTAATCAATATATATCGTGATTCTTTTGAATAATCGACACCTTTAGTATAAACATGTTCAATTGGCCTTATCAGTTCTATCGGGGTGGTCGGGTAGCCTAGTGAGTAAAGCGTTCGCTCGTCATGCCGAAGACCCAGGTTGAATTCCCGACATTGGTACAATGTGTGAAGCCCATTTCTGGTGTCCCCTGCCGTGATATTGCTGGAATATTGCTAAAAGCGGCGTAAAACCATGTTCACCCACTCACTCTCAGTTCTATCCTTCACATATGGCTGGTGTATAACAAACATACTTGTTACAATTCTAGGGCCAATCAAAATATGTGTTTAGGTTAAACTGGTGTAGGTAGGAACAGAATTATGATGTTACCTGGTTACTTTTAGAGTCCCTTTGCTCAGATGTTACCATTACTTGTTTCAAACTGTAATAGACTGTAATAGTAATAAGTCAACACTCATTATGTTAAAAGTCTGAGCAAATTAAGAATGAAGTTTTGTGACATGAATTGCCCTATCCCGTACGTGATCACTTTGCTTTTTACAGCTATTGTTGTATTAACATTGTCATGTTGAATAATGGTGTTCATTCTTAAACCAAATGGAGCCGTGTTAATTAAAGAGACCTAATTGACAATGTAATTGTTGGCAATAGAACCTCATTGTCTATCATTTTGTACAGGTTAATAATTATAATTAACAAATGTTTTTTCATCTTTTATCTTACTATTTAGCCTCCGATGGTATCATAGTGTTTCTTGTAGTGGTGGGGTAGCCTTTTGGTCAAATTGTTTGCTTTTCAAGACCCAGGTTCAATTCCCAACATGGTTACAATGTGTGACGCCCATAATTCCTTTGAATACCTTTCCTCTATTACATCATTAGCCATTAATTTCTGTTTTGGCTGTTATCACACTTTTAAATCTTCAGCAGACATCCTCTTCACTGCCATACATATCTAATTGTCGTGAGGGAAACCCTATCCTCTTCTAGATGCAACTGCACATGCTCAAGACAGGAAAACAACACTTCTTTCCTGTGTGTCCAGATGCAAACAATCATATCATTTTAAAAAAAACAAAAAACAACTTGGTTTTGTTATTGACACTGTAACTTCATTGCGATCATCTTAAAGACAAGTACAGACAAGCTAAGAGCAGAATTAACAGATTAGTGGAGCCAAATCGTTTTTGTAAGCAGTAAGTATACTCTCCCACTCCGTCGCCATCTGGCATGTGTTCAGGGTGCAGCATTGGTCAACTGATCAGAAATCCCCACCCTAGATGCCTCGCATGCAGATAGAGAATGTGTTCTCCAAGCTCTAGATAGAGCTTCTGCAAACATCTATCAAAGGAAGCTTAACAAACTTTCCGCGGCTTGGGGTACTCCAGTATTTTCTTGAGAATAGTGCGCACCCCAGTATAATGTGTACCCCCCTCTAGCAGATTTGAATATTATGCTCAGAAAAAAATACACCGTACCCCTTCAGTGAATTACCGTAAACGAACTGGTCATGAGAAACTTGGTCAGTACAAATTTGAGATAAAAATCCAGGGACTCAGATTACCTTGTGTATTTTCTCGTAAACTAAGCCAGAAATAGCAATCAGCTGGACACACGCTTTCTTGGAATCTACCGGTGATTCGGTCAAGACACACCTGATGATATAACTTTACAAGATTTTAATGCAAGGATCATCAAAAATTGTATCT
The DNA here is from genome assembly GCF_022045235.1 of Haliotis cracherodii. Lineage (NCBI taxonomy): Eukaryota > Metazoa > Mollusca > Gastropoda > Lepetellida > Haliotidae > Haliotis > Haliotis cracherodii. The sequence goes on along the minus strand of NW_027266297.1, from coordinate 50,283,764 downwards.
GAAACTATTTTTTTATCAGGAATAATATATTCCTATATGTTGCTATTTTAGTTGCAGCTTTTACTAAATATTTTTAAAATAATTATAATCTTAAACGAAGCAGCTGATCGCTATTGCCAGGTATCATTTTTCACATGGAACCAGTTTGACCAGTCACCGTCGAGGCTCCCGCACACGTGAGCACGAGCACTACGTGTTGACATAGAATCGCCAAACTATAACAAGTATAAATTTTAACGAGTCAAAGTATGGCATTTATGATACAGTGATCCCTCGCTACAATGCTACCTTCGGGGTCAAAATAATTGATGAGCGTTATAGATGATCAGCGGTTTAACGAAGGTCGAGTTGTAGGTGGTAGATGACCAACAGTATACATGCTCTGCCTACCCTAACACAATCTACATTGCATGTTTCAGAAGTTGTTTATGATTCATAGTGTAAAAAAAGAATTGATCGGGTATTAATCTGTGCTTTCAAAAAAACCCAACACATCGTTTCCATTCAGGTGAATAAGCAGGTAGATCTATAACAAACTTGGTCAATAATAGTATGAAATTTGACATGAAACTAAACATGATGATTTACCATTTAAAATGTATTTCCTGCTCTCAAAAGCATTGTTTTATATGCAAAGATTAAAGATGCAAAGACTTCATGTGTATTTTCTCGTAAACTAAGCCGGAAATACCAATCAGCTATGCACACGTTTTCTCCCAATCTACCGGTGATTCAGTTAAATCGTACCCAGTGATACCACTTTAAAGAAATCTGATATAGTTGGTCATATTGGATTTTAATTTTGATCATTTTTTTCGCAGACATTTTACTTAAAAGGTCATATCTTGTTAGGTTCTTCACAGAAACAACTGAGACTTTACATTAAGTTACTTAGTCGTATGAACCTCATTTTGTTCTTGGCTGTATGCTGAAAGTAACAATGCTAGGTTGTAATATTTAAAAACAGATTTGAGTGCAAATACTGAATGAAGCACTCGTAAATCTAGGTAGGATTATCTCCCTTTAACTGTCGACTACCCTTGAAGATGAGGGTTAGAATTGTTCTTCAGCAACCCATGCTTGTCTTGAGAGGCGATTATAGGGATCAGGTGGTCAGGCTCCCTGACTTGCTACTTTATTTCCCAATTGCCAAATGCTAGCATACCTTACTTTTGACGGCTGGGCCACCCGTGCCCCCCAACACCCCAGAACAGGATTTCTTGTGGCGATGTCCAGCCTGCCTGCGGTTACTATGTTACTTTGTTTGTACAACGTACAAACAATCCATTTGAGGATTCGAACATGGTCTAGGTCGGAACCGGGTTTAGAACACTCTGGTTCACTCTGGCACTCTCAATTTCGGAGACGTCCTGCAAACGGTGACTATCTTTTGACGGAGTTGGTACAAGCTAACCCTTTGAGATTCGAGGTCGTAGATAGGTTGAGAACAACCTTTGACACCCAGCACATGCGAATGTCATAGCAGCAATGTCCGCAGTCGGTGCCTACATTTGACGGCGTTGGTACAAGCAAACCATTTTAGGATTCGTACATGGTCGAAGTCAGAAATGGGTTTAGAAGATAAGGGTATACCCCAGAACAATCAATGTCATAGCGGCGATGTCCCGCAAGCATTGCTTACATTAGACGCTTTGGCACAAGCAAACCATGTAAGGATTCGAACATGGTCGATGTCGGAAATGAGTTAAGTAGCCCTCTGACACTCCGGCACATGCCAATTTCTTAGCGACAATGTTCTGCAAGCGGTGACAGTCTGACCTTATGAGGATTTGAACATAGTCGAAGTCGGAAGTTGGTTAAAACACCATGGGACACCCACGCACATGTCAATTTCGTTGGTGATGTCTCACAAGCAGTACCTTACATTTGACGGCGTTGGTACAAGCAAACCATTTGAGGATTCGAACATGGTCAAAGTCAAACGTAGGTTAAAAACTCACTGGGACACATGTGGTGATGTCTCGCAAGCGGTGCCTTGCATTTGACGGCGTTGGTACAAGCAAACCATATGCAGACTAGAACCTAGATGGCGTCTGAAATGGGTGTAGAACATCCCGGGATGTTCTGGGGCACGTCAATGTCATAGGGACAATGTCTCGCAAGAGTTTCCTTACTTTTGACGGCATTGGTACAAGCAAACCATATGCAGATTCGAACATGGATGGCGTGTGAAATGGGTGTAGAACACCCTGGGACACGTCAATGTCGTAGGGGCGATGTCTTGCAAGCATTTCCTTACTTTTGACGGCGTCGGTACAACCAAACTATTTGGGGATTCGAACATGGACGAGGTCGGAAACAGGTTCAGCACTTTGTCTTAGCAATGCAACATAACCCGGAGTCCTGGTGAACTCAGAACACTAATCCATTTTGATTGTAGCTCAATGGACAAGGGAGCTATACCCTTTTTTTCTCCCGGACTATTTGACCCCTGCCACAAACTGCCATACAGCAGACCTCTGAACACTTGTATCTCGGAAACTACTGGTCCGATTTCGACCAAATTTTATGTGTGTATGTAGAGTGGGATTGTCTAGATTATTGTAATCATTCGATTTATTATTAGGGCTCTATGCCCTGGGAAACCCCTGAACATGCCAATTACGTAGCAGCGTCTTACTTTTGACGACATTGGTACAAAGAAACCATTTGAGAATTTGAATATGAACAAGGACTGGAATGGTTTCAGAAGACCCGAGAATGCTCTGGCTCCCGCCAATTTTGTCAAAATGGACTAATCACTTAGTGGAATAAGGGTCTCTGAAATCCTCAAAGTGAGGAACAGCTAACTGCATTCCAGTCCCCCCAAAACTCCCGCTATCAGCAGGGGTCCTATTGCCAGCTTCACCAGTGTGTCACAACTGATTAATGACCACAAGCTATTCTGTAGCAGACGACATGTATGTGAGTCCAGAAAATAATTGTCTTCTTTTAAAATATTGATATTTGGTTATTTTAAACTACTTTCGAAACATTTAAATGTTCTGCAGATTAAAAAAAAGATATTGGTCAACTTGTAGACAACCCATTGAAATTTAAATTTTTTGTGCGTAACATAATGGCCTTATTAATGCTTTCATAAGCAGGCAAGACATATTGCAAAGTATAACTCTTTTGCCATGAAACATTTATCTAGTCAGTTGTGTACGAAAATATCAAAAGTACAGTAGACATTGATGAATAATTAAAACAAATGTTCATAATTAACAAATCAAGTGGGTTTTTTACATGAAGCAGAAACAGTATTTACTAACTGAATTCAACATTTGACATAATGCACTTTACAGAGAGAGTTTTATTCCAAATAGGACATTTGTTACTTTGTACTTATTTATGTTTTAAATACTCTTTGCCATCAAAGTTAGAAGAAATGGGGTTGACTATGGTATTTACATGAAAGGAAAACCAAGATGAAACTATTTCTATATAGTTTGTTTTAACTGAACTTCTCACATCTACATGAATGTCACCAGAAGACCACGTGCACCAATTGTAGTACTAGGCAGTAGCATGATGTCCATTGCACCTGCAGGTTTATGAACACGCTTATAGCTCTTGAAAGATATTTCTTAAACCCTAGTAATTTTTGGAGTTGAGTCCCATCTGGGACAAAAATGGAAGTTTGACAAATGGTACTCACAAGCTTCGTGTACCACTCTGACAAGTGTATATTGGCACGGGTACAACTTTGCAATATGTTCGCCACTTATTAAACCCACTAATTATAAAGTTTTAAATTTTACCCATCATATTATTCTCAAAAAGGTTTGAGGAACCATTTTACATTGCTACGTTAGATTTTGAGGAGGTTATTGAGGCATATAATTTAATTATCCTTTTAATAATCTGAAGTGGCAGTCAAACATAACAAATGTTATATTTGGGATAACAGTTTCTTTGCAAAGTACAGTTTCTCCAGGATTCAAACCCACACTGCCAGAGTGAGGCACCAATCGCCAGCACACAAAGTCAGCGATCTAACCCACTCAGCCACCGAGGCTTCCACAAAAATGAAAGTCCGACAACTGGTAGTCTAGATCACGAACTTTGTTTACCCCTCTGTCAAGTGTAAATTGGCACTGCTCCCATGGCCGAAAGCTATGAACACACAATGCCATTTAGAAAGTGGTCAAATGTAACAAATGTTATATTTGGGATAACACTTTCTTTGCAAAGTACAGATTCTCGTACTTTTTCGGGTTGAGTCCCGTCCAGGATTCGAACCCACACTGCCAGAGTGAGGCACCTAATGGCCAGCACACAAAGTCAGCGATCTAACCCATTCAGCCACCGAGCCTTAAACAAAAATGAAAGTCAGACAACTGGCCTTGTGAGCCCTGCCAATTTACACTTTTCAGAGGTGTACACAAAGTATGTGATCTAGACTACCAGTTGACTACCAGTTTTACCCCAAATATGATATTTGTTACATTTGAACACTTTCCAAATGGCATTGTGTGTTCATGGCAGTCAAACAGTTTTGAACATTATTTGTAGTGGCGAACATATTGTAAATTTGCTCCAGTATAAATCCATTTTTCAATTTTTCACTGAAAGAGCAAGTTGAACAGAATACTATTAAAACACTAGTCTGCCTCACATAATCTCAAGCTTTTTAGTGTCCTTTCTGCCTTCCCCTTACTGCGCCCTAAAACATGAAACAAGTGTAAAATTTTCTAAAAGCTGAACCTCTCATCTCAGTGTGGCTCTTTTTCAATATATTGGCGTTATTGGTTTTTACAAAATTATATAGACTAAGGGTTAGTCTACTAACATACCTATGAGTATGAGCCTAACCCTAAACTACCATCATTGCCTAATTGGGTTTTAACCCGATATATATAAATGCTTACCACATTGAACATGATTTAAATATTGGTCAAGGGATGTTAGTTTCCAGTGAATAGACACTTTATTATAATTGTTACCTTCAAAACGTTTTTCAAAGAGTTGATTTGGTCACTGTAGTTTCACTGTTTTGTCTTGGAGTGTTATGTTTCAATCCTTGAGTGTCAAGCTGGCCCATGCCATCAGTGCCCTAAAGTAAACAAACTTGGACCAGCTTGACCGTGCCTGCTTCACTGGAGCAAGGGAACAACTGATAAGATCATGGCTAAAGAGTATCAGATTCAGTGAGAGGGGGGATGCTGACAGGGAGAGTTTGGGCTTATGCCACTAAGTGTAATGACATATCAAGTAATAAATTACACTGTAGCATACTCATGTGCACTGCATTTATAAAGTGGATTCATATTGACTGGAACTAAATGATTTATTGGTATGAGGGGCAGTCAGGTAGCCTAGTGGTTAAAGCTTTCGCTCGTCACGCCGAAAAACCGGATTTGATTCCTGACATGGGTACAATGTGTGAAGCCCATTTCTGGTGTTCGCCGCTGTGATATTGCTGGAATATTGCTAAAAGCGGCGTAAAACCATACTCACTCACTCACTCACTCACACACTATTGGCATGAGGTGTATTTTGCCCCTTTGCTCTGAAACCGCTACTCCGATTACTTTCACACTCTACATGAGCCAGCTGCTTTAGGTGCTTGACATATTTTGTTCTTTAACTTTGACCATTGGCCACGTGCTTTGGCAGCCATATTGGATTCAGGGTTTTCACAGTGTGTTTGGGGTTCATAGGTCTTCCAAAGCATACGACTCTGAATCCACCACATGAAATGCTACCCATATTTGATGGGATAGTTATTAGTTGCGGCCATATTTGATTTTGATTTTCATACCCCCCCCGGCGTACCATCAACTCATCAAAGGCTCCAATCAGCCATAATCCCGTTGTTTATATTACTGGCTTCATCCTTCGTTTCTGTCACAGACTTCACCAACGATTGTCATCACTACCCTTGTGTGTACGTAACAGGCTCCTCTACTCCAGTATAACAATATTTACTCTACTGCATAAACATTGCCTCCTACTTGTAAAATACTTGTCAACCACACTCTGTATATCACTTGCTTGATAACGTTGATAGAACCTACACCGAAACGTCACTCTTAATTGTAATAAAGAAGTTGTTCATCCATAAATTCTTATCCTTACTTAGTACTCCAACTTCTAAATGCCTATCAAAGAAGAAGTCAGTGAAATATCAAATTATTAATTACTTTTGTACAATATTCTTATGCACTGTATTATAAAGCGGTTTCGAGTAGGCTGAAACCGAATGACTCAGTAATTCTAGAAATCATAGACCTCGACATCGCTGCCCGCAGCTATATTTTTTTATCTTTATTATTCTGGCATTTTTTGTTCCAATCCCAACTCGAGAACTACAACTCGGAATCTCTTCAAAAATCGACCAAGGGCAGATAACCAAAAAACAAGTATTTTATGTTGGCCTATTGCTCCCCAACAGCTTGTCCGATTACTTCCAAAATTTGCATGTGTCTGCTGCTTTAGGTGCTTGACATTTTTTGTTCTTTGACTTTGGCCATTGGTCACTAGTTTTAGCAGCCATATTGAATTCAATATTTTCACAGTGTTTTAGGGGTACATTTGTTTAAAAGTACAGAACTCTTAATCAACTGAATTAAATGCTACCGACCCATCTGACAATTGTCTCCATACACAACAAATTTTGGATATCTGTCATAGTGACGGCCAAATTTGATTTTGATTTTGGTTATTTTTTCACTGAAATTTTACTTTAAAGATCATATCTTGTAAGGTTCTTTAAAGAAACTATTGAAAGTTTGCATGAAGTTAGTTTCACATATGTACCTCATTTTTTGTTCTTGGTTGCATGCTAAAAGTAACACTGCTTGGTGGTAATATTTGATTTCAAAATACTGAGAATGAAGCTCTAGGTAGGATTATCTACCTTTGACTGTCAATTACCCTTGAAGATGAGGGTTAGAATTAGTCTTTAGCAACCCATGCTTGTCTTAAGAGGCGATTATCGGGATCGGGTGGCCAGGCTCCCTGACTTAATACTTTACTCAGCCAATTGCCAAATGCTACCTTACCTTACTTTTGACGGCATTGTTAAAGCAAATGATGTTTAATGGGTTTAGAACACTCTGGTTCACTCTGACACACTCCAATTTTATAGCGGTAATGTCCTGCAAACGGTGACTAGCTTTTGACAGAGTTGGTACAAGCAAACCCTTTGGGGATCGAACACGATGATTGGAGGTCGGAAATGGGTTAAGAACTAACTGGGACACATGTGGTGATGTCTCGCAAGCGGTTCCTTGCATTTGGCGGTGTTGGTACAAGCAAACCATATTCGGATTCGAACATCGACGACACCTGAAATGGGTGTAGAACATCCCGGGACGTTCTTGGGCATGTCAATGTCGTAGAGGCGAAGTCTCGCAAGCGTTTCCTTGCTTTTGACAGCGTCTGTACAAACAAACCATTTGGGGATTCTAACATGGACGAGGTCGGAAACAGGTTCGGCACTTTATCTAAGCATTGCGACAGAAACCCGGGGTCCTGGCGAACACAGAATGCTAATCCGTTTGACTGAAGCTCAATTGATAAAGAAGTTATAGCCTGTTACAGAGTCACCAAGCCGAAAGGCTGAAGACCCCCAGTGTTATCATTCGATTTAATATTATTATTATTCCGCCGATTGTTGTACCAGAGCTAGCAGAATAACCACTGGCTAGATTATGTTCAAATTTTGTATGTGTATGAAGACTGTTGAATACCAGGTTCCGCAAAATTCCAAGGCCATAGCCCCAATAGCCAAGGGCAGATAACTGAAAAACAATTAATTTTTGAAGATGTATTTCCCCCTATTGCTCTGCAACCGCTTGTCCGATTACTTTCAAACCTTGCATATATCTGCTGCTTCAGTTCCATGACATTTTTTCTTCTTTGACTTTGGTCATTGGTCATGTGTCATATTGGATTCAAGGTTTGGTTTGAACACAGGGTTTTTAGGGAATATGTCTTCAAATCCTATCTCCTCTGAACCCACTGCATGAAATGATTTCAAACTTTCTGAGAATTGTCTCCATACATAACACATCAAACTCTGTCAGCCGTTTTTGGATATCTTTCATAGTGACGGCCCTATTGGATTTTGATTTTGATAAAAAAATTTCACTGAAATTTTACTTTAAACATCATTTTAAGGTTCTCCACAGAAACTATTGAAAGTTGACATGAAGTTAGTTGCACATATGTACCTCATCTTTTGTTCTTGCTAAAAGAACCACCGCTTTGTGTTAATTTTTTATTTATATTTGGAACACCCCTGGAACACGCCAATTTCATAGCGGTGATGTCCGGTGACTATTTTTTTATTGAGTTGGTACTTGCTTGAAGGATTCGAACATGTTCACGGTCGGAAATGGGTTTAGAACACCCCTGCACATGACAATTTCGTAGCGGCAGTACCCTGCAAGTGGTGCCTACATTTGACAGATTTGGTACAAGGAAACCCTTTGAGGTTTCGAACAGGGACGTTTGTGCACAGTGTTACTTGGAGCCCGTAATTGCTGTTTTGCAGCTATATTTGTAAACACTATTATAATTATTGAATGAAATTTTGAATATAATTAAAGAAATATATTGCTAACATAAGTCCAGATAAACAATGAAAATTTTTTTTATTACCAGATATTATGATAATAGGATGAAATTGTGTACTTAAGTTCAGATTTGTTGACTGGTATTTCCTGTGTAACGTGATCGCAGTGGTCAGCTGATAATGTTTTCTGAGATGGGGGAAAACATCGCGTCATTGGAAAACTTGAGTTTATTGAAAATGTTAGTAAATTTTGGGAGCTATGCTTTACTGTGCTATAACCGAGTTAGCACTACATTGAGTGGCGCAATAACGAGGGAACACTGTATATGAATCCATTCTCTGTCAGCTAAAGTTTGTTTCAAGGCATCAATAGCGGTAATCTGACTGTGGTTGCTGTTAAGAACGGTGAGTTGTGCGATCTTCTGATCGCTTCACACACGATTTCGCTGAAATTAATTAAAACAATATTAAATGGATAGCCACTCTGTAATTACATCATTAATTTGCATACTTCAGTATGGATTTGTTGCCATGTTATTTCCGGTGTTACGTGCTCACGGTAATGTCTTTCCGTTGGGGGCTGGGGGGGGGGAGGGGGAGGGGAAACATCAAAACTCATTATTGTGTGTATAATGCGCACCCCCTTCTACACAGCTGTGTTTTTTTTTTAAAAAGTGTGCACTATACTCAAGAAAATATCGTAAACCTTTACCATCAAGAAAGTGCACTAGATTTCCAGCAAAAACTCTACCAGACTCACTACTAAGAATAGGATAAAGGGAAACATGTCTCTTCATGGGAAGCATTCCCCCACTGAGAGACACTTGGGTAATGCAAGGGAGCAAGTAAAATTTCTGTCCACCCAGCTGCTAGTTGAAATGGCTAGATTGAAGGATCTCAACACTGGCAACAAGCAGATGTTCAACATCAGTACATCAACAGCAACGTTTGCTGCCAGTATCAAATAAATCATTCCCTCAATCAATCAGGATGCAGATAAATCCTTGGACGACAGAGTTGACGTGAGCCTGGAACAGTTGAGTTTCATTCCCAGCTTCGTTATCAAGACCATATCCTCAAGATGCAAGAGGCAGCCTGACTTCCAGAAACATCCAGCCGATAATCATGTTCAGTGAACTCATCCCAAAAGAGGACATGGGACATCAGGGCGGGATTCTTTTCATGACCCATCCCAACAAGACAGACAAGCATGTCTCAAGGCCACCACCTCCACCAAGAGTTAACAGACCTTTACAGAGTGTGACAAAGGCAAAGGCAGAGACACTCCAAGAAGCGATCTCTGTTGTGTGGCTCTCCAGTTCAATATATTTCTCCGGATCCTGTCAACTTGGCCTGTCTGACGGACGTTGATTGCAGACTACTGGTATTCAACACAATGCCAACCACGGGACCAATTGGGGTTCATCTGATTGATTCTACATCATCCTAGACTTGTGGTCCATCCCATAGGGTGCTAATTCCATCTGGCTGGGGCCAAGCTGGCTGGGGCCAAGCTGGCTGCCTCAAACTTGGCCATACATATACTTGTAGTCAAGGTGCAGTCCGGGCATTCAAGGGTTAGACACCACCAAGGGATTCTCCTCCCTTGCCACAGTCTTTCTGGTTCTGAAGAAAAATGCATCGGACATGCACTTGATAATCGACATGAAAGTACTCAACAGGGATTATCTAGTATGATCTCCCAAATCTCAAATTGAATCAATCCAAAAGCTAAAGAGCTCCCCCGGACATGAAGACTGGATGATAGGTCACATCATCTCATCCCCATTCATCCCAGTTGTCAACCTTATTTACGATTCGCAGGTTTACTGTTTACCTAGACTATCAAACCTGTCATCGGGTTTGCTCATCTAAGGCTATTAAGACTGCACCGATACATCAATGACTCCCTATCAGCTGATCAGGACAAGTTGCAAAACAAACAAAATGCAGTCTTTCACAATGGCTACTCTCATAGCTGTGTTTGCTGGTTCACTTCAACAAGACAAGTCAGAGTTTGAACAAATCCAATACATTGTCTCTGTAGGGTCAAGGTTACAGCTTATCAAAGGAACTCTTGAAAGCTACTCAAGAGCAAGAGATATAATCTGAAGTGCACACCGAGGTCACATGGTTGGTGGATGTTACATCTAGATACATTAACATCTCTAACTTACAGAGGGAGGCTGCAGTTATGTCCCTTACAAGCCTGGATAAAGAAACCCAGAGGACTAGAATTTGCATGACCTAACTGAACCCCCACCAGCTCAATGACATTGGTGGATTCAACACACCCACCACTTCACCACCTCTACTCAGGTGAAGGGAAATAGTTTTGGATGTAACACTGTACCAGCCACCAGGAAATCATGTCATATTAGACATCAGTACCGAATATGTAATGTTTCAAATAAATATGTCAAGATCACCGACAGGACACAATGGTGACATCTTCAGTTGGAAATGACAACATATTTATGAGCCCTAGAAGTTGTAATGGATACTATTAAGTGACGTCATATATTCCCACTTAACTGCTGGCAACTATCTGGGGATACTAGATGCCAAATCCCACCGGTCCCTCTGGTGTATACCTTCTAATGATGTAATATTGGTGAGATAGTCATAGGAATTAAGAATACTACCTATATTACATCAAGAACTAGTCCCACCCATCTCCTCAATATATCTGCATCTAGATGATGAGGGTTTTTTGGTTGAAAGAAGTGCCATTTGCCCACTGTTGCATCTTGCAGAGGATAGGGTTTCCCTCATGTCTGTTAGATATGAATAGCAGTGAAAAGGTTGTCTGTTGAAAAATCCACAGATTTAAAGTGTGATTGCAGCCAAAGCAGACATTATGACTAATGAGGTATAATTCTTAGAATTAAACACAGTGATAACTATTGTTTGATTTCTGTTGTCCCCAAGCTTGTGATATTGCGAAAAGTGGTGTAAAACCACTCACTCACTCATAGTTTTATTTAATGTTATTTGGTGCATGTTTCTTATTAGCATTTTTTTTATGATCTAAAACATATGACTAGGACTGATGTGAAGATTATATGGATCAATGGTAGCCTAGAATTGTTTAAAGTAATGGTACCTAGACTTTTGGTCAGGATTATACATGTAGGTAGGGCCGGGAACTGGAATCAAGAAAACTTGTTATGGTTTATCATATCAATGTCATGTGTAAGTGATCTGTGAAACAGAAAATGCTTGTGAATGAATTGCTTGAATTGTAAGATTATTGCAACTGACCTTTCTGTAATCACATCAACTTTTTAAAGTTCTAGAAATGATATATTATAAAAATCGGCTCTAATCCCAAGTTTGAAGCTTGTTTATGAGTATAAAAACACACACACGCAAAATATTTGGAAGTTGAGACAGTTCTTTTGGGGCTTGTCCTTTCACGCTCTTGGAAACAAGGAGAAGGGTTTTGTCCTGGATTCTGAATTTGATGGCAAGCCAATGAAGAGTTTTCATGGCAGGAGTGATGTGTTCAATCTTTTTGGTTCTGGTGATCAATCTAGCTGCATTCTTGACTTTTTCTCGTTTGTACAAAAGATGATTTGGGAGGCCAGTGAGTAGGCGATTGCAGTAATTTTAGGCGAGATGTTACGTAACCCTGAACTAGTGCAGATGTTGTTTTCACACCCATGTATCTGCAGATCATGCTGATGTTATGAAGATGGAAATACACTCTCTGGCAGAAGCTGTTGATGTTTGGTTCCATACTAAGGGAGGAATTGAATAAAACACTGCACTGAGGTTGCAAACTGCTGAAGTATAGTCCAGTGGCTTAAATGAAATTAAATCTGGGTATTATGTGCGTACAAGTGCATACTCAAGTTGGAAGACCTTAAAATATCAGCAGGCCAAGTACTGATTCTTAGGGAACCCACAACATCACCTTTCCTTGACTGTAATATTTGACCCTGAATGACCACCGACTGCTTCCTGTCTGAAATATGACTTGAACCACTTCAAAGCCACATCTTTGACATGGAATCTATTTGTGAGTGTAGATTGTAGAGCAGAGTGGTCGATCGTGTTAAAAGCAGCAGAGAGCTCCAGCAAAACAAGATATGTTGCTCCATTGTTGTCAATTCCTCTGAGGATGTCATTCAGGACTTTATATTTTCACAATACTGGGAAAATGTTTGCAAAAATTAATTTGTTCTCCGGTTTTGCACAAAAACATAAATTATTCACTGGACCTGCTGGATGTTGTGAAAACCATTTAATGGCGAGTTCCTTACTTCATTTGATTTTTCTTCTTTTTTTTCAGATGTGTGATATGCATGGGAGATTTTCTACTGGGAGATATGTTGCGATTTTTGCCATGTATGCACACATATCACAAAGAGTGTATTGATGACTGGTTAATGCGGTCATTTACATGTCCTTCCTGTATGGAGCCTGTAGATGCTGCGCTTCTTACCACATACGAGACAAGTTGATTGACTGGTAGTTGTAGGAATACTGAGCCAGATGGCGGTGCTAAGATTAGCAAGCTTACCTACAACACAATTTCTGTGGCTAACTCTGGCTTCTCCAATCAGTAGTGTGTGATGGTGTTAAGGAGACTGAAGTGCCAGCACTTGACCCAGTGGAAGAGTTGGGCACACAGTTGTACTGGAGATCCCTCCTTCTGCCTGGGAGTCTGTATATATATGTCATCATACTGTACACAGTGCATGTTTCTTATCCACATATCCACTTAAAGTTAAGGTAACAGATGTAATCCTTGATCTAATTTATATTCAACATGTTTTAGCTATACATCCACACATGCTAAAGTGCAAGTAAACTCATCATAGAAACTTTTCAGATTTTAATACTTTAGGTCATACTTAATCACACATGCTTGACCAAAGTTATATTTGTAAAACGGAAATAGCATAAAACAGATGATAAAAAATGACAGGTGAAATCATCCCTCCAATATCTAGGGGCATTCCCCTCACTGGGCTTAAAAACAGGTTCCTGGCATAAGACATATTTAGAAATGGTTCACATCCTGTTTTAGGAATAAACATTGTATTGATATATGGTATTACCACATATACCATAACTCAACATAGAAAGTTCTCCTGGATAGTGCGCATTAATATATATTATCCCACAAGGTCAATGTTAAGCCAATCGGACAGTTACAGTCAATATAGTTCGTGCTGAAACTTGTCTGAAAGTAAACAATGGGATAATTTGACCGCCCATTTGATATTCTGGGAGTAGGGAGCCTTGGATATATCGAAAAATATAAATTGTCCCCAAAAATTCTTGGAAAAAAAATTATGCTTCAGACCATTGATAAAAGGAAATTGCCTGCCACAAAACTTATATGTTGCATGGTGTTTTTCTTTCTTTTTTAAATCAGGCTCATAGTTTGAAGTAATAAAAATCTGGTTTTGTAGCTGTAGCTGAAAAAATATCTCATCTCGATACAAAATCCCAGTCCTCCTCCAGAATATCAAATAGTTGGTCCCTAACTACCATAGAGGCAAAGAGACAATTGCCTATAATTTTTTTGGTCAGTGATCGCCTTTCGCTGCAATCCAGGTCGGCCTGATAGAAAAAAGGGAAGCTGCTCTCTTCTATGAGTTCGAGTCTGCCTAGCCTGTCATTTCATTATGAAATAATGTCAGACAGCAACAAAATATAGCCAGATACAAATTTGTTTGTCCAAGTCCAACTGTTTCAATTCTGGAAAAGAACCCATGCCATAGAGATCTGTCTACAAGCACTGATTATGGAAACTGTGTCTGCTAACATCCTCTCACACATTGCTTCAGAGTTTGTTATTTTTTCCAGTTACGCCCTTAGCATCTTAACTGATTACAATAATCCCAGTAATTTGTCTGTATTCCCAAAGGTCAATTCTGACTCGATCGCTAATAGAAAAGGGAGGAGATATATTTGTTTGTAAACACTGACTGTTTGTTTTTGCACATTTATTTGTAAATGACCCAACGGATCCTGTTTTATCTGTTGGCTCTATCCTGCCAAGGCACCTAAACATTGCATGATATAATGAGTTATTTAGCAGAAGTTAAAACGACTGTCAATGTGTGGTAATCCATAAACCAAATACATAGTCTCATTAATGCAAATTTTGACTTCATGATTCGAAACCTTTACTAATAATGAAACTAAGAAGGTTATTATCTATGAATTTATCAGCTTTTGTTGTTTAATCCAACTTATAGTAAACATGTTAGTGAAACCAGTGAATTGAATAACTAACTTAAGGTCAGAAGTTAGTATACTAATATACAATATGTGTAATGTTTTCTTTTAACACTTAAATTAATGTCCTAACAGCTCTGCTGGAAATGTGTCACTAGGACTTGTTAAGAGGCTGGATATAGGTAGGCAGCTACTTTTAACTCGAAATGAAAGATGCTGGGATTGTTTTCTCAACAGAACTGAGGGTCCAAATGAGTTTATGGCATGATGAATTTTCTGTCATCTGTCATTTCAATCTGTTTACTTTTGTCTTCTTCTCGAAACAGCCTGAACAAATGAGCCAGCAGCTTTAGGGATTCATGCAGTACCATTCAGGATTTGTTAATAATTACCTTCTTTTTTTTTTACACAACTGAAAAAAATACAAGATTTCTTACAACATCATTAGAATCTTTTACATAGAAATCTTTAGGTCAAGGAAGCTGATTAATATAAGAAGCAAGACAACTGGATTTGCATATGCCAGTTAGTAAGAAACGATCCTTTTTCCAATTGTTTTGTAAGATACTTGAAAGAGAAACCACAAGGTCCAGAAAGATAAATCAAACTTTTAAGGATAAAAAGGTGATGAAGCTGAAAGCATATAGATGACAATGATTATAAGTTTCTTTTAGCATTGTTCAACTTACCATCAGTAGTTAATTGGAATATGGATAGAACTACTCCACACTGTTTGGAGTGCCTCCGTCGTCTAGTCTTCCAGGGTGAGCTGAAAGTCAGTGGTTCAAACCTTGCCCACGTCATACCAAAAAGATAAATGAGATAAGACAAGGCCTGGTCCTTTTGGAAGTCAGTATACTATGTCTGAGTGGGGTATCCATGTTAAACTGTGACCATGGCATATCAATGGGGAAACACTGTAAAACTGTACTCTGGACTAGTACAAACACATGTACACACTTTGCTATAGAAGTGCAATAATCTTCACACTGTTTGGAATCATATGACTTTGCAGTAATGCCATTTTAACTTATCTTCACTTATCTTCACTGTGCAACATTGCCAACTTTTGCCAGGGACAATGTACTCGTATGAAGTGGAATATGTATACATAGCCCAATGAATGTGATTATGTCTGAACACCTACCTTTTTCTTCTTATCACCTGCAAATTTAGGACATTTGACAGAAGAATGACGCTAAGGAGTGAATAACATAAAGTAAAATCAGATCTTAATTTTCACTATCTCTAAACAAAGATCTGAGGTCATCCCATATGGAAGGAAGAGAATTTATGGATGTGTCATGTGTTTATGAGGAACAAAGTTTCAAAGTATATACAAACCTTTTCTGCAGATGAATAAATGCTATGAAGCAGAGAACATCTCTCATATGGAGTCTTGTTAGAACGACCTTTTGCAAACCTTGACCGACCAATGAAATGACAAGCAAGAAGTGGACATTAGCCAAACAGAAAGCAGCTTTCTTAATCTTTACCGCGCTAGTTTCAAACTGGCAACTTTTGTTCTAGACTAAGCTTTGAAAAACATTTTTGAAATATTCTCTATTCAAAATTTGAAAACTAAACAAACTGAAATTCTGGAAAAGGTCGTCAAGATTGTATGGCAGTACTTCCCACATGCTATGGAAAGTCTTTCGTTCCAAATGTTTATCCAACAGAACTGAGAGATAAACAATGATTTTGACTGAATCAGTTGTACAGACAGTCAATGGCATTTGGAATATCCCTTTTCGAGGTTGCTTGATTAGAAAACATATCCCAACTGTCACTTCATGAACTGGTAAGCAATACTTTGATTGGTCATGAAATAATATCAAATACAAGCTTTTTAAACATATTAACTTACCTTTGCATTTGATGTTTGATAGTCAAAATTATGTAAATCTTGTGAAGACAAAATAGTAGGTCTCAGTCTTTAGAATTCTGCTGTTAACTTCCTAAAAAATTCTTAACAGCTCATTTCTGGCTGACTTGAACTATACTGGCCATTTTAAGCAGTCATTTAAGTGATGCTGCAAGAAGTTATTCCCTCAGATACGTTACACCAAGAATGCTATTACACAGTCATCTCAGTAACCATAATAGATTTTAACATGTCAACATAAATATTTCACACTTTTTATGATAAACAATACAAAAATGTATAAGCAGATTCTTTTTAGAAGGCATATAGCCATGATAGTGGTTATATCATTTAAATACTGATGTATGACAAGTGACGACCATCTAATGATATCAGTGGTAGGACTGTGGTTCTGATCAGTAGCATATGGAATTCTTTTATTGTTACCGGTCCTTTGAATTACACCAAGGGATGTCATATTTGATTTATATGATGGATATTTTCAGTAAAATCATGAAATTTGGTCTTGAATTGTAAAGCATTTGAGCCCTGAAGCAACCAACTGTGTTTGGATGAGAGCAAAAGCACATGTTTTCAAATAGAAACAATCAAGCATGTGGTTGAAATTGAAGGTCACTTAACCAGAAGGAACTGGAGGCAGGGTACGTTCTGTCTTGAAATTATCTTCCATTATGAATGTGTTTTTTTCCCCAATCTGGAACTTGTTATTACACTGCTAGTGCAAGTATATTTTTTGTTAATGAAGCTACAGGCATAAAACTTTGTTTTGAAGTCACACTGCATATATGGCATGTCTATTCTCCAAAGGGAAGTGATGTCATTAAATCGGAAGTGCTTATACCTTCCCATGCTAGCACAGTGGGATTTCTTTTAAAAAAAGCTTAAAAGAATTTTTTGATGGACATATTGGATGTCTGGGAAAAAATGTGTTTTGGGTGGGAAAATGAAGTTCTTTTGCTTCTCTGGTACATGTGTATGACATTGGAGAATGATTTTTTTGTGGAGAAACTTGCATTGTCAGAGCCCCTGGTGGTGTAAGAGGTGTGCACTGCCCACACCTGCTGTGGAAATATTAGGTTCTCGAAATACTAGTCTTATGGGACACACATTTACACATTTATTTGTGTTATATGATCACAAAATCAGTTGTGGGGCTACAATCCAGTTAATATGAGGATTGTTGCAGTGGGCCTAATAGCAGCTGCTTGAATTCAAGATCCGTCACAACAAAACAACCCAGGCAGAGTAAATAAATTTGGTCATAACATATGGTCAAAGCCCACAGAGTTTGTGTGTATTTGAGCAGAGATATCACTTTGTCATACCTGTTGAAAAGAAATATGTATATACAGTGTTCCCTCGTTATTGCGCCCTTCAAAATAACGCTAACTCGGTTATAGAGCGCGCTAAAGCATGGCTCCCAAAATTTACTAACATTTTTAATAAACTTGAGTTTTCGAAAGACACAACGCTTTCCCCCATCCCAGAAAACATTATCAGCTGATCACCACGATCACGTAACACCGGAAATACCAATCAATCCTATTATTATAATATCTGGTAATAAAAAAAATGTTCATTGTTTATCTGGACTGATGTTTGCAAATTTTTTTTTTAATTATATTCAAGATTTCATTCAATAATTAGCTGCAATTAAAATAACACGACATTGGAATGTATTATTCCTGAGAAAATAATAATTTCAGATACAATTTCTTCCGACCATTGCATCAAATTTCTTTAAAGTTGTATCACTGGGTACATTTTAACTGAATCACCTGTAGATTGGGAGGGAACGTGTGCACAGCTGATTGCTATTTCCGGCTTAGTTTATGAGAAGATACACACAGTAATCTTAATCTCTGCATATAAAACAATGCCTTTGAGAGCAGGAAATACATTTTAAATGGTAAATCATCATGTCTAGTGATGTTTTATATCAAATTTCATACTTTTATTGACTAAGTTTGTTATAGATCTACCTGCTTATTCACCTGAAGGGATACGATGTGTTTTGTTTTTTTGGAAGCGCATATTAATACTCGATAAATGTTTTTTTACACTATGAATCATAAATAACGTCTATTCTAATGTTTTTTGAAACTCTGGAACGTGCAACGTAGATCGTGTTAGGTAGGCAGAGTATGTATACTGTTTTGGTTGGTCATCTACCACCTACGACTCGACCTTCCTTTAACCGCTGATCATCTATAACGCTCATCAATTATTTGGACCCCGAAGGTGGCGTTGTAACAAGGGATCATTGTATATTTAGAATTTAAAAGATTTGATTCTACCATGTACATCTTTAGCAAAGTTTTGCAACGAAAAGAATCTGTCTATGTTTTTGTATAACCCCATTATGATTAAGCATTTACTGCATTTATATTGTCCATGTTATTCAGACATGTATTGATGGATCTTTATTGCCGACAGATTTCAGTTTAAATACTTTGAACATGTTTAGGGACTCTCAGCTTCTTTATTATGATATTGTGATAAAATCTAATTGTGATAATAGTTTGTCATGGTTGCCTTTGAACTCATGTTACTGAGGAAGCATGTATGTACTAATATTGTTAAGGTGTACACATGTGAAATGTAATATAACTTGTAGATAGTGTACAGGTTTTGTTTCATATCTAGTCTTCTCGTGTATGAATGAAAAATTGTCATGCTTTGTTTGCTTAATGAAAATGATGAGAGAACTCCAACAGTTTCATGCATGTCCAATGTTTTCTTGATCATACAGTGCATATATGGTTGAGTAGTTGTTGGTGGTCTATGACATTAACAACTCCTGATACCATGAGACATTGGCTATTACTTTTCAGGTTGTAGATATGACAGATAATCAGACTTAGAGTATTATGTATGAAGTTTATTGATACATCAATGTCAAGTAATGCAGGTGATTCTGAGTAAATGTTTTGCTGACAGTTGTGAGCATATTTCCATTGGGATTACTTTCCATTTTTTTAATAACTTATGAGAAATTTGTTTCCTTACTCATATAATGATTACATGATGAGTTGGTATGTGTTTTCATATTAAGTCATGGAGTATGGCCAAAACACATTATGAAAATATAAACAAAATAATTTTCAGTGTCATTTGTGTCAACATTTCTTAAAAAAATTATTCTAATTTTGTATGTGTATTCTGAAACTTTCCCAAATATCATGTTGGACTTCCTGACTAACACAATATATATCTGTGATGAGCTACAGTGCTTCTGTATGTATGTCTTTCAAGTTTCTGTTTATCAAGCTTTTATTTTTCTTTACCCTTTTGTTTTGTTTATAACTAGTGTGCATCACACATGCATAGGGATATTGTGCTTATCTTTTGTTATATTTCTTTTTCTTGTTTGTATTGAAAGTGAGAGTATATGTGATGCACACTGTCATCAACAGTTGGTACAAGGATAGACATGTATTACACCACTCCATGGTATGAGATGATCATTGAAGCACATCAGTTCACAAAGATAAGGCAAAAGGCTTGAGGATCCATTTAATTTGGTTCAACCACAGTTCTCATCATGCAATCCCATCTTTAATAAATAAAGATCTTCATTTCACAAAAAGATTCTAAGCCTTTGAGTTGTGTTTCTGAGATTAAAACTGGTGATGTCCACCTTAAAGCATGATGGCCTTCTAGTTACTGCACCTGTGCACATTACCCTTGGCATCTGAAGGAACGATTGTAACACACTTACTTTATCACAGGTAAGGAGGCATTTTGTTGCTCACTTTTGTAACCAATGGCCTATTGTCACCGAAGCTAGACCACTCATCATTCCTAGTATCCTCATTGCGGGATCCACCTCTTCCAGATATCTGAGCTTGCAGTAACCTACAAGGTAAATGGATGCTTGATTGCCACCCCAGCACCCAGTGGATTGGCCATTGTATGTCTACTTCAAGGACTTCACTCAGTAAACACAAACTTTAATATATTTTGCCAACAAGTTGTTTCCTCACTGCTAGAAGCTGCTAGACCACTATGACCACAACAAGATATGGAAAAACGTAAGATGTTACTAATTATTTGTTGACAGTTTTCTCCAGTAGGATACAAATCCACAAAGTCTGTTCCAAAGAATAACCAATGTAGCCTGCTACTATGGCAACATTACAGAAAAGGTACTTGAGAAATGCTCAGATTTGTTCCCACAACATGTCAGCCTATATGATAATGAATATTATTAGTTTGAGTTTCTTTTGGGATTTTCACTTCCACCAAACTTTAGATTGTTGATTTTGCAAAATGTGTTTCATTGCAAAAGCCCCTTTTCAGAAATCAGTGATACTTAAATGTTTATGATTACATTTATATTATATTTTTCAAGAACTTTATTTTCATGCATCTCACAACAAAGAGAGCACAAGACAATTATGTACACTTTTATTACAGCTACTGTTTTCTTGGAGAGAGAGGTATGTGTTAATTGTTGCTACAGTAATGTTTCAAGTAACTAATGCTAGATGTGTTTATTACAATATAATTTGATGACAAGAGTGTCTACAGAATCCACATGTGAAAATGGGTATGGAGCTTTTGAGAGCCTGAATTGGAACCTTTACAAATTCAGAAAGGAATCGCCATGATGGCTGTGTGTATACCAAACACTCGATGTGTGACCAGGTACAGGTTGATTGTTCAATACTCATCATTCCTAGTATCCTCATTGCGGGATCCACCTCTTCCAGATATCTGAGCTTGCAGTAACCTACAAGGTAAATGGATGCTTGATTGCCACCCCAGCACCCAGTGGATTGGCCATTGTATGTCTACTTCAAGGACTTCACTCAGTAAACACAAACTTTAATATATTTTGCCAACAAGTTGTTTCCTCCTGTTGTGTGGAGGGGGCACGATTCGCTGTGCAGAGTTGCGTCCCTTAGGCTCGCCAAAAACCTATGATTGTGGGTTCGAATCCCGGTTCGCCCCAATTATGTTTCTAGGTTTGTCAGCACCATACCCGTGCTCGTGGGTTTCACCGAAGTGGTAAACGTCTGAGACCTGCATCACTTCGGGCTTTCCTCCCACATTAAGCTGACACGCCGTGATATGACTGGAATATTGTTAAAAGCGGCGTTAAACCCAACTCACTCACTCACTCACTCCTGTTTTGTGGAGATGTTGAATAGAACCCTGGTCCAACTAAGTGTAAAATCGATGCTAACAATCTTTTTGCTCTACCAGTTATTAAGAGAGATTAAATCAGTGAGATCAGACATTCAAGACTTGAAATCAGAAACTTATAAAATGAAACTTGAAGCACCATGCAGTCACAGTTATGTGACTTAGAAGCAGAAAAGGACATCATTCGCTTGGATGTAGATGACGTAGCTGCAAAACATGAACATGTGGAATATGCAACTGAGAATCTTAATTGTAAATAACTTTGCTCATAGATTTGATACATTTGAGGAAGAGATAGACAAAATTGAACAGCATAGTCGGCACAACAATGCTGAATGAAACTTGTTCTCGGTGTGTCAGCAGTACATCTGTAATGTGTTGAACAATAACTGTATGAGAGACCAAATACGCCCAAGTGGGAATGACAATCCCAGTCACAACAATAACACCAGAAATACCAGCATCAGAAATACCACCAGTAATCAATCCAAAAGGAGGCCTTTTCATAGCAGAAATAAAAGAAATGGGAAGTAGGGTTGTCGCTGCGCCCAAATCACTGTTACTATAAGACAACATGTACAACTTCTGTTTTGGAACATACATGGTCTCCTTATTGAAATAGAACACAACTTGTCCAGTGCCTGCAAGCTGAGAGGCAAGCAATACCCTCATGGAACTTAAGACAGTGGTGCAGAGATTGTCCATTCTAGGGTGGTCATACACTATATTGAAACCCTTGTTATTCTTTATGAAATGACACTACTGGTATTGACGGCGATATCTGGGTTAACTTGTTCACAGATGTGACCACACAACACCCATACTTGATCGCTATTGGATAAATTCTATTAAAATCATTTTCTGTCGCTACACATTTTTGTCTTTTTGTGTCCAATACCAAAACCTATGTGTTGCCCTACTTGTTTGCATAAGTATATAACATCTCAAAAGAGATTGAATGTCAATATGTGTATATTCTCCTTCAGCACCAGATAAAATGAGATGACCACATGAGACTCTGCATAACAAATCAGGCTTCAGTGTCAAGTGTGGAATCGGTTGAAAGTTGTATAACTTTGATTGATCTCCGATTAATTTTGAATTATTGTGTTTTTCTTGGACTGTGCAGATTTCAGGTTTTGTCACTGTAAAATGGTTTCATTCCATCGTTTCATGTGTTGGACAAATGCCTGTGCGATCATACTAACTTGAGAATTCTTTTTTACTGCCAAGCTCATGGCAGCAGGAGACAGGACAAGATGATGTGCATCTAAGAGAGATGGAAGGGGAACAAATAGTTTCAGAGGATTCTTCCCAAATAATAATCAGTACGTGTCTGACAAAGCTCAAATCTCTTCTCAGATTAATTCGCCTACACAAGAGGTACTGACCCTTGTCGAGAGAAGTCAACATGGCCAGGGTTCAAGTGAGCTGAACTACTTGACAAGTCAGAGAGACAGTTGTAGTCATTTTAGTGCCACTTTGGCTAGAACGAAAATATGCAGATATCTCAACTTCTTGCTCTTGACGCAGTCTTGGACAAAGTGTCAGAATTACAAAGCCAGCTCTATTACGACACAGGATCAGTGGGTGATGAAGGGGACAATGGTGATGATTTATTAAATAGCCTTGAGGCTTATTCCCAAGTGTGGGGATGTAGGGGGTCCCATTGTGGGTCTGAGCTGCAAGCCAGACAGTCAGCCGCCGAACGAGCAGTTTGCAACAGGCAGTGATACTGGAGTTACCCCCCTTTCGGGTGATGGTACAGGTGACACCTAGTGCATCAGCAGCAATGGAAATTACTGGAAAAATTGCGAACAATTTCAAACTGACATATCAAACAGGGCCATTGGTTGATAATGAAATTGCAGAGTTGGTAAATGGACTCCTCATCTCCAAGCTTGAAGACAATCAGATAAAAGACATTCTTAAAAAATAATGCCAGACCAGAGAATTGCATGAGACGATGTATGGCGAAGTATGGATCAGGCTCGCAAGTCTCGAGAAGAAGTTCCAAAAGGTACAGAATGTAATCTGTAAGTATCTAATACCCATTACAAGGGATGTGAATGTAAACAGAAAGCAGAAATACTTATAATATAAGGGTAAAGTGGTGTGACGCCACCTGGGGGGACTTGAAGGCAGACTACAAGCCTCTTTGTTCACACAAGAACCCTGTTACGAATATCTTTCTGGGATGATCTGGCTGACCAGATTAAAGATCTGACACAGACAAGGAATAAAAAAACAAAAAAACAACCACCACCACCCAAAAAAACAACAAACAACCCCCCCCCCCCCCCCTGCCACTCCCCTGCCACTCCCAAAAAATAATAAAACTGATTGAGTGGGTGAAGATCAAAGAGGTATGCAGGCTCTACAATACTTAATAATTCCTGGAAGTAAACGTCATAGCCTGGGACTGCCGATCAGAGAATGATCCAAATATCTGAGGAAAGTATTACTCTTCCAGTGCGCTGACCACAGAGCCCCACCTGTACAAAAAGAATGTCCTGACAGTTTGACCGATTCAAAACCTGCAAAGTAAGATTAACAGTCTTAATGAACTTATCATGACATAAAGCTTGGCCATTTTTTCCACACAAGAATGGGCACATGGGAGTGGATTTGACACCAATATGATGTCTTCATGTGGATGTCTGCAAAGTGGACACTGGACATGGTGGATTATCCTGCATCTCAGGGAGTCTAACACATATAGTTATTATCTGAACTGGACACTCTTTGTCTGTCTATGTGTTATCACATCCCCTTTATCACAAAGAGAAACACCTTCAACACACATTACACAGGCTTTATCTAGTTCTGTTTTACATACAACAATACCTGCCCTCAATAAGCCAAAAGAAACCAACAAAGCATCCTGACAACACTGAAGAGTGTACAAAATCAGTCATGAGTAGGTTGGGGGAGACACCCAAGACTGGACGCATGCCTTGACATGCTAGGTGATCCATGCTCAAAATTGTTCAGGGTAACCAATTTCACTGTTTAATGTCCTATGTTGCATTGTCGACTGATAATGGTACTGGATCAACACACAAAGGTTAACAGAAATCTGTAAAGTACTTCAGTTGGTGTCTGTAAGTCTTTTTAGTGCTTTCAACCGTTCTCTTTCTTCAGTTAGCTGCCACCATGAGGGACATCTCCGCTTGACCTCTGTATCCACCTTAAAATGATGAAATCATAAGACAGATGCTGACACAATCCAGCCACAAGTTGATGAGATATAGTGACAAAAAGCTGTAAAAGTAGGACAGTTTTCCATCAACATGTATTGTAGACAGCGTGTCTGCATTCACATCCCATTTACCAGGAATATATCCTGCAGAAACTGTAGAATTAGAAAACACTGATAACACCCGTAGATATCAACTTATACTGAACTGCAAAAGAAACATCATCATGGATATACATATGAGAAACTTCATTTGTCCAAACATTGTAAACATACTTTCAGACATATTAAAAAGTTGAAACTTGGTAAAACTGATCATCAAGGTTGAAATTAAAGTGTCAAATGTTCTTAAAGTGAAACACAACACTAGTCTCTGAGAAAATGGCATCACAAGTCAGTATCTCGTGTGTCTGCCATGTGCATTGATGACTGCCGTGCAAAGTGGATACATGGAATGGATGAGGCGGTTGATGAAGGCCATAGGCACTTGAGCCCACACTCTGAGGAACGCCTGACGCAGTTCAGCTGCATGTGTTGGCCTTGGACGTCATTCAGCCGTCTTTGAATCTCGTCCCACAGGTGCTCAATGGGATTTATATCGGGACAAGGCAGGCCACTGCATGGTTCTGCATCCATTCTGCTGGATGGAAGTCTCTTGTTGCTCCCGCAGTGTGGGCATGGGCATTATCCTGCTGAAACATCGTGCCAAATGAAGTATGACTTGTGGTCTCAAGACTTAATCAATGTACCAAGCTGCTGTGACACCATTACCTCTCCCTGGACGCATGGTGTCCCCATGGTCTGTCGAGCAGTTTCCTCTGCAGTAGCAAACCGTTCTTGAAGATGCTGTCGCACAATCTGACGATCTTGACGTCTGGTGGTGACCCTTCGACGTGGTCGGTCATCTGTAGTTTTGGTGGTCTGGTACCGTTGCTGGAGCCTGTATATGGTCCTTACGTGGACATGGAATGCATTGGCTACTTGCCAGGTGGTTTGTCCAGGTTGCAATCGTCCAAGGGCTTGGTGTCGCTGATTCCTTGTCAGTCTTGGCATGTGGTAGCAATACAATAACGAATGAATGTTATCCGATATGGGAGGATTTTTATGGGGCAAGAAATAGGGGAATGCATGTGCAATTAAATCTGCACGGCACTCACGTGCATCGGGTTACCATGGCCATTGCCGTGATGCGTTTGGTGATCGGTTTTATTGTCATCTGCTTTGTTTTCCTATCATCAAATTTTATTTTCTGGACAAGGTAATGTTAATATTTAGAAACCTTGACAAAAATTACCCAGATATTTAAACGACAACGTTTCATGCAATGTTACGTGGGGTGACACTTCTTTTGCGGTTCAGTATAGTTTACTAACAAAAAAGTAACTGTGCTTCATATAAACTTCGATACAAATACATTTATTCTGAAATTAAATAATGCATCCAGTTGTACATATTATGAAAACATCTCCCCGACTTATGGTCGTGATTTATAATTTGCACATGATGTTTGTGTGTTTATTGGGAGCATGATACTCACGTTTTCTTTTAATGTGAACAGCACACAATGATTGTTCAGCTATCAGGTTCTCATAAAATCATTATTTTTACGATAAATAACGTTCAATAAACAGTGCCACGGCTTACTGAAAATCAAAGACTTCGCCCCGTGAGTTTGCTGCTGACAGGAAGGCGAAGAGCGTCTGTTAAGGGGCGGAAGTGTAATAGTATGAGGTGACATCACAACTCATCATTGTTAATGGCAATTTGAACGGTGTATGCTTATGGGAAATCATTGGGGATCGTGCTCTACCCTTTGTGCAAATGCAGGGATAAGATGGATTGACGCTTACGACAGAACTAAAACAAGTATTTGTCACAGAGTGACGAAATATACCCCGCCTGTACACCATAGTACCAAATATGAAGACAATCCAGCGATTAGTTCTTGAGATATTGTGGCAACACCGTTTTCCAACTCCAAAAACAGATTTGCCTGCTGTGACCTTGAAAATGGGGCCAAGGTCACCAAATCTGACAGGTGTATGCGGTGTCTGTATATACACTATAGTTCCAAATATGAAGACAATCCAGCGATTAGTTCTTGAGATATCGCGGCAACACTGTTTTCTAACTCCAAAAGCAGATTTGCCTGCTGTGACCTTGAAAATGGGATCAAGGTGACCAAAACCGACTGGTGTCTGCGGAGTCTGTATATACACCATAGTACCAAATATGAAGACAATCCAGCGATTAGTTCTTGAGATATTGCGGCAACACCGTTTTCCAACTCCAAAAGCAGATATGCCTGCTGTGACCTTGAAAATGGGGTCAAGGTCACCAAAACCGACTGGTGTCTGCGGAGTCTGTATATACACCATAGTTCCAAATATGAAGACATTCCAGAGATTAGTTCTTGAGATATTGCGGCAACACCGTTTTCCAACTCCAAAAGCAGATATGCCTGCTGTGACCTTGAAAATGGGGTCAAGGTCAACAAAACTGACTGGTGTCTGCGGAGTCTGTATATACACCATAGTTCCAAATATGAAGACAATCCAGAGATTAGTTCTTGAGATATTGCGGCAACACCGTTTTCCAACTCCAAAAGCAGATATGCCTGCTGTGACCTTGAAAATGGGGTCAAGGTCACCAATATTGCGGCAACACCGTTTTCCAACTCCAAAAGCAGATATGCCTGCTGTGACCTTGAAAATGGGGTCAAGGTCACCAAAACCAACTGGTGTCTGCGGAGTCTGTTACCTTGAAAATTAAGTTAATGTTACCTTGAAAATTAATTTAAGGTCACGAAAACCGACTGGTGTCTGCGGAGTCTGTATATACACTATAGTTCCAAATATGAAGACAATCCAGAGATTAGTTCTTGAGATATTGCGGCAACACCGTTTTCCAACTCCAAAAGCAGATATGCCTGCTGTGACCTTGAAAATGGGGTCAAGGTCACCAAAACCGACTGGTGTCTGCGGAGTCTGTATATACACCATAGTTCCAAATATGAAGACATTCCAGAGATTAGTTCTTGAGATATTGCGGCAACACCGTTTTCCAACTCCAAAAACAGATTTGCCTGCTGTGACCTTGAAAATGGGGTCAAGGTCACCAAATCTGACAGGTGTATGCGGTGTCTGTATATACACTATAGTTCCAAATATGAAGACAATCCAGCAATTAGTTCTTGAGATATCGCGGCAACACTGTTTTCTAACTCCAAAAGCAGATTTGCCTGCTGTGACCTTGAAAATGGGATCAAGGTGACCAAAACCGACTGGTGTCTGCGGAGTCTGTATATACACCATAGTACCAAATATGAAGACAATCCAGCGATTAGTTCTTGAGATATTGCGGCAACACCGTTTTCCAACTCCAAAAGCAGATATGCCTGCTGTGACCTTGAAAATGGGCTTTCGCGCGGCGGGGGATAACAAAACACCTCGAAGCGCTTGCTCAGTATGGCCAATCTTTGGTTGGCATTTAGAACAACATCCCCCATACGTTTTTTAAATCATCTTGTCTCTTCAATGTGCTGTTGCTGCCTCGCCTGTATCAACGCAAATGGTGGTCCCACCTGTTATTGATAATGTTAATTGAGTTGTCTGTCTTTGCGTCCAATGCTGACCATCAAGGACCCAGCGCCAAACCGACCATGCTCCACAACTGCAGGGTCAGTGTAAAGTTCACCTTGACGTCGATAAACATCATTGAACAGCAAATTTAAACGGGACTCGAAAGGAGTACTGGTCATCCTGTCTTGTGGATACTGTCGGACGACCTGATCGAGGGCGAACGCTCGCGGAATTTGTCTGTAGGAACGAAATCCAAAGGTTATATATTGCCTTTAGAGATATCCCAAATCGTCTGGCTACATATAGTTGTGATCTGCCATCCTGCAGCAATACTGCAGCTTGATTTCGAATTTCTTGGCTTAAGTTTCAACCACGACCCATGATGATTTGAAGTGACTGTTGCATTATTGTCGGACGCAATTAATAGCCAAGTGTTGCAAGATGAACTGCAGGTGTTGCATGATTTTTCATAGTAAAGTGACTTATACTAATTCCTCATTCGCTTTGGTGACACAATGGCATATAAACACTTGAAATTTCGACAGACATCAGTATTTTCAGTCTGTGTTCAACAGTGTTAGATTCAAGTTCTGAGTTTGAATTTGGCGTTTAACGGTAGCTTGTTGTGTCCAAACAAGTACTATTAATGTACTGTCGCAGATTTACTTTCGATTTGTCGCCTTTGTTTAATCAAGGCAGTCTATTGTTTTTACCCGAAGTATACTCACACGCAAAAGAAACGCCAGTCGAGTATGCAGTATACATGTTATTTATTTTCAACAGTAAAGACAAGAAATACTAATAGGGCAAGATTGACAAGAATTTGACTGAAGACAGTTTAATGAACAGTTTAAGGCAGATGACATAATTGTTTTTTTCAAATGTTAAGGGCTTACACATTTACGGATCAATACCCAAAATGTCAGTCAATACCTGGTGTGACCACCATTAGCATTGATCACTGCCATCTTACTTCTTTTAAAAGCCGGACTGGGTATAAGTTACCTGAGTCTTTCTTCCTCATTAGATCTGACTACTTTAACATCAACACGCTTCCTTAGATTCTCCATAGTTTTACCAAATACTGAGTTATTCATGAGCTTAGATCGGTTCTTTTCGAAATCGCTGGTAGCCATCTTTCTTAAATCTGTGTTCAGCCTTATATAGGGCTCCATCCAACTTTAGAACTCAGTGTATTTTCTTTATTTTTTGCCTAGCGATATATATAACTGGAGATTTCTGTAGTGAATTATATATTTTGTCTTATCCGTCAAATTTGGTACGAGTTTTTCTACGTTAGCTAAGCTAGTATTACCCATCAAGGAGTCTTGATATTCCGACATCCAATCTTTATTAACCATAAACTGTTATGGTCTTTGTGCAACTCTTTTGGATATTCCAAGTCAACTTTTAGTATGTACCCTTTATTCGCATCGGAATCTGTGGGGTATAATTCACATCAACCCACTCAAAACCACCCGTGGGTAAAGGTTGACTCATAGCCCATCCGTACAAATTGTTGCCGTCGAGATATGTGCGTATCGGGTTAACTCAGATCATATCCTTCAACTAATTTATTATTATCCCCCGCTACGAAGTGGAAGGGGGATATAGGAATGGGTGCTGTCCGTCCGTCCAGCCGTCCTTCTGTCCATCCGTCCGTCACATTTCGTTTCCGGAGCGGGTCTTGAAAACCATACCATATTTCCTCACCAAACTTGGCACATAGATAGATCTAGTGGTGAACTGGTGCCTTTGAATAGTTTGGGATTAAAAAAAAATTTTTTTTTGGTGTTTCCATGGCAGCGACTTTGATTTAGACTGAAAATGGCGGTAGTCCTCGTTTCCGGAGCAGATCTTGAAAAATGTACCATTTTTCTTCACCAAACTTTGGACATAGATAGATCTAGTGGTGAACTGGTGCCTTTTGTTAGTTTGGCATTTAAAAATAATAATTGTTTTGAGTTTCGATGGCAACGACTTTGATTTAGACTGAAAATGGCGGTAGTCCTCGTTTCCGGAGCAGATCTTGAAAACCGTACCAGTTTTCTTCACCACATTTGGCACATTGATAGGTCTAGTGGTGAACTGGTGCCTTTTGATAGTTTGGGATATTTTAAAAAGTTATTTTTCGAGTTTCCATGGCAACGACTTTGATTTAGACTGAAAATGGCGGTAGTCCTCGTTTCCAGAGCTGATCTTGAAAACCCTACCATATTTTTTCCTCAAACTTGGCACATAGATAGGTCTAGTGGTGAACTGGTGTCTTTTGATAGTTTGGGATTTAAAAAAAATTGCAACCAAATTTGGCACATAATGTCATCTCACAGTATTGAATACATTTCCTTTTCTTGTTGGTAAGTTCTGGATTGCTTGAGTGTATATTCCTCCACAAGTGTCATGGACACAGTTGTTGCATTCACTGACTCACTTCATACAGAAACACAACTCATTACAAATACAACAATGTAACTGATCTTAAACCTACTCAACTGTATAAACACTATATATTCTTGTCGACCATACTCTGTACTTCACTTGCTTGATAACGGTGTTAGAACCTACACTGAAACCATCGCTCCTAATTGTAATAAAGAAGTTGTTCGTCCATATGTCTCATCCTTACTCATTACAAATACAGTTACATATTCTATCATAATCTGCAGATGGCAAAACAACACCAGTAATAACTTTTTTAGTGCTGCAATTAGGCCATTACTAAAAGGTCCAGTGAACATAGTTCACAGGAGCTAATGCATTGCACACAACTGGACATGTCATATTGGCGGGGGATGCGAGTATTTCATGCTTGTTAACCTTAAAAAAAAAGCTTTGAATACCTTTTCGCCGTCATCGACAAACCACCTCTTAATCCTTTCTCAATAAACAAATGCATATCGTAATCGGTGAGTAGTTTTAGTTCTACACTGGTCTTCTTCAACAATACATCCCACGATAGTCCGGGACTGGAATAGTACCATGCCCGGTCCAAGCCGTATTGTTTTAAACATTTGTTTCTGAATATCTTGAATATATTGTCGAGTAACAGTACATCGGTTTTTAAGTACAGATCGTGATAATCACCTAAATTCTTACAACCTAATTTATCCCAGACCAGCGTGTTCATAATCGGCATCGGTTATTTTCGATTCTGTTAAGTTACTATAGAATGATTCAAGGGGTGGTAATTTAGTTTCGTCGAATGTAGACCAATCATCCATATATTGGTAAGGATATACACCTTTTCTTAACAGTAAATGACGAGTTATCTGATCAGTTTATTGATTTATTTTTGCAAAGTCTTTAGGATTAGCTAAATTGTCTAGGGAAGATAACAGAAACTGTACGGAGTCTATGTATCTAAGCCCATTACTTTACCTTTTTCTAGCTTTCTCATCCTTATCCATATAATGTATAGTTTTAGT
Organism: Haliotis cracherodii; assembly: GCF_022045235.1. NCBI lineage: Eukaryota > Metazoa > Mollusca > Gastropoda > Lepetellida > Haliotidae > Haliotis > Haliotis cracherodii. Next base: position 50,251,798 of record NW_027266297.1, on the reverse strand, counting down.
CAACGAGAATGAGATATAGTTTTCTATATTATTAGGAATGCACGTTAAGCTGCCATCGGTCTTTGAGATACCTTCCATAATGAGATGAGAATCATATCCCCTAAGGTTGTGAAACACAACGGGGATGGGTATTGTTTGAGAATTCATTTTTAGTTTCAAGTTACACTCGTTAAGCGCGGCTCCCTGATAATTACTTATGACATGGCAATGATCTCTTACGGAATCCCCAGTCAGTGGTTTATTACAAACATGACAAATCGTTGACTTCTTATATGCCCTCCAATCATTCCTCATCATACACATGTGTTTCTTACGGGATATATTTTCCCTCATTATTCTCTCTTCATTTTGTAGATATTCTAGAAACTTTCCTGCTGCATTGGAACCTCTGTAAATAATGGGCGCGTTTGTTTTACCATCATATATTTATATATATCCAAACCCACAAGGAATATGTTCTCGAGTAAAACTACATTCAGTACAGTGTTCGTTTTTTTCTATAGGTTTGATAAGTGTTTGAAGTCAGCATAAATTATGTACGGTACTGGCATTTGATTACAATAATGTTCAAATTTTAGTATATTTTCCCCTCTTTATCGATCCTGATAGCACTCTGCCCAACACCTTTGCAGTCTTCTTTATGCGCTTCTGATAGATCTTGTCTGCTGTTACCATGCAGGCATCTTTTGCAGAAATATTTCTTTTCCTTATATTTTGTTTGATCACATAATAGCCTGCTAAAACTCTTTATCTACGTATAATGATATTTCCCATCTTTTTCGATCAGAAATGAATTGATTCTGGGAATATATTCTGGGGCGGAGCTTATCCTGTGTACAACAATTCCTTTAGGACAATGTCCGAAAACATTTATAACTAAATTTTTTTGCTTTTCCGCCTTATCAATTTGTGAGATTGGTGTAGGTTCGTCTATATCATGAAGGTTGAGTCCGTCATTTTGGGGATAGCTAGAAGGTCTATCCGGATGTTTGTCTGTGGGAAACAATGCAGATCTTATCATCATTCTGAAACAGTCATCGCCTTTATGTTTTACATTAATTATGGCATTTTTCTTTTTATAATACGAGGGTAAATCTATATAAGATCCACCTTTGAAAGGCATATAATTTGCTATATCTAAATATAAACTATCGATTCTATCCACACTCCAACCCGAACCTCTATTAGTCGTGCGTTCTAAAGTTTCTTATATCCTCTGAATTAAAGCATCTAATGATGCGCTTATAGACTCAGATTCGGTTATAAATTCTTGGTTGACTCTGAGATATCAGTATATTCGACGTCATTTTTACTCAATGACATTTTAACCATCAGCTGGTATTTCATACTATTTAAATCATCTAACTCATCATTAATTTTGATCGATACGATGGGCTTAACATCATTAACATCCATGTTGGAATTAATATCTGTCTTCCAACCTTAGATATTTACCAACGCCGGCTGTGGGTACAAATCTTAATTCAAACAACCACAGGATAATTATCAACAACAGCGGGCTTATTATTATCGAGTAAATCAATCAATTCAGCTTTTCTCATTTGAGAATAACCTCTCAGCCCACTTTTTTTCACTTGAGCTTTGAATTCTCTAACAGTCTGGTGTTTGTTGTATTCAAAACAGAGTAAATCAAGCAATTCAGCTTTTCAAATTCGAGAATAACCATGTAGACCATGTTGTTTTGGCAAAGCCTTCAACTCTCTGACAAAAACCATTGTGGTATATAACTACATGTGAACTAATCTCCAGGTTAGAATAGGTCTTCAGCAACCCATGCTTGCCGTAAAAGGTGACTATGCTTGTTGTAAAATGCGACAACAGGATCGGGTGGTCAGGCTCGCTGACATGGTTGATACATGTCATTGATCCCAATTGCGTGGATCGATGCTCATGATATTGATCACTGGATTGTCTGGTCCAGACTCGATTATTTACAGACCACCGTCATATAGCTGGAATATAGATGAGTGCGGCGTTAAACAACAAACCAACCAACCAACCAACCAATCTAATTGGTTTGACTTCTACCCCATCTATTTATCTCATTGGGGTAAGCCTGGACACACCAGTCAACCCCAAAACTATAAATACTATCTCGCGGTCTTTCTGAGCCTCATACAGTGTATAAAACTGAGAGAGTGTTGGCCTTGGTATTGGGTCACGTCTCTTTCCGTAAACAAGGAAGTATTCGTGCATGGCATATTCAACATCCTTAAACATTTGAATTGAATGTCCATGTTTATGAAGTTCATCAGTGATAAAATCTAATCTCTCCATTCTGCATCTGGCCCATTGTGACTAAGCTGTTTTAATTGGTCTAACGCTTTATTATGTCGTTTACGCTCCGCTTCAATTTCTTTAGCGTTTGATTCCCTCAGAGTAGAAAAATAATTACCCACCCAAAAAGCTAGAGCATTAACAATAGCTCCACCAACCATCATCACAATTAATGCCTTACTATATGTTTATAAAATATTCAAATGTTTAATTAAGATAAGCATATCTTTTGTGGCCATTGATAGGCCTACATATAGAACCATCATACAGATATCATAACCATTAAAATCTAGCTTGGGTGGTGTGGCTTTAGCAATCATTTTAGCTATACAGGCATAGCCAATGGCCAAGCCGCTGACCACAGCTGAATGATACATTGCGTTTACCAACATTTAACCGCCTCTAACTGGTGTAGTCATTGCTTTTATAACATTACATGAGGGCTTAACTCTAATTGAACCTCACCTGATTTCTGAACTTGTGGTGTTTTCTCTTCTCCGTTCTAATAAAACCATACCATTGCTATAGAAACAACCCCTAGTATATAGGGAGCCCAAGTTTTAATCGGGCAATTTCAGTGTTTGAATTGTAGGCTAGCGCACCCTTCCCACCGACTGTGACTTCGGAGGATTCTTAGTCACTCTGACTTGTTGTGTAATCGCTTGTGTTTGTGGTGCAATCTGGGATTGTGTTTCCTCGTTCACTTGTTGTATTTCCGTCTCCATTATTAGTAAGTGGACACGTATGTTTAAATTGACAATACCTAGCCTTTATTAAAGCGGTGGTAATTGGCGCTAAGAACATTCCGTATCTTTGATCAGACTCACAGCTTACTGCGCTTATAGCGTTTCGATGAATGGATGTTTCTCGAGAGATCGCATAAATACATGCAACTGTGTATAGATGTAACATAGCCGAAGCTATTGTTTTAGTCATGGTAGGTCCCAGTTTAGACTGGTAACGCTCATACAGTTTTTTTTAAACGCTTAATATGAAAGCATATCTTTCTTTTTGGTAAGTTCTTTACTCGCACTGCAATCGTCTATTATAAAAAGTGTTGATTCTCCTTTTTATTTTTCGTGACATACTTGTAAAAAGTCTTGTAAACGATTGCCCGGATCAACTTTGTACATCCCGGGATCATTCATTACCCAATCTCTCGATAGGTGTGTTTAATTAATGTTTATAGTCGGGCACAGAATAATAATAATATGGGCGAAAACATTCCGATAATGACTTTATAAAATATCAAGAATAAACCCGTTGGCCCGCAGATGATAGTCAGTGCAGTTCTTTAGGTAAAAGATTATTAAAAGATTGCTTGCACGAATCTTCCATTCTGTATATTAAGTTGCGCGTCCATAATCACATTCAAATATATGTTTAATTTACCAGCTGTTTCGAAGAGCTTCGTTATCTGTATAGTAATACCCTCACTAGCATTTTCTATTCTCCGCCCACTGCCATGTAGTTGGTCGTCTGTGGTTTGCATATCCAGCCATAGCACATACTTTGTGGTAAGGAATTCAGCCAGCTATACATCGGCAAGAAACAGATCTTTCACGACCGCGTTAACTTCTGGGTTTCGTTTAATAGAAGGGAGTTTTTTAATCTCATCCCACTGTTGATATGCTCGCATGCCTTGACTATATAGTTGATTAGGCGCACCCTCAATAGTCAATTCTGCTTTTGTTATCTTGGGATTGTAGAACTTCTCAGTATCTCTTGCAAATGGTTCAGAGGGGTCCTCGAACAACATCACCCTTCAACGATCTAGTGGGGACGTTTAGATTGATATTCCACGTCGTATCTCTTTTGTTCCTCGTGATCTTTCAGTGTCGAAGCACACGATCATACAACATGGCTAAACTTCCGGTAACTATGCAAGTACTCCACCGAGCTGCTGCAGAATATCTGCGAAAATAACTGTCCCTTTTATGGGAACAATTAGTTTTATGACCCCCGGGGGCATTGGCACAAGCCTAGTGTTGGAAGACAAGTTGTACATGTACATTCCATATGGTGACTGTTTCTTCATTCATAATACCACACAACTGCAGTAGCCCTTGAGACTTTAATATGCCTTCAAATGTTAAGACCAATAGATTGAATGAGAACAAATAATAAATTACATATATATTATTCAGTCATTGTCTCTTTCAACAGTCACTACGTTTGTATTATTTGCTTTGTACAAAGAAAGATTTTGTCTGTCATTTTGCATATTTAGAATCACAATGTCCTTATTCGATTTAGGAACGAAAATAATTGATTATCATGAAAATATACTATACAGTCAAAAGTTGTACATACACATGTACATTGTAAATGTGTCTACTTAAAAGTCGTATATGACTTTCGACCTTTGCGAGTGAGTTGAATGGTCCAGGTCCAGTGAAACGAAACGTCGAACAGGTGTTTAAGTTTTTAATTTGGTAAATCTTTTTATTTATGTATATCTGATTATAAAACGAAATTCTTTTCAATTCCTTTCATTCAAAATGTCCTTGGAAATAACATTATACTTGAGAAATAGAGCTGACTTGGTAGTAGATGTGACGTTAATCAGCTGAGACTGTACATGTGGACATACAGGTTACACCGATTACAGCATACATGTAGGCTCTTTGTTCAAACAGGAATATACAGGAAATGATATGTAACAATTCTTTGTGAACTAATTACATTTTTGGATGTTATCAGTTTTGCGTTCTGAGATACAGATATCTAAGTATCTACTCCAATTGACAATACACTATATAATAAAAGACAAAAATAAAATCTCAGCCGGAATGTGTCCTGCCAATCATTCGATGGGGTAAGAATAGTAAAATGTATGACTTGAGGAATCAACTATTCATACCCGATTAAAAAAACTGCCAGACTTTAGTAACAGTGCTATTACATGACAATTGAAAAGTGACTACATGAACGTTATCCCTATTAATCAAAGGTGTCAATAAACTGAAAATCATATCTATCGGAGACACACCAAGTAACTTTGAGTTAACAAGTTTGTTTTATTATACCTCCGACATGTTGTCGGGGGTATATAGTTATACCAAGGTTCCGTCCGTCCGTCCGTCCGTCCATCTGAAAACTTTGTCTGCGCCATTTCTCTGAAACTATTCAGGGGATTCATCTCAAACTTAGTACATATACTCTGTGTCATATGGAGGGGTGCAGTCAAAAGAAAAAAAAATGTTTTTACTAATTTTCCTTTTTTTATGAATTTTTCAAACCCTAAGTTGGCTAACCCTATCCTAGCTATTTCATTTGTAACTACTGACACACTAGGCGGGTCGAAGGTATTAGTGAGCCACGCTCACTTTTGCACTTGTTCATTAAAATATTTACTACAATTTATAATACTGTAGTGCTACATTTTTCAGCAGGTAATACTTAACATCTCAGTTCTCAGATTCAAAATGCTTCATTAGGGTGGAATATCTGAATTTGTAATGTGAATATCGAAGCATGCATATAGCATGAAAAACACTGAACATCAAGCTATTCATCAGTCTACAACTCAAAACTGTCAAACAAGTCTGGGAACCGCTTGTACACAGGCACGTTTTTTTAGTACAATAGGCTAGCAAAATGCAGCAACTGCTTACTAAAATATAGCAACTGCTCAGCAAAATGTAACAAATGCTCAGGGAAATGTGGCAACTGCTTAGCATTGTGTAGCAAGTGATTAACACAAGGTAGCAAATGCTTAGTAAAAAGTAGCAACTGCTTAGCAAAATGTAGTCCGTCACATTTCGTTTCATTTCTCGGAGCAGAACACAAAAACCATGAGAGATATCTTAACCAAACCTGGCACACAGATAGGTCTAGTGGTGAACTGGTGCCTTTTGATAGTTTGGGATTTTTGAAAAAAATATTTTTCAAGTTTCTCTGGTAATGTCTTTTAACTTAGACTGAAATGGCGGTAGTGCTAGTTTCCTCCGGAGATCTTGTAAACCGTAAATATTTCTTCACCAAACCTTTTCACATAAATAGGTCTAGTGGAAAACTGGTGCCTTTTGATACTTTGGGATTTTTATAAAAATTATTTTTCAAGTTTCCCTTGCAACGGCTTTGACTTAGACTGCAAATGGGTAGTCCTCGTTTTCCGGAGCAGAACACACACAAAAAAACATGAGAGATATCTTAACCAAACCTGGCACATAGATAGGTCTAGTGGTGAACTGGTAGCTTTTGATAGTTTGGGATTTTTGGGAAAATTATTTTTAGAGTTTCCCTTGCAACGACTTTGACTAAGACTTAAAATGGTTGACTGTTCACCTGGACACACCCTGTGGAGAACATTCATGGTGGTGATCTCAAGTAGTCTTACTTGAATGTTCGATCCCTCAAAGCTCATTTCGAAGATGTGAAGAAGGATAAGTTAGTTGGAGTGGTTCACGTTTTGTGTTTCACAGAAACACACATCAATGATTACAGTGAAAGAGACCTGCAAGGATATCAAGTCTAGGAAACACTACACATGGTGTTGCTGTATATGTTTCAACAAGTTTCAAAAACAGTGTTCAGCTATGTGATGTAATGTCATCTCACAGCATTGACTATATTTCCTTTCTTGTTGGCAAGTTCAGCATTGCTTGTGTGTATGTTCCTCCAAAATGTCATGGACGCGGTTGTCGCATTCACTTAGTGATTTCATGCAGGAAACTTAAGGATCTCTCCAAGCAGCATGAATGTAAACATGAGTAGTATAAGTAATGGGGGTTCTGGCTCACTTCCACTGGAGCTGGATTCATATACCTATACTGCTACTACAGGTAGCATTTTTTTATGTGTAAATGACTATGCGATTCAACGATAGTCATGAGATTAAACTAAATTGACTCCAGCTCACCACCACCTGGAGTCTATGATATACATTTTTATAGGTAATTGGGGTTCTGGCTCACTTCCACTACAGATGGAATTTTTTATGCCAAAATGATTATGCGATTCAACGATAGTCATGAGATTCAGCTCTAGCTCACCAATACCTGGGTCCAATCATTGCTTTAGATGAGTCTAAATGGTAATAAAAATATTCTTCATTATTTTTATCGATAAAGCGATATTCACCATTTTTATTAAGTTCTTCGTTCATTTTACTAGGAGACCAGACTACATAACTACACTCTTTTTGTAAATTGATAAGAAACAATTGATTACCGTATTTGGTTGGTTTGACATCACTGATATAATAAAAACCTTGTGGTAATTCTCTCCATTTAATAGTTTTTTCCATTATTATATATTTATGTAAGCATTTGTCTAAATGTAATCACACGATAGTAAGCAATTTATTTTTAATCTCCAACCAGTTCTTTGGTTTTGGCACGGAATAATTGACGCACTTGTTGCCTCCCTTGTTCTATGAACTTTTTTTTCTCGTCTTCGCTAATACCATTGGTCTTACGAGATTTTGATCGAATCTCCTGCTTCATTTCGTTGTATTTGGTGAGTTCCGACAGCACTAAACGAAACTCATCCTCGGATATCTTACAATCGGCCATTGCTGTCGAAATATGATCCCCAATGCTGTTCAACTTTGCTTCGGCGAGTATCCGAATACTATCGTGTTTTAATGCTTTCTTTTGCAACCTACGAGAAATGAATTTTATCGCTATTCCTGCCAGTCCCGAGACTCCGGCGGTTATTTCCATGCCGAGCACGATAGGCGCGGCGATTATAGTTGATAGTAAACCGACACCGGCTACACCGAGTCCCATGCCAGCCACTACAAGAGCGGTGTCAACTCCGTCCAGAGCATTCACGGCTCTGCGATACTTTTTATACAATCCAAGTCTCAACTCCCTATCCTTTTCTATTCGATGTTTTATGTCGCTTATTTGATGTAATCGAAATCCATCAACAGTTTCCATCTTTTCATCGAGCTCTGGATATAAACTCATAGTGTATATTACGAATATATAATAGTCTTTAATTGGTCTTGCTTAAATGTTTTGAGAGTATACATCAACCTTATCAAATGTATATTATACGGCAAGAATATCTTAGAAAGAGAAATTCTGTCACTTTTAATAATTTGAACCCCCTCGAGGGTTGTAACGGGTGATGCTCCAACATGAATAATACTGCAACGTTGACGCTCGTGTTTCTTGAGCCATTTAATCGATAGACCTGGTAATATTTCAAAGGCATCTACCGGTGCATCTCCGAACAAGACTTCAATAATAAGCGTAGAAATATTAGGTATTGCACTCAAGTTCTGTTTAATATCATCGAATTCTGTAACCAAATTTAAACTAACATTTTGGATTGCCGGACGACTATATAACATATGACCTGGTTTTTCTGGCAGGGGAGTGACTAACACACTTTTTCGTTTTGACGGGATATAGGCCGCGAGTACGATGCCACTATTTATTATCTTAGTTAAATTATGTCCCTTACCCATCATCGCATAAGGTGGGGTAATGGCGATATTCAGCAGCCACTTGATGTTTGCTTCGACCATAGTCCATTTATTCTCACTGTTGTAAATAATATTGTACGGAGTGGTTTTATGGAGTCTACTAACGTCGACATCGCTTAAATCTTCTAGATTACCCGTGAATGTGACTTCTTTCCGCTTGTATACATTATCGTGTAAGTGTAAAGCGTATAACTTACCATTGTAACCGGGTTTATCAAATCCTTCTGTGTCTCCGAGATCGGAAAGCGCAATTGTATTACATTGTCTTATCGTTCCAGGGCCTTATGCATCAACCATTATTTATAATATGGAGTGTTACACTTAAGTATCCTATATGTACAGGTTGGTGTTTTACATCTAATACAGAAATTTTGAGGTCTGAAATAATACCACGCTTTAATTTTTTATATTGTAATGACGAGAAAGATTCCGTTCTACCACTATTGTATTTTTCATTTTTCACTGGAACACTTCTGAGCAGAGTTGAAGGACTTTCTAGTTGAATATTATCCGTCGTGCTTATTTGATCAAGATGGATGAACAACTCTTTATAGGGAACTAAATCGGGTAATGTATCTCCATGTATTGTTATGTAGGGTTTTATAGGTTCATCGAGGAGTGGAAATCCAAGTTTAAGTACTAAGTTAATGAACATAATTACACCTTTTTCTCCAGTGGCTAATTTCAGCATCCCAGTCGCCTCATTTTGTGTTAGACTAATTCCATTAGGCTTAAAAACTTCATCATTGAGTGAGCATACGCTGTAATACCCATCAGGTATATTAATGACATTATCAATAGTACGTGAGGATAATGTCATTATCACATTATTTAATCTTGCAGCACTTATATTGATCCACCTCAGGTAATACGTTACATCGCATAGAGCGACTTCGAGTTGTCCATCCGAGTTATCGATAGTACGAAGCAGTTGAATAGACTGACCATTTGTTATTCCCAGGAGTGTAACATACATATCAAATATACAATGATACTATATCATAACTTAAATATGGAATCAACCATTATTTATAATATGGAGTGTTACACTTAAGTATCCTATATGTACAGGTTGGTGTTTTACATCTAATACAGAAATTTTGAGGTCTGAAATAATACCATGCTTTAATTTTTTATATTGTAATGATGAGAAAGATTCCGTTCTACCACTATTGTATTTTTCATTTTTCACTGGAACACTTCTGAGCAAAGTTGAAGGACTTTCTTGTTGAATATTATCCGTCGTGCTTATTTGATCAAGATGGATGCACAACTCTTCATAGGGAACTAAATCAGGTACGTTATTCGTTGCAATCACTGTTGAGCCGCGTGGTAATGGTATTGGCCGATTAAATCCAAGTGTGTATGCTAAGTTATCACCAATAAGTATATTTGTGTTTCCATTGATGATTTTCACTGTCCCAGTGGCCTCATTTTGTGTGAGACTAGCTCCCATAGGCTTAAAAAATTCATCATTGAGTGAGCTTACGCTGTAATACCCATCAGGTATAGTAATAATTCTATTAATTATATTTTGGTCATCTGTTATATACAACTCATTATTATTACCTCTCGCAGCACTTATATTGGTCCACCGAGGGTAATACGTTACATCGCATAGCGCGACTTCGAGTTGTCCATCCGAGTTATCGATAGTATGAAGCAGTTGAATAGACTGACTATTTGTTATTCCCGGGAGTGTAACATACATATTAAATATACAATGATACTATATCATAACTTAAATATGAAATCGAGATACATTACTAATCCATCGATTATAGTAACTGCCTCTGGTGCTGAATTTTTAGTTAAATTCCCCGATATCTTTGAAAAGTACAGGGTCACGGCAACTAGCGATAAAATGGTGCACGATTGGTTTCACAATCCGATGCAATTTTGGCAGAATCAGTTAAACTTTGCCATATGGTGTGCCACAACGGGATGTGGCGTATCTCTTTACGCTCCAGGATTTGAACTGAATAAGTCTGTTATGTCATTTCACATGTACTATCAGATTAGACGTATACTTAAAGAAATTAGTGCTCCATTATGATAGGTCCGCGTATGAGCGTATTTGTCAGGAATTTAATGTTTCTACGAGTAAAGATTGGCGTATTAAAGGAGCAAACCATGGTCTAGGTGTTCCTTACACAGAGGAAAATAAATCCGTCAAAGAACAAAGCGATTATGTATATAAAGTACTTAATAAACTTCCAGTTAATTTTGGTAAGTTGTATAGTACCAGCAAACTTTACGCAAGAATATATGATCATTGGCATAAAACCGGTGATTGGTAGAAAGGCTGGGAACTTTATAGTAACGATTGGAGAGGGGATATTATGAGTTTTAAGAGTGGTTTAATTTATATTGTTACAAAATTTATACAAATGAACGATACCGCAGACGCTTGGAATGAATTTCTTAATGATAAAACGGAAAATAATTTTACTAATCCAGGATTTGTAAGAGTTAATGAATCGATAAGAACTTATGTATGGGCAATTCTCGGAGCACAATCTCAAACACGAACGTCCATTATCGGTTCTGGGACGGCGCTCGATGCGCAAAAACAGTTTGTCGCAAACGTGGAGGACGCCATTAATTCGCCAGTTGACATACCATCGTCTATAAAGCGTTTTCAAGATGCATTACAGTACGCTCGATCCAAAGTGGACTTCGTTTATGCACCGGGACTATACATGTCTCCGAGTAATATGGAACTTAAGATCGGTCAAGTGATAGGCTATAATAATAAAATTGTTATCGCTACCGATCAACAAAAACCAGGTATAAATTCAGATATGAACGTCGAATTAATAACGCAAATGATCACGGGCGAAAAGGGAATAGTCAAGCCACAAACACCACATGTTTCACAAACATCTACTGACGCACAAGTGTCACCACATATTGCGGCTAAAAATCAACAACATATAGATGAAAAAACAGTGCTTGTAGTGGGTGGAGTCTCGGTTGGTTTACTCATGATTTGGTGGTTAAATAGTTCTTAGCGAATACGTACAACAGCCCTGCAATTGCTACGATCAACCCCCACAAGTTTTGACTAAGCCAAGTGGTGGTCTAAGCTAATAAATTCAATAGCCAGGAAACAACACTCCCTATTATACCGGGAAGTGCGGCCGCGGCTTTCTCAGCTAGCTTTCCCAGTGCTGAACCTAATGCTTTTAAATGCTTTTTTATCCACTCTTTTATGCCGTTTTTATCGTTAGGGGGTGATCCGCCGCTACCACCTGTTAACGAGAGAGTCAAAGTCGATATAATAAATCCCAACGCGGTTAAAATACTGGCAATTGTTATTCCCTGTTCTCTGAACAATGTTTTAGTTTTATCGGCCAGTGTAGTGTCATTGTTGAGGACTTGATCGATAGTTTCTCGAATACGACTGATTTGCGAACGAAGTGCCTTTCTATTACTGGAAGCTGCTTCGAGGCGGGCCAATCTTTCCTCTTCTAGGTTACGCAATCTTTCAGCAACGCGGCGTCTACTGAATTCATCGCCCGCCTGTTCGAGTTTTGTTTTCTCTTGAGCTATATGTTTGTCGATTTCGAATAGCTTGGCTATATTATTTATCAGTTCTCCCCGCATAGTTCGCATTGCCTTGTCAAGACCTCGTAATTCCCTAATACTGAACTCCGATACCTGTAACGTGGAATTATCGTAATAGGTATCTAAGATTTCTCCGAGTCCGCCCGAGGCCACCATCGAGGCTGCTTCCAAATCATCTGTATTAACGAGTTCTTTCCTCATAGTCTGAAGAGCCTTAGTAGTCTTCGCGGAAAGTCGTCGGTAGTCTACAAAACCTAATTCATCACGAACAAAGCCGATGCCTTTTTTAGCGGCTATCGTAGACAAGGTTAGGGGCTTACGAGTACGAGAATGCATAAGATCAATATCCGGAGCGCCACGCAGTCGCAATATTCCTTTACTATCTATCTCAAACTTTGAATATTCACGACCTATTGGAGTAACATAATTTTTATCATCTTTTAATGCATCGTAATAATCATTGACGGTTGATTGTAAAATTTCATCATTAAGATTTGTGCCACCAAAGTTGGTTTCATCAGTATCTTCGATTGGGTTATCAAAGTCACCAAAGGTACTTAGATCAAAGTCATTATGTTCAAAATTAGTCATTTTTATATTAAACATAGGGTACATGTTTTCAATATAACAATGTCTTCGCAATACGGACGCAAGTTAAACCCACAACGTAGACTTCTAGATCCATTAGGGGTCAAAGCAATTCGTCAGTCTGTAACTATAACTAATAACCCTAGTACCATCGATCAGAATCAAACGCTTCTGGTTCGCTTTCCTAATCTCGGCGCACACGATCTGTCCGACTAGCATTTACGATTGTTTTGACTTCTGCCGACTTTAACAGAGAGCCCGTTCAGAACATAGGTCGTGCTATCGTTAAGAAAATCACTATCAAAATTAGCGGTAATGAGGTTTTGAGTATCGACGATAGCGATGTATACTATTGTTACATGGATCTCTGGAGAACGGATAAAGAGCGGGAAAACTTACAGAACCAAGGAATTTGTAATAAGAACACATTGAGACTGCGCGTAGGTGCTGAAAATGGTGTTGATACCAACGAAAAAGATAAGGCCGTTGCCGACGCATTAGGTAACAGATTCTATATTCCCCTAGACTTTGAATTACTAGATTCCCACATGCCCTTTTATCAAGCATCCCTAGGCGATAGGTTAGAATACGAACTCACTTTTAACGACTACGGTAGAGTAATCAGAGCTGCTGAAGATGCTAGCTATTCCATTGACAATATCTCGCTCGAGTACGATATGATAACGGATCCCGAATTAGCCAGACAAATTCGTAACCAGTATTCGGGAAGTTTAGCTATTTTGTACGATCGCGTGCTGCGACATCGAAAGATCACGAGGGATAAAAAAGATACGATGTGGAATATCAATCTAAACGTCCCCACGAGGTCGTTGAAGGGTATTTTAATGTTGTTCGAGGAACCCTCCGATGCGTTTAAAAGAAATACCGAGAAGTTCTACAATCCCAAGATTACGAAAGTAGAACTGACTATCGAGGGCGTTCCTAATCAACTATATAGCCAAGGAATGCTAGCGTATCACCAGTGGGATGAGATTAAAAAACTTCCTTCTATAAAACGTTCTCCAGAAGTTAACGCGGTCGTGAAAGATCTGTCTCTTGGGAGTGTATCGATGGGTGAATACCTCACCACGAAGTACGCGCTATGGCTCGACATGCGAACAACGGACGATGACCAACTACACGGCACTGGGAGGAGAATAGAAAATGCTAGCGAGGGTGTCACCATACAGATAACGAAGCTCCAGGAATCGGCTGGTAAATTAAACATATATTTGTACGTGAATATGGCTGCGCAACTTAATATACAGAATGGGAGATTCGTGCAAGCAATCTATTAATAATCTTTTACCTAAAGATCCGCACTGCGCTATCATATGCGGGCAAACGGGCTGCGGAAAAACAGCTTTTATTCTAGATATTTTACAAAGTCATTATCGGGACGTTTTCGATCATATTATTATTCTGTGCCCGACTATAAGCGTTAATAAAACATACTTATCGAGAGATTGGGTAATGAATGACGACGGGGTACACAGAGTCGATCCGGGCGATCGCTTACAAGACTGTCTCCGAGTATGTCACGAAAAATACAAAGGAGAATCAACCCTTTTCGTAATAGACGACTGCAGCGCGAGTAAAGAATTAACAAAAAAGAAAGATATGCTTTCGTATTTAGCATTCTCCAGTCGGCATACTCAACATAGCGTTTGGGTACTTACTCAAAAATACAACTCTGTCCTGAAAGATCTCAGAGAGCAGACCAAATGGGTAGCGCTGTTTCATTGCAAAGACCGAGATTCATTCGAGGAATGTTTACGCAAAAATGACGTCATTTATACCAAGGGTGAACGAGATAAAGTCAGAAAAGTGTTAGCGGCAACGAAGCACTGTAAACTCGTATTAAAAACTGATCAACCAGCTGCTTATGCAATTGCTTAGCAAAATGTAGCAAAATTATAGCAAAATTATAGCAAAATTGTAGCAAAAATGTAGCAAATTGAACATTAGCGGTTAATATTACATAAAATGTGGTTCGAAATCATCATTCTTTCGCAACATTTCATTATTACGGGATGTATTGGATACGCCATATTATATTATGTTAGACTTAAATATCTCCTTAGGTATTACATTATGGAATGCGACGAACTCATCGAACAAATGCTCAAAGAATCTGATGCTGAAGTAGTAACAGATAAACATAGAGAAAGACTCGCGGCTTTGGTAGCCGGTGGAAAATGTTCTCAATATTTGGGAGAAAATTATACCATCGAAAAAATTGATAACATGACCAACGAAATGATTAAAAAACTGTACGCGCGTTACAAGTCTAGACTGGGAGCTACCATGACTAAAATGATAGGGTCGTCTATATTACAACTATACACAGTTGTAGCTAGTACATTTCTCCCCATCCCGGCAGAACATCGCATGTATTTATGCGAATCTCTAGAGAAAGACCCATTAATCGAACACGCTATAAGCTCAGTGAGCTGTGAGTTTTATCATAGATTCGGAATGTTCTTAGCTCCGTTCACCACAGCTTTAATAACGGCTAGGTATTGTCAATTTAAACATACGTGTCCACTTAATAATATAAAGAACGAAGTTCAAATAAATAATGGAGACACAACAGATTGCGGAAACACAACAGGTGACACCACTACAGACACAACAGATTGCGGAAACGGAACAGAATGAGGAACCACAAGTGAATGAGAAAACACAAAAACAACCCAGAGTTACTAAGAACCCCAAAAAAATACCTGCAGGAAGAAAGGGAGGGCTGGCGCGCAAAGCAAAATTAATAAAAAATTCAAATCCGATTAAAACATGGGCACTAGTAGGAGTTGCTGGTATAGCGGCTGTATGGTTCTTTTATAAGACCGGAGAAGAGAAAACGTCACCCCCGCCGCAACAACAAGTTCAATTAGAGGTTAGTCCTCATATAATGCTATAAGAAGCATGACTACTCCAGTTACAGACGGTAAATGTTGGTAAACGCGATGTATCATTCAGCGGTGGTCACCGGCTTGGCCATTGGCTATGCCCGTATGGCTAAAATGATTACTAAAGCCACACCTCCCAAGCTATATTTTAATGGATTTGATATAGGTATGATGGTTCTGGATATTGGATTAGCAATGGCAACGAAGGATATGCTCATCAAACAAGGACTTATCCCGGAAGACATAATGAAGTAATTAAACATTTGAATATTTATATTCATATGGCATCAATTGCGATGATGGTCGGTGGAGCTGTTGTTAATGCTCTAGCTTTTTCGGGGAGTAATTATTTATTTTCCAGTATGAGGGAATCAAACACTAAAGAAGTTGAAGAGGAGCGTAAATGACATAACGAAGCTTTAGAACAATACCAAGCAGCCCAGTTACAATATACGCAGGAGAGAATGAAGAGATTAGACTTTATTCATGAACAACTGCTTAAGGAAGGACATTCAATTCAAACGTTTAAGGATGTTGAATCCGCCATGCACGAATACTACCTCGTTTATGGGAAAAAACTCGACCCAATACAGATACCAACAATGAGTCAGTTTTATACACCGTCAGAGGAACAAAAGAACCGCGAGGTCACATTTGTGATTATGGGATTGACTGCTCTATTGATTTTCAGCTATACAATAGCTACTCATAAATAACCACAGCTGTGGCAATGCATGACCTAGTTATAGCGATCTATAAATAGACTAATCAATATCTCGCCTAGTGTAGATGTAATTTGCATTTAGACAAATGATATGATAGATGTATATACCATGAATAACTGCAAGTTTACACTCATGGGGAAGACGACTCTATGTAACCGCCGCTGTGTTGAAATTTACTGCGGTATACACAATTATTACATCAAGCGTGGACACATAAACTATAAGTGTTCTGAATGCGGGATAGGGGTCAAAGGTCGTTATTGTTTATGTAAGAAACACGGTGCTGATAGGGTCAGGAATCAGATTATTTATGCTAGGAAGAGAGATTACATCAATGAGAGGAATAGGTTGGGGAGAATACGTATTTAGATATATGAAAACAACCAATTAGACATTAGTCTCATTTTGCATATACCATTCAACCACTATGGTTTTTGTCAGAGAGTTGAAGGCTATGGCAAAGCAACGTGGTCTACGTGGATATTCTCGTATGAGAAAAGCTGAATTGATTACCTTACTCGGTTTGGAATACAACAGACCACCCCTGACTGTTAGAGAACTCAAAGTTCGAGCGTGAAACAGTGGGCTGAGAGGTTATTCTCGAATGAGAAGAGCTGAATTGATCGCTTTACTAGATAATAATAATGATGATGATAATAATCAACAAGAACAAGACGAGGATGATAATAATCAACAACAACAAGAATTAATATTTGTACCCACATCCGCCGGCGTTGGTAAATATCTAAGAGGTTGGAAGATGGATATTAATTCCAACATGGATGTTAACGATATTAAGCCCATCATATCGAGTAAAATTAACGAGGAATTAGATGATTTACAAAGTATAAAATACCAGCTGACGATTAAAATGTCATTGAGTAAAAGTAACGCAGACGATAGCGTCGAATATACCGAACCATATTTCCGAAGCAATCAAGAAGTTATAACCGAATCCGATACTATAAACGCATCATTAGATACATCAATTCAGAGGATACAGGAAACTTTAGAACGCTGGACTAATGGAGGTTCGGGTTGGGGTGTGGATAAAATCGATAGTTTATATTTAGATATAGCGAATTATATGCCCTTCAAAGGTGGATCTTATATAGATTTACCCCCGTATTATAAGAAGAAAAAAGCCATAATTAACGTAAAAAATAAATCCGATGATTGTTTAAGAATGATGATAAGATCTGCATTGTTCCCCGTAGACAAGCATCCGGATAGACCTTCTAGCTATCCCCAAAACGATGGACTCAACTTCGATGGTATAGACCAACCTACACCAATATCACAAATTGATAAGGTGGAAAAGCAAAATAATTTAGCTATAAATGTTTTCGCCCATTCTAAAGGAATTGTTGTACACAGGATAAGCTCCGCTCCGGAACATATTCCCAGAATCAATTCATTTCTGATCGAAAAAGATGGAAAATATCATTATACATGGATAAAGAGTTTAAACAGGGTGCTATACGATCAAACAAAACATGCTAGAAAGAAATATTTCTGCGAAAGATGCCTACATGGGTACAGCAGACAAGATCTATTAGAAGTGCATAAAGAAGACTGTAGAGGTGTTGGACAGAATGCTATCAGGATCGATATGCCTAAAGGCGGTTTAACGTGCATTCCCAACAATATGGAAAAATACATATCGTTCTCGTTGACTAAACCTATACATTATAGGGACAAGGATGGGAAATCTAGAATAAAGCAAAGTAATGGGCTTAGATTCATAGACTCCGTACAGTTTCTGTTATCTTCCCTGGACAATTAAGCCAAAGCGAACAATCCCGATGACTTCGCTATAACAAATCAATATACCGATAAGATAACTCGTCATTTGCTGCTGAGAAAAGGTGTATATGCATACGAATATATGGATGATTGGTCTAGATTTGAAGAAACTGAATTACCACCCCTCGAATCATTCTATAGTAACTTAACGGAATCTAGAATAACAGATGCCGATTATGAACACGCTCTGACGGTCTGGGATAAATTAGGTTGTAAGAATTTAGGTGATTATCACGATCTGTACTTAAAAAACGATGTACTGTTACTCGCCGATATATTCGAGATATTTAGAAAGACGTGTTTAAAACAATACGGCTTGGACCCGGCATGGTACTATTCCAGTCCCGGACTATCGTGGGATGCATTGTTGAAGAAGACCGGCGTAGAACTAAAACTACTCACAGATTACGATATGCACTTGTTTATTGAGAAAGGATTAAGAGGTGGTATATCGATGGCAGCGAAAAGGTATTCTAAGGCTAATGATAAATTAGTGGAAGGATACGATCAGAGTAAACCCGACACGCATATATTATATCTCGACGCTAACAATTTGTACGGATGGGTTATGAGTCAACCTTTACCCACGGGTAGTTTTGAGTGGGTCGATGATATCGATAATAATGATGAGAATAAAGGGTACATACTAGAAGTTGACTTGGAATATCCGAGTTCCTTACATAAAGACCATAACAGTTATCCGCTAGCTCCCGAAAGATTAATGGTTAATAAAGACTGGATGTCGGAATATCAACGCTCCTTGATGGGTAATAGTAGGTTAGCTAACGTAGAAAAGCTCATACCAAATTTGATGGATAAGACAAAATATATAGTTCACTACAGAAATCTCCAGTTGTATCTATCGTTAGGTATGAAACTTAAGAAAATACACAGAGTTCTTAAGTTTGATCAAAGCCCTTGGATGGAGCCCTATATAAGGCTGAACACAGATTTAAGAAAGATAGCCACCAGCGATTTCGAAAAGAATCTGCATAAGCTCATGAATAACTCGGTATTCGGTAAAACTATGGAGAATCTAAGGAAGCGTGTTGATGTTAAATTAGTCAGATCCAATGAGGAAGAAAGACTCAGGAAACTTATAGCCAGTCCGGCTTTTAACAGAAGCAAGATATTCGATAACGACTTAGCCGCGTTGCATATGCAGAAGAGTAATATAAAATTCAACAGACCGGTGTACGTCGGTATGGTATTCTCGACTTGTCAAAACACTTAATGTATGACTTTTATTACAACGAACTTAAGAAGCAATACGGCGATAGATGCGAGGTGTTATATACCGACACAGATTCTTTGTTGATGGAAATACAAACCGAGGATGTGTATAAAGATATGGCAGAAAAAATAGATATGTACGACACGAGCGATTACCCTAAAGATAATCCACTGCACAGCCTTGTAAATAAAAAGGTATTAGGTAAGATGAAGGATGAATGTGCTTGGACTCCTATAGCGGAGTATGTAGGATTAAGACCTAAGATGTATTCTATAAAGAAGTCCGATAATGGGGAGATAAGAAAAGCCAAGGGTGTTAAAAAGTATATTGTAAAAAAGCATATCAAACACGAACAGTATAAAGAATCATTATTCAACGGTAGAACGAACGTTCAAACACGAGATGAACTCTTTAAGAAGTTACGATCATAGGATATATGGATTAAGAATGAACAAGACATCATTATCACCCCTTAGATACAAAGAGATGGATTGATAATGATGGTGTAACTACCTATGCTTATGGTTATGGTGGTAATACCGTACCGTCGGGAACTATGAACAACTCTTCTCGTACAAATGCCCTGCCCGGTCCATCTTGAAGATAATAAAGAATAGGCTCTCCTTCTTTCGTAACCAATCTACTAATGTTATACGTCTTAAGGGACCATATGGGATCGGTTGCGCGACGTAGGCCTCCTTCGAGTTCACCGGGCTGGTATAGATATCTTACCCTTACTCTATCCGGATGTTTTTTTCTTTGCCTCTCCTCGGTGCTGAAGATTCGGAAGTCACGGATTTCATTTTAATCGCATCGGATGGTTTCTTCCCTATTAATCTTGTCACTTCATTATTCAGCGCTGATACAACGGCTGATAATCGTGTCACCCATTCGGTTGATCTCAATCTCTCGGATTTCATTTCGATCCCATACTGATAGCCAAACAAATGTTCTGCTAATGTCCTGTTAAATCTTTCAACGATAGCTTGACTGCGGTGGGCCTCTCTTTCACCACGGACGATTTTGACGTCGTGCTTTGTTAACAGTTTAGTTACCGATCCCATAAACTCTCGACCGGTGGTCAGCAGAAATAGAAGAAGTGCAATAGACAGGCAAAGACACTAATTTATTTACGATGGTTTTATTACAGACAAAATTTACTGTTGTACTTCAATTTACATTTACAAAGTTTCTTTCAAATTTCAAATTTCTATTATTATCCCGATCACTAAATGACTACTCTGTCTAACGATGTTGCCTATCCTAATCCTAATGCCAAACTGAATTACAATGACATGGTTGTCGACACGTGGCACACATGCATGCTTTTTTCATGCTTTTTAGATCTATTTCCGCGAAGTAAAGCAGTGTGTGCGCGAACTGCTTACACACAGGAACGACCTGTTCGGAAACATGGCATACTTACATCTGTGATGACAATTTCCTTATGTCCATATTCCCCCTCCTTGATAGAACGGAGTCTATCAACACAAAATAGTAACCAACTTTCCAGAATCGAAATAATATCCTCGATCACATCCACAAACGTATCGAAAAGTTCAACAAATAATGCACTGAATACATCCAATGTCACAATATATATCCATATAAGAAACAGTATTCACATTTTGAGTTCACAGTACACCACCACAATATGTGCAGATTACACTCTTTTTGTCAAGGTTCTGTCACAAAATTGAATATCTCACATTGGATAGTTTCTCATGTTAAATCCATCAATTTCACACATTTTCATCCTTCGAATGTCACAATAGAATCCATGGAATCCTGTATTGTCGTGTTCAGTGACATCTGGTACTTTATCCACTAGTACTGATGCTGTCTGTTTCAAGAGGGCACACTTTCGTCACTGGTCTAGTAAGTACAGATTGACCAATCTGTATGTCAACCACTCTGGTGTAACCATCTTTTCCTGGATGAGTCTTGATAACTTTTCCCATAGGCCAATGTCCACGTGGAGTGTTGGGCGATATTAACAAAACGATGTCATTCACGTTGATGTCCGGTTGGTGAGTGAGCCACTTCCTTCTTCGGTTGAGACTGGGTATCCACTCCTTCATCCATCGGCTCCAGAAGTGTCGTATTAGATCCTGTATCCGTCTCCAGCGTTTCCTTGGGTTAAAGGGTGTTGTATCCACTGATTCTGGAGCAAAAGAACCTCCAACCTGTCCATGGAGGAAATGGTTCGGTGTCAAGGGTACATCATCCTGAGGGTGTGACGTCTGATAGGTGAGTGGACGTGAATTGATCAAGGCTTCTGCTCCAATAAACGCTGTCATGAGCTCTTCATCATTTACGTCACTTTGACCTAATATAGCAGAGATAGCTTTCTTGGCTGCCTTGATCATGGTCTCGAACCCACCTCCGAAATGGGGCGCACAGGGAGGATTAAACTTCCACTTGGTCCCACGATTCGCTAATGTTCTTTTAACAGCATCATTGTCCAGACATGAGACCAGTTCTTTGAGCTCCTTTTCTGCTCCAACAAAGTTTGTCCCATTATCACACACAATGTCCTCTGGAAGTCCTCTGCGACTGGCCATGCGATAAAAGGCATTAAGAAATGAATTTGTGTCCATTCCATGTGCGATTTCAAGATGCACAGCTCTTGAAGCTAGACACGTGAAGAGGCAAAGATAGCGCTTCTGCCTTGCTTTTCCTCTCCCCTGTACTGTAAAGAAGGGTCCAGCAAAGTCAAGTCCAGCCTGTGTGAAAGCACGTAGAGAAGGTGTTAGTCTCATTTCTGGGAGAGGAGCCATGATCTGGTGCGCCACTTTTGCTTTCTGTTTACGACATTGTGAACATACCCGCTCCCATTCTCGAATTTCCTCTCTACCAGAGAGGATCCAAAACTTCGCTGAGAGTGCCGCTAATGTCTGATTAGTTCCGGTAACATGCTGTCCTTCCTCATGATAAGATTTCACAATCAATCTTGTGATCCAGTTTCTGCGTGGCAAGATGATTGGAAACCTTGACTCTGGAGATAGATGCTCAGCATAAGCCAATCGTCCATCAGATCTCATCACTCCACATTCATCCAACTTCGGTTGTAATCCTAAGAGTTTACTGTTGGTTGGCAATGGTTTTCTATTCTCAAGGCAGGAGTATTCAGCTGGAAATTCTTCTCTCTGCATTTTTGCTATGATTTTGAACTGTGCAGTTTCAATTTCTTCTGCTGTTAGTTCCCCGGAGATCCTTTGATGATTTTGTGCAACACAGTTGTTCAAGAATCTGTATACCCAAGCTTGGATTCTTGCCAGTCTTTTCCTATCTGAGTATCTTGTAGCTTTTAGTCTCCATTCATCACACGATGATTTGTTCACTACCATTGTAATGATCTTGTTTTCTTTCAGAGTTTCATTTTCTAGCTTACATGTCTTTTTACTTTCTATTTCAGATAACCTTTGGGGCCATTCACCTTCATCTCTAGTCAAGAAAGGGGGTCCTGACCACCAACTTTGATTATCAATCAACTTTGATGCAGCTATTCCTCTGGTCAACATATCTGCTGGATTTTTAGCAGTTGGTACATACCACCATTGACATGGATTCGTAACCTCTTGAATTTCACTGACTCTGTTTGCAACAAAGGGTTTGAATGTTCGGCTATGGTTCTTTATCCATGACAACACATTTGAACTGTCTGTCCAAAATGTTACGATGTCTATTGACACTTCCAATGCCTTTGTGATTGCAACAGATAATCTGAGTCCAGTAACAGCTGCCATTAAATCCATGCGTGGAATGCTAATGGCTTTCAGTGGTGCTACTCGTCCTTTTGCAGCAATTATGACCCTGGAGATTTCATCATTCTGGTAAGTATTCACAGCATACACTACAGCACCATATGCATCCTCAGATGCATCTACAAAGCTGTGGAGTGTAGTTTCTTTGACCTCGTGACCACAGCGCAAACATCTTGGTACCTGGATATGTGCAAGATCTTCCAGTTCCATGAACCACTGACAAGCTTTCCTTTTCAGATTATTGTCTAGTTTTTCATCCCAATCTAATCATGCTGTCCACATTTCTTGCAAAATGATCTTTGCCCTCACAGTAAAGGGTGCAAGAAATCCTAAAGGATCAAATAGCTTTGCTATTTGACGAAGAAAGACTCTTTTAGATATCGTGGAGTTCATTTCAGGTATGTGGGAAGTGAAAGTAAAGACATCTCTTTCAGCTATCCACATGAGACCGAGCGTCTTTGCTGAAGGTAAGTAACAACTGTTTTACTGAACTTCTGACAATCTGTCTTCAACAGGTATCTGATTGAGTACTTGGTGGGAATTTGAAAGCCACTTTCTAGGGCGCATCCCAGCTCTACTCCAAAGATCTACCAACTGTCTATACAACTCAATAGCTGTATTGTCATCCTCCACAGAGTCCATGCTATCATCCATATATGTTGCTTTTTGCACAGTTTCTGCTGCTAATGGGAGATCACCCTGATGCTTCTTGGCATTTTCCTGACTTACAAACTGTGCTAAGAAAGGAGATGCATTCACCCCAAATACCACTCGACTAAACTCATACTCTGTGGGTTGCTCATCTCGTTTCATGGACCTCCATAAGAATCTGTGATAGGGCCAATCATCGGGAGAGATTTTGACCTGTAGGTACATCTCGGCAATATCACTCATCAGTGCTACTGGGTTGCGTCTAAATCGTAACAACACATCAAAAAGTTCCCTCTGCAGTTTGGGACCTTGGTGGATAACTTCATTCAAAGAAATACCCTTGTATTTGGCTGAGGCATCAAATACAATTCTCACTTTTGTTGTGAGACGATCCAAACGTACAACCGGGAAATGAGGCAAATACCACTTTCCTGTATTTGTCATTTCTTCAGTAGGTACTTTCCTGATATATCCTTTTGTGTGATACTGTGAAATGACAGTATCATATGCAGCAGCTATAGTCTCATCCTTTTGTAATTTCTTCTCTGTACTCTCAAGACGACTTAGAGCCATCTGATAGTTATCCGATGGTAAGGCATGTACCTCTTTCTTCCATGGTATGCCAATTGATAGTGACCATCCTCATATGTCAAGGCATCTTTCACCCTGTTGTATACATTCTTGTCTTCAGGGCTTATGTTTTCAGTCTCTTTAGACTGGAATTTCTCAACTTCCCAAAACTTGTGCAACAACAAATTCAAATCTTGATCATCAGCATTTGAATGAGAGAAGAATGTACTAGAAAAGTGAGTCTGATTATCAGAGCCTGTCCCTGCAATGTTCCCTATACAAGTCCAGCCAAGGGGCGTTAACCGTGCAAGAGGTTCACCAGGATTCCCATGTACCTCTGAGTAGGAATAGTGAAGTTCTGAATTATCCATGCCTATCAGGACATCGACAATAGGAGGGGATGCAATTTTAGGAAAGTCTATATCTTGCAGATGTGTCCATAGTTTGCCATATTTCTGCCAGTCAACAACCTGCAAATCACCTGTAACCTTAGTTGTTGTGAAAGCAGAAATATTAACGTCAACCTCACCATCTTTACTTTCAAGTCCAAATTCGACTGGCATTGTTTCAAATGTGGCTTTCTCATCATTCAATACATTCACAGTGACTTGTTTAGTTTTACCTTGCAGTCCTAGCTTTGCAGCAACGTCTGCATTAATATAGGACCTTGTGCTGGCGTCATCTAGCAAAGCATTAACAGTAACTCTGCGATTCCCATGTTTAAAGATTACTGGCACTGTCCTAAGCCCAATGAATGAAGATTTTGAAGCAACGTTCAATGCCATGTTAGTTGCATGTGATCGTTCTGCTTGTTCTTTTGAACTATTGTCTGTATGTTCTATTTTGTTTAATGGAACTGAAGCTTTTTCAACATCAGCAGTTGAATCAACCCTGTCCCTATCCACATGTAGCAGCCTGTTATGGTTGCTTCTGCATCCATTCATGCCACATAATCTTGTTCGCCAACAGTGTTTACCACGATGGTTGCTTCCTAAGCAACGAAAGCAAAGATTTAACTCCTTTGCTTTGTTCCATCTGTCCTGCACTTTTAAAGCTGTGAACTTTCTACAATTCCAAACATCATGTGGTTCTTTGCATACTATGCACAAACTCTTTACTCCAGCATAATGCCCACCAGGTTTCTGGTTACTGTCATACCCAAGGAATGTACGAGAAGTTCTTTTATGTTCAGATTTTATTGACTTATCACAGACACCATGAATGGTTTCAGCTGCAATTGTTTGAAATTCTGCTTCTTGGAGCACCCATTCTCTCAGAGTTTCAACTGACTCTTGTCTTTGTCTATCAAATACCCAACGTTGATACTCTGTAACCATGGCTTCAGTCATCTTTTTTAGCAACTTCATATAAAGAAGACCATTTCCTAATTCTTCTACTCTGTCAGATTCACGGAGGTTAACTACAGCAACATCCAGCATGTCAGCAAATCTATCTAAATCTTTTGCATGACCTGGGCGAATGGGTTTGAAATTGTCCAACTCTTCAAGATGTAAAGCAATCTGGCGCCTCATGCCACCAAACTTCCTATCTAATCTCTCAAGAGCTACTTGATAAGCAACTGCATTATGCCCCAAATCCCTAATCACTCTAAGAGCTTCACCTGCTAAATACTGCCGCAATTGCAATAGCTTGTATTCTGGTGTTGCTGGTGAGTTATCAATACATGCAATGAATGCTGCCTTCCAGCTCTGATAAGACCTGACATCACCTGCAAACACTGGAATAGAAACTCTCTGCAGCTGCTTCCACATGTCATGTCCAATCGCGCTTTTGTCTGGTTTATTCGAAAGAGAACTGGGTTCAACATGTGACCTACCAACCGTGAACATGACCTTTGGTTGACCTAATTCATGTTCACTTCTTACAAAAGTCTTTATGGACTCATTCTGAGCCTGTACAACGTCCTTCCCTTGTTCTCCGAGACATTCTTGTTTCTGACTTTTACTGTGTTCTTGTTTCTGGTTGAACAACATTGACATCCCTGTTCGTAAACTTAGTACAGAGCTAGCATCTGATCTACAGTCTAAGTACTGTTGAGCATGTTGCTGTGCACTTTCAGTCTCATCTTCAAGTCTAATTATTTCAATGCTAAGTTTTTTAGAATTTGCTAGATCATTGTTTTTGGAGTATTCTTCAGACAACATCAGCATTACTTCCATTGCTTGTTCTTGGACAATGCACAACTGATCCATCTGATCTCGAACAGACCTTCGAGTTGGGACATCCTTACCTTCTGTCATATTGTAGAGTTTATTTTTCGCCTTCGTAAATGCAGTCTTTGCACTGGCTTTTTGTTTTTTGAGTTTTAACAAAACCTCTTCCACAGCTGGCTTTGACTCATTACTTTTACCAAAGTCCGACATTATAGTTTCAGATTTTAACATAAGCACAGTGTCTGAGGTTGCTTTTTGAGGTTCAGCCATTTTCTTCCTTACACTATTCCTGTTGTTAGTATGAACCTAAGTCTTATAAACACATTTTGTTTCTAAGAACTAACTCACCTGTCTCGCACTGGAACTATTCCTGCATCCAAACTAATCTAACTTGCACCAATAACACCATGATCCACTAACAGGCAGTAACCATGAGTAACAACGAATTAACCACGCTCTGCTACCATTTTTGGTCAGCAGAAATAGAAGAAGTGCAATAGACAGGCAAAGACACTAATTTATTTACGATGGTTTTATTACAGACAAAATTTACTGTTGTACTTCAATTTACATTTACAAAGTTTCTTTCAAATTTCAAATTTCTATTATTATCCCGATCACTAAATGACTACTCTGTCTAACGATGTTGCCTATCCTAATCCTAATGCCAAACTGAATTACAATGACATGGTTGTCGACACGTGGCACACATGCATGCTTTTTTCATGCTTTTTAGATCTATTTCCGCGAAGTAAAGCAGTGTGTGCGCGAACTGCTTACACACAGGAACGACCTGTTCGGAAACATGGCATACTTACATCTGTGATGACAATTTCCTTATGTCCAACCGGGATCTACTTGAAATAGCTTAGGCCATTTTAGCGGTCCGCGTTTATATATGCGACTCAGTGCATTAGCTACTTCTGTTGAATCTTTCGAGGTTAATGGCTCAGCCTCTTTGTATCGACTAGCCACATCCACTACTGTTAAAGCGTATTTATACGTTTTGCGTTTTACCTTATCGTGAGGAAGAAACAAGAGGTCAGCCTGATGAACTTCATTCATTGTAAAAATATCAACCTTCTTCCTCGGTATATAACGCGGTGCCGGTAAATATATTTGCCACAACGCTTGTTTCTTTAACCAATCCTTGGCCACATCTTTAGATACCTTAGCCGCGGTGGCTAATTTTTTTATTGCTCCTACACCTTTCCAATATCCTCGTGGGCTATAGTAAATTTTATTCATTATTAATTAATATTGATGTTTCGTTTAATACAACTCATGACTATCGTTAAATCGCATAATCATTTTGGCATAAAAAATTCCATCTGTAGTAGCAGTATAGGTATATGAATCTGGCTCCAGTGGAAGTGGTCCAGAACCATCATTACCTATAAAAATTTATATCATTGACTCCAGGTGGTGGTGAGCTAGAGTCAATTTAACTGAATCTTATGACTATCGTTGAATAGTGGTGGTATAGGTATATGAATCCTGCTCCAGTGGAAGTGAGCCAGAACCCCCATTACCTATACTACTACATGTCCTAGTTACTGGGGATTTCAACTGTGATCTGAGTGAAAAACTGAAACTTGAAGATTTCTTTAATGAGCGAAAAATGACTCAACTCATTCATTCTCCAACTCACTGTCATGGAGCCACACTGGACTTGATGTTTACTGATCTTGCCAGTGCTGCTACCATCAGATGATCAGTGTTGTACTTCTCAGTACACCTCATGGAGACCCCTGCACTCAATGATCTCTAAGTAAAGTAAGAACGCCCTCATTTCTCTGATTATTGTTTAAGTAATAACACAACTCATTGCAAATACAGTTACATTTTCTGTCATAAACTGCAGATGGCAAAACAACACCAGTAATAACTTTTTAGTGCTTGCAATTAGGCCATTTACAAAATGTGTGGAGCCCATTTCTGGTGCTCCCTGCCGTGATATTGCTGGAATATTGCTAAAAGCGGCGTAAAACCATACTCACTCACTCACTCACTACACACCTGTGGGTGAGAAACCCATTTGAGATAACTGGTATCAAACATATTCCAGGCTCGTGATTGGCTATTCCATGGTGATCACCTGAGGTCAGATGATGACGGAGTACTTTCCTGAGTGTAAGTCATTCATAAGTTGCTGTGTTTTAGTCGAATGTTCACCTACGTCTGTATTGAACAACAGGACCGTGTAATAAATAATCAAAATAAACAAATTCGTCCTCGTCTGCGGGTTTGTTTGTTATTATTATCAGTTACATTATCTGGGTTTTTCAGAGTGTAAACCCCCTGGATGCCACAGCGACACATATGTCCCTCCTCTTCAACCCGCTAAATCACGCACAATGATGACGGTAGTTATCTGCATTTCTGACTAATTCTCTTTGTTACATTGGAAAACATGGTAAACAAATAACAGTACGCAGATTGCCAGAATGTTTCTGATTACTTACGTGACACATTTAGGTGTATACGATCCCTCAATCAACGAAAATCTTCCTCTGGAAATCCCGCGTACTGTTGTCAGTGAACACGCCATTTTGTA
This sequence comes from Haliotis cracherodii, assembly GCF_022045235.1. NCBI lineage: Eukaryota > Metazoa > Mollusca > Gastropoda > Lepetellida > Haliotidae > Haliotis > Haliotis cracherodii. The sequence continues at coordinate 50,222,507 of NW_027266297.1, read as the reverse complement.
AAAGTCGGTCAACGGTAGTGATGTCATACGGAGTTAAACATTGTTGTACATATTTGGTAATTCTTTGAGGTGTACACGTTTAACTTGGCACCCAGCGTGTTCTTTGTTTGTGTCTAGTTTGCATTTTCATCATCGCCTTGATAATCCACAGATATGACGGAAACCTTTTTGTGTAGGGTCACATTATCTATGAGTAGTAAGCAGCACATAGGATGACGTCACTTATGACAGTGGTGTTATGTATTAATGCACTACTGCCATACTGTAACATCACGTATATTTCAAACCTATCTGCGATACACACATCCTTGAATTCCTCATACATTTTAGAATCAAATGACCAATGGTCTTTGTCACCAATACAAAGTGGCTGGATGAAATCAAGCAAATTAAGTGTGGTGTGAAAACGACGAAAAACTGCACTTGTTTGAAATGTAAACAGAGCACAATACAGATTTTACACAGTGTAGCATTTTCCCCTATTTTGAGCTATCCATTCGTCTATTCGTTGAAGATATTGGCTCAACATTTTCAGAATGTGCATGGGAAGAGCATCGTAGGAAGAATCGGGGAATTTAAAATAGATTCATTGCAATGATTTGATATTTTCAACAGAAATTGTCAAAGTTACTGTCCTGTGTGATGCCATGACTGACGCAAAATTACGCACAATGACAACAGTACTTATCGGAATTTCTTACTTATATCCGTTTGTTTCAATGAAAATTATGGCAACAAATAACAGTACATAAATTGTCAGAATGTTTCTGATTATTTACATGTCACATTTATGTTTATAAGATCCCTGAATCAACAAAAGTCCCCTCGTAAAATCCCGCGTACAGTGAACATGCCATTTTGTAAAAGTCAGTCACAGGCAGTGATGTCATACATCAACATTGTTGTACATATTTGGTAATGTCTTTGAGGTGAAGGTCCTTTGTTCATACAGTCCTTATAACGACAGTAGAGGCGGTGACGAAATGCCATCACTGAATGCAGCTCAACGGAACAACGCCATTGCGAGATTACAAGCTGGAGCAACTCAGCGAGAAGTGGCCAGGCACTTTGTCGTATCCAGACAGACAGTCTCCGTACTGTGGATCCGATACAACAACACCAACAGAGTTGACGACAGACCAAGATCAGGAAGACCAAGGGTGACAACCCAAGCACAAGATCGATACATCCGGCTGCCACACCTCCGAGACCGCACTACCACAGCCACGTCTACAACCACACAGATCCCTGGGGTACGCAGAATATCAGATCAAACGGTACGCAACAGACCGAGGGAGGCTGGACGAAGACCTGTTCGACGTCATGTATTGACCCCACATCATCTGGCGGATCGTCTGCTTTGGTGCCAACAGAGGGTTAGATGGGCACGTGCAAGATGGAAATATGTACTGTTTACTGACGAGTCCTGTTTCCTACTCACACGTGCTGATGGGCGCGCACGTGTCTACAGACGTCGGGGTGAACGTTACGTCCCCAACTGTGTGCAGCAGGTTGTCCCATTTGGCGGCGGGAGTGTCATGGTATGGGCCGGAATTCATCACGGTGGTAGGACGCCTCTCGTGCACGTGGCAGATGCATTAACAGGTGTGCGGTACAGAGACTTGATCCTACAGCCTTACATTCTTCCTCACGTCAACGTTCATGGCGGACAGTTCCAGCAGGACAACGCTCGACCGCATAATTCACATGTTTGTCAGGACTTCTTACACCACAACAACATCCAGACATTACCTTGGCCAGCCCGGTCACCAGATTTGTCCCCGATTGAGCATCAGTAGGACGAGTTGGATCGACGCGTTCGCAGAAGGAATCCACCGCCCCAACCACTTCCGGCCCTTCTTGATGCACTTCAGCATGAATGACAGCACATCCAACAGCGTGTTATTGACAACTTGATTGCATCTATGGGTCGTCGGTGTCAAGCGGTGATTGATGCACGTGGTGGGCATAACCGATACTGAAATTTTCTGTACCCCTGTGACATTTACTGTATCGTGTACGTGTGTCTGTCTAGGTGACACGATTAATGTTTTGAACATTGTGTACATTGATCTTCAAACAGTGTTTCACATATGGTTTCTGTGTCCTATTTTGAAACAATCGCATCATATTGCATTTTGATTGTTAATATTTGGGTTTCCTGATCAAAAGCAGGACAGGAATTTGATGAGGATAAGTGCTCTCCACTCCATTTTGCACACCTGATCTCATTTGTGCATTCTGAACTCTCGTCAGTTTCACTGCAACGGAAGCACCTTGCCTTGTTACTGCAAGTTTTGGCCCCATGACCGAATTGTTTACACTTGTGACTTCGGAGTGGATTTGCAACTTAAACCTCCACTCCGATGTTAAAGTAACCAGCTTTTATGAACTTTGGAAGAGTTGTCACAGAAAAAGTAAAAAGGTAGGTTTGGGTATTGATAATAGTTCCATCTTGAGTTTTTCTGGTTAACCGCTTAACTGAGCTGACACCTATCTTCTTCTTCTGTCATATCTGACAGACAGCGACCTCGATCACAAACGATGCCCCTACTTGAGTTCAGTGTCTTGTGCACTGGGACAACAACCTGTGTGGTCACAAACTGCTGAAGACCAAGCAGATTGACAGATTGTTGTCTCCGTGCACATTCCACAAGAATGGATCAACAACGGAGACGTGTAACATTTTTAACCTCACTACAGGCACTTTGTATGCCCTCTGATATTGCAAACATGTTTTAAAGTTTTAAAGAACTTTCATCAACATTTTAAATCACTAAGAATCTTGTCCAAGATTCAGGAAATATTTGAGATAATTCTTCATCAGATGATGAAGAAAGGTGCCTTCTTTGTTTGCTTTAGATGAACCAGTAGATGTATTAGTAGCCATGATATTAAAATAATAATAATAATAATAATAATAATAAATATAGTTGCAAGCAACGATGTGGGCTCCAAGCGATATCAAATAGAAGTGCTGATACTTGTTTACATTTATGGTAGTGCATTTCACAATATCTCACTTTGGTTATACAGAGAACTAAACCAATGAAAATGAGTTTTTAATGACTCAAAGCGATTAGTTTTAAGACAATTATCCAAGCTGACTCATAAGTCACTTCCGGTCTCGGGAAGGATATAAGCACTACTGTACACTTTTATACATATCATCTATCCTGAGTGCCCATTGAAGCAATTAGTATTTAGATGGTTATGGATCATGTGTTCACAGTTTGTATTAACCGAGAAAAGCGAGAGTCAAACGCAACCAAAAGACCTGATGAACAATGCAGTTTACTGAGTGCATTGACTGGTACATGTAGGTCAATCACCGCGATATAGCGCTACTGCTGTCTGGCTATAATGTTACAGTGGCTGGCAGGCCCTTACCCTGAAATACACCTTGTCAGTACCGGCTGAAGCAGGGTTTGGGTGCTTATACACAATATGTTTGAAGTTTATTTGTCTATGGGGCTATACCATTGATGTACGACCCTGCATCACTGCCGAGGATACCATCACTGCTCTCTGTCGCTAGTGAAATCGGCAAACCAAAGGAATAACATAGTTGCAGTTCACCAGGGAATAGTATACAGAATCACAGAACACATGTCACGTTGTCATGTATTATGCAAAGAAATAAATATGCCTTTAGGAGATGATAGCATTTTCAAACAACAAACAGGGTTTGTTTGTAAATTTATACTGCTGCTTCTTTCAGTGTTTTCAATGAATCAGTTGGAAACGTCATAAAATCGCCTAGTCTCCCCCGCCCCCCTTCCCACTCGAAATAAAATTTTCAAAACGTCAGATCACAGTTCGGTATATGTGTGACTCAGATGAGTAAATACTAAAAAGTACCTCGTCTGACAGTTATTGGATGATCTGCTGAGGTACAATAGGTTCAAGTATGTTGTTATAGATGAATCCTTCAGAGATAGGCGAGTGGGGTGATCTCTGTATAGAAACATCCATCTTTTACATGTAAATACGGTTAATTTTAAAGTCAAGGGTTTCCTAAAAGACATGATGGGCAATACAACTTTTCAAAACCTTCACAAAAGGCCTTCAATGTTGTAACCCTGTAAAAAAAAATATTGAGTAAGTATCGTTTCACTCTTTGAAATCTTGGTAGAAAGTGCATGCTCGTTTGTACCTCAAATGATGTGAAATGTAGACACCAAAGACTGGAGCAAATGGAATCTTGATCGACATAAAATGAAATAAAAATGACACTTCACTTTCCTTCACTTAATATTTTGTATGCACAAGTTGCAGTGATGGTTTCCTTTTAACATACTCCACAACACAAAAAGAACAAACTCAACTTAAAAGTTATAGGTTCCTACAAACTACAAGTAAAGGTTATCGGGTCTTAAAAAACCCAGTATTTACACTTCTTTCCTTTTACCGTATGTCACAACTGACATCACATTACTGTATCCGACGTATTAAAACAAAGGCTATGAAGACAGTTTCAAATATGCAACATGTATCCGCTTCATCCAAATTAACAAGAACACAATCACCATGGAATGTGTGAAACACAAAGGCTATTTTGTCATTATGAAAGGTAATTCAATTTGTTTTATAAAGAGTTCGTACTTATTGAAAAAATATATTGCAAAGAATTGTTTGATCAGAATCACAATACATGAACTGCAATTCTGAACAAGCATGTGTTATGTAGGCTATTCTTTTTATGAATACTGTTACATGGCAGCAGATATTGTTGGTTTATTTGCATCAATTGTCAACGCAGTTTGGCACAGTAAAAATATTGAAATGTGATATTGACATGTATTTATTTATGTATCAAAAGGGTGACTCTTTTTGAAGATTTTAATAGATTCCTACAATAATAGAATGAACAAGGTGAATTACATCTACAAATCTTGTCTTCTATTCTAAAGTTATTTGCAAATTTAAAATAAAGTACCAAGAATGACTTTGTCTCAGTCTCTATGTTGGATCAGTCAGTATTTCTGGTGCATCTCATGTGAGGTCATTGGCTCAGAAACTGTCAAATATAATTCTCATCACTGAAGGCATTCATTACATTACAGAAAAATGTCATGTGACTAAGACAGTCTCTCCTTGTCACACTGGTCCAGGCGAGCTGCTTCAATGCTGGAGTATGTTGGTAGGCCATGCGGCAATGCCAATATAATACCTTCTGTGTCCATGATGCGATCAGCCTCCCCTGAAATACATTGAAAGAGTATTCTAGAACTGTAATATGTTAAAGTTCACCCAAATCCTTACCCTCAACACTGGGTACATGTCAGCTTTGTCAGTCAATCAGTTTCACAGAAGATATTTTTGAGCAGGGGATGCAATTTGAGGAGAATTTAGTGGCATGGTCAAATCGAGGTCAAATCCACAGTACACAAGCTTGAACTATTCTTACAAGGAATCATTGGTCAAGTGACGGGTACATCAGAAGTAAATGACTATTTGGAGAAAAGAGAGGTTTTTCTGTTTTATACTTCAAGTTTGACATGTTTTGATGCTGACCTACATTTCACCTGATAAAACTCCAAAATATTATCCTGATATAACATTTATACTAAGTTTTCCTAAAAAACATTTGATCCACATCAAGTGCTTTTTTGAGTTATCATGGTGTAATATTTATACATCATTTCATATAATTATAGTTTAAAATAGCAAGTAATACTTATCATCAGGTAAAATGCATATATAAAATATCAGTAGTTTCAGTTATAGCTTGTTAGATAGATGCTAGCCTATGGTAACGAGAACACATCTCCCAGACAAAATATCCAAAAAGAGAAAAGATATGTCTACATAGTCTTGTAGATTGCCTTGAACTATTTTATTTAAGTAAATCCCCTATATTAGAATAACATTCAGCAATTACTTCCATTTAGACTCATTAAGGATTAGCCCCCATACAAGCTCGTCTATAGTGATACCATAATCTCTTTCCAAGCACCCACTTAATATGTCAACAAGATTAGTGCCAACAGGATTAACACGATTAAGTCTTCACTTCTGTGTAGCCCTTCATTTACCATAGGGCACACCCCATCGCGAATCAACCAGTCTTATTTTTTTTTATTGTTCTAATTTTTGTTAAAAACATACAGAAGGAAAATGTTAGGCAGAAGGGGTTTGTCGCTCTAACCAAGCAGATCTCTCTCCCACAACCCAGAGGGTTGTATCGACTCTCTGTGGCACCCTCAGCTATATTCTAAGATATTGTAAATTGTTCATTGTTAATTGTTCTTGTAAATAAAATTGTGATTAGTCTCCTGTGACTCCGGCTCTTTGTTGACTAATTCCCCCAAGAAAACCAGCACGCCATTTGGAAGGTTTTGTTCATCCGAACAGAACCGTAATGATACCATATCAATATGATGATGCAGATACAGATGGTATGTCAAAGTAAGAGGATCATTTGTCTGTTCTCTCTGATGATCAGAGAAAGAAATACTTCTCACTGGAGATTTGAATGTACAGACAAAAACTTTTCCAGATTTTATAGCAGAAGGTAATATTGATTTTGAACTGAAAGACATCAAACAATAGTTATCATTGTGTATAATTCTAAGAATACTACCGCTATTACATCATAGCCACAATTCCCATTTTGGCAATAATCACAATATCAAATCTTTAGATTATTTTCCAACAGACGTCCTCTTCACTGCCAATTATCCAATAGTTTGAGGTAAACCCTATCCCTTGTCAAACTGCATCTGCGCATGCGCAAGGCGCGAAAACATCACTTCTTTCCAACCATTCGTCACCACTCGCCCCTTTTCGTAACCTGCAAGAAGACTCGTCCCCCTATCGATGAATGTTATGTGCGAAAATACGACAAACCAATCAGAATGCACGTATGATTTCAAGTTCTTCGTCAAAGAATCCTTCAGAAATAATTTTTGATTTTACATATGTCTTGCATCTAAAAATATGTTCAATTATACTGTATCATTCCGCATGTCCCGATGTGCTTTAAATTGCATCTGAAATATATATAATATATGGGGAAATAAATGTGAACCATTACGCAACGAGTTGACAATTGTTTTAGGTATGCCCGTTTGCGCAAAGACGGAACCCGGTCACAAAAATGGCCATGATAGGGGCACGAGTCGGTATTCAGCTTGTCCCGGAATAACACAAGTTGGACACGAATGCTTTCCAACAACCCTTCATCGACTAGATGTACATGTTGGGGAGAACGGAGGGACTATTTCCTGATGTAATAGAGGTAGTATTCTTAGAATTAAACACAATGATAGCTATTGTTTGATAATTCCTGCAAATACTCTACCACTATTACATCATAGCCAGTATTTACAAGAGGGACAGGTGGAATCTGTCATCTAGTACTCCCGGATAATTGGCAGCAGTGAAGTAAGGGAAACATGGGCGAAATGGGGAATAAACCAGTGCCAGACTTTCTTGATTTCACCCTTGGCAAATCTGTAGAAGACGTGGCACTTGTGGCATCCTTCCCGTTTTTATGACTTCATAATTGTCACCTGTTTATGTGATATATGACCATATTTCTGATGTTTCTCTCCGGTTCTGATGACCTTCATGACGTCACTTCTGGTTCAGAGAACATCTATGACGTCACTTCCGGTTAATCATTGTGACGTAGATATATACTTGTTGCTCTATAGCCAACCGCATATATACTTATCTCACCACAGGTTTGATATTGACGTACCTTTATGCTGATGACATGTTTCCCTTTATATATTGGTGATAAAACGTATTGTTTACGTCATTTCCGGTTCTGAAGTCTTCCACGACTACACCTCCGGTAGTTATACATGTTTTCTTTTCTTCCTGTGGTTCTGAGTAGCTGAAATATATATAGTATCGCAGAGCTCTGATGGGGCATAAAAGTCTATATGAATGATCCACTGGTTTACTCAAGGATGGGATAGAATATTGTCTATGTCCTAGACGCCCAAACGCTGATGCCTGCTGTTTGGCGATAAATTCTTGTAGTGATCTGAAGGATATTGTGCTCCAGTCTTGTGAATGCTTAACAGATGCGATATTAATTGCGTGGAGCTCAGACACTTTAGCAGCTGTAGCTAACGTAGAGGAAGGCAGTCTTTTTAGAAAATGTTAAAAAGGGTAGCCTTTGCCATTTGTTCATATGGAGCTTCCATCAGTGCAGACAGTACGATGGATAAATTCCATTTGGGGAAAAATCCGTGGGAGTTTTATGTCTTCCAGTGAAAACGATTTCATGAGACGATTTAAAACTGGGTGTGATTCTATGGATAGACCATCATGTTGAAGAACTGAGGCTAATGCTGACCTATAGCTTTCAATTGTACCATGTCTGAACCCTTTCTCATTTGTCAGGTGAAGTAGAAAGTTTGTCACGCAAACCTCTTTCTATTCACCACTGGCAGAACTTTCTCCATCTGACGTAAAAGAAGCTGAGGGAGCTGGTCTCCATGAGCTAGCAATCGCTTCTGAAGCTGATTTAGAGAAGCCAGAGACTTGTTGCGATAGTTTCCAGGCGTGAAGGTGAAGATTTGTCAGGTTGACGTTAAAATATGTACGATTTGGGTTGGCGGAGGACATCGTGACGTTCTGGCAGTTTGAAAGGTTCTTCTATGAGAAATGGAATCAGTCTTGGAAACCATGCTCTGTTGGACCACATTGGGACTATCAGAATTATGGAACATCCATACCTGTGCAGTTTGAAGATCTTCGTGCATCTTCAGTATGTTATAGAGCGCACTATGAATGAAACCAACTTGTTCCAAAATCATCTCAACTTTTGTGTCACAAGGTTGGCCAGTAAATTCCTCACAATTAACAGGGGGAAGTACATGTCTGATGTCTGCTGCAAACCAGATCATATATGTGCTTATGTTTATCATCTGCTTATCAACATTGTCAAATTCTTTCAATGTGTTCATCTCAACATTCATCCTGGTATTAGGGTGTCTAACCAGATCGAATATTTCATCATCAATGGTATAGAACGGGCAATTGTGAGTTTTATAGCATTGTCTCCCTTTTTGAGGATAAGGCATGCTGAAAGCTCCACTGGTAGCAGCGTTTAAAAACCTTCCCTCTTTTCTACAGGATTTTCATAACCAGCCCTTTCAATAAGCACCGGATCCTCTGCCTCCTTGCTTGGTGGCTTGACAGATGGAATCAACTGATGGATTCTATAGACAATATCGTTAAATGAGTAGTCATTTCGTTTGAACATGAGTGTACTATTAGCATCCTCCTGAGAAGCACCCTGAAAATCCTCTCTGTCGTACTCCCCAGGCTCTTGCCACTGGGGTGAGACGGCATCAGGTGGTATATGGTTATCTCTCTGCTGTGACACCTGGCTCGAGCTGCAGAGGATTGTGGTGTACAACTGTAACAGCTAGGTGATACATAACTGTCCGAGCTATCGACGCGATTCTCACGTGTGACTTTTAGTTTTAGCATGATTTTCCTCAATGAAAATTGTGTAAGGTTGATATGGCCGTCCAAAAGCATGGTGTCTATTTTGTGCGATTCTCGTGATACATGTTTCCCTACCTCACCCCGCGCCGCGAAGCACGGGGTGAGGTAGGGCAATAGTGACTACTCTCCTCAGATACAACGCGTCTTTTTGTCCTGTGAACTTTCTGACCTATGACGTGTATGTAAATGGCACTTTTGTTTGCTATCTAAATCATGTGATCTAGATCTTGTCCTTCAGATTTGCATGTTGTTTTAGCTTATTTATATCCTGTGATATAACTTTTGGGTTGAGTAACGTGATTTTTCCTCAAAAGAGCAGCATACCTGCCAGTCTGATCGTCCAAGACAGGCAGTTAATGTTCAGGAAATGCACGCTGGATGGTCCTGTGGATTTCTAAACCATATATGTAATGTATATCAATAAAAAATTACTAAAAAATAATGTAAGCTGTCATGATGATCTGTTGATACAGCTAGGCAACTCATTTGTGTCTGAACCAAATTTTACTGCAGCCAAAACTAGCATTTAGAAAAATGTACAAAGCTTTGGCGTTTTCTCCCAATACCCCTTATAATTTGCAGAGAGTTAGCCTGCTAAAATCTGGACTGGCGACTTCCTAACTGGACAGGTAACTCTTGTGACTTGCCAGTGCGAGTGCCTGGGTAGATTTTTTTTGGATTCAACCTACCCATACAGATCAATACATACGCTATGCCTCCAACCATCCACCTCAAGTCAAGAAAGGAATTGTTTCAACCCTAGCAAGACGAGCTCACAACATCTGTTGCAAGACGAGCTCACAAATTCTAAGCAACATATAACTACTGAACTAAGCCACCTCAAACAAGTATTTACACAGTATAACCTCTATCCTGAGCAACTAGTACAACAGACGATACAGAACATCACCAAAAAAATCTCTGCACCCTTTGTGATCAGCCTCCCTACTTTGGAACAGTTAGCCACAACATCCAGAGACTCTTAAAGATACAGGCCAACATTGATGTAGTTTTCAAGAGAAGTCATACCATTCAGAATACGATTAAAGCCATGGGGAAACCACATCCAGCCATATATAGCTTATATAGTGACGTGTATGTGTGTGTGTGTGTGCGTGTGTGTGTGCGTGTGTGTGTGTGGCTGCTTGTACTAGTCCGGACTGATGCCGATTTATAGTGCTAGCACACTGAGATACCATGCCGCAGTTTAACATGAATACCCGACTCAGAAACAGTATACTGACTCTGAGGCAACCAGTCCTTGTTTTAGCCCCTTAATGCTGAGCGCGAGATAGGGTAACAACAAGTACCATCTTTTAACGTCTTTTGGTATGACGCGGCTGGGGATCGAACCACAGACTCAGTCTCCAAAGATGACTCTAAAAATAGCTCTATCAAACCATATCCATGACAACCCAAGCCACAGAATTCAGTGGGAGAGAGTCACAGCCCTCACCACCAACCTCAAAGACTTCATGATCAGGAAACTACAAGAAGCCATCAACATCAAAAGATTCCAGCCGTCAATCAACCGTGACCAAGGCTGTTACATACCCCCGGCGTACCATCAACTCATCAAAGACCTCAATCAGCCATAATCCCGTTTTTTATATACTGAACAACAAAAGTTCCTGTGACATTGAATAAGATTTAATGCAAAGTTATGTTTTTTACCAAATCTGAAACAATTTCGGTGTGCAACAGTTAAAAGACTCCTGTAAGTGTTCAAATGGTTTAATTTGACATACTGACTTTAGAAAATGTGTGATTTCATAAAAAAAAACATGAACATGCAAAAATGTCAATTTACAAATCAATAGCGTGTGTGTCCACGTCTGGTTGTGATGCAAGCAAGCAACGCATCTTCGTCTCATGGAATGGACCAGGTGTCGCACAAAGTCCTGTGGGATATCTGTCCATATCTGCTTGAGCATGTTTCGAAGTTCCTGGAGTGTCTGTGGAACACGTGGTTGATGTTGAAAGCACGGATCCATCTCATCCCACATGTTCTTGACTGGTGAGAGATCAGGGGAGCGAGCCGGCCAGGGGATGACATTTCGTAGGTGTGTTGTTTGAATCCAACAAATTTCTGAGTGGTTGTTGGCAGCACGATGCTAAACAATGCATATGGAATCCTGTTGACTCACATGTTTTTATACCCATTCTTGGGTAGTGAAATGTATGGGGCTTGCATAAAACCTTTGCAAGGAATGCATGCTTTTCTGTAGCAGTTGCGTTTTTGTGACTTGATTCCATACATGAACTACAATATTGAAAACCAAACTTTACTTTGAAAAATACACTACAATAGTGGTGTCACAGGAACTTCTGTTGTTGAGTATATTACTGGCTTCATTCTTTATGTCACTGATTTCCCCGATGATTGTCATCACTACTCTTGTGTATACATAACAGGCTTCTCTACTCCAGTATTACAATATCTACTCTACTGTATAAACATTGCCTCCTACTGATATATACTTACCAACCACGCTCTGTATATCACTTGCTTGATAATGGTGTTAGAACCTACACCGAAACGTCGCTCTTGATTGTAATAAATAATAAATGTAATAAATTCTTTTCCCTACTTTGCCTCTGGTAAGTTACATCAGTCTTATTATGATCAAATAGCAACAAGACCACAAAGGTAATGAGTGGCTAGAATAATGGTACTTCAAAAGCTTGACAGAAAAAAAAAAGATACCTTGTTTAGATGCACCTTAAATGTAATAACCCACTCGACACTCCTCAAAGAGGGAACAGCTCGGATGGCAACAGGCTAACAAAGACAGTCTTCCTGTTGAATTTGGCAATTAATTCCCATCCGAGACCAAGATGCGATATGCATATGTCCTTTCGAGGTTGATCCTCATGAAATAGTGCATGTATTTTTCTGACACCAGCCATGTATTCTTAGCTTCTGCCTATTTCAAGGACACAGCTGCCAAGGGTGTTGCAAACAGCTGGGAAAAGCAAAGTAGCACTGGCCAATCTTTTACTGATGAAGAGAGTTACGCTGATGCAAAGTGATTGAACTGGTTGGGGGAAATCTTTAGCCACTGGTCTGGCTGGAGAAAAAGGCGGTTGTTGGCTTTCACATGTCTGGAAGGCGCTGGGTGAAGGACAGCCACCGGCTTCATACTTCCCTTTGGGCGTGATTCTGTAAGCAATCGCTCAGATACACTTATAGTCTGATCTTCAGGGCGGTTCATGGATAGCAATGACGTCAGCATTGGCAGTTCTGTTAGGGACAGGTGATACCCCTCCTTCAGGATTTAAATAATGTTCATAATGACCATTCTTAGGGGTGGCGTTGGATGGGCTCTGGTGTCTTCTTCTCTTGACATTTCATATCTTCAACATCATTCTCTACTGAACAGATGGCATTGAAAACAGCTGGAGCCGACCAATGCTGCGTCAAGAACTGCATAGTGTACTCAAGAATCGTACTCACTGAGTAAGGTACTTGTGATGAAGTAAAGTGCTGGAGCCAGTAGCAAGTAGTTGTCCCAAAATTTAGACATTGTACATTATGCATCATATTATGCATCATATTATGATCAAGAGCATCAATCTGCGCCTCATTCGCCATCATGAGCATGTGATGAATAGCAGCATCCATGGATATCTTATCTTTGTCATCAGTAATGAACAAGGAATATTCTTGCCCATCTTAGGAGCATTGTCAATGAGCGGTGGAGCCTTCATTAAAAAAGGAAGCTTGTGGACTTATTAAACACGAGTCTTAAGAAGGCATGTGTCATCAGCATACCCTTCATTTTCTAAAGGCCAGCACATACAAGGATGAAATCACAGGTGCAGGTTGAAGCTGGCGTGTAGACAAGTCTTCACCCTATATAATGAAGGCATACTAGAGAAGGTCTTGACTTCTGGGGTGATCAAAGGGAAAGTTGGACACAATCCAGCACAAAACAGTGTCTTCAGCAAGGCAACAAATGGATTCAGTATTGCTGAGTTGACACTCATCTTAAGGAGTAAAAGGGTCTTCAACAAACAGAAAGAGAATTGTTTCAGCAAGATGCCTGAAACACTGCCATAGGTGCCAGAGATGTAGATGAATGAGGAGCTCAAGTCACAGTGGCAAGAGAAGTCTGGGGGAGCTCTGGGTTGAGGTAACTGAGATGTACTTGGCCGAGGAACCTGCAAGGCGCTGTGGAGGTAGATTGTGCCTGAGGTGATGGATGATAATCTTGACAGTCCCACAGCAGTCTGTAAATAATTGAGTCTGGACCAGACAATCCAGTGAGACATCATATAAATGGGATACGATGACATATATCATCCAAGTCAGCGAGCCTGACCACCCGATTCAGTTAGTCACCTCTTGCGACAAGCATAGTCACCTCTTACGACAAGCATAGTCGCCTCTTACGACAAGCATGGGTTGCTGAATACCTTTTCTAACCCCAATGTTCATGGGTTCCTCTGGCAGGAGGACTTGTCAAACGACTGCAGCGAAGCCTGGTCTACATCCCCTGTCAAAGGCATCACTGCAGGAACAGGCATTGCAGTGGTAAACAAGTAGTGATGAGTGATGGATGTCAGAGGCTGTTGCCAGCCGTCGCCGGCAATTGAAAATCTTATGGAATTTCAAGCAGGAAATCCTACAGTGTTCGTACAGGTGTATAAAGTTCTACAAATGGTTGTGTTTGATCACAGTGTTTCCATATGATGTTAAGAGAAATAGAGACTGCAGGCAGGCAGAGACAGGCAGAGACAGGACATATTGAAAATCAGGCATCATCATTGGTGCAAACAATGGCCGAAGTTTCAACAAAATAGGTCTAAGTGGTTTCTGAGGTGATAAGGTTTATCTGAGAAAAATGTCTTTTGTGAACAATTAGGATCATGTTCAAAGTGCAGATGTCATATCAAAGTCAAAATTGAAAATATCACTAAAATCAGAAACATGTGTTGAGCCCTACTACAAACTACACATATACCAAATTTCAATACACATTACACAGAAATGTTCCATTTATGAGTTATTTCACACAAGGAGTTTTAGAGGCAAGTTCCCAACATCAGTGAGGAAACAACAATTCATTTCACCTTTGAGGTGTTTGAATAGTGACACGTAGGTGATCTTGCAGACCAAGCTAACACATTCAATTTCTTCTGATTCAGATACCAATACACAACTCTGGCAACATGTAACTCAAGGGCTGTTCTGTTGCAAAAACGATAAAATGTTTATTTGCATCTTGGTATCTCGCAGCATTCAAATTGCGAATCACAATCAATGTCAGAATCTTGATAAAACATGACATCTCCTGCCAGGGAGGGAAAGAAATTTCTGAGCGGGACAATAAATCCCTTATACCCACCCCGCCATGAAGAAAACAGGCTGCACATGGCTTTTTGAGCATTACACTCGGATAATAACCCCATTACCTCCAAAGGTACCAGATTCAAGAACACATGTAGTGATGTAACATTCCCCCAATGTCTTTAGACACATGTCCTGCCATCGGATCAGTGAAGAAGGAAACATGACTAATCAGTGAAGAAGACACTGTTGTGGTAATGACATCAAAATGTTTTTGTGTCAAAACTTGTACATAATGCAAATTTGTCTTGTTGGTTTAGAGGGATAAGTCCACATGCATTTTACAGCAGTTTTCATGTAACTTTCAAGCCTCTATTAGTCACCTGGAGGTATTTTGTGAGCAAGTTTCAGAAGACATTACCACAACAGTGTTGTCATTACCAAAATGATTTTTCATTTCCACAACATATTTCTGCTTCCACTCTCTCTAATTTGTCTTTATAAAAGCATTATAATGCACCTTAACTTCAAGTTCATGTTGATTCTGTTTCTGATTTTGGATGTTATTTGTTTAAAGTTCATTTCACCTTAAACACATTGTTTAGCTATTTTACATGAGTGAGTGAGTGAGTGAGTTGGGCTTAACGCCGCTTTTAACAGTATTCCAGTCATATCGCGGCGTGTCAGCTTAATGTGGGAAGGAAAGCCCGAAGTGATGCAGGTCTCAGACGTTTACCACTTCGGTGAAACCCACGAGCACGGGTATGGTGCTGACAAACCTAGAAACATAATCGGGGCGAACCGGATATTTTACATGAAACAAAACACTTTCAAAATCTGTATATTATATCATTTGAGTTTTAAACCTTGGTGTACCATTTGGTATTGAGTATATAATCCAGCTCTTTACTAACAAACTTTAAAAAATCCGACTGCAGCCGACAAGTTATAAGTAAATAAGATATCACTGTTTATGGTCTTCTGTCATGATTGGACATATAGCTAGGCGCTTCACATGCCGTTGATACACAGATGATTTCAGATCGTCGAAGCAGATACGCCTTTCTTACCAGCTGCAAAGATGGTTTGGGCTTCTGACAGTTGCTGACTGAATCCTGTGCCAAAGATGAGTGGTTCAAATCCATATGTATTGGCAAGGGATTGTCTTGCGTGGGTGGCCATGAATGGGACATGTCTCTGATGTGGCTGTTCTGTTGATAACATTGCCATATTGTGTTCCTGCTGACACTGAATGGACATGCTGCACAATGCCAGATTCAAGGCTGCCAGATTCCTATGGCTGCCCATATGGTATTTCCACTGAGGCATGCCATGGTGAAATCTCATCCAAACGATCAAAAGTGGTGTGTTCTGAACTTGGGAAGATTGCTTAGAGTGGCAAAGATGTTGGGATGGATATCTGACCTTTCATAGTGAACATTTGAAGCAATTTCTCTGTATATTCCTTATTTCTGGTGAAAAACAAAGGTGTTCCAAGGTTCAAATCCAAAAATTCAAATAAAGATTTATAAGTGAAAAATATCTACATCACAATAAGTTTTGCCTTTGACCATAATTTTGCAAAATGTTCCCTGGCCTCAGAGTTGAATGACAATCATAAAGCCTTAAATTTGTTTGATATACTTAAATAGCAATAATCAATCTTGCAAAGTTTCCATGATATAAGCTCATTTGAGTCAGGAGAATGAATGCAAATAAATATAAGAATCTGATTCAGCTAGAAACTACCTATAGAAATCAGGTGGTGGGATTCTTAAATGTAAAAGAGTGTACCCCTCATTCTCTCCATCTTATTGCCATATGCCATATCATACTGGTAGGCCAGCAGGAAAGTCAAAGGCAGTGCCGGGATCAGGACGGTTGGCTTCCGCTGCTTGCTAAACCTGTAGAAAAATAGGCATGCTTTTATTACTCACATTAATTCCCCTTGTCTATTTGAGTAAAGATAGAAATTGAGATACATGCATTCAATTGTGAAATGTTCAGATATATACCACAAATCATGAAATTAATGTGTCATCAAATTAATGAGAATGCCAAGCCCCGATCTTGTTTAAATCAGAACGACCTTTCATCCGACGAATCAAAGCCTTGCTTACGAAATCATGAAAGTGGCAGTCGGAATGTGTTTTCTCATCATGCAACCTTGAAAATGTTAACACAGGTATTCCGAATGACAGTTACAGCCTGTACGACTGATTCCATCAAAAATATTGTTTATCCCTTGCTTCCGTGGGATTAACATTTGAATGGAGGAGGCGTTGCACAGTACATGGGAAGCACTGCCATACAATCTCAACCATATATTAGACATTCCAGAATTTTTGTTTCTACAGTTTTCAAACTTTTAATCGAGAACTGTGCGAACTCATTTTTCAAGCTTAGTCTGAAATGGAAGTTGCCAGGTTGAAACGAGTGCTGTAAAGCTCAAGACAGCTGCTATCTAATTGGCTGGTGCCAACTTCTTGTTAGTCATTTCAGTGGTCTGTCAAAGTTCATGAAAGGTCGTTTGACGTGACCCATAATGGGATGTTCTCAGATCTTTGTTTAGCGACAGCGAGAACTTATGTCTGATTTTAATGAGATTGACCAAGCGCTAGCCTTAAATGTGTCGTGAAATACATTTCAGTAGCACACTGTCGGCATAAAATGCCATGATAAAGATTGGTTTCTTCACACCATAACTTTCCACTTTTGACATGTGGTCAAACATCCATGAAATCACCAGTTATTGAATTCCCTAGATCAGCTATTGATACACAAATAGATCAGCTGTTGATAAATTAATTGTACTTTAAGATAACTTTTCACATTTCCCATATGAAGAAGACACTTTCAACCATGTTCCACACTAACAATGCATTACAGTCAAGTTATATATACTCAACGCAAAAAGAAACATGAACCAGTGGCATCAGTGACTTCGAGCAGAAAGCGACTTTCGTCTGACCAATGAATCCGTCTCCAAGTTCTCAGATTCCAGTTCTGTCGCGCAATACACCATTACTAAGCTTTGTGGTGATCTCTCAACAAGGGATGCTTTACGACTCGTCTAGCTCTCAGTCCTGCTGATTTCAGTCTGTTCCTGACGGTTCTGGTGCTGAAATCACAGCTGTTTCAGACGGGTACATATTAAAAGGGTTCTCAGCAGAGTCAAAGAAGGTCTCTGTCTTCGCGATGTTTCTTCACAGGAGGTCTTCCGGATCTGGGACGGTCCTGTACATCACCGGTCTGAGCATGTTTCTCGACTAAACAGCTCACGATGATACCCCAAATTCCGACCAACGGCATTACAAGCCATTCCTGAGTTATGCATGCCGATTATTTGCCATCTTATGGCGTTTGATAATCGCCTTCGTGCCATGGTCACACAAATGTCATGGATAAAGACCGAGCTTAAGAAAGCGAATTTAAAGTTTGGATATGCTGCTTTTAGAGATACTTGAGGGTAGCATGCTGCACCGGCATACCATGCATGGCACGTGAGCTTTCGCCATGCATGACTGATTACATCTCGAGAAAAAAAATATTTCCGTAATTGTATCTTTCATGACTGTTACAAATATTGGGACCAAACAATGATGAAATATATTAGGGTGTGCTTCACTTTTTTCTTTGTGTATGTATTTTCCCATTTTCTCAAGATTTTTATCAAATTTATTTATCCCTTGGCAATGGCGTGACAAAAAGTCTTACTACAATTACGTTGAATAGAAAGGCAAAATATAATATTCAAACGCTGTTATTTTATATACTTATATACTTATATGAAGCAATAAATGTTTTGGGCGGCACACCAAAAGAAACATCACCATGGATAGATATATGAGAAACATAATTTGTCCAAACTCTGTAAACATACTTTGAGACATATTAAAAAGATGAAACTTGGCAAAATTGATCATCAAGGTTGAAATTAAAGTGTCAAATTTTCTGAAAGTGAAACACAACACTAGTTTCTGAGAAAATGGCATCACAAGTCAGTATCTCGTGTGTCCGCCATGTGCATTGATGACTGCCATGAAACGTTGATACATGGAATGGATGAGTTGGTTGATGAAGGCCATAGGCACTTGAGCCCAAAATCTAAGGAACACCTGACGCAGTTCAACAGGAAATTGTTCGCCATGGTTGGATGTCATTCAGCGGTCTTTGAATCTCATCCCACAGGTGCTCAATGGGATATAAATTGGGACTGAGGGCAGGTCACTGCATGGTTCTGATGCCATTCTGCTGGAGGAAGTCTCTTGCTGTTCTTGCAGTGTGGGCACAGGCATTATCAGGCTGAAAATCGTGGTTGCGACAACGTGCCAAATGAGGTATGGTGTGTTGTCTCAAGAATTTATCAATGTACTGAGCTGCTGTGACATCATTGCCTCTCCTTGGACCGATGTCCTGGAAGACCACAGGGCCGACCCTCTGTGCAAGACCAATTCCACCCCACACCATGATGCTCGGACCACCCCTAGAGTCTCTCTCAAAAACACAAGCACCCGAATAACGTTCCCCACATTGTCGCCAGACTCTCTCTCTGCCAACTGCTGTTGAGATACAGTAACAGCTCTCGTCTGAGAATAGGTCTCTTCTCCACTGCTGGTGCCGCGTTGCCCACTGAAGATGGTCCTGGTGATGACGTGGTGTCAGAATGGGTGGGTCGATGCACGGTGTCCGCACTGTGTCGCTTGTGTATCCCCATGGTCTGTCGAGCAGTTTCTGTAGCAGTAACAAAGCGATCTTGAAGATGCTGTCTCACAATCTGACGATCCTGACGTTGGGTGTTGACCCTTGGTCTTCCACTGCTGTAGTGTTGGTGTTCTGGTACCGTTGCTGGAGCCTGCATATGGTCCTCACATGGACTTGAAATGCATTGGATACTGGCCGGGCGGTTTGTCCAGCTTGCCATTGTCCAAGAGATTGGGGTCGCTATTTTCTTGTCAGTCTTGGCATGTGGTAGCAATTCAATAATGAATGAATGTTATCCGATCTGGGTCAATTTTTATAGGGTAAGGACAGGGGAACGCATGTGCATTTCAATTTGCACGGAATTCACATGTATCGGATTACCATGGCTGTTGCTGTGATGCGTTTGAGCGATCGTTTTATTGTCATCTGCTTTGTTTTTCATCATTAAATTTCATTTTTCCGGACAAGGTATTGTTAAATTTTTAAAATTTTGACAAAAATTACCCAGATATTTAAATGACAACTGTTCATGCAATGTCGCTTGGGGTGATGTTTCTTTTCTGGTTCAGTATATAGCCGGCAACACCGTATCCCCCTTTGAGAAAAGTTGTCCTCAACATTTAAATGCGCTGAAGCACCCAAACAGAGAAAATGAAACCTTTATACAACAACTTACACACACAATGAGCCCACAATGTTGAAAGTTAACATCACAACTATACAAAAACCTCAAACAATTCTGAGATACCAGGGGCTGCCGAAGTATCCTCAGAAGGGAAAACATCTTTATCAGAAGAAACAAATGGATAGGCAAGAATACTGTAGTCAGTTACCCAATTGCCATTTCGGAGCCAAACCGGAGGAGCTCTGTTACAGGTAGGCCTCTCCATATCCGAGTTCCTTTCTGACTCATGATCAGTGGAGTCTGCAACTACATCCTCATCACGAGCAGAATTGCACTGGGCTCCTCTTCAGATGAAGCAGATGACTGTTCAGGAAGGCTGGAAATATAGTGTGTTGGAGAAATGTTAGATGATGGTCCAAGAGACGTGTCAGCAGGACTTACTTGGCATTTTCATCTTCTGACTCTATGAGTTCGTCAAGGATACAGATTTCTTCGTTCCTGCCTTTCTTTCATTGTTTTTCTGATGTCCAAACACTGGTTACGCTTGTATTGACACAAGTGGCAGGAGCATGTTCCGATGAAGTGTCTTCTTCTGTCCTTTGGCATCTTCCTATTGCAGTGTGAATACTGGAATGTCCTGATTAGGTTGGTCTACAACTTGGAACAGATCCCGTCCCCAATAATCAGCAAGCTTGTGTTTCCCTTAAGTCCTACAAGACAATCAAGGACTCGGTCACCAGGTTGGAGAGTTGAGGCACACAGTTTGGCGTCATTTCTTTTCTTATGACGTCGACCAGCTCTATGTGCTTCCCGTGATGCACTTTCATCAGCAAAGTTTAATTTCTTTATCAATTTGTTAATATATTCAGTCGTGGTAGTGAGGTCATCACCAATTTTCATTCCAAGTATCAACAGGCAAGCGTGGATGTCGACCAAACATAAGGAAGAAAGGTGAGTATCCTGTACTCTCATGCTTTGTGGCATTGTAGGCGTGAACCAGTTGTGAGGACATATACTGAACAACAAAAGTTCCTGTGACATTGAATAAGATTTAATGCAAAGTTATGAACATGCCAAAATGTTCGGAAGCCTTTTAGGGACATATTTTTTTTTTTCGATACTGTCTTGAAATTTCAAGACACTAAGTTGAAATTTCAAGATAGTATAAAAAAAACCCAAAAAAAACAAATGGCCCTAAAAGGCTTCTGTAAAAATGTCAATTTACAAATCATCAGCGTGTGTGTCCATCAATGGTTGCGAAGCAAGCAACACATCTTCGTCTCATGGAATGGACCAGGTGTTGCACAAAGTCCTGTGGGATATCTGTCCATATCTGCTGGAGCATGTTTCAAAGTTCCTGGAGTGTCCGTGGAACACTTGGTTGACATTGAAGGCGCCGATTCATCTCATCCCACGTGTGCTCGATTGGTGAGAGATCAGGGGAGCGCGCCAGCCAGGGGATGACATTCATGGTGTTTTGTTGAAGAGAATCACTCAACAAGAATCCGTTCAACAAAAACGGAAGAACAAATGGGCCGATGATCTTGTCGCGGTAGCATTGTCCATTGAGATTTCTCTCTACCACTATCAAACGGGTCCTCTGTCTTGCTGTAATCCCACCCCATATCATAATGCTGCTACCCCAGAACCAATCTCCTTCCATGACACAATGATTGACGTAACGTTCACCTCAACTTTCGTACACTCGAATCCGTCCATCACTGTAATCCCACCCCATACCATAATGCTGCTACCCCAGAACCAATCTCCTTCCATGACACAATGATTGACGTAACGTTCACCCCGACGTTGGTACACTCGAATCCGTCCATCGCTGTGGCGGAGGTGAAAACAAGACTCGTCAATGAATAGAATTTGTCCCCACTGCATGGCCATCCAGCATAGACGCCGTCTGCACCACTGTAGACGTGCTTGACGGTGGTTTCCTGTCAAAATGGGACGTCTGACGGGTCTTCTGGCAACAATCATCTGAGGCGACGACGTACGGTTTGTGAAGATATTCGTCGAAGACCAGGGATGCTTCTTGCAGTCACTGTTGGTGGCTGGAATCAATTTCATGGGTGTGCTGTTCGAATCCAGTTGTCTTGTTGATTATTGGTTACTCGTGGCCTGCCACTCCGAGGATGGTCTCTGACTGCATTCGTCTGTTGCCAACCTTACCATAAATACCAAATGATGTTTCATGGACGTTAAATTGTCTTGCAACATCACGTTGACTTGATCCTGCTTCAAGCATACCAATGGCTCGCAGACACTCATTTTTGGACAGGCTTGGCATTTTGTAATGTTGAATAATTGCAGAATTTTATTGTTTTTCTGAGTGGTTGTTGTCAGCTCGATGCTGAACAATGCATCTGGAATCCCGTTAACTCACATGTTTTTATACCCATTCTTGGGTAGTGAAATGCATGGGGCTTGCATAAAAGTCAACTTTTGCCTGGAATGCATGCTTTTCTGTTGCAGTTGCGTTTTTGTGACTTGATTCCATACATGTACTACAATATTGAAAACCAAACTTTACTTGTTTAAAAAATACACTAAAATATTGGTGTCACAGGAACTTTTGTTGTTGAGTACATGTCAAATTTGTTTTTCCATAGAGATATTCACTGCCCACTTGAGTGCCAGGAATTCCAGTTTGTGTGCTGGGTAATTCTTCTTACTCTACTGGCATAGGCTACAACCCTCAAACGTCCTTGTTGCTTCTGATAAAGAACTGCTTCAAGTCCAGCTACGCTTGCATCAGTGTGTACCTCAAAAGGCAGGGAATAATCAGAATAGGCTAGTATCGGCAATGATTGAGGAGAGTATCAAATGTTGTTTGTTCTTCTGACCAGATCCAATTGTTGTTCTCTTTTGTAGGTTGCCTGCTCTTCTTCTTAGACTGTTCTATGAGCAAATTATTGAGTGGCTTAGCGATCTTGGCAAAATCCTTCACAAATCGCCTCTAGTACCCAGTAAATCCTAGGAATTTGCGAACATCTTCTGTATTCTGTGGTACTTGCCAGGTCTTCAGAACACGAATCTTCTCTGGATCAGTCTCGATTCCATTCACAGTTACTATGTGACCAAGATACTTCACCCTTTCTTTGAAAAGCTGACATTTAGATGGTTTTAGTTTGAGTCCGTAATCTCTGCGTCATTGAAATACTGCTTCCAGTCTTTCCATGAACCTTTGAAATGTTGTTGGAGCGTTGGTTAGACCGAATTGCATTCTATTACATTCATAAAAACCTAATGGTTTGTCCAACTGTAAATGCAGTTTTCTCCTTATCCTTTTCCTCAAGCTCAACATGCCAGTATCCAGAGCATAAGTCCAACTTGGAGAACCATACAGATAAACATACTTGTCCAGACAGACAATCTATGGTTTCATCAATTCTTGGAATTGAGTATGAATCCCGAACTGTTCTTGAATTCAACAATCTCATGTCAAGACAAGACTGTTATCCTGTTTGCGGACTAAGACCACATAAGATGAGTAGGAACTGTGATATTCTCTAACTGCTCCACACGCAATTATCTCATGTAAGTATTCCCTTACTTCTTCAAATAATCCAGGAGGGATTCTTCGATGTGGCTGCTTGAAAGGAGTATCATCAGTCAACCTGATTCCATGCTTCACAGTGTTGCAACAATGTAAGTCTTTGAAACCTGAAGACATGATGCAATCCAAACGCTGTAGCATGTCAGAGACTACTTGCTTCTATGGATCATCAAGATGGCTGTCTGAGAGATCAATCCTTGACTTGCAGTTCTGAAAAGAAGTATCTGACACATGATTAGTCTTTTTAGCAGATACATCCAGGGGCACTTGTGTAATGACACGAACTTGGTGGAGTTGACAGAGTCTAGTCTTTGGACGAGTGGTGATGACTCTTGCAGACAGTTTGCAGCATCGAACTGGTATTCTGAGTGAGTGAGTTGGGTTTAACGCTGCTTTTAACAGTATTCCAGTTATACGCTGTGTTACTTGTATTCTGGATAACTTACCATGTTTTCCAACTTCAACTAGGCGAGGACAAACAGACAAACCTGTATGAATGTCATATTCAACCTCAAGATGTTCTGTAACAGAAGTGTAACTCCCTGGGCTATGACGAATAACTCCACTGAGGGTGACCATCTGATTTGGCTGAATAATGATAGGTTTACTATTTGTAGACATGACTGTTCCTAGAATGCCACATTAACTAATTGAATCCAGAGCCGTAGTCCATTCCTTGGGTAATCCCTTTCTGTTTCCTGATTTCTAAATTTCAATCTCTTGAGAACATTGATGCCAATCACTGCAGGGATGTTCTTGTTGTATTTTGTATCCTTTGTTATTAGTATGGGAATCTGAAATTCGACATCATAGCAAGGAATGTAGATAGATTGACATCAATGTATCCAGCGTAAGGTATGTCAGTGTCTCCAGCTCCAGTTATTTGAAGTTCAAACTCACTTAGGGACCGACATTCAATCTCTGATTAATGTAGAGTTGTAAAAGGCTTGACTGTCAGTTGTAATCTGGGATCCTGTATCTAAAAGTGCAGAACATTTAACACCAGCGATGACTACTTGAGTTTCATTAGCATCTCTGATCATTCTGTCTTGTAGATCTGTTGGGTTAGGGCTATCTCTTCCTTTGGCCTCTACTGGCCCTTGGGGCCCTTGGGGCCCGGGTAGCCTAGTGGTAAAAGCGTTGGCTCGTCACGCCGAAGACCCGGGTTCGATTCCTGACATGGGTACAATGTTCGAAGCCCATTTCTGGTGTCCCCCGCTGTGATATTGCTGGAATATTGCTAAATGCGGCGTAAAACCATACTCACTCACTCACTCACTCTACTGGCCCTTCAGCAGTAGGCCATTCTAGTTTAAAGATCCACCACCACGACTCCCACATCCAGGTCTAACACGACCTCGGCCTCTAACTGGGATACCTGTATCTGTAGAAGGGTCCTTCTGGGCTTCTAAGACTGAAAGACTATCCACGATCTGCTTCAGAAGTTTGTCTGTCTGGGGCTGTTGCTTTGGCTGCGCTAGTTCCAGCTTGACCAGTCTCTTTATAACGTCTGATAGCTGCTGAGATATCTTGAGAGTATTATCTGTATCTGTTGTGGGGTACCCTATCCATGACATACCGTTGCTGCTGGACCTTGGATCTCATCCTTAGATGTGGCTCTCCTTGCATCTCACATTCAATTTCTCTTGTGTTTGGCAGAAGATCTTCGAAATCGTGTCCTGTGTAAATTCCAGGTCAGGTAGCATTCTTTAATGTTTCACAAAATAATCCACTCCAGAATTTATTTCTCAGAATAGTGTCTCTCGATGTAGTATCCATGTAGCCTCCTCTATCTGTGGCTCTCTGTAGCTCTCTGTAGTAGGATTTCCAATCTAATTCCCCATGATGCAACTGATTCAGATTCCTGTTGACAAGTCATGTAGAAACCTTGCATTGGTGATTCCGGATTATCCACAGTGCCATATATTCCTATCAGTTTCCTCACGATTGTGTCAACTGTAGCCCTCTCACCTGGTGAATGTAGAGAATCATTCCATTTCTCACCTCAGGAAGCAATGTTGACAATGAAGTACGGATACAGGACTATCTATTGCCAAAACAACAGAAGCACAATCACCCATGTTCCAATTATCCTCAGGGGTAATCAAGGAATAACAGGAATAACAGGTGAAGTGCCTCACCAACTGAAGCCAATATAAAGAACAAAAATAATACAAATTTGGGGTAGACTGCAGTATTTGGGTCCCCACTTCGGAACGAACGTTTTTACATGTTTACGGAAGTTTTCGAATGAAAAACATTCCACGCATGCGCACTTCGTTATTTACGGTCGAAGCGAGAGGAAAATAGGCCGCCATTTTTTGTACCCCACCGGACGTAAATTGGTTCGGATTTGCTCAAATAAATTGCACAACGGTAAGTTCATTCATGAATGCATATTATGAATATTCATAGAATGTTCCATTACTCACTCAATCAAAGAGATCCGCTGACGCGTCGAAAGCATTGGATTCTTCCTCTTCGTCAAACAGTTCTGCCGAACCATCCAATTCATTTACGTTTTCTTTTTCTCTGATATCGGGTGCCCGCACTGGACTATAAACACGGCTGATGAACTTAAGAAACAGAATAAAAGGATCAACTGAACAACTTAAATATTTTTTTCTGAAAATGTACTCAACAAAATAACTATCATACAGTCCTTTATTCGTTCCGTACCTGTTTCTGAATTTACAAATTCTACACTGTGGTTAACTTTTTTATGTATGTACCCCATCCCTCCAAAGATTCCAAACAGTCATAAGCTTTCCATCAGTCCGAATGAATGATTGATCCCGGTTTAATAAATCTTTTAATAATTGGGATCAATGTTTCGCAATTTCTTTTCTCAACAGCAGTGATGAACATCTTGCTAGAATTCTTTTCAATCCCACCAAACACCCAAACACCATCCACTCTCCTCCCCCTGTGAAACTTTCTTTTCCCAAATTTAGATTCATCAATTTCTACTTCTACCCCAGGTCCCCCAATAGCCTCATTCTCTCCTTCCAAAATTTCCAAACAAACCTCTCTACAAAAATTGTACCAATCAACCAAAGTGTGATCAGAACCAAGTTTCAACTGAACTTAAACAAAATCTTCTCTAGACTTGTAAACCCAATAAAATGTAATTTTCAAAATGTCAGGAATGGACAAATTAGAATTATAAAACCAGGAAGAACGCTTCACAGAAATCTTGTGATGACAACTCTTATTACTACACCTCCACACATGCCCCTCACTCCTACTGCTGTCCCTCCTCCTGTTCATCTCACCATTCTCACACTTACAGCAAGGCCCTCCAAACTGTCCTATCACGCCTACATCCTCTAACCAGTCCAAAAGTCTCCCCTTATCCCTGCACAATTCATACAAATCATCATACACAATCCTACTGTCAGACATTCTTGAAAAGTAATTGAGCAAAGTGACAAAAATAGAAGACTTACCAGCCGTGCAATGTACTACGAGCGTAGTGGCCTACTACGAGTCCATATAAGGAATGTCACATGATCAGACACGTGATGTCTTACGTCATTTACGTCCCGCCCACAAACAACACGAAGTCGACACCACGAGAATACGTCTTTACTTTCTATCGTAAAACTCTCGTCCCCCTTAGGGGCGGAGTTTTCGACCATACTTTTCACGTCCTGCTCATTTTTGGGGTCCTTTTTGCACAAAAATGCCTCCTAACGGGTTTCGGCGCGCTTATATATAAGCAAAGCTGCCGAAGGCAGCGGATTCCTTACGGAAACCCACGAAGTGAAAACCCAAATACTGCAGTTGACCCCAAATTTGTGTAAACACAAGACCTACAGCCAACTCAGGAAGAGCAAACCAACCAAATACAAACAGTCAACCAGTATCGCCAGATCCACTAAGGATACCATGTAAACCGAACATCAGTTCACAGCAAAACATTGTAAAGCAGATGACTGAGGAGAGCAAATGAAAAGCAGTCTACAGTGTATAGCAAAGGGAGGTAATACCAATTACAAAGTCAGTAATTGTGTCACCAGTACTTAAAAGAAAACACAGTTTGAAACCTACATGATTTTAGGCCTATCCTAATGAACAAACGAAGAAATGCACATCTCAACTATCATAGTATTCACTCGATCCGTGTCTAGGCTGAAACTGACCGTCTCTAGCAATCTATGAATTTACCTTAGTGTCTGTTTGACGCATCATTATTCACCTTTCAATGATCGGCCAGTTGATGACTAACTGCCACATATTCATTAACAACTTCGGAAATCTCTCCCGTCACGTTTATCGTGTAGGCCATTTTGATGTCTTGTACTTGATGTAAATATATTACGACGCACTGTCATTGTGACTGACTTACTGAGGTAGTTCTTTACAGAACTTTCTCATCTAATGAGGATATGATTTGAACACATGTGCTGCATAAAATGTTTCTGAAGAGCAAGTTGTGCATCCATATGCTCATGTCACCTCTCTTTTTAAGGAACTATTTTACGCTGCAATATAGCTTCTTGTTGTATGGCTGTCAGTGTAAACATGAAGTCACACGTACTAAATAAAATTGTGTTTAGATCTTGGCCTACATCCTTTGAGGTAAGAAATTGTGAAAAAATTTTATTATAAGAGTTGTGTTCATTGGAGTATGAGCCTTCATACTCCAATGAACTCACACAAAGTGAAAGTCAATTCTTAACGAAGTATCAACTAACTAATAATAAAAAAACTGCAGTGTTAGTCAATATTCTTATCATCACATAATAAACACTTGAAGTATCTTCTGTAAGAATATATTTCCACAGCATACACATTTTCAGCGTGAAATCAGGAGTGTAATACGCAATCAGTAATGTAAAAATTTCCGGAAGTGTTCGGAGTCTATCGCCATGAGAAGTGTACAACACAAGTACAGGTGGAGATATTACAATGCACACTTGTCTGCATATAATGTCTATCACAGTTGTCCTGGAATATTACAGTCTGAATATAAATTATCACAGCTTGACAATATAGATTTATGATCATAAAATCATTAAAATGTCCAAGTATATACCGTATTGGACATAATAAGCGCCCAGGGCGCTCTCAAAATTAGAAATTGGGGCTCTTATTAGAATATTATTTTGGTGAAAAAAACACAGAGTTGAAAGATAAATTTCGTGGTTTATGCTGACAGCCTGAAATGTTTAAGTACGACAGATATATTTATCAAGAATTTAATTGCCCATAATTAAAGGTGCATATAACACACGAGTGCGTATTATACGTGAATAAATAAGTCTTGTGTACATTGATCAATTGGAAGGGGTGTTAATTGGGATTGTTCCCTAGCCAATATATTAGCAAATATCACCGTGGGCGCTTATTAGAGCGGGGTGCTTATTACGTCAAATACGGTACTATAAAAGTCTGTGAAGGTGATTCAGGTGATATGGATGTTATGATTGATAACGATGATCACGTAGACGATAATGACTTCGATGATGAAGTTGATGTTGTGATGATATTGTTTATGATGTTGTGGCTCTACCTCAGTCCCTAATCGGGTGCCATTTTCTCATGGGTTCTGCCAATGATGTTATTGAGGGAACTGAGGTGGTGAAGATGGGTTATAAAAGGATTTATTACCTGTAAAAAGATATAAATGACATCAGCATGAATTGATAAGTCGAGGGAGAAATAATGTCTTCCCTTGGCAATAACGTAACAAAAGTCGAAATACAATTACACTGGAAAGAATGGCACAAAATAATATTCAAACGCTGTAACTTAGTATACTTTAAATGTAGCAATAAATGTCTTTTGCAGCACACCTTAGGTGTGATGTCACAACATTAAAAAGTAATATTGTTATGATCTTTTATGTAATTATAAAATATATATATACATGATTAACAAATGGAACTTAAGCAGATCTTTCACTCACAATCTTTCTTACAGGATGGTGCTTTAACTTAGTATTTGAATTAGTAATCTTGTGCAACACGATGTCTTTTTACAGAGAATGATATTCACAATTTATTACATTTATGATTAAGTTTCTAAAATCGTGTTACCTATTCTATTGACTAGATTTCCATAAAGAAAGCAGATAGATAAGGAAGGGTACATACCTGTAAAAAGATGTATAAATGACATCAACATGAATTGATGAGTCAAGGGAGAAAGAATGTCTTCCCTCGGCAATAGCGTGACAAAAAGTGGCATTTGAAAGTGTCCAAGTCACATCCCAGGTATGTGCACAAGATACTGCTGGTCAGACAACCAGGAGTAAGATTGAGAGATAAAGCGTCCGTAAAATGAAACAGAGATAATTCTTGGCAACTAACCCTGAATATATCTGGCAACAGAGCTGATGAATGTATCAGAAAAAATCTGAGATCCTTTTGTACAAAAGAGAAGTGTCATTGCAACTGAATTGGGACAACCATTGTCTGGATGAACATTTATTTCTAAAAGCTAATTAACCTGCAGCTATGACATGTATATGTCTCGAATCAATAATTGTCGTTACTTATATCTTATACAAATTGTTCATCCCAGTTGTATTGTACATTGACTGTCACTGATTAATTACTGTTGTTTATATTTATTACTTAATCCATGTCAGGTGGCCTGGGCTATATACGCCTTGGTCCTGAGATGAAAATCTGAGACACTAGGTCTTACGCTCAGCCTGGCGGGTTGGGCTAGGTGCTCCTTGTATGTATATATCTATCAAGCAAACTTATATATACTACAAGCCATTGACTCCATGTTATCACTTCCTACTTTGAACCCCTTGCATATAGGAATATGCAAATAAACATTAATCAACATCACACCAAAACGATGTTAGTTGATTCAAATAAACCATGTTGATACTATTTTTTAACATATAATCTTGATCATTATTTATTTCTCTCCATTGTCTCAGTATATCATTTTAAATATGTTGAAAATCTAGTATTGTTACTTTAATGTTAAATCTTCTTTAAAGTTCTTCAAAAGAAAGAAATCCATTATAATGACAGATAGCACATAAAAAAAGAATTCCTAGATTAAACCAATTTTTAATTATGTATCAACCATGTACTACAGTTATAGTATCCCTTAAGATTGTGTTTCTTAAAGTATTTTCCCCATAGAGAAATAACAGAAAAAGGATTAGTTTGTGTATTTTGCTATATTAGCCCAAAGCTAAAAGATGTCTTGAAATGGCAAGTTGGTGTGAATTTGTCGGTTATTCTGTAAATATCTTTTAAGGCTAGAGAGCTTCAACGCATCATTTAAGATTCAGCATTATAAGTCCCCCCCATCATATTTTCTAATGATGTTAATTTTTTTCCTGTTATTCTTTTGTCATTCAACAGAAAGTTGAAAAAAATTGTGTTGTGTTGGTCTAAGAAACATCTTTGAGAGTGCAGAGATAATATGGTTGTTTTTTTTTTTAAAAATCTCTTCCGCCAGTTTCATAAAATTCTCAGAAACTAGTGAAGGTGCATGAAAATGAAAGTTTGCATGCTTATCTAAGAGATACTTGTCAAGACTGAGTTCGAAAATGGGTGCCATAAATTATACTTTTACAGAGTTACTGCCCTTGATCCATGTTATTTTACTTGGTGCATAGTGTCTGCAATGGGACAAGTTTTCTCAAAAAACGACTGAGGTTAGTTATCTAAGAGATCTAAGAGATACTTACTGAGTTATTTTTTCCAGAGAAGGGGCCTTTTGTGTGTTTTAAATTAATAATATTTTCTGATGCCATAAAGTGGCCCAAGTGCCTAAGTGCCTTTCTCTTCCTAAGACTTAATGAGATTCTGTTTTTTCAATTCACTACAATATGAACAAACAAAATTCAACAAGGCACTATCAAAGTCAGAGCGAGGTCTGGGTCGATCTGATCTTTCGAAGGACCCTGGGAAGGAGGACAAGTAGTGTAGATGATGGGGGTTCTAGACCACTTCCACTAAAGCCAGGTTTATATACCTATACCACCACTACAGAGGGAATTGTTTATGTCAAAATGATGATGCAATTTAACGATCGTCATGATATCGTATTAAAAGAAACATCAATATTAGGCCAGACGAATTTAATTGCTAGGATTATGGATTTTTTGGGGTAAAGTGGCTGAATGGAGGCGGGAATGTAAAAAAAAAAAAATACTAGAGAGAATTTTTTTTCGCAGGTATTACGGATTTTAGGAGGCGGGAATGCAGATAGGAGGAAATATTAAAAAAAAAAAAATCCCTCACTTGTGCCACAGAAGCTAAAAAAGTATTTCAGAATTACCCACCACGCATGTTGCAAGCAATGCACTATAGTCCCTTTATCTAATGACACTCCTTACTGATGACCAGGGTTTACAGGTATCTTTTGGCAGTTTTCCACAAGCAGGTAGACTTCAATAACAAGCTTTTAACTTATTAAAAGTTTTATTGTATTTTAAAAATATAAAAACAATGTGAAATACACTGAAATTCAAACAACACTTGGCTTCAAAACAAATATACATTTGGTACTTGAAATACTCTGTCCAGTATAACTTTATCGTGTTAAATGATCAGGTAACACTCATGGCTGAAATGTTATGCTAACATGTGGAATGCACTTAAATTAAATAGCCCTGTTTATTCTCGATTTTGCCACCACTGCCACATAATTTAGTCCAAAGTCTGCGTAAACTTGCATAGGTGTTGTAAGTTCGACAATATTCCCGTAGGAACCAGCCTTAGATTCTGTTGCATGCACCTCTTGAATAGAAAGTCCATCTCTATCGGTGATTGACGATACGGCTTTCGTCGCCAAATCACCAACTGTGTCATCCAGTGGACTTTCCATGATTTGCTTTGATAAGCACGCACTACCCTTCAGAACGCTTACGCTGAAATACTTTGCTGACATTGTCGAAAGACACCAGATAATAAAATGGCATTAACACCGAGTTCCCAAAGACGCTTGTGTGATAGATGAAGCCAACATTTATCAAAGAAAATATCTGCTTGTAAAATATATTTGCTACTACATGTTATACACCATTTGAAAGGTCTGATCCTATGGTTTATGAATATGAAAGTTATGTTTTTCATATTTTTTAAAATAATGCATTTACAACTTAATCAAGTTCGTTGTAAATAAAAAATGTAAGCTAATACGTTGTTAACTTCCAGATTTAGGACCAAGGAAGTGAAAACTTGATGATTTTCGGCAAATATAAGATTTCATAAAATGCACTTGCCTATTTCTGTTTTATTTTCATTTCCCCATAACAGCGGCTGTCCACTCAGTAACATGAAGAAATACCGCCGTCTTCGAGGCTTCGTATGAATAACACATTCGTCGAAGAATGGCATATGACACATCGCTAGAAAGCTTATTCCTTCATCTACACGCTCGTAACATCGCCTGTTTTTTTTCATAGTTATAACAGAGCAATATCATTGGATTAAAATTGGTTTCTAATGACGCTTTCTTGCCGAAATCTGCTACAAGTTTCGTGATTGGTCAATTTTGAGCACATGACCTAATGCAGCCAATCAAATTACAGCTGTGGTACCAAGCTCGTGTTTGATACATTTCAGAAGTTGGCGAAAGATTTTTGTAAAATCGTGTTATTCTGAACGTTTTAAGCCGGAAATCACGATATATATTAAAAATATAAAACTTTGTGAATGTATCGTGCTAGGTTACGAGCTGTGACAAAGATTTTTCACACATATATTTTTGCATTAAACATCATGTCCGAGCCGAGAATTCAAGGCGACGAAAGCTGAAATGTCATTTGACTTACATTACAAGCGATCGCACGAAAAGATGGAAATAATAACTTAGATGTAAGTCTGATTACTTTTAGACATATTTTTGTTGATTTTATTTATTACTTTGTATAATATATTTAAAGATTTGTTTAGAACCTCTTTATTTTGCTCTTTGACATGTTCGATGTTGACCCGTTGTCGAAATTTGTGTCAGAGAATTTTATTTTCAATAACATCGCGGGAGATAGTGAATAATTTTTTAATGTATCGATTAAAAATGATAAATTGAAATGGAATACGTATTTCAGACATTGTGAAATGTGACAGATTTAATAAATGAATGACATCACAGGTAGATCTAGGTCCATAAAAATATATATTATTTTGACGTAAGGAATTTTAGTTAAAAACTAGAGTTACTTCCCCTAACATGTATTCTCTCACATCAAGGCTTATCGATCGATGTCGGATGTCGGGTAGAATATTTTTTTTAAAAATGATAGAATTTCATTTTTTTTTTTTCGATTTGGCGAAAAATGGTGTCGGCGGATCCGTAATCCTAGCAATTAAATTGGTCTCGCCTTAATTAATAATGAATAAAATTTACTATAGCCCAAGAGGATATTGGAAAGGTATAGGAGCAATACAAATAAATTAGCCACTGCGGCTAAGGTGTGGCCAAGGATTGGTTAAAGAAACAAGCGATGTGGCAAATATACTTACCAGCACCACGTTATATACCGAGGAAGAAGTTTGATAATTTTATAACGAATGAAGTTCATGAGGCTGACCTCTTGTTTCGTCCCCATGATAAGGTAAGACGTAAAACCTATAAATACGCATTAACCGTAGTGGATGTGGCTAGTCGATACAAAGAGGCTGAGCCATTAACCTCGAAAGATTCAACAGAAGTAGGTAATGCACTGAGCCACATATATAAATGTGGACCACTAAAATGGCTAAGCTATTTCAAGTAGATCCTGGTCGCGAGTTTATGAGATTGGTAACTAAACTGTTAACAAAGCACGATGCCGAAATCAGGCGTGGTGAAAAAGAGGCCCACCGTAGTCAAGCTATTGTTGAAAGAAGATTTAACCGGACATTAGCGGAACGTTTGTTTGGCTATCGGTTTGGGATCGAAATGAAATCATAACAATTGAGATCAACCGAATGGGTTACATGATTATCAGCTGTTGTATACATCTGTTGAATAATGAAGTAACAAGATTTATCGAGAAGAAACCATCCGATGCGATTAAAATGAAATCTGTTACTTCCGAATCTTCAACACCGAGGAGAGGCAAAGAACAAAAACTTCTGGATAGAGTAAGCGTAAGATATTTATTCCAGCCCGGTGAACTCGAAGGAGGCCTACGTCACGCAACCGATCCCATTTGGTCCCTTAAGATATATAACATAAGTCGATTGGTTATGAAAGAAGGAGAGCCTATTCTTTATTATATATCTTAAAAATGGACCGGGTAGGGCATTTGTACGAGAAGAGTTGCTCATAGTTCCCAACGATACAGTATTACCGCCCTAAATAACCATAAGCATAGGTAGTTACACCATCCTTATCAATCCATCTCTTTGTATCTAAGGGGGATAATGATGTCTTGTTCATTCTTAATCCATATATCCTATGATTGTAACTTCTTAAAGAGTTCATCTCGTGTTTTAATGTTCTACCGTTGAATAATGCTTCTTTATACTGTTCCTGTTTCATATGCTTTTTTACCATATACAGTGATCCCTCGGTATTGGGCTCTTCGATAAAGCACTACCTCGGTTACTACTTAACACCCTTAGCTTTTCTTATCTCTCCATTATCAGACTTCTTTATAGAATACATCTTAAGTCTTAATCCGACATACTCCGCTATAGGAATCCCAGCACATTCATCCTTCATCGTACCTAACACCTTTTTATTTACTACGCTGTGCAGTGGATTATCTTTTGGGTAATCGCTCGTATCATACATACATATACACATCCTCGGTTTGTATTTCCATCAACAAAGAATCTGTGTCGGTATATAACACCTCGCATCTATCACCGTATTGCTTCTTAAGTTTGTTGTAATAAAAGTCATACATTAAGTGTTTTGAGAAGTCAGGAATACTCATACCAGGCCTGTGGAATTTTATATTACTCTTCTGCATATGTAGTGTGGCTAAGTCGCTATCAAATATCTTGCTTCTGTTAAAAGCCGGACTGGCTATACATTTCCTGAGTCTTTCTTCCTCATTAGACCTGACTAATTTAACATCAACACACTTCCTTAGATTCTCCATAGTTTAACCAAATACTGAGTTATTCATGAGCTTATATAGATTCTTTTCAAAATCGCTGGTAGCTATCTTTCTTAAATCTGTGTTCAGCCTTATATCATGATATGACATTTATACTAAGTTTTCCTATAATAATTAGATCCACATCAAGTGCTTTTATGAGTTATCATGGGGTAATATTTATACATCATTTAATATAATTATAGTTTAGCAAGTAATACTTAATACACAGGTAAAATGCATACGGTATATAAATATCAGTAGTTTCAGTTGTAACTTTTTAGATAGATGCTAGCCTAAGGTAATGGGAGCGCATCTCCTAGACATACTATTCAATAAGACAAGAGTTATGTCTACATAGTTTAATAGATTTGAAGCTTTTAGATAAATACTAGCCTAAGGTATCAAGATCCCATCTCCCAACCAAAAGATATGTCTACATAGTCTTATAGATTACCTTGAACTATTTTATTTAAATAAATCTGTCATCACCTATATTAGAATAACATTCAGCGATTATTTCAATTTAGACTCATTAAGGATTAGCCCCCATACAAGCTCGTCTATAGTGCATTAAGGATTAGACCCAATACAAGCTTGTCTATAATGACACCATAATCTCTTTCAAAGCACCCAGTAAATATGTCAACAAGATTAGTGCCAGTCCAACAGGATTAACAGGATTAAGTATTCCCCTCTGTCTAGCCATTCATTAACCATAAGGCACAGCCCATCGTGTATCATTCAATCATATTCCATTTTATTGTTCTAATTTTTGTTAAATACATACAGAAACCAAATGTTAAGGCAGAAGGGGTTTGACTCTCATACCAAGCAGACCTCTCTCCCACAGCCCAGACTCTCTGTGGCACCCTCAGCTTTTTTCTAAGATATTGTAAATTGTTAATTGTTCTTGTAAATAAAATTGTGATTAGTCTCCTGTGACTCCAGCTCTTTGCTGACTAATTCCCCCAAGAAAACCAGCACGCCATTTGGAAGGTTTTGTTCATCCGAACATACCATAATACTTATATAGGGCTTTATCCACGGGCTTTGATCAAACTTTAGAACTCTATGTATTTTCTTTAGTTTCATAGCTAACGATAGATATAACTGGAGATTTCTGTAGTGAACTATATATTTTGTCTTATCCATCAAATTTGGTACAAGTTTTTCTATGTTAGCTAACCGAGTATTACCCATCAAGGAGTGTTGATATTCCGACATCCAATCTTTATTAACCATTAATCTTTCTGGAGCTAGTGGATAACTGTTATGGTCTTTATGCAACGAATTTGGATATTCCAAGTCAACTTCTAGTATGTACCCTTTA
The DNA here is from genome assembly GCF_022045235.1 of Haliotis cracherodii. Classification (NCBI taxonomy): domain Eukaryota; kingdom Metazoa; phylum Mollusca; class Gastropoda; order Lepetellida; family Haliotidae; genus Haliotis; species Haliotis cracherodii. The sequence goes on along the minus strand of NW_027266297.1, from coordinate 50,185,491 downwards.
TCGGAATCTGAGGGGATATCATTGACTTCGATATCATTCACATCGGCCCACTTAAAACTACTCATGGGTAAAGGTTAACTCATAGCCCATCCGTACAAATTGTTGGCGTCGATATATAATATATGCATGTCGGGTTTACTCTGATCATATCCTTCCACTAATTTATTATTAGCCTTAGAATACCTTTTCGCTACCATTGATATACCCCCTCTTAATCCTTTCTCAATAAACAAGTGCATTTCGTAATCTGTGAGTAGTTTTAGTTCTACACAGGTCTTCTTCAACAATGCATCCCACGATAGTCCAGGACTGGAATAGTACCATGCCGGGTCCAAGCCGTATTGTTTTAAACATGTCTTTCTAAATATCTCGAATATATCGGCGAGTAACAGTACATCAGTTTTTAAGTACAGATCGTGATAATCACCTAAATTCTAACAACCTAATTTATCCCAGACCGTCAGAGCGTGTTCATAATCGGCATCGATTATTTTAGATTCAGTTAGTTTAGTTTCGTCGGATCTAGACCAATCATCCATATATCCGTAAGGATATACACAAGAATATATTCTCCACAACAAATGACGTGTTAACCGATCGGTATATTGATTTGTTATTGCAAAGTCATTGGGATTGTTCGCATTAGCTAAATTGTACAGGGAAGATAACAGAAACTGTACAGAGTATATGAATCTAAGCCCCTTACTTTGCTTTATTCTGGCTTTCCCATCCTTGTCCATATAATGTATAGTTTTAGTCAACGAGAATGATATGTATGTTTCCATATTATTAGGAATACACGTTAAACCGCCATCGGTCTTTGAGATAGCTTACATGATGAGATGTGAATCATATCCTCTAAGGTTGTGAAACACAACGGTGATGGGTATTCTTTGAGAATTCATTTTTAGTTTCGAGTTACTCTCGTTATGCGTGGCTCCCCGATAATTACCTCTGACGTGACAATCACAAATCACCCCTCGTCATGGGTTTCTTATGCGATAACTTTACCCTGCTTATTCTCTCTTCTTTTTGTAGGTATTCTAGGAACTTTCCCGCTGCATCGGGGCCTCTATAAATCATGGGTGGGTTTGTTTTCCCATCATACCTTACAACTATATATCCAAATCCACAGTGAATATGTTCTTGAGTTTTGTACTTAAAACTACTATCAGTATTGTGTTGGGTATTTTCTATAGGTTTGATAAGTGCTTCGAAGTCGGCATACTGGCATTTGATTACAATAATGTTCAAATCTTAGTATATTTTCTCCCTCTTTAGGCATATCAATCCTGATAGCAGTCTGTCCAACACCTCTACAGTCTTCTTTATGCGCTTCTAATAGATCCTGTCTGCTGTACCCATGCAGACATCTTTCGCAGAAATATTTCTTTTCTTTATGGGTTGTTTGATCGTATAATAGTCTGCTTAAACTCTTTATCCATGTATAATGATATTTACCATCTTTTTCGATTAGAAATGAATTGATTCTGGGAATATGTTCCATAGTGGAGCTTATCCTGTGTACAACAATTCCTTCAGAAGAATCTCGAAAGCATTTATAGCCAGATTATTTTGCTTTTCCACCTTATCAATTTGTGAGATTGGTGTAGGTTCGTCTATACCATCAAAGTTGAGTCCATCATTTTGGGAATAGCTAGAAGGTCTATCTGGATTTTTGTCTACGGGGAACAATGCAGATCTTATCCTAATTCTGAAACAGTCATCGCCTTTATTTTTTACATTAATTATGGCTTTTTTCTTCTTATAATACGGGGGTAAATCTATATAAAATCCACCTTTGAAAGGCATATAATTTGCAATATCTAAATATAAACTATCAATTTTATCCACACCCCAACCCGAACCTCTATTAGTCCAGCGTTCTAAAGTTTCTTGTATCCTCTGAATTGATGTATCTAATGATGCGTTTATAGTATCAGATTCTGTTATAACTTCTTGCTTGCCTCGGAAATAAGGTTCAGTATATTCGGTGTCATTTTTACTCAATGACATTTTAACCGTCAGCTGGTATTTTATACTATTTAAATCATCTAACTCCTCGATAATTTTGCTCGATACGATGGGCTTAACATCATTAACATCCATGTTGGAATTAATATCAATCTTCCAACCTCTTAGATATTTACCCACACCGTCTGTGGGTACAAATTTTAACTCATCAACTGGTTGATTTTTATCAACATCATCTGGTTGTTTTTTAATCGACATAATCTGGTTGATTTTTATCTAGTAAAGCGATCAATTCAGCTTTTCTCCTTCGAGAATAATCTCTCAGCCCACTTTTTTTCACTCAAGCTTTGAGTTCTCTAACAGTCTGGGATTTGTTGTATTCCAAACTGAGTAGATCGATCAATTCAGCTTTTCTCATTCGAGAATATCCACGTAGACCACGTTGTTTTGCCAAAGCTTTCAACTCTCTGACGAAAACCATTGTGGTATATATACAAAATAAGACATTTGTCTAAATGGTTATATTTCCATATATCTTATTCTCCCCAACCTATTCCTCTCGTTGATGTAATCTCTCTTCCTAGCGTAAATAATCTGCTTCCTAACCCTATCAGCGCCGTGTTTCTTACATAAACAATAACGACAACTGATACCTATCCCACATTTCCTTGTCTGATGTATAAAGGGTGAGTACCGCAATATACACCAACGCATGGTTTCTGACATTGAATTGGCTTCACCATGAGTGTATATCTGCACAGATTCATGATTATACACCTATCATATCATCTGTATAAATGAAAATCACATATCGAGTCTCTCAAACAGCCAGATCTATTTATAGCTTGGTCAGTCAGCACGACATAGCTAGCTGATATAACTCAGTCTGACATGGTATGTTGAAAGGTCATGGCTTATGCATAATTGTGTAGCTATAAATAGCAAGTGCAGACAACCCAAACACTATAAATGCTATCTCACGGTCCTTCTGAGCCTCTGATGGTGTATAAAACTGAGAGAGTGTTGGCCTCAGCATTGGGTCAAGTGTCTTTCCATAAACGAGGAAGTATTCGTGCATGGCAGATTCAACATCCTTAAAAGTTTGAATTGAATGCCCCTCTTTACGCAGTTCATCATTAATAAAATCTAATCTCTCCATTCTGCGCCTGGCCCATTGTGACTGGGCTGCTTCAAGTTGTTCTAATGCTTTATTCTGTCGTTTACGCTCCTCTTCAACTTCTTTAGCGTTTGATTCCCTCAGAGTAGAAAATAAATAATTACTCCCCGAAAAAGCTAGAGCATTAACAATAGCTCCACCGACCATCATGGCAATTGATGCCTTGATGTTTTGAACTGTGTTTAATAATACTATGTTTATAAAATATTCAAATGTTTAATTACTTCATTATGTCTTCCGGGATAAGCCCTTGTTTGATGAGCATATCCTTTGTTGCCATTGCTAATCCTACAATTAAAATCTAGTTTTGGTGGTGTGGCTTTAGTAATCATTTTAGCTATACGGGCATAGCCAATGGCCACGCCTCTGACCACCGCTGAATGATACGTTGCGTTTACCAACATTTTACTATCTGTAACTGGAATAGTCATGCTTTTGTAACATTACATGAGGGCTTAACTCTAATTGAACTTGTTGTTGTGATTGTGATGGTGACGTTTTCTCTTCTCCCGTCTTATAAAACAACCATACCACCGCAATAGCAACATCCCCTAGCACATAGGGAGCCCAAGTTTTAATCAGGCTATGTTCAGTAATGTAGGCCTATGCCTTCCTCGCTAGCGCACCCTTCGTACCAGCTGTGACTTTTCGAGGGTTCTTAGTCACTCTGTCTTGTGGTGTTTCCACAATAGCTTGTGTTTGTTGTGTTTCCACAATCGCTTGTGTTTGTGTTTCCTCGTTCACTTGTTGTATTTCCATCTCAATTATTAATAAGTGAGCATGTATGTTTAAATTGACAATACCTAGCCGTTATTAAAGCTGTAGTGAGTGGAGCTAAGAACATTCCATATCTATGAAAAAACTCACAGCTTACTGCGCTTATAGCGTGTTCGATGAATGGGTCTTTCTCGAGAGATTCGCATAAATACATGAGATGTTCTGCTGGGATAGGAAGAAACGCACTAGCTACGACTGTGTATAGTTGTAACATAGCTGACCCTATTGTTTAGTCATGGTAGCTCCCAGTCTAGACTCGTAACGCGCGTACAATTTTGTAATTTTTTCGTCGGTCATGTTATCAATTTTTTCGATGGTATAATTTCCCCCAAAATAATGGGAACATTTTCCACCGGCTACCAAAACAGCGAGTCTTTCTCTATGTTTATCTGTATGTTCTTCTGCATGTTGATCTGGTTCCTTGAGCATTTGTTCGATAAGTTCATCGCATTCCATAATGTTATACCGAAGGAGATATTTAAGTCTAACATAACAAAATATTGCATATCCAATACAACTCGAAATAATGTTGCGAAAGAATGAGGATTTCAAACCACGTTATTACATGATAACCACTAATGTTCAATTTATCGTATTTTTGCCATAATTTGCTATATTTTTTGCTTAGCAGTTGCTATAATTTTGCTTAGCAGATGCTATTTTTGCTATATTTTTGCTATTTTTTGCTAAGCAATTGTATAAGCAGCTGGTTGATCGTTTTTTAATACTAGTTTACAATGCTTCGTTTCTGCAGTTTGCAGATGCCTTAACAGTTTTCTGACTTTATCTCGTTCAAGCTTGGTATAAATAACATCATTTTCATGTAAACATTCCTCGAATGAATCTCGGTCTTTGCAATGAAATAGTGCCACCCATTTGGTCTGCTCTCTGAGATCTTTCAGGACAGAGTTGTATTTTTGAGTAAGTACCCAAACGCTATGTTCCATATGCCGACGAGAGAATGCTAAATATGAAAGCATATCTTTCTTTTTGGTAAGTTCTTTACTCGCGCTGCAGTCGTCTATTATGAAAAGGGTTGATTCTCCTTTATATTTTTCGTGACATACTCGTAAACAGTCTTGCAAGCGATCGCCCGGATCAACTCTGTGATCCCCCCGATCATTCATTACCCAATCTCTCGATAGGTATGTTTTATTAACGCTTATAGTCGGGCACAGAATAATAATATGGATGAAAACATCCCGATAATGACTTTCTAAAATATCTAGAATAAAAGCTGTTTTTCGACAACCTGTTGGCCTGCAAATGATAGCGCAGTGCGGTTCTTTAGGTAAAAGATTATTAATAGATCGCTTGCACGAATCTTCCATTCTGTATATTAAGTTGCGCGTCCATAATAACATACAAATATATATTTAATTTACCATTGGATTCCCGGAGTTTCATTTTCTGCATAGTAACACCCTCGCTGGAATTTTCTATTCTCCGCCCACTACCATGTAGTTGGTCATTGTCCGTGCTTCGCATGTCGAGCCATAGCACATACTTCGTGGCGAGGTATTCACCCATGGATACATCCCCGAGAGACAAATCTTTCACGACCGCGTTAACTTCTGGGCTTCGCCTAAGAAAAGATAGTTTTTTAATCTCATCCCATTGTTGATACGCTAGCATTCCTTGACTATATAGTCGATTAGGCACGCCCTCGATAGTCAATTCTACTTTGGTAATCTTGGGATTGTAGAACTTCTCGGTATTTCTTTTAAATGCTTCAACAATCTCGTGGGGATGTTGAAATTGATATTCCAAATCATATCTTTTTTGTTCCTTGTAATCTTTTGGTGTCGCAGCTAAACTTATGGTATACTGGTTACGAATTTATCTGGCTAATTCGGGATCTGTTACCATATCATACTCCAGTGAGATATTGTCAATGGAATAGCTAGCATCTTCAGCAGCTCTGATTACTCTACCGTAGTCATTAAAAGTGAGTTTGTATTCTAACCTATCACCTAGGGATGCTTGATAGAAGGGCATGAGACTATCTAGTAATTCAAAGTCGAATGGAATATAGAATCGGTTACCTAATGTGCCGGCAACAGCGAGATCTTTTACAATGGTATTATCACCATTATCAGCACCCACATGCAGTCCCAATGTGTTCCGATTACAAATACCCTGGTACTGTAAGTTTTTCCCACTCTTTATCCGTTCTCCAGAGATCCATGCAACAGAAATATACATCGCTTTCATCAATACTCAAAACCTCATTACCACTAATTTTAATCGCGATTTTCTTAAAAATCGCACGACCTATGTTCTGACCGAGCTCTCTGTTAGCATCTGTAGAATTTAAACTAATTGTAAATGCTAGTCGGACAGTTCCCGGAACCAACACATCATGAGGACCTAGATTGGGAAAGCGAACCAGAAGCGTTTGATTCTGATCAATGGTACTCGGGTAATTAGTTATAGTTACAGACTGGCGAATTGCTTTGACCCCTAATGGATCCCTAAGTCTACGTTGTGGGTTTAACTTGCGTCCGTATTGCGAAGACATTGTTATATTCAAATAATGTTTACTTATGTTAATATATATAAATGGATGATTTCAATCTAGATAGCTTTGATAACCAGAGTACAAATGAAGAGGGTTCTAATGAAACCAGCTTTTTGAATCTTAACGATTATCTTTTGAAATCAGGCGTAAATGATTATTACGATGCCTTAAAAGAAACTCCTTGGTCATGACTATTCAAAGTTTACAATAGACATTAAAGGAATATTACGGCTGCGCGGCCCTTCTGGATATTGACCTTATGAATTCTCGTACTTGTAAGCCCCTAGCCTTGTCTACGATAGCTAGTAAACATGGCATCAACATTGTTCGTAATGAATTATGTTTTGTAGACTACTCACGAGAAAAACTTTCTGCGAAGACTACTATGGTTCTTCGGACTGTGTGTACTGAACTCGGTAACATAGATAAAGATAATTTGGAAGAAAGCTCGAAGCTGGCCTCGGACAGACTCGGAGAAATCTTGGATACATACTACGATAATTCCACGTTACAGGTACCATCCTGGGAATTCAGTATTAGGGAATTATGAGGCCTTGACAAGGCAATGCAAACAATGTAGGGTGAACTCATTAATAATATAGCCAAGCTATCCGTACTTGACAAGCATATAGCTGAGAAAATCAAACTTGAACAGGCAGGTGATGAATTCAGTAGACGCTGCGTTGCAGAAAGATTGCGTAACTTAGAAGACGAAAGATCGGCCCGCCTCGAAGCGGCTTCCAGTAATAGAAAGGCACTTCGTTCACATATGAGTTGAATTCAAGAAACTATTGATCAAGTCCTCAACGATGACACTACACTGGCCGATAAAATTAAAACATTGTTCAGAGAACAGGGAATAACCATTGCCAGTATTTTAACCACATTGGGATTTATTATATCGACTTTGACTCTCGCATTAACCGGTGGTAGAGGTGGTACAGGAGGTGGCACACCCCCTAGTGACAAAAATGGTGTAAAAGAGTGGATAAAAAAGCATTTAAAAGCATTAGGAGAAGCACTGGGAAAGCTCGCTGGGAAAGACGCGGGAGTATTGTTTCCTGGCTCTTGAATTTATTCGCTAAGACCACCACTTGGCTTAGTCAAAACTTGTGGGCACTGCAGGGCTGTTGTACGTATCCGCTAAGAACTATTTAACCAAATCATGAGTAAACCAGCCGCGACTCCGCCTACTATAAGTGCTGTTTTTTCATCGATATGTTGTTGATTTTTAGCTGCAATATGGGATGGCACCTGTGGTTGTGGGTAAGTAGATGGTTGTGAAACATGTGGTGACTGTGGCTTGACTATTCCCGTTTTGTTTTATTCCTGTGTTTGTTTGCATTATTAATTCTGTGTTAATATCTGAATTTATACCTGGTTTTTGTTGGTCGGTAGCAATAACAATTTTATTATTATAACCGATCACTTGGCCGATCTTAAGTTCCATATTACTAGGAGACATGTATAGTCCCGGCGCATAAACATAGTCTACTTTGGATTAAGCATGCTGTAATAGATCTTGATAACGTTTTATAGAAGATGGTATATCAACTGGTGAATTAATAGCATCCTCCACGTTTGCGACAGACTGTTTTTGTGCATCGAGCACCGTCCCAGAACCGATGATTCCCGTTCGTGTTTGCGATTGTGCACCAAGATTTGCCTATACATAAGTTCTTATTGATTCATTAACTCTTACAACTCCTGGGCTAGTAAATTTATTTTCTGTTTTATCATTAAGAAATTCATTCCAAGCATTTCCAGGTGGTTGCTCAACCTTTTGGACGGTGAAAGCAACACCACCCTTAAAGTTCATACAACCGTCTCTCCACTTGTTACTTGAGAGAGCAAAGCTCAGAAGAAGCCGACCTCTTTTCAGTAAATCATCACTGACTTCTTTAACAGAGTGTGCACCAGCGTATGGAATACCTAGACCATGGTTAACTCCACTCAGACGCCAATCTTTACTCATAGAAATATTAAATTCCTGACAAATACGTTCGAATGCCCACCTATTGTACAGATTATTTGTGGAATTCCATGCTCGATCCTGTGGTAATGGGGCACTAATTTCTTTAAGTATACGTCTAATCTGATAGTAAACGTGAAATGATAAAACAGACTTAGTTGATTTCATATTTAAGTTATGATATAGTATCATTGTATATTTGATATGCATGTCACACTCCCAGGAATAACAAATGGTCAGTCTATTCAACTGCTTCATACTATCGATAACTCAGCTGGTCAACTTGAAGTCGCTCTATGCAATGTAACATATTACCCGCGGTGGACCAATATAAGTGCTGCGAGAGGTGATAATGATATACGACTATATGATAGTGTGACCTCCAATCTCATTGTTATACCTGATGAGTATCAGGATGCTCCTTCAATGATGAAATTTTTAAGCCTAATAGAATTAGTCTCACACAAAACGAGACGAATGGGATACTGATTATAAGCGCTGGAGAAAGGGCAGTAATTATTTTTTGGAACTTATCAGATACACTTGGATTTGTAAGAGGAGGAGAAGAAAGAGTAGCAATACAACCCAACCAAACAGTGCATGGAATTAATTTACCCGATTTAGTTCCCTATAAAGAGTTGTGCATCCATCTTGATCAGATAAGCATGACGGATAATATTCAAGTCGAAAGTCCTTCTACTCTGTTGAGACCTATTCCAGTCAAAGATGAAAAATATAATAGCAGTAGAACGGAATCTTTCTCAACATTACAATATAAAAGACAAGCATGAAATACTCACATCCCCCGCCAATATGACATGTCGGGTGTGTGCAATGCATTAGCTCCTGTGAACTAGTGAACTATGTTCACTGGGCCTTTTTGTAAAGAAATATAGTATGTTTTTCAAGATCTGCTCCGGAAACAAGGACTACCTCCATTTTCAGTTTAAATCAAAGTCGTTGCCATGGAAACTCGAAAAATAACTTTTTAAAAAAATCCAAAACTATCCAAAGGCACCAGTTCACCACTAGACCTATCAATGTGCAAAATATGGTGAAGAAAAATGGTACGGTTTTCAAGATCTGCTCCGGAAACGAGGACTACAGCCATTTTCAGTCTAAATCAACGTCGTTGCCATGGAAACTCGAAAAATAACTTTTTTTAAAATCCCAAACTATCAAAAGGCACCAGTTCACCACTAGATCTATCTATGTGCCAAATTTGGTGAGGAAAAATGGTACGGTTTTCAAGATCTGCTCTGGAAACGAGAACTACCACCATTTTCAGTCTAAATCAAGGTCGTTGCCATGGAAACTCGAAAAATAATATTTTTAAAAACCCAAACTATCAAAAGGCACCAGTTTACCACTAGATCAATCTATGTGCCAAGTTTGGTGAAGAAATATGGTACGGTTTTCAAGATCTGCTCCGGAAACGAAATGTGACGGACGGACGGCACCCATTCCTATATCCCCCTTCCACTTCGTGGCGGGGGATAATTAAAGCGGAGTATTATTTCAGATAATTACTCAGACAAAGAAATACAATTGCGCTTTCCGATCTCGGAGACACAGAAGGATTTTGTAAAACCGGCACCAATGGCAAGTTATACGCTTTACGCTTACAAGATAATGTATACAAGTGGAATTAAGTTACATTCACAGGTAATCTAGGAGATTTAAGCGATGTCGACATTAGTAGACTCAATAAAAACACTTCATATAATCTTACTCGCAACGATGATAATAAATGGACTATGATCGCAGCAAACATCGAGTGGCACATAATTTAACTAAGATAAAAAATAGTGGGATCGTACTCGGGGCTTATATCCCATCCAAACGAAAAAGTGTGTTAGTCTCTCCCCTGACAGAAAACCCAGGTCATATGTTATTGAGTCGTCCGGCAGTAAAAAATGTTAGTTTAAATTTGGTTACTGAATTCAATGATATTAAAGATAAATTGAGCGCAATACCTGATCTTTCTACGCTTATTATGAAGTCTTGTTTGGAGATGCACCAGAAGATGCCTTCGAAATATTACCAGGTCTATCAATTAAATGGCTTAAGAAACACCAACGTCAACGCTGTAGTATAATTTATATGGGAGCATTACCCATTGCAACCCTTTAGGGGGTCCAAATTATTAAAAGTGACAGCATTTCTCTTACTAAGATATTTATGCCGTATAATATACATTTAATAAGGTTGATGTATACTCTCAAAACATTTAAGCAAGACCAATTAAAGACTATTATATGATATAATAATATACACTATGAGTTTATATCCAGCGCACGATGAGGCATCTGAAAAGATGGATACTGTTGATGGATTTCGATTACATCAAATAAGCGACATAAAACATCGAATAGAGAAGGAGAGGGAGTTTAGACTTGGATTGTATATAAAGTATCGCAGAGCCGTGAATGCCCTCAACGGAGTTGACACCGCGCTTGTGACGGCTAGCATGGGACTCAGTGTAGCCGGTGTTGGTTTATTATCAACTATAATCACTGCACCTATCATACTTGGTGTGGAAATAGCGGCCGGAATCTCAGGGTTGGCAGGAATAGCGATAAAATTTATTTCTCGTAAGTTGCAAAGGAAAGCATTAAAACATAATATTCGGATACTCACTGAAACAAAGTGAACAGCATTGAGGACCATATTTCAACAGCATTAGCTGATTATAAGATATCCGAGGATGAGTTTTGTTTTGTGCTGACAGAACTCACCAAATACAATGCAATGAAGCAGGAGATTCAACCCAATTCTCATAAGACCAGTGGTATAAGCGAAGATGAGAAAAAAAAAGTTCATAGAACAAGGGAAACAACAAGCGAGTCAATTATTCCGTACCAAAACCAAAGAACTAGTTGGAGATTAAATATAGATTGCTTCCTATCGTTGGATCATATTTTAACGAATGCTTACATTAATAAAAACATTGATGATTCTTTTAATACGATATCATGACTATTGTTAAATCGCATCATCATTTTGACATAAAAAATTCCCTCTGTAGTGGTGGTATAGGTATATAAACCTGGCTCTTGTGGAAGTGAGCCAGAACCCCCATCATCTATACTACTGGACAGGATGTGGAAAAGCAGACAATTTTAGTCATTCCCAGGGAATGCTGAGGGCATCGACAGTCCATGAGATACGTTGGTTCAGATCTGGGAGTTTTGACTGGTGGCAAACAGGTTGATGTTGGGGTGGCTGAGGTGTCGAAAAACAAGTGGATAATCATTATGGCCTCTGTGGCTAGCAGCGTGTGGATGTTCCAGAGAAGGAGCTGCTGTTGTGTAGGCGTCTGGGTGACAAACATCAGAGGTGGGTTGTCTGTCAGTGTAGGCTGAAACCTGTTGATGTTGAGGCGCAGGATGTTGACTATGTATGGGTCCCCAGGATGTCCCAATTCTTCCCTCTCATTCACCACTCCCACCATGGGAACGGACCCAGATCAGTTTCCCTTCCAATGGCTCTTGCCATAAAAGGCCAAGGTGGCTTGTCTGCATGACTTGAGGGGTTTACATTGGGGCTGATAATTACCAGATCGTGACAGCTTAAAGGATGTGGACAGTGAAACCTGCGCCAGGACTATGACAGCCGTTACATCCCCGGCAAAGTTGGAGACATAGTAGTTGGTGGTGGAGACTTGGCCATTGAAGAGAGAGTTGGAAGACAGAACACCAGGGGACCTCCCAAAATTTAACCCGGACTTACGACTGTCATACCGCTACGATGGCTTTGTTGCAAAGGGCCCTGGGCTGTTGCAAGAGATCCCTCTCAGTGCAAGGTAACTGAGCTGTCAGGTAGTGGTGAGCTCCACAAGTTTGTAAGGCATGACAGTGGCGAGATGGTACAGATGATGAGGGTTATCCTCAAAGAGATCCTGAATAATGGCTCAGGAGGGAGATGCCATAGCAGAGAGACGCTTGATACATCTGTTTCGATGTAGGCTAGTCTGGTGTCCGGTACATGGAATACACAATTAGAACTCGTCACGTGGTGAAGATAGTCATCGAGTGCGTGTGCACTGAGAGCTTCATCCAAGTCGTGGATCGGGAAATTGTCATAGCTGTATTTGGGCACCTTGAAAGTGGAGGTGATTGAGTGATAACTTGGCGAAGTTCCTGCCTATTGCTGTAATCATATCTTTGATCACAGATCAGGAATGGAGGCAGGATCAGACCAGACAGTGTCTTTTTTAGCCACATCATGGATACGGAGCAGCAGCAGCAAAGCAATCCGTGAAAGATCCATCATACGCTGGGACAAAGGAGCCTTCGGGCGAGTCAGACTAGTAATCTCTGGTGCCCCAAACTGGAGAGCGTTTTCGTGAATGGAGTTTAGAACAGAATGACCTGCTTCCCTATGCCTTGATGAAGAGCCAGGAGAGGCACTGCAGAGGTGTCAACAAAATCCACAGGGAACACTGTCTGAAGTGAGAGAGTGTCAATGAGACTGCATTGTAGGGGCTGAAGGAGCCTGAAACTGAAGCATCGCCTGCAGGATCATCATCTGCATGAGATGAATCAAGGATGGTTACATATAAGGTGCCATGAACATCTGGTGAGGTCCAGATGAAAGGCCGAGTGTCAGAACGAGGAGGTCGAGGATGCACTACAGGTAGCTCAAAGGAGGCAGAAAAGAGGCAGAAGCATTGCCAGGGTGTCTCAAGGGTTGCCATGGTCGCCGAATGGAGGCACAGCGGTCGCCACAGTCATCGTTCAATGCACACTGTTAGTCACCCAAAGGAGGCACAAGGGAGGCAGAAACATCACACAGACTGAAGGAAAATATTTCAGCAGAATGCATCTATGACCTGGTGACCATTTGATGACCACTGTGCCTTCATTCTGCAACAATGGCAATGCTTGTGCCTCCCTTCTGCCTCCTTTGAGCAACCAACGTCCTTGGTGACCTTTGTCCGACTGTTTTGAAAATGTTAAAAAATTCATGGTGACCATGGCGTCTATGGCGATGACTGAACCTCCTGTGTACCAAGTTGGAACGACCTAAGAAACCATTCTGCCTCCTTTGAGCCTCCAATGACGACCCGACAAATTTTATGGTCGCACACGAGATGTACAAAGGTCGCCATCCTGTGTAAAGGCCCTATTAGTCGCACAATCAGTGAATCAGAGACCATGTATTACCTCTATTGAAACCTAGTAATCAGTACAATGACAAACAAATGATCAGGATGTTTTCATCACTTATCCCCACAACTTAGAGTACATGAAACACTGATGATAAAACCAGTAGTTTTTACAGTAACCATCTAGTAGAACCATATTGTTTGTATAAATTTAAGGGGCAGAAGTGAACGATCGCGTTTCGTGTGATAACTTTCCTTTTCCTCTATTACTCTTAATAGACACAATTACACGATTATTGATATCAAGAATGTGCCTGGCTATTTGGCATATAATGACAACATGGACATGAAGTATCCACGGTCATTTAGATTTTTGAGCCTCTGTTCTTAATAACCAATTTAGTTTGTCTTAATCATTGATAATTACGACCTTCACATCAACAACATTGAATCAGCTTGTGTTGATGAAAACCTTTATTATATCATGCTACTATTGTCAGACCAAAATACATAAACTGAGATTGAGTATTCAAATCCTGTAAAGACTAATTACTTGAACAGGAAAAATTATACAAATATCTTTTGCACAAATGTGCGAATGCATCTTGTTTTCCTAATAGCTCAATAGACTATACTGACATCTCAGGCACAGACTGCAATATTTGCACTTAGTACCCACTACTAAATGGCTTTATTGTGCATATCCAAACCAATGGCTAATTGTGGCTGTACTGTGGTGTGGAGTAGCACTTTGGTGCTTTGTGGCATGGTTCTTACAGATTAGCCTGCTAGTAACAAATTACTACTTGCATTTAAGGCTATCTGCTTTTCAGCGGGAATCTTTGCAGGGTTACCTACTTTGCAGTGGGAACCTTGTCTTTCCCGACCTTTCAGTCACACCTAATTGCCACATATATTGGTCTGACAGCGGTAGTTGAGATTTGAGCTGGCAGTGGCAGCTGCCACAATGGTTTTACTAATTGGGCCAGGCAGCTGAAGTTACTTTTACCTGGCAACGGTAGTTTGTCACCTATGCTATCGGGGGTCTGGCAAAAGTAGCTGCCAGCAGCAGTAGCTGCTTTTGGCAGATTGGTAGTTGCCAATTAATGGTAGTCTGTCTTATAATTAAATATGCTACTAAGCTTATTGCAATTGGCAACGGTAGCTTTTTGTATACCCGACAAGCTGCTTAGTAGCCCACTAGCATTTGCGCACCATCGGCCATTTAATCCAATCTCATCTCGTGTTGTTATTATAGGCACAGGCATCCAGTTTGGTAGGCCGTGCCTCAACACTGGCAGATCATACAACATCCTTACAATACACAGGATGTACAGAGATAATTGTTGTTTGCATGAGTACAGTGGCACTAAGGACTTATGACAGCAGACATTTTTTTCTAATTAAATTTGTGAAAGTGTTTCGCAAGGAACGTCTATGAAAAAGATTGCCCTACTATATTTGTTCCTGTTAAGAGAATCTAAGTGTTGCTATGTCACGCACATTCAAGCGAGACACAAGTACTGTAACGCCTCTTCTGCAAAATGAACAGGCAACTTTCCTTTCACTGAACATACTTTTATTGTCGTTAACTAAAAACGAAGGCCTAAATAATCTATGAAGGTTATATTACAAGAAAAACATTCACATGAATGTAATCTTGGAATACGTTTGAGTTGTTTATCTAAGTAAGCATACACTTTAATTTTCGCATTTGATTGCATTGAACACACAACGTTTCTGTCCCAATATTTCTTCGTCTTACGGTCCTCTATGATAATGTTACAAACAAGTCATGGCCACATCCAATAAAACAGTCCTTCCTAATGAACTGAACATTATTTGCCCAACCTAACAAGCTGTGACCCTTGATACCTTGTGCCCGCAGAGGTGGAAGAAGTTGGATTCCCTATAACTGAACCGCAAAAGAAATGTAACCATGCATAGATATATGAGAAACCTTATTTATCCAAACACTGCAAACATACTTTGAGACATATTAAAAAGATGAAACTTGGCAAAACTGTTCAAGGTTGAAATTAAAGTGTCAAATGTTTTTAATGTGAAACACAACACTAGTTTCTGACAAAATGGCATCACAAGTCAGTACCCCTGGATGAGGCGGTTGATGAAGGCCACAGGCACTTGAGTCCACACACTGAGGAACGCCAGACGCAGTTCAGCTGCAGTTGTCGGCCTTGGTTGGACGTCATTCAGCCATCTTTGAATCTCTTCCCACAGGTGCTCAATGGGATTTAAATCGGAACTGAGGGCAGCCCACACTGTACGGTTCTGATGCCATTCTGCTGGAGGAAGTCACTTGTTAATCTTGCAGTATGGGCGCTGGCATTATCATGCTGAAACTCATAGTTGCGGCAACATGCCAAATGAGGTATGGCGTGTGGTCTCAAGACTTGATCAACGTACTGAGCAGCTGTGATACCATTGCCTCTCCTTGGACCGATGTTCTGGAAGACAACAGGGCCACCCCTCTGTGCAAGACCAATTCCACCCCACACCATGATGCTCAGACCACCCCATGAATCTCAACAACACAAGCATCCGAATAATGTTTCCCACGGCGTTGCCAGACTCTCTCTCTGCCATCTTCTGTTGAGATACAGTTATGGCTCTCATCTGAGAAGAGGACTCTTCTCCACTGCGGGTGCCGCACTAATGTGTCGCTGGTGTGTCCCCATGGTCTGTCGAGCAGTTTCTGCAGCAGTAACAAAACGATCTTGAAGATGCTCTCTCACAATCTAACGATCCTGATGTCAGGTGGTAACCCTTGGTTTTCCACTACGTGGTCGGTCATCTGTAGTGTTGGTGGTCTGGTACCGTTGCTGGAGCCTGTACTTGACACGCAGTTTGTCCAGCTTGTGTCACTGATTTCTTGTCTATCTTGGCATGCGGTAGCAATTCAATAACAAATGAATGTTATCCCATCTGGGTGGATTTTTATAGGGCAAGAAATGGGGGAATGCATGTGCACTTCAATTTGCACGGAACTCACGTGCATCGGGTTACCATGGCCGTTGCCATAATGCGTTTGGGCGATCGGTTTTATTGTCATCTGCTATGTTTTTTTATCATCAAATTACATTTTCCTGGACAAGGTAATGTTAAATTTTAGAAACTTTGACAAAAATTACCCAGATATTTAAATGACAACTTTTCATGCAATGTTACTTGAGGTGACGTTTCTTTTGCGGTTCAGTATATTTCCAATGTACAGTCAAATCTCGTTAATCCGACACCAGTTTATCCGACAAAAATGTTGGGAACCGATTTAATCAGTGATGTTTAGACCCGTTTATCTGAAAGTCTCACACTCCGACTCCGACACACCTAATTTGCAACGAATTGCAGAAATCAGTGCCGTAAATCCGACACAGTGATCAGCGTACTCCGTGGTCATCTGCTCGCGAGTACACAGTCCCGTGTTTTGATGCAAGACGAGTCGGCGAGTTGGCAACTTGCTTAACAATAAACAATTACTGCTTTAAATAAACAAAACAGCATTAATCACATGCCTAGATTGCCTAAATCTCATTAAAATTGGATACAAGTTCTCGCTACCGCTGAGGACAACCTTTGTGAACTTTGTCTTACCAATGACATTACTAACAGGAAGTCGACATTAGCCACTAAAAATGCAGCTTTCTTAAGCATTGCGGCACGACTTCCAGTCCAGACTATGCTTTAAAAAGTATTTTGAATCAGTCATACAATCCGTAATGTTAAATTTTAGAAACTTTGACAAAAATTACCCAGATATTTAAATGACAACTTTTCATGCAATGTTACTTGAGGTGACGTTTCTTTTGCGGTTCAGTATATTTCCAATGTACAGTCAAATCTCGTTAATCCGACACCAGTTTATCCGATTAAAATTGGATACAAGTTCTCGCTACCGCTGAGGACAACCTTTGTGAACTTTGTCTTACCAATGACATTACTAACAGGAAGTCGACATTAGCCACTAAAAATGCAGCTTTCTTAAGCATTGCGGCACGACTTCCAGTCCAGACTATGCTTTAAAAAGTATTTTGAATCAGTCATACAATCCGTAACAGTAGTTTTGTGTTAAAATTCAGAGGTTGCATGATTAGAAAATATATTCCGCTAACAATGTAACACTACAATATGAATATTTCTTCTTTCCTTGTTTTATTACGTGTTTGTATCATTATCTATCATTTAGTTGTCCAATTTTCCATCACGAACGTTGATCCCACCTAATTTTGTTTATCCGACATACTCATTAATCCGACATAATCATATGCAACCAACAATGTCGGATTAACGGGACTTGACTGTATTTCATGAGGATTCCTTGAGCATTGATGCCTGTATATGGTCATGAAAGGATACAAAATGATGCACAACTCTTTGACTCACCTTGGGTTTTTTCTGTGTGTTCCAAACATATAGGTGCAAGTTGTATTTTATATATGATAAACATTCGTAAAACATTTGAAATTGTAAAACTTCCTCATGATTTCTGTACCTGGAAATTTAAGGGGAATATTCTATTTCTAACCAGAACATTTGAGATATGGTTGGAAACAGTAAACTGTCCAAATTATTGAAAAAAGTATGAGCACACATGAAAATGTCATTAATTTGGTTTAGTGTCACTACCTCCTGGCATATATGACACAACATACATGCCGGGATAATTGACGGATAGGTGACAAACATTCCCAAACTAGGCATACATGTAAATATAGTCAAATGATTTGAAATACTTGGTAATGTTTGCATTTACATTAATTACATCATAGCCATAAATCCTGTATTTTGGCTGCAGCCACACTATAACTAAACCAAAAAGGCGTGAAAAATATAAACTTCTTTCCAAAACATCTAACCACTGGAGGCATATGAATTTGCGAGGTGGGTGGGAGTACTTCCTGATGTAATAGAGGTAGTATTCTTAGAATTATTAACAATGACAACTATTGTTTGATAATTTCTGCGAATCCTCTACCTCTATTACATCATAGCCAGGACCCACCAGATGGATAAGGAGGGATCTGCCTCTAATAACTCCCTGTATAGTTGACAGCAATCCAATACTGTTGTATGAGTTCTTGTATATTACCAGATCCAAACCCTCTCAAGAGGTAATTACTCTAGAATCTCTCTTAGAGGACTTGAAATGTGGTATTATGATTTTATCAGTCAATATGAGATACCTTCACCTGAAGTACTTTATTATTTGCTGATAATCTTTAGTTCTATTCTAACTCATCATTTATTTCAGATTTTGAGAGTGACATGACTTCCGGTTATGACATGACTTCTTGTTCTAAATGATGTCACTTCCTGTTTTTGACTGGTTCTGATGTCATTTCTAGAACCTTTGACATCATTTATGACATCGCTTACGGTCTATATTCCTTCCGATTGTGATGTCACTTCTGGTAGATCTGTTTATCAGCTGTTCTAATAAAGGTAGCCCTTGAATTCCTTATGTACCATACCAGTAAATCAATTACTCACCTTTTGTAGTTGCTGATGTCAGATCCTCGTCCCCGCCCCCTTTTTGTCCCTCATAGAAAGGAGGAAAAACTAAGGACGTATAATCGCTTGGGCCGCAACAATAGGTCCAAGGAATGAATCCCCGTCAAGTCTGGCTGGATGTCTCGTAAATAAAAACCAGTGAAGGTATTGTCTGACCCTCATTGGCATCCCGCTACGACTTGTTCGATGGACACAGATGACCAGCATGCCAGACTTGTTGCCAAAGCTCGGATTTTGTGGGCAGAGCAAGAACCCATAGTAGGAGGAGTATCCTATGCTGCCGAAAACTTGTTGCTATGGTAGTCTTTAGCCATCCAGTTGTTTTAGTGATGTCTTCATCCGAGTTTGTCTTGCACGAGATGAATAGACATAGTTTCCTGACTGATTCCATCTGAAATCTTTGAGGCGGGACCAAGTACTTCTTGTTGAGAGTTTCATGGGTATCCCGCAATCTCCGAATGGCCCGTTTGGTGAGAAGGGTCTTGATGGCAAGGTCGGCTGCGTCCAATTTGCCACCCTTCAGGTGAAACCTGCGTCCCAGCAGGCGGTATACACGCTGAGGGCACTTGAGAAAATGTAGCATGTATCGTAATACATAGACAAAGCCCGTCTGATAGGATCTGCGATGCTTGGAGGGGGGAGAAACAAATCATCATCATCAGGAGTTGTTGACGTTGAAGCCATAGGAGCTGGGACGATCGCATCCAGCAGACTCTAGATGAGTCCCACTTGGTCCGTTTGGATGGACATCGGTGTTTCTGCCAGGACATCATCAAAGGACGTTGATAGAGGTGGCATCGTGTTCAGTTTCCTAAACTTGTCATCCAGTGCCTGTGTCTCCGCGAACAGTGATGCATGAGTCTGATATAATTTCTTCCTCATAGTCAGGAGGGGAAGCTGGTCATCGTGACACAGCTTCATTCATTTGGTCAAGGATCCTGCTGGTATAGCTTGGCAACAGTAGAGATGTCGAGGACGGAGTATGGCATCCAGCATATTCGGGCATTTCCGGAGGAGGTGACTGTTCCGTCCGTGGCTGTGTAGTCGGCATGATATATGGCATCCATCATACCCACATAGGATAACACTGGTCCATATTCCCGCCTCTCTGTCCGACTCCGGTGCCATGGTTCCATGGGCTCATATACAAGTGTGTCGTCGTCCAATTTTGGTCTAACAGAATCCTGGTATCTTCGGCGGCTCGGCAGGTCGGCTCTGAGTGGGTAAGGTGTGCTTGCCACTACCCTGGTGATCGTCAGGAAGTCGTGATCTGGGTGTTGACTGCTTAATCCTGTGTGGCCTCTTGGCCAGGGAAGACTTCTGAGCCTGCAACTTCTTCAGTTTATTGACTTCTGATAGCTGCTAGACGTGTGTTTATCAACTCTTCCATGGGGGCATGCTCTACGGCGAATGAATTCTCAAGAGTGCTGATATGGAACCCCAAGGCTGGATCTGAATGGCGTAGAGATAGTCTCCTTGGTGGCAGATAAGATCAAGTCCACTTTCATCTTAGCAGCCTCCTTGCATTTCGCCTTGACTGTGGAGGCATCTAGCTTCATGAAGAAGGACATGGAGGGGGGAGAGCACAGGTGGCATCGTGACTCTACCATGCATGAAGCTTCTCTGCACTTCCAGCAGAAGTTGTGTGGTTCGCCAGTAACCATAAACTTACAACACATCTGACACATCAGCAGGGAAGTGCAGGACACCACAATAAGTGAAAAACACACAAACAACCAACCCCAGTATTCATACGTATCCACCCAGATTGTTACCAAATGGTACAGTATTTGTCTGCAGCCAAAATACAGGATATATGGCTATCATGTAATAGAGGCAGAGGATTTGCAGGAATTATGGCTGTTCAAAAACAAGCGTCGTACAGTCATGGGATCATGACATTTTAGTTAGGACTGGTATTGTCATGAAAAAATGTTACATCTATTTGGGTTGTTGTGTCAGCAAAATATGATACAATCTTAAAACCATTCTCGCCTCCCTTAATACACTACCAGTCCCTTATACAACAAAACTTTACAAAGATCTGCAAGTTCGATGCCACATCACTTACCATTGCCACTAAAATCAAAGAGTTTGTATTTGTTTTGGCACTGTGTCAAGGTAGAATAGAGATAAACCTGTGTGTTTCCAATTTAAAGGTTTCAAACTGTTATGATATCTGACACTAAGGTTAAACTTTTTTTGTTATAGGTGTAAAAGCATTCTAAAAGCCAGCTTCCATGATTATAATTGGACAAAACGTTTGTAAAATGGCAATAAATACGTAAAAACAAACAGTTTCAAATGAAATTTACAGGTGACAAATCAAAGTTTGAAAACCTCAAAAAAAGGAAACACACAAAGTTTATCTACTAATGAGACCACCGAATAAACAATTAGTGCGTCTTTTTTATACAAACCCTGCAATCATTCCGAGAGAGGCCAGTGTGTAGAAGGAACCAAACCACACAAAAATGTCCCGTGCTCTCGCGATCTGCATGGCCATCATCCGCTCTCGCATTTGGTTCTGCATCTGTATTTGGCGCTCCATCTACAGCAGATTAATGAAAGGACTGGTAAAATATGATACATGAGATGGGTTGAAGAGGCATGGAGAAAACAGATCACATCACTGAACTTTCCTGAATGCACCAATAAATGTACCATGCAAAACTTTTTTAACTTAGATACACAGTAACCCCTGTATGTATTATCAACCATTTGAAATTGGTGACAATTTGACTGGACTAACCAGTCTATGCATAGTCCAATCAAAATCTCTTTAAGGCCAGCATGCGGGTATAAAAGAGGGAGGCAAGGTGTCGTCCCAGTATGGCCCCAGTTGTCTTCGAACGAAGAGCAGAACAACATTCAACATGTTCAAATACAATTTGTGGAACTATTACAAACCTAATAGGTACCTAATATTTCATGATAATAATTTTCTGGTCCCTGCACAAGGATCATAGGAATGCATACTGTCTAAAAGAATGGTACAGATAGTGGAATAAGTCTGCATTTAGATACAATTCTAAAATTTGCAATCCAAATTTGAATATCTCTCCCGTCAGTCAGATAGCCATATGGCGTCGAGTTTCCAATGCAACTTGTCTGTGGATGGAAGGGACAGTCTCATTCATGGTTTCACATGACATTCTCCCTGTAGATGACAGAAAGTCACTGTTCTTTATTTAGCGTTATGCGGTTGAATGGCTTGGCTTGGACAGGGGTGGTAACTGTGGGTGGATGGTATGAGTTGGGCAAAGCATAAACACCTGTTGCCTCGACCATAGAAGCCAATACAGTCGCGTCAGAGCTCTCCAAAAAATAGGTATTTTTGCTTGTGACAAACTACTTAAATGACCTTGACACCGTGACCTTGGGAAAGGTTTTTGGTCTCGCTACCCGTTCCAGGGGTCAAAAGACTCAAAACGGCTAATATGCTTATTATTAGGACTCCAAGCCTGAAAGGCTGTAGAGCCCTATTGTAATCGTTATGTTTATTATTATTCCGCTGTTTTTTGTACCAGTCCTACAAATACAACCAGTGGCCAGAATGGCTTCAAAATCGACAGCAACATCGGAACAAATGTGACGCAGATACCAGCAAAAACCCAAGGCCATAGGCCCAATGGCTAAGGGTAGATAACTCATCAAAGTTTCAACTTCAGCAGCAATAATCTTTGAAACTAATTGTCCAATGACTTCATGATTTGCCATGTGGCAGCGCAATCAGATGCCCATCATTTTGTACTGCAGGACCATGGTAGCTACAACGCACCGTTTGGCAGCCATATTGGATTTAAAGGTTTTGGCACCTTTTTTTTACCATTTTTCTCAGTACTTGTCTCTCAAAATCTGCTCAGCTCAAACTACCAGCTCAAAAGCTTCCAAACTTTCCATACTTTTTGTCCAAGTACCATACTACCAACTTCCGAGAAAACATACTTAAGTGTTTTCCTGATACCTTATGTCCTGGCAAATCCAGACCACCAACCTGTTTGACTGTAGCTCCATGGACAACAAAACTACAGCTTGTTAAAGAGGGAACTTGTCATATAGCAGAACTCTAAACATTAATATCTCGGCTAATACTTGGCCGATTTCGCCCAAATTTCGTGTGTGTATGTAGACTGAGCTTGTCCACCGCACTGAAGGCTACGAAGAGAAAAATGAAACAGTATTCATCTATAACAACATATTTCAACCTTTTGTACCTTACCAGATCATCCAATAACTGTCTGACTAGGCACTCTTTAGTATTGAAATATGCAGTTCGATATTGAAATGCCTTCACAAAATCCCAAGTCCAACATACACCAAACTGTGATCTGACCCTGCAAATATCATTTTGTGGTGGAAACAATGATATTTTATGACACTTCAAACTTTTTCAGTAAAGACACTGAAAGAAGCTTGCTTTCTCTTGACGCTATACGCTATAGTATTGTCAGTAAACCTGTGGTATAGGTTTGTGGATTTCATAAACAACAATGTAGGCTTTGTGTATAATTTGCAGTGAACCGAACTGTGGAGTACCAAGATCAGTTGTCAGTGTTAGTGAGATACAGTGTACATACTGCTGGTGAAGAACGCAAGAAGCCTGTCCGAAAATGAGCGTCTGCGAGCCATTGGTATGCTTGAATCAGGATCGAGTCAACGTGATGTTGCAAGACAATTTAGCATCCACAGAAACACCATTTGGTGTTTATGGCAACGCTGGCAACAGACGAATGCAGTCAGAGACCATCCTCGGGGTGGCAGGCCGAGCTTAACCATTAATCAACAAGACAACTGGATTCGAACAACACATCTACGAAATCGATTCCAGCCAGCAACAGTGACTGCAAGAAGCATCCCTGGCCTTTGATGAATATCTTCACAAACCGTACATCGTCGCCTCAGATGTGCAGGGATTGTCGCCAGAAGACCCGCCAGACGTTCCATTTTGACAGGAAACCACCGTCAAGCACACCTTCAGTGGTGAATGTTATCCCCTGGCCAGCTCGCTCCCCTGATCATTCACCAATCGAGTACATGTGGGATGAGATCAATTGGCGACTTCGACGTCAACCACGTGTTCCACAGACACTCCAGGAAATTCAAAACATGCTCCAGCAGATATGGACAGATATCCCACAGGACTATGTGCGATGCCTGGTCCATTCCATGAGATGAAGATGTGTTGCTTGCATCACACACAGAGGTGGACACACACACTATTGATTTGTAAATTGACATTTTGGCATGTTCATGGTTTTTTTTATGAAATCACACATTTTCTGAAGTCAGTATGGCAAATTAAACCATTTGAACACGTACAGGAGTCTTTTACCTGTTGCAAACCAAAATTGTTTAAGATTTGGTAAAAAACTTAACTTTGCATTAAATCTTATTCAAAGTCACAGAAACTTTTGTTGTTCAGTGTATATAAACAACCAACAAACAAAAATCCAATGACGCTGGTTGGAAATGTTGGTACTTTTCAATACATTTATTTGCATTTGATAGCATTGTTACATATAATATTTGCAAAATCCTCCATTCTTATTCCATGACAAAATATAATATATAAACAGTGCCTGAACTTATATATGTGGCTTTGTTTGCTCTTCATGATTGTATAGTAAAATTTACAAACCAACTGTGTTTCTTGTTTGAAAATGCTATCATCTCCGAAAGGCATATTTATTTCTTTACATAATACATGACAACGTGACGTCTGTTCTGTGATTCTGTGTCCTATTCTCTGGTGAACTGGTGGTTTACCAATTTCACTAGCGGCAGAGAGACATACTTACTTATCAATAGAAAGCATGTGCATACAACACGTCAACATGCTGATTTGGCTATGTCCGAAGGTGGTATTCTCGGCAGTGATGCAGGGTCGTGCATCGATGGTATGGCCCCATGGACAAATAAACTTTGAACATATTGTGTATAACCACCCAAACCCTGCTTCACCCGGCACTGACAAGGACCAGCCAGCCACTGTAACACTATAGCCAGACAGCAGTAGCGCTATATCGCGGTGATTGACCTACTTGTACCAGTCAATGCATTCAGTAAACTGCATTGTTCATCAGGTCTTTTGGTTGCGTTTGACCCGATCGCTTTTCTTGGTTAATACAAACTGTGAACACATGATCCATAACCACCTAAATACTAATTGCTTCAATGGGCACTCAGGATAGATGATATGTATAAGAGTGTACAGTAGTGCATATATCCTTCCCGAGACCGGAAGTGACTTATGAGTCAACTGGGATAAATGTCTTAAAAGTAATCACCTTGAGCCATTAAAAACTCATTTTCATTGGTTTAGTTCTCTGTATAACCAAAGTGAGATAATGTGAAATGCACTTCCATGAATGTAAACAAGCATCAGCACTTATATTTGATATCTCTTGGAGCCCACATCGTTGCTTGCAACTATATTTTCCACTTGGATTTTCATCGTTTCCATACCGTGAAGCTTGCTCATTTTGCTTCAAAAGAGTATGGTTTTGCGATTTCTTGAAGGGTCAAAGGAACTTCTTCGGACCAGGCAATGTATCGGATGCCATGTTGTCTCACAATAAACTGGTACTTGTTATCTTTTGCGTTGTGACAAGATAGGGACCCAGTCAAATTGGCACCAATTACGTCATAATCTAAGGGGGATAACTCAGGCCTGTTAAGCTCGGAAAGGCAGGCCTCATAACGGCATGACATTTTCACATTGACTGTGAGCTTCCTACTTTCACTGTGAGAAAAATGAGTGTATATTTTCAAACACTGATACTAACTAATTCTAAAATTGTGTTTTATTTAAAATAAGAAAGAAAGTGATTTTTTCGTGTACACTTCCCCTTTAAAGAGTAATGCAGGATAAGCTAAAAAAATTGGTTATTTGGAAAGTTCACCCGACAACGACCTACCATGAAGGTGTCCTCAGATCTTAATGCAGAGAGGTATTGTATTGGTATAAAAGATTACATTTGAATGAGATCGGTCCATGACAAAGATAAAATATAGTAGACAGCACCATGCCCCTGCATCAGCAATGACTACTGACATCACCTGAATCAATGATGATTTCAACACATACATATGCTATATCTTGATATTTTCAACACAACATCACCTGAATCACTGATGTTTTCAACATAAACTCCTGCTGCTTCTTGAGATTCTCGTCCATAGTTTTCCCCAGCAAAATGCCCATCTTGTCTAATTGCTGCCTGTGAAGTCTTGACTCAAATCAATTTATATCTTCAATCTGGAAAGAAAACATTTGCAATAATCAAAATCTTTTTTGGTTAATTTGCAAATAAAAAGCATTACAATCATAGAAGTTCTGACGCTGCTACTATGAGGGACAACTGTAAGCTGTTTTGCTAATTAAGGAATTGCTTGCAGCATATCACCGTACAGAAATGGGGGGTGTAGGAGTGTCCCAGGATGTTCTAAACCCATTTCAGACCTCGACCATGTTCAAATCCTCAAATGGTTTGTTTGTACCTACGTCATCAAAGATTTAGCACTGGTTGTGACATATCCCTGCAACGACATTGGTATGTTCTGGAGCATGCCAGGGTATTCTGAGCACATTTCTGACCTCAACCATGTTTAAATCCTAACATGGTTTGCTTTTACCAAAGCCGTCAAAAGACAGAACAACCAAAACAGCCAAAATTTAACATTTTGACCTGTTATCATTGTGAGCCCTTGTCTTCATTGAATTGTCTTCAGATAACACCCGTTTTTGTGCAGGTGAATCGATCAAAATCATGTGCACAGCACTATTGTGGCAAAAGTGGTTTTTCACTGGTCACATGGCCATAATACAGCACTTGTTTTCAGCCACTTCTTAGCAGTCATTAGCAAAAAAAGAAAAACACAAGAAAACAAAAGTCTTTACGGCCATTTGTCATGCTACGCCTTTCAAATGTGCATCGTGAACGTGCCATCGGCATGTTGCAGACGGAAACGTCTGTAGCTGAAGTTGCAAGGACGATGGGTTGTAGTCGACGGACTGTTTATGATTTACAGACATGTCTACGGCAAACGGGTACCACTGCTGATCGCTCTAGGCCAGGTCGACCACGTGTGACGTCACATGCAGAGGATCGTCAGATTGTCTTACGTCACCTCCGTAACCGATTTTTGACGGCTACATCAACCAGAAATGAACTGTTTAGGGGTAGACTGGGTGCGCAAACAGTCTGAGAACTGCTCACCTTCAAGCACAACAGCCATACTGCGGGCCGATTCTGACTCAATAACACAGACGTCAACGTCAATTGTGGGCACAGGGACACTTACGATGGACTCAAGAGGAATTGGAATCAAGTCGTCTTCAGTGATGAATCCCGATTTAATCTTCGATTTGCTGATGGTAGGGCGAGGGTGTGGAGGCGCCATCATGAACATTACGCCCAGAGTTGTGTACAGGAAGTTGACAGATTTCGAGGCGGAAGTGTCATGGTGTGGGGTGCTTTCTGTGGCAATGCACGTTCCAGGCTTCTTGTCATCCGTGGCAACCGCAACGCTGCTGCTTACCGCGACAAGGTACTGGCACCAGAACTTCTGCCTTTTATGGCAGCACATGGACCCGGTTTGATCTTCCAACACGACAATGCCAGACCCCACACTGCAATTTTGACAAGGAATTTCCTTCAGAATGCGGAAGTCAACGTCATGGACTGGCCATCAAGGTCTCCCGACCTCAATCCCATCCAACACATCTGGGATGCTCTTGGCAGAAGTCTCCAGAACCAACCACAGAATTTGCAAGATCTTGGCACCATTTTGCAGGAACAATGGCATCGTCTTCCCAATCATGTGTTCACAAGCATCATAAGGTCCACGCGTTGTGTGGCAGTTGTCAAAGCACATGGTGGCCATACACGCTACTGAACCTGTGTGCCATCTGATTCTCTTGCTTGGGACTTATGATTTAAACTGTTGATGTTATTACCAAATACCGTAGGTGCTTGGAACAAATTATGTTTACCACCGTTATTAAAATCCTCTGATACATTTGTCCGTTGTATATCATATATGGGATTACTTTTTAAAAAAAAGTTTTTAATTTGACTCAGTATACATGGCGGAAGCAGACAGCCTGAGGTTCCCAGAAATCCCTGCTAAGGGAGCAGTTATTATGCTTAAGTGGAAATCGCGGGGAATGGCTTATTGTGTTAAACTGTTACTCTATGACACAAATGGACAATATAATTACAATAATAATCTAGACGATCCCACTCTGCACACACACACAAAATTTGGTCGAAATCGGACCAGTAGTTTCCAAGATACAAGTGTTCAGAGGTCTGCTGTATTGCAGTTCGTGGCAGGGGTCAAATAGTCTGGGAGAAAAATGAGCGTAGCTCCCATGTCCATTGAGCTACAGTCAAATGGATTAGCGTTCTGAGGGAGATAATCTTAACTAGAACTTCATTCTCAGAATTTTGAAATCAAATATTACCACTAAGTGGTGTTACTTTTAGCATGCTACAAAGAACAAAAAACGAGGTACATATGTGAAACTAACTTCAGGCAAACTTTCAATAGTTTCTTCAAAGAACCTTACAAGATACAAATAATTTGGTCGAAATCAGACCAGTAGTTTCCGAGATACAAGTGTTCAGAGGTCTGATGTATTGCAGTTTGTGGCAGGATATCAAATAGTCCGGGAGAAAAAAAGAGTGTAGCTCCCTTGTCCATTGAGCTACAGTCAAACAGATTAGTGTTCTGACTTCGCCAGGACTCCGGGTTATTGTTGAATTGTTTAGACAAAGTGCTGAACCTGTTTCCATGAACCTGAACCATGTTCGAATCCCCAAATGGTTTGGTTGTACCGACACCATCAAAAGTAAGGAAAGGCTTGCGAAACATTGCCCCTACGACACTGACGTGTCCCAGAACGTCCCAGGATGTTCTACACCCATTTGACACGCCATCCATGTTCGAAGCCGCATATGGTTTGCTTGTACCAATGCCGTCTAAAGTAAGAAACGGCAAGTCAGGGAGCCTGACCACCAAATCTCGATAATCGCCTCAAGACAAGCATGGGTTGTTAAAGACCAATTCTAACCCTCATCTTCAAGGGTAGTCGACAGTCAAAGGAAGATAATCCTAACTACCTAGATTTACAAGTGCTTCATTCAGCATTTGCACTCAAATCTGTTTTTTAATATTTCAACAAAGCATTGTTACTTTTAGCATCAACCAAGAACAAAAAATGAGGTTCATATGACTAAGTAACTTAATGTAAAGTCTCAGTTGTTTCTGTGAAGAACCTAACAAGATATGATCTTTAAAGTAAAATGTCTGTGAAAAAAATGATCAAAATCAAAATCCAATATGACCTCAACTAAAAAAGATATCCAAAGACAGCTATCAAAGGTTTGATGTGTTGTGTATGGAGACAAGTCCCAGAAAGTTTGGAAGCATTTCATTAAGTGTATTCAGAGTTCCATGCTATTGAAGATATGTACCCCAAAAACACTGTGAAAACCTTGAATTCAATATGGCTGCCAAACCACGTGACCAATGGCCAAAGTCAAAGAACAAAAAATGACAGGCACCTAAAGCAGCAGACACATGCCAATTTTGAAAGTAATCGGACAAGCGGTTTGGGAGATATAGGCCAACATAAATGTTTAAAAAATCTTGTTTTTTGGTTATCTGCACTTGGCCTTTGGGCCTACGGCCTTGGGATTTTTGTGGTATCTGCTTCAGGACATTGGGAATCTTGGTGCCAATTTTGAAGAGATTCTGAGCTGTAGTTCTTGAGTTATGATTGGAACAAAAAACGCCGGAATAATAATAATAATAATAATAATAAAGAATAATATAATAATAATAATAATAATAATAATAAATCGAACGATTACAATAGGTCTCTTACATTTCAGGCATAGAGCCCTAATAATAAATATAGCTGCGGGCAGCGATGCGGGCTCTATTTTCTAGAAGCACTGAGTCATTCAGTTTCAGCCTACTTGAATCCACTTTATAATACAGTGCATAACAGTATTGTATAATGTAATTAATAATTTGATATTTCACGGACTTCTTCTTTGATAAGCATTTAGAAGTTGGAGTACTAAGTAAGGATAAGAATTTTTTGGATGAACAACTTCTTTATTACAATTAAGAGTGACGTTTCGGTGTAAATTCTGTGTTTGCTTAACTCTATTGAGAGTGTGTATTGTGAATTCGCGCCAATGCAGATATGAGCTTCCACGTGGACCACTAACGAACAAAAAATACGATGTTGATATAGATCCATCTGAAAACATTAATGCTCTCCATACATCATGTCGTACAAGGTGTCTGGTTCTGTTATGTGTTTTACACACATCTGGGTGTATCGTCCATACGTGCATGTGCGCGAAACTGCGTGCTTCCCGCTGGCAGAGAGTACAACATATAGCGCGAAGAAAATCCATACAGAAACAGACTATAGAAATCGCTACCGTCGAAACATGAAGTGAACCTGTCTGTTGTAGTAAAAAAATTATGACAAGTACGTTTAAAAGATAGTACATTAATCGGAGAGTTCAGCGATATCAAACTTTCAATCACAAACCTACCGTAAATCACACAGTCTGAACAGCATTTATGAAGGAGGTAACACTTCGGGCGAGATGTAGGTCATGTTTTGTCTGAAGCACCCCACACGCGGCTCTCGGACGACCCCGCTATAGCTGTCTCGCCATGCCATTACCGTGCACGTGGATCACGTTCCAATATGCACCCGACCGACCGACCCAGCCGCGTGGGACTGAGGCACGCTGACACGCTGTGAGGCCAATAAACATGTATGCGCAGTTCTTTGCTTGACAATGTGTATTGTGAATTCGCGCCAATTGATACAGATATGGGCTTAGACATAACAAAACATGCGATGTTGATATTTACACCAAGTTTCTATACAGAACCGTTGAACGTACGAGCGCAAACGTAAATGTATTTCTATAGTCCGTTTCTGCTTGCGTTGTCCATCAGCTGTTTTAACACTGTATCTCATTGACCCTGATAACTGATTTCTGTGGTCCATAGCCTAAAACTATACACAAAGCTCACGTACTACAGACTCTAGTTTGTTATATAAATAAACCTATACCGACAATAATGTAGCGTATAGCGCCAAGAGAACGGAATCGTATGCACGAGTATTGCTGTCGATTGAAGTGCAGTGAACAGGACTTATTTGTCATTTTACTGCTGCTTCTTTCAGTGTCTTTTACTTTAAAAAATGTTTGAAGAGTTCGTAAAAGACCTTTGTCACCCCCACTAAATGACATTTTCAAAACATGTGAAATAAGAGTTTGATGTATGTAGTATTTGTGATTTGTGACTGCATTTCAATATCGAATTGCACATGAAAATACCAAAGAGTGCCTAGTCTGGCAGTTGTTGAATGATTTGGTTGGGAGCAATATGTTGAAAGATGTTGTTATACATAAATTATGCCTAATTTCTCTCCCCGTCGTCTTATTTCCTATGTCGCTACACTTGGGCATGGTAACAGACATCCCCATTCTACATACACACACGAAACTTGGCCGAAATCGGACAGGTAGTTTCGGAGTTACGCGTGTTTGGAGTTTTGCTATTTGGCAAGTTTAGAGTTCTTCTATATGGCAAGTTTGAAGTTTATGGACTGGCCAAAGAGTGCCATATCTAAAAAGCTGTAGCTCCGTTGTCCATTGAGCTACAGACAAACGGTTTGGTGTTCTGGAATCGTCAGGAAAAGGGCTATCAGGTCAACATATCACATACGTATAATTTTTGCGAAGTTGTTAGTATGGTACTTGGAGCCAAAGTATGGAGAGTTTGGAAGCTTTTGAGCTGGTAGTTTGAGCTGAGGAGATTTTGGGAGTCAAGTACTGAGAAATTAGGTAAAAAACAGTGCAAAAACACTTAATCCAATCTGGAGGCCAAACGAAGCAATTTCGCTACATTAGATGAGTAGAGAATTTGTTGGCCATCTGATTCCGCACCTGTTCAAGAATTTTGGAAGTCTTTGGAGCTTTCCTGACGGAGATATGAGCTGTTGAAATTGCTATTTTTAAAGTTGTTTTGAGTTGTCTGCCCTTAGTCTTCGAGTCTAGAGTCTTGAGATTTTTGTGGATATAACTTCAGTAGCTAAGCTATCATTGTGGAAATTTTCAAGAGATTCTGAGCAGTAGTTTTTGAGTTAGGATTGGAACAAAAATCGGCGGAATAATAATAATAATAAAGAATAATGATAATAAATCGAACAATAACAAGAGGGCTCTTGCCTTGTAGGCAGGGAGCCCTAATAAATATAGCTGCGAGCAGCGATGGCGGGCTCCCTATCAGAATTTTGTAGCAGCGGATCCTGTTCTCCATTCATAGAAGTACTTTTGCAAAGATGCACTTTGGTTATACAGAGTACTAAAAACCATTGAAACTGAGTTCTTAATGATCATAATCTATTACCATTAAGACATGTTCTACTGTTCTTATATAAGAGCATTCCGATATGCGGAAGGATATGTGCTATACTGTGTATGAGTATAAGATGATCTGGATTATCAATAGGATATTTCACCAGCCCGTTTTGACCAAGAAAAAAAGTGTCCATTTTGGTTCAGGACCTGTTTAGGATGGATGATACCAGCATGCAGGGGTGTTGGTGACATGCTATTGTAGTTGGCAGGAAATGGATGTTGGCATTTGACACGTGCTAAGGGATGAGATAGCTTGGGACATTATCTAATAGTAACAACACATGTCAGTGACCTCTTGTCATCTTGTTGAAGCAACTTAACCAATCAGCAAAGAAAACCCAAAGTCTTCCAAGCGTTTGTGATCAAAGTTTAAAAGTCGATTAGCTGTAAACACAATGGAGATAAATGCACTTAAGTAGGTTGAGAAAGGGACTGATTTCTAAACCATAATGAAATTGGTAAATAATACTCCTTAAAGATGGCATTATATCTGGGATCTTTCAGAAAAAAATGGAATTGTCAATAATGAAAGTTCGCATTATTAAAAGGTAATTTGATAGTGCGGAAATCCGTTCCAAGAAACCATGTGTGGTTACTTTGATACCAATGATTCAAAGTCATGGTCATTCTTAATTGGCGCCCTATGAAGCTTCAAAAGTGTGGACTTTATAAAACAGGGCATTTTTCCTGTTGACTTACAAGTCACTACCGGTGTCAGGAAGGATTAGTGCAGTACTGTGTATCATTATGATATAGCCTTTATTAACTATGTGACATGTAACTTGTCCGTTTTGACTGAGAAAAACAGTCCATTTTGGCACAGGTCCAGTTTTGCATTATGAAGGGTGGTAACTCTATTCGTGCCATTGGTAACTGGAGCCTTCATTACCCGCCACTACAACAGTTTCAGCATCTGTAGCCGAGTATTATACTGCTCTCCTATCTATTTAACCTGTTATCAGTGCCGGCTGAAAGAATAAGTGTAGTAAGAATAAATCTACCGGGAGTTTGATTAGCGCGTCTCGCTACCGTGGCTCACGCTGTGCGGTCAATAAACATGGATTCCGCAATTCTGTGTTTGCTTAACTCTATTGACAGTGTGTATTGTGAATTCGCGCCAATGCAGATATGAGCTTCCACGTGGACCACTAACGAACAAAAAATACGATGTTGATATAGATCCATCTGAAAACATTAATGCTCTCCATACATCATGTCGTACAAGGTGTCTGGTTCTGTTATGCGTTTTACACACATCTGGATATATCGTCCATACGTGCTTGTGCGCGAAACTGCGTGCTTCCCGCTGGCAGAGAGTACAACATATAGCGCGAAGAAAATCCATACAGAAACAGACTAAAGAAATCGCTACCGTCGAAACATGAAGTGAACCGGCCTGTTATTACTTGAGGTTGTGGTAAGAAAATTGTGACAAGTACGTTTAAAAGATAGTACATTAATCGGAGAGTTTAGCGATATCAAACTTTCAATCACAAACCTACCGTAAATCACACAGTCTGAACAGTATTTATGAAGGAGGCAACACTTCGGGCGGGATATAGGTCATGGTTTGACTGAAGCACCCCACACGCGGCTCTCGGACGACCCCGCGATAGCTGTCTCGCCATACCATTACCATGCACGTGGATCATGTTCCAATATGCACCCGACCGACCAACCCAGCCGCATGGGACTGAGGTACGCTGACACGCTGTGAGGCCAATAAACATGTATGCGCAGTTCTTTGCTTAACTCTGTTGACAATGTGTATTGTGAATTCGTGCCAATTTAGGCAGATAGGAGCTTTGACAGAACAAAACATACGATGTCGATATTTACACCAAGCTACACTGGTTTCTATGCAGAACCGTTGAACATGCGAGCGCAAACGTAAATGTATTTCTATAGCCTGCATCTGCTTGCGTTGTCCATCAGCTGTTTTAACACTGTATCTCATTGACCCTGATAACTGATTTCTGTGGTCCATAGCCTAAAACTATACACAAAGCTCACGTATTACAGACTGTAGTTTGTTATATAAACAAACCGATACCTCTGGTCTATCGACAATAATGTAGCGTATAGCGCAAAGAGGACACAGTATAGCTGGCGATTGAAGTGCAGTGAACGGGACCTATTTGTAATTTTACTGCTGCTTCTTTCAGTGTCTTTACTTTAAAAAATTCTTTGAAGCGTTCGTTCGTAAAGCACCTTTGTCACCCCCACAAAATGACATTTTCAAAACACGTGAGATAGAGTTTTGATGAATGTTGCATTTGTGATTTGTGACTGCATTTCGATATCGAATTTCACATGTAAATACTACCGATTGCTTAGTCTGCCAGTTATAGAATGATCTGGTTAGGAGCAACATGTTGAAAGATGTTGTTATACATAAATTATGCATCATTTCTCTCTCCGTCGTCTTATTTACTATGTCGCTACAATTAGGCGTGGTAACAGACATCCCCATTCTACACACACACACGAAATTTGGCCGACATCGGACAAGTAGTTTCGGAGTTACGGGTATTTAGAGTTGTGCTATTTGGCAAGTTTATGGACCTGGGCCAAAGAGTGCCATATCTAAACAGCTGTAGCACCGTTGTCCATTGAGCTACAGACAAACGGTTTGGTGTTCTGGAATCGCCAGGACATGAGAAATCAGGAAAATACACGACTTTTCACATAATAACGCTTTCTTTGAAGTTGTTAGTATGGTACTTGGAGACAAAGTATGGAGAGTTTGGAAGCTTTTGAGCTGGTAGTTTGAGCTGAGGAGATTTTGGGCGTCAAGTACTGAGAAATTAGGTAAAAAACAGTGCCAAAACACATAATCCAATCTGGAGGCCAAACGAAGCAATTTCGCTACATTAGATGTGTAGAGATTTTGTTGGGCATCTGATTCCGGATCTGTTCAAGAATTTTGGAAGTCTTTGGAGCTTTGGTGGCGGAGATATTAGCTGTTGAAATTGCGATTTTTAAAGTTGTTTTGAGTTATCTGCCCTTAGTCTTTCAGTCTAGAGTCTTGAGATTTTTGTGGATATAACTTCAGTAGCTAAGCTATCTTGGAGTTAGGATTGGAACAAAAATCGGCGGAATAATAATAATAATAAATAATAATAATAAATAATAATAATAAATCGAACAATTACAATAGGGCTCTTGCCTTGTAGGCAGGGAGCCCTAATAATAATAATAAATCGAACGATTACAATAGGTCTCTTGCCTTTCAGGCATAGAGCCCTAATAAATATAGCTGCAGGCAGCGATGTCGGGCTCTATGGTTTTGAGAATTACTGAGTCATTCGGTTTCAGCCTACTTAAATCCACTTTATAATACAGTGCATAAAATTATTGTACAATGTATTAGCAATTTGATATTTCACTGACTTCTTCTTTGATAGGCATTTAGAAGTTGGAGTACAAAGTGAGGATAAGAATTTATGGATGAACAACTTCTTTATTACAATTAAGAGTGACGTTTCAGTGTAGGTTCTATCACCGTTATCAAACAAATGATATACAGAGTACTTACTTACTTACTTTGGAGATTTAACGTGCGCTTTCCGACTGATGCGTATTTCGCACACGGGCCCGGCCAGGCCATTTAATGTGTTTCCGAAAGGGGCGAAGGTGGCCTGTGCAACCCTAAGAGGGGGCTTTAGGGGTTGCTTATATATAATTTGGGAATTTTGAGATTTGGAATGGATGACGATGGGGTTGGGGAGGAGAACTAAGGGAGCTGGGTATGGTGGATGTTTGTTTGTTTATGTGATTTTGATTTGGTAGGTTATTATGTTTTTAGATGCGTTTTATTAGTTCCGTTTTGATTAAGAATACGCCTAAGGCCTTGAAGTTTTCTAGTTTATTTTGTGGGTTTAGTATTGCTTCTAGAGTGAGAGCCTTGTTTAGATTGAGGGTGGTTTGTAATGCGGTTCGATGTGTGAGGTAGTGTGTGCAGTGGATGAGTGCGTGTTCTGGGGTTTCTAGTTGTTTGCAATGTGGGCAGTTACCTGTAGTGTGTTTTTTTATTTTTTTTAGGTGGTTATTTAGGTTGGTGTGTCCTGTTTGGAGTTTAGTGATTACTCTGTCTATTTTTTTGACGGATGAAGAATTTTTGGTTTGGTTAGTGGTTTGCTGAGCATTTTTTTGATTTGGCTATTTGAGTTTAGATAAAGGTTATGCCATTTTTTGGTGATTTTTTGCTTGTTTACACTTTTAATTTCTGATTTTGAGATGGGTAAGTTTAAGCTTATTTCTGGGATTTTGAGGGATAGTTTAGCTGCTTTATTGGCGTTTTCATTACCGTATATTCCTACTTGGGCGGGGATCCACAAGAAGGTTGTTTGTTTGCCTGCCTTAGTTAGGTCGTTGGAGATTTTAAGTATTTGATTTATTAATTTAGGTCGTTTTTTGGTATTTTTGTTTTGGAGGGCTTGCAGTCCACTTAGGGAGTCGGTAAGTATTAGGATTTTTTTGTGGTTTTTTGATTCTTGATTATGGAGGGCTGAGGCCATGCCCATTACTTCTGCCGTGAATATTGATTGGTTATTTGGGAGTCGGAAGGATTGTGTGGTTTTAGTTGGTTGTGTGGTATGGACTCCGAAACCTGTGTGTTTGGAGGTCGGATCTGAGGATCCGTCCGTGTAAATGTGACACCAATTTGGCCAATTTTCGTGTATGTATGCTAGTGTGGTAGTTTTAGCTATGTTTGGGTCGGTTTGTTTATTTATTTGGCTAGCTAGTGTTGTGTCTATTTTGGGTATTTTAAGTTTAGGGGTAAAGATATTTGATTGTTTGCAGTTTCGTTTAAGATTTTTAATTTGGTGTTCATTTAGGTAGTTTGTTATTCTTTGGGATATTGGGGTAAGTAAGGGGTGTTTACGAGCTAGAGCTTGGTTTTTAGGGCTGATGTTTTGGTTTAGTAAGTTTTGGATGAGAGGGTTTGATTGGGACGCGGCCCAGAAATTTAAGCTTAGCTGTTCCCTGCGTAGACTTAGTGGCATTTCTCCTGTTAAGGCCTGAAGTGAGGTGTAGGAGGTGCCATGTTGGGTGCGTGTAATTAGTTTGAGAGCCTGAAATTGTATTGAGTCAAGTTTTTTAGATAGGGAGTTGTTAAGGGTGTTGTATATGGCGCAGCCGTAGTCTAGTTTTGATCTAATTAGTGATATGTTAGAGAGAGAGGAGAGTATCTTTGGAGGCTCCCCAGTTAGAGCCAGTTAGGCATCTTAGGGTGTTTAGGTCTTTACTGCATTTAGTTGTTAGGTTTTGGATGTGAGCATCCCAGGTGAGATGTTCATCGAAAATAAGTCCTAAGAATTTGGTTTGTTTTTGAAATTTGATTGTTTGATTGTTTAGCTGGAGGATTGGGGATGCGGGTTTCATGTTTTTATGTTTGAATACTATTCCTGTTGTTTTTTCTGAGTTAAGGGAGAAGCCCCATTTGTCAGCCCATTGTTGTATTTTATTTGTTGAGATTTTTGGAGTAAATTTTGGGCCATTTTCATGCTTTTAGTGCGGATCCAGATGGCTCCATCATCCGCGAATTTTGATGTGTTTACTTTAGGGGATAGGCCCTTGAATAGATCGTTTATCGTTATATTGAAGAGGGTGGGGCTGAGGATACTGCCCTGTGGAGTGCCATTTTCTAGGGGACATTGGTCCGATAGAGTTTGGTCTATACCCACGGTTATTTTACGATTGTTTAGGAAGTCCTGGATGTAGTTTATTATCTGACCTTTGAGTCCTATTTTTTTAAGTTTTTGTATTAGCCCGTCGTGCCATACCATGTCGAAAGCTTTAGAGAAGTCTAAGAAGATGCCTGTGGTATATTGTTTATTTAGTTGTCCTGTCTTAATATCTTGTTCTAGTCGGGCGAGGTTATCTAGGGTTGAGCGGCCAGGAGTGAAACCGCTTTGATCTGGGTTTATGATGTTATTTTGGGTTAAGTAATGTTGTAATCTATTTTTAGCCATTGATTCCATTACTTTGCATAAGTTTGAAGTTAGGGATATTGGTCTATATGAGTTAGCTTGATTAGCTGGTTTATTAGGTTTATGGATTGGTATGACTAGGGCCTGTTTCCAAGGAGTAGGATCCAGATGGCTCCATCATCCGCGAATTTTGATGTGTTTACTTTAGGGGATAGGCCCTTGAATAGATCGTTTATCGTTATATTGAAGAGGGTGGGGCTGAGGATACTGCCCTGTGGAGTGCCATTTTCTAGGGGACATTGGTCCGATAGAGTTTGGTCTATACCCACGGTTATTTTACGATTGTTTAGGAAGTCCTGGATGTAGTTTATTATCTGACCTTTGAGTCCTATTTTTTTAAGTTTTTGTATTAGACCGTCGTGCCATACCATGTCGAAAGCTTTAGAGAAGTCTAAGAAGATGCCTGTGGTATATTGTTTATTTAGTTGTCCTGTCTTAATATCTTGTTCTAGTCGGGCGAGGTTATCTAGGGTTGAGCGGCCAGGAGTGAAACCGCTTTGATCTGGGTTTATGATGTTATTTTGGGTTAAGTAATGTTGTAATCTATTTTTAGCCATTGATTCCATTACTTTGCATAAGTTTGAAGTTAGGGATATTGGTCTATATGAGTTAGCTTGATTAGCTGGTTTATTAGGTTTATGGATTGGTATGACTAGGGCCTGTTTCCAAGGAGTAGGAACCTGTCCGTTTAGGTAGATGAGATTGTATAGTTTGAGTAGTGCCTGGAGTAGTTTTAGGGGGAGTTTATTAATTATTTGGTAAGAGGTTAGGTCTAATCCTGGAGCTGTGCCCTTTTTCCTGTTTTGGATTACGTAGAGGAGCTCCTCCATTGTGTAGGGTTGATTTATTTCTAGATTGTTATTGTTTGATTCTTTTGAGGGTTTGTTTTCTGTTTTAAGTTTATCTTGGAATTTTTGGCTGAAGTTGCCGTTACTGCTAACGGCCGAAAAGTGTTTGGCGAGATTATTTGCTTTTTGGGCGGGGTTGGTTGAGTTGTTAATGTTAGTTTTTTTTTTATGTCGTTTTAAGCCTCTAATGGCGTGGATTTTGCGCCAGACCGTTCTGGCATCTGTACAGTTATTTATACCTTCGCAGAATTTTTTCCAGTCTCTACTTTTGGCTATTTGGACTAGTTTTTGAACCTGGTGGTTTAGTTCGTGGGCTATGTTTAAATATTTGTAGTCACGTTTTGCTTTATTGAAGGCTGATTTACGTTTTCGTCTAGTCTGTTCTATTTCCTCATTCCACCATGGTACGGTCGGTTTGCCTGTTTTAGATGTTTTGAAGGGGATGGAGGTTTTGGCTGCGTTTATTATATAGTCTTTACAATAGGTTTCTGGATCCTTATTTTCTATTTCGTTTAAGTTAGCTTCGTTGCAGATATCTTGGAATTGGTCCCAGATAGCTTTATTGTAATGGAATTTTGGTTCTTGGTTTTCTGTTTGGATTGGTACGTTTGTATTTCCTATGGTTATGTTTATGGGGAAGTGGTCACTACTTAGCGGGACGTCATGCACTTCCCATTGAGTGCTTTGGGCTAGATCTGCGGTGGATATGGTTAGGTCGATAGCCGACATTTTTTGGTTTATCTTATCGTACCTCGTGGGTTGGTTGCTATTAAGGAGTACTAGGTCGTTTGTTTCTATCCATTCGGAGATTAATTTGCCATGATTATCCATTTTATCATCTATGCTCCATGTAGGATGGTGAGCGTTAATGTCTCCTAGGAATATAGTAGATTTATCACTTATTTGGAGTAGTTTGTTTAGATCCTCAGGTTGCACTTTTTGTTCCGCCCAGTGGTAAATATTTATGATGTTTATGTTTCGGTTATTTAATGTGATTTTAATGCCGTTGGCTTCTAGGTTTGGCGTGTCTATTTTTATTTCTTCGTAATTTATATCTTCCCTGATAAATATGATTAGTCCTCCTGCGGTTCTTCTTGTTTTCGGTTTAGCTCTGTCAGTTCTAACTGAGTTGTAGTTAGGTAGTGTGAATTTGGATTTTTTTGAGAATTTGGTTTCCTGTATACAAGCAATGTGAGGGCCTTTATTTAGTTTAAATTTAGTTTTTAGTTCATGGCCTTTGGAGGTGAGTCCGTTGGCGTTCCACTGAAAAATATTTAGTCCTTCCATTATTGGTTTCGGGTGATTGGTGATTTACTTTTTATTGTTTATTTTATTCGGTGAGTTCTTTTAGATGGAGGTTAAAGAGGAAGAAGGGAAGATCGGTTAATTTTAGATTGAAAGCTACTTTGTGGAAGGATTTCATACTAGCTTTTGGTGAGATTTGACTATGCATGTATGCTAGGAGTAAGGTGAGGTTATTTTGGTTTGGGGTGTTGGCTGGTTGGGGAGTTTGGTTTGTTTTAGTTGGAATAGTGTCTATTGTTTCGTCAGTAGTGGAGAAATCTTCGTCATCGGTTGGATTAGGTTTAGCTGGTTGAGTTTCCATGGGGGATGCATGTGATGTGGAGGGTTGTGAAGGTGTTTGCGGGATGAGTGTAGCTGATGTTGTCTAAGTGTTTGTGTTTTGTTGTTGTGCTTGCTTGTGGGAGAGTGTTGTTGCCATATGGGCTGTAGGGTGCTTGGATGAGGGTCGTGTTGTGGTGGTCATTTTGAGGTTTGTTTTGCATGCGGGGGTTGATGTTTTGGCTATGTGAGATGTGGGAGGGTTCGTGGTTGGTTGAGTGGCTGCTTGTGTGTGTGAGGTGGGTGCGGTTTCTCGGTAGGGGTCCCAGACAGAGCTGTCGGTTATGGGTGTGGTGTTTGTTTGTGGGATGGTGTTTGGGTGTGGTGTAGGGAGGAGTGGTTTATATGCCGGTGTAGCAAATTTTCGTGTTTGGATTTTAGCCGTGTCTATGTTTATGTGTTTGTTGGCCTGCTGGGTGAGTGTGTGTCTGTGTGGGCATTGGTTTGAAAGTGAAGTGTGTTGGGTGGATTTGCAGTGGATGCACCAGCATGTGCCTGGGCAGTCTGTTTGTGCGCATTTTTTACATTTAGTTTTAGGGTATGTGCATTGGGAAGCAGTATGGTTGTATTTGAGGCACTTTGAACATTGCTTAACCTGCTTTATATAGGGTTTGACTTCTAAGTTGGTGTGGGCTCCGAAGGATATGTGTTTGGGAGCTTCAGGGAATTTAGCGGTTTTTTTAAAGTTGATTATGACAATGGAGGTTGGGACCGTTTTTCCGTTTCTAGTTGAGGTTATTCTGCACGTGCTGATGATTAGGGGTTGAGGGTTTTGGTCTTGGTTTATGTTAGCTTCTAGAGAGTATAATTGTAAGTCCTCAGTTGTTTCCCTTGGGTTAACCCTAATTACGCCTCGAGTATATTGTTGCCAATTAGGTGTTTGTTTGATTACCGTGACGTGGCATATTTGAGTTATTTTATTTGCTGCGTTGTAAGATTCTGGGTTAGGAAAGATTATCTGGTATCCTTTGTTGGCTTTTTTAATATTGTTGTAATTTATTTTTTGTCTTTTAAACCAAAGTCCTATTTTATCTGCCGAAAGTTCTAGTGAGAGAGTGGTGCCTGAGCCAGCTGAGAAGAAGGATATACAGAGTTACTTACTTACTTATATTGGAGATTTAACGTGCGCTTTCCGACTGCAAGCGTATGTCACACACGGGCCCGGCCAGGCCATTTAATGTGTTTCCAAAAAGGGGAAAAGTGAGTTTGTGCAACCCAGGAGGGGGCTTTAGGGGTTACTTATATAGTAATTTTGAAATTTTGAGATTTGGAAAGAATGCCAAGAGTGGGTGGGGGACGAACTAAGGGAGCTGTGTGTGTTGGGTGGTTATCAAATAAGGTAGTTTTGGTTTTAATATTTTATTTGGGGTTTAAATGCGACTAATTAGTCCTGTTTTTATTAGGTATATGCCTAAGGCTTTGAATTTTGTGGATTTAGGATTGATTCTAGTGTAAGTCCGGTTTTAAGATTTAGTGTGGTCTGTAGTGTTGTTCAGTGTGTTTGGTAGTGTGTGCAGTGAATGAGTACGTGTTCTGGTGTTTCTTGTTGTTTGCAATGTGGGCAGTTTCCTGTTGTGTGTAGTTTAGCTATTTTACGGTGATTATTTAGTTTGGTGTGGCCTGTTTGTAGTTTGGTAATTATTCTGTCGATTTTTTTGGATGGGTGTAGTATTTTGGGTTTATTTAGGGTTTTTTTGAGTACTTTCCTGATTTGGCTATTTGAGTTTTGGTATATATTTTGTCATTTTTTGTTAATTTTTTGTTAAGTGACACTTTTGATTTCTGATTTTGAGCTGGGTAAGTTTAAGCTTATTTCTGGGAGTTTAAGGGATAATTTTGCTGCTTTATCTGCCTTTTCATTTCCAAAGATTCCTACGTGGGCGGGGATCCAAATGAACTCTATTTGTTTACCTACCTCAGTTAAGTTGTTTGAGCTATTGAGTATTTGATTTATTAGTTTGGGGCGTTTTGTAGTGTTTTTATTTTTGAGGGCTTGTAGTCCACTGAGAGAGTCGGTTAGGATGAGGATTTTTTGGTGTTTTTTAGATTGCTGATTGTGTAGTGCTGAGGCCATGCCCATTAGTTCAGCCGTGAATATGGATTGGTTGTTTGGGAGTCGATAAGATTGTGTGTCTTTGGTTGGTTGTGCGATGTGGACTCCGAAACCTGTGTGTTTTGAGATCGGATCTGAGGATCCGTCTGTGTATATGTGACACCAATTTGGCCAATTTTCATGTATGTATGCTAGTGTGGTGGTTTTAGCGATGTTAGGATGGTCTGTTTATTTAGTGTATCGGCTAGTGTTGTGTCTATTTTTGGTATTTTAAGTTTTGGAGTGAAGATATTGGATGATTTATTGTTTTGTTTAAGATTATTTATTTTGTGTTCGTTTAGGTAATTGGTTATTCTTTGGGAAATTGGAGTAAGAAGTGGATGTTTCCGGGCTAGGGCTTGGTTTCTAGGGCTAATATTTTGTTTTATTAAGTTTTCGATTAGTGGGTTTGATTGGGACGCGGCCCAGAAGTTCAGGGTAAGTTGTTCCCTACGTAGTTTAAGTGGCATTTCTCCTGTTAAGGCCTGGAGTGAGGTGGAAGAGGTGCCATGTTGAGTTCGTGTGATTAGTTTTAGGGCCTGATACTGGATTGAGTCTAGTTTTTTAATGAGAGAGTTGTTTAAAGTGTCGTAAATGGCACTGCCATAGTCTAGTTTGGACCTAATTAGTGATATATAGAGTGAGAGGAGGGTGTTTTTAGAGGCCCCCCAGTTGGAGCCGGTTAGGCATCTTAACGTGTTTAGGTCTTTGCTGCATCTGGTTACAAGGTTTTTAATGTGAGCATCCCAGGTGAGATGTTCATCGAAGATTAATCCTAAGAATTTGGTTTGTTTTTGGAATTTGATTGGTTTGTTGTTTAGTTGGAGGTTTAGGGTGGCGGGTTGCATATTTTTGTGTTTAAATACTATTCCTGTGGTTTTTTCTGAGTTTAGGGAGAAGCCCCATTTGTCAGCCCATTTTTGTATTTTATTTAGAGATTTTTGTAGTAAGTTTTGGGTCATTTTAATGCTTTTAGTGCGGATCCAGAGGGCTCCATCATCCACGAATTTTGATGTGTTTACTTTGGGGGATAGTCCCTCGAATAAATCGTTAATCATAATATTGAAGAGTGTTGGGATTAGGATGCTGCCCTGGGGAGTGCCATTTTCTAGGGGACATTGGTCCGATAGCGTTTGGTCTATGCCCACGGTGATTTTGCGGTTTGTTAGGAAACTTTGGATGTAGTTAATTATTTGACCTTTAAGTCCTATTTTTTGTAGTTTTTGTATTAGCCCGTTATGCCAAACCATGTCGAATGCTTTGGAGAAGTCTAGAAAGATGCCTGTAGTATATTGTTTGTTAAGTTGGCCTGTTTTAATGTCCTGCTCTAGTCGGGCGAGGTTATCTAAGGTTGAGCGTCCAGGAGTGAAACCGCTTTGGTCTGGATTTATTATGTTGTTTTGTTCTAAGTAGTGTTGTAACCTGTTTTTGGCCATTGATTCCATTACTTTGCATAAGTTAGAAGTTAGGGAGATTGGTCTGTATGAATTAGCCTGGTCAGCTGGTTTATTGGGTTTGGGGATTGGTATGACCAGGGCTTGTTTCCAAGGTGATGGGACCTGTCCGTTTAGATATATGAGGTTATAGAGTTTCAGAAGAGTTTGGAGTAGTTTGGGTGGTAGTTGTTTAATTATCTGGTATGAAGTAAGGTCTAAGCCTGGGGCTGTGCCCTTTTTCCTATTTTGTAGGACGTGGAGTAGTTCTTCCATTGTGAAATGGAGATTAATTTCTAGGTTATTATCTTTTGGCTCT
This sequence comes from Haliotis cracherodii, assembly GCF_022045235.1. NCBI lineage: Eukaryota > Metazoa > Mollusca > Gastropoda > Lepetellida > Haliotidae > Haliotis > Haliotis cracherodii. The sequence goes on along the minus strand of NW_027266297.1, from coordinate 50,140,648 downwards.
TTGGTAAATTTGCTTTCTGCTTTTAGTTGTTCCTGGAATTTTTGGTTGAAGTTGCTATTGCTACTGACGGCCGAGAAGTGATTTGCTAGGTTATTAGCTTTTTCAGTGGGGTTTGTTGAATTGTTTACGTTGGGAGTTCTTTTATGACGTTTAATGCCCCTAATGGCGTGGATTTTGCGCCAAACTGTTCTGGCGTCTGTATGATGGTTAATTTCTTCGCAAAATTTTTTCCAGTCTCTTGTTTTAGCTGTTTTAACTAAGCTTTGTACTTTGTGATTTAGTTCATGTGCTATCTTTAGGTGTTTGAAGTCACGTTTGGCTTTATTGAATGCGGATTTGCGTTTACGCCTAGTTTGTTCTATCTCCTCGTTCCACCAAGGAACCGAGGGTTTGCCTATGCTGGTTGTTTTGAAAGGAATGGAGTTTTTAGCTGCGTTTATTATATAGTCAGTGAGGTTTTTACAGTAGATTTCGGGGTCGTTACTTTCTAGGTCAGCTAGGTTAGCCTGGTTGCAAATGTCCTGAAATTTGTCCCAGTCGGCTTTGATGTAGTGGAATTTAGGTTCCTGGTTTGGGGCTGGTGATGGGATGTTTACGTCTCCTATAGTTATATTTATGGGGAAGTGGTCACTACCTAGTGGTACCCTGTGTACTTCCCATTGAATACTTTGGGCTAAATCTGGGGTGCATATGGTTAAGTCGATAGCCGACATTTTGTGGTGTATTTTGTCGTATCTAGTAGGTTGGTTGTTATTTAGTAGTATTAGGTCATTTTGTTCTATCCATTCTGAGATGAGTTTTCCGTGTTTATCTATTTTATCTTCTATACCCCAGGTAGGGTGGTGGGCATTAAAGTCTCCTAGGAAGATTGTAGATTTATTGCCTATTTGGAGGAGGGTGTTTAAATCCTCAGGTTTGACCTGTTTTTCTACCCAGTGGTATATATTTATGATATTAATTTTTTGGTTGTTATTTGTTATTTGGATACCGTTTGCTTCTAGGTTCGGTGTGTTTATTTTTAGTTCTTTGTAGCTTAAATCTTCCCTGACGTATATGATTAGGCCGCCTCCGGCTCTACCTGGGTTTGTTTTGGCTCGGTCAGTTCTTATTGAGTTATAGTTTGGTAGGGTGAATTTAGATCTGGTAGAGAATTTAGTTTCCTGTATACAGACTATGTGTGGACCTTTGTCTCGTTTGAATTTAGCTTTTAATTCCTGGCCGTGGGAGGCTAATCCGTTGGCGTTCCACTGAAATATATTTAGTCCTTCCATTTTGGGGGATGAGAGGTTATTAGTTTGTTTTGAGTTTTAGGTTTTGTTTAATTGGTAGCTTCCCTAAGTTGGGAGAGAAATAACTCAAAGGAGAGAGTTGTGAGTTTTAGTTTTTGTGCTACTGAGTGAAAAGCTTTAGTACTAGCATTTGGTGAGTTTTGCTTATGCATGTAGGCTAGGAGTAGTGTGAGGTTATTAAGAGTTTTAGTGCTGGTTAATTGAGGATTTTTGCGCCTGAAGTTTTTGTTGGTTTTAGGGGCTGAGAAAGTGATTTCATTTATTTCCTCGGTGGAAGAAAACTCGTCTTCGTCGGTTAGGTTGGTTTTTATTGTTTGAGTTTTCATTGGGGAGGCCTGTGGAGGTGTTTGTGGTGTGGGGTGTTGAGTTTGTGCTTGCGTGTTGGGTGTAGCTGTGGTTTCCTCAGTGTTTGAGGTTTTTTGTTGTGGTTGCTTGTGGGGAAGTGTTGTTGCCTTGTGGGCTGTAGAGTGTCTGGCTGAGGGTCGTTGTGTGTCTGTGGTTTTGCTGTTTGCTTTGCATGCGGGTGTTGATGTTATGGGGGAGTTGGTAGGTGGCTGTGTGAGGTGATGTGTGGAAGTGGTGGGTGCGGTTTCTATGTGGTTGCCCCAGATTGAATCCGAGAGTTTGTGTGTGGTGTTTGAGTGTGGTGTGGGGAGGAGAGGTTTGGATGTAGGTGGTGCATATTTTCTTGTTTGGATTTTGGCCGAATCTATGTTTATGTGTTTGTTGGCCTGTTGTGTTAGGGCATGTCTGTGCGGACACTGGTTTGAGAGTGATATATACAGAGTGTGGTTGACAAGTATATATACAAGTAGGAGGCAGTGTTTATGCAGTAGAGTAAATATTGTTATACTGGAGTAGAGAAGCCTGTTATGTACACACAAGGGTAGTGATGACAATCGTCGGTGAAGTCAGTGACCGAAACAAAGGATCAAGCCAGTAATATAAACAACGGGATTATGGCTGATTGGGGCCTTGGATGAGTTGATGGTACGCCGGGGGGTATGAAAATTAAAATCAAGTATGGCCGCAAGGCTCTCACTCTAGAAGCAATACTAAACCCACAAAATAAACTAGAAAACTTCAAGGCCTTAGGCGTATTCTTAATCAAAACGGAACTAATAAAACGCATCTAAAAACACAATAACCTACCAAATCAAAATCACATAAACAAACAAACATCCACCATACCCAGCTCCCTTAGTTCTCCTCCCCAACCCCATCGGCATCTATTCCAAATCTCAAAATTCCCAAATTCTATATAAGCAACCCCTAAACCCCCCTCTTGGGTTGCACAGACCACTTTCGCCCCTTTCAGAAACACATTAAATGGCCTGGCCGGGCCCGTGTGCGAAATACGCATCAGTCGGAAAGCGCACGTTAAATCTCCAAAGTAAGTAAGTAAGTATATATGGCTGCAACTAATAACTATCCCATCAAATATATCAATGTTTGATGTGTTATGTACGGAGACAAATCTCAGAAAGTTTGGTAGCATTTCATGTGGTGGATTCAGCGTTGTATGCTTTTGAAGACCTGTGTACCCAAAACACACTGTGAAAACCCTGAATCCAAAATGGCTGCCAAACCACGTGGCCAATGGCCAAAGTTAAAGAACAAAAGATGTCAAGCAACTAAAGCTGCAGGCACATGTAGTGTGAAAGTATTCGGAGTAGCGGTTTCAGAGCAACGGGTAAAATACATCTAACGCCAATGGTTTTACTCCACTTTTAGCAATATTCCAGCAATATGACGGCAGGGGACACCAGAAATGGGCTTCACACTCATGTCGGGAATCGAACCCGGGTCTTCGGCGTGACGAGCCAACGCTTTAACCACTAGGCTACCCGACCGCCCCTCATACCAATAAATCATTTAGTTCCAGTCAATTTGAATCCACTTTATAAATGCATTGCAGATGAATATGCTATAGTGTAATTTATTACTTCATATGTCATTAGACCGCCTCCATGGTCTAGTGGTAGAGCCTCCGCCCGGAGAGCGGAAGGTCCGGAGTTCGATCCTCGACCGCGTCATACCAAAAGACGTTAAAAATTGGTACTTGTTGTTACCCTGTCTGGCGCTCGGCATTAAGGGGCTAAAACAAGGACTGGTCGGCTCGGAGTCAGTATACTGTGTCTGAGTGGGGTGTTCATGTTAAACTGCGGCATGGTATCTCAGTGAGCTAGCACTATATATCGGCATCAGTCCGGACTAGTACAAGCAGCCCCGCACACGTACATGCACGTCGCCATATAAGTGCAATAATCTTGGACGTGACGTTAAACCCCATTTCACCTCACCTCATATGCCATTAGTCCGTTTTGACAAAATTGGCGGGAGCCAGAGCTTTCTTGGTTGTTCTCTACCCATTCCAGTCCTTGCTCATATTCGAATCCTCAAATGGATTCTTTACACCAATGCCGTCAAATAAAGACGCCGCTACGTAATTGACGTGTACAAGGGTGTCCCAGGGCACAGAGCCCTAATAATAAATCGAAAGATTACAATAGGACACTATGATTACAATAAATATCTAGACGATCCCACTCTACATATACACACAAAATTTGGTCGAAATCGGACTAGTAGTTTCCGAGTTACAAGTGTTCAAATGTCTGCTATTCAGAGGTCTGCTGTACGGCAGCTTGGGGCAGGGTGACAGGGGGTCAAATAGTCCGGAAGCATAGCTCCCTTGTCCATTGAGCTACAGTCAAACGAATTTGTGTTCTGACTTCGCCAGGACCCTGGGTTTCTGTCGCATTGCTTAGATAAAGTGCTGAATCTGTTTCCGGCCTCGTCCAAGTTCGAATCCCCAATTGGTTTGGTTGTACCTATGCCGTCAAAAGTAAGGAAACGCTTGCAAGAAACCGCCTCTACGATCCCACTCTACATACACACACAAAATTTGGTCAAAATCGGACCAGTAGTTTCCGAGTTACAAGTGTTTAAAGGTCTGCTATTCAGAGGTCTGTTGTACGGCAGCTTGTGGCAGGGTGACAGGCCGGGTGACAGGCCTGGTGGCAGGGGGTCAAATAGTCCGGAAGCGTAGCTCCCTTGTCCATTGAGCTACAGTCAAACGAATTAGTGTTCTGACTTCGCCATTAAATGAGAATCAACATCATTAAAAAAGTTATTGACTGTTTTGACAGGACATGCCTGACTGTGATTCTTTCATCACAAGGGATACAAAATGGAGGATCCTTACCTTTTAATGAGTCTGCTGTGGCCATTACAACATCATCACATAATGACATCTTCAAATCTGGACTGACAGCCCAAGTTCGTGTAACTAATATTCGGTATAATTTCATGTTATTTATTGAAACCTACCTGGGTGTCCCACTTCTTTTGCATCAGATCACGGATTAAGATCTAATTATAGGTTTATAAACAGTGTATGGGATAAGAAGTATTGGAGAAAACACTCTTACGAGGTTTTGGTAGACAGAGCATGCCCTCGGGAGAGGGAAACACCAAGGGGTGAAGCCCCCGCGGTTCTTCCCGACCCCCAGGGCATGCTCTGTCTACCAAAACCGAGGGAAAGTGTTTTTCCATAGTTATAAACCGTCTTAATTGATTAAATGTTATAACGAGCATCTATAAATGAGGCGCTTCATTATAACGCTTCCTTGAAGATGTGATATCATAACTTGCACGTGAAATTCGCTGACTTGCCAGGCGTCCAAGAGCACTTGGATGTGTCAACAACAAAACACAACTAAAATACTTACTTTTAAAAGAAAGTGAAATCTTCGGTTTCTAAATGTTTTTGTTGCAATATTCCACTTCTTTTAAACTTTTCAAAATGAAAAATTTGCAAATTTTAAAGGTGTTTTTGGCTTTACAAGATTTTCAACTTTAAACAATCCAACTGTTACATAGAGGTAGTTGTGACGTAACGGCTAGCAGTTACTGCACATGCAAATTGTGCAGCATTGATAAGCACTTGTTTAAAAGCCTGTGTTTTGAAACCTCGCTGTCCTTTCACCAGAGACTCTGAAGTGATGTCGCTTTTAAATGTCCACAAGGAACCGTACACCTGACATACAATTTTAATTGAATTAAAATTTTGAATTGCTACTTGTCATTTTTTCAGTTACTTGGTTTAACCTGGGATTTGAGGTTTTACATTCAAAGTAAAACCTGCCAAACGAAAATAAAAACATCATAATAGGTTTTACTTTGAAAGTTAAAACTCACAATAGGTTTTAATGCCTATAGAAAGAACTCTGTTACTTAATAGAGATCCCAATGAATAGGTTTATAAGTGGAGACACAGATTTGTTGAGTGCTGCTTTTGCAGCAGCATCAGCCATTGTGTTACCAATGATACCAACATGGCTTGGTAACCAAGATAAGACGATGTCATATTGGCCAATAGCAAGATCATTAATTCAAGAATTTGGATTAAAAGTGGAAGTTTGCAAGACATATATTTAATCGCCTGAAGGCACAAAAGAGAATCTGAAAAAATAATGAATTGTTTATGTTTAAATTGGTTACTGCTATATTTTAGTGTTGTAAAAATGACGTTTGCTTCTGCTGTGAATATGGAACTGTTATCAGGTATTCGTGAAGATATTGTTTTGGATCCAATGACAGTGGCATTAGCAACTGCATCACCATCCTTAGAATATAGATTCATGAGTGACATAAATGTTTCTTAATTGATTGTATTTTATCTTATTTCTTTAGTTTTCTTAATGTTAGGTCTACCTCTGACTTTAGATTTTATTCTGATTCCGAATGGTTGAGCGAGTGTTGATTTCTTATTGTTCGTAGAGAGGACTGAATATGCATTCAAAAGCTGGATTTGACTGATATAATTTAGTGATGCATTGTAAAAATAAATTTAGACAGCATTGTTTAAGAGAAAGCTCATCCGCCTCTACATAGAGACTGTGACATTCTTCAGTGACATTTGGGACATGGTTGACTCTTGTTAGACAGCTGATAGTGTCGTCTGCTAAATCTGTGCTGACTGGTTCATAGCAAGGCACAGTTTGGGTAGGAAAAAGATACCCATTACAATATCCAGCCTCATCTTGCAGGCTGCAGGTTTTGGGAAGAACTAAATCTGAATGGGAAGGTGTTCCATTTGGTTGCAACTAAACAATGGAAGGTTCTTTGTCCACAAGTGTGGGTTTTGATGTTTTGGACAGAAAGAATCTTTCTTTGTCTTGTGATATGAGTTCATGTGATTGAGTGTAGGGGGCAGTAACACTGTGAGACTGGTGACAAGCAAGTATAAACTTCAATTCTTGCAGGTACTGGTCTCCAATGTAGAGTTTTGAAAACATGGGTTGTCCTTGTTCTCGCAGTATGCCAGCCTGGAGGTTATGAGAGCCTCTTGTCTAGGATAGCCTTATAACTTTACGATGTTCTGAAGGTGGAAGGTAGAAATGAGTTTTTGTTTTTCATATATTTGGGATTCTTGATATGACATTTTCAGCTGGTTGTCAAGCATCACCGCAAGATTCTTGACTTTTGATACTGATTGTACTGATCTCCCCCAGTCACTATTGTAGTTGGCATTTCCAAAGGTTTTGTGAGCGTCACAGAGAATAAACTTTGTCTTGTTATTGTTTTACTTCAGTAAGACATCATCCATTTTTATCACTGCAGCAGTTTTCCATTTTCTTCAGACATGATGGTAGCTCTTCCAACATAGTAGCCTGCAACCTCGGGGTATCGCGGTACTTGTCATGTACGCTAAACGGAACCAAATGCACTCACTAACCTTTATGTTTATTCGTGTTCTCTGTATCAGATATCATTCATGTTATCAAACAATGCAAATTTTACTGATAAAAGTTCATTATTTACATCAGTAGCTCCGAGTAAAAGCCGGGCCTCGCGCTCTGTTTGACAAGGGAGAGAACTCCATCGTATCGCGGTACAGAGAAAAGTTGTGTATGGAGGTCCGAATTGGACAAAAAGAGGACATAATTCTACCAACCACTTGATATGATCATGCCAGACATCAGTGATTTGTCCAGACAAGTGCAAAGACAGCACAAGTAAAATTCTAAATGTGTTATCAGCAATAGGTATTCAATGCATATTTACCGAAAAGTAAGAGAAAAATATTTTTATAAGTCAACATCAAAATATCAGAAATGATATTTTAAGATTGTTTAAAAAAAAGTGGATGACAATAATTTGTCACAAAATGGAAAATTGTTAAAAGTCAACAATAAATATATAAAAAGCACTCCTAGTATGCCCAAAGTATGTATTTATCTTTTGGTTAATAGTGAAGAACGTATTCCTAAGTTTGGCATTATGGCCCTTATGATCTCCCAATAGATTCTGGGCACAGAGCGGGAAAAAATGTGCGGACTACGTAACTTCCGTTACCTCAATAGTCGCCATGAATATGCAGATGGTCTAGTTCAGGTTGATAGAGAAAGTTTACTTGGGGAACTGCGGGTTATATAGTTGGCCATTGATAGATGGGGGTAAGGCAATATCACAACAGATGCCAGAAATATGTATCAACTGATTAATAACTCCTTACTTACAGCAGACGGAACATTCCGAGGAAATTGAAATTGTTTACGAAGTGAGCACTTCGTGGTTACTGATTTGCATTAAAAGACAGCCGCTAAGAGGCGTGTCCCGCGTGAACTACCGGAAATCACAAATGCCGCGATACGATGAATGCCGCGGTACCATGGGGTCCGAGTATACATAGAGCTGGTTGTCATCAGCATATTGATGCCGATTCTTGCAATGGTTCTTTGCTATCCCACTTAATTCTTACGTATAGAGGAGTTTTCCCCTAAACAAATGTGGTGTTGTGACCTGGTTGGGCTATAACAAACCTCCTGCTTAATTCCAAAATTTGTGATCTAAAAGTATATCAGACCAACCAGGTCCATATGGATGGTAACTGGCATCTCACCCAGAACCCCCATATAATATTCCTCTTGACTCATTAGTGTATTATCAATTATGAACATTGAAAAGGTCTTGTCATCATTATTTATTGACATATGTAATCCCTTACTTAATAACATCTGCAACAACAATCAACCTGACTTGTAACCTGTAACTTTGTCATTGGAGAGTTCTTATGTGCTGAAATGAAAGGTCAGCACCAGACATTTTGAAGCATCTTGTGGCGGTGACCAGCTGGGCCACGTTTTGTGGGGCAACATCACGCAAGCAGAGGCTGGCAAAGACTGTGTCTGAACGCCAGAAGCAGCCTTCCATCATGGCACGGATGGAGCAGTTGATGTGAACCGCCATGGTAGAGGCGACCGCCTGGATCTCATGTGGGTTGTTGGCTCTCAAGAGGATCCAGTCCTGCAGCCTCATAGGCTTGGAGAATGATGGCACGAAGCCATAGGGCGATCGTGTTGCAGCCCTGAATGGGGGCTGAATGGGGGCGACCAGGAATGGCAGCTGTTTCCACAGATGTCCGACCACACTTGAACTGGCAATGCCAGTGTTTAACAACGTCATATGATGGGGCATCTTCCCCATAAGTTGCTTTAATTTCATCGAAAGTTTCTTTTGGTGTGCGACCTTTCAAATATAAAAACCTAATCACTGCTCAGTATTCTACTGGCTACATTGTCACACCCTACTCGATCATAGCACCTGTAAAAGAGGTAAGATTAATAGTTCGGTGCTGCAAATTCAGACATAACCCATAGATACATGTATCATTACACAATGTGAAATTTCAACCAAATATGATAACCCTAAGTGGTTTAGGGGAAATCTTTAATGAACACCCCTCATATACCTCTACTACAGAGGGAATTTCTTATGCAAAAACGCTCATGCGATTCAACGATCATCATGACTCATATTAAAAGAAACATCAATATTAATTAATAATGAATAAAATTTACTATAGCCCACGAGGATATTGGAAAGGTATAGGAGCAATACAAAAATTAGCCACTGCGGTGTGGCAAATATACTTACCAGCACCGCATTATATACCGAGGAAGAAGTTTGATATTTTTACAGCGAATGAAGTTCATCATGCTGACCTCATGCTGACCTCTTGTTTCTTCCCCATGATAAGGTAAGACGCAAAACCTATAACTTTAACCATAGTGGATGTAGCTAGTCGATACAAAGAGACTGAGCCATTAAACTTGAAAGATTCAACAGAAGTAGCTAATGCACTGAGCCGCATATATAAACGCGGACCACTAAAATGGCCTACGCTATTTCAAGTAGATCCTGGTTGCGAGTTTATGGGATCAGTAACTAAACTGAATTGAATTTTTTTAACGATTTTATATTTTCTTTGTATTTTATGAAATAACAACAGTAGATGGCACTGCATTTGAAACAAATTGTACAGAACATTTTGTTGGGAGTAATCCAATCTGAATGCTAATGCCATAAGAATGTAGCTCACCCACAAAAGCCTTATACAAGGAAACTAACTATAGTTATAGTCAGATATTGAGATATTCTCTGGAAACTGGAGGAGGAGTAGATTTCATGAAGCTCCGAAAACAGGGGCAGTAACTCTGTCAAAATCAGTCGAAATGAAACAGGACTGCAGTATGTGTATCATCAACATGTCGACATCTTGTGTGTAGAGTGTCATGGATATTCTCCGGAAACTGTAGGAGGAGCTGATTTCACAAGCTTAGTACCCTCTCTCACATTTAGGCAAATGAAACACCGTAAAACAGGGGCAGTAACTCTGTCAAAATTAGTCGAAATGAAACAGGTCTACGATATGCGTATCCTCAACATGTCGACATCTTGTGTGTAGAGTGTCAGGGATAATCTATAAAAGCTGGAGGAGAAGTTGATTTCACAAGCTTAGTACCTCTCTCACAATTAGGCAAATGAAGCTCCGTAAAACAGGGGCAGTAACTCTGTCAAAATTAGTCGAAATGAAATAGGACTGCGATATGCGTATCCTCAATATGTCAACATCTTGTGTGTAGAGTGTCAGGGATAATTTATAAAAGCTGGAGGAGAAGTTGATTTCACAAGCTTAGTACCTCTGTCATGGTGACTGATTTACGACACCCATTGTCTGAAGAACATTTGATTGCAAAGGCTCATTACCCTGGAGCCATGACATCTATATGCCTTGAAACACTCAATTGCTGTTATTTATAAGATGCTAATCCTAATTGTTAATCCCCATCTTTGTGTACATCGACTGTCTGCCATCCTGCTGATGAATTACTGTTTATATTTATATTTATTACTTACTAAATGTCGGGTGACCTCGGCTATATAAGCCTTGGTCCAGAAAAAAAGGAGGGAGAAAAGAGGAAAAAAGAAAGGTCTTACCCTTAGCCTAGCTAGGGTTAGGCTGGGTGCTCCGGGGCACCTAGACAACAACCACTACCACTATGTGCTGACCAGGCACATAGTGTCTTTTGTATGTATATATCAACATGTATAAAGTAGAAGAACTGTATATACCGCAAGCCATCGTCTCCAAGTTGTCACTTCCTACAGGAACCATACGTCGGCCCCTTGCATATACGAGTATGCAAATTATTCATTAATCAACGTCAACACCGCCACGCGTTGTTTCCTCTCTCACAATTAGGCAAATGAAACTCCGTAAAACGTGGGCAGTAACTCTGTCAAAATTAGTTGAAATGAAACAGGACTGCGATATGCGTATCATCAACATGTCGACATCTTGTGTGTAGAGTGTCAGGGATATTCTCTGGAAACTGTAGGAGGAGTTGATTTCACAAACTTAGTACCCTCTCTCACAATTAGGCAAATGAAGCTCTGTAAAACAGGGGCAGTAACTCTGTCAAAGTTAGTCGAAATGAAACGGGACTGCTATATGCGTATCATCAACATGTCAACAATCTATGTGTAGAGTGTCAGGGATATTCTCTAAAAGCTGGAGGAGGAGTTGATTTCACAAGCTTTGTACTTTCTGTGGGACGGACGGACGGACGGAGTGCGCCACGACATAATCCCCCCCTTCGGACATTCTGGCCCAGCGGGGGATAACAAAGCACAATGTCGAAATCAGGCATGGTGAAAAAGAGGCCCACCGTAGTCAAGCTATCATTGAAAGATTAACCGGACATTAGCGGAACGTTTGTTTGGCTATCAGTATGGGATTGAAATGAAATCGGAACCATTAAGATCAACCGAATGTGTGACACGATTATCAGCTGTATCAGCGCTGAACAATGAAGTAACGAGATTAATCGGGAAGAAACCACCCGATGCGATTAAAATGAAATCTGTGACTGTGCACCGCGGAGAGGCAAAGAACAAAAACTTCTGGATAGAGTAAGAGTAAGATATTTATACCAGCCCAGTGAACTCAAAGGAGGCCTATGTCGCACAACCGATTCGATTTGGTCTCCTTAGATATATAACATTAGTCTGTTGGTTATGAAAGATGGAGAGCCTATTCTTTATTATCTTAAAGATGGACCGGGTAGGGCATTTGTACGAGAAGAGTTGCTCATAGTTCCCAACGATACAGTATTACTGCCATAACCATAAGCATAGGTAGTTATACCATCCTTATCAATCCATCTCTTTGTATCTAAGGGGGATAATGATGTCTTGTTCATTCTTAATCCATAAATCCTATGATTGTAACTTCTTAAAGAGTTCATCTCGTGTTTTAATGTTCTACTGTTGAAAAATGCTTCTTTATACTGTTCCTGTTTGATATGCTTTTTTACCACATACTTCTTAACACCCTTAGTTTTTCTTATCTCTCCATTATCAGACTTCTTTATAGAATACATCTTAGGTCTTAATCCAACATACTCCGCTATAGGAGTCCCAGCACATTCATCCTTCATCTTACCTAACACCTTTTTATTTACTACGCTGTGCAGTGGATTACCTTTTGGGTAATCGCTCATGTTGTACATATCTATTTTTTCTGCCATATCTTTATACACATCCTCGGTTTGTATTTCCATCAACAAAGAATCTGTGTCGGTATATAAATCCTCGCATCTATCACTGTATTGCTTCTTAAGTTCGTTGTAATAAAAGTCATACATTAAGTGTTTTGACAAGTCAAGAATACTCATACCAACGTACACCGGTCTGTTGAATTTTATATTACTCTTCTGCATATGTAGTGTGGCTAAGTCGTTATTAGATATCTTGCTTCTGTTAAAAGCCGGACTGGCAATAAGTTTCCTGAGTCTTTCTTCCTCATCAGACCTGACTAATTTAACATCAATACGCTTCCTTAGATTCTCCATAGCTTTACCAAATACTGAGTTATTCATGAGCTTATGTAGATTCTTTTCAAAATCGCTGGTAGCTATCTTTCTTAAATCTGTGTTCAGCTCCATATATGGCTCCATCCAAGGGCTTTGATCAATCTTACCTAATGATAGATATAACTGGAGATTTCTGTAGTGAACTATATATTTTGTCTTATCCATCAAATTTGGTACGAGTATTTCTATGTGAGCTAACCTAGTATTACCCATCAAGAAGTGTTGATATTCCAACATCCAATCTTTATTAACCATTAATCTTTCAGGAGCTAGTGGATAACTGTTATGATCTTTATGTAACGAATTTGGATATTCCAAGTCAACTTCTATTTTTTTCCCTTTATCGGAATCTGAAGAGATATCATTCACTTCAGTATCATTCACATCGACCCACTCAAAACAACTCTTGGGTAAAGGTTGACTCATAGCCCATCCGTACAAATTGTTGGCGTCGAGATATAATATGTCGGGTTTACTCGGATCATATCCTTCCACTAATTTATTATTAGCCTTAGAATACCTTTTCGCTACCATCGATATACCACCTCTTAATCCTTTCTCAATAAACAAGTGCATATCGTAATCTGTGAGTAATTTTAGTTCTACATCGGTCTTCTTCAACAATGCTTCCCACGATAGTCCAGGACTGGAATAGTACCCGGGACCATGTCTTTCTAAATATCTCGAATATATCGGCGAGTATCAGTACATCGTTTTTTAAGTACAGATCGTGATAATCGCCTAAATTCTTACAACCTAATTTATCCCAGACCGTCAGAGCGTGTTCATAATCGGCATCGGTTATTTTAGATTCTGTCAAGTTACTACAGAATGAGAGCAATTTGGTTTCGTCGAATCTAGACCAATCATCCATATATTCATAAGGATATACACCTTTTCTCAACAACAAATGACTTGTTAACCGATTTGTATATTGATTTGTTATTGCAAAGTCATTGGGATTGTTCGCATTAGCTAAATTGTACAGGGAAGATATCCTCTAAGGTTATGAAACACAACGGGGATGGGTATTGTTTGAGAATTCATTTTTAGTTTCAAGTTACACTCATTATGCGCGGCTCCCCGATAATTACCAGTATCGTGGCAATGATCTCTCACGGAATCCCCATTCAGGGGTTTAATACAAACATGACAACTCGCTGCCTTCTTATAGACCCTCCAATCATCCCCCGTCATACACATGGGTTTCTTACACAATAAATTTTCCCTGATTGTTCTCTCTTCGTTTTGTAGATATTCTAGGAACCTTCCCGCTGCATCGGGACTTCCGTAAATCACGGGCGGGTTTGTTTTCCCATCATACCTCACAACTATATATCCAAACCCACAAGGAATATGTTCTTGAGTTTTGTACGTAAAATTACTATCAGTATCGTGTTCCGTATTTTCTTTAGGTTTGATAAGTGCTTCGAAGTCGGCGTAAATTACATATGGTACTGGCATTTGATTACAATAATGTTCAAATTTTAATATATTTTTCCCCTCTTTAGGCATATCAATCCTGATAGCATTCTGTCCAACACCTCTGCAGTCTTCTTTATGCGCTTCTAATTTTGTCTGCTGTATCCCTGCAGGCATCTTTCGCAGAAATATTTCTTTCCTGCATGTTTTGTTTGATCGCATGATAGCCTGCTTAAACACTTTATCCACGTATAATGATATTTACCATCTTTTTCGATCAGAATTGAATTGATTCTGGGAATATGTTCTGGGGCGGAGCTTATCCTGTGTACAACAATTCCTTTAGAAGAATGTCCGAAAACATTTATAGCTAAATTATTTTGCTTTTCCACCTTATCAATTTGTGAGATTGGTGTAGGTTCGTCTATCCCATCAAAAGTTGAGTCCGTCGTTTGGGAATAGCTAGAAGGCCTATCCGGACGTTTGTCTACGGGGAACAATGCAGATCTTATCATCATTCTTAAACAGCCATTGCCTTTATTTTTTACATTAATTATGGCTTTTTTCTTTTTATAATACGGCGGTAAATCTATATAAGATCCACCTTTGAAAGGCATATAATTTGCTATATCTAAATATAAACTATCGATTTTATCCACACCCCAACCAGAACCTCTATTAGTCCAGCGTTCTTAAGTTTCTTGTATCCTCTGAATTGATGTATGTAATGATGAGCTTATAGTATCGGATTCAGTTATAAATTCTTGATTGCTCCGGAATTAAGGTTCGGTATATTCAGTGACATCATCTGCGTTACTTTTATTCAATGACATTTTAACCGTCAGCTGGTATTTTATACTATTTAAATCATCTAACTCCTCGTTAATTTTGCTCGATACGATGGGCTTAACATCATTAATATCCATGTTGGAATTAATATCCATCTTCCAACCTCTTAGATATTTACCAACGCCGGCTGTGGGTACAAATTTTAACTCATTATTATCAACAACAGTGGGTTTATCAACATCGCCAACTGATTTATTATTATTTAGTAAAGCGATCAGTTCAGCTTTTCTCATTCGAGAATAACCTCTCAGCCCACTTTTTTTCGCTTGAGATTTGAGTTCTCTTACAGTCTGGGATTTGTTTTATTTCAAACCGAGTAAATCAATTAATTCAGCTTTTCTCATTCGAGAATATCCATGTAGACCACGTTGTTTTGCCAAAGCCTTCAACTCTCTGACAAAAACCATTGTGATTTAATGGTATATGCAAAATGAGTCAAATCTCTAAATAGTTGTTTTACATATATTTAAATACGTATTCTACCCAACCTATTCCTCTCGTTGATGTAATCTCTCTTCCTAGCGTAAATAATCTGGTTCCTGACCCTATCAGCACCATGTTTCTTACATAAACAATAACGACCTTTGACCCCTATCCCACATTCAGAACAAACGTAATTTATATTTCCCTGTCTGCTGTAATAAGAGTGGATCCCACAGTAAACGCCCACACCCGCCTTGTGTGTCAGTAGTTACAAATTAAATAGCTAGGATAGGGTTAGGGTTTGAAAAATTCATTAAAAAAATGGAAAATTGATAAAAACAATATTTTTCTTTTGACTGCACCCCTTCTTATGACACATATTATATGTACTAAGTTTAAGATGAATCCACTGAATAGTTTAAGAGAAATCGTGCTGACAAAGTTTTCTGACGGACGTTAGGGTTTGAAAAATTCATCCCAAAGTGGAAAATTAATAAAAACAATATTTTTCTTTTGACTGCACCCCTTCATATGACACAGATTATATGTACTGAGTTTGACATGAATCCCCTGAATAGTTTAAGAGAAATCGTGCGGACAAAGTTTTCGGACGGACGGACAGACGGAACCTTGGTATAAACTATATACCACCAACATTTTGTCGGGGGTATAATAAAATCTAATCTCAACATCCTCTGTCTGGTCCATTGTGACTGGGCTGCTTCGAGTTGTTCTAATGCTTTATTATGTCGTTTACGCTCCTCTTCAACTTCTTTAGCATTTTGTGGCGGTCGGGTAGACTAGTGGTTAAAGTGTACACGCAAAAATAACTCTCTTTCTTTTTTAAACAAAGCGCAATTTTAGAATTAGTTAGTATCTGTGTTTGAAAAAAAACACTCATTTTTTTCACAGTGAAAGTAGGAAGCTCACAATAATGTGGAAATAATATGCCGTTATGAGGCCTTCGTTTTTCGAGCTAAACAGGCCTATGTTATCCCCCTTAAATTATGACGTAATTGGTGCCAATTCAACTGGGTCCCTGTCTATTCTCAACGCAAAAGATATCAAGTACCAGTTTGCGGTAAAACAACATGGCCTATGACACACTCCGGCGCAGTGGTGACTCAGCATAACACTATGCTGGCTGGCATCTGAGACGCTAGAATCACACACCTGTACCCACACCACGTGAAGCGGCACTAACAAAGCATGATGACGTCATAATGTTTATCAATTGGCACCAATGATGTCATATTGCAAGGGGCATAAGCCATGGTGTTTTTGTTATGGAAATAGAACACTTGGTAAATATGAAAAATATAAATCGTTTTAATGCAAAAAATATGTTAATTAATTGTTATATTTTTATATTTTTGTCTATGACACTTCTAGGTTAACACTTTTAATGTGGAAAAAGTACAAGAAAAATAGGTTCATTTCCGTGTGAACTTGCCCTTTAAAGCTTTCGCTCGTCACGCTGAAGACCCGGGTTCGATTCCCGACATGGGTACAATGTGTGAAGCCCATTTCAGGCGTCCCCCGCCGTGATGTTGCTGGAATATTGCTAAAAGCGGCGTAAAACCATACTCACTCACTCACTCTTTAGCATTTGATTCCCTCAGAGTAGAAAATAAATAATTACGCCCCGAAAAAGCTAGAGCATTAACAATAGCTCCACCGACCATCATCGCAATTGTTGCCATATTCAAATGTTCAATAATGTAAAATATTCAAATTTGTAATTACTTCATTATGTCTTCTGGGATAAGTCCTTCTTTGATGAGCATATCTTTTGTTGCCATTGCCAATCCAAGAACCATCATATCGATATCATGACCATTAAAATCTAGCTTGGGTGGTGTGGCTTTAGTAATAATTTTAGCCATACAAGCATAGCAAATGGCCAAGCCGCTGACCACCGCTGAATGATACGTTGCGTTTACCAGCATTTTACCGTCTGTAACTGGAGTAGTCATGCTTTTATAACATTATATGGGGGCTTACCTCTAATTGAACTTGTTGTTGTGTAATCGAGGTGACGTTTTCTCTTCTCCAGTCTTATAAAACAACCATACCACCGCTATAGCAACAACTCCTAGTGCATAGGGAGCCCAAGTTTTAATCGGATGACTATATTCAATATTTGAATTATGCATTAGTTTCGCCTTCCTCGCTAGCCCACCCTTCCTACCAGCTGCGATTTTCAAAGGATTCTTTGTCACTCTGGCTTGTTATTTTGCAATTGCTGGTATTTCCTCATTCACTTGTTGTGATTGTGTTTCCACAATTTGTGATACAATCAGGGTTATTTCCTCGTTCACTTGTTGTGATTGTGTTTCCACAATCTGTTGTGATTGTGCAATTGCTGGTATTTCCTTGTTCACTTGATGTGATTGTGTCTCCACAATCTGTGGTGTCACTTGAGTCTCAATTATTAGTAAGTCGGCACTTATGTTTAAATTGACAATACCTAGCCGTTATTAAAGCGGTGGTTACTGGAGCCAAGAACATTCCGTATCTATGATAAAACTCACAGCTCACTGCGCTTATAGTGTGTTCGATGAATGGGTCTTTCTCGAGAGATTCGAAAATATGGGCGATGTTCTGCCGGGATAGGAAGAAACGTACTAGCTACGATTGTGTATAGTTGTAACATAGCCGAACCTATTGTTACAGTCATGGTAGCTCCCAGTCTAGACTCGTAAAACGCGTACAGTTTTTTAATTTCTTCATCGGTCATGTTATCAATTTTTTCGATGGTATAATTTTCCCCAAAATATTGGGAACATTTTCCACCGGCTACCAAAGCAGTGAGTCTTTCTCTATGTTTATCTAAAGATTTATCTGTATGTTCTTCTGCATGTTGATCTGGTTCTTTGAGCAATTTTGCGATTTTCGTTTACACTATTTTGACTTGCAACACAAAGTAAATATTTCACCTGAGCATTGCTTTTTTTTATAGTGTGTATATTTTTTTACTGTCAAAATGTGTAACATATTTATTAAACGTATAAATATTCAGTTATTTTACAAAGTGACTGAAAAACATTTCCATCTGTATTATTATGATAACAAAATCCAAACATTTTGATGTTTAATGTCATCACCAAGAGACTGCAAATATTACGTTGAAAAGTGTATTTCTATGTTGTTTGGCTCCTAATCCTACATAATAATCTGTTGTGATGTTTGTAGGCCCTTTTGATCGTCTCAATCAATCTGGACAGATTTTTTAGTCAAAATGAAATATTTACACATTTTATAAATTGCCTGAGAGAATCACATTTTACAAATTGACCGTAATATATACACGCTTACAAAGGCAAAGACCGGTGAAAACAACGTCTATCGCGCATTGAAGAATTTCCAACCAAGACGTAGAGAAACAAGAACGAATCGGTTCAAATGAAGGAAAACAAAATGCAAATACCATAATTACAACCTACCAAATTTATGTGTATAAATTTTAGGCAGCTTCCAAGTTCGAGGAATGTATCCGTGAATATCCACACAAAGGAACAATATCCAACTCGTCTGAAGTTATACAAAGAAACTTATTCGATGTCACGTGTCTCTGTAACAATCAAATATTCTAAAAGATATATATCGTTTCGGGATATTATAACCCGTGTTCGTTTCTCAACTGATCACTTGGATTGTTTCAGGTGTTTCACATAGGTGTCAAGCCTCAAGGGTCGGCTGAGAAAGCCCACGTGACAACTATTTTCATAACGTCCACGGTTCCTAAAAAATCCATTGAGTGATAGATAACAATGATCAATCAATCAACGTATTATCAGTTAACCCTTTGAACAAGGTATGTTGTTTTTACATCTGCACTTCACCCCATGATATGAGTGTATTCCCTTTGTTTTAGTAAACCTAGACATGTAAACACTCACTTTTGACATATCCACTGTGCAAGATAACAGTGATTAATCAATCAACATATTTTCTGTTAATCCTTTGATGACTAGGAACGATCCGTTGATTTACAAAAAAAAGTAAATCAACTGATCATTCCTCTCTTGCTGGGCTGCCACGTGCATATTACATAACACACATTTCACCTCACTTCAAACCTGGATTTAGATTGAATAATTACCCCAGACACAATAAATGCCAAATGGGAACCTTTGTCAGATAATCTATATGGTGCTACCATTAATTGTACCTATAATAAATTCATTAACTGAGCATCAAGTGAATGACGACAAATACACAAGTGTATGTTTATATGAGAAAACGTGGATGACAACAAGGGAGTAGAAATCGTATTATTGACGCAATCCGAAATCCGAAAAGTCTTTCACTGCATGAATACTTTTTTAGTATTAAACTATAACCATCTGGGGTATTTCCAAATGACGACATCCGATGAGCTCCGCCGTTCTTTTTGTCTGTTTGTTTAGGCTGAAGAAATTAATTAACATGCGCCCTTTGTCGAAATCTTTATAGATCACAGTTAACCAATCAGTGTTTATGCAAAAATGCGTAATACAAATATTGCCTCCAGCCTCCAGTCTCTGGTCAAGCTTAGTTGCGTTGCGTATCATCCAGGTACTCACTGGGGAAAAAACAATAACAAAGGCAACAACCAGTCCGGGGAATTGCGTTAGATCAGTGCCCCTTTAACTGGCCTCTTCTTCAGTGACAAGACGTCAATTTTCTCTCAAAACTTAACAATCAATTTCAAGGATCACAGTCATAATCATATTATGAACTTGATGAAATATTTTATTAAGTGTTCTGTTCATCTACATGAAAACATAAATATATAATTATAGATCTATTGTCTGATTTTCTTAGGTACAAATTCACAAAGTATTTTGGGTACAAAATCACATTTAGGAGCCTAGAATCTATATATATTTACCCTACCTCGTGTACCAAAGGACAAGGACGGGAGGTTCTCAGAAAGTTTTCAACAACATCTTTAATATTTTAAATTGTTCTTTTTGTAATGTTAGAACAATAACAATATTATGTTGTTATTATTATGGCATATCAATACGATATATCGCTCTCTGTTGCGTTCGTTTTCAGAAAATATTTTAAAATTAAAATCATCGTGCGTGAAATCCATTACGGTTTCGGATTTAGACTTACACATTTGATGGCGACAATCACGAAGAAATATGAAACAAATGGGAGTGAAGACTGATCTCCAGATCAATAAATAGTAAATAGTTGACGAAAAATAGTAAATTATGTATTTTCTTTTGAATTTGAATCTATTTCGGGATTTTTTTATGATAGCTTACCAACTTTTGCATATTTTGCTTCCATGTGTCACATGCGGTATGTGCTTCTGGTTTTAGATATCATAGCTAAAATTGCAAGTATTTTTATTATTTCTTGTAAACTGCATTATTTTGCTATTGAATGGTTTACCTAGAATTTATATCAAATCAGATTTTGCGTATCATCCAATAATTGTCATTTTTCGCAGTGTTTGTTGACTTTGTTCAACTCAACAAATCGCGAGTTAGGCCACGCCTAAACGTATCACTGACGTTTGTCGGCTTGTCAATGTGTCCGAAAGTTTATCAAACAAAATCATTTGCAAACTCTTTAAAAATGAATTTTTTTACAAAGATTTAAACATACGTATCAATAATTCTAGAAAATTAAGTTAGATGTAACAAAATGATTGTAATAGTCTAACGGGATAACTATGCATGTGAAGTTGTTTGTTTACCACCATTGCCATGATCGCACAAGTTCCATCCAATCGATGATATTACGATTCAGATTGTTTTTGTTTACATTTAGTTACACCGAAAGTTGCTAATTTTTAGAAATTAAGGAACATGAGTGTTTTCCTTTCGTCAGCAAACAAAAATTTATGATCGAATAGGGAAAATGATGAAATTATAAAGAAAATATCGGACTGCATGCCGCTCAACGTGAAGTGCCAAAAGTCAACAATGGCCGTTTCTGGTAGTTGTGTGCCGAGAAGTTTGGCCGAAACTTTTTTAACTTGCGATATTTGCGAGGTAAATAAATGACTGAAAGTTTTGATATTGAGCAAGCTGAGCATTTATGCATGTCATACGTAATTTAAATGTTACGCAAAGCCTTCTTGGAAATATATATGGCGAGTCTTATTTTGGGGTGTCGTTATGCTATTCGCCTGTCGAATGGGTTCAACATCAGATGCACAGGAAGTGACACCTCTGTCGAATGGGTTTGACGTTAGCGTGCAGAGCTTTAAAGGCATTAGGAGAAGCACTGGGAAAGCCGCGTCTGCACTTCCTGGTATAATAGGGAGTATTGTTTCCTGGCTCTTGAATTTATTAGCTAAAACCACCACTTGGCTTAGTCAAAACTTGTGGGCACTGATCATAGCAATTGCCGGGCTGTTGTACGTATCCGCTTAGAACTATTTAACCAAATGAGTTCATTAACCAAATCATCACGTGGTTTGGCAGCCATATTGGATTCAAGGTTTTTACAGTGTCTTTTGGGTACCTGTTTTCAAATGCAAACAACTTTGAGTCCACTGCATGAAATGCTTTCAAACTTTCTGAGAATGGTCTCCATACAGAACACATCAAACGTTAATAGCCGATTTTGGATATCTTTTTTAGTTGCGGCCATATTGGATTTTGATTTTGACCATTTTTTTCACCCAAATTTTACTTTAAAGATCATATCTTATAAGGTTCTTAACAGAAACTATGGAAAGTTTGCATAAAGTTTTGATATTATATGTACCTAAACTTTTTCTGTGTAGCATACTGAAAGCACCACCGCTTGGTGGTATTATTTGATTTTAGTAAAATGTGAGAATTGAGTACAAATACTGAAGGAAGCGCCTCATAAATCTACCATAAACCCCCATCCACTGGCTTTGCAGATACCCAAACGTTCTCCACAGTCTTCTTCAGTATTATGTGTACTACCCTTGACGATCAGGGTTAGAATTGGCCTTTTTCAACCGATGCTTGTCTCAAGAGGCAACCATGCTTGTCACAGGAGGCGACTAATCAGATCGGGTGGTCAGACTCGCTGACTTGGTTCTTCATTTTTCAATTGCCAATTGCTATGGTACCTTATTTTTGACAGCGTTGTTAAAAGCAAACCATTTGCGGATTAGAATATGGAGGTCGGAAATGGGTTAAGTACACTCTGGGAAACTGTGGCACGCGCCAATTTGGTAGCGGTAATGTCCTGAAAACGGTGACTATCTTTTGACGGAGTTGGTACAAGCAAACCATATGCGGATTTGAACATGGTAGTAGTCAAACATGGGTTAAGAACACACTGGGACACATGGGGTGATGTCCCGCAAGCGGTTCCTTACATTTGATGGCGT
The DNA here is from genome assembly GCF_022045235.1 of Haliotis cracherodii. Lineage (NCBI taxonomy): Eukaryota > Metazoa > Mollusca > Gastropoda > Lepetellida > Haliotidae > Haliotis > Haliotis cracherodii. The sequence goes on along the minus strand of NW_027266297.1, from coordinate 50,118,119 downwards.
TGGTACAAACAAACCATTTGAGGATTCGAACAGGGTCCAATTTGGAAATTGGCTTAAACATCCCGGGACACCCAGGCACATGTCAATTTAGTAGTGGTGATGTCTCACAAGAGGTTCTTTACATTTGACGGCGTTGGTACAGGTAAACCCTTTGAAGATTCAAATATATGAACGAGGTAGGAAACAGGTTTAAGCACTTTATCTCAACAATGCGACAGGAACCCGGGGCCCGGAGGAACGCAGAACGATAATCCATTTGACTTGAGCCCAACTGACAAAGAAGTTACAGCCTGTTGAAGAGTCACCAACCCGAAAGGCTGAAGAGTCCCAATGTTAGCGTTTGATTTAATATTATTATTATTCCACCGATTTTTGTACCAAAGCTAGAAAAATAACCACTGGCTCGATTATGTTCACATTTTGTATGTGTATGTGGACCGGTGGGTACTAGTGCCCGCCAAAATCCCAAGGCCGTAGGCCCAAAGGCCAAGGGCAGATAACTAAAAGAACAGAATATTTTGAAGATGTATTTTCGCCCTATTGCTCCGCAACCGCTTATCCGATTACGTTGAAACCTAGCATGTATCTGCTGCTTGAGCTGCTTGACATTTTTTGTTCTTTGACTTTGGTCATTGGTCACATGGTTTGGCAGCCATATTGGATTCAAGGTTTTCACAGTGTTTTTAGGGTACCTGTCTTCAAATGCAAACAACTTTGAGTCCACTGCATGAAATGCTTTCAAACTTTCTGATAATTGTCTCCATACATAACACATCAAACGTTAATAGCTGATTTTGGATATCTTTTTTAGTTACGGTCGTATTGAATTTTTATTTTGATCATATTTTTCAACGAAATTTTGCTTTGAAGATCATATCTTGTAAGGTTCTCCACAGAAACTATTGCAAGTTTACATGAAGTTAGTGTGCCATATGCATCTCATTTATTGTTATTGGTTGTATGCTAAAAGTAACACCGCTTGGTGGTAATATTTGATCAATACTTTGGACACCCCTGGAACACGGCAATTTCGTAGCGGCGATTTCCGGTGACATCTTTAGACAGAGTTGGTACAAGCAAACCCTTTATGGATTCGAACATGTTCGAGGTGGGGAATGGTTTTAGAACAGACCTGGACACTCTGGTACACGCCAATTTCCTTGCGACGATACCCTGCAAGTGGTGCCTACATTTGACGGAGTTGGTTCAAGGAAACCCTTTGAGGATTCGAACAGGGACGTTTGGGCACAGTGTTACTTGGAGCCCGCCATTGCTGCTTGCAGCTTTAATTAGGGCTTCGTGCCTGAAAGGCAGAAGACCTATTGTAATTACAAATATTATTATTAGGGCTTCGTGCCTGAAAGGCAGAAGACCTATTGTAATTACAAAGATTATTATTATTTATTTTTCCGCCGTTTTTTGTACCATTGCTACAAAAGCCACCAGTAGCCAGAATCGCTCCAAAATCAACAGCAACATGGACACCAATGTGATGCAGTGCCCAGCAAAAACCCAAGGCCATAGGCCCAATGGATAAGGGCAGATAACTCATCAAAGTTTCAACTTCAGCAGCAATAATCTTCGAAACCAATTGTGCAATGACTTCCCGATTCGCCATGCGGCAGCGCAATCAGATCCCCATCATTTTGTACTGCAGGACCATGGTAGCTACAACGCACCGTTTGGTAGCCATATTGGATTCAAGCTTTTCCACATGCATTTTAGCACTTTCTCACCACATGGCCGCCAAATCTATCTCCTCTGAAACTACCAGAGCAAAGGCTTCAAAACTTTGCATGCTTGGTGTCTATACACCACACTACAAACGATCTTAGCGAAATTTTGATATCTGCTTTAATAGCCGCCATATTGAATGCTACTTCCGGCCGAAATTTGTCACCAACATAATGCATGACTTTGCAATTACGTGTTTACATGGAATCTTATCATGCAAAGTAGTTGCAGCAACTGCTTCCTATCTTGCCATTGGCCGCTGAACATTTTCTGTTCTTGAACACATGGCAAAAGTCACGTGGTTTGGTGGCCATATTGGATTGAACATGTTGATAGCGGATTTGTCATTTTGTGCTCGGTTCGCCTCTTCCGCAATCATTTTCTCTGCCTGTATCAGCCACAGTACTTTCAAAATTTGCACATATTTTCTCAATAGTTCAAACATCAACACTTTCTAACTGTTTTTACATATCTCTATTAGTTACGGAAATATAAGAGTTTGCTTTTGATGTAAGTACTGTCATAAATATTTTTTTGAAAAGAATGTATTGTCATTGGTTTCGCATAGACATAGTTGTAAATTGGCAGTATATAACAACTTTGTATGTCGCACATATTTTGATCTTACATGCATGTCAAAATGTAATTAGTTTAGCGGCCATATTGGATTCTGGAAATTTATCTGAAAACAGCACATCTGCCCAGGTTCTTCGTGAATCAACGTTGAAAAGTGACATGACACATCAGCATAGCAAGCCGAACAAGTTTTGTTCTTAGTGGCTTGTCAAAAGTTGAGCCATTTGGCGGCCATATTGGATTGAATGCATCAACTGATTAAAAACAGCCTAAAACAGCATATATCTCAGACACTATGGACCCAATAGCTTTCAAATTTTACATGCGACACCGTCATAAGATACTGATCATTTTACCCCCCTAGACTAAAAATTGATAAATTCAACCGTTTGGCCGCCATCTTGGATTTAAGATTTTTTCTTTCAGGTTGCCATGGAAACACAACTTGAGGACCAAATGGCTTGATTTTCACAGCATGAGTAGATACAGACCATATGAAGATTTCTACAAAGTTACAGCACTGTACATTGAATGGTTTATGAGTAATGCTAAAAACACGTTTTTGGCGGACAGACCCGCGGACAGACGGCGGACATAATATTCTCCAAATCTGAATAATACGAGAGATACATCAAGTCGGGGTTAAGATTAAACACCAATCGCTACCACCATACATGCAACTACAGTCACGTTTCAGCTCGTTCCCAAAAGGCATAAAAAAGTACACAAATGACCTTGACCCCGTCACCTTGGTGACCTTGGGTTTTTCGAAATGTTTTTTGTCTTGCTACCCGATTCCGGTGTCAAAACTGCCAAAATCGCTCAAATAACGATTTTTAATTAGGGCTTCGTGCCTGAAAGGCAGAAGACCTATTGTAATTACAAATATTATTATTATTTATTATTCCGCCGTTTTTTGTACCATTGCTACAAAAGCCACCAGTAGCCAGAATCGCTCCAAAATCAACAGCAACATGGACACCAATGTGATGCAGTGCCCAGCAAAAACCCAAGGCCATAGGCCCAATGGCTAAGGGCAGATAACTCATCAAAGTTTCAACTTCAGCAGCAATAATCTTCGAAACTAATTGTCCAATGACTTTCCGATTCGCCATGCGGCAGCGCAATCAGATGCCCATCATTTTGTACTGCAGGACCATGGTAGCTACAACGCACCGTTTGGCAGCCATATTGGATTCAAGCTTTTCCACATGCATTATCATGTGCTATTCTGGTAGCCTATCTCCTGACGAATCCAGAACACTAAACCATTTGACTGTAGCTCAATTGAGAAGGATGTTACAACATTTTAAAGAGGGAACTCTTTGGCACCCGTCCATAAACTTGCAATATAGCAGAACCCTAAACACTAATATCTCGGCTAATAATGGGCCGATTTCGACCACATTTCGTGTGTTTGTATACACTGGGCTTGTACATAGCCATGTTTAATTCTAGCGACATAGAATTGAAGGCTACGGAAAAATAAATGAAACAGAATTCATCTATAACAACATACTTTAACCTATTGTACCTCACCAGACCATCCAATAGCTGTCAGACGAGGCACTCTTTAGTATATATGCAGTTCGATATTGATATGCATCCACAAAATCACAATACACCAAACTGTGATCTGACTCTGCGAATGTCATTTTGTGGGGAAAACAGTGATATTTTACGACACTTCAAACTTGTTCAGGAAAGACGATGAAAGAAGCGTCCTTGCTCTTCGCGCTATACGCTATAGCATTGTCTGTAAACCTGTGGTGTAGGTTTGTCGATTTCATAAACAAGTACGTGGTCTTTGGGTATAATTTTCAGTGAACTGCGAATGTGTTTATCCGCTATCGACTACCGAGATAACTTGTCAGTCTCAGTGAAATAGAGTGTACATACTGAGGGTAAACAACAAAAGCAGAAACGGACTATAGAAATATATTTTAAGAAAGAAGTGAAAGAAGCTGCAGTAAAATATCGGCATAAGCCCCGTTCACCGCATTTCAATCAACTCAGAATATTAATGAACGTGCTCGGGAGGGCCTTCTCCAATAGGCATACTTATTTCTTGAATTAATACCGACCCCGCGCGGTCTGTGATGTGATTGTTGTGCCCTGTTTCCTGGTGAACTGCAACTGTGTTCTATCGCTATGGTTTACGGATGTCAGCAGAGACTTACTTTTAACGTTTGCAGAAACGGACTATAGAAATCACGTGTCAACATGCTGATTCGGTTATCCCTAAAAGTTGAATTCTCGGCTCTAATGCAAGGTCGTGCGCTGGCTGTATGACCCCAGTTTGGCAATACACACCTTGCTGATATAGTCTATCTGCTTCCCTAATAGCAATGGGGATGGGTAAATGAGGGTACACTGTTGCGCGAGTAACGGTAACGGTATAGCGAGACAACGGTAGCGCTACAGCGCGGATACTGGCACCAGGCGATACGCTTAGTAAACTGTATTGTTTCCCAGGTCGTGTATTGGCTGTGTGGCCCCATCCCCCTCTGGACCTACGATACAAACTGTGAATATTTAGTGCAAAGCGCGCAACATAGAGAAACGGACTATAGAAATCACGGGCGCGCATTTTGTCTGATACGGCTATCGCTGAACGTGGTATTCTCGGCAAGGCGACAAGGTGATTGTCTCGCGCGCGGACAGAAGTGGCTTGATCATGTCATGTTATGTCATATCTGCATTGCAGAAATTGGCGCGAATTCACAATACACACTCTCAATAGGGAAGCATCGTGAAATAAACCAAGAATTGCGCATGCATGTGTTTGACTTCTCAGCGTGTTAGTTTGCCTTTGACCCATGCGCGGATAGGTCAGTCGAGTGCATATTGGAGCTTGAGCCACAGTAAGCGCTAGAGCGGGTAAATGAAATTGCTGGTAGCGGTTTCACCCGAAAGGCACGTGTGGGGTCCTACAGGCAAAACATGACCCTATATCTCGCTCGAGAACACCACCTTCATAATTAAATCATTTTCAGACTCTAGGATTTGAGGTGAGTTTGTGACAGAAAGTTTCATATCGCTGTACTCTCCGATAATTTTTCTATCTTTTCACGTACTTGTCATAATTTTATTACAACAACTTAAGGTAATAACAGACCGATTTTACATTCAGTCTATGTTTCCACGGAAACGATTTCTATAGTCTGTTTCTGTATGGGTTTTCCAGTTGTGTGCTAAACGCATAACAGAACCACACAACTTGTACGACAGAATGTATGTAGAGCATTAATGTTTTCAGCTGGATCTAATGCAGTATTTCCATGTATAAATAGTTTACCCATTTTAACCATACTCTGATCACCAATGTCTGATGTATTTATGAATCTATTAGAGATCCTTTCTGATACAAAAACAATGTCCATCCCGTTTGATATTGATTGCAACATCTAATTCTGAATGTAATATTTAGTGATAAGCCGATCAGGTCCCAAGCTGAATTACCTTTTAAGTTCATTTGTGGCCCGTTGGATGATTCAGTTCTGTAAGATAGTATATGCACCTTTCTGGTTGATATCTGTCAGCTTTGGCTTTACAAGTAGTGAACATAATAAGGTCAAGATAGTAATAGCTGTCAATATTTTCGAGACAGTGTCGACCTTGAGTTTAAAGATAAGACCAAGTCGTCAATAGCCCCGCCATTTTCAATATATGCACAAACTCACAACAAAGTATATGTAAACAACGAACAAACAAAAATCCAATCACGCGAGTTGGAAATGATGGATCTTTTCAATACATTAATTTGCATTTGGTAGCAATGTTACATATAATATTTGCAAAACCCTCAATAATTATTCCATGACAAAATAGAATATATGAACAATGCCTGAACTTATATATGTGGCTTTGTTTGCTTATCATGACGGTATTGTTACTTTGTCACCCAGTTCTGATTTAGTCAACCCTGTTAACAAGCATAGGTTTCAGGGGACCTCTTTTAACCCTGAATCCAAAAAGGGCTGTATGGTATGTGATGTGCATATACATTTCCATCTTGGAATATTGAATCATAAATACAACCTGTGACCGTGGAAACGGAAACAAATACAAACATAGAAACTCCCTCTATAGCATTAGACACTAATTTAGAGTATTCCTGATGTGTATACAAAGATTCATGGCTAGAAACAGACTGCGCCGGGTACATTACGTTGTTGCCCATGTAGTGCATAACAGCCCACACACTATTCTCGGCTACAGCTGTTGATACTGGCGGTCGTATTGGGGGTCAATGCGGTCTTCAATTGCAAAAGGGGGCAAATAGAGTTACCACATTTAAAAATGCCAAACTGGAACATCGCCAAAACTGACAATTTTTTCTCACTCAAACACGGACCACTTAAACATCATATTGCTAATAAAGACCATATAATAATCAGATACAGTAGTGCACATATCTTTCCTGATACCGGAAGTGACTTATAAGACAACTTGAAATGCCTCATTACCTAGGGCCATAAAGAAAGAGGGAACTCTTTGGCACAAGTCCATAAACTTCACATATAGCAAAACTCTAAACACCCATAGCTTAGCTACTACAGGTCCGATTTCGACCAAATTTCGTACTGGGCTTGTCCATAGCCATGTTTAATTCTAGCGACATAGAGTTGAAAGCTACGGAAAGATAAATGAAACAGAATTCATCTATAACAACCTTTAACTTTAACCTATTGTACCTCACTAGACCATCCCATAGCTGTCAGACCAGGCACTCTTTAGTATATATGCAGTTCTATATTGAAATGCATTCACAAAATCACAATACACCAAACTGTGATCTGACTCTGCGAATGTCATTTTGTGGGGAAAACAGTGGTATTTTACGACACTTCAAACTTGTTCAGTAAAGACGCACAAAGAAGCGTCCTTGCTCTTGGCGCTATACGCTATAGCATTGTCTGTAAACCTGTGGTGTAGGTTTGTGGGTTTCATAAACAAGTGCGTGGTCTTTGTGTATAATTTCCAGCGAACTGCGAATGTGTTTATCCGCTATCGACTACCGAGATAACTTGTCAGTCTCAGTGAAATAGAGTGTACATACTGAGCGTAAACAACGCAAGCAGAAACGGACTATAGAAATATATGTTTAGAAAGAAATGAAAGAAGCTGTAGTAAAATATCGACATAAGCCCCGTTCACTGCATTTCAATCAACTCAGAACAGTAATGAGAGTGCACGGAAGGGCCTTCTCCAATAGGCATACTTATTTCTTGAATTAATACCGACCCCGTGCGGTCTGTGATGTGATTGTTGTGCCCTGTTTCCTGGTGAACTGCAACTGTGTTCTATCGCTATGGTTTACGCATGTCAACAGAGACTTACTGCCTAAGGCCAGAAGTTAACGTTTGCAAAGACTATAGAAATCACGTGTCAACATACTGATTCGGTTGTCCTTAAAAGTTGAAATCCCGGCACTAATGCAAGGTCGTGCGCTGACTGCCTGACCCCATTTGGCAATACACACCTTGACGATATAGTCTATCTGCTTCCCTAATTGAATAGGGATGGGTAAATTGGGGTACACTGGTGCGCGAGTCACGGTAACGATATGGCGAGGCAATGATAGCGCTATAGCGCGGAAACTGACACCAGGCGATATCCTTAATAACTGTATTGTTTCCCAGGTCGTGTATTGGCTGTGTGGCCCCATCCTCCTCTCGACCGATACAAACTGTGAATATATAGTGCAAAGCCCCCAACATGGAGAAACGGACTATAGAAATCACGGGCGTGCATTTTGTCGGATTCGGCTATCGCTGAACGTGGTATTCTCGGCAAGGCGACAAGGTGATTGTCTCGCGCGCGACAGAAGTGGCTTGATCATGTCATATCATATCTGCATTTTAGAAATTGGCGCGAATTCACAATACACACTTATTGGAGCTTGAGCCACGGTAAGGGAAAAGTGAGACAGCGGAAGCGCTGTAGCGGGTTAATGAATTTGCGCGTGGGGGTCCGTCCTACAGGCAAAACATGACCTACATCTCGCCCGAGAACACCTCCTTCTTAAATCATTTTCAGACTCTAGGATTTGAGGTGAGTTTGTGACTAAAAGTTTGATATCGCTGTACTCTCCGATAATTTTTCTATCTTTTCACGTACTTGTCAGAATTTCATCACAACAACTTAAGGTAATAACAGACCGATTTTACGTTCACTTCATGTTTCGACGTAAGCAATTTCTATAGTCTGTTTCTGTATGGACTTTCCAGTTGTGTGAAAAACGCATAACAGAACCAGATAACTTGTACGACAGAATGCATGGATCTAATGCAGTATTTCCATGTATAAACAGTTTACCCATGGGCCATTTCAACCAAACTCGGATCAGCAATGTCTGATCTGTTTATGTTTTGATTGTTAAGAGTTGGTGAGTTACCATTGATGGTAAACTTAGGTAGAAGATGCGGTATAGAGTACTGTAATAGGCAGTGCAGATTTTCTAATTTACAGGAAATATAAGATGAGTTTTATTTTATGCTTTTCTGTCCATGTTACAGATATTTAAGAAATAAATATTACCTATTTATTACTCTTCCAATCCTACTTTATTTAAATATAATACACTATTATCTTAACGGCACTAGTATTGTAACTAATTGTGTTAAGTATATATTGGAAACAATGTCCATCTCGTTTGATAATGTTTGCAACATGTAATTCTGAAGGTAGTATTTAGTGATAAGCCGATCAGGTCCCAAAGTTGAATTACCTTTTAAGTTTAGTTGTGGCCCGTTGAATGATTCAGTTTTCTAAGATAGTATATGCACCTTTCTGGTTGATATCTGTCAGCTTCGGCTTTACAAGTAGTGAACATAATAAGGTAAAGATAGTAATAGCTGTCAATATTTTCGAGACAGTGTGGAGCTTGACTTTAACGAGAACACAAAGTCGTCAATAGCCCCGCCATTTCAATATATGCATAAAATCACAACATAGTATATATGTAAACAACGAACAAACACAAATCCAATGACGTGAGTTGGAAATGATGGTACTTTTCAATACATTAATTTGCATTTGATAGCAATGTTACATATTATATTTGCAAAACCCTCAATTCTTATTCCATGAGGAAATAGAATATATAAAGAATGCCTGAACTTATATATGTGGCTTTGTTTGCTTATCATGACTGTATTGTTACTTTGTCACCCAGTTTTGATTTAGTCAACCCTGCTAAAAAGCATAGGTTTCAGGGGAACTTATTTTAACCATGAATCCAAAAAGGGCTGTATGGTATGTGATATGCTTATACATTTCCATCTTGGAATATTGAATCACAAATACAACATATGACCGTGGAAACGCAAACAAATACAAACATAGAAACTCCCTCTATAGCATTAGGCACTAATTTAGAGTATTCCTGATGTGTATACAAAGATTCATGGCTAGAAACAGACTGCGCCGGGTACATTACGTTGTTGCCCATGTAGTGCATAACAGCCCACACACTATTCTCGGCTACAGCTGTTGATACTGGCGGTCGTATTGGGGGTCAATGCGGTCTTCAATTGCAAAAGGGGGCAAATAGAGTTACCACATTTAAAAATGCTAAACTGGAACATCGCCAAAACTGACAATTTTTTCTCACTCAAAACGGACCACTTAAACATCATATTGCTAATAAAGACCATATAATAATCAGATACAGTAGTGCACATATCTTTCCTGATACCGGAAGTGACATAAGACAACTGGAAATGCTTCATTACCTACGGCCATTAAGAACTCGGTTTCATTGTTCTAGTTCTCTGTGTATCCCAAGTGGGATATTGTGAATGGACTTCCTGGAATGTATACCAGGATCCGCTACTACAAAGCAGTAACGCACGAAGCCCGACATCGCTGCTTGCAGCTATATTTATTATTTATTATTCCGCCGTTTTTTGTATCATTGCTACAAAAGCTACCAGTAGCCAGAATCGCTCCAAAATCAACAGCAACATGGACACCAATGTGATGCAGTGCCCAGCAAAAACCCAAGGCCATAGGCCCAATGGCTAAGGGCAGATAACTCATCAAAGTTTCAACTTCAGCAGCAATAATCCTTGAAACTAATTGTCCAATGACTTCCAGATTTGCCATGCGGCAGCGCAATCAGATGCCCATCATTTTGTACTGCAGGACCATGGTAGCTACAATGCACCGTTTGGCAGCCATATTGGATTCAAGCTTTTCCACATGCATTTTAGCACTTTTCTCACCACTTGGCCGCCAAATCTATCTCCTCTGAAACTACCAGAGCAAAGGCTTCAAAACTTTGCATGCTTGGTCTCTATGCACCACACTACAAACGATCTTAGCGAAATTTTGATATCGCCTTTAATAGCCGCCATATTGAATGCCACTTCCAGCCGAAATTTGTCACCAACATAATGCATGACTTTGCAATTACGTGTTTACATGGAATCTTATCATGCAAAGTAGTTGCAGCAACTGCTACCTATCTTGCTATTGGCCGCTGAACATTTTCTGTTCCTGAACACATGGCAAAAGTCACGTGGTTTGGTGGCCATATTGGATTGAACATGTTGATAGCTGATTTGTCATTTTGTGCTGGGTTCGCCTCTTCCGCAATCATTTTCTCTGCCTGTATCAGCCACAGTACTTTCAAAATTTGCACATATTTTCTCAATAGTTCAAACATCAACACTTTCTAACTGTTTTTACATATCTCTATTGATGAAAAAAACGGCATAAAACAGCATATATCTCAGACACTATGGACCCAATAGCTTTCAAATTTTACATGCGACACCGTCATAAGATACTGATCATTTTACCCCCCTAGACTAAAAATTGATAAATTCAACCGTTTGGCCGCCATCTTGGATTTAAGATTTTTTCTTTCAGGTTGCCATGGAAACACAACTTGAGGACCAAATGGCTTGATTTTCACAGCATGAGTAGATACAGACCATATGAAGATTTCTACAAAGTTACAGCACTGTACATTGAATGGTTTATGAGTAATGGTAAAAAAACGTTTTTGGCGGACAGACCAGCGGACAGACGGCGGACATAATATTCTCCAAATCTGAATAATACGAGAGATACATCAAGTCGGAGATAAGAACAAACACCAATCGCTACCACCATACACGCAACTACAGTCACGTTTCAGCTCGCCCCCAAAAGGCATAAAAAAGTACACAAATGACCTTGACCCCGTCACCTTGGTGACCTTGGTTTTTTCGAAATGTTTTTTGTCTTGCTACCCGATTCCGGTGTCAAAACTGCCAAAATCGCTCAAATAACGATTTTTAATTAGGGCTTCGTGCCTGAAAGGCAGAAGACCTATTGTAATTACAAATATTATTATTATTATTTATTATTCCGCCGTTTTTTGTACCATTGCTACAAAAGCTACCAGTAGCCAGAATCACTCCAAAATCAACAGCAACATGGACACCAATGTGATGCAGTGCCCAGCAAAAACCCAAGGCCATAGGCCCAATGGCTAAGGGCAGATAACTCATCAAAGTTTCAACTTCAGCAGCAATAATCTTCAAAACTAATTGTCCAATGACTTCCAGATTTGCCATGCGGCAGCGCAATCAGATGCCCATCATTTTGTACTGCAGGACCATGGTAGCTACAACGCACCGTTTGGCAGCCATATTGGATTCAAGCTTTTCCACATGCATTATCATGTGCTATTCTGGTAGCCTATCTCCTGACGAATCCAGAACACTAAACCGTTTGACTGTAGCTCAATTGAGAAGGATGTTACAACATTTTAAAGAGGGAACTCTTTGGCACCCGTCCATAAACTTGCAATATAGCAGAACCCTAAACACTAATATCTCGGCTAATAATGGGCCGATTTCGACCAAATTTCGTGTGTTTGTATACACTGGGCTTGTACATAGCCATGTTTAATTCTAGCGACATAGAATTGAAGGCTACGGAAAGATAAATGAAACAGAATTCATCTATAACAACATACTTTAACCTATTGTACCTCACCAGACCATCCAATAGCTGTCAGACGAGGCACACGAGGCACTCTTTAGTAGATATGCAGTTCGATATTGATATGCATTCACAAAATCACAATACACCAAACTGTGATCTGACTCTGCGAATGTCATTTTGTGGGGAAAACAGTGGTATTTTACGACACTTCAAACTTGTTCAGTAAAGACGCACAAAGAAGCGTCCTTGCTCTTGGCGCTATACGCTATAGCATTGTCTGTAAACCTGTGGTGTAGGTTTGTGGGTTTCATAAACAAGTGCGTGGTCTTTGTGTATAATTTCCAGCGAACTGCGAATGTGTTTATCCGCTATCGACTACCGAGATAACTTGTCAGTCTCAGTGAAATAGAGTGTACATACTGAGCGTAAACAACGCAAGCAGAAACGGACTATAGAAATATATGTTTAGAAAGAAATGAAAGAAGCTGTAGTAAAATATCGGCATAAGCCCCGTTCACCGCATTTCAATCAACTCAGAACAGTAATGAGAGTGCACGGAAGGGCCTTCTCCAATAGGCATACTTATTTCTTGAATTAATACCGACCCCGTGCGGTCTGTGATGTGATTGTTGTGCCCTGTTTCCTGGTGAACTGCAACTGTGTTCTATCGCTATGGTTTACGGATGTCAGCAGAGACTTACTGCCTAAGGCCAGAAGTTAACGTTTGCAGAAACGGACTATAGAAATCATGTGTCAACATACTGATTCGGTTGTCCTTAAAAGTTGAAATCCCGGCACTAATGCAAGGTCGTGCGCTGACTGCCTGACCCCATTTGGCAATACACACCTTGACGATATAGTCTATCTGCTTCCCTAATTGAATAGGGATGGGTAAATGAGGGTACACTGGTGCGCAAGTCACGGTAACGATATGTCGAGGCAATGGTAGCGCTATAGCGCGGAAACTGACACCAGGCGATATCCTTAGTAAACTGTATTGTTTCCCAGGTCGTGTATTGGCTGTGTGGCCCCATCCTCCTCTCGACCGATACAAACTGTGAATATATAGTGCAAAGCGCCCAACATGGAGAAACGGACTATAGAAATCACGTGCCCGCATTTTGTCGGATTCGGCTATCGCTGAACGTGGTATTCTCGGCAAGGCGACAAGGTGATTGTCTCGCGCGCGACAGAAGTAGCTTGATCATGTCATATCATAATTGCATTTTAGAAATTGGCGCGAATTCACAATACACACTCTCAATAGGGAAGCATCGTGAAATAAACCAAGAATTGCGCATGCATCTGATTGACTTCACAGCATGTCAGTTTGCCTTTGACCCATGTGGATGGGTCAGTCGAGTGCATATTGGAGCTTGAGCCACGGTAAGGGAAAAGTGAGACAGCGGAAGCGCTGTAGCGGGTTAATGAATTTGCGCGTGGGGGTCCGTCCTACAGGCAAAACATGACCTACATCTCGCCCGAGAAAACCTCCTTCATAAATCATTTTCAGACTCTAGGATTTGAGGTGAGTTTGTGACAGAAAGTTTCATATCGCTGTACTCTCCGATAATTTTTCTATCTTTTCACGTACTTGTCAGAATTTCATTACAACAACTTAAGGCAATAACAGACCGATTTTACTTTCACTTCATGTTTCGACGTAAGCAATTTCTGTAGTCTGTTTCTGTATGGACTTTCCAGTTGTGTGAAAAACGCATAACAGAACCAGATAACTTGTACGACAGAATGCATGGATCTAATGCAGTATTTCCATGTAAAAACAGTTTACCCATGGGCCATTTCAACCAAACTCGGATCAGCAATGTCTGATCTGTTTATGTTTTGATTGTTAAGAGTTGGTGAGTTACCATTGATGGTAAACTTAGGTAGAAGATGCGGTATAGAGTACTGTAATAGGCAGTGCAGATTTTCTAATTTACAGGAAATATAAGATGAGTTTTATTTTATGCTTTTCTGTCCATGTTACAGATATTTAAGAAATAAATATTACCTATTTATTACTCTTCCAATCCTACTTTATTTAAATATAATACACTATTATCTTAACGGCACTAGTATTGTAACTAATTGTGTTAAGTATATATTGGAAACAATGTCTATCTCGTTTGATAATGATTGCAACATGTAATTCTGAAGGTAGTATTTAGTGATAAGCCGATCAGGTCCCAAAGTTGAATTACCTTTTAAGTTTAATTGTGGCCCGTTGAATGATTCAGTTCTGTAAGATAGTATATGCACCTTTCTGGTTGATATCTGTCAGCTTCGGCTTTACAAGTAGTGAACATAATAAGGTCGATAGTAATAGCTGTCAATATTTTCGAGACAGTGTGGAGCTTGACTTTAACGAGAAGACCAAGTCGTCAATAGCCCCGCCATTTTCAATATATGCATAAAATCACAACATAGTATATATGTAAACAACGAACAAACACAAATCCAATGACGTGAGTTGGAAATGATGGTACTTTTCAATACATTAATTTGCATTTGATAGCAATGTTACATATTATATTTGCAAAACCCTCAATTCTTATTCCATGAGGAAATAGAATATATAAAGAATGCCTGAACTTATATATGTGGCTTTGTTTGCTTATCATGACTGTATTGTTACTTTGTCACCCAGTTTTGATTTAGTCAACCCTGCTAAAAAGCATAGGTTTCAGGGGAACTTATTTTAACCATGAATCCAAAAAGGGCTGTATGGTATGTGATATGCTTATACATTTCCATCTTGGAATATTGAATCACAAATACAACATATGACCGTGGAAACGCAAACAAATACAAACATAGAAACTCCCTCTATAGCATTAGACACTAATTTAGAGTATTCCTGATGTGTATACAAAGATTCATGGCTAGAAACAGACTGCGCCGGGTACATTACATTGTTGCCCATGTAGTGCATAACAGCCCACACACTATTCTCGGCTATAGCTGTTGATACTGGCGGTCGTATTGGGGGTCAGTGCGGTCTTCAATTGTCAAGGGGGCAAATAGAGTTACCACATTTAAAAATGCCAAACATGGAACATCGCCAAAACGGACAATTTTTTTCTCACTCAAAACGGACCACTTAAATATGATTTTGCTAATAAAGACCATATAATAATCAGATACAGTAGTGCACATATCCTCCCTGATACCAGAAGTGACTTATAAGACAACTGGAAATGCTTCATTACCTACGGCCATTAAGAACTCGGTTTCATTGTTCTAGTTCTCTGTGTATCCCCAGTGGGATATTGTGAATGGACTTCCTGGAATGTAAACCAGGATCCGCTACTACAAAGCAGTAACGCACGAAGCCCGACATCGCTGCTTGCAGCTATATTTAGGGCTCCAAGCCGAAAGGCTGTAGAGCCCTATTGTAATCGTTCGATTTATTATTATTATTTATTATTATTATTATTATTATTTATTATTCCGCCGATTTTTGTACCTGCCCTAGCAAAATAACCACTTGCTCGATTTTGTTCAAATTTTGTGTGTGTTTGAAGACCGTTGGGTACTAGTGCCCGCCAAAAACCCAAGGCCGTAGGCCTATGGGCCAAGGGCAGATAACTGAAAAACAAGAATTTTTTGAAGGTGTATTTTGCCCTATTGCTCTGCAACTGCTTGTCCGATTACTTTGAAACCTTGCATGTATCTGCTACTTCAGTTCTTTGATATTTTTTGTTCTTTGACTTTGGTCATTGATCACGTGGTTTGGCAGCTATATTGGATTCAAGGTTTTCACAGGGTTTTTGGGGTACCTGTCTTCAAATACTATCTCCTCTGAATCCACTGCATGAAATGATTTCAAACTCTTTGAGAATTGTCTCCATACAGAACACAACAAATTAGAATAGCCGTTTTCCGATATCTTTTTTAGTTGCGGCAATATTGGATTTTTATTTTATTCATATTTTTCACCGAAATTTTACTCTTAAGATCATAGCTTGTAAGGTTCTTAAAAGAAACTATTGAAAGTTTGCATGAAGCTTTGAGACTATATGTAGCTCATTTTGTCCTGGGTTGCATACTGAAAGCACCACTGCTTGGTGTGGTATTATTTGATTTAAGTTAAAAAATCAGACTTGAGTACAAATACTGAAGGAAGCGCCTCATAAATCTACTATAAACCCCCATTCACTGGCTTTGCAGATACCCTCGCGTTCTCCACAGCCTTGTTCAATATTATGTGTACTACCCTTGACGACCAGAGTTAGAATTGGCCTTTTTCAACCGATGCTTGTCTCAAGAGGCAACTATGCTTGTCACAGGAGGCGACTAATCGGATCGGGTGGTCAGACTCGCTTCAGACTTGATTCTTCATTTCTCAATTGCCAATTGCTACGGTACCTTATTTTTGACAGCGTTGTTTAAAGCAAACCATTTGCGGATTAGGATATGGTCGAGGTCGGAAATTGGTTAGTACACTTTTGGAAACTGTGGCACACGTAAATTTGGTAGCGGTAATGTCCTGCAAAACGTGACTATCTTTTGACGGAGTTGGTACAAGCAAACTATATGCGGATTCGAACATGGTCGAAGTCAAACATGGGTTAAGAACACACTGGGACACATGTGGTGATGTCTCACAAGCGGTTCATTACATTTGACGGCGTTGGTACAACCAAACCATTTGGGGATTCGAACATGGTCGAGGTCAAACATGGGTTAAGAACACACTGGGACACGTGTGGTGATGTCTCACAAGCGGTTCATTACATTTGATGGCGTTGGTACAAGCAAACCATATGCGGATTCGAACATGGTCGAAGTCAAACATGGGTTAAGAACACACTGGGACACGTGTGGTGATGTCTCACAAGCGGTTTATTACATTTGATGGCGTTGGTACAACCAAACCATTTTGGGATTCGAACATGGTCGAAGTCAAACATGGGTTAAGAACACACTGGGACACGTGTGGTGATGTCTCACAAACGGTTCATTACATTTGATGGCGTTGGTACAAGAAACCATATGCGGATTCGAACATGGTCGAAGTCAAACATGGGTTAAGAACACACTGGGACACATGGGGCGATGTCTTGCAAGGGTTCCTTACATTTGATGGCGTTGGTACAAACAAACCATTTGGGGATTCGAACATGGTCGAAGTTGGAAATTGGTTAAAACATCCTGGGACACCCAGGTCAATTTAGTAGTGGTGATGTCTCACAAGAGGTTCTTTACATTTGATGGCGTTGGTACAAGCAAACCATTTGGGGATTCGAACATGGTCGAAGTCAAACATGGGTTAAGAACACACTGGGACACATGTGGCAATGTCTCACAAGCGGTTCATTACATTTGATGGCATTGGTACAAACAAACCATTTCAGGATTCGAATATGGTCGAAGTTGGATATTGGTTAAAACATCCTGGGACACCCAGGTCAATTTAGTAGTGGTGATGTCTCACAAGAGGTTCCTTACATTTGACGGCGTTGGTACAGGTAAACCCTTTGAGGATTCGAATATATGAACGAGGTGGGAAACAGATTTAGCACTTTATCTCAGCAATGCGACAGGAACCTGGGGCCCGGACGAACGCAGAACGCTAATCCGTTTGACTGGAGCCCAACTGACAAAGAAGTTACGGCCTGTTAAAGAGTCACCAAGCCGAAAGACTGAAGAGTCCCAGTGTTAGCGTTTGATTTAATATTATTATTATTCCGCTGATATTTGTACCAGAGCTAGAAAAATAACCACTTGCTCGATTTTGTTCAAATTTTGTGTGTGTATGTGGACCTTTGGGTACTAGTGCCCGCCAAAAACCCAAGGCCGTAGGCCCAAAGGCCAAGGACAGATAACTAAAAGAACAGAATATTTTGAAGATGTATTTCGCCCTATTGCTCAGCAACCGCGTATCCGATTACTTTGAAACCTTGCATGTATCTGATGCTTGAGCTGCTTGACATTTTTTGTTCTTTGACTTTGGCCATTGGTCACGTGGTTTGGCAGCCATTATGGATTCAAGATTTCCGCAGTGTTTATTGGGTACCTGTCTTTAAACGCAAAGAACTCCGAGTCCACTGCATGAAATGCTTTCAAACTTTTTGATAATTGTCTCCATACATAACACAACAAATTAGAATAGCCGTTTTCCGATATCTTTTTTAGTTGCGGCAATATTGGATTTTGATTTTGATCATTTTTTTCACCGAAATTTTACTCTTAAGATCATAGCTTGTAAGGTTCTTAAAAGAAACTATTGAAAGTTTGCATGAAGCTTTGAGACTATATGTAGCTCATTTTGTCCTGGGTTGCATACTGAAAGCAAACTTTAATAGCCGATTTTGGAATTCCTTTTTAGTTACGGCCGTATTGAATTTTGATTTTGATCATTTTTTTCAACGAAATGTTGTAAGGTTCTCCACAGAAACTATTGCAAGTTTACATGAAGTTAGTGTGCAATATGCATCTCATTTATTGTTGTTGGTTGTATGCTAAAAGTAACACCGCTTGGTGGTAATATTTGATTTATATTTGGGACACCCCTGGAACACGCCAATTTCGTAGCGGCGATTTCCGGTGACTATCTTTTGACAGAGTTGGCACAAGCCAACCTTTTATGGATTCGAACATGTTCGAGGTCGGAAATGGTTTTAGAACAGACCTGGACACCCTGGCACACGCCATTTTCCTTGCGACGATACCCTGCAAGTGGTGCCTACATTTGACGGATTGGGTTCAAGGAAACCCTTTGAGGATTCGAACATGGACGTTTGGGCACAGTGTTACTTGGAGCCCGCCATTGCTGCTTGCAGCTTTAATTATTATTATTATTATTATTTATTATTTATTATTCCGCCGATTTTTGTACCAGACCTAGCAAAATAACCACTGACTCGATTATGCTCAAATTTTGTGTGTGTATGTGGACCGGTGGGTACTAGTGCCCGCCAAAAACCCAAGGCTGTAGGCCCAAATGGCAAGGGCAGATAACTAAAAGAACATAATTTTTTGAAGATGTATTTCGCCCTATTGCTCCGCAATGGCTTATCCGATTACTTTGAAACCTTGCATGTATCTGCTGCTTGAGCTGCTTGACATTTTTTGTTCTTGACTTTGGTCATTGGTCACATGGTTTGGCAGCCATATTGGATTCAAGGTTTTCACAGTGTCTTTTGGGTACCTGTCTTTAAATGCAAACAACTTTGAGTCCACTGAATGAAATGCTTTCAAACTTTCTGAGAATGGTCTCCATAAATAACACATCAAACGTTAATAGCCGATTTTGGATATCTTTTTTAGTTGCGGCCATATTGGATTTTGATTTTGACCATTTTTTTCACTGAAATTTTACTTTAAAGATCATATCTTATAAGGTTCTTAACAGAAACTATTGAAAGTTTGCATGAAGTTTTGATACTATATGTACCTAATTATTTTCTGGGTTGCATACTGAAAGCACCACCGCCTGCTGGTATTATTTGATTTTAGTAAAATGTGAGACTTGAGTACAAATACTGAAGGAAGCGCCTCATAAATCTACCATAAACCTCCATTCACTGGCTTTGCAGATACCCAAGCGTTCTCCACAGTCTTTTCAGTATTATGTGTACTACCCTTGATGATCAGGATTAGAATTGGCCTTTTTAAACCGGTGGTTGTCTCAAGAGGCAACTACAGTAAGCTTGTCACATGAGGCGACTGATCGGATCGGGTGGTCAGACTCGCTGACTTGGTTCTTCATTTCTCAATTGCCAATTGCTATGGTACCTTACTTTTGACGGCGTTGTTAAAAGCAAACCATTTGAGGATTAGAATATGGTCGAGGTCGTAAATGGGTTAAGTACAATCTGGGAAACTGTGGCACACGCCAATTTGGTAGCGGCAGTGTCCTGAAAACGGTGACAATCTTTTGACGGGAGTTGGTACAAGCAAACCATATGCAGAATCGAACATGGTCGAAGTAAAACCTGGGTTAAGAACACACTGGGACACGTGTGGTGATGTCTCACAAGCGGTTTATTACATTTGACGGCGTTGGTGCAACCAAACCATGTGCGGATTCGAACATGGTCGAAGTCAAACATGGGTCAAGAACACACTGGGACACATGTGGTGATGTCTCACAAGCGGTTTATTACATTTGACGGCGTTGGTGCAACCAAACCATATGCGGATTTGAACATGGTCGAAGTCAAACATGGGTCAAGAACACACTGGGACACATGTGGTGATGTCTCACAAGCGGTTCCTTACATTTGATGGCGTTGGTACAAACAAACCATATGCGGATTCGAACATGGTCGAAGTCAAACATGGGTTAAGAACACACTGGGACAAATGTGGTGATGTCTCGCAAGCGGTTCCTTACATTTGATGGCGTTGGTACAAATAAACCATTTGAGGATTCGAACATGGTCGAAGTTGGAAATTGGTAAAATCATCCTGGGACACCCAGGCACATGTCAGTTTAGTAGTGGTGATGTCTCACCAGAGGTTCTTTACATTTGACGGCATTGGTATAGGTAAACCCTTTGAGGATTCGAATATATGAAAGAGGTGGGAAACAGGTTTAGCACTTTATCTCAGCAATGCGACAGGAACCCAGGACCCGGACGAACGCAGAACGCTAATCCGTTTGACTGGCGCCCAACTGACAAAGAAGTTACAGCCTGTTAAAGAGTCACCAAGCCGAAAGGCTGAAGAGTCGCAGTGTTAGCGTTTGATTTAATATTATTATTATTCCGCCGATTTTTGTACCAGAGCTACAAAAATAACCACTGGCTCGATTTTGTTCAAATTTTGTGTGTGTATGAGGACCGATGGGTACTAGTGCCCGCCAAAAACCGAAGGCCGTAGGCGGAAAGGCCAAGGGCAGATAACTAAAAGAACAGAATATTTTGAAGATGTATTTCGTCCTATTGCTCCACAACCGCTTATCTTAGTACTTTGAAGCCTAGCATGTATCTGCTGGTTGAGCTGCTTGACATTTTATGTTCTTTGACTTTGGTCATTGGTCACGTGGTTTGGCAGCCATATTGGATTCAAGGTTTTCATAGTGTTTTTTGGGTACCTGTCTTCAAATGCAAACAACTTTGAGTCCACTGAATGAAATGCTTTCAAACTTTCTGATAATTGTCTCCATACACAACACATCAAACGTAAATAGCCGATTTTGGATATCTTTTTTAGTTGCGGCCATATTGGATTTTGATTTTGATCATTTTTTTCAACGAAATTTTACTTTAAAGATCATATCTTGTAAGGTTGTTGACTGAAACTATTGCAAGTTTACATGAAGTTAGTGTGCCATATGCATCTCATTTTTTGTTCATGGTTGTATGCTAAAAGTAACACTGCTTGGTGGTAATATTTGATTAATATTTGGGACACCCCTGGAACACGTCAATTTCGTAGCGACGATTTCCGGTGACTATCTTTTGACAGAGTTGGTACAAGCAAACCCTTTATGGATTCGTATATGTTCGAGGTCGTAAATGGGTTTAGAACAGACCTGTACACCCTGGCACACGCCGATTTTGTAGCGGCGATACCCTGCAAGTGATGCCTACATTTGACGGATTTGGTTCAAGGAAACCCTTTGAGGATTCGAACCTGGATGTTTGTGCACAGTGTTACTTGGAGCCCGCCATTGCTGCTTGCAGCTTTAATTATTAGGGCTCCAAGCCGAAAGGCTGGAAGCCCTATTGTAATCGGCCGATTTATTATTTATTAGGGCTCCAAGCCGAAAGGCTGTAGAGCCCTATTGTAATCGTTCGATTTATTATTATTTATTATTATTATTATTATTATTTATTATTCCGCCGTTTTTTGTTCCAGAGATAGCAGTTTAACCACTGGCTCGATTTCATTCAAATTTTGTGTGTGTGTGCAAGTTGTTAGGTACCAGATACCACAAAAATTCCAAGGCCGTAGGCCCAATGGCCAAGGGCAGATAACTGAAAAACAAGTATTTTTTGAAGATATATTTCGCCTTATTACTCCGCAACCGCTTGTCCGATTACTTCCAAACTTTACACATGTCTGCTGCTTCGGGTGCTTAACATTTTCTGTTCTTTGATCTTGGTCATTGGTCACGTGCTTTGGCAGCCATATTGGATTCAAAGTTTTTACAGGGTTTTGGGGGTACCTGTCTTCAAATCCTATCTCCTCTGAATCCAATGCATGAAATGCATCCAAACTTTCTGAGTACTGTCTCCATACATATCACATCAAACTCTGTTAGCCGATTTTAGATATCTTTTTTAGTTGCTGCCATATTGGATTCAAAGTTTTTACAGTGTCTTTTGGGCACCTGTCTTCAAAACCTATCTCCTCTGAATCCACTGCATGAAATCATTTCAAACTTTCTGAGAATTGTCTCCATACATAACACACCAAACTCTGTTAGCCGTTTTTGGATATCTGTCTTAGTGAGGGCTCTGTTTGATTTTGATTTTGATGATTTCTTTCACCGAATTTTCCTTTATATAAAGATCACATCTTGTAAGGTTCTCCACAGAAACTATTGAAAGTTTACATGAAGTTAGTGTGCCATATGTGTCTCATCTTTTGTTCATGGTTGCATGCTAAAAGTAACACCGCTTGGTGGTAATATTGACAAAATACCGAAAACATCGCTCAGAAAACTCAGGATTATTTCCCTTTGACCGTAAAGTGTCTTTTGCAGTATGTATACTACCCTTGAAGATGAGGGTTAGCATTGGTCTTCAGCAACCCATGCTTGTCTCAAGAGGCGATTATCGGGATTCGAACATTGTCTGGGTGGTAAATGGGTTTAGAACACTCCGGTTAACTCTGTCACATACCAATTTCGTAGTGGTGATGTCCTGCAAACGGTGACTATCTTTTGACGGAGTTGGTACAAGCAAACCCTTTGAGGATTCGAACATGAGGATTCGAGGTCGGAAATGGGTTAAGAACACACTAGGACATATGTGGGGATATCTCACAAGAGGTTCATTACATTTAATGGCGTTGGTACAGGCAAACCATTTGAGGAATCGAACATTTTCGAAGTCAAACATGGGTTAAGAACACACTGGGACACATGTGGTGATGTCTGACAAGCGGTTCATTACATTTGACGGCATTGGTACAGGAAAACCATTTAAGGATTCGAACATGGTCGAAGTCAAACATGGGTTAAGAACACACTGGGACACGTTTGGTGATGTCTCACCAGCAGTTCATTACATTTGATGGCGTTGGTACAAGCAAACCATTTGGGGATTCGAACATGGTCGAAGTCAAACATGGGTTAAGAACACACTGGGACACGTTTGGTGATGTCTCACCAGCAGTTCATTACATTTGATGGCGTTGGTACAAGCAAACCATATGCGGATTCGAACATGGTCGAAGTCAAACGTGGGTTAAGAACACACTGGGACACGTTTGGTGATGTCTCACCAGCAGTTCATTACATTTGATGGCGTTGGTACAAGCAAACCATATGCGGATTCGAACATGGTCAAAGTCAAACGTGGGTTAAGAACACACTAGGACACGTGTGGTGATGTCTCGCAAGTGGTTCCTTACATATGATGGCGTTGGTACAAGCAAACCATTTGAGGATTCGGACATGGTCGAAGTTGGACATTGGTTAAAACATCATGGGACACACAGGCACATGTCAATTTAGTAGTGGTGATGTCTCACAAGAGGTTCCTTACATTTGACGGCGTTGGTACAGGTAAACCCTTTGAGGATTCGAATATGAACGAGGTCGGAAACACGTTTAGCACTTTACCTCAGCAATGCGACAGGAACCCGGGGCCCGGACGAACGCAGAACGCGCATCCATTTGACTGGAGCTCAACTGACAAAGACGTTACAGCCTGTTAAAGAGTCACCAAGCCAAAAAGCTGAAGAGTCCCAGTGCTATCGTTCGATTTAATATTATTATTATTCCGCCGATTTTTGTACCAGAGCTAGCATAATAACCACTGTCTCGATTCCGTTCAAATTTTGTATGTGTATCCAGATACTTATGTACCAGATACCACACAAATTCCAATGCCGTAGGCCCAAAGACCAAGGGCAGATAACTGAAAAATAAACAATTTTTAAAGCTATATTTAGCCCTATTGCTTCGCAACCGCTTGTCCAATTACTTTCAAACTTTAGATGTGTCTGCTGCTTTGGATGCTTGACATTTTATGTTCTTTGACTTTGGTCATTTGTCACGTGGTTTGGCAGCCATATTGGATTCAAGGTTTTCACAGGATTTTGGGGGTACCTGTCTTCAAAGCATATCTCCTCTGAACCCACTGCATGAAATGCATCCAAACTTTCTGAGAATTGTCTCCATACATATCACATCAAACTCTGTTAGCCGATTTTGGATATCTTTTTAGTTGCTGCCATATTGGATTCAAAGTTTTCACAGTGTCTTTTGGGTACCTGTCTTCAAAACCTATCTTCTCTGAATCCACTGCATGAAATGCTTTCAAACTTTCTGAGACTTGTCTCCATACATAACACATCAAATCTTATTAGCCGATTTTGGATATCTTTTTTAGTTACGACTGTAATGAATTTTGATTTTCATCATTTTTTTCAATGAAATTTTACTTTAAACATCATATCTTGTAAGGTTCTCAACAGAAACTATTGAAAGTTCACATAAAAATAGTCGGACATAAGTACCTCATCTTTTGTTCTTGGTTGCATGCTAAAAGTAACACCACTTGGTGGTAATATTGACAAAATACCGAATACATCGCCCAGGAAACCTAGGATTATTTCCCTTTGACCGTAAAGTGTCTTTTGCAGTATGCATACTACCCTTGAAGATGAGGGTGAAAATTGGTCTTCAGCAACCCATGCTTGTCTCAGAGGCGATTATCGGGATTCGAACATTGTCTGGAAGGTAAATGGGTTTAGAGCACTCTGGTTAACTCTGGCACACACCAGTTTTGTAGAGGTGATGTCCTGCAAACGGTGACTATCTTTTGACGGAGTTGGTACAAGCAAACCCTTTGAGGATTCGAACATGAGGATTCGAGGTCGGAAATGGGTTAAGAACTCACTGGGAAAAATGTTGTGATGTCTCGCAAGCGGTTCCTTACGTTTGACGGCGTTGGTACAAGCAAACCATATGCGGATTCGAACATGGACGGCGTCTGAAATGGGTGTAGAACACCCTGGACACATGTGGTGATGTCTCACAAGCGGTTTACTACATTTGATGGCGTTGGTACAAGCAAACCATATGCGGATTCGAACATGGCCGAAATCAAACATGGGTTAAGAAGACACTGGGACATATGTGGCGATGTCTAGCAAGTGGTTCCTTACATTTGATGGCGTTGGTACAAACAAACCATTTGAGGATTCGAACATGGTTGAAGTTGGAAATTGGTTAAAACATCCTGGGACACCCAGGTCAATTTAGTAGTGGTGATGTCTCACAAGAGGTTCTTTACATTTGATGGCGTTGGTACAAGCAAACCATTTGGGGATTCGAACATTGTCGAAGTCAAACATGGGTTAAGAAAACACTGGGACACGTGTGGTGATGTCTCACAAGCGGTTCATTAGATTTGATGGCGTTGGTACAAACAAACCATATGCGGATTCGAACATGGTCGAAGTCAAACATGGGTTAAGAACACACTGGGACACATGTGGCGATGTCTCACAAGCGGTTCATTACATTTGATGGCGTTTGTACTAACAAACCATTTGAGGATTCGAACATGGTCGAAGTTGGAAATTGGTTAAAACATCCCGGGACACCAGGTCAATTTAGTAGTGGTGATGTCTCACAAGAGGTTCCTTACATTTGACGGCATTGGTACAGGTACACCCTTTGAGGATTCGAATATATGAACGAGGTGGGAAACAGATTTAGCACTTTATCTCAGCAATGCGACAGGAACCCGGGGCCCGGACGAACGCAGAACGCTAATCCATTTGACTGGAGCCCAACTGACAAAGAAGTTACAGCCTGTTAAAGAGTCACCAAGCCGAAAGGCTGTAGAGTCCCAGTGTTAGCGTTTGATTTAATATTATTATTATTCCGCTGATTTTTGTACCAGAGCTACAAAAATAACCACTGGCTCGATTTTGTTCACATTTTGTGTGTGTATGTGGACCTTTGGGTACTAGTGCCCGCCAAAAACCCAAGGCCGTAGGCCCAAAAGCCAAGGGCAGATAACTAAAAGAACACAATATTTTGAAGATGTATTTCGCCCTATTGCTCAGCAACCACTTATCCGATTACTTTGAAACCTTGCATGTATCTGCTGCTTGAGCTGCTTGACATTTTTTGTTCTTTGACTTTGGTCATTGGTCACATGGTTTGGCAGCCATTAAGGATTCAAGGTTTCCACAGTGTTTTTTGGGTACCTGTCTTTAAACGCAAACAACTCCGAGTCCACAGCATGAAATGCTTTCAAACTTTTTGATAATTGTCTCCATACATAACACATCAAACTTTAGTAGCCGATTTTGGAATTCTTTTTTAGTTACGGACGTATTGAATTTTGATTTTGATCATTTTTTTTCATCTAAATTTTACTATAAATATCACATCTTGTAAGGTTCTCCACAGAAACTATTGATTGTTTTACATGAAGTAAGTGTGCTATATGTACCTCATTTTTTGTTCTTTGACTTTGGTCATTGGTCACGTGGTTTGGCAGCCATTATGGATTCAAGGTTTCCGCAGTGTTTATTGGGTACCTGTCTTTAAACGCAAACAACTCCGAGTCCACTGCATGAAATGCTTTCAAACTTTTTGATAATTGTCTCCATACATAACACATCAAACGTTAATAGCCGATTTTGGAATTCTTTTTTAGTTACAGACGTATTGAATTTTGATTTTGATCAATTTTTTCAACGAAATTTTGTAAGGTTCTCCACAGAAACTAATGCAAGTTTACATGAAGTTAGTGTGCAATATGCATCTCATTTATTGTTGTTGGTTGTATGCTAAAAGTAACACCGCTTGGTGGTAATATTTGATTTATATTTGGGACACCCCTGGAACACGCCAATTTCGTAGCGGCGATTTCCGGTGACTATCTTTTGACAGAGTTGGAACAAGCAAACCTTTTATGGATTCGAACATGTTCAAGGTCGGGAATGGTTTTAGAACAGACCTGGACACCCTGGCACACGCCATTTTCCTTGCGACAATACCCTGCAAGTGGTGCCTACATTTGACGGATTTGGTTCAAGGAAACCGTTTGAGGATTCGAACATGGACGTTTGGGCACAGTGTTACTTGGAGCCCGCCATTGCAGCTTGCAGCTTTAATTAGGGCTCCCTGCCATCTTGGCAAGAGCCCTCTTGTTATTGTTAGATTTATTTATTATTATTATTATTATTATTCCGCTGATTTTTGTTCCAATCCGAACTCCAAAACTACTGCTCAGAATCTCTTGAAATTTTGCAGCAAGATAGCTTAGCTACTGAAGTGATGCCCACAAAAATCCCAAGACTCTAGACTCAAGGACTAAGGGCAGATAACTCAAAACAACTTTAAAAAATCGCAATTTCAACAGCTAAAATCTCCGCCACGAAAGCTCCAAAGACATCCAAAATTTTTGAACAGGTGCGGAATCAGATGGCCAAAAATTTCTCTACTAATCCAATGTAGCGAAATTGCTTCGTTTGGCCTCCAGATCGGATTAAGTGTTTTTGCACTGTTTTTTAGCAGATTTCTCAGTACTTGCCTCCCAAAATCTCCTCAGCTCAAACTACCAGCTCAAAAGCTTCCAAACTCTCCAGACTTTGGCTCCAAGTACCATACTAACAACTTCAAAGAAAACATGTATTTATGTCAAATGTGATATATTTTCCTGATAGCCCTTGTCCTGGCGATTCCAGAACACCAAACCGTTTGTCTGTAGCTCAATTGACAGCGAAACTACAGCCTTTTGAAAATGGGACTCTTTGGCCCCAGTCCATCAACTTGCCAAATAGCACAACACTAGACACCTGTTACTCTGGAACTACTGGTCCGATTTCGGCTAAATTTCGTGTGTATTGGTAGAGTATTGTAGTCATGCAGCATATAAGAGAGAAATGATACATAATTCATGTATAACAACATTATAGCACATATCCTTCCGCATATCTGAATGCCTTTATATATCAACAGGAGAAAATGCATTAATGGTAACAAATTAGTTTATTTAAGAACTGTTTCATTGGTTTTTAGTACTCTGTATAACCAAAGTGCAATTTTGCAAAAGTACTTCTATGAATAGAACAGGATCCGCTTCTACAATTCTAACCAGCGGGAGCCCGACATCGCTGCTTGCAGCTATATTTTATTATTATTATTATTTATTATTCCGCCGATTTTTGTACCACATCTAGCAAAATAACCACACGGTCGATTATGTTCACATTTTGTGTGTGTATGTGGACCGTTGGGTACTAGTGCCTGCCAAAATCCCAAGGCCGTAGGCCCAAAGGCCAAGGGCAGATAACTAAAAGAACAGAATATTTTGAAGATGTATTTCGCCCTATTGCTCCGCAATGGCTTATCCGATTACTTTGAAACCTTGCATGTATCTGCTGCTTGAGCTGCTTGACATTTTTTGTTCTTGACTTTGGTCATTGGTCACATGGTTTGGCAGCCATATTGGATTCAAGGTTTTCACAGTGTCTTTTAGGTACCTGTCTTCAAACGCAAACAACTCCGAGTCCACTGCATGAAATGCTTCCAAACTTTCTGAGAATTGTCTCCACACACAACACAGCAAACTCTAATAGCCGTTTTTGGATATCTGTTTTAGTTGCGGTTGTATTGGATTTTGATTTTGATAAAAAAAAATACCGAAATTTTACTTTAACGATCATATCTTGTTAGCTTGTTGACAGAAACTATTGCAAGTTTACATGAAGTTAGTGTATCATATGCATATTATTTTCTGTTCTTGGGTGCATGGAAAAAGTTACCACACTTGGTGGTAATATTTGATTAAAATTTGGGACACCCCTGGAACACGCCAATGTCCTGCAAACGGTGATTATCTTTTGACAGAGTTGGTACAAACAAACCCTTTGAGGATTCGAACATGTTTGATGTCGGAAATGGGTTTAGAACAGACTTAGCACACGCCAATTTCGTAGCGGCGATACCCTGCAAGTTGTGCCTACATGTGACGGATTTGGTACAAGGAAACCCTTTAAGGATTGGAACATGGACGTGTGTGCACAGTGTAACTTGGAGCCCGCCATTGCTGCTTTGCAGCTATATTTTGATTTATTATTATCAAGGCTCCAAGCCGAAAGGCTGTAGAGCCCTATTGTAGTCGTTCGATTTATTATTATTATTATTAGGGCTCCAAGCCGAAAGGCCACAGAGCCCTATTGTAATCGTTCGATTTATTATTATTTATTATTCCGCTGATTTTTGTACCCGACCTAGCAAAATAACCACTGGCTCTCGCCAAAAACCCAAGGCCGTGGGCCCAACGGCAGATAACTGAAAAACAAGTATTTTTAGACGATATATTTTGTCCTGCTGCTCCACAGAAACTATTGAAAGTTAGTCAGACATATGTACCTCATCTTTTGTTCTTGGTTCTAAAAAGTAACACCGCTTGGTGGTAATATTGACAAAATACCGAATAAATCACTCAGAAAACCTAGGATTATCTCCCTTTCACCGTCAAGTGTCTTTTAGTGTGTACACTAGCCTTGAAGATAAGGGTTAGAATTGGTCTTCAGCAGCCCATGCTTGTCTTAAGAGGCGATTATCAGGATTCAAACATTGTTTTGGTGGTAAATGGGTTTAGAACACTCTGGTTAACACTGACACACGCTAATTTCGTAGCGGTGATGTCCTGCAAACGGTGACTATCTTTTGACGGGGTTGGTACAAGCAAACCCTTTGAGGATTCAAGGTCGGAAATGGGTTAAGAACTCACTGGGACACACGTGGTGATGTCTCGCAAGCGGTTCCTTCTGTTTGACGTCGTTGGTACAAGCAAACCATACGGATTCGAACATGAACGGTGTGAGAAATGGGAGCAGAACATCCCGGGATGTTCTGGGACACGTCAATGGCGTAGCTGTGATGTCTCACAAGTGTTTCCTTGCTTTTAACAGAGTCGGTACAAACAAACCATTTGGGGATTCGAACATGGACAAGGTTGGAAACAGGTTCGGCACTTTATCCCAGCAATGCGAGAGAGACCCGGGGTCCTGACAAACTCACAACGCTAATCCATTTGATTGAAGCTCAAATGACAAAGAAGTGACAGCCAGTTAAAGAGTCACCAAGCCAAAAGGCTGAAGAGCCCTGTGTTATCGTTGATTTAATATTATTATTATTCCGCCAGAGCTAGCAAAATAACCACTGGCTTGATTTTGTTCAAATTTTGTGTGTGTATGTAGACGGTTGGGTACTAGTGCCCGCCAAAAACCCAAGGCTGTAGGCCCAAAGGGCAAGCACAGATAACTGAAAAACAAGTATTTTTAGACGATATGTTCTGCCGTGCTGCTCCACAACCGTTTGTTCGTTTACTTTCAAACCTTGCATGTATCTACTGCTTAAGTTGCTTGATAATATTTGTTCTTTGACTTTGGTCATTGATCACTTGGTTTGGTAGCCATATTGGATTCAAGGTTTTCACAGGGATTTTGGGTTACCTGTCTTCAAATACTATCTCCCCTGATTCCACTGCATGAAATGAATTCAAACATTCTGAGAATTGTCTCCATACAGAACACAACAAATTGTCATAGCCGTTTTTGGATATCCTTTTTAGTTTTGTTTTTGACAGAGTTGGTAAAAGCAAACCCTTTGGGGATTCGAACATATTCGAGGTTGGAAATGGGTTTAGAACAGACTTGGACACTCTTGCACAAGACAATTTCGTAGCGGCAATACCCTGCAAGTGGTGTCTATATTTGACAGATTTGGTACAAGGAAAGCCTTTGAGGATTCGAACATGGACGTTTATTATTAATGTCAGTTTCACCCATGTATTGTCAAGCTGAAATGGATTCTTTGAAACAATCACAGCAATGTGACAAATGTGCTTTACGAGGCCCACTTTTCAGATTTCACTTAGTAGAGGATCAAACTCACATTGCCCGCTTGAAATTAACCTAGGATAAATAGTTAATGTAACTAGCCAACAATTTACCATGGCAGTCTGTGCCAAAACCTTTTGAGTCAACTAGCCCTCGCCGGAAATTGTCTCTTAGCATCATCATTTACAGTAGAATTTACTGTTATCATATGGCATTTATAAGCTGTTCTTAATAGATTAAACAGAATTTTACTAAACTTGGGCTTCGGACGAGTGTCTAAAGTCGCAAACAGACACAGGACAATGGGTGCTAATACAAATAATCAGTGCTCAAGTTATCAGCACCCGATTGTTTACCTTACCTTAAGGGTACGGGGTGCGAAAGGATCGAAAATGGGTATTTGATTGGCAAGGTACCCAACCTTATTTGCCAGATGAATTTACGAATCGTTTCAATACACAACGATCAGTTCGTTATGAGTTCAGCTCCATGCATGTTTTTGGCCCACAGTGGGAGCTGTCACTGATGACAGCGATAGAATACATACCTTTGATCTAAGCTAGTTCCCAGTATTAGTATATAGGATACTACAAATTTTAGAAGCCGCGACACGAAGCTTGGAATCAGGGAACTTGTCAGTCCGAATGCACACTAAGCAGGTTCCCGGGTCCCTCTGCGCGGAGTCAGCTTGCGCCAAGCGGGACGTAAGCTCCTCACAGCGATATCCCGTTCGCGGAACTCTATGATACTATCGCTACCACTAGTCAATCAAGTGATGACAGGCGGCGACCAAAGTTAGTGTACACATTTGTTTTTGTTGTTGCACACACACACACACACACACACACACAGGGCAAAATCTTCCTCCACTTAATAATTGGTCACTTGGTTATAACCTACTAACATAACCCAATTCAACCTTAGTTCTTAAACTTGTTCTTTTAACCACCCCTCCAACTTAATTCCCGAAAGTAAAACGTCTCTTAAACAAACCTATTCAATCTTTACTCTATTTTTCCCCCAACCACACCTCCTAATCGAAAGCCGTAAAATAAATGGTCCTGATTCAGGGCGCGGGAGCCGACTGTACCTCAGCAGATTCTGGTGAGCGATGACTGACAGTTCCTTCCTTCCTTCCTTACTTACTTACTTACCTATATTGGAGATTTAACTTGCGCTTTCCAACTGCAAGCGTATGTCGCACACGGGCCCGCCCAGGCCATTTAATGTGTTTCCGAAAAGTGGAAAAGTGAGTTTGTGCTACCCAGGAGGGGGGCTTTAGGGGCTGCTTATATAGTAATTTTGAAATTTTGAGATTTTGAATGAAAGCCAAGAGTGGGTGGAGGACGAACTAAGGGAGCTGTGTGTGTAGGGTGGTTGTTAGATAAGGTACTTTTGGTTTTATTATTTTATTTGGGGTTTAAATGCGACTAATTAGTCGTGTTTTAATTAGGTATATGCCTAAGGCTTTGAATTTTTCTAATTTATTTTGTGGATTTAGGATTGATTCTAGTGTAAGTGCGGTTTTAAGATTTAGTGTGGTCTGTAGTGTTGTTCGGTGTGTTTGGTAGTGTGTGCAGTGAATGAGTACCTGTTCTGGTGTTCCTTGTTGTTTGTAATGTGAGCAGTTTCCTTTTTCCTGCTTTTTTTACGGTGATTATTTAGTTTGGTGTGGCCTGTTTGTTGTTTAGTAATTATTCTGTCGATTTTTTTGGATGGGTGTAGTATTTTTGGTTGAGTTAATTTAGGTTGTTTTTTTAAGTACTTTCCTGATTTGGCTAATTGGGTTGGGGTATATATTTTGCCATTTTTTGTTGATTTTTTGTTTAGTGCCACTTTTGATTTCTGATTTTGAGCTGGGTAAGTTTAAACTTTTTTCTTGGAGTTTAAGGGATAAATTTGGAACAACAGGAGCCGTGTTCGGTTTATGGTTGTTTGTTTATGTGAGTTGGATGGTTTTTAGATGCGGTTTAATAGATCTGTTTTAAGTAGGTATAGCCTAGGGCTTTGAAATGCATTAATGGGTTTAGGATTTTATCTAGAGTTAGTCCTTGCTGTAGGTTAAGTGTGGTTTGTAGAGTTGTTCTATGTGTCTGGTAATGAGTGTAGTGTATAATAAGAGGTGTTCTGGGGTTTCTTGTTGGGTGCAGTGTAGGCAGGTTCCTGTTGCGTGTCGTTTAATTTGTTTAAGGTGGTTAGTTAGTTTTGTGTGGTCTGTCTGGAGAAGCTTTGTTATGACCCTGTCTATTTTTTTGAGGGGTGTAGTACTTTTGGTTTGTTTAATGTTTTTTTAATACTTTTCTAATTTGACAGTCTGAGTTTAGGAAGTTAGTTTGCCATTTTTTTAGATTTTTTGTTTGATGATACTTTTGATTTCAGATTTAGAGATTGGTAGGTTAAGGCTTATATTTGGGATTTTAAGGGATTGTTTAGCTGCTTCGTCTGCTTTTTCGTTGCCAAAATGCCTACACGGGCAGGGGTCCAAAGAAATTGTATGCTTTTCCCAGCTTTAGTTAGGTCGCTTGTGCTTTTAAGTATTTGGTTAATTAATTTTGGGCGGTTTTTAATGTTTTTATTTTGGATACCTGGAGACGGCTGAGGGAGTCTGTGGAGGGCTGTGGCCATGTCCATAAGTTCGGCTGTAAATATGGACTGGTTGTTTGGGAGTTGGTATGATTTGGTTTGCTTGTTTGGTTGTGAGGCATGTACTCCGAAACCTGTGTGTTTGGAGATCGGATCTGAAGATCCGTCTATGTAGATGTGGCACCAATTTGGCCAAGTCTCGCGAATGTATGCGAGTGAGGTGGTTTTGGCTATGTTGGGGTCTGTTTGTTTGTTTAGGATGTTGGATAGTGATGTATCTATCTTTGGTATTTGGAGTTTAGGGGTGAAGGCGTTCGGGGGTTTGGTGTTTTGTTTATGATTATTGAGTTTGTGCTCTTTTAGATAGTGAGTAATTTTTTGTGAGATTGGGGTGAGGAGGGGGTATTTTTTGCTTATGTTTGGTTTTTAGGGCTGATGTTTCTTTTATGGGTTTTTACGATTAGAGGGTTTGACTGGGACGCTGCCCAGAAGTTTAGGGTAAGTTGGGCCCTAAGTAATTCAAGTGCGGTTTCTCCTGTTAGAGCCTGGAGTGATGTGAGAGAGGTACCTTGTTGCGTTCAGGTGATGAGTTTTAGAGCTTGATATTGGATGGAATTTAGTTTTTTATTTAGTGAGTTGTTTAGGGTGTTGTAAATGGCGCAGCCGTAGTCTATTTTTGATCAAATTAGAAATATGTATAGTGAGAGCAGATTTGGTTTAGCGGCTCCCCAGTTGGAGCCCGTGAGACATCTTAGAGTATTTAGATCTTTACTGCACTTAGTTACGAGTTCTTTGATGTGAGCATCCCAAGTGAGATGCTCATCAAAGATTAATCCTAGGAATTTAATTTGCTTTTGAAATTTGATTGGTTTGTTGTTTAGGAGGAGTTTAGGGGAGGCAGGTTTCATATTTTTATGTTTAAATACTATTCCAGTAGTTTTTTCCGGGTTTAGGGAGAAGCCCCATTTGTCAGACCATAGTTGGATTTTATTTAGGGATTTTTGTAGAAGGTCTTGGGTGATTTTTATACTTTTGGTGCGGATCCAGAGGGCTCTGTCATCCATGAATTTAGATGTGTAACTTAGGGGGATAGTCCCTCGAATAGATCATTTATCATTATATTGAAGAGTGTGGCGCTGAGGATACTGCCCTGGGGAGTGCCATTTTCTAGGGGGCATTGGTCCGATAGCGTTTGGTCTATACCCACGGTTATTTTACGATTGTTTAGGAAGTCCTGGATGTAATTAATTATTTGACCTTTGAGTCCTATATTTTTTATATATGAGATTGTATAGTTTAAGTAGTGCCTGGAGTAGTTTGGGGGAGGGGTGGGTGGGGGTGGGGTTATTATTTGATAGGAAGTTAGGTCCAATCCTGGGGCTGTGCCCTTTTTACCTGTTTTGGATGACGTAGAGAAGCGAAACAATTGCTAGGAAATATGGAATTGACATAACACCAAGAAAATATAGTAGGTATATCAATGCTATTAGGAAGGCAATACGGCAGAACATGTTTACTTTCCAAAACGCGGGTCCTATAGAAATTGAACCACATCCTGAAGTTAAAGGAATCAGACTTGCTGACACACCTTGTAAAAGTAAATTTTGGCATAATACAATCTATAACGTGTTCCAAGTTGCTAATGAAGATGTTTTTAAATGGAAAATTTTAAAACACATGAGAATTGGAAACAAGTATATGCAACTGCACTTCAAAATTCTACATTCAATCATTCCTTGTAATCAGTATTTAAATAGAATTAACAATAAAGAAAGTAATGTATGTGAACATTGTGGTGGTATAGATACTGTTAGACATTACATGTTTTACTATTCAAATTTATTACCCTTTTGGATAGAATTCTTTAAGTTGGCGAAGGTTAATGTACATAATCAGATTTATGATAATTACAGAGATATTGCATTGTATGGTATAGAAGGAGGCACAGAGGAGTGTACTTTGATGAATTATTTACTACTGCTAGCAAAGTATATTGTGTACAGATGCAAAGTAACTGAAACCGACTGCCTTTTTAGAATATTTAAAAGAGAACTAGAAATACAATACAAAGTACTACAGTATAACAATGTTAATCTTGCCGAAAAAATTAAATGTGTACTGAATAATTAGATGAGTATTATTGCTTTAAGCAACTCAAACCCAAATATAAACCATGGTATGCCAGTCCACGTGGCAATGTACAGGGCCATGTAAAATCGTGGACAATTACCATGAATAAATGATGTCAAAAAAAAGAAAGAAAAAAAAAAGAAGCTCCTCCAATGTGTATGGGAGGTTTATTTCTAGGTTATCATTATATGGTTCTTTGGTGATTT
The DNA here is from genome assembly GCF_022045235.1 of Haliotis cracherodii. Classification (NCBI taxonomy): domain Eukaryota; kingdom Metazoa; phylum Mollusca; class Gastropoda; order Lepetellida; family Haliotidae; genus Haliotis; species Haliotis cracherodii. The sequence goes on along the minus strand of NW_027266297.1, from coordinate 50,081,943 downwards.
TGTTTTCTGTTTTAAGTTTATTTTGACATTTTTGGCTAAAGTTGCTGTTGCTGCTAACGGCCGAAAAGTTGTTGGCGAGGTTATTTGCCTTTTCGGCAGGGTTTGTTGAGTTATTTTTATCAGTTGGTTTTTTTATGACGTTTTATGCCTCTAATGGCGTGGATTTTGCGCCAGACCGTTCTGGCGTCTGTACGGTTATTTATTTCTTCACAGAATTTTTTCCAGTCTCTAGTTTTAGCTGTTTTGATTAGACTTTGAACTTGGTGGTTTAGTTCGTGATCTATTTTTAGATGTTTATAGTCGCGTTTGGCTTTATTGAATGCGGAATTACGTTTTCGTCTAGTTTGTTCTATTTCTTCGTTCCACCATGGTACAGAAGGTTTGCCTGTTATAGTTGTTTTGAATGGGATTGAGGTTTTAGCTGCGTTTATTATATATGTATCTAATGGTATATTTGGGATAACACTTTCTTAGTAAAGTACAGATTCTAGTACTTTTTTGGGTTGAGTCCCGTCCGGGATTCGAACCCACACCTGCCAGGGTGAGGCACCTAATCGCCAGCACACAAAGTCAGCGATCTAACCCACTCAGCCACCGAGGCTTCCACTAAAATGGAAGTCCGACAACTGGTAGTCTAGATCACGTACTTTGAGTACCACCTTGACAAGTGTAAATTGGCAGGGCTCCCATGTCCGAAAGCTATGAATTGGGTTATTTTATTGTATCTCGTGGGTTGGTTACTATTTAGAAGTACTAAGTCGTTTTTTTCTATCCATTCGGAAATTAGTTTGCCATGATTGTATGTTTTGTCATCTATGCTCCAGGTAGGGTGGGGAGCGTTGAAGTCTCCTAGAACTATCGTGGATTTGTTGCTTATTTGGAGTAGCTTATTTAGGTCTTCAGGTTGGACTTTTTGTTCTACCCAGTGGTATATATTTATGATGTTGTTTATTGTGATTTGGCTGCCGTTAGTGTCTAGGTTTGGCGTGTTTATCTTGATCTCCTCGTTAGTTAATATCTCCCCTGATGTACATTATTAGGCCTCCTGCGGCCCTACATGTTTTGGTTTTGGTTCGGTGTGTTCTGACTGAGTTTTTGGTGGTTTGGTTTTGGGTTTATAGGGTTTAGTTTATTGCCGTTGCTGCTCTTAGGCTAAGGGGGCGGTCGGGTAGCCTAGTGGTTAAAGCGTTCGCTCGTCACGCAGAAGACCCGGGTTCGATTCCCGACATGGGTACAATGTGTGAAGCCCATTTCTGGTGTCCCCCGCCGTGATATTGCTGGAATATTGCTAAAAGCGGCGTAAAACCATACTCACTCACTCACTCACTCTTAGACTAAGGCTGAAGGTTTCGTATGTGTGTGTTGTTAATTCTAACTTAAAGGCCAGTAGTTGGTGGCGTCACTTCAGGACCAGTCACGGGTCTGCGCATGCGCGAAGGCAAGTTCCGGTTCTGGTGGTGTGCGCATCCATAATGACGTCACTTCCGGTTCCTATGACGCATGCAAGACGGCGTCATATCCGTTTCCGGTGGCGCGCGCATCCAAGATGGCGGCATGTTCGTTTCCGGGAGGCCTGCGCACCTCCAAGAGGGCGGCACATCCGTTTCAAGGGAGGAGGCGACCATAAGAAGCGCTCGTACCATATGAAAATATCAAAATTGAAAGAAGCGCATGTAAAATCCTATATAATTTTTTTTTGTGGTACTGGTAGGTTCTTTGTTTTGGTTTGAAGGTCGTCAAAGACATGGATGAAAGCGTTCTTTCGGGAGAGATGGGTGGCCCTGTAAAGGGCCGTTGGAAAACAAACTGGAAACTGGAAACGGGAGGAAACTGTAGGAATACTGGAAGACTGGAAAAACTGGAAACTGGAAAAACAGTGGAGCAGCATGTCCCACGCGGTAGTCACTTTGCTCAGATGATCTATCTTCTTCCTCCTCTTCCTCGGACTGATGACGTCGTCGGCCCTTTGAAGTGTGTTTTTTTTAGGGGCTTCTGTCGATGTCGATGTCCGTGCCCTAAAAGGGCATCACACCATGTCTAGGTGTGATGCCCTTTTAGGGCACGGACATCGATATGCATGGCTTCTATGAGATGAAGCACTTGTGTCACTGGTGTCACTGGTGTCGACATGGACGGCGCTGCTGAAGTTTTCTTTCGACTGGGTTCTGGGCAATCTGCAGCGAAATGACCCACGACTTGGCAGTTGTAACATGAGACCTGGGGAGTCTTCTTTCGACTGGATTCTGGACAATCTGCAGCGAAATGACCCACGACTTGACAGTTGTAACATGGGCCCTGGGGAGTCTTCTGCTTATCTTCGGACAGACATAGTGGCGGTGACCGTGAGTGTGGCACTCGGTACATGTCACTTCAGGGCAGTACAGGTAACTGTGACTGTCGGTCTGACACTTCATGGAGCTGTATCGAGATGACATGGTTGATTTCATAGAATGCAGTGTGTGTGTCTGACTGACTGACTGATATAGGAGATTTAACGTGCGCTTTCCGACTGTAGCATATTTTGCACACGGGCCTGGCCAGACCATTTAGTGTATTCCGAAAAGGGTGAAGGTGGTGAGTGCAACGCAAGAGGGGGCTTTTAGGGGTTGCTTATATTGTATTTTTGGATGTTATAAATTTGGAATTGATTCCGAAGTGGGTAGAGGAGGGAACTAAGGGAGACGGGTGAGGTGGGTGTTTGTATGTATATTTGACTTTGGATTGGTAGATTAATGAGTTTTTAGATGCTCTTAATTAGATCTGTTTTGATTAGGAATACGCCTAGGGCCTTGAAGTTTTCTAGTTTATTTTGAGGGTTTAGTATTTCATCTAGAGTAGGAACCTTATTTAGATTGAGGGTGGTTTGTAGTGTGGTTCGATGTGTTTGGTAGTGGGTGCAGTGGATGAGTGCGTGTTCTGTGGTTTCGGATTGTTTGCAGTGGGGGCAGTTGCCTGTGGTGTGTCTTTTAAGTTTTTTTAGGTGGTTATTTAGGTTTGTGTGTCCTTTTTGGAGTTTTGTAATTAATCTGTCAATTTTTTTAGAGGGGTGTAGGATTTTAGGTTTGGCTAGTGGTTTCCTGAATACTTTTTTGACATGATCTTAATGCCTTTATGGCGAAAGTCTATTTATACAAAGTATAATATTCTTGGAGATATCTTCTTCAATTCATCTGATGGACGTAGATATGGACTCAGTCATCGTGGATGGAAAACCGAATCACTATGTCACAAGTCAATCACTTATCCAGTAATTGACAAATGAGGGAAATCAAATCAATTATAGAATTTGATATCAATTTGATACATCAGTTTGTCTCTATAAAGCACATCACAAAAATATACCTAGCAGCACATCATCAAGTCTATGTTGGTCACTGTTGAGACGCTGGAACACCGCTGAATCCTCACTGGGGGCTCCAATGTTGTAGACCTTATATGTAACCCTTAGTTGCCAAGTGATTACAGTCCACGTGGTTGTGAGAATATCAGTTTATTCAGCAAAGGCATAAAGAAGACACTCCTGAAACAATTTAAAATCACAATATATCACGTGTTTCAGAATAAATGTACAATAACACATTAAATGTAAAGTATCGATCTGCTTCTTAATAACTGATTACATCATTACAGCAGATACACAAATACATTTCTGCCTCGATATCTATTCAGTGCAAATGCACCTTCAAATACAAAGACAATATAATTACACATTATTAAACGCATAACTGAGGAAATCATTAAATCATATTGTGCATAATGAATGCACGACATGAACATATTATATAGATAAACTATATACAAAACATACCCTGTGTGTGACACGAGAGTGTAAGATGCCTTCCGCCAGTCGTCTCATTCGACAGTCACATGACCCTAAATACAGATACAATATTAATTATAATATTGTAAATAACATATATAATCACGGCATATACATGCATCACCGAAATACAACTTCAGTCATTAATACAACTATCAATAAATACATGCATACATCTAGAGAGATGTGTACAAAGTCTAGAAATACACCAGATTTACTAAATAATAGCAAACATGCATCAAATACCAAAATACACAAAATACCAAATAACCAATGCATTGAAATATTAAATATATGTATAGATAAGCAATATATTATGAATCAGACCCTTATCTCATCACACTCACCTCATTCACTCAACCTATCGTTTGTTTATTGAAACACACACCCACCGAAAGGCCTGAAAGGACATGTTGCCCAGGCAGGCCAAATATATAAGAGAAGAATATATTTGGTGAAAGGTCCAGGTGAGGCAGTACTTGTGGGTAGTTAAGCAAAGGTAGTTAAATGGGCAACTTGAGTTGCCAGCAGCAGCGATGGGCGACAAGTTTCGCCAGCAGCAATAGCGGTAAGAAAATAATACATATCCCGTTGAAAAACGGGCAGAAATTGAATGTAAAATATATCATAATTGTGCCCACAAGTACTATGCTCGCCATTAACGTTTATTCTGAAGAAAGAAACATACATTATTATAATATAATCCACACATGCAACCAGAGGCATGGTAGGGGAGGGTGGGAGGGAAATACAATTGAACTGTGAAAGGTATAGATAGCGCAGCAACCAAGAGCAGCAAAAGGCAAAAGATAGCAAGTGATGACGTCACCAGTTACGGGGTTAGACGTTGTAACGTCACCTGAAAGGAGATGGCAGGACAATGATGTCATAGTGTAGGCAAGGGAAAAGTATAAACAGAAAATGGTAAAGAAGATGGTTGAGCGGATTTCAATAAACGCATTTAGTGTAGAGCACTAAATGGGATTATGTTTACAAGTTTTTTAAAACCTATTTTACTTTTTTATGTACTTGATTTAAACTGATGATTGAAATACTAATATTTAGATTGATATAGATTAATTATGATTACTAACCTTGATTACTTGATGTTAAATCCATAATGACTTGCTGTGCAGGTGTGTATGCAGCATAAGATTAGCAATGGCAGGTGAGAAAGGGATTTGAACTGAAAGGTATACTAATTGGCTAACAAGAGGTAAACCTAATGACGAGCAAACAATAGAACAAAACACCCTTGGAAGTAAAATAGACTGGACCATTGACCTTTGACCCAGTAGAAACTTATCAGTAGCAACTAATGATAAGGACATAACTAATGATAAATAAGAAACCAGGAAATGACACAACCCTCTGTTGAATCAACAAGCTGAAAAAGAAAAGACATGATACCTTATCTACACTAAAAATACTTACATATTTACAAGCTGCCGGGGACTTTGGCGTGCTTCAGATGTTCTTTCCAGGGTTTGTCTGTAGCTTCCCATTGGCAGAGTGTCACACCGCAGCAATAACAGATAACACGGTCACCTCGTCCTTGATAGAAATAGCCAGCCATGGCCATGTCTGGGTCATCTGTTTAGGCCACGTTTGAAAAGACCTCAGACGTTCTTGAAATGAATCATAATTAGGATGAGAAGGATGACACAAGGTGTAAGAAGGAAAAGGTCCCTCCAGAATGTCACTGAGTCACCATGTGTCGTCCATAAAGAGTGTGTCCTTAATAAAGAGTGTGCCTTTTCTTGCTTGTTCTCCCGCCTTTTCAGACACCCCCTCGGTATTGGGGACATCTCGAGATGATGACATGGCATTCATAGACCGTCTTTGCCCCATGATGACTGTGACTCCACTGAAAGAAGGTCTAGGTGTTTGCCTGCTTTTATGAAAGTCTCCTCTCCTCAAACGGGAGGTCATGACCTCTTCATCATCATCATCATCATCATCATCACGTGACGTCATCCTGTGTTTGGGCTGACTGACAAACGGCAGCGGTGGTGGTGGTGGTGTGTACTAGGTGACTGACACCAGGCAGCTGATCGTTCAAGCATGGCCTTTTTCTTTTATCTATTCTTTACTTTTTTCTTTGTTTTTTTTTACAACAAGCATGTGCACTGACATGACAGACAGACAGACTACGTAGACGACATCTCAACTCAGCCTCTACCCTCGATTCGGCACCCTATTGGAGTTGAGATCAATCAAGACACAAAGAGTCAGTTCAATCAATCACTGTTAAATAATGAACAACAACCAGATACATAGGAAATACGAAAAGACAACTGAGGAGGGAGTGCTTTGCATGTCCCTTCAACAACACGAAAACCTTTCATCTTCCATCTTCCATCTTCAAGCTCTTACAATTTCAAGCTCTTCGAGTGATGATGGGGTCACCATAAGATGTGGTCCTCCATCACACCAACCATGTTAGGGACCCATCAGTAAAACAGGTACAGTCTATGGCCTCCCTGAAACAGACATGACACATCACTTGACCACTGTTGCAGCTTATGTATCTTAACATGTTGTTGTGTTGGCAGACACTACATTCACGTTGTAGGGGAGTGAGTTAGCTTCTCCAAAAGGATCCTGGTCAACGTTGCCGTCGTCTTTGCAAACCATGGGCATACCTGAGGAGAAGACATCAAAATCCTCCGGTGATGCTGGTGACCAAGAAGCATCAAACAGGGGTGTGTGTCCAGATACATGGAAGGGAGGGCTGCCAGTTTGAGCGTTTCATGATCATCACCGCCACTGGTCGTCATCATCACAGGCGCATTAGGCGAATAGGTTGGCTCCCGAGGGATTTGTTCCCACCACTGTTCTAACACGGACTGTGCTGAACTGACATCGGGGGAAGGAAGGATGGGTGTCCTGTCAATCCAACAAGAAAAGAACCCTTCAGTATACCCACGAGCATCGTGATACTCATCATCATCATAATGGCATACACATCCCAAAGAATAGCATGCTACTTACAGCTGTTCTTGATGAGGGATCGTCAGAGACAATTTCTTCCGTGGTCGTCTTTTTGCAGGTGTTGCAGTTGTTGCAGGTTTCAAAAAGGATGTCTCTTTCGTTTCGGTGTCTGCTGCTGCTGTTGTTGTGGTTGGTGCTGTAGTTGTGGTGGTGGTTGCTGCTGCTGCTGTGGTTGCAACTGCTGTGGTTGCTGCTGCTGTTGTTGTTGATGCTGCTGCTGGTTTGCTTGTTTTTTTTTCTTCTGGGTCTTCTTCGGTGCTACTGTCTTGGGTTCAGTCAGTTTTCTCATCTTCAAACGTATCTTAGCGTACACGTCGTCAGCCTTTATCTTCGCACACAACATATTGTACACTTCACCCCACATTTAAGCAGTCATTTCACCGTTCCCATCTCCACTCCCTTTACCACCCATGTCGGTCCTTGTCATGGCATTCATAAGTTTTGACTTGATGTTGTCCGGATTTTCTGTTCGTTGTTTCTTTCCAAGTCTTCACGGATGTGTGTCAACACTTGATGGTACTCTCTCCAAACACGTGTTTCTTCCAGATAAAATGCCAACTGCCAACACAACATGAGGGACATCAATCAGAGGGACGATGTTGTTGGTTTGACCGTTTCATTGAAAAGTGATGACCGGAGAGTGTCTGTCAGTTTTAAGACACTGACACCCTGCTTCATGATTGGTCCGTTCCGGTGCCAGCTCTGAGCCTCCATGTTTCCCAAACTGGACCGACCCTTGTGTTTCTTTTCCATAGGGTCATGCTTGTAGCATGGGAGAGAAAGCACAACCTCGTTTCGACCAATCAGAGGGCCGCCCAGGGCAAAGGTAGCCTCTGATTGGTCGAAAACCCAGGCTTCTGATTGGTCAGATTTTGATCCGTTTTTTCTGATCCGTTGCGACACCCCAATGGTATGAATTAAAAATGATCTTGTCGTCTCTGTACCCAAAGGGGAGCGTGTCTACGGGCAGCCCTGTGGTTTCATCGTAGACGAGGCGTCGCTTGTTGTAAATGGTGCGGCAGTCTTTTCGGGTGTTCCCATGCCGATGTCCTTTACGAATGATTTGATGAGGGTAATCCAAGCTGATTTTCTCCCCCTCCTTCCCAGGCCGTTGTCCCAGTATCAGTCCTTTCATGGTGTCAAAGTTGAGGTGTTGTTGGTTTCTGTAATTCAAGGTGAACCCTCGCACTCTGCAGGTCGTGCGCGTTCCATCGGGTCTGGGGTTCATTAACTCATGGTCATAGTCTTTGGGGCCTCCTGACACAAACGTCTTGATGGTGTTTCTGTCCAGTGCGTCTGTCAACTCACCCAATGAATGGCCCAGCTCTGGATTCGTGTCGTGGGGTCGATGAATGTAAATGACGCTGTCCGTGTCAAAGTACAAGACCCTGCAACCCACCAGGGCAAGGGTCTTGTACAGCTTGAGACGTGCTTGTGTGGTGACCCAAGCAGCTATGGCGACATTGAAATGAAAGTGAGGGGTTTGGAATTCTTCCTTGTGGGTATAGGTCACTTCCACCATGTGTTCGTTGACGACGGTGTCATCCTCGATGGTATTTTGTTCATCCCTCCACAAGGCAAAGTACTGCGCAGGATCGTTCATATAGACGTTCATATAGTCTAACCGTTGTCCGAACTTGCCCCAGAGCGAATTAAGAAAGAGATTGGCAATAGTGCCAAGTCCTGGGTTCTTCTCGATGTGGTCCTTGTCCAACCGAATGCCTTCTTTGTCATAGATCTCCTGGATGTAAGCGTCGTGATCGGTACATCCCCCGGGGTATCCGCTGGCTTCGAGCTTCTCCTTGAAATGACGGTCGATATAGGTGTCAAAGAGTCCTTCTTGCTGGGTGTTGGGGTCATGCTGTGCAAAGGTGTTGAAATGCCAAACATCGAAGATCTGAAGCACCTTGTAACAATACTTCTTCACGGCTTCATGGAGTTCTACGGTGGCGTACGTAACCACCCATGACCTCTCTTCATCCGTGTGCTTGCAGGGTGAGTCTGACCGGGTATCGGCACATGTGCGGCACATGTGCGGCACAAAGGACAGAGCAGTTTGCCACCCGATCTGTAGGGTAGTAGCGGATGGTAGAGCCGTTTTGGGGGTAGGACACGACATTGGATAAGTCCTTTCAGCTCAAACAACGTGTCCACAGGTGGTTGATGGAGAAGGGTCGGGTGTCCCGCGGGAAACGCTCCGGTCTTACAAATGTAAGGATAAAGTGAACAGATATCGATATACTTGATGGTTTCACCTTCTTGGGGTTCGTAGCATAATCAAGTGGCATTGGTGCGTCCTCCATAGAAGGCATCGCGTGGGTTGAGCGGACCAGGTAAGTGGATACAGTGGAGTCCCTGCAAGAAAGCACACAAAGCTGAGTGCTCCTGTTGCTCCCACAAGGTGACGACCCGTTTCACGTCCGGGTGTTGGTTCAGGAGAAAACATGCTCCCACTGATGTGCCCAGGACGGGATGAGGTTCTCCACGCTTGGTCTTGTGACATGTCTGACACCCATGCCAGAAACACCCCAGGAATTCGCAGATGGTGACTGTCGCTGGATCATAGCCATCCACACTGTACCGATGTTTACCCTCTCCGCATGTGAACTCCATTCCCGGCGTGCTGGAGGTGCAGATCACCTGAAAACAGGCCGGGATCCTGTGAATCGATTGACAGGCGCTGGGGTTTCCCTCTGACAGTGACTGGAGATGTTGGGTGTAACACTGTTGATTTGGGAACCAGCGTTGACATGTCAAGCAAGGGATCCCGTACTCTTCATTGGGTCCACAATAGCTAGAGTGGAGGCAACAGTGGCAACGGTATTGCTTGGTGCAGGGATGGTGATCAGGATGATCGTAACGGTGGTCGCAGCGTTCGCAGTAATAGCTAGATGCATAAAAGCCTGGCATGGAAGTGATCACATCGTAGTGGTGATCATGATGGAATAAATGCAGCACGGTGGCGTTGGGTGGAGCCTCATCACCCGAGCCAAGTTGTGCTTTCTGTCCCATGGAAAAACTCATTTCCTATGGAAAAGAAACACAAGAGTCGGGTCGTTTTGGAAAACCTAGGTGCAAGCCAGGCACTAGAATTGACCAATCAGCGCACTGCGTTTTGAACCAATCAGGAAGCAGCCATTTTCGATCTGGTTCCTCTCCTATAAAACAAGAGAACAACCACTTGAGTGGGTCAGTGTCACTTGTGAAAAAAGGAAAATCATCATCATCATCGCATCAAGAATGGCTGAGACAAAGAAGAGCTTTACGACTACGTGTGAGGGAGACGTGGTGACTGATAGCGCAGATGCTCATGGATGCTGGAGTAAGAGTACGGATGCTGGTAATGGGATGTCACCGCTCAGTAATAGACCATCACCCTATTATCTATGCTTTGAAAGAAGGCTCACTTCGTTTGAAGAGTGACCGATGCAAATGTGTCAGACTGCTGAAGAGATGGCCCATGCTGGCTTTGTCTACACTCAGGGTGCCGATGGTATGTACCGTTTCCAATGTGGCGTGCGGCTGAGACGATGGGCGTCCCACAACGATCCTTGGATGGAACACCACAAGTGGTCCCCACACAGCAACTGCCTCAAACTAACTGGTCTGGTGAGACACAAGAAGAAGCTACAGCTACACTATCTCTGCGAGGAGAATGTGAATCAGAGGAACACGAAAGGTGTAGCATGGCGGACTGCCTAGGAGGACGTTTCACGTTTCCTGTGTTCCTGTTCACGTTCCGGTTCCCGTACCCGTTCCCGTTCAAGTTCCCATTCAAGTTCCCGTTTGTCTGCTGCTGCTGTTGCTGTTACTGCTGTTGTTGTGGATGGTTCAGTCTATTTCTGCTTCCTGTTTCCAACAAGCTTTTAGTTGTTGGACCCACAAGTTGTGTCACGCAGGGCACCAAGATCACATACCCATATGGCAGCAAGTTCCGCTTCGACGATCCTTGTCTTGCAATAAGATTGGACATGATGTTGCTTCTTGGACAGTAGCAGAAAAATTGTCTTCTTCTTCAAAATGGCCCTTTTCAGGGCCACCCATCTCACCCGAAAGAACGCTTTCATCCTTTGCTTTGCCAACACAAACAACAATCCCAAAGAACCCACACCCTCCCCAGTCTGTAGGCACACGCCTACGAGTGACACCACAATTGTACGTCTGTATGTATGTATGTATGTATGTATGTATGTATGCATGTATGTATGTATGTATGTATACACGAGTGGCATCACGTTTGCATGGAGACACGAGACACTGCAAACACCATGTATGTCTATCGATCGCTCTCTATCCATCTAAATATAATTATGATAAATAATCATATTGATAAACGTCTGTTTGAAGACACACACATGACACCATGTTTGCATGGGGACATGCGTGACATCACGTTTGCATGGAGACACAAAGTACATCACGTTTGCATGGAAACAAGCATGGTAGTACGCATGGAGGCATACACGTGTGCCAACACCTCGGTATAAATAATAAGAATAATCATATTGATAAACGCCTGTTTGAATACACACATGACACCACGTTTTGCATGAAGACACGCATGACACCACGTGTGCATGGAAACACGAGTAACAGAACGCATGTAAACATACCCGAGTGCCAACACCTCGGTATAGATAATAATAATAATAATCATATTGATAAACGTCTGTTTGAAGACACACACATGACATCACGTTTGCATGGGGAGACACAACGTACACCACGTAGGCATTCCACATCACGTTCATGAGAAATCTGACCAATCAGAGACTTGGGTTTTCGACCAATCAGAGGCTGCGCTCGGACCGCTCTGATTGGTGGAACTGAGGTTGTGTTTTCTCTCCCATGGTAAAATCCATTTCCTATGGAAAAGAAACACAACGTTCGGTCCGTGTTTGAAAACCGAGGTGCAGACCAGGCACCGGAACAGAGCAAACTCACACACACACTGCATTCTATAAAATCAACCATGTCATCTCGATACAGCTGCATGAAGTGTCAGACCGACAGTCACAGTTACCTGTACTGCCCTGAAGTGACATGTACTGAGTGCCACACTCACGGTCACCGCCACTATGTCTGTCCGAAGATAAGCAGTCAAGATAAGCAGAAGACTCCCCAGGGCCCATGTTACAACTGCCAAGTCGTGGGTCATTTCGCTGCAGATTGCCCAGAACCCAGTCTGAAAGAAAACTTCAGCAGCACCGTCCATGTCGACACCAGTGACACAAGTGCTTCATCTCATAGAAGCTATGCATATCGATGTCCGTGTCCTAAAAGAATGCATCACACAACTCCATGCGGGCATCACACCACATCTAGGGAAAAGAAAACTGGATAGAAGCCCCTCAAGAAAACACCCTTCAAAGCGCCGCCGACGTCATCAGTCCGAGGAAGAGGAGGAAGAAGAAGAAGAAGATGGATCATCTGCGCAAAGTGACTAACCCATGGGACATGCTGCTCCACTGTTTTTCCAGTTTCCAATCGTTTCCAGTTTCCAGTTTTTCCAGTGTTCCAGTGTTCCTACAGTTTCCTCCCATTTCCAGTTTCCAGTTTGTTTTCAAACGGCCTTTTTCAGGGCCACCCATCTCTCCCAATAGAACGGTTTCATCCATGGCTTTGACGACCCTCAAACCAAAACAAAGAAAAAATGAACATAAAGGATTTTACAAGCGCTTCTTTCAATTTTGATATTTTCATATGGTACGAGCGCTTCTTATGGTCGCCTCCTCCCGGGAAACGGATGTGCCGCCCTCTTGGAGGTGCGCACGGCACCCGGAAACAGAGATGCCGCCCTCTTAAATGCGCACGCCATCGGAAACGGATATGCCGCCATCTTGGATGCGCACGCATCACCAGAACCGGAAGTGACGTCATCACGGATGCGCACACCGCCGAAACTGGAAGCATGACTGGTCCTGAAGTGACGCCACCAACTACTAAGGCCACTGAGTGGAGGTATTTGGTGCTAGCGTTTGGGTTTATTTCCTGAAGCATGTAAGCGAGTAGGACAGTAAAGTTGTTTAATTTGTTATTTGATATTTGTGGGGTTTTGCGTTTAGAGAATTTTGTTTTTGGGGGGGCTGAGTAGGTGATTTCGTTAGTCTCCTGTGTATTCGTTGTCTTCGATTTGATTTGTTTTAGTTTCCTCACACTCCATGGGGATGGGTTGCGTGCATGGTTGTGTTTGAGTTGTATGTTGGGTCTAGCTGTAGTTTCCCTACTGTCTGGGTTTTCGGGTTGTGCATGCTTGGGTTGAGTTGTTGCTGCCATGGAGGCTGTGGTCTGTTTGGTGCTAGGTAGTGTTGTGGTGGTAGGATTGCGGTTTGTTTTGCGTGCGGGTGTGGATGTTGCGACTGCGGGTTGTATGGATGAGGTGTGGGTAGGAGAGGTTTGGATGTATGCGGTGTTTGTCTTTTAGTTTGCAGTTTTGCCGTGTCTTTGTTAATGTGTTTGTTGGCCTGTTGTGTTAGGGTGTGTCTGTGTGGGCATTTATTGGAGAGTGAGGAGTGGTTTATGCTTTTACAGTGAATGCACCAAGGTGTGCATGTCCCTGGGCAGTCTGTTTGCGCGCATTTCTTACATTTAGATTTTTGAAATTTACATTGATTAGCTGTGTGGTTGTACTGGAGACAGTTTGAACATTGTTTGACTTGTTTAATGTAAGGTTTTACTTCTAGTTTGGTTGCTGCTCCGAAGGAGATAAACTTAGGGGCTTCTGGGTGTTTAGCCGATTAATGGAAATTTATGATGACTATTGAAGTTGGAGATATTTTCTGTTTGATGTTATTCTACGTGTGCTTGCGATTTGGGGTTGAGGGTACATATCCTGATTTTCTTTAGCTTCTTTAGTGTACATTTCTAGGTCTTCGTTAGTTTCTTTTGGGTTTACCCTAATTACTCCGCGTGTGAAAAGCTCGGTTACCGTATATTGAAAGATTTGTGAGATTTTTCTGGCGGCGTTAAATGAGTCCCCGATTGGGGAAGATTATCTGGAAACCTTTATGATCCTGTTTTATTTTATCAAAGTGAAGTTTGCTGTTCTCCTTCTTCCTGAGCCTCACGACTCGCTTGGTCCCTGACTTCTCTTCTAGGCCCTGGAACAGGGTCTCTCTTGGGAAGGAGACAGTCTCCTGGGTCCTTGATCCGTCGGTTCCTTCTCTGGACAATGGTTATAAAGGCCGGCAATGGATGAGTCCTTGCGTGTCTTTCTGCATCCGGCTTCCTTTGAAATACTCCCCGGCAGATGGAGCACTCCCGAAGGTTATGTTTTGGCTGGTGTGCAAGGACCCAGTGGGGACCATCTGCCGGTACTTTGTAAAATGAGGAGTGTTGCACCCTGGCACTGCGCAGACCACTGTCATTTCCTCTTCGCTTACATGAATTTCGAATACCATCTGAAAGCAAAACTTTATAAGCAGGACTATTCTTCCCAGTAGGAAATATAATGGTAAAGGTTCGCCCCTAAGACGAAAAAAAACAAACAATCAAACAACAGTTTAAACTATTTACAACTTTATCAACACCATCCCCCTCTCATCTAACTGTGACTAAACCTTATCCGAGGTTTCACAGTCCGTGACGCACGATTTCTAATAGCCACTGGCGTTCTTACTGCCCCCTCTGAATATGACCCCTCCATGTCCGCAAATGTGAGGTCTTGGACCTCTGCAGCAGTGGGGTCATCTTCCAGGATTTCTGCAGGAGTAGGATCATCCTCTGGTTGATTCAACCAATAACTGGGACATGGAGTACCCTCAAACGGTTTTAACTGATCTATGTGGACGCTGATAACTGGCTTCTGACGCCTCAAGATTTGATATGTTGTAGGGGACAGCTGACCTACTACCAAGTAGTGAGTGAGTGAGTAATGTTTGCTTAACGCAGCATCAGCAATCTTGCAGCTATTCGTGGTGAGAAAATGTCTAATGGAATCAAATGTCTATGGAATCAAACATTATAAAAGTGATGTTGAAAATCACTAAAACCTCGGTCAATATCACATTCAAGGGTAAAACTGATTGTTCAGATAAGAATCTATATTTTATCATACAGCTTGATTTTTTTTAAATATGCTTAAATCAAGTGATTAGAAACTGTATTATAAAGTTCAGATAAGGTGTGAAAATTATCCTAAAAAGCGTTGTCTGATGAGTGCAAAATCAACACAATCAAGCAAAATGTGCTTGATAGTATTTGGACTATTGCAGGGGATACAAAAAGGTGGATCTTCACCCTTCAATAAAAATGAATGTGTATGATAACTATGGCCAATGCGGCACCGCTGTAAAACAACTTCATCATGACGATATAAACCAGAACAAGTCTGACCTCCAATCAGTGGTTTGATAGCATGAAGTTTGTTCAGAGTCTTGGTATTCCAAGTTTTTTGCCAGTGATCATTCACATATTGTCTGATGGAAGGTTTTAGATCAGAATATGGGAGTTTTGTGTGTGACGTTGGATTATTAAGAGCGCTTTTGATTGCCTGTAGACAGGACAGACTATCAGAAATTATGATAGACTGGTTTTAGAAGACTTTTCACTATGTTGCAAAGCTAATATTATAGCCTATGCTTCTGCCGTAAAAATCGAGCTTCCATCAGTCGTATTGACATAGTACAGCTGTTAGTAACAGTTGCAACTGATACCTTCTCATCATCTTTTGACTCATCTGTGTAAATACTGGTATGAAATTGGTAGTTGTTTTTCAGTTCATGAAATTCTTGTTGATAAAATACTGTAAATCTTGA
Source organism: Haliotis cracherodii (assembly GCF_022045235.1). Taxonomy (NCBI): domain Eukaryota; kingdom Metazoa; phylum Mollusca; class Gastropoda; order Lepetellida; family Haliotidae; genus Haliotis; species Haliotis cracherodii. Next base: position 50,066,373 of record NW_027266297.1, on the reverse strand, counting down.
AATTAACGCGAGCGTGAATTAAATGCGAAAAATGCGAGTGGTCTTTGCTCGCATTATTAAACATCGCATTTATATCAACAATAAGACATTTTGGATAGCAGAAATACCAACTTAGACATACGCTGAAAACAAACAACTATGTGACTGACTGATTGATATAGAAGATTTAACGTGCGCTTTCCGACTGTAGCGTATTTCGCACACGGGCCTGGCCAGACCATTTAGTGTATTCCGAAAAGGGTGAAAGTGGTGTGTGCAACCCAAGAGGGGGCTTTTAGGGGTTGCTTAATTATATTGAATTTTTGGAATTTTTAAATTTGGAATAAATGCCGAGGTGGGTGGAGGAGGGAACTAAGGGAGCCGGGTGAGGTGGGTGTTTGTTTGTATGTTTATTGGATTTTGGATTGGTATATTAATGAGTTTTTAGATGTGCTTAATTAGGTCTGTTTTGATTAGGAATACACCTAGGGCCTTGAAGTTTTCTAGTTTATTTTGAGGGTTTAGTATTTCATCTAGAGTAGGAACCTTATTTAGATTGAGGGTGGTTTGTAGTGTGGTTCTGTGTGTTTTGTAGTGGGAGCAGTGGATGAGTGCGTGTTCTGTGGTTTCGGGTTGTTTGCAGTGGGGGCAGTTGCCTGTGGTGTGCCTTTTAAGTTTTTAAGGTGGTTATTTAGGTTAGTGTGTCCTGTTTGGAGTTTTGTAATTGATCTGTCAATTGTTTTTGAGGGGTGTAGGATTTTTGGTTTGGCTGGTGGTTTTCTGAGCACTTTTTTGATTTGGCTATTTGTGTTTTGATATTGATTATGCCATTTTTTTGGTTATTTTTTGTTTGTTAACACTTTTAATTTCTGATTTTGAGATGGGTAGGTTTAGGCTTATTTCTGGTATTTTGAGAGATAATTTAGCTGCTTTATCGGCGCTTTCGTTGCCGTAAATTCCTACGTGGGCGGGGATCCACAAGAAGGTTATTTTTTGCCTGCTTTTGTTAGGTCGTTGGAGCTTTTAAGTATTTGGTTTATTAATTTAGGTCGTTTTTTGGTATTTTTGTTTTGGGGGGCTTGTAGTCCACTAAGGGAGTCGGTGAGAATTAGGATTTTATTGTTGTTTTTAGATTGTTGGTTATGCAGGGCTGAGGCCATGCCCATAAGTTCGGCCGTGAATATAGATTGGTTGTTGGGGAGTTGGTAAGATTGTGTGGATATAACTGGTTGTGTGGTATGTATTCCACATCACTATTTATTGAGCAGCACTTGTTACAAGTATATAAACAATGTCATTCAAACACTAATTACATCCTGTGAATTGTCACAGGGTTAAGACAAGCGTCATCACTGATCACACCTGCAAGTCCAGACAGACGCCACCCAACACGGTTGTTTAAGCTGAAGGAATGAATGATGTTTATTCTCGTAAATCACAGCAGTGATACAGAGATGTAATTGGACACAGGAATAAGATACAATGAAGAAAACATGTCAGTGGAACATTTCCATACATGATCTTATATAACTTGCCAGTTTTAATAGAGTTGGCTTATAAGTAATGGACATCAAATGAGAGAATTTTACGCCAGAAGGATACATACAGTAGTATTGAGGCAAAAACTTGTTTCTAATTTCTGAGAGTTTTGGACATTCTAATAAAAAGTGCATTTCATCACATATAAAATTTTTACACAATGTACATTTTCTTTCCTCTCTCACAATATTATACCATCTTCCTGTTTCAATGGGTAACCTATGATTTGCTGTTCTAAAACGAGCAAGAGAGATGCGTAAGGTGATTGGTAGTTCTAGTAAATAGGGTTCTAGAGATGGTAACTCTTTAAACATGTTATAATAGTAACCTTTAGATGAATTTTCCTTTGATTCTCGCCATCTTTGCAGAAAAGTATTAATGAGAACATGTTTCACATTTTGTTTCAACCATGCGGCACTAATAAAGGTTTGAGACAGCCAAATGTAATTAAAGCCTATATTTTGAAGAATGCATTTTACTTCTTTTAATAGTGGGAAATGGTAATCTGGATTTGCAATGGACATTTGAAACATAAGTTTATATACTATACTAGAAAGGCTAGTTTGTGATGATGTTAGCTTGCACCAATATGAAATCATTCTTATCTTAATGAAAATGCTGAGAGGATACCTCCCTAGTTCACCATATACCATGTAATCGGGTGTTGACTGTTTTAACTTGAGAATATATTTACAAAATTTAAGATGTACACGTTCAATGACAACAGTATTTTCAAAACCCCACACCTCAGATCCATATAACAATACTGGCTGAACAAGTTGATCAAATAATTTCAGTTGACAGTCAATAGGAATTTCTAATATTCTAATTTTACGAAATACAGCGTACATTGCTCTAGATGCCTGATCTGTCAGTCTCTTTAGTGCCTTACAGAATCTACCAGTGTTTGTAAATAAAATACCAAGGTAAACATATTCTTTAACAACATGAAGAAACGAGCCATTTAACATAAACTTAAAGACTCTATTTGTGGAGCGCTTGGCAAAAATAACAACTTTCGTTTTGTCAACATTGACTTTAAGTTTCCAGATAGTACAAACATTTTCCTTTGATATTAGACTTTATCATTTTTGACCACAGACCACACCTCCATACTGTATCGAAAGCTTTGCTAAAATCGACGAAAACACAATACAACTTCTTATTAAGGTTTCTATAGATATCAATGAGAGCTTTAAGAATAAACATATTGTCAATTGTTGAGTATTTTTTTCTAAATCCTGCTTGCGCTTCGCTTATCAGATTAGTCTGAACTGAGTAAGCTTGTAAACGATTATTCAATAGTGTAGTGAACAATTTACCTAAACAGCTTAGGATAGAAATACCTCTATAATTGTCTGGGTCAGCTCTGTTTCCTTTGTTTTTGTAGATTGGTTTTATTTTGCCAACAAGCCAAGCTTCAGGTAAAACTCCAGTGTCAAAAACGAGGTTAAAAAGCCTTACGTAAACCGGCATCATAACATGAATAGAGCTTTTAATGTACTCATTGTAAATACCATCCAACCCACAAGCCTTATTGTTCTTCAATGCACGGACAGCTGACATAATTTCTTCTTCTGTAATCCTACAATCTAAGATATCATCATGATTATCGTAATTTGTGTTATTGGCAAAAACATCGTCATTATCATCAGAACTTTGATTAAGATCTTTAAAAAATTGAAAAAAATTGTCAATACTGATTTTTTCTGCTGTTTTCTTTGGTTCAAATGATTTTAAAATTTCCCAAAAATTCTTAGGGTTACTATCCTTACATTCCCTCAGTTGTTGGACACATTTGTTTTGATATGTCTTAAATGCCTTCTTTAGGGTTTTACTATAAGCTCTACTAGCTGAAATGTACATAGCTTTGCTATTACTGTCTTTAGTCCTTCCATATATACATTTACGCTTGTGGTAAAATCTACGTGATGATTTACATTTTTCATCAAACCAGGGTTTATGCTTGTGCTTATGTACAGAATGTCTAGAATTTCTTACAGTACCTAGAGTAGTTTCAGCCGCAGTAACCAGCGTCTGAGAGAGTTTATTTACAATTTGGTTAATGTCATTTCGCTCTATTTGGTCTTTACATGCATCTAATTCTGTACACTGATGGGTAATGGCAACCTTATCGATATTACATAAAAAAGTTTCACTTTTATCAGGAACCCATCTTTTTACAAGTTTATGTACATGTACATCCTTGTCATCATCTATAACTGGAGATAGTTGTTGTGCTGTACAATCTCAGGTTAACGATAAGCCACAGTGTACATCGGACGCGATCGGGTCAAACTCCTGTACCTCAAAATCTATCTAATGGGAATGTTTCTGCTGATGCAATACAATAATCGACCACACTGGCATTTCTGCATGTCAGTTTACCAATACCCTTGTCTTTGCCTAATCTTCCATTCACAATATACAGCCCGTTATTTTTACATAAATCCAGGAGTTTATACCCGTTACAGTTTGTTTCAGTATCCATTGATATTCTATCTAACTTTACATCGGTGTCAACTAGAAGTTGTACATTTGAAAACAATAATTCCTCGTCAATAATATCATTGTCACATAAATATTCGTCCAAAATGATAAAATCCGGAAGATTTTTAGTACGACAATTCATATCACCAACAATACACATGTACTGTGAGCAGTTTGACATACGAATGATATCATTTTCTAGTGTTGTAAATATTTCCGGTGAATGAAATCTACTTTGCTCTGGTGGTATATACACAGTTCCTAGGATAAGGTCATCGTTAACATGCAGGAAATCACTTGGTATCTTACACCATAAAACAATATCATGCATCTTTTCGATGACGCTGACCTTGTCAAATAGTGTCTCTTTGATGGCTACAATGATCCCGCCAGATACACGTGTGTTCAGTGCGTTAGTTCTGTTATTCATATGAACTGAGAATCCTGGGATTTTCACAGCATCTAAATCACACGTTTTAGTTTCAGTCAGACACAGTATATCGTATCTGGACACATCGTTCACAAAATCGGGGTTCAACAGCTTTGTCCTAATCCCACACACATTAAGAGACAGTATCTTAAGTTTCTCGTGGGAAGTTATGAGGACATCCTCAGTCCTCGCCATCTTGTTGGGTTGTCTGTTGTCTGACCGATCGACGGCACTTGCGTATGATCTCCTGCTGGGGGGAGGGCCTCGTGGGGTGAGATCTATAAACGGGTCGTCTCCTGGGTACACACGTCTCCCGTCTATATACAGTCTGTCAACTGTGAGGTTAGACTTCAAACCACGCCTCCTTGCTTCCTTGAAAATGGGGAGTAGATCTCTTCGTCTCTGCACAATCTCTTGAGGAAACTGTTCACTAACACCGAATTGCGTTTCTCTCAGCTGTCTTGTGTTAGTCAGGATTTCCCACCGCTCGTCTGGATTTGCAAATTTTGCCACTATAGCACGTGGTCTGTTAGATAAGTGAGGGCCAATCCTATGTACACGTAAGAGGTGAATGTCTGTGTCACACTTCATTTCTTTCTTTAAGAAACCTTTAATTACCTCTTTGGGTTCTTCTCCAGGCATTTCCGGGATCCCGTGAAAGAGTAAATTATCTCTCATAGAGCGTGTTTTCAGGTCAATGACAGATTCTTTCAGGTCTCGCTGTTCCTGGTATATGGAGTCTATGTCATAAAACACGTCTTCTACATCTCTCGACAACCTGTCCCGATCATCGGTACTCTGTTCTGTAAGCTCCCGTACCTGTTGTTTCAGCTTTTTGTTTTCTGATGCAGTCTCTCTCACACAGGCTTCAAGCTTATCAACGCGAAGTGTTGTCTCTATCATTGTAATGTCGAGAGATGTCAGCTTATTGTCAATCATAGTTAATTTACTGTCAATGCTATCAACACACTGCATCCTCTGGTTTATGGAATGAACCATGGTAGTCAAATCCGTGTTGGCATTCTGATGTTGTGAATGATTTTGGACGAAATGCGCCTCCATCACTGCTCATCAATAATAAGATTTTCGCATATATTTATACAATGTCTGAATGTAGACTTACAGTTTGTACATGTCAATCTTGTTCGTGTCTCAATTTCTCGGTTAGCTATCAGGGCTATCAGAGCTCTCGAATAAACACGTCCTCACGCTACGATCCCAAGCTGAAGAACTCTACCCAGCGGTGCTATTTGATGTGTGATTGGATTAATGTAAGGTTGGATTATGGTGAGGATTCTCCTGTAAACCTGACAGAAGACATTTTGTTTAGATAGAAATCCACTGATGCTTGAAACGAGGGGGTGTCTTATTCATATTAAGTCGCATTTTTGGCTAGGGGCCAGCAGTCGCATTCTTTTGGAGACGCATTAATTTCACGTTTTACAGTAATTGATGAGTTTCAGATTTCTTAAGTTTTGCCAGTTCTAAATTAACTTCAGGTTGTATAGATTGCCACTGAGGAATTGCTGGTACTTTACATTCGGCAATAGCAGAACTTTATTACGCTCAGGCTGAGATCCTCGGGCATATGAGGTAGACAATGACAGCAAAATACACATTATAATAGCGGATATGTGGTTAGCCGGAAGATTTTACAATTTGCATTACATATTTACAGAATTTACTAAGGTTTTTCAATTCAGATATCTCTTTACAAGTGAAAAGTCTTTGAAATTTAATCATATTAGGTCTTTTAGAATATGTAGGTGGGGTATACAAAATTATTTCTTTAGTAAAATATGGACATTTAAAAATATAGTGAAATTCATCTCCAATATCATCAATAAAACACAGTTTACATTTTCTTTCACAAACAGGTATCCCATTCCATCTTCCTTTTTCAATTGGTAAGTGATGGCATGAAGTACGAAATAAAAGTAGAGGGATAGCTTTATTTAGGGGTAGGGACGTCAGATAATTTTCTAATTCAAATTGTGGTTTCAAGAGAGAATAGACTACGCTTTTTTTTTTTAATTTTCCACCTCAGAGCTCCAGGTTTGTTTAGCATGATCAGCTAAAATAGAGTGAGCTGTTGCTTTGAGCCAGGAAAATGAAACAGGAGACTGTGACAACCATACATAACTTAAACCAATATTGTTTAGAACATTTTGAATACATGAAATCAAGTCATAGTTGTAAACACCTGTATTATGGATGTTATATACGATAGAGTAAATGATTAAATATATTTTGCTGGATTTATCTGTAAGTAATTTCGACCAAAAGGTTAACATATGGGTTTTAACATCAACAGATAACGGAACTCTACCTAGTTCACCGTAAAGCATGCATAAAGGGGTACTCTTTTTAGCAGGTAATAATTTTCTCATGAAACAAATATGTACATTTTCAATGTGTTTTAGATTAACAAAACCCCATAACAAAACCATATAATAACATTGGTTTTACCATTGTGTCAAAAAGATATAATTGGCATTGAATTGATAAATTAAGGTTTCGGCTTTTACGTAGTACGAAATACATGGATTTTGTAGCCTGTTGACATAGATTAGCAATGGATGCTTTAAAAGAACACTTTTTATCAAATATAACACCAAGATATTTGTATTCAGAGACATATTCTAAAGGAACACCATGGAGATAAATATCTTTACTCATATCATTTTTATTACCACCAAATATTAGAATTTTAGTTTTATCAATATTGATAGTTCCAAATTTTGCAATATGATTTAAAATGCTTGATAGCTTTTTGGAGATTCGTTTTTGAGGAAGCGAGAAGGACAGTGTCATCGGCATATAAAAGAGCAAACAATTTAATAGATAAATCTAGCATGGAATGTGTTATTTCTGTGATAATTAATAGACCTGGACAGTCTTTGGACATTAAAAATGTTTCTAAGTCATTTAGAAACAAAGAAAATAGAACAGGTGATAAGTTTTCTCCTTGTCTAACTCTTACAAGGCAAGGGAAAAAATCTGATTCAATGTACCTTTACACACGATTTTATACCACTATACATGGATTTCAAAATTCTGAAACATTTGCCATCTATACCTTGGCTGAACAGTTGACTCCACAAGGCAGTCCTTCCTACATTATCGAAAGCCTTTTTAAAATCAATAAAACAACAAAATAATTTCTTTTTTCTTGATTTAAATAAATCTACAAGGCATTTAAGGGTGAATATGTGATCAGTTGTAGAATATTTTTTACTGAAACCAGTCTGCGCTTCAGATGAAATATTTTGGTCTTCTATAACATTTTGGATTCTATTACTAATAATGCTTGTAAAGAGTTTGCCAAAACAACTTAAAAGACTGATTGGTCTCTACTTTTCTGGATCATATTTGTCACCTTTACCTTTATAAATAGGATGAATTATACCACTTAGCCACTGCTCTGGATAAACACCATCATCTAAAGTTTTGTTAAATAACCTTACATATACAGGTAGCATAATGACTTGATTGGTTTTAATATATTCATAATAATTTTATCAGGGCCACATGCTTTATTATTTTTCAAATTTGCTATGGCAATCAAAATTTCATCACGTGAAATGGCACCATTCAAAACAGAGTTACAATCTTCAATGTTTATGTCATAGCGACTGATTTATGACTACCATTGTCTGCAGTACATTTGACTTCAAGGGCAATTTACCCTGTAGCCATGTCTCCTTAACTTAATTGCCATTACGTTTTAGGCGCTAATCCCCGTTGTTAATCCTCACCAACATTTCATTGTATTTTGACTGACAGTCAAAATACAATGAAATGTTGGTGAGGATTAACAACGGGGATTAGCGCCTAAAACGTAATGGCAATTAAGTTAAGGAGACATGGCTACAGGGTAAATTGCCCTTGAAGTCAAATGTACTGCAGACAATGGTAGTCATAAATCAGTCGCTATGACAACTTCCCTCCGTTCCGTGAAGCTTGGACCCCAAGCTTTGACAATTCCAAATTGATATGTATGAACTTTTTCACCAACGGAAACAATAGTGCCAAATGTGAACAAAATCAGTTAGATGAATTCATGATATCGTTGAAATTCTTGTGCAACAATATACCTATGCAATGACGGTATGAAAGTGGTCATCTAGCCAATTTGATTAAGTGCCAGTTTGAAAACTAACCAAGTGATCTTTATAATGTGCAATTTCACTACAAGGTAATTACCGCTTTTCACAGATTCAATAAATATATCACAGAAGGTTCTTTGAATTCAGGAGTGACTCAGTACCGCATAATGATAATGAGTAATGTCATAAAAAGTACAAATTAAACATCTCAGCAAATATTTCGCATAAAGAAATTTGAAACCAGGAGTCTAGCTTTACCGCGTGACTCAAACGGTACTTGTGGGTACTATTGCCCTTTTCAGTACAATGGGTGCTCTTCCCGTGTCTTTGACGGAGCTTGCCCAGATATTGTGGGTGCGATGCCCAAGAAAAAAAAATCCTTAATTCCGACATCAGAATTCTGAAATGCTGAATACTGCTGTGCTGTTAATTACTTAATACTGACATACAATAAACATATGTGTAGGGGTGGCTCACCCAAGAATATCCCTAATCTGAATTCAAAGTCCTAGACAATATATTCAATTTTGTACCAAACTGTGCACATTAATTACTTGTACCAAATGACAAATTTTGTCGTTTAGATTTTTGAAATTACGAGTCGAGCTTTAAGGTGTGACTCGATAACCCTACAGCTTAGGTTTGTCTGGGCCCTAGCTGTATCTATATGTCTGGCGTGGCCTGGAGAAATTTCAAAGATTCCCTACACAATAACTTCAAAGATCTAGCTTGACTAAAGATGTAATTTGGAGTATATTGCACACATACAAAACTGAATTTTGGAAAGACACATTTTGGCATTAATATACTGGCTTTGATTAAACATACCTGGTTGCACTATTCAACAGTCACACAATATATATCCTTGATTGAGTCCATGTAATCAAACACAAATTAGTAAGACCAATGAGATATCTTGTACACAGTGTCCATCTTGTAGGTGCCCGTGAGGCGGTTTCTGTATGATCTGCATCATGATGGCTGTGGTCAGGATCACTGCGGGATAGGCGTTTATACTTCCTTGGTCCTGTGTATGAACGAAATCTTGAGAGATTCGGAGAGATTCCTGTTGTTTTCTTCAATCTTGTTTCTTCATGGCTCGAGTTGATGATTGTTCTTCAGGGTGGTAGGCATACAGAGAGGTTACGGGATCGGGAGTAAGCTCAAAAGTTACTCCAGCCGGATTCTAACACCAGTTGTCAACGTGCATGTGTTGACGGGAAATTAGCTCTTGGGGGAATAAAGGACAAAATCGACATCACTGTCCCGGAACGCTTTATGCACAACATGTAAACAATAAACAACAATTGCACAATGAGCGGAATACCTGCTCTGACAACACATAGTCAAACACAGCAATGAGCAGACTTTCCAGCTCAGGCGTACAAGAGGTGAACGGAGCTCCAGCTCACCTCAGGGCGTTTCCTACGAGCAGCATATCCTGCTCGAGGTCGTCCCTATGCCAGCACTCGGAATACCAAGCCTGACTAACACCCCAGTAACTATGTAATGGTAGCACATATATAGTAATGAACAACAATGGACAGACAAAGAGACAACGACGTTGCTTTGGACATATGGGCGTGATTAACAAACAAAGTTCATGGGATGATCAATTAGGGCAATAAATGCCATACTATAAAAGCAGTAGTTAAAGGGAAGTGATATGGTAGTCCAGGCTGACTGACAGTCAAAATACAATGAAATGTTGGTGAGGATTAACAACGGGGATTAGCGCCTAAAACGTAATGGCAATTAAGTTAAGGAGACATGGCTACAGGGTAAATTGCCCTTGAAGTCAAATGTACTGCAGACAATGGTAGTCATAAATCAGTCGCTATGACATTTATATCAAGTTGATCAGTGAGATCATCAGACTCTTCATCAGGTGCATCATTTAATTTCTGAAAATATGTAAAAACTTCCTAGAGTGGCAGAAAGATTTAAATGAGCATCCTTGACATGGGATTCCATGCGAATGCCAAGTGGTGGAATTGAGTGTGGTTTTCTGTCATACAAATGCTTATACGGAGGAGAGAATACCAGGTTAAAGGTAAGGATGTGATGGATTGGAGCGAAGTGACATATTGTAATGCCAGTTTTATGCGTCTCAAATTAAGACAGGGTTCGTATGCCTCCACATACAAACTGTCAATGGGCGATGTCCTAAATGCTCAAAAGCACAATCGAAGTCTTTGGTGGTGAATGGTGTCGAGTTCTCGGACATATGATTTACAGGCTGGACCGTAAATGTAACAACCATAGTCAAGTTTGATTCTTATCAAGGTTCTATAGATGTGCAAAAGTGTGTCTCTATCTCCACCCCATTTAGCATTTGATACCACTTTAAGAATATCAAGAGCTTTCAAACATCTAGCCTTCAGATATTTAATATGAGGTATAAAAGATAATTTATCATCAAAGATACGAAATACCCAAAAACTTTGTTTCTTTGACCACTTTGATGGGAATATTATTCAAAGTCAATTCTGAATCTTTATGTACCTTCCGTTAGTTGCAAAAATTGACACAACAGCTTTTAGTTTTCGAAAACTTGAAACCGTTTTCTTGAGACCATTTATGTATTTTATTTAGACAGAGTTGTAACTGTCTTTCAATGGTATTCATTTTGTCACCACGGCAGGATATATTAAAATCATCAACAAATAACAAACCATCAATATTGTCATTTAAGACTTTAGCAACACTGTTGATTTTTATGCTAAATAGTGTCGCTGATAAAATACTGCCCTGGGGGACCCCCATTTCCTGATCAGACAGACAGACGGACAAATTTATTCGGTACTTCAGGCCACCGGCCCATAATACAATGGAAATATACTGTACATATATTTGCATGCTGAGTAGATTTAATTATGATTTACGGTTCCACACTGTGTTTCCTTTCGATGTTCATGACTTGGGAGAGAAATTTACCTAAGCCTTTTATAATTTGTTCGTTTTCAGCTGACATAAGTCTTATAAAATTCTCAATAGAGGGAGGGGTAACGAGACACTTGGGAAAGAGTTTCTTCTTGCTCTAGAATACTGGACACAAATCATAAGAACATGGAATTCATCTTCTATATGTTTATGTCCCTTTGAAAAACAGACAGTGCAGACACGTTCATTATATGGGATGTTGTTGTGACGCCCCAGTTCAACAGCAAGTCTGAAATTATTAAATCGGAACATGGCCATAAGTCTACGTTGGTAAGAAGACATATCACCAGTAATATGTGATTCCACATTTAGTAATGACTTGAACTGTGCGTAGTAATTGCATTTCGTTGATGATGTCATGGAAAAATGCCAATATTGAGTGAGGCAGTCGTAAAATCTTCGTTTAAAATCTGTCATGAAATGTTGAATATTACCAATGTCTTGGCTTAGCCAAACAAAACCAAATCCAAACTAAAATAAAATCATTCTAATATGTGATGCCCCTGTAATTTTACCATTATCATCAAGAGATTTTAGTATATAATAAGCTTGGATGGGTAGCCTGTGTTGTTCCATCTGAATTAGTCTGCACCAATACTTGACTGCTCTTGACATGTAGTTATACTGTAGGGGGATCCTACCACAGGCTCCTAGAACCATGTTGTTGTTGGTGAAGTTATTTACTTTCAAAATGAATTTGCAGAATCTGTTATGGTCACTCTCAATAATGTTACAGTAGCTGGTTCCCCAGATCTCTGATCCATAACATAGGATTGGTGAAATCATAGCATCAAAAATATTAAAAAGATCATGGTGATTAATATATCCAAATTGTTTTTGATAATTATATATTGATATAAGTGCTTTCCTTGCCTGGGCTGCTAGACATGCTTGGGCCTTGGTCCAAGATAACTTTGGTGAGAAAATAATTCCTAAATATCTGTACATGTTGATAAGTTCTATCTGTTGACCATTCAAAAAACACTTTTCATAACTGCGAAGAGGACCTCCATTCTGAAATACTATTATTTTAGTCTTATTCAGATTGACTTTCATACTTATTTCAGGGTACTTATTTTCTTTTGAAGCTGTAAAGCAGTATCAGAGACGGTTGACACATCATCAGCAAATAACAGAGCAAATACATCAGGGATATGAGTAGATATAAACACACCTCTGCCACCTTCTTCCTCCAACATTGAAACTAACAGATTAATAAATATGATGAAGATCTGAGGGCTTAAGATACACCCCTGACGAGTACCCATGGTACACTTGAAGTATGGCGATAGTCCACAATCAGTTCTCACACATGCACATAGTGTTGAATACATCTGAATATAAACTTGAGAAATTTACCTTTAACTCCCAGTTGAAGGAATCTGTTAAATAACATTTTGTGGTTCACACTGTCAAAAGCTTTTGAAAAGTCTATAAAAAGACAATAAAACCTTCCATTTCTCGTTGATAAATATTTGTTGACCATAGCTTGTAGGGTAAATATCTGGTCAATAGTGGAATCATTTTTTCTGAAGCCAGCTTGAAATTCAGAAATAATATTGTTGTTATCACACCAATGTTGAAGTCTGTTGTTAACTACTGTTGTAAGAACTTTACACAGTGAATTTATCAAGGAAATGCCTCTGTAATTATTTGGGTCTGAGAAGCTGTCTGATTTGTGTAGGGGACAAATAATACTCTTGCTTCAGCTACTAGGAAATATACCACTGTCATAAAGTTTATTGAATAGTTTTGTTAATAATGGTGAGATATAGTTCTTAGTTGCTTTAAAGAATTCGTTAACTATGCCATCTGGGCCAGGAGATTTGTTTGTTTTGAGCAATTTCAAACTTGCATTAATTTCCTCTTGTGTAAAAGGGTCATTTAATTCACATACATAGTCACTGTCATCTGCATCTGTGTATTCCCATATTGGGTCACTGTAATCATAGCTGCAGTCAGAATTACAGTTCAACAGGTTATTTAAATGCTCAAACCACTGATCTACTGTTATTCTTATGATTTACTCTGCAGGATTTTAACACTTTCCAAAAAGATTTTGAATCATGTCTGGATGCACTGAGAATTTCCCTCTGTTTATGGCAATAATCTTCCTTTTTCAAATAAAATGTTTCTTTAAATTTCCTTTTACATTCTATATATATAGCAATACCCTGTCCATATTGCCTAATGCCTATGGAGCCTTAGAGCTGCATATTTCTTTTGTTTTAATAATTCCAGCTGATCATCCCACCAAGGTGGCTGTGGTGATATGTCAGTTAACTTACTACCTTTGTACACTTTTTTAAACTCTTCTGCAGCACTATGGTAAAGGTCTGTTAAAGCATCTACACTGTCTTCTACATTTTCTCAATCTGTTTGTATATACTGTCACAATATGTTAAAAAGAAATCTTGGAAATTCACCATAAATGATTTACTGTTATATAGGCACCATGTATACTTGGTCCATCTTTCTTGCTGAGCTGAATCTTGATGGTTTTCATTACCAATATGATGATTATTAAAAACATTGGGGTTGCTGTTGGATTCCTCAGAGTAATTGAGTGGAATGTCAATAGTACAGTAAAGAGGGAAGTGACTAGATTCATCTCTCTCATGAGTGAGTAGTGAGTAAGTATGGTTTTACGCCGTTTTTAGCAATATTCCAGCAATATCACGGCGGGGGACACCACAAATGGGCTTCACACATTGTACCCATGTCGGGAATCGAACCCGGGTCTTTCGCGTGACGAGCGAACGCTTTAACCACTAGGCTACCCGACCGCCCCTCTCTCTCATGAACACCAAAGGAGCTAAAATGTGGAAATAAATCTGTACTTGCCAGAAAATAGTCCACCACACTGGCACCATTGTGAGTGATACAAGTAAATTTCCCATCCATATCATCAAATAGCCGCCCGTTTAGTACATGGACATCATGTGTGCAACATAATTCTGCTCGTTTGACACCATAACTGTTGTATCGTGTGTTATCCTTTGTTTTACGGGGAATATCGAAGGAGCGTTGGGCCTCGCGTACACGCTGTGTTAGGTCCTCTGTGACTCTGTACTGTGGGTTTTGTTGACCTTTGAATTTCCTTTTAGCCGCATATAGAATGTTGTTCCTCGTATTTGTAATGACGAAATTTGAATAGGGTTTTTTTTATTCCCATTGCGTAATCGATGAGCTCTTGTGATAAGTATATCGTCTGCTTCAGTGATATCCAATTTTTCCTTCATGAATTCTCGAACTTTGCGCTCCGAAGTTTCCCAATTTTCGTTCTATATCATATTTCTCAGATAATGTGGAACTTTAAATTTTCTATCTTCTAAAAAACGTGTGATAAAATGAGGCATAAGGCCACGAAGATCTATATTATGGAGATCTTTTAAGATGCCATATTTCCATGTTGTATCGTATGCCTTCTCTAAATAAAAAAAAGATTGATGCTACACGTTGTTTATTAATAAAATCATTGCATACAAATGACTCCACAAGATGATCAATGCTGCTCCCCTGATGCCTGAAACCGGATTGAATATCAGTTATCAGGTTATTAGATTCCAAATACTAGACAAGAAGCCTGTTGATCATTCATTCCATGGTTTTGCAGATGCAAGTTTTTAAAGCTATAGGTCAGTAATTAGAAGGATTCGTGTGATCCTTCCCTGGTTTTGGTACAAGAATGATAGTAGCCTCATGCCAAGAAGAAATCTTCCTTTCCTGTTGATTTTGATACCTTTGAAATTTAGGATCATAGTTGGCAGGCGATGAATTATTACTAATTGTCTCTTCCAGCTTATTAGCAATGTCTTTTTTTGGAAGTTAATGTCTCAGCATCAGCTGTTATGTGTTGAACACTGCTAGTGGACCCTTCACCTTTTATCCTTCCAACCATATTGCATACTTTATTGAGTGGTATACGTGTAGTCAGTTTGGAAACAAAATGCCTCCAGCTGCTTAGTCTGTTTTGCTTAATGATTCTACGAGCTTTTGCTCTTGATGTCCTTAAGTGTTTTAAATTATCTTGAGTCGGATGTTTATTAAAAACTCTTTCAGCCTTCTTGCTGGTCTTTCTAGCTTTTTTGCAATCTTCATTGTACCATGGTGTACTAACACGTGGAGTTGTTGAGGTTTTAGAGAATGTTTCAGTGCCATCATTGAGTAATGCATCAGAAAACAGTTTGATTTGATCATTATCATTTATAAAATGATCAACTTTCAATTTAGTACAGCACAAAGAACTAAAAGACAGCCAATCAGCCTTGGAAAATTGCCATTTGGAAATGGAACTATCCTCAAAGGGAGAGAGAGCTTTAAGCACGGTAGGAAAGTGATCACTGCCGCACACAACACCGTGAACAGACCACGAAAATTCATTTAAAAGTAATGGGTCAGAAATGGACAAATCCAAAGCTTGGTATGTACCTGTTGCCCGGTGGAGGCAGGTGTTACATCCATCATTAAGCAGACATAGACTATGCTTATCCAGACTGCCTTCAAGTACTTTTACTTGTCATTATGTGTAGATGAACCCCATAAGGGGTTGTGACCATTTAAGTCACCCACTATAGTGAACGGCTTGGGAAGCTGGTCAATGAGATTATCCAGATCCCTGATTTGGAGAGCGTATGATGTAGGTATATATATTCTTCAAAAAAAAGAAACTTGACACTGACTTTCAAAATGTAATATAATGCGATTGTTTCAAAATAGGACACAGAAACCATAATTGAAAAACTGTTTGAAGATCAATGTACACAATGTTCAAAACATTAATCGTGTCACCTAGACAGACACACGTACACGTTACAGTTAATGTCACAGGGGTACAGAAAATGTCAGTATCGGTTGTGCCCACCACGTGCATCAATCACCGCTTGACACTGATGACCCACAGATGCAATCAAGTTGTCAATAACACGCTGTTGGATGTGCTGCCATTCATGCTGAAGTGCATCAAGAAGCACCGGAAGTTTTTGGGGCGGTGGATTCCTTCTGCGAACGCGACGATCCAACTCGTCCCACAGATGCTCAATAGGGGACAAATCTGGTGACCGGGCTGACCACGGTAATGCCTGGATGTTGCTGTGGTGTAAGAAGTCCTGACAAACCTAAGACTGAAATCTGACCCAAAAACGATGACAAAACTGAGCAATTTAAACTTAAACCTTCAGTCATATTTTCAATTGAATTTTAAATTTAGTTTTCAGAAGCAAAATATACCTAGAAATTGAATAATAAAACCCGATTCTGGTCTCGGAACCAAATCTGTAATAGGCGCTCCCTAAAGCCTGTAACAGGCATCCAGTGACAGTAGAACTATAAAAATAGTTGACAAAAGGTCTGATGTTTTACTGCGTGCTTTGCATTGTGTTCTCTTTTCCCTACACAGTATTCTTTTGTATTCTTTATGTTCTAAGAGGCTCCTTCCTGACCGACCGGGTTACCAATTCTAATTATAGATAAAGCACAAATAACAAAAAAATAAACAGGGAGCAAAATCGTCCTCCTCCTAGTTATAACCTACATATCCCCCCCCCACCCCCTCCTCCCTCCTCCCTCCCTACCTACATAACCCAGTTCAACCTTATTTCTTTAACTTTTAACCAAACCTATTTAATCTCTACTCAATTTTCCACCACCGCACCTCCTAATCAAACATCCCATCGAAAGCCGTAAAATAAATAATAAATGGTGCTGATTCAGGGCGCGGCAGCCGACTGCACCTTACCAGATTCTGTTGAGCGATGACTGACGGTTTCCTACCCAGGAATCTGGAATCCTTTATGATCCTGTTTTATTTGATCAAAGTGAATTCTTTTTTGTTTAAACCAGATTCCTATTTTGTTAGCTGTGAGGGATTTACAGAGGATGTTTACAGAGCCGGCTGCGCAGAAGTATAGGGCAAAAGTAATGAAGATGGAGGCAGGAGAGGTGGTGGGGGAGGCTGGAGTGTTGAAATGTCCAATTTCCTTTATTTGGTTCCCTACCCAGCGTTGGCTTAAGAAGCCAACACGCGGACCATGTGACCAGGAAAACGGACACAACCAATAAACACGCTCCTTACATCTCGGTTCTCCCAATCATGGCCGAGCATGCAATGAACGTGGCATCGTCACTTCTTCCAAGCCACTACGCCCGCGTGGGCATATGCTGCTACAACAAGGACTTCAAAGATAGGTCCTACGTCAGCCGTTCAACTCCCCTTAAACTAGCCCACCCACTACGTTCCTAACTATACTGAACCGCAAAAGAAACCTCACACCAAGTTACATTGCATGAAAAGTTGTCATTTAAATATCTAGGTAATTTTTGTCAAAGTTTCTAAATTTTAACATAACCTTGTCCGGAAAAATGAAATTTGATGATAAAAACAAAAGCAGGCGACAATAAAACCGATCGCCCAAACGCATCACAGCAACGGCCATGGTAACCCGATGCATGTGAGTTCTGTGCAAATTAGAATGCACATGCGTTCACCCATTTCTTGCCCTATAAAAACCCACCCAGATCCGATAACATTCATTCGTTATTGAATTGCTACCACATGCCAAGGTTGACAAGAAATCAGCGGCCCATATACAAAACAAGAGTACAAAGAGATAATAACCGTGAGTACAACACAGCTAAAGGGGTGTACTGCATACAATACATATGTGGAGACAATGTTACAAAGTGGGTGCACACAATTATTTTACGAAGTGACTTCACGATGCTATAAGATTCTTGCGCCAAGAAAGTGCATGATGAACATATTGAATTGTTTTACTATCATTAGAATTCAACAGAGATTTACATGAATACAAATTTGATAAACGCAGGTATTTCTGTGGAATATATGCTTTCCTTAAATCAGTATAAACAGTACAAACAAGCAGTATATGAAGTTCATTCTCTATACAAGTTTGACAGAGAGGACACAATCTCATTGGTTTCGGTATAAAACGATGTCGTCCAATGTTAACCATAATTTCAGACAATCCGAGACGAAATATTGAATATGTTATGCGCAGAGATTTGCATGTTATAACATTTAATACAATTCAGGTTCAATCAACGATTTAAAAGATCTACACATGATATATCTTGAACTGTTTTCATGTGTCGATCTCCAATCCTGCTGAAACATATCTAGTGACTTTCTATGAAATAATCTTAAAAAATCATGTTTAGTCCACGTAAGGACCATATACAGGCTCAAGCAATCGTACCAGACCACCAATACTACAGATGACGGACCACACCGAGGACCAATTCAGACACCACGTCATCGCCGGAACCGTCTTCAGTGGCCAACACAGCACTAGCATTGGCGCCACCAGCAGTGGAGAAGACTCAGTCAAGAGCCGTTACTGTATCTCAACAGCAGATGGCAGAGAGAAAGTCTGTCGACGCCGTGGTGGACGTTATTCGGAATTGGGGTCGAATTGGTGTTGCACAGAGGGTCGGCCCTGTGGTCCTGGGAGAGGCAATGGTGTCACAGCAGCTCGGTGCATTGCTCAAGTCTTGAGACCACACGCCATACCTCATTTGGCACGTCGCCACAACCACGAGTTTCAGCATGATAACGCCCGTGTCCACACTGCCAGAGCAACAAGAGACCTCCTCCAGCAGAATTGCAGCAGAACCATGCAGTGGCCTGCTCTCTGTCCCAGACCACATGCCAGCTGGACAAACCGCTCAGCAAGTAGCCAATGCATTTCAAGTCCATATACAGGCTCCAGCAACGGTATCAGACCACCAACACTACAGATGACCGACCACGTAGTGGAAGACCAAGGGTTACCACCCGACGTCAGAATCGTCAGATTGTGCAACAGCATCTTCAAGCTCGCTTTGTTACTGCTGCGGAAACTGCTCTACAGACCAGCGACACATTAGTGTGGCCACCGTGCGTCGACGATTGACGAGCAGATACCTCAACTGTCACAGGCCACACCGAGGACCCATTCTCACACCACGTCATCGCAGGGACCGTCTTCAGTGGGTAACACAGCACTAGCATTGACACTACAAGCAGTGGAGAAGAGTTCTCTTCTCAGACGAGGGCTGTTACTGTATCTCAACAGCAGATGACAGAGAGAGAGTCTGGCGACGCCGTGGGGAACGTTATTCGGATTCTTGTGTTGTTGAGAGAGAATCGTAGGGTGGTCCGGGCATCATGGTGTGGGGTGGAATTATTCTTGCACAGAGGGTCCAAGGAGAGGCAATGGTGTCACAGCAGCCCGGTACATTGGTCAAGTCTTAAGACCACACGCCATACCTCATTTGGCACGTTGCCGCAACCACGAGTTTGAGCATGATAACGCCCGTGCCAACACTGCGAGAGCAACAAGAGACTTCCTCCAGCAGAATTGCATCAGAACCATGCAATGGCCTGCTCTCAGTCCCGATTTAAATCCCATTGAGCACCTGTGGGACGAGATTCAAGACGGCTGAATGACGTCCGACCAAGGCCGACAACTGCAGCTGAACTGCGTCAGGCGTTCCTCAGAGTGTAGGCTCAAATGCCTATGGCCTTCATCAACCGCCTCATTCATTCCACGCATCGACGTTGCACGGCAGTTATCAATGCACATGGCGGATACACGAGATACTGACTTGTGATGCCATTTTCTCAGAGACTAGTGTTGTGTTTCACTTTAAGAACATTTGACACTTTAATTTCAACCCTGTTGATGAGTTTTGCCAAGTTTCATCTTTTAACATGTGTCAAAGTATGTTTACAATGTTTATCTATCCATGGTGACGTTTCTTTTGCGGTTCAGTATAAAAGAAAAAATATGAAAATATTATCTGGTTCGGAAACATAATTTTGAAAGAATATTTTATCTGCTCTTAGAATTCAACTTACGGGTGACAACTGTACAGGAAAGAACTTTCGTTATTTTTAAGTATATTATCTTATCAAGAAATGACTTCCATGACCAGTTCCCGAACCTTTCAGCGCGAAGTCAAAATATTATGTGACCAACCGTGAGATAATAGGCCTTCTTACACACCCCCGGATGAGAAACCCATTTGAGATAACTGGTATCAAACTTATGTGTGAGATCAAATTCCAGGCCAGTGATTGGCTACTCCATGGTGATGACCTGAGGTACGACGGACTACGGACTAAGTCATTGATAAGTTGCTCGTGCTTAAGTCGAATGTCCACCTACGTCTGGTTTTAGAGTGTTAATAGATTTTTCCCCGCGTTATGTGCTTTCGGACGCTTAAGAAACATTTGCTAATCACAAGAACCGTAAAACATCTCATTCACTTATCAAAGGCAGCTTTATCTAAAATTCAAGCCACCATCAGATTATTTACAATGTCTGTTGACACCACAACCCTCGTTAGTGGGGGTAATTAGCGATAAACATGGCCGTCTAAAAACGTTTGATGTCTGAAAACATATGAAATATATGTCTCTCCTCATCAACCTTTACTTCGAAGTCGACTAAAATTCGAAATACATCACGCACACAAAAAGTTTTGAATTCTGTTGGAAATTCCCTCTTCTGTGATATGATCCACTGTCATTTTAGGCAAAGCAAAATTACTGTGTGTTTAGAAATCTAAATATCGGATATTTAGTCAAAGGATTGAATTTCAAAAAAAGCACATTAGTGATCACGGGAATCTGTTTTTTCACCAAAACACAAATGATAATTCTGAAACGCTGCCGACGAACCTGGAATCGTTTAGAATGTTTGGCTCATACACTGGCTGAGGCGTTCGAGAATATTGTGCACGTGGGAAGAGTATCGTAGCACGAATTATGGAACTAAAAATATACATTACAATGATCAGGGAAATTTAACAGAAATTGTAAAAGTTTCCGCCCTGTTTGATGCCATGACTGACGCAGTCATGCACAACAATGGTGTTTCGGAAATTAGTTGAATTTGAACACATGCTGAAAAAGCTTCATTGGGTATTTACCTGAGCAGTTTTTATACATTCGAGTTTTTCATTTTAATGCATGCGTTTCTGTACGCAAGTTAATTGAAAGTATACTGAACAACAAAAGTTCCTGTGACATTGAATAAGATTTAATGCAAAGTTATGTTTTTTACCAAATCTGAAACAATTTCGGTTTGCAACAGATAAAAGACTCCCGTAAGTGTTCAAATGGTTTAATTTGCCATTCTGACTACAGAAAATGTGTGATTTCAATAAAAATACATGAACATGCCAAAATGTCAAAATTTACAAATCAATAGCGTGTGTGTCTACATCTGGTCGCGATGCAAGCAACACATCTTCGTCTCATGGAATGGACCAGGCGTCGCACAAAGTCCTGTGGGATATATGTCCATATCTGCTGGAGCATGTTTCGAAGTTCCTTGGCCCCGTTCCACAAAGCGATCTTAGCGCTACGATCATCGTAAGCCTATGTTAAAGTATAGGAGTTACGATCATCTTAGCGCTAATATCGCTTTGTGGAACGGGGCCCTGGAGTGTCTGTGAAACACGTGGTTGACGTCTGTAGCGACCAGAACTGGGATACGACCAGAACTGGGATAAACAGTCCACAATTTCGCAAAACCCCATTTACTGCGGTAATGCTTTCGATTAGCTCTAAAACACATGGCGATATATATGCGGAATATGATTTAGTTTATATTTTGGGGGGGACCGTACTGAATATGATCTTTTGTATATTTCCATGTCCCATTCCAAATAAATAACGCACATTATATTCTTCACTATAACCTGGAAACATCTTCAGTTATTATTATTATTTTGTTATTTTGTACTTGACAAATATTCACACTCCTTTCTGTGCGGCAATTCACATTTATGCACAAATGTCACAGTGTCTGTGCGATATTTCTTTTAACAAATTATGTTATAATTAGATCAATAATTGAAATCAAGGATGTGTTTCTACATCACATTGTGGTCACAATAGTGTATAGAATGTAATGGAATCGGCCATATTACAAAAGTAAAAGCGGCAACTCGAGGGGTTTCTGAAATATTTCGGATTGTGGCCGTTAAATAAAAGAGCCTCCACACATTATGCATTCCATTTAGATTTTGTTTTGTTTGTAACTGTAAAAAAAAATTCCGTATTCTGTTGTTTGTGGCCCAATCTAACGTGCGGTCTCCTCCAATCCCACGATGTGAATAGAAATGCAAAACATGTATCCTCATTAATTTATTTAATGTAACTGTGCTGAAGGGAATCCTTGTAATTCACACATGATTAGATGTGAGAAATCATATTTATATAATTTCAAAACAATTATTTCACTTGCCTCTGCATTTAGACAAGCTCTTTCCACTTCTTTTAATTAGTTCGATGGGTTAATTGTATATGGTTTGCCAGAAGATTGAGGCGAAAATTACACAAGATGAAAGTGTTTTATAATTCTTCTTTACAAAGTTACGGGGAAGTACACAGGTACATCGGACATAAAATATACATTACTCAGAATGAAACGCGGGGTGTTGTATATCAGACATGTTATGTTCATCATTATAAATGAAAGACGCGGGGGAGTATGTATATCGGATATAAACTATACATCACTCAGAACGATAGATAACGATAGAGGGTTTGTATCGGATGTATTATATTATACAAACTTCAGAATGCTGTAGATGCAGACCAATGTAAGCTTTGAAACATGCTAAGAAGTATCCAAGCTGGATACTGACGATTGTTTTAGAATGGCATTCTACCCACATATACAAGTTAGTGGTAACCTCAAATACCTCCTTAACTTAACCCTATCACATATACATGATGCAGGTAATGCAAGCTCAGAAGTTTGGTGTGCAAATTTATAATAAATGTATAAATATATATGTATAACTAACAGATATAAGCGGTAAGACGGATATGACTCCTCATGCATGCATGCATGCACCGGTAAACCAGACCTAACAGAAAGGAGTATATAGTTACTCCATAGTGTTTTAGGAACCAGGCAGCTTCAATTTGAAATAAAGGAAAGATATATTGAAGCAAGTCGAAATAATATATTATTTTATATATCTAGCCTAAAATCACGATGATCCATGGACAGTGCATTGTGTATGTCTATGTTGGGCATTGCTTAAAATATACCCACCGCTTCCCTTGTCATGTTAGGCGACAATCGATGGTTGGTTGGTTGTTTAACGCCGCACTGAGCAATATTCCAGCTATATGACGGCTGTCTGGACCAGACAACACGGATAATCCAGTGATAGACATCATGAGCATCGATCCATGCATTTGGGATACGATGACATGCACCAACCAAGTCAGTAAGCCAGACCACCCGATCCCGTTAGTTGCCTTTTACGAGAAGCATAGTCGCCTTTTAGGGCAAGCATGGATTGCTGAAAAGACCTATTCTACCCCGGGTCTTCACTGGCACCACAATCGATGGAGCGGGTGGGCATGCTTGTATAGTGACTTCGTTAATTGTGTGTCATGTACCTACCCCGATATAAATACATGTAAATAAACGATTGGTTTAAGTATGAACAACGTCCCACGCCGACATGTACGATGTCTCGCAATCAACCAAATAACGAAACTGACTACCTGAGGCTCGTTAGTCGCCTCTCATTATACGATTCTAAGCCGGACTCCCCATCCGTTCAAGGGAATATTACCTGCATGGTCAGCTTTGCTGGTTCTTGCAGTAAAATGTTGATCCACATGGGCAGAGAGCAAAATAGTGATTGATATTATAAGCAAACATCCAGCACGTCGGAGGACGTTGAACCTCCGATCCATGAAGTTACCTAGTAAGACAATTAAATTAAGCATGTGTTGCTGGGGACCCCTTCTACACGAAATCAACTGCCTGAGTGGTCTAGGTTACACACAACCAAATGTTTTCCCATAGACTTCTATAGTAACGTTATATCTTTTTAAAAAATAACTAGGCATTCAACAGCCATTACATTTACATATATGCACGGTCTGGCCTTAAAGCTGCAATAAAAACACAAATTTTGGCTAGGTTAGTCAGCTCCTTTTCCGAGTACAGGAAGCTGAACACACCAACCCCAGTTCCGCACCAATTGTCGCCTACTTGAAAATATCTGTGCTCACATAAAGCACAAGTCATCTTGTTAAAAAAGTCAGCACCAAATATTGAAAAATATGGGCAGTTTTAATTGCTGGATGGATGTACATTTAAAAGACATAAAAATCTTACACAATATCATCCAATCACAGCCTGCAGATGTTTCTTGATCTGCACTGAAGGCTCCCTACGAAAACCGCACTGTCACAACCAGTTCTGATTTGGTGTAGTAGAACCTGTAGACACAACTGTCTAAAACTGCACTTGTCAAATTTGTGATGTATTTATTGTAAATATATGTAGCTTCTTAGAAACAAATGGAAATTGGCTCAAGTTCAATACTTTTTCCTATCTGACAGGTCTATATGACACCAGTATACACACATCTGATGCACCAAAAGAGCTGTGAGGGTTAAATTATTAAGATTTTGTCAACTCATTACAAAATACACTTCTGTATTAATAAAGAATTTTCTATGACAGTACACAGGCCTTTATTGTTTATTCTTGTTTCACACAAGGAGGGTCTCACAGGTCAATTCCATGGTTGCCAGACGTGGCTTCGAACATATCACCCCAAAAGTATCTTTTCGACCCCGTATGATAGACAATACTGGGAAATTCAAAACAAATTAGGCATTTAATTTTAAATTTATTAATGGTGAGTTGTTTGCTGATCTGTGCTGATGACAACTGAGGATAGCAAAGTCTGATACATATCATGGAATTTGGTTGTGACACTAATGAGCTTAAGTCATAAAAGAGGCTGGACTCAGTGAGCTTGCTGGAACTGGTACCCCTGCATTGTTTACATAGGCCAATATATAAATGACAGGTCCATATTTGGTATTTTAACTATGGGAGGGCAAGAACCAATGTTGATGCTTTCATTCCAAAGAAAAATTCATAGTGTCAGCATCTTGGACCAACTTTGGAAACATGGGGAGATATCGAAAGAAAGTGAAAACATCTTTTAATGCGGGACATAAAGCTTGGAATTCAGGCAAAAAATTCACCAGTGAAAAGCAAAGCAACTTTAAAGTGCCAAAAACTGTCAGGTTGACAACTGAGCTCAATAAGAAAGTGTGCAGTGTAGGGGTGGCTGGTGTCCAGCAAGTTCAAACACTGACAAGTGAACCGTACCGTCTGTTAAGGCCAAGAAAGGAAAACACCCCTGAGGAGGATAAGAGTTCCCTGAAAACAAAAAGTGAAAGGTAATAACACTTTAATCTATTTATTCCTTTGGTCCAGACTTTGAAATACTTGCAGGGAATACAAAATGCTCACTGTTAAATGATATAGGTGGATAAACTTACCAAGTTTAAGTATTTGTCCTTTAATGAGTCCACTTCATAAACGATTAATATTATGGACAGTTTTCAGTTATTAGAAACAGCAATGGGTCAAATTCTCATACATATATGAGTGGTTTGTTCAATACCATGTAAAAAACAGTGTTGTTACACCCTAATTAAGGGCTTGAGGGGGATAGAAATAGAACATGCATTTGATCTGCCAGGGGAGATAATTCAGAAATGTCGAACACTACTACATACTTAAAAGGCTTATTTAGAAGTTTCCAAAGTAGTCAATGGGTTTTTTTTTAATCTGCAGGGCTACTGCTGATGTTTACCACTTGTTGCATGTTGGAGAGACTGACAAGTTGTACAATGAGGCATTCCGCCAGCACGCCAAGACTTCGCCCATGTGTAAGGGGGACATTGTCATGGACATAGACAATGAACAGCAGTGGGGACTTAACTGGATAGAGAGAATTAAATGCACTGACTGTACATACCTGTCAGAGTACCATAAACTGTACAAGGAGGTAGAGGGTAGTGGAATGAGAAGGGGACGTCGATCTTCCACTGCCAATACTGGACTTCAGATAGGCCTCTCAAAATGTCCCATTGGAAGTGAGAGTTTCCGTGTCCTGTGCATGAGTGCCGATATACCTCCACCATCCCATTCAGGGATGCAGAAAGCTGCAAACAGAGTTTGTGATAACATAACATCTCAGAATACAAAGGACATGAGAGCCAGGAGGGCGGAAATAAGGGAAATAAATAAATACAGGGGAACAAATTTAAATAACATAAGTTTATCAACTGATGCAATGTACAACAATCCACTTTGTTCAGGTGTTGGGAAAACCCCTTTTCAGCCAGCCACTCAAGTAACCTATGTGGCCACTGAGAATCAAACTAGTGACCATCAAATTTTGGCTTTAACCACAAAATCAAAGCTTTGTTCAAAGCACAGTTTAGTTGACAACATTTCTTGTGTAAACAACCCAGACTGCACATCTGATTTGCACATGTCAGAATCAATTGGTAATGAAAAACAGTTAGCTGCAGAGTGTTTCAGGGACTTAAAGAAAGACCAAATTGAGGTAGAATTTTTGACAACAGATGCTGACAGTGCAGCTCACACAGCTCTCACTGAAATGTATGAAGCAGGTGAAATGGATGTTTCCCCACAAACTTTTCTCGATACACGGCATCTCTCGGCCAGCCATAGAAAGTTTATTAAAAATTCTAAATTTGTTGTGGATATGATGCCTGCTAGAACCAAAAAAGACAAACAAAATTTGGCAAATACATTTTCTTTAGACTGTGCATCCAGATGTGCAGCTGAGTTCTCAGCTGCTTACTCAAGTCATGCAGGTGACCTGCCAAAGTTGAAGAAATCTCTTTCATATACATCTGATGCTATTGCAAACTGTTACATGGGTGATCACAGAAAATGTAGAAGGCAATCATTTGTTTGCAAGGGGGAGAAGCAAAATTGGCTATTGCAAAGTAAATATTTAGATAAAAACTTCAAAATTAGTCACAATGAAACTAACTTTCAAAATTTGAGAAAATGCACTGACTTTCGTCTCGGCCCTAAAATGATCGAAAAGACCCAATTCAACCTCAATAGTCAAAAGTGTGAGGCAACAAACAAGGCATTGCGCCGGTCATTACCTCGCGATACCACCTTTGCTCGTAACTTCCAAGGTAGAGCCCACAGTGCTGTTCATAGCGTCAACTGCCAGAGTCCGGTAAAGTCGATTCGTCAACTTCGATCAGGGCTTGGCTGTGCTGTCACTGCAAAAGGAAAAATAGATGATGAGATAAGCAAACGCCATAATAAAGTACTTAAAGCTAAAACATACAAGAAATCACAGAAAAGTAAGGACCGCCGTGCAAGGAAAAAGTTAGAACTATTCAAACTCCATCATTGTAGAAAAATTCATTATTCGAAAGACATGTTATTGAAAAGAAATGCATATTTGAGAAATTTACACCCAAAATAGGATAATCCATATTTAAAAATGGCCCCAAACAGAAAGATCTAATGATCAGATACATAACTTACACCAAACAGTAGGGTTTATGACTTTTGGTGCACAAGCCCTGTTGTCGACAGTGAAGTCTCTCCATGTTAATTTCATGGGACTCTAGTATCAAATGCTCAACATTCACACAAGAGGTGTTATGACAGAGATGGCTCACTTCAACTTTGTTGCCAAAGTTGTCAGTTTTGCCAAAACCATCTGGAAGGCATTTATGCACAATGCAGAGTGCTATTCTGTGAGCTCTCTCCTCTGTCCGCGCTTTCGACGGCCACAAAAAGAAGCAACGACCATAGCCCTGCTTATCACGGCAGCCCAACCATTCCTTACAACCCAATTCCCCACTCGCTTCACCCATTTTGCGTTCAAATTTGCCTCTACAATTATCCCAAAAGGTCTCCATGGCAATAGATATACAGAAAAACATGTAAATTAGGAAATGCTGAAATATGCACTTACCCTACAGGTTACACACAACCAAATGTTTTCCCATAGACTTCTATAGTAACGTTATATCTTTTTAAAAAATAACTAGGCATTCAACAGCCATTACATTTACATATATGCACAGTCTGGCCTTAAAGCTGCAATAAAAACACAAATTTTGGCTAGGTTAGTCAGCTCCTTTTCCGAGTACAGGAAGCTGAACACACCAACCCCAGTTCCGCACCAAATGTCGCCTACTTGAAAATATCTGTGCTCACATAAAGCACAAGTCATCTTGTTAAAAAAGTCAGCACCAAATATTGAAAAATATGGGCAGTTTTAATTGCTGGATGGATGTACATTTAAAAGACATAAAAATCTTACACAATATCATCCAATCACAGCCTGCAGATGTCTCTTGATCTGCACTGAAGGCTCCCTACGAAAACCGCACTGTCACAACCAGTTCTGATTTGGTGTAGTAGAACCTGTAGTGGATAGACGTCTGCAGAAGGAGTGAGTAAGTGGGTGAATATGTATTTACACTGCTTTTAGCAGCATTCCTGGAGTATCATGGCACGGGACACCAGAAATAGGGTTTACTCATTGAACACATGATGGGAATCGAACCCGGGCCTTCGACGTGACGAGCGAACGCTTTGACCAATAGGCTAACCAATCGCACCCCTGACAGCGGAAGGTAAAACACGCGGAATAAGATAGTACCCATGCTTGGCGATTGGCATTACGTGGATAAACGCGGATAAACACAGTACATATTCTGTTTTACAAAACTCATGTAAGAATCCATGTATTACCTTCACCATCACTCGGTAAAAACAAGAATTTCTGAATTCTGACACTCCTTGTGTAACACACTTACTGGTATAATATTCCCTATAAAAGTACCAATCATGACCTCCCTCTAAGTTTGTGGTCCTAATCACTTTCAAAAGCTAAAATTAATTATAAATATTCAACAGCTAATAAATTTTAAAGGTGTTATGCCGCTTCTGTAATACAAGGGTAAATATCTAATCAATAATTAATAAAAATCAGCTACAAGTATTCCATTATTTGTACATGTGAAAGGGCTATCCCATTTCTGGTCAAAGGGACATGAGTGATAATATATTAAAAGGTCTCTTATAAATAGCAGTATTGACCCATTACATTAAGATTCTGCTCATAAGTGCGAAATATTATTTACTATCATCAACCGACAAGAAATCTTAAGATTCCATTAAATGTAGATTTTAAAGGCATTATCCCACTTCTGGTCAAGGTGATATGAGTCATGATATAGTCAAAAATCTCTTAAAATTAGAAATACTGACCCATTACATTTAGACCTTTGTTCATAGGTTTGAAATAATATTTACTACCATCAACCGACAAGAAATCTTAAGATTCCCTTCATTGTAGATTTTAAAGGCATTATCCCACCTCTGGTCAAGGTGATATGAGTCATAAAATAGTCAAAAATCTCTTAAAATTAGAAATATTGACACATTACATTAAGATTCTACTCATAAGTGCGAAATATTATTTACTATCATCAACCGACAAGAAATCTTAAGATTCCATTAATTGTAGATTTTAAAGGCATTATCCCACTTCTGGTCAAGGTGATATGAGTCATAATATAGTCAAAAATCTCTTAAAATTAGAAATATTGACACATTGGATTAAGATTCTGTCCACAAGTGTGAAATATTATTTACTAACATCAACCGACAAGAAATCTTAAGATTCCATTAATTGTAGATTTTAAAGGCATTATCCCACTTCTGGTCAAGGTGATATGAGTCATAAAATAGTCAAAAATCTCTTAAAATTAGAAATATTGACACATTACATAAAGATTCAGTCCACAAGTGTGAAATGTTATTTACTATCATCAACCGACAAGAAATCTTAAGATTCCATTAATTGTAGATTTTAAAGGCATTATCCCACTTCTGGTCAAGGTGATATGAGTCATAAAATAGTCAAAAATCTCTTAAAGGGCAAGTTCACACGGAAATGAACCATTTTTTCTTGTACTTTTTCCACATTAAAAGTGTTAACATAGAAGTGTCATAGACAAAATATAAAAAACATCATATTTAATTGACATATTTTTTGCACTAAAACGATTCATATTTTTCACATTTACCAAGTGTTCTATTTTCATAACAAAAACACCATGGCTTATGCCCCTTGCAATATGACATCATTGGTGCCAATTGATAAACATTATGACGTCATCATGCTTTGTTAGAGCCGTTTCACGTGGTGTAGGTACAGTTTTGTGATTCTAGCATCTCAGATGCCAGCCAGAATTGTGTTATGCTGAGACACCACTGCGCCGGAGTGTGTCGTAGACCATGTTGTTTTACCGCAAACTGGTCCTTGATATCTTTTGCGTTGAGAATAGACAGGGACCCAGTTGAATTGGCACCAATTACGTCATAATCTAAGGGGGATAACTCAGGCCTATTTCGCTCGTAAAACGAAGGCCTCATAATGGCATATCACTTTCACACAATTGTGAGCTTCCTACTTTCACTGTGAAGAAAAATGAGTGTATATTTTCAAACACAGATACTAACTAATTCTAAAATTGCATTTTGTTTAGAAAAAGAAAGAAAGTGATTTTTGCGTGTACACTTCCCCTTTAAAATTAGAAATATTGACACATTACATAAAGATTCAGTCCACAAGTGTGAAATGTTATTTACTATCATCAACCGACAAGAAATCTTAAGATTCCATTAAATGTAGATTTTAAAGGCATTATCCCACTTCTGGTCAAGGTGATATGAGTCATAAAATAGTCAAAAATCTCTTAAAATTAGAAATATTGACCTATCACATTAAGATTCTGCTCATAAGTGCAAAATGTTATTTACTATCATCAACCCCGAGAAGAAATCTTAAGATTCCATTAATTGTAGATTTTAAAGGCATTATCCCACTTCTGGTCAAGGTGATATGAGTCATAAAATAGTCAAAAATCTCTTAAAATTAGAAATATTGACACATTAGATTAAGATTCTGTCCACAAGTGTGAAATATTATTTACTAACATCAACCGACAAGAAATCTTAAGATTCCATTAATTGTAGATTTTAATGGCATTATCCCACTTCTGGTCAAGGTGATATGAGTCATAAAATAGTCAAAAATCTCTTAAAATTAGAAATATTGACACATTACATAAAGATTCAGTCCACAAGTGTGAAATGATATTTACTATCATCAACCCCGAGAAGAAATCTTAAGATTCCATTAAATGTAGATTTTAAAGGCATTATCCCACTTCTGGACAAGGTGATATGAGTCATAATATAGTCAAAAATCTCTTAAAATTAGAAATATTGACACATTACATAAAGATTCAGTCCACAAGAGTGAAATATTATTTACTATCATCAACCGACAAGAAATCTTAAGATTCCATTAATTGTAGATTTTAAAGGCATTATCCCACTTCTGGTCAAGGTGATATGAGTCATAAAATAGTCAAAAATCTCTTAAAATTAGAAATATTGACCTATCACATTAAGATTCTGCTCATAAGTGAGAAATATTATTTACTATCATCAACCGACAAGAAATCTTAAGATTCCATTAATTGTAGATTTTAATGGCATTATCCCACTTCTGGTCAAGGTGATATGAGTCATAAAATAGTCAAAAATCTCTTAAAATTAGAAATATTGACACATTGGATTAAGATTCTGTCCACAAGTGTGAAATATTATTTACTAACATCAACCGACAAGAAATCTTAAGATTCCATTAATTGTAGATTTTAAAGGCATTATCCCACTTCTGGTCAAGGTGATATGAGTCATAAAATTCTCAAAAATCTCTTAAAATTAGAAATATTGACACATTACATAAAGATTCAGTCCACAAGAGTGAAATATTATTTACTATCATCAACCGACCAGAAATCTTAAGATTCCATTAATTGTAGATTTTAAAGGCATTATCCCACTTCTGGTCAAGGTGATATGAGTCATAAAATAGTCAAAAATCTCTTAAAATTAGAAATATTGACACATTACATAAAGATTCAGTCCACAAGTGTGAAATGTTATTTACTATCATCAACCCCGAGAAGAAATCTTAAGATTCCATTAATTGTAGATTTTAAAGGCATTATCCCACTTCTGGTCAAGGTGATATGAGTCATAATATAGTCAAAAATCTCTTAAAATTAGAAATATTGACACATTACATAAAGATTCAGTCCACAAGTGTGAAATGTTATTTACTATCATCAACCCGGAGAGCAAATCTTAAGATTCCAGTAATTGTAGATTTTAAAGGCATTATCCCACTTCTGGTCAAGGTGATATGAGTCATAAAATAGTCAAAAATCTCTTAAAATTAGAAATATTGACACATTACATAAAGATTCAGTCCACAAGTGTGAAATGTTATTTACTATCATCAACCCCGAGAAGAAATCTTAAGATTCCATTAATTGTAGATTTTAAAGGCATTATCCCACTTCTGGTCAAGGTGATATGAGTCATAAAATAGTCAAAAATCTCTTAAAATTAGAAATATTGACACATTACATAAAGATTCAGTCCACAAGTGTGAAATGTTATTTACTATCATCAACCCCGAGAAGAAATCTTAAGATTCCATTAATTGTAGATTTTAAAGGCATTATCCCACTTCTGGTCAAGGTGATATGAGTCATAATATAGTCAAAAATCTCTTAAAATTAGAAATATTGACACATTACATTTAGACCTTTGTTCATAGGTTTGAAATGTTATTTACTATCATCAACCGACAAGAAATCTTAAGATTCCCTTCATTGTAGATTTTAAAGGCATTATCCCACTTCTGGTCAAGGTGATATGAGTCATAAAATAGTCAAAAATCTCTTAAAATTAGAAATATTGACCTATCACATTAAGATTCTGCTCATAAATGCGAAATATTATTTACTATCATCAACCGACAAGAAATCTTAAGATTCCATTAATTATAGATTTTAATGGCATTATCCCACTTCTGGTCAAGGTGATATGAGTCATAATATAGTCAAAAATCTCTTAAAATTAGAAATATTGACACATTGGATTAAGATTCTGTCCACAAGTGTGAAATATTATTTACTAACATCAACCGACAAGAAATCTTAAGATTCCATTAATTGTAGATTTTAAAGGCATTATCCCACTTCTGGTCAAGGTGATATGAGTCATAAAATAGTCAAAAATCTCTTAAAATTAGAAATATTGACCTATTACATAAAGATTCAGTCCACAAGTGTGAAATGTTATTTACTATCATCAACCCCGAGAGCAAATCTTAAGATTCCATTAATTGTAGATTTTAAAGGCATTATCCCACTTCTGGTCAAGGTGATATGAGTCATAAAATAGTCAAAAATCTCTTAAAATTAGAAATATTGACACATTACATAAAGATTCAGTCCACAAGTGTGAAATGTTATTTACTATCATCAACCCCGAGAGCAAATCTTAAGATTCCATTAATTGTAGATTTTAAAGGCATTATCCCACTTCTGGTCAAGGTGATATGAGTCATAAAATAGTCAAAAATCTCTTAAAATTAGAAATATTGACACATTACATTTAGACCTTTGTTCATAGGTTTGAAATGTTATTTACTATCATCAACCGACAAAAAATCTTAAGATTCCATTAATTGTAGATTTTAAAGGCATTATCCCACTTCTGGTCAAGGTGATATGAGTCATAAAATAGTCAAAAATCTCTTAAAATTAGAAATATTGACACATTACATAAAGATTCAGTCCACAAGTGTGAAATGTTATTTACTATTATCATTCCCGAGAGCAAAATTAATCTTAAGATTCCAGTAATTGTAGATTTTAAAGGCATTATCCCACTTCTGGTCAAGGTGATATGAGTCATAAAATAGTCAAAAATCTCTTAAAATTAGAAATATTGACCTATTACATAAAGATTCAGTCCACAAGTGTGTAATGTTATTTACTATCATCAACCCCGAGAAGAAATCTTAAGATTCCATTAATTGTAGATTTTAAAGGCACTATCCCACTTCTGGTCAAGGTGATATGAGTCATAATATAGTCAAAAATCTCTTAAAATTAGAAATATTGACACATTACATAAAGATTCAGTCCTGAAGTGTGAAATGTTATTTACTATCATCATTCCCGAGAGCAAATCTTAAGATTCCATTAATTGTAGATTTTAAAGGCATTATCCCACTTCTGGTCAAGGTGATATGAGTCATAAAATAGTCAAAAATCTCTTAAAATTAGAAATATTGACACATTAGATTAAGATTCTGTCCACAAGTGTGAAATATTATTTACTAACATCAACCGACAAGAAATCTTAAGATTCCATTAATTGTAGATTTTAAAGGCATTATCCCACTTCTGGTCAAGGTGATATGAGTCATAAAATAGTCAAAAATCTCTTAAAATTAGAAATATTGACACATTACATAAAGATTCAGTCCACAAGAGTGAAATATTATTTACTATCATCAACCGACCAGAAATCTTAAGATTCCATTAATTGCAGATTTTAAAGGCATTATCCCACTTCTGGTCAAGGTGATATGAGTCATAAAATAGTCAAAAATCTCTTAAAATTAGAAATATTGACACATTAGATTAAGATTCTGTCCACAAGTGTGAAATATTATTTACTAACATCAACCGACAAGAAATCTTAAGATTCCATTAATTGTAGATTTTAAAGGCATTATCCCACTTCTGGTCAAGGTGATATGAGTCATAAAATAGTCAAAAATCTCTTAAAATTAGAAATATTGACACATTACATAAAGATTCAGTCCACAAGAGTGAAATATTATTTACTATCATCAACCGACCAGAAATCTTAAGATTCCATTAATTGCAGATTTTAAAGGCATTATCCCACTTCTGGTCAAGGTGATATGAGTCATAAAATAGTCAAAAATCTCTTAAAATTAGAAATATTGACCTATCACATTAAGATTCTGCTCATAAATGCGAAATATTATTTACTATCATCAACCGACAAGAAATCTTAAGATTCCATTAATTGCAGATTTTAAAGGCATTATCCCACTTCTGGTCAAGGTGATATGAGTCATAAAATAGTCAAAAATCTCTTAAAATTAGAAATATTGACACATTAGATTAAGATTCTGTCCACAAGTGTGAAATATTATTTACTAACATCAACCGACAAGAAATCTTAAGATTCCATTAATTGTAGATTTTAAAGGCATTATCCCACTTCTGGTCAAGGTGATATGAGTCATAAAATAGTCAAAAATCTCTTAAAATTAGAAATATTGACCTATCACATTAAGATTCTGCTCATAAATGCGAAATATTATTTACTATCATCAACCGACCAGAAATCTTAAGATTCCATTAATTGCAGATTTTAAAGGCATTATCCCACTTCTGGTCAAGGTGATATGAGTCATAAAATAGTCAAAAATCTCTTAAAATTAGAAATATTGACACATTAGATTAAGATTCTGTCCACAAGTGTGAAATATTATTTACTAACATCAACCGACAAGAAATCTTAAGATTCCATTAATTGTAGATTTTAAAGGCATTATCCCACTTCTGGTCAAGGTGATATGAGTCATAAAATAGTCAAAAATCTCTTAAAATTAGAAATATTGACACATTACATAAAGATTCAGTCCACAAGAGTGAAATATTATTTACTATCATCAACCGACCAGAAATCTTAAGATTCCATTAATTGCAGATTTTAAAGGCATTATCCCACTTCTGGTCAAGGTGATATGAGTCATAAAATAGTCAAAAATCTCTTAAAATTAGAAATATTGACACATTACATAAAGATTCAGTCCACAAGTGTGAAATGTTATTTACTATCATCAACCCTGAGAAGAAATCTTAAGATTCCATTAATTGTAGATTTTAAAGGCATTATCCCACTTCTGGTCAAGGTGATATGAGTCATAATATAGTCAAAAATCTCTTAAAATTAGAAATATTGACACATTACATAAAGATTCAGTCCACAAGTGTGAAATGTTATTTACTATCATCATTCCCGAGAGCAAATCTTAAGATTCCAGTAATTGTAGATTTTAAAGGCATTATCCCACTTCTGGTCAAGGTGATATGAGTCATAAAATAGTCAAAAATCTCTTAAAATTAGAAATATTGACCTATCACATTAAGATTCTGCTCATAAGTGCAAAATGTTATTTACTATCATCAACCCCGAGAAGAAATCTTAAGATTCCATTAATTGTAGATTTTAAAGGCATTATCCCACTTCTGGTCAAGGTGATATGAGTCATAAAATAGTCAAAAATCTCTTAAAATTAGAAATATTGACACATTAGATTAAGATTCTGTCCACAAGTGTGAAATATTATTTACTAACATCAACCGACAAGAAATCTTAAGATTCCATTAATTGTAGATTTTAATGGCATTATCCCACTTCTGGTCAAGGTGATATGAGTCATAAAATAGTCAAAAATCTCTTAAAATTAGAAATATTGACACATTACATAAAGATTCAGTCCACAAGTGTGAAATGATATTTACTATCATCAACCCCGAGAAGAAATCTTAAGATTCCATTAAATGTAGATTTTAAAGGCATTATCCCACTTCTGGACAAGGTGATATGAGTCATAATATAGTCAAAAATCTCTTAAAATTAGAAATATTGACACATTACATAAAGATTCAGTCCACAAGAGTGAAATATTATTTACTATCATCAACCGACAAGAAATCTTAAGATTCCATTAATTGTAGATTTTAAAGGCATTATCCCACTTCTGGTCAAGGTGATATGAGTCATAAAATAGTCAAAAATCTCTTAAAATTAGAAATATTGACCTATCACATTAAGATTCTGCTCATAAGTGAGAAATATTATTTACTATCATCAACCGACAAGAAATCTTAAGATTCCATTAATTGTAGATTTTAATGGCATTATCCCACTTCTGGTCAAGGTGATATGAGTCATAAAATAGTCAAAAATCTCTTAAAATTAGAAATATTGACACATTGGATTAAGATTCTGTCCACAAGTGTGAAATATTATTTACTAACATCAACCGACAAGAAATCTTAAGATTCCATTAATTGTAGATTTTAAAGGCATTATCCCACTTCTGGTCAAGGTGATATGAGTCATAAAATAGTCAAAAATCTCTTAAAATTAGAAATATTGACACATTACATAAAGATTCAGTCCACAAGAGTGAAATATTATTTACTATCATCAACCGACCAGAAATCTTAAGATTCCATTAATTGCAGATTTTAAAGGCATTATCCCACTTCTGGTCAAGGTGATATGAGTCATAAAATAGTCAAAAATCTCTTAAAATTAGAAATATTGACCTATCACATTAAGATTCTGCTCATAAATGCGAAATATTATTTACTATCATCAACCGACCAGAAATCTTAAGATTCCATTAATTGCAGATTTTAAAGGCATTATCCCACTTCTGGTCAAGGTGATATGAGTCATAAAATAGTCAAAAATCTCTTAAAATTAGAAATATTGACACATTAGATTAAGATTCTGTCCACAAGTGTGAAATATTATTTACTAACATCAACCGACAAGAAATCTTAAGATTCCATTAATTGTAGATTTTAAAGGCATTATCCCACTTCTGGTCAAGGTGATATGAGTCATAAAATAGTCAAAAATCTCTTAAAATTAGAAATATTGACACATTACATAAAGATTCAGTCCACAAGAGTGAAATATTATTTACTATCATCAACCGACCAGAAATCTTAAGATTCCATTAATTGCAGATTTTAAAGGCATTATCCCACTTCTGGTCAAGGTGATATGAGTCATAAAATAGTCAAAAATCTCTTAAAATTAGAAATATTGACACATTACATAAAGATTCAGTCCACAAGTGTGAAATGTTATTTACTATCATCAACCCTGAGAAGAAATCTTAAGATTCCATTAATTGTAGATTTTAAAGGCATTATCCCACTTCTGGTCAAGGTGATATGAGTCATAATATAGTCAAAAATCTCTTAAAATTAGAAATATTGACACATTACATAAAGATTCAGTCCACAAGTGTGAAATGTTATTTACTATCATCATTCCCGAGAGCAAATCTTAAGATTCCAGTAATTGTAGATTTTAAAGGCATTATCCCACTTCTGGTCAAGGTGATATGAGTCATAAAATAGTCAAAAATCTCTTAAAATTAGAAATATTAACACATTACATTTAGACCTTTGTTCATAGGTTTGAAATGTTATTTACTATCATCAACCGACAAGAAATCTTAAGATTCCATTAATTGTAGATTTTAAAGGCATTATCCCACCTCTGGTCAAGGTGATATGAGTCATAAAATAGTCAAAAATCTCTTAAAATTAGAAATATTGACCTATCACATTAAGATTCTGCTCATAAGTGCGAAATATTATTTACTATCATCAACCGACAAGAAATCTTAAGATTCCATTAATTGTAGATTTTAATGGCATTATCCCACTTCTGGTCAAGGTGATATGAGTCATAAAATAGTCAAAAATCTCTTAAAATTAGAAATATTGACACATTGGATTAAGATTCTGTCCACAAGAGTGAAATATTATTTACTATCATCAACCGACAAGAAATCTTAAGATTCCATTAATTGTAGATTTTAAAGGCATTATCCCACTTCTGGTCAAGGTGATATGAGTCATAAAATAGTCAAAAATCTCTTAAAATTAGAAATATTGACCTATTACATAAAGATTCAGTCCACAAGTGTGTAATGTTATTTACTATCATCAACCCCGAGAAGAAATCTTAAGATTCCATTAATTGTAGATTTTAAAGGCACTATCCCACTTCTGGTCAAGGTGATATGAGTCATAATATAGTCAAAAATCTCTTAAAATTAGAAATATTGACACATTACATAAAGATTCAGTCCTGAAGTGTGAAATGTTATTTACTATCATCATTCCCGAGAGCAAATCTTAAGATTCCATTAATTGTAGATTTTAAAGGCATTATCCCACTTCTGGTCAAGGTGATATGAGTCATAAAATAGTCAAAAATCTCTTAAAATTAGAAATATTGACACATTAGATTAAGATTCTGTCCACAAGTGTGAAATATTATTTACTAACATCAACCGACAAGAAATCTTAAGATTCCATTAATTGTAGATTTTAAAGGCATTATCCCACTTCTGGTCAAGGTGATATGAGTCATAAAATAGTCAAAAATCTCTTAAAATTAGAAATATTGACACATTACATAAAGATTCAGTCCACAAGAGTGAAATATTATTTACTATCATCAACCGACCAGAAATCTTAAGATTCCATTAATTGCAGATTTTAAAGGCATTATCCCACTTCTGGTCAAGGTGATATGAGTCATAAAATAGTCAAAAATCTCTTAAAATTAGAAATATTGACACATTAGATTAAGATTCTGTCCACAAGTGTGAAATATTATCTTCTAACATCAACCGACAAGAAATCTTAAGATTCCATTAATTGTAGATTTTAAAGGCATTATCCCACTTCTGGTCAAGGTGATATGAGTCATAAAATAGTCAAAAATCTCTTAAAATTAGAAATATTGACACATTACATAAAGATTCAGTCCACAAGAGTGAAATATTATTTACTATCATCAACCGACCAGAAATCTTAAGATTCCATTAATTGCAGATTTTAAAGGCATTATCCCACTTCTGGTCAAGGTGATATGAGTCATAAAATAGTCAAAAATCTCTTAAAATTAGAAATATTGACCTATCACATTAAGATTCTGCTCATAAATGCGAAATATTATTTACTATCATCAACCGACCAGAAATCTTAAGATTCCATTAATTGCAGATTTTAAAGGCATTATCCCACTTCTGGTCAAGGTGATATGAGTCATAAAATAGTCAAAAATCTCTTAAAATTAGAAATATTGACACATTAGATTAAGATTCTGTCCACAAGTGTGAAATATTATTTACTAACATCAACCGACAAGAAATCTTAAGATTCCATTAATTGTAGATTTTAAAGGCATTATCCCACTTCTGGTCAAGGTGATATGAGTCATAAAATAGTCAAAAATCTCTTAAAATTAGAAATATTGACACATTACATAAAGATTCAGTCCACAAGAGTGAAATATTATTTACTATCATCAACCGACCAGAAATCTTAAGATTCCATTAATTGCAGATTTTAAAGGCATTATCCCACTTCTGGTCAAGGTGATATGAGTCATAAAATAGTCAAAAATCTCTTAAAATTAGAAATATTGACACATTACATAAAGATTCAGTCCACAAGTGTGAAATGTTATTTACTATCATCATTCCCGAGAGCAAATCTTAAGATTCCATTAATTGTAGATTTTAAAGGCATTATCCCACTTCTGGTCAAGGTGATATGAGTCATAAAATAGTCAAAAATCTCTTAAAATTAGAAATATTAACACATTACATTTAGACCTTTGTTCATAGGTTTGAAATGTTATTTACTATCATCAACCGACAAGAAATCTTAAGATTCCATTAATTGTAGATTTTAAAGGCATTATCCCACCTCTGGTCAAGGTGATATGAGTCATAAAATAGTCAAAAATCTCTTAAAATTAGAAATATTGACCTATCACATTAAGATTCTGCTCATAAGTGCGAAATATTATTTACTATCATCAACCGACAAGAAATCTTAAGATTCCATTAATTGTAGATTTTAATGGCATTATCCCACTTCTGGTCAAGGTGATATGAGTCATAAAATAGTCAAAAATCTCTTAAAATTAGAAATATTAACACATTACATTTAGACCTTTGTTCATAGGTTTGAAATGTTATTTACTATCATCAACCGACAAGAAATCTTAAGATTCCATTAATTGTAGATTTTAAAGGCATTATCCCACC
Organism: Haliotis cracherodii; assembly: GCF_022045235.1. Classification (NCBI taxonomy): domain Eukaryota; kingdom Metazoa; phylum Mollusca; class Gastropoda; order Lepetellida; family Haliotidae; genus Haliotis; species Haliotis cracherodii. The sequence goes on along the minus strand of NW_027266297.1, from coordinate 50,025,162 downwards.
TCTGGTCAAGGTGATATGAGTCATAAAATAGTCAAAAATCTCTTAAAATTAGAAATATTGACCTATCACATTAAGATTCTGCTCATAAGTGCGAAATATTATTTACTATCATCAACCGACAAGAAATCTTAAGATTCCATTAATTGTAGATTTTAATGGCATTATCCCACTTCTGGTCAAGGTGATATGAGTCATAAAATAGTCAAAAATCTCTTAAAATTAGAAATATTGACACATTGGATTAAGATTCTGTCCACAAGAGTGAAATATTATTTACTATCATCAACCGACAAGAAATCTTAAGATTCCATTAATTGTAGATTTTAAAGGCATTATCCCACTTCTGGTCAAGGTGATATGAGTCATAAAATTCTCAAAAATCTCTTAAAATTAGAAATATTGACACATTACATAAAGATTCAGTCCACAAGTGTGAAATGTTATTTACTATCATCAACCCGGAGAGCAAATCTTAAGATTCCATTAATTGTAGATTTTAAAGGCATTATCCCACTTCTGGTCAAGGTGATATGAGTCATAAAATAGTCAAAAATCTCTTAAAATTAGAAATATTGACCTATTACATAAAGATTCAGTCCACAAGAGTGAAATATTATTTACTATCATCAACCGACCAGAAATCTTAAGATTCCATTAATTGTAGATTTTAAAGGCATTATCCCACTTCTGGTCAAGGTGATATGAGTCATAAAATAGTCAAAAATCTCTTAAAATTAGAAATATTGACCTATTACATAAAGATTCAGTCCACAAGTGTGAAATATTATTTACTATCATCAACCCCGAGAAGAAATCTTAAGATTCCATTAATTGTAGATTTTAAAGGCATTATCCCACTTCTGGTCAAGGTGATATCAGTCATAAAATAGTCAAAAATCTCTTAAAATTAGAAATATTGACCTATTACATTAAGATTCAGTCCACAAGTGCGAAATATTATTTACTATCATCAACCGACAAGAAATCTTAAGATTCCATTAATTGTAGATTTTAGAGGCATTATCCCACTTCTGGTCAAGGTAATATGAGTCATAATATAGTCAAAAATCTCTTACAATTAGAAATATTGACTCATTGCATTCAGATTCTGCTCACAAGAATTTACTATCAGTAGTCGTGAAGAAATCTTAAGATTCCATAAATTGTAGATTTTAATGGCATTATTCCATTTATGGTGGAGGCAATATGAGTCTTAATATAGTCAAAAATCTTGTAAAATTAACAGTATTAACCCATTGCATTCACATTCTACTCACAAATGCGAAATGTTATTTATTATCATCAGCCGAGAACAAATCTTAAGATTCCAACTGTAGATTTTAAAGGTGTTATTCCATTTATGGTTGAGCGAGTAAGTTACTATGGTTTTACGCTGCTTTTAGCAATATTCCAGCAATTTCACTGGGGGACACCAGAAATGGGCTTCACTCATTTTACCCATATTGGGAATCAACCCAGGTCTTCGGCGTCACGAGCCAATGTTTTAACCACTAGGCTACCCCCTTTTGGTTGAGGTGATATGAGTGATAAATAGAGGTTATCACGCGAGTGTGTTTTGGGATGGTAAATATCCTGTATCAGGAATAAACATTGTATTTAGCGAGCCTTGGCTTGTTAAATACATAGTAATTGATATTTCTCCAGATTCCCGATGGTTAATTCTGACTTGATCGCTAAATGACAAGGGCGATGCCATGTTTGTTTATAAACAGTGAAAGTAGTCCCAACTTGACCTTTGATATTTGCATCTCTATCCGCATATGACCCCAACGGATATCGTTTTTATCCATTGGCTTTATTCTGCTGAGAAACCTACCCATTATATGATAATACAGTATAAAATCTCATAAAATTAGAAATATTGACCCATTACATTCAGATTCTGTCCACAAGTTTGAAATGTTATTTACTATCATCAGCTGAAAGAAAATCTAAAGATTCCATTAACTGTAGATTTTACAGGTGTTCTCCCTTTTTCTGGTCGAGGCCATATAAGTAATAATATATACGGAACAACAAAAGTTCCTGTGACATTAAATAAGATTTAATGCAAAGTTATGTTTTTTACCAAATCTGAAACAATTTCTGTTTGCAACAGATAAAAGATTCCTGTAAATGTTCAAATGGTTTAATTTGTCATACTAAATGTTTCTGAATCAGCTCCAAGTCATATGGTCTATGGCGAATGTGGTAGATACCCGTTATATATTTGTTCATATTTACGTTTACTCAGATACTGGCTCAAAATAACAGAGATGTCGCGGGAACGAATCCCAAGAAAATGCTACGAAATGCTTGTCTATCGTGATAGTGTTGGTTACGTAACCTGGGCATCAAACATTAAGCATTTACTCTTCTCTCACGGATTTGGATATGTTTGGCTAAATCAAAGCGTTGGAGACAAAATGTATTTTCTTAGCTCTTTTAAGCAGGTAGCAATTGATATGTTTACTCAAAACTGGAGGTCGTCACTAGATAACAGTACACGCTACAACGTCTATAAAACCTTTAAATATTGTCTAACACCAGAGGTTTACCTGCATACCATAACAGAGAGAAAAATTAGAGACACATTTATTAAACTCAGGCTAGGGTTAAATGATTTGATATGCAACAGGGGTCGCTTCTCCTCTATTCCTAAGGATATGCGTTTTTGTCCATTCTGCGAAAACCATATTGAAAACGAATTACACTTTTTGTTTATATGTCCAATTTACGACAACCTAAGATTGAAATATATGCCTGATATCACTAAGAACCACTATTCCATGAACAAAATATTATCTTTTAATGGTATCCCTAGTCCAAAATTTACTAAGATATTACAATACATCTATCAAAGTCAACAAGTGCGTAGTAAATTACTTAGTAAATCCGATATGTCCAGAAATAATTAGTTGTTTTGAAACTTTCGCATCTAGATCAGGAGTATCTACATTTCATTTTTGTCTGTTTGTTTCTACTAGAAATGCATATACATTTAAATTGTCAAATTGTCATGACATGATGAGTATATTGCTGATAGATCCTTTTGTACTGAACGTCTTGCTATGGCTGAAAGCCTTTGCGAAGTAAAACTTCATATTTCCATGCCATTCCTTTTGTATTCATTTTGTATTTTATACTACTACTGCTGCCACTGTGGTTATTACCACTGTTATTACAATACCTCTATTACATGTCAAGCATCATATTAGTTATCCAAAAATTATATAATGCGCTGTACAGCTGTAAATGATATTGTTTATCTGTATGTGTATATGGGCCAATGGCCTTTCATACAATAAAGATTGATTGATTGACTTCAGAAAATGCGTGATTTCATAAAAAACATGAACATGCCAAAATGTCAATTTACAAATCAATAGTGTGTGTGTCCACCTCTGGCTGCAATGCAAGCAACACGTCTTCGTCTCATGGAATAGACCAGGTGTCGCACAAAGTCCTGTGGGATATATGTCCATATCTGCTGGAGCATGTTTCGAAGTTCCTGCTGTGACTGTGGAACACGTGGTTGACGTCGAAGGTGCCGATCCATCTCATCCCATATGTGCTCGATTGGTGAGAGATCAGGGGAGCAAGCCGGCCAGGGGATGACAATTACGTTGGTTTGTTGAAGAGAATCCTGAACAAGTCGAACAATATGAGACCGGGCATTGTCATGTTGAAAGGTAATGCCTGGGCCATGACGACGACAAAACGGTAGAACAACAGGGCCAGTGATCTCGTCACGGTAGCGCTGTCCATTGAGATTTCCCTCTACCACTATCAAACAGGTCTTCTGTCTTGCTGTAATCCCACCCCATACCATAATGCTGCCGCCCCCGAACCAATCTTCTTCCATAACACAACGATTGAACATTCACATGAATCCGTCCATCGTTTTGGCTGAGGTGAAAACGAGACCCGTCAGTGAAAAGAAATTGTCCCCAGTGCACGGCCGTCCAGCGTAGATGCTGTCTACACCAGTGTAGACATGTTTGACGGTGGTTTCCTGTCAAAATGGGACGTCTGGCGGGTCTTCTGGCGACAATCACTGCACATCTGAGGTGGTGACGTAGGGTTTGTGAAGATATTCGTCAAAGGCCAGGGATGCTTCTTGCAGTCACTGTTGCTGGCTGGAATCGATTTCGTAGGTGTATTGTTCGAATCAAGTTGTCTTGTCGATTATTGGTTACGCATGGCCTGCCACTCCGAGGAAGGTCTCTGACTGCATTTGTCTGTTGCCATAAACACCAAATTGCTCACAGGCGCTCATTTTCGGACAAGCGTGGCATTTCGTAATGTGGAATAATTGCGTAATTTTGTTGTTTTTCTGAGTAGTTGTCAGCACGATGCTAAACAATGCACATGGAATCCAGTTAACGCACATGTTTTTATACCCATTCTTGGGTAGTGAAATGCATGGGGCTTGCATAAAGTCAACTTTTGCATCGAATGCATGCTTTTCTGTAGCAGTTGCGTTTTTGTGACTAGATTCCATACATGTACTACAATATTGAAAAACAAACTTTACTTGTTTGAAAAATACACTAAAATATTGGTGTCACAGGAACTTTTGTTGTTGAGTATAGTACCTGGCAAATGAAACGAGAACAAAGAAGTACTGCTTATTACCATAGTTAATGTAGAGATCTACTTGAATGTTGAGGTAAAATGTACATATTGATAATCTATGTCAGGCAGAATAGTTTCTTTTTGTCTTTGCTTCAGGAGTTCAACCATGGTGCACAAAGTATTAGTAAGAATTAGTCTTCAGGCAAATCATATGTCCTGTGATGAAAATATGAGGGCTATATTGAATTTTACTTATCGCGTACATGACGACACTTTCAAAGACATGTTAGAAGGGGTTACTTTGATCAGAAACATTATTCTTCAAGATCAAATTGTTGGTTCTCAAACTCGTTCCAAGAGAGCATTGCTACCTTTTATTGGTGAATTCTCACACAATTTATTTGGTGCCGCCCTGACAGCGACGTGAACATAATACGACAACATATCAATATCTTATCAAACAGAATGAGAGCTGAAGAAGCAGCTTTTAATGTGTCACAGGATTACATGGGTTTGTACATATCTAAGGCTAATGACAGAATGGATGGTTTGAAGCAAGGTATAATTCAAATAATTCCAGTAAAGTAAAATTATTTTTTTCTGCTACAACATTAACAATATGAGCTAATGACCTTGCTTAAATTTACACTGAGGTTCTCACACCCTTCATAGAGATAGCTCCTCCTTGGAATTCAAGTATCAACAATCTCCTGAGCAGTAAGAGATCTGAACAGACAACTAGTCAGTAGTAATTAGGGAATCATCTTGTGACATGTTTATGGCTAGTGTGTCAGGTCAGTGCTAGCAGTAGCTGGCCTGTATTCAGTTGTTTGAGCCCTCAACAGACCAATGAACCCTTCAGTATAAACTATCAATTTCCACTTTCCCCAGTTTGGCTTTAGCAAGTCTAGAAATAGACAAATACACATTTCCATGGAAGGTGGTAATACATCAATCTATACAGATGTTCACAGGTCATAATCAACCTATGACATTTTATACACAATATCATCATACAATCTACACTTAATGGAATTTTAAGATTTCTTCTTGGGTGATGATAGTAAATCACATTTCTAGCCCGTGAGCAAAGCCTGAATACTTTGAGTCAAGATTTCTAATTTTAAGAGATTTTCTGCTATATTATACTCATATCACCTTGACCAGAAATGGGATAACACCTATAAAATCTACACCTAATGGAATCTTAAGATTTCTTCTTGGCTGATGATAGTAAATCACATTTCAAACCTGTGAGCAAAGCCTGAAGGCTATGAGTCAAGATTTCTAATTTTAAGAGATTTTTTTATTAAAATTTATATTATCATTCATATAACCTTGACCGGAAATGGGATAAAACCTACAAACTCGACAAATAATAGAATCTTAAGATTTTTCTTTTGGCTGAATGGGATAACACCTATAAAATCCGCAGTTAACGGAATCTGAAGATTTCTTCATGACTGCTGATAGTAAATAACATTTGAAACTTGTGAGCAGAATCGGAATGCAATGGGTCAATATTTCTAATTCTAAGAGATTTTCTACCATATTATTATTCATATAACCTTGACCAGAAATGGGATAACGCCTTGAAAATCTACAATTAAAGAAATCTTAAGATTTTCTCTTGGCTGCTGATAGCAAAGCACATTTTTAGTTTGTGAGTAGAATCTGAATGCAATGGGTCAATATTTCTAATTTTTAAGTGAGTTGGGTTTAACACCGCTTTTAACATTATTCCAGTTATATCACGGTCTGTCAGCTTAATGTGGGAGGAAAGCCCGAAGTGATGGTGCTGACAAACCTAGAAGCATTATTGGGGTGAACCGGGATTCGAACCAACCATCATAGGTTGCTGGCGGATCCAAGGGACGCAACTCTGCACAGTGAATCGTGGCGCCTTAGACAACACGGCCACATGTGCCCCCTCTAATTTTAAGAGATTTTTTACTATATCATCACTCATCTGCCCTTGACCAGAAATGGGATAACACCTTTAAAATCTACAATTAATGAAATCTTAAGATTTCTTCTTGGCTGATGATAGTTAATAACATTTCAAACCTGTGAGCAAAGCCTGAACACTTTGAGTCAAGATTTCTAATTTTAAGAGATTTTTCTACTATATTATTATTCATATTAAAATTGACCAGAAATGAGATAACACCTGTAAAATCTACAGTTAACGGAATCTGAAGATTTCTTCATGACTACTGATAGTAAATAACATTTCAAACTTGTGAGCAAATCCTGAACACTTTGAGTCAAGATTTCTAATTTTAAGAGATTACTGTATTATTATTCATATTAAAATTGACCAGAAATGGGATAACACCATTAAAATCTACAATTAATGAAATCTTAAGATTTCTTCTTGGCTGATGACAGTAAATAACATTTCAAACCTGTGAGCAAAGCCTAAACACTTTGTGTCAAGATTTCTAATTTTAAAAGATTTTTTTTACTATATTATTATTTATATAACCTTGACCAGAAATGGGATAACACCTTTAAAATCTACAATTAATGAAATCTTAAGATTTCTGCTTGGCTGATGATAGTAAATAACATTTCAAACTTGTGAGCAAATCCTGAACACTTTGAGTCAAGATTTCTAATTTTAAGAGATTTTTTTACTGTATTATTATTCATATAACCTTGACCAGAAATGGGATAACACCTTTAAAATCTACAATTAATGAAATCTTAAGATTTCTTCTTGGCTGATGATAGTAAATAACATTTCAAACTTGTGAGCAAATCCTGAACACTTTGAGTCAAGATTTCTAATTTTAAGAGATTTTTTTACTGTATTATTATTCATATAACCTTGACCAGAAATGGGATAACACCTTTAAAATCTACAATTAATGAAATCTTAAGATTTCTTCTTCACTGATGATAATAAATAACATTTCAAACTTGTGAGGAGAATCTGAATGCTATGGGTCAATATTGCTAATGTTAAGAGATTGTTGACTATATTATTACTATCATGGAACTGTTCTGGGTGAACAATACCTTCCAAATGATGTGCTGGTTTTCTTGGGGAATTAGTCAGCAAAGAGCCAGAGTCACAGGAGACTAATCACAATTTTATTTACAAGAACAATTAACAATTTACAATATACTTAGAAAATAACTGAGGGTGCCACAGAGAGTCGGTACACACTCTGGGCTGTGGGAGAGAGGTCTGCTTGGTAAGAGAGTCAAACCCCTTCTCTGCTTAAAACCTTACTTACTTACTTGGAGATTTAAGGTGCGCTTTCCGACTGGAGGGTATTTCGCATACGGGCCCGGTCGGGCCATTTAGCGTGGTTTTGAAGGGAAAATAAAGGTGTTGCAACCAGAGGGGGGTTTTAGTGGTTGTTTATATAAGTTTTGGAGATTTTGAAATTTGGAATACATGCTTAGGGGTGTGGTAGAGTACTAAGGGAGTGTGTTGGTGTGTGTTTGTTTGTTTATGTGGTGTGGTTGAGTGTTTTTAGATGCGGATCATTAGATTGGTTTTAATTAAGTATACGCCTAGTGCTTTAAATTTTTCTATTTTGTTATGTGGATTTAGGATTGATTCTAGGGTTATGGCTTTATCTAGTTTTAGATTTGTTTGGAGTGTTGCTCGGTGGGTTTGGTAGTGCGTGCAGCGTAAGAGTGCATGTTCTATTGTTTCCAGGTGTGGGCAGTGTGGGCATTTCCCGGTTGCGTGTTTTTTTTATTTTTAGGAGTTGACTGTTTAGTTTGGTGTGACCTGTTTGGAGTTTGGTGATTATTCTATCAATTTTCTTGGAGGATTTTAGGTTTGGTTAGAGTTTTTTTGAGGATTTTGATTATCTGTGTGTTTGTTTTAGGTATGTCTTATGCCATTTTTGGGTGATTTTACGTTTGTTAATGCTTTTGATCTCTGCTTTAGATATTGGTAGATTAAGGCTTATTTCAGGAATTTTGAGGGATTTTTTGGCGGCTTGATCGGCGTTTTCGTTTCCATATATTCCTACGTGGGCTGGGATCCAGATAAATGCTATTTTTTTGCCTGCCTCTGTTAAGTTATTTGCGCTTTTGAGGATTTGGTTAATGAGTTTAGGGCGGTTTTTGGTGTTTTTATTTTGGCGGGCCTGTAGTCCACTTAGTGAGTCTGTGAGTATTAGGATTTTTTTCACTCTTCAGTGAAGATGGATTGTTTGTTTGGGAGTCGAATAGTTTGTGTGTTCCTATTTGGTTGTGCTATGTGGACTCCGAAACCTGTGCGATTTGTGATCGGATCGGACGATCCGTCTGTGTAGATGTGGCACCAATTTGGCCAGTTTTCGTGTATGTAAGCTAGTGTGGTGGATTTAGCTATGTTTGGATCGGTTTGTTTGTTTATTGAGTTTGCCAGAGATGTGTCTATTTTGGGGATTTTTAGTTTTGGGGTAAATATATTTGATGGTTTGCAGTTTTGTTGGAGGTTATCTATTTGGTTTTCATTTAGGTAGTTGAAAATTCGTTGAGATAATGGAGTAAGTAAAGGGTGCTTCCTAGTTAGAGCCTGGTTACGAGGGCGGATATTTTCGTTTAGGAGGTTTTGGATGAGAGGGTTTGATTGGGACGAGGCCCAGAAATTAAGGGTTAAGTGTTGCCTACGTAGGTTTAGTGGTATTTCTCCTGTTAAGGCCTGAAGTGAAGTGAGAGAGGTGCCATGTTGGGAACGTGTGACTATTTTAAGAGCTTGGTATTGGATTGAGTCTAGTTTTTTGGTTAGGTTATTGCTAAGCGTATCATAGATCGCACATCCGTAATCTAATTTAGACCTAATTAGTGATGTGTAGAGAGAGAGTAGAATATCTTTGGAGGCCCCCCAGTTGGAGCCGGTGAGGCATCTTAGTGCGTTTAGATCTTTGCTGCATTTAGTTGTTAAGTTTTTAACGTGGGCCTCCCATGTTAGGTGTTCATCGAAGATTAGCCCTAGGAATTTGGTTTGTTTTTGGAACTTAATTGGTTTATTGTTTAATTTAAGATTTGGGGTGGCGTGTTTCATTTTTCGGTGTTTGAAGACTATTCCTGTAGTTTTTTCGGAGTTTAGGGAGAAGCCCCACTTGTCTGCCCATTGCTGTATTTTATTTAGGGATTTTTGGAGTAGATTTTGGGAAGTTGACATACTTTTTGTGCGGATCCAGAGGGCTCCGTCATCTGCGAATTTGGATGTTTTAATTTTAGGGGATAGGCCCTCGAAGAGGTCATTGATCATTATGTTAAAGAGTGTTGGGCTAAGAATGCTGCCCTGGGGAGTGCCGTTTTCTAGGGGACACTGGTCCAATAGAACCTGGTCTATACCCACTGTGATTTTTCGGTTATTTAGGAAGTCCTGGATGTAGTTAACGATTTGTCCTTTTAGTCCTATTTTTTTAAGTTTTTGAATTAGCCCGTTGTGCCAAACCATGTCGAATGCTTTTGAGAAGTCCAAGAAGATGCCTGTAGTATATTGTTTGTTGAGTTGTCCTGTTTTGATCTCCTGTTCTAACCGGGCGAGATTGTCTAGAGTTGAGCAGCCAGGAGTGAACCCGCTTTGGTCTGTATTTATGGTGTTGTTTAGAGTTAGGTAGTGTTGTAATCTATTTTTGGTAATAGATTCCATTACTTTACATAAGTTTGAGGTCAGAGATATTGGCCTGTAAGAGTTTGCTTGGTTTGTAGGTTTGTCGGGTTTAGGGATAGGGATAACTAGAGCCTGTTTCCAAGAGGTTGGTACCTGGCCGTTTAGGTAGATTAGATTATAGAGTTTGAGTAGTGACTGGAGTAGCTTGGGAGGGAATTTTTTGATTATTTGGTAGGATGTTAGGTCTAGTCCTGGGGCTGTTCCCTTTTTCCTGTTTTGGAGTACATAGTTTAGTTCTTCTATTGTGAAGGGTTGGTTTATTTCTAGGTTATCGTTTAATTCTTTGGTAGGTTTGGATTCTGTTTTGAGTTTTGTTTGGAATTTATCACTGAAGTTTTTGTTACTGCTGATGGTCGAAAAGTGTTTAGCTAGGTTATTTGCTTTTTCGCTGGGGTTGGTTGAGTTATTTATATTAGGAGTTTTTTTGTGTCTTTTTAGGCCTCTAATGGCATGAATTTTGCGCCAGACCGTCCTGGCATCTGTGCGGTTATTTAATCCCTCGCAAAAAAAAATTCCAGTCCCTGGTTTTGGCTATTTTGACTAGGTTTTGGACCTCATGGTTTAGTTTGTGGGCTATAGGTATGTAGTTATGGTCGCATTTGGCTTTATTGAAGGCTTTTTTACGTTTTTGTCTGGTTTGTTCTATTTCCTCGTTCCACCAGGGTACTGAGGGTTTGCCTGATTTGTTTGCTTTTCTAAAGGGTATTGAGTTTTTAGCTGAGGTGATTATGTATTCTGTTAGGTTTTTGCAGAAGGTTTCTGGGTCATTATGTTCTATCTCGTTTAGATTGGCTTGTTTGCAGATATTTTGGAATTTATCCCAGTTAGCCTGGTCATAGTTAAATTTGGGTTCTGAGTTTTCGGGTTGGTCGGGGACGTTAGTATTTCCTATGGTTATGTTTATTGGGAAGTGGTCACTTCCTAGTGGGGCGTCGTGAACTTCCCATTGAGTGCTTTGGGCTAAGTTTGAGGTGCATATACTTAGGTCGATAGCCGACATGTCTCTATTGCTTTTATCATATCTGGTTGGTTGGTTATTGTTAAGTAATACGAAATCGTTGGCCTCTATCCATTCAGAGATTATTTTACCGTGATTATCTATTTTTTCCCCCGTGCCCCAGGAGGGGTGGTGGGCATTAAAGTCTCCTAGGAAAATTGTTGACTTTTTGCCTATTTGTTGAAGTATGTTTAGATCCTCTGCTTGGATTTTTTGTTGATGCCAGTGGTAGATATTTATGATGTTTATTTTTTTTTTGTTTAGGGTGATTTGAATACCGTTGGTTTCTAGGTTTGGGGTGTTTATTTTGATCTCTTCATAGTTTAAGTCTTCTCTAATTAGTATGGCTAAGCCTCCTGATGCTCTAGAGGTTTTGGCTTAAAACCTGCCTACAGTATGTATTTAACAAAAATTTACAACAATAAAAAGGAATGTGATTGGTTGATACACGATTGGTTGTGTCCTAAGCTAAATGGATGGCTAGACAGAGGGGAATACTAAATCCTGTTTATCCTGTTGGACTGGCACTAATCTTGTTGACATATTTACTGGATGCTTTGAAAGAGATTAGGGTGTCACTATAGATGAGCTTGTGTGGGGGCTAATCCTTAATGCCCTATAGACGAGCTTGTATAGGGGCTAAACCTTAATGCACTATAGACGAGCTTGTATGGGGGCTAATCCTTAATGAGTCTTAATTGAAGTAATGTGCGCATGCGTGTCCAGTGAGGACAGTTTTGAATTCGGAGAGAAAACGAAGTGAGAAAAAAAGCGATAAAGCTATATCGCCAAACCACAAAAAGAAATAGTAAGTTGTGTGGGACGAGTGGTCAATCGGACTAACGATCTGTGATATTATTTTTAAGATCGATATATAAATGACCGAAACAGAGGCCGCGATGGACTTGGGCCTGTCACAAAGTTTTGTGTCGGCGGTAATGGCTACCTCGAGTTGTGAGAGAGTGAAAGACACAAGTCCCAGAAGAAAGAGAACGCTCTCGGCAGATGATCAGGACAGTGAACATAAGAAAGTAAAGAGTGATCATGAGGTGAGAAATGACTCTGACAAAAAACATTCAGAAGATAAAAGTATGACAGACTTAGTCAACGCAATGCATTCTCTCACTGCCACTCTGACCAAGAAAATGGACACATTCGAGAAACATATGATCAAGAGAATGGAAGAAACAGTAAACATAAAGCTGCAGGAGGTCAGAGAAGATATGAAATGTGAAATTAAACAAATAAACGACCGAATCAGCAAGATCGACAGCAAACAGTCCACGGAAATCGACAATGTAAACAAACAGCTGAACGACATGAAATCAGCTGTTGGCAAAAAAGAAGAAGATCTCATCAAACTGAACCTTATCTTCCGGAATGTTATAGAGTCTGAAGGTGAGAATGTGAAAAATAAGGTAAATAGTGTTCTCAAAGATGGTATGAGATTAAAAGATGTGGACATAGTACATGCTGAGAGAAAGTCGAACAGGGGGGAGTCACGCTACCCCGGTGTTATTGTAGCCACATGTTGCTCAATGGAGGACAAGTCACTGATCCTGCAATCCAAATCAAAGCTACAACACCCCAGAAATTTTAAAGACATTTTTATTATGAATGACAAGACTCGTCAACAAAGACTACATGAAGCCAACCTGAAAACGATCGCCATCGCGATTGGAAATGACAAGGTGAGAGTAAGAGGTGCCCGCCTGCAAGTGAACCGATCTAATCGAGACAATATTGACAGCAATCGACACCGAAATACATGGCCCCAGTCTGAAATTGACAACTGCGGTGATAACAGGGCACGTGCAGAGGACGGAGCATGGGAGTCAGTCAAGGGGAACCGGCGTGGATGTGACATACGAGACGAAGAGAGAAACACTCGGGGTACATCAGGCTATGGACAACATAGAAGAGGATGGAGGAGATAGGTCCGATGCGGATTTTGGAATGTGGCGGGATGGTCTTGTGACGGTGAGAGTGACAATCATGTAATACGCAGTGAATCAACACTATGTTGTGACCTTGATATTGTGGGCGTGGCAGAAACGCACTTGTATGCAGACAAGAAACTGTGTCTAGATAACTACGTGTGGTACGGCCATAACCGTACTGCCCTACACGTACGTGCGAAGCACGGCTCAGGGGGTGTTGGTTTTTTTATTAGACAGTCTTTGTATAATATGTATAATATAACCGTTGTAGACAACAACCATGAAGGGATTTTATGGTTGCAACTGTGTGATAAGCATTATTGTGATACTAAATATTTCATATGTGTGTGTTACTTACCCCCTGAACATTCCACCAGAAATATATGTGTTGCTGACTTTTTGGACACTTTGCTATCGCAAATACTTGAGTATCAAACAATTGGAAAACTGTTATATATTTGTGGAGATCTGAATAGTAGATGCGGCGATCAGACTGATTTTATTGAAGGAATAGACAATATCCTAGACAGAAATGTGGTGGATTTCACATGCAATGCATACGGGCGGCGCCTTGTAGATTTTTTGATTGACTCTAATTGTTGTATTCTCAATGGGAGAAACGCTGTTTTGAATGATTTTACATATGTATCATCTAGAGGTCAGTCAGTGGTTGACTACTGTATTGTGCCATATGAATATCTTCCTAATTTTCAGAATTTTGAGGTTATTAGATCAGATGTATTAGCGTGTAATGCAGATATTGTCGGTAAGGTAGACGGGCATCTAATCACCAAGTTAGACCACTCGTTGTTGCGATGGACATGTGATATTGAACATATTCATGAGGATTTGGACATTCGTGATAAAGGTGTCAGAGTGACTAAATACAGTACGTCAGATATACCACGTGACTTTATGTCATCACCGGAATGTTTAACGACTTTAGATGACATTATCCAGCGCTTGGAGAACTCACATGTGACACAATGTGATATCGACGCAGCCTCAGACAGTTTGATTAGCTTGGTTAAAGAAGAAATGAGATGTAAGCTGAAAAGTAGGTCCTATATGCTGAACTCCAAGACTTCTAATAAACGACGGAGAAGCAAGAAGCCATGGTGGTCCGATTCACTGACGACTTTTTGGAACGAGATGTGTGAAGCCGAAAAGAAATGGTGTAAATGCAGGACTAAGTCAGATAAACAATTTCTGAAACACTGCTTTGTGACTTTACGTAAGAAGTTTGATAAAAGTGTACAACAGGCTAAACGTGCATATGTGAAAGAGACCGTGAACAGTCTAGATGAATTATGTACGGCTCGTGATAGTGAGTTCTGGAGACAGATAGGACGTGTAGGTGTAGGGTCGGAGAGGCACAAGACAATACCGATGGCAGTAGTTATGGAGGATGGGAATGTGGGTGTGGGCAAGGACATAGTGTTGGAAAGGTGGAAAAATGTCTTTAGCGGTTTACTAAATGGAGACAGTGACACGAAGTTAGCTTCTAGGAGAGACGGTGAGAGCGCCAATGACCATGTTCTATTCAACTACAGCATAAGTCTTTTTGAAGTAAAGACTGCTATCCATAAGGCTCATACAGGAAAAGCAACGGGTATTGACGAAATCCCCGTCGAGGTGCTGAAGTCTGATGCTATCGCTAAAACGCTCCACTATATTTTTAATAATTGTTTTAATACAGGAAAGATTCCTCAAATATGGTCGAAAGGCATAATTAGTCCCATTCTCAACCCTGGACCCTAGAGACCCCCTCTCATACAGGGGTATCACCCTGACTACGTCCATTTATAAACTGTATTGTAGTATCCTTAACAGAAGACTACAACTGTGGGCAGAAGCTAACGATGTACTCCATGATTCACAGAACGGATTCAGACAAAAAAGATCTACTATCGATCACGTCCAAACGCTAACAGCAATTGTAGAAAACAGAAAAGTAAAAAAGAAATCTACATTTGTTGCATTCATAGATTTTAAGAAAGCGTACGACTGTGTTAATAGAAACATTTTATGGGATAAACTTTCTCACCATGGTATTGGAGGCAAAATGTTGCCTGCCTTGCAATCATTATACAAGGGTGTTAAATGCAGTGTTCGAGTGAATGGTTTCTTTACTTCCTGGTTCACGGTAAACCGTGGCTTAAAACAGGGGTGTTTGTTATCTCCCTTGCTTTTTAACTTGTTCATAAATGATTTATTACATACTCTCAACAGTCTTAATATTGGTGTAACTGTAGACAATTTTAATATTGCAGCATTAGCATATGCAGATGATTTAGCATTGCTAGCTGAGAATGAAGCTGATCTCAGTCTACTGTTAGATGTTTTACATACTTGGTGTTGCACAAATAAGATCGAGATCAATAAGGAAAAGTCTAAAATTGTCCATTTTAGAAATCCGTCTGTCATACAGACGACGCATGTTTTTAATGTCGGAAATATGATTTTAGACATTGCTGCTAAGTATAATTATCTTGGCCTACTGTTCACAGACCACTTAGATTTTACTGCAATGGCACGTGCAGCAGCGAAGTCTGCTAATAGGGCTTTGGGTCTGTTGATATCCAAAGTTAAGACAATAGGCGGTATGCATTTCCAAACATATTCCAAATTGTACGATAGTATGGTGTGGTCTGTTCTTGACTACGGGGCGGCTATCTGGGGTAATTACGATGTGTCAGCAATAAATGCTGTACACCATAGGGCCATTAGATTTTATTTGGGACTCGGCAAATACGCCCCTAACGTCGCTATAAATGGGGACATGGGATGGATACCGCCTGTTGTCAGACAGTGGAAAAGTGTAGCAAGACAATGGTGTCGCCTTAAGAATATGTCTAGTAGGTTAAACAAACATGTGTTTAACTGGGCTGATAGATACGCTGTAAATGGTTGTAAAAATTGGAATGGTAGGATAAGAAAGAAGTTTAATAATATGGATTTAGGACATCTATTAAACGCTACAGGTTTTATTGATAAATTTTCTGTTTGTACACAGGTGGAACAATGGTGTAAAAATGAATATGTTACCCGTTGGAGCGATATGTTAAGAAAGGAAGAGGGGCGAAATGGGCTTAATAAATTGAGAATGTATCGATGTTACAAACAAGTATATGGGACAGAATACTATGTTTCAAATAAGATGCCCAAAAACTATAGATCGGCACTAGCCAAGTTTAGATGTGGTGTGGCTCCTATTCGAGTGGAAACCGGTCGATACGAAGGTGTACCTGTCAATAATAGAAGATGTTTTCACTGTAATGACAGCGTAGAAGACGAGGTCCATGTTTTGTTTCACTGCGCATTATATGATGATATCAGGGCAACTCTTTTTAATGAATGTATTGCTAAGTCTTATAATGTTTTAGATATGCCTGATGTCGACAAACTTTGTTTTATTTTCAGTGACTCCAGTGTGTGTTTTATACTTGCCAAAGTCTGCTTTTTAATTCTTAATCGTAGAAAACATCTTTTATATGGATAACTTTTTACTATATCATCTTTATATCATTTATGTATAAATTCTGTGATAATTCGTCTCTCACAATTCTATTGAATGGTTCTGTACATTTTATCTATGTCAAGTTGTATAAAGCTGTTTTATGTATGTACAGGAGTGAGACGTTAATAAACTATTGTCTGTCTGTCTGTCTGTTATTCTAATATACCCCGGTAGGTGATGACAGATATACTTAAATAAATATCCTTTGTCTGGGAGATGGAATCTTGATACCTTAGGCTAGCATTTATCTAAAAGCTTCAAATCAATTGTTTTATTGAAAAGTATGTCTAGAAGATGTGATCCCATTACCTTAGGCTAGCAACTATCTAAAAAGCTATAACTGAAACTACTGATATTTTATATATGCATTTTACCTGATGATAATTATTACTTGCTAAACTATAATTATATGAAATGATTTATAAATATTACACCATGATAACTCATAAAAGCACTTGATGTAGATATAATTATTATAAGATAACTTAGTATAAATGTTGTACCATGATATTACTCACATCCCCTCAACCAGAAGTGGCATAAATGTTATGCTTTCAAGAATGAAAGGAATCTTGAGAGTTTTGTTTTCTGAACATTGTCATTCACATTTACAACCTAATGAGAAACATGTACTTTGACAATTAGCTGTGCATATGAAACTACATAGTTTTAAAAAAAGCTTCGTTCCCTTCACAGCTGTAATAGGCTAACTGATCATCATGGAGGGACTGACTGCACAATGTAGGACATTGTGCTAGGTCTGTACCTGCCTTGATAGAAACTACAGAAAAAAGGTAAAAAGTAGAGGTATAATGACTTACCTACACATTCTCGTCTTTCAAAGAAATATTATCTTAGAAACTTCAGCCACTTGTCCTTCAACAGCAAGGACCAGACGACCATTTTGATCAAGTTGTAAAGGGAGGATAACTCTTACTGTTGCTTTGTCTTGCAAATATTAATGTCAATGATGACAGAGCTTGAGATAACAAGTTCAGTTCTCCATTAGTAACGGGTTTATTAGATATATGTTATCTGTCTTAAGCTGGTAATTTTGAAACCTTTCTAAATATTTCAATCATATTAAATAATATCATTTAGATTCCATATGGTCTCCCCAGAAATATGAGGACATTTTGCTGGCAAAACGGTTATGAAAGCTTCAACGTTTTTATGTCAATAAGCTACCAGGAATGGTTCAATGAGTTTCCCAGTTATTTTAATACTGACCAGGAAGGAGATTTTGTCATACCTGGTATTACATATGTATTTTTTCCTTTAAAACAATGAGAAAAAGAACATGGTGGTGGGTGAATCAAAGGAACATTAAAGAAATCTTTTTTGAACAAGAGAAATTAGTTTCTTTTATTTTTTAAGTTAGACTTCTAAGATGAAGCACAAACTTTCTCACATCCTGCATCTGCTATGCCTGGAAGCAGTTACATGTACCTCCACCATTAATATAAGAAAATAGTTGCTTTTATCATCTTGTACACAATAATCAAATGGAGTGATTTTGAATAATTGTAACCACTAAAATCTAACATGATAATGATAGTAATATTTACAAAAAAATGACTTTGGGACTTGAGAATACAAACAAAAATACACACATCAGTTGCCAAAGGGCTGTGAGGTGTTGGGGCTTAGAAATCCCTTGAATAGAACAAATTGCCATTGGCGCACTTTGCAGAACGGAGTAAAAATACAAAACACAAGAAGTGCAGATGATTTTGCTCTTATTAAATGTTTGTCAATTAAACACATAGTTGCATGCCAGAGATATAATTCTCTATGGTGTTTATCCCAGTTCTGGTCGCTACAGACGTCGAAGGCCGGGCATTGTCATGTTGAAAGGTAATGCCTCGGCCATGACGATGCAAAAAACGGTAGAACAACAGGGCCGATCAGTGGAGAGAGTGTCAGGCAGATTTGGAATAAATCTTTGGTAGTAGCTCAGAATACCAAGATTAGCTCTCAATTCCTTCACATTTTCAGGGACATTAGCTTCCTGAATTGCAGCAATCTTTTACTGTACTGGATGCAAATCTTCGCTGTCCAGTCTATAGCCAAGATATTCAACTTCATCAGCCATAAAGACACACTTATTTCTTCTCAAACGTAATCCTGCTTTTGACAATCGATTAAGTACTTCATCCAGAATACAAAGCTGCTCACTGTCGTAGATTCCAGAGTTTATGATATCGTCGAGATAGCCTGCTGAGTAATCGAGTCCCTGTAGAATAATTTCAATCATCCATTGAAAGATAGCAGGTGCCGAAGATACTCCAAATGGCAATCTTGTGTACTTAAAGAGTCCTTTGTGATTGTAAATCATGACATACTTTCGCGATTCTTCATCCAAGACTAACTGTTGATACCCATGACTCATGTCAAGTTTCGTGAACCTTTGTCCTTCAGATAGCTTCGTGCACAAATCCAATGTCGGAATTGGATATTGCTCAAATTTTGAAAACTAATTCACTGTCAGTTTAAAATCTCCACAAATCCTGACAGAAGAATCAGGTTTAAGGACTGGCACAATGGGACACGCCCACTCAGAATGCTTGACTGGCTCAATAATGCCTTCACTCAACAAGCACTCAAGTTCAACTTCTATCTTCTGACGTAATGCATATGGCACAGATCTAGGTTTGAAAAACTTCTGATGTGAGCTTTGAAACACTTAAGTGTTCCAAGACGTTCCCCCCAAACAGTCGAGTGTCGTTTAAGAACATCATGAAGTGTCAAATCTGTAGATTTCATCAGGTTCACTGAAACATCCCTCAGGTCAAAGTTTAAAGGTTGTACCCATGTGCGACCAAGAAGATTGGAACCATGAACCTTGGCTAGGGAAATCGGTAAGGAGTAAGATATCTCCTGGTGAGATACTTCCACAGTAGTAACAAATCAAATCAACTGCCTGTCCTGCATAACTTCCCCAAGGGGTACTTGTGATATGTACAACATTGATGACCGAAGACCAATACTTTGAGTCATCTGGCCAGTTGGCCTTGGTAAAATTCCACCTTGATGTAGGTGGAACATCAGATGGATTATTTGCTGTTAATATTGTAGAAAATGGTCGCTTCCACACAAGTCATCGTGGACTGACCACGTAAATTCGTTTAAGAGATTTGAATCTGTTAGTGACAGATCTAAAGCGGAATAAGTTCCAGTAGCAGGATGTAAATAGGTAGTTGATCCATCATTGAAAATGCACAAACTGTTATCAGAAATAAAATCTTCAAGAATTTTCCCCTTAGGATGAACGTTAACACTTCCCCACAATGGGTTATGTCCGTTCAAGTCACCCATGATCATGCAGGGCTTAGGGAGCTGATCATATAAGGATTGAAGATCCGATCTCTGAAGCACAGAGGAGGGAGAAATATACAGGGAACACAGAGTAAAGGTTATGTGTAAAGTTAGTCTGACTGCAGTAGACATTGATGAATAATTAAAACAAATGTTCAGAATTAACAAGTCAAGTGGGGTTTTTATATGAAGCAGAGACAGTATATACTAACTGGATTCAACATTTGACCTAATAAGAAATAGCTTTAAACGTGTTCATAAACCTGCAGGTGCAATGTACATCATGTTACTGCCCAGTACATGTGGTGCACGTGGTCTTCTGGTGACATTCGTGTAGATGCGTGAAGTTCAGTTTAAACAAACTATACTGAGTCAAATTAAAAACTTCACATTTTTAAAAGTAATCCCATATATGATATACAACGGACAAATGTATCAGAGAAGGTAATTTCTAATCATTAATGTCCAAAGAAGGATTTTAATAACGGTGGTAACCATAATTTGTTCCAAGCACCTACGGTATTCGGTAATAACATCAACAGTTTAAATCATAAGTCCCAAGCATGAGAATCAGATGGCACACAAGTTCAGTAGCGTGTATGGCCACCATGTGCGTTGACAACTGCCACACAAGGCCTCCGCATGGACCTTGTGATGCTCGTGAACACATGATTGGGAAGACGACGCCATTGTTCCTGCAAAATGGTGCCATGATCTTTCAAATTCTGTGGTTGGCTCTGGAGAGTGCGCAGACTTCTGCAAAGAGCATCCCAGACGTGTTCGATGGGATTGAGGTCGGGAGACCTTGACGGCCAGTCCATGACGTTGACTCCCGCATTCTGAAGGAAACTCCTTGTCAAAATTGCTGTGTGGGGTCTGGCATTATCGTGCTGGAAGATCAAACCGGGTCCATGTGCTGCCATAAAAGGCAGAAGTTCTGTTGCCAGTACCTGGTCGCGGTAAGCAGCAGCGTTGAGGTTGCCACGGATGACAAGAAGCCTGGAACGTGCATTGCCACAGAAAGCACCCCACAACATGACACTTCCGCCTCGAAATCTGTCAACTTCCTGTACACAACACTGGGCGTACCGTTCATGGCGGCGCCTCCACAGCCTCGCCCTACCATCAGCAAATCGAAGATTAAATCGGGATTTATCACTGAAGACGACCTGATTCCAATTCCTCTTGAGTCCATCGTAAGTGTCGCTGTGCCCACAATTGACGTTGACGTCTGTGTAATATGGCCGTCATGCTTTAAGGTGAGCAGTTCTCAGACTGTTTGTGCACTCAGTCTACCCCTAAACTGTTCATTTCTGGTTGATGTAGCCGTCAAAAATCGGTTACGGAGGTGACGTAAGACAATCTGACGATCCTCTGCATGTGACGTCACACGTGGTCGACCTGGCCGAGGGCGATCAGCAGTGGTACCCGTTTGCTGTAGACGCGTCTGTAAATCATAAACAGTCCATCTACTCCAACCAATCGTCCTTGCGACCTCAGCTACGGACGTTCCCGTCTGCAACATGTCGATGGCACGTTCACGTTGCACATTTGAAAGGCGTGGCATGACAAATGGCCGTAAAGACTTTTTGTTAATGACTGCTAATAAGTATGGTTGTAAACACGTGCAGTATTATGGCCACGTGACCAGTTGCACGTGAAAAACCACTTTTGCCACTATAGTGCTGTGCACATGATTTTGATCGATTCACCTGCAAAAAAACGGGTGTTATCTCTAGACAATACGTGGCCATTACTGTTTAAATACACAATAAGGGCCCACAATGATAACTGGTCAAACTGTTAAAATTTTAGGATTGTGAAGTTTTTAATTTGGTTCAATATACAAAATAGGATATATGTATATAGGAATAGTTTCATGTGAGTTTTCGTTTCATGTAAATACCAAAGTCACCCCTATTTCTTCTTACTTTGATGGTAAAGAGTATTTTAAACATAAATAAGTACAATGTAACAAATGTCATATTTGGGATAAAACTTTCTCTGTGAAGTGCAAAACCTAGTCATTTTTGGAGTTGAGTCCCATCTGGGACAAAAATGGAAGTTTGACAAATGGTACTCACAAGCTTCATGTAACAAGTGTACAACTTCGCAGTATGTTTGCTACTTTTTAAACCCAGTAATGATCAAGTTTAACATTTTACCTATCATATTATTCTCAAAAAGCTTTGAGGAACCATTTTACATGTCTGCGTTAGATTTTGGGGAAGTTATTGAGGCATATAATATCTCCAATTAATAATCTGAAGCGGCAGTCAAACAGTTTTGAACATTATTTGTAGTGGCGAACATATTGTAAATTTCCTCCAGCTGTAAATCCACTTTTCAATTTTTCACTGAAAGAGCAAGTTAAACATAATAGTACTAAAACACGAGTCTGCCTTTCAAAACCTGAACCGTATTAGTTTTCTTTCTGCCATCCCCTTACTGTAATCCTATAGCCCTAAAACATGAAGCATGTCTAAAATTTTCCAAAAGCTTAATCTCTCATCTCAGTGTGGTTCTTTTTCAATATATTGGAGTTATTGGTTTCTATCAAAATTATATATTTTCAGAGACTAAGCATTAGTCTACTAACAAACCTAAGTATGAGCCTAACCCAAAACTACCATCATTAGTAATGGTTAATGAATTGCCCAATTGGGCTTATACCCGATATATACTCTTCAAAAAAAGAAACTTGACACTGACTTTCAAAATGTAATATAATGCGATTGTTTCAAAATAGGACACAGAAACCATAATTGAAACACTGTTTGAAGATCAATGTACACAATGTTCAAAACATTAATCGTGTCACCTAGACAGACACACGTACACGATACAGTTAATGTCACAGGGGTACAGAACATGTCAGTATCGGTTGTGCCCACCACGTGCATCAATCACCGCTTGACACCGACGACCCATAGATGCAATCAAGTTGTCAATAACACGCTGTTGGATGTGCTGCCATTCATGCTGAAGTGCATCAAGAAGCGCCGGAAGTGTTTGGGGCGGTGGATTCCTTTTGCGAAAGCGTCGATCCAACTCGTCCCACAGATGCTCAATCGGGGACAAATCTGGTGACCGCGCTGGCCAAGGTAATGTCTGGATGTTGTTGTGGTGTAAGAAGTCCTGACAAACACGTGCAATATGCGGTCGAGCGTTGTCCTGCTGGACGTAAGGAAGAACGTAAGGCTGTAGGATCAAGTCTCTGTAACGCACACCTGTCAATGCACCTGCCACATGCACGAGAGGCGTCCTACCACCGTGATGAATTCCGGCCCATACCATGACACTCCCGCCGCCAAATGGGACAACCTGCTGCACACAGTTGGGGGCGTAACGTTCACCCCGACGTCTGTAGACACATGCGCGCCCATCAGCACGTGTGAGTAGGAAACGGGACTAGCTAGTAAACAGTACATTTCGCCACCTTGCACGTGCCCATCTAATCCTCTGTTGGCACCAAAGCAGACGGTCCGCCAGATGACGTGGGGTCAATACATGACGCCGAACAGGTCTTCGTGCAAAGTATCCAGCCTCCCTCAGTCTGTTGCGTACCGTTTGATCTGATATTCTGCGTACCCCAGGGATCTGTGTGGTTGTAGACGTGGCAGTGGTAGTGCGGTCTCGGAGGTGTATCGATCTTGTGCTTGGGTTGTCACCCTTGGTTTTCCTGACCTTGGTCTGTCGTCAACTCTATTGGTGTTGTTGAATCGGGTCCTCAGTGCGGAGATTGTCTGTCTGGATACGCCAAAGTGCCTGACTACTTCTTGCTGAGTTGCTCCAGCGTGTAATCTCCAAATGGCGTTGTTCCGTTGAGCTGCATTCAGTCTTGGCATTCTGTCACCGCCTCTACTGCCGTTATAAGGACTGTATGAACAGCCGTTGATGTGAATTTTTATACCCATTCAGCAGGGGGGGGGGGGGGGGGGGGGGGGGCTGCATGCCTAAATACAGGATCCTGTGCTGCACTTTTTTTACAGGCGGTTGCGTTTGGATTAAGCTGTAAAATTGATCCCCAGATGCTACGTTTATGTGCTTTGCATGTGTTTTCGCGAATTATTGACACATCATCTTTCTGTTTGACTTATTTGGTTCTCATTTAATGTAATTATTTTAGATATTTGGCAATAAGTGGTTTTACATGTCAAGTTTCTTTTTTTGAAGAGTATATATAAATGCTTACCATATTGAACATAATTCAAATAATGGTTAAGGGATGACAGTTTCCAGTGAATAGACACTTTATTAGTTGTTACCTCCAAACCTTTTTTTTCAGAGTTGATTTGGTCACTGTAGTTTCACTGTTTTGTCTTGGTGTGTTATGTTTCAATCCTTGAGTGTCAAGCTGGCCCATGCCATCAGTGCCCCAAAGTAAACAAACTTGGACCAGCTTGCCCATGCCTGCTTCAATGGAGTAGGGAAGCTACTGATAAGATCATGGCTAAAGAGTATCAGATTCAGTGAGAGGGGGATGCTGACAGGGTGAGTTTGGGCTTGTGCCACTAAGTGTGTAATGTAGTAGGGGTTTGGGTAGTAAGGGTCACTTTTAGCTGAAGGCTGAGTGCTAACATGAAATAGCGAGTTCTCAAACAAGTCTTCCACACTAGCACTGTTCTCACATGGGCCACAAGAGTTCACATCACTCACTACAGCATTCACTTTCTGTCTTCCCTTGAATTTAGCCTTTGAATTCTTTTTGGGGGGAATTGAGTCTTCTGACCTCCAGACTCTCACAATATGGCCACGTTTTCCACACTAATATGACACACATGTGGAGCATGGGTAGTTTTTCCACATCTATACTCACAAGCAAAAGAAACGCAAGTCGAGTAAGCAGTATACATGTTATTTATTTTCAACAGTAAAGACAAGAAATACTAATGGGCAAGATTGACTGAATACAGTTTAATGGATTAAAAGGCAGATGACATAATTGGGTTTTTTCAAATGTTAAGGGCTTACACAGTTTCGGGTCAATACCCAAAATGTCAGTCAATACCTGGAGTAACCACCATTAGCATTGATCACTGCCACACATCTCCTGTACATTGTGTGGATGAGACGATTTGTGAAGGCCCTAGGGATCCTCCTGCACACATCCAGGGCAGCTGTGCGTAGTTCATCGGCAGTTGTAGGGACTGGGCGCACATTGTCCAGACGCCTTTGAACCTCATCCCACAAGTGTTTGATGGGGTTCAGATCAGGGCTGAGGGCTGGCCACGGTAGAACACGGATGTTGTGTTGTTGCAGAAAGGCCATGGTAGCTCTGGCAACATGGGGACGAGCGTTGTCCTGCTGGAAAATGTGTTGTTGATGTTGGGCAAAAAATTGAACAACGTGGGGTCTGATCACTTGGTCGATATACCGCTGAGCAGTGACGCCGTGTCCCCAATCTTGACCAACATTCAGAAAGCACATGGGTCCAAGTCTCGCATTAAGTCCAATCCCTGCCCATATTATGACGATAGGTCCTCCCCATGGATCCCTTTCCATAACGTTTCTGTCAGCAAAACGATCACCTCGATGCCGCCAAATTCTGACTCTTCCGTCTGCATGGGAGACACAAAAACGACTTTCATCAGAGAAGATGACACGCCTCCACTCACGATGACGCCAATTGTGATGACCCTGTGCCCACTTAAGTCGTGCTTGTCGATGTCGTGGTTGGAGAACAGGGCGACGTGCTGGTCGGCGACATCTGAGGTTGTTGGAACGAAGACGTAGGATCACAGTGTCCCAGCTAATGTGTCGACTATGTGTTCCTATGATCTGTCGAGCACTTTCACTTGCAGTCAGGAGTGAGTGAGTGAGTGAGTATGGTTTTACGCCGCTTTTAGCAATATTCCAGCAATATCACGGCGGGGGACACCAGAAATGGGCTTCACATATTGTACCCATGTCGGGAATCGAACCCGGGTCTTCTGCGTGACGAGCGAACGCTTTAACCACTAGGCTACCCGACCGCCCCTCTTGCAGTTAGGAACGGATGTCACTGGTGTTGACGGGTAATCTGCCGATCTTGTTGAGGTGTGGTGATCCTAGGACGACCGCTCCGAAGAAGGTCATCTGTGGTCTGTGTAGCATTGTATCCATGCAGGAGACGGTAAATTGTGGTTATGTTAACGTTGAAATGACGGGCAACATCTTGGACAGACTCTCCAGCTTCCATACGTCCGATAGCCTGGTTTCTCTGAATTTGGGTTAGGTGTGGCATTGTTGACCAAGGAGTGGTAGGTCCAAGAATCGGCCACAGTTTTATACCCAATACAGTTTGTGACAGTTCGTGCATTTTCGATTTCGCGAGAAATAGGTGCATGATACCCACATATTCATTGAAATGGTGCGTTGTGGCGATTCGTTTTTTTATGTTGCGTTTTTACTCGGGGCTTCCAAAATGCAACCAAAAATATTGATAACACCATCAGGCTTCACTACATGCTAAAACTATTTATGGTTCCGTGTTTGTTACCTATTTGCTTAAAATCACTTGCGTTTCTTTTGCGTGTGAGTTTAGAACAAGGTTTTTTATTTACAGGTCCAACATGAGGCCTGTGGTCTCTGGTACAATGTGCTGATGGCTTGCTGTGAAACTTGTATACCTAATGTCCCAAAGTTTTATCATCGTGAAGATCCTGTAGATTCTTGCCTGCCGCCTCAATACACCACTTAATGTCAGAGCTGTCTCTGACAACTTTTTTTCTGAATATTGTCATCACAAATACCACACACTAACCTGTCTCTGAACATGGCCCCCCGCCGTGATATTGCTGGAATATTGCTAAAAGCGGCGTAAAACCATACTCACTCACTCACTCACTGAACATGGCCTGTAAATACGTTCCAAAATCACACCAGTCAGTCAACTTTCTCAATTCCGCGACATAAGCAGCTACACTTTCACCAGCCTTCCGATTCCGTGAATGGAATTTAAATCTCTGAACAATTACTGATGGTTTCGGCATGAAATGTTCTTTCAATAAAACCACCAGCTGGTCAAACGTTTTCGCACTAGGTTTCACGGGCTGAACCAATGCTCATGTCAACTGGTAAGTATCAGTTCCACATTACGCTAACAGTATGCTTTTCTGCTTGTCTTCGTAATTCGTAATTCCGTTTGCCACGAAAACGTGTCAATATCTCACACCATTCATCCCATGTCGACTTCTTTGGATTAACCCAAATTCAAACAATCCACAGACCAAACCCGTAGTGGCCAATCTCTGAGCTGAAGATAGTGATGGTTATAACATATCCTAGAAGAGCGAAACGAAAGTCAATGTTCATCTATACCGCTTCTCCTACTTCACACTGACGGGTGAAAACATAGGTCATCAGACCACGTGCTCTGGGCTAACACACTCGTCGCAACGAACACACCTCGTCAAAGTACCATCAAACAGCCTGATAACCATACCATAATTCCTTTCCATATACTTCATAGCTACCTTGGATCCCATCCTCGTCGCCAAAATGCTGGGTTCTCAGGGAGGAACGACATACGATTTGTAGGGAGACGATTCTGCCACTTGACCGGTCGTTTATTCAAGACTGTCGCATGTTATATAACAGCACGTGATTGCGCCTACCTGCAACTAATCACATTACAAGACCGGACATCTGTTGGCCTATCATAATATTATACACTAGCTAGTTTAAAACTACTGTGTTTCAATTACAGGTATTACAAAAACATAAAAACAAATAACAGTACGCAGATTGTCGAATTGTTTCTGATTACTTACATGACACATTTATGTAGGTTCCAACCCTCAATCAAAGAAAACCCTCCTCTGTTGTCAGTGACCACGCCATTTTGTTGAAGACGGTTATCGTCAGTGATGTCATACGGTAGTAATCATTGTTGTACATATTTGGTAATTTCTTTAATAACTTGCCTGTGAAGCGATCACCCGTTTAATAAACATACAACTTTAGCGCATGCACAAAGTGTTTCAGCCAATCAGATAGATAGTTTTCGCCAACACCAAATCCCATGGTGTGACTTGGTTCACGGCAAACCACGTGATTGGTATTGGTGGGGAAACTAGCGTCTGATTGGCTGAATCACTCTGACGTAGTTTGTTTATTCTCACGAGTTACCACGTGTTTTGGTGAAGGCAAAACACGTGGTTAAAGAAATACACAACTCACGCTACAATTGTAAATATCCAATTAATAAATTAACAAGAAACCACGCTACAAATTAAAACAATGTTTTATTTCAGTAACTTTACAGTGACAGCTGAATTTTTTTACCGTCTTTTTCAATGACAACGATATTTACAGAAGTAGGAACTTTGATAATTAAAATATTGTCACTTTTGTCCTGCAAAGCGTCTGGTTTGTTTTGATTCTCACAGTTGACGTCGGTCTTTGAAGTTGTTGGGGGGGGGGGGGGGGGCACGACTTCGTACACTTTGGTGGTTGCATAGCATTAGAAATATATCCTGCAGTTGCCGCTCGGAGGGTCTCTTATAATCTCTCATTGCGTTGCTGCGATGACCGCTTCATGACTTGCTGCTCCTCAAATCCCCACTGATACATTTATGAACAGCAGTACACTCTGGCAGGCAGAGTGATTCGTTACCTTTCTGTTCCCTGTCTCAATGCCCGCTTTACTTGTAGTAGGCAAATACTTAGCCAACGTGTTCACACCGATCGGTTGTTGAGAATATTTCGGCGTCTCGTTGTCCCCTGAAAGAGGTCGACGGTAGAGAGGGCCCGTTTTAGGAATGTATTTAAAGTACGTTTCAAAGAGGTTAACAACATCACGAGGGTTAGAAGTGCCACTATGCTGCACAACACATTTCGGTTCAACTTTTCGGTAATTGAGACCCCCCTGAACTGTTTTACTTACATGTTCTTGGTACACGTGAACCATCCATTACGTAACTAAAACGCGTGCGTATGTACTGTCGGAACATATTTCACGAACAATGATAGATCACTGAGAGGAGCTTCTGCACATTCGATGACCCCAGCAACCTTGTTGCTCAGCTGACGTCACATGGCATTGTTTTGCCGATAGATCTTGCAACAAAATTCCACAAATTACGTCATCGGGTATTTTGATGATGGGGTAGAGTTACTTCCCTTTGTCCATAGCTTACCAAGCTCCTTCCCAGCGCTTGACACCTTCGTTACACTCTCGGTAGAGAGCACCGCGAACGGGCTGTCGCTGCAAGGGGCTTGATAGCTTACTCTTTATCAAGCTCCTTCCCAGCGCGTGACACCTTCGTTACACTCTCGGTAACATCGCTGCCACCAGTGTGGGCGCGGCCATTACAAGAATATTGAAATTTGCCCTCCAACCCCATATGTAGTAACGTTTATACTTTTGTTTATGTCTTTGGGAATGCCATCATATTTCAGTTTGAAAAGGTTTACGACTGACCATGTTTTCCAGATGAATTTACTTTATTGTTTTGATAATCAGATTGGTTCGAGATTGCAGACTAACGGAAAATCAACTAACTTCTCCCTTACATTCTTACTATATCAATAACATGATAGTTTTAATGAAACAGAAATTCAAATTGACGAACGAAGAAAGTAATTTAGCAGCGATAAGTGTATTCGGCGTCACGACAGTCGTCACTTGTTTGTAAACATAACGGTCATTCGGTTGCGAGTTCAACTCCAAGCATAGTTGTGGCCACCTATTCACAGTGGGGAGTTTTGACTAGTGGCAGCGATAGTATAGTAGAGAGCTCCGGGAACGTACTATCGCTGTGGGGAGCTTGGAGTGCGCGGTAAACGCTTATTCGCTCGGGAACAGGCATCTCGCTCGCTAGCCAAGCTCACCACTTAACAAAGTGACAGATGTTATATAAATGCTGTTGGAATTCCATTATAGGAAACGCTCAAAAAAAAAGCAGTTGGAAAGTTTAATTGGAAAACTCAATTGGGAAAGCATGGTTATAAAAAGAGGAAGAACATTTTTGAGAAGAATTATTGATCTAAAGAATACTCTCAGTCCCAGAAAGATAAATTGCAATTAAACGCTGACTTCCATGAAGATGTGAATTGGTAGCTATCTTTCCTTAAGACTTTCAATGGCACCATTGACTCTAGACCTGTTAGGACTTTACATACTGGTGCATGTCTAAAGGGTGGAGGTGCTTATTATTAGGGAGACTTTATGTATGTCAATTGGGCTACAGATATGTCATGTGTTTGTGATCAGCACATTAACTGTTAAGAAGCCTTGATAATTATATTAGCAGTTATGAGATGGTGTCACCACTTCGTTGATTAAGTGGTTATTGTTAAGACTGATAACATAACTGCCAGATCAATTGCCAATAAGCAGACCTCCAAGTCCCCCTTTTTAATGAAGTATTTGAGATACATATTCTGGTTACAGGCGTCATATTACTTTGTTCTACGAGCTGAATATATTCCTGGACATCAAAACGTCATTGCCGATTCCATTTCAAGAATTCATGAGAAAAGAAATGTGTGTCAAATATGTTTCCATTGTTGCCTAGCCTCCAGTTGTTACCTTTTTATGTGCAAATCTGTCTACACACGAGTTGTGATTTTATTAACATCGGATTGGGTCGAGTATGGCGAGTTACAGAGGAGGCTAAGATGTTCGGTACAGAGACTCAAGGTGCAAGGGTGGGCAGAGTCGACCAGGTCAACGCAGTCAACTCGAGTGTTACACTGACTTTTGTGATCGGATCGCTATTGATACAGTGCCAGTGACACAACAGAACGTATTGCTCTATACTGTGAACTTGCGTGATGTGAAAAAAAATCAAATTTGCCACTATACGTCAGTAATTGAGTATCATTTCAAATGCCCATAAGGAAGGGGGACATCCAGATCCCATCAAAGATAATTGGCAAGTTAATCATGTTCTTCGTGGTGCAAAACGGGAAATAGGCGATGCTCAGACGGTTGCAAAGCCTGTTACGCTAACAATGCTGTTAGCAACACATGACAACTTGGATTTAGGTTGTCCTTTTTGTGCCTGTGTGCGGGCGGCCTGTGTGTTAGGTTTCTTTGGTATGTTGAGGGCAGGCATTTGTTTGTGTAAAAAAAAGGTGCGTTTGTGGCAGAGAAGCTATTCGGATTCCAGATGTAAGTGCAGTAGAGGGTGTCAAGCTGAGGCACACTAAAACGTTACAATTTCGTGAGAAAAAAGTTTGGATATAATTCTGCCTAACATTCCTGGCCACCCACTGGATCCAGGTCATGCTATCCAGTTTGTGCTAGAATATCAGGCGGATAGAGATGGAGCTCAACCTTTTCTATGTGACAATAACTACCAAGCCCTTGATTATGACAGATTTGTGTCCATAGTACACCTTGCACTCAGGCGTTCTGGCAAACAACAAGTTGTGACTGGCCACTCTTTCCGCAGGGGTGGGGCATGCTGGGCCTTTGAGATTGGACTTCCTGGGGAGATCATTTTAAAAAAATTGGGCTTCTGGAAAAGTAATGCCTATCTACTTTATTTGAACATTAGACATACTACAAAACTGGATGTATTGACAACTTTTGGGAAATTACTCCCAAGAAGTTAGACTTTTCATTCACATTCCTTGTCAATGTCATGTTTCTACTTATTCATTGTTTACTCATCATCGTAAATCAATTATATTATTATTCACTTAGTACTGTGACTGGGGGATTTAACTATTCACTTGCTACTTGTACGATCACCGCATGTTGATCAAGGTTTCAATTTATTGTGCGTCTTTGTGCTCAGGCGCACATTAAAATTTCCCAGATTTTACTTAATCTTGTGCGGTCCTTTCCTTATAGATATGAATATGCAATATGCTTTTTGTTACACCACCAGTTAGATTAAAGTTGTATTTTGTAATGACAAAATATAATTTGATGTTGGGGGTAGAGTTACTTCCCTTTGTCCATACTCTTACAAGCTCCTTCCCAGCGCGTGAGACCTTCGTTACACTCGGCAACATCGCTGCCACCAGTTTGGGCGCGGCCATTACAAGAATCTTGAAATTTGCCCTCTAACCCCATATGAAGTAACGTTTATGCTTTTGTTTAAGTCTTTGGGAATGCCATCATATTTCGTTTTGAAAAGGTTTACGACTGACCATGTTTTCCAGATGAATTTGCTTTGTTGTTTTAATAATCAGATTGGTTCGAGATTGCAGACTAACGTAAATTCAACCAACTTCTCCCATACATTCTTACTATATCAATTAAAGATGATAGTTTTAATGAAATAGAAATTCAAAGTGACAAACAAAGAAAGTAATTTATCAGCGGTAAGTGTATTCGGCGTCACGACAGTTGTCACTTTTTTGTAAACAAAACGGTCATTCGGTTGCGAATTCAACTCCAAGCATGGTTGGGGCCACCTATCACAGTGGGGAGTTTTGACTGGTGGCAGCGATACAAGCTCCTCACAGCGATAGGCCGTTTGCGGAGCTCTCTATACTATGCTGCCACCAGTCAAACCAGTCAAAGTATCAATGGACGTTATTCTCGTGACGTATACATTGCAAGAGCGGGTAGACTGCAGTATTTGGGTCCCCACTTCGGAACAAACGTTTATACGTATTTAAGGAAGTTGTCGAATAAAAACGTTCCACGCATGTGCACTTCCGTTATTTACGGTCAAAGCGAAAGGAAAGTAGGCCGCCATTTTGTCTACCCTACCGCAAGAGCATTCATGAAAATGCTAAGAAAAAATATAACCACCCGTTCTAGCGTTTTTCTACAGTAGATAAATGTCGTGTCGCGCCGTGTTTGTTCGTCTGGTGGGGCTACCATTGTGCAGTCATTGCCTGGGTCAGTTTAGCGCCAGCGCAGCATACTCAGGGAACCAGGCTGTCACACTGATGGCAGTGATGTTACCGAGTGTGTAAACGAAGGTGTGACGCGCTGGGTGGAGCTTGGTGAATGGGATATCGCTGTGAGGAGCTTAGTAAGTTCGGCCTCGATCTTCTCACAAACCAGTCTACCATTTGACTAGCGTTGTATTTGGAATGAGTGATCGTCAAGTGCTCTATTGTGCTCTGTAAACGTAGATGGCGCAAGAACAGGTGGCTGCGGCTGTCAGATGAGGCTCCACGGGTACATTTGAGATTTTAAAATATTTATGTCGAACCAGTATTTTAGACTATTATGTATCATGGCTCAAAATAGTAAATGCTCCGTAATGATCAGGCTCACTTTTCTCCACTTCTACCCTAACTGTACAGTAACCGAGTTTGACTCTTTTGTATATTAATTCTTGTCATGATTTCACAACCACAAATCTTATTACAAAAGGTTAGAATGGATTATTTCTACTTGTAGTTCTTTTCTGCCGTGGGCGATAGGGTACAGAATGTAGAAACACATTGTCCTTACTCAAACTTGTACTGATTTTCAATTCATGAATTCATTATGTTCTTCCAATAAATGAAATTT
Source organism: Haliotis cracherodii (assembly GCF_022045235.1). Taxonomy (NCBI): domain Eukaryota; kingdom Metazoa; phylum Mollusca; class Gastropoda; order Lepetellida; family Haliotidae; genus Haliotis; species Haliotis cracherodii. The sequence continues at coordinate 49,991,760 of NW_027266297.1, read as the reverse complement.
GAAAAAAATAATTTGCTGCTTTGAAATATAATTTGGAATTGACTTGAGCTAAACCGATTATCATGGTCAGATATTTCCAAGGCAATAATTTGGAATTGACTTGAAATCAACCGATTATCATGGTCAGATATTTCCAAGACAATGACTTAGCCCATTGATGACAAAAGACCCAAACATATTTATTGAATTCAAACACAATACTCTAAATTGCATCTATATGTCATGCTCCTAAGACCTTAATCATAGCGTACATATTTGTACAAATATATACAATTCTATTGTACAAGAGATTGTTAAGAGACTCAAGATGCACATACAATTGTATTTATGTTTTACTACATTGCATATACGCACTAGCCTATTCTTTACAAGGTTGTGCATTGAAATAATCTGGTGAGCCTGTCCAGGGATAATCTTGTTGTGGGGGTCTGGTGAATTTTGTTAATGGGCATCTCGAGGCAAGAGAGTTAACTGACTATAAAAGTCCAGTTTCCACCCTTGCCGAAGTAGGCTGCAATTATGGAGTTACATTTTGGCTGGACTAAAGAGTATATGCATAGTCCAATCAAAATCACATCATGAAATCAACATCTGGTTTGTAACTGCACTGAAGACTTCAGTCGATTGCAGGATTTGCAAAGCATGTCAGTGTTAGAAATTGGTACTGGTCCTGTAAACTTACCAAACTGCCCAATGGTAAGGGTTTCCTAAGGACTAGTAGAAATTGGCCAATTTTAAGGGTTTTGCTATATGTTTTCATTATAAGGACTAGTGGACAAAAACTGTTAGTTTCTAACCCTGCATGTGTATCGTCAACTTTGTGTCAACAGATCTTTTCCAAACTTTTCATGTTTTTAATTAAGGTGCTCACCTGATTTGATGCACTTCGTGAATTAAGATCCTTTTTATAACAATATAGATCTTAATTATCGATCAGATCTTCTTCATTGGGACCAGCCATTTTGTTTGAAACAAGTGCAAGTGATATGAGAGGTGGAATCTGATTGGTCAGTAGGAGGGACATAGAAGCGACATAACTCGTTATGGCCACAGTGGGGGTGGGTGGGAAGTCCCGTTCCTATGTGAATACAATGAATCCAGTTCCAGGGCAGTTCACCTCCAGTGGTAATCTCCAAAGGTTGCTGAAGGTATTTTTTTTGCAGGGCATGGGAGTGGTGTGGCATCATTCATACAACTGTCAGCTTATGAGGAGTGGATCACAAGAGCCTTCCTGCAACTGATAAAAAACGTCACAGGAACCCAACTTCAGTTTCAACAGATGTAGCCTGACATACTTTATTCTTATCCCAGGTTGGAAAGGATCGCCGTTTCAATTTTCGACATATACTGTAAATCTTGAAATTAATGCGAGCGTGAATTAAAAAATGTGTGTATTCTTTGCTCACATTATTAAACATCACATTTATATCAACAATAAGACATTTTGGATAGCAGAAATATCAACTTAGACATACATCGAAACCAACCACTATGTATTCCACATCACTGTTTATTGAGCAGTACTTGTAACAAGTATGTAAACAATGTCATTCAAACACAAATTACATCATGTGAATTGTCACTGCTTTCTTCCTTTGAACTTCCTTAATGCCTGTCAACAGAATAAACACAAAAGTATCTGTTGTTCTTAGGAAAACACTATATGTTTATTTTTCTTTCGTCTCCATATTACAACTAAACCTCTTGACACAAAGTTTCGATACAGTTGAATGTAGCTAATTGTAAAGTTAAACGGTGATGTTTTGTTACAGAGTCCTCGTGTTTTGAGCGAGACATGAATCAGTCTATGTTTGTTGAGGCGGCAGAGGCAGACAGGGAGGAGTACAGCACCCCAGTAGTCCTGCAGGAAAAAGGACTAGCACAGATGTCAACAGTTGACATCACATTGGGCGTCATCTTCGGCATCTTTGGGGCTTTTATCTTAGTGGCTGCTGCATATTACTTTTGGAAAAATTATCAGAGACGTCAAAGAATACTTCGAGTTTTCGGGTATGTTGTCGTTCATGATTACCATGCATTGTTGAGTGCCTCGTACAATGATCTTGCTTGAGAAACTTATAAATCCTTTTTCACTGTACTGTGCTTTAGTGACAGGTAAAATTGGCACCAGTATCTATACTGCAATCAATAGTGGCAAGGCACTGTAGCTCACCTGGATATGTAGTCAACATAGATACTAATATTTTCTGCATAAATAATAATAAATAAAATATAATATATGTGATCATGAAGAGAGACATATATGCCTCAAAGTTCAGCTCTCTCATTCTGACAATTTCTGAGAAAGTTCACTGAGACAAATTATGCATTTAGCATGTTTAGAGAAATATGAAGATTGTGAAAACACAAGTCAAGATTTTTAAAAAATGAAAGAAAACCCAGAACTTAGATGTTGATTCATACATCATCAAAACAAATACCAAATTTCAATACATTTTGTCCAAAAATGACTGAATAATGGCTATAATTAGCTGTATGGCTGAAATAACGCCGATGCAACGTTAAATTTTAACTCATTTAAAGGTCAAGTTCACACGGAAATGAACCTATTTTTCTTGTACTTTTTCCACATTAAAAGTGTTAACCTAGAAGTGTCATAGACAAAAATATAAAAAATATCACAACTAATTAACATATTTTTTGCATTGAAACGATTTATATTTTTCACATTTACCAAGTGTTCTATTTCCATAACAAAAACACCATGGCTTATGCCCCTTGCAATATGACATCATTGGTGCCAATTGATAAACATTATGACGTCATCATGCTTTGTTAGAGCCGCTTCACGTGGTGTGGGTGCAGGTGTGTGATTCTAGCGTCTCAGATGCCAGCCAGCATAGTGTTATGCTGAGTCACCACTGCGCTGGAGTGTGTCGTAGGCCATGTTGTTTTACCGCAAACTGGTACTTGAAATCTTTTGCGTTGAGAATAGACAGGGACCCAGTTGAATTGGCACCAATTACGTCATAATCTAAGGGGGATAACTCAGGCCTGTTTAGCTCGAAAGACGAAGGCCTAATAACAGCATATCATTTTCACACTATTGTAAGCTTCCTACTTTGAGTGTAAATTTTTAAACAAAGATACTAACTTATTCTAAAATTGCATTTTGTTTAGAAAAAGAAAGAAAGTAATTTTTGCGTGTACACTTCCCCTTTAAGGTGCAAAGGAAAAATTGTTGTACGGTGTAATTTTTTTCTGCGCATAAAACTCAAATTATTATTCTCCCCCAAATACTGACTCCGCTACGGGGTGTGTGCGTGTGTGTGTGTTGGAGGGGGGGGGGGGGGGGGGGGGTGCCCACTATACTGAAGAAAATATAGGTACTTTGATCAGTAACATTAGGAGATTGTCAAAGTTTTACAATCCTAAGCCTTGTGTGTGAGAAAATAGCAAAACAATTACAAGCAGTCCACATCAGTGCATGGATGGCGGGCCAACATTTCGGCCAATTTGACAAATTTGTAATTTACGTCTTGGCTGTACAAAGCCAAAGTACCCATTTCTTAGGATATCAATCCTAAGGAAAGTGCCCTACAGCCCTTCAAATGGGGGTTGCTTTGTTGTGACGATTACTTGAAAGGTATGTTACCATATGACCCTAAGTAACACCGACACTGAAATTTGCAGTCAAAAGAGCTTTGCATGCTCTATGCTGTAAACTATCTTCTCGCTCTTTCTCAGTGAAAAGGTACATTTACGTTTCAAGTATTTTATAATAATATCAAGTTACCTTCATCAGCAACAAAATAAAAGAACAATTTATTAACAGATATATCTGATGTCTTAGACCTTGTAACATACAATTTTTAAACCTATCCTGTCTCACATTATGCATATCTTCTTTCTTCTTCGATCCTATGTGGAAACGTGCTTGAACCCTGTTTCCAGCTTCTAAAACAAAAACAAGCGTCCAGCATATCTAAGGTATGACAAACAACTTGGTCAACTACGTGCTCGTGTAGACATATTGCTTGTATCTTGAGAATACATTTTGTTTTTTGTGACACCTATTGCGGTTGAAAATGGTCTACAACGTGGGAAAGAAGGACAAACTATGCCTGGCTTGTGTTAGATGCTGACGCACACATTCAACATCTGACATGCACAACATTGTGCTGGGATTGTTGTGGCCAGTGTAGTTTGGCATCTAGATGAGAAGAAGGGTGACTATTGAGCCAAAAAGACGATTGCGATATCAATAACTATTGCAAACAACTATTGCAATAACTATAGATATTGAGAGATGTTATTGCAATACTATTGCAATAACTATTGTCAAACATTACTTCATCCTTTTAAGATAAAACATTTTAACAAACTAATAAAACATTTGAAACTTGACCATGTTTTGTTTTGTTTTATTACATCATCATTACTTCATCCTTTTAAGATAAAACATTTTAACAAACTAATAAAACATTTGAAACTTGACCATGTTTTGTTTTATTTTCAAACAGTAAACAATACCAACCATACCAAAATGTGAAACCAAACTCTCTCATGGTAGAATTAGATCTTTTTTTTACTGCTCTGATTTAACTTAAAAAACAATGTTGCACTGGTTAGCACTATATCAATTTTCCAATGACGCAATGTTTTCCCCATCTCAGAGAACATTATCAGCTGATCACTGCGATCACGTAACACCAGAAATACCAGTCAACAAATCCGAACTGAAGCACGCAATTTAATCCTATTATAATATAAATGTCTGTTTATAAAAAACTTGTTCATTGTTTATCTAGACTAATGTTTGCAATATATTTGATTAATTATATTCAAAATTTCATCCAATAATTATAATAATGTTTACAATAATTTCAGCGAAATCGTCTGAGAAGTGATACGTAGCTCACCGTTAATTACAGCAACCACGGTCAGATTGACACGTTGAAACAAACTTTAGTTGCAAGAGAATGGATACACATATCATAAATGCCGTACCATGACTCGCTTAAAGTCATATTTGACTATTAAATGTCAACAAAAAGTTTTCGCAATTGAAATACATCTAGCGCCTGGTGACTGGTCAAATTGTTTCATACGTAAAAAAATATCCTGCATACAACCTGTACCAAAGTGCTTCGCTTATGGTTTTTATAATTTTAAGTATATATAGTGGAAGCTGCAACTTAAATAACACAATTGGAATGTATTATTCCTGATAAAATAATAATTTCAGACACGATTTCTTCCGACCATTGCATCAAAATTCTTTGAAGTTGTATCATTGGGTACCTTTAAACTGAATTACCGGTAGATTGGAAGGAAATGTGTACACAGCTGTTTTGCTATTTCCTGCTTAGTTTATGAGAAAATACACACAATAATCTTAATCTCTGCATATAAAACAATGCCTTGGAGAGCAGGAAATACATTTTAAATGGTAAATCATGTCTAGCGATGTTTTATTTCAAACTTCATACTTTTATTGATCAAGTTCGTTTATACCTGTTTATTCACCTGAATTCGCTGAAGGGATACAATGTGTTGTTGTTTTAAAGTGTATATTATTACTCAATAAATCTTTCTTTTACGATATGAATCATAATTAACTTTTTATTTTAATGGGTTTTTTTTAAACGTGCAACGTAGATCGTGTTAGGTAGGCAGAGCATGTATACTGTTTTGTTGGTCATCTACCACCTACGACTCGACCTTCGTTAACCGCTGATCGTCTGTAACGCTCATCAATTATTTGGACCCTGAAGGTAGTGTTGTTGCAAGGGATCACTGTACTGTGCCCTATTCAATCAGAATACGTTTTCAACTTTTCATAAAGACAACACTAAAGTGCTACAAAATAAAACTAGTACGTTCGCGTTTGAAACTATCGATATTCGACACTTAAATTGATACTATCGATTGCAAAACATGATCCCATCGATAAATTGATATTGGGGCACTCACTATTGCAATACATCAATAGTCCCATGTATTGTTACACCCCTAATTGAAAAACAGGATCAACCCGGAGCTCTCAAAGTCCTTTGGGGCACGATTGTACACACCACTCCAATGTTTGATGCTCCCAATAAGCGACGGGGATCATGGGAATACTTGCATGAATCAAGGTGTAGTTCGACTTCGGGTGACACCTTTTCAGCTCATTCCCCAATCGAAATGCCCTTCCTACTACAGAGATCGGTCCTGTCATTGATTACCATTACCAACTGCCAGTAGGAGCATCCACGTTATGACACTGACGCAGTATACTACCTGAGATACGGATACACATACCGATCAGGTTTTGCAGATTATCGGTCGACCACAGAACATGATCGTTCAACCTCTTCATATCTACACAGTGTTCGACCTTACAGTAATAATCTTCCCAGATTCTTCTCGGTTCGATCCATTCACAGTCTTGGGCTCCGATATTACTTACAATTTGGGATCAACATGATTAGCTGCAGGGTGGGGAAACTTCCTTTGATTCCTTCATTCAGGCGGTCTCCATGTTCCGGTCTCTCATCAATCCTACAGACTTCAGGTTTGGAGCTCCGGTCACCTTCCACTCGGCCCCGACCCATGAAGATCTGGGGTAGAATAGGTCTTTTTTTTCAGCAACCCATGCTTGCCATAAAAGGCGATTTTGCTTATAGTAAGAGGCGACTAATGGGATCGGATGGTCAGGCTCGCTGACTTGGTTGATGCATGTCATCGATCCCAATTGCGTGGATCAATGCTCATGATATTAATCACTGGATTGTCTGGTCCAGACTCGATTATTTACAGACTGCCATCATATAGCTGGAATATTGCTGAGTGCAGCGTTAAACAACAAACCAACCAACCAACCAATCCACTTGGCCCCTCCTGGACCGGCATCGGTCGAGCCTGTTCCATCAGATACATCATTTGAAGGCTCACTCTTGCCCAGTGGTTCAGATCCATACCTGTCACCATCCACCTCAGTAGGCACCTTCAAACCTGCCGACCCTGAGTCAGTGCTTCATTGGATTGTGAACAAATTACAGCTACAGCGTATGGCTTCGCCAGCTCCTCCGACCTTACACTCCCTCCCGGTATTGTTGCATAGCTCCTCCAACATGGATATGGCCTTTGCTTCCTTTCTCCACCACATGACAAGATTCATGGACCTCGCTTAGTCTTGGATGATACGGGGGACTCATGGGATGTTAGCCACAGTAACATCCCCCGAGATTGATAGTGATGTCTTTCCACACTTTACCCAAAGTCATCGAAGATCATGAACTTGTGCATCTCGACACTACAGTTAGTTCACTGTACACTACCACTTGTATCAATGATTCTATTGACAACAGATGAGCTCTCCACCTCACTCTCCCATCACTCTCATGATGCCTTTCGACAGAGGAATGGTAATCCTTATGCAGGATAAACTTACTGCTCTCCCGTCACTCTTTCTCTATGACAGCCTATTGCTGCCGTGGTATTGTGCAGCATTAGTCTTGGGGTGATCAGTGTAAGGCTAAACTTTTATCAACAACTATGGGCTTCACATACCCACAAGAGAGCATGGGATCACAGCCCTCCACAGGATATACACAGCTGCATCCTCTATGATGATGCCAGGGTTGTTATCAAATGACAGGCTCACACCGCGACACCACTATCTGTGTCCGTGACAACAATCTGGCTTACATGGAGACCAAACTCAGACACTCTTTAAAGCCATTTTTATCATGGCTTCAACCTCCAGAGCCATCATACAACACTTGGAGGACAATCCCAATCGCCTGGACCATCTCACCACCATCCTGGCATACGTACAGCGTCAGGTTTGAGCACACACTGTTTCGGCTACCTGGTACTTGAATTGGGTTCCGGATTCCATGAGGCATCTGCTTCGACAACTCTGGTCATCCACCACCCTCTTTACTGGACAAGTCTCCACCACCCACGCTCGTGTATCAATTTTAACCAGGGACAAAACCGCCCTGGCTCATGTCTCGCCTCCTTCAAACCATCCAGGTCAGGTAACTACCTGACGGGACTCCTTGTCTTTTCATGTCAGAAATCAAGGGAAAGTTCTCAGGGTCATACCAGCCTCGCCATGACTGTTCTAATGTGTGTGGTGACCGCAAGGCCAAGCAGTGAAACGACAGATGCAAATGACTGGGTCCTCCCACCCCCAGTCATTCCCATTGTCAAGACCTTAGAAGGTGGAAGACTAGCCATTGTCGAGACCATAGTAGGTGGAAGACTAGGACGATTCCTGCAGAATTAAGAAATCCTGGGGACCCATACATCGTAATTATTCTGCGCCAAGGGTATTGGGTCACTCTGGCAGCACCCATATCAGATGCTTACCCCACTACTCAACAGCAGCTACTCCGCTCCAACATTGACACGCTGCTGTCCAAGAAGGCCATTGAGATTATCCACTTACTTCCAGATGACCACACTCAGGCTACACAGGTCCAAGATACAGGCTCTCATGAGCTTGGATATACAGGACGTGTACCTGCATGTGCCGTTCCATCCCAGCAACAGGAAATCCTCTGCAATCTCATTAAGATCAGATCTTAGTTTTCGCTAGACATCTGAGGACATCCCATTACGGGTCACGTCAAAACGACCTTTCGCGAACATTGACCTACCAATGAAATGACTGACAAGAAATCGACATTCAGAAGGCAGAATGCAGCTCAAGGGATGTTCATTAAAGATTTCCCCTAAACCACTTAGGGTTATCATATTTGGTTGAAATTTCACATGTGTAATCATACATGTATCTCTGGGTTATGTATGCAGCACAAAACTATTAATCCTACCACTTTTACAGGTGTTATGATCGAGTAGGATGCGACAATGGAGCCAGTAGAATACCGAGCAGTGATTAGGTTTTTTATATTTGAAAGGTCGCAACTTATGGGGAAGATGCCCCATCATATGACATTGTTGAACTATGGCATCGCCAGTTCAAGTGTGGTCGGACATCTGTGGAAACAGCTGCCATTCCTGGTCGCCCCCCATTCAGCCATTGATGAGGACACTATCCATCAAATGGAGACCGCCATTTTGGCAGACCGACGTATAACTGTTCGCCAGTTAGCACAAGATGTCAAGATCAGTGTAGGGTCTGTGGAAAAAATCATCCATGACAATTTGAACATGCATAAGGTGTCTGCAGGGTGGATTCCCAGGTTGCTCACACCTTTCCAAAAACAGGAACGAGTCAATTGCTCAAAGGATCTTTTGGACATGTGCCAAAAAAAACAGGCAAACGTTTTTGACAGACTTATCACACAGGATGAAACATGGGTCCATCACTATGATCCTGAGACTAAAGTTCAGTTGATGCAATGGAAGCATGTGGAGTCCCCCCCGGCCAAAGAAGGCACGTGTCCAACCCTCTGCAGGCAAGGTCATGCTCACGGTGTTTTGGAACCAGCACGGAGTAATGATGATGGATTTCTTGGCAAAGGGTACCACAATTACAGGAGCTTATTATGCTTCACTGCTGCGGAAATTGCGGGACGCTATCAAGTTTAAGAGGCGTGGCATGCTGACCAAGGGTGTCCGTCTCCTTCAAGACAATGCTCCAGTACACAACTCTCATGTTAACCAGACAGAAGTGCGGTCCTGTGGCTATGAAAAGATTCCACATCCTCCTTACTCTCCTGACCTTGCACCATGTGACTTCCACCTCTTTCCAACCATGAAGTCATTTTTGAAGGGAAAACGTTTCACAGATGATGAAACACTGATTTCTGAAGTCAAGTCCTGGTTTGAGACGCAAAATGAGGGCTTTTACAAGCGAGGTCTCCATAGTTGCATAAAAAACGATGCGGATCACCATATCAACGGACAACATCATGGTCGTCTAGTGTCTCCGAAACCAGGGAATGACCCACTTCCACTTGCTCCTTCAGCAGACGTTCCGATTCTTCCACCTGGTCGGTTGATTGGAACTCTAGTTCAAGGTCCAACACATCCCAGGTTGTTGCAACATTCTGACAGACGCCAGATGACACAGAGCCTCGATCTGACTTTGGTCACACCTTGGTAACCGGCTTGGTTAATTGATCTCAGGGATCCATCGACCCTCTCAAACTCCCTGACTTAATGGTCCATCGGCACAGCAAATGGCCTTGCCCGGGTCCAGACACATCTGGTCCATCCACAAAGAGCCTTGAGCACCAAATGCTACTTAGCTAGGGCGGCCAGGGCAATTACCCTGGCACATAGACCGTCTACAAGGAGTCTGTACGATGATATGTGACGCTCCTTCGAAAGTTTCGGCAAAATAAAACACCAGGACCCCACCCCTGCTTCTCCCCAGTTCTTGCCCGAATTTCTTCTATTCTTGTGCCACAAGCATCATCTGAGAGATAGCACTAGCCCAACATGCAGCGTTGCCCTCATCTCTGTCTTGGCAGAACTCCAAGCTTTACTTCCCTCCTTCTGGCTAGAAGACTAGAAGGCCAAGTTGAGGCTCCAAGGGTGGTGCCTAAATGTGGTTCTCACACAACTGAAAGGCATGTCCTTTGAACCACTCCATTCGGGGTCGTTTTATAATGTTATTAAGAAAATGGTCTTCTTAAGATGTCTCTCGCTACATTGGCACCAGTCAGTGAGCTACACGCACTAGACGTAACGTGTGTCTGGTTTGAGCAATGGGCGCATGGTGCTGTTCATCTGAGACTGTGCTGGGACTTCATAGCCAAGAACCAACTCCCAGGAGAGCCTAACAGATCCTTCCTCATTCCGCCCCTCTCTTCGATAGTGGGAGCTGAGGATGAACTGAAACTCCTACCAAGTCTGGTTAGGGTGCTGAGACGTTTTATTCGACGATTAAAGAACCGCTGTTCATAACGGCATCAACGACATGGAAGATTGAAGTCAGCTGTAACACCATCAGTCTCTGGCTTCGAGCCATCATTATTCAGGCGTACGAGGCTGCGCTAGTGGATCCTCCGAGAGCCAGCAACCCGCACAAAATCTGGGTGGTCACCTTAGAGGATGTGGAAGACGTATACAGCTTTGGCCCTTTAGTGGTTGCCTAACAGGTCACCACTACAAGATGTCATTGACGCTCCCACATGTCAAGAGCTGGCCTTGCAACCTCCTGGTGCGTGTCACCCCAGATTAGGAGACTACATGCTACATGCATTAGGCTCGGTAGGTCAGTTCTAGATTTTACCCCCTTCAACTTCTATGACTGTATCATTTCCTGGACTTAACGCATACCTAACATTCTCCCTCCTTGTCAACAGGAATGGTCGCTTGATGCCAGACATTGCCTTTGCTGATTGGCTGAGGATTTTGGAGAATTCATATTGAAGATCACTTCTGAAGGTATGCCCTCACCACGATGCCTTCAGATGTTGATCTGTGATGTCACCCCTTCCCTGGTCACATGGGAGCTGTGTGATAGGGTTAGCCACTCAGCTAGTTAAAACAACGTTTTCTTTATCAAAACTTTCCACAGCTATTTTCTCTGTCAAGAACAAGCAGTAAATGCATAAAGGAGCAATGTAAGATAAGTATACAAATTTAGAAACCAGGGTAAATTATGTCTATTGTTTCATGGGTGCATTGCTATCCTGGAATGACCGCCAGTCTGTATGTACCGCTCACTACTGATTATCCAACAAGTATACTTGCTGATCAGAGGGAGGTCCATACTGAAGATTTATTAACTTGTCCCTTTCTGGTAGAGTTGTTCAGGTTGTTTATTGACCTGTCCGTCACTGGAGAGTTTTTACCAACAGATTTATTAACCTGACCCATGGCGCAAACCAGGTGTGGGGTAGCGTATTAGTTCTTGAAAATAAATCAACACACACATGTTTCAACATTTATTCTGAGATGCCATAAACCATGCCTTTTTACAGTTCAGCTGAAGTTGAATGTGACACAAATGTTCCGCGAAGCGTCTTTTTTGGTTTTCTCTCGCAAGTCGTGATCAGAGACAATTTCACTGGAAACGGCTGGCTGCAGATGACGGAATAGCAGTAGCAGTAGCAACTGACAGCGGGGCAGTAGCATCATCTGGAGATGGTCTCGTGGCAGTGGCAGTAACAGACTTTTTCTGCTTCCCTCCACCATAGATGATGTCCGACACCAGCAGTTTCTGATCTTCGGATGTCCGTTTATAAGTGCGCGCAGTTTCGCTTCGATGGCCTGAAACATATACGCTATCAATTGTACCTTTCAAATGATAACACTACTCTAAAATAGTTGCCCACAAATAATTTGTATGTTATCTTTGCCACCAATTTGGAAGTAAAAATATTTTGAAAACTTCAATCCGTAAAATGTTGCTTTACCTGTCTGCTCGCAAATAAGTTGCCCATCAACGTTGGCTCTGTATAGTCTGGTGGCGGATTTTGCCCTGAGAGAGTGATTTGTTCGCTTTCCCTCAATTCCTGCATTCCAACACAGTCGCTTGATTATGCCTTGAAGCGTGTTGTGTCCTATCAGGAAATTGCTGAACCATCTGCGAGTTTCCCACGGTTTCTAAGCTAGATAAAACACTCCTCCTCGGTTATGCCTGGGGATGTAAAACACTTGGCGATCAGGCGACCCTCGGTCTTACATTTTCTCTCCCATGTTGCCTTGGGTTTTACATCCCCAAGCATAACCTCGGAGTTGTGCTTTATCCTATACATAAAACATCTAGGATTTTACTAGTTTTCCAATTTTCCTGTCAGGGGCACTTAGTTTAGAATTCCGTACAAATCCCTACAGGATATACACTTCAAAGCATGAATAGGTAACGCTTCTGTATATCTGCTCTTGAAGGTGTCATGTTCTGAATCCTGAAGGAAATCATTTGATGTAGATGAAGTAAAAACAAATGTCAAAAATGCCCCAATGACATGAGAAAACTTACGTAGGCCAAGACACAATTATCATATTAAGAAAACCTGGTGTGGAAACTGGTGAATGCAGGAATGAAAAATAATGTAAACTTATCCATTAAGAAAAGAATGATGCATGATTTGTGGCCCGCTGTATTTTACCACTCAAACAATGCAAAGTTAAAGCAGCAGATTGTGTTTATAAAATGCAGAGTGAAATATGTTTAGTTAAGTTGTTATTAAGAATTATAATGCATGAAATCAATGTTGAACCACAGACTTGAATAATGAATGTCGGTGCTTTGGGGATCACCTTGAAGATTGATGTAGATTTTGAAATGTGTGTCTGCTGTTCACATCAAAGATCTCCTTGTGTTGATTGTTTTATTACATACATTGCTGAGTTCTGTATGTTACTTCAAAATATACTGCTTGCTTACTACATTCTACAGTGATATTTGTTATGACGTGAACATCAGATGACCATGCAAAAGTACTTCATTACTTCTTTTAAAATTTTGTTTTACATGTTTGAAACAGTGAAATGCTTAATCTGACTGATATTGGTATAGAAGATAAGAAGAAAGGTCTAAACAACTTCTTTTTCAGGAGATGACCAAAGTGAGGGTATTACATGTTTGCTCAGAGATGGTTTTCAGGGGAGCTCTATGTTTAACAGCTTGCAGAGATGATATTACCCTTGAGAAACATTTGTAACAACCAGTTGGTCCTGTGCTCACATATTTGTTTCATAGAGGCGGGACAGTGGGAATAACTTCAAAGGCACACAAATTGGAAGGCAGTGCACACAGCTTTTCACTTATGTAGCTCTGCCACACAAGGAGAAAGACAGTACTGTTCACATCAGGGATGCCATCAATCAATTATATTGAAGCCGAAGGGTACGGTCAACAATCATTAAAGGCAATACAATGTGTCAAATATTTGGCTGTAGCAATGTACTATTACAGGCCCTATTACAAAAGTCAATGCTCTCACCAATGTCCAGTATTTGTCACAGATGAATGTCTTGAAACCAGGAATGAGTGTTGAAAGCATTTAGAAAAGACTGATAAGTATCCAATCCACTCCCATAAGGGAGTAGGAAGGAAGTCATCGAATCGCCCTCATCTCACACTTACAGCCTCTCTTCTAGAGTTTACTGTTTGTTTGTTTGTCGTTTAATACTGCAGGCAGCAATATTCCAGCTGTCTAAATTTTATTCAAGTCTGGACCAGACAAAGCAGTGATTGATATCATGTGTATTGATCTACACAATTGGGATACGATGACATTTATCAACCAGTGAGGGAGTATGGTTTTACGTCACTTTTAGCAATATTCCAGCAATATCACGGCGGGGGACACCAGAAATGGGCTTCACACATTGTATCCATATCATGAATCGACTAGCGAACACCTTAACCACTAGGCTAGCTGATCGCCCCATATATCATTCATCAACCAAGTTAGCGATCCTGACCACCCGATCACATTAGCCGCCACTTATGACTAGCATAGTCACCAATTATGGCAAGCAAGGGTTGCTGAAGACCTAGAGTTTACTGCATCGAGAACCAGGTAGTTATTTCCAGAAGTGGCAACAAGTTTAAAGAAGCAGTAGACAAGCTCTCTCAACCAGAAGGTTAACAAAGATGTAAAGAGCTGGAACAGACTTTCACAATAAACAAGAAACGGAAAATATTACTGTTATAAGCTGCCATGCTAGAATTACCGTTGGCAAACAGAACTTTTGCCATTTTATAATCATCTTACAGAAAGTTTCCCTGCCACATATAAATTACAGGAAGACCATCTAGATTCCAGGAAAGCAATTTAACAAACCTCGGAGAGAAAATATACATATTTGAACAAAGAATATCTCATTACACCTGGAAGACAAATGCCATCCGAGAGCAGAATTTCTGAATGTTTCTGCAAACATAAGCACTTCAGTACATTTTTGTGTAGAAAGATTAAAAATGTACGTCATGACAGAGTAATCAAGTGGAGCATTTGAAGATGCAGACACTCGAATGTTCCTTCATGTTATGGACATTAATCAGGAACTTGAAAAGAGAGTCATCATTTGTCACATCGTCATCAAGTCTCAAGATTCTGGTGTATTTGTCCTCTGTGTCCTCTTCCATAAATGAACCATGTCAGTAAGTTAGTGTGATTTGAAACTAGTTTATTTGGAAATACAGAAAAGCATTGCATTATACCAGTTAATGGAGTTTGTGATTCTCAAATCCACTTTGTTCAGCACTACTAATATGTTACAAAATAATACAAAAATAGGAAAGAAGCTAATCTTCTATAATTACCGTATATAACTGTGTATAAGGCGGCCCCACGTATAAGACGTAAAAAAATCGACCCAAAATCCTATTTATGTGTATAAAGCGACCCGGAATGAAGCACATCACTAGAGCGCACACAAACCTTATATTTGCTATGAAAATATGTTTATCTTGCGTTGTTTTTTCTACAACAGTCACGTGTGTAACTCCAGCACATGTCACCATTTTGTGTTTACAGTGTGATGCCAAATTGGTGCCCGTAAAATAAAATTCATTTATCAAGTATCAACATAAGAACATTTTTCAAATTATGATTATGTTTCTAGGTTTGTCAGCACCATACCCGTGCTCGTGGGTTTCACCGAAGTGGTAATCGTCTTAGACCTGCATCACTTCGGGCTTTCCTCCCACATTAAGCTGACACGCCGTGATATAACTGGAATACTGTTAAAAGCGGCGTTAAACCCAACTCACTCACTCAAATTACGATCCATTTATTAACGCATTCCAACTTTTCTTAATTTAGTTAATTCACAACTTTGTTAATTTTTGACATACATAAATCCATTCATCATTCAAAATCATACATACATCCATACATCATTCAAAATAACATTCATAAAAATCAAAAAAGTATTTTCCAGGCTTATGTACAGTTTGCTGTCATTAGAACAGAACCGAATTACAGATCGGTCTCAGTGAAGCCATTAAATTCCGAGTTGGATTATTCAGCACAAAGAATGTCCCAGGCTGTCGAATCCGTTTTGTCGATGTAGTAATCATTTAGTTCATCCTCGAAATCATCATGGATGTCGGCGACTATCTGTTGAGTCGGATCCGTTCATTGCATTGGCAATCCCACGTAGTCTACACCCTCCTCACGTTGGCCTTGAAGGGTTTGTTTGGGGAGACGTCACAAGTGGATGCAACAGGGAGGTTTGTGTCCACAGCCTGTCGTATTTTACTGTCCACCAACTTCTTCTCTGCTTCACACAAATGTGCACAAAACATGTCTCACACAAGTAGGGACTTGCAGCCTCTGTCAGCAACGGGTCTATTCATCCACACATTCTCTATCCACTTGTGTACTAGAGACTCGTCCATCCACCCTTTTCTTGTATTGTGACGTACACGCCACTGGGGAACTTGTCTTTAGGTATGGTTTTCTGCTTGAAAATCCGCATTGGGGTTAGCTTGGTCCCATCAGCCATACAGGTTAACACCACGGTAAAGTGTTGCTTCTCTGCTCCACATGTATGTACTGACACCGTTGAAGTTCCCTTAGTGTCAGTGATCCTTGATCCAGGCATGTCAAAGTTATGAGGAAATTCATCTGGCTTAAATCGTAATCAACTTTTTTCCGCTCACCGATGACAAACTGGTGAAAAAACTCCACTTTAGTTTCAACTTCAGCAGGAAGTTTCTGGGCAATGTAGGTTTTCTGCTACAGTGTGAGGTCGTGTCATCTCATGTATCGCAAACACCAGTTTCACGAAGCCTTGAATGACTTCGGGAGATCCATGTCCTTCCTCGTCAGATAAAAATGGAGAGATGATGATTGTTTACTGTGTCAGCTGGCTTAACAATCTGGATCAAGGCGAGGTTCATTTCAACTTTATTTGCAGAAAATATTCAACTTTATTCAAGGAAAAACAGATACAAATCATGTTTATGTATGGAAATTGTTATTGGAACAGTTATTGAGGACGAAATGTGAAGTTTTATTGTGAAATGCTGGGCTGGGTATCGAATGCTGGTTCACATCGCCAGTGGAACTGAAAGTGAAACAACTGGAAAAAACGTGAGATCTTCAATTCCGTGTACCCCTCCTCCCCCCACCTCCCCCCTTTCTTAACCCTAACATTCTAGGTACAAAAACTCGCCTTATAAACAGGGATATACAGTATATAGATTATCTCTATTCAGAAAAAGTTGACTGATAAAGATCCAGAGTTCTAAAACAAGATATTCTGTTAAATTGACAAACTGAAATGCTGTGAAACACGTATTGTATGCATAGTTTGCAAGAACCTCTTTCTTATTTTTGTGTTGATAACACATCAGTAATTTCAAAATGTCAACAATATCAATGTCAGGACATAAATGTCGAGGAAAGGGTGGCAATCTTGATTGAATTTCAGCGATTATCATCGAAAGATGTTTTGTTCAGTGCCACAGCAGGAAATGAATGATTACATGGAACCCATGAGATGGAGCTGATGATTTCTGTAGGTGGCTTTTAAAATTTTGTAACATGTTTCTATAGCGAACGTTTTATATAAATATGCCACATCAATAATGTTAATATTTTGCTCATAAAAACTGATGTTCAACGTCAACAAAATGTTTTTGAAATGTTAAATAACTTCTTGCGTCTGAGCAAGGTCGGCAAAGAATACAATACGTGTTTGATCCAAACATACTGTATGAGAGATAAGTAACTTTATTAACTGTGACTGTGGTAGCAAACGGGTGTGACCACAAAATACATAGTGTGAAATGGACTCGAAAATACAGTCATTGCCATTATAAACAGCACTTAAGCAGGAACATGTCCACGTGAGCTCTTTTTTTGGACATATCAGACTCATGACTATATATCCAGGTGAGATACTTATTGTGGTATTATTTTGCTCATCAGAAATCATTGAAGGCAAGTCAGGTCAGTATTTTTGTAGCTTTATAAGCTTTGGAAATTGCTGTAACAAAATATAGACAAGTCTTCTTGGATTTGCCGGGGAGAAAGGTTAGAAGCCCCTACACTTTGATGTATTTCATTGTTTCCTGAAAATTATTATTATTATTATTATTAGGAGAAAGAAGGCCCAATTTGCCTACTGACTTTCTGTTGCCCCCCTATTTTTTGCTAGGTTATATGATGGCCATTTTATGCAGCAGTATACATGTATCAATATTTTGGATGTTGATGTTTCTATTTTACTTATCCCTTCTGCACAAGTAGTCACAAAACTGTGCAGTGGCACCCAAATATTAAAGAAACCTGCCATTTAAAAATAGTTGATAGTTATGGATTTGTATGTTTCAGGCAGCCTCACACTGACCCATTTGAAGCATTACACAGCAGCCTGGAGGAGGAGTCCTCCATTATCAGTTTGTGATGACCCTTTCATGAGTCATTTTTACCTTATATGATGTGAGGATATGAGACTGGCGAAGGAAACTTGAGCGACCTCCAATTCACCAACAGCCATCAGCACAGTATTTTATATATTGTGAAACATTGCACACATATGTTTTTGACACAATCTGACATGATGATGTTCATGCATGTCATTGTTATTTGGCTTCACTGCTGGCTAAGTGGTGTTATTGCTATTCGTCTACCTGGAGGAAGCAACTAAATCACAAAAGAATCTCAAAATACCTGCATGACATGTTCATTTATGACAGTCTGCATCATTTATGTTAACATATTGTCATCTCCAATCACTTTGAATAGGCATGAAATCTGTTTACACACATTCATGCTGTGTATATGCTGTTTCAAATGTTCCATTCTATTCTGTCAGTTAACTGAGCTGATGTTTTAAAAGTATCACAGCTGTAGCTGCTGAGAGAAAAAAAAAGGTAGCTATGGTTTATTTCAAGGTGATATGTATTTTCAAAGCATGTGCATATAAACATGAAATATGATATGTATTACTGTTAAGATGTTTATGTTGTGAAATACCTATGATTTCTCATCTTAGGTCATGCTTTCGGTGATCTTTCTTCATATGAGATCCAAGATGTTTTACAGCATAAAATATGGTTTGTACATTGTAATAGTCACAGTGAACTCTAGTTACTCTTATGTTGATTTGATCATTAAAGAATGGACTATCCTGCCAAACATACTTTTGTCGTTGCATTGTGCAGAGCTGTGACTTGTAGCGAGCAGAAGTTGTAGGAATCGAAACCTTGTTCGTGTTATATTGACCAGTACTAAATATTTATCAGTGCAAGGCAAGGCTACATTTTTTGAGTTGCCCTATATGGATATCTCAAACCTAGAAAGATGAAAATTTATAAATGCCTGTGAAGCACCCGTTTTTCCGCCAAATGCATCTGATGACTGTTCCAATACCAAAAAATATGTACACAATAGGTTAAGTTGCCAAGACAATAGTTTTCAAAGTGTTAAACAAGACAAACTAACAACCATTGTACATGTGTAAACATATTTAGATAACTCTTTGAATAACCAAAACAATTATATTTTTTTCCATCAACCAACATGATGAACAAGGATTTTTCCAAAAGATCAGTAAACGAAGAAATAAATATAAATTGCGGTAATTTTGTTTTGGTATTTTAACACTTGTGTATAAATTAATTTATGTTCCGTATTTCATTCCCTGTGTCAACTGCCACCGTGGTGTTATGGTAGAACGTCCTCCCGGAGAGCAGATGGACTGGGACCCGATCACCAGCCATTTCATACTTAAAAACGTTGGAAGATGGTACTTGTTGTTACACTGTCTGGTGCTCGGCAATAAGGGGCTAAAACAAGGACTGGTTCGCTTTTTGTCAGCATACTGGAAGCCACCTCAAATTTTCTCAAACCCCCATTTGCTTATAAAAGATGTTGGAGACTTATTTCTGATATGATTGGATAGCATACACGCCTTTGTTTATAGTGGACGAGGATGTTCGTCACTCACTCATAGATTTGTCTCTTGTGACTTCAAACTAAAAACCTTTCCACAGGATTCAAGTACAGCCATCAAAGCTGTTGTAGTGTCGATAGTTGGTTAACTTTGGTCTGGAAACATTGCTGCATTACTGATGCATGCCTCGAGATCTCTAGCAGCTATTATGAGGCAGGCTTGTCAAGACAAATAATCTTGGAAGTCTTCCCTCCTAATAATGCACATGCAACAGACTTTGTTGACTCATGCCATTTTCAATGGCAAGATACCTGAACTACACCAGCAGATGCTAACTGACTTGAAGCTCCATCTGTTTGGTAATAGAAGCTGATGGAAGTAATTGTGGCCAAGTGTCTTGCCCCAGATTTTTTCTTAGATTCTTAAAAGAATTTGTAGAAGCAAACAATCCATAGTCTCAAGATATTCAGTCAGCGTTCTTACAAAACCGTCCCACCTGTTTACACTGACACAGCTGCAACTGGTACCTGTGAAGATCCGGGGTAGAATAGGTATCCAGGAACCCATGCTTGCTGAAAAAGGCAACTATGCTTGTTGTAAGAGGCAACTAACAGGATCTGGTGGTCAGGCTTGCTGACATGGTTGATGCATGTCATCGTATCCCAATTGTGTGGATCGATGCTCATGGTGTCAGTCACTGTATTGTCTGGTCCAGACTTGATTATTTACAGACCGCCGTCATATAGCTGAAATATTGCTGAGTGAGTAACAACAAACAAACAGCTGCATCTGAACATTGAACCAGAAGACGACTTAGCATCACTGAACCCCAGGATGCGTACCAACATGTCCTTATCCATCCAGACTCATTTCTTCCCACCACCTGATCGTTATTTACAGCTTTTCTTTCGGTGGTCATTACTAACATGTCATTTAGCATAAATACTTTTAGTGTATCTATGGACATGATACAACATGACTTTATTTTCGTTACTACCTTGCTTCCATGGCGACGGAAAAGCAGTCTATGTGGAGCTGATTGATTGATATTTAGATATTTTGGTCAAATTAGTATTTAGGTACAATTTACTTAGCAACTCAATTGAAAAGGTTTTCTAACCATGGAAATATTACCAAGGCATATGATTTGTTGGAAGGATTGGTGTTGTACGATTTCATTAAGATGTACACAAAGAAAAAAATTAAGTACACCCCTATTTCTGAACCATATGGCAAAAATGATGGCCTGGGATGATTGACCACAGGAGCTGGGCGATACCAGTGTCATCGGATAGAACAAACATTTAACAACAAATAAAGAAGATATTGGTGAGTTGTGATCAAAATTTACTGACAAAAACATCATGGTAACACAGGTACTGTTTTTGACCTTAGACAATACCTAAAGAAAGTATGGAGCTGCAAGATTAAGTAAATGAGTTACGTTTGATGTTTCATGTGAAATTGTTCTTAAAAGTCTCCACTTGACATGCCACGTGAAACAGAACAGTAGCGGGTATAACCGCCTCGTGCCCAGATGTCTACGTCTCGTGCCTCCGGTCAGATGTTGGATCTGTTGATGGACCAACAACAACCACTCCTGATTCAATGCTGCCTCCAATTTGCATAAATCTTGTACAGGAGGATCTCCTGTCTGTATTCGCCGCCCCAGAATATGCCCGAACATGTTCAAGTGGGTTCAAATCTGGGCTCATTGCTGGCCAGGGTAGTGTCGTTATTGCATCGGCCCTCATGTAATCCACGACTGCATGCGAACGTTGAGGCCTGGCACTGTCATGTACTGAGGTCGAGTAGCAAGAGGGTGGTTGTCAAAATTAGGAACGACGACTGGCCTCAAAACGTCCCTGCTGTACTGTTGCCGCTTATGGTGACCAAATCCAACCTGCATTCATGAGAGATACACCCCCAAACCATTACCAAGTCTCCGCCGTATGCAACAGTCAGTTTAATGTTCCTGGTGGTGTCCGATGTGTTTCGGTGCCTCCAAACTCTCGTTCTTCCATCAGTGACGTGGCGCAGAGAGCAACTTTCGTCTGACCAATTGATCCGTCTCCAAGTTAGATTCCAGTTCTGTCACGCAATACACCATGCTAAACGAGCTGCTTTGTGGTGATCTCTCAACAAAGGACGCTTTATGACACGCCTGGCCCTCAGTCCTGCTGCTTTCAGTCGGTTCCTTAAGGATTTTAATAACGGGGGTAACCATAATTTGTTCCAAGCACCTACGGTATTCGGTAATAACATCAACAGTTTAAATCATAAGTCCCAAGCAAGAGAATCCGAAGGCACACAAGTTCAGTAGCGTGTATGGCCACCATGTGCGTTGACAACTGCCACACAACGCCTCCGCATGGACCTTGTGATGCTTGTGAACACATGATTGGGAAGACGACGCCATTGTTCCTGCAAAATGGTGCCAAGATCTTGCAAATTCTGTGGTTGGTTCTGGAGAGTGCGCAGACTTCTGCCAAGACTATCCCAGACGTGTTCGATGGGATTGAGGTCGGGAGACCTTGATGCCAGTCCATGACGTTGACTCTCGCATTTTGAAGGAAACTCCTTGTCAAAATTGCTGTGTGGGGTCTGGCATTGTCGTGTTGGAAGATCAAACCGGGTCCATGTGCTGCCATAAAAGGCAGAAGTTCTGGTGCCAGTACCTGGTCGCGGTAAGCAGCAGCGTTGAGGTTGCCACGGATGACAAGAAGCCTGGAACGTGCATTGCCACAGAAAGCACCCCACACCATGACACTTCCGCCTCGAAATCTGTCAACTTCCTGTACACAACACTGGGCGTAACGTTCATGGCGGCGCCTCCACACCCTCGCCCTACCATCAGCTTCATCACTGAAGACGACTTGATTCCAATTCCTCTGAGTCCATCGTAAGTATCGCTGTGCCCACAATTGACGTTGACGTCTGTGTTATTGAGTCAGAATCGGCCCGCAGTATGGCCGTCGTGCTTGAAGGTGAGCAGTTCTCAGACGATCCTCTGCATGTGACGCCATGGCCGAGGGCGATCAGCGGTGGTACCTGTTTGCTGTAGACGCGTCTGTAAATCATAAACAGTCCATCTACTCCAACCAATCGTCCTTGCGACCTCAGCTACGGACGTTCCCGTCTGCAACATGCCGATGGCACGTTCACGTTGCACATTTGAAAGGCGTGGCATGGCAAATGGCCGTAAAGACTTTTCTTGTGTTTTTCTTCTTTTTTTTGTTAATGACTGCTAACAAGTATGGTTGTAAACACGTGCAGTATTTTGGTCACGTGACCAGTTGCACGTGAAAAACCACTTTTGCCACTATAGTGCTGTGCACATGATTTTGATCGATTCACCTGCACAAAAACGGGTGTTATCTCTAGACAATACGTGGCCATTACTGTTTAAATACACAATAAGGGCCCACAATGATAACTGGTCAAAATGTTAAAATTTTAGGATTGTGAAGTTTTTAATTTGGTTCAGTATATTTAGATATGTTGTTGGCCATGAAATGTTAATGCATTGTTTTATTGGATATATTTTGTTACTCTAAACACCTGATCGGTCAAATTGTTATCTGATTTCTTTCAACTTGAAATGTATGTGTCTTTCGATACACAGGATTTGCAAAAGCAATCGAAGATTGGTCTTTTAGATAATGAAACCTATTTAAGAGTATTCTCCAGTTCTTATAAGTGTTCTTTTTATTTAAACTAGCTGTGGATGATCAGCGCATGGTCCATGTACTATACATTTCGTATGCATAACATAAAGCTGGATTTTACACAATATCTCAATTTGCCTGAATGTTTGGCAGATGAAAAAGTGTAATTTCATGACAGTGGGATAATTACAGTCTGACGGGTAGGTTTGCAATGAGACCTGGGCGTCGCAGGCCTGAAGCAATGACACCAAAAATGATTGTCTCATTTCATTTATTGGAGTGGGGTGTAGATTCAAATGTGCTCCTGGTATCAGTAGATAATTCTGTACAATAACAGGAATGCAAAATTCAACATCTACGTAAATAACCGATTCTATTCAGACTGCCTGAAAGCAAGGAACAGCGTTGAGGGCTGGTCCAATAGTTTTAAGCCTAACAAACAAAACCAACAATTGTTAAAGTGTTTTCAATTTTATTTTTCAACATAATCTGCTTTTCAATACACTTCTCATATCGATAGTGAAGCCTTCATTTCCAGCCAGGAAGAAGTTTCCTGAGGCCACCCTTAAAAGCCCATTCACGGCAGCTAAGGTCATCGTTGTCATCATAGCACTTTCGATGTATGTGTTCTTTCAGTTTAGGAAACAGGCGGAAATGGAGGTCTGGCGAGTGTGGAGGGATGGAAGCTCTTCGAACCCACATTGTCGCACAGCAGCCTTTGCAAGTCGGGAGGCGTGAGAAGAGGCATTGTCATGAAATGGTAGAACTCCAGCAGTCGGCATTTATCGTTGATTTTCTTTGATAGAATCTCTCAGGCGATGAAGCAAATCATCATAGTAGGCACCAGTAATCAACAAGGATCACATCCCAGAATACAGTGGCCATAACTTCGCTGATCTTGAAGACTTGAATTTCTTTGGTGCCAGATAAGTGGAATGGTGCCATTCCATGGATTGACGTTTTGACTTGGGATCATAGTGGTAGACCCATGTTTATTCACCCGTTACTAATCTCTGTTTGAATTTGATAACATCCTCCTCAATTAGCTCTAAATGTTATCTCAAGATCAGAATGTAGAAACTGTGTCACCCAATGAGCAGATATCTCATTCATCTGTAAATGTTCATGAATAACAGTTTCAATGGATTCGTGGTTTAGACATGTATCCTCCTCAAGTTCATCAATGGTAATACGTCCATCTGACAGATTAAGTCCTTGATTGAATTTTCGTTGATGGAAGTTGAAGTTGAGGGACCTCCAGACCAAGGGTCATCATCAAGGCTTGTTCTCTCAGCCTTAAACATAGCAGCCCAACATTTAACCATGGAATAGCTAGGGCGCTTATCCCCATACCCTTGTAGGGGCGGGCGGGTAGCCTAGTGGTTTAAGTGTTCGCTTGTCACGCTGAAGACCCGGATTCGATTCCCAACATGGGTACAATGTGTGAAGCCCATTTCTGGTGTCCATTAAATTTTAGAAACTTTGACAAAAATTACCCAGATATGTAAATGACAACTTTCCATGCCATGTTACTTGGGGTGATGTTTCTTTTGCGGTTCAGTATTTTTATATACATCACTCTATAATATGTTCAATATTTTTATCTTTACTTTTTATGTGATATGGCGCGACAATATGAAAACTAGGTGCTTTTCAGCCTGAGAACATTTTTTCGAAGATTTGTGTCAGTGTATAACCTTTATGTGATGAATCTTCAGAGATATACTTCTCAAAGTTTGCTAAGGATCACATTTTCCAAATATGAACATGCAATTCCCAATGACTAATACAAATAACCGAGGACACAATCTTGCAGATAAATGTTTAATTGAAAGGAAATGGTTAGCATAAGTTGAAGAAATTGCCAAAAGCAACACACAATCGACCGTTAAGGTGACGCTGCCATAAAAATAGTGATCTTGACAGCAACCAAAAAATCTCCAAATCATGGAACAAGTCATTGAGCACTACACAACTGTCAATAGTGGGTATGTGATCCACCAAGTGCGATGACAGCTTGGCACCGTCGTCTCATGCTTCCAATGAGCGCCTGGATGGGTGCCAAAGGAAGATTGTTCCTCTCTTGGGTGAGAGCAATTTCTACTTCTTGGAGAGAACCTGGATATACAGGACGACGTTAAAAAGGACACCTGAAGCATGTTCCAAAGGTGTTCTATCGGGCTGAGTGAGTGAGTGAGTGAGTTTAATTAAAGTCACGTCGGCAATATTGCAGCCATAATGTGACTTGAACAAGTTATACAAGAGCTATAAAAACTGTCGACGAGGGACAGTATAATAACTAGCAATATATCACAGATTGACTTAAAACTAGTTGTAGAACACTAAAAATTTCTGATTATTAAGGTACGACACAATATAAAAATGGGGCTATAGATCGCCAGCAACAAGGTTAAGATCACCATACTGGGGACCAATGGGACTTACAGTACCTCTGCTACCTGCATGGTTCCCCAGCAGGATTCTATCCAGCTGAGGTCCGGTGAACGAGCTGGTCACTTAATACGGACGATTGCCTCTTGCTCAAGGTAAGTATCAACCACTCTGGCACGATGGGCACATGCATTATCGTCCATAAGGATGAAGTCAGGAGATGCACTAGAAACGGCCTCAAGTACACATTCAAGATCTCATCCCTTCAACGCACATCTGTCATCGTGCCCCTCACTAACACATGGAGATCAGTTCACCCAGTCAGGCTGATTCCACCCCAAATCAAGCTACTTTCCCATCTGTCATGTTCGCCTACTTTAGCAACGTTCAGTCCATGTATTCCCTCATGGTATTTCAACTAGTTCCTCACGTGCCGTCACGCAATAACGTGTTCGCTGTTTTGTTGAATAAAAACAAAGAAAACATTTCCATAATAATAAAAAATCTGTTCTAAAAGCAGAGTTCATTGTATGGCCCCGACATATTTATAATGACGTGTTTGTGAATCACTATCAAATAGTGATGATACTAAGGGGCACCAGTCACAAACACAAGCAAAAGCAGGTTTAGTGTTCACCTAAAACACACGATTATATATGGTACAAGTCGCAATTGGAAAATGCATCGAACGTCATTTTGTAACTGATGCGGTAAACTTTGAAATGTCCTCCACATGTCCACCACAACACTTTGTGAAAGCTTTGCTGATGCCTTGAGTGTTGACTTTTATCATACACCTTTGAGCAAGAGTTATACGGCGCTCTTTGAAATCGAAGAAACAGCATGGTCGATTGCACCTCAAAGGGTAAGAAACGTAGGCACCAAATGCTCGAGCTGCTCGGATATTGCTTTGAAAGTCGACTATTCCAAAGTTGAAGTCACCCTTCTTGTCATACTGTCTTCTGGATATATTTCTGTCACTCTGAGGTGCGGTCGGGTAGCCTAGTAGTTAAAGCGTTGGCTCGTCACGCCGAAGACCAGGGTTCGATTCCCGACATGAGTACAATGTGTGAAGCCCATTTCTGGTGTCCCCCGCCGTGATATTGCTGGAAAGCGGCGTGAAACCATACTCACTCACTCACTCTGTCACTCTGAATCTTTATGCCTTATCTTTACATTTTAAATAAATGTTATCAATTAGTGAGTCACATCGGCACTATTTCAGCCATATCGTGACGAGAAGTACATTACTAATACATATATTTAGACTAAATGAAAAGTTGTCAACGATGGACAGTACAATAACTAGAATATCACAGATTTGATTTAAAACTAGTTGAAAATATTAAAAAGCAGAAGGTATTAGTTTACAACATGATATATAAATGGGCTAGAGATCGTCAGTCACTGAAGGGTGATCACCGCACATGGGACCTTTGCTTCCTGCATGGACTGTTATCAATTAGATAGTCCAGCATTTTACAAATTGTTTTCTCAGTAAACTTTTGCTTTTATTTGGGACAGTTAATTTTGTTCTGAACCACTGGCGATAGGGATGTAACTAAGGTCACCAAGCTTTTCCTGAAGTTAGTCAGGTGGGATATAGTTGTGTACATAGTTGTAAATTGAAATGTTTTGTCATTCGTGAACTTGGTTCTTTTTTATTGCTAATATTCAAGATAAAGCTTTGAGTTTTTGAGAATCCATGTGTCTGTAGTGCTTTCTGTTAATATATATAGAGAAGTCCTTCCTCGATTGTTTAAGGATTATGCTTAATCTTCGAGACGCAGAGTTAAGGGTACATGTGCTCGACTCAGCAATATGTAACTCTTTTACGGAATTGAACAGAGCTTTGGGGCTTCAGAGTTTAGAGTCTGAGTCAAAAGTTGTTAATAATGATGCATGGTTTTGGTAGAACACACTGGCTTTATATAAGTGTGTGACATTTTTTAATATGCCATTTATACCAAGTTCTTTTGTCGCCTTTAGTATCAATTTGAAATTATAATTTTCTTTTAGAACCATGGAGATCGAGGCAAATGATAAGTCATGTGTCATTTGTGAAGTGTGAAAGGGGAGGGGGGGGGGGGGGGGGGGGGAACTAAGATTCAAGGACCCACGACAACAAGAAAAATGATTTGATGTGTCAAGCGTTTCTGACGACGTACAAGTCTAAATATGGCCTAATATGGTCCAAATACTGCATGTGAAAAAGATTGTGTGAGTGAGTGAGTTGGGTTTAACGCCGCTTTTAACAGTGTTCCAGTTATATCGCGGGCGTGTCAGCTTAATGTGGGAGGAAAGCCCGAAGTGATGCAGGTTTTAGACGTTTACCACTTCGGTGAAACCCACGAGCACGGGTATGGTGCTGACAAACCTAGAAACATAATCGGGGCGAACCGGGATTCGAACCCACAATCATAGGTTTCTGGCGTTCCCAATGAACACAACTCTGCACAGCGAATCGCGGCGCCTTAGACAACGCGGCCACCCGTGCCCCCGCATGTGAAAAAGATATCACTAGATTCAGTAATATCAATGCGAATGACTTCAATCATCTCTGGAAGGATCCATGTCCTCAATATTGCGTAATTTTGGGCTTATCGGTAATCTGATTGTCAAGAACAAGATATAAATAAGCTACAGTTATCAAGACAGACAGCTTATAATGAGTGAGTGAGTGAGTGAATTATTATTTAAAGTCACAGCAGCAATATTTCAGCCATATCGTGACTTGAACAAGTTTTAGCATATATTTAAAAACTGTCGTCAAAGGAACTAGCAATATGTCACAGATTATAACTTTAAAACTAGTTTTAGAACAATAAATTGATTGGATTAGGACAGACGATACATCATAAAAACAGGCTATTGATCACCAACAACTAAAGTTAGGCCACCATACCAGGGACTATGGGGGCTTACAGTGCCTTTGCTACCTGCATGGACCCCGGCAGGATTTACACCATCCCTTCAGTTATTGGTGGTTATGGAGAAATTTAGCCAAAATTAAAACAAACAATCATTCTACGATTAAAAACCTGGTATATATGAATTACTTTGAATGAAGTGGGCTTATGCACCCTTTCTGGGGGACAATAATTTTACGCTACTTCAACCCCCATCAAGGGTACAACCACGAACAATCTCAGTTCATAATTATATATTACATATATATATAATTTATAAAATATATAACTTTCTACATCAAAATTTATTAATCAATTCAATTTCTTTTAAAAAATCAATAATTAAATGAGAGTTGATGTTAAAAAGATCCCTGAGTGATGAAACTTTGAAATAGTTATCCCTTGTGACGGACAAATCAATACATTCAAGCAGGACATGCTTGACTGTGATTTTTTCATCACAAGGGATGCAGAATGGAGGATCTTCACCTTTTAAAATATATTCCTGAGCGTAACGTGAATGGCCAATACGACATCGTCTTAAAATGACCTCTTCAAATGTGGACTGACAACCCAAGTAGGTATAACCGATATTTGCTTTTATTGCATGTAATTTATTTATACCTACTTGGGTGTCCCACTTCTTCTGCATTAGATCTCTGATGTAACATCTAATAACAGGTTTATAATCATTGTATGGTAGAAGAAGTGGTGTCACAGATGTTTTGAGCGCTGCTTTTGCATCAGCATCAGCCATTGTATTACCAACAATTCCAACATGGCTGTTGATATACCAATGGGTTTGTGTCAGATTTCTTTAGGGTAGTTAGTGTTAGGTCTACCGTAAGCTTTCTCAAGATCGAAAAATATTGACACTGCATGTTGTTTGCTAACAATAGCATTTTTCACAAACGATTCCAATCGTACTAAATGATTTCGATTTTCACGGAAACCACATTGAATATTTGTTAGTAGGTTATTGGTTTCAAGGAACCAAACTAATCTATTATTTACCATTCGCTCCATGGTTTTACAGACACAACTGGTTAAAGATATAGGACGGCATTTTGATGGATCTGTATGATCCCGACCAGGCTTTGGGATAGGGACTACAATGGCATTATGCCAAAAAGGAGGAAAATTCCCCGACGTCCATATTTGGTCAAATATATCTAAAAGTGTTTCTAGACATGATTTAGGCAAATGTTTCAGGAGCTGATAGTGAATATTATCAGCACCAGTCGCTGTATCATGAGCTTGCCCTAGGGCTGTATGTAGCTCATGGAAGGAGAACACTTCATTGTAGTCTTCCCCATTATCAGAGTTAAAATGAACATTTTACTTTTCCTGTTGTTTCTGATATTTTATGAATTCAGGGGCATAATTAGACGATGACGAATGTTTTGCCAATGTTTCACCAAGTCTATTGGCAATATCTGATTTATCAGTTAATAACTGATCACCGTCCTTAAGATGGTGAACAGTAGACTTTGATCCTTTGCCTTTAATTTTTTGTATCATGTTCCATAATTTGGATATAGGAGTACGGGAATTTATTTTGGAGAGTAATTCCCCCAAGATTGACGCTTATTTTCTTTATAAGCCCGCCTGGCTTTTGCATTTGTAATTTTTACTTGATCTAAATTATGAACTGTGGGATGTCGGCGGAAGTACTTTTCCGCTATCTTCCTACACTTCCGTGCCTGTTTACATTCGTAGGTAAACCACGGTTTGCGAATGTGAGGATTTGCAGAGGACTTAGGAATTGTTTGATCAGCTATGTCATTGAGCTGATCTGAAAACAATTGAATCGGATCTTCAACATTTTGAAAATGTTGAGGGATTAATTTTGTAGTACACAATGTTTCATAAAATGACCAATTGGCCTTTGTAAAATTCCATCTGGATGTGGAGGTTTCAGGTTTCCGGTTCACAGATTTAAGAATGGTGGGAAAGTGATCACTTCCGCAGAGGTCATCAAGGACCGACCATTCAAACTCGTTAAATAGATTTGAATCTGTGAGAGACAGATCAAGTGCTGAGTATGTTCCAGTGGCAGGATGTAAATAGGTGTTCGAATCATCATTACAGATACACAAATTATTATCAGAAATGAAGTCCTCAAGGATTTTCCCTTTATTGTTTGTGGTAACACTTCCCCGCAGGAGGTTGTGTCCATTCAGATCACCCACGATGATACATGAGTAGTATAGGTAATGATGGTTCTGGACCACTTCCACTGGAGCAAGATTTATATACCTATACTGCTACTACAGGGGGAATGTTTTATGTGTAAATGATGATGCGATTCAACGATAGTCATGAGATTAAACTAAATTGGCTCTAGCTCACCACCACCTGGAGTCTATGATATAATTATTTATAAGTAATGATGGTTCTGGACCACTTCCACTGGTGCCGGATTTATATGCCTATACCACCACTACAGAGGGAATTTTTTATGCCAAAATGATTATGCGATTCAACGATAGTCATGAGATTAAGTTAAATTGACTCCAGCTCACCACCACCTGGGGCCAATCAATGCTTCTATTAGTATAAAAATGATGATGCAATTCAACGAAAGTCGTTTTAAAAGAAACATCAATATTAATTAATAATGAATAAAATTTACTATAGCCCACGAGGAAATTGGAAAGGTGTAGGAGCAATAAAAAAATTAGCCACCGCGGCTAAGGTATCTATAGATGTGGCCAAGGATTGGTTAAAGAAACAAGCGATGTGGCAAATATATTTACCGTCACCACTTATATACCGAGGAAGAAGTTTGATATTTTTACAGCGAATGAAGTTCATCAGGCTGACCTCTTGTTTCTTCCCCACGATAAGGTAAGACACAAAACGTATAAATACGCTTTAACCGTAGTGGATGTGGCTAGTCGATTCAAAGAGGCTGAGCCATTAACAACGAAAGATTCAACAGAAGTAGCTAATGCACTGAGCCGCAAATACAAACGCGGACCACTAAAATGGCCTAAGCTATTTCAAGTAGATTCAGCTCTGAATAATGAAGTAACGAGATTAATAGGGAAGAAACCATCCCATGCTATTAAAATGAAATCCGTGACTTCCGAATCTTCAGCACTGAGGAGAGGCAAAGAACAAAAACTTCCGGATAGAGTAAGGGTAAGATATTTATACCAGGCCAGTGAACTCAAAGGAGGCCTACGTCGTGCAACCGATCCCATATGGTCCCTTAAGACATATAACATTAGTCAATTAGTTATGAAAGAAGGAGAGCCTATTCTTTATTATCTTCAAGATGGACCGCGTAGGGCATTTGTACGAGAAGAGTTGTTCATAGTTCCCGACGGTACGGTATTACCACCATAACTATAACCATAGGAAGTTACACCATCATTATCAATCCATCTCTTTGTATCTAAGGGGGATAATGATGTCTTGTTCATTCTTAATTCATATATCCTATGATTGTAACTTCTTAAAGAGTTCATCTCGTGTTTGAACGTTCTACTGTTGAATAATGATTCTTTATACTGTTCGTGTTTGATATGCTTTTTTACAACATACTTCTTAACGCCCTTAGCTTTTCTTATCTCCCCATTATCGGACTTCTTTGTAGAATACATCTTAGGTCTTAATCCGACATACTCCGCTATAGGAGTCCCAGCACATTCATCCTTCATCTTACCTAACACCTTTTTATTTACTTCGCTTATTATCTTTTGGGTAATCACTCGTGTCGTACATATCTATTTTTTCAGTCTGCTCTCTGAGATCTTTCAGGACAGAGTTGTATTTTTGAGTAAGTACCCAAACGCTATGTTGAGTATGCCTTCCGGAGAATGCTAAATACGAAAGCATATCTTTCTTTTTTGTTAGTTTTTTACTCGCGCTGCAGTCGTCTATCACGAAAAGGGTTGATTCTCCTTTGTATCTTTCGTGACATACTCGGAGACTTCTTATAGGCCCTCCAATTATCCCTTGTCATACACATGGGTTTCTTACACGATAATTTTTCCCTGATTATTCTCTCTTTGTTTTGTAGATATTCTAGGAACTTTCCCGCTGCATCAGGACCTCTGTAAATCACTGTCTGGTTTGTTTTCCCATCATACCTTACAACTATATATCCAAACCCACAAGGAATATGTTCTTGAGTTTTGTACGTAAAACTATCTTGATTATCTTGATTGCTACGGTTGGTATTTTCTATGGGTTTGATAAGTGCTTCGAAGTCAGCGTAAATTACGTACGGTACTGGCATTTGATTACAATAATGTTCAAATTTTAATATATTTTTTCCCTCTTTAGGCATATCGATCCTGATAGCGGTCTGTCCAACACCTCTACAGTCTTCTTTATGCGCTTCTAATAGATCTTGTCTGCTGTACCCATGTAGCTAGAAGGTCTATCCGGATTTTTGTCTACGGGGAACAATGCAGATCTTATCATCATTCTTCAACAATCATCGGATTTATTTTTTACGTTAATTATGGCTTTTTTCTTCTTATAATACGGGGGTAAATCTATATAAGATCCACCTTTGAAAGGCATATAATTTGCTATATCTAAATATAAACTATCGATTTTATCCACACCCCAACCCCAACCTCTATTAGTCCAGCGTTCTAAAGTTTGGAATGTATCTAATGATGCGTTTATAGTATCGGATTCGGTTATAACTTCTTGATTGCTACGGAAATATGGTTCGGTATATTCGGCGCTATCGTCTGTGTTACTTTTACTCAATGACATTTTAATCGTCAGCTGGTATTTTATACTATGTAAATCATCTAACTCCTCGTTAATTTTACTGGATATGATGGGCTTAATATCGTTAACATCCATGTTGGAATTAATATCCATCTTCCAACCTCTTAGATAATTACCAACGCCAGCGGATATGGGTACAAATATTAATTCTTGTTGTTGAATATTATCATCATTATCATTATCAACATTATTATTATTAACATCATCATTATTATCTAGTAAAGCGATTAATTCAGCTCTTCTCATTCGAGAATAACCTCTCAGCCCACTGTTTCTCGCTCGAGCTTTGAGTTCTCTAACAGTCTGGGGTTTGTTGTATTCCAAACCGAGTAAGGTAATCAATTCAGCTTTTCTCATTCGAGAATATCCACGTAGGCCACTTTGCTTTGTCATAGCTTTTAACTCTCTGACAAAAACCATTGTGGTATATGCAAAATGAGACAAATGTCTAATTGGTTGTTTTTCATATATCTAAATACGTATTCTCCCCAACCTATTCCTCTCATTGATGTAATCTCTCTTCCTAGCATAAATAATCTGGTTCCTGACCCTATCATCACCGTGTTTCTTACATAAACAATAACAACCTTTGACCCCTATCCCGCGTTCAGAACACGTATAGTTTATGTGTCCACGCTTGATGTAATAATTGTGTATACCGCAGTATATATCAACACAGCGTCGATTACATAGGGTCGTCTTCCCCATGAGTGTAAACTTGCAGTTATTCATGGTTATACATCTATCATATCATTTGTCTAAATGCAAATCACAGCTACACTGGTGAGATATTGATTAGGCTATTTATAGATCATGGTTTATGTATAGCCACAGCTGTCACTGCGTAGCTATTGTATAGCTGAAAATCAATACAGCAGTCAATCCCATAATCACAAATGTGACCTCGCGGTTCTTTTGTTCCTCTGACGGTGTATAAAATTGACTCATTGTTGGTCTAGGTATTGGGTTGAGTTTTTTCCCATAAACGAGGAAGTATTCGTGCATGGCAGATTCGACATCCTTAAACGTTTGAATTGAATGTCCTTCCTTAATCAGTTTTTCATGAATAAAGTCTAATCTCTTCATTCTCTGCTGCTTATATTGTAACTGAGCTGCTTGGTATTGTTCTAAAGCTTTGTTATGTCGTTTACGCTCCTCTTCAACTTCTTTAGCGTTTGATTCCCTCATACTGGAAAATAAATAATTACTCCCCGAAAAACATAGAGCATTAACAACAGCTCCACCGACCATCATCGCAATTGATGCCATATTTATATTCATATAAATAATTCAAATGTTTAATTACTTCATTATGTCTTCCGGGATAAGTCCTTGTTTGATGAGCATATCCTTCGTTGCCATTGCTAATCCAATATCCATAACCATCATACCGATGTCATAACCATTAAAATCTAGCTTGGGAGGTGTGGCTTTAGTAATCATTTTAGCCATACGAGCATAGCCAATGGCCAAGCCGGTGACCACCGCTGAATGATACGTCGCGTTTACCAACATTTTACCGTCTGTAACTGGAGTAGTCATGCTTCTTATAGCATTATATGAGGACTAACTTCTAATTGAACTTGTTGTTGCGGCGGGGGTGATGTTTTCTCTTCTCCGGTCTTATAAAAGAACCATACAGCCGCTATACCAGCAACTCCTACTAGTGCCCATATTTTAATCGGATTTGAATTATTTATTAATTTCGCTTTCCTCGCAAGTCCTCCCTTCCTTCCTGCGGCTATTTTTTGGTGGTTTTTAGTAACTCTGGGTTGTTTTTGTGGTTCCTCATTCACTTGTTGTTCCGTTTCCGCAATCTGTTGCGTTTCCGCAATCTGTTGTGGTTCCTCTTTCACAATCTGTTGTGGTGTCACCTGTTGTGATTGTGGTCCCGTAATCTGTTGAGTCTCCATTATTTATTTGAACTTCGTTCTTTATATTATTAAGTGGGCACGTATGTTTAAATTGACAATACCTAGACGTTATTAAAGCTGTGGTGAGTGGAGCTAAAAACAATCCAAATCTATGATAAAACTCACAGCTCACTGCGATTATAGCGTGTTCGATGAATGGGTCTTTCTCGAGAGATTCGCATAAATACATGCAATGTTCTGCCGGATTAGGGAGAAACGTACTAGCTACGACTGTGTATAGTTGTAATATAGGCGACCCTATCGTTTTAGTCATGGTAGCTCCCAGTCTAGACTCGTAACGCTCGTACAGTTTTTAATCTCTTCGTTGGTCATGTTATCAATTTTTTCGATGGTATAATTTTCTCCCAAATATTGGGAACATTTTCCACCGGCTACCAAAGCCGCGAGTCTTTCTCTATGTTTATCTAAAGATTTATCTACATCAGGCTCTTTGAGCATTTGTTCGATGAGTTCGTCGCATTCCATAATGTAATACCTTAGGAGATATTTAAGTCTAACATAATATAATATGACATATCCAATACATCCCGTAATAAGGAACTGTTGCGAAAGAATGATGATTTCGAACCACATTTTATGTCATATTAACCGCTAATGTTCAATTTGCTACATTTTTGCTACATTTTTGCTACATTTTGCTACATTTTGCTATTATTTGCTACATTTTGCTAAGCAATTGCATAAGCAGCTGGTTGATCGGTTTTTAATACGAGTTTACAGTGTTCGTTGCTGCTAACAGTTTTCTGACTTTTTCACGTTCACCCTTGGTATAAATGACGTCATTTTCTCGTAAACATTCCTCGAATGAATCTCGGTCTTTGCAATGAAACAGTGCTACCCATTTGGTCTGCTCTCCGAGATCTTTCAGGACAGAGTTGTATTTTTGAGTAAGTACCCAAACGCTATGTTGAGTATGCCTTCCAGAGAATGCTAAATACGAAAGCATATCTTTCTTTTTTGTTAATTCTTTACTCGCGCTGAAGTCGTCTATTACGAAAAGGGTTGATTCTCCTTTGTATCTTTCGTGACATACTCGGAGACAGTCTTGTAAACGATCGCCCGGATCAACTCTGTGTACCCCATCGTCATTCATTACCCAATCTCTCGATAAGTATGTTTTATTAACGCTTATAGTCGGACACAGAATAATAATATGATCGAAAACGTTCCGATAATGACTTTCTAAAATATCTAGAATAAAAGCTGTTTTTCCGCAGCCCGTTTGCCCGCATATGATAGCGCAGTGCGGATCTTTAGGTAAAAGATTATTAATAGATTGCTTGCACGAATCTCCCATTTTGTATATTAAGCTGCGCATCCATAATCACGTACAAATATATGTTTAATTTACCAGCTGATTCCTGAAGCTTCGTTATCTGTATGGTGGCACCCTTGCTAGCATTTTCTATTCTCCTCCCACTGACGTGTAGTTGGTCATCGTCCGTTGTTCGCATGTCTAGCCATAGCGCGTACTTCGTGGTGAGGCATTCACCCATCGATACACTTCCGAGAGACAGATCTTTCACGGCCGCGTTAACTTCCGGAGAACGTTTTATAGA
The DNA here is from genome assembly GCF_022045235.1 of Haliotis cracherodii. Lineage (NCBI taxonomy): Eukaryota > Metazoa > Mollusca > Gastropoda > Lepetellida > Haliotidae > Haliotis > Haliotis cracherodii. The sequence goes on along the minus strand of NW_027266297.1, from coordinate 49,954,804 downwards.
AGGAAGTTTTTTAATCTCATCCCACTGTTGATACGCTAGCATTCCTTGGCTATTATATAGTTGATTAGGAACGCCCTCAATAGTCAATTCTACTTTTGTAATCTTATGATAGTAGAACTTCGTGGTATTTCTTTTAAACGCATCGGAGGGGTCCTCGAACAACATTAAAATACCCTTCAACGACCTCGTGGGGACGTTTAGATTTATATTCCACATCGTATCTTTTCTGTCCCTCGTGATCTTTCGGTGTCGCAGCAGGCGATCGTACAAAATGGCTAAACTTCCTGAATACTGGTTACGAATTTGTCTGGCTAATTCGGGATCCGTTATCATATCGTACTCCAGCGAGATATTGTCAATGGAATAGCTAGCATCTTCAGCAGCACTGATTACTCTGCCGTAGTCATTAAAAGTAAGTTCGTATTCTAACCTATCGCCTAGGGATGCTTGATAAAAGGGCATGTGGGAATCTAGTAATTCAAAGTCTAGGGGAACATAGAATCGGTTACCTAATGCGTCGGCAATGGCCTTATCTTTTTCGTTGGTATCAACACCATTTTCAGCACCTACCCGCAGTCTCAATGTGTTCTTATTACAAATACCTTGGTACTGTAAGTTTTCCCGCTCTTTATCCGTTCTCCAGAGATCCATGTAACAATAGTATATATCGCTATCGTCAATACTCAAAACCTCATTACCGCTAATTTTAATAGCGATTTTCTTAATGATAGCACGACCTATGTTCTGAACGGGCTCCCTGTTAACGTCGATAGAAGTCAAACTAATCGTAAATGCTAGTCGGACAGTTCCCGGAACTAACACATCGTGTGCGCCGAGATTAGGAAAGCGAACCAGAAGCATTTGATTCTGATCGATGGTACTAGGGTTATTAGTTATAGTAACAGACTGACGAATTGCCTTGACCCCTAATGGATCTCGAAGTCTCCGTTGTGGGTTTAACTTGCATCCGTATTGCGAAGACATTGTTATATTGAAATTATATAACCATATGTTTAATATAAAAATGGGTGATTTTGAACTAGATACCTTTGATGACTTTGATAACCAGAATCCAATCGAAGATACTAATGAAACCAGGTTAAGTAGTCTTAACGATGAAATTTTAAAATCAACCGTCGATGATTATTACGATGCCTTAAAAGAAAAAGATAAAAATTATGTTATCCCAATAGGTCGTGACTATTCAAAGTTTACGTTAGATAGTAAAGGAACATTGCGAGTGCGTGACTCTCCGCATATTGATCTTATGCATTATAGTACTCGTATGCCCCTAGCCTTGTCTACTATAGCCGGCAGACATAGCGGCGAGTTTGTTCGTGATAAATTACGTTTTGTAGAATACAGACGAGCACCCGCGAAGACTACTAAGGTTCTTAAGACTGTGCGGGAAGAACTCCGTAATACAGATGATGTGGGAGCAGCCTCGATGGTTGCCTCGAACGGACTCGGAGAAATCTTGGCCACCATTAATGATCCTCAGTTAGAGTTATCACCATCCTTAGAGAACGATATTAGGGAATTAAGAGGTCTTGACAAGGCAATGCAAACAATGCAGGCAGAACTCACCAATAATACAGCCAAGCTATCCGAACTCGACAAGCATATAGCTTACGAGAAAACAAAACTTGAACAGGCGGCCGATGAGTTCAGTAGACGCCGCATAGCAAAAAGAATATGTGCCTTAGAATCCAAAAGATTGGCCCGCCTCGAAGCGGCATCAAGTAATGAAAAGGCACTTCGTTCACAAATCCGTAGAATTCGAGAAACTATCGATCGAGTCCTCAACGATGACACTACACTGGCCGATAAAATTAAAACATTGTTCAGAGAACAGGGAATAACAATTACCAGTATTTTAACCGCGTTGGGATTTATTATATCGACTTAGACTCTCGCGTTAACAGGTGGTGGTACAGGAGGTGGTGCACCGCCCACACCGCCTAACGATAAAAACGGCATAAAAGAGTGGATAAAAAAACATTTACAAGCATTAGGTTCAGCACTGGGAAAGCTCGCTGAGAAAGCCGCGGCTGCACTTCCCGGTATAATAGGGAGTGTTGTTTCCTGGCTATTGAATTTATTAGCTAAGACCACCACTTGGCTTAGTCAAAACTTGTGGGGGCTTATCGTAGCAATTGCAGGGCTGTTGTACGTATTCGCTAAGAACTATTTAACCAAATCAGTTCGCTAAGAACTATTCAACCAAATCATGAGTAAACCAACCGTGACTCCACCCACTACAAGCTCTGTTTTTTCATCGATATGTTGTTGATTTTTAGCCGCAATATGCGGTGACACTTGTGCATCAGTAGATGTTTGTGAAACATGTGGTGTTTGTGGCTTGACTATTCCCTTTTCGCCCGTGATCGTTTGTGTTATTAATTCGGTATTCATATCTGAATTTATACCTGGTTTTTGTTGATCGGTAGCGATAACAATTTTATTATTATAACCGATCACTTGACCGATCTTAAGTTCCATATTACTCGGAGACATGTATAGTCCCGGTGCATAAACGTAGTCCACTTTAGATTGAGCGTACTGTAATGTATCTTGAAAACGCTTTATAGATAATGGTATGTCAACTGGTGAATTAATGGCATCCTCCACGTTTGAGACAAACTGTTTTTGCGCATCGAGCGCCGTCCCAGTACCAATGATGGATGTTCGTGTTTGCGATTGCGCTCCGAGAATTGCCCATACATAAGTTCTTATCGAATCATTAACTCTTACAAATCCTGGGTTGGTAAAATTATTTTCCGTTTTATCATTAAGAAATTCATTCCAAGCATCTGCGGTATCGTTCATTTGTACAAATTTGGTAACAATATAAATTAAACCACTCTTAAAACTCATAATATCCCCTCTCCAATCGTTACTATAAAGTTCCCAGCCTTTGTACCAATCACCGGTTTTATGCCAATGATCATATATTCTTGCGTAAAGTTTGCTGGTACTATACAACTTACCAAAAGTAACTGGAAGTTTATTAAGTTCTTTATATACATAATCGCTTTCTTCTTTGATGGATATTTTTTCCTCTGTGTAAGGAACACCTAGACCATGGTTTGCTCCTTTAATACGCCAATCTTTACTCGTAGAAACATTAAATTCCTGACAAATACGCTCATACGCGGACCTATCATAATTATTATTTGTGGAATTCCACGCTCGATCCTGCGGTAATGGAGCACTAATTTCTTTAAGTATACGTCTAATCTGATAGTACACTTGAAATGTATAACAGACTTATTCAGTTCAAATCCTGGAGAATAAAGAGATACGCCACATCCCGTTGTGGCACACCATACGGCAAAGTTTAACTGATTCTGCCAAAATTGCATCGGATTGTGAAACCAATCGTGCACCATTTTATCGCTAGTTGCCGTGACTCTGTAACATATTACCCACTGTGGACCAATATAAATGCTATTAGGGGTTATAATAATGAGACAGAAATAAATGGTAAAAAATACATTATACCTGATGGGTATTACAGCGTATGCTCACTCAATGATGAATTTTTTAAGTCTAATGGAATTAGTCTAACACAAAATGAGTCAAATGGGTTACTGATTTTAAACGCTGGAAAAAAGGATGTAAAGCTTTACGAGAACTTAGCATACACACTTGGATGGGGAGGAGAAATAACAGTAATCAAGACATCAGATCAGGGACTCAATTTACCCGATTTAGTTTCCTATAAAGAGTTGTGCATCCATCTTGATCAAATCAGTACGACGTATAATATTCAACTAGAAAGTCCTTCAACTCTACTGAGATGTGTTCCAGTGAAAGATGAAAAATACAATAGCGGTAGAACGGAATCTTTCTCAACATTACAGTATAAAAAATTAAAGCGGGGTATTATTTCAGACCTCAAAATTTCTGTATTAGATGTAAAACACCAACCTGTACATATAGGATACTTAAGTTTAACACTCCATATTATAAATAATGGTTGATTCCATATTTAAGTTATGATATAGTATCATTGTATATTTGATATGTATGTTACACTCCTGGGAATAACAAATAGTCAGTCTATTCAACTGCTTCGTACTATCGATAACTCGGATGGAGAAGTCGCTCTATGCGATGTAACGTATTACCCGCTGTGGACCAATAAAAATGCTGCAAAAGATAATAATAGGATAATGCTATTATCCTCACGTATTACTGCTAAATCCATTACTATACCTGATGGGTATTACAGCGTAAGCTCACTCAATGATGAAATATTTAAGCCTATTGGAATTAGTCTCACACAATTTGAGGCGACTGGGACAGTGAAATTCAACCATAAAGAAACTATAGCTTTATTGGACCCATCAGCTACACTTGGATTTACACGCTTAGTTGGTACAATATACAAGTTACCAGATCAGGAGGTTAAATTACCTGATTTAGTTTCCTATAAAGAGTTGTTCATCCATCTTGATCAAATAAGCAAGACGGATAATATTCAACAAGAAAGTCCTTCAACTCTGCTCAGAAGTGTTCCAGTGAAAAATGAAAAATATAATAGCAGTAGAACGGAATCTTTCTCGTTATTACAATATAAAAAATTGAAGCAGGGTATTATTTCAGACCTCAAAATTTCTGTATTAGATGTAAAACATCAACCTGTACATATAGGATACTTAAGTGTAACACTCCATATAAAAAATAATGGTTGATGCATCAGGCCCTGGAACGATAAGACAATGTAATACAATTGCGCTTTCCGATCTCGGAGACACAGAAGGATTCGGTAAACCCGGTAACAATGGTAAGTTATACGCTTTACACTTACACGATAATGTATACAAGCGGAAAGAAGCTATATTCCCGGAAAATCTAGAAGATTTAAGCGATGTCGACGTTAGTAGACTCCTTAAAACCACTCCGTACAATATTATTTACAACAGTGAGAATAAATGGACTATGGTCGAAGCAAACATCAAGTGGCTACTGAATATCGTCATTACCCCACCTTATGTGATGATGGGTAAGGGACATAATTTAACTAAGATAATAAATAGTGGCATCGTACTCGCGGCCTATATCCCATCAAAACGAAAAAGTGTGTTAGTCTCTCCCCTGCCAGAAAAACCAGGTCATATGTTACATAGTCGTCCGGCAATCCAAAATGTTAGTTTAAATTTGATTGCTGAATTCGATGATATTAAAATTAACTTGAGTGCAATACCTAATATTTCTACGCTTATTATTGAAGTCTTGTTCGGAGATGCACCGGTAGATGCCTTCGAAATATTACCAGGTCTATCGATTAAATGGCTCAAGAAACACGAGCGTCAACGTTGCAGTATTATTCATGTCGGTGCATCACCCGTTACAACCCTCTAGGGGGTTCAAATTATTAAAAGTGGTAGTATTTCTCTTTCTAAGATATTCTTGCCGTATAATATACATTTGATAAGGTTGATGTATACTCTCAAAACATTTAAGCAAGACCAATTAAAGACTACTATATATTCGTAATATACACTATGAGTTTATATCCAGCGCTCGATGAAGCAATTGAAAAGATGGAAACTGTTGATGGATTTCGATTACATCAAATAAGCGACATAAAACATCGAATAGAGAAGGATAGGGAGTTGAGACTTGGATTGTATAAAAAGTATCGCAGAGCCGTGAATGCTCTGGACGGAGTTGACACCGCTCTTGTAGTAGCTGGCATGGGACTCGGTGTAGCCGATGTCGGTTTACTATCAACTATAATCGCCGCGCCTATCGTGCTCGGCATGGAAATAACCGCTGGAGTCTCGGGACTGGCAGGAATAGCGATAAAATTCATTTCTCGTAGGTTGCAAAAGAAAGCATTAAAACACGATAGTATTCGGATACTCACCGAAGCAAAGTTGAACAGCATTGAGGATCATATTTCGACAGCAATGGCCGATTGTAAGATATCCGAGGATGAGTTTCGTTTAGTTCTGTCGGAACTCACCAAATACAATGAAATGAAGCAGGAGATTCGATCAAAATCTCGTAAGACCAATGGTATCAGCGAAGACGAGAAAAAAAAGTTCATAGAACAGGGGAGGCAACAAGCGCGTCAATTATTCCGTGCCAAAACCAAAGAACTGGTTGGAGATTAAAAATAAATTGCTTACTATCGTTTGATCACATTTAGACAAATGCTTACATAAATATATAATAATGGAAAAAACTATTAAATGGAGAGAATTACCACAAGGTTTTTATTATATCAGTGATGTCAAACCAACCAAATACGGTAATCAATTGTTTCTTATCAATTTACAAGAAGAGTGTAGTTATATAGTCTGGTCTCCTAGTAAAATGAAGAACTTAATAAAAATGTTGAATATCGCTTTATCGATAAAAATAATGAAGAATATTTTTATTACCATTTAGGCTCATCTAAAGCAATGATTGGCCCTAGGTATTGGTGAGCTGGAGTCAATTTAACTTAATCTCATGACTATCGTTGAATCGCATCATCATTTTGGCATAAAAAATTGCATCTGTAGTAGCAGTATAGGTATATGAATCCGGCTCCAGTGGAAGTGAGCCAGAACCATCATTACTTATGAACATTTATATCATAGACTCCAGGTGGTGGTGAGCTGGAGTCAATTTAGTTTAATCTCATGACTATCGTTGAATCGCATAGTCATTTACACATAAAAAATGCTACCTGTAGTAGCAGTATAGGTATATGAATCCGGCGCCAGTGGAAGCGAGCCAGAACCATCATTACCTATACTACTCGTTTTATAAATACTTGCCATGCAGTTCAATAGTTGATGTTATTTCGGGTTAGGTAATGTTGTAATCTATTTTTAGCCATTGATTCCATTACTTTGCATAAGTTTGAAGTTGAGATATTGGTCGATATGAGTTAGCTTGATTAGCTGGTTTAATATGTTTAGGGATGACTAGGGCCTGTTTCCAGGGAGTAGGAACCTGTCCGTTTAGGTAGATGAGATTGTATAGTTTGAGTAGTGCCTGGAATAGTTTTAGGGGGAGTTTTTTAATTATTTGTTATGAAGTTAGGTCTAATCCTGGGGCTGTGCCCTTTTTCCTGTTTTTGATTACGTAGAGGAGCTCCTCCATTGTGTAGGGTTGGTTTATTTCTAGATTGTTATTGTTTGGTTCTTTTGTGGGTTTGTTTTCTGTTTTAAGTTTATCTTGGAATTTTTGGCTGAAGTTGGTGTTACTGCTAACAGCCGAAAAGTGGTTGGCCAGATTATTTGCTTTTTGGGCGGGGTTGGTTGAGTTGTTAATGTTATTTTTTTTGGTCATTTTAAGCCTCTAATGGCGTGGATTTTGCGCCAGACCGTTCTGGCATCTGTACGGTTATTTATACCTTTGCAGAATTTTTTCCTGTCTCTACTTTTGGCTAGTTGGACTAGTTTTTGAACTTGGTGGTTTAGTTCGTGGGCTATGTTTAGATGTTTGTAGTTGCGTTTTGCTTTATTGAAGGCTGATTTATGTTTTCGTCTAGCCTGTTCTATTTCCTCATTCCACCATGGTACCGTGGGTTTGCCTGATGTTTTGAAGGGGATGGAGGTTTTGGCTGCGTTTATTATATATTAGTCTGTTAGGTTTTTACAATAGGTTTCTGGGTTATCATTTTCTATTTCGTTTAAGTTAGCTTCGTTGCAGATATCTTGGAATTGGTCCCAGTTAGCTTTATTGTAATGGAATTTTGGTTCTTGGTTTTCTGTTTGGATTGGTACGTTTGTATTTACTATGGTTATGTTTATGGGGAAGTGGTCACTACCTAGCGGGACGTCGTGCACTTCCCATTGAGTACATTGAGCTAGATCTGCGGTGCATATGGTTAGGTCGATAGCCGACATTTTTTGGTTTATCTTATTGTAACTCGTGGGTTGGTTGTTATTTAGGAGTACTTGGTCGTTTGTTTCTATCCATTCAGAGATTAATTTGCCATGATTATCTATTTTATCATCTATGGTCCATGTAGGATGGTGAGCGTTAAAGTTTCCTAGGAATGTAGTAGATTTATCGCTTATTTGAAGTAGTTTGTTTAGATCCTCAGGTTGGACTTTTTGTTCCGCCCAGTGGTCTATATTTATGATGTTTATTTTTCGGTTATTTAATGTGATTTTAATGCCGTTGGCTTCTAGGTTTGGCGTGTCTATTTTTATTTCTTTGTTATTTATATCTTCCCTGATAAATATGATTAGTCCTCCTGCGGCTCTTCTTGTTTTTGGTTTAGCTCTGTCAGTTCTAACTTAGTTGTAGTTAGGTAGTGTGAATTTGGATTTTTTTGAGAATTTGGTTTCCTGGAAACAAGCAATGTGAGGGCCTTTATTTAGTTTAAATTTAGTTTTTAGTTCATGGCCGCGGGAGGTGAGTCCGTTGGCGTTCCACTGAAAAATAATTAGTCCTTCCATTATTGGGTTCGTGTGATTGGTGATTTAATTTTTAGTTTTTATTTTATTCGGTGACTTCTTTTAGGTGGAGGTTAAAGAGGAAGAAGTGAAGATTGGTTAATTTTATATTGAAAGCTACTTTGTGGAAGGATTTCATGCTAGATTTTGGTGAGTTTTGACTATGCATATATACTAGGAGTAAGGTGACATTATTTAGGTTTTGGGTGTTAGCTGGTTGGGGAGTTTTGCGGTTTAGTTTTTTCTTCCTTTTTGGGGCTGAGAGGGAATTTTGGTTTGTTTTAGTAGGAGTAGTGTCTATTGTTTCCTCAGTAGTGGAGAAATCTTCATCATCGGTTAGATTAGGTTTAGCTGTTTGAGTTTCCATAGGACGGAAACACATTAAATGTGCGAAATACGCATCAGTCGGAATGCGCACGTTTAATCTCCAAAGTAAGTAAGTAAGTAAGTCAATAGTTAAGGGCATTGCCTAAAAGTCAGGCCAGCCGGGCCAAGACGGACCAAAGTGTTATTGGCTAATTACTTCATTATCGGTGATCATACCTACATATTATTGATGCAACATAGACACATGACATTATGAACAAGCACCAACCAAAAGTAAGATGTAAGCGTCGCTGATCTAGGTAACATGTAAAAGAGCAATCGTTAAACGAAATAAGATTTGAAACGTATCAAATACTTCAAGCTATCGTGATACAAATTTCCTTCTGTCGGCGTGGCGTTTATATTTATAGGAACGTACTATATCTAAGTAAATACCACTTTATAATGTCACCGTTCATCGTATTTAAAGCAGACACGTTAGTTAAAGTAGACCTCTTCTACCCATACTCCCCATACTCTCAACTGTCTCACAAGTGTTCTGTCCGACTTGGCCCGGGCTGTCAAAATCAACTTAAACCTCACAGATGTAACATGAAATGGATTCACACATATAGACTAGTATTATATCTACCTTAATACCACTTTATAGTGTCTCAGATCGCAGTATTTAAAGAAAACAAGGTGCTCAAAGTGAAGCCCTTTTCCCTCTACATTATCAACAGTCCCTATCAGAAGTGTTTGGCTTGTGTTCGGTCCGACTTGGCCAGGGCTGTCAAAATCAACTTTAAACACACAGATGTATCATCAAATGTGTTCACATCTATAGACAAGCCAAACACTTCTGATAGACTTACTTACTTACTTACTTTGGAGATTTAACGTGCGCTTTCCGACTGATACGTATTTCGAACACGGGCCCGGCCAGGCCATTTAATGTGTTTCCGAAGTGGTCTGTGCAACCCAAGAGGGGGGTTTAGGGGTTGCTTATATAGAATTTGGGAATTTTGAGATTTGGAATAGATGCCGATGGGGTTGGGGAGGAGAACTAAGGGAGCTGGGTATGGTGGATGTTTGTTTGTTTGTTTATTTGATTTTGATTTGGTAGGTTATTGTGTTTTTAGATGTGTTTTATTAGTTCCGTTTTTATTAAGAATACGCCTAAGGCCTTGAAGTTTTTCTAGTTTATTTTGTGGGTTTAGTATTGCTTCTAGAGTGAGAGCCTTGTTTAGATTGAGGGTGGTTTGTAATGCGGTTCGATGTGTTAGGTGGTGTGTGCAGTGGATGAGTGCGTGTTCTGGGGTTTCTGGTTGTTTGCAGTGTGGGCAGTTACCTGTAGTGTGTTTTTTAATTTGTTTTAGGTGGTTATTTAGGTTGGTGTGTCCTGTTTGGAGCTTAGTGATTACTCTGTCGATTTTTTTTGATGGATGGAGAATTTTTGGTTTGGTTAGTGGTTTGCTTCTGATAGAGACGATGTTTAGTTTATATGCTAGTCATTAGGTATAAAGATTGTTTAGTAACTTTAGAAGTTATTAACATGTGTCGTGTCAGCCCTATGGTATTCGCGATTGTTCACTTCCAGAAAACATCCTGTGTTGGTTTAACGTGAGTTAGTAAAGGTTAATTAGGGATGCCCAACACGTTAATTAATGAAAGACGAGTCGTCAAAACACTGTCATTTCCTGCCCAGGAAATCACACCCCTACACACTAAGGTCGGTGAGAAACATTCTCATCAAAGAAAACACAGTCAAGACTGTAGATTCCCGTCGTCTAGCTACAAATCCTGTGATGTATTAAAGGTTGAAGAATTTTGAACTGTACTGTCCTAAGTTTATATCTAAAATTTTGGAATTGGATACAGTGATAAAGTCTTCTATCAATATGTAGACTCATAAATATTACTTTTATGTTTTAACAGAGATATATTTTCTTATGAAAATTCGCGTATTAGTGTAATATGCATGCTTAACCATTCATTGTACCGTTCTAAACCATGTGAATCTTGTAATATCAGTCAATCGGGTGGGAAAACAGCCCAATCCTCGCTCTATAAAGGACTATGTCAATCATTTTGCAAGTTGAAATGACCCCTGATACTTTATGAATACTTTATGACAGTTTATGGAGTCAAAATCAATGCTGATTATTCATAAACTTAATGCTTCCTACTATAGGCATGTGGCCTCTTCAGTGCTGAATAAAGATTGAAAATACATCAGTCAATCAAAGATGAAGGAAACTTTATACATCAGAGTTCTTGAGAATTAGTTCATGTTTTGTTCTTAGACTTACATTTCAACCATCGATTGTGTTCACATGTACACTCAAACTGGTATATTAAAAAAACTGTATACAGGCAACAAAAACTGTATTAGAAACAACAAACTCTGTATTTATGGATAGCACTTTCATAAGCATGATAGCATATTTTGGAAAACAAATTCAAGGTCAAATGCTTCAATACATCATGTTCATTGGACATAATTTCTAGTTTAAATATGTCAGTGTTAGGTTTGTATTTACAGTACAACTTTCGGTTACACCACTACAACGAAGTGACGGCTAGTCATCTACGGACACGTTGGAATAGTTCGTTTGAAAATGATTTTGTTGGTTTGTACTACATTCATAAATTAATATTACGTTTATAAGCTTACTTTTCAATAATGCAAGCAACAATAGCTATATTAAAAATCCTAAAATTCAATATTCAATTAAGAATATATCTTTCTGACGTGTTTCTTTTGAATGAAAAACACTTTCATTCGGTCAGTTCGCCACGCGGTTTGGGGCCCGTTTTGGGAGGTGGTTGAAATGTAATACAAAACTCTGTATAAATTCAAACGGCGCACCTCAAGTCAAACCGCTATGCAAGGTTTTTTCCAAGATATTAGGCCTCATTCTGTAAAATTACCCTTGGCTCGGGTAGAGCCGCTGGGCTAACCACGCGGTTCAAGATAATAGAGCACTGTTCGATTTTTTTTTTAGCCGAACGGTCCTAACTGCGCCATTGGAAATACTACATCGTCATCATAAATGAACTGTTTCGATTTGCGCGGTTTTACCAACCGCTAGCCCCTAGCGGTTTGCAGTTGGTGAAACCGCGCCAAACCGCGCACTATGGAAACAAAGTCGCCGAACTTTTAAGCATACTTTTTGTATAGCATTTCAAAAGCCTGGTTTGTTTGCATTAAAATCAAAACAAAGGAATCTGTAATTAAAATGTGTAACGTGAAAAAGCTTTTACATAAAAGAGCAAAATACATGGGGGAGAGTAAATATATAATTCTAAATAACTTTTCTTGAATGGAGCACATTTGAAAAAAAAGATAATCCAAGCATATTCGATATTACCGTGTATAAAGAATTTATATCAGTCATATATTTCTAACTTCGATCACCCGTATGTAGCCCAGGTAAAGCATGCACATCGGGGAACATTGTAATGTTGGTACAGTTTATCGTGTCTTCCTGCTTTAGCATTACACATTGGCTTTTCATATTGCTCTAGGTTTTAATGTTTATTTGTATAATAAAAAAATGAATTTTTTATTTATTTTTTTCTCTCCTTTATTTTTTCTGGGTTATATATTTATCTAAATATACATTTAGTTACTTGTGTGTGTGTGGTTGTTTTCTTTTATTTGTTGATTTTGTTTTTTATTGATTTTGCAGGGAATTTTTTTTTTTTTTTTCATATTATTTTTTTAAGTTGTATATAACGTATGAATCCCTTCTCAGATTACTTTATCTCATTTCTATATGACGTGCTATTTTACTTCTCTGTGTTTTTCTTGTTTTCTCTTCAGTATGAGGTTATACTGTATCAATTTTACTATTTTGATGGTTGTGGTCATCAGTTATGCAAATCAGTTTCGGTGTGTCTTTTTAACAAGGTGTTCTTCATTAAGATTCACGGCCAGCCCGATTGTAACAATTACATGTACACTTTGCTTTGACGATGCCGGTTGATGTTATTCAATACAGGCTGGTGGTGGGTGTTTTTGAATCTATTCTACATGCTAATCATTTCGGGAAGATGATACACATTTCTCTATATTTTGGGTTACTTTGCTTATCTAATTTCAGATTATCATTCTTAGTTTTACTTTTTCTCTTCGGCTGCGGTGATATCCATCCGAATCCAGGACCTTTGCATAGTCCAGATTTAAAGATTATATATCTAAACGTACGCAGTCTTAAAGACAAAGTAGATTTTATCAGTGCTGAATTAGATAGTTATGATGTTGAATGTTGAACAGAAACCTGCTTGCACCATGATATTCTAGCCACTGATATTACACTGATACCATTTTCAAATCGTAGCCTGTATTAAGGAAATTATTTCCTTAGCCTGAGCTGGAGGCGCGCGTGGATATGTTGACAGTTTTTACGTAGTAAGTGTTAAAACCGAATGTTTGCGAGGATTAATAAGATTTCTGAATTCTGATACAACAGTAACCGTACATGTATTTGTTACATTAAGTCATTTCATTCAAATTTGTTTGGTATGATTATGTCTTATAATTATTTTAGGATGGAAGGTACAGTTACCAAATAAAATATGCTGAAATATCAATTCATTATGACCATATTTCATAATACATTTTTTAAAGTAACCCTCCTTACATTAAAGATAACTTTTTAAAGAATATAGTACTGAAAGACATTGCAACAAACCGAATAATCAGGGGGGAGACTTTATACTGAGGGGGGCGCGAAACATATCCGCCCGGGGGAGATTTTATTTCAGAACAGATTCTCCCTGGGGAGAATCTGTACCGGTATAAAATCTCCGGGGGGAGAATTTGTACGGGGGAGAGTTTATACCGGGACACCGGCATTGACGGGAAGAAAACTAACCACTCACTGAGGGCTACGGCGGCAACTAGGCTGTATCAAGCCGATGTAGAAGAACAAGTTTGCGAAATCACAGGTAAGTTTGTCATTTCTGTTTAGTTTCAGTCAAAGACATTCATAGCTTCATACTAGTAAAGATAATTATGCTATTTATTAAAATACAATGCAATTATCCAATACTGTATGTTGTCCTTTTTATACTTTCAGGTCATAGAAGTGCAGCCGTTAGGACCTACAAACGTTCTTCTGATGAAAAAAAATGTTATCTTTCAGATATAATTGCAAGCAAGCAGAAAAGGGCCGCCACGGATTCCAAGGTGAAGACGCCAACCTCCACTGTTTCTGCGCCACCGGAGGAAGGGGGTCCTGCAAAGAACATAATTGCAAGCAAGCCAAAAAGGACCGTCACCGATTCCGAGGTGAAGACCCTGACCAACACCGTTTATGCGCTGCCGCAGGAAGGGGGGCCTGCAAAGAATATCAAAGCGAAGAAAATCTAGTATTGCAGTTTGTTTTTTTTAAAGATAAAGGGTATGGAAGTCCTGGGGACTTACTGTGGAAGACCCAGGGACTTGATCTGAAATATGTAACTTTTTATAACAATGAAAATCAAGTCCCCGGGTCTTCCACAGTAAGTCCCGGGTTTTCTACGCTAGTAAAACCTCATGTGGGTCTTTCTCAAGTTTGAAGAAACCTAACGATCAATACAAATAAACACTCTTAGGTTTATAAGCTTTTTTACCACATACTTCTTAACACCCTTTGCTTTTCTTATCTCCCCATTATTGGACTTCTTTATAGAATACATCTTAGGTCTTAATCCGACATACTCTGCTCCCAGCACATTCATCCTTTGTCTTACCTAATACCTTTTATTTACTACGCTGTGCAGTGGATTATCTTTTGGGTAATCGCTCGTATCGTACATATTTTTTCTGCCATATCTTTATACACATCCTCGGTTTGTATTTCCATCAACAAAGAATCTGTGTCGGTATATAACACCTTGCATCTATCACCGTATTGCTTCTTAAGTTCGTTGTAATAAGTCATACATTAAGTGTTTTGACAAGTCAAGTATACTCATACTAACGTACACCGGTCTGTTGAATTTTATATTACACTTCTGCATATGCAACGCAGCTAAGTCGTTATCAAATATCTTACTTCTGTTAAAAGCCGGACTGGCTATAAGTCTTTCGTCCTCATAAGATCTGACTAATTTAACATCAACACGCTTCCTCAGATTCTCCATAGTTTAACCTAATACTGAGTTATTCATGAGCTTATATAGGTTCTTTTCAAAATTGCTGGTAGCTATCTTTCTTAAATCTGTGTTCAACCTTATATAGGGCTCCATCCAAGGGCTTTGATCAAACTTTAGAGCTCTATGTTTTTTCTTTAGTTTCATACCTAACGATAGATATAACTGGAGATTTCTGTGGTGAACTATATATTTTGTCTTATCCATCAAATTTGGTACGAGTTTTTGTACGTTAGCTAACCGAGTATTACCCATCAAGGAGTGTTGATATTCCGACATCCAATCTTTATTAACCATTAATCTTTCAGGAGCTAGGGGATAACTGTTATGATCTTTATGTAAGGAATTTGGATATTCCAAGTCAACTTCTCGTATGTACCCTTAATCAGAATCCGAGGGGATATCATTCACTTCGATATCATTCACATCGACCCACTCAAAACCACCTGTGGGTAAAGGTTGACTCATAGCCCATCCGTACAAATTGTTGGCGTCGAGATATAACATGTGCGTTTGGGTTTACTCGGATCATATCCTTCCACTAATTTATTATAAGCCTTAGAATACCTTTTCGCTACCATTGATATACCACCTCTTAATCCTTTCTCAATAAACAAGTGCATATCGTAATCTGTGAGTAATTTTAGTTCTACACCAGTCTTCTTCAACAATGCATCCCACGATAGTCCGGGACTGGAATAGTATATTGTTTTAAACATGTCTTTCTAAATATCTCGAATATATCGGCGAGTAACAGTACATCGGTTGTTAAGTACAGATCGTGATAATCGCCTAAATTCCTACAACCTAATTTATCCCAGATTCTGTTAAGTTACTACAGAATGATTCAAGGGATAGTAATTGAGTTTCGTTGAATCTAGACCAATCATCCATATATTCATAAGGATATACACCTTTTCTCAGCAACAAATGACGACACCGATCTGTACATTGATTTGTTATTGCAAAGTCATCGGGATTGTTCGCATTAGCTAAATTGTCCAGGGAAGATACCAGAAACTGTACTGAGTCTATGAATCTAAGCCCATTACTTTGCTTTATTCTGGCTTTCCCATCCTTGTCCGTATAATGTATAGCTTTAGTCAACGAGAATGATATATATTTTTCCATATTGTCAGGAATACACGTTAAACCACCGTCGGTCTTTGAGATAGCTTGCATAATGAGATGAGAATCATATCCTCTAAGGTTATGAAACACAACGGGGATGGGTATTGTTTGAGAATTCATTTTTAGTTTCAAGTTACACTCGTTATGCGCGGCTCCCTGATAATTACCCGTGCCGTGGCAATGATCTCTTATGGAATCCCCATTCAGTGGTTTATTACAAACATGACAACTAGTCGATTTCTTATAGGCCCTCCAATCATCCCTCGTCATACAAATAGGTTTCTTATGCGATAAATTTTCCCTGATTATTCTCTCTTTGTTTTGAAGATATTCTAGGAATTTTCCTGCTGCATCGGGACCTCTGTAAATCACGGGCAGGTTTGTTTTCCCATCATACCTTACAACTATATATCCAAACCCGCAAGGAATATGTTCTTGAGTTTTTTTCGTATAACTATCTTGATTATCTTGATTATTTTCTATAGGTTTGATAAGCGCTTCGAAGTCGGCGTAACTTACGTACGGTACTGGCATTTTGTTACAATAATGTTCAAATTTTAATATATTTTCCACCTCTTTAGGCATATCGATCCTGATATGTTCCGGAGCGGAGCTTATCCTGTGTACAACAATTCCTTTAGAAGAATGTCCGAAAACATTTATAGCTAAATTATTTTGCTTTTCCACCTGATCAATTTGTGAGATTGGTGTAGGTTCGCCTATACCTTCAAAGTTGAGTCCAACTAGAAGGCCTATCCGGATGTTTGTCTACGGGGAACAATCCAGCTCTTATCATCATTCTTAAACAGCCATCGCCTTTATTTTTTACATTAATTATGGCTTTTTTCTTTTTATAATATGGGGGTAAATCTATATAAGATCCACCTTTGAAAGGCATATAATTTGCTATATCTAAATATAAACTATTGATTTTATCCTCACCCCAAACTGAACCTCTATTACTCCCGCGTTCTAAAGATTCCTGTAGCCTCTGAATTGTTGTATCTAATGATGTGCTCAATGACATTTTAACCATCAGCTGGTATTTTATACTCATTATTATCAACAACAGTGGGTTTATCAACTGATTTATTATTATCTAGTAAAGTGATCAATTCAGCTTTTCTCATTCGAGAATAACCTCTCAGCCCACTGTTTTTTGCTTGAGCTTTGAATTCTCTAACAGTCTGGGGTTTGTTGTATTCCAAACCGAGTAAATCGATCAATTCAGCATTTCTCAATCGAGAATATCCATGTAGACCACGTTGTTTTGCCAAAGCCTTCAACTCTCTGACAAAAACCATTGTGATTTAATGGTATATACAAAAAGATTCAAATGTCTCAATGGTTGTTTTTCATATCTAAATATGTATTCTCCCCAACCTATTCCTCTCATTGATGTAATCTCTCTTCCTAGCATAAATAATCTGCTTCCTGACCTTATCAGCACCGTGACTCTTACATAAACAGTAACTACCTTTGACCCCAATCCCACATACAGAACAAACGTAATTTTTAAAACCCTGTCTGATGTAATAAGAGTGGGTACCAGAGTAAATATCCACAGATGGCTTCTGACATTGAATCGATTTCCCCATGAGTGTATATTTGCACAGATTCATGGTTATACACATATCATATAATTTGTCTAAAAGGTAAATCACATATCCACTGGTGAGTCATAGCTGTCATCGCTATTTATAGATTAGTTGATATGTAATAGCTCATATGTGGCACTCGTGAAGAGCAACCTCCTTGTGGTGAGTGCTGGGTAACGCTAATAGCTCTTCCCCCGTGTGGAACCGGGGCAGAATAATTCCACAGCACCCCATTGCTGGTTATACAAGGCGACCAAAGTGGGCAGCCCATTTGCCGTGTGTTGCATCCCTGTGTCGGGGAGGACGGGAATCTGGTAGTTGAGGGCACTGGTTACTGGAACTGTGTTTCTTTGCCCAACACACTACTTCGACCCTCACTTCGCCTAGACGGGTGGTAAGATGGGCCCGGTCTTATCAATCGGCTGGTCATGCCAGGCCCTGTGCGTAATATTGTATATGCACACCTGTGTTGTATTTTACTGTATATTTTGGTCTTGGCCGTGCATAACTTGTGTGTGAATACTCAATTTTTGATTGAATAAATCGCCTAGAGTCTTACGCCAGAAGTTTGACCTCTGTATTCTGTATATCTCCAGTTTCTTGTCATGGACTGAACCTGCCTGGCACTACATCTGGTAGATAAATATAGCTATTCAAGTCACATTTGCTGGAGTATAACATCCCTGTATCCCTGGTGTTTGCATCCTGGATATCCTGTGCAATATAACACTGTCCTTGTTGACACTCGATGGCGGGTGGGGAACAGGGGTGCTGAATTATATTATTTTCATCATGGCTCAACAATCTGGTTCTTCTCAAAATGAAAAAAAGAGACGTCTAGAGGAAATTGAAATTACAACTGGATATATTTCTCAAAATATTGATTCCTGGGCTCGATTCCTGGTTATTGAGGCTGCTGACAAACTACCCATCAAATTGAATCCTTTTGCCATATCTAAGGCTGTGTCTGGGATTTGCGGTGAGGTGAAGAACGTCACCCATCTCCGTAGTGGTTCGCTTCTGGTGGAGTGTGCACGGAGACAGCAATCTCTCAATCTTTTATCTATCTCTACCTTTGCCAATATTGAGGTTGCTGTGTCTGTGCACAGAACATTAAATTCTTGTCGAGGCATTGTTTGTGACAGGGCTCGTTGTCTGTCCGACATGTCTGAAGAAGAAATCGTTACTGAGTTGGGAGACCAGGCCGTTACTGAAGTTAAACGTTTCACAATGAAGAAACAGGTGTCATCACAAACAGTAATACTTATCTCATAACGTTTGCCGGTACATCCCTTCCACAGTCAATTAAAGCAGGTTATTTCCACATCAAAGTGGATGTGTATATCCTCAATCCGCTCTGCTGCTACAAGTGCCAATATTTCGGTCACGGTTCCAAATCCTGTCGTAACTCTGTGGTATGTCATCGCTGTGGTGACAGCCATGAGAGCTCTGACTGTGATCATGATTTGAAGTGTGCAAAATGTTCTGGCCCACATGTTGCTTCGTCAAAATCTTGCCCTGTGTGGCAAATGGAATCTAAAATAATGAAACTCAAATGTGAAAGAAACATATCCTATCTGAATGCCAAAAAACTATTTAAAGATCAGACCACGACTCCATCTACCATTTCCTACTCTGCTGCAGTCTCCCGCTCTGTAGCAACATCCTTTGTTTCGTGCCAGACTGACTTGACATGGGTCAAGTCAGAAAAACCTGTTGCTACTATTCAACTCACTGAACATATTCCTGCCACTCACTCTAGTTCAGGATCTCAAACTGAGATTCAGCCTGAGAAACATTATCAAACGTCTATGAAAGAACCTGTTAATCAGTCAAAAAAAGGGAAAAAGAAATTGAATAGAAAACAAGCACCGATCGTCCCTTCACCTTCAGAGGTTCCTTTACAGAACTCATTTGGGCCTCTGGATATGGAGGTTACTCTGTCCTCACCGGACAGGCGGAGGAGTAGTTCCTCCTCACATTCACGCGAGCGATCTCCAATTGAGCCACCATGACTCAATTGTCCAACATAATACAGTGGAATTGCAGAGGACTTAGGCATAATTTTAATGAGATACAATTATTAATACAGGATTTCAACCGTCAGCATTGTGTCTTCAGGAAACATACCTGAAAACTACAGATCAGTTCACCTTACGACAGTACAATGACCATCATTCATTTTCTCCTCCAGGAGATAAAGCAACGGGAGGCTCTATTATCTTGGTGCGACAGGGGATAATACATAGTCCTGTCCCTCTTAATACCAATCTTCAAACTGTTGCTGTTCGTCTGACTCTGCACATTGCTTTTACGCTGTGCTCTTTGTATATCCCTCCTTCTTCTGATCTTCGACAGTCTGATCTTCAAAGTCTGTATGACCAGCTCCCAAAGCCCTGCATCATCATGGGTGATCTGAACGTACACAACCCGCTTTGGGGAAGTGCAAATACAAGTTCTAAAGGAAAAATCATTGAGGAATTTATTTCTGACAACAACCTGTGTATTTTTAATGATGATTCTGCCACATATTTTAACATCCAGCCACTGGAACTTATTCTGCCCTTGATCTGTCACTCACAGACTCTAACTTGTATAATGAATTTGCATGGTCAGTCCATGATGACCTCTGCGGGAGTGATCATTTTCCCACAATACTTAAAACTGTTAATCCTACTGATGAGCCACCATCATGCAGATGGAACTTTACCAAGGCTAATTGGTCCTTATATGAGGTACTGTGTACTGACACAATAAAACATCACATTTTCCAGAATATTCCAGATCTGATACAGTTGTTTTCGGATTTACTGAATGACATTGCTGACCAAACCATTCCTAAGTCCTCTGCGAATCCCCATATTTGTAAACCATGGTGTGCAATCAGGCCAGAAAGTGTAGGAAGAAAGCAGAAAAATATTTTCACCCACATCCTACAGTCCATAATTTGGATAAGGTTAAAATTACAAATGCCAAGGCACGACGTGCTTTTAAACAAAATAAGCGACAATCTTGGAGGAACTATGTCTCTAAAATAAATTCCCGTACACCCATGTCCAAGGTGTGGAACATGGTTCAGAAAATAAAAGGCAAATGCTCAAAATCTTCTGTTCATCATCTTAAGGATGGTGATCAGTTATTAACTAATAAAAATGAAATTGCAAATAAGCTTGGAGAAACGTTAGCAAAACATTCTTCAACATCAAATTATGTCCCGGAGTTTCAAAAAATTAAGAAACAACAGGAAAAGATAAAAGTAAATTTCACTTCTGATAATGGTGAAGACTATAATGAAGTCTTCTCATTACATGAGCTACATACCGCCCTTGGGCAAGCTCATGATACTGCTGCAGGGGATGATAATATCCACTACCAGCTTTTAAAACATTTACCTGAATCATGTCTGGAGACACTTTTAGATATTTTTGATCAAATATGGACCTCAGGGGATTTTCCTCCTTCATGGCATAATGCCATTGTAGTCCCAATACCAAAGCCTGGCCGGGATCATACAGATCCCTGTAACTATCGACCTATATCCTTAACAAGTTGCGTATGTAAAACCATGGAACGAATGGTGAATAATAGATTAATTTGGTATCTGGAAACCAATAATCTAATTACCAATATCCAATGTGGTTTCCGCAAAATTGAAGTACTATCGACCATTTAGTACGATTAGAATCCTTTATGAAAAATGCTATTGTAAATAAACAACACATAGTATCAATTTTCTTTGATCTTGAGAAAGCATATGATACTACTTGGAAACATGGCATTTTAAAGGATTTACATGATTTTGGTTTGAGAGGTCGTTTACCTCATTTTATATCCCAATTTTTAACAGACAGACAATTTCAAGTCCGAGTGGGTACCACCCTGTCTGACCATTATAATCAGGATCAGGGTGTCCCACAAGGCAGTATTTTGTCTGTTACCTTGTTTAGTATTGAAATAAATAGTCTGTCCAAGGTTTTAAGTGATTCAGTGGATGGTTCACTGTTTGTGGATGATTTTAATGTATCTTGTTGTGGTAAAAATATGCATACCATAGAGAGGCAGTTACAAATCTGTCTCAATAAAATTGATAAGTGGTCTCTCGAGAACGGGTTCAAATTTTCTAAATCCAAAACCAACTGTATACACTTCTGCAGAAAATATAAGCTGCATAAGGACCCTGAAATATTTTTGAATGGCATCCCTATCAAAGTTGTAAAAGAGGCCAAATTCTTGGGACTCATCTTTGATAGCCATTTAACTTTCTTACCACACATTAAATGCCTGAAAGCACTCGATTTGTTGAAAGTTGTATCAAATTCAAAGTAGGGAGGGGATCAGACAACCCTCCTCCACTTATACAGGTCACTGATCCGTTCAAAACTTGATTGTGGCTCCATTGTCTATGGTGGAGCCTGTAAAAGTAATTTAAAAAAACTTGATACTATCCATCACCAAGGACTGAGGCTTTGCCCTGGAGCCTTTCGCACTTCTCCTATTCCAAGTCTGTCTGTTGAAACGGATGAGCCTTCTCTTAAACAACGCCGTTTGAAACTATCTTTACAATACATCACTAAATTATATTCTAATCAGTCAAAT
The DNA here is from genome assembly GCF_022045235.1 of Haliotis cracherodii. Taxonomy (NCBI): domain Eukaryota; kingdom Metazoa; phylum Mollusca; class Gastropoda; order Lepetellida; family Haliotidae; genus Haliotis; species Haliotis cracherodii. The sequence continues at coordinate 49,932,618 of NW_027266297.1, read as the reverse complement.
CCAGCTTTTAATTGCGTATTTAATCCTCTCTACGAAGATATTTACAATAACAAATCATCTCTTGTTCCACCACTTGGAATAAGAATAAAATCAGTCGTTTCTGCTGCGAACATTAACTTTCAAGATATAGCTCCCACACAACTTTTTTCATCACCTCCCTGGCAAATGGTAAGACCAACTATAGATCTCACATTAACTAGTCTTAAGAAATCTGATACAAACCCACTAATTTATCAACAAGAATACAATCAATTATGAAACAATTATGACACTTATAAATCTATATTTACAGATGGATCCAAGGATGGTGGCGCAGTTGCTAGTGCCACTGTCATTGGATCCAGAACAGTATCTTCAAGATTACCCGATAATAGTTCCATACTCACAGCAGAAGCACACGCCATTTTAACGGCACTAAATTATATTAAGAACAAATCCAAATATAAAGAATTCATTATTTTTTCAGACTCACTTTCGTGCCTTCAGGCTATTAAAAATATGTCATGTAAATTGAAATTCTTGAGTTATTTAATGATCTTGCGACTGGCCAATATGACATGGTCTTTTGTTGGTTACCAAGCCATGTTGGGATTGTTGGTAACACACTGGCTGATGCTGCCACAAAAGCAGCACTCAACAAATCTATGACACCACTTCTTTACCATACAGTGATTATAAACCTATAATTAGATCTTACATCCGTGATCTGATTCAAAAGAAGTGGGACACCCAAGTAGGTATCAATAAATTACATGAAATAAAACCAAATACTGGTTACACCTGCTTGGGCTGTCAGTCCAGATTTGAAGAGGTTGTATTAAGATGATGTTGTATTGGTCACTCACGTTATACTCATGAATATTTACTTAAAGGTGAGGATCCTCCGTTCTGTATCCCTTGTGACGACAGAATCACGGTCAAGCATGTCCTGCTTGACTGTATTGATTTTTCCATCACTAGGGATCAATTTTTCAAAGTATCATGTATCAAGGATCTTTTTTATCAGGTAAGTAGTCATTTAATTATTGGTTTTTTAAAGGAAATCGAATTACTACATAAATTTTAATTGATATATTTTGTAAGTAAATAAATAACTTTTACAATTGGTAGAATTATTCAATAACTGAGATTGTTAGCGGCTATATCCTTCATGGGGGTTAAAGTAGTGTAAAATTATTGTCCCCCTGTGAGGGTATGTAAGACCACGTCTTTCAAAGTATGTTTATTTCTGCTCGTTTTTAGACGTAGTATATATGTTCATTTATTCTGGCTAGATTTGTCATTAATCCCCAACAGCGGAAGGGATGATGTAAATCCGGCTGGGGTCCATGCAGGTAGCAAAAGTACTGTAAGTCCCCATGGACCCTAGCATGGTGATCCATAGCCCTTTTTTATATTGTACCGTTATATATATTGCTATTTTTAATAGTTGTATGCTAGTTTTAAATATTAATCTGTGATATTCTAGTAATTTTACTGTCCATCGAAGACAGGTTTTAATTTAGTTAAAACATATGTCTTAATAAATGAAATTTCTCATCACGATATGGCTGAAATATTGCCGATGTGACGTAAAGCTTTAACTCACTCACTCACTCACAGCTTATGTGTAGCTAAAAATAGACAGCAGTCAGGGTTATTCATAGATTAGCAGTCAGGGTTATTTATAGATTAGCAGTCATGGTTATTTATAGATTAGCAGTCAGGGCTATTTATAGATTAGCAGTCAGGGTGACATAGCTGACATAGTGTGTTTACAGGTCATAGTATAAATGCTATCTCTCTGTTTTTTTGTTCCTTTGATGGTGTATAAAACTGACTTATTGTTGGTCTCGGTATTGGGTCAAGTTTCTTTCCATAAACAAGGAAGTATTCGTGCATGGCAGATTCAACATCCTTAAACGTTTGAATTGAATGTCCTTGCTTACGTAGTTCTTCATTAATAAAATTTATTCTTAATATCCTATTTCTGGTCCATTGTGACTGGGCTGCTTCAAGTTGTTCTAATGCTTTATTATGTCGTTTACGCTCCTCTTCAACTTCTTTAGCGTTTTATTCCCTCAGAGTAGAAAATAAATAATTACTACCCGAAAAAGCTAGAGCATTATTAATAGCTCTACCGACCATCATCGCAATTGTTGCCATATTCAAATGTTCAATAAAATAAAATATTCAAATGTTTAATTACTTCATTATGTTTTCCGGGATAAGCCCTTGTTTGATGAGCATATCCTTTGTTGCCATTGCTAATCCAATATCCAGAATCATCATACCGATATCATAACCATTAAAATCTAGCTTGGGTGGTGTTGCTTTAGTAATCATTTTAGCTATACGGGCATAGCCAATGGCCAAGCTGCTGAATTATACGTTGCGTTTACCAACATTTTACTGTCTGTAACTGGAGTAGTCTCGCCTTTTATAACATTATATGGGGGGCTAACCTCTAATCGAACTTGTTCATTTGCCTTATTGTGAGAGAGGGTACTAAGCTTGTGAAATCAACTCCTCCTAAAGATTCCAGAGAATATCCCTGACACTCTACACACAAGATGTCAACATGTTGATAATACGCATATCGCAGTCCCGTTTCGTTTCGACTAATTTTGACAGAGTTAGTGCCCCTGTTTTACGAAGCTTCATTTGCCTTATTGTGAGAGAGGGTACTAAGCTTGTGAAATCAACTCCTCCTACAGTTTCCAGAGAATATCCTTGACACCCTACACACAAGATGTCGACATGTTGATGATATGCATATCGCAGTCCTGTTTTGTTTCGTCTAATTTTGACAGAGTTACTGCCCCTGTTTTACGGAGCTTTATTTGGCTTATTGTGAGAGAGGGTACTAAGCTTGTGAAATCAACTCCTCCTACAGTTAAAATGTGCACGTTAAATATATCCATATCACAGTCAGGTTTCATTTCTTTTCATGTTGAGAGAGTTACTGCCCTTTATTTTATGAAGCTCGATTTGCACAACTGTGAGAGAGGGTACTGTTTTTGTGATGTCAACTCCTACATTTTTCAGGGAATATCCCTGACACATGCCACTCTACACACAACATGTGTTATTGATACACAAATCGCAGTTGTTATAAATTTGATTTATTTTAACAGAGTTACTACCCTGGTTTATGATCCTCATTTTTGTCAACTGAAAGATTCTGTGAAATCCAGATAATTTTTCGAAACAATACATTGGATGCATGTATTGTATGTTGTTAATAAACATATGACAATGATGTTCCATTGCTATCAGTTTCAAAAGAGTTATATTGCATCTGATTGTTTACGTTCCATAAAACATTGTGCCTGTTATTGAATCTTACCTCCTCTGTGTATAATGGAGGTAATGATTTTAGTATGTTTGATGCTGTAATGTGTTGGTGTAACAATGGTGTTCATGGTGACCTACTTCCAAGCAGTGAACACCGGTAACATGGGAGATCGTCGAGGTAATCAGGTAACTATTAAACTTTATTTGTAATTTCGGTGTGTGCTTCCTTCCCTCTGATTCACTCCTTTTGTCTCATATCACTGAACACCTTCCTTGTTGTTGAGCTAGATGGTGGTGGATAGTTACTAACTTCAAATGCTTCACTTGATGCTTTTGTCATCACTCCTCATGCATGCATCTCCCATGGCTGAATGGTCACCATAAGTCCATTAATTTCAAATTCATACTTTCAAATTTTAGAATCAATAAAAGTGCGAGAACAGCTCTGCTGAAAGCACTTCTTAAATCTCTGTTAAAAAAAATATGGATAAAACCAGAATTTATTATATCTTTACACCAGTAAGTTTCCAAGTTAAATATTAGGTCTCAATGAGGATACACAAAACTTAATATTTTAATTTTTCACAGAATAATATTGAAGTTAAAGCAGTTTTGAAAGTATAATCTATGTTGTTTTTTTATAGCATATTTACTTCATTTTGTCATTTTCCATGTAAATTTGGTTAGCCACGTAATTGGAATAAATGGCCTCAGCTCCTCATAACAAGCATGTCAATATACCATTAACATCATCAAGCATTATCATCATGTAGTGTAGTTTCCCAATTGACATGTTTGTTTTGAGAAGTATAAGAGTAATTTATGTACATGTTTATCAGTAGATATTTATATCGCAATAGCTGCTTCCATCCATTGTTCTGTTATTTGCTCAACCTATTTTTCTTTGCACTATCCAAAACGGAGTTTTATTCCTAAACAATGTCAGTATATTCATTAGACTTAATTTCTTCATTCCTTAAGTGACTCATTCTGTTTTATTTGAGTATCTGGAAACCTCAATCTAGCAACAAAATGCTAACACTAAAATCATTTATCATTCTCATTTATCCAACATATTTGTAGGTAAACTATTGTATCTGGTCATAGAAACTTTACTGTAATTTTTTTTTTTTTTATAGTTTTCTTCCTTTATTTTCTTTGGCATCAAAGCAACAGATTTGACTTTGACCTTTACATCATGCTCCCTTCTGGATAGACTAAGATTAAAATATTTATTATAAGGCAATGCTTTTAGACTGCTTTCCTTTGCACTTGATAAGACAAACAGTCATGGAAAATACTCTTACCAAACTGTGTGATGGATCCTGACAGAAAAGACAGCCGTATTTAACAAGTTGAGATGGAAGGAACTCCCCAAAAGAAACCTAGAGAGGACCATGACTTCCTTCTCCAGTCAGAGACAGATGATTCCTCATTGGAGACATTTTCTTTGGACAGTCATATCTCAGCAGCATCTGTGACCAGACAACTAACAAGCAAAACTCCTACGAAACCAGCAGCAACTCTGAATGAATCATGGTCTCCAGATAGGATTCCCTCCTCTAGAAGAGAGCAATCAACTGGGTCACTTACCAACATCAGTCCATTTAAGACCTCTGTATCATCCAGTCCTTCCAAGTTTGTTCCAGACTTCTCAGCATCATTGCATGATGCCTTTGAAAAGTCTGACACATTGATCAGAGCTGCCCTATATGATGTCACTGTTGGCAATAAGACTAATGCAACAGAGACCTTGGAAAAGGTCAGAAGAGTTCTGAAGAGCACAGATAGTCGCTCAAGATATCAGTTTGACAAGATTTCCACTGAACATGCAATGTTTCTCCAAAAAGTGAACTCTTTGGAGAGCCAGAACTTGTACCTTCACAGAGAGAATGTCAAACTTAGGGAACAAAGAAAAAAAAATGGATGACCAACTAACCCAGACCCTTGGAGAAACATTTTCTGACCCCTTTGATGACTCTGACAGGTAATATGTTCAAACACATTTGATTTGAATGTTTTTATTTTAAGTCACTTTTATGTATCCAGGAATCAAAGTCTTTGATTTCAGTTCGGTTCAACATAACTTTGCATGAAACAAAATGTACCTTTAATTAAAGCATTCATGTACGAGCTAACATTGTTAGGGCCATTTTTGTTTGATGTATACTAATTGATATAAAAATTTCAGGTTGACCTGAAAAATGCCCAAGAAGGGAAGAGCCAAGGGATCCCACTTCTGGGCTGAAAAGAGGAAGTTGCTGAGAGTAATAACATTTAACCAGTCGTAAAAATATTCTTTTCAGTTCAATATATCTTCATATTCAGTTGAATGATTATAATAGTCTTTCCTTGATGTTATTGCTTGCGAATCGGCATTCTGTTTGTTTTTAAACAGAGATCATCAACATTGGACAACACACCTTCATCAACATCAAGTAGTTTTCCTTTACTTGACATTACACATGACAAGGTATGTAAAGTATCTTACAAAAAGATTAAAAGAAAAAGAATTTGATGTTAAAATGTTTTGTTAATTTGGTTAAATTTCTCTGAGAACCATCTTCCTCACCTACTGTAACAAATGTTGACATTAATCCCAAAAAAAAATCCAAACCTTTGATCAGCTAAAAATAACACAAAAATTAGATCACTAGATTGAGGAAATATTTTTGGATTTACATCCAAAGTTCTTACCATACAGGATCATTATCACTAGAATTTTACACCTTGCCTAATTCTTCAGATATAAGTCAGTATATTTCCTAATGCTAACATTCAAATGTTTGCAGGTGTTATCCACTTCTTCATCAACATTGCAAGGACAGGCTCAGGGCCAGATACATCCTACTCATCTGGAAATATCTACACAAGGCTATCATCCTTCCCATTTGTCAAACCTAGTTGGAAACATTGGAAAAGAGATTCCTGATGATGTTGTTGAGGCAGCATTAAACTTAATTCGAGCTCATGCAGATCCTGCATTAGCCCACATGATAGGTTATTTGATGCCTGCTCAGCTCCAGTTTCTCCTTCAAAATCCTCAGGATGCTCAACAAGTCATTCCTGTTCCTCGTGGACACATGTCGATTAATATCCATTATATATCCCACCACTGGGTGACATCAGTTTTCAACACAAATACAAGGAGAGTAACTGTCTATGATTCTCTGAGATCACATGCTAATCTGTTGGCTGTTTTTCCACAACTTAGGATTATTTATGGGATACAGTCTTTGCAAGATGTACATTATCATATTGTTACTCAGCAGTCTGCTGATCCCATTTGTGGTGCAATGGCAATTGCATTTGCTTTCACTCGTTTCCTTGGACAGGATCCATGCAATCAAAATTACAATATATCATGTGTAAGACAACATCTGCAACAGTGTTTTCTGCAAGGAATGGTGATTCCTTTTCCAACTACAGCCAAGTGTAATGATGTCTTGATGCTAAACTATTTCAGCTTTCAGCAAAAGCAAAGTTCTAGTTTTAATAACAAAAGTACACCATCAAAAAGTAACACTGAAAAGAAAAAGAATTTGAGACAAAATCCAACTTACTTACTTTTGAGAGGGAAAGAGAAACAAAGTGGCGCAAGCAGAAACGTAAATGTTTAAGTGTTAGAGAAAGAGAAAGAGAAAGGGATACAGCTGCACGACAGAGAAAACGACAAGACCAGACAATCACGAAAAGGAGCTTGCGACTTTGACACTAAAAAAGAAGAGACTCGATGAGACAGTGAAGGAGTGGAAAAAGGAACGTGAGACCGTGACAAGAAAAAAGAAAAGGCAGGATGCGACAGTGAAGGAGCAGGAAAAAGAACGTGAAACTATGGCACGAAAAAAGAAAAGACAAGATGCGACAGTGAAGGAGCAGGAAAAAGAACGTGAAACTATGGCACGAAAAGAGAAAAGACAAGATGCAACAGTGTAGGAGCAGGAAAAAGAACGTGAAACTATGGCACGAAAAAAGAAAAGACAGGGTGCGACAATGAAGGAGCAGGAAAAAGAGCGTGAAACTATGGCATGAAAAGTGAAAAGACAGGATGCGACAGTGAAGGAGCAGGTAAAAGAACGTGAAACTATGGCATGAAAAAAGAAAAGACAAGATGCAACAGTGAAGGAGCACGAAAAAGAACGGGACACTATGGCACGAAAAGAGAAAAGACAGGATGCGACAATGAAGGAGCAGGAAAAAGAACGTGAAACCATGGCATGTAAAGAGAATAGACAGGGTTCGACAGTGAAGGAACAGGAAAAAGAACGTGAAACTATGGCACGAAAAAAGAAAAGACAAGATGCGACAGTGAAGGAGCGGGAAAAAGAATGTGAAACTATGGCACAATAAGAGAAAAGACAGGATGTGACAGTGAAACTTCATGAAAATGAACGAGAAACTTAAAAGCGGCGAGAAAAGAGAGTTGATGAGAACTTGAGAGCAAAGGAAAGAAAACAAGACCAGAAAAGTAAACAAAAAAGAAGGATGAAAGAGAGACCCAGTTCTGTGGAGGACTAGATAGGCGACTTCCATCAGAGAGTTTCACAGGGACCTGTTTATTTGTGCTGCTGCTGTAGCCAGTTGTGGTATAAACACAGTGTCCAGAAAAGTACTTCATTTTCAAAAGATACAAATGAAATGGTCAAAAGATGTTTAGGTCTTCAGGGACTTGACTCTTGGATTTGTAGGACTTGTATTAGATACTTGAAAAAGAATAAGATGCCTCCAAGTGTAACAGAAACTAATACTCGTTTTCCAATAATACCTGATCATTTAAACCTGCATCCATTGGAATGGAGATTAGTGTCACCTAGAATTCCATTTATGCAAATATATGAGGCACCTAAAGGGAAACAATTTCGCTTGAAAGGGAACATTGTTAATGTTCCAGTTGACATCTGCACTACAGTCAGTACACTTCCTCGCCCACAAAATAAAAATGACACTATTCAAGTCAACCTCAAACGGAGAATGAGATATGAAAATCATGTTCTAGCACAAAATATCAGGCTACAGAAGGTCAAAGAAGCTGCTGAGTGGCTTGTCAAGAATGGACAATTATATCAACAAATGGGCATCAAAGTCAATCCTGATTGGACACCTGTTGACATTGATATTCAACATGATAATTTCACTGACAACAAAGATGATGACAAAGATGCTGTGTCCTCGGATGACGAATGGTGTGAAGACACAAACAATGATCATCCATTCTGTGGAAATATGGACACAATGTTAACAGCTCAAGACTTTATTGAGGATACTGAGAGAAATCAAGTCTATAGTCTTGCCCCAGCAGAAGGAAATAAACCTATCAGTATTTTCAAAGATCTCTCATTTCCAAATATTTTTGCAGGACAAGCAAGAGCACAGAATAGAGAAGTGAAACTAAATTACTCTGAATTGTGCAAGTCTGAGATCAGACGAAGTGACAGACGTTGTGCAAAGTCAGTGGACACCATTTTCTTTAAGACCAAAAAGGTCCAGATGAATCATCTTCAAGGGAAAGTACAACTTGCATTGAGAAAATGCAAAACAAAAGGACATTCACTGAAAGCTAAGGACTTGAAGGAAGATGATGGGTTTGAAAAGTTGGTACACTTAGATGAAGGGTATAAAGTCTTAAGAACGCTTCGTGGATCTCCACCCTATTTTGAGAAGACCAAGCGTGACTTATTTGCAATGATAAGACAGCCACTCTCTTCTGTAGTTTCTCAGCTGCTGAAACTAGATGGATTCATCTTTTACAGATCTTAAAGAAATTGTTGGACAATGTTGACATTACAGAAGAGGAAGCAAAGAATCTGAACTGGCATGAAAAATGCAGGTTAATCCAGTCAGACCCTGTTACCTGTGCTCGACACTTTGACTATAATGTTCAGTGTCTTATCAACAACTTCCTGTAAAGTCACTTGGCACCATTAGGAGTCATTCAGGATTTCTTTTATAGAGTTGAGTATCAACAGAGGGGATCGCCTCATATTCATATGTTGCTTTGGATCAAAGACAGCCCAAAATTTGAGTGAGTGAGTGAGTATGGTTTTACGCCGCTTTTAGCAATATTCCAGCAATATCATGGCGGGGGACACCAGAAATGGGCTCCAAAATTTGAAGAAGACAGTGATGAAAAGATAACACACTATATTGACAAGATCATTTCATGCTATAGACCTCTTGATAATGAGGACACTCTAGTCTCACTCCAAATTCATAAGCACTCTAAGAGCTGTCAGAAGAAGAAGTTAGTATGTCGATTTGGCTTTCCCATTCCTCCAATGCGACAGACGACTATTTTGCGACCTCTTGAAGAAGCTGAGATACATGATGACAGTTCTGTCAAGACATACCAAAAGCAGTTCAAGAAGATTTCACAAGCACTCAACAAGATGAAAGATGGTGAACAGATTTCACATGAGCAGCTTCTAAAACGTCTACATATGTCAGAAGAGGAGTACATCCTAGCAATCAGGTCATCCCTGTCTTCACTAAAAGTTTTCTTGAAGCGAACTCCTTATGAAATCAGTTACAACATCAATTGCTTGAAGGCATGGCATGCTAATCATGATATACAGTTTGTTTTAGATGTATACGGATGTGCAATGTATACTGAGAGGCACAAATAACGCATACTCAAATTTAAGTTTCATACGTCAAATCTAAATTTAATAATTTCATACTCAAATTTAAGTTGAAATATACAAATGACAATCAATACAAATGACTAATGAAAGATTACACTGATGAATTTCATGAACAGTTACTGTGTGACAAAGAATTAATGTCTATGAAAATGACGTCAAAGGCGAGTGGTGTCAATAAAGAGTGTGTCCTCCTTGTGCAGCAATGCATGCTTGAAGCTGGCGAGGCATTGAGAGACACAGTCGACGAATTACAGCCTGAGGATAATGCCTCCAATGATGCAAAGAGCTTGAGTCAGTTGTTGAACCATATGTTGAGGATTTTGTTGACGTCGGACACGGCGGCCAAGTTCATCCCACAAATGTTCTATAGGGTTCAAATCTGGGGACCTTGAAGGCCCGTCCAACACATTAACATTGTTCTGTTGCAAGAAGGCATCTCTTATCCTGGCAGTGTGGGACCTTGCATTGTCATGTTGAAAGACATGGCGACGTAAACCATGTTGAGTCAGTAATGGCAGCGGAACAGGCTGTAGAACGTTGTTGATGTAACGTCTGGCATTAAGGTTCCCCCGAATAACAACAAGATCCGAGCGGAAATTTGCATTGATTGCTACCCAAACCATAACACCTTCACCTCCAAAACGATCACGTTCAATAACACATGGTTGTGTAAATTGTTCATGTTGGCATCTGTATACACGTAAACGTCCATCAGGGTAGCTGACTGTGAAACATGATTCATCAGAAAAAACAACTTGTCTCCAATCTCTACCACCGAGATTACCTCCACCAGCTGCACATCGCTGCCGTGCTAGCCTGTGTGCCTGAGTCAAGATTTGTCCACGGTAGTGTCGTCGACACCTCAAATTCCTGGCAGCAAGACAACGATGCACTGTACGGTCACTGATGTGTCTTCCACAGAGACCAATTGTTGCATTTGCCGTTGACCTGGCAGACGTGAAGCGATTTCTGAGGTGGCTGTTAACGATTTGACAATCTTGTCTCTGTGACGTCACAGACGGTGCACCTGGTCGAGGACGGTCCCTTACGCTGCCTGTGGTTCTCAACCGCTCATTTAATCTCGATATTGTCGTTTGGTGGCAATGGAAATTAGCAGCAACTTGTTCTTGGGTACGACCAGCATTCAACATCCCCATTGCTTCATTACGCTGATCTTGCGTTAACCGTGGCATTGTGTAGGCAAGTGATGGCAAAATGTCATGGTGTGCATTTATAGGGCCTCGCTTTGAGGTTTGCACGTGCATCATGCCTTTCACAAAATGTGCATCGATCGCAGCATTCCCAGTGATGTGTTGCGTTTTGGTGATTGGCTTCGTTTCCAGAAACAGTTTTTGTTTGCAACCCATCTGACATGTTTACAGTAATAACCAACAATTGACAGTGTCAACAAGGTAAAATGTAAACGGAACTCATATGTTCTTAACAAATTATATCTTAAAATTGAGTATGCGTTTCTAATGCCTCTCAGTATATATTGCATCCTATATTTCCAAGTCACAGCGTGGTATCAGTCTTCTCCTCCAGCAAGCATGCAAGGAAGCACAGACAACCAACCAGTCCATCAGACAGCAAGTACGAGTTATCGGCAACAGATTCCTTAATAATGTTGAACTAAGTGCTCAAGAGGCTGTCTACATTCTTCTTCAGGTGCCAATGCAAAAATCCTCAAAAGAAGCGTTGTTTGTGAACACATCCCCACCAGATGAGCATGTTGTCCTCCTGAAAAGCAAAGAACAGCTGCAACAACTAGAGGATGATGATGACAATATTCAGATGTCAAATATCCTTACACGATACTCCAGTAGGCCAAGGAACATGGAAAGTGTTTGTCTTGCTGAATGGGCAGCTTACTATGACAAATCTGGAACATCTACCACTTTAGGAGAGGAAAACGAAGATGATTTGGTCACTGGTGACCTCACAGAAATGAATAGCAAGAAGAAAACACCTAGGAAACGTAAAGTACCAAGGATATTACGTACAGTAAGATTCAACAAGGATGTTGACCCTGAGAATCACTACAGAGAGTTGTTGATGTTGTATTCTCCATGGAGAGATGAACTCACAGACATCAAAGGCAATGCTGCTTCTTTCACTGAGAGATATGACCAGAAAAAGGAAGAAATAGAAACTGTGAGGAAACAGTATGAGCCAGCAGCTGAAGCTGTATATGCAGCTATTCAGGCAGTCAGTGATGAAATGCAGGACGCATGGGATCAGACTGCTCCATTAACCGAACAACAGGAAGCAGATGATGCTGAAGAAATTCCTGTTGAAAGTCAGATGTACTCATCTTTGAATCCTGGCAATGATCCAATCTACAGTCAGCCAGACATTGGACCGTATCTTGGAATACCCACCACTGATGAACAGATTGAAGACATAGTCCACCATGAAATGTCAGACACTGATTACAGAGATCTAATGCGTAGTCTGAACAGAGAACAGGTAGAGTTTGTGTATGAAACACTTCATCATCTGAAAACTAAAGACAGTCCAGTCTACCACTTCTTAACAGGTGGAGCTGGAGTAGGAAAGTCCAGAGTCCTCAAAGCGTTATATCAGTCTCTGCTAAAACACTTCAACCACCAATCTGGCACTGACTTCAACATGATATCCATATTGTTACTTGCTCCCACTGGAAAGGCTGCCCATTGTGCCCATTAGCTAAACCCTAAGTGGGCCCCATCCTTAAATGGGCCCCAGCCAAAGACATGAGGGGAGATAACTCTAAAGAGTAGACTGCTGGCTGAAAGGGTTTCAGTTAAACCTGACAGACTTGATTTGTAGAAAAATGAATAGTAGTCAGTTAAGAAACATTATTGTTTCATGTTAGTTGTTAACAGTTCAGTAGATTTAAATCTACATTGTGTTTGATTTCAGTAAAAGACACTGAGGATCAAATGTATGTTTACTCCAAAAATGGAAAGGACATTATTATTTGTGATGTATAGTTTAACATCAACAGTTATTCTTTTATTACTAGTTTTTAATGTAAGAGAACTCTCAACTTGCTTTTGTGCTTAACAAAGGGAGATGTGGTATTAGCTAAACCCTAAGTGGGCCCCATCCTTAAATGGGCCCCAGCCAAAGACATGAGGGGAGATAACTCTCACGAGTATGCTGCTGGCTGGAAGCACATGGCTTCAGCCACACTCCTGTACACAGCTACACTTAAGTGAATAAACACACTTGACAAACGAAGACATCTTTGTCATATCGCCACACCCATAACATTCATGGCAATACAGCTCATAGTGCATTAAAGGTTCCTATCAACCAAACACATCAACATAAATCACTTGACAATGACAGACTTAACGCTCTACGAACACAACTGAGAGCTCTCAAAGTGGTCTTCATTGATGAAATTTCAATGGTTGGCAGTTTTCTGTTCAGTTACATCAACTTCCGTCTTCAGGAAGTAACAGGAAGCCCACTGTTGTTTGGTGGAATCAGCAAAGTGTGTGTTGGAGACCTGTTCCAGTTAAAGCCTGTTTGTAAATCCTACATCTTCCTCAACCTGTCAAGAGACTATGGTCCATTGGCTGTAAACCTTTGGAGAGATCTCTTTAAGATCTTCGAACTTAAGCAAATAATGCGTCAGAAAGATAGTTTGGTTCTTGCAGAAATCTTAAATCGTCTGAGGGAAGGCAACCAGACAAAAGAAGACATTGCAAAGTTGAAGGAGAGATATCAGGTATCTCCACCACCCTCTACTACTCACTTGTACATCAGCAATGCCAAAGTAAACAGCTACAATGCAACTGCATTCCTAGAAGCAACTGGTTCAAAGTATACAAAGCCCATGACACAGTGTTAGGCAGTTGCAGCAAGAAACTAAAGACTATCCTTATAAGTATGGTACCTGATGACCCGAAAAAGACCATGCAGTTATACAGTGAATTACAACTGGCTCTTGAATTGAGGTATGACATTTCCATCAATACTGATGTTGCCGATGGCATTACAAATGGAGCTCTTTGTACCCTTAAAAGAGTTGACCTTTTCACAGAGGGTGAGTGAGTGAGTATGGTTTTACACCGCTTTTAGCAATATTCCAGCAATATCACGGCGGGGAACACCAGAAATGGGCTTCACACATTGTACCCATGTCAGGAATCGAACCTGGGTCTTCGGCATGACGAGCGAACGCTTTAACCACTAGGCTATCCGACCGCCCCTTTTCACAGAGGGAGGCAAGTCAGGCATTATATGGGTTCTTTTTGATGATCCCAATATAGGACTGAAAAGCAGAAGTGCTCATAAACACCTGTACAAGGGACCCATTGAAAGAAGCTGGACCCCTATCAAGCAAGTTTCCAGCAATTTCAAAGATGAGTCAATCATTCACAATATATTGCTTGAATGCACGTTCACTCCATAAGCACTATGAAGATGTTTGCAAGGATTACAATGTCAAAGAAGCTAGCATGAACATCTTTCTTGAATCTCGCCTAAGTGATAGAGATTCAAATGAACAGTACCAAATTGAAGGTTTCACCTTGTCCAGGAATGACTCACACCAGACTTCTGGTTCTTACAGACCTCCACATGGTACTGCTGTCTACATCAGAAACTCTGTGAAACAGAAATCAGACAGTCCTAAGTTTATGAATGTAGATGGCATAGAACTATCAGTCTTTCATCTTGCAAGCCCTGTCCCAAACCTCATGATCTGTACAGTCTACAAACCTCCATAGACACCAGTCTCTTCTTGGTGCTCTGCAACAAGTTCATAACATATCAACAACACAATGCTTATGTTTTGGAGATTTCAACATTGACATTAGTGACAACACACAGAATTCTGTTGCTAAACTTTAGACCAGCATATGTCACAGTACGGTTTTCAACAGCTCATAAAAGGCCCTACAACTGATTATGGATGTACAATAGACCATGTCTATAAAAGAGGAACACTTCAGGTTGAGGCAGGAACTCTGGAATGTTTCTTCTCAGATCACAAGCCCTTGGTTGTCAGAGTAGTGTAGAGCAACTTTACCTCAGGTATCAACCATTATAAAACAATGTCATTTAGTCTCTGTTGTGAAAATGTCACAATATCTAACTATAGTTAGTTTCTTTGTACATGTATAAGGCTTTTGTGGAGGGTGAGCTACATCCTTATGGCATTAGCATTCAGACTGGATTACTCCCAACAAAATGTTCTGCACAATTTGTTTCAAATGCAGTGCCATCTACTGTTGTTATTTCATGAAATACAAAGAAAATATAAACTCGCTAAAATAATACATGCGGGGGATGTTGTGCTCTCAGAGCACTCTTGTTTAATTTCTTCATCTGTCATGTTATCAATTTTTTCGATGGTATAATTTTCCCCAAAATATTGGCAACATTTTCCACCGGCTACCAAAGCCGCGAGTCTTTCTCTATGTTTATCTAAAGATTTATCTGCATGTTGATCTGGTTCTTTGAGCATTTGTTCGATGAGTTCATCGCATTCCATAAGGTTATACCTAAGGAGATATTCAAGTCTAACATAATAAAATATGGCATATCCAATACAGCCTGTAATAATAAACTGTTGCGAAAGAATGAGGATTTCAAGCCACATTATGTCATAATAACCACTAATGTTCAATTTATCGTATTTTTGCTATATTTTTGCTATTATTGCTTAGCAGTTGCTATATTTTTGCTTGGCGGTTGCTATAATATTGCTCAGCAGTTGCTACATTTGCCATATTTTTGCCATATTTTTGCTATTTTTGCTATAAATTTGCTATAAATTTGCTATATTTTTTGCTTAGCAGTTGCTATTTTTGCTATATTTTTGCTTAGCAGTTTCTATATTTGCTATATTTTTGCTTAGCAGTTGCTATATTTGCTACATTTTTGCTGAGCAGCTGCTATATTTTGCTAAGCAATTGCATAAGCAGCTGGTTGATCGGTTTCTAATACGAGTTTACAATGCTTCGTTTGCGCTAACAGTTTTCTGACTTGGTATAAATAACATCATTTTCGCGTAGACATTCCTCAGATGAATCTCGGTCTTTGCAATGAAACAGGACTACCCATTTGGTCTGCTCTCTAAGATCTTTCAGGACAGAGTTGTATTTTTGAGTAGGTACTCAAACGCTATGCTGAGTATGCCTTCGGGAGAATGCTAAATATGAAAGCATATCTTTCTTTTTGGTAAGTTCTTTACTTGCACTGCAGTCGTCTATTATGAAAAGGGTTGATTCTCCTTTGTATTTTTTGTGGCATACTCGTAAACAGTCTTGTAAACGATCGCTCGGATCAACTCTGTGTACCCCGGGATCATTCATTACCTAATCTCTCGATAGGTATGTTTTATTAACGCTTATAGCCGGACACAGAATAATAATATTGTCGAAAAACGTCCCCATAATGACTTTCTAAAATATCTAGAATAAAAGCTGTTTTTCCACAACCCGTTTGCTCGCAGATGATAGCACAGTGCGGTTCTTAAGGTAAAAGGTTATTAATAGATCCCTTGCACGAATCGTCCATTCTGTATATTAAGCTGCTCGTCCATAATCACGTACAAATACATGTTTAATTTACCAGCCGCTTCCTGCTGCTTCGTTATCTGTATAGTAACACCCTCGCTAGCATTTTCTATTCTCCTCCCACTGCCATGTAGTTGGTCATCGTCCGTTGTTCGCATGTCGAGCCATAGCGCATACTTCGTGGTAAGGAATTCAGCCATTGATCAACCCTGAGAGACAGATCTTTCCCGAACGCGTTAACTTCTGGGCTCCGTTTTATAGAAGGGAGTTTTTTAATCTCATCCCACTGTTGATACGCTAGCATTCCTTGACTATATAGTTGATTAGGAACGCCCTCGATAGTCAATTCTACTTTTGTAAACTTGGGGTTGTAGAACTTCTCGGTATCTCATGCAAATGCTTCAGAGGGGTACTCGAACAACATTAAAATACCCTTCAATGATCTTCAACGTTTAGATTGATATTCCACGTCGTATCTCTTTTGTTCCTTGTGATCTTTCGGTGTCGAAGCATGCGATCGTACAAAATGGCTAAACTTCCGGTATACTGGTTACGAATTTGTCTGGCTAATTCAGGATCTGTTATCATATCATACTCCAGTGAGATATTTTCAATAGAATAGCTACAAGGATCTTCAGTAGCTTTGATTACTCTGCTGTAGTCATTATAAGTGAGTTTGTATTCTTATCTATCACCTAGGGATGCTTGATAGAAGGGCATGTGACTATCTAGTAATTCAAAGTTTAGCGGAATATAGAATCAGTTAACTAATGCATCAGCAACGGCCTTACCTCGTACGACGGTACTATCACTACTATTAGCACCCACACACAGTCTCCATTCTTTAGCCGTTCTCCAGAGATCCATGTAACAGAAATATACATCGCTGTCGCCAATACTCAAAACTTCATTACTGCTAATTTTAATCGCGATTTTCTTAAGAATCGCACAACCTATGTTCTGAACGAGCTGATCGGAAGCAATAACAATTTTATTATTATAACCGATCACTTGACCGATCTTAAGTTCCATATTACTCGGAGACATGTATAGTCCTGGCGCATAAACGTAGTCTACTTTGGATTGAGCGTACTGTAATGCATCTTGATAACGTTTTATAGAAGATGGTATGTCAACTGGTGAATTAATAGCATCCTCTACGTTTGCGACAAACTGTTTTTGTGCATTGAGCGCCGTCCCAGAACCAATTATTCCCGTTTGTGTTTGTGATTCCAAGCATTTCCAGGTGGTTGCTCAACCTTTTGGATGGTGAAAGCAACACCACCCTTAAAGTTCATTCGATTGTCTCTCCACTCGTTACTTGAGAGAGCAAAGCTCGGAAGAAGCCGACGTTTTTTTCAATAAATCATCGCTGACTTCTTTAACAGAGTGTGCACCAGCGTACGGAATACCTAGACCACGGTTAACTCCACTCAAGACGCCAATCTTTACTTGTAGAAACATTAAATTCCTGACAAATACGTTTGAATGCCCACCTATTGTACGGATTATTTGATGCATTCCATGCTCGATCCTGCGGTAATGGAGCACTAATTTCTTTATACGTCTAATCTGACATGTGAAATGATAAAACAGATTTATTTAGTTCAAATCCTGGGGCATAAAGAGATACACCACATCCTGTTGTGGTACACCATATGGCAAAGTTTAACTGGTTCTGCCAAAATTGCACTGGATTGTAAAACCAATCATGCACCATTTTATCGCTAGTTGCCGTGACCCAGTACTTTTCAAAGATATCAGGGAATTTAACAAAATAATTATATATAATTAGGACCAGAGGCACTTACTAAAATCGACTGATTAGTAATGTAAGTTGATTTCATATTCAAGTTATGATATAGTATCTTTGTATATTTAATATGTATGTTACACTCCCAGGAATAACAAATGGCCAGTCTATTCAACTGCTTCACACTATCGATAACTCAGCTGGTCAACTTGAAGTCGCTCTCTGCGATGTAACGTATTACCCGCGATGGACCAATATAAATACTGCGAGAAATAATAATAAGATATGGATAAATGGAGACAAGCACACTATACCTGATGGGTATTACAGCGTATGCTCACTCAATGATGAAATTTGTAAGCCTTAGGGAGTTAGTCTCACACAAAATGAGTCGAATGGGATGCTGATTTTAAGCGCTGGAGAAAAGCAAGTAGTTCTTGTCCAGCGCTTAGCAGAAACACTTGGATTTGTAATAGAGGAAGAAAGAATAGCAATAGTAATAAACCCTAACAAAACAGGGCATGGAGATAAATTGACCGATTTGTTTCCTATAAAGAGTTGTGCATCCATCTTGATCAAATAAGCACGACGGATGATATTCAACTCAAAAGTCCTTCAACTCTGCTCAGATCTATTCCAGTGAAAAATGAAAAATATAATAGCGGTAGAACGGAATCTTTCTCAACATTACAATATAAAAAATTAAAGCGGTGAATTATTTCAGACCTCAAAATTTCTGTATTAGATGTAAAACACCAACCTGTACATATAGGATACTTGAGTGTAACACTCCATATTATAAATAATGGTTGATTCATTAGGCCCTGGAACGCATAACTTTAGACAATGTAATACATTTGCGCTTTCCGATCTCGGAGAAACAGAAGGATTCGGTAAACCCGGTATCGATGGCAAGTTATACGCTTTACACTTACAAGATAATGTATACAAGCAGAAAGAAGTTGCATTCCCAGTTAATCTAGGAGATTTAAGCGATGTTGACGTTAGTAGACTCAATAAAAACACTTCGTACAATCTTACTCGCAACGATGATAATAAATGGACTATGATCGAAGCAAAAATTGAGTGGCTACTGAATATTGTCATTACCCCACCGTATGTGATGATGGGTAAGGCACATAATTTAACTAAGATAATAAATAGTGGGATCGTACTCGGGGCTTATATCCCATCAGAACGAAAGAGTGTGTTAGTCTCTCCCCTGCCAGAAAACCCAGGTCATATGTTATTTAGTCGTCTGGCATCAAAAAATGTTAGTTTAAATTTGGTTACTGAATTCAATGATATTAAAGATAACTTGAATGCAATACCTGATCTTTCTATGCCTATTATTGAAGTCTTGTTTGGAGATGTACCGGTAGATGCCTTTGAAATATTACCAGGTCTATCTATTAAATGGCTCAAGAAACACCAACATCAATGTTGCAGTATTATTTCTATGGGAGTATCCCCCGTTGCAACCCTTGAGGGGGTCCAAATTATTAAAGGTGACAGCATTTCTCTTACTAAGATATTCATGCTATATAATATACATTTAATAAGGTTGATGTATACTCTCAAAACATTGAAGCAAGACCAAATAAAGACTATTATATGATATAATAATATACACTATAGGTTTATATTCGGCGCTCGATGAAGCATCTGAAAAGATGGATACTGTTGATGGATTTCAATTACATCAAATAAGCGACATAAAACATTGAATAGGGAAGGAGAGGGAGTTGAGACTTGGATTTAAAAAAAGTATCTCATAGCCGTGAATGCTCTCGACGGAGTTGACACTGCGCTTGTAACAGCTAGCATGGGACTCAGTGTGACCGGTGTTGGTTTATTGTCA
Source organism: Haliotis cracherodii (assembly GCF_022045235.1). NCBI lineage: Eukaryota > Metazoa > Mollusca > Gastropoda > Lepetellida > Haliotidae > Haliotis > Haliotis cracherodii. The sequence continues at coordinate 49,912,569 of NW_027266297.1, read as the reverse complement.
ACTATAATCACCGCACCTATCGTACTTGGCATGGAAATAGCGGCCAGAGTCTCGGGACTGGCAGGAATAGCGATAAAATTTATTTCTCGTTAGTTGCAAAAGAAAGCATTAAAACACGATAATATTCGTATACTCGCCGAAGCAAAGTTGAACAGCATTGAGGATCATATTTCAACAGCAATGGCTGATTGTAAGATATCTGAGGAGGAGTTTCGTTTAGTGTTGTCAGAACTCACCAAATACAACGTAATGAAGTAGGAGATTTGATCAAATTCTCTTAAGACCAGTGGTATTAGCGAAGACGAAAAACAAAGTTCATAGAACAGGGGAGACAACATGCGCGTCAATTATTCCGTGTCAAAACCAAAAAACTTGTTGGAGATTAAAAATAGATTGCTTTCTATCATTAGATCACATTTAAATGAATGCTTACATTAGTATATAATAATGGAAAATTACAAACCAACAAAGGAAGAACTCGAAAAAGCTATCGAAGCATTTATGCTCGGGGACAAAATTATCAAATGGAGAGAATTACCACAGGGTATATATTATATTAGTGATGTCAAACCAACCAAATATGGTCATCAATTATTTCTTTCCAATTACTATGTCGGCCATTATCCGAATATTATCATGTTTTAATGCTTTCTTTTGCAACCTACGAGAAATGAATTTTATCGCTATTCCTGCCAGTCCCGAGACTCCAGCCGCTATTTCCATGCCAAGCACGATAGGCGCGGCGATTATAGTTGATAATAAACTAACACCTGCTACACCGAGTCCAATGCCAGCTGCTACAAGCGCGGTGTCAACTCTGTCGAGATCATTCACGGCTCTGCGATACTTTTTATACAATCCAAGTCTCAACTCCCTCTCCTTCTCTATTCAATGTTTTATGTCACTTATTTGATGTAATTGAAATCCATCAACAGTATCCATCTTTTCAGATGCTTCATCGAGCGCCGAATATAAACCTATAGTGTATATTATTATATCATATAATAGTCTTTATTTGGTCTTGCTTCAATGTTTTGAGAGTATACATCAACCTTATCAAATGTATATTATATAGCATGAATATCTTAGTAAGAGAAATGCTGTCACCTTTAATAATTTGGACCCCCTCAATGGTTGCAACGGGTGATGCTCCGATACGAATAATACTGCAACGTTGACGCTCGTGTTTTTTTAGCCATTTAATCGATAGACCTTTGTTATATTTTGAAGGCATCTTCCAGTGCATCTCCGAACAAGACTTCAATAATAAGAGTAGAAATATTAGGTATTGCACTCAACTTAACTTTAATATCATCGAATTCAGTAACCAAATTTAAACTAACATTTTTTAAGGCCGGACGACTATATAACATATGACCTGGGTCTTCTGGCAGGGGAGAGACTAACACACTTTTTCGTTTTGACGGGATATAAGCTGCGAGTACTATGCCACTATTTATTATCTTAGTTAAATTATGTCCCTTACCCATCATCTCATAAGGTGGGGTAATGACGATATTCAGTAGCCACTCGATGTTTGCTTCGACCATAGTCCATTTATTCTCGCAGTTGAGAATAATATTGTACGAAGTTTTTTTAATGAGTCTACTAACGTTGACATCGCTTAAATCTTCTAGAATACCCGTGAATGTAACTTCATTCTGCTTGTATACATTATCTCGTAAGTGTAAAGCATATAACTTACCGGGTTTATCAAATCCTTCTGTGTCTCCGAGATCGGAAAGCACAATTGTATTACATTGTCTGAGCGTTCCAGGGCCTAATGAATCAACCATTATTTATAATATGGAGTGTTACACTCAAGTATCCTATATGTACAGGTTGGTGATTTACATCTAATACAGAAATTTTGAGGTCTGAAATAATTCACCGCTTTAATTTTTTATATTGTAATGTTGAGAAAGATTCCGTTCTACCGCTATTATATTTTTCATTTTTCACTGGAATAGATCTGAGCAGAGTTGAAGGACTTTCGAGTTGAATATCATCCGTCGTGCTTATTTGATCAAGATGGATGCACAACTCTTTAAAGGGAACTAAATCGGGCAATATATATACATTCACTGTTTTGTTGGGTGGTAATACTACTGATTGTCCAAATACATGTGTAATTGCTAAGTTCTCGTCAAGAATTACACCTTTTTCTCCAGTGTATATTTTCACTGTCCCATTCGACTCATTTTGTGTGATACTAATTCCATTAGGCTTAAAAATTTCTTCATTGAGTGAGCATACACTGTAATACCCATCAGGTATAGTAATGTATTTGTCAACACGATTGTGGTCGTTTTCATCTAATATAGAAATCTCATTATTTCTTTTCACAGTATTTAAATTGGTCCACAGCGGGTAATACGTTACATCGCATAGGGCGACTTCGAGTTGTCCATCCGAGTTATCAATAGTATGAAGCAGTTCAATAGACTGATTATTTGTTATTCCCGGGAGTGTAACATACATATTAAATATACAATGATACTATATCATAACTTAAATATGAAATCGAGATACATTACTAATCAGTCTGGTGCTGAATTTTTTGTTAAATTCCCTGATATCTTTGAAAAGTACAGAGTCACGGCAACTAGCGATAAAATGGTGCACGACTGGTTTCACAATCCGATGCAATTTTGGCAGAATCAGTTAAACTTTGCCATATGGTGTGCCACAACGGGATGTGGCGTATCTCTTTATTCCCCAGGATTTGAACTGAATAAGTCTGTTTTATCATTTCACGTATACTATCAGATTAGACGTATACTTAAAGAAATTGATGCTCCATTACCGCAGGATGGAGCGTGGAATTCCACAAATAATCCGTACAATAGGTTTGCGTATGAGCGTATTTGCCAGGAATTTAATATTTCTACGAGTAAAGATTGGCGTATTAAAGGAACAAACTATGGTCTAGGTGTTCCTTACACAGGGGAAATAACCGTCAAAGAAGAAAACGATGATTTAGTTAAAGAAGTTAATAAAAAAGGTCCATTTAATGTGTTTATGTTGTTGCATACTAGCAAACTTTACTCAGGAATGTTTGATTATTTAAAAAAAATCAATCATTGGTATCATGGCTGGGAACTTTCGAGTAACGATTGGAGAGGGGATTTTATGAGTTTTAAGAGTGGGTTAATTTATATTGTTACAAAATTTATACAACTGAACGATACCGCAAAAGCTTGGAATGAATTTCTTAATGATAAAACGGAAAATAATTTTACTAACCCAGGATTTGTAAAAGTTAATGAATCGATAAGAACTTATGTATGGGCAATTCTCGGTGCACAATCGCAAACACGAACGTCCATTATCGGTTCTGGGACGGCGCTCGATGCGCAAAAACAGTTTGTCGCAAACATGAAGGACGCCATTAATTCACCAGTTGACATACCATCTTCTATAAAACGTTTTCAAGATGTATTACAGTACGCTCAATCCAAAGTGGACAACGTTTATGCGCCGGGACTATACATGTCTCCGAGTAATATTGAACTTAAGATCGGTCAAGTGATAGGCTATAATAATAAAATTGTTATTGCTACCGATCAACAAAAACCAGGTATAAATTCAGATATTAATGTTGAATTAATAACGCAAACAATCACAGGCGAAACGGGAATAGTCAAGCCACAGTTATCTACTATCGCTCCTACTGACGCACAATCACAAGTGTCACCGCATATTGCGGCTAAAAATCAACAACATATCGATGAAAAAACAGCGCTTGTAGTAGGTGGAGTCGCGGCTGGTTTACTCATGATTTGGTTAAATAGTCTTTAGCGGGATATGTACAACCGCCCTGCAATTGCTACGATCAGTGCCCACAAGTTTTGACTAAGCCAAGTGGTGGTCTTAGCTAATAAATTCAATAGCCAAGAAACAACACTCCCTATTATACCGGGAAGTGCAGCCGCGGCTTTCTCAGCGAGCTTTCCCAGTGCTGAACCTAATGCTTTTAAAAGCTTTTTATCCACTCTTTTATACCGTTTTTATCACTAGACGGTGTGGGCGGTGTACCACCACCTGTACTGCCACCGGTTAACGCGAGAGTCAAAGTCGATATAATAAATCCCAACGCGGTTAAAATACTGGCAATTGTTATTCCCTGTTCTCTGAACAATGTTTAAATTATATCGGCCAGTGTAGTGTCATCGTTGAGGGCTTGATTGATAGTTTCTCGAATTCGACTGATTTGTGAACGAAGTGCCTTTCTATTAGTGGAAGCAGCTTCGAGGCGAGCCGATCTTTCATCTTCTAAGTTATGCAATCTTTCCGCAACGCAGCGTCTACCGAACTCATTGCCCACCTGTTCAAGTTTTGTTTTCTCTTGAACTATATGCTTGTCGATTTCGGATAGCTTGGCTATATTATTGATGAGTTCTCCCCGTATTGTTCGTAATACCTTGTCAAGACCTCGTAATTCTCTCTTACTGAACTCTGAGTATGGTACCTGCAACGTGGAATTATCGTAGTAGGTACCCAAGATTTCTTCGAGTCCGTCCGAGGCCACCTTCGAGGAAGCTCCCAAATTATCTATGTTATCGAGTTCAGTACGCACAGTCCTAAGAACCTTAGTAGTCTTCTCGGAAAGTTTTGCTTGTCGTGAGTAGTCCACAAAACCTAATTCATCACGAACAGTGCTGATACCGTGTTTAGCAGCTATCGTAGGCAAGGCTAGGGGATTACGAGTACGAGAACTCATAAGATCAATATCTGGAGCGGCACGCAGTCGCAATATTCCTTTACTATCTACCGTAAACTTTGAATACTCATGACCAATAGGACTATTCATCTTTAAACGAACTGTAATAATCATCAACGGCATCCTTGATGACGGTTGATTGTAAAAGTTCATCCCTAAGATTCGTACCAACAAAGCTGGTTTCATCAGTACCCTCTTCGATTGGATTCGGGTTATCGAATTCATCTAGATCAAAATCAGTCATTTTTATATTAAACATATGGTTATATAATATCAATATAACAATGTCTTCGCAATACGGACGCAAGTTAAACACACAACGTAGACTTCGAGATCCATTAGGGGTCAAAGCAATTCATCAGTCTGTAACTATCGCTAATAACCCGAGTACCATTGATCAGAATCAAACGCTTCTGGTTCGCTTTCCTAATCTTGGCGCACACGATGTGTTAGTTCCGGGAACTGCCCGACTAGCATTTACGATTATTTTGACTTCTACCGACGTTAACAGGGAGCCTGTTCAGAACATAGGTCGTGCTATCGTTAAGAAAATCGCCATTAAAATTAGCGGTAATGAGGTTTTGAGTATAGACGATAGCGATGTATTCTATTGTTACATGGATCTCTGGAGAACGGATAAAGAGCGGGAAAACTTACAATACCAAGGTATTTGTAATAAGAACACATTGAGACTGCGCGTAGATGCTTCTAGTGGTGATGGTACCGTCGTGAAAGATCAGGCCGTTGCCGACGCATTACGTAACCGATTCTATATTCCCCTAGACTTTGAATTACTAGATTGCCACATGTCTTTATATCAAGCATCCCTAGGCGATAGGTTAGAATACGAACTCACTTTTAATGACTATGGTAGAGTAATCAAAAACAGCGGTGAAGATGCTAGCTATTCCATTGACAATATCTCGTTGGAGTACAATATGATAGCAGATACCGAATTAGCCAGACAAATTCGTAACCAGTATACAGGAAGTTTAGCCATTTTGTACGATCGCGTGCTTCAACACCGAAAGATCACGAGGGACAAAAAAAATATGATGTGGAATATCAATCTAAACGTCCCCACGAGGTCGTTGAAGGGTATTTTAATGTTGTTCGAGGACCCCTCCGATGCATTTAAAAGAAATACCTAGAAGTTCTACAATCCCAAGATTACAAAAGTTGGGGGGCATTCCTAATCAACTATATAGCCAAGGAATGGTAGCGTATCAACAGTGGGATGAGATTAAAAAACTTCCTTCTATAAAACGAAGCCTGGAAGTTAACGCGGTCGTGAAAGATCTGTCTCTCGGGGATGTATCGATGGGTGAATACCTCACCACGAAGGACGCGCTATGGCTCGACATGCGAACAACGGATGATGACCAACTACACGGCAGTGGGAGGAGAATAGAAAATGCTAGCGAGAGTGTCACTATACAGATAATGAAGCTCCAGGAAATGGCTGGTAAATTAAACATATATTTGTACGTGATTATGGATGCGCAGCTTAATATACAGAATAGACGATCTTTCTACAGCAAGCAATCTATTAATAATCTTTTACCCAAAGATCCACACTGCGCTATCATATGCCGGCAAACGGGTTGTGGAAAAACAGCTTTTATTCTAGATATTTTACAAAGTCATTATCGGGACGTTTTCGATCATATTATTATTCTTTGTCCGACTATAAGCGTTAATAAAACATACCTATCGAGAGATTGGGTAATGAATGACGACTGGGCACACAGAGTCGATCTGGGCGATCGTTTACAAGACTGTTTACAAGTATGTCACGAAAAATATAAAGGAAAATCAACCCTTTTCATAATAGACGACTGCAGCGCGAGTAAAGAAAGATATGCTTTCGTATTTAGCATTCTCCGGACGGCATACTCAACATAGCGTTTGGGTACTTACTCAAAAATACAACTATGTCCTGAAAGATCTCAGAGAGCAAACCAAATGGGTAGCACTCTTTCATTGCAAAAATCGAGATTCATTCGAGGAATGTTTACGCGAAAATTATGTCATTTATACCAAGCTTGAACGAGATAAAGTCAGAAAACTGTTAGCGGCAACGAAGCACTGTAAACTTGTATTAAAAAAACGATCAACCAGCTGCTTATGCAATTGCTTAGCAAAATGTAGCCAAAATGTAGCAAAATTATAGCAAAATGTAGCAAAATGTACCAAATTTAACATTAGCAGATAATATGACATAAAATGTGGCTCGAAATCATCATTCTTTCACAACAGTTCATTATCACAGGATGTATTGGATATGTCATATTATATTATGTTAGACTTAAATATCTCCTTAGGTATTACATTATGGAATGCGACGAACTCATCAAACAAATGCTCAAAGATGAGCCTGATCAACATGTTGATAAATCTTTAGATAAACATAGAGAAAGACTCGCGGCTTTGGTAGCCGGTGGAAAATGTTCCCAATATTTGGGGGAAAATTATACCATCGAAAAAATTGATAACATGACCGACGAAGAGATTAAAAAACTGTACGCGCGTTATGAGTCTAGACTGGGAGCGACCATGACTAAAACGATAGGGTCGGCTATATTACAACTATACACAGTCGTAGCTAGTACGTTTCTCCCTATCCCGGCAGAACATCGCATGTATTTATGCGAATCTCTCGAGAAAGACCCATTCATTGAACACGCTATAAGCTCAGTGAGCTGTGAGTTTTATCATAGATACGGAATGTTCTTAGCTCCGTTCACCACAGCTTTAATAACGGCTAGGTATTGTCAATTTAAACATACGTGCCCACATAATAATAATGGAGACTCAAGTGACACCACGACAGATTGTGAACGAGGAAATAACTGCTCAACCACAACAGATTGCGGTTACTAAGAGTTACTAAGAACCCCCCCAAAATAGCTGCAGGAAGAATGGGAGGACTCGTGAGGAAAGCAAAATTAAACAATAATTCAAATATTAAAACATGGGCACTAATAGGAGTTGCTGGTATAGCGGCTGTATGGTTGTTTTATAAGACCGGAGAAGAGAAAACGTCACCCCCGAAGCCACAACAACAAGTTCAATTAGAGGTTAGCCCCCATATAATGCTATAAGAAGCATGACTACTCCAGTTACAGACGGTAAAATGTTGGTAAATGCAACGTATAATTCAGCGGTGGTCACTGGCTTGGCCATTGGCTATACCCGTATAGCTAAAATGATTACTAAAGCCACACCTCCCAAGCTAGATTTTAATGGATTTGATATCAATATGATGATTCTGGATATTGGATTATCTATGGCAACGAAGGATATGCTCATCAAACAAGGGCTTATCCCAGAAGACATAATGAAGTAATTAAACATTTGAATATTTTATATTCATATACTATGGCAACAATTGCGATGATGGTCGGTGGAGCTATTGTTAATCCTCTAGCTTTTCGGGGAGTAATTTTTTCTAGTATGAGGGAATCAAACGCTAAAGAAGTTGAAGAGGAGCGTAAACGACATAACAAAGCTTTAGAACAACTAGAAAAAGCTCGGTCAAAATGGGCGCAGCAGAGAATGAAGAGATTAGCTTTTATTCATGAAGAACTGCGTAAGGAAGGACATTCAATTCAAACGTTTAAGGATGTCGAATCTGCCATGCACGAATACTTCCTCGTTTATGGGAAAAAACTTGACCCAATACCGAGACCAACAATGAGTCAGTTTTATACACCGTCAGAGGCTCAGAAAAACCGCGAGGTCATATTTGTGATAATTGGGTTATCAGCTGTTACAATTTTCAGCTATACCATGACCTAGTTAGAGCGACAGCTAATCTAAAAATAGCGTTGGCTGACTGCCTAATCAATAGTGTAGATGTGATTTGCATTTAGACAAATGATATGATAGATGCATAAACAATGAATCAGTGCAGATTTACACTCATGGGGAAAAAAACTCTATGTAACCGATGCTGTGTTGATATTTACTGCGGCATACACAATTATTACATCAGGCACGAAAACATTAACTATACGTGTTCTGTATGCAGGATAGGGGTCAAAGGTCGTTATTGTTTATGTAAGAAACATGGTGCTGATGGGGTCAGGAACCAGATTATTTATGCTAGGAAGAGAGATTACATCAATGAGAGGAATAGGTTGGGGAGAATACGTATTTAGATATATGAAAAACAACCAATTAGACATTTGACTCATTTTGCATATACCATTCAACCACAATTGTTTTTGTCAGAGAGTTGAAGGCTATGGCAAAGCAATGTGGTCTACGTGGATATTCTCGAATGAGAAAAGCTGAATTGTTTACCTTACTCGGTTTGGAATACAACAAACCCCAGACTGTTAGAGAACTCAAAGCTCAAGCGAGAAACAGTGGGCTGAGAGGTTATTCTCGAATGAGAAGAGCTGAACTGATCGCTTTACTAGATAATAATGATGTTGAACATAATGATGTTGATAATAATCAACAACAACATAATGATATTGATAATAAACAACAAGAATTAATATTTGTGCCCACATCCGCCGGCGTTGGTAAATATCTAAGAGGTTGGAAGATGGATATTAATTCCAACATGGGTGTTAACGATATTAAGCCCATCATATGGAGTAAAATTAACGAGGAGTTAGATGATTTAAATGGTATAAAATACCAGCTAACGGTTAAAATGTTATTGAGTAAAAGTAGCGCAGACGATAGCACTAAATATGCCGAACCATATTTCCGAAGCAATCGAGAAGTTATAACCGAATCCGATACTACAAACGCATCATTAGATACATCAATTCAGAGGATGCAGGAAACTTTAGAACATTGGACTAATAGAGATTCGGGTTGGGGTGTGGATAAAATCGATAGTTTATATTTAGATATAGCAAATTATATGCCCTTCAAAGGTGGATCTTATATAGATTTATATTATAAGAAGAAAAAAGCCATAATTAACGTAAAAAATAAATCTGATGATTGTTTAAGAATGATGATAAGATCTGCATTGTTCCCCGTAGACAAGCATCCGGATAGACCTTCTACCTATCCCCAAAACGATGGACTCAACTTCGATGGTATAGACCAACCTACACCAATATCACAAACTGATAAGGTGGAAAAGCAAAATAATTTAGCTATAAATGTTTTCGGACATTCTAAAGGAATTGTTGTACACAGCATAAGCTCCACTCCGGAACATATTCCCAGAATCAATTCATTTCTGATCGAAAAAGATGGAAAATATCATTATACGTGGATAAAGAGTTTAAACATGCTATTATACGATCAAACAAAACATAAGGAAAAGAAATATTTCTGCGAAAGATGCCTGCATGGGTACAGCAGACAAGATCTATTAGAAGCGCATAAAGAAGACTGCAGAGGTGTTGGACAGACCGCTATCAGGATCGATATGCCTAAAGAGGGAAAAAATATATTAAAATTTGAACATTATTGTAATCAAATGCCAGTACCGTACGTAATTTACGCCGACTTCGAAGCGCTTATCAAACCTATAGAAAATAATCAAGATAATCAAGATAGTAGTTTTACGTACAAAACTCAAGAACATATTCCTTGTGGGTTTGGATATATAGTTGTAAGGTATGATGGGAAAACAAACCCGCCCGTGATTTACAGAGGTCCCGATGTAGCGGGAAAGTTCCTAGAATATCTACAAAACGAAGAGAGAATAATCAGGGAAAAATTATCGTGAAAGAAACCCATGTGTATGACAAGGGATAATTGGAGGGCCTATAAGAAGTCAACAAGTTGTCGTGTTTGTAACAAACCCCTGAATGGGGATTCCGTAAGAGATCATTGCCACGTCACGGGTAATTATCAGGGAGCCGCGCATAACGAGTGTAACTTGAAACTAAAAATGAATTCTCAAACAATACCCATCCCCGTTGTGTTTCACAACCTTAGAGGATATGATTCACATCTCATTATGCAAGCTATCTCAAAGATCGACGGCGGTTTAACGTGCATTCCTAATAATATGGAAAAATACATATCGTTCTCGTTGACTAAACCTATACATTATACGGACAAGGATGGGAAATCTAGAATAAAGCAAATTAATGGGCTTAGATTCATAGACTCCGTACAGTTTCTGTTATCTTCCCTGGACAATTTAGCTAATGCGAACAATCCCGATGACTTTGCGATAACAAATCAATATACCGATAAGATAACTTGTCATTTGTTGCTGAGAAAAGGTGTATATCCTTACGAATATATGGATGATTGGTCTGGTTTCGAAGAAACTGAATTACCACCCCTTGATACATACTATAGTAACTTAACAGAATCTAAAATAACCGATGCCGATTATGAACACGCTCTGACGGTCTGGGATAAATTAGGTTGTAAGAATTTAGGTGATTATCACGATCTGTACTTAAAACCCGATGTACTGTTACTCGCCAATATATTCGAGAATTTTAGAAAGACATGTTTAAAACAATACGGCTTGGACCCGGCATGGTACTATTCCAGTCCCCGACTATCGTTGGATGCATTGTTGAAGAAGACAGGAGTAGAACTAAAACTACTCACAGATTACGATATGCACTTGTTTATTGAGAAAGGATTAAGAGGGGGTATATCGATGGCAGCGAAAGGTATTCTAAGGCTAATAATAAATTAGTGGAAGGATACGATCCGAGTAAACCCGACACGCACATATTATATCTCGACGCTAACAATTTGTACGGATGGGCTATGAGTCAACCTTTACCCACAGGTGGTTTTGAGTGGGTCGATGATATCGAAGTGAATGATATCAATGTGAATGATGCGAATAAAGGGTACATACTAGAAGTTGACTTGGAATATCCAAGTTCGTTACATAAAGACCATAACAGTTATCCGCTAGCTCCCAAAAGATTAATGGTTAAAAAAGATTGGATGTCGGAAAATTGGATGTGGGTAATACAAGGTTAGCTAACGTAGAAAAACTTGTACCAAATTTGATGGATAAGACAAAATATATAGTTCACTACAGAAATCTCCGGTTGTATCTATAGTTAGGTATGAAAATACACAGAGTTCTAAAGTTTGATCAAAGCCCTTGGATGGAGCCCTATATAAGGTTGAACACAGATTTAAGAAAGATAGCTACCAGCAATTTCGAAAAGAATCTGTATAAGCTCATGAATAACTCAGTATTTGGTAAAACTATGGAGAATCTAAGGAAGCGTGTTGATGTTAAATTAGTCAGATCTCATGAGGAAGAAAGACTCAGGAAACTTATAGCCAGTCCGGCTTTTAACAGAAGCAAGTTATTCGATAACGACTTAGCCGCGTTGCATATGCAGAAGAGTAATATAAAATTCAACAGACCGGTGTACGTCGGTATGAGTATTCTCGACTTGTCAAAACACTTTATGTATGACTTTTATTACAACGAACTTAAGAAGCAATACGGCGATAGATGCGAGGATTTATATACCGACACAGATTCTTTGTTGATGGAAATACAAACCGAGGATGTGCATAAAGATATGGCAGAAAAAATAGATATGTACGACACGAGCGATTACCCGAAAGATAATCCACTGCACAACGTAGTAAATAAAAAGGTGTTAGGTAAGATGAAGGATGAATGTGCTGGGACTCCTATAGTGGAGTATGTAGGATTAAGACCTAAGATGTATTCTATAAAGAAGTCCGATAATGGATAGAGAAGAAAAGCTAAGGGTGTTAAGAAGTATGTTGTAAAAAAGCATATCAAACACGAACAGTATGAAGAATCATTATTCAACGGTAGAACATTCAAACACGAGATGAATTCTTTAAGAAGTTACAATCATAGGATATATGGATTAAGAATGAACAAGACATCATTATCCCCTGTTCAGAAGGTGTTCTCGGACAGGTTACCGGGACAAATTTCGAACGCGCCAGCCTCGCGGAATCGACCGAACGTAACCTACTTCGCAGAATTCGAATGTCTCCTTGGCAGGTTGAATGTAACACGTGATTCCTTGAACGTGGCAGATGAGAGTTAGGGCTGATAGGAGCAGAACGCATCGCGAGATGCTCCATTTCATAGCTTGCGTGTTTTCAGAGCCCTACTTGGGCTGTTCTTCCATGTGCATACTTCCATACCAGGGAAGTTAGGGCTGTACTTGCATGTGCATACTTCCATACCAGGGAAGTTCAATTTGTACATAATGTGTTTATTGTAAATATCTTGTGGGTTTATTAAAAGGGCTGAATTTCCGTTTTCAGTTAGTTTTCATTTGAGGGGTTTCTTCTCCTCATTTTATGAAAACTAACTGAAAACGGAAATTCAGCCGTTCAGCTGAGTTAGGCTTGCAAGGAACACAACAACATGTATCTGTCAGTGTACTAAATGGGAAAACAGACACATTTGTAACTAAGCCTGTGGAATTCGGTATAGAGAGTTTGGATGGGAAAGTAAATATCCAGATGTCTGCTCTCACCATAAACAGAGTTACAGGTGATTTGAAAGTGATAGACTGGCAGAAACACAGAAATAAGTGGAATCATCTGCGAGGCATCAGGTTTCCAACTATTGCCAAACATCCAGTGGTCGATCTTCTGATTGGCATAGATTATTTACAGTTGCACCAATCACACCAAGATGTTTGTGGCAGACCGGGAGAGCCTATAGCTCGCAGGACTCCTCTTGGGTGGACGTGTATTGGCAATGTAGGTCACGATGATGGACAGCCATCATATTGTGCTTTAACATACTACACACACAGCCCTAATTCAGAATTGTCAGACTTGGTGAAATCCTTTTGGGATGTTGAGGAGGTTAAGAATACTTCTCAGATTATCAAACCATGTGACAAGAGAGCCCTTTGCAAAGCAGAGGAATCCTTGGTATATCATCACGGTAGATACCAGGTTGGTATTCCATGGAAGGAGGAGGCTCCAAGCTTACCGAACAACTATGATATGGCTTATCGCAGGCTGGTTAGTACTGAAAAGAAACTGTCAAAAGACCCAACTGTTGCACAAGATTATGACAGTACACTCTCTCAGTACTTGGAAAAGGGTTACATTAACAAGGTAACAGTTGAACATAAATCAACTGATGCTTGGTATCTTCCACATTTTCCTGTTATGCGTCCAGATAAATCCACAACTAAAGTGCGCATAGTTTTCGATGCTTTGGCAAAGTATGGAAATGCATCATTAAATGATGCAATAGACCCTGGTCCAAAGCTCCAAACTGAACTCTTTGATGTTTTGTTGCGATTTCGAAAAAGTCCTGTAGCAATCATCTGTGACATCGCAGAGATGTTCCTCCAAGTAGAAATGGATCCCAGAGATAGGCCCTTTCATAGATTTCTTTGGCGATCAATGTCTCCAGATGTCCCACCAGACGTATATGAGTTCAATCGATTGGTCTTTGGAAATACAGCCTCTCCATTTCTGGCCCAATTTGTTAGCCAAGAGAATGCAAAGAAGCATGAAGCAGAATTGCCTAAAGCTGCTGAAACTGTCATGAAGTCCACTTACATGGACGACAGTATGGACTCAGTTGAAACAGATGACGATGGCGTAGATCTATACTGCCAGTTAAAGCAACTTTGGTCCAAGGCTTCGATGCATCCCAGGAAATGGCTTTCCAATTCATTAAAAGTACTTGCACACATTCCGCAAAGTGATCGTGCATCCAAAATTGATATCAGGGAAGGCAGCCTTCCATCTGTCAAAGCTCTTGGGCTAATGTGGGTACCAGAAGATGATATCTTCAGATGTAAAGCAGAGCCATTACCCACAGCTGAAACAACAAAAAGAGGTTTCCTTAGACAGGTTGCTAGATTGTTTGATCCTCATGGTTTCCTAGGTCCTTTCATCGTCACATCAAAGATATTGCTGCAGAACCTGTGGTTGACTGGACATGACTGGGATGACAATCTACCAGAGCACCTGCAAGACAAAATCAGTGAATGGTTAGGTCAATGGAAAGACATAGAAACACTAGAAATTCCAAGATGTTTGCGCACCAGTTCTGGTGTACAAACTACTTGCATACATACCTTTGTAGATGCATCAGAGGATGCATATGGCACATCTGTATTTGCAGTGTATACTTATCAAAATGGTGACAGGTCCAGTAGGTTGGTTGCTGCAAAGAACCGCGTATCTCCCCTCAAAGCATGCAGCATTCCTAGGCTTGAGCTAATGGCTGCTGTCCTTGGTTTGAGACTTGTCTCGGGCATTGTGAAAGTCTTGCAAATAGAAATGGATAGTGTTATCTTCTTGTCTGACAGCATGAATGTTCTATGTTGGATCCGAAATAACAGCCGTACTTTCAAACCATTTGTTGCTAACAGGGTTGGTGAAATCCATTCTTCTACAAATCCGAGTCAGTGGAGGTATGTTCCATTATCCCAGAACCCTGCAGATCTGTTAACAAGGGGTTTACCAGTATCGCAACTCGTGGGTAACCAGCTGTGGTGGTCGGGTCCAACTTTTCTCCTGCGGGATGAAGAAGAATGGCCTTTGGATAAGAGTCTATCATTTTATGAGAAAGATGATCAGGAAAAGAAAAGCAGGAAGACAATTGTTGTCTATACTGTCATGGCAAACGCTGATCCCGAGTGGAGACTTGAGCCAACAAGGTTTTCATGTTGGAAAAAGCTTACTCGCACATGTGCCTGGGTTAATAGGTTCCTCTACAACTGCTCGAATCCAGCAGATCTCAGAATGATTGAGGAACTTAGCCGTGAGGAGCTGAATGATGCAGAGATTAAACTAGTTGCTCAGGCTCAACAAGAAGCATTCCCTGGAGAATATTCAGCCTTGTCATCTGGCAAGCCAATGCCAAACAGCTCAAAGCTTCAAGCTTTACATCCACAAATTGATGAAACTGGAGTCATGAGACTAAGTGGACGCTTGAAAGATGCAGAATGCTTACCTTTTGCTGCCCGATTTCCAATCATTCTACCTCGTAGGAGCTGGATAACAAAGTTGGTCATCAAACATGCACACGAAGAAGGCCATCATGTATCTGGAACGAATCGAACCTTAGATGTCCTTTCGTCAAAGTACTGGATTGTCTCTGCAAGAGAAGCTATTAGAGAATGGGAGAAAGAATGTTCTACTTGTCACAAAAGTAAAGCAAAACCAGTTCAACAAGTGATGGCACCGTTACCGAAGATCCGACTCCAAGCTTCGTTTCAAGCATTCAGTATGACTGCAGTGGACTACGCTGGTCCGTTCTCCACAATTCAAGGCCGAGGTAAGGTCAGACTCAAGCGTTATCTGTGCCTTTTCACTTGTTTGGGCACCAGAGCAGTACATTTGGAAATGGCTTACAGTCTGGACACTGATGCATTTCTCAATGAATTCTTCAGGATGACCAACAGAAGACGACTTCCGACTGAGGTTCTTTCTGACAATGGTACCAACTTTGTCGGCGCAGTGAGGGAGCTCAAGGATCTACTTGGCAAGTTGGATAAAGATGCCATTCAAAAATATACAGCAAACCGAGGAATCAAGTGGCATTTTAATCCCCCATCTGCACCTCACTTTGGCGGAGTATTTGAGATTCTGATAAAGGCTGCAAAGAAAGCAATATTCGCTATTCTGAGCAAGAGTGACGTCACGGATGAAGAACTTCAAACAGCATTTACTGGAGCCGAGGCATTGATAAATTCCAGACCACTTACCTACCAGACTTGTCATCCACAGGACGATAATCCACTCACGCCAAACCATTTTCTCCATGGGCAAGTTGGAGGAGTATTCGCCCCCGAGTCAGTGGACACAACAGACTATCATCCTCGAAAGCGCTGGAGAAGGTTACAAGAGCTGATGAGACATTTCTGGCGTCGATGGATGAGGGAATGGTTGCCAGCTCTAAACACCAGGAGGAAGTGGAACAGACCCTCGAAGGATGTGCGGGTCGACGACGTCGTGTTGGTGTCGCCAGAAACACCAAGAGGACAATGGCCGCTCGGAATCGTGGAGCGTGTGTACCCAGGACCGGATGGACATGTGAGAGTGGTAGATGTCAGAGTCGCCAATTCAACTTTAACCCGTCCAGTGACGAAGATATGCCCACTGGAATGGACGGCATAGTGACAGCATGATGTGGATTAACCTCTATCCTTCCCAAGGACATTTCATGAAATTGTGTGGACATTTGTGGACATACAGAGGAAAGACTGACTTACAGTCTGTGGACAGTCTGTGGACAGTCTGTGGACAATCTGTGAACAGTCGGTGGACAATCTGGATACTTTGTGGACAATGGACTATTTGTGTACAAAGACAAAGTGACAGTACAATAAACTGATGTGACAGTTGCACTCAATCTGCATTTTGGACAGAAATGAGTTGATTGAATTTTGACATGTAACACTAGTGAGGTTAACGAGTGAAACAATTGACAGTTAATTTGTGACAGATGTCATGGATTCATATTGTCGGATTATGCTTCAGTATGAGTTGGTAAGTATGTATATTGTCCATTATCATACTTACATTGCCATGTATTTCAGTGTGTGTTGGTAAGTATGTATATTGTTCATGCTCATACTTACATTGCCATGTATTTCAGTTATTCAGTTACAGTTGTATTCTTTGCCAGTAAACAGATATATAGTTGCCAGTAAACTGCCAAGGAGGTGGGTATGTTCAGAAAGTGTTCTCGGACAGGTTACCGGGACAAATTTCGAACGCGCCAGCTTCACGGAATCGACCGAACGTAACCTACTTCGCAGAATTCGAATGTCTCCTTGGCAGGTTGAATGTAACACATGATTCCTTGAACGTGGCAGATGAGAGTTAGGGCTGATAGGAGCAGAACGCATCGCGAGATGCTCCATCTCATAGCTTGCGTGTTTTCAGAGCCCTACTTGGGCTGTTCTTCCATGTGCATACTTCCATACCAGGGAAGTTAGGGCTGTACTTGCATGTGCATACTTCCATACCAGGGAAGTTCAATTTGTACATAATGTGTTTATTGTAAATATCTTGTGGGTTTATTAAAAGGGCTGAATTTCCGTTTTCAGTTAGTTTTCATTTGAGGGGTTTCTTCTCCTCATCCCCCTTAGATACAAAGAGATGGATTGATAAGGATGGTGTAACTACCTATGCTTATGGTTATGGTGGTAATACCATACCGTCGGGAACTATGAACAACTCTTCTCATACAAATGCCCTACCTGGTCCATCTTGAAGATAATAAAGAATAGGCTCTCCTTCTTTCATAACCAATCGACTAATGTTATATGTCTTAAGGGACCATATGGGATCGGTTGCGCAACGTAGGCCTCCTTCGAGTTCACCGGCCTGGTATAAATATCTTACCCTTACTCTATCCGGAAGTTTTCGTTCTTTGCCTCTCCTCTGTGCTGAAGATTCAGAAGTCACGGATTTCAATTTATTAGCATCGGATGGCTTCTTCCCTATTAATCTCGTTACTTCATTATTCAGCGCTGATACAACGGCTGATAATCGTGTCACCCATTCGGTTGATCTCAATCGTTCCGATTTCATTTCGATCCCATACTGATAGCCAAACAAACGTTCTGCTGATGTCCTGTTAAATCTTTTGACGATAGCTTGACTGCGGTGGGCCTCTCTTTCACCACGCCTGATTTCGACATCGTGCTTTGTTAACAGTTTATTTATCGATCCCATAAACTCTCGACCGGGATCTACTTGAAATAGCTTTGGCCATTTTAGTGGTCCGCGTTTATATATGCGACTCAGTGCATTAGCTACTTCTGTTGAATCTTTCGAGGTTAATGGCTCAGCCTCTTTGTATCGACTAGCCACATCCACTACTGTTAAAGCGTATTTATACGTTTTGAGTTTTACCTAATTGTGAGGAAGAAACAAGAGGTCAGCCTGATGAACTTCATTCGTTGTAAAAAATATCAAACTTCTTCCTCGGTACATAACGTGGTGCCGGTAAATATATTTGCCACATCGCTTGTTTCTTAAACCAATCCTTGGCCACATCTATAGACACCTTAGCCGCGGTGGCTAATTTTTGTATTGCTCCTATACCTTTCCAATATCCTCGTGGGCTATAGTAAATTTTATTCATTATTAATTAATATTGATGTTTCTTTTAATATGACTATCGTTGAATCGCATAATCATTTACACATAAAAAATTCCCTCTGTAGTAGCAGTATAGGTATATAAATCTTGCTCCAGTGCAAGTGGTCCAGAACCCCCATTACCTATACTAGTCTTGGTCGAATAGGTTTCTTGGACGCAGAGTGTCCATGTTCGGTATCCTTGGATTTAGGTCGGTGATCAATCCTTCTCCTCTGGCCTTTTTTTTGATAGACTGTAAACCTGGTTGACAGATTATATGACAATCGCAGCATTATGTGCTACAACCACTAAAATGCTGATTCACTCAAGTGGAAAAAATATATCACTCAACAAACATGACAGAGCACTAGTATATCACTAGTATGTAGTATGTCACAGCAAGTAAACTAACTACACTCAATCATACGAGATTCAAAAGATACCGTATATCGCTGTGTATAAGGCGACCCCCTGTACACGCCTTAAAAATCAACCCAAAATCCTATACTCCGTGTATAAGGCGACCTGGGATGAAACACATCACAAGTCTGACTGATATACCGGTAGAAGATTTAACGTGCTCTTGCCGACTGTAGCGTATTTCGCACACGGACATCACAAATTAGTTAGTTACTTTGGAGATTTAATGTGCGCTTTCCGACTGATGCGTATTTCGCACACATCACAAGTTGTTGTTGTTGTTGCATTAGGTGTTTAAGAGGTCGCCTTCTGCCTAGGCAATTTCGGCTGACCTGTCCCTCTTTGGGACTCCTGTGTGTGAGAAGGGTTCACATATCTATTGTGATTTCGGTGTTCACATAATTTCTGTTTTTGCATTGATATGATTTCTATTTTCTTATATTGATATGATTTCATTTTTATCCTTGGCTGCTCTGTTTATATATGTTCGAGCAGCTGTCCATCTCTTAGAAATAGAGTTAGTTTGGCCTTCGCTATTGCATCTCTTGGCTTTAGGAGATCTATGACAGATAGCGGATCTAACTGCAATTCTTGTTTTAACCTAGCCCGGGCTGGGGCATGGTCTTGACATTCTAGTAACAGGTGGTCAATGGTTTCAGCCTGATTGCAAGATGAGCAAACCTTGTCATAGTGCTTTTTGTGACCAAGTCTGAGGCGTGAGATAGCAGTTTCAATTTTCCTTTCATTTGAGTATGAGTTTGGCTTTTGTTGGACCTTGGGTTGAATTTTGTATAGCCATCTGCCGATCTTACTTGCGTCCCATTGGGCTTGCCATCTTTTTGCTATGGAGGCTTTGATTTTGCTTTTTATCTCTAGTTTACTAAAGGGAATAGGCTGTATATCCGCTTAGTGCGCACACAAACCTTATATATGCAATAAAAATATGTTTATCTTGCGTTTATTTTACACGGTACGACACCAAATTGGTGCCCGTAAAATAAAATTAATTTATGAAGTAATAACATATAAGAGACAATGGTGAGTAATTTAATCGCCAATTAACTATGTTGTAACTAACTAGGCTTATGTTTGCTTCACATTCAGCGTGTTTATTTCACAATCACTTGTACACACCGTCTCCAACACTTGTTAATACAACTGCAAAAACAGCGGGAATTGATTTCAGCTTCACCGGTTATCACATGTTAGGTCACATGTGCAATATGCAAATGATTACCGGTACTTCCGGCTCTCTACTCACGGATGTTGATTGTTTTACCGTGTCAGCTGGTTTGACAATCTGCATCGAGGAGAGGGTCATTTCAACTTTATTTGCAGAAATTATTAAACTTTATTCAAGGAAAAGCGATACAAATCAGTTTATGTATGGAAATAGTTATTTGAACAGTTATTTAGGACGAAATGCGAAGTTTTATTGTCAAATGCTGGGCTGGCTGTCGGACGCCGGTTGACATCGCCAGTGGAAAAAAAATGTGAGATCTTCGACTCCGTGTATAAGACGACCCCCCTTCTTAGCCCCCTCATTTTAGGTACGAAAAACTCGCCTTATACACAGCGATATACGGTACCAATTTTGGTAATTTTCTACCATATCAATTATCACATTGAAAGAATACATAACCTTGGTTACATACTGAAGCTCCAATATAGTTTTTTAAGCTAGTATATACCATCCTCAAAATACGACTGAATGTTTCCAACATAATACCAATTTTTGTAATTTTCTACAATGTCAATAGTCAAGAAATATATCAACTCTTCTTTGTACTATTCCTACAAACAGATAAATGTCACTCTTTGAAAACAACTTATATTTGTTTTTAACACTAAAGTTTGAAATAATTTTCAGAAGGAATTCCAAAAGTATAATAAGTATAATGTTCATTTATAGTCAATGCACCACTGTAGCGACTGTTCAGATCTCCTCATCATGTTAATGAAGTGAAGTAGATCTATTTTAAGATTTTTGTTTATCATTTAACCCCCTGGGTGCCACAGGGACATATATGTCCTTCCTCTACAACTCTCACTTTGGAGTCGAATAAAATTCAAAATACATCACCCACACGATCCCTGAATCAACGAAAGTCCCCTCGTAAAATCCCACGTACTGATGACAGTGAACACGCCATTTTGTAAAAGTCGGTCACCGGTAGTGATGTCATTCGTCAAAATTATTGAACATATTAGGTAATTTCTTTGAGGTGAAGGTCCTTGAATGCAAGTGCACACGATCATTGTACCATGCTGTTTACAGTTTCAGTTATGATGTAGATTTTGCATATCTTTTATACATTTTTTCACACAAATAATTTCACTTTGGATATTTTTCAATGTTCAAAATGGTATCATACGTAAATATAGGCCACAACATGTATGAACGAACCTTTGATAATCTCCTGTTTGTTTGAACATTGTTCACATAAGAATTGATCGATAGGTTAATAGTGTCGAATACGATATTCCTTCCCTTTGGAAAAGTGTTACAAGATGAAGTGTAAAGTGTAAAACTGCAGCATGGACGTATTTCTTGGGATGTGTAATTGTCAATATTATAAGTTCATATAACCAATGTCGATGAATAGACGTTTCATTTTATTTCACAACTGAAACTGAATATATTACTTTCACAAAGTGGATAATATTTTTCGTTAAAATATTTGCTCACATTTCTGAAAGAATTGTCTTGGAATTGTTTTTTTATGTTGTTTGATACACAGATATATACACAGTGATATCTAATGATTAGCCAGGTGCGCGTTAGTCGCAAACAATTTACGAATTATTCCTCTCGTTTTGGATCATATAATCAATGGGTTCATTCTTTTTTGTCAATATTGTGTTCACAGGATATTAAACTGTTTACTTTATTTCTCCATGAATTGTAAAAAGTATAAAAATGAAACCCATGCCAGGTACCCCGTTGGTTCAACCTTATACGATTATCCTGATAATTCTATACCAATAGAGCTTTCTTCGCATCTTTTATTGAGTAATTCTGAAACAAGATGAAGAGAAATAATAACATAATAATGAACAAATATATGTCCAATATTGAATATAATTTTGATTGTTTTGAAATATTCTTTTGGGTATTTCATTACATAACCTGATGCCAAACAGGTGCTTGTCTTGTCAAATTAAGATACACCATCTAATTGTTTACATATTCAAGACATTATTTACTTGGTGAAAGCAGTCATTTTATGTTGTGTCGACAAAACGTCAAATTCTGTTTTCCACATTGAGATTTTCCATACCATGAACGAAAATTATGGGAGATATATATTGATCAAAATACCAGTGTCGTCTTTTTCCGACGTTATCAAAGACATAAAAACAGCCATGATGTCAAAAGGAATGGTGTTATTTTGGGGGTATTTCATTACATCTGATGATAAGGCTAGTGCTCCATTAATAATGGTGCAACATTGGTCAGATTACACTTACAGAATCAGGAGAATGTTGGAATCTAAGGACTAAGTTATAGGTTAGATAGGGTCATCCATTTCTCTTTTACCTTTTTTTTATGAAGTACAATTTTATCATTTCTTATGGGTTTTTTTAATAACTAAACGTATACAGTTTCAATATGGATATTTGTGTTTGGTTCCTTGTGAACAAAACACCAAGAAAATATATTGTCCTTACCCACAGCTAGTTCTCACCAAGTGACCTGAGTAACAATAAACTAGTGCTAAGCATAGCAGAGTTATGCCCTCTTTTCTTTGTACGTGTGTAACCTCTCTGTCGCCTTTTGACATCAGTTTTTGTCATTTACGGCATGCCATTTTTGGCACTGAATGTATGTCGTTATACATACGCATATAACTCCATTTGATATGTAGTTATGTCGTTCAGATATTAGCCAGTATTTTGTTCACTCACAGTTTCCGTAAAGCTTCTAAATAAAAAAAATCGTTTGCACAGTACTTGTATTGGTGTATGATAAAAGGCGGAGAAATTTACTGTTTTTCCTTGAAGAATAAATTCTCGGACAACACTTATAAGTGTATTTTTTGAAAACCAGTTTAATATTTGCAGTTAAATTTATACCATCAAATAGGAAATTTAATATTATCCACATCTACATAATTTTATAGCCAGAGGTAAATCCAGTACCGCATGAGCGCAATTCTCGCACAACCTTCACTTTTCCAATCTTAGGAAAATGTGTGTCAGAAAAAAAACCTCGGCATCCATAGGGTTAACATACAGAAGGGGTTCACACAGAATATGTATAATATTTTTGATATAGTCATTGCATCATTGTCATGACTGTTCAAAGCACTTTGGTGTCACATCTTTTTATCATTTTCACCAGACAATACTGGAATTAAATACAGCGGAATAAATAGCCATCTGATAAATGATCATTTTCCTGCCAATGAAGAAGTTCTAGTTCGAGTCATGTTAGCGCACCACAGGAAATCTTGGAAGTAAACAAAAGTACTTCGGATAGAAATAAGCATGGTCTATTTTAGGATTAAAACTTCCAATGTTTATAAACTATCAGGGTCTTGATCACATCCCTATGCATGTCCCATTGGTTCATGTTGGTTCTGTGTATTGGACTGCTCACTTTTCATCTCGGTAGATGCTGATGGTGTTGAATCTAGAGCACTATCTTCTGATTTTGAAGCTGAGAGTGGGTGAGTTTCCACAATCAGTCAGTCAATCTTGTCATAGCTCATCTCTTGTTTGGTTGTGGTAGGTCCTGCAGTACTCTTCTCTGGGCCCTAGTTAGGTCATTGGCAATCCCTATGGCTTTTAGTTGACTTCTTTGTGAAATTGCTTGGATTTTCATGTTCATACTAGATAAATGTACTTATACTATAAATAGACAAGTACCTTGGGGATATGGGGTCTTGATACAGTCAGCACTTACTGTATCATACTTTGTCAAATTTGGGCTCAAAATGTTACAGTTTCTTTTAACATATATTTGTCTTCTTGTTTCCGGATATACTATATACCGGTACATAGAGTTCCACATCATGGATTTTTTGCGGCGCCTCCAGATCAGCATGTATCTAAGTATTGCTAATGTCGTCTTTTACTTCCTGAATTTCCCTGAATAGATTCTCCAACATGGCCGACTTGTTTGGTGCCTTGGGGATGGGAAAAGATAAAGCACAGGTTTCCGATAAACCAATCTGTACAAACCAGATGTTGTTGGTTGGATTTGGTTATCGTGTAACTACCAATCTAACTAAACTAAATAACTGTCAGAGAACTGAAAACATGTATCGTCTCCTGCGAACAAGACGCAGTCTGTTGCATCAGCTGACCATTAATTGCCAATATTGTGCCAACATGCTTTAGGCAACTGTGTGAGAATATCAAGATTGAACATAATGGAAACCAGCTGAAGTTTTTTGTTCAACCAGGACAATGCACCTGTGAACAGTCTGTTGTTGCCAAGGTTGCATTGCATGATTGTGGCTTTGCAGTCCTTGGACATTATCCTATTATCTATTTTTTAACCTGGTCAAGGGGAGATAATTCCTTGTCATTTATATATTTGTTGCAGGTGGCAACTTGTTGATAACCAACATCTTTGCAATTGTGATTGCCACTGATGTGTTTGAATTAGTTTTATTGTAACACAGACATATTGCCTATCTACACTTTTGCATCAATTTTGGATTGACACTGGTTCCGGCAAGATACGCTTCTGTCTTGCTGTACTCTGTTTTCCCAGCAGGGGACCAAGGAGGGGATTATGTTGGAGAGTAATCAGCAACCAACTCCATCAACTCAGTCAATTATAGTTTGGCTCAGATTCCCCTCAGAGCTTACCTAGTATCATACTTATTTTTCTTATTTTGATGATGTTAAGGCCAATACTTGTATTAGACATTGGAAAAGATGTATCATATGTCATATTTGGCATTAACCTTTTTTTTAAAGTAAGTGAATGACAACATTTAATGCCATTACCCAATATGCCCTCGGTCATACACAGAAGGTGACCTTATAACCTTTGGTATCAGCATAAGATAAGATCAAAATGATTCAAAATAGAGTAATGCATAATGACAAACAGCTGGTAAACATGGGAGGCAATACATCCGTTATGGTCCATCACGACAGTCTAAAACCAACTTGCGAAATCTGTCAGCTGAGCTTGGTCTGTTTACTACTTGTTTTGTTGGTGGAGTTGGAATGTACTTTGCCTCACTGAGAGGGGATGCTTGTGGCGAGGGTAGCCGGTCTACTGGTATAACCTTCACACGACTAGGACTAACAGACCTTTTCCTTATTGGTCGATCCAATACTGTTATGTCCCTTAGTGATACTGGAGAAGAAGTTCCACAGTCTGGGCTTGCAGATGAACATGCTACTCCAGCGTTGGAGTTTTCTTCGTATTGAGCCTTCACTGGTACACCGGGTATATTTTTCCACTTACAATCCCTGGAGGAAAACAGAACTTTCCCTGCCTTCTTGATGGGTTGAGACGGGCAAGCCATAGTACTTGTAGACTGCAGCCTAAAAAAAATGCAATGCAATCAAATGCAATGGAGAGAAATCCTTAAGCTGATAGAATTTGATATATAGTTATTATGATGTAACCTACTTTGATATTGACAGAAATGTTGGCTATAGAACTGATCATGTGCTTATATCTGACACATTAACATTTAAAATAGTCCAAAAGAATATCAGGAAGTAGAAATACAAGATATGAGCATTACCAATAACTTAACAGAAATATATATTTGACTAGCTACTATATCTGACCTTTGATCAATAAGAAATTAAATTTTCAAATTGTCATTTCTAGGAATTATAACTTTTGAATCATGGATACCAACCCATGTGGCTGGATATCAACCTAGACTTTACATTAGGAACTGTTTATCAGTTCAGTTAATAACATCCAGTTATACTTGATAACATATCCCCAAGAAACCAAGATGTGATGTCATCAACTTGTGGTTTACATTTCACCCTTTGGTTCAAGTTGGTTACCTTTTTGTTTATAATGTAACAGTAGTAAATGTAATTTGCATTCACTTCCTAAATTCTACTAAACTCCTTATACTTATTAAAAAATATACAGTTTATGCAACAGAAAAAGTCAATTTTCTCTAAAACTAACCTAAAGTGTGGTTTGGGTACAAAAGTAGGTCTGTTTGGTAGAGAAGCAGGAACCGTGGCTTGGGTCAGAAGCTCTTTCTCCAGGGCAGCCCTTTCCTCCTTTAGTTCTGAAGTCAGACATCACATAAAAGTCAACACTTATCAGTATGTAGTAGTTGGTAATTATGTACCTATCATTACCAGTAAGTGTAATGTCAGTTTTTATTTTAATCCCAAAGTCTCAGTCCTTGCTCAATGACCCATGACCCTGTACAATAGTACAATCACCATTGTGCTTGCTTTCTCTTTTGTTTCTTTGGGTCTCTTTTGTCTAGCCCAAGCCCCTGCCTCAGCCATATATATTCAATGACATGGTGCCTTATGGGACTGGTCAACTTGCAATTAAGACTTCCATTTCAGTTTGTATTGGAGAAAGTTCACTTTTTATCACTGGAATAAATCATCATTTATGAAAGGTTAGTTGATGTGTGATGTAATCTTTTATTGTATTGAGATTTATTGACAGAAGCTCGAAAGAATGACACAAATTTATTGTCGTATCCAACATGCAGATGGGAGGCCGCATGGTCCACTCTTCCCAAAGTGATGACGTCCTACACATATACTATTATCCTCACGGTATTACATAATAGCGCAACTCATCACATCTCCCTTTTAAGGAGTTTACCTGACATTTAAACATTAGTGTCCTTTCATACCTTTTGAATAAAAAGTTACTGAAACAAATATTGAACATTCATTCTGAATAGAATGAATTAAACATGTTAAACATCAGATCATGTTCAGGATCGTCATTAAGCATCATACAATCTTTGCATAATACTGAAAAGTATTTGAACACAGTAAATGAACACAGAACAACTTGTTCCATTAAATTCAAAGAAAACACATGTCAAATGTCATAAAGTTAATGTCTTTGAGTTGACTTTGAGATTTGCACAGATATTTATGCACACTGATTTAATGTCTGAACAGTATCTTATAAATCAAGTCTCTCAGGTGGCCGGATAGTGCGACCACTTCTGGAAGTTACAGTCCCTTGTACAGGTGTGGCTGTGTTCGTGACAGGTGGTGGTTTTGGTTAGCAGATCTTTGGTGTAGCTTGTTTCATCGGAGATGACTGGTTGACTGGTGAGGATGTTGCTAATCCAGGCCGGTTACATGTTGACATTGGGGTTGACAGAGTTGTCTTCCCTCTACCTGCTGGTTTCAGGTGAATTCTGTTCCGTCGAAGCGGGTTTCCATTTGATGTTAGTATTTGATATGATCTCGGCTCTGACAGAGATTTAATCACTTTGGCGTTGACTTTTATGGTTATTCTGACGCTCAGACTGTGCTCTCTGCAGTCTGCTAGTTGTTGGAAGCTGAGTACGGTAATCTCTGTGGTTCAAGAGTTTTGCTGGTGATTGTAGGTCCATATCAACAGGTGTTGTCCTGTATGACAAGAGTCCAAGATATGGGTCTTGATCTGCAGCTTCAGACTTTTTCAGCAAGTTCTTCACGGTTTGCACCATGCATTCCACAAAGCCATTGCTCTGCAGGTATGTTGGAGAACTTGTCACATGCTTGATTCCCCATGTGTCACAGAAGTCATGGCTTCTATATTGCGGTCCATTGTCCGTGATGATAGTTTCAGGGATGCCATATTCAGCATAGATTCATTTTGTGTGATTGATGATGTCACATGATGTAGTGCCATTTAAAGGGGCACTGATCTAACGCAATTCCCCGGACTGGTTGTTGCCTTTGTTACTGTTTTTTTCCCCGTGAGTACCCGGATGATACGCAACGCAACTGAGCATGACCAGAGACTGGGCTACCGTCTACAAGGACAGCTGAATGTACTTGGAGGCTGGCGGCAATATTTGTTTTACGCATTTTTGCATAAACACTGATTGGTTAACCATGATCTATAAAGATTTCAAAAAAGGGCGCACGTTAATTAATTTCTTCAGCCTAAACAAACAGACAAAAAGAACGGCGGAGCTCATCGGATCTCGTCATTTGGAAATACCCCAGATGGTTATAAATTAATACTAAAGTATCAATGCAGTGAAAGCGTTTTGGGATTTCGGATTGCGTCGATAATACGATTACTACTCCCTTGTTGTCATCCACGTTTTCTCGTATAACCCTACACTTGTGTATTTGTCGTCATTCACTTGATGCTCAGTTAATGAATTTATTACAGGTACAATTAGTGGTAGCACCACTTAAATTACCTGATGAAGGTTCCCATTTGGCATTTATTGTGTCTGGGGTAATTATTCAATCTAAATCCAGGTTTGAAGTGAGGTGAAATGTGTGTTATGTAATATGCACGTGGCAGACCAGCAAGAGGTGAATGATCAGTTGATTTACATTTTTTGGTAAATCAACGGATTGTTCCTAGTCATCAAAGGATTAACAGAAAATAAGTTGATTGATTAATCACTGTTATCTTGCACAGTGGATATGTCAAAAGTGAGTATTTACATGTGTAGGTTTACTAAAACAAAGGGAATACACTTATATCATTGCGTGAAGTGCCGATGTAAAAACAAATTACTTTGTTCATAGGGTTAACTGATAATACGTTGATTGACTGGTCATTGTTATCTATCACTCAATGGATTTTTAGGAACCGTGGACGTTATGAAAATAGTTGTCACGTGGGCTTTCTCAGCCGACCCTTGAGACTTGACACCTGTGTGAAACACCTGAAACAATCCAAGTGATCAGTTGAGAAACGAACACGGGTTATAATATCCCGAAACGATATATATCTTTTAAAATATTTGATTGTTACAGAGACACGTGACATCGATTAAGTTTCTTTGTACAGCTGCAGACAAGTGGGATATTGTTCCTTTGTGTGGATATTCACGGATACATTCCTCGAAAAAGGAAGCTGCCTAAAATTTATACACATAAATTGGGTAGGTTGTAATTATGGTATTTGCATTTTGATTTTCTTCATTTGCTGTAGCATTGAACCGATTCGTCCTTGTTTCTCTACGTCTTGGTTGGGAAATTCTTCAATGCGCGATAGACGTTGTTTCACAGGTCTTTTCCTTTGTAAGCTTGTATATATTACCTTCAATTTGTAAAATGTGATTCTCTCAGGCAATTTATAAAATGTGTAAATATTTCATTTTGACTAAAAAATCTGTCCAGATTGATTGAGACGATCAAAAGGGCCTACAAACATCATAACAGATTATTATGTAGCAATAGAGGCCAAACAACATAGAAATGTACTTTTCAACGTTACATTTTCAGTCTCTTGGTGATGACATAAAACATCAAAATGTTTGGAATTCGTTATCATAATAATACAGATGGAAATGTTTTTCAGTCCCTTTGTAAAATAACTGAATATTTAGGCGTTAAATAAATTTGAAAATGTTACGCATTTGGACGGTAAAAAAAATATACACACTATAAAAAAAGCAATGCTTAGGTGAAATATTTACTTTGTGTTGCAAGTCAAAATATTGTAAACGAAAATCGCAAAATTACCAAGCAACTGACTTATCAAAACTTCGTCACCATTACCGATGCTACCCACAAAGATACCTACATTTCCTTATTATCTCGAAAACTGTATTTCATTTTGTTGATCAATGTGACCATACGCCCTTATTACTACCCATAAAAGTGACTAATGCGCTTACGCATGGCGCAGCAGAGGTCGCGAACTAGTCTAGATTTCTGCTATACATCCAGATCGTGATTTCGCAAACTACGTTATTCAAGGATTTACATTCGGATTCAATCCCATGATTACTGCAGCACCAACTGTGACTTTAGAATGTGCGAATAATCTTACTGCCAGGAGAAATCCACAAGCCGTGGATACAGCAGTTCAGATAGAGATTGATAACGAGTATGTATGTGGACCTTTTAACATACCTCCCTTCAAAGTTTGTCGTATTAATCCACTTGGTCTGGCAGTAGGGAAATACTCTGGCAAACAGCGTTTGATTCTCGATTTGTCCGCTCCACACAACGACAGCAATCATAGCATCAATGAATTAATTGACAAGGACACATGTTCTCTATCTTATGTGACTATAGACAATGCTATCCGTATTATTATGCAATTAGGACCAAATGCGCTCATGTGTAAGGCCGATATTAGAGACGCTTTTAAACAGGTCCCTATTCAGAAAGACTTTTGGCCTTACTTCGGATTCAAATGGCACGGTAGTTACTATTTTTACAAACGTTTGGCTTTCGGATGCAGGTCCAGCCCCAAAATTTTCGACAACCTGTCTCAAGCCCTCTGCTGGATTCTCCAACACAATTACCATGTTCAGAATATTCTCCACCTCCTGGACGATTTTTTGACAGTTGATTCTGCCAACTACCCAGCGGATAAAACCATGACAGACCTACGTTATGTTTTCCAGCTGCTCAACATTCCTCTATCAGCCAAGGAGACTGTGGGTCCTACAACAAGATTAGAGTATCTAGGCATCATATTGGATTCCACTACTATGTCTGCTCATCTACCCCAAGACAAAGTGCTGCGGATTATCAGCGTCATTGAAACCTTCATGCACAAGAAAAAGTGTACGAAGCGGGAGCTACTCTCCCTGCTTGGCCACCTCAATTACGCAGGCAGAGTGATACCACCCGGTAGAGCTTTTGTCTCTTATCTAATCAGCTTATCCACGACAGTCAGCAAACTACATCACCACGTTTCGTTGTCCAAGGAATGCCGAGTAGATCTGTGCATGTGGAGAGAGTTTCTTCTTCAATGGAACGGAGTGTCCTTTTTCCACGATACCCGAATCACGGATTCCTACGACATCGAACTATTCACTGACGCAGCTACATCTACAGGCTTTGGTGGTTTTTTCAAAGGAGAGTGGTTTGCCGATACTTGGCCCCCAGAGATCAGATCAAACTCTACTCTGATGAAGAGTACCGCGTTCTTGGAACTCTATGCCATTGGGGTAGCAGCTTTTGTGTGGGGAAAACATTGGTTTAGACGAAAGATCTTGTTTCGTTGTGACAATCTCGCTGTCGTTCATATCATTAAGAAAGGCAGAGCTCGTTGTAAGCACGTCATGGCATTAATGCGTAAACTCACTTGGTTATCCGCCACTCATAACTATGTCATCTTAGCCAAGCATGTACAGGGAGTGCATAATGAACTTGCTGATGCTCTCTCACGCTTCCAGTTCCACAGGTTCCGCCAGCTAGCCCCTCATGCAGCTGCCAGCGCCACGCCATGTCCAGACAGCTCAGCCGTGACATGGTACTGAACCAGCAGTTAGTCAACATGTGGACAGCTTCCCTCGCCCCGCGCACCGTGACTACCTACTCTACTGGGTACCAGAGCTACCTTAACTTCCTCATCAGATATCAACTGTGCCATCCTCTACGCAACCATCACCAGCTGCCAGTTATAAGCGAGATACTGCTACAGTATTTCATTGCCTACTGCTTCAGCGTCCTGCATGTCCAATGTGCTACAGTCAAGAACTATCTAGCAGGTATCCGTTTCGTCTACCTTCGAGCAGGTATTGATACCTGCCTTGATCACCCTACCGCACCTAGTATGAGTAGATTACAGACCTTACTTCGAGGATACAAGAAGCTGCATATTTCAAGCACTAAGAAACGTCTACCTATCACCTACAACATCTTGACATGCATTGTTGCGGCATTAAGGAACGGAGTGTTTGGTGCCCATGACGACCTTGTCATGGAAGCTATGTGTTCTCTAGCATTTTTTGGCTTCCTGCGGTGCGGGGAGTTCACCTGTGCAAAGTCTTTCGACCCAGAAGTCAATGTTTGTATTAAAGATGTAGTTCTTCACCCTAGTCAAGCTAAGTGCGCTGTTAACCTTAAAACCTCTAAAACAGACCCGTTTCGCCAAGGAGTCACGGTGAATGTATTCGCTACTTCAGGATCATGCTGCCCTTTCTCAAGTATGAGGTTACTTATGTTTGTGCGGCTTCAGTGTGGTGCGAAGCCTTGTGATGCAATGTTTACCGATAGAGGTGGTCTTCCTGTGGCTAGATCTGCTTTCCTGTCCTGGCTTAACATAGTGCTGTGCAGAATCGGCCTGAACCCCTCGTTGTACTCAGGCCATTCTTTTAGAATAGGAGCTGCCACTACAGCAGCCCACGTCAATATTCAGGATCACATGATCAAGACCTTAGGTCGATGGTCTTCAGACTGCTTCACAAGGTATATCCGTACCCCTGAAGATGACATCCGACGAGCTCACTCATCCATGGCTCGATCTTGACACTACGACAGGGACACTTCCCTAGACTCTCAGCTACACCCGGCTTTCGTGTGTCGCAGTGACAATCATTAGTTTAGTTTACTATGGTAACTAAACCACCATTTCATGTATATCTTTATTCTACTTTTCACCTTATATTCATTGGGGGCTCTCGGTTGTTACCTCGCTTTTTGGGCATTTTATTTCATAATCTCCCCCAATTCATTTTCACATTCCAATCATAATTCATATCCCTCTTCGCAGGCCGGCTTGCCCCTACAATCAGCTGCTTCCTCACGGTTGTCCAGGCCGGCTTGCCCCTGCAACCAATCTTACAAAACTTATATCATTCATAAGCAACAACCGAGCCAGCTCCCAATTTGTGCCAAGTTTTATAATAAATCGTGTATTTTACTTCTTGTTTTGTTTTTCTGCACAAAATGTAAATTTAATATTTTTGTTTGTGCAGAAATAAGTACCACTACCTCCCTGCCTACTCTTTCGATTTTATCAGCTATTCCCTTCATTACGTAATATTATTCCACTAAATATTTCTTTAATTCCCTTTTACTCACTTGCCTTGTTCCTAAATTAATCCATCAATGCATAATTACTTTAACATTTTCTATGTTAGATCCAAGCACGGTTTACCTCACATCCCGTCTATTTTTTATACGCTGTTTACTTCCGTTGTCTCACAGCTACATAATGTACCTTCACAATTTTATCGTAATCCTAAATATACTTACGTATTCCATCAACTATTATCTTTTTCTTATATCAATATGTAATCTCAGCATCTATATCTTGTACATTTCTATTAATAATTCGCAGGCACCATTTCTTAAATATTAATTCATGGTGCATCACGGTCTTTAGTATTTCCGACATGTTGCGCATGCGTATTCTATGTTCCTTCTCAGTTCTTCGTCCGCCATGTTTCACCAATTTTCTCGGCCCTCCGGCCACCCCATGCTACCTCCTCGGAGTTGTGCCGGCTGTTGCTTAACATTCATACCTCATTCTTTACTCTTTGGCATTTTATTTCATAATCTCCCCCAATTCATTTTCACATTCCAATCATAATTCATATCCCTCTTCGCAGGCCGGCTACTGCCCCTGCACACACACAGCTCTTTGTCAGGCCGGCTTGCCCCTACAATCAGCTGCTTCCTCACGGTTGTCCAGGCCGGCTTGCCCCTGCAACCAATCTTACAAAACTTATATCATTCATAAGCAACAACCGAGCCAGCTCCCAATTTGTGCC
Organism: Haliotis cracherodii; assembly: GCF_022045235.1. NCBI lineage: Eukaryota > Metazoa > Mollusca > Gastropoda > Lepetellida > Haliotidae > Haliotis > Haliotis cracherodii. Next base: position 49,878,771 of record NW_027266297.1, on the reverse strand, counting down.
AAGTTTTATAATAAATCGTGTATTTTACTTCTTGTTTTGTTGTTTCTGCACAAACTGAATATTTAGGCGTTTAATAAATTTGAAAATGTTACGCATTTGGACGGTAAAAAAAATATACACACTATAAAAAAAGCAATGCTTAGGTGAAATATTTACTTTGTGTTGCAAGTCAAAATATTGTAAACGAAAATCGCAAAATTACCAAGCAACTGACTTATCAAAACTTCGTCACCATTACCGATGCTACCCACAAAGATACCTACATTTCCTTATTATCTCGAAAACTGTATTTCATTTTGTTGATCAATGTGACCATACGCCCTTATTACTACCCATAAAAGTGACTAATGCGCTTACGCATGGCGCAGCAGAGGTCGCGAACTAGTCTAGATTTCTGCTATACATCCGGGTACTCACTGGGAAAAAACAATAACAAAAGCAACAACCAGTCCCAGGGAATTGCGTTAGATCAGTGCCCCTTTAACTTTCTGAGTACAGGGAATTTGCTGTAGTAATCATGCAGCAATCAGGAGGTATAGTTTACCTTTGTAGTCTAGGAGATCAGATCCAAGTTTTGCCATGCGAATGAGGGCACATTGTGAGGTTGCATGGGCTCTTTTATCTGTTGATTTGAGAACTGTAAACATGTAGCACAACTGGACGTCAGCTCTTTAATGTCCTTTGTGATTCCAGGCCATAATATACATTCTCTTGCCTTGAGTTGACATACCTCAGCTCCCATGTGTCCTTGGTGTACAATTACAAGCATTTGTGTTCTCATTGTTGAAGGAACAAACCAACACCGGCTACACCGAGTCCCATGCTAGCTGTTACAAGCGCGGTGTCAACTCCATCGAGAGGATTCATGGCTCTGCGATACTTTTTATACAATCCAAGTCTCAACTCCCTATCCTTCTCTATTCGATGTTTTATGTCGCTTATTTGATGTAATCGAAATCTATCAACTTCATCGAGCGCCGGATATAAATCCATCTTATTATTATATCATTGATAGTCTTTAATTGGTCTTGCTTAAATGTTTTGAGAGTATACATCAACCTTATCAAATGTATATTATACGGCATGAATATCTTAGCAAGAGAAATTCTGTCACTTTTAATAATTTGGACCCCCTCAAGGGTTGCAACGGGTGATGCTCCAATATGGATCATACTGCAACGTTGACGTTGGTGTTTCTTTAGCCATTTAATCGATAGACCTGGTAATATTTCGAAGGCATCTTCCGGTGCATCTCCGAACAAGACTTCAATAATAAGTGTAGAAAGATTAGGTATTGCACTCAAGTTCTGTTTAATATCATTGAATTCAGTAACCAAATTTAAACTAACATTTTTTTATGCCGGACGACTATATAATATATGACCTGGGTTTTCTGGTAGGGGAGAGACCAACTCACTTTTTCGTTTTGACGGGATATAAGCCCCGAGTACGATCCCACTATTTATTATCTTAGTTAAATTATGTGCCTTACCCGTCATCACATACTGTGGGGTAATGACGATATTCAGTAGCCACTCGATGTTTGCTTCGACCATAGTCCATTTATTATCATCGTTGCGAGTAAGATTATACGAAGTGTTTTTATTGAGTCTACTAACGTCGACATCGCTTATATCTCCTAGATTACCCGTGAAAGTAACTGCTTTCCCCTTGTATACATTATCTTGTAAGTGTAAAGCGTATAACTTACCAACGGTACCGGGTTTACCGAATCCTTCTGTGTCTCCGAGATCGGAAAGTGCAATTGTATTACATTGTCTGAGCGTTCCATGGCCTGATGAATCAACCATTATTTATAATATGGAGTATTACACTCAAGTATCCTATATGTACAGGTTGATGTTTTACATCTAATACAGAAATTTTGAGGTCTGAAATAATACTACGCTTTAATTTTTTATATTGTAATGATGAGAAAGATTCTGTTCTACCACTATTGTATTTTTCATCTTTGACTGGAACAGCTCTTAGTAGAGTTGAAGGACTTTCTAGTTGAATATTATCCGTCGTGCTTATTTGATCAAGATGGATGCACATCTCTTTATAGGGAACTAAATCGGGTAATTTAACTCCCCCAAATGTTGTCTCGATTAATGTTAGCTCTCCTCTAAATCCAAGTGTAATTCCTAAGTTCATGAAAAGCTTTACACCCTTTTCTCCAGCGTTTAAATTCAGTATCCCATTCGACTCATTTTGTGTGAGACTAATTCCATTAGGCTTAAAAATTTCATCATTGAGTGAGCATACACTGTAATACCCATCAGGTATAATAATGTATTTGTCAACAACATCGTTTTCACCTAATATATTTATCTCATTATTACCTCTTGCAGCACTTATATTGGTCCACCTTGGGTAATACGTTACATTGCATAGGGCGACTTCAAGTTGTCCATCCGAGTTATCGATATAGTATGAAACAGTTCAATAGACTGACCATTTGTTATTCCCGTGAGTGTGACATACATATTAAATATACAATGATACTATATCATAACTTAAATATGAAATCAACTAATATTACTAATCAGTCGATTTTAGTAAGTGCCTCTCCTGCTAATTTGTTTGTTAAATTTCCTGATTACTGAAAAATACAGGTTCATGGTAACTAGCAATAAAATGGTGCACGATTGGTCCCTAAATCCGATGCAATTTTGGCAGAATCAGTTAAACTTTGCCATATGGTGTGCCACAACAGGATGTGGTGTATCTCTATATGTCCCAGGATTTGAACTAAATAAGTCTGTTTTATCACTTCACGTGTACTATCAGTTAAGACATATACTTAAAGAAATTAGTGCTCCATTACCGAAGGATTGAGCATGGAATGCATCAAATAATCCAACATTAGGTTCGCATATGAACGTATTTGTCAGGAATTTAATATTGCTACGAGTAAAGATTGGCGTATTAAAGGAATTAACCATGGTCTAGGTGTTCTGTACACCGGACAAAAAACTGTTAAAGAAGAAAGCGATGATTTAGTTAAAAAAACTCATCAACCATTCGATCCATTTAAGTTGTTACAGAAAAACAATCTTGTAAGATTGCATAATCTTAATCATGGCTGGGAAATTTCGAGTAACGATTGGAGAGGAGATCTTATGAGTTTTAAGGGTGGTTTGGCTTATATTATTACAAAATTTGTACAACTGAACGATACCGCAAACGCTTGGAATGAATTTCTATATGATAAAACTAAAAATAATTTTACTAACCCAGGAGTTGTAAGAGTTAATGAATCAATAAGAACTTATGTACGGGCAATTCTCGGGGCACAATCGCAAACACGAACGGGAATCATCGGTGGTTCTGGGACGGCACTCGATGCACAAAAACAGTTTGTTGCAAACGTGGAGGATGCTATTAATTCACCAGTTGACATACCATCTTCTATAAAGCGTTATCAAGATGCATTACAGTACGCTCAATCCAAAGTAGACTACGTTTATGCGCCGGGACTATACATGTCTCCGAGTAATATGGAATTTAAGATCGGTCAAGTGATAGGCTATAATAATAAAATTGTTATTCCTCCCAATCAACTAAAAACAGGTATAAATTCAGATATTAACACCGAATTAATAACACAAACAAACACAGGTGAAACGGGAATAGTCAAGCCACAGATATCTACTAACACTCCTACTAACACATCTACTAACACACAACCACAAGTGCCACCCCATATTGCAGCTAAAAATCAACAACATATCGATGAAAAAACAGCGCTTATAGTAGGTGGAGTCGCGGCTGGTTTACTCATGATTTGGTTAAATAGTTCTTAGCGGATACAGACAACAGCCCTGCAATTGCTACGATCAGTGCCCACAAGTTTTGACTGAGCCAAATGGTGGTCTTAGCTAATAAATTCAAGATCCAGGAAACTATACTCCCTATTATACCAGGAAGTGCAGACGTGGCTTTCACAGCGAGCTTTCCCAGTGCTGAACCTAATGCTTTTAAATGCTTTTTTATCCACTCTTTTATACCAGCCCTATCGTTGTACCACTCCTGTACCGCTGCCACCAGTTAACGCGAGAGTCAAAGTCGATATAATAAATTCCTATACAGTTAAAATACTGGAAACAGCCAGTGTAGTGTCATCGTTGAGGACTTGATCGATAGTTTCTCGAATTTGACTGATCTGTGAACGAAGTACCTTTCTATTACTGGAAGCTGCTCGAGGCGGGCCGATCTTTCGTCTTCTAAGTAACACAATCTTTCTGCAACGCGACGTCTGCTGAATTCATCACCTGCCTGTTCAAGTTTTGTTTTCTCATAAGCTATATGCTTGTCGAGTTCGGATAGCTTGGCTATATTATTGATGAGTACGATAATGCAGAAGGTCAATATCAGGTTTGCCGTGTATTTGCAATATTTCCTTACTATCTATCGTAAACTTTGAATAGTCACGACCAATTGGGCTAACATCTTTAAAGGTATCGTAATAATCATTAACGGTTGATTGTAAAAGTTCATAGTTAAGATTCATGCCACCAAAGCTGATTTCATCAGTACCCTCTTCGATTGTACTAGGACTATCAATATAGTCTAGATTAAAATCATCCATTTTTATATTAAACATAAGGTTACATAATTTCAGAATAACAATGTCTTCGCAATACGGACGCAAGTTAAACCCACAACGTAGACTTCGGGATCCATTAGGGGTCAAAGCAATTCATCAGTCTGTAACTATCGCTAATAACCCGAGTCCCATTGATCAGAATCAAACGCTTCTGGTTCGCTTTCCTAATCTTGGCGCACACGATGTGTTAGTTCTGAGAACTGTCCGACTAGCATTTACGATTAATTTGACTTCTGCCGACGTTAACAGGGAGCCTGTTCAGATCATAGGTCGTGCTATCGTTATGAAAATCGCGATTATAATTAGCGGTAATGAGGTTTTGAGTATCAAAAATAGCGATGTATACTATTGTTACATGGATCTCTGGAGAATGGATAAAGAGCGGGAAAACTTACAGTACCAAGGTATTTGTAATCTGAACACATTGAGACTGCGTGTGGGTGCTGATAATGGCGATAATACCGTTGTAAAAGATCTCACTGTTGCCGGCACATTAGGTAACCGATTCTATATTCCGCTAGACTTTGAATTACTAGATTCCCACTTGCCCTTCTATCAAGCATCCCTAGGCGATAGGTTAGAATACGAACTCACTGTTACTGACTACGGTAGAGTAATCAGAGCTGCTGAAGATGCTAGCTATTCCATTGACAATATCTCACTGGAGTATGATATGATAACGGATGCCAAATTAGCCAGACAAATTCATAACCAGTATACAGGAAGTTTAGCCATTTTGTACGATCGCATGCTTCGACACCGAAAGATCACAAGGAACAAAAAAGATACGACATGGAATATCAATCTAAACGTCCCCACGAGATCGTTGAAGGGTATCTAAATGTTGTTCGAAGACCCCTCCGATCCATTTAAAAGAAATACCTAGAAGTTCTACAATCCCAAGATTTCAAAAGTGGAATTGACTATCGAGGACGTTCCTAATCAACTATAAAGTCAAGGAATGCTAGCGTATCAACAATGGGATGAGATTAAAAAACTCCCTTCTATAAAACGGAGCCCAGAAGTTAACGCGGTCGTGAAAGATCTGTCACTTGGGGATGTATCGATGGATGAATACCTCACAACGAAGTATGCGCTATGGCTCGACATGCAAACCACGGATGATGACCAACTACACGGTAGTGGGTAGAGAATAGAAAATGCTAGCGAGGGTGTTGCTATACAGATAACGAAGCTCCAGGAATCGGCTGGTAAATTAAACATATATTTGTACGTGATTATGGATGCGCAACTTGATATACAGAATGGAAGATTCGTGCAAGCAATCTTTTAATAATCTTTTACCTAAAGAACCACACTGCGCTATCATCTGCGGGCAAACGGGTTGTGGAAAAACAGCTCTTATTCTAGATATTTTAGAAAGTCATTATCGGGACGTTTTCTTTCATATTATTATTCTGTGCCCGACTATAAGCGTTAATAAAACATACCTATCGAGAGATTGGGTAATGAATGATGATGGGGTACACAGAGTTGATCCGGGCGATCGTTTACAAGACTGTTTCAGAGTATGTCACACAAAATACAAAGGAGAATCAACCCTTTTCATAATAGATGACTGCAGCGCGAGTAAAGAACTAACCAAAAAGAAAGATATGCTTTCATATTTAGCATTCTCCGGACGGCATACTCAACATAACTTTTGGGTAGTTACTCAAAAATACCACTATGTCCTGAAAGATCTGAGAGAGCAGACCAAATGGGTAGCCCTGTTTCATTGCAAAGACCGAGATTCATTCGAGGAATGTCTATGAGAAAATGATGTTATTTATACCAAGCCTGAACAAGATAAAGTCAGAAAACTGTTAGCTTCAACGAAGCATTGTAAACTCGTATTAAAAACCGATCAACCAGCTGCTTATGCAATTGCTTAGCAAAACATAGCAAAATTATGGCAAAAATAGCAAAAATATGGCAAAATTATAGCAAATATAGCAAAAAGATAGCACAAGTAAATTGAACATTAGCGATTATTATGACATAATGTGGCTTGAAATCCTCATTCTTTCGCAACAGTTTATTATTACTGGCTGTATTGGATATACCATATTTAATTATGTTAGATTTAAATATCTCCTTAGGTATTACAGTATGGAATGCGACGAACTCATCGAACAAATGCTCAAAGATGAGCCAGAACCTTTGACAGATAAATCTTTAGATTAACATAGAGAGCCGGTGGAAAATGTTCCGAATATTTTGGGGAAAATTATACCATCGAAAAAATTGATAACATGACCGCCGAAGAAATAAAAAAACTGTACGCGCGTTACGAGTCTAGACTGGGAGCTACCATGACTAAAACAATAGGGTTGCCTATGTTACAACTATTCACAGTCGTAGCTAGTACGTTTCTTCCTATCGCGGCAGAACATCGCATGTATTTATGCGAATCTCTCGAGAAAGACCCATTCATCGAACACGCTAAAAGCTCAGTGAGCTGTGAATTGTATCATAGATACGGAATGTTCTTAGCTCCACTCACCACAGCTTTAATAACGGCTAGGTATTGTCAATTTAAACATATGTGCCCACTTAATAATAATGGAGACTCAAGTGACACCACCACAGATTGTACAACAGATTGTGGAAACACAATCACAACAAGTGACACCACCACATATTGTGGAACAAGTGAACGAGGATGCACAACGGATTGTGAATGAGGAAATATCACAAGCCAGAGTGACGAAGGCTGGCGAGGAAAGCAAAAATAATGCATAATTCAAATATTGAACATAGTCGTTCAATTAAAACTTGGGCACTAGGAGAGTTATTGCTATAGCGGGGGTATGGTTGTTTTATAAGACCGGAGAAGAGAAAACGTCACCCCCGATGTCATAACAAGTTCAATTAGAGGTTAGCCCTCTTATAATGCTATAAGAAGCATGACTACTCCAGTTACAGACGGTAACATGTTGGTAAATGCAACGTATCATTCAGTGGTGGTCAGCGGCTTGGCCATTAGCTATGCCCGTATAGCTAATATGGTTACTGAAACAACACCACCCAAGCTAGATTTTAATGGTTATGATATCGGTATGATGATTCTGGACATTGGATTGTCTATGGCAACAAATATATGCTCATCAAACAAGGGCTTATCATGGAAGACATAATGAAGTAATTAAACATTTGAATATCTTATATTCATATAAACATGGCATCAGTTGCGATGATGGTCGGTGGAGCTGTTGTTAATGCTCTAGCTTTTGCGGGGAGTAATTTTTTATTTTCTGGTATGAGAGGAGAGGAAAGGAGAGTAAATAATAAAGCATTAGAACAACTCAAAGCAGCCCAGTCACAATGGACCAGACAGAGGATATTAAGATTAGATTTTATTAATGAAGAACTGCGTAAGCAGGGACTATTCAAACGTTTAAGGATGTTGAATCTGCCATGCACAAATACTTCCTCGTTTATGGAAAAACTTGACCTAATGCCGAGACCAACAATAAGTCAAGTTTTATACACCATGAGGAACAAAAAACCCGCGAGATAGCATTCATAATGTTGGGATTGACTGGTGTAGCTATTTTAGGTTACACAATAACTACGCATTAACCATGACCTAGTTAGGGCAGGCGGGCGCGTCTTATCAGCCACTATGACCTGTAAACACACTATGTCAGCTACGTCACCCTGTTAGGCTGAGCATGCATTTAGACAAATGATACTAGAAATGTATATTTATCACAATGGCGAGAGGCACATCAAGATGTAAATTCATACGCTTGGGTCGATCACAAATTTGTGGAAAGAGCTGTATGTCGGATTATTATGGAATCCACTCCATTGCAATTAGAAAAGGGCACATTAATTATTCATGTTCTGTATGTGGGATTGGGGTCAAAGGTAGTTACTGTTTATGTAAGAGTCACGTGCTGACAAGAAACGGTTTCAAATTATTTATGAGAGGAAAAAGGCTTACGGAAATGAGATAAATAGATTGGGTAGAATTCAAACCAATTAGACATTAGTTCACATGTATTTATATATCACAATGACTTATGTTGTCAGAGAGCTGAAAGCTTTAGCAAAGCAACGTGGTCTACGTGGATATTCTCGAATGAGAAAAGCTGAATTGATCGCTTTACTCGGTTTGGAATACAACAAACCCCAGACTGTTAGAGAACTCAAAGCTCAAGCGAAAAAAGTGGGCTGAGAGGTTATTCTCGAATGAGAAGAGCTGAATTGATTGCTTTTCTAGATAATAATTGATCAGTTAATGATGTTGTTGATAATAATGAGTTAAAATTTGTACCTACAACCAGCGTTGGTAAATATCTAAGAGGTTGGAAGATGGATATAAATTCCAACATGGATGTTAATGATGTTATGCCCATCGTATCGAGGAAAATTAACGAGGAGTTAGATGATTTACATAGTATAAAATACCAGCGGACGGTTAAAATGTCATTGAGTAAAAGTAGCGAAGACGATAGCACTGAATATACCGAACCATATTTCCGGAGCAATCAAGAAGTTATAACCGAATCCGATACTATAAACGCATCATTACATACATCAATTCAGAGGATACAGGAAACTTTAGAACGCTGGACTAATAGAGGTTCGGGTGGGGGTGTGGATAAAATCGATAGTTTATATTTAGATATAGCAAATTATATGCCCTTCAAAGGTGGATCTTATATAGATTTACCCCCGTATTATAAAAAGAAAAGAGCCATAATTAATGTAAAAAATAAATCCGATGATTGTTTCAGAATGATGATAAGATCTGCATTGTTCCCAGTAGACAAAAATTCGGATAGACCTTCTAGCTATCCCCAAAACGATGGACTAAACCTCGATGGTATAGACGAACATACGCCAATATCACAAATTGATAAGGTGGAAAAGCAAAATAATTTAGCTATAAATGTTTTCGGACATTCTTCTTAAGCAATTGTACACAGGATAAGCTCTGTTCCGGAACATATTCCCAGAATCAATTCATTTCTGATCGAAAAAGATGGAAAATATCATTATACATGGATAAAGAGTTTAAGCAGACTATCATATGATCAAACAACCCATAAAGAAAAGAAATATTTCTGCAAAAGATGCCTGCATGGATATAGCAGACAAGATCTAATAGAAGCGCATAAAGAAGACTGCAGAGGTGTTGGACAGACTGCTATCAGGATTGATATGCCTAAAGAGGGGAAAAATATATTAAAATTTGAACATTATTGTAATCAAATGCCAGTACCATACGTAATTTACGCCGACTTCGAAGCGCTTATCAAACCTATACAAAATAATCAAGATAATCAAGATAGTTTTACGTACAAAACTCAAGAACATATTCCTTGCGGGTTTGGATATATAGTTGTAAGGTATGATGGGAAAACAAACCCGGCCGTGATCTACAGAGGTCCCGATGCAGCGGGAAAGTTCCTAGGTATATCTACAAAATGGAGATAGAATAATCAGGTAAAATTTATTGCGTAAGAAACCAATGTGTATGACGAGGGATGATTGGAGGGCCTATAAGAAGTTGTCATGACTAGTTGTCATGTTTGTAAAAAAAACCTTGAATGGGGATTCCGTAAGAGATCATTGCCACGTCACGGGTCATTATCGGGGAGCCGCGCATAACGAGTGTAACTTGAAACTAAAAATGAATTCTCAAACAATACACATCCCCGTTGTGTTTCATAACCTTAGAGGATACGATTCTCATGTCATTATGCAAGCTATCTCAAAGATCGACGGTGGCTTAACGTGTATTCCTAATAATATGGAAAAAATACATATCATTCTCGTTGACTAAACCTATACATTATAGGGACAAGGATGGGAAAGCCAGAATAAAGCAAAGTAATGGGCTTAGATTCATAGACTCGTACAGTTTCTGTTATCTTCCCTGGACAATTTAGCTAATGCGAACAATCCCGATGACTTTGCAATAACAAATCAATATACCGATGGGTTAACTCGTCATTTGTTGCTGAGAAAAGGTGTATATCCTTACGAATATATGGATGATTGGTCTGGATTCGACGAAACTAAATTACCACCCCTCGAATCATTCTATAGTAACTTAACAGAATCTAAAATAACCAATGCCCATTATAAACATGCTCTGACGGTCTGGGATAAATTAGGTTGTAAGAATTTAGGTGATTATCACGATCTGTACTTAAAAACCGATGTACTGTTACTCGCCGATATATTCGAGATATTTAGAAAGACATGTTTAAAACAATACAGCTTGGACCCGGCATGGTACTATTCCAGTCCTGGACTATCATGGGATGCATTGTTGAAGAAGACCGGTGTAGAACTAAAACTACTCACCGATTACGATATGCACTTGTTTATTGAGAAAGGGTTAAGAGGTGGCATATCGATGGTAGCGAAAAAGGTATTCTAAGGCTAATAATAAATTAGTGGAAGGATATGATCCGAGTAAACCCAACACGCATATATTATATCTCGACGCCAACAATTTGTACGGATGGGCTGTGAGTCAACCTTTACCCACGAGTGGTTTTGAGTGGGTCGATGTGAATGATATCAAAGTGGATGATATCCCCTCAGATTCCGATAAAGGGTACATAATAGAGGTTGACATGGAATATCGAAATTCGTTACATAAAGATCATAACAGTTATCCGCTAGCTCCCGAAAGATTAATGTTGAATAAAGTAGGGCTGGGACGATACACAAGGTCACGATACGATACGTATCCCGATAGTGGGGTCACGATACGATACGTACGATACGATACAAAAAATAATGTCACAAGCTGGTGGAAGATGATGAAAGTTGAATGTAAAATAATTCTCATCAAATAATTCAAATTTTCCTTCAGAACATATGTCAAACACAGCACGTGTCAATCAATAGCAAGACTCAAAACACCTGAGTTAAGGAGCCTGACTAAATACCTGGATTTTCTGCAATAAAAATGCATTCTAAATGTCATCTGAACAGCAGAACTATTTGGTAAAAACAACCACTGGTTTGTGATTTTCTCACAATGATCAATGAAAGGCAAATTGCCTGAAACTCTGAACTTGAATAATCAACATCACACTAATTAGTAAATCACAAAGTCAGACATGTTTAACTGATGTCTGAACATTAACTCTTTCAACACCAGTCAACCAGAAGTGTTTACTGCTGGGACACCAAGTTCCCAGAGACACATGTGATAGATGAAGCTAACATTTATCAAAGAAAATAGCTGCTTGTAAAATATATTTGCCACTACATGTTATACACCATTTGAAAGGTCTGATCCTATGGTTTATAAATATGAAAGTTATGTTTTTCACATTATTTAAAATAATGCATTTACAACTTAATTAAGTTGGTTGTAAATAAAAAATGTAAGCTAACACGTTTTAATATCCAGATTGAGGACCAAGGAAGGGAAAACTTGACGATTTTCGGCAAATATAAGATTTCATAAAATCCACTTACCTATTTCTGTTTTATTTTCATTGTTAACGTAATTGGAAAATCATTTAAAAAAAAGAATTATGAATAGTTTCTGTCATCACCTATTTCCCGATAACAGCGGCTGTCTGCTCAGTAACATGAAGAAATACCCCCGTTTTCGAGGCTTCGTATGAATAAAACGTTCTTCGAAGAATGGCATATGACACATCGCTGGAAAGCTTATTCCTTCATCTACATTCTCGTAACATCGACTGTTTTTTTCCGTAGTTATAACAAGCGATTTCGTTGGATTAAAATTGGTTTCTAATGACGCTTTCTTACCGAAATCTGCTACAAGTTTCGTGATTGGACAATTTTGAGCACGTGACCTAAGGCAGCCAATCAAATTACAGCTGTGATACCAAGATCGTGTTTGATAAATTTCAGAAGTTGGCGAAAGATTTTTGTTTAATCATGCTATTCTGAACGTTTTAATCAGGAAATCGCGATATATATTAAAAATATGGAACTTCGTGAACGTATCGTGCTAGGTTAGGAGCTGTGACAAAGATTTTTCATGCATATATTTTTGCATCAAACACTGTCCGAGCCGAGAATTCAAGGCGACGAAAGCCGAGATGTCATTTGACTTACATTACACGCGATAGCTCGAAAAGATGGAAATAATAACTTAGATGTAATATATTTTTGTTGATATCATTTATTACTTTGTATAATAAATTTAAAGATTTGTTTAAAACGTCTTTATTTTGCTCTTTGAAATGTTCGATGTGGACCCATATTTCAATAACATCTGGGGAATTAGTGAATATTTTTTTAATTTATAGATAAAAAATGATAAATTGAATTGGAATATGTATTTCAGACATTATGAAATGTGATAGATTTAATAAATGAATGATATTACAGGTAGGTCCATAAGAATATATACTATTCTGACGTGACTATGGCTTGGCCGGTAAACCGGCCTACGGTGTCTGGGGACTCGATGCTTCTTGGCTGGTAAGCCAGTCGCCATGTTTGAAGGCTGAAACTAATACGAGTCATTTGATTGGTCGTACTACGAAAATCAACCAATCATATTTGTCCTTGTATCATCGCTTGATTTTCTTTACTGACTGCGTTGGAACAAAACGGACGATGTAAACAGCGGCAAATACGTTTTGTTACTTGTAGTATATCAGCTGTGTATCGTTTTGTATCGATACATAGACCCACGAATCGATAGTCGTATCGAACTGTAATGTATCGGTGAATCGTCCCAGCCCTAGAATAAAGATTAGATGTCGCAATATCAACACTCCTTGATGGGTAATACAAGGTTAGCTAACGTAGAAAAACTCGTACCAAATTAGATGGATAAGACAAAATATATAGTTCACTACAGAAATCTCCGGTTATATCTATCATTAGGTATGAAACTAAAGAAAATACACAGAGTTCTAAAGTTTGATCAAAGCCCTTGGATGGAGCCCTATATAAGACTGAACACAGATTTAAGAAAGATAGCTACCAGCGATTTTGAAAAGAATCTATACAAGCTCATGAATAACTCAGTATTTGCTAAAACTATGGAGAATCTGAGGAAGCATGTTGATGTTAAATTAGTCAGATCTAATGAGGAAGAAAGACTCAGGAAACTTATAGCCAGTCCGGCTTTTAACAGAAGCAAGATATTCGATAACGACTGAGCCGCGTTGCATATGCAGAAGAGTAATATAAAATTCAACAGACCGGTGTACATCGGTATGAGTATTCTTGACTTGTCAAAACACTTAATGTATGACTTTTATTACAATGAACTTAAGAAGCAATACGGCGATAGATGAGAGGTGTTTTATACCGACACAGATTCTTTGTTGATAGAAATACAAACCGAGGATGTGTATAAAGATATGGCAGAAAAATTAGATATGTACGATACGAGCGATTACCCGAAAGATAATCCACTGCAGAGCGTAGTAAATAAAAAGGTGTTAGGTAAGATGAAGGATGAATGTGCTGGGACTCCTACAGCAGAGTATGTAGGATTAAGGTCCAAGATGTATTCTATAAAGAAATCCAATAAAAAAAGCTAAGGGTGTTAAGAAGTATGTTGTAAAAAAGCATATCAAACACGAACAGTATAGAGAAGCATTATTCAACGGTAGAACGTTCAAACACGAGATAAACTCTTTAAGAAGTTACAATCATAGGATATATGGATTAAGAATGAACAAGACATCATTATCCCCCTTAGATACAAAGAGATGGATTGATAAGGATTGTGTAACTACCTACACTTATGGTTATTTAGGGTGGTAATACTGTATTGTTGGGAACTATGAGCAACTCTTCTCATACAAATGCCCTGCCCGGTCCATCTTTAAGATAATAAAGAATAGGCTCTCCTTCTTTCATAACCAACCGACTAATGTTATATGTCTTAAGAGACCAAATGGGATCGGTTGCGCGACGTAGGCCTCCTTCGAGTTCACCGGGCTGGTATAAATCTTACGCTTACTCTATCCGGAAGTTTTTGTTCTTTGACTCTCCTTGGTGCTGAAGATTCGGAAGTCACGGAAGTAACGATAGCTTGACTACAACGGGCCTCTTTTTCACCATGCCTGATTTCGACATCGTGCTTTGTTAAAAGTTTAGTTACCGATCCCATAAACTCACGACCGGGATCTACTTGAAATAGCTTAGGCCATTTTAGTGGTCCGCGTTTATATATGTGACTCAGTGCATTAGCTACTTCAGTTGAATCTTTCGAGGTTAATAGCCCAGCCTCTTTGTATCGACTAGCCACATCCACTACGGTTAAAGTGTATTTATACGTTTTGCGCCTTACCTTATCGTGGGGAAGAAACAAGCGGTCAGCCTAATGAACTTCATTCGTTGTAAAAATATCAAACTTCTTCCTCGGTATATAATGCGGTGCCACATATTTGCCACATCGCTTGTTTCTTTAACCAATCCTTGGCCACATCTTTAGATACCTTAGCCGCGGTGGCTAATTTTTTTATTGCTCCTATACCTTTCCAATATCCTCGTGGGCTATAGTAAATTTTATCGATTATTAATTCATATTGATGTTTCTTTTAATACGACTTAAGACTATCATTGAATCGCATCATCATTTACACATAAAAAATTCCCCCTGTAGTAGCAGTATAGGTATATAAATCTGGCTCCAGTGGAAGTGAGACAGAACCCCCATTACCTATACTACTATGCCATTGTCTTCACTGATGTCCTCACGGAATGTCCATTAGTCTCTGAGGTGAGGAGGACATTCATCAACACAGTTTGGCCAACCATCTTTCACCATGTCCTTCAGATGACACAGAACTTCATCTTCTCCTGTTTTCTGGCGTATCTCATCCAACTTTGCAGTTGTGGCGGGAAGAGTATTGGTGATTGTGTTAAGTTCAATCATAGGAGCATCATGGTCTTTAGCTGGAATTTCCATGCTTCAAACTCTGGAGAGAGCATCAGCAACCACATTGGTTTTGCTGGGGATGTATTTGATTTCAATGTCATATTTTGACATTTTGAGCAACAGTCTGTAGTTTTTCAAGTGACCATGAAGCTGCCAGTAGCTCCCTCTCTATGTTACTGTACCTTGATTCAGCATCACTCAGAGAGCGTCTTGCGTATGTCACAGGCTTGCCATCTTGTAGCAAAAACTTCCAAAGACTCGGTGCATCTTTTCTTGGAATACATCACCACGTA
This sequence comes from Haliotis cracherodii, assembly GCF_022045235.1. Lineage (NCBI taxonomy): Eukaryota > Metazoa > Mollusca > Gastropoda > Lepetellida > Haliotidae > Haliotis > Haliotis cracherodii. The sequence goes on along the minus strand of NW_027266297.1, from coordinate 49,863,005 downwards.
TGGTAAGCCCAAAGGGCAATCTAGTCCATCTGTATTTGCCCCATGGTGTGTTGATGGTCCATTTGCACCATCCAATATCCATTTTTGGGATCCAGGATGCTGAAATGACTGGATCCTCGTAGTAGTCCTTACGTAGTAAGGATTTCTGAGAATAGCCTTGTTGAGGTCACGAAGATCAAGGCATATTCGGATTTTACCATTTGGCTTGTTCATGACAAATGTTGAATTTACCCATGGGGTATACTCTTCATTGATCTTGCATATTATCCCTAGCTTCTCAAGTTGGTCTAGTTCACTCTGATATGCTGGTTGAATATGCACAGGTACTTGTCTGCTGAACAGGGCTAGTGCTCTGATCAGTCTCTATGTGATATACAGGTCCAGGAAAACATCCAATACCTGTGAATGCATCTTTGTATTCCTGCATCAGGTACTCTTTGGTTAATGGAAATGGATGACATTTACCATTTACATCAAACAATTTGACTGTCCCCATTGAGTTTCCTGTGTTGCCTTTGACATCATTACTAGCTTCAGCTGTAGCTTGCCAATTCAGCTTGATTAGGTCTAGGTCTTGTGCTTTCACATTGCTGATTATCACAGGAACACTTGCCTTAATATCAACAACTTCAGCTTTGATAGCCTTCAGTGTATCAGCACTAGGACCTTGGATAAATATATTACAGGAACCCAGGTTTGGAATGACGTTTCCACGCCTTGAGTGTCACAACAGGCTTGTCGAGTGTATGCCCAGTTGGGAATAACTTCCGGTAGCAGTCTTTTGTGATAATGTTTGCTTCAGCACCACTGTCGATCTTGAAAATTGTCGACAACTGCTTGACATCAGTCTCAGCAGACAGCAACATTTCTATATGCGTCTTCTTGACTTGTGACGATATTTCATCAAATGTGTTTATTGGTGAAACTTCAATAGGACCTAAGAACAGATGATCACTGAATTCACTTGACAGAGATGAATCATATTCATTTGTCCCAACTTTATTGACATTTCTTGTGGTGTGTTTTCGCCTACAAACTCTTGCATAATGTCCGACAATGTGACACGAACCACATTTCGCCTTTTGGCTGGACAGTGTTACCTGGGGTGAGGACTGTCTCCACAATATCCACAGGTTTTGGTTTTGTGTGAACGATATTTGTTGTGCACTTGATTTTGTGTGACTTGGTTTATATTTGTAAGTGTCAGTTTTGTTTCTGAATTTAGAATTAATGGTATCAATGTTCATGTTTGTAGAACCATGAATCTGACATGTATATCAGCTGATTCTTCTGCTTTCGCCATCTCACAAGTTTGCTCAAATGTCAGAGTGTTTCCAAGTTTTAAGCATTCTTTTCTCACCCTATCAGACCTCATTCCGAAAACAAAGAAACCTTTTCTTTTCCTCTTGTGGATAATTTCCTTCATTAACCAGTGTTCTGCAATAATGTTTTGCTATAAATTCTTCTAACTTCATACTGCCCTGTCTCTTGTGGTGTTACTCCCATGCGGCCATTAATTCATTTAAATGTGGTTTCACATATTCTTCAAATTTGGTCCAATATTTTGTAAGAACTTTTTCTTCTTCATCAGTTAAACCCTAACTATTAAATAACTCAAGTCCTACAGTGCCTGACCAGTACAAAGAAATTTACATTTCATTTGTGCATCCATTCTGAACATCGGTCCAGTAAACAAAAGTTCACACTGCTGTTTCCACAACTTAAACCTTGAATAAAGTCCTTCATTATTTGTCTAATCCATAGACGGTCCCTTATCTATGAATGGAGTGCCACTCGGCCCCCCTCCGCTTTGAGCCATGCTTGTTTTGTTTTTTGTTTTTTATTTTACTGCACAACATTAACGCTATCGGCAATTCAACCTAGTTCTCCGATTGATTGCAACTTATCTCAGCACAGCAGTCTGTGACAGCGGGTAGTTAGCACTTGATTCCTTTTCCACACTTATTCTGACACCATGTAATCTTCCATTGTATTGAGATTTATTGACAAAAGCTCGAAAGAATCACACAAATTTATTGTCATTTCCAACTCAGGTTGGAGGCCGCATGGTCCACTCTTCCAAAAGTGATGACGTCCTACACATATACAATTATCCTAACTGTATTGCATAATCACGCATCTCATCACATGTGTGATGTATATTTATGTGTTCGTATTTAGTGTTTTGGTATCATAAGGGTTTTCTAAGGTGCATAAGTATGATTTCTTAACTTCTTTTAAATGTTTGAATGTTAGGTGTGGTAAATATATATCGCATCATTTAACTTATTCAAGTAAATGTAGTTAGACTAGGCTTGCTTAAATACTTTACATGATGTAAGTTATTGTTTTCACCTGAGAATGTCAACATATTGATGTAACATTTAAGGATTGACTGTGTATTTATTTCGGTTCATTGAAGTATGAACCTAAAAACCAATGTGCAAACTGTATCAATCCGCGTAGCAGATTCTTACGAAATTCAACAATGTAAAACATGTTTTATCTACAATAGTACAGTTGTATATATCAAAACAGACATAAATGATGTGATTGATGAACATTCCAGGTGTAGGAATACATACAGTGGCGTGACATGAATCAGGTGATCGTTTTATTTATGCACATAACTTGACACGCCTACACAGTCATTAGCCAATCAACAGAGAGTAGGAAGAAATATGTCCTGGAGAAGGCAGCTAGCTGTTTCAAATAACATGGTCAGTTACCGTGAGATTCAAACAATTCTTCCCTGATTACAGTAAAACATTTGGAAAAATGTTTGTTACAAATGGAAACCAAAGACATGAAAGTTGGACCGAGGCGAGTGGGAAAAAAACCAGGCAAGCCTGCACGTTTGCTGTTTCATTCATTCTCTGCCTTTGGCTTCAAAGGGTAGTTTGGACAATGAATATGCATGAAAGTCACTAAATGTCCTGTGCATAACAATATACGTGAGCAGAAAGGGAATTCCCACTCATGTAATATTGGGATTCCCCGACATTCCGCAGTAATCAAAATAGTGCGCCTAGTGTGAGTATTGTGTACAGGTTGAAGATGAAGATGTATGTATGTGTATTTATTTCCACAGGGCCCTCGTTCATTTTTCATAAGTATTAATTAGCTGACATCCGAAAATCAGCCTGCGTTTGTGTTACCACTCTGATTACATTGGTGGTCGATGCTCACTGGATTGTCGGGTCCAGACTCAAATATTTACAGACCGCCTTCATATAGCTGGAATATTGCTGAGTGCGGTGTTAAACAACAAGCCAACAAACCAACCAACCAACATTGACGTCATTGGCAACCAAGATGTTCCAATTGTGACAGTGATGCACCTGGTGACAAGTGACAACGATGGACACCAGCATTCAATGGATGAACATGTCAGAGATCTGTGCATTCCAGGACCTGTGAGTACAAGTAATGGAACACTATGTATAAGTTTGTTCCATCAGCTTTTTGGGCATGTGCTTGCTACCCTGTTTGTAGACACTTAAGACTCTTGTCTTGTGCAAGTGAAATAGACACTGATTTACACTTATATTACATTCTATTGTGTGTTCCATGAATGACCAACTGCCTCCGTGGTCTAGTGGTAGAGCATCCGCCCGGAGAGAGGAAGGTACGGGGTTCGATCCCTGGCCGCGTCATACCAAAAGTTATTACTTGCCCGTGAAGAGATCACCCGTTTAATAAACATACGGCTGTATTACACATTGTGCACCTTTAGAATACATTACCACAACTTCTCCTGAGGACGGTCTCTGCCGTAGGTCACACGTCTCAGAGACAAGCAACCAGTTTTTGTGAGAATCCGTCGGACGCGAACTCGCGACCTTCGGATTGTTAGCCTGATAGCTAGCCGACTGAGCTACGTCTACACTGTGAAACAAAGTGCAAATTTACCTAGTCATGCATACGACGTTATGGAACTGAACGAAAAGGGTCAAATAGGTGACGGACCCTTAAGAAAGTTACGGGTAGGCATGGTGTCTCGTGACTTTAGTCTATTGACACTTACGAATTATCCCGATGACATTTGGCACACTCGTCCCATCCTGTAATCTACAAGATACCGAGTGGCGAGGAATAATCTGATATGGCGCGAACTGAAAACTCGCTAGTACACATGAATGACATGTTATTTAATCATTCGTCGCGTGGATTTTGTGACAGAAAAGTGTGGTAGGGAACACTGTAAGGATGATGTGGATAATAGTAAGGAACGAGGGAGGCATGTGCATGGCTGGTGACGACACAACGGTGAGTTCGCTTTTGAATCAGTACTGAAAAAATGTAGCCGGTGAAAGTGGCTTGTGTGAATATTCCAGGACAGTTTCTAGTAGCAAAAGTATTCGACACAAAACCATTTCATTCTTTTTACTCGATGTTTTTGAGTGAAGAATATTAGAATCTATAATAGAAACTAAACGGGTAGATTTACCGAACCCTAATGAAAGGGGTGATTGATCGTAAAGGGGATCCAAGGGCTAAGGACAGAATTCGGGTAATCTAATAGCCACTAAACGGGTACCTAACCCTAATGATTGAAAAGGGGTGATTGATCGTAAAGGGGATCCAAGGGCACTAGCGATATTTGGATGTGTTCAGCGCCAATATAATATCCCTAATAAACTACATTCTTGTGCATAATATTGAAAATTTATGCTCCGAAAAAATAATATACGTATATTAGTTCCCATTTATAACCCTTTTAGCCACTTGAATTACGAGAAAAATGAAATAAAAAATATATAAAATATAAAAGTGCTTTCGTAAACCAGCGCTTGCTATAAAAGACGCCGCCACAGGCTATATTCAGTAAACAAATATTCAAAACTTGGCGTATTCAATGACATTTCGTGTAGAGATAATAGATCACTGGGAGGAGGTTATGCACACTCGATGACCCCTGACATCACAGGGCATTGTTTCGTTGGTGTGACTGGCAACAAAATACTACAAAAATAATACTACGTCATAGGGTATTGTCACGTGTTTGAAAAGTTTGTGGTACTGTATTCTAAAGGTAGGCCCATTGTGTCATACCGAAACGCGTGCTTATGTACTCTCGAAACATGTTTCACGAACAAATGATAGATCACTGAGAGGAGCTTATGCACATTCGATGACCGTCACATGGCATGGATCTTGCAACAAAATTCCACAAATTACGTCATCGGGTATTGTGACGTGATTGTAACCTTTGAGGTGCAAGGCCCCATTCCACAAGGCCCCATTCCACAAGGCGATCATATTGTAGTACAACAACAGTCGTTGGTCTAAGTTAAAGTATGTGAGTTGCGATAACCTTAGCGCTATGATTTTTTTGTGGAATGAACGCCTGAATTCTAGATATTAAATTCATGTTTCAACTGTTGACGTGTTTGAAGTATTATTCTGTTATACTCAATTGGATTATGCCGTGGATCGTGAAGGTATCTGCCTATTCACACTCAACAGTATAATTCTAAAAACGTTATAAATGGCAAGTCATAAACAAAATACTAAACTCACTCCCCTGTAAAACCAATTTTATTAAACTCGTGAATAGTTGTGGTATTACACGGGAGCTCGTTTAGTATTCTATAATGTTAAATGGTGGTACTTGTTGTTACCCTGTCTGGCGCTCGACTAAAACAAGGGGCTAAAACAAGGACTGGTTGGCTCGGAGTCAGTATACTGTGTCTAAGTGGGGTATTCATGTTAAACTGAGGCATGGTATCTCAGTGAGCTAGCACTATAAATCGGCATCAGTCCGAACTAGTACAAGCAGCTACACAAACACACACACATGCATGCATGTCGCTATATAAGTACAATAATCTTGGACGCGACGTTGAACCCAATTTCACCTCCCCTCACTTTTGAATGACCATTTTTCATGCGAAGACAAGAGGATATCACTGCTCTGATCAAGCTAAGAGAGATTTATCATTTCTGTATGCTTGTATATAATAGTCTAGAGCAGTCTGTTATATATTTGACAATTGCTTAACATATTTACTGTACAGTGCACTTTGTAGTCTTGATCATACCGGCCAGCCATTAATCAGATGAAGATTATCAGAAATGAATGTATTTCATAACATTCTTCCCTTCCACAGTTTTGGAGGTTTTGAACAATTAAAAAATGTGATATTTTTAACACCTAGTTACGGTAGTATCTTATTTAGTCCTTGGCATATCTCTTGCAATATCTACCAATGACGTGGGTATGGACAGAGGATGATAAAACTTAAAACATAAATTCTCCCAACCTAACACACAGGTGGGCCATTGTCGTCCAAATATGATACAGTCCGATAATAAAGTCTTATTTCAGCTGCCCCTCAACCTCCTACAATAAATGATCAGTCCCTTCGGCAGTGAGGTGATGATAGTCATAAGAATAGTATTCAGTGTTGCCTTTTCTATTTTGATGCAATAGGAGCCTCATAAATATTACATATGGGAAACAATCCATACATCTGGAACAATCTCATGAAATGAGTAAAATGCTTAATTTGCAAAACTTAATTTGCCAAAGTAAAAGTACAAACATCTATACCCGTGAGAGTGGGCTCTTTTGCAATTGTTGGTCTCCCAGTCATTCGAATAGAAACTTCATCATCTATCTGGTGCTGAAGAAAGGTGATGTCTTGTAACAACTGCTCTATTTCATCCTGCAGACTCAACCTGAAACATGATGAAGAAAATTCTTCCAGAAACGAATCACCCTCATCATTCATTACCCATATCAAATATATATTACCCCAAACAATACGAGGGCCAAAGTTAAGCGTCAAAGTCCAGTAAAAACACCAAAAATGACAGAATACTAATGGATCATCTCCATCTTGAGATTTGAATTCTCATTTTTCATTGTGTTGACACTCCATAGCTGTCCCCGGCAATAGCCACACTGACTGCAACAGTGGCAACACATGAGGGAAAAGAAAGATAAAACAGAAATACAGAAATTTCTACTAAACAGACATCCTCAAAGCATGGTCATAAAGATACCCAATGCATAACTGGCTATTCAAAGGACCAAAATTAACCGTTCATCATGACTACCATGGCACTATTGGCAGCCACAGCAGTACATACAGGTAAAACGTGGAACCAGTGACTAACATAACAAAATACAATAAAAATACAAATAAAACTATGTTTACAACAATCCTATCACATACTTACTGTAGATCAACTGGATAATTAGTATTATTATGCAAACATTTGTGAGGTGAAATTGGGTTTAACGTCGCGTCACTGAGATACCATGGCCTGGTTTAACATGAATACCCCACTCAGACAAAGTATACTGACTCCGAGCTGACCAGTCCTTGTTTAAGCCCCTTAATGCAGAGCGCCAGACAGGGTAATATACCAATGTAAAATACACGCAATATTGTTCCAATATGTTATGTAAATATAAGCTGTTTCTGACATAATTATTAACTAAATATAAATGGAATTAAAATATACATAAAGGTTTCATTACCTACAGTATATCTACAAGCAATTATATCTTGTAGACGTTCACGTGTCAAACTGAACACTGACGGCTACATAGCAGGCTACAGTGATGTAAGATGGACGTATCCATCAAACCCATCGTGCTCAGTGAATTCTATTTCCAGAGGCCACAGTCGCATAGTCGGTGTAGAAGTTATTATTATATAATAATACAGCATCATTACCTCGTGATGTATAGTCGGTCAAGATTTAGATTAAGACAATGCACACTTCACTGACTAGGGAATCACTCAAAGTCAAAATATACGAGGCGATTACTATAAAAGTCAAGCATCTCCACTGGTCAGTACACAACACCACTGACAGTAAACTGCTTGACCATAATCATTCCTCTTCTTATTAAGGTAAGAAACATTTTATTATTTGATACATTTGGTCCTATATTATATATATGTGTGTGATATATTCCAGATAGTCCATGTTTTTATAGGTGGTTAACTTTAACAATCTAATGTAAGATGGTAGAGACATATTTGGGCTGTGCATGTGCACGGGTCCCTTGTGGGTTTAAATAATGAAGTGTTCATTATTACCTGTGTTCATTATGTACGTATGAAAGATCATACACAATAACGTGTGTGTTTTAGATATTTGTTTTCCAGAACTTGTATGTAATATGAAAATAGGTTTATCATACTTTGTATGTTTTATGAAATGTGTTTCGCACCATATGTGTCCGTTGATGAGCAATAATTCCCTATTAATTGAATATGATTATCCATGATCAATATCCAAATATACATGGTATCAGAATATGATATATATCAACTAAGTGTCATGAAAGTATGGGCGTTATGTTGAACGATGAAGACACAGACAGTTAGTCTGTATATCTAATGTTCGGCTGTTACAGAAACTGTTACTCTATCATATTTTAATAAACACGATGACAAAGCATTGATGAACTTAGAAATCAAATCTAACATCATGATAAGTCAACTCCATGCAAATGATACTATTATGATTATCAATATTGTTCATATCCTACATCTACATGTTTTATTATACTTGGTTTGAGGCTATTGTCATTATCATTCATCGCGTACACTACTGCCTAAAAGTTCATTCCCCTAACACGCGTTGAGAACGCGTGTAACACGCATGTGACACGGGTGCTCAACGGGTTGCACACGGGGTGTGCAGCACGTGTGCAACCCGTTGCACACACGTGTGCTACGCGTGTAACACGGGACCACGGGTTCCAGTTGAAGTTGACAAAATTATCAAATGAATAGTGAGATAAAACAAAACAGTGAGATGTGAAATTTGAGTTAATGAGTGGCCATTGAGCTGTGTTCACCAGACCGTAAATACAAGGTCGGCCCGTCTTAATTAGTGTTCGGTTGTTAGACTTTTATGGCATGAACCATTCCACTAGGGTCCCGTCATTGTGGCTAGCCGACAGTAGAACAGTAGTGAATTTAGATGCGAGTTTATTGCTAGGGGAACCACCGTGTTGACACGATTGTCGCGGGTTGTTAAACGTTCGCCATTAATAAAATGATTGTTTGTGGATTACGAACATATTCATTTGCCCACACGAGTCATTCCATTTGACTGCAAATATAACGTTTTTCGTTCGCCAAATTTATGCTTTAGACAGTACAATTATGATATAGCCGTCACCACTACTAATATCTCATTATTTCACGTAGGAATATGTCCCATTTCCCCACACCCCACTTTCTGTTTTGTATTTTGAAAGAATAAATAAAAGAAGGTTTTGTGTGGGACACTTTTATACTAATTATAAGAGGATGTTGTAAATGAATATTAACAGCCATGCTGTCTGACTGTTGATAGAATTTGAGATCTTCACAATCACCGGGTGTGATCATGTAGACAGAATCTCGTTAGGGTTTGTAATTTTTACATTTGCCAAATGACAATAGTGAATATTGCTGGGGATACCAAACGTAACAGTTTATTATTAGAGGTTGTGAATGAGTACCTATACCACGTAGATAGGATATATTTAGGATTTTAATCCTTCTTTGAGAGGCATTTAGAAGTTGGAGTACTACGTTAGGATAAGATTTATGGGTGACTTTAATCCTTTCTTTCTCTGTGGGTAATCCTTTCACGTTGATTGGAGGAAGTCACTCAACCAGGTCATGATAGGTCGTGAGTTTACTCACTAACTACTGTGAGCGTTTTTGGCATAACATCTTTTCTTGTATAAACATAGAAACGATGCTCACTCACTCACTGTTAATCTTCTGCAGTTTGCTGGCAAAGTGGGGATAAACCTCTGTGTCAAAAGTAAGGATAAGAATTTATGGATGAACAACTTCTTTATTACAATTAAGAGCGACGTTTCGGTGTAGGTTCTAACACCGTTATCAAGCAAGTGATTTACAGAGTCTGACTGATATAGAAGATTTAACGTGCGCTTTCCGACTACAGCGTATTTCGCACACGGGCCTGGCCGGACCATTTAGTGTATTCCGAGAAGGGTGAAAGTGGTGTGTGCAACCCAAGAGGGGGCTTTTTAGGGGTTGCTTATATTGATTTTTTGAAATTTTGAAATTTGGAATAAATGCCGAGGTGGGTGGAGGAGGGAACTAAGGGAGCCGGGTGAGGTGGGTGTTTGTATGTTTATTGGATTTTGGATTGGTAGATTAATTAATTTTTAGATGCGCTTAATTAGGTCTGTTTTGATTAGGAATATGCCTAGGGCCTTGAAGTTTTCTAGTTTATTTTGAGGGTTTAGTATTTCATCTAGAGTAGGAACCTTATTTAGATTGAGGGTGGTTTGTAGTGTGGTTCTGTGTGTTTGATAGTGGGAGCAGTGAATGAGTGCGTGTTCTGTGGTTTCGGGTTGTTTGCAGTGGGGGCAGTTGCCTGTGGTGTGTCTTTTAAGTTGTTTTAGGTGGTTATTTAGGTTAGTGTGTCCTGTTTGGAGTTTTGTAATTAATCTGTCAATTTTTTTAGAGGGGTGTAGGATTTTAGGTTTGGCTAGTGGTTTTCTGAGCACTTTTTTGATTTGGCTATTTGAGTTTTGATATTGATTATGCCATTTTTTGGTTATTTTTTGTTTGTTTACACTTTTAATTTCTGATTTTGAGATGGGTAGGTTTAGGCTTATTTCTGGTATTTTGAGAGATAATTTAGCTGCTTTATCGGCGCTTTCGTTGCCGTAAATTCCTACGTGGGCGGGGATCCACAAGAAGGTTATTTGTTTGCCTGCTTTTGTTAGGTCGTTGGAGCTTTTAAGTATTTGGTTTATTAATTTAGGTCGTTTTTTGGTATTTTTGTTTTGGAGGGCTTGTAGTCCACTAAGGGAGTCAGTGAGAATTAGGATTTTTTTGTTGTTTTTAGATTGTTGGTTATGCAGGGCTGAGGCCATGCCCATAAGTTCGGCCGTGAATATAGATTGGTTGTTAGGGAGTCGGTAAGATTGTGTGGATATAACTGGTTGTGTGGTATGGACTCCGAAGCCTGTGTGGTTGGAGATCGGGTCAGAAGATCCGTCAGTGTATATGTGACACCAATTTGGCCAATTTTCGTGTATGTATGCAAGTGTGGTGGTTTTAGCTATGTTTGGGTCGGTTTGTTTATTTATTTGGTTAGCTAGCGTTGTGTCTATTTGGGGTATTTTGAGTTTAGGGGTGAAGATATTTGATTTTTTGCAGTTTTGTTTAAGATTTTGAGTTTGGTGTTCATTGAGGTAGTTAGTTATTCTTTGGGATATTGGGGTGAGTAAGGGGTGTTTGTGAGCTAGAGCTTGGTTTCTTGGGCTAATGTTTTGATTAATTAGGTTTTGGATGAGAGGGTTTGTTTGGGACGCGGCCCAGAAATTAAGGCTTAGATGTTCCCTGCGTAGATTTAGTGGCATTTCTCCTGTAAGGGCCTGAAGTGAGGTGTAGGAGGTGCCATGTTGGGTGCGTGTAATTAGTTTGAGAGCCTGATATTGTATTGAGTCAAGTTTTTTAGAAAGAGAGTTGTTTAGGGTATTGTATATGGCACAGCCGTAGTCTAGTTTTGATCTAATTAGTGTTGTATATAGTGAGAGGAGGGTATCTTTGGAGGCTCCCCAGTTAGAGCCGGTGAGACATCTTAATGTGTTAAGGTCTTTGCTGCATCTAGTTTTTAGGTTTTGGACATGAGCCTCCCAGGTGAGGTGTTGATCGAAAATAAGTCCTAAGAATTTTGTTTGTTTTTGGAATTTGATTGTTTGGTTGTTTAGCTGGAGGATTGGGTAGGCAGGTTTCATGTTTTTATGTTTGAATACTACTCCTGTTGTTTTATCTGAGTTAAGGGAGAAGCCCCATTTGTCTGCCCATTGTTGTATTTTATTTAGAGATTTTTGGATTAAGTTTTCTGCCATTTTAATGCTTTTAGTGCGGATCCATAGAGCTCCGTCATCCGCGAATTTTGAAGTGTTTAGTTTAGGGGATAAGACCTCGAATAGATCATTTATCATTATATTGAAGAGGGTTGGGCTGAGGATGCTGCCCTGGGGAGTGCCATTTTCTAGGGGACACTGGTCCGATAGTGTATGGTCTATACCCACGGTAATTTTGCGATTGTTTAGGAAATCTTGGATGAAGTTTATTATTTGACCTTTTAGTCCTATTTTTTTTAGTTTTTGTATTAGCCCGTGGTGCCATACCATATCGAAAGCTTTAGAGAAGTCGAGGAATATGCCTATGGTGTATTGCTTGTTTAGCTGTCCTGTTTTTATATCCTGTTCTAGTCGGGCAAGGTTATCGAGAGTTGATCGGCCAGGAGTGAAGCCGCTTTGGTCAGGATTTATGATGTTGTTTTGGTCTAGGTAGTGCTGTAGCCTATTTTTAGTCATAAGTTCCATTATTTTGCAGAGATTTGAGGTTAAGGAGATGGGCCTATAGGAGTTTGCCTGATCTGCTGGTTTATTTGGTTTAGGTATTGGGATTACTAGAGCTTCCTTCCATGAGGATGGGACCTGTCCGTTTAGGTAGACTAGGTTGTATAGTTTAAGTAAAGTTTGGAGTAGTTTGGTAGGTAAGTGTTTGATTATTTGGTAAGAGGTGAGGTCTAGGCCAGGGGCTGTTCCTTTTTTTCTATTGTTTAGTACGTGATTTAGTTCTTCTATGGTGTAAGGTTGATTTATTTCTAGGTTGTCTTGTCTGTTTTCTTTGGAGAATTTGGTTTCTTTATTTAGTTTATCTTGGAATTTCTTACTGAAGTTACTGTTGCTGCTAACTTTAGAGAAGTGTTTGGCTAGGCTGTTGGCCTTTTGGGTGGGGTTAGTTGAGTTGTTTATATTGGGGCTTTTTTTGTGCCGTTTGATGCCTCGGATGGCGTGAATTTTGCGCCACACCTTCCTAGCGTCGGTGTGGTGATTTAGCTCCTCACAGAATTTTTTCCAGTTTTTGGTTTTAGCAGTTTTAACTAGGTTTTGCACTTGGTGGTTAAGTTCATGAGCTGTTTTGAGATGAGAGGGGTCTCGTTTAGCTCTGTTGAAAGCTGATTTGCGTTTTAGTCTAGTTAGATCTATTTCCTCATTCCACCAAGGGACAGTGGGTTTTCCTGGGTTGGATGATTTGAAGGGGATTGCGGATTTGGCTGCGTTGATTATGAAGTTAGTTAGGTTTTGACAGAATGTTTCGGGGTCTGTTGTTTCTAAATCGTTTAGATTAGCTTTGTTGCATAATTCTTGGAATTGGTCCCAGTTGGCGTTTTTGTACTGAAATTTAGGTTCCTGTTTAGGGGTTTGATTTGGTATTTTTATATTTCCTAGGGTAATATTTATGGGAAAGTGGTCGCTGCCTAGAGGTACTGGGTGGACGTCCCACATCAGACTTTGTGCTAAGTCTGGCGTACATATTGTTAAGTCGATAGCCGACATGGTGTGGTGGGTTTTGTCGTATCTAGTTGGTTGGTTATTGTTTAATAGTATTAGGTCATTTTTTTCGATCCACTCTGATATTAGTTGTCCATGGTTGTCTAGTTTATCTGCAATGCCCCAGGTAGGATGATGTGCATTGAAGTCTCCTAGGAAGATGGTTGATTTATTTCCTAATTGGTAAAGGACATCTAGGTCTGTATCTTTAATTGGTTTTAGTGTTGTGTGATAGATGTTAATGATTTTTATTTTTTGGTTATTGATGGTGACTTGGATTCCATTAGCTTCTAGATTAGGAGTGTTTACTTTAACTTCCTCGTAGTTAATATCCTCTCTAACGTAGATGATTAGACCTCCTCCTGTTCTGCCTGGCATGGTTTTGGACCTGTCGGTTCTCACTGCGTTATAATTTGGTAGGTTGAATTTAGTTTTATGTGAGAATTTGGTTTCTTGAATACAAGCTACATGGGGACCTTTATCTATTTTGAATTTAGCTTTGAGTTCAGAACCATGGCCGGCGAGGCCATTGGCATTCCATTGAAAAATGTTTAGGCCTTCCATTGGGAAACTGGGTGGATTTATGTTTGGTTTAGGCTTGGTTTAGGTACTTACTTTAGTAGGTTATTAAGGTTGCTGCTGAAACGGTCGAAAGAGGTGGTGACGAGTTTTAGTTTATGTGCTACACCAAAGAAGGCTTTGGAGCTGGCTTCTGGATTAGACTGCTTTAACACGTAAGCTAGTAGGAGGACTAAGTTGTTTAGATTTTTGCTTGCTACGTTTTGGGTGAGTTTTTTTCTATAGCTTTTGGTTTTTGGGGCTGACAAGGTAAGCTCGTTTATTTCCTCTGAGGATGTGTACTCATCCTCTTCGGTTAAGTTGTCTTTAGTTTGGTCAATCTGTTCGGTGGTGGGTTGCATGCTGGGTTTGGGTGCGAGAGTGGTTTCTGTAGTTTCCCTGTTGACTGGGTGTTCGGGGGTTGCCTGTAGGTTTGGGAGTGTTGTTGCCCTTGTGGCTGTGATGGCTTGTGTTGGTGCTGGTTGTGTGGTGGTCGTTGTGCGTTGGGTTTTGCTTGCGGGTGTAGATGTGGTAATTGTAGGGTGAGAGGCGGGGAGGGTGAGAGTGTGAGTTTGTGGGATGTGTGGGGTGTTTGTTTCATTTGCGATGTATGCGTCTCGCTGATTTTGGTCCCATACGGAGACTGGGTATACTGTTTTGCGTGCGTGAGTGTTGTTGTTTGAGGGTGGTGTTGGTAGTAGTGGTTTGTATGCTTGCGGTGTGGGTTTTTTGGTTTGGATTTTGGCCGTGTTTATGTCTATATGTCTGTTGGCCTGTTGGGTGAGTGATAGTCTGTGGGGGCATTGGTTCGAGAGTGATGAGTGTTTTATGGATTTGCAGTGGATGCACCAGGGTGTGCATATGCCTGGGCAGTCCGTTTGAGCACAGTTTTTGCATTTAGTTTTTTTGAAAGTACATTGGTTAGCGGTGTGATTATATTGTAGGCAATTAGAACATTGCTTTACTTGCTTGATGTATGGTTTGACCTCTAAGTTATGGTTAGCGCCGAAAGTGATATGTTTGGGGGCTTCAGGGTGTTTAGCTGTTTTTTTGAAGTTTATTATTACAATAGGTGTGGGGGTGGTTTTCCCGTTTCTGTTTGATTTAATCCTGCGGAGGCTAGTTATTTGTGGTTGGGTTTGGATAGTGTTAGCTTCTTTGGCGTATATGTCGAGGTCCTCGTCGGTTTCCCTTGGGTGCACTCGAATAACTCCCCTAGTGTATATTTGCCAGTTAGGTTTAGAGCTATTTACGGTGAATTGGAATATTTGTTTAATTTTAGTTGCTGCTATGTAGGATTCTTGATTTGGGAAGATTATCTGATATCCTTTGAAACTACGTTTGATGTTTAGGTAATTGATTTTTTGTTGCCTTAGCCACATGCCTATTTTATTTATGGTCAGTGTTGGAGCTAGTTGTACTGAGGGGGTGGCCGAAAAAAAGTAGAGGGCCCATGTGGTGATGAGGGCTGCGGGTGAGAGGGTGTGTTGGGTAGGTGATGCCGATGCGTCTAGTTTGCGTTTTTTTGAGTTGCATGCTTGGGGAGGTGGGGTGCTGGGTTGAGAGTACAGAGTGCAGTAAGCAAGTATATATACACGTAGGAGGCAATGTTTATACAGTAGGGTAGATATACTGGAGTAGCGAAGCCTGCTGTGTACACACAAGGGCAGTGATGATGACCATGGGTGAAGTCAGTGCCATGATACAAAGGATGAAGCCAGTAATGTAAACAACGGGATTATGGCTGATTGGGGTCTTTGATGAGTTGATGGTACGCCAGGGGTATGTAAAAGCCTTGGTCACGGTTGATTGAGGACTGAAGTCTTTTGATCTTGATGGCTTCTTGTAGTTTCCTGATCTTGAAGTCTTTGAGGTTGGTGGCGAGGGTTGTGACTCTCTCCCACTGGATGTTGTGGCTTGGGTTGTCACGGATGTGGTCAGATAGAGTCATCTTTGGAGACTGAGCTTTGATGTTCGTGGGAAGGCACGTCGTCGGCTGGCGAGCATGTGCGGCTAGAAGTCTAGCGGCGGTATCCTTCTAGTAGTCTCTTGGTCAGCTTCTCATCCTGGGGGTTGGGATTCTGGTAGAGACTCTTGGCAAGGAGGGCGGCGGTATTGGCGACGAAGTGGTTTGAGGTTTGAGGTCAACCTTGAGATCCGTCCGGGCCTTGTAGTGGTTGATCGGAATGTCTGACTTTTCCACTAGTAATTAAAGTTCTTTGGTATGACCTCTTTTATCCCTGCTGACGTTATCCTAATGTTCAATTTCAGTCTGCCTCACCAAGCGTAAGAAAGCATTGTACATGTTCTGTTAAACCACACTGATGCAATTAAGCAAATGAATATTTGCTGTGGGCAAATATCTATTTTCTATATATATATTTGTGGATATGAAGCATTCTAGTTAATTGTGGATACACTGGGCAGACAGAATTGTGTTTATTTCCAGGCCATCCTGATCGTCGTTTACTACTATAAGGTGTATGTTTTGAGGCAAGATCAAAGGCGCCGCACAGCATTTGTTAGATAACAGACGGGGTCGTCCGTTTCGCTTTAAACAACCACCCCACCCTGTCTGTAGGAGTTATATAATCGGTGCGCAAATAACTGTGTCAAGTCCACTGCCGGGCTGATGCGGTGTCAGTGTCAGCGATGAACATGAATGCTCAAATTATAGACCTGTAGCACTCACAAGTTGCTCAGCCAAAATATTTGAAAAGTGTATATTCAATTCTCTGATAACAGCAAATATAACCTTAGAAATAGATTCAACATACCAACAATCAAATGTAGAACACAGACCTATGCTTAATAATAATTTCTTCTGGATATGATCAACCTGCGGAACCCTCTATTCGATGAAGTAACTAATGCTCGCTCATTAAAAGAAATCAAATCATTAATTAATCGTTCTGATGCAATTACTAATAAAAATTTTGACTTCAAATATTTTCATAGATCATGCCAAATTGTCCACTGTCGCCTTAGGCTCGGATGCAGTGACTTAAACGCTGATAAGTTTAGACGACATGTATCAGACATACCAGACTGCACTCGTGGATATCACCTTGAAGATGCAATTCACTTTTTCTATAACTGTCAAAAAATACGATAATATCAGAAACACTGTGTATTTCTACACACATGGGTATGGTCTAAAAATGATATTACGTGGCAGTAGTTAATCAGTTCTACAAACATGACTCTTCTTAAATCAGTTCACGACATCATTGTCAAAAGCAAAAGGTTTGAGTAGCTTAATTTTATGCATGTAGTAAAGGAAAACTGCATTACCTTATTTCACAGACACCACTTGCTTCAGTGTATTGGCTTCGTGTATTTCATTTGTGCATTTTGTATGTTTATGTTCATCACTCTCTTATATATATCCAGCTGTTGTTAAGTTGTTACCTGGAGAGGTATTACATAAGCAAATTTTGCTTGTTTACCGATCCAGATTTCTTTTGAAATAAAAATACGTTTAAGGCAACACGGCTAACCCTAAAACACATGATTGTAAACTATTCAAAAAGGGGCACTAATCTCTGGCTTCTTCTCGGGTGTCGGGCTCAAACTCAAACTCATTTATTCTTAGAATAACATGACATACAATTATCTACAATTTTTATTATGTACAATTTAACAAAAATTAATTAATTTAATTTTGAGAGCAGTAGATATTTCGCAAATGAAGGTTGATTCTTCAGGTAATATGACCTTTGGATTTCCGCTTAGGCTTTCTAGCTGCCGTGAGTCAATTTGTTTGTTAACGCAACCGAGAGTGACAAGAGACTGGGCTACCACTTACTTACTTATGTTGGAGATTTAACGTGCGCTTTCCGACTGCAAGCGTATGTCGCACACGGGCCCGGCCAGGCCATTTAATGTGTTTCCAAAAAGGGGAAGAGTGAGTTTGTGCAACCCAGGAGGGGGCTTTAGGGGTTACTTATATAGTAATTTTGAAATTTTGAGATTTGGAAAGAATGCCAAGAGTGGGTGGGGGGCGAACTAAGGGAGCTGTGTGTGTTGGGTGGTTATCAAATAAGGTAGGTTTGGTTTTAATATTTTATTTGGGGTTTAAATGCGACTAATTAGTCCTGTTTTTATTAGGTATATGCCTAAGGCTTTGAATTTTTCTAATTTATTTTGTGGATTTAGGATTGATTCTAGTGTAAGTCCGGTTTTAAGATTTAGGGTGGTCTGTAGTGTTGTTCGGTGTGTTTGGTAGTGTGTGCAGTGAATGAGTACGTGTTCTGGTGTTTCTTGTTGTTTGCAATGTGGGCAGTTTCCTGTTGTGTGTAGTTTAGCTATTTTACGGTGATTATTTAGTTTGGTGTGGCCTGTTTGTAGTTTGGTAATTATTCTGTCGATTTTTTTGGATGGGTGTAGTATTTTGGGTTTATTTAGGGTTTTTTTGAGTACTTTCTTGATTTGGCTATTTGAGTTTTGGTATATATTTTGCCATTTTTTGTTAATTTTTTGTTTAGTGACACTTTTGATTTCTGATTTTGAGCTGGGTAAGTTTAAGCTTATTTCTGGGAGTTTAAGGGATAATTTTGCTGCTTTATCTGCCTTTTCATTTCCAAAGATTCCTACAT
Organism: Haliotis cracherodii; assembly: GCF_022045235.1. NCBI lineage: Eukaryota > Metazoa > Mollusca > Gastropoda > Lepetellida > Haliotidae > Haliotis > Haliotis cracherodii. The sequence goes on along the minus strand of NW_027266297.1, from coordinate 49,844,495 downwards.
GGGCGGGGATCCAAATGAACTCTATTTGTTTACCTACCTTAGTTAAGTTGTTTGAGCTATTGAGTATTTGATTTATTAGTTTGGGGCGGTTTTTAGTGTTTTTATTTTTGAGGGCTTGTAGTCCACTGAGGGAGTCGGTTAGGATGAGGATTTTTTGGTGTTTTTTAGATTGCTGATTGTGTAGTGCTGAGGCCATGCCCATTAGTTCGGCCATGAATATGGATTGGTTGTTTGGGAGTCGGTAAGATTGTGTGTCTTTGGTTGGTTGTGCGATGTGGACTCCGAAACCTGTGTGTTTTGAGATCGGATCTGAGGATCCGTCTGTGTATATGTGACACCAATTTGGCCAATTTTCATGTATGTATGCTAGTGTGGTGGTTTTAGCGATGTTAGGATCGGTCTGTTTATTTAGTGTATCGGCTAGTGTTGTGTCTATTTTTGGTATTTTAAGTTTTGGAGTGAAGATATTGGATGATTTATTGTTTTGTTTAAGATTATTTATTTTGTGTTCGTTTAGGTAATTGGTTATTCTTTGGGAAATTGGAGTAAGTAGTGGATGTTTCCGGGCTAGGGCTTGGTTTCTAGGGCTAATATTTTGTTTTATTAAGTTTTCGATTAGTGGGTTTGATTGGGACGCGGCCCAGAAGTTTAGGGTAAGTTGTTCCCTACGTAGTTTAAGTGGCATTTCTCCTGTTAAGGCCTGGAGTGAGATGGAAGAGGTGCCATGTTGAGTTCGTGTGATTAGTTTTAGGGCCTGATACTGGATTGAGTCTAGTTTTTTAATGAGAGAGTTATTTAAGGTGTCGTAAATGGCACTGCCATAGTCTAGTTTGGACCTAATTAGTGATATATAGAGTGAGAGGAGGGTGTTTTTAGAGGCCCCCCAGTTGGAGCCGGTTAGGCATCTTAACGTGTTTAGGTCTTTGCTGCATCTGGTTACAAGGTTTTTAATGTGAGCATCCCAGGTAAGATGTTCATCGAAGATTAATCCTAAGAATTTGGTTTGTTTTTGGAATTTGATTGGTTTGTTGTTTAGTTGGAGGTTTAGGGTGGCGGGTTGCATATTTTTGTGTTTCAATACTATTCCTGTGGTTTTTTCTGAGTTTAGGGAGAAGCCCCAATTGTCAGCCCATTTTTGTATTTTATTTAGAGATTTTTGTAGTAAGTTTTGGGCCATTTTAATGCTTTTAGTGCGGATCCAGAGGGCTCCATCATCCGCGAATTTTGATGTGTTTACTTTGGGGGATAGTCCCTCGAATAGATCGTTAATCATAATATTGAAGAGTGTTGGGCTTAGGATGCTGCCCTGGGGAGTGCCATTTTCTAGGGGACATTGGTCCGATAGCGTTTGGTCTATGCCCACGGTGATTTTGCGGTTTGTTAGGAAACTTTGGATGTAGTTAATTATTTGACCTTTAAGTCCTATTTTTTGTAGTTTTTGTATTAGCCCGTTATGCCAAACCATGTCGAATGCTTTGGAGAAGTCTAGAAAGATGCCTGTAGTATATTGTTTGTTAAGTTGGCCTGTTTTAATGTCCTGCTCTAGTCGGGCGAGGTTATCTAAGGTTGAGCGTCCAGGAGTGAAACCGCTTTGGTCTGGATTTATTATGTTGTTTTGTTCTAAGTAGTGTTGTAACCTGTTTTTGGCCATTGATTCCATTACTTTGCATAAGTTAGAAGTTAGGGAGATTGGTCTGTATGAATTAGCCTGGTCAGCTGGTTTATTGGGTTTGGGGATTGGTATGACCAGGGCTTGTTTCCAAGGTGATGGGACCTGTCCGTTTAGATATATGAGGTTATAGAGTTTCAGCAGAGTTTGGAGTAGTTTGGGTGGTAGTTGTTTAATTATCTGGTATGAAGTAAGGTCTAAGCCTGGGGCTGTGCCCTTTTTCCTATTTTGTAGGACGTGGAGTAGTTCTTCCATTGTGAAATGGAGATTAATTTCTAGGTTATTATCTTTTGGCTCTTTGGTAAATTTGCTTTCTGCTTTTAGTTGTTCCTGGAATTTTTGGTTGAAGTTGCTATTGCTACTGACGGCCGAGAAGTGATTTGCTAGGTTATTAGCTTTTTCAGTGGGGTTTGTTGAATTGTTTACGTTGGGAGTTTTTTTATGACGTTTAATGCCCCTAATGGCGTGGATTTTGCGCCAAACTGTTCTGGCGTCTGTATGATGGTTAATTTCTTCGCAAAATTTTTTCCAGTCTCTTGTTTTAGCTGTTTTAACTAAGCTTTGTACTTTGTGATTTAGTTCATGTGCTATCTTTAGGTGTTTGAAGTCACGTTTGGCTTTATTGAATGCGGATTTGCGTTTACGCCTAGTTTGTTCTATCTCCTCGTTCCACCAAGGAACCGAGGGTTTGCCTATGCTGGTTGTTTTGAAAGGAATGGAGTTTTTAGCTGCGTTTATTATATAGTCAGTGAGGTTTTTACAGTAGATTTCGGGGTCGTTACTTTCTAGGTCAGCTAGGTTAGCCTGGTTGCAAATGTCCTGAAATTTGTCCCAGTCGGCTTTGTTGTAGTGAAATTTAGGTTCCTGGTTTGGGGCTGGCGATGGGATGTTTACGTCTCCTATAGTTATATTTATGGGGAAGTGGTCACTACCTAGTGGTACCCCGTGTACTTCCCATTGAATACTTTGGGCTAAATCTGGGGTGCATATGGTTAAGTCGATAGCCGACATTTTGTGGCGTATTTTGTCGTATCTAGTAGGTTGGTTGTTATTTATTAGTATTAGGTCATTTTGTTCTATCCATTCTGAGATGAGTTTTCCGTGTTTATCTATTTTATCTTCTATGCCCCAGGTAGGGTGGTGGGCATTAAAGTCTCCTAGGAAGATTGTAGATTTATTGCCTATTTGGAGGAGGGTGTTTAAATCCTCAGGTTTGACCTGTTTTTCTACCCAGTGGTATATATTTATGATATTAATTTTTTGGTTGTTATTTGTTATTTGGATACCATTTGCTTCTAGGTTCGGTGTGTTTATTTTTAGTTCTTTGTAGCTTAAATCTTCCCTGACGTATATGATTAGGCCGCCTCCGGCTCTACCTGGGTTTGTTTTGGCTCGGTCAGTTCTTATTGAGTTATAGTTTGGTAGGGTGAATTTAGATCTGGTAGAGAATTTAGTTTCCTGTATACAGACTATGTGTGGACCTTTGTCTCGTTTGAATTTAGCTTTTAATTCCTGGCCGTGGGAGGCTAATCCGTTGGCGTTCCACTGAAATATATTTAGTCCTTCCATTTTGGGGGATGAGAGGTTATTAGTTTGTTTTGAGTTTTAGGTTTTGTTTAATTGGTAGCTTCCCTAAGTTGGGAGAGAAATAACTCAAAGGAGAGAGTTGTGAGTTTTAGTTTTTGTGCTACTGAGTGAAAAGCTTTAGTACTAGCATTTGGTGAGTTTTGCTTATGCATGTAGGCTAGGAGTAGTGTGAGGTTATTAAGAGTTTTAGTGCTGGTTAATTGAGGATTTTTGCGCCTGAAGTTTTTGTTGGTTTTAGGGGCTGAGAAAGTGATTTCATTTATTTCCTCGGTGGAAGAATATTCGTCTTCGTCGGTTAGGTTGGTTTTTATTGTTTGAGTTTTCATTGGGGAGGCCTGTGGAGGTGTTTGTGGTGTGGGGTGTTGAGTTTGTGCTTGCGTGTTGGGTGTAGCTGTGGTTTCCTCAGTGTTTGAGTTTTTTTGTTGTGGTTGCTTGTGGGGAAGTGTTGTTGCCTTGTGGGCTGTAGAGTGTCTGGCTGAGGGTCGTTGTGTGTCTGTGGTTTTGCTGTTTGCTTTGCATGCGGGTGTTGATGTTATGGGGGAGTTGGTAGGTGGCTGTGTGAGGTGATGTGTGGAAGTGGTGGGTGCGGTTTCTATGTGGTTGCCCCAGATTGAATCCAAGAGTTTGTGTGTGGTGTTTGAGTGTGGTGTGGGGAGGAGAGGTTTGGATGTAGGTGGTGCATATTTTCTTGTTTGGATTTTGGCCGAATCTATGTTTATGTGTTTGTTGGCCTGTTGTGTTAGGGCATGTCTGTGCGGACACTGGTTTGAGAGTGATGTATGTTTTATGCATTTGCAATGGATGCACCAGGGAGAGCATGTACCTGGGCAATCAGTTTGGGCGCATTTTTTACATTTAGTTTTTTTGAATGTACATTGGGTGGCCGTGTGGTTATATCTAAGGCAGTTAGAGCATTGTTTGACCTGTTTGATGTATGGTTTAACTTCTAGTTTAGTGTGGGCACCGAAAGAGATGTGATTAGGGGCTTCAGGAAATTTAGCAGTTTTTTTGAAGTTTACAATAACGATTGATGTAGGGACCGTTTTGCCGTTTCTGTTTGTTGTTATCCTGCGGGTGCTTGTTATTTGGGGTTGAGGGTATTGATTTGTGTTTGCTTCTTGGGTGTAGAGTTCTAGGTCTTCGGCTGTTTCTCTAGGGTTTACTCTTATTACCCCTCGGGTGAATTGCTGCCAATTTGGAATTTGTTTTGTTACGGTTACGTGAAAAATTTGTACTATTTTTTTAGCTGCATTGGGCTACCAGTCTGCAAGGACAGCTAAATAAGCTTACGCATTTTTGAAAACTGATTGGTTACCCGTGATCTATGAAGATTTCAACAAAGGGCGCATGGTAATTAATTTCTTCAGTCTAAACAAACAGACAAATAACGGCGAAAGCTCATCGGGTGTCGTTATTTTGAAATACCCCTGATGGTTACAGTTTAATAATAAAAAAGTATCCATGAGTGAAAGCATTTGCAGATTTCGGATTGCGTGGATGATACAATTACTACTCCCTTGTTGTCATCCACATTTTCTGGTATAACCCTACACTTGTGTATTTGTCGTAATTCACTTGCTGCTCAGTTAATGAATTTATAACATGTATACTTAGTTGTAGCACCACTCAGATTATAAAGGTTCAAATTTGGTCTTTCTTGTACCTGGGGTAATTATTCAATCTAAATCCAGGTTTGAAGTGAGGTAGAATGTGAGTTATGTGATATGCACGCGGCAGCCCAGCAAGAGATGTATGGTCAGTTGCTTTACTTTTTTTGTAAATCAACTGATCATTCCCAGACATCAAAGGATCAACAGGAAATACGTTGATTGATTAATTACTGTTATCTTGCAGAGTGGGTATGTCAAAAGTAAGTGTTTACATGTGAAGGTAGGTTTACTAAACCTAGGCAATACACTCATATCATGGCGTGAAGTACAGATGTAAAAACAACATACTTTGTTCAAAGGGTAACCGATAATCCACTGACTGGTTGTTCATTGTTATCTAACTCAATGTATGTTTTAAACAACCGTGGACATTATAAAAATAGTTGTCTTGTGGGCTTTCTCAGCTAACTTGGCACCTATGTGAAACAATTGAAACAAACTAGGTGATCAGTTAAGAAACAAACACGGGTTATAATATTCGATACATTTAAATAACGTTTAAAAACGATATACTTAAATATTTTAATATATTTCATATATATTCCAAATATTGTTTCCAAATAATTATTATTAAAGTATTTGATTCTCACATAGACATTTGACATCGAATAAGTATTTTTGTACAGCTGCAGACGCAATGGATATTGTTCCTTTATGTTGATATTCCCGGATACATTATAACTTTGTTAGGTTGTAATAATGATATTTGCATTTTGTTTTCATTCATTCGCTGCAGCTTTGAACAGAATCATTCTTGTTCCTTTCCGTTTGGTTGGGAAGTTTTTCGATGCGCGATAGACATTGTTTTTGCAAGTATTTTCTTTTGTAAGTGTGTATATGTTACAGTCAATGTGTAAAATATGTTTCACTCAGGCAATTTATTAAATATGTAAATATTTCAGTCATTTTACAAATTGACTGAATTGTCCATTCATTTATTTAACCGACTGACTAAAAATGATAAAGATGAGCAAAAAGAGCTTATACACATCACAATATATTAATTATGCTAAGAAATGAAGCCAAACAATACAGAACTGTACTTGGTGATGATATTAAACATAAACAAATATTTGGAATTCGTTATCATATTAATAAAGATGGACATATTTTTCAGTTAATTTGTAAAATAAACTGAATATTTAGGCGTTTAATAAATTTCCTTAGTGAAATCTGTTTACATTTTGAATGTAAACATATACACACGGTAAAATAAGATCGCACAATTACCATGCAAGTGACTTACCAAAACTGCATCACCATTACCGATGCTCCCCACAAATATACCTACATTTCCAAAACTGTATTTCATTTTTGTTGATCAATGTGACCATACGTCCTTCTACTTTCAATAAAAATGCGCTTATGAATGGCGAGAACAGGTCGCGAACAAGTCTAGATTTCTGCTATATCATCTGGGTGCTCACTGGGAAAATACAGTAATGCACAGGTAACACTGCTGTATCTTATTATTTATTTTAGATGACGCAGTCAAAGCTCACATCTCCTGGCGGCCATTATCGAACGGCCAGCTAAAACACAACCCTGCGCTTACGTCTACAGGTCTCTTCCTGTAGTAGGGTAATTAGTATTCTCTCCCTCAGGTGTATCCTCAATTATATAACCCACCCTCATTAATTACATGCTGCTCTTTTCCAGCCTCACGGCTATGGAGATGAGATAAAGAGTCCAAGTCATCATAAAGTAATTGGGGTCCAATAAAAACAATGCGCCGCCAAACCTCATACATATTATCACTGAAAGTAGTACTAGAGACGGTTAATGTCAAATCACAATAAAATCATTTCAATTGCAATAACATGTTCCAGGACCATGTATTCTCTTAACACCATCGGATTTAGAAGCAATGGTCGTATAAAACAAGACAGATCTATTTAATCACAACAGTATTCATGTTATTCCCACAAAATCACATAAAGAAAGGAGACATTAGCAAATACATGTGTATTATCATTTTTCGTCAGGATAACAAAATTTTCTCTCCTTGTTACCACCTCCAGGTTCAGCTTAAGACGGGTCCTCCTTTGGTCAAAAGTTTGTTCCCCCTCTAATGAGTGTGTCACGCGTTGCACACTGGTTGCGTTACGCGTTGCCCATGCGTGTAAGGGGAATGAACCCGTCTTAAGCTGAACCTGCAGTAGTGTATATGTATTTCTACATTTAGTAAATAGCGCGTCTCACTTCAGATGTAATAAGCAAAGCGTATTTATAGTGACGTTACTTACAAATGCACAGGTCATAATGTTGGTGTCATGATTTAATGCTCTCTGTAGACATGAAAGTGTGCTTAGCTCTACCTACAGCTATATCCCCTACCTTTCCAGCTCTCCCCCTCAAGTATTATAACCGTTGCTTATTCGACTGTTCAATCATTATTCTATATGTTTTATGTATTTATACTATTATCATTCTATGTACCATGTACTGCTATTCTATCTCTTTTATTCTGTATTATAAGACACAATACCACTGACAGTAAACTGCTTGATTGTAATCGGTCCTTTTCTTCTTATTAAGGTATAATCAAGTTCCCAAACACGGGACAAAAGCTTGATTATAGTAACAACAAGTACCATCTTTTAACGTCTTTTGGTACGACGCGGTTGGGGACCTTCCGTTCTCCAGGCGGACACTCTACCACTAGACCATGGCGGTTATAAGTTAGATAAGACACTTTCCCTCAGGTTTCTATGACACTTAAAACCCTTAGCCTTGGGATAAAACCTAACGAACATTGAGATTGGGTATTATATATTGATATTTTGTTTCACAAATTCATTTTGAATTGTTGTTAATTGTTCAATAAATGTGTTGAACAGGTCTTGCTTTTTTTTCTTTCTTTGTGTGTGAATTGTTGACCTTACCTGTGTTGGATTACGAAAAAAGTTAGTTAGTGAACTCATACTCTCAAATATTGGTACTAAATACTGTATGGCTAACAAATCACAGCAATTTGACATGGACACAATATTTTCTACATGGCCCACATAACTGAAGACAGGTGGGCCATAGGCCCACTTTGTATAAAGACTAGGATGAACACTGGTTTAACAGTAGGGACACTAAACAGTTTGAAAAAAATGATTCTGAAATATCAATTGTTGCTTCATTCATTGCAGTAAAATTTCGAATATTTGTTGTAAATTATAGCACATTAATCAAAATGTATATATTTTCACTTAGATTTTCCCTGTAGTAGATCAAAAGATATGTGTAAGTGTTGAGACATTAGTTTGTAATTTCTTTTAAAAATTTACTTTTGATATTACACATTTGACTATTAAAGGTTCAGTTATTAGTTCAGCTTGTTTCCCAGTCTCAGCAATGCTTACCTAAGATGTTGCACAACATCATCCAGCTGTAGATAGTTCAGCTTGTTTCTCATTCTCAGCATCTCTTCACCTAAGTCTTGGAATGGTATACTAAAATAAAATAAAAAGTCAAACAATTTTTGTTTTACAAAGGCCTCTGGCCCATATGTTTGTTTTTACATTGCAATATTCAAAAAATAACTCACGTCCTATACATTAAGCTGAATAACTGGTAAGATATTTTGTAAACATAATATCAAAATAGATCAACATTTTATCACATCGACATTTTTTGTTATTGAGAACGATATTTCAAAACTGTGCATGATGACATATTTACAAAGTAGTACCTATCATCGTATCAAGTAGGTCCAAGATGCACAAGATGAACCTCATCTTTAATTCAGAATTTGGAAAAAGTCTTCTACATTCTACATTCAACTTGTTTTAATCTAAGCAGACCTGACTGTAAACATGACAAGTACATAGTGAATAACTTTTTATTTTCAAACATTTTTATTTCCGTTCAAGTAATCATTTTCAGGGTGCTTTATAAGAATAATGGATGGCCAGTGAGGTAAAGCTCACATAAAATATATACATAAAAACAATAATTATCATTGTTAATAATGCTAACAATTCTACCTCTATTATAGTCTGGAAGTTAATTTAAGGTACCGACGTTTACTACAATATCTGAAAAACTATTGGACCCACTCCAGTCAAAGTTGGAGTACATAACTGGATAAAGAAATCTGTCTATTTAGCTATCACGAAATTTCATCGACAACCAGACCTGTTCGTCATGGGTGGAACAAGCATTCATTGTAACAGCCATCTGCATAATGCTACTCCTGCGTCACAGGGCCATATGACACAGTTGAACCAATCAACTCAACTCGAAAGGTTGCACGGGAATCACGCACGCACGAATACAGTGTTAGCGTTAGATTTCATGATGTCTCAGCGCAAGCATCTTTCCGCTGATGCGAAAGGTTTTGTTGTTAAAATATTTGAATACTTCAAGGCTGAAAGTGAAACAGGTTTGCCCTTCTTTGACATTTCAAAGTACATGAAAAGAACAACATTAAGAACAACATGCGTTACAGCTTCCCAAACATACGGTAGTTAAGATTTTGAACTCTCATAAAAACACAGGGGTGCATCTCAAAACAGGATAGGTAATTAAAGTTAGATTCCTTTGATAAGAAAGTTGTCAGGGACGTGATTCGGCGGATAACACGAGAAAATGATTTTATTTCAACACGAAAACTAAAACAAATTCTCCTTATATAGCATGAGTAGTATAGGTAATAGGGGTTCTGCCGCAACTCCACTGGAGCCGGATTTATATACCTATACTGCTACTACAGGGGGAATTTTTTATGTGTAAATGATGATGCGATTCAACAATAGTCATGATTTGTATTAAAAGAAACATCAATATTAATTAATAATGAATAAAATTTACTATAGCCCAAGAGGATATTGGAAAGGTATAGGAGCAATAAAAAAATTAGCCACCGCGGCTAAGGTATCTAAAGATGTGGCCAAGGATTGGTTAAAGAAACAAGCGTTGTGGCAAATATATTTACCGGCACCGCGTTATATACCGAGGAAGAAGTTTGATATTTTTACAACAAATGAAGTTCATCAGGCTGACCTCTTGTTTCTTTCCCACGATAAGGTAAAACACAAAACGTATGAATACGCTTTAACAGTAGTGGATGTGGCTAGTCGATACAAAGAGGCTGAGCCATTAATATCAAACGATTCAACAGAAGTAGCTAATGCACTGAACCGCATATATAAACGCGGACCACTAAAATGGCCTAAGCTATTTCAAGGAGATCCCGGTCGCGAGTTTATGGGATCGGTAACTAAACTGTTGACAAAGCACGATGTCGAAATCAGGCGTGGTGAAAGGGAGGCCCACCGTAGTCAAGCTATTGTCGAAAGATTTAACAGGACATTAGCGGAACGTTTGTTTGGCTATCAGTATGGGATCGAAATGAAATCCGAGCGATTGAGATCAACCGAATGGGTGACACGATTATCAGATGTTGTATCAGCGCTGAAAAATGAAGTAACGAGATTAATAGGGAAGAAGCCATCCGATGCTATTAAAATGAAATCCGTGACTTCCGAATCTTCAGCACCGAGGAGAGGCAAAGAACGAAAACTTCCGGATAGAGTAAGGGTAAGTTATTTACACCAGCCCGGTGAACTCGAGGGAGGCCTACGTTGCGCAACCGATCCGATTTGGTCCCTTAAGACGTATAACATTAGTCGATTGGTTATGAAAAAAGGAGAGCCTATTCTTTATTATCTTCAAGATGGACCGGGTAGGGCATTTGTACGAGAAGAGTTGTTCATAGTTCGGTACGGTATTACCACCATATCCATAAGCATAGGTAGTTACACCATCATTATCATCCATCTCTTTGTATCTAAGGGGGATAATGATGTCTTGTTCATTCTTAATCCATATATCCTATGATTGTAACTTCTTAAAGAGTTCATCTCGTGTTTGAACGTTCTATCGTTGAATAATGCTTCTTTATACTGTTCGTGTTTGATATGCTTTTTTACCACATACTTCTTAACACCCTTAGCTTTTCTTATCTATCCATTATCAGACTTAGAATATAGACTTATAGAATACATCTTAGGTCTTAATCCTACATACTCCGCTATAGGAGTCCCAGCACATTCATCCTTCATCTTACCTAACACCTTTTTATTTACTACGCTGTGCAGTGGATTATCTTTTGGGTAATCGCTCGTGTCGTACATATCTATTTTTTCTGCCATATCTTTATACACATCCTCGGTTTGTATTTCCATCAACAAAGAATCTGTGTCGGTATATAACACCTCGCATCTATCGCCGTATTGCTTCTTAAGTTCGTTGTAATAAAAGTCATACATTAAGTGTTTTGACAAGTCGAGAATACTCATACCGACGTACACCGGTCTGTTGAATTTTATATTACTCTTCTGCATATGCAACGCGGCTAAGTCGTTATCGAATATCTTGCTTCTGTTAAAAGCCGGACTGGCTATAAGTTTCCTGAGTCTTTCTTCCTCATTAGATCTGACTAATTTAACATCAACATGCTTCCTTAGATTCTCCATAGTTTTACCAAATACTGAGTTATTCATGAGCATATACAGATTCTGTTCGAAATCGCTGGTAGCTATCTTTCTTAAATCTGTGTTCAACCTTATATAGGGCTCCATCCAAGGGCTTTGATCAAACTTTAAAACTCTGTGTATTTTCTAAAGTTTCATACCTAACGATAGATACAACTGGAGATTTCTGTAGTGAACTATTTATTTTGTCTTATCCATCCATACGAGTTTTTCTATGTTAACGAACCTACTATTACCATCAAGGAGCGTTGATATTCCGACATCCAATCTTTATTGACCATTAATCTTTCGGGAGCAAGCGAATAACTGTTATGGTCTTTATGTAACGAACTTGGATATTCCAAGTCAACTTCTAGTATGTACCCTTTATTCTCATCATTATTATGGATATCATTCACATTGATATCATCGACCCACTCAAAACCACCCGTGGGTAAAGGTTGACTCATAGCCCATCCGTACAAATTGTTAGCGTCGAGATATAATATGTGAGTGTCGGGTTTACTCGGATCGTATCCTTCCACTAATTTATTATTAGCCTAGAATACCTTTTCGCTGCCATCGATATACCCCCTCTTAATCCTATCTCAATAAACAAGTGCATATCGTAATCGGTGAGTAGTTTTAGTTCTACGCCGGTCTTCTTCAACAATGCATCCCACGATAGTCCGGGACTGGAATAGTACCATGCCGGGTCCAAGCTGTATTGTTTTAAACATGTCTTTCTAAATATCTCGAATATATCGGCGAGTAACAGTTCATCGGTTTTTAAGTACAGATCGTGATAATCGCCTAAATTCTTACAACTTAATTTATCCCAGGCCGTCAGAGCATGTTCATAATCAGTATCTGTTATTTTAGATTCTGTTAAGTTACTATAGAATGATTCGAGGGGTGGTAATTCAGTTTCTTCGAATCTAGACCAATCATCCATATATTCGTAAGGATATACACCTTTTCTCAGCAGCAAATGACGAGTTATCTTATCTGTATATTGATTTGCTATCGCGAAGTCATCGGGATTGTTCGCATTAGCTAAATTGTCCAAGGAAGATAACAGAAACTGTACGGAGTCTATGAATCTAAGTCCATTACTTTGCTTTATTCTAGATTTCCCATCCTTGTCCCTATAATGTATAGGTTTAGTCAACGAGAATGATATGTATTTTTCCATATTATCAGGAATGCACGTTAAACCACCGTCGGTCTTTGAGATAGCTTGCTTAATGAGATGTGAATCGTATCCCCTAAGGTTGTGAAACACAAAGGGGATGGGTATTGATTGAGAATTCATTTTTAGTTTCAAGTTACACTCGTTATGCGCGGCTCCCCGATAATTACCCGTGACGTGGCAATGATCTCTTACGGAATCCCCATCCAGGGGTTTATTACAAACATGACAACTCGTTGACTTCTTATGGGCCCTCCAATCATCCCTCGTCATACACATGGGTTTCTTACACGATAATTTTTCCCTGATTATTCTCTCTTCATTTTGTAGATATTCTAGGAACTTTCCCGCTGCATCGGGACATCTGTACCCATGTAGGCATCTTTCGCAGAAATATTTCTTTTCCTCATGTTTAGTTTGATCGTATAATAGCCTGTTTAAACCCTTTATCCACGTATAATTATACTTTCCATCTTTTTCGATCAGAAATGAATTGATTCTAGGGATATGTTCCGGAGCGGAGCTTATCATGTGTACAACAATTCCTTTAGAATGTCCAAAAACATTTATAGCTAAATTATTTTGCTTTTCCACCTTATCAATTTGTGATATTGGTGTAGGTTCATCTATACCATCGAAGTTGAGTCCATCGTTTTGGGGATAGCTAGAAGGTCTATTTGCAATTTTAGAATCTACGGGGAACAATGCAGATCTTATCATCATTCTTAACCAGTCATCGCCTTTATTTTTTACATTAATTACAGCTTTTTTCTTTTTATAATACAGAGGTAAATCGAAGATCAGCCTTTGAAAGGCATATAAGTTGCTATATCTAAAATTTAGATATAGCAACTTATATGCCTTTCAAAGAGGTTCGGGTTGGGGTGTGGATAAAATCAATAGTTTATATTTAGATTCTAAATATAAACTATTGATTTTATCCACACCCCAACCCGAACCTCTATTAGTCCAACATTCTAAAGTTTCTTGTATCCTCTGAATTGATGTATCTAATGATGTGCTTATAGTATCGGATTCGGTTATAACTTCTTGATTGCTCCGGAAATAAGGTTCAGTATATTCAGCGCTATCGTCTGCGTTACTTTTACTCAATGACATTTTAACCATCAGTTGGTATTTTATACTATTTTAATCATCTAACTCCTCGTTAATTTTGCTCGATACGATGGGGTAAACATCATTAACATCCATGTTGGAATTAATATCCATCTTCCATCAACGTTGGTTGTAGGTACAAATTTTAACTCATTATTATCAACAACATCATTAACTGATCGATTATTATCTAGAAAAGTGATCAATTAAGCTTTTCTCATTCGAGAATAACCTCTCAGCCCACTTTTTTCGCTTGACCTTTGAGTTCTCTAACAGTCTGGGGTTTGTTGTATTCCAAACCGAGTAAATCAATCAATTCAGCTTTTCTCAATCGAGAATATCCATGTAGACCACGTTGTTTTGCCAAAGCCTTCTCATCTCTGACAAAAACCATTGTGATTTAACTCTTTCATCACTGGCTGCCCCAGAGTTATGTCCCTTGAAACCCTGCAGTCCCTGACACTGACAAGGCCTGCACACTGGCCTCCCTGGCAGTATTATTGGAAAATCACACCATCATTTTTGATGCACTTTTTCTACCAGAAACTTGCTTTTAATATACATTTATCATATACCATTGTAAAGAGGATTAAGTATACTTTAATATTCTTTGTAGTTATTGTCTCTAACCTTTGTCATTATCTAATTACAGGTGTTTACAAGTGAAATAAAACTTGAAAACACTGAAAAAATGAAAACAGACAATGAATTTTGGCTCAAATTGTATTAAAAATCACAAAAATAAATCACAGATACAAGGTAAACATAACACAGTGGTCTTGTCATCTTGGACGGCACAGGTAATCACAGGTGTTACAGGTATTCTCTTCATGCACATCTGTAAACAAATAAACAAGTTTACAACTCTTGGTACTGACTTTGTTTTCTATACTGATGTCACATATTACTTATGATACACCTACAGCCTCTTAGGTAAACTTGTTAACGCAGGTAAACTCGTTAACACAGGTAAAAACACAAATATTTGATTTATTTTGTTCTTTTTCAGGATTTGAAACAAAAATTAAGTATTTAAGTTTTTAAAAAGTAATTTATCACATTACCTGAACATTGAACCACAGCTACTATAAGAATGACATCACAGGGAAGATATCACAGATTGATCTGAAGAGGGAAAGATTGTAAAAGGACAGAAAGATCGTAAATTCAAATTCTGCAAATATAAAAGTTGTGATAACATATTTACAATACACTGCAATTTACAATCGCATAATGAATTAAATCATTACCTTATTAAATCAATTAATAAATGAATAATTTTTACAGTTACTAAAATTTAAATTAAGATGTAAAAAACAAGAAAACAAACATGAATATAGAAATAAATTTTATTCAAATTGAGCGAAATATAAGGACATACGACAAACCGGCAAACTACAATTCGGATTGCGATCAGAAAAATAAATTAAAAAAAAAAGAAACAGATACGTCATGCCACTCACCTTTGTTGTTGTTGTGATCGCTCATTCGTCGCACTGATAATCTGTTCGAACACAGAATCATTGTAAAATAGTTGGAAAAAATCAATAGCATGACTCTTCACTCACCGTGTCAATATATATATTCTTGAGTCCGGTCGCCTCTTCAAAATCCCTCATGTCTCCACCGTTGTGGTCCCTCTGCCACCCCCATTCTTGAAAGTTGGCGGGGGGGGGGGGGGGGGACACCTCGTCGAAACTGTCAAAATCTTCACCAAAATATTCGCGAAATTCCCTCTCCCCTTCGCTTAAATTATTCAATTCAAACACATTATTATTCCCGATAGAGTCGTTGTTAATCATCTGATCGCTATCCGAATCGTAGTTGGCCGCCATTACGCTTGAATTACGATTCAAGCGAGAAAAATACCTGTCGCGAAAACAGGTGACATACGCGATTTTCGCGCCAAAAAGACGGGGAAATTCCATAGAATGACGTGTCAATCACGTGTAGATCTCGTTTCCATATTTAGAACGAGATTACACACGAGAAAGGAAGTAGAAAGAGTGATTTTGTAAACACGCTCGCGCCGCCCGATTTATCGGGCAGCTGTGTGTGGGGCTTGGACAGTTGTCGCCCGATTTTTCGGGCAGCCGGTTACTGGGACACGGTTTATGCTGCCCGATAAATCGGGCAGTCGGGGCGAAAGGGTTAATGGTATATACAAAATGATTCAAATGTCTAAATGGTTGTTTTTCATATCTAAATACGTATTCTCCTCAACCTATTCCTCTCCTTGATGTTATCTCTCTTCCTCGCATAAATAATCTGCCTTCCTGACCCTATCAGCACCGTGACTCTTACATAAACAGTAACTACCTTTGACCCCAATCCCACATATAGAACAAACATAATTTTTATAACCCTGTCTGATGTAATAAGAATGGGTCCCACAGTGAACACCCACAAATGGCTTCTGACATTGAATTGATTTCCCCATGAGTGTATATCTGCACAGATTCATGGTTATACACATATCATATCATTTGTCTAAAAGGTAAATCACATATTCACTGGTGAGTCATAGCTGTCATCACTATTTATAGATTAGTTGATACGTAATAGCTAAAAATAGACAACAGTCATCGCGACAAAGCTGAACAGCCAGATACGCAATAGAACATAGCTAAAAATAGCCATGGTAGACAATCCCAAAGCTATAAATTTTATCTCTCTGTCTTTCTGAGCCTCTGGCGGTGTATAAAACTGACTTATTGTTGGGTCTCTGTATTGGGTCAAGTTTCATTCGATAGACAAGGAAGTATTCGTGCATGGCAGATTCAACATCCACAAACGTTTGAATTGAATGTCCTTGTTTACACAGTTCATCATTAATAAAATCTAATCTCAACATCCTCTGTCTGGCCCATTGTGACTGGGCTGCTTCGAGTTGTTCTAATGCTTTATTATGTCATTTACGCTCCTCTTCAACTTCTTTAGCGTTTGATTCCCTCAGAGTAGAAAATAAATAATTACTCCCTGAAAAAGCTAGAGCATTAACAATAGCTCCGCCAACCATCATCACAATTGTTGCCATATTTATATGAATATAAAATATTCAAATGTTCAATAATATAAAATATTCAAATGTTTAGTTACTTCATTATGTCTCCTTGGATAAGTCCTTGTTAGATTAACATATCTTTTGTTGCCATTGCCAATCCAATATCAAGAATGATCATACCGATATCATAACCATTAACATCTAGCTTGGGTGGTGTGGCTCTGGTAATCATTTTAGCCATATCGGCATAGCCAATGGCCAAGCCGCTGACCACTGCTGAATGATACGTTGTGTTTACCAATATTTTACTGTCTATAACTGGAGTAGTCATTATAACATTATATGAGGGCTTACCTCTAATTGAACTTCTTGTTGTGTAATCGGGGGTGACATTTTCTCTTCTCCGGTCTTATAAAATAATCATACCACCGCTACAGCAACAACTCCTAGAGCATAGGGAGCCCAAGTTTCAATCGGACGACTATGTTCAGTATTGTGCATTAGTTTTGCCTTCCTCGCTAGCGCACCCTTCCTACAAGCGGCGATTTTCAAAGGATTCTTAGTCACTCTGGTTTGTGATTTCGCAATCGCTGGTATTTCCTCATTCAATTGTGATTTCACAATCGGGGTTATTTCCTCGTTCACTTGTTGTGATTGTGTTTCCACAATCTGTGATACAATCAGGGTTTGTACTTGTTCTTGTGTTTCCACAATCTGTGGTGTCACTTGAGTCTCCATTATTAGTAAGTCGGCACTTATGTTGAAATTGACAATACCTAGCCGTTATTAAAGCGGGGGGTCATCGGAGCTAAGATCAGTCCGTATTTATGGTAAAACTCACAGCTTACTGTGCTTATAGCGTGTTCGATGAATGGGTCTTTCTCGAGAGATTTGCATAAATACATGCGATGTTCTGCTGGGATAGGAAGAAACGTACTAACTACGACTGTGTATAGTTGTAACATAGCCGAACCTATTGTTTTAGTCATGGTAGCTCCCAGTCTAGACTCGTAACGCGCGTACAGTTTTTTAATTACTTCATCGGTCATGTTATCAATTTTTTCAGTGGTATAATTTTCCCCAAATATTGGGAACATTTTCCACCAGCTACCAAAGCAGAGAGTCTTTCTCTACGTTTATCAAAAAAATTATCTGTATGTTGATATGCATGTTGATCAGGTTCTTTGAGCATTTGTTCGAAGAGTTCATCGCATTCCATAATGTAATACCTAAGGAGATATTTAAGTCTAACATAATAAAATATGACATATCCAATACAGCCTGAAATAATAAACTTTTGGGAAAGAATGAGGATTTCAAACCACATTATTACAAACCGCTAATGTTCAATTTATCGTATTTTTTTGCTATTTTTGCTAATTTTGCTATATTTTTGCTTAGCAGTTGGTATTTTTGCTATATTTTTGCTTAGCAGCTGCTATTTTTGCTATATTTTTGCTATATTTTTGCTAAGCAATGGCATAAGCAGCTGGTTGATCGGTTTTTACAATGCTTCGTTTCTGCAAACAGCTTTTTGAATTTATCTCGTTCAAGCTTGTTATAAATAACATCATTTTCGCGTAGACATTCCTCAAATGAATCTTGGTCTTTGCAATGAAACAGGGCTACCCATTTGGTCTGCTCTCTCAGATCTTCCAGAACAGAGTACTTTTGAGTAAGTACCCAAATGCTATGCTGAGTATGCCGACCGGAGAATGCTGAATATGAAAGCATATCTTTCTGTTTGGTAAGTTCTTTACTCACACTGCAGTCATCTATTATGAAAAGGGTTGATTCTCCTTTGTATTTTTCGTGACATGCTCGTAAACAGTCTTGTAAACGATCGCCCGGATCAACTTTGCAGTGCAGTTCAGTTCTTTAGGTAAAAGATTATTAATAGATCGCTTGCACGAATCATCCGTTCTGTATATTAAGTTGTGCGTCCATAATCACATACAAATATATGTTTAATTTACCAGCCGCTTCCTGGTGCTTCGTTATCTGTATCTCACCACTATCAGCACCTACACGCAGTCTCAATGTGTTCTGATTACAAATACCTTGGTATTGTAAGTTTTCGCGTTCTTTAGCCGTTCTCCAGAGATCCATGTAACAGAAATATAAATCGCTGTCGTCAATACTCAAAACGTCATACCGCTAATTTTAATCGTGAATCAACTTGCGTCCATATTGCGCAGACATTGTTATATTCAAATTATGTACCCTTATGTTTCATATAAAAATGGATGATTTTAATCTAGATGACTTTGATAACCTTAGTACAATGGAAGAGGGTACTGATGAAACCAGCTTTATGAATCTTATGAAATTTTTACAATCAACCGTTAATGATTATTACGATGCCTTAAAAGAAAGCCCAATAGGTCGTGACTATTCAAAGTTTACGATAGATAGTAAAGGAATATTGCGACTGCGTGGCTCTCCGGATATTGATCTTGTGAATTCTCGTACTCGTAAGCCCCTAGCCTTGTCTACGATAGCCAGTAAACACGGTATCAACACTGTTCGTAATGAATTAGGTTTTGTGGACTACACACGAGGAAAACTTTCTGTGAAGACTACTAAGGTTCTTCAGACTGTGCGTGCTGAACTCGGTACTATATATAAAGATAATTTGGAAGAAAGCTCGAAGCTGGCCTCGGAGAAATCTTGGATACATACTACAATAATTCCACGTTACAGGTACCATCCTCGGAGTTCAGTATTAGGGAATTACGAGGCCTTGACAAAGCAATGCAAACAATGCGGGGAGAACTCATCAATAATATAGCCAAGCTATCCAAACTCGACAAGCATATAGCTTATGAGAAAACAAAACTTGACTAGGCGGGTGATGAATTCAGTAGACGCCGCGTTGCAGAAAGATTCCATAACTTAGAAGACGAAACATCAGCCCGCCTCGAAGCGGCTTCCACTAATAGAAAGGCACTTTGTTCACAAATCAGTCAAATTTGAGAAACTATCAATCAAGTCCTCAACGATGATACTACACTGGCCAATAAAATTAAAACATTGTTCAGAGAACAGGGAATAACCATTGCCAGTATTTTAACCGAATTGGGATTTATTATATCGACTTTGAATCTTGCATTAACCGGTGGTGGTGGTACAGGAGGTGGTACACCCCCCAGTGATAAAAATGGTGTAAAAGAGTGGATAATAAAGCATTTAAAAGCATGAGGAGAAGCACTGGGAAAGCTCGCTGGGAAAGCCGCGTCTGCAATTCACGGTATAATAGGGAGTATTGTTTCCTAGCTCTTGAATTTATTAGCTAAGACCACCACTTGGCTTAGTCAAAACTTGTGGGCACTGATCGTAGCAATTGCAGGGCTGTTGTACATATCCGCTAAGAACTATTTAACAAATCATGAGTAAACCAGCCGTGACTCCCAGCTGTTTTTTCATCGATATGTTGTTGATTTTTCGCAGCAATATGGGGTGGCACTTGTGGTTGTGCGTAAGTAGATGGTTGTGAAACATGCGTTGACTGTGGCTTGACTATTCCCGTTTCGCCTGTGTTTGTTTGCGTTATTAATTCGGTGTTAATATCTGAATTTATACCTGGTTTTATTTTATTATTATAACCAATAACTTGACCGATCTCAAGTTCCATATTACTCGGAGACATGCATAGTCCCGGCGCATAAACGTATGTCTACTTTGGATTGAGCGTACTGTAATACATCTTGATAATGTTTTAGAGAAGATGGTATGTCAACTTGTGAATTAATAGCATCCTCCAAGTTTGCGACAAACTGTTTTTGTGCATCGAGCGCCGTCCCACAAACGATTGTTCCCGTTCATGTATTATGCCAATACATCAGTTCTTATTGATTCATTAACTCTTACAACTCCTGGGTTAGTAAATTTATTTTCTATCTTATCATTAAGAAATTTATTCAAAGAGTTTGCGGTATCGTTCCGTTGTACAAATTTTGTAACAATATAAATTAAACCACTCTTAAAACTCATAATATCTCCTCTCCAATCGTTACTCGAAAGTTCCCAGTCTTTATACCAATGATGGGTTTTTAGAAAAAAATCATACATTCTTATGTAAAGTTTGCTCGTATGCAACAACTTAAACACATAAAACAGACCTTTGTTATTTTCTTTAAATAAATCATCACTTTCTTCTTTGACGGTTATTTTCCCTGTGTCCCAGGAGGCCTAAACCATGGTTAATTCCTTTAATGTGCCAATCTTTACTCGTACAAACATTAAATTCATTACAAATACGTTCGAAGGCCTTCTTATCGTATGGATTATTTGTGGAATTCCATGCTCAATCCTGCGGTAATGGAGCACTAATTTCTTTAAGTATATGTCTAATCTGATTGTACACGTGAAATGATAAAACAGACTTATTTAGTTCAAATACTGGGGCATAAAGAGATACACCACATCCTGTTGTGGCACACCATATGGCAAAGTTTAACTGGTTCTGTCAAAATTGTATTTGATTGTGGAACCAATCATGCACCATTTTATCGCTAGTTGCCGAGACCCTGTACTTTACAAGATATCAGGGAATTTAACAAAAAAATTAGCACCAGAGGCACTTACTAAAATCAACTGATTAGTAATGTAAGTCGATTTCATATTCAAGTTATGATATAGTATCATTGTATATTTAATATGTTTGCAAAACTCCCGGGAATAACAAATGGTCAGTCTATTCAACTGCTTCATACTATCGATAACTCAGCTGGTCAACTTGAAGTCGCTCTATGCAATGTAACGTATTACCCGCGGTGGACCAATATAAATACTTTGATAAAACATATTAACTCTTTCAACACCGGTCAACCAGAAGTGTTTACTGCTGGGACACCAAGTTCCCAGAGACTCTTGTGTGGGATAGATGAAGCCAACATTTATCAAAGAAAATACCTGCTTGTAAAATATATTTGCTACTACATGTTATACACCATTTGAAAGGTCTGATCCTATGGTTTATAAATATGAAAGTTATGTGTTTCACATTATTTAAAATAATGCATTTACAACTTAATTAAGTTCGTTGTAAATAAAAAATGTAAGCTAACACGTTGTTAACATCCAGATTAAGGACCAAGGAAGCGAAAACTTGTCGATTTTCGGCAAATATAAGATTTCATAAAATCCACTTACCTATTTCTGTTTTATTTTCATTTTTACGTAATTGGAAAATCATTTTAAAAAGAATTATAAATAGTTTCTGTCAACACCCATTTCCCGATAACAGCGGCTGTCCGTTCAGTTACATGAAGAAATACCCCCGTTTCCGAGGCTTTGTATGAATAACACGTTTGTCGAAGAATGGCATGACACATCGCTAGAAAGCTTATTCCTTCATCTACACGCCTAACATCGCCTGGTTTTTTTTTCATAGTTATAACAAGCGATTTCATTGGATTAAAATTGGTTTCTAATGACAGCTTTCTTGCCGAAATCTGCTACAAGTTTCGTGATTGGTCAATTTTGAGCACATGACCTAATGCAGCCAATCAAATTACAGCTGTGATACCAAGCTCGTGTTTGATAAATTTCAGAAGTTGGCAAAAGATGTTTGTTAAATCGTGTTATTCTGAACGTTTAAAGCAGGAAATCACAATATATATTAAAAATATAAAACTTTGTGAATGTATCGTGCTAGTTTACGAGCTGTGACAAAGATTTTTCATGCATTTATTTTTGCATTAAACATCGTATCCGAGCCGAGAATTCAAGGCGACGAAAGCCGAGAAGTCTTTTTTACTTACATTACACGCGATCGCACGAAAAGATGGAAATAATAACTTAGATGTAAGTTTGATTACTTTTAGATATATTTTTGTTGATTTTATTTATTACTTTGTATAATATATTTAAAGATTTGTTTAGAACATCTTTATTTTGCTCTTTGACTTGTTCGATGTGGACCCGTTGTCGAAATTTGTGTCCGAGAATTTAATTTTCAATAACATCGCGGGAAATAGTGAATATTTTTTTAATTTATCGATAAAAAATGATAAATTGAAATGGAATAAGTGATTCAGACATTGTGAAATTTGATAGATTTAATAAATGAATGATATCACAGGTAGGTCCACAAAAATATATATTATTTTGACGTGACTACAGCTTGGCCAGTTAACCGGCCAACGGTGTCTGGGGACTCGATGCTTCTTGGCCGGATAACCGGCCTACGGTGTTGAAAGAGTTAAGGGAGTTTTTTAATACACTATATACCTGATGGGTATTACAGCGTATCCTCACTCAATGATGAAATTTTTAAGCTTTTTGGAGTTAGTCTCACACAAAATGAGTCGAATGGGATGCTGAAATTAAGCGCTGGAGAAGATGGTTTAGTTTTTTATGATTACTTAGCAGAAACATTTGGATTTAGTAAAGGAGCACCAGTAAGAGTGCAACCCAACAAAACAGAGCATGGAGTTAAATTACCTGATTTAGTTCCCTATAAAGAGTTGTGTATCCATCTTGATCAGTAGTATAGGTAATGGGGGTTCTGCCGCAACTCCACTGGAGCCGGATTTATTACCTAAACTGCTACTACAGGGGGGATTTTTTATGCCAAAATGACTATGCGATTCAACGATAGTCATGAGATAAAGTTAAATTGGCTCTAGCTCACCAATACCTGGGGCCAATCATTGCTTTAGATGAGCCTAAATGGTAATAAAAATATTCTTCATTATTTTTATCAATAAAGCGATATTCAACATTTTTATTAAGTTCTTCGTTCATTTTACTAGGAGACCAGACTATATAACTACACTCTTCTTGTAAATTGATAAGAAACAATTGATAACCGTATTTGGTTGTTTTGACATCACTGATATAATAGAAACCTTGTGGTAATTCTCTCCATTTAATAGTTTTTTCGATCTCCATTATTATATATATTTATGTAAGCATTTGTCTAAATGTGATCAAATGATATTTTTAATCTCCAACCAGTTCTTTGGTTTTGGCACGAAATAACTGACGCGCTTGTTGCCTCCCCTGTTCTATGAACTTTTTTTTCTCGTCTTCGCTAATACCACTGGTCTTACGAGATTTTGATCGAATATCCTGCTTCATTTCATTGTATTTGGTGAGTTCCGACAACACTAAACGAAACTCATCCTCGGATATCTTACAATCGACCATTGCTGTCTAAATATGATCCTCAATGCTGTTCAACTTTGCTTCGGCGAGTATCCGAATACTATCGTGTTTTAATGCTTTCTTTTGCAACCTACGAGAAATGAATTTTATCGCTATTCCTGTCAGTCCCAAGACTCCAGCACCTATTTCCATGCCGAGCACGATAGGCGCGGCGATTATAGTTGATAGTAAACCAACACCAGCTACGTGTTTCTTGAGCCATTTAATCGATAGACCTGGTAATATTTCGAAGGCATCTTCCAGTGCATCTCCGAACAAGACTTCAATAATAAGCGTAGAAATAATAGGTATTGCACTCAAGTTCTGTTTAATATCATCGAGTTCTGTAACCAAATGTAAACTAACATTTTTTAAGGCTGGACGACTATATAACATATGACCTGGGTTTTCTGGCAGGGGAGAGACTGACACACTTTTTCGTTTTGACGGGATATAGGCCGCGAGTACGATACCATTTTTTATTACCTTAGTTAAATTATGTCCCTTACCCATCATAACATAAGGTGGGGTAATGACGATATTCAATAGCCAGTCGATGTTTGCTTCGACCATAGTCCATTTATTCTCACCGTTGCGAATAATATTGTACGAAGTGTTTTTAAGGAGTCTACTAACGTCGACATCGCTTAAATCTTCTAGATTACCCGTGAATGTAACTTCTTTCCGCTTGTATACATTATCGTGTAAGTGTAAAGCGTATAACTTACCATTGGTACCAGGTTTATCGAATCCTTCTGTGTCTCCGAGATCGGAAAGCGCAATTGTATTACATCGTCTGAGTATTCCAGGGCCTGATGCATCAACCATTATTTATAATATGGAGTGTAACACTTAAGTATCCTATATGTACAGGTTGGTGTTTTACATCTAATATAGAAATTTTGAGGTCTGAAATAATACCCCGCTTTAATTTTTATATTGTAATGATGAGAAAGATTCCGTTCTACCGCTATTATATTTTTCATTTTTGACTGTAATAGATCTGAGTAGAGTTGAAGGACTTTCTAGTTGAATATTATCCGATCAAGATGGATGCACAACTCTTTATAGGGAACTAAATCGGGTAATCTAGGTCCATGCTGTGTTCTGCCGATTGTTATTATTTCTCCTTTCCATCCAAGTGTAAT
Source organism: Haliotis cracherodii (assembly GCF_022045235.1). Lineage (NCBI taxonomy): Eukaryota > Metazoa > Mollusca > Gastropoda > Lepetellida > Haliotidae > Haliotis > Haliotis cracherodii. The sequence goes on along the minus strand of NW_027266297.1, from coordinate 49,819,490 downwards.
TCCTAATCTCCATGAAAGCCTTACACCCTTTTCTCCAGGGTCTAATTTCAATATCCCATTCGACTCATTTTGTGCGAGACTAATTCCATTAGGCATAAAAAATTTATCATTGAGTGAGCATACACTGTAATACCCATCAGGTATAATAATGTATTTTTCAACAACATCTTTTTCATTTAATATAGACATCTCATTATTTCTTCTCTCAGCACTTATATTGGTCCCTCGAGGGTAATACGTTACATCGCATAGAGCTACTTTGAGTTGTCCATCCGAGTTATGGATAGTACGAAGCAGTTCAATAGACTGACCATTTGTTATTCCCGGGAGTGTAACATACATATCAAATATACAATGATATCATATTATAACTTAAATATGAAATCGAGATACATTACTAATCAATCGATTATAGTAACTGCCTCTGGTGCTGAATTTTTTGTTAAATTCCCCGATATCTTTGAAACGTACAGAGTCACGGCAACTAGCGATAAAATGGTACACGATTGGTTTCACAATCCGAAGCAATTTTGGCAGAATCAGTTAAACTTTGCCATATGGTGTGCCACAACGGGATGTGGCGTATCTCTTTATGCTCCATGATTTGAACTATATAAGTCTGTTATAACATTTCACGTGTACTATCAGATTAGACGTATACTTAAAGAAATTAGTGCTCCATTACCGCAGGATCGAGCGTGGAATTCCACAAATAATAATTATGATAGGTCCGCATTTGAGCGTATTTGTCAGGAATTTAATGTTTCTACGAGTAAAGATTGGCGTATTAAAGGAGCAAACCATGGTCTAAGTGTTCCTTATGCAGAGGAAAAAATAACCGTCAAAGAAGAAAGCGATTATGTATATAAAAAACTTAGGAAACTTCCAGTTGATATTCCTAATTTCGGCGTACCAGCAAACTTTACTCAAGAATATATGATCATTGGCATAAAACCAGTCATTGGTATAAAGGCTGGGAACTTTATAGTAACGATTGGAGAGGGGATATTATGAGTTTTAAGAGTGGGTCTATTTATCTTGTTAAAAAATTTATACAACTGAACGATGACGCTTGGAATGAATTTCTTAATGATAAAATGGAAAATAATTTTACTAACCCAGGATTTGTAAGATTTAATGAATCGATAAGAACTTATGTATGGGCAATTTTCGGTGCACAATCGCAAACACGAACGGGAATCACGGTACTGGGACGGCGTTCGATGCGCAAAAACAGTTTGTTGCAAACGTGGAGGACGCCATTATTTCACCAGTTGACATACCATCGTCTATAAAGCGTTTTCAAGATGCATTACAGTACGCTCAATCCAAAGTGGACTACGTTTATGCGCCGGGACTATACATGTCTCCGAGTAATATGGAACTTAAGATCGGTCAAGTGATAGGTTATAATAATAAAATTGTTATCGCTACCGATAAACAAAAACCAGGTATAAATTCAGATATTAACTTCGAATTAATAACGCAAACAATCACGGGCGAAAAGGGAATAGTCAAGCCACAAACACCACATGTTTCACAAACATCTACTGACGCACAAGTACCACCGCATATTGTGGCTAAAAATCAACAACATATCGATGAAAAAACAGCGCTTGTAGTTGGTGGAGTCACGGCTGGTTTACTCATGATTTGGTTAAATAGTTCTTAGCGGATACGTACAACAGCCCTGCAATTGCTACGATCAACCCCCACAAGTTTTGACTAAGCCAAGTGGTGGTCTTAGCTAATAAATTCAATAGCCAGGAAACAACACTCCCTATTATACCGGGAAGTGCTGCCGCGGCTTTTTCAGCGAGCTTTCCCTAATGCTTTTAAATGCTTTTTTATCCACTCTTTTATACCGTTTTTATCACTAGGTGGTGTACCACCACCTGTGCCACCGGTAAACGCAAGAGTCAAAGTCGATATAATAAATCCCAACGCGGTTAAAATACTGGCAATTGTTATTCCCTGTTCTCTGAACAATGTTTTAATTTTATCGGCCAGTGTAGTGTCATCGTTGAGGACTCGATCGATAGTTTCTCGAATTCTTCTGATTTGTGAACGAAGTGCCTCTCTATTAGTGGAAGCAGCCTCGAGGTGGGCCGATCTTTCCTCTTCTAAGTTACGTAATCTTTCCGCTACGCGGCGTCTACTGAACTCATCGCCCGCCTGTTGAAGTTTTGTTTTCTCGTAATCTATATGCTTGTCGATTTCGGATATCTTAGCCATATTATTTATCAGTTCTCCCCTCATTGTTTGCAGTGCCTTGTCAAGACCTCGTAATTCCCTAATACTGAACTCTAAGGATGGTGATACCATGGTGGTCAAAATTTCTCCGAGTCCGTTCGAGGCCACCATCGAGGAAGCCTCCAAATTATCTGTGTTATCGAGTTCAGTACGCACAGTCCTAAGAACCTTAGTAGTCTTCGCGGAAAGTCGTGAGTAGTCCACAAAACCTAATTCATTGCGAATAAGGTTGATACCACCACGACGTCTGGCTATCGTAGACAAGGCTAGGGGCTTACGAGTACGAGAATGCATAAGGTCAATATCCGGTTCGCCACGCAGTCGCAATATTCCTTTACTATCTATCGTAAACTTTGAATAGTCACAAACAATAGGACCAACATCTTTAAAGTTATCGTAATAATCATTGACAGATAGTTTCAAAAGTTCATCATTGAAGGTTGATTGTAAAAGTTCATTGTTCAGATTCGTGCCACTAAAGCTGGTTTCATCAGTACCCTCTTCGATTGCATTCGGGTTATCTAAATAATCTACATCAAAATCACCCATTTTTATATTAAACATATGGTTATATAATTTCAATATAACAATGTCTTCGCAATACCGACGTAAGTTAAACCCACAACGTAGACTTCGAGATCCATAAGGGGTCAAAGCAATTCATCAGTCTGTAACTATAACTAATTACCCTAGTACCATCGATCAGAATCAAACACTTCTTGTTCGCTTTCCTAATCTCGGCGCACACGATGTGTTAGTTCCGGGAACTGTCCGACTAGCATTTACGATTATTTTGACTTCTACCGACGTTACAAAAGTAGAATTGACTATCGAGGGCGTTCCTAATCAACTATATAGTCAAGGAATGCTAGCGTATCAACAGTGTGATGAGATTAAAAAAATCCCTTCTATAAAACGCTCCCCGGAAGTTAACGCGGTCGTGAAAGATCTGTCTCTCGGAAGTGTATCGATGGGTAAATACCTCACCACGAAGTACGCGCTATGGCTCGACATGCGAACAACGGATGATGACCAACTACACGGCAGTGGGAGGAGAATAGAAAATGCTAGCGAGGGTGCCACCATACAGATAACGAAGCTTCAGGAATCGGCTGGTAAATTAAACATATATTTGTCTGTGATTATGGATGCGCAACTTAATAAACAGAATGGAAGATTCGTGCAAGCAATCTTTTAATAATCTTTTACCTAAAGAACCGCACTGCGCTATCATCTGGGGGCAAACGGGTTGTGGAAAAACAGCTTTTATTCTAGATATTTTAGAAAGTCATTATCGGGACGTTTTCGTTCATATTATTATTCTGTGCCCGACTATAAGCATTAATAAAACATACTTATCGAGAGATTGGGTAATGAATGATGATGGGGTACACAGAGTCGATCCGGGCGATCGTTTACAAGACTGTCTCCGAGTATGTCACGAAAAATACAAAGGAGAATCAACCCTTTTCATAATAGACGACTGCAGCGCGAGTAAAGAATTAACAAAAAAGAAAGATATGCTTTCGTATTTAGCATTCTCCGGTCGGCATACTCAACATAGCGTTTGGGTACTTACTCAAAAATACAACTATGTCCTGAAAGATCTCAGAGAGCAGACCAAATGGGTAGCACTCTTTCATTGCAAAGATCGAGATTCATTCAAGGAATGTTTACGCGAAAATGATGTCATTTATACCAAGCTCGAATGAGATAAAGTCAGAAAACTGTTATCGGCAACGAAGCACTGTAAACTCGTATTAAAAACCGATCAACCAGCTGCTTATGCAATTGCTTAGCAAAATGTAGCAAAATGTAGCAAAACTATAGCAAAATGTAGCAAATTGAAAATTAGTGGTTAATATGACATAAAATGTGGTTTGAAATCCTCATTCTTTCGCAACAGTTCATTATTACGGGTTGTATTGGATATGTCATATTATGTTAGACTTAAATATCTCTTTTGGTATTACATTAGGGAATGCGACGAACTTATCGAACAAATGCTCAAAGAATCTGATACAGATCAAAATGTAGATAAATCTTTAGATAAACATAGAGAAAGACTCGCGGCTTTTGTAGCCGGTGGAAAATGTTCCCAATATTGGGGGGAAAATTATACCATCGAAAAAATTGATAACATGACCGACGAAGAGATTAAAAAACTGTACACGCGTTACGAGTCTAGACTGGGAGTTACCATGACTAAAACGATAGGGTCGGCTATATTACAACTATACATAGTCGTAGCTAGTACGTTTCTCCCTATCCCGACAGAACATCGCATGTATTTATGCGAATCTCTCGAGAAAGACCCATTCATCGAACACGCTATAAGCTCAGTGAGCTGTGAGTTTTATCATAGATAAGGAATGTTCTTAGCTCCGTTCACCACACTTTTAATAACGGCTAGGTATTGTCAATTTAAACATATGTGCCCACTTAATAATATAAATGGAGATTGCGGAAACACAATCAGAACAGACACCACAGATTGTGAACGAAACTGCACAACAGATTGCGGAACAACATGTGAACGAGGAACAACTAGTGAATGAGGAACCACCACAAACACAAAAACAACCCAGAGTTACTAAGAACCCCAAAAAAATAGCTGCAGGAAGAAAGGGAGGACTGGCGAGGAAAGCGAAATTAATAAATAATTCAAATATTTATCCGATTAAAACATGGGCACTAGTAGGAGTTGTTGGTATAGCGGCTGTATGGTTGTTTTATAAGACCGGAGAAGAGAAAACATCACCCCCAATACAACAACAAGTTCAATTAGAGGTTAGCCCCCATATTATGCTATAAGAAGCATGACTACTCCAGTTACAGACGGTAAAATGTTGGTAAACGCAATGGATCATTCAGCAGTGGTCACCGGCTTGGCCATTGGCTATGCTCGTATGGCTAAAATGATTACTAAAGCCACACCTCCCAAACTAGATTTTAATAGTTATGATATACCAATGATGGTTCTGGATATTGGATTGGCTAAGGCAACGAAGGAGATGCTCATCAAACAAGGACTTATCCCGGAAGACATAATGAAGTAATTAAACATTTGAATATTTTATATTATTGAACATTTGAATATTTTATATTATTAAACATGGCAACAATTGCGATGATGGTCGGTGGAGCTCTAGCTTTTTCGGGGAGTAATTATTTATTTTCTAGTATGAAGGAATCAAACGCTAAAGAAGTAGAAGAGGAGCGTAAACGACATAACGACGCAATGGAACAACTCCAAGCAGCCCAGTCACAATATACTCGGCAGAGAATGAAGAGATTAGACTTTATTCATGAAAAACTGCTTAAGGAAGGACATTCAATTCAAATGTTTAAGGATGTCCTAATAGTGTCTTCCTAGTTTATGGGAAAAAAATTGACCCAATACCGAGACCAACAATGAGTCAGTTTTATACACCGTCAGAGGCTCAGAAAGACCGTGAGGTCACATTTGTGATTATGGGGTTGACTGCTGTATTGATTTTCAGCTATACAATAGCTACGCAGTGACAGCTGTGGCTAAACATAAACCATGATCTATAAATAGCATAATCAATATCTCAATAGTGTAGATGTGATTTGCATTTAGACAAATGATATGATAGATGTATAAACCATGAATAATTGCAAGTTTACACTCTTGGGTAAGACGACTCTATGTAACCGACACTTTGTTGATATTTACTGCGGCATACACAATTATTACATCAGGCGCGGAAACATAAACTATACGTGTTCTGAATGCGGGATAGGGGTCAAAGGTCGTTATTGTTTATGTAAGAAACACGGTGCTGATAAGAGTCAGGAACCAGATTATTTATGCTAGGAAGAGAGATTTCATCAATGAGAGGAATAGGTTGGGGAGAATACGTATTTAAATATATGAAAAACAACCAATTAGACATTTGTCTCATTTTGCATATACCATTCAACCACAATGGTTTTTGTCAGAGAGTTGAAGGCTATGGCAAAGCAACGTGGTCTACATGGATATTCTCGAATGAGAAAAGCTGAATTGATTACCTTACTAGGTTTGGAATACAACAAACCCCAGACTGTTAGAGAACTCAAAACTCAAGCGAGAAACAGTGGGCTGAGAGGTTATTCTAGAATGAGAAAAGCTGAATTGATCGCTTTACTAGATAATAATGATGATAATAATATTCAACAACAACAAGAATTAATATTTGTACCCACATCCGCCGACGTTGGTAAATATCTAAGAGGTTGGAAGATGGATATTAATTCCAACATGGATGTTAACAATATTAAGCCCATCATATGGAGTAAAATTAACGAGGAGTTAGATGATTTACATAGTATAAAATACCAGCTGACGATTAAAATGTCATTGAGTAAAGAAACACAGACGATAGCACCGAACATACCGAACCATACTTCCGTAGCAATCAAGAAGTTATAACCGAATCCGATACTATAAACGCATCATTAGATACATCAATTCAGAGGATACAGGAAACTTTAGAACGCTGGACTAATAGAGGTTCGGGTTGGGGTGTGGATAAAATCGATAGTTTATATTTAGATATAGCAAATTATATGCCCTTCAAAGGCGGGTCTTATATAGATTTACCCCCGTATTATAAGAAGAAAAAAGCCATAATTAACGTAAAAAATAAATCCGACGACTGTTTAAGAATGATGATAAGATCTGCATTGTTCCCTGTAGATATTAAAATTGCAAATAGATATTCTAGATATCCCCAAAACGATGGACTCAACTTCGATGGTATAGATGAACCTACACCAATATCACAAATTGATAAGGTGGAAAAGCAAAATAATTTAGCTATAAATGTTTTTGGACATTCTAAAGGAATTGTTGTACACAGGATATGCTCCGCTCCGGAACATATTCCCAGAATCAATTCATTTCTGATCGAAAAAGATGGAAAATATCATTATACGTGGATAAAGAGTTTAAACAGGCTATTATACGATCAAACAAAACATAAAGAAAAGAAATATTTCTGCGAAAGATGCCTACATGGGTACAGCAGACAAGATCTATTAGAAGCGCATAAAGAAGACTGCAGAGGTGTTGGACAGACCGCTATCAGGATTGATATGCCTAAAGAGGGAAAATATATATTAAAATTTGAACATTATTGTAATCAAATGCCAGTACCGTACGTAATTTATGCCGACTTCGAAGCGCTTATCAAACCCATAGAAAATACCAACCAAGATAGTAGTTTTACGTACAAAACTCAAGAACATATTCCTTGTGGGTTTGGATATATAGTTGTAAGGTATGATGGGAAAACAAACACTCCCATGATTTACAGAGGTCCCGATGCAGTGGGAAAGTTCCTAGAATATCTACAAAATGAAGAGAAAATAATCAGGGAAAAATTATCGTGTAAGAAACCCATGTGTATGACGAGGGATGATTGGAGGGCCTATAAGAAGTCGACGAGTTGTCATGTTTGTAATAAACCCCTGGATGGGGATTCCGTAAGAGATCATTGCCACGTCACGGGTAATTATCGGGGAGCCGCGCATAACGAGTGTAACGTGAAACTAAAAATGAATTCTCAAACAATACCCATCCCCGTTGTGTTTCATAACCTTAGGGGATACAATTCACATCTCATTATGCAAGCTATCTCAAAGACCGACGGCGGTTTAACGTGCATTCCTAATAATATGGAAAAATACATATCATTCTCATTGACTAAACCTGTACATTATAGGGACAAGGATGGGAAATCTAGAATAAAGCAAAGTAATGGGCTTAGATTCATAGACTCCGTACAGTTTCTGTTATCTTCCTTGGACAATTTAGCTAATGCGAACAATCCCGATGACTTTGCGATAACGAATCAATATACCGATAAGATAACTCGTCATTTGTTGTTGAGAAAAGGTGTATATCCTTACGAATATATGGATGATTGGTCTAGATTCGAAGAAACTGAATTACCACCCCTCGAATCATTCTATAGTAACTTAACAGAATCTATGCCGATTATGAACACACTCAGACGGTCTGGGATAAATTAGGTTGATTAGGTTGATTATCACGATCTGTACTTAAAAAACGTTGTACTGTTACTCGCCGATATATTCGAGATATTTAGAAAGACATGTTTATAACAATACGGCTTGGACCAGGCATGGTACTATTCCAGTCCCGGACTATGGAGGGATGCATTGTTGAAGAAGACCGGCGTAGAACTAAAACTACTCACAGATTACGATATGCACTTGTTTATTGAGAAAGTATTAAGAGGGGGTATATCGATGGCAGCGAAAAGGTATTCTAGGCTAATAATAAATTAGTGGAAGGATACGATCCGAGTTAACCCGACACGCACATATTATATCTCGACGCTAACAATTTGTACGGATGGGCTATGGGTCAACCTTAACCCATGGGTAGTTTTGAGTGGGTCGATGATGTCAATGCGAATGATGCGAATAAAGGGTACATACTAGAAGTTGACTTGGAATATCCAAGTTCGTTACATAAAGATCATAACAGTTATCCGCTAGCTCCCGAAAGATTAATGGTTAATAAAGATTGGATGTCGGAATATCAACACTCCTTGATGGGTAATACAAGGTTAGCTAACGTAGAAAAACTTGTACCAAATTTGATGGATAAGACAAAATATATAGTTCACTATAGAAATCTCCAGTTATATCTATTGTTAGGTATGAAACTAAAGAAAATACACAGAGTTCTAAAGTTTGATCAAAGCCCTTGGATGGAGCCCTATATAAGGCTAACACAGATTTAAGAAAGATAGCTACCAGCGATTTTGAAAAGAATCTATATAAGCTCATGAATAACTCAGTATTTGCTAAAACTATGGAGAATCTAAGGAAGCGTGTTGATGTTAAATTAGTCAGATCTAATGAGGAAGAAAGACTCAGGAAACTTATAGCCAGTCCGGCTTTTAACAGAAGCAAGATATTCGATAACGACTTAGCCGCATTGCATATGCAGAAGAGTAATATAAAATTCAACAGACCGGTGTACGTCGGTATGAGTATTCTCGACTTGTCAAAACACTTAATGTATGACTTTTATTACAACGAACTTAAGAAGCAATACGGCGATAGATGCGAGGTGTTATATACCGACACAGATTCTTTGTTGATGGAAATACAAACCGAGGATGTGTATAAAGATATGGCAGAAAAAATAGATATGTACGACACGAACGATTACCCGAAAGATAATCCACTGCACAGTGTAGTAAATAAAAAGGTGTTAGGTAAGATGAAGGATGAATGTGCTGGGACCCCTATAGCGGAGAATGTGGGATTAAGACCTAAGATGTATTCTATAAGTCTATATTCTAAGTCTGATAATGGAGAGATAAGGAAAGCCAAGGGTGTTAAGAAGTATGTGGTAAAAAAGCATATCAAACACGAACAGTATAAAGAAGCATTATTCAACGATAGAACGTTCAAACACGAGATGAACTCTTTAAGAAGTTACAATCATAGGATATATGGATTAAGAATGAACAAGACATCATTATCCCCCTTAAATACAAAGAGATGGATTGATAATGATGGTGTAACTACCTACGCTTATGGTTATGGTGGTAATACTGTACCGTCGGGAACTATGAACAACTCTTCTCATACAAATGCCCTACCCGGTCCATCTTGAAGATAATAAAGAATAGGCTCTCCTCGTTTCGTAACCAATCGACTAATGTTATACGTCTTAAGGGACAATATGGGATCGGTTGCGCAACGTAGGCCTCCCTCGAGTTCACCGGGCTGGTATAAATATCTTACCCTTACTCTATCCGGAAGTTTTCGTTCTTTGCCTCTCCTCGGTGCTGAAGATTCGGAAGTCACGGATTTCATTTTAATAGCATCGGATGGCTTCTTCCCTATTAATCTCGTTACTTCATTATTCAGCGCTGATACAACATCTGATAATCATGTCACCCATTCGGTTGATCTAAATCGCTCGGATTTCATTTCGATCCCATACTGATAGCCAAACAAACGTTCCGCTAATGTCCGGTTAAATCTTTCGACGATAGCTTGACTACGGTGGGCCTCTCTTTCACCACCCCTGATTTCGACATCGTGCTTTGTTAACAGTTTAGTTACTGATCCCATAAACTCGTGACCAGGATCTCCTTGAAATAGCTTAGGCCATTTTAGTGGTCCGCGTTTATATATGCGACTCAGTGCATTAGCTACTTCTGTTGAATCTTTCGAGGTTAATGGTTCAGCCTCTTTGTATCGACTAGCCACATCCACTACTGTTAAAGCGTATTTATACGTTTTGCGTTTTACCTTATCGTGGGGAAGAAACAAGAGGTCAGCCTGATGAACTTCATTTGTTGTAAAAATATCAAACTTCTTCCTCGGTATATAACGCGGTGCCGGTAAATATATTTGCCACATCGCTTGTTTCCTTAACCAATCCTTGGCCACATCTTTAGATACCTTAGCCACGGTGGCTAATTTTTTTATTGCTCCTATATCTTTCCAATATCCTCGTGGGCTATAGTAAATTTTATCCATTATTAATTAATATTGATGTTTCTTTTAATACGACTCATGACTATCGTTGAATCGCATAATCATTTTGGCATAAAAAATGCCATCTGTAGTAGCAGTATAGGTAATAAATACAGCTCCAGTGGAGTTGCGGCAGAACCCCCATTACCTATACTACTTGATCAAATAAGCATGACAGATAATATTCAACTAGAAAGTCCTTCAACTCTGCTGAGAGCTATTCCAGTCAAAGATGAAAAATATAATAGCGGTAGAACACAATCTTTCTCATCATTACAATATAAAAAAATAAAGTGGGGTATTATTTAAGACCTCAAAATTTCTGTATTAGATGTATAACACCAACCTGTACATATAGGATACTTGTGTGTAATACTCCATATTATAAATAATGGTTGATTCATCAGGCCCTGGAATACTCAGACAATGTAATACAATGGCGTTTTCCGATTTCGGAGACACAGAAGGATTTGGTAAACCCAGTACCGATGGTAAGTTATACGCTTTACACTTACAAGATAATGGATACAAGCGAAAAGAAGTTGCATTCACAGGTAATCTAGGAGATTTAAGCGATGTCCACGTTAGTAGACTCAATAAAAATACTTTGTACAATCTTACTCGCAATGATGATAATAAATGGACTATGGTCGAAGCAAAAATCGAGTGGCTATTGAAAACTGTCATTACCCCACCATATGTGATGACGGGTAAGGCACATAATTTAACTAAGATAATAAATAGTGGGATCATACTCGGGGCTTATATCCCATCAAAACGAAAAAGTGTGTTAGTCTCTCCCCTGCCAGAACTCACCAAATGCAATGCATTGAAGCAGGAGATTCGATCAAATTCTTGTAAGACCCGTGGTATTAGCGAAGACAAGAAAAAAAAGTTCATAGAACAGAGGAGACAACAAGCTTGTCAATTATTCCGTGCCAAAACCAAAGAACTTGTTGGAGATTAAAAATAGATTGCTTACTATCATTAGATTGTACCGCATAAAAAATCATACATTCATTTGAACGAATGCTTACATAAGTATATAATAATGGAGAATTACAAAGCAACAATGAAGAACTTGAAAAAGCGATCGAAGCATTTATGCTCAGGGACAAAATTATCAAATGGAGAGAATTACCACAGGGTATATATTATATTAGTGATGTCAAACCAACCAAATACGGTCATCAATTGTTTCTTTCCAATTACCAAGAAGAGTATATAGTCGGGTCTCCTAGTAAAATGAACGAAGAACTTAGTAAAAATGTTGAATATCACTTTGTTAAAAATGATGGTATACGTATGAATAAAAATAATAGAGAATATTTCATTACAATTTAGTTTAATGTTATGACGATCGTTGAATCGCATCATCATTTTGACAGAAAAAATTCCCCCTGTAGTAGCAGGATAGGTATATAAATCTGGCTCCAGTGGAAGTGGTCCAGAACCATCATTACCTATACTACTGGTGTAATTTTTTTCTGCGCTTGATAAGCGAATTATTTTTTTCCCAAAATACTGAATCCGCTAGAGGGGTGTGTGCATTATACATAGGTGTGCACTATACTCAAGAAAATATGGTATGTTCTTATTGATTCATTAATTCTTACAATTCCTGGCTTAGTTAAATTATTTTCTGTTTTATCATAAAGAAATTCATTCCAAGCATTTCTAGCATCTTGTGGTTGCTCAATCTTTTGGATGGTGAAAGCAACACCCCCCTTAAAGTATATACGATCGTCTCTCCACTCGTAACTCGAGAGAGCAAAACTCGGAAGAAGCCGACCTCTTTTCAGTAAATCATCACTGACTTCTTTTACAGAGTGTGCACCAGCGTATGGAATACCTAGACCATGGTTAATTCCACGCAGACGCCAACCTTTATGCGTAGAAACATAAAATTCCAGACAAATACGCCCATATGCCCACCTATTGCACAGATTATTCGATGCATTCCATGCTCGATCCTGCGGTTATGGGGCGCTAATTTCTTTAAGTATATATCTAATCTGATAGTACACATGAAATGATAAAACAGACTTATTAGTTCAAAGCTGGCAGCATAAAGAGACACACCACATCCTGTTGTGGCACACCATATTGCACAGTTTAACTGGTTTTGCCAAAATTGCATTGGATTGTAGAACCAATCATGTACCATTTTGGTGCTAGTTGCTGTGAACCTGTATTTTTCAAAGATATCAGGAAACTGAACAAAAAACTTACAAAAGGCTCTTACTAAAATCTACTGGTTCGTCAGGTAAGTTGCTTCGATACAACATTGAATAAGATTTCATGCAAAGTTATGTTTTTTACCAAATCTGAAACAATTTCCGTTTGCAACAGATAAAAGACTCTTGCACGTGTTCAAAGGGTTTAATTTGCCATACTGACTTCAGAAAATGTGTGATTTCATAAAAAAACATGAACATGCCAAAATGGCAATTTACAAATCAAATGCATGTGTGTCCACCTCTGGTTGCGATGCAAGCAACACATCTTCGTCTCATGGAATGTATTCATGTGCAAACAGATTTTGAAACCGGTTTCAACGAACAAAAGTTGTTATGAATTTACACTTAAATATACATTTAAATATATATAAAATACCACACTCAATCTTGTGAGATACCATTTTTACTAAACTCGTGAACTTTCTATGGTATCTGACAAGAATGAGTGCATTATTCTCTATATATGACAGCAGTCATAATCAGACAATCCAGTGATTGACATCATAAACATTGATCCACGCAACTCCGATACGATGACATGCATCAACCAAGTCAGCGAGCCTGACCACCTGAAGACGCTAGTCGCCTGTTACGACAAGCATTGTCGCCTTTTACGGCAAGCATGGGTTGCTGAAGACCTATTCTACTCCGGATCTTCATGGGTGATGAGCGTAGACGACATGAGCACGTTTTTGGGTGGCATAAGACACGATTTGTTTTATTGAAACACGACCACCAATAACCTACCGTATATCGCTGTGTATAAGGCGAGTTTTTCGTACCTAAAATGAGGGGGCTAAGAAGGGGGGGTCGTCTTATACACGGAGTCGAAGATCTCACATTTTTTTTCCACTGGCGATGTCAACCGGCGTCCGATAGCCAGCCCAGCATTTGACAATAAAACTTCGCATTTCGTCCTAAATAACTGTTCCAATAACTATTTCCATATATAAACATGATTTGTATCTCTTTCCTTGAATAAAGTTTAATAATTTCTGCAATAAAGTTGAAATGACCCTCGCCTCGATGCAGATTGTCAAACCACCTGACACGGTAAAACAATCAACATCCGTGAGTAGAGAGCCTGAAGTACCGGTAAGCATTTGCATATTGCACATGTGACCTAACATGTGATAACCGGTGAAGCTGAAATCAATTCCCGCTGTTTTTACAGTTGTATTAACAAGTGTTGGAGACGGTGTGTACAAGTGATTGTGGAATAAACACGCTGAATGTGAAGCAAACATAAGCCTAGTTAGTTACAACATAGTTAATTGGCAATTAAATTACTCACCATTGTCTCTTATATGTTATTACTTCATAAATGAATTTTATTTTACGGGCACCATTTTGGTGTCGTACCGTGTTAACACAAAATGGCGACGTGTGCTGGAGTTACACACGCGACCTATCATTGTAGAAAAAAAAAACGACGCAAGATAAACATATTTTTAATGCATATATAAGGTTTGTGTGCGCACTTGTGATGTGTGCGAAATACGCACCAGTCGGAAAGCGCACGTTAAATCTCCAAAGTAACTAACTTGTGATGTCTGTGTGCGAAATACTCTACAGTCGGCAAGCGCACGTTAAATCTTCTACCGGTATATCAGTCAGACTTGTGATGTCTTTCATTCCAGGTCGCCTTATACACGGAGTATAGGATTTTGGGTTGATTTTTAAGGCGTGTACAGGGGGGTCGTCTTATACGTGGGGTCGCCCTATACACAGCGATATACGGTAATCTCTAAGTTGATAAATGAAAATATGTGATAAAATGCAAACCATTTAGCAATATTCCAGCAATATGACCGTTGGGGACACCACAAATGGGCTTCACACATTATACCAATGTCAGGATTCAAACCCAGGTCTTCGGCGTGATGAGCCAACGCTTCAACCACTAGGCTACCCGACTGCCCCTACTATTATTAAGACTAAAGGAGGCAAAAACAAAATATGATGTAGATTACAAAAAATAATCAAAATATTAGCACTTGCATCCATGACTTCTGAAGGCAGACAAACACACGAGATAGAAGTTGGCATCGAGAAAGTTCTGAATATTGTTTTCCCTCCAAATTAGAAGGAAATGACATAATTATCTATTTTGAACATCTTCACTTGTTTATTTTTGATTGACCTGGGTAGTCACGGTTGATAGAAATCTCTACTGTATCATTTTACGATCCGCCCCAATGCAAGAAAACGTTTGACGGCTGCTGCGATTGAAGATTTCTGTGACACTTTCAGAAATTCGGATAGCGAGGGTGATGACAAATTTCTGGGTTTTGTTTATCAAATTTTGGAGGAAGTCGACAATTTGGACATTGAAGACGCTAAAGTAGAAATTTTGTTTGGAGGATCCTTCAGTCAGAGCAAGAGAAACATCGACCGATCATGACCTAGAATTATATAGGTGAAAATTTGAGTGACTATGATGCCTTCAGTGTTTAAGTGTTTGATATACTTGTCACAGAAACTAACAGGTATGCAACTGAATTTTTACCTAATGAGATCGACACATTGAAAGTACATTCACATGTGAATAATTGGAAAACCATTGACACCACTGAAATGAGGGCTTTCATTTCCATCTTGCTTTTGATGGGCCTGTCAAAGAAACCATTTTATGAATGTTACTTGTCACTGGACTCACTAACTGAATGTAAAGGGTTCAAACCTATTATGTCCAGGGATAGGTTATGCAGATTCTGTTTTTTTTCATTCACATGACAATGTCAAAGTCTTCCCCAAAGAGGATCCAAGGCATGACAAATTATTCAAAATAAGACCTCTAATGACAATTCTTGTTTCAGGATGGCATAGGCACTTTTAACCAGACAGGGAGGTATCTGTTTACGAAAGTATGATTGCATACAAGGGTCGAACAGGTTTGCTGCAATATATGCCAAATAAACCACATAATTAGGGGATCAAGTCATGGGGTCTGGCAGACAGAAGGACCTGGTACATGTGGAACTGGTTAATTTATACAGGGAGACAGGAGGGAGGGAAACCGCACGGTTTGACTTAGGAGGTTGTCACATTATTGTGTCAAATTAACCACTGCATAGCAAAATTCATCATGTCTACATGGACAATTTTGTTCAGCTTTGTTCCAATCATTGGTAAATTATAGAATTACGTGCTACCCAGGTCTTCATGATTAAAAGACGATACAAATAGAGGTCTATGTCCTGTTAAATCTTAATCATTATGTTCAATTTACTGTTTACTGTTATGGTTGTTCAGACTTGCATTGATATTGAGTCACATTTTTGGCTTTACAGTATTTTGTTTCATGGAAACATTAATTGATGGTGTTATACTTACTTGTTCAAGTGCTCCCTACTAGCATCACTGCTGGACTACACTTTATTTAATTGCTAAATACATAAGGCGGAATATTTTCCCATGTACTTTCCATGTACTCCAACAAAACAGAATTTGCAGTCAGGGAGGATTTTCATTTATGGTGCAATTTTATTAATAAAGGTTATGTGAAATTGTTCTAAATTCAATCATTGTATTGTAAGAGCAAAACTGTCACAAAACTCATCAAAATATCCCACATATTATGTAGAACTAAAACTGAAATCTATTTATTGAACATCTTATTAACATATGCATCATGCAGATGGGTTATAGCACCTGCGCAAAACATCACCGAGTGAAAATGTCACTGATTGGCGATAATGGCATCTCACCTAAAGCGAAAACGTCTACTATTGCCTGGTAAAAATGGCACCTTATTTTTTTCTTTACCTTGGGAGTGAAATACATTAAATTAAACTAACATGGTCACTTGCACACACAAATAATTGTGAAATTTTAAAACAAATTTACCTAAGAAATTAGCCTCTATTCCAATTTACTCACCAACTTTGAGGCGCAACTAAACTTATTGTGAAAACATCACACACTTTGAAGTGTTAATTACCTTTACTCAAATTAACTCAATGTCAAGCTGAAACTGTGTCTGGCAGAAATGTCAAGAAATTGGACTACAGGTATTCTAAATATTTAATATTTATTTTAGTAAGTAGGAAATAAATAGTACTTTTACAGATCTCCCCTTTCTGCCTGCAACTGATATCACAAGAATATTTCCATGGATAATAGACTGTGTCCCTGCCTAAGGAAAACATATATACTTTAACATAACAAAATAAAGCATATATATAGTACCACATAAATCGTTCTTTTGTTATTAAAAATAGAGGTGCCGTTTTCGTCTGACAATTAGTACTCCATTTTGCAAAATGAGGTGCCGTTTTGCTGAGGTGCCGTTTCAGCCTACACCCATGCAGATGCTGCAAAACTCATATAAAAATATCCCACATATTATGTGGAACTAAAACTGAAATATATTTATTGAATATTTTATTGGCATATATACATCATGCAGATGCAAATATCTCATCACATTCAGGAAAGCATGAATGTTATTTTGAAAGGAAATTTTTTTTTACGCCCATTTTCGCTCACCTGTGGTGGAGAGTGGTCATTTAGGAGATAAACATACTGTGTTTTCAATGTAGAGCTAGGTTACCTGTAGATTTAACCCCGCTAAATTGAATTTGGAACTGAACGCGCAGCATGAGGTTTCAAATGTTAAATTTAGTGTGGTTAAATCTACAGGTAACCTAGCTCTACATTGAAAACACAGTATGTTTATCTCCATTCTACCATGACTAAATAAAATGAGAACTCTTTGGTGTTAGCAAATATACTGAGTGAAGCGGCATGGGTTGAGTTCAGTGTTTTGAGCGGGTTCTTGATCTGAATTAAGGAATCACCAAACAAAATATCGTGCCGTATATAATCAAGTAGTTTGTTTACACCGTAATACTTCACTCAAACATATGACAGGCAGTGAAGGCATATAAGCACGGCAACTTGGTAAGCTAACAAGCTTTGCAAGGCTTTCGCGTCACCATTGTGACGCAAAAGATATGACGTCACAGTCGTATATAGAAAAGCGCCAAAATTCCAAGCTCTCTGTTGTCTACAAAACGTAAATACATTCCCTTTGTTGTTTTCTGTCGGGTTTTTCTGCACAAAATGTATTGCCACACATCCTTTGAATATTGTAGTAACCGCATCTGTGCATTTTGTAACCTGTAATTGTAGATATAATTATTTAAATATGCCTACCGACAATGAAAGTACTATTCTATGAAATTGAATATTGGCTTCCGCGTCGATGCGGCCGTCAATCCAGCTGTTTCAATCAGAGGGGGTTTATTGTGATTTGATAGCCTCTGATTGACCAATCAGAATCGAGTAAATTCCAAATTCATGGTAGAATGCCAATCGATGTAGACATATTGCGTTGCGACACAATTATCATATTTTAAAAAAATCCCCAGCATACCTCACAGTTTAATGAATGATATATTTATATATCACCTAAAACAAAAGGGTGATTTTTAAATGAACAAAACTTCTGTAGTGAGACGATCCCAACTTCTTTTGTAGACATTCGTTTTCCCCAAGAAGTGCTCGGGCAGCCAAGGCTGAGATGCACAAGGCCGAGCGCTGCCGGAAAAGAGGTCGTCTGCAAACCGGAGCTTTTAATAGATAAAATTCCTAGTTCTGAGCTAAGCAGTCGTGGGCCGTATTTCAAAATTATATTATGCGGATCAAGCTGTACGATCACTCAGTCATTAGCTGAAACCCTCAGAGCAGTTAATCACCACATTGTTCGCACTTCAAATGAAAGACACTTTGACACGGATATCTAGTATCTACCACCGTTTCCGGGTCACAGGAGCATACAATATCAAACAGGTATTAATGCTATGTAAATTTCATAGTCAAAGTCAGCTGGTTATTTCTTATACGTGACTTTAAATTACACTACGTAGTGATCTGGGTTTATTCTGGCTGTGACAGAAGAAATGTGTCAAAATTTACTGTTATCTATTTGACAACAAAGGCTATGAGCAGACTAGCCCAGTCTGTGACATCACATCTGGTAACCTTTGCTGTCATATTTTGCTATTTTATAACATGATACGTTGTAATAAGCCTGATATTTTTATTTCAGCAATTGACATGATGACCTCGAAAATTACGTTTTTATTTTGTCTAAACTTTGCATACTATATTAACTGAAATGGTTCATAATTTACCACCGTGCTGTTGTTTGCCGATAAAAAAAATAAAAAAATTATAAAATTCATCTCAGTTAAATAAAGTTAGCAAAAATTTTACAATTTAAACATGTTCCTAGTATGAAACACATTCCACATTCAATCACGTAATTGGGGGCGGTCGGGTAGCCTAGTGGTTAAAGCGTTCGCCGAAGACCCGGGTTCAATTCCTGACATGGGTACAATGTGTGAAGCCCATTTCTGGTGTCCCCCGCCGTGATATTGCTGGAATATTGCTAAAAGCGGCGTAAAACCATACTCACTCACTCACTCAATGAATCACGTAATTGAGGCAAGTTAAATAAAAAAAAATTTATGGTTGCTTTATTCTTAAATAGCAATGTGTATTTTTCTATCAGTATTAAATGTGTGAAATATTGTTCAATTCGTCCAATGTTTAATGAAACCACAACTGTTTGAAGTCACCTACACTCTTTCGGACGCTTATGCTAAAATTAATCCAGCAGGCAGGGCTAAGAAGTGTGAAAACAATTCAGCAGGCTAAAGGTTAAAGGTTATTTCCAAATCCAATAAGAGTTACTTCAAACTCCCGGACGACTTGAAGGCTGTAGAATTTGCGTCATCTCATTGAACTGAATGAAGCCCTCACAGGCAATCTTGACCTCTTTGGAGACGTATGACTGTTTAAAGGCATAACTGTGTCCTTGCTGGATACTGTTTGAGCTGCTTTTCAGGAACAAGGAGCCTGTGTGCTGTTGTCGATAACAGATGAAGAGTCTGTGCTGGAACTGTTTGGACGGCGGGAAAGTCAAATAATGGGCATCCCATTGACTCAGTATAAAAACGTGTGACAGTTTAGAAGATCCTGTAGACTGTTCTATAGGTAATGATACTGGGGCCTGTCAGTCATGGTTACCGAGCGGTGATTAAGATGGAAGGTGGGGTAAAGTATGAGAGCTACTACCCAGCTTCTGACTGGACAATTTCTCGTGCATGTATCATGGAACTGTTCTGGGTGAACAATACCTTCCAAATGACGTGCTGGTTTTCTTGGGGAATTAGTCAGCAAAGAGCCAGAGTCAAAGGAGAGTAATCACAATTTTATTTACAAGAACAATTAACAATTTACAATTTATACTTAGATAATAACTGAGGGTGCCACAGAGAGTCGGTACACACTCTGGGCTGTGGGAGAGAGGTCTGCTTGGTAAGAGAGTCAAGTAAGTAAAACCTGCCTACAGTATGTATTTAACAGAAATTTGAACAATAAAGAAGAATGTGATTGGTTGATACACGATTGGTTGTGTCCTAAGCTAAATGGATGGCTAGACAGAGGGGAATACTAAATCCTGTTTATCCTGTTGGACTGGCACTAATCTTGTTGACATATTTACTGGATGCTTTGAAAGAGATTAGGGTGTCACTATAGATGAGCTTGTGTGGGGGCTAATCCTTAATGCCCTATAGACGAGCTTGTATGGGGGCTAATCCTTAATGCACTATAGACGAGCTTGTATGGGGGCTAATCCTTAATGAGTCTTAATTGAAGTGATGTTATTCTAATTTACCCCGGTAGGTGATGACAGATATACTTAAATAAATATCCTTTGTCTGGGAGATGGAATCTTGATACCTTAGGCTAGCATTTATCTAAAAGCTTCAAATCAATTAAACTATGTAGACGTAACTCTTGTCTTATTGAATAGTATGTCTAGAAGATGCGCTCTCATTACCTTAGGCTAGCAACCATCTAAAAAGCTATAACTGAAACTACTGATATTTTATATATGCATTTTACCTAATGATAATTATTACTTGCTAAACTATAATTATATGAAATGATTTATAAATATTACACCATGATAACTCATAAAAGCACTTGATGTAGATCTAATTATTATAAGATAACTTAGTATAAATGTTAACCATGATACATGCCAAAGAACTGGCTGCAGAAGAAGGGCCTGATTTAACAGGAGTCACACCCCCATGTGGACTGGGGGAGTCTTCTGCACCAATTCCTTCACCGACATCTTAAGTTGGTCTGCTTCCAAAGAAAGGGCAGATAGGCTTGAGTTGAACAAGGCCTCCATGGCCGATTTCTGTTTGGAGAAAAGTTTTACCGGGAGACCCAGAGATAAACTGGGAGCAGGTGGGGTTGAGCAGGTGTCTCAGGGAAGGACAGTCAAGGTGATGCTGTGGATGGACTTGTAGTCAGAGAAGAATTAACCTTAAAAACTTCAATGGATTTCTTAGCAGCATCCTTCCTTCTAGCCTTCCTCAGCGGGATTCATCCGAACAGGTATCTTCTCTACATTTCCAACAAGAGGAATGAGGATCACCAGTAACACTTCTTACAAGTGGAGGGAGAGGCCATTGACACAATAGGAGACACTCACTCATGCACCAGAGTGAATTCACCAGAATTATGAAATAAATGACTTCTGATAGTAAAGATTATGTACAGTAATATCATATACAGTGATCCCTCGCTATTGTGCTCTTCGATAAAGCGCTACCTCGGTTACTACGCGCAGTAACACATGGCTCCCAAAATTTATGTACACTTTTAATACTGAGAGTTTTACACAGACATGATTGTATTGTTGTTTGTTGTTCATATGCACATAACGCTTCTCATTGCATAATCAACCGTTTATCGCTGAATGGAGTTCTAATAATCTGTTTGAAAACATCCGCGGCAAGTCCCGGAAATACGATTGTTCTACTAGTTAACTTATCAGACTATACATCCTTTGATCTTAGAAGCGCATGCATGCAATAAAAGAGAACCACAAGCGAAGTTCATATTCTTAATTAGTGGGCAATCAAAATTGAGACGACACTGTCAAATCACATGTAGTTGCTGTCACAACACGGCGGTCATATTCCTTTTGATTCGGATCAAGTAACCGTATCAAACCAATTAATCTGGCTTGAATGTGTATCTACATCAATGTGTATGAATGTGCACATGTAATAAATTCTAGTGCTGGTCAAAACTCTCGTTTTCCGTATTTTAAGTAACATGACCAATCAATGCCACTGAAACACTCTGTACTTGTGTAATTAATTGTGATTGGCTCTTCCCTCATAGAGTCTGTTACTACCATTATTGATCGATATTTTCATGTAAGTAGACTACTTTCACATTGAATGTGACAGTTAAGGCTTGTAAATAATAACAAACAGCGAAAACATA
The DNA here is from genome assembly GCF_022045235.1 of Haliotis cracherodii. Lineage (NCBI taxonomy): Eukaryota > Metazoa > Mollusca > Gastropoda > Lepetellida > Haliotidae > Haliotis > Haliotis cracherodii. Next base: position 49,797,135 of record NW_027266297.1, on the reverse strand, counting down.
ATAGATATATATTTTTACACTATGAACGGTAAACAACTTGTATCATTGCAATGTGCGAGACAAGGCGAAGATCATGAGATTGGCCCCGCCTTGGCCTCGGTTAAACGGACCTCATTGGACCTCATTGGTAGCGTTGTAGCGAGGGACCACTGTAGTACTAATTCTTACTCGAATGCTGAACTAATTGTCTAAAATGTGAAAAGAACCAGTGCTAGAGACAGTCCTGTAAGGAGAAGTGTCCTCAAGCACACACAGGAAAGAAGTGACCTATTCCTGCCTTGCACACAGGAGAGATGTATGTGCTATGAGGGGAACAAGAGATCATATGTAGTTAGTTGTGAAGAGAAACTCTGTTGAAAATCTGAAATTTAGTTATAGTGTGATTGCAGCCAAACTACAGGATGTATGGCAATGATGTAATAGAGGTAGAGGATTAGTAAGAATTATTTTAGTTAGTTCCATGTAAGACACTAAATAAGACATTTGTTGTGAGACATATTCCAAATTGAAACACAATGAACTAAATTGTGAAATCAGTAAATCACCACACAGGATCAATTAATTATCAATAAATAATATTGAACATACAGTTTTAGTTTTACAATAAAGAGCAATGCAATGAGGCAGCAGCAATAGCATAGTGACTGATTTTGGACAACCTTTGTCTGAATTAACAGGTAATTCCAAAGGCTACTTAACCTTTAGCCATGACATGTATATGTCCAGAATCATGTAATTGCCATTACTTATAAAATGCTAATACCAATTGTTAATCCTCATTGTATCGTACAGTGACTGTCTGCCATTCTTAACAAGCAATGTCACTTCTTATTATGACTTTTGTTTATTTGACTTAATCCGTGTCACATGTCCTTGGGTAGATAAGCCTTTGTCCAAAGACAAAAAAATTATGGTACTCCGGTGCACCTACACAACAACCACTATGTGCTGAACAGGTACTGATCAGTTGTAGCCAGGGTTTTCAATGTAGCGCCCAGCACCATCCCGCCCCAGATTGCTACATGTGACTGCGCCACATACTCTAAAGGTCGACCACAGCCGACTCAGCCAACTGCGCAGAATCTCCGACCAGACAGTACGAAACCGTTTTAAGAGAAGCAGGTCTACGAGCAAGACATCCTGTTCGACACGACATATTGAGGGGACAACATCGTCAACATCGACTGCATTGGTGTTGTCAACACAGGGTATGGCCTTAACTGCAATGGAATCATAATTCCTCCCCCCCCTCGAGGAGATGGAAGAGCACAGATTTACAGACACTGGGGAAATGTGACGCCGAAAACTGCGTACTGGAAGTGGACAGGTTTTGGTGGGAGGGGAGCGTTATGATGTGGGCGGATATCTCTCATTATGGCAGAACAGGTTTGGTCCATATACAGGGCAATCTTATGGCTCAACAGCACATCAACAAAATTCTCCTACCAACCATCCTCCCAATTGCAGCCAATGGCAATGGTGTATTCAAGCAGGAAAACGCTTGACCGCATCCGGATCCCCGGATTTGAACCCGATAGAGCACCTGTTGGATGAATTGGATAGACGGCTACGCCAACGTCAACCACAGTTGGCTTTTGCGTTGCAGGTCGAGTGGGCTACCATTCCTCAGGATGTGATTCACATACTCGTCTCTTCCGTTGGCAGGAGATATCGATTCCAACAGCCAACATACGGGGACATACGCGTTAATGATGGTAGCTGACCTTCACCTTGGGACTTTTCCTATGTACAGATAACTGAGATGACTACAATCACCAAGCGTTCTCTCCACAATATTTTGGCTCAATACCTTGTACGGTTCCTCATATAAATGTATTTTCCTACCTCACACAAATCTCGCTTTGCATTTCTTTTTTTGAAGAGTATAATAATAACCATAAGTGTTGCACTTTGAACAAGTGATATCAATTGTTTTACATATGGAACAATTTCATCAGTCTCTGCTGACGTCCTTAAAGCGTTTTGGGATATTATAACCTTTCCTCATCTCTCAACTGAACACTTAAGTTTGTTTCACATATGTGTCATATGTGTCGTTTGTCAGCTGAGATAGCACATGTGACAACTATGTTCATTATGTCCATAGTTTTAAAAAAAAAATCCATATAATAAGAATGAGCAATCGTGCTATCAGCTAATCCTTTGAAGAAAGTTTGTGCAACGACAACAAAACAAGTAGTACGATAAAATACAAATTTATTTAATATTAATATTTTGGCAAAATGAAGGCTGACTCGGTGGTTGCTAATGAGAATGATGATTTTTGGAAGAGAGAGCCACAGAGAGGTGTCGGTGTCCTGGGGTTGAAGACCCAGACGACCTCTGCATTGTCCTGGGGTGCTCCTGACCCGGACTAGGGATATCCAGACCTGGGGTCACCGCAACCCGTTCATCCCTGGGGTGCTCCTGACCCAGCCTAGGGATATCCAGACCTGGGGTCACAGCGACCCGGTCATCCCTGGGATCTACCGGTCCTGGGGTCATAGCGACCCGGACTATCCCATGGTGTGAATGTGGCTGCTCCCTAATGAGTTGGGAGGAAAAGCCAGGAGTTTGTAAGAACGAGCAACCGAGAGCAGGCCGCAACAGCAACAGGGCCAGTCCCTAGTGGTGGCCGGGGACGCATGGTTGTAGCATGCGACAAAGGCTTCTAAATGGCGACACAGCATGAACAGGAAGGGTTACAGGAAGGATACCTGCGCATGCGCCGGTTATGTAAACAGAAGAATGCTGGGAAATGATATTTATGCTAATATAATAATTGCTAATAAAACAATGGAACAGCCTTATACTTTTTGATTGGTATTACAGCGTATGCTCCAGGGGTCCGGAAACGGTCATATGCGCCGGACATGTCCGATTGGGAATCTCATATGTCCGGTTTAAAATATTGCTTACTGGGCATTTAAATTTTTCTGTCCGGACATTTTAAAAAATATTGTCATATTGTCATATTATGATTACTTAACATCGTGTAATGTGTGTGAAAAGTTGTTCTAAAATACGCTATTTGAAGGGGGCGTGGCCTAAATGCAAATGTCCGATTGGGATTAAAATTTACTGGACCCCTGGTATGCTCACTCAATGATGAAATTTTTAAGCCTTTGGGAGCTAGTCTCACAAAATGAGTTGAGTGGGATGCTGATTTTCAGCGCTGGAGAAAAGCAAATATTTCTTGATAAGGACATAGCAAATACACTTGGATTTTATTGGTTAAACCCAATAATAGATCCCACCGCAACATGGCATGGAGATAAATTGCCCGATTTAGTTCCCTATAAAGAGTTGTGCATCCATCTTGATCAGATAAGTACGACGGATAATATTCAACATTATTTCAGACCTCAAAATTTCTGTATTAAATGTAAAACACCAACCTGTACATATAGGATACTTAAGTGTAACACTCCATATTATAAATAATGGTTGATTCATCAGGCCCTGGAACACTCAGACAATGTAATACAATGGCGCTTTCCAATCTTGGAGACACAGAAGGATTCAGTAAACCCGGTATCGATGGCGAGTTATACGCTTTACACTTACAAGAAAATGTATACAAGCAGAAAGAAGTTGCATTCACAGGTAATCTAGGAGATTTAAGCGATGTCGACGTCGACTCAATAAAAACACTTCATACAATCTTACTTGCAACGATGATAATAAATGGACTATAATCGCAGAAAAAAACGAGCGGCTACTGAATATCGTCATTACCCCATTGTATGTGTGTGATGATGGGTAAGGCACATAATTTAACTAAGATAATAACTAGTGGGATCGTACTCGGGGCTTATATCCCATCAAAACGAAAATCTCCCCTGCCAGAAAACCCAGGTCATATGTTATCGAGTTGTCCGGCAGTAAAAAATGTTAGTTGCAATTCGGTTATATAAATTTGTATAAAAAGTATCGCAGAGCCGTGAATAATGGTAAACGTATGAGTAAAAATAATAGGGAATATTTTCATTACAATTTAGCATAAAAAATTACCCCTGTAGTGGTGGTGTAGGTTTATAAATCTGGCTCCAGTGGGGTTGCGGCAGAACCATCATTACCTATACTACTTGGTCAATACATATGAAATTTGATACAAAACATCACTAGATATGATAATTTACCATTTAAATTGTATTTCCTGCTCTCCAAGGTATTGTTTATATGCAGAGATTAAGATTACTGTGTGCATTTTCTCATAAACTAAACTAAAATAGCAATCATCTGTGCACCGTTTCCCCCTTATCTGCTGGTGATTCAGATAAAAAGTACCCAGTGATACAACTTCAAAGAATTTTGATGGAATGGTCAGAAGAATTTTTTTCTGAAATTATTATTTTATCAGGAATGATATATTCCAATGTAGTGTTATTTTAGTTCAAGCTTTCACTATAATATATTTAAAATTATACCTAAGCATAGCACTTTGGTACAGGTGGTATGCAGGATATTTTTACATATTTAACAATTTGAACAGTCCGAGCGCTACATGTATTTCGAAAACATTATGTTGACATTTATTAGTCAAACTGCTTCTAATATGACTTTTAACAAGTCAAAGTATGGCATTTATGATAGATGTATCCCATTCTCTTGCAACTAAAGTTTGTTTCAAGGCATCAATAGAGGTAATCTGATCGTGGTTGCTGTAAATAATGTTGAATTGTGTGATCTACCAAACACAAAATTAATGTAAACATTATTGAATAAATTTTTGAATAAAATAGATAAAATATATTACAAACATAAGTCCAGATAAAAAATGAACACCTTTTTATAACCAGATACTATAATAATGGGATTAAATTGCGTACATCAGTTTGAATTTGTTGATTAATATTTCCGTGTTTTGTGATCGCGGTGTTGTTTGTTTGTTTTTGTTTAAGGCTACTCTCAGCAATATTCCGGCTATATGGCAGCGGACTGTAAATAATTGAGTCTGGACAAAACAATCCAGTGATTGACATCATGAGCATTGATTACATTAGTCGCTTCTTATGACATTCATAGTCGCGATCATGGTGATCAACTGATAATGTGAAATAATGGTGAATTGTGCAATCTACTGATCACGAAATTAATGTAAACATTATTGAATGAAGTTTTGAATACGATAGATGATATATATTACAAACATTAGTCCAGATATAAATGAACATCTTTTTATAACCAGATACAATAATAATAGCATTAAATTGCATACATCAGTTTGGATTTGTTAAATGGTATTTTTGGTGTAACATGATCGCAGTATAAGGCGACTAACGGGATCGGGTGGTCTGGCTCGCTGACTTGGTTGATGCATGTCATCCAACCCAATTGCGTGGATCGATGCTCATGACATTAATCACTGGATTGTCTGGTCCAGACTCGATTATTTACAGACCATCATCATATAGCTGAAATATTGCTGAGTGCGGCGTTAAACAAAAAAACAACCAGCCAACTACTATAAAATATACACACAATTAAGTAAGCAATGCTCAGGTGAAATATTTACTTTGTGTTGCAAGTCAAAATAGTGTAAACGAAAATTGCACAATACCAAGCAAGTGGCTTATCAAAACTTTGTCACTATTACCGATGCAAAGATACCTACATTTCCTTATTATTTTCAAGTTTGTTGATCAATTTAACCATACGCTTTTACACTATCAATAAAACCTACAAATGCGCTTACACATGGCGCAGCACATATTACGAACTAGTCTACATTTCTGCTACATCATACAGGTACTCACGGGGAAAAACAATAACAAAGGCAAAAACCAGTCCCCGGGAATTGCTGCAGATCAGTGCCCCTTTAAGAAAGGTTCTTTTCGAAATCACAGGTCGCCATCTTTTTCAAATCTGTGTTTAGTCTTATATTGGGCTCCATCCAAGGACTTTGATCAAACTTAGGAACAGTGTGTTGTTTCTTTAGTTTCATGCTTCTTTAGCTTCATGCCTAATGATAGATATAACTGGAGATTTCTATAGCTGACTGTATACTTTGTCTTATCCATCAAATTTGGTACGAGTTTTTTCTATGTTACCTAACTTAGTCTCTCCCATCAGGTTATGTTGATATTATCATGGGCATTAAATATGTAAATAAGTTTTGTAATGATGCTGTATACTAAAAAAAAACTGTTAGAAAACCTTTAATGGTAGTTATTCATAAAATATACTTTAATGCACAAAATATCAAAATATAATATCATTGCAATGTTCTAAATCACCTAAATATTAAACCATAAATACTTTGTCATGTAAACCAAAACATTCAATAATTATCCCTATTGAAATACTGTTAATCTAAATGCCATGTAAGCTATGACTTAATTTGGGTGTCTAAGTATCAATGTAAACAAACTTTAATCCCCATAATCCAACTAAGTAAACATAACCCTAAAATAACATTGTCTCTACCACTTAATTACCTCTGTATTCAATAAGTCTAGACAGCACCCTAATTACCTAGTGCTAATCATCTAAAACAATAGATGTCACCTGCCAACTAGTTAGCGTCAAAGGATAGACATCCAAATAGTTCCAAACCTTATAATAACATTCACATAAATGTTAATCCCTTAATAACATTCACATAAATGTTAATCCCTAATATAGTTGGTCAACAGAACCTAACCTTGTGATTGGTCAACTTACCCAAACCCATGGTATACCACATATAAGTTAGTATAAATATCGGTCCGGAAGAAGTGTCTTCAATGGAATGCCAATGGCCTCGCCGGCCATGGTTCTGAACTCAAAGCTAAATTCAAAATAGATAAAGGTCCCCATGTAGCTTGTATTCAAGAAACCAAATTCTCACATAAAACTAAATTCAACCTACCAAATTATAACGCAGTGAGAACCGACAGGTCCAAAACCATGCCAGGCAGAACAGGAGGAGGTCTAATCATCTACGTTAGAGAGGATATTAACTACGAGGAAGTTAAAGTAAACACTCCTAATCTAGAAGCTAATGGAATCCAAGTCACCATCAATAACCAAAAAATAAAAATCATTAACATCTATCACACAACACTAAAACCAATTAAAGATACAGACCTAGATGTCCTTTACCAATTAGGAAATAAATCAACCATCTTCCTAGGAGACTTCAATGCACATCATCCTACCTGGGGCATTGCAGATAAACTAGACAACCATGGACAACTAATATCAGAGTGGATCGAAAAAAATGACCTAATACTATTAAACAATAACCAACCAACTAGATACGACAAAACCCACCACACCATGTCGGCTATCGACTTAACAATATGTACGCCAGACTTAGCACAAAGTCTGATGTGGGACGTCCACCCAGTACCTCTAGGCAGCGACCACTTTCCCATAAATATAACCCTAGGAAATATAAAAATACCAAATCAAACCCCTAAACAGGAACCTTAATTTCAGTACAAAAACGCCAACTGGGACCAATTCCAAGAATTGTGCAACGAAGCTAATCTAAACGATTTAGAAACAACAGACCCCGAAACATTCTGTCAAAACCTAACTAACTTCATAATCAACGCAGCCAAATCCGCAATCCCCTTCAAATCATCCAACCCAGGAAAACCCACTGTCCCTTGGTGGAATGAGGAAATAGAGCTAACTAGACTAAAACGCAAATCAGCTTTCAACAGAGCTAAACGAGACCCCTCTCATCTCAAAACAGCTCATGAACTTAACCACCAAGTGCAAAACCTAGTTAAAACTGCTAAAACCAAAAACTGGAAAAAATTCTGTGAGGAGCTAAATCACCACACCGACGCTAGGAAGGTGTGGCGCAAAATTCACGCCATCCGAGGCATCAAACGGCACAAAAAAAGCCCCAATATAAACAACTCAACTAACCCCACCCAAAAGGCCAACAACCTAGCCAAACACTTCTCTAAAGTTAGCAGCAACAGTAACTTCAGTAAGAAATTCCAAGATAAACTAAATAAAGAAACCAAATTCTCCAAAGAAAACAGACAAGACAACCTAGAAATAAATCAACCTTACACCATAGAAGAACTAAATTACGTACTAAACAATAGAAAAAAAGGAACAGCCCCTGGCCTAGACCTCACCTCTTACCAAATAATCAAACACTTACCTACCAAACTACTCCAAACTTTACTTAAACTATACAACCTAGTCTACCTAAACGGACAGGTCCCATCCTCATGGAAGGAAGCTCTAGTAATCCCAATACCTAAACCAAATAAACCAGCAGATCAGGCAAACTCCTATAGGCCCATCTCCTTAACCTCAAATCTCTGCAAAATAATGGAACTTATGACTAAAAATAGGCTACAGCACTACCTAGACCAAAACAACATCATAAATCCTGACCAAAGCGGCTTCACTCCTGGCCGATCAACTCTCGATAACCTTGCCCGACTAGAACAGGATATAAAAACAGGACAGCTAAACAAGCAATACACCATAGGCATATTCCTCGACTTCTCTAAAGCTTTCGATATGGTATGGCACCACGGGCTAATACAAAAACTAAAAAAAATAGGACTAAAAGGTCAAATAATAAACTTCATCCAAGATTTCCTAAACAATCGCAAAATTACCGTGGGTATAGACCATACACTATCGGACCAGTGTCCCCTAGAAAATGGCACTCCCCAGGGCAGCATCCTCAGCCCAACCCTCTTCAATATAATGATAAATGATCTATTCGAGGTCTTATCCCCTAAACTAAACACTTCAAAATTCGCGGATGATGGAGCCCTATGGATCCGCACTAAAAGCATTAAAATGGCAGAAAACTTAATCCAAAAATCTCTAAATAAAATACAACAATGGGCAGACAAATGGGGCTTCTCCCTTAACTCAGATAAAACAACAGGAGTGGTATTCAAACATAAAAACATGAAACCTGCCTACCCAATCCTCCAGCTAAACAACCAAACAATCAAATTCCAAAAACAAACAAAATTCTTAGGACTTATTTTCGATCAACACCTCACCTGGGAGGCTCACATCCAAAACCTAAAAACTAGATGCAGCAAAGACCTTAACACATTAAGATGTCTCACCGGCTCTAACTGGGGAGCCTCCAAAGATACCCTCCTCTCACTATATACAACACTAATTAGATCAAAACTAGACTACGGCTGTGCCATATACAATACCCTAAACAACTCTCTTTCTAAAAAACTTGACTCAATACAATATCAGGCTCTCAAACTAATTACACGCACCCAACATGGCACCTCCTACACCTCACTTCAGGCCCTTACAGGAGAAATGCCACTAAATCTACGCAGGGAACATCTAAGCCTTAATTTCTGGGCCGCGTCCCAAACAAACCCTCTCATCCAAAACCTAATTAACCAAAACATTAGCCCAAGAAACCAAGCTCTAGCTCACAAACACCCCTTACTCACCCCAATATCCCAAAGAATAACTAACTACCTCAATGAACACCAAACTCAAAATCTTAAACAAAACTGCAAAAAATCAAATATCTTCACCCCTAAACTCAAAATACTCAAAATAGACACAACGCTAGCTAACCAAATAAATAAACAAACCGACCCAAACATAGCTAAAACCACCACACTTGCATACATACACGAAAATTGGCCAAATTGGTGTCACATATACACTGACGGATCTTCAGAACCGATCTCCAACCACACAGGCTTCGGAGTCCATACCACACAACCAGTTATATCCACACAATCTTACCGACTCCCTAACAACCAATCTATATTCACGGCCGAACTTATGGGCATGGCCTCAGCCCTGCATAACCAACAATCTAAAAACAACAAAAAAATCCTAATTCTCACTGACTCCCTTAGTGGACTACAAGCCCTCCAAAACAAAAATACCAAAAAACGACCTAAATTAATAAACCAAATACTTAAAAGCTCCAACGACCTAACAAAAGCAGGCAAACAAATAACCTTCTTGTGGATCCCCGCCCACGTAGGAATTTACGGCAACGAAAGCGCCGATAAAGCAGCTAAATTATCTCTCAAAATACCAGAAATAAGCCTAAACCTACCCATCTCAAAATCAGAAATTAAAAGTGTAAACAAACAAAAAATAACCAAAAAATGGCATAATCAATATCAAAACTCAAATAGCCAAATCAAAAAAGTGCTCAGAAAACCACTAGCCAAACCTAAAATCCTACACCCCTCTAAAAAAATTGACAGATTAATTACAAAACTCCAAACAGGACACACTAACCTAAATAACCACCTAAAACAACTTAAAAGACACACCACAGGCAACTGCCCCCACTGCAAACAACCCGAAACCACAGAACACGCACTCATTCACTGCTCCCACTATCAAACACACAGAACCACACTACAAACCACCCTCAATCTAAATAAGGTTCCTACTCTAGATGAAATACTAAACCCTCAAAATAAACTAGAAAACTTCAAGGCCCTAGGCATATTCCTAATCAAAACAGACCTAATTAAGCGCATCTAAAAATTAATTAATCTACCAATCCAAAATCCAATAAACATACAAACACCCACCTCACCCGGCTCCCTTAGTTCCCTCCTCCACCCACCTCGGCATTTATTCCAAATTTCAAAATTTCAAAAAATCAATATAAGCAACCCCTAAAAAGCCCCCTCTTGGGTTGCACACACCACTTTCACCCTTCTCGGAATACACTAAATGGTCCGGCCAGGCCCGTGTGCGAAATACGCTGTAGTCGGAAAGCGCACGTTAAATCTTCTATATCAGTCAGTCAGTAAGTGTCTTCCCCTAAGTAAACACATCAAAATTCGCAGAAGATGGAGCCCTCTGGATCCACACTAAAAGCATTAAAATGGCCCAAAATTTACTCCAAAAATCTCTTAATAAAATACAACAATGGGCTGACAAATTGGGCTTCTCCCTTAACTCAGAAAAAACAACAGGAATAGTATTCAAACATAAAAACATGAAACCCGCCTCCCCAATCCTCCAGCTAAACAATCAAATTTCAAAAACAAAAAAACACGTACACGATACAGTTAATGCCACAGGGGTACAGAAAATGTCAGTATCGCTTGTGCCCACCAACAATCAAATTTCAAAAACAAACCAAATTCTTAGGACTTATCTTCGATGAACATCTCACCTGGGATGCTCACATCCAAAACCTAACAACTAAATGCAGTTAAGACCTAAACACCCTAAGATGCCTAACTGGTTCTAACTTGGGAGCCTCCAAAGATACCCTCCTCTCTCTCTACATATCACTAATTAGATCAAAACTAGACTACGGCTGCGCCATATACAACACCCTGAACAACTCTCTATCTAAAAAACTTGACTCAATACAATATCAGGCTCTCAAACTAATTACACGCACCCAACATGGCACCTCCTACACTTCACTTCAGGCCTTAACAGGAGAAATGCCACTAAGTCTATGCAGGGAACAGCTAAGCTTAAATTTCTGGGCCGCGTCCAAATCAAACCCTCTCATTCAAAACTTAATAAACCAAAACATCAGCCCAAAAAACCAAGCTCTAGCTCGTAAACACCCCTTACTTACCCCAATATCCCAAAGAATAACAAACTACCTAAATGAACACCAAATTAAAAATATTAAACAAAACTGCAAACAATCAAATATCTTCACCCCTAAACTTAAAATACCCCAAATAGACACAACACCAGCTAGCCAAATAAACAAACAAACCGACCCAAACATAGCTAAAACCACCACACTAGCATACATACACGAAAATTGGCCAAATTGGTGTCACATTTACACGGACGGATCTTCAGATCCGACCTCCAAACACACAGGTTTCGGAGTCCATACCACACAACCAACTAAAACCACACAATCCTTCCGACTCCCAAATAACCAATCAATATTCACGTGCAGAACTAATGGGCATCGCCTCAGCCCTCCATAATCAAGAATCCAAAATCCACAAAACAATCCTAATATACTAGCCACATAAAGAAACTGTGCACGGAGAAAATATATTCTGGATTGAAATACAAAACAGCAAGAACAAAATGATGCAGACGCTGTAGCAGCTGAATGATTGGACCATAAGAAAATGTCAACGGGCCCTGAACAACATCTGTTACGATGACGTCAGAAGATCAAAATGGAGTAGGGGGTCAAACGACAAAGTCACAAAGTCAATAACGGGTATGACCACCCTGTGCGTGAATCACAGCAGTGCATCGGCGACGCATGGAGTCCACAAAATGGGCATGGAAGGCCTGGGAAATGGCCTGCCATATCCTCCTCAAATCCTGTGCCAAGTCACGGACGTTATCTGGAGGATGTGGAAGATGACGCAGACGGCGCTCCATTTCATCCCACACATGCTCTATTGGGGCGAGATCTGGAGAATTTGCAGGCCATGGCAGTAACATGACATTGTTATGGTGAAGGAAATCAAGCGTTGTCCTGAAATGTCAATCCCGGGCCATGACGTTGCAGGAAAGGAATGACCACAGGCCTCAGAATCTGATCTCTGTAGCCAACACCGGTGAGATTGCCCTGAACAACCACCAAAGGGGTTCGGTGCCGTGCTGTTATCCCACCCCAAATCATCACAGAGCCACCTCCAAAACGATTCCTCTCCACAATACAGTTGCGTGCATAACGTTCTCCCAAACGCCGGTAGACACGTTGGCGCCCGTCACTGTGGGAAATGTTGAACCTCGATTCATCTGTAAAGACAACATTTCTCCACCATATTCGAGGTTGACGAACATGATTTCGACACCATCTTAGACGGTTGACTCGATGACGGTATGTCAGGATGGGACGTATGGCAGGGCGTCGTGGTCGTATCCCGTACTGACGTAAACGATTCCTGACAGTGTTGGGATGGATACGGCGCAGTCCAGGAATTGTCTGAGATGTCGTTACTGCCGTTTGGAACCTGTGTCGGAGATGTGTGACTCGAATCCATCTGTCCTGTCTTGGCGTCGTTACTTGGGGATGTCCTGAACGTGGGTGGTCGGCAACGTCATTTGTGTTCTGATAACGCCTCACCAATGCCGATATCGTGTAACGATGGCATTGGAAATGTCTTGCCACCTGCTGTTGCCTCATTCCCGCTCGGATCATTCCAATGGCTTCATGACGCTGTGCAGCTGTCAATCTTGGCATGATTTGCTTGTGATATGCTTGTGTTTGCGCATGAGAAGTTTTGAATTTTTGAATGATCACAGATCATGCTTTCCAAAATGACAGCGAATTTTCAGTTGCACATGCTATGTACAGCTGCAAAGGATGCACGTGCAGTAACACATTTCACGTCCATAGGCCCCCATCAATGACGTCATATTGCATGGCACGTGCATGAGCGTTTGAATGTCTCCAATAATTGCTGTGTTCAAACCTATATTTCATATATGGACGGTGTGCCCTTATATCTATATTTTCTCCGTGCACAGTTTCTTTATGTGGCTAGTATACTTACTGACTCCCTAAGTGGACTGCAAGCCCTCAAAAACAAAAATACCAAAAACCGACCTATATTGATAAATCAAATACTTAAAAGCTCCAACGACCTAACTAAGGCAGGCAAACAAATAACCTTCTTGTGGATACCCGCCCATGTAGGAATATACGGCAATGAAAACGCCGATAAAGCAGAAATAAGCTTAATCTTACCCATCTCAAAATCAGAAATTAAAAGTGTAAACAAGCAAACAATCACCAAAAAATGGCATAACCTATATCTAAACTCAAATAGCCAAATCAAAAAAGTACTCAGCAAACTACTAACCAAACCAAAAATTCTCCATCCATCAAAAAAAATCGAAACTCCTAACAGGCCACACCAACCTAAATAACCACCTTAAAAAATATAAAAAACACACTACAGGTAACTGCCCACACTGCAAACAAATAGAAACCCCAGAACACGCACTCATCCACTGCACACACTACCTAACACATCGAACCGCATTACAAACCACCCTCAATCTAAACAAGGCTCTCACTCTAGAAGTAATTCTAAACCCACAAAATAAACTAGAAAACTTCAAGGCCTTAGGCGTATTCTTAATCAAAACGGAACTAATAAAACGCATCTAAAAACACAATAATCTACCAAATCAAAATCACATAAACAAACAAACATCCACCATACCTAGCTCCCTTAGTTCTCCTCCCCAACCCCATCGGCATCTATTCCAAATGTCAAAATTCCCAAATTCTATATAAGCAACCCCTAAAGCCCCCTCTTGGGTTGCACAGACCACTTTCGCCCCTTTCGGAAACACATTAAATGGCCTGGCCGGGCCCGTGTGCGAAATACGCATCAGTCGGAAAGCGCACTTTAAATCTCCAAAGTAAGTAAGTAAGTGTCTTCAGACTTGCTCTCGCCTTCCTAGGAACATGCTCGGTCCATGGGAAGTCTATGTTTGCTCACTATATGTAAATAAATCTGTGTATATTGTACTAGTCATCTCTTGTTCTACCTGGCTGATTTACCCCTTCAGTCAGAACATGATAATATTCAGACACCCAATCTCTATTAACCATTAATCTTTCATCAGCTAGTGGATAACTGTTAAGGTGTTTATGTAAGTCATGTAACTCTGTTACATCCGTCTTTGAGACAGCTTGCAAGATGAGATAAGAATCATAACCTCTAAGGTTATGAAATACAACTGGGATTGGCATTGTTTGGGGATTTATTTTAAGTTTGTAAATTTTGCAGTAAATTGTATATATATAAATACTTATCCTATCTCACTCTATGCATTTAATCCTTCTTCTTCTGATCCTTGTGTGGAAACGTCCTAAACCAAAGATTTGAGCTCCTTAGCTCCCAAACATCCCTTGCATCACAATGACGATCGTCCTAACAAACAGGTCACGCACCTGAATCTCATGCAGTCTTACCTACATGATCTCATCACTTGACACCCTATGCGTCATGGTCCTTTTCCTTGGAGCTGACAGACTAGTGTAACTGTGATGGATGGGCAGGCATAGTTTGTGTGCGATAGGTTAAGTATTATAAATATACAATTAACTGTAAAATTTTCAAATTTTTAAACTTATACTATCTCACTAGATTACCCTAGCCTGTATTTGTCATATAACCATCAGATATACATGGGGAAGCTGGTGCTAAACATGCTTCAATCCTAAGATTGTCATACATTCACATCCGAAGACAAAGACACAACCACGACTTGAAACCAATCTGGAAGGGGTTCCCCGTCAATTAACTCTACAAAACAACCCCCTACATACGCTCTAGGATGAAAGACGGATTTGCTTGACATCTCATTTTCGCTTTGTCAAAACTATCAATTCAATTGCAGGATACAAGAAGGCTAAGACAAGATGAGGTAACGATCAACAACATACATTAGAGGATTTTCAAACCAAGGTCTCAATCATGGAACACAAAAGTACAAAAATAAACAAAGGAGTGGCTCTCAATTATTTATTCATGCTGTACACCATACAATATACACTACTGTAGTGAGTGGTGCTTGGATCTTTATCTGTGTCGATGGGCTTTCGTTAATTGTTGAGCCAGGACTAGCAGACCAAAGTGGTGGGGTCCTTGGACATCAGTTACTGAGATATCTTGTAAGTAAGTGCCATCCTGGAGGTGACACCTCTCGTCTCGTGAGGATTTGATGTCG
Source organism: Haliotis cracherodii (assembly GCF_022045235.1). NCBI lineage: Eukaryota > Metazoa > Mollusca > Gastropoda > Lepetellida > Haliotidae > Haliotis > Haliotis cracherodii. The sequence continues at coordinate 49,781,514 of NW_027266297.1, read as the reverse complement.
GAGTTAGAGGCAATCCAACAAAGGTGTAGGCATGGAAGATTGTAGATCATAACCAAAAGGAAACCTCTGAGGTAACCACATGTGAGATGGGGATAAACAACCTCTTCTGGGATCATTTGAATGTCGATGACGCCTGCAGGTAGATGCGTAAGGCTCTGACTGGACTTAGCTAGATGTCCTTGCGATCCTTGGGTTGTAGAATGAGGCCAAAGACGGAATGGTGAATAGTCTGTCGGGTTGACCCAGAAGCTGGTTCTTCACAATGAAGTCCCATGGAAGACCAAGATGCACATTGCCATGACTGTGACTCTCGAATTGAATCCTGTTGACATCAAAGGCATGTATCTTGCTGACCCTCACAGCAATAGCCAACCCTAGAAGGAAGACTGTTTTGAGCGTGACCTACTCGTAGCACTTTTCCTTAAAAAGGCTCATATTCTGCTGACGTTAAGGGTCGAAGAATAACGTTCAAATCCCAATTAGGTGGACAACTGGTCGCTGAGTTTATAGGAGCGGAGAAAGGCTTGGTGTTCAGTGACTACAGATCTTCACGCCCGTTGTAGTAGCGATGACCGAGTTATGTGCTGCTAGGTATGTGGATAATGTTGAGCCCTTTTAGCTTCCTGGTAGAATGAAGATGCTGAAGATAATCTGCAACTTGCTGTGTGGAAGCAGTAGTAGGAAAGGTGATAGCCCTGCCACGGCAGTATCCCTCGAAGGCTTTCCATCTATGGTTGTACAAAGCTTTGGTCGAAGTACAATGAGCCTCAGTAATGGTCTTTGCAACTCGCCATGAGTACCCTTTTGCTATAAATGACTTCTGGAGATAAAGCAGACGCATAGATGTAGGGTGTCCAGCGATGGATGAAGAAGGCGGAAGTCAGATGGTGCAAGGTCAGGAGAGTAAGGAGGATGTGGAAGGATTTCATAGCCACAGGACCGCGCTTCTTTCTGGGCAACATGAGAGTTGTGTACTGGAGCATTGTCTTGCATGTCACGCCTCTCAAGCTTGATAGCGTCCCACAATTTCGGCAGCAGTGAAGCATAATAAGCTCCTGTAATTGTGGTACCCTTTGCCAAGAAATCCATCATCACTACTCCGTGCTGGTCCCAAAACACCATGAGCATGACCTTGCCTGCAGAAGGTTGGACACGTGCCTTCTTTTGGGGTGGTGGCTCCACATGCTCCCATTGCATCGACTGAACTTTAGTCTCAGGATCATAGTGATGGACCCATGTTTCATCCAGTGTGATAAGTCTGTCAAAAAAGTTTGCCTGGTTTTTTTGGCACATGTCCAAACGATCCTTTGAGCAATTGACTCGTTCCTGCTTTTGGAAAGGTGTGAGCAACCTGGGAATCCACCCTGAAGACACCTTATGCATGTTCAAATTATCCTGGATGATTTTTTTCCACACACCCTATACTGATCTTGACATCTTGTGCTAACTGGCGAACAGTTATACGTCGGTCTGCCAAAATGGCGGTCTCCACTTGATGGATTGTGTCCTCATCAATGGCTGAATGGGGGCGACCAGGAATGGCAGCTGTTTCCACAGATGTCAGACCACACTTGAACTGGCGATGCCAGTGTTTAACAACGTCATATGATGGGGCATCTTCCCCATAAGTTGCTTTCATTTCATCGAAAGTTTCTTTTGGTGTGCGACCTTTCAAATATAAAAACCTAATCACTGCTTGGTATTCTACTGGCTCCATTGTCACACCCTACTCGATCATAACACCTGTAAAAGTGGTAAGATTAATAGTTTGGTGCTGCAAATTCAAACATAACCCATAGATACATGTATCATTACACATGTGAAATTTCAACCAAATATGATAACCCTAAGTGGTTTAGGGGAAATCTTTAATGGACACCCCTCGTAGATGGGTCGTGGCGACGACCTTCTGAATCTCCCATGGTAGAAGCGCTGTTGGTGGAAAGGCGTAAGTGTCAAGATTCTTCCATAATATGGCAAGAGTGCCGTGCTCCCATGCCTGTTGATTTGCAATTGCAGAGACAAATCTGGGGAGTTGTCGAGGATGGTCAATCTGGACAGGACAGGGAGTGTGCTTTGTTGTTGCTGACCCCTGCAATGTGTCGAGTAAGGGCAGGGCCAGCATGGAGGCTGACTTGGTGGATCCCATCTTGTAGATGTACCAAACGACTGAGGCGTTGTCGGACTGGATCTATAGCTTTGAGATGAGTGTTGATAGGAATGGCGTTTGGAGTCAGATGATCGCGGTTGTTGGTGCAGGATTGATCTATAGACTGACATCGTACAGTAGAGTGGGAATAAAACTCATCGGAGCGATGGCGATCTCCCTTCTGCGTAGTGAACCCTTGGCGATCAATCTGTAGAAAGTCGATCCTTTAATCGTGCCTTTCGAAAGTCGACCCATGGAATATAGTAGCCGTGGTGGATAAAATCTGTGTAACCTGAAGAAAGGAGACAGGACATGGTGAAACCATCAGGTCAAACTGTACTATCCCGAGAAGTCATCAAAAGATGACATCCTGCTGATGGTCATAGAGTACCAACTGCTTCAGTATTCGGATGCAGCAATGGAGAATTAATAAAAACACTTTTTTTCTTTTGACTGCACCCCTCCATATAACACAGATTATATGTACTAAGTTTGAGATGAATCCACTGAATAGTTTAAGAGTAATCGCGCGGACAAAGTTTTCGGACGGACGGACGGAATCTTGGTATAACTATATACCCCCGACATTTTGTCGGGGGTATAAAAATGAATTGTCAAGCAATACCCATCCCCGTTGTGTTTCATAACCTTAGAGGATACGATTCACATATCATTTTTGCAAGCTATCTCAAAGACCGATGGTGGCGTAACGTGGATTCCTAATAATATGGAAAAATACATATCGTTCTCGTTGACTAAACCTATACATTATACAGACAAGGATGGGAAAGCCAGAATAAAGCAAAGTAATGGACTTAGATTCATAGACTCCATACAGTTTCTGTTATCTTCCCAAGACAATTTAGCTAATGCGAACAATCCTGATGACTTTGCAATAACAAATCAATATACCGATAGGTGCCGTCATTTGTTGTTGAGAAAAGGTGTATATCCTTACGAATATATGGATGATTGGTCTACATTCGACAAAACTAAATTACCATCCGTTGAATCATTCTATAGTAACTTAACAGAATCTAAAATAACCGATGCCGATTATGAACACGCTCTGACGGTGTGTGATAAATTAGGTTGTAAGAATTTAGGTGATTATCACGATCTGTACTTAAAAAACAATGTACTGTTACTCGCCGATATATTTGAGATATGTAGATAGACATGTTTAAAACAATATGACTTCGACCCGGCATGGTACTATTCCAGTCCTGGACTATCGTGGGATGCATTGTTGAAGAAGACCGGTGTAGAACTAAAACTACTCACCGATTACAATATGCACTTGTTTATTGAGAAAGGATTAAGAGGTGGTATATCGATGGTAGCGAAAAGGTATTCTAAGGCTAATAATAAATTAGTTGAAGGATATGATCCGAGTAAACCCGACACGCATATATTATATCTCGACGTCAACAATTTGTACGGATGGGCTATGAGTCAACCTTTACCCACGGGTGGTTTTGAGTGGGTCGATGATATCGAGGTGAATGATATCCATGATATCAATGTGAATGATGCGAATAAAGGGTACATACTAGAAGTTGACTTGGTATATCCAAATTCGTTACATAAAGACCATAACAGTTATCCACTAGCTCCCGAAAGATTAATGGTTAATAAAGATTGGATGTCAGAATATCAACACTCCTCGATGGGTAATACAAGGTTTAGCTAACGTAGAAAAACTCGTACCAAATTTGATGGATAAGACAAAATATATAGTTCACTACAGAAATCTCCAGTTATATCTGTCGATAGGTATGAACCTAAAGAAAATACACAGAGTTCTAAAGTTTGATCAAAGTCCTTAGATGGAGCCCTATATAAGACTGAACACAGATTTAAGAAAGATAGCTACCAGCGATTTTGAAAAGAATCTATATAAGCTCATGAATAACTCAGTATTTGGTAAAACTATGGAGAATCTAAGGAAGCGTGTTGATGTTAAATTGGTCAGATCTAATGAGGAAGAATGACTTAGTAAACTTATAGCCAGTCCGGCTTTTAACAAAAGCAAGATATTCGATAACGACTTAACCGCATTGCATATGCAGAAGAGTAATATAAAATTCAACAGACCGGTGTACGTCGGTATGAGTATTCTCGACTTGTCAAAACACTTAATGTATGACTTTTATTACAACAACTTAAGAAGCAATACGGCGATAGATGTGAAGTGTTATATATACGACACAGATTCTTTGTTGATGGAAATACAAACCGAGGATGTGTATAAAGATATGGCAACAAATATAGATATGTACGACATGAGCGATTACCCAAAAGATAATCCACTGCACAGCGTAGTAAATAAAAAGGTGTTAGGTAAGATGAAGGATGAACGTGCTGGGACCCCAATTGCGGAGTATGTCGAATTTAGACCTAAGATGTATTCTATAAAGAAGTCCGATAATGGAGAGATAAGAAAAGCTAAGGGTGTTAAGAAGTATGTGGCAAAAAAGCATATCAAACACGAACAATATAAAGAAGCATTATTCAACGGTAGAACATTCAAACACGAAAATGAACTCTTTAAGAAGTTACAATCATAGGATATATGGATCAAGAATGAACAAGACATCATTATCCCCCTTAGATACAAAGAGATGGATTGATAAGGATGGTGTTACTACCTACGCTTATGGTTATGGCAGTAATACTGTATCATTGGGAACTATGAGCAACTCTTCTCGTACAAATGCCCTGCCCGGTCCATCTTTAAGATAATAAAGAATAGGCTCTCCTTCTTTCGTAACCAATCGACTAATTTCATATGTCTTAAGGGACCAAATCGGATCGGTTGCGCGACATAGGCCTCCTTCGAGTTCACCGGGCTGGCATAAATATCTTACGCTTAATCTATCCGGAAGTTTTCGTTCTTTGCCTCTCCTCGGTGATGAAAATTCGGAAGTCTAGGATTTAATTTTAATCGCATCGGATGATTTCTTCCCGATTAATCTCTTTACTTCATTATTCAGCTCTGATACAACAGCTGATAAACGTGTCACCCATTCGGTTGATCTCAATCGTTCCGATTTCATTTCGATCCCATACTGATAGCCAAACAAAAATTCGGCTTATGTCCAGTAAAATCTTTCAACAATAGCTTGACTACGGTGGGCCTCTTTTTCACCATGCCTGATTTCGACATCGTGCTTTGTTAACAGTTTAGTTATTGATCCCATAAACTCGCGGCCAGGATCTACTTGAAATAGCTTAGGCCATTTTAGTGGTCTGCATTCATATATGCGGATCAGTGCAATAGCTACTTCTGTTGAATCTTTCGAGGTTAATGGCTCAGCCTCTTTGTATCAACTAGCCACATCCACTACGGTTAAAGCGTATCTATACGTTTTGTGTCTTACCTTATCGTGGGGAAGAAACAAGAGGTCAGCCTGATGAACTTCATTCGTTGTAAAAATATCAAACTTCTTCCTCGGTATATAACGCGGTGCCGGTAAATATATTTGCCACATCGCTTGTCTCTTTAACCAATCCTTGGCCACATCTTTAGCTAATTTTTTTATTGCTCCTATACCTTTCCAATATCCCCATGGGCTATGGTAAATTTTATTCATTATTAATAAATATTGATTACCGTATTTTCTTGAGTATAGTGCGCACCCATGTATAATGCGCACCCCCCTCTAGCGGGTTCAATATTTTGGAAAAAAAAGAAATTTGAATATTATGCGCAGAAAAAATTTACACCGTACCCTTTCAGCGAAGTCCGGCAAACGAACGGGTGCTGAGAAACTTCCGTCAGTACAAATTCGAAATTTGAGATAAAAAATCACCAGACATGTTTATTTACCATTTAAATAGTATTGATTGTTCTGCTAGGCATTGTTTTATATCTAGGGATTTAGATTACCTTGTGTATTTTCTCGTAAACTAAGCCGGAAACAGCAATCAGCTGTACACACGTTTTCTTGGAATCGACCGGTGATTCGGTCAAGACACACCCAATGATATAACTTTATAGGATTTTTAATGCAAGGATCGGCAACAATTGTATCTGAAATTATTTTATTTATCAGGAATAATATATTCCATTATTTTCTTAATTAAATGCAGCCTTTACTAAACATATTTAAAATAATAATAACCCTAAGCGAAGCAGCTGATCGCTATTCCCGGGTATTATTTTTTACATGGAACATGTCTGACCAGTCACCGTCAAGGCTCACGCGCACGGGATCACGTGAGCGCGAGAATTTCATGTTGACATAGAATCGTCAAACAAAAACAAATATGACTTTTAATGAGTCAAAGTATGTCATTTATGATATATGTATCCATTCTCTGTCAACTAAAGTTCGTTTCAAGGCGTCAATAGCGGTATTCTGACCGTGGTTGCTGTTAATAACGGTGAGTTGTGCGATCTTCCGATCGCTTCACACACGATTTCGCCGAAATTAATAAAAACAATATTATAAGGAATTTTGAATAAAATTAATAAAGTAAGTTACAAACATAAGTCCAGAAATACAAAAAACACTTTTTATAGACAGACAGTGTAATTACATAATTATTTTGCGTACTTCAGTATGGATTTGTTGACATGGTATTTCCGGTGTTTCGTGCTCACGGTAATGTCTTTCCTTGGGGGAAAAAAACATCCAAACTCATAATTTGTGTATAATGCGCACCCCCTTCTACACAGCTGTGTTTTTTGGAAAAAAAGTGCGCACTATGCTCAAGAAAATACGGTATTCTTTTAATTAGTCTCATGACGATCGTTGAATCGCATCATCATTTACACATAAAAAATTCCCCCTGTAATAGCAGTATAGGTATATAAATCTGGCTCCAGTTGAAGTGAGCCAGAACCCCCATTACCTATACTACTCAAGCCTAAATTGAATAAATGGACGTTGAAGGGTTCTTGATATTAATGTTGATAAGTATTTTTCTGGTTGAATAAGATTCTTAAACGTTCTGTACAAGTCATACCTTGAACTGTTTTCTAGGGCAGAATGCCATTCCTGATAAAACATATTTATAGATTGTTCACAAAATTGTTTCAAAAAGTTTAACATCACCAACTGTTTGGTTTAACCATACAAAGCCGCAGCCATTAGAAAAAAAATGTTTCTAACATGTGATGCCCATGTTAGTTTGCCCACGTCGTCTAAATGTACAAGCATATAATAAGCAAGTTTGGGGATTCGGCGTTCATGCATTCCAAGAATATTAAACCAGTATTTCAAGCATCTAATTTGGGAATTGATATATAAGGGGGATCTGCCACACTCGCCATAGACATTACAATTGGGTGTTGCTGGACCAACGGATAAGAATTGTTTACAGGCTAAAAGATGTAGCTTTTCAAGACAACCATAACGCTAAAATCCCCATACTTCTGATCCATATAACAGGATTGGTTGAATTTGGGCATCAAATAATTTAAAAAATATATTCACTGTAAAATCTCCTACTTTCTGCGAGACAGACATTACATTGATTAAGGCCTTCTTTGCACGTGATGTTCAGGCCAATACACTTTTCTTGAAGTTCATTGTATGGGTAAACATTACACCAAGATATGTATAATGGCTCAGAACATTAACACATTTACCATCGAAAAACCATCTTTCATTCTGTGACACCTGCCCCCCTCTTCTGAAAATGACAGTATTTGTTTTATCATGGTTAACTGATAGTTTCCACTCTTTGGAGTAACATTCTAAAATGTTAAGTTGTTTTTGTAATCCAACAACAGAATCTGATACTAAAATACAAGATACAGCCTTGTCGTAAGCTAATAGGACAATCAAAGAAATTGGTTACATCGTCACCACATCATACACATGATTTGATATTTGAATACACAGCTTTTAATATAGAGTACATTTTCCCATGAAGGCAAGTAGTTATTAAACAATGCCATGGTTTTTAACGATCAACGGAGTCAAAAGCTTTTTTAAAGTCGACAAAGGCTACATACACTTTGTGTTTACGACGTGATAGACATTTTTGGATTATTGCATATAATGTGAATATATGATCTTTCCAAGAATACTCATTTAGGATATTCCCCTATAATTGTCTCGGTTGTTAAACTCTCCTTTCTTGTGTATTGGAATAATTAGCAAACAAGACCAGCGAACAAGTCCAATTGTTTTGCTACTTTAATGCATACAAAAGTATCGATATCTGATGTTATTAGCCTGCAGAACTTACTAATTGAATGTTTGATACATATGCATATGCCACCTGACAGTTGACCATACTCAGATAATTTAATTGCTGGGCTGTAAAAGACATCATAATCATCTAACCAATTAATGTCTGACATATCATATACAAATGTTTCTACAAGACACACTATTTGGAATTTGCTTAAGTAAGAGATGAAGTCACTGTCATCCACTTTTGGGCTAAGTCCATTTACGTTCCAACACAGGAAAGTAAGTTTGTCATCTTCACTCACAGTAGCGCTCATAAAATTGATCGTGTCACTGGTGTCGAATCTATTACGTCCATATGGTATATTATCCCGGCCTTGGCCATCATCCTATGGAAGTTGCCTATTCGATGATGTTTCAATTGTAGCTTGAGTAACCGTGCCTCGCCTGCGTTGGGGTGTTTCGAATTCCTGTTGAGTACGGGAGGTACTAACGGAACTTTCTCGAGGTTTTGTCACAAGCTTACTGTTCTTAAAGTAACCAAAATGGCCGGTGTCTTTAAAAGTATTCAGTTGTTGATGTTGGCGTGTTGTCATGTCGCTTGACATTCCAAGCCCGTTTGACTTAAGCATGGGTCTAGCTTTCAGAGCTCGAACCTTGTCATCTGATATCAGAAGCTTGGCAATTAAAGGGCGTGGTTTTTCTGCGTTTCGACGTCTTATTCAAAGGCGATATTCAAAGGCACGGATAATGTCAGATGGTTGCCACGTTTAAAAGGTTATGTGTTCATTAAAAATTGACATCAACGTTTCCTTACAAGCCATCAATTTCTCACCTTCTGCTTCGGGTACACCATGGAGAGTGCCATTATCATGTCTGCTAAACGATTCCAATTTATCCATATCGTCATCAATCTTAGATAGACGTTCTACGACAGTTTCAATTTTATCAGTAACAGTATCAATCTCAGTATACATAATGTCATGATAATGTTTTAAGTCGAGAATATCAGATTTGATTAGAGTTACTGTAACCTCAAGTTGACCACATTTAAAACTGATTGCGAACTTAAATCCGATTTGACGTCGCGCAGCTCCGATAGGATAGAATCTCTTACTTCTTCAAGAGAGATTGGTCCCGGGTTTGTTTCAACGTCGTTTCAACACAACATGATCTGTGTGATAACCCCAACGGGCAGCGTGTCGACCACGAGACGACACCTTTCACGTGCAAGCCAAGCGTGGTAATTTGTCAAAACTGGGTCATCGTCCATCGCAGTGACGTCACAGGATACACAGAAAGAGCTTTTTTTCTTCTGGCAAAAACCGATCAAAGTTCAATGATTGAGTTAGGCGAAGGATGCAGAGAGGTGTACAGCAAGTACAATAGTGCAAATGAGCAGTCTGAAATGGACATCAGCCCCAGACACGAATGGCGAGTACTCACTGTCTCTGTGCAGCGTCACTTGTTGAATTCCCCTTGGGTGAATAAACGTGCTGATTCTGGCTCCAAACACATCAATCGATACCATGTTGATGTTGGGAGTGTTGAATATATACCAAGTTAACTCCTAGCGTTGGAAGTGTAGTATTTGTGTCTTACCTTGGCATATATTATGAAAATAGTTCAGCTCGACAATACATGGTGTTGACACATCAAAGGACGTAACTCATTACTCGCCTGGGCAATTTCTTCATGAGTTACCTGTTGCAAAAGGCACATTCAGTCAAAGAACTGCACCATCTGGTCTCTCTTAACAATACAGTGTTCACAGGATTTTAACATATGGAGATTCTTTCCGCAAAATTGGAATGGAGTCACAATGTTTATGGACAATCTTATCAGTGCCCATTATTTTAAATCTATCAGATTTTATTGTGACAATACTGCAACTGTTGAAATTATTAATAGGGGAAGATCCAAATGTGCCACTATTATGCAATTTTTGCGTAGACTCACCTTCATAGATATCAATTGTAAGTTTGTACCTGGTGTAGATAACACAATAGCTGACGCCTTGTCTCGGTTGCAGATGGAGAGCATCAGGGATCTGGCCCCTTTTGCCGACAAGACCCCTATGCAATGCCCCCCTTTGTTGTAGCTGCTGTACCCCTAAAAGGTCATCTGGACGAACTCTGGAACAGTGCTTTAGCTTCAACGACCTACAATGTCTACTGGGCTGGATTCAATGCATTCCTGGTGTTCGTTGACTAATCTACACAATCTCACAGAAGATGTCTTACTGTATTTTGTGACTTACTGCCATTGCACCCTGAAGCTGTGTTATGACTATAAACCAAATCCTGTGTATTTTAACATAAATTATTGAATATTCATTAATCTTGTGTGTTTTTTTACTGGTTTCATAGTTTAGCTCTGTACGTACCGATTTCTGGGTTAACAATTGCTTTTCCATTTGGGAATCCTGTATATTGTAGTTGTTATGTGGGGGTCCTGTGATAAGTTGGGGTGAAACAATACAGCAAGGTCACGATACGCTATGTGTCGCGATACATAATACATATTGTAAGATACATATTCACAGCAAATCGCATGAAAACGTCTTGCATATAAATATTTTAGAGCAGGTTTCTAGAAGTTGGTGAGCAAATAGAAAATTACACTGTTATTGATGCACCAGTATATTGTTCCATGCCTAGTAATAAGACTCCAGCAAAGTTAAGTTTTTTTGTTTGATGTTTAATGCTGCACTCAGCAATATTCTAGCTGTATGTTAGCGGTCTGTAAATAATCTAGTCTGGACCAGACAATCCAATCCATCAATTCATGCAAGTGGGAAACGATGACATGTATCAACCTGACCACCCGACCCCGTTAGTTGCTTCTTACATCAAACGGCACTCGTGAAGAGCAACCTCCTCGTGGTGAGTGCTGGGTAGCGCTAATAGCTCTTCCCCCGTGTGGAACCGGGGCAGAATATTTCCACAGCCTCCCATTGCTGGTCGTATGAGGCGACTAAAATGGGCAACCTGTTTGCTGTGGGTTGCGTCCCTGTGTCGGCGGAGGACGGGAGTCTGGTAGTTGAGGGCACTGGTTCCTGGAACTGTGTTCCTTTGCCCAACACACTACTTCGACCCTTACTTCGCCTAGACGGGTGGTAAGATGAGCCCGGTCTTATCAATCGGCTGGTCATGCCAGGCCCTGTGCGTAATATTGTATATGCACACATGTGTTGTATTTTGATGTATATTTTGGCCTTGGCCATGCATAATTTGTGTGAATTAACTATTTTGGATGGAATAAAATTGCCTAGAGTCTTATGCCAGAAGGCGGTGGCTCATGGGCCAATCTGGCATCAATGAGCTCCGGGTTCTATTTGTCATCAGATAACTGTCTTGGGCGGAACCAGTCTGATTTTTAACCCTGTTTGACTAAAATAGCTACCTGTGTCCTTTTTGCTGGAGTATAGCACCCCTGTAGCCCTAGTGTTTGTAGTCGGTTTCCACTACATCACTGTCCTTGTTGACACTCCATGGCGGGTGGGGAGCAGGGGTGTGGAACATCTTTCTTTCATCATGGCTACCCCCCTTCACTCTGGTTCTAGATCTAAACCTAAAAGGAGGCATGTAGACACAGATATTGCAATATCTTCTGATGAAGATACTGTACCAAATATCGATTCTTGGCCACGGTTTCTTGTTGTAGAAGGAGTTGATGGTCAACCCCTGAAACTCAACCCCTTTGTAATTTCCAAATCAATTGAAGGCATATGTGGAAATGTTTCAAATGTTACTCGTCTCCGGTCCGGTTCCTTGCTTGTGGAATGTGCACGGAGACAGCAATCTCTAAATCTGCTCCAGGCACATCATTTCGCAAATACTGAGATTGTTGTCTCGGTGCACAACTCTGAATTCATGTCGTGGCATTGTACGGGACCGTGCGAAATGTCTTTCTGATATGTCTGAGGAGGAGATCGCAACAGAGCTGAAGAATCAAGGCGTGACCTCTGTGAAAAGATTCTCCAGGAAAGATGGTGAGAATTTCATAAAAACAAACACTTATCTATTAAAGCAGGGTATTTTAACATCGGAGTGGATGTATATATACCAAATCCACTCCGTTGTTTCAAATGTCAACAGTTTGGACATGGTGCGAAATCTTGCCGTAACTCGCCTGTTTGCTCCCACTTCCTCTAGCATGTTGACCTACTCTGCTGCGGTCTCCTCGTCTCCTCTCAAAGTTGATGCTGCATGCCAAACAGCTATTAACTGGGTCTCAGACGAGCAGACCATTTTGTTTCCAGTTACTACTGCCAAGACAAACGTTTCATCTTCAACAGCTTCACAAACTGTACTTTCTACAGAGCCTCGGCCTGAATCTGCTCCTGCACCTGAACCTATCCCTGCTTTGAAAAATGTATCCATGTCCAAAGAAGAAAGAAAACGACAAAGGAAAAAAGATTCTAAGGCCCTGAAAAACATTGAGGTGCCTTTACCATTGACAGTCCCTCTGGAGGTTCATAACCCCTTTGAACCTCTAGATATGGAAGTCACCCCATCTCCGCCAATTCAACGGAGAGGGTCTTCCTCCCGTTCACGATCTCCAGTCGAACCACCATGAGTTGCTCGGCTAACCTAATACAATGGAATTGTCGAGGACTTCGGAATAATTTTAATGACCTTCAGCTACTCATTCAAGATTTAAAACCATCAGCATTATGTTTACAGGAAACTTCCTAAAAGCAACAGATAAATTTGATTTACGAATGTACGACTCCTACCATTGCTTTTCCCCTGCAGGGGATAAAGCAACTGGAGGCTCTTCTGTTCTGGTGAGGCAGGGCGTCATTCACAGTCCTGTTCCTCTAAATACCCCTCTTCAGGCTGTTGCGGTACGTGTAACACTGAATATTGTTTTTACTTTTTGTTCTTTGTATGTACCACCATCGTACTCTCTTCGACAGTCTGATCTTCAGGCACTGTATGACCAACTCCCTAGGCCCTGTGTTATCATGGGAGATTTGAATGGCCATAACCCACTTTGGGGTAGTAATGACACTAATAATAAAGGAAAAGCACTTGAGGATTTTCTTTAAAATAATGATTTGTGCATTTTTAATGATGGTACTCACACATATCTACATCCTGCAACTGCCACTTACTCTTGTCTTGACCTGTCAGTTGTAGATTATAATTTACTTGATGAATTTGAATGGTCAGTCCACGATGACCTCTGTGGAAGTGACCATTTTCCTACCATCTTAAAATCTGTGACACCATCTGATGTTCCTCCATCATCAAGATGGAATTTTACTATGGCAAACTGGGCTTTATATGAAGTCCTTTGCACTAATCAACTCAAACCTGATGGTTTTCTTGATGTTACCGATCCTATTAAACTTTTTTCCGATGAACTTAATAAAATAGCTGATGAATGTATTCCGAAGTCCTCCTCAAATCCTCACATACATAAACCATGGTTCAGTAATGATTGCAAGCTAGCTAGGAAGGCAAGGAAAAAAGCTGAACACTATTTCCGTCGCCATCCTATGGTCCACAATTTAAATAAATTTAAAATATTAAACGCTAAAGCACGGCGTACTTTTAAACAAAACAAGCGTCAATCTTGGCAAAATTATGTCTCCAAGATAAATTCACGTACGCCGATATCTAAGGTATGGAACATGATTAAGAAAATAAAAGGTAAGGGTTCTAAATCTAGTGTCCACCACCTTAAAAATGGGAATGAATTATTAACTGATACTTCTGATATTGCTAACAAACTTGGTGAAACTCTGGCTCAACATTCTTTCTCCTCGAACTATGCCCCTCAATTCCAAAAATATCAAAAGCAACAAGAAAAGAAACCTATTAATTTTAATTCCGATAATGGGGAGGATTACAATGAAATCTTTTCCATTCATGAACTCAATACTGCCCTTGGGCAAGCTCATGACACTGCTTCCGGGTCTGATAATATACATTATCAACTCTTAAAACATTTACCGCAATCCTGTTTAGAAACCCTCTTGATGATTTTTGATCAAATCTGGACGTCAGGAGATTTTCCTTCTTCATGGCGTGATGCTATAATTGTTCCCATACCTAAACCTGGACGTGATCATACTGATCCTTCCAATTATAGACCCATTTCATTAACAAGCTGCGTTTGCAAAACCATGGAACGCATGGTCAATAATAGATTAACATGGTACTTGGAATCAAATGACTTAAGAACAAACATTCAATGTGGTTTCCGTAAAAATCGCAGTACCATTGACCATTTAGTTCGTCTGGAATCATTCGTTAAGAATGCAATGATAAACAAGCAACATGCAGTGTCTATCTTTTTCGATCTAGAAAAAGCATATGACACTACATGGAAGTACGGTATTTTAAAAGATTTACATGATTTTGGATTGCGAGGCCATTTGCCTCAATTTATATCCAAGTTTTTAACTGACAGGCAATTTCAAGTCCGCGTGGGTACTACCCTGTCTGATCATTATAATCAGTTTTAGGGTGTCCCACAAGGCAGTATTTTGTCTGTCACATTGTTCAGTATTAAAATAAATAGCCTGTCTAAGGTTTTAAGTGACTCCATTGATGGATCTTTATTCGTTGATGATTTTAACATATCATGTCGTGGTAAAAACATGCATACTATCGAAAGACAATTACAATTATGTCTAAATAAGATACATAAATGGTGTTTAGAAAATGGTTTTAAATTTTCAAAATCCAAAACAAATTGTATACACTTTTGTAGGAAATACAAACCCCATAAAGACCCTGATTTAATTTTAGATAGCACTCCGATTAAAGTTGTAAAAGAGGCTAAGTTCTTGGGTCTTATTTTTGACCACCATTTAACGTTTTTACCTCACATAAAATATTTGAAAAATAAATGCCTGAAGGCCCTTGATCTCCTAAAAGTTGTTTCAAATTCCAAGTGGGGAGGGGATCAGAAAACCCTCCTTCAACTGTACAGAGCACTTATTCGCTCTAAACTTGATTATGGCTCCATCATCTATGGTGGAGCCTGCAAAAGTAATCTTAAACTTTTGGACTCTATTCACCATCAAGGTCTGAGACTATGTCTTGGATCTTTCCGAACTTCTCCTATTGACAGTTTGTACGTTGAGGCTGATGAACCTTCCCTCAAACAACGCCGAATTAAATTATCCTTACAATATGTCACTAAATTACGCTCTAATACCTCAAATCCAGCATATGACTGTGTTTTTCACCCCCTTTATGAAAATCTCTATAATAAAAAATCATCGGTTCTCCCCCCACTTGGAATACGACTTCAATCTGATATTTCTGCCGCTAAAATTAATCTTGCAGCTATAGCCCCCACGCAGCTTTTGTCTTCTCCACCTTGGCAGTTGGTAAAACCAGAGGTGGATCTGACATTAACTAAATTAAAGAAATCGGAAACAAATCCACTTATTTATCAACAAAAATATAATGAATTAAGAAACACATATAATACTTACAAATCTATTTTACTGATGGATCCAAGGATAGTGGCGCTGTTGCTAGTGCCACTGTCATTGGATCCAGGACTATCTCCTCCAGATTACCCGATACTAGTTCTATTTTCACAGCTGAGGCCAATGCCATTTTAACAGCTTTACAGTATATCAGTAAACAGTCAAAATATCAGAAGTTTATCCTATTTTCCGATTCTCTTTCTTGCTTGCAGGCTATCCATAACATCTCATGTCAACATCCACTTTTAATCAAAATTATTGAATTATTTAATGAACTTGCTACTGGCCAATACGACATCGTCTTTTGTTGGTTGCCCAGTCATGTGGGCATCAAAGGCAACTCAATGGCTGATGCTGCTGCAAAAGCAGCACTCAACAAATCTGTGACACCACTTCTTATCCCATACACTGATTTTAAACCTGTAATCAGATCTTATATTTGTGATCTGATGCAAAAGAAGTGGGACTCCCGAGTCGGTATCAATAAATTACATGAAATTAAACCAAATATTGGTTACACCTACTTGGGCTGTCAGTCCAGATTTGAAGAGGTCATTATGCGACGATGTCGTATTGGCCATAGCAGGTATACACACAATATCTTTTAAAAGGTGAGGATCCTCCATTTTGTGTCCCTTGTGATGAAAGAATCACCGTCAAGCATGTCCTGCTTGATTGTGTTGATTTTTCCATCACAATGGATAAATATTTCAAAGTTTCATCCTTAAAGGATCTTTTTAATATCAGTGTTCATTTAATTATTGACTTTTTAAAAGAAATTGAATTGTTGCTTAAATTTTGATTGATATGTTTTGTATATAGTATAGTTTTTATAATTGGTAAAATAAATTTGATAACTGAGATTGTTAGTGGCTGTATCTTCGAAGGGGGTTGAAGTAGTGTAAAATTATTGTCCCCCTGAGAGGGTACGTAAGACCACGTCTTTCAAAGTATATATATTTCTACCACGTTTTTAACAGTAGTATATCTGTTCGTTTAACTATGGCTAAATTTGTCATAATCGCCAACAACTGAGGGGATGATGTAAATCCGGCTGGGGTCCATGCAGGTAGCAAAAGTACTGTAAGTCCCCATGGACCCTAGCATGGTGGTCTACCTTCAGCTGCTGGCTACCTATAGCCTGTTTTTATCTTGTATCGTTATGTATAGTGCTATTCTCTTTTATAATTCCATACTAGTTTTATATCTTTTTCTGTGATGAATCTAGTAATTTTACTGTCCTTCGTTGACAGGTTTTTATACAAGTTTCAATATATGTATTATGTTTTACTATTGATAGTCACGATATGGCTGAAATATTGCCGATGTGACTTAAAATTTAACTCACTCACTCACTCTTACATCAAACATAGTCAACTCTTACTGAAAGCAAAGGTTCTCGAGGAGCCATTCTAACCTGGAACATCATGTGTATCTCCAGCAAAGAATACTGTAGCATTGTAGTGCATGGTTCAAAAGTAAGTTCAATGTTACCTGTTCTGTGGAGAGATAACTCTGGATGTGGTTTCATCAGTCACTGGTGACCTCAGATGAGCATTTGAACAGTGACCTTTTATTGAACAAAAACTGTGATGTATCAAAACTATCCAGTGTTATCTACAGATTTTTTAGAAAGTAACAACATATGTATGTATAAACATACCTACACAAAATGTTACTGTTGTTGTTCCAAATTACTTAAGCCCCTATCTCACATTCACGAATATGAACACCAATGAACGCGATTTAACGTTTTTCCTTTAATCGTGTTAGAACGTATGAAGGTCGCGCACTTATTCGTGTTCATTCGTGGTCGCATGGACGTCGCAGCAAAATGCAATGCAAAAATTTATAACACGATTTAAGTTGAGCTGAAAAGTCGTGTTCAATCGTATGAATGTCGTATGACAGTCGTGTTCAAGCGTATGAAGATCTTGTTCAGTCGTATGAAGATCGTGTTCAGTCGCATTCAGTCGTGTTGGGGAGTGTGGGAAGAAACTCATATGACCTTCATATGTTTTAACACGATTCAACACGACTTTCTTCAGCGTTTTTCTATTACAGGTACCAGCAGAGCAGATTGTATATATGTCAATAAACCTGTACATATGTAAAATAGGTTTTCAGGGCGCCTGTATATATGTACATACCTTCTAAATGATTCTGATAAATGTAAATAAACATGCCTTCTAAATAGCTGTATATATGTATATATGCGAATACCTGTCTCAACAATAAACTATGTCGAGGTGTGCAGGGTTCTTGTGGGCTACACTGCTAGTAACAAATTAACTTGCTTCCAAATTAATACTCTTTCTTAAGGCTACCTGCTTTTCAGCGGGAACCTTTCCGGGGTTACCTGAAAGGTAGTATGACAGTCGTGTTCAAGCGTATGAAGATTGTGTTCAGTCGTATGAAGATCGTGTTCAGTGGCATTCAGTCACGTTCAGTCGTGTTGGGGAGCGTGGGAAGAAACTCATATGACCTTCATACGTTTTAACATGATTCAACACGACTTTCATATGCCTTTCAAACAACTCCCATACGTCTGAACACGAAATCCATACGTGTGTCATACAACCGGAAGGGCCCATCACGTAACTGAGTGAGAACGTGGGAAACCCCATGAAAGTGAAAGCTTCTTGCATTAGGTGTTCATACTGCCCATACAGAGGTCTCAAGAACCATGGTCGAACACAGAATCGCTTCCTGTTCCTCACTCTGTGACGCCTACGCTGCCTCCTACCCCTCACCATCAAAGCCGTAGCAACCAGAAGTACTTCCTCCTCCTCCAAAGCTTCTTCGTGCGGGTCTTGTTCGTTGTTGAACATGGTGAAGACTGACACAGAAATGCTGTTGCAATGCAGCTTATATACTACATGACACACTTGACCAAAATAAACAAAAATATGTCGTATGAAGGTTTTGCTCAGTCGTATGGAGATTGTGTTTATTGTTGTAGTCGTATGGACATCATAATGATTCAGGTTTAATCGTATGGCGGTCGTGTTGATTCGTGTTAAGTCGTATGGCGGTCGTGTTGATTCATGTTAAGTCGTATGGGCGTCGTATGACAGTCATGTTTTTGTCGTATGACAGTCGTATTTGGGTCGTGTTAAATGAGGTTAAATCGTGTTGTATTCATGAACATCTTATGACGGTCGTATGAGTGTCGTGTTCATTCGTATGAAAGTCGTATGAGGGTCGTATGATGGTCGTGTTTGGTTAAGAAATTTGCAGAAACCACAAGATCGAGCACGAATAAACATGATTTTTCAACTTTTCTTAAATCGTGTTCGCAATTTCATAAAATGGGTATGTGAGATACGGCCTTTTAACTACCACATATCCTTAAACAGGATGAGCTTCCTAATGTGTAGCACAGGGATAACATTTAAGATACAGACAGGATATTCGCTGCAGGAAGTGCCCCTGGCCATCTTCTAGACAATTCTGCAAGTAATCTTTATAAACGCCCCAAAAATTTACAGAGAGTAGTCCTCATTTTCTTATTTATAATGGGGCATTCTTTACCGGGGAGGAGCATATTATACATGGTGTCAGAGTTTTGATTTTCATAAAGCAAAAACATTTCTACAGACATGATAACACCAGAAAGACCATACCAACAAATATGTCATGAGGTACCCTATTTAGTCTCGTTTCATAGTATCTTTTACAAAATGGTTAATGGTGCATCTCTGCAGTTGTTATGCACACAAATTTGATTTATTACAGTGAATTTTATGTTCTGTAAAATCCTCAGGGAACCAACTTATGATTATATACTGCAACACTGATCACAATAACATTAATGTCGACTTGAAGGAAAGATAGTTCTAAAAGGATGTAAACATGTAGTAAATGTACAAGTCATAG
This sequence comes from Haliotis cracherodii, assembly GCF_022045235.1. Taxonomy (NCBI): domain Eukaryota; kingdom Metazoa; phylum Mollusca; class Gastropoda; order Lepetellida; family Haliotidae; genus Haliotis; species Haliotis cracherodii. The sequence goes on along the minus strand of NW_027266297.1, from coordinate 49,761,878 downwards.
AATTTTATTCAAGGTTAAATAATGGTTGTAGATGATTAATGTCTAGCAATGTATTATCACCAAAGTTGTAGTTTCATCAATGTTTGAAAAATTAAGTGCTCTCTCCAGCTCGATCTGTGAAACTAAGTTATGCATCTTTCTTGTGTACGGTCTTGATAAGCCACTCTCCCACTTGTCCCAGGCCCCGTTCCCAAAAGGGGTCTCAGCACTACAACTGTCGGAAGTCTATGTTTGAAGTATGGAAGTTTCAATCGTCCTAATGCTACATCGCTTTGTGGAATGGGGCCCAGGGCACTTAATACAGCGAATACAGAAAGCCAGATTAGAACATGTTTAGAGCTGTAGTATCAACAAAGAGAAGACAGACTTCATGTGTTCTTTTTAATGCTACATTTTGGTACAAATATCATGGATACTAGTACCTATCTCATCAAGCTGGTAACTTGTTCTGATATTTCAAAATTCCAAAGTGCAATTCTATTTACTGTGAATCATGAAATCAATGTATAAAATGTGTTTTCCTTGAATGTCTCATAAAGTGACACAAGTTTACTTGGACATTAATTGTAACATCAGGTTCAGGCAATGACATACATCACATAACACTGCACCAAAACAAGCTGTTCTGATTGTCATTTGAAGAATCTTTATTGTTGGCAAGCTCGTCAAATGAATATATATATATCCTTCCTGCTATTGATTTCACTGAAGTTAGATCACATGTCAAGTTTGTTCACCACACTCAGTAATATTCCAGCAATATGATGGCGGTCTGTAAATAATTGAGTCTGGACCAGACAATCCAGTGATTGACATTACTTCTTGTTATTAGTTTTATGACACATTTTACACTGGTGCTGGCACTGTCATTGTTTAGTTGACACATTAATTTCATGATTTACAGCATTAAATGTCATAATCTCTGACTAATTGAGTAAACAAGAATTATAACAATACTCACGGCTAGTTTCCAAGGCATACTCAATGACACAGCTGTTATGGCTGGAGAATAAGTGTTCATGATCTCTGTTGAAAGAATAAAGAAATAGAACATAATTACTTTATAGCGTGTATCCAAACCATTGGCTAATTACACCCGTAACCCAATCACCCCTTGTAACTCAATCACCCCCGGGTCACCACCCTGCACCGTGCCCGGGGCAATAATCCCGCGGTAGCATCATCCCGCCTTTGTTATAGTCCATCATTCGCGCACCGTCTCTCTTCAAGTACACATGTGTTTCGCTGTATCTAATCGCTTTCCCATCCACCCACCCAGCTTGCCACTCCTTTTCTTTCCTTTTCAGCCGGATGTGTCCTCTTCACCTGGAATGCTAATCACTCCTTTTCTTCAGCGTTTTTCTATTACAGGTACCAGCAGAGCAGATTGTATATATGTCAATAAACCTGTACATATGTAAAATAGGTTTTCAGGGCGCCTGTATATATGTACATACCTTCTAAACGATTCTGATAAATGTAAATAAACATGCCTTCTAAATAGCTGTATATATGTACATATGCGAATACCTGTCTCAACAATAAACTATGTCGAGGTGTGCGGGGTTCTTGTGGGCTACACTGCTAGTAACAAATTAACTTGCTTCCAAATTAATACTCATGCTTAAGGCTACCTGCTTTTCAGCGGGAACCTTTCCGGGGTTACCTGCTTCTCAGTGGGAACCTTGTCTTTCCCGACTTTTCAGCCGGGGAATCGTAAAATAACATATGTTGGGGCAAACAATTGCCACGTATATGGGCCCGGCGGCGGAAGTCGTCTTGTCAAGCGGTAGCTGACAGTTGGGTCCGCGGCGGTAGTCGCACAATGGTTTTTCTAATGGGGCCAGGCAGTGGGATCTGCTTTGGCCGGCTACCTGGGGCCGGGCAGTGGTAGTCTGACTTAGGTCAGCAGCGGTAGCTGCTTTTGGCAGCGTGGTAGTTGCCAAGCAATGGTAGCGTTTAAATATGCTACCGTGGGGGCCGGACAGCGGTAGCAGTCTCCGGCCAGCAGCACTAGCTGCGAATCGCCGTTGGCCACGCTAGTGGCCATGGCAACGGTAGCATTTTGGTATACACAACTAGCAGCTTAGTAGCCCACTAGTACCTGCAAACCCTCGGCCATTTAACCCAATTTCATCTTATGTTTTTATTATAGGCACGGGCATCCATGGCTCGGTGGCCCGTGCCTCTCCTTGGCATATCACGGGATAGTACCTGAATGAAGATTACCAAAGGCTCACACAGATTAGCTTCTGAAGTAACAGCTTCTGATTGTCTGAATACCCTAAAAAATTATTTTGAAGCTAATTGCTAAATTGTAAATTTTACAGTAAATTGTACATTTATGATACTTATCCTATCTCACTCTATGGATCTCATCCTTCTTCATCCGATCCTTGTGTGGAAACGTCCCAAAACAAAGTTTCTAGCTTCGGAGCTTCATTCGCCCTAACCTCTCTTGCATCACAATGGTGACCACCCTGTCAATCAGGTCATGCACACGGATCTTGTGCAGCTTGACATACATGCACTGATCACCTGACACCCTCTGCCTCATCATTCTCTTTCTTTTAGCTGACAGGCTGTGTAACTGTGATGTAGGGATGGATGGGCATGCATAGTTTGTGTGAGATAGGTTAAGTATCATAAATATACAAATTATTTTGAAGCTAATTGCTACATCACACTCACAATTCTGACTTTTATCAAAAGTTCAGCACTGTCAGTCATTTTGAGTCAATTTGCGTGCATTGAAATAAAAAAATGACAAGAAGACGAAGTCATGTTTATCCCCTGCCAATTGTACAATCTAAAAGACAATGACATCTGCAATCACATGTGACATTGTAAATTTGTAAATTTTACAGTAAATTGTACATTTATGATACTTATCCTATCTCACTCTATGGATCTCATCCTTCTTCATCCGATCCTTGTATGGAAACGTCCCAAAACAAAGTTTCTAGCTTCGGAGCTTCATTCGCCCTAACCTCTCTTGCATCACAATGGTGACCACCCTGTCAATCAGGTCATGCACACGGATCTTGTGCAGCTTGACATACATGCACTGATCACCTGACACCCTCTGCCTCATCATTCTCTTTCTTTTAGCTGACAGGCTGTGTAACTGTGATGTAGGGATGGATGGGCATGCATAGTTTGTGTGAGATAGGTTAAGTATCATAAATATACAATTTACTGTAAAATTTACAATTTTTAAAACTTTTCCTATTTTACTCTATGCATTTACCCCACGGTTACACAGTGGGTTGCAGATTAACCCAGCCTTTATTCGTCTTATAAATGTGAAATATTCATGGGGAAGCTGCTGCTAAACATGCCTCAATCCTAAGGTTGTTACACATCCTCGTCCAAAGACAATGACTCATGAATTTATGGGTGGATCACTGCACTTGAATGAGAATACCCATTTATGCAACTAGGACACAATGTCATGCCATCAGGTATAACATGCGCTGTGTGTTATCGTATAGGACATCATACTATGACGATTGCGTGGTTTTGAAGTAGACAACCTATTCAAACACAACTAGTAGCCAATGCGGGAGGGGTCTCCAGTCAATTAGCTCTACAAGACAAACCCACCATAGGCTCTATGACATAAGCCGAAGCTGCTTGGCATCTCATTTTACGCTTTGTTGTAGCTATCAACCCCAACCGCAGAATATAATTTGCTAAGACAAGATGAGGTAATGATCGACAATATCCTAAAGAGGATGTTCAAACCAATACTGGTACATCACATGCTCCAGGCAGAGGTTAGCAGGTAAGGGTTTGGGACACCGCTGAAAAGGCCTTTATCTGCATTGACGGGCTGCCGTTAATTGTTGAGCCAGGACTAGCGAACCGAAGTGTTGAAGTCCTTGGACATCAGTTACAGAGACATCTCGTAAGTAGTGGGAGACGAAGACTGTATCAGACCTCCAAAAGTATCCTTCCATGATAGCGTTGAGGGAGCAGTTACTGTGAGGTGATAGCTCTCGTCTCTTGAGGATTTGATGACTGAGGTGGAGACTGTCACGCAAAGTTGTAGGCACGGAGACCGCTGTAGGGAAACCATTGAGGTAACCACCTTTGAGATGGGGATGAAAATCATCAAAATGTCGGGTTGACCTGGGAGTTGGTTCTTTGCAATGAAGTCCCATCGAAGATCCAAATGGACCTTTCCATGGCCATGCCAAATCGAATCGTGTGAACATCCAAGGCATGTATCTCGCTGACCCTCACAGGAGTTGCCAAAGCTAGAAGGAAGACTGTTTTGAGTGATCTGCTCTTCCAAGGGCTCGTATTCTGCTGATGTCAAGTGTTGAAGGATAACTTTTAAATCCCATTTGGGTGGACTAAATCTGTTTCATTCCCCTTTCAGTCCCAAGAACCCGAAGACGGACGCATTCTACCTGGCCCCGTCCAAAGCTCCGCACTACAGACTGTTGGTTTACTACCACACCCATTGGGCACAACACGCTGAAAACCACCGTGAAGAAGATGAGTGAAGAAGCAGGCTTCTCCGGCAAGAGAACGAACCACTCGCTGAGGGTATCCACTGCCACGAGGCTTTATAACGCAGGAGTAGATGAACAGATTATATGTGAACAAACTGGTAAGTTTTCGAAAAAAAACTAACAAGCCTATATCTATAAGTTAAGCAAGCAATGTATACAGATGTAGCGTTAATCTGTTATAAATAGTCATGACACGTTTGGTACTGTGTACAGTATATCTAACTAATGCACTGAGGTAGCTAGGTTCCGATCCCTGCAGTACAAACATTGGATTGCCAGTTCAAACTGTTGCCTGCAGGATTCACTGCATTACATACCAACATCAGTGTTGCAGATGCCGGAAACTGACCGTTGTGAAGTGATTGAAGGACTGTTGAAAACGGAGTTAAAACAGACTTCCATCACCCTGTCTCTAGATAGCAATTTACTCTGGGGTTTTTCTGAGTTGGAGAAATATACTTCTCTTTTAGAATTAAACTTGAAAAATGTGATGTTATTAATTTAACTGTTGCCGAAAATATTTCATGCTGCAGTTTTAATGATTTTTGCAAGTCACCGAAGTTCAGCTGTGCGTCTGTACAAGAAGACTAACACGGCAATGCAGGCTGCCGTTTCTGATATTATTTACGGGAGTTCAAATGAAGAACTATTGGCGAAGGCGGGGAAAGCAGAGACCGGTACGAACAGTGCTGCGACAGTTTCATTGCTCCCAACAAGGATGGTCAAGGAACGGCGGGAAAAAACGAACAGACCAGTACCGATACCGCTGAAGTGGTCTCAAATCCAGCAATCGTGAATAAGGAAGCTGCAGAGACACGCGGAAAACAAATCTCTCTTGTTTTCAATATCAGTGTTTAAACATGCTGTAAAATTGGGACAAATAAAAAGCTATGCACCGTTTTTGTTCTTTTTGCATGATCAGTGGCATTTTGTTTGCCTTTAAGAAAACTTGTAGGTCTATATTGAAAACAGACCCGGTTGGGGTCTTTATGGTTAAAAAGAACTGGTGTAGGTAAATTAAAAGCCGCCCCCGGCTTTCAGAATGATGGACTAACCAAGGGTCTTCAGGGGTTGAAAAATACCATTGCCCGAAGCCTGTGCCAAGTAAGGTTTAGATGTCGGGCGTGTAATATACGTTTTCGAGCATGCCCGTGGACAAGTAGAGTACACAAAATGAACTGGGTCAAGTTTCACGGGAATGTTATCATGTGATCATGTTACGGTATTTGATTGGCTTATATTTTGTTAGTGTCCCAGACTGACAATGTAATTTGCATATAGCTACGCCAGTCAACCAATGGGATTAATTAACATTTCAGGCAGGTCAACAACGAGAACCAGGCTTCTTTCATTCTTAAATCGTAGTAACACTTCCATATATGGCACATGCTTCATGGAAATGGAATTACAGACAGATGACATTTCTTGGAAATTGTAACACGAGGTTGAAACATTTTCCAACTTTAGAAGCTTCATTAGGCCTAGCTTTGATGAAATATAATTTTGTCGAACTACAACAAATGTGACTTTTAACGAGTGAAAGTATTGCATTTATTTAATATATGTTTCTTTTCGTTGTCAACTAAAGTTCATTTCCAGGCGTCAATAGCGATAACCTGACCGTGGTTCCTGTAAATAACGGCAAGTTGTACGATCTATCGACCCCTTTATGCACGATTTCGCCAATGTTGATCTAAACTGTATTGAATGAAATTTTGAAAAAAAATAATAAAATATGCTACAAAGATATGTCAAGGTACACAACAAACATGTTGTTTTTTTATAACCAGATAGTGTAATAATAGGATTTAATTGCGGAATTTGTTGATTGGTATTTCCGGTGTTGCGTGCAGGTGGTAATGTTTTTGCGATGGGGAAATGACATCGTGTCAGTGACTTGAGTTTACTAAAAGTGTATGTAAGTTTTGGGAACGATGTGTTACCGCACACAATAACCGAGTTAGCGCTATATTGAAGAGTGCAATAGCGAGGGATCACTGTAAGTAAACCTGCAGTCTTTTGTTTCAAATGAGTAAGCTAGTAAAGGAAAGAGTAGCCTCCTTTTGCCTCATTAGCACCCAGAGGGGTATCTGCAATAACAATTTTTATTGCCAGTACCGCACATGGCTGATCATGTCTCAGCGGTCTATTTTAAGTTTCTTGGGTGGTGGGGACGAACTTAAAAGGAAGGCAGAGGGAAATTCTGAAAGTTGTATATCGGCCAAGAATAAGAAGTATGACGAATGTAAACGAAAATGAACATTCATCGCTGGGTGGAAAGACCAGTTTCCTTGGGTTGCGTATGATGACACAGCCAAAGTCATGAAGTGCTCCATTTGTTCCAAGTACCCAAACATACACGCTCGCAATCGTAAGAAAAACTTTTATTAATGGATGTTCAAATTTCAGAATTGAGTATTTGAAAAGTCACGATACATCAGATGTACATTTGGAGGGTATGTCATATGAGAGAGACGCTCAAAGTCAAAGTACAGCAAGTACCAGCGGCAGCTGCGATGTGACCACGCCCTTGTCTGGGCCCACATGTAGCACTGACAATGTGAGTCCTATTGTGAAAGCCTTACAAAACAGTGACAAACAGACAATGCAGAAGTTGGAAAAATGATTCATTACTGCATTCCATGTTGCTTACCGGGGGAAACTGCTCTGTGATTTTGAGTTTAATTTGGACCTACATGACTGTGTTGGTGTTGACATTGGGAACAAGTATAGGAACATTGCAGGTGCACGCAAGTTTATCAAAGCCATTGCATGTTCTCTCCAGAAGGAATTTTAGTCCCAAACTGAAGAAAGCCAGATCTGTGACAATTTTAAGTGATGGAAGCACAGACAGTGCCATCTTGGAACAAGAAACTGCCTTTACATGAGATATGTAAGCCATGGCCAACCAGTATCCTTCCATGCAGGAACAGTACCTCTCGAACAATGTCATGCTGATGGTGTGCTTGGTGGAATTAGAAAAGCTGTTGAATCAGTTGACATTTGTTTTGATGATCTGTTGAGTACTACAGAAGCAAGTGGTCCTTTAGTATCCGTGAATTTTGATGGTGCTTCAGTCATGCTTGGCAGCAAAGGTGGTGTAGCAGCAAAAATATGCAAACAAGCAAAACATGTTGTACCAGTGCATTGTGTAGCACATAAGCTTTACCTGGCCGTATTGGATGCTGTCAAACATCTTCCTAGTCTGTCAAATTTTGAAGATGTCTTGAAACAAGTTTTCAAGTTCTACCATTATAGTCCAAAAATGAGAAGGGAACTCAAGACGGTGTCTGACATATTTAATACTGATCTTGCCAATCTGTCTGATGTGAAACAGGTGAGATGGCTTGCGAGCAAAATCCGAGCTGTTAGAGCACTGAAGATAAGCTTTCACTCAATACTCAATCACTTTGAAAGTGCTCACAGAGGTATCTCTTGTCTTCCAGAAGGAAGACCTTCTCATTATTGAAGTCCCTTCAGCAATTGAAGGTCTTGTCATGTAGCGCCTAAACTGTAAAATTGATCCTGTTGGAGCAGGGGAGAGTATGGAATACTTTTCAAAAATGTACAACCATAAGAAATCCTCTTTTGATGGTGTGAAGCTAAATGGTGTGTGCCCCCCTGTCATCTTTAAAGATGATACATTCCACCTATCGCTTGTAGATGGCATCATCACCTACTTAGATAAGAGATTTTCATGCTTCAAACAGAAGCCTCTCAAGCACTTCTATGTGTTTAACTTCACAGAATGGCCCACTGAAAGAGACCCCTGTCTGTGTATGGTAGCACCCACCTGTCTGAGCTGATGGAACATTTCTCTGCACTGTTCTCAGGAGAGGAAAGAAAACAAATGTCCAAAGAATTTATTGACCTAAAAGGGCACCTGAAAGGCTGCACCAGACCAGTTCTTGATACATATCAGCGGCTGCTTGAAAATACACCTGACAAGTTCTTACATATCTGTAAACTTGTTGAACTCACGCTTGTGGTTAGTCCAGGAACGTCTATTTGTGAGAGAATGTTTTCAAGCATGAACCTAGTTAAAACTCACCACAGAACAGCTCTAACCCAAAAGACACTTTGTCATACACTGACAATTATGACACATGATTCAAAGAAACTTTCAGATTTTGATCCAAGACCTGCCATTATGGAATGGCTTCACAACACACCAAGATCAAGGCATATCTTGTCTTTAGTGAAAGAGGCTAAACCTGAGCCTGTACCAATGCTTGGTCCATGCAGCAGCAAATGTGTTGATTAGACTGTCACTCACTGTGTACATGAGATGTAGAGTAAACATGGTAAATAAATGAGACAAAAGGGTTAGTTTTAATCTTTTATTACAGAAATCCAAGGAGGACAGGTGTATCTCTTATTCTCAGTTCTGCAGCAGTAACATTTTACTGAATTTATTAGTTTGATTCTGGGCTAGTACATTTTAAAATAGGGCAAGTGAGAATGTTGGTCATACTTGCCCTTGGTCAAGTAACATTTTTAATAATTTTTCAACCCCTGGTCTTACAGTCACGATAAGGTACCACTGAAAACAATGCAATGACGTCACATGAGGTTTATAACTTTTCATAAAATATTTTGTTCTGTTATCTGCTGCAATACTAAGGGTCGTGTCAATAAGATGTTACCTCATTAATAGACTGTAAAAATGTGGTTTTAAAGGAATATAGCTCTAAAGGTGCTTTGGATTTATGTCCCTAAAAGGAACAAAGTTTTTGTGTGTTTTACCTTAACACATTAATGACATGTAACACATGTCAGGCGCTCAATATCCCAAAATATCAACAACTTTTGAACATAACATGTTCAGGAAAAGTGTCGAACATAGTAATTGGTAACATTCATTAGTTACCCTCTCCCACTGTCAAGTCAACACGAGGTACGTTTATATATGTCTACTGTTGTAGAGTTATATTAAGAGAGATGTTAACCGTTGTGTTAAGTCCGACTGAAACACATTTAGAAAATCAATACTTGATTATCTGAATATTTCATCACTTTGCTTTGATAAATACAGCAGCAAGCAAGAGTCGAGCAAGGATTGTAGAAATGTACACATTTGAATGGACATGTTTAAGCTCTTGCTTGGTGTTGATGTAGTATTGCGGGCATAGCAGAGCAAGAAACGCCAAGTACCAAAACTGTTTTAACGGTTTAGAGGGTGAGAGAGAGTGGTGGGTGGGTCGGTGGAGAGTGCCTACTACTAATATGAAGACAGAGATAATGAGAAGAACAAAATCTTGCAAAAACAAGTGCAAAAGTGAGCGTGGCTCACTAATACCCCGGACCCGCCTAGTGTGTCAGTAGTTGCAAATTAAATACCTAGGATAGGGTTAGGCAGGGTTCCCCCTAGACTCCAATATCTGAGAGTCACCTTGACTCAGCCTATGAATTTTTGGGAGTCAAAAATATTTTTTGAGAGTCAAATGTTTTATTGTATGATTAATGAAATTTAAAGTGTTCACTGTTAATGTTACACTTAAAGTTAAGTATCTTTTAAATATGATATGTCTTTAGTTTACAGTATTTTCTTGAGTATAGTGCGCACTTTTTTTCCAAAAAACACAGCTGTGTAAAATGGGGGTGCGCATTCTACATGAATTATTGAGTTTTGATGTTTTTTCCCCATGGTAAGACATTACCGTGAACACCGGAAATACCATGTCAACAAATCCATACTGAAGTTCGCAAATTATTCATGTAATTACACTGTCTGGCTATAAAAAGTGTTCTTTGTATATCTGGACTTACGTTTGTAACTTATTTCATTAATTTTATTCAAAATTCCTTTTAATATTGTTTTAAATTAATTTCGGTGAAATCTTGTGTGAAGCGATCGGAAGATCGCACAACTCACCGTTATTAACAGCAACCCCAGTTAAGTTAACAAGTGCTAATTAATGTTATCAGCTGATTGTACTACAGAGAAATAAAGGATATATGAATGAAAAACAAAGTTTGTTGGTTTTATTTTTTAAACAATCTTTAATTACTTCACAGCTCATGAAACAATTTACAGTGACACTAATACAGGATGAATAAATAACATCAGTTTCAACTGTGAGACATAATTTTTAATCATGGATGGATATTAAAATACATTTCATGTCAGATTATAAATAATACCACTAACTCATTTACATCTTTTATCTAGTTATCTTGTATTATCTATCAACAGTGAAGTTGAACTGAAGAATTGTGAACACTCGTAATATTTTCTGGCTGAATAGAGTTTATTAGGAACAACAAACATGCCCAAGGCTTTACATTTCGTATATACCATATTTATTCGTGTATAATACACACTCGTGTATAATTCATACCCCTGATTATGGGGAATTAAATCCTGAAAAAATTATCTCTCGTGTATAATACGACTTTTCTTCGGTCTCATTTCAGGCTGTCATGATCCGTCATCGAAAATCACATAACAAATCTGAATTGAATTACGCAAGTTAATCCTGTTGTTACATCTGGTAATAAAAATGTGTTCTCTGTATATCTGACCTCATGTTTGTCATCTATTTTATTAAGTCAGCAGTGGTGTTATGCGAAGTTATGTTACTTCACGTGCTGACATCGATGCCACACGGAGTGTGAGAGTTACGTTCACTTTGATGAATAAATCTATTTTGTCGTGTCCTCACAGTCGCGCAGTTTTAGTAGCATATCTATATAATTATGCAAAACAATATGTAAAGCCCCCGGCTGTTCTGATTTTAGCATTTGTTTTAAAACGAGAGAAAAGTCTGGTCATGTGACCGGCTATGCAAATTAGCCCGTGGCAGTGGTGTTATGCGAAGTTATGTTACTTCTAAAAATGACGATTAATTAAAAACTTGACGTAAATTTTAAGATGTTTGCAGATATTGTCTTCAGAAAATGTTCATAAATTAAGTTCAGGTGAGTAGTTGTAATATTTTCATTCCAAAGCTGGTAAACAACAACATAGATATTTTGAAATTGTGTCAGTCATGACGCAGTCATTTATTTCTGGACGTATTTTTCCTTAATTGTGAGTCATATACGCAAGAATTCTCAGGGGTCAGGGGAAACCCTGGTTAGGGTTTGAAAAATTCATAAAAAAATGGAAAATTAATAAAAACAATTTTTTTCCTTTTGACTGCACCCCTCCATATGGCACTAAGTTTGAGATGAATCCACTGAATAGTTTAAGAGAAATCACGCGGACAAAGTTTTCGGACAGACGGACGGAATCTTGGTATAACTATATACCCCCGACATTTTGTCGGGGGTATGATAATTATTTTAACTCACATTCTTGTATCACTGTAAATCGTGCAATTAAAATAACATGATATCAGAATATGTTAATCCTTGTAAAATAGTAATTTGAAATACTATTTTTTCCGATCATTTCATCAAAATTCTTTTTCCTTTATATTACTGGGTATGTTTTAATATAATCACCGGTAGATTGGGACATAACGTGTGTAGAGCTGATTGCTGTTAATGGCTTAGTTTACAAGACAATATACGTGATAATCTTTATCCCTGCATATAAAACAATGCCTAGCATAACAAGAAATACAATCGAATTGGTAATACATCATGTCTAGTGTTGTTTAATCGCAAATTTCACATTTTCATTGACAAAGTTTGTTATTTTGTTGTTTATTCACCTGAAGTGATATGATGTAGTTTTTTTACCGACACAACAAGTTAAAAAGAGTTTGATGAAAGTGTAACTCATACATAAGCCGACCTTTATCTACAGAATCTTTTTTCTGGTCCTCAAAATTCGGCTTATCTACTGTCGTATACGGAAGTTGCATGCAGGCAATTTTGATCTAGAAGAACATTGTGAAATGTGATATTTTATGGTGATGTTTGGTTATAAATTCAAAGAAGACAGCTTTCTCAACATTGCTGACACATGTTGAAATGTTGAAGAACTTGGCAGTTTGGATTGAGCCCCTTAGAAATGTCCCTAAAACTTTTGAACACCTACCCTGGATGACCTGGGCTATGTCCAGACTTCCAACACTGACAATACAGCTACAGAAGATGCTTTCAAGCAACATATGTTGAGAGCCATGTTTCAGACAACAATATGGCTGTAGATACAGCACTCATCTCATCTGCAGTGACAGATCATATGTTGTTTCCAGGAAGTGTCCTTGTCTCATGCCTTGACTGTCACATATCGAACACTTCACCTGCTCTGAGTGCCAAAACTCTGCACCAAACGATGAACCTGAAGGCTTGAGTGACAGTGGCAGTGGTGGCAGTGACTAAATGCATCTTACTGACAGTATTGAAGAAATTGCAAATAAGTGCTTCACCTTGACACTTCAAAGTAAGTCAGCAATTATAGTATATAACATCGGCGATAATTATCTCATATATGACAATAACACGATATATGGAGTTCCTGGTCGAAACGTAAAGATACTTAAACGATTCATGTGTTCAAATAAAACAGTTTGGTGTACAAGAAAGTAAGTGATTTCATCGTAAATGTTTTAAAATGTAATCATATATTTGTTATTTTTTTAACAGGAAGGGCCTGGGATCACATTTACTGAATTTGTCATACATTTTATTTTACCTACTTTAATTGTGGTATTTTTTATAAGCCCCTAAAGCAAACAGCAAGGGTTAAAAAACTATGACTTTTAACAAGTATGGCATTCATGATATATGTATCCACTCCCTGTCAACTAATATTCGTTTCAAGGTGTCAGTAGAGATAATCTGACCATGGTTGCTGTAAAAAACGATGAGTTGTGCGATCTACCGATCCTGTTACACATAAAATATTACCGAAATTAAAGTAAACCATATGGAATGAAATTTTAGATAAAACAATAAAATATGATACAAACATAAGTCCAGATATACAATAAACTTGTTTTTATGACCAGATAGTGTAATAATAGGACTAAATTGCCGACTTCATTTTGGATATGTTGATTGGTATTTTCCGTGTTTTGCTTGTTTGCAGTGATCAGCTGGTAATGTTTTTTGCAATGGGGAAAAGACATGGTGTCAGTGTAAAACTTCAGTTTATTAAAAATGTACATTCATTTTGGGAACCATGCACTACAGTTGCTATAACCGAGTTAGCAGTATATTAAAGGGTGCATCGAGGCATCACTTATCCCTTGTACTTTGGGGACCAAATAAATTGATAAGCACTATAAACGATCAGCGGTTAACCGAGTTGGAGTCATAGTGGGTAGATGACCAACACAACAGTTCATACTCTGCCTACCTAACACGATATATGATACGCGTTTTAGAGTTTGAAACAAGATTAGAATGGTAGTTGTTTATGATTCATGCTCATAGTGTAAAAAAGTTTTAAAAATTATCAAGTGTTTGAAAAAACCACATTGTATTCTTCTAGCGTATTCAGGTGAACAAAACAGGTAAAACAAACTTGGTTAATTAAATATGAAATTGGACATATCACTAGATATGATGATTTCCCATTTAAATTGCATTTCCTGCTCTCCAAGGCATTGTTTTATATGCAGATTAAGAATACTGTGCATATTTTCTCATAACTAAGCTGGAAATATTAATCAGATTCTCCAATCTACCAGAGATTCAGTTAAAAATATTTAATGAAACAACTTCAAAGAATTTTGGTGAAGTCTTCGAAAGAAAGTGTATCTGAAATTATTGTTTTATCAGGAATAATATATTCCAATATCATGTTATTTTAGTTGCAGCTTTTACAATATGTTAAAAATTATAAGAACCAAAAGCATAGCACTTTGGTACAGGTGATTGCTGTTGACCAATCACTTTAGGGACATCTATTTCAATAGTGAAAACATAAAGTTGACATGGTACTCAAATTGCAACAAATATGACTTTAAAGTGGCACTGACCTAACGCAATTCCCCGGACTGGTTGTTGCCTTTGTTATTGTTTTTTTTCCAGTGAGTACCCGGATGATACGCAACGCAACTGAGTGTGACCAGAGACTGGGCTACCGTCTGCAAGGACAGCTAAATAAACATAGAGGCTGAAGGCAATATTTGTTTTATGCATTTTTGCATAAACACTGATTGGTTAACCGTGATCTATAAAGATTTCGACAAAGGGCGCATGTTAATTAATTTCTTCAGCCTAAACTAACAGACAAAAAGAATGGCGGAGCTCATCGGATGTCATTTGGAAATACCCCAGATGGTTATAGTTTAACACTAAAAAAAAGTATCCATGTAGTCAAAGCATTTTCGGATTTCGGATTGCGTCGATAATACGATTACTACTCCTTTGTTGTCATCCACATTTTCTCGTATAACTCTACACTTGTGTATTTGTCGTCATTCACTTGATGCTCAGTTAATGACTTTATTATAGGTACAATTAGTGGTAGCACCACTTATATTACCTGACAAAGGTTCCCATTTGGCATTTATTGTGTCTGGGGTAATTATTCAATCTAAATCCAGGTTTGAAGTGAGGTGAAATGTGTGTTATGTAATACGCACGTGACAGACCAGCAAGAGGTGAATGTTCAGTTCATTTACTTTTTTTGTAAATCAACGGATCGTTCCTAGTCATCAAAGGATTAACAGAAAATACGTTGATTGATTAATCACTGTTATCTTGCACAGTGGATATGTCAAAAGTGAGTGTTTACATGTCTAGGTTTACTAAAACAAAGGGAATACACTCACATCCTTGCGTGAAGTGCCGATGTAAAAACAACATACTTTGTTCAAAGGGTTAACTGATAATATGTTGATTGATTGATCATTGTTATCTATCACTCAATGGATTTTTTAGGAACCGTGGACGTTATGAAAATAGTTGTCACGTGGGCTTTCTCAGCTGACCCTTGAGACTTGACACCTATGTGAAACACCTGAAACAATCCAAGTGATCAGTTGAGAAACGAACACGGGTTATAATATCCCGAAACGATATATATCTTTTAAAATATGTGATTGTTACAGAGACACATGACATCGAATACGTTTCTTTGTACAGCTGCAGACAAGTGGGATATTGTTCCTTTGTGTGGATATTCACGGATACATTCCACGAATAAGGAAGCTGCCTAAAATTGATACACATAAATTTGGTAGGTTGTAATTATGGTATTTGCATTTTGTTTTCCTTCATTTGCTGTAGCATTGAACCGATTTGTCCTTGTTTCTCTACGTCTTGGTTGGGAAATTCTTCAATGCGCGATAGACATTATTTTCACAGGTCTTTTCCCTTGTAAGCGTGTATATATTACCGTCAATTTTTAAAATGTAATTCTCTCAGGCAATTTATAAAATGTGTAAATATTTCAGTCATTTGATAAAGACGATGAAAAGGGCCTACAAACATCACAACAGATTATTATGTAGGATTACAACATAGAAATGTACTTTTAAACGTACCATTTTCAGTCTCTTGGTGATGACATTAAACATCAAAATGTTTGGAATTCGTTATCATAAAAATACTTTGTTAAATAACTGAATATTTAGGCGTTTAATAAATTTGAAAATGTTACACATTTTGGCAGTAAAAGATATACACAGTATCAAAAAGCAATGCTCAGGTGAAATATTTACTTTGTGTTGCAAGTCAAAATACTGTAAACGAAAATCGCAAAATTACCAAGCAACTGACTTATCAAAACTTCGTCACCATTACCGATGCTACACACGAAGATACCTATATTTCCTTATTATCTCGAAAACTGTATTTCATTTTGTTGATCAATGTGACCATACGCCCTTATTACTACCCATACAAGAGACTAATGCGCTTACGAATGGCGCAGCAGAGGTCGCGAACTAGTCTAGATTTATGCTATACATCCGGGTACTCACTGGGAAGAAACAATAACAAAGGCAACAACCAGTCCCGGGGAATTGCGTTAGATCAATGCCCCTTTAACATGTCAAAGTATGGCATTTACGATATATGTATCCATTCTCTGCCAACTAAAGTTCATTTCAAGGTGTCAACAGCAGTAATCTGACCATAGCTGATGTAAATAATGGTGAGCTGTGCGATCTACTAATCACTTCACACATGATTTCTCCGAAATGAATGTAAACAAATATTGAATAAAATTTTGAACAAAATAAATAGAATATATTACAAACATACGTCCAGATATACAATGAACACATTTTATAAACAGATAGTATAATAATGGCACTAAATTGCGTACTTCAGTTTGGATTTGTTGACTGGTATTTCGTAACGTGCTCACGGTGATCAGCTGATAATGAGTAGTATAGGTAATGGAGATTCTGGACCACTTCCACTGGAGCCAGATTTATATACCTATACTGCTACTACAGAGGGGATTTTTTATGAAAAAACAATGATGCACATAAACAATCATCATGAGATTAAGCTCAATTGTAATGAAAATATTCTCTATTATTTTTACTCATATTATTTTGAACAAAGTGATATTCAACATTTTTACTGAGTTCTTCATTCATTTTACTAGGAGACCTGACTATATACTCTTTCTCGAAATTGGGAAGAAACAATTGATGACCGTATTTGGTTGGTTTGACATCACTGATATAATATATCCCTTGTGGTAATTCACGCTTGTTGTCTCCCCTGTTCATTGAACTTTTTTTTTCGTCTTCGCTAATACCACTGGTCTTACGAGAATTGGACCGAATCTCCTGCTTCATTGCATTGTATTTGGTTAGTTCTAACAACACTAAACAAAACTCATACTCGGATATCTTTCAATCAGTCAGTGCTGTTGAAATATGATCCAAAATGCTGTTCAACTTTGTTTCGGCGAGTATATGAATACATGTTTTAATGCTTTCTTTTGTAACTTACTAAAAAATAAATTTTATCGCTATTCCCGCCAGTCCAAAGACTCTGGCTGCTATTTCCATGCCAAGTACAATTATAGTTGATAAATATAGCTGCAAAGCAGCAATGGCGGGCTCCAAGTTACACTGTGCACAAACGTCCATGTTCGAATCCTTAAAGGGTTTCCTTGTACCAAATACGTCACATGTAGGCACAACTTGCAGGGTATCGTCGCTACGAAATTGGCGTGTGCTAAATCTGTTCTAAACCCATGTCCGACATCAAACATGTTCGAATCCTCAAATGGTTTGTTTGTACCAACTCTGTCAAAAGATAGTCACCGTTTGCAGGACATTGGCGTGTTCCAGGGGTGTCCCAAATTTTAATCAAATATTACCACCAAGTGTTGTTACTTTTTCCATGCACCCAAGAACAGAAAATAAGATGCATATGATACACTAACTTCATGTAAACTTGCAATAGTTTCTGTCAACAAGCTAACAAGATATGATCGTTAAAGTAAAATTTCGGTAATTTTTTTTATCAAAATCAAAATCCAATACAACCGCAACTAAAACAGATATCCAAAAACGGCTATTTGAGTTTGCTGTGTTGTGTGTGGAGACAATTCTCAGAAAGTTTGGAAGCATTTCATGGAGTGGACTCGGAGTTGTTTGCGTTTGAAGATAGGTACCCAAAAGACACTGTGAAAACCTTAAATCCAATATGGCTGCTAAACCATGTGACCAATGACCAAAGTAAAAGAACAAAAAATGTCAAGCAGCTTAAGGAGCAAATACATGCAAGTTTTCAAAGTAATCGGATAAGCGGTTGCGGAGCAATAGGGCGAAATATATCTTTAAAAAGTCTTGTTTTTTAGTTACCTTCCCTTGGCCTTTGGGCTTACGGCCTTGGGTTTTTGATGGGCACTAGTACCCAACAGTCTTCATACACATACAAAATTTGAACAAAATTGATCCAGTGGTTATTTTGCTAGCTCTGGTACAACAATCGGCGGAATAATAATAATATTAAATCAAACGATAACACTGGGGCTCTTCAGCCTTTCGGCTCCGTGACTCTTTAACAGGCCGTAACTTCTTTGTCAGTTGGGCTCCAGTCAAACAGATATAGCGTTCTGCGTTTTTCCGGGCCCCGGGTTCCTGTCGCATTGCTGAGATAAAGCGCTAAACCTGTTCCCCACCTCGTTCATATATTCAAATCCTCAAAAAGTTTACCTGTACCAACGCCATCAAATGTACGGAACCTCTTGTGAGACATCACCACTACTAAATTGACATGTGCCTGAGTGTCCCATGATGTTTAAACCAATTTCCAACTTCGACCATGTTCGAATCCTCAAATGGTTTGCTTGTACCAACGTCATCAAAAGTAATGAACCGCTTGTGAGACATCACCACACGTGTTCCAGTGTGTTCTTAACCCATGTTTGACTTCGACCATGTTCAAATCCGCATATGGTTTTCTTGTACCAACGCCATCAAATGTAATGAACTGCTTGTGAGACATCACCACACATGTCCCAGTGTGTTCTTAACCCATGTTTGATTTCGACCATGTTCGAATCCCAAAATGGCTTGGTTGTACCAACGCCGTTAAATGTGATAAACCGCTTGTGAGACATCATGACATGTGTCCCAGTGTATTCTTAACCCATGTTTGACTTCCACCATGTTCGAATCTGTACATGGTTTGATTGTACCAACTCCATCAAAAGATAGTCACCGTTTGCAGGACATTGCCGCTACCAAATTGGCGTGTGCCACAGTTTCCCAGAATGGACTAAATGCCGACCTCCATATTCTAAACCGCAAATGGTTTGCAAATGGTTTGCTTTTAACAACGCTGTCAAAAATAAGGTACCACAGCAATTGGCAATTGAGAAATGAAGAATCAAGTCAGCGAGTCTGACCACCCGATCTGATTAGTCGCCTCCTGTGACAAGCATAGTTGCCTCTTGAGACAAGCATCGGTTGAAAAAGGCCAATTCTGATCCTGGTCGTCAAGGGTAGTACACATAATATTGAACAAGGCTGTGGAGAATGCTAGGGTATCTGCAAAGCCAGTGCATGGGGGTTTATAGTAGATTTATGAGGCGCTTCCTTCAGTATTTGTACTTGGGTGAAAAAATTTATCAAAATCAAAATCCAATATGGCCGAAACTAAAAAAGAAAATCGAAAAACGGCTATGCTAATTTGTTGTGTTCTGTATGGAGACAATTCTCAGAAAGTTTGAAATCATTTTATGCAGTGGATTCAGAGGAGATAGTATTTGAAGACAGGTGCCCAAAATACCCTGGCAAAACCTTGAATCCAATATGGCTGCCAAACCACGTGACCATTGACCAAAGTCAAAGAACAAAAATTATCAAGCAACTGAAGCAGTAAATACATGCAAGGTTTGAAAGAAAACGGACAAACGGTTGTTGAGCAACAGGGCAAAATATATCGTCAAAAAATACTTGTTTTTCAGTTATCTGCCCTTGGCCTTTGGGCCTACAGCTGTGGGTTTTTGGGGGAATCTAGTACTCAAAGGTCTCCACACACTCACAAAATTTGAACAAAATCGGGCCAGTGGTTATTTTGCTAGCGCTGGTACAAAAATCGGCAGAATAATAAATAATAATAATAATAAATATAGCTGCAAGCAGCGATGTCGGGCTCCCGCTGGTTAGAATTGTAGAAGCGGATCCTGTTCTATTCATAGAAGTACTTTTTGAAAATTGCACTTTGGTTATACAGAGTACTAAAAACCATTGAAACTGAGTTCTTAATTAAACTAATTTGTTACCATTAATGCATTTTCTCCTGTTGATATATAAAAGCATTCAGATATGCGGAAGGATATGTGCTATAATGTTGTTATACATGAATTATGTATCATTTCTCTCTTATATGCTGCATGACTACAATACTCTACCAATACACACGAAATTTAGCCGAAATCGGACCAGTAGTTCCCGAGTAACAGGTGTCTAGAGTTGTGCTATTTGGCAAGTTGATGGACTGGGGCCAAAGAGTTCCATTTTCAAAAGGCTGTAGCTCCGTTCAGCTACAGAAACGGTTTGGTGTTCTGGAATCGCCAGGTCAAGGGCTATCAGGAAATATATCACATTTGACATAAATAGATGTTTTCTTTGAAGTTGTTAGTATGGTACTTGGAGCCAAAGTCTGGAGAGTTTGGAAGCTTTTGAGCTGGTAGTTTGAGCTGAGGAGATTTTGGGAGTCAAGTACTGATAAATCTGCTAAAAAACAGTGCAAAAACACTTAATCCGATCTGGAGGCCAAACGGAGCAATTTCGCTACATTGGATGTGTAGAGAATTTGTTGGCCATCTGATTCCGCACCAGCTCAAGAATTTTGGAAGTCTTTGGAGCTTTCGTGGCGGAGATTTTAGCTGTTGAAATTGCGATTTTTAAAGTTGTTTTGAGTTATCTGCCCTTAGTCTTTGAGTCTAGAGTCTTGAGATTTTTGTGGTATCTGCTTCAGTAGCTAAGCTATCTTTGTGGAAATTTTGAAGAGATTCTGAGCAGTAGTTTTGGAGGTAGGATTGGAACAAAATACGCCGGAATAATAATAATAAATAATAATAATAATAATAAATCGAACAATAACAAGAGGGCTCTTGCCAAGATGGCAGGGAGCCCTAATTAAAGCTGCAAGCAGCAATGGCGGGCTCCAAGAAACACTGTGCCCAAACGTCCATGTTCGAATCCTCAAAGGGTTTCCTTGAACCAAATCCGTCAAATGTAGGCACCACTTGTAGGGTATCGTCGCAGGGAAAATGGCGTGTGCCAGGGTGTCCAGGTCTGTTCTAAAACCATTTCCGACCTCGAACATGTTCGAATCCATAAAAGGTTGGCTTGTGCCAACTCTGTCAAAAGATAGTCACCGGTAATCGCAGCTACGAAATTGGCGTGTTCCAGGGGTGTCCCAAATATAAATCAAATATTACCACCAAGCGCTGTTACTTTTAGCATACAACCAATAACAATAAATGAGATGCATATGGCACACTAACTTCATGTAAACTTGCAATAGTTTCTGTGGAGAACCTTACAAGATATGATCTTTAAAGCAAATTTTCGTTGAAAAAAATGATCAAAATCAAAATTCAATACGGCCGTAACTAAAAAAGAATTCCAAAATCGTCTACTAAAGTTTGATGTGTTATGTATGGAGACAATTATCAAAAAGTTTGAAAGCATTTCATGCAGTGAACTCGGAGTTCTTTGCGTTTAAAGACAGGTACCCAAAAAAACACTGTGGAAACATTGAATCCATAATGGCTGCCAAACCACGTGACCAATGACCAAAGTCAAAGAACAAAAAATGTCAAGCAGCTCAAGCAGCAGATACATGCAAGGTTTCAAAGTAATCGGATACGCGGTTGCGGAGCAATAGAGCGAAACATATCTTCAAAATATTTTGTTCTTTTAGTTATCTGCCCTTGGCTTTTGGGCCTACGGCCTTGGGTTTTTGGAGGGCACTAGTACCCAACGGTCCACATACACATACAAAATGTGAACAAAATCGAGCCAGTGGTTATTTTTCTAGCTCTGGTACAAAAATCAGCGGAATAATAATAATATTAAATCAAACGCTAACACTGGGACTCTTCAGCCTTTCGGCTTGGTGACTCTTTAACAGGCCGTAACTTCTTTGTCAGTTGGGCTCCAGTCAAACGGATTAGCGTTCTGCGTTCGTCCGGGCCCCGGGTTCCTGTCGCATTGCTGAGATAAAGTGCTAAACCTGTTCCCCACCTCGTTCATATATTCAAATCCTCACAGGGTTTACCTGTACCAACGCCGTCAAATGTGAAGAACCTCTTGTGAGACATCACCACTACCAAATTGACCTGGGTGTCCCATGATGTTTAAACCAATTTCCAACTTCGACCATGTTCGAATCCTCAAATGGTTTGTTTGTACCAATGCCATCAAATGTAAGGAACCACTTGCATGACATCCACATGTGTCCCAGTGTGTTCTTAACCTATGTTTGACTTCGACCATGTTCGAATCCCAAAATGGTTTGGTTGTACCAACGCCATCAAATGTAATAAACCGCTTGTGAGACATCACCACACGTGTCCCAGTGTGTTCTTGACCCATGTTTGACTTCGACCATGTTCGAATCCGCATAAGGTTTGCTTGTACCAACGCCATCAAATGTAATGAACCGCTTGTGAGACATCACCACACGTGTCCCAGTGTGATCTTAACCCATGTTTGACTTCGACCATGTTCGAATCCCAAAATGGTTTGGTTGTACCAACGCCATCAAATGTAATGAACCGCTTGTGAGACATCACCACACGTGTCCTAGTGTGTTCTTAACCCATGTTTGACTTCGACCATGTTCGAATCCCCAAATGGTTTGGTTGTACCAACGCCGTCAAATGTAATGAACCGCTTGTGAGACATCACCACATGTGTCCCAGTGTGTTCTTAACCCATGTTTGACTTCGACCATGTTCGAATCCGCATATAGTTTGCTTGTACCAACTCCGTCAAAAGATAGTCACCGTTTGCAGGACATTACCGCTACCAAATTTACGTGTGCCACAGTTTCCAAGAGTGTACTAAACCAATTTCCGACCTCGACCATATCCTAATCCGCAAATGGTTTGCTTTAAACAACGCTGTCAAAAATAAGGTACCGTAGCAATTGGCAATTGAGAAATGAAGAATCAAGTCTGAAGCGAGTCTGACCACCCGATCTGATTAGTCGCCTCCTGTGACAAGCATAGTTACCTCTTGAGACAAGAATAGGTTGAAAAAGACCAATTCTAACTCTGGTCGTCAAGGGTAGTACACATAATATTGAACAAGGCTGTGGAGAACGCGAGGGTATCTGCAAAGCCAGTGAATGGGGGTTTATAGTAGATTTATGAGGCGCTTCGTTCAGTATTTGTACTCAAGTCTGATTTTTTTACTTAAATCGAATAATACCACACCAAGCAGTGGTGCTTTCAGTATGCAACCCAGGACAAAATGAGCTGCATATAGTCTCAAAGTTTCATGCAAACTTTCAATAGTTTCTGTTAAGAACCTTACAAGCTATGATCTTAAAAGTAAAATTTCGGTGAAAAAAATGATCAAAATCAAAATCCAATATGGCCGAAACTAAAAAAGATATCGAAAAATGGCTATGCTAATTTGTTGTGTTCTGTATGGAGACAATTCTCAGAAAGTTTGAAATCATTTCATGCAGTGGATTCAGAGGAGATAGTATTTGAAGACAGGTGCCCAAAAAACCCTGGCAAAACCTTGAATCCAATATGGCTGCCAAACCACGTGATCAATGACCAAAGTCAAAGAACAAAAATTATCAAGCAACTGAAGCAGTAGATACATGCAAGGTTTGAAAGTAAACGGACAAACGGTTGTGGAGCAACAGGGCAAAATATATCGTCAAAAAATACTTGTTTTTCAGTTATCTGCCCTTTGCTTTTGGGCCTACAGCCTTGGTTTTTTAGAGGAATCTAGTACTCAACGGTCTCCACACACACACAAAATATGAACAAAATCGGGCCAGTGGTTATTTTGCTAGCACTGGTACAAAAATCGGCGGAATAAATAATAATAATAATAATAATAATAAATATAGCTGCAAGCAGCGATGTCGGGCTTCGTGCGTTACTGCTTTGTAGTAGCGGATCCTGGTTTACATTCCAGGAAGTCCATTCACAATATCCCACTTGGGATACACAGAGAACTAGAACAATGAAACCGAGTTCTTAATGGCCGTAGGTAATGAAGCATTTCCAGTTGTCTTATAAGTCACTTCTGGTATCAGGGAGGATATGTGCACTACTGTGATTGTTATATGATTATTATATGGTCTTTATTAGCAAAATCGTATTTAAGTGGTCTGTTTTGATTGAGAAAAAAATTGTCCGTTTTGGCGCTGTTCCATGTTTGGCATTTTTAAATGTGGTAACTCTATTTGCCCCCTTGACAATTGAAAACCGCACTGACCGCCAATACGACCGCCAGTATCAACAGCTGTAGCCGAGAATAGTGTGTGGGCTGTTATGCACTACATGGGCAACAACGTAATGTACCCGGCGCAGTCTGTTTCTAGCCATGAATCTTTGTATACACATCAGGAATACTCTAAATTACTGCCTAATGCTACAGAGGGACTTTCTATGTTTGTATTTGTTTGCGTTTCCACGGTCACATGTTGTATTTGTGATTCAATATTCCAAGATGGAAATGTATAAGCATATCACATACCATACAGCCCTTTTAGGATTCATGGTTAAAAGAAGTTCCCCTGAAACCTATGCTTTTTAGCAGGGTTGACTAAATCAAAACTGGGTGACAAAGTAACAATACAGTCATGATAAGCAAACAAAGCCACATATATAAGTTCAGGCATTCTTGATATATTCTATTTTGTCATGGAATAAGAATTGAGGGTTTTGCAAATATTATATGTAACATTGCTATCAAATGCAAATTAATGTATTGAAAAGTACCATCATTTCCAACTCACGTCATTGGATTTGTGTTTGTTCGTTGTTTACATATATACTATGTTGTGATTTTATGCATATATTGAAAATGGCGGGGCTATTGACGACTTTGTGTTCTCGTTAAAGTCAAGCTCCACAGTGTCTCGAAAATATTGACAGCTACGTATTACTATCTTGACCTTATTATGTTCACTAGTTGTAAAGCCAAAGCTGACAGATATCAACCAGAAAGGTGCATATACTATCTTAGAAAACTGAATCATTCAACGGGCCACAACTAAACTTAAAAGGTAATTCAACCTTGGGACCTGATCGGCTTATCACTAAATACTACCTTCAGAATTAGATGTTGCAATCATTATCAAACGAGATGGACATTGTTTCCAATATATACTTAACACAATTAGTTACAATACTAGTGCCGTTAAGATCATAGTGTATTATATTTAAATAAAGTAGGATTGGACGAGTAATAAATAGGTAATATTTATTTCTTAATTATCTGTAACATGGACAGAAAAGCATAAAATAAAACTCATCTTATATTTCCTGTAAATTAGAAAATCTGCACTGCCTATTACAGTACTCTATACCGCATCTTCTACTTAAGTTTACCATCAATGGTAACTCACCAACTCTTAACAATCAAAGCATAACAGATCAGACATTGCTGATCCGAGTTTGGTTGAAATGGCCCATGGGTAAACTGTTTACACATGGAAATACTGCATTAGATCCATGCATTCTGTCGCACAAGTTATCTGGTTCTGTTATGCGTTTTTCACACAACTGGAAAGTCCATACAGAAACAGACTATAGAAATTTCTTACGTCGAAACATGAAGTGAACGTAAAATCGGTTTGTTATTGCCTTAAGTTGTTGTAATGAAATTATGACAAGTACGTGAAAAGATAGAAAAATTATCGGAGAGTACAGCGATATCAAACTTTTAGTCAAAAACTCACCTCAAATCCCAGAGTCTGAAAATCATTTATGAAGGAGGTGTTCTCGTGCGAGATGTAGGTCATGTTTTGCCTGTAGGACGGACCCCCACGCGCAACTTCATTAACCCGCTACAGCGCTTCCGCTCTCTCACTTTTCCCTTACCGTGGCTCAAGCTCCAATATGCACTCGACTGACCCATCCACATGGGTCAAAGGCAAACTGACACGCTGTGAAGTCAATTACATGCATGCGCAATTCTTGGTTTATTTCACGATGCTTCCCTATTGAGAGTGTGTATTGTGAATTCGCGCCAATTTCTACAATGCAGATATGATATGACATGATCAAGCCACTTCTGTCGCGCGCGAGACAATCACCTTGTCGCCTTGCCGAGAATACCACGTTTCAGCGATAGCCGAATCCGACAAAATGCGGGCACGTGATTTCTATAGTCCGTTTCTCCATGTTGGGCGCTTTGCACTATATTTTCACAGTTTGTATCGGTCGAGAGGAGGATGGGGCCACACAGCCAATACACGGCCTGGGAAACAATACAGTTTACTAAGGATATCTCCTAGTGTCAGTTTCCGCGCTATAGCGCTACCATTGTCTCGCCATATCGTTACCGTGACTCGCGCACCAGTGTACCCCCATTTACCCATCTCTATTCAATTAGGGAAGCAGATAGACTATATCGTCAAGGTATGTATTGCCAAATGGGGTCAGGCAGTCAGCGCACGACCTTGCATTACTGCCGAACCGAATCAGCATGTTGACACGTGATTTCTATAGTCCGTTTCTGCAAACGTTAAAAGTAAGTCTCTGCTGACATCCGTAAACCATAGCGATGGAACACAGTTGCAGTTCACCAGGAAACAGGGCACACCAATCACATCACAGACCGCACGGGGTCGGTATTAATTCAAGAAAAAAGTATGCCTATTGGAAAAGGCCCTTCCTAGCACGTTCATTAATATTCTGAGTTGATTGAAATGCGGTGAACGGGGCTTATGCCGATATTTTACTGCAGCTTCTTTCACTTCTTTCTTAAAATATATTTCTATAGTCCGTTTCTGCTTGCGTTGTTTACCCTCAGTATGTACACTCTATTTCACTGAGAATGACAAGTGATCTCGGTAGTCGATAGCGGATAAACACATTCGCAGTTCACTGAAACTTATACCCAAAGACCACGTACTTGTTTATGAAATCGACAAACCTACACCACAGGTTTACAGACAATGCTATAGCGTATAGCGCGAAGAGCAAGGACGGTTCTTTCATCGTCTTTCCTGAACAAGTTTGAAGTGTCGTAAAATATCACTGTTTTCCCCACAAAATGACATTCGCAGAGTCAGATCACAGTTTGGTGTATTGTGATTTTGTGAATGCATTTCAATATCGAACTGCATATATACTAAAGAGTGCCTGGTCTGACAGCTATTGGATGGTCTGGTGAGGTACAATAGGTTAAAGTATGTTGTTATACATGAATTCTGTTTCATTTTTCTTTCCGTAGCCTTCAATTCTATGTCGCTTGAATTAAACTTTGCCATGGACAAGCCCAGTGTATACAAACACACGAAGTTTGGTCGAAATCGGACCAGTTTTAGCCGAGTTACAAGTGTTTAAAGTTCTGCTATATGGCAAGTTTATGGACGGGGCCCAAAGAGTTCCCTCTTTAACATGTTGTAACATCCTTCTCAATTGAGCTACAGTCAAACGGTTTAGTGTTCTGGATTCTTCAGGAGATAGGCTACCACAATAGCACATGATAAAGGATGTCAAAAAGCTTCAATCCAATATGGCTGCCAAACGGTGCGTTGTAGCTACCATGGTCCTGCAGTTCAAAATGATGGGCATCTGATTGCGCTGCCGCATGGCAAATCTGGAAGTCATTGGACAATTAGTTTCGAAGATTATTGCTGCTGAAGTTGAAGATTTGGAGAATATTATGTCCGCCTTCTGTCCGCGGGTCTGTCCGCCAAAAACGTTTTTTTAGCATTACTCATAAACCATTCAATGTACAGTGCTGTAACTTTGTAGAAATCTTCATATGGTCTGTATCTACTCATGCTGTGAAAATCAACCCATTTGGGCCTCAAGTTGTGTTTCCATGGCAACCTGAAAGAAGAAATCTTAAATCCAAGATGGCGGCCAAACGGTTGAATTTATCAATTTTTAGTCTAGGGGGTAAAATGATCAGTATCTTATGACGGTGTCGCATGTAAAATTTGAAAGCTATTGGGTCCATAGTGTCTGAGATATATGCTGTTTTATGCCGTTTTTAATCAGTTGATGCATTCAATCCAATATGGCCGCCAAATGGCTCAACTTTTGACAAGCCACTAAGAACAAAACTTGTTCGGCTTGCTATGCTGATGTGTCATGTCACTTTTCAACGTTGATTCACGAAGAACCTGGGCAGATGTGCTGTTTTCAGATAAATTTCCAGAATCCAATATGGCCGCTAAACTAATTACATTTTGACATGCATGTAAGATCAAAATATGTGCGACTAATTTCGGCCGGAAGTAGCATTCAATATGGCGGCTATTAAAGCAGATATCAAAATTTCGCTAAGATCGTTTGTAGTGTGGTGCATAGAGACCAAGCATGCAAAGTTTTGAAGCCTTTGCTCTGGTAGTTTCAGAGGAGATAGATTTGGCGGCCATGTGGTGAGAAAGTGCTAAAATGCATGTGGAAAAGCTTGAATCCAATATGGCTGCCAAACGGTGCGTTGTAGCTACCATGGTCCTGCAGTACAAAATGATGGGGATCTGATTGCGCTGCCGCATGGCGAATCGGGAAGTCATTGGACAATTGGTTTCGAAGATTATTGCTGCTGAAGTTGAAACTTTGATGAGTTATCTGCCCTTAGCCATTGGGCCTATGGCCTTGGGTTTTTGCTGGGCACTGCATAACATTGGTGTCCATGTTGCTGTTGATTTTGGAGCGATTCTGGCTACTGGTGGCTTTTGTAGCAATGGTACAAAAAACGGCGGAATAATAAATAATAATAATCTTTGTAATTACAATAGGTCTTCTGCCTTTCAGGCACGAAGCCCAAAATATAGCTGCAAAGCAGCAATGGCGGGCTCCAAGCTATACTGTGCACAAACGTCCATGTTCGAATCCTCAAAGGGTTTTCTTGTACCAAATCCCTCAAATGTAGGCACCACTTGTAGGGTATCACCGCTACAAAATTGTCGTGTGCCGGGGTGTCCAAGTCTGTTCTTACCCCTTTTCCGACCTCGGACATGTTCGAATTCATTAAGGGTTTGCTTGTACCAATTCCGTAACAAAATAGTCATCGGAAATCGCCGCTACGAAATTGGCGTGTTCCAGGGGTGTCCCAAATGTTAATCAAATATAACCACCAAAGGTGTTACTTTTAGCATGCAACCAAGAACAAACAATAAGATGCATATGGCACACTAACTTCATGAAAACTTTCATTAGTTTCTGTGGAGAACCTTACAAGATATGATCTTCAAAGTAAAGTTTCGGTGAAAAAAATGATCAAAATCAAAATCCAATAGGTCCGTCGATATAAAAGATATCCAAAATCGGCTTACAGAGTTTGATGTGCTATGTAAGGAGACCATTCTCAGAAAGTTTGAAAACATTTCATGTAAGGGATTCAGAAGAGTATGCATTTAAAAACAGACACCCAAAAGACACTGTGAAAACCTTGAATCCAATATGGCTGCCAAACCGCGTGACCAATGACCAAAGTCAAAGAACATAAAATGTCAAGCATCCAAAGCAGCAGACACATCTAAAGTTTGAAAGTAATTGGACAAGCGGTTGCGAAGCAATAGGGCTAAATATAGCTTTAAAATTTGTTTATTTTTCAGTTATCTGGCCTTGGTCTTTGGGCCTACGGCCTTGTAATTTGTGTGGTATCTGGTACATAAGTATTTGGATACACAGACAAAATTTGAACGGAATCGAGACAGTGATTATTATGCTAGCTCTGGTACAAAAATCGGCGGAATAATAATAATATTAAATTGAACGATAGCACTGGGACTCTTCAGCTTTTCGGCTTGGTGACTCTTTAACAGGCTGTAACGTCTTTGTCAGTTGAGCTCCAGTCAAATGCATGAGCGTTCTGAGTTCGTCGGGGCCCCGGGTTTATGTCATATTGCTGAGATAAAGTGCTAAACCTGTTTCCGACCTCGTCCATGTTCGAATCCTGATATGGTTTGCCTGTACCAACGCCGTCAAATGTAATGAACTGCTTGTCAGACATCCCCACGTGTGTCCCAGTGTGTTCTTAACCCATGTTTGACTTCTACCATGTTCGAATCCTCAAAAGGTTTGCCTGTACCAACGCCGTCAAATGTAATGAACCGCTTGTCAGACATCCCCACATGTGTCCCAGTGTGTTCTTAACCCATGTTTGACTTCGACCATGTTCGAATCCTCAAATGGTTTGCCTGTACCAACGCCATCAAATGTAATGAACCGCTTGTCAGACATCCCCACATGTGTCCCAGTGTGTTCTTAACCCATGTTTGACTTCGACCATGTTCGAATCCTCAAATGGTTTGCATGTACCAACGCCGTCAAATGTAATGAACCGCTTGTGAGACATCACCACATATGTCCCAGTGTGTTCCTAACCCATGTTTGACATCGACCATGTTCGAATCCGCATATGGTTTGCTTGTACCAACTCATGCAAATGATAGTCACTGTTTGCAGGACATCACCGCTACGAAATTGGTGTGTGCCAGAGTTAACCAGTGTGTTCTAAACCCATTACCACCAAGACAATGTTCGAATCCCGATAATCGCCTCTTAAGACAAGCATGGGTTGCTGAAGACCAATTCTAACCCTCATCTTCAAGGGTAGTATACATACTGCAAAAGACACTTGACGGTCAAAGGGAAATAACCCTAGGTTTTCTGAGCGATGTATTCAGTATTTTGTCAATATTACCACCAAGCGGTGTTACTTTTAGCATGCAACCAAGAACAAAATATGATGTACATATGTCCGACTAACTTCATGGGAACTTTCAATGGTTTCTGTGGAGAACCTTACAAGATATGATCTTTGTATAAAGTAAATATTCTGTGAAAGAAATCATCAAAATCAAAGTCCAGTAGCGCCGTCACCAAGAAAGATATCCAAAAACGGCTAGGCCTATTTGTTGTGTTCTGTATGGAGACAATTCTCAGAAAGATTGAAAGCATTTAATGCAGTGGATTCAGAGGAGATAGTATTTGAAGACAGGTACCCAAAAAACCCTGTGAAAACCTTAAATCCAATATGGCCGCAACTAAAAAAGATATCCAAAAACGGCTATGGCAATTTGTTGTGTTCTGTATGGAGACAATTCTCAGAAAGTTTGAAAGCATTTCATGCAGTGGATTCAGAGGAGATAGTATTTGAAGACAGGTACCCCCCAAAAACCTGTAAAAACCTTTAATCCAATATGGCTGCCAAACCATGTGACCAATGACCAAAGTCAAAGAACAAACAATGTCAAGGAACTGAAGCAGCAGATACATACAAGGTTTGAAAGTAAACGGACAAACGGTTGTGGAGCAGCAGGGCAAAATATATCGTCCAAAAATACTTGTTTTTCAGTTATCTGCCCTTGTCCTTTGGGCCTATGGCCTTGTGTTTTTGGGGGAATCTAGTACTCAAAGGTCTCCATACACACACAACATTTGAACAAAATCGGGCCAGTGGTTATTGTGCTAGCGCTGGTACAAAAATCGGCGGAATAATAAATAATAATAATAATAATAATAAATTAAAGCTGCAAGCAGCAATGGCGGGCTCCAAGTAACACTGTGCCCAAACGTCCCTGTTCGAATCCTCAAACGGTTTCCTTGAACCAAATCCGTCAAATGTAGGTACCACTTGTAGGGTATTGTTGCAAGGAAAATGGCGTGTGCCAGGGTGTCCAGGTCTGTTCTAAAACCATTTCCGACCTCGAACATGTTCGAATCCATAAAAGGTTGGCTTGTTCCAACTCTGTCAAAAGATAGTCACCGGAAATCGCCGCTACGAAATTGGCGTGTTCCAGGGGTGTCCCAAATATAAATCAAATATTACCACCAAGCGGTGTTACTTTTAGCATACAACCAACAACAATAAATGAGATGCATATTGCACACTAACTTCATGTAAACTTGCAATAGTTTCTGTGGAGAACCTTACAAAATTTCGTTGAAAAAAATGATCAAAATCAAAATTCAATATTTCCGTAACTAAAAAAGAATTCCAAAATCGGCTATTAAAGTTTGATGTGTTATGTATGGAGACAATTATCAAAAAGTTTGAAAGCATTTCATGCAGTGGACTCGGAGTTGTTTGCGTTTAAAGACAGGTACCCAATAAACACTGCGGAAACCTTGAATCCAAAATGGCTGCCAAACCATGTGACCAATGACCAAAGTCAAAGAACAAAAAATGAGGTACATATAGCACACTTACTTCATGTAAAACAATCAATAGTTTCTGTGGAGAACCTTACAAGATGTGATATTTATAGTAAAATTTCAATGAAAAAAAATGATCAAAATCAAAATTCAATACGGCTGTAACTAAAAAAGAATTCCAAAATCGGCTACTAAAGTTTGATGTGTTATGTATGGAGACAATTATCAAAAAGTTTGAAAGCATTTCATGCAGTGGACTCGGAGTTCTTTGCGTTTAAAGACAGGTACCCAAAAAACACTGTGGAAACCTTGAATCCATAATGGCTGCCAACCCACGAGACCAATGACCAAAGTCAAAGAACAAAAAATGTCAAGCAGCTCAAGCATCAGATACATGCAAGGTTTCAAAGTAATCGGATAAGCGGTTGTGGAGCAATAGGGCGAAATACATCTTCAAAATATTCTGTTCTTTTAGTTATCTGCCCTTGGCTTTTGGGCCTACGGCCTTGGGTTTTTGGCGGGCACTAGTACCCAACGGTCCACATACACACACAAAATGTGAACAAAATCGAGCCAGTGGTTATTTTTCTAGCTCTGGTACAAAAATCAGCGGAATAATAATAATATTAAATCAAACGCTAACACTGGGACTCTTCAGCCTTTCGGCTTGGTGACTCTTTAACAGGCCGTAACTTCTTTGTCAGTTGGGCTCCAGTCAAACGGATTAGCGTTCTGCGTTCGTCCGGGCCCCGGGTTCCTGTCGCATTGCTGAGATAAAGTGCTAAATCTGTTTCCCACCTCGTTCATATATTCGAATCCTCAAAGGGTTTACCTGTACCAACGCCGTCAAATGTAAAGAACCTCTTGTGAGATATCACCACTACTAAATTGACCTGGGTGTCCCAGGATGTTTTAACCAATTTCCAACTTCGACCATGTTCGAATCCTGAAATGGTTTGTTAGTACAAACGCCATCAAATGTAATGAACCGCTTGTGAGACATCGCCACATGTGTCCCAGTGTGTTCTTAACCCATGTTTGACTTCGACCATGTTCGAATCCGCATATGGTTTGTTTGTACCAAAGCCATCAAATGTGATGAACCGCTTGTGAGACATCACCACACGTGTCCCAGTGTGTTCTTAACCCATGTTTGACTTCGACCATGTTCGAATCCCCAAATGGTTTGCTTGTACCAACGCCATCAAATGTAAAGAACCTCTTGTGAGACATCACCACTACTAAATTGACCTGGGTGTCCCAGGATGTTTTAACCAATTTCCAACTTCGACCATGTTCGAATCCTCAAATGGTTTGTTTGTACAACCGCCATCAAATGTAAGGAACCACTTTCAAGACATGCCACATGTGTCCCAGTGTGTTCTTAACCCATGTTTGACTTCGACCATGTTCGAATCCGCATATGGTTTGCTTGTACCAACGCCATCAAATGTAGTAAACCGCTTGTGAGACATCACGAAATGTGTCACAGTGTGTTCTTAACTCATATTTGACTTCAACCATGTTCGAATCCGCATATAGTTTGCTTGTACCAACTCCGTCAAAAGATAGTCACCGTTTGCAGGACATTACCAAATTGGCGTGTGCCACAGTTTCCCAGAGTGTACTAAACCAATTTCCGACCTCGACCATATTCTAATCCGCAAATGGTTTGCTTTAAACAACGCCGTCAAAAATAAGGTACCCTAGCAATTGGCAATTGAGAAATGAAGAATCAAGCCAGCAAGTCTGACCACCCAATCGGATTTGTCGCCTCCTGTGACAAGCATAGTTGCCTCTTGAGACAAGCATCGGTTGAAAAAGGCCAATTCTGATCCTGGTCGTCAAGGGTAGTACACACAATATTGAACAAGGCTGTGGAGAACGCTTGGATATCTGCAAAGCCAGTGAATGGGGGTGTATGGTAGATTTATGAGGCGCTTCCTTCAGTATTTGTACTCAAGTCTGATTTTTTTACTTAAATCAAATAATACCACACCAAGCAGTGGTGCTTTCAGTATGTAACCCAGCACAAAATGAGCTACATATAGTCTCAAAACTTCATGCAATCTTTCAATAGTTTCTGTTAAGAACCTTACAAGCTATGATCTTAAAGGTAAAATTTCGGTGAAAAAAATGATAAAAATCAAAATCCACTATGGCCGCAACTACAAAAGATATCGAAAAACGGCTATGCTGATTTGTTGTGTTCTGTATGGAGACAATTCTCAGAAAGTTTGAAAGCTTTTCATGCAGTGGATTCAGAGGAGATAGTATTTGAAGACAGGTACCCCCAAAACCCCGTGAAAAACTTAAATCCAATATGGCTGCCAAACCATGTGACCAATGACCAAAGTCAAAGAACAAACAATGTCAAGGAACTGAAGCAGCAGATACATACAAGGTTTGAAAGTAAACGGACAAACGGTTGTGGAGCAACAGGGCAAAATATATCGTCCAAAAATACTTGTTTTTCAGTTATCTGCCCTTGGCCTATGGGCATGGCTTTTTGGTGGGCACTAGTACCCAACGGTCTACAAACACGCACAAAATTTGAACAAAATCGAGCTAGTGGTTATTTTGCTAGGGCAGGTACAAAAATCGGCGGAATAATAAATAATAATAATAATAATAAATAATAATAATAATAATAAATCGAACGATTACAATAGGGCTCTAAAGCCTTTCGGCTTGGAGCCCTAAATATAGCTGCAAAGCAGCAATGGCGGGCTCCAAGCTATACTGAGCACAAACGTCCATGTTCGAATCCTCAAAGGGTTTCCTTGTACCAAATCCCTCAAATGTAGGCACCACTTGTAGGGTATCGCCGCTACGAAATTGTCGTGTGCCGGAGTGTCCAAGTCTGTTCTTACCCCATTTCCGACCTCGGACATGTTTGAATCCATTTAAGGTTTGCTTGTACCAATTCCGTACAGAAATAGTCATCGGAAATCGCCACAATGAAATTGGCGTGCTCCAGGGGTGTCCCAAATATTAATCAAATATAACCACCAAAGGTGTTACTTTTAGCATGCAACCAAGAACAAACAATAAGATGCATATGGCACACTAACTTCATGAAAACTTTCATTAGTTTCTGTGGAGAACCTTACAAGATATGATCTTCAAAGTAAAGTTTCGGTGAAAAAATTATCAAAATCCAATAGGTCCGTCGCTATAAAAGATATCCAAAATCGGCTTACAGAGTTTGATGTGCTATGTAAGGAGACCATTCTCAGAAAGTTTGAAAACATTTCATGTAAGGGATTCAGAAGAGTATGCATTTAAAAACAGGTACCCAAAAGACACTGTGAAAACCTTGAATCCAATATGGCTGCCAAACCACGTGACCAATGACCAAAGTCAATGAACATAAAATGTCAAGCATCCAAAGCAGCAGACACATTTAAAGTTTGAAAGTAATTGGACAAGCGGTTGTATTTGGATACACAGACAAAATTTGAACGGATTCGAGACAGTGATTATTATGCTCTGGTACAAAAATCGGCGGAATAATAATAATATTAAATCGAACGATAGCACTGGGACTCTTCAGCTTTTTGGCTTTGTGACTCTTTAACAGGCTGTAACGTCTTTGTCAGTTGAGCTCCAGTCAAATGGATGAGCGTTCTGAGTTCGTCAGGGCCCCGGGTTTATGTCGTATTCCTGAGATAAAGTGCTAAACCTGTTTCCGACCTCGTCCATGTTCGAATCCTGATATGGTTTGCCTGTACCAACGCCGTCAAATGTAATGAACTGCTTGTCAGACATCCCCACATGTGTCCCAGTGTGTTCTTAACCAATGTTTGACTTCGACCATGTTCGAATCCTCAAATGGTTTGCATGTACCAACGCCGTCAAATGTAATGAACTGCTTGTGGGACATCACCCCATATGTCCCAGTGTGTTCTTAACCCATGTTTGACTTCGACCATGTTCGAATCCGCATATGGTTTGCTTGTACCAACTCATGCAAAAGATAGTCACTGTTTGCAGGACATCACCGCTACGAAATTGGTGTGTGCCAGAGTTAACCAGTGTGTTCTAAACCCATTTACCACCAAGACAATGTTCGAATCCCGATAATAGCCTCTTAAGACAAGCAAGGGTTGCTGAAGACCAATTCTAACCCTCATCTTCAAGGGTAGTATACATACTGCAAAAGACACTTGACGGTCAAAGGGAAATATCCCTAGGTTTTCTGAGCGATGTATTCAGTATTTTGTCAATATTACCAACAAGCGGTGTTACTTTTAGCATGCAACCAAGAACAAAATATGATGTACATTTGTCCGACTAACTTCATGTGAACTTTCAATGATTTCTGTGGAGAACCTTACAAGATATGATCTTTGTATAAAGTAAATATTCGGTGAAAGAAATCATCAAAATCAAAATCCAGTAGCGCCGTAACCATGAAAGATATCAAAAAACGGCTATGCCTATTTGTTGTGTTCTGTATGGAGACAATTCTCAGAAAGATTGAAAGCATTTAATGCAGTGGATTCAGAGGAGATAGTATTTGAAGACAGGTACCCCAAAAAACCTGTGAAAACCTTAAATCCAATATGGCCGCAACTAAAAAAGATATCCAAAATCGGCTATGGCTATTTGTTGGGTTCTGTATGGAGACAATTCTCAGAAAGCCCTAATTAAAGCTGCAAGCAGCAATGGCGGGCTCCAAGTATTACGGTGCACAAACGTCGATGTTCGAATCCTCAAAGGGTTTCCTTGTACCACATTCGTCAAATGTAGGCACCACTTGCAGGGTATGGCCGCTTCGAAATTGTTGTGCTCAGAAATCTGTTCTAAACCCATTTCCGACCTTGCACATGTTCGAATCCTGAAAGGGGTTGCTTGTACCGACGACGTCAAAAGATAGTCACCGCACATCGTCGCTACTAAATTGGCGTGTTCCAGGGGTGTCCCAAATATTAATCAAATATTACCACCAAGCAGTGTTACTTTTAGCATGCAACCAAGAACAATAGGATGCATCAACAATAGGATGAATATGGCACACCAACTTCATGCAAACTTACAATACTTTCTGTCAACAATCTTACAAGATATGATCTTTAAAGTAAAGTTTCGGTGAAAATGAATATCAAAACCAAAATCCATTATGGCCGCAACTAAAACAGATATGACAAACGGCTATTAGAGTTTGTTGTGTTGTGTGTGGGGACACTTCTCCGAAAGTTTGGAAGTATTTCATGCAGTGGATTCAGGGGAGTATGCATTTGAAGAAAGGTACCCCAAAGGCACTTTGAAAACTCTGAATCGAATATAGCCTCAAATAACAAAGATATCCAAAATCGGCAAACGGGGTTTGATGTGTTATGCATGGAGACAATTCTCAGAAAGTTTGAAAACATTTCTTGCAGTGGGTTGAGAGGATTTGAAGACATATATCAAAAGAAAAACTTTGAATCCCATATGGTTGCAAAACCACGGGACCAATGACCAAAGACAAAGAACAAAAGAACACAGGGTGTTAAGCACCATAGGCAGCAGATACATGCAAAGTATTAAAGTAATGGGACCAGTGGTTGCGGAGCAAAAGAGCAAAATATACCTAAAACATTACTTGTTTTTCAGTTATCTGCCCTTGGTCATTGGGCCCACGGCCTAGGAATTTGTGTGGTATCTAGTACCTAACTATCTGCAAACGCATTCAAAATTTCAACACAATCGAGCCAGTGTTTTTTTCTGCTAGCTCTTGAACAAAAAACAGCGGAATAATAAATAATTATAAAGATGCAAGCCGCAATGTCGGGCTACGAGTGACACGCACGCACGCACAAACGTACAGAAAAACGAATGCACTACCTTGGCATTTAAATAGTATCTGGAACTCAACTGTCTCCATAAGCATACAGAATTTAAACATAATCGAGGAACTGAGCGAACGATAAATGGTGCTTTCACAATGCTGTGGCCTTATTGGACACAAAAACGACAGTTTTAATACCACCCAGCGCAAAGCGAATGAGCCTCAGTGACTGAATGAAGGTAGTTTGCTGCCGCAGGGCCCACTTGCGGACAATCAAACGCAGCCAAAGATCCAGCCCCGCTGAGGACGGGCGCGCCGACTCGGCTTGAGTTGAGACGGGATCGCATCGTTTGAGTAAAATCGGCATTATTACAGATATAAGGCGGGAAGCCCAGAGTAAATATCTTGCAAATTACTTTAAAATATTATGACACATGAAAAAACTGTATTTATTAATGAATGTGCTGTATCGGTGTTCATAATTACTTGTATATGACTAAACTATAGTCTTTATTTTCAATCTGGTAGTTCACTGGTCCGTTTTGACTAAAAGTTTTCGTCAGAATTATGGTCCGTTTTGCTGCTGGCCGGTTTGGGTCCCTCAAAAGGGAGGTAACTCTCTTCGTCCCATGCCTCATTTTCGACCGACATTTTTAGCAGGTGAGGACAGGTCATATTTGTGCATGATTGAAATTGACATAATACGGCAAATAAGAATTATGCCATCATTGTTTTCCTGTAAATATGTTTACAAACGTATATTTGATGTTCATGTTGACTTACATGTAGCCATAATGTAGGAGACATGTGAGTTTTTTTAATGTGCATTCTCGGTTATCGCAGTACGTGTGTAGCGACCAGAACTGGGATACGACCAGAACTGGGATAAACAGTCCACAATTTCGCAAAACCCCATTTACTGCGGTAATGCTTTCGGTTAGCTCTAAAACACATGGCGATATATATGCGGAATATGATTTAGTTTATATTTTGGGGGGGACCGTACTGAATATGATCTTTTGTATATTTCCATGTCCCATTCCAAATAAATAACGCACATTAAATTCTTCACTATAAATTGGAAACATCTTTAGTTATTATTATTTTTTGGTTATTTTGTACTTGACAAATATTCACACGCCTTTCTGTGCGGCAATTCACATTTATGCACAAATGTCACAGTGTCTGTGCGATATTTCTTTTAACAAATTATGTTATAATTCGATCAATAATTGAAATCAAGGATGTGTTTCTACATCACATTGTGGTCACAATAGTGTATAGAATGTAAGGAATCGGTCATATTACAAAAGTAAAAGCGGTAACTCGAGGGGTTTCTGAAATATTTCGGATTGTGGCCGTTAAATAAAAGAGCCCCGACACATTATGCATTCCATTTAGATTTTGTTTTCTTTGTAACTGTAAACAATTTTCTGTATTCTGTTGTTTGTAGGCCAATTTAACGTGCGGTCTCCTCCAATCCCACAATGTGAATAGAAATGCAAAACATGTATCCTCATTAATTTATTTAATGTAACTGTGCTGAAGGGAATCCTTGTATTTCACACATGAGTAGATGTGAGAAATCATATTTATATAATTTCAAAACAATTATTTCACTTGCCTCTGTATTTAGACAAGCTCTTTCCACTTCTTTTAATTAGTTTGATGGGTTAATTGTATATGGTTTGCCAGAAGATTGAGGCGAAAATTACACAAGATTAAAAGTGTTTTAAAATTCTTCTTTACATAGTTACGGGGAAGTACACAGGTACATCGGACATAAAATATACATTACTCAGAATGAAACGCGGGGTGTTGTATATCAGACATGTTATATACATCATTATAAATGTAAGACGCGGGGGAGTATGTATATCGGATATAAACTATACATCACTCAGAACGATAGGTAACGATAGAGGGTTTGTATTGGATGTATTATATTTTACATACTTCAGAATGCTGTAGATGCAGACCAATGTAAGATTTGAAACATGCTAAGAAGTATCCAAGCTGGATATTGACGATTGTTTCAGAATGGCATTCTACCCACATATACAAGTTAGTGGTAACCTCAAATACCTCCTTAACTTAACCCTATCACATATACATGATGCAGGTAATGCAAGCTCAGAAGTTTGGTGTGCAATTTATAATAAATGTATAAATATAAATGTATAACTAACAGATATAAGCAGTAAGACGGATATGACTCATCATGCATGCATGCATGCACCAGTAAACCTGACCTAACAGAAAGGAGTATATAGTTATTCCATAGTGTTTTAGGAACGAGGCAGCTTCAATTTGAAATAAAGGAAAGATATACTGAAGCAAGTCGAAATAATATATTTATATATCTAGCCTAAAATCACGATGATCCATGGACAGTGCATTGTGTATGTCTATGTTGGGCATTGCTTAAAATATACCCACCGCTTCCCTTGTCATGTTAGGCAACAATCGATGGTTGGTTGGTTGTTTAACGCCGCACTGAGCAATATTCCAGCTATATGACTGCTGTCTGGACCAGACAACACGGACAATCCAGTGATAGACATCATGAGCATCGATCCATGCATTTGGGATACGATGACATGCATCAACCAAGTCAGTGAGCCAGACCACCCGATCCCGTTAGTTGCCTTTTACGAGAAGCATAATCGCCTTTTAGGGCAGGCATGGATTGCTGAAAAGACCTATTCTACCCCGGGTCTTCACGGGCACCACAGTCGATGGACCGACCGGGTGGGCATGCTTGTATAGTGACTTCGTTAACTGTGTGTCATGTACCCCGATATAAATACATGTAAATAAACGATTGGTTTAAGTATGAACAACGTCCCACGCAGACATGTACGATGTCTGGCAATCAACCAAATAACGAACCTGACTACCCGAGGCTCGTTAGTCGCCTCTCATTATACAATTCTAAGCCGGACTCCCCATCCCGATCATGGGAATATTACCTGCATGGTCAGCTTTGCTGTTACTGCTTCTTGCAGTAAAATGTTGGTCCACATGGGCAGAGAGCAAAATAGTGATTGATATTATAAGCAAACATCCAGCACGTCGGAGGACGTTGAACCTCCGATCCATGAAGTCACCTAATAAGACAATTAAAATTAAGCATGTGTTGCTGGGGACCCCTTCTACACGAAATCAACTGCCTGCGTGGTCTAGTGGATAGACGTCTGCAGAAGGAGTAAGTGGGTGAATATGTATTTACACTGCTTTTAGCAGCATTCCTGGGTATCATGGCACGGGACACCAGAAATAGGGTTTACTCATTGAACACATGATGGGAATCGAAACCGGGCCTTCGACGTGACGAGCGAACGCTTTGACCAATAGGCTAACCAATCGCACCCCAGACAGCGGAAGGTAAAATACACGGAATAAGATAGTACCCATGATTTGGCGATTGGCATTACGTGGATAAACGCGGATAAACACAGTACATATTCTGTTTTACAAAACTCATGTAAGAATCCATGTATTACCTTCACCCTCACTGGGTAAATACAAGAATTTCTGAATTCTGACACTCCTTGTGTAACACACTTACTGGTATAATATTCCCTATAAAAGTACCAATCATGACCTCCCTCAATATTTGCTAAGTTTGTGGTCCTAATCACTTTCAAAAGCTAAAATTAATTATAAATATTCAACAGTTAATAAATTTTAAAGGTGTTATGCCGCTTCTGCACGGCTTAATTACAGTAATACAAGGGTAAATATCTAATTGATAATTAATAAAAATCAGCTACAAGTATTCCATTATTTGTACATGTGAAAGGACTATCCCATTTCTGGTCAAAGGGACACGAGTAATAATATAGTAAAAGGTCTCTTATAAATAGCAGTATTGACCCATTACATTAAGATTCTGCTCATAAGTGCGAAATATTATTTACTATCATCAACCCACAAGAAATCTTAAGATTCCATTAAATGTAGATTTTAAAGGCATTATCCCACTTCTGGTCAAGGTGATATGAGTCATAAAATAGTCAAAAATCTCTTAAAATTAGAAATATTGACACATTACATTTAGACCTTTGTTCATAGGTTTGAAATATTATTTACTATCATCAACCGACAAGAAATCTTAAGATTCCATTAATTGTAGATTTTAAAGGCATTATCCCACTTCTGGTCAAGGTGATATGAGTCATAAAATAGTCAAAAATCTCTTAAAATTAGAAATATTGTCCTATTACATTAACATTCAGTCCACAAGTGTGAAATGTTATTTACTATCATCAACCGACAAGAAATCTTAAGATTCCATTAATTGTAGATTTTAAAGGCATTATCCCACTTCTGGTCAAGGTGATATGAGTCATGATATAATAAAAAATCTCTTAAAATTAGAAATACTGACCCATTACATTTAGACCTTTGTTCATAGGTTTGAAATGTTATTTACTATCATCAACCGACAAGAAATCTTAAGATTCCATTAATTGTAGATTTTAAAGGCATTATCCCACTTCTGGTCAAGGTGATATGAGTCATGATATAGTCAAAAATCTCTTAAAATTAGAAATACTGACTCATTGCATTCAGATTCTGCTCACAAGTGTGAAATGTTATTTACTATCATCAACCGACAAGAAATCTTAAGATTCCATTAATTGTAGATTTTAAAGGCATTATCCCACTTCTGG
This sequence comes from Haliotis cracherodii, assembly GCF_022045235.1. Lineage (NCBI taxonomy): Eukaryota > Metazoa > Mollusca > Gastropoda > Lepetellida > Haliotidae > Haliotis > Haliotis cracherodii. The sequence continues at coordinate 49,719,248 of NW_027266297.1, read as the reverse complement.
TCAAGGTGATATGAGTCATGATATAGTCAAAAATCTCTTAAAATTAGAAATACTGACCCATTACATAAAGATTCTGCTCACAAGTGTGAAATGTTATTTACTATCATCAACCGACAAGAAATCTTAAGATTCCATTAATTGTAGATTTTAAAGGCATTATCCCACTTCTGGTCAAGGTGATATCAGTCATAAAATAGTCAAAAATCTCTTAAAATTAGAAATATTGACCTATTACATTAAGATTCAGTCCACAAGTGCGAAATATTATTTACTATCATCAACCGACAAGAAATCTTAAGATTCCATTAATTGTAGATTTTAGAGGCATTATCCCACTTCTGGTCAAGGTAATATGAGTCATAATATAGTCAAAAATCTCTTACAATTAGAAATATTGACTCATTGCATTCAGATTCTGCTCACAAGAATTTACTATCAGTAGTCGTGAAGAAATCTTAAGATTCCATAAATTGTAGATTTTAATGGCATTATTCCATTTATGGTGGAGGCAATATGAGTCTTAATATAGTCAAAAATCTTGTAAAATTAACAGTATTAACCCATTGCATTCACATTCTACTCACAAGTGCGAAATGTTATTTATTATCATCAGCCGAGAACAAATCTTAAGATTCCAACTGTAGATTTTAAAGGTGTTATTCCATTTATGGTTGAGCGAGTAAGTTACTATGGTTTTACGCTGCTTTTAGCAATATTCCAACAATTTCACTGGGGGACACCAGAAATGGGCTTCACTCATTTTACCCATATTGGGAATCAACCCAGGTCTTCGGCGTCACGAGCCAATGTTTTAACCACTAGGCTACCCCCTTTTGGTTGAGGTGATATGAGTGATAAATAGAGGTTATCACGCGAGTGTGTTTTGGGATGGTAAATATCCTGTATCAGGAATAAACATTGTATTTAGCGAGCCTTGGCTTGTTAAATACATAGTAATTGATATTTCTCCAGATTCCCGATGGTTAATTCTGACTTGATCGCTAAATGACAAGGGCGATGCCATGTTTGTTTATAAACAGTGAAAGTAGTCCCAACTTGACCTTTGATATTTGCATCTCTATCCGCATATGACCCCAACGGATATCGTTTTTATCCATTGGCTTTATTCTGCTGAGAAACCTACCCATTATATGATAATACAGTATAAAATCTCATAAAATTAGAAATATTGACCCATTACATTCAGATTCTGTCCACAAGTTTGAAATGTTATTTACTATCATCAGCTGAAAGAAAATCTAAAGATTCCATTAACTGTAGATTTTACAGGTGTTCTCCCTTTTTCTGGTCGAGGCCATATAAGTAATAATATATACGGAACAACAAAAGTTCCTGTGACATTAAATAAGATTTAATGCAAAGTTATGTTTTTTACCAAATCTGAAACAATTTCTGTTTGCAACAGATAAAAGATTCCTGTAAATGTTCAAATGGTTTAATTTGTCATACTAAATGTTTCTGAATCAGCTCCAAGTCATATGGTCTATGGCGAATGTGGTAGATACCCGTTATATATTTGTTCATATTTACGTTTACTCAGATACTGGCTCAAAATAACAGAGATGTCGCGGGAACGAATCCCAAGAAAATGCTACGAAATGCTTGTCTATCGTGATAGTGTTGGTTACGTAACCTGGGCATCAAACATTAAGCATTTACTCTTCTCTCACGGATTTGGATATGTTTGGCTAAATCAAAGCGTTGGAGACAAAATGTATTTTCTTAGCTAACAGTACACGCTACAACGTCTATAAAACCTTTAAATATTGTCTAACACCAGAGGTTTACCTGCATACCATAACAGAGAGAAAAATTAGAGACACATTTATTAAACTCAGGCTAGGGTTAAATGATTTGATATGCAACAGGGGTCGCTTCTCCTCTATTCCTAAGGATATGCGTTTTTGTCCATTCTGCGAAAACCATATTGAAAACGAATTACACTTTTTGTTTATATGTCCAATTTACGACAACCTAAGATTGAAATATATGCCTGATATCACTAAGAACCACTATTCCATGAACAAAATATTATCTTTTAATGGTATCCCTAGTCCAAAATTTACTAAGATATTACAATACATCTATCAAAGTCAACAAGTGCGTAGTAAATTACTTAGTAAATCCGATATGTCCAGAAATAATTAGTTGTTTTGAAACTTTCGCATCTAGATCAGGAGTATCTACATTTCATTTTTGTCTGTTTGTTTCTACTAGAAATGCATATACATTTAAATTGTCAAATTGTCATGACATGATGAGTATATTGCTGATAGATCCTTTTGTATTGAACGTCTTGCTATGGCTGAAAGCCTTTGCGAAGTAAAACTTCATATTTCCATGCCATTCCTTTTGTATTCATTTTGTATTTTATACTACTACTGCTGCCACTGTGGTTATTACCACTGTTATTACAATACCTCTATTACATGTCAAGCATCATATTAGTTATCCAAAAATTATATAATGCGCTGTACAGCTGTAAATGATATTGTTTATCTGTATGTGTATATGGGCCAATGGCCTTTCATACAATAAAGATTGATTGATTGACTTCAGAAAATGCGTGATTTCATAAAAAACATGAACATGCCAAAATGTCAATTTACAAATCAATAGTGTGTGTGTCCACCTCTGGCTGCAATGCAAGCAACACGTCTTTGTCTCATGGAATAGACCAGGTGTCGCACAAAGTCCTGTGGGATATATGTCCATATCTGCTGGAGCATGTTTCGAAGTTCCTGCTGTGACTGTGGAACACGTGGTTGACGTCGAAGGTGCCGATCCATCTCATCCCATATGTGCTCGAGTTGGTGAGAGATCAGGGGAGTGAGCCGGCCAGGGGATGACAATTACGTTGGTTTGTTGAAGAGAATCCTGAACTAGTCGAACAATATGAGACCGGGCATTGTCACGTTGAAAGGTAATGCCTGGGCCATGACGACGACAAAACGGTAGAACAGGGCCAGTGATCTCGTCGCGGTAGCGCTGTCCATTGAGATTTCCCTCTACCACTATCAAACAGGTCCTCTGTCTTGCTGTAATCCCACCCCATACCATAATGCTGCCGCCCCCGAACCAATCGTCTTCCATAACACAACGATTGAAGTAACATTCACCTTGACGTAGGTACACACAAATCCATCCATCGCTTTGGCTGAGGTGAAAACGAGACTCGTCAGTGAATAGAACTTGTCCCCACTGCATGGCCGTCCAGTGTAGACGCTGTCTACACCAATTCAAGTTGTCTTGTCGATTATTGTTACGCATGGCCTGCCACTCCGAGGATGGTCTCTGACTGCATTCGTCTGTTGCCAGTGTTGCCATAAACACCAAATTGCTCACAGGCGCTCATTTTCGGACAAGCGTGGCATTTCGTAATGTGGAATAATTGCGTAATTTTGTTGTTTTTCTGAGTAGTTGTTGTCAGCACGATGCTAAACAATGCACATGGAATCCAGTTAACGCACATGTTTTTATACCCATTCTTGGGTAGTGAAATGCATGGGGCTTGCATAAAAGTCAACTTTTGCATCGAATACATGCTTTTCTGTAGCAGTTGCGCTTTTGTGACATACATTTCCATACATGTACTACAATATTGAAAACCAAACTTAACTTGTTTGAAAAATACACTAAAATATTGGTGTCACAGGAACTTTTGTTGTTGAGTATAGTACCTGGCAAATGAAATGAGAACAAAGAAGTACTGCTTATTACCATAGTTAATGTAGAGATCTACTTGAATGTTGAGGTAAAATGTACATATTGATAATCTATGTCAGGCAGAATAGTTTCTTTTTGTCTTTGCTTCAGGAGTTCAGACATGGTGCACAAAGCATTAGTAAGAACTAGTCTTCAGGCGAATCATATGTCCTGTGATGAAAATATGAGGGCTATATTGAATTTTACTTATCGCGTACATGACGACACTTTCAAAGACATGTTAGGAGGGGTTACTTTGATCAGAAACATTATTCTTCAAGGTCAAATTGTTGGTTCTCAAACTCGCTCCAAGAGAGCATTGCTACCTTTTATTGGTGAATTCTCACACAATTTATTTGGTGCCGCCCTGACAGCGACGTGAACATAATACGACAACATATCAATATCTTATCAAACAGAATGAGAGCTGAAGAAGCAGCTTTTAATGTGTCACAGGATTACATGGGTTCGTACATATCTAAGGCTAATGACAGAATGGATGGTTTGAAGCAAGGTATAATTCAAATAATTCCAGTAAAGTAAAATTATTTTTTCTGCTACAACATTAACAATATGAGCTTATGACCTTGCTTAAATTTACACTGAGGTTCTCACACCCTTCATAGAGATAGTTCCTCCTTGGAATTCAAGTATCAACAATCTCCTGAGCAGTAAGAGATCTGAACAGACAACTAGTCAGTAGTAATTAGGGAATCATCTTGTGACATGTTTATGGCTAGTGTATTAGGTCAGTGCTAGCCGTAGCTCGCCTGTATTCAGTTGTTTGAGCCCTCAACAGACCAATGAACCCTTCAGTATAAACTATCAATTTCCACTTTCCCCAGTTTGGCTTTAGCAAGTCTAGAAATAGACAAATACACATATCTATGGAAGGTGGTAATACATCAATATATACAGATGTTCACAGGTCATAATCAACCTATGACATTTTATACACAATATCATCATACAATCTACACTTAATGGAATGTTAAGATTTCTTCTTGGCTGATGATAGTAAATCACATTTCAAACTTGTGAGCAGAACCTGAGTGTTATGGGTCAATATTTCTAATTTTAAGAGATTTTTTGCTATTTTATTACTCATATCCCCTTGACCAGAAATGGGATAACACCTATAAAATCTACAGTTAACGGAATCTGAAGATTTTCTTTTGGCTGCGGATAGTAAATAACATTTCTAGCCTGTGAGCAAAGCCTGAATACTTTGAGTCAAGATTTCTAATTTCTTGTCGGTTGATGATAGTAAATAACATTTCAAACCTGTGAACAAAGGTCTAAATGTAATGGGTCAATAATACTAATTTTGAGAGATTTTTGACTATATTATGACTCATATCACCTTGACCAGAAGTGGGATAATGCCTTTAAAATCTACAGTTAATGGAATCTTAAGATTTCTTGTCGGTTGATGATAGTAAATCACATTTCAAACCTGTGAGCAAAGCCTGAAGGCTATGAGTCAAGATTTCTAATTTTAAGAGATTTTTTTACTAAAATTTATATTATCATTCATATAACCTTGACCGGAAATGGGATAAAACCTACAAACTCGACAAATAATAGAATCTTAAGATTTTCTTTTGGCTGATGATAGTAAATCATATTTCAAACTTGTGAGCAGAATTTGAGTGCTTTGGGTCAATATTTCTAATTTTAAGAGATTTTTGACTATATCCTTACTTATCTTGACTGGACCAGAAATGGGATAACACCTTTAAACTCTACAATTAAGGTAATCTTAAGATTTTCTTTTGGCTACTGATGGTGAATCACATTTCTAACTTGTGAGCAGAATCTAAATGCTACTGACCAATATTTTTAATTTTAAAAGATTTTTTGCTATTTTATTACTCATATCCCCTAGACCAGAAATGAGATAACACCTATAAAATCTACAGTTAACAGAATCTGAAGATTTCTTCATGACTACTGATAGTAAATAACATTTGAAACTTGTGAGAAGAATCTGAATGCAATGGGTCAATATTTCTAATTCTAAGAGATTTTCTACCATATTATTATTCATATAACCTTGACCAGAAATGGGATAACGCCTTTAAAATCTACAATTAATGGAATCTTAAGATTTTCTCTTGGCTGCTGATAGCAAAGCACATTTCTAGCTTGTGAGCAGAATCTGAATGCAATGGGTCAATATTTCTAATTTTTAAGTGAGTTGGCTTTAACACCGCTTTTAACATTATTCCAGTTATATCACGGTGTGTCAGCTTAATGTGGGAGGAAAGCCCGAAGTGATGGTGCTGACAAACCTAGAAGCATTATTGGGGTGAACCGGGATTTGAACCAACCATCATAGGTTGCTGGCGGATCCAAGGGACGCAACTCTGCACAGTGAATCACAGCGCCTTAGACGACACGGCCACCTGTGCCCCCTCTAATTTTAAGAGATTTTTTACTATATCATCACTCATCTGCCCTTGACCAGAAATAGGATAACACCTTTAAAATCTACAATTAATGAAATCTTAAGATTTCTTCTTGGCTGATGATAGTAAATAACATTTCAAACCTGTGAGTAAAGCCTCAACACTTTGAGTCAAGATTTCTAATTTTAAGAGATTTTTTTACTGTATTATTATTATTCATATAACCTTGACCAGAAATGGGATAACACCTTTAAAATCTATAATTAATGAAATCTTAAGATTTCTTCTTGGCTGATGACAGTAAATAACATTTCAAACCTGTGAGCAAAGCCTGAACACTATGAGTCAAGATTTCTAATCTTAAAAAGATTTTTTTTACTATATTATCATTCATATCACCCCGACCAGAAATGGGATAACACCTTTAAAATCTACTATTAATGAAATCTTAATGTTTCTTCTTGGCTGATGATAGTAAATAACATTTCAAACTTGTGAGGAGAATCTGAATGCTATGGGTCAATATTGCTAATGTTAAGAGATTGTTGACTATATTATTACTCACATCCCCTCAACCAGAAGTGGCATAAATGTTATGCTTTCAAGAATGAAAGGAACCTTGAGAGTTTTGTTTTCTGAACATTGTCATTCACATTTACAACCTTTGAGAAACATGTACTTTGACAATAAGCTGTGCATATGAAACTACATAGTTTTAAAAAAGGCTTCGTCCCCTTCACAACTGTAATAGGCTAACTGATCATCATGGAGGGACTGACTGCACAATGCATGACATTGTGCTAGGTCTGTACCTGCCTTGATAGAAACCACAGAAAAAAGGTAAAAAGTAAAGGTATAATGACTTACCTACACATTCTCGTCTTTCAAAGAAATATTATCTTAGAAACTTCACCCACTTGGCCTTCAACAGCAAGGACCAGACGACCATTTTGATCAAGTTGTAAAGGGAGGATAACTCTTACTGTTGCTTTGTCTTGCAAATTTTAATGTCAATGATGACAGAGCATGAGATAACAAGTTCAGTTCTCTATTAGTAATGGGTTTATTAAATATATGTTATCTGTCTTAAGTTGGTAATTTTGAAACCTTTCTAAATATTTCAATCATATTAAATAATATCATTTAGATTACATATGGTCTCCCCAGAAATATGAGGACATTTTGCTGGCAAAACGGTTATGAAAGCTTCAACGTTTTTATGTCAATAAGCTACCAGGAATGGTTCAATGAGTTTCCCAGTTATTTCAATACTGACCAGGAAGGAGATTTTGTCATACCGGGTATTACATATGTATTTTTTCCTTTAAAACAATGAGAAAAAGAATAGGGTGGTGGGTGAATCAAAGGAACATTAAAAAAATATTTTTTTAACAAGAGAAATCTTTTTCAACAATTTCTACTCTAATATTTCTATATGTAATTAGTTTCTTTTATTTTTTAAGTTAGACTTCTAAGATGAAGCACAAACTTTCTCACATCCTACATCTGCTATGCCTGGAAGCAGTTACATGTACCTCCTCCATTAATATAAGAAAATACTTGCTTTTATCATCATGTACACAATAATCAAATGGAGTGATTTTGAATAATTGTTACCACTAAAATCTAACATGATAATGATAGTAATATTTACAAAAAATGACTTTGGGACTTGAGAATACAAACAAAAATACACACACCAGTTGCCAGAGGGCTGGTGAGGTGTTGTTGCTTAGAAATCCCTTGAACAGTACAAATGTAACTGTACCCCTTTCAACTCTGACATGTTGAGTATTCATTGTTTGATGTTTAATGACACACTTAGTTATATTTAAGATAATTAATATTATTATATCGATGTACATACCCTCCCACATATATTTTGTGAACATCATGGCCTATTGTACAATGTCATGAGTATTTATTCCTAGACATTTTCCTGCTGTTTTACTGTGTATGAGAAGAAATATGTCCAACTCTCATAACTCTTGCAAAATTGCATAGCACAAACATCCTAGGAACTTGGATTATTACGCTTGTATCCCCACCAATGAGTGGCATAACAACTTTAAAATACATAAATTAGAGAATAATTTTATTTTCATTTGGCTTTTGCTATTTTGTAGGAAACACTGTGTTCAGAAGTGGCCAAGATAGCTATTTAACAGAAAATTTACTCTGTTATTAAACATGTCACCACCTCACAAAGGTTATGATATGATAGACAATTAAATAATACATTTGGGAGTGATATCATGGTTAGAAATTAAACATGGCAATGGGCAGTAATTACAGATAATAAGCAACACGACCATTTTTATAGGAATTGCATTTTGTCATGAGCGATATGCATAAAAAGAAGAAATTGTATTCCGCTTTAGTTCCGCATTACCACTTTTATACACCGCTATATTTAGCTGCAAGTGTCGGACATCGAGTCAGTAGCATTGCCATTGGCGCACTTTGCAGAACAGAGTAAAAATACAAAACACAAGAAGTGCAGATGATTTTGCTCTTATTAAATGTTTGTCAATCAAACACATAGTTGCATGCCAGAGATATGATTCTCTATGGTGTTTATCCCAGTTCTGGTCGTATCCAAGTTCTGGTCGCTACATACGTGTCATGTAACTTGAACGGAATAAACCGCGCACACTAACCTTTATGGTTATTCGCATTCTCTATAGCTGATGCATCAAACTTTTCATATTAAACATAGAAGTTCATTATTTACATTTGTCGCGCGACCTCGTGCTGAACTTGACAAGGAAGCGAACTCCACCAAATCACGGAACAGGGAAAAGTTTTGTATGGATGCTCGAATAGGACCAAATAGACGACACAATGCCACCAACCACAAAGTAGGATGATGCCAGACTTCAGTGATTTATTCGGACAAGTATCAGTTATAATTAATAGGTATTCAATGCGTATTTCCAAAAAAAATAAGAATTTTTTTAGAATCAAGATAATTTCATTTAGATTCTATTTCAATGTTTGATTGAACAAATGGGGGTGGGGGGGTGGGGGGTGGGTTGTGTTTTGAAGATTAGATATTTTACAGCCACACCTTTGTTTATTTAAAACTTTGAGGTTGATTTTTTTTGTAAAAGCAAAATACATTGCAACAATGACAATTTATCTTTTGTCCATTGACAGGAGGCTGGGATTTTGTATTGAAGATAAGACATGACCCGTGAAGATCCAGGGGAGAATAGGTCTTCAGCAACCCATACTTGGGTTAATAGGTGACTAACAGGGTTGGGTGGTCAGGCTCGTTGACTTTGTAGCCGTATCCCAATTGCATGGATCGATGTCAATCACTGGATTTTCTTGTCCAGACTCGATTATTTACAGACCGCCGTAATATAGCTGGAATATTGCTGAGTTCGGCGTTAAAGAACAAACAAACAAACAGATATTTTAACAGCTTTATTTATTTTAGACTTTGAGCTTGATTTTTTTTATGTAAAAGAAAAATACATTGCAGCAATGACAATTATCTTTATGGATATAAACCCAGCCTCGTCTTCAGAAAAAGCATTGCCTGTGTTTGCAAATTTCAGTATTGATGGCTACAGCTGAATTCAATTCTCATTTTATAATACATAAAAACAGAAATGATAATTAAATCATGGTATTCACCTTTAAGCTGAGTTAAACAACAAACAAACAACCTTTCAAGCTACAAACAAAACATGCTAATGTGTGGTTAAGAATAATAATCAAGAGAGATTATTGGAGATACATTGGACTTATCAGCTCTTGTATATCCTGGAACCTAAACAACCACAGTATCATTTAACACTGGGTTTCGACTCCGTTCTGTGACCGATCATTGGATTGTCTGGTCCATTATCGATTATAACAGACTATCACAGGGCTGAAATATTGTTGAATCTGGCGTTAAACAACAATCAAAACTTTACATCAAGCTGAATCTTCATGTTGGATCGAGATTTGACCTATTGTGCAAGAATTTTACAGTTATAGTAAAGAGTGAAGAAAAGTGTGTGTTGTCAGTTTTTGCATTTTGAAGTTGTTGAAGATCAATGAAGAATCATGCGGGATATTTGCAATTTAATTATTAAAGTGTGAAGAAAACAAGGTGTTGTGTCAATTCTAGATATTGAAGTGACAGGATGTTTAAACTTTAGTACATTGGTTTCAAAAACCAACATGGTAATTTCTAAAACAATACTAGATAAGATAGATTAATATTTAGTCTCAGAAATAAACTTATGTTATTTAATAATATATATCTACAAAATAAGTCAAATATGATTTCCCAGTTATGGTTGGTTGGTTGGTTTGTTGTTTAAACGCAACACTCAGCAATATTCCAGCTATATGACGGCAATCTGTAAATAATCGAGTCTGGACCAGACAATACAATGATTGATATCATGAGCATTGATCCACGCAATTGGGATCCATGACATGCATCAACCAAGTCAGCGAGTTTGACCACCCGATCACAGTTATGGTAAAGAGTGCCGCCATATAGCTAGAATATTGCTGAGTGCGGCGCAAAGCAACAAACCAACCCACCAACCATTCTGTGACCGATCATTTGATTGTCTGGTCCATTATCAATTATTTACAGACTACTATCACAGAGCTGAAATATTGTTGAATCTGGCGTTAAACAACAATCAAAACTTTACATCAAGCTGAATCTTAAAGTTGGATCGAGATTTGACCTATTGTGCAAGAATTTTACAGTTATATTAAAGAGTGAAGAAAAGTGTGTGTGGTCAGTTTTTGCATTTTGTAGTTGAAGATTAATGAAGAATCATGTGGGATATTTGCAATTTATTAAAGTGTGAAGAAAACACGGTGTTGTGTCAATTTCTAGATTCTTAGATGTTTAAACTTGAGTAAATGGTTGCCAAACAAACATTGTAATTTCTAAAACAATATTAGGTAACAGAGATTAACATTTAGTCACAGAAATAAACTTATGATATTTAATAATATATATCTACAAAATAAGTAAAATATGATTTCACGGTTATGGTAACGAGTGAAGAAAAGTGTGTGTTGTCAGTTTTTGCATTTTTTAAGTTGTTGAAGATCAATGAAGAATCATGCGGGATATTTTGCAATTTATTAAAGTGTGAAGAAAACATGGTGTCGTGTCAATTTCTCAATTCTTCGATGTTTAAACTTGAGTAAATGGTTGCAGAACCAACATTGTAATTTCTAAAACAATATTAGGTAACAGATTAACATTTAGTCTCACGGTTATGGTAAAGAGTGAAGAAAAGTGTGTGTTGTCAGTTTTTACATTTTGAAGTTGAAGATCAATGAAGAATCATGCAGGATATTTGCAATTTATTAAAGTGTGAAGAAAACAAGGTATGGTCAATTTCTAGATTTTGAAGTGACAGGATGTTTAAACTTTAGTAATTGGTTTCAAAAACCAACATGGTAATTTCTAAAACAATACTAGATCAGATAGATTAACATTTGGTCTCAAAAATAAACTTATGTTATTTAATTATATATATCTACAAAATAAGTCGAATATGATTTCACAGTTATGGTTGGTTGGTTGGTTGGTTTGTTGATTTACGCCGCACTCGGCAATATTCCAGTTATATGACGACAGTCTGTAAATAATCGAGTCTGAACCAGACAATCCAGTGATTGATATCATGAGCATCGATCCACGCAATTGGGATCGACGACATGCATCAACCAAGTCAGCGAGCCTGACCACCCGATCCAGTTAGTCGCAGTTATGGTAAAGAGTGAAGAAAAGTGTTGTCAGTTTTCGCATTTGGAAGTTGTTGAAGACCAAGGAAGAATCATGCGGGATATTTGCAATTTATTAAAGGGTGAAGAAAACAAGGTGTTGTGTCAATTTCTAGATTCTTGGATGTTTAAACTTTAGTAAATGGTTTCAAAACCAACATTGTAATTTCTAAAACAATACAAGATAAGATAGATTAACATTTAGTCTCAGAAATACACTTATGTTTTTTTAAAAATATATATCCACAAAATAAGTCAAATATAACTTTACAGTTATAGTGAAAAAAAGTGTGTGTTGTCAGTGTTTGCATTTTGAAGTTGTTGAAGACCATTGAATAATCATGCGGGATATTTGCAATTTAATTATTAAATGGTGAAAAAACAAGGTGTTGTGTCATTTTCTAGATTTTGAAGTCACAGTATGTTTAAACTTTAGTAAATGTTTTCAAAACTTACATGGTCATTTCTAAAACTATATAAGATAAGATAGATTAACATTTAGGAACAGGAATAAACTTATGTTATTTAAAAATATATATCTACAAAATAAGTATAATATAATCCAAATGGAGCCCACTCTTAATTTCACTGCTGAGGCAATCTAGACTTGCCAAATGATTGTAGACTTGAGTTGGACTACTCAATTAATGTGTTTTCTATGGTCTGGGAGACAGACATATCCAAGACCGTTGGATTGTTAAATACATGTATTCTTCACAATTAAGAGGGCGGTCGGGCAGCCCAATGGTCACGCCGAAGACCTGGGTTAGATTCCCGACATGGGCGTGCTAAAAGTGGCGTAAAACTCACTCACTCACAATTAAGATTGGCGCCGCAATTCGATGTGCAGAGTTGCGTCCCTTGGGTACGCCAGAAACCTATGATTGTGGATTCGAATCCCTGTTCGCCCCGATTATGTTTCTAGGTTTGGCAGCACTAACCTGTGGTTGTGTGTTTTTCCCAAAGTGGTAAACATCTGAGACCTGCATCACTTAGGGCTTTCGACCCACATTAAGCTGACACGCCGCGATATAACTGGAATACTGTTAAAAGCAGTGTTAAACCCAACTCACTCACTATAGCTGAGTTAATCCACCAACCTATGTTCTGACCGATCATTGGATTGTCTGGTCCATTATCGATTATTTACAGACTGCTATCACTGAACTGAAATATTGTTGAATCTCGCCTTAAATAACAATCAAAACTTTACAGCAAGCTGAAACTTCAAGTTGGAGATTTGACCTATTGTGCAAGAATTTCACAGTTACAGTATAGAGTGAAGAAATGTGTGTTGTCAGGTTTTGTATATTGAAGTTGTCTATCAATGGAGAATCATTCGGGATATTTGCAATTTATTAAAGGGTAAAGAAAACAAGGTGTTGTGTCAATTTCTACACTCAGCAATATTCCAGCTACACTACTGCCTAAAAGTTCATTCCCCTAACACGCGTTGAGAACGCGTGTAACACGCATGTGACACGGGTGCTCAACGGGTTGCACACGGGGTGAGCACCCGTTGGACACGGGTGTGCAACGGGTGTGCGTCGCGTGTAACACGGGACCACGGGTTCCAGTTGAAGTTGACAAATTTATCAAATGAATAGTGTGATAAAACAAAACAGTGAGATGTGAAATTTGAGTTAATGAGCGGCCATTGAGCTGTGCTCACCAGACCGTAAATACAAGGTAGGCCCATCTTAATTAGTGTTCGGTTGCTAGACTTTTATGGCATGAACCATTCCACTAGGGTCCAGTCTAGCCATTGTGGCTAGCCGACAGTAGAACAGTAGTGAATTTAGATGCGAGTTTATTGCTAGGGGAACCCCCGTGTTGACACGATTGTCGCGGGTTGGTAAATGTTCGCCATTAATAAAATGATTGTTTGTGGATTGCGAACATATTCATTTGCCCACACGAGTCATTCCATTTGATTGCAAATATATCGTTTTTCGTTCGCCAAATTTATGCTTTAGACAGTACAATTATGATATAGCCGTCACCACTACTAATGTCTCATTATTTCACGTAGGAATATGTCCCATTTCCCCACACCCCACTTTCTGTGTTGTATTTTGAAAGAATAAATAAAAGAAGGTTTTGTGTGGGACACTTTTATACTAATTATAAGAGGATGTTGTAAATGAATATGAACAGCCATGCTGTCTGACAGTTGATAGAATTTGAGATCTTCACAATCACCGGGTGTGACCATGTTGACAGAATCTCGTTAGGGTTTGTGATTTTTACATTTGCCCAGTGACCATGGTGAGTATTGCTGGGGATACCAAACGTAACAGTTTATTATTAGAGGTTGTGAGTACCTATACCACGTAGATAGGATATCTTTAGGATTTTAATCCTTCTTTGAGAGGCATTTAGAAGTTGGGAGTACTACGTTAGGATAAGATTTATGGGTGACTTTAATCCTTTCTTTCTCTGTGGGTAATCCTTTCATGTTGATTGGAGGAAGTCACTCAACCAGGTCATGACAGGTCGTGAGTTTACTCACTAACTACTGTGAGCGTTTTTGGCATGACATCTTTTCTTGTATAAACATAGAAACGATGCTCACTCACTCACTGTTAATCTTCTGCAGTTTGCTGGCAAAGTGGGGATAAACCTCAATGTCAAAGACGATCAAATTTAGTTCGAATCCTTGTTAGTATGTGACATCACCCAAATGGGGACATTTTCATAAACTTGGCAAGTGATGATGAATTTCAATATTAATATTATTAGTTTATGAAATTGTTAATAAAACTTTAATAAAATTGTGCTTCACTCTCACGAAAAATATATTGTCTGTGAGTAAATTTATATGTCACGTTACATCAGCATTTTTCAGTGATATTGGGACTACATGAAACATGGCTGGTTTTACATTTCTGATACAGGTGCTTGACTGACTGAGTAGTTCATGATCAATAAGATATGTTTAAATCAGTCAAGTTTGCAACAATAGATGAATAAGTTGATACATTTGGACCGCAGTTACCGATTAACAACTTAAGACATAGAGACAGGGAGGAGATATATAACCAAACCTATGATCCTGTTGAGACAGTTGACAGTTAGAACGTTGGATTAAATGACAGTAACTAATTTGAACATTCCCCAGTTATATCATAAAATACATCATAACTCATAACAGTCCGAGAGACAGCTTCCAGACTTATACTAGTATTGAAGGGACAATAGCTTTTGACAGTTTAAAAGTAAACTCACCTTAAGGTGCTTGGCAAGTCAAAACTTACCTCCCTGTATATGTTTTTTAGGTTTGACAGCAACTATGCTTGTAGATTTCATAGATAGACATGATTGGTTAGCTAGATGTTATTACAATAAGCGAAAATGTCTTAAAAGTCCACAGTTTGTTTAAAAGTACAAAAAGTGTGTTATAGATCTATCAACGTTTTCTTTTATTGAACATAATATTTGCACTATATTGCTGTAAGCTGTAAATAATCTAGCCTCCCCATGTACGTAACTTACATATATTTATGTATGACCAGAACAGCAAATAAAGTTCTGGTAGATAGGTACCTCGGAGATTTAACGTGCGCTTTAGCCTATCTCGCACACAGGGAAGCACTTATACTATTAGGGTAAAAAAGCGTAATGATTAAATAAAGAAGTGCAACCCCCCCCCCCCCCAAAAATAAAAAAAAATAAAAATTAAGTTTAGTCCTTGTAGTAGTCTCTTGGTCAGCTTCTCATCCTGGGGGTCGGGATTCTGGTAGAGACTCTTGGCAAGGAGGGCGGCGGTATTGGCGACAAAGTGGTTTGAGGTCGGTACGCCACTACACTGGAAGAAGTGGTACAAGTCTGTGTAGTTTGTGATGTCTTACTCGATGTCCTGTCCCCCTTTCTTGTGCACCATGACGAAAGGGACTCCTTGTTTGGCGTAGAGATATTCCTTTGGGGTGTTGATCTGGTCAACCTTGAGATCCGGCCGGGGCTTGTAGTGGTTGAGCGGAATGTCTGATTTTTCCACTAGTAAATAAAGTTCTTTGGTATGACCTCTTTTATCCCTGCTGACGTTATCCTAATGTTCAATTTCAGTCTGCCTCACCAAGCGTAAGAAAGCATTGTACATGATAAACCACACTGATGCAATTTTCTATATATATATTTGTAGATATGAAGCATTCTAGTTAATTGTGGATACACTGGGCAGACAGAATTGTGTTTATTTCCAGGCCATCCTGATCGTCGTTTACTACTATAAGGTGTATGGTTGGAGGCAAGATCAAAGGCGCCGCACAGCATTTATTAGATAACAGACGGGGTCGTCCGTTTCGCTTTGAACAACCACCCCACCTGTCTGTAGGAGTTATATAATCAGTGCGCAAATAACTGTGTCAAGTCCACTGCGGGGCTGATGCGGTGTCAGTGTCAGCGATGAACATGAATGCCCAAATCATAGACCTGTAGCACTCACAAGTTGCTTAGCCAAAATATTTGAAAAGTGTATATTCAATTCTCTGATAACAGCAAATATAACCTTAGAAAAAGATTCAACATACAAACAATCAAATGTAGAACACAGACCTATGCTTATTATCATTTCTTCTGGATATGATCAACCTGCGGAACCCTCTATCCGATGAAGTAACTAATGCTCGCTCATTAAAAGAAATCAAATCCTCAATTAATCGTTCTGATGCAATTATTAATAATTTTGACTTCAAATATTTTCATAGATCATGCCAAATTGTCCACTGTCGCCTTAGGCTCGGCTGCAGTGACTTAAACGCTGATAAGTTTAGACGACATGTATCAGACATACCAGACTGCACTTGTGGATATCACCTTGAAGATGCAATTCACTTTTTCTATAACTGTTAAAAAATACGATAATATCAGAAACACTGTGTATTTCTACACACATGGGTATGGTCTAAACATGATATTACATGGCAGTAGTTAAGCAGTTCTACAAACATGACTCTTCTTAAATCAGTTCATGACATCATTGTCAAAAGCAAAAGGTTTGAGTAGCTTAATTTTATGCATGTAGTAAAGGAAAACTGCATTACCTTATTTCACAGACACCACTTGCTTCAGTGTACTGGCTTCGTGTATTTCATTTGTGCATTTTGTATGTTTATGTTCATCACTCTCTTATATATATATATATCCAGCTGTTGTTAAGTTGTTACCTGGAGAGGTATTACATAAGCAAGTTTTGCTTGTTTACCGATCCAGATTTCTTTTGAAATAAAAATACGTTTAAGCCAACACAGCTAACCCTAAAACACATGATTGTAAACTATTCAAAAAGGAGCACTAATCTCTGGCTTCTTCTCGGGTGTCGAACTCAAACACAAACTCATTTATTCTTAGAATAACATGACATACAATTATCTACAATTTTTATTATGTACAATTTAACAAAAATAATAAAAATAGGATACGTGGATACTAATACAATTTACCAATTGTATTGTACACATTGTTAAGGAATTTAGATAGGCCTTTTAGATTTCTTACACTGTTAGTGGTCATAATTTTCTTAAATGTTTGGAAACTTAAGATATTGCTTATTTAAGAGTTCATATCGCCGTTGGTGTAAAGCTTCACATCGGAATGAATAATGCAATTCATCTCCCACAGCGATAGAATCACAGAGTGGACACTGGCAGTCTTCCCTGGGAATGTTCAGCCATCGACCAGTTTCAACTGGTAATCCTTGGTTAGAAAGTTCTGAATTTTAGTATTGGGAGAAATATTGATTTTAAGAGCAGTAGATATTTCGCAAATGAAGGTTGATTCTTCAGGTAATACGACCTTTGGATTTCCGCTTGGGCTTACTAGCTGCCGTGAGTCAATTTGCTCGTTAACGCAACCGAGCGTGACAAGAGACTGGGCTACCAGTCTGCAAGGACAGCTAAATAAACTTACGCATTTTTGAAAACTGATTGGTTACCCGTGATCTAAGAAGATTTCAACAAAGGGCGCATGGTAATTAATTTCTTCAGCCTAAACAAACAGACAAATAACGGCGAAAGCTCATCGGATGTCGTTATTTGGAAATACCCCTGATTGTTACAGTTTGATAATAAAAAAAAGTATCCCTGAGTGAAAGCATTTGCGGATTTCGGATTGCGTGGATGATACAATTACTACTCCCTTGTTGTCATCCACATTTTCTGGTATAACCCTACACTTCTGTATTTGTCGTAATTCACATGCTGCTCAGTTAATGAATTTATATTATGTATACTCAGTTGTAGCACCACTCAGATTACCGGATAAAGGTTCAAATTTGGTCTTTCTTGTACCTGGGGTAATTATTTAATCTAAATCCAGGTTTGAAGTGAGGTGGAATGTGAATTATGCACGTGGCAGCCCAGCAAGAGATGTATGATCAGTTGATTTACTTTTTTTGTAAATCAACTGATCATTCCCAGACATCAAAGGATCAACAGGAAATACGTTGATTGATTAATTACTGTTATCTTGCAGAGTGGGTATGTCAAAAGTAAGTGTTTACATGTGAAGGTAGGTTTACTAAACCTAGGCAATACACTCATATCATGGCGTGAAGTACAGATGTAAAAACAACATACTTTGTTCAAAGGGTAACCGATAATCCACTGACTGGTTGTTCATTGTTATCTAACTCAATGTATGTTTTAAAGAACCGTGGACATTATAAAAATAGTTGTCTTGTGGGCTTTCTCAGCTAACTTGGCACCTATGTGAAACAATTGAAACAAACTAGGTGATCAGTTAAGAAACAAACACGGGTTATAATATTCGATACA
The DNA here is from genome assembly GCF_022045235.1 of Haliotis cracherodii. Classification (NCBI taxonomy): domain Eukaryota; kingdom Metazoa; phylum Mollusca; class Gastropoda; order Lepetellida; family Haliotidae; genus Haliotis; species Haliotis cracherodii. The sequence continues at coordinate 49,700,578 of NW_027266297.1, read as the reverse complement.
TTTAAATAACGTTTAAAAACGATATACTTAAATATTTTAATATATTTCATATATATTCCAAATATTGTTTCCAAATAATTATTATTAAAGTATTTGATTCTCACATAGACATTTGACATCGAATAAGTATTTTTGTACAGCTGCAGACGCAATGGATATTGTTCCTTTATGTTGATATTCCCGGATACATTATAACTTTGTTAGGTTGTAATAATGATATTTGCATTTTGTTTTCATTCATTCGCTGCAGCTTTGAACAGAATCATTCTTGTTCCTTTCCGTTTGGTTGGGAAGTTTTTCGATGCGCGATAGACATTGTTTTTGCAAGTATTTTCTTTTGTAAGTGTGTATATGTTACAGTCAATGTGTAAAATATGTTTCACTCAGGCAATTTATTAAATATGTAAATATTTCAGTCATTTTACAAATTGACTGAATTGTCCATTCATTTATTTAACCGACTGACTAAAAATGATAAAGATGAGCAAAAAGAGCTTATACACATCACAATATATTAATTATGCTAAGAAATGAAGCCAAACAATACAGAACTGTACTTGGTGATGATATTAAACATAAACAAATATTTGGAATTCGTTATCATATTAATAAAGATGGACATATTTTTCAGTTAATTTGTAAAATAAACTGAATATTTAGGCGTTTAATAAATTTCCTTAGTGAAATCTGTTTACATTTTGAATGTAAACATATACACACGGTAAAATAAGCAATGTTCAGATGAAATATTTACTTTGTGTTGCAAGTCAAAATAGTGTACATGAAGATCGCACAATTACCAAGCAAGTGACTTATCAAAACTGCATCACCATTACCGATGCTCCCCACAAATATACCTACATTTCAAAAACTGTATTTCATTTTTGTTGATCAGTGTGACCATATGTCCTTCTACTTTCAATAAAAATGCGCTTACGAATGGCGAGCACAGGTCGCGAACAAGTCTAGATTTCTGCTATATCATCCGGGTACTCACTGAGAAAATACAGTAATGCACAGGTAACAACTACTCCCGCGGAATTGCTTTAGATCAGTGCTCTTTTGTACGTTGAAATACTATATATTGTGAATGCCAAAATGATGTATCAAGGATCAAGTAGAAGATACATTGACCGTTGCACTGGGAGTTTATTCAACAGACCGTGAAAATAACACTGCTGTATCTTATTATTTATTTTAGATGACGCAGTCAAAGCTCACTTCTCCTGGCGGCCATTATCGAACAGCCAGCTAAAACACAACCCCGCGCTTACGTCTACAGGTCTCTTCCTGTAGTACGGTAATTAGTATTCTCTCCCTCAAGTGTATCCTCAATGATATAACCCACCCTCATTAATTACATGCTGCTCTTTTCCAGCTTCACGGCTATGGAGCTGTGATAAAGAGTCCAAGTCATCATAAAGTAATTAGGGTCCAATAAAAACAATGCGCCGCCAAACCTCATACATATTATCACTGAAAGTCGTACTACAGACGGTTAATGTCAAATCACAATAAAAGCATTTCAATTGCAATAACATGTTCCAGGACCATGTATTCTCTTAACACCATCGGATTTAGAAGCAATGGTCGTATAAAACAAAACACATCTATTTGATCACAACAGTATTCATGTTATTCCCACAAAATCACATAAAGAAAGGAGACATTAGGAAATACATGTGCATTATCATTTTTCGTCAGGATAACAAAATTTTCTCTCCTTGTTACCACCTCCAGGTTCAGCTTAAGACGGGTCCTCCTTTGGTCAAAAGTTTGTTCCCTCTCTAATGAGTGTGTCACGCTTTGCACACGGGTATCACACGCGTGACCAACCCGATGCACACTGGTTGCGTAACGCGTTGCCCATGCGTGTAAGGGGAATGAACTTCTAGGCAGTAGTGTATATGGAAGATTCCGGGGTAGAATAGGTCTTCAGCAACCCATGCTTGTGTAAAAGGTGACTATGCTTGTCGTAATGGGATCGGGTGGTCTGGCTCGCTGACTTGGTTGATGCACAGTTGCTTTCATTTAACTTATCTTTGTGGTTCGATGCATGTCGAGTCTGGACCAGACAATCCAGTGATTGACATAATGAGCATAGATCGACGTATTTGGGATATGATGACATGCATCAACCAAGTCAGTCAACCTGACCACTCGATCCCTGTTAAGGCCTTCATACTGAATACAGATAATACATATTTCCTTTAATTGGAATTAATTGAGGGAAGTTTGAAAATGTAAAAGTTGGTTGGTTGGTTGGTTTGTTGTTTAACGCCGCACTCCGCAATATTCCAGCTATATGACGGTGGTCTGTAAATAATCGAGTCTGGACCAGACAATCCAGTGATTGATATCATGAGCATCAAACCTTGCAATGTGGGATCGATGACATGCATCTACCAAGTCAGCGAGCCTGACCACCCGATCCCGTTAGTCGCCTTTTACGACAAGCATAGTCGCGTTTTACGGCAAGCATGGGTTAAGGGATAGAGCTTAACATTTTTAGGTGTCAGCAGTGGAGAATTTCATTACTCTTGTTTTGTTTCAGATATGCCACGGAGGAAGGATTGGAGGAAGATGCAGGCGATGCAGCAGCGGATGGAGGAGTATCACCTCCCTAAAAAAGATACCGGGGAACGAAACCCCGTTAACAAAACACACAAAAATTTGCCTACAAGCAATCAAATGAATGAGCAATTGAGCAATCAAACAAATGAAACCAGTCTCGATACAAATTATCATCAGGGGGAAGCTTACCCTGAACGTATCCTTGAACATGATATTGAGGAAGTCTGCCTCGTTAAAACTTGTCATCAAACCGCAAACACTGAACATGTTCTTGAACAAATGCCTGTAAGGGATATTGCAAACCTCAAAGATGAGATAAATGAAAGCAACTGTGCATCTACAAGCACTGCAAAAAGTCATGAACAATCCACTGGTAATGCCCAAACATCAAAGGACTTGCGTGTAAATAGAAAACCACTCTGTGTACAAGGAACTTTTCATCAAGGTCACCCTAGATTTGGACAAAACAGTGGTAGACAATGTGTTGCTAACAGCGCATCTGCAATGTTGTTTAACCAGATTTTGGACATTTCCTCATGGGATCACTATGATCTTGATAACGTTCTATGCATAGGAAATAAACTCTATGGCGATTCATTAGATGAGAGATCATTAACAACTCATAATCCATACCTTCTGGTTTCTGAGATTCGTTCAAATGTGAAGTTCTTTGATAAAGCATACACATTCAGCCGTGGTGAATCTTTCAGTGGCTTTGTGCTTCAGGATGTTATTGAAAGTGTAGATACTCCACAAGTCAAGTGTCTCGATACTGCACTTCGCACAGTGTTTTCAGAACATAACTCTACATTTGTGACATTTGGGGGAGCAACATTTGCCGTTACAAAAAGAAACGAGAAATATTATGTGTTTGATTCCCATTCTCGGAACACTGCAGGGTTACAAGTGCCTAATGGGACAAGTATTCTTATGCAGTACACAGGTCCAGCAACACTGTATGAATCTTGCACGTTCAATGAACCTAAATGCAGACACGCAATTTGAAGTGACAGGCATGACAATCACCTCTGATGTTGAGGCACATGTGAATGATCATGATTTGAGCAACTCTGGAAATCAGCCTGATGATACAGCCAGTGAAACAAATGAAGCTGAACATGATGTGGTACACATTGATGAACACGAGAATTCACAAGATGGTAGTGTGGAAATAATTAACATTGACCAAAATGCGATGCTTTTCTGCCCAATATCATCAGATATATGTGAACAGTTGTGCGAACAACTCAATATTCAACATCACTGTTTACCAAAATGTCAAGACCATGAGTTTGGTGTGGAAATTGGTGAACCATGTAGAACAGTACATATTGAAGGTGATGGCAATTGTTTCTTTAGAAGTTTGTCCTTTGCAATCTCTGGCAAAGAAAACAATCACAGAAAAGTCTGACCGGCTGTTGTGGCACACATAAGGGAACATGCTGAAAGCTTCCATCCACTCTTAAGAGCAGGTTATGACTCTGTTGAACAATACATCTCTCAATCAAGAATGTGGTATGTTGGAACATGGGCAACAGAACTAGAAATGTTTGCAGCTGCAAATCTGCTCGATATTGACATATGCACATTCACTGATAACAGATGGTTGAGATATCCAAGCAGTCAGATAAACACAGACGTACCAAACACTGGCAGATGCATATATCTAAATCATGTTTGTGGTTCACATTACGAAGTAGTGGTTTGTGTGAACGCTCTTGGTGCCTTGAGAAACTCCTGTACGGACAAATATTGTGAGAAACATTTGAACAACAGTGTTCGAACAATGAGGAAGAGAAAAGCTAACCATTTACATGTAGATGACAGACAATCAGTTTTGAAAAAACATAAACTTGATAGCGAAGTATCTATTCATTCTCATGAAGCGACACCTGCCGAGGGACAAAAAACAAAAAAAAGTATGCAAAAGCCAAAAGAGAGTATATCCAGGCCAAAAGAAAATCTGAGAAAGATATGTCTGAGACATCGAATTTGAATGTGAAACAGAGTAAACTGACTAAAGAGAAACAAAAGTACAACACTGTACCTGAATTCAGAAACAGAAAGAAAGAGGCCAGTTCAAGTAGATACAGAGATGATGAAGCACACAGGGAATCGGTCAAAAACTACAGCAGAAAGCAATACGCTGAAGATGCAAAACATAAGGCAACACTCAAAATGTACAGCAGTGAGAAATATGCCACAGATTCTGAGCACAGGGCAGCAGTCAAAACATATAGCAGTGAGAAATATGCCACAGATTCTGAGCACAGGGCAGCATTTAAAACATATAGCAGTCTGCAATATGCCAAAGATCCTAAGCACAAGGAAAAATTGAAATCTCTCAGTACTGAGAAATATGCTAAAGATCCAACACACAGGGAAACTGTAAAAACCTATAGCACTGAGAAATATACAAAAGATCCAAAACACAGGGAAACTGTAAAAACCTACAGCACTGAGAAATATTCAAAAGATGCAGAACACAGGGAAACTGTAAAAACCTATAGCATTGACAAATATGCAAAAGATGCCAAACACAGGGAAACTGTAAAAACCTATAGCGCTGACAAATATGCAAAAGATGCCAAACACAGTGAAACTGTAAAAACCTATAGCACTGACAAATATGACAAAGATACAGTCCACAGGAAATCCGTTAAATCAGCAAGCATTGCAAAGTACAAAACTAGTAGCGAACATAGACAGAATTTGAAAGAGAGACAGTCAGCCAGGGTTATGCAAACAGCAAAAGAAAGGAAAATAATGGCGAATGTTACACGATCATTTGTGAAGAACATTTCTGAAGGACAAGAATTTGTGTGCTCAGTGTGTCATCGAAGACTTTTCATAAAACAGGTTGTTCAATGCAAAAAAACTGTGTATGAAAGCAAAGTAGCAGCTGTATCTGAGAAATGCATCACTGACACTTACCTACACAAATGCACAGGCAGTTGTGATGACCAATGTCCCTTTGTCAATACCAAAGTAGTACTGAAGGCACATTATGGATTTGCTATACTTGTCATAGGAAACTTTTGTCTGGCAAAATGCCTGGAGAAGTTGTTGATAACAACCTTGAACTGACCCCTGTTCCTATGCAACTACAATGTCTAGAGCAGCACTTGATTGCCTTGAATATCCCTATTATGAAAATGATGGCATTACCAAAAGGTGAACAAAATGGCGTACACGGACCTGTAGTATGTGTTCCTTCAAACATTGAGAAAAGCACCAGTATGTTACCGAGATGTGATGTAGACGATGAGAAGATCAGAGTTTTAGGAGTGGTTTAATTTATATTGATACAAAGTTTGTCCAACTAAACGATACCGCAAATGCTTGGAATGAATTTTTAATGATAAAACAGAAAATAATATTACTAACCCAGGAGTTGTAAGAGTTAATGAATCAATGAGAACTTATGTATGGGCAATTCTTGGTGCACAATCGCAAACATGAACGGGAATAATCGGTTCTGGGATGGTGCTCGTTGGGCAAAAACAGTTTGTCGCAAATGTAGAGGATGCTATTCTTCACCGGTTGACATACCATCTTTTATAAAGCGTTATCAAGATGTATTACAGTATGCTCAATCCAAAAATGACTACGTTTATGGGGCAGGACTATACATGTCATATGGAACTTAAGATCGGTCAAGTGATATGCTATAATAAAAAAATTGTTATTGCTTCAGATCAACTAAAAACAGGTATTAATTCAGATATTAACGCCCAATTAATAACGCAAACAAACGCTGGCGAAACGGGAATAGTAAAACCACAGTCACCGAAACAGCCATCTATTGACGCACCACAACAGCCACAAGTTATTGCAGCTGAAAATCATCAACATATTGATGAAAAAACAGCGCTTATATTAGGTGTAGTCGGGGCTGGTTCACTCATGATTTGGATAAATAGTCTTTAACAGATAAATACAACAGCCCGGCAATTGCTACGATCAGTGCCCACAAGTTTTGACTAAGCCAAGTAGTGGTCTTGGCTAATAAGTTCAAGAGCCAGGAAACAATACTCCCTATTATACCGGGAAGTGCAGATGCGGCTTTCCCAGCAAGCTTTCCCAGTGCTTCTCCTTATACTTTTAAATGTTTTTTTATCCACTCTTTTACACCATTTTTATCACTAGGTCGACCTCCACTGGTTAACGCGAGAGTCAAAGTCGATATGATAAATTCCAATGCAGTTAAAATACTGGCAATGGTTATCCTGTGATCTCTGAACAATGTTTTAATTTTATTGGCCAGTGTAGTATCATCGTTGAGGACTTGATCGATAGTTTCTCGAATTCGACTGATTTGTGAACGAAGTGCCTTTCTATTAGTGGAAGCAGCTTCGAGGCGAGCCGATCTTTCATCTTCTAAGTTACGCAATCTTTCCGCAATGCGGCATCTACTGAATTCATCGTCCGCATGTTCAAGTTTTGTTTTCTCATGAGCTATATGCTTGTCGATTTCAGATAGCTTGGCTGTATTATTGATGACTTCTCCCCGCATTTTTAGCATTGCCTTGTCAAGGCTGCGTAATTCCCTTATGTACTTAAAGGATGGTACCTGTAACATGGAATTATCGTAGTAGGTATCCAAGATTTCTCCAAGTCCGTCCAAGGCCAGCTTGAATTTTTCTTCCAAATTATCTTTATCTATGGCACCGAGTTCATCACACATAGTCTTCAGAGCCTTAGTAGTCTTCGCAGGAAGTTTTTCTCGTGAGTAGTCTACAAGACCTCATTCATTACGAACAATGTTAATGCCATGTTTACTGGCTATCATAGACAAGGCTTAGGGCTTCACAAGCACGAAAATTCATAAGATCAATATCCGGAGAGCCACGCAGTCGCAAAATTCCTTTACTATCTATCAGAAACTTGGAATAGTCATGACCAATAGGAGTAACATATTTTTTGTCTTAAAAGTTCATTGCTGGTTTCATCAGTACCCTCTTCGATTGTATTAGTATCAGTTATGTTATCTAGATTAAAATCATCCATTTATATATTAAACAAAGATTACATAATTTCAATATAAGCAATGTATTCGCAATACGGACAAAAGTTTGAAGAATTGACTATTGAGGGCGTGCCTAATCAACTATATAGTCAAGGCATGTGAACATATCAACAGTGGGATGAGATTAAAAAACTCCCTTCTATAAAACGAAGCCCAGTTAAACCCACAACGTAGACTTCGGGATCCATTAGGGGTCAAAGCAATTCGCCAGTCTGTAACTATAACTAATAACCCGAGTACAATTGATCAGAATGAAACACTTCAGGTTCGCTTTCCTAATCTAGGCACTAAAGATGTGATAGTTCCAGGAACTGCACTACTATCATTTACAATTAATTTGACTTCTGCCGACGCTAACAGAGAGCTTGTTCAGAACATAGGTCGTGCGATTGTTAAGAAAATCGCGATTAAAATTAGCGGTAATGACGTTTTGAGTATTGACGATAGCGATGCATATTTCTGTTACATGGATCTCTGGAGAACCGCTAAAGAACAGGAAAACTTACAGTACGAAGGTATTTGTAATCGGAACACAATGAGACTGCGTGTGGGTGCTGATAGTGGCGATAATACCATCTTAGAAAATAAGGCTGTTTAGGTATTAGTTAACCGATTCTATATTCCGCTCGACTTTGAATTACTAGATAGTCACATCCCCTTTTTATCAAGCATCCCTTGGCGATAGGTTAGAATATGAACTCACTTTTAATGACTACAGCAGAGTAATCAAAGCTACTGAAGATGCTGGCTATTCTATTGATAATATCTCACTGGAGTATGTTATGATAACAGATCCTGAATTAGCCAGACAAATTCGTAACCAGTAAACCGGAAGTTTAGCCATTTTGTACGATCGCGTGCTTCGACACCAAAAGATCACAAGGAACAAAAGAGATACGACGTGGAATATCAATCTAACGTCCCCGCGAGATGGTTGAAGGGTATTTTAATGTTGTCCGAGGACCCCTCTGAACAATTTGCAAGAGATACCGAGAAGTTCTACAATCCCAAGATTACAAAAGTAGAATTGACTATCGAGGGCATTCCTAATCAACTATATAGTCAAGGCATGCGAACATATCAACAGTGGGATGAGATTACAAAACTCCCTTCTATAAAACGAAGCCCAGAAGTTAACACGTTCGGGAAAGATTTGTCTCTCCGGGATGTATCGCTTGTGATTTCCTTACCACGAAATATGCGCTATGGCTGGACATGCTAACTACAGATGATGACCATCTACACAGTAGTGGGCGGAGAATAGAAAATGCCAGTGATATACAGAATGGAAGATTCGAGCAAGCAATCTATTAATAATCTTTTACCTAAAGAACCGTACAGTGCTATCATCTGCAGACAAACGGATTGCGAAAAAACAGCTTTTATTCTAGATATTTTACAAAGTCATTATCAGAATGTTATCGACCATATTATTATTCTGTGTCCAGCTATAAGCGTTCATAAAACATACCTATCGAGATATTGGGTAATGAATAATCTCGGGGTGTACAAAGTTGGTCCGGGCGATTGTTTACAAGTATGTCACGAAAAATACAAAGGAGAATCAACCCTTTTCATAATAGACGACTTCAATGCGAGTAAAGAACTTACCAAAAAGAAAGATATGCTTTCATATTTAGTATTATTCGGACGGCATATGGAGCCTAGCGTTTTGGTACTTACTCAAAAATACGACTCTGTTCTATGATCTCAGAGAGCAGACCAAATGGGTAGCCCTGTTTCATTGCAAAAACCAAGATTCATTTGAAGAATGTCTACGCGAAAATGATGTTATTTCTACCAAGCTCGAACAAGATAAAGTCAGAAAACTGTTAGCAGAAACGAAGCACTGTAAATTCGTATTAAAAACCGATCAACCAGCTGCTTATGCAATTGCTCAGCAAAAATAGCAAAATTTAGCAAAAAAAATGCAAATATAGCAAAATGGGATAAATTGAACATTGGCGGTTATCATGTAATAATGTGGTTTGAAAAACTCATTCTTTCGCAACAGTTTATTATTTCAGGCTGTATTGCATATGCAATATTTCATTATATTAGACTTAAATATCTCATTGGATATTACATTATGGAATGCGACGAACTTATCGAACAACAGCTCCAAGATGAGCCTGTAGTTAGAGATCAATATAGAGAAAGACTTGTGGCGTTGGTAGCCAGTGGAAAATGTTTCCAATATTTAAGGGGAAATTATACTACTGAAAAAATTGATAACATGACCGACGAGGAAATTAAAAAACAGTACGCGCGTTACGAGTCTAGACTGGGAGCTACCATGACTAAAACAATAGGTTTGGCTATATTTCTTCCTATCCCGGCAGAACATCGCCCGTATTTTTGCGAATCTCTTGAGAAAGACCCATTCATCGAACAGGCTATAAGCTCAGTAAGCTGTGAGTTTTATCATAGATACGGAATGTTCTTAGCTCCGGTAACCACCGCTTTAATAACGGATAGGTATTGTCGATTTAAACATAATTGCCCACTTACTAATAATGGAGACGGAAATACCACAAGTGAACGAGGAAACACAATCCCCGATTGCACCACAAACACAAGCGATTGCACCACAAGTCAGAGTGACTAAGAATCCTCGAAAAGTCGCAGCTGGTAGGAAGGTTGCGTCAGCGAGGAAGGCAAAACTAATACACAATACTGAACATAGCCCTATTAAAACTTGGGCTCACTATGCTAAGGGCATTATAGAGGTGGTATGGTTGTTTTATAAGACCGGAGAAGAGAAAACACCGATTGCAATTGCACAAGATGAGGTTCAATTAGAGTTAAGCCCTCATGTAATGTTATAAAAGCAATGACTACTCCAGTTACAGATGATAAAATGTTGGTAAATGCAACGTATCATTCAGCGTCTTGGCCATTGGCTATGCCCGTATAGCTAAAATGATTACTAAAGCCACACCACCCAAGCTAGATTTTAATGGTTATGACATCAGTATGATGGTCTTAGATGTAGGCCTAGCAATGGCTACAAAAGATTTGCTAATCAAACAAGGACTTGTCCCAGAAGTAATTAAACATTTGAATATTTTAACATATAGTATGGCATCATTTGGGATGATGGTTGGTGGAGCTAATGTTAATGCTCTAGCTTTTTCGGGGAGTAAGTTTGAATTGAATGTCCTTGTTTACGAAGTTTATCATTAGATAAAATCTAATCTCTCCATTTTGCACCTGGCCCATTGTGACTGGGCTGTTTCGAGTTGTTCTAATGCTTTATTATTCTTTTAGGCTAAAGAATTTGAAGAGGAGCGTAAAAGACAAAATAAAGCATTAGAACAACTTGAAACAGCCCAGTCACAATGCTCCAGGCGCAGAATGGAGAGATTGATTTTATTAATGATAAACTTCGTAAACAAGGACATTCAATTCAAATGTTTAAGGATATTGAATCTGCCATGCACGAATACTTCCTTGATTACGGAAAGACACTTGACCCAATGCCAGGGCCAACAATAAGTCAGTTTTATACACCATCAGAGGCTCAGAAAGACCGCGAGATAGCGTTAATAGTTCTTGGGTTGACTGGTGTGTCCACATTTAGCTACATTATTATGCATAAGCTATGATCTATTATGCATCAGCTATGACACCTTGACGACTATGACCTGACAACATAAATAGGTGCGTTTATTTTTAGCTACACAATTACACATAAGCTATGATCTATTACGTATCAGCTGGCAACATAAATAGCGATGACTCACCAGTTATGAGTGCTCACCGAGTTGATATGTGATTTGCATTTAGACAAATGATAAAATCCACTAAAATCCTGTGCAACAAGACCCCAGCAACCTGATCACCTGACATATCCAGCACCCTCATTCTCAATCTAGAACGTACAGGTTGGTGTAACTGTGATGCGGGGATGGTTGGGTGGGCATTTAGCGTGTGAGATAGGATAAGTATATAAATATACAATTTGTTAGAAAATTTACAAATTTTTAAACTTATCCTTTCTCACACTATGCATTTATCCCACGGTTGGATGGTGGGGCACAGATACCCTAGTCTGTAAGGACTTCAACAGTGAGATGTACACGAGGAAGCTGGAACTATTCAAAGGATTTTACAAGGATTAGTGATAAACTCATGTAAGGTTTGCTTCAAAAAAACCTCTTTGTGCTACCAAGATATTTACATCATGACATCGGGGAATCATGTGTTCCTTGGTTTCACACAGGACGCCGTTCCAAGAATGGCCGCGTAACCATGAGCCAGGCGACACCTACCCGGTCATGTCTTGGTAGCACAAAGAGGGTTTTTTTGAAGCAACCCTTACATGAGTTTATCAATAATCCTTGTAAAATCCTTTGAATAGTTCCAGCTTCCTCGTGTACATCTCACTGTTGAAGTCCTTACAGACTAGGGTATCTGCACCCCACCATCCAACCGTGGGATAAATGCAAAGTGTGAGAAAGGATAAGTTTAAAAATTTGTAAATTTTCTAACAAATTGTATATTTACAAAATCGCTCTTTCTACTTCCTTTCTTGTGTGTAATCTCGTTCTAAATATGGAAACAAGATCTACACGTAATGACACGTCATCCAATGGAATTTCCCAGTCTTTTTGGCGCGAAAATCGCGGATATGTCACCTGTTTTCGCGACAGGTATTTTTCTCGCTTGAATCGTAAATCAAGCGTAATGGCGGCCAACTACGATTCGGATTGCGATCAGATGATTAACAACGACTCTATCGGGAATAATAATGTGTTTGAATTGAATAATCTACGTGAAGGGGAGTGGGAATTTCGCAAATATTTTGGTGAAGATTTTGACGGTTTCGACGAGGTGTCCCCCCCCCCCGCCAACTTTCAAGAATGGGAGTTGCAGAGGGACCACAACGGTGGAGACATGAGGGATTTTGAAGAGGCGACCGGACTCAAGAATATATATTGACACGGTGAGTGAAGAGTCGTGCTATTGATTTTTTCCAACTGTTTTACAATGATTCTGTGTTTGAACAGATTATCAGTGCGACGAATGAGAATGCAGCCAACACGTGAACTAGTGATCACAACAACAACAAAGGTGAGTGGCATGACGTATCTCTTTCTTTTTTTTTAAATATATTTTTCTGATCGCAATCCGAATTGTAGTTTGCCGGTTTGTCATATGTCCTTATATTTCGCTCAATTTGAATAAAATTTATTTCCATATTCACGTTTGTTTTTTTGTTTTTTACATCTTAATTTAAATTTTAGTAACTGTAATAATTTTTTGTTTATTAATTGATTTAATAAAGTACTGATTTAATTTATTATGCAATTGTAAATAGCAGTGTATTGTAAATATGTTATCACAACTTGTATATTTGCAGAACTTGAATTTACGATCTTTCTGTCCTTTTACAATCTTCAGATCAATCTGTGATATCTTCCCTGTGATGTTATTCTTATAGTAGCTGTGGTTCAATGTTCAGATAATGTGATAAATGTTTTTACCTGCTTTAACAAGTTTACCTGTGTTAACAAGTTTACCTAAGAGGCTGTAAGTGTATCATAAGTAATATGTGACATCAGTATAGAAAACAAAGTCAGTACCAAGAGTTGTAAACTTGTTTATTTGTTTACAGATGTGCATGAAGAGAATTTACCCGTAACACCTGGGATTACCTGGGCTGTCCAAGATGACAAGACCACTGTGTTATGTTTACCTTGTATCTGTGATATATTTTTGTGATTTTTAATACAATTTGAGCCAAAATTCATTGTCTGTTTTCATTTTTCAGTGTTTTCAAGTTTTATTTCACTTGTAAACACCTGTAATTAGAAAATAACAAAGGTTAGAGACAATAACAACAAAGAATATTAAAGTATACTTAATCCTCTTTACAATGGTATATGATAAATTTATATTAAAAGCAAGTTCCTGGTAGAAAAAGTGCATCAAAAATGATAGTGTGATTTTCCAATAATACTGCCAGGGAGGCCAGTGTGCAGGCCTTGTAAGTGTCAGGGACTGCAGGGTTTCAAGGGACATAACTCTGGGGCAGCCCGTGATGAAAGAGTTAACCTCACCCTGGATAGGAAGAGGTGTTTTGTTTCAAACGCCCCGTCCCTGGCGCAGGTTCTATAAGACAGACCTCACAATACGCTCCAAAAGACGTAAGGTGGACCAGCTTGGCATCTCTTTTATCACTTCGTCAACCTATCCAACTCACATAGAGATTGAATAAGGTAAGAACAAGAAGAGGAACGATTGACGATACCCGTTTATCACACAGGTCTTCAATCAACTACTGAGACATCAAATGCACAAAGACAGAGGTGAGCAGGTAGAAGATTGGGACACCATTTAAACAAATGGCCGCACCGATGGTGATTTCTGTTGGTGTAGACTGAAGTCCCAACAGACAAGCATATATACCCTCCCTCTGGGAGCTTGTCTGGGAAACCCGATTAACAAGCAATAAATGAAAATATTGCAGTATATACAGGAAACCAGACTTGGGACTTGTAGTCTGCTGGGTTTCCTTATCTGCACTGTGTGGCTGCTGTGACCTTGGACGTCGGCGACTGAGATTCTGAAAGGAGCAGGAGGCAAAGACCATATCAGAATGCCAGAACATGCCTCCATGATGGCTGAAGTGTGCAATACTATGCAACTCCAAGGTGGAAGTCACTGCCCTCGTCTCATGAGGATTGGAAGCAGCTGGGGTGGTAGTCCCTCAAAGGTGTAGACCCAGAGGCTAGTAGAACGCAGCCAGTGGATGAAAACATACTTGCAACAGCGACAGATGGTCTGTGATGCCTTCAAGTAGAACTAGTAGGCTCAGGCTGGATACACTGGATACAGTGAGAAGTCTTCCATGACATCAGCTCTCAATCAATGAGAGTGGTGTAGGCTGAAAAGACGATCCGGTGGTTCTTGAATACTATCTTATTGAAGACGCTGGAACCGGACTCAACAGACGTCTAAGGACCAGTCCCTCTAACACGAGCTGCAGGAGCCTACGCATGCAGGAAGATCGCCATGAACGTAAAGTTCGAGGTTTTATCCACAAGTGGTTTATAGTCCGCCAGGAGAAGTGACGGAGGAATACAGGGAGATCCCATGCTGGAGGGCCAAGTCTGGAAGATTGGTCCATAAGGTGGTATGAGCAAATCAATGTCCGAAGGTCAGCAACATCGGAAACCTTGGAACCTGAATTCATGGTAACGTCTGAATTACTCGCAGTGTGAAAGATCTATGTAGGTCTATCGGTTCGGGAACTATAGCAAGTTTTATCCCATTAATGAGCAGTTGGTACAGAATTGATCGCTGCCAAGTAAGTGCCCAGTGTCGAACCATAAAATGCCTTTTACTTCTTAAGTGACATAGGTAATCTGCTACTTGTGGTATAGTAGCTTGGCTGCAGAAAACCCTGGATCTTGCAAACTGGTGAAAACTTTTCCATTTATCGTCACCTAGATTCTCATTGATTGACGAAGGGCTAAGGAAATCCTCTTATGAGACTGCTCTTGATATACTCCATACCTGAAGTTCATATAATTCTGGTCTTGGATGGACCTGATTGGAGGGAGGATGTAGCAGTAGATGTGACCAGTTTGGAAGTCTTAGCAGTGGAGTGAGTGAGTTTGGTTTTTACGCCGCTTTTAACAATATTCCAGTTATATCGCGGCGTGTCAGCTTAATGTGGGAGGAAAGCCCAAAGTGATGTAGGTCTTAGACGTTTACCATTTCGGTGAAACCCACGAGCACGGGTATGGTGCTGACAAACCTAGAAACATAACCGGGATTCGAACCCACAATCATAGGTTTCTGGCGTGTCCAAAGGACGCAACTCTGCACAGTGAATCGCGGCGCCTTAGACGACTGGGCCACCCGTGCCCCCCCACTTAGCAGTGGAATCCCTGCCAGTTCGACGATCTCTGGAACCCAATTACTTGTCAGTCAGAAGGCACGATTAACAGCAGATAATAGCTCATGTGTAGGATCTTTGTAGAATCCTTGGTATCAAGGCTGGTGGGGGAAAACGCAAGGCGTTTAGGTCTTCCCATGATATTGTCAGATCATTGATTGACCAGATTTGTGGGTCCGGTGTTGGCGACACAATGTTATCTGATGCAAATAGGGTTTTCTGTTGGAATGCTTCGGCTGTAGCTTCCATTCTGATGGCGATAGTCTGGCTGGTCTGGATAAGGTGTCTGCTAATCCACTTGCCGTTCCTGGTATATGTCTTGTCTTTATCTGTAAGTTGAGCTTGTCTACCAAAGGTGAAAGGTCAACTGCAGGAGGGTCTCTGATTTCATCGTGCCTTGAAGGTGTATGCCACAGTTGAAATGAGTGTCCCGATCATCAGACATTGGTTTCTTGACTGTTTTGTCTTATATAATAAGTGCATTTATAATGCGTCAGATTCCATTCACCAAGTGGATGCTCATAGCGCTACACTATTATTACCCCGGTCAATGGATCAGTGAGCACTTGATTTTCATTCTCATCTCCCTGGGGAGTATACAACCCAAGCTGCCTGTGAGGCGCTAGAATGTTAACAGCCACATTACCATCTCATCCTACCGGGTACCCACTCACTGCTGGGTGAAAAGAGGCACATTACGAACAAAGTCACTTGCCTAAGGAGACACCATATGTGGTACATATGCTTCAGTGTGGGGCAGGACCGAAGTCCTAGAATCTTTCAGGAGTCAAGCTGCTTAAAGCTCTGCACGCTAACGTCGAACCCATTCGACAGAGGTGTCCATACCCGTGCATCTGATGTCGAACTCATTCGACAGGCGAATAGCATAACCACACCCCAAAATAAAACTTGCCATATCTATTTACCAAGAAGGTTTGCGTAACATTTAAATTACGTATGACATGCATAAATGCTCAGCTTGCTCAATATCAAAACGTTCAGTCATTTATTTACCTCAAAAAGTTTTGGACAAACTTCTCGGCACACAACTACCAGAAACGCCCATTGTTGACTTTTGGCACTTCACATTGAGCTGCATGCAGTCCGATATTTTCTTTATAATTTCATCATTTTTCCTGGATGGAACTTGTACGATCATGGCAACGGCGGTAAACAAACAACCCCACATGCATAGTTATCCCGTTAGACTATTACAATCATTTTGTTACATCTAACTTAATTTTCTAGAATAATTGACACGTATGTATAAATCTTTGTAAAAAATAAATCATTTTTAAAGAGTTTGCAAATGATTTCATTTGATAAACTTTCCGGCACATTGACAAGACGACAAACGTCAGTGATACGTTTGGGCGTGGCCTAACTCGCGATTTGTTGAGTTGAACAAAGTCAACAAACACTGCGAAAAATTACAAATATTGGATGATACGCAAAATCTGAACTGATATACATTCTAGGTAAACCATTCAATAGCAAAATAATGCATTTTACGAGAAATAACCAATATACTTGCAATTTTAGCGATCATTTCTGAAACCGGAAGCACGTACCACACGTGACACATAAGCTGGTAAGCTAGCCATATGTTTCTTAGAAAATGCTATCTCAGTCTTCTGGTAGGAATGAAAAGAAACATGCCTGTGTACATGTTTACCCTTGCCAGATGTATTTTTTCCAGTCAGCCAATCCATTACTTTTGTTCACCTTATGTGGTCTATTTTATACATACACAAAAATCTAAAGTGATGGTAAAATCTTGACGGTCGTGCGTGTGATCTAGTATCTAGTAGAAAAAAAGGGGGTGAAGACGTAGTTTACCAGTTGATTGATTGTACGAAGCAGGGTAACCGGGACCACGTGGAAAAGCGGAAGTAGCAGAAACAGTGCCTTGAATGGACATGGAGAACATTAGGATCATATACCGAAATAAATGTCGATATTCACCAGCTCTCGTCTTGAATAAGTGAGGGATGACTTGTCCTGCCAGGTTGATCGGCGACTCATAGAACTGGTGAAGAGACGATGGATTCCATCGCCTAAGCACCGGAAAAAGCGCTGTGCATTCCGGTATCGATGCGACGACAAAGGGAATTGTGGAGATGTGACAGACCGTACATATAGTCATTGACAACTACTGTCAATGCTTTGCACAGCGCGCATGAGATCAGCCTGTACCAGAGTCAGCATGATTGTCTTGTTTACAAATAGCAATCTCAGCATGATGTGTAATTCACCCTTGCGCAGAAAAGGAAATACAACAGTCTTTCCGATCACATTGTCAAAAGCTCCCAACACACAAGCGGTATCCTGAGTAATGAAAAACACTGGTGTATAGGCAGTCCGTTCCTTGAAGAATATGGGATGAAACCGGTGTAGTACGTAGTTGAGCCCCGTATGACGCTTGAAAACATCTTCAGACATCGAACAACTGTCATTTGTATCAATGAAAGAACAACGGACTCCCCCGTCAAATCGTCTGTTAGAATGGTGTAGGTTGACCATGGATAAGGCGTGCCAACTAATATGGAATATCAGGCTGAATTCAAGGGTGTCAATGATAAAGGTCGGCTGCGATGATATCGAGCCTCAGGATGATGTCATCTGTGTGACAATTCAAATCTGTATAGGGGAGCGCATTGTCATCACCTGTTATGGAATATCAGGTTGAAATCGAGAGCGTCGATGGTAAGATCGGCGTCGATGAAAGAGGTCGTCTGCAATGATATCGAGCCTCAGGATGATGTCTGTCTGATGATTCAAATCTGAATAGGGGGGCGCGTTGTCTCGAGCTTCATAACCTTGTAATGGTGATTTCTCATAGGAGGGTATCGTAAGGCACGTGGACCTGATCCATGAAGATCCCGGTACAGAGAAAAACATCAGTATCTCAAGCTCGCCATACGAGGTGACTATGCCTGTAAGAGGCCAACGAGACCAGTTGGCCAAGTTCGCTGATATGGTTAGTGCAGGCCATCGTATCCCAAGACGTAGACGGATGCTCGTGTTGACAATCACTTGAATGCAGCGAACGCCTTGTCCAAGTTAGCGTATAGAAGTCCGATGCACGATAAGAGAGAGGTCTGTTGATTCTGTGGAAGAATGAAGATCTTATGACTGAGGACGATCCATTGTTCGTCTGTTTTATATAACAAAGGTTATATCTTGGATAACATCTCAGTAAAGTACATGCTCGTACTTTATGCGTTTGAGTCCCTTCCGGGATTCGAGCCCACACTGC
Source organism: Haliotis cracherodii (assembly GCF_022045235.1). NCBI lineage: Eukaryota > Metazoa > Mollusca > Gastropoda > Lepetellida > Haliotidae > Haliotis > Haliotis cracherodii. Next base: position 49,681,807 of record NW_027266297.1, on the reverse strand, counting down.
CAGAGTAAGGGACCTAATCGCCAGCACACAAAGTCAGCGATCTAACCCTTGCAGCCACCGAAGTCGTGCTAGCGGAGGGGTTTTTGATCGGACGATGTGTCTATGTATCAATTTATCAATGTGTCGACGTATCGATGTTTTGATGCATCGATGTGTATCGTAGAGTGGAGATGCCTCGGTATCGATCTGTAGGAGAGGCGAGACTGTCCATCCTCCGAGGTACGATCTGACGGACTGTCCATCCAATATCAGCGTCTTGTCGATAATGGTGAAGAAAGGTGATCTGTAGGTCTGTCGATCCCTAGGTCGTCTATGATCCAACGAAGGATGGCGGTCTCCGAGGTACGATCTGGTGAACTGTCGACATGGATGCATCGATGTGTAACCTCGAGTAGAGATCCCTCAGGTATCAATCTGTAGAGAAGGCGAAAATGTCCATCCAAGAACAGCGTCTTGTCGATAAAGGTGAAGTATGGCGATCTGTCGATCCCTTGATAACTTGGTCGTTACGATCCAGCGAAGGATGACGATTCTGTGAGTGAAGATCCGTCGTCAGTTGGCTATCACTTCCTCGCCGACAATTGAAGTGTTTTCGGTAAGAGGGGATGTAGTCCTGAGAAAGACGGAGAGGTGTAGCTGTATCCTCAGAGAGGTGCAGAAACTATGACCTGAGTTACAAGCGTGTTGGGGGAAGAGGCAACCCTCAGTTGACGGCTTGACTTCCCAAGTTGAGTAAAGGGCTGTAGTTCAACACACTGAACAGGCCATTTAAAAGCAGGACGACTGTAGAAGCCAGGGAGCGGGCACGTGTACAGGGGCGTGGTCTGCACACAGGCGGGAGTTGCAGTAGTCAAACGAGATGGAAAGTGATCCTCCTCTACGTATAGTGATGTAACCATCGTCAAAAATGAATATAATATACTGAACCAAATTAAAAACTTCACAATCCTAAAATTTTAACATTTTGACCAGTTATCATTGTGGGCCCTTATTGTGTATTTAAACAGTAATGGCCCGTATTGTCTTCAGATAACACCCGTTTTTGTGGAGGTGAATCGATCAAAATCATGTGCACAGCACTGTAGTGGCAAAAGTGTTTTTTCACGTGCAACTGGTCACATGGCCATAATACCGAACGTGTTTTCAGCCATACTTATTAAAAAAAAAAAGAAAAAAAAGAAGTCTTTACATGCCATTTGTCATGCCACGCCTTTCAAATGTGCAACGTGAACGTGCCATCAGCATGTTGCAGACGGGAATGTCCGTAGCTGAAGTTGCAAGGACAATGGGTTGTAGTCGACGGACTGTTTATGATTTACAGTCGCGTCTACAGCAAACAGGTACCACCGCTGATCGCCCTCGGCCAGGTCGACCACGTGTGACGTCACATGCAGAGGATCATCAGATTGTCTTATGTCACCTCCGTAACCGATTTTTGACGGCTACATCAACCAGAAATGAACTGTTTGGGGGTAGACTGAGTGTGCAAACTGTTCAAAACCGTCTGAGAACTGCTCACCTTCAATCACGACGGCCATACTTCGGGCCAATTCTGACTCAATTACACAGACGTCAACGTCAATTGTGGGCACAGCAACACTTACGATGGACTCAGAGGAATTGGAATCAAGTCATCTTCAGTGATGAATCCCGATTTAATCTTCGATTTGCTGATGGTAGGGCGAGGTTGTGGAGGCGCCGTCATGAACGCTGCTGATAACTGCGACCAGGTACTGGCACCAGAACTTCTACCTTTTATGGCAGCACATGGACCCGGTTTGATCTTCCAACACAACAATGCCAGTCCCCACACAGCAATTTTGACAAGGAATTTCCTTCAGAATGCGGGAGTCAACGTCATGGACTGGCCGTCAAGGTCTCCCGACCTCAATCCCATCGAACACGTCTGGGATAGTCTTGGCAGAAGTGTGCACACTCTCCAGAACCAACAACAGAATTTGCAAGATCTTGTCACCATTTTGCAGCAACAATGGCATCGTCTTCCCAATCATGTGTTCATAAGCATCACAAGGTCCATGCGGAGGCGTTGTGTGGCAGTTGTCAACGCACATGGTGGCCATACACACTACTGAACTTGTGTGCCATCAGATTCTCGTGCTTGGGACTAATGATTTTAACTGTTGATGTTATTACTGAATACCGTAGGTGCTTGGAACAAATTATGGTTACCACCGTTAATTAAAATCCTTCTTTGGACATTAATGATTAAAAATTACGTTCTCTGATACATTTGTCCATTGTATATCATATATGGGATTACTTTTAAAAATGTGAAGTTTTTAATTTGACTCAGTATATTTTGTTAAGCAAGAAAATGAAGGATAGCCACATGGGATAATACAATCGTTTGGGTTTCAAAGCGGAGGAAAAACAACATGCACGAAAACCGTAAACACCACCTTGAACCAATGAACAGTCGCCTTTATCGAACACTAAGCTAAGTAAATTGTGATCCAATTCTGGCAAGGTGGTACACAGTAGACATCGTTAATAAAACCACTCTCTCTTCGTGGTAATGGTAAACTTTAGTAGTGATGTCGTGTATTTAAATTTTATACATAAAAATAAACCAACAACAACAAAAAATTAAAAACATTCTCTGTTCAAGAATAACGTCCAAACACGTTGAGAATGAGGGTGCTGGATATGTCAGATGATCAGGTCGCTGGGGTCGTGTCGCACGGGATTTTAGTGGTGTGTGAACCATGATCACAGTGATGTGTGGGATGTGTTTGGGTGAGTGGCGTTTTTGAAGCTGGAAACTTTGTTCTAGGATGTTTCCACACCAAGATCGAAGAATTAGAGGAAATGCATAGTGTGAGATAGGATAAGTATAAAAATTATGTAAGTAAAGTTTAGGAGCCATGTGTTACTGCCACAATAACCGAGTTAGCCATATACTGAGGGGCCCAATAGCAAGGGAACCCTGTATCTCTGATGCTCAGTTCTGTGGATGTAACATTTTACTGAATTTATATGCTTGATTTTGGGCAAGTGCATTTCAAAATAGGGCATACATTTTCAACCCCTGCATACAGGCAGATTTTGAGACATCAAACTACATGATTGTCAATATAGAAGTTAAATTATCTTTAGTTCTGTGATAATTTGAATATAAAAACAGAAGGAATTTTTCATGTTTTTAACACATTTTGGCTGATAACTTTATTTAAACAATTTTTCTAATTGTTAATAATTCTATTGTAAGTTTCCAAGGTCAGCACTCTGATATTTTTGATAGAATGAGCATACCAATATGCAAACTGATTTGTTTAGAGCAATTTATTTGATTTACTTAATTCTGACATATAAATGTGCATTTTACGACTAAAACACATTTCTGCCACCAATAGAAATCACAACAACCAGCATTTCCTAATGCATAAATGACATCTTGTGCAGAAAAATGTTGTGGTACTTTGTTCTACTTTGGGGAAGGGTTGCTCCTTAAATATGCCTCCTTTTAAGGATTGGTCACTACTCTATAGCCATATATTAATAAGAGAATGTTTTCTTTTGAAAAAGGAACAGGGGACATATACACATGGATGTACATTGACAATTCTTGCAGTTATGTTGGAGAAAGGTATGTGGAAAAAATCCTACCTTATGTATTTTTTTCTGGGATCTCATGAATGAAATAATGTGTGATTAATCTGGCATGATTTTCAAGGTTTGTTGCAGTATGCTCAGGTGTGTGACAGTGACGCTCATGCATATTGCTGGAGGGAACATGAACCATTGTGAACTGCGGTCAACAGGTATTCGTCTGTCTGTCAATATGATGTACAAAAAATTCTAAATTAATGCTGATTATCACCAGCTTTGGATCTGACATCCTTGATCCTTTGATGGGTTTCTAAATATCCAGTCAGTACAGGTCCTTATCATGTTCTTCTTGGTGGAGTGAAAAGAAATTTCCCTGTATACATGATTACCCTTGCCAGATGTATTTGATCCTGTTAGCCACACCCCATGACTTTAAGTAGTATAGATGATGGGGGTTCTGGCTCACTTCCACTGGAGCCAGATTTATATTCCTATACCACTACTACAGAGGGAATTTTTTATGTCAAAATACAGATGTGATTCAACGATCGTCATAAGTCATATTAAAAGAAACATCAATATTAATTAATAATGAATAAAATTTACTATAGCCCATGAGGATATTGGAAAGGTATAGGAGCAATACAAAAATTAGCCACTGCGGCTAAGGTATCTAAAGATGTGGCCAAGGATTGGTTAAAGAAACAAGCGATGTGGCAAATATACTTACCGGCACAGTGTTATATACCGAGGAAGAAGTTTGATATTTTTACAACAAATGAAGTTCATCAGGCTGACCTCTTGTTTCTTCCCCATGATAAGGTAAGACGCAAAACGTATAAATACGCTTTAACCGTAGTGGATGTGGCTAGTTGATACAAAGAGCCTGAGCCATTAACCTCGAAAGATTCAATAGAAGTAGCTATTCCACTGAGCCGCATATATAAAATGTGGACCACTAAAATGGCCTAAGCTATTTCAAGTAGATCCCGGTCGCGAGTTTATGGGATCAGTAACTAAACTGTTAACAAAGCATGATGTCGAAATCAGGCGTGGCGAAAAAGAGGCCCACCGTAGTCAAGCTATCGTTGAAAGATTTAACCGGACATTAGCGGAACGTTTGTTTGGCTATCAGTATGGGATCGAAATGAAATCGGAACGATTGAGATCAACCGAATGGGTGACACGATTACCAGCTGTTGTATCAGCGCTGAATAATGAAGTAACGAGATTAATCTGGAAGAAACCATCCGATGTGACTAAATTGGCGGAACAACACCATTGGGACATTACAAGCTGGAGCAACTCAGCAAGAAGTGGCACTTTGGCGTATCCAGAAAGACAATCTCCGCACTGTGGACCCGATACAACAACACCAACAGAGTTGACGACAGACCAAGGTCAGGAAGACCAAGGGTGACAACCCAAGCACAAGATCGATACATCCGGCTGCGACACCTCCGTGACCGTACTACCACAGCCACGTCTACAACCACACAGATCCCTGGGGTACGCAGAATATCAGATCAAACGGTACGCAACAGACTGGAGGCTGGACTTTTGCAAGAAGACCTGTTCAACGTCATGTATTGACCCCACGTCATCTGGCAGACTGTCTGCTTTGGTGCCAACAGAGGGTTAGATGGGCATGTGCAAGGTGGAGAAATGTACTGTTTACTGACGAGTCCTGTTTCCTACTCACACATGCTGATGGGCGCGCACATGTCTACAGACGTCGGGGTGAATGTTATGCCCCCAACTGTGTGCAGCAGGTTGTCCCATTTGGCGGCGGGAGTGTCATGGTATGGGCCGGAATTCATCACGGTGGTAGGACGCCTCTCGTGCATGTGGCAGGTGCATTGACAGGTGTGCGTTACAGAGACTTGATCCTACAGCCTTACATTCTTCCTCACGTCAACATTCATGGCGGACAGTTCCAGCAGGAGAACGCTCGACCGCATATTGCATGTGTTTGTCAGGACTTCTTGGCCAGCACAGTCACCAGATTTGTCCCCGATTGAGAATCCGGCGCTTCTTGATGCACTTCAGCATGAATGGCAGCACATCCAACAGCATGTTATTGACAACTTGATTGCATCTATGGGTCGTCGGTGTCAAGCGGTGATTAATGCACGTGGTGGGTACAACCCCCGTGACATTAACCCTTTCGCCCCGCCCAAGCCCCACACATGGCTGCCCGATAAATCGGGCGGCGCAACCGTGTTAACAAAATCGCTCTTTCTACTTCCTTTCTCATGTGTAATCTCGTTCTAAATATGGAAACGAGATCTACACGTGATTGACACGTCATTCGATGGAATTTCCCAGTCTTTTTGGCGCGAAAATCGCGGATGTCACCTGTTTTCGCGACAGGTATTTTTCTCGCTTGAATCGTATATCTAGCTTTAATGGCGGCCAACTACGATTCGGATAGCGATCAGATGACTAACAACGACTCCATCGGGAATAATAATGTGTTTGATTTGAATAATTTACGTAAAGGGGAGAGGGAATTTCGTGAAGATTTTGGTTTCGACAAGGTGTCCCCCCCCCCGCCAACTTTCAAGAATGGGAGTGGCAGAGGGACCACAACGGTGGAGACATGAGGGATTTTGAAGAGGCGACCGGACTCAAGCATATATATTGACACGGTGAGTGAAGTATCGTGCTATTGATTTTTTCCAACTGTTTTACAATGATTCTGTGTTTGAACAGATTATCAGTGCGACGAATGAGAATGCAGCCTACAGGTGAACGAGCGATCACAACAACAACAAAGGTGAGTGGCATGACGTATCTCTTTCTTTTTTTGAAAATTTAAGTTTCTGATCGCAATCCGAATTGTAGTTTGCCGGTTTGTCGTATGTCCTTATATTTCGCTCAATTTGAATAAAATTTATTTCCATATTCATGTTTGTTTTCTTGTTTTTTACATCTTAATTTAAATTTTAGTAACTGTAATGATTATTTATTTATTAATTGATTTAATAAAGTTCTGATTTAATTTATTATGCAATTGTAAATAACAGTGTATTGTAAATATGTTATCACAACTTGTATATTTGCAGAACTTGAATTTACGATCTTTCTGTCCTTTTACAATCTTTCCCTCCTTTCAGATCAATCTGAGATATCTTCTCTGTGATGTCATTCTTATAGTAGCTGTGGTTCAATGTTCAGGTAATGTGATAAATTACTATTTAAAAACTTAAAAAACTTAATTTTTGTTTCAAATCCTGAAAAAGAACAAAATAAATCAAATATGTGTGTTTTTACCTGTGTTAACGAGATTACCTGCGTTAACAAGTTTACCTGTGTTAACGAGTTTACCTAAGAGGCTGTAAGTGTATCATAAGTAATATGTGACATCAGTATAGAAAACAAAGTCAGTACCAAGAGTTGTAAACTTGTTTATTTGTTTACAGATGTGCATGAAGAGAATTTACCTGTAACACCTGGGATTACCTGTGTCGTCCAAGATGACAAGACCACTGTGTTATGTTTACCTTGTATCTGTGATTTATTTTTGTGACTTTTAATACAATTTGAGCCAAAATTCATTGTGTTTTCATTTTTTCAGTGTTTTCAAGTTTTATTTCACTTGTAAACACCTGTAATTAAAAAATAACAAAGGTTAGAGACAATAACAACAAAGAATATTAAAGTATACTTAATCCTCTTTACAATGGTATATGATAAATTTATATTAAAAGCAAGTTTCTGGTAGAAAAAGTGCATCAAAAATGATAGTGTGATTTTCCAATAATACTGCCAGGGAGGCCAGTGTACAGGCCTTGTCAGTGTCAGGGACTGCAGGGTTTCAAGGGACATAACTCTGGGGCAGCCAGTGATGAAAGAGTTAACTGTAACGTGTACGTGTGTCTGTCTAGGTGACACGATTAATGTTTTGCACATTGTGTACATTGATCTTCAAACAGTGTTGCAATTATGGTTTCTGTGTCCTATTTTGAAACAATCGCATTATATTACATTATGAAAGTCAGTGTCAAGTTTCTTTTTTTAAAGAGTATAGATTCTTTTCAATATCGCTGGTAGCCATCTTTCTTAAATCTGTGTTCAGTCTTATATAGGGCTCCATCCAAGGGCTCTGATCAAACTTTAGAACTCTATGTATTTTCTTTAGTTTCATACCTAATGATTGATATATATGGAGATTTCTATAGTGAACTATATATTTTGTCTTATCTATCAAATTTGGTTCAAGTTTTTCTACGTTAGCTAACCTAGTATTACCCATCAAGGAGTGTTGATATTCCGACAACCAATCTTTATTAACCATTAATCTTTCGGGGGGCTTGTGGATAACTGTTATGATCTTTATGTCAGGAATTTGGATATTCCAAGTCAACTTCTAGTATCTACCCTTTATCGGAATCTAAGGGGATATTATTCACTTCATTATCATCGACCCACTCAAAACCACTCGTGGGTAAAGGTTGACTCATAGCCCATCCATACAAATTGTTGGCGTCGAGATATACCGTATCTTCTTGAGTATAATGCGCAACCCCCTCTAGCGGGTTCAGTATTTTGGAGAATTTTTTTTTTTTGAATACCAAGCACAGAAAAAAATTACACCGTACCCCTTCAAGCGAAGTCTGGCACACGAACAGTCGAATTTGAGATAAAAAAAATCACCAGACTTGTTGATTTATCGTTTAAATAGTATTAATTGTTCTGCTAGGCATTGTTTTATATCCAGGGATTAAAATTACCTTGTGTATTTTCTTGTAAGCTAAGCCAGAAACAGCAATCAGCTGTACACACGTTTTCTTGGAATCGACCGGTGATTTGGTCAAGACACACCCAATGATATAACTTTACAGGATTTTTATGCAAGGATCGGCAAAAATTGTATCTGAAACTTTTTTTTTTAATCAGGAATAATATATTCCAATATCTTGTTCATTTAGATGCAGCTTTTACTAAACATTCTTAATATAATAATAACCCTAAGTGAAGCAGCTGATCGCTATTCCCGGGTATTATGTTTTACATGGAACCAGTCTGACCAATCACTGTCAAGGCTCACGCGCACGTAATCGCGTGATCGTGAGAATTACATGTTGACATAGAATCGTCAAACAAAAACAAATATGACTTTTAACGAGTCAAAGTATGGCATTTATGATACGAGGGGTGTTCATTAAAGATTTCCCCTAAACCACCCAGGTTTAGCATATTTGGTTGAAATTTCACATGTGTAATGATACATGTATCTATGGGTTATGTCTGAATTTGCAGCACCAAACTATTAATCTTACCACTTTTACAGGTGTTATGGTCGAGTAGGGTGTGACAATGGAGCCAGTAGAATACTGAGCAGTGATTAGGTTTTTATATTTGAAAGACTAAAGTTCAGTCGATGCAATGGAAGCATGTGGAGTCACCACCCCAAAAGAAGGCATGAATCCAACCCTCTGCAGGCAAGGTCATACTCACAGTGTTTTGGGACCAGCACTGAGTTGTGATGATGGATTTCTTGGCAAAGGGTACCACAATTACAGGAGCTTATTATGCTTCACTGCTGCGGAAATTGCGGGACGCTATCAAGCTTAAGAGACGTGGCATGCTGACCAAGGGTGTCCGTCTCCTGCAAGACAATGCTCCAGTACACAACTCTCATGTTGCCCAGACAGAAGCCCGGTCCTGCGGCTCTGAAACCCTCCCACATCCTCCTTTCTCTCCTGACCTTGCACCATCTGACTTCCACCTCTTTCCAACCATGAAGTCATTTTTGAAGGGAAAATGTTTCACAGATGATGAAACACTGATTTCTGAAGTCAAGTCCTGATTTGAGACGCAAAATGAGGGCTTTTACAAGCGAGGTCTCCATAGTTGCATAAAGCGATGGGAGAAGTGTGTAACTCGTGGTGGTTCCTATGTGGAGAAAGACTAATACCTATGCCAAGTTTCATTCCACTAGGTCCATCGAAAGTGGGTCAGGGGAAATCTTTAATGAACACCCCTCGTATATGTATCCATTCTCTGTCAACTAAGTTCGTTTCATGGCGTCAATTGCGGTAATCTGACCATGGTTGCTGTTAATAACGGTGAGTTGTGCGATCTTCCGATCGCTTCACACACGATTTCGCCGAAATCAATAAAAATAATATTAAAAGGAATTTTGAATAAAATTAATGAAAAAAGTTACAAACGTAAGACCAGATATACAAAGAACACTTTTTATGGCCAGACAGTGTAATTACATGATTAATTTGCATACTTCAGTATGGATTTATTGACATGGTATTTCCAGTGTTTCGTGCTCACGGCAATGTCTTTCCATGGGGGAAAAAACATCCAAACTCATAATTCGTGTATAATGCGCACCCCCTTCTACACAGCTGTGTTTTTGGGGAAAAAAGTGTGCACTATACTCAAGAAAATACGGTAATATGTGTGTGTTGGGTTTACTCGGATCATATCCTTCCACTAATTTATTATTAGCCTTAGAATACCTTTTCTCTACCATCATTATATACCACCTCTTAATCCTTTCTCAATAAACAAGTGCATATCGTAATCGGTGAGTAATTTTAGTTCTACACCGGTCTTCTTCAACAATGCATCCCACGACAGTCCAGGACTGGAAAAGTACCATGCTGGGTCCAAGCCGTATTGTTTTAAACATGTCTTTCAAAATATCTCGAAAATATTAGTGAGTAACAGTGCATCAGTTTTTAAGTACAGATCGTGATAATCGCCTTAATTCTTACAACCTAATTTATTCCACACCGTCAGAGCTTGTTCATAATCGGCATCGGTTATTTTAGATTCTGTTATGTTACTAAAAAATATTCAAGGGGTGGTAATTTAGTTTCCTCGAATCTAGACCAATCATCCATATATTCGTAAGGATATACACCTTTTCTCAACAACAAATGACGTGTTAACCGATTGGTATATTGATTTGTTATCGCAAAGTCATCGGGATTGTTTGCATTAGCTAAACTGTCTTGGGAAGATAACAGAAACTGTATGGAGTCTTTGAAGTCCATTACTTTGCTATATTCTGGCTTTCCCATCCTTGTCCGTATAATGTATAGTTTTAGTCAACGAGAATGATATGTATTTTTCCATATTGTTAGGAATGTACGTTAAGCCACTGTCGGTCTTTGAGATAGCTTGCATGAAGAGATGAGAATCATATCCTCTAAGATTAGGGCCTCTATAAATCACGGGTGGGTTTGTCTTCCCATCATACCTTACAACTATATATCCAAACCCACAAGGAAAATGTTCTTGAGTTTTGTACGTATAACTGCATTCAGTATTGTGTTCGGTATTTTTCTATAGGTTTGATATGTCTGAAACAGTCATCGCCTCTATTTTTTACATTAATAATGGCTTTTTTCTTTTTATAATACGGGGGTATATCTATATGAGATTCACCTTTGAAAGGCATTTAATTTGCTATACCTAAATATAAACTATCAATTTTATCCACACCCCAACCCGAACCTCTATTAGTCCAGCGTTCTAAAGTTTCTTGTATCCTAATGATGCGTTTATAGTATCAGATTCCGTTACAACTTCTTGCTTGCCTTGGAAATAAGGTTTGGTATATTGGTGTCATTTTTACTGTCAGCTGGTATTTTATACTATTTAAATCATCTAACTCCTCGTTAATTTTGCTCGATACGATGGGCTTAACATCATTAACATCCCTGTTGGAATTACTATCCATCTTCCAACCTCTTAGATATTTACCCACAATGTCTGTGGGTACAAATTTTAACTCATCAACTGGTTGATTTTTATCAACATCATCTGGTTGTTTTTTTATCGGCATCATCTTGTTGATTGTTATCTAGTAAAGCGATCAAATCAGCTTATCTCATTCAAGAATAACCCTCAGCCCACTTTGTTTGCTCGACCTTTGAGTTCTCTAACAGTCTGGGGTTTGTTGTATTCCAAACCGAGTAGATCGATCAATTCAGCTTTTCTCATTCGAGAATAACCATGTAGACCATGTTGTTTTGCCAAAGCTTTCAACTCTCTGACGAAAACCATTGTGGTATATATACAAAATAAGACATTTGTCTCAATGGTTATATTTCCATATATGTTATTCTCCCCAACCTATTCCTCTCGTTGATGTAATCTCTCTTCCTAGCGTAAATAATCTGCTTCCTAACCCTATCAGTGCCGTGTTTCTTACATAAACAATAACGACATCTGACACCTATCCCACATAGAGAACACGTATAATTTACATTTCCTTGTCTGATGTAAAAAGCGTGAGTACCGCAATATACACCAACACATGGTTTCTGGCATTGAATTGGCTTCCCCATAAGTGTTTATCTGCACGGATTCATAATTATACACCTATCATATCATCTGTCTAAATGAAAAGCACATATCGAGTCTCTCAACCAGTCAGATCTATTTATAGCTTGGCCCGTCAGCATGACATAGCTAGCTGATATAACTCTGCCTGACATGGTGTGTTGAAAGATCATGGCTTATGCATAATTGTGTAGCTATAAATAGCAACTGCAGACAACCCAAACATTATAAATGCTATCACACGGTCCTTCTGAGCCTCTGATGGTGTTTAAAACTGAGAGAGTGTTGGCCTAGGCATTGGGTCAAGTGTCTTTCCGTAATCAAGGAAGTATTCGTGCATGGCAGATTCAACATCCTTAAACGTTTGAATTGAATGTCCTTGTTTACACATTTCATCATTAATAAAATCTAATCTCCCCATTCTGCGCCTGGCCCATTGTGACTGGGCTGCTTCGAGTTGTTCTAATGCTTTATTATGTCGTTTACGCTCCTCTTCAACTTCTTTAGCGTTTGATTCCCTCAGAATAGAAAATAAATGATTACCTCCTCGAAAAAGCTAGAGCATTAACAATAGCTCCACTGACCATCATCGCAATTGATGCCATGATGTTTTGAACTGTTATCAATAATACTTTGTTTATAAAATATTCAAATGTTTAATTCCTTCTTTATGTCTTCCGGGATAAGCCCTTGTTTGATGAGTATATCCTTTGTTGCCATTGCTAATCCTATATCAAGAATCATCATACCGATATCATAACAATTAAAATCTACCTTTGGTGGTGTGGCTTTAGTAATCATTTTAGCTATACGGGCATAGCCAATGGCCAAGCCGCTGACCACCGCTGAATGATACGTTGCGTTTACCAACATTGACGTTTTCTCTTCCCCGTCTTATAAAACAACCATACCACCGCTATAGCAACAACCCCTAGTGCATAGGGAGCCCGAGTTTTAATCGGTCTATGTTCAGTATTCTAGGCCTTTGCCTTCCTCGCTAGCGCACCCTTCCTACCAGCTGCAACTTTTCGAGGGTTCTTAGTCACTCGTGACTTGTGGCGTTTCCACAATCATTTGTGTTTCCTCGTTCGCTTGTTGTATTTCCATCTCCATTATTAATAAGTGGGCATGTATGTCTAAATTGACAATACCTACAGTCCATTTGAGATTCCATTTGAGACCAATGAATTGCTCACTTACTCAAAATCTAATAATTGCAACAAAACCAAAATGTGCACAGTGACATGAATTGGACAGGCCAATTCTGATGGTTTGTCTCATAATTTTGGACACCGGAATAAAAGAATTGTTTAACAAACGATGATCATATTGTTGACATTTTTAGCAATCCCATACCAGGGAGGACCAGCCAGGTGGGTGAGTTTCATGTGCGAAAGTGACGTAAGGCTTGCTGAGCAAACCATAGATGCGTGATTGCTATACCTGAAACAATGAGAACATCACTCAGCGCTTGGCAAGGTGAGCGGCTTATTGTGCTCCATGCTGGCTGCCAGGCTGTTCGCTAGTCTTCAAGGCAAAATCCAAGGACAACCGAGACTATCATACCGAAATGAACGGAGCGGTATTCCTAGATTGGGTTAAAACTCAACTGGTACCGGTATTGCCCCACAAGAGTCTGGTTGTCATGGACAATGCTCCATATCATGGCGTTCAGGTACCTAACACAAAAGCCCCAATGTCTAACAGTAGGAAGGGCGATATGATAGAACGGTTGACACACAAAGCAATACCATATCCACAAAAAGCAACAAAACCTTTTCTGTATGATATTATAAAGCCTAATAAAACCACACCTGTCTTTAAAGTTGACGAGTATCTTAAAGAACATGGCCATTCAGTTTTGCCCATTGCCGCCCTATCATTGCGATTTAAACCCAATAGAACTAATTTTGGGTATCATTAAATCGGATGTTGCCAGGCAAAATACAACATTCAAAATGCGGGATGTACAGAAACTGGTTCAACAATCAATAGACACCATCACGCAGGAAACGTGGCAAAAGTGTGTTGAGAAAGTTGAGAATGAAATAGAGAGACATTATTGGGATCATAGTGGATTGGATGGACCATGCCACAATCAAGCCAGTGATCATCAGGGTAGACTCGGACAGCGGCGATAGCGATTTGGACGATTCCGAATGCACTGTCACGGCTTCAGAAACCTGCAACAGTGACTCCGATTGAACACCCAAAATGGCTTTTGAGATGACCCCCATATACGGTGCACATGCTTGTTCATTACCTGGCTGTTCCATGAGCGACTGGTCCTCCCTGGTATGGGATGGCAAAAAATGTCAACAATATGATGATCGTTTGTTAAAAAAAAATGTTATTCGGGTGTCCAAAATTATGAGACAAACCATCAGAGTTGGTCTGTCCAATTCTTGTCGCTGTGCACATTTTGGTTTTGTTGCAGTTATTAGATTTTGAGTAAGTGAGCAATTCATCGGTCTCAGATGGAATCAAACGGACTGTAGCCGTTATTAAAGCTGTGATAAGTTGCGTTAAGAACATTCAGTATCCATAATAAAACTCACAGCTTACTGCGTTCGATGAATGGGTCTTTCTCGAGAGATTCACATAAATACGGGCGATTTTCTGCTGGGATAGGAAGAAACTTACTAGCTACGACTGTGTATAGTTGTAACATAGCCGACACTATTGTTTTAGTCATGGTAGCTCCCAGTCTAAACTCGTAACGTGCGTACAGTTTTTTAATTTCTTCATCAGTCATGTTATCAATTTTTTCGGTGGTAGTAATTTCCCCTCAAATATTGGGAACATTTTCCACCGGCTACCAAAGACGCGAGTCTTTCTCTTTGTTTATCTAAAGATTTATCTGAAACTACTTCTACAGGTTCTTCGAGCATTTGTTCGATGAGTTCGTCGCATTCCAGAATGTAATACCTAAGGAGATATTTAAGTCTAACATAATAAAATATGACATATCCAATACAGCCTGAAATAATAAACTGATTTCAAACCACATTATTACATAACAACCGCCAATGTTCAATTTACTATATTTTTGCTATATTTGCTATATTTTTGCTAAATTTGCTAAGCAGTCGCTATATTTGCTAAGTAGTTGCTATATTTTGCTAAGCAATTGCATAAGCAGCTGGTTGATCGTTTTTTAATACGAATTTACAATAACGGTTTTCTGAATTTATCTCGTTCTAGCTTGGTATAAATGACATCATTTTCGCATAAACATTCCTCGAATGAATCTTGGTCTTTGCAATGAAACAGGGCTACCCATTTGGTCTGCTCTCTGAGATCTTTCAGAACAGAGTTGTATTTTTGAATTAGTACCCAAACGCTATGCTCCATATGCCGACCGAAGAATACTAAATTTGAAAGCATATCTTTCTTTTTGGTAAGTTCTTTACTCGCGCTGCAGTTGTCTATTATGAAAAGGGTTGATTCTCCTTTGTATTTTTCGTGACATACTTGTAAACAGTTTTGTAAACGATCGCCCGGATCAACTCTGTGCACCCCATCATCATTCATTACTCAATCTCTCTATAGGTATGTTTTATTAACGCTTATAGTCGGGCACAGAATAATAATATGGGCGAAAACATCCCGATAATGACTTTTTAAAATATCTAGAATAAAAGCTGTTTTTCCACAACCCGTTTGCCAACAAATGATAGCGCAGTGCGCTTCTTTAGGTAAAAGATTATTAATAGATCGATTGCACAAATCTTCCATTCTGTATATTAAGTTGCGCGTCCATAATAACATACAAATATATATTTAATTTACCATCGGATTCCTGGAGCTTCGTTATCTGCATAGTAACACCTTCGCTGGCATTTTCTATTCTCCGCCCACTACCGAGTAGTTGGTCATCGTCTGTGGTTCGCATGTCGAGCTATAGCGCGTATTTCATTGCGAGGTATTCACCCATCGATACATCCCCAAGAGACAGATCTTTCACGACCACGTTAACTTCTGGGCTTCGTTTTAAAGAAGGGAGTTTTTTAATCTCATCCCATTGTTGATACGCTAGCATTCCTTGACTATACAGTTTATTAGGAACGCCCTCGATAGTCAATTCTACTTTTGTAATCTTGGGATTGTAGAACTTCTCAGTATTTCTTTTAAATGCTTCAGAAGGGTCCTCTAACAACATTAAAATACCCTTCAATGATCTCGTGCGGATGTTGAGATTGATATTCCACATCATATCTTTTTTTTTCCTTGTGATCTTTCGGTGTCGCAGCACACAATCGTACAAAATAGCTAAACTTCCTGTATACTGGCTATGAATTTGTCTAGCTAATTCAGGATCTGTTACCATATCATACTCCAGTGAGATATTGTCAATGGAATAGCTAACATCTTCAGCAGCTCTGATTACTCTACCATAGTCATTAAAAGTGAGTTCGTATTCTAACCTATCACCTAGGGATGCTTGATAGAAGGGCATGTGACTATCTAGTAATTCAAAGTCGAGGGAATATAGAATCGGTACCAGTTACCTAATGCAACAGCAACAGAGAGATCTTTTACGATGGTATTATCACCATTATCAGCACCCACACGCAGTCTCAGTGTGTTCCGATTACTAATACCTTGGTACTGTAGGTTTTCCCGCTCTTTATCCGTACTCCAGAGATCCATGTGACAGAAATATACATCGCTATCATCGATACTCAAAACCTCATTACCACTAATGTTAATCGCGATTTTCTTAACAATCACACGGCCTATGTTCTGAACGAGCTCTCTGTTAGCATCTGTAGAATTCAAACTAATCGTAAAGGCTAGTCGGACAGTTCCCGGAACTAACACTTCATGAGGACCTAGATTGGGAAAGCGAACCAGAAGCATTTGAGTCTGATCAACGGTACTCAGGTTATTAGTTGGGAACCTGATATTGACCTTCTGCATTATCGTACTAGTAAGCCCAAAGCCTCATCTACGATAGCCGCTAAACATGGCATCAACTTTGTTCTTATTGAATTAGGTTTTGTAGACTACGCATGAGAAAAACTTTCCGCGAAGACTACTAAGGTTCTTCAGACTGCGCGTACTGAACTCGGTAACATAGATAAAGATAATCTGGAAGAAAGCTCGAAGCTGGCCTCAGACGGGCTCGGAGAAATCTTTGATACCTACTACGATAATTCCACGGTCAGTGTATCACCATATTCAGAGTTCAGTATTAGGGAATTACACGGCCTTGACAAGGCAATGCGAACAATGCGGGGAGAACTCTTGAATAATATAACCAAGCTATCCGAACTCGACAAGCATATAGCTTATGAGAAAACAAAACTTGAACAGGTTGGTGATGAATTAAGTAGACGCCGCGTTGCAGAAAGATTGCGTAACTTAGAAGACGAAAGATCGGCCCGCCTCAAAGTGGCTTCCAGTAATAGAAAGGCACTTCGTTCACAAATCAGTCGAATTCGAGAAACTATCGATCAAGTCCTCAACGATGATACTATAAAATTAAAACATTGTTCAGAAAACAGGGGATAACCATTGCCAGTATTTTAACCGCATTGGGATTTATTATATCAACTTTGACTCTCACGTTAACCGGCGGCAGCGGTTTACAGCGGATATCAGGGAATTTTACAAAAAAAATAGCAGGAGAGGCACTTACTAAAATCAACTGATTAGTAATGTAAGTTGATTTGATATTTAAGTTATGATATAGTATCATTGTATATTTATTATGTATGTCACACTCCCAGGAATAACAAATGGTTAGTCTATTCAACTGCTTCATACTATCGATAACTCGGCTGGTAAACTTGAAGTCGCTCTATGCGATGTAACGTATTACCCACGGTGGACGAATATAAGTGCTGCGAGATATAATAATCAGTTTTTAATAGGTGAAATAGGTGATCACATTTACATTATACCTGATGGGTTTTACAGCGTATGCTCACTCAATGATGAAATTTTTAAACCTTTGGGAGTTAGTCTCACACAAAATGAGTCGAATGGGATGCTGATTTTAAAAGCTGGAGAAAAGGTTGTAATTCTTCCCCCAGACTTAGAAGTTATACTTGGACTTGATGTTAAAACAGGAATAATACAACCCAACAAAACATGGCATGGAGATAAATTACCCGATTTAGTTCCCTATAAGGAGTTGTGCATCCATCTTGATCAGATCAGTACAACGGATAATCCACCCGAAAGTCCTTCAACTCTACTGAGAGCTATTCCAGTCAAAGATGAAAAATACAATAACGATAGAACAGAATCTTTCTCATCATTACAATATAAAAAGTTAAAGCGGAGTATTATTTCAGATCTCAAAATTTCTGTATTAGATGTAAAACATCGACCTGTACATATAGGATACTTGAGTGTAACACTCCATATTATAAATAATGGTTGCTTCATTGGGCCCTGGAGCACATAACCTTAGACAATGTAATACAATTGCGCTTTCCGATGTCGGAGACACAGAAGGATTCAGTAAACCCGGTATGTTATTGAGTCATCCGGCATAAAAAAATGTTAGTTAAAATTTGGTTACTGAATTCAATGATATTAAAGATAACTTGAGTGCAATACCTGATCTTTCTACGCTTATTATTGAAGTCTTGTTTGGAAATGCACCAGAAGATACCTTCAAAATATTACCAGGTCTATCGATTAAATGGCTTAAGAAACACCAACGTCAACTTTGCAGTATTATTTATATTGGAGCATCCCCTGTTGCAACCCTTGAGGGGGTCCAAATTATTAAAGGAGACAGCATTTCTCTTACTAAGATATTTATGCTGTATAATATACATTTAATAAGGTTGATGTATACTCTCAAAACATTTAAGCAAGACCAATTAAAGACTATTATATGATATAATAATATACACTATAGGTTTACATCCAGCGCTCGATGAGGCGTCTGAAAAGATGGATACTGTTAATGGATTTCGATTACATCAAATAAGCGACATAAAACATCGAATAGAGAAGGAGAGGGAGTTTAGACTTGGATTGTATAAAAAGTATCGTAGAGTCGTGAATGCCCTCGACGGAGTTGACACTGCACTTGTAACGGCTAGCATTGGAGTCGGTTTAGCCGGTGTTGGTTAATTATCAACTATAATCACTGCGTATGGAAATAGCGGCTGGAGTCACAGGACTGGCAGGAATAGTGATAAAATGTATTTCTTGTAAGTTGCATAAGAAAGCATTAAAACATGATAATATTGGGACACTCACCGAAGCAAAGTTGAACAGCATTGAGGACCATATTTCAACAGCATTAACTGATTGTAAGATATCTGAGGATGAGTTTCGTTTAGTGCTGTCAGAACTCACCAAATACAACGCAATGAAGCAGGAGATTCAATCTCATTCTCGTAAGACAAGTGGTAGAAGTGAAGACGAGAAAAAGGGAGACAACAAGCGCATCAATTATTCCATGCCAAAACCAAAGAACTAGTTGGAGATTAAAAATAGATTTCTTCCTATTGTTGGATCATATTTAAAGGAATGCTTACATTAGTAAAAATATTGATGTTTCTGAATCTGACTCCAGTGGAAGTGAGCCAGAACCCCCATCATCTATACTACTCTTTATGTCACTTTAGTGTGGCATATTTTGTGCATACATGTACTGCTGCAAACCTATTTTTCTCTTTTATGCAATCACAGTATCACATCACACATTCCTCAGTTGGTGTGTATGTAAGTGCACTTGCCATCAAGAAACAAGAATTGCCCCCAAAAGTTGTATTTTCATTAAAAAAAACATATTTGTCATTCCTTAAATACTCTTTGATTTAGTGCTTGAAATTTTCATTGTCATAAATATCATTTCAATTTCAATAGGATTCTTCTATGATGGACCAACAACAAACCATCTGACAAGTTAGATTGAATCATAACTGTAAAAGTCTGTTGTGTCCATATTTCTCAGAAACATAAACTACTTTTAGGACAAAATATGTGAAAATGAATCCAACTGATGAGAAAATTTTCTTTACTCTATCATTCCACGAAATCCAGTTAAAATATTGTGATTTTTGTACCCAATCAAAACAATACAGTTAACTTAGGTTCATCCAATTTAACAGGCCTCTTCTTTAGTGACAAGATGTCACTTTCCTATCAAAACCAATCAATTTGATTTGCCAGGGTGGACTGACCTCACTCAAGGTCCACGTACAGTTAGTTGTATTATGAACTTGATGAAATGTTTTATCCTAATTGTCTGCTCATTGTTAGTACAAGCTCAACAAGTATATTGGGTACAAATTTATTTTGGCTACATTGGCCCTCCATCCATCCAATCACCCTGTCCCTAGTTTCATCTGTTCTGAAGACTTGGGGCGAATTCACTTTTCAAATGGGTTTACATGCAGCATTGGGCAGTGCGAGCTTTAATGAATATTTGGCTAAAGTGGGAGCTTAAACATGACCGCCAAATCCAATATGTCTGACATAAATTATAACAATATACACATTCCAATATAATATATAACTATATAATATATATATATAACAGGGATTGGTGACCTGTTGTCTACCACCAGGGAACCAAAACCATGGACATTGGTGACATCATCCAAGTAGGGCTGGGACGAGTCTAAATTTACTACCCGGTACCCAAGCCCCTATTACCCGCCCCTACCCGATTACCCGCCCCTACCCGGGTACCCACTGCAATTTCAAGAGTTGGGAACAAAATGTCTGATTGGTAATTGTTTTACCGCAGCCCTGGCTAAAACTATTTAGATATATGTATCAAACAATCAGATCATGCATTCACTGAAGTTTACTGAAGCTTTATCCAAGTAAAAAGGAATGTGTGCATCGTCAGAAAGAAATGTGAACATTAGCGACTTGTAGTGTAACCAATGAGCTAAAGTGAGTTTTTGTCATTAACAATATATCACGTGACTAACCACGGGTCCGAGTAGCTTTTAGGATGACATACCCGGGTCCTACTCAGGAACCACCCGACCCGAGTACCCGAATTACCCGTCCCAGCCCTACATCCAAGGCTATGTCACGGGTGTAGTGGCTGGCGAAGACTGTCAGATCGCCCCAAAACAGCATTCCATGATTGATTTGATGGAGCATTTGCATGGGGCATGGGGGTCTAGTCTAGAGGTTATTAAAGCTTTTAGGATGACCACCCAGAGCCACAGGCAAATAGTATTCCGGCTGACCTCTGACTGTGAAGAGGGAGAGGCGGGCAAGAAAATAGGTTTCCCAGACTTGTGGCAGGCTTTTGACTGTCATAGGAAAAACACTAAATATCCGCAACGGGCATAACCAAAGTTAGAGGGGGATGGGGGTGAGTAGGATGGTGAAGGATCTATGAGGCTATCCTGGGAGTTGATTCTTGGCAATGAAGTCCCAGCACAAACCAAGCTGAGCAACGACATGAGTACCACGCCTGAACCAGACACCTCAGGGGCGTGACGCTCACTGACCCGTGCAGCGGCAGTCAGAGCCAGTAGGAACACCGTCACCTTCGTAAGGTCATAGAAGGAAGACGAGAGGCCCGAAGGGAGCTGTCTGAAGAACCAGGAAAAACATGTACAGATCCCATGCAGGTGGTCTGAACTTGGCTTACTGATCTTCAAAACAATACTGTATAAGCTCTCCCGTTTTTATAGCGAGGGCACGAGAAACATGGTGCCTCTCAACAGCATGTTGGTAGGGGAGGTCCACCGTTTCCATCCTCTGTACATAGATGGACTACAACTGGTTGAGTGATTGCACCATGCATACAAGTAAGCATGCAAACCAATCTGTAGAAATACATTGTACTGCTCCCAGTAGGTCAGTTATCCTAATTCCGGTTAGAGTTGTTCACAGTCGGAGTACTTGACACGTGCCATGTAAATCATCCTGCGCAGTGGCAGAGCAAACCACATTGTAGCCGGAAATGAGGTGCAATCTCTACACACAGACAAGCTCCAATAAACTGTGTGGTAGACAAACAAGCGGTGCATTTCAAAAATGCCAAAACCTATAACAACAACATAGACAGAATGTACAAAAGTTTTGTTTGTCAGAGAAAAGTTACAAAAAGAAGGTAAACTTTGAAAAGTACGATTGCTGTCAGTGTCGGAATGAATGACCCGACATGACCCAGATATGAAACAGCCGAAACCAGGAATGACAAGAGAACCGGCGTTACAGTTTAATCCGGGCAATAAGTTTAATGAACATCGTGTGATTTGAGACAAGTGTCACTGATGGGAAACATGTGCATTTGGGATTTCAGGAGGATTTGTCAAACGTGGAGTGGACACAGTCAGATGACGGGAATTTGTTGATATTTTGATGTGATTCATAATGGCCGAATACCTGTTGATAGACAAACACGGTATCTGGAGACTTGGTGCTAAACTGTCCGCATTCACGGAGTTCAATTAGTTCAATATCGGACACAGGATCTGCTCGATTGGGTAAGTTTTCTTTTCCTAGTATTTTTAATTATTTTTGTTTAGTTTTCAAAACCTCTACGAGTTCAGCAAGGTGCGATTTCGCAACCAGATGCTGGTAATCATGTCGCTAAGGTAACACTGTAGGCTACCCTTGACCTCCTTCAAAGTAGACAGTTCGAATTCTGAACTGTCTGATGTGCATGCCGAAATGATAAATTTGCAAATAATATTGTTTAGTTGCACCTTCCTGTGAGCCTGCATACCGCTCAGCGCCGTGCTTTGCAGACGTCGCGGTTACGAAAAACGTATACATTGTATTAAAAAGTGTCACATTCTTATTTCTTCACACAACGTTACAACATTGTACGAAATAGTGTATCTTTATGATGTCTTTCGGAAAGTATAAATGTTGTTGCAAAATGAATTTGTTTTTATTCTCATGCCATCGTTGAAATTGTAAGTAGTCACATTTTTCGTGTTTTTCTTACCTGTATACATTTGTGAACTAAGGTCATGTCAACTTGTCAAGTTTAGTCTTTTTCATTGTGTTTTCATTTTCATTGGCAGTTATCGATGTCATCATCGTTCACAAAGGCAAACCTGTCTATACAAAGTCCGGTTTTTGGATTCGGGTGGTCGAAAAATTCATCGAACAGCAAGCCCTCAAACACAGACGCAAACCAGGACTTGGTGGTGATGATCTTGGCGTTCTAGAAACAGTTTCTGGCAACATCACAATCTGAATCTTGGAACTTCAATCTGGCCATATGCAGTTTTGACAACAAAGACATTAAATGTGTTCAGAGGTTGAATTATACGAATAACTTTTCATGTCAGTCAGATCTCCGTCCGCTTTAACAAGGTCATTTACTTTGACAGGCCTCAAATGGCCAGCCATGATTGTTAACAAACGGGGACGTAGTTTTGGTTTTTACTGTAAAATGAAAATCATGTGTAATAAATGAAAAAAATGATAATGTGAAATCATGTTGTTAATATGAAACTATGTGTCTTGTCTTAAAAATCTCGAATCAGTGAGATTGTAGCACGTAAAACATCTGAAGGGAAAGGCGTGGATTTGTGAATGAATGGAATGAGAAAAAAATAGTTCCGTTGTCCAATGAAAATTGATATTTGTTCCACTGACCAATCAGCTTCAAGAATCACTAATTGCACACTGTGCAAATATCAAAAAGTTATTACACTGCATATTTGAGCCCATATGGGTAATAATCAATCATATTAAATGACAGAACATTGCGAGCTAAGATTTTACGCATGTTATAAACAAGGATAATGCTTGTAACTACAAAATCATTTTTGAATTATGTATTTTGGCAACATCAGGCACTGAGTTAGCTAGTCATATTGCTGAAATGAGACACGCGAGACAGTAGTGACACACTGTAAACAAATGTGACATTGATCTGATTTTGGTTAGTGCAGATTAAATCTACCATTCTATCATGAATTTGGAATTTACTCGATTCTGATTGGTCAATCAGAGGCTATTAAATCACAATAAACCCCCTCTGATTGAAACAGCTGGTTTGACGGCCGCATCACCGCGGAAGCTAATATTCATAGAATAGTACTATTTTCAGTCATTGTCGGTAGGCATATTTAAATAACTATATCTACAATTACAGGTTACAAAATGCACAGATGCCGTTACTACAATATTCAAAGGATATGTGTGGCAATACATTTCGTGCAGAAGAACACGACAGAAATCAACAAAGGGAATGTATTTACGTTTTGGAGACAACAGATGGCTTGAAATTTTGGCGCTTTTCTATATAAGCCTTTGACGTCATATATTTTGCGTCACAATGAGCGATATGATGTCATAATGGTGACATGAGATGTAGAGCAAAAGCCTTGGGATGGCCACCTCATGTTAGCTTACCAAGTTGCCGTGCTTATATGCCTGTCATATGTTCGAGTGAAGTATTACGGAGTAAACAAACTGCTTGAGTATATACAGAACCATATTTTGTTCGGTGATTCTGTAATTCAGATCGATAACCTCCGCGCTAAATTTAACATTTGAAACCTCACGCTACACGTTCGGTTCCAAATTCAATTTAGCGGGGTTAAACTACAGGTAACCTAAATTGTTTGATAGGCATTACTTAGAAGTTGACGGATGACAAGATAGACACAATTTTTTTATGGATAACAGCCTTTTACAGTATTAAAGAAGTTGTTATCCATAAAAAAATTGTGTCTATCTTACAGGTAACCTAGCTCTACATTGAAAACACAGTATGTTTGTCTCCTAATTATTTGGAAATAAATAACAAGGCGTTTGTGGTTGGTGATGTCTGTACTTTCATCTGCCAAAGCAGTAACAAACGGAGATTTTTCTAATTTAATCCCCAATTCGTCCTCAATCACATCAGACATAGATTTTAGGAGATCATTGGCAGTGGTTAGCGAATCATAGTTGACTTTACCCTCCTTGAGAACTTCAATATTTTCGGTTTCAAATTCATGTAAAAAGTCAATAAAACTTTTAAATTTTGTCAGGGGGACGTTTTCACAAGCTAACCAGTGTACAGATTTCAACAAGGCAACAGCTGCTTTTTCTTGTTTTGCTGTCATACGTGCATGTGCTACCTGCAAATCTTCACGAAGTTTCGGAGTCTGAATTGACAATTTATGATCATTATTATTTACATGCCTGGTTAAGGTACTATTTTGGAAATTTCTGCACTTAGCATTACGTGTCATGTCATTTGTTTTACCATTTTTGGCGCAAAATTTAAGCTTGCAATACATGAAGTCGCTTTCCTTATCGTATATCAACCACGAGCAGTGTGCAGTTAGCCAATTTGACTGGAATGTTCTTACTTTCTGTTTTCTGACAGGTTCATTGGCTGACTGAGACTCGCCGTGCTCAGTTTCACTTGTCTCATTCTGACCAAACATCCATGACAAAGTTTTTTGAGAATCTGACAGCTTTGCTACCTTTCACGGCGGCATGTCGACTGCTAGAGAAATTATCAACAACAGAAACCGAAGTCATATACAAGCTTGCTTACGATTGGTCACTTGCATATTGACAACCAATCAGCTATCGCGTTTTAAAGAAAAACGTCGCACATGCGTATTAAGTTATTTTAAGACCGGGACTTTCCATGGAAAATCGATTGACCAAAATCTCGTCTATGCAAGCATTTAGACAAAAGAAAACTTTGTTAAAAACGTTGATATTGATTTTCCACAAAAAAGGACGCTAGTGTCTCATGAAAACCTTGCGTCCTGGAGGACGAACGTATAAAAAATGTAATGCGTCAGAGACGCGGTATGCGGGGGTAGATTTATCCCTGATTAAATAATGCAATATTTGATGCCATCTGCAATAATTTCCAGAAAGTTATATATAATTAACATGAGTATTACAAGGTACATGTGCATACATTATTATCTCTGTTTTCTAGTATTGGTCTTTTTATATTACATATTGTACACGTACATCTTTATGTAGCCATGTCCATGCATACCACTATAATATCGATATATATATCTTTATATTTATATATATATATACATACACACAAAAATGACGTAAAGGTTCACTCGGTGTACATGTATGATGTAATATATAATAAAATAATCAAGTCCATGTTAGTCCATCATCTTCTTTATATCAGTTTCAGACATGGTACTTTCGCTGTCTCATGACATGAGACAGCGAAAGTACTATGTCTGAAACTGATATAAAGAAGATGATGGACTAACGTGGACTTTATTATTTTATATATATATATATATATGATGTATGTTGCAGTATATAAATATACTAACTGTTCATGCTTCAACCTTTCTGAAAAATGCTTCAGTAATAAATGGTGTGAGAAATAAATGGTATTTAAATGAAAAAAAATGGCGAGTTGGTTGTGTTACCATTTATATTTGATTTTGGAGAACACATTTAAATTCCATTTATCTCAAAAATAGTGTTTCAATGGTCTAAGACGATCATTAAACCTCCATTTATAATATAAATGATATTTATAATATAAATGGTATTTAAATGGTACCCTAAAAAAATGGTTTAGATGTTCTCCACAATTCCGAGTATAAATAAATGGCATTAAAATGGTATTTCAATGATTTTGCCATTTAAATGGAAAATAAATGAAAAATAAATTGAAAATCAATGGTGAAAAACAATTTCTTTTTGCTAAGGGTAGACAATTCTCCGGACATACTACATAGCACTTCCTCCGACAATTTCTCAGCGAACCAGGCACCTTGGTAATAGCCCCCATGTCCCACTGTAGCAGCCGCATCAGTGAAAAGCTCGATGTCTGTAGTAGGCGAGATGTGGAGGTCGTGGAAGAGGGAAATACTTTTCCATTCTATCAAGAACATGTTCCACGTAGCTAAATCTTTCCGACATTCACCTGACAAGCTAACATGCTGATGCAACTTATCAACTGTTGTGGAAAGTTCGATCAAGTAGGAGACAAACGCCCTGCCTGGCACAATCACTCTGCAAGTGTAGTTCAAGTGTCCAAGCAGGGAGAGAAGTTCTCTCTTGGTGCAACTTCTCTTAGTTGAATATCTGCCAAGGAGCTCTGCTATGCTTTGCAGTTTATCTTGCGGTCATATGATTTGAGTCAAGAATGATGCCTAAATACCTGATCTCTGTAAGGGGTCCCTGTATCTTATGGAGAGCTAGTGGAATGTTGAGTCTCTTGAAGAGAGACAGTATAGTGCTCATGGTCGAGTCAGCGTCATGGCCTGGACTATGAAGTCATCCAGCAGGTGTAGCACATGAAGGAAGTCATGATTGTGTCTCAGAATCCAACATATGGCCTGAGACAGAGTGTCAAATATTTTGGGGCTAGATTGGCAACCGAAGGCTAGCCGGGTGTAGAAATAGTACAGTCCTTCCCACTTGAACCCGAAATATGGCCAGTATTCGTGGCTTAATGGAATCTGCTCGTAGGAAAGAGAACAGGATGTCTTGTCAATTAGTTGGTTGATGCTTAGAACGGTATTGTCATCATGGGGGGACTAATAAGTCCAATATCAAACGTTTCTTCCGAGAATATTTTCCCTCGGCAAGTCCTAGTGGACTAACCCTGTATGTGTCATAACATACTGCTTGGCACATTCTTTCCTGACAGCTGCGGACACATCCACTGGATTTCTCCTTGCACTAAGGTTGTTGTGGCATTCCACTGTCAATTTAGGCACGGAGTCTAACATTGGATTGAATCCTGTTTCCAGGCCAGAAATGAGATAATCGAAGAAACACATGTCTGGGTGGAATTGTAAGTCCGCTTTTAATCTCTCAATGTTTATGGGTTTTAACGTCAAGGTCTGCTTAGCATTCGCTCTGTCTAAGGCATAGTGTAGTCAATCCTTCTGCTCTTTCTTGCATTGTGTCTTGCCGTGCTTTCTTGAATGGCAAATGAAGCAAGTATGTATGAAAGGACACTGTTGGCGGCTGCAGCGGAGATCATTAAAGTTGTTACAGATCTCTTGTCCATAACGTCGAACACAAAGTCTACCTCTTGAGTCTATGTACGTGGTATTACTGTCCACATTTTGTCGGTCATATGAAACATGTCTGTCTTGAGAACTGACAATTGGTTGGCGAGCCATAGCTAAACTCGGGCAGACGTCAGTACTGTGGGTTACACTTTGACACACTGAACAAGTCCTGGTACGGCACCCTGAGGAACACATGCTGTAGAGTTTTGAGTCTCTCATGTCCCATCGAATGACAACTCCTTTTACCTCAAAAGCTGCAAAAAGTTTATGGTAGTCATCCAGCTGTTTCCTTTTGGCATTATTGTTCTCACAATAAATGTCTTTGTAAATACCGAAGGCCTGGATAAACTCTCCGAGAGTCAGTGTCCTATTCTGCCTGGGGTCATCTTTGAGTGAGTATACATGTCCCTCAAATTCACTTACTCTAGTATCCAAACTGTCCTGGTAAGGTAATGTCAACAAAGCCAAATTAACATATTTACCTTCAATGTGTGGAGGGGCGGTCGGGTAGCCTAGTGGTTAAAGTGTTCACTCGTCACGCCGAAGACCCGGGTTCGATTCCCGACATGGGTACAATGTGTGAAGCCCATTTCTGGTGTCCCCCACCGTGATATTGCTGGAATATTGCTAAAAGCGGCGTAAAACCATACACACTCACTCACTCACTCACTGTGTGAATATGAGGCAAGGAGTCTGACGGAACCTCTATTGAGTTGCTAGCGGGGGTTAGGAGAGCTGAGCCCTGTGGTTGTGATCAGTTGTCTAAGTTCAGCAATTTCCTTTTACAATCCCGCCACCGAGGCAATCATAGGGACTGAATCTGTCAAGCTAGATACATCAGGCTGGGGAGTTGTTGGATAGACAGATGAAATGGTAATGGTACCCGGCAGGTTAGTGTTGTGATTGCTGCTTGGCAAGTCGTGTTGACACTCAGAAACGGAAGCCATGGAGTGTGTCATCTCTGTTATGGGATGTGACATGGAATTCCCTCGGTTGTTTTCGGTATACAGCTAATTGTTAATATTTGATAATTGAGCAAGAGCGAGTGTTTATTGGTTTACATATTGTTTATGATTTGGTTATGATTATAGTGAAAATGAGCTTCATATTTACTTAACAGTGATTTTGCAGGCTTCAGGACATTTTTATCTGGGTTTTTTAAATTTTGATAGGACTTTACCAAATTATAGAACAACTTTATGACACAATGGATGACAATCAGTCAGTATCCTAGAAAAGGAACTGGTCCGCATCCCTGTTTGTGTGCATTTGTATTATTTAAGTGAGTGAGTGAGTGAGTATGGTTTTACGCCGCTTTTAGCAATATTCCAGCAATATCACGGCGGGGACACCAGAAATGGGCTTCACACATTGTACCCATGTCGGGAATCGAACCAGGGTCTTCGGCGTGGCGAGCGAAGTATTATTTAAGGAAAAGTTATGTTCACAGTAGTATTTGTGAAGCATTTGGAATGTATTCCAGGCGTCCAGCTATCTGATATTTGCATAAAAAAAATGTATGTTTAAATTTAAGTATCCAGGTACTACTATCTGCTTAAATACAGTTTTATTTGATCCCTGACCAGTGGATCCGTAGGGAATATACAACCCAAGATGCCCAGGGTCGCTAGAAGGTTTTTACATTCACCTCACATATCAAGTACCCATTCCCTGCTGTTCGAACAGAGGCACATTTGAACTAAGTCACTTGAACAGGGTGACACCACAAGTTTTGATACTTGTGTTTCAGGTGTATGTACGTATCCGTGTTTCCACCATTTGGTCATCTACCATCGGGAGTTTCTTTTAGTGCACATGGTGAATGTACTGTTCACTAGGGTTAATGACAACACTGTAAGGACCTGTAAACATTGTTGGTCTCAAGGCTGAATAACAATCTGGTCACAAGCGGGATATGTTCTCAGCACCTGGCGCTTGCTTGCCTGGAGCTTTGGAGAGCTTGTCCACTCCTTATCTCGTGCATATGTAATACTTGTCACTTCACATGTAAATTATAATATGTATTACTTAGTGTTATGTCCTATAGGCATGTGGTTTCTGGTGCAATAACAAAAATATTTCTTCTTAATCAGTTACAGTCATGATGTCAACAGGTAATTTTGTTGATTAAAGCTTTGAACTTACGAGTAATTTAAGTCTTTGAATGGCATTTAGAAGTGATACACATAAGGAAGAGAATTTATGGATGTCAACTTCTTCATTAGGAGGAACACATAAATTCTCTTATGAGATATTTATTTTACTTAATTTACATGTTCAGTTGTTAAAAGTAATAATTTCCTTAAATTCTGTGTTATTTTAGGATGGCACAGATATGTTAAAACTATTGACGAGGGAAGTTTACTGACATCTTATACAGATTTGGGGCTGAATATCAGCCTCTGAGCAGGTCTAGATTTATCCCTGGTCGGTGCGGTCAGCTGGGGTGACCGTGTGTGTTGCAAAGACAGATGACTGTCCCCCATGCAGTCTCTTGACCAAGGAACTCTTCTTAGGCAGAGCTGTCTATCTACTCTTCATCATCTCCATATCTTTGTTTAAGGCTGAGAACCGAATCTCAAACATGGTCTTCATTATCTCCTGCTTGTTGAATAGTTGTTGTTTCAGACTCATGGAGAGTGCAGGAGATGATAGTTCTGCTGAAGTAGGAGTAGGATGCTCAGGGTAGAATCAGAGGCCTGATCGGTGTCGGCTGCTTTGATGAGTTTAACTTTTTTCCTCTTAGCCTTAGTTACAGCCTCAGCTAACTTTAAGATGGCTTTCTTAGATGTTTTGGCACACGGCTCGCATCTTGCCTCCTCTGTGCATATCGTCTCTCTGCACCTCCAGTAGTTACCATGAGGATCTCCCGTGATCATAAACCGACCATATTTCTTGCAACCGGAAGAAGAGGGACTTATTACAACCTCACAAACACACCTTACAGTCACGTACATGCGATCATCACTCTAGTTAGCAGCAATTAATATTTACTTACTGTGTCTGTTTTTCAGAAAACTATTAGAATAATCTTAGATTAATGTGACTAATACCAAGCGCTAGATCTTTACAACTATAACAATAGTTGTTGACTCTAGCACACACAGGAAAAATGTGAGATTCCCGCCATTGCACACATAATAGCTTGGGTGGTTACGGTGCTATTTGGTAACAACTAATTGTGTGTTGAAAATCTGAAATTTTAGTTAGTGTGACTGAAGCCAAAATACAGGATTTATGGCCAAGATGTGATAGAGGTAGAGGATTCACAAGAGTTATGCTGATTCGGGTGAATAAAAAAGTGACAATGGGTGTTTCTACCTACAGTTGTGGTCATAAAACCATGACAGATAGGCTTTTAAGTCACAAACCCAGGGGAAAATAGGAGTAATTGGCCACCACAATCTGCATCTGGCCCCATCGTTGCTCTTGGCCAACACAAACATTGAACATATAATGTATATCCACCTAAACACTAACTGCTACAACTGGCTATGAGGATATTTTAAAGAGAAAATAGGTGTTATGTATGAGAGTTCTCTAGATAAATACAGGAGATGAGTTAGATTAGTAAGATGTTTTAACTTGTTTCAAACGGTGAGTGCTAATGCCACAAGCCAAGGTGACAAGATAGACATAATGTCATATCTAGATTGCAGGAATTAGCGCATTCACAATACATCATGTCAATAGGTAAGCAGTGTTTTCGACTACAGCTACTTTTCAGGGCACACTTTTTCAGATCAAATTAGTTCTGCTTGTGCTCAAACACGGCTTCAGTGAATTAGTGATATGATTACCCAACCCTCTACCACCTTGTCATAGCGACTGATTTACAACACCCATTGTCTGAAGAACATTTAATTGCAAAGGCTCATTACCCTGGAGCCATGACATCTATGCTGATGAATTACTGTTTACATTTATTACTTACTAAATGTCAGGTGACCTTGGCTATATAAGCCCTGGTCCAGAGAGAAGAAAAGAAAGAAAGAAAGGTCTTACCCTTAGCCTAGCTAGGGTTAGGCTGGGTGCTCCGGGGCACCTAGACAACAACCACTACCACTATGTGGTGACCTGACACATAGTGTCTTTTGTATGTATATATCTACATGTATAAAGTAAAACTGTATATACTGCAAGCCATCGTCTCCAAGCCCCTTGCATATACGAGTGTGCAAATTATAAATTAATCAACGTCAGACCATGTGCGTTGTTACTTTGGTGGAGCTATTGGGTATGAAAGACTTCTTAGTCTGTCCTTTCCTGTACCTATTTGCAGCATGGCATATGGTTCACAATACTGTAGGAAGTGACAGTCTCTTATTAATAGGATATACTACCTTCCTGAAGGCCAATCACCAAGAACGAAGAAACAGCCTTTAACAAGATTGAAGAAAGAACAAGAACCTCTCCAATCAAGAACAAGTTCTCCAATCCCAAACCTTCCCTGCTCGAATATCTTAGCAACACTGCTAAGACTTCCCCTTCAAGATGTCGTTCCTGCACATGACCTAAGAAAAGAAGGGTTTTTGTCGCTCTAACCAAGCAGATCTCTCTCCCACAGCCCAACTCTCTGTGACACCCTCAGCTATATTCAAAGATATTGTAAATTGTTCATTGTTAATTGTTCTTGTAAATAAAATTGTAATTAGTCTCCTGTGACTCCGGCTCTTTGCTGACTAATTCCCCCAAGAAAACCAGCACGCCATTTGGAAGGTTTTGTTCATCCGAACCATAATAATTCCATAATACCTGGACCACGAGCACCATCGCATGTACCGGTAACCAGTGCTAGTTTAAAAGGTCATTAGCACCCCACATGCATACACAATTAACTCATTTAACACCAATCAACCGGAAGCTTCTACTGCTGTGACACCAAGTTCCCAGAGACTTATGTGATAGATGAAGCCAACATTTATCAAGAAAAATATCTGCTTGTAAAACATCTTTGCTACAACACCATTTGAAAGGTGTAATTCTACTATTTATACATATGAACTCACCTTATTTTGACAATGCATTTACAACTTAATTAAGTTTGTTGTAAATGAGAAAATGTAAGCTAACACATTCATAAAATCCAGATTAAGCAAGAATTTGATGATTTTCGGACAACTATTTACTTATATTTTTTTTTATTTTCATTATTTACGAAATCAAAAACTTATATTTCAAAGAATCATAAATAGTATCTGTCATCACTCATTTCCCAATAACAGCAGCTGTCCGCTCAGTAACATGAAGAAATAACTCCATTTTCGAAGCTTTGTATGAGATCTAAACTGTAGGTAACCTCACCTGGAGTCTTATATGTAGCTGTAACATGCAGTTTTGTTGGATAAAACCTGGTTACTTATGATGCTTTCTTGCTGAAATCTTCCACAGGGTTCATGAAATTTGAGAATGTGACCTAAGGCAGCCAATCAAATTACAGCATTGGTACCGTCCTCTTGTGTATGATGAATTTCAGATTTTGACGAAAAGTTTTTTTTTGTAAAATCGTGTTATTCTGAACGTTTGAAGCAGGAAATCGCGATCTATGTTAAAAATATGGAACTTCATGGATGTATCATGCTACTTTACGAGCTGTGACAAAGATTTTTCACGCATATATGTTAGCATTAAACATTGTGTCCAAGGTGAGAAATCGAGGCAACCGAAGCCGAGACGTCATTTCACTCACTTAACACGAGATCGCACAAAAAGATGGAAATAATAACTTTTAGATATATATTTGTTGACTTTATTTATTATTTTGTATAATATATTTAAAGATTTGCTTGAAACGTCTTTATATTGCTCTTCGACATGTTCAATGTGGTCCTGTTGTCTAAGTGTTTGTCCAAGAATTGTAATTTCAATAACACTGCAGAAAATAGTGCAGAAAATTGTGAAATGTGATAGATTTCATGAATGAATGATAAGACAGGTAGGTTTGTGCAGAGACAACAGAACATGATGTAGGTAAAAATATGTTTATTTACAACATCTTTGGAGAATTGAGGGGGCTACTTCGGTTGCCGGAGGGTCGCCAACCCTGGGTATGTTAGAGGTGAAGGATAACCTGTAGGTCGTGGACCCGCGGTTAGACGGCAAGGGGAGTAACCTGTAGGTCGTGGACCCGTGGTTAGGACGGCGAGGACCTAATGGTGGGATTAGTTGCCCTGGGGTCGTGGACCCGGACATCCCTATGGACGGTTCCTGGTGTAAGATCGGGAAGCCCATGTAGATAGTGTCCTGCCGCCGTATGAATTGGGGGCTAGTCAGCTCATTTGTGCTTCCGTACTGGCGATTAAAAGCACTGAATGAGCTGAATGCCCAGCCTGTAGGAGGAGCTGAAGGAGCAACCGAAGAAGCCCCCCCTACAAGGTGGAAAGCAGGGGAGGATGGTGGGAGAGACTTACGGCGTGACAATAAAATTAACAAGAAAGACAAAGCGAGATCTTTGGGGTTAAATAGCCTCGAGGCATGACGTCACCGGAAGCTTTTCTGAGCATGCGTGGCTGAGAAAATGATGCATTGTGGGATATGAAGCTAGTAACCTAATACATAACAGAAAAGCATGGCTAATGATGTGACGTGAAAATAAAATATAAGAAGTGACGGTAGGTAAATGTAAGACATAAGCATGTACTTGC
Source organism: Haliotis cracherodii (assembly GCF_022045235.1). NCBI lineage: Eukaryota > Metazoa > Mollusca > Gastropoda > Lepetellida > Haliotidae > Haliotis > Haliotis cracherodii. Next base: position 49,647,351 of record NW_027266297.1, on the reverse strand, counting down.
TAGTGAAGAGTGTAATGATGGTGAGAAAATAACAGGGTATAATAGACTGGATGCAGAAGTACGCATATGACTACGTAGGCAATGAAAACCTGTCGATATGACTAGTGTAAACTTTTTGTCCCTGCACAAACTAAAATAATAAATTACCATTTTGTGCAGAGACAACAGAACATGATGTAGGTAAAAATATGTTTATTTACAACATCTTTGGAGAATTGAGGGGGCTACTTCGGTTGCCGGAGGGTCGCCAACCCTGGGTATGTTAGAGGTGAAGGATAACCTGTAGGTCGTGGACCCGCGGTTAGACGGCAAGGGGAGTAACCTGTAGGTCGTGGACCCGTGGTTAGGACGGCGAGGACCTAATGGTGGGATTAGTTGCCCTGGGGTCGTGGACCCGGACATCCCTATGGACGGTTCCTGGTGTAAGATCGGGAAGCCCATGTAGATAGTGTCCTGCCGCCGTATGAATTGGGGGCTAGTCAGCTCATTTGTGCTTCCGTACTGGCGATTAAAAGCACTGAATGAGCTGAATGCCCAAAGGAGGTTGGCAACCGAGAGCCCCCAATGAATAGTAGGGATATATATATGTAAAATGTAAGGAGAAAAACAAAACGAAAACGTAAAAGTGTGAAAGTTACCAACATTTAGTGGCAGGATGCATGTTACATCTAAGCATGCTTGAACTAAACGCCGTTGGCTACTAAATGACAAAGGTATGGTATCCTTGACCTAAATAAGGCCAGTGAAACAGGACGGGGATCTTCACACTGAGTACATTGTAACCACAGTCACTGGCTCCATGCGAATGTCCATGATAGCATCAAGTCACAGTTGAAACCAAGTGTCAAAGTCAGAAAGCACATTTGGACACAGCACAGTATGTGGCAGTAGTCCCGTGCACGGCGGGGCAACTATCTGAGTCTGTAGTTCCTCCAGCACCACTATTACACAAGAGTACAGTTTGTGTCACATTGTACAAGATACAAAATCACGAGTCTGAACGTCAAATAAGATGGGGTAAGTTACTATGCAGATTGCACTGTTGGTTAAACATTATACGTTACACAAGGAGATCTGTGCTTGTCTCAAGGTATCTTCCGGGGTTCGAATGTACCTGGTGAAGCAGTCTGAACTCCACCTTCCCAGGGTTTTGATGAGATGGTCCTCCATTCTCACTTGTGCAGCCGTGGTAGCTGCGCCAATCCTGAATGAATGTCCTGAATAAGATTTTGAGCTCAAGCCTATCCGACACATGATGATGTTGAGCCATCTTAGAAATGTAGTCCTCGTAATGGCATGGAAACAGCTGTCCACGAAGAGGGGATCGTGGGCCTGAGCCCCGCACTTGCGTCTTATGATGATCAGTTGTGAGAGGCTTCGAACCGGACAAGCTGGCTTGTTTGTGGCAAACAGGGAGATGGCCACCCCTAGTCGGAAAGGGTCGGTTTTTGAAGTTTTCAATGTGAGGATACATCTGTTTCTGTTATAATCACAGATGACATCTTGGACACATAAATTGACATCTGCATCAAAACTGTCTGAACAAGTGAACTCGCCACACCTGAGGAAACCGAAGAAGGCGACGGTACACATGGTAATCATGATAAAGTCATTAAAAGGACCCAGGACGCCGTTCTGCAGCAGAGTGATAATTTGACGCAGAATGTTGTAAGTGATGGGTAGTCTCTTGCTTTTTGGTGGGGCTTGTAGTTTCTTGTATCCGCGCAGAAGAGTTTGAATACGTGCGTTGGCGCCCGAGTTGGTAGAGTCGAAGAGTGTTGGTATTCCTGCTTGTAGGTAAGTATATCTGATGCCTGCCAGGTAAGTTTTAACGGTAGTATAGGATAGCTTGAGCTTGCCAAAACAGTGGGCGAGGAAAAACTGAACGTAGCTTTCGTGTAGCGGTGGGAGTCCTGGACATGTCCTGGAGAGCAAATTCACACTAATCATGAAGTTGGTGTAGCACTGAACGCCGGTAGCATAGGTATCCTTTGTCCGCGGGGCAAGGGCTGCTGACCATAATGTGTCCAGGTGCCGTGTCAATTCCACATGATTTGAGAGGCTGGAGGGCACTGGATGGGTTCGATCTGGGCTGCCGGGGCTAGGGAGCGGAACAGGTCCAGCTGTGAACGAGAAAGAGCATCAGCTAAAGTATTGTGCGCCCCAGGGATGTGCTTAGCTAATACTATGAAATTTCCTTTAGCTGCCGTCCATGTTAGGGTACGCATAAGAGACATGACTTTTCGGCATTTAGATCTCCCTTTGCGAATGATGTGTACGGTGGCTTGGTTGTCGCAATGGAATAATACTCTTAACCGAGTCCAACTATGTCCCCAAAGTACCGATGCTATTACGATCGGATACAGTTCGAGGAAGGCAAGAGAATGTTCAACGCTTAATTCTGTGAGTAGGTTGTCTGGCCACTTCTCTGAGAACCACGCTCCTTGAAAATATCCGCCGAATCCGAACGAAGTAGAGGCATCGGTAAACAAGTCCATGTCCTGATTGGAGGTAGCGTAAGCGTCATGGAATAGGGACACGCCATTCCACTGTTGTAGAAAGATATGCCACATGTGGAGATCTTGTTGGCACGCTGTAGACAAATGTATCTGGTGATGCAGTTTCTTCACTGATTTGGCGATATCCAACAGGTGAGAAATGAAAGATCTGCCGGGAATGATTACCTTACAGGCATAGCTTAAGTGTCCCAATAAAGATAAGAGTTCTCTCTTTGTACATTTTTTCTTCTGGGAGAACTCGTGAAGTAAAGCTGATATCCTGTCCAGCTTATCTTGTGGTAGGCTAGCTGTCATGGTGTTGGTATCCAAATTATTCCCAGGTATTCCAAGGTTGTGGCAGGTCCCATTGTCTTGTGCTCGGCTATTGGGATGCGCATCTCTTGGAACAGTTTACGCAGGTTCATCATGGTTTGTTGGGCATCGGCTTCAGGGGAGTCTATAGTGAGGAAATCATCCAGGAGATGGAGAATGTGTTGAATTCCATAGTTATGCTGCAATATCCAGCATAAAGCTTCTGACAGAGTGTCAAACAATTTTGGGCTTGAACGACATCCAAAGGCCAGCCGTTTGTAAAAGTAGTACTTCTGTTGCCACTTGAAACCAAAGAACGGTATAAATGCGTTTGCTATCGGGATTTGTTTGAAAGCGTCCGAAATGTCAAGTTTACAGAGTTTGGCGCCACGCCCTTGATTAGAGATAATCGCGATAGCGTGGTCGATTGTCACGTAAGAAAGGGAACACTGATCTTTGTCGATGAGTTCGTTGATGCTTAGTATTTCTGGTTTGTCATGGGGGGCTGATAGGTCTAGGATCAGTCTCTTCTTCTGGCTGTATTTACCGATAGCCAACCCGAGGGGGCTCACCCTGTATACAGCATATGGCACTGTCGAAAATGGACCTGCGACATAATCCTTTGTAACTTCCGATTGGATGAGAAGTGACACTGCAGCCTGGTCTTTTCTGGCACTGTAATTGTTGTTGCACTCTATGGAAGTTGTAGGTAGTGGATTAATTAAAGGGTTGAAACCGTATCTTAGACCATTGATCAAATAGTTGGTGAACTGGATATCCGGATGAAGAGCCAGTTCGAGTTGTAAAAGAGCGTGGTTAATAGGAGTGAGTGAAGATGATGTGGGCACTGTTTCCATGGGTATGGCGGATTCATTAGGGGTGGTATCCAGTCAAACCTTCTTCCTCTTGTCACTACAATTGTTTTTCCCGTGGCTTGGCTCTTTGCACGTTAAGCAGACGTGCTCAAACAGACAGTTTCTTCTGGCGCAACCCTGGTCATTGAAATTGTTGCAAATTTCTTTTCCGTTGAACCTGACCTTGGGACGTCCCCTGATATCGGCCTTGTCTTGTAGATATCCTTGCGGTCTGTCGGAGGCTGGTGTGTTGAACCTCCGTGGTTTGAACTCGTGGCAATGGTCGCTATCATGGGTCACACTATGGCAGATATGACAAGACTTGGAGGTTCTGGTAGAGCACCTAGTGAGAATTCTTTGATCAGGCATATCCCACCTGATGGGTTGGCCTTTCTCGGCATAGGAGGCCACGCGAGAGGCAAACAGTTTGTGGTAATCGTAGTGGTTGCTCTTCCCTGGGAATTGTTGCGCCAGATGTATTACTGTCCTTTCGTGAGCATCCAACTGGCGCCTGAGTTCGTCGTTGTTTTCACAATAAATGTTCTTGAATGTGGTGAAAGCCACAATGAAATCTGGTAACAACAGGGTTCTTGATAAGTTGCCATGTGGGCTATCTTGACTTAATCCCTTTTCGCCGTAGTCTATGTCTTGTAACAGGAGAGCTAAATTCACATATTTACCGGCTTTGATCTTGTCCTTTATCGCTTCTGGGACTGTGTCAATCGGGGGTAGGCTGTCTGAGGGCACCGCTTGACGCATCTGGTGTGGGGCTCTGTTTGCATTCTCTTGGCGCATGGCACAGATAAGTTCCTTCAACTCTCTGACCTCGTCTCTCAAGTTTCTATCCGCCATGTTGGACACCGGAACTTCCGTCCGGTTACTGCGCAGGTCGGAGACGGAATGCAGATTGTCGTAAACACTGTCGCGTGTAGTCAGGGTAGTTGGAGGGTTGAATGTTTCTCCTGTCGTGCATTCTCTGGCTATGTCGTCTGGAGTCTGGATTGCTGATTGTGTCTGCGGACTGTCGTTCCTAGTTGGCCTGTTGTTGTCGCTGGGGTCGTCTATCAACCGGCCACTTGTTACGTTTTCTTTGTAAAGTTGTAGCAAGAATTTCCGAGACCACGCAGCTGGAACTTTCATCCCCAGTTGTTCCAGTCTGTTTCTGAGGTCTGTGGCTGTCAGATATGGTGGGTTGGTGGCGTGAGACTGGCGAGATGTACGGGAGGGTGGTCCGCCATCTTGGTTGTTTACATCGGATGTTGTGGAAGGTAGATTAACGCTTTTGGTCCGCCCGGATTTTCTTGTGTGAGCAACACGTTTCCTCTTTGGATCCGACATTGTCAACACAATGGGGAGTTTCTCCGGTGAAGATTAATGCTCGATGGCGTATTCAGTGGTTGATTCGTGATAGATTCTAGATGGTGTAAGATCGGGAAGCCCATGTAGATAGTGTCCTGCCGCCGTATGAATTGGGGGCTAGTCAGCTCATTTGTGCTTCCGTACTGGCGATTAAAAGCACTGAATGAGCTGAATGCCCAGCCTGTAGGAGGAGCTGAAGGAGCAACCGAAGAAGCCCCCCCTACAAGGTGGAAAGCAGGGGAGGATGGTGGGAGAGACTTACGGCGTGACAATAAAATTAACAAGAAAGACAAAGCGAGATCTTTGGGGTTAAATAGCCTCGAGGCATGACGTCACCGGAAGCTTTTCTGAGCATGCGTGGCTGAGAAAATGATGCATTGTGGGATATGAAGCTAGTAACCTAATACATAACAGAAAAGCATGGCTAATGATGTGACGTGAAAATAAAATATAAGAAGTGACGGTAGGTAAATGTAAGACATAAGCATGTACTTGCTAGTGAAGAGTGTAATGATGGTGAGAAAATAACAGGGTATAATAGACTGGATGCAGAAGTACGCATATGACTACGTAGGCAATGAAAACCTGTCGATATGACTAGTGTAAACTTTTTGTCCCTGCACAAACTAAAATAATAAATTACCATTTAAAAATATTATATACTATTTTGATGTGACTGAGGTTTGGCCAGTGTACTGGCCTGCGGTGTCTTGGCACTCGAGGCTTCTTGGCCGGTGTACCGGCCTACAGTGTTGAACGAGTTAAGCAAACATTAAATTGACCTAATGCCCTCCCATTCATCTTTCTGAAAGAAACACACTAGCGATTGTTGTCCATCAAAATAAATAGCCAATGGTTGGAGGAAACGTGTTGAAACAGAAGTCTCTATTCGGATTACCTAGATAGGATTATTGGCTATGATGTAACAGAGGTTGGGTAGTCATAATAATAATCAGGAGAGCTGATTTAGTCAAAATGACATCAGATAACACTAATTGTCTAAATAAGCATTTGAGGTGACAAATATGTTATTGTCTATTAATAAGGAAAATGCAGATTTCAACAAGTGTATATATTGACACTTACATTCCCGTGCTTTTGGCTTTATCTTTGACATTTGCAACAAAGAAACTGATTTCTTGTATGAGTCTTTCTCGTTGTTGTGGTGGTTCTGGGAGAGGTTTAGGAGGTTCACTCTGACGTGTCTCCATTTTATAGTCATGCCAGATGGACATCAGTGTAGACACCTGTAATAGAAATAGGAAATATCAAACTTACAACCCTTTCAAACAAGCATTCTCTCAAAATGTCAGACACCTGGGTTTTATCAACACATGGGTACAATGTAGTCTTTTGAATCTACCAACCCATACTTATCGTTTAGCTTCAATTTCAATAGTGTCAAAATATGGACTTTTATGGATTTTAGACCAAACAAAAAATAACAGACTCAGGTTCTGAACAAGTGAAGATTGCCACCGTGGTCTAGTGGAAGAGCATCTGCCCGCAAAGCGGAAGGTCTAGGATTTGATCCCCAGCCGTGTCATACCAAAATACGTCAAAAGATGGTACTTGTTGTTACCATGCCTGGTTCTCAGCATTACGGGGCACGCACGCACACACGCACGCATGTCGCTACATAAGTGCAGTAATTTTGGACGAGACGTAAAACCCCATTTCACTTCTGAACATGTGACGTAAATGTCTGTATGCTAAGTTATTTTTCTGATACACATTTATGTAAGTTCTGGAAAGTAAAATTCTATACAGTTGGACAGCAGTGGTTCTATTACTAACTTTAAAATTATGCAGAAATGTAAAATATCAAATTTCCTATCAGAAGGTGTAAATTGCAAATATAAGACTGGTTTTAAAAAGGGATACCGCAGAGTGTTGTCCATAATTATGTCATGCATAAAAAAACTGAGCAAGAGATCCGCCGAGATCATTGCTGTGGATGTTGATCATCAAGTTATCTATTGTCGAAGTGGAAGGTAATGGAGATGTATTCCGAACCTCCAAGGTTCATCAAAGGTGAAATGACCGGGGCCTAAGTAGTAATAGTAGAGTTGGCAGGATCTGAGCATTTTCCCAATCTCATTAAAATCAGATCTTAGTTCTCGCTATCGCAAAACAAACATCTGAGGACATCCCATGAAGGGTCAGGTCAGAACGACCTTTCATCCAACCAATCAGAGCGCCGCTTACCAGATCATGAAAGTGACTGTCGGAACGTGTTTTTTAATCATGCAACCACGAAATATTTAACATGGGGTATTCCAAACGACAGTTGCGGGTTTTATGATTATATCCATAAAATCTAGGCCATCTATAAGCCATTCCAGAATGTTCTTATCAGTTTTAATTATTTTAATCGAAAATACGTCAAAATATATTTCGAAGCGTAGTCGCCAGTTTGAAACTAGTGTCGTAAAGCTCGAGAAGGCTGCCTTCTGATTGGCTAATGTCGATTTCTTGTCAGTCATTTCTTTGGTTGGTCAAAATTCGCGAAAGGTCCATCTGACGTGACCCATAATGGGATATCCTCAGATCTTTGTTTAGCGGTGGATTTTAATGAGATTGAGCACTTTCCAAACGTCCATCCCTGAATGTAGGTTCGTCAAAGTGCTCAGGGGAACCCGACTAAGCGGTGCCACACAAGAGATTGTCAGTCAGGAAGCTATCTGACACACCCTCATGGTTAATCAAGAAAACGGAGATTGGTGGGCACAAGGCAGTGCTGTTTGTCAATGTTGTAGATGATTTTCCCAGGGGTTTATCGTCTTGGACTGTGTTTTCTTTGACTTTGAAGATTTTAGATGATTTAGCGTGGTATTCCTGTTATCTACGCCTTCATTTTTGCAAATAGAGGCTGAAGGATTCTTCAGGTAAATCCCTACATTGATCCCAACGGGAAGAAGCACTACCTGACAATCGGGACCAATGTCAAGGGGATCCGAAGGCGAAAAAAACTCTCCTGCATGTCAAGCAAGGGGAACAATCTCATTAAACTCAGATCTTAGTTCTAATTATCGCTTAACAAAGATCTGAGGACATCCCATTACGGGTCACATCCGTCAGACAGACCTTGCACAAACTTTGACCGACCAAGGAATGACCAATCAGAAGGCAGCTTTCTCGTGCTTTACGGCACAAATTTCAAATTGGCGACTATGGTTCGAAACATATTTTGACAGATTCTCGATTACAAATTTGAAACCTCAACAAAAGAACATTCTGCTATGGCTAATAGATGGGCTAGATTGTATGGATTCAGTTGTTAAACCTGTAACTATCCTTCAGAATAAAGTTTTCAAGGTTGCATGATTAGAAATACATTCCGACTGTCACTTTCATAATCTGGTAAGCGATGCTCTGATTGGTCGGATGAAAGGTCGTTCTGACGTGACCCCTAATGGGATGTCTTCAGGTCTGATTTTCATGAGATTGGCAAGGGGGATGTCGCACTACTTGATCATCCATGATTAGACTGCGAGAAAAAATATTCTCGGGTAAGAATAAAAAAGTCTCAATCTGTGTAGCACGTCACCACACTGTGGCCATTAAAAAGAGAATAAGCTGGCCTGCGTTTATAGGTCAACCTGCATACAGAGTCTGTGACCAAGCTAGTTGGGAGTTGACCATGGTAGTGCTTGGGCCAATTGTTTTTTAGAAGCTGGAAACCTTTGTTGTTTTCCACTTTGTTGTTTTCCACTTAGTATTGAAGAAGAAAGAGAGATGTATAGTGAGACTCTGGCTGCTACTTCCATACATAGTACGATAGACGTGGCAAGTATAGTTGATAATAAACCAACACCGGCTACACCGAGTCCCATGCCAGCTGTTGCAAGAGCAGTGTCAACTCCGTCGAGAGCATTCACAGCTCTGCGATACTTTTTATACAATCCAAGTCTAAACTCCCTCTCCTTCTCTATTCGATGTTTTATGTCGCTTAATTGATGTAATCAAAATCCATCAACAGTATCCATCTTTTCAGATGCTACATCGAGCGCCAGATATAAACCCATAATGTATATTATTATATCATATAATAGTTTTTAATTGATCTCGCTTAAATGTTTTGAGAGTATACATCAACCTTATTAAATGTATATTATGTGGCATAAATATCTAATAAGCGAAATGCTTTCACCTTTATTAACTTGGACCCCCTCAAGGGTTGCAACGGGTGATAGTCCCATATAAATAATACTGCAACGTTGACGCTCATGTTTCTTGAGCCATTTAGTTTATAGACCTGGTAATATTTCGAAGGCATCTTCTGGTGCATCCCCAAACAATACTTCAATAATAATTGTAAAAAGATCAGGTATAGCATGCAAGTTCTGTTTTATATCATTGGATTCAGTAACCAAATTTTTAAGCAAATAGGTAACCATTTTTTAAAGCTGGATGACTCAATAAGTAGTTTAGACGATGGGGGTTCTCACTTCCACACGAGCCAGATTTATATTCCTATACTGCCACTACAGAGGGAATTTTTTATGCCAAAATGATGATGTGATTCAATGATCATCATGAGATTAAGCTAAATTGACTCTAGCTCACCACCACCTGGAGCCTATCAATGCTTCTATGATATAATTTTTTTATAGACAATGACAGTTTTACCACAACCCCACTAGAGCCAGATTCAAGAGAGCACATTTTTCTCCTTTGGCACCCCAAATTTCGGCACCCCCAACAATATTTTTTCCACTAGAGCAATAGGATGTGCCTAAAGGATACAACTGTGTCCAACGAATTTCCAATTGAAAATTTGTGCCCAATTATAGTACATAACAAAAATGGATGAAGCAAAATATACAACTATGGAGAGCATGGGCATACGTGCAGAAATGTCTGTGTTCCAACATATACTAGTGGAGAATGCATACGAAGACAACTTGCTACCAGATATATCCAAGGTAGACTATTTGGAAGGAAATCTAGGCAGAACACATCTAGAACCTTGGGAGGGCCTACCAACATTTGCAGACGATATGTATGTATTTGGCTATCTAGAAGAAAACGATATAGTATCTCTACGAGGATTTGTGTCTTGTACAACTGGAGAAAATGGATCTGCAAAACGTATACTACAAGAAATACAAATAGCAATGCAGAAAGTATATGGATGTCGCATGCATGCTACTATTGCAAATTCAATTTCTTATATAGGAGGCTCCGGAAGCAAAATACGAGACACAATACAACGAATACAAAAACAAACAGAATACAAAGCGAAGAAAAAATGGATGGAAAGTTTTTCCAACGAAGAACCCAAAGGTATATCTGTATGCAAAATAAATGTCTAAAAAGATCCGAAGAAATGGGAAAGGGCAGTATAATTTGCAATTGGAGACTTTGGGTTTCGCGCTTGTCCAATATAGACATCCTATCTTCTACAAACGAAGGTGTAGAGTTTGGTCCACTTCGATGCTATACAAAAGCAAAGGATTCCAAAACAATTCTTGCACCATCCAAACAACCAACAAAAATATCCAAGGCAGATACCAACCCTTCCATACTTCTCCCAAGCAAAGAATACATAGCATGGATATTCCGGAAAAACAAATCCCATAGAATTGTGAATGAAGTCTCCCAGTTCCAAGCAATAGAAATGGAAACCAAAAGACAAATATCCACTCTTTCCAGATCCAATAGAGAACAAAGATTGCAAAACATAGAAGACTGGTTGGATAGCAATCTATGGAAAGAAAATATTGCAAAAATACACGAACAAAGAATACAAAAAGAAAAGGAGGAAAGGAAAAAGAGAGAACAAGAAATAGAAGAAATACAAAAAAAATACAAGAATATAGAAGAATATAGAATTGCATCTACAGATACCAAAAATATTGTAGAAGAAAGTTTTGGGGACTGGTGTAGAAGGATGTCTGAATTTTCTGGAAAAACTATTTCTATACTCGGATGGAAAGGAGAACGTGTTGTAGCTCGATGTATCGAAAATATTGAAAATGTAGATGTATATTGTATAGAAGGAGACAAATTGTCTTTGAGCGTGGAAGAAACAAAAACATTCTACAACAACGAGAACAAAAAGCTAGAATACAATCCACTAGTTGTAGAAAAAACACCAAACCAAGAAATACTTCTGCAAATACAAAGATAGACAAATTCGAAGAAGTGGAAGATTCTTCCATGCAATATATAGAAAAAGCGCAAGCATGGAAAGAATGCACAAAAGCATTGGATATGGAAGGAGAATATACATGTAGAAAATTTGCCAAAGGTATATTTCGAGGATTGGAAAGGACTATTCTGTTTCTACAAACAACAAATGGATCGGAAATTCAAGTATATGGGACATTTTTGCAAGAAGAAGTCGAAAAATTGGATCCCTTGGATACGTAAGCAGCACCAATACTATGCAAAATAGGAAGAGAAGAGAGAACAATATCCGCAAAACACTAATACGCAAACATACCACAAGGCAAAACAAGTCTAGAGTTCCCTCTTCTATACTCACGCAAAAGAAACGCAAGTGGTTTTAAGCAAATAGGTATCAAACACGGAACCATAAATTGATACAAGTTTTAACATGTAGTGAAGCCTGATAGTGTTATCAATATTTTTGGTTGCATTTTGGAAGCCCCAAGTAAAAACGCAACATAAAAAACGTATCGCCAAAACGCGCCATTTTAATGAGTATGTGGGTATCATGCACCCATTTCTTGCAAAATCCAAATTGCACGAATTGTCACTAACTGTTGTGGGTATAAAACTATGGCCGATTCTTGGACCTACCACTCCTTCGTCAACAATGCCACGCCTAACTCAAATTCAGAGAAACCAGGCTATCGGACGTTTGGAAACTGGAGAGTCTGTCCAAGATGTTGCCCATCATTTCAATGTTAACATAACCACAATTTACTGTCTCCTGCATCAATACAATGCTACACAGACCACAGATGACCTTCCTCGGAGCGGTCATCCTAGGGTCACCACACCTCGACAAGATTGGCAGATTACCCGTCAACACCAGCGACATCCGTTCCTAACTGTAAGTGAAAGTGCTCGACAGACCATAGGAACACATAACCGACACATTAGCCGGGACACTGTGATCCGACGTCTCCGTTCCAAAAACCTCAGATGTCGCCCACCAGCATGTCGTCCTGTTTTCGTACCACGGCATCAACAAGCACGACTTAAGTGGGCAAAGGGTCATCACAATTGGCATCATCGTGAGTGGAGGCGTGTCATCTTCTCTGATGAAAGTCGCTTTTGTGTCTCCCATGCAGACGGAAGAGTCAGAATTTGATGTTTTAGCTGACAGAAACATTGTGGAAAGGGATCCATGGGGTGGACCTAGCGTCATGATATGGGCAAGGATTGGACTTAATGCGAGACTTGGATCCATGTGCTTTCTGAATGTTGGTAAAGGTCGGGGTGACGGCGTCGGTGCTCAGCGGTATATCGACCAAGTGATCCGACCCCACATTGTTCCATTTTTTGCACAACATCAACAACACATTTTCCAGCAGGACAACGTTCGTCAACCATGTTGCCAGAGCTACCATGGCCTTTCTGCAACAACACAACATCAGTGTTCTACCGTGGCCAGCCCTCAGCCCTGATCTGAGCCCCATCAAACACTTGTGGGATGAGGTTCAAAGGCCTCTGCACAATGCACGCCCAGTCCCTACAACTGCCGATGAACTACGCACAGCTTCACAAATCGTCTGATCCACTCAATGTACAGGAGATGTGTGGCAGTGATCAATGCTTATGGTGGTCACACCAGGTATTGACTGACATTTTGAGTATTGACCCAAAACTGTGTAAGCCCTAACATTTGAAAAAAACAATTATGTCATCTGCCTTTTAATCCATTAAACTGTCTTCAGTCATTTTTTTGTCAATCTTGCCCTATTAGTATTTCTTGTCTTTACTGTTGAAAATAAATAACATGTATACTGCATACTCGACTTGCATTCTTTAGCGTCTGAGTATATTTATGCGAATCTCTAGTGAAAGACTCATTCATCAAACGCGCTGAAAGCGCAGGTAGCTGTGAGTTTTATCATAGATATGGAATGTTCTTAGCACCACTTACCACCGCTTTAATAACGGCTAGGTATTGTCAATTCAAACATACATGCCCACTTACTAATAATGGAGACGGAAATACCACAAGTGAACGAGGAAACACAATCCTTGATTGGGCTCCCTATGTACTAGGGGTTGTTGCTATAGCAGCAGTATGGTTTTATAAGACCGGAAAAGAGAAAACACCACAAGTTAAAAAATTAGATGAGGTTCAATTAGAGTTAAGCCCTCATGTAATGTTATAAAGCAATGACTACTCCAGTTACAGATGGTAAAATGTTGGTAAACGCAACGAATCATTCAGCAGTGGTCAGTGGCTTGGCCATTGGCTATGTCTGTATAGCTAAAATGATTATTAAAGCCACACCACTCAACCTAGATTTCATTGGTTATGATATTGGTATGATGGTTCTAGATGTAGGCCTAGCAATGGCTACAAAAGATATGCTAATCAAACAAGGGCTTATCCCAGAAGACATAATGAAGTAATTAAACATTTGAATAATTTATAAACATATAGTATGGCATCAATTGCGATGATGGTTGGTGGAGCTATTGTTAATGCTCTAGCTTTTTCGGGGAGTAATTTTTTATTTTCTACTATGAAACAACATAATAAAGCATTAGAACAACTCGAACAGCTCAGTCACTATGGGCCAGGCACACAATGGAGAGATTAGATTTTATTAATGATAAACTTCGTAAACAAGGACATTCAATTCAAACGTTTAAGGATGTTGAATCTGCCATGCACGAATACATTTCTTGTTTACGGAAGAACACTTGCCCCAATGCCAAGGCCAACACTCTCTCAGAGGCTAAGAAAGACCTCGAGATAGCGTTTATTGCTTTGGGGTTGACTGGTGTGTCCATATTTAGCTACATTATTATGCATAAGTTATGATCTATTACGCGCTATGTCAGGCTGAGTCTTATCAGCTATGACACCTTGACCGGTGTGTCTGTTTTTAGTTACACAATTACACAGAAACTATGATCTATTACGTATCAACTGAGCGATGACTCACCCACCAAGTGGAGATTTGATTTGCATTTAGACAAATGATATGATAGGTGTATAACCATGTAGATTTACACTCATGGGTAAACCAATTCAATGCAACCGATGTTGCGTCTTTATATATTGTGGTATTCATGCTTTTTACATCAGACAGGGAAATGTAAATTAGACGTGTTCTGTATGTGGGATAGGGGTCAAAGGTTGTCATTGTTTATGTTAGAAACACGGCGCTGATCAGATTATTTACACTAGGAAGAGAGATTACATCAATGAGAGGAACTGGTTGTGGAGAATACGTATGAAAATATAACCATTTAGACATTTGACTCGTTTTGCATATACCATTAAATCACAATGGGTTTTGTCAGAGAGTAGAAGGCTTTGGCAAAACAACATGGTCAACGTGTTTATTCTCAAATGAGAAAAGCTGAATTGATTGAATTACTGAATGTTGATAAAAATCAATCAGTTGATGTTGATAAAAATCAACCAGTTGAGTTAAGATTTGTACCCACAGCCGGCGTTGGTAAATATCTAAGAGGTTGGAAGATGGATATTAATTCCAACATGGATGTTAATGATGTAAAGCCCATCATATCAAGTAAAATTAATGAGGAGTTAGATGATTTAAATAGTATAAAATACCAGCTAACAGTTAAAATGTCATTGAGTAAAAATGACACCGAATATACCGAACCTTATTACCGGAGCAATCAAGAAGTTATAACCGAATCTGATTCTATAAGCGCATCATTAGATGCTTTAATTCAGCAGATACAAGAAACTTTAGAAAGCTGGACCTATAGAGGTTCGGGTTGGGGTGTGGATAGAATCAGTAGTTTATATTTAGATATAGCAAATTATATGCCTTTCAAAGGTGGATCTTATATAGATTTACCATCGTATTATAAGAAGAAAAGAGCCAAAAAATAAAGGCAATGACTGTTTCAGAATGATGATAAGATCTGCATTGTTTCCCACAGATTCTAAAATTGCAAATAGACCTTCTAGCTATCCCCAAAACGATGGACTCAACCATGATGGTATAGACGAACCTACACCAATCTCGCAAATTGATAAGGTGGAAAAGCAAAATAATTTAGCTATAAATGTTTTCGGACATTCTCCTAAAGGAATTGTTGTACACAGGATAAGCTCCGCTCCAGAACATATTCCCAGAATCAATTCATTTCTGATTGAAAAAGATGGGAAATATCATTATACATGGATAAAGAGTTTAAGCAGGCTATTATGCCATCAAACAAAACATGCAGGAAAGAAATATTTCTGCGAAAGATGCCTGCATGGCAACAGCAGACAAGATCTATAAGAAACGCATAAAGAAGACTGCAGAGGTGTTGGACAGACTGATATCAGGATCCATATGCCTAAAAAGGGAAAAAATATATTAAAATTTGAACATTATTGTAATCAAATGCCAGCACTGTACATAATTTATGCCGACTTCGAAGAACTTAGAAAACCATTAGAAAATACCGAACACAATACTAAATGCAGTTTTACATACAAAACTCAAGAACATATTCCTTGTGGGTTTGGATATATAGTTGTAAGGTATGATGGGAAAACAAACCCGATGGTCCCCATGCAGCGGAAAAGTTCATAGAATATCTACAAAATGAAGAGAGAATAATCAGGGAAAATTTATCGTGTAAGAAACCCATGTGTATGACGAGGGATGATTGCAGGGCCTATAAGAAGTCAACGATTTGTCATGTTTGAAATAAACCTCTCAATGGGGATTCCGTAAGAGATCATTGACACGTCACGGGTAATTATGGGGAGCCGCTCATAACGAGTGTAACTTGAAACTAAAAATGTATTCTCAAACAATACCCATCCCCGTTGTGTTTCATAACCTTAGAGGATATGATTCTCATCTCATTATCTCAAAGACCAATGGCGGCTGAACATGCATTCCTGATAATATGGAAAAATATATATCATTCTCGTTGACTAAAACTATACATTATACGGACAAGGTAAGAAAGCCAGAACAAAACAAAGTAATGGACTTAGATTCATAGACTCCGTACAGTTTCTGTTATCTTCCCAAGACAATTTAGCTAATGCCAACAATCCCAATGACTTTGCAATAATAAATCAATATACTGATCAGATAACTCATCATTTGTTGCTGAGAAAAGGTGTATATCCTTACGAATATATGGATGATTGGTCTAGATTTGACGAAACTAAATTACCACCCCTTGAATCATTCTATAGTAACTTAGCAGAATCTGTAATAACTGATTATGCCGATTAATAACACGCTCTGATGGGATAAATTAGGTTGTAAGAATTAAGGCGACTATCACGATCTGTACTTACAAACCATGGGCGGATACAGATGTTTTGAAAAGGGGGGTGCACAATTAAGATCTATTTATTGTCTTTGGTGGTAATTTATACAGAAATGAAGATTTTTTTCGAAATAAAAAGGGGGGGTGCGCACCAATGCACACACACACACACACACACACACACCCCACTCTGTATCCGCCCATGCAAACCCATGTACTGTTACTCGCCCGATATATTTGAGATATTTAGAAAGACATGTTTAAAACAATACGGCTTGGACCCGGCATGGTACTATTCCAGTCCTGGACTATCGTGGGATGCATTGTTGAAGAAGACAGACGTAGAACTAAAACTACTCACCGATTACAATATGCACTTGTTTGTAAAAGGATTAAGAGGTGGTATATCAATGACAGCAAAAAGGTATTCTAAGGCTAATAATAAATTTGTGGAAGGATATGATCCGAGTAATCCCGACATGCACATATTATATCTCGACGCCAACAATTTGTACGGATGGGCTATGAGTCAACCTTTACCCACGGGTGGTTTTGAGTGGGTTGATGTGATTGATATCGATGTGATATTGATCCCCACAGATTCCGATGCGAATAAAGGGTACATACTAGAAGTTGACTTGGAATATCCAAAAGAGTTGCACAAAGACCATAAGAGTTATCTATTAGCTCCCGAAAGATTAATGGTGAATAAAGATTGGATGTCGGAATATCAACACTCCTTAATGGGCAATACTAGTTGGCTAACATAGAAAAACTTGTACCAAATTTGATGGATAAGACAAAATATATAGGTCACTATAGAAATCTCCAGTCATATCTATCGTAAGGCATGAAACTAAAGAAAATACACAAAGTTCTAAAGTTTGATCAAAGCCCTTGGATGGAGCCCCATATAAGGTTGAACACAGATTTAAGAAAGATGGCTACTAGCGATTTCGAAAAGAACCTATATAAGCTCATGAATAACTCAGTATTTGGTAAAATTATGGAGAATCTAAGGAAGCGTGTTGATGTTAAATTAGTCAGATCTAATGAGGAAGAAGGACTCTTATAGCCACTTATAAGCAGGTATGAATGTGGGTGTACTTTTGCATCTTATCATAGAAGTTTCCTGAAGAATGACATAAACTAGGTGACAACATAATTAACCCACAAAGGTGGCTTATATAAAGTTGTTTTGTTATTACATGTTAATGCCAAATAATGTCATCAAAACAGCTGGTTAACTTGGTTTTTCAAATTCTGAAAACACATGGACAGGATGTTTTATACACAGTATGTTGCCTGTGATACTCACTATGCATGCATGTTTACATGAATTTTTCATCGTTTCTACTGTTATTTATTGGAAATAAAAAATTGCACTGTGGTTCACAACAATAATTGACTCACGGTCTTCATTACGGCGAGGTGACTTGTGTTTGTTGTTTAACATCTCACAGCTTTGTGACTGTGGACTGTAAATGACCGAGTCTGAACCAGACAATCCAGTGACATCATGAGCATCGATCGACGCAATTGGGATACAATGACATGCATAAAGCTAGTCAGCGAGCCTGACCACCCGATCCTGTTAGTCACATCTTTTGACAAGCATTGGTTGCTGAAGACCAATTCTAACCCGAATCTTCATGAGGCTGGTGTACAGTTGGTGGAAAATATAATAATAATAGTGTTCTTATTTTGTTGCTATTTAAATGTTACAATAACGATGTTACACAGGTATTGAATGTGTAATGAATTAACATTACACTGGGCAAAACAGAAAAATAGACACGTTTTGTAATTTTGAACCGTTGTATATACACACAATGACATGGGTATTTTCTACAGCATCTACCAATAAAATGTTTAAGCATGACAATCACAACTAGTAGTAGTAGTAGTAGTAGTAGTAGTGTAGCAAACAACCACGATGTGGTTTGCTGTGTTAACAATGAGAATTAGAATCGAGAATTTGATGAACACTAAGAAAAATATGTTGATAATTATTTTCTTGTTGTGGGCATGTGACCGTGGCATATTTCACTGTGATATGTTCTCTTATGGTCGGATAGGTTCATCATACAGTCAAGTCCCGTTAATTCGACATTGTTGGGTGCATATGATTATGTCGGATTAACAGGTCGAAATTCAAACATGTTGTAATAAAAAAAAAGGCAAAAGGAAATATTCATATTGTTATGTTACATTGTTAGCGGAATATGTTTTCTAATCATGCACAAAACTACTGTTACGGACTGTATGACTTATTCAAAAAACTTTATAAAATAAAGCATGGTCTGGAATGGAAGTCGCCAATTTGAAACTTGTGCCGCAATGCATAAGAAAGATGTTTTCTTATTGGCTAATGTCGACTTCCTGTCAGTAATTTCATTGCTCGGTCAAAGTTTGTGAAAGGCTGTTCTGACGTAACCTGTTATGGTATGTCCTCAGCGGTTGCGAGAACTTGTATCCGATTATAATGAGATTGAGGTAATCAAGGCATGTGATTAATCCTGTTCTGGTTATTTAAAGCAGTAATTGTTTATTGTTAAGCTAGTTTATCTCTTCAGCCGTTGAAATGCGCAGCTACTCATCAACTCGTCTCGCATCAAAACACGGGGTTCTGTACTCACGGACAGACCACAGAGTACGCTGATGACAGTGTCGATTTTCAGCAATTCACTGCAAATTAAGTGTGTCAGAGTGCGAAACTGTCAGATTAACGGGTCTAAATAGCACTGATGTAAATTGTAGATGTATATTGCTGTACGTTCGATTGTCGAACCATTGAAATTATTCTCGGGTTCAAATTGCCATACAGCTAATTCAAGGACATCGAGACGCGCACATCTGTTTAAAGTTGATATAAGTACCTTAATGTGTTCACAGATACTAACCATACCCTTACTGGTTGATAAAGTAACTCGTGAGGTTGTGTCATTGTAAAGTAACACAGCCTGACATGTTTATTGTTGTGACTGTTAATTTGCCGCACTCATTACTGGATGAACGTTCTGGACTATTTCAGACCTCTTATTGATATCTTCCTGTATTAGTACATGTTTATGTACATAAAACATATTGAATCAACTGAAATATGAGGCACTCAAGATGGGTGACAGTAGCATAAAAATGTATTTATATTAAAATAGCATGATATTTTTTATCATAATCTTTTAAAATATTTAAGCTTGGTATCAATTCCATAAATTATTGGGCAATTATCGGTATATTATTAACGTCAAATGTGTTCATATGTAATTATAGAGTAAATATTTTGATATGGACATGCTAAAAAGTTAATTTTCGCTTCGATGATTCACTTTCACTTTCACAATTCTTCGCCAGTGGCTGGAAGTATGAACGATCAAGCGATTTCCGATACAAGTCTTTAACTTCAATTGGTAAAAAAAACATTTAACTTGTTAGTAAGTTGTTACCCTTTCATATCATGCAACCGTAAATAATTAATGAGATCAGTGCTGTGAACTTTTGTGGATAGTTCTGAACATCAAGCATGCTGTGAGTTGTCTTTGGAATAACTACATAGCAGATGTGTTTGTTTTGAGGTTTAATCCGGAGCAACATCCAGACAATAACCAGAAAAAATCGAAATCACATCAATAAGTTAAGATTACATAGTCAACACATACAGTCTGAAGAGTTAAGAGTTAAAATTAATCTGTAACAATATTAAAAGTGAGAAGAAGTGAGTGCTGAAATCATAATGGGTATATGAAAGTGCAGTTCCCAGTCTTACTGTACCATTTCATCATGGCATCAGTGAAAAGCAAACGACAAGCCAACAGCATGGCTGAATCCATTGCTCCCATATTACTGGAATGTCAAGACCATGCCCAAGCCCAGGCTCATTTAAAACAGGAACTGCAGTTAGATCTGCTATCTGTCATAGATCTCCTTAAGCCAAGAGATGCAATAGCGAAGGCCAAACTAACTCTATTTCTGAGAGATGGACAGCTACTTGAAATTATATAACCAGAGCAGCCAAAGGTAAAAATGAATTTATGTCAATATACGATCAATACTTATATCAATACAAAAACAGCAATTATGTGAATACCAAACTCACAATAGATATGTGTACTCTACTCACACACATGAGTCCCAAAGAGGGACAGGTCAGCCTAAATTGCTAAGGCAGAAGGCGACATCTTCAAGGTGCACTGATCTAAAGCAGATCCTCGCAAATGGTTGTTCCCTTTGTTATTGTATTTTCCCTGTGAGTACCCGGATGACATAGCAGAAATCTAGACTAGTTCGTGATCTGTGCTGCACAATTCCTAAGCGCATTTCTCATTTTTATTGATAGTATAAGGGTATATGGTAACATTGAAAAACAAAATGAAAAACAGTTTTGGAAATAATGAGGAAATGTAGGTATCTTTCTGGGTAGCATCGGTAATGGTAACAAAGTTTTCATAAGTCACATGCTTGGTGATTGTGCAATTTTCATTTACACTATTTTGACTTGCAACACAAAGTAAATATTTCACCTGAGCATTGCCTGTTTTAGCATGTTTAGCATCAAAATGTGCAAACTTTTCACTTAGGAAATGTATTAAATGCTAAAATATTCAGTTATATATACAAATTGACTGAAAAATATGTCCATCTGTATTATTATGATAACGAATTCCAAACATTTTTATGTTTAATATCATCACCAAGTGACTGAAAATGTTAGGATTAAAAGTATATTTGTATATTGTTTGGCTTCTAATCCAAGCATAATTAATCTATTGAGATGTTTTGGACCATCTTGATAATTTTTAGTTTAGTCAATCTGTTAAATAAATTGACAGATTTTTCAGTCAACTTGTAAATGACTGAAATATTTAGACATTTTATAAATTGCCTGAGTAAATCACATTTTACAGATTGACTGTAACATATAGTGAGTGAGTGAGTCTTACGCTGCTTTTAGCAATATTCCAGCAAAATCACGACGGGGGACACCAGAAATGGGCTTCACACATTGCACCCATGTCAGGAATCGAACCCGGGTCTTCGGCGTGACAAGCGAACGCTTCAACCTGTAGGCTACCCAACCATATTCACGCTTACAAAGGAAAAGACTTGTGAAAACAAAGTCTATCACGCATCGAAGAACTTCCCAACCAAGACGTAGCGGAACAAGAATGAATCTGTTCAATGCTACAGCAAATAAAGGAAAACAAAATGCAAACATCATAATTACAACCTACCAAATTTATTAATATAATTTTAGGCAGCTTCCTTGTTCAAGGAATGTATCAGTAAATATCCACATAAAGGAACAATATCCCACACCTCTGCAGCTGTACAAAGCAATTTATTCGATGTCACATGTCTCTGTAATAATCAAATATATTAAACTATTGTTTCAGGATATTATAACCCATGTTCGTTTTTCAACTGATCACTCAGTTTGTTTCAGGTATTTCACATAGGTGTCAAGTCTCAAAGGTCGGCTGAGAAAGCCCACATGACAAATACTTTCATAACGTCCACGGTTTCCACAAAAATCCATTGAGTTAGATAACAATGAGCAATCAATCAACGTATTATCGGTTAACCCTTTAAACAAAGTATTTTGTTTTTACACTTCACGCCACGAAATGATATGAGTGTATTCCCTTTGTTTTAGTAAACCTAAACATGTAAACACTCACTTCTGACATATCCACTGTGCAAGATAACAGTGATTAATCAATCAATGTATTTTCTGTTAATCCTTTGATGACTAGGAACGATCCGTTGATTTACAAAAAGGTATGATCATTCATCTCTTGCTGGGCTGCCATATGCATATTACATATCACACAATTCACCTCACTTCAAACCTGGATTTAGATTGAATAATTACCCCAGACACAATAAATGCCAAATGGGAACCTTTGTCAGGTATTCTGGGTGGTGCTACCACTAATTATACATGTAATAAATTCATTAACTGAGCATCAAGTGAATGACAACAAATACACAAGTGTAGGGTTATACCAGAAAACGTGGATGACAACAAGGGAGGAGTAATCGTATTATCAACGCAAACCGAAATCTGAAAATGTTTTCACTGCAGGAATACTATTTTTTATTATTAAACTATAACAATCAGGGGTATTTCCAAATGACGACATCCAATGAGCTCCGCCGTTCTTTTTGTCTGTTTAGGCTGAAGAAACAAATTAACATGCGCCCTTTGTCAAAATCTTTATAGATCAGGGTTAACCAATCAGTGTTCAAAAATGAGTAAAACAAATATTGCCTCCAAGTTTACTTAGCTGTCCTTGTAGACAGTAGCCCAGTCTCTTGTCACTCTCAGTTATGGTGCGTATCATCCGGGTACTCACGGGGAACAAACAATAACAAATCAACAACCAGTCCCGGGGAATTGCTTTAGATTAGTGCCCCTTTAACTGAGTTTGTGACCAGTCAAAATTCCAGTCCTCACATAACTTATATCTTGATCTTTGTTTTTGACCCTATCCATATCAACTTGATAGACACAATTTTTTATGGATAACAACTTCTTTAATACTGTTGTCATCCGTCAACTTCTAAGTAATGCCTATCAAACACCATATCAACTTGTCTTTTTCAGCATTTACTTTCAATCCCGAAAACCGGGCAAAACATTTTAACATACCCATTGTGGTATTGTGGCTCTTCAGATCCATCTAAACTTAATGTAGTATCATCTGCAAATTGTGCAAGCAGAGATTTAATATTACCAATCTGCATACCTTTTATTTTGTCATTATTTCTTATCATTATTGCTAAGATTTCGGCACAAATGATAAAGATATATGGTGATATTGGATCACCCTGGTGACAACCCCTTGAAACCTTAAAAAATGGTCTGGCATATCCATTTACCCAAACATTTGATTCAATATTTTCGAAAAAAACTTTTTCCCAATGTCGAATACTTGGTCCAAAATTAAAAAAAGTTAGTACATTACGAATAAATTTTCTTTCCACAGAAAAACAATAAACCTGGTATTTGGTAAGATTCAGTATATTCCATCACATCATAACCACCAACAAAACCTTTTTGATCATGAATAATTAAAGGCAAAACATGTTTTATTCTGTTTGCAATTGACGCTGCAGCTAACTTATAAGATGTGTGGAGGGAGATGGGGTGCCAATTCTTTAAAAAATAATTTTGGTTTATATTCTTTTGGAATACATGGTATCAATCCTTGTTTTTGTGATACCGATAGAGATCCATTTTTATATTCATAATTTAGAGCATTTATTAAATATCTATGAAGATCCACCCAAAGGAATTTTATAAATTCTGCTGAAAACCCGTCTGGGCCAGGGCTTTTATTATTTTTCATTTTTTTCAATGCTTTAAGTACCTCATCATAAGTCTCCCTCAAGAGAAGAAGCTATATCATCATCTAGTCTTGGCACATGGGTATCAGAAAATAGGTTTTCTAAATCAATCTGTGTGCAATCTTCAGTTTTATACAATTTCTGATAATAGTCTCTAACTTCTTGAATTGGTTCATCTTGTTTATTTATTTTTGTCCCATCTCCCTTTTCAAGTAATGATACGATTTGTTTGAGAAGTTTCTATATTCAAGTTGCAGAAAATATTTTAAGGGTTTTTCATCTCGATCTATCCATTTGGCCTTGGATCTCATAAAAGAGCCTTAGCAGTATAGGTAATGATGGTTCTGGCTCACTTCCACTGGAACCGGATTCATATACCTATACTGCTACTACAGATGGAATTTTTTATGCCAAAATGATTATGCGATTCAACGATAGTCATGATCAGATGTATTAAACGAAACATCAATATTAATTAATAATGAATAAAATTTACTATAGCCCACGAGGATATTGGAAAGGTATAGGAGCAATAAAAAAATTAGCCACCGCGGCTAAGGTATCTAAAGATGTGGCCAAGGATTGGTTAAAGAAACAAGCGTTGTGGCAAATATATTTACCGGCACCGCGTTATATACCGAGGAAGAAGTTTGATATTTTTACGACGAATGAAGTTCATCAGGCTGACCTCTTGTTTCTTCCCCACGATAAGGTAAAACGCAAAACGTATAAATACACTTTAACAGTAGTGGATGTGGCTAGTCGATACAAAGAGGCTGAGCCATTAACCTCGAAAGATTCAACAGAAGTAGCTAATGCACTGAGTCGCATATATAAACGCGGACCACTAAAATGGCCTAAGCTATTTCAAGTAGATCCTGGTCGAGAGTTTATGGGATCGGTAACTAAACTGTTAACAAAGCACGATGTCGAAATCGTGGTGAAAAAGAGGCCCACCGTAGTCAAGCTATCGTCGAAAGATTTAACCGCACATTAGCGGAACGTTTGTTTGGCTATCAGTATGGGATCGAAATGAAATCCGAGCGATTGAGATCAACCGAATGGGTGACACGATTATCAGCCGTTGTATCTGCGCTGAATAATGAAGTGACGAGATTAATAGGGAAGAAACCATCCGATGCTATTAAAATAAAATCTGTGACTTCCGAATCTTCAGCACCGAGGAGAGGCAAAGAACGAAAACTTCCGGATAGAGTAAGGGTAAGATATTTATACCAGCCCGGTGAACCTCGAGGGAGGCCTACGTCGCGCAACCGATCCCATATGGTCCCTTAAGACGTATAACATTAGTCGATTGGTTACGGAAGAAGGAGAGCCTATTCTCTAATATCTTCAAGATGAACCGGGTAGGGCATTTGTACGAGAAGAATTGTTCATAGTTCCCGGCGGTACGGTATTACCACCATAACCATAAGCATAGGTAGTTACACCATCATTATCAATCCATCTCTTTGTATCTAAGGGGGATAATGATGTCTTGTTCATTCTTAATCCATATATCCTATGATTGTAACTTCTTAAAGAGTTCATCTCGTGTTTGAACGTTCTACCGTTGAATAATGATTCTTTATACTGTTCGTGTTTGATATGCTTTTTTACAACATACTTCTTAACACCCTTGGCTTTTCTTATCTCTCCATTATCGGACTTCTTTATAGAATACATCTTAGGTCTTAATCCCACATACTCCGCCATAGGAATCACAGCACATTCATCCTTAATCTTACCTAACACCTATTTATTTACAACGCTGTGCAGTGGATTATCTTAAGGGTAATCTCTCGTGTCGTACATATCTATTTTTTCTGCCATATCTTTATACACATCCTCGGTTTGTATTTCCATCAACAAAGAATCTGTGTCGGTATATAACACCTCGCATCTATCGCCGTATTGCTTCTTAAGTTCGTTGTAATAAAAGTCATACATTAAGTGTTTTGACAAGTCGAGAATACTCATACCGACGTACACCGGTCTGTTGAATTTTATATTACTCTTCTGCATATGCAATGCGGCTAAGTCGTTATCGAATATCTTGCTTCTGTTAAAAGCCGGACTGGCTATAAGTTTCCTGAGTCTTTCTTCCTCATTAGATCTGACTAATTTAACATCAACACGCTTTCTTAGATTCTCTATAGTTTTACCAAATACTGAGTTATTCATGAGCTTATATAGATTCTTTTCGAAATCGCTGGTGGCTATCTTTCTTAAATCTGTGTTCAACCTTATATAGGGCTCCATCCAAGGGCTTTGATCAAACTTTAGAACTCTGTGTATTTTCTTAAGTTTCATACCTATGATAGATATAACTGGAGATTTCTGTAGTGAACTATATATTTTGTCTTATCCATCAAATTTGGTACGAGTTTTTCTACATTAGTTAACCTACTATTACCCATCAAGGAGTGTTGATATTCCGACATCCAGTCTTTATTAACCATTAATCTTTCGGGAGCTAGCGGATAACTGTTATGGTCTATATGTAAGGAATTTGGATATTCCAAGTCAACTTCTAGTGTATACCCTTTATTCTCATCATTATTATGGATATCGACCCACTCAAAACCACCCGTGGGTAAAGGTTGACTCATAGCCCATCCGTACAAATTGTTAGCGTCGAGATATAATATATGCGTGTCGGGTTTACTCGGATCGTATCCTTCCACTAATTTATTATTAGCCTTAGAATACCTATTCGCTGCCATCGATATACCCCCTCTTAATCCTTTCTCAATAAACAAGTGCATATCGTAATCTGTGAGTAGTTTTAGTTCTACGCCGGTTTTCTTCAACAATGCATCCCACGATAGTCCGGGACTGGAATAGTACCATGCCGGGTCCAAGCCGTATTGTTTTAAATATGTCTTTCTAAATATCTCGAATATGTCGGCGAGTAACAGTACATCGGTTTTTAAGTACAGATCGTTATGATCACCTAAATTCTTACAACCTAATTTATCTCAGACCGTCAGAGCGTGTTCATAATCGGCATCTGTTATTCTAGATTCTGTTAAGTTACTATAGAATGATTCGAGGGGTGGTAATTCAGTTTCTTCGAATCTAGACCAATCATCCATATATTCGTAAGGATATACACCTTTTCTCAGCAACAAATGACGAGTTATCTTATCGGTATATTGATTTGTTATCGCGAAGTCATCGGGATTGTTCGCTTTAGCTAAATTGTCCAGGGAAGATAACAGAAACTGTACGGAGTCTATGAATCTAAGCCCATTACTTTGTTTTATTCTAGATTTCCCATCCTTGTCCCTATAATGTATAGGTTTAGTCAACGAGAACAATATGTTTTTTTCCATATTGTTAGGAATGCACGTTAAACCGCCGTAGGTCTTTGAGATAGCTTGCATGAGATGTGAATCGTATCCTCTAAGGTTATGAAACACAACGGGGATGGGTATTGTTTGAGAATTCATTTTTAGTTTCAAGTTACACTCATTATTTGCGGCTCCCTGATAATTACCCGTGACGTGACAATGATCTCTTACGGAATCCCCATCCAGGGGTTTATTACAAACATGACAACTCGTTGACTTCTTATGGGCCCTCCAATCACCCCTCATCATGGGTTTCTTATGCGATAATTTTACCCTGATTATTCTCTCTTCTTTTTGTAGGTATTCTAGGAACTTTTCCGCTGCATCGGGGCCTCTATAAATCACGGGTGGGTTTGTTTTCCCATCATACCTTACAACTATACATCCTAACCCACCAGGAAAATGTTCTTGAGTTTTGTACGTAAAACTACCACCTTGATTATTATCTTGGTTGGTATTTTCTATGGACTTGATATGCGCTTCGAAGTCGGCGTAAATTACGTACGGTACTGGCATTTGATTACAATAATGTTCAAATTTTAATAATAATAATAATTTTTTTCCCTCTTTAGGCATATCGATCCTGATAGCATTCTGTCCAACACCTCTACAGTCTTCTTTATGCGCTTCTAATAGATCTTGTCTGCTGTACCCATGTAGGCATCCTTCGCAGAAATATTTCTTTCTAGCATGTTTTGTTTGATCGTATAGCACCCTGTTTAAACTCTTTATCCATGTATAATGATATTTTCCATCTTTTTCGATCAGAAATGAATTGATTCTGGGAATATGTTCCGGAGCGGAGCTTATCCTGTGTACAACAATTCCTTTAGAATGTCCGAAAACATTTATAGCTAAATTATTTTGCTTTTCCACCTTATCAATTTGCGACATTGGTGTAGGTTCGTCTATACCATCGAAGTTGAGTCCATCGTTTTGGGGATAGCTAGAAGGTCTATCCGGATTTTTGTCTACGGGGAACAATGCAGATCTTATCATCATTCTTATACAGTCATCGGATTTATTTTTTACGTTAATTATGGCTTTTTTCTTCTTATAATACGGGGGTAAATCTATATAAGATCCACCTTTGAAGGGCATATAATTTGCTATATCTAAATATAAACTATCGATTCTATCCACACCCCAACCCGAACCTCTATTAGTCCAGCGTTCTAAAGTTTCCTGTATCCTCTGAATTGATGTATCTAATGATGCGTTTATAGTATCGGATTCGGTTATAACTTCTTGATTGCTACGGAAATATGGTTCGGTATATTCGACGCTATCGTCTGTGTTACTTTTACTCAATGACATTTTAATCGTCAGCTGGCATTTTATACTTCGTAAATCATCTAACTCCTCGTTAATTTTACTCGATATGATGGGCTTGATATCGATAACATCCATGTTGGAATTAATATCCATCTTCCAACCTCTTAGATATTTACCAACGCCGGCGGATATGGGTACAAATATTAATTCTTGTTGTTGAATATCATCAACAACATCCTCATTATCTAGTAAAGCGATCAATTCAGCTTTTCTCATTCGAGAATAACCTCTCAGCCCACTGTTTCTCGCTCGAGCTTTGAGTTCTCTAACAGTCTGGGGTTTGTTGTATTCCAAACCGAGTAAGGTAATCAATTCAGCTTTTCTCATTTGAGAATATCCATGTAGACCACTTTGCTTTGCCATAGCTTTTAACTCTCTGACAAAAACCATTGTGGTATATGCAAAATGAGACAAATGTCTAATTGGTTGTTTTCATAAATCTAAATACGTATTCTACCCAACCCTATTCCTCTCATTGATGTAATCTCTCTTCCTAGCATAAATAATCTGGTTCCTGACTCTATCAGCACCGTGTTTCTTACATAAACAATAACGACCTTTGACCCCTATCCCGCATTCAGAACACGTATAGTTTATGTGTCCACGCTTGATGTAATAATTGTGTACGCCGCAGTAAATTTCAACACAGCGTCGGTTACATAGAGTCATCTTCCCCATGAGTGTAAACTTGCAGTTATTCATGGTTATACATCTATCATATCATTTGTCTAAATGCAAATGATATTTATAGGTCATGGTTTATGCATAGCCACAGCTGTCACTGCGTAGTCATGGAATAGCTGAAAATCAATACAGCAGTCAATCCCATAATCACAAATGTGACCTCGCAGTTCTTTTGTTCCTCTGACGGTGTAAAAAACTGACTCATTGTTGGTCTCGGTATTGGGTCTAGTTTTTTCCCATAAACGAGGTAGTATTCGTGCATGGCAGATTCGACATCCTTAAACGTTTGAATTGAATGTCCTTCCTTACTCAGTTTTTCATGAATAAAGTCTAATCTCTTCATTCTCTGCGGCGTATATTGTAACTGGGCTGCTTGGAGTTGTTCTAAAGCTTCGTTATGTCGTTTACGCTCCTCTTCAACTTCTTTAGCGTTTGATTCCCTCATACTAGAAAATAAATAATTACTCCCCGAAATAGCTAGAGCATTAACAACAGCTCCATCGACCATCATCGCAATTGATGCCATAGTATATGAATATAAATATTCAAATGTTTAATTACTTCATTATGTCTTCCGGGATAAGTCCTTGTTTGATGAGCATATCCTTCGTTGCCATAGCCAATCCAATATCCAGAACCATCATACCGATGTCATAACCATTAAATTTAGCTTGGGAGGTGTGGCTTTAGTAATCATTTTAGCCATACGGGCATAGCCAATGGCCAAGCCGGTGACCACCGCTGAATGATAGGTCGCGTTTACCAACATTTTACCGTCTGTAACTGGAGTAGTCATGCTTCTTATAGCATTATATGAGGACTAACCTCTAATTGAACTTCTTGTTGCGGCGGGGGTGATGTTTTCTCTTTTCCGGTCTTATAAAAGAACCATACAGCAACCATATACCAACAACTCCTACTAGTGCCCATGTTTTAATCAGATTTGAATTATTTATTAATTTCGCTTTCCTCGCCAGTCCTCCCTTCCTTCCTGCGGCTATTTTTTTGGGTTTTATAGTAACTCTGGGTTGTTTTTGTGGTTCCTCATTCACTTGTTCTGTTTCCGCAATCTGTTGCGTTTCTGCAATCTGTTGTGGTTCCTCTTTCACAATC
The DNA here is from genome assembly GCF_022045235.1 of Haliotis cracherodii. Taxonomy (NCBI): domain Eukaryota; kingdom Metazoa; phylum Mollusca; class Gastropoda; order Lepetellida; family Haliotidae; genus Haliotis; species Haliotis cracherodii. The sequence continues at coordinate 49,617,069 of NW_027266297.1, read as the reverse complement.
TGTTGTGGTGTCACCTGTTGAGTCTCCATTATTATTAAGTGGGCACGTATGTTTAAATTGACAATACCTAGCCGTTATTAAAGCTGTGGTCAGTGGAGCTAAAAACATTCCGAATCTATGATAAAACTCACAGCTCACTGAGCTTATAGCGTGTTCGATGAATGGGTCTTTCTCGAGAGATTCACATAAATACATGCGATGTTCTTCCCGGATAGGGAGAAACGTACTAGCTACGACTGTGTATAGTTTTAATATAGACGACCCTATAGTTTTAGTCATGGTAGCTCCCAGTCTAGACTCGTAACGCGCGTACAGTTTTTTAATCTCTTCGTCGGTCATGTTATCAATTTTTTCGATGGTATAATTTTCTCCCAAATTTTGGGAAAATTTTCCACCGGCTACCAAAGCCGCGAGTCTTTCTCTATGTTTATCTAAAGATTTATCTGTAACTACTTCTGCATGTTGATTAGATTCTTTGAGCATCTGTTCGATGAGTTCGTCGCATTCCATAATGTAATACCTAAGGAGATATTTAGTCTAACATAATGGAATATGACATATCCAATACATCCCGTAATAATGAACTGTTGCGAATGAATGAGGATTTCGAACCACAGTTTATGTAATATTAACCGTTAATGTTCAATTTGCTATAATTTTGCTATAATTTTGCTACATTTTGCTACATTTTGCTAAGCAATTGCATAAGCAGCTGGTTGATTGGTTTTTAATACGAGTTTACAGTGCTTCGTTGCCGCTAACACTTTTCTGACTTTGTCACGTTCACCCTTGGTATAAAAGACGTCATTTTCGCGTAGACATTCCTCGAATGAATCTCTGTCTTTGCAATGAAACAGTGCTACCCATTTGGTCTGCTCTCCGAGATCTTTCAGGACAGAGTTGTATTTTTGAGTAAGTACCCAAACGCTATGTTGAGTATGCCTTCCAGAGAATGCTAAATACGAAAGCATATCTTTCTTTTTTGTTAATTCTTTACTCGCGCTGAAGTCGTCTATTACGAAAAGGATTGATTCTCCTTTGTATCTTTCGTGACATACTCGGAGACAGTCTTGTAAACGATCGCCCGGATCGACTCTGTGTACCCCGATGTCATTCATTACCCAATCTCTCGATAAGTATGTTTTATTAACGCTTATAGTCGGGCACAGAATAATAATATGGTCGGAAACGTCCTGATAATGACTTTGTAAAATATCTAGAATAAAAGCTGTTTTTCCGCAGCCCGTTTGCCCGCATATGATAGCGCAGTGCGGATCTTTAGGTAAAAGCTTATCAATAGATTGCTTGCACGAATCTCCCATTCTGTATATTAAGTTGCGCATTCATAATCACAGACAAATATATGTTTAATTTACCAGCTGATTCCTGAAGCTTCGTTATCTGTATGGTGGCACCCTCGCTAGCATTTTCTATTCTCCTCCCACTGCCGTGTAGTTGGTCATCGTCCGTTGTTCGCATGTCGAGCCATAGCGCGTACTTCGTGGTGAGGTATTCACCCATCGATACACTTCCGAGAGACAGATCTTTCACGACCGCGTTAACTTCCGGAGAACGTTTTATAGAAGGAAGTTTTTTAATCTCATCCCACTGGTGATATGCTAGCATTCCTTGGCTATATAGTTGATAAGGAACGCCCTCGATAGTCAATTTTACTTTTGTAATCTTGGGATTGTAGAACTTCTCGGTATTTCTGTTAAACGCCTCGGAGGGGTCCTCGAACAACATTAAAATACCCTTCAACAACCTCGTGGAAGTTTAGATTGATATTCCACATCGTATCTTTTTTGTCCCTCGTGATCTTTCGGTGTCGCAGCACGCGATCGTACAAAATGGCTAAACTTCCGGTATACTGGTTACGAATTTGTCTGGCTAATTCGGGATCCGTTATCATATCGTACTCCAGAGAGATATTGTCAATGGAATAGCTAGCATCTTCAGCAGCGGATCTGATTACTCTGCCGTAGTCATTAAAAGTGAGTTCGTATTCTAACCTATCGCCTAGGGATGCTTGATAAAAGGGCATGTGGGAATCTAGTAATTCAAAGTCTAGGGGAACATAGAATCGGTTACCTAATGCGTCGGCAACGGCCTGATCTTTTTCGTTGGTATCAACACCATTTTCAGTCGATACTCAAAACTTCATTACTGCTAATTTTAATAGCGATTTTCTTAACGATAGCACGACCTATGTTCTGAACGGGCTCCCTGTTAACGTCGGTAGAAGTCAAACTAATCGTAAATGCTAGTCGTACAGTTCCCGGAACTAACACATCGTGTGCGCCGAGATTAGGAAAGCGAACCAGAAGCGTTTGATTCTGATAGATGGTACTAGGGTTATTAGTTATAGTAACAGACTGACGAATTGCCTTGACCCCTAATGGATCTCGAAGTCTATGTTGTGGGTTTAACTTGCGTCCGTATTGCGAAGACATTGTCATATTGAAATTATATAACCATATGTTTAATATAAAAATGGGTGATTTTGAACTAGATACCTTTGATGACTTTGATAACCAGAATCCAATCGAAGATACTAATGAAACCAGGTTAAGTAGTCTTAATGATGAAATTTTACGAGCAGCCGTCGATGATTATTACGATGCCTTAAAAGAAAAAGATAAAAATTATGTTATCCTAATAGGTCGTGACTATTCAAAGTTTATGCTAGATAGTAAAGGAACATTGCGAGTGCGTGACTCTCCGCATATTGATCTTATGCATTATAGTATAGCCTTGTCTACTATAGCCGGCAGACATAGCCGCGAGTTTGTTCGTGATAAATTAGGTTTTGTAGAATACGGACGAGCACCCGCGAAGAATACTAAGGTGCTTAAGACTGTGCGGGAAGAACTCCGTAATACAGATGATGTGGGAGTGGCCTTGAACGGACTTGGAGAAATCTTGGCCACCATTAATGATCCTCAGTTAGAGTTATCACCATCCTTAGAGAACGATATTAGGGAATTACGAGGTCTTGACGAGGCAATGCAAACAATGCGGGGAGAACTCATCAATAATACGGCCAAGCTATCCGAACTCGACAAGCATATAGCTTACAAGAAAACAAAACTCGAACAGGCTGGCGATGAGTTCAGTAGACGCCGCGTAGCGAAAAGAATACGTGACTTAGAAGACGAAAGATCGGCCCGCCTCGAATGATTAGGCACTTCGTTCACAAATCAGTAGAATTCGAGAAACTATCGATCTAGTCCTCAACGATGACACTACACTGGCCGATAAAATTAAAACATTGTTCAGAGAACAGGGAATAACAATTGCCAGTATTTTAACCGCGTTGGGATTTATTATATCGACTTTGACTCTCGCGTTAACAGATGGTAGTACACCGCCCACACTGCCTAACGATAAAAACGGGATAAAAGAGTGGATAATAAAGCATTTAAAAGCATTAGGTTCAGCACTGGGAAAGCTCGCTGAGAAAGCCGCGGCTGCACTTCCCGGTATAATAGGGAGTGTTGTTTCCTGGCTATTGAATTTATTAGCTAAGACCACCACTTGCTTAGTCAAAACTTGTGGGGGTTGATCGTAGCAATTGCAGGGCTGTTGTACGTATTCGCTAAGAACTATTTAACCAAATCATGAGTAAACCAACCGTGACTCCACACACTATAAGCGCTGTTTTTTCATCGATATGTTGTTGATTTTTAGCCACAATATGCGGTGACACTTGTGCCACTTTTAACCCGTGATCGTTTGCGTTATTAATTCGACGTTCATATCTGAATTTATACCTGTTTTTTGTTGATCGGTAGCGATAACAATTTTATTATTAGAACCGATCACTTGACCGATCTTAAGTTCCATATTACTCGGAGACATGTATAGTCCTGGTGCATAAACGTAGTCCACTTTGGATTGAGCGTACTTTAATGCATCTTGAAAACGCTTTATAGACGATGGTATGTCAACTGGTGAATTAATGGCGTCCTCCACGTTTGAGACAAACTGTTTTTGCGCATCGAGCGCCGTCCCAGAACCGATAATAGACGTTCGTGTTTGTGATTGCGCTCCGAGAATTGCCCATACATAAGTTCTTATCGATTCATTAACTCTTACAAATCCTGGGTTAGTAAAATTATTTTCCGTTTTATCATTAAGAAATTCATTCCAAGCGTCCCCAGGTGGTTGCTCAACCTTTTGGATGGTGAAAGCAACACCACCCTTAAAGTTCATACGATCATCTCTCCACTCGTTACTTGAGAGAGCAAAGCTCGGAAGGAGCTGTCCACTTTTCAGTAAATCATCGCTGACTTCTTTAACAGAGTGTGCACCAGCGTATGGAATACCTAGACCATGGTTAACTCCACTCAGACGCCAATCTTTACTCGTAGAAACATTTAATTCATTACAAATATGTTCGAATGCCTTCTTATCGTACTGATTATTTGTGGAATTCCACGCTCGATCCTGCGGTAATGGGGCACTAATTTCTTTAAGTATACGTCTAATCTGATAGTACACATGAAATGTTATAACAGACTTATTCAGTTCAAATCCTGGAGCATAAAGAGATACGCCACATCCCGTTGTGGCACACCATATGGCAAAGTTTGACTGATTCTGCCAAAATTGCATCGGATTGTGAAACCAATCGTGCACCATTTCATCGCTAGTTGCCGTGACCCTGTACTTTTCAAAGATATCGGGGAATTTAACGAAAAATTCAGCACCAGAGGCAGTTACTATAATCGATTGATTAGTAATGTATCTCGATTTCATATTTAAGTTATGATATAGTATCATTGTATATTTAATATGTATGTTACACTCCCGGGAATAACAAATGGTCAGTCTATTGAACTGCTTCATACTATCGATAACTCGGATGGACAACTCGAAGTAGCTCTATGCGATGTAACGTATTACCCGAGGTGGACCAATATAAGTGCTGCGAAAAGAAATAATAAGATAAATTTAATTGAAAACGAATATATTAGAGACAACACTATTATACCTGATGGGTATTAAAGCGTATGCTCACTCAATGATGAATTTTTTAAGTATTATGGAATTAGTATCACACAAAATGAGTCGAATGGGACAGTGAAAATCAGCGCTGGAGAAAAAGGTGTAATGATTGAAATGAACTTATCAGCTACACTTGGATATACACGCCCCAGGTTATATGGTGATACCATCCAATGTAACAAAACATGGAGATATATTACCCAATCTAGTTCCCTATAAAGAGTTGTGCATCCATCTTGATCAAATCAGCACGACGGATAATATTCAACAAGAAAGTCCTTCAACTCTGCTCAGAAGTGTTCCAGTGAAAAATGAAAAATACAATAGTGGTAGAACGGAATCTTTCTCGTCATTACAATATAAAAAATTAAAGCGGGGTATTATTTCAGACCTGAAAATTTCTGTATTAGATGTAAAACATCAACCTGTACATATAGGATACTTGAGTGTAACACTCCATATTATAAATAATGGTTGATTCCATATTTAAGTTATGATATAGTATCATTGTATATTTGATATGTATGTTACACTCCTGGGAATAACAAATGGTCAGCCTATTCAACTGCTTCGTACTATCGATAACTCAGATGGACAAATCGCCGCGCCTATCATGCTCGGCATGGAAATAACCGCCGGAGTCTCTGGACTGGCAGGAATAGCAATAAAATTCATTTCTCGTAGGTTACAAAAGAAAGCATTAAAACACGATAGTATTCGGAAACTCGCCGAAGCAAAGTTGAACAGCATTGAGGATCATATTTCGACAGCAATGGCCGATTGTAAGATATCCGAGGATGAGTTTCATTTAGTGTTGTCAGAACTCACCAAATACAATGAAATGAAGCAGGAGATTCGATCCAAATCTCGTAAGACCAATGGTATTAGCGAAGACGAGAAAAAAAAGTTCATAGAACAGGGGAGGCAACAAGCACTTCAATTATTCCATGCCAAAACCAAAGAACTGGTTGGAGATTAAAAATAAATTGCTTACTATCGTTTGATCACATTTAGACAAATGCTAACATAAATATATATAATAATGGAAAAAACTATTAAATGGAGAGAATTACCACAAGGTTTTTATTATATCAGTGATGTCAAACCAACCAAATACGGTAATCAATTGTTTCTTATCAATTTACAAGAAGAGTGTAGTTATATAGTCTGGTCTCCTGGTAAAATGAACGAAGAACTTAATAAAAATGTTGAATATCGCTTTATCGATAAAAATAATGAAGAATATTTTTATTACCATTTAGGCTCATCTAAAGCAATGATTGGCCCCAGGTATTGGTGAGCTAGAGCCAATCTCATGACTATCGTTGAATCGCATAATCATTTTGGCATAAAAAATTCCATCTGTAGTAGCAGTATAGGTATATGAATCCAGCTCCAGTGGAAGTGAGCCAGAACCATCATTACCTATAAAAAAATTTTAATAGACTCCAAGTGGTGGTGAGCTGGAGTCAATTTAGTTATAAACACAAGAAAACAAAAGTTTTTACGGACATTTGTCATGCCACGCCTATCAAATGTGCAACATGAACATGCCGTAGGCATGTTGCAAACGGGAACGTAAGTAACTGAAGTCGCAAGGACGTAGTCGACGGAGTGTTTAAGATTTACAGAAGCGTCTACAGCAAACGGGTACCACCGCTGATCGCCCTCAGCCAGGTCGACCACATGTGACGCCACATGCAGAGGATCGTCAGATTTTTGACGGCTTCATCAACCAGAAATGAACTGTTGTTCATCCATAGAACTCGTCTTACTTCATCACACCAACTTCTAAATGCCACTCAAAGAAGTTGTTTAGGGGTAGACTGAGTGCGCAAACTGTTCGAAACCGTCTGAGTACTGCTCACCTTCAAGCACAGCGGCCATACTGCGGGCCAATTCTGACTCAATTACACAGACATCAACGTCAATTGTGGGCACAGAGACACTTACGATGGGTTGGAATCAAGTCGTCTTCAGTGATGATTCCTGATTTAATCTTCGATTTGCTGATGGTAGGGCGAGGGTGTGGAGGCGCCGTCATGAACTTTACGCCCAGTGTTGTGTACAGGAAGTTGACAGATTTCGAGGCGGAAGTGTCAAGGTGTTGGGTGCTTCATGTCATCCGTGACAACCTCAACGCTGCTTACCGCGACCAGGTACTGGCACCAGAACTTCTGCCTTTTATAGCAGCACATGGACCCGGTTTGATCTTCCAACACGACAATGCCAGTCCCCACACAGCAATTTTGACAAAGAATTTCCTTCAGAATGCGGGAGTCAACGTCATGGACTGGCCATCAAGGTCTCCCGACCTCAATCCCATCGAACACATCTGGGATGCTCTTGGCAGAAGTCTGCGCACTCTCCAGAACCAACAACAGAATTTGCAAGATCTTTGCACCATTTTGCAGCAACAATGGCGTCGTCTTCCCAATCATGTGCTACACAAGCATCACAAGGTCCATGCAGAGGCATTGTGTGGCAGTTGTCAATGCACATGGTGGCCATACACTCTACTGAACTTGTGTGCCAGCAGATTCTCATGCTTGGGACTCATGATTTAAAATGTTGATGTAATTACCAAATACCGTAGGTGCTTGGAATATATCATTGTTACCACCGTTAATTAAAATCCTTCTTTGGACATTAATGATTAAAGATTACCTTCTCTGATACATTTGTCCGTTGTATATCATATATGGGATTACTTTTAAAAATGTGAAGTTTTTAATTTGACTCAGTATATATGAGAAACCTTATTTGTCCAAACACTGTAAACATACTTTGAGACATATTAAAAAGATGAATCTTGGCAAAACTGATCATCAAGGTTGAATTGAAAGTGTCAAATGTTCTTAACCTTTAGCCTGCTGAATTATTTTCACACTTCTTACCCCTGCCTGCTGGATTAATTTTAGCATAAGGCGCTCTAAAGAGGGTGGGTGATTTCAAACAGTCAGTGCCTCATTAAACAAGGGCCAATTGAAGAAATATTTTGCACATTTATTCCTGATAGAAAACTACACAATTCTATATAAAAATATCCTGGTGTTTTCAATCATACCAAGGTTAAGACCAAAGCGAACACAAAATTTGTTAATTTTCTTGAACTTACCTGAATTGCGTTATTGAAGGTGGTTTGCATTTCATGCTAGGAACCCTCTAATATCGTAACATTTTTGCAAATTGATTTCAATAATCATATCTCCGATATCATAATTTTAATTGAGTAAAAATTCGGGATTTATAATCGGCATATATCAGCGCGATGGTAAATTATGAACCATTTCAGTGAATTTATTATCTAAACGTTAAACAGAAAAATAACTTAATTTTCGAGGTCATCATGTCGGTTGCAGAAATACGAATATTCGGGTTAATCTGACGTGTCATGTTATAAAATTTGCAGGAAACATTAAATGACTTATAAATATTCACTAATCCTAATTTCAAGCGTTTTGGTTGAATATTTACGATATACAAAAATAAACAACCCGTGTCATGATGCTAGTAGACGTCCTAAAATCAAACATGGCGCGCTTCGCCCGACCTCCGCATAACTTATTGCTATTTTAATATCAACAAAGTTTACATTGCCTTTATAAATATAACTTGGCGAAAGTTGACGATCTTCTCAATCGAAGAATGTTTTATTCGTCATATTCCAATAAATATGACGAGAGAAAAATGAAAATAAAGATCGTGAATTCTGACAGCACTATTTCAATTAGTGCAAAGGTCACCGGATGTGATGTCACAGACAGGGGTAGTCTGCTGATAAGCTTTCGAAACAAAACAATTACAGTAAATTTTGAAATAGTTCGCCTATCACATACAGCAAAAATATAAGTCGATACACAGTATCAGTAATCACCACTAACATGAAATATAAATGTGACTTTGACGATATAATTCGCGTATTAGTTAATCCGTTTTACCTTGCATGCTCCCGTGACCCGGAAACGGTAGACGATAAATCAACATGCCACATGCAAGTTTCTCGGTATCTTTTATTTGAACTTCTGTTGATATCTAAGAATCACCATTCAATGTTGTGAATATAAATGGGACATGATTCATATTTCTGCGATGTACATGCTGATAAGTTTCACTACAACAAGTGTATCCCACGTAATACGTCTATGGATATCGTCGATCAGCAAGATCACCCTCAACAACAGGTGCGCGAAAATGGGCTTGACAAAACGTGTTTCAAAATAACATCCCCGCGTTGCTGAAAATGATAGGGTATATATAAGCAATAAAATTCTACGTACATATTTTCGGTGTTAGTTCCACATTACATTTAGGATAGTTTTCCTTTCGGGAATACATTCATAGATTCTAGCATGATTTTAGAACAGTTTCACGAAGGATTTCTAAATTTATTCCCAAAAAATGAAGACCACCATGATTGCGCATTGATGATAGATTTGTAATTGTTTAATTATTTACAGCTTTTTACAGGTTTTAAAATTTTAAGTTATATTTAATAGTTATTTTTCCCACAATGATGGTGTGTGGGGACAGTAAATATTAGTCTTTGCATCAACACAGTGTAACTGATCAAACTTCAATTATTATCTTTAGTTTAAACATATTTATTCAACAATTATTATCTTGCACTCTGAAAATCAACTATGTGAATAAGTAACTCTCTGATGTCATCATTTTAATTTTAGTATTCCATGAATAATGATTAAATCAGATCCTTAACATATACATACTAAACTCATATGGACATTAATTTTGTGCATTATGTGGTTTGTTTCCAAATAAAACAATTCTGAAATATAATTTAATAGGAATTAATTTAATTTAAATACAGTAACAGTACATGACATTTTTGTTTGTTTAATCACAAGAACCATGGTGGCACATAAGCTGGTAAGTTTGCCATAGGTTTCTTAGAAAATGCTATCTCAGTCTTCTGGTTGGAATGAAAAGAAACATGCCTGTGTACATGTTTACCCTTGCCAGGTGTATTTTTTCCAGTCAGCCAATCCATTACTTTTGTTCACCTTATATGGTCTATTTTATACATACAGGTACTGCTTCCAAACTGTTTTTTCTTTGTATGCAATCACAGTATCACAACTTCCTCAGCTGGTGTGTATAAAAGTTCCCCTGTCATCATGAAAAAAGAATTATAAAGGAAAGTCATATTTTCATTCAAAAACATATCTGTCTTTCCTTGAATACTCTTTGTCTAAGTGCCAGAAATGTAAGTGTCATAAAAAAAATTAAAATTTTTTTTTCATAAGGACTTTTCTTAGATAGACCTAGATCTAAGTCAAACCATGTGACTAGTTAGGTAGAATTATAACCTTATAAGCCCTCATTTCTGAGGTGTCCATATTTTTCACATTTTTAGGACTAAACGTGATCCGTGTAGATCTGCCTGTTTTGTTATGTAAAACAATTTCTTGTCTTAAAAAATGAGAAAAGGAATCATTCAGACGAATTTTTTTTATCCCATTGATTCACGAAAATCAGTTGAAATGTACAGTGGTGACTTTTGTACCCAAAATTTCTAGTAATTTGTTACCCAAATGGGTATGTGATTTTGTAGATCTACCTAGAATTATTTCAAAGATATACATTAATTTGGTGTCTTAAACTTAACATAATATCACTTTCCTATCAAAACAATTCATTCTAACTTAGGTTTAACCAACTTAACTGGCCTCTCCTTCAGTGACAATACGTCAGTTTTCTCTCAAAACTAAACAATCAATTTCAAGGATCACAGTCATAATCATATTTGGAACTTGATGAAATATTTTATTATGTGTTCTGTTCATCTACATTAAAACATAAATATAATTATAGATCTATTGTCTTATTTTCTTAGGTACAAATTCACAAAGTATTTTGGGTACAATTTAATTTGTTTTGGGTACAAAATCACACACATATATAAATAGGAGCCTAGAATCTATATATATTTACACTACCTCGTTGTGTACCAAAATGTTATCGGTTCAGAGGACGGGAGGTTCTCAGAAAGTTTTCAACAACATCTTTAATATTTAAATTGTTCTTTTTGTAATGTTAGACCAATAACAATATTATGTTATTATGGCATATCAATACGTTGGATCGCTCTCCGTTGCGCTCGTTTATAGAAAATATTTTAAAATTAAAATCATCGAGCGTGAAATCCATTACGGTTTCGGATTTAGACTTACACATTTTATGGCGACAATCACGAAGAAATATGAAACAAATAAGAGTGAAGACTGCTCTCCAGATCAATAAATAGTAAATAGTTGACGAAAAATAGTAAATTATGTATTTTCTTTTGAATTGGAATCTATTTCGGAATTTCTTTATGATAGCTTACCAACTTTTGCATATTTTGCTTCCATGTGTCACATGCGGTACGTGCTTCCGGTTTCAGAAATGATAGCTAAAATTGCAAGTATTTTGATTATTTCTCGTAAAATGCATTATTTTGCTATTGAATGGTTCACCTAGAATGTATATCAGTTCAGATTTTGCGTATCATCCAATATTTGTCATTTTTCGCAGTGTTTGTTGACTTTGTTCGACTCAACAAATCGCGAGTTAGGCCACGCCCAAACGTATCGCTGACGTTTGTCGGCTTGGCAATGTGTCGGAAAGTTTATCAAACGAAATCATTTGCAAACTCTTTAAAAATGAAATTCTTTTTACAAAGATTTATACATGCGTGTCAATAATTCTAGAAAATTAAGTTAGATGTAACAAAATGATTGTAATAGTCTAACGGGATAACTATGCATGTGGAGTTGTTTGTTTACCGCCGTTGCCATGATCGTACAAGTTCCATCCAATCGATGATGTTACGATTCAGATTGTTTTTGTTTACAATTAATTACACCGAAAGTTGCTAATTTTTAGAAATAATGGAACATGAGTGTTTTCCTTTCGTCAGCAAACAAAAAATTATGATCGAATAGGAAAAATGATGAAATTATAAAGAAAATATCGGACTGCATGCCGCTCAACGTGAAGTGCCAAAAGTCAACAATGGCCGTTCCTGGTAGATGTGTGCCGAGAAGTTTGGCCGAAACTTTTTTAACTCGCGATATTTTCTTTTTGAGGTAAATAAATGACTGAACGTTTTGATATTGAGCAAGCTGAGCATTTATGCATGTCATACGTAATTTAAATGTTACGCAAAGCCTTCTTGGTAAAGAGATATGGCGAGTTTTATTTTGGGGTGTTGTTATGCTATTCGCCTGTCGAATGGGTTCGACATCAGATGCACGGGGATGGACACCTCTGTCGAATGGGTTCGACGTTAGCGTGCAGAGCTTTAAAGTGCAACACAACACTAGTCTCTGAGAAAGTGGCATCACAAGTTAGTATCTTGTGTGTCCGCCATGTGCATTGATGACTGCTGTGCAACGTCGATACATGGAATGGATGAGGCGGTTGATGAAGGCCAAAGGCACTTGAGCCCACTCTCTGAGTTCAGCTGCAGTTGTCGGCCTTGGCTGGACGTCATTCATCCGTCTTTGAATTTTGTCCCACAGGTGTTCAATGGGATTTAAATCGGGACTGAGGGCAGGCCACTGCATGGTTCTGATGCCATTCTGCTGGATGGAAGTTTCTTGTTGCTCCCGCAGTGTGGGCATGGGCATTATCATGCTGAAACTCGTGGTTGCACCGACGTGCCAAATACGGTATGGCGTGTGGTCTCAAGACTTGATCAATTTACCGAGCTGCTGTGACACAATTGCCTCTCCCTGGAAAAATGTTCTGGAAGACTACAGGGCCGACCCTCTGTGCAAGACCAATTCCACCCCACACCATGATGCTCGGACCAAATGCGATCTTGAAGATGCTGTCGCACAATCTGACGTCAGGTAGTGACCCTTGGTGTTCCACTACGTGGTCGGTATTCTGTAGTGTTGGTGGTTTGGTACCGTTGCTGGAGCCTGTATATGGTCCTTACATGGACTTGAAATGTATTGGCTACTTGCCAGGTGGTTTGTCCAGCTTGCAATCGTCCAAGGGCTTGCTGGTTTCTTGTCAATCTTGGCATGTAGTCACATGACCCCGCGACTTCTCGGTCGTGGTTTACCGAATCGCTCTCAACTCAAAAACGTGTTCTTACATGCTTTGTTTCTGTGATCTGCTCAATGTTTCTGGGTCTAAATGTTTAAACAGCAGTAACTCGGCTAATACTGGTCCGATTTTGACCACATTTTGTGTGTGTGTGTAGTGGGATTTTCTGTTACAATGCCTAATATTAGTCACTTAGGAGAAAAGGCGACAGAGAGAGAAATGATACATAATTCATGTATAACAACATCTTTTAACATATTGCTCCTAACCAGATCATTCTATAACTGTGAGACTAGGCACTCTTGAATATTTACATGTGCAAAAAATGTCATTTTGTGGGGAGACAAAGGTACTGTTCGACACTTCAAACATTTTTTAAGTAAAGACACTGAAAGAAGCAGCAGTAAAATTTACAAGTAAGTCCCATTCACTACACTTCAATCGACAGCAGCATTGTGTTAAATGCCACATTATTGTCGGTAGACCAGTGGTATAGGTTTATTTATATGATAAACTAGTATGTGAGCTTTGTGAACTGCGTTTGTGTTTATCCACTATGGACTACAGAAATCATTTGTCAGGGTCAGTGAGATACAGTGTATTTTCAGCTGATGGACCATGTAGGAGAAATGGACTATAGAAATAGATTTATGTTTGGTCTCGTATCTTCAACGGTTCTTCATAGAAAACAGTGCAACTTGGTATAATGTATCGCAACATATATTTTGTTCTGTGGAAGCTCATATCTGCATTGGCGCAAATTCACAATACACATTGTCAATAGAGTTAAGCAAACAAATAGTTGCGCATGCATGTTGGCTTCACAGCGTGTTAGCGTGCCAGCGTGCCTGAGTCCTATGTGGCTGGGTCAGTCGAGTGCATATTGCTGGTAGCGGGGTCATCCCAGAGCCACAAGTGGGGTCCTTCAGTCAAAACATGACCGACCCTACAACCCTCCCCAGAACGCCTCTTTCATAAATCTTTTTCAGACTGTGGGATTTACGGTAGGTTTGTGGTTGAAAGTTTGATATCGCTGAACTCTCCGATAATTTACTATCTTTTTACATACTTGTAATAATTTTATAACCACAACTTCAAGTAATAACAGACCGATTATATGTTCACGTCATGTTTCGATGGTAGCGATTTCTATAGTCTGTTTCTGTATGGATTTTCTCCCTGCTGGATGCAGTACTCTCTGCCAGCAGAAAGCACGCAGTTTGTAGGTTTGTGATTGAAAATTTGATGTCGCTGAACTCTCCGATTAATTTACTGTCTTTTCACGTATTTGTCATAATTTTATCACCACACCCTCAAGAAATAACAGACTGGTTATATGTTCATGTCATGTTTCCATGGTAGCGATTTCTATAGTCTGTTTCTGTATGGATTTTCTTTACGATGTATGTACTATGCTCTGCCAGCGGATACAGTGGTAGAAACTAATAGTTTTCGTCCACTAGTCCTTATAATGATAACATATAGCAAAATCCTTAAAAGGGCAAATTTCTACTAGTCCTTATGATACCTTAACTATGGAGCAGTTTGGCAAGGACTATAGGTCACTAGTGCCAGTTTCTAACGCTGGGATAGCATGCAGTTTCGCGCACTTGCTCCTATGGAGTTGTGTGTAAAACGCATAACAGAACCAGACACCTTGTACGACATAATGTATGGAGAGCAATTATGTTTTCATTTGCATCTATACCAACATCATATTTCTTGTTAGTTAGTGGTGCACGTGAAAGCTCATATCTGCATTGTCATGAATTCACAATACACACTGTCAATAGAGTTAAGCACACAAAGAATTGCGGATTGCATGTTTATTGACCGCACAGTGTGTCAGCTTGACGGAGGATGGGTCAGTCGAGTGCATATTGCAGCGTGAGTCACGGTAGCCGTATAGCGAGACGCGGTAATTAAGCTCCCGGTAGATTGTGTTAAAGGCACAAACACTTATTCTTTCAGCAGGCACTGATAATAGGTAAAATAGAAGATAGGAGAGCAGTATAACACTCGGCTACAGATGTTGACTGTTGGTAATGGCGGGTAATGAAGGCTCCAGTTGCCAACGGAACGATTAGAGTTACCACCCTTGATAATGCCAAACTGGACCTGTGCCAAAATGGACTGTTTTTCTCAGTCAAAACGGACCATGACATAGAGAGAGAGAGAGAGAGAATAATGTATTTTATAGTGTCACATGTTATATACACTTCATACTAAAACACGTACACGAACAGTAAAATATAACATCCGACCAGGTATGGCCTACGAGACACTTAGACATAAAAGCAAATTATAACGTCATAATCTGGGTAAGGTAAAATAAGACATATACTAACCCAATGTTTAAAATTAAGGTTGGGTTATGAACACGCACGCTTGCACGCACACGCACACACGCCAAATTACGCACACAATCATACACAAACACGTAGGTACCCACACACCCACCCCACACCATACTACGTACCACGCACACACAAGTACACGCACACACAAACACACGCACTCACACACACCATACATACATTATACCATACACACGCACACACACACACCATACATACATTATACCACACACACACGCACACACACACCCAACACAGGGGTGCATTTATCCTCACCAACACTCAACATAAGCATTACAAGTATAACATTGATCACAAGAAGAAATACTACAATTCGCAAGCATAATGACATACATGCAGAAAAGCGCACGCAGAATCAAATGAGTGACAAGCGTCTTTGGAACATTTGATCAAATAGCTTACAAAGAGTATAACACCTGTGTTCACATCTGAATAATGTTATAAATTTCTCTGTTGAAGATAAGTTTTTAAAATCTGGCATACATTCACACATAGCGTTCATTACATCATAACGTAAATCATCATACATGTTACAATCAATTAAGAAGTGGACCTCAGTCTCTACTGAGTTAAAACAAAAAGGGCAGGACGACTGTACCTCATTTTTTCAATGTTAATGGGGAGGCTGCCACAGCGTAAAAGTGCCAAATATTTTCTGGTGTTTCTATGGATATAATTTGATAAGACATAGGGCTCAGGCGCTAGATCCTTTTTAAGCAATCTATAGATCCTCAGCTTATTACCATTAGGGTTATTAGCATCATTCCACAGCTCTGAAAACCAAGCAGTTTCATCCACTTGAAATAATTTTTGCTTAATGAGAGTGAACTGGCCACGTGTCATCGAATGGACATCGATCAAGTCGACGAACACATTGACTTTAAGTTCACAATTAATGAACTGGCTAAATAGGCAAGCCGAGCTTTTGGGTTTTTATGTACCAAATATTTTGATGCTGGTGGTTTTACTTATGCAATTTACACTAAATTGTATGAATCCTTGGTTCAGCCTATTATGCAATATGGTGCTTCCATCTATCAAAAACATTGATAGCAACTTTGAATTCGAGCACAGAATGATCTGGGATTTTGTCAGGCACAGGAATATTAAGCATAGATATAATACTTGACATAGGTTTAACTTTAAAATCTGTGAAGTGACAAATGTGCTCGTGCGGTACCACAACATAGTCAACGACCGATCGCCCTGTAGTACACACATACGTAAAGTCGTTACTGTCACCAACCCTCCAGTTCAACATACAGAAGTTGACATCACAAAGGAAGTCGATAAACATAGCTCCATAGCTATTTTCATTGCAATCAATGACTGACCTGGGATGTATTTTGTCCACTCCCTCAATGTAATCCATTTGAATTCCACATCTAGCATTGAAATCGCCACACACACACAAGATACCTTCATTCTGATATGTGTACACCTGGTGTAGCAAGTCACTGAAGAACAGATCCGGGTCCCTTGCACGAGATGATCCTGCAGGTGGGAGATAGCACGCACATGCACAGAGGGTGATGTCACGCGCTTCTAATTTTAGCCATGAAATATCTTCAATTGTATCATCTAAAACTGAGATTTTGAACACATTGGTTAAGCTGTTCTTGATAAGGAATCCTACGCCTCCTGAGCCCCGTTTAGCTTTCTTGTCGACTTGTTTTCCTACCGAACCATTTATAACCCTCAACTTGTATTTGTTCATCATCGCGTAAAAATGTTTCACAGAGGGAAATGATATCATATTCACTAGCCTTGATAAGATTTTCTCCGAAAATAGAGTAAAATAGAGTTTTTGTTACTTTTTGTGGACCAACCAGCACAATTCCAATGGCACAGTCACAAATCCTAATTCTGTACCTTCCTTTTAAAAATACTGCTGCCTTTTACATAGAATTTGTTTTGTTTATCTAGTTCTTTTACAAGGGTCAAAAGACTAGACTGTGTCTTCAACTCAACAGGAGACATGTTGTTCTCAATGTAGATATTTTCGTATCGCTTGTGTTGCTTTAACTTTGACTTATTTTTCATTATTCTTGATTACTGCTCAGCATTGCTGACCTGCACAATCACTATGCCTGGTCTTTTACTGGCGCTTTTCTTTCGCTCCACACCAGTAACAGAGATGTCCCCTAATTTAAGACCATCTTTGAAGAGTGCAGACACTTTGTTTTCTGTGATGGTTGTGTTCTTTTCTTCATTAGCTTGAAGTGGTAGATTTTTTATAACGATCACATTATCACAGTTAGTGGCAGTAGCTGAAGCATAGGTTTTTTCTAAAACCTGAACCTTGTCCCTCAGATGTGCGTCGTCTGCTACTTGTTTCTGCTCGAGATGTTGAAGTTTCTCGGAGATATATTGCACTTTATCCTCTAACTCATCCCTGAGTTTCTGCATTTCTTCAAGAACAACTTCTCTAATTTTATCGGATAAAGTGTTTTCTAGGGAACTAATTCTGGCACCCAAACTATCACCAACCTCGCGAATGGCAAACAGAATGACAGAGTTATTTACATCATTTTGTTTACTCACATCATTTCCACTGTTTTCCTCCGATGTATGTTTTAACCGTTTTGTACACGGCGTATCCATATTATCGTCCTCTGCCTCACCAAAGTCACTTTTCTCCTCCAACTCTCTTTTTCTGGAGAGAGTCTCAGTCTGATGTTAGCTCAACACGAGTTGTCGACATGGCGGGCTTATTTGTGACGGTCCTCGCTCACTCACACACAGAGTTGAAAATATGGCAGTTGCAACGTTAAAAGTTTCAAATATTCGCTGAGCGTTATGGGAATTGTCCCTGGAGAATGGTCATGCAGGATATGTCTCGCCTTAAGCAAATATTTCGGTTGAAACACACAATTTTCTTCACTTTTGTCAGAGCTCTCAAAATGTCAGCCTTCTCCCCACCTAACGCATGCGCACATAGTTAATAAAGGCTATATTATAATGATACACAGTAATGCACATATCCTGTATGATACTGATAGTGACTTGTAAGTCAACAGGAAAAATGTCCTGTTCCACAGTCCACACTTTTGATGCTTCTTACAGTGCCAATTATGAATGACCTTGACCATGACCTTGAACCATTGGTATCAAAGTGATACCATGTGGTTTCGGTAGCCATGCTGGATTCAACGTTTTCACACTCTGTTTGATGTGTTATGTATGGGGACTTATCTCAAAATTTTTAGAACCATTTCATGCAGTGGATTCTGTGTTGTATGTTTTAGAAGACAAGTACCTACTAGATAATTGTTTTAACAATTATGAGCCGTTTTTCTATCTCTTTTTAGTTAAGGACATATTCGATTTTGATTTTGATCATTTTTTTAAAAATCAGTTATACTTTAAAGATCATATCTTCTATGGTTCTTCACAGAAAGTATTGAAACTTTACATCAGATTAATGAACCATATATACCTCATGTTCTTGGTTGCATGTCAAGAGGAACTCAGACTTGTGATAATATTTGATTTTAGTAAGTTCCCTTTCCTTTAACCTAAGGAGAAAATGCACTAATGGTAATAAATAAGGGTCCTTATGAACTTGGTTCCATTGTTTTAGTACAAGGTAGACCGCCTCCGTGGTCCTGTGGTAGAGCGTCCGCCCGGAGAGCGGAAGGTCCAGGGTTCGATCCCGGGCCGCGTCATACAAAAAGACGTTAAAAGATTGTACTTGTTGTTACCCTGTCTGGCGCTCGGCATTAAGGGGCTAAAACAAGGACTGGTCGGCTCGGAGTCAGTATACTGTGTCTGAGTGGGGTATTCATGTTAAACTGCGGCATGGTATCTCAGTGAGCTAGCACTATAAATCGGCATCAGTCCGGACTAGTACAAGCAGCCACACACACACATACACGTACATGCACGTCGCTATATAAGTGCAATAATCTTGGACGCGACGTTAAACCCAATTTCACCTCACCTTTAGTACAAGGTATAACCAAAGTGCGATTTTGTGAATGGACTTCTATGAATGTACACCAGGATCCGCTGCTAAAATTCCGACAGGGAGCCCGCATCGTTGCTTGCAACTATATTTATTCTTTATTATTATTATTCCGGCGTTTTTGGTTTCAATCATAACTCAAGCACTACAGCTCAGAATCTCTTTACAAAATTTACACCAAGATTCCCAATGTCCTGAAGCAGATACCACAAAAATCCCAAGGCCGTAGGCCCAATGACCAAGGGCGATAACAAAAAAAACCCAAGTATTTTTTGAAGATTTATGTTGCCCTATTGCTCCCCAACCGCTTGTCCAATTACTTTCAACATTGGCATATGTCTGCTGCTTTAGGTGCTTGACATTTTTTGTTCTTTGACTTCGGCCATTGGTCACATGGTTTGGCAGCCATATTGAATTCAAGGTTTTCACAGCGTTTTTGGGGGTACATGTCTTCAAAAGCATAGAACTCTGAATCCACTGAATGAAATGCTTCCAAACTTTCTGAGAATTGTCTCCATACACAACAGATCAAAACTAATAGCTGTCATTGGCTATCTTTGGTAGTTGCGGCCAAATTGGATTTGGATTTGGATCATTTTTTTTTCACCAAAAGTTTACTTTAAAGATCTTATAAGGTTCTTGACAGAGACCATTGAAAGCTTGCATGAAGTTAGTTTCACATATGTACCTAATTTTTTGTTCTTGGTTGCATGAAAGTAACACTGCTTGGAGGTTATATTTGATTTCAAAATACTGAGAATGAAGCTAGATAAGATTACCCCCCTTGACTGTCGACTACCCTTGAAGATGAGGGTTAGAATTGGTCACCAGCAACCCATGCTTGTCTTAAGAGGCGCTTATCGGGATCAGGTGGTCGGGCTCCCCTGACTTACTACTTTATTTACCCAAATGACAAATGCTACCGTGCCTTACTTTTGACAGCATTGTTAAAGCAAATGATTTGTGGATTTCTTGTTCGGAAATGGGTTGAGAACACTCCGGTACACTCCAATTTTATAACAGTGATGTCCTGCAAATGGTTATCTATCTTTTGACGGAGTTGGTACAAGCAAACGCTTTGAGGATTCGAACATGAAGATTTGAGGTCGGAGATGGGTTTAGAACAGCTTTGGACACCCGGTAAATGCAAATGTCACAGCGGCAATATCCGCAGCCGGTGCCTACATTTGACGGCATTGGTACAAGGAAACAATTTGAGGATTCAAATATGAACAAGGACTGGAATGGGTTACGAAAACCCAAGAATGCTCTGGCTCCCGCCAATTTTGTCAAAATGGACTAATGACATATCAAGTAATAAAATACACTATAGCATACTCATGTGCACTGCATTTTTAGGTGTGGATTCAAGTAGGCTGGAACTAAATGACTTATTGGCATGAGATGTATTTTGCTCTGTTGCTCGGAAACCGCTAGTCCGATTACTTTCACACTCTACATGTGCCTTCTGCTTTAGGTGCTTGATATCTTTTATTCTTTAACTCTGGCCATTGGTCACATGGCTTGGCAGCCATATTGAATTCAGGGTTTTCACAGTGTGTTTTGTGTACACAGGTCTTCAAAAGCATATGACTCTGACTTTCTGAGATTTGTCTCCTTACATAACAGATCCAACGTTGATATCCTTTATGGGATAGTTATTAGTTGCGGCCTTATTTGATTTTGATTTTGATCCTTATTTCCGCAGAAAGTTTACTTTAAAGATTATATCTTGTAAGGTTCTTCACAGAAACTATTGAAAGTTTACATCAAGTTGTTTTTTTATCATATATACCTCATGTTTTGTTCTTGGTTGCATGCTAAAAGTATCATTGCTTTGTTGCAATCTTTGATTTTAAAATCTGAAAAATTAAGTTCAAACACTGAAGGATTTAAGAATTTGAATATGGATGAGGATTGACATGGGTTGACAACATACATGGATGCTCAGGGACCCACCAATTTCGTCAAATCAGACCAGTGAAACCTCAAAGACTTCAAAATCAGGAATCTACGAGAAGCCATCAACATCAAAAGACTCCAACCATCAAACAACCGTGACCAAGGCTTTTGCATACCCCCGGCGTACCATCAACTCATCAAAGACCCCAATCAGCCATAATCACGTTGTACTGGCTTCATCATTTGTTTATGTCACTGACTTCACCGATGATTGTCATCACTACCCTTGTGTACATAACAGGCTTCTCTATAACAATATCTACTCTACTGTATAAACATTGTCTCCTACTTGTATATATACTTGTCAACCATACTCTGTACATCACTTGCTTTATAACGGTGTTGGAACCTACACCGAAATGTCACTCTTAATTGTAATAAAGAAGTTGTTCATCCATAAATGCTGATCCTTACTTAGTACTCCAACTTCAAAATGCCTATCAAAGAAGTAGTCAGTAAAATATCAAATTATTAATTACATTATACATTAACTGTATTATAAAGTGGACTCAAGTAGGCTGGAACTAAATGACTCAGTGCTTTTGGAAATCAGAGCCCGACTGCACTGAGCGCAGCTATATTTCTTTATCATTATTCCGGCATTTTTTGTTCCAATCATAACTCAAGAACTACAGCTCAGAATCTCTTCAAAATTTGCACCAAGATTCCCCATGTTCTGAAGCAGATACCACAAAAATGCCAAGGCCATAGGCTTTACGCATAGAAACCAGCCGCATTATCATGGTTTTATTATATTTAAATCTGTTGTCACAATTCCAACACATTTCTCCTGCTTTTGATTTTTTTTCATCAGTGCGTTATGCACCAAAGTTGGCGAAAATAGGCAAAAAAACTGCGTTGTAGTGTTTTTTATATAAATTTTATTTTTTCATGTACTCGTGATTGTTTCACTTCATCTTTTTCCTTCTGACAAAATCAACTTATAAAGCAACATGTTTGTAATGATTTACGCATGGAAATCTATCATGATTTTATATCTGCTGTTACCATTAAAATTGCTCATAAAATTGCACATGCCCTCCAACCAGTTGTCTTCATTAACCAGCTTGAGCTGTCGTAAAAGGTGACTATGCTTGAAATAAGAGGTGACTAACAGGATTGGGTTGTACATGCCCCCAATTCCAAAACTTTTCTCCTGCTTATTTCACCACCGCATTACGCATGGAAGTTGGCTAAAAACAACTGCGTTGTAGTGTTTTCCGTAAGCATTTGTGATTTAAATAATATCACAATTTTATTAATTCTTTTATAAATTTGTATATAAATTATATTTTTTCATGTACTCACAGTAATCTCCGTTCTTTGACTTCTTCCATCCGACAAAATCAGCACGAATAGAGACATTTGTAATGCTTTACACATGGAAATCAATCATGATTTTATATATTTGTTTGTTATGTTGTTTAGCGTTGCACTCAGTCATATTCCAGCTATATGACAGCTATATATCTCTTAAATAGACCATGTTGGCCTTCTAGAAACATCCTTCCATAATAGCACTGAGTGAACAGTTGCTATTAGAGCTATGGAAGATGCAATAGCTCTCGTCTCATGAGGATTCAATGTCTGAAGTGGAGGCAATCCCCTAAAGTTGTAGGCACAGAAGATTGTAGATCGTAACCGAAAGGAGACCACTGTACAGGAAACCCCTGAGGTAACCATCTGTGAGATGGGGGGATAAACAATCGCTTCACAGATCGTCAAAGTGTCAATGACGCTTGCAGGTATATGCATAAAGATTGAACGGGACAGTGAGATCCTGGGGATGAAGAATAGAGACCATATTCTAGCTATATGATGGCGGTCTGTAAATAATCGAGCCCCCCAACCCCCCCCCCATCATTTTCCGCTACAACTCTACGCATGGAAGTAATCATGGAAATCGGTTTCTCTTCGACTTACCAGATTTCTTAATGTTTTATGCAGTAACTAAACTGAGAAAAAACTCTGCGAACTTATTTCTACCACAAGATTGTTGTCACTGTCACAACACATTATAAAATAAGACCGCAAGCACTTAGCACCACTGGTAAGGCAAATATGATTCGCCAGGCATATGTCTTTTACCCTTTTCAACAGGTTGTTCCTTAACCCTCTTGGTGCCACGGGACCATATATGGTCCCTCACTTTTCACACCCACATAGTGCCAGGGGACCATATATGGTCCCGAGAAAATGCCCTTTTTAAACTGTGATTTTTTATATTTAACATTGAGTGCGCAAAGTCAAAACTATAACCACCATCACCCCAATCATCTTAGCTTTAACATCGTGTAACTCATACTTTGTACAATGCTACGGATTGCGAAATATGGTAAGATTAGTAAAGTGGCTACCGCTCTTCTCGGCCTTTTTCTGCCATGTTTGAACACCAAGCGAATGACAGCGAATTTTGATTATGCACCCATGTCACAAACACGTAAATATTTTCAGACAAAATCCTTGTTCATAAGAACAAATATGACCTGAGTGGTCAGAAAGACATATTTTTCCCAACTGAATACTTATTCACGTAAATACAATTCTGTTCACTCCTTTATGAACAAGTTTATTTACACGTATTGTATATTTTTATCGACTATCAGTAATGGCGGAATGGTCGGTACTCATGAGAAAACGACAGTGTATATTTCCATTACATTTATGAAGTTCATTGAATGAAATTATGACCATCATCACCCTAATCATCTCAACGTTAATATCGTGTAACTCATATTTTATGCAGTGCTACGGATTGCGAAATATGGCGAGATTAGTAATGTGGTTACCGCTCTTCTCGATCTTTTTCTGCCATGTTGAACTTCATGCGAATGAAGGCAATTTTGTATTATGCACCCATGTCACATACACGTAACTATTATTATATCAGACAGCCAATTTGAAAAAGAAATCTGATCGGACTGGTCAGAAGGATTTACTAGTCCCCACTGTACAGTTATTGGCGTAAGAGTACAAGTTAATTTTTAATCGGCCACGGAAGTTTTTTATTCAAGTATAGCATTTGTTTATCGACTGTGTCATGGCGATTTAGAACGGCGCTAGAGAAAGAACGACAGTGCAGATTGTCTTTTTGTTTAGGATGCTGATTTACAGAAAATATTCAATTCAAAGATATGGAAAGATAGCTATAATCGTTAATATTAAGATGGTATAGTGTATATTTATGGGCAGGAGGTTCATGATCAAAACCTAAACATTGAATGGCCAAGCGCGAAGTGATCGACAGGGCACGTTCGCATCATATCTGTGCCGCGATTTCTTGTTTACCGGTTGTCCTACATACCCGCCCGTTCAGACAAATAACTGCTACTTTTTTCATATGAAATGACTAAGAGTCATGTGTGATTGCTCAAACTACCTGATCGTGTGAGTGACTTGCCCTAACTGTTTCACATACTGGAGATTTCAAAAGTGTGGCCACGACATTTAATGTGAGTCGACGCCATATTGTAAACAAATTGTGTCAAGGTCGGTTCCACATGTGGTAGCTCAGCCCCCGTTTCTGTCGATAGTACACGCGATACAAGCATAATGCAACTACTGAAAACATCAACATAACTTCTACAATGATGACATCAATACCTTTTTGTATTTGGATTAACCGCTTATGGATACGCTGGGCTGTTAAGTTTGATTCGGATTTGTTTTTCCTTTCATTGAAACTGTGATAATGGCGCTGTGATTGGTTTGCTGAAATAGTATTTTCCATGAGTCTAATGTACATGGTACATGCTGTGATTGTAGAAGATAATTGATAACCAATTGTGTATGCATATATATCATCAAATACACATTACTAATCTCTTCAGAAAATGGAATATATTATAGCTCGTTTTCAAACATTCTGCCATGGATATTAGATCAAAAATTAATATTAGATTTACAAATTATTTATGTACACTGTACTCTCGATTAATGTATGATAATCAATTGCAAGTCTTCAACTCTTATTTGATATGTCATCTGAAATGTCAGCAATGAGTAAAATAAATTTTATTTCGTTACAATCTGCAATTTTATTCAAATAGGCTAATAGACGGTCAGTGATTTCCCGCCGCTGTGAATTTGTCGTCTGGACAGGTGTGCGTGATTTGACCTCGCATGTTGTGACGTGGATGACGTCACATGAAACAGCTGATCTAATGTTGTGGTAGTGTAATGGATACACGTGGTTTCATTTTCCAAATAACAATATTCTCTTTGACTGAACTAGAAAGCATATCTAGTACATCACGATTGGAAAATATCTACGGGACCGATGAGTGAGTGAGACCGCTTATCATTTGACTAACAGTGTTAGAATATTTGGCGCAGTTTTCTAATTTTGGTATGTTGACATGTGCTTTTCATATCTGTTTGAAGGCTTGATATTCCAAAAATATAATGTGCATTTAGTTGAGTACAGTGAGAAAGCTGTCAAAATGGATCCAATATTAAACAACCTAGATTTTTAATATTTTAGCTTCATCTATTGGAATCTCGAATGGTTCAATTTATAACATAAACAGTAAAAGTAATTAGATCTACCCACAATATATAGATAATCAATTTCTGAAAGACAAAAAGTTTTCAGTGTAAATGTGATTTCGTTTTGATGTTTTATATAGTTATATTTATGTCTTTTGTCACTTTGCATTATCTAAATTACCAAACACTTCGACCAGTGACATATAGTAGTAATTAGATTCTACTTTGTTTTGTATCCTAAGTATGAAACAGATTTTTTTTTTTAAATAAATATTTGTCTAAGAGCAAAATCAATGCATTCTTGTGGGTTTTTTTTCACCATTTTAATTTGTATATCTTCCCTCCAAGGTGTAGTTTAGCTAGGCCAAAATTAAAAAAAAAAGGAAAGACATAATAAACCATTTTTATTAAAGATTTGGCTAGTTAAATTTTCGAAGTTCAATACCAAGAATATATTTTTCCTTTTATGACAAATAATTCCATTACTTTCATTGACCTTTGATGATTATCTATTTCAAACTTTTCCTTTAGTAGAATGGGATGGAATGGGAAACTCGTGGAAATAAACTATCACGTATGTCCTTAAATGTACATGTACATACCTAGCTAGGTGTAAATACACTTCTAAAGTCGTATTTATAAATCAAATGAATAAATGAAAGAAAAAGTGGTATTTCATGGACTGGCCATACAAGTATATTTTGAGCAAAGGTCTAAGTTAGGCAGCCAAGTGCGAAATACGAGCTGATACGAGGGCATATGTTTTCTGGTGGTCATGGTGAAACAATGACATGGCGCCCGAGTTGCGAGTGATCGAAAATAGGTTTGTTGAATATATTTGCTGCCCATGAAAACGTTTCAACAATTTTCATTGAATCTTCATGTACTTACTCTTGGGTGGTGTTATGTTAGTATAATCTTGTTAATTATTAAAATATAATAATGATGCCCGATATTGAGCGATGTCAATTTGAGTATTGTTAGGGCTGTTTAGCGATCTTTCACATTTTGTCCTTTGAAAATGTACGATGTCAATTACCCCGCCGAAGTTGTTTTTATCACTAATAAAAGAGCACGGTCATTGAAACATACATGGACGTAACTGGGATTTCTTCAAGATATATATTCCAAACTGTCATTCGTTTTGTGACATAATCTTTGAAACAGTCTGCGTATGAATTAATCACGACCACTTCCGTCAATTTTGTTTTGACGTCAAAAACACGCACAATTTCATCGGGATTTTTTATCGGTAAATATAACTCACGGAAAATTCTTAGTGAATGTGTACTTCAACATAAATATCATATGTCTATCACTGTTAGGACATATACTTGCCAATGATATGAATTATTGGTCATTTAGATTACAAACAAGGGCGCTTACTTGACTTTGCTTGCCATATTCGGGTGCGTCCATATTACGATTAATCTGGAAAAGTAGGAAACTTATAATACCAGCACTTTTATCGATGGCTGGGCAGTGCACAGATCTTTTGGATTTGGTGACTTTAGATACTGTTGGAAAGACAATCAACTCGAGTTGCATGTTATACAATTTGGTTACACTGTGTGAAGAAATAAAGACATTGCAACACTTTTGATACAATGTATACGTTTTTGTAACCGCGACGTCAGCACAGTGCGGCACTGAGCGGTTTGCAGGCTGACTGATGTCCAGGCAGCATGAGGGTTAAAGAACGCAAAAAGCGTCACGTTGGAATTTTATGCCAGCTATTCATATTTTTAAGCTATGTTTATCTATTGAGGACAGTCAGGATCTTATTATCAATTTCAATTGTGTGGCAGATGATCCATATATAATATGACCCCAGATCATTGTGGATCAAGTCAATCAAGTCAATACTCTTCCTCAGTATCAATGCATTTGTGTTTCCACTGACATTTTTTTAATTAGTGAGCTACTGGGCCATGGCATGTTTGTTATTTTGTGCTCAATAATTGAATTTTTGCAAACAAACGTAAACTGGTATTATGTTTAACTGGATAATTACAACCAACTATTATATAACAAAACATGCCAAATTACAAACCTCCTCATGAAGTTCAATACTCTGGTCAATAAGGGATTCTCCCAATATCCTCTTAATTTCCTCTTGCTCATGGGAACTAACAAGCTCTTCCACTAGTTGCCATAGTGATAGCGGTGGCTGGTACCCTTGCCTACCAGTTGAAAGTTCAAGAGGTGGAACAGATTTACTGGCCATCTTTCCAGTCTCCACGTTCAGATAGATAACTGAAAAGATTAATGAAAGATGAGATTCAAATAAAAAATATACATAAAGATACACAGACACAAAATTTAATATAAAGGCAAAATGTGTCCGTAACAGAAATCTACTGTAAATCTTGAAATTAACAAAAATACGAATTAAACGCATTAACATTAATGAAACTTCACATTTATGTTTCTAAATGACCATCAACAATAAGACATCCTAACTGCACACTTTGGATAGCGGACTGACTGACTGATAAAGGAGATTTAACGTGCGCTTTCCGACTGTAGCGTATTTCGCATTTAGTGTATTCCGAAAAGGGTGAAAGTGGTGTGTGCAACCCAAGAGGGGGCTTTAAGGGGTTGCTTATATTGAATTTTTGGAATTTTTAAATTTGGAATAAATGCCGAGGTGGGTGGAGGAGGGAACTAAGGGAGCCGGGTGAGGTGGGTGTTTGTATGTTTATTGGATTTTGGATTGGTAGATTAATGAGTTTTTAGATGCGCTTAATTAGATCTGTTTTGATTAGGAATACGCCTAGGGCCTTGAAGTTGTCTAGTTTATTTTGAGGGTTTAGTATTTCATCTAGAGTAGTAGTATAGGTAATGGGGGTTCTGGCTCACTTCCACTGGAGCTGGATTCATATACCTATACTGCTACTACAGGTAGCATTTTTTATGTGTAAATGATTATGCGATTCAACGATAGTCATGAGATTCAGCTAAATTGACTCCAGCTCACCAATACCTGGGGCCAATCATTGCTTTAGATGAGTCTAAATGGTAATAAAAATATTCTTCATTATTTTTATCGATAAAGCGATATTCAACATTTTTATTAAGTTCTTCGTTCATTTTACTAGGAGACCAGACTATATAACTGCACTCTTTTTGTAAATTGATAAGAAACAATTGATTACCGTATTTGGTTGGTTTGACATCCCTGATATAATAAAAACCTTTTGGTAATTCTCTCCATTTAATAGTTTTTTCCATTATTATATATTTATGTAAGCATTTGTCTAAATGTAATCACACGATAGTAAGCAATTTATTTTTAATCTCCAACCAGTTCTTTGGTTTTGGCACGGAATAATTGACGCGCTTGTTGCCTCCCTTGTTCTATGAACTTTTTTTTCTCGTCTTCGCTAATACCACTGGTCTTACGAGATTTTGATCGAATATCCTGCTTCATTGCGTTGTATTTGGTGAGTTCCGACAACACTAAACGAAACTCCTCCTCGGATATCTTACAATCGACCATTGCTGTCGAAATATGATCCTCAATGCTGTTCAACTTTGCTTCGGCGAGTATCCGAATACTATCGTGTTTTAATGCTTTCTTTTGCTGTTGATAGTAAACCGACACCGGCTACACCGAGTCCCATGCCAGCTACTACAAGAGCGGTGTCAACTCCGTCCAGAGCATTCACGGCTCTGCGATACTTTTTATACAATCCAAGTCTCAACTCCCTATCCTTTTCTATTCGATGTTTTATGTCGCTTATTTGATGTAATCGAAATCCATCAACAGTTTCCATCTTTTCATCGAGCGCTGGATATAAACTCATAGTGTATATTACGAATATATAATAGTCTTTAATTGGTCTTGCTTAAATGTTTTGAGAGTATACATCAACCTTATCAAATGTATATTATACGGCAAGAATATCTTTGAAAGAGAAATTCTGTCACTTTTAATAATTTGAACCCCCTCGAGGGTTGTAACGGGTGATGCTCCAACATGAATAATACTGCAACGTTGACGCTCGTGTTTCTTGAGCCATTTAATCGATAGACCTGGTAATATTTCGAAGGCATCTACCGGTGCATCTCCGAACAAGACTTCAATAATAAGCGTAGAAATATTAGGTATTGCACTCAAGTTCTGTTTAATATCATCAAATTCTGTAACCAAATTTAAACTAACATTTTGGATTGCTGGACGACTATATAACATATGACCTGGTTTTTCTGGCAGGGGAGTGACTAACACACTTTTTCGTTTTGACGGGATATAGGCCGCGAGTACGATGCCACTATTTATTATCTTAGTTAAATTATGTCCCTTACCCATCATCGCATAAGGTGGGGTAATGGCGATATTCAGCAGCCACTTGATGTTTGCTTCGACCATAGTCCATTTATTCTCACTGTTGTAAATAATATTGTACGGAGTGGTTTTAAGGAGTCTACTAACGTCAACATCTCTTAAATCTTCTAGATTACCCGTGAATGTGACTTCTTTCCGCTTGTATACATTATCGTGTAAGTGTAAAGCGTATAACTTACCATTGGTATCGGGTTTACCGAATCCTTCTGTGTCTCCGAGATCGGAAAGCGCAATTGTATTACATTGTCTTATCGTTCCAGGGCCTGATGCATCAACCATTATTTATAATATGGAGTGTTACACTTAAGTATCCTATATGTACAGGTTGGTGTTTTACATCTAATACAGAAATTTTAAGGCCTGAAATAATACCCCGCTTTAATTTTTTATATTGTAATGTTGAGAAAGATTCCGTTCTACCGCTATTGTATTTTTCATCTTTCACTGGAACACTTCTGAGTAGAGTTGAAGGACTTTCTTGTTGAATATTATCCGTTGTACTTATTTCATCAAGATGGATGCACAGCTCTTTATAGGGAACTAAATCGGGTAAATTGAGTCCCTGATCTGATGTCTTGATTACTGTTATTTCTCCTCCCCATCCAAGTGTGTATGCTAAGTTCCTGTAAAGCTTTACATCCTTTTTTCCAGAGTTTAAAATCAGTAACCCATTTGACTCATTTTGTGTTAGACTAATTCCATTAGGCTTAAAAAATTCATCATTGAGTGAGCATACACTGTAATATCCATCAGGTATAATGTATTTTTGACCATTTATTTCTGTCTCATTATTATTTTTCGTAGCATTTATATTGGTCCACCGTGGGTAATACGTTACATCGCATAGAGCGACTTCGAGTTGTCCATCCGAGTTATCGATAGTACAAAGCAGTTGAATAGACTGACCATTTGTTATTCCCAGGAGTGTAACATACATATCAAATATACAATGATACTATATCATAACTTAAATATGGAATCAACCATTATTTATAATATGGAGTGTTACACTTAAGTATCCTATATGTACAGGTTGGTGTTTTACATCTAATACAGAAATTTTGAGGTCTGAAATAATACCACGCTTCAATTTTTTATATTGTAATAACGAGAAAGATTCCGTTCTACCACTATTATATTTTTCATCTTTCACTGGAACACTTCTGAGCAGAGTTGAAGGACTTTCTAGTTGAATATTATCCGTCGTGCTTATTTGATCAAGATGAATGAACAAATCTTTATAGGGAACTAAATCAGGTAAGTCTTTAATCCTTGCAATCACTTTTGAGCCGCGTGGTAATGTTATTGCCCGATTAAATCCAAGTGTGTATGCTAAGTTCTCACCAATAAGTATATTTGATCCTTCATTGTAGATTTTCACTGCCCCAGTGGCCTCATTTTGTGTGAGACTAATTCCATCAGGCTTAAAAAATTCATCATTAGAATTAAAATATTCATCATTGAGTGAGCTTATGCTGTAATACCCATCAGGTATAGTAATAATTCTATTAATTCTATTTTGGTCATCTATTACAAATATCTCATTATTTCCTCTCGCAGCACTTATATTGGTCCACCGTTGGTAATACGTTACATCGCATAGAGCAACTTCGAGTTGTCCATCCGAGTTATTGATAGTTTGAAGCAGTTCAATAGACTGGCCATTTGTTATTCCCGGGAGTGTAACATACATATTAAATATACAATGATACTATATCATAACTTAAATATGAAATCGAGATACATTACTAATCAATCGATTATAGTAACTGCCTCTGGTGCTGAATTTTTAGTTAAATTCCACGATATCTTTGAAAAATACAGTTTCACGGCAACTAACGATAAAATGGTGAACGATTGGTTTCACAATCCGATGCAATTTTGGCAGAATCAGTTAAACTTTGCTGTATGGTGTGCCACAACGGGATGTGGCGTATCTGTTAATGCCCCAGGATTTAAACTATATAAGTCTGTTATATTATTTCACGTGTACTATCAGATTAGACGTATACTTAAAGAAATTAATGCTCCATTACCGCTGGATCCAGCATGGAATCACGCAAATAATATTTATGATAAGAGGGCCTTCAAACGTATTTGTAATGAATTTAATGTTTCTACGAGTAAAGATTGGCGCATTAAAGGACCTAGCCATGGTCTAGGTATTCCGTACTCTGGACAAAGAACTATTAAAGATAAAAGCGATTATTTAATTAAAGAGGGTGTGATCCCTTCAAGCTTTGCTCTCTCGGATAAACAGTTTAGAGCAGATCGTATGAACTTTGAGAGTGGCATTCCTTATATTATAACAAAGTTTGTGCATCCAAACGATACAACAGACGCTTGGAATGAATTTCTTAATGATAAAACGGAAAATAATTTTACTAACCCAGGATTTGAAAGAGTTAATGAATCAATAAGAACTTATGTATGGGCAATTCTCGGTGCACAATCGCAAACACGAACGTCCATTATCGGTACTGGGACGGCGTTCGATGCGCAAAAACAGTTTGTCGCAAACGTGGAGGACGCCATTAATTCACCAGTTGACATACCATCGTCTATAAAGCGTTTTCAAGATGCATTACAGTACGCTCAATCCAAAGTGGACTTTGTTTATGCACCGGGACTATACATGTCTCCGAGTAATATGGAACTTAAGATCGGTCAAGTGATAGGCTATAATAATAAAATTGTTATCGCTACCGATCAACAAAAACCAGGTATAAATTCAGATATGAACGTCGAATTAATAACGCAAACGATCACGGGCGAAAAGGGAATAGTCAAGCCACAAACATCAACTATCGCTCAACCATCTACTGATGCGCAAGTGTCACCACATATTGCGGCTAAAAATCAACAACATATCGATGAAAAAACAGCGCTTGTAGTGGGTGGAGTCTCGGTTGGCTTACTTATGATTTGGTTAAATAGTCTTTAGCGAACTGATTTGGCTAAATAGTCTTTAGCGAATACGTACAACAACCCTGCAATTGCTACGATCAACCCCCACAAGTTTTGACTAAGCCAAGTGGTGGTCTTAGCTAATAAATTCAATAGCCAGGAAACAACACTCCCTATCATACCGGGAAGTGCGGCCGCGGCTTTCTCAGCTAGCTTTCCCAGTGCTGAACCTAATGCTTTTAAATGCTTTTTTATCCACTCTCTTATACCGTTTTTATCGTTAGGCGGTGTACTACCACCTGCACTACCACCTGTTTAAGAGAGAGTCAAAGTCGATATGATAAATCCCAACGCGGTTAAAATACTAGCAATTGTTATTCCCTGTTCTCTGAACAATGTTTTAATTTTATCGGCCAGTGTAGTATCATCATTGAGGACTTGATCGATAGTTTCTCGAATTCGACTGATTTGCGAACGAAGTGCCTTTCTATTACTGGAAGCTGCTTCGAGGCGGGCCAATCTTTCCTCTTCTAAGTTACGCAATCTTTCAGCAACGCGACGTCTACTGAATTCATCGCCCGCCTGTTCGAGTTTTGTTTTCTCTTGAGCTATATGTTTGTCGATTTCGGATAGCTTGGCTATATTATTGATGAGTTCTCCCCGCATAGTTTGCATTGCCTTGTCAAGACCTCGTAATTCCCTAATACTGAACTCCGATACCTGTAACGTGGAATTATCGTAATAGGTATCTAAGATTTCTCCAAGTCCGTCCGAGGCCACCATCGAGGCTGCTTCCAAATCATCTGTATTAACGAGTTCTTTCCTCATAGTCTGAAGAGCCTTAGTAGTCTTCGCGGAAAGTCGTCGGTAGTCTACAAAACCTAATTCATCACGAACAAAGCCGATGCCTTTTTTAGCGGCTATCGTAGACAAGGCTAGGGGCTTACGAGTACGAGAATGCATAAGATCAATATCCGGAGCGCCACGCAGTCGCAATATTCCTTTACTATCTATCTCAAACTTTGAATATTCACGACCTATTGGAGTAACATAATTTTTATCATCTTTTAAGGCATCGTAATAATCATTGACAGTTGATTGTAAAAGTTCATCGTTAAGATTCGTGCCACCAAAGTCAGTATCTTCGATTGGGTTATCAAAGTCATCAAAGGTACTTAGATCAAAGTCATTAATATCAAAATCAGTCATTTTTATATTAAACATAGGGTACATGTTTTCAATATAACAATGTCTTCGCAATACGGACGCAAGTTAAACCCACAACGTAGACTTCGAGATCCTTTGGGGGTCAAAGCAATTCGTCAGTCTGTAACTATAACTAATAATCCTAGTACCATCGATCAGAATCAAACGCTTCTGGTTCGCTTTCCTAATCTCGGCGCACACGATGTGTTAGTTCCGGGAACTGTCCGACTAGCATTTACGATTGTTTTGAATTCTACCGACGTTAACAGGGAGCCGGTTCAGAACTTAGGTCGTGCTATCGTTAAGAAAATCGCTATTAAAATTAGCGGTAATGAGGTTTTGAGTATCGACGATAGCGATGTATACTATTGTTACATGGATCTCTGGAGAACGGATAAAGAGCGGGAAAACTTACAGTACCAAGGTATTTGTAATAAGAACACATTGAGACTGCGCGTGGCTGCTGAAAATGGTGATGGTACCATCGTAAAAGATCAGGCCGTTGCCGACGCATTAGGTAACAGATTCTATATTCCCCTAGACTTTGAATTACTAGATTCCCACATGCCCTTTTATCAAGCATCCCTAGGCGATAGGTTAGAATACCAACTCACTTTTAACGACTACGGTAGAGTAATCAGATCCGCTAATGTAGATGCTAGCTATTCCATTGACAATATCTCGCTCGAGTACGATATGATAATGGATCCCGAATTAGCCAGACAAATTCGTAACCAGTATTCGGGAAGTTTAGCCATTTTGTACGATCGCGTGCTGCGACATCGAAAGATCACGAGGGACAAAAAGATACGATGTGGAATATCAATCTAAACGTCCCCACGAGGTCGTTGAAAGGTATTTTAATGTTGTTCGAGGACCCCTCCGATGCGTTTAAAAGAAATACCGAGAAGTTCTACAATCCCAAGATTACGAAAGTAGAATTGACTATCGAGGTCATTCCTAATCAACTATATAGCCAAGGAATGCTAGCGTATCACCAGTGGGATGAGATTAAAAAACTTCCTTCTATAAAACGTTCTCCGGAAGTTAACGCGGTCGTGAAAGATTTGTCTCTCGGGAGTGTATCGATGGGTGAATACCTCACCTCGACGTACGCGCTATGGCTCGACATGCGAACAACGGACGATGACCAATTACACGGCAGTGGGAGGAGAATAGAAAATGCTAGCGAGGGTGTCACCATACAGATAACGAAGCTCGGGGAATCAGCTGGTAAATTAAACATATATTTGTACGTGATTATGGATGCGCAACTTAATATACAGAATGGGAGATTCGTGCAAGCAATCTATTGATAATCTTTTACCTAAAGATCCTCACTGCGCTATCATATGCGGGCAAACGGGCTGTGGAAAAACAGCTTTTATTCTAGATATTTTAGAAAGTCATTATCGGGACGTTTTCGATCATATTATTATTCTGTGCCCGACTATAAGCGTTAATAAAACATACTTATCGAGAGATTGGGTAATGAATGATGATGGGGTACACAGAGTCGATCCGGGCGATCGTTTACAAGACTGTCTCCGAGTATGTCACGAAAATTACAAAGGAGAATCAACCCTTTTCGTAATAGATGACTGCAGCGCGAGTAAAGAATTACCAAAAAAGAAGGATATGCTTTCGTATTTAGCATTTTCCGGTCGGCATACTCAACATAGCGTTTGGGTACTTACTCAAAAATACAACTCTGACCTGAAAGATCTCAGAGAGCAGACCAAATGGGTAGCACTGTTTCATTGCAAAGATCGAGATTCATTCGAGGAATGTTTACGCGAAAATGACGTCATTTATACCAAGGGTGAACGTGACAAAGTCAGAAAAGTGTTAGCTGCAACGAAGCACTGTAAACTCGTATTAAAAACCGATCAACCAGCTGCTTATGCAATTGCTTAGCAAAATGTAGCAAAATTATAGCAAAAAGATAGCAAAATTGTAGCAAATGTAGCAAAAAGATAGCAAATTGAACATTAGCAGTAATATGACATAAAATGTGGTTCGAAATCATCATTCTTTCGCAACAGTTCATTATTACGGGATGTATTGGATATGTCATATTCCGTTATGTTAGACTTAAATATCTCCTTAGGTATTACATTATGGAATGCGACGAACTCATCGAACAAATGCTCAAAGAATCTGATGTAGATAAATCTTTAGATAAACATAGAGAAAGACTCGCGGCTTTGGTAGCCGGTGGAAAATGTTCCCAATATTTGGGGAAAATTATACCATCGAAAAAATTGATAACATGACCGACGAAGAGATTAAAAAACTGTACGCGCGTTACGAGTCTAGACTGGGAGCTACCATGACTAAAACTATAGGGTCGTCTATATTACAACTATACACAGTCGTAGCTAGTACGTTTCTCCCCATCCCGGCAGAACATCGCATGTATTTATGCGAATCTCTCGAGAAAGACTCATTCATCGAACACGCTATAAGCTCAGTGAGCTGTGAGTTTTATCATAGATTCGGAATGTTCTTAGCTCCGTTCACCACAGCTTTAATAACGGCAAGGTATTGTCAATTTAAACATGCGTGCCCACTAAATAATATAAATGGAGACTCAACAGATTGCGGAAACACAATCACAACAGGTGACACCACAACAGATTGCGCAACCACAGCAGATTGCGGAACAAGTGAATGAGGATGTGAATGAGAATGCACCACATGTGAATGAGAAAATACTAAAACCCAGAGTTACTAAGAACCCCAAAAAAATAGCTGCAGGAAGAAAGGGAGGGCTGGCGCGCAAAGCAAAATTAATAAATAATTCAAATCCGATTAAAACATGGGCACTAGTAGGAGTTGCTGGTATAGCGGCTGTATGGTTCTTTTATAAGACCGGAGAAGAGAAAACGTCACCCCCGCCGCAACAACAAGTTCAATTAGAGGTTAGTCCTCATATAATGCTATAAGAAGCATGACTACTCCAGTTACAGACGGTAAAATGTTGGTAAACGCGACGTATCATTCAGCGGTGGTCACCGGCTTGGCCATTGGCTATGCCCGTATGGCTAAAATGATTACTAAAGCCACACCTCCCAAGCTAGATTTTAATGGATTTGATATAGGTATGATGGTTCTGGATATTGGATTATCCAGTTACTAAGAACCCCAAAAAAATAGCTGCAGGAAGAAAGGGAGGGCTGGCGCGCAAAACAAAATTAATAAATAATTCAAATCCGATTAAAACATGGGCACTAGTAGGAGTTGCTGGTATAGCGGCTGTATGGTTCTTTTATAAGACCGGAGAAGAGAAAACGTCACCCCCGCCGCAACAACAAGTTCAATTAGAGGTTAGTCCTCATATAATGCTATAAGAAGCATGACTACTCCAGTTACAGACGGTAAAATGTTGGTAAACGCGACGTATCATTCAGCGGTGGTCACCGGCTTGGCCATTGGCTATGCCCGTATGGCTAAAATGATTACTAAAGCCACACCTCCCAAGCTAGATTTTAATGGATTTGATATAGGTATGATGGTTCTGGATATTGGATTAGCTATGGCAACGAAGGATATGCTCATCAAACAAGGACTTATCCCGGAAGACATTATGAAGTAATTAAACATTTGAATATTTTATATTCATATACTATGGCATCAATTGCGATGATGGTCGGTGGAGCTGTTGTTAATGCTCTAGCTTTTTCGGGGAGTAATTATTTATTTTCCAGTATGAGGGAATCAAACGCTAAAGAAGTTGAAGAGGAGCGTAAACGACATAATAAAGCATTAGAACAATACCAAGCAGCTCAGTTACAATATACGCAGCAGAGAATGAAGAGATTAGACTTTATTCATGAACAACTGATTAAGGAAGGACATTCAATTCAAACGTTTAAGGATGTCGAATCCACCATGCACGAATACTTCCTCGTTTATGGGAAAAAACTCGACCCAATACCGAGACCAACAATGAGTCAGTTTTATACACCGTCAGAGGCTCAGAAAGACCGAGAGGTCGCATTTGTTATTATGGGGTTATCTGCTCTATTGATTTTCAGCTATACAATAGTGTAGATGTGATTTGCATTTAGACAAATGATATGATAGATGTATATACCATGAATAACTGCAAGTTTACACTCATGGGGAAGACGACTCTATGTAACCGCCGCTGTGTTGAAATTTACTGCGGTATACACAATTATTACATCAAGCTTGGACACATAAACTATACGTGTTCTGAATGCGGGAAAGGGGTCAAAGGTCGTTATTGTATATGTAAGAAACACGGTGCTGATAGGGTCAGGAATCAGATTATTTATGCTAGGAAGAGAGATTACATCAATGAGAGGAATAGGTTGGGGAGAATACGTATTTAGATATATGAAAATAACCAATTAGACATTTGTTTCATTTTGCATATACCATTCAACCACTATGGTTTTTGTCAGAGAGTTGAAGGCTATGGCAAAGCAACGTGGTCTACGTGGATATTCTCGTATGAGAAAAGCTGAATTGATTACCTTACTCGGTTTGGAACCACCCCTGACTGTTAGAGAACTCAAAGTTCGAGCGAGAAACAGTGGGCTGAGAGGTTATTCTCGAATGAGAAGAGCTGAATTGATCGCTTTACTAGATGATAATAATCAACAAGAACAAGACGAGGATGATAATAATCAACAACAACAAGAATTAATATTTGTACCCACATCCGCCGGCGTTGGTAAATATCTAAGAGGTTGGAAGATGGATATTAATTCCAACATGGATGTTAACGATATTAAGCCCATCATATCGAGTAAAATTAACGAGGAATTAGATGATTTACAAAGTATAAAATACCAGCTGACGATTAAAATGTCATTGAGTAAAAGTAACGCAGACGATAGTGTCGAATATACCGAACCATATTTCCGTAGCAATCAAGAAGTTATAACCGAATCCGATACTATAAACGCATCATTAGATACATCAATTCAGAGGATACGGGAAACTTTAGAACGCTGGACTAATAGAGGTTCAGGTTGGGGTGTGGATAAAATCGATAGTTTATATTTAGATATAGCGAATTATATGCCCTTCAAAGGTGGATCTTATATAGATTTACCCCCGTATTATAAGAAGAAAAAAGCCATAATTAATGTAAAAAATAAATCCGATGACTGTTTAAGAATGATGATAAGATCTGCATTGTTCCCCGTAGACAAGAATCCGGATAGACCTTCTAGCTATCCCCAAAACGATGGACTCAACTTCGATGGTATAGACGAACCTACACCAATATCACAAATTGATAATGTGGAAAAGCAAAATAATTTAGCTATAAATGTTTTCGGACATTCTAAAGGAATTGTTGTACACAGGATAAGCTCCGCTCCGGAACATATTCCCAGAATCAATTCATTTCTGATCGAAAAAGATGGAAAATATCATTATACGTGGATAAAGAGTTTAAACAGGGTGCTATACGATCAAACAAAACATAAGGAAAAGAAATATTTCTGCGAAAGATGCCTGCATGGGTACAGCAGACAAGATCTATTAGAAGCGCATAAAGAAGACTGTAGAGGTGTTGGACAGACCACTATCAGGATCGATATGACTAAAGAGGGAAAAAATATATTAAAATTTGAACATTATTGGAATCAAATGCCAGTACCGTACGTAATTTACGCCGACTTCGAAGCGCTTATCAAGCCCATAGAAAATACCAACCAAAGCAATAATACGTACAAAACTCAAGAACATATTCCTTGTGGGTTTGGATATATAGTTGTAAGGTATGATGGGAAAACAAACACTCCCGTGATTTACAGAGGTCCCGATGCAGCGGGAAAGTTCCTAGAATATCTACAAAACGAAGAGAGAATAATCAGGGAAAATTTATCGTGTAAGAAACCCATGCGTATGACGATAGATGATTGGAGGGCCCACAAGAAGTCAACGAGTTGTCACGTTTGTAATAAACCCTGGATGGGGATTCCGTAAGAGATCATTGTCACGTCATGGGTAATTATCGGGGAGCCGCTCATAACGAGTGTAACTTGAAACTAAATATGAATGCTCAAACAATACCCATCCCCGTTGTGTTTCATAACCTTAGAGGATACGATTCACATCTCATTATGCAAGCTATCTCAAAGACCAACGGCGGCTTAACGTGCATTCCTAACAATATGGAAAAATACATATCGTTCTCGTTGACTAAACCTATACATTATAGGGACAAGGATGGGAAATCTAGAATAAAGCAAAGTAATGGGCTTAGATTCATGGACTCCGTACAGTTTCTGTTATCTTCCCTGGACAATTTAGCTAAAGCGAACAATCCCGATGACTTCGCTATAACAAATCAATATACAGATAAGATAACTCGTCATTTGCTGCTGAGAAAAGGTGTATATCCTTACGAATATATGGATGATTGGTCTAGATTCGAAGAAACTGAATTACCACCCCTCGAATCATTCTATAGTAACTTAACGGAATCTAGAATAACAGATGCCGATTATGAACACGCTCTGACGGTCTGGGATAAATTAGGTTGTAAGAATTTAGGCGATTATCACGATCTGTACTTAAAAACCGATGTACTGTTACTCGCCGATATATTCGAGATATTTAGTAAGACGTGTTTAAAACAATACGGCTTGGACCCGGCATGGTACTATTCCAGTCCAGGACTATCGTGGGATGCATTGTTGAAGAAGACCGGCGTAGAACTAAAACTACTCACAGATTACGATATGCACTTGTTTATTGAGAAAGGATTAAGAGGTGGTATATCGATGGCAGCGAAAAGGTATTCTAAGGCTAATAATAAATTAGTGGAAGGATACGATCCGAGTAAACCCGACACGCATATATTATATCTCGACGCTAACAATTTGTACGGATGGGCTATGAGTCAACCTTTACCCACGGGTGGTTTTGAATGGGTCAATGATATCAATAATAATGATGAGAATAAAGGGTACATACTAGAAGTTGACCTAGAATATCCGAGTTCGTTACATAAAGATCATAACAGTTATCCGCTAGCTCCCGAAAGATTAATGGTTAATAAAGACTGGATGTCTGAATAGCAACGCTCCTTGATGGGTAATAGTAGGTTAGCTAACGTAGAAAAACTCGTACCAAATTTGATGGATAAGACAAAATATATAGTTCACTACAGAAATCTCCAGTTATATCTATCGTTAGGTATGAAACTTAAGAAAATACACAGAGTTCTAAAGTTTGATCAAAGCCCTTGGATGGAGCCCTATATAAGGCTGAACACAGATTTAAGAAAGATAGCCACCAGCGATTTCGAAAAAAATCTGTATAAGCTCATGAATAACTTGGTATTCGGTAAAACTATGGAGAATCTAAGGAAGCGTGTTGATGTTAAATTAGTCAGATCTAATGAGGAAGAAAGACTCAGGAAACTTATAGCCAGTCCGGCTTTCAACAGAAGCAAGATATTCGATAACGACTTAGCAGCGTTGCATATGCAAAAGAGTAACATAAAATTCAACAGACCGGTGTACGTCGGTATGAGTATTCTCGACTTGTCAAAACACTTAATGTATGACTTTTATTACAACGAACTTAAGAAGCAATACGGCGATAGATGCGAGGTGTTATATACCGACACAGATTCTTTGTTGATGGAAATACAAACCGAGAATGTGTATAAAGATATGGCAGAAAAAATAGATATGTACGACACGAGCGATTACCCAAAAGATAATCCACTGCACAGTGTAGTAAATAAAAAGGTGTTAGGTAAGATGAAGGATGAATATGCTGGGACCCCTATAGCGGAGTATGTGGGATTAAGACCTAAGATGTATTCTATAAAAAAGTCCGATAATGGAGAGATAAGAAAAGCCAAGGGCGTTAAGAAGTATGTTGTAAAAAAGCATATCAAACACGAACAGTATAAAGAATCATTATTCAACGGTAGAACGTTCAAACACGAGATGAACTCTTTAAGAAGTTACGATCATAGGATATATGGATTAAGAATGAACAAGACATCATTATCCCCCTTAGATACAAAGAGATGGATTGATAATGATGGTGTAACTACCTATGCTTATGGTTATGGTGGTAATACCGTACCGTCGGGAACTATGAACAACTCTTCTCATACAAATGCCCTACCCGGTCCATCTTGAAGATAATAAAGAATAGGCTCTCCTTCTTTCGTAACCAATCGACTAATGTTATACGTCTTAAGGGACCATATGGGATCGGTTGCGCGACGTAGGCCTCCTTCGAGTTCACCGGGCTGGTATAGATATCTTACCCTTACTCTATCCGGAAGTTTTTGTTCTTTGCCTCTCCTCGGTGCTGAAGATTCGGAAGTCACGGATTTCATTTTAATCGCATCGGATGGTTTCTTCCCTATTGATCTCGTCACTTCATTAT
Source organism: Haliotis cracherodii (assembly GCF_022045235.1). Taxonomy (NCBI): domain Eukaryota; kingdom Metazoa; phylum Mollusca; class Gastropoda; order Lepetellida; family Haliotidae; genus Haliotis; species Haliotis cracherodii. The sequence goes on along the minus strand of NW_027266297.1, from coordinate 49,574,339 downwards.
TTAGCGCTGATACAACGGCTGATAATCGTGTCACCCATTCGGTTGATCTCAATCGCTTGGATTTCATTTTGATCCCATACTTATAGCCAAACAAACGTTCCGCTAGAGTCCGGTTAAATCTTTCGACGATAGCTTGACTACGGTGGGCCTCTCTTTCACCACGGACGATTTTGACGTTGTGCTTTGTTAAAAGTTTAGTTACCGATCCCATAAACTCTCGACCGGGATCTACTTGAAATAGCTTAGGCCATTTTAGCGGTCCGCGTTTATATATGCGGCTCAGTGCATTAGCTACTTCTGTTGAATCTTTCGAGGTTAATGGCTCAGCCTCTTTGAATCGACTAGCCACATCCACTACTGTTAAAGCATATTAATACGTTTTGCGTTTTACCTTATCGTGGGGAAGAAACAAGAGGTCAGCCTGATGAACTTCATTCTTTGTAGAAATATCAAACTTCTTCCTCGGTATAAAACACGGTGCCGGTAAATATATTTGCCACATCGCTTGTTTCTTTAACCAATCCTTGGCCACATCTTTAGATACCTTAGCCGCGGTGGCTAATTTTTTTATTGCTCCTATACCTTTCCAATATCCTCGTGGGCTATAGTAAATTTTATTCATTATTAATTAATATTGATGTTTCGTTTAATACATCTCATGACTATCGTTGAATCGCATAATCATTTTGGCATAAAAAATTCCATCTGTAGTAGCAGTATAGGTATATGAATCCAGCTCCTGTGGAAGTGGTCCAGAACCCCCATTACCAAAAAAATTTATATCATAGACTCAAGGTGGTGGTCAATTTAGCTGAATCTCATGACTATCGTTGAATCGCATAATCATTTACACATAAAAAATGCTACCTGTAGTAGCAGTATAGGTATATGAATCCAGCTCCAGTGGAAGTGAGCCAGAACCCCCATTACCTATACTACTAGAGTAGGAACCTTATTTAGATTGAGGGTGGTTTGTAGTGTGGTTCTGTGTGTTTGGTAGTGGGTGCAGTGGATGAGTGCGTGTTCTGTGGTTTCGGGTTGTTTGCAGTGGGGGCAGTTGCCTGTGGTGTGTCTTTTAAGTTTTTTTAGGTGGTTATTTAGGTTCGTGTGTCCTGTTTGGAGTTTTGTAATTAATCTGTCAATTTTTTTAGAGGGGTGTAGGATTTTAGGTTTGGCTAGTGGTTTTCTAAGCACTTTTTTGATTTGGCTATTTGAGTTTTGATATTGATTATGCCATTTTGGGGTTATTTTTTGTTTGTTTACACTTTTAATTTCTGATTTTGAATTGGGTAGGTTTAGGCTTTTTTCTGGTATTTTGAGAGATAATTTAGCTGCTTTATCGGCGCTTTCGCTGCTGTAAATTCCTCTGTGGGCGGAGATCCACAAGAAGGTTATTTGTTTGCCTGCTTTTGTTAGGTCGTTGGAGCTTTTAAGTATTTGGTTTATTAATTTAGGTGGTTTTTTGGTATTTTTGTTTTGGAGGGCTTGTAGTCCACTAAGGGAGTCGGTGAGAATTAGGATTTTATTGTTGGTTATGCAGATTGTTGGTTATGCAGGGCTGAGGCCATGCCCATAAGTTCAGCCGTGAATATAGATTGGTTGTTAGGGAGTCGGTAAGATTGTGTGGATATAACTGGTTGTGTGGTATGGACCCAGAAGCCTGTGTGGTTGGAGATCGGGTCTGAAGATCCGTCAGTGTATATGTGACACCAATTTGGCCAATTTTCATGTATGTATGCAAGTGTGGTGGTTTTAGCCATGGTTGGGTCGGTTTGTTTATTTATTTGGTTAGCTAGCGTTGTGTCTATTTTGAGTATTTTGAGTTTAGGGGTGAAGATATTTGATTTTTTGCAGTTTTGTTTCAGATTTTGAGTTTGGTGTTCGTTGAGGTAGTTAGTTATTCTTTGGGATATTGGGGTGAGTAAGGGGTGTTTGCGAGCTAGAGCTTGGTTTCTTGGGCTAACGTTTTGGTTAATTAAGTTTTGGATGAGAGGGTTTGTTTGGGACGCAGCCCAGAAATTAAGGCTTAGATGTTCCCTGCATAGACTTAGTGGCATTTCCCCTGTAAGGGCCTGAAGTGAGGTGTAGGAGGTGCCATGTTGGGTGCGTGTAATTAGTTTAAGGGCTTGGTATTGTATTGAGTCAAGTTTCTTAGTTAGATAGTTGTTTAGGGTATTGTATAAAGCGCAGGCGTAGTCTAGTTTTGATCTAATTAGTGCTGTATAGCGTGAGAGGAGGGTACCTTTGGAGGCTCCCCAGTTTGAGCCGGTGAGACATCTTAGTGTGTTAAGGTCTTTGCTGCATCTAGTTTTTAGGTTTTGGACATGAGCCTCCCAGGTGAGGTGTTGATCAAAAATGAGTCCTAAGAATTTGGTTTGTTTTTGGAATTTGATTGTTTGATTGTTTAGCTGGAGGATTGGGTAGGCAGGTTTCATGTTTTTATGTTTTAATAGTAAATTAATACTACTCCTGTTGTTTTATCTAAGTTAAGGGAGAAGCCCCATTTGTCTGCCCATTGTTGTTTTTTATTTAGAGATTTTTGGATTAAGTTTTCTGCCATTTTAATGCTTTTAGTGCGGATCCATAGGGCTTCCCCATACGCGAATTTTGAAGTGTTTAGTTTAGGGGATAAGCCCTCGAATGGATAGCGGAAATACCAACTTGAATATAAACACAAACACAGTTTATTGAGCAGCAGTTGTAAGAAGTATGTAACCATGTTATTCTAAGAATAGGAATTACACAATAGGCATCCGGTTAGTTATCACTGCTGGGTTTAAGAGTTCTACCCACTCGTGTCAAACTAGGCATCACTGACCACTCCTGCAGTCTAGACAGACGCCACCCACCGACACTGCATCAAAGGCCGACACGACCCAACACGTACGATAGGCTTCACCCCACTCCTTAGATCTACAACCCTTGTCTTGTCATCTGCTTTCAAGTTCTTTGATACCTTCTCCACATACCAAACAGTGAATTGTTGTTGGTTCAATTACTTTATTTCCTTTGAACTTCCTTAATGCTAGTCAAAAGAATAAACATATAAACTGTGTGTTGTGTTTTAGAAAATTTTAAATTTCACATTAAATTGTATGTACACGAGGCAGCTTGTGTTAGACTGTCACACATTCGCATCTCATGACTTTATTGGTTAATCTTGAAAACCCCTTTACGCTTCTAGGACACAGCTTCATGCCATCGGGTACAACATGCGCGTGTGTTTTCGCATCGGACATCGTTCTATGACGACCGCATGGTTTTGAATTAGGCAAGCTATTCAACCACAACTTGTAACCAATTCGGAAGGGGTCTCCAGTCAATTAGTTCTACAAACAAGCTTGTCCATACACTCTAATGACGCAGGCATTATTTGTTTGGCATCCCATTTTACGCTTTGTCGAAGCTATCGATCCTACCTCTGTATCAAATTATCTTAAGACAAGATGAGGAAATGATCGACAATATCCTTAGAGGATGTTCAAACCATAACTGCGTCACATGCTCAAGGCAACAGTGGGTTGATAATGGAATTGGGACACTGTCAAAATGGCCACGCCTTTCGTTATGAAACTATTTTACAGTCTCTACAGACTACAGAGTTTTTTACTTCTCCTTTTAAACCTCATTCTGGAAACCCGAAGTACAATAATAAATAAAAGGAATGGTTCTGAATTATTTATTCATGATGTACACAATACAATTATATGACTGCAGTGAGTGGTACTCACATATTTATCTGCATTGATGGGCTGTCGTTAATTGTTGAGCCAGGACTAGCGAACCGAAGTGGTGTAAGGCCTTGGACATCGGTTACGGAGATATCTCTTAAGTAGACCATGTCGGCCTTCTAGAAACATCCTACCATAATAGCACTGAGGGAACAGTTGCTATTAGAGCTATGAAGGATGCAACAGCTCTTATTTCGTGTGGATTCGATGTCTGAGGTGGAGGCAATCCCCTAAAGTTGTAGGCACAGAAGATTGTAGGTTGTAACCACAAGGAGACCACTGTACAGGAAACCCCTGAGGTAACCATCTGTGAGATGGGGGGATAAACAATCGCTTCAGGGATCGTCGAAGTGTCGATGACACTTGCAAGTATATGCATATAGATCGAATGGGACATTGGGATCCTGGGGATGTAGAATAGAGAACAAAGCTGGGATAGTGAATCTCCTGTCGGGTTGATCAAGAAGTTGTTTCTGAGCGATGAAATCCCATCGCAGCAGTAGCCAGGTCTAAAAGAAAGACTGTCTTGGGCGTGATCTGTTTAAAGTCCTATTCTGCCCAGAGGTATATATTCTGCTGACGTCAAGTGTCGTAATATTATGTTCAAATCCCACTTGGGTGGACAAAATCTGGATGACTGGCCGGTGAGTTTATAAAAGCAGGGAAGCGCTTGAAATTCTGGGACTACAGTGATATTTCAACTGTTGTGGTAGTGATGACCGAATTAAGAGCTGCTAGATATGTAGATAATGTTCAGCCCTACTGAATAGAGCGAAGGTGCTGAAGGTATACTGTAACTTGTTGAAGGGAGGCGTTAGTCGGCGTGGTGATAGATCTACTGCGGCAATATCCCTCGAAGGCTTTCAATTCATTATCGTACATTGCTTTGGTGGAAGTACAATGGGCCTTAGTCATGGTCTTTGCTACTCTTTAGCAACTAAGTTCTTCTGTAAATGAGCCAGGCGCATAGATGTAGGGTGTCCAGGATTGGATGTAAGCTGGAGTGCGGTTGAAGGAGATCTTTTCACAAGGGAAGTAGATGATTTTTTCCCATTGCGAGGTCTACCAATGTGGTGAACCAGCTGCGAGCTGGCCAGTAAAGTACCATCAAAATCAGTTGTAGCTGTTAGTAGATACGATCTCCTGGATTACCCATGGTAGAATCGCTGTTGGTGTAAAAGTGAAAGCTTTGAGATTCTCCCATGATATGGCCAGAGCATGGTACTCCCACGCCTCTTGATCCGGAATTGGATAGACGAATCTGTTGTGTGTTGAACCTGGTGGCTTACAGGTCGACCTCTGGGCGGTGGTGAAGCTGGCAAATCCCCTCGAAGGTTTTGGATGTAGATGCCATTCTGTGGAGGATGGTAGATCCGGAGGGGACAGGGAGTCTGCTATGACATTGCTTACTCCTGGGATGTGTCAAGCTCTAGCGTTGATGCCTAATCAATGCATTGATCAGTTGAAAAAAGTCCATCATCAGGGCCAGCAGGGAGGCTGACTGGGTGGATCCCATCTTGTTGATATACCACACGACTGAGGCTCTGTCAGACTGTATCATCAGTTGAGATGATCAAAGCACTTCCGCCCAATGAGAAATTGCTAGATTTCAAGATTGTTGATATGGAGGGTCGATTCTATTGCTGATCAATGTTGTTTGATGTTTGATGATAGTGCATGTGCTCTCCCTAACCCACTGTCGATGCATCTACGAACAGGTGGTGCGTTGGTAGAAAGTGTTCCAGGGCAACACATGAGCAGGTAGCCACCATTGTAGATGTACAGGTATAATGGAGCTGAATCGGAACCCTAAAGATGCGGTCTTAGGAAGCGCTGAATTGGCCGTAGTTGTAGTCGAGCTCTCTGGATGAGATCAACAGACCAAGCAACTGCTGCCATTGTCGAAGATGTTTCGACTGTCTGAGTGCTGATGGCACGAGTCATTGTATCTTCTTCCATCTGTCCGAAGGGACGAGGAAAATATTTCTGAGGTCAGTGTCAAAAGTGCTCTGATGAACTACAGTTGCCGAGGGCTTTTGGTTTCCGACTTTTCTGGGTTGACTAGCCAATCAAACTGATGGAGTAATTTCTGTATGAAGGCGAGAAGTCTGACTAGGACATTTCATTCGGCATGGACCTGAATACAATCGTCGATGAATGACTCAAAGACGATCCCTCGACATGCAGGAGCTTTGTTTTAGGCTTGGTAAGGCGTGTAAAAAGCCACGGGGATGAAGAAATGCCAAATGGGAGCACCTTCCATTGGTAGTGACAACCTTGGAAAATAAACCGAAGGTAATGCCGGTGCTTGTGGTGGATGGGCACATGAAGGTGCGTCTTGTAGATCCAGGCTGACCATGTAGCATGTCTGACCATGTAGCGCGACGAACATCATGCCAAAATGAGCCAGTTTTCTAGTTACCACGTGTTGAACAGCTCCATGTTGACCCTGATCATGCAAAATTTCTTGCAGTCTTTCTTCGAGACCAAAAATATTGGCTAGTAGAACCCCAGGGTTGCAGGGACATGGGCCTAAACACTCAAGAGCATGCTTGGATATTAAAGCACCTATTGTCTCTTGTAGTGTTCTGTTCTGCCTCTGTTGGTCCTCCAGCTGTAGTTGAAGAAGGTCTACTGACACTTGGTTACTTCTTGGGCAACTTCCTGCATCCTGTTGTCAAATAGCTGAGGAGATGACCAGGGCATCTGGAAAGAGTCTTACTTTGTAGTGCTCATCTCATCACGGTAAGAGTTTCCATCTGATGAAGCAATCAGTTCCATCACATCATGGAATTTGCGTTGGATAAAGTTAACAGTCCCACTAACATAGGCTTCCTCTGAAGTCTTGGTGAGATTAAACCTCATTCCTATCAATTCTGTAGCCGTCAGTATAGTGGACAATAAAACTAGGGTCCTCTTAATAATGAGATCCAGATGGGCTACCGATGTTATTTTCAGGGCGATAGAAGCGATGTCCCCATCCAGTTCTGGTGAAGCGGCAAGGTTAGTCATCCCATGAGTACCTCTCTTGTCTATGTTGAACCTAGGCATCTTTAGCCTGTCCTTCTATCTGCAGAAGGCCACAAATGCCTGATCTAATTTCTTAGATAGGTCCAATATAATCTCCGCTGGTGGTAAGGTAATGGAAGAAGCCACATTCGATGTCATTGCAAACCCTATTCCGATGTATTCCGATGTAGGTTGACAGTGTCTGCAATCCAGGTGAGAATTAAGGACGGGTCTTCCTGTTGATAATAGTCCAGTGTCGAAGGGTATTCGGGGTAGGGCCGATATCGATGGTCTCTGTATCAATCAGCTTTGTCAGATAAGTGTAATATAGCATGGGCTGGTATCGCTGAGATGGTGATCAATGTCGATCCCAGTCGATCTCCCTTCCATATCCATAGTGTCGAGATGACAGTCGATAACCTTAATGTTGAGAGTCTGACTCCAATGAGCACGATTGGTCCAAGTCTCGATGTTGATTAAGAACTTCCAAGTTCGTGTCCATGTGATCGATCCATAGAATGGTGACAATCAGAATGGGAATGATCACCTCCTTGTGACAATCGACCTTGAGAAGAGTGATCCGAATTTCGACCCTTAGAGAGTCGATCCGTAGAATGTCAATTCTTGTCTGATCTATCTCGAGATAAACAACTGGAAGGACTGTGTTCCTTGGAATGTTAACCCTTGGCATGTCAATCTGTGGAATGTCGACCCTAGGAGTATTGATCCAAGGATTGTCGACCTGAAGAATGGAGACCCTTGGAGGGTTGATCTTGGTTCGATGTTGAATGTCAACCCTTATCTCAAAGATCATCTTTGGGACATGACATATACCAGGGTTGGTCAAAATGTTCTTAACCTGTTCAACTATGGGCCATAACAAAGTGAACTAGTCAATGCAGTAAGTTGTTTGAGTATTTCATTGCAAGTGTATTTGATCTGTTGAGGCCATTTGTATAATAGTGACAGCCAGTTGAATGTGATAAGGCTCCAAATGGACACAGAAATGCAAAAGAATGAGTACCAAGCAGTCATTAAGTTTTTAACTTTTGAGAAAAGCACTCCCCAAGAAATTCATGACTGAATGTCACAAGTGTATTGAGATAAGTGCCTAGCTATTCCACTGTTAAATGTTGGGCAGCTATGTTTAAGGCTTGGAGAGTAAGCCTTGATGATGACCCTTCATCAGGATGTCCCTCCACTTTCATCAATGAAAATTCAATCATGGAGTAATCCCCTTGGATATTTAACAGTTGATGGTGGATACTTATTAGACTCAGTTGATGCTTTAAATACTCAAAAGTAAACACTGACCTGTGTCAGATGATTAAATAGGGATGAATGACATGAATCAAGCATTGTGACATCATCATATGTTCTAAAACCCATCTACAACATCAAAAGTGTGACACTTTAGGCTTTGATGCCATCATTTCCTGTTCTGATGACATCACTTCCAGTTATGACCATATTGGCTCCCCATCCTGATTCAGAAGTGTCAGTAAAGATATACTGTATTCGACCCATTAAGCTCCCCTCCCCCAATAAGCGCCCCTCCCCTTCCCAGTTCCGAAAATTTATATACCGTATTCGACGTAATAAGCGCCCAGGGCGCTCTCATAATTAGAAACATGAGGCTCTTATTAGAATATTATTTCGGTGGAAAAAACAGTGCTGAAAAATAAATTTCGTGGTTTATGCTGACAGCCTGAAATGTTTATATGCGACATATATATTTTTCCAGAATTTAATTGCCTATAATTAAGGGTGCATATGACACACGAGTGTGTATTATACGCGAATAAATAAGTCTTGTGTACATTGATCAGTCCAAATGGGTGCTAATTGGGATTGTTCACAAGCCAGTATATACGCAAATATCGCCATGGGCGCTTATTAGAGCGGGGCGCTTATTACGTCGAATACGGTAGTAATTATTTCGTTTTAAATGAAAATCGTCCGGGAACCGAGGTTTCCGGATATTTGAAGTCTGTATAACCGTATAAGCGGGGCATGACTGTATTCTGTTTATTTTAGATGTTTGTGACTTTGAATATTTTGCGCAGAAAAAAATTACACCATACCTCCCCCTCCCCCCTTCAGCGAAGTCCGGCAAACGAACGTGTGATGAGAAACTTCGTCAGTATACAAATTCGAAATTTGAGATAAGAAAATCACCAGACATGTTGATTTACCGTTTAAATTGTATTTTTTGTTCAGCTAGGCATCGTTTTATATCCAGGGATTAAGATTACCTTGTGTATTTTCTCGTAAACTAAGCCGGAAACAGCAATCAGCTGTACACACGATTCTTGGAATCTACCGGTGATTCGGTCAAGACACACACAATGAAATAACTTTACAGGATTTTCAATGCAAGGATCGGCAAAATTTGTATCTGAAACTATTTTTTTATCAGGAATAATATATTCCAATATCTTGTTAATTTAGATGCAGCTTTTACTAAACATATTTAAAATAATAATAACCCTAAGCAAAGCAGCTGATCGCTATTGCCGGGTATTATTTTTTACATGGAACCAGTCTGACCAGTCACCGACAAGGCTCCCGTGCACGTGATCGCGTGATCGCAAGAATTACATGTTGACATAGAATCGTCCAACAAATAAATATGACTTTTAATGATTCAAAGTATGGCTTTTATGATATATGTATCCATTCTCTGTCAACTTAAGTTCGTTTCAAGGCGTCAACAGCGGTAATCTGACCGTGGTTGCTGTTAATAACGGTGAGTTGTGAGATCTTCCGATCGCTTCACACACAATTTCGCAGAAATTAATTAAAACAATATTAATAGGAATTTTGAATAAAATTAATGAAATAAGTTACAAACAAAAGTCCAGATATACAAAGAACACTTTTTATAGCCAGACAGTGTAATAACATGAATAATTTGAGAACTTCAGTATGGATTTGTTGACATGGTATTTCCAGTGTTACATGCTCACAGTAATGTCTTTCCATGGGAGAAAAAACATCAAAACTAATTCGTGTATAATGCGTACCCCCTTCTACACAGCTGTGTTTTTTGGAAAAAAAGTGCGCACTATTCTCAAGAAAATACGGTATGGCTTACTGATGAATTTACGCCAATTTGACCTGAATTGTCCCCAATAAGTGCCCACCCTTTCTGTCTTTTTTTAAGCGACCTAGGCGCTTAATGGGTCGAATACGGTAATGCTTAAGTACTGTGAACAGGTGAACACAAATAGAATGCCCTTCATGACATGGTCCCACTGAATCCTCAGATTGTGCTCTTATATCTTGGGCTAGATCCATACAAGATTGAACAATGTGTGTGATCTCAGCGAATTGTTTTATTTGTTTGTTTGTTTGTTTGCAATATTCCAGCTTTTGATGGTAGTCAGTAGTATAGGTAATAGGGGTTCTGGCTCACTTCCACTGCAGCCAGATTTGTATACCTATACTGCTACTACAGATGGAATTTTTTATGCGTAAATGATGATGCGATTTAACGATAGTCATAAGATTAAGCTAAATTGTAATGAAAATATTCTTTATTATTTTTATCAATACGTATACCATTATTTTTAACAAAGTGATATTCAACATTTTTACTAAGTTCATTTTACTAGGAGACCAGACTATGTACTCTTCTTGGTAATTGGAAAGAAACAATTGATGACCGTATCTGGTTGGTTTGACATCACTGATATAACATATACCTTGTGGTAATTCTCTCCATTTGATAATTTTGTCCCTGAGCATAAATGCTTCGATAGCTTTTTCGAGTTCTTCCTTTGTTGGTTTGTAATTCTCCATTATTATATACTTACGTAAGCATTCTTCTAAATGTGATCTAATGATAGTAAGAAATCTATTTTTAATCTACAACCAGTTCTTTGGTTTTGGCACGGAATAACTGACGCGCTTGTTGTCTCCCCTGTTCTATGAACTTTTTTTTCTCGTCTTCGTTAATACCACTGGTCTTACAAGAATTGGATCGAATCTCCTACTTCATTACGTTGTATTTGGTGAGTTCCGACGGCACTAAACGAAACTCCTCCTGGGATATGTTACAATCAGCCATTGCTGTTGAAATATGATCCTCAATGCTGTTCAACTTTGCTTCGGTGAGTATCCGAATATTATCATGTTTTAATGCTTTCTTTTGCAACCTACGAGAAATGAATTTTATCGCTATTCCTGCCAGTCCTGAGACTCCGGCGGCTATTTCCATGCCAAGTACGATAGGCGCGGCGATTATAGTTGATAATAAACTGACACCGGCTACACCGAGTCCCATGCCAGCTGTTACAAGCACGGTGTCACGGCTCTGCAATACTTTTTATACAATCCAAGTCTGAACTCCCTCTCCTTCTCTATTCGATGTTTAATGTCGCTTATTTGATGTAATCAAAATCCATCAACAGTATCCATCTTTTCAGCGAGCGCCGGATATAAACCCATAGTGTATATTATTATATCATATAATAGTCTTTAATTGGTCTTGCTTAAATGTTTTGAGAGTATACATCAACCTTATCAAACGTATATTATACAGCATGAATATCTTAGTTAGAGAAATACTATCACTTTTAATAATTTGGACAGGTGATGCTACAATAATACTGCAACGTCGATGCTCGTGTTGCTTGAGCCATTTAATCGATAGACCCGTTAATATTTCGAAGGCATCTTCCGGTGCATCTCCGAACAAGACTTCAATAATAAGCATAGAAATATTAGGTATTGCACTCAAGTTATCTTTGATATCATTGAATTCAGTAACCAAATTTAAACTATATAACATATGACCTGGTTTTCTGGCAGGGGAGAGACTAACACACTTTTTCGTTTTGATGGGATATAAGTCGCGAGTACGATCCCACTATTTATTATCTTAGTTAAATTATGTGCCTTACCCATCATCACACACATACGGTGGGGTAATGCCGATATTCAGTAGCCACTCGATGTTTGCTTCGACCATAGTCCATTTATTATCATCGTTCAGTAAGATTAAATGAAGCTGGTTTTTTTGGAGTCTACTAACGTCGACATCGCTTAAATCTACTAGATTACCTGTGAATGTAACTTCTTTCCCCTTGTATACATTATCTTGTAAGTGTAAAGTGTACAACTTACCATCGGTACTGGGTTTACCGAATCCTTCTGTGTCTCCGAGATCGGAAAGCGCAATTGTATTACATTGTCTGAGCGTTCCAGGTCCTGATGAATCAACCATTATTTATGATATGGAGTGTTACACTCAAGTATCCTATATGTACAGGTTGATGTTTTACATCTAATACAGAAATTTTGAGGTCTGAAATAATACCACGCTTTAATTTTTTATATTGTAATGATGAGAAAGATTCCGTTCTACCGCTATTGTATTTTTCATCTTTGACTGGAACAGCTCTGAGTAGAGTTGAAGGACTTTCTAGTTGAATATTATCCGTCGTACTTATCTGATCCAGATGGATGCACAACTCTTTATAGGGAACTAAATTGGGTAATTTATCTCCATGCACTGTTTTGTTGGGTGGTATTAATCCTCTGCGTGCAAGTCCAAGTGTTTCTGCTAACATCTCACCAAGAATGAAATTATCTTCTCCAACGCTTAATTTCAGCATCCCATTCGACTCATTTTGTGTGAGACTAACTCCCAAAGGCTTAAAAAATTCATCATTGAGTGAGCATACACTGTAATACCCATCAGGTATAACAATGCGAGTGTGATCAATACCTATTACACCTATTAATAACTCATTATTTCTTTTCACAGCATTTATATTGGTCCACCTTGGGTAATACGTTACATCGCATAGAGCGACTTTCAAGTTGTCCAGCCGAGTTATCGATAGTATGAAGCAGTTCAACAGACCGACCATTTGTTATTCCCGGGAGTGTGACATACATATTAAATATAAAATGATACTATATCATAACTTGAATATGAAATCAACTTACATTACTAATCAGTCGATTTTAGTAAGTGCCTCTGGTGCTAATTTTTTTGTTGAATTTCCTGATATCTTCGAAAAATACAGGGTCACAGCAACTAGCGATAAAATGGTGCATGATTGGTTCCACAATCCGATGCAATTTTGGCAGAATCAGTTAAACTTTGCCATATGGTGTGCCACAACAGGATGTGGTGTATCTCTTTATGCCCCAGGATTTGAACTAAATAAGTCTGTTTTATCATTTCACATGTACTATCAGATTAGACGTATACTTAAAAAAAATTAGTGCCCCATTACCGCAGGATCGAGCATGGAATGCATCAAATAATCCTTACAATAGGTTCGCGTATGAACATATTTGTCAGGAATTTAATATTGCTACGAGTAAAGACTGGCATATTAAAGGAATTAACCATGGTCTAGGTGTTCCGTATAGCGGACAAAAAACTGTTGAAGAAAGCGATGATTTAAAAACTAATCAACCATTCAATCCAATTAAGTTGTAACAGAAAAACAATTTTTTTGTAAGATTGCATAATCTTAATCATGACTGGGAACTTTCGAGTAACGATTGGAGAGAAGATCTTTTTAAGGGTTGTTGGCTTATATTGTTACAAAATTTGTACAACTGAACAATACAGCAAACGCTTGGAATGAATTTCGTAATGATAAAACAGAAAATAATTTTACTAACCCAGGAGTTGTAAGAGTTAATGAATGAATAAGAACTTATGTATGGGCAATTCTTGGCGCACAATCGCAAACACGAACATCCATTATTGGTTCTGGGACGGCACTCGATGCGCAAAAACAGTTTGTTGCAAACGTGGAGGATGCTATTAATTCACCAGTTGACATACCATCTTCTATAAAACGTTATCAAGATGTATTACAGTACGCTCAAGCCAAAGTAGACTATGTTGATGCGCCGGGACTATAGATGTATGTCTCTGAGTAATATGGAACTTAAGATCGGTCAAGTGATAGGCTATAATAATAAAATTGTTATTGCTACTGATCAACAAAAATTCAGATATTAACACCGAAAACACAGGCGAAACGGGAATAGTCAAGCCACAGACACCACAACCATCTACTAACGCACAACCACAAGTACAACCACATATTGTAGCTAAAAATTAACAATATATCGATGAAAAAACAACGCTTATTGTAGGTGGAGTCGCGGGTGGTTTACTCATGATTTGGATAAATAGTTCTTAGCAGATACGTACAACAGCCCTGCAATTGCTACGATCAGTGCCCACAAGTTTTGACTAAGCTGGTCTTAGCTAATAAATTCAAGACCCAGGAAACAATACTCCCTATTATACCGGGAAGTGCTGACGCGGCTTTCCCAGCGAGCTTTCCCAGTGCTGAACCTAATGCTTTTAAATGCTTTTTTCATCCACTCTTTTATACAACCCCTATCACTAGGGGGTGTGCCACCTCCTGTACCACCGTTTAACACGAGAGTCAAAGTCGATATAATAAATCCCAATGCGGTTAAAATACTGGCAATGGTTATCCCCTGTTCTCTGAACAATGTTTTAATTTTCATCGGCCATTGTAGTATCATCGTCAAGGACTTGATCGATAGTTTCTTGAATTCGACTGATTTGTGAACGAAGTGCCTTTCTATTACTAGAAGCCGCTTGGAGGTGGGTCGATCTTTCGTCTTCTAAGTTACGCAATCTTTCTGCAACGCGACGTCTGCTGAATTCATCACCCGCCTGTTCAAGTTTTGTTTTCTCTTAAGCTATAAGCTTGTCGAGTTCGGATAGCTTGGCCATATTATTGATGAGTTCTCCCCGCATTGTTTGCATTGCCTTGTCAAGACCTCGTAATTCCTTATACTGTACTCCGAGAATGGTACACTGACCGTGGAATTATCGTAGTAGGTATCCAAGATTTCTCCGAGTCCGTCCGAGGCCAGCTTCGAGCTTTCTTGCAAATTATCTATGGTACAGAGTTCATCAAGCACAGTCCGAAGAACCTTAGTAGTCTTCGCGGAAAGTTTTTCTCGTCGTGAGTAGTCTACAAAACCTATTTCATTACGAATAATGTTGATGCCGTGTTTAGCGGCTATCGTAAACAAAGCCAGGGGCTTACAAGTACGATAATGCAGAAGATCAATATCAGGTTCGCCGCGTATTCGCAATATTCCTTTACTATCTATCGTAAACTTTAAATAGTCACGACCATTTTGGGTTTCTTTAAAGGTATCATAATAATCATTAACGGTTGATTGTAAAAGTTCATCGTTAAGATTCATAAAGCTGATTTCATCAGTATCCTCTTCTATTGTACTAGGGTTATCAAAATCATCCAGATTAAAATCATCCATTTTTATATTAAACATAAGGTAACATAATTTCAGTATAACAATGTCTTCACAATACGGACGCAAGTTAAATCCACAACGTAGACTTCGGGATCCATTAGGGGTCAAAGCAATTCACCAGTCTGTAACTATAACTAATAACCCTAGTACCATCGATCAGAATCAAACACTTCTAGTTCGCTTTCCTAATCTCGGCGGACACGATGCGTTAGTTCCGGGAACAGTCCAACTAGCATTTACGATCAGTTTGACTTCTACCGACATTAACAGGGAGCCTGTTCAGAACATAGGTCGTGCTATTGTTAAGAAAATCGCGATTAAAATTAGCGGTAATGAGGTTTTGAGTATCTATGAGTATCTATGATAGCTATGTATACTATTGTTATATGGATCTCTGGAGAATGGATAAAGAATGGGAAAACTTACAGTACCAAGGTATTTGTAACATTTAAACTGCATGTGGGTGCTGAAAATGGTGATAATACCGTTGTAAAAGATCTCTCTGTTGCTGATGCATTCGGTAACCGATTCTACATTCCGCTCAACTTTGAATTACTAGATTCCCACATGCCCTTCTATCAAGCATCTCTAGGTGATAGGTAAGAATATGAACTCACTTTTAATGACTACGGTAGAGTAATCAGGGCTGCTGAAGATGCTAGCTATTCCATTGAAAATATCTCACTGGAGTATGATATGATAGCAGATCCCAAAATAGCCAGACAAATTTGTAACCAGTATACCGGAAGTTTAGCCATTTTGTACGATCGCGTACTTCGACATCGAAAGATCAAAAGGAACAAAAATGGTACGACGTGGAATATCAATCTAAACATCCCCACGAGATTGTTGAAGGGTATTTTAATGTTGTTCGAGGACCCCTCCGATGCATTTAAAAGAAATACTGAGAAGTTCTACAATCCCAAGATTACAAAAGTAGAATTGACTATCGAGGGCGTTCCTAATCAACTATATAGTCAAGGAATGCTACCGTATCAACAATGGGATGAGATTAAAAAACTCCCTTCTATAAAACGAAGCCCAGAAGTAAACGCAGTCGTGAAAGATCTGTCTCTCGGGGGTGTATCGATGGGTGAATACCTCACCACAAAGTACGCGCTATGGCTATGTTAGCAAGGGTGTCACTATACAGATAACGAAGCTCCAGGAATTGGCTGGTAAATTAAACATATATTTGTACGTGATTATGGATGCACAACTTAATATACAGAATGGAAGATTCGTGCAAGCAATATATTAATAATCTTTTACCTAAAGAACCGCACTGCGCTATCATCTGCGGGCAAACGGGCTGTGGAAAAACAGCTTTTATTCTAGATATTTTACAAAGTCATTATCGGGATGTTTTCGCCCATATTATTATTCTGTGCCCAACTATAAGCGTTAATAAAACATACCTATCGAGAGATTGGGTAATGAATGATGATGGGGTGCAGTGCGAGTAAAGAACTAACCAAATAGAAAGATATGCTTTCATATTAAGCATTCTCCGGGCGGCATACTCAGCATAGCGTTTGGGTACTTACTCAAAATACAACTCTGTCCTGAAAGATCTCAGAGAGCAGACCAAATGGGTTGCCTTGTTTCATTGCAAAGACCGAGATTCATTCGAGGAATGTCTACGCGAAAATGATGTTATTTATACCAAGCCCGAACGAGATAAAGTCAGAAAACTGTTAGATTCAACGAAGCATTGTAAACTCATATTAAAAACCGATCAACCAGCTGCTTATGCAATTGCTTAGCAAAATGTAGCAAAATTATAGCAAAAATAGCAAAATTATAGCAAATATAGCAAAATTATAGCAAATATAGCAAAAAGATAGCAAATATAGCAAATAAATACGATAAATTGAACATTAGTGGTTATTATGACATAATGTGGCTAAAAATCCTCATTCTTTCGCAACAGTTTATTATTACGGGCTGTATTGGATATGTCATATTTTATTATGTTAGACTTAAATATCTCCTTAGGTATTACATTATGGAATGCGACGAACTCATCGAACAAATGCTCAAAGATGAGCCAGATCAAGATGTAGATAAATCTTTAGATAAACATAGAGATAGACTCGCGGCTTTGGCAGGCAGTGGAAAATGTTCCCAATATTTTGGGGAAAATTATACCATCGAAAAAATTGATAACATGACCGATGATGAAATTAAAAAACTGTACACGCGTTACAAGTTTAGACTGGGAGCTACTATGACTAAAACAATAGGTTCGGCTATGTACAACTAGTACAATTCTTCCTATCCCGGCAGAACATCGCCGTATTTATGCGAAACTCTCGAGAAAGACCCATTCATCGAACAGGCTATAAGCTCAGTAAGCTGTGAGTTTTATCATAGATACGGAATGTTCTTACCTCCACTCACCACAGCTTTAATAACAGCTAGGTATTGTCAATTTAAACATATGTGCCCACTTAATAATAATGGAGACTCAACAAGTGACACCACAACAGATTGCGGAAACACAATCACAACAAGTAAACGAGGAAATACCTCCGATTGCACAATCACAACAGAGTCAGAGTCAGAGTGACAAGGAAGAACAAAAAAAAAAATCGCAGCCGCTAGAAAGGGCTGGCAAGGAAAGCGAAACTAATGCATAATTCAAATATTGAACATAGTCGTCCGATTAAAACTTGGGCACTGGTAGGAGTTGTTGCTATAGCGGTGGTATGGTTGTTTTATAAGACCGGAGAAGAGAAAACATCACCCCCGATGTCACAACAAGTTCAATTAAAGGTTAGCCCCCATGAGTAGCATGACTACTCCAGTTACAGACGGTAAAATGTTGGTAAACGCAACGTATCATTCAGCGGCTTGGCCATTGGCTATGCTCGTATAGCTAAAATGATGACTAAAGCCACACCACCAAAGCTAGATTTTAATGGTTATGATATTGGTATGGTCATTCTTGATATTGGATTGGCTATGGCAACAAAAGATATGCTCATCAAACAAGGGCTTATCCCAGAAGACATAATGAAGTAATTAAACATTTGAATATTTTATATTCACATAAACATGGCAACAATTGCAATGATGGTCGGTGGAGCTGTTGTTAATGCTCTAGCTTTTTCGGGGAGTAATTTTTTATTTTCTAGTATGAGAGGTTTGGAGAGTTAATGACATAATAAAGCATTAGAACAACTCGAAGCAGCCCAGTCACAATGGACCAGGCGCAGAATGGAGAGATTAGATTTTATTAATAAAGAACTGCTTTCGCAAGGACACTCAATTCAAACGTTTAAGGATGTTGAATCTGCCATGAACGAATACTTCCTCGTTTATGGAAAAAAACTTGACTCAATGCCAAAACCAACAATAAGTCAGTTTTATACACCGTCAAAGGAACAAAAAAAACGCGAGATCGCATTCATCATGTTGGGATTGACTGGTGTGGCTATTTTACGTTATACAATAACTACGCATAAACCATGACCTAGTTAGGGCGGGTGGGCGAGTCTTATCAGCCATGTCACACTGACTCACCAGTGGAGATGTTAGGCTGGGCATGCATTTAGACAAATGATGCTAGAAGTGTATATTTATCACAATGGCGAGAGGCACATCAACATGTAAATTCATACGCTTGGGCCTATCACAAATTTGTGGAAAGAGCTGTATGTCGGATTTTTGTGGAATCCATTCCATTGCAATTAGAAAAGGGCACATTAATTATTCATGTTCTGTATGCGGGATTGGGGTCAAAGGTAGTTACTGTTTATGTAAGAGTCACGATGCTGACAAGAAACGGTTTCAAATTATTTATGAGAGGAAAAAGGCTTACCAAAATGAGATAAATAGATTGGGTAGAATTCAAACCAATTAGACATTAGTTCACATGTATTTGTATATCACATGTGATGTCAGAGAGCTGAAAGCTTTAGCAAAGCAACGTGGTCTACGTGGATATTCTCAAATGAGAAAAGCTGAATTGATCAATTTACTCAGTTGGGAATACAACAAACCCCAGACTGTTAGAGAACTCAAAGCTCAAGCAAAAAACAGTGGGCTGAGAGGTTATTCTCGAATGGGAAAAGCTGAATTGATCGCTTTACTAGATAATAATCAACCCGATGATAATAAATCATTTGACGATGTTGAAAAAAATAATGAGTTAAAATTTGTACCCACATCCGCCGGCATTGGTAAATATCTAAGAGGTTGGAAGATGGATATTAATTCCAACATGGATGTTAATGATGTTAAGCCCATCATATCGAGTAAAATTAATAAGGAGTTAGATGATTTAAATAGTATAAAATACCAGCTAACAGTTAAAATGTCATTGAGTAAAAGTAGCGCAGACGATAGCACTGAATATACCGAACCATATTTCCAAAGCAATCAAGAAGTTATAACTGAATCCGATACTATAAACACATCATTAGATACATCAATTCAGAACATACAGGAAACTTTAGAACGCTGGACTAATAGAGGTTCGGGTTGGGGTGTGGATAAAATCGATAGTTTATATTTAGATATAGCAAATTATATGCCTTTCAAAGCTGGATCTTATATAGATTTACCCCTGTATTATAAAAAGAAAAAAGACATAATTAATGTAAAAAATAAATCCGAAGACTGTTTCAGAATGATGATAAGATCTGCATTGTTCCCCGTAGCTATCCCCAAAACGATGGACTAAACCTCGATGGTATAGATGAACCTACACCAAAATCACAAATTAATAAGGTGGAAAAGCAAAATAATTTAGCTATAAATGTTTTCGGACATTCTTCTAAAGGAATTGTTGTACACAGGATAAGCTCGCTCCAGAACATATTCCCAGAATCAATTCATTTCTGATCGAAAAAGATGGAAAATATCATTATACATGGATAAAGAGTTTAAACAGGCTATTATACGATCAAACAAAATATAAGGGAAAGAAATATTTCTGCGAAAGATGCCTGCATGGGTACAGCAGACAAGATCTATTAGAAGCACATAAAGAAGACTGTAGAGGTGTTGGACAGAATGCTATCAGGATCGATATGCCTAAAGAGGGGAAAAATATATTACAATTTGAACATTATTGTAATCAAATGCCAGTACCGTATGTAATTTACGCCGACTTCGAAGCGCTTATCAAACCTATAGAAAATACTGAACGCAATAATCAAGGTGGTAGTTTTACGTACAAAACTCAAGAACATATTCCTTGTGGGTTTTGGATATATAGTTGTAAGGTATGATGGGAAAACAAACCCGCCTGTGATTTACAGAGGTCCCGATGCAGCGGGAAAGTTCCTAGAATATCTACAAAATGAAGAGAG
Source organism: Haliotis cracherodii (assembly GCF_022045235.1). Classification (NCBI taxonomy): domain Eukaryota; kingdom Metazoa; phylum Mollusca; class Gastropoda; order Lepetellida; family Haliotidae; genus Haliotis; species Haliotis cracherodii. The sequence goes on along the minus strand of NW_027266297.1, from coordinate 49,553,980 downwards.
AATAATCAGGGAAAATTTATCGCGTAAGAAACTCATGTGTATGACAAGGGATGATTGGAGGGCCTATAAGAAGTCAACGAGTTGTCATGTTTGTAATAAACCCCTGAATGGGGATTCCGTAAGAGATCATTGCCACGTCACGGGTAATTATCGGGGAGCCACGCATAATGAGTGTAACTTGAAACTAAAAATGAATTCTCAAACAATACCCATCCCCAATGTGTTTCATAACCTTAGAGGATACGATTCTCATCTCATCATGCAAGCTATCTCAAAGACCGAAGGTGGCTTAACGTGTATTCCTAGTAATATCGAAAAATACATATCGTTCTCGTAAACTAAAATATACATTATACGGAAAAGGATGGAAAGCCAAAATAAAGCAAAGTAATGGGCTTAGATTCATAGACTCCGAACAGTTTCTGTTATCTTCCCTGTACAATTTAGCTAATGCGAACAATCCCGATGACTTTGCAATAATAAATCAATATACCGATAGGTTAACGTGTCATTTGTTGTTGAGAAAAGGTGTATATCCTTACGAATATATGGATGATTGGTCTAGATTCGACGAAACTAAATTACCACCTCTTGAATCATTCTATAGTAACTTAACAGAATCTAAAATAACCGATGCCGATTATGAACACGCTCTGACGGTGTGGGATAAATTAGGTTGTAAGAATTTAGGCGATTATCACGATCTGTACTTAAAAACCGATGTACTGTTACTCTCTGATATATTCGAGATGTTTAGAAAGACATGTTTAAAACAATACGGCTTGGATCCTGCATGGTACTATTCCAGTCCTGGACTATCTTGGGATGCATTGTTGAAGAAGACCAGTTGTTTCAATAGCTTGTTGGGGTGTAAAGCCCACATCAAAGCAAGAGAGTGAGAGAGAGCTAGGTTTGGCAGTCAGCCATTTACTAACGGAAGTGCATAGTACAGTAAAATCCGGACAGGCCATAGCTCCATGCAGGGCACCGTTAACCGGGCCGTGGCAAATATTGTAACATTCTCCCCTTTTTGAAAAGCTTTAAAACTTTAACGTAGAACAGGAGCAAATAAAGCATCACTTGTACTAGTGAGTAATACAATGATTAAGATTACCATGAAAGGTAATGAACTTAATGAGTTATTACTTCTTAACTGAAGAGCTTATTCACTGAAAATTAACACAAGTTAGTCTTTTGCAAATTCTTGAACGCTGAAAACAATTATCAATTAACAGTCAATTTGAACAGGAACATCAGGTCTTTGATCTACTTCATGGACACCTCAAAGTCTTTGAGGTAGGCAGGCGTCTTGCTGCGTCTGGTAGATCGTCTCGGGTTGTCTGGAACTTCAGGTACAGGTATTACCTGAGATTTAAGTCTGCTCGTCTCATGTACTGAGACAGGGTCAGGTGACTTCACATTTGTTACGTGTTGAGTCATGGGTGTAACATCTGGTCTTACACAGGTCTCCGCTGCAGGAATAAGCTTTGGGAAAGGAGTAGGAGGATTGGTGTCGCTTGATTTTCTCAAGTGTACTCTATTTCTCCTGTAGGAACCATTCTCACCCTGGATTTCATAAGAGCGTTCGTCAAGTCGTTAACTCACAGTTCCTTTCTCCCATTCTTTCTGTCTTAGTCGATAGGGTTTCATGCGAACCATATCTCCGACCTCCAAGGGAGATGTCTCTCGCATGTCTGTTGTAGGACTGAGACCTTTTTCTCTGGGCACTCTCTATTGATCTGCGATCATTCAGGTAGTCACTGTGGTTTCCAGGCATCAGCAGTTCTTCTGACATTGGCATTAGTGATCTAGTCCTTCGACTGAACAACTTCTGGGTCGGACTAGTCCCTGTGTTCTGAGTCGGAGTATTCTGAAGTTCGAGCAAACAGAGATAGGGATCCATCTTCGAACTCTTGCACTTGCTCATCATTGTTTTGGCTGCTTTCACACCCGATTCTGTTTTGCCGTTGGCGTTTGGATGTCTAGGAGAACTGGTACAATGTACAATGTCCCATACTTTTGTGACTGATGAGAACTCTTTGCTCACGAACTGTGGACCATTATCAGAGATGAGCTGGTTTGGAATGCCATATCTTGAGAAGTGTATTTTCAGTATCTTAATCACAGCTAAGGAGGTAGTTTTTGGAAGATAATCAACTTCCCAGAATCCACTGAAGTAGTCAGTGGTGAGAAGGTATTCACGATCCTCAAACGTGAGCAGATCTGTCACTACTATCTCCCATGGATAGTTGGCTTCAATACTCATTAGAGATTCCTTCTGTTGAGCTCTACTATGTCTGACAGGCTTCACAAGATTCTGTGATCTGCTTGATCTGGTCGGTCATGCCAGGCCTATACACACACTCTCGAGCTCTTCTTAGCATACTTTCTTTCCCGAGATGAGATGAATGGAGGAGAGATTTGACTTGTGTTCTCATGTTTTCAGGTACAACGATGCGTTCTCCTTTGAACACCAGACCATCGTGCACAGTGAATTCATCTCTAGCAGAGCAGTATGGAGCAAGTGATTCAGGTAATTCTTTCTTATTTTCAGGCCATCCCCTTAGGATTACAGACTTGAGAATGTTTATTGTCTCGTCTTCTCGTGTTGCGTTACGCAATTCTTCTAGTTTTTCTGGACTGACTCTCAGATGTCCGACTGCATTCACCGCTGAGAGCGTGTCAGGTTTACTGGAACTTGTGATTGAGTTGATGTATTCTCTGGAGAGCATATCCGACAGGTACATCTGTTTTCCTGGTCTGTACACAACATCTATGTTGTACTGAAGGAGTCTCAACATCATTGACTGAAGTCGTTTGGGTGCCTTGTACAGAGGTTTCCAAAGAATAGCCTCGAGAGGTTTGTGATCTGAATGTACAATTGTTGGTCTGCGAAAACTATACTGGTGGAACGTCTCCAGGGCGAAGACAATGGCAAGACACTCTTTCTCGATCTGAGCATAACCACATTCAGTATCAGACAGTGCTCTAGCATACGCTAGCGGTCTCCCTTGTTGTAACAACGCTGCACCCAGTCCCTTGCTTGAAGCATCACATTCTATGTGTAGCTCCTCTAGAGGATCATAGTACCTCAACACAGGTGTCTTAGTCAGAAGTTGCTTGATCTCCGTCATAGCGGTTTCTTGTTCATCAGTCCACTCCCACCTAACTTCTTGGTGAGTGAGTCTTCTTATTGGTTCCATGACGTCAGACAATCTTGGGAGAAACTTAGCGAGATGGTTGACAGTTCCTTGAAGGCGTCAAACTGCTTCAACATCAGTCGGAGTCTCCATTTCCAGGATTGCTTCAACTTTCTTCTTGTCTGTTTTCAGTCCATTTGCAGTGATTTCATGACCCAGGAATTCAACATGATCAGTCTTGAAGACACACTTTTCTCTGTTCAGTCTAATGTTCTCACTGCATCTTAAAGCTGGAGTAATTGCTGGAGGTTTGCATCATGGATATCATTATTTTCTCCATGCACAAGCACATCATCTGCTACACAGAAAACACTTTCTAAACCTTCTAGATTCTTGTGTAACATTCTCTGAAATATTTCAGAACTAACCTTTGTTCCGAAAGGAAGTCTTAACCATCGGTACCTCCCGAAAGGTGTTATAACCGTGGTAAGGTAACTGCTCTCTTCATCCAGTACGCAGTGCCAGTACCCATGGGTTAGATCAACTTTGCTAAACACTCTGGCTTTAGCAATCTCTGGCAGTGCATCTTCTATAGTTGGTAACGGGTATCTTTCCCGTTGGAGAGCTTCATTAAGAGATTTGGGGTCAACACATACCCTCAATTGACCAGTTTTCGTCACATTGACTGATATTTGGGAACACCACTCTGTGGGCTCAGTAACAGTTGTCAGTACACCAAGCTTGACCAGCTGGTCAAGTTCTTCCTTCAGCTTGGGCTTCACAGCGATAGGAACTTTTCTTGGTGGGCACTGAGACGGCATAATACCTTCCTTCACATATAGGTAAACTACTCCTTGAAAAGTACCTTGGGAGCTTTTGTCGAAAACATCATTAAAGTTTGACAGCATGGTATCTGTGGTGATGTTGTTGATTTGTTGAAAGTTGCGGTAGTTGACAGTGATCAGCTGCATCTGCTCTGCTGATTTCCTGCTAAGAAGTGGTGTCAAGTTTTCTTTGATGACATGAAATTCGATGTCATATGTCATCTTTGGTTGGTGATCTTCACGATACACTTTCCTAGTGGCTTTGTGAGAGTTTGATTGTACATTCTCAATTGTGTTTCACTGTCCTGTAATGCACAGTTCACAAACTTGACAGGGATAATGTTCACTGTTGAGCCACAGTCAACTTGGAATGTCACTGTTTTCTTGTCATCAACAATCATATTAGCTAGGATAAGATCTGTATCTGGTGTGTTAACTTTGTTAACGTCTGTCTGTATTTCTGAGAGAGTAAATACATAGCCATCTTCTGATACATCTGTATTGTGAGAGCAATCATCTTGGACTTGTACCCCATGGACAGGTTTCTGGCTGAATGTGCAACATATGTCAAAGTGGTTTTGTCTCTTGCATAACTTACAGGTTTTTCCCCATGCTGGACAAAGTTCTTTGCGAAATACATGTTCTCTACCACAAAACTTGCAGGTGTTGAGTCGTGGCTGTTGTCCCTGGTAAGTATTTGACCTTTGACTGTTGTGTGTACCTCTGTAAGCAGGTTTGGGGTTATTATGTTGTTTGCTTTCTCTGTGATATTTTGACATGTGTGGTGTTTGTCTTGTGACTTTGTTTACTTCACCAGATTGTGCTGCTGTTATTACTTTCAACTGAGGTGCTGTGTTTTCATGACTTCGACAAATGTCTATGCATTTAGCAAGTGTCAGGTTGCGCTCCTGAAGTAAGCGTTTACGAGTATTGGCATCAGATATGCCCAGAACAATTCTGTCCCTAGTAAGAGAGTCTCTAAGGCAATTACAAAAGTTGCAAGTTTTCACAAGTTGTTTAATAGCTGCTACATAAGTATCAACATTCTCATTTGGTTGCGGAGTTCTGGTATTAAACTTGTATCTTTCAAAAGTCTCATTGCTTTCACCAAGAATGTGTGAATCAATCTTCTCAATAATGTTCTTTACAGAGTCAGTTTCTGAAGGATCACATGAGTTGTAGATTTGTAGTCCTTCTACTCCCATGGCAGAAATTAAGTAAGATCTGAAGATTTTCATATTAAAAGTTTCATCACTCTTACCGGTGATTACACAGTAATGACCCCACATTTGTTTCCATAATGTCCAGTTTTTAACAGGATCACCCCCTAATTTCAGAGGTTCAGGCGGTCTAACATGACTCGCATCATTGAGCTTCCGTAGATTCGTCAGATGACATTTTCAAGTGTCAGAGTTAGAATTCATGTGATTGACTTGAATTTAAATGTTTCAAGTAAGATAAACATAACATTTACAGTTTAAGTCAATAATCCAGTCAGATTCAATCAGTATTTACCACTTGATCCTTGAATATGCAACACACTCGATCCACATGGTTCTTTTTACACACGGTAAAACGCCGGGGTGAATTTGAGTTCATTCAACACAGAGAGTCAATTGTCAATGAAAAGTAGGGTTAAACACAAACCACACAGTGAGTAAGATAGTTCTTTTCCTCTGCCACCCTGTTTCAATAGCTTGTGGGGGTGTAAAGCCCACATCAAAGCAAGAGAGTGAGAGAGAGCTAGGTTCGGCAGTCAGCCATTTACTAACGGAAGTTCATAGTACAGTAAAATCCGGACAGGCCATAGCTCCATGCAGGGCACCGTTAACCGGGCCGTGGCAGATATTGTAACACCGGTGTAGAACTAAAACTACTCACCGATTACGATATGCACTTGTTTATTGAGAAAGGATTTAGAGGTGGTATATCGATGGTAGCGAAAAGGTATTCTAAAGCTAATAATAAATTAGTGGAAGGATATGATCCGAGTAAACCCAACATGCTTATATTATATCTTGACCCCAGCAATTTGTGATTTGCTATGAGTCAACCTTTACCCACGGGTGGTTTTGAATGGGTCGAAGTGAATGATATCCATAATATCGATGTGAATAAAGGGTACATACTAGAAGTTGACTTGGAATATCCAAATTCGTTACATAAAGACCATAACAGTTATCCGCTAGCTCCCGAGAGATTAATGGTTAATAAAGATTGGATGTCAGAATATCAACACTCCTTGATGGGTAATACTAGGTTAGCTAACGTAGAAAAACTCGTACCAAATTTGATGGATAAGACAAAATATATAGTTCACTACAGAAATCTCCAGTTATAACTATCGTTAGGTTTGAAACTAAAGAAAATACACAGAGTTCTAAAGTTTGATCAAAGCCCTTGGATGGAGCCCTATATAAGGCTGAACACAGATTTAAGAAAGATAGCTACCAGCGATTTTGAAAAGAACCTATGTAAGCTCATGAATAACTCAGTATTTGGTAAAACTATGGAGAATCTAAGGAAGCGTGTTGATGTTAAATTAGTCAGGTCTAATGAGGAAGAAAGACTCAGGAAACTTATAGCCAGTCCGGCTTTTAACAGAAGCAAGATATTCGATAACGACTTAGCCGCGTTGCTTATGCAGAAGAGTAATATAAAATTCAACAGACCGGTGTACGTTGGTATGAGTATTCTCAACTTGTCAAAACACTGAATGTATGACTTTTATTACAACGAACTTAAGAAGCAATACGGCGATAGATGCGAGGTGTTATATACCGACACAGATTCTTTGTTGATGGAAATACAAACCGAGGATGTGTATAAAGATTTGGCAGAAAAAATAGATATGTACGACACGAGCGATTACCCAAATGATAATCCACTGCACAGCGTCGTAAATAAAAAGGTGTTAGGTATGATGAAAGATGAATGTGCTGGGACCCCTATAGCGGAGTATGTAGGATTAAGACCTAAGATTCTATAAAGATGTCTGATAATGGAGAGATAAGAAAAGCTAAGGGTGTTAAGAAGTATGTGGTAAAAAAGCATATCAAGCACGAACAGTATAAAGAATCATTATTCAACGGTAGAACGTTCAAACACGGGATGAACTCTTTAAGAAGTTACAATCATAGGATATATGGCATAAATATCTTACGCTTAATCTATCCAGAAGTTTTTGTTCTTTGCCTCTCCTCGGTGCAGAAGATTCAGAAGTCACGGATTTTATTTTAATAGCATCGGATGGTTTCTTCCCGATTAATCTTGTTACCTCATTATTCAGCGCTGATACAACAGCTGATAATCGTGTCACCCATTTGGTTGATCTCAATAGTTCCGATTTCATTTCGATCCCATACTGATAGCCAAACAAAAGTTCCGCTAATGTCCGGTTAAATCTTTCAACGATAGCTTGACTACGGTGGGCCTCTTTTTCACCACGCCTGATTTCAACATCGTGCTTTGTTAACAGTTTAGTTACTGATCACATAAACTCACTACCAGGATCTACTTGAAATATCTTAGGCCATTTTAGTGGTCCATGTTTATATATGCGGCTCAGTGCATTAGCTATTTCTATTGAATCTTTCGATGTTAATGACTCAGCCTCTTTGTAGCGACTAGCCACATCCACTATGGTTAAAGCGTATTTATATGTTTTGCGTCTTACCTTATCGTGGGGAAGAAACAAGAGGTCAGGCTGATGAACTTCATTCGTTGTAAAAATATCAAACTTCTTCCTCGGTATATAACGCTGTGCCGGTAAATATATTTGTCACATTGCTTGTTTTTTTAACCAATCCTTGGCCACATCTTTAGATACCTTAGCTTTCCAATATCCTCGTGGGGTAAAGTAAATTTTATTCATTATTAATTAATATTGATGTTTCTTTTAATACGAATCATCACTATAGTTGAATCGCATCATCATTTACACATAAAAAATTCCCCCTGTAGTAGCAGTATAGGTATATAAATCTGGCTCCAGTGGAAGTGAGCCAGAACCCCTATTACCTATACTACTGTAGTCTGTTAAAAATTGATTCTGGACCAGACAATTCAGTGATTGATATCATGAATATCAATTGACGCAATTGGGATACAATGACATGCATCCACAAACTAATAACCCAATAAAACCCAATAAAAATTGTCTAAGTAACCGTAGAGGCTGACTAACTATATGGGCAAAAACTGATGGGAGCGGTTATCATTTTTCTGAATGAGATGATCTGGAACTCGTAGTATAGTGTTGACTGTATAGTGCAGATACTTCCAAATCCCCGATGAATCTTGTCAGGTTCCGTACGGATTTCACCTGGAACTTTGGAAGATGTACTGTGATCCCTCGCTATCTTCGGGGTCCAAATAATTGATGAGCGTTTTAGATGATCAGCGTTTTAACGAAGGTTGGCCAACAAAACAGTATACATGCTCTGCCTACCTAACACGATCTACGTTGCACGTTTCTGTTTTAAAAAAAGATGAGAATAGAGCTTGTTTATGATTCGTTGTGTAAACAAAAGATTTCTCGAATATTAATATGCGCTTTCAAAAAAACACATCATATCCCTTCAACAAATTCAGGTGAATCAACAGGTATAACAAACTTGGTCAATAAAAGTATAAAATTTGACATAAAACATTACTAGACATGATGATTTAACATTCAAATTGTATTTGGCATTGTTTTATATACTGAGATTATTGGAGCACTAATTTCTGGCTTCTTCTTAGCTATCTGACACTGGCCGCTGGGGCTCAATAGCTGCTGTGAGTTGATTTGCTCGCTATCGCAACTGAGCATGACGCCGTCTGTAAAGACTGGGCTACCGTCTGTAAAGACTGCGTAAATAAACTTGGAGTTAATATTTGTTTTACACATTTTTGAACACTGATTGGTTACATGTGATCTATAAAGATTTCAACAAAGGACGCATGTTAATTAATTTCTTCAGCCTAAACAAACAGACTTCAAGAATGGCAGAAGCTCATCAGATGCTGTAATTTGGAAATACCCCTGATGGTTATAGTTTAATAATAATAAAAAAGTATCCCTGCAGTGAAAACATTTTCAGATTTTGGATTGCGTGGATAATATGATTACTCCTCCCTTGTCATCCACGTTTTCTGGTATAACCCTACACTTGTGTATTTGTCGTCATTCATTTGATGCTCAGTTAATGAATTTATTACAGATATAATTAGTGGTAGCACCACTAAGATAACTTGATAAATGTTCCCATTTGGCATTTCTTGTGTCTAGGGCAATTATTCAATCTAAAACCAGGTTTGAAGTGAAGTGAAGGTGGAGTCTACTATCGCGTACAGTGCACTTTGCCTACAGTCACTTCGCCTACAGAAATTGTAGCATTGTGTGGTAATTTGCCTACACTAATAATAATACATCCCTAACTGACAAATGGATTAGTCCACTCACTATCTCGTTACAGGTTAAAAATTTCAAACAAAGATACTGTAACAACATATCAAGATAAAACTTGTAACTCTCTGATCTTGTTATGTTGTTACAATGTATTTACCTGAGTATCTCACATGAGAAGAGAGAAGAGAGAAGCCAGCATATAATTAACAACAAAGTATAATATCAGTAACAACATTTAATTAAGTATGAAGACTCAGTCATACAAGATGATACTGGTTAGTCCAAACATGCAGCTACAGTGAGTAATAGGGATTAAGGACTCAAACTTGAGTTTAGCCAGCACAGAGCATTGCCAGATAGCCAAGCAAGGAGAAATCCATCATCGGTAATTATCACGTTATCCTTTAAGCCTTATTCACATACTCTTAAAATCACTCTCATCGTTTGTTTGTTTGTTGTTTTAACCTAACAATATTCCAGCTATAGGACAGCGCTCTGTAAATAATCGAGTCTTGGCCAGACAATCAGTTGCAGTTTGTACTCCAAGCGAGCATCATCGGTAATTATCACGTTATCCTTTCATCCTTATTCACATACACCACTCTCACCGAATTAATCACAAAACCCCTAAATCCTTAAAAACAACAACACTCAACTCTTATAAATAACCAACACCTTATCCTCCCGCATCTCCCTAACACAGCTCGCACTCTTCTACTCACTACCCATGCCCACCACTCTCTTAATCCCCGCTTTCCACTTGTCTCACCTAATCCCAGCCTTCCAGCAACAAAATAAATCTTTGATAATTAATCCATTTCCCAAACCCTCCTACTAAAACCAATAACAAATAACCACCGCAACCTCCTCCACCTCCTAAACACAACTCAGCCAGTAAAAACAACAAACCAACTCACCTCACAAAACACCACTCCCACTCCACCACCACTCATCACAGCACACGCTCTCAAACTCTCCAACACAACACCCAAACAACATGACTGACACCTGCAACGCCACACTCGCAGACATTCCAGCTCCTTACTCACCAACGCCTGCGGAAGCGCACAACACTTTCGGGAGGTCACTCGTCACATCGTCCCGACCGAATATGGCGAAAACACGACACACACCACCCCCACCAAACCAGCTAACTCGCCACCTCAAAACACCAAAAAACGCATACTCGACACATCCACTCCACCTCCATCGCCCACACCCTCCCCGGCCGCCTTCCTCACCACCTTCGCCTTCTACTTCTTCTCAGCAGGCTCAGGCACCACTCTCTCACTGGAACTTTCGGCAGATAAAATAGGACTTTGGTTTAAAAGAGAAAAAATAAATTACAACAATATTAAAAAAGCCAACAAAGGATACCAGATAATCTTCCCTAACTGAGAATCTTACAACACAGCAAATAAAATAACTCAAATATTCCACGTCACGGTAATCAAACAAAAACCTAATTGGCAACAATATACACGAGGCGTAATTAGGGTTAACCCAAGGGAAACAACTGAGGACTTACAAATATACTCTCTAGAAGCTAACATAAACCAAGACCAAAACCCTCAACCCCTAATCACCAGCACGCGTAGAATAACCTCAACTAGAAACAGAAAAACGGTCCCAACCTCCATTGTCATAATCAACTTCAAAAAGACCGCTAAATTCCTTAAGCCCCCAAAACACATATCCTTCGGAGCCCACACCAACTTAGAAGTCAAACCCTATATAAAGCAGGTTAAGCAATGTTCAAAGTGCCTCAAATACAACCACACTGCCTCCCAATGCACATACCGTAAGACTAAATGTAAAAAATATGCACAAACAGACTGCCAAGGCGCATCCACTGCAAATCCACCCAACACACTTCACTTTCAAACCAATGCCCATACAGACACACACTCACCCAGCAGGCCAACAGACACATAAACATAGACACGGCTAAAATCCAAACACGAAAATTTGCTACACCTGCATCTAAACCACTCCTCCCTACACCACACCCAAACACCATCCCACAAACAAACACCACACCCATAACCAACAGCTCTGTCTGGGGCCCCTACCGAGAAACCGCACCCACCTCACACACACAAGCAGCCACTCAACCAACCACGAACCCTCCCACATCTCACATAGCCAAAACATCAACCCACGCATGCAAAATAAACCTCAAAATGACCACCACAACACGACCCTCATCCAAGCACCCTACAGCCCATATGGCAACAACATGTACACTCTCCCACAAGCAAGCACAACAACAAAACACAAACACTAAGAAAACATCAGCTACACCCATCCCGCCAACACCTTCACAACCCTCCACATCACATGCCTCCCCCATGGAAACTCAACCAGCTAAACCTAATCCAACCGATGACGAAGATTTCTCCACTACTGAGGAAACAATAGACACTACTCCAACTAAAACAAACCAAACTTCCCAACCAGCCAACACCCCAAACCTAAATAACCTCACCTTACTCCTAGCATACATGCATAGTCAAAACTCACCAAAAGCTAGTATGGAATCCTTCCACAAAGTAGCTTTCAATCTAAAATTAACCGATCTTCCCTTCTTCCTCTTTAGCCTCCATCTAAAAGAACTCACCGAATAAAATAAAAACTAAAAACTAAATAACCGATCACCTGAAACCAATAATGGAAGGACTAAATATTTTTCAGTGGAACGCCAACAGACTCACCTCCCACGGCCATGAACTAAAAACTAAATTGAAACTAAATGAAGGCCCTCACATTGCTTGTATACAGGAAACCAAATTCTCAAAAAAATCGAAATTCACACTACCTAACTACAACTCAGTTAGAACTGACAGAGCTAAACCGAAAACAAGAAGAGCCGCAGGAGGATTAATCATATTTATCAGGGAAGATATAAATTACGAAGAAATAAAAATAGACACGCCAAACCTAGAAGCCAACGGCATTAAAATCACATTAAATAACCGAAACATAAACATCATAAATATTTACCACTGGGCGGAACAAAAAGTCCAACCTGAGGATCTAAACGAACTACTCAAAATAAGCGATAAATCTACTATATTCCTAGGAGACTTTAACGCTCACCATCCTACATGGAGCATAGATGATAAAATAGATAATCATGGCAAATTAATCTCCGAATGGATAGAAACAAACGACCTAGTACTCCTTAATAGCAACCAACCCACGATGTACGATAAGATAAACCAAAAAATGTCGGCTATCGACCTAACCATATGCACCGCAGATCTAGCCCAAAGCACTCAATGGGAAGTGCACGACGTCCCGCTAGGTAGTGACCACTTCCCCATAAACATAACCATAGGAAATACAAACGTACCAATCCAAACAGAAAACCAAGAACCAAAATTCCATTACAATAAAGCTAACTGGGACCAATTCCAAGATATCTGCAACGAAGCTAACTTAAACGAAATAGAAAATAATGATCCAGAAACCAATTGTAAAAACCTAACAGACTATATAATAAACGCAGCCAAAACCTCCATCCCCTTCAAAACATCTAAGACAGGCAAACCGACGGTACCATGGTGGAATGAGGAAATAGAACAGACTAGACGAAAACGTAAATCAGCCTTCAATAAAGCAAAACGCGACTACAAATATGTAAACATAGCCCACGAACTAAACCACCAGGTTCAAAAACTAGTCCAAATAGCCAAAAGTAGAGACTGGAAAAAATTCTGCGAAGGTATAAATAACCGTACAGATGCCAGAACAGTCTGGCGCAAAATCCACGCCATTAGAGGCTTAAAACGACATACAAAAACCCCTAACATTAACAACTCAACCAACCCCGCCCAAAAAGCAAATAATCTTGCCAACCACTTTTCGGCCGTTAGCAGTAACAGCAACTTCAGCCAAAAATTCCAAGATAAACTTAAAACAGAAAACAAACCCACAAAAGAACCAAACAATAACAATCTAGAAATAAATCAACCCTACACAATGGAGGAGCTCCTCTACGTAATCCAAAACAGGAAAAAGGGCACAGCCCCAGGATTATTAGACTTAACCTCTTACCAAATAATTAACCCCCCCCCCCCCCCCCCCCCTAACACTACTCCAGGCACTACTCAAACTATACAATCTCATCTACCTAAACGGACAGGTTCCTACTCCCTGGAAACAGGCCCTAGTCATACCATTCTCTAATCCTAATAAACCAGCTAATCAAGCTAACTCATATAGACCAATATCCCTAACTTCAAACTTATGTAAAGTAATGGAATCAATGGCTAAAAATAGATTACAACATTACTTAACCCAAAATAACATCATAAACCCAGATCAAAGCGGTTTCACTCCTGGCCGCTCAACCCTAGATAACCTCGCCCGACTAGAACAAGATATTAAGACAGGACAACTAAATAAACAATATACCACAGGCATCTTCTTAGACTTCTCTAAAGCTTTCGACATGGTATGGCACGATGGGCTAATACAAAAACTTAAAAAAATAGGACTCAAAGGTCAGATAATAAACTACATCCAGGACTTCCTAAACAAACGTAAAATAACCGTGGGTATAGACCAAACTCTATCGGACCAATGTCCCCTAGAAAATGGCACTCCACAGGGCAGTATCCTCAGCCCCACCCTCTTCAATATAATGATAAACGATCTATTCGAGGGCCTATCCCCTAAAGTAAACACATCAAAATTCGCGGATGATGGAGCCATCTGGATCCGCACTAAAAGCATGAAAATGGTCAAAAATCTACTCCAAAAATCTCTTAATAAAATACAACAATGGGCTGACAAATGGGGCTTCTCCCTTAACTCAGAAAAAACAACAGGAATAGTATTCAAACATAAAAACATGAAACCCGCCTCCCCAATCCTCCAGCTAAACAATCAAACAATCAAATTTCAAAAACAAACAAAATTCTTTGGACTTATTTTCGATGAACATCTCACCTGGGATGCTCACATCCAAAACCTAACAACTAAATGCAGTAAAGACCTAAACACCCTAAGATGCCTAACTGGCTCTAACTGGGGAGCCTCCAAAGATACTCTCCTCTCTCTCTACATATCACTAATTAGATCAAAACTAGATTACGGCTGCGCCATATACAACACCCTAAACAACTCTCTATCTAAAAAACTTGACTCAATACAATATCAGGCTCTCAAACTAATTACACGCACACAACATGGCACCTCCTACACCTCACTTCAGGCCTTAACAGGAGAAATGCCAATAAGTCTACGCAGGGAACAGCTAAGCTTAAATTTCTGGGCCGCGTCCCAATCAAACCCTCTCATCCAAAACTTAATAAACCAAAATATCACCCCTAAAAACCAAGCTCTAGCTCATAAACACCCCTTACTTACCCCAATATCCCAAAGAATAACAAACTACCTAAATGAACACCAAATTAAAAATCTTAAACAAAACTGCAAACAATCAAATATCTTCACCCCTAAACTTAAAATACCCAAAATAGACACAACACTGGCTAGCCAAATAAATAAACAAACCGACCCAAACATAGCTAAAACTACCACACTAGCATACATACACAAAAATTGGCCAAATTGGTGTCACATTCACACGGACGGATCCTCAGATCCGACCTCCAAACACACAGGTTTCGGAGTCCATACCACACAACCAACTAAAACCACACAATCCTTCCGACTCCCAAATAACCAATCAATATTCACGGCAGAACTAATGGGCATGGCCTCAGCCCTCCATAATCAAGACTCCAAAAACCACAAAAAAATCCTAATACTTACCGACTCCTTAAGTGGACTGCAAGCCCTCCAAAACAAAAATACCCAAAACCGACCTAAATTAATAAATCAAATACTTAAAAGCTCCAACAACCTAACTAAGGCAGGCAAACAAATAACCTTCTTGTGGATACCCGCCCACGTAGGAATATACGGTAATGAAAACGCTGATAAAGTAGCTAAACTATCCCTCAAAATCCCAGAAATAAGCTTAAACTTACCCATCTCAAAATCAGAAATTAAAATCACCAAAAAATGGCATAACCTATATCTAAACTCAAATAGCCAAATCAAAAAAGTGCTCAGCAAACCACTAACCAAACCAAAAATTCTCCATCCATCAAAAAAAAATCGACAGAGTAATCACTAAACTCCAAACAGGACACACCAACCTAAATAACCACCTAAAAAAATTAAAAAAACACACTACAGGTAACTGCCCACATTGCAAACAACTAGAAACCCCAGAACACTCACTCATCCACTGCACACACTACCTCACACATCGAACCGCATTACAAACCACCCTTAATCTAAACAAGGCTCTCACTCTAGAAGCAATACTAAACCCACAAAATAAACTAGAAAACTTCAAGGCCTTAGGCGTATTCTTAATCAAAACGGAACTAATAAAACGCATCTAAAAACATAATAACCTACCAAATCAAAATCACATAAACAAACAAACATCCACCATACCCAGCTCCCTTAGTTCTCCTCCCCAACCCCATCGGCATCTATTCCAAATCTAAAACTTCCCAAATTCTATATAAGCAACCCCTAAAGCCCCCTCTTGGGTTGCACAGACCACCTTCGCCCCTTTCGGAAACACATTAAACGGCCTGGCCGGGCCCGTGTGCGAAATACGCATCAGTCGGAAAGCGCACGTTAAATCTCCAAAGTAAGTAAGTAAGTAACTCTGTAAATCACTTGCTTGATAACAGTGTTAGAACCTACACCGAAACGTCACTCTTAATTGTAATAAAGAAGTTGTTCATCCATAAATTCTTATCCTTACTCTTAGGACTTATATTCGATGAACATCTCTCCTGGGATGCTCACATCCAAAAGATAACAACTAAATGCAGTAAAGACCTAAACACCCTAAGATGCCTAACTGGCTCTAACTGGGGAGCCTCCAAAGATACTCTCCTCTCTCTCTACATATCACTAATTAGATCAAAACTAGACAACGGCTGCGCCATATACAACACCCTAAACAACTCTCTATATAAAAAACTTGACTCAATACAATATCAGGCTCTCAAACTAATTACACGCACCCAACATGGCACCTCCTAATCCTCACTTCAGGCCTTAACAGGAGAAATGCCACTAAGTCTATGCAGGGAACAGCTAAGCTTAAATTTCTGGGCCGCGTCCCAATCAAACCCTCTCATCCAAAACTTAATAAACCAAAACATCAGCCCCAAAAACCTTACCCCAATATCCCAAAGAATAACAAACTACCTAAATGAACACCAAATTAAAAATCTCAAACAAAACTGCAAACAATCAAATATCTTCACCCCTAAACTTAAAATACCCAAAATAGACACAACAATAGCTAGCCAAATAAATAAACAAACCGACCCAAACATAGCTAAAACTACCACACTAGCATACATACACGAAAATTGGCCAAATTGGTGTCACATTTACACGGACGGATCCTCAGATCCGACCTCCAAACACACAGGTTTCGGAGTCCATACCACACAACCAACTAAAACCACACAATCCTTCCGACTCCCAAACAACCTATCAATATTCACGGCAGAACTAATGGGCATGGCCTCAGCCCTCCATAATCAAGACTCCAAAAACCACAAAAAAATCCTAATACTTACCGACTCCCTAAGTGGACTGCAAGCCCTCCAAAACAAAAATACCCAAAACCGACCTAAATTAATAAATCAAATACTTAAAAGCTCCAACGACCTAACTAAGGCAGGCAAACAAATAACCTTCTTGTGGATACCCACCCACGTAGGAATATACGGATATGAAAACGCTGATAAAGCAGCTAAACTATCCCTCAAAATCCCAGAAATAAGCTTAAACTTACCCATCTCAAAATCAGAAATTAAAAGTGTAAACAAGCTAAAAATCACCAAAAAATCGCATAACCTTTATCTAAACTCAAATAGCCAAATATAAAAAGTGCTCAGCAAACCACTAACCAAACCAAAAATTCTCCATCCATCAAAAAAAATCGACAGAGTAATCACTAAACTCCAAACAGGACACACCAACCTAAATAACCACCTAAAATCTTTTTAAAAAAACACTACAGGTAACTGCCCACACTGCAAACAACCAGAAACCCCAGAACACGAACTCATCCACTGCACACACTACCTAACACATCGAACCGCATTACAAACCACCCTCCTTCTAAACAAGGCTCTCACTCTAGAAGCAATACTAAACCCACAAAATAAACTAGAAAACTTCAAGGCCTTAGGCGTATTCTTAATCAAAACGGAACTAATAAAACGCATCTAAAAACACAATAACCTACCAAATCAAAATCATATAAACAAACAAACATCCACCATACCCAGCTCCCTTAGTTCTCTTCCCATACCCAGCCTGGCCATCAGGTGCCATGGCAAGAGTATGTCTTGTCCCAGAGAGGTGGTAGGCAGATGCTCCTTGGTGGGTACAGATACAGACTTAACAATCGCTGTCAGACATGTGTACACTGGAAGTGTGTCGATATCGGGTGCCTTGGCAAATGTACAACTGTTGGGGATTTTGTCCGAAACAGTACACCCCACAACCATCCTCCCGAAGATGAGGCCAACACCTGATTCCTTAGCAATCTCCGAGGACGAGTCCAGGAAGAGACAACGCCTGTTCAGGCCATCTACAATGAGGTGCTGCAAACCCTGAACAGAGAAGAAGCTGCTACCCTTCAGTCCTACAACACATTGAAGAGTGGATTGTACTGTTGACGAAGAAAGACAAGACCTGCCCTACCAAGGTCCTTGACTCAGGATGACCTGCCCGACACATGGAAGACAACAACAGATGCTCAGCGCTTCCTCTGCATTGATGGACAAGATGACAGAATCCTCTGCTTTGCAACAGATTTGAATTTGCTGCTGGTCACATCATTAAGCTTGATTGAGCGAAAGACATGATCAATGGAGAGTGACAAGTTTTTAATGTGCTATTGTAATGAGTGAGACATTTAATCAATATTTATTATTTTCTGACGCAGTGATGAGCTATTTTAATGAGTGAGTTAATCTTGTTGCAAAGCAAAGTATAAATAAAATTGTTATCACTTATCAAGGTTTTTTTCTCAGTCTCTCGTAGTGGGAGAGTCCATTCATACTGGGGGTAATGGGAGCTCATCAGTGACAGCCACTGGTGCATTACATTGTTTTGATAAGACTGTAGGCAAAGTGCACGCAAAGTGTAGGTGATAGTGGACCTAACTGAGGTGAAATGTGTGTTATGTAATATGCACATGGCAGCCCATCAAAGTATTAACGGAAAATATGTTGATTGATTAATCACTGTTATCTTGCACAGTGGATATGTCAAAAGTAAGAGTTTACATGTCTAGGTTCATGGCGTGAAGTGTTGATGTAAAAACAACATACTTTGTTCAAAGGGTTAACCGATAATGCATTGATTGATTGCTCATTGTTACCTAACTCTGTGGACATTTTGAAAATAGTTGTCTCAGCTTACTTTTGAGACTTGACACCTATGTAAAACACCTGAAACAAACTAAGTGATCAGTTGAGAAACGAACAAGGGTTATAATATCCCAAAACGATATATATTTTTTAAAATATTTGATTCTTATAGAGACACGTGGCATCGAATAAGTTTTTTTGTACAGCTGCAGACGTGTTGGGTATTGTTCCTTTGTGTGGATACATTCCTCGAACAAGGAAGCTGCCTAAAATTATACACATAAATTTGGTAGGTTGTAATCATGATGTTTGCATTTTGTTTTCCTCCATTATTGTAGCATTGGAAGGATTCATTCTAGTTCTTCTACATCTTGGTTGGGAAATTCTTCAATGCGTGATAGATGTTGTTTTCACAACTCTTTTCCTTTGTAAGTGTGTATATATTACAGTCAATTTGTAAAATGTGATTCTCTCAGGCAATTTATAAAATGTGTAAATATTTCAGTCATTTTGACTGAAAAATCTGTCCATTTCTTGACTAAATTTAATTAAGACGATCAAAAGGGCCTAAAAACATCACATTAGATTATTATGTAGGATTAGAAGCGAAACAATATAGAAATGTACTTTTCATCATAACATTTTCAGTCTCTTGGTGATGATATTAAACATGAAAATGTTTGGAATTCGTTGTCATAACCATTCAGATGGACATATTTTTCAGTCAATTTGTAAAATACCGTAACTGAATATTCAGGCATTTAATAAATTTCCTAGGTGAAAATTTTGCACATTTTGACCGTAAAAATATAAACACAATAAAATAAGCAATGCTCAGGAGACATATTTACTTTGTGTTGCAAGTGAAAATAGTGTAAACGAAAATCGCACATTAACCAAGCAAGTGACTTATCAAAACATTGTCACCATTAACGATGCTAACCACAAAGATACCTACATTTCCTTATTATTTCCAAAACTTCATTTCATTTTGTTGATCAATGTGACCCTACGCCCTTATACTATCAATAAAAGTGACAAATGTGCTTACGAATTGCTCAGCACAGGTTGCGAACTAGTCTAGGTTTCTGCTATATCATTCGGGTACTCACGGGGAAAAAACAATAACAAAGGCAACAACCAGGGGAATTGAGTTAGATCAGTGCCCCTTTAAGTTTCAAGTTACACTCGTTTTGCACAGCGTGACATGACAATGATCTCTTACAGAATTCCCATTCAGGTGTTTATTACAAACATATGGTTCTGTTCTGAGGAACAAAAGCTTCCAAATGGCATGCTGGTTTTCTTGGGGGAATAGTCAGCAAAGAGCCACAGTCACAGGAAACTAACCACAATTTTATTTACAAGAACAATTAACAATGAACAATTTACAATATCTTAGAATACAGCTGAGGGTGCCACAAATACCACTGCAGATGTGTGAAACAATTGTGCATTTCATCGCAAAAGCATGAAACTTGGCAGGGTTATAGATCAAGGTCCAACAAATAATTCTAGAATTGGCGCCATCCAAAATAATGTCTGTGATATTATCACAAGGAGATATTATGGTTTTACTTGTAACAAAGATATATTTCACATGCCAATTTAACAGAATATGATACACAGGATGTCAGAGGATGGTAACATTGAAAACTGGAGATGTAAGGGTGTCAGTATTATTGCTGAGTCAGCAAAAATGTCAAAATAATCGGTTCTCAGCTACAAACTTCACTAATGCTCCAAAATGATTCAGAAAAAAGCCATGTTTATGCTCTACCTTAGAAACCTTTAAGAACACATCATTGACTGTTAATATAGTTACTATATACTGTATCAGTTTATGTATAGGCTTGACCATTACATTTAGTTCTGATTTCAGGTCTACACATGGTAGTGCTTACCACCGCAGTCACACAAAAGCAGTGCATTTCAGTCCTGCTTGCTTGCATTTGCAGCATCCTTTACAACCCTTCTTGCACCCACAGTGCACCAGCTCTCGAGCTGGCATCAGGCAGGGTTGTCCAGAATGGCTTCCAGTCAGTGGGGTTGACCCATTCTCAGTTGCTTGGAGATGGCAATTCTGGTGCCACTTCAAGAGCTTTTCCCCAGCAATGTCCACCCTGGTACACAACCCTCTTGATGTGCTGCAACAGTGCTACCTGAGTGGGAGGGATGGCATCCATAGCACGCCCTTTGTTAGCAAACAACTCTTGTCGAGCATCACTGATGTTCTGCCTACTGCTCGTGCAGTCATAGAGCAGGATAACAAACTGCTCTAGCACAGACACTTGAGCTTCAGATGCATCATCTGGTCTTTCTGACAAAGCTAGGAATGTGGGGGTCACCCTCCTCAAAAGCCTGCCACGTATCCTATCCAGTCCTCTTTCCCTTCGTCCTGAAAGATGAAACAGTGTCACAGCTAGTGTAGGCGTGAAAGAGTGGGAGAGCCTTGGATTTCTCAGGTCCAATCGAAGCAGAGATCTCGTGTGCAGGTATATAGCAAAAGTGCTGGCCAAAGGCAACCCATACCTCTTAGACTTCTATCCTGACTTCTGCTGCCACTGCTGAGACAACAATGTCTGTTTTGACTGTACTGAGTAGGATCTTTTGGTAGCCATGGTGCACTGCATGTGCCAGATGCAAGATCATCCGTGTACCCGCCTCCTCGTGACGGCAAGGGGCCAGTAGGCTGGTGTCTTGTGAAGGATGATACAGAGCCGCATGTGGTAACAACTTGTCAGTTTCCAGTTGTGAAATGTACAAGAATGCAAAAAGCTCTACTTTGTGGTTTGAGAACCAACACCAGCACAAGCAGATCAGACTGTGTACCAAACTGAGCTTGCCATCCTGAGATAATGATGGGGGACATACTTGATTCTCATGTTGGAAGAAGTCCTCCAGGTTGGCAGTCTCGGGACTGACATGTAGAGTCGTGAGAACTGACATGCAGTCACTCTTCAAGGAAGAGTCTTGCAAAGTACTCTTGGATTTCTCCCTTGTAGGTGGTCAACTGAAAAGAGCCACCCTGTTCTGCTTGATTGGCTCCATAATAGATACTGAATGTTGCATAGTCCATGTGGTCCATGCTGTAGAATCATGGTGCAATCTTTGTCAGGCTGTCCACATACAGAGAGAAGTCTGCTGTCCGCAGTGATCTGATGTATGTCAGGACTAGCAATTCCAGCTGAAGAGCGGTGTACCAGAACTTGAATAAGGGGGTTGCATCACATTGCCAAGTGCACCAGTCATCAAACTGATCAGCTTGGCTTCCTGGTTCCAGGAAAGAAGCTCTGGCGATTACCTGGGTAACAGAACGGTTCAACGATAATGTGCTAGGAAAACACTTCCAATTAGAGACTGACCATAAGCCTCTTGTTTCCATATTTGGATCCAAATGTCTCAGTGATCTGTCTCTAAGATTGCAAAGTTTCAGAATGAGGTTAAAGTGATATAGTTATTCTGTGTTCTACACACCTGGCAAAAATCTGGCAATTGCAAATACACTGTCAAGATCAAATCCTCCTAGTTGAAGACAAACACTTTGAACAAGAGACTGACCTCTATGTTGATCTAGTAGTGTCACAACTTCCAGCTCCTGATGAGAAGTTAACAGAAAGCCTCAGAACAAGAGAAAGTGTATGGCAGAATATCCACATTCCTACAGAACAAATGGCCGGCATACCATTCCCTGTCAACAGAGGAGATGCAGCTGTACAAAGTGAGACATGATTTGTCTATGGTGAATGATCTGTTGTTAAAAGGCAATAGACTGGCAATACCTCCTACCCTTCGATCTCAAAGATTCATGCAGGACATCAAGGAATCCAAAAGTGTCCAGAGAGGGCAATGACAGCTGAAGGGTGGCCACAATTGAGTGCAGAAATCAAATCTGTTGTAGAACACTGCAAAATCTGTTCAAAGTACAGGAGAAATCCAACTGAACCTCTCCTACCAACACCAATTCCTAATTGACCTTGGCAGAGAGTAGGTACAGACCTGTCTGAAATGAACAAAGTAATGTACATACTTGTGATTGACTACTTCTCAAGGTACACAGAAGTCATCAAACTGTCTTCTACAACATCAAAGAGTATCATCAACAGTTTGAAATCTGGATTCTCTAGACATGGGATACCAGAGGTAGTTATCTCAGATAATGGACCTCAATATTCTTCACAGGACTTCTGTGAGTTTGCTCAACAGTACAACTTTACTCACATCACATCCAGCCCATTGTAGCCAAGGAGCAATGGAGAGGCTGAGCGAGGTGTTCAGTCATGCAAGAATATGTTGCGTAAAGCTGATGTTCCATATCTTGCAATGTTGGAATACAGGTCAACACCTGTATCTGGTGGATTATCTCCAAGTGAGCTTCTAATGGGAAGAAAGCTTCCATGTCATCCTACACAACTACAATCCAAACATGTGGATGTGAAAAGCTTCAAGCAAGCTGAATCTGTGAAAAGGCTAATAATGATAGATCAGCATGATCATCATCATAATGTGCAACAAATGTCTGAGCTCAAACCTGGTGGTTGTGTTTGGGTACAGGGGTACATCAGTCTGAGTCGAAAGTGGTTGGTAAAGCCGACACCCCACTGTCATATATAATTATTGTGTCAACCCAAAGGGGGAGGAGAGGCGCAATAGATGTGATCTCAAGTTAATTCCAGGAACTGAGGATACAAGTGTCAAAGTGATCCAACCAACTGTCAACAGCAGTTCTGGAAGTGCAAGTCTGTGGCCACAAGAGAATACTAACTCCAATTAAAGTTAATCCTCTCAGTCCATCATGTGTTCAAACTAAAAGTGGTAGACATTCAAAACCACCAAATAGACTTGATCTTTGAAATGCATATTACATTGTATTTGAATAGCATTTAACAGCGACATTGTATCAGTAATTTTGAAGTTTATTATTACTCAGAGTTATAGCAATGATCATAATAATGTTCTATTTTAGAAAACACTTAAGAAGAGTATTGTTTAACTAGAATGATCTAGTAACATACAGTAAGTGTTAAGGCTTTATTTTCAATGTAATGTTATGCATAATACATATGCTTCAAAGTGTCAAATGTTAATTTTCACTTTAGAAAGTATCATCATTTATTTGCAGTCTTTATTGCATATATGTGTTGACATGCCTTTAAATGTGTTAGGCATATATCTGCCTGTAACTAGAACATGTAGTCAATAAATCGATTGTTAAATCAGTTTCCGGTCAATAGTATCCATTTCAGTTAGGAATATCGATGCTGTTCAAATTTGTTTTTCTTTTGATCATGAGTGGTAGTTATTTACACATGGTAATATGGAAGTTTCTTTTTCTTAAATTATTAGGGTAAAGAAAAAACAAATCTGTCATATCTCAAACTTTACTTTTCATTTGTTGTTATGGTTATCACATTCAAAGGAAACTTCACTTCCAAGGTTTAATTCAACTATAAAATCCATCTAAAATGATTCACTGAAAACTATCAATAGTTATCGCAATAGTTCCTTTCAATGTCAATAGATTTCGCAATAGTGATTTCCAGACCAATAGTCATCCATAGTAGCCCCAATATATAATACCTGGTATTTTGACTGAATAGTACAGTTAGCAACTTAACTAAAGGAGAAATTTCATGTAATATGTAAACCTACACTATTATGACTCTTTTCTTTACCCTATTCAATTGGTTTTGAATATTTGGGACATTTTACAATAAGAGGTGTCCGTAGGCCCCAGATTTTAAAATAATTATATTCTGCTTTTTATGAAGTAGTTTCATTCGAAAAAAATCTTTCTGACAATTGACATTAGTTTTTATCTTATTACAGTTTGTCTGTTCACTCATTAGACACTTTGCAAAACGTAGTGACCATAGCCCTTAATACAGGGTAAGTGAGTCAGTTGCCGAGATATTTATCTTTGCACTTATTTGTTTACAAGTTTGTCACATACTACTTTCTAGAAGTTTTGAAAGGATTTGATAAAACTTACTAGATATTGATCACCGGGTATTTTCAGAAGAGAAACTGCTATTTTCAGTTTATTCTGCTTTCTTAGACAGGAAAAAAGGCAATCTCATTAAAACAAATCTTAGTTCACGTTATCGCTAAACAAAGATCTGAGGACATCCCATTAAGGGTCACGTCAGAACGACCTTTCATCCGGCCAATCAAAGCATCACTTACAAGATCATGAAAGTGATAGTTGGAATGTGTTTTCTAATCATGCAACCTCAAAAACGTCAACATGAGGTATTCCGAACGACAGTTACGACTGATTTGGTCAAAATTATCGCCTATATCCATGGTCGGTTAAATTTCGCAAAAGGTTGTTCTGACGTGACCCGAAATGGGATGTCCTCAGATCTTTGTTTAGCGGCAGCGAGAACTTAGATCTGATTTTAATGAGATTGGAAAAAAGGCTGTTTACTTTGCAATTGGCCCTATTGTGTTCAGTCATATAAAACACATACCTTCCCTCATTGTTTTGTTGAATATACTGTCTATTTCAATAGACTTATAAATATATCAATATATCATTTAAGGATTGAAGTTGTATTAGTTGATCAACAAATACAACATCAATCCTTACACTAACAGATGCATAAATCATAACAAAACTATCCATTAAACATCAAACTTTAATTATTTAAAGCGAACAATATCAACGCGGACAGTTGTGACGTCATCCGTCCCAAAGATTCCATTTGGATTGGCATCCCTTGCTTTTACAAATGGTAGAAAATGGCGGCTATGGAAATGTCATTCACTTGAAATGAGCAACCAGAAAACGTTGGAAAGGAATCCAGACTTGGCAGATGCTGAAAATGGATTGATATAAACGTTCTTTGAACTTTGGGTGTGTATTTGAGTCATTCTGCGGCTGCTGACGACGGGGATTACCGCTTAAGGCGGCGCGGTTGGATTTGCCGAAGTAATACACGACAGTGTGGAGCACAGTGATTTATTTTGATAAGTCGAGCATTCTCTTTTATAGCTTCCAATGGACGCTTCATTGATCTGTATGATCATATATGATCTGTCTGGCCTCAAAGCCTGCATCCTTCATAGCCTGAATCGATGTCGTCAGTGGTCCCTTATGATTTTAATGTTATTTTTTAGACATTGAGGAATTCCCCTTAAGTCTTTCTGTATGACATACTGACGCTCATCGGGAAATGAACGACAGTCAGCTTGGTAGTGTTCATCTGGGTGAGGTCACCCACTACTGTCAATATTTCAGTTTGTAGTGTCAGTAGCCCATGGGATGTTTATGATGAGTTTGAGACAAAACCGGTTGAAATTAAGAAAAACCCTTTTCGAGCATAAAAGTGGTAGATAGACCTTTTATTTTCTTACACCACTTAGAGCTTTAATTGCACTTGATTTTTCAACAAAAAATGCATAATAAAATTGACCCCTGATTGTGACCAGGCCGTATAAAAAGTTATACTATATCCTGACATACCCTATTTTTGAACAGTTAACCCTCTGGATGCCAGAGGGACATATATGTCCTTCCTCTACAACCCTCACTTTGAAGTCGAATAAAATTCAAAATACATCACCCACTCAACTACACTTTACAGTTTTGAATAAGGTGGGAAATTACCTGTTCTGTGATATCATCCACTGGCATTTTAGGCCAAGCAAAAGTACTGAACATGACCTCTGAAAATTAGGTACATCGTAAATGTCGCCATTTTTTACACATTACTAAATCACCATTCACGGCGTTATTTACAGCATGTTCTTAAATATAAATTTCGGATATTTACTCGGAGAAATGATTTTCAAAAACAGCATAATAGTGATCACGGGTATCTGTCTTTTATGAAATCACCAATGATCATTCCAAAACGTCTCCGATAGCCCTAGAATCGTTTAGAATGTTTTGGGAAACGCCGAAGTGAACTTTCCGCCATATTGGATAGTGTTTACAAAATCACGTTTCAGGTACACCGGTTATGAGACGCCTGTAACATCACGTATATTTCAAACTTATCTGCGATACCTACATCCTTGAATTCCTCATACATTTTAGAATCAAATGACCAGTGGTCTTTGTCACCAATACGAAGTGGCTAGATGAAATCAAGCAAAATAAGTAAGGTTTGAAAACGAACGCAGTGCTCGAAAAACTGGACATGGTTCAAATGTAAACAAAGCGAAATACAGATTTTACACAGTGTAGCATATTCTCCTATTTTGAGCTATCCATTCGTCTATTCGTTCAAGATATTGACTCAACATTTTCAGAATATGCATGGGAAGAGAATCGTAGGAAGAATTAGGGAATTTTAAATAGATACATTGCAATGATTTGATATTTTCAACAGAAGCTGTCAAAGTTACCGTCCTGGTTGACGCCATGACTGACGCAAAATCACGCACAACGACAACGGTATTTATCGGAATTTCTGACTATTTCCGTTTGATTCAATGAAAATTATGACAACAAATAACAGTACATAGATTATCAGAATGTTTCTGATTACTTACATGTCACATTTATGTTTATACGATCCCTGAATCAACGAAAGTCCCCTCGTACAATCCCGCGTACTGTTGAAAGTGTACACGCCATTTTGTAAAAGTGGGTCACAGGCAGTGATGTCATACGTCAACATTGTTGTACATATTTGGTAATTTCTTTGAGGTGAAGGTCCTTGAATGAGAGTGCACACGATCACTGTATCATGCTGTTTACAGTTTCAGTAATGGTGTATATTTTGCATGTCTTTTATACATTTTTTCACACAACTTATTTCACTTTGGATATTTGTCAATGTTCAAAATGAAATCATACGTACATGTATGAACCACAGCATGTATGAACAAACCTTTGATAATCTCCTGTTTATTTGAACATTGTTTACATAACAATGTGATGGGTTTATAGTGTCGACTGACTACGATATTTCTTTGCTTTGGACAAGTGTTACAAGATGAAGTGTAAATGTAACTGCAGCATGTATACGTATGTCTTGGGATGTGTAATAAGTCAATATTATAAGTTCATATAACCAATGTCCATGAATAGCCGTTTTATTTTATTTTATAACTAAAACTGAATATATTACTTTAACAAAATGGATAATATTTTTCGGTAAAATATATGCACACATTTCTGAAATGTCTTGGTCATGGATTTGTCTTTTATGTCGTTGGATACAGAGAACAGTGGTATCTAACGATTCGCCAGGTGCGCGTTAGTCCCAAACAATTTACGAATTATTCCTCTCGTTTTGCATTATATAATCAATGGTTTCATTCTGTTTTCAATATTGTGATCACAGGATAGTAAACAGTTTACTTTATTTCTCTAGGAATTGTGAAATGTATAAAAATAAAAACCATTCCAGGTACCCCGTTGGTTCAAACGTATATGATTATCCTGATAATTCTATACCAATAGAGCTTTCTTTGCATATTTTATTGTGTAAGAAAAAATAACATAATCATGAACAAATATATGTCCAATATTGAATATAATTTTGGTTGTTTTGAAATATTTTTTTGGCAATTTCATTACGTACATTGATGCCAAACAGGTGGGTGTCTTGTCCAATTAAGATACACGATAAACTATCTAATTGTTTACATATTTAAGACATTATTTACTTGGTGAGAGCAGTCATTTTATGTTGTGTAGAAAAAGCGTCAAATTCCGTTCCACACATCGAGATTTTCCATAACATGAACGAAAATTAGGGGAGATATATATTAATCAAAATACCAGTGTCGTATTTTTCCGACGTTATCAAAGACATAAAACCAGCAATGACGTCAAAAGGAATGGTGTTATTTTTCGGGTATTTCATTACATTGATGATAAGGCTAGTGCTCCATTAATAATGATGCAACATTAGTCAAATTACACTTACTTAATCAGGAGAATGTTGGAATCTAAGGACTAAGTTATAGGTTAGATAAGGCCATCCATTTCTCTATTACCTCCTATTTATGAAGTACGATTTCATCATTTCTTATGGGTACATTTTATAACTAAACGTGTACAGTTTCAATATCGATATTTGTGTTGGAATAGTTTGGTTCCTCCAGAACAAAACACCACGAAAATATATTGTCCTTACCCACAGCTAATTCTTACCAAGTGACCTGAGTTACAACAAACTAGAGCTAAGCATAGTGGAGTTATGCCCCTTTTCTCTGTACGTGTGTAACCTCTCTGTCACCTTTTGACGTCATAGAGAAAAATCAGTTTTCGTCATTTACGTCATGCTATTTTTGGAATTGAATGTATGTCGTTATACATACGCATATAACTCCATTTGATATGTAGTTATGTCGTTCAGATATTAGGCAGTATTTTGTTCGCCCACAGTTTCCGTAAAGCTTCCTAATAAAAAAAATTGTCGCACAGTACTTTTATCGGTGTACCATAAAAAGCGGAGAAATTTACTGTTTTTCAACGCAGAATAAATTCTCGGACAACACTTAGGAGTGTCTGTTTTTAAAACCGGTTTGATATTTACAGTTAAATTTACACCATCAAATGGGAAATTTAATATTCTCCACCTCTGCGTAATTTTATAGCCAGAGGTAGATCTAGTGCCGCGTGAGCGCAATTCTCGTACAACCTTCACTTTTCCGATCTTAGGAAAATGTGCGTCAGAAAAAAAACTCGGCATCCAGAGGGTTAAGATGGCATTGCTGATATTTCTAGATATGAATGAATCAAAACTCAAATTCTGCTTTATAACAGTAGTAGTAGGTGATGTCTGTAAGAAAAAAATCCTCGATAAAAGGTGTGACCTCCTTTGCCTCATCTGTAAACTTCCTCTGCACTCGAGTGACATCACCTATTTTGGAAAACCTGATTGGTTTGTACTTTTGTTTGAACAGACGTGTTTTGGCGCACAGTTCTCAACATAATTCTTGCAGACCGGCAGTAAAATAATTGAAAGTTTGATAACGATTAACAAAATATGAATATTTGTTAAATTAAGTGTTCACACTATTTTACTTTTCCTCTTCATCATGACACGGACACCAAAATTCTAAATGACGACAGAATGTTCTGACAGTTGACAGGCCGAATCTCAAGTGGCCAGCTTTGATTACGTCACGCCTCTCGTTCAAATGAGACAAATCAATATCATATAAGGCTGTTCGAAAATAGGGTACTCGTAGATACATACATGTGAATCCAATTGTGCTCATATAACCTGCCTAAATGTCATGCAAATTGCCGCCATAGTTTATGTAATACGTTGAAAATGGAGGGTGCAATTCAAATCTGCCGTTCAGCGATTCCATACTGTGCTAATCAATAACTTGTGAACGCGCCTTTGTGATTATAGGCCTACAACGAAAATAGTTTTTGCGAAGAGAATAAGGGACACGCAAGAAATGGACAAGCCGATATAGTGTAATATTTACCTTTACAGAGGCGGAATAATTCGTTCGATGTATTTCAAATTTTCTAACTGCTTCTCTGATACAGGCGACGCACTCCATAGCACCACCATTTTGTTTACATTACGGTGTCAGGTCAACTGTGCACTTCCGGTAAAATGTATCCTAAATCTTCCGGTGTTGACCCAAGCTCTGCAGCGTCAGAAGCTGTCCTTTTACAGACCAATCCTCAGGGCTATATTTTATCGAGAGGCACGCCTGTTATACACGCACGAACCCGCGTATAGTTCAACTATACTGTATTCAAGTTTCCGAACGACAAAACGAAATGGGCGGCTAATGATAGACAAATCCCAGTCAAAATTATAACAATTCCAAAATGTTTTTTGTCTGAATAAGAAATAATGAAAAGCGAACGCAGGATTCAGGGGCACAGTTTTCATAAGAAATAACGGTAAAGGAGCATTAAATTCTCTGAGCCTCGAAATTCGCACTGTAACATGTTTTATGAATGTGTACATATGTATTGGATTCAAGATACAATTTGACACATTTAAAGACATTGTTTTGTTTTTCATATTTGTACGGTTAGGAAGGTGACGATTCATACCATCTGATTTAATCACTTTAGACATCATGGTAACGTATCACACTACCCTAAACTACTAAATACATGCACGTTTGTAAAATTCGTTTGACCAGAAACTAGAACGTATATATACGTATATATAGAGAATACTACACTCATTCTCGTTAGATACCACTTTTACCAGAGACCATATAATAGATTATTATCTATTATATGGTCTGCTTTTACGAAACGAGTGGACTTTCTATGGTATCTGACTGAGATACCATAGAAAGTTCACGAGTTTCGTAAAAATGGTATCTAACGAGAATAAGTGTGGTATTTTATTTATTACCCACGTTAAATATGTATGTAAGTGTAAATTCTTTGACAGACCAAACTGAAACCGGTTGCAAAATCTGGTTGCGCATGAATATTGACATATGCCCAAATATGGGCATTGCGTACATTCCTATGCATACGTATTACAACATGCGTCTGCAGTTGTGTTTTCAAACATAACAGCACCGACGTTCAAGATCCTTTTGGAAGAATTTCTTCAACTTATGAGAATTTAAGCGCCATGTTGTTAGTACGCAGAACACCTATAAGAACATTTGAAAAGTCATGTAAGCGCCCCGCTTTGAATATCGGACCAACAGTTGGTCACTCGCACTGCCGGGGTCCTGCCTGTGCATTCAAAATGGTGCGGTTTCCTTGATCTATCAGCTGAATTTATATAATGTCCGTACCATTTTGGAAGAGGGAAATGAGAGTGTTCGCCAAAGACATTCATGTTTACTGTACCACCCTTTACTGAAGACGTGAAAATCAACACGCTCAAGTCTGCTTGCATGTCAGTGACAGCTTCGAACGAAGGGCAAGGTCACCACCGGAATAAGAAAAGACAACCGTGATCTACTCAGCGTTTTACCCTAGAGATAGGGAATGTTATTGTTCACCTTTGAGATATTTGGGGCCACATAACAGGGCACAATTCTCCGGAGTATTCGAATGATTTGTATCGGAAATGTTCACTTTGAGTGATCTGGTCGTGCAGTCGTGAACAAACAACTCCCGAAACAGTACCACAAAATAGACTTCAAAGAGGACACTGATGGGACAACCGGATCATCACAAGTAAGTCTAGATATCTGTCAAGATAGTTTAAACTGACTTCATTTCACCACGCTTATCATATTACGTTAAATCAAATTTGAAATTGCGAAAGTGGTCGGGTGTGTCACGCTCTTGGGTACTGTAGTGATTTTATTTCCGCGAACAATATGGTGATTAACTGCTCTGATGGTTCCGCCAATTAATAGTGTGATCGTCCGGCACGATCTGCGTAGTGTTATTCTAAAATGCGGTCCGCGACTGTTAGTTCAGAACTAGGGATTTTACCTTTCTTGAAGCTTCGTTGCAGACGATCCCTTTTCTGGCAGCGCTCGGCCATGTGCACCTCGGCCTCGGCTGCCCGAATACTTCCGAGGGAAACAAAATGTCTCCGACGGAAGTAGAGATCGTCTCACACAACACTCCTCCCTGTTTTCTAAGCTCGGGTACATCCGAGGACGTCCTTCATTGCTGAAGGTCCTCCCCCATCATTTCTGCTCAGGCACATCCGGAGACGTCCGTCATTGCTGGAGGAACACCTTATCTTTTAGCCGCTCTGGCACATCCGAAGACGTCCGTCATCGCTGGGAGGGATGCTTTAATATTGCTGGAAACCCTACTCCACACATTCAATCATGCGAGGCGTTAAGGGTTTGTACCCATGAATTGACACGGGTACTTAATTTACTGCGTCAATATGGAGTTTCTCTATTCTTGCAACCCTACTCCACAAATTCAATCATGCGAGGTGTTAAGGGTCTGTAGGTTTAATGGTATCTCCACAGCCTATGGCATCAGATAATTTAAGATGCAAAATACCCATGAATAGACACGGGTACTTGATTCACTGTGTCTTGTATTTCCTTGTACGTAATTTCTAAATCCTTGCATGCGATCCTAAATCATGCGAGGTGTTGAGGGTTTGTACCCCACAATTAGCATCAGATAATTAAGATGCAAAATACCCATGAATGGACACTGGTACTTGATGGGGTGAGTTGCGTATCATGGCTGTACCACTTCCCTGACCCCCAGGAGTAAACCCGGGTGTCCTTCTAGTCACTTACTAGAAGTGGTACAGGGCTCGGCTGTTGGCTGTGGTGGTGGCGAGAACCGATTCCACTGTTGTCCCACGGATCCTTGATACCAAGTAGGCCACCTCGCCTATATCATTTGGGGTGCTGATCCTGTTATTTCTCTGGGACAGGTAGGGTGCATCTGTCCCTAGGAGTAGCCTATCTTCTGGTACCCTCCTTAAAGCTTTTTGTTGAGATGTGAATCTCGCCACCATTCCAGAAAATCCAAAGTAGGCCCTGGGGAATCTGACCAACCAGGCCTCTAGAACCTGGTAATCTCCCCCAAAGCAATGGACATGAATGGCAATGTCTGATACACTATCTGCTTTGGATTCCTGGCAGTGCCTATCAAGGATGCCTATAGCAAGGCAATGGGCCACAGCACCAAAATTCTTCTTCTCGTCCATTGCGTTGCCACGGCAATGGACCACCACTGGTAGGCCTGATGGCTTGAGTTTAAGCAGGCTTTGGAGCACCTCCCTCTGTCGCACCCAGGAGGCTGGAGGGGTGGACTGGTCGATACCGATCTCCCCTAGGGCGACGACTTGAGGCTGTTTCAGGAGGTGGCAGATCTTCTCCTTGATAGCCTGGTTAAATTGGTCTGCCTTCTTAGGATGCAGACCAATAGCGGGATGGTAAAAACTGTTCCATGATGCATTGCATTGATGGTAACTTCAGGACATGGACGTTTGAAGATGTCACTACTCACAGCAGTTCGTGATCTGCTAGGACCATTGCCGTGAGCAGTGACTTCCCCGTGGGCACCTTTAAAGGAATTTGAGAGACCTAGCTGTGGCGCCCTGATTGCAGTTTCCAGCTGGCCTTCACTCCAGTGCGGGGTAGGACTTAGGCCTTTCGACCCACCCCGTTGGAGTTTAACTCCTTCTCCCCGGAACTCTGTTCCTCTTGAAATGATACCCTTTTGTCTTTACTCGGGCTTCTCTGTGGACAATTTATCTTAAAGTGTCCCACTTGGCCACACTGGTAACATTCATTGCTGCGACCAGGTGATGTTGCGGGACTAGAGGAACGGGAGCGCCTATTGCTAAACCTTCCCATTACTCTGAATAGCATGGTTTCCATCTTGTCGAACCTTGCCTCCAGCTGGTCCATTTTCTTTTCCAGGGTTGGTGTTCTGGAATTGCTTACTGGTGACCTTGAGACAGCCCTGACTTGAAAATCTCCACCCTCTTCTCGATCAGATGACAGGTATCTTATCTGCCTCTGCTTACCATAGATGGTCTGATGGGTGTGCTGGAATGTGCGCACAGCATCCATTGCTTTTCTCTAGAGAAAAGGGATGTAGGTTGGCTGCATACTGACCTGCCTCCTTCTGCTCACATCCAAGACAGAACCTCATGATGACTTGTCGCTCAACATAGTCTTCTGGCAATCTGTCAAATGCAATTGTTTCTGTTGACATGAGCCGTTAAGTCCTAAACTTTAAATAAAAAGCTGACCAACGGCTCTTTCCATCAAAGACCAGGGCCCTAGGTACCTTGATTGCCGGGCTGTGTCGGTCCTGACTTGCATAGCTCTGCCTTGGTTGATGCTGTCGGGCCCTTCCTCGGTTAGGAAACCTGTATTCCTCATCATCAACATGATCAAGCGCTGGCTCTCGGTCACGGAGAAATTGCCCAGGATGTATATCTCTTTCTGGTTGGTTTTCGACCCTTCTTGGCTGGGGAATTGTTTGAACATGTGTGGCCTGATATTTGTCAATGACAGAAATTAAATGATTTTGCTGACTTGTTCGGTCATCTTGAATCCGCGATGCTGTTGCCTGTGCTGGCACTTCAGGTCGAACCCCACCGTGGATATTCTGGTCTGGGGTTTGGACTGGGCTGCTTACCGGTAATTGTTGTATCCGCTCTTGGCGTTCTGCCAATAATGACTGAATTAATGCATCTCTTTGACGCAACTCTTCCTCATATGGGAGTGCTGCGACTTGAGCAAACGCTGGCGGTGAGTATGGTGAGTGGTGGTGGTTGATGTACTGGGGTACTGGGGTCATTAAACCCCCTAAACCCCCATACCCTGATGACATACAGGCCGCTGAACTTGGCCCCTTGTTGGCTGAACTTGATATACCTGGCTTTGAGCCAGAGGCTGGCTACCCATTGTAGGGCTTCCTATTTCAGGGCTTCCAGGTGCAGAGAAATCAAAATAGTCAGCCAAGGAGGTGACTTTATGAATTTTTAAATTTAAAAATTCCTCCCTGGTGATTTCCCCATTATTTTCAATGTGTGCCATTATTAATTTTGCTGTGGAACGACCGATGCCAGGCACTGTGACCAAATCTTGAATTTCACAAGAGTTAATGCAAATTTTGTCTTCTGCCATGGTTTGATTCAATTTTGAATTTTTGAACAAGATGGGGTTTTTTCAAAATCTATCGCAACACACAGCAGGTGTGGGATCCAAACTACCGCAAAACTCAGCGAGTGTGTGATCCCAATCTCGACAATATTGACGATTCCTGTGTTGTCTTGCCACCTCAGAATATTCAACAGATTTCAATTTATTATACGATTAATCCACAATGAATAGGTAACACGGTGGATCAAAAGTGGTAATAAAACAAATCTCACACAAAAATTTCGTTCAGAAAATACATATACATACAAACAATCGCTCGTATGCAAAGTATCACGGACGAGGGTAAAGGTCACGAGGTCAAAGGTTTTGTTGACGCTCGCAACAGACTGTCAAAATTTCTCAAAATCTGCCAAACACGTCAATTCGCGTGGCACATGAATGAAAAATGTTTGAGACATACATATAATAACATATAGCATCAATAATTACAATATTTGTCGTACAAAAAATGGAAAATATCTTCCAGTCGTACGACAAAATTTTCACTTCAGATCGGCAACGGTCAAAACAATCAAAATGGCAGCCCTTTCAAAAGCAGAAATCGTATTTTTGTTCGCAGCGCCACTGTAGTGATTTTACTTCCGCGAACAATATGGTGATTAACTGCTCTGATGGTTCCTCCAATTGATAGTGTGATCGTCCGGCACAATCTGCGTAGTGTTATTCTAAAATGCGGTCAGCGACTGTAAGTTCAGAACTAGGGATTTTACCTTTCTTGAAGCTTCGTTGCAGACGATCCCTTTTCCGGCAGCGCTCGGCCACGTGCACCTCGGCCTCGGCTGCCCGAACACTTCCGAGGGAAATCGAATGTCTCCGACGGAAGTAGAGATCGTCTCACACAACAGTACCCTCGGACTATTGAACGGTAGTCAAACATTGTAAATGGATAAAGCTCGATTATATAATGTCTGTTGAAGCTCAATGCATAACTCATACAGGATGCAAACCGAATTTGATGCGTGTGACTATCTTGTTTGGTTTAATAAAGTGTTTGTTAATATCCCTCACTCACATGAGATTGCTTCAGTTCTGCCTTGTAGTTGCAAAATGAATGACGTCTCGCGATTTTTTATGAATGAAAAAAGTACTCCCGGTGTGACAGAGGACACGGTTATCCAATCAAAACGAATAAAACAAGGTCAACCTTGTACGACAAACGTGTGACGTACGGATTTAGTATCTTACCACCTGTATCGTCCCCACATGGGTAATAAATGTATATATTCTTCATACAGATTCTCGGAATCTCACAAATATAACTGACAAGGACAGGCAAACTTTCTTTTCAGAACACATGAATTATATTGTACTCTGAACCCTTATTTATTTTATTTTATTTATTTTTCGTTTTTGTGAAGTTTTTGTGAATGTTGCTATCATTATGGTAAGTCACCAGAGAGGAAAGTAGATATATACACTCTAAACAAAAACAAAAAAATACACCGGTAGAGTTATAGTAATTTTATTGTACCCAATAATGTCGATATATTAATTCTAATATCACGGATACAAATATGAAATTTTGGAGCTCGATACTAGTCACATGTTGTCATTGTACAAGGCATTGAAAACTCTTCATTGCTTGTGTAACATAAGGCCACAAGTTGGCGCTGCACTCACTATCTCGTGTGACGGCTCTGCAATCACGGCTCTGCATCTCCACGTCACCAAGTGCACCAATTCTGTCCTGCGGATTTCTGCATGTAACGTGTTGGCTAGTTATGGGAATGTCTGCGGTGTGTTCTGACGTTGACGTTCTGGCGATCGAGTTCATCCCAAAGGTGATCTGGAGATCTCGATGGTCAGTGCAAGTCATTGATGTTGGCATTATCAGGGTAGTCTACAGTAACACAAGCCATGTGCGGTGGAGCATTGTCCTGTTGAAACAGCTCCATCTGGTGGTCAATGATTGGAAGAAGGTGAGGTTGAAGAATTTGATTCATGTAGCGATTTGTTGTCAAATTTCCCTGAACCACAACCAAGTAAGATTTGTGGTGTAGGATATGGCCACCCACGCCTTGACACTACTGCCACAGAAATTGTCGAATTCACTTTCACGGTGTAGACGACGATAAACACGCTGTCTTCCATCTTGCTGGTGAAGAAGAAATGGTGATTCATCGCTAAACCACACTCGTTTCCAGTCTATCAAATTCCAAGGCTGTAAGGTATGGCACCAATGCAAGCGTCGCTGTCGATAGATCTGTTGCAAAACAGGGACGATAACTTTGCTTCTTGGTCGGATTCAAACCTTGCAAAGATGACAGTCTGGTCCAATATCCCTCCTCAAACCAGGGATGTGTCCTGCAGTCTCCACAGATGTGGCATTGCGATGACGTAGGTGGAACAGTCGAATGTAGCGATCATGTGCATCGGTTCTTGGACGGCCTGCAGTGGAATTGAACTGTGTGTATCGGTCACAAAGGCGTCAAATGGTGCTGTGACGGACGTTGAAGTGGCCGGTTCTTGGACGGCCTGCAGTGGAATTGAACTGTGTGTATCGGTCACAAAGGTGTCAAATGGTGCTGTGACGGACGTTGAAGTGACGTGCAACAGAAGTCTGCGATTTCCCTCTTTTGATACGTCCTATGGTGATGGTCGAGCTTGAAAAATGTTGACAATTGAATGACAAATTATTGGCTTATGCTTGCCATTTTATAGCCGCTACCACGAGTTACGAATGCCATAACCCGTACTTGCATTTTGCTTTACTGTTCTCCCCCCCCCCCAACACACACACACACACACACAAGACTTCATTAAGGGTATATAGCATTCAAGTTATTTAATGCTATATAATTTAAGCTAATATCTTTTAGTAGTGGGTGACGCAATATCATAACCGAGGACATCTGGCAGGGGAGCGACTGACACACGCTTTCGTTTTGAGGTAATATAAGCCCTGTGCATGATCCCACTATTCCCTATTTAAATGATGTGCCTTACCCAGTGGGTAATATGGTTGGGAAATAATGATATTCAGTAGCCATTCAATTTTTGTTTCTAGCATAATCCATATATTGTTATCGACGTTAAATCCCCTAAATAAGTAGCAGGGGCATAAGGTGCTGTGAATATAACTTCTTTCCGCTTGTATATCTTGTAAGTATAAAGCATATAACTTGCCCTCGATAACAGGTTTATAAAAGCCTTCTGTATCTCCATGATCGGAAAGCGCAAATGTATCATATTGTCTCAGGTTATGCTTCCGGGACTTGAAGAATCAACAATTATTTATAATATGGAGTGTCACACTCAAATCTTCTGACTTTGGCATTGCAAAGAGGTTGGAAGTAAAAAAATGTGAGACATGCCAAACATGGCCTGTTAAGAGTTGCGCGAAAGCGAAAACTGACCGGCTCAGAACTGGTAAATGGACAAGAAACTTCCATGGCCAGTCTGAGACCAACAACTTCTCATTTCAAATGGTGGCCAAAATACAGCCAAAATGGCTTTTGGAGTGAAATAAGAAGTTGTCGGATGTGTCTCAGACCTTGGCCATGGAAGTTTCTTGGAACTCTTAACAGACATGCTCAGAGCCCCAAACACCCCCTCAGACATGTTTCACAATTTCTTTTTTACTTCCAACCTCTTTGCAATGGCGAAATCTACCTGCCTATAAAATATCACTCCCTTCTGACAAGTTTGCATTTTTGTCGAAAAGACAGCTGTCTGTTAGCCGTTTGGGCTGTATTTTGGCCACCATTTTGGAGTGAAAAAAGAAGTTGTTAGATCGTTCTCAGACCTTGGCCATGGAAGGTTTTAGTCGATTAACCACGTCTGGGAGGGCCATTTTTGCTTTCGCGCAACTCCTATTGGCCATTTTCGAAGCCCCAAAACACTCCCTTAGACAAGGTCTAAGACCGATCCAACAACTTCTTATTTCACTACAAAATGGTGGCAAAAATACATCAATACAACAATTTTTTATACTGAGATACTTTTGAGGTTAGGTTGTGAAAAAGTTCAAGTCACTAATGTATTTTATCAGTGCTACTGCTTCTTGGCACCGGCATGATTTTGATGGAATTGGGCCAATTATTTCATGCCGTATTGTCAGTGCTACTGCTCCTTGGTACCGTCGTGATTTTGATGGAGTTGGTCCAATTATGTCATGAGTGCAGACATCTAAAAACGCATCCACACACCAAACTTTTTTTACACTTCGACATACTTTTGAGGGTTATGTTGTGAAAAAATTCAAATAGCTGTTGTATTTTCAGTGCTTTTTGCTTCTTACCATCAAGTCGTGATTTTTTCTTGAATTCGTGAGTGTCAGACATCTAGTAATGCATCCATATGTAGCAGGGTACCTTATATTCTTCCTATAGTTATATCATTATTCATACATCATCATCATAATCATCTATATGTTCAATGTTTGTCTTGTCTACAGTTGAATATCAGTATCTAACTCTTTAAACAACTCAACACCCTTATTTTCAGTCTCTGGGAGATCTCTCACCAGATCTTCCCCTTCAACCTTCTGTCTATCTTTAGACATTTTTTACGCCTGTAGGGTTTCCCTCAGTCTATTTATATCTTGCATTAAGCACTTCCTTTGATGCTTAATGCAATCTGTCTTCTAATTGGCCACCCTGGTCCTCTACAGGTAGCTTCCTTCCATACCTGACTTCCTCCTCACTTCATGTGCTGCTGTTGAGGAGGAAGGACATTTTCTTTTCTTCAGGTATGGAATGGCCATATTTCAATCTGTTTTCATCTGCTTCTGTCAGAAATTAATATCTATATTAGGGTGCTGAATTAAATTGAATAATATATATAATATCATTTAAAGTAATATTAAATAAGTAAATGGAATATTGATATTATAAAACTTGCTTGTAAAATAATTAACCACATGGTCCATTTTGGCCCATGTGCTTTTCAAGTATCCTATCATGAGCATATAACAGTAATTTAACATTAAAGTTAGTTTTAGTATAGTTTATCAATGGCTTTTGTACTTTTATATTTAAGATAAATAATACCTGTAAACTTGCAAATATATCACTTCATGTGCTGCTGTTGAGGAGGAAGGACATTTTCTTTTCTTCAGGTAGTTCTTCAACAGCAGCCACCCCCTTGCAATAAATCCATTATCACCATCTGCCTGTGTCTGTGTTTCCCAACGGCCTGAGCCGGATAAATACCACTACCCCGGCTACACATACACCAAATGTTTTATAATGAGATACTTTTGTGGTAAGGTTGTGAAAAAATTCAAATAGCTGTTGTATTTTCAGTGCTCTTTGCTTCTTACCATCAAGTCGTGATTTTTTCTGGAATTCATAAGTGTCTGACATCTAGGAAAAATTCAAATCGATGATGTATTTTCAGTGCTGCTGCTTCGTACCGTCGTGATTTTGATGGAGTTGGGCTAATTATTTCATGAGTACAGACATCTAAAAACGCATCCACACACCAATTTTTGTTTTTAAACTTCAACATACTTTTGAGGTTGATTTTATCAGTGCTGCTGGTGCTTGACATCAAGTCGTGACTTTTTCTGGAATTCACGAGTGTTGGACATCTAGTAATGCATCCATACACCAAATGTTTTAAAATGAGATACTATTGTGGTAAGGTTGTGAAAAAATTCAAATAGCTGTTGTATTTTCAGTGCTCTTGCTTCTTACCATCAAGTCGTGATTTTTTCTGGAATTCATGAGTGTCGGACATCTAGGAAAAATTCAAATCGATGATGTATTTTCAGTGCTGCTGCTTCATACCGTCGTGATTTTGTTTGAGTTGGGCTAATTATGAGTGCAGACATCTAAAAACGCATCCACATACTTCGACATACTTTTGAGGGTTATGTTGTGGAAAAGTTCAAATCGCTGTTGCATTTTTAGTGCTGCTTGCTTCTTGACATCAAGTCTTGATTTTTTCTGGAATTCCTGAGTGTCGGACATCTAGTAATACATCCATACACCAAATGTTTTATAATGAGATACTTTTGTGGTTAGGTTGTGAAAAAATTCAAATCAATAATGTATTTTCAGTGATCTTTGCTTCTTGACATCAAGTCGTGATTTTTTTATGGAATTCATGAGTGTCGGACATCTAGGAAGAATTCAAATAGATGATTTATTTTCAGTGCTGCTGCTTCTTGGTATCGTCATGACTTTGATGGAGTTGGCCCAATTATTTCATGAGTGCAGACATCTAAAAACGCATCCACACACCAATTATTTTTTAAACTTCGACATTCTTTGAGGTTTTATTATCAGTGCTGCTTGCTTCTTGACATCAAGTCATGATATTTTTTATGGAATTTATGACTGTCGAACTTCTAGGAAAAATTCAAATCGGTGATGTATTTCAGTGCTGCTGCTTCTTGGTACGTCGTGATTTTGATGGAGTTGGGCCAATTATTTCATGAGTGCAGACATCTAACACTGCAAAAAAAATCCATCTATACAAGCTTGTATATGCTTTGGAATGATGATATTTCCAAAGCATATACAAGATTGGAATGATGATATATACAAAAATATACAAGTTTGTATACACGACATATACAGAAATATACAAATTTGTATATATGGTATATCCAAATTTGTTTTCTTTGTATATATTGGTTGAGCACTGTGTTTCTTTGTATATGTTGGTAAAGGAGGATAATTGCTATGTATTGTTCTATAATTGTTTTGTATGTGCAAAATAGTATCAGCAAGTTACAAAAACTGATATAGTGGCGTGCAACATTACTGGAATGTTAGCGGGAGTACATACTCTCCTTGCAATAATATTGACGGGTAAGCGATTGAGGCGTCTGGTACTTTTCCTGGCGCGGTGCTTGGTATGTGAGTAGACTTTATGGTCAAATGCACAGAGAGGATAAGCTGTGGGGGGTGATTGTATTGGCGGCGACTTCTGTTTTGAAAGTGTTGAAATCAATTTGTGCTGAGCTTGGATTCGTTTGTATGGGGAGGCCGCGATGTGATTTGTAACATGCTCTCGTGCACATGGCAGATAAGCCAACAGAGTGGATTGCACGGAGGATGAAAACTATTTTATTATTAATTTAAAGTGTTGAATTTGGTTTGTTCTAAGGTGTCGGTTTAATTGTAGGGTATACATTGTTATAATGTCAAATATCGGTGGAAAGCGGAAAATCACATTTTCTAAAACGGCAGTCCTTGGAAAAATCCTTCAAAATATAATCAAAGATATTTTTTAAAATACTCCGAAAATGTCTTGTTGCCGGACAACCGTTGCGGATTTTCGAGTTTTCAGCATCAAACATGCCTTTATTATTATTCATCACACAATCATGGGATCATTTCCGGACATCATACGTTTTCTATCCTGAATACTTGCACTATAACGGGAGGGGGTGGGAGTGGGGGGGAAGGCATCACACAGAAATTGTTAATACTCCAATAATGACTTTTTTTATGATAAAGTTGTCTTTTATAAGTGAATGAGATGTTCATGTGAAAAAACTATGAATGTTTATTCAGCGTCCGAAAACCCATAACACGGGGATATATGTTGTATTAATGTATTATGTTTTACAAAAGATAATAAGTACAGAGGTATGCTTTTCTCAATATGCTTCAACATGGGAAAAGGGACATTGCACGTTTGTGGCAGTTTTGCTCCCAGATGGCGGCGTCGTCCACTAATGCCTACGGTCTACAATAAACAAAGTCATGCACCAGTGATTTTCAGCAACACCTGCTATCAGTGCATCATTTCTGCATCATTGCATTAGTTCTTATAGTATATAACAGCAGATATTTGATTTCAAAGAAATTTCAAAGAGTTCATTCCTAGCATGGGTATGTTTTCATTGTGTAGGCATTATTCAACACTGCTTTATTTTTTTGTAGGCAATAGTAACTGTAGGCAAAAGTGGACGTAGGCATTAATGGCTGGAACCCAGGTGGCTGGTTGCGCAGAAACTATTCCAGATTTTTTAAAAGTACTGATTTAACACCGAAATTATACATCCGCCAACTTTGTTTTTTTTACTTTTGCCACTGTTACATTTGTTGGTATGAATATTGTCCAAACGGCACAAAATTGCTTAAAATGCAATCAAATGTTCAAAACATTTTTGGGGGCTCAGCCTAATATTGTTAGCAAAGTCAACAAACTACGACCATAAATGTAATGTACAACAGGCGCAAGAAAATTTTAAAAAATTCTTACAAATACAAATGATAAGAAGTTGAATATGAATACTTATACCTGTACTTTTTAGAACAAGAAATTGACACATTGATGTATTCAGATTAAATTGATTAAATGCAAATGATAAAAAAAATAATTTACAGTAAGATACTCTGGCTTTTGTGCAAAGCATCCAGTCCCAATGAAAGTGAACAGCATGCCGATGTTATACAAAGCAATCATATAACATATCGCAACTGATAGTTCTAAACAATCAGGCAATCAACATAATGACGGTATCAGTGGGCACATCATGATATTTGAAGATAAAAAAGAATAACACAGCAGTCTGGGAAGTAATACACAGCATCTTGACAATGAACAAAAGGAAGAAGAATAGTTTATTAAAGTGTCACTATTTAAACAACCAACCATTTTGGCTTTCGAGACAAAATACGCATCACACCCCCATAGAAGTACCACGAACACACATCCGCAAATTCAGTCACTAACCCACCCACATATATTACATCACATCACACCACACCACACCACACGGGATTCCATACTCGGTATTGACCCATGACATATCCTTCTTCATGTCAGGGAATGGGTTTTTGGATGGTGGTCAACGGACACGTGTTGCCTTAGGAAAAGCTGCTGTACTGTCCAGCTTCTTCATGTCTGCGAGCCTCTTTGCCATCTGCAGTTCCGTCGACTCGCAGTTCTTTGGTTGTACTGTAAAAAATCTTTATATCGTCTTCGTCATAGTTACTTTCCTCGGAGGGCATCAACTGAGCTATCTTTAATGCGTCATAGTACCTCTGTTTCTTCTGGACAGGAAGGTTGTGATGGCGTATCCCGAGGACTCGGTTACGACTCTTCTGAAGAAAAACAACAACTTTATTTACAATTGCATTTCAAATTTATAATGCATATGCATGTATATGCTCATGAGCAATGGAGAAAAATATGTGAAAATCATATACAAATTGATTCCGATAGCCCTTAAGCAACATGTCAGTATTATAGCTTGATGTATTAAAACAACACTATTTGTGAATGCCAAGTGCTACCGGTAGTGTTGGGTATGCTTACCCTTTTTGAAGATTCACTTTTGTAATTCGACATCAATGCCTTTATAAGAAAGTGAGAAAGATAAATATTGAATGATACATAACGGACCGTGCCTGCATTATTTAGCCTGCAAGAATCGTCACTCTAAACTAATAGAGGATTAATTTCAATTTTACAGAATATTCAACTTAGCGTATATGATTAAGTGTTGAAGTAGCATTAGATATGTT
Source organism: Haliotis cracherodii (assembly GCF_022045235.1). Taxonomy (NCBI): domain Eukaryota; kingdom Metazoa; phylum Mollusca; class Gastropoda; order Lepetellida; family Haliotidae; genus Haliotis; species Haliotis cracherodii. Next base: position 49,509,235 of record NW_027266297.1, on the reverse strand, counting down.
TGAGATTACAGTTTTCAATTAACTGTATAATGTACCTTGCTGTCTTTGAGAGAGTCAGTGTCTGTAGAGCTGGCTTGGTCTAATTGGTATTCAGTCCCTGGGACACAAATATTGTTTACTAGCATTGTTATATTTCCGTATTATATTTTCTAGTACTTGTTGTTTTAATATCGTTAACAACAGAGAGAACGAAGATTTTTTTTTTAAAAACCACAACAGCATGCATATGTTCTAGCAAAAGGAAACTTGGTAAATATTCATTTTGCTTAATTTCTACTTTGGACAATTTATTTGGAGCTCTGAAAGCTTGACGCTGTATAATTTGGGACGTGCATGGTTGGATGCAAACCAAATGTTTAATTCTCGCAAATTAAGACACCAGCGGCGGTATAGGAGCATATATCTAATGTCATTCAATACAAAATAATACATCAAGATGGCAGTTTCAATGTTAAAAATATAGCTGCAAAGCAGCAATGGCGGGCTCCAAGTTAACTTGTGCACAAACGTCCATGTTCGAATCCTTAAAGGGTTTCCTTGTACCAAATCCGCCACATGTAGGCACAACTTGCAGGGTATTGCCGCTACGAAATTGGCGTGTGCTAAGTCTGTTCTAAACCCATTTCTGACATCAAACATGTTCGAATCCTCAAAGAGTTTGTTTGTACCAACTCTGTCAAAAGATAGTCACCGTTTGCAGGACATTGGCGTGTTCCAGGGGTGTCCCAAATTTTAATCAAATATTACCACCAAGTGTTGTTACTTTTTCCATGCACCCAAGAACAGAAAATAAGATGCATATGATACACTAACTTCATGTAAACTTGCAATAGTTTCTGTCAACAAGCTAACAAGATATGATCGTTAAAGTAAAATTTCGGTATTTTTTTTAACAAAATCAAAATCCAATACAACCGCAACTAAAACAGATATCCAAAAACGGCTATTAGAGTTTGCTGTGTTGTGTGTGGAGACAATTCTTCGAAAATTTGGAAGCATTTCATGCAGTGGACTCGGGAGTTGTTTGCGTTTGAACACAGGTACCCAAAAGACCCTGTGAAAACCTTGAATCTAATATGGCTGCCAAACCATGTGACCAATGACCAAAGTAAAAGAACAAAAAATGTCAATCGGCTCAAGCAGCAGATACATGCAAGTTTTCAAAGTAATCGGATAAGCGGTTGCGGAGCAATAGGGCGAAATACATCTTTTAAAAAGTCTTGATTTTTAGTTATCTGCCCTTGGCCTTTGGGCCTACGGCCTTGGGTTTTTAGCGGGCACTAGTACCCAACGGTCTTCATACATACAAAATTTGAACAAAATCGAGCCAGTGGTTATTTTGCTAGCTCTGGTACAAAAATTGGCGGAATAATAATAATATTAAATCAAACGATAACACTGGGGCTCTTTAGCCTTTCGGCTTGGTGACTCTTTAACAGGCTGTAACTTCTTTGTCAATTGGGCTCCAGTCAAACGGATTAGCGTTCTGCCTTTCGACAGGCCCCGGGTTCCTGTCGCTTTGCTGAGATAAAGTGCTAAACTTGTTTCCCACCTCGTTCATATTCGAATCCTCAAAGGGTTTACCTGTACCAACGCCATCAAATGTAAGGAACCTCTTGTGAGACATCACCACTACTAAATTGACATGTGCCTGGGTGTCCCAGGATGTTTTAACCAATTTCCAACTTCGACCATGTTCGAATCCTCAAATGGTTTGCTTGTACCAACGCCATCAAATATAAGGAACCGCTTGCGAGACATCACCACACGTGTCCTAGTATGTTCTTAACCCATGTTTGACCCGACCATGTTCGAATCCGCATATGGTTTGCTTGTACCAACTCCATCAAATGTAATGAACCACTTGTGAGACATCACCACACGTGTCCCAGCGTGTTCTTAACCCATGTTTGACTTCGGCCATGTTCGAATCCCCAAATGGTTTGGTTGTACTAATGCCGTTAAATGTAATAAACCTCTTGTGAGACATCATGACATGTGTCCCAGTGTATTCTTAACCCAAGTTTGACTTCGACCATGTTCGAATCCGCACATGGTTTGGTTGTACCAACTCCGTCAAAAGATAGTCACCGTTTGCAGGACATTGCCGCTACCAAATTGGCGTGTGCCACAGTTTCCCATATTCTAATCCGCAAATGGTTTGCTTTTAACAACGCCGTCAAAAATAAGATACAGTAGTAATTGTCAATTGAGAAATGAAGAATCAAGTCAGCAAGTCTGACCACCCGATCCGATTAGTCGCCTCCTGTGACAAGCATAGTTGCCTCTTAGGACAAGCATCGGTTGAAAAAGGCCAATTCTAACTCTGGTCATCAAGGGTAGTACACATAATATTGAACAAGACTGTGGAGAACGCTTGAGTATCTGCAAAGCCAGTGAATGGGGGTTTATAGTAGATTTATGAGGCGCTTCCTTTAGTATTTGTACTCAAGTCAGTTTGTACTCAATAATTCTTACTAAAATCAAGTAATACCACCAAGCGGTGGTGCTTTCAGTATGCAACCCAGAAAAAAATGAGGTACATATAGTATCAAAACTTCATGCAAACTTTCAATAGTTTCTGTGGAGAACCTTACAAGATATGATCTTTAAAGTAAAATTTTGGTGAAAAAATTTATCAAAATCAAAATCTAATATGGCCGCATCTAAAAACGATATAAAAAAACGGCTATGCTAATTTGTTGTGTTCTGTATGGAGACAATTCTCAGAAAGTTTGAAATCATTTCATGCAGTGGATTCAGAGGAGATAGTATTTGAAGACAGGTGCCCAAAAAACCCTGTGAAAACCTTGAATCCAATATTGCTGCCAAACCACGTGACCAATGACCAAAGTCAAAGAACAAAAAATATCAAAGAACTGAAGCAGCAGATACATGCAAGGTTTGAAAGTAAACGGACAAACGGTTGTGGAGCAGCAGGGCAAAATATATCGTCAAAAAATACTTGTTTTTCAGTTATCTGCCCTTGGCCTTTGGGCCTACGGCCTTGGGTTTTTGGCGGGCACTAGTACCCAACGGTCCACATACACATACAAAATTTGAAGACAAGCAGGCAAGTGGTTATTTTGCTATGCGTGGTACAAAAATCGGCGGAATAATAAATAATAATAATAAATATAGCTGCAAGCAGCGATGTCGGGCTTCGTGCGTTACTGCTTTGTAGTAGCGGATCCTGGTTTACATTCGAGGAAGTCCATTCACAATATCCCACTTGGGATACACAGAGAACTAGAACAATGAAACCGAGTTCTTAATGGCCGTAGGTAATGAAGCATTTCCAGTTGTCTTATAAGTCACTTCTGGTATCAGGGAGCATATGTGCACTACTGTATCTGATTATTATATGGTCTTTATTAGCAAAATCATATTTAAGTGGTCCGTTTTGGCGATGTTCCATGTTTGGCATTTTTAAATGTGGTAACTCTATTTGCCCCCTTGACAATTGAAGACCGCACTGACCGCCAATACGACCGCCAGTATCAACAGCTGTAGCCGAGAATAGTGTGTTGGCTGTCATGCACTACATGGGCAACAACGTAATGTACCCGGCGCAGTCTGTTTCTAGCCATGAATATTTGTATACACATCCGGAATACTTTAAATTAGTGCCTAATGCTATAGAGGGAGTTTCTATGCTGGTATTTGTTTGCGTTTCCACAGTCAAATGTTGTATTTGTGATTCAATATTCCAAGATGGAAATGTATAAGCATATCACATACCATACAGCCCTTTTTGGATTCATGGTTAAAATAAGTTCCCCTGAAACCTATGTTTTTTAGCAAGGTTGACTAAATCAAAACTGGGTGACAAAGTAACAATACAGTCATGATAAGCAAACAAAGCCACATATATAAGTTCAGGCATTCTTTATATATTCTATTTTGTCATGGAATAAGAATTGAGGGGTTTGCAAATATTATATGTAACATTGCTATCAAATGCAAATTAATGTATTGAAAAGTACCATCATTTCCAACTCACGTCATTGGATTTGTGTTTGTTCGTTGTTTACATATATACTATGTTGTGATTTTTTGCATATATTGAAAATGGCGGGGCTATTGACGACTTTGTCAAGTCAAGCTCCACACTGTCTCGAAAATATTGACAGCTATTACTATCTGACCTTATTATGTTCACTACTTGTAAAGCCGAAGCTGACAGATATCAACCAGAAAGGTTTCATATACTATCTTAGAAAACTGAATCATTCAACGGGCCACAAGTAAACTTAAAAGGTAATTCAACTTTGGGACCTGATCGGCTTATCACTAAATACTACCTTCAGAATTACATGTTGCAATCATTATCAAACGAGATGGACATTGTTTCCAATATATACTTAACACAATTAGTTACAATACTAGTGGTGTTAAGATAATAGTGTATTATATTTAAAAAAAGTAGGATTGGAAGAGTAATAAATTGGTAATATTTATTTCTTAAATATCTGTAACATGGACAGAAAAGCATAAAATAAAACTCATCTTATATTTCCTGTAAATTAGAAAATCTGCACTGCCTATTACAGTACTCTATACCGCATCTTCTATCTAAGTTTACCATCAATGGTAACTCACCAACTCTTAACAATCAAAACATAAACAGATCAGACATTGCTGATCCGAGTTTGGTTGAAATGGCCCTTGGGTAAACTGTTTATACATGGAAATACTGCATTAGATCTATGCATTCTGTCGTACAAGTTATCTGGTTCTGTTATGCGTTTTTCACACAACTGGAAAGTCCATACAGAAACAGACTATAGAAATTGCTTACGTCGAAACATGAAGTGAACGTAAAATCGGTCTGTTATTGCCTTAAAGGGGCACTGATCTAACGCAATTCCCCGGACTGGTTGTTGCCTTTGTTATTGTTTTCCCCCCCGTGAGTACCCGGATGATACGCAACGCAACTGAGCGTGACCAGAGACTGGACTACCGTCTGCAAGGACAGCTAAATACACCTGGAGGCCGGAGGCAATATTTGTTTAACGAATTTTTGCATAAACACTGAATGGTTAACTGTGATCTATAAAGATTTCGACAAAGGGCGCATGTTCGGATTTGGAAATACCCCAGATGGTTATAGTTTAAAACTAAAAAAAAGTATCTATGTAGTGAAAGCATTTTCGGATTTCGGATTGCGTCGATAATACGACTACTACTCCCTTGTTGTCATCCACGTTTTCTGGTATAACCCTACACTTGTGTATTTGTCGTCATTCACTTGATGCTCAGTTAATGAATTTATTACAGGTACAATTAGTGGTAGCACCACTTAGATTACCTGACAAAGGTTCCCATTTGGCATTTATTGTTTATTCAATCTAAATCCAGGTTTGAAGTGAGGTGAAATGTGTGTTATGTAATATGCACGTGGCAGACCAGCAAGAGGTGATTGATTAATTACTGTTATCTTGCACAGTGGATATGTCAAAAGTGAGTGTTTACTTGTCTAGGTTTACTAAAACAAAGGAATACACTCATATCATGGCGTGAAGTGCCGATGTAAAAACAACATACTTTGTTCAAAGGGTTAACTGATAATACGTTGATGGATTGATCATTGTTATCTATCACTCAATGGATTTTTTAGGAACCTTGGACGTTATGAAAATAGTTGTCACGTGGGCTTTCTCAGCCGACCCTTGAGACTTGACACCTCTGTGAACGCCTGAAGCAATCCAAGTGATCAGTTGAGAAACGAACACGGGTTATAATATCCCGAAACGTTATATATCTTTTAAAATATTTGATTGTTACAGAGACACGTGACATCGAATAAGTTTCTTTGTACAGCTGCAGACGAGTGGGATATTGTTCCTTTGTGTGGATATTCACGGATACATTTCTCGAACAAGGAAGCTCCTAAAATTTAAACACATAAATTTGGTAGGTTGGTATTATGGTATTTGCATTTTGTTTTCCTTCGTTTGAACCGATTCGTTCTTGTTTCTCAACGTCTTGGTTGGGAAATTCTTCAATGCACGATAGACGTTGTTTTCACAGATATTTTCCTTTGTAAGCGTGTATGTATTACCGTCAATTTGTAAAATGTGATTCTCTCAGGCAATTTATAAAATGTGTAAATATTTCAGTCATTTTGCCTAAAAAATCTGTCCAGATTGATTAAGATGATCAAAAGGGCCTACAAACATCACAACAGACTATTATGTAGGATTAGAAGCCAAACAACATAGAAATGTACTTTTCAACGTAACATTTTCAGTCTCTTGGTGGTGACATTAAACATCAAAAGTTTGGAATTCGTTAACATAATAATACAAATGGAAATGTTTTTTAGTCACTTTTAATAAATTTGAAAATGTTACACATTTTGACAGTAAAAAATTATACACATTATAAAAAAGCAATGCTCAGGAGAAATATTTACTTTGTGTTGCTAGTCAAAATAGTGTAAACGAAAATCGCAAAATTACCAAGCAAGTGGCTTATCAAAACTTCGTCACCATTACCGATGCTACCCACAAATATACCTACATTTCCTTATTATCTCCAAAACTGTATTTCATTTTGTTGATCAATGTGACCATACGCCCTTATTACTACCCATAAAAGTGACTGATGCGCATACGAATTGCGCAGCAGAGGTCGCGAACTAGTCTAGATTTCTGCTATACATCCGGGTACTCACTGGGAAAAAACAATAAGAAAGGCAACAACCAGTCCCGGGGAATTGCGTTAGATCAGTGCCCCTTTAAGTTGTTGTAATGAAATTGTGACAAGTACGTGAAAAGATAGAAAAATTATCGGAGAGTACAGCGATATCAAACTTTTAGTCACAAACTCACCTCAAATCCCAGAGTCTGAAAATGATTTATGAAGGAGGTGTTCTCGGGCGAGATGTAGGTCATGTTTGGCCTGTAGGACGGACCCCCACGCGCAACTTCATTAACCCGCTACAGCGCTTCCGCTGTCTGACTTTTCCCTTACCGTGGCTCAAGCTCCAATATGCACTCGACTGACCTATCCACATGGGTCAAAGGCAAACTGACACGCTGTGAAGTCAATCACATGCATGCGCAATTCTTGTTTATTTCACGATGCTTCCCTATTGAGAGTGTGTATTGTGAATTCGCGCCAATTTCTACAATGCAGATATGATATGACATGATCAAGCCACTTCTGTCGCGCGCGAGACAATCACCTTGTCGCCTTGCCGAGAATACCACGTTCAGCGATAGCCGAATCCGACAAAATGCGGGCACGTGATTTCTATAGTCCGTTTCTCCATGTTGGGCGCTTTGCACTATATATTCACAGATTGTATCGGTCGAGAGGAGGATGGGGCCACACAGCCTATACACGACCTGGGAAACAATACAGTTTACTTAGGATATCGCCTGGTGTCAGTTCCGCGCTATAGCGCTACCATTGTCTCGCCATATCGTTATCGTGACTCGCGCACCAGTGTACCCCAATTTACCCATCCCTATTCAATTAGGGAAGCAGATAGACTATATCGGCAAGGTGTGTATTGCCAAATGGGGTCAGGCAGTCAGCGCACGACCTTGCATTAGTGCCGGGAATTCAACTTTTAAGGACAACCAAATCAGCATGTTGACACGTGATTTCTATAGTCCGTTTCTGCAAACGTTAAAAGTAAGTCTCTGCTAACATCCGTAAACCATAGCGATAGAACACAGTTGCAGTTCACCAGGAAACAGGGCACAACAATCACATCACAGACCGCACGGGGTCGGTATTAATTCAAGAAATAAGTATGCCTATTGGAAAAGGCCCTTCCTAGCACGTTCATTAATATTCTGAGTTGATTGAAATGCGGTGAACGGGGCTTATGCCGATATTTTACTGCAGCTTCTTTCACTTCTTTCTTAAAATATATTTCTATAGTCCGTTTCTGCTTGCGTTGTTTACCCTCAGTATGTACACTCTATTTCACTGAGAATGACAAGTGATCTCGGCAGTCGATAGCGGATAAACACATTCGCAGTTCACTGAAACTTATACCCAAAGACCACGTACTTATTTATGAAATCGACAAACCTACACCACAGGTTTACAGACAATGCTATAGCGTATAGCGCGAAGAGCAAGGACGGTTGTTTCATCGTCTTTCCTGAACATGTTTGAAGTGTCGTATAATATCACTGTTTTCCCCACAAAATGACATTCGCAGAGTCAGATCACAGTTTGGTGTATTGTGATTTTGTGAATGCATATCAATATCGAACTGCATGTATACTAAAGAGTGCCTCGTCTGACAACTATTGGATGGTCCGGTGAGGTACAATAGGTTAAAGTATGTTGTTATAGATGAATTCTGTTTCATTTATCTTTCCGTAGCCTTCAATTCTATGTCGCTAGAATTAAACATGGCTATGGACTAGCCCAGTGTTTAGAAACATACGAAATTTGATCGAAATCGGACCTGTAGTAGCTAAGCTATGGGTGTTTAGAGTTTTGCCATATGTGAAGTTTATGGACGGGTGCCAAAGAGTTCCCTCTTTAAAATGTTGTAACATCCTTCTAAATTGAGCTACAGTCAAACGGTTTAGTGTTCTGGATTCGTCAGGAGATAGGCTACCAGAATAGCACAATCTAATGATTATGCATGTGGAAAAGCTTGAATCCAATATGGCTGCCAAACGGTGCGTTGTAGCTACCATGGTCCTGCAGTACAAAATGATGGGCATCTGATTGCGCTGTCGCATGGCAAATCTGGAAGTCATTGGACAATTGGTTTCGAAGATTATTGCTGCTGAAGTTGAAACTTTGATGAGTTATCTGCCCTTAGCCATTGGGCCTATGGCCTTGGGTTTTTGCTGGGCACTGCATCACATTGGTGTCCATGTTGCTGTTAATTTTGGAGCGATTCTGGCTACTGGTAGCTTTTGTAGCAATGGTACAAAAAACGGCGGAATAATAAATAATAATAATAATATTTGTAATTACAATAGGTCTTCTGCCTTTCAGGCACGAAGCCCTAATTAAAAATCGTTATTTGAGCGATTTTGGCAGTTTTGACACCGGAATCGGGTAGCAAGACAAAAAACATTTCGAAAAAGCCAAGGTCACCAAGGTGACGGGGTCAAGGTCATTTGTGTACTTTTTTATGCCTTTTGGGAACGAGCTGAAACGTGACTGTAGTTGCATGTATGGTGGTAGCGATTGGTGTTTGTGCTTAACCCCGACTTGATGTATCTCTCGTATTATTCAGATTTGGAGAATATTATGTCCGCCGTCTGTCCGCGGGTCTGTTCGCCAAAAACGTTTTTTTAGCATTACTCATAAACCGTTCAATGTACAGTGCTGGAACTTTGTAGAAATCTTTATATGGTCTGTATCTACTCATGCTGTGAAAATCAAGCCATTTGGTTTTCAAGTTGTGTTTCCATGGCAACCTGAAAGAAAAAATCTTAAATCCAAGATGGCGGCCAAACGGTTGAATTTATCCATTTTTAGTCTAGGGGGTAAAATGATCAGTATCTTATGACGGTGTCGCATGTAAAATTTGAAAGCTATTGGGTCCATAGTGTCTGAGATATATGCTGTTTTATGCCGTTTTTAATCAATTGATGCATTCAATCCAATATGGCCGCCAAATGGCTCAACTTTTGACAAGGCACTAAGAACAAAACTTGTTCGGCTTGCTATGCTGATGCGTCATGTCACTTTTGAACGTTGATTCACGAAGAACTTGGGCAGATGTGCTGTTTGCAGATAAATTTCCAGAATCCAATATGGCCGCTAAACTAATTACATTTTGACATGCATGTAAGAACAAAATATGTGCGACAAAAAAAGTTATTATATACTGCCAATTTACAACCATGTCTATGCGAAACCAATGACGATATATTCTTTTTAAAAAAATATTTAGGACAGTATTTTCATCAGAAGCAAACTCTTATATTTCCGTAACAAATTGAGATATGTCAAAACGGTTCTAGAGTGTTGACGTTTGAACTATGGACAAAATATGTGCAAATTTTGAAAGTACTGTGGCTGATACAGGAAGAGAAAATGATTGCGGAAGAGGCGAACCCAGCACAAAATGACAAATCAGCTATCAACATGTTCAATGCAATATGGCCACCAAACCACGTGACTTTTGCCATGTGTTCAAGAACAGAAAATGTTCAGCGGCCAATGGCAAGATAGGAAGCAGTTGCTGCAACTACTTTGCATGATAAGATTCCATGTAAACACGTAATTGCAAAGTCATGCATTATGTTGGTGACAAATTTCGGCCGGAAGTAGCATTCAATATGGCGGCTATTAAAGCAGATATCAAAATTTCGCTAAGATAGTTTGTAGTGTGGTGCATAGAGACCAAGCATGCAAAGTTTTGAAGCCTTTGCTCTGGTAGTTTCAGAGGAGATAGATTTGGCGGCCATGTGGTGAGAAAGTGCTAAAATGCATGTGGAAAAGCTTGAATCCAATATGGCTGCCAAACGGTGCGTTGTAGCTACCATGGTCCTGCAGTACAAAATGATGGGCATCTGATTGCGCTGTCGCATGGCAAATCTGGAAGTCATTGGACAATTGGTTTCGAAGATTATTGCTGCTGAAGTTGAAACTTTGATGAGTTATCTGCCCTTAGCCATTGGGCCTATGGCCTTGGGTTTTTGCTGGGCACTGCATCACATTGGTGTCCATGTTGCTGTTAATTTTGGAGCGATTCTGGCTACTGGTAGCTTTTGTAGCAATGGTACAAAAAACGGCGGAATAATAAATAATAAATATAGCTGCAAGCAGCGATGTCGGGCTTCGTGCGTTATTGAAATATAGTAGCGGATTCTGGTTTACATTCGTGGAAGTTCATTCACAATATCTCACTTGCGTTACACAGAAACCTAAAACAATGAATTTGAGTTCTAGATGTCCTAGCTTATAAGGCATTCTCTGTTGTCTTATAAGTCACTTCCGGTATCAGGAAGGATATGAGCACTACTGTATGTGATTATTATCATAATGTGTTTATTCGCAATCTGATACACAACTGGTCCGTTTTGATTGAGAAAATATTGTCAGTTTTGGCAATGCTCCAGTTTGGCATTTTTAAATGTGGTAACTCTATTTGCTTACTTTGCAATTTGAGAGCGCATTAGCCACCAATACGACCGCCAGTAGCAACAGCTGCATCATCCCATTAGTTACACGTCCCATTTTTCATACACATTAAAAGAACATAGGTCCTGGCTGCAGGGATTCGCTGGTCAACCTAAATTTAACAATGGGAGTGATCCAAGAAAAGTAGAAAATTAATCTTGAAGGGTGTGTACTTTATGTACTTATTTAAGAATTGACTTTCACTTTGTGTGAGTTCATTGGAGTATGAACCTTCATAGAGTGAGGGCCAAACTGTATGAACGTCGGAGCTTGCGACGACGTTCATACAATGTTTGGCCCTCCCTCTATGAAGGTTCATACTCCAATGAACTCACACAAAGTGAAAGTCAATTCTTATAATTTTTTATCACAATTTCTTGCCTCAAAGGATGTAGGCCAAGATCTAAACACAATTTTATTTAGTACGACGTCGTGTGACTTCATGTTTACACTGACAGCCATACAACAACCAGCTATATCGCGGAGTAAAACAGTTCCTCAAAATGAGAGGTGACATGAGCCTATGGATACATAACTTGCTCTTCAGAAACATCTTACGCTGCACATGTGTTCAAATCATATCCTCATTAGATGAGAAAGTTCTGTAAAGAACTACCTCAGTAAGTCAGTCAGTCACAATGACAGCGCGTTGTAATACATTTACATCAAGTACAAGACGTCAAAATGGCCGACACGATAAACGTGACGGGAGAGATTTCTGAAGTTGTTAATGAACCTGTGGCGGTTACATATGTTACTCATCATTGATTAACTGGCCCATCATTTAAAGGTGAAGTGAATAAAGATGCGTCAAACAGACAATAAGGTAAATGCATAGATTGCTGGAGACGGTCAGTGTCAGCCTAGACACGAATCGAGTCTATACTACGATAGTTCAGATGTGCATTTCTTCGTTTGTTCATTAGGATAGGCCGCAGCGAGGATATTCGTGAACAATCATGCAGTCACGCTCTCTGATATATCTCAATGTATACTGAAACGCTGAGACCAAGAATAAAGGCACTAAATGATCAGAAAGAACACTTATGTATGTTTTCGTGCTAGGGAATTCCCAGGGGTTTCACAAGGAATGTGGAAGTAGTCCGTCAGTGTTTACGTCATTTCAAGAACACGGTCTCGTGAAAAACGTATGAACTTCAAATTGTGTCGTTCATACACTTATGAACGTCAATTTCGCGGTCATGTGACCGACCTCTCGTCCAATGGAAAAGCCGTATATCGTGTAAACTTCAAGTTAAAAAATTATATAAAGATATATACAATAGACTACGGTTATATGCAGAGTCAGATCATAGTTTGGTGTATTGTGATTTTGTGAATGCATTTCAATATCGAACTGCATATATACTAGAGAGTGCCTGGTCTGACAGCTATGGGATGGTCTGGTGAGGTACAATAGGTTAAAGTTAAAGGTTGTTATAGATGAATTCTGTTTCATTTTTCTTTCCGTAGCTTTCAATTCTATGTCGCTAGAATTAAACATGGCTGTGGACAAGCCCAGTGTTTAGAAACGTACGAAATTACGTAGTAGCTAAGCTATGGGTGTTTAGAGTTTTGCTATATGTGAAGTTTATGGACTTGCGCCAAAGAGTTCGCTCTTTCTTTATGGCCCTAGGTAATGAGGCATTTCAAGTTGTCTTATAAGTCACTTCCGGTATCAGGAAAGATATGTGCACTACTGTATCTGATTATTATATGGTCTTTATTAGCAATATGATATTTAAGTGGTCCGTTTTGAGTGAGAAAAAATTGTCAGTTTTGGCGATGTTCCAGTTTGGCATTTTTAAATGTGGTAACTCTATTTGCCCCCTTTTGCAACTGAAGACCGCATTGACCCCCAATACGACCGACAGTATCAACAGCTGTAGCCGAGAATAGTGTGTGGGCTGTTATGCACTACATGGGCAACAACGTAATGTACCCGACGCAGTCTTTTTCTAGTCATGAATCTTTGGATACACATCAGGAATACTCTAAATTAGTGCCTAATGCTATAGAGGGAGTTTCTATGTTTGTATTTGTTTGCGTTTCCACGGTCCCAGGTTGTACTTATGATTCAATATTCAAAGATGCAAATGTATATGCACATCACATACCATAGAGCCCTTTTTGGATTCAGGGTTAAATGAGGTCCCCTGAAACCTATGCTTTTTAGCAGGGTTGACTAAATCAGAACTGGGTGACAAAGTAACAATACAGTCATGATAAGCAAACAAAGCCACATATATAAGTTCAGGCATTGTTCATATATTCTACTTTGTCATGGAATAATTATTGAGGGTTTTGCAAATATTATATGTAACATTGCTCCCAAATGCAAATTAATGTATTGAAAAGATCCATCATTTCAAACTCGCGTGATTGGATTTTTGTTTGTTCGTTGTTTACATATATACTCTGTTGTGAGTTTGTGCATATATTGAAAGTGGCGGGGCTATTGACGACTTTGTCTTCTCGTTAAACTCAAGGTCCACAATGTCTCGAAAATATTGACAGCTATTACTATCTTGACCTTATTATGTTCACTACTTGTAAAGCCAAAGCTGACAGATATCAACCAGAAAGGTGCATATACTATCTTACAGAACTGAATTATCCAACGGGCCACAAATAAACTTAAAAGGTAATTCAGCTTGGGACCTGATCGGCTTATCACTAAATATTACATTCAGAATTAGATGTTGCAATCAATATCAAACGGGATGGACATTGTTTTTGTATTAGAAAGGATCTCTATTAGATTCATAAATACATCAGACATTGGTGATCAGAGTATGGTTAAAATGGGTAAACTATTTATACATGGAAATACTGCATTAGATCCAGCTGAAAACATTAATGCTCTACGTACATTCTGTCGTACAAGTCGTCTGGTTCTGTTATGCGTTTAGCACACAACTGGAAAACCCATACAGAAAGAGACTATAGAAATCGTTACCGTCGAAACATAGAGTGAATGTAAAATCGGTCTGTTATTACCTTAAGTTGTTGTAATAAAATTATGACAAGTACGTGAAAAGATAGAAAAATTATCGGAGAGTACAGCGATATCAAACTTTCTGTCACAAACTCCCTCAAATCCTAGAGTCTGAAAATGATTTAATTATGAAGGTGGTGTTCTCGAGCGAGATATAGGGTTATGTTTTGCCTGTAGGACCCCACACGTGCCTTTCGGGTGAAACCGCTACCAGCAATTTCATTTACCCGCTCTAGCGCTTCCGCTGTTTCCTGTACCCTTACTGTGGCTCAAGCTCCAATACGCACTCGACTGACCTATCCGCGCATGGGTCAAAGGCAAACTGACACGCTGAGAAGTCAAACACATGCATGCGCAATTCTTGGTTTATTTCACGATGCTTCCCTATTGAGAGTGTGTATTGTGAATTCGCGCCAATTTCTGCAACGCAGATATGACATAACATGACATGACATGATCAAGCTACTTCTGTCCGCGCGCGAGACAATCACCTTGTCGCCTTGCCGAGAATACCACGTTCAGCGATAGCCAAATCAGACAAACTGCGCGCCCGTGATTTCTATAGTCCGTTTCTCTATGTTGCGCGCTTTGCACTACATATTCACAGTTTGTATCGTAGGTCCAGAGGGGGATGGGGCCACACAGCCAATACACAACCTGGGAAACAATACAGTTTACTAAGCGTATCGCCTGGTGCCAGTATCCGCGCTGTAGCGCTACCGTTGTCTCGCTATACCGTTACCGTTACTCGCGCAACAGTGTACCCACATTTACCCATTCCCATTGCTATTAGGGAAGCAGATAGACTATATCGGCAAGGTGTGTATTGTCAAATTGGGGTCATACAGCCAGCGCACGACCTTGCACTAGTGCTGGGAATTCAACTTTTAGGGATAACCGAATCAGCATGTTGACACGTGATTTCTATAGTCCGTTTCTGCAAACGTTAAAAGTAAGTCTCTGCTGACATCCGTAAACCATAGCGATGGAACACAGTTGCAGTTCACCAGGAAACAGGGCACAACAATCACATCACAGACCGCACGGGGTCGGTATTAATTCAAGAAATAAGTATGCTTATTGGAAAAGGCCCTTCCTAGCACGTTCATTAATATTCTGAGTTGATTGAAATGCGGTTAACGGGGCTTATGCCGATATTTTACTGCAGCTTCTTTCACTTCTTTCTTAAAATATATTTCTATAGTCTGTTTCTGCTTGCGTTGTTTACCCTCAGTATGTACACTCTATTTCACTGAGAATGACAAGTGATCTCGGTAGTCGATAGCGGATAAACACATTCGCAGTTCACTGAAAATTATACCCAAAGACCACGTACTTGTTTATGAAATCGACAAACCTACACCACAGGTTTACAGACAATGCTATAGCGTATAGCGCGAAGAGCAAGGACGCTTGTTTCATCGTCTTTCCTGAACAAGTTTGAAGTGTCGTAAAATATTACTGTTTTCCCCACAAAATGACATTCGCAGAGTCGGATCACAGTTTGGTGTATTGTGAATTTGTGAATGCATATCAATATGGAACTGCATATATACTAAAGAGTGCCTCGTCTGACAGCTATTGGATGGTCTGGTGAGGTACAATAGGTTAAAGTATGTTGTTATACATGAATTCTGTTTCATTTATCTTTCCGTAGCCTTCAATTCTATGTCGCTAGAACATGGCTATGTACAAGCCCAGTGTATACAAACACACGAAATTTGGGCGAAATCGGCCCATTATTAGCCGAGATATTAGTGTTTAAAGTTCTGCTATATTGCAAGTTTATGGACGGGTGCCAAAGAGTTCCCTCTTTAAAATGTTGTAACATCCTTCTCAATTGAGCTACAGTCAAACGGTTTAGTGTTCTGTATTCGTCAGGAGATAGGCTACCAGAATAGCACATGATAATGCATGTGGAAAAGCTTGAATTTAATATGGCTGCCAAACGGTGCGTTGTAGCTGCCATGGTCCTGCAGTACAAAATGATGGGCATCTGATTGCGCTGCCGCATGGCGAATCTGGAAGTCATTGGACAATTGGTTTCGAAGATTATTGCTGCTGAAGTTGAAACTTTGATGAGTTATCTGCCCTTAGCCATTGGGCCTATGGCCTTGGGTTTTTGCTGGGCACTGCATCACATTGGTGTCCATGCTGCTGTTGATTTTGGAGCGATTCTGGCTACTGGTGGCTTTTGTAGCAATGGTACAAAAAACGGCGGAATAATAAATAATAATCTTTGTAATTACAATAGGTCTTCTGCCTTTCAGGCACGAAGCCCTAATTAAAAATCGTTATTTGAGCGATTTTGGCAGTTTTGACACCGGAATCGGGTAGCAAGACAAAAAACATTTCGAAAAAACCAAGGTCACCAAGGTGACGGGGTCAAGGTCATTTGTGTACTTTTTTATGCCTTTTGGGGGCGAGCTGAATCGTGACTGTAGTTGCATGTATGGTGGTGGCGATTAGTGTTTGTGCTTAACCCCGACTTGATGTATCATTCGTATTATTCAGATTTGGAGAATATTATGTCCGCCGTCCGTCCGCGTGTCTGTCCGCCAAAAATGTTTTTTTAGCATTACTCATAAACCGTTCAATGTACAGTGCTGTAACTTTGTAGAAATCTTCATATGGTCTGTATCTACTCATGCTGTGAAAATCAAGCCATTTGGTTTTCAAGTTGTGTTTCCAACGCAACCTGAAAGAAAAAATCTTAAATCCAAGATGGCGGCCAAACGGTTGAATTTATCAATTTTTAGTCTAGGGGGTAAAATGATCAGTATCTTATGACGGTGTCGCATGTAAAATTTGAAAGGTATTGGGTCCATAGTGTCTGAGATATATGCTGTTTTATGCCGTTTTTAATCAATTGATGCATTCAATCCAATATGGCCGCCAAATGGCTCAACTTTTGACAAGCTACTAAGAACAAAACTTGTTCGGCTTGCTATGCTGATGCGTCATGTCACTTTTTAACGTTGATTCACGAAGAACTTGGGCAGATGTGCTGTTTGCAGATAAATTTCCAGAATCCAATATGGCCGCTAAACTAATTACATTTTGACATGCATGTAAGAACAAAATATGTGCGACAAAAAAAGTTATTATATACTGCCAATTTACAACTATGTCTATGCGAAACCAATGACGATATATTCTTTTTAAAAAAATATTTAGGACAGTATTTTCATCAGAAGCAAACTCTTATATTTCCGTAACAAATTGAGATATGTCAAAACGGTTCTAGAGTGTTGACGTTTGAACTATGGACAAAATATGTGCAAATTTTGAAAGTACTGTGGCTGATACAGGAAGAGAAAATGATTGCGGAAGAGGCGAACCGAGCACAAAATGACAAATCCGCTATCAACATGTTCAATCCAATATGGCCACCAAACCACGTGACTTTTGCCATGTGTTTAAGAACAGAAAATGCTCAGCGGCCGATAGCAAGATAGGAAGCAGTTGCTGCAACTACTTTGCATGATAAGATTCCATGTAAACACGTAATTGCAAAGTCATGCATTATGTTGGTGACAAATTTCGGCCGGAAGTAGCATTCAATATGGCGGCTATTAAAGCAGATATCAAAATTTCGCTAAGATAGTTTGTAGTGTGGTGCATAGAGACCAAGCATGCAAAGTTTTAAAGCCTTTGCTCTGGTAGTTTCAGAGGAGATAGATTTGGCGGCGATGTGGTGAGAAAGTGCTAAAATGCATGTGGAAAAGCTTGAATCCAATATGGCTGCCAAACGGTGCGTTGTAGCTGCCATGGTCCTGCAGTACAAAATGATGGGCATCTGATTGCGCTGCCGCATGGCGAATCTGGAAGTCATTGGACAATTGGTTTCGAAGATTATTGCTGCTGAAGTTGAAACTTTGATGAGTTATCTGCCCTTAGCCATTGGGCCTATGGCCTTGGGTTTTTGCTGGGCACTGCATCACATTGGTGTCCATGCTGCTGTTGATTTTGGAGCGATTCTGGCTACTGGTGGCTTTTGTAGCAATGGTACAAAAAACGGCGGAATAATAAATAATAATCTTTGTAATTACAATAGGTCTTCTGCCTTTCAGGCACGAAGCCCTAATAATAATATTTGTAATTACAATAGGTCTTCTGCCTTTCAGGCACGAAGCCCTAATTAAAAATCGTTATTTGAGCGATTTTGGCAGTTTTGACACCGGAATCGGGTAGCAAGACAAAAAACATTTCGAAAAAGCCAAGGTCACCAAGGTGACGGGGTCAAGGTCATTTGTGTACTTTTTTATGCCTTTTGGGAACGAGCTGAAACGTGACTGTAGTTGCATGTATGGTGGTAGCGATTGGTGTTTGTGCTTAACCCCGACTTGATGTATCTCTCGTATTATTCAGATTTGGAGAATATTATGTCCGCCGTCTGTCCGCGGGTCTGTTCGCCAAAAACGTTTTTTTAGCATTACTCATAAACCGTTCAATGTACAGTGCTGGAACTTTGTAGAAATCTTTATATGGTCTGTATCTACTCATGCTGTGAAAATCAAGCCATTTGGTTTTCAAGTTGTGTTTCCATGGCAACCTGAAAGAAAAAATCTTAAATCCAAGATGGCGGCCAAACGGTTGAATTTATCCATTTTTAGTCTAGGGGGTAAAATGATCAGTATCTTATGACGGTGTCGCATGTAAAATTTGAAAGCTATTGGGTCCATAGTGTCTGAGATATATGCTGTTTTATGCCGTTTTTAATCAATTGATGCATTCAATCCAATATGGCCGCCAAATGGCTCAACTTTTGACAAGGCACTAAGAACAAAACTTGTTCGGCTTGCTATGCTGATGCGTCATGTCACTTTTGAACGTTGATTCACGAAGAACTTGGGCAGATGTGCTGTTTGCAGATAAATTTCCAGAATCCAATATGGCCGCTAAACTAATTACATTTTGACATGCATGTAAGAACAAAATATGTGCGACAAAAAAAGTTATTATATACTGCCAATTTACAACCATGTCTATGCGAAACCAATGACGATATATTCTTTTTAAAAAAATATTTAGGACAGTATTTTCATCAGAAGCAAACTCTTATATTTCCGTAACAAATTGAGATATGTCAAAACGGTTCTAGAGTGTTGACGTTTGAACTATGGACAAAATATGTGCAAATTTTGAAAGTACTGTGGCTGATACAGGAAGAGAAAATGATTGCGGAAGAGGCGAACCCAGCACAAAATGACAAATCAGCTATCAACATGTTCAATGCAATATGGCCACCAAACCACGTGACTTTTGCCATGTGTTCAAGAACAGAAAATGTTCAGCGGCCAATGGCAAGATAGGAAGCAGTTGCTGCAACTACTTTGCATGATAAGATTCCATGTAAACACGTAATTGCAAAGTCATGCATTATGTTGGTGACAAATTTCGGCCGGAAGTAGCATTCAATATGGCGGCTATTAAAGCAGATATCAAAATTTCGCTAAGATAGTTTGTAGTGTGGTGCATAGAGACCAAGCATGCAAAGTTTTGAAGCCTTTGCTCTGGTAGTTTCAGAGGAGATAGATTTGGCGGCCATGTGGTGAGAAAGTGCTAAAATGCATGTGGAAAAGCTTGAATCCAATATGGCTGCCAAACGGTGCGTTGTAGCTACCATGGTCCTGCAGTACAAAATGATGGGCATCTGATTGCGCTGTCGCATGGCAAATCTGGAAGTCATTGGACAATTGGTTTCGAAGATTATTGCTGCTGAAGTTGAAACTTTGATGAGTTATCTGCCCTTAGCCATTGGGCCTATGGCCTTGGGTTTTTGCTGGGCACTGCATCACATTGGTGTCCATGTTGCTGTTAATTTTGGAGCGATTCTGGCTACTGGTAGCTTTTGTAGCAATGGTACAAAAAACGGCGGAATAATAAATAATAATAATAATATTTGTAATTACAATAGGTCTTCTGCCTTTCAGGCACGAAGCCCTAATTAAAAATCGTTATTTGAGCGATTTTGGCAGTTTTGACACCGGAATCGGGTAGCAAGACAAAAAACATTTCGAAAAAGCCAAGGTCACCAAGGTGACGGGGTCAAGGTCATTTGTGTACTTTTTTATGCCTTTTGGGAACGAGCTGAAACGTGACTGTAGTTGCATGTATGGTGGTAGCGATTGGTGTTTGTGCTTAACCCCGACTTGATGTATCTCTCGTATTATTCAGATTTGGAGAATATTATGTCCGCCGTCTGTCCGCGGGTCTGTTCGCCAAAAACGTTTTTTTAGCATTACTCATAAACCGTTCAATGTACAGTGCTGGAACTTTGTAGAAATCTTTATATGGTCTGTATCTACTCATGCTGTGAAAATCAAGCCATTTGGTTTTCAAGTTGTGTTTCCATGGCAACCTGAAAGAAAAAATCTTAAATCCAAGATGGCGGCCAAACGGTTGAATTTATCCATTTTTAGTCTAGGGGGTAAAATGATCAGTATCTTATGACGGTGTCGCATGTAAAATTTGAAAGCTATTGGGTCCATAGTGTCTGAGATATATGCTGTTTTATGCCGTTTTTAATCAATTGATGCATTCAATCCAATATGGCCGCCAAATGGCTCAACTTTTGACAAGGCACTAAGAACAAAACTTGTTCGGCTTGCTATGCTGATGCGTCATGTCACTTTTGAACGTTGATTCACGAAGAACTTGGGCAGATGTGCTGTTTGCAGATAAATTTCCAGAATCCAATATGGCCGCTAAACTAATTACATTTTGACATGCATGTAAGAACAAAATATGTGCGACAAAAAAAGTTATTATATACTGCCAATTTACAACCATGTCTATGCGAAACCAATGACGATATATTCTTTTTAAAAAAATATTTAGGACAGTATTTTCATCAGAAGCAAACTCTTATATTTCCGTAACAAATTGAGATATGTCAAAACGGTTCTAGAGTGTTGACGTTTGAACTATGGACAAAATATGTGCAAATTTTGAAAGTACTGTGGCTGATACAGGAAGAGAAAATGATTGCGGAAGAGGCGAACCCAGCACAAAATGACAAATCAGCTATCAACATGTTCAATGCAATATGGCCACCAAACCACGTGACTTTTGCCATGTGTTCAAGAACAGAAAATGTTCAGCGGCCAATGGCAAGATAGGAAGCAGTTGCTGCAACTACTTTGCATGATAAGATTCCATGTAAACACGTAATTGCAAAGTCATGCATTATGTTGGTGACAAATTTCGGCCGGAAGTAGCATTCAATATGGCGGCTATTAAAGCAGATATCAAAATTTCGCTAAGATAGTTTGTAGTGTGGTGCATAGAGACCAAGCATGCAAAGTTTTGAAGCCTTTGCTCTGGTAGTTTCAGAGGAGATAGATTTGGCGGCCATGTGGTGAGAAAGTGCTAAAATGCATGTGGAAAAGCTTGAATCCAATATGGCTGCCAAACGGTGCGTTGTAGCTACCATGGTCCTGCAGTACAAAATGATGGGCATCTGATTGCGCTGTCGCATGGCAAATCTGGAAGTCATTGGACAATTGGTTTCGAAGATTATTGCTGCTGAAGTTGAAACTTTGATGAGTTATCTGCCCTTAGCCATTGGGCCTATGGCCTTGGGTTTTTGCTGGGCACTGCATCACATTGGTGTCCATGTTGCTGTTAATTTTGGAGCGATTCTGGCTACTGGTAGCTTTTGTAGCAATGGTACAAAAAACGGCGGAATAATAAATAATAATAATAATATTTGTAATTACAATAGGTCTTCTGCCTTTCAGGCACGAAGCCCTAATTAAAAATCGTTATTTGAGCGATTTTGGCAGTTTTGACACCGGAATCGGGTAGCAAGACAAAAAACATTTCGAAAAAGCCAAGGTCACCAAGGTGACGGGGTCAAGGTCATTTGTGTACTTTTTTATGCCTTTTGGGAACGAGCTGAAACGTGACTGTAGTTGCATGTATGGTGGTAGCGATTGGTGTTTGTGCTTAACCCCGACTTGATGTATCTCTCGTATTATTCAGATTTGGAGAATATTATGTCCGCCGTCTGTCCGCGGGTCTGTTCGCCAAAAACGTTTTTTTAGCATTACTCATAAACCGTTCAATGTACAGTGCTGGAACTTTGTAGAAATCTTTATATGGTCTGTATCTACTCATGCTGTGAAAATCAAGCCATTTGGTTTTCAAGTTGTGTTTCCATGGCAACCTGAAAGAAAAAATCTTAAATCCAAGATGGCGGCCAAACGGTTGAATTTATCCATTTTTAGTCTAGGGGGTAAAATGATCAGTATCTTATGACGGTGTCGCATGTAAAATTTGAAAGCTATTGGGTCCATAGTGTCTGAGATATATGCTGTTTTATGCCGTTTTTAATCAATTGATGCATTCAATCCAATATGGCCGCCAAATGGCTCAACTTTTGACAAGGCACTAAGAACAAAACTTGTTCGGCTTGCTATGCTGATGCGTCATGTCACTTTTGAACGTTGATTCACGAAGAACTTGGGCAGATGTGCTGTTTGCAGATAAATTTCCAGAATCCAATATGGCCGCTAAACTAATTACATTTTGACATGCATGTAAGAACAAAATATGTGCGACAAAAAAAGTTATTATATACTGCCAATTTACAACCATGTCTATGCGAAACCAATGACGATATATTCTTTTTAAAAAAATATTTAGGACAGTATTTTCATCAGAAGCAAACTCTTATATTTCCGTAACAAATTGAGATATGTCAAAACGGTTCTAGAGTGTTGACGTTTGAACTATGGACAAAATATGTGCAAATTTTGAAAGTACTGTGGCTGATACAGGAAGAGAAAATGATTGCGGAAGAGGCGAACCCAGCACAAAATGACAAATCAGCTATCAACATGTTCAATGCAATATGGCCACCAAACCACGTGACTTTTGCCATGTGTTCAAGAACAGAAAATGTTCAGCGGCCAATGGCAAGATAGGAAGCAGTTGCTGCAACTACTTTGCATGATAAGATTCCATGTAAACACGTAATTGCAAAGTCATGCATTATGTTGGTGACAAATTTCGGCCGGAAGTAGCATTCAATATGGCGGCTATTAAAGCAGATATCAAAATTTCGCTAAGATAGTTTGTAGTGTGGTGCATAGAGACCAAGCATGCAAAGTTTTGAAGCCTTTGCTCTGG
The DNA here is from genome assembly GCF_022045235.1 of Haliotis cracherodii. Classification (NCBI taxonomy): domain Eukaryota; kingdom Metazoa; phylum Mollusca; class Gastropoda; order Lepetellida; family Haliotidae; genus Haliotis; species Haliotis cracherodii. The sequence continues at coordinate 49,485,978 of NW_027266297.1, read as the reverse complement.
TAGTTTCAGAGGAGATAGATTTGGCGGCCATGTGGTGAGAAAGTGCTAAAATGCATGTGGAAAAGCTTGAATCCAATATGGCTGCCAAACGGTGCGTTGTAGCTACCATGGTCCTGCAGTACAAAATGATGGGCATCTGATTGCGCTGTCGCATGGCAAATCTGGAAGTCATTGGACAATTGGTTTCGAAGATTATTGCTGCTGAAGTTGAAACTTTGATGAGTTATCTGCCCTTAGCCATTGGGCCTATGGCCTTGGGTTTTTGCTGGGCACTGCATCACATTGGTGTCCATGTTGCTGTTAATTTTGGAGCGATTCTGGCTACTGGTAGCTTTTGTAGCAATGGTACAAAAAACGGCGGAATAATAAATAATAATAATAATATTTGTAATTACAATAGGTCTTCTGCCTTTCAGGCACGAAGCCCTAATTAAAAATCGTTATTTGAGCGATTTTGGCAGTTTTGACACCGGAATCGGGTAGCAAGACAAAAAACATTTCGAAAAAGCCAAGGTCACCAAGGTGACGGGGTCAAGGTCATTTGTGTACTTTTTTATGCCTTTTGGGAACGAGCTGAAACGTGACTGTAGTTGCATGTATGGTGGTAGCGATTGGTGTTTGTGCTTAACCCCGACTTGATGTATCTCTCGTATTATTCAGATTTGGAGAATATTATGTCCGCCGTCTGTCCGCGGGTCTGTTCGCCAAAAACGTTTTTTTAGCATTACTCATAAACCGTTCAATGTACAGTGCTGGAACTTTGTAGAAATCTTTATATGGTCTGTATCTACTCATGCTGTGAAAATCAAGCCATTTGGTTTTCAAGTTGTGTTTCCATGGCAACCTGAAAGAAAAAATCTTAAATCCAAGATGGCGGCCAAACGGTTGAATTTATCCATTTTTAGTCTAGGGGGTAAAATGATCAGTATCTTATGACGGTGTCGCATGTAAAATTTGAAAGCTATTGGGTCCATAGTGTCTGAGATATATGCTGTTTTATGCCGTTTTTAATCAATTGATGCATTCAATCCAATATGGCCGCCAAATGGCTCAACTTTTGACAAGGCACTAAGAACAAAACTTGTTCGGCTTGCTATGCTGATGCGTCATGTCACTTTTGAACGTTGATTCACGAAGAACTTGGGCAGATGTGCTGTTTGCAGATAAATTTCCAGAATCCAATATGGCCGCTAAACTAATTACATTTTGACATGCATGTAAGAACAAAATATGTGCGACAAAAAAAGTTATTATATACTGCCAATTTACAACCATGTCTATGCGAAACCAATGACGATATATTCTTTTTAAAAAAATATTTAGGACAGTATTTTCATCAGAAGCAAACTCTTATATTTCCGTAACAAATTGAGATATGTCAAAACGGTTCTAGAGTGTTGACGTTTGAACTATGGACAAAATATGTGCAAATTTTGAAAGTACTGTGGCTGATACAGGAAGAGAAAATGATTGCGGAAGAGGCGAACCCAGCACAAAATGACAAATCAGCTATCAACATGTTCAATGCAATATGGCCACCAAACCACGTGACTTTTGCCATGTGTTCAAGAACAGAAAATGTTCAGCGGCCAATGGCAAGATAGGAAGCAGTTGCTGCAACTACTTTGCATGATAAGATTCCATGTAAACACGTAATTGCAAAGTCATGCATTATGTTGGTGACAAATTTCGGCCGGAAGTAGCATTCAATATGGCGGCTATTAAAGCAGATATCAAAATTTCGCTAAGATAGTTTGTAGTGTGGTGCATAGAGACCAAGCATGCAAAGTTTTGAAGCCTTTGCTCTGGTAGTTTCAGAGGAGATAGATTTGGCGGCCATGTGGTGAGAAAGTGCTAAAATGCATGTGGAAAAGCTTGAATCCAATATGGCTGCCAAACGGTGCGTTGTAGCTACCATGGTCCTGCAGTACAAAATGATGGGCATCTGATTGCGCTGTCGCATGGCAAATCTGGAAGTCATTGGACAATTGGTTTCGAAGATTATTGCTGCTGAAGTTGAAACTTTGATGAGTTATCTGCCCTTAGCCATTGGGCCTATGGCCTTGGGTTTTTGCTGGGCACTGCATCACATTGGTGTCCATGTTGCTGTTAATTTTGGAGCGATTCTGGCTACTGGTAGCTTTTGTAGCAATGGTACAAAAAACGGCGGAATAATAAATAATAATAATAATATTTGTAATTACAATAGGTCTTCTGCCTTTCAGGCACGAAGCCCTAATTAAAAATCGTTATTTGAGCGATTTTGGCAGTTTTGACACCGGAATCGGGTAGCAAGACAAAAAACATTTCGAAAAAGCCAAGGTCACCAAGGTGACGGGGTCAAGGTCATTTGTGTACTTTTTTATGCCTTTTGGGAACGAGCTGAAACGTGACTGTAGTTGCATGTATGGTGGTAGCGATTGGTGTTTGTGCTTAACCCCGACTTGATGTATCTCTCGTATTATTCAGATTTGGAGAATATTATGTCCGCCGTCTGTCCGCGGGTCTGTTCGCCAAAAACGTTTTTTTAGCATTACTCATAAACCGTTCAATGTACAGTGCTGGAACTTTGTAGAAATCTTTATATGGTCTGTATCTACTCATGCTGTGAAAATCAAGCCATTTGGTTTTCAAGTTGTGTTTCCATGGCAACCTGAAAGAAAAAATCTTAAATCCAAGATGGCGGCCAAACGGTTGAATTTATCCATTTTTAGTCTAGGGGGTAAAATGATCAGTATCTTATGACGGTGTCGCATGTAAAATTTGAAAGCTATTGGGTCCATAGTGTCTGAGATATATGCTGTTTTATGCCGTTTTTAATCAATTGATGCATTCAATCCAATATGGCCGCCAAATGGCTCAACTTTTGACAAGGCACTAAGAACAAAACTTGTTCGGCTTGCTATGCTGATGCGTCATGTCACTTTTGAACGTTGATTCACGAAGAACTTGGGCAGATGTGCTGTTTGCAGATAAATTTCCAGAATCCAATATGGCCGCTAAACTAATTACATTTTGACATGCATGTAAGAACAAAATATGTGCGACAAAAAAAGTTATTATATACTGCCAATTTACAACCATGTCTATGCGAAACCAATGACGATATATTCTTTTTAAAAAAATATTTAGGACAGTATTTTCATCAGAAGCAAACTCTTATATTTCCGTAACAAATTGAGATATGTCAAAACGGTTCTAGAGTGTTGACGTTTGAACTATGGACAAAATATGTGCAAATTTTGAAAGTACTGTGGCTGATACAGGAAGAGAAAATGATTGCGGAAGAGGCGAACCCAGCACAAAATGACAAATCAGCTATCAACATGTTCAATGCAATATGGCCACCAAACCACGTGACTTTTGCCATGTGTTCAAGAACAGAAAATGTTCAGCGGCCAATGGCAAGATAGGAAGCAGTTGCTGCAACTACTTTGCATGATAAGATTCCATGTAAACACGTAATTGCAAAGTCATGCATTATGTTGGTGACAAATTTCGGCCGGAAGTAGCATTCAATATGGCGGCTATTAAAGCAGATATCAAAATTTCGCTAAGATAGTTTGTAGTGTGGTGCATAGAGACCAAGCATGCAAAGTTTTGAAGCCTTTGCTCTGGTAGTTTCAGAGGAGATAGATTTGGCGGCCATGTGGTGAGAAAGTGCTAAAATGCATGTGGAAAAGCTTGAATCCAATATGGCTGCCAAACGGTGCGTTGTAGCTACCATGGTCCTGCAGTACAAAATGATGGGCATCTGATTGCGCTGTCGCATGGCAAATCTGGAAGTCATTGGACAATTGGTTTCGAAGATTATTGCTGCTGAAGTTGAAACTTTGATGAGTTATCTGCCCTTAGCCATTGGGCCTATGGCCTTGGGTTTTTGCTGGGCACTGCATCACATTGGTGTCCATGTTGCTGTTAATTTTGGAGCGATTCTGGCTACTGGTAGCTTTTGTAGCAATGGTACAAAAAACGGCGGAATAATAAATAATAATAATAATATTTGTAATTACAATAGGTCTTCTGCCTTTCAGGCACGAAGCCCTAATTAAAAATCGTTATTTGAGCGATTTTGGCAGTTTTGACACCGGAATCGGGTAGCAAGACAAAAAACATTTCGAAAAAGCCAAGGTCACCAAGGTGACGGGGTCAAGGTCATTTGTGTACTTTTTTATGCCTTTTGGGAACGAGCTGAAACGTGACTGTAGTTGCATGTATGGTGGTAGCGATTGGTGTTTGTGCTTAACCCCGACTTGATGTATCTCTCGTATTATTCAGATTTGGAGAATATTATGTCCGCCGTCTGTCCGCGGGTCTGTTCGCCAAAAACGTTTTTTTAGCATTACTCATAAACCGTTCAATGTACAGTGCTGGAACTTTGTAGAAATCTTTATATGGTCTGTATCTACTCATGCTGTGAAAATCAAGCCATTTGGTTTTCAAGTTGTGTTTCCATGGCAACCTGAAAGAAAAAATCTTAAATCCAAGATGGCGGCCAAACGGTTGAATTTATCCATTTTTAGTCTAGGGGGTAAAATGATCAGTATCTTATGACGGTGTCGCATGTAAAATTTGAAAGCTATTGGGTCCATAGTGTCTGAGATATATGCTGTTTTATGCCGTTTTTAATCAATTGATGCATTCAATCCAATATGGCCGCCAAATGGCTCAACTTTTGACAAGGCACTAAGAACAAAACTTGTTCGGCTTGCTATGCTGATGCGTCATGTCACTTTTGAACGTTGATTCACGAAGAACTTGGGCAGATGTGCTGTTTGCAGATAAATTTCCAGAATCCAATATGGCCGCTAAACTAATTACATTTTGACATGCATGTAAGAACAAAATATGTGCGACAAAAAAAGTTATTATATACTGCCAATTTACAACCATGTCTATGCGAAACCAATGACGATATATTCTTTTTAAAAAAATATTTAGGACAGTATTTTCATCAGAAGCAAACTCTTATATTTCCGTAACAAATTGAGATATGTCAAAACGGTTCTAGAGTGTTGACGTTTGAACTATGGACAAAATATGTGCAAATTTTGAAAGTACTGTGGCTGATACAGGAAGAGAAAATGATTGCGGAAGAGGCGAACCCAGCACAAAATGACAAATCAGCTATCAACATGTTCAATGCAATATGGCCACCAAACCACGTGACTTTTGCCATGTGTTCAAGAACAGAAAATGTTCAGCGGCCAATGGCAAGATAGGAAGCAGTTGCTGCAACTACTTTGCATGATAAGATTCCATGTAAACACGTAATTGCAAAGTCATGCATTATGTTGGTGACAAATTTCGGCCGGAAGTAGCATTCAATATGGCGGCTATTAAAGCAGATATCAAAATTTCGCTAAGATAGTTTGTAGTGTGGTGCATAGAGACCAAGCATGCAAAGTTTTGAAGCCTTTGCTCTGGTAGTTTCAGAGGAGATAGATTTGGCGGCCATGTGGTGAGAAAGTGCTAAAATGCATGTGGAAAAGCTTGAATCCAATATGGCTGCCAAACGGTGCGTTGTAGCTACCATGGTCCTGCAGTACAAAATGATGGGCATCTGATTGCGCTGTCGCATGGCAAATCTGGAAGTCATTGGACAATTGGTTTCGAAGATTATTGCTGCTGAAGTTGAAACTTTGATGAGTTATCTGCCCTTAGCCATTGGGCCTATGGCCTTGGGTTTTTGCTGGGCACTGCATCACATTGGTGTCCATGTTGCTGTTAATTTTGGAGCGATTCTGGCTACTGGTAGCTTTTGTAGCAATGGTACAAAAAACGGCGGAATAATAAATAATAATAATAATATTTGTAATTACAATAGGTCTTCTGCCTTTCAGGCACGAAGCCCTAAATATAGTTGCAAGCAACGATGCGGGCTCCAAGCGATATCAACTATAAGTGCTGATGCTTGTTTACATTCATGGTAGTGCATTTCACAATATCTCACTTTGGTTATACAGAGAACTTAACCAATGAAAATGAGTTTTTAATGGCTCAAGGTCATTACTTTTAAGACAGTTATCCCAGTTGACTCATAAGTCACTTCCGGTATCGGGAATGATATAAGCACTACTGTACACTCTTATACATATCATCTATCCTGAGTGCCCATTGAAGCAATTAGTATTTAGGTGATTATGGATCATGTGTTCACAGTTTGTATTAACCGAGAAAGGCGATGGGGTCAAACGCAAACAAAAGACCTGGGGAACAATGCAGTTTACTGAGTGCATTGACTGGTACAAATAGGTCAATCACCGCGATATAGCGTTACTGCAGTCTGGCTATAGTGTTACAGTGGCTGGCTGGCCCTTGCCACGAAATACACCTTGTCAGTGCCGGCTGAAGCAGGGTTTGGGTGGTTATACACAATATGTTCGAAGTTTATTTGTCCATTGGGCTATACCATCGATGCACGACCCTGCATCACTGCCGAGAATACCACCTTCGGACATGGCCAAATCAGCTTGTTGACATGTTGTACGCACATGCTTTCTATAGATAAGTAAGTATGTCTCTCTGCCGCTAGTGAAATCGGTAAACCATAGGAATAACACAGTTGCAGTTCACCAGGGAATAGGACACAGAATCACAGAACAGGGTTTGTTTGAAATTTTTACAGCTGCTTCTTTCAGTGTCTTTAATCAACCAGTTGGAAACGTCATAAAATCGCTTTGTCCCCCTTCTCCCGAAAAAAACATTTTCAAAACATGTCAGATCACAGTTTGGTGAATGTATGATTCGGATGAGTAAATACTAAAAAGTGCCTAGTCTGACAGTTATTGGATGATCTGCTGAGGTACAATAGGTTCAAGTATGTTGTTATCAAGTATGTATGTTGTATGTGCAAGCAACACGCACGAAATTTGGTCGAAATCGGACCAGTAGTAGCTAAGCTGTAATCCAAAAACCATAGTCATAGAACACAGTTGCAGTTCACCAGGAAACAGGGCACAACATTACATCTCAAATATCACCGTGTCGGTACTACTTCAAGAAATAAGTATGCCTATTGGAGAAGTCCGTTGCGAAGACGTTATCAGTGTTCTAAGTAGATTGAAATGCTGTGAACGGGGCTTATTCCGATATATTACTGCAGCTTCTTTCACTGCTTCAAAAATAGATTTCTATAGTCCGTTTCTTCTTGCGTTGTTCACCAGCAGAATGTACACTGACAACTGATCTGGGCACTCCACAGCGGATGAACACAATAGCAGTTCGCTGAAATATATACACAAAGCCCACGTACTTGTTTATGAAATCCACAAACATATACCACAGATTTACCGAATATAGCGTCAAGAGCAAGGACGCTTCTTTCAGTCTCTGAACAAGTTTGAAGTGTCGTAAAATCTGATTGTTTTCCCCATAAAATGACATTTTCAGTCAGATCACAGTTTGCTGTATGTAAAACCTGGAATTTTGTGAAAGCATTTCATTATCGAACTGCATAATTAAATACTAAAGCGTGACTAGTCTGACATTTATTGGATGATATGGTGAGGTACAATAGGTTAAAATTTGTTGTTATAGATGAATTCTGTTCACATTTTTCTCTTCCCATCCTTCAAAACGACGTGGCTACAATTAGGCATGACTATGAACAGGCCCAGTTTACATACACACGAAATTTGGGCGAAATCGGCCCAGTATTAGTCGAAATATTAGTGTTTCGAGTTGTGCTATATGGCAAGTTTCTGGACCTGGGCCAAAGAGTGCCATGTTTAAAACGATGTAGTTTCATGTCCCTTCAGCTACAGTCAAACGGTTTGGTGTTCTGGAATCGCCAGGACATGAGGTATCAGGAAAACGCATGACTTTTGACCTAAGTATGTTTTCTCGGAAGTTGTTAGTATGGTACTTGGACACAAAGTATGGAAAGTTTGGAAGCTTTTGAGCTGGTAGTTTGAGCTGAGCAGATTTTGAGAGACAAGTACTGAGAAAAATGGTGAAAGAAAGTGCCAAAACCGTTAAATCCAATATGGCTGCCAAACGGTGCGTTGTAGCTACCATGGTCCTGCAGTACAAAATGATGGGCATCTGATTGCGCTGCCGCATGGCAAATCTGGAAGTCATTGGAATTTAGTTTCGAAGATTATTGCTGCTGAAGTTGAAACTTTGATGAGTTATCTGCCCTTAGCTATTGGGCCTATGGCCTTGGATTTTTTATGGCTGCTGCGTCATGTTGATGCCGATGTTGCTGTCGATTTTGAAGCCATTCTGGCTACTGGTTGTCTTTGCAGGTTTGGTACAAAAAACGGCGGAATAATAATAATAATAACAAACACAACGATTACAATAGGGCTCTACAGCCTTTCAGGCTTGGAGCCCTAATAATAATAAATAATAATTAAAGCTGCAAGCAGCAATGGCGGGCTCCAAGTAACACTGTGCCTAAAAGTCCCTGTTCGAATCCTCAAACGGTTTCCTTGAACCAAATCCGTCAAATGTAGGCACCACTTGCAGGGTATTGTCGCAAGGAAAATGGCGTGTGCCAGGGTGTCCAGGTCTGTTCTAAAACCATTCCCGACCTTGAACATGTTCGAATCCATAAAAGGTTGGCTTGTTCCAACTCTGTCAAAAGATAGTCACCGGAAATCGCCGCTACGAAATTGGCGTGTTCCAGGGGTGTCCCAAATATAAATCAAATATTACCACCAAGCGGTGTTACTTTTAGCATACAACCAACAACAATAAATGAGATGCATATTGCACACTAACTTCATGTAAACTTGCAATAGTTTCTGTGGAGAACCTTACAAAATTTCGTTGAAAAAAATGATCAAAATCAAAATTCAATACGTCTGTAACTAAAAAAGAATTCCAAAATCGGCTATTAAAGTTTGATGTGTTATGTATGGAGACAATTATCAAAAAGTTTGAAAGCATTTCATGCAGTGGACTCGGAGTTGTTTGCGTTTAAAGACAGGTACCCAATAATCACTGCGGAAACCTTGAATCCATAATGGCTGCCAAACCACGTGACCAATGACCAAAGTCAAAGAACAAAAAATGAGGTACATATAGCACACTTACTTCATGTAAAACAATCAATAGTTTCTATGGAGAACCTTACAAGATGTGATATTTATAGTAAAATTTCGATGAAAAAAAATGATCAAAATCAAAATTCAATACGGCCGTAACTAAAAAAGAATTCCAAAATCGGCTACTAAAGTTTGATGCATTATGTATGGAGACAATTATCAAAAAGTTTGAAAGCATTTCATGCAGTGGACTCGGAGTTGTTTGCGTTTAAAGACAGGTACCCAAAAAACACTGTGGAAACCTTGAATCCATAATGGCTGCCAAACCACGTGACCAATGACCAAAGTCAAAGAACAAAAAATGTCAAGCAGCTCAAGCAGCAGATACATGCAAGGTTTCAAAGTAATCGGATAAGCGGTTGCTGAGCAATAGGGCGAAATACATCTTCAAAATATTGTGTTCTTTTAGTTATCTGCCCTTGGCTTTTGGGCCTACGCCCTTGGCTTTTGGGCCTACGGCCTTGGGTTTTTGGCGGGCACTAGTACCCAAAGTTCCACATACACACACAAAATGTGAACAAAATCGAGCCAGTGGTTATTTTTCTAGCTCTGGTACAAAAATCAGCGGAATAATAATAATATTAAATCAAACGCTAACACTGGGACTCTACAGCCTTTCGGCTTGGTGACTCTTTAACAGGCTGTAACTTCTTTGTCAGTTGGGCTCCAGTCAAATGGATTAGCGTTCTTCGTTCGTCCGGGCCCCGGGTTCCTGTCGCATTGCTGAGATAAAGTGCTAAATCTGTTTCCCACCTCGTTCATATATTCGAATCCTCAAAGGGTGTACCTGTACCAACGCCGTCAAATGTAAAGAACCTCTTGTGAGACATCACCACTACTAAATTGACCTGGTGTCCCGGGATGTTTTAACCAATTTCCAACTTCGACCATGTTCGAATCCTCAAATGGTTTGTTTGTACCAACGCCATCAAATGTAATGAACCGCTTGTGAGACATCACCACAAGTGTCCCAGTGTGTTCTTAACCCATGTTTGACTTCGACCATGTTCGAATCCGCATATGGTTTGTTTGTACCAACGCCATCAAATGTAATGAACCACTTGCAAGACATCGCCACATGTGTCCCAGTGTCTTCTTAACCCATGTTTGACTTTGGCCATGTTCGAATCCGCATATGGTTTGCTTGTACCAACGCCATCAAATGTAGTAAACCGCTTGTGAGACATCACCACACGTGTCCAGGGTGTTCTTAACCCATGTTTGACTTCCAAAATGTTCGAATCCTCAAATGGTTTGCCTGTACCAACGCCATTAAATGTAATGAACCGCTTGTGAGATATCCCCACATATGTCCCAGTGTGTTCTTAACCCATTTCCGACCTCGAATCCTCAAAGGGTTTGCTTGTACCAACTCCGTCAAAAGATAGTCACCGTTTGCAGGACATCACCACTACGAAATTGGTGTGTGCCCGAGTTAACCAGTGTGTTCTAAACCCATTTACCACCCAGACAATGTTCGAATCCCGATAATCGCCTCTTGAGACAAGCATGGGTTGCTGAAGACCAATGCTAACCCTCATCTTCAAGGGTAGTATACATACTGCAAAAGACACTTGACGGTCAAAGGGAAATAATCCTGAGTTTTCTGAGCGATGTTTTCGGTATTTTGTCAATATTACCACCAATCGGTGTTACTTTTAGCATGCAACCATGAACAAAAGATGAGACACATATGGCACACTAACTTCATGTAAACTTTCAATAGTTTCTGTGGAGAACCTTACAAGATGTGATCTTGATATAAAGGAAAATTCGGTGAAAGAAATCATCAAAATCAAAATCAAACAGAGCCCTCACTAAGACAGATATCCAAAAACGGCTAACAGAGTTTGGTGTGTTATGTATGGAGACAATTCTCAGAAAGTTTGAAATGATTTCATGCAGTGGATTCAGAGGAGATAGGTTTTGAAGACAGGTGCCCAAAAGACACTGTAAAAACCTTGAATCCAATATGGCAGCAACTAAAAAAGATATCCAAAATCGGCTAACAGTTTGATGTGATATGTATGGAGACAGTACTCAGAAAGTTTGGATGCATTTCATGCATTGGATTCAGAGGAGATAGGATTTGAAGACGGGTACCCCCAAAACCCTGTAAAAACTTTGAATCCAATATGGCTGCCAAAGCACGTGACCAATGACCAAGATCAAAGAACAGAAAATGTTAAGCACCCGAAGCAGCAGACATGTGTAAAGTTTGGAAGTAATCGGACAAGCGGTTGCGGAGCAATAAGGCGAAATATATCTTCAAAAAATACTTGTTTTTCAGTTATCTGCCCTTGGAATTTTTGTGGTATCTGGTACCTAACAACTTGCACACACACACAAAATTTGAATGAAATCGTGACAGTGGTTAAACTGCTATCTCTGGAACAAAAAACGGCGGAATAATAAATAATAAATATAGCTGCGGGCAGCGATGTCGGGCTCTATGGTTTCGAGAATTACTGAGTCATTCGGTTCAGCCTACTCGAATCCGCTTTATATAATACAGTGCATAAGAGTATTGTATAATGTAATTAACAATTTGATATTTCACTGACTTCTTCTTTGATAAGCATTTAGAAGTTGGAGTACTAAGTAAGGATAAGAATTTATGGATGAACAACTTCTTTATTACAATTAAGAGTGACGTTTCGGTGTAGGTTCTATCACCGTTATCAAGCAAGTGTGGTTGACAAGTATCTATACAAAGTAGGAGGCAATGTTTATGCAGTAGAGTAAATGTTGTTATACTGGAGTAGAGAAGCCTGTTATGTACACACAAGGGTAGTGATGACAATCGTCAGTGAAGTCAGTGACAGAAACAAAGGATGAAGCCAGTAATATAAGCAACGGGATTATGGCTGATTGGGGCCTTTGATGAGTTGATGGTACGCCGGGGGATATGAAAATCAAAATAAAATATGGCCGCAACTAATAACTATCCCATCAAATATATCACTGTTTGATGTGTTATGTACGGAGACAAATCTCAGAAAGTTTGGTAGCATTTCATGTGGTGGATTCAGTGTCGTATACTTTTGAAGACCTGTGTACCCAAAACACACTGTGAAAACCATGAATCCAAAATGACTGCCAAACCATGTGGCCAATGGCCAAAGTTAAAGAACAAAAGATGTCAAGCAACTAAAGCTGCAGGCACATGTAGAGTGTGAAAGTAATCGGAGTAGGGGTTTCAGAGCAACGGGTAAAATACATCTCACGCCAATAGTGAGTGAGTGAGTAAGTATGGTTTTACGCCGCTTTTAGCAATATTCCAGCAATATGACGGCAGGGGACACCAGAAATGGGCTTCACACATTGGTACCCATGTCGGAAATCGAACCCGGTTCTTCGGCGTGACGAGCCAACGCTTTAACCACTAGGCTACCCGACCGCCCCTAATACCAATAAATCATTTAGTTCCAGTCAATTTGAATCCACTTTATAAATGCATTGCAGATGAATATGCTATAGTGTAATTTATTACTTCATATGTCATTAGACCGCCTCCGTGGTCTAGTGGTAGAGCCTCCGCCCGGAGAGCGGAAGGTCCGGAGTTCGATCCGCGACCGCGTCATACAAAGACGTTAAAAGATGGTACTTGTTGTTACCCTGTCTGGCGCTCGGCATTAAGGGGCTAAAACAAGGACTGGTCGGCTCGGAGTCAGTATACTGTGTCTGAGTGGGGTATTCATGTTAAACTGCGGCGTGGTATCTCATTGAGCTAGCACTATATATCGGCATCAGTCCGGACTAGTACAAGCAGCCCAACACACGTACATGCACATCGCTATATAAGTGCAATAATCTTGGACGCGACGTTAAACCCCATTTCACCTCACCTCATATGCCATTAGTCCGTTTTGACAAAATTGGCGGGAGCCAGAGCTTTCTTGGTTGTTCTCTACCCATTCCAGTCCTTGCTCATATTCGAATCCTCAAATGGATTCTTTATACCAATGCCGTCAAATAAAGACGCCGCTACGTAATTGACGTGTACAAGGGTGTCTCAGGGCATAGAGCCCTAATAATAAATCGAAAGATTACAATAGGACAATATAATTACAATAATCATCTAGACGATCCCACTCTTCATACACACACGAAATTTGGTCGAAATCGGACAAGTAGTTTCCGAGTTACAAGTGTTCAAAGGTCTGCTATTCAGAGGTCTGCTGTACGGCAGCTTGTGGCAGGGTGACAGGCAGGGTGGCAGGGGGTCAAATAGTCCGGAAGCATAGCTCCCTTGTCCATTGAGCTACAGTCAAACGAATTAGTGTTCTGACTTCGCCAGGACCCCGGGATTCTGTCGCATTGCTTAGATAAAGTGCTGAATCTGTTTCCGGCCTCGTCTAAGTTCGAATCCCCAATTGGTTTGGTTGTACCGACGCCGTCAAAAGTAAGGAAACGGTTGCAAGACATCGCCTCTACGACCCCACTCTACATACACACACAAAATTTGGTCAAAATCGGACCAGTAGTTTCCGAGTTACAAGTGTCCAAAGGTCTGCTATTCAGAGGTCTGCTGTACGGCAGCTTGTGGCAGGGTGACAGGCCGGGTGGCAGGCCGGGTGGCAGGCCGGGTGGCAGGGGGTCAAATAGTCCGGGAGCATAGCTCCCTTGTCCATTGAGCTACAGTCAAACGAATTAGTGTTCTGACTTCGCCAGGACTCCTGCTTTCTGTCTCATTGCTTAGATAAAGTGCTGAACCTGTTTCCGACCTCGTCCATGTTCGAATCCCCAATTGGTTTGGTTGTACCGATGCCGTCCAAAGTAAGGAAAGGCTTGCAAGACATAGCCTCTACAGCATTGACGTGCCCCAGAACGTCCGGGGATGTTCTACACCCATTTCAGACGCCGTCCATGTTCGAATCCGCAAATGGTTTGCTTGTACCAACGCCGTCACATGCAAGGAACCGCTTGCGAGACATCACCACATGTGTCCCAGTGAGTTTTTAACTCACGTTTGACTTTGACCATGTTCGAATCCTCAAATGGTTTGCTTGTAACAACGTCGTCAAATGTAAGGAACTGCTTGTGAGACATCACCACAACGAAATTGACATGTGCCTGGGTGTCCCATAGTGTTTTAACCAATTTCCTACATCGACCATGTTCGAATCCTCAAATGGTTTGCTTGTACCAACGCCGTCAAAAGACAGACACCGCTTGCAGAACATTGTCGCTACGAAATTGGCGTGTGCCGGAGTGTCAGAGGGCTACTTAACTCACTTCCGACCTCGACCATGTTTGAATCCTTATATGGTTTGCTTGTACCATCACGTCTAATTTAAGCAGCGCTTGCGGGACATCGCTGCTACGGAATTGATGGCTCTGGGGTATACCCTTTATCTTCTAAACCCATTTCTGACTTCGACCATGTTTAAATCCTAAACTGGTTTGCTTGTACCAACACCGTCAAATGTAGGCAGCGGTTGCGGACATTGCCGCTATGACATTCGCATGTGCCGGGTGTCAAAGGCTGTTCTAAACCTATCTACGACCTCGAATCCTCAGGTTCGAATCCACAAAGGGTTTGCTTATACCAACTCAGTCAAAAGATAGTCACCGTTTGCAGGACGTCACCGCTCCGAAATTGAGCGTGCCAGAGTGAACCAGAGTGTTCTAAATCCATTTGAGACCTAGACCATGTTCGAATCCTCAAATGGTTTGTTTGTACCAACGTCGTAAAACATAGTAACTGCAGGCAGGTTGGACATGGCCGCAAGAAATTGGCCTGTTCTGGGGGTGTCGGGGGGCATGGGTGGCCCAGCCGTCAAAAGTAAGCATTTGGCAATTGGGAAATAAATTAGCAAGTCAGGGAGCCTGAACACCCAATCCTGATAATCGCCTATCAAGACAAGCATGGGCTGCTGAAGACCAATTCTAACCCTCATCTTCAAGAGTAGTCTACAGTCAAAGGGAAATAATCCTACCTAGATTTTACGAGGCTTCATTCTTAGTATTTTTGAAATAAATAATCACATATTACCACCAAGCAGTGTTACTTTTAGCATGCAACCAAGAACACAAAATGAAGTACATATGTGAAACTAACTTCATGCAAACTTTCAATAGTTTCTTTAAAGAACCTTACAAGATATGATCTTTAAAGTAAAATTTCGGTGATGAAAATCAAAATCAAATTTGGCCGCAGCTATCAAAGATGGCCAATGACAGCTATTAAAATATTGATTTGTTGTGTATGGAGACAATTCTCAGAAAGTTTGGAAGCATTTCATTAAGCGGATTCAGAGTTCCATGCTTTTGAAGACATGTACCCCCAAAACACTGGGAAAACCTTGAATTCAATATGGCTGCCAAACAACATGACCAATGGCCAAAGTCAAAGAACAAAAAATGTCAAGCACCTAAAGCAGCAGACACATGCCAATTTTGAAAGTAATCGGACAAGCGGTTTGGGAGCAATAGGCCAACATAAATGTTAAAAAAAATCTTGTTTTTTGGTTATCTGCCCTTGGTCTTTGGGCCTACGGCCTTGGGATTTTTGTGGTATCTGCTTCAGGACATTGGTAATCTTGGTGCCAATTTTGAAGAGATTCTGAGCTGTAGTTCTTGAGTTATGATTGGAACAAAAAATGCCGGAATAATAATAATAATAATAAATAATAATAATAATAATAATAATAATAATAAATCGAACGATTACAATAGGTCTCTTGCCTTTCAGGCATAGAGCCCTAATAATAATAATAATAATAATAATAATAATAATAATAATAAAATATAGTTGCAAGCAACGATGCGGGCTCCAAGCGGTATCAAATATAAGTGCTGATGCTTGTTTACATTCATGGTAGTGCATTTCACAATATCTCACTTTGGTTATACAGAGAACTTAACCAATGAAAATGAGTTTTTAATGGCTCAAGGTCATTACTTTTAAGACAATTATCCCAGTTGACTCATAAGTCACTTCCGGTATCGGGAATGATATAAGCACTACTGTACACTCTTATACATATCATCTATCCTGAGTGCCCATTGAAGCAATTAGTATTTAGGTGGTTATGGATCATGTGTTCACAGTTTGTATTAACCGAGAAAGGCGATGGGGTCAAACGCAAACAAAAGACCTGGGGAACAATGCAGTTTACTGAGTGCATTGACTGGTACAAATAGGTCAATCACCGCGATATAGCGTTACTGCAGTCTGGCTATAGTGTTACAGTGGCTGGCTGGCCCTTGCCACGAAATACACCTTGTCAGTGCCGGCTGAAGCAGGGTTTGGGTGGTTATACACAATATGTTCGATGTTTATTTGTCCATTGGGCTATACCATCGATGCACGACCCTGCATCACTGCCGAGAATACCACCTTCGGACATGGCCAAATCAGCATGTTGACATGTTGTACGCACATGCTTTCTATAGATAAGTAAGTATGTCTCTCTGCCGCTAGTGAAATCGGTAAACCATAGGAATAACACAGTTGCAGTTCACCAGGGAATAGGACACAGAATCACAGAACAGGGTTTGTTTGAAATTTTTACAGCTGCTTCTTTCAGTGTCTTTAATCAACCAGTTGGAAACGTCATAAAATCGCTTTGTCCCCCTTCTCCCGAAAAAAATATTTTCAAAACATGTCAGTTCACAGTTTGGTGAATGTATGATTCGGATGAGTAAATACTAAAAAGTGCCTAGTCTGACAGTTATTGGATGATCTGCTGAGGTACAATAGGTTCAAGTATGTTGTTATCAAGTATGTATGTTGTATGTGCAAGCAACACGCACGAAATTAGTAGTAGCTAAGCTGTAATCCAAAAACCATAGCCATAGAACACAGTTGCAGTTCACCAGGAAACAGGGCACAACATTACATCTCAAACATCACCGTGTCGGTACTACTTCAAGAAATAAGTATGCCTATTGGAGAAGTCCGTTGCGAAGACGTTATCAGTGTTCTAAGTAGATTGAAATGCTGTGAACGGGGCTTATTCCGATATATTACTGCAGCTTCTTTCACTGCTTCAAAAATAGATTTCTATAGTCCGTTTCTTCTTGCGTTGTTCACCAGCAGAATGTACACTGACAACTGATCTGGGCACTCCACAGCGGATGAACACAATAGCAGTTCGCTGAAATTTATACACAAAGCCCACGTACTTGTTTATGAAATCCACAAACATATACCACAGATTTACCGAATATAGCGTCAAGAGCAAGGACGCTTCTTTCAGTCTGTGGACAAGTTTGAAGTGTCGTAAAATCTGATTGTTTTCCCCATAAAATGACATTTTCACAGTCAGATCAGTTTGCTGTATGTAAAACGTGGAATTTTGTGAAAGCATTTCATTATCGAACTGCATAATTAAATACTAAAGCGTGACTAGTCTGACATTTATTGGATGATATGGTGAGGTACAATAGGTTAAAATTTGTTGTTATAGATGAATTCTGTTCACATTTTTCTCTTCCCATCCTTCAAAACGACGTGGCTACAATTAGGCATGACTATGAACAGGCCCAGTTTACATACACACGAAATTTGGGCGAAATCGGCCCAGTATTAGTCGAAATATTAGTGTTTCGAGTTGTGCTATATGGCAAGTTTCTGGACCTGGGCCAAAGAGTGCCATGTTTAAAACGATGTAGTTTCATGTCCCTTCAGCTACAGTCAAACGGTTTGGTGTTCTGGAATCGCCAGGACATGAGGTATCAGGAAAACGCATGACTTTTGACCTAAGTATGTTTTCTCGGAAGTTGTTAGTATGGTACTTGGACACAAAGTATGGAAAGTTTGGAAGCTTTTGAGCTGGTAGTTTGAGCTGAGCACATTTTGAGAGACAAGTACTGAGAAAAATGGTGAAAGAAAGTGCCAAAAACGTTAAATCCAATATGGCTGCCAAACGGTGCATTGTAGCTACCATGGTCCTGCAGTACAAAATGATGGGCATCTGATTGTGCTGCCGCATGGCAAATCTGGAAGTCATTGGACAATTAGTTTCGAAGATTATTGCTGCTGAAGTTGAAACTTTGATGAGTTATCTGCCCTTAGCCATTGGGCCTATGGCCTTGGATTTTATATGGCTGCTGCGTCACGTTGATGCCGATGTTGCTGTCGATTTTGAAGCCATTCTGGCTACTGGTTGTCTTTGCAGGTCTGGTACAAAAAACGGCGGAAAAATAATAATAATAACAAACACAACGATTACAATAGGGCTCTACAGCCTTTCAGGCTTGGAGCCCTAATAATAATAATAATGATAATAATAAATCGAACGATTACAATAGGGTTCTACAGCCTTTTGGCTTGGATCCCTAATAAATATAGCTGCAAAGCAGCAATGGCGGGCTCCAAGCTATACTGTGCACAAACGTCCATGTTCGAATCCTCAAAGGGTTTCCTTGTACCAAATCCCTCAAATGTAGGCACCACTTGTAGGGTATCACCGCTACAAAATTGTCGTGTGCCGGGGTGTCCAAGTCTGTTCTTACCCCATTTCAGACCTCGGACATGTTCGAATCCATTAAGGGTTTGCTTGTACCAATTCCGTAACAAAATAGTCACCGGAAATCGCCACAACGAAATTGGCGTGTTCCAGGGGTGTCCCAAATATTAATCAAATATTACCACCAAAGGTGTTACTTTTAGCATGCAACCAAGAACAAACAATAAGATGCATATGGCACACTAACTTCATGAAAACTTTCAATAGTTTCTGTGGAGAACCTTACAAGATATGATCTTCAAAGTAAAGTTTCGGTGAAAAAAATGATCAAAATCAAAATCCAATAGGTCCGTCGATATAAAAGATATCCAAAAACGGCTAACAGTTTGATGTGCTATGTAAGGAGACCATTCTCAGAAAGTTTGAAAACATTTCATGCAATGGACTCAGAAGAGTATGCATTTAAAAACAGGTACCCAAAAGACACTGTGAAAACCTTGAATCCAATATGGCTGCCAAACCACGTGACCAATGACCAAAGTCAAAGAACATAAAATGTCAAGCATCGAAAGCAGCAGACACATCTAAAGTTTGAAAGTAATTGGACAAGCGGTTGCGAAGCAATAGGGCTAAATATAGCTTTAAAAATTGTTTATTTTTCAGTTATCTCCCCTTGGTCTTTGGGCCTACGGCCTTGGAATTTGTGTGGTATCTGGTACATAAGTATCTGGATACACATATAAAATTTGAAACAGAATCGAGACAGTGGTTATTATGCTAGCTCTGGAACAAAAATCGGCGGAATAATAATAATATTAAATCGAACGATAGCACTGGGACTCTTCAGCTTTTCAGCTTGGTGACTCTTTAACAGGCTGTAACGTCTTTGTCAGTTGAGCTCCAGTCAAATGGATGAGCGTTCTGAGTTCGTCGGGGCCCCGGGTTTATGTCGTATTGCTGAGATAAAGTGCTAAACCTGTTTCCGACCTCGTCCATGTTCGAATCCTGATATGGTTTGCCTGTACCAACGCCGTTAAATGTTATGAACCGCTTGTCAGACATCCCCACATGTGTCCCAGTGTGTTCTTAACCCATGTTTGACTTCGACCATGTTCGAATCCTCAAATGGTTTGCCTGTACCAACGCCGTCAAATGTAATGAACCGCTTGTCAGACATCCCCACATGTGTCCCAGTGTGTTCTTAACCCATGTTTGACATCGACCATGTTCGAATCCGCATATGGTTTGCTTGTACCAACTCATGCAAATGATAGTCACCGTTTGCAGGACATCACCACTACGAAATTGGCGTGTGCCAGAGTCAACCAGTGTGTTCTAAACCCATTTACCACCCAGACAATGTTCGAATCCCGATAATCGCCTCTTAAGACAAGCATGGGTTGCCGAAGACCAATTCTAATCCCGATCTTCAAGGGCAGCATACATACTGCAAAAGACACTTGACGCTCAAAGGGAAATAACCCTAGGTTTTCTGAGCGATATGTTCGGTATTTTGTCAATATTACCACCAAGCGGTGTTACTTTTAGCATGCAGCCAAGAACAAAAGATGAGATACATGTGCCCGACTAACTTCATGTGAACTTTCAATGGTTTCTGTGGAGAACCTTACAAGATGTGATCTTTATATAAAGGAAAAAATCGGTGAAAGAAATCATCAAAATCAAAATCAAACAGAGCCGTCACTAAGACAGATATCCAAAAACGGCTAACAGAGTTTGGTGTGTTATGTGTGGAGACAATTCTCAGAAAGTTTGAAAGCATTTCATGCAGTGGATTCAGAGGAGATAGTATTTGAAGACAGGTACCCAAAAAACCCTGTGAAAACCTTGAATCCAATATGGCAGCAACTAAAAAAGATATCCCAAATCGGCTAACAGAGTTTGATGTGATATGCATGGAGACAGTACTCAGAAAGTTGGGATGCATTTCATGCATTGGATTCAGAGGAGATAGGATTTGAAGACAGGTACCCCCAAAACCCTGTTAAAACTTTGAATCCAATATGGCTGCCAAAGCACGTGACCAATGACCAAGATCAAAGAACAGAAAATGTTAAGCACCCGAAGCAGCAGACATGTGTAAAGTTTGAAAGTAATCGGACGAGCGGTTGCGGAGCAATAAGGCGAAATATATCTTCAAAAAATACTTGTTTTTCAGTTATCTGCCCTTGGCCATTGGGCCTACGGCCTTGGGTTTTTTGTGGTATCTGGTACCTAACAACTTGCACACACACACAAAATTTGAACAAAATCGACCCAGTGGTTAAACTGCTATCTCTGGAACAAAAAACAGCGGAATAATAAATAATAATAATAATAATAATTAAAGCTGCAAGCAGCAATGGCGGGCTCCAAGTAACACTGTGCCCAAACGTCCATGTTCGAATCCTCAAAGGGTTTCCTTGAACCAACTCCGTCAAATGTAGGCACCACTTGCAGGGTATTGTCGCAAGGAAATTGGCGTGTGCAAGGGTGTCCAGGTCTGTTCTAAAACCATTCCCCACCTTGAACATGTTCGAATCCATAAAGGGTTTGCTTGTACCAACTCTGTCAAAAGATGTCACCGGAAATCGCCGCTACGGAATTGCCGTGTTCCAGGGGTGTCCAAAGTATTGATCAAATATTACCACCAAGCGGTGTTACTTTTAGCATACAACCAATAACAATAAATGAGATGCATATGGCACACTAACTTCATGTAAACTTGCAATATTGATCTTCAAAGCAAAATTTCGTTGAAAAATATGATCAAAATCAAAATTCAATACGACCGTAACTAAAAAAGATATCCAAAATCGGCTATTAACGTTTGATGCGTTATGTATGGAGACAATTATCAGAAAGTTTGAAAGCATTTCATGCAGTGGACTCAAAGTTGTTTGCATTTGAAGACAGGTACCCTAAAAACACTGTGAAAACCTTGAATCCAATATGGCTGCCAAACCACGTGACCAATGACCAAAGTCAAAGAACAAAAAAATTTCAAGCAGCTCAAGCAGCAGATACATGCAAGGTTTCAACGTAATTGGATAAGCCATTGCGGAGCAATAGGGGGAAATACATCTTCAAAATATTCTGTTCTTTTAGTTATCTGCCCTTGGCCTTTGGGCCTACGGCCTTGGGATTTTTGGCGGGCACCAGTGCCCACCGGTCCACATACACACACAAAATTAGAACATAATCGAGCCAGTGGTTATTTTTCTAGCTCTGGTACAAAAATCGGCGGAATAATAATAATATTTAATCAAACGCTAACACTGGGGCTCTTCAGCCTTTCGGTTTGGTGACTCTTCAACAGGCTGTAACCTCAGTTGGGCTCAAGTCAAATGGTTTATCGTTCTGCGTTCCTCCGGGCCCCGGGTTTCTGTCGCATTGTTGAGATAAAGTGCTAAAACCTGTTTCCCACCTCGTTCATATATTCGAATCCTCAAAGGGTTTACCTGTACCAACGCCGTCAAATGTAAAGAACCTCTTGTGAGACATCACCACTACTAAATTGACATGTGCCTGGGTGTCCCGGGAAGTTTAAACCAATTTCCAACTTCGACCCTGTTCGAATCCTCAAATGGTTTGTTTGTACCAACGCCATCAAATGTAAGGAACCGCTTGCGAGACATCACCCCATGTGTCCCAGTGTGTTCTTAACCCATGTTTGACTACTACCATGTTCGAATCCGCATATGGTTTGCTTGTACCAACTCCGTCAAAAGATAGTCACCGTTTTCAGGACATTGCCGCTACCAAATTGGCGTGTGCCACAGTTTCCCAGAGTGTACTTAACCCATTTCCGACCTGTATATTCTAATCCTCAAATGGTTTGCTTTTAACAACGCTGTCAAAAATAAGGTACCATAGCAATTGGCAATTGAAAAATGAAGAACCAAGTCAGCGAGTCTGACCACCCGATCCGATTAGTCGCCTCCTGTGACAAGCATAGTTGCCTCTTGAGACAAGCATCGGTTGAAAAAGGCCAATTCTAACCCTGATCGTCAAGGGTAGTACACATAATACTGAAGAAGACTGTGGAGAACGTTTGGGTATCTGCAAAGCCAGTGAATGGGGGTTTATGGTAGATTTATGAGGCGCTTCCTTCAGTATTTGTACTCAAGTCTCACATTTTACTAAAATCAAATAATACCACCAAGCGGTGGTGCTTTCAGTATGCAACCCAGAAAAATATGAGGTACATATAGTATCAAAACTTCATGCAAACTTTCAATACTTTCTGTTAAGAACCTTATAAGATATGATCTTTAAAGTAAAATTTGGGTGAAAAAAATGATCAAAATCAAAATCCAATATGGCCGCAACTAAAAAAGATATCCAAAATCGGCTATTAATGTTTGATGTGTTCTGTATGGAGACCATTCTCAGAAAGTTTGAAAGCATTTCATGCAGTGGACTCAAAGTTGTTTGCATTTGAAAACAGGTACCCAAAAGACACTGTAAAAACCTTGAATCCAATATGGCTGCCAAACCACATGACCAATGACCAAAGTCAAAGAACAAAAAATGTCAAGCAGCTCAAGCAGCAGATACATGCTAGATTTCAAAGTAATCGGATAAGCCATTGCGGAGCAATAGGGCGAAATACATCTTCAAAAAATTCTGTTCTTTTAGTTATCTGCCCTTGGCCTTTGGGCCTACGGCCTTGGTTTTTTGGCGGGCACTAGTACCCAACGGTCCACATACACACACAAAATTAGAACATAATCGACCCAGTGGTTATTTTGCTAGGTGTGGTACAAAAATCGGCGGAATAATAAATAATTAATAATAATAATAATAATAATAATAATAATAATAATAATAATAATTAATATAGCTGCAAGCAGCGATGTCGGGCTCCCGCTAGTTAGATTTGTAGAAGCGGATCCTGTTCTATTCATAGAAGTACTTTTTGAAAATTGCACTTTGGTTATACAGAGTACTAAAAACCATTGAAACTGAGTTCTTAATTAAACTAATTTGTTACCATTAATGCATTTTCTCCTGTTGATATATAAAAGCATTCAGATATGCGGAAGGATATGTGCTATAATGTTGTTATACATGAATTATGTATCATTTCTCTCTTATATGCTGCATGACTACAATACTCTACCAATACACACGAAATTTAGCCGAAATCGGACCAGTAGTTCCCGAGTAACAGGTGTCTAGTGTTGTGCTATTTGGCAAGTTGATGGACTGGGGCCAAAGAGTTCCATTTTCAAAAGTCTGTAGCTCCGTTGTCCGTTCAGCTACAGACAAACGGTTTGGTGTTCTGCAATCGCCAGGAAAAGGGCTATCAGGTCAACATATCACATACGTATATTTTTTGCAAAGTTGTTAGTATGGTACTTGGAGCCAAAGTCTGGAGAGTTTGGAAGCTTTTGACCTGGTAGTTTGAGCTGAGGAGATTTTGGGAGTCAAGTACTGAGAAATCTGCTAAAAACAGTGCAAAAACACTTAATCCGATCTGGAGGCCAAACGAAGCAATTTCGCTACATTGGATTAGTAGAGAAATTTTTGGCCATCTGATTCCGCACCTGTTCAAGAATTTTGGATGTCTTTGGAGCTTTCGTGGCGGAGATTTTAGCTGTTGAAATTGCGATTTTTAAAGTTGTTTTGAGTTATCTGCCCTTAGTCTTTGAGTCTAGAGTCTTGGGATTTTTGTGGGCATCACTTCAGTAGCTAAGCTATCTTGCTGCAAAATTTCAAGAGATTCTGAGCAGTAGTTTTGGAGTTCGGATTGGAACAAAAATCAGCGGAATAATAATAATAATAATAATAAATAAATCTAACAATAACAAGAGGGCTCTTGCCAAGATGGCAGGGAGCCCTAATAATAAATCGAACGATTTCAATAGGGCTCTACAGCCTTTCGGCTTGGAGCCCTAATTAAAGCTGCAAGCAGCAATGGCGGGCTCCAAGTAACACTGTGCCCAAACTTCCATGTTCGAATCCTCAAAGGGTTTCCTTGAACCAACTCCGTCAAATGTAGGCACCACTTGCAGGGTATTGTCGCAAGGAAAATGGCGTGTGCCAGGGTGTCCAGGTCTGTTCTAAAACCATTCCCGACCTAGAACATGTTCGAATCCATAAAGGGTTTGCTTGTACCAACTCTGTCAAAAGATGTCACCGGAACTCGCCGCTACAAAATTGGCGTGTTCCGGGGTGTCCCAAGTATTGATCAAATATTACCACCAAGCGGTGTTACTTTTAGCATACAACCAATAACAATAAATGAGATGCATATGGCACACTAACTTCATGTAAACTTGCAATAGTTTCTGTGGAGAACCTTACAAGATATGATCTTTAAAGCAAAATTTCGTTGAAAAATATGATCAAAATCAAAATTCAATACGACCGTAACTAAAAAAGATATCCAAAATCGGCTATTAACGTTTGATGCGTTATGTATGGAGACAATTATCAGAAAGTTTGAAAGCATTTCATGCAGTGGACTCAAAGTTGTTTGCATTTGAAGACAGGTACCCTAAAAACACTGTGAAAACCTTGAATCCAATATGGCTGCCAAACCATGTGACCAATGACCAAAGTCAAAGAACAAAAGATGTCAAGCAGCTCAAGTAGCAGATACATGCAAGGTTTCAAAGTAATCGGATAAGCCATTGCAGAGCAATAGGGCGAAATACATCTTCAAAAAATTCTGTTCTTTTAGTTATCTGCCCTTGGCCTTAGGGCCTACGGCCTTGGGTTTTTGGCGGGCACTAGTACCAAACGGTCCACATATACACACAAAATTAGAACATAATCGACCCCGTGGTTATTTTGCTAGGTGTGGTACAAAAATCGGCGGAATAATAAATAATAATAATAAATAATAATAATAATAATAAATCGAACGATTACAATAGGGCTCTACAGCCTTTCGGCTTGGAGCCCTAATAATAATAATAAATCGAACGATTACAATAGGGCTCTACAGCCTTTCGGCTTGGAGCCCTAATAATAATAATAAATAATAATAAATCGAACGATTACAATAGGGCTCTACAGCCTTTCGGCTTGGAGCCCTAATAAATCAAAAGATATCAACAGGACAACAGGATGACAATAATAAACTGGACAATCCCAATCTACACACGAAATTTGGTCGAAATCGGACCAGTAGTTTCCGAGTTACAAGTGTCCAAAGGTCTGCTATTCAGAGGTCTGCTGTACGGCAGCTTGTGGCAGGGTGACAGGCAGGGTGGTAGGGTGGCAGGCAGGGTGACAGGCCGACAGGCCGGGTGGCAGGCACTTTGTGACAGGGGGTCAAATAGTCCGGGAGAAGAATGAGCGTAGCTCCTTTGTCCATTGAGCTACGGTCAAACGGATTAGCTTTCTGAGCTCGCCAGCACCCCGGCTTTCTGTCGCACTGCTCGGATAAAGTGCCGAACACGAACCTATGTCCGACCTCGTCCGTGTTCGAATCCCCAGATGGTTTGGTTGTACCGACGCCGTCAAAAGCATTCAGACGTCGCGCATGTTCGAATCCGCATAAGGTTTGCCTGTGCCAACGCCGTCAAACGTAAGGAACCGTTTGCGAGACATCACCGCATGTGTCCTAGTGAGTTCGTAACCCATTTCCGACCTCGAATCCTCATGTTCGAATCCTGAAAGGGTTTGCTTGTCCCAACTCATGCAAAAGATAGTCACCGTTTGCAGGACATCACCGCTACGAAATTGGCGTGTGCCAGAGTCAACCAGTGTGTTCTAAACCCATTTACCACCCAGACAATGTTCGAATCCCGATAATCGCCTCTTAAGACAAGCGTGGGTTGCCGAGGACCAATTCTAACCCCGATCTTCAAGGGCAGCATACATACTGCAAAAGACACTTGACGCTCAAAGGGAAATAACCCTAGGTTTTCTGAGCGATATGTTCGGTATTTTGTCAATATTACCACCAAGCGGTGTTACTTTTAGCATGCAGCCAAGAACAAAAGATGAGATACATGTGCCCGACTAACTTCATGTAAACTTTCAATAGTTTCTGTGGAGAACCTTACAAGATGTGATCTTTAAAAGAAGGAAAAAATCGGTGAAAGAAATCATCAAAATCAAAATCAAACAGAGCCGTCACTAAGACAGATATCCAAAAACGGCTAACAGAGTTTGGTGTGTTATGTGTGGAGACAATTCTCAGAAAGTTTGAAAGCATTTCATGCAATGGATTCAGAGGAGATAGTATTTGAAGACAGGTACCCAAAAAACCCTGTGAAAACCTTGAATCCAATATGGCAGCAACTAAAAAAGATATCCCAAATCGGCTAACAGAGTTTGATGTGATATGCATGGAGACAGTACTCAGAAAGTTGGGATGCATTTCATGCATTGGATTCAGAGGAGATAGGATTTGAAGACAGGTACCCCCAAAACCCTGTAAAAACTTTGAATCCAATATGGCTGCCAAAGCACGTGACCAATGACCAAGATCAAAGAACAGAAAATGTTAAGCACCCGAAGCAGCAGACATGTGTAAAGTTTGAAAGTAATCGGACGAGCGGTTGCGGAGCAATAAGGCGAAATATATCTTCTAAAAAACTTGTTTTTCAGTTATCTGCCCTTGGCCATTGGGCCTACGGCCTTGGGTTTTTTGTGGTATCTGGTACCTAACAACATGCACACACACACAAAATTTGAACAAAATCGACCCAGTGGTTAAACTGCTATCTCTGGAACAAAAAACGGCGGAATAATAAATAATAATAATAATAATAATAATAAATAATAATAAATCGAACGATTACAATAGGGCTCTACAGCCTTTCGGCTTGGAGCCCTAATAATAAATAATAATAAATTGAACGATTACAATAGGGCTCTACAGCCTTTCGGCTTGGAGCCCTAATAAATAATAATAATAAATCGAACGGGTACAATAGGGCTCTACAGCCATTCGGCTTGGAGCCCTAATTAAGTATATCTAAAGATATGGAAATTAAATCTTGATAACTGTTTTTAATCTTTGATCTTTTGGGAAAATAATAGAACTGGTTGTGTGACTGACGTATCCTACATTAGAAGTGACAGATACGTGATTTACATCATTAAAATTTAAAGTGATACAGTGATACAATTATAAGTGAGGGTTGTGATTTATTTAGGAACGAAGTCAGTATTTGGGGATTTAACTTGCGCTTTCCGACATTATGCGTATTTCGCACACGATTAAGAAAATAATGTAATTCATTTATTTATACTAAGTACAAATGCATCAATCCTAAATCACCCGATTTGTTGAATGTTATTTCGTGAATACACAAATTGCATAACACATTCCCTGAGGACAAACCCAAATGGCCCGTCCCCTTGTGACAGGTGTTCATTAGAGAATGTATTGCCACCACATTATGTCCCGGCACTTTTATGACATGTAATGAACCTAGTCAGTCCCTGGGTCTGTGACAACAACATTGGTCTTATAAAATCAAAGTAGCATAAATGTTATGTAATTCGTATTAAAAAATTGACTGAAAAAATATAACATGAATATAATTGCCCTTTTGGGGATAATATAATATTGGGGATAATATAATATTGGGAAAATATACTTAAAAGTACATGATTAAAGAATTTCAGAATCAACTGTTTCTTGTATTTATGACCGACTTCACACCAACTGAATAATTACACATGTTTATATAGCTATAATTACATTCATGACACCTACATTATCATGAAATAATAATGTTGGTCATGATTGTTAATTTGTACATTTCGTTGTTATTGTTATCCTGAGGATGTTGTAATTATACACATGTTCTGATCTTATTTGACGTAGAATACATGAAAAACGATTGGTCAACAGTTTGGTGCGGTCGATGGAAAGGTGTTCAATTACTAAGAAAAGCTATTTAACTGTTTAATACTTAATACGTGTCTTCAAATATGAATTAATTCTTAAGTTATAATATTAGTGCAAATTCACCCGAACGTAGGATGTACATGGACCGATTACAAAATAGCTAAATTGACAAATTGTTTCCCATAAACCATTAAATATAAACTCACTTATCCTTACGAATAGAAAGGCGAATCGTTTCTTAATATATTGTCTTTTAAGCCGATGGAAGTTTAAATCACTACAACCGAGTCCGAGGTGATAAAGGATTATGTGACAAAATCTGGTATCATGGTTTAACTGTATATAAGTAACACTGTCCAAGTTTAATAATCCTCTATATCAGATGACTATTCCAATTAATGGTATCAGGTAGGAATAACTTGGCAAAGCATTCTGTTCTACAACACATAGCCTGTATATTGGTTCGATTTCTATAAATGTAATTACTAACAGCAAAGATGTTTTCCATCTTGTAAAAAGGTGTAATGGCTGTGTTAGTTTCTCTATAAATTTTCTCGTGGCCTGTACCCCTTATCGCCCCACAAATAGTTCGTATAGTCCGTGTTGAGTGAGTGAGTTAAAATTTAACGTCTCATCGGCATTATTTCAGCGTCCGTAACATTCTAGGATTAATTCTTGTTCTTGGTACAATTATCCCAAATATGGGCATTATATGCTTGTTCATAGCTTCTAACGATTTATGTGAAAGGAGTTATTTAACTGAGTGAGTGAGTATGGTTCACGGCGGTGGACACCAGAAAGGTATCTAAAACTTCTAAGGCAATTAATCATAGGGATTTCCTTTTTAACTCGTCAATATCAGAATCAGACTGAAATATTATTCCCAAAGTCATAAATATTAATTCCTTTCATCTTAAGATTAGGTTTTGCACTTGGGAAGACTTTAATTTAACGTGAAATAGAAAGTTTCTGTTTTCTCTGGATTCAATTTTACTTACTTTCATCCATTTGGTAATTTTCTTCAAATCAGCATTAATATTTTACGCAGTAGTATTTGGAATTGTCCATTTGGGAAATTGTCTGGACCCCACCGCAAACACAGTAAACAGAAATTCCAATGTGAATAATATATACAATAGTTTATTGACTGGAACATGCAAGACTCCATAATTTTAGTTATAATGTAAAAGTCATAGTAATATTAAATTATGTTTAAACAAATCATTAATGTATTTGACATGGGAGACAAAACGACACATTGTATTTTATAATAATGCACAATTTTGAATGCTTGAAACCTGTTGCATTAAACAAATGCTGGATTTGATGTTGTCATGTAGTGAATCAATATGTGTCTAGTCTTCCAAATGTTCTATTGCGAACACATAGTGTCAGCGCTCATGATCGCCATATCTATGAATGAATGAAAATATCATCATTAATAAACTCACCTGAGCTCACTGTGTTCTGAAGACAAATCGCTGTTAGGCATCCTGCACGGCTTCGTTCACGTTCACCCTCAAATGTACCATAGAAATCTGCGATTGTGCGTGTTCAATGTTCGAATGCATTTTTGCAACAGGCGTTCGTTTATTTATTAACATTCCACTAATTAATTGAGTTACTCGCCTCTTCTCCAGTAGCTCACACTCTCAACTGATGTAGCTGCCTTGATTAACTGGAGTCCGGATGTACCTAATTACAAACTCTGTTCTAATTATGCTAATCGTGGAAGTGCATTATACTGGATGACAAACTTAGTAATCCTTTCACACTAATGATCCTTGGTTACAATGAACGCATGCCAATTGACTAAACAAACATCCTTAAGTAGAAGTATCACAATGGACGGTGTGTACAACTGTTCGTCAAACAATATCAACCAATATTTGATATTTAGAATCACTATTACATGAAATCACAGAAACATATATGTTAAATTTTACTTTGAAAACTCCAGAACTAATGTCGTGAACGTAATATAATAGGAATTTATTCCAACAAAGTGTTTCCTATATATGTTTCCTTGTACAATTTTAAATTCATGGATTTATTATCTATTATCTTGCAAGGATCGTGACAATCGCTAAAAGGCTACTCTCTTGGTATTCTGTTTAGTGGTTATTCTAGTTTAGACAGCGACAGCCTCTCGTTATACAACCAGTGCTTTTCTAACCCCGATTTAGTTAAGACAGCGGCAGCCTTTCGTTATACAAACAGTACTTTTCTAACCCCAATTAAGTTTATACAGCGGCAGCCTTTCGTTATACAAACAGTGCTCTCTAACCCCGACCTAGTTAAAACAGCAGCAGTCTTTCGTTATACAAACAGTGCTTTTTCAAACCGTGATCTAATTAAGACAGCGGTATTATTTACATTATCTGTTACTAAAATCTGCACAAATGTTCTATTTCTTATGTAAAATGCTGTCAACATAAAGAAATACAAATTATTTCATAACACTTCAAATATAGTTGCCATAATGAAAATAGTATTAACGTATTATTGTCACGTGCAAAAATACTGTTCGGTAACATTAGTAATATTTTCAAACCCCAAGAATATCTCTTACGGCCTCAAAAAATTCAATGAAGCAGTGGTAAAATCTATCCATATATACAAAATTGTATAGTTTTCGATATACCAACTATACAAAATTGTATATTTTGGAAAGACCAAATATACAAAATGAGTGTCGAACATCTAGGAAAAATTCAAATCGGTGATGTATTTACTTCTTGGTACCATCGTGATTTGGATGGAGTTGGGCCAGTTATTTCATCAGTGCAGACATCTAAAAACGTATCCACACACCAATTTTTTTTGAAACTTCGACATACTTTTGAAGTTTTATTATCAGTGCTGCTACTTCTGATATCACGTCATGATTTTTTATGGAATTTATGAGTGTCGAACACCTAGGAAAAATTCAAATCATTGATGTATTTCAGTGCTGCTGCTTCTTGGTACTGTCTTGATTTTGATGGAGTTGGGCCAATTATTTCATGAGTGCAGACATCTAAAAACGCATCCACACACCAATTTATTTTTTAAACTTTGACATACTTTTGAGGTTTTATTATCAGTGCTGCTACTTCTGACATCAAGTCGTGATTTTGTTATGGAATTTATGAGTGTCGAACATCTAGTGTTTTTTTATGGAATTCATGAGTGTCGGACTTCTAGGAATGCATCCATACAACAAATATTTCATAATGAGATACATTTGAGGTTCGGTTGTGAAAAAATTGAAATTGCTGTTGCATTTTTAGTGCTGCTTGCTTCTTGACATCAAGTGATTTTTTGATGGAATTCATGAGTGTCGGAGATCTTGGTAAAATTCAAATCGATGATGTATTTTCAGTGCTGCTGGTTCTTTGGTACAATCGTGATTTTGATGGAGTTGGGCCAATTATTTCATGAGTGCAGACATCTAAAAACGCATCCACACACCAATTATTTTCTTTCACTTCGACATACTTTTGAGGTTTTGTTATCAGTGCTGCTGCTTCCGACATCAAGTCGTGATTTTTTTATGGAATTCATGAGTGTCGGACTTCTAGGAATGCATCCATACACCAAATATTTCATAATGAGATACATTTGAGGTTAGGTTGTGAAAAAATTCAAATTGCTGTTGCATTTTTAGTGCTGCTTGTTTCTTGACATCAAGTCATTATTTTTTCTGGAATTCCTGACTGTCGAACATCCATACACCGAATATTTTATGATGAGATACATTTGAGGTTAGGTTGTGAAAAAAAATAAATCGATGATGTATTTTCAGTGCTGCTTCCTTCTTGACATCAAGTGATTTTTTGATGGAATTCATGAGTGTCGGACATCTAGGTAAAATATCAAATTGATGATGTATTTTCAGTGCTGCTGCTTCTTTGGTACCGTCGTGATTTTGATGGAGTTGGGCCAATTAATTCATGAGTGCAGACATCTAAAATCGCATCCACACACCAATTTTTTATATACTTTGACATAGTTTTGAGGGTTATGTTGTGGAAAACTTCAAATCGCTGTTCTACTTTTAGTGCTGCTTGGTTCTTGCCATCAAGTCGTGATTTTCTCTGGAATTCCTGAGTGTCAGACATCTAGTAATGCATTGATACAACAAATATTTTATAATGAGATACATTTGAGGTTCGGTTGTGGAAAAATTGAAATCGCTGTTGCATTTTCCTTGGTACCGTCATGATTTTGATGGAGTTGGACCAATTATTTCATGAGTGCAGACATCTAAAGATGCATCCACACATGAAGTATTTTTAAAACTTCGACATACTTTGATGTTTTATTATCAGTGCTGCTGCTTCTTGATACCGTCGTGATTTTTTTTTAATTCAAGAGTGTCGGAATTCTAGTAATCTAACCATACACCAAACATTATAATATAAGGTTGGGTTGTGGAAAAATTCAAATCATTGTTACATTTTTCTTGGTACCGTCATGATTTTGATGGAGTTGGGCCAATTATTTCATGAGTGCAGACATCTAAAGATGCATCCACACACCAATTTTTAAAACTTTGACATACTTTTGATGTTTTATTATCAGTGCTGCTGCTTCTTGATATCGTCAGGATTTTTTTTTTTAATTCAAGGGTGTCGGAATTCTAGGAATCTATCCATACACCAAACATACTATAATACAAGGTTGGGTTGTTGAAACCATACACCAAACATATTATAATATAAGGTTGGGTTATGGAAAAATTCAAATCGTTGTTACATTTTTCATGGTACTGTCATGAATTTGATGGTGTTGGGCCAATTATTTCATGAGTGCAGACATCTAAAGATGCATCCACACACCAAGTATTTTTAAAACTTTGACATACTTTTGAGGTTTTATTATCAGTGCTGCTGCTTCTTGATACCGTCGTCATTTTGATGGAGTTGGGCCAATTATTTCATGAGTGCAGAGTTAGAATCTAAAA
Organism: Haliotis cracherodii; assembly: GCF_022045235.1. NCBI lineage: Eukaryota > Metazoa > Mollusca > Gastropoda > Lepetellida > Haliotidae > Haliotis > Haliotis cracherodii. The sequence continues at coordinate 49,452,735 of NW_027266297.1, read as the reverse complement.
AGAAATTAAACTTCGACATACTTTGATGTTTTATTATCAGTGCTGCTGCTTCTTGATACCGTCGTGATTTTGATGGAGTTGGGCCAATTATTTCATGAGTGCAGACATCTAAAGATGCATCCACACACCAATTTATTTTCAATTTCGACATATTTTGATGTTTTATTATCAGTGCTGCTGCTTCTTGATACCATCGTGATTTTGATGGAGTTGGGCCAATTATTTCATGAAAGCATCCACACACCAATTTTTTTTCAACTTCGACATACTTTGATGTTTTATTATCAGTGCTGCTGCTTCTTGATACCATCGTGATTTTGATGGAGTTGGGCCAATTATTTCATGAGTGCAGACATCTAAAGATGCATCCACACACCAATTTATTTTCAATTTCGACATACTTTGATGTTTTATTATCAGTGCTGCTGCTTCTTGATACCGTCGTGATTTTGATGGAGTTGCGCCAAATATGTCATCAGTGCAGACATCTAAAAACGCCTCCACACACCAATTATTTTTAAAACTTTGACATACTTTTGATGTTTTATTATCAGTGCTGCTGCTTCTTGATACCATCGTGATTTTTTTTTTTAATTCAAGAGTGTTAGAATTCTAGGAATCTATCCATACACCAAACATATTATAGTATAAGGTTGGGTTGTGGAAAAATTCAAATCGTTGTTACATTTTTCTTGATACCGTCATGATTTTGATGGAGTTGGGCCAATTATTTCATGAGTGCAGACATCTAAAGATGCATCCACACACCAAGTATTTTTAAAACTTTGACATACTTTTGATGTTTTATTATCAGTGCTGCTGCTTCTTGATACCGTCGTGATTTTTTTTTTTAATTTAAGAGTGTCTGAATTCTAGAAAAACTATCCATACACCAAACATATTATAATATAAGGTTGGGTTGTGGAAAAATTCAAATCGTTGTTACATTTTTCTTGATACCGTTGTGATTTTGATGGAGTTGGGCCAATTATTTCATGAGTGCTGACATCTAAAGATGCATCCACACACCAATTATTTTTAAAACTTTGACATACTTTTGAGGTTTTATTATCAGTGCTGCTGCTTCTTGATACCGTCGTGATTTTGATGGAGTTAGGCCAATTATTTCATGAGTGCAGACATCTAAAGATGCATCCACACACCAACTTTTTTTCAACTTAGACATACTTTGATGTTTTATTATCAGTGCTGCTGCTTCTGCATACCGTCGTGATTTTGATGGAGTTGGGCCAATTATTTCATGAGTGCAGACATCTAAAGATGTATCCACACATGAAGTATTTTTAAAACTTTGACATACTTTTGATGTTTTATTATCAGTGCTGCTGCTTCTTGATACCGTCGTGATTTTGATGGAGTTGGGCCAAATATGTCATGAGTGCAGACATCTGAAAACGCATCCACACACCAATTATTTTTAAAACTTTGACATACTTTTGATGTTTTATTATCAGTGCTTCTGCTTCTTCATACCATCGTGATTTTGATGGAGTTGGGCCAATTATTTCATGAGTGCATCCACACACTTTTTTTTTTTTCAACTTCGACATACTTTGATGTTTTATTATCAGTGCTGCTGCTTCTGCATACCGTCGTGATTTTGATGGAGTTGGGCCAATTATTTCATGAGTGCAGACATCTAAAGATGCATCCACACACCAATTTTTTTTCAACTTCGACATACTTTGATGTTTTATTATCAGTGCTGCTGTTTCTTGATACCGTCGTGATTTTGATGGAGTTGGGCCAATTATTTCATGAGTGCAGTAGTAGAATCTAAAAAGAAATTAAACTTCGACATACTTTGATGTTTTATTATCAGTGCTGCTGTTTCTTGATACAGTCGTGATTTTGATGGAGTTGGGCCAATTATTTCATGAGTGCAGACATCTAAAGATGCATCCACACACCAATTTTTTTTCAACTTCGACATACTTTGATGTTTTATTATCAGTGCTGCTGTTTCTTGATACCATCATGATTTTGATGGAGTTGGGCCAATTATTTCATGAGTGCAGACATCTAAAGATGCATCCACACACCAATTTTTTTTCAACTTCGACATACTTTGATGTTTTATTATCAGTGCTGCTGTTTCTTTATACCGTCGTGATTTTGATGGAGTTTGGCCAATTATTTCATGAGTGCATCCACACTCCAATTTTTTTTCAACTTCGACATACTTTGATGTTTTATTATCAGTGCTGCTGCTTCTTGATACCATCGTGATTTTGATGGAGTTTGGCCAATTATTTCATGAGTGCAGAGTTAGAATCTAAAAAGAAATTAAACTTCGACATACTTTGATGTTTTATTATCAGTTCTGCTGTTTCTTGATACCGTCGTGATTTTGATGGAGTTGGGCCAATTATTTCATGAGTGCATCCACACACTTTTTTTTTTTTCAACTTCGACATACTTTGATGTTTTATTATCAGTGCTGCTGCTTCTTGATACCGTCGTGATTTTGATGGAGTTGGGCCAATTATTTCATGAGTGCAGACATCTAAAGATGCATCCACACACCAATTTTTTTTCAACTTCGACATACTTTGATGTTTTATTATCAGTGCTGCTGTTTCTTGATACCGTCGTGATTTTGATGGAGTTGGGCCAATTATTTCATGAGTGCAGACATCTAAAGATGCATCCACACACCAATTTTTTTTCAACTTCGACATACTTTTGATGTTTTATTATCAGTGCTGCTGTTTCTTGATACCATCATGATTTTGATGGAGTTGGGCCAATTATTTCATGAGTGCAGACATCTAAAGATGCATCCACACACCAATTTTTTTTCAACTTCGACATACTTTGATGTTTTATTATCAGTGCTGCTGTTTCTTGATACCGTCGTGAATTTGATGGAGTTGGGCCAATTATTTCATGAGTGCAGACATCTAAAGATGCATCCACTCACCAAGTATTTTTAAAACTTTGACATACTTTGATGTTTTATTATCAGTGCTGCTGTTTCTTGATACCGTCGTGATTTTGATGGAGTTTGGCCAATTATTTCATGAGTGCAGAGTTAGAATCTAAAAAGAAATTAAACTTCGACATACTTTGATGTTTTATTATCAGTTCTGCTGTTTCTTGATACCGTCGTGATTTTGATGGAGTTGGGCCAATTATTTCATGAGTGCAGACATCTAAAGATGCATCCACACACCAATTTTTTTTCAACTTCGACATACTTTGATGTTTTATTATCAGTGCTGCTGTTTCTTGATACCATCATGATTTTGATGGAGTTGGGCCAATTATTTCATGAGTGCAGACATCTAAAGATGCATCCACACACCAATTTTTTTTCAACTTCGACATACTTTGATGTTTTATTATCAGTGCTGCTGTTTCTTGATACCGTCGTGATTTTGATGGAGTTGGGCCAATTATTTCATGAGTGCAGACATCTAAAGATGCATCCACTCACCAAGTATTTTTAAAACTTTGACATACTTTTGATGTTTTATTATCAGTGCTGCTGCTGTTTCTTGGTACCATCGTGATTTTGATGGAGTTGGGCCAATTATTTCATGAGTGCATCCACACACCAATTTTTTTTCAACTTCGACATACTTTGATGTTTTATTATCAGTGCTGCTGCTTCTTGATACCATCGTGATTTTGATGGAGTTTGGCCAATTATTTCATGAGTGCAGTAGTAGAATCTAAAAAGAAATTAAACTTCGACATACTTTGATGTTTTATTATCAGTGCTGCTTTTTGTTGATACCATCGTGATTTTGATGGAGTTGGGCCAAATATTTCATGAGTGCAGACATCTAAAGATGCATCCACACACCAATTTTTTTTCAACTTCGACATACTTTGATGTTTTATTATCAGTGCTGCTGTTTCTTGATACCGTTGTGATTTTGATGGAGTTTGGCCAATTATTTCATGAGTGCAGAGTTAGAATCTAAAAAGAAATTAAACTTCGACATACTTTGATGTTTTATTATCAGTTCTGCTGTTTCTTGATACCGTCGTGATTTTGATGGAGTTGGGCCAATTATTTCATGAGTGCAGACATCTAAAGATGCATCCACTCACCAAGTATTTTTAAAACTTCGACATACTTTGATGTTTTATTATCAGTGCTGCTGTTTCTTGATACCATCATGATTTTGATGGAGTTGGGCCAATTATTTCATGAGTGCAGACATCTAAAGATGCATCCACACACCAAGTATTTTTAAAACTTTGACATACTTTTGATGTTTTATTATCAGTGCTGCTGTTTCTTGGTACCATCGTGATTTTGATGGAGTTTGGCCAATTATTTCATGAGTGCATCCACACACCAATTTTTTTTCAACTTCGACATACTTTGATGTTTTATTATCAGTGCTGCTGCTTCTTGATACCATCGTGATTTTGATGGAGTTTGGCCAATTATTTCATGAGTGCAGTAGTAGAATCTAAAAAGAAATTAAACTTCGACATACTTTGATGTTTTATTATCAGTGCTGCTTTTTGTTGATACCATCGTGATTTTGATGGAGTTGGGCCAAATATTTCATGAGTGCAGACATCTAAAGATGCATCCACACACCAATTTTTTTTCAACTTCGACATACTTTGATGTTTTATTATCAGTGCTGCTGTTTCTTGATACCGTTGTGATTTTGATGGAGTTTGGCCAATTATTTCATGAGTGCAGACATCTAAAGATGCATCCACACACCAATTTTTTTTCAACTTCGACATACTTTGATGTTTTATTATCAGTGCTGCTGTTTCTTGATACCGTCGTGATTTTGATGGAGTTGGGCCAATTATTTCATGAGTGCAGACATCTAAAGATGCATCCACTCACCAAGTATTTTTAAAACTTTGACATACTTTTGATGTTTTATTATCAGTGCTGCTGTTTCTTGATACCGTCGTGATTTTGATGGAGTTGGGCCAATTATTTCATGAGTGCAGTAGTAGAATCTAAAAAGAAATTAAACTTCGACATACTTTGATGTTTTATTATCAGTGCTGCTGTTTGTTGATACCATCGTGATTTTGATGGAGTTGGGCCAATTATTTCATGAGTGCAGACATCTAGAGATGCATCCACACACCAAGTATTTTTAAAACTTTGACATACTTTTGATGTTTTATTATCAGTGCTGCTGTTTCTTGGTACCATCGTGATTTTGATGGAGTTGGGCCAATTATTTCATGAGTGCTTCCACACTCCAATTTTTTTTCAACTTCGACGTACTTTGATGTTTTATTATCAGTGCTGCTGCTTCTTGATACCATCGTGATTTTGATGGAGTTGGGCCAATTATTTCATGAGTGCAGTAGTAGAATCTAAAAAGAAATTAAACTTCGACATACTTTGATGTTTTATTATCAGTGCTGCTGTTTGTTGATACCGTCGTGATTTTGATGGAGTTGGGCCAATTATTTCATGAGTGCAGACATCTAAAGATGCATCCACACACCAAGTATTTTTTCAACTTTGACATACTTTGATGTTTTATTATCAGTGCTGCTGCTTCTTCATACCGTCGTGATTTTTTTTTTTAATTCAAGGGTGTCGGAATTCTAGGAATCTATCCATACACCAAACATATTTTATCATCCAAAACTGGCTCCCACAGGAGATATCGCTTGGATGAGATCAAGCGATATCTACACTGTAGATATCGCTGCAATGACATTACATCACAATGCTTTGCAGACCATTGTGATGTCACTGGTTACCATGACGTCACAATCAAATGACATCACTAATGGCTCTGCTACTGAAGCTGTTTGCAGTACTTTTTACACTGAAGACACTGCTAATAAATGTCTACAAATTCAAAAAGTTGAAAGAATGATGTTGGATGATAAATAAAATCTCACCCTCCTGTCTTTTGATATCAAATATATCATCACTCGTTGATAAAAGTGGCAAAAATTCTCGGCAAGCCTCGGAATTTTTCCACTTTTATCAACTCGGGTTGATATATTTGATATCAAAAGACACTCAGGTGAGATTCTCTATATAACATAAGGTTAGGTTGTGGAAAAATTCAAATCGTTGTTACATTTTTCTTGGTACCATCATGATTTTGATGGAGTTGGGCCAATTATTTCATGAGTGCAGACATCTAAAGATGCATCCACACACCAACTTTTTTTCAACTTCCACATACTTTGATGTTTTATTATCAGTGCTGCTGTTTCTTGATACCATCATGATTTTGATGGAGTTGGGCCAATTATTTCATGAGTGCAGACATCTAAAGATGCATCCACACACCAATTTTTTTTCAACTTCGACATACTTTGATGTTTTATTATCAGTGCTGCTGTTTCTTGATACCGTCGTGATTTTGATGGAGTTTGGCCAATTATTTCATGAGTGCAGAGTTAGAATCTAAAAAGAAATTAAATTTCGACATACTTTGATGTTTTATTATCAGTGCTGCTGTTTCTTGATACCGTTGTGATTTTGATGGAGTTTGGCCAATTATTTCATGAGTGCAGAGTTAGAATCTAAAAAGAAATTAAACTTCGACATACTTTGATGTTTTATTATCAGTGCTGCTGTTTCTTGATACCGTCGTGATTTTGATGGAGTTTGGCCAATTATTTCATGAGTGCAGAGTTAGAATCTAAAAAGAAATTAAACTTCGACATACTTTGATGTTTTATTATCAGTTCTGCTGTTTCTTGATACCGTCGTGATTTTGATGGAGTTGGGCCAATTATTTCATGAGTGCATCCACACACTTTTTTTTTTTTCAACTTCGACATACTTTGATGTTTTATTATCAGTGCTGCTGCTTCTTGATACCATCGTGATTTTGATGGAGTTGGGCCAATTATTTCATGAGTGCAGACATCTAAAGATGCATCCACACACCAATTTTTTTTCAACTTCGACATACTTTGATGTTTTATTATCAGTGCTGCTGTTTCTTGATACCGTCGTGATTTTGATGGAGTTGGGCCAATTATTTCATGAGTGCAGTAGTAGAATCTAAAAAGAAATTAAACTTCGACATACTTTGATGTTTTATTATCAGTGCTGCTGTTTCTTGATACAGTCGTGATTTTGATGGAGTTGGGCCAATTATTTCATGAGTGCAGACATCTAAAGATGCATCCACACACCAAGTATTTTTTCAACTTTGACATACTTTGATGTTTTATTATCAGTGCTGCTGCTTCTTCATACCGTCGTGATTTTTTTTTTTAATTCAAGGGTGTCGGAATTCTAGGAATCTATCCATACACCAAACATATTTTATCATCCAAAACTGGCTCCCACAGGAGATATCGCTTGGATGAGATCAAGCGATATCTACACTGTAGATATCGCTGCAATGACATTACATCACAATGCTTTGCAGACCATTGTGATGTCACTGGTTACCATGACGTCACAATCAAATGACATCACTAATGGCTCTGCTACTGAAGCTGTTTGCAGTACTTTTTACACTGAAGACACTGCTAATAAATGTCTACAAATTCAAAAAGTTGAAAGAATGATGTTGGATGATAAATAAAATCTCACCCTCGTGACTTTTGATATCAAATATATCATCACTCGTTGATAAAAGTGGCAAAAATTCTCGGCAAGCCTCGGAATTTTTCCACTTTTATCAACTCGGGTTGATATATTTGATATCAAAAGACACTCAGGTGAGATTCTCTATATAACATAAGGTTAGGTTGTGGAAAAATTCAAATCGTTGTTACATTTTTCTTGGTACCGTCATGATTTTGATGGAGTTGGGACAATTATTTCATGAGTGCAGACATCTAAAGATGCATCCACACACCAATTATTTTTCAACTTCGACATACTTTGATGTTTTATTATCAGTGCTGCTGTTTCTTGATACCATCATGATTTTGATGGAGTTGGGCCAATTATTTCATGAGTGCAGACATCTAAAGATGCATCCACACACCAATTTTTTTTCAACTTCGACATACTTTGATGTTTTATTATCAGTGCTGCTGTTTCTTGATACCATCATGATTTTGATGGAGTTGGGCCAATTATTTCATGAGTGCAGACATCTAAAGATGCATCCACACACCAATTATTTTTCAACTTCGACATACTTTGATGTTTTATTATCAGTGCTGCTGTTTCTTGATACCATCATGATTTTGATGGAGTTGGGCCAATTATTTCATGAGTGCAGACATCTAAAGATGCATCCACACACCAATTTTTTTTCAACTTCGACATACTTTGATGTTTTATTATCAGTGCTGCTGTTTCCTGATACCGTCGTGATTTTGATGGAGTTTGGCCAATTATTTCATGAGTGCAGTAGTAGAATCTAAAAAGAAATTAAACTTCGACATACTTTGATGTTTTATTATCAGTGCTGCTGCTTCTTGATACCATGGTGATTTTGATGGAGTTGGGCCAATTATTTCATGAGTGCAGTAGTAGAATCTAAAAAGAAATTAAACTTCGACATACTTTGATGTTTTCTTATCAGTGCTGCTGTTTCTTGATACCATCGTGATTTTTTTTTTTAATTCAAGAGTGTCGGAATTCTAGGAATCTATCCATACACCAAACATATTATAATATAAGGTTGGGTTGTGGAAAAATTCAAATCGTTGTTACATTTTTCTTGATACCGTCATGATTTTGATGGAGTTGGGCCAATTATTTCATGAGTGCAGACATCTAAAGATGCATCCACACACCAAGTATTTTCAAAACTTTGACATACTTTTGATGTTTTATTATCAGTGCTGCTGCTTCTTGATACCATCGTGATTTTGATAGAGTTGGGCCAATTATTTCATGAGTGCAGACATCTAAAGATGCATCCACACACCAACTTTTTTAAAACTTTGACATACTTCAATGTTTTATTATCAGTGCTGCTGTTTCTTGATACCGTCGTGATTTTGATGGAGTTGGGCCAATTATTTCATGAGTGCAGACATCTAAAGATGCATCCACACACCAATTATTTTTAAAACTTTGACATACTTTGATGTTTTATTATCAGTGCTGCTGTTTCCTGATACCGTCGTGATTTTGATGGAGTTTGGCCAATTATTTCATGAGTGCAGTAGTAGAATCTAAAAAGAAATTAAACTTCGACATACTTTGATGTTTTATTATCAGTGCTGCTGCTTCTGCATACCGTCGTGATTTTGATGGAGTTGGGCCAATTATTTCATGAGTGCAGACATCTAAAGATGCATCCACACACCAATTATTTTTAAAACTTTGACATACTTTGATGTTTTATTATCAGTGCTGCTGCTTCTTGATACCGTCGTGATTTTGATGGAGTTGGGCCAATTATTTCATGAGTGCAGTAGTAGAATCTAAAAAGAAATTAAACTTCGACATACTTTGATGTTTTATTATCAGTGCTGCTGCTTCTTGATACCATGGTGATTTTGATGGAGTTGGGCCAATTATTTCATGAGTGCAGTAGTAGAATCTAAAAAGAAATTAAACTTCGACATACTTTGATGTTTTATTATCAGTGCTGCTGCTTCTTGATACCATCGTGATTTTGATGGAGTTGGGCCAATTATTTCATGGGTGCAGACATCTAAAGATGCATCCACACACCAACTTTTTTTCAACTTCCACATACTTTGATGTTTTATTATCAGTGCTGATGTTTCTTGATACCGTCGTGATTTTGATGGAGTTGGGCCAATTATTTCATGAGTGCAGACATCTAAAGATGCATCCACACACCAATTATTTTTAAAACTTTGACATACTTTGATGTTTTATTATCAGTGCTGCTGTTTCCTGATACCGTCGTGATTTTGATGGAGTTTGGCCAATTATTTCATGAGTGCAGTAGTAGAATCTAAAAAGAAATTAAACTTCGACATACTTTTACTGTTTTATTATCAGTGCTGCTGCTTCTGCATACCGTCGTGATTTTGATGGAGTTGGGCCAATTATTTCATGAGTGCAGACATCTAAAGATGCATCCACACACCAATTATTTTTAAAACTTTGACATACTTTGATGTTTTATTATCAGTGCTGCTGCTTCTTGATACCGTCGTGATTTTGATGGAGTTGGGCCAATTATTTCATGAGTGCATACATTTAAAGATGCATCCACACACCAATTTTTTTTCAACTTCGACATACTTTGATGTTTTATTATCAGTGCTGATGTTTCTTGATACCATCGTGATTTTGATGGAGTTGGGCCAATTATTTCATGAGTGCAGACATCTAAAGATGCATCCACACCCCAATTATTTTTAAAACTTTGACATACTTTGATGTTTTATTATCAGTGCTGCTGTTTCCTGATACCGTCGTGATTTTGATGGAGTTTGGCCAATTATTTCATGAGTGCAGAAGTAGAATCTAAAAAGAAATTAAACTTCGACATACTTTGATGTTTTATTATTAGTGCTGCTGCTTCTTGATACCATCGTGATTTTGATGGAGTTGGGCCAATTATTTCATGAGTGCAGTAGTAGAATCTAAAAAGAAATTAAACTTCGACATACTTTGATGTTTTCTTATCAGTGCTGCTGTTTCTTGATACCATCGTGATTTTTTTTTTTTAATTCAAGAGTGTCGGAATTCTAGGAATCTATCCATACACCAAACATATTATAATATAAGGTTGGGTTGTGGAAAAATTCAAATCGTTGTTACATTTTTCTTGATACCGTCATGATTTTGATGGAGTTGGGCCAATTATTTCATGAGTGCAGTAGTAGAATCTAAAAAGAAATTAAACTTCGACATACTTTGATGTTTTATTATCAGTGCTGCTGCTTCTTGATACCATCGTGATTTTGATGGAGTTGGGCCAATTATTTCATGAGTGCAGACATCTAAAGATGCATCCACACACCAACTTTTTTTCAACTTCCACATACTTTGATGTTTTATTATCAGTGCTGATGTTTCTTGATACCGTCGTGATTTTGATGGAGTTGGGCCAATTATTTCATGAGTGCAGACATCTAAAGATGCATCCACACACCAATTATTTTTAAAACTTTGACATACTTTGATGTTTTATTATCAGTGCTGCTGTTTCCTGATACCGTCGTGATTTTGATGGAGTTGGGCCAATTATTTCATGAGTGCAGACATCTAAAGATGCATCCACACACCAATTATTTTTAAAACTTCGACATACTTTGATGTTTTATTATCAGTGCTGCTGCTTCTGCATACCATCGTGATTTTGATGGAGTTGGGCCAATTATTTCATGAGTGCAGACATCTAAAGATGCATCCACACACCAATTATTTTTAAAACTTTGACATACTTTGATGTTTTATTATCAGTGCTGCTGCTTCTTGATACCATCGTGATTTTGATAGAGTTGGGCCAATTATTTCATGAGTGCAGAGTTAGAATCTAAAAAAAAATTAAACTTCGACATACTTTGATGTTTTCTTATCAGTGCTGCTGTTTCTTGATACCATCGTGATTTTCTTTTTTAAATCAAGAGTGTCGGAATTCTAGGAATCTATCCATACACCAAACATATTATAATATAAGGTTGGGTTGTGGAAAAATTCAAATCGCTGTTACATTTTTCTTGATACCGTCATGATTTTGATGGAGTTGGGCCAATTATTTCATGAGTGCAGCCATCTAAAGATGCATCCACACACCAAGTATTTTTAAAACTTTGACATACTTTTGATGTTTTATTATCAGTGCTGCTGCTTCTTGATACCATCGTGATTTTGATAGAGTTGGGCCAATTATTTCATGAGTGCAGACATCTAAAGATGCATCCACACACCAATTTTTTTTAAAACTTTGACATACTTTGATGTTTTATTATCAGTGCTGCTGTTTCCTGATACCGTCGTGATTTTGATGGAGTTGGGCCAATTATTTCATGAGTGCAGACATCTAAAGATGCATCCACACACCAATTATTTTTAAAACTTTGACATACTTTAATGTTTTATTGTCAGTGCTGCTGTTTCCTGATACCATGGTGATTTTGATGGAGTTGGGCCAATTATTTCATGAGTGCAGACATCTAAAGATGCATCCACACACCAATTATTTTTAAAACTTTGACATACTTTGATGTTTTATTATCAGTGCTGCTGTTTCCTGATACCGTCGTGAGTTTGATGGAGTTGGGCCAATTATTTCATGAGTGCAGTAGTAGAATCTAAAAAGAAATTAAACTTCGACATACTTTGATGTTTTATTATCAGTGCTGCTGCTTCTGCATACCGTCGTGATTTTGATGGAGTTGGGCCAATTATTTCATGAGTGCAGACATCTAAAGATGCATCCACACACCAATTATTTTTAAAACTTTGACATACTTTGATGTTTTATTATCAGTGCTGCTGTTTCCTGATACCGTCGTGATTTTGATGGAGTTTGGCCAATTATTTCATGAGTGCAGTAGTAGAATCTAAAAAGAAATTAAACTTCGACATACTTTGATGTTTTATTATCAGTGCTGCTGCTTCTTGATACCATCGTGATTTTGATGGAGTTGGGCCAATTATTTCATGAGTGCAGACATCTAAAGATGCATCCACACACCAACTTTTTTTCAACTTCCACATACTTTGATGTTTTATTATCAGTGCTGATGTTTCTTGATACCGTCGTGATTTTGATGGAGTTGGGCCAATTATTTCATGAGTGCAGACATCTAAAGATGCATCCACACACCAATTATTTTTAAAACTTTGACATACTTTGATGTTTTATTATCAGTGCTGCTGTTTCCTGATACCATCGTGATTTTGATGGAGTTTGGCCAATTATTTCATGAGTGCAGTAGTAGAATCTAAAAAGAAATTAAACTTCGACATACTTTGATGTTTTATTATCAGTGCTGCTGCTTCTGCATACCGTCGTGATTTTGATGGAGTTGGGCCAATTATTTCATGAGTGCAGACATCTAAAGATGCATCCACACACCAATTATTTTTAAAACTTTGACATACTTTGATGTTTTATTATCAGTGCTGCTGCTTCTTGATACCGTCGTGATTTTGATGGAGTTGGGCCAATTATTTCATGAGTGCATACATTTAAAGATGCATCCACACACCAATTTTTTTTCAACTTCGACATACTTTGATGTTTTATTATTAGTGCTGATGTTTCTTGATACCATCGTGATTTTGATGGAGTTGGGCCAATTATTTCATGAGTGCAGACATCTAAAGATGCATCCACACACCAATTATTTTTAAAACTTTGACATACTTTGATGTTTTATTATCAGTGCTGCTGTTTCCTGATACCGTCGTGATTTTGATGGAGTTTGGCCAATTATTTCATGAGTGCAGAAGTAGAATCTAAAAAGAAATTAAACTTCGACATACTTTGATGTTTTATTATCAGTGCTGCTGCTTCTTGATACCATCGTGATTTTGATGGAGTTGGGCCAATTATTTCATGAGTGCAGTAGTAGAATCTAAAAAGAAATTAAACTTCGACATACTTTGATGTTTTCTTATCAGTGCTGCTGTTTCTTGATACCATCGTGATTTTTTTTTTTTAATTCAAGAGTGTCGGAATTCTAGGAATCTATCCATACACCAAACATATTATAATATAAGGTTGGGTTGTGGAAAAATTCAAATCGTTGTTACATTTTTCTTGATACCGTCGTGATTTTGATGGAGTTGGGCCAATTATTTCATGAGTGCAGCCATCTAAAGATGCATCCACACACCAAGTATTTTTAAAACTTTGACATACTTTTGATGTTTTATTATCAGTGCTGCTGCTTCTTGATACCATCGTGATTTTGATAGAGTTGGGCCAATTATTTCATGAGTGCAGACATCTAAAGATGCATCCACACACCAATTTTTTTTAAAACTTTGACATACTTTGATGTTTTATTATCAGTGCTGCTGTTTCCTGATACCGTCGTGATTTTGATGGAGTTGGGCCAATTATTTCATGAGTGCAGACATCTAAAGATGCATCCACACACCAATTATTTTTAAAACTTTGACATACTTTAATGTTTTATTGTCAGTGCTGCTGTTTCCTGATACCATGGTGATTTTGATGGAGTTGGGCCAATTATTTCATGAGTGCAGACATCTAAAGATGCATCCACACACCAATTATTTTTAAAACTTTGACATACTTTGATGTTTTATTATCAGTGCTGCTGTTTCCTGATACCGTCGTGAGTTTGATGGAGTTGGGCCAATTATTTCATGAGTGCAGTAGTAGAATCTAAAAAGAAATTAAACTTCGACATACTTTGATGTTTTATTATCAGTGCTGCTGCTTCTGCATACCGTCGTGATTTTGATTGAGTTGGGCCAATTATTTCATGAGTGCAGACATCTAAAGATGCATCCACACACCAATTATTTTTAAAACTTTGACATACTTTGATGTTTTATTATCAGTGCTGCTGTTTCCTGATACCGTCGTGATTTTGATGGAGTTGGGCCAATTATTTCATGAGTGCAGTAGTAGAATCTAAAAAGAAATTAAACTTCGACATACTTTGATGTTTTATTATCAGTGCTGCTGCTTCTTGATACCATCGTGATTTTGATGGAGTTGGGCCAATTATTTCATCAGTGCAGACATCTAAAGATGCATCCACACACCAACTTTTTTTCAACTTCCACATACTTTGATGTTTTATTATCAGTGCTGATGTTTCTTGATACCGTCGTGATTTTGATGGAGTTGGGCCAATTATTTCATGAGTGCAGTAGTAGAATCTAAAAAGAAATTAAACTTCGACATACTTTGATGTTTTATTATCAGTGCTGCTGCTTCTTGATACCATGGTGATTTTGATGGAGTTGGGCCAACTATTTCATGAGTGCAGTAGTAGAATCTAAAAAGAAATTAAACTTCGACATACTTTGATGTTTTATTATCAGTGCTGCTGTTTCTTGATACCATCGTGATTTTTTTTTTTAATTCAAGAGTGTCGGAATTCTAGGAATCTATCCATACACCAAACATATTATAATATAAGGTTGGGTTGTGGAAAAATTCAAATCGTTGTTACATTTTTCTTGATACCGTCATGATTTTGATGGAGTTTGGCCAATTATTTCATGAGTGCAGTAGTAGAATCTAAAAAGAAATTAAACTTCGACATACTTTGATGTTTTATTATCAGTGCTGCTGCTTCTGCATACCGTCGTGATTTTGATGGAGTTGGGCCAATTATTTCATGAGTGCAGACATCTAAAGATGCATCCACACACCAATTATTTTTAAAACTTTGACATACTTTGATGTTTTACTATCAGTGCTGCTGTTTCTTGATACCGTCGTGATTTTGATGGAGTTGGGCCAATTATTTCATGAGTGCATACATTTAAAGATGCATCCACACACCAATTTTTTTTCAACTTCGACATACTTTGATGTTTTATTATCAGTGCTGATGTTTCTTGATACCGTCGTGATTTTGATGGAGTTGGGCCAATTATTTCATGAGTGCAGACATCTAAAGATGCATCCACACACCAATTATTTTTAAAACTTTGACATACTTTGATGTTTTATTATCAGTGCTGCTGTTTCCTGATACCGTCGTGATTTTGATGGAGTTGGGCCAATTATTTCATGAGTGCAGTAGTAGAATCTAAAAAGAAATTAAACTTCGACATACTTTGATGTTTTATTATCAGTGCTGCTGCTTCTGCATACCGTCGTGATTTTGATGGAGTTGGGCCAATTATTTCATGAGTGCAGACATCTAAAGATGCATCCACACACCAATTATTTTTAAAACTTTGACATACTTTGATGTTTTATTATCAGTGCTGCTGCTTCTTGATACCATGGTGATTTTGATGGAGTTGGGCCAACTATTTCATGAGTGCAGTAGTAGAATCTAAAAAGAAATTAAACTTCGACATACTTTGATGTTTTCTTATCAGTGCTGCTGTTTCTTGATACCATCGTGATTTTTTTTTTTAATTCAAGAGTGTCGGAATTCTAGGAATCTATCCATACACCAAACATATTATAATATAAGGTAGGGTTGTGGAAAAATTCAAATCGTTGTTACATTTTTCTTGATACCGTCATGATTTTGATGGAGTTGGGCCAATTATTTCATGAGTGCAGACATCTAAAGATGCATCCACACACCAATTATTTTTAAAACTTTGACATACTTTGATGTTTTATTATCAGTGCTGCTGCTTCTGCATACCGTCGTGATTTTGATGGAGTTGGGCCAATTATTTCATGAGTGCAGACATCTAAAGATGCATCCACACACCAATTATTTTTAAAACTTTGACATACTTTGATGTTTTATTATCAGTGCTGCTGTTTCCTGATACCGTCGTGATTTTGATGGAGTTTGGCCAATTATTTCATGAGTGCAGTAGTAGAATCTAAAAAGAAATTAAACTTCGACATACTTTGATGTTTTATTATCAGTGCTGCTGCTTCTTGATACCATCGTGATTTTGATGGAGTTGGGCCAATTATTTCCTGAGTGCAGACATCTAAAGATGCATCCACACACCAACTTTTTTTCAACTTCCACATACTTTGATGTTTTATTATCAGTGCTGCTGTTTCCTGATACCGTCGTGATTTTGATGGAATTTGGCCAATTATTTCATGAGTGCAGTAGTAGAATCTAAAAAGAAATTAAACTTCGACATACTTTGATGTTTTATTATCAGTTCTGCTGCTTCTGCATACCGTCGTGATTTTGATGGAGTTGGGCCAATTATTTCATGAGTGCAGACATCTAAAGATGCATCCACACACCAATTATTTTTAAAACTTTGACATACTTTAATGTTTTATTGTCAGTGCTGCTGTTTCCTGATACCGTCGTGATTTTGATGGAGTTGGGCCAATTATTTCATGAGTGCAGACATCTAAAGATGCATCCACACACCAATTATTTTTAAAACTTTGACATACTTTGATGTTTTATTATCAGTGCTGCTGTTTCCTGATACCGTCGTGAGTTTGATGGAGTTGGGCCAATTATTTCATGAGTGCAGTAGTAGAATCTAAAAAGAAATTAAACTTCGACATACTTTGATGTTTTATTATCAGTGCTGCTGCTTCTGCATACCGTCGTGATTTTGATGGAGTTGGGCCAATTATTTCATGAGTGCAGACATCTAAAGATGCATCCACACACCAATTATTTTTAAAACTTTGACATACTTTGATGTTTTATTATCAGTGCTGCTGCTTCTTGATACCATCGTGATTTTGATGGAGTTGGGCCAATTATTTAATGAGTGCAGTAGTAGAATCTAAAAAGAAATTAAACTTCGACATACTTTGATGTTTTATTATCAGTGCTGATGTTTCTTGATACCGTCGTGATTTTGATGGAGTTGGGCCAATTATTTCATCAGTGCAGACATCTAAAGATGCATCCACACACCAACTTTTTTTCAACTTCCACATACTTTGATGTTTTATTATCAGTGCTGATGTTTCTTGATACCGTCGTGATTTTGATGGAGTTGGGCCAATTATTTCATGAGTGCAGTAGTAGAATCTAAAAAGAAATTAAACTTCGACATACTTTGATGTTTTATTATCAGTGCTGCTGCTTCTTGATACCATGGTGATTTTGATGGAGTTGGGCCAACTATTTCATGAGTGCAGTAGTAGAATCTAAAAAGAAATTAAACTTCGACATACTTTGATGTTTTATTATCAGTGCTGCTGTTTCTTGATACCATCGTGATTTTTTTTTTTAATTCAAGAGTGTCGGAATTCTAGGAATCTATCCATACACCAAACATATTATAATATAAGGTTGGGTTGTGGAAAAATTCAAATCGTTGTTACATTTTTCTTGATACCGTCATGATTTTGATGGAGTTTGGCCAATTATTTCATGAGTGCAGTAGTAGAATCTAAAAAGAAATTAAACTTCGACATACTTTGATGTTTTATTATCAGTGCTGCTGCTTCTGCATACCGTCGTGATTTTGATGGAGTTGGGCCAATTATTTCATGAGTGCAGACATCTAAAGATGCATCCACACACCAATTATTTTTAAAACTTTGACATACTTTGATGTTTTACTATCAGTGCTGCTGTTTCTTGATACCGTCGTGATTTTGATGGAGTTGGGCCAATTATTTCATGAGTGCATACATTTAAAGATGCATCCACACACCAATTTTTTTTCAACTTCGACATACTTTGATGTTTTATTATCAGTGCTGATGTTTCTTGATACCGTCGTGATTTTGATGGAGTTGGGCCAATTATTTCATGAGTGCAGACATCTAAAGATGCATCCACACACCAATTATTTTTAAAACTTTGACATACTTTGATGTTTTATTATCAGTGCTGCTGTTTCCTGATACCGTCGTGATTTTGATGGAGTTGGGCCAATTATTTCATGAGTGCAGTAGTAGAATCTAAAAAGAAATTAAACTTCGACATACTTTGATGTTTTATTATCAGTGCTGCTGCTTCTGCATACCGTCGTGATTTTGATGGAGTTGGGCCAATTATTTCATGAGTGCAGACATCTAAAGATGCATCCACACACCAATTATTTTTAAAACTTTTACATACTTTGATGTTTTATTATCAGTGCTGCTGCTTCTTGATACCATGGTGATTTTGATGGAGTTGGGCCAACTATTTCATGAGTGCAGTAGTAGAATCTAAAAAGAAATTAAACTTCGACATACTTTGATGTTTTCTTATCAGTGCTGCTGTTTCTTGATACCATCGTGATTTTTTTTTTTAATTCAAGAGTGTCGGAATTCTAGGAATCTATCCATACACCAAACATATTATAATATAAGGTTGGGTTGTGGAAAAATTCAAATCGTTGTTACATTTTTCTTGATACCGTCATGATTTTGATGGAGTTTGGCCAATTATTTCATGAGTGCAGTAGTAGAATCTAAAAAGAAATTAAACTTCGACATACTTTGATGTTTTATTATCAGTGCTGATGTTTCTTGATACCGTCGTGATTTTGATGGAGTTGGGCCAATTATTTCATGAGTGCAGACATCTAAAGATGCATCCACACACCAATTATTTTTAAAACTTTGACATACTTTGATGTTTTATTATCAGTGCTGCTTCTTCTTGATACCGTCGTGATTTTGATGGAGTTGGGCCAATTATTTCATGAGTGCATACATTTAAAGATGCATCCACACACCAATTTTTTTTCAACTTCGACATACTTTGATGTTTTATTATCAGTGCTGATGTTTCTTGATACCGTTGTGATTTTGATGGAGTTGGGCCAATTATTTCATGAGTGCAGACATCTAAAGATGCATCCACACCCCAATTATTTTTAAAACTTTGACATACTTTGATGTTTTATTATCAGTGCTGCTGTTTCCTGATACTGTCGTGATTTTGATGGAGTTTGGCCAATTATTTCATGAGTGCAGTAGTAGAATCTAAAAAGAAATTAAACTTCGACATACTTTGATGTTTTATTATCAGTGCTGCTGCTTCTTGATACCGTCGTGATTTTGATGGAGTTGGGCCAATTATTTCATGAGTGCAGACATCTAAAGATGCATCCACACACCAATTATTTTTAAAACTTTGACATACTTTGATGTTTTATTATCAGTGCTGCTGCTTCTTGATACCGTCGTGATTTTGATGGAGTTGGGCCAATTATTTCATGAGTGCATACATTTAAAGATGCATCCACACACCAATTTTTTTTCAACTTCGACATACTTTGATGTTTTATTATCAGTGCTGATGTTTCTTGATACCGTCGTGATTTTGATGGAGTTGGGCCAATTATTTCATGAGTGCATACATCTAAAGATGCATCCACACCCCAATTATTTTTAAAACTTTGACATACTTTGATGTTTTATTATCAGTGCTGCTGTTTCCTGATACCGTCGTGATTTTGATGGAGTTTGGCCAATTATTTCATGAGTGCAGTAGTAGAATCTAAAAAGAAATTAAACTTTGACATACTTTGATGTTTTATTATCAGTGCTGATGTTTCTTGATACCGTCGTGATTTTGATGGAGTTGGGCCAATTATTTCATGAGTGCAGACATCTAAAGATGCATCCACACTCCAATTATTTTTAAAACTTTGACATACTTTGATGTTTTATTATCAGTGCTGATGCTTCTTGATACCGTCGTGATTTTGATGGAGTTGGGCCAATTATTTCATGAGTGCATACATTTAAAGATGCATCCACACACCAATTTTTTTTCAACTTCGACATACTTTGATGTTTTATTATCAGTGCTGATGTTTCTTGATACAGTCGTGATTTTGATGGAGTTGGGCTAATTATTTCATGAGTGCAGACATCTAAAGATGCATCCACACACCAATTATTTTTAAAACTTTGACATACTTTGATGTTTTATTATCAGTGCTGCTGCTTCTTGATACCATCGTGATTTTGATGGAGTTGGGCCAATTATTTCATGAGTGCAGACATCTAAAGATGCATCCACACACCAACTTTTTTTCAACTTCCACATACTTTGATGTTTTATTATCAGTGCTGCTGTTTCCTGATACCGTCGTGATTTTGATGGAGTTTGTCCAATTATTTCATGAGTGCAGTTGTAGAATCTAAAAAGAAATTAAACTTCGACATACTTTGATGTTTTATTATCAGTGCTGCTGCTTCTGCATACCGTCGTGATTTTGATGGAGTTGGGCCAATTATTTCATGAGTGCAGACATCTAAAGATGCATCCACACACCAATTATTTTTAAAACTTTGACATACTTTAATGTTTTATTGTCAGTGCTGCTGTTTCCTGATACCGTCGTGAGTTTGATGGAGTTGGGCCAATTATTTCATGAGTGCAGACATCTAAAGATGCATCCACACACCAATTATTTTTAAAACTTTGACATACTTTGATGTTTTATTATCAGTGCTGCTGTTTCCTGATACCGTCGTGAGTTTGATGGAGTTGGGCCAATTATTTCATGAGTGCAGACATCTAAAGATGCATCCACACACCAACTTTTTTAAAACTTTGACATACTTTAATGTTTTATTATCAGTGCTGCTGTTTCTTGATACCGTCGTGATTTTGATGGAGTTGGGCCAATTATTTCATGAGTGCAGACATCTAAAGATGCATCCACACACCAATTATTTTTAAAACTTTGACATACTTTGATGTTTTATTATCAGTGCTGCTGTTTCCTGATACCGTCGTGAGTTTGATGGAGTTGGGCCAATTATTTCATGAGTGCAGACATCTAAAGATGCATCCACACACCAATTTTTTTTCAACTTCGACATACTTTGATGTTTTATTATCAGTGCTGCTGTTTCTTGATACCGTCGTGATTTTGATGGAGTTGGGCCAATTATTTCATGAGTGCAGACATCTAAAGATGCATCCACACACCAATTATTTTTAAAACTTTGACATACTTTGATGTTTTATTATCAGTGCTGCTGTTTCCTGATACCGTCGTAAGTTTGATGGAGTTGGGCCAATTATTTCATGAGTGCAGTAGTAGAATCTAAAAAGAAATTAAACTTCGACATACTTTGATGTTTTATTATCAGTGCTGCTGCTTCTGCATACCGTCGTGATTTTGATGGAGTTGGGCCAATTATTTCATGAGTGCAGACATCTAAAGATGCATCCACACACCAATTATTTTTAAAACTTTGACATACTTTGATGTTTTATTATCAGTGCTGCTGCTTCTTGATACCATCGTGATTTTGATGGAGTTGGGCCAATTATTTAATGAGTGCATCCACACACCAATTTTTTTTCAACTTCGACATGCTTTAATGTTTTATTGTCAGTGCTGCTGTTTCCTGATACCGTCGTGATTTTGATGGAGTTGGGCCAATTATTTCATGAGTGCAGACATCTAAAGATGCATCCACACACCAATTATTTTTAAAACTTTGACATACTTTGATGTTTTATTATCAGTGCTGCTGTTTCCTGATACCGTCGTGATTTTGATGGAGTTGGGCCAATTATTTCATGAGTGCAGTAGTAGAATCTAAAAAGAAATTAAACTTCGACATACTTTGATGTTTAATATCAGTGCTGCTGCTTCTGCATACCGTCGTGATTTTGATGGAGTTGGGCCAATTATTTCCTGAGTGCAGACATCTAAAGATGCATCCACACACCAATTTTTTTTAAAACTTTGACATACTTTGATGTTTTATTATCAGTGCTGCTGCTTCTTGATACCATCGTGATTTTGATGGAGTTGGGCCAATTATTTCATGAGTGCAGACATTTAAAGATGCATCCATACACCAATTTTTTTTCAACTTCGACATGCTTTGATGTTTTATTATCAGTGCTGATGTTTCTTGATACCGTCGTGATTTTGATGGAGTTGGGCCAATTATTTCCTGAGTGCAGACATCTAAAGATGCATCCACACACCAATTATTTTTAAAACTTTGACATACTTTGATGTTTTATTATCAGTGCTGCTGTTTCCTGATACCGTCGTGATTTTGATGGAATTTGGCCAATTATTTCATGAGTGCAGTAGTAGAATCTAAAAAGAAATTAAACTTCGACATACTTTGATGTTTTATTATCAGTGCTGCTGCTTCTTGATACCATCGTGATTTTCATGGAGTTGGGCCAATTATTTCCTGAGTGCAGACATCTAAAGATGCATCCACACACCAACTTTTTTCAACTTCCACATACTTTGATGTTTTATTATCAGTGCTGATGTTTCTTGATACCGTCGTGATTTTGATGGAGTTGGGCCAATTATTTCATGAGTGCAGTAGTAGAATCTAAAAAGAAATTAAACTTCGACATACTTTGATGTTTTATTATCAGTGCTGCTGCTTCTGCATACCGTCGTGATTTTGATGGAGTTGGGCCAATTATTTCATGAGTGCAGTAGTAGAATCTAAAAAGAAATTAAACTTCGACATACTTTGATGTTTTATTATCAGTGCTGCTGCTTCTGCATACCATCGTGATTTTGATGGAGTTGGGCCAATTATTTCATGAGTGCAGACATCTAAAGATGCATCCACACACCAATTATTTTTAAAACTTTGACATACTTTGATGTTTTATTATCAGTGCTGCTGTTTCCTGATACCGTCGTGATTTTGATGGAGTTTGGCCAATTATTTCATGAGTGCAGTAGTAGAATCTAAAAAGAAATTAAACTTCGACATACTTTGATGTTTTATTATCAGTGCTGATGTTTCTTGATACCGTCGTGATTTTGATGGAGTTGGGCCAATTATTTCCTGAGTGCAGACATCTAAAGATGCATCCACACACCAATTATTTTTAAAACTTTGACATACTTTGATGTTTTATTATCAGTGCTGATGCTTCTTGATACCGTCGTGATTTTGATGGAGTTGGGCCAATTATTTCATGAGTGCAGACATCTAAAGATGCATCCACACACCAATTATTTTTAAAACTTTGACATACTTTGATGTTTTATTATCAGTGCTGCTGTTTCCTGATACCGTCGTGAGTTTGATGGAGTTGGGCCAATTATTTCATGAGTGCAGACATCTAAAGATGCATCCACACACCAACTTTTTTTCAACTTCGACATACTTTGATGTTTTATTATCAGTGCTGCTGTTTCTTGATACCGTCGTGATTTTGATGGAGTTGGGCCAATTATTTCATGAGTGCAGACATCTAAAGATGCATCCACACACCAATTATTTTTAAAACTTTGACATACTTTGATGTTTTATTATCAGTGCTGCTGTTTCCTGATACCGTCGTGATTTTGATGGAGTTTGGCCAATTATTTCATGAGTGCAGTAGTAGAATCTAAAAAGAAATTAAACTTCGACATACTTTGATGTTTTATTATCAGTGCTGCTGCTTCTTGATACCATCGTGATTTTGATGGAGTTGGGCCAATTATTTCCTGAGTGCAGACATCTAAAGATGCATCCACACACCAACTTTTTTTCAACTTCCACATACTTTGATGTTTTATTATCAGTGCTGCTGCTTCTTGATACCATGGTGATTTTGATGGAGTTGGGCCAATTATTTCATGAGTGCAGTAGTAGAATCTAAAAAGAAATTAAACTTCGACATACTTTGATGTTTTCTTATCAGTGCTGCTGTTTCTTGATACCATCGTGATTTTTTTTTTTAATTCAAGAGTGTCAGAATTCTATGAA
This sequence comes from Haliotis cracherodii, assembly GCF_022045235.1. NCBI lineage: Eukaryota > Metazoa > Mollusca > Gastropoda > Lepetellida > Haliotidae > Haliotis > Haliotis cracherodii. The sequence goes on along the minus strand of NW_027266297.1, from coordinate 49,428,622 downwards.
TCTATCCATACACCAAACATATTATAATATAAGGTTGGGTTGTGGAAAAATTCAAATCGTTGTTACATTTTTCTTGATACCGTCATGATTTTGATGGAGTTGGGCCAATTATTTCATGAGTGCAGACATCTAAAGATGCATCCACACACCAAGTATTTTCAAAACTTTGACATACTTTTGAGGTTTTATTATCAGTGCTGCTGCTTCTTGATACCATCGTGATTTTGATGGAGTTGGGCCAATTATTTCATGAGTGCAGTTGTAGAATCTAAAAAGAAATTAAACTTCGACATACTTTGATGTTTTATTATCAGTGCTGCTGCTTCTGCATACCGTCGTGATTTTGATGGAGTTGGGCCAATTATTTCATGAGTGCAGACATCTAAAGATGCATCCACACACCAACTTTTTTTCAACTTCCACATACTTTGATGTTTTATTATCAGTGCTGCTGTTTCCTGATACCGTCGTGATTTTGATGGAGTTTGTCCAATTATTTCATGAGTGCAGTTGTAGAATCTAAAAAGAAATTAAACTTCGACATACTTTGATGTTTTATTATCAGTGCTGCTGCTTCTGCATACCGTCGTGATTTTGATGGAGTTGGGCCAATTATTTCATGAGTGCAGACATCTAAAGATGCATCCACACACCAATTATTTTTAAAACTTTGACATACTTTAATGTTTTATTGTCAGTGCTGCTGTTTCCTGATACCGTCGTGAGTTTGATGGAGTTGGGCCAATTATTTCATGAGTGCAGACATCTAAAGATGCATCCACACACCAATTATTTTTAAAACTTTGACATACTTTGATGTTTTATTATCAGTGCTGCTGTTTCCTGATACCGTCGTGAGTTTGATGGAGTTGGGCCAATTATTTCATGAGTGCAGACATCTAAAGATGCATCCACACACCAACTTTTTTAAAACTTTGACATACTTTAATGTTTTATTATCAGTGCTGCTGTTTCTTGATACCGTCGTGATTTTGATGGAGTTGGGCCAATTATTTCATGAGTGCAGACATCTAAAGATGCATCCACACACCAATTATTTTTAAAACTTTGACATACTTTGATGTTTTATTATCAGTGCTGCTGTTTCCTGATACCGTCGTGAGTTTGATGGAGTTGGGCCAATTATTTCATGAGTGCAGACATCTAAAGATGCATCCACACACCAATTTTTTTTCAACTTCGACATACTTTGATGTTTTATTATCAGTGCTGCTGTTTCTTGATACCGTCGTGATTTTGATGGAGTTGGGCCAATTATTTCATGAGTGCAGACATCTAAAGATGCATCCACACACCAATTATTTTTAAAACTTTGACATACTTTGATGTTTTATTATCAGTGCTGCTGTTTCCTGATACCGTCGTAAGTTTGATGGAGTTGGGCCAATTATTTCATGAGTGCAGTAGTAGAATCTAAAAAGAAATTAAACTTCGACATACTTTGATGTTTTATTATCAGTGCTGCTGCTTCTGCATACCGTCGTGATTTTGATGGAGTTGGGCCAATTATTTCATGAGTGCAGACATCTAAAGATGCATCCACACACCAATTATTTTTAAAACTTTGACATACTTTGATGTTTTATTATCAGTGCTGCTGCTTCTTGATACCATCGTGATTTTGATGGAGTTGGGCCAATTATTTAATGAGTGCATCCACACACCAATTTTTTTTCAACTTCGACATGCTTTAATGTTTTATTGTCAGTGCTGCTGTTTCCTGATACCGTCGTGATTTTGATGGAGTTGGGCCAATTATTTCATGAGTGCAGACATCTAAAGATGCATCCACACACCAATTATTTTTAAAACTTTGACATACTTTGATGTTTTATTATCAGTGCTGCTGTTTCCTGATACCGTCGTGATTTTGATGGAGTTGGGCCAATTATTTCATGAGTGCAGTAGTAGAATCTAAAAAGAAATTAAACTTCGACATACTTTGATGTTTAATATCAGTGCTGCTGCTTCTGCATACCGTCGTGATTTTGATGGAGTTGGGCCAATTATTTCCTGAGTGCAGACATCTAAAGATGCATCCACACACCAATTTTTTTTAAAACTTTGACATACTTTGATGTTTTATTATCAGTGCTGCTGCTTCTTGATACCATCGTGATTTTGATGGAGTTGGGCCAATTATTTCATGAGTGCAGACATTTAAAGATGCATCCATACACCAATTTTTTTTCAACTTCGACATGCTTTGATGTTTTATTATCAGTGCTGATGTTTCTTGATACCGTCGTGATTTTGATGGAGTTGGGCCAATTATTTCCTGAGTGCAGACATCTAAAGATGCATCCACACACCAATTATTTTTAAAACTTTGACATACTTTGATGTTTTATTATCAGTGCTGCTGTTTCCTGATACCGTCGTGATTTTGATGGAATTTGGCCAATTATTTCATGAGTGCAGTAGTAGAATCTAAAAAGAAATTAAACTTCGACATACTTTGATGTTTTATTATCAGTGCTGCTGCTTCTTGATACCATCGTGATTTTCATGGAGTTGGGCCAATTATTTCCTGAGTGCAGACATCTAAAGATGCATCCACACACCAACTTTTTTCAACTTCCACATACTTTGATGTTTTATTATCAGTGCTGATGTTTCTTGATACCGTCGTGATTTTGATGGAGTTGGGCCAATTATTTCATGAGTGCAGTAGTAGAATCTAAAAAGAAATTAAACTTCGACATACTTTGATGTTTTATTATCAGTGCTGCTGCTTCTGCATACCGTCGTGATTTTGATGGAGTTGGGCCAATTATTTCATGAGTGCAGTAGTAGAATCTAAAAAGAAATTAAACTTCGACATACTTTGATGTTTTATTATCAGTGCTGCTGCTTCTGCATACCATCGTGATTTTGATGGAGTTGGGCCAATTATTTCATGAGTGCAGACATCTAAAGATGCATCCACACACCAATTATTTTTAAAACTTTGACATACTTTGATGTTTTATTATCAGTGCTGCTGTTTCCTGATACCGTCGTGATTTTGATGGAGTTTGGCCAATTATTTCATGAGTGCAGTAGTAGAATCTAAAAAGAAATTAAACTTCGACATACTTTGATGTTTTATTATCAGTGCTGATGTTTCTTGATACCGTCGTGATTTTGATGGAGTTGGGCCAATTATTTCCTGAGTGCAGACATCTAAAGATGCATCCACACACCAATTATTTTTAAAACTTTGACATACTTTGATGTTTTATTATCAGTGCTGCTGCTTCTTGATACCGTCGTGATTTTGATGGAGTTGGGCCAATTATTTCATGAGTGCAGACATCTAAAGATGCATCCACACACCAATTATTTTTAAAACTTTGACATACTTTGATGTTTTATTATCAGTGCTGCTGTTTCCTGATACCGTCGTGAGTTTGATGGAGTTGGGCCAATTATTTCATGAGTGCAGACATCTAAAGATGCATCCACACACCAACTTTTTTTCAACTTCGACATACTTTGATGTTTTATTATCAGTGCTGCTGTTTCTTGATACCGTCGTGATTTTGATGGAGTTGGGCCAATTATTTCATGAGTGCAGACATCTAAAGATGCATCCACACACCAATTATTTTTAAAACTTTGACATACTTTGATGTTTTATTATCAGTGCTGCTGTTTCCTGATACCGTCGTGATTTTGATGGAGTTTGGCCAATTATTTCATGAGTGCAGTAGTAGAATCTAAAAAGAAATTAAACTTCGACATACTTTGATGTTTTATTATCAGTGCTGCTGCTTCTTGATACCATCGTGATTTTGATGGAGTTGGGCCAATTATTTCCTGAGTGCAGACATCTAAAGATGCATCCACACACCAACTTTTTTTCAACTTCCACATACTTTGATGTTTTATTATCAGTGCTGCTGCTTCTTGATACCATGGTGATTTTGATGGAGTTGGGCCAATTATTTCATGAGTGCAGTAGTAGAATCTAAAAAGAAATTAAACTTCGACATACTTTGATGTTTTCTTATCAGTGCTGCTGTTTCTTGATACCATCGTGATTTTTTTTTTTAATTCAAGAGTGTCAGAATTCTATGAATCTATCCATACACCAAACATATTATAATATAAGGTTGGGTTGTGGAAAAATTCAAATCGTTGTTACATTTTTCTTGATACCGTCATGATTTTGATGGAGTTGGGCCAATTATTTCATGAGTGCAGACATCTAAAGATGCATCCACACACCAAGTATTTTCAAAACTTTGACATACTTTTGAGGTTTTATTATCAGTGCTGCTGCTTCTTGATACCATCGTGATTTTGATGGAGTTGGGCCAATTATTTCATGAGTGCAGACATCTAAAGATGCATCCACACACCAACTTTTATAAAACTTTGACATACTTCAATGTTTTATTATCAGTGCTGCTGTTTCTTGATACCGTCGTGATTTTGATGTAGTTGGGCCAATTATTTCATGAGTGCAGACATCTAAAGATGCATCCACACACCAATTATTTTTAAAACTTCGACATACTTTGATGTTTTATTATCAGTGCTGCTGTTTCCTGATACCGTCGTGATTTTGATGGAGTTTGGCCAATTATTTCATGAGTGCAGTAGTAGAATCTAAAAAGAAATTAAACTTCGACATACTTTGATGTTTTATTATCAGTGCTGCTGCTTCTGCATACCATCGTGATTTTGATGGAGTTGGGCCAATTATTTCATGAGTGCAGACATCTAAAGATGCATCCACACACCAATTATTTTTAAAACTTTGACATACTTTGATGTTTTATTATCAGTGCTGCTGCTTCTTGATACCGTCGTGATTTTGATGGAGTTGGGCCAATTATTTCATGAGTGCATACATTTAAAGATGCATCCACACACCAATTTTTTTTCAACTTCGACATACTTTGAGGTTTTATTATCAGTGCTGCTGCTTCTTGATACCGTCGTGATTTTGATGGAGTTGGGCCAATTATTTCATGAGTGTAGACATCTAAAGATGCATCCACACCCCAATTATTTTTAAAACTTTGACATACTTTGATGTTTTATTATCAGTGCTGCTGTTTCCTGATACCGTCGTGATTTTGATGGAGTTTGGCCAATTATTTCATGAGTGCAGTAGTAGAATCTAAAAAGAAATTAAACTTCGACATACTTTGATGTTTTATTATCAGTGCTGCTGCTTCTTGATACCATGGTGATTTTGATGGAGTTGGGCCAATTATTTCATGAGTGCAGTAGTAGAATCTAAAAAGAAATTAAACTTCGACATACTTTGATGTTTTCTTATCAGTGCTGCTGTTTCTTGATACCATCGTGATTTTTTTTTTTAATTCAAGAGTGTCGGAATTCTAGGAATCTATCCATACACCAAACATATTATAATATAAGGTTGGGTTGTGGAAAAATTCAAATCGTTGTTACATTTTTCTTGATACCGTCATGATTTTGATGGAGTTGGGCCAATTATTTCATGAGTGCAGACATCTAAAGATGCATCCACACACCAAGTATTTTCAAAACTTTGACATACTTCAATGTTTTATTATCAGTGCTGCTGTTTCTTGTTACCGTCGTGATTTTGATGGAGTTGGGCCAATTATTTCATGAGTGCAGACATCTAAAGATGCATCCACACACCAATTATTTTTAAAACTTTGACATACTTTGATGTTTTATTATCAGTGCTGCTGTTTCCTGATACCATGGTGATTTTGATGGAGTTGGGCCAACTATTTCATGAGTGCAGTAGTAGAATCTAAAAAGAAATTAAACTTCGACATACTTTGATGTTTTCTTATCAGTGCTGCTGTTTCTTGATACCATCGTGATTTTTTTTTTTAATTCAAGAGTGTCGGAATTCTAGGAATCTATCCATACACCAAACATATTATAATATAAGGTTGGGTTGTGGAAAAATTCAAATCGTTGTTACATTTTTCTTGATACCGTCATGATTTTGATGGAGTTTGGCCAATTATTTCATGAGTGCAGTAGTAGAATCTAAAAAGAAATTAAACTTCGACATACTTTGATGTTTTATTATCAGTGCTGCTGCTTCTGCATACCGTCGTGATTTTGATGGAGTTGGGCCAATTATTTCATGAGTGCATACATTTAAAGATGCATCCACACACCAATTTTTTTTCAAATTCGACATACTTTGATGTTTTATTATCAGTGCTGATGTTTCTTGATACAGTCGTGATTTTGATGGAGTTGGGCTAATTATTTCATGAGTGCAGACATCTAAAGATGCATCCACACACCAATTATTTTTAAAACTTTGACATACTTTGATGTTTTATTATCAGTGCTGCTGCTTCTTGATACCATCGTGATTTTGATGGAGTTGGGCCAATTATTTCATGAGTGCAGACATCTAAAGATGCATCCACACACCAACTTTTTTTCAACTTCCACATACTTTGATGTTTTATTATCAGTGCTGCTGTTTCCTGATACCGTCGTGATTTTGATGGAGTTTGTCCAATTATTTCATGAGTGCAGTTGTAGAATCTAAAAAGAAATTAAACTTCGACATACTTTGATGTTTTATTATCAGTGCTGCTGCTTCTGCATACCGTCGTGATTTTGATGGAGTTGGGCCAATTATTTCATGAGTGCAGACATCTAAAGATGCATCCACACACCAATTATTTTTAAAACTTTGACATACTTTAATGTTTTATTGTCAGTGCTGCTGTTTCCTGATACCGTCGTGAGTTTGATGGAGTTGGGCCAATTATTTCATGAGTGCAGACATCTAAAGATGCATCCACACACCAATTATTTTTAAAACTTTGACATACTTTGATGTTTTATTATCAGTGCTGCTGTTTCCTGATACCGTCGTGAGTTTGATGGAGTTGGGCCAATTATTTCATGAGTGCAGACATCTAAAGATGCATCCACACACCAACTTTTTTAAAACTTTGACATACTTTAATGTTTTATTATCAGTGCTGCTGTTTCTTGATACCGTCGTGATTTTGATGGAGTTGGGCCAATTATTTCATGAGTGCAGACATCTAAAGATGCATCCACACACCAATTATTTTTAAAACTTTGACATACTTTGATGTTTTATTATCAGTGCTGCTGTTTCCTGATACCGTCGTGAGTTTGATGGAGTTGGGCCAATTATTTCATGAGTGCAGACATCTAAAGATGCATCCACACACCAATTATTTTTAAAACTTTGACATACTTTAATGTTTTATTGTCAGTGCTGCTGTTTCCTGATACCGTCGTGAGTTTGATGGAGTTGGGCCAATTATTTCATGAGTGCAGACATCTAAAGATGCATCCACACACCAATTATTTTTAAAACTTTGACATACTTTAATGTTTTATTGTCAGTGCTGCTGTTTCCTGATACCGTCGTGAGTTTGATGGAGTTGGGCCAATTATTTCATGAGTGCAGACATCTAAAGATGCATCCACACACCAATTATTTTTAAAACTTTGACATACTTTGATGTTTTATTATCAGTGCTGCTGTTTCCTGATACCGTCGTGAGTTTGATGGAGTTGGGCCAATTATTTCATGAGTGCAGACATCTAAAGATGCATCCACACACCAACTTTTTTAAAACTTTGACATACTTTAATGTTTTATTATCAGTGCTGCTGTTTCTTGATACCGTCGTGATTTTGATGGAGTTGGGCCAATTATTTCATGAGTGCAGACATCTAAAGATGCATCCACACACCAATTATTTTTAAAACTTTGACATACTTTGATGTTTTATTATCAGTGCTGCTGTTTCCTGATACCGTCGTGAGTTTGATGGAGTTGGGCCAATTATTTCATGAGTGCAGACATCTAAAGATGCATCCACACACCAATTTTTTTTCAACTTCGACATACTTTGATGTTTTATTATCAGTGCTGCTGTTTCTTGATACCGTCGTGATTTTGATGGAGTTGGGCCAATTATTTCATGAGTGCAGACATCTAAAGATGCATCCACACACCAATTATTTTTAAAACTTTGACATACTTTGATGTTTTATTATCAGTGCTGCTGTTTCCTGATACCGTCGTAAGTTTGATGGAGTTGGGCCAATTATTTCATGAGTGCAGTAGTAGAATCTAAAAAGAAATTAAACTTCGACATACTTTGATGTTTTATTATCAGTGCTGCTGCTTCTGCATACCATCGTGATTTTGATGGAGTTGGGCCAATTATTTCATGAGTGCAGACATCTAAAGATGCATCCACACACCAATTATTTTTAAAACTTTGACATACTTTGATGTTTTATTATCAGTGCTGCTGCTTCTTGATACCATCGTGATTTTGATGGAGTTGGGCCAATTATTTAATGAGTGCATCCACACACCAATTTTTTTTCAACTTCGACATGCTTTAATGTTTTATTGTCAGTGCTGCTGTTTCCTGATACCGTCGTGATTTTGATGGAGTTGGGCCAATTATTTCATGAGTGCAGACATCTAAAGATGCATCCACACACCAATTATTTTTAAAACTTTGACATACTTTGATGTTTTATTATCAGTGCTGCTGTTTCCTGATACCGTCGTGATTTTGATGGAGTTGGGCCAATTATTTCATGAGTGCAGTAGTAGAATCTAAAAAGAAATTAAACTTCGACATACTTTGATGTTTAATATCAGTGCTGCTGCTTCTGCATACCGTCGTGATTTTGATGGAGTTGGGCCAATTATTTCCTGAGTGCAGACATCTAAAGATGCATCCACACACCAATTTTTTTTAAAACTTTGACATACTTTGATGTTTTATTATCAGTGCTGCTGCTTCTTGATACCATCGTGATTTTGATGGAGTTGGGCCAATTATTTCATGAGTGCAGACATTTAAAGATGCATCCATACACCAATTTTTTTTCAACTTCGACATGCTTTGATGTTTTATTATCAGTGCTGATGTTTCTTGATACCGTCGTGATTTTGATGGAGTTGGGCCAATTATTTCATGAGTGCAGACATCTAAAGATGCATCCACACACCAATTATTTTTAAAACTTTGACATACTTTGATGTTTTATTATCAGTGCTGCTGTTTCCTGATACCGTCGTGATTTTGATGGAATTTGGCCAATTATTTCATGAGTGCAGTAGTAGAATCTAAAAAGAAATTAAACTTCGACATACTTTGATGTTTTATTATCAGTGCTGCTGCTTCTTGATACCATCGTGATTTTCATGGAGTTGGGCCAATTATTTCCTGAGTGCAGACATCTAAAGATGCATCCACACACCAACTTTTTTTCAACTTCCACATACTTTGATGTTTTATTATCAGTGCTGATGTTTCTTGATACCGTCGTGATTTTGATGGAGTTGGGCCAATTATTTCATGAGTGCAGTAGTAGAATCTAAAAAGAAATTAAACTTCGACATACTTTGATGTTTTATTATCAGTGCTGCTGCTTATGCATACCGTCGTGATTTTGATGGAGTTGGGCCAATTATTTCATGAGTGCAGTAGTAGAATGTAAAAAGAAATTAAACTTCGACATACTTTGATGTTTTATTATCAGTGCTGCTGCTTCTGCATACCATCGTGATTTTGATGGAGTTGGGCCAATTATTTCATGAGTGCAGACATCTAAAGATGCATCCACACACCAATTATTTTTAAAACTTTGACATACTTTGATGTTTTATTATCAGTGCTGCTGTTTCCTGATACCGTCGGGATTTTGATGGAGTTTGGCCAATTATTTCATGAGTGCAGTAGTAGAATCTAAAAAGAAATTAAACTTCGACATACTTTGATGTTTTATTATCAGTGCTGATGTTTCTTGATACCGTCGTGATTTTGATGGAGTTGGGCCAATTATTTCCTGAGTGCAGACATCTAAAGATGCATCCACACACCAATTATTTTTAAAACTTTGACATACTTTGATGTTTTATTATCAGTGCTGCTGCTTCTTGATACCGTCGTGATTTTGATGGAGTTGGGCCAATTATTTCATGAGTGCAGACATCTAAAGATGCATCCACACACCAATTATTTTTAAAACTTTGACATACTTTGATGTTTTATTATCAGTGCTGCTGTTTCCTGGTACCGTCGTGAGTTTGATGGAGTTGGGCCAATTATTTCATGAGTGCAGACATCTAAAGATGCATCCACACACCAATTTTTTTTCAACTTCGACATACTTTGATGTTTTATTATCAGTGCTGCTGTTTCTTGATACCGTCGTGATTTTGATGGAGTTGGGCCAATTATTTCATGAGTGCAGACATCTAAAGATGCATCCACACACCAATTATTTTTAAAACTTTGACATACTTTGATGTTTTATTATCAGTGCTGCTGTTTCCTGATACCGTCGTGATTTTGATGGAGTTTGGCCAATTATTTCATGAGTGCAGTAGTAGAATCTAAAAAGAAATTAAACTTCGACATACTTTGATGTTTTCTTATCAGTGCTGCTGCTTCTTGATACCATCGTGATTTTGATGGAGTTGGGCCAATTATTTCCTGAGTGCAGACATCTAAAGATGCATCCACACACCAACTTTTTTTCAACTTCCACATACTTTGATGTTTTATTATCAGTGCTGCTGCTTCTTGATACCATGGTGATTTTGATGGAGTTGGGCCAATTATTTCATGAGTGCAGTAGTAGAATCTAAAAAGAAATTAAACTTCGACATACTTTGATGTTTTCTTATCAGTGCTGCTGTTTCTTGATACCATCGTGATTTTTTTTTTTAATTCAAGAGTGTCAGAATTCTATGAATCTATCCATACACCAAACATATTATAATATAAGGTTGGGTTGTGGAAAAATTCAAATCGTTGTTACATTTTTCTTGATACCGTCATGATTTTGATGGAGTTGGGCCAATTATTTCATGAGTGCAGACATCTAAAGATGCATCCACACACCAAGTATTTTCAAAACTTTGACATACTTTTGAGGTTTTATTATCAGTGCTGCTGCTTCTTGATACCATCGTGATTTTGATGGAGTTGGGCCAATTATTTCATGAGTGCAGACATCTAAAGATGCATCCACACACCAACTTTTATAAAACTTTGACATACTTCAATGTTTTATTATCAGTGCTGCTGTTTCTTGATACCGTCGTGATTTTGATGGAGTTGGGCCAATTATTTCATGAGTGCAGACATCTAAAGATGCATCCACACACCAATTATTTTTAAAACTTCGACATACTTTGATGTTTTATTATCAGTGCTGCTGTTTCCTGATACCGTCGTGATTTTGATGGAGTTTGGCCAATTATTTCATGAGTGCAGTAGTAGAATCTAAAAAGAAATTAAACTTCGACATACTTTGATGTTTTATTATCAGTGCTGCTGCTTCTGCATACCATCGTGATTTTGATGGAGTTGGGCCAATTATTTCATGAGTGCAGACATCTAAAGATGCATCCACACACCAATTATTTTTAAAACTTTGACATACTTTGATGTTTTATTATCAGTGCTGCTGCTTCTTGATACCGTCGTGATTTTGATGGAGTTGGGCCAATTATTTCATGAGTGCATACATTTAAAGATGCATCCACACACCAATTTTTTTTCAACTTCGACATACTTTGAGGTTTTATTATCAGTGCTGCTGCTTCTTGATACCGTCGTGATTTTGATGGAGTTGGGCCAATTATTTCATGAGTGTAGACATCTAAAGATGCATCCACACCCCAATTATTTTTAAAACTTTGACATACTTTGATGTTTTATTATCAGTGCTGCTGTTTCCTGATACCGTCGTGATTTTGATGGAGTTTGGCCAATTATTTCATGAGTGCAGTAGTAGAAACTAAAAAGAAATTAAACTTCGACATACTTTGATGTTTTATTATCAGTGCTGCTGCTTCTTGATACCATGGTGATTTTGATGGAGTTGGGCCAATTATTTCATGAGTGCAGTAGTAGAATCTAAAAAGAAATTAAACTTCGACATACTTTGATGTTTTCTTATCAGTGCTGCTGTTTCTTGATACCATCGTGATTTTTTTTTTTAATTCAAGAGTGTCGGAATTCTAGGAATCTATCCATACACCAAACATATTATAATATAAGGTTGGGTTGTGGAAAAATTCAAATCGTTGTTACATTTTTCTTGATACCGTCATGATTTTGATGGAGTTGGGCCAATTATTTCATGAGTGCAGACATCTAAAGATGCATCCACACACCAATTATTTTTAAAACTTTGACATACTTTGATGTTTTATTATCAGTGCTGCTGCTTCTTGATACCATCGTGATTTTGATGGAGTTGGGCCAATTATTTCATGAGTGCAGACATCTAAAGATGCATCCACACACCAACTTTTTTTCAACTTCCACATACTTTGATGTTTTATTATCAGTGCTGCTGTTTCCTGATACCGTCGTGATTTTGATGGAGTTTGTCCAATTATTTCATGAGTGCAGTTGTAGAATCTAAAAAGAAATTAAACTTCGACATACTTTGATGTTTTATTATCAGTGCTGCTGCTTCTGCATACCGTCGTGATTTTGATGGAGTTGGGCCAATTATTTCATGAGTGCAGACATCTAAAGATGCATCCACACACCAATTATTTTTAAAACTTTGACATACTTTGATGTTTTATTATCAGTGCTGCTGTTTCCTGATACCGTCGTGATTTTGATGGAGTTTGGCCAATTATTTCATGAGTGCAGACATCTAAAGATGCATCCACACACCAATTATTTTTAAAACTTCGACATACTTTGATGTTTTATTATCAGTGCTGCTGTTTCCTGATACCGTCGTGATTTTGATGGAGTTTGGCCAATTATTTCATGAGTGCAGTAGTAGAATCTAAAAAGAAATTAAACTTCGACATACTTTGATGTTTTATTATCAGTGCTGCTGCTTCTGCATACCATCGTGATTTTGATGGAGTTGGGCCAATTATTTCATGAGTGCAGACATCTAAAGATGCATCCACACACCAATTATTTTTAAAACTTTGACATACTTTGATGTTTTATTATCAGTGCTGCTGCTTCTTGATACCGTCGTGATTTTGATGGAGTTGGGCCAATTATTTCATGAGTGCATACATTTAAAGATGCATCCACACACCAATTTTTTTTCAACTTCGACATACTTTGAGGTTTTATTATCAGTGCTGCTGCTTCTTGATACCGTCGTGATTTTGATGGAGTTGGGCCAATTATTTCATGAGTGTAGACATCTAAAGATGCATCCACACCCCAATTATTTTTAAAACTTTGACATACTTTGATGTTTTATTATCAGTGCTGCTGTTTCCTGATACCGTCGTGATTTTGATGGAGTTTGGCCAATTATTTCATGAGTGCAGTAGTAGAAACTAAAAAGAAATTAAACTTCGACATACTTTGATGTTTTATTATCAGTGCTGCTGCTTCTTGATACCATGGTGATTTTGATGGAGTTGGGCCAATTATTTCATGAGTGCAGTAGTAGAATCTAAAAAGAAATTAAACTTCGACATACTTTGATGTTTTCTTATCAGTGCTGCTGTTTCTTGATACCATCGTGATTTTTTTTTTTAATTCAAGAGTGTCGGAATTCTAGGAATCTATCCATACACCAAACATATTATAATATAAGGTTGGGTTGTGGAAAAATTCAAATCGTTGTTACATTTTTCTTGATACCGTCATGATTTTGATGGAGTTGGGCCAATTATTTCATGAGTGCAGACATCTAAAGATGCATCCACACACCAATTATTTTTAAAACTTTGACATACTTTGATGTTTTATTATCAGTGCTGCTGCTTCTTGATACCATCGTGATTTTGATGGAGTTGGGCCAATTATTTCATGAGTGCAGACATCTAAAGATGCATCCACACACCAACTTTTTTTCAACTTCCACATACTTTGATGTTTTATTATCAGTGCTGCTGTTTCCTGATACCGTCGTGATTTTGATGGAGTTTGTCCAATTATTTCATGAGTGCAGTTGTAGAATCTAAAAAGAAATTAAACTTCGACATACTTTGATGTTTTATTATCAGTGCTGCTGCTTCTGCATACCGTCGTGATTTTGATGGAGTTGGGCCAATTATTTCATGAGTGCAGACATCTAAAGATGCATCCACACACCAATTATTTTTAAAACTTTGACATACTTTAATGTTTTATTGTCAGTGCTGCTGTTTCCTGATACCGTCGTGAGTTTGATGGAGTTGGGCCAATTATTTCATGAGTGCAGACATCTAAAGATGCATCCACACACCAATTATTTTTAAAACTTTGACATACTTTGATGTTTTATTATCAGTGCTGCTGTTTCCTGATACCGTCGTGAGTTTGATGGAGTTGGGCCAATTATTTCATGAGTGCAGACATCTAAAGATGCATCCACACACCAACTTTTTTAAAACTTTGACATACTTTAATGTTTTATTATCAGTGCTGCTGTTTCTTGATACCGTCGTGATTTTGATGGAGTTGGGCCAATTATTTCATGAGTGCAGACATCTAAAGATGCATCCACACACCAATTATTTTTAAAACTTTGACATACTTTGATGTTTTATTATCAGTGCTGCTGTTTCCTGATACCGTCGTGAGTTTGATGGAGTTGGGCCAATTATTTCATGAGTGCAGACATCTAAAGATGCATCCACACACCAATTTTTTTTCAACTTCGACATACTTTGATGTTTTATTATCAGTGCTGCTGTTTCTTGATACCGTCGTGATTTTGATGGAGTTGGGCCAATTATTTCATGAGTGCAGACATCTAAAGATGCATCCACACACCAATTATTTTTAAAACTTTGACATACTTTGATGTTTTATTATCAGTGCTGCTGTTTCCTGATACCGTCGTAAGTTTGATGGAGTTGGGCCAATTATTTCATGAGTGCAGTAGTAGAATCTAAAAAGAAATTAAACTTCGACATACTTTGATGTTTTATTATCAGTGCTGCTGCTTCTGCATACCGTCGTGATTTTGATGGAGTTGGGCCAATTATTTCATGAGTGCAGACATCTAAAGATGCATCCACACACCAATTATTTTTAAAACTTTGACATACTTTGATGTTTTATTATCAGTGCTGCTGCTTCTTGATACCATCGTGATTTTGATGGAGTTGGGCCAATTATTTAATGAGTGCATCCACACACCAATTTTTTTTCAACTTCGACATGCTTTAATGTTTTATTGTCAGTGCTGCTGTTTCCTGATACCGTCGTGATTTTGATGGAGTTGGGCCAATTATTTCATGAGTGCAGACATCTAAAGATGCATCCACACACCAATTATTTTTAAAACTTTGACATACTTTGATGTTTTATTATCAGTGCTGCTGTTTCCTGATACCGTCGTGATTTTGATGGAGTTGGGCCAATTATTTCATGAGTGCAGTAGTAGAATCTAAAAAGAAATTAAACTTCGACATACTTTGATGTTTAATATCAGTGCTGCTGCTTCTGCATACCGTCGTGATTTTGATGGAGTTGGGCCAATTATTTCCTGAGTGCAGACATCTAAAGATGCATCCACACACCAATTTTTTTTAAAACTTTGACATACTTTGATGTTTTATTATCAGTGCTGCTGCTTCTTGATACCATCGTGATTTTGATGGAGTTGGGCCAATTATTTCATGAGTGCAGACATTTAAAGATGCATCCATACACCAATTTTTTTTCAACTTCGACATGCTTTGATGTTTTATTATCAGTGCTGATGTTTCTTGATACCGTCGTGATTTTGATGGAGTTGGGCCAATTATTTCCTGAGTGCAGACATCTAAAGATGCATCCACACACCAATTATTTTTAAAACTTTGACATACTTTGATGTTTTATTATCAGTGCTGCTGTTTCCTGATACCGTCGTGATTTTGATGGAATTTGGCCAATTATTTCATGAGTGCAGTAGTAGAATCTAAAAAGAAATTAAACTTCGACATACTTTGATGTTTTATTATCAGTGCTGCTGCTTCTTGATACCATCGTGATTTTCATGGAGTTGGGCCAATTATTTCCTGAGTGCAGACATCTAAAGATGCATCCACACACCAACTTTTTTCAACTTCCACATACTTTGATGTTTTATTATCAGTGCTGATGTTTCTTGATACCGTCGTGATTTTGATGGAGTTGGGCCAATTATTTCATGAGTGCAGTAGTAGAATCTAAAAAGAAATTAAACTTCGACATACTTTGATGTTTTATTATCAGTGCTGCTGCTTCTGCATACCGTCGTGATTTTGATGGAGTTGGGCCAATTATTTCATGAGTGCAGTAGTAGAATCTAAAAAGAAATTAAACTTCGACATACTTTGATGTTTTATTATCAGTGCTGCTGCTTCTGCATACCATCGTGATTTTGATGGAGTTGGGCCAATTATTTCATGAGTGCAGACATCTAAAGATGCATCCACACACCAATTATTTTTAAAACTTTGACATACTTTGATGTTTTATTATCAGTGCTGCTGTTTCCTGATACCGTCGTGATTTTGATGGAGTTTGGCCAATTATTTCATGAGTGCAGTAGTAGAATCTAAAAAGAAATTAAACTTCGACATACTTTGATGTTTTATTATCAGTGCTGATGTTTCTTGATACCGTCGTGATTTTGATGGAGTTGGGCCAATTATTTCCTGAGTGCAGACATCTAAAGATGCATCCACACACCAATTATTTTTAAAACTTTGACATACTTTGATGTTTTATTATCAGTGCTGCTGCTTCTTGATACCGTCGTGATTTTGATGGAGTTGGGCCAATTATTTCATGAGTGCAGACATCTAAAGATGCATCCACACACCAATTATTTTTAAAACTTTGACATACTTTGATGTTTTATTATCAGTGCTGCTGTTTCCTGATACCGTCGTGAGTTTGATGGAGTTGGGCCAATTATTTCATGAGTGCAGACATCTAAAGATGCATCCACACACCAACTTTTTTAAAACTTTGACATACTTTAATGTTTTATTATCAGTGCTGCTGTTTCCTGATACCGTCGTGAGTTTGATGGAGTTGGGCCAATTATTTCATGAGTGCAGACATCTAAAGATGCATCCACACACCAATTTTTTTTCAACTTCGACATACTTTGATGTTTTATTATCAGTGCTGCTGTTTCTTGATACCGTCGTGATTTTGATGGAGTTGGGCCAATTATTTCATGAGTGCAGACATCTAAAGATGCATCCACACACCAATTATTTTTAAAACTTTGACATACTTTGATGTTTTATTATCAGTGCTGCTGTTTCCTGATACCGTCGTGATTTTGATGGAGTTTGGCCAATTATTTCATGAGTGCAGTAGTAGAATCTAAAAAGAAATTAAACTTCGACATACTTTGATGTTTTATTATCAGTGCTGCTGCTTCTTGATACCATCGTGATTTTGATGGAGTTGGGCCAATTATTTCCTGAGTGCAGACATCTAAAGATGCATCCACACACCAACTTTTTTTCAACTTCCACATACTTTGATGTTTTATTATCAGTGCTGCTGCTTCTTGATACCATCGTGATTTTGATGGAGTTGGGCCAATTATTTCATGAGTGCAGTAGTAGAATCTAAAAAGAAATTAAACTTCGACATACTTTGATGTTTTCTTATCAGTGCTGCTGTTTCTTGATACCATCGTGATTTTTTTTTTTAATTCAAGAGTGTCAGAATTCTATGAATCTATCCATACACCAAACATATTATAATATAAGGTTGGGTTGTGGAAAAATTCAAATCGTTGTTACATTTTTCTTGATACCGTCATGATTTTGATGGAGTTTGGCCAATTATTTCATGAGTGCAGTAGTAGAATCTAAAAAGAAATTAAACTTCGACATACTTTGATGTTTTATTATCAGTGCTGCTGCTTCTG
The DNA here is from genome assembly GCF_022045235.1 of Haliotis cracherodii. Lineage (NCBI taxonomy): Eukaryota > Metazoa > Mollusca > Gastropoda > Lepetellida > Haliotidae > Haliotis > Haliotis cracherodii. The sequence continues at coordinate 49,410,766 of NW_027266297.1, read as the reverse complement.
CATACCGTCGTGATTTTGATGGAGTTGGGCCAATTATTTCATGAGTGCAGACATCTAAAGATGCATCCACACACCAATTATTTTTAAAACTTTGACATACTTTGATGTTTTATTATCAGTGCTGCTGTTTCCTGATACCGTCGTGATTTTGATGGAGTTGGGCCAATTATTTCATGAGTGCAGACATCTAAAGATGCATCCACACACCAATTATTTTTAAAACTTCGACATACTTTGATGTTTTATTATCAGTGCTGCTGCTTCTGCATACCGTCGTGATTTTGATGGAGTTTGGCCAATTATTTCATGAGTGCAGAGTTAGAATCTAAAAAAAAATTAAACTTCGACATACTTTGATGTTTTCTTATCAGTGCTGCTGTTTCTTGATACCATCGTGATTTTCTTTTTTAAATCAAGAGTGTCGGAATTCTAGGAATCTATCTATACACCAAACATATTATAATATAAGGTTGGGTTGTGGAAAAATTCAAATCGCTGTTACATTTTTCTTGATACCGTCATGATTTTGATGGAGTTGGGCCAATTATTTCATGAGTGCAGCCATCTAAAGATGCATCCACACACCAATTATTTTTAAAACTTTGACATACTTTGATGTTTTATTATCAGTGCTGCTGCTTCTTGATACCATCGTGATTTTGATGGAGTTGGGCCAATTATTTCCTGAGTGCAGACATCTAAAGATGCATCCACACACCAACTTTTTTTCAACTTCCACATACTTTGATGTTTTATTATCAGTGCTGCTGCTTCTGCATACCGTCGTGATTTTGATGGAGTTGGGCCAATTATTTCATGAGTGCAGACATCTAAAGATGCATCCACACACCAATTATTTTTAAAACTTTGACATACTTTAATGTTTTATTGTCAGTGCTGCTGTTTCCTGATACCGTCGTGATTTTGATGGAGTTGGGCCAATTATTTCATGAGTGCAGACATCTAAAGATGCATCCACACACCAATTATTTTTAAAACTTTGACATACTTTGATGTTTTATTATCAGTGCTGCTGTTTCCTGATACCGTCGTGAGTTTGATGGAGTTGGGCCAATTATTTCATGAGTGCAGACATCTAAAGATGCATCCACACACCAATTTTTTTTCAACTTCGACATACTTTGATGTTTTATTATCAGTGCTGCTGTTTCTTGATACCGTCGTGATTTTGATGGAGTTGGGCCAATTATTTCATGAGTGCAGACATCTAAAGATGCATCCACACACCAATCATTTTTAAAACTTTGACATACTTTGATGTTTTATTATCAGTGCTGCTGTTTCCTGATACCGTCGTGATTTTGATGGAGTTTGGCCAATTATTTCATGAGTGCAGTAGTAGAATCTAAAAAGAAATTAAACTTCGACATACTTTGATGTTTTATTATCAGTGCTGCTGCTTCTGCATACCGTCGTGATTTTGATGGAGTTGGGCCAATTATTTCATGAGTGCAGACATCTAAAGATGCATCCACACCCCAATTATTTTTAAAACTTTGACATACTTTGATGTTTTATTATCAGTGCTGCTGTTTCCTGATACCGTCGTGATTTTGATGGAGTTTGGCCAATTATTTCATGAGTGCAGTAGTAGAATCTAAAAAGAAATTAAACTTCGACATACTTTGATGTTTTATTATCAGTGCTGATGTTTCTTGATACCGTCGTGATTTTGATGGAGTTGGGCCAATTATTTCATGAGTGCAGACATCTAAAGATGCATCCACACACCAATTATTTTTAAAACTTTGACATACTTTGATGTTTTATTATCAGTGCTGCTGTTTCCTGATACCGTCGTGATTTTGATGGAGTTTGGCCAATTATTTCATGAGTGCAGACATCTAAAGATGCATCCACACACCAATTATTTTTAAAACTTTGACATACTTTGATGTTTTATTATCAGTGCTGCTGCTTCTGCATACCGTCGTGATTTTGATGGAGTTGGGCCAATTATTTCATGAGTGCAGAGTTAGAATCTAAAAAAAAATTAAACTTCGACATACTTTGATGTTTTCTTATCAGTGCTGCTGTTTCTTGATACCATCGTGATTTTCTTTTTTAAATCAAGAGTGTCGGAATTCTAGGAATCTATCCATACACCAAACATATTATAATATAAGGTTGGGTTGTGGAAAAATTCAAATCGCTGTTACATTTTTCTTGATACCGTCATGATTTTGATGGAGTTGGGCCAATTATTTCATGAGTGCAGCCATCTAAAGATGCATCCACACACCAATTATTTTTAAAACTTTGACATACTTTGATGTTTTATTATCAGTGCTGCTGCTTCTTGATACCATCGTGATTTTGATGGAGTTGGGCCAATTATTTCCTGAGTGCAGACATCTAAAGATGCATCCACACACCAACTTTTTTTCAACTTCCACATACTTTGATGTTTTATTATCAGTGCTGCTGCTTCTGCATACCGTCGTGATTTTGATGGAGTTGGGCCAATTATTTCATGAGTGCAGACATCTAAAGATGCATCCACACACCAATTATTTTTAAAACTTTGACATACTTTAATGTTTTATTGTCAGTGCTGCTGTTTCCTGATACCGTCGTGATTTTGATGGAGTTGGGCCAATTATTTCATGAGTGCAGACATCTAAAGATGCATCCACACACCAATTATTTTTAAAACTTTGACATACTTTGATGTTTTATTATCAGTGCTGCTGTTTCCTGATACCGTCGTTTGATGGAGTTGGGCCAATTATTTCATGAGTGCAGACATCTAAAGATGCATCCACACACCAACTTTTTTAAAACTTTGACATACTTTAATGTTTTATTATCAGTGCTGCTGTTTCTTGATACCGTCGTGATTTTGATGGAGTTGGGCAAATTATTTCATGAGTGCAGACATCTAAAGATGCATCCACACACCAATTATTTTTAAAACTTTGACATACTTTGATGTTTTATTATCAGTGCTGCTGTTTCCTGATACCGTCGTGAGTTTGATGGAGTTGGGCCAATTATTTCATGAGTGCAGACATCTAAAGATGCATCCACACACCAACTTTTTTTCAACTTCCACATACTTTGATGTTTTATTATCAGAGCTGCTGTTTCCTGATACCGTCGTGATTTTGATGGAGTTTGGCCAATTATTTCATGAGTGCAGTTGTAGAATCTAAAAAGAAATTAAACTTCGACATACTTTGATGTTTTATTATCAGTGCTGCTGCTTCTGCATACCGTCGTGATTTTGATGGAGTTGGGCCAATTATTTCATGAGTGCAGACATCTAAAGATGCATCCACACACCAATTATTTTTAAAACTTTGACATACTTTAATGTTTTATTTTCAGTGCTGCTGTTTCCTGATACCGTCGTGAGTTTGATGGAGTTGGGCCAATTATTTCATGAGTGCAGACATCTAAAGATGCATCCACACACCAATTATTTTTAAAACTTTGACATACTTTGATGTTTTATTATCAGTGCTGCTGTTTCCTGATACCGTCGTGAGTTTGATGGAGTTGGGCCAATTATTTCATGAGTGCAGACATCTAAAGATGCATCCACACACCAACTTTTTTAAAACTTTGACATACTTTAATGTTTTATTATCAGTGCTGCTGTTTCTTGATACCGTCGTGATTTTGATGGAGTTGGGCCAATTATTTCATGAGTGCAGACATCTAAAGATGCATCCACACACCAATTATTTTTAAAACTTTGACATACTTTGATGTTTTATTATCAGTGCTGCTGTTTCCTGATACCGTCGTGAGTTTGATGGAGTTGGGCCAATTATTTCATGAGTGCAGACATCTAAAGATGCATCCACACACCAATTTTTTTTCAACTTCGACATACTTTGATGTTTTATTATCAGTGCTGCTGTTTCTTGATACCGTCGTGATTTTGATGGAGTTGGGCCAATTATTTCATGAGTGCAGACATCTAAAGATGCATCCACACACCAATTATTTTTAAAACTTTGACATACTTTGATGTTTTATTATCAGTGCTGCTGTTTCCTGATACCGTCGTGAGTTTGATGGAGTTGGGCCAATTATTTCATGAGTTCAGTAGTAGAATCTAAAAAGAAATTAAACTTCGACATACTTTGATGTTTTATTATCAGTGCTGCTGCTTCTGCATACCGTCGTGATTTTGATGGAGTTGGGCCAATTATTTCATGAGTGCAGACATCTAAAGATGCATCCACACACCAATTATTTTTAAAACTTTGACATACTTTGATGTTTTATTATCAGTGCTGCTGCTTCTTGATACCATCGTGATTTTGATGGAGTTGGGCCAATTATTTCATGAGTGCAGACATCTAAAGATGCATCCACACACCAACTTTTTTTCAACTTCCACATACTTTGATGTTTTATTATCAGAGCTGCTGTTTCCTGATACCGTCGTGATTTTGATGGAGTTTGGCCAATTATTTCATGAGTGCAGTTGTAGAATCTAAAAAGAAATTAAACTTCGACATACTTTGATGTTTTATTATCAGTGCTGCTGCTTCTGCATACCGTCGTGATTTTGATGGAGTTGGGCCAATTATTTCATGAGTGCAGACATCTAAAGATGCATCCACACACCAATTATTTTTAAAACTTTGACATACTTTAATGTTTTATTTTCAGTGCTGCTGTTTCCTGATACCGTCGTGAGTTTGATGGAGTTGGGCCAATTATTTCATGAGTGCAGACATCTAAAGATGCATCCACACACCAATTATTTTTAAAACTTTGACATACTTTGATGTTTTATTATCAGTGCTGCTGTTTCCTGATACCGTCGTGAGTTTGATGGAGTTGGGCCAATTATTTCATGAGTGCAGACATCTAAAGATGCATCCACACACCAACTTTTTTAAAACTTTGACATACTTTAATGTTTTATTATCAGTGCTGCTGTTTCTTGATACCGTCGTGATTTTGATGGAGTTGGGCCAATTATTTCATGAGTGCAGACATCTAAAGATGCATCCACACACCAATTATTTTTAAAACTTTGACATACTTTGATGTTTTATTATCAGTGCTGCTGTTTCCTGATACCGTCGTGAGTTTGATGGAGTTGGGCCAATTATTTCATGAGTGCAGACATCTAAAGATGCATCCACACACCAATTTTTTTTCAACTTCGACATACTTTGATGTTTTATTATCAGTGCTGCTGTTTCTTGATACCGTCGTGATTTTGATGGAGTTGGGCCAATTATTTCATGAGTGCAGACATCTAAAGATGCATCCACACACCAATTATTTTTAAAACTTTGACATACTTTGATGTTTTATTATCAGTGCTGCTGTTTCCTGATACCGTCGTGAGTTTGATGGAGTTGGGCCAATTATTTCATGAGTTCAGTAGTAGAATCTAAAAAGAAATTAAACTTCGACATACTTTGATGTTTTATTATCAGTGCTGCTGCTTCTGCATACCGTCGTGATTTTGATGGAGTTGGGCCAATTATTTCATGAGTGCAGACATCTAAAGATGCATCCACACACCAATTATTTTTAAAACTTTGACATACTTTGATGTTTTATTATCAGTGCTGCTGCTTCTTGATACCATCGTGATTTTGATGGAGTTGGGCCAATTATTTAATGAGTGCATCCACACACCAATTTTTTTTCAACTTCGACATGCTTTAATGTTTTATTGTCAGTGCTGCTGTTTCCTGATACCGTCGTGATTTTGATGGAGTTGGGCCAATTATTTCATGAGTGCAGACATCTAAAGATGCATCCACACACCAATTATTTTTAAAACTTTGACATACTTTGATGTTTTATTATCAGTGCTGCTGCTTCTTGATACCATCGTGATTTTGATGGAGTTGGGCCAATTATTTAATGAGTGCATCCACACACCAATTTTTTTTCAACTTCGACATGCTTTAATGTTTTATTGTCAGTTCTGCTGTTTCCTGATACCGTCGTGATTTTGATGGAGTTGGGCCAATTATTTCATGAGTGCAGACATCTAAAGATGCATCCACACACCAATTATTTTTAAAACTTTGACATACTTTGATGTTTTATTATCAGTGCTGCTGTTTCCTGATACCGTCGTGATTTTGATGGAGTTGGGCCAATTATTTCATGAGTGCAGTAGTAGAATCTAAAAAGAAATTAAACTTCGACATACTTTGATGTTTTATTATCAGTGCTGCTGCTTCTGCATACCGTCGTGATTTTGATGGAGTTGGGCCAATTATTTCCTGAGTGCAGACATCTAAAGATGCATCCACACACCAATTTTTTTTAAAACTTTGACATACTTTGATGTTTTATTATCAGTGCTGCTGCTTCTTGATACCATCGTGATTTTGATGGAGTTGGGCCAATTATTTCATGAGTGCAGACATTTAAAGATGCATCCATACACCAATTTTTTTTCAACTTCGACATGCTTTGATGTTTTATTATCAGTGCTGATGTTTCTTGATACCGTCGTGATTTTGATGGAGTTGGGCCAATTATTTCATGAGTGCAGACATCTAAAGATGCATCCACACACCAATTATTTTTAAAACTTTGACATACTTTGATGTTTTATTATCAGTGCTGCTGTTTCCTGATACCGTCGTGATTTTGATGGAATTTGGCCAATTATTTCATGAGTGCAGTAGTAGAATCTAAAAAGAAATTAAACTTCGACATACTTTGATGTTTTATTATCAGTGCTGCTGCTTCTTGATACCATCGTGATTTTGATGGAGTTGGGCCAATTATTTCATGAGTGCAGACATCTAAAGATGCATCCACACACCAACTTTTTTCAACTTCCACATACTTTGATGTTTTATTATCAGTGCTGATGTTTCTTGATACCGTCGTGATTTTGATGGAGTTGGGCCAATTATTTCATGAGTGCAGTAGTAGAATCTAAAAAGAAATTAAACTTCGACATACTTTGATGTTTTATTATCAGTGCTGCTGCTTCTGCATACCGTCGTGATTTTGATGGAGTTGGGCCAATTATTTCATGAGTGCAGTAGTAGAATCTAAAAAGAAATTAAACTTCGACATACTTTGATGTTTTATTATCAGTGCTGCTGCTTCTGCATACCATCGTGATTTTGATGGAGTTGGGCCAATTATTTCATGAGTGCAGACATCTAAAGATGCATCCACACACCAATTATTTTTAAAACTTTGACATACTTTGATGTTTTATTATCAGTGCTGCTGTTTCCTGATACCATCGTGATTTTGATGGAGTTTGGCCAATTATTTCATGAGTGCAGTAGTAGAATCTAAAAAGAAATTAAACTTCGACATACTTTGATGTTTTATTATCAGTGCTGATGTTTCTTGATACCGTCGTGATTTTGATGGAGTTGGGCCAATTATTTTCTGAGTGCAGACATCTAAAGATGCATCCACACACCAATTATTTTTAAAACTTTGACATACTTTGATGTTTTATTATCAGTGCTGCTGCTTCTTGATACCGTCGTGATTTTGATGGAGTTGGGCCAATTATTTCATGAGTGCATACATTTAAAGATGCATCCACACACCAATTTTTTTTCAACTTCGACATACTTTGATGTTTTATTATCAGTGCTGATGTTTCTTGATACCGTCGTGATTTTGATGGAGTTGGGCCAATTATTTCATGAGTGCAGACATCTAAAGATGCATCCACACACCAATTATTTTTAAAACTTTGACATACTTTGATGTTTTATTATCAGTGCTGCTGCTTCTTGATACCATCGTGATTTTGATGGAGTTGGGCCAATTATTTCCTGAGTGCAGACATCTAAAGATGCATCCACACACCAACTTTTTTTCAACTTCCACATACTTTGATGTTTTATTATCAGTGCTGCTGTTTCCTGATACCGTCGTGATTTTGATGGAGTTGGGCCAATTATTTCATGAGTGCAGTAGTAGAATCTAAAAAGAAATTAAACTTCGACATACTTTGATGTTTTATTATCAGTGCTGCTGCTTCTGCATACCGTCGTGATTTTGATGGAGTTGGGCCAATTATTTCATGAGTGCAGTAGTAGAATCTAAAAAGAAATTAAACTTCGACATACTTTGATGTTTTATTATCAGTGCTGCTGCTTCTGCATACCATCGTGATTTTGATGGAGTTGGGCCAATTATTTCATGAGTGCAGACATCTAAAGATGCATCCACACACCAATTATTTTTAAAACTTTGACATACTTTGATGTTTTATTATCAGTGCTGCTGTTTCCTGATACCATCGTGATTTTGATGGAGTTTGGCCAATTATTTCATGAGTGCAGTAGTAGAATCTAAAAAGAAATTAAACTTCGACATACTTTGATGTTTTATTATCAGTGCTGATGTTTCTTGATACCGTCGTGATTTTGATGGAGTTGGGCCAATTATTTTCTGAGTGCAGACATCTAAAGATGCATCCACACACCAATTATTTTTAAAACTTTGACATACTTTGATGTTTTATTATCAGTGCTGCTGCTTCTTGATACCGTCGTGATTTTGATGGAGTTGGGCCAATTATTTCATGAGTGCATACATTTAAAGATGCATCCACACACCAATTTTTTTTCAACTTCGACATACTTTGATGTTTTATTATCAGTGCTGATGTTTCTTGATACCGTCGTGATTTTGATGGAGTTGGGCCAATTATTTCATGAGTGCAGACATCTAAAGATGCATCCACACACCAATTATTTTTAAAACTTTGACATACTTTGATGTTTTATTATCAGTGCTGCTGTTTCCTGATACCGTCGTGATTTTGATGGAGTTTGGCCAATTATTTCATGAGTGCAGTAGTAGAATCTAAAAAGAAATTAAACTTCGACATACTTTGATGTTTTATTATCAGTGCTGCTGCTTCTGCATACCGTCGTGATTTTGATGGAGTTGGGCCAATTATTTCATGAGTGCAGACATCTAAAGATGCATCCACACACCAATTATTTTTAAAACTTTGACATACTTTAATGTTTTATTGTCAGTGCTGCTGTTTCCTGATACCGTCGTGAGTTTGATGGAGTTGGGCCAATCATTTCATGAGTGCAGACATCTAAAGATGCATCCACACACCAAGTATTTTTAAAACTTCGACATACTTTGATGTTTTATTATCAGTGCTGCTGTTTCCTGATACCGTCGTGAGTTTGATGGAGTTGGGCCAATTATTTCATGAGTGCAGACATCTAAAGATGCATCCACACACCAATTTTTTTTCAACTTCGACATACTTTGATGTTTTATTATCAGTGCTGCTGTTTCTTGATACCGTCGTTATTTTGATGGAGTTGGGCCAATTATTTCATGAGTGCAGACATCTAAAGATGCATCCACACACCAATTATTTTTAAAACTTTGACATACTTTGATGTTTTATTATCAGTGCTGCTGTTTCCTGATACCGTCGTCAGTTTGATGGAGTTGGGCCAATTATTTCATGAGTGCAGTAGTAGAATCTAAAAAGAAATTAAACTTCGACATACTTTGATGTTTTATTATCAGTGCTGCTGCTTCTGCATACCGTCGTGATTTTGATGGAGTTGGGCCAATTATTTCATGAGTGCAGACATCTAAAGATGCATCCACACACCAATTATTTTTAAAACTTTGACATACTTTAATGTTTTATTGTCAGTGCTGCTGTTTCCTGATACCGTCGTGAGTTTGATGGAGTTGGGCCAATTATTTCATGAGTGCAGACATCTAAAGATGCATCCACACACCAATTATTTTTAAAACTTTGACATACTTTGATGTTTTATTATCAGTGCTGCTGTTTCCTGATACCGTCGTGATTTTGATGGAGTTGGGCCAATTATTTCATGAGTGCAGACATCTAAAGATGCATCCACACACCAACTTTTTTAAAACTTTGACATACTTTGATGTTTTATTATCAGTGCTGCTGTTTCTTGATACCGTCGTGATTTTGATGGAGTTGGGCCAATTATTTCATGAGTGCAGACATCTAAAGATGCATCCACACACCAATTATTTTTAAAACTTTGACATACTTTGATGTTTTATTATCAGTGCTGCTGTTTCCTGATACCGTCGTCAGTTTGATGGAGTTGGGCCAATTATTTCATGAGTGCAGTAGTAGAATCTAAAAAGAAATTAAACTTCGACATAATTTGATGTTTTATTATCAGTGCTGCTGCTTCTGCATACCGTCGTGATTTTGATGGAGTTGGGCCAATTATTTCATGAGTGCAGACATCTAAAGATGCATCCACACACCAATTATTTTTAAAACTTTGACATACTTTGATGTTTTATTATCAGTGCTGCTGCTTCTTGATACCATCGTGATTTTGATGGAGTTGGGCCAATTATTTAATGAGTGCATCTACACACCAATTTTTTTTCAACTTCGACATGCTTTAATGTTTTTTGTCAGTGCTGCTGCTTCTTGATACCATCGTGATTTTGATGGAGTTGGGCCAATTATTTCCTGAGTGCAGACATCTAAAGATGCATCCACACACCAACTTTTTTTCAACTTCCACATACTTTGATGTTTTATTATCAGTGCTGCTGTTTCCTGATACCGTCGTGATTTTGATGGAGTTTGGCCAATTATTTCATGAGTGCAGTAGTAGAATCTAAAAAGAAATTAAACTTCGACATACTTTGATGTTTTATTATCAGTGCTGCTGCTTCTGCATACCGTCGTGATTTTGATGGAGTTGGGCCAATTATTTCATGAGTGCAGACATCTAAAGATGCATCCACACACCAATTATTTTTAAAACTTTGACATACTTTAATGTTTTATTGTCAGTGCTGCTGTTTCCTGATACCGTCGTGAGTTTGATGGAGTTGGGCCAATTATTTCATGAGTGCAGACATCTAAAGATGCATCCACACACCAAGTATTTTTAAAACTTTGACATACTTTGATGTTTTATTATCAGTGCTGCTGTTTCCTGATACCGTCGTGAGTTTGATGGAGTTGGGCCAATTATTTCATGAGTGCAGACATCTAAAGATGCATCCACACACCAATTTTTTTTCAACTTCGACATACTTTGATGTTTTATTATCAGTGCTGCTGTTTCTTGATACCGTCGTTATTTTGATGGAGTTGGGCCAATTATTTCATGAGTGCAGACATCTAAAGATGCATCCACACACCAATTATTTTTAAAACTTTGACATACTTTGATGTTTTATTATCAGTGCTGCTGTTTCCTGATACCGTCGTCAGTTTGATGGAGTTGGGCCAATTATTTCATGAGTGCAGTAGTAGAATCTAAAAAGAAATTAAACTTCGACATACTTTGATGTTTTATTATCAGTGCTGCTGCTTCTGCATACCGTCGTGATTTTGATGGAGTTGGGCCAATTATTTCATGAGTGCAGACATCTAAAGATGCATCCACACACCAATTATTTTTAAAACTTTGACATACTTTAATGTTTTATTGTCAGTGCTGCTGTTTCCTGATACCGTCGTGAGTTTGATGGAGTTGGGCCAATTATTTCATGAGTGCAGACATCTAAAGATGCATCCACACACCAATTATTTTTAAAACTTTGACATACTTTGATGTTTTATTATCAGTGCTGCTGTTTCCTGATACCGTCGTGATTTTGATGGAGTTGGGCCAATTATTTCATGAGTGCAGACATCTAAAGATGCATCCACACACCAACTTTTTTAAAACTTTGACATACTTTGATGTTTTATTATCAGTGCTGCTGTTTCTTGATACCGTCGTGATTTTGATGGAGTTGGGCCAATTATTTCATGAGTGCAGACATCTAAAGATGCATCCACACACCAATTATTTTTAAAACTTTGACATACTTTGATGTTTTATTATCAGTGCTGCTGTTTCCTGATACCGTCGTCAGTTTGATGGAGTTGGGCCAATTATTTCATGAGTGCAGTAGTAGAATCTAAAAAGAAATTAAACTTCGACATAATTTGATGTTTTATTATCAGTGCTGCTGCTTCTGCATACCGTCGTGATTTTGATGGAGTTGGGCCAATTATTTCATGAGTGCAGACATCTAAAGATGCATCCACACACCAATTATTTTTAAAACTTTGACATACTTTGATGTTTTATTATCAGTGCTGCTGCTTCTTGATACCATCGTGATTTTGATGGAGTTGGGCCAATTATTTAATGAGTGCATCTACACACCAATTTTTTTTCAACTTCGACATGCTTTAATGTTTTTTGTCAGTGCTGCTGTTTCCTGATACCGTCGTGATTTTGATGGAGTTGGGCCAATTATTTCATGAGTGCAGACATCTAAAGATGCATCCACACATCAATTATTTTTAAAACTTTGACATACTTTGATGTTTTATTATCAGTGCTGCTGTTTCCTGATACCGTCGTGATTTTGATGGAGTTGGGCCAATTATTTCATGAGTGCAGTAGTAGAATCTAAAAAGAAATTAAACTTCGACATACTTTGATGTTTTATTATCAGTGCTGCTGCTTCTGCATACCGTCGTGATTTTGATGGAGTTGGGCCAATTATTTCCTGAGTGCAGACATCTAAAGATGCATCCACACACCAATTATTTTTAAAACTTTGACATACTTTGATGTTTTATTATCAGTGCTGCTGCTTCTTGATACCATCGTGATTTTGATGGAGTTGGGCCAATTATTTCATGAGTGCAGACATTTAAAGATGCATCCATACACCAATTTTTTTTCAACTTCGACATGCTTTGATGTTTTATTATCAGTGCTGATGTTTCTTGATACCGTCGTGATTTTGATGGAGTTGGGCCAATTATTTCCTGAGTGCAGACATCTAAAGATGCATCCACACACCAATTATTTTTAAAACTTTGACATACTTTGATGTTTTATTATCAGTGCTGCTGTTTCCTAATACCGTCGTGATTTTGATGGAATTTGGCCAATTATTTCATGAGTGCAGTAGTAGAATCTAAAAAGAAATTAAACTTCGACATACTTTGATGTTTTATTATCAGTGCTGTTGCTTCTTGATACCATCGTGATTTTGATGGAGTTGGGCCAATTATTTCCTGAGTGCAGACATCTAAAGATGCATCCACACACCAACTTTTTTTCAACTTCCACATACTTTGATGTTTTATTATCAGTGCTGATGTTTCTTGATACCGTCGTGATTTTGATGGAGTTGGGCCAATTATTTCATGAGTGCAGTAGTAGAATCTAAAAAGAAATTAAACTTCGACATACTTTTGATGTTTTATTATCAGTGCTGCTGCTTCTGCATACCGTCGTGATTTTGATGGATTTGGGCCAATTATTTCATGAGTGCAGTAGTAGAATCTAAAAAGAAATTAAACTTCGACATACTTTGATGTTTTATTATCAGTGCTGCTGTTTCTGCATACCATCGTGATTTTGATGGAGTTGGGCCAATTATTTCATGAGTGCAGACATCTAAAGATGCATCCACACACCAACTTTTTTTCAACTTCCACATACTTTGATGTTTTATTATCAGTGCTGCTGCTTCTGCATACCGTCGTGATTTTGATGGAGTTGGGCCAATTATTTCCTGAATGCAGACATCTAAAGATGCATCCACAGACCAAGTATTTTCAAAACTTTGACATACTTTTGAGGTTTTATTATCAGTGCTGCTGCTTCTTGATACCATCGTGATTTTGAAGGAGTTGGGCCAATTATTTCATGAGTGCAGACATCTAAAGATGCATCCACACACCAATATTTTTTCAACTTCGACATACTTTGATGTTTTATTATCAGTGCTGCTGCTTCCTGATACCATCGTGATTTTGATGGAGTTGGGCCAATTATTTCATGAGTGCAGACATCTAAAGATGCATCCACACACCAACTTTTTTTCAACTTTGACATACTTTGATGTTTTATTATCAGTGCTGCTGCTTCTGCATACCGTCGTGATTTTGATGGAGTTGGGCCAATTATTTCCTGAGTGCAGACATCTAAAGATGCATCCACACACCAATTATTTTTAAAACTTTGACATACTTTTGATGTTTTATTATCAGTGCTGCTGCTTCTTGATACCGTCGTGATTTTGATGGAGTTGGGCTAATTATTTCATGAGTGCATCGACACCAATTTTTTTTCAACTTCGACATACTTTGATGTTTTATTATCAGTGCTGCTGTTTCTTGATACCATCGTGATTTTGATGGAGTTGGGCCAATTATTTCATGAGTGCAGACATCTGAAAACGCATCCACACACCAATTATTTTTAAAACTTTGACATACTTTTGAGGTTTTATGATCAGTGCTGCTGTTTCTGACGTCAATTTGTGATTTTTTGATGGAATCTATGAGTGTCGAACATCTAGGAAAACTTCAAATGGGTAATGTATTTCAGTGCTGCTCTTTCTTGATACAGTCGTGATTTTGAGTTTCGGACCGATCCATCATTTTCTTATTTCCTCCAAAACAGTGGCCAGAATATATAGGCAGGTAGTCTTTGGCATTTGTGTAGGAGATTGGAAATTGTGAGGTTGTGAAGTTTTGTGGTTTCTGTCTTTGCTGATAAGATTTGCGGGATAGCAAAACCTGATTAACTCTCCACCGATCCATCATTTTCTTATTTCTCTCCTAAACGGTGGCCAAAATATAGCCAAAATGGCTAAAAAGATAGCTGTCTTTTTGGCAAAAACTAAAAATGGTTTAAAGAGTTGCGGGAAAGGAAAACCTGATGAACTCTGACCTGGTTAATCAACAAGAAACTTCCACGGCCAAGGTCTTAGACCGATCCAACATTTTCTTATTTTGCTCCAAAATGGTGGCCAAAATACAGTCAAAATGGCTAACAGATACCTGTCTTTTCGGCAAAAACTAAGAAATGGTTTTAACAGGCTGAATTTTTATAGGCAGGTAGACTTTGTCATTGTGAAAGAGGTTGAAAGTAAAAAAGAAACTGTGAGACTGTATTTTAGAGTTCTGAACATGGCCAATAAGAGTTGCGCAAAAACGCTCAGACCTCGTTAAGCAACGAGAAGTTCCATGGTCAAGGTCTTAGAACGATCTAACATTTTCATATTTCGCTTCAAAATGGTGGCCAAAATACAGTCAAAACGGCCTGATGACAAAAACTAAACATGGTTCAAATGGAGTGAAAATTTATAGGCAGGTAGACTTTGGGATTGCTAAGAGGTTGGAAGCAAAAAAGAAATCCGATTCCATTCCTCACGGTGGGCAACGAAAGGGAGGATGTTGACGTTTACGAAGAGGACGCCCCATCTGGTCCCAGAGATGTTCTATGGGTGACAGATCTGGTGATCAGGCTTGGCCACGTCAGAAAAGTCACGTTGTTGACGGTGAGGAAGTCTCTAGTAATACGCTTTATGGGGTGTGGCGTTATATGGTTGGAACACCGTCAGTTGTTGACGCTGGGTGAAAGTAAGAACCACTGGCCATAAGATATTGTCAATCTAGCATGAAGACTGTATTCGTGAGATTTGTTCACGCACAACGACGACGGCAGTTATCTGTATTTCTGACTTTTTCTCTTTGTTACATTGGAAAACATGGTAAACAAATAACGGTACACAGATTGTCAGAAGTTTCTGATTACTTACGTGACACATTTAAGTATAATTCTGGAAACCCCGCGTACTGCTGTCATTGACCGCCCCATTTCGTAAAAGTCTGTCAACGGTAGTGATGTCATACGGAAGTAAGCATTGTTGTACATATTTGGTAATCTCTTTGAGGTGTAAACTTTTAATTCTTTTCGTTCTTTCTTTTCGTCTAGTTTGCATTATCATCATCGCCCTAAAAAATCCTCACATATGGCAGAAACCTTTTTATGTAGGGTCACATTATCTATAAGTACTTAGCAGTACATAGGATGATGTCACTTATACAGTGGTGTTATGCGTTATATCCTGAGGAAGAAGTTTGATATTTTTACAATGAATGAAGTTCATCAGGCTGACTTCTCGGTTATCCATTCGAGATATACTAATGAATATATATTGAAAGGTGAGGATCCTCCATTGTGTATCCCTTGTGATGAAAGAATCACAGTGATGCATGTCTTGCTTGACTATATTTATCTTTCCATCACAAGGGATAACTATTTCAAAGTTTCATCGTTAAAGGATCTTTTAAACAATATCAGCTCTCATTTACAACCTTAGGTTTTTTTTAAAGAAATAGAACTTATACATCAGTTTTTTTTGTAATTGATAAATGATCTTTTAATATTTGTAGAATAAATTGGATAACTCAAATTTAGTGGCTGTACCTCGAAGGGGGTTGTTAGTAGTTGAAAAGGATTGTCCCCCAGAGATGGTACGTAAAACCACGTCATTCACAGTATATTTATATCACGATTTTAATCGCAAAATATATGTTTCTTTAATTCGGCTAAATTGAAAATAATCGCCAACCACTGAAGGGATGCTGTTAATCCTCCTGGGGTACATGCAGGTAGCAAAACTACTGTAAGTTCACATGGACTCTATTGTGGTGATCATTCTTCAGTTATTGGCAATCTATAGCCTGTTTTTATATTGTGTTGCAAAATGATAATATATTTTTTACATGTTCTCTATCCATTTATATCTAACTTTAACTCACCCACTCACTAGATAAAAAGAGATGGATTGATAAGGATGGTGTAACTACCTACGGTTATGGTTATTTAGGGCGGTAATACTGTGTCATTGGGAACTATGAGCAAATCTTCTCGTACAAATGCCCTGACCGGTCTATCTATAAGATAATAAAGAATAGGCTCTCCTCCTTTCATAACCAACTGACAAATGTTAAATATCTAAAGGGACCAAATTGGATCGGTTGCGCGACGTAGACCTCCTTCGAGTTCACCGGGCTGGTATAAATATCTTGCTCTATGCGGAAGTTTTTGTTCTTTGCCTCTCCTTGGTGCTGAAGAATCGGAAATCACAGATTTAATTTTAATCGCATCGGATGGTTTCTTCCCGATTAATCTCGTTACTTCATTATTTAGTGCTGATACAACAGCTGATAATCGTGTCACCCATTCGGTTTTTCTTAATCATTCTGATTTCATTTCGATCCCGTAATGATAGCCAAACAAATGTTCCACTAATGTCTGGTTAAATCTTTCGACGATAGCTTGACTACGGTGGGTCTCTTTTTTACCACGCCTGATTTCGAAATTTTGCTTTGTTAATAGTTTAGTTACTGATCCCACATCACAAGCACATCACAAATGCGCACACAAACCTTATATATGGAATAAAAAAGTTTAGAGCGTATGAGAGCTCGGTATAGCTGGAAGACGGTTTTCTGATCCCCTCCCCACTTGGAATTAGAGACAACTTTTAACAAATCTAGGGCTTTCAAACATTTATTCTTTAAGTATTTGATATGAGGTAAAAAGTTTAAATGATGATAAAAAATTATACCCATAACTTCGCTTCTTTTACAACTTTAATTAGGGTGTTATCTAAAATTAGTTCAGGGTTTTTGTGAGGTTTATATCTCTGCAAAAGTGAATACAGTTAGATTTAGATTTGGAAAATTTAAAGCCATTTTTGGATTTTTTTTAAACACAATTGCATTTGCCTCTCGATCGTATACATCTTCCTAAAACAGCAAGAAACATTAAAGTCATCCACAAACAACGATCCATCAATTGAATGGTTTAAAACCTTTGTTAAACTGTTGATTATGATACCCAAAAAAAAAGGACTTGAAATTGTATTAAAAATTGGATATAAACTGAGGCAAACGACCTCTCAATCCAAAGTCATGTAAATCTTTTAAAATAGCATGTTTCCATGCAGTGTCATATGCTTTTTTTCAGATCGAAAAAGATACTGCATCGATTATTTATCATGCGTGCCATGGTTTTGCAAACGCAGCTTGTCACTCAGATTGGTCAATAATTTGATGGATCTGTGCGATCACGTCTAGGTTTTAGGTATTGAAACAATGATGGCATCATGGCAAGACAGGGGAAATCGTCCTGACGTCCAAATGGCATCAAAACAATTTAACATTGTTTGTAAACATGATTCTGGTAAGTGCTTCAGGAGTTGATAATGTATGTTATCAGCTCCAGGAGCAGTATGGTGAGCTTCTCCGAGAGCAGTTTGTAGTTCATTAGTAGAAAATATTTCATTGTAATCTTCCACATTATCTGAATTAAAATTAATAGGTTTCTTTTCCTGCTTTTTTTATGTTTTTGGAATTGGGGTACATAATTGGCCGAGGAAGAAAGTTTAGCCAGTTTATTGGCAATATCTGTTTTATCAGTTAATAATAATCATTCCCATTTTAAAAATGTTGGGTACCAGATTTAGAACCCTTTCCTTTGATCTTTTTAATCATGTTCCATACCTTCGATATGGATGTACGTGAACTTCTTTTACAAAAGTAAGCTTGCCAAGACACGCGTTTACTTTGCTTAACACCGCGCTTTAGCATTTGCGATTTTCAACTTATTTCAGTTATGTACCATAGGATGGTGACAGAAATACTTTTCAGCTTTCTTCCGTGCCTTCCTAGATTGTTTGCAAGAATAATTGCAAGAATAATTAAACCATGGTTTACGGATGTGTGGATCGGCAGTGGACTTATGAACACATTGATCAGCTATTTTATGCAGTTCATCAGAAAACACTTGTATTGAATCGGACACATCAATTAAAAGATCAGGATGTAATTTTCTTTTTCCAGAGTAATTAAAACAAACACCAGTCAGCCATCTTGATGATGGAGAGATATCAGATGGAGTGATTGTTTGGAGAATAGTCGGGAAATGGTCACTTCCAAAGAGGTCATCGTGGACCGACCATTCAAATTCATGTAGAAGTTTAGAATTAGTGGGTGATAAATCAAGAGATGAATATGTGCCTGAACCAGGATGTAGATAAGTTTTAGAGTTATCGTTAAAAATACATAAGTCGTTGTTAGAAATAAAGTCTTCTAATATCTTCCCTTTACTATTTGTAGCATCAATACCCCAAAGTGGACTCTGTCCATTTAGATCTCCCATAATGATACATGATGTTGGGAGCTGGTCATATAATGCTTGAAGATCAGGTTTGTGAAGAGTGGAAGATGGTGGTATATATAGAGAACATAATGTGAAAACCAAGTTTAATGTTAACCGAAAAGCAACAGCTTGAAGTGGCGTTTTAAGAGCAACAAGGCTGTGTATAATACCCTGCTTCACAAAGACAGAAGAACGTAAAAGTAGCTTTAGCAGTTGGAGGTGAATAGAAATGACTGTCTGATGTCATCAGTAAATCTTTGTATCTAAGGGGGATAATTTCTTGTTCATTCTTAATCCAACATACTCCTCTATGGGGTCCCAGCACATTCATCCTTCATCTTACCTAACATATTTTTATTTACGACGCTGTGCAGTGGATTATCTTTCGGGTAATCGCTCGTGTCGTACATATCTATTTATGTCTGCCTCGGTTTGTATTTCCATCAACAAAGAATCTTTGTCGGTATAACACCTCACATCCATCAACATATTGTTTGTTGTAATAAAAGTCATGCATTAAGTGTTTTGACAAGTCAAGAATACTCATACAAAAAACATCTGTTGAATTTTATATTACTCTTCTTCATATGCAGCGCTGTTAAGTCGGTATCAAATATCTTGCTTTTGTTAAAAGCCAGACTGGCTATAAGATTCCTGAGTCTTTCTTCCTCATTAGATCTGACTAATTTAACATCAAAACACTTCCTCAAATACTCCATAGTTTTACAAAATACTAAGTTATTTGTAATAGTCAGGCTCGGTCGAAAACGATCAAGACCTTCGGTTTTCGTCCACGTTCCCGCGATCGTTTGAAGTTTTAATAGTTATTAAGTATATGATTATTTATTATTACATACACGTCTTGTGTGTAAAAACTATGTATATTGTACGTATAAGATCAATTAAATGTTTCATAGTAATATTTAACAGTTATAGTTAGCTCCAGTGATCGGCTCAAATAGTCCCGCGATCTACTGGTGCTTACGTCATCAAAAGTTGGGTAGTTCATTCCGAAATTGTTTCATGCTCTAAATACACTAAAGTAAATATATTTATTCCAAAATACTTACGTAAACACCTTCCTGGACATGTTATTGAGTAGATTACATCCATCCTAGCTAATGTCACGTCGTATATTTGGTGTTTAATCGCATTCTTCTCCCTCTAACTTTTGGCGTCTTCTGCTACATGTATTTCCGGAAGTGACGTCACAACGAATATAATCTCGTTCCAAATCAGTTGCAGAAATAACAGACTCAACGTAAGTTGTAGTTTTTGGAGCGAGTTTTTATAAATTTTATAATGATTCCATAGACTAGTTTACAGTTTTTTTAATAACAATTACCGTGCAGCATTATTGGCTCTGCCTTTGCGCATAGTAATTATTCTTTTTCGAGACGATTAAATAGAATTTGTAGAAATTAATTATCTAGGATCTAACTGTCAAAACTGACAAGCGTTAAAACTAGAGTACGCCTTGCAGTTAGTTTATGTACAAATTGAAATTGTAACTATCATTATTAATAACAACAACAACAAGTAAAGATTTCAATTGACTTTTATTATTTGTTATAGTTTTCTTTTACATCCGTTTTAACAATATCTCTTTGGAAACTGACGGTTGGGATGGGACTGAAAACATCCTGACAACCACGTTTTCCCCACCCCCAACCCGTTACATTATTCATGAGCTTTTATAGATTCTTTTCGAAATCGCTGCTAGCCATCTTTCTTAAATCTGTGTTCAGCCTTAAATAGGGCTCCATCCAATGGCTTTGCCTAACAATAGATAGAACTGGAGATTTCTGTAATGAACTATATATTTTCGTCTTATCCATCAAATTTGGTACGAGTTTTTTCTACGTTAGCTAACCCATCAAGGAGTATTGATATTCCGACATCCAATCGTTATTAACCATTAATCTTTCGGGAGTAAATCGACTTTTAAGTAGAGATCGTGATAATCACCTAAATACTTACAATCTAGTTGATCCCACACCGTCAGAGCGTGTTCATAGTTCATATCTGTTATTTTAGACTCAGTATAGTGATTTGTTATTGCAAAGTCATCAGGATTGTTTCCATTAGCTAAATTGTCCAGTGAAGATAATAGAAACTGTACGGAGTCTATGGAATCTAAGCCCATTACTTTGCTTTGTTCTAACTTTACCATCCTTGTCCGTATAATGTATAGTTTAAGTCAACGAGACATTATTAGGAATACACTTTAAACTACCGTCAGTCTTTGAGATAGCTTGCATAATGAGATGAGAATCCTATCCTCTAAGGTTATGAACACAACAGGGATGGGAATTGTTTGAGAATTCATTTTTAGTTTCAAGTTACAATCGTTATGAACGGCCCCTCGATAATTACCCGTGACGTGGAAATGATCTCTTACGGAATTCCCATTCAGGGGTTTATTACAAACATGACAACTAGTTGACTTCTTAAAGGCCCTCCTATCATCCCTTATCATATACATGGGTTTCTTATGCGATAAACGTTCCGCTGCATCGGGACCTCTGTAAATCACGGGCAGATTTTGTTTTTCCATCATACCTTACAACTATATATCCAAACCCACAAGGAATATGTTTTTGAGTGTTGTACGTAAAACTACATTCATTATTGTGTTCGGTATTTTATATAGGTTTCCATCAGTGCTTCGAGGTCAGCATAAATTTTATAAGGTATTGGCATTTGATTACAATAATGTTCAAATTTTAATATATTTTTTCCCTCTTTAGACATAATGATCCTGATAGCATTCTGTCCAACACCTCTGCAGGGGACGTTTCGATTAATGTTCCACATCGTATCTCGTTGTTGCTTGTGATTTTTCGGTGTCGAAGCACACGGTGGTACAAAAT
Source organism: Haliotis cracherodii (assembly GCF_022045235.1). NCBI lineage: Eukaryota > Metazoa > Mollusca > Gastropoda > Lepetellida > Haliotidae > Haliotis > Haliotis cracherodii. Next base: position 49,388,916 of record NW_027266297.1, on the reverse strand, counting down.
GGCTAAACTTCCAGTTTGGTGGTTACGAATTTGTCAGAATTCAGGACCCGTTATCATATCATACTCCTGTGAGATATTGACAATGGAATATCTAGTATCTTCAGCAGCTCTGATTATTCTAATGTAGTCATTAAAAGTGAGGTCGTATTCTAACATATCACCTAGGGATGCTTGATAAAAAGGCATGTGACTATCTAGTAATTCAAATTTGAGCGGAATATAGAATCGGTTAACTAATGCATCAGCAACAGCGAGATCCTTTGTGATGGTATTATCACCACTATCAGCACCCATACACAGTCTCAATGTGTTCCGATTACTAATACCTTGGTATTTTTAGTTTTCCCGCTCTTTTTCCATTTTCCAGAGATCCATGTAACAGAAGTATACATCGCTGTCGTCAATACTCAAAACTTCATTACCGCTAATTTTATTCGCGATTTTCTTGACTAAAGCACGACCTATGTTCTGAACAAGCTCTCTGCTAGGATCTGTAGAATTAAAACTAATTGTAAATGCTAGTCGGAGAGTTCCTGGAACAAACACATAATGAGGGACTAGATTAGGAAAGCGAACCAGAAGCGTTTGACTCTGATCGATGGTACTTGGGTTATCAGTTATAGTTACAGACTGGCGAATTGCTTTGACCCCTAATAGATCCCGAAGTCTACGTTGTGGGTTTAGCTTGCGTCTGTTTTTGTGAAGACATTGTTATATACATAAAAATGGATGATTTTAATCTCGATAACCTTTCTGTTACCAGTACAATCGAAGAGGGTATTGATGAAACCATCTTTATGAATCTTAACGTTGAACTTTTGAAACCAAACGTTACGATGCCTTAAAAGAAACTCCTATTGGTCGTGAGTATTCAAAGTTTATTTTATGATAAAAGGAATATTTCAAGATAATTTGGAAGAAAGCTTGAAGCAGGCCTTGGACAGACTCGGATAAATCTTGGATACCTACTACGATAATTCCACTTTACAGGTACCATTCTTTGAGTATAATATAAGAGGCCGTTACGAGGCCTTGACAAGGCAATGCAAACATCAATGATATAGCCAAGATATCCGAACTCGACAAGCATATAGCTTATGAGAAAACAAAACTTGAACAGCAACGATGAATTCAGTAGACGCCGCGTTGCTGAAAGATTTTGTACTTAGAAGACGAAAGATTGGCTCGCCTCGAAGCTGCTTCTAGTAATAGAAAGGCACTTCGTTCACAAATCAGTCAAATTCGAAAAAACATCCTAAATGTCCTAAACGATGATACTACACTGGCCGATAAAAATTAAAACATTGTTCAGAGAACAGGGGATAACCATTGCTAGTATTTTAACCGCCTTCGGATTTAGAATATCGACTATCACTCGCGTTAACCAGTGGAGGAGCACCACCCTGCACAACACAGTGATTAAAAGGGTGTAAAAGAGTGGATAAAAAAGCATTTAAAAGTATTAGGAGAAGCACTGGGAAAGCTCGCTGGGAAAGCCGCATCTGTGGTATAATAGGGAGTATTGTTTCCTGGATCTTGAATTTATTAGCAAAGCTGTGGCTTGACTATTCCCGTTTCCTCTGTGTTTGCGTTAGATATTCGGTGTTAATATCTCAATTTATACCTTGTTTTTGTTTATTGGTAGCAATAACAATTTCATTATTATTACCGATCACTTGACCGATCTTAAGTTCCATATTACTCGGAGACATGTATAGTCCTGCCCCATAAACGTAGTCTACTTTGGATTGAGCGTACTGTGATACATCTTGATAACGTTTTATAGAAGATGGTATGTCAACTGGTTTAATAGCATCCTCCACATTTGCAAAACATTTGCAACAAACTGTTTTTATGCATTAAGCGCCATCCCAGAACCATAATTGGTTCTTGGACCGCGCTTGATGCATAAAAACAGTTAATTTCCAGTTCGTGTTTGCGATTGTGGACCTAGATTTGCCCATACATAAGTTTTTATTGATTCATTAACCCTTACAACTACTGGGTTAGTAAAATTGTTTTCTGTTTTATCATACAGAAATTCATTCTGAAAAATAGAATAGTGGTAGAACGGAATCTTTCTCATCTTTACAATATAAAAAGTTAAAGTGGGGCAACTTCTGTATTAGATGTAAAACATCAAACTGTGCATAGAGGATACTTGAGTGTAACACCCTGGATCGCATAACCTTAGACAATGTAATACAATTGTGCGTTCTGATCTTGGAGACTAAGAAGGATTCGGTAAACCCAGTACCAATGGCAAGTTATACGCTTAACACTCACAAGATAATGTACACAAGCAGAAAGAAGTTACATTCACAGGTAATCTAGGAGAATCGTACTTGGGGCTTATATCCCCTCAAAACGAAAAAGTGTGTTAGTCTCTCCCCTGCCAGAAAACCCAGGATATATGGTATTTAGTCGTCTGGCAGTAAAAAAAAATAGTTTAAATTTGGTTACTGAATTCAATGATATAAAACATAACTTGAGTGTTATACCTAATCCTTCTACACAATTATTGAAGGCTTGTTTGGGGATGAACCGGTAGATATGCCTTCGAGATATTACCAGGTCTACGATTAAATGGCTCAAGAGACACGAGCGTCGACGTTGTAGTATTATTTATGTAGGAGTTTCACCCGTTTCAACCCTTGAGGGGACCAAAGTGCATTTCTCTTACTCAAATATTTATGCCCCATAATATACATTTTATAAGGTTGATGTATATTCTCAATACATTGAAACAAGACCAATTAAAGACTATTTATGGATATAATAATATCCATTAGGGGTTTATATCCAGTGCTCGATGAAGTATTTGAAAAGTTGGATACTTTTGATGGATTTCGATTATATCAAATATGTGTATGAGTAAAAATAATACAGAAAATATTTACATTACAATTTAGTATGAACTCATCTTCAGGCGGCATAGGTATATAAATCTGGCTCCAGTGGAAGTGGTCCAGAACTGTCATTGTCTATACTACTGACAGAGACTCGTGTAGTAATCTCTATGTCCCCTACACAAATCAAGCAGCTTCTCAGACCTAAATAATTACAGAGGCATCTCCTTGATAAATTCTTTGTGTAAAACAACAGTAGTTAACAACAGAAGTTAACAACAGACTTCAACATTGGTGTGATAACAACAATATTATTTCTGAATTTCAAGCTGGCTTCAAAAAAAATGATTCCACTATTGACCAGATATTTACCCTACAAGCTATGGTCAACAAATATTTATCAAAGAGAAATGGAAGGTTTTATTTTCATTTCAAAAGCTTTGGACAGTGTGAACCACAAAATGTTATTTAACAGATTCCTTCAACTGGGAGTTAAAGGTAAATTTCTCAAGTTTATAATTCAGATGTATTCAACACTATGTGCATGTGACTGTGGACTATCGCCATACTTCAAGTGTACCATGGGTACCCATCGGGGGTGTATTCTTAAGCCCTCAGATCTTCATCATATTTATTAATCTGTTAGTTTCGATGTTGGAGGAAGAAGGTGGCAGAGGTGTGTTTATATCTACTCATATCCCTGATGTATTTGCTCTGTTATTTGCTGATGATGTGTCAACCGTCTCTGATACTGCTTTACAGCTTCAAAGGAAAATAAATACCAAAGTCAATCTGAATAAGACTAAAATAATAGTATTTCTCCGCAGTTATGAAAAGTGGTTTTTGAATGGTCAACAGATAGAACTTATCAACATGTACAGATATTTAGGAATTATTTTCTCACCAAAGTTATCTTGGACCAAGGCCCAAGCATGTCTAGCAGCCCAGGCAAGGAAAGCACTTCTATCAATATATAATTATCAAAAACAATTTGGATACACCATGATCTTTTTAATATTTTTTATGCAGTGATTTCAGCAATCCTATGTTATGGATCAGAGATCTGGGGAATCAGCTACTGTAACATTATTGAGAGTGTCCATTTCAGATTCTGCAAATCCTTTTGGAAAGTAAACAAGTTCAACAACATGGTTCTAGGAGCCTGTGGTCGTATCCCCCCTACAGTTTGACTAAATTTTACATGTCAAGAGCAGTCAAGTATTAGTGCAGACTAATTCAGATGGAACAACACAGGTTACCCATCCAAGCTTTTTCTATACAAAAAATCTCTTGATGATAATGGTAAAATTACATGGGCATCATTTTATTTCAGTTTGGATTTGGTTTTGTTTGGCTAAGCCAAGACATTGGTAATATTCAACATTTCATGAGATTTTAAACGAAGATTTTACGACTGCCTCACTCAATATTGGCACTTTTCCCTGACATCTACTCAGCATGCAAATATATATGCAGTATATTTCCATTGTATTATGGGCCGGTGGCCTGAATAAATTTGTCTGTCTGTCTAAATAATGGTTATTCACTTCTAAGACATATTTCTTTCTTTAAATGATGACATGTATATGGAAACTCAAACAAAGATTGTTGTACTCGTATGTTTCCTATTAAAAAGTTACATATTCCAATATAGTACATATTGGTCAATATTTATAATAGATAGATTATACATCAGATCAGATTGATTCAGAACATCAGAAATGTTTTCTGTGATTGTCATCTGATAGTTGACAATTGTCCAGAAACCAACCACCAGTTTCTGTGTAGTTATTTTGAACAATTGGATAGCAACCTTGACCTGTCTCTTACAAGGAACTAAGCATAAGTCCTAATTGGTTAAAATGTATTCTAAAGTACTCTTTAGCTGCTTTAAGTCACATACCAAACATTCAAATACTGAGTATCTATGTGCAAGTAAAAGCTAAGTCAGGTGTGGAGCATGTTTGCAATGTCTGCATGCCTGCATGTCTGCTATGCCTTCTCTTCCATTCCTCCTGTTGCCTTGTTATATTGAGTGAGTGAGTTGGGTTTAACGCTGCTTCTAACAGTATTCCAGTTTTATCACAGCATGTCAGCTTAATGTGGGAGGAAAGCCCGAAGTGATGCAGGAGGTCTCAGACGTTTACTACTTTGATGAAACCCACAAGCACCCACTAGCTGACAGAGCTAGAAACATAATCAGGGTGAACCGGGATTCGAACCCACAATCATAGGTTTCTGGCATGCCCATGGGACGCAACTCTGCACAGCAAACGAGTTATAAAGGTCCTAATTCTTGCTACTGATGGCTAAATAGATTTCTTAGTAATATGGAAAGAGTTTTGATGCTTTTATTGTAATGATGGCTTCAAGTTAGATCAAAAGCTACAACAATCAATGAAAGGCTAGTTGATGTTGTCATATCTTTTGAGCATTTGTGTAATTTCCAAATTATAATAAAGATGTATTACATGTACATTACATGAAATTTTAAAACACCGTAGGTTTATCTCCTACTTCTACCATGCCGGCAAGAACGCTTTGAAAACGGCGCTCTCTTGCAACGCGTAATAACACAGGTGCACAGGTCCACAATCTTAGAACATTCCCAAAAGTGGTCACAGGTATTATAAATGTAACAATTATTACTAAAGTTCAAGATTAAAAACACCATAGTCGTGACTAGTTCATAATAAGTGTTCAAAACATATAGTTTTTCAAAAGAAAGACATATAAACCTCCTAAACTTAGTCCAAAGACATATGTTTTACTTTACACCAAACTGTTGACTGGCTGTCATTTCTTGGAATTTTGTGAGAGAGATCATTCTTTGAAATCGAACTTTCCATCATTTCCATTGTATGCGTGATGGGTAATAGAAAAAGGTTTTAAAAAGGTAAACGAATATATTTCTACAGCAAACTTTATGAATTAACATTCTATTATACATTTAACATGTGTAAGTGTTATTAGTTAGTTAGCAATTACCCCCAGTAAACAATAATAAAATCAAAATTAAAGCTGCAAGCAGCAATGGCGGGCTCCACGTAACACTGCACACGAACGTCCATGTTCGAATCCTCAAAGGGTTCCCTTGTACCAAATCTGTCAAATGAAGGCACCACTTGCAGGGTATCGCGGTTACGAAATTGTCTTGTGCCGGGATGTGCTAGTCTGATCTCACTCCATTTCCGACCTCGAACATGTTCGAATCCTTTAAGGGTTTGCTTGTACCAACTCCGTCAAAAAATAATCACCGGAAATCGACACTACTATATTGGCGTGTTCCAGGGGTGTCCCAAATATAAGTCAAATATTACCACCAAACGGTGTTTTTTTCAGCATGCAAACCAAGAACAAACAATAAGATGCATATGGCACACTAACTTCATGTTAATTTTCAATAATTTCTGTGGAGAACCTTACATTCTTTGTGAAAAAATGATCAAAATCAAAATCCAATGGGTCCGTCGCTATAAAAGATGTTCAAAATCGGCTGACAGAATTTGATGTGTTATGTATGGAGACGTTCTGAGTTCGTCAGTGCCCCGGGTTTCAGTCGCATTGCTGAGATAAAGTGCTAAACCTGTTTTGGACCTCGTCCATGTTCGAATCCCCAAATTGTTTGGTTGTACCGACTGTCAAAAGTAAGGAAACGCTTGCAAGACATCGCCCCTACGACATTGACGTGTCCCAGACCATCCCGTGATGTTCTAAACCCATTTCACACGCCGTCCATGTTCGAATCCAACGTTGTACCCACGCGGTCAAATGTAATAAACCGTTTGCGAGACGTGACCACATGTGTCCCAGTGTTCTTAACCCATGTTTGACTTCGACCATGTTCGAATCCGCATATGGTTTGTTTGTACCAACGCCGTCAAAAGTAAGGAAACGCTTGCGAGACATTGCAGCTCGACTGATGTGTCCCAGAACGTCCCGGGATGTTCTAAACCCATTACACACGACGTCCATGTTCGAACCTGCAGATGGTTTGTTTGTACCAATGCCGTCAAACGTAAGAAACTGTTTGCGAGACATCCCCACATTTATCCCAGTGAGTTATTAACCCAAGTTTATCCGACCATGGTTCGAATCCTCAAATGGTTTGCTTGTACCAACTCCGTCAAAAGATAGTCACCGTTTGCAGGACATTACCGCTACTAAACTGAGGTGTGTCAGCGTGAACTAGAGTGTTCTAAACCCATTTCCGACCTAGACCATGTTCGAATCATCAAATAGTTTGCTTTTTAACAATGCCATCAAAAGTTAGGTACGATGGCATTTGGCAATTGGGAAATGAATTACCAAGTCAGGGAGCCTGACCACCCGATACTGATAGTCGCCTAGCATAGTCAGACAAGCATAGTCGCCTCTTAAAACAAGCATGGGTTTCTGAAGATCAATTCTAACCCTAATCTTCAAGGATAGTATACATAATGCGGCAGACATTTGCGACAAGACTGCTATTGCTGTGGAGTCAAAGCCAGTGAATGGGGTAAATCGTATATTGTATGAGCGCTTCATTCAGTATTTATACTTGCACTGTCAGTTTTTTGCCTTGAAAACCTTGAATCCAATTTTGCAACTAAAAAAGATATTCAAAATCGGTGAAGACAATTTGTTGTGTTGTGTATGGAGACAATTCTCAGAAAATTTGAATGCATTTCATACAGTGGATTCAGAGGAGTAGGGATTTGAAGACAGGTACCCAAAAAACCCTGTAAAAACCCTGAATCTAATATGGCCGCAACTAAAAAGGATATCCAAAATCGGTGAAGACAATTTGTTGTGTTGTGTATGGAGACAATTCTCAGAAAATTTGAATGCATTTCATGCAGGGGTTTCAGAGGAGTAGGGATTTGTAGACGGGTACCCAAAATACCCTTTGAAAACCTTGAATCCAATATGGCTGCCAAACCAAGTAACCAATGACCAAAGTCAAAGAACAAACAATGTCAAGCACCTTAAGAAGATGACACATGCAAGGTTTGAAAGTAATCGGACAAAGCGGTTTTGGAGCAATAGGGCTTAATATAGCTTCGAAAATTACTTCTTTTTCAGTTACCTGCCCTTGGTCTTTGAACCTACGGCCTTGGGAATATTTACGTATCTAGAACTTAACTGTCTTCATACACATACAAAATTTCAACTACATCGAGCAAGTGGTTACTTTGCTAGCTCTGGTACACATATCGGCGGAATAATAATAATAAATATAGCTGCAAGCAGCGATGGCGGGCTCCCTATCGTAATTTGTAACAGCGGATCCTGTTCTCCATTCATAGAAGTAATTTTGCAAAATTGCACTTTGGTTATACAGAGTACTAATAACCATTGAAACACAGTTCTTAATTACCCTAATCTATTACCATTAAGGCATTTTCTCCTGTTGTTATATAAGTGCCTTCCGATATGAGTAAGGATATGTGCACTAATGTGTATGACTATAATATGATCTGGATTATCAATAGGATATTTCACCTGTCCGTTTTGACCTGAAAAAGAAATGTCCATTTTGATTCTGGACCTGTTTAGCATGGATGATACCAGCATGCAGGGGGTGTAGGTGGCTTGTTGTTGTAATTTGCAGGAAATGGATGTTGACATTTGACATCTGCTAAGGGATGAGATGGTTTGGGACATTGAGATGGCTTGGGACAACAACACATGTGGGTTACCTCTTGTAATCTTCTTGTTTTGAAAGAAAACACCAGTCTTCCAAGCGTTTGTGATCAAAGTTTAAAAGTAGATTAGCTGTAAACGCAATAGAGATCATAGCACTTAAGTAAGTGAAGAAAGGGACTGGCTTGTAAACCATAATGAAATTGGTAAATAATACTCCCTTAAGTTGTCATTATATCTGGGATGTTTAAAAAAAAAAATGGAATTATCAATAATGAACAGGTTCGTATTATAAAAGGGTAATTTGATAGTGCGGAAATCCGTTCCAAGGAAAAACAAGGCATTTTATAGAAAGAAAACCCAACATGTTGTACAACGGTCCTTTTATACAGGGAACAACTGGGTGGATCTATTGTGCAAGTGCGGGAAATTTTGCACTTTCCGCTGGCAGAATGTATTACATACAGCATGAAGAGAATCCATACAGAAACAGACTATAGAAGTCGTTACCATCGAAACATGAAGAGAACATATAAATTGTCTGTTATTACCTGAAATTGTGGTAATACAATTATGACAAGTACGAGTAAATTAAACGGAGAGTTCAGAGATATTAAACTTTCAATCACAAAAAACGTACAAAATGTGTGCTTTCTGCTGGCAGAGACTACTGAAAACAGCGTGAAGAAAATCCACAAAGAAACAGACTATAGAAATCGCTACTATCGAAACAGGAAGTTAACATATAACCCGTCTGTTACTGTACTTGAAGTTGTGGTGACAATTACGAGTAAATTAATCGGAGACTTCAGCGATATTAAACTTTCAATCACAAACCTACCATAAATCCCACAGTCCGAAAAAGATTTTTGAAGGAGGTGTCCTCGGGGGTGGGGAGGTAGGGTCCTGTTTTGACTGAAGGAGCCCACGCGTGGGTCTCGGATGACCCCGCTGCCAGCAGGTTCTTTAATCCGATATAGCGCTAACCACTGTCACGCTATACCATTACCGTGCACGTGGATCACGTTCCAATATGCACCCGACCGACCGACCCAGCCGCATGGGACTGAGGTACGCTGACACGCTGTGAGGCCAATAAACATGTATGCGCAGTTCTTTGCTTAACTCTGTTGACAATGTGTATTGTGAATTCGCGCCAATTGATGCAGATATGAGCTTTGACATAACGAAACATACGATGTCGATATTTACACCAAGCTGCTCTGTTTTCTATGCAGAACCGTTGAACATACGAGCGCAAACGTAAATCTATTTCTATAGTCCGTTTCTTCTTGCGTTGTCCATCAGCTATATAAACACTGTATTGACATTGACCCTGATAACTGATTTCTGTAGTGCATAGCCGAAAACCAGACAAAAAGCTATATAATTAAACCTATACCGCTGGTCTACCGACAATAATGTAGCGTAAAGCGCCAAGAGAACGGAATCGTATGCACGAGTATTGCTGTCGATTGAAATGCTGAGAACGGGACTTACTTGTAAAATTTACTGCTGCTTCTTTCAGTGTCTTATGTTTGAAGTGTCGTAAAGCACATGAGATAAGAGTTTGATGTATGTAGGATTTGTGATTTGTGACGTAATTTCAATATCGAATTGCACACGTAAATACTAGTCTGCCAGTTATTAAATGATCTGGTTAGGAGCAATATGTTGAAAGATGTTGTTATACATAAATTATATATCATTTCTCTCTCCGTCGTCTTATTTCCTAAGTCACTACAATTAAGCGTGGTAACAGACATCCCCACTCTACATACACACACGAAATCGAAATGGAAGTCGAAATCGGACCGATATTAGCCGAGTTAAGGGTGTTGAGTGTTCTGATATATGCCAAAGAGTACCATTTTTAAAAGGGTGTAGCTCCGTTGTCCATTGAGCTACAGTCAAATGGTTTGGTGTTCTGGAATTTTCGCCAGGTCATGGGCTATCAAGAAAACACATGACTTTTGACATAAGAGCATGAAGAGATCTTGTGCAGCAACCAAAGCAAGATACAACAGAGTTTGTTCAAGTGCCTTACCTGATAAGTTTCCAATGCCAGAGCTTCGTAAAGATGTCCTGTCAAAGGTTTGAAAATAACCATGAGCCGGAAGTTGGAGTCAATATGGCGGCCATGGAAGACATATCTCAGTATGTTTTCTGCTAAGTTGTTAGTATGGTACTTGGAGACAAAGTATGGAAAGTTTGGAACACATTTTGGGAGACAAGTACTGAGAAAAATGGTAAAAAACAGTGCCAAAACCTCTAATCCAATATGGCGGCCAAACGAAGCAATTTCGCTACATTGGATGTGTAGGGAAATTGTTGGGCATCTGATTCTGCACCTGTACAAGAAATGTGGAAGTCGTTGGAGCTTTCGCGACGGAGATATGAGCTGTTTAAATTGCCATTTTTGAAATTATTTTGAGTTATCTGCCCTTAGTCCTTGAGCCTAGAGTCTTGAGATTTTTGTGGATATAATTTCAGGACCTAAGGTATCTTGGTACAAATTTTCAGTAGCTTCTGGCAACTGGTTCAGGAGTTTCAATTGGAACAAAAAAAGCCGGAATAATAATAATAATAATAATAATAATTAAAGCTGCAAGCAGCAATGGCGGGCTCCAAGAAACACTGTGCCCAAACGTCCATGTTCGAAACCTCAAAGGGTTTCCTTGAACCAAATCCGTCAAATGTAGGCACCACTATAAATCAAATATTACCACCAAGCAGGGTTACTTTTAGCATACAACCAATAACAATAAATGAGATGCATATGGCACACTAACTTCATGTAAACTTGCAATAGTTTCTGTGGAGAAACTTACAAGATATGATCTTTAAAGCAAGTTTTTGTTGAAAAAAATGATCAAAATCAAAATTTAATACGGCCGTAATTAAAAAAGAATTCCAAAATCGGCTACTAAAGTTTGATGTGTTATGTATGGAGACAATTATCTAAAAGTTTGAAAGCATTTCATGCAGTGGACTCGAGTTCTTTGCGTTTAAAGACAGGTACCCCAAAAAACACTGTGGAAACCTTGAATCCATAATGGCTGCCAAACCACGAGACCAATGACCAAAGTCAAAGAACAAAAAATGTCAAGCAGCTCAAAGCAGCAGATACATGTTCTTTTAGTTATCTGCCCTTGGCTTTTGGGCCTACGGCCTTGGATTTTTGGAAGGCACTAGTACCCAAAGGTCCACATACACACACAAAATGTGAACAAAATCGAGCAAGTGGTTATTTTTCTAGCTCTGGTAAAAAAATCAGCGGAATAATAATAATATTAAATCAAACGCTAACACTGGGACTCTTCAGCCTTTCGGCTTGGTGACTCTTCAACAGGCTGTAACTTCTTTGTCAGTTGGGCTCCAGTCAAACGGATTAGCGTTCTGCGTTCGTCCGGGCCCCGGGTTCCTGTCGCATTGTTGAGATAAAGTGCTAAAACCTGTTCCCCACCTCGTTCATATATTCGAATCCTCAAAAGGTTTACCTGTACCAACGCCGTCAAATGTGAAGAACCTCTTGTGAGACATCACCACTACTAAATTGACCTGGGTGTCCCAGGATGTTTAAACCAAATGGTTTGTTTGTACCAATGCCATCTAATGTAAGGAACCACTTGCATGACATCGCCACATGTGTCCCAGTGTGTTCTTAACCCATGTTTGACTTCGACTATGTTCGAATCCGCATATAGTTTGGTTGTACCAACGCCGTCAAATGTAATGAACCGCTTGTCAGACATCACCACATGTGTCCCAGTGTGTTCTTAACCCATGTTTGACTTCGACCATGTTCGAATCCGCATATAGTTTGCTTGTACCAACTCCGTCAAAAGATAGTCACTGTTTGCAGGACATTACCGCTACCAAATTTACGTGTGCCACAGTTTCCAAGAGTGTACTAAACCAATTTCCGACCTCGACCATATTCTAATCCGCAAATGGTTTGCTTTAAACAACGCTGTCAAAAATAAGGTACCGTAGCAATTGGCAATTGAGAAATGAAGAATCAAGTCTGAAGCGAGTCTGACCACCCGATCCGATTAGTCGCCTCCTGTGACAAGCATAGTTGCCTCTTGAGACAAGCATCGGTTGAAAAAGGCCAATTCTAACTCTGGTCGTCAAGGGTAGTACACATAATATTGAACAAGGCTGTGGAGAACGCGAGGTTATCTGCAAAGCCAGTGAATGGGGGTTTATAGTAGACTTATGAGGCGCTTCGTTCAGTATTTGTACTCAAGTCTGATTTTTTTACTTAAATCGAATAATACCACACCAAGCAGTGGTGCTTTCAGTATGCAACCCAGGACAAAATGAGCTGCATATAGTCTCAAAGTTTCATGCAAACTTGCAATAGTTTCTGTTAAGAACCTTACAAGATATGATCTTTAAAGTAAAATTTCGGTGAAAAAAATGATCAAAATCAAAATCCAATATGGCCACAACTACAAAAGATATCGAAAAATGGCTATGCTAATTTGTTGTGTTCTGTATGGAGACAATTCTCAGAAAGTTTGAAATCATTTCATGCATTGGATTCAGAGGAGATAGTATTTGAAGACAGGTGCCCAAAAAACCCTGGCAAAACCTTGAATCCAATATGGCTGCCAAACCACGTGATCAATGACCAAAGTCAAAGAACAAAAATTATTAAGCAACTGAAGCAGTAGATACATGCAAGGTTTGAAAGTAAACGGACAAACGGTTGTGGAGCAACAGGGCAAATTATATCGTCAAAAAATACGGCCTTGGCTTTTTGGCTTTTTGGCGGGCACTAGTACCCAATGGTCTACAAACACACACAAAATTTGAACAAATTCGAGCGAGTGGTTATTTTGCTAGGGCAGGTACAAAAATCGGCGGAATAATAAATAATAATAATAATAATAATAATAATAATAATAATAGCTGCGAGCAGCGATGGCGGGCTCCCTATCGGAATTTTTTAGCAGCGGATCCTGTTCTCCATTCATAGAAGTAATTTTGCAAAATTGCACTTTGGTTATACAGAGTACTAAAAACCATTGAAACTGAGTTCTTAATGACCCTAATCTATTAGCATTAAGACATTTTCTACTGTGGTTATATAAGTGCATTCCGATATGCGGAAGGATATGTGCACTACTGTGTGCTAAGGGATGAGATGGCTTGGGACATTATCTAACAGTAACAACACATGTCGGTGACCTCTTGTCATCTTCTTGTTGAAGCAATTCAAGCACTCAGCAAAGAAAAGCCCAGTCTTCCAAGCTTTTGTTATCAAAGTTTAAAAGAAAATTAGCTGTAAACGCAATAGAGATCATAACACTTAAGTAAGTAAAGAAAGGGACTGGTTTCTAAACGATAATGATATTGGTATATAATACTTCCTTAGGTTGGCATTATATCAGGGATGTCTCAAAAACAAAATGGAATTTTCAATAATGAACAGGTTCGCATTATAAAAAGGTAATTTGATAGTGCGGAAATCCGTTCCAAGAAACCACGTGGTGTTACTTTGATACCAATGATTCAAGGTCATGGTCATTCATAATTGGCGCCCTATGAAGCTTCAAAAGTGTGGACCTTCTAAAACAGGGCATTTTTCCTGTTGACTTACAAGTCACTACCGGTATCAGGAAGGATATGTGCATTACTGTGTATCATTATAATATAGCCTTTATTAACTATGTGACATGTAACTTATCCGTTTTGACTGAGAAAAACAGTCCATTTTGGCACAGGTCCAGTTTGGCATTATTAAGGGTGGTAACTCTATTCGTCCCGTTGGCAACTGGAGCCTTCATTACCCGCCACTACAACAGTATCAACATCTGTAGCCGAGTGTTATACTGCTCTCCTATCTTCTATTTTACCTATTATCAGTGCCGGCCGAAAGAATAAGTGTTTGTGCGTTTAACCCAATCTACCGGGAGCTTAATTAGCGCGTCTCGCAAAACGCTACCGTGGCTCACGCTCCAATATGCACTCGACTGACCCATCCTCAGTCAAGCTAACGCGCCGTGCGGTCAATAAACATGCATTCCGCAATTCTGTGTTTGGTTAACTCTATTGACAGTGTGTATTGTGAATTCGCGCCAATGCAGATATGAGCTTCCACGTGGACCACTAACGAACAAAAAATACGATGTTGATATAGATCCATCTGAAAACATTAATGCTCTCCATACATCATGTCGTACAAGGTGTCTGGTTCTGTTATGTGTTTTACACACATCTGGATGTATCGTCCATACGTGCATGTGCGCGAAACTGCGTGCTTCCCGCTGGCAGAGAGTACAACATATAGCGCGAAGAAAATCCATACAGAAACAGACTATAGAAATCGCTACCGTCGAAACATGAAGTGAACCTGTCTGTTGTAGTAAGAAAATTATGACAAGTACGTTTAAAAGATAGTACATTAATCGGAGAGTTCAGCAATATCAAACTTTCAATCACAAACCTACCGTAAATCCCACAGTCTGAACAGCATTTATGAAGGAGGTAACACTTCGGGCGAGATGTAGGTCATGTTTTGACTGAAGCACCCCACACGCGGCTCTCGGACGACCCCGCTATAGCTGTCTCGCCATGCCATTACCGTGCACGTGGATCACGTTCCAATATGCACCCGACCGACCGACCCAGCTGCATGGGACTGAGGCACGCTGACACGCTGTGGGGCCAATAAACATGTATGCGCAGTTCTTTGCTTGACAATGTGTATTGTGAATTCGCACCAATTGATGCAGATATGAGCTTAGACATAACAAAAGATGCGATGTTGATATTTACACCAAGTTTCTATACAGAACCGTTGAACGTACGAGCGCAAACGTAAATGTATTTCTATAGTCCGTTTCTGCTTGCGTTGTCCATCAGCTGTTTTAACACTGTATCTCATTGACCCTGATAACTGATTTCTGTGGTCCATAGCCTAAAACTATACACAAAGCTCACGTACTACAGACTGTAGTTTGTTATGTAAATAAACCTATACCGACAATAATGTAGCGTATAGCGCCAAGAGAACGGAATCGTATGCACGAGTATTGCTGTCGATTGAAGTGCAGTGAACGGGACTTATTTGTCATTTTACTGCTGCTTCTTTCAGTGTCTTTTACTTTAAAAAATGTTTGAAGAGTTCGTAAAAGACCTTTGTCATACCCACTAAATGACATTTTCAAAACATGTGAAATAAGAGTTTGATGTATGTAGGATTTGTGATTTGTGACTGCATTTCAATATCGAATTGCACATGTAAATACCAAAGAGTGCCTAGTCTGGCAGTTGTTGAATGATCTGGTTGGGAGCAATATGTTGAAAGATATTGTTATACATAAATTATGCCTAATTTCTCTCCCCGTCGTCCCATTTCCTATGTCGCTACAATTGGGCGTGGTAACAGACATCCCCATTCTACAAACACACACGAAATTTGGCCGACATCGGACGGGTAGGTTCGGAGGTACGGGTGTTTGGAGTTTCGCTATATGGCAAGTTTATGGACTGGGGCCAAATAGTTCCCTCTTGAAAACGCTGTAGTTTCGTTGTCCCTTCAGTTACAGTCAAACGGTTTGGTGTTCTGGAATCGCCAGGACAAGGGCTATCAGGAAAACATATCACATTTGACATTTGAGATATGAGCTGTTGAAATTGTGATTTTTAAAGTTGTTTTGAGTTATCTGCCCTTAGTCTTTGAGTCTAGAGTCTTGAGATTTTTGTGGATATAACTTCAGTAGCTAAGCTATCTTTGTGGAAATTTTCAAGAAATTCTGAGCAGTAGTTTTGGAGTTAGGATTGGAACACAAATCGGTGGAATAATAATAATAATAATAATAATAATAATAATAAATAATAATAATAAATCGAACAATAACAAGAGGGCTCTTGCCTTGTAGGCAGGGAGCCCTAATAATAATAATAAATCGAACGATTACAATAGGGCTCTACAGCCTTTCGGCTTGGAGCCCTAATAATAATAATAAATCGAACAATTACAATAGGGCTCTTGAGCTGTGATTGGTGCCACAGGTGGGGAAGGAATGGTGGAGGCATTGTGTTCTGATGGGGAAAGAAGAATGATACCTTCAGACATATTTCGAAGGATTATACAATATATTTCATAGATGCTCATACTTTTAAGAGTGTAATCTTTTGTAATCATCCAGTATGATAGTTTCACCAACATTAGATTGATGATGTGCTCTTACTAAACAAAGTCACGTCATGTGGAAATACAGCTGTTTTCAACATTACTGTAAGATACACGTAAAAGGTTATTGTCAAAAGGAAAATAGTGAGATGAGCAAATGGTAGAGTAAATAAATATTATTTCTGTCCCATGTATCACATTATGTCTCAATTTGTACAATGAAAAGTGCGTAGCCAATGTAGGTATACTGTTCAAAATTAACTTTGTTCCCTTAATACCATACCTCTTCCCAGAACATCAACTAGATAAAACCATTAAAAATACAAATGCCTTATTCAAATTATGTATAATAAAATTAGGACTAATATTATTTTTATTTATTATCATTAACTGAGTGAATACCACTCTTAATTATCCGACGCCCAACAAAGTTAGCGGGGGTATAGCAACGGGCTCCGTCCGTCCGTCAGGTTTCGTTTCCGGAGCATAACTTAGAAACCGCTAAATATTTTTTCATGAAACTCTGCATGTCTGTCAGGTACATGCTGAACTGGTGCCTTTTGCTATGTAGAAATTTTAGACATTTTTATTTTATACGTTTCCATGGCAACAAGATGGACTTAGGTTCTGTGAGGGTAGGGTTCGTTTCCGGAGCCTAACTCATAAACCGTTCAATATTTTTTCATGAAACTTTGCAGGTCTGTCAAGTACACGCTCAACTAGTGCCTTTTACTATTTTTTTGTTTTTCCATGTCAACAAGAGAACTTTTAGAAATTTATGAATTCTTCTTTGAAATGCCAAAACATTCAACTTGATACCCATTTAACCTGTTTAAGGAATCTTATAAGTCATAATAAAGGTATATTGGGTGCCTACATTTTGTGTTTGTCATCATTTGGAGGTATCTCCCGTAGTAGCCATGCCGTCAGCCAAGTTGTCAGTATGTGCCCCAATAATGGTTGAGGGTAACTTTCGTTTAATGACTTCATTATCAAATCCATTGTCCCTACTTCTGCATTGATTATGACAGATGAGTGTGCGATAAGATGGCATACTTCTCTATGAAACTTTTCACTGTTTTCAGCACATGTTGATAAGAAGACTTTTGTGCTTTAGGTGCAGTTACAGCATGTTTACTTCTGTTACAAAAGGTCCCAGTACCTGTTGAAAGAAAACAATACCCAGGCATGCTCGCTTTTGGTTTAACTCACAAATCTCAGGGCAATACTTACCAATATATTGTTGCTGATTTAACACTCACACCCTAGAACACCAACGGCACAGGGGTTAACATACGGTGTCTAGCCGGGAGAGCCACATTTCAGAAATAGCTATTGCCGGTAGAGCCACATTTTCAGCTGAGTGCATTTCACCTATTCTAGCAAGCAATAAATTAATCCGATTACCGATACCTTTATATGAGTGTCCCACATTGAAATTACTAAGCGTGGTGTTCTTTAGAGATACCTTTAAATGAGTGTCCCACATTTAAATTACAAAGCGTGGTGCAGAAAGAAGGTCTGGTGATGGACTATCAGGAAGATGAGGAGGTGAAGAAGCTGGTGAGAAGAGCTGGTGCCCTCTAGTACCTCGTGACAAAGTGGATGATGTGTGGCTTGATGCCATTGCTGACTCTCCTGCTGGCCCTAAAGTGACTGCCTTCATGGACTACGTAACAACCAGTTGGGTTCAAGGAGGGGCCTTCATGCCAGAGATTTGGAACCATTTCGAAAACAAAGGCCACCGTACCAACAATCACCTGGAAGGGTGGCACACCAGTGGTCCGAACCTTCACGAAGAAAGATGTACAAGGCAATCGATGCACATATTGCGACCCAGCTCCTGAGCCAACGCCTGGGTGAGATGGAATATGCTGACCATGTGGGCGACCTCCTTCATCTGCAGTAATGACATTCAATCCATTATGCTATTCATATTCATCAATGTAAAGTTTTGATGAATATGTTATCCTTGTTGAATACAAAATGAGAAAACAAGACTTGTTTTGTTATATACGGTAACCTGTTAGAATCACAAAGCATGTTTTGACAGCATAGCCGCGAGAGCCACATTATACAATCACGCAACCATAACCATTGCCACGAGAGCCACATCAATTTGGGCTATCTATTTTCGAAATGTGGCTTTGCCGGCCTGTAACCTAACATACACAATGTTAGGCCGCTCACCATCAAGAAAGGGACTCATCAACTTACCAACTTCTCTCAAAAGAAAGTACTTGTTAATGAATCGGCAAAACAAGAAATGGAGCGCTTGAGGAACATTCTCCCATGGCAACATCCCCTTTGTTCTTTGCCAAAGGACAAGACGTCTGTTGGGAATTTAAATATAAGATCATTTCCAAGACGCTTTACAGATCTTATGTCTGATATGTATCTGTGCACCATCTTGAAGTGTTGTGCCTCACTGAAACAAGAACGGATGAGTTCGCCAATTTTCCTATGCCTGGTCACAATGTTCTGTTGGGACATTCCCAACATGGACTACCTATGGTAATCAAAGATGTCCTTCAGCACAGAGAGGCAACATAACTACAGATACCTCCTGCTGTAGAGGCTCACGGATGCTACATTGAGGCCAGTATTACTCTCTTGGTTGTTGTCATCTATAGGTCACCACCATCTTCTGTGAGAACTTTCCTCATTCACTTGCGAACTCTGCTGGGGCAGCTGCCTCTTAATCAGTATAGGATTGTTATCAGTGTGGACTTCAATATGGACCGTCCGTGACAACCATGCACTATCCAACCTCATGGAGCAGTTTACATTCGCCCAGTATATCAGCAAACCAACCCATCTCAACTGGTCTTTCCAGTTCCATACACTGACCATCATCTTGTGTGGGGTGTGACGGAATAGGCGTAGTATATTGAAGTGACCATCATTATTTCTTTGTATGTTAATCAATGTGGTAATGAACTGAACTTTTTGAACCTTAATATTTTGCATTTAATCTTCTATGTCCAAAGCAACATATTGGGTTCGAACTAGTAATGACCATAGTCACATATCACAAACTAATACCACTAATGTTTCTTAAGAAATATTCCATGTAGATATTATTACGAGTCAAAATGTGACTTGTAATGTTTTTTCTTTCTCCCACCCTAATGAATTCAGTAGTAAATGTAGTAACTGCATTTGTCAGTTTGTACTGCCATCATGTTTTTGTGGAGAAGGTTCCATTTTGTTCTTGAACTTCATAGAAATTGTGTTTTGCAGTGTTTGTGTTTATTTTGTTTCTTTAGGACATTTTGCATTTACATGAAGTTGATACTCCCCTGCTGCCATTTACTCCTTACAAAATTTTGAATATTTTCAAATGTATGTGTTTGTGTGATCAAATTTCACTATTGTTGACATAATATACACTTCATTTGCTGGGGAGCAGACTTGGCCACGTTAGTGGCAAACTAATTAAAATCAGATCTTAGTTCTCACGACCGCTAAACAAAGATCTGAAGACATCCCATTACGGGCACGTCAGAACAACCTTTCGCGGATTCTGACCGACCAATGAAATGACAAGAAATCGACATTGGCCAATCAGAAGGCAACTCTCTCGAGCTTTACGACACTAGTTTCAAACTGGTGACTACGCTTCGAAACATTTTGACATATTCTCGATTAAAAAATTTAAAACTAATGAGAAGAACATTCTGGAATGGCTTATAGGCGGCATAGATTGTATGGATATAATCATAAGACCTGTAACTGTCGTTCAGAATACCCCGTGTTACATATATCGTGGTTGCATGATTAGAAAACACATTCCGACTGTCACTTTCATGATCTGGTAAGCGGCGCTCTGATTGGTTGGATGAAAGGTCGTTCTGACGTGACCCCTAATGGGATATCCTCAGATCTTTGTTTAGCGACAGCGAGAACTAAGATCTGATTTTAATGAGATTGCGTTAGTTGCAAACTCTTCTTTTTTTTTTTACAATATCCATGACAACAAGTTCGACCTTAGTGGCAAACTCTTGTTCCTATTAGGTATAATAAAATTAAGAGTAACATAATTATTAATTATTATTACCCGTGTGAATCCCGTTCTTATTCCAATCACGTATAATAGAATAAGGGAGTAACGGAAAAAACACTTGGGTTACTACACTAGCAAAATGGTTTGAGCCTACAAGCCCGAAAATGTATTTTGGAATTTGTAAAAGTATATTTTGGTCTTAGTTTATCGACTTTTAGCGTGTGATCTTAATAGACCAGTGGGCTTCGCACTAGTGACTGAAGTCGAAGACTGTACGTAAGTTTCTTATAGTATCTTCATAGAATTTAAAAATGGTTGAATATTATTCTGACCCCGCTATCCTCATAAGTTTCCATAAGGATGTGTGGTTTATCATTTCAATTGATTTTATAAAAGATCTTGTTCAGGTCCTTAATGCAATTTTTTGGAGGATTGGGTAAAGAGTAAAAATACTTGTAATAGTTTCAATAGTTGCTTTTAAACTTCCTTCTGATAATAAATGTATACCCTCTGCAAAGTGACCTATATCCAAAAGGATATCAAACAGAGGTCTTGTATTTTAATTAGTTTCTACATGGCAACACCACTATTCATTGTTGAAGTCATTTGATATATCTTTAAGTCTATAAGTAGTATAGACAATGGTGATTCTTGCTCTTTTCCACTGGAGCCAGATTTATATACCAATACTGCTACAACAGAGGGAATTTTTTATGCAAAATTGATAAGGTGATTCAACGATCTTCATGATTCATATTGAAAGAATCATCAATATTAATTAATAATGGATAAAATTTACTATAGCCCACAAGGATATTGGAAAGGTATAGGAGCAATACAAAAATTAGCCACTGTGGCTAAGGTGTCTAAAGATGTGGCCAAGGACTGGCTAAAGAAACAAGTGATGTGGCAAATATACTTACCGGCACCATGTTATATCCTGAGGAAGAAGTTTGATATTTTTACAATGAATGAAGTTCATCAGGCTGACCTCTTGTTTCTTCCCCATGATAAGGTAAGACGCAAAACATATCAATACGCTTTAACCATAGTGGATGTAGCTAGTCGCTACAAAGAGGTTGAACCATTAACCTCGAAGATTCAACAGAAGTAGCTAATGCATATATATACGCGGACCACAAAATGGCCTAAGCTAGATCCTGGTTGCGAGTTTATGGGATCAGTAACTAAACTGTTACCAAAGCACGATGTTGAAATCAGGCGTGGTGAAAAAGAGGCCCACTGTAGTCAAGCTATCGTTGAAAGATTTAACCGGACATTAGCGGAACGTTTGTTTGGATATCAGTACGGGATTGAAATGAAATCGGAACCATTAAGATCAACCGAATGGGTGACACGATTATCAGCTGTTGAATCAGCGCTAGATAATGAAGTAACGAGATTAATCGGGAAGAAACCATCTGATGCGATTAAATTTAAATCTGTGACTTCCGAATCTTCAGCACCGAGGAGAGGCAAAGAACAAAAACTTCCGGAAAGAGTAAGCGTAAAATATTTATACCAGCCCGGTGAACTCGAAGGAGGCCTACGTCGCGCAACCAATCCAATTTGGTCCCTTAAGATATATAACATTAGTCGGTTGGTTATGAAAGAAGGAGAGCCTATTCTTTATTATCTTATAGATGGACCAGTCAGGGCATTTGTACGAGAAGAGTTGCTCATAGTTCTCAACGATACAGTATTACCACCATAACCATAAGCATATGTAGTTACACCATCCCTATCACTCCATCTCTTTGTATCTAAGGGGGATAATGATGTCTTGTTCATTCTTATTCCATATATCCTGTGATTGACACTTCTTAAAGTGTTCATCTCGTGTTTGAATGTTCTACCATTAAATAATGCTTCTTTATTCTGTTCGTGTTTGATATGCTTTTTTACTACATACTTCTTTACGCCCTTAGCTTTTCTTATCTCTCCATTATCAGACATCAGACTTCTTTATAGAATACATCTTAGGTCTTAATCCAACATACTCCGCAATAAGGGTCCCAGCACATTCATCCTTCATCTTACCTAACACCTTTATATTTACTATGCTGTGCATTATCTTTTGGGTAATTGCTCGTGTCGTACATATCTATTTATGTCTGCCATAACTTTATACACATCCTCGGTTTGTATTTCCATCAACAAAGAATCTGTATCGGTACATAACACCGCGCATCTATCGACGTATTGCTTCTTAAGTTCGTTGTAATAAAAGTCGTACATTAAGTGTCAAGAGTCAAGAATACTCATACCAACATACACCGGTCTGTTGAATTTTATATTACTCTCTGTAGTGCGGCCAAGTCGTTATCAAATATCTTGCTTCTGTTAAAAGCCGGACTTACTAAACATTGCCTAAGTCTTTCTTCCTCATTAGATCTGACTAATTTAACATCAACACGCTTCCTTAGATTCTCCTTAGTTTTACCAAATACTGAGTTATTCATGAGCTTATATACGTTCTTTTCAAAATCGCTGGTAGCCATCTTTCTTAATTTGTGTTCAGCCTTATATAGGGCTCCATCCAAGGGCTTTGATCAAACTTAAGAACTCTATTTTCTTTACTTTCATGCCTAACGATAGACCTGAGATTTGGTACGAGTTTTTCTACGTTCGCTAACCATCCAATCTTTATGAACCACTAATCTTTTGGGAGCTGGTGGATAACTCTTATGATCTTTGTGTTGGATATTCCAAGTCAACTTCTAGTATGTACCCTTTATTCGTATTGAGTAGTATATCTAATGGTGATTCTGTCGCAACCCCCTGGAGCCAGATTTATATACCTTTACTGCTACTACAGATGGAATTTTTTATGTCAAAACGATGATACGATTCAACGATCGTCATGAGATTAAACTAAATTGTAATGAAAATATTCTCTATTATTTTTACTCATACGCATACCATTATTTTGAACAAAGTAATATTCAACATTTTTACTAAGTTCTTTGTTCATTTTACTAGGAGACCAGACTATATATACTCTTTTTCGAAATTGGAAAGAAACAAATGATGACCGTATTTGGTTGGTTTGACATCACTGATATAATATATACCCTGTGGTAATTCTTGACATTTGATAATTTTGTCCTGGAGCATAAATGTTGTTGACATTATTATATACTTATGTAAGCATTCGTCTAAATTATTGTAGAGTGATCCAACGTGATCAAGCTATCTATTTTCAATCTCCAACCAGTTCTTTGGTTTTGGCATGGAATAATTGACGCGCTTGTAATCTCCCAGTCTATGAACTTTTTTTTCTTGTCCTCGCTTATACCACTGGTATTACGAGAATTTGATCAAATATCCTGCTTCATTTCGTTGTATTTGGTGAGTTCTGACAACACTAAATGAAACTCATCCTCGGATATCTTACAATCAGCCAGTGCTGTTGAAATATGATCCTCAATGCTGTTCAACTTTGCTTCGGTGAGTATCGGAATATTATCATGTTTTAATGCTTTCTTTTGCAACTTATGAGAAATAAATTTTATCGCTATTCCTGCCAGTCCTGAGACTCCGGCGGCTTATTCCATGCCAAGTTTGATAGACGCAGCGATTATAGTTGATAATAAACCAACACCGGCTACAACGAGTCACATGCCAGCTGTTACAGGCGCAGTGTCAACTCCGTCGAGAGCATTCACAGCTCTGCGGTACTTTTTATACAATCGAAGTCTCAACTCCCTCTCCTTCTCTATTCGATGTTTTATGTCACTTATTTGATGTAATCAAATTCCATCAAAAGTATCCATCCTTTCAGATGCTTCATCGAGCGCCGGATATAAACCCATAGTGTATATTATTATATCACATAATAGTCATTAATTGGTCTTGCTTAAATGTTTTGAGAGTATACATCAACCTTATTAAATGTATATTATACGGCATAAATATCTTAGTAAGAAAAATGCTGTCACCTTTAATAATTTGGACCCCCTCAAGGGTTGCAACGGGTGATGCTCCTACATAAATAATACTAAAACGTTGACGCTCGTGTTAGACCTGGTAACATCTTGAAGGCATCTTCAAACAAGACTTCAATAATAAGCATAGAAGGATAATGTATTGCACTCAAGTTCTGTTTTATATCATTGAATTCAGTAACCAAATTTAAACTAACATTTTTTACTGCCGGACGACTCGATAACATATGACCTGGGTTTTCTGGCAGGGGAGAGACTAACACACTTTTTCCTTTTGAGGGGATATAAGCCCCAAATACGATCCCACTATTCATTATCTTAGTTATATTATGTGCCTTACCCGTCATCACATATGGTGGGGTAATGACGATATTCAGTAGCCACTCGATGTTTGCTTCTACCATAGTCCATTTATTATTATCGTTGCGAGTAAGATTGTATGAAGTATTTTTATTGAGCCAACTAACGTTGACATCTCTTAAATCTCCTAGATTACCTGTGAATGTAACTTCTTTCTGCTTTGACATTATCTTGTAAGTGTAAAACCTATAACTTACCATCGGGTTTACCGAATCCTTCTGTGTCTCCGAGATTGGAAAGCGCAATTGTATTTCATTGTCTAAGGTTATGCCATCCAGGGCCTAATGAATCAACCATTATTTATAATATGGAGTGTAACACTCAAGTATCCTATATGTACAGGTTGGTGTCTTACATCAAATACAGAAATTTTGAGATCTGAAATAATACTTCGTTTCAATGTTTTATATTGTAATGATGAGAAAGATTCTGTTCTTCCGCTGTTATATTTTTCATCTTTGACTGGAATAGCTCTCAGCCGAGTTGAAGGACTTTGGAGTTGAATGTTATCCGTTGTACTGATCTGATCAAGATGGATCCACAACACTTTATAGGGAACTAAATCGGGTAATTTAACTCCATGCACTGTTTCGTTGGGTTGTGTTTCTGTCCTTATTCCTCCTCCAGAGTTTACAAGTCAAAGTGTAACTGATAAGCCCCATTCAATATCTACACCCTTGGCATACCATCTGCTATAAAGCGTTATCAAGATGTATTACAGTACGCTCAATCCAAAGTAGATGTTTATGCACCGGGACTATACATGTCTCTGAGTAATATGGAACTTAAGATCGGTCAAGTGATCGGTTATAATAATGAAATTGCTATTGCTTCCGATCAACAAAAAACAGGTATAAATTCAGATATTAATACCGAATTAATAACGCAAACAAACAAAGGCGAAACGGGAATAGTCAAGCCACAGTCACCACATGTCTCAAAACCATCTACTTACGCACAACCACAGGTGCCACCCCATATTGCAGCTAAAAATCAACAACATATCGATGAAAAAATAGCACTTATAGTAGGCGGAGTCGCGGCTGGTTTACTCATGATTTGGATAAATAGTTCTTAATGAACTGATTTGGATAAACAGCCCTGCAATTTCTATGATCAGTGACCACAAGTTTTGACTAAGCCAAGTGGTGGTCTTTGCTAATAAATTCAAGACCCAGGAAACAATACTCCCTATTATACTGGGAAGTGCAGACGTGGCTTTCCCAGTTCAAGTTTTGTTTTCTCATAAGCTATATGCTTGTCGAGTTCAGATAGCTTGGCTATATTATTGATGAGTTCTCCCCGCATCCCGCATTGTTTGCATTGCCTTGTCAAGGCCTCGTAATTCCCTTATATTGTACTCAAAGGATGGTGGTACCTGTAACGTGGAATTATCGTAGTAGGTATCCAAGATTTCTCCAAGTCCGTCTGAGGCCCGCTTCGAGCCCGCACAGTCTGAAGAACCTTAGTAGTCTTCGCAGAAAGTTTTTCTCATGAGTAGTCTACAAAACCTAATTCATTAGGAACAGTATTGATGCCATGTTTACAAGGCTAGGGGCTTACGAGTACGAGAATTCATAAGATCAATATCCGGAGAGCCATGCAGTCACAATATTCCTTTACTATCTATCGTAAACTTTGAATAGTCACGTCCAGTTGGAGCTTCTTTTAAGGCATCGTAATAATCATTAACGGCTGGTTTCAAAAGTTCATCGTTAAGATTCGTAAAGCTGGTTTCATCAGTACCCTCTTCGATTGTACTAGTATCAGTTAGGTTATCTATAGGTTATCATCCAGTTTTATATTAAACATAAGGTTACATAATTTCAACATAACAATGTCTTCGCAATATGGACGCAGGTTAAACCCACAACGTAGACTTCAGGATCCATTAGGGGTCAAAGCAATTCGCCAGTCTGTAACTATAACTAATAACCCGAGTACCATTGATCAGAATCAAACGCTTCTATTTTGCTTTCCTAATCTAGGCACTCACGATGTGTTAGTTCCGGGAACTGCATGACTTTCATTTACAATTAGTTTGAATTCTGCCAACGCCAGCAGAGAGCTCGTTCAGAGCATAGGTCGTACGATTGTTAAGAAAATCGAGATTAAAATTAGCGGTAATGAAGTTTTGAGTATTGACGACAGCGATGTATACTTCTGTTACATGGATCTCTGGGGAACGGCTAAAGAATGGGAAAACTTTCAATACCAAGGTATTTGTAATCAGAACACATTGAGACTGCGTGTAGGCGCAGATAGTGGTGATAATACCGTCGTAAGAGATAAGGCTGTTGCTGATGCATTAGTTAACCGATTCTATATTCCGCTCAACTTTGAATTACTAGATAGTCACATGCCCTTACATCAAGCATCACTAGGCGATAGGCAAAAATATGAACTCACTTTTAATGACTACAGTAGAGTAATCAAAGCTACTGAAGATCCTACTACCTATTCTATTGGCAATATCTCACTGGAGTATGATATGATAACAGATCCTGAATTAGCCAGACAAATTTGTAACCAGTATACCGGAAGTTATACGATCGCGTGCTTCGACATCGAAAGATCACCAAGAATTAAAAAGATATGACGTGGAATATCAATCTAAACATGTAGATGTATCGATGCCTGAATTCCTTACCACCAAGTATGCGTTGTGGCTCGACATGCGAACCACGGACGATGACCAATTACATGGTAGTGGGCGGAGAATAGAAAATGCCACTGAGGTTGTTACTATACAGATAACGAAGCACCAGGAAGCGGTTGGTAAATTGAACATATATTTGTACATGATCATGGACGCGTAACATAATATACAGAATCAACCCTTTTCATAATAGACAACTGCAGTGCGAGTAAAGAACTTACCAAAAAGAAAGATATGCTTTCATATTTAGCATTCTCCGGTCGGCATATGGATCATAGCGTTTGGCTACTTACTCAAAAATACAACTCTGTCCTGAAAGATCTGAGAGAGCAGACCAAATAGGTAGCCTTGTTTCATTGCAAAGACCGAGATTCATTTGAGGAATGTCTACGCGAAAATGATGTTATTTATACCAAGCTCCTACGAGATAAAGTCAGAAAACTGTTAGCGGAAATGAAGCATTGTAAACTTGTATTAAAAACCGATCAACCAGCTGCTTAAACAATTGCTTAGCAAATATAGCAACTGCTGAGCAAAAATATAGCAACTGCTAAGCAAAAAATATAGCAAATATAGCAAAAATATAGCAAAAATAGCAAAAATATAGCAAAAATAAAGCAAATGTAGCAACTGCTGAGCAAAATTATACCAACTGCTAAGCAAAAATATAGCAAAAATATAGCAAAAATATGATAAATTGAACATTAGCAGTTATTATGTAATAATGTGGTTTGAAATCTTCATTCTTTCGCAACAGTTTATTATTTCAGGCTGTATTGGATATGTTATATTTTATTATGTTAAACTTAAATATCTCCTTAGGTATTTCATTGTGGAATGCGACAAACTTATCGAACAAATGCTCAAAGAACCTGATCAACATGCAGATCAATATGTAGATAAATCTTTAGCCGGTGGAAAATGCTCGCAATATTTGGGGGATAAAATTCCCACTGAAAAAATTGATAACATGACCAATGAAGAAATTTAAAAACTGTACACACGTTACGAGTCTCGACTGGGAGCCAGAGACTGGGAGCTACCATGACTAAAACAATAGGTTCGGCTATGTTACAACTATACACAGCCGTAGCTAGTACGTTCCTCCCTATCCAGGCAGAACATCTCATGTATTTATACAAATCTCTCGAGAAAGACCCATTCATCGAACACGCTATAAGCACAGAAAGCTGTGAGTTTTATCATAGATACGGAATGTTCTTAGCGCTGGTGACCACTGCTTTAATAACGGCTAGGTATTGTCAGTTTAAACATACATGCCCACTTACTAATAATGGAGACTCAAGTGACAACAGATTGTGGAAACACAATCACAACAAGTGAATGAGGAAATACCAGCGATTGCGAAATCACAAGTCAGAGTGACTAAGAATCCTCGAAAAGTCGCAGCTGGTAGGAAGGGTGTGCTAGCGAGGAAGGCAAAACTAATACACAATTCAAATATTAAACATAGTCGTCCGAATAACATTTGGGCTCCCTATGTACTTGGGGTTGTTGCTATAGCAGCAGTATGGTTTTATAAGACCGGAGAAGAGAAAACATCACCCCCAATTGCAAATTCACAACAAGTTCAATTAGAGTTAAGCACTCATATAATGTTATAAAGGCATGACTACTCCAGTTACAGACTGTAAAATGTTGGTAAACGCAACATATCATTCAGCGGTGGTCAGCGGCTTGGCCATTGGCTATGCTCGTATAGCTAAAAGGATTACAAAAGCCACACCACCCAAGCTAGATTTTAATGGTTATGATATTGGTTTGGTGGTTCTTGATATAGGAGTGGCAATGGCAACAAAAGATATGCTAATCAAACAAGGGCTTATCCCAGAAGACATAATGAAGTAATTAAATATTTGAATATTTTATATTATTGAACATTTGAATATTTTATATATATATAAAACACATTTGAATATGGCAAATTGCGATGATGGTTGGTGGAACTATTGTTAATGCTCTAGCTTTTTCGGGGAGTAATTGTTTATTTTCTACATTGAGGGAAACAAAAGCTAAAGAAGCTGAAGAGGAGCATAAATGACATAATAAAGCATTAGAACAACTTGAAACAGCCCAGTCACAATGGGCCCGAAATAGGATGTTAAGATTAGATTTTATTAATGATGAACTGCGTAAAGAGGGGCATTCATTTCAAACGTTTAAGGATCTTGAATCTGCCATGCACGAATACTTCCTTGTTTATGGAAAGAAACATGACCCAATACCAAGGCCAACAATTAGTCAGTTTTATACACCGTCAGAGGCTCCAAAAGACCGTGAGATAGCGTTTATAGTTTTTGGATTGTTCACTGTGGCTGTTTTTAGCTATGTTCTATTGTATATCAACCATTGATAATAAAACCCTGACTACTCAGCTATAAATAGCGCTGACTGGCTGTTCAGCTAAATCGAACTGACTGGCTGACTTGTCTCTTATCAACTAATCTATAAATAGTGATGACAACTATTACTCACCAGTGGAGATGTGATTGCCTTTTAGACAAATGATATGATAGGTGTATAACCATGAATCTGTGCAGATATACACACATGGGGAAGTCAATTCAATGTAACCGATTTTGTGTGGGTGTTTACTGTGGTACCCATTCATATTACATCAGGCAAGGATATAAAAATTACTTTTGTTCTGTATGTGGGATAGGGTCAAAGGTAGTTACTGTTTATGTAAGAGTCATTGTGCTGATAGGGTCAGGAAGCAGATTATTTACGCTAGAAAGAGAGTATATGAGAGGAATAGGTTGGGGAGAATATGTATTTAGATATGGAAATATAACCATTTAGACATTTGATTCATTTTGTATATATCATTAAATCACAATGGAGAACAATCTTGAATCTGCCATGCACGAATACTTCCTTGTTTATGGAAAGAAACATGACCCAATACCAAGGCCAACAATTAGTCAGTTTTATACACCGTCAGAGGCTCCAAAAGACCGTGAGATAGCGTTTATAGTTTTTGGATTGTTCACTGTGGCTGTTTTTAGCTATGTTCTATTGTATATCAACCATTGATAATAAAACCCTGACTACTCAGCTATAAATAGCGCTGACTGGCTGTTCAGCTAAATCGAACTGACTGGCTGACTTGTCTCTTATCAACTAATCTATAAATAGTGATGACAACTATTACTCACCAGTGGAGATGTGATTGCCTTTTAGACAAATGATATGATAGGTGTATAACCATGAATCTGTGCAGATATACACACATGGGGAAGTCAATTCAATGTAACCGATTTTGTGTGGGTGTTTACTGTGGTACCCATTCATATTACATCAGGCAAGGATATAAAAATTACTTTTGTTCTGTATGTGGGATAGGGTCAAAGGTAGTTACTGTTTATGTAAGAGTCATTGTGCTGATAGGGTCAGGAAGCAGATTATTTACGCTAGAAAGAGAGTATATGAGAGGAATAGGTTGGGGAGAATATGTATTTAGATATGGAAATATAACCATTTAGACATTTGATTCATTTTGTATATATCATTAAATCACAATGGTTTTTGTCAGAGAGTTGAAGGCTTTGGCAAAACAACGTGGTCTACATGGATATTCTCGAATGAGAAAAGCTGAATTGATTGATTTACTCAGTTTGGAATACAACAAACCCCAGACTGTTAGAGAACTTAAAGCTCAAGCGAAAAAAAGTGGGCTGAGAGGTTATTCTCGAACGAGATAATCTTAATTGATCGCTTTACTAGATAATAATAAATCAGTTGGCGATGTTGATAAACCCACTGCTGTTGATAATAATGAGTTAAAATTTGTACCCACAGCAGGCCTTGGTAAATATCGAGGAGGTTGGAAGATGGATATTTATTCCAACATGGATGTTAATGATGTTAAGTCTGTCGTATCGAGCAAAATCAATGAGTTAGATGATTTACATAGTATAAAATAACAGCTGACATCATTGAGTAAAAGTAACACAGACGATAGCGCTGAATATACCGAACCTTATTTCCGGAGTAATCATGAAGTTATAACTGAATCCGATACTATAAGCGCATCATTAATTCAACGGATAAAGGAAACTTCAAAACGTTTGACTAATATAGGTTCAGGTTGGGGTGTGGATAAAATTGATAGTTTATATTTAGATATAGCAAATTATATGCCTTTTATATAGATTTACCCCCGTAGTATAAGAAGAAAAAAGCCATAATTAATGTAAATAATTCAGGCGATGACTGTTTCAGAATGATGATAAGATCTGTATTGTTCCCCGTAGATTCTAAAATTGCAAATAGACCTTCTAGCTATCCCCCAAACGACAGACTCAACCTTGATGGTATAGAGAACCTACACCAATCTCACAAATTGATAAGGCGGAAAATAAAAATAATTTAGCTTCAAATGTTTTCGGACATTCTCCTAAAGGAATTGTTATACACAGGATAAGCTCCGCTACAGAACATATTCCCAGAATTAATTAATTTCTGATCGAAAATATACATGGATAAAGAGTTTAAGCAGGCTATTATAGATCAAATAAAACATGCAGCAAGGAAATATTTCTGTGAAAGATGCCTGCATGGGTACAGCAGACTCGATCTATTAGAAGCGCATAAGGAAGACTGCAGAGGTGTTGGACAGACTGCTATCAGGATTGATATGCCTAAAGAGGGGAAAAATATATTAATATTTGAACATTATTGTAATCAAATGCCAGTACCGTACGTAATTTACGCCGACTTTGAAGCACTTATCAAACCTACAGAAAATTATTATAAGGCGATTATCACGATCTGTACTTAAAAACCAATGTACTGTTACTCGCCCATATATTCGAAATATTTAGAAAGACATGTTTAAAACAATACGGTTTGGACCCGGCATGGTACTAGTCCAGTCCCGGACTATCATGGGATGCATTGTTGAAGAAGACTGGTGTACAACTAAAACTACTCAACGATTACGATATGCACCTGTTTATCGTAACGACTTAGACGCACTACATATGCAGAAGAGTAATATAAAATTCAACAGACCGGTGCACGTTGGTATGAGTATTCTTGACTTGTCAAAACACTTAATGTATGACTTTTATTACAACCAACTTAAGAAGCAATACAGTGATAGATGCGAGGTGTTATATACCGACACAGATTCTTTGTTGATGGAAATACAAACCGAGGATGTGTATAAAGATATGGCAGAAAAAAAAAAAAAAAAAATATGTACGACACGAGCGATTACCCAAAAAATAATCCACTGCACAGCATAGTAAATAAAAAGGTATTAGGTAAGATGAAGGATGAATGTGCTGGGACTCCTATATGTCGGATTAAGACCTAAGATGTATTCTATAAAGAAGTCTGATAATGGAGAGATAAGAAAAGCTAAGGGCGTAAAGAAGTATGTAGTTAAAAAGCATATCAAACACGAACAGTATAAAGAAGCATTATTCAATGGTAGAACATTCAAACACGAGATGAACACTTTAAGAAGTGTCATTCACAGGATATATGGATTAAGAATGAACAAGACATCATAATCCCCCTTAGATACAAAGAGATGGAGTGATAGGGATGGTGTAACTACATATGCTTATGGTTATGGTGGTAATACTGTATCGTTGGGAACTATGAGCAACTCTTCTCGTACAAATGCCCTGACTGGTCCATCTATAAGGTAATAAAGAATAGGCTCTCCTCCTTTCATAACCAACCGACAAATGTTAAATATCTTAAGGGACCAAATTGGATCGGTTGCGCGACGTAGGCCTCCTTCAAGTTCACCGGGCTGGTATGAATATCTTACACTTACTCTATCCGGAAGTTTTTGTTCTTTGCCTCTCCTCGGTGCTGAAGATTCGGAAGTCACAGATTTAATTTTAATCGCATCGGATGGTTTCTTCCCGATTAATCTCGTTACTTCATTATTTAATGCTGATACAACAGCTGATAATCGTGTTACCCATTCTGTTGATCTTAATCACCCATTCCGATTTCATTTCGATCCCGTACTGATAGCCAAACAAATGTTCCGCTTACGCCCCGTTAAATCTTTCAACCATAGCTTGGCTACGGTGGGCCTATTTTTCACCACGCCTGATTTCGAAATCGTGCTTTGTTAACAGTTTAGTTACTGATCCAATAAACTTGCGACCAGGATCTACTTGAAATAACTTGGGCCATTTTAGTGGTCCGCGTTTATATATGCGGCTCAGTGCATTAGCTACTTCTGTTGAATCTTTCGAGGTTAATGACTCAGCCTCTTTGTAGCGACTAGCCACATCCACTACAGTTAAAGCGAATTTATACGTTTTGCGTCTTACCTTATCATGGGGAAGAAACAAGAGGTCAGCCTGATGAACTTCATTCATTGTAAAAATATCAAACTTCTTCCTCAGGATATAACATGGTGCCGGTAAGTATATTTGCCACATCACTTGTTTCTTTAGCCAGTCCTTGGCCACATCTTTAGACACCTTAGCCACAGTGGCTAATTTTTGTATTGCTCCTATACCTTTCCAATATCCTTGTGGGCTATAGTAAATTGTATCCATTATTAATATTGATGATTCTTTTAATACGATTCATGACGATCGTTGAATCGCATCATCGTTTTGACAGTTCCATCTGTAGTAGCAGTATTGGTATATAAATCTGGCTCCAGTAGGGTTGCGGTAGAATCACCATTACCTATACTACTCATTGGAATCTGTGGGGATCGATATCACATCGATATCATTCACAACAACCCACTCAAAACCACTCGTGGGTAAAGGTTGACTCATAGCCCATTTGTACAAATTGTTAGCATCTAGATATAATATGTGCGTATCTGGGTTACTTGGATCATATCCTTCTTCTAATTTATTATTAGCCTTAGAATACCTTTTCGCTGTCATCGATATACCACCTCTTAATCCTTTCTCAACAAGTAAGTGCATATCGTAATCGGTGTGTGATTTTAGTTGTACACCGGTCTTCTTCAACAATGCATGCCACGATAGTCCGAGACTGGAATACCATGACAGGTCCCAGCTGTATTGTTTTAAACATGTCTTTCTAAATATCTCGAATATATCGGTGAGTAACAGTACATCGGTTTTTAAGTACAGATCGTGATAATCAGCTTAATTCTTACAACCTAATTTATCCCACACCGTCAGAGCATGTTCAACAACAAATGATGAGTTATCTGATCAGTATATTGATTTGTAATTGCAAAGTCATCGGGATTGTTCACATTAGATAAATTGTCCAGGGAAGATAACAGAAACTGTATGGAGTCTAAGCCTATTATTTTGCTTTGTTCTGGCTTTCCCATGCTTTCTTCATGAAGTCCAGCAAGATTTTGAACTGGGGGATCATGATGTCTGTTTTCCCGCCAAGAATGTCCCAGAGATGCTCAATCGGATTAAGATCCGGACTATAGGCCGGCCAAGAAAGTGTGGCAATAGCTTCTTGACGCAAATAAGCCAAAACTGCCTGAGATCTGTGTGGTCTAGCATTGTCATCCATGTAAACAGGTCTTGTCTGAAGAGGATGGTTGTCAAAATGAGGGACTACCACTGGACGAAAAACGGCATCTTGGTATTGTTGGCCATTCAGGTTTCCACGAATTGTCACCAGCTGAAGTTTGCAGCCAAAGGAAACAACCCCATATCATGACAGACCCCCGCCACATGCTAAGGTCTTCTGGATGTTCCTTGGTGCAAAACGAGTGTTACGTTGCCCCCAAACACATATTCAACCATCAACAGTTCGTAGCAGCATTCGACACTCGTCAGGCCAATGGATCCTTCTCCAGTTGGCCAAGTTCCATCGACTACAGGCACGACACCATATCAGACGATTCCTCATGTGCCTCTCAGTCAGTTGAGGACGTTTGACTGGACCTATCATTGGTTTGACCATGTTTGACAATCAAACGAGTGATAACACTGTGATGACGACCCATTTGTCTTGCAATGGCCCTGCATGACATGCCAGCATTTTTCATGCCTTTCACTTGCCATCTTTCAGCGTTCGTTAACTTTCTCCTCACCATGGCTGATTTTCAACCTCTAATGGAAGGGGAATCTCACACAGGAGCAAAATGCAAAAACGTGTCTGAAAATTTAATTTCACTATTTATAGGGTAGAGGAACTAAAGGAACATGTAAAGCACGCTTTCCTGGTGGTATCTGGACAAATTTGGGTTAATCAAACTATGGCCTAATTCCGTCATACATCATCATATTTCGTATTTCCGATTCCCACACGTGAAATCAAGAGACTATGAATATGGTGGCGCCTAACTTTTGTGCATGTGTATATTAGGAATACACGTAAAGCTGCCATCAGTCCTTGAGATACCTAATTCCTTGCATAATGAGATGAGAATAATATCCTCTAAGGTTGTGAAACACAACGGGGATGGGTACTGTTTGAGAATTCATATTTAGTTTCAAGTTACACTCGTTATGTGCGGCTCCCCAATAATTACCCGTGACGTGACAATGATCTCTTACAGAATCCCCATTCAGGGGTTTATTACAAACATGACAAATTGTTGACTTCTTATAAGCCCTCTAATCATCACTCGTCATACACAGTATTGTGTTCGGTATTTTCTATAGGTTTGATAAGTGCTTCGAAGTCGGTGTAAATTATGTACGGTACTGGCATTTGAATAATGTTCAAATTTTAGTTTATTTTTTCCCTCTTTAGGCATAACGATCCTGATAGCAGTCTGTCCAACACCTCTGCAGTCTTCTTTAAGCGCTTCTAATAGATCTTGTCTGCTGTACCCATTCAGGCATCTTTCGCAGAATTATTTCTTTCCTGCATGTTTTGTTTGATCGCATAATAGCCTGCTAAAACTCTTTATCCTCGTTTAATGATATTTACCATCTTTTTCGATCAGAAAAAATTAGCGTTGGCAAAACACAAACTAATTGTAAATGATAGTCGTGCAGTTCCTGGAACTATCACATCGTGAGCGCCTAGATTAGGAAAGCAAACCAGAAGTGTTTGATTCTGATCAATGGTACTCTTGTTATTAATTGTAGTTACAGACTGGCGAATTGCTTTGACCCCTAATGGATCCCGAAGTCTACTTTGTGGGTTTTACTTTCATCCATATTGCGAAGACATTGTTATATTGAAATTATGTAACCTTATGTTTGATATAAAAATGGATGATTTTAATCTAACCTAACTGATAGTAGTACAATCGAACAGGGTACTGATGAAACGCGCTGTATGAATCTTCAGAATAAACTTTTGAAACCAGCCGTTAATGATTATTACAATGCCTTAAAAGAAGCTCCTATTGGTCGTTTACAATAGATAGTAAAGGAATATTGTGACTGCGTGGTTCACTGGATATTGATCTTATGAATTCTCACACTCGTAAGCCCCTAGGCTTGTCTACGATAGCCAGTAAACATGGCATCAACACTGTTCGTAATGAATTAGGTTTTGTAGACTACTCACGAGAAAAACTTTCAGCGAAGACTAACTAAGGTTCTTCGGGCTGTGCGTACTGAACTCAGTGCCATAGATAAAGATAATTTGGAAGAACGCACAAAGCTGGCCTCGGAGAAATCTTGAATACCTACTACGATAATTCCATGTTACAGGTACCATCCTTTGAGTACAATTTAAGGGAATTATGAGGCCTTGACAAGCCAATGCAAACAATGCGGGGAGAACTCATCAATAATATAGCCAAGATATCCGAACTCAACAAGCATATAGCTTATGAGAAAACAAAACTTGTAATGGGCGGGTGATGAATTCAGTAGATGCCGCGTTGCAGAAAGATTGCGTAACTTAGAAAACGAAAGATTGGCACGCCTTGAAGCGGCTTCCAGTAATAGAAAGGCACTTCGTTCACAAATCAGTCGAATTCGAGAAACTATCGATCAAGTCCTCAACGATACTACACTGGCCGATAACATTAAAACATTGCTCAGAGAACAGGGAATAACCATTGGCAGTATTTTAACCGCATTGGGATTTATTATATCGACTTTGACTCTCACGTTAACCAATTGAGGTGGACAACCCACACCACCCACGTCAAATGGTGTAAAAGAGTGGATAAAAAAGCATTTAAAAGCATTAGGAGAAGCACTGGGAAAGCTCGCTGGAAAAGCCGCACTTGCACTTCCCGTAATAATAGGGAGTATTGTTTCCTGGCTCTTGAATTTATTACGTAGTATAAACCTCAAGTGACGTCATTGCATTGTTTTCAGTGGTACCTTATCCTGACTGTAAAACCGTTGGTTAGTCCATCATTCTGAAAGCAGGGGGCGGCTTTGAATTTACTCAGGGAAATGTGGGGTTAAATGGGCTAACATACAGACCTACACCAGGTCTGTTTTACCATAAAGACCCCGACTGGGTCTGTTTTTCAATACAGACCTACAAGTTTTCTTAAAGGTAAACAAAATGCCACTGATCATGCAAAAAGAACAAAAACGGTGCATAGCTTTTTATTTGTCACAATTTTACAGCATGTTTAAACACTGATTTTGAAAACGAGAGAGATTTGTTTTCCGCGTGTCTCTGCAGCTTCCCGATTGCTGGATTTGAGACCACTTCAGCGCCATCGGTACCTGTCTATTCGTATTTTTCCGCCGTTTCTTGACCATCCTTGTTGGGAGCAATGGAGACTGTCGCAGCACTGTTCATACCAGTCTCTGCTTTCCCCGCCTTCGCCAATAGTTCTTCATTTGAACTCCAGTAAATAATATCAGAAACGGCAGCCTTGCATTGCCGTGTTAGTCCTCTTGTACAGACGCACAGCTGAACTGCGGTGACCTGCAAAAATCATTAAAACTGCAGCATGAAATATTTTTGGCAACAGTTAAATTAATAACATCACACCATTCAATTTTTATTCTAAAAGAGAAGTATATTTCTCCAAATCAGAAAAAAACAGTAAATTGCTATCTAGAGACAGGGTGATGGAAGTCTGTTTTAACTCCGTTTTCAACAGTCCTTCAATCACTTCACAACGGTAAGTTTCCGGCATCTGCAACACTGATGTTGGTATGTAATGCAGCGAATCCTGCAGGCAACAGTTTGAACTGGCAATCCAATGTTTGTACTGCAGGGATTTGAACCTAGCTACGTTACCTCAATGTATTAGTTAGATATACTATACACAGTACCAAACGTGTTGTGACTATTCATTACAGATTAACGCTACATCTGTATACATTGCTTGCTAAACTTATAGATATAGGCTTGTTAGTTTTTTTCCCGAATACTTACCAGTTTGTTCACATATAATCTGTTCATCTACTCGTTCGTTATAAAGCCTCGTGGCAGTGGATACCCTCAGCGAGTGGTTCATTCTCTTGCCGGAGAAGCCTGCTTCTTCGCTCATCTTCTTCACGGTGGTTTTCAGAGTGTTGTGCCCAACGGGTGTAGTAGTAAACCAACAGTATGGGTTTGGGAGCTTTGGACGGGGCCAGGTAGAAAGCGTCCATCTTTGGGTTCTTGGGACTGAAAGGGGAATGAAAGAAGGTTTCAGAAAAACAGTCAAGTTTACCTCAAAGCATTTAAACGAGCTTGTTTTGGTATATCGTTACATAGAAGGTGTCTTATGTACTTTAAAAATTTACTCACCACAGTGACGTGTATTTCACCCATAGTTGGACGTAGCAGCGGGCGGGGTCGACATTTTCAAACACTTTGACAGTCTTCAGTTCAACTTTTCGATGTTTCAACCCTCCTGTGTTAGTTTTTGAAACATCCTTGCAGTACTGCATATAGAGTTTCTTGGTAACTGGATCGATGAATGGTCCAGTTATTTGGGGCTTCTCATGCAAACGTGGACTTCTATGTTCAGCACCTCCACAGAGAGCAAAATGTAGGCCATTCAGGAACACCATAGTCTTTTGCAACTGAGCCGGATTCGTATGCCCGAGACCGCCTCTGTGGTCTAGTGGTAGAGCGTCCGCCCGGAGAGCAGAAGGTCGGCTCGGAGTCAGTATACTGTGTCTGAGTGGGGTATTCGTGTTAAACTGCGGCATGGTATCTCAGTGAGCTAGCACTATAAATCGGCATCGTCCGGACTAGTACAAGCAGCCACACACACCCACACCCACACACACACACGACCAGAACTGGGATACGACAACAGTCCACAATTTCGCAAAACCCCATTTACTGCGGTAATGCTTTCGGTTAGCTCTAAAACACATGGCGATATATATGCGGAATATGATTTAGTTTATATTTTTGGGGGGACCGTACTGAATATGATCTTTTGTATATTTCCATGTCCCATTCCAAATAAATAACGCACATTAAATTCTTCACAATAAATTGGAAGCATCTTTAGTTATTATTATTTTTTTGTTATTTTGTACTTGACAAATATTCACACGCCTTTCTGTGCGGCAATTCAAATTTATGCACAAATGTCACAGTGTCTGTGCGATATTTCTTTTAACAAATTATGTTATACTTAGATCAATAATTGAAATCAAGGATGTGTTTCTACATCACATTGTGGTCACAATAGTGTATAGAATGTAATGGAATCGGCCATATTACAAAAGTAAAAGCGGTAACTCGTGGGGTTTCTGAAATATTTCGGATTGTGGCCGTTAAATAAAAGAGCCCCGACATATTATTCATTCCATTTAGATTTTGTTTTGTTTGTAACTGTAAACAATTTTCCGTATTCTGTTGTTTGAATTTAACATGCGGTCTCCTCCAATCCCACGATCTGAATAGAAATGCACAACATGTATCCTCATTAATTTATTTAATGTAACTGTGCTGAAGGGAATCCTTGTAATTCACACATGAGTAGATGTGAGAAATCATATTTATATAATTTCAAAACAATTATTTCACTTGCCTCTGTATTTAGACAAGCTCTTTCCACTTCTTTTAATTAGTTCGCTGGCTTAATTGTATATGGTTTGCCAGAAGATTGAGGCGAAAATTACACAAGATGAAAGTGTTCTATAATTCTTCTTTACAAAGTTACGGGGAAGTACACAGGTACATCGGACATAAAATATACATTACTCAGAATGAAACGTGGGATGTTGTATATCAGACATGTTATATACATCATTATAAATGAAAGACGCGGGGGAGTATGTATATCGGATATAAACTATACATCACTCAGAACGATAGATAATGATAGAGGGTTTGTATCGGATGTATTATATTTTACATACTTCAGAATGCTGTAGATGCAGACCAATGTAAGCTTTGAAACATGCTAAGAAGTATCCAAGCTGGATATTGACGATTGTTTCAGAATGGCATTCTGCCCACATATACAAGTTAGTGGTAACCTCAAATACCTCCTTAACTTAACCCTATCACATATACATGATGCAGGTAATGCAAGCTCAGAAGTTTGGTGTGCAAATTTATAATAAATGTATAAATATAAATGTATAACTAACAGATATATGCAGTAAGACGGATATGACTCATCATGCATGCATGCATGCAGTAGTATAGGTAATGGGGGTTCTGGCTCACTTCCACTTGAGCTGGATTCATATACCTATACTGCTACTACAGGTAGCATTTTTTATGTGTAAATGACTATGCGATTCAACGATAGTCATAAGATTAAACTCCAGCTCACCACCACCTGGAGTCTACGATATAAATTTTTATAGGTAATGGGGGTTCTGGCTCACTTCCACTGGAGCTGGATTCATATACCTATACTGCTACTACAGAGGGAATTTTTTATGTGTAAATGACTATGCGATTCAACGTGTAGGAGCAATAAGAAAATTAGCCACCGCGGCTAAGGTATCTAAAGATGTGGCCAAGGATTGGTTAAAGAAACAAGCGTTGTGGCAAATATATTTACCGGCACCGCGTTATATACCGAGGAAGAAGTTTGATATTTTTACAACGAATGAAGTTCATCAGGCTGACCTCTTGTTTCTTCCTCACGATAAGGTAAAACGCAAAACGTATAAATATGCTTTAACAGTAGTGGATGTGGCTAGTCGATACAAAGAGGCTGAGCCATTAACATCGAAAGAATCAACAGAATGCACTGAGCCGCATATATAAACGCGGACCACTAAAATGGCCTAAGCTATTTCAAGTAGATCCCAGTCGCGAGTTTATGGGATCGATAACTAAACTGTTAACAAAGCACAACGTCAAAATTGTCCGTGGTGAAAGAGGCCCACCGTAGTCAAGCTATCGTCGAAAGATTTAACCGGACTCTAGCGGAACGTTTGTTTGGCTATCAGTATGGGATCGAAATGAAATCCGAGCGATTGAGATCAACCGAATGGGTGAAACGATTATCAGCTGTTGTATCAGCGCTGAATAATGAAGTAACGAGATTAATAGGGAAGAAACCATCCGATGCTATTAAAATTAAATCCGTGACTTCCGAATCTTCGGCACCGAGGAGAGGCAAAGAACAAAAACTTCCGGATAGAGTAAGGGTAAGATATTTATACCAGGCAGGTGAACTCGAAGGAGGCCTACGTCGCGCAACCGATCCCATATGGTCCCTTAAGACGTATAACATTAGTCGACTGGTTACGAAAGAAGGAGAGCCTATTCTTTATTATCTTCAAGATGGACCGGGTAGGGCATTTGTACGAGAAGAGTTGTTCATAGTTCCCGACGGTACGGTATTACCACCATAACCATAAGCATAGGTAGTTACACCATCATTATCAATCCATCTCTATGTATCTAAGGGGGATAATGATGTCTTGTTCATTCTTAATCCATATATCCTATGATCGTAACTTCTTAAAGAGTTCATCTCGTGTTTGAACGTTCTACCGTTGAATAATGATTCTTTATACTGTTCGTGTTTGATATGCTTTTTTACAACATACTTCTTAACGCCCTTGGCTTTTCTTATCACCCCACTATTGGACTTCTTTATAGAATACATCTTAGGTCTTAATCCCACATACTCCGCTATAGGAGTCCCAGCACATTCATCCTTCATCTTACCTAACACCTTTTTATTTACAACGCTGTGCAGTGGATTATCTTTAGGGTAATCGCTCGTGTCGTACATATCTATTTTTTCTGCCATATCTTTATACACATCCTCGGTTTGTATTTCCATCAACAAAGAATCTGTGTCGGTATATAACACCTCGCATCTATCGCCGTATTGCTTCTTAAGTTCGTTGTAATAAAAGTCATACATTAAGTGTTTTGACAAGTCGAGAATACTCATACCGACGTACACCGGTCTGTTGAATTTTATATTACTCTTCTGCATATGCAACGCGGCTAAGTCGTTATCGAATATCTTGCTTCTGTTAAAAGCCGGACTGGCTATAAGTTTATTAACCATTAATCTTTCGGGAGCTAGCGGATAACTGTTATGATCTTTATGTAACGAACTCGGATATTCTAGGTCAACTTCTAGTATGTACCCTTTATTCTCATCATTATTATTGATATCATTGACCCATTCAAAACCACCCGTGGGTAAAGGTTGACTCATAGCCCATCCGTACAAATTGTTAGCGTCGAGATATAATATGTGCGTGTCGGGTTTACTCGGATCGTATCCTTCCACTAATTTATTATTAGCCTTAGAATACCTTTTCGCTGCCATCGATATACCCCCTCTTAATCCTTTCTCAATAAACAAGTGCATATCGTAATCTGTGAGTAATTTTAGTTCTACACCGGTCTTCTTCAACAATGCATCCCACGATAGTCCGGGACTGGAATAGTACCATGCCGGGTCCAAGCCGTATTGTTTTAAACACGTCTTTCTAAATATCTCGAATATATCGGCGAGTAACAGTACATCGGTTTTTAAGTACAGATCGTGATAATCACCTAAATTCTTACAACCTAATTTATCCCAGACCGTCAGAGCGTGTTCATAATCGGTATCAGTTATTCTAGATTCTGTTAAGTTACTATAGAATGATTCGAGGGGTGGTAATTCAGTTTCTTCGAATCTA
Source organism: Haliotis cracherodii (assembly GCF_022045235.1). Classification (NCBI taxonomy): domain Eukaryota; kingdom Metazoa; phylum Mollusca; class Gastropoda; order Lepetellida; family Haliotidae; genus Haliotis; species Haliotis cracherodii. The sequence continues at coordinate 49,345,371 of NW_027266297.1, read as the reverse complement.
GACCAATCATCCATATATTCGTAAGGATATACACCTTTTCTCAGCAGCAAATGACGAGTTATCTTATCTGTATATTGATTTGTTATAGCGAAGTCATCGGGATTGTTCGCTTTAGCTAAATTGTCCAGGGAAGATAACAGAAACTGTACGGAGTCTATGAATCTAAGCCCATTACTTTGCTTTATTCTAGATTTCCCATCCTTGTCCCTATAATGCATAGGTTTAGTCAACGAGAACGATATGTATTTTTCCATATTGTTGGGAATGCACGTTAAGCCGCCGTCGGTCTTTGAGATAGCTTGCATAATGAGATGTGAATCGTATCCTCTAAGGTTATGAAACACAACGGGGATGGGTATTGTTTGAGCATTCATTTTTAGTTTCAAGTTACACTCGTTATGAGCGGCTCCCCGATAATTACCCGTGACGTGACAATGATCTCTTACGGAATCCCCATCCAGGGGTTTATTACAAACGTGACAACTCGTTGACTTCTTGTGGGCCCTCCAATCATCTATCGTCATACGCATGGGTTTCTTACACGATAATTCTTCCCTGATTATTCTCTCTTCATTTTGTAGATATTCTAGGATCTTTCCCGCTGCATCGGGACCTCTGTAAATCACGGGAGTGTTTGTTTTCCCATCATACCTTACAACTATATATCCAAACCCACAAGGAATATGTTCTTGAGTTTTGTACGTATTATTATCTTGGTTGGTATTTTCTATGGGTTTGATAAGCGCTTCGAAGTCTGCGTAAATTACGTACGGTACTGGCATTTGATTACAATAATGTTTAAATTTTAATATATTTTTTCCCTCTTTAGGCATATGGATCCTGATAGCGGTCTGTCCAACACCTCTACAGTCTTCTTTACGCGATTCTAATAGATCTTGTCTGCTGTACCCATGCAGGCATCTTTCGCAGAAATATTTCTTTTCCTTATGTTTTGTTTGATCGTACAGCACCCTGTTTAAACTCTTTATCCATGTATAATGATATTTTCCATCTTTTTCGATCAGAAATGAATTGATTCTGGGAATATGTTCCGGAGCGGAGCTTATCCTGTGTACAACAATTCCTTTAGAATGTCCGAAAACATTTATAGCTAAATTATTTTGCTTTTCCACCTTATCAATTTGTGATATTGGTGTAGGTTCGTCTATACCATCGAAGTTGAGTCCATCGTTTTGGGGATAGCTAGAAGGTCTATCCGGATTTTTGTCTACGGGGAACAATGCAGATCTTATCATTCTTAAACAATCATCGGATTTATTTTTTATGTTAATTATGGCTTTTTTCTTCTTATAATACGGGGGTAAATCTATATAAGATCCACCTTTGAAGGGCATATAATTTGCTATATCTAAATATAAACTATCGATTTTATCCACACCCCAACCCGAACCTCTATTAGTCCAGCGTTCTAAAGTTTCCTGTATCCTCTGAATTGATGTATCTAATGATGCGTTTATAGTATCGGATTCGGTTATAACTTCTTGATTGCTCCGGAAATATGGTTCGGTATATTCGACGCTATCGTCATTGACATTTTAATCGTCAGCCGGTACTTTTTACTTTGTAAATCATCTAATTCCTCGTTAATTTTACTCGATATGATGGGCTTAACATCGTTAACATCAATGTTGGAATTAATATCCATCTTCCAACCTCTTAGATATTTACCAACGCCGGCGGATGTGGGTACAAATATTAATTCTTGTTGTTGTTGAATATCATCCTCGTCTTGTTGATTATTATCTAGTAAAGCGATCAATTCAGCTCTTCTCATTCGAGAATAACCTCTCAGCCCACTGTTTCTCGCTCTAGCTTTGAGTTCTCTAACAGTCTGGGGTGGTTCCAAACCGAGTAAGGGAATCAATTCAGCTTTTCTCATACGAGAATATCCACGTAGACCACGTTGCTTTGCCATAGCCTTCAACTCTCTGACAAAAACCATAGTGGTTGAATTGTATATGCAAAATGAAACAAATGTCTAATTGGTTGTTTTCATATATCTAAATACGTATTCTCCCCAACCTATTCCTCTCATTGATGTAATCTCTCTTCCTAGCATAAATAATCTGATTCCTGACCCTATCAGCACCGTGTTTCTTACATAAACAATAACGACCTTTGACCCCTATCCCGCATTCAGAACATGTATAGTTTATGTGTCCACGCTTGATGTAATAATTGTGTATAACGCAGTAAACATCAACACAGCGGCGGTTACATAGAGTCGTCTTCCCCATGAGTGTAAACTTGCAGTTATTCATGGTATATACATCTATCATATCTTTTGTCTAAATGCAAATCACATCTACACTAGTGAATAGCTGAAAATCAATAGAGCAGATAACCCCATAATAACAAATGCGACCTCTCGGTCTTTCTGAGCCTCTGACGGTGTATAAAACTGACTCATTGTTGGTCTAGGTATTGGGTCGAGTTTTTTCCCATAAACGAGGTAGTATTCGTGCATGGCGGATTCAACATCCTTAAACGTTTGAATTGAATGTCCTTCCTTAAGCAGTTGTTCATGAATAAAGTCTAATCTCTTCATTCTCTGCTGCGTATATTGTACCTGAGCTGCTTGGTATTGTTCTAAAGCTTCGTTATGTCGTTTACGCTCCTCTTCAACTTCTTTAGCGTTTGATTCCCTCATACTGGAAAATAAATAATTACTCCCCGAAAAAGCTAGAGCATTAACAACAGCTCCACCGACCATCATCGCAATTGATGCCATAGTATATGAATATAAATATTCAAATGTTTAATTACTTCATTATGTCTTCCGGGAGAAGTCCTTGTTTGATGAGCATATCCTTCGTTGCCATTGCTAATCCAATATCCAGAACCATCATACCGATGTCAAATCCATTAAAATCTAGCTTGGGAGGTGTGGCTTTAGTAATCATTTTAGCCATACGGGCATAGCCAATGGCCAAGCCGGTGACCACCGCTGAATGATACGTCGCGTTTACCAACATTTTACCGTCTGTAACTGGAGTAGTCATGCTTCTTATAGCATTATATGAGGACTAACCTCTAATTGAACTTCTTGTTGCGGCGGGGGTGACGTTTTCTCTTCTCCGGTCTTATAAAAGAACCATACAGCCGCTATACCAGCAACTCCTACTAGTGCCCATGTTTTAATCGGATTTGAATTATTTATTAATTTTGCTTTGCACGCCAGCCCTCCCTTTCTTCCTGCAGCTATTTTTGGGGGGTTCTTAGTAACTCTGGGTTGTTTTTTTGTATTCACTTGTGGTGCATCCTCATTCACATGTGGTGGTTCCTCATTCACTCGTTGTTCCGTTTCCGCAATCTGTTGTGGTTGCGCAATCTGTTGTGGTGTCACCTGTTGTGTCTCCATTATTTATTTGAACTTCGTTCTTTATATTATTAAGTGGGCACGTATGTTTAAATTGACAATACCTAGCCGTTATTAAAGCTGTGGTGAACGGAGCTAAGAACATTCTGTATCTATGATAAAACTAACAGCTCACTGAGCTTATAGCGTGTTCGATGAATGGGTCTTTCTCTAGAGATTCGCATAAATACATGCGATGTTCTGCCGGGATGGGGAGAAACGTACTAGCTACGACTGTGTATAGTTGTAATATAGACGACCCTATTGTTTTAGTCATGGTAGCTCCCAGTCTAGACTCGTAACGCGCGTACAGTTTTTTAATCTCTTCGTCGGTCATGTTATCAATTTTTTCGAGGGTATAATTTTCTCCCAAATATTGGGAACATTTTCCACCGGCTACCAAAGCCGCGAGTCTTTCTCTATGTTTATCTAAAGATTTATCTACATGTTGATCAGGCTCATCTTTGGGCATTTGTTCGATGAGTTCGTCGCATTCCATAATGTAATACCTAAGGAGATATTTAAGTCTAACATAATATAATATGACATATCCAATACATCCCGTAATAATGAACTGTTGCGAAAGAATGATGATTTCGAACCACATTTTATGTAATATTAACCGCTAATGTTCAATTTGCTACATTTTTGCTACATTTTGCTATAATTTTGCTATATTTTGCTACAATTTGCTAAGCAATTGCATAAGCAGCTGGTTGATCGGTTTTTAATACGAGTTTACAGTGCTTCGTTGCTGCTAACACTTTTCTGACTTTGTCACGTTCACCCTTGGAATAAATGACATCATTTTCGCGTAAACATTCCTCGAATGAATCTCGATCTTTGCAATGAAACAGCGCTACCCATTTGGTCTGCTCTCTGAGATCTTTCAGGACAGAGTTGTATTTTTGAGTAAGTACCCAAACGCTATGTTGAGTATGCCTTCCGGAGAATGCTAAATACGAAAGCATATCTTTCTTTTTGGTTACTTCTTTACTCGCGCTGCAGTCGTCTATTACGAAAAGGGTTGATTCTCCTTTGTATTTTTCGTGACATACTCGGAGACAGTCTTGTAAACGATCGCCCGGATCGACTCTGTGTATTCCGTCGTCATTCATTACCCAATCTCTCAATAGGTATGTTTTATTAACGCTTATAGTCGGGCACAGAATAATGATATGATCGAAAACGTCCCGATAATGACTTTCTAAAATATCTAGAATAAAAGCTGTTTTTCCGCAGCCCGTTTGCCCGCATATGATAGCGCAGTGCGGATCTTTAGGTAAAAGATTATCAATAGATTGCTTGCACGAATCTCCCATTTTGTATATTAAGTTGCGCATCCATAATCACGTACAAATATATGTTTAATTTACCAGCCGATTCCTGGAGCTTTGTTATCTGTATGGTGACACCCTCGCTAGCATTTTCTATTCTCCTCCCACTGCTGTGTAGTTGGTCATCGTCCGTTGTTCGCATGTCGAGCCATAGCGCGTACTTCGAGGTGAGGTATTCACCCATCGATACACTCCCGAGAGACAGATCTTTCACGACCGCGTTAACTTCCGGAGAACGTTTTATAGAAGGAAGTTTTTTAATCTCATCCCACTGGTGATACGCTAGCATTCCTTGGCTATATAGTTGATTAGGAACGCCCTCGATAGTCAATTCTACTTTTGTAATCTTGGGATTGTAGAACTTCTCGGTATTTCTTTTAAACGCATCGGAGGGATCCTCGAACAACATTAAAATACCCTTCAACGACCTTGTGGGGACGTTTAGATTGATATTCCACATCGTATCTTTTTTGTCCCTCGTGATCTTTCGATGTCGCAGCACGCGATCGTACAAAATGGCTAAACTTCCCGTATACTGGTTACGAATTTGTCTGGCTAATTCGGGATCCGTTATCATATCGTACTCGAGCGAGATATTGTCAATGGAATAGCTAGCATCTACATTAGCGGATCTGATTACTCTACCGTAGTCATTAAAAGTGAGTTCGTATTCTAACCTATCGCCTAGGGATGCTTGATAAAAGGGCATGTGGGAATCTAGTAATTCAAAGTCTAGGGGAATATAGAATCTGTTACCTAATGCGTCGGCAACGGCCTGATCTTTTACGATGGTACCATCACCATTTTCAGCACCCACGCGCAGTCTCAATGTGTTCTTATTACAAATACCTTGGTACTGTAAGTTTTCCCGCTCTTTATCCGTTCTCCAGAGATCCATGTAAAAATAGTATACATCGCTATCGTCGATACTCAAAACCTCATTACCGCTAATTTTAATAGCGATTTTCTTAACGATAGCATGACCTAAGTTCTGAACCGGCTCCCTGTTAACGTCGGTAGAATTCAAAACAATCATAAATGCTAGTCGGACAGTTCCCGGAACTAACACATCGTGTGCGCCGAGATTAGGAAAGCGAACCAGAAGCGTTTGATTCTGATCGATGGTACTAGGGTTATTAGTTATAGTTACAGACTGACGAATTGCTTTGACCCCTAATGGATCTCGAAGTCTACGTTGTGGGTTTAACTTGCGTCCGTATTGCGAAGACATTGTTATATTGAAAACATGTACCCTATGTTTAATATAAAAATGACTAATTTTGAACATAATGACTTTGATCTAGATAACATAACTGATACTAGTACCATCGAAGAGGGTACTGATGAAACTAGCTTTATGATCCCAACCGTAAATGATGCCCTTTTACAATCAGCCGTTGATGATTATTACGATACATTAAAAGAAGATAAAAATTATGTTATCCCAATAGGTAGGGACTATTCAAAGTTTATGCTAGATAGTAAAGGAACATTGCGAGTACGTGACTCTCCGCATATTGAGCTTATGCATTATAGTACTCGTAAGCCCCTAGCCTTGTCTACTATAGCCGGCAGACATAGCCGCGAGTTTGTTCGTGATAAATTAGGTTTTGTAGAATACGGACGAGAAAAACTTCCCGCGAAGACTACTAAGGCTCTTCAGACTATGAGGAAAGAACTCGTTAATACAGATGATTTGGAAGCAGCCTCGATGGTGGCCTCGGACGGACTCGGAGAAATCTTAGATACCTATTACGATAATTCCACGTTACAGGTACCACATTCAGAGTTCAGTATTAGGGAATTACGAGGTCTTGACAAGGCAATGCAAACTATGCAGGGAGAACTGATAAATAATATAGCCAAGCTATCCGAAATCGACAAACATATAGCTCAAGAGAAAACAAAACTCGAACAGGCGGGCGATGAATTCAGTAGACGCCGCGTTGCTGAAAGATTGCGTAACTTAGAAGAGGAAAGATTGGCCCGCCTCGAAGCAGCTTCCAGTAATAGAAAGGCACTTCGTTCGCAAATCAGTCGTATTCGAGAAACTATCGATCAAGTCCTCAACGATGATACTACACTGGCCGATAAAATTAAAACATTGTTCAGAGAACAGGGAATAACAATTGTCAGTATTTTAACCGCGTTGGGATTTATTATATCGACTTTGACTCTCTCGTTAACAGGTGGTACAGGTGGTAGTACACCACCTAACGATAAAAACGGTATAAGAGAGTGGATAAAAAAGCATTTAAAAGCATTAGGTTCAGCACTGGGAAAGCCAGCTGAGAAAGCCGCGGCTGCACTTCCCGGTATAATAGGGAGTGTTGTTTCCTGGCTATTGAATTTATTAGCTAAGACCACCACTTGGCTTAGTCAAAACTTGTGGGGGTTGATCGTAGCAATTGCCGGGTTGTTGTACGTATTCGCTAAAGACTATTTAACCAAATCAGTTCGCTAAGAACTATTTAACCAAATCATGAGTAAGCCAACCGAGACTCCACCCACTACAAGCGCTGTTTTTTCATCGATATGTTGTTGATTTTTAGCCGCAATATGCGGTGACACTTGTGCATCAGTAGATGGTTGAGCGATAGTTGGTGTTTGTGGCTTGACTATTCCCTTTTCACCCGTGATCGTTTGCGTTATTAATTCGACATTCATATCTGAATTTATACCTGGTTTTTGTTGATCGGTAGCAATAACAATTTTATTATTATAACCGATCACTTGACCGATCTTAAGTTCCATATTACTCGGAGACATGTATAGTCCCGGTGCATAAACGAAGTCCACTTTGGATTGAGCGTACTGTAATGCATCTTGAAAACGCTTTATAGACGATGGTATGTCAACTGGTGAATTAATGGCGTCCTCCACGTTTGCAACAAACTGTTTTTGCGCATCGAGCGCCGTCCCAGAACCGATAATGGACGTTCGTGTTTGCGATTGTGCACCGAGAATTGCCCATACATAAGTTCTTATCGATTCATTAACTCTTACAAATCCTGGTTTAGTAAAATTATTTTCCATTTTATCATTAAGGAATTCATTCCAAGCGTTTGCGGTATCGTTCATTTGTATAAATTTTGTAACAATGTAAATTAAACCACTCTTAAAACTCATAATATCTCCTCTCCAATCGTTACTATAAAGTTCCCAGCCTTTATACCAATCACCGGTTTTATGCCAATGATCATTTATTCTTGCGTAAAGTTTGCTGGTGCTATACAACTTACCAAAATTAACTGGAAGTCTATTAAGTTCTCTATATACATAATCGCTTTCTGCTTTGACGGATTTATTTTCCTCTGTGTAAGGAACACCTAGACCATGGTTTACATTTTTTAAGTCTATTACAATGAGTATCACACAAAATGAGTCCACTGGGGCAGTGAAAATCATCAATGAAGGACCAGATATAATTATTGGTGAGAACTTAGCAATTACACTTGGATTGGGGCAGGAAATAACATTATCACACGGCTCAAAATTGTTTGCAACGAATAACAAAGTACCTGATTTAGTTCCCTATAAAGATTTGTTCATTCATCTTGATCAAATAAGCACGACGGATAATATTCAACTAGAAAGTCCTTCAACTCTACTCAGAAGTGTTCCGGTCAAAGATGGAAAATACAATAGCGGTAGAACGGAATCTTTCTCATCATTACAATATAAAAAATTGAAGCGTGGTATTATTTCAGACCTCAAAATTTCTGTATTAGATGTAAAACACCAACCTGTACATATAGGATACTTAAGTGTAACACTCCATATTAAAAATAATGGTTGATTCCATATTTAAGTTATGATATAGTATCATTGTATATTTGATATGTATGTTACACTCCTGGGAATAACAAATGGTCAGTCTATTGAACTGCTTCGTACTATCGATAACTCGGATGGACAACTCGAAGTAGCACTATGCGATGTAACATATTACCCGCGGTGGACCAATATAAATGCTACGAGAGGAAATAATGAGATAATAATAACAAATGAAAGAGATAGAATTATTACTATACCTGATGGGTATTACAGCGTATGCTCACTCAATGATGAATTTTTTAAGCCTTATGGAGCTAGTCTCACACAAAATGAGGCGACTGGGAGACTGAAATTATCCCCTGGAATAATGGGTGTAATTCCTTACAGGAACTTAAGAATTACAATTGGATTTGCAACCAATTATACTATAATAGTCGATTCATCAAATGAGGGAAATACATTACCCGATTTAGTTCCCTATAAAGAGCTGTGCATCCATCTTGATCAAATCAGCACGACGGATAATATTCAACAAGAAAGTCCTTCAACTCTGCTCAGAAGTGTTCCAGTGAAAAATTAAAAATACAATAGCGGTAGAACGGAATCTTTCTCGTCATTACAATATAAAAAATTAAAGCTGGGTATTATTTCAGACCTTAAAATTTCTGTATTAGATGTAAAACACCAACCTGTACATATAGGATACTTAAGTGTAACACTCCATATTATAAATAATGGTTGATGCATCAGGCCCTGGAATGATAAGACAATGTAATACAATTGGGCTTTCCGATCTCGGAGACACAGAAGGATTCGATAAACCCGGTACCAATGGTAAGTTATACGCTTTACACTTACACGATAATGTATACAAGCGGAAAGAAGTCACATTCACGGGTAATCTAGAAGATTTAAGCGATGTCGACATTAGTAGACTCCTTAAAACCACTCCGTACAATATTATTTACAACAGTGAGAATAAATGGACTATGGTCGAAGCAAACATCAAGTGGCTACTGAATATCGTCATTACCCCACCTTATGCGATGATGGGTAAGGGACATAATTTAACTAAGATAATAAATAGTGGCATCATACTCGCGGCCTATATCCCGTCAAAACGAAAAAGTGTGTTAGTCACTCCCCTGCCAGAAAAACCAGGTCATATGTTATATAGTCGTCCGGCAATCCAAAATGTTAGTTTAAATTTGGTTACAGAATTCGATAATATTAAAGTTAACTTGAGTGCAATACCTAATATTTCTACGCTTATTATTGAAGTCTTGTTCGGAGATGCACCGGTAGATGCCTTCGAAATATTACCAGGTCTATCGATTAAATGGCTCAAGAAACACGAGCGTCAACGTTGCAGTATTATTCATGTCGGTGCATCACCCGTTACATCCCTCGAGGGGGTTCAAATTATTAAAAGTGGTAGTATTTCTCTTTCTAAGATATTCTTGCCGTATAATATACATTTGATAAGGTTGATGTATACTCTCAAAACATTTAAGCAAGACCAATTAAAGACTATTATATATTCGTAATATACACAATTGAGTTTATATCCTGCGCTCGATGAAAAGATGGAAACTGTTGATAGATTTCGATTACATCAAATAAGCGACATAAAACATCGAATAGAAAAGGATAGGGAGTTGAGACTTGGATTGTATAAAAAGTATCGCAGAGCCGTGAATGCTCTGGACGGAGTTGACACCGCTCTTGTAGTGGCTGGCATGGGACTCGGTGTAGCCGGTGTCGGTTTACTATCAACTATAATCGCCGCGCCTATCGTGCTCGGCATGGAAATAGCGACTGGAGCCTCGGGACTGGCAGGAATAGCGATAAAATTCATTTCTCGTAGGTTGCAAAAGAAAGCATTAAAACACGATAGTATTCGGATACTCGCCGATGCAAAGTTGAACAGCATCGAGGATCATATTTCGACAGCAGTGGTCGATTGTAAGATATCCGAGGATGAGTTTCGTTTAGTGCTGTCGGAACTCACCAAATACAATGAAATGAAGCAGGCGATTCGATCAAATTCTCGTAAGACCAGTGGTATTAGCGAAGACGATAAAAAAAAGTTCATAGAACAGGGGAGGCAACAAGCGTGTCAATTATTCCGTGCCAAAACCAAAGAACTGGTTGGAGATTAAAAATAAATTGCTTACTATCGTGTGATTACATTTAGACAAATGCTTACATAAATATATAATAATGGAAAAAACTATTAAATGGAGAGAATTACCACAAGGTTTTTATTATATCAGTGATGTCAAACCAACCAAATACGGTAATCAATTGTTTCTTATCAATTTACAAAAAGAGTGTAGTTATATAGTCTGGTCTACTAGTAAAATGAACGAAGAACTTAATAAAAATGTTGAATATCGCTTTATCGATAAAAATAATGAAGAATATTTTTATTACCATTTAGACTCATCTAAAGCAATGATTGGCCCCAGGTATTGGTAAGCTAGAGTCATGACTCGTTGAATCGCATAGTCATTTACTCATAAAAAATCCCCCCTGTAGTAGCAGTATAGGTATATGAATCCTGCTCCAGTGGAAGTGAGCCAGAACCCCCATTACCTATAAAAATTTATATCATTGGCTCCAGGTGGTGGTGAGCTAGAGCCAATTTAACTGAATCTTATGACTATCGTTGAATCGCATAGTCATTTTTGCATAAAAAATTCCCTCTGTAGTGATGGTATAGGTATATGAATCCAGCTCCAGTGGAGGTGAGCCAGAACCCCCATTACCTATACTACTCATGCACCGGTAAACCAGACCTAACAGAAAGGAGTATATAGTTACTCCATAGTGTTTTAAGAACCAGGCAGCTTCAATTTGAAATAAAGGAAAGATATATTGAAGCACGTCGAAATAATATATTTATATATCTAGCCTAAAATCACGATGATCCATGGACAGTGCATTGTGTATGTCTATGTTGGGCATTGCTTAAAATATACCCACCGCTGTCATGTTAGGCGACAATCGACGGTTGGTTGGTTGTTTAACGCCGCACTCAGCAATATTCCAGCTATATGACGGCGGTCTGTAAATAATCGAGTCTGGACCAGACAACACGGACAATCCACTGATAGACATCATGAGCATCGATCCATGCATTTGGGATACGATGACATGCATCAACCAAGTCAGTGAGCCAGACCACCCGATCCCGTTAGTTGCCTTTTACGAGAAGCATAGTCGCCTTTTAGGGCAAGTATGGATTGCTGAAAAGACCTATTCTACCCCGGGTCTTCACAGGCACCACAATCGATGGACCGGGTGGGCATGCTTGTATAGTGACTTCGTTAATTGTGTGTCATGTACCCCGATATGAATACATGTAAATAAACGATTGGTTTAAGTATGAACAACGTCCCACGCAGACATGTACGATGTCTGGCAATCAACCAAATAACGAACCTGACTACCCGAGGCTCGTTAGTCGCCTCTCATTATACGATTCTAAGCCGGACTCCCCATCCGATCATGGGAATATTACCTGCATGGTCAGCTTTGCTGTTACTGGTTCTTGCAGTAAAATGTTGGTCCACATGGGCAGAGAGCAAAATAGTGATTGATATTATAAGCAAACATCCAGCACGTCGGAGGACGTTGAACCTCTGATCCATGAAGTCACCTAGTAAGACAATTAAAATTAAGCATGTGTTGCTGGGGACCCCTTCTACACGAAATCAACTGCCTGCGTGGTCTAGTGGATAGACGTCTGCAGATGGAGTGAGTAAGTGGGTGAATATGTATTTACACTGCTTTTAGCAGCATTCCTGGAGTATCATGGCACGGGACACCAGAAATAGGGTTTACTCATTGAACACATGATGGGAATCGAACCCGGGCCTTCGACGTGACGAGCGAACGCTTTGACCAATAGGCTAACCAATCGCACCCCTGACAGCGGAAAATAAAATACAGGAATAAGATAGTACCCGTGCTTGGCGATTGGCATTACGTGGATAAATGTGGATAAACACAGTACATATTCTGTTTTACAAAACTCATGTAAGAATCCATGTATTACCTTCACCCTCACTGGGTAAATACAAGAATTTCTGAATTCTGACACTCCTTGTGTAACACACTTACTGGTATAATATTCCCTATAAAAGTACCAATCATGACCTCCCTCAATATTTGCTAAGTTTGTGGTCCTAATCACTTTCAAAAGCTAAAATTAGTTATAAATATTCAACAGCTAATAAATTTTAAAGGTGTTATGCCGCTTCTGCACGGCTTAATTACAGTAATACAAGGGTAAATATCTAATCGATAATTAATAAAAATCAGCTACAAGTATTCCATTATTTGTACATGTGAAAGGGCTATCCCATTTCTGGTCAAAGGGACATGAGTGATAATATAGTAAAAGGTCTGTTATAAATAGCAGTATTGACCCATTACATTAAGATTCTGCTCATAAGTGCGAAATCTTTTCTTTAGATTCCATAAATTGTAGATTTTAAAGGCATTATCCCACTTCTGGTCAAGGTGATATGAGTCATGATATGATAAAAAATCTCTTAAAATTAGAAATCTTGACCCATTACATTAAGATTCTATCCACAAGAGCAAAATATTATTTACTATCATCAACCGACAAGAAATCTTAAGATTCCATTAATTGTAGATTTTAAAGGCATTATCCCACTTCTGGTCAAGGTGATACGAGTCATAATATAGTCAAAAATCTGTTAAAATTAGAAATATTGACCCATTACATTTAGACCTTTGTTCATAGGTTTGAAATGTTATTTACTATCATCAACCGACAAGAAATCTTAAGATTCCATTAATTGTAGATTTTAAAGGCATTATCCCACTTCTGGTCAAGGTGATATGAGTCATAATATAGTCAAAAATCTCTTAAAATTAGAAATATTGACCCATTACATTAAGATTCAGTCCACAAGTGTGAAATATTATTTACTATCATCAACCGATAAGAAATCTTAAGATTCCATTAATTGTAGATCTTAAAGGCATTATCCCACTTCTGGTCAAGGTGATACGAGTCATAATATAGTAAAAAATCTCTTAAAATTATAAATATTGTCCTATTACATTAAGATTCAGTCCACAAGTGTGAAATGTTATTTACTATCATCAACCAGCAAGAAATCTTAAGATTCCATTAATTGTAGATTTTAAAGGCATTATCCCACTTCTGGTCAAGGTGATATGAGTCATGATATAGTAAAAAATCTCTTAAAATTAGAAATATTGACCCATTACATTAAGATTCTGTCCACAAGAGCAAAATATTATTTACTATCATCAACCGACAAGAAATCTTAAGATTCCATTAATTGTAGATTTTAAAGGCATTATCCCACTTCTGGTCAAGGTGATACGAGTCATAATATAGTAAAAAATCTCTTAAAATTAGAAATATTGACCCATTACATTTAGACCTTTGTTCATAGGTTTGAAATGTTATTTACTATCATCAACCGAAAAGAAATCTTAAGATTCCATTAATTGTAGATTTTTAAGGCATTATCCCACTTCTGGTCAAGGTGATACGAGTCATTTTATAGTAAAAAATCTCTTAAAATTAGAAATATTGACCCATTGCATTCAGATTCTGCTCACAAGAATTTACTATCAGTAGTCGTGAAGAAATCTTAAGATTCCATTAATTGTAGATTTTAATGGCATAATTCCATTTATGGTCGAGGCAATATGAGTCTTAATATAGTCAAAAATCTTGTAAAATTAACAGTATTAACCCATTGCATTCACATTCTACTCACAAGTGTGAAATGTTATTTATTATCATCAGCCGAGAACAAATCTTAAGATTCCAACTGTAGATTTTAAAGGTGTTATTCCATTTATGGTTGAGCGAGTAAGTTACTATGGTTTTATGCTGCTTTTAGCAATATTCCAGCAATATCACTGGGGGACACCAGAAATGGGCTTCACTCATTGTACCCATATTGGGAATCAACCCAGGTCTTCGGCGTCACGAGCCAATGTTTTAACCACTAGGCTACCCGACCGCCCCCCCTTTTGGTTGAGGTGATATGAGTGATAAATAGAGGTTATCACGCGAGTGTGTTTGGGGATGGTAAATATCCTGTATTAGGAATAAACATTGTATTTAGCGAGCCTTGGCTTGTTAAATACATAGTAATTGATATTTCTCCAGATTCCCGATGGTTAATTCTGACTTGATCGCCAAATGACAAGGGCGATGCCATGTTTGTTTATAAACAGTGAAAGTAGTCCCAACTTGACCTTTGATATTTGCATCTCTATCCGCATATGACCCCAACGGATATCGTTTTTATCCACTGGCTTTATTCTGCTGAGAAACCTACCCATTATATGATAATACAGTATAAAATCTCATAAAATTAGAAATATTGACCCATTACATTCAGATTCTGTCCACAAGTTTGAAATGTTATTTACTATCATCAGCTGAAAGAAAATCTAAAGATTCCATTAACTGTAGATTTTACAGGTGTTCTCCCTTTTTCTGGTCGAGGCCATATAAGTAATAATATATACTGAACAACAAAAGTTCCTGTGACATTAAATAAGATTTAATGCAAAGTTATGTTTTTTACCAAATCTGAAACAATTTCTGTTTGCAACAGATAAAAGACTCCTGTAAATGTTCAAATGGTTTAATTTGTCATTCTAAATGTTTCTGAATCAGCTCCAAGTCATATGGTCTATGGCGAATGTGGTAGATATCCGTTATATATTTGTTCATATTTACGTTTATTTAGATACTGGCTCAAAATAACAGATGTCGCGGGAACGAATCCCAAGAAAATGCTACGAAATGCTTGTCTATCGTGATAGTGTTGGTTACGTAACCTGGTCATCAAACATTAAGCATTTACTCTTCTCTCACGGATTTGGATATGTTTGGCTAAATCAAAGCGTTGGAGACAAAATGTATTTTCTTAGCTCTTTTAAGCAGGTAGCAATTGATATGTTTACTCAAAACTGGATGTCGTCACTAGATAACAGTACACGCTACGACGTCTATAAAACCTTTAAATATTGTCTAACACCAGAGGTTTACCTGTATACTATAACAGAGAAAAATTAGAGACACATTTATTAAACTCAGGCTAGGGTTAAATGATTTGATGTGCAACAGGGGTCGCTTCTCTATTCCTAAGGATATGCGTTTTTGTCCATTCTGCGAAAACCATATTGAAAACAAATTACACTTTTTGTTTATATGTCCAATTTACGACAACCTAAGATTGAAATATATGCCTGATATCACTAATAACCACTATTCCATGCACAAAATATTATCTTTTAAAGGTATCCCTAGTCAAAGATTAACTAAGATATTACAATACATCTATCAAAGTTTACGAGTGCGTAGTAAATTACTTAGTAAATCCGATATGTCCAGAAATAATTAGTTGTTTTGAAAATTTCGCATCTAGATCAGGAGTATCTACATTTCAATTTTGTCTGTTTGTTTCTACTAGAAATGCAAATACATTTAAATTGTCAAATTGTCATGACATGATGAGTATATTACTGATAGATCCTTTTGTATTGAACGTCGTGCTATGGCTGAAAGCCTTTGCGACGTAAAACTTCATATTTCCATTCCATTCCTTTTGTATTCCTTTTGTATTTTATACTACTACTGCTGCCACTGTGGTTATTACCACTGTTATTACAATACCTCTATTACATGTCAAGCATCATATTAGTTATCCAATAATTATATAATGCGCTGTACAGCTGTAAATGATATTGTTTATCTGTATGTGTATATGGGCCAATGGCCTTTCATACAATAAAGATTGATTGATTGACTTCAGAAAATGTGTGATTTCATAAAAAACATGAACATGCCAAAATGTCAATTTACAAATCAATAGTGTGTGTGTCCACCTCTGGCTGCAATGCAAGCAACACGTCTTCGTCTCATGGAAGACTTATTACCATAGTTAATGTAGAGATCTACTTGAATGTTGAGGTAAAATGTACATATTGATAATCTATGTCAGGCAGAATAGTTTCTTTTTGTCTTTGCTTCAGGAGTTCAGACATGGTGCACAAAGTATTAGTAAGAATTAGTCTTCAGGCGAATCATATGTCCTGTGATGAAAATATGAGGGCTATATTGAATTTTACTTATCGCGTACATGACGACACTTTCAAAGACATGTTAGGAGGGGTTACTTTGATCAGAAACATTATTCTTCAAGGTCAAATTGTTGGTTCTCAAACTCGCTCCAAGAGAGCATTGCTACCTTTTATTGGTGAATTCTCACACAATTTATTTGGTGCCGCCCTGACAGTGACGTGAACATAATACGACAACATATCAATTTCTTATCAAACAGAATGAGAGCTGAAGAAGCAGCTTTTAATGTGTCACAGGATTACATGGGTTCGTACATATCTAAGGCTAATGACAGAATGGATGGTTTGAAGCAAGGTATAATTCAAATAATTCCAGTAAAGTAAAATTATTTTTTCTGCTACAACATTAACAATATGAGCTTATGACCTTGCTTAAATTTACACTGAGGTTCTCACACCCTTCATAGAGATAGTTCCTCCTTGGAATTCAAGTATCAACAATCTCCTGAGCAGTAAGAGATCTGAACAGACAACTACCGGTAGTCAGTAGTAATTAGGGAATCATCTTGTGACATATTTATGGCTAGTGTGTCAGGTCAGTGCTAGCAGAAGCTCGCCTGTATTCAGTTGTTTGAGCCCTCAACAGACCAATGAACCCTTCAGTATAAACTATCAATTTCCACTTTCCCCAGTTTGGCTTTAGCAAGTCTAGAAATAGACAAATACACATTTCCATGGAAGGTGGTAATACATCAATCTATACAGATGTTCACAGGTCATAATCAACCTATGACATTTTATACACAATATCATCATACAATCTACACTTAATGGAATGTTAAGATTTCTTCTTGGCTGATGATAGTAAATCACATTTCAAACTTGTGAGCAGAACCTGAGTGTTATGGGTCAATATTTCTAATTTTTTAAGAGATTTTTTGCTATTTTATTACTCATATCCCCTCGACCAGAAATGGGATAACACCTATAAAATCTACAGTTAACGGAATCTGAAGATTTTCTTTTGGCTGCGGATAGTAAATCACATTTCTAGCTTGTGAGCAGATTCTGAATGCTATGGGTTAATATTTCTAAGTTTAAGAGATTTTTTACAATATCATTACTCATCTCCCCTCAGCCAGAAATGGGATAAAGTCTATAAAGTTGACAAATAATGGAATCTTAATATTTCTTCTTGGCTGATGATAGTAAATAACATTTCTAGCCTGTGAGCAAAGCCTGAATACTTTGAGTCAAGATTTATAATTTCTTGTCGGTTGATGATAGTAAATAACATTTCAAACCTATTAACAAAGGTCTAAATGTAATGGGTCAATATTTCTAATTTTAAGAGATTTTTGACTATATAATGACTCATATCACCTTGACCAGAAGTGGGATAATGCCTTTAAAATCTACAATTAATGGAATCTTAAGATTTCTTCTCGGTTGATGATAGTAAATAAAATTTCAAACCTATGAACAAAGGTCTAAATGTAATGGGTCAGTATTTCTAATTTTAAGAGATTTTTTACTATATTAATACTCATATCACCTTGACCAGAAATGGGATAATGCCTTTAAAATCTACAATTAATGGAATCTTAAGATTTCTTCTCGGTTGATGATAGTAAATGATATTTCACACTTGTGAGCAGAATCTTAATGTAATGGGTCAGTGTTTCTAATTGTAAGAGATTTTTGACTATTTTGTAACTCATGTCACCTTGACCAGAAGTGGGATACCGTATTCGACGTAATAAGCGCCTAGCTCTAATAAGCGCCCTAGGCGATATTTTCCAATATATTGGCTAGTGAACAATCCCAATTAGCAGCCTTCCGACTGATCAATGTACACAATACGTGTACATTTATTCGTGTATAATACGCTCTCGTGTGTTATATGCACCCTAAATTACGGGCAATTAAATTCTGGAAAAATATATCTGTCGTGTATAATACGCACAGACTTTTCTTTTGTATCATTTCAGGCTGTCAACAGAAACCATAAAATTTACAATCTTTCGACTCTTTCACCAAAATTATATTCTAATAAGAGCCCCCTATTTCTAATTTTGATAGCGCCCTGGGCACTTATTACGTCGAATACGGTAATGCCTTTAAAATCTACAATTAATGGAATCTAAAGATTTCTTCTCGGTTGATGATAGTAAATAATATTTCACACTTGTGGACTGAATCTTAATGTAATGGGTCAGTATTTCTAATTTTAAGAGATTTTTGACTATATTATGACTCATATCACCTTGACCAGAAGTGGGATAATGCCTTTAAAATCTACAGTTAATGGAATCTAAAGATTTCTTCTCGGTTGATGATAGTAAATAATATTTCACACTTGTGAGCAGAATTTGAGTGTTTTGGGTCAATATTTCTAATTTTAAGAGATTTTTGACTATATCCTTACTTATCTTGCCTTGACCAGAAATGGGATAACACCTTTACAATTAAGGTAATCTTAAGATTTTCTTTTGGCTACTGATGGTAAATCACATTTCTAACTTGTGAGCAGAATCTGAATGCTATTGACCAATATTTTTAATTTTAAAAGATTTTTTGCTATTTTATTACTCATATCCCCTAGACCAGAAATGAGATAACACCTATAAAATCTTCAGTTAACAGAATCTGAAGATTTCTTCATGACTACTGATAGTAAATAACATTTGAAACTTGTGAGCAGAATCTGAATGCAATGGGTCAATATTTCTAATTCTAAGAGATTTTCTACCATATTATTATTCATATAACCTTGACCAGAAATGGGATAACGCCTTTAAAATCTACAATTAATGGAATCTTAAGATTTCCTCTTGGCTGCTGATAGCAAAGCACATTTCTAGCTTGTGAGCAGAATCTGAATGCAATGGGTCAATATTTCTAATTTTTAAGTGAGTTGGGTTTAACACCGCTTTTAACATTATTCCAGTTATATCACGGTCTGTCAGCTTAATGTGGGAGGAAAGCCCGAAGTGATGGTGCTGACAAACCTAGAAGCATTATTGGGGTGAACCGGGATTTGAACCAACCATCATAGGTTGCTGGCGGATCCAAGGGACGCAACTCTGCACAGTGAATCGCGGCGCCTTGTGCCCCCTCTAATTTTAAGAGATTTTTTACTATATCATCACTCATCTGCCCTTGACCAGAAATGGGATAACACCTTTAAAATCTACAATTAATGAAATCTTAAGATTTCTTCTTGGCTGATGACAGTAAATAACATTTCAAACCTGTGAGCAAAGCCTCAACACTGAGGTCAAGATTTCTAATCTGAAAAAGACTTTTTTTACTATATTATCATTCATATCACCCCGACCAGAAATGGGATAACACCTTTAAAATCTACAATTAATGAAATCTTAAGATTTCTTCTTGGCTGATGATAGTAAATAACATTTCAAACATGTGAGCAAAGCCTCAACACTTTGAGTCAAGATTTCTAATTTTAAAAGATTTTTTTTACTACCGGTATATTATCATTCATATAACCTTGACCAGAAATGGAATAACACCTTTAAAATCTACTTCTTGGCTGATGATAGTAAATAACATTTCAAACTTGTGAGGAGAATCTGAATGCTATGGGTCAATATTGCTAATGTTAAGAGATTGTTGACTATATTATTACTCACATCCCCTCAACCAGAAGTGGCATAAATGTTATGCTTTCAAGAATGAAAGGAATCTTGAGAGTTTTGTTTTCTGAACATTGTCATTCACATTTACATTTACCTTTGAGAAACATGTACTTTGACAATAAGCTGTGCATATGAAACTACATAGTTTTAAAAAAAGCTTCGTCCCCTTCACAGCTGTAATAGGCTAATTGATCATCATGGAGGGACTGACTGCACAATGCATGACATTGTGCTAGGTCTGTACCTGCCTTGATAGAAACCACAGAAAAAAGGTAAAAAGTAAAGGTATAATGACTTACCTACACATTCTCGTCTTTCAAAGAAATATTATCTTAGAAACTTCAGCCACTTGGCCTTCAACAGCAAGGACCAGACGACCATTTTGATCAAGTTGTAAAGGGAGGATAACTCTTACTGTTGCTTTGTCTTGCAAATTTTAATGTCAATGACGACAGAGCATGAGATAACAAGTTCAGTTCTCTATTAGTAATGGGTTTATTAAATATATGTTATCTGTCTTAAGTTGGTAATTTTGAAACCTTTCTAAATATTTCAATCATATTAAATAATATCATTTAGATTCCATATGGTCTCCCCAGAAATATGAGGACATTTTGCTGGCAAAACGGTTATGAAAGCTTCAACGTTTTTATGTCAATAAGCTACCAGGAATGGTTCAATGAGTTTGCCAGTTATTTTAATACTGACCAGGAAGGAGATTTTGTCATACCGGGTATTACATATGTATTTTTTCCTTTAAAACAATGAGAAAAAGAATAGGGTGGTGGTTGAATCAAAGCAACATTAAAGAAATCTTTTTTTAACAAGAGAAATCTTTTTCAACAATTTCTACTCTAATATTTCTATATGTAATTAGTTTCTTTTATTTTTTAATGTTCCTTTGATAAGATGAAGCACAAACTTTCTCACATCCTGCATCTGCTATGCCTGGAAGCAGTTACATGTACCTCCTCCATTAATATAAGAAAATAGTTGCTTTTATCATCATGTACACAATAATCAAATGGAGTGATTTTGAATAATTGTTACCACTAAAATCTAACATGATAATGATAGTTATATTTACAAAAAATGACTTTGGACTTGAGAATACAAACAAAAATACACGCATCAGTTGCCAGAGGGCTGTGAGGTGTTGTTGCTTAGAAATCCCTTGAACAGTACAAATTTAACTGTACCCCTTTCAACTCTGACATGTTGAGTATTCATTGTTTGATGTTTAATGACACACTTAGTTATATTCAAAATAATTAATATTATTATATTGATGTACATACCCTCCCACATATATTTTGTGAACATCATGGCCTATTGAGTATTTATTCCTAGACATTTACCTGCTTTGTTACTGTGTATGAGAAGAAATATGTCCAACTCTCATAACTCTTGCAAAATTGCATAACACAAACATCCTAGGAACTTGAATTATTACGCTTGTATCCCCACCAATGAGTGGCATAACAACTTTAAAATACATAAATTAGAGAATAATTTTATTTTCATTTGGCTTTTGCTATTTTGTAGGAAACACTGTTCAGAAGTGGCCAAGATAGCTATTTAATAGAAAATTTACTGTTATTAAACATGTCACCACCTCACAAAGGTTATGATATGATAGACAATTAAATAATACATTTGGGAGTGATATCATGGTTAGAAATTAAACATGGCAATGGGCAATAATTACAGATAATAAGCAACACGACCATTTTTATAGGAATTGCATTTTGTCATGAGCGATATGCATAAAAAGAAGAAATTGTATTCCGCTTTAGTTCCGCATTACCACTTTTTTACACTGCTATATTTAGCTGCAAATGTCGGACATCGAGTCAGTAGCATTGCCATTGGCGCACTTTGCAGAACGGAGTAAAAATACAAAACACAAGAAGTGCAGATGATTTTGCTCTTATTAAATGTTTGTCAATCAAACACAGTTGCATGCCAGAGATATAATTCTCTACGGTGTTTATCCCAGTTCTGGTCGCTACATACAACTGTAGCGACCAGAACTGGGATACGACAACAGTCCACAATTTCGCAAAACCCCATTTACTGCGGTAATGCTTTTGGTTAGCTCTAAAACACATGGCGATATATATGCGGAATATGATTTAGTTTATATTTTTGGGGGGACCGTACTGAATATGATCTTTTGTATATTTCCATGTCCCATTCCAAATAAATAACGCACATTAAATTCTTCACTATAAATTGGAAGCATCTTTAGTTATTAATTTTTGGTTATTTTGTACTTGACAAATATTCACACGCCTGTGCGGCAATTCACATTTATGCACAAATGTCAGTGTCTGTGCAATATTTCTTTTAACAAATTATGTTATAATTAGATTAATAATTGAAATCAAGGATGTGTTTCTACATCACATTGTGGTCACAATAGTGTATAGAATGTAATGGAATCGGCCATATTACAAAAGTAAAAGCGGTAACTCGAGGGGTTTCTGAAATATTTCGGATTGTGGCCGTTAAATAAAAGAGCCCCGACACATTATGCATTCCATTTAGATTTTGTTTTGTTTGAAACTGTAAACAATTTTCCGTATTCTGTTTGTGGGCCAATTTAACGTGCGGTCTCCTCCAATCCCACGATGTGAATAGAAATGCAAAACATGTATCCTCATTAATTTATTTAATGTAACTGTGCTGAAGGGAATCCTTGTAATTCACACATGAGTAGATGTGAGAAATCATATTTATATAATTTCAAAACAATTATTTCACTTGCCTCTGTATTTAGACAAGCTCTTTCCACTTCTTTTAATTAGTTCGATGGGTTAATTGTATATGGTTTGCCAGAAGATTGAGGCGAAAATTACACAAGATGAAAGTGTTTTATAATTCTTTACAAAGTTACGGGGAAGTACACAGGTACATCGGACATAAAATATACATTACTCAGAATGAAACGCGGGCTGTTGTATATCAGACATGTTATATACATCATTATAAATGAAAGACGCGGGGGAGTTTGTATATCGGATATAAACTATACATCACTCAGAACGATAGGTAACGATAGAGGGTTTGTATCAGATGTATTATATTATACATACTTCAGAATGCTGTAGATGCAGACCAATGTAAGCTTTGAAACATGCTAAGAAGTATCCAAGCTGGATATTGACGACTGTTTCAGAATGGCATTCTGCCCACATATACAAGTTAGTGGTAACCTCAAATACCTCCTTAACTTAACCCTATCACATATACATGATGCAGGTAATGCAAGCTCAGAAGTTTGGTGTGCAAATTTATAATAAATGTATAAATATAAATGTATAACTAACAGATATAAGCGGTAAGACGGATATGACTCCTCATGCATGCATGCACCTGTAAACCAGACCTAACAGAAAGGAGTATATACTTATTCCATAGTGTTTTAAGAACCAGGCAGCTTCAATTTGAAATAAAGGAAAGATATATTGAAGCAAGTCGAAATAATATATTTATATATCTAGCCTAAAATCACGATGATCCATGGACAGTGCATTGTGTATGTCTATGTTGGGCATTGCTTACAATATACCCACCGCATCGCTTGTCATGTTAGGCGACAATCGATGGTTGGTTGGTTGGTTATTTAACACAGCACTGAGTAATATTCCAGCTATATGACGGCGGTCTGTAAATAATCGAGTCTGGACCAGACAACACGGACAATCCACTGAATCCAGTGATAGACATCATAAGCATCGATCCATGCATTTGGGATACGATGACATGCATCAACCAAGTCAGTGAGCCAGACCACCCGATCCCGTTAGTTGCCTTTTACGAGAAGCATAATCGCCTTTTAGGGCAAGCATGGATTGCTGAAAAGACCTATTCTACCCCGGGTCTTCACGGGCACCACAATCGATGGACCGGGTGGGCATGCTTGTATAGTGACTTCGTTAATTGTGTGTCATGTACCCCGATATAAATACATGTAAATAAACGATTGGTTTAAGTATGAACAACGTCCCACGCCGACATGTCTGATGTTTCGCAATCAACCAAATAACGAACCTGACTACCCGAGGCTCGTTAGTCGCCTCTCATTATACGATTCTGAGCCGGACTCCCCATCCGATCATGGGAATATTACCTGCATGGTCAGCTTTGCTGTTACTGGTTCTTGCAGTAAAATGTTGGTCCACATGGACAGAGAGCAAAATAGTGATTGATATTATAAGCAAACATCCAGCACGTCGGAGGACGTTGAACTTCCGATCCATGGAGTCACCTAGTAAGACAATTAAAATTAAGCATGTGTTGCTGGGGACCACTTCTACACGAAATCAACTGCCTGAGTGGTCTAGTGGATAGACGTCTGCAGAAGGAGTGAGTAAGTGGGTGAATATGTATTTACACTGCTTTTAGCAGCATTCCTGGAGTATCATTGCACGGGACACCAGAAATAGGGTTTACTCATTGAACACATGATTGGAATCGAACCCGGGCCTTCGACGTCACGAGCGAACGCTTTGGCCAATAGGCTCACCAATCGCACCCCTGACAGCGGAAGGTAAAATACATGGAATAAGATAGTACCCATGCTTGGCGATTGGCATTACGTGGATAAACACAGTACATATTCTGTTTTACAAAACTCATGTAAGAATCCATGTATTACCTTCACCCTCACTCGGTAAATACTGAATGCTGACACTCCTTGTGTAACACACTTACTGGTATAATACTCCCTATAAAAGAACCAATCATGACCTCCCTCAATATTTGCTAAGTTTGTGGTCCTAATCACTTTCAAAAGCTAAAATAAATTATAAATATTCAACAGTTAATAAATTTTAAAGGTGTTATGCCGCTTCTGCACGGTTTGATTACAGTAATACAAGGTATCTAATCGATAATTAATAAAAATCAGCTACAAGTATTCCATTATTTGTACATGTGAAAAGGCTATCCCACTTCTGGTCAAAGGGACATGAGTGATAATATAGTAAAAGGTCTCTTATAAATAGCAGTATTGACCCATCACATAAAGATTCTGCTCATAAGTGTGAAATATTATTTAATATCATCAACCAACAAGAAATCTTAAGATTCCATTAAATGTAGATTTTAATTGTAGATTTTAAAGGCATTATCCCACTTCTGGTCAATGTGATAGGAGTCATAATATAGTCAAAAATCTCTTAAAATTAGAAATCTTGACCCATTACATTAAGATTCTGCTCACAAGTGTGAAATGTTATTTACTATCATCAACCGACAAGAAATCTTAAGATTCCATTAATTGTAGATTTTAAAGGCATTATCCCACTTCTGGTCAATCTGATATGAGTCATAATATAGTCAAAAATCTCTTTTAATTAGAAATATTGACCGATTACATTTAGACCTTTGTTCATAGGTTTGAAATGTTATTTACTATCATCAAGCGACAAGAAATCTTAAGATTCCATTAATTGTAGATTTTAAAGGCATTATCCCACTTCTGGTCAAGGTGATATGAGTCATAATATAGTCAAAAATCTCTTAAAATTAGAAATATTGACCCATTACATTAAGATTCTGTCCACAAGTGTGAAATATTATTTACTATCATCAACCGACAAGAAATTTTAAGATTCCATTAATTGTAGATTTTAAAGGCATTATCCCACTTCTGGTCAAGGTGATATGAGTCATAATATAGTCAAAAATCTCTTAAAATTAGAAATATTGTCCTATTACATTAAGATTCAGCCCACAAGTGTGAAATATTATTTACTATCATCAACCGACAAGAAATCTTAAGATTCCATTAATTGTAGATTTTAAAGGCATTATCCCACTTCTGGTCAAGGTGATATGAGTCATGATATAGTAAAAAATCTCTTATAATTAGAAATAGTGTCCTATTACATTAAGATTCAGTCCACAAGTGTGAAATGTTATTTAATATCATCAACTGAGAAGAAATCTTAAGATTCCATTAATTGTAGATTTTAAAGGCATTATCCCACTTCTGGTCAAGGTGATACAAGTCATGATATAGTAAAAAATCTCTTAAAATTAGAAATATTGACCCATTACATTTAGACCTTTGTTCATAGGTCTGAAATATTATTTACTATCATCAACCGAGAAGAAATCTTAAGATTCCATTAATTGTAGATTTTAAAGGCATTATCCCACTTCTGGTCAAGGTGATATGAGTCAAAATATAGTCAAAAATCTCTTAAAATTAGAAATATTGACCCATTACATTAAGATTCTGATCATAAGTGTGAAATATTATTTACTATCATCAACCGACAAGAAATCTTAAGATTCCATTAATTGTAGATTTTAAAGGCATTATCCCACTTCTGGTCAAGGTGATATGAGTCATAAAATAGTAAAAAAAGTCTTAAAATTGGAAATTTTGACCCATTACATTAAGATTCTGTCCACAAGTGTGAAATATTATTTACTATCATCAACCGACAAGAAATCTTAAGATTCCATTAATTGTAGATTTTAAAGGCATTATCCCACTTCTGGTCAAGGTGATATGAGTCATAAAATAGTAAAAAAAGTCTTAAAATTGGAAATTTTGACCCATTACATTAAGATTCTGTCCACAAGTGTGAAATATTATTTACTATCATCAACCGACAAGAAATCTTAAGATTCCATTAATTGTAGATTTTAAAGGCATTATCCCACTTCTGGTCAAGGTGATATGAGTCATAAAATAGTAAAAAAAGTCTTAAAATTGGAAATTTTGACCCATTACATTAAGATTCTGTCCACAAGTGTGAAATATTATTTACTATCATCAACCGACAAGAAATCTTAAGATTCCATTAAATGTAGATTTTAAAGGCATTATCCCACTTCTGGTCAAGGTGATATGAGTCATAATATAGTCAAAAATCTCTTAAAATTAGAAATATTGTCCTATTACATTAAGATTCAGCCCACAAGTGTGAAATATTATTTACTATCATCAACCGACAAGAAATCTTAAGATTCCATTAAATGTAGATTTTAAAGGCATTATCCCACTTCTGGTCAAGGTGATATGAGTCATGATATAGTAAAAAATCTCTTATAATTAGAAATAGTGTCCTATTACATTAAGATTCAGTCCACAAGTGTGAAATGTTATTTAATATCATCAACTGAGAAGAAATCTTAAGATTCCATTAATTGTAGATTTTAAAGGCATTATCCCACTTCTGGTCAAGGTGATACAAGTCATGATATAGTAAAAAATCTCTTAAAATTAGAAATATTGACCCATTACATTTAGACCTTTGTTCATAGGTCTGAAATATTATTTACTATCATCAACCGAGAAGAAATCTTAAGATTCCATTAATTGTAGATTTTAAAGGCATTATCCCACTTCTGGTCAAGGTGATATGAGTCAAAATATAGTCAAAAATCTCTTAAAATTAGAAATATTGACCCATTACATTAAGATTCTGTCCACAAGTGTGAAATATTATTTACTATCATCAACCGACAAGAAATCTTAAGATTCCATTAATTATAGATTTTAAAGGCATTATCCCACTTCTGGTCAAGGTGATATGAGTCATAAAATAGTCAAAAATCTCTTAAAATTAGAAATATTGACCCATTACATTAAGATTCTGTCCACAAGTGTGAAATATTATTTACTATCATCAACCGACAAGAAATCTTAAGATTCCATTACCTGTAGATTTTTAAGGCATTATCCTACATCTGTCACGTTGATACAAGTTATAATATAGTAAAAAATCTCTTAAAATTAGAAATATTGACCCATTACATTAAGATTCTGTCCACAAGAGCAAAATATTATTTACTATCATCAACCGAGAAGAAATCATAAGATTCCATTAATTGTAGATTTTAAAGGCATTATCCCATTTCTGGTCAAGGTGATATGAGTCATAATATAGTAAAAAATCTCTTAAAATTAGAAATATTGACCCATTACATTAAGACCTTTGTTCATAGGTTTGAAATGTTATTTACTATCATCAACCGACAAGAAATCTTAAGATGCCATTAAATGTAGATTTTAAAGGCATTATCCCACCTCTGGTCAAGGTGATATGAGTCATGATATAGTAAAAAATCTCTTATAATTAGAAATATTGTCCTATTACATTAAGATTCTGTCCACAAGTGTGAAATATTATTTACTATCATCAACCAACAAGAAATCTTAAGATTCCATTAATTGTAGATTTTAAAGGCATTATCCCACTTCTGGTCAAGGTGATATGAGTCAAAATATAGTCAAAAATCTCTTAAAATTAGAAATATTGTCCTATTACATTAAGATTCAGCCCACAAGTGTGAAATATTATTTACTATCATCAACCGACAAGAAATCTTAAGATTCCATTAAATGTAGATTTTAAAGGCATTATCCCACTTCTGGTCAAGGTGATATGAGTCATGATATAGTAAAAAATCTCTTATAATTAGAAATAGTGTCCTATTACATTAAGATTCAGTCCACAAGTGTGAAATGTTATTTAATATCATCAACCGACAAGAAATCTTAAGATTCCATTAATTGTAGATTTTAAAGGCATTATCCCACTTCTGGTCAAGGTGATACAAGTCATGATATAGTAAAAAATCTCTTAAAATTAGAAATATTGACCCATTACATTTAGACCTTTGTTCATAGGTCTGAAATATTATTTACTATCATCAACCGAGAAGAAATCTTAAGATTCCATTAATTGTAGATTTTAAAGGCATTATCCCACTTCTGGTCAAGGTGATATGAGTCAAAATATAGTCAAAAATCTCTTAAAATTAGAAATATTGACCCATTACATTAAGATTCTGATCATAAGTGTGAAATATTATTTACTATCATCAACCGACAAGAAATCTTAAGATTCCATTAATTGTAGATTTTAAAGGCATTATCCCACTTCTGGTCAAGGTGATATGAGTCATAAAATAGTAAAAAAAGTCTTAAAATTGGAAATTTTGACCCATTACATTAAGATTCTGTCCACAAGTGTGAAATATTATTTACTATCATCAACCGACAAGAAATCTTAAGATTCCATTAATTGTAGATTTTAAAGGCATTATCCCACTTCTGGTCAAGGTGATATGAGTCATAAAATAGTAAAAAAAGTCTTAAAATTGGAAATTTTGACCCATTACATTAAGATTCTGTCCACAAGTGTGAAATATTATTTACTATCATCAACCGACAAGAAATCTTAAGATTCCATTAAATGTAGATTTTAAAGGCATTATCCCACTTCTGGTCAAGGTGATATGAGTCATAATATAGTCAAAAATCTCTTAAAATTAGAAATATTGTCCTATTACATTAAGATTCAGCCCACAAGTGTGAAATATTATTTACTATCATCAACCGACAAGAAATCTTAAGATTCCATTAAATGTAGATTTTAAAGGCATTATCCCACTTCTGGTCAATCTGATATGAGTCATGATATAGTAAAAAATCTCTTAAAATTAGAAATATTGTCCCATTACATTAAGATTCTGTCCACAAGTGTGAAATGTTATTTAATATCACCAAGTGAGAAGAAATCTTAAGATTCCATTAATTGTAGATTTTAAAGGCATTATCCCACTTCTGGTCAAGGTGATACAAGTCATGATATAGTAAAAAATCTCTTAAAATTAGAAATATTGACCCATTACATTTAGATTCTGCTCACAAGAATTTACTATCAGTAGTCGTGAAGAAATCTTAAGATTCCATTAATTGTAGATTTTGTTTTGGGTACAAAATCACATAGGCCCTACATTTATCCAGTCGACGGGAGTACCTACTTTCATCCGTTCTGAAGATTGCAGAGGGGGGAGTAAACGTTCTAAAAACAATCCTTAATATTCTAAATTGTCCTTCTTTCAATGACAGACCAATAACAATATTCTGTTGTTATTATTATGGCATATCAATATGTTAAATCGCTCCCCGCTGTCGTTTTCAGAAAATAATTTTCAAAAAATAATTTTCAAATCATCGAGCGCGGAATCCTTTACGGTTTCGGATTTAGACTTATAAATTTGATGTTACGCATCGGCGGCAATCACGTATAAATATGAAACAAATGTCGAAAAAAGTAAACTATGTATTTTCTTTTGAATTTGAATCTATTTCGAAATTTGTTTTATGATCGCTTACCAACTTTTGCATATTTTGCTTCGATGTGTCATGCGGTACGTGCTTCCGGTTTCAGAAATTATAGGTAAAATTGCAAGTATTTCGATTATTTTCCGTAAACTGCATTATATTGCTATTGCATGATTTACCTAGAATGTATAACAGTTCAGATTTTGCGTATCATCCAATATTTGTCTTTATTTGCAGTGTTTGTTGACTTTATTCAACTACACAAATCGCCAGTTAGGCCACGCCCAAACGTATCACCGACGTTTGTCGGCTTGTTGATGTATCCGAAAGTTTATCAAACGAAATCATTTGAAAACTCTATAAAAATGATATTTTTTTTACACAGATTTATACATTCGTGTCAATTATTCTAGAAAATGAAGTTAGATGTAACAAAATTATTATAATAGTCTTACGGGATCACTATGCATGTGGAGTTGTTTGTTTACCGCCGTTGCCATGATCGTACAAGTTTCATCCAATCGATGACGTTACGATTCAGATTGTTTCTGTTTATAATTAGGCCTAATTACTTCGAAAATTGCTAATTTTTAGAAATTAAGGAACTTGAGTGTGTTCCTTTCGTCGGCAAACAATAAATTATGATCGAATGTGAAAGGCTAAATTGACATGTTTGCAAACTGTTTGGAATATAGTTAGATTCAAGGCAGATATTTCACATTTGTGTTTTCTATAGTTTTCACGTGTGCAGCACGTGTTGATCTGGTAAAAAATACCATTGTCATTTTAGATCTGTATTGTTTCACATTTTATATATTAGGTTCCATTTTCCAATTATAGATCGACAGGACGTGTCTCTCGCTTTGTTTACAGAGAATACATCCAACATTTTCTTTGCGTGTGGTGAACCTCATGTAACAAGAAGTGAATTAATAACATTAGATTTAGGCCTAATGATAATGATATTCAGCCTGTGCGAGCCCAGCTATTTCCATTTATTGTTTTTGCGAGCGGTCCGTACTGACACTAGTGACAGCATTCAACGTGCCGTTTGTGGACACCTACCTCATGATTTATACATAGATCTACATACAAAGTGTCTATATGTAACCTCACTTTGTTTTCTTAAATAAATTAACCCATTTATTTCACACACTCACGCGTGCGAGATATAAATACTGATGCCTACAGATGGCAGACGACTGTCCCGCCTTCAGCCCCGCCCCCAGACGACAACAAATATGATGCATTTCAACTTGTCCACCTTCCTAATTCTAGATAAAGTTAATATCCTGCTACACTCACCTTGTCTGCACCTCTGTGCGACATCAGGAGGTAGGAATAACTTGTATTGGATGCCAGATTCTTCTTCGGAAAGTGCTAGCGGCACAAGATGAATCGTCGTCGACGCCATATTGTTTGGGCAGACAACCGGGTCGTTACCGCGGTTGTATGGCAAGCCGTTTTCACATTTATTACGGAATTACAGATATCTTCAATTGTTTTACAGATATTTTGAAATGAATTGAAGATATCTTGAATCGAATTGAAGATAATTGTAGATATCTGCAATAACATTTAAGATATCTTCAATTGTTTTAAAGATATCTTGAAATGAATTGCTGATATCTTAAATTCGATTATTGATATCAAAATATGATTTAAAGATATCAAAATGTCATGTTTTGTTATGATGTCATTAATTCAATTCCTGATATCTTCAAACTAAATACAGATATCAATAATTAATTATTTATATCTTCAATTGTTGCCATTATTAAAGACTTCCGCTTATTTACAGATATCTTCAAATACTTCCGTCCGTTTAAGTACTGTGGGTAATGTTTCTAAACATGGCGGGCAGTGCTGACAATTCTCAACAGGTTCTTGATCGTATTCATTCCACAATGGGTGACGTACAACGTTTGTTGACTGAAAGTGCCAATGTTTCGTCAGCTAAACAACGTCTTCAGGCTGCTTTATCTAATTTACATCGTATATCGCCTTCAATTGATAATACCAAGTATTTATTGGTTAGACAGCCAATCAAGCAGTTGCTAACTTTATGCGAGAAGTTAGAGGTCGAGAATCCTCTCTCGAGTGCATCAACCAACAATCAAAGAATTCGTGTCCAGTCGGGTAAATACCATGTTTTGTTCTATAAGAGTTTTGGGTAATTATACACGAGGGTATTGCTAAATTGCGTGTAGCGAGTAGTGTTTTGAACTTTTCCAAAGCGATTTGGCACCGGGTATCGGAATATAATATCCATTGTAAGTTAGTCTAAAACTCTTGGTATGTTGCGCTTATGTGCCTACGTGAAGGCGTTGATGTACTTTTTCAGGACTACCTGGTCGACCAAGGATCGACATGTCGATCAGCCAGATAGCATGTCTACAGAAGAAAGGTTACACAGCTGCCAAAATTGCACATCACTTTTTAACTCTCATGGTGCCTGGACGTCTGTAGCGACCAGAACTGGGATACGAAAACCTATACATTGTATCAAAAGTGTTGCAACGTCTTTATTTCTTCACACAATGTAACCAAATTGTATAACATGCAACTCGAGTTGGTTGTCTTTCCAACAGTATCTAAAGTCACAAAATCCAAAAGATCTATGCACTGCCCAGCCATCGATAAAAGTGCTGGTATTGTAAGTTTCCTACTTTTCCACATTAATCGTAATATGGACGCACCCGAATATGACAAGCAAAGTCAAGTAAGCGCCCTTGTTTGAAATCTAAATGTCCAATAATTCATATCATTGGCAGGTACATGTCCTAACAGTGATAGACATATGATAGTTATGTTGAAGTACACATTCACTGCAAATTTTCCGTGAGTTATATTTACCGATAAAAAATCCCGATGAAATTGTGCGTGTTTTTGACGTCAAAACAAAATTGACGGAAGTGGTGATTAATTCATACGCAGACTGTTTCAAAGATTATGTCACAAAACGAATAACAGTTTGGAATGTATATCTTGAAGAAATCCCAGTTACGTCAATGTATGTTTCAATGACCGTGCTCTTTTATTAGTGATAAAAACAACTTCGGGTAATTGACATCGTACATTTTCAAAGGACAAAATGTGAAAGATCGCTAAACAGCCCTAACAATACTCAAATTGACATCGCTCAATATCGGGCATCATTATTATTTCTTAATAATTAACAAGATTATACTAACGTAATACCACCAAAAAGTAAGTACATGAAGATTCAATGAAAATTGTTGAAACGTTTTCATGGGCAGCAAATCTATTCAACAAACCTATTTTCGATCACTCGCAACTCGGGAGCCGTATGTCATTGTTTCACTTTGACCACCAGAAAACATACATCCTCATATCAGGTCGTATTTCGCACTTGGCTGCCTAACTTTGACCTTTGCTCAAAATATACTTGTATGGCCAGTCAATGAAATACCACTTTTTCTTTCATTTATTAATTTGATTTATAAATACGACTTTAGAAGTGTATTTACACCTAGCTATAGGTATATACATGTACATTTAAGGACACTAGTTTCCCATTCCATTCCATCCCATTCTACTAAAGGTAAAGTTTGAAATATATAATGATCGTTGGCCAGTGAAAGTAATGGAATTATTTGTCATAAAAGGAAAAATATATTCTTGGTATTGAACTTCGAAAATTTAACCAGCAAAATCTTTAATAAAAATGGTTTATTATGTCTTTCCATTTTTTCTCAATTTTGGCCTAGCTAAACAACAGCTTGGAGGGAAGAAATACAAATTAAAATGGTGAAAAAAACCCACAAGAATGCATTGATTTTGCTCTTAGACAAATATTTATTTAAAAAGAAAATCTATTTCATACATAGGATACAAAACAAAGTAGAATCTAATTACTACTATGTCACTGGTCGAAGTATTTGGTAATTTAGATAATGCAGAGTGAAAAAAGACATAAATATAACTATGTAAAACATCAAAACGAAATCACATTTACACTGAAAACTTTCAGAAATTGATTATCTATATATTGTGAATAAATCTAATTACTTTTACTGTTTATGTTATAAATTGAACCATTCGAGATTCCAACAGATGAAGCTAAAATATTAAAAATCTAGGTTGTTTAATATTGGATCCATTTTGACAGCTTTCTCAACTAAATGCACATTATGTCTTTTGAATATCAAGCATTCAAACAGATATGAAAAGCACATGTCAACATACCAATTAGAAAACTGCGCCAAACATTCTAACACTGTTAGTCAAATGATAAGTGGTCTCATTCACTCGTCGGTCGCCGTAGACATTTTCCAATCGTGATGTACTAGATATGCTTTCTAGTTCAGTCAAAGAGATTATTGTAATAAGGAAAATGAAACCACGTGTATCCATTATACTACCACAACATTAGATCAGTTGTTTCATGTGACGTCATCCACGTCACAACAGGCGAGGTCAAATCACGCGCACCTGTCCAGACGAAAAATTCACAGCGGCGGGAAATCACCGGCCGTCTATTAGCCTATTTGAATAAAATTGAAGATTGTAACGAAATATAATTAATTTTACTCATTGCTGACATTTCAGATGACATATCAAATAAGAGTTGAAGACTTGCAATAGATTATCATACGTTAATCGAGAGTGCAGTGTACATAAATAATTTGTAAATCTAATATTAATTTCTTATATAATATCCATGGCAGAATGTTTGAAAACGAACTATAATATATTCCATTTTCTGAAGAGATTAGTAATGTGTATTTGATGATATATATGCATACACAATCGGTTATCAATTATCTTCTACAATCACAGCATAGACCATGTACATTAGACTCATGGAAAATATTATTTCAGCAAACCAATCACAGCGCCATTATCACAGTTTCAATGAAAGGAAAACAAATCGAAATCGAACTTAACAGCACAGCGTCTCCATAAGCGGTTAACCCAAATGCAAAAAGGTATTGCTGGCATCATTGTAGAAGTTATGTTGATGTTTTCAGTAGTTGCATTATGTTTGTATCGCGTGTACCATCGACAGAAACGGGGGCCGAGCTACCACATGTGGAACCGACCTTGACACAATTTGTTTACAATATGGCGTCGACTCACGTTAGATGTCGTGGCCACACTTTTGAAATCTCCATTTGCGACAAAATGTGAAACAGTTAGGGCAAGTCACTCACGGTCAGGTAGTTTGAGCAATCACACATGACTCTTAGTCATTTCATATGATAAAAGAAGAAGTTATTTGTCTGAACGGGCGAGTATGTAGGACAACCGGTAAACAAGAAATCGCGGCACAGATATGATGCGAACGTGCCCTGTCGATCACTTCGGGCTTGGCCATTCAATGTTTAGGTTTTGATCATGAACCTCCTGCCCATAAATATACACTAAACCAACTTAGGAGCACCTTTAGAATACAGTACCACAACTTCTCGTGAGGACGATCTCTGCCGAAGGTGACATGTCACAAGACAAGCAACCAGTTTTAGTGAGAATCCGTCAGACGCGAACCCGCGACCTTCGGATTGTTAGCCTGACAGCTAACCGACTGAGCTACGTCCACACTGTTAAACTTAGTGCAAATCTACCTAGTCATGCCTATGACGTTACGGAACTGAACGAAAAGGGTCGAATAGGTGACGGACACTTACGAAGGTTACGGGTGGGCATGGTGTCTCGTGACTTTAGTCTACGGACACTTACGAATGATCCCGTGCCATTTGGCACACTCGTCACATTCCGTAATCTACAAGATACCGGGTGGTGAGGAATGAGCCGATATGCCGCGATCTGAAAACGGCTCCAGGCGTCAGACAGACGTCGAACTCGCGTGTGCGCATGAATCATATGGTATTTAACCCTCTGGATGCCGAGTTTTTTTTTCTGACGCACATTTTCCTAAGATCGAGAAAAGTGAAGGTTGTGCGAGAATTGCGCTCACGCGGCACTGTATCTACCTCTGGCTATAAAATTACGCAGAGGTGGAGAATATTAAATTCCCTATTTAATTGTGTAAAGTTAACTGCAAGTATTAAACCGGTTTAAAAAAAATACACTTCTAAGTGTTGCCCGAGAATTTTTTCTGCCTTGAAAAATAGTAAATTTCTCCGCTTTTTATCGTACACCCATAAAAGTAATGTGCGACGATTTTTTTTATTTACAAGCTTTACGGAATCTGTGAGCGAACAAATTACTGCCTAATATCTGAACGACATAACTATATACCAAATGGAGTTATATGCGTATGTATAACGACAAACATGCAATGCCAAAAATAGCTTGCCGTAAATGACGAAAACTGATTTTTCTCTATGACGTCCAAAGGCGACAGAGAGGTTACACACGTACAAAGAAAAGGGGGCATAACTCCGCTAAGCTTAGCACTAGTTTATTGTAACTCAGGTCACTTGGTGAGAATTAGCTGTGGGTAAGGATAATATATTTTCGTGGTGTTTTGTTCACGAGGAACCAAACTATTCCAACACAAATATCGATAAAGAAACTGTATACGTTTAGTTGTAAAAAAACCCCATAAGAAATGATGAAATCTTGCTTCATAAAAAAGAGGTAATAGAGAAATGGATGGCCCTATATAACCTATAACTTAGTCCTTAGATTCCGACATTCTCCTGAATGTGTAAGTGTAATTTGACTAATGTTGCACCATTATTAATGGAGCACTAGCCTTATCATCAAATGTAATGAAATACCCTAAAAAATAACACTGTTCTATTTGACGTCATGGCTGGTTTTATGTCTTTCATAACGTCGGAGAAAGATGTCTCTGGTATTTTGATTAATATATATCTCCCCTAATTTTCGTTCATGATATGGAAAATCTCGATGTGTAAAACGGAATTGGACGCTTTTTCGGCACAACATAAAATGACTGCTTTCAACAATACAATAATGTCTTGAATATGTAAACAATAAGCTAGTTTATCGTGTGTCTTAATTGGACAAGGCACGCACCTGTTTGGCATCAATCTACGTAATGAAATACCCAAAAGAATATTTCAAAACAACCAAATTATATTCAATATTGGACAAATATTGTTATCATTTCTCTACATCTCGTCTCAGAATTACACACTAAAAGATGCGAAGAAAGCTCTATTGGTATAGAATTGTCAGGATAATCGTATATGGTTGAACCAACAACTAGGTAGGGTACTTGGCATGGTTTTTATTTTTATACATTTTACAATTCCTGGAAAAATAAAGTGAACAGTTTAATATCCTGTGATCACAATATTAAAAAAAGAATGAACCCATTGATTATATAATGCAAAACGAGAGGAATAATTCGTAAATTGTTTGTGGCTAACACGCACCTGGAGAATCGTTAGATATCACGGCTCTGTGTATCAAACGACAAAAAAAACAAAAAAACAATTCCAAGACCAAGACAATTCTTTCAGAAATGTGTGCATATCTTTTTACGAAACATATTATCCATTTTGTTGAAGTAATATAGATCTATTCAGTTTTAGTTATAAAATAAAATGAAACAGCTATTCAAAGACATTGGTTATATGAACTTATGATATTGACTATTACTCATCCCAAGAAATACGTACATGCTGCAGTTACCTTTACGCTTCATCTTGTAACACTTGTCCAAAGGAAAGAAATATCGTATTCGACACTAAAAAGCTATCAATTGTTATGTAAATAATGTTCAGACAAACAGGAGATTATCAAAGGTTCGTTCATACATGTTGTGGCTTATATTTGCGTATGATATCATTTTGAACATTGACAAATATCCAAAGGGAAATTAATTGTGTGACAAAATGTATAAAACATATGCAAAATCTACATCATAACTGAAACTGTAAACAGCATGATACAATACTCTCATTCAAGGACCTTCACCTCAAAGAAATTACCAAATATGTACAACAATGTTGACGTATGACATCACTACCTGTGACCGACTTTTACAAAATGGCGTGTTCACTGTCAACAGTACGCGGGATTTTACGAGGGGACTTTCGTTGATTCACCGATTGCATATACATAAATGTGACATGTAAGTAATCAGAAACATTCTGACAATCTATGTACTGTTATTTGTTGTCATAATTTTCATTGAAAAGAACCGAAATAGGCAGAAATTCCGATAAATACCGTTGTCGTTGTGCGTGATTTTGCGTCAGTCATGGCGTCACACATGACGGTAACTTTGACTATTTCTGTTGAAAATATCAAATCATTGCAATGTATCTATTTTAAATTCCATAATTTTTCCTACTATTCTCTTCCCGTGTATATTCTGAAAATGTTGAGCCAATGTCTTGAAAGAATAGACGAATGGATAGCTCAAAATAGGAGAAAATGCTACACTGTGTAAAATCTGTATTTTGCTTTGTTTACATTTCAAACAAGGGCAGTTTTTCGAGCACAGCGTTCGTTTTCACACCTAACATATTTTGCTTGATTTCATCCAGCCACTTTGTATTGGTGACAAAGACCATTGTTCATATGATTCTAAAATGTATGAGGAATTCAAGGATGTGTGTATGGCAGATAATTTTGAAATATACGCGATGTTACAGGCGTCTCATAACCGGTGTACCTGAAACGTGATTTTGTAAACACTATCCAACATGGCGGAAAGTTCACTTCGGCGTTCGTGTTTGCGTATTTTCCAAAACATTCGAAACGATTCTCGGGTTATCGGATACGTTTTGGAATGATCATTGGTGATTTCTTAAAAGACAGATACCCGTGATCACTAATATGCTATTTTTGAAATTCATTTCAACGAGTAAATATCCTAAATTTAGATTTATAAACATGCTGTAAATAACGCCGTGTGTAAAAAATGGCGACATTTACGATGTACCTTATTTTCAGAGGTCATTTTCAGCAATTTTGCTTGGTCTAAAATGCCAGTGGATGATATCACAGAATAGGGAATTTCCCACCTTATTCAAAACTGTGAAGTGTATTTGTGTGGGTGATGTATTTTGAATTTTATTCGACTTCAAAGTGAGGGTTGTAGAGGAAGGACATATATGTCCCTCTGGCATCCAGGGGATTAATAATTCGTCGGGTGATTTTTGTGACAGAAAAGTGTGGTAGGGAACACTGTAAGGATGATGTGGATAAAAGCAAGGAA
This sequence comes from Haliotis cracherodii, assembly GCF_022045235.1. NCBI lineage: Eukaryota > Metazoa > Mollusca > Gastropoda > Lepetellida > Haliotidae > Haliotis > Haliotis cracherodii. The sequence goes on along the minus strand of NW_027266297.1, from coordinate 49,305,872 downwards.
CGATGGAGGAATAAGCATGACTAGTGACGACACAACGGTGAGTTCGCTTTTGAATCAGTACTGAAAAATGTAGCCGGTGAAAGTGGCTTGTGTGAATGTTCCGGGACAGTTTCCAGTAGCCAAAATATTCGACACAAAACCATTTCATCCTTTTTACTCGACGTTTTTGTGGGAAGAATATAAGGAGCCTCTATATAATCTATAATAGCCACTAAACGAGTACCTAGCCCCTAACCCTAATGATCGTAAAGGGGTGATTGATCGTAAAGGGGATCCAAGGATTAAGGATAGACATAGGGTAATCTAATAGCCACTAAACGGGTTCCTAACCCTAATGATCGTAAAGGGGTGAATTATCGTAAAGGGGATCCGAGGGCTAAGGATAGAGTTCGGGGTAACCTACCCTAACAATGGCGACATTTGGATGTGTTCAGCACCACTAAATATCCCTAACAAACTACATTCTTTTGCATAATAATGAAACCGAAAAAATAATATGTGTATATTAGTTCCCATTTATAACCCTTTTAGCCACTTGAATTACGAGAAAAACGAAATAAAAAATAAATAAAAAATAAAAGTGCTTTCGTAAACTAGCGCTTGCTATAAAATGCGCCGCCGCAGGCTATATTCAGTAAACAAATATTCAAAACTCTCCACAGCGCTTGGCATATTCAATGACATTTCGTGTAGAGAAGATAGATCACTGGGAGGAGCTTATGCACGCTCGATGACCCCTGACGTCACAGGGCATTGTTTCGCCGGTGTGACTGGCAACAAATTACGTCATAGGGTATGATCACGTGTTTGAAAAGTTTGTGGTACTGTATTCTAAAGGTAGGCCCCAACTTAATATTAACGATTATAGCTATTTTTCCATATCTTTGATTTGAATATTTTCTGTAAATCAGCATCATAAACAAAAAGACAATCTGCACTGTCGGTTGGTATGTAGCGCCGTGCTAAATCGCCATGACACAGTCGATAAACATATGTAATACTTGAACAAAAAACTTCCGTGGCCGACTAAACGTTAGTACTCTTACGCCAATAACTGTACAGTGGGGACTAGTTAATCTTCCTGACCAGTCCGATCAGATTTCTTTTTCAAATTGGCTGTCTGATATAATAATAGTGTAGTGATTTTACTTCCGCGAACAATATGGTGATTAACTGCTCTGATGGTTCCGCCAATTAATAGTGTGATCGTCCGGCACGATCTGCGTAGTGTTATTCTAAAATGCGGTCCGCGACTGTTAGTTCAGAACTAGGGATTTTACCTTTCTTGAAGCTTCGTTGCAGACGATCCCTTTTCCGGCAGCGCTCGGCCACGTGCACCTCGGCCTCGGCTGCCCGAGCACTTCCGAGGGAAACCGAATGTCTCCGACGGAAGTAGAGATCGTCTCACACAACACTCCTCCCTGTTTTCTAAGCTCGGGTACATCCGAGGACGTCCGTCATTGGGTCGAGTCAGTAAACGTCCCTTTCCCAGACCTGAGGCGTGTTCAGGAGGGCGGGCGCTCGCGATATTACGCGAGCACGCGCTGTTGAACACAGCTAACCGCGCGAGCGCACGCGTGTACTCGCGATCGAGCCCGAGAGGTAGTTCGCCTCGTAATCTAAGATGGCGTCGCACATTGAACAAATGTTTGCCTTTGGCGAGAATGGAACCGATGTCAATAGAATAATCTTTAAGACTAGATCTACCATCAAAAAGTTATTTTTGCATTTTCAATATATTGACCCGTGATGATCAGGGAAGACAATAGGTCTTCCGCAACCCATATGTTAGGATCGAGTAATAAGACTCGCTGACTTGGGTGATGCATATCATCGTATCCCCATTGCACAGACCGATGCTCATGTCGATTGCTGGATTGTCTGGTCCAGCACAGGGACATGTAACTAATAATAAAAATAAACACTTTGTTATCATGAACATCAAAGTATGAACACATCAAACTTATGATGAAATTAAATGTGTGAATCTATGACACTTGTGGACAGGGCTGTTTTGATTCCCGGTGACGCCATTTTGGATGCTGTGCCGCGAGAGCGAGTACGCGCCTTCCGTTCAGAAAGGCGTGATATTGCCTCACTGTACTCTCGCGCGGGCGCTCGCCCTCCTGAACACGCCTCAGGCCACAGCGCTACGTTTATCGAGTGGTATACATCTTGCAAGGGACGCGACTCTTCCCATTAATTACTTGCGCTCAGTGCTACTGTCATGGCGGATCTGTTTACGCATTTGTTTTCTGTCGAAGGTCGGCTTGTTGTTATATTAACGTACAGATCGCTTACTATAACTGCCAGGAAGTCTCTTGGGTGGGTTATGGTCGGTTTTATTGTGGTTGTGTTAACAGTGCGAATGCAAAAAATTGTTTGCCACCAAGTATGATTAAAATCGATATGGCTCAAGACATATCTTTTAGCATATTATGTTATCCACGCGTGCCTCTTAGATCCTTTGGGTTAGTTGTGTCAGATTTGTTTATTTGTTGTTGTTTAACGAAGCACTCACCAATATTTCAACTAAATGACGGCGGTCTGTAAATAATCGAGTTTGATCATGTATTGTCATTTTAGCCATAAAAATAAGCGGCACTGAACTTTTCAACCAAACCTTGTGAAATCATTTCATACCACCCGTTATTATTTTTTTTGTGTATCATGCACAGTTTTAGACAAAAGGATGTGTTGAAAGTCTCTATGTTCTAACAATCATATGTTGAGTTTGTGTTCTGTTTCCAAAATAGAAAACACTACCATTTAACACTGCAATTAAATCCAATCTGACGTTTTGTTACCTACTCTTGAGACTTGCAGTGGGTACCCGGGTAATAGGGGATCGGCTAACCGGGTAGTAAATTTGAACTCGTCCCAGCCCTACTGCAAATATATCTCAAATTAAATGCCTCAATAACTGCAAACTGTGAAAAGTTTTATTGTGGTATGGTACTTAGTTTTAAGGCTTAATTTCATTTCATCTGTGCTTTAAACTTAAATTTATAAATAAAGCGTGTGTGACAGTGTTAATGCACTTTTTACACTTCCAAATACAAGGAATAAAATCTGGTATTCAAGTTTCAGTGAATGTTACTTTTGTTTGAAATACAGTCAAACTCAATTGGGTTTCTGTCACTTGCAGAACTTCAACAATGGATCATAACAAGCATGACAAATATTACAGAACATCCTTAATATCAGAACTCGGGTATTTATCATATCTAGCTTGTGACAATTTTAACATGATATTCTCGTTTCATATTTGTCAACTGAATAATGTGTTATAGTTCACAAGAAAATTAAGTTAGCCAGTCAGGCAACCTTAATGTTATTTTCATGAGCCCTACTTGAAATTAATGGTTTCTTTACCATAAAAGGTCGGGGATTTAATCTTTCCGAGGACATTTTCTAGTGTGACTTATAACTTGAAAACTACAGCATAGATTCTCCTCAAACTTTGTGTATCAATAGGACAGGTGCTGTGTGAGGTTCGATTTCAATTTTTGGATTTTCTGAAAAAATACAACTGTTTTTCATTGGGTTACTTATATTTTTTCTACTTAAACATTTTAAGCACTGCATGCATTCTTTTGAATTTTAGGGAACAGTTACCATACTAAAATAGAGGAGGTGCAGTGCAAAGTTTGATAAGTGGAATATCTCAGAAAATATACCGGTATCTTGTTTCATGTTTTGAACTTAGAAATATTTTTATACCCCTGACCTAAAAGCTTCAAAAGGGCAGCGCATCATATTTAGGACATAAACATACTGTGTTTTCAATGTAGAGCTAGGTTACCTGTAGATTTAACCATGCTAAATTGAATTTGGAACCAAAAGCGCAGCATGAGGTTTCAAATATTAAATCTCCATTCTACCACAACTAAATGAAATGCCAACTCTTTTGTATTACAAAAATATATTGAGTGAAGTGGCATGGGTTGAGTCCAGTATTTTGAGTGGGTTGTTGATCTGAATTTACGGAATCCCTGACAACAGCCTGTAAACACAATATGGTGCTCTATATGTCCAGCAGTTCCTTTACACTGTAATACTTCACACAAACTTATCATACCCGTGAAGACACCCCGGGGTAGATTAGGTCTTCAACAACCTATTCTTGTCATTGATATCATGAGCATCAATCCACACAATTGGGATCGATGACATGCTTCAACCAAGTCAGCGAGCCTGACCACCCGATCCCATTGGTCGCCTCTTATGACAAGCATAGTCGTCTTTTAGGGCAAGAATGGGTTGCCCAAGACCTATTCTACCCTGGATAATCACGGGTCAACTGTTATCATGTCATATTGCTCACTGTGATGCAAAACATATGCAACGTCGTACAAAAGTGCCAAAATAGCAAGCTCTCTGTTGACCTTTAAAGTTTGAAATACATTCTCGTTACAGATTTCTGTCATGTTCTCTGCATGAAAATATTTGCCACACGTCCTTTGAATCATCGTACAACCGCATCGTTTATGACTCCTACTAGAACGTTTACAAATTATTATATAAAAGAAACATCCCTGTGTGTTTTCCAATATAAATTAAACAGGAGACGAACACTGGTCGCGAAAAAGGGACAACTACAGACTTTTCATATTGCTTGGATATAGCATTTGGGTAAATAATCGTCGCTACCCCCACAACTGTCGTAAGATATTTATTATTTTTACTATGTATGACTCCTACTGGACCTTCTACACATTATTATATAAAAGAAACATCCCTGTGCGTTTTCCAATAACAATTAAATGGGAGACGAACACTGGTCGCGGAAAGGGACAACTACAGACTTTTCATATTGCTTGCATATAGCGCGTGGGTAAATAGTGGTCACTACCTCCAAAGATGTTGTAATATATATATATTAATTTTACTATGCATGACCCCTACTGGTCACTCTACACATTATTATATCAAAGAAACATCCCTGTGCGTTTTCCAATATCAATTAAACGGGAGACGAACACTGGTCGCGGAAAGGGACATCTACAGACTTTTCATATTGCTTGCATATAGCGCGTGGGTAAATAGTGGTCACTACCTGCACAACTGTTGAAATATAATGATTATTTTTACTGTTTATGACTCCTACTGGTCACTCTACACATTCTTATATAAAAGAAACATCGCTTTGTGTTTTCCAATAGCAATTAAACGGGAGACGAATACTGGTCGCGGAAAGGGACATCTACAGACTTTTCATATTGCTTGCATATAGCCTGTAGGTAAATAGTGGTCACTACCTCCACAGATGTTGTAATATATATATTAGTTTTACTATGCATGACTCCTACTGGTCACTCTACACATTAGTATATCAAAGAAACATCCCTGTGCGTTTTCCAATATCAATTAAATGAGAGACGAACACTGGTCGCGGAAAGGGACAACTACAGACTTTTCATATTGCTTGGATATAGCGCGTGGGTAAATAGTGGTCACTACCTGCACAACTGTTGAAATATAATGATTAATTTTACTGTTTATGACTCCTACTGGTCACTCTACACATTATTATAGAAAAGAAACATCCCTGTGCGTTTTCCAATATCAATTAAACGGAAGACGAACACTGGTCGCGGAAAGGGACATCTACAGACTTTTCATATTGCTTGGATATAGTGTGTGGCTAAATAGTGGTCACTACCTCCACAGCTGTTGAAATATAATCATAATTTCTATTATTTATGACTCCTACTGGTCACACTTCACATTATTATATAAAAGAAACATCCTTATGTGTTTTCCAATATCAATTAAACGGGAGACGAACACTGGTCGCGGAAAGGGACATCTACAGACTTTTCATATTGCTTGGATATAGTGTGTGGGTAAATAGTGGTCACTACCTCCACAGCTGTTGAAATATAATGAAAATTTCTACTATTTATGAATTCTACTGGTCACACTTCACATTATTATATAAAAGAAACATCCTTATGTGTTTTCCAATATCAATTAAACGGGAGACCAGCATTGGTCGCGGAAAGGGACATCTACAGACTTTTCATATTGCTTGCATATAGCGCGTGGGTAAATAGTGGTCACTACCTCCACAGATGTTGTAATATATATATTAGTTTTACTATGCATGACCCCTACTGGTCACTCTACACATTATTATATAAAAAACATCCCTTTGCGTTTTCCAATATCAATTAAACGGGAGACCAACACTGGTCGCGGAAAGGGACATCTACAGACTCTTCATATTGCTTGGATATAGCGCGTGGGTAAATAGTGGTCACTACCTGCACAACTGTTGAAATATAATGATTATTTTTACTGTTTATGACTCCTACTGGTCACTCTACACATTATTATATAAAAGAAACATCGCTTTGTGTTTTCCAATATCAATTAAACGGGAGACGAACACTGGTCGCGGAAAGGGACATCTACAGACTTTTCATATTGCTTGGATATAGCGCGTGGGTAAATAGTGGTCACTACCTGCACAACTGTTGAAATATAATGATTAATTTTACTGTTTATGACTCCTACTGGTCACTCTACACATTATTATAGAAAAGAAACATCCCTGTGCGTTTTCCAATATCAATTAAACGGAAGACGAACACTGGTCGCGGAAAGGGACATCTACAGACTTTTCATATTGCTTGGATATAGTGTGTGGCTAAATAGTGGTCACTACCTCCACAGCTGTTGAAATATAATCATAATTTCTATTATTTATGACTCCTACTGGTCACACTTCACATTATTATATAAAAGAAACATCCTTATGTGTTTTCCAATATCAATTAAACGGGAGACGAACACTGGTCGCGGAAAGGGACATCTACAGACTTTTCATATTGCTTGCATATAGCGCGTGGGTAAATAGTGGTCACTATCTCCACAGATGTTGTAATATATATATTAGTTTTACTATGCATGACCCCTACTGGTCACTCTACACATTATTATATAAAAGAAACATCCCTGTGCGTTTTCCAATATCAATTAAACGGAAGATGAACACTGGTCGCGGAAAGGGACAACTACAGACTTTTCATATTGCTTGGATATAGCGCGTGGGTAAATAGTGGTCACTACCTCTACAGCTGTTGAAATATAATGATTATTTTTACTGTTTATGACTCCTACTGGTCACTCTACACATGTTTATATAAAAGAAACATCGCTTTGTGTTTTCCAATATCAATTAAATGGGAGACCAACACTGGTCGCGGAAAGGGACATCTACAGACTTTTCATATTGCTTGCATATAGCGCGTGGGTAAATAGTGGTCACTACCTCAACAACTGTTGTGATATATATATATTAGTTTTACTATGCATGACCCCTACTGGTCACTCTACACATTATTATATAAAAAACATCCCTGTGCGTTTTCCAATATCAATTAAACGGGAGACCAACACTGGTCGCGGAAAGGGACATCTACAGACTCTTCATATTGCTTGCATATAGCGCGTGGGTAAATAGTGGTCACTACCTCTACAGCTGTTGAAATATAATGATTATTTTTACTATTTATGACTCCTACTGGTCACACTTCCCATTATCATATCAAAGAAACATCGCTGTGTGTTTTCCAATATCAATTAAACGGGAGACGAACACTAGTCGCAGTAAGGGACATCTACAGACTTTACATATTGCTTGGATATAGCGCGTGGGTAAATAGTGGTCACTACCTGTACAACTGTTGAAATATAATGATTATTTTTACTGTTTATGACTCCTACTGGTCACTCTACACATGTTTATATAAAAGAAACATCGCTTTGTGTTTTCCAATATCAATTAAACATGAGACGAACACTGGTCGCGGAAAGGGACATCTACAGACTTTTCATATTGCTTGGATATAGTGTGTGTGTAAATAGTGGTCACTACCTCCACAGCTGTTGAAATATAATGATAAATTCTACTATCTATGACTCTTACTGGTCACACTTCACATTATTATATAAAAGAAACATCCTTATGTGTTTTCCAATATCAATTAAACGGGAGACCAGCATTGGTCGCGGAAAGGGACATCTACAGACTTTTCATATTGCTTGCATATAGCGCGTGGGTAAATAGTGGTCACTACCTCCACAGATGTTGTAATATATATATTAGTTTTATTATGCATGACCCCTACTGGTCACTCTACACATTATTATATAAAAAACATCCCTTTGCGTTTTCCAATATCAATTAAACGGGAGACCAACACTGGTCGCGGAAAGGGACATCTACAGACTCTTCATATTGCTTGCATATAGCGCGTGGGTAAATAGTGGTCACTACCTCTACAGCTGTTGAAATATAATGATTATTTTTACTATTTATGACTCCTACTGGTCACACTTCCCATTATCATATCAAAGAAACATCGCTGTGTGTTTTCCAATATCAATTAAACGGGAGACGAACACTAGTCGCAGTAAGGGACATCTACAGACTTTACATATTGCTTGGATATAGCGCGTGGGTAAATAGTGGTCACTACCTGCACAACTGTTGAAATATAATGATTATTTTTACTGTTTATGACTCCTACTGGTCACTCTACACATGTTTATATAAAAGAAACATCGCTTTGTGTTTTCCAATATCAATTAAACGGGAGACGAACACTGGTCGCGGAAAGGGACATCTACAGACTTTTCATATTGCTTGCATATAGTGCGTGGGTAAATAGTGGTCACTACCTGCACAACTGTTGAAATATAATGATTAATTTTACTGTTTATGACTCCTACTGGTCACTCTACACATTATTATAGAAAAGAAACATCCCTGTGCGTTTTCCAATATCAATTAAACGGAAGACGAACACTGGTCGCGGAAAGGGACATCCACAGACTTTTCATATTGCTTGGATATAGTGTGTGGGTAAATAGTGGTCACTACCTCCACAGCTGTTGAAATATAATCATAATTTCTATTATTTATGACTCCTACTGGTCACACTTCACATTATTATATAAAAGAAACATCCTTATGTGTTTTCCAATATCAATTAAACGGGAGACGAACACTGGTCGCGGAAAGGGACATCTACAGACTTTTCATATTGCTTGCATATTGCGCGTGGGTAAAATAGTGGTCACTATCTCCACAGATGTTGTAATATATATATTAGTTTTACTGTGCATGACCCCTATTGGTGACTCTACACATTATTATATCAAAGAAACATCCCTGTGCGTTTTCCAATATCAATTAAACGGAAGATGAACACTGGTCGCGGAAAGGGACATCTACAGACTTTTCATATTGCTTGCATATAGGGCGTGGGTAAATAGTGGTCACTACCTCTACAGATGTTGAAATATAATGATTATTTTTACTGTTTATGACTCCTACTGGTCACTCTACACATGTTTATATAAAAGAAACATCGCTTTGTGTTTTCCAATATCAATCAAACGGGACACGAACACTGGTCGCGGAAAGGGACAACTACAGACTTTTCATATTGCTTGCATATAGCGCGTGGGTAAATAGTGGTCACTACCTGCACAACTGTTGAAATATAATGATTATTTTTACTGTTTATGACTCCTACTGGTCACTCTACACATTATTATAGAAAAGAAACATCCCTGTGCGTTTTCCAATATCAATTAAAAGGAAGACCAACACTGGTCGCTGAAAGGGACATCCACAGACTTTTCATACTGCTTGGATATAGTGTGTGGGTAAATAGTGGTCACTACCTCCACAGCTGTTGAAATATAATGATAATTTCTATTATTTATGACTCCTACTGGTCACACTTCCCATTATTATATAAAAGAAACATCCTTATGTGTTTTCCAATATCAATTAAACGGGAGACCAGCATTGGTCGCGGAAAGGGACATCTACAGACTTTTCATATTGCTTGGATATAGTGTGTGGGTAAATAGTGGTCACTACCTCCACAGATGTTGTAATATATATTAGTTTTACTATGCATGACCCCTACTGGTCACTTTACACATTAGTTTATCAAAGAAACATCGCTGTGCGTTTTGCAATATCAATTCAATTGGAAACGAACACTGGTCGCGAAAAGGGACATCTACAGACTTTTCATATTGCTTGGATATACCGCGTGGGTAAATAGTGGTCACTATCTCCACAGCTGTTGTAATATATCTATTATTTTTACTATGTATGCCTCCTACTGGTCACTCTACACATTATTATTTAAAAAAACATCCCTTTGCGTTTTCCAAAATCAATTAAACGGGAGACGAACACTGGTAGCAGAAAGGGGACATCTACAGACTTTTCATTTTGCTTGCATATAGCGCGTGGGTAAATAGTGGTCACTACCTTCACAACTGTTGTGATATATATATATTAGTTTTACTATGCATAACCCCTACTGGTCACTCTACACATTATTATATAAAAAACATCCCTGTGCGTTTTCCAATATCAATAAAACGGGAGACCAACACTGGTCGCGGAAAGGGACATCTACAGACTTTTCATATTGCTTGGATATAGCGCGTGGGTAAATAGTGGTCACTACCTGCACAACTGTTAAAATATAATGATTATTTTTACTGTTTATGACTCCTACTGGTCAGTATACACATTATTATATAAAAGAAACATCGCTTTGTGTTTTCCAATATCAATTAAACGGGAGACCAGCACTGGTCGCGGAAAGGGACATCTACAGACTTTTCATATTGCTTGCATATAGTGCGTAGGTAAATAGTGGTCACTACCTCCACAACTGTTGAAATATAATGATTATTTTTACTGTTTATGACTCCTACTGGTCAGTATACACATTATTATATAAAAGTAACATCCCTATGTGTTTTCCAATATCAATTAAACGGAAGACGAACATTGGTCGCGGAAAGGGACATCTACAGACTTTTCATATTGATTGGATATAGCGCGTGGGTAAATAGTGGTCACTACCTCCACAACTGTTGTGATATATATATATTAATTTTACTATGCATGACCCCTACTGGTCACTCTACACATTATTATATAAAAAACATCCCTGTGCGTTTTCCAATATCAATTAAACGGGAGACCAACACTGGTCGCGGAAAGGGACATCTACAGACTTTTCATATTGCTTGGATATAGCGCGTGGGTAAATAGTGGTCACTACCTACACAACTGTTTTGATATATATATATTAGTTTTACTATGCATGACCCCTACTGGTCACTCTACACATTTTTATATCAAAGAAACATCCCTGTGCGTTTTCCAATATCAATTAAACGGGAGACCAACACTGGTCGCGGAAAGGGACATCTACAGACTTTTCATATTGCTTGGATATAGCGCGTGGGTAAATAGTGGTCACTACCTTCACAACTGTTGTGATATATATATATTAGTTTTACTATGCATAACCCCTACTGGTCACTCTACACATTATTATATAAAAAACATCCCTGTGCGTTTTCCAATATCAATAAAACGGGAGACCAACACTGGTCGCGGAAAGGGACATCTACAGACTTTTCATATTGCTTGGATATAGCGCGTGGTTAAATAGTGGTCACTACCTGCACAACTGTTAAAATATAATGATTATTTTTACTGTTTATGACTCCTACTGGTCAGTATACACATTATTATATAAAAGAAACATCGCTTTGTGTTTTCCAATATCAATTAAACGGGAGACCAGCACTGGTCGCGGAAAGGGACATCTACAGACTTTTCATATTGCTTGCATATAGCGTGTAGTAAATAGTGGTCACTACCTCCACAGATGTTGTAATATATATATTAGTTTTACTTTGCATGACTCCTTCTGCTCACTCTACACATTAGTATATCAAAGAAACATCCCTGTCCGTTTTCCAATATCAATTAAACGGAAGACGAACACTGGTCGCGGAAAGGGACATCTACAGACTTTTCATATTGCTTGGATATAGCGCGTGGGAAAAAAAGTGGTCACTACCTGCACAACTGTTGAAATATAATGATTATTTTTACTGTTTATTACTCCTACTGGTCACTCTACACATTCTTATATAAAAGAAACATCGCTTTGTGTTTTCCAATATCAATTAAACTGGAGACGAATACTGGTCGCTGAAAGGGACATCTACAGACTTTTCATATTGCTTCCATATAGCGCGTGGGTAAATAGTGGTCACTACCTGCACAACTGTTGAAATATAATGATTATTTTTACTGTTTATGACTCCTACTGGTCACTCTACACATTTTTATATAAAAGAAACATCGCTTTGTGTTTTCCAATATCAATTAAACGGGAGACGAACACTAGTCGCGGAAAGGGACATCTACAGACTTTTCATATTGCTTGCATATAGCGTGTAGTAAATAGTGGTCACTACCTCCACAGATGTTGTAATATATATATTAGTTTTACTATGCATGACTCCTTCTGGTCACTCTACACATTAGTATATCAAAGAAACATCCCTGTCCGTTTTCCAATATCAATTAAACGGAAGACGAACACTGGTCGCGGAAAGGGACATCTACAGACTTTTCATATTGCTTGGATATAGCGCGTGGGAAAAAAAGTGGTCACTACCTGCACAACTGTTGAAATATAATGATTATTTTTACTGTTTATTACTCCTACTGGTCGGTATACACATTATTATATAAAAGAAACATCCCTGTGCGTTTTCCAATATCAATTAAACGGAAGACGAACACTGGTCGCGGAAAGGGACATCTACAGACTTTTCATATTGCTTGGATATAGCGCGTGGGTAAATAGTGGTCACTATCTCCATAGATGTTGTAATATATATATTAGTTTTACTATGCATGACCCCTACTGGTCACTCTACACATTATTATATAAAAGAAACATCCCTGTGCGTTTTCCAATATCAATTAAACGGAAGACGAACACTGGTCGCGGAAAGGGACATCTACAGACTTTTCATATTGCTTGGATATAGCGCGTGGGTAAATAGTGGTCACTACCTGCACAACTGTTGAAATATAATGATTATTTTTACTGTTTATGACTCCTACTGGTCACTCTACACATTCTTATATAAAAGAAACATCGCTTTGTGTTTTCCAATATCAATTAAACGGGAGACAAATACTGGTCGCGGAAAGGGACATCTACAGACTTTTCATATTGCTTGCATATAGTGCGTGGGTAAATAGTGGTCACTACCTGCACAACTGTTGAAATATAATGATTATATTTACTATTTATGTCTCCTACTGGTCACTCTACACATTTTTATATAAAAGAAACATCGCTTTGTGTTTTCCAATATCAATTAAACGGGAGACGAGCACTGGTCGCGGAAAGGGACATCTACAGACTTTTCATATTGCTTGCATATAGCCTGTAGGTAAATAGTGGTCACTACCTCCACAGATGTTGTAATATATATATTAGTTTTACTATGCATGACTCCTACTGGTCACTCTACACATTAGTATATCAAAGAAACATCCCTGTGCGTTTTCCAATATCAATTAAATGAGAGACGAACACTGGTCGCGGAAAGGGACAACTACAGACTTTTCATATTGCTTGGATATAGCGCATGGGAAAAAAAGTGGTCACTACCTGCACAACTGTTGAAATATAATGATTATTTTTACTGTTTATGACTCCTACTGGTCACTCTACACACGTTTATATAAAAGAAACATCGCTTTGTGTTTTCAATTATCAATTAAACGGGAGACGAGCACTGGTCGCGGAAAGGGACATCTACAGACTTTTCATATTGCTTGGATATAGCGCGTGGGTAAATAGTGGTCACTACCTCCACAGATGTTGTAATATATATATTAGTTTTACTATGCATGACCCCTACTGGTCACTCTACACATTATTATATCAAAGAAACATCGCTTTGTGTTTTCCAATATCAATTAAACGGGAGACGAACACTGGTCGCGGAAAGGGACATCTACAGACTTTTCATATTGCTTGGATATAGCGCGTAGGTAAATAGTGGTCACTACCTGCACAACTGTTGAAATATAATGATAATTTCTACTATTTATGACTCTTACTGGTCACTCTACACATTATTATATAAAAGAAACATCCCTGTGCGTTTTCCAATATCAATTAAACGGGAGACGAACACTGGTCGCGGAAAAGGACATCTACAGACTTTTCATATTGCTTGGATATAGCGCGTGGGTGAATAGTGGTCACTACCTCCTAGATGTTGTAATATATATATTAGTTTTACTATGCATGACCCCTACTGGTCACTCTACACATTATTATATCAAAGAAACATCCCTGTGCATTTTCCAATATCAATTAAACGGGAGACGAACACTGGTCGCGGAAAGGGACATCTACAGACTTTTCATATTGCTTGGATATAGCGCGTGGGTAAATAGTGGTCACTACCTCCACAACTGTTGAAATATAATGATTATTTTTACTATTTATGACTTCTACTGATCAGTATACACATTATTATATCAAAGAAACATCCCTGTTCGTTTTCCATCATCAATTAAACGGGAAGCGAACACTGGTCGCGGAAAGGGACATCTACAGACTTTTCATATTGCCTGGATATAGCACGTGGGTAAATAGTGGACGCTACCTGAACAGCTGTTGTAATATATTCATTATTTTTACTATGTATGACTCCTACTGGTCATTTTACACATTATTATATAAAAAAACAACATCCCTGAGTGTTTTCCAATATCAATTAAACGGGAGAGGAACACTGGTCGCTGAAAGGGGCAACTACAGACTTTTCATATTGCTTGGATATAGCGCGTAGGTAAATAGTGGTCACTACCTCCACAGATGTTGTAATATATATATTAGTTTTACTATGCATGACTCTTTCTGGTCACTCTACACATTATTATATAAAAGAAACATCCCTGTGTGTTTTCCTATATCAATTAAACGGGAGACGAACACTGGTCGCGGAAAGGGACATCTACAGACTTTTCATATTGCTTGCATATAGTGAGTGGGTAAATAGTGGTCACTACCTCCACAACTGTTGTGATATATATATATTAGTTTTACTATGCATGACCCCTACTGGTCACTCTACACATTATTATATTAAAAACATCCCTGTGCGTTTTCCAATATCAATTAAACGGGAGACCAACACTGGTCGCGGAAAGGGACATCTACAGACTTTTCATATTGCTTGGATATAGCGCGTGGGTAAATAGTGGTCACTACCTGCACAACTGTTGAAATATAATGATAATTTCTACTATTTATGACTCTTACTGGTCACTCTACACATTATTATATAAAAGAAACATCCCTGTGCGTTTTCCAATATCAATTAAACGGGAGACGAACACTGGTCGCGGAAAAGGACATCTACAGACTTTTCATATTGCTTGGATATAGCGCGTGGGTGAATAGTGGTCACTACCTCCACAGATGTTGTAATATATATATTAGTTTTACTATGCATGACCCCTACTGGTCACTCTACACATTATTATATCAAAGAAACATCCCTGTGCATTTTCCAATATCAATTAAACGGGAGACGAACACTGGTCGCGGAAAGGGACATCTACAGACTTTTCATATTGCTTGGATATAGCGCGTGGGTAAATAGTGGTCACTACCTCCACAACTGTTGAAATATAATGATTATTTTTACTATTTATGACTTCTACTGATCAGTATACACATTATTATATCAAAGAAACATCCCTGTTCGTTTTCCATCATCAATTAAACGGGAAGCAAACACTGGTCGCGGAAAGGGACATCTACAGACTTTTCATATTGCCTGGATATAGCACGTGGGTAAATAGTGGACGCTACCTGAACAGCTGTTGTAAAATATTCATTATTTTTACTATGTATGACTCCTACTGGTCATTCTACACATTATTATATAAAAAAACAACATCCCTGAGTGTTTTCCAATATCAATTAAACGGGAGAGGAACACTGGTCGCTGAAAGGGGCAACTACAGACTTTTCATATTGCTTGCATATAGCGCGTGGGTAAATAGTGGTCACTACCTCAACAGCTGTTATAATATATCTATTATTTTTACTATGCATGACCCCTACTGGTCACTCTACACATTATTATATAAAAGAAACATCCCTGTGCGTTTTCCAATATCAATTAAACGGAAGACGAACACTGGTCGCGGAAAGGGACATCTACAGACTTTTCATATTGCTTGCATATAGCCTGTAGGTAAATAGTGGTCACTACCTCCACAGATGTTGTAATATATATATTAGTTTTACTATGCATGACTCTTTCTGGTCACTCTACACATTAGTATATCAAAGAAACATCCCTGTGTGTTTTCCTATATCAATTAAACGGGAGACGAACACTGGTCGCGGAAAGGGACATCTACAGACTTTTCATATTGCTTGCATATAGTGAGTGGGTAAATAGTGGTCACTACCTCCACAACTGTTGTGATATATATATATTAGTTTTACTATGCATGACCCCTACTGGTCACTCTACACATTATTATATCAAAAACATCCCTGTGCGTTTTCCAATATCAATTAAACGGGAGACCAACACTGGTCGCGGAAAGGGACATCTACAGACTTTTCATATTGCTTGGATATAGCGCGTGGGTAAATAGTGGTCACTACCTGCACAACTGTTAAAATATAATGATTATTTTTACTGTTTATGACTCCTACTGGTCACTCTACACATTTTTATATAAAAGAAACATCGCTTTGTGTTTTCCAATATCAATTAAACGGGAGACGAGCACTGGTCGCGGAAAGGGACATCTACAGACTTTTCATATTGCTTGCATATAGCCTGTAGGTAAATAGTGGTCACTACCTCCACAGATGTTGTAATATATATATTAGTTTTACTATGCATGACTCCTACTGGTCACTCTACACATTAGTATATCAAAGAAACATCGCTGTGCGTTTTCCAATATCAATTAAATGAGAGACGAACACTGGTCGCGGAAAGGGACAACTACAGACTTTTCATATTGCTTGGATATATCACGTGGGAAAAAAAGTGGTCACTACCTGCACAACTGTTGAAATATAATGATTATTTTTACTGTTTATGACTCCTACTGGTCACTCTACACATGTTTATATAAAAGAAACATCGCTTTGTGTTTTCAATTATCAATTAAACGGGAGACGAGCACTGGTCGCGGAAAGGGACATCTACAGACTTTTCATATTGCTTGGATATAGCGCGTGGGTAAATAGTGGTCAATACCTCCACAGATGTTGTAATATATATATTAGTTTTACTATGCATGACTCTTTCTGGTCACTCTACACATTATTATATCAAAGAAACATCGCTTTGTGTTTTCCAATAGCAATTAAACGGAAGACGAACACTGGTCGCGGAAAGGGACATCTACAGACTTTTCATATTGCTTGCATATAGCCTGTAGGTAAATAGTGGTCAATACCTCCACAGATGTTGTAATATATATATTAGTTTTACTATGCATGACTCTTTCTGGTCACTCTACACATTAGTATATCAAAGAAACATCGCTGTGCGTTTTCCAATATCAATTAAATGAGAGACGAACACTGGTCGCGGAAAGGGACAACTACAGACTTTTCATATTGCTTGGATATATCACGTGGGAAAAAAAGTGGTCACTACCTGCACAATTGTTGAAATATAATGATTATTTTTACTGTTTATGACTCCTACTGGTCACTCTACACACGTTTATATAAAAGAAACATCGCTTTGTGTTTTCAATTATCAATTAAACGGGAGACGAGCACTGGTCGCGGAAAGGGACATCTACAGACTTTTCATATTGCTTGCATATAGCGCGTGGGTAAATAGTGGTCACTACCTGCACAACTGTTGAAATATAATGATTATTTTTACTGTTTATGACTCCTACTGGTCAGTATACACATTATTATATAAAAGAAACATCCCTATGTGTTTTCCAATATCAATTAAACGGAAGACGAACACTGGTCGCGGAAAGGGACATCTACAGACTTTTCATATTGCTTGGATATAGCGTGTGGGTGAATAGTGGACGCTACCTCCACAGATGTTGTAATATATATATTAGTTTTACTATGCATGACCCCTACTGGTCACTCTACACATTATTATATCAAAGAAACATCGCTTTGTGTTTTCCAATATCAATTAAACGGGAGACGAACACTGGTCGCGGAAAGGGACATCTACAGACCTTTCATATTGCTTGGATATAGCGTGTGGGTAAATAGTGGTCACTACCTGCACAACTGTTGAAATATAATGATTATTTTTACTATTTATGACTTCTACTGATCAGTATACACATTATTATATCAAAGAAACATCCCTGTTCGTTTTCCAATATCAATTAAACGGGAAGCGAACACTGGTCGCGGAAAGGGACATCTACGGACTTTTCATATTGCCTGGATATAGCACGTGGGTAAATAGTGGACGCTACCTGAACAGCTGTTGTAATATATTTATTATTTTTACTATGTATGACTCCTACTGGTCATTCTACACATTATTATATAAAAAAACAACATCCCTGAGTGTTTTCCAATATCAATTAAACGGGAGAGGAACACTGGTCGCTGAAAGGGGCAACTACAGACTTTTCATATTGCTTGCATATAGCGCGTGGGTAAATAGTGGTCACTACCTCAACAGCTGTTGTAATATATCTATTATTTTTACTATGCATGACCCCTACTGGCCACTCTACACATTATTATATAACAGAAACATCCCTGAGTGTTTTCCAATGTCAGTAACATGTGAGACGAACATTTTTCATATTACTTGTATATAGCGAGACGGTAAATAAACGTCGCTACTTCCACATGCAACTGTTGTAATCTATTTATTATTTTTGATGTGTATATCTGATGGGAATCTACACAGTATTATGTGTTATTGTGACATGCCAGTAGACTAAATATATATGAAAGATCATTTTATTATTCTGATTGTGTGGGTAGCGATGAGGATTTTCACACTTCTAGCTTGGTTATTCTTGTCTATTATGCTGTGAAGAATGATCTGTCCGTGGCTTAACTATGTAAAAAAATATATTATGCCATGTGTGGGAGTAGCGGCGATAATTTTCCTACACCTTATAGTAGACTAGACAATCAGTCCGTACTTGTCCCTTTCCCAGACCCAGGGAGCCGTCATTACAACGTCCGTGTCTACACTAGTATTTAGACACAGGACCGTGTGCAGTCTGTAATTGTCCCTTTCCCAGACCAGTGTTCGCCTCCCATTTAATTGTGTAGAAATAAGCCAGGCTATTCTTGCATATGATACTGTGTAGAATGGCCTGTCCGTGGCTTAAAGATGTAAAAATAATTTATTATACCACTTGTGGGGGTCGCTACACTATCAGTCTGTAACTGTCCCTTTCCCAGACCACTGTTCGCCTCCCATTTAATTGTGTAGAAATAAGCCAGGCTATTCTTGTGTATTATACTGTGTAGAATGGCCTGTCCGTGGCTTAAAGATGTAAAAATAATTTATTATACCACTTGTGGGGGTCACTACACTATCAATCTGTACTTGTCCCTTTCCCAGACCCAGCCAGCCTTAATCACTGCGTCCGTGTCTATATTTAGACACAGGACCGTGTGCAGTCTGCAGTTGTCCCTTTCCCAGACCAGTGTTCGCCTCTCGTTATGTTAATATGGAAAACACACAAGGAGGCTACTTTTATATAATAATATGTAGAGAGACCATTCAGTGTCGTAAATATAAAAATGATAATTGTATTATTCTAGTTGTGGGGTATCGGCGATGATTTCCCCACACCCCATACAAAGCAATATGAACAGTCTGTACTTGTCCCTTTCCCAGACTAATGTTCGCCTCCCGTTTAATTGATATGGAAATAAGCCAGGTTATTCTTGTGTATTATACTGTGTACAACGGCATGTCTGTGGCGTAAGGATGTAAAAATAATAGTATTATACCACTTGTACGGGTCGCTACACGATCAGTCTGAACTTGTCCCTTTCTCAGACCCAGCCAGCCTTCATCACTGCGTCTGTGTCTATATTTAGACACAGGACCGTGTGCAGTCTGCAATTGTCCCTTTCCCAGACCAATGTTCGCCTCCCATTTAGTTAATATGGAAAACACATTTCCTCTTATATAATGTGAACTGTGACATGCCATTGGACTAACTATATAATAAATCATTGAAATATACCACTTGTGGGGGTAGCGATGAGGATTTTCAAACCACCTTATCAAGGCAATATGAAAAGTCTGTTGTTGTCCCTTTCCGCGACCAGTGTCCGTCTCCCATTTAATTGATATTGGAAAACACACAGGGATGTTTCTTTTATATAATAATGTGTAGACGGTCCAGTAGGAGTCATACATAGTAAAACTAATACATATATTACAACAGCTGCAGAGGTAGTGACCACTATTACCCAAACACTATATCCAAGCAATATGAAAAGTCTGTAGTTGTCCCTTTCCGCGACCAGTATTCGTCTCCTGTTAAAATTATATTGGAAAACACATAAGGATGTTTCTTTTATATAATAATGTGTAGACGGTCCAATAGGCGTCATACATAGTAAAAATAATAGATATATTACAACAGATGTAGAGGTAGTGACCACTATTACCCAAACATTATATCCAAGCAATATGAAAAGTCTGTAGTTGTCCCTTTCCGCGACCAGTGTTCGTCTCCTGGTTAAATTATATTGGAAAACACATAGGGAAGTTTCTTTGATATCATAATGTATAGATGGTCCAGTAGGAGTCATATATAGTAAAAATAATCAATATATTACAACAGCTGTGGGGATAGCAACGATTATTCACCCACACGCTATATACAAGTAATATGAAAAGTCTGTAGTTGTCCCTTTCCGCGACCAGTGTTCGTCTCCTGTTTAATTGATATTGGAAATCACACAGGGATGTTTCTTTTACATAATAACGTGTAGATGGTCCAGTAGGAGTCATACATAGTAAAACTAATATATATATTACAACAGCTGTGGAGGTAGTGACCACTATTACCCAAACACTATATCCAAGCAATATGAAAAGTCTGTAGTTGTCCCTTTCCGCGACCAGTATTCGTCTCCTGTTAAAATTATATTGGAAAACACATAAGGATGTTTCTTTTATATAATAATGTGTAGACGGTCCAATAGGCGTCATACATAGTAAAAATAATAGATATATTACAACAGATGTAGAGGTAGTGACCACTATTACCCAAACATTATATCCAAGCAATATGAAAAGTCTGTAGTTGTCCCTTTCCGCGACCAGTGTTCGTCTCCTGGTTAAATTATATTGGAAAACACATAGGGAAGTTTCTTTGATATCATAATGTATAGATGGTCCAGTAGGAGTCATATATAGTAAAAATAATCAATATATTACAACAGCTGTGGGGATAGCAACGATTATTCACCCACACGCTATATACAAGTAATATGAAAAGTCTGTAGTTGTCCCTTTCCGCGACCAGTGTTCGTCTCCTGTTTAATTGATATTGGAAATCACACAGGGATGTTTCTTTTACATAATAACGTGTAGATGGTCCAGTAGGAGTCATACATAGTAAAACTAATATATATATTACAACAGCTGTGGAGGTAGTGACCACTATTTACCAACATGCTATATCCAAGCAATATGAAAAGTCTGTAGTTGTCCCTTTCCGCGACCAGTGTTCGTCCCCCATTTAATTGATATTGGAAAACACAAAGGGTCTTTTATTTTATATAATAATGTAAAGACGGTCCAATAGGAGTCATATATAGTAAAAATAATATATATATTACGACAGCTGTGGAGGTAGTGACCACTATTACCCAAACGCTATATGCTAGCAATATGAAAAGTCTGTAGTTGTCCCTTTCCGCGACCAGTGTTCGTCTCCCGTTTAAATTATATTGGAAAACATATAGGGAAGTTTCTTTGATATAATAATGTATAGATGGTCCAGTAGGATCCATATATAGTAAAAATAATCAATATATTACAACAGCTTTGGGGATAGCAACGATTATTTACCCACACACTATATACAAGTAATATGAAAAGTCTGTAGATGTCCCTTTCCGCGACCAGTGTTCGTCTCCCGTTTAATTGATATTGGAAATCACACAGGGATGTTTCTCTTATATAATAACGTGTAGACGGTCCAGTAGGAGTCATACATAGTAAAAATAATCATTATATTTCAACAGTTGTGCAGATAGTGACCACCACTATTTACCCACACGCACTATATCCAAGCAATATGAAAAGTCTGTAGATGTCCCTTTCCGCGACCAGTGTTCGTACCCCATTTAATTGATATTGGAAAACACATAGCGATGTTTCTTTTATATAATAATGTGTAGATGGTCCAGTAGGAGTCATACATAGTAAAAATAATAAATATATTACAACACCTGTGGAGGTAGTGACCACTATTTACCCACGTGCTATATCCAAGCAATATGAAAAGTCTGTAGTTGTCCCTTTCCGCGACCAGTGTTCGTACCCCATTTAATTGAAATTGGAAAACACATAGCGATGTTTCTTTGATATAATAATGTGAAGAGTGACCAGTAGGAGTCATAAATAGTAGAAAATATCATTATATTTCAACAGCTGTAGAGGTAAGGACCACAATTTACCCACGCACTATATCCAAGCAATATCAAAAGTCTGTAGTTGTCCCTTTCCGCGACCAGTGTTCGTCCCTCATTTGACTGATATTGGAAAACACACAGGGATGTTTCTTTGATATAATAATGTGAAGAGTGACCAGTAGGAGTCATAAATAGTAGAAAATATCATTATATTTCAACAGCTGTAGAGGTAAGGACCACTATTTACCCACGCACTATATCCAAGCAATATGAAAAGTCTGTAGTTGTCCCTTTTCGCGACCAATGTTCGTCCCTCATTTAATTGATATTGGAAAACACATAGCAATGTTTCTTCTATGTAACAATGTGAAGAGTGACCAGTAGAGTCATCCGTGACCAGTGTTCATCTCCCATTTAATTGATATTGGAAAACACAAATCGATGTTTCTTTTATATAAGAATGTGTAGACGGTCCAGTAGGAGTCATACATAGTAAAAATAATCAATATATTACAACAGCTGTAGAGGTAGTGACCATTATTTACCCACACGGTATATCCAAGCAATATGAAAAGTCTGTAGTTGTCCCTTTCCGCGACCAGTGTTCATCTCCCATTTAATTGATATTGGAAATCACACAGGGATGTTTCTTTTATATAATAATGTAAAGACGGTCCAGTAGGAGTCATACATAGTAAAAATAATAGATATATTACAACAGCTGTAGAGGTAGTGACCACTATTACCCAAACGCTATATCCAAGCAATATCAAAAGTCTGTAGTTGTCCCTTTCCGCGACCAGTAGGAGTCATATGTAGTAAAAATAATCAATATATTACAACAGCTGTGGGGATAGCAACGATTATTTACCAACATGCTATATACAAGTAATATGAAAAGTCTGTAGTTGTCCCTTTCCGCGACCAGTGTTCGTCCCCCATTTAATTGATATTGGAAAACACGCAGGGATGTTTCTTTTATATAATAATGTGTAGACGGTCCCGTAGGAGTCATACATAAAAAAAATAATAGATATATTACAACAGTTGTGCAGGTAGTGACCACTATTTACCCACACGCTATATGCAAGCAATATGAAAAGTCTGTAGATGTCCCTTTCCGCGACCAGTGTTCGTCTCCCGTGTAATTGATATTGGAAAACACATAGGGATGTTTCTTTGATATAATAATGTGAAGAGTGACCAGTAGGAGTCATAAATAGTAGAAAATATCATTATATTTCAACAGCTGTAGAGGTAAGGACCACAATTTACCCACGCACTATATCCAAGCAATATCAAAAGTCTGTAGTTGTCCCTTTCCGCGACCAGTGTTCGTCCCTCATTTGACTGATATTGGAAAACACACAGGGATGTTTCTTTGATATAATAATGTGAAGAGTGACCAGTAGGAGTCATAAATAGTAGAAAATATCATTATATTTCAACAGCTGTAGAGGTAAGGACCACTATTTACCCACACGGTATATCCAAGCAATATGAAAAGTCTGTAGTTGTCCCTTTCCGTGACCAGTGTTCGTCTCCCATTTAATTGATATTGGAAATCACACAGGGATGTTTCTTTTATATAATAATGTGTAGACGGTCCAGTAGGAGTCATACATAGTAAAAATAATCAATATATTACAACAGCTGTAGAGGTAGTGACCATTATTTACCCACACGGTATATCCAAGCAATATGAAAAGTCTGTAGTTGTCCCTTTCCGCGACCAGTAGTTAAAATTATATTTGAAAACAGATAGGGATGTTTCCTTTATATAATCATGTATAGATGGTCCAGTAGGAGTCATACATAGTAAAAATAATCAATATATTACAACAGCTATGGGGTTAGCAACTATTATTTACCAACATGCTATATACAATAATATGAAAAGTCTGTAGTTGTCCCTTTCCGCGACCAGTGTTCGTCTCCCGTTTAATTGATATTGGAAATCACACAGGGATGTTTCTTTTATATAATAACGTGTAGACGGTCCAGTAGGAGTCATACATAGTAAAAATAATCAATATATTACAACAGCTGTAGAGGTAGTGACCATTATTTACCCACACGGTATATCCAAGCAATATGAAAAGTCTGTAGTTGTCCCTTTCCGCGACCAGTAGTTAAAATTATATTTGAAAACAGATAGGGATGTTTCCTTTATATAATCATGTATAGATGGTCCAGTAGGAGTCATACATAGTAAAAATAATCAATATATTACAACAGCTATGGGGTTAGCAACTATTATTTACCAACATGCTATATACAATAATATGAAAAGTCTGTAGTTGTCCCTTTCCGCGACCAGTGTTCGTCTCCCGTTTAATTGATAATGGAAAACACACAGGGATGTTTTTTTTTTAATCTAATAATGTGTAGTGTGGCCAGTAGGAGTCATACATAGTGCGAATAATAAATATATTGCAACAGTTGTGGAGGCAGCGACGAATATTTACCAACACACACGCTATATACAAGCAATAGGAAAAGTCTGTAGCTGTCCCTTTCCGCGACCACTGTTCGTCTCCCGTTAAATGGATAATTGAAAACACACTGAGATGTTTCTTTTATCTAATAATGTGTAGTGTGGCCAGTAGGGGTCATACATAGTGCGAATAATAAATATATTGCAACAGTTGTGGAGGCAGCAACGAATATTTACCAACACGCTATATACAAGCAATAGGAAAAGTCTGTAGCTGTCCCTTTCCGCGACCACTGTTCGTCTCCCGTTAAATGGATAATTGAAAACACTCTGAGATGTTTCTTTTATCTAATAATGTGTAGTGTGGCCAGTAGGGGTCATACATAGTGCGAATAATAAATATATTACAACAGTTGTGGAGGCAGCGACGATTATTTACATACACTCTATACACAAGCAATATGAAAAGTCTGTACTTGTCCCTTTCCGCGACCACTGTTCGTCTCCCGCTAAATGGATAATGGAAAACACACAGGGATGTATCTTTTATCTAATACTGTGAAGAGTGACCAGTAGGAGTCATACATACTAAAAATAATAAATATTTTACAAGAGTTGTGGAGGCAGCGACGATTATTTACCCAAACGCTATGTACAACTGATAGGAAAAGTCTGCAGCTGTCCCTTTCCGCGACCACTGTTCGTCTCCCGCTAAATGGATAATGGAAAACACACTGAGATGTTTCTTTTATCTAATAATGTGTAGTGTGGCCAGTAGGAGTCATATATAGTAAAGATAATAGATATATTACAACAGTTGTGGAGTCAGCGACGATTATTTACCCACACGCTATGTACAAGTGATAGGAAAAGTCTGTAGATGTCCCTTTCCGCGACCACTGTTCGTCTCCCGCTAAATGGATAATGGAAAACACACTGAGATGTTTCTTTTATCTAATAATGTGTAGTGTGGCCAGTAGGGGTCATACATAGTGCGAATAATAAATATATTACAACAGTTGTGGAGGCAGCGACGATTATTTACATACACTCTATACACAAGCAATATGAAAAGTCTGTAGATGTCCCTTTCCGCGACCACTGTTCGTCTCCCGTTAAATGGATAATGGAAAACACACAGGGATGTTTCTTTTATCTAATACTGTGTAGTGTGGCCAGTAGGGGTCATACATAGTGCGAATAATAAATATATTGCAACAGTTGTGGAGGCAGCGACGATTACTTACAGACACAGGCGCTATATACAAGCAATGGGAAAAGTCTGTAGCTGTCCCTTTCCGCGACCACTGTTCGTCTCCCGCTAAATTGATAATGGAAAACACACAGGGATGTTTCTTTTATCTAATAATGTGTAGTGTGGCCAGTAGGGGTCATACATAGTGCGAATAATAAATATATTGCAACAGTTGTGGAGGCAGCGACGATTATTTACAGACACAGGCGCTATATACAAGCAATGGAAAAGTCTGTAGCTGTCCCTTTCCGCGACCACTGTTCGTCTCCCGTTAAATGGATAATTGAAAACACACTGAGATGTTTCTTTTATCTAATAATGTGTAGTGTGGCCAGTAGGAGTGATACATAGTAAAAATAATAAATATATTGCAACAGTTGTGGAGGTAGCGACGATTATTTACCCACACGCTATGTACAAGTGATAGGAAAAGTCTGCAGCTGTCCCTTTCCGCGACCACTGTTCGTCTCCCGCTAAATGGATAATGGAAAACACACAGGGATGTTTATTTTATCTAATACTGTGTAGTGTGGCCAGTAGGAGTCATACATAGTGCGAATAATAAATATATTGCAACAGTTGTGGAGGCAGCGACGAATATTTACCAACACACACGCTATATACAAGCAATAGGAAAAGTCTGTAGCTGTCCCTTTCCGCGACCACTGTTCGTCTCCCGTTAAATGGATAATTGAAAACACACTGAGATGTTTCTTTTATCTAATAATGTGTAGTGTGGCCAGTAGGGGTCATACATAGTGCGAATAATAAATATATTACAACAGTTGTGGAGGCAGCGGCGATTATTTACACGCACATTCTATACACAAGCAATATGAAAAGTCTGTAGCTGTCCCTTTCCGCGACCACTGTTCGTCTCCCGCTAAATGGATAATTGAAAACACACTGAGATGTTTCTTTTATCTAATAATGTGTAGTGTGGCCAGTAGGGGTCATACATAGTGCGAATAATAAATATATTACAACAGTTGTGGAGGCAGCGGCGATTATTTACACGCACATTCTATACACAAGCAATATGAAAAGTCTGTAGCTGTCCCTTTCCGCGACCACTGTTCGTCTCCCGCTAAATGGATAATTGAAAACACACAGGGATGTTTCTTTTATCTAATAATGTGTAGTGTGGCCAGTAGGAGTCATACATAGTAAAAATAATAGATATATTACAACAGTTGTTGAGGTAGCGACGATTATTTACACACACACTTTATACACAAGCAATATGAAAAGTCTGTAGCTGTCCCTTTCCGCGACCACTGTTCGTCTCCCGCTAAATGGATAATGGAAAACACACTGAGATGTTTCTTTTATCTAATAATGTGTAGTGTGGCCAGTAGGAGTCATACATTGTAAAGATAATAGATATATTACAACAGTTGTGGAGGCAGCGACGATTATTTACCCACACGCTATGTACAAGTGATAGGAAAAGTCTGCAGCTGTCCCTTTCCGCGACCACTGTTCGTCTCCCGCTAAATTGATAATGGAAAACACACAGGGATGTTTTTTTTTTAATCTAATACTGTGTAGTGTGGCCAGTAGGAGTCATACATAGTGCGAATAATAAATATATTGCAACAGTTGTGGAGGCAGCGACGAATATTTACCAACACACACGCTATATACAAGCAATAGGAAAAGTCTGTAGCTGTCCCTTTCCGCGACCACTGTTCGTCTCCCGTTAAATGGATAATTGAAAACACACTGAGATGTTTCTTTTATCTAATAATGTTTAGTGTGGCCAGTAGGGGTCATACATAGTGCGAATAATAAATATATTGCAACAGTTGTGGAGGCAGCGACGAATATTTACCAACACGCTATATACAAGCAATAGGAAAAGTCTGTAGCTGTCCCTTTCCGCGACCACTGTTCGTCTCCCGCTAAATGGATAATTGAAAACACACAGGGATGTTTCTTTTATCTAATAATGTGTAGTGTGGCCAGTAGGAGTCATACATAGTAAAAATAATAGATATATTACAACAGTTGTTGAGGTAGCGACGATTATTTACACACACACTTTATACACAAGCAATATGAAAAGTCTGTAGCTGTCCCTTTCCGCGACCACTGTTCGTCTCCCGCTAAATGGATAATGGAAAACACACTGAGATGTTTCTTTTATCTAATAATGTGTAGTGTGGCCAGTAGGAGTCATACATTGTAAAGATAATAGATATATTACAACAGTTGTGGAGGCAGCGACGATTATTTACCCACACGCTATGTACAAGTGATAGGAAAAGTCTGCAGCTGTCCCTTTCCGCGACCACTGTTCGTCTCCCGCTAAATTGATAATGGAAAACACACAGGGATGTTTTTTTTTTAATCTAATACTGTGTAGTGTGGCCAGTAGGAGTCATACATAGTGCGAATAATAAATATATTGCAACAGTTGTGGAGGCAGCGACGAATATTTACCAACACACACGCTATATACAAGCAATAGGAAAAGTCTGTAGCTGTCCCTTTCCGCGACCACTGTTCGTCTCCCGTTAAATGGATAATTGAAAACACACTGAGATGTTTCTTTTATCTAATAATGTTTAGTGTGGCCAGTAGGGGTCATACATAGTGCGAATAATAAATATATTGCAACAGTTGTGGAGGCAGCGACGAATATTTACCAACACGCTATATACAAGCAATAGGAAAAGTCTGTAGCTGTCCCTTTCCGCGACCACTGTTCGTCTCCCGCTAAATGGATAATTGAAAACACACAGGGATGTTTCTTTTATCTAATAATGGGAAGTGTGGCCAGTAGGGGTCATACATAGTAAAGATAATAGATATATTACAACAGCTGTGGAGGCAGCGACGATTATTTACATACACTCTATACACAAGCATTATGAAAAGTCTGTACTTGTCCCTTTCCGCGACCACTGTTAGTCTCCCGCTAAATGGATAATGGAAAACACACAGGGATGTTTCTTTTATCCAATAATGTGTAGTGTGGCCAGTAGGAGTCATACATAGTGCGAATAATAAATATATTACAACAGTTGTGGAGGCAGCGGCGATTATTTACACGCACATTCTATACACAAGCAATATGAAAAGTCTGTAGCTGTCCCTTTCCGCGACCACTGTTCGTCTCCCGCTAAATGGATAATTGAAAACACACTGAGATGTTTCTTTTATCTAATAATGTGTAGTGTGGCCAGTAGGGGTCATACATAGTGCGAATAATAAATATATTACAACAGTTGTGGAGGCAGCGGCGATTATTTACACGCACATTCTATACACAAGCAATATGAAAAGTCTGTAGCTGTCCCTTTCCGCGACCACTGTTCGTCTCCCGCTAAATGGATAATTGAAAACACACAGGGATGTTTCTTTTATCTAATAATGTGTAGTGTGGCCAGTAGGAGTCATACATAGTAAAAATAATAGATATATTACAACAGTTGTTGAGGTAGCGACGATTATTTACACACACACTGTATACACAAGCAATATGAAAAGTCTGTAGCTGTCCCTTTCCGCGACCACTGTTCGTCTCCCGCTAAATGGATAATGGAAAACACACTGAGATGTTTCTTTTATCTAATAATGTGTAGTGTGGCCAGTAGGAGTCATACATAGTAAAGATAATAGATATATTACAACAGTTGTGGAGGCAGCGACGATTATTTACCCACACGCTATGTACAAGTGATAGGAAAAGTCTGCAGCTGTCCCTTTCCGCGACCACTGTTCGTCTCCCGCTAAATTGATAATGGAAAACACACAGGGATGTTGTTTTTTTAATCTAATACTGTGTAGTGTGGCCAGTAGGAGTCATACATAGTGCGAATAATAAATATATTGCAACAGTTGTGGAGGCAGCGACGAATATTTACCAACACACACGCTATATACAAGCAATAGGAAAAGTCTGTAGCTGTCCCTTTCCGCGACCACTGTTCGTCTCCCGTTAAATGGATAATTGAAAACACACTGAGATGTTTCTTTTATCTAATAATGTTTAGTGTGGCCAGTAGGAGTCATACATAGTGCGAATAATAAATATATTGCAACAGTTGTGGAGGCAGCAACGATTATTTACCCACACGCTATATACAAGCAATAGGAAAAGTCTGCAGCTGTCCCTTTCCGCGACCACTGTTCGTCTCGCGCTAAATGGATAATGGAAAACACACAGGGATGTTTCTTTTATGTAATAATGGGAAGTGTGGCCAGTAGGGGTCATACATAGTAAAGATAATAGATATATTACAACAGCTGTGGAGGCAGCAACGATTATTTACACACACACGCTATATACAAGCATACAATAGGAAAAGTCTGTAGCTGTCCCTTTCCGCGACCACTGTTCGTCTCCCGCTAAATGGATAATTGAAAACACTCTGAGATGTTTCTTTTATCTAATAATGTGTAGTGTGGCCAGTAGGAGTCATACATAGTGCGAATAATAAATATATTACAACAGTTGTGGAGGCAGCGACGATTATTTACATACACTCTATACACAAGCAATATGAAAAGTCTGTACTTGTCCCTCGCTAAATGGATAATGTAAAACACACAGGGATGTATCTTTTATCTAATACTGTGAAGAGTGACCAGTAGGAGTCATACATACTAAAAATAATAAATATATTACAACAGTTGTTGAGGCAGCGACGATTATTTACACACACGCTATGTACAACTGATAGGAAAAGTCTGCAGCTGTCCCTTTCCGCGACCACTGTTCGTCTCCCGCTAAATGGATAATGGAAAACACACTGAGATGTTTCTTTTATCTAATAATGTGTAGTGTGGCCAGTAGGAGTCATATATAGTAAAGATAATAGATATATTACAACAGTTGTGGAGTCAGCGACGATTATTTACCCACACGCTATGTACAAGTGATAGGAAAAGTCTGTAGCTGTCCCTTTCCGCGACCACTGTTCGTCTCCCGCTAAATGGATAATGGAAAACACACAGAGATGTTTCTTTTATCTAATAATGTGTAGTGTGGCCAGTAGGAGTCATATATAGTAAAGATAATAGATATATTACAACAGTTGTGGAGTCAGCGACGATTATTTACCCACACGCTATGTACAAGTGATAGGAAAAGTCTGTAGCTGTCCCTTTCCGCGACCACTGTTCGTCTCCCGCTAAATGGATAATGGAAAACACACTGAGATGTTTCTTTTATCTAATAATGTGTAGTGTGGCTAGTAGGAGTCATACATAGTAAAGATAATAAATATATTACAACAGTTGTGGAGTCAGCGACGATTATTTACACACACACTGTATACACAAGCAATATGAAAAGTCTGTAGCTGTCCCTTTCCGCGACCACTGTTCGTCTCCCGTTAAATGGATAATTGAAAACACACTGAGATGTTTCTTTTATCTAATAATGTGTAGTGTGGCCAGTAGGGGTCATACATAGTGCGAATAATAAATATATTACAACAGTTGTGGAGGCAGCGACGAATATTTACCAACACGCTATATACAAGCAATAGGAAAAGTCTGTAGCTGTCCCTTTCCGCGACCACTGTTCGTCTCCCGCTAAATGGATAATGGAAAACACACTGAGATGTTTTTTTTATCTAATAATGTGTAGTGTGGCCAGTAGGAGTCATACATAGTGCGAATAATAAATATATTGCAGCAGTTGTGGAGTCAGCGACGATTAATTATACACACACGCTATATACAAGCATGCAATATGAAAAGTCTGAACTTGTCCCTTTCCGCGACCACTGTTCGTCTCCCGCTAAATTGATAATGGAAAACACACAGGGATGTTTCTTTTATCTAATACTGTGTAGTGTGGCCAGTAGGAGTCATACATAGTAAAGATAATAGATATATTACAACAGTTGTTGAGGCAGCGACGATTATTTACACACACGCTATGTACAACTGATAGGAAAAGTCTGCAGCTGTCCCTTTCCGCGACCACTGTTCGTCTCCCGCTAAATGGATAATGGAAAACACACAGGGATGTTTCTTTTATCTAATAATGTGTAGTGTGGCCAGTAGGAGTCATACATAGTGCGAATAATAAATATATTGCAGCAGTTGTGGAGTCAGCGACGATTAATTATACACACACGCTATATACAAGCATGCAATATGAAAAGTCTGAACTTGTCCCTTTCCGCGACCACTGTTCGTCTCCCGCTAAATTGATAATGGAAAACACACAGGGATGTTTCTTTTATCTAATACTGTGTAGTGTGGCCAGTAGGAGTCATACATAGTAAAGATAATAGATATATTACATCAGTTGTGGAGGCAGCGACGATTATTTACACACACACTCTATACACAAGCAATATGAAAAGTCTGTAGCTGTCCCTTTCCGCGACCACTGTTCGTCTCCCGTTAAATGGATAATTGAAAACACACTGAGATGTATCTTTTATCTAATAATGTGTAGTGTGGCCAGTAGGGGTCATACATAGTGCGAATAATAAATATATTACAACAGTTGTGGAGGTAGCGACGATTATTTACATACACTCTATACACAAGCAATATGAAAAGTCTGTAGCTGTCCCTTTCCGCGACCAATGTTCGTCTCCCGTTAAATGGATAATGGAAAACACACTGAGATGTTTCTTTTATCTAATAATGTGTAGTGTGGCCAGTAGGGGTCATACATAGTGCGAATAATAAATATATTGCAACAGTTGTGGAGGCAGCGACGAATATTTACCCGCACGCTATATACAAGCAATATGAAAAGTCTGTAGCTGTCCGTTTCCGCGACCACTGTTCGTCTCCCGCTAAATGGATAATGGAAAACACACTGAGATGTTTCTTTTATCTAATAATGTGTAGTGTGGCCAGTAGGGGTCATACATAGTGTGAATAATAAATATATTACAACAGTTGTGGAGGTAGCGACGATTATTTACCCACACCCTATGTACAAGTGATAGGAAAAGTCTGCAGCTGTCCCTTTCCGCGACCACTGTTCGTCTCCCGCTAAATGGATAATTGAAAACACACAGAGATGTTTCTTTTATCTAATAATGTGTAGTGTGGCCAGTAGGAGTCATACATAGTAAAGATAATAGATATATTGCAACAGTTGTGGAGGCAGCGACGATTATTTACACACACACTCTATACACAAGCAATATGAAAAGTCTGTAGCTGTCCCTTTCCGCGACCAATGTTCGTCTCCCGCTAAATTGATAATGGAAAACACACTGAGATGTTTCTTTTATCTAATACTGTGAAGAGTGACCAGTAGGAGTCATACATAGTAAAAATAATAAATATATTACAACAGTTGTGGAGGCAGCGACGATTATTTACCCACACCCTATGTACAAGTGATAGGAAAAGTCTGCAGCTGTCCCTTTCCGCGACCACTGTTCGTCTCCCGCTAAATGGATAATGGAAAACACACAGGGATGTTTCTTTTATCTAATAATGTGTAGTGTGGCCAGTAGGAGTCATACATAGTGCGAATAATAAATATATTGCAACAGTTGTGGAGTCAGCGACGATTAATTATACACACACGCTATATACAAGCATGCAATATGAAAAGTCTGAACTTGTCCCTTTCCGCGACCACTGTTCGTCTCCCGCTAAATTGATAATGGAAAACACACAGGGATGTTTCTTTTATCTAATACTGTGTAGTGTGGCCAGTAGGAGTCATACATAGTAAAGATAATAGATATATTACATCAGTTGTGGAGGCAGCGACGATTATTTACACACACACTCTATACACAAGCAATATGAAAAGTCTGTAGCTGTCCCTTTCCGCGACCACTGTTCGTCTCCCGTTAAATGGATAATTGAAAACACACTGAGATGTATCTTTTATCTAATAATGTGTAGTGTGGCCAGTAGGGGTCATACATAGTGCGAATAATAAATATATTACAACAGTTGTGGAGGTAGCGACGATTATTTACATACACTCTATACACAAGCAATATGAAAAGTCTGTAGCTGTCCCTTTCCGCGACCAATGTTCGTCTCCCGTTAAATGGATAATTGAAAACACACTGAGATGTTTCTTTTATCTAATAATGTGTAGTGTGGCCAGTAGGGGTCATACATAGTGCGAATAATAAATATATTGCAACAGTTGTGGAGGCAGCGACGAATATTTACCCGCACGCTATATACAAGCAATATGAAAAGTCTGTAGCTGTCCGTTTCCGCGACCACTGTTCGTCTCCCGCTAAATGGATAATGGAAAACACACTGAGATGTTTCTTTTATCTAATAATGTGTAGTGTGGCCAGTAGGGGTCATACATAGTGTGAATAATAAATATATTACAACAGTTGTGGAGGTAGCGACGATTATTTACCCACACCCTATGTACAAGTGATAGGAAAAGTCTGCAGCTGTCCCTTTCCGCGACCACTGTTCGTCTCCCGCTAAATGGATAATTGAAAACACACAGAGATGTTTCTTTTATCTAATAATGTGTAGTGTGGCCAGTAGGAGTCATACATAGTAAAGATAATAGATATATTGCAACAGTTGTGGAGGCAGCGACGATTATTTACACACACACTCTATACACAAGCAATATGAAAAGTCTGTAGCTGTCCCTTTCCGCGACCAATGTTCGTCTCCCGCTAAATGGATAATGGAAAACACACTGAGATGTTTCTTTTATCTAATACTGTGAAGAGTGACCAGTAGGAGTCATACATAGTAAAAATAATAAATATATTACAACAGTTGTGGAGGCAGCGACGATTATTTACCCACACCCTATGTACAAGTGATAGGAAAAGTCTGCAGCTGTCCCTTTCCGCGACCACTGTTCGTCTCCCGCTAAATGGATAATGGAAAACACACAGGGATGTTTCTTTTATCTAATAATGTGTAGTGTGGCCAGTAGGAGTCATACATACTAAAAATAATAAATATATTACAACAGTTGTGGAGGTAGCGACGATTATTTACATACACTGTATACACAAGCAATATGAAAAGTCTGTAGATGTCCCTTTCCGCGACCACTGTTCGTCTCCCGTTAAATGGATAATTGAAAGCACACAGGGATGTTTCTTTTATCTAATAATGTGTAGTGTGGCCAGTAGGGGTCATACATAGTGCGAATAATAAATATATTGCAACAGTTGTGGAGGCAGCGACGAATATTTACCCGCACGCTATATACAAACAATAGGAAAAGTTTGTAGCTGTCCCTTTCCGCGACCACTGTTCGTCTCCCGCTAAATGGATAATGGAAAACGCACAGGGATGTTTCTTTTATCTAATACTGTGTAGTGTGGCCAGTAGGGGTCATACATAGTAAAAATAATAAATATATTACAACAGTTGTGGAGGTAGCGACGATTATTTACATACACTCTATACACAAGCAATATGAAAAGTCTGTACTTGTCCCTTTCCGCGACCACTGTTCGTCTCCCGCTAAATGGATAATGGAAAACACACTGAGATGTTTCTTTTATCTAATAATGTGTAGTGTGGCCAGTAGGAGTCATACATAGTGCGAATGATAAATATATTACAACAGTTGTGGAGGTAGCGACGATTATTTACATACACTCTATACACAAGCAATATGAAAAGTCCGTACTTGTCCCTTTCCGCGACCACTGTTCGTCTCCCGCTAAATTGATAATGGAAAACACACTGAGATGTTTCTTTTATCTAATAATGTGTAGTGTGACCAGTAGGGGTCATACATATAAAAATATTTATATATACATTACAACAGTTGTGGAGGTAGCGACGATTATTTACACACACGGTACACAAGGATGTTTCCTTTATATGATAATGTGCAGTGTGACATGTCTGTGGCGTAAATATAAAAACATATTTGTATTATAATAGTTGTGGGGTAGTGGGGTTAATGTTCCCACACCAGGCAACATGAACAGTCTGTAGTTCCCTTTCCCAGACCAATATAATTATTTGATCACTGTGTTCGGTTCTTCGCTCAGGATGCTGTACGGGGTACCTTGACTTTACTGAGGGTTTATTGAAAATCACATGTTAAGTAAGGATAAGAATTTATGGATGAACAACTTATTTATTACAATTAAGAGCGACTTTTCGGTGTAGGTTCTAACGCCGTTATCAAAGTGATATACAGAGCGTGGCTGACAAGTATATACAAGTCGGAAGCAATGTTTATACAGTAGAGTAGATATTGTTATACTGGAGTAGAGAAGCCTGTTATGTACACACAAGGGTAGTGATGACAATCATCGGTGAAGTCAGCGACTTAAACAAAGGATGAAGACAGTAATATAAACAACGGGGTTATGGCTGATTGGGGTCTTTGATGAGTTGATGGTACGTCGGAGGTATGTAATAGCCTTGGTCACAGTTGATTGACGGCTGGAGTCTTTTGATGTTGATGGCTTCTTGTAGTTTCCTGATATTTGAGGGGAATGTGCACCTCCGCACCGTCCGAT
The DNA here is from genome assembly GCF_022045235.1 of Haliotis cracherodii. Taxonomy (NCBI): domain Eukaryota; kingdom Metazoa; phylum Mollusca; class Gastropoda; order Lepetellida; family Haliotidae; genus Haliotis; species Haliotis cracherodii. The sequence goes on along the minus strand of NW_027266297.1, from coordinate 49,269,203 downwards.
AATCATACATTATGGAGTAATGCAGGATAAGTTTCAAATTTAGTAAGATTTAAATATTTTTTTTTACACTTGCATACTTCGTCTAAGTGCCCGCCCGGCGCACCGTCAGCATCCCACGTAAGTCTTTAGATGTTATGTTTACAGCATTCATGATGTAACCACTTCCGGGGCCACGTGGCGTCTGTGGGAGTGTTGTAGCCACACACATAATTGAACAACTTCTTCTGCAGCTAGACCTCTCACAGCTTCGCCTTTCTGTCAAAAAACAGAAGTAAATGCATAAAGGAATAATGCAGGATAAGTATTCAAATGTAGAAATATTTACACATCACTAAATTTGGTGATAAAACATAACCCACATCAAACATCAAACCCACACAACTCCTGCAAACTATGACCCTTAAGCCTGTTAACTTTTTAATCCATCCAAGTCTTTATTCACACTAATTATCCTTGTAATTTTTTGTTATGTATATAATTCATTTTGGTATACGAGTACCTTAGGTTGCTTCCGTGAGCTTAGAAAAATGAGAATTGGATGTTCAGTCTCAGTGACTTGGCTTATCCATCGAGACTTTACATGAGGGCGTCATTCCCTTCCGTGCCATTTACTCTCTGGCACCACACAGAGTGGGCTGTGACCTTGTTTATGATGGCCTCATGGCATGATAGAGGCGTGAATCATGCTTATAATGTTTAATATTGCTGACTCTGGCGTTAAACAACATTCACTCAAAGCTGTGTTTGTGAAGCAAAGATGGTATTTGTGCACATGCATTTTAAGGAAATAAAGAATGTTTTAATGTTTATGGTTTATGGGCTCTGTGTTATTTTCAGTAAATATGATGACAGTTCATTTGGTTTACACACACAAAGGGAGCTACCTCTGCTTGGTATATATACTACAATTGTTATATTTATATTAACGCCACTGACAGGTCACTCTTCAAATTTTATGTAATAGAAACGGCCTTGTGTATTTTGTCATATAAATAAGACAGGAGGCGAACATTGGTCTGGGCAAGGGGCAGCTACAAACTGTTTATATTGCCTTATATATTGCATTTGGGAAAATCATCGTCGGTACCCCACAACTGGTATCATACAATTGTTTTTTTGTGTTTTTTTTATATTTACGCCAACTAACAGATCGCTGTACACATTATTAGAAAAGAAATAGCCTTTGTGGGGGTAGCGGCAATGATTGTCCCACACCCTATATATATATACAAGGCCATTCGTGCAACAAGTTGTCCCAGTTTCCCAGACCAATGCCCGTCCCCTGTACAAATAATAATTGTATAATACTAGTTATGGGGGTATTGTGGCGATGATTTTCCACAGCCAATGCAAGGCAATAGGAACAGTGTGCAGTTGTTCCTTTCCCAGACCAATGTTCGCGCCCCGTATAAAATAATATGAAACATACGCAATGCTCTTTTTTCATAATAATGTGTAAGAGTGACGTTTCAGTGGACCGAATAAAAAAGCATTGTATTATACCCATTGTAGGGGTAGCCATGAGGATTTTTACATATCTAAAAAAGGCAATATGAAGACTCTGTAGTTGTCACTTTCCCAGACCAACGTACGCCTCTCGTTTAATTGATGGGGAAAATACACAAGGATGTTTCTTTTATATAATAGTAATGTGTAGAGTGACCAGTCAGTGGCTTGAGTATACAAATAATAATTGTATTAAACTAGTTGTAGGGGTAGCGGCGATGATTTACGCACACGCTATATACAAGGCAATATGAAGAGTCTGTAGTTGTCTGTAGTTGTTTATAAAATATGGAAAATACGCAAAGCTCTATTTCATAACCTAAAAGTGAGCTAACAAGTTTAAAAATATCTGTTTACCTCTCTGATGACTTTAAAAAAATTGATAGCAAAATTTGTTTCTAGAAAAACGAAAAATAAGGGATCAGAGTAAATTAAAGTGGCCTGTGTTCTGAAAAGAAAGTTCGGCTATCGTTTGTCAGCTATATTTGTGAGATTGCGAGAATGTGTATAATGAATATGTATGTATATGTCCTTTCTAGTACCTAGACAAACGGATTTTACAAACGTGCATGTATTTATTAGTTTAGGGTAGTGTGATACATTACCACGATGTCTAAAGAGACTGAATCAAACCACAGATGATCTCAATCGTCACCTCACTAACAGTACAGATAAAAAAAATAATGGCTTTAAATGTGTTAAAATTGAGTGAGCTTGATCGAGTAAGTATATATACATATTATATATATAAAAGAATACTGGGTTCATAATATTTATTCAGACAAAAATGTATGGAATTGTTATAATTTGACTGGGATTTGTCTATAAAATAGCCGCGCATTTCGTATTGTCATGCGGAAGCTTAAATACAGTATAGTTGAACTACACGCGCGAGTATAACAGGCATACCTCTCGATAAACGTAGCGCTGTGGCCTGGTCTGGGAAAGGGACGTATACTGACTCGACCCCGTCATTGCTGAAGGTCCTCCCCCATCATTTCTGCTCAGGCACATCCGGAGACGTCCTTCATTGCTGGAGGAACACCTTATCTTTTAGCCGCTCTGGCACATCCGAAGACGTCCGTCATCGCTGGGAGGGATGCTTTAATATTGCTGGAAACCCTACTCCACACATTCAATCATGCGAGGCGTTAAGGGTTTGTACCCATGAATGGACACGGGTACTTGATTTACTGTGTCAATATGGAGTTTCTATATTCTTGCAACCCTACTCCACACATTCAATCATGCGAGGTGTTAAGGGTCTGTAAGTTTAATGGTATCTCCACAGCCTATGGCATCAGGCCCCGAGGTTATAAAACTTCCCTGAGTACGATTTCATGCTCAAATCCGGTTTCGTGCTCAACTCAAAACTCAGACTCAATAAACGGAGGTTATAAATAATCTGAGTACGTTTTCGTGCTCAAATTGAGCATGAAATCCGTACGATCTCAAGTACGCTTTGGACCGTGCTCAACGCTGAGTTCGACAACAACAATGGCAGCTCACCTGCGACAGACGCGACAAGCGAGGCGGAACACCCGTGTTCCGAGAGTCTTTCGAGATCGTTCTAACCCGCTGGAAGATTTAGATGTGGATGAAGTTTTTGACCGTTACAGATTTAGGCCAAATACTATAATATATATTTACTTGGTCTACTCGATCTGACCAGACAGACAGCTCGTAACTGTGCGGTTCCACCACTGTTACAGTTGCTGGTATGCCTTCGCTTTTTGGCGACAGGCGCTATGCATCTGCTGGTTGGGGACAGCCTAAACATTTCCCGATCTACAGCCGGCAGATGCATACGTGCAGTTTCCATGCAAATCTCCAAACTGACAGGAAGGTTTATTAAATTCCCAGTTGGAGGAGACGTTGTACGAGCGAAGGAGGCATTCGGCAACATCGCAGGTACGTACATGGGGTTTTCCCAATGTAAACACAAATAAATGATTTCATTGGTGTGATTCGCGTCAGTGCCATTTTGATTGGTCAGTAAAAAGAAAATGGGTCAGAGGTCGAGGTCATGTATATAAATAAAATAGAATTATAATCAAGCGACCGTGTGCGAAATACGCTCCAGTCGGAAAGCGCACGTTAAATCTCCAAACGTAAGTAAGTAATCAAGCGATAGATCTTGGGATGGGCTGTAAATGAAACTAGTAAACATTGCCCAGTGCAGTATGCTATCTATTGTGACACCATGACACGTTTTACTTACAGGATTCCCTAACGTAGTAGGGTGTATTGATGGAACGTTCATCCGGATACAGCGGCCTACCACGAACGAGGGAGACTTCGTGAACCGGAAAGGTTACCATTCCCTGAATGTACAGGTAAATAGGCATAATTTTACACCATAACTATTCGTTATAATGTATGTGTTGGTTTAGGGGTGGGGAGATGTATGACTTTTGTAAGTCTTATGTATGTATTGTAAATTGGAGTTTAAATTTCTGATTTGCTATCCCACAGATGTGCTGTGATGCAAATTTCTGCATCACAAGTTGCAACGCCAGCTGGCCGGGGTCTGTACATGACAGCCGCATTTTCCGAACGTCAGCACTGTGCAGGCAATTTGAAAATGGTAAGACACGTTTTTAGAACAATTTGGTGAAAGTATTCTGCAAGTGAACAAGCATATAGTTTATCCTGTTACAAATAATATAAAATCATTTCTGTTATAGTAATTTTAAGTTAAGATGTCAAGAAGTAGCAAGTTAATCATTTAGTAAATTTAAATCAATATACAGATATTTTTGTATGACATCTCATTGAATTGAAGTGACATACAAAGGGCAATTGCTTTGGAACCATGGATATGACACGGCATAAAATCTCAGAATCTCCATACCCATTTTAATTAATAAATAAGATTGGATTCATATCCTCATTTTCAATTATTTTTTTCTCACAAGTTATTTTTTAACTAAACAATTCCATTAATTAGGATGAATGTATTTGTTCCTGGAAAAGGTTTATTTCATTCATCATGTTCAAGATAAATATTGAAATATTGTAATTCTTGATGAGACAAATTTTATTCATACATTATATGTATGTACTTTTTACCAGTATTCAAATCATAAAACAATCTGTTATTCTTTCCAAAAAAAATAACCTTATTTTATTATGTTTAAGGACAGTACAAAGGTTTTCTGTTGGGGGACTCTGGCTACCCATGTCGTTGGTTCCTCCTGACGCCTCTACTGAACCCCACCAACCGTGCCGAAGAACGCTACAATGGGTCATTGTGCAGGACAAGAGTGCTCATTGAACAGACCTTTGGTGTCCTGAAACGGCGGTTTCAGTGCCTGCACAATGAGCTCAGGGCGACCCCAAGACAGGCTGTGACCTATGTTGTTGCATGTGTTGTGTTGCATAATTTGGGTATTGAAAGGGGGGATATTATAAATCATGACGAAAATCTAATGCCTCCATCTTCAAATGTGAATAATTATGTGCCACCGGTTACAGGTCAAAATGATGGAGCTGATGTGAGACGGCACATTATTCAGACATTTTTTAGTCGATAAGCATAGGAACATTTATTCCTACAGTTTAATCTATCTGAATTTGTGATTTCAAATGTATATCATCTTAATTAATGATTGTGTGAGTGGTATTGCTCAGTAAGTCAGATATGTCATGACAGTTAGACTTGAATACATAATCAATTTGGTCATTCAATGTTTTATTCAGATACAAGCAGTGCACAAAATGGAACAATATTTAATTTGTATAGTCTGGCCATGCCAACAGTGCAGATTTATTTGTTGTTTAACTCCTTACTCAGCAATATTCCAGCTATATGACGGAGGACTGTAAAGTAATTGTGTCTGGACCAGACAATCCAGTGATTGATATCATGAGCATCGATCCACCCAATTGGGATCGATGACATGTATCAACCAAGTCAGTGAGCCTGACCACCCGATCCCGTTTGCCGCCTTTTACGGCAAGTAAAGTGGGAGAATGTTATAATATAAAAAAGCACAGACTACGGTAGAAACTACCATTTTTAGTCCACATGCAAGTCGTTACAATGATAACATATAGCAAAAACCTGAAAAATGGCAAATGTCTACAAGTTCTTTCATACATTGACAAGTGGACACTTTGGCTCAAAGTGCAGGACTAGTTCAAATTTCTAACATTGCACATTGTGACACAGCAATTCAATTCATATTTGTTTCTTAATTTCTAAATTTGAACAAGATAAAGAGTTAGCTGGAATAAAATGTTGTCATTTGTTGTGAGTAAAGATACAGAACTTATGCATGTTAGGATATTCAAAATAGTCTGTATGAAGGACAAATATCTTGACCTAATGTTAGTATCAGCTGGACAAATGAAAAGTGCATGGTATTCATCATCTAGGTCTACACAAATTGCATAAACTATAAGTAAAGTCATGATCACTAGACATTCTATATTTATGTCTTTCTGTTGGCACATAATACTTGCATAAATGCTGAATTATCATCACAATGTTAGAGTTACATGCTTTAAAATGATCTTACTTAAGAGCACATAACAAAAAAATCAGGATTTTTGGAGCAGTTGCATATGTAATGAATAGTGATAAAACAATACAGATAGAGTTGATATTGTAACAATATTTCTTTGAATTATCATTAACTATTGTATCTGTCAAATTCAACTGATCATGTCCAAGCAAATCAGTAAATGTTGTTGTCATTCATATTGCATTTCTACATAACTCTCTTTAGTAAATTTGATAATAATTATTCTTCAGTTGGACATGATTCGACAAGAGAAACACCAAATTCCGCATTCATTTTTAGTTGGTAGTAGACTGATTTCCTCTGCAGCATTTGAATTTCAATGTCTAATTTCTTTTGATTTTTTTCTAATAATTCAATTTCCAGTTTCAGCTTCCTTTGTTCAAGTTTGATCCTTTCAGTGTCCTGTATTGTGTTGTCATATGTTGCCTCAGCTTGTGTTCTTTTTCGTTTGCGCCCGGTCTTTTTGTCTGTAAATAAAATGAGACTGACTTGTCACATTTTAGAAACATGAATTGTGTACTCTGCGTCATCTTTGGGAGTATAGTATTGTTGATAGCATTATGGGTGTTAGTGTGACTGAAATATAATTATACTAGTATTATATAAGGATTATGCAAACATAAATTTGATCTGTAACTGCAATCTTGAATATACTGAAATAAACTCTGAAAATGTTCATTATTTAGTATAGTAATATGTTCTACAGATATTACTCAGATCCTTCTGCTGTACCTTCTGCTGGGTTGTCTTGCTCATCAATGTGATGTGCTTCACCTTGCAGACCTGTAAATAAGGGGATACAATTTTTAACATTGAACAAATGCAAAAAATTATTGTATCATTTTCTGACATTTATATATTTAAGCATTCAATAAAGTCACAAAATAAAGTTATACTTTAATGTTATTAATTGAGAATAATTACATTGATTGTATACAATGTGTCAGCTCAGACAATAATGTTATGACAGGAATAGCAAACTATGCTCCACAGTACATGTTGGAAATTTTGGTATTTTGTTCAAGACATGACCTATATAAGGGAGACAACCCACAGAGTAATTAGATACATGTCCCATGTTATAGATGTGATTATGTATAATAATACATGTTAAAAGTATTCAGACATATGATGATATGTATTACCTTCTGGTGAAGCGGCAGCTACATCGCCATCATGAATGACTGAAGTGAACAGAATATTAAAATACAGTAATGCAGCTATTTTAATAATTTTCGGGTTAGAATTGACAAAAACAAATGCATTTGTGACTGAAATTGTGATGAGTGATTAATTTGATTATCTGACAAATATTAATCATTATTTGAATGATTTTGTACCAGTGCAATTCACAACAAATGTATTCATTACTTTGATCACAGGCATAAAAAAGTTGTTGTCTGAATTTTTTGTTGTTGTTTCCTTTGTCTTTTGACAGTACTTGATTTGTTTGTACTATATTTGATAAGTATTTTTGTCATCCAAATACATTGTCCCAGGTGATAGGTCTCACCATAACCAACATTAATGAGAAATAGTTGGCTTTAAAATTTACATTAATCTTTTACATATTGAACTGCCCATACCATCAGTGTCAATGCCATGTTCTAGGCCATGAATACCTGGCCTCCCCTCCAAAGACTGACAAAGGACCTCGTCCGCGTTGGACAGTGCTGGGAGTGGAGGCCCTCCTCCAGTTGTGGCCATTGACCTTTTAAGGCCGTCGATCTTGCTTTTAGCTACAATACAAACTTGCAGTTTAGTTCAGTAACAATAACATATATATTGAAATATTAAATTTGGGTTTCATTGAAATGTGTTCATGTGTTATTGAGGGATAAACATGTGTTTCATCAATTATATAATAACCATTTAATACATTATGATGGAGTAACAATGTTGACACAATATGCCTCTTAGTATTTTTCTAATATAAAAGAGTACCTCTTTGTTTCAAATTGAAGTTCTTCTTCTTCACTTCAATAGCCTCCCTTTTGGCATTGATGTGTCTTCTGAAAGTATATAAAAGAAGAGATATAATTTGAAAATTAATATACAGAACATGTTTTCTTCTTCACTGTCAAGGAATTGTGGAGGGGAAAGCCCATGAAAATAAATGTCTCCATTTATATTCCCGGTATATACAATAAAGTTAATGCAACGAAGAATCAGGTATATCAAGAGTGTGCTTGTCATGACACACATTTTCGACTGTTTACTTACGCAAACTGTTGGTTTGAAAAGAATCCACTAAAACTGTTTGGAGGATGTCCCTTGACCTTGACCCTAACTAGATCGTATGAATATTGATTATGCATAATCCAAAACAGGAAGTAGTGTAACCCACATAATTCTCACGTATCCCACCACAATTAGTGGAAAGCGAAGACACAGCCCCCCCCCCCCCCCTTACTTTTTTACTCGCTTATGATAGGTATACTTTGTTTTAGCGAACACAGTAAAAAAATCAGCATCGATCAATCCTGTGTCATAAAAGTTGAATGAACACTTTGCGCAAGACGTATTTATACCTTAATATAGCGTACCATGCTGCAAATGATATTAAACAACAAAAACATATGAACAACTTACGTGTTGAGGATATCCGTGATGCTTTGCCATCCATCGGTCCGCTGTCGATGGATGGACTTCACACCGCTCCCCTTTATTTCGCCGAACAACAGTTGCTCTCGCTGAACAACTTCCTGGATGAGACAAACCTCCTCCGCTTCTGACCACCCCTTACCCCGCCTTCGTGATTCGGTCACGCCCTCCGTTGCCATTGTAAATAAGCAGACGACAACATCCGGGTTGTTTTCTTACCATTCTTGACGGAAGAGTTCCAAATTGCCGCTTATATCATAAACAAAGATTCCTTTGAGCATGCTCAAGCCGAGCGTGAGTTGTTCTCAGCTGAGTACAGACTCAAGATGTTTTATAACCTCTGCTTGAGTACAAATCTCAACTGAGTACGAACTTGAGCATGAGCATGTATTTGAGCACGAAACTCAGTTGAGCACGAATTTTATTATAACCTCGGGCCCTGATAATTTAAGATGCAAAATACCCATGAATAGACACGGGTACTTGATTCACTGTCTCTTGTATTTCCTTGTATGTAGTTTCTAAATCCTTGCAGCCCTACTCCACACATTCAATCATGTGAGGTGTTGAGGGTTTGTACCCCACAATTAGCATCAGATAATTAAGATGCAAAATACCCATGAATGGACACGGGTACTTGATGGGGTGAGTTGCGCATCATGGCTGTACCACTTCCCTGACCCCCAGGAGTAAACCCGGGTGTCCTTCTAGTCACTTACTAGAAGTGGTACAGGGCTTGGCTGTTGGCTGTGGTGGTGGCGAGAACCGATTCCACTGTTGTCCCACGGATCCTTGATACCAAGTGGGCCACCTCGCCTATATCATTTGGGGTGCTGATCCTGTTATTTCTCGGGGACAGGTAGGGTGCATCTGTCTCTAGGAGTAGCCTATCTTCTGGTACCCTCCTTAAAGCTCTCTTTTGTTGAGATGTGAATCTCGCCACCATTCCAGAAAATCCAAAGTAGGCCCTGGGGAATTTGACCAACCAGGCCTCTAGAACCTGGTAATCTCCCCGAAAGCAATGGACATGAATGGCCATGTCTGATACACTATTTGCTTTGGATTCCTGGCAGTGCCTATCAAGGATGCCTATAGCAAGGCAATGGGCCACAGCACCAAAATTCTTCTTCTCGTCCATTGCGTTACCACGGCAATGGACCACCACTGGTAGGCCTGATGGCTTGAGTTTAAGCAGGCTTTGGAACACCTCCCTCTGTCGCACCCAGGAGGCTGGAGGGGTGGACTGGTCGATACCAATCTCCCCAAGGGCGACGACTTGAGGCTGTTTCAGGAGGTGGCAGATCTTCTCCTTGATAGCCTGGTTAAATTGGTCTGCCTTCTTAGGATGCAAACCAATAGCGTGGTGGATCCTTGTGTCCTGGCCTGTGACCTTTGGATATGTGCCCGGGTCACAATGTACGGACACCACACTAACCAACTGAAATGATCGATCTGGGTGTTGCTGGGGTCCTGGCTTTAGGGTGTCCTCCAAAGACCTACTTTCGAGGTACTTGCCAAACTGTCTAAGTTGGAGACGATCCAGATGACAGTGAGCATCGATGGCCTGAGGTGAGATGGGACCCGCAAGAGACTGACCATCAAACTCTGAGGCGCCCTCATCCAGGACGAGGACGTCCAAACCCTGCTCCATAGCTGGCGATGGCATTTCCGGTTGGGTCTCTGCCTCCATAGGACCCTCCTCCGCTTCCTCTTGTCTGAACAGTGGCTTGGCTGTGACCAGTGCAGTGGGTCCGACCTCCTTTGGGCTGGTCACACTTGCCAGTGACTGTAGCTGTGGTACCAAACCAAGACTATGGAGAGCCTTAAACCTGTCTCTCTGCTCCTCAGTAAGCAGGTTGAGGAGGTTCCCAACGACCCTCCAATGAAGGAGAACAGCCACCGAGTTCACCGGGCACATGGTGAACTTGTTGGGAACCCCAATAGCCAGCTTGCGAGAGAACTCCCTCATCCGGGTAAGACCACTCGGGGAAATTGGATATTCCTCCAATAGGTCAGAGCCATTTAAATGATCTACCAGGTCCTCAGGAGTAGACCCGGGACCGAAGATCTGTTTGGCCAGCCAGATCAGTGCTGTCTGGGCCTGAACCAGACGCTTCACCTCCACTTGTCCCTCATCAAAGCACTGGGGCAAATGACTCATCAGGTGTTGCCTGAGATGCCTTGTCCGTTTCGAGCACCCAACCACGAAACAAGGTGAGCCCTGTGCTGACAGGGATACGGAGGTGGTTTGGCCATGATCCTGTGTCAACCCTGGCTTGCGGTTCCTGATGGGCTTTCCAGGGTTAGTCGGGGATAATGAAGTCTGGATCACCAACCCCAACCTGTCCGAGGAAGTGACAGAAACTTTTCTCTGTACAGGCTTTCCCTCCATGATGGCCCCCTCTGGCTTCTGTCCCTGGTGGTACAGGTGTATGTCACCACGCCTTGGGGACCGCCCTCTCCTGTACGTGATAGCCCGGTTTCGTTGGGGGGACCTTCCCCTTCTTGGACTATGTCCTCGATGAGGTCTTCGAGATGGTTCACTCGTGGGGACGCATCTCCTTGGCGAACGAGACCTCTGAATGACCCTCGACCAGGACACTCTATGTTGAGGATGCCTTGAGGGCGAACGTGAACGAGCACGGTGTCCCAAGCAATCGCGTCTCCGGATAGAGCGTGAGCGGTGGTTCTCCATGTCAATGTTTGGTTGTTTTGTTTGGGGTTGTTTGGTTTTTTTGTCTACAGGTGCCTGCAAGAGTTGGAAACTATACATTAACCCAATCATCATCTAAGTATGTGCATGGGAAAACCACGCACATACATTTTCAGTTATAGAGACAGTAGTCACAGAAGTAAGAGTCCATTGTTTTAGACTCTTCCTCCGTGACCCCCACACACTCGCCGTGATACCATTCATCACAACCATCACAAGCAATCACAAGTGTACCATTGTAGGGTTTCTGGCACTTACAGTATAAGATGTCAGTCTCCTTTTGGTTGATATCAGACTGGTATTCCCCCTGTGTATCCTGTGTCATCCCCTGTTTGGACTCAAACTTGGCTTTTGCCCTCAACACCCATGCTGGAATTTTTCTATCCCGACACTGACGGAGACGGTCATGGTGGACAGTAGAATCTCGGTTCCTGTATCGGATGATAAACAGGGTGGGTGTTCGTTTCTTGACAATTAGAAAGGGACCCTTCCATGTGGGATGTAACTTTTTGCACTTACCTACCTTCACAGCGGTGTCCATGACATACACCAAATCTCCTTCGGTGTATGTACTTTCATTGGTTTTCAAGTCATAATCCCTCTCCATTCTTTGTAAGGCTGTTCGGAGATTAGACCTGGCCATTTCATGTGCCTCCTGGATTGCTCTCTGTAAGGAATTCACATACTCTGGCAGGGAGTTAGATACATGTTTAACGGGATCCAAACATCAGATCAGCTGGAACATTCACCTCTCTTCCCAGCATCAACTTGTTGGCTGAATATCCTGTCTGTCGGTTTACAGATGACCGTATCGCCCTTGCTAGCTGTGCTAGGTACTCGTCCCATCCTGCTTGTGACTTCCCTACATGACAGCGTATCATCTGGAGTAATGTCCTGTTATACCGTTCTACCTGTCCATTAGAAGACGGACGGTAGGGTGTTGTACGGGTTTTGTGAATGTGTAGCAAGGAACAAATTGACTTAAAGAGTTCACTCTCAAAATTACGACCTTGGTCCGTATGTAATTGGAACGGATAGCCAAATCGAGAGAAAAACTCATTGATAGCGGCTTGTGCCGTCGCCTCCGCCTTTTGACTTGGAAGAGGGATGCACTCAACCCACTTCGTGAATTGATCCACCATCATCAATATGTACTGATTCCCTTTTTTGCTTAAGGGCAATGGACCAATAAAATCCAGGTGCACCCTTTCCATTGGCGCGCCTGCATGGAAATTGGTCATTTTCGCCCTAGAGTGTTTAGAGGGTTTCTTGTTCTTACTACATTTCTCACATGTTTGGACATATTCCTGTGCATCTTGAGAGCATCGGTACCAATAATATCGGGACCTAAGTCTCTCTCTTGTCTTTGAGATTCCCATATGGCCTGCTGCGGGAATGTCATGGACATGCTTCAACACTTCTTGCTGGAGGGTTTGTGGAACAAGGAGCAGTTTGTTGTTGGAGTCTTGATTACTCTCCCGGACCACCAGACCCCGGTGATCTCGTGAGAATAATTCTTTGTCTATCCAGTAGGACTTGGTTGCTTGGCTTGCCAGAAATATTTCTTGTTCAGATGGTATTGTTTTATCATCCAACCATTGATGCAGAAAGGTTAGCTGTTTGTCCTTTCTTTGGAGCTGCCTTAACTCATCCAGAGAATATCCAAACATTGGAGTGGTATCCTTCTCTGCATTAATGGTGATCTTCTGAACTTGTACGTCCCTCGGCTCCGGAAATAACTCAAGATTTTCTGTTTGTGTGTCAGTCACCATTACTAGGCGCTGAACACTAACTTCAGGCTTTGGACAGCTCTCTAAACAAGTCTGTAGATCTTGAGTAAAATATGTACTTGATGTACCTAGAACATTCCCCTCTGTTGAAAATGTTGCTTGTCTAGAAGTGGACTCCAACAAGAGTTGTCTCACCTTGGCTTGAGTGATGTTTCTCCTTGACAAGGGTATGGAATAATCAACTTCTTCCTGGAAGGCTCCCCAATTTTTGTGTGCTCTCTTGCAATATTTGCAGCCATTGCATGGGAGTGATAGGGGCTCCACTGTTCCCTGATAATAAGGGCAATTGTCCTTCTCGGGAATCCGTGACAATCCATCCGCATTGAGGTGCTTGGCACCAGGTCTATGGAGTACTGTCATGTCGTACTGACTTAATTCCTCAAGCCAACGGGCGAGCTGTCCTTCCGGTGATCTGAACCCCAGTAGCCAGGTGAGACTGCTGTGGTCTGTTCTTACTGTGAACGGCCTACCCAACAAATAATGGCGGTACTGTCGGGTAAACCGTATCACTGCAAGCAGCTCCTTGCGTGTGGTGCAGTACCTTCTCTGTTCCGGCGTGAGACTAAAACTGCCGTAACTAATTACTCTCTCTTGACCATCTTGCACTTGTATCAGTTCCGCTCCAATGGCCCAGTCTGAAGCATCTGTATCCAAGATGAAGTGGTCTTTCTTGTTGGGCAATGCTAACACCGGTGTTGTTGTAAGGGCAGCTTTTAACTTTTTGAAGGACTGCTTTTGTTTTTCCTCCCAGATAAAGGGTTTTTTTCCTGTGAGGTCATACAAAGAACATGCCAGCTCAGCGTAATTCTTGATGAATCCTCTGTGATAGTTGGCGAATCCTAGGAATCGCTCAACTTCATTTGTGCAGGTGGGGACGGGCCAGTTATGAACACATTCCAGGCTACCTGGGTTTACTTCTAGCCCATCCTTGCTGACCACTCTGCCTAAAAATTCCACTTTCTTCTGAAACAGCTCACATTTTCTAGGTTTCAGCTTCAGATTGTATTTCCGGAATCGCTCTAATACTCTCCTCAGATTGATGAAGTGGGAGGGTATACTGGTCCCATTAACCACTGCATCATCCAAGAAGGCCAGGACGATGTCCCAAGTGTCAATCCACTGAGGACTAGTGCCATTACTCTAGAAAAAGTGGCTGGGGCATTGCAGAGACCAAAGCCCATTCTGACATGCTCATACAATCCATACTTTGTTATGAATGCTGTCTTTTTCTGGTCCTCTTTACCAATCTTGACTTGCCAATATGCTGAATTAGCATCTAGTTTGGAGAACCATTCACTGCCTGCTAGCGTGTCAATACAATCTTCAATCAAGGGCAGAGGGAACACGTCTTTGACCGTAACGTCATTCAGAAGTCGGTAATCAATGCACCAACGCACCCCACCATCAGACTTGCGAATGAGAACTGGAGCTGAAGCCCATTCTGACATAGAAGGCTGAATAACGTTGGCTTCCAACATTTTTTCCAAGTGTGCTTCTTCCTCATTTTCAAATCCTAGCGGGGTACGCCTCATGCGTTGTCTGACAGGTTTAGCATCTGCTGTGTCAATCCTGTGTTCAAATGCGGTAAACTCCCCTAAATCCAGATCATCCTTTGCGAAGACACCCTCAAAATCTTTGAGTAGGTGCACTAATCGTGACTGGTCATCTTGTTGCAAATGCGTGCACGAACGTGAATAGAGATCCTTGAGATGTTCTGGCAAGTTTACATGTGTGTCATGACCTATTTTACCTGGCTCTTCTGTCCCTAGATCGATGTCTTGTTTATTCCAGTCATCTCCTTCATCCAGAGCGACTTCCCTGATATCCACCTCTGATGCTTCCCCAACAATTTGACCCTTCTTTACCGTAATGTGGTGGTCTGTAGTGTTAAGGAAGCAAATGACTGGCTTATCTCCTGGTGAATGAAGAATTTGTGGTGATATAAAGTCGGCCATTTCTGGAGTTTGTTCGGAGATGTAGGTTTGTAAACTTTGCTCCATGTAACTAGGTGTCCTGGTTACCGAATGGGGTGGTAGTAACGTACGCCGGGGTATCATGATGCGACATACATTAACTGGTTTACCTGACTCCCTTAAAACCATGTTCACTGTTGTTCCATTTATGGTTAGGATATGATTTTTCATGTCAATTTCTGCACTATTTTTCAGCAAGAAGTCGAAGCCCAGGATTATCTCATCTCCTATTGGAGCCACATATACAGGCATTTGGAAATGCTTGTCTTGGACCTGCAATGTGACTGGTTTGGTGAGAAAACCCTGCATCTTCAATTCTCGTCCAGCAGTGCGCAAGGTGACATCATGGTTCTTCGCTGGTTTATGTTGAAGCTTCTTGAATAGCTTGTCAGAGATAATTGTCACCTCTGCTGCAGTATCAATTATTGCCTCTGCCTTTGTGCCTTGGACCAATAGCGGGATGGTAAAAACTGTTCCATGATGCACTGCATTGATGGTAACTTCAGGACATGGACATTTGAAGATGTCACTACTCACAGCAGTTCGTGATCTGCTAGGACCATTGCCGTGAGCAGTGACTTCCCCGTGGGCACCTTTAAAGGAATTTGAGAGACCTAGCTGTGGCGCCCTGATTGCAGTTTCCAGCTGGCCTTCACTCCAGTGCGGGGTAGGACTTAGGCCTTTCGACCCACCCAGTTGGAGTTTAACTCCTTCTCCCCGGAACTCTGTTCCTCTTGAAATGATACCCTTTTGTCTTTAATCGGGCTTCTCTGTGGACAATTTATCTTAAAGTGTCCCACTTGGCCACACTGGTAACATTCATTGCTGCGACCAGGTGATGTTGCGGGACTAGAGGAACGGGAGCGCCTATTGCTAAACCTTCCCATTACTCTGAATAGCATGGTTTCCATCTTGTCGAACCTTGCCTCCAGCTGGTCCATTTTCTTTTCCAGGGTTGGTGTTCTGGAATTGCTTACTGGTGACCTTGAGACAGCCCTGACTTGAAAATCTCCACCCTCTTCTCGATCAGATGACAGGTATCTTATCTGCCTCTGCTTACCATAGATGGCCTGATGGGTGTGCTGGAATGAGCGCACAGCATCCATTGCTTTCTCTAGAGAAAAGGGATGTAGGTTGGCTGCATACTGACCTGCCTCCTTCTGCTCACATCCAAGACAGAACCTCATGATGACTTGTCGCTCAACATAGTCTTCTGGTAATCTGTCAAATGCAATTGTTGCTGTTGACATGAGCCGTTCAGACCATTTCTCGAGGGACTCAGCTGGTTGTTGGCACATGGTGTTGAATTTTACCTGCGCTGTTTCTGGAAGTTCTTGGCGATCATACCACCGTTGAAACTTCTTAACGAGATCCTCAAATGGGATATCGGGATCTCGCTCAATGCAAGAAGCGAAGTATTCACTTGCTTCGTCCTTCATGCAGAAGCATAACTGGTCCCGTAACTCCTCGGAATTCCAGTTCTCCCGTTTGGCATAAGTCCTAAACTTTAAATAAAAAGCAGACCAACGGCTCTTTCCATCAAAGACCAGGGCCCTAGGTACCTTGATTGCCGGGCTGTGTCGGTCCTGACTTGCATAGCTCTGCCTTGGTTGATGCTGTCGGGCCCTTCCTCGGTTAGGAAACCTGTATTCCTCATCATCAACATGATCAAGCGCTGGCTCTATGCACATCTCCGGTTCTCTGGTACTTGGGCGACCAGGCTCTGTAACAATCTGAGGGTGTCGTCTGACATCCCCTGCCCCATACTCTCGGTCACGGAGAAATTGCCCAGGATGTATATCTCTTCCTGGTTGGTTTTCGACCCTTCTTGGCTGGGGAATTGTTTGAACATGTGTGGCCTGATATTTGTCAATGACAGAAATTAAATGATTTTGCTGTCTTGTCCGGTCATCTTGAATCCGCGATGCTGTTGCCTGTGCTGGCACTTTGGGTCGAACCCCACCATGGATATTCTGGTCTGGGGTTTGGACTGGGCTGCTTACCGGTACCTGTTGTGTCCGCTCTTGGCGTTCTGCCAATAATGACTGAATTAATGCATCTCTTTGACGCAACTCTTCCTCATATCGGAGTGCTGCGACTTGAGCAAACGCTGGCGGTGAGTATGGTGAGTACTGGTAAGGCGAGTACTGTGCCAGGATGTGCGAATATGTGTTGGGCATGCTGGTTGCAAGAGTGCTCGCAACTAGTGGTGGTATATGATGGGGTGTTGCAAGAGTGCTCGCAACACCGCCAACAGGTGGTGGTATGTGAGGGGATGTTGCAAGAGTGCTCGCAACACCGACAGCAGGTGGTGGTTGATGTACTGGGGTCATTAAACCCCCTAAACCCCCATACCCTGATGACATACAGGCCGCTGAACTTGGCCCCATGTTGGCTGAACTTGATATACCTGGTTGTAGAAGGCTTTGAGCCAGAGGCTGGCTACCCATTGTAGGGCTTCCTATTTCAGGGCTTCCAGGTGCAGAGAAATCAAAATAGTCAGCCAAGGAGGTGACTTTATGAATTTTTAAATTTAAAAATTCCTCCCTGGTGATTTCCCCATTATTTTCAATGAGTGCCATTATTAATTTTGCTGTGGAACGACCGATGCCAGGCACTGTGACCAAATCTTGAATTTCACAAGAGTTAATGCAAATTTTGTCTTCTGCCATGGTTTGATTTAATTTTGAAGACCTAATTCACTTTATGAACAAGATTTTTTTTCAAAATCAATCGCAACACACAGCAGGTGTGGGATCCAAACTACAAATTGTTGAGCAATATTGTATTTTGCAAAAAATATCGCAAAACTCAGCGAGTGTGTGATCCCAATCTCGATAATATTGACGATTCCTGTGTTGTCTTGCCACCTCAGAATATTCAACAGATTTCAATTTTATTATACGATTAATCCACGATGAAAAGGTAACACGGTGGACCAAAAGTGGTAATAAATCAATCTCATACAAAAATTTCGTTCAGAATATACATACAAACAATCGCTCGTATGCAAAGTATCACGGACGAGGGTAAAGGTCACGAGGTCAAAGGTTTTGTTGACGCTCGCAACAGACTGTCAAAATTTCTCAAAATCTGCCAAACACGTCAATTCGCGTGGCACATGAATGAAAAATGTTTGAGACATACATATAATAACATATAGCATCAATAATTACAATATTTGCCGTACAAAAAATGGAAAATATCTTCCAATCGTACGACAAAATTTTCACTTCAGATCGGCAACGGTCAAAACAATCAAAATGGCGGCCCGTTCAAAAGCAGAAATCGTATTTTTGTTCGCAGCGCCACTGTAGTGATTTTACTTCCGCGAACAATATGGTGATTAACTGCTCTGATTGTTCCGCCAATTAATAGTGTGATCGTCCGGCACGATCTGCTTAGTGTTATTCTAAAATGCGGTCCGCGACTGTTAGTTCAGAACTAGGGATTTTACCTTTCTTGAAGCTTCGTTGCAGACGATCCCTTTTCCGGCAGCGCTCGGCCACGTGCACCTCGGCCTCGGCTGCCCGAGCACTTCCGAGGGAAACCGAATGTCTCCGACGGAAGTAGAGATCGTCTCACACAACAATAGTTACGTGTATGTGACGGGTGCATAATAAATAATTGCCTTCATTCGCATGAAGTTCAACATGGCAGAAAGATCGAGAAGCGCGGTAACCACATTACTAATCGCGCCATATTTCGCAATCCGTAGCACTGCATAAAATATGAGTCACACGATAATAACGTTGACATGATTAGGGTAATGATGGTTATAAATTCATTCAATGAACGTCATAAATGTAACGGAAATATACACTGTCGTTTTCTCATGTGTACCGACCATTCCGCCATTACTGATAGTCGATAAAAATATACAAAACGTGTAAATAAACTTATTCATAAAGGAGTGAACAGAATTGTATTTACGTGAATAAGTATACAGTTGGGAAAAATATGTCTTTCTGACCACCCAGGTCATATTTTTGCTTATGAACAAGGATTTCGTCTGAAAATATTTACGTGTTTGTGACATGGGTGCATAATCAAAATTCGCCGTCATTCGCTTGGTGTTCAAATTTTTTAACATGGCAGAAAAAGGCCGAGAAGAGCGGTAGCCACTTTACTAATCTCGCCATATTTCGAAATCCGTAGCATTGTATAAAGTATGAGTTACACGATGTTAAAGCTAAGATGATGGTGGTTATAGTTTTGACTTTGCGCACTCAGTGTTAAATATCAAAATTCACAGTTTAAAAAGGGCATTTTCTCGGGACCATATATGGTCCTCTGGCACTATGCGGGTGTGAAAGGTGAGGGACCATATATGGTCCCGTGGCACCAAGAGGGTTAAAAAGGGCATTTTCTCGGGACCATATATGGTCCCCTGGCACTATGCGGGTGTGAAAAGTGAGGGACCATATATGGTCCCGTGGCACCAAGAGGGTTAAAGGGCAAGTTCACACGGAAATGAACCTTTTTTTCTTGTACTTTTTCCACATTAAAAGTGTAAACATAGAAGTGTCATAGACAAAAATATAAAAACATCATATTTAATTAACATATTTTTTGCACTAAAACGATTTATATTTTTCACATTTACCAAGTAAATTTTTACCTATTTCCATAACAAAAACACCATGGCTTATGTCCCTTGCAATATGACGTCATTGGTGCCAATTGATAAACATTATGACGTCATCATGCTTTGTTAGAGCCGCTTCACGTGGTGTAGGTACAGTTTTGTGATTCTAGCATCTCAGATGCAAGCCAGAATTGTGTTATGCTGAGTCACCACTGCGCCGGAGTGTGTCGTAAACCATGTTGTTTTACCGCAAACTGGTCCTTGATATCTTTTGCGTTGAGAATAGACAGGCACCCAGTTGAATTGGCACCAATTACGTCATAATCTAAGGGGGATAACTCAGGCCTATTTCGCTCGTAAAACGAAGGCCTCATAACGGCATATCACTTTCACACTATTGTGAGCTTCCTACTTTCACTGTGAAAAAAAATGAGTGTATATTTTCAAACACAGATACTAACTAATTCTAAAATTGCGTTTTGTTTAGAAAAAGAAAGAAAGTGATTTTTGCGTGTACACTTCCCCTTAAGTTGTTCAGCAAGCACCGTCCACAACAAGCTTTATTCCAATGGCATGTCCATGAGGAACAAATACACGGATCTTACCGATGAAGAGGTTCAACGTAAAGTGGCAGCCTTTAAGGAAAGTTTCCCAAATACAGGAAGTGAGGTGTGTTTAATAGACATATCATTTAAATAACCATCTACTGAAAACATTATCATTACGAGTGCAGTACGATATGTACACGAGCTAACAACCAGTGAGTGAGTTGGGTTTACGTCCCTGTTAACAATATTGTGGTTATGTTCAGACTGTAAGAAAAGATTAACTAATAATGATGTTTTGTGTGATATAATGGGCATAGAGTGAATGATTGCAGGCTGAGTCGATAAGCAAGGTCAAGCAAAAGTACTAAAAATTACCTCTGAAAATTAGGTACTTCGTAAATGTCGCCATTTTTTACACATTACTAAATCACCACTCACCGCGTTATTTACAGCATGTTTTGAAATCTAAATTTCGGATATTTACTCCGAGAAATGAATTTCAAAAATAGCATATTAGTGATCAGGGGTATCTATCCTTTATGAAACCACCAATGATCATTCCAAAACATCTCCAATAACTCTAGAATCGTTTAGAATGTTTTGGAAAATACGAAAATATGGACGCCATATTGGATAGTGTTTACAAAATTACGTTTCAGGTACACCGGTTATGAGACGCCTGTAACATCAGTATATTTCAAACTTAGCTGCGATACACACATCCTTGAATTCCACATACATTTTAGAATCGAATGAAAAATGGTCTTTGTCACCAATACGAAGTGGCTTGATGAAATCAAGCAAAATAAGTTAGGTGTGAAAACAAATGCTGCGCTCGAAAAACTGCACTTGTTTGAAATGTAAACAAAGACAAATACAGATTTTACAGTGTAGCATTTTCTCCTATGTTGGGCTATGCATCGTCTAGTCATTCAATATATTGGCTCAACATTTTCAGAATATGCATGGGAAGAATTAGGGAATTTAAAATAGATACATTGACAATTTCTGTTGAAAATATCAAATCATTGCAAAGTTACCGTCCTGTGTGACGCCATGACTGACGCAAAATCACGCACAACGACAACGGTATTTATCGGAATTTCTGACTATTCCGTTGGTTTCAATGAAAATTATAACAACAAATAACAGTACATAGATTGTCAGAATGTTTCTGATTACTTACATGTCACATTTATGTATATACGATCCTTGAATCAACGAAAGTCCCCTCGTAAAATCCCACGTATAGTCCATGAGCCAGACCGAATATGAGTATCAAAAAGCTGAACAGATCCAATGTGGATTTTCAGTTAGCATGATGTCTTAAGTGTTCAAAAAGCCCACCCGGACATTCAGGATCGGTAGCTTAATACCAATTTGGCGGCGATCTTTAAAATGGCCGCCACGCCCATTCAGAAATATACTAACCACCGGAAAAACTGAAATAACTCGCCACCAAGATGACCTATGAACATGCAATATGGCTTATTTTGTTCGTAACAAAATTCTGCACCAGACAGTATATAATAACTTGACTTTTGATATTATAATCTGTTCCAAAATTCGGAGTTTTTCAAACATATGGGTATGCGTTGATGCTTTTTTTCACAAAGTTCTTTCATATGTCAAGCCTGCTATACACACCAGCAAATGTATGTCCTAGATCATCTTGGGCAGCTCTCCAGGTGTGGATAAAATGTTTGGGGCAGTTATTTGACCCTTAAGTATAAGTGCAGACAATAAAATTTTGGTAATAATTTATTGCATTTGGCGCTTTCTGGAGTGGGTTATCACCACGAATCAGAGGAAATCAGTTAAACCATACCCAAAAAAGCCTTTATGCACAAATTGGCCTCTCTATCGAAAATGGGCTCTGCTGCTTCTTGGGTAGGGTTTTGTGAATTGGAATTATAGTCTGTTTCTAATAATCAATCGACTGAAAGCAAAATGCTATTCCAGGTGACTTGTGGTTCAAAACATAAGTCCGCATTAGTCTTCATCACTAACGATGTCACTATCGTCACTCTCTTGGACTGGGTCGGTGTCATCTTCCGCTGTCATGTTGGCACAGTTCTGCAGTTTGCATGCTGGGGTGCAGGGTAATCCATTCTGGATACAGGTGCAACTGTCTTCAGCACAAACACGTGGACACTTGCAAGCCATCAGGGAGAGAACCATCTCAGGAGCCGGTGCTCCAGTTAACCACGATATTGCAATGTCTCCGTCACTCAGATGCCAGCCATGCCCTTCGGTTGGTTCAGGGAGGTCTACTGTGTTCTGAAGGCTGCGCCGCCATATAGCTGCCTGATAGTTAGCACGTTTAGTATGCTGTAGCAAGGCATCCTTACAAGGTGGAAGCTGCCCAGATCACAAATCACCCTTTTTGGCACAGAACATATTGTACCTCAGTTCATTCACCCCTTTGGCCTTTGTATTGCGACAGTACATGCTACAGGTGAACTCTTGT
This sequence comes from Haliotis cracherodii, assembly GCF_022045235.1. Taxonomy (NCBI): domain Eukaryota; kingdom Metazoa; phylum Mollusca; class Gastropoda; order Lepetellida; family Haliotidae; genus Haliotis; species Haliotis cracherodii. The sequence goes on along the minus strand of NW_027266297.1, from coordinate 49,246,482 downwards.
ATGCCATCAAATAGATCATCTGAAACGGACCACTGCTGTCCAAGAAGCACAAACGTATCCCTGAACTGTTCATTCTTCCTGATCAAGTTAACGGCTTTTACCTTTCCCTTGCCCGCGAATGAGCTTACAGAATCACAACCAGTCCAGGCATGGACACCTATTAGTGCCTCACAGACCTTCTTGCCTAGTGTGGTACCCAATTTGGAAATGTCAATCAGTCTAATCTGATTTTTCTTTCCTCTTCTCAATAGTATCCGTGTGCCAATTTCTGAATGCATCCCAAGGAGGATAACAAAAACATCCGTATCCTCTGAAATCACAATCACTGTAGGATAGTTTGCTGCGGCATGCTTGGCATGGACAACAAGTCGTGTATCGGCTTCTTCATGTCCAGTTGTAGCCAATTCTTCCACCTCTGTCACTTTATCCTGTGTAATCTGAAAGCATAGTCCTTCGGATGTTACCATTAACGTAGTGTTACCAAGAAGCTCTCTTTTCTTTTCGTCTTTCCAGCTATCCGCCAGAAACTTTGTCAGCTTAGTCTTGCTCTCGGTGCTGGCTAACAGACGTTTATAGTTCTTGATACGATGGCGGGGCTTGATTTGACTGAAGACAATCCCTTGAGCAGACCCGCGATTGATCATTTCTGCAGTCTTTATCGACTGGTCCCTGTACATATCAAATACTACATCGATTCTCTCACTTCCTCGTCCGTCAGTAAGGATCTGTTTCAGTATTCGATCAGACAGTTCGTCAAATGTCAGTTGCTCCCCATGGACCTTTTGAACAATGCCCATGGCATCAACGATGGTTGCCCTTCGCCCGGTGGCCATATCAGTGATTGCCATGTCCTTCTCAATATGCTTGCCTAATGATGATTTTCCTGTTTTCTTCAGTGTCCCATCACCATTGGCTAGTGCCCATGGCTTTTGACCAAGGGGATAACACATAACCTCTCGCATGTCCAGCTTTCTGTTCTGGGCAATAAGAAGCATGTGACCAAATGCCCGATTGTCTGCTTTCAGAACAATTTCTTTGTTTGTTCCTTTTACCACAGTGTCCTTTTTCATGTCGGCGAATGTCTTCAATTTCAACTTCTTTATGGGATCATAGAATCCCGACCCTTTTTCCAGCCGTTCCGCCTGCAGCTTGTATGCCTCCTCTCCCCTTTCTCGAGCTTTAATAATGTCACTGCATACATCAGGTGGTGCTGCTGCACCTGTGGAAATGCAGACTAGATCAATGGGCTCATTCCCAAAGGGGTTTATCCAACTGCTTTCAAGCAGTTCGACTATAGACTCCACATCAGCTTCGTCTCTGGTGATCCGCGAATTCTGCAAGTCAGCATGACCAAGCCCTGGACTCTGCAACGAGATGAGGTCTCTTAGCTGTCTCAGAGCATTTGCCCTATGCTCTGCCGTGAGATAGTAGCGAGACAGTGCACCCTGATTTAAGCTAAAGCCCTTTGTCCCACCGGGCGTCTGGGTGTCCTTATTAACTGTCTCTTCAAGGGTCTGGTCTACAGCAATTCTGCCAAATGGATTACTCTGTCGGAGCTGCACCGAGAATCCACCATCAAGAAAGTGCCGTTGTAGATCTGGGCAGGTTCTATCCAGTTCACTCATCTGCGCATAGTAAACCAGGAGATATCGTGCATAGTTCGTTTTGTCCATTGCGAAACACCAGGGTATCAAATCCCTGATGCTACTCAGATGCAAATGCCAGTCTCCGGTTCGGTCTGCACAAATCAAACCAAGTAGTATTTCTACCAGATCAATGTACAGCATCCAGTAGACAGCCAACTGACCGTTCTCATGACGTAGACCATCCAAGAAAACTGCAAACAAGTCGAGGATCCTCTGACAGGATTCGTTATTCAAGGTAGATTCGAATGTTGCTCCACGCGTATCATCTTGCAGATCAGCGACTAGACAGATCACTTCATCCAGATGGTGAAGGTCTCCCTCATGATTTGTCTCCAACCATTCTGTGAACGATGCCCAGGCTATTACATGAAACCCTGTGTCCTTAAAATGTCCTGTTATGAAGTGGGCAACTTATGAATGTGCTTCATGAAAAAGAAACACTTTTTTTCAATAAAACGCAGTAGTTGGAACAGATCATACATTCAAAACTTTAAGAAACATATCCACTTATGCTAAGGTCATTTAACTGCCTCCAAGCATTTTATCCACACCCAGAGAGTTGCCAAATGTGATCTGGGCATAAATTTGCTGGTTTGTAAAGTTCACATTTGAAAGAACTTTGTGAAAAAAGCATCAACGCATACCCATATGTTTTGAAAAACTCCAAATTTTGGAACAAATTATAAATTCAAAAATCAAGTTGTTATATACTGTCTGGTGCAGAATTTTGTTGTGAACAAAATAAGCCATATTGCATGTTCATAGGTCATCTTGGTGGTGAGTTATTTGAGTTTTTCTGAAGTTAGTATTCTTCTGAAAGGGCGTGGCGGCCATTTTAAAGATGGCCGCCAAAAGTGTATTAAGCTACCGATCCTGAATGTCCGGGTGGGCTTTTTGGACACTTAATACATCATGCTAACTGAAAATCCACATTGGATCTGTTCAGCTTTTTGATACTCAAACCTGAAATTTTGAGGTCTGGCTCATGGACTAGTATTTGCCACTTAAGGATTTGATATGTGGCACAGGCAAGGTTTGCAAGAGGTTTCATGGCATAACTACATGCACACGAAATCTGTGGAAAGATATCTCATTTCCATCAATCACCGAATTGTCATTCACACAGCTTCAACAGCTAATGTGCAGATCAGATTATTTTGTTCACTTTGATCTTGAAAACCTACATGTATTTTGCTGCCCAGCCATTATTGACTATACACACACGACCGGATTTCTGCATGCTGATCACTTGGTATGGCTAGACATCACTGGCATCCAGGTTTCAACACTGTCATTTCTTATAAGCCTTCCTAATCTTGAGCTTCTCTGCTTAGCCAATTTTCAAACAGCTGTTTGATCAAGACTTTGTGATTGTGAAGGCATGTTTGAAACTAGAACATTTGAATGTGAATTATACAAGTATAACATCAGCTACTGTCATTCACATTTTCAACAGACTCAAACAATGTTTCAATTTTGATGCTGTGGGTGTGAAGTTTTCATTCGATAATTGCATTACACTCGGGTGTGAGGCATATGATACACTGATGTTCTTTGACTTAAGTTTAGAAGAATCATTTATCTTGGAGGAGTTTCAGTGTTGCATAGCTGATGAATTCATAGATTGCAGGTTCAGAATCCGTACATAACTCGTAGGATGTTTACGATGTCTTGCACATTTGACCTTGAACAGGCTGTTGCCTTTATCTCAAACACTGATGACGATGTTACATCTGATAACGTGTATGAGGTGGAGCCAGTAACTGACCTTGATTCCCGAAGGAAGTAACAGTTTCATTTGCCACTGATGCTGATCTTCCTTTCTCAAATACTGTTGAACTGGTAACTACTGATTTAAATACATTCCAAAGTCTCAATGATTCAAGTGACACAGAAGAATCATCAATTTCTGATTCTTCATCAGATGAGGAATACACCCCTGATAATGATGATGCAGATTTTGAGATTCCACATCCACCTGTTGAAACTCAAGTGATTGTAGGTCCACCAAATGCCACTCTGGATGATAGTGGAAAGGTCGGTAGTGACCTTCAGCCTCGTCCATCAACAGCTGAGCAAGCCAAAGACCAGGACGTTGTTATGGATGATGCTGATGAAGATTTAGTTGAATTGCAGCCCAGTACCACAACACAAGACACAACTACGGTTGAACAAAAGGAGATCAACAGAAGTAGAAAAAGGAAAAGAGATCCTCAAAACTGGAAAAATAACACAAGAAAACGACGTAGACAGGCTGGACAGAGTTACTTGACTTCTACAGGAAGAAGAATAGAAGAAAAATCAATCAAAACAACGAAGGACTGTCAAGGAAAATGTAAATTTAAATGTTGCCAGAAAATCAATATAACACAAAGAGAAAGTACATTTGTGTCCTTTTGGGCAATGACAGACAATGAAAAGTTCCTTTTCTACAGCAAAACAGTAGATAGGACTCACAAACAAAGAAGTCGAGCCCGTGGTAACAAGGACAACAACAGAAGTTTTCCTATGCATATTACGTGTTTACAGGAAGTGAAAGAGTCAGAGTGTGAAAAGAATTCTACCTGACTACTCTAGGCATATCGCAAAGGCGAGTTTCCTATTTCTTTGAGAAGAAATACAACCATGCTACTGACGTACCTTTAGGGGGAGACATGAGGGGGATGCGTACACCTGACAGAATATCTTCTCAGCGTAAACAACATGTACGCGATCACATGAACTCATTTCCAAGGATATAATCACATTACTGTAGATCAAAGACACAAAAAGAGTATCTGGATCAAAATTTAACCATGGCAACCATGTATAGATTGTATTGTGAGAGGTGTGATGCTGATGGACGAGATCCTGTCAAAGAGCACATGTTTCGAAATATTTTCAATGCAGACTTTAACATCGGATTTCACAAACCAAAGAAAGACCGCTGCGACAGATGTGAGGAATATAGAATGAAAGAAAAACATGACTGTATTGATGAGGAGCTTTGGGAAGAATACCTGTCTCACTTCCAATCGAAGATGGCAACACAGGAGGAGAGGAACAGGGACAGGCTGGACAAGACAAAAGCTGTTATATGTTTTGATTTGGAAAAGGTGTTGAGTTGTCCACAGGCAAATATTTCAAGTTTCTTTTATCGACGAAAGCTTAGCTTTTACAACCTTACAGCCCATTGTTCTCTGGATTCACAAGGATATTGTGCTGTATGGAATGAAACCCAAGCAGTAGGAGGGGCCAATGAAAGTGAGATGATCACTTTCATAGATATATTGAGGGATCAAGGAAACTTAATTTTACAACAGTGCCATACACCAAGGTCAAAAACTTGGTATGCTACAAAAAGGATCCATACTCAATTGAGTTCAAAGACTCATTTGCTGATGCAGACCTGACCAAGGTATCAGTTGTCCACGGGAGAACTTCCGGCGGATGTCATCACACCCGCATAGGCCAACTGTTATTGAATGGCCTAAAGCCGTTATCTCATCAAAGAAACCTGAGCTGTCAAAAGAAAAATCAAAGGACATCAAGGCCATGTTAAAATTCATGACTCCTACAGACCAAAAGTTCATGAGTGGACTAATCGACTGAGAAACTTAGTTGCATGTGCAACTTGATGGTCTATTGTGAAATGTTATGGCAATAATCTAAAGTTATAAAACTGATATTGTGGCTTGTACATCAGCAGCTGGACACTAAACTTTCAGTTAATAGTCTATTGTCCTGTAGACTGTTTCATGAACTGATGATCAGAAAGGTGTTTGGACATAATATTTCTTGTAGATTTATTGTTTTGCTCTTTGGGGCAAAGTGTCAGTTACTACCAGGAAAGTGAAATTTATTTAGTTATGGTTGTATTGTTTAAGAATATGTGATCTTTCTGTATTGATGTTATGAGGAATTCATGTTTTGAAATTGTTCCTGGAATTGTTGACGGGTTCATTTATAATGCTCTTACGAGTTTGTTTTGCTATGAGAATTATGTTGCTATGGACAAAATATATTTCTGCAACATCATATACATTCAGTGACAGGAATACAGGTACACCCAGGGCTGCAAAGAGTTCTAGGTTGACATCATTTCCGTGCTAAATTTATAACAAAGCACTTTTTATCAATGTTGATTTATTGTTTTGCTCTTTGCAGGAAAGTATCAGTTACTACCAGGAAGGCTTTTTCTGATATTTTTATTAGTTATTACTGAAAATTAAACATATTACAAGTTACTTTTTACAACCAGACAATAGTTCTTTTTATAATCAATTGCAAAATATAAGTAATAAACTAGATATCGATATGACAATGTTCAAATGGCAATATCTCGAAACTGAGTTTTGAGGACTTAGGACAATCTGGTTTTCAGGTGACGATTTAGTAATTTCTTTGAGGTGAAGGTCCTTGAATGAAAGTGCATTGTTTACTGTTTCAGTTATGATGTAGTTTTGGCATATCTTTTATACATTTTTTCACAAAAGTAATTTCACTTTGGACATTTGTCAATGTTCAAAATGAAATCATACGTAAATATAGGCCACAACATTTATGAATGAACCTTTGATAATCTCCTGTTTGTTTGAACATTGTTTACACAGCTAATTCTAAAACACATTGACCTGAGTTACAATAAACTAGTGCTAAGCATAGCGGAGCTATGCCCCCTTTTCTTTGTACGTGTGTAACCTCTCTGTCGCCTTTTGACGTCATTGAGAAAAATCATTTTTCGTCTATTACGGTATGCTGTTTTTGGCACTGAATGTATGTCGTTATACATAAGCATATAACTCCATTTGATATATAGTTATGTCGTTCAGATATTAGGCAGTATTTTGTTTGCTGACAGTTTCCGTAAAGCTTCGAAATAAAAACAATCGTCGCACAGTACTTTTATTGGTGTACGATAAAAAGCGGAGAAATTTACTGTTTTTCAACGCAGAATAAATGATCGGACAAACACTCTATTGGAAATGTATTTTTTTAAACCGGTTTAATATTTGCAGTTAACTCTACACCTTCAAATAGGAAATTTAATATTCTCCACCTATGCGTAATTTTATAGCCAGGGGTATATCCAGTGCCACGTGAGCGCAATTCTCGAACAACCTTCACTTTTCCGATCTTAGGAAAATGTGCATCAGAAAAAAACCCTCGGCATCCAGAGGGTTAAATCCAACTCACTGACTCTAAAGCGTATATGAATGACCTCACAGTTGTAATTTTGCTATAAGCAGTCGTGCTTGGTAAGTAACATAAACGCAAAACGGCGTTCCATTTGCGCCCCTTGTTAGTTTAACTTTTGTTTGATGTAATATGAAAGTTTAATCATAGGAATTTTCAATGACAAGAACACCATACTATATATATTTCCTAGATGATGAATGGGTATCTCCGTTCTGATGGGGTCTCTGTCCAACGCAGCGGAGTCCGAGCCGCCCTGACGACAGTCGACCCAACTGGTACGGCTACACGATGGTGGAGGACAGTAGCTAGGCGTACTTAGTCTGTACCATCCCCAAACAGTTTATGGCACATGGATGCTCATATGAAACTGAACAGGTGCGTCCACTTTCCGTTGACATTGTGCCTTTTCGTTCAGGTTGTTTCTGGTTATTGATTATCCTTCACCATATGTAAGTAGTTAATAGTCAATATGTAGTCTTTGAGTTAATACATTACACTTATGACATAAACTTGTTTTGAAATATACATTTCAGATGGTCACTGGTAACCCATGGATGCATAGATGTTTTTTCTCGGTTCATAACAGCACTGGAATGCACTGATAACAATAAGGCTGATGATGTGTTGAGGGTATTTGTTCAAGCCTTAGATAGCTATGGTCTTCCATCGAGGGTTAGGAGCGATCATGGAATGGAAAACATCAAAGTCGCATATGCCATGAATTTGATCCGAGGATACCAATGAGCAAGTCACATTCATGGGAGATCGGTTCACAATCAGAGAATTGAGCGACTCTGGCGTGACGTTCATAAAGAGGTGACTGAAACATTTTACAAGGAGTTTTATGCATTTGGGGATGAGGGTATCCTTGATGTAGTGAACACTCAGCACATTTATGCGTTGCACTTCGTTTATGTTCCGGAAATAAACCGTCGACTGACATCTTTTCGATGTGGTTGGAACTGTCACAGAATGCGAACAGAAAGTAACCGTTCACCTGAACAAATCTGGATTGATGGTATCCTGAACAATGCGGATTCAGGACACACTTCTGTTGAAGAAATATTTGGCGATGTACCTTCGTTTGCAACCCGCCTTGTCGATGCGGTTCAAGCATATGGATTTGATACTGATATGGAATCACACACAACCAGCATGGCGCATGGTAGTCAATCATCTCTTTCTTTGACAGATGAACAAAACAGTCGACTGAAGGAAGCTGTGTACGGACAACATTCACACAAAGATAAATTTATTCTTTGTGCGAGAGAAATTAACGATCTACTCAGCTAATAAATGATATCACTGGTTATCTATCATCAAAGTGAAATATGTTAAAACTTTTCAGTGTCATATGATTTGAAACTTTGTTAAAGAATTAAATCCTATACTTTATGCGTTTATGGAGGTATAAACGTAAAATCAAGTGTGCATAGTGTGTAAATCCGCATAGCATAAAAGGAGAACTATGCTGAAGTCAATGGGCGATCTTATGGGTCCAACCTTAAACTGACGGCGCATGTGGTATGCGCGATACGAGCACTACACGTTACAATGACAGTTAACTAGTGTAACCTTCACCTCTGTCGGCATCGGTCACGCTTGTGTGTGGACAGTTTATCTTTTCGCCTAAAAAATTATTTATCCATTGCCATGTCCGGAAACAAATGTTCTTTGATTTAATGATACATCAGGGATGACCACGACTGATTATATTGTATAGTTAACCCCTAGATAGGCGTTCGAAGCGATGCGGTGAGATCAGCTGATCGTTCATCCCAGGTCGCTTTGTTGACGTTTTGCAATCGGTACTAAAGTGTTGCCTTTGATGTATGAATATCACACTTTTAAAAATTAAGTAGATTTTGTATACGTTCCTCCTATATCTATGTTGTAGCATCGCCGAGCAGGCTACATCATATGCATGCATTTCAGTAAGTACAGCTGTGAGGCGATACGGTACGCGAAATGTGAAGGTCTCATGCAACGTTGCCCGAATGTTGTGAATATTGACAGCAACACATGTAAGTATTTGTCAGATATATAACAGAGAGCAATGGGAAATGTTCTCAAGAAATTGTAAGAGTAACAGGCACCGTAAAATTACGTCATCAACTAGATATCATGATTCAATGTTCAAAATAAAAGAAATGGAAATAACTGAAATCTGTTTTGATATTTAAGGGTTAATTGGTGCATGTTGTAGAAAAGGATTTTATGTATGAACGGTGGCTGTTCGTTGCCAAATACTACCATGATCATATTTCAATATGATCAATGAAAGATTTTGGCCTTTTTTGAATTTTACAAAGTAGAAAGAAAGATTTCAGACACAGAGGACCCTATATATTTCAGTTAAAATACATATTCAAGAGTATTTGTACCAACTACAATTTTTTTAAAATAAAACAATATATTCATACTAATTGTCAATCTCTATAATGTTGATTGTATTAACAATGCAGTGTCTACATCCAGTTTGCATTGACAATAATCATATGATTGTGACACAGTTAAAACTGATTCTTAACTTCATTAGGCCTTTCTTTTTATGTTACCTTGTTCTAATCTGATGTTTCAAATTCCAACATAAACAAATTATTCATGTTATTCTTTTTTCTCTTCACACCAAAAGATATCTGCATTGCACAATGACTCTTATTTTATTTAATATCTTGGCACACTTGTGCATGTGTACTAGTATTTGATTACACATGCATGACTTTTTAGCAGTCATCTGTTTCTGAACTGAATATTATGCCAATAAAGATAAGTAACATAAAAAAAGGACTGGTATTCTTTCAGGTTTGGAGAATCAATCAATTCATTGTGAAAACATTTTTAATTTCTTACATAAGTTACTTTGATCTTGATAAGATAAAAATAGATCCAAATATAATTGAGGAGATTAAATTATACAGTCTAATTCATTTCAGCCAGTCTGTCTAAAATCTGGTCCTATTTTTCAGGCAATAATAAATTAATGAAAATTTAAGAAAGAATATATACCTTGCTTGAGTGAATCAGTCAATATGCATATTGGCTGAAATTTTTAGTCAAAATACATATTGGGCCTGATTATAGACACTGATTGTAACATATGTAAGTATAATCTGTTATATTCAAAACCAAATAACACAAATAAATCCATTTATCTACATGGAATGACTGTGGGGTTCAATTTGCATTTATTTAACCATCAGAAGATTTGATGATAAACTTTCTAAATTCATATTTGCTGGATGATAATAATATCTACAAAATATACTTAATACTACAGGTGTCTTGAAGTACTGTTGAATGAAAATCAGGCTACTTAGATACAGTAGGGTAGTGTGTGGATTTGTATGGGAAATAATTTGTCAACATTAAAATAAATATTATGTTACTAAAACAAGAAGATAAAACTATGATTTAGATCTATTTATGCATCATACACATTTTGTGGGGTAGCTTGTATGATTTGTTGTTTGTTGGGACAAATCTCTGTAATTTACTTCTATTTTAAGAGCATGAGTATCAGAATTCTGTAAGAAATGATGGATGAATGAATTAACACCTGTGATGACTCAAAGCGCTTAATGGTGGGACACATGTTATAGGGGCAGAATAATATGGGTAAATCTCTTATTTCAAAGTATGATGAGCGGTATGTATATTGCAACTGAGTAAGATGCATGATAGATGTTCATTTGGCCTATTTCTAAAAAAAATAATATAAATTTAAATATTCAGATGCAACTTTAATTTTGATATATAAAGTAACATTTAAAATCAGTTGTTTTATTATATTGAACGTTATTTCTTCTTAAATTATTTGTAAAGGCACGAATGTAAACTTACTATATAGATCATTGGTAAAGGCCTGTCAAAGATGTCTATGTGCTGTAAATGTTGGCGTATCACTAATTTTATTAAATTGAAGTCCATGGTAGTATTTGTTGTGATTTGAATGCTTGAATTGTTGTGGGAAATAACACAAAGGCTGATAAATAAAATGAGTTTGCATTATTTCATCGATGCAATATGTAAGCCCAGACTGACAGAATGCCTTGCTGTTTTCTGACGTAGAAAATACCGTGGCAATATACCATTTTTCATGACGTGTTTCCCGCTATATTCCAGAGTGACAATTCGTCTTGTAGTTGAAGACTCAACAAATGTTGATATTATAAACTAATAATCACTACGAAATATGTGCTAGTTAAAAATATTCGGTGAAATCTTGATTGATCATAGGTGAAATCTTGATTGATCATAAGGAAATTCTAAAAGAAACACAGATGTTTTATCAAAATTTATATAATTCACAGGAAAATGATTTTGTTAATTTTGACTTAGAAAGATTACTAAACGAAGGTGATATTGATATTCCTACTCTAGATAAGACTATGTCCGATACCTTGGAAAATCCTCTGACCTACGAAGAGCTACTGAAGTCTTTGAAATCCATGAAAAATAACAAAAGTCCAGGATCGGATGGTTTTTCTGCAGAGTTTTAAAAAAAATTCTGGAAAGACATTGGGTATTTTTTGCTCAGATCCATCAATTTAGGCTTTAATAAGGGGGAGTTATCTGTAACTCAAAAACAAGGAATTATTATCTGCCTACCAAAAGAGAACAGACCGAAAAAAATCCTAAAAAATTGGAGACCAATCTCGCTTCTTAATGTTTCATATAAGTTGGATATATAAGAATAAAAACTGTTCTTCCAAATTTGATTCATTCTGAACAAACTGGTTTCATGGCTAATTGATACATTGGTGATAATACCAGGTTATTATATGACATTTTATTTTATACTGAAAAACATAAGATTCCATGGATGCTCTTATTAGTTGATTTCGAAAAGGCTTTTGACTCTGTTGCATGGTCCTTTATACAAAAATGTCTTTCTTTTTGGGGGTTTGGAAGTAACATCAGAAAATGGATAAATGTCTTGTACACCAACATACAGTCATGTGTAACTGTGAATGGAAGAACATCCGCCTGGTTTGATATACAGAGGGGATGTCGTCAAGGGGACCCCCTCAGCCCCTATATTTTTCTTTTATGTGCCGAGATACTGGCAATATTAGTTAAGAAAAATAAAAATATCAAAGGATTATGTATTAATGGTAAAGAAAATATCATAGAACAGTATGCTGATGACACTGAATTCATTTTGGATGGAAGCAGAACCTCATTCGAAGAAACAATTCATACTTTAAAACAGTTTGCTAATATTTCAGGTTTAAAAATAAATTATGATAAGTCCGAAGTTATTTGGATAGGGAGTAGAAAGAATAGTGATGTAAGGTATATACCTGAATTGAATATTAAATGGAATCCAGCAACTTTTAGAGTTTGGGGAATTGTTTTCTCCACAGATTTTGATTTAATTGAAGATTTGAATTATAGAAGGAAACTTTATGAAATTGAACAAATCATTAAAAAGTGGATGAAAAGAATTATTACTCCTCTAGGAAAGATAGCTGTTATTAAGGCATTATTAGTTTCTAAATTGAATTATTTTTTCTTATCGTTGCCCAATCCTTCAGAGCAGTTTATGAAGGAGTTGAACAAGTTACTGTTTGCATTTTTATGGAATAATAAACCAGATAGAATTAAACGTCAAGTGATATGCAAATCCTCTGCAGATGGAGGAGTGGGGATGGTTGATGTTTTTAAGGGTCTCCTCCCATTAGTAAGACAGCCCAGTTGTGGGACACTTTAAAACAACAATGTCAAACCTGGTTGCACATGTTAATCAGGTAATTAACCCCTATCATGAAAATGGACTTGTCTTATTTTTCTTATAGACAAAAGAAATGACTCAAGATGCTTGATACCCTCTTTTACTTTATTTCATTCAACATTTTAATTCATCCATCCCTTAAATCCATTGTTTTAACATATTCACCACTTAGAGTTCAGTTAAAGTTAATATCACAGTTCACATCGAGGTTGTCACACTGACACAACCTTAATCCATCTTCAGAAGTTTGCCAACAGCATCCATGAACTGGAGTGGTGTCTTGACACCCTGGGATAGCTGATTCTTCAGTCTGGAAAGTCAATTGTCAATCTCCTTGTACACACGCTTTCCTGCTGGTGGAGCTGCATCTAGGTCTAACTGAGATAGCTTGGTCTTCTCAGATTTCTCAATCTTCTTGATGATCTCGATGAACCTGTAGAGATTAGGATGACGATGATTCAGTGATGCATTGAGGCGACTGTGGAAACCCTCATGACAGCAACTTCAAAGTCGACCTGGAATGTCTGGGTTGAATGGTTGGTTCAGTAGTTGTTGGATGTGGACCCTCAACTGAGCAAAGAGGCGTTGGTATGTTGTAGTCCGACAATAAGGCATCAATGCGTAGACTAGGTGATAGGTAATGCATCCTCTCCGTGCATGCAGTATGTAACGCTGATTCCAAAGATCTGGGCAGGCGGAGAAAGTACCATCAATGTAGACAATGGATGCTGACTGGAGGACTCTAAGCTGATCATCAGTTGCAAATACCAGCATCTTGTCTTCTTCACCGTCGACAAAAAGCAGAAACCTGAGAATATTCAAAAAGAATCACTGCCCCACTCTTATTAATTAATGCGCTAATCATGGGCTGTGACCATTGTTAAGTGGGTAGACTGGGTGTGTTTGTTTAATTAATCCCACCTACTCCACTGTCTTACAATGGGTGTCTCACTAATGGGATGTAACCTTTTTAAGTATGTCAAATTTCAGAAAATCTCTTGGATCAAGAAGGTGATGTCTGAAGACTATCAGACCAACTGGAAGGTGTTGTTGATGTCTTGTCATCCAAAATTATCCACTATGCACAAATACGGGTCCTCTTTTATCCAGAAATTGAGTAATCAAACTCTCAATCCTTTTTGGAAAGACTGTTTGGAGGCTTTTTATGAACTCTCTAATAAGGCTACAATTGACACCTTTGATGCACTGGTAAGCGAACCTCTATTTTATAATCCAGATATCAAGATTGACAAACAAACTGTTTTTTGGAAACAGTGGGTTGATGCAAGAGTGTATAGAATTTGCGATTTATTAGATATAAATGGTTGTTTTTTGTCATACAATGACTTTTGTAGAAAACATGAGTTCACACTGCCAATCATGCAGTTTAATAGTATAGTTTCTGCAGTTTCAAACTATATTTAGAAGGCAAACCTAAACATGGAGAACACCATTAGCCCTTTAGATTACAGTTTATTATTGACTAAACTTTTCTCATTAAAGAAAGTTTCCAAACATGCCTACTATACACTTTTGGGACCTTTGGTTAGTTGGAAAGCCAGACAGAAATGGGAATTTATTTTTGGTGAATTAAACTGGAAATCCATTTTTATAAAACCTATCAAAATAACCAAAGATACAAAGCTTCGGTGGTTTCAGTTCAGGATAACTCATAGGATACTTATAACCAACTCATTTCTATTTTATATCAAGAATGTTGACAGTGATCGATGTACTTTTTGCAGTGATGAAAGAGAGACGATCGTCCATCTCTTGTGGGAGTGTGATATTGTACAGAATTTTTGGAAACAGTTTATGAGCTGGATAAATGACAAATGTGGACACATTCATAATCTAAATCTTTCAGCAGAATTTATTATTTTTGGCTTTAAAAAAAATCTTATTACTGATAAAGTGTTTGATTTTATCATCCTGTTCACAAAATACTTTATCTACAGATGTAGAATTCAAAATATACTACCAAATATACAGTTTTTAAAGAATGAACTCAAACTTCGCTATAAGATAGAGAAAAGACGTTTTTTGTCCACAACAGAGGTTTGGAATTTAACAAAGACTGGATGATGTACCATAACCTTTTTGAATTTTAGGATATGTGTGTGTGTGTATGTATATATATATGTAATATATATGCTTGTGTTCATGCGTATATTATGGTATGCCCATGTGCTATTGTCTACATTTCCGTATCATTCAATTGGAACCACTGACTTGAGATTTGAGATCTCTCTTTGAGAATATGATGTGTGTGTGTGTATGAGAGTGCTTGTGGCGTCCCTGTGTGAAAGCGTGTAAATGGTGTTTGTATGAGAAGTGTGAATGGCTGTTGTTTTTATGATAAAAAAAGGGGACTCCATCATGTGATACATATAATTATATTATGTATTAAATCATTTATTATCACTTGTAATATCAGTCTCACATTACAAATGATGTGCAAACAGTCAATGTATTAATATGCACTATATCATGTACAATGTATCCTGAACCCTGAATAAAAAAAGTATTACAAAAAAAAATTATATGTATTCAGTTGTAAACGACCGTTTTTGAACGAAGGTGCAACAGGACAACTCTTTAGCTTGGCTCCGTCTCTACATGTCAGTAGTTGTCGCAGCGCGCATTGATCCGGGAACCAGACCGGAAGCGACAGTTTGGACCGTCGCTTATATCATTTCAAAAGGAGAGTTACTGCCCTTTGGAACAAAAAGATCGCTGGATCTGGATGCTAGAGGGACATATATGTCCTTCCTCTAGAACCCTCACTTTGAAGTCGAATAAAATTCAAAATACATCAACCACACAAATACACTTCACAGTTTTGAATAAGGTGGGAAATTTCCTGTTCTGTGATATCATCCACTGGCATTTTAGGCCAAGCAAAAGTACTGAAAATGATCTCTGAAAATTAGATACATTGTAAATGTCGCCATTTTTTACACATTACTATATCACCGCTCACGGCGTTATTTACAGCATGTTTTGAAATCTATATTTAGGATATTTACTCGGAGAAATGAATTTAAAAAAATAGCATATTAGTGATCACGGGTATCTGTCTTTTATGAAATCACCAATGATCATTCCAAAACGTCTCCTATAGCCCGAGAATCGTTTCGAATGTTTTGGAAAATACGCAAACACGAACGCCGAAGTGAACTTTCCGCCATATTGGCTAGTGTTTACAAAATCACGTTTCAGGTACACCGGTTATGAGGCGCCTGTAACATCGCGTATATTTCAAACTTAGCTGCCATACACACATCCTTGTATTCCTCATACATTTTAGAATCAAATGACCAATGGTCTTTGTCACCAATACAAAGTGGCTGGATGAAATCAAGAAAAATATGTTAGGTGTGAAAACGAACGCTGTGCTCGAAAAACTGCATTTGTTTGAAATGTAAACAAAGCAAAATCCAGATTTTACACAGTGTAGCATTTTCTCCTATTTTGAGATATCCATTCGTCTATTCGTTTAAAGTTATAGGCTCAACATTTTAAGAATATGCATGGGAAGATAATCGTAGGAAGAATTAGGGAATTTCAAATAGATACATTGCAATGATTTGATATTTTGTTGTCAAAGTTACCGTTCTGGTTGACGCCATGACTGACGCAAAATCACGCACAAACGACAACGGTATTTATCGGAATTTCTGAATATTTCCGTTTGTTTCAATGAAAATTATGACAACAAACAACAGTACATAGATTGTCAGAATGTTTCTGATTACTTACATGTCACATTTATACGATCCCTGAATCAACAAAAGTCCCCTCGTACAATCCCACGTACTGTCGACAGTGTACACGCCATTTTGTAAAAGTGGGTCACAGGTAGTGATGTCATACGTCAACATTGTTGTACATATTTGGTAATTCCATTAAAGGTCCTTGAATGAGAGTGCACACGATCATTGTATCATGCTGTTTACAGTTTCAGTTATGGTGTATATTTTGCATGTCTTTTATACATTTTTTCACACAATTAATTTCACTTTGGATATTTGTCAATGTTCAAAATGAAATCATACGTACATGTAGGCCACAACATGTATGAACGAACCTTTGATAATCTCCTGTTTGTTTGAACATTGTTTACATAACAATGTGATAGGTTTATAGTGTCGACTACGATATTTCTTTCCTTTGGACAAGTGTTACAAGATGAAGTGTAAATGTAACTGCAGCATGTACGTATTTCTTGGGATGTGTAATAAGTCAATATTATAAGTTCATATAACCAATGTCCATGAATAGCCGTTTCATTTTATTTTATAACTAAAACTGAATATATTACTTTAACAAAATGGATAATATGTTTTGGTAAAATATATGCACACATTTCTGAAATGTCTTGGTCTTGGAATTGTCTTTTATGTCGTTGGATACAGAAAACAGTGATACCTAACGATTCGCCAGGTGCGCGTTAGACACAAACAATTTACGAATTATTCCTCTCGTTTTGCATTATATAATCAATGGTTTCATTCTTTTGTCAATATTGTGATCACGGGATAGTAAACAGTTTACTTTATTCCTCCAGGAATTGTAAAATGTATAAAAATATAACCCATGTTTATTATTACCCCGTTGGTTCAAACGTATACGATTATCCTTATAATTCTATACCAACAGAGCTTTCTTCGAATCTTTTATTGTGTAAGAAATAATAACATAATAATGAACAAATATATGTCCAATATTGAATATATGTTTGGTTGTTTTGAAATATTCTTTTGGGAATTTTATTACGTAAATTGATGCTAAACAGGTGCGTGTCTTGTCCAATTAAGATACACGATAAACTATCTAATTGTTTACATATTCAAGACATTATTTACTTGGTGAGAGCAGTCATTTTATGTTGTGTCGAAAAAGCGTCAAATTCCGTTCCACACATCGAGATTTTCCATACCATGAAAGATAATTTGGGGAGATATATATTAATCAAAATACCAGTGTCGTCTTTTTCCGACGTTATCAAAGACATAAAACCAGCCATGACGTCAAAAGGAATGGTTTTATTTTTAGGGTATTTCATTACATTTTCCCTTTTTTTATGAAGTACGATTTCATAATTTCTTATGGGTATATTTTATAACTAAACGTGTACAGTTTCAATATCGATATTTGTGTTGGAATAGTTTGGTTCCTCCTGAACAAAACACCACGAAAATACATTGTCCTTACCCACAGCTAATTCTCACCAAGTGACATGAGTTACAACAAACTAGAGCTAAGCATAGCGGAGTTATGTCCCCTTTTCTTTGTACGCGTGTAATCCTCTGTCACCTTTCGACGTCATAGAGAAAAAGCAGTTTTCTTCATTTACGGCATGCTACTTTTGAAATTGAATGTATGTCGTTATACATTCGCATATAACTCCATTTGATATGTAGTTATGTCGTTCAGATATTAGGCAGTATTTTGTTCGTTTCCGTAAAGCTTCTTAATTAAAAGAAATGTCGCACAGTACTTTTATCGGTGTACGATAAAAAGCGGAGAAATTTACTGTTTTTCAACGCAGAATATATTCTCGGACAACACTTAGGAGTGTCTTTTTTTAAAACCGGTTTGATATTTACAGTTAAATTTACACCATCAAATAGGAAATTTAATATTCTCCACCTCTGCGTAATTTTATAGCCAGTGGTAGATCCAGTGCCGCGTGAGCGCAATTCTCGCACAACCTTCACTTTTCCGATCTTAGGAAAATATGCGTCAGAATAAAACCTCGGCATCCAGAGAGTGTAAAAAGTAATGCTTACAGCTTCAGTAGCAGAGCCATTAGTGATGTCATATGATTGTGACGTCATGGTAACAATGACGTCACAATGGTCTGTAAAGCATTGTGATTCAATTTCATTGCAGCGATATCTACAGTGTAGATATCGCTTGATCTCACCCAAGCGATATCTCCTGTGGGAGCCAGTTTTGGATGATAAATGAATTTAAGATATCTTTAATTATAATTTGATATCTTAAAAACATTATTGATATCTTTAAATAAAATACCGATGTCTTTAAAAGAATTGAAGATATCTGTAATTCCGTAATAAATGTGAAAACGGCTTGCCATACGGTTGTGTGTTTTCATGACCGAACGACCGGGCGGTCACATGACCGCAACGCCAAAACGCTAAACCCCGTTTCTGGCCATGACCATTTTTCTGGTCAAGCCCGCGAAAACGGCCCCCTGGCTGTAGTTCGATAGGTCACGATTAGGCCCTAGCTCCATGCATGGCTGTAGTCGCCTTACACAGTGTGAAGTTTTGACTGGTGGCAGCGATAGTACAGAGAGCTCCGCGAACGGGCTATGGCTGTGAGGAGCTTGATTGTTCAGCAAGCTCCTCACAGCCATAGCTCGTTCGCGGAGCTATCTATAACTATCGCTGCCACCAGTCAAAACTCCCCACTGTGAATAGGTGGCCACAACCATGCTTGGAGTTGAACTCGCAACCGAATGACCGTTATGTTTACAAACAAGTGACGACTGTCGTGACGCCGAATACACTTATCGCTGCTAAATTACTTTCTTCGTTTGTCAATTTGAATTTCTGTTTCATTAAAACTATCGTGTTATTGATATAGTAAGAATGTAAGGGAGAAGTTGTTTGATTTTCCGTTAGTCTGCAATCTCGAACCAATCTGATTATTAAACAACAAAGTAAATTCATCTGGAAAACATGGTCAGTCGTAAACCTTTTCAAAATGAAATATGATGGCATTCCCAAAGACATAAACAAAAGTATCAACGTTACTACAATTTGGGTTTGAGGGAAAGTTTCAATATTCTTGTAATGGCCGCGCCCACACTAGTGGCAGCGATGATACCGAGAGTGTAACGAAGGTGTCACGCGCTGGGAAGGAGCTTGATTGTTCAGTAAACAGCGTCCTGTCGAGAAGCGTGTTTCTCTTTACTCAAAGTAATCTTACCAGCAGTTAACAAACGTAACAATACATACGTCCTTGAATTCCTCATACAGTTAAGAATCAAATGACAAATGGTCTGAATTGTCACTTGAAAACGTGCAAATTATAGTAAAATTCATATTTTACACTGTGTAGCATTTTCTCCTGTTTTGAACTATCCATTCGTCAATTCGCTGCATACATTGGCTCAACATTTTCAGAATATGCATGGGGAGAGACACATAGCAAGAATTAGGGAATTAAAGGAAGGATACATTGCAATGGTTTGGTAAAATTAACAGAAATTGTCAAAGTTTCCGTCCACCGTGACGCCAAGACTAACGCAAAATCAATCACAACGACAACGGTATTTATCGGAATCTCTGACTATTCCTCTTGGTTTCTGTGAAAAACATAACACCAAAAACAGTACACAGATTTTCAGAATGTTGTACTTACATGTCACATAAGTATCCACATCATTTTGAAAAAGTCGGTCACCAACATTGTTGTACATATTTGGCAATTCTTTGAAGTGAAGGTCCGTCAAAGAAAGTACACACGATCATTGTATCCTGCTGTTTACAGTTTCAATTATGATGGAGATTTTGCAAATATTTTATAAATTTTTACTCACATTTAATTTCACTATAGATATTTATCAATGCTCAGTATGATATACGTAGATAAAGACCACAAAATGTATAAATCTTTGATAATCTACTGTGTTAGAGCCGAATTTTAGGTATTTGTGGTTCATTGAGAATCCTTTTAATTGGAACTTTGTTAGGGTTTGTATGTATACATGGATGCATGTGTTTAGTATAGTTATAAGATAAAACATTAGAAACAGCCAGCCCTTGCTGCCAGTGGCCGTTTCAGGTTATGTTCCCAGGGGTTGGTGACAGCAATAGTATAATGTTGCAGCTAAGACTTAAAAGTTAATTGTTTTGTGTGGAGTCTTAGAGGTCGTGACCTGATCAACCGCTATAAGCATCCCACAGGAATTTCAGATATATAGTTGGACGAATGAGTGTGAGATGGAGAGCAGAGAGTTTTAAGATACGAAAGAAGTAAGACATGTTTCTAAGAGAGTGTAAGAAGATTGTGTTAAGGGAATAGAGGACATACGGTTTTTCAACCTGTCCGAGCTACTGTCCGAGCCACGGTACAAGCTATCCTGCATTTATTCTGCAACTGTGCTGCAACTGTTTATTATATTACGACTTATTCTTGGAGTGTGTGATATGTTATTCAATCATTGTGTGGATATTCACTGAATTTATGGAATTATGGTATATGGAATTTTTGAAGTTTGAAATTAAAGACAATATTAAAGTGCTGGATCGAGTTGAAACTTTGATATCCTCTATCTCCATTAATTACATAATTTAAGAGTTCACATTAAATGTTGAAAAACCCGTGAAAATCCGGATGTGAACCTAAGACTTGGACATAAAGAAGATTGTGTCTCCATTTGTGAATTGGCAAAAGGATCCTGCAAAGTTCAAAACGGATTAACACAAATTGGATTAAGGACTCAAAGTTGAAGTAAGGTATTTTCTTTTCTCAAGAAGTTGACATTGTTAAGTAAATGTGACTTTTATGGTCTTATCAAGGCGTGATAAAAGAACTTACGGGTAATAAGACTACCTGTTCGAGTATGGAAGAGTGCGTTTATTCAGAAACAGGCAAATACAGGAGGCATTATATTTCACTGGAATCGTGTATACACCGAATTGGATTTATCACATAGGATTACGGAATTCAAGAACTGTAAGTTACATCAAATATTCGCAATTTGAAAGAAATGTTACCTCCTTCATTAAACATTACAGTACGGGAGATGACATTAGACCAGAAGATAGTGTTTCCCAAGTTGGATTACCTGAGGGTTCAGTAATCTCCTCTGTCTCCTCTGCCAAAATGGAGATCCTGGCGAAAAGGGCCGAACTTATTGCCAGACAAAAATATTTAGAACGAAGACATCAATTAGAAGAAGAAAACAGATTAAAACAAAGACGAGAAAGATTGGAACTTGAAACAGAAGTAGAAATTGCCGATGCCCAGTATGAAATTTTTGACCAGTATGACCGAGATAAAACAGTTCCCGGAAACCAGAAAGTTCACAAAGGTATTTCAAGCCAGCAAAGACCCGAAATAAAGATTTGAACCCAGAAGCTGAAGAATTTACCCCTATTCAGAGTACAAACCTACAAGTTGGAGTCCACAATTCAAAATTTGATGAAGTCTGTAAGCAACAGAATGAGATAATCCAGCTAGAGGTAGAACACCAGAAACTGTCCACGCTACCCAGTAGGAAGATTCCTGTGTTCAGTGGTGACCCACTACAGTTTAAGCCCTTCATACGTGCATTCGAGCATGGTATAGAAGACAAAACCATCAATCCCAAGGATAGGCTCTATAACTTGGATCAGTACACCAACGGTGAACCGAATGACTTGGTAAGAAGCTGTCTATTCATGAATCCTGAAAGTGGCTATGAACAAGCCAGGTCACTGTTGGATAAGAAATTTGGGAACAAGTACAAGCTAGCAACAGCTTACATGGACAAAGCATTGAAATGGCCGGCTATTAATGCAGAGGACAGCGAAAGGAGAAATGTCACCTTTGCGGACCTTGTCGATTTTGTAGATAAACAAGCGCAGATCTTGTCAAGTCCTTTGTTTGGCAATATCATCGAGGACATCCAAGTTCAAGCAAGACAAAGATGAAAGAAGCGCCAAACAGATATAAGAGCTTTGCTACTGACACATCAAAGTCTGAATTAGGTCAAGAAACTGCCACCAGGGCAACCTACCCAGTTCAACCAAAATTGATGACATCTGGTAAGCCATCTGCAACTAGAGAAAGAACAGTCAACACGTCTAGAGCATTCATCAAGCCATGCTGGTTCTGCAATGAGGACCACACCATGGAAATGTGCAGGGGAATGCAGCGTAAGACGTTGGATGAGAAGATTGATTTCTTAAGACCAAAGGGCTTGTGTTTTGGCTGCTTACAATTTGGACATATGAGTCGCGAGTGCCCCAGCAGATTGACATGTCATATATGTAAATTGAGACATGCAACCTGTTTTCATGACAACAGCAGCGACAGAGAAAAGAAAGAAATGGACCAAACGAAGCCAAAGGTTGTCACAAACAACAGTTTGGCTACGAGTGAGAGCAGGGATCACAAAGACTTGAGCTTCATGCCTGTGGTCCCCGTTAGGATTAAAGTCAACTCTGGTAACAGATATGTCAAAACATATGCCTTCCTTGACAACGGCAGTTCAGCAACCTTTTGTACCAGCAAGCTGGCAGAGGAGCTCCAAGTCACAGGAAAGATGACAAACATAGTTGTCAGCACCATGACTCAAAAGAAAACTGTAAATACCCCCATCCTAACAAATTTAGAAGTTGGTGACATTGACGGAAACAATTGGGTCAAGCTGCCTGCTGTCTTTACACAGGATGAAATGCCAATTTCCACAAGCACCATCCCCAAAGAAAAGTTCATCCATCAATGGCCCCATCTACAGGACGTCACACTACCACCTATTGATGTGGAGATAGGACTCCTTATTGGCAACAATGTCCCAAGAGCAATGGAACCATATGAGATAATGAACAGCGATGGTAACGGGCCCTATGTAGTCAGAACCATTCTTGGATGGATTGTAAATGGGCTAGTACAGGAATCAGAGTCTCCCAGTGAGATCTCAGTAAACAGGACTGATGTTCTTGGAGACGAGAAATTGGATCTTCAGTTAATAGGATACTTCAACAGGGAGTTCAAAGAGCGCATCAGTAATGATCAACCTGAGATGTCAAGAGGCGACAAGCAATTCTTAGACATCATGACCTCCTCAAAGACACTGACAGGAGGATATTACCAGATGTCACTCCCAATCAAAGATGCCCAATTAGATTTGCCCAACAATAAAGTACAAGCTGAACAAAGAGCCATTTCACTAAAGAAGAAATTTAAGAAGAATGAAAACTTTTATGAAGACTACAAGGTATTCATGAAAGATCTCCTGGACAAAGACTATGCCCAGAAAGTACCAGAGAATAAGAAAGACCGTAAGGATATATACCACATCATGGTGTGTACCATCCAAAAAAGCCAGAGAAGATACAAGTTGTATTTGACTGTGCAGCAACCTTTAGAGGGAAATCTCTAAATGACCACCTTCTACAGGGGCCGGATCTAACCAATACCCTACTGAAAGTGCTCCTGAGATTTCGCCAAGAGCCAATAGCTCTGATGGCAGACATCGAAGCTATGTTTTACCAGGTTAGAGTTGAACCAGACGACTATGATGTTCTGCGGTTCCTATGGTGGCCCAATGGAAACTTGGAGGAAGAATTACAAGAATATCAGATGAAAGTGCACTTATTTGGGGCTGTCTCATCACCAAGTTCCGCCAACTTTGCCTTTAAAGAAACAGCGAAGGACAACATGGACTTGTTTGGCAGGGAAGTGGTTCATGCTGTTGAAAAGAGTTTCTATGTGGATGACTGTCTTACTTCAGTCCAATCTGAGAAAATGGCCATTGAAATGTCACATAAGCTGAGAGAAATCTGTAAGAAGGGTGGATTTCGCTTGACAAAATGGATAAGTAACGGCAGAGCTGCGATAGAATCAATCCCAGAAGAGGAGCGAGCCAAAGAAGTTAAAGACTCTGACATGGATGATGCTTTACCAATCAAGAGGTCATTATGTGTACACTGGTGCGTCGAATCAGATACATTTAAATTCCGGATTGCAATCAAAGACAAACCACTAACTAGAAGAGGAATACTGTCAACTGTCAGCTCCATCTATGATCCATTGGGATTTGCAGGCCCTTATGTTCTCAAAGCAAAGGGAATTCTACAAGACCTCTGCAGACTTAAGATAGGATGGGATGACGTAATCCCTGTTCCCTTGCAGAAGGACTGGACCAAATGGTTGTCGGAACTACACAGGCTTGAGGAAATGGTGATTAGAAGATCCATTCAACCAAATGATAGTAATCAGAAGATGGTATCTCAAATACAACATTTTTCGGATGCCAGTGAAACAGGTTATGGAACTGTTTCTCACCTAAGACAAGTCAGTAGCACTTTCAAATTCATTGTGCATTTCTCATCAGCAAATCAAGAGTTGCCCCGCTTAAGCAGATCACGATACAAAGAATGGAGCTATCAGCTGCTACTCTAGCAATACGGGTAGACAGTATGCTCAAATGAGAGCTGGAAATGCCAATTGACCAAACTTACTTTTGGTCAGACAGTATGTCAGTTTTAAGATACATCGCCAATGATTCAAAGCGATTCCATACCTTTGTGGCAAATAGGCTGTCAGTAATTCATGAAGGCTCAAGCCCATCTCAATGGAAGTATGTGGACACTCAGAACAATTCTGCATTTCGGAAAGATACCAGATGGCTCTCTGGAACAAAGTTCCTGTGGGAAGATGAAGAAATGTGGCCTCAACAGACACACATTTTGAAAGATATTCCCAAGAAAGACGTTGAATTAAAGAAGGTTGCCCGAGTCAACTTGATAGACTACAGGAAGACATGTAAGGAAATAGACAGCCTTATCAGTCACTATTCTGACTGGTTTGCACTGAAGAAGGCTATCGCATGGGTGCTCAAGATACGGGAAGTACTCCTGGATCGCAGTCAAAAGAAGAAGGCAGGCTTAGCACCTCAGCAAAGCATGCCTGTAGTGTTGACTGTGAAAGACTTAGAAAATGCAGGGAAAGCCATTGTTTGCTATGTTCAACTGCAAGACTTTTCAAGTGAACTTGAAAGACTTAATTCAAACAAAGAACTTGATTTGAACAAAGGTAGTCCAATCTTCAAGCTTGATCCATTTGTAGAAGATGGTGTGCTGAGGGTGGGTGGAAGACTAAGTAGCGCTAACATGCCCGAAAGCTCCATACACCCAGTGATTCTTCCAAAGAAATCGCATGTCTCGGAACTGACAATTCGCCATGTTCATCGTGAATGTGGGCATTCAGGCAGAAACTTTGTACTTTCAAAATTGTTTGAGAAATATTGGATTATCAAAGCCAATGCAGCAGTACGGCAAGAAATACACAGATGTGTAACTTGCCGACAAAATCATGCTGTAGCAGGTAATCAAAAGATGGCTGACTTGCCCGCTCAACGTGTGACTCCTGATGAACCTCCTTTTACCTTTGTTGGAGTGGATTACTTTGGTCCATTTGATGTAAAACGTGGACGAAAGCATGAAAAAAGGTATTGAGTTTTGTTCACGTGCCCCACAATGCGTGCTGTGCACATAGAAGTGGCGTATAGCTTAGACACTGACTCTTGTATTAATGCATTGCGCCGTTTCATGGCTAGAAGAGGTCAAGTGAAAGTCATCAGGTCAGATAATGGTACCAACTTTGTTGGAAGTGAGTGTGAGCTCAGAGAAGAGTTAGAGAACTGGAACAAATGTCAGATTCATCAAGAGATGTTACAAAGAAATGTTGAATGGACATTCAATCCTCCTGCTGGTTTCCACCATGGCGGCGTGTGGGAGAGACAAATCAGAACCGTGAGAAAAGTGTTGAGATCTTTGGTAAGAGAACAAACGCTAGATGATGAAATTTTGCGAACTGTGTTGTGTGAGGTAGAGGCTATTATCAATAATAGACCTATCTCCAGAGCATCAAGTGATCCAAAAGTGATCTTGAAAAGAAAACCAAATTTGCCACCAGGTATGTTTGGTGTTGATGGTCATTATCCAAGACGGAGGTGGCGTCAAGTGCAGTACATGGCAGATTTGTTTTGGAAGAGATGGTTAAGAGAGTACCTGCCATTACTACAGGAGCGACAGAAGTGGGTGAAGCTTAGAAGAAATTTGAAGATTGGTGGCATTGTGCTCATAGTGGACAATACCGCACCTAGAAACTCTTGGTCGATGGGCAAGGTTGTGAAGCTTATGCCTGACAGAAAGGGTGTTGTAAGACGGGTTGAGGTGAAAACCCAGACAAAGGTTTTGGACAGACCTATTAGCAAGCTATGTTTGCTTCTAGAGAGTGACACTTAAGCTGTGTTTTGAGATTGTGTGATGGGGACACTGCCTTAAAGACATTATCAAGACTCATGGAGTGTTGACTGTATAGAACATAAGATGTAATTCCTATACAATGTTCAAAACAATGAGCTGTCTTGATGTTAAGATGAATGGCATTGACTAATATCATATGTTTACCACATCCATACATAATGTAAAAGACTAAGATTTAACTAAGACAAACATGATTATCTTATGTTATAGAACGTAGTTATGTAGCTAATTCCAGTTGCTTGGGAAAACATTGTTGTACATTCAAAATTCGCTCTGTCCATGAGTTCTTGGTAATTGTTATAGTCAAATACAAGTAACAATTAGGGGCCGGAATATTAGAGCCGAATTTTAGGTATTTGTGGTTCATTGAGAATCCTTTTAATTGGAACTTTGTTAGGGTTTGTATGTATACATAGATGCATGTGTTTAGTATAGTTATAAGATAAAACATTAGAAACAGCCAGCCCTTGCTGCCAGTGGCCGTTTCAGGCTATTTTCCCAGGGGTTGGTGACAGCAATAGTATAATGTTGCAGCCAAGACTTAAAAGTTAATTGTTTTGTGTGGAGTCTTAGAGGTCGTGACCTGATCAACCGCGATAAGCATCCCACAGGAATTTCAGATATATAGTTGGACGAATGAGTGTGAGATGGAGAGCAGAGAGTTTTAAGATACGAAAGAAGTAAGACATGTTTCTAAGAGAGTGTAAGAAGATTGTGTTAAGGGAATAGAGGACATACGGTTTTTCAACCTGTCCGAGCTACTGTCCGAGCCACGGTACAAGCTATCCTGCTATTTATCCTGCAACTGTGCTGCAACTGTTTATTATATTACGACTTATTCTTGGAGTGTGTGATATGTTATTCAATCATTGTGTGGATATTCACTGAATTTATGGAATTATGGTATATGGAATCTGTGAAATTTGAAATTAAAGAAAGTGCTGGATCGAGTTGAAACTTTGATATCCTCTATCTCCATTAATTACATAATTTAAGAGTTCACATACTGTTTGTTTGAATATTGTTTACTTAAGTCAGAGCTCCAGATAAGCTTTTGGTGTTGTGGGTATTTTACCCAGGCACTTTAAATCATTGGGTATCCAGAAGGAACATGACAGTTAAATGGAGCATGGTTTTCATTGGTGTTAATATATGTGTGACCTTCCATAGGAGTTCACGTGCATATGTAATAAGCTAAATATATGTCTATGGTTTTCATTGGTTAATGTGAGTGATGTGATCATCAGAGGTCACTTGCATGTTTAATCAGCCGAATATAGTACGCTACATAATCTCACATATGAGAGCTGAATATGTTGGATTAAGTTTTTGTTCTATACTTTAGGTGTTTATTCCAAGTTACCACCTTGTTATTGTAACCAGATATCCACACCATTCTTGGATTCTAAAGTAATGCATTTATTAAAACAGTTAGCCTATAGCCTTCACCTTCATCGAACACGGTGGGATAACTGGTTGCAGTTATCGTTCGCGTAGTATCGCTGGAAGCACATGCGTCTCTCTGGCTCAGCTGCAAATCAAATTTCTAGCGTAGCCCCAAGACACTTTGCCTTCTAAAGAGTTGGATTCGTTTTGTTGGATGTTGTTGTATGCTGTTCCTGTTTGTTACTGTAACTTATTTTGCATACTATCATTCTTTTCAGCAACTGTTTTCTGCGTTTTCTCTCTCGTTTCAAGTCAGGACACGTTACATCTACTGGCGGTAAGAATTGTACCAGTATTAACTATATGCAATGTTAAAGTACAGTTATATGGTTTACTGATATCCTGTTCGCATTTCCTCGCAAAGGTTTATGTGTTTAACTATGTTCAGACTCATAAGTAATATTATTTCATGTACATTGTGTTACTAGGCAGTTGCACCTGACAGGTGGCGCCCAAATTTCATGGCGGCTACAAAACGTTTACTATTATTAAAGAACTACATATTTCAGATGTTATTCCAATTTATATGGAAACACAATTTGCAAACATTTGGTGCGTTTTTAGTCATATCAGGCAAAAATGGGGTTTATCATGAATGTCAAATGTATCATTTTGTTTCATGTCATTAAAGGGGCACTGATCTAACGCTATTCCGCGGACTGGTTGTTGCCTTTGTTATTGTTTTTTCCCCCGTGAGTACCCGGATGGTACGCAACGCAACTGAGCGTGACCAGAGACTGGGCTACCGTCTGCAAGGACTGCTATATAAACTTGTTGGCTGGAGGCAATATTTGTTTTTCGCATTTTTGCATAAACACTGATTGGTTAACTGTGATCTATAAAGATTTCGACAAAGGGCGCATGTTAATTAATTTCTTCAGCAAACTTCTTAAACAAACAGACAAAAAGAACGGCGGAGCTCATCGGATGCCGTCATTTGGAAATACCCCAGATATATTTCATACTAAAAAAAGTATCCATGCAGTGAAAGCATTTTCGGATTTCGGATTGCGTCGGTAATACGATTACTACTCCCTTGTTTTCATCCACGTTTTCCCGTATAACCCTACACCTGTGTATTTGTCGTCATTCACTTGATGCTCAGTTAATTAGGTACAATTAGGGGAAGCATCACTTAGATTACCTGACAAAGGTTCCCATTTGGCATTTATTGTGTCTGGGGTAATTATTCAATCTAAATCCAGGTTTGAAGTGAGGTGAAAAGTGTGTTATGTAATATGCACGTGGCAGCCCAGCAAGAGATGAATGATCAGTTGATTTACTTTTTTAAATAAATCAACGGATCGTTCCTAGTTATCAAAGGATTAACAGAAAATACGTTGATTGATTAATCACTGTTATCTTGCACAGTGGATATGTCAAAAGTGAGTGTTTACATGTCTAGGTTTACTAAAACAAAGGGAATACACTTATATCATGGCGTGAAGTGCCGATGTAAAAACAACATACTTTGTTCAAAGGGTTAACTGATAATACGTTGATTGATTGTTCATTGTTATCAATCACTCATTGGATTTTTTAGGAACCGTCGACGTTATGAAAATAGTTGTCACGTGGGCTTTCTCAGCCGACCCTTGAGACTTGACACCTATGTGAAACACCTGAAACAATCCAAGTGATCAGTTGAGAAACGAACACGGGTTATAATATCCCGAAACGATGTATATCTTTTAAAATATTTGATTGTTACAGAAACACGTGACATCGAATAAGTTTCTTTGTACAGCTGCAGACGAGTGGGATATTGTTCCTTTGTGTGGATAGTCACGGATACATTCCTCGAACAAGGAAGCTGCCTAAAATTTATACACATAAATTTGGTAGGTTGTAATTATAGTATTTGCATTTGTTTTCCTTCATTTGAACCGATTAGTTCTTGTTTCTCTACGTCTTGGTTGGGAAATTCTTCTATGCGCGATAGACGTTGTTTTCACAGGTCTTTTCCTTTGTAAGGGTGTATAAATTACTGTAAATTTGTAAAATGTGATTCTCTCAGGCAATTTATAAAATGTATAAATATTTCAGTCATTTTGACTAAAAAATCTGTCCAGATTGATTAAGACGATCAAAAGGGCCTACAAACATCACAACAGATTATTATGTAGGATAAGAAAACAAACAACATAGAAATATACTTTTCAACGTAACATTTTCAGTCTCTTGGTGATGACATTAAACATCAAAATGTTTGGAATTCATTATCATAATAATACAGATGGAAATGTTTTTCAGTTACTTTGTAAAATAACTGAATATTTAGATGTTTAATAAATTTGTTACACATTTTGACAGTAAAAAAATATACACACTTTAAAAAAAAGCAATGTTTAGGTGAAATATTTACTTTGTGTTGCAAGTCAAAATAGTATAAACGAAAATCGCAAAATTACCAAGCAAGTGACTTATCAAAACTTCGTCACCATTACCGATGCTACCCACAAAGATACCTACATTTCCTTATTATCTCGAAAATTGTATTTCATTTTGTTGATCAATGTGACCATACTCCCTTATTACTACCCATAAAAGTGACTAATGCGCTTACGAATGGCGCAGCGGAGGTCGCGAACTAGTCTAGATTTCTGCTATACATCCGGGTACTCACTGGGAAAAAACAATAACAAAGACAACAACCAGTCCCGGGAATTGCGTTAGATCAGTACCCCTTTAAAATAGGTCATAAGGCCTATGGATATAGGCTAAAGGCCTCCATTACCCTAAGCTTGTCATACCAAGCGACTTAGTGGACCCGGAAATCCGTAAGGTGTCATAATACACCTACTTCATGATACAATACTTATTGCCATGTTTGATTCACTATATGATACAAATCACATTATATAATTTGTGTGAATTCTTCATGTTCCATACCACCCAACAGACAACAAATGTCGTTGATGTCAAATGGTTTGTGTTTGTATGATTGGTTAATTTATTCCTACAGTATCATAGTATAACTGACATTAAATGAAAATATAGGTTGGTGTATCATATGGGTCATATTGTCCTGTAGCAATTTGAAATACATCGATGAAATGTGACAGCCATAGTGGTCATGGTTAGTTATTTGGTTTATTAGGTATCATCAATACCCCAAGGGTCTAGTATTGTCAGTCCCCGTATTGTCTTGTCCAGACCTAGCTGCAGTAAACGTATCTGTGCTGCTAGTATCTGGTTACTGCAGCTAGTCGAGACCACATTATCTACAGTCCACTGTGCGAATGATAATTATCAAGGCTATAGGGACTGGCATGGTTCTTGCTCTCTGGTACATAACGCTAGGTTAGATCTACATGTAGTTGCACCTGTTGGGAATATGCAACTGAAAATTCACAACAGATATTTAACACAACTAGTCACTTCTAAAGCTTTCACAAATGAGACGATCCAAATGCCAGAGCAAGATAATTGTGTTTAGATTTCCACAAACCTATCTTCCTGTGCCGTCCCTTATTAATTTTCTAAATTTGTTTCAGAGTGGCATTGTCTCTGTTAGCGGACATCCTACGACACGGCCAGAGCTTGGTGGACCAAGTACTCTTTCAACTGTTTTGATTGGACCATCTCGAGGTAAAGTAACGTTTTTCTTTGTTTATTTGCATCTAACGTAAAACATTTTGCACAATTATTTCTATATTTTTAACCTGTATTACATTAAAAACAAATTCCCAAAGTACCTCTAAACAAAAAAACAACATTCAGATTTAGCATGTCATTAAGTTATAGTGGCCTTAGACTGCTGTTGTATCTTTTAAATTGTAATGACAACTCAATTTGCTATGGTTGACTAAAAAAATAGTCTGCAGAACATTTCAGGTTTTTTTTTTTCCATTAAAAAACCATCAGTTAATATTCCTTGTCTCGAACACAAAACTCAGCAGTGAAATATTGCAATACTAGGATAAACCTGATAAAATAGATTGCAGAGTTACTTCTCTTTACATCATGTTACATGAGCACTGATCTATTGCACATCTCCTGTTTGGATCATGGTGGCAGATTCTGAGGAGTTAGTGTGCTTGTTTTGCCATTTGCAAACTTGGCCAATGCAAATGTGAAATTTGCAGGAAATTACATTAAGTAATACGTTACCACTGTTATACCGAGGCTGTTGTCTACCACAGAGATCTCAATTACCTCATGCAGCACGTGCGTAGCCACCCAGCTGCCATGTGACACCCTTCATTCTTGTCTCTTCGCTTGCTCTAGCAAGACGTACAATAAACTGCTCAAGCGTTCCTGTTTCTCCGACCATTCGGTGATATTTATTACAGTTTATTCTCTCTAATAAACTGTGCTTTTACGCGGCGTTTGCTGTAACTACGCTTGGAAATATTTTCCCGCCCTTTTTTCTATATACTTGCGGGGTGTCTCGTATGCACGTTGCGTCTTACGTTCCCCTGTTCTGGTATATCTTGTTTTTTTTACATCACTTATTCCTCTATATGTTATATGTGTATGTTCTATATTCGCATTGCTCGTTTATTTTCTGGTGAAAATACTCGTTTGTGAATATTTGTGGTGCGTGTGTTGTAACCATGTTTTGCTCTTTGTTCATAGTACAAACACAATGTCTGACATGGATGTTTCGCCGTCCTCCACCCCCTCTACCCCCGCAACAAGGAGCTGCGGTTTGTGCCGCAAACGAGCGTTACCGGCTGTATGTGCAGTCCGTTTCCACCCCTGTGGTGGCCGGCTCGTCCGGTCGGGGTCCCCTTGCGGGTACTACCACCACGGCTGCAGCGGATCCCTTGGCGGCCCGTGGGCTGTCCGGGGATTCCGTCGCTGCATTGCTTGCAAAACTTGTGGACTCCAAGCTGGCGGCCTTATCTCAGGATAGGCCGCTGGCTGTTCCGTCCCTGGCCACTTCGGTGGCCGCGGGGTCGACCGGTACGGCGGCGGCTCCCGTGGTCACCGGTCCTTCCCCTGAACCGTTGCTCCCGCTATCGGTTAAGGACCGCGTGGCCATGGTTTATGACCTCATTGAGGACATGCCAGCCCCGGCCGGTACCATGGGGAATCCACGGCTCTGTGGGTTCCTCCGAGGTATACGATGAGTCTTCCGACACGGCTTTCCCCGCATCAATCTTGCTGCGCGGTATCAAGCCTTCCTTTGAGAACGCCTGCGCGGCGGCCTCCGGTCGGGGTCTCCCGTTGCTTCCGACGTCGTGGAGAAAGGGTTTATTCCCGGTACATGACCTTGCCTTTCCCGAGGCTGGTCTTACTGCGGAGGCCCATGTTGAGCGGTTGGGTGTCCGTGCCCCACCGGCTGCTACGGTAACGCAAGCTACCTTGCACCGGCTGGACGCCCTCGCTCGGCACTCCAAACTTGGCATAGGCGCCTGGGTGCCGCTCCTAACCGGAGCGCGCCCCGGGCTGCTGCGGCCGGTAGGTCTAAGGGGTCGGGTTCTTCTTCTGGGAAGAAGCCCCGCCCTGAGGGCACCGGTATGGGCAATCAGCTGCCCTTTCGCGGGAAGACGGGGAACTGGGGGAAGCCCAAGTCGTCTAAGGACGGCAAGGGCCCCTCCAGGTGACTCTCATTGGAGGGGTTCGTGTGCCGATGGCCCGTAGGCGAACCCGAGTCACTTGGCCCTGGACAGTTGCACCTGCCGCAGCCTGTCAGGCCCCCCTCTCCTTCCCCAGACTTACTGGGAGAATTGGGAACAAGTGTTCGACGACCCGTGGGTGGTTAACACGATTCGGTACGGCTATCGGCTCGATCTCAAAGCGAAATCCGCCGCTCACCGTTGCCCCGTCGGCAGGTTTTCTATTCGGAAACAGATCTTCCCTTCCTCGCCGATGCCATCGGCAGGTTGGTGGAGAAGACGGCAGTTCGGGAGTTAGCTCTACCAGAAATAACACCGCGGTTTTTACTCCAGGATATTTCTCGTTCCCAAGAAGGACAGTGCCGAACTCAGAATGATTCACAACTTGAAATCGTTCAACAAGTTCTACCTGCGCAAGCCGCCCAAGTTCAGAATGTTGAGCTTGGCGGACCTGAAAGCACTGATCATGCCGGCCGACTGGCTCGCTTCGATCGACCTGAAGGATGCTTATCTGCATGTTCCGATTCACCCGGTTCATCACAAGTATCTCAGGTTTGTCTTTCAAGGCAGGCACTACGAATGGGTTGTACTCCCATTCGGTCTTTCGTCCGCTCCCTGGCTCTTCACCCGGTTAACCACCCCTATAGTGGGGTTCCTCCACCGGAGGGGTGTCCGGTACTTCGCGTACCTGGACGACTCGCTAGTAGCAAATCGAATGGCGGACACCCTGTCACGCCATCTTGTTTTCGCACGTCGGCTCTTGGAGCATTTGGGGTGGATTATCAATCTCCCCAAGAGCGAGTTAACCCCTTCTCAGAACTTGCAGTTCATCGGAGGTCGGTTCAACACGGTGTCACATCGCCTCTTTGTCCCCCCAGACCGGTGGCACAAGATTCAGGCGATGATTGCCAAAGTCTTAGCGGTGCAACAGACTGTTCACTTTTGGGAACAGCTGTTAGGGTTACTTGTATCAGCCCAGGACTGCACCGAACGGGGTCGTCTCCAACTCCGCCCGCTGCAACGTTTTTTTAATCCAGTTGTTGAACAGTGCGACCGTCGCCCTCCCGGATCGGCTCTGACGGCATCTGGAGTGGTGGACGGTCCCTTACAATGTCTTATCAGGAGTCTCTATGCGGCCCTACCGGGCCACGTTGAACCTGTATACAGACGCCTCTCTAGTGGGCTGGGGCGCCATTTTAGAGGGGGAGGTGAGCTCGGGGCTGTGGTGCGTAGACGAACTAGGTCTTCACATCAATTGTCTTGAGTTCAAGGCAGTGATCAACGCAGTCAATCACTGGAAGCATCGTCTCGTCAACGCCCGGCTCATGCTGGCGACGGACAACACGACGGTAGTGTCCTATGTGAACAAACTGGGGGGAACCCACAGTCACTCGCTACTCGATCTCACGATCGAGTTTTACGCTCTGGTGGACAGTGTCCCGTGCCAGATGCGCGCCCGTCACATCCCAGGTGTGCGGAACGTACTGGCCAACGCTCTATCGAGGCCTCAGGATCCGAGCCCCACAGAGTGGATGCTGAACCCAGTAGTCTTTCAGTCGCTGTGCGAACGTTTGGGTCGTCGGATGGTCGACCTGTTCGCAACGCGGTTCAACAATCAAGTCCCGTTGTTTGTATCACCAGTCCCGGACCCGAGGGCCATCGATCACGATGCTCTCGCGTTAGACTGGACGGGCTTGGACGCTTATGCTTACCCGCCGACAGCGTTGATACTACACATTCTAAGCCGGCTCCGAGGAGATCGCGCCCATGTGGCCGAACAGATTGTGGTACCCCGACTTGCTGACCCTGGTCACGCAGTCGCCACTTCCACTGCCTGTGAGACCGGATCTCTTGATCCACCCTCACACCAATCAGCTTCATCCAAACGCAGGGCAGTTCAATCTGCATGCGTGGATGTTGTCACCGAGCGACTGAGGAGTAAAGGTTTTTCTCGCCGGGCGTCTCGGGCATACGTTAGCATGCATCGTGATTCTACCCAGAAGGTGTATAATGCACGTTGGGTTATTTTCACGAAGTGGTGTTGTAAACATCACATTCATTCGCCAGATAAGGTATCTGTGCAGGATATTGCTCGTTTCATGTCTCACTTGCGAGAGACCCGGAAACTCTCCGGGGGTTCCATTGCCAACTATGTCTCGTCCGTTGCTACGGTACGGGACGTTGCTATGGGTACCAGTCTCTCCGAAGAGCCGGTGATAACAGCATTTCTCCTCTCCTTTGCCACGGCGGCACGTGTATCCGACATTCATGCACTCGATGTCGCCAAGGTACGATTCCATAGGGGTGACGAAGGAGCGGTCCGCCTGGGCCTCCTCATGGGCTTCGTCGCCAAGAATCAGAGAATCGGGCAAACGGAGAGAGAATTCACTGTAAGATCACTCAAAGAAATCTTACATCCTGCTGATACTGAGGTCAGAGCGCTGTGTCCGGTTAGGGCCCTTAAGTATTATCTTAAGGCTTCGAATGAACGTAGACAACGTAACCGTCTGTTCATATCGTGTAACCCTAATCGCACGGTTGACATAACTCGCAACTCGATTGCGTTGTGGCTTCGTTCTGTCATCAATCTGGCGTACCGGTCTCGGGGGTTACCGGTAGCGGGGTCAAACCTGCACGAGATCAGGGCGCTAGCGGCAACATTTGCCCTACACTGGAATATCTCTGTTCGCAGAATATTACGAGGTTGTTACTGGCGTTCTGACTCGGTTTTTG
Source organism: Haliotis cracherodii (assembly GCF_022045235.1). NCBI lineage: Eukaryota > Metazoa > Mollusca > Gastropoda > Lepetellida > Haliotidae > Haliotis > Haliotis cracherodii. The sequence goes on along the minus strand of NW_027266297.1, from coordinate 49,210,157 downwards.
CCAATCATTACCTCAAACAGGTCGCTGATGCCGTCGTGGAGAGTGTGCACCGTCTTGGCCCGCGGATCGCGGATAAGGGGTTTGCCCAGCGCAATTCCGACCTCCTCAGGCGTCAGACCTTGCACGGTGGTCAATCTGGGTCGACTCCAATGTTCCCACTGCCGTGGGTACAGGAGTTGGGGTCCCGCAAACCAGCGCACTCACACCACAGGTGAGGGCGGCTTTTTGTGTGCTTTGTCCTTATTTGTATTTTGACAATTATGTATTTAATTGTCTGTCGTGTATCCCAACCTTGTGATGCATGCTTACAAATACTGGAATTAGGTCACGCGCCTAATGCATACTTTAAGTAGGCTTGCTCTGGGATAAACGGTCTGAATGAAATTAATTTCCCTCTTTTCGACTGTTTAACCTGATCTAAGATTAAGCTCACGCGGATACAGTGTTCTCATCTGCTGCGGCGATGAAATACCTATCCAGTGGGGCCGTTTGGAGTCACCAATCGTTTTGGCAATGACGATTGAGCCTTACGGTATGCGCTTGACAGTGCTTTGGTATTCCTAGTGACCTTTTTCACACTTTCGCCATCTTGGATCGAAAACGAGGCTTGGAGAGCATTCGGTGCTTCCGTGTCAAGGAATCAGTATCGAAATGGCTTCCACCAATTTGAGCGCGAAGACTGTGTGGACCAAAAATTTAAACTGTGTCCCGGTCATAAGACCCGGTTTTGTTGAAACTTGGGTAAACCAAATTGCAAAAGTCCCCAGAAAAGTATTAAAAAGAGCCTATGGCAATTTTTGCGAGGGATACATATTCGATGTTGAAGGTAGGGGCTTGGTTGTGTCAGCAACCTGGAAGTGATTTTTCCGTTAAATATTATCTTATCAAAATCCTCCAAAAACACACATCTTGCGGTTTTTATAAAACATGTGACACCTAGTAGTGTTGATGGGATAATCATTACATCATATTGTTTAGTAAACAATAAACAAGACTTTTATTTGGCTGTGAAGTTGTTTCGATTTGTTTTCTTATTGATATGAGTCCAAATAAGAACAGCTTTTGAAATGAATAATCAGATTTTTTTCATTGTTTACATTCCACCTGAAGTATAAATATTTTCCACAACAAAAAACGTGGTGAATAGCTTGCTACTGTAGTAGCAATGAAAAATCATTAAAAAATATTGGGTGTTGTTTTGAACATGAAATGAGTAATATAACAGTATGTGTAAAACTGAAATTTAAAGATAAAAAATATATATTGCTGTGTTGATCACTGTATGATTTGTATGACTTTCTCATATGTCACATAACTATTGTTAGGCTGAAGCAGATACCATATTTTATGGTCTCTGGCTGAAATAATACTTTCTTCTGTTATGTGCATTGACCTATCAAAAAATAAATTTCTACTCACATTTGTTGTAACTTCAAAGAAAATGTGTTGAACTTGTGAAAAAGTCCCTTCATCATCATAAGCCTAAGAACCAGCAGCAACTCACCTTAAGTGAAGATTCGTTTCACAGTTTTCCATCAATTTTGTTTTTCACTGTACATAGTGTACCATTCATGTTCAGTGTTAAACATTACCAGGGAGCTCAGATAATGTTCAATTGCCCTCCACATTTGAGTAATAAATGTCCATATGATCTGCTGTGTGACCTATCAACATTCACATAAATCCAAAGAAGTATATGTGTAATAACTCACCATTTTATGGTAACGTGAGTCAGACTAAAAGTAAACACATACAGGCAAATTAAATACAACAAAGAATGATATAAATTGTATACAAGGGTTTATTTCACAGACCTGTTCTAAATCAATTATATACATTGATATTATCATGATTATAACAGGCAGGATATTCAATTACTTTTATGATTATAGTATCTCCTCAACCTGATGGAGCAGTTTGCAGAGCTCGAAGCTTCAAGTCAATAAAAAAGAATGAAACCCCTTATCACATGAAGGTGAATAAAACCGAAAGGAAATTGTGTTTTTGTACTCAATAAATTGTTTCATATTTTCTCGTTAAGATACATTTAAAACCCACACCTTGAATCAATAGTCTGAAGAACAATCAATTTAGTGAAGAAACCTTTAGTATGCTCAAGGCTTAGAAAAGATAACTGGGTTCCCTGCATAATTATTTTCACGTCATGGTTTTAATTGGACAAGGCCTATTAATCCTCATAAGAAAAAAAGTGCTATTACACTGAGCAGATATTACCACATAAAACAATAATAACAATAGACTACCAATGATATTTTTCAGATCTGGATCAATACAACCGATTCAACTCTCATTGAGCAGACTTCATGTAATTGTGAATCTGGCCAGGGCAAATGTAATCACGTGATTGGTTTACTGTATTTGTTACAACACTATCAATCCCTTGACTTAAAAACAGTGCCACCTGCATTGTCAAAAACATCGCTGCCACAGACATGGCATGTTCCACAAAGAAGTAAAGGCCTTTTTGCCAAAAAGGTAGACCAAATCACTGTTCAAAAAATAAAAACACCTGCCAGTGGATCTGTTACATCTAAGTCATCAACAGATACTACCTCTTCTACTGCCCCTACTTCATCTGCTGCCTCTACTACATCTACTGCCTCAACTACATCTGCTGCCTCTACTAACACTTCCTCTGCTTCTCCTACACTTACTCACTCATCATCTTCCAATGCGAAATCTGTCCCTTTAAAAAAGAGACGCCTTGATGGTTTGAGGTCTACTCTATATAATCCCTTGCCCAAAGACATCAACCATAATGAATTTTCTTCCACTCTAAAAAACATTTGTGGACAAAATCCTAAGGCTAATCAGTTCTCATCAATCATTCCGAATATGAATGATATAGTTCTTGTACCATCTGCGTTTGGTCAAGTTCCCAAAGGTTCAACCATTTCACTTCAACAGCCACATATATCAAACATAAACAAAAGTCATATCATAAACCATTCACACCCCTTTCCCCCACCTTTTGTAACGCCTGATATTAAAAGCAAACTAAATGGCCCACTTACATCAAACCAACAAACATTTCTCGATGGACTGTCAGTTTCATCAACACAGAGTGCTTTATACGAGCAGGAAACACAAGATCAATGTGAGCAAAAGAAGTGGTTTGAACTTAAGGCACATTGCCTATCTTCAAGTAACTTTAAATTTGTGCATACCAGACAAGATAATTTTGAACATTTGTGTGACTCTCTACTGAAATCCAAAAGACAAACTGAGGCTATGAAGTATGGCATGGAGAATGAGGACTCTGCTGCTGAGGCATATTCAAGGCTGCAGAAGCTTAATGTCCATGCTTGTGGAATTGTCATTAACCATACATGTCCATATCTAGCCACTTCACCAGACAGGCGGGTATATGACCCGTCTGAGAGTGACCCTTGGGGTTTGCTAGAAATCAAATGTTCCACTGCACAATCCATATCAAATATCAACTACCTTAAGTTAACATCCCAAGGTACATACAAGCTCAAAGAAACATTACAGCATTATAATCAAGTAATGGGTCAAATGTTACTCACTGGGGCCAGGTGGGTCGATTTCTTTGTTTGGTGCAAAGATGATTACCACTTGGAGAGAATATATTTCAATGAAGAATTTTGCAATGAAATGAAAACCAGGTTGGATCTGTTTTACTTCAACTATTTCATAAATTACATCCTTGGTAAAATCTAAACAATATTATCAGTAAGAGGCAAGTTGACTTATGTAATGAATGGAAAGTAATTTGACAAGTAGCTTGTACGGTTGGAAACCAGACAGACTCTAATTACATATCAACCCGTAAATGTCTATTTTTATGGGTAATGAAGTTTTACATTAGTAATCGGGTTATGATGTGATTCATACATCAGCCAAGTGACATTGTAATTTATGTGTTTCATGAAGGATGAATTTCTTTACTTCTCTGACATGAGACATTGACAATTAATGTGTTAGACATGTAACCATGGTAAGATATGTACACCCATATTCATGAATGATCAAATTTTTATGGTATTGAAATTCTTCAGTTTTGAAAACTTTAGTTGCACTGTTTCAGCATGAATGTATTAGTAAGACAAGGAAATAAAGATGTTTCCACTCTCCCATTACCATGCCATTGAACTATGACACAAGAACTTGCAAAACTGATTGCATAATATACCATATTGAAGTAATTTACCAGTAAACAATTATCACATTTCTGTTTAATGAGTATTTATCAAGATGACACACCATGATGGCATGGTTCAAGTAATGGTCCAAAGTCACCAGACTCTCGGTACAGAGGCATTAGCCATGTTATGTTTCATAAGTTTTCTCTTTGCATCACTTAAAAAAGAGAACCCCTGAAATTTGATAATAGACAGCAAACAGTCCAAATTTGATTTACAGATCCTACAATGGTTAATGGAATTATGCCATCAAAAATATGGTATTCCTTCACTCTTCTGATGGCTCTCTCCACATGTATACGTAGTCTGGATATTTCCTGTGTGATTTCTACATCCTTTCTAGAAAACTGATAATCATTTGATTTTGAGAGAAAGGGGGGGATAATCAAGTGAGCACCAGTAGAGTGAAGAAGATCATCGATCAAAAAACCTTTGTCAGCCATAACTCCATCGCCTACCTCTAACAATGACAAGAGACCACTCTGTTTGATTATTTCCTTATCAGAAATACATCCTTCATAAAGGGAACTGATAAAAGTAATTGGCCCATGGGGAGCAATACCAATCAATGCTTTCATAGTGGTGTGGGTTTTATAATGCGAAAACATTTCTGAATTGACAACCCTAGAGGTTGGCGTTTGACATTTCAATTCAGTACAGTCAACAATTACCCGTGTTGCAGGATAAGAACATTTAAATTCTGGTGGCATTCTTTCATTTATCATTTCTCTAGAGGGCCAAATGCATACACATCCAAGCAAAAAATACAGATAATTGGCCCATGTAATAGTTATTCTACAAATAGTTGAAACACTGACATTAAACAGATGTGCCAAGTGTGTTTCAGGGTAACCTTGTCTTACTCTAATGAGAAACACAAATAATTGGTCAAACAATGACAAAGAACATGGAAATCCACAGTGTAGTTTGTCTACATCAGTGCCTCTCTGAAACTGTGTCCAGGTTTGCATCTTTGAAGCAGTAGGATAGAGCCACTGAAAAAAATTGATCTAGCTCATTGAAATCAGCAAAACCTGTATAAAAATTGATGTCCACAGGACTGGTAGCGAAACGCCTTATAGAAAATAATTTTGCAGACTGAACATTTACTCCTCAGGTTCATTTTAAGGGGTCAGTAGAGTTATTGTAAATAATGGTGAGTTTAGTGCGATCTGCTGATCAGTTCATGCCATCTTTCCTAGGCAAGGGAGTTAACTTACTTTAAAAGTCCAGCTTCCACCCTTGCGGAACTAGGCTGGAAATTCTAAGTTATGTTTTGGCTGGACTACGAGTCTATGCATAGTCCAATCAAATTTGCATTACAAAATCGACATGTGGTTCGTAAACTGCTGTTAAGATTGCTGTTTGGGACATAGAAGGGACATAACTCTTACAAGCAAATTCCAGCCTAGTTTGACAAGGATGGAAACCCCGCTTTTATAGTCCGTTAACTAAAAAAAATGAGTTCAATCCCGATTTTGATTTAATATAATAGATTACAAACAAACTACTGTCACAAGCCAAATTATAAACATAATGCTGAGTGTTGCGTTGAGACAAAAACATAACATGATTCAATTCTATATACATATGATTTTTTTTCAATTTGCAGATCCTGTATTGGAGACTCTAAATAAATGTAACAGAGCCATGCTTTTCCCTGCTATGATGGATTCAGACCTTTTTAACAGCGGCTTTATCTCCAAAACTCGTAGACAACTCCCCGAAATGGAAAGAAAAGTCTTAGACCTAGCTGCGGCCACAGATATTGTACAAGGCATTTTCTACTCCATTGCCTTTACACCGGGAAGTCAGATGTTTGTGTCCTATTTTGAAAGTGGATGCTTCTCTGGAATCATGCCATTCATTTCCAATGTTCTTCAGGAATCTCACTCAACTTTTACCATATAGGTGATATTGTTAAGTATTAGTAATGTCTGTCCTTAAATACAGTTATCATAGTATGGATTCATACCAATTTCATGAAGTCAGAAAATTATTATTATCTATCTGTATAGCATTTAGCAGTCTGCAACTTTAGCCACTAGTTGGAAGCCCAAGGCTAGTAAAATTATGTTTGGTCTATTAGACGCAGTTAAGAATAGTCCATATAACAACACTACATTCTACTGAAAATGATGAGTGAGCTGAGTTCAGACTAGTACCAGTAGTAGTCTTAGCAGTTTTTCGAGACTGATTTAGTGTTACTTTACTAGCCTATATAGCATGAGTGTTGCAGCCATGAATATAAAACATTTATGAATTATGCACATTATATCTTTTTTGTCATAAGAATACTCACCCACAAAGACTTGAACAAGAAAGTTCTACAGCAGAAAAAGGCAGCACTCTCTCGAAGCAAAAGCCATGTGAAACAGAATGGGCATTCTGATGGTAATGTATATAGATAAATATATTGTGCTGTAAAAGGTAGCTCAAAATGGGCCATTGTTTGACAGTTTCCTACATGCCATGGTTGGTTATCAACAATCTGAAATTTCAGTTCAAGCATTTTAAATGGCATGTTTGACATTCTTTGATATATTTGAAGCATTTTATTGAGCATTGTAATTTGGTACAAATTCTCAATTTGAATTTAATTCTGGTTCCTTTGTCAGCCAGTTTTCCATGTATGAATCAATTTGTATTTTATTGGACATATATGTGCAGTAATGATATAAGTTGTGTGGAAACCTCTGTTACCTTTGTTGCATTTTCTTGTTCACCGAGTAAAACCTTTTTGATCAGTATATTTTGAGACTACGAGCCCAAACTTGGTTCTTAGCATCATATTCAGTATATTTTAGTGTTATCATATGGCATTACTAGACCAAAGAGACTTTTACTAGACTCAGGCTGCCCACTAGTGGCTAAAGTCTCAGAGTGATTGTTCCTAAAATTAACCATATGGCTGCCACTAATCTTAAAGTCCATAGATAATTGAAAATCCTAAAACACAACCTGTTTTTTTTTAATCCAAAAGTAGTTAATTGCAATCATTGTCTTTTCGTTTGTTAAATGCTGCATTCACCAATATTACAACTACCAGTTTATAATGGCAGCTGTAAAAAATAAACAAAATTGAAATCCTCAGTGGCTGACAAATCTGAAATATATCTACTAGCCACAGGACAAGGCATGTCTACATTCACTTGTGCTGACATTATGTTTATATTTGTCCACAAAAATTTGGAAAACCTTTATTGAAGGAAATACAGTCGTGCCCCGCTTATACGGACTTCAGATATCCGGAAACCTCGGTACCCGGACGATTTTCATTCAAAACGAAATAATTACTATATAAATTTACCCGTATATACGGAAATTCAGTTTCCGGAACCGGACGGTCATTTTCATACACAAAACACTGAAATGCACTCAAAATTGTCTCACTTATCCGGACAATACACTTCCGCTGGTGTAATCCTTTGATTTGTGAGAAGTCAATTAACCAAGTGACACTGAGTTACGTTTGAGACGAGCTTGTTTATTGTACATGTAATCCCCTTCGGTAAATATGGCCTCTATGGAGGTCAGGAAAAAAATTACACCCTATCTTTCAGCGAAGTCCGGCAAACGAACGGGTGATGAGAAACTTTGTCAGTACAAATTCGAAATTTGAGATAAAAAATCACCAGACATGTTTATTTACCGTTTAAATAGTATTTATTATTCTGCTAGGCATTGTTTTATATTTAGGGATTAAGACTACCTTGTGTATTTTCTCGTAAACTAAGCCGGAAACAGCAATCAGCTGTACACACGTTTTCTTGGAATCGACCGGTGGTTCTGTCAAGACACACCCAATGATATAACTTTATAGGATTTTTAATGCAAGGATCGGCAACAATTGTATCTGAAACTATTTTTTTTTATCAGGAATAATATATTCCATTATTTTTTTAATTATATGCAGCCTTTACTAAACATATTTAAAATAATAATAACCCTTAGCGAAGCAGCTGATCGCTATTCCCGGGTATTACTTTTTACATGGAACCAGTCAAGGCTCACGCGCACGTGATCGCGTGATCGCGAGAATTTCATGTTGACATAGAATCGTCAAACAAAAACAAATATGACTTTTATCGAGTCAAAGTATGTCATTTATGTTATATGTAAATGATTTTGGCTCAGTAAATGCATCTGCCACTGAATAAGTACTTGGAGCATATTTGGTTGTCCAAGTATTGAATTCTACATACCACTGCTCGAGTCCTGTAGTCCTTTGCAAACTTCCAATTAGTTAAAGGGGCACTGATCTAACGCAATTCCCGGACTGGTTGTTGCCTTTGTTATTGTTTTTTCCCCCTTGAGTACCCGGATGATACGCAACGCAACTGAGCGTGACCAGAGACTGGGCTACCGTCTGCAAAGACAGCTAAATAAACTTGGAGGCTGGAGGCAATATTTGCTTTACGAATTTTTGCATAAACACTGATTGGTTAACTGTGATCTATAAAGATTTCGACAAAGGGCGCATGTTGATTAATTTCTTCAGCCTAAACAAACAGACAAAAAGAACGGCGGAGCTCATCGGATGTCGTCATTTGGAAATACCCCAGATGGTCATAGTTTAATACTAAAAAAAGTATCTATGCAGTGAAAGCAATTTCGGATTGCGTCGATAATACGATTACTACTCCCTTGTTGTCATCCACGTTTTCTCGTATAACCCTATACTTGTGTATTTGTCGTCATTCACTTGATGCTCAGTTAATGAATTTATTACAGGTACAATTAGTGGTAGCACCACTTAGATTACCTGACAAAGGTTCCCATTTGGCATTTATTGTGTCTGGGGTAATTATTCAATCTAAATCCAGGTTTGAAGTGAGGTGAAATGTGTCTTATGTAATATGCACGTGGCAGACCAGCAAGAGGTGAATGATCACTTGATTTACTTTTTTTGTAAATAAACGGATCGTTCCAAGTCATCAAAGGATTAACAGAAAATATGTTGATTGATTAATCACTGTTATCTTGCACAGTGGATATGTCAAAAGTGAGTGTTTACATGTCTAGGTTTACTAAAACAAAGGGAATACACTCATGTCATGGCGTGAAGTGCCGATGTAAAAACAACATACTTTGTTCAAAGGGTTAACTGATAATACGTTGATTGATTGATCATTGTTATCTATCACTCAATGGATTTTTTAGGAACCGTGGACGTTATGAAAATAGTTGTCACGTGGCCTTGAGACTTGACACCTATGTGAAACACCTGAAACAATCCAAGTGATCAGTTGAGAAACGAACACGGGTTATAATATCCCAAAACGATATATATCTTTTAAAATATTTGATTGTTACAGAGACACGCGACATCGAATAAGTTTCTTTGTACAGCTGCAGACGAGTGGGATATTGTTCCTTTGTGTGGATATTCACGGATACATTCTTCGAACAAGGAAGCTCCTAAAATTTATACACAGAAATTTGGTAGGTTGCAATTATGGTATTTGCATTTTGATTTCCTTCATTTTAACCGATTCGTTCTTGTTTCTCTACGTCTTGGTTGAGAAATTCTTCAATGCGCGATAGACGTTGTTTTCACAGGTCTTTTCCTTTGTAAGCATGTATATATTACCGTCAATTTGTAAAATGTGATTCTCTCAGGCAATTTATAAAATGTGTAAATATTTCAGTCATATTGACTAAAAAATCTGTCCAGATTGATTAAGGTGATCAAAAGGGCCTACAAACATCACAACAGATTATTATGTAGGATTAGAAGCCTAACAACATAGACATGTACTTTTCAACGTAACATTTTCAGTCTCTTGGTGATGACATTAAACATCAAAATGTTTGAAATTCGTTATCATAATAATACAGATGGAAATGTTTTTTCAGTCACTTTGTAAAATAACTGAATATTTAGACTTTTAATAAATTTGAAAAAGTTACACATTTTGACAGTAAACAAATATACACACTTTAAAAAAAAGCAGTGCTCAGGTGAAATATTTACTTTGTGTTTCAAGTCAAAATAGTGTAAACGAAAATCGCAAAATTACCAAGCAAGTGACATATCAAAACTTCGTCACCAGTACCGGTGCTACCCACAAAGATACCTACATTTCCTCATTATCTCGAAAACTGTATTTCATTTTGTTGATCAATGTGACCATACGCCCTTATTACTACCGATAAAAGTGACTGATGCGCTTACGAATTGCGCAGCAGAGGTCGCGAACTAGTTTAGATTTCTGCCCTACATCCGGGTACTCACTGGGAAAAAACAATAACAAAGGCAACAACCAGTCCCGGGGAATTGCGTTAGATCAGTGCCCCTTTAAGGTATTATATGTACCAGTAGAAATTTACCCTTTTTAAGGGTTCTGCTGTATGTTATAATTATAAGGACAAGTGGACTGAAACTGTTAGTTTCTATTACTGGTATGGCACTCCAATGTGTCAAGCCCTGAGTAATCTGTGGAGTAGCTGTATTGAACTCAAAGTATGTTGACATTCATCATGTTCATCTCTTATTATGCACATACCACTACCTTAACAGCAGTTGTGATTGTATACTTCTGATTTTGTTTGTAAGTATGTTTATTTTCATTGTGATCATAGTCATAGATGCTCACATTTAATGATATACCCAGTAGTTTGCTTTTGTCAGTTACATCTTATATTAGTCTAATTTCCATACGTTTCATCACGATGTTATGTTTTATTTCTGTTATCTAAAGACCACAGTGGACAATACATTTTCTATGAAATGTTATTCTCATTTGGTGCCATCTATGTCAAATAATTTATATGAATTTATACATGAGAGGACAAGTATTGAAAAAGTAATTATTGTATATACCAACTTAGTTTGGAAAAATAGCAATAACATTATTGTAATGTTTGATTAGGTTTGTTCAAGGCATCATCATACATCATCAGGTTTTTTCATTGTTTGTAATTTTCATGGGTTTCTTTCAGCCTTGTGTTTCTTTAAGTATAAACATAATAAAGTATAGTTGGCCATGAATATAAGAACAAATTAGACTTTTTAAAAACTTTTGTAGTTAATCAGAGCAATGTTGTTGTTTTTCAGGACCCAAGAGACAATGCTACAGCCAGTATTTCAACAGCAGATACAGTATATGCAAAGTAGTGTTTGATAAGTTGTCCATTCTTGCAAGTCTGAAGACATATCCAACAAGCTTCAGGTATCATCTGTGATTTTCCACTGTATCACTCTCATTTCACAGATGCTAAACTTTGATAGGCCATCATTATGCATCCTCCTCCTGTTATGAATATAACCAAATAATCATTAAACAAAAGTCAGTGTTTGTTTTTAGCTCACCTGACTGATATGATCAAGTTTCATTTACCACAAAGTTTGCTTATTTGTAAACCATCCCAATCTTGCTCACTCACTACTCCCTTCTTGGGGTGAAACTGTACTTTGGTGCATCGATACATCGTGATTTTTTTGTATCAATACAAGACGATATCGACACTTGATAAAATTAATTACTTACTTCTCATTTGATGACACCCAGCATTTTTGTCAGACAAATATCGCGAAATGTGTTGTAATTAGGGTTTCAAGTTCACTAATTAAAATAAGCGCTGCAAAACATGTCTACAGCTATCTTTACCTTTTTATAGTCAAGAAGTTTCCACATGATTTGATGTAAATATGCATGTTGCAATATGTATTGTATCATGATCTTGCTGTTATGTTTCACTGTACTCCCTTCACCTATGATAGTAACACATTTATTTGACTATTTTAACAGGCCTCTACACATATTTGGGCTTCATGACACTGATACACTTTTGCAAGTTCTAAAGGATCACAGAATCCATGGAAACCACATTGTAGATGACCCTGTGGACTTCAGCAGCTTGAAAAAAAGAAATAAAACCCAAAAGTGTTGAAGAAGAGTTCCACATTTTGTCATCAGTATCAAACTATCACTGGGATAATGACCAAAAAGCGAGCTACATGCAGTACTTTTCTACATACAATGAAGACACAAGGAAGTACCCTACCTCTTTAAGAAATAAAATCATATTTCACTTCAGAATTGGATGTCAAGAAAAGTATAGACAAAGTGTGAAGATGCTTTCTGCTCAACATGCTCAGGGAAACAGTGAAGACTCCACTCACTCATCCATCACAGACTACATCCATGCAGCCTCCACAGAAACGAAGATGAATTGTGAACCATGTGACACCAGACAACTTTGCCCTTTCTCTCAACCTACACGAAGACATAGTCACTTCTAATGTTGCTCAACCATCATTGCTGTTTGACAACTTTTCAACACGTCTTATTGAAGGTGGCACTATTCTCTGGCAGTGCTTTACAAAGGATGTGTTGATTATGAGTGACTATTGTCCTGAAAGTGGAAAGTTCAAGCCCCAGTCATACTGCAAAGTGACAATGTTTCATGAGGAGGAGGATACAACACATGTCCAGTGTTCTTGTTCTGTTTACATTGAAAATGACAACACAGAAGAAACATATCTAGACACATCAGGTGTTACATGTATGCATGCCCGATTTGTGAAAGAGTATTTACTGCAAGATTATCACAATCTCTTCAATTCAGAATTTCAACCTGAATCTGACAAAGATAAAAAGTTAAGGGATTTAATGTTAGTGCAAAATCAGGAAATAGTGCTGGTTGCAGAATCTCCTCGTGTAACCAAATATACAGTCAAAGGAAGAAATGAAAGTGTTGAATTTGTACATGTCAACAATGATAACTGGACTATTTCATGTCAATCAGGACTTTGTTCTGTTGGAAAATCTAAAACTGTAAAGAACTTAGAGGCATCCCAAAGGCTCTGTCCACATTTATTGTCAATGAAAGAAAACCAACAACTCTGGACTCCTTCCACATCAACTAATGAACTAATGATCCCTTCTTCTACATTCACTGAAAAGGTATGTTAAACCATGCAACAAAACCTTCGTTTGTATCTTATAATGAAATGTACATGTAGGTATCGGGTCATGAGTATTCCGCCTGTCCTGGCTTTGTTATCAGCAAAATCTGAATCAAAGTTACTTTAACATGTAATACCTATATATACGAGTGGCTACTGGGTGTTATTTTCACTATTGTAGTTGTATTGTAATAGTAGCCCAAACTATCATGACTATTGCAATAGTATTGTGATAGCAGTAAACCAACTTTAAAGGGGCACTGATCTAACACAATTACCCGGACTGGTTGTTGCCTTTGTTATTATTTCTTCCCCTGTGAGTACCCGGATGATACGCAACGCATCTGAGCGGGACCAGAGACTGGGCTACCGTCTACAAGGACAGCTAAATACACTTGGAGGCCGGAGGCAATATTTGTTTTACGAATTTTTGCATAAACACTGATTGGTTAACTGTGATCTATAAAGATTTCGACAAAGGGCGCATGTGAATTAATTTCTTCAGCCTAAACAAACAGACAAAAAGAAAGGCGGAGCTCATCGGATTTGGAAATACCCCAGATGGTTATAGTTTAATGCTACAAAAAAGTATCTATGCAGTGAAAGCATTTTCGGATTTTGGATTGCGTCGATAATTCGATTACTACTCCCTTGTTGTCATCCACGTTTTCTGGTATAACCCTACACTTGTGTATTTTTCGTCATTCACTTGATGCTCAGTTAATGAATTTATTACAGGTACAATTAGTGGTAGCACCACTTAGATTACCTGACAAAGGTTCCCATTTGGCATTTATTGTGTCTGGGGTGATAATTCAATCTAAATCCAGGTTTGAAGTGAGGTAAAATGTGTGTTATGTAATATGCACATGGCAGACCTGCAAGAGGTGAATGATCAATTGATTTACTTTTTTTGGTAAATCAACGGATCGTTCCAAGTCATCAAAGGATTAACAGAAAATACGTTGATTGATTAATTACTGTTATCTTGCACAGGTGATATGTCAAAAGTGAATGTTTACATGTCTAGGTTACTAAAACAAAGGGAATACACTCATATCATGGCGTGAAATGCCGATGTAAAAACAACATACTTTGTTCAAAGGGTTAACTGATAATATGTTGATTGATTGATCATTGTTATCTATCACTCAATGGATTTTTTAGGAACCGTGGACGTTATGAAAATAGTTGTCACGTGGGCTTTCTCAGCCGAGCCTTGAGACTTGACACCTATGTGAACGCCAAGTGATCAGTTGAGAAAGAAACACGGGTTATAATATCCCGAAACGATATATATCTTTTAAAATATTTGATTGTTACAGAGACACGTGACATCAAATAAGTTTCTTTGTACAGCTGCAGACGAGTTGGATATTGTTCCTGTGTGTGGATATTCACGGATACATTCCTCGAACAATGAAGCTCCTAAAATTTATACACAGAAATTTGGTAGGTTGCAATTATGGTATTTGCATTTTGTTTTCCTTCATTTGAACCGATTCATTCTTGTTTCTCAACATCTTGGTTGGGAAATTCTTCAATGCACGATAGACGTTGTTTTCACAGGTCTTTTCCTTTGTAAGCATGTATATATTACCGTCAATTTGTAAAATGTGATTCTCTCAGGCAATTTATAAAATGTGTAAATATTTCAGTCATTTTGACTAAAAAATCTGTCCAGATTGATTAAGATGATCAACAGGGCCTACAAACATCACAACAGATTATTATGTAGGATTAGAAGCCAAAGAACATAGAAATGTACTTTTCAACGTAACATTTTCAGTCTCTTGGTGATGACATTAAACATCAAAATGTTTGGAATTCGTTAACATAATAATACAAATGGAAATGTTTTTTAGTCACTTTTAATAAATTTGAAAATGTTACACATTTTGACAGTAAAAAAATATACACACTATAGAAAAGCAATGCTCAGGTGAAATATTTACTTTGTGTTTCAAGTCAAAATAGTGTAAACGAAAATCGCAAAATTACCAAGCAAGTAACTTATCAAAACTTCGTCAGATTACCGATGCTACCCACAAATATACCTACATTTCCTCATTATCTCGAAAACTGTATTTCATTTTGTTGATCAATGTGACCATACGCCCTTATTACTACCCATAAAAGTGACTGATGCGCTTACGAATTGCGCAGCGGAGGTCGCGAACTAGTCTAGATTTCTGCTATACATCCGGGTACTCACTGGGAAAAAACAATAACAAAGACAACAACCAGTCCCGGGGAATTGCGTTAGATCAGTGCCCCTTTAATGCTATAACTAATTGTAACTACTGTATTCGACGTGATAAGCACCCACGCCGATATTTTCTAAGATATTGGCTAGTGGACAATCCCAATTAGGTAGCACCCCTTCCAATTGATCAATGTACACAAGACTTATTTATTCACATATAATATGCACTCGTGTGTTATATGCACCGTAAATAATGGGGAATTAAAGTCTGGAAAAATATATCTGTCGTACATAAACATTTCAGGCTGTCTGTCAGCGTAAACCACAAAATTTATCTTTCAACTCTTTTTTTTTTTTTTTCACCAAAATAATATTCTTATAAGAGCCCCCTATTTCTAATTTTGAGAGCGTCAAAGGGCGCTTATTACGTCGAATATGGTATTAATTTTTATGATACTATTAACATTACCAAGGTGATTTTGGTTTCCTGTCGATATAGGGCAAATAATTGCAATAGTTTTATAGTTTGATATACCAGTTCTGGTATTGTAAAATTACTATCGTAATTGGTTCATTATTTACTGATTGATAGATTTTTGTGGTTTGTTGTTAAATTCACATCTGATGCATCCATTCTTCTTAGTATTAATAAACATAATATGTCAAATACTGATAAATACTGTTCAGGAACATATGGTTGAAAAAAGGCACATTTCTTTTCACTCTGTCAAAATTGCTGATTTTATCCTTGGAATTGTTTCCTTTTAACATGTTCATAAAATTTTAGATCAGGTTTATATTTCTACACTTTTTGTTATTGCTAATGTTTGCTCTTTCATCACCAGTCAAACTTCAATGTCGACACTGGCTTCTTGGACTTTGGATCACTGAGTAAACATATTCCAACTCCTCAGAGTTGCCCAAAATACAGGGAGTAAGTAGTATCTTTAATCGCTCTGCTGTGTGAACTATTTGTGTATAGATTGCATATAGTCTGACAACAAAACACTGCAATGGAACTATCTAAATTCAAATGTAAGCTATTGAAGTCAAAGCTTATTACTCATGTTTCCTAACATTAAAACATGTCAAGTGCACATTGTTTCCTCCACTGCTCTTTGTTAAAATGTTGTGTATCATATTGTATTTTAAGGGATTAATTAGGACATATTTTGTTGTATTTCAGAAATAACCACTTGCAGGAAAAATGGTGCTTTCAGCACCAAACAGATGAATCTGGTTTTGTCAGTATTATCTTGCTTTGTCCTGCACTACCATAAAACTGTTCATGTGGGGTATGTATGAATTTCCAAGCACAGTATGTCCAGTTTGCTTTATCGCTGATAGCCATAGGGACTGGAGGGATTTATCCACACCTGCTCAAATTGACTTGATTGCCATTTATGTATAATGTTATGATGGATCATAATTTAAGTACTTTAGAAAAATGCTAATTTTTAACCAAACGATTAAATAAATCCTAATTTGCCTGCCAGGGGCACATGGTTATGAATCAGCTTAAAAAACTACCTGACAGTTGCAGGTCATTTTGACTTTTTGTAACCTTATCAAACAGAACTTTGTTACCAAAAAGTCACTCTGACAGCCTTTGCTTTCAATTCATGTCTGATGTTGTCCAATCACATGATGTTGGCAAGTATATATTTTAGATCCATTTACAAGATTAAGGATGACTGGAAGAATGTATACTGTAGGGGTCAGATAATGCTCAAAATGTACTCGGGACAATCCATGAATTTACAGGTCCAATTCATATGTTACCACTGGTCCTTGTTGCGTTATCAATCATGCACCAAGCTTTAATCTTTTTTCAGTGCACCTTCCATGATGTACAAACACCAGATGGCATTAACCTACTACAGCAGCACAGCACGAAAACAACACTTTACACCAGACTAGCCCCTATTATGGCAAATGTTTGCTGTATTATACAGGGGAAGAGGACAGTATTCATTTTTGGAGGAAGAAACCACCATTGTTGATGAACTGTCATGACTTTTTGTATTGAATTACAAGCTTTTCAAGTGACAGTGTCACATTCACTGGTTACTGCAAAGAAATGGATAGTATGTAGAAGTCAAGACACAATGAATCCAGTTTTATGTCTCAGAGTATATTTAACAACTGTTTTTTTCTCCTGGACAGCTAATATGAAAATTGACTTCAGGAAGATTGGAGATCCGTTCTGTAAATCTTCCGAAGTACTTGCATGTGATGGAACCAGTCAGTTTTAGAGATGTTGAACTTATTCGGCCCGAAATACATAATCTTTTGCAGAGTTCTTACACATCACAATTTGCAGCTAAAATACATGTACATTATTTCATAGTGTACCTTGCAGACTATGCAAAGAACTTGCTTACATATTTACCTGCTTACCAGGATGCACATAGCATCCCTAAATCTTACAATCCAGAAAGTGGCGTGGCATATCATTTTACTGAAAGTGGAGAACAGGTTAGAAAACTCCCTATCTACAACATAAACAAGATCAGCAAAAATCAAATTTATGATGACCTACCAGCAGCAGATGAAAGATGTAACAAGGACTTCCCTAGAGTCAGCACAAGTGGACACAGTAGTTTGTTTTTCTGGTTTTGTTCCATTCATGGTCATTGTCTTGGGTTCCACATAATTCCTTAAAGCGAAGGCAGAAAAGATCCATTTGCTTCCACGTTCAAGTACCTGCCTGAACCACCAACACATGTACTTTATGACTTTGCTTGTTCACTTTCTGAATACTGCTTGAATAGAGAACCTTCATTCTTTAAAGACACTTGATTCTTCCATGATTATTTCCATGGTTGTATGCATGTATGTGGCGACGCTTTCAAGTCTTCAGTGTTTGAAAATGTGGGTATCAACACCGAAATCTGTGAGCAGTTCAATTTGTTCCTTACAAAATATCAAAGCAGCTTCAACTCATTTGAGCAAGAGCAAGTTTTGTTTTCTTCTCCTTCTGGAGCAATCAAAATAGAATGAGAGAAAAAACGAAATGTTTTATCAACGATTGCAAGTTGCTTTAGATGGTTCAAACTTTGAACTTTGAACTTCAAAGTAAAATTTGATGAATAGTACTCACTAACATCAATGTTGCATGATACCGGTGATGTAGGACTGGCTCTAAGACTGTATATTAAAGTCGTTCAAGCCCAACTAGGTTACTCAGTGCACGAGAGGTTTTTCTAGGCACTCAGATGTTTCAAATCAAACTGACACTTTGTTCTGTAATACTCTGCTGTAGACGAATGATATTTTTCCAATTATATCTATGTTGTTATACTGCTTTCCTCAAACTTTTTACATTTATGGTTTATTTTGTTGTAGTTTGAACAGTGAAATCAGTCATTCATAGATTTGTTTATTTACTTTAATGTTAGTCTTAATAAAAAGATAAAACTTACAAAATGTGTTTATTTATTTTGTTGAGAACACATATTACCTATCTGTGTAACAAAAGTATTCATTCAACGATAATACCACCAGTCAAATACCGTATGGTTTATTTTGTTGTAGTTTGAACAGTGAAATCAGTCATTCATAGATTTGTTTATTTACTTTAATGTTAGTCTTAATAAAAAGATAAAACTTACAAAATGTGTTTATTTATTTTGTTGAGAACACATATTACCTATCTGTGTAACAAAAGTATTCATTCAACGATAATACCACCAGTCAAATACCGTACTAAAGAATCTTGCAACAATACAGCACACAAACAACTTCAAACAAGTAAAAAGTAAATGAGTTGTTACATGAAACTCAATGAATATATTAAACAATGCATCTAGCCAATAATAGGAACATGCGGGTATGGTGTTATGTCATACATGATATTAACCCCATTTGCATACTGTAGACGTTATGGTTCGCCAACATACCCGCATCAGGAAGAGCTAGGGTTAGGTTATATACATGTATGTCAAGTCTGGTGCCGACACCTAATTTGAATACTGCAGACGTTATGGTTCGCCATCATACCGTTCGGCCGCATCAGGAAGAGCTAGGGTTAGGTTATATATGTCAAGTCTGATGCCGCCACAGATATTTAACAGCCCTATTTGGGTTAAGGTTTCTACCCAACATATGCCTGACAGTGATTTACAACTGGGTTATTCCTAAATACAGACGCTGATGTTCTCGTATCACAACAAAAACATGAATCATGAGGTTCTATGGTTAGGTTTTCTACCCAATATATGTCCGGCACTGATGTAAAACTGGATTATTCTTGAATCAGACGCAGATGTCACGAAATCTCAACAGAAACATGAATGATAAGGTGCTAGGTTTAGGGTTTCTACTCAATATATGTCCGACAGTGATGTAAAACTGGATTATCCTTGAATCAGACGCAGATGTCACGAAATCTTAACAGAAAGATAAATGATAAGGTGCTAGGGTTGGGATTTCTACTCGATATATGTCCGACAGTGACGTAAAACTGGGTTATTCCTGATACAGACGCTGATATCACGAAATCTCAACAGAAACACGAATGATAAGGTGCTAGGGTTAGGGTTTCTACTCAATATATATCCGACAGTGGTGTAAAACTGGATTATCCTTGAATCAGACGCAGATGTCACGAAATCTCAACAGAAACACGAATGATAAGGTGCTAGGGTTCGGGTTTCTACTCAATATATGTCTGACAGTGATGTAAAACTGGATTATTTCTGATACAGACGCTGATGTTATCGTATCTCAACAGAAACATGAATCATGAGGTGCTAGGGTTAGGGTTTCTACCCAATGCATGTCCGACAGTGATGTAAAACTGGATTTTTCTGGAATCAGACGCAGCTGTTGCGGTATCTCAAAAGAACCCTCAGAAGAATCGTAAGGTTCTAAGGTTAGTGTTCCTTCCCAATATATGTCTTATTGTGATATAAAACTGGGTCATTCCTGATACAGACGCAGGTGTTACTGTATCTCAACAGAAATATGAATCATGAGGTGCTAGGGTTACCCAACACATGCTGAAAAGTGACAAGAAACTGCTTTCTTAGCCACTCAGACCCTACTTATTAATTTCTGTCTTTATGATACTGCAATTATGCTAAAGTAGAGTGAGAGAAACTTGGATGCACAGGTGGCCCAATTGTCATGGTTGATGGAACTTGATGTGCAGTTAGTGCCAGGATGTCCTGGTCATGGGTTGAAATCCAGAATACGACCCTTCGTATCAGCACCACAATACCTCATGTGGTTGCATAAATTTGTGTCTCCCTTACAAATCACTGCCACACGTCCATCTGTTCAGCTTTAGGTCACATTCTCCAAACCAGTGATCAGAATGGATCCTCACATAACCAATCGACACAACTCGGCAGTGTTGAAGCATTTTAGTCCATTAGGCCAACTTTTCTCTCACAAAGCATAAAACATCCACACTATGGTGACGGAAACACAACTAGTATCACATGTATTTCAATACTTTATTCTATTACAGAAATCCATTTTTTTATACTATATATAAATCAGTAGTGAAAACAAAAAAACTTCTGAATAACATATTTGTGAAACTTAAAGATTGTGTCAGTTATCTTCAACTTGCTGAATATGAACATTATTAACATTTTGCCATGGCAATATTAGTGCTGGAATCAAGAGTGCAGCGTCCAGTTCATGACATCATTAAAACGGATATCTGAAACAACAAGAAAAACAAAAAACTGAACGCGTTAAATGTATAATTTAAGCATACAGATTATTATTTTATTCTTCTTATCTATAAGGCTACAATATTTGCCAAAGAAAGGTGAATGAATTTGGTAATGATAGCCCATAGTGTGGTTAAAAATAGTGCTACAAAAGTGTAGCTCACCTGGACATGTTGTCAACACTTTATAATGACAAAAAAGACAACCACTATACAGAGACTATCATTGCTACCCTGCATATATATATTTTCCATTCAAATACTGAGGACTAAAAGAACACTAAAATATCTGAACAATTCATGCTGTCATCTTGAGGAGAAACACACACGGCACAAATTCAGCTCCCTCAGTCTGGCAAATTTAGAGAAGTTTACATTGCCAAATATGCATGGTCATGGGGGGGGGGGGGGGAAGGAGGAGGAGAGTATTTAAATTTATGTGACCCATTTATTTTACCAGAAGTTTAACCCGATCTGCGGTATCATGAAGGGTGTTTCAGCAAGGGATGACTGTATTTATGTTTATCTTCCAACATTACAAAAAGAACCAACATCAGATATTTCAAATCCTTATCTTGGACAAATATACAGTTTGGAATCCCAATAAAATTCACATTTCTAGAACTGATTTGCCGCTATGATAAAGGGTACTTATGTGGCTGTATTCTCAAAGTCATTTTTATTTTAACACTTAGATAAATTCATTACATTTTATACACTCCTGTGTCACCATTTACAGTGTTGATATTTTGTCCAATTCATTCATCACTCCAATTTACCAGTATATGCATAAAACCAAAAGGACTAAATGAAAATGCAGTAAATGAAGATAAGGGGGCACATGTGAAGAACAAAAGTAACAGCAGTTACAAAAATCATACTATGCCCCAAAGTACAATGTAATATAATTTAGCATAGATGACAAATTCAATATGGTTGACATGGCAGCCATATTTAGAATCTGATCCGATTTCAGTGATTGTCTTAGTTTTATTAAACACAGCAGTCAGCCATATATATGTTGTCAGCTATATGAAGATAACCTGGAAATAATTCAGTCTGGTCTAGAAAAACCAGTGATATTATCACTGTCATCTTGTTACAATAACAAGCAACTAACCAAGTCACCGAACCTGACCACCCAATCACTTAACTCGTCCCTTATAACAAGGATAGGTTGCAGTGGACCTATTATAACACAGAATCACCACGGCGGACTGATTTTTGAGAACATTAATCTAGAGACACCACGGCTGGGATTGTCAGAAAAGTAAAAGTTTTTAACAACCGAAGGTTAATACAAACTAACATTAGCTGACTTCAGCGCTTGGTACCTGAACATAACACATCTACAGACTGAATTTGGTTAAAATATATCAACATCTATGTTTTGTGTCGTTATATTTGTAGCCATGTTATTTTCTACTACCTTAAAGGAAGATAAATTTGAAAGTGACTATTGAACATAACATGTCTTTACACACATGACCATTCTATTTTATGTTGTAATTTACATTTCATGTCCATTATTCATGTGTTCAATAATTTTCAGATGACTTTGGACCCCACAACCCCTCAATACCTGAAAAGTTCATAGTGGATATCAAACCTGAACTGTGTTCAGATAACAGCAGTTATGTGGGTGATCTCTGACCCGCTGACTTTTCCACATAATATTTTTAACCAGATGTTATTCTTCCACCTTATTTGATTTGCAGATTTCCATGTCAGACAAAGATCAAGCGGTGTCATAGGATTCCTTTTCACTTGATCAGGAGGGATGCTATTGTGTGCCAACTGAAATAAAAAAATGACAAAAATAACAATGAAAACTAGAAAGTGTTTTTACTCGTAAAAACATATGTCTCCCCCCACTCCCCTAACCCCCATTCATTCGTTTACTTCATGTTAAACCCCATCTCTTCATTCCCACCCTCCATTACTATATAACAGAGACAAAAATAGAACTCCTAGAAATTTCAAACAACTAATGGGCACCACTTCAGGACATGGTTAATATGTTACAACTTCATGAAATAATATTTAACAGTTTCTGAGTTATGGTCAGGAAACAAAGCTTACCCCCATTCAGAGCCTATGTTCAAGTTATCTCCATGGAAACGAGAAAAATAAAAATGTCAAAAATCTCTAAATAGCAAAAGGCACCACTTCAGTGCTGGGTTAATGTGTATACAAAGTTTCGCGAAAAGATATTAAACGGTTTCCGAGTTATGGTCCGGAAACCAAGCTTACCCCCATTCAGAGTCTATGTTCAAGTTATCTCCATGGAAACGAGAAAAAATAAAAATGTCAAAAATCTCTAAATAGCAAAAGGCACCACTTCAGTGCTGGGTTAATGTGTATACAAAGTTTCGCTAAAAAATATTAAACAGTTTCTGAGTTATGGTCAGGAAACAAAGCTTACCCCCATTCAGAGTCTATGGTCAACTTATCTCCATGGAAACGAGAAAAAATAAAAATGTCAAAAATCTCTAAATAGCAAAAGGCACCACTTCAGTGCTGGGTTAATGTGTATACAAAGTTTCGCGAAAAAATATGAAACGGTTTCCGAGTTATGGTCCGGAAACCAAGCTTACCCCCATTCAGAGTCTATGGTCAACTTATCTCCATGGAAACGAGAAAAAATAAAAATGTCAAAAATCTCTAAATAGCAAAAGGCACCACTTCAGTGCTGGGTTAATGTGTATACAAAGTTTCGCTAAAAAATATGAAACAGTTTCTGAGTTATGGTCAGGAAACAAAGCTTACCCCCATTCAGAGCCTATGTTCAAGTTATCTCCATGGAAACGAGAAAAAATAAAAATGTCAAAAATCTCTAAATAGCAAAAGGCACCACTTCAGTGCTGGGTTAATGTGTATACAAAGTTTCGCGAAAAGATATTAAACGGTTTCCGAGTTATGGTCCGGAAACCAAGCTTACCCCCATTCAGAGTCTATGTTCAAGTTATCTCCATGGAAACGAGAAAAAATAAAAATGTCAAAAATCTCTAAATAGCAAAAGGCACCACTTCAGTGCTGGGTTAATGTGTATACAAAGTTTCGCTAAAAAATATTAAACAGTTTCTGAGTTATGGTCAGGAAACAAAGCTTACCCCCATTCAGAGTCTATGGTCAACTTATCTCCATGGAAACGAGAAAAAATAAAAATGTCAAAAATCTCTAAATAGCAAAAGGCACCACTTCAGTGCTGGGTTAATGTGTATACAAAGTTTCGCGAAAAAATATGAAACGGTTTCCGAGTTATGGTCCGGAAACCAAGCTTACCCCCATTCAGAGTCTATGGTCAACTTATCTCCATGGAAACGAGAAAAAATAAAAATGTCAAAAATCTCTAAATAGCAAAAGGCACCACTTCAGTGCTGGGTTAATGTGTATACAAAGTTTCGCGAAAAAATATTAAATGGTTTCCGAGTTATGGTCCGGAAACAAAGCTTACCCCCATTCAGAGTCTATGTTCAAGTTATATCCATGGAAACGAGAAAAAATAAAAATGTCAAAAATCTCTAAATAGCAAAAGGCACCACTTCAGTGCTGGGTTAATGTGTATACAAAGTTTCGCGAAAAAATATTAAACGGTTCCTGAGTTATGGTCCGGAAACGGTGGGAACGCCGACGCCGACGGGAACCGTGCCAAAAACAATATGTCTCCCTCCATTCTGGGGGAGACATAATCAATGCTACTCCATAGTCATACAGTCATTGGGGCCTTGGTCTATAATTCAGGGTCTTACCACCCGCACAAGGCGTAACGAAGTGAACTAAGCAGGTTGCACCACCAAAATATTGGCTGCACTAGTTAATCATAAATTGAAACACTTTATTTTCAGTTATTCTGAATATTAAATAAATTCAAAGAAAAAAAACCCCTTGAGAATGTGCTCCAGAATTTATTTTGGGTGAATCTGTACATGCCTTTTCATATCATGATATCAAGTAAACAACCTTAAACAGAAGTCTCAAAGTGTCTGTTGTGATTGTAACCTCATGAGTGACTGTTCTAGTGGTAATTGTGGAGAGTCCTGCAAGTTCAATGCATTCAGGACCGCCTCCGTGGGCTAGTGGTAGAGCATCTGCCCAGAGAGCGGAAGGTCCGGGATTCGTTCCCCGGCCGCGTCATACGAAAAGACGTATAAAGATGGTACTTGTTGTTACCCTGTCTGGCGCTCGGCATTAAGGGGCTAAAACAAGGACTGGTTGGCTCGGAGTCAGTATACTGTGTCTGAGTGGGGTATTCATGTTAAACTGCGGCATGGTATCTCAGTGGGCTAGCACTATAAATCGGCATCAGTCCTGACTGAGTACAAGCAGCCACACAAACACATACACGTACATGCACGTTGCTATATAAGTGCAATAATCTTGGACGCGACGATAAACCCAATTTCACCTCACCTCAATGCATTCAGACCACCTGTGTATTTTACTACTTTTATGAACTTTTGTTTCCTGAATTCGAAAAGACTTGCAGCCAGTTCTAAAAGAATTCAGTTTTCCACTTATGGTTGGAAATGTTACCTGCACTGGGTGCGACCTGACTTCACCTAAAAGTTACCGACACCTGGGCCTACTTGCACAGAACAATCTTAGTAAAATCGATCTTAGGTGGCTACAATCAATTTTACAATCACCATACAATTGTCCTTTGCCACTTTCACAAACCCATCTTAGCACGATTGTAAGACGGCTTATCTAAGATTGAAATCTTCAACAATGGAAGTACGAATATCTTAAACTCGACTCCTGTCTACATTTGTCTGCAAACGCGCATAACTTGCTGCGTATACAATAAGTGGAACTGTTCACGACACACAACACGTACCTCCCTCCATCACACCTTGCACAGTTTCAAGAAAGATGCCAATTATTTGAAGGAAACAATTACTATAATGATGGCATCAATTTTTGTCGGCCTTAATACTGTCATGATTTAGGAATTGTTTTCTGTTGCAACTAGAGAAATACCTACTCATGATTTTTTTATCAAAATTATTGAAATACGAAAAAATATGTTATTTAGTGACACAATCATTATGAAAATTAAAAGAAATAATACTAAAAATATTTCCTAATAACATAACACAGGGGAGCTTTTTGTAAAATCCGAAATATATCCTTCATGCTTTCATTTCGCTGCTATAACAAAGGATGTTATGACTACCTTTTCAAAACACAGAAACACACAGGATTTCAAGAATGAATGGATGGGAAATAATGATAATGAATAATGTTTCGAGAAAGTAGTTGTCTAATATATATTCACTTGGTATTAATTATATTGATAATTATTTTCAAAAGGTGTAAATTTTACTTTTGCTATTTCAAATGTCTCATCATGTGTTTTTGCTTGTTTAATGAATACTTTTCTTTTCTTTTTAATTCAGATATTAAAATCGCTCGTCCCCTGCCAACTCGATTTTAGATTTAAACATGTATGATTTTGCACTTCAACTTATATTCATTTGTAGATTAATTTAATGATAAACTAAAGACAAAATAACTGACACGAATGTGACCCAAAAGAAATACAGGGGGAGCAACATTATACACTGGGCAAGGTAGATTCTACGCTACATGCTTATACAAAGGGAAACCACTCCCATCTAGAGTATAAACTATGATTAGCTGCCTTTGGGTTATCCAAAACGTCATGGACGTTACTAATTGCTTGCAGACAAATTTTTATACTGCCCTTAGCAAAAAAGTATGTTGTTTCAAACTTTGAGTCCGGTGGGAAAATTACTTTTACTTTTAGCTAATGATTCGATAGTTAAGTGGTTCACTATTGCAATGAACGATATTTCTGACGTTAAATCTGTTATGCATTCTTCATGTTGTTTAAGTGTCGATTTGAATGATAAAGTTAACAAAATAAAGAGGCAATGTTTGAACATAAGGCAGAATATTTATGTGAATAAATGAGTATACCGTATTCGATCTAATAAGCGCCCATGGCGATATTTGCTAATATATTGGCTAGTGAACAATCCCAATCAGCATCCCTTCTGATTGATCAATGTACACAAGACTTATTTATTTGTGTAAAATACGCACTCATGTGTTATATCACCCTTAATTATGGGCAATTAAATTCTTGAAAAATATATCTGTCGTATGTAAACATTTCAGGCTGTTAGCATAAACCACGAAATTTACGATCTTTCAACTCAAAATAATATTCTAATAAGCGCCCCCTATTTCTAATTTTGAGAGCGCCCCGGGCGCTTATTATGTTGAATACGGTATTCCTTATTTGTCAACAAGTCATTAAAGCCTTAATGATATTTAACATAACCCTAAGATAATGATTGTTCTCTTCCTGTCAACATTAACAGATTTCTACATTCAACTGTTTATTACTCAAAATTGTGTATCTTGTGTAAGTGAAAAGGCAATATAATCAGAAACCTGTTATCAGGATGAGTTGGTTTTCATCCACAGAGATCCGTGAAAAATGTTGGACAGAGACCATTATACGTAAGGGCAATGTGTTAAATTGGACTTGATCACATGGGTTCTAATGGTACTCTCTCTGATTGGGTGCTGCCTAACTTTCTTCTTTCTAACATGTCAGTCACTGGATACAATAGATCATATTTGAAGATATTGATGAATTTCAAAACAATTGTCATACACACTGATATACCATAATATTATAGATGGAAATAAAAACCTTCTACGGCAATTTAATATCATCTAACAGTTCTGGAATAGCTAAATATGCAAACAAAAGAATAAACATGTTTTTACACTACAGATGACTTACTGTACAATAACTTACATGTCTGGGTAGTGGAAGAAAACAACATTTTAAACATATCTGCCATGTTGGTCATGCTCAAAATCAGATAAAATTTTTGAATGCATTTCTGGCGACTTTATTCCTGAGACCACACAAAAAATGTCAGCTTCATAACAATTGTAGGTTATTAAAGAAATGTAAAAAAAAAAACATCACTGGATTAAAGGATTACATTAAGGTTAAAGTTCTTAAATGCGCAAGTTATTGAAATACACAAAACAGAACCTCGTGCAGCATTGTCACCATATATTGAATTACATGAGCAGTCTGTGTCTAAAAATGATGGGTCGAATAGTCCGAACAGGATTTTAGTGTTGTCATATTGACTGTTATTAATTGGACTTACTACATCGAGCACAATGTTACTGGACTTGCGTTTCAAACTTGGGGGCTTTTCAGGAGGAATTGCTCAAGCAAAACATGTTACAGTCGTGCCTCGTTTATACGGACACTTGCATCATTTCAGTATATGTTTACAGTATAAAGAATTAGTACATGCATTATAGTATACTTTAAAGTACCAAACAACAGGCTATCGCTTGCTACTTCAATTCCGAAATGAAAAGACGTTGATACTTCAATGTGTATCCAGAGCAGAGTCTGGTGAGTCCAATTATCATGTAAAGAGGCAGAATATAATATAGCAGTTGCCTTAATAGTCTATAGCAATTTGTTATCTGCAAATATAATACAAAATATTGGACATTACTATTTAATTGGTTAGGAATTCCACAGAGGGTAGATAAGTACGTAAAACATAATTTTTAACAGTATGATTAGAGAAACAAGACGATATTTTTAAGATAACAAATTAAATTTGTCCCCAGTTTTAAGAGGCTTGGGTAAACCCTGTAGTGACCAGGCTCCATGGTCTAGTGCACAACATTTACAATGTAGGTCTAAACTAAACAGGTAGGCACCTTGCACAAACATAACTTGAGAGAGACAGAGACGAGTTCAACAAAAAATACCACAACAAAGTAGTGTACATTTAGTTCTGTCGTGAGGAACATACTGATTTTACAACTAAAGTGGACACTTTCTAGCAAACATTTTACAAACATATATAACCTGAAGATACCATATTAATTGTGTTATGACAAACATGTGCAGATAGTTGTGGGAATCTTGGTTTGTCTCTTACAAACTGATACAAACAGTCTGTATTCATAATAATCGATAAAAATAGCACATTATAATTCTAGGGTATAAGATTATTTAAAAAATTGAACTTTTATCTTTGTTTGTTTGTTGTTTAATGCTGTACTAAGCAATATTCATGCTTTGACAGCTGCCTGTAAACGATGAAATCTGGACCTGACAATCCAGTAATTGACATCATGAGCATCAATCCATCCAAAAGGGATACGATGACATGCATTAACAAAGTCTGTGAGCCTGACCCCTCAATCGCGTTATTCGCCTCTTATGACAAGGATAGTCACCTCTTAAAGCAAGCATGGTTTGCTGAAGACCTATTCTGACCCTGATCTTCACTGGTAAGTTTGTATAACTAAACATGTGGCACTTGCTGCCAAGACAAAGAATGACAAGAACTACAACAATATTCCCTCTATTTGGGTACAACACAAATTGACTAAAACACTGAGAAATATGCACATTTGCTCTTAGTCCTTATTAAAGTGTACTGGTACTGTACAGACAAATCTTATTTTGGAATGTATCAGAAATAACAGGAAAATGACAAGGACTTATGCAGGCCAGTAGACAAAGTGAAAAGGAAAATATACAATTTATAAAACACTGCCAAACACATCACTATTTAAAAACTACACTATGTTGTTTTTGTGTGTACAATGACATTATAATTGGGGATTCAATTATACCTACTAAAACAGGATGTTGCCAGCAGTGTTCACTGCTGTTCATGATAAGGTATTCTCAGTTCTGTCCATTGCTCACAGACAAATGTAGTGTCTGCTACTGTCAACAAAAACATTCAAACATTACACCCTACACTAAACTGTATGAGTTAAATGGAGATACATTCATCAATAAAATGGTATTTTGTCTTCAGACATTCAGTTATCAGAGGATTACAGTTAGTTAGATGCTGTAGGCCTAGTCATAATCTTATAACAACACAATTATTCAGGTATAAATGGATAAATTTGAGTTTGTTGACAGAGGTTGCAAAGAAACAATACAGATGTAGACCAGTGTAATTAACTAACAGTTGGGAAATGTTGATCATTAGTAATGATTATAATGTTGCTTTTATGATAATATCATTAAGAATCTACTGAAATAAACAATGTGAGCTTTTTCATAAGTATACCATGAGGGATGATAGGTACATAGGCATGGACATTTCACATACCATAAAGAATGTTTTCAAAACATACCATTTTATTAATCAAATGATTAATATATAATACTTTCTGTTGAGATTATTATGTAATATTCACTAAGACTAAGAACTAATCTGAGGAAATCATCTGCATACTACATAGACACTGCATGGAAGTTACATTACCTGGTAATCATATTCTGGTCTC
Source organism: Haliotis cracherodii (assembly GCF_022045235.1). Classification (NCBI taxonomy): domain Eukaryota; kingdom Metazoa; phylum Mollusca; class Gastropoda; order Lepetellida; family Haliotidae; genus Haliotis; species Haliotis cracherodii. Next base: position 49,179,825 of record NW_027266297.1, on the reverse strand, counting down.
TGATTCAAGTAAGGTAGGTTTGATATCTTTTAGATGATCAAGTGACATCAAAGATTGCGAATATTCGCACATCCTACTCAAGAGAACTCAAGAAACATCTGGCAAGCAAAACAAGTGGCTCTGCAACAGATGCTGAGTACATGCCTGTATGGGATCACTTTGAGACCTTGGATCCTTTCTTACGTCCTCATATGAGGCAGCGTGCATCTGTCAACAACTTCACAACACAGGTACATGTGGTTTATGATGTTTAAGTTATTAATACCTAATTTTGAATTCCAACACATTCTAGAATTATATGTAGGAACCAATGGTATTAACTTAGTAATAGTCCATATTTAAGATTTAATACTTAAACAACTTGTTTTATGGAATGAAAACATGCATATATTTTAAAATGATTACAGTATTGTTTATTTGTTTCCACAATTTACACAAAGGTGGTTATTTACAATAATCATTATGTAGACTCAGCTACATACCACATTCTTGATTGCACATCTACTCACTGGCAAAGCTAAATGCACCATACTGACACAAGTCAATTTACCATAGTGACATAGGCTCAGTGTATATCCCATACTGACACAGCTCACTGTACCATACAAGGTTAAATTTTGTCCCATTGCCAGTCAACTTGTCCATTTGTCATGAAATAGTCAGTAAATTCATCCCTGACATCTCTGGCTGATGATGAGGAAAAGTTGCCCCCTTGTCTTGATAAACGCATTGTGTGACTAACTTGTGTGGTGTCAGGTTCAACATCAGAGTGTGTACTGTAAACTCTATCTTTCTTGGTACGCAGGAAATTGTGTAAGACCACTGCAGCCATAATAGTTTTTTGACAGCATTGTCAGGTTTTTGTCTCATTGGTTTCTGAAATACCTGGAATCTGGTGATGAAAATGCCAAAGGCATTTTCAGACACTCTCCTTGCTCTGGACAACCTGTAATTGAAGATTCTTTTGTGTTCTGGTAGGTCACGTTGGGGAAATGGCTTCATAAGATATGTTTTCAGTGGAAAAGCTTCATCACCCACAATAACATGTGGTGTGTCCTCTTGTCTTCCTGGAAGAGGCTTTGGTGATGGTATATTAACTGCATTAGCCTCAATACACCTCAACAGATCTGAATTTGCAAATATCCCTGCATCTCCAGCTCTCCCATTGGCACCAACATCTACAAATGTAAATTTATAGTTGGCATCAACTAGAGCAAGCATTATAATGCTGAAATAGCCCTTGTAGTTGTAAAATTGGGAACCACTATGAGCTGGAGCAGTCACTGCAAAATGTTTCCCATCCATGGCACCAAAACAGTTTGGAAATTGCCACTTGTCTTCAAAGTCAGTCACGATGCTTTTCCATTCATCTTGAGTGCTTGGCACCTGCAAAATTAGTGAAAAAGAACATGGTTGTTAAAATGATGAGATCTATTTATGTTCAAGAAATATTTTTTATGCTATTTCAGGAATCCTCAAATAGGCTGGTTGAAGAAGGCCAGGATGAAGTTCAACTGGCCATAGAAGACATCAATACACCATCTGAAAATGAAATAACTGCTGCCCTTGCTCCGTCTAAGTCACACTTGCGAAAGACAACATCAAAACTGAACCCCCAAGATAGATTCAGAGAGGCTGTTGTGTCTTCTCTGAGTGCTCTCGTCAATAAGCCCACAGCGGACGATCCTGGAAGAAACAAACAATTTCTCTTACACTTAGGAGAAGAAATGGATGAAATTACCGACAAGAGGCTACTAAGACAGCTCAAATTGGAAATGCAGCAACTTGTGTTTAATTTTCAGCATCAACAGGAAGAAGTTAATGAACCATAAATTCTAATTCTAAAATCATGAGAGATATGCTAGGAAACTGAATAATTGTATTCATATTTTCATTTATACTATTTCATAGTTGTTTTATTGAAATATCTGATCACAAACATTTGATGTACCTAGAATTTATGACTCATGTAAACATGATTGTGACACAATCTTTTAACTGGTTCAAATAATGCTATATTGTTACCTGTTAATATGAAATTGGGATGAATGGGAAAGAGGTGTATAGGTATATTTCTATATTTAATCACGTCTGATACCCGTGTTTTACAAAATACACTTCTGAAGCATATAGCATTGACAAAGCTGTCAAAGTACTTACTGTCATTGCTTTGCCAGGCTAGGCCAATGCTATGTTATATTTGTCACAATCTTTACTTATAGACTCTGCATATTAAAAGAAGTGGAAAATTCAGTTTCCTTTCGTTCCCCACAGCAGCTCAGTAAGTCTCTGATCCTTTGGACCTGGATAATAGTGCCTTTAGCACTATGAGCAGTCTAATGCTTATAATTTGCATGTCTGATAGTAATGCGTTCTTTAACGATTGTATGGTAAGTATAAAGTTTTGTGTTATATGAAACAAATTGCCTTGATCGCTGCTCTAAATAGACATAAATCTATGTATTCATTAAGTGAATAATTAGATTAGTTGACATCTAACTACTGATAATTACTATCTAAGTACATCAATGTTTATAACCATTGATTTATTCACAATGATTTGGTATTATTCACTCGAGCTGTCCTCAGGACAGGGGACATCGATGACTTTGTATTATTAATATTACTATTAGTTTTTTGCTGACATGTGTTCGGTAATGTCATGCAGACCAGCAAGTATTTAACAATTTTGTGGTGTGTTTTTCAAATTTGGGCAAAAGTGAAAATATCAGACAGTTTACAATTGTATGGCTTGGCACAAAATAGGTGAATGAGGCCTGTTGTACTTTTTCTGTACCAATTGAGTTTTCTATTCATTAGAAAAAATTAAATAAAGATGATTTTGGAAACTAAATAAATATGCATGCCAGAAACCTATGATTGTGGGTTTGAATCCCGGTTCCCTCTGCTTATGTTTCTAGGTTTGTCAGCACCATAATTGTGCTTGTAGGTTCGAATCCCGGTTCAATCCGATTATGTTTCTAGGTTTGTCAGCACCATGCCTGTGCATCACTTCGGGCTTTCCTCCCACATTAAGCTGATATGCCGTGATATAACTGGAATACTGTTAAAAGCAGCATTAAACCCAACTCACTCACTCTAAATGCCTCTCGAAGAAATTATTCAGAAGTCTGTGATATTTTCAAACTTATTGTAAATATAAATGTATTCCTATTCATATTGTAACTTATATAATTTATTCTATTAAATTTGTTGTAACAAATCTGTATTAATTAAATACATTAATAAAGCTCGTTCAAACCAATGTGAATATTTTTATTTTTATAACCAGAGTAAAATGCTGGGATAAAGCTATTCATTGTATCGCTGTCAAACCATTTTCTTTTGCTGAGGTAGGGTAGTCAATTGGGGAGAACTGTTGTTAACATGAGTGTGTTGTGAGTATGGTTTATTTACATGGGTACATGCACACACCTTGGCATACTCCGGCTGGAGAGCTTCATAAATGCCTTGACAGACCTCTGGGACGAATGTGCATATGGTGTTGGATGGCACTCTGTACAGGTAAGACAGAGACTGGAAGTTGTCACCTACGGCGGAAAATGCAAAGAAAAAATATAAGAACTGTACGAAAAATTAATCAGTATCATCAGCAGTATTCAGTGAGCCTCATCAAATAATAAATACATTGATAAAAAACTTATACATGTGTTGCTATTGTCGATGTACGCTGAAAATCCTAGTCAAAATGAGATATTTGGTACTATAACAGAACTGTGAGGGAGGTGGGAAAGGTAATATGATTATTCATAATTCATATGTGCCATAAAACAAATTCCCCTTTTTAAAACTAATTCAGGTTTTAAGCCTGAAGTTTGTATATTTTCCCGGTGTCAATTTAAACATTTCACGAACCACGGAAGTAGGAAGTGTTTACGCTTGGAGGGCAAGGTCGCTTAGTCATTGCTGTGATCTTATTGGTTGATCAGTACACACCTTCAGGATTCGATTGACATGTGTGGAGGTATCTTTTAGTGACATTTCCAGCGTCCGTGATTGTGAAATACGTGTTTGCAATAATCGAAAAAAATAATTAAATCATTTCAGATATTTGTATACCAAAATATACTAACCGCTAGACAGGAAACGAAGTGTAACTGCCAACTTTAATCCGGCTGGAAGGCATTCCCGCATGTTAGTGTCCTTCTTTTTTATCTTTGGCTGGACTTTTAATAACAGATGGTTAAAACTTTCTTTTCCCATGCGAAAAAAATTGTAATACGACTGTTCATCCTCAATTTCGAGTTCTTTTATCAGATTGTTGTACGCTCCCTGCATGTCGCGACGGAGAATCCAATCTTTAGTCCAACAACTTCTCTCTTTCTTCACTTTGGCATTGTCGTCTTCCTCACACAATATCGCGCAGCAGATGACTGCTGCCACGTCTGCTTCAGACATTTTGATACCATGGAAACAAATTATCGTGAGATATCATGAGATCGACACTCAATCGGCAGATCGAATCGTGTGAGTGGCAGCAAATCGATTTGTCGATATTCGTTACAATCACCGAACATGTTGTACAATGTATGGAAATCGGCATGTCGTTACGACAGGTCGACCCGTGTGAGTCGCGCTTTACTGGTCCTTCACTTTTCACATGATTTGCACTGAATCAATTTATTGTCTTTAGACGCGACTAGATTAAAGTTGAAACACGTTTTCCATTTTGTTAATATATATACATTTGTTCGGCTACAAATTCCTTGGCGATTTATGAGATCGGACAGGCAAAATTAGGTCAATTAGTAATTGCCGCGTGTGGACGGCAACGCGTGGGCGACAGTAAATCTGTAGACATGGTGAGATGACATTAACATTGAGATTGGGGATACTATTCTGCGATATAATAAATCAAAACTAAAAACAGTTAGGCTACAATAAGAAGAACATTATTGTGCATAGCCGAACAATATGTATAAAACGTCTTACGCTTGGACTGACGGAGCCCTGATCCTGGACGAGTAAGGAGAGGTGAAGGTCATGCCCAAGCGGCCCGGATTTGTTGCGAATAATGTTTTTTTCTCATTGGCAACTCTTGAAAGAATATGTAACAGTTCATTCCTACTTTACAAAATTTAGTTGTACATGAATACATGTTGATGTTTTTTATGTAGTATTTCTAAACTGAAGCGATGGAATTACACGTCGATGTTAATATGGTTACAGGCTGCATAGGCTCTGCGATTATGTGCAAGGCGTATAGACGGAGCCTAGCCGATAACAGACAACAACCCAAACGACGTGTGTTAGGTACACTGTAAGTGCTGCTCTATTTAACTGTCATATTCACCCTCGGTATCAGTAATTCTATTTGGGTATTCAAATTTCTGTTACCCACTAGTTTTTATACATGTGGGTATTTAAGTTAAATATTTAAAAACACTATTCATCTAGTCCCTGCAAACTGGTGTCGTGTGGGTTCGAGAGCTTTATAGTACTAAAAAATACCACGATACTTCCACAAGAAAGTGTGATGGCAAATGATCATGATGTAACTGTCATCGTGGAGTTTGCAAGGTTGACGGAATGCCCGTTTATAATTTCAAAATAAGTTGCTGATTTGCTAATCGAATACGCAGGGTTGCTTCACAATATTTTGATGATACGCACACGTTTCATTTGTGTAAAATCAAAACTGAATACATTCATTTAACAAGATGGATAATATTTTTTGTTATAATGTATGCACAGATTTGTAGAAGAATTATCTTGGTCTTGGAATTGTTTTTTTAATGTCGTTTGATAGACAGAACGATTATGTCTAACGATTCGCCAGGTGCGCGTTAGTCACAAACGATTTATGAATTATTCCTCTCGTTTTTGTATTAATGGGTTCACCCTTTTCTAAATATTGTGTGTATTAAGCTGTTTATTTTAATATTCTGCATCTCTGCGTAATTATATTGCCGGAGGTAGATGCCTTTACTTTTCAGAAAAAAAATACTTGGGATTATGCGGGATGTACATGTATCATTACGCAACGAGTTGACAATTCTTTTAGCTATGCCTGTTTACGCTTAGACGGAACCCAGTCGCACAAATGGCCACGAGAGGGGTAAGCTGGTTCCTGGCTCCCTATGCGCGTCGTCAACTTGCGCCTATATTTTGATATTGGAGACGGGGCCCAGCTTACGAGAGGGGCACGAATCGTAGACTGGTTCCCGGATCCTCCGCTTGGTGTCGCTGCACTTGTTCCGCTTTCCAATCAAAGGACCGGTATCGCCCACCATGAAACATCGTCTGCTACAACAAGATGGCGGCTGTCAAAATGCATTGGGCGAAGCTAGTGAGCTCTGGAAAATTGCAGTTTTCCAAGTAATGGAGGTGAGTATTGGTACCAACATAACGGCTATGGGATGTCAATGTATTCTTTGACTAATTTCGTGCAAATATTGACACGGCAGTGTTTTTGTTTTAAATGGAGGACGATGAATCTCTTATGAATTTACCTTCTGAACAGATTATCATGAACTTCTTACGCAAGACAATTTAAGTTTCTGAGAAATTCTGTATGAAACTGCCGTGTTGTCAACTATCTGTTGCATGGACTATTACATATGCACTTATATTCATAATTCATATGCTTGTCATTTTGTCTGGTAGTACGAAATTGTCATTTCTAGGCAACAACATGACACGGCCAAAATGTCAATGATAACACATGAAACTGAATTTTGACCGAAATAATATCTAGAAATATTTTGTGAATAGTTTTGATGATTCCCGCATCAAAAAAATTAAAGGCAATGAAAGCATGAATAAATATGTAGCTGCAAATATTTTATCGTGACAATAATTACGAAACGGGAATCATTTGAACTGGGCTATGTTTATGGTCAGATATGGTCATGTACCCTAATTTCGTGGGTATATTATTAAATTCCTGAGCATACTGAGGGACCATTTGATATTGGTGGGAGTGTGGGGTAGGGGATGGTGGCCTGGGTCTAGGATTGTGTTTGGAGACAAAATATATTATCAGCTACAGCTGAAATACCAGATATTCTTTTAATTACAACTATGAGACTAATCATGTTTTTATATGCCTCTTGCAACAATGTATTCTTTGTAGCAGTCAATTTCTTTTTTTCAACAGTTTGAAGCATGAATATTTTTTTCAAGCATATTTCAGGGACAATTTATTTTTGTCAATATAATCCCAGCCCTACCTCCAGAATACCAAATGGTTGGTCCCTTATTATATGTCTTGATTCAATCAAAGAATTAACATTATAAATATGATCAACTGATGAAAAATATCAGGACAATGAATAAATCGTCAAATGCTTCATATTCAATTGAAAGGACATTAAAGATCTGTCCATATTTATAGGGTCAGACTAGACTATTATTTTTAAATTATTTGAAAAGTTCTATATAGTAATATTTATTTTTATTTATAAATATTTAATCATTTGATGTGACTTTTAAAATGTGTCCATCTGATGATCATGTTAACCAATGCATTACAATACATAAAGAGTCAGTTGAATAGGTTGCACTACTTTAACATGCAACAGGCCCTATGCAGGTACATATGATATAATATGTTGTTGAATGCCTTTGTGAATATACTACATGTCTGTTGTCTCCAGATTAACAGCAGGTGTCATGTAAGGCCATAGAATGTTTCCCGGATCCTCTGCTTGGTGTCGCTGCTCTTGCTCTGCTTTCCAAGGAATTAAAGGACCGTTATTGCCCACAATAAATTACGGTCTGCTAAAACAAGATGGTGGCTGACAAAACACATTGGGCAAGGCTTGAGAGCCTTTAAATATTGTAGTTTTCGCAGTAACAGAGGTGAGTATTAGTACCCACATAATGGCTATTTGATGTCAGTGTATCTTTTGACTAATTTCATGCAAATATTGATACGACAGACTATTATTTTTTATTCATTTGAAAATTTCTTTATAGTAATATTTCTTTATATTTATTAATATTTAATCATTCATTACCATGTAATTATTAGTTGTATTCAAACTGCATACACATACATGTTTGTTTGTAGGGACTTGCATAAGAATGAAGTCATGACTGACCGAACCATAACATAATCATTGATACAAAGTTTAGGTGGTAAAGATTAAGACAAAGCAAACAGTATTGGCCATCCTGACAAGTTTTATATGAGACTCCCTACATTATTTTCTAAGTTTTGTTTTAAGCTGTTGACACAAATTTTGTATAAATATACTGATGTTGCACCATTTGCCTAAATTTAGAATATTTGAAAAAAAATAATATATTATATTTTGCAGGAACCATGCCATAATGGGAGATGGACTAGAGATGAGGAGAAATTTGACAGCTTGATGAGAGCAGGGGGGTGGAAAATATCAAATACAAAGAGTGGAAGGACTGTGCCGAAGACCAGAGAAATGGGTGTACAGACTGATGTAACTTTTGGGCCTATGATTGAAGTGACCTGGGCATGTAGCAGTCATGCACTTTATACCACTCATTCGCATTCCTTAATTAGATCTATGTTATCAAATGTATCAGTCAGTGAACCAGCCTCACCCGCCATACGCTCACAGACCTACCATGTCTCTGACATACCGTCAACCGATGCCACTTCTCCGTTGGTGCCCGAACAAAACTACTCGCAACCACTTATAGTCAGTGAACCAGCCGCACCTGCTATATGCTCACAGACCTGCCATATCTCTGACATACCGTCAACTGATGCCACTTCTCCGTTGGTGCCTAAACAAAACTGCTTGCAACCACTTACAGTCAGTGAACCAGCCTCACCAGTTGTCTGTTGTTCAATTATGCTTGAGCATAACTAAGCAAATCAAAAGAGAACCCAAATCTTATCAAAGAAAAAGATTAAAAGACAGAAAAAAACATAATGTCAATTGGCAAAATTTCTTACCCACCAATCAAGAAATGTTCCTGGAAGAGTATCTTTGACTCATCTGGTCAAACTGGTATTCATGTACAACAAAATGAATAAATGCTCAATTATCGCATTAAGAGATTTCTTTGCCATTTGGCATGGATACTTTCACAAGTTCAGGAAAAAGCTGAGATGGGTTATCAATTTGCAAATGTTTGTAAATGAGGTTACTGTTCACTAGTTGTATATTTTCACCATATATTTGGGGGCCATTCAAATGTGGATTGTGTGATATTAATTCTGTGATCATGTTGTACTGTTGTTTTGTGCAGTATCGAAGAAAGATATTTGTGTTATAACTATTTATTCTTATAACTAATATCAATCCCAGCTGTATTTCGTGGCAAAAACATACCTATTCTGTGACTAGAATTTCACTTTCAAAATTGTTTTTAGTGACAATGTTGAATGATGATCACTAGTGTAAACATACAGACATAAGCAATAATACATAATTCACATTTACTGTGAAACAAAATCAGGATATTGAGTTTATGTTACCATTTCTCAAACGAAAAATGTTTAAAAGACTGTTTGTAAATTGTTTTTACGTTTCCATTTGTCATACTAAACTAGGCATTTAAGAACAATATGTTTTCTAAACATTGGTGAATGGAGAATAAGAAAAGTAAGCAATATTTTCTATGATTTCACTAAAAAATGTGATTATTATCACATATCTTAAGAGTTGATGAGATGAATGGTAACTGTTCAAATTTGGGATTTGTCACGTCATGATTATTTGTAACTACCGTATTCGACGTAATAAGCGCCCACGGCGATATTTGCTAATATATTGGCTAGTGAACAATCTCAGTTAGCATCCCTTCCAATTGATTAATGTACACAAGACTTATTTACTTGTGTATAATATGCACTCGTATGTCATATGCACCTTTAATTATGGGCAATTAAATCCTGGAAAAATGTATCTGTTGTATATAAACATTTCAGGCTGTCCGCATAAACCACGAAATTTACGATCTTTCAACTCAAAATAATATCCTAATAAGAGCTCCCTATTTCTAATTTTGAGAGCGCCCTGGGCGCTTATTACGTCAAATATGGTAACCTCTGTAATTGTCAAAGTGCTTCGCTACATGAATTGCCTCGCTACATGAATTGCCTTAGCTTATCAAACCATACTGTAGATTGTACATGTTGTAGTGTGTATATTCGAAAATATATTGAAAGATTTCTGAGTGCAATTGTTGTGGTGTTAATTTTCTTCTCGAGATGACAGTATACTGTACTAGTACTACTACTTTGGATGTACTTCACATTTCCAATAGCATTAAGAATATTATTAAATTCATATGTATGTATGTGTGAAACTATTGAACTACATTGTACATGGAAAACATTATTTTTGTCCAGTGGTCAATCATGTGCAGAAAGTCTAATAACAAATAATCTATAACCCTTTTGGGAGGTATTTTCCCTTTTGACCCTTGTAAGTAATGTTGATGCCCTTTAGATTATAGGTTGCTGCATTGTATGCAAAACCACAGACCTATATACAAGTTATACAAGTCCATGGCTATACTTAATCTTAGATCTGCATGTCTACATCAGTGTTATCAAATGACTCAATGTACTAAATGTTAGTTCGGATACTATTAAATAGATTTAATAGAGATTAGGGAAATGTTTCCGAAACATGTCAAGTTTTCATAAATTGGGTATCAACAAAGTGTATCGATACCTCGCTGGTGTATACTGTTTTGTTTATAAATCTATTTTGATTGCAAATTTCACCTGCCAGGAGTTTCAGCTGCAATTAGAGGATTCACTATGCACAAAGCCTGCTGAATTTCATACCTGGCTCTAAGGATTGCACGTAAATCCCCTACTTTGAGAAAGGCTGATCGAAAGTTAGATTTCCCCCATGATATGACACAATGCGCCTCATCAACAATAATGTGACTGATCTGAAATTTGAATATGGGGTGAGGATAATGGGACACAGTACACTAAGACATGTTTATTTATAGAAAACATTTAACAAAATGTGCAATAAAATAATCACTACAACAAGGCGATTTTGGTCTTCCCTTACGACCATATCAAAGTCAAAGAGAATTAAGCCTCCTGACCACGTCAAGGTATCGCCCTTTCATGAGGTTTACATATTAAATAGCACTATTTTCAAAACATGAAACATATATTTATTTATAATCATTACACTGTGGCTACGGAGGCGATTGTGCTGCTCTTCGAGAATCGCATTTAGTGGATTCACAACCACTACAGTGCTGTCGGAATCGTTCACTGTATCACAACAGTTTTGCCGTAACCAGTCGGTAGAACACCCAAAACACCCCTTGATGCACATGCCAAAATAGCATCACGTTGTTTAGCCTTTAATTGGAAAAAATTACAAGATTGGTACCTGTTCGCCCGATCCAAAATACTTTCAATTTCTATGTTACTGTTGACAGACGACACATTAGTCGCCATCTTGTCTTGACTATGTTACTGTCTATGTAACCAGCAAAGGCGCTAAACCAGTTTACCGTAACGTCAAGGTGAAGGTTGTTTTACCCAATACCTGTCGTTCCAGTCTGTCGCAGGAACGAACGGGAACCAGTCTACACGAATCGCTATTCGGCTAAGCTGGTTCCCGGCTCCCTATGCGCGTCGTCAACTTGTGATATTGGAGACGGGGCCCAGCCTACTATTCGGCTTGTTATCGCAAGCTCCTCACAGCAGTGCGGAGCTTGGTGGCAGCGACGTTACCGAGTGTGTCACGCGCTGGGAAGGAGCTTGCTTGAAGTAAGGGTACGTAACTCTTATCAACACAGCCATCTTTCTTTTTTCTTGGGAGAGCCGCTCGTCTCCATGTTCTCAATCGGATCTTGCAGAGTGTATCCGAGTGGGTAAACTGTAAGTGCTCATTTGATGCTAGTTTTGTAGAGACTACTGTTTACCTGGCGAAGCCATAACACTATTTGTCGCAGTATGTGTTTCAGGCTTCACTGATTGATAAGACTTGCTGAAATAAATATATCGTAAAATTAGTTTGAAAGTCGATCTCGTAGATCTCGTCTATGCAGCTAAAATATATTATGAAACTGACAAGTTGTTCAGTGGTTGTCTTTGAGGACAATACGTTTGCTGTTGACTTAGCTAGATGACTGACAAGTCACTAGATTCTAGGCCTATTTCATATGGGTATTGGCCAGTGACCAGTTATAGCCATTTTTTAGTGTTGTTTCTGTAGTATGATTTGTATAAAGTTGTCTGCACCGATAACTTTGATTTTTTGTGAAACTATCAGTCATTATACCTATTTCTGTTGGTGGAAAAAGTTTGGGGAGTAGAGCATTTTACCGGGCGCACTTTTTCAGATCCAATTGGCACTGTGGGGGCTCACCGGCTCTGCTAATTAATGCGTTACAAATTGCGACGCTCCACCACTGGACCACGGTGCTATGGTCTCCTCCCATTAGTAAGACAGCCCAGTTGTGAGACACCTTAAAACAACAGTGTCAGACCTGGTTGCACATGTTAATCAGGTAATTAACCCCTATCATGAAAATGGACTTGTCTTATTATAGACAAAAGAAATGACTCAAGATGTTTGATACCCTCTTTTACTTTATTTAATTCAACATTTTAATTCATCCATCCCTTAAAATCCATTAAAATCCAGTTAAAATAAATATCACAGTTCAGTTCACATCACAGTTCACATCGAGGTTGTCACACGACACAACCTTAGTCCATCTTCAGAAGTTTGCCAACAGCATCCAAGAACTGGAGTGGTGTCATGGGATAGCTGATCCTTCAGTCTGGAAAGTCGATTGTCAATCTACTTGTACACACACTTTCTTGCTGGTGGAGCTGCACCTAGGTCAAACTGAGATAGCTCGGTCTTCTCATATTTCTCAATCTTCTTGATGATCTCGATGAACCTGTAGAGATTAGGATGACGATGATTCAGTGATGCATTGAGGCGACTGTGGAAACCCTCCAGGTTGTTGTTGGTCCTTGGTCCGAATGTCTGGTGATGGTTCCACAGCGAAAGAGGGAATCTGGCTTCATAATCCACTCAGTTTGTGACTATGTAGTCGTTGAATTCGTCAGCATTGGGTACATCGGGAGACTGGTTCATGGAGTCAATCCATGCATCCTGAACCTGTTGAAGAGGCAGCTGAGACAAGGCAGCAGCTCGTCGGGTCCACTGTTCCACAAGGGGGTTATCTCTGTATCCAACAGCAAGACCAAGCTCCTGTGTTTTCCGCCAAATTGCCTGGGTAAAGTGGAAGAAACACCCCTTGATGTCTGAACCTTGAAACTCTGTCCGGAGGGCTCTAATGGCAGCAACTTCAAAGTCCACCTGGAATGTCTCTGGGTTGAATGGTTGGTTCAGTAGTTGTTGGATGTGGACCTTCAACTGAGCAAGACGCGTTGGTAAGTTGTAGTCTGACGATCAGGCATCAATGCATAGACTAGGGGATAGGTAATGCTTCCTTTCCGTGCATGCAGTATGTAAAGCTGATTCCAAAGATCTGGGCAGGCGGAGAAAGTACCATCCATGTAGACAATGGAAGCTGACTGGAGGACTCTAAGCTGGTCATCAGTTGCAAATACCAGCATCTTGTCTTCTTCACCGTCGGCAAAAAGCAGAAACCGCTCACCATCATGGGTCTCTCTCCAGGGTGCTGCAATGTCGACTTCAGCTCCGGCTTTAGGGAGTTTCGGGATGGTGTGACTGCGGTGTCTATACATGGCCCTGCCGACTGAGCTGAAGGAGGGAAATATAGCTGCAGCCTCCGGATCATGTCTCAAGACCTCGTCGTTGTAGAGGGCTGGCATAGGAGTGGTTGGTTCTTCTCTTGCTCTCTTTCTTAAGCTGCCAAGGAACTTGATTCTGCTGGTGTCTTCTGGTGGGTGGTTGTGTACAGTGAAATTTCTAACAAAATTTCCAACTGTTGTACATTTGCCAATGCAGGTCTTAACGGTACATCGCCAATGATTACCAGTTTGTCTTACTTTGTTCTTGTAGTGGAGATATCCCTGAAAGAGGACCTGGAGAGTACCTGTTTGACTGGTAATGAACTCAACCTGCTGCAAACCTGCCATGATTGTGCATGAAATGTTCACAGACTAGGGGGAATTTATATGTGTAATAAGTAAGTTTTATCAAAACATGCATCTCAACTTTTTGAGTAAGCTCCTACTAGCTCCTAACTAAGTTATTTCCTGAGAATATTCAAACAGAATTACTGGCCTACTCTTATTAATTAATCCGCTAATCATGGGCTGTGACCATTGTTAAGTGGGTAGACTGGCTGTGTTCGTTTAATTAATCCCACCTACTCCACTGTCTTACAATGGGTGTCTCACTAATGGGATGTCTTACTAATGGGATGTAACCGGTGCTATCACATTTAATCAGTGCTCGTTTAACGGGTCATATGAATCCCCATTAACATGCATGCATAATTCAGTAAACAATCAATCTTTTCTTGAAACCACACCAGCCATTACTTTTGTCAGCATGACCGAGCAATCAGATTAACCAGATTAATGCTTGAAAAGGTAAGAATTATTGGCTAACCCTTGCCCAAAGCAAGCTAACTGTAATGTATTTGTAAAACTGCACACAAACTCAGCTACTTGTATGACCCGCACCTAGACTGGGAGGAACATCAAGCAACAACGTCTGAACTCAACAATGGTTTATTTGTAACTGGCTGCAGGTACATTGATGACGTCACTCCCAATGCTGGGGCATGTGACTTATGACGTATTAGCACGTGCACATTGGCGCTCACCGTATGTAAACAACATAACACAACATTTCTCCCCCTTGAAACGAAAATCTAAACACCCCTCTGAGCAATTACAAGATTACAACTTTTAACAACTGACCCACTGAGTTACACAAAACGAATCCTTTGTTTTAAAACACAGTAAGTAACCCCACTTTTGGTTTATGATCTATGGCATTACAGATTAAGTCTGTCAGGAGCTTTTACTGTCCTAGTTGATCGCCTGACAGCTTGTTGTGTAACCATGGTAACTGCTGGGGGCGACACACACACCTGACTCCCAACATTCAAAGTTCTACCCGAATCATCACCACATGCATTTGCATGATTAGTGTTGGTCTTGCCAGATGGTACAATTATTGCACCTGGCATTTTTGTCTGACACCATACCACTCTTGGTCGAAAGTTTGTCACCTTCAACAATGTCTGTAGCGATTCTACCTTGAAGTTGATCAATATGGCGTTGACAACTCCTGTCGCCAACATCAACTTCATAATGTCTCTCTCCATATGTTGTCAAAACTTGCCCGGGTATCCATTTGTCATGTGCACGATAATCACGCACCCACACCTCCTGGCTTACTTGCAGTTGTCTAGTCTCAGCTGGATTACTCATTTGACCTGCCAACTTAGATGACATAGCAGACTGGATGTCTGGTTTCAGCAAGTCTAACTTTGTCCTTAATTCTCGACCCAGAAACAACTTTGCTGGAGTTTCACGGGTAGTGCAATGAGGAGTCGACCTGTAAGCCAGCAAAAACTGATCAACCTTTGTCAATACAGATCCACCGTCTTCCTTAGCTGCCTTCTTGGCCTGTTTGAATGACTGGACTGCCCTCTCAGCTTGTCCATTAGTAGCCGGAGGATATGGAGCTGAAAAAATATGTTTGACACCATTGCATTTCAAAAATGCTTCAAACTCTTCTGACACGAATTGCGGTCCATTATCTGTAACCACTTGATGTGGCAAACCGAACTGTGCACACAGCTTTCGTACTTCCTTCACTGTAGCACTAGATGTTGTAGAATTCATTACTACAATTTCTGGCCATGTTGAGAATGCATCTACAATTAACAAAAACATGTGACCCATAAATGGCCCTGCAAAGTCAAGATGAATGCGGGTCCATGGACGTGACGGCCAAGCCCATGGGTGTACAGGGGCTAACTGTGGATTGTTGTGGGTGTTCTGGCATGTTGAACATGTCTTGGTAATTTCCTCTATTTCACCGTCTATCCCAGGCCACCAAATGTAACTTCTTGCTACAGATTTCATTTTCACTACTCCAAAATGTCCTGTGTGTAATTCTTGCAACACAGTCTGTCTCAGTTTAGAGGGAACTACTACTCTCATTCCCCACATCACACAGCCCATATGTACAGTGAGTTCAAACCTTCGACTGTGATATGCTTTCTTCATGAAATCTTCCCCATGCTCTCTTGTCCATCCATTCATCACCGCTGTGTACACTTGAGACAGTAGAGGATCACGTCTTGTTTCGTTTCTAACGTCAGTAGCAGTAACCGGTAGTTGCTCAAACTGTCGGTTGTAAAACATCTCCATGTCATCTGGTGATTCTTTCTGCTCCCTGGTAACATTGACTAGTGGAAGTCTGGATAACACATCAGCATTTGGATGCTTCTCTGATGCCTTATACTCAATCTCATAATCATATGCACTTAGGATGAGCGCCCATCTCTGCATCCGAGCAGCCGCAAGTGTAGGCACCGGTCTTCCAGCTCCAAACAAAACAGTCAGCGGGCGATGATCTGTGATTAATGTGAAATGTCTGCCATAAATGTACTGGTGAAACCGTTTTACACCAAAAATAATCCCCAAAGCTTCTTTGTCAATTTGGGAACATCCACTCTCAGCTTTCTTCTGTGTGCGGGAAGCAAATGCAATGGGCCTTTCCGAACCATCCCTTGTAACATGTGACAGTACTGCCCCAACACCATATGACGAAGCATCGCGTGCAAGGCGTATGGGTAGTGAAGGATCATAATGACATACCACATCTGAGCTGGCAATCATGCACTTGCATTTCTTGAAAGCTTCTTCACACTGGGAAGACCATGCCCACTTCATACCTTTCCTCAGTAAGTCATTTAGTGGATATAGTACCGTAGACAAATGCTCCAAAAAACGCCCATAATAGTTCACATCACCCAAAAATGAACGTAGTTGCGATATATTCTCTGGTCTTGGAGCGTCAGTTAAGGCCTGTACTTTATCCTTAGCCATGTGCAGTCCTTCACTATCTATCACATGACCAAGATACTTGACTGAATCGACAAAAAACATGCACTTTCCCCTCTTCACTCTCAACCCAGATTCCTGCAACCTTTTCAACACTGCCTCTAGATTTCTGAAATGTTCTTTATCACTTGATCCGTTTACTAAAATGTCATCTTGATGACACACGACTTTGTCCAAAACTTGCAATATCTGGTCCATTGTGGCCTGAAATATGGCTGGTGCAGAGGCGATGCCAAAAGCAAGATGGGTATTCCTGTAAAGTCCCTTTGGTGTGTTAATTGTCAAATATTTCTGACAATATGTATCAACTTCCATCTCTTGATATGCATGTGCTAAGTCTATTTTGGAAAGTTTTCTTCCACCAGCCAGAGTAGCAAACAAATCTTCTATTTTGTGCAATGGGTACTTGTTAACATTCAACACTGGGTTCACTGTAGACTTGAAGTCTCCACAAATTCTCACTCTCAGATCCCCTTTGATTACAGGTAGAATCGGAGTTGCCCACTTACTGTGATCCACTTTAAACAATACCCCGTTCTTCTCCATTCGTGTAATCTCTTCCTTCACCCTGTCCTGTAAAGCATAAGGTACAGGCCTTGCTTTCATGAACCTGGGAGAAACTCCCTCTTTAACAGACAAGTGAGCTTTAATACCTTTTATTGTACCAATTTCTTCTGAGAAAACATCACAGTACTTCACAAGTATCTCTTCCAACTTTTCCTGACTTGAATATTAGCTACACATGTGAATGTCATCACCTAGCTTTTTCCAATCAATGTCCACATATGGTAGCCATGCTCTACCTAGCAGAGGGGGCCGTTCCCCTTTTACAACATGCAAATCCAACTTGTTCACATCATTTCCATTTGCAACATCAACTCTCAGTATGCCAAAGTTTGTAACACGCTCACCTGTGTAAGTTCTCAAAGGTACTGTGGCCTCGACCAAGTGACATCCGTTAAAAAGATCCTTGTACATTTCTTCAGTAATGATGGAATTTTGCGAACCAGTATCCAGTTCCATTTTTAGGTCAGTACCGTTTATGTTGACTGTGACCCACATAACCCCAGAACTTCCGGGCATGGCAAACATCTGATTCAAACACTCTGATAGATCATCAGCAATGAAATCATTATCATCATTGTCAGTTATGTCAATGGCATTTACGCAAGAATTTGGTTTCTTACCGTCATTGTTTACATTTACCTTTCCATATGACCGTGAAATGAGTTACCCAACAATAGCAGAACTTAGTATTTCCAGTCCTAGGTTTGCTGTTGAACGTAAACACTTCGGTGGATCCGTGTCTCTTGTCGCCGCCTCGGCTAAGCTCATCACAGTCCTTGGCCGCTAATTCCATCGAATTTGCAATTGCCAATGCCTGGTCAACAGTCAGGTCATTTTCTGCTAACAATTTCCTTTGAATCGGAATAGTTCTCAAACCAAGTACAAGTTGGTCCTGAAGCCTCTCATTTAAAGTAACAGCAAATTCACAGTTTCGCGAAAGTCCCTTCAATGCAACCAAATATTGCGCAACTGTTTCACTTTCACTTTGCATTCGTTTGTGAAATCTGTATCTTTCTGCAATGACTAGTGGTCTGGGCATGTAGTGATTCTGTAGATGTGTCACTAAGTAATCCAATCTTTGGTCTTGCAGTCTCGCAGGCAAAAGTAAAGATTTTAGCACTCCATATGTTCTGCTGCCGAGCATGGAAAGAAATCTGGGCACTCGTCGTTCATTCGGAATTTCGTTTGCGTCAAAGAACAGAATCACTCTTTCTGCATACGACGACCATTCTTCCCTATTTTCATCAAATTGCCCAACTTCACCGATGACGCCCGCCATTGTGATGATCACGAGCAGTCTCACTATCATTTGCAAAAAAACAACAACCGCACTGCTGAATAAAAATGTGTATCAGCAAAGGCCAATTGTAAAATTCATCCTTGCACGTAATATTTCTGTAGATTGAAGTTTTTATCCTCGTCGCCACTGTAATGTATTTGTAAAACTGCACACAAACTCAGCTACTTGTACAACCCGCACCTAGACTGGGAGGAACATCAAGCAACAATGTCTGAACTCAACAATGGTTTATTCGTAACTGGCTGCAGGTACATTGATGACGTCACTCCCAATGCTGGGGCATGTGACTTATGACGTATTAGCGCGTGCACATCACCGTATGTAAACAACATAACACAACACTAACTCTAAGGACCAAAAAGGGGTTTTTGATCATAAAGACATGTAAGTTTCCCTGAGACCAAAAAAGGGGTGTTGGATCGTCGAGACGTGTAAGTTTTCCTAAGACTGAAAAAGGGTGTTGGATCGTAAAGACGTGTAAGTTTCCTTAAGACCGAAAACGGGTGTTGGATTGTGAAGTGAGAGTAACAGTATAGCGAGACAGTGGTAATTGAGTGGATGGTAGAGCTCGGGCTGTGCCCGGTAAACTGCATTGTTGCCAAAGTTTGTGTGGATTTCTGTTCTAACGTAAACGGGTACTCTTAGCTACCCTAGTGATCTTAAAGGGGTGATTGATCGTAAAGGGGATCAAGGGGTTAAACTGAGCGTGACCAGAGACTGGGCTACCGTCTGCAAGGACAGCTAAATAAACTTGGAGGCTGGAGGCAATATTTGTTTTACGCATTTTTGAATAAACACTGATTGGTTAAATGTGATCTATAAAGATTTGACAAAGGGCGCATGTTAATTAATTTTTTCAGCCTAAACAAACAGACAAAAAGAATGCAGAGCTCATCGGAAGTCGTCATTTGGAAATACCCAAGATGGTTATAGGTTAATACTAAAAAAAAGTATCCATGCAGTGAAAGCATTTTCGGATTTCGGATTGCGTCGATAATACGATTACTACTCCCTTGTTGTCATCCACGTTTTCTGGTATAACCCTACACTTGTATATTTGTCGTCATTCACTTGATGCTCAGTTAATGAATTTATTACAGGTACAATTAGTGGTAGCACCACTTAGATTACCTGACAAAGGTTCTCATTTGGCATTTATTGTGTCTGGGGTAATTATTCAATCTAAATCCAGGTTTGAAGTGAGGTGAAATGTGCGTTATGTAATATGCACGTGGCAGCCCAGCAAGAGATGAATGATCAGTTGATTTACTTTTTTTGGTAAATCAACGGATCGTTCCTAGTCATCAAAGGATTAACAGGAAATACGTTGATTGATTAATCACTGTTATCTTGCACAGTGGATATGTCAAAAGTGAGTGTTTACATGTCTAGGTTACTAAAACAAAGGGAATACTCTCATATCATGGCGTGAAGTGCCGATGTAAAAACAACATACTTTGTTCAAAGGGTTAACTGATAATACGTTGATTGGTTGCTCATTGTTATCAAACTCAATGGATTTTTTAGGAACTGTGGACGTAATGAAAATAGTTGTCACGTGGCCTTTCTCAGTCAACCCTTGAGACTTGACACCTATGTGAAACACCTGAAACAATCCAAGTGATCAGTTGAGAAACGAACACTGGTTATAATATCCCAAAACGATATATATCTTTTAGAATATTTGATAGTTACAGAGACACGTGACATCGAATAAGTTACTTTGTATAGCTGCAGATGAGTGGGATATTATTCCTCGAACAAGGAAGCTGCCTATTTATACACATAAATTTGGTAAGTTGTAATTATGGTATTTGCATTTTGTTTTCCTTCATTTGAACCGATTCGTTCTTGTTTCTCTACGTCTTGGATGGGAAATTCTTCAATGCGCGATAGACGTTGTTTTCACAGGTCTTTTCCTTTTTAAGCGTGTATAGATTACCGTCAATTTGTAAAATGTGATTCTCTCAGGCAATTTATAAAATGTGTAAATATTTCAGTCATTTTGACTAAAAAATCTGTCCAGATTGATTAAGACGATCAAAAGGGCCTACAAACATCACAACAGATTATTATGTAGGATTAGAAGCCAAACAACATAGAAATGTACTTTTCAACGTAACATTTTCAGTCTCTTGGGGATGACATTAAACATCAAAATGTTTGGAATTCGTTATCATAATAATACAGATGGAAATGTTTTTCAGTCACTTTGTAAAATAACTGAATATTTAGACGTTTGATAAATATGTTACACATTTTGACAGTAAAAAAATTTACCATATAATGGGTAGGTTTCTCGGCAGGATAAAGCCAACGGATAAAAACGATATCCGTTGGGGTCATATGCGGATAGAGATGCAAATATCAAAGGTCAAGTAGGGACTACTTTCACTGTTTATAAACAAA
This sequence comes from Haliotis cracherodii, assembly GCF_022045235.1. NCBI lineage: Eukaryota > Metazoa > Mollusca > Gastropoda > Lepetellida > Haliotidae > Haliotis > Haliotis cracherodii. The sequence goes on along the minus strand of NW_027266297.1, from coordinate 49,158,580 downwards.
CATGGCGTCGCCCTCGTCATTTGGCGATCGAGTCAGAATTAACCATCGGGAATCTGGATAAACTACAGGGATAATTGCTATCATTATCAAAAGAACAGTCTAATACACTGAAAAGCAGTATCTAACTGTGAAGTAGATAAGGCATTTTAGAAGTTTTGGCAACTTTGGAGATATAAATTTCGAAACAATTTTGCGAGGGCACGAGGCCTAGCCAAGTGGGATCAGTAGCCATATCTGTGCTTGTAGACCTCTGCGGCTTGAAACCTTCTCCACAAATTAAAATAGTTGGATTTGGCCGAAATATATGTGAATTGTTACCTTGTTGCGTTTTGTCGCTGTGTGTACATCTGACCACACTTCTTAACGTTATGACAGGACAGACCGACTGTCAACAAGGTCTGACTGGCTGTGACGTCTCAGAGACTAGGGTTAGAGTAGCTTCCCTTTGACAAAGGGCAGTTACTCTAGTTAACAGACCGATTGATTGCCGCAAAAGGCCATTAAAAACAATTGTTGTGTTGCGTTTATGTTGCTTCGCCACTGTATAAGAAATAGATTTCAGTTGGAACTATATTGGCTTCTGTCACTGTCCGACTGACACGTCACTTACCCTCTGACGTCATAAAAATTAATGCGCGCATTGCAGGAAAATTCGCAATGTTTCAGTTATGTTTGTGAGAGAGGGAAAGCGATTTTTAAGCACAGAATTAAAGAATGACATTATATGATAAAGAGGTTATCACGCTTGTGTGTTTGGGGATGGTAAATATCCTGTATTAGGAATAAACACTATGTATTTAGCTCGCCAAGGCTCGCTAAATACAATGTTTATTCCTAATGCAGGATATTTACCATCCCCAAACACACTCGCGTGATAACCTCTATATACACACTATAAAAAAAGCAAAGGTCAGATGAAATATTTACTTTGTGTTGCAAGTCAAAATAGTGTAAACGAAAATCGCAAAATTACCAAGCAAGTGACTTATCAAAACTTCGTCACCATTACCGATGCTACCCACAAAGATACCTACATTTCCTTATTATCTCGAAAACTGTATTTCATTTTGTTGATCAATGTGACCATACGCTCTTATTACTACCGGTATCCATAAAAGTGACTAATGCGCTTACGAATGGCGCAACAGAGGTCGCGAGCTAGTCTAGATTTCTGCTCTACATCCGGGTACTCACTGGGAAAAAACAATAACAAAGGCAACAGCCAGTCCCGGGGAATTGCGTTAGATCAGTGCCCCTTTATTTGGATGTGTTCAGCGCCAATATAATATTACCTCATGAATTGCATTCCTGTGCATAATAATGAAAATTAATGAATCGAAAAAATAAAACATGTATATTAGTCCATATTAGCCACTCGAATTAAAAAAAAAAATGAAACATTAAATATTTTAAAAAATAAAAATGCTTTCATAAACTAGTGCTTGCTTTAAATTGCTCCGCTGGTGGCTATATTTAGTATACAGATATGCAAAACTCTCAATTTCACTGGGCTATTCAATGACATTGCATGATGAGAAGATAGATCACTGGGAGGAGCTTTAACATTGCATTAAATGGGTTCACCCTTTGTCATTGAGGAGCTCTCTTGCATACTCGATGACCCCTGACACATACTCATGAACCAAGGTCATAACATCATTTGGGAAACCACCAAAGTCCTGTCTAACAACAACAACTAATGACAAAGAAAACTACAAGAAGCCATTGACAGTAGGAGACACCAGCCAGTGACCTGGAAACCTAACTGCAGTGCTTAGAGTTAGGTTTAGAATCGTGTTGTTGGATTTCTAGTTACTTGTGAAAGTCATGTGACACCACCCAGATTTCATTTCTAGAGTTGTATTTTAGCAAGGTGCTAATATGGTGTTTTTTTCTATTATTTCTAAACAAGTGTGAGTTTTGTTCATCATTTTCCTGTAATCTTTTCTCTCTTGTAATGACAACGAGCAAAGTAAAATGAAATGTAATCCTGTAAGTGCTATAACAGCAATTTGGCAATAAATGGTCCTTGGCAATAACTGGTTGCTTGCCAGTATGGGTTCAGATATCAATGCTTATCCTTGCGTACTTGTGTAACCTTAATTTTAGTTATTTTTGTATTTTTATGTCTTAAAAATGAAGATAAATGTTAGATCCAGTATTAAATCACAGAGAACAGTCCCTATGGAATATTTTGTGAAAATTCAGAAATGTAAAGAATCTCTTGCAGAAATCACATTTTTTGCAGAATTTCCTCTAATACACTGCGAAATTTTAACATGTGAGTTGAAAGCTGTTTTTTTTCGTTATGAAGTGAAGTTGACATTTGTATTGTTTCCTAGTGCTTACCGAAAGTGCATGCCTGTTCTCCAGATTCACTTCTAAAAGCCATTCTAGCCGAGGACGTGTTTATTGTATGTTATGTACCGATTCCCAATTTGAAACAATATGTTCACCCAGAAATCTGAATGTAAAAGAACTGTGTATGAAACCAACCAACCAACAACCAAAAAGTGGTACACGATCAACAAATGTATCACAAAATTCACAAAATTCACAAAATAGTTAACGCCCTTGTCTCAGGAAGATGAAGTCCATGATAATAATGTATATTCACCCAGCTACGACTGAGGTCAAGTTTCTGAGATGGGCTAGGCAGGGAATCAGGGATGACGAGCGATCCTCACATGAAAACTGGTACCGGAGCAATGAACATGTGAGAGATGAGGCAGGCACGCTCTTGTCCCACTATATACAACCTACCTAGCTACTGGAAATTTCTAGAACCTTCAAGACAATGCTGTAAGATTCTATACAATTAGGGACAAGTATCGCACTTTCTGGTAGTTTACACACCACACTTGCATCTAAACATAGTAACTTCCTGACAACTGCTTAGATTAAGTGACAATACATTCCTGCCCAAATAATATGCAATGAGCATCTACTGATTCTAAACAGTAACAGTGTAACAGTTACAATCATTGTTAAACAATAAAATACACTGCCATGTAACACAATCCTCAATGGGAGAAAGAAAGTTTGAACAAACCAAGAACGTTCTTTGCTAATAAAAGTACAAAAACTGCTAAATACAGTAAATGATGTCAAACATTATTCCTGATAATTATGAGAAATTTTTAGAAAATGCAAATCATGTTTGCAGTCAGAACTGATCACACTCAACCACCTAAGACAATGCATCCGCAATAACATTGTCTTTTCCTTTGATCATGTTGATATGCCTGATGTCTAAATCAAATTTTTGCAAAGGACACATAAAGAAAAGTCAGTGAACAGTGTACACTTGAATAGGAAACTTCAAATTGTTGCAAAGCTAAGAAATAAGCAAGAGTTTCTTTTTCAGCGGTGGAATAATTTTTCTGATGTTTGTCAAATTTTCGTGAATCATAACAAACAGGATGATCAAAGCCTGATGCATCATCCTACAACAGGACGGCTCCAGAACCAATGTCACTATACTAGCATCTACAGCAAGTTTGAATGATTTTCCAAAGTTTGGTGCTTGGAGAACAGGAGAATTCATCCTGTTATTTTCTCAAAAGCAGTCTTGACAATTGCTGTCCCAAACAAATTTCATCTTTTTGCCCAGTAAATTTCTACTCACCCCAGGCCTTAGCATCCAGAATGTCAGAGATCCATGCAATTAATTTCTCACGTACGAGATTTGACAGCGGCGAACATACATTGACACATCTCTGTCTGAGATGGGATTTCATCGCAAAGAATCAGCTACCAAGTCAACCTGACAGACAATTTCATGACCCTCCGCTCTCATCCCTCCTGGGTCAGAGGATGTCGAAGATTTGCCTCTATGCTCAGTTCAAGCATTATGTATCTATCTGCAGAGGACTAGTTCCAGAAGACAAAAGTTAAGAAGACTCAACCGTTATCCAGGAATAGTTCAACAGAAGTCTCCATGACAACCATTTCCTTCTGAATGAGAGAGGTTATCCTCGGAGCCTACAAGGCAACAGCAGGAGTGAGCCATAGCGTCAACCCAAGCGCTTCACAGCAACTGCTCGATCCCAACAATTAGGGAAGGCTGTTTCTGGAAATCAGATATTGTAATTGCTAATCATTAACTTGCGATGTTGAAATTCATCAATTTGGACTATTAGTAGTTGCACAACAACTGATAGTGCCTACCAGAAGATAGACCTTTCTACAAGTAGTCACCCAACATCACGCAGACTTGCTGACGTCAGGTTTCTGTATCATAAGCAACAACCAAGTGTCCATGTTCCCCTATTTTACTACGTAATTTTGAGCATGAGTGAAAACGATTGTGTTAAGTTTCTGACCTTCTCTTAACACTTTAATCGTTCAAGCAGCAAAATACCGAATCTGTAAGATTTATTTCGTTCTTTCACAAGAAGGAAATGGTAACCCGAATGCATATAAAGAAGATGAACTTGTTCCCAAGGAGTTAATTGAACAGATCTTGTTCTGAATCATGCTCACAGGTGGTACCTACCACCTTTCCGTGTGATGCAAGCAGTTAGTATGAGTCAGGATAAGGTATATGTATTGGGGATTGCATGTTATAGGATGAGAGCAGAAATGTCGACTCATGGAAATAAATGCACTTGTCAATTACTGGTATTGTTTTAATGTTTCAGTTGCATTTCTAATATTCTTCACGCCAAAATGTCAGGAGGACCCAAGGAAATAATTTAGTGTAAAATATTTTGGCGACAGGAAACCATCCTGGAACTAACCATGCTAACAACCCAAGCCACTCTCACTCGCTACATTTGTTCAGCAACGATTTAAAAGTCGACTCACCCTCGTGACAACACTAGCTATGCCTATGCCTTCTTTGTTTCTTACTATGATCCACATTATCCTTACACTTATTTTAAAGTGTTCCCTTCCTTACCTTTCTGTCACAAAATTTCCCTCCAAAATGATTTAAGTACCATGTGATTCATGAGTAATTGTTAATTCGACCTCTCGACTCGTGTCTTATAGATTATGATATAGGTTGAGTCTGCCTAATGACATTGCCTTGGGGTTACTCGTCTGTCTGTCGACTAAAGTGATTAAACAACATTCCTACCCGTAATTCATTGTAAGTGTCTGTCACCTTTTCCAACCTTTCTGTTAATTTCTGTAACATTTTAGGCATGACTAGATAAATTTACACCTAGTTTAACAGTGTTGACATAGCTCAGTAGATTAGCTGTCAGACTAACATTCCGAAGGTTGTGATTCTCATCCGAGGGATTCTCACAAAAACTGGTTGCATGTCTTGGTGACATGTGACCTTTGGCAGAGATTGTCCTAAGAAGAAGTTGTGGTGCTGTATTCTGAAGGTGCTCTGTTATCTTAAGTTTATGCCAAAACTTATGACGTAATTGGACCTTTGAACTTATGAGTTAACAGCTAAGATGGCAGACATCTGCTGTCAGGTTAAAGAAAGTGATTTGGCAATACACGTCTACTGTATAATTTTTTACTACAAACCTGAGTGGTTTTACTTGCACTTTCAAAACACGAACAACACATCACATAAAACATGCAATAAACATTGCATTTACCGATTATAACTTATGTCTAACAGAAAGTGTCAGCATTATTTAGCCACTAGTCCAAAGCTGGAGTCTAGTAAAATGTTTTTCTTCTGGTCCAGATAAATGCCACAGAACAAGGCAGTAGACTTAGACGTTGTTGGCACAGACTGAGATTGCAGTTTTAATTGGCTATCATGTGTTTTCAAGGAACATATAACAAGGAAACATAAATACATACAGGATACAGGACATATACCCTCACTTTGAGGTCGAATACTATTCAAAATACACACAAATACACTCCACAGTTTTGAATTCTGGATGATATGCTGTGTTCTGTGATAATCTTTCACTGACATTTTAGGCAAAGCAAAATTACTGAAAACAACCTTCAATATTTAGGTACATCGTGAATCTCTCCCTTCTTTCAGTTAGTGTCGTTTCCAGAGCATAATTTGGAATCTTTGCATTTGTATCAAACATTTGCTGAACTGTTCATCACATTTTGTATTAATTAGATTGTCCAAACTTTGCTGCTGAGTGATCGTTTATATAAACATTAAGTAACCGGTTTCCGTTGTTATGCCAAAATCAGATGAATTTATTACCCCAATATGCGATAAAAGCATTTGTCAATATTGATGCTTTTGGTAGAATGGCCCATTTATACAGCAACTTTATCTTTTTTCAAGTGGCTGTCTTTTGTTGACATTTAAAACAACTGATTACATATCTAGGCTGTATATGAGCTAAAACTCCAGCTGCATTTAATTCTTAATCTAAAAACAGTACTCAATTAACTTATGTCAGAATATTTTATCTCTAGTTCAATAATAGTATAAAATTCAATGTTTTCTGTCTTTCTCACTGAGGTTATGATTTTGAATATTTTAAGTCAATTGAAAATTGTAACCATGACATTAATAAGACTCTTAATGACAAATGGTTGGTTTTTGTTGACACTGAAGTGAATATTGTCATTGTCAGTGCCTCCAATGTTGATTCTAATGACTGGTATTGAGTGGTAGTTATAACGCTGGTGTCATTTGCAAGAAGGAAACTCCATTGAGATGTATTTAAGTCTAAATGTGTTCCTTTGTGGCTACACGACATTAAGAATAGATAGATTTGTTTATCATTGTTTAATGGTGCCTGTACGCTTTGAAACATCTTATCTTTCAGCATGGTCTACAACTCTACACTATGAAGTCAATGAGAAATGCTGGTGAACTAATGGAATTACTGCAATTACCTGACAAAATACCACGTCCTTTAGCTGTGTCCACAATGAGATGTCCGCTTCTTGGAAGGATCCATTTTGTTAGGGATCCAAAAGGCATAATGCAGCTCCTGTGTGTTTTTATCTACTGGTTGTATGGAACATTCTCCAGCTTGTTTATCATCATACTTCCAAGATATGCGGAAGGATATATTTCTGGAATCTTTGTGACAGGTGATTATATTTCATATTTCTTAGACCCGTGAAGATTCGGGGTAGAATAGGTCTTCAGCAACCCATGCTTGCAGTAAAAGGCGACTATGCTTGTTGTAAAAGGCGACTAACAGGATCGGGAGGTCAGACTCGCTGACTTTGTTGATGCATCGTATCCCAATTGCGTGGATCGATGCTCATGATGTCAATCAGTGGATTGTCTGGCCCATACTCGATTATTTACAGACCGCTGCCATATAGCTGGAATATTGCCGAGTGAGGCGTTAAACAACAATCAAACAAACATCATATTTCTTAAGAATTTATACATTCACATGTATACTTGACATAATACAAGTACAAAGCATGTGTAATGATTATCTGATCTGATGTGAATTAGACTATTAAAAAAGCTGTGTAATGGTAACTAGGACTTTTGAATTGCAATTTTATGAAATTTAGTATAAATGCTCAGGCTGTCTTACTCATTTTTATAAGACAAACTGCTAACTGGCTGAAGCATGATGTCATGGATCACTGTGTCATGTGGTGAATAACCTATGCATTGTGTCATGGATCACTGTGTCATGTGGTGAATTGCCTGTGCAATGTGTCATGGATCACTCTGTCATGTGGTGAATTGTCTGTGCATTGGGTCATGGATCACTGTGTCATGTGGTGAATTGCCTGTGCATTGTGTCATGGATCACTGTGTCATGTGGTGAATTGTCTGTGCATTGTGTCATGGATAACTGTGTCATGTGGTGAATTGCCTGTGCATTTCGTCATGGACCACTGTGTCATGTGGTGAATTGTCTGTGCATTGGGTCATGGATCACTGTGTCATGTGGTGAATTGCCTGTGCATTGTGTCATGGATCACTGTGTCATGTGGTGAATTGTCTGTGCATTGGGTCATGGATCACTGTGTCATGTGGTGAATTGCCTGTGCATTGGGTCATGGATCACTGTGTCATGTGGTGAATTGTCTGTGCATTGTGTCATGGATAACTGTGTCATGTGGTGAATTGCCTGTGCATTTCGTCATGGACCACTGTGTCATGTGGTGAATTGTCTGTGCATTGGGTCATGGATCACTGTGTCATGTGGTGAATTGCCTGTGCATTGTGTCATGGATCACTGTGTCATGTGGTGAATTGTCTGTGCATTGTGTCATGGATCACTATGTCATGTGGTAAATTGCCTGTGCATTTCGTCATGGACCACTGTCATGTGGTGAATTGCCTGTGCATTGTGTCATGTGTCATGTGGTGAAACCTGGAGCAATATGACTTGACAGCTGTTTCAACAGATACTTGTCATTGTCTTCACCTGGGTTTTGATTTATCCTGTCAAGACACCCTCTGCCTGCTATGTATCTTAAGCACAATGTTTTTAGCTTGAGCAACCCAAGTTACGAGCAAAGTGGCAGATAAAAGCAATAGTCAGCAAATAATATTGGTATAACATTCAAGGTGTTGCGTGTCTTGATGTTAAAAAGAAAGAAAGTGGTTAGAATTAATCTGTGATTGGATTTATCTGAAACAAATATATCGTCACTTTTTGTTGTGACACTGTCACTGGATTAAGATGAAATTTAGTTGAGTTAACTGCCTCAGCTACTGTTACTATTTCTAGTCACTGCATACAAGGCAATAAACTCAACTCCTTCATGTTTTTAGACTCATAACTCATATTAAAATTCATTTATAAAATGTCCCAAAAAGGCTATAAGAATGTCCATGATTTTCTGTTATTTACACCCAGATTGAGCAAATTCAGCACCAAACTTGAGTAAAATGTTGTGAAGGCCTGAATCGTAGCTATGTATTTATGACCGGAAGATCCTCTGCTTCACCAACCCTTTGTTCCCTTGTATCTGACTGCAAGTTTTGTTTGTTTGTTGTTTTACGCTGCACTCAGCAATATTCCATCTGTATGATGGCAGTCTGCAAAGAATCGAGTTTGGACCAGACAATCCAGTGATTGATATCATGAGCTGACTGCAAGTGATGTAGGTTACTGTAAATGTACAACGGCCCTTGGTAGGGAACGTAGTTGATGTAATCACATTTCATAAGTGGTGATTAAAAGGAATCAGAGGGACATTGAGAAATCCAATTAAAAGCTCCGAATTGATAATATGTATACACATACCTCATCAAATAATGCCTGGTTCCCTCTGCCAAATGTAAACTTTTCACTGAGATAATTATCAAGTTATTTTAGTAGTATTTCACTTTATATATTTTCAATAAATTAATAACCATAAGCGTAGCGCTTTGGTACAGCTGATCGCTATTGCCGATATTTTTTCATTTGGAACAATTTGACCAATCACTGTCGATGCTCCCACGCTCACGAAAGTGAAAACTTTAGGTTGACATATACTGAACAACAAAAGTTCCTGTGGCAATGAATAAGATTTATAGCAAAGTTATGTTTTTTACCAAATCTGAAACAATTTCGGTTTGCAACAGATAAAAGACTCCTGTTAGTGTTCAAATGATTTAATTTGCCATACTGACTTCAGAAAATGTGTGATTTCATAAAAAACATGAACATGCCAAAATGTCAATTTACGAATCTATAGCGTGTGTGTCCACCTCTGGTTACGAAGCAAGCAACACATCTTCATCTCATGGAATGGACCAGGCATCGCACAAAGTCCTGTGGGATATCTGTCCATATCTGCTGGAGCATGTTTCAAAGTTCCTGGAGTGGGATGACATTCACGTTGTTTTGTTGAAGAGGCCGGGCATGGACATGTTGAAAGGTAATGCCTGGGCCATGACAACACAAAAACGGTAGAACAACAGAGCCGAGGATCTCGTCGCGGTAGCGCTGTCCATTGAGATTTCCCTCTTCCACTTTCAAACGGGTCCTCTGTCTTGCTGTAATCCCACCCCAATGCTGCCGCCCCCGATTCTATCTTCTTCCATGACACAATGATTGACGTAACGTTCACCTCGACGTCGGTACACTCGAATCCGTCAATCGCTATGGCTGAGGTGAAAACAAGACTCGTCAGGGAATAGAACTTATCGCCACTGCATGGCCGTCCAGCGTAGACGCTGTCTGAACCACTGTAGACATGCTTAATGGTGGTTTCCTGTCAAAATGATGACCTTTGCACCTACTGAAATATTGCTGTCAGATTTACGATCTTTATTTTCGTTTTTCTCTCGTCATATTAATGGGAAAATGACGAATAAACATTCTTCGAAGGAGAAGATCGTCAACTTTCGCCAAGGCATATTTTTTAAGGCAATGTAAACTTTGTTGATATCAAAATAGGAACAAGTTATGCAAAGGTCGGGCGAACCGCGCCATGTTAACATTTTAGGACGTCTGCTAGCATCACGACAGGGTTTTTTCTAATTTTGTATATCGTAAATGTTGAACCAAAACACTTATATGAATATTTATAAGTCATTATATGCAAATTTTATAACATGACATGTCAGATTAACCCAAATGTTCGTATTTCTGCTACCAACAGAACTGATGACCTCGAAAATTTAGGTTTTTTTCTGTATAACGTTTGGATACCGTATTTTCTTGAGTATAGTGTGCACTTTTTAAAATAAAACCACAGCTGTGTAGAAGGGGGTGCGCATTTAACACAAATTAATGAGTTTTGGTGTTTTTTCCCCCATGGAAAGACATTACTGCGAACAAAGTGCACCCTCTAACACATTCGTCTAAATGCTGTGGTTCTAAACAAAGATATAATTAAACTCACAGCACAACTGCAACATCCTTTCAGTTGACACCATTATGGTACATGTTATTAAAATCCTCCACAGCTGTATTAAGTTACATCTATGTAAATGTGTTATGACAAACACTGGCCACTTTTCTGAGTAGGTTTGGGCAAAATGACCACTTTACCCCACTTTCACAAATAACAGCTCGACGATAATATATTTTCCAGTTTCTTTAATAACTGCAAATAATATTACTGACAGTAAAATTCAGTCTGTTCACAAGAATGCAAAGAAGGTAACTCAAAAACTTAATAATAACTGTAACATGGGTTTTGCAAACCAACACTTTCCTATCAAAGTGTCTACAATAACTCACTCCAGCAACTGCTCCTGGTCATATTCAAATATAACAAGTTCTTAGTTTAAACAAAACAATACACATGAAAACACAAACTGGGAAAGACAACATTTGTCTTAACGTGTGCTTAGGAATTACGGTTCAGAAAGGTATATGTACTTCAACGACAGAGATCGCAAATATCCTTCTCATTTCCACACTCTGCATGGAACCATTGTCTACACTTAATGCACAGAAGCCAGTCCTCGGTAGGTGGCTCTGTGTACAATTTGTTGCAGTACAAACAGTGCCATACCTCCGTCTCATCAGCAACTTTCTTGTTTGCCTTGCTGCTGGTTTTCTTTGATCTCTTCTGTCCTTTCTCCTCCATCGTTTTCTTGAAAGGTAATGATGTAACTACCATAGAAGAGTCAGATTTTCTCTTTCAGCTCCATATCTTGCGTTTCACTGGCAGTGGTGAAAGTGCTTCAATCTGTCCTCTTACATCTAGTTGGGGTTCATCTGAAGGACCTGCAGTCAGTTCTGTAAGAGTTGATGCATGTAACCCTGGTTTATCTGGCGGCAATACGGCATCGGATGTTCCAGGCCCTGAATCTGGCTTGTCTGGTGGCAATACAGCATCGGATGTTCCAGGCCCTGAATCTGGCTTGTCTGGTGGCAATACTGCATCGGATGTTCCAGGCTCTGAATCTGGTTTATCTGGTGGCAATATGGCATCGGATGTTCCAGGCCCTGAATCTGGCTTGTATGGTGGCAATACAGCATCGGATGTTCCAGGCCCTGAATCTGGCTTGTCTGGTGGCAATACTGCATCGGATGTTCCAGGCCCTGAATCTGGCTTGTCTGGTGGCAATACTGCATCGGATGTTCCAGGCCCTGAATCTGGCTCGTCTGGTGGCAATACGGCATCGGATGTTCCAGGCTCTGAATCTGGCTTGTCTGGTGGCAATACTGCATCGGATGTTCCAGGCTCTGAATCTGGCTTGTCTGGTGGCAATACTGCATCGGATGTTCCAGGCCCTGAATCTGGCTTGTCTGTTGGCAATACGGCATCGGATGTTCCAGGCTCTGAATCTGGCTTGTCTGGTGGCAATACTGCAACGGATGTTCCAGGCCCTGAATCTGGCTTGTCTGGTGGCAATACTGCATCGGATGTTCCAGGCCCTGAATCTGGCTTGTCTGGTGGCAATACTGCATCGGATGTTCCAGGCCCTGAATCTGGCTTGTCTGGTGGCAATACTGCATCGGATGTTCCAGGCCCTGAATCTGCTTATCTGGTGACAATACGGCATCGGATGTTTCTGGCCCTGAATCTGGCTTGTCTGGTGGCAATACTGCATCGGATGTTCCAGGCTCTGAATCTGGCTTGTGTGGTGGCAATACTGCATCGGATGTTCCAGGCCCTGAATCTGCTTATCTGGTGGCAATACGGCATCGGATGTTTCTGGCCCTGAATCTGGCTTGTCTGGTGGTAATACGGCATCGGATGTTCCAGGCTCTGAATCTGGCTTGTCTGGTGGCAATACAGCATCGAATGTTCCAGGCTCTGAATCTGGCTTGTCTGTTGGCAATACGGCATCGAATATTCCAGGCTCTGAATCTGGCTTGTCTGTTGGCAATACGGCAATGGATGTTCCAGGCTCTGAATCTGGCTTGTCTGGTGGCAATATGGCATCTGATGTTGCCCTAGGTCCTGACCCAGGATTGTCTTGAGGCAAGGCTGTTTGGGCAAGTTGTGTTTCAGGCTTGGGTTCATCCGTAACAGCGGAGCCTGCAAAATCGTCATCAGTGAAAACATCCGGGTTAAAGGGCCATATCCCAGTGCAGGTAAAGCCATTGTTTGCTTTCAGCATGGTTTTGCAGTCACCGTGTAGGCAGCGGTGAACAATTGTGCCATGTCAAAGAATGCAACTTTACTGCCTGGGTTCATTAGCATCCACTTGTCAGCTTCTTTGTTGTAGTTAGCCTTGAGAGGCCCAAAGAATGTCCTGTCAAGGGGTTGCAGCTTGTGAGTGGTATGTGGAGGTAACACAATAATGACAATTCCATGATCACGTGCATAGTTGACAGCCTTTTGTGACTACTGTGTCCATCCAGAATGAGCAAGCATTTTCGGTCTCGAGATGGCTTTGCATACTGAACAAAATGCTCAAGCCAACAGAGGAATGGTTAATCCATCCATTATCACTTGCCTTTCCAATAGACCCTGATGGTGCTCCCTTCATCAAAGCAGGCGACATTCTCTTTCGGGGGAATATAAGCATAGGAGGTATGTAGGTGCCAGATGAATTCATGCAACAGATCGCAGTCACAGTTCTTCCCCTTTCACCACTCGTGACCTTTCCCACTTGTTTTTCGCCCCGTTTTGCGAAAAAAATGTTCCATGGACGATGGACATTGGTAATACCACTTTTGTCCATATTCCAGATTGAATCTGGCTGAAATGAATGCTTCTCCATCTCGGCTTTGAGGAGGTTGAAAAAAATGTTCACAGATGGTCTATTAAAAGCAACAGCTCCGGATATACTGGTAGCTTCCAGATGGATAAATCTGGTTGTCGCTGCATAAAGTCCTTCAACCAATCTTCCCCTGCCTTCCGTGTTTCTTTGTTAAAAGGGTGGTCAAGGCCATTTTGTTCTGCAAGTGTAAAGGCCAATGAACGAATGTCAGTTGAGGTCAATCCGTAAAACATCCGTTGCATACGCAAAATGTGAGAAACTAGTTCAGACTCGAATGTGTCAAAAATGAAAAAAAGAGTTTAGTTAACAATATACAAAGATAATTGTTTGAAATTCCCTGAGATTAAGCTTTTGTTTGTCAAACTTCTCTTTTTGTAAGTTGATATATAATGTTTCTCCTGCTGACAAATTTGTCCAGACCATCTACCAACATCCTGAAACACAAACAAAATCAATCAGATCCTATGGGGCAAACCGCACCCCCGGGCTCCTTTTACCCCAATGACAGGATCACTGGATAATTAAATAACACATAATTACTTTGTCTTGAACTGTCGCATGTTAACTCCCAAAAGATACTTGATGCCAACATGTTTGCAAATGCACAAATGTTTTGGATATCATGTTAAGTTTTCTCACAATAAACGCATTAAATTATGTACATTCCTTACAGCAAAATCACATTTTTTCGTTTTTTTTAGAAACGTACCTTCACTACTCGTACATATGGCGTCAGCGTGGTTTTTGGCGCTTCTTAACGTCTGCTCCCATTGGATGATCACTTAAAATCATGCCATCTGATGGCTGATAAGGGGTGGTAACGCTTTCTCGCTTTGCCCCGAATGCGAGCTCTGCCCTGGTTTCCCCTAACACCGGAAATACCATGTCAACAAATCCATACTGAAGTACGCTATTAGTCATGTAATTACACTGTCTGGCTATTAAAAGTGTTGTTTGTATATCTGGACTTATGTTTGTAACTTATTTATTAATTTTATTCAAAATTCCTTTAAATATTGTTTTTATTAATTTCAGCGAAATCGTGTGTGAAGCGATCAGAAGATCGCACAACTCACCGTTATTAACAGCAACCACGGTCAGATTACTGCGATTGACGCCTTGAAACGAACTTTAATTGACAGAGAATGGATACATATATCATCAATGCCGTACTGTGACTCGTTAAAAGTCATATTTGTTTTTGTTGGACGATTCTATGTCAACACGCAATTCTCGCGATCGCACGATCAAATGCATGGGAGCCTTGACGGTGACTGGTCAGACTGGTTCCATGTAAAAAATAATACCTGGCAATAGCGATCAGCTGCTTCGCTTAGGGTTATTATTATTTTAAATATGTTTAGAAGAAGCTGCATCTAAATTAACAAAATATTGGAATATATTAATCCTGATAAAAAATTGTTTCAGATACAATTTTTGCCAATCCTTGCATTAAAATCCTGTGAAGTTATATCATTGGGTGTGTCTTGACCGAATCACCGGTAGAAGAGTAGCAGGAACATTTACTGTGTAACCCAACATATTCATATATGGATGTCTGCCGGGGAGGCCCTGCTGCGTGTTGCCCCCCAAAAGAAGGGACCATTCCAGGGCTGGATCAAACATTGGAGGTACCACATGAAAGTAAGTGTAAATGAACTGGTTCATCTTACAGAGTACAGAGTGGGCCATGCCAGACAAATCTTCCTCTGCATAAGGCCTGCCAGACACCCCCAGAGAGGGTCCCAAAATTTGGGCTGGGTTAAACAATGGAGGTACCACATGAAATCAACATAAAATGAACTGTTACACTCTACTAAGTATAAAATACCCATTGCCAGACAAATCGTCTGCTGCATAAGGCCCGCCAGACACCCCCAAATGTTGACCCTTAATGCACTTAGTGGACACTGATAAAATTTGACTAGAGTATACATTCAAAGTACCAGATGAAAGTAAGTTTAGATGAACAGGTACATGTTACTGAGTACAACATGGCCCATACCTGACAAACTTTCCTCTGCATAAGGTCTGCCAGACCCCCCAGAGAGAGTCCCAAAATGTGGGCTGGGTTAAACATTGGAGGTACCACATAAAACCAACATAAAATTAACAATTGCACTCTACTTATTGCACAATACCCATTGCCAGACAAATCATCTTCTGCATATGGCCCGCCAGACACCCACAAAAAGTTGACCCTTCAGGTATACACGGGTAAAATTGGTCTGGAATATATATCGATTGTACCACATTAAGGTAAGTTTAAATGAACAGTTTCATATCACAGAGTACAGAATGGGCCACACCAGACAAATCTTCCTCTGCATAAGGCTTAAACATTGGAGGTATCACATGGAACCAACATAAAATGCACTATTACACTGTACTTATTACAAAATACCCATTGCCAGACAAATCCTCTTCTGTTAAGCCCCGCCAGACACACCCTCACCCCACCCCACACAGTTGACCCTCTGTAATCCCAGTGTGCATAATGAAACATAGGAGGCAGAAGAGCATTGGACATCAGCTCTGAGAGTCAACAGATGGTCAAATTTATGTTTTGTTCTTAAAGATGGAAGGATTTTATTGAGATTAAAATCACGTATTTATAAAATCAGATCTCTGAATACTAGTACTGATATCATAGATAAGGCCTATCGTTGAAATGTAATAAAAATGGCATGAATCTGATTCTTGTGAATATATATCTGATCGGCTATGAAGTCCTCAAAGTCTGCTATAGCCTGATAGCTTGGCTATGGATTCCTACAAGCTAGTTAGGCATATGATGCTATGTGCCATGATTTTTATATACTGAACAACAAAAGTTCCTGATACATTGACTAAGATTTAATGCAAAGTTATGTTTTTACCAAATATGAATTTCGGTTTGCAACAGATAAAAGACTCCTGTAAGTGTTCAAATGGTTTTGATTTGTCATACTGACTTCAGATTTTGATCTTCTGATTTCATTAAAAAAAACCATGAACATGCCAAAATGTCAATTTACAAATCAATAGCGTGTGTGTCCACCTCTGGTTGCGATGCAAGCAATACATCTTCGTCTCATGGAATGGACCAGGCGTCACACAAAGTCCTGTGGGATATCTGCTGGAGCATGTTTCGAAGTTCCTGGAATGTCCGTGGAACACGTGGTTGACGTCGAAGGCGCCGATCCATCTCATCCCACATGTGCTCGATTGGTGAGAGATCAGGGGAGCGAGCCGGCCAGGGGATGACATTCACGTTGTTTTGTTGAAGAGATCCTGAACAAGTCGAGCAATATGAGGCCGGGTGTTGTCATGTTGAAAGGTAATGCCTGGGCCATGACGACGCAAAAACGGTAGAACAACAGGGCCGATGTTCTCGTCGCGGTAGCGCTGTCCATTGAGATTTACCTCTACCACTTTCAAACAGGTCCTCTGTCTTGCTGTAATCCCACCCGATACCAAAATGCTGCCGCCCCAGAACCGATCTGCTTCCATGACACAATGATTGACGTAACGTTCACCTTCACGCTGTAAACTCAAATCCGTCCATCACTGTGGCTGAGGTGAAAACGAGACTCGTCAGTGAATAGAATTTGTCCCCACTGTATGACCGTCCAGCGTAGACGCTGTCTGCAACACTGTAGACGTGCTTGACGGTGGTTTCCTGTCAAAATGGGACGTCCGGCGGGTCTTCTGGCGACAATCCCTGCACATCTGAGGCGGCGACGTACGGTTTGTGAAGATATTCGTTGAAGGCCAGGGATGCTTCTTGCAGTCACTGTTGCTGGCTAGAATCGATTTTGTAGGTGTGTTGTTCGAATCCAGTTGTCTTGTCGATTATTGGTTACACGTGGCCTGCCACTCCGAGGATGGTCTCTGACTGCATTCATCTGTTGCCAATGTAGCCATAAACACCAAAAGGTGTTTCTGTGGACGTTAAATTGTCTTGCAACATCAAGTTGACTCGATCCTTCTTCAAGCATACCAATGGCTCGCAGACGCTCATTTTCGGACAAGCGTGGCATTTCATAATGTTGAATAATTGCGTAATTTTGCTGTTTTTCTGAGTGGTTGTTGTCAGCATGATGCTAAACAATGCATATGGAATCCCGTTAACGCACATGATTTTATACCCATTCTTGGGTAGTGAAATGCATGGGGCTTGCATTAAAGTCAACTTTTACATGGATTGCATGCTTTTCTGTAGCATTTGCGTTTTTGTGGCTTGATTCCATACATGTACTACAATAATGAAAACCAAACTTTACTTGTTTGAAAAATACACTATACACTTTTGTTGTTGAGTGTTGCAGAATGGTTAATGATAGCCCCTAATACCACTTGGAAATGTTTTAGGACGATAATCTGGAAAATCTGGGTGATAATTGTGTTTAATAACCTATGATCTCCATTTATATAGCAAGTTTTATCATCTAAAAATCTGAATTCAGGCCAAATATATCTCCATATTTATCAATTTTACATAGCTTTTTAGATGATAAAACTTGCTAAATAAGCGGAGATCAAAGGTTTTTAAACACAATTATCACCAAGAGATTTCCAAATGGTATTAGGGACTGTCATTAACCATTCTTATAGCAGGCTTTGAGGACTACCTAAGCATGTTTGGGTTTGTAGGAATCCATAGCCAAGCTATCAGGCTATAGCAGACTTTGAGGACTTCATAGCTGATCAGATATATATTCACAAGAATCAGATTCATGCCATTTTCATTACATTTCAACGATAGGCCTAATCTATGATATCAGTACTAGTATTCAGAGACCTGATTTTATAAATACGTGATTTTAATCTCAATAAAATCCTTCCATCTTTAAGAACAAAACATAAATTTGACCATCTGTTGACTCTCAGAGCTGATGTCCAATGCTCTTCTGCCTCCTATGTTTCATTATGCACACTGGGATTACAGAGGGTCAACTGTGTGGGGTGGGGTGAGGGTGTGTCTGGCGGGGCTTAACAGAAGAGGATTTGTCTGGCAATGGGTATTTTGTAATAAGTACAGTGTAATAGTTCATTTTATGTTGGTTCCATGTGATACCTCCAATGTTTAAGCCTTATGCAGAGGAAGATTTGTCTGGTGTGGCCCATTCTGTACTCTGTGATATGAACCTGTTCATTTAAACTTACCTTAATGTGGTACAATCGATATATATTCCAGACCAATTTTACCCGTGAATACCAGAAGGGTCAACTTTTTGTGGGTGTCTGGCGGGCCATATGCAGAAGATGATTTGTCTGGCAATGGGTATTGTGCAATAAGTAGAGTGCAATTGTTAATTTTATGTTGGTTTTATGTGGTACCTCCAATGTTTAACCCAGCCCACATTTTGGGACCCTCTCTGGGGGGTCTGGCAGACCTTATGCAGAGGAAAATTTGTCAGGTATGGGCCATGTTGTACTCAGTAACATGTACCTGTTCATCTAAACTTACTTTCATCTGGTACTTTGAATGTATACTCTAGTCAAATTTTACCAGTGTCCACTGAGTGCATTAAGGGTCAACATTTGCGGGTGTCTGGCGGGCCTTATGCAGCAGACAATTTGTCTGGCAATGGGTATTTTATACTAAGTAGAGTGTAATAGTTCATTTTATGTTGATTTCATGTGGTACCTCCATTGTTTAACCCAGCTCAAATTTTGGGACCCTCTCTGGGGGTGTCTGGCAGGCCTTATGCAGAGGAAAATTTGTCTGGCGTGGCCCATTCTGTACTCTGTGAGATGATCCAGTTCATTTACACTTACTTTCATTTGGTACCTCCAATGTTTGATCCAGCCCTTGAATGGTCCCTTCTTTTGGGGGGCCAGGGGCCACACGCAGCAGGGGCTCCCCGGCAGACATCCATATATGAATATGTTGGGTCACACAGTAAATGTTCCTGTGTTCGGATATTGGTACCTTGTTCGTTTGACCAAAGTGCTCTGGGCTGCCGGCCTATAGATTCCAAGAAAACGTGTGTACAGCTGATTGCTGTGTCCGGCTTAGTTTACGAAAAATACACAAGGTAATCTTAATCCCTGGATATAAAACAATGCCTAGCAGAACACAAAATACAATTTAAACGGTAACTCAACATGTCTGGTGATTTTTATCTCAAATTTCGAAGTTGTACTGACCAAGTTTCTTTTTTCAAAAATATTGAATCCGCTAGAGGGGGGTGCACATTATACATGGGTGTGCACTATACTCAAGAAAATACGAACGGCTAACAGAGTTTGATGTGGTATGTATGGAGACAATTCTCAGAAAGTTTGAAAGCATTTCATGCAATGGATTCAGAAGAGAATGCATTTAAAGACAGGTACCCAAAAAACCCTGTGAAAACCTTGAATCCAATATGGCTGCCAAACCATGTGACCAATGACCAAAGTCAAAGAACAAAAAATGTCAAGCACCAAAAGCAGCAGACACATCCAAAGTTTGCAAGTAATCGGACAAGCGGTTGTGAAGCAATAGGGCAAAATATAGCTTTAAAAATTAGTTGTTTTTCAGTTATCTGTCCTTGGTCTTTGGGCCTACAGCCTTGGAATTTGTGTGGTATCTGGTACTTAAGTAACTGGATACACATACAAAATTTGAACAAAATCAAGCCAGTGGTTATTATGATAGCTATGGTACAAAAATCGGCCGAATAATATTAATACTAAATCAAACGATAACACTGGGACTCTTCTTCAGCCTTTCAGCTTGATGACTCTTTAACAGTTCAGAATGTCTGAGTTTTCGGCAGAAGGAGACCAGGTGCACATGAAAGAGGATGTTAGACTCAAGTGCCCCCTTACTTTAGGGGAATTCTTAAAAGCATTTGGGATTCATAAATCTGTGTTCTGCGAAGCATATCCACATCACAGAGATGAAATGGACAGGTACAAGTGACTTTTGGTGGATATGGCTTCGCAGTATGGTGGCTCTCTGTTCTATGGGGGCGGTCGGGTAGCCTAGTGGTTAAAGCGTTCGCTCGTCACGCCGAAGACCCGGATTCGATTCCCGACATGGGTACAATGTGTGAAGCCCATTTCTGGTGTCCCCCGCTGTGATATTGCTGGAATATTGCCAAAAGCGGCATAAAACCATACTCACTCCGCCACTGTAAAGAGAAGAGAAAGTGACTAGTAGCGTCCACGCCTATAGATACCAGGCACTTGCAGAAGGAATTACAAGGACACCCCGACAGATAGTTCGTGAACACTTTAATTACTGGACTGCAAGACGGCTTCCATCCACTCATTGAACCCGTCCCCGTGACCAAATTTGAATGTAAAAAGAATTTTAGTGCCAGGAAACAAACGGACACAGTTACAGCGGCTGTTCAAAAGGAAGTAACCAATCTCTTTGTATCGGGTCCCTGGGATGCACCCCCATTCAGGGTGTTCAGAGTGAGCCCCCTTGGGATTGCTGAAGGAAAATACAGCAAGAAGAAAAGACTTATCTTGGACTTATCAGCTCCCCACAATTCTGAAGAGCCCAGCATCAATCAGCTAATAGACAAAGACTTGTGCTCTCTCACATATGTAACCATAGATAAGGCTATTGATACTATCAAACGGTGTGGTCGGGGGTTGTGGTTATGTAAAATAGACATATCTGATGCTTTTAAGCAAATACCCATTCACCCTGACTTTTGGAAATACTTTAGCTTCAAGTGGAACTATTTCTACACACGACTAGCTTTTGGATACAGGTCAAGCCCATGTATATTCAACTTGCTTTCTCGGGCACAATGGTGGATAGCCGAGAATAGGTACGGCATCAAAAACATTCTGTGGTTATTGGATGATTTTTTTACCATAGACACTCAAGACTATGATGCTGACAGGACCATGGCTCTTCTATCTCTCATTTTCAATCAATGTCGTGTACCCCTAGCACACCATGAAACAGTTGGACCCGTACACGAACTGGAATACCTTGGTATTCTTCTGAACACAGTTAAAATGGAAGCACGTCTACCACAGAACAAGATAGAGCGGATTTGTGAATTTATTCAAACATTCCTGGGAAAGACTACATGTAAAAAGAGGGATCTGTTGTCACTGTTAGGACATCTCAACTTAGCCTGTAAAGTGATCATTCCCGGTCGATCCTTTGTGTCTTACTTGATCGAACTTCACATTAGCAAGGAATGTAAGAAAGACTTAGAAATGTGGAAACTGTTTCTTTCTAACTGGAATGGAGTATCCTTCTTCCTCAATCATCATACTACCACTGCTACACATAACTTCATTATACTTGCCCAACACGTACCTGGAGTGAATAACTGTATTGCTTACTGTCTCTCCCGATTGCAGGTCGACAGATTCAGGAAGCTGACACCGCATGCAGACAAGGAACGACATCCCTGCCCACCCATCAACCAAGTACTCTGGGACTAACGACAAGTCTAAATATGTTGTGGGAGGCAGCAGTTTGCCACCGGACAAGAGCTACATACACAACAGGATTTCAGGCGTTTATTCACTTCCTGACCATGTTTCAGTTATTCATACCAGAGTGTGCATTGTGTGTACGACGGATCCATCGTCGGTCATACCAGTAGACTTCAAACCATACTGAAGGGATACAAGAAGTTGCAATCATCTCCCAATTTAAAAAGGTTCCAATAACGTACGACATTCTCAGGAATATGGTAGTTACATTGAGGAAAAGAGTTTTGGGACCTTACAACGACCTGATGATGGAAACTGTGTACTGCTGCATTTTTTGGATTCATGAGATGTAGTGAATTCACTTGTGCAACTAGCTTTAATCCAGCTGTCAACATGTGCTTGGCTGATATCACACTAGATCACAGTGTTCCGTGTGCAAAAGTGATGTTGAAAGTGTCAAAAACTGATCCTTTTCGTGAAGGCGTTGCGATCACCCTCTGTAGTACAGGTACACTCGCTTGCCCGTATACTGCCTTCAAATATTGGATACATGTGTGCAGGAAGGACGGTGCTTCGCCAGCTCATCCTCAATCAGCTGAAAGAGCTATGTGCATTTTATAATTCACTTCAGTATTCCCTTTTTGGGGGACATTCATTCAGTACTAACATTCATTCATTCATTCATTCTTTCTCATTCCCACAGGAGAAACTGTTTTGGCGCCCCCCAAAATTCCTTAAGTACCAGGCGTGCTAAGGGTAACCCTAGGACACATCCGGCGTGTTACTACTTAGCCCCAGGGTCAGCGGCAATCAGTCCTCCTAATTGCCCAATCCTGTAAATATGTTATTAAAAACACATATTTTTCACATATTCTTTGTTATGTCATGTTTGCATAAACGGCGGTATAATAATAATATTAAATCGAACACTGGGGCTCTTCTTCAGCATTTCAGCTTGGTGACTGTAACTTCTTTGTTAGTTGAGCTCCAGTCAAACGGATTAGCGTTCTGAGTTTCTCAGGGCCCCGGGTTTCTGTCGCATTGCTGAGATAAAGTGCTAAATCTGTTTCCGACCTCGTCCATATTCGAATCCCCAAAGGGTATATCTGTACCAACGCAGTCAAATGTAAGGAACTGCTTGTGAGACATCACTTCTACGAAATTGACATGTGCCTGGGTGTCCCATGGAGTAGTATAGGTAATGGTGATTCTGGACTACTTCCAGTGGAGCCAGACTTATATACCTATACCGCTACTACAAAGGGAATGATGCGATTCAACGATCGTCATGAGTCGTATTAAAAGAAACATCAATATTTATTAATAATGAATAAAATTTACTATAGCCCAAAAGGATATTTGAAGGGTATAGGAGCAATACAAAAATTAGCCACTGCAGCTAAGGTATCTAAAGATGTGGCCAAGGATTGGTTAAAGAAACAAGCGATGTGGCATATATACTTACCGGCACCGTGTTATATACCGAGGAAGAAGTTTGATATTTTTACTACGAATGAAGTTCATCAGGCTGACCTCTTGTTTCTTCCCCACGATAAGGTAAGACGCAAAACGTATAAATACGCTTTAACCGTAGTGTGTGGCTAGTCGATACAAAGAGGCTGAGCCATTAACCTCAAAAGATTCAACAGAAGTAGCTAATGCACTGAGTCGCATATATAAACGCGGACCACTAAAATAGCCCAAGCTATTTCAAGTAGATCCTGGTCGCGAGTTTATGGGATCAGGAACTAAACTGTTAACAAAGCACAATGTTGAAATCAGGCGTGGTGAAGAGGAGGCCCACCGTAGTCAAGCTATCGTTGAAAGGTTTAACCGGACCTTAGCGGAAAGTTTGTTTGGCTATCAGTATGGGATCGAAATGAAATCGGAACAATTGAGATCACCTGAATGGGTGACACGATTATCAGCTGTAACGAGATTAATCGGGAAGAAACCATCCGGTGCGATTAAAATTAAATCTGTGACTTCCGAATCTTCAGCACCGAAGAGAAGCAAAAACAAAAACTTCCGGATAGAGGAGCCATAAGATATTTATACCAGCCCGGTGATCTCGAAGGAGGCCTATGTCGCGCAACCGATTATGATCTTTATGTAATGAATTTGGATATTCCAAGTCAACATCTAGTATGTACCCTTTATCAGAATCTGAGGAGATATCATTCACTTTGATATCATTCACATCGACCCACTCAAAACCACCCGTGGGTAAAGGTTGACTCATAGCCCATCCGTACAAATTGTTGGCGTCAAGATAAAATATGTGCGTGTCGGGTTTACTCGGATCATATCCTTCCACTAATTTATTATTAGCCTTAGAATACCTTTTCGCTACCATTGATATGCCACCTCTTAATCCTTTCTCAATAAACAAGTGCATATCGTAATCTGTGAGTAATATTAGTTCTACACCGGTCTTCTTCAACAATGCATCCCACGATAGTCCGGGACTGGAAAAGTACCATGCCAGGATCCAAGCCGTATTGTTTTAAACATGTCTTTCTAAATATCTCGAATATATCTGTGAGTAACAGTACATCGGTTTTTAGTACAGATCGTGATAATTGCCTAAATTCTTACAACCTAATTTATCCCACACCGTCAGAGCGTGTTCATAATCGGCATCGGTTATTTTAGATTCTGTTAAGTTACTATAGAATGATTCAAGGGGTGGTAGTTTAGTTTCATTGAATCTAGACCAATCATCCATATATTCGTAAGGATATACACCTTTTCTCAACAACAAATGACGAGTTAACTGATCAGTACCGGGGGTATATTGATTTGTTGTTGCAAAGTCATCGGGATTGTTTGCATTAGCTAAATTGTCAAGGGAAGATAACAGAAACTGTACAGAGTCTATGAATCTAAGCCCATTACTTTGCTTTATTCTGGCTTTCCCATCCTTGTCCATATAATGTTTAGTTTTAGTCATCGAGAATGATATGTATTTTTCCATATTATTAGGAATACACGTTTAGCCACCGTCGGTCTTTGAGATAACTTGCATGATGAGATGTGAATCCTATCCTCTTAGGTTATGAAACACAACGGGGATAGGTATTGTTTGAGAATTCCTTTTTAGTTTCAAGTTACACTCATTATGCGCGGCTTCCGATAATTACACGTGATGTGGCAATGATCTCTTACAGAATCCCCATTCAGGGGTTTATTACAAACATGACAACTAGTTGACTTCTAATAGGCCCTCAAATCATCCCTCGTCATACACATGGGTTTCTTACACGATAAATTTTCCCTGATTGTTTTCTCTTCGTTTTGTAGATATTCTAGGAACTTTCCCGCTGCATCGGGACTTCTGTAAATCATGGGCGGGTTTGTTTTCCCATCATACCTTACAACTATATATCCAAACTCACAAGGAATATGTTCTTGAGTTTTGTACGTAAAACTGTCTTGATATCTTCGGAATGTATTTTCTATAGGTTTGATAAGTGCTTCGAAGTCGGCATAAATTACGTACAGTACTGGCATTTGATTGCAATAATGTTCAAATTTTAATATATTTTTCCCCTCTTTAGGGATATTGATCCTGATAGCATTCTGTCCAACACCTCTGCCGTCTTCTTTATGTGCTTCTAATAGATTTGTCTGCTGTATCCGTGAGGGCATCTTTCGCAGAAATATTTCTTTCCTGCATGTTTTGTTTGATCGCATAATAGCCTGTTTAAACTCTTTATCCACGTATAATGATATTTACCATCTTTTTCGATCAGAAATGAATTGATTCTGGGAATATATTCTGGAGTGGAGCTTATCCTGTGTACAACAATTCCTTTAGAAGAATGTCCGAAAACATTTATAGC
Source organism: Haliotis cracherodii (assembly GCF_022045235.1). Lineage (NCBI taxonomy): Eukaryota > Metazoa > Mollusca > Gastropoda > Lepetellida > Haliotidae > Haliotis > Haliotis cracherodii. The sequence continues at coordinate 49,132,855 of NW_027266297.1, read as the reverse complement.
TAAATTATTTTGCTTTTCTGCCTTATCAATTTGTGAGATTGGTGTAGGTTCGTCTATACCATCAAAGTTGAGTCGATCGTTTTGGGGATAGCTAGAAGGCCTATCGGGATGTTTGTCTATGGGGAACAATGCAGATCTCACATCATTCTGAAACAGTCATCGCCTTTTTTTTTTACATTAATTATGGCTTCTTTTTTTTATGATACGGGGGTAAATCTATATAAGATCCACCTTTGAAAGGCATATAATTTGCTATATCTAAATATAAACAATCGATTTTATCCACACCCTAACCCGAACCTCTATTTGTCCAGCGTTCTAAAGTTTCTTGTATCCTCTGAATTGATGTATCTAATGATGTGCTTAAGGTATCGGATTCGGTTATAACTTCTTGATTGCTCCGGAAATATGGTTCGGTATATTCAGTGCTATCGTCTGCGTTACTTTTACTCAGTGATATTTTAATCGTCAGCTGGTATTTTATACTATTTAAATCATCTAACTCCTCGTTAATTTTGCTCGATACGATGGGCTTAACATCATTAACATCCATGATGGAATTAATATCAATCTTCCAACCTCTTAGATATTTACAAACGCCGGCTGTGGGTACAAATTTTAACTCATCAACTGGTTGATTATTTTTATCACCATCATCGGATTGATTATTATCTAGTAAAACGATCAATTCAGCTTTTCTCATTCGAGTATAACCTCTCAGCCCACTGTTTTTCGCTTGAGCTTTGAGTTCTCTAACAGTCTGGGGTTTGTTGTATTCCAAACCGAGTAAATCAATCAATTCAGCTTTTCTCATTTGAGAATATCCACGTAGACCACGTTGCTTTGCCAAAGCTTTCAGCTCTCTGACAACATAAGTCATTGTGATATATAAATACATGTGAACTAATGTCTAATTGGTTTGAATTCTACCCAATCTATTTATCTCATTTCGGTAAGCCTTTTTCCTCTCATAAATAATTTGAAACCGTTTCTTGTCAGCACCGTGACTCTTACATAAACAGTAACTACCTTTGACCCCAATCCCACAAACAGAACACGAATAATGAGTATGCCCTTTTCTAATTGCAATGGAGTGGATCCCACAAAAATCCGACATACAGCTCTTTCCACAAATTTGTGATTGGCCCATGCGTATGAATTTACATCTTGATGTGCTTCTCGCCATTGTGATAAATATACACTTCTAGTATCATTAGTCTAAATGCATGTCATCAGCCGAGTCCTGGTCAGCCTAACATAAGCAGTCAGCCAGTCATCGCTATTTATAGCTGAGTAGTCATCGCTATTTATAGATAAGCTGTCAGGGTTACTAACAGCGGAACAGCCAGTCAGTGCTATTTATAGATTAGCAGTCAGCGTTAATAATAGCTGATAAGACTTAGCCTGACATAGATCATGGTTTATGCGTAGTCATTGTGAAGCTAAAAATAGCAAAATAGCTAATCCAATATCAAGAACCATCATACTGATATCATAACCATTAAAATCTAGCTTGGAGGGTGTGGCTTAGTAATCGTTTTAGCCATACAAGTATAGCCAATGGCCAAGCACCTGACCACCGCTGAATGATACGTTTCGTTTACCAACATTTTACCGTCTGTAACTGGAGTAGTCATGTTTTATAACATTATATGGGGGCTTACCTCTAATTGAATTGTTGTTGTGTAATCGGGGGTGACATCTGGTCTTATAAAACAACCATACCACCGCTATAGCAACAACTCCTAGTGCATACGGAGCCCAAGTTTTAATCGGACTACTATGTTCAATATTTGAATTATGCATTAGTTTCGCCTTCCTCGCCAGCCCACCCTTCCTACCAGCTGAGATTTTCAAAGGGTCCTTTGTCACTCTGGCTTGTGATTTCGCAATCGCTGGTATTTCCTCATTCACTTGTTGTGATTGTGTTTCCACAATCTTTGGTGTCACTTGAGTCTCCATTATTAGTAAGTGGGCACTAATGTCTAAATTGACAATACCTAGCCGTTACTAAAGCGGTGGTTACCAGAGCTAAGAACATTCCGTATCTATGATAAAACTCACAGCTTACTGCGCTTATAGCGTGTTAGCTGAATGGGTCTTTCTCGAGAGATTCGCATAAATACAGGCGATGTTCTGCCGGGATAGGGAGAAACGTACTACCTACGATTGTGTATAGTTGTAACATAGACGACCCTATTGTTTTAGTCATGTTACCTCCCAGTCTAGACTCGCAATGTGCATACAGTTTTTTAATTTCTTCATCGTCATGTTATCAATTTTTTCAATGGTATAATTTTTCCCCAAATATTGGTAACATTTTCCACCAGCTACCAAAGTTGCGAGTCTTTCTCTATGTTTATCTGAAGATTTATCTGTATGTTCTTCCGCATGTTGATCTTGTTCTTTGAGCATTTGTTCAATGAGTTCATCACATTCCATAATGTAATACCTAAGGAGATATTTAAGTCTAACATAATAAAATATGGCATATCCAATTCAGCCCGTAATAATAAACTGTTGCGAAAGAATGAGAATTTCAAACCACATTTATTACATCATGTTACATAATAACCGCTAATGTTCAATTTATCGTATTTTTGCTATTTTTGCTGTTTTTGCTATTTTTGCTATTTTTGCTATAGTTGCTAAAATTTGCTGTATTTTTGCTTAGCAATTGCTACATTTGCTATATTTTTGCTATATTTTTGCTATATTTTTGCTATTTGTATGGTAATTTGATATTTTAGTTTGTGCAACAACAACAGTACTTACAACATATTTAATCTACCAATTACAGGTCTATCACCTCATTACTTTTATATTCCACAGGATGTCTTTAACTCTGTCACCTGAATGTGTTTTTCATTCCGTCTGGATCATGTTACAGTAATTACTTCCCACAATGCACAATGGACATGATGTCACAGTGTTTACCTTTATTAACCCATCAGCCCCGCATGAGATTTCTTTCTCCATTGTTGCAAGCCACTCAACCGTGTTATTCTCATATGCTTCGGTGCTGACATATGAGTCGTGAAACCATCCGACCTCGGGATCGTGATACTCAGCTACCCAAGACTAATTATGTCGGAGAGGAGACATAGACGAGCCAGAAGTCAGGGTTAATGTTCTCTACTCCGCACAGCCTGAAGAAAACACGGATAGCCTCGAACCCTGCGCCAATGCTGACAGTTCCAGACGTACTACCACAAGAATCAGCAGTCAAACGTATCTTACCGTGGCCGAGTTACGCAGATAACTGGCAGAACGGGGCATGAGGGTACCAAATAATTGGCAAAGGAAAAGCTTGCTGCAGTTGTTAAAGAAAATCAACAACAACAGCCAGTAGCAGCGACGGTGACACCGTCTGACAGTTACGACCTGGGTGTCATTTCATCCCCGGCGGCTACACTTCCGGGGGTGGTTGAAGCCAGCATATTTCACAACAGAAATCCAGATGCCCTTGTTAGTGGGACCACACTACCCAACAGTGTCGTTTCGGACTTCGTGGATAATGGAAACCATTCCGTGTCGCCTGTACCTGTTACTATTGCAACGTTTACTTGCCAAGTTAAAAAACATGAAAGCGAGCATGACCAGTCATCACACAGTGCCCACCGATTATGCGGCTACAAGCCAACCGGATCACCACAGCCATGATGTGCCGTCGGATTCTTTGCCCAACATTCACACTGTCGCTCCAGCGCTCAAGAAGAAGATCAAAGACGGCAAGTATTGCAACCTGGCTTTGTTATTGATACCGGGGCCATGGGTGGCCCAGTCGTCTAAGGCGGCGTGATTCGCTGTGCAGAGTTGCGTCCCTTGGGCACGCCAGAAACCTATGATTGTGGGTTCGAATCCCGGCTCGCCCAAATTATGTTTCTAGGTTTGTCAGCACCATACCCGTGCTCGTGGGTTTCACCGAAGTGGTAAACGTCTTAGACCTGCATCACTCCGGGCTTTCCTCCCACATTAAGCTGACACGCCGTGATATAACTGGAATACTGTTAAAAGCGGCGTTAAACCCAACTCACACACTCACTGTTATTGATACCCAACCAAGACACTCTAGATGCAAGAATGGCCGAATATGATGGCAATGTATACCAATTAAAAGAGGATGCTAGGTTAAATCGTACACTCACTCTAGCAGAATTCATCCAGGCCTTTGGCGTTTATAAGGACATTCTTTGAGACACCAATAACGCTAAACCTAAACAATTGGACGGACACGAACAAACTGTCATTGAACTGGCTACGTTGTATGGGGGCTCTGCGCACTATGACTACAATAAGTTATTTGCTGCCAGGGTGGCATCTTATGCGGAACAAGTTTGCAGCATTCGGGGCGCCGTTCCAGATCGTGTTCAATATGCCACAGCATCACCCATGGTACAGACTTGTGTCCAGAGCGACGTACTGATAAAGTTAGGCCTAACCTGTTCTTGGACTGAAGTGTCATCTCCGACAGGCAGGGGCGACAGACAGAAACGATACCAGGAGACGACCTCGAGTTAAGTCAAACGGACGGGAGGTCTGCAATAATTTCAATCACCAGGGCTGTGCGAGAATGAACTGTGCATACCTACATGTATGTCTCAATTGTCATGCCCCAAATCAGGGACAGGTGAATTGTGCAAAGGCTCCCAAGTCGAGATGGGACAACCAAGCTTGACTAACTTTCCCGGATATAACCAGAGAAGAGGATGTAGGCACTTTAACAGTTCCACTCACTCCTATCAATGTTCAGGCTATACAGGCAGAACTTGCTTCCCATCCCCATCCTCCATTTGCAACATATCTCGTCAACGGCTTGCAACATGGCTTCGACCCCTTATTGTCAGATGTTCCACAGTCCACAACGGAATGTAACAACAATCGTAGTGCTACATTGGATCCAATAGTAGTGACAAAGGCAGTGCAAACAGAAGTCGATAAAGGGTATGTTAAAGGACCATTCCAGCGGGCTCCATACCCTGTGTACAGAATTAACCAAAAAAGGGTAGATCAAAATTTATGGACATTATGGCTCTCATGCGGACCCTTACATGGCAAGCAGCTATAAATAAATTTATTGTGTTAGCCGAACATGTTCCAGGTGTAAAAAATAACATTGCAGATGCACTTTCCCGTTTGGAGTTCAGGAAATTCCGAGCCCTGGGGCCACACGCAGAACTCCAGCCAATGCCTTGCCCACCCAGCTCACAAGTGATGTGGACCTGAACCGACACTTAGACACCCTGTGGTCAGCAGCGATCAGTCGACAAACAAGAACAACATATTCTACAGGTTTTCAGTGCTACCTAAAGTTCATGTTAAAGTTCAGTTTGTTCAACACACTGGGTGCCAGCAGCGTCCTGCCACCAGTAAACGAAGCCGACCTTCAGTACTTTATTGCCCATTGCTTTGGCTCCCTCAAACTCTCACGTGACACCGTGAAGACTTATCTGGCGGGAATCCGATTCACTTACCTACAAGCGGGCATCAGGACATTGTTTGACGATGTCTCAACCGGTGCCATAAATCGGATTCAAACTCTACTAAGAGGATACAATACCCCAGGACATTCAGTCATATTACCCAGGTCACCACGACCCCAGGGTGTCAACCCGGGTCACCTCGACCTCAGGGTCTCAATAGGCAACCGAGGCAGCCCCCACGTTATGCCAAATGTTTTATGTAAATATTTGTATGTAAATAAAACTTCCTGCCATGTACTACATTTAATGTTGTTTGTGGCACAAAGCTATATTTATGCCATATTTGCTATTGCTATTTTTGCTATATTTTTTGCTTAGCAATTGCTATTTTTGATATATTTTTGCTATATTTAGCAGTTGATATAATTTTGTTCTATTTTTGCTTAGCAGTATCTATAATTTTGCTTAGCAGTTGCTATTTTTGCTATATTTATGCTATTTTTGCTAAGCAATTGCATAAGCAGCTGGTTGATCGGTTTTTAATACGAGTTTACAATGCTTTGTTTCTGCTAACAGTTTTATGACTTTATCTCGTTTGGGCTTGGTATGAATATCATTTTCGTGTAGACATTCCTTGAATGAATCTTGGTCTTTGCAATGAAACAAGGCTACCCATTTAGTCTGCTCTCTCAGATCTTTCAGAACAGAGTTGTATTTTTGAGAAAGTACCCAAACACTATGCTGAGTATGCTGTCAGGGGAATGCTAAATATGAAAGCATATCTTTCTTTTTGGTAAGTTCTTTACTCGTACTGCAGTCGTCTATTATGAAAAGGGTTGATTCTCCTTTGTATTTTTCGTGACATACTCGTAAACAGTCTTGTAAACGATCGCCCGGATCAACTCTGTGCACCCTGGGATCATTCATTACCCAATCTCTCGATAGGTATGTTTTATTGACGTTTATAGTCGGACAATAAATAATAATATGGTCGAAAACATCCCAATAATGACTAGAATGAAAGCTGTTTTTCCGCAACCTGTTTTCCCGCAGATGATAGCGCAGCGCGGTTCTTTAGGTAAAAGATTATTAATAGATCGCTTGCACGAATCTTCCATTCTGTATATTAAGTTGCGCGTCCATAATCACGTACAAATATATGTTTAATTTACCAGCCGCTTCCTGGTGCTTCGTTATCTGTATAGTAACACCCTCGCTAGCATTTTACTGGTAAGGAATTCAGCCATCGATACACCCCTTTCGCGACCGTGTTAACTTCTGGGCTTCATTTTATAGAAGGGAGTTTTTTAATCTCATCCCATTGTTGATATGCTCGCATGCCTTGACTATATAGTTGATTAGGCACGCCCTTGATAGTCAATTCTACTTTTGTAATCTTCTCGGTATCTCTTGCAAATGCTTCAGAGGGGTCCTCGAACAACATCAAAATACCCTTCAACGATCTCGCTGGGACTTTTAGATTGATATTCCATTGATTGATATCTCTTTTGTTCATGGTGATCTTTCGGTGTCGAAGCACGCGATCGTACAAAATGGCTAAACTTCCGGTATACTGGTTAAGAATTTGTCTGGCTAATTCAGGATCTGTTATCATATTATACTCCAGTGTGATATTTTCAATAGAATAGCTACTAGGATCTTCAGTAGTTTTGATTACTCTGCTGTAGTCATTAAAAGTGTGTTCGTATTCTAACCTATCGCCTAGGGATGCTTGATAGAAGGACATGTGACAATCTAGTAATTCAAAGTCTAGAATATAGGATCGGTTACCTAATGCATCAGCAACGGCCATATCTTCTACGACGGTATTATCACCACTATCAGCACCTACACGCAGTCTCAATGTGTTCTGATTACAAATACCTTGGTACTGTAAGTTTTCCCGTTCTTTAGCCATTCTCCAGAGATCCATGTAACAGAAATATACATCGATGTCATCAATACTCAAAACTTTATTAACGCTAATTTTAATCGCGATTTTCTTAACAATCGCACGACCTATGTTCTGAACGAGCTCTCTGCTAGTGTTGGTAGAATTCAAACTAAATGATGATAGTCGTGCAGTTCCCGGTACTAACACATCGTGTGTGCCGAGATTAGGAAAGCGAACCAGAAGTGTTTGATTCTGATCAATGGTACTCGGGTTATTAGTTATAGTTACAGACTGGCGAATTGCTTTGACCCCTATTGGATCCCGAAGTCTACGTTGTGGGTTTAACTTGCGTCCTTATTGCGAAGTTATATTGAAATTATGTAACCTTATGTTTAATATAAAAATGGATGATATTAATCAAGATAACAAAACTGATACTAGTACAATCGAAGAGGGTACTGATGAAACCAGCTTTATGAATCTTAACGATGAACTTTTGAAACCAGCCGTTAATGATTATTACGATGCCTTAAATGAAACTCCTTTAGGTCGTGACTATTCAAAGTTTACGATAGATAGTAAAGAAATATTGCCACTGAGTGGCTCTCCGGATATTGATCTTATGAATTCTCGTACTCGTAAGTCCCTAGCTTTGTCTACGATAGCCAGTAAACATGGCATCAACATTGTTCATAATGAATTAGGTTTTGTAGACTACTCACGAGAAAAACTTTCTGCGAAGACTACTAAGGTTCTTCGGACTGTCATGCTGAACTCGGTAACATAGATAATTTGGAAGAAAGCTCGAAGCTGGCCTCGGACGGACTCGGAGAAATCTTGAAGACCTACTACGATAATTCCACATTACAGTTACCATCCTCGGAGTTCAGTATTAGGGAATTACGAGGCCTTGACAAGGCAATGCAAACAATGCGGGGAGAATTCATCAATAATAAAGCCAAGCTATCCGAACTGTACAAGCATATAGCTTATGAGAAAACAAAACTTGAACAGGCTGGTGATGAATTCAGTAGACGCCGCGTTGCAGAAAGATTGCGTAACTTAGAAGACGAAAGATCAGCCCGCCTCGAAGCGGCTTCCAGTAATAGAAAGGCAGTTCGTTCACAAATCAGTTTCGAGAACAAATTCGAGAAACTATCGATCAAGTCCTCAACGATGATACTACACTGGCCGATAAAATTAAAACATTGTTTAGAGAACAGGGGATAGATAACCATTGCCAGTATTTTAACCGCATTGGGATTTATTATATCGACTTTGACTCTTGCGTTAACCGGTGGCAGCTGAGGTACTGGAGGTGGTACACCGCCTACTGATAAAAATGGTGTAAAAGAGTGGATAAAAAAGCATTTAAAAGCATTAGGAGAAGCACTGGGAAAGCTCGCTGGGAAAGCCGCGTCTGCATTTCCTGGTATAATAGGGAGTATTGTTTCCTGGCTCTTGAATTTATTATCTAAGACAACCACTTGGCTTAGTCAAAACTTGTTGGCACTGATCGTAGCAATTGCCGGGCTGTTGTATGTATCCGCTAAGAACTATTTAACCAAATCAATTCATTAAGAACTATTTATCCAAATCATGAGTAAACCAGCCACCTACTATAAGCGCTTTTTTTTCATCAATTACGTTGTGATTTTTAGCGGCAATATGTGGTGGCACTTGTGGTTGTTGTGGTTGCGGTTGTGAAACATGTGGTGTCTGTGGCTTGACTATTCCCGTTTCGCCTGTGTAAGTTTGCGTTCTTAATTCAGTGTTAATATCTGAATTTATACCTGGTTTTTGCTGATCGGAGGCAATAACAATTTACTTATTATAATCTATCACTTGACCAATCTTAAGTTCCATATTACTCTGAGACGTATAGTCCCGGCGCATAAACGTAGTCTAGTTTGGATTGAGCGTACTGTAATACATCTTGATAACGCTTAATAGAAGGTGGTATGTCAACTGGTGAATTTATAGCATCCTCTACGTTTGCGACACACTGTTTTTACGCATCGAGCGCCGTCCCAGAACCAATTATTCCCGTACGTGCTTTCGATTGTGCACCAAGAATTGCCAATACATAAGTTCTTTTTGATTCATTAAGTCTTACAACTCCTGGGTTAGTAAATATCTTTTCTGTTTTATCATTAAGAAATTCATTTCAAGCATTTCAAGGTGGTTGCTCAACCTTTTGGACGGTGAAAGCAACACCACCCTTAAAGTTCATAAGATCGTCTCTCCACTCGTTATTTGAGAAAGCAAAGCTCGGAAGAAGCCGACCTCTTTTCAGTAAATCATCGCTGACTTCCTTAACAGAGTGTGCACCAGCATACGGAATACCTAGACCGTGGTTAACTCCACTCAGACGCCAATCTTTAAATTCCTGACAAATACGTTTGAATGCCCACCTATTGTACGGATTATTTGTGGAATTCCACGCTCGATCCTGCGGTAATGGGGCACTAATTACCACTCCCGGGAATAACAAATGGTCAGTCTATTCAACTGCTTCATAGTATCGATAACTTGGATGGTCAACTTGAAGTCGCCCTATGCGATGTAACGTATTACCCGCGGTGGACCAATATAAATGATGTGATAGAAAATGATAAGTTTTTAATAGGTGAAATAGGTAATGATCACACTCGCATTGTTATACCTGATGGGTATTACAGCGTATGCTCACTCAATGATGAAATTTTTAAGCCTTATGGAATTAGTCTCACACAAAATGAGTCGAATGGCCAAGATCTTAGCAGAAACACTTGGATTTGAAGGCAAAACGGGAATAATACCATCCACAGATATAGTGCATGGAGTTAAATTACCCGATTTTGTTCCCTATAAAGAGTTGTGCATCCATCTTGATCAGATCAGTACGACGGATAATATTCAACTCGAAAGTCCTTCTACTCTGCTGAGAGCTATTCCAGTCAAAGAAGAAAAATATAATAGCGGTAGAACGGAATCTTTCTCATCATTACAATATAAAAAATTAAAGCGTGGTATTATTTCAGACCTATAAATTTATTAGATGTAAAACATCAACCTGTACATATAGGATACTTGAGTGTAACACTCCATATTATAAATAATGGTTGATTCATCAGGCCCTGGAACACTCAGACAATGTAATACAATTGCGCTTTCCGATCTCGGAGACACAGAAGGATTAGGTAAACCCAGTACCGATGGTAAGTTATATGCTTTACACTTACAAGATAATGTATACAAGCGGAAAGAAGTTACATTCACAGGTAATCTAAGAGATTTAAGCGATGTCGACGTTAGTAGACTCAATAAAAAACACTTTGTACAATCTAACTCGCAACGATGATAATATATGGACTATGGTCGAAGCAAAAATCGAGTGGCTATTGAATAGCGTCATTACCCCACCATATGTGATGACGGGTAAGGCACATAATTTAACTAAGATAATAAATAGTGGGATCCTACTCGGGCTTTATATTCCATCAAAACGAAAAAGTGTGTTAGTCACTCCCCTGCCAGAAAAACCAGGTCATATGTTATTGAGTCGTCCGGCATAAAAAAAATGTTAGTTTAAATTTGGTTACTGAATTCAATGATATTAAAGATAACTTGAATGCAATACCTGATCTTTCTACGATTATTATTGAAGTCTTGTTTGGAGATGCACCAGAAGATGCCTTCGAAATATTACCAGGTCTATCAATTAAATGGCTAAAGAAACACCAACGTCAGCGTTGCAGTATTATTTATGTAGGAGCATCACTGATTGCAACCCTTGAGGGGGTCCAAATTATTAAAAGTGACAGCATTTCTCTTACTAAGATGTTCATGCCGTATAATATGCATTTAATAAGGTTGATGTATACTCTCGAAACATTTAAGCAAGACCAATTAAAGACTATTATATGATATAATGATATACACTATGGGTTTATATCCGGCTCTCGATGAAGCATCTGAAAAGATGGATACTGCTGATTGATTTTGATTACATCAAATAAGCGACATAAAACATAGAATAGAGAAGGAGAGGGAGTTGAGACTTGGATTGTATAAAAAGTACCGCAGAGCCGTGAATGCTCTCGATGGAGTTGACACCGCGCTTGTTACAGCTGGCAGTGGACTCGGTGTAGCCAATGTTGGTTTATTATCAACTATAATCGCCGCACCTATCGTACTTAGCATTGAAATAGCGACTGGAGACTCAGGACTGGAAGGAATAGCGATAAAATTCATTTCTCGTGAGTTGCAAAAGAAAGCATTAAAACATGATAATATTCGGATACTCGCCGAAGCAAAGTTGAACAGCATTGAGGACCATATTTCAACAGCAATGGCTGATTGTAAGATATCCGAGGAAGAGTTTCGTTTAGTGCTGTCAGAACTCACCAAATACAACGCAATAAAGCAGGAGATTAGATCAAATTCTCGCAAGACCAGTGGTATTAGCGAAGACGAGAAAAAAAAGTTCATAGAACAGGGGAGGCAACAAGCGCGTCAATTATTCCGTGCCAAAACCAAAGAAGTGGTTGGAGATTAAAAATAGATTGCTTCCTATCATTAGATCACATTTAAACGAATGCTTACATAAGTATATGATAATGGAAGATTACAAACCAACAAAGGAAAAACTCGAAAAAGCTATCGAAGCATTTATGCTCAGGGACAAAATTATCAAATGGAGAGAATTACCACAAGGTATATATTATATCAGTGATATCAAACCAACCAAATACGGTCATCAATTGTTTCTTTCCAATTACCAAGAAGAGTATATAGTCTGGTCTCCTAGTAAAATGAACGAAGAACTTAGTAAAAATGTTGAATATCACTTTGTTAAAAATAATGGTATACGTATTAGTAAAAATAATAGAGAATATTTTCATTACAATTTAGTTTAGTCTCATCATTGTTTTTGTACTAAAAATTCCCTCTATGGTATCATTGATTGGCTCCAGGTAGTGGTGAGCTAGTGCTAATTTAGCTTAAACTCATGACGATCGTTGAATCGCATCATCGTTTTTGCCTAAAACATTCCCTCTGTTAACGGTATAGGTATATAAATCTGGCTCCAGTGGAAGTGGTCCAGAATCACCATTACCTATAGTACTCATGGTGTTTTAACCAATTTCCAACTTCGACTATGTTCGAATCCTGAAATGGTTTGCTTGTACCAACGCCATCAAACATAATGAACTGCTTGTGAGAAATCACCAACTGTGTCCCAGTGTGTTCTTAACCCATGTTTGACCTCGACCATGTTCGAATCCGCATATGGTTTGTTTGTACCAACACCTTCAAAAGTAAGGAAACGCTTGTGAGACATCGTCACTACGAAACTGACATGTGCCTGGGTGTCCCATGGTGTTTTAACCAATATCTGGCTAAGACCATGTTCGAATCCCAAAATGGTTTGCTTGTACCAACACCGTCAAACATAAGGTACTGCTTGCGAGACATCACCACCTGTGTCTCAGTGTGTTCTTAACCCATGTTTGACTTCGTTGTTGGTTGGTTGGTTTGTTGTTTAACGCCGCACTCAGCAATATTTCAGCTATATGACGGCGGTCTGTAAATAATCGAGTCTGGACCAGACAATCAAGTGATTGATATCAAGAGCATCGATCCACCCAATTGGCATCAACCAAGTCAGCAAGCCTGACCACCCGATCCTGTTAATCGCCTTTTACGACAAGCATAGTTGCCTTTTACGGCAAGCATGGGTTGCTGAAGACCTATTCTACCCCGGAATCTTCACAGGTCTGTTTGACTTCGACAGTGGTCGAATCCGCATATGGTTTGGTTGTACCCATGCCGTCAAAAGTAAGGAAACTCTTGCAAGACATCGTCGCTACAAAACTGACGTGTCCCAGAACGTCCTGGGATGTTCTAAACCCATTTCAGACGCTGTTCATGTTCGAATCCTCATATGGTTTGTTTGTACCAACGCCGTCAAACGTCATAAACTGCTTGTGAAACATCACCACATGTGTCCCAGTGTGTTCTTAACCCATGATTGACTTCGACCATGTTCAAATCCTGAAACGGATTGCTTCTACCAACTCCGTCAAATGTAGGCACCAGTTGCGGATATCACCGCTACGACATTTGCATGTGCCGGGGTGTCCCAGCTCATTTCCGACCTCAAATCCTCATGTTCGAATCCTCAAAGGGTTTTCTTGTACCAACTCCGTCGAAAGATAGTCACCGTTTGCAGTACATCGTTGTCTACATAGTTGAATAGATTTAAAGCTTTTAGATAAATACTAGCCTAAGGTATCAATATCCCATCTCCCAGACATAATATCCAACAAGACAAAAGATATATCTACATAGTCTTATAGATTGTGGGGGCACGGACGGCCCAGTCGTCTAAGGCCCCGCGATTCACTGTGCAGAGTTGCGTCCCCTGGACACGCCAGAAACCTTTGATTATGGGTTCGAATCCCGGTTCACCCTGATCATGTTTCTAGGTTTGTCAGCACCATACCCGTGCTCGTGGGTTTCACTGAAGTGGTAAACGTCTGAGACCTGAATCACTTCGGGCTTTCCTCCCACATTAGGCTGACACGCTGTGATATAACTGGAATAATGTTAAAAGCGGCGTTAAACCCAACTCACTCACACACTCACTCACTCTTATAGATTGTCTTGAACTATTTTATATAAGTAAATTTGTCATCACCTGTATTAGAATAACATTCAGCAATTACTTCAATTTAGACTGATTTAGGATTAGCCCCCATACAAGCTCGTCTACAGTGACACCATAATCTCTTTCAAAGCACCCATGAAATATGTCAACAAGATTAGTGCCAGTCCAACAGGATTAACAGGATTAAGTATTCCCCTCTGTCTAGCCATTCATTAACCATAAGGCACACCCCATCGTGTATCAACCAATCATATTCCTTTTTATATTGTTCTAAGTTTTGTTAAATACACACAGAAGCAAAATGTTAAGCAGAAGGGGTTTGACTCTCCCGAAGCCTAGAGGGTTGTACCGACTCTCTGCGGCATGCACAGCTTTAGTTAAGATATTGTTCATTGTTAATTGTTCTTGTAAATAAAATTGAGATTAGTTTCCTGTGACTCTGACTCTTTGCTGACTAATTCCCCCAAGAAAACCAGCATGCCATTTGGAAGGTTTTGTTCCTCAGAACAGAACCATAATACAACCAAGGACTTGTCTGAGCTGTTAATGTGTCAGTTTGATATTGATTCCATAGATGCACCAACCAAATATGGTTGGTGTCTAAAATGTCTGTCAACTTTGTTTTGCACCATTCCTGTTTGCAGCATACCCATGGCTTGTAGATGTTGATTTTCAGCAAGCTATGGCATTGCATAAGTGCTATTTTGGGTTAAACAAAAGTGTTTTGATGAGCGCATGATAGATCAACAACCTTGACCTTTTTCACACTTATGCCATCTTGGATTGGAAACAAGGCATAGAGAGCATAGCTCCATGCAATGTGAGTCTCATCAGCTGATAGGGAACAGACAGGAGGCTGTGCATTTCACTGATGGACATTTCAAACAAACAAAAAATGGTATCCTCTGTATCTAATACAGAAGATGTTTCACATTTAATCCTGAGGTCCAACTAAATTATGCTTGTAATACACTGGAATTAGCATTTTGCTGTCAGGATCCCGGAAGTGAATCGAAAGGTGCATTTCAGAAACAGATATTATATTTATCATAACCTCGTCGGCATATAGGTACAATGTGACAGTGCATTCAATGACAGAAGTTTTGTATCTTAAATGAACCGCATAACATGAAACAGGTCAGTGTACTTTTTGCAAATTTGCTCAGTCAATGCGTGGCTTGGCGAACTCGAGATTGTCGATCATGTTTATTTCACGATTCATAGTGGTGTTTGCTGCACAACGCACTGTCATTTTGCCATGAGTCCAGTTGACAAAAAAAACTTTTTCTGCCATGATTTTCATCTAAACATATTATGATGTAAATGAAATTAGTTCACAAAATAACTCGTGTCTCAAAATAAATATTCAGAAGGGGCGATAACTCTATTCAGTGTGTACAATGACCGATGAAACTTTACTTGTTATTCAAACATCACTTATTTAACCGATTATTAACGATTGAGATTGCACCGTGCACAACAAAAGCAATAATGTGTGAAATGTTTAAAATAAGTTAAACGGAAACTTAGAATTGATAAATATAAATGATGCATGAAATTGAAGAAATTTAAGAATTGATACAAACACCAACCTCTTGAACACCCTGACCTAATCCTGTATGATGATAGGTAATTGTTTATCAAAAGGAAGCTACTAATACATTTATCCTGAATAGTTTGAAAATGTCTTGATCAGATATGAGTACAGATAAAATAACAAAAGATGAAAAGGAATCAACTTCATTTGGTAATCAAGCCAAGATAAAATATATGTATTGGTACAAATTATGTTGATGGAACAATCTTGATTTCTCATATTCAATAAAGAAAAACAAACCGAAATTTTCATATCTTTATTTCTCACAATATCAGTTTTCAAAACTTAACATGGACCGGATGTCTTTGTCAGTCAAAAGCACCTAATTAAATTCCAGGAGAAAATAATTTTCTTGCTTGTAAACAAATGTACAATGTGTGAATGAATAAGGCTTTTCACTTCCTCGTCTTATTTAAGTGAAATGTGACAGGAAACACATTTGTTGATTGAATGAATATGGCTTTTCACTTCCTCGTCCTTTGACAGGATGCACATTGTAACCAGTGTGTTATTGTCAGCAGAAAGCTCCTTCAGACATCCACCACCGGATTTTAGTACCTGTGTGTACTTCATTGTGTTGACTCTCTGGACTCAAAGCCTGAAATGAATAATTCAATAATATTGTAATAATATTTCTACTTCCATAATTTTTTTTATAAACAATGCATATCCACCTTCTCTCAAAATATTGCTTATTTAGAAAACAACATTCTTCTGAAATAGAGAAATTTAAGGAAAATTAATCACAGTGTGTTACGTTACATGCTACTTTAGAACAATCTTGAAGGCATCAATTCGTCTTATATGTCTAAAACTCAAACAGTATATTCTGTGTAAACAGTAAACACAACAGATGCATCAATTTAATGACTACAGCTCTTTATATCAATGTCACACAGAAATTCACTCTTGTTTTAATGAAACACGTTTTGATATTTATATTACCGGTATGTATTCAATCATGAAATACTTTGTTTAGTCTGACCTTGCTGAAAACATACTTTTGCTAGAGTGAAATAAATAAGATTTTTATTAAAATCAGGTGAAATATCACGTTTTGTCACACCTACGGTCAGTCTGCCTCATTGACACTATGGTTTTCTGAGTAAGGTCATGAAGATCACAAAGAAAATATAAGACTTGAAATTTTTTTGTCAAATGAAATGTTTATCTCTTCTTGTGGTTTACTAAAGTTGATATATTGACTTGAAAATATTAACTTTTTCAGATCACAAGATGAGATAAATTCATGCTATCATCGTTATTTGACAAGGAAAACAAATTTCTTCTATGTATTTATAATTTTGTTTTTATTTCTCGTTTTGATTGAATTATAAAAATTATCAAAATGATCACACCCCTTGACTTAACTGAAATAAACTAAAGTTCTAAAGATTGTTAACAATAGTAAACTCTTACATCATCACAATATAATTATTGCAAAATGACACAGTAAGCACAACTATATTCTTACATATAAATTGATATGACTAATAATCAATAATACATGGCAATTGCTTGCACAAAAGAAATTATTTTGTTTTAAAAGTTTCAAAACATGTTTGTGGACATAAAACCAGATGGGTTTCACAATTAAACAAAGGGAATAAATGAGTTATGATTGCAATATGCATGGGAATTAAAAATAATTCTGTTTATACTTTAAATTTATAGTAATGTCAGTATCAATTTATGCATTTGAAATATTTGAATACAGACTGTTAAAGAGTTATATGTTTCTGTAAATCATATACAGATCACATGTAGATTGAACATTTACTGGCCATTGATTAGTTGTGTTTTTGTTCATTTCATGACATGATTAATTTGGTACAGTAAAGTAAATATTATTTTGGTAGAAATATTGTTTACAAAATTGCAGATCAAACTGTACTTTACTTCAAATATATACTGTGTAATAATTCAGTTGAAATATTACACCTCATGCTATCTAATCTGTCAACATTGACAATCAAAATAACAACTGTTCACAATCACAACAGCACATGTAGATCTAGAGGTCTAATATTTTTTTGGAATGCATTTGAGTCCATTACAATTTACATCAAATACGCAACTGATGCAAAATTCTGATTTGTTACGATTGTAAATTCTCAGTAGGTTACAATTTGATACATTATATCAG
This sequence comes from Haliotis cracherodii, assembly GCF_022045235.1. NCBI lineage: Eukaryota > Metazoa > Mollusca > Gastropoda > Lepetellida > Haliotidae > Haliotis > Haliotis cracherodii. The sequence continues at coordinate 49,115,140 of NW_027266297.1, read as the reverse complement.
CATATCAATTAAGTTAGTTTCTGACATATATCTAGATATGGTCAAAATGTCAATATTTCGACTTCAAATACAACCTTCAAAGTAATTTAAACTAACAATAAATAGTTTGGCTTAATGGTGTGTAACCAATGAATTATTCTTTACAAGATTTGCATTTGTATTAAGTCTGTTCAGCTACCATAAACTACACTGGGAGTTACCAGGTGGTCATGGATATTTTGAATTGAAATCACAACAGAATGGCCAGACTCAATAGAATAGTTTGTCAATGATAAGAATAAAGAATAATGTTCAATGCTTATGATAAATGTACCGGGATGGTTAAATTGTCACTGTTTGTCCCGATTGCGTATCTTGTTGACATCTCCATGTGTTTCATGTGCTATCCAGCCTTCACCTTCTGCTCTCCAAGCCTCGCTTTCAAACCGTAAGGAGCGAAGTGTGAAAAAGGTCAATAGTTAAGATGTTTATTGTTAATTGTTCCTGTAAATAAAATTGAGATTAGTCTTCTGTGACTCTGGCTCTATGCTGACTAATTCCCTCAAGAAAACCAGCACGCCATTTGGAAGGTTTTGTTCCTCAGAACAGAACCATAATAATTTGGCGGAGAATCATCGATTTTGGAACCACGGAGCCCAGGAACTAACTACAACCAGCTGCAAGAACCCATTGGAGGACATGTATAATGGTGATCATCTAATGGAATAACAAGCCTAGCTGCATCCACCTCTGACCTCAACACTGGATTAAAGACAACCAACTCCTCCCAAGACACCAACCAAGGAAGAAGTCTTCAAATATTGTGAGTACTTAATTACATTGTTGATTACTTGTCTTTCTTTATTTTAGTACGGTACATTCTCATAGGTGTCATTGCAAATAAGGAGTCTGGAATTGAAAGTAACTTCGAAAGTGAAATTCCAACAGTGTCTTTAGTTACACCCCTTGCCTAAAGTGTAATTCAGGCTAAATTTGGTACAAAAACAACAAATTGTTTAGCAGATACAGGGGCATCCATTTGTTGTATTCTGTCTGCTTTTCTGAGCACAGCTTTTGAAAACCTTACTCTTGGAAACTCACCCTTTCCACAGGCTAAATTGCATAAAGTGTTAGGTTCAGTTATGTTAGATTTTGTCATTGAGGATCAGTAATTTTCTCAAAGATTCTATGTTCTGCCTACACTACCAAAGGCAGTGACACTAGGTGAGAACTTCCTTGATGACAATGATGCAGTCTTAGATTATAGCTGTCATTCCTTGATACTTAACAACAGCACCTTAGATAGACAATATATCAATTTCATAGCCAATTCAGTGCAAGAGATGTGTGGATTAGCAAAAACAATAGATCAGATTTACATACCCCCTCAGAGTGAAATTCATTTCAAGGTTAGACTATCAGAGTCCAAAGAGGATTCCCTCATCCTCATTGAACCCATTGCTTCCCTCACTGCTCATTCTGAAGTAGCAGGTGGTAGAACTCTTTCCAAAGCAAAAAGCAAAACTGCTACATTGAGGCTGATGAATCCTTCCCAAGAACAAAAGGTTCTAGACAAGGGTACAGTTGTAGGCAAATTTAGTTACATTGACAAAGACTCTGTTTTTGAAATAGACTCTGACCAACCATTCATAAGTACCGTTAATACGGACATTGAGAAGAGAGACGATGACACTAGGGACTATGTTAAAATTGCTCAAGAATTAGGATTTTATTTGACCAATGCACATCTGACTCCAGAGCAACGACACAGACTACTTAGATTTTGGGGAAAAAATAGAGACATGTTTTCAACGAGTCTTGCAGATTTAGGAACGACTGACATTCACCAACATATCACTGACACTGGCAACCACCCACCTATTAAGTGTAGACCATATCGCCAATCTCCTCATCTCCAAAAAGTCACTGAAGAACTTATAGATGATTTTCTGAAGTACGATTTTATCGAGGAGTCCACTTCCATGTATTCAGCTCCCATTATCCTAGTCAAGAAACATGATAGCTCATATAGATTTGTTTGTGACTACAGAAAGTTGAAGTCTGTCACTTTACAAATGTCATGGCCTCTTCCTGTTTTTGATGATGTTGTTGATCACATCGCCAATGCACAAGCTAAGATCTTCTCAACTTAGACCTTGCTAATGGCTTCTTCCAAGTACCATTACATGAAGATTCAAAGCATGAAACTGCTTTTGTCACCTATCAAGGCCTTTATCAATTCAAACGTTTGCCCCAAGGTTTGACAAATTCTCCACTTTGTTTTCAAATGCTCATGAGCAAAGTGCTAAGAACATTGCTTTTTAAGGTTGCACTGATTTACATTGATGATTTGATAATTTACAGCAAAAACTTTGAAGAGCATCTCCAACATTTGGAGCAAGTATTTTTCTTTCTGAAACAGGCAAAATTAACACTAAAGCCATCCAAATGCAATTTTGCAACGAACAAAGTTTCTTTTCTGGGTCATGTTTTATCATGTGGAGGTGTCCAAGTGGATGACAAAAAGATTGAAGCAATTAAAACCTTTCCAGTGCCCAAATCACAAAAGCAGATTCGCTCTTTCTTAGGCCTCACAAAACTTCTACAGAAAGTATGTGAAAAATTACGCTCACATAGCGCTTCCACCGAATGCTTTGCTAAAGAAGCATTCAGAGTCAGAGGTGAAGGTGATGAGGTGATATGGGGTTTAACGTCGCGTCCAATCTTATTGCACTTATATAGCGTCGTGCATGTACATGTGTGTGTTAGTATGGCTGCTTGCACTAGTCCGGACTGATGCCTATTTATAGTGCTAGCTCACTGAGATACCATGCCGCAGTTTAACACGAAAAACCCCACTCAGACACAGTACACTGACTCCGAGCCGACCAGCCCTTGTTTTATCCCGTTAATGCTGAGCGCCAGACAGGGTAACAACAAGTACCATCTTTTAACGGCTTTTGGTATGACACGGCCGGGGATCGAATCCAGGACCTTCCGCTCTTCGGGCGGACGCTCTACCTCTAGACCACGGAGGCGGACTTCAGAGTCAGAAGAAGGAAAGAAACCAAAGTTCCAGTGGTCACTTGAGTGTGATCAAGCATTCAACACACTCAAATATGCTAAGAGTAATACACCTGTTCTGGCATATCCAAATTTTGACAAAGAATTTCTTCTCGCATCTGATGCCAGTGATATGAGCATTGGTTTTGTCTTGAGTCAAAAAGATGAGAAAAATAATGAAAATCCAATAGCTTTTGGTGGTAGAGCTCTTCATCGCAGAGAAAAGAACTGGAGCATTACAGAAAAGGAAGGCTCAGCTCTAGTTGAAGCAATTAGATCATTTTGTCCATACCTTGCAAATTCCAAATTCACAGTCTACACTGATCATATAGCATTGAAATGGCTGAAATCCATCAAGGATGCCACAGGTAGGTTAGGGCGATGGTCTTTGGAACTTTCTACCTACACTTTTGACATTGTTCACCGCAGCGACAAAGCCAATGGGAATGCCGATGCTCTCTCACGTAGGGAATATGAGGAAAATATTAACTGTAGTGACCAAACTGAAGAAGAGGCTGAGAAACAGTCATCTCAGTAACTTCAACTCAGCAATTAACTAGCAATACCACAATCTTGCGAAACACACATTCATCCACACAGGTCACACAGACAACTCAGACTGAGGATATTTGCACACCTATTGTCAATCACTTAGAATCAGACACACAGAGAACACATTGGTCAGTCACCTTTGAATATAAAGAGGATTATCAGTCAGTACCAGTTAATGTTGTTGCAGCATTACATACTACGAATACTGATGTTACACAAGACACGATGCTTGAGGTAAGTCTAAAAGAACATCCAAACTTACGCCATTTACAAAGGATTTGTCCAGATTTCATCCAAATCTTTGACTACAAAGAGGATGATATCCTTCCACAAGATGAAAAGGATCGACATAAGATTCTTATCGAAGCCAATACTTTTGAAATTGATGAAGGCATCCTATACAGATTCGTTCCACAAAGATAGAAAGGCCATGCGGACAAGTTCATTAAACAGCTGGCATTCCAAAGAACCCTCAGGAATCAAGTCCTGCAATCCTACCATGACTCAGAGTATGGCGGTTGCCACTACGGGAAAGAAAGGACGCACAACACCATGAGACCAAAGTACTACTGGCCCAAAATGTACAGAATCGATGATTCTATTGCTACTCATGTCCAGAAGTGTGAGGTATGTCAACAGACCAAGAGGCACTACCGTGGCAAGAAGGCACAACTTTGTCCACTGCCTGTAGAATAGGTCTTCACCCGATGGCACGTTGATATCCTCGGTCCCCTGCCAACAACACCAGACAAGCTCAAGTAGATTTCGGTCATCACAGATGCATCATCCAGATGGTGTGAAGCCTTTCCACTTTGGACCCAAGAAGCCAAAGAAGTAGTAGATGTTCATATCAGAGAAGTATTTTGTCGGTATGGCGCTCCAGGTTACACACAACCAAATGTTTTCCCATAGACTTCTATAGTAACGTTATGATTTTTTAAAAAATAACTAAGCATTCAACAGCTATTACCTGTACGTGTGTGCACAGTTTGGCCTTAGAGCAGCAATAAAAAAAATAAAAATGACTAGCTTAGCCAGCTCCTTTTCCGAGTACCGGAAGCTAAACACACCACCACCAGTTTCGCACCAAATGTCACCTACTTGAAAATAGCTGTGGTCACATTCAGCATAAGTCATCATGTTGAAAAAGACAGTACTAAATATAGAAAAACATGGTCAGTTTTAATAACTGGATGGATGTACATTTGAAAGACATAAAAATCTTACAGAATATCCTCCAATCACAGCCTGCAGATATCTCTCGATCTGCACTGAAGGCTCCCTACGAAAACCGCACTCTCCAAACTGGTACTGATTTGGTGTAGTAGAACCTCCAAGGACCTTAATTTCAGACAGAGGTGAGAACTTCATGTCCAAACTTATCAAAGCATTTTGTGAACTGTTGGCAATTAAATTTACACATACCAGCCCAAACCATCCTCAAACAAACAGCCTTATAGAAAGGCTCAATTCTTATATCAATCAATCAATCATTAAGAGCCTATTGTAATAAGTCTCAAAATGATTGGCCCCGTTTTATTCCTGGCATCATGATGGCCTATCGGATGGCCCCAAATTCATCAACACAAAAATGCCCGTACATTATGCTTTTTGACCGAGAAATGAGAGCTCCACAAGATGTAGCATTAATTCCAAAAGAAAATTTAGGCCACATTAACAAAAGTTATCTTTGAAATTTGCTTGAGGAGCTGGAAATCACTAGAACAATTGCAGCTGAAAACTCTGCGTGGGCTAAGGAGGTGTATTCAGAACAATATAATTGAAAGGCTAAAGAACCAGAATTCACCCCAGGTCAAAGAGTTTGGCATTACAGTCAAAAAGTTGAAAAAGGCCTTTCCAACAAATTAACTAAAAAGTGGTATGGTAGCTATTATATCATCCATACAGGTCCAAATTATACCTACAAACTACGCCGAAGTTCAAACGACAAAATACCCAAACCACTGGTCCATGCCAACCATCTGAAGCCATATTTTGATCCTGCTGATCGTCCACAGTATCCTCCAGAACCATACCTAAATGACACCAGTAACATAGATTCGGGAGTCATGGATGACAATGAGGAACCAGTCAGTGATTCACAGTCTGACAGCAACAATTCCCCATCAACAAGTTCAACTTACCAAACAATTGATCAATCACCTCCACGACAGAAAGGTAACAAGGACAATTCAAAAGGCACTTCCAGCAACAAGAATTCAAAACAAAAAGACCCCAACAAAGAAGAAAAACCCTGTTCCAAATACAACAGCAAAACCTGCAGGTTCAAGTACGACAATTACCAAGGAAAATCATGACACACCAGGTCCTAGTCCTCCAACCAAGGCGGATGAAAAGGTAAACAAGGGGAAAAGAGGAGTAAATAGTAAGCATCACCAGCCCAAATCCAGAAAACAACTTGACAACAGCCAGGTACAACCTCCAAGTCAGAGTCCAACATCAGGTAGTCAACAGAACAGAAGCGAAACATAACGCGAATCGAAACGAACCAAACCGAAGCGACCCGTACTGTGAAACATAACAAACCGCACCAAATGAACCGAAGCAAGACATACCAAATTTAAACAACAAAATCAAAATGAACCGAGTCAAATCGAAATGAACCACACCGTACTGAAACAAACCAAAAAGTAACAAAAGCCACTAACAAATAATTCTAAAAAGGATATACATGTGTTCTAACACCTAACACTATACTTTTTGTATACCTTATTAGTGTAATAATCAATGCACTTTTTATATGCACATGCACAGATATATATTATATATATATATACATATACAAAAATGAGGTAAATGTTCACTTGGTGGACATGTAATATATAATAAAATAATAAAGTCCACGTTAGTCCATCATCTTCTTTATATCAGTTTCAGTTTATATATATGTGTATATGATGTATCTAATAATTGTATAACAAATTGGAGCTTATTTTCATGATTATGATCCAGGATATACACAGTGTAATTTGCCGCCCATACATAATCCCTGGTAATGACACAATTTTGTAATAATTATGTACTGATTTTTACATCATAATTACGATATTTGTTTTCTAAATATTACATACACACTGAGGAAGTATGAATTTTTTTTATATATGATATATTATTTTGAACATGCTAACTCTCTTTTCTTTATGTTTCATATAAATCTCTATAATGGATAATGGAAACAGCCAATTAAGTCTCAAACTAGGATCTGGAACTATCTCAAGGCCTCCTACATCACCACCAGTACAGAGAGCCAACACAGCCAGATTCCACATCCAGATTCCCTGATGACAGCCAAACTTTAAATTTATGTTTTTGTATACTAAAGAAGTTCTAAATTATTTGTTATTTACTATATATGTATACTTATTTAATATAATACATTGTCCATCTAAGCCATAAATATCAGGTAAAATGCATATACAAAATATCAGTAGTTTCAGTCATATCTTTTTAGATAGATGCTAGTCTAAGGTAACAGGAACACATTTCCTATACTATTCAATAAGACAAAAGTTATGTCTACATAGATGAATAGATTTAAAGCTTTTAGATATATACTAGCCTAAGGTATCAAGATCCCATCTCCCAGACATATCCAATAAGACAAAAGATATGTCTACATAGTCTTATAGATTGTCTTGAACTTTTTTATTTAAGTAAATCTGTCATCAACTGTAATAGAATAACATTCAGCAATTACTTCAATTTAGACTGATTTAGGATTAGCCCCCATACAAGCTCGTCTATAGTGACACCATAATCTCTTTCAAAGCACCCATGAAATATGTCAACAAGATTAGTGCCAGTCCAACAGGATTAACAGGATTAAGTATTCCCCTCTGTCTAGCCATTCATTAACCATAAGGCACACCCCATCGTGTATCAACCAATCATATTCCTTTTTATATTGTTCTAAGTTTTGTTAAATACACACAGAAGCAAAATGTTAAGCAGAAGGGGTTTGACTCTCCCGAAGCCTAGAGGGTTGTACCGACTCTCTGCGGCATGCACAGCTTTAGTTAAGATATTGTTCATTGTTAATTGTTCTTGTAAATAAAATTGAGATTAGTTTCCTGTGACTCTGACTCTTTGCTGACTAATTCCCCCAAGAAAACCAGCATGCCATTTGGAAGGTTTTGTTCCTCAGAACAGAACCATAATACAACCAAGGACTTGTCTGAGCTGTTAATGTGTCAGTTTGATATTGATTCCATAGATGCACCAACCAAATATGGTTGGTGTCTAAAATGTCTGTCAACTTTGTTTTGCACCATTCCTGTTTGCAGCATACCCATGGCGTGTAGATGTTGATTTTCAGCAAGCTATGGCATTGAATAAGTGCTATTTTGGGTTAAACAAAAGTGATTTGATGAGCACATGATAGATAAACAACCATTGTGTGCTGTTTACAGTAAAAAAATATGTGTGTGTATCATGCTCTCCCAACAAACATGCAAACATCCAAACTGTGCACCATTCACGAAATTGCATTTGCAAATTGTTAATCACAACTTTGATGGCTTCATGAATATGTATTGAAAGATGCATAGTTAAATTTCAGAATAAATTTACTTTTATTGAAGTTCATATGAAGCACAGTTACTTTCTTTCCACTAGTATATTGTCAATACTTCTAAATATAAGCGACAACAATAGTTCCATTTAATTAAGAATGACTGTAACATGCTTCATTTGTCCACTCCGCGAATATCAAATGGTCAGTTGTCACCACTGCTCTTCATTGAAGAAGAGACCCGTGAAGATCTGGGGTAGAATTGGTTTTTAGCAACCCATGCTTGTCATAAAAGGCGACTATGCTTGTCGTAAGAGGTGACTAATGGGATCGGGTGGTAAGACTCGGTGACTAGGTTGATACATGTCATCGTATCCCAATTGTGTGGATCGATGCTCATTACATCAATCACTGGATTATCTGTTCCAGACTCAATTATTTACAGACGGCCGTCATATAGCTGCAATATTGCTGTGTGCGGCGTTAAACAACAAACAAACAAACAAAAAAACAAATCACTGAAGAAGTGTCCATATGTGATTTCTAGCCAGTCCACAAAAAGATGAGTTACTTTTAGAGCAGGAAACGAGAACAGAAAGTGATGATCATTTTACCCCAGGAAGAGGTATAGTCATATTATATATCCAATGAAAGCTTGAAATATATGGATTACAAAAATACATGTCGTAATAAAAACGATGTGGACAGTTTTTTTATATCAGGCTATTGAATGTAGGTAAATTTCGGTCAATTTTCTATGCTATTCCGAATATAAATGACAGCAATACATACTTCATTGCTTATAAATTATTTCATAGCGAGTCATTATGATTTGATGGCCACAGAATCATTACAAATATAGATTCTGAAGAACAACTTGTACAGTAAGTCATCCAAATAGGTATTGTACTTATATTGTACTTAAGTATCAGTGTAAGCCTGTGCGAAGACAGTTAAAAGTTAATAATTCCTTGTTAACTACTAACATGGCTTTATCCATGTAGCTATGTTATTTTGTTAGACAATTTTGCGCAGTATAAACAATGATTTTAACAGCTTCAACGAGACACCTTCACAGCGTTCACACAAGTCCATCAGCATTGCTTGTGCATTTCTCCTGAGCCCCACAAGAACATAATTCAACGCATGTCAAATTATTTTGTCTGCATGTGCATCTGGTGTGACAGATACCACGTACACAGTGGCACACAAGGCTCTCAATCTCTGATGCAGATTGCCCTTCAAAGAGGTTCTGTACAAGCGACATGTTCACAGTTCTTATCCACCCAAAGTCTAAAGGACTTCCAAAGTCTTCATGTGACTTCATCCAAATTTGTGTTTGCCACATCGCACGTTTTTATGCTTTCTTTGGGGTCATTCAAATGTGCAGTAAGGCGTCTTGCAGCATTAGCAGCAGGTGTTATTTAATTCCTATCCAGGTGGTGCATCTCTGACTAGAAGTCAGGGTTCGCCTTCAAAACATTGTACACAGTTTTCTTCCCAATTCTGTAGAATGCTGAAGTAGAGTCACACCCAGTAAGAGCATGTACTGCTGGCAGAGCTGGACCTGTCTGCATATATCATGAACGGGGATCAACCTTCGTCTGCCTGTACTTCTTGATGCCATACCACCCTCAATCCAGAGCTCACAAACGTTGGTGAGACTTGAAAAGTAATGTATGCACAGAACGAGGACATCTGTGTCTGGTGAACGAATTACAATCCTCCCTTGTACTATGTTTTTTTCAAACTGCTTGTCAGCATACAGATTGCAGGATCATTCGTGTGTCCGCTTCCTCATGGCTGCTTTCCAATTCAGCAATTATGTTAGTTCCTTCTGAGTGTACACATTTGGCAACTGCTCCATTTTGATATCCATCTACCAGATACACAGACTGGGATTCATCGAGATGAGGTGGCATTTGTGTTTCCATTGTAGTGCTGATGTAGTTTGTGAAAGACGTCTTGTTTGTGCCAACATTCAGAAACTTTGACCAGGGAGGAATCATTCTTCCGCCTATCACCTGGTATTCTCAGCAACTGTCATGTTTTGACTATGGTCTGAATAGTTCTGCTGATTTTGTTGAATGTTTGACGTCATATCTGTCGAAGACATCAACAAGTATACCTGCCTTTTGGAAGCCTTTCCTCAACTGACTCCAATACCGGTAGCTCAGTGTTTCAAATGTATCGCCTGTGTGTGGTTTCATTGACTGTATCACGGCCATTCCATCTGAGATATATACAGAAGACTGCTTGTCAAATACAGGAAGATCAGTATAGGCAACATCTAATTATTATACCCACGACAAAATGTCGGGGGTATATAGTTATACCAAGATTCCGTCCGTCCGAAAAACTTTGTCCGTCCGATTTCACTTGAACTATTCAGGGGATTCATCTCAAACATATTACATATAATCTGTGTCATATGGAGGGGTGCAGTCAAAAGAAAAAAATTGTTTTTATTAATTTTCCATTTTTTTATGAATTTTTCAAACCCTAACGTCCGTCCGAAAATTTTGTCCTCGCGATTTCTCTTAAACTATTCAGTGGATTCATCTCAAAATTAGTACATATAATCTGTGTCATATCGAGGGGTGCAGTCAAAAGAAAAAAATTGTTTTTAATAATTTTCCATTTTTTTATGAATTTTTCAAATCCTAACGTCCATCCGAAAACTTTGTCCGTGCGATTTCTCTTTAACTATTCAGTGGAATTATCTCAAACTTAGTACATATAATCTGTGTCATATGAAGGGGTGCAGTCAAAAGAAAAAAATTGTTTTTATTAATTTTCATTTTTTTAATGAATTTTCAAACCCTAACGTCCCTCCGAAAACTTTGTCCGCGATTTCTCTTAAACTATTCAGTGGATTCATCTCAAACTTAGTAAATATATAATTTGTGTCATATGGAGGGGAGCAGTCAAAAGAAAAAAAATGTTTTTATTAATTTTCCATTTTTTTTTGAATTTTTCAAACCCTAAGGCTAACACTGTCCTAGCTATTTAATTTGTAACTACTGGCACACTAGGCGGGTCGGGGGTATTAGTGAGCCATGTTCACTTTTGCACTTGTTCCTCCTCTAGTTTCTGAGTCAGATCTGATTTAGCTGTTTTTCGCTTGGGCCCATCGATGTTGAAGAGAGAAGTTGGAAGTGGTCCAATAGGATGTGACTTAACACTGTCAAGAGATACATCATCCCTGCTCTCAGTAAGGATCAATGCTCTTCTGAAAACTACTTCTTGTTTCATCTGCAACACCTTGGTTGTTCCATCTGTAGTTTTAATTTTACTTCCCTTTTGAAGGTCAGAGAAAGTTTTCAGTTTCGATCTTGGAATGGGGCTGAAGAATGATTTGCCACCTTCATATGAAAGACTGTTGCTCATAAATGACACCATCTTACGATGTCCTGTTGCAGCAATGTTTGTAAGTGATTCTTCTATGTCTTTAGGAGCATGGACACCAGCAGATATGTTGATTAGGACATCAGGATGGCTCTCTACATCAAATGGGTTTGTCATGTTGTTTGTCAGATGTGTGTACATTCTTGCAACATCTTGTTCATCACGTGCAGTAGTTGAGTATGTGCGCTGCGTGGATTGCAGCAGCCAGAATTATGGAACTGCTGAGTAACATGTTTGGTGACCCCTTGTCAACAATCCTCGTTTTAAGTTACTCACTTTTGTAGTTGCTGTTGTTTGAGGACTGATTTGTTATGAGTTCATTATATCTTGCTGTGATTTTTGCCATTGAGAGAGCTTTTCCTTCTGTGAAAAGATTGATTTCTATCTCCTCCACTAGTTTTGCCTCATCATACACAGATTTCTCAGAAATCGTGTCATCATCGTCATTGTCATTCATATGTTGTACTTGATTGGCTGCTCTCAGAAATCGTTTCATACAAGTCTCATGATATAAACCTTCTTTGGCAATTAAATCTTTTATCCTCCCAATTACATCCATGTCCCCCACCGTTATTGCTGCTGCATTTAGGTCACCAGCTCGTTCAAAAGACTGAATTGTGTGTAGTTTGTTGTTACCATGATGCTTTTTGAAGCCACAGATTAAACAAGATGACCACTTTATTGATTTGACAGATCTAGTGGACTGCGCGTTTGTACTTACAGTCGCCTGAGAAACAGTTTTGGGGAATATTGCCTGTGTTGCATTTTTGACATTTTGCTTACTGGTGTAAGATTTGAAACAAGATCTATGGTAGGATAATGTCAGTTAATCATCATGCTTGACGTTTATGATGCGACGCAATACTTCATCTCGACGACTGTGTGCAGCTGAGACTACACTTTTTGAACCATGGATTGTTCCTAATGTGATGTCCCCGTTCTGTTGCCCACAAATCAGACACTGTTTGTGTACATCATTAAAAGAGAACTTGAGATTTTTTTCTTACTGGTGCCAGCTTAAGAGGGCTGGGGTCGCTTGAATTGCCAGGTTTCATAATTAATCTGTAAATAAATCATAAGTCTCTGCTTGAGTTTTTCTTACAGAAAATATTCAACTTGCTTTCTTTGTGCTTTCTGCTATTAGAACGTTTAAACTGACAGACGCCTTTGTAATCATTATAAGCGAGGAGGAAAGCAGTATTAACCTTTGGCAGCACGGCACGGTGTACTCCGTGTCTAGGCCTAATTCATACACATAGCACTTTTGTTTTTGGTCTCATTAAATCAGAAAAATATATATTACACAACGTTTGTCGTCATTACGATCATTTAGCCAAAATATTCAATTTATCCTACTATTTAATACAGATACACATGGCAAGTGGCACGCTGCTATCAATGAAATGTATGGGTCGGTGTTTCCAGAAGCATATTCACTGTATATTTTGATAAATCTTTATAATTTGAATTTATATTCGCTACAATACTAACCTTAACTGTGTGATAAATCTTGCATGAGCAGTATTTACCTCATTAATTATTTCCTGTGACCAATGTGCGTTTGTGTTTACGTTTAGTGACAACAAGGGAGATCACTCCCAGCTGAGGATGTATGGACAACTACTTTTATATATACAGACAAGTCAGCGTTTTCCGATGCATATTTTGTTCCAAATTACTAGATTAACGTCCATGTGAAATTCAATACGACAAATTTATTTTGATTCTACATACATTAAACATGACCAAAATGCATACTAAAGGTATACCTCTTTCAGGGGCATAATGATATATGTTTCAATGGGAAATCCGGGAACGTTTGCTCGGCTATTTCTCATCAAAGACCTTTCGATAGAAATTGGTCAAACAAAGACCCTGAACAAGAACCCTGTGGCTGAATGATACATATAATAAGAACTGAGAGAGGATCTCCTTATGCTTGACCGCCACAGAGTCTGTGTCTTCCTTGACATTATCAGATGCTGCAGCACAACTGAGCTGTCAAATTCATTCACAAGGATTATTTTTTCAAGAAATGCTGCTACAGCTGGATCAGCATAGCAATGAATAAATGCCACGAAATCAATTTAAATCTCATCCTTGACCACCAATAATGTACAAATCATCCATACAGTGAAATTTTAAAGGCCCCTCTTTATAAGGTGTTGCCTAAACCTAGTATTGATGTTGGCGATCCAGTGTATTTGTATTTTGTAAAAAACAAGTCTTAAGTTCACAGGTACCCGTCTTCAGAGCACCTCAAACTGAGCTGAAAGTATAAGTGTTATATATGGGACATCCCTTTACAGGTCACATCCAAACGGAAACTTTGATTGACCAATGAAATGACTTACAAGTCATCATTAGCGAATCCAAAAGCAGCTTTCTCGAGCTTTACGGCACTAGTTTCAAACTGGTGACTTCCATTGACTACTGCAGACTACTCTTTGAAATATATTTTGACCTAATTTGCGCATCAAAATTTGAAAACCTATGGAATACCTATAGTTCATTGACTTCCAGTTTCTCATACCAAACACACTCATTTCTATAAAAGATTATGGCTGAAGTAATAAAGGCACAATGTGCTCATTTTAGATGCCGGATGATGTGATTTTAAGTATTATAAACTGAAGCCTGTCACTAAAGTTGATAATGTCACTCTCAATTGGTTTACCAAGGGTACAAAGTGCCCCGAGTGTGCCCTGAATTTTATTGTCGAATCATTTTGTACCCAGACCATATCTAAGTCTACCCTTATTTGGGAAATCTCTCAATGGTCTCTGTTGTAAATGTGTCCACTATCAAATTATGGCATTCAACAACATGGCTGCTCCTGCTATAATTCCCAAATAATAATTTGTATATTTAAACAGTATACCAACGTATTCTGAGCCGATTTCATTAGAAAAGGACTTGAGAATCCAACACTGACTTTGTGAAAATAGTTATTTCCCCTACTGCCGTAAAGTGGCTTGATGTTGTAAACATCTTGTCCTGCTAAATGAGAACAATTTATGGGGTACACATAGGTATATGTAGGTAACAAACAATATAACAACAATCTGGGTACAACTCATACATTTATTGTACCCAGGGTACTTTTTGATGTTAAACTGATCGAGAGTGACTCTTTCTGTATGGCTGTGTTATATGATTATAAAGGGATATTCTTTGAAGTTTCATCTGAACATACAACATTTTGTCTGTAAATTATTCTTCATATTTATTCTGCCTTTCAGTGGTATATTATCATCTTTACTTCTTCACGTGCTGCACTCACTGGTTGTCATCTACAACCAATCAAATTGGCCTAGCCTGAGGGAATATACACATTAAGTTGTAAACAATCATGCATTGTAACCTTTCATTTCAAAAGTTTCAGCAAACCAAATGTATTTTTCCCTCAAGACTTTTTTTTGGAGTGAAGTTATTGTCATTGTGCATAGTGCACAAGATCAATTTTACTTGTACATTGTCCATGTTAACATGACCTCCAGTGGTAGTTCTTTGGCACATGTGCAGATTTTTTAAAACACTTTTGTTTTGTTTAACTTTTTATCCCTGACATTGACAAATTATTTGAAGAAATGTCATTGCTATTAGCAAGCAAACAATTGTTACATCAATAATTGATTGAAATAAGTGAGCTACAGACCCGTTACTTCAACCTTTTTTTGCTTTCAGCATTTATGTCCATCTCTCTGCTGTGTCTGACATCTCTTGTAAGAGTATCAACTCTAAATCCAGGAAGAATTCCCCCATCAACTGCTGTATCTATCCACGGTAAATATTTCTTTTCGTTCACCTGATTGTAGTCAGTCAAATCAGTGAATATTAATCACATGAACACTTGGGTCAATACATCATATAACTGCAATGCAATTTGATCAGTAAATGTTGTATCCCATGACAGGATCTGCTGATCTTTGTATTCTAGATTTGCCTGGATTTGATCAGGAGGTTTCACTGTACCCCATTTATTCTCATGGTTTCATGAGTGTGGTAAGTGTCTGACAATCATCAATTTGGGCTTTCTTCCCTCAATACATTCTTGCCTACAATGCTTTGCTTACCCATCCAGGCTCAACATGTTTTCCCACTTGCTTTGTCCATGGCGACCATGCGGCCATTGTCTATTTGTAATACATGTCGTTCTGTTAAAAGTCAGTTAGAACATGGGGGTTGATGGGTAATTGTATAGGTAATTCATACATTTCTAATTTGTCTGTGACAATTCATTATATATATAACATGTATTTTACACATTCCCATTAAGTTGTTTGTTGTTCAGTTATATTTTTATCAAAAACCCTAAATCAATAAAATGTGTTACAAAATTTGTCACATTAAAGAAAGGCAGACCCTAATAGTCTCCCTTGCTTTTTCCATGGGGTTCCAACAGTCTTTATGAACTCTGTACGGGAGGTAACCACGTACGAGGCAAAAACAATAGTGAAACATGGAAATAGAGCTAGTGACTGAATATTACATTCAAAATGTATTTCGTTTAAGCGCTACAAGCCATTAGTGGACTCTAGCCAGTAGTGTACAAAATGTTTGGGCGTCCTGCAGTAATCTGGAATGCTGTTCCCACTTTACAGGCTTATTGCAAGCTCTGTTCTCAGCCTAGGAACTCATGGCAACCCAGGGTAGAATGTTGTGCCCAGCACCCAAATGCTATTCCTAAAGCCGTGATCAGACATTATTTTCACCCCCCTATCTGTATCCATGACATGCATCCCTATTTACGTTCTTCTTGTCTGTACTTTTTTCTACATGTATCCACACGTGACCCATGTTGCAGTGGGAATTCTATTAGGTTCACATTATAATGTGACAGCAGGGTCTATTGCATCCACAGGTCCATATCCACCAAACTTGGTCTGGGATGAAAAAACAAGCAAATGAATATTGGACACATATCCAAAAGATACAGATATCTGGTGTAGATGCCCCAGTGTATTTTCCACAAAAGTGGATAAAGGAACAAAAATATAGATAGGTGTAAATGACCCAGTACAGGTGACTAGTTTGGGAACCTGTGGGGATTCAGTGTCAGAGTTTGTTTGTTTGTTGTTTAACGCCGCACTCAGTAATATTCCAGCTATATGAAAGTGGTCTGTAAAAAATTGAGTCTGGACCAGACAATCCACTGATTGACATCATGAGCATTGATCCATGCAATTGGGATACGATGAAATGCATCAACCAAGTCAGCAAGCCTGACCAACCAATCCCGTTAGTTGCCTCTTATGACAAGCATAGTCGCCTTTTACGGTAAGACCCGTGAAGGTCCGGGGTAGAATAGATCTTCAGCAACCAATGCTTTCCGTAAAAGGCGACTAACAGGATCGGGTGGTCAGGCTCGCTGACTTGGTTGATGCATGTCATCGATCCCAATAGCGTGGATCGATGCTCATGATATCAATCACTTTATTGTCTGGTCCAGACTCGATTATTTACAGACCTCTGTCATATAGCTGGAATATTGCTGAGTGCGGCGTTAAACAACAAACCAACCAACCAACCAACCTTTTACGGCAAGCATAGGTTGCTGAAAACCTATTCTACCCCGGATCTTCAGTGTTAGAACCCATGCTGGTTGTAAATGGAAATGTATTGGATCTGGTGGTCATAATAAGTGCCTTTGTTGGTGGTGTGTCAGCATATCATGACAGCATGGATTGTTGCTTATAATATCAATCACTGGATTGGAATATTGCTTAGCATTACGTTAAATAACAAACACCTAACAATATCACTCACTTTATTTTGAGTAGCTAAATATAATAATGTAATTTTAGCATTAACTTCACATCTAGAACACAATAGTCCTATTCTCCGGGTAGAGAAGATGCTCAAGGATGCAAGGGGAAACAATGACTCTGAAATCATTATTATTTTCTCTTGTGCCAATATGACCAGAAATGTTATTCTAAAGGCTCCAAAGTTCAAAGTTTAGAATGTAAGTATTGGTTAGTTCATGACAAACTGGTGTCTACTCGTTGAAATAGTTTGTGTCTGGGGGGGAGCACCAAGGACTCTAACTAACAATTTCAATGATTAGACACCATAGTTCGAGTGGATTAACCTACATAAAACATGGCCAACATTAAAAGAATCCTTGCACTCGAAATGTCAAAGCAACTGTGTTCTGATTACCATATTTTTAAAGATATTCAAGAACTCAATGCACTGTGTGATGTGGCCTTGTGTGAGTTTGCCCTGTGTGGTATGGCCCTGTGTGTGTCAACCCTGTGTGTGTCAAACCTGTGTGATGCGGCCCTGTGTGGTGTGGCCCTGTATGTTTCAACCCTGTGTGTGTCAACCCTGTGTGTATCAAACCTGTGTGATGTGGCCCTGTGTGGTATGGCCCTGTGTGTGTCAACCCTGTGTGTATCAAACCTGTGTGATGTGGCCCTGTGTGGTGTGGCCCTGTGTGTGTCAACCATGTGTGTATCAACCCTGTGTGATGCGGCCCTGTGTGGTGTGGCCCTGTGTGGTGTGGCCCTGTGTGTGTCAACCCTGTGTGTATCAACCCTGTGTGATGCGGCCCTGTGTGGTGTGGCCCTGTATGTTTCAACCCTGTGTGAGTCAGCCCTGTGTGATGCGGCCCTGTGTGGTGTGGCCCTGTATGTTTCAACCCTGTGTGTGTCAACCCTGTGTGTATCAACCCTGTGTGAGTCAGCCCTGTGTGATGCGGCCCTGTGTGATGCACTTGGGGTAACTGTTAGTTGTAATTTCCCAAAGTTTCTTCCATGTCACCATGGCAGAAGACTATATTCATAAGCCTTTGATTTGCAAATCCCGCTGCCGACAAAACATTTAAAAAAAATTTGTTCTATTATCATGGAACTGTTCTAGGTGAACAATACCTTCCAAATGACGTGCTGGTTTTCTTGGGGAATTAGTCAGCAAAGAGCCAGAGTCACAGGAGACTAATCACAATTTTATTTACAAGAACAATTAACAATTTACAATATACTTAGAAATAACTGAGGGTGCCACAGAGAGTCGGTACACACTCTGGGCTGTGGGAGAGAGGTCTGCTTGGTAAGAGACTCAAACCCCTTCTCTGCTAGAACTTACTTACTTACTTACTTACTTTGGAGATTTAACGTGCGCTTTCCGACTGATGCGTATTTCGCACACGGGCCCGGCCAGGCCATTTAATGTGTTTCCGAAAGGGGCGAGGGTGGTCTGTGCAACCCAAGAGGGGGCTTTAGGGGTTGCTTATATAGAATTGGGGAATTTTGAGATTTGGAATAGATGCCGATGGGGTTGGGGAGGAGAACTAAGGGAGCTGGGTATGGTGGATGATTGTTTGTTTATGTAATTTTGATTTGGTAGGTTATTATGGTTTTAGATGCGTTTTATTAGTTCCGTTTTTATTAAGAATACGCCTAAGGCCTTGAAGTTTTCTAGTTTATTTTGTGGGTTTAGTATTGCTTCTAGAGTGAGAGCCTTGTTTAGATTGAGGGTGGTTTGTAATGCGGTTCGATGTGTTAGGTAGTGTGTGCAGTGGATGAGTGCGTGTTCTGGGGTTTCTGGTTGTTTGCAGTGTGGGCAGTTACCTGTAGTGTGTTTTTTAAATTTTTTTAGGTGGTTATTTAGGTTGATGTGTCCTGTTTGGAGTTTAGTGATTACTCTGTCGATTTTTTTTGATGGATGGAGAATTTTTGGTTTGGTTAGTGGTTTGCTGAGCACTCTTTTGATTTGGCTATTTGAGTTTAGATATAGGTTATGCCATTTTTTTGTGATTTTTTGTTTGTTTACACTTTTAATTTCTGATTTTGAGATGGGTAAGTTTAAGCTTATTTCTGGGATTTTGAGGGATAGTTTAGCTGCTTTATCGGCGTTTTCTTTACCGTATATTCCTACGTGGGCGGGTATCCACAAGAAGGTTATTTGTTTGCCTGCTTTTGTTAGGTCGTTGGAGCTTTTAAGTATTTGATTTATTAATTTAGGTCGGTTTTTGGTATTTTTGTTTTGGAGGGCTTGTAGTCCACTTAGGGAGTCAGTAAGTATTAGGATTTTTTGGTTGTTTTTGGATTCTTGATTGTGGAGGGCTGAGGCCATGCCCATTAGTTCGGCCGTGAATATTGATTGGTTATTTGGGAGTCGGAAGGATTGTGTGGTTTTAGTTGGTTGTGTGGTATGGACTCCGAAACCCGTGTGTTTGGAGGTCGGATCTGAGGATCCGTCCGTGTAAATGTGACACCAGTTTGGCCAATTTTTGTGTATGTATGCTAGCGTGGTAGTTTTAGCTATGTTTGGGTCGGTTTGTTTATTTATTTGGCTAGCTAGTGTTGTGTCTATTTTGGGTATTTTAAGTTTAGGGGTGAAGATATTTGATTGTTTGCAGTTTTGTTTAAGATTTTTAATTTGGTGTTCATTTAGGTAGTTTGTTATTCTTTGGGATATTGGGGTAAGTAAGGGGTGTTTACGAGCTAGAGCTTGGTTTTTAGGGCTGATGTTTTGGTTTATTAAGTTTTGGATGAGAGGGTTTGATTGGGACGCGGCCCAGAAATTTAAGCTTAGCTGTTCCCTGCGTAGACTTAGTGGCATTTCTCCTGTTAAGGCCTGAAGTGAGGTGTAGGAGGTGCCATGTTGGGTGCGTGTAATGAGTTTGAGAGCCTGATATTGTATTGAGTCAAGTTTTTTAGATAGAGAGTTGTTTAGGGTGTTGTATATGGCGCAGCCGTAGTCTAGTTTTGATCTAATTAGGGATATGTAGAGAGAGAGGAGAGTATCTTTGGAGGCTCCCCAGTTAGAGCCAGTTAGGCATCTTAGGGTGTTTAGGTCTTTACTGCATTTAGTTGTTAGGTTTTGGATGTGAGCATCCCAGGTGAGATGTTCATCGAAAATAAGTCCTAAGAATTTGGTTTGTTTTTGAAATTTGATTGTTTGATTGTTTAGCTGGAGGATTGGGGAGGCGGGTTTCATGTTTTTATGTTTGAATACTATTCCTGTTGTTTTTTCTGAGTTAAGGGAGAAGCCCCATTTGTCAGCCCATTGTTGTATTTTATTAAGAGATTTTTGGAGTAGATTTTTGGCCATTTTCATGCTTTTAGTGCGGATCCAGATGGCTCCGTCATCCGCGAATTTTGATGTGTTTACTTTAGGGGATAGACCCTCGAATAGATCGTTTATCATTATATTGAAGAGGGTGGGGCTGAGGATACTGCCCTGTGGAGTGCCATTTTCTAGGGGACATTGGTCTATATGAGTTAGCTTGATTAGCTGGTTTATTAGGTTTAGGGATTGGTATGACTAGGGCCTGTTTCCAGGGAGTAGGAACCTGTCCGTTTAGGTAGATGAGATTGTATAGTTTGAGTAGTGCCTGGAGCAGTTTTAGGGGGAGTTTTTTAATTATTTGGTAAGAGGTTAGGTCTAATCCTGGGGCTGTGCCCTTTTTCCTGTTTTGGATTACGTAGAGGAGCTCCTCCATTGTGTAGGGTTGATTTATTTCTAGATTGTTATTGTTTGGTTCTTTTGTGGGTTTGTTTTCTGTTTTAAGTTTATCTTGGAATTTTTGGCTGAAGTTGCTGTTACTGCTAACGGCCGAAAAGTGGTTGGCGAGATTATTTGCTTTTTGGGCGGGGTTGGTTGAGTTGTTAATGTTAGGGTTTTTTTTATGTTGTTTTAAGCCTCTAATGGCGTGGATTTTGCGCCAGACCGTTCTGGCATCTGTACGGTTATTTATACCTTCGCAGAATTTTTTCCAGTCTCTACTTTTGGCTATTTGGACTAGTTTTTGAACCTGGTGGTTTAGTTCGTGGGCTATGTTTAAATATTTGTAGTCGCGTTTTGCTTTATTGAAGGCTGATTTACGTTTTCGTCTAGTCTGTTCTATTTCCTCATTCCACCATGGTACCGTCGGTTTGCCTGTCTTAGATGTTTTGAAGGGGATGGAGGTTTTGGCTGCGTTTATTATATAGTCTGTTAGGTTTTTACAATAGGTTTCTGGATCATTATTTTCTATTTCGTTTAAGTTAGCTTCGTTGCAGATATCTTGGAATTGGTCCCAGTTAGCTTTGTTATAATGGAATTTTGGTTCTTGGTTTTCTGTTTGGATTGGTACGTTTGTATTTCCTATGGTTATGTTTATCGGGAAGTGGTCGCTACCTAGCGGGACGTCGTGCACTTCCCATTGAGTGCTTTGGGCTAGATCTGCGGTGCATATGGTTAGGTCGATAGCCGACATTTTTTGGTTTATCTTATCGTACATCGTGGGTTGGTTGCTATTAAGGAGTACTAGGTCGTTTGTTTCTATCCATTCGGAGATTAATTTGCCATGATTATCTATTTTATCATCTATGCTCCATGTAGGATGGTGAGCGTTAAAGTCTCCTAGGAATATAGTAGATTTATCGCTTATTTTGAGTAGTTTGTTTAGATCCTCAGGTTGGACTTTTTGTTCCGCCCAGTGGTAAATATTTATGATGTTTATGTTTCGGTTATTTAATGTGATTTTAATGCCGTTGGCTTCTAGGTTTGGCGTGTCTATTTTTATTTCTTCGTAATTTATATCTTCCCTGATAAATATGATTAGTCCTCCTGCGGCTCTTCTTGTTTTCGGTTTAGCTCTGTCAGTTCTAACTGAGTTGTAGTTAGGTAGTGTGAATTTCGATTTTTTTGAGAATTTGGTTTCCTGTATACAAGCAATGTGAGGGCCTTTATTTAGTTTAAATTTAGTTTTTAGTTCATGGCCGTGGGAGGTGAGTCCGTTGGCGTTCCACTGAAAAATATTTAGTCCTTCCATTATTGGTTTCGGGTGATTGGTGATTTAGTTTTTAGTTTTTATTTTATTCGGTGAGTTCTTTTAGATGGAGGTTAAAGAGGAAGAAGGGAAGATCGGTTAATTTTAGATTGAAAGCTACTTTGTGGAAGGATTCCATACTAGCTTTTGGTGAGTTTTGACTATGCATATATGCTAGGAGTAAGGTGAGGTTATTTAGGTTTGGGGTGTTGGCTGGTTGGGAAGTTTGGTTTGTTTTAGTTGGAGTAGTGTCTATTGTTTCCTCAGTAGTGGAGAAATCTTCGTCATGGGTTGGATTAGGTTTAGCTGGTTGAGTTTCCATGGGGGAGGCATGTGATGTGGAGGGTTGTGAAGGTGTTGGCGGGATGGGTGTAGCTGATGTTTTCTTAGTGTTTGTGTTTTGTTGTTGTGCTTGCTTGTGGGAGAGCGTTGTTGCCATATGGGCTGTAGGGTGCTTGGATGAGGGTCGTGTTGTGGTGGTCATTTTGAGGTTTGTTTTGCATGCGGGGGTTGATGTTTTGGGAGGGTTCGTGGTTGGTTGAGTGGCTGCTTGTGTGTGTGAGGTGGGTGCCGTTTCTCGGTAGGGGTCCCAGACAGAGCTGTCGGTTATGGGTGTGGTGTTTGTTTGTGGGATGGTGTTTGGGTGTGGTGTAGGGAGGAGTGGTTTAGATGCAGGTGTAGCAAATTTTCGTGTTTGGATTTTAGCCGTTTCTATGTTTATGTGTTTGTTGGCCTGCTGGGTGAGTGTGTGTCTGTGTGGGCATTGGTTTGAAAGAGAGGTGTGTTGGGTGGATTTGCAGTGGATGCACCAGGGTGT
Source organism: Haliotis cracherodii (assembly GCF_022045235.1). NCBI lineage: Eukaryota > Metazoa > Mollusca > Gastropoda > Lepetellida > Haliotidae > Haliotis > Haliotis cracherodii. Next base: position 49,092,025 of record NW_027266297.1, on the reverse strand, counting down.
GCATGTGCCTGGGCAGTCTGTTTGTGCGCATTTTTTACATTTAGTTTTAGGGTAGGTGCATTGGGAAGCAGTGTGGTTGTATTTGAGGCACTTTGAACATTGCTTAACCTGCTTTATATAGGGTTTGACTTCTAAGTTGGTGTGGGCTCCGAAGGATATGTGTTTGGGGGCTTCAGGGAATTTAGCGGTTTTTTTAAAGTTGATTATGACAATGGAGGTTGGGACCGTTTTTCCGTTTCTAGTTGAGGTTATTCTGCGCGTGCTGGTGATTAGGGGTTGAGGGTTTTGGTCTTGGTTTATGTTAGCTTCTAGAGAGTATAATTGTAAGTCCTCAGTTGTTTCCCTTGGGTTAACCCTAATTACGCCTCGTGTATATTGTTGCCAATTAGGTGTTTGTTTGATTACCGTGACGTGGAATATTTGAGTTATTTTATTTGCTGCGTTGTAAGATTCTCGGTTAGGAAAGATTATCTGGTATCCTTTGTTGGCTTTTTTAATATTGTTGTAATTTATTTTTTGTCTTTTGAACCAAAGTCCTATTTTGTCTGCCGAAAGTTCTAGTGAGAGAGTGGTGCCTGAGCCCGCTGAGAAGAAGTAGAGGGCGAAGGTGGTGAGGAAGGCAGCCGGGGAGGGTGTTGGCGATGGAGGTGGAGTGGATGTGTCGAGTTTGCGTTTTTTGGTGTTTTGTGGTGGCGAGTTAGCTGGTTTGGTTGGGGTGGTGTATGTCGTGTTTTCGCCATACTCGGTCGGGACGATGTTTTCGAGTGACCTCCCAGAAGTGTTGTGCGCTTCCGCAGGCGTGGGTGAGTAAGGAGCTGGAATGTCTGCGAGTGTGGCGTTGCGGGTGTCAGTCATATTGTTTGGGTGTTGTGTTGGAGAGCGTGTGTTGTGGTGAGTGGTGGTGGAGTGTTTTGGGGAGGTGAGTTGGTTTGTTGTTTTTACTTGGTGATTTGTGTTTAGGAGGCTAGAACTTGGCTACAGTATGTATTTAATGAAAGTTTGAACAATAGAAAGGAATTTGATTGGTTGATACACGATTGGTTGTGTCCTATGCTAAATGGATGGCTAGACGGAGGGGAATACTAAATCCTGTTTATCCTGTTGGACTGGCACTAATCTTGTTGACATATTTACTGGATGCTTTGAAAGAGATTAGGGTGTCACTATAGATGAGCTTGTGTGGGGCTAATCCTTAATGCCCTATAGACGAGCTTGTATGGGGGCTAATCCTTAATGCACTATAGACGAGCTTGTATGGGGCTAATCCTTAATGAGTCTTAATTGAAGTAATGTTATTCTAATATACCCCGGTAGGTGATGACAGATATACTTAAATAAATATCCTTTGTCTGGGAGATGGGATCTTGATACCTTAGGCTAGCAACCATCTAAAAAGCTATAACTGAAACTACTGATATTTTATATATGCATTTTACCTGATGATAATTATTACTTGCTAAACTATAATTATATGAAATGGTGTATAAATATTACACCATGATAACTCATAAAAGCACTTGATGTAGATCTAATTATTATAAGATAACTTAGTATAAATGTTAACCATGATAACTTCCCCTCCGTCTGAAAAAGTTTGGACCCCAAACGTGTAAAAATAAAAATAATGAAGGCTTAGATGGACAATGTATAAAGTTAAACTGGTAGTAGTGAATAATAATTATTATAGAGTCTCTTTGATATAAGGAAAACATAATATAAAAATGCTGTCATCAGGGAATCTGGATGTGGAGCTGGCTTGTCTTGGCACTCTGTACTGGTGGTTTTATGGGTGATGTAGGAGGCCTTGAGTTCCACATCCTGGATTGGGGTTGTAATATAGTAAGCTGTGTCCATGGAGGTTTTACATGGAAACAAAGAAAAGAGAGTTAGCATGTTCAAATAATATGTCATATATAAATACTTCCTCAGTTTGTCTGTAATAACTAGAAAATAAAACAAATATGATAATTATGATGTAAAAGATCAGTACATAATTATTACTAAACGGTGTCATGGCCAGGAAGAATATATTGGCGGCAAATTACAAAAGTATATCATGAGAAAAATAGTAATATCCTTCTATTTTTGGATACAATCATTAGACGAACTATACATACATATATGTGCATGTGCATATAACAAGTGCATCGATTTATCACACTAATACGGTATACAAAAGGTGTTAGAAAGGTGTATATCCTTTTTAGAATTCTTTGTTAGTTTTCGCAACTATTTGGTTTGTTTCGCTTTGATTTTCGTTCGGTTCAATGTGATAGGGTTTGGTTTATTTTGCTTCGGTACGGTTTGCTTCGCTTCGGTATGGTTTGGGTTCGATTCGCAGTATGGTTTGCTTCGCTTTGGTACGGTTTGGGTTTGATTCGCAGTATGGTTTGCTTCGCTTCGGTGCGGTTTGGGTTTTGATTCGCAGTACGGTTTGCTTCGCTTCGGTGCGGTTTGGGTTTCGATTCGCAGTACGGTTTGCTTCGCTTCGGTGCGGTTTGGGTTTCGATTCGCAGTATGGTTTGCTTCGCTTCGGTGCGGTTTGGGTTTCGATTCGCAGTATGGTTTGCTTCGCTTCGGTGCGGTTTGGGTTTCGATTCGCAGTATGGTTTGCTTCGCTTCGGTGCGGTTTGGGTTTCAATTCGCAGTATGGTTTGCTTTGTGTCATTTCACTTCGCTTTTGAGATTGGTTGATCAGGTCAATGCTCAAAATTTGCTGTGATACAAATAACTCAGATGATCAGGCTGATGCCATTTGTTCTCAACTGGCGACCCATAGTGAAAGGACTGGACACAAGAAAACATAACAAGATACAGCTATAAGCTGTATCGTGATTTGCACCGTTTATTCAGGAGATTTTGTATTTTGATCAAGAATATGTTCAATTGGCAGCAATCGGTATATATGGGGAGTAGATCCTGGTATGGTCCATGGGGACTACTGTCTAAAATACGGTAGTTAAAGGTGTTGATGTTTCCAAAGTCTTTATGTGGAAAAATAACCCTTTTGGATTTATAAATTGGTGCTTCCTCTGGATCATATGGAGGATTATCTTCTAGACGGGACCAATTACGGAGATCGTTCCAGCTATCATCAAGGTAGCGCTGTATGAGATGGGGAGGAACATTTTCAAAATGGCATGTGTGGACAGTATCAGGATGTTCTTTATATGAGACCTTGGCATAGCAGTCTCCTTGAATAATTTCAATGCCCAGAACTCTTTCTATTATATGTTCTACTCTTCGTAGGTGTTTGGGAAAAAACGGATGTGGTTTGACATCTAATTCTATGCATGGTTTGGTGTTGTCTTGCTTGACATTTCCTGACATTGTATTCCCTGACAGAACATTGACTGATTTATTGTCTTGTGCTGATTCCTTTTGGTCGAAAAACTTATGATTCTTCAGTGGACGTTTTCGTCGTTTACCTGACATACTTCTTTTGAGGTGAAATTCTCTCCTAATGGAGTCTGGAATGCTGCTGCCATACTCCCATGTGTTTCCTCTTTCTGGATCCTTCCATTTCACTCTGTAGTAGATTTTGCCATTTGCTCTCTTAGAACTAACAATTGAGTGGATGTCCTCTGGATTGAAAACCTGAGGGATATCCATGGTTTGATTACCTGATGTTGGACTTGGAGGTTGTACCTGGCTGTCGTCGGGTTGTTTTCTGGATTTGGGCTGGTGATGCTTACTATTCACTCCTCTTTTCCCTTTGTTTACCTTTTCATTTACCTTGGTTGGAGCACTAGGACCTGGTGTGGCATGATTTTCCTTCATTGTTGCCGTGGGACTGGTAGGTTTTTCTGTTGTACTTGGAACAGGGTTTTTCTTCTTTGTTGGGGTCTTTTGCTTCGGACTCTTGTTGCTGGAAGTACCTGCCTTTGTTTTGGAATTGACCTTCTTACCTTTCTGTTGTGGAGGTGACTGATCAGTAGCCTGGTAAGTTGAACTTGTTGATGGGGAATTGTTGCTGTCAGACTGTGAATCACTGACTGGTTCCTCATTGTCATCCATGACTCCTGAATCTATGTTACTAGTGTCATTGAGGTATGGTTCTGGAGGATACTGTGGACGATCAGCAGGATCAAAATATGGCTTCAGACGGTTGGCATGGACCAGTGGTTTGTGTATTTTGTCGTCAGAACTTCGGCGTAGTTTGTAGGTATAATTTGGACCTGTATGGACGATATAATAGCTACCATACCACTTTTTGGTTAATTTGTTGGAAAGGCCTTTTTCAACTTTTTGACAGTAAAGCCAAACTCTTTGACCTGGGGCGAATTCTGGTTCTTTAGCTTTTCTATTATATTGTTCTGAATACACCTCCTTAGCCCGAGCAGTGTTTTCAGCTGCGATTGTTCTAGTGATTTCAAGCTCCTCAAGCAAATTGGAAAGATAACTTTTGTTATTGTGGCCTAAATTTTCTTTTGGAATTAATGCTACATCTTGTGGAGCTCTCATTTCTCGGCCGAAAAGCATAACATATGGGGATTTTTGAGTTGATGAATTTGGAGCCATCCGATAGGCCATCATGATGCCAGGAATGAAACGGGGCCAATCATTTTGAGACTTGTTACAGTAGGCTCTTAGTGACTGATTGATATAGGAATTGAGCCTTTCTACACAGCTGTTTGTTTGAGGATGGTATGGGCTGGTATGGGTAAATTTAATTGCCAAAAGTTCACAAATTGCTTTGATGAGTTTGGACATGAAGTTCTGACCTCTGTCTGAAATTAAGGTCCTTGGTGCGCCATACTGACAAAATATTTCTCTGACGAGAACATCTGCTACTTCTTTGGCTTCTTGGGTCCGAAGTGGGAAGGCTTCACACCATCTGGATGATGCATCTGTGATAACCAAAATGTACTTGTACTTATCTGGTGTTGTTGGCAGGGGACCGAGAATGTCAACGTGCCATCGGGTGAAGACCTCTTCTACAGGTAGTGGACGAAGTGGTGCCTTCTTGCCATGGTAGTGCCTCTTGGTCTGTTGACATACCTCACATGTCTGGACATAAGTAGCAATATCGCTGTACATTTTGGGCCAGTAGTACTTAGGTCTCATGGTGTTGTGCATCCTTTCTTTCCCATGGTGGCAACCGCCAAACTCTGAGTCATGATAGGATTGCAGGACTTGATTTCTGAGGGTTCTTGGGACTGCCAGCTGTTTAATGAACTTGTCTGCATGGCCTTTCTGTCTTTGTGGAATGAATCTGTATAGGATGCCTTCATCAATTTCAAAAGTATTGGCTTCGATAAGAATCTTTTGACGATCCTTTTCATTTTGTGGAAGGACATCATCCTCTTTGTAGTCAAAGATTTGGATGAAATCTGGACAAATCCTTTGTAGGTGACGTAAATTTGGATGTTCTTTTATACTTACTTCAACCAATGTGTCTTGGGTAACATCAGCATTTGTAGCATGTAATGCTGCGACAACATTAACTGGTACTGACTGATAATCCTCTTCATATTCAAAGGTGACTGACCAATGTGTTGTCTGTGTGTCTGATTCTAAGTGATTGACAATAGGTGTGCAAATATCCTCAGTTTGAGTTGTCTGTGTGACTTGTGTGGATAAATGGGTGTTTGGCAAGATTGTGGTACTGCTAGTTGATTTGCTTTGCTGAGTTGAAGTTACTGAGAAGACTGTTTTCTCAGCATCTTCTTCTGTCTGATCATTACAGTTAATATTTTCCTCATATTCCCTACGTGAGAGAGCATCGGCATTCCCACTGGCTTTGCCGCTGCGGTGAACAATGTCAAAAGTGTAGGTAGAAAGTTCCAAAGACCATCGCCCTAACCTACCTGTGGCATCCTTGATGGATTTCAGCCATTTCAATGCTATATGATCAGTGTAGACTGTGAATTTGGAATTTGCAAGGTATGGACGAAAGGATCTAATGGCTTCAACTAGAGCTAAGCCTTCCTTTTCTGTAATCCTCCAGTTCTTTTCGCTGCCATGAAGAGCTCTACCACCAAAAGCTATTGGATGTTCATTATTTTTCTCGTCTTTTTGACTCAAAACAAAACCTATGCTCATATCACTGGCATCAGTTGCAAGAAGAAATTCTTTGTCAAAATTTGGATACGCCAGAACAGGTGTATTACTCATAGCATGTTTGAGGGTGTTGAATGCCTGATCACACTCAAGTGACCATTGGAACTTTGGTTTCTTTCCTACTTCTGCCTCTGAATGCTTCTTTAGCAAGGCATTCAGTGGAAGCGCTATGTGAGCGTAATTTTTCACATACTTCCTGTAGAAGTTCGTGAGACCTAAGAAGGAGCGGATCTGCTTTTGTGATTTGGGCACTGGAAAGGTTCTAATTGCTTCAATCTTTTTGTCATCAACTTGAACACCTCCACATGATAAAACATGACCCAGAAAAGAAACTTTGTCCGTTGCAAAATTGCATTTGGATGGCTTTAGTGTCAATTTTGCCTGTTTCAGATAGTAAAATACTTGCTCCAAATGTTGGAGATGCTCTTCAAAGTTTTTGCTGTAAATTATCAAATCATCAATGTAAATCAGCGCAACCTTAAAAAGCAATTTTCTTAGCACCTTGCTCATGAGCTGTTGAAAACAAAGTGGAGAATTTGTCAAACCTAGGGGTAAACGTTTGAACTGATAAAGGCCTTGATGGGTGACGAAAGCAGTTTTATGCTTTGAATCTTCATGTAATGGCACTTGGAAGAAGCCATTAGCAAGGTCTAAAGTAGAGAAGATCTTAGCTTGTGCATTGGCGATGTTATCAACAACATCATCAAAAACAGGAAGAGGCCATGACATTGGTAAAGTGACAGAATTCAACTTTCTGTAGTCACAAACAAATCTATATGAGCCATCGCGTTTCTTGACTAGGATAATGGGAGCTGAATACATAGAAGTAGACTCCTCGATTAAATCATACTTCAGAAAATCATCTATAAGTTCTTCAGTGACTTTTTGGAGATGAGGAGATTGGCGATATGGTCTACTCTTAACGGGTGGGTGGTCGCCAGTGTCAATGATATGTTGGTGCATGTCAGTCTTTCCTAAATCTGCAAGACTTGTTGAAAACATGTCTCTATTTTGTCCCAAGAATCTAAGTAGTCTGTGTCGTTGGTCTGGAGTCAGTTGTGTATTGGTCAAATCAAATCCTAATTCTTGTGCAATTTTAACATAATCCCTGGTGTCATTGTCTCTCTTCTCATTGTCAGTGTTAACGGTACTGATGAATGGTTGGTCACAGTCGATTGCATAAACAGAGTCTTGGTCAATGTAACTAAATTTGCCTACAACTGTTCCCTTGTCAAGAACTTTTTCTTCTTGGGAGGGATTCATAAGCCTAAATGTAGCAGTTTTGCTTTTCACTTTGGAAAGAGTTCTACCACCTGCTACTTCAGTATGAGCAGTGAGGGAAGCAATGGGTTCAATGAGGATGAGGGAATCCTCTTTGGTCTCTGATAGTCTGACCTTGAAATGAATTTCACTCTGAGGGGGGATGTAAATTTGATCTATTGTTTTTGCTAATCCACTAATCTCTTGTACTGAATTGGCTAGGAAATTGATATATTGCCTGTCTGAGGTGCTGTTGTTAAGTATCAAGGAATGACAGCTATAATCTAAGACTGCATCATTGTCATCAAGGAAGTTTTCACCTAGTATCACTGCCTCTGGAAGTGTAGGCAGAATATGGAATCTTTGAGAAAATTCCTGATCCTCAATGACAAAATCTAACACAACTGAACCTAACACTTTGTGCAATTCGCCGCCAACACCTTTAACCTGTGGAAAGGGTGAGTTTCCAAGAGTAAGGTTTTCAAAAGCTGTGCTCAGAAAAGCAGACGAAATACAACAAATGGATGCCCCTGTATCTACTAAACAATTTGTTGTTTTTGTGCCAAATTTTGCCTGAATTACACTGTTGGCAAGGGGCGTAACTAAAGACACTGTTGGAATTTCACTTTCAAAGTTACTTTCCATACCAGACTCCATATTTGCCATGACACCTATTAGTATGTACCGTACTAAGTTAAAGAAAGACAAGTAATCAACAATGTAGTACTTACAATATTTGAAGACTTTTTCTTCCTTTGTTGGTGTCTTTGGAGGAGTTGGTTGTCTTTAATCCAGTGTTGAGGTCAGAGGTAGATGCAGCTTGCTTGTTATTCCATCAGATGATCACGGTTGGACATGCTCAATGGGTTCTTGTAGTTGGTTGTAGGTAGTTCCTGGACTCCGTGGTTCCGAAAACGATGATTCTCCGCCAAATTATCATGGAACTGTTCTAGGTGAACAATACCTTCCAAATGACGTGCTGGTTTTCTTGGGGAATTAGTCAGCAAAGAGCCAGAGTCACAGGAGACTAATCACAATTTTATTTACAAGAACAATTAACAATTTACAATATACTTAGAAATAACTGAGGGTGCCACAGAGAGTCGGTACACACTCTGGGCTGTGGGAGAGAGGTCTGCTTGGTAAGAGAGTCAAACCCCTTCTCTGCTAGAACTTGGCTACAGTATGTATTTAATGAAAGTTTGAACAATAGAAAGGAATTTGATTGGTTGATACACGATTGGTTGTGTCCTATGCTAAATGGATGGCTAGACGGAGGGGAATACTAAATCCTGTTTATCCTGTTGGACTGGCACTAATCTTGTTGACATATTTACTGGATGCTTTGAAAGAGATTAGGGTGTCACTATAGATGAGCTTGTGTGGGGCTAATCCTTAATGCCCTATAGACGAGCTTGTATGGGGGCTAATCCTTAATGCACTATAGACGAGCTTGTATGGGGCTAATCCTTAAAGGGCAAGTTCACACGGAAATGAACCTTTTTTTCTTGTACTTTTTCCACATTAAAAGTGTTAACATAGAAGTGTCATAGACAAAAATATAAAAACATCATATTTAATTAACATATTTTTTGCACTAAAACGATTTATATTTTTCACATTTACCAAGTGTTCTATTTCCATAACAAAAACACCATGGCTTATGTCCCTTGCAATATGACGTGATTGGTGCCAATTGATAAACATTATGACGTCATCATGCTTTGTTAGAGCCGCTTCACGTGGTGTAGGTACAGTTTTGTGATTCTAGCATCTCAGATGCCAGCCAGAATTGTGTTATGCTGAGTCACCACTGCGCCGGAGTGTGTCGTAGACCATGTTGTTTTACCGCAAACTGGTCCTTGATATCTTTTGCGTTGAGAATAGACAGGGACCCAGTTGAATTGGCACCAATTACGTCATAATCTAAGGGGGATAACTCAGGCCTATTTCGCTCGTAAAACGAAGGCCTCATAACGGCATATCACTTTCACACTATTGTGAGCTTCCTACTTTCACTGTGAAAAAAAATGAGTGTATATTTTCAAACACAGATACTAACTAATTCTAAAATTGCGTTTTGTTTAGAAAAAGAAAGAAAGTGATTTTTGCGTGTACACTTCCCCTTTAATGAGTCTTAATTGAAGTAATGTTATTCTAATATACCCCGGTAGGTGATGACAGATATACTTAAATAAATATCCTTTGTCTGGGAGATGGGATCTTGATACCTTAGGCTAGCAACCATCTAAAAAGCTATAACTGAAACTACTGATATTTTATATATGCATTTTACCTGATGATAATTATTACTTGCTAAACTATAATTATATGAAATGGTGTATAAATATTACACCATGATAACTCATAAAAGCACTTGATGTAGATCTAATTATTATAAGATAACTTAGTATAAATGTTAACCATGATACTATCATCAAGGGATATGAAAGGGAAAAAAGTTTTATCATCACTTGGTGGTGTTTGTCGGACTATTAATGCCCTGTCAAAGACAAAGGAGCCATCTTTTAAGTTCATTCAGTTTCTGTGACTCTTGAATTACTTTTCTGGACGCTCTATTTCAGATTTTACCTTTACACAACTATCAAAATTCCAGTGTGTGTAATATTATTGTGCGTAGGTAAGGTGTCAACATTGAGGCATGATCAGAAGTGCGGGGTCCCATATGTCATTCCTCATCCTGTCAGTCCTGAATGCCCAAATATTACATGTGGCATGGACCCTAGATGTGATCTGTGTAAAGATGTCCTTGCACACGTGGTAAAATCTTGGGCTAAAGGGAAAAGCTAGGTACACCAGGTGAGAAGAAGTTTGCAAAGCCGACATTACTCCATCCCCGAAGGTTAGCAATGTTTTTCTCATTGTGATTCCATTTTCTTAGCTTCCAGTGCCTCATTAGATATGAAATATATGATCCTGAACCAGCAGGTTCCTGAGGCAGAAGCCATGGCTCCCAGCAAATTTTTCCAGCTTGGCCCCTACAGCATTTCCAATCCATGTCTCTAATTTAATGGAATTTCTGGGTCAAACTGTAACCCTGTCTTTTCCAACAAAAATTCAATTTTCCCCAAAACTTGTTGTTCTGATGTATCCAGTGCTGGACAGATTTCAACTATTCCAACAGGGATTTTGCAACAGAATCAAGAAGTGTTGCAGATACGTTACATGTCGGACAAGTGACATTAATCCCAGCAGTCAAATGTATATCGAGAGTAAATAACACATGTTAAACACATTTTGAGGAAAGTGTTGGATCTCTTCCGGTTTATAAGAAAGTTGGATCTCTTCCGGCGCCAGTTAGGTTGGGAGGAACTATACACTTGTCACACATCGACAGGACACAGGTTAACACTTCATGAGATTTATTGGCAAGCCTCGAAATGAGCGTGAAACCCAAGCGAGCCTCCCAAGACAAGCGAGCCCTTTAAGGGGAGCTAACTCTGCATTAATACATGCCAAGCAAACCTGCGTTGGCTTGACTGTCTTTTTTTTCTTCATGATAAAAGTTATCTAAACAAACCATAATGAAGGAAACAGGCGTGAAAAACAACTTGGCTCCTTGGAATAAGTTCTCTTGACCCAAACAGTCAAGATGAGATTAAACAATGATGTAATAAAGATCCAATTTCTGGTTAACCATGAAATCAATTGGTAAGTAAACCATCATAGGGTAGATGGGGATTATTCTGCCCCTCACAAACATAACATTTAATAAACAAACACAATACTTCAAAAGTCCAAAACATCAAATCGCTTTGGTCGTTGATGTTGGCCCGATGGCCTTGAAGTTGAAGGTGATTGTATACCTTGGACAAATAGGGAGACGCAGAACTGATGTCGGCTGGGTGATTGTCATCAAACACGGCATACTTAAGCGGTGGCAGAGGAGGAGTAGATATTTCCAGAGGAATGTGCGGAGTCTCCGGTGTCTGGTGAAGTGTCTCAGGTGGGTCATCATCGATGTCAGATGTGTCCTCACTGTTCACTTCATGCACACGTGTCTTGTTCCAAAGGGGGACTTTAAAACATTCTGAGAGCTTAACTCGGTATGAAGTGTTCCGCAGTTGGGTCCCAACGAACTGGCACCAGAGGCAATCTTTGGCGACTACTAGGTAACGATTCCGTGCACATGTTTTATTGCGATTGTTATGAAGGTACACCAGGTCGCCAATCTCAATTTGATCAATAACAGGTCGATGACTCAGAGGAGCCTCTGTGACCGTGGTTTGTTTGGCGATTAACATGTTGCTCTGTGATCAACTGCTTGTCGGACAGAGGCAACTGACAGTTTGTGAATTGGTCTCTCTGGGTCCACATCTCTTGAGAAGACAGGCCTCGTGAACGAATGCGTGTGTTTAGGCGGGCGACAGCAATGGCAAGAGCTGTTGGTGTAGTGGGGCCCCGTACAGGGTCTTGGCGCACAAGCTCGTCTTTTAATTCTTGTATGGCCTTTTCGGCAACAGGGTTCTTGTTCACATTCTTCACTCTGCCTATTTCTAGGTTGCTGGAGACGTTCATCCGTGACTAGACTGATAAAGCCTGTAGCTGGGTCAGTGCGGATAACAGCGTGAGGACCATCAAGTGGACGGAATTCAATGCAAAGACGAATCAATGCCTCACGCAGGGTGGAGCCACGCTCATCGGTAATGATGCACGCCGCAGTGTAGGATGTGACACATTCACGTAGAACGAGGATGAGTTGTCGTTCCCTGCGCATAACATCTGACGCAAATGCAAACCCAACAGTTTCAGGTGGATCACTGGTGCTTTGGTCTACAACAACATCAGGTGTCTTACGCAAGGAGGCGCAGTGGTGACAAGATTTTGAGACACTGTCTATGGATCTGTCAAGGTCTAAAGCAAAGAAGTATCTGTAGCACACTTGCTTGAGTTGGTGTGCAGATGGGTGATCCAGTTGTTTGTGTAGGGCAGTCAGGACTCTGTCTAATACTTGTCTTGGGACAACAATGCACTCTCTTGGTGAACTGAGTGGGTCAGATTTTCGGACAACAAGCAATCCATCCTTAGAGATGGTTGCTGCATTTAGGTATCGCTTGACATCCCTGATGCTTGTTACCTTCTTGGATGGTCGGGTACCATGGAGAAGATGAGCATGTGTTCGTTGAAGATCCTGGCACTCCTCTTGCAAGGAACGCCAAGCAGACCTGCTTGTGAAAGGAAGGCGGGTAGTTCCATTTTTGATGTCCTCTATACACAGTTGTCGAACAACAGAGCTTTCTGTGCGCTCAATGAAGGAGCAGATGTGGAGTGTGGAACAACCAGGTATTACACGGGACAAGACCTTGTAAGCTCCTATAAATGACCGTAAGCCATTCACTGTTTCCAGAGTTGATATGCGGTGTTGACTTGCTTGAATGGATCCTTGGTGCCATTGCCATCCTAGAATGGTTGTTGTCCTGGGAGCAATGACTGTCTTGTTAGGTGATAATCTGAGATTGTTGTGTTTGAGCGCTTCAAGTACGCGTCTCCAATGACGAAGTAACTCATCCGGGCTATCAGCACCACAATAAAGGTCGTCGGCAAGCTTAGCAATCACCTCTTCCTCTAAAAGATCCCCATGTACGCGGCACATGAGCTCCTCCAACGCTGTTTCAGAGCCTGGCATTCCCATTGCAGACCTGGCATATACTCTCACACCACGGAATGGGGTCACTACACCGCAGTATTTCATTGATTCCCTGGACAGAGGAATCTGATAAAAGGCATTGGTTAAATCTGTTGTTATAATGTACCTCCACTTGACAATCTGTCTTAGGGTAGAATCGACATCAGGTATGAGGGAAGGTTGAGGCTTACTGTATCGTCCTACATCAGAGAAGGCGGTCACCAATCTGTAACCACCACTGGACTTCCTGATTAGGAAAGAAGGGTTGAGGTATTCTACTTGGATACCTGCATCTTCAGGTCGTACAAATACACCCATCCGCTCGAGTTCATTGAACTTCTGTTGGAGCTCAGAAAGTTTATCTCGTGAGTATTGCGGAACACGACCCTTCTGTTGTGGAGGTTGTACAGGTCACATGTTAACACATGCTTGAAAGGGGCCTGTAGCACCGTTATAGCCATCAATATGTTGGTTAAACACATCATCGAACTCCGTAAGTAGTAACTCAAACTGAGATTTGGTATCTTGACGGGGGATATTGTCTTGGTCTACACAAACCATGGATGAGAAACCAGTGTCCTTAAATTGGGGGTATATAGTTGGTAGCAGTTGTGCCGGCTTGACATCATAATCAGGGTCACAGTCAGGTATAAAAACTGGGCGAATCTGGCAAAAGTGCTCGTGTTTCTTGAGCTTTTGTGGAGTGGCGGACAGGTTCGGGATCCTGATTTTACCTAAGACACTTGATACAATTCCTACTTCTGGCCAAGTGGATGACTAGGTAGAGCATCAAGGTCTGGTATCTGTGCGGGGTTCTATGGCAAGTGTACAATCCGCAGGAGCAAAGCTTTCAGGAACCGGCACCTCAATAAAGTCTCCAGGCCATATGGTAGTAGAAGTGTCTGGGGCTCTGAGTACACAAGCTCGTCTCACAGTATGTTTGTCACCAGCTGTTTCTGTGGAACCGTATGTGTATGTCGTACCATCACCAAGTATGATCTGATGTTTTGCAGGGCGTACTGCCACATCGTTGGCCTCCATGAATGGTATGCCTGCAAGGACTTCTACATCCAGGTTTTCCACCACAAGGCCATTAAAATCGAACTCCTTGTTGTGTGTGAAAAGGATTTTTGTCTCTCCAACGACCTTCAGTGGGGAAGAGCCATCTGCCTGATGGGCTGCCTGAGAGCTAGTCTTGATGTCAGCCCCGAAGCCTGTTGCTGTTGAGAGGCGGATCATATTACCAGTAGCTCCACTATCTACAGTGACTTGCGCTGTCTGGTGGCCACAGAAACAATACATATAGGGCGACTGTCGGACCTGCACACGAAGAGTGGAGACAGGTTCGGTGGATGGCTTTGCACACACATTTTCAACCGTATCACTAGCATCGTCAGCAGGATCATCAAGTATACTGGCAATTTGTCTTGCTTTGACCATGTATCTCCGGTCATGAACTGGAAGGAACTTGCACTCGCTGAGATAGTAAACATGATTGCTGCGACCTGCAGCTTTACACAGTGGACATGATTTTGGAAACTTTCTACCCGTTTGTTGTGCTTTAGCAAAACGTGAGAATGACGAGTGCTGTTTTTTGTGATTTGACATTTAATATTAATTTTATATTTTTGTTTGTGCAGTGATCAACATATCCTTTCACCTATTATTAACATTGATGTCTACACAACAGATGTATTTATTTGTCACCTACGTAAGGTTTTTCCATTTATGTCATTTATCATTCAGAATCGTCTGTGAACGATCACATTTCTTCTCTGTATCAAGTAACTATTTTCTATCCCAGAATGCAATATATTTTCCCTGGGCATGCGCAGTACTACGGATGTGACGTCATTTTGTTTTTCTATATTAACAACAAGAGCCTCAATGTCGTTCAGCTGTTTCCATTGTTCTCTCAGCTGTCATTACGAATCATGGTCATTCAGAAAATCTACACAATCCTTTGCCATCCTGTTGTGTATACAGTACAACTGTTTGTTGCTATCGTAACAATGGCTGACAGACAACATTTTAAGCCAGATCGCAATCAACACGAAGGGTTAACCAGGATACGACCTCTGACCTGCATGAAAACAACAATGGCGACATCGTGGCGAAGTGTTTAGCCTTGTTTCCTCTCACAGGAATGTAACAGAAGCTCTCCTTTTTGACAGCTGCTGATAATCGACAACGGCTGCCAGACATGGGTGTCAATGTGCCCACTTTCTGGTCCAGACGGACATTAATGCAGCCTAATTGAAATATGAGGGTGATGACAGGCACCAACAGCACGGTCGCAACCACTACGACCCCTCAAACCGCTCCAGTCAGTCAACATCAAGGCAGTGATGTGCCGCTACAGAGAGACAATTCACAGGATTTTGCTCTGATAATTCTGCTAGTGTTAAAGAAAACACAGTTACAGCGTTTTCATTACAGGGAGATCGCTGAACTGAAGTCTATCGTCATGACCTTGGGACAACAATTACAACCTCCTACAAGTACATTTACCACCACCAGTGACAACGACAACCCAGAGAGGAGTCAAGACAAGCCACAGGAGCAAGTAGAGATTTTCCCAGACAGCTAAACAGGGACGTACCCTCGGATTCACGGCCACACATACACACATTTCATCCACTCTTAAATGAGATACAAGGTAATATGTCAATCTAGCCTTGCTTCTTCTGCCATCAGGAATTTAGACACAGTGTCAGATTTTGACAGACTTTCAACTTATGTGATGAACAGCCTTTTCTGAGGAAGGCACCAGCATTAGGTGGGATATACCTGATCAGAGACTATGGACAAGGGATGATTTCCCCTATGGTAAATTCTCTTCCCAAGACACTGTTGAATTTAGGAACAACCTGTCAGCATGCAAGGCCCCAGATGTCGTCACTAAGCAGTCCCTTCCTTACTTACCTGGTACAGCTCAGCCAACAGTTTCCAGTTCCTACCCGCAGGGTACACCTATCCCTCAATTCCATAATAATATGATCCATTTACACCCCTATACCTGCAGGGTATCCCTATTCTCACAGGCCGGCACGGCCCTGGTCCGGTGCAGCCACCAGTTTTCCAGTTCCTACCCGCAGGGTACACCTATCCTTCAGTTCCGTAATAATCTGCTCCCTTTACCCCCTATACCCGCAGGGTATCCCTATTCTCACAGGCCGGCACGGCCCTGGTCCGGTGCAGCCACCAGTTTCCATTCCATACCCGCAGGGTACACCTCTCCTTCAATTCCGTAATAATCTGCTCCTATTATGGCTACTTTTAAACCCCTACCCTACTGACTATCAACCAAAGTGCCAACTGCATCATCATATTCAGCTGTCTCAGACCTTCGAATCGACTTGCGCTTGTGGAACCCTTTCCTCTCACAGTGGAACGGCATAGCAGTATTTCATGACGTTGAAGTGACATCCGCCTCACACTTGAACCGATATACTGACGCTGCTGCAACGGTTGGCCATGGTGGATACTTCAACATATTCAATGGGGCCTGGTTTGCAGAGAATGGCCATCAGATGTTACAATTCCGGGAGCACGAATCAAGGGCATTCATGGAGCTGTATCCGATCAAGGTTGCTGCTAAACTTGTGGACATTAGTGGACACAGAGACAAGTGCTATTTCACTGCGACAACCAGGCCACCGTGTTAATTATTAAAGGTCAATCAACAATGCAGGAAGATTATGGCTTTGATGAGAACACTGACTTGGACGGCAGCTAGAATAATTTTGTTCTGATAGCTCAACACGTTCCCGGAATACACAACAAACTTGCTGATTCTCTATCTCACTTCCACATGGTGAATTCCGCAGAGTGGTGCCGCAGTCAGATGTACTTCCGCAACAGTGCCCACCCAGCTCAGACATCATGTGGCAGCAGCTATCAGTCAGGGTACTAAATCTGCATACACTACAGGCGCCATGTGCTATGTAATTTTTCTGTTGAAATTCAGCATGGTCAGCAACCTGTGAATCCAGTCTCACCAATAAGTGAGACTATATACAATATTTCATAGCCCACTGTTTTTTTTGGAGTGCTAAAACTGAAACATGACACAGTGGATTTATCTGGCCGGTATCGAGTTCATGTACGTCCAAGCTGGTATCAAGACCCTTTTTGACGATGTATCTTCAGGAGCTGTACACAGACTACAGACTTTATTAGGAGGTTACAAGAAATGCAATCAATATCTACAAAGTAGCGCTTGCCTATAACTTACAGTGTTTTATGTAAACTAGTGGCTCAGTTACAAGTAGGCGTGTTAGGATATTTCAACAATCTGGCTATGCAATGTATGTGCATAACTGCCTATTTTGGATTTCTCCGTCGTGGAGAATTTACTTTTGTGCCTCGTCGTTTGATCCAGATGTACATCTAACAGCGAGTGATGTGCAATTTGAACAGACACAACATAAGTGCATCCTAACCTTATAGCTTCCAAACAGATCCCTTCAAAAGGGTGTGCAACCCACATGACTGAACTGTTATTCCTATCGGTGCTACTAACACTCATCAGTGCTTCCTAACACCATTCAATCTAGTTCTGTGACATTACCTGGATATTATAACTCATTGGATTCAGTATTTAATTCTCATATGTATATATTTAACATTATCATCTTCACTCATCACTCATTTTATACTTTCTTATCCCTTTGGGGGCTCTCGGTTTTTTACCTCGTTTTGAGCTTGCAAGCCAATCATTCTGTAAAATTATCATTAAATGGCTTGCGGCCCCCAAAGTATTTTCATTTTCACTCATACCCTCAGGGTATCAACCTTTCTACATATTTCCATTTTATCTTTTCAGATCTACCTGCAGGGTTCTAAGTCATTTTCATATATATTTCAAATTTACTTATGCAACCCACAGGGCTGCCTTTTTATACTACTTACCAGCAGCGTAAGTTACCTTTCCAACACCGAGTCAGCCCCCAAATCTTATGCCAAGAATTGTATATAATAAACATTTGATCGTACTCAATTGTTTTGTTGTCACTGCACAAAACATCTGTAGTACGACTTTCAGTGATCATGTTTTTGAGGTTTGGTGGAGCATTGTTATTATTGGACCCTAATTACTTTATGATGATTGGGTCTCTTTGTCTCAGCTCCAAAGCCGTGATGCTAGGAAAGGGCAGAATTTAATTAATGAGAGCAGGATATATCATGGAGGATGCACTTGCAGGAGAGGGTTCTAATTACAGTTTCATAGAAAGAGACCTGTAGACGTGAGCTCGGGGTTGTGTGTAAGATGGCTGCCAGGAGAGGTAAACATTGAACGAAAGCAGTGTTGCTTTCACAGGCTTGTTGAATAAATTCCCAGCGCTACTGTCAATATATCTTCTACTTGATCCTAGATACATCATTTTGGCATTAACAATGTATATTTTTTCAACGTACATTAATGGTTTACTTGTGATATCTTTTAGAGTATTTGACAATTGTGTTGGGCTTACATGCAATAATTGTAATTTGTGGTGACATGTCTCATTAAAACATAAAGTCTCATTTAAAACATTAAGTAAGAACGATAGTAAACACAAATATAACAGGATATATATGTAACCCTAAAGCCTGTGTTCCACATTCATAGCCAAGAGCAAAACTGATTAAACAAAGGGAAGAAGCTTGCCCTTACTTATATGTGGAGACATCATCTGAATATGACAAAATATGTAAATGTTACGACCGACTGAGATGAGGATTGCCGTAGGGGCTCTATTATACAGGGGCAGCCATCACAAGCTGCACAGACCTTAATCATACCGGAATCCTGGACACCAGCAGATGATGAACCGCACAGGGAACACGTGGAGTGTAGGGAATATTACGAATATCCACCACCCACCCGCGAGAGCCTCCCACGGTCACTCGGAGGCGGAAGCAGAGTTTTATGAAGAGATTAATCAGTCTGACGACTCACCCCAACAGAATTATATGGAGGGATATACTTTTGTGGAACTCATCAAGGATTTATATTAACTCATGCCTGTACTCCAACCTCCAATGACATTGCCTTGACCGAGTTATGCAGGCAAGGTAGTAGACCAGATGTCGGAAAGTCTACTAGAGGCCATACTTCCCAGCTAGGACACCGTACAACCTTCCAGCCGAACGTAAAGACACTGTATGGTTACCGCACGGACTGTATGGTAAACCTGCCGACCGTCCAGCCGACCGTCCTACCGATGGTCACCATCAACCGACGATACCCAAGCCAGCTGCACGGGGATCATGTGGAGTGTTACAACAGCCCAAGTCCAACATTTCCACGACATCCTGCCCAGCCTACATCTAAACACCTGGAAGTTATCACGGAGGCTGTGGCAAGATCATGGAGACCTTCATCCTCTCTTATATATGTCAACAGATGGGATAAGATGACAAGGGATTATAACTGATACAATATCCATCCCTATGATAGCGATTTTTTCTACTGCATCTACGTCAGGAAAATAAGTTCCAACATGGGACGATGGAAGGTTACAGATTGGGACTTCACTCTGTAAATTCAACATGACCGACTATCAATTGGAAACCATCACATTCTAAACAGACTAATGAGATCCTTTCTACTACTAGAAGATGACCGCACACCTCATATATTTTCCAAGTGGAATCTATCCCTTGGGTTATCAGCACTTTTAACGGAACCTTACGAGCCCCTGGCTAAGGCCACCTTACTCCAAAAATCCAGGAAAGCATCCTTCCTACTAGCTATGGCGACAGCAGCTAGAATTTCAGAACTCCATGCCTTGGACTATTCTAGTCTCACCCATGATCACCATTGGATCTAATTCACTCTAAGATTGCTCCCAGACTTTGTAGCCAAAGATCAATCTACCACAATGGGGCCGTTGGGCCATAGACACATAGTTAAGGTGGAATGGGTCACAATCAAATTCTGTGATGCAATTGTCTAAGTCTTGTACCCCGTGCTCATCCAGCAACAACCCCGTTGTGGATTACTCCTTGTGACCTTCAGAAGATTCAGTGAGGTTTGCCAATGCATGTAGGGAACTTCTTACTCTATTCACAGAGTTGACTCTTATCTGAGTCCAATCTCATTGAAATCAGATATAAGTTCTCGCAACTGCTAAACAAAGATCTTAGGACATTCCATTATGGGTCATGTCAGAACGACCATTCATCTCACCAATGAGAGCATCGCTTATAAGATCATGAAAGTGACAGATGGGGTGTGATTTTTGATTGCGCAACCTCGAAAAAAACACACAGCTAGGGTATTCCGAACAGCTTTATGTCTGTGTTCATACAGTCTAGACCATTTATTAACCATTCCAGAATGTTCTTTTGTTCAGCTTTAATTTTTTAATCGTGTATATGGCAAAATATGTTTTGAAGCGTAGTCGCCAGTTTGAAACTCGTGCCGTACAGCTCGATTAAGCTGGTTAAGCCTTCTGATTGGCTATTGTTGACTTCTTGTTAGTCATTCCATTGGTCGGTCAAAATTCACGAAAGGTTGGTCTGACGTGACCCACAATGGGATGTCATCAGATCTTTGTTTAGCAGTAGCGAGAACTAAGATCTGATGAGATGGGTGTGAGTCAACAACATCTTCTCAATTTTTAAGATGCGCTTCCAACCTGCTTTCATCTTCGAACCTTTGTTCATGGTCATTTCTATCCAGAGATCCAAAGGTAAGCATGAGTAAGGTTTGCCTGTCATTGATTAGGCGAATAGCCCATCTTGCATGTACCTCTCCTTTTCTTCAGGGAGACTGCTGATCTCAAGCCAAAATTCTACGACCCATCTGTACTTCTTATTATTGTATATCCGCACCCATGGCATCATCATTCGGAGGGATGCTTTAAGTATTGGAGAAAAAACGCTCACGAGGTTTTGGTAGACAGAGCATGCCCTGGGGAGAGGGAAAAACCAAGGGGCGAAGGGCCCCCGCAGTTATTCCCGACCCCCAGGGCATGCTCTGTCTACCAAAACCGAGGGAAAGTGTTTTTCCATACTTATAAACCGAAAAAAGAAACTTTGAACAACATTTATCAACATTTTTATGTTTCGAACATTACTTTCCATGCACCTTAGGAATCGCGCCTAAAATATCTGTTGCTGGCGTACGGATCTTGAATAGGACATTCTAAAAACCAGTGAGGCTTATCAACACCTCTGTAGCATTGGGGTACACTCACTGGGCTACAGATATGAAAACCTCACAATAGGTATTAATGCCTATAGAAAGAAGCCTCTTACTTAATAGCGATCCCAATGAATAGGTTTATAATTGAATCCCAATCCTGTGTCCACAGGGCATGTATGTTCATAATCAATATCTCAACCATTTCCATAAAGCTCAACCAGAACCTTGCCATAGGGCTGTCTGATTGTCTTACACCCACAAATGCTCTTTCCACAAATTACTTGAACTCTGCATCCATCAAAAGATCATCTGCAATCGTCTGAAACTGTTCTTTTGAGCTATTGGGTGGACTCCTAAGAACTTCCAACTTTGATTTAAGCTCTGATGACAGCTCCAGCTCCTCGCTGGATCCTCAAAAAATAATCCTGCGATCGAGCAACTCATACATAAGTGTGAAGCACCGAATGCCTCTGTTGTAGTGTTTACCACGAAGTGCTTTATCAACTAAACCTTCTGAAATGATATCAGCTGCCACAAGAATTTCAGATAGACCTGCCCCATGGAACCTCTTGTTAATCGCTGATATGAAAGAAATGTGAGTGTGAAATGGACCCAAGAACGGAAGGATAAGCTTAAATTTCTCAGGATTCTCATTCTTCAGTTGGACAATACGCTTTATATGATACGGTATTATATCGAACATGTGCTCTAACAAAAATGATACACTCATACACATATCATGGAACTCATTACATGTATTTATTTCAAAATGGAGTGTTTCCATTGTTCATGTATTTTGACCAAAATTTAATCATTTTAAAACCATGTTTTCGGGAGAAAAAATTATTTTGTTAAGTTGGCCAATCTATGTTGACCTCTTAGCAGCCATTTTGAAATTTAAAGGTCATAGCAACCACCAATACTTTAAAAATTTGCTTGGTTGAATTTGTCATATTAGAAAACATTTTATTAGACACAAAAATCATGAAAATCGGACACTGTTAACTGTGTTTGCGAATATGACAGCCAGCCAAAAGGGTGTTGACGTTTTTGGCCATTGATCCCTCATTGAACACTTTCAAACCTTTGTTTCCATGATTTGGTATCGAGACCTACAGGTTGGTCTTCTAGTAAAACCGGAAATGACACCACAACCGGAAGTGACATCATCACCTGAAGTGACGTCAGCACCGGTAATTGTGTCACAAATACAAATTTAACATGAAATGACGTCATTTGGTAGAAATTGACCAGAAATGACATCATTATTACTAAGAAGATCAGCAAATATAACAGTAATTCTAGTGAAGGTATCACATATTTGACTGATTTTCAAGTCCTCATGGGGAATTTCAGAGGAAATTATCTCGTCAGGATTAGAATTAGTGAATAATGGTTTCCAGAAGAGGTTTACAGTTAATTACACAGGGAGTTACTTGAGGCAGATCCCACCTGGTCCCTCTGGTATATTATGGCAAAGATGTAATAGAGGTAGAGAATTCGCAAGAATTATCGAGCAATAGTTACAGTTAAATAAGTTTCAAACGAACATGCTTTTAACGAACTGACAGATATTACGAACTTAATTTTTGGTCCCGGCCATTTGCCGTATAGATGTTGTATGTATTCTTACAAGGAACTAAATTTAGTAGTCAATTTGAGTTCGTTATAACCATAGTTTACTGTATCATTGTTAATAATTCTAAAAATACTATCTCTATTACATCAGAAGTATTCCCACCCACCTCCCCAATTTATCCACCTCCAGTGGTTAGATGTGGGAAAAGAAGTAAGATTCCCGCCATTACGCACGTCATAGCTTATTAAGTTAGTGTGACTGAAACCAAAATACAGGATTTATAGCAAAGACATAATGTAGTGGTTTTGATAAAATATTCACTGGTAAGATATATTACCATATTTTCCTGAGTATAGTGCGCACCCATGTATAATGCGCACCCCCCTCTAGCGGGTTCAATATTTTGGAAAAAAAGAAATTTGAATATTATGCGCAGAAAAAATTTACACCGTACCCTTTCAGCGAAGTCCGGCAAACGAACGGGAGCTGAGAAACTTCGTCAGTACAAATTCGAATACATGTTTATTTACCGTTTAAATAGTATTTATTGTTCTGCTAGGCATTGTTTTATATCTAGGGATTAAGATTACCTTGTGTATTTTCTCGTAAACTAAGCCGGAAACAGCAATCAGCTGTACACACGTTTTCTTGGAATCGACCGGTGATTCGGTCAAGACACACCCAATGATATAACTTTATAGGATTTTTAATGCAAGAATCGGCAACAATTGTATCTGAAACTATTTTATTTATCGGGAATAATATATTCCGTTATTTTCTTAATTATATGCAGCCTTTACTAAACATATTTAAAATAATAATAACCCTAAGCGAAGCAGCTGATCGCTATTCCCGGGTATTATTTTTTACATGGAACATGTTGTTGTTGCATTAGGTGTTTAAGAGGTCGCCTTCTGCCTAGGCAATTTCAGCTGACCTGTTGGAACATGTCTGACCAGTCACCGTTAACCCTCTGGATGCCGAGTTTTTTTTCTGACGCTCATTTTCCTAGGATAGGAAAAGTGAAGGTTGTGCGAGAATTGCGCTCACGCGGCACTGGATCTACCTCTAGCTATAAAATTACGCAGAAGTGGAGAATATTAAATTTCTTATTTGATGGTGTAAATTTAACTATAAATATCAAACCGTTTTTTAAAAAAGACACTCCTAAGTGTTGTCCGAGAATTTATTCTGCGTTGAAAAACAGTACATTTCTCCGCTTTTTATCGTACACCAATAAAAGTACTGTGCGACAAAAAAAATTATTAAGAAGCTTTATGGAAACTGTGAGTGAACAAAATACTGCCTAATATCTGAAAGACATAACTACATATCAAATGGAGTTATATGCGTATGTATAATGACATACATTCAATTCCAAAAATAGCACGCCGTAAATGACGAATATTGATTTTTCTCTATGACGTCAAAAGGTGACAGAGCGGTTACACACGTACAAAGAAAAGGGGGCATAACTCCGCTATGCTTAGCTCTACTTTGTTGTAACTCAGGTCACTTGGTGAGAATTAGCTGTGGGAATGGACAATATATTTTCGTGGTGTTTTGTTGAGGAGGAACCAAACTATTCCAACACAAATATCGATATTGAAACTGTACACGTTTAGTTATAAAATATACCCATAAGAAATGATGAAATTGTACTTCATAAAAAAGGAGGTAATAGAAAAATGGCTGGCCTTATCTAAGCTATAACTTAGTCCTTAGATTCCAACATTCTCCTGATTGTGTAAGTGTAATTTGAGTAATGTTGCATCATTATTAATGGAGCACAAGCCTTATCATCAAATGTAATGAAATACCCTAAAAATAACACGATTCCTTTTGACGTCATGGCTGGTTTTATGTCTTTGATAACGTCGGAAAAAGACGACACTGGTATTTTGATTAATATATATCTCCCCTAATTTTCGTTCATGGTATGGAAAATATCGATGTGTGGAACGGAATTTGACGCTTTTTCGACACAACATAAAATGACTGCTCTCACCAAGTAAATAATGTCTTGAATATGTAAACAATTAGATAGTTTATCGTGTATCTTAATTGGACAAGACACGCACCTGTTTAGCATCAGCTTACGTAATGAAATTCCCTAAAGAATATTTCAAAACAACCAAAATTATATTCAATATTGGACATATATTTGTTCATGATTATGTTATTTTTTCTTACACAATAAAAGATGCAAAGAAAGCTCTATTGGTATAGAATTATCAGGATAATCGTATACGTTTGAACCAACGGGGTACCTGGCATGGGTTTTATCTTTAATCATTTTACAATTCCTGGAGGAATAAAGTAAACTGTTTACTATCCTGTGATCACAATATTGAAAAATTAATGTAACCATTGATTATATAATGCAAAACGAGAGGAATAATTCGTAAATTGTTTGTGACTAAAGCGCACCTGGCGAATGGTTAGATATCACTGTTCTCTGTATCCAACGACATAAAAGACAAATCAAAGACCAAGACATTTCAGGAATGTGTGCATATATTTTACCGAAAAATATTATCCATTTTGTTAAAGTAATATATTCAGTTTTAGTTATAAAATAAAATGAAACGGCTATTCATGGACATTGGTTATATGAACTTATAATATTGACTTATTTCACATCCCAAGAAATACGTACATGCTACAGTTACATTTACACTTCATCTTGTAACACTTGTCCAAAGGAAAGAAATATCGTAGTAGACACTATAAACCTATCACATTGTTATGTAAACAATGTTCAAACAAACAGGAGATTATCAAAGGTTCGTTCATACATGTTGTGGCCTATATGTACGTATGGTTTCATTTTGAACATTGACAAATATCCAAAGTGAAATTAATTGTGTGAATTTTTTTTTAAAAGACAGGCAAAATATACATCATCACTGAGACTGTAAACAGCATGATACAGTGATCGTGTGCACTCTCATTCAAGGACCTTCACCTCAAAGAAATTACCAAATATGTACAACAATGTTGACGTTTGACATCACTACCTGTGACCCACTTTTACAAAATGGCGTGTACACTTTCAACAGTACACAGGATTGTACGAGGGGACTTTCGTTGATTCGGGGATCGTATAAACATAAAAGTGACATTTAAGTAATCAGAAACATTCTGACAATCTATGTACTGTTATTTGTTGTCATAATTTTCATTGAAACAAAAGGAAATATTCAGAAATTCCGATAAATACCGTTGTCGTTGTGCGTGATTTTGCGTCAGTCATGGCCTCAACCAGAATGGTAACTTTGACAACTTCTGTTGAAATTAAAGCTGCAAGCAGCAATGGCGGGCTCCAAGAAACACTGTGCCCAAATGTCCATGTTCGAATCCTCAAAGGGTTTCCTTGAACCAAATCCGTAAAATGTAGGCACCACTTACAGGGTATCGTCGCAAGGAAAATGGCGTGTGCCAGGGTGTCCAGGTCTGTTCTAAAACCATTTCCGACCTCGAACATGTTCGAATCCATAAAAGGTTGGCTTGTGCCAACTCTGTCAAAAGATAGTCACCTGAAATCGCCGCTACGAAATTGGCGTGTTCCAGGGGTGTCCCAAATATAAATCAAATATTACCACCAAGCGGTGTTACTTTTAGCATACAACCAATAACAATAAATGAGATGCATATGGCACACTAACTTCATGTAAACTTGCAATAGTTTCTGTGGAGAACCTTACAAGATATGATCTTTAAAGCAAAATTTCGTTTAAAAAAATGATCAAAATCAAAATTCAGTACGGCCGTAACTAAAAAAGAATTCCAAAATCGGCTACTTAAGTTTGATGTGTTATGTATGGAGATAATTATCAAAAAGTTTGAAAGCATTTCATGCAGTGGACTCGGAGTTCTTTGCGTTTAAAGACAGGTACCCAAAAAACACTGTGGAAACCTTGAATCCATAATGGCTGCCAAACCACGTGACCAATGACCAAAGTCAAAGAACAAAAAATGTCAAGCAGCTCAAGCAGCAGATACATGCAAGGTTTCAAAGTAATAAGATAAGCGGTTGCTGAGCAATAGGGCGAAACATATCTTCAAAATATTCTGTTTTTTTTAGTTATCTGCCCTTGGCTTTTGGGCCTACGGCCTTGGGTTTTTGGAGGGCACTAGTACCCAAAGGTCCACATACACACACAAAATGTGAACAAAATCGAGCAAGTGGTTATTTTTCTAGCTCTGGTAAAAAAATCAGCGGAATAATAATAATATTAAATCAAACGCTAACACTGGGACTCTTCAGCCTTTCGGCTTGGTGACTCTTTAACAGGCCGTAACTTCTTTGTCAGTTGGGCTCCAGTCAAACGGATTAGCGTTCTGCGTTCGTCCGGGCCCCGGGTTCCTGTCGCATTACTGAGATAAAGTGCTAAACCTGTTCCCCACCTCGTTTATATATTCGAATCCTCAAAGGGTTTACCTGTACCAACGCCGTCAAATGTAAAGAACCTCTTGTGAGACATCACCACTGCTAAATTGACCTGGTGTCCCAATTTCCAACTTCGACCATGTTCGAATCCTCAAATGGTTTGTTTGTACCAATGCCATCAAATGTAAGGAACCACTTGCATGACATCGCCCCATGTGTCCCAGTGTGTTCTTAACCCATGTTTGACTTCGACCATGTTCGAATCCGCATATGGTTTGCTTGTACCATCGCCATCAAATGTAATGAACCGTTTGTGAGACATCACCACACGTGTCCCGGTGTGATCTTAACCCATGTTTGACTTCGACCATGTTCGAATCCCAAAATGGTTTGGTTGTACCAACGCCATCAAATGTAATAAACCGCTTGTGAGACATCACCACACGTGTCCCAGTGTGTTCTTAACCCATGTTTGACTTCGACCATGTTCGAATCCGCATATGGTTTGCTTGTACCAACGCCGTTAAATGTAATGAACCGCTTGTGAGACATCACCACACGTGTCCTAGTGTGTTCTTAACCCATGTTTGACCTTGACCATGTTCGAATCCGCATATGGTTTGGTTGTACCAACGCCGTCAAATGTAATGAACCGCTTGTCAGACATCACCACATGTGTCCCAGTGTGTTCTTAACCCATGTTTGACTTCGACCATGTTCGAATCCGCATATAGTTTGCTTGTACCAACTCCGTCAAAAGATAGTCACTGTTTGCAGGACATTACCGCTACCAAATTTACGAGTGCCACAGTTTCCAAGAGTGTACTTAACCAATTTCCGACCTCGACTATATCCTAATCCGCAAATGGTTTGCTTTAAACAACGCTGTCAAAAATAAGGTACCGTAGCAATTGGCAATTGAGAAATGAAGAATCAAGTCTGAAGCGAGTGTGACCACCCGATCCGATTAGTCGCCTCCTGTGACAAGCATAGTTGCCTCTTAGGACAAGCATCGGTTGAAAAAGGCCAATTCTAACTCTGGTCGTCAAGGGTAGTACACATAATATTGAACAAGACTGTGGAGAACGCTTGAGTATCTGCAAAGCCAGTGAATGGGGGTTTATAGTAGATTTATGAGGCGCTTCCTTCAGTATTTGTACTCAAGTCAGTATGTACTCAATAACTTTTACTAAAATCAAGTAATACCACCAAGCGGTGGTGCTTTCAGGATGCAACCCAGAAAAAAAATGAGGTACATATAGTATCAAAACTTCATGCAAACTTTCAATAGTTTCTGTGGAGAACCTTACAAGATATGATCTTTAAAGTAAAATTTTGGTGAAAAAAATTATCAAAATCAAAATCCAATATGGCCGCAACTAAAAAAGATATAAAAAAACGGCTATGCTAATTTGTTGTGTTCTGTATGGAGACAATTCTCAGAAAGTTTGAAATCATTTCATGCAGTGGATTCAGAGGAGATAGTATTTGAAGACAGGTGCCCAAAAAACCTTAGCAAAACCTTGAATCCAATATGGCTGCCAAACCACGTGACCAATGACCAAAGTCAAAGAACAAAAAATATCAAAGAACTGAAGCAGCAGATACATGCAAGGTTTCAAAGTAAACGGACAAACGGTTGTGGAGCAACAGGGCAAAATATATCGTCAAAAAATACTTGTTTTTCAGTTATCTGCCCTTGGCCTTTGGGCCTATGGGCTTGGCTTTTTGGCGGGCACTAGTACCCAATGGTCTACAAACACGCACAAATTTTGAACAAAATCGAGCTAGTGGTTATTTTGCTAGGGCAGGTACAAAAATCGGCGGAATAATAAATAATAATAATAATAAATTAAAGCTGCAAGCAGCAATGGCGGGCTCCAAGTTACACTGTGCACAAACGTCCATGTTCGAATCCTTAAAGGGTTTCCTGGTACCAAATCCGTCACAAGTAGGCACAACTTGCAGGGTATTGCCGCTACGAAATTGGCGTGTGCTAAGACTGTTTTAGACCCATTTCCGACATCAAACATGTTCGAATCCTCAAAGGGTTTGTTTGTACCAACTCTGTCAAAAGATAGTCACCCTTTGCAGGACATTGGCGTGTTCCAGGGGTGTCCCAAATTCTAATCAAATATTACCACCAAGTGTTGTTACTTTTTCCATGCACCCAAGAACAGAAAATAAGATGCATATGTAAACATTCATGTAAACTTGCAATAGTTTCTGTCAACAAGCTAACAAGATATGATTGTTAAAGTAAAATTTCGGTAATTTTTTTTATCAAAATCAAAATCCAATACAACCGCAACTAACACAGATATCCCAAAACGGCTATTAGAGTTTGCTGTGTTGTGTGTGGAGACAATTCTCCGAAAATTTGGAAGCATTTCATGCAGTGGACTCGGAGTTGTTTGCGTTTGAAGACAGGTACCCAAAAGACACTGTGAAAACCTTGAATCCAATATGGTTGCCAAACCATGTGACCAATGACCAAGGTCAAAGAACAAAATTTGTCAAGCAGCTCAAGCAGCAGATACATGCAAGTTTTCAAAGTAATCGGATAAGCGGTTGCGGAGCAATAGGGCGAAATACATCTTTAAAAACGTCTTGATTTTTAGTTATCTGCCCTTGGCCTTTTGGCCTACGGCCTTGGGTTTTTGGCGGGCACTAGTACCCAATGGTCTTCATACACATACAAAATTTGAACAAAATCGGGCCAGTGGTTATTTTTCTAGCCCTGGTACAAAAATCAGCGGAATAATAATAATATTAAATCAAACGCTAACACTGGGACTCTTCAGCCTTTCGGCTTGGTGACTCTTTAACAGGCCGTAACTTCTTTGTCAGTTGGGCTCCAGTCAAACGGATTAGCGTTCTGCGTTCGTCCGGGCCCCGGGTTCCTGTCGCATTGCTGAGATAAAGTGCTAAACCTGTTCCCCACCTCGTTCATATATTCGAATCCTCAAAGGGTTTACCTGTACCAACGCCGTCAAATGTGAAGAACCTCTTGTGAGACATCACCACTACTAAATTGACCTGGGTGTCCAAGGATGTTTAAACCAATTTCCAGCTTCGACCATGTTCGAATCCTCAAATGGTTTGTTTGTACCAATGCCATCAAATGTAAGGAACTGCTTGCAAGACATCACCACATGTGTCTTAAAGTGTTCTTAACCCATGTTTGACTTTGACCATGTTTGAATCCGCTTATGGTTTGCTTGTACCAACGCCGTCAAATGTAATAAACCGCTTGTGATACATCACCACACATGTCCTAGGGTGTTCTTAACCCATGTTTGACTTCGACCATGTTCGAATCCCCATATGGTTTGCTTGTACCAACGCCATCAAATGTAATGAACCGCTTGTGAGACATCACAACAAGTGTCCCAGTTTGTTCTTAACCAATGTTTGACTTCGACCATGTTCGAATCCCCATATGGTTTGCTTGTACCAACGCCATCAAATGTAATAAACCGCTTGTGAGACATCACCACAAGTGTCCCAGTGTGTTCTTAACCCATGTTTGACTTTGACCATGTTCGAATCCGCAAATGGTTTGGTTGTACCAACGCCGTCAAATGTAATGAACTGCTTGTGAGCCATCACCACATGTGTCCCAGTGTGTTCTTAACCCATTTGTTTCTTTGACCATGTTCGAATCCGCATATAGTTTGCTTGTACCAACTCCGTCAAAAGATAGTCACCGTTTGCAGGACATTACCGCTACCAAATTGGCGTGTGCCACAGTTTCTCAGAGTGTACTAAACCAATTTCCGACCTCGACCATATTCTAATCAGCAAATGGTTTGCTTTAAACAACGCCGTCAAAAATAAGGTACCGTAGCAATTGGCAATTGAGAAATGAACAATCAAGCCAGCGAGTCTGACCACCCGATGCGATTAGTCGCCTCCTGTGACAAGCATAGTTGCCTGTTGAGACAAGCATCGGTTGAAAAAGGCCAATTCTAATCCTGGTCGTTAAGGGTAGTACACATAATACTGAACAAGACTGTGGAGAACGCTTGCAAAGCCAGTGAATGGGGGTGTATGGTAGATTTATGAGGCGCTTCCTTCAGTATTTGTACTCAAGTCTGATTTTTTAACTTAAATCAAATAATACCACACCAAGCAGTGGTGCTTTCAGTATGCAAACCAGGACAAAATGAGCTACATATAGTCTCAAAGCTTCATGCAAACTTTCAATAGTTTCTGTTAAGAACCTTACAAGCTGTGATCTTAAGAGTAAAATTTCGGTGAAAAAAATGATCAAAATCAAAATCCAATATTGCCGCAACTAAAAAAGATATCGGAAAACGGCTATGCTAATTTGTTGTGTTCTGTATGGAGACAATTATCAGAAAGTTTGAAAGCATTTCGTGCAGTGGATTCAGAGGAGATAGTATTTGAAGACAGGTACCCCAAAAACCCTTTGAAAACCTTGAATCCAATATAGCTGCAAAACCACGTGATCAATGACCAAAGTCAAAGAACAAAAAATATGAAAGAACTGAAGCAGCAGATACATGCAAGGTTTCAAAGTTATCGGATAAGCGGTTGCGGAGCAATATGGCGAAATACACCTTCAAAAAATTCTTGTTTTTCAGTTATCTGCCCTTGGCCTTTAGGCCTACGGCCTTGGGTTTTTGGCGGGCACTAGTACCCAACGGTCTTCAAACACACACAAAATTTGAACAAAATCGAGCTGGTGGTTATTTTGCTAGGGCAGGTACAAAAATCGGCGGAATAATAAATAATAATAATAATAATAATAATAAATAATAATAATAATAATAATAATAAATCGAACGATTACAATAGGGCTCTACAGCCTTTCGGCTTGGAGCCCTAATAAATATAGCTGCGAGCAGCAATGTCGGGCTTCGTGAGTTACTGCTTTATAGTAGCGGATCCTGGTTTACATTCGTGGAAGACATTTCACAATATCTCACTTGGGTCACACAGAGAACTTAAACAATGAAACCGAGTTCTTTATGGCCCTAGGTAATGAGGCATTTCAAGTTGTCTTATAAGTCACTTCCGGTATCAGGAAAGATATGTGCACTACTGTATCTGATTATTATATGGTCTTTATTAGCAATATGATGTTTAAGTGGTCCGTTTTGAGTAAGAAAAAATTGTCAATTTTGGCGATGTTCCAGTTTGGCATTTTTAAATGTGGTAACTCTATTTGCCCCTTTCGGGCCGCATTGGCCGCCAATACGACCGCCAGTATCAACAGCTGTAGCCGAGAATAGTGTGTGGGCTGTTATGCACTACATGGGCAACAACGTAATGTACCCGGCGCAGTCTGTTTCTAGCCATGAATCTTTGTATACACATCAGGAATACTCTAAATTTGTGCCTAATGCTATAGAGGGAGTTCCTGTTTGTATTTGTTTGCGTTTCCACGGTCGCATGTTGTATTGATGATTCAATATTCCAAGATGGAAATGTAGGGTTAAAAGAGGTCCCCTGAAACCTATGCTTGTTAGCAGGGTTGACTAAATCAGAACTGGGTGACAAAGTAACAATACAGTCATGATAAGCAAACAAAGCCAC
The DNA here is from genome assembly GCF_022045235.1 of Haliotis cracherodii. Taxonomy (NCBI): domain Eukaryota; kingdom Metazoa; phylum Mollusca; class Gastropoda; order Lepetellida; family Haliotidae; genus Haliotis; species Haliotis cracherodii. The sequence continues at coordinate 49,059,381 of NW_027266297.1, read as the reverse complement.
ATATATAAGTTCAGGCATTGTTCATATATTCTATTTTGTCATGGAATAATCATTGAGGGTTTTGCAAATATTATATGTAACATTGCTACCAAATGCAAATTAATGTATTGAAAAGATCCATCATTTCCAACTCGCATGATTGGATTTTTGTTTGTTCGTTGTTTACATATATACTTTGTTGTGAGTTTATGCATATATTGAAAATGGCGGGGCTATGGACGACTTTGTCTTCTCGTTAAACTCAAGGTCCACACTGTCTCAAAAAATATCTTGACCTTCTTATGTTCACTACTTGTAAAGCCAAAGCTGACAGTCCTCTATATCAACCAGAAAGGTGCATATACTATCTTACAGAACTGAATCATCCAACAGGCCACAAATAAACTTAAAAGGTAATTCAGCTTTGGGACCTGATCGGCTTATCACTAAATACTACATTCAGAATTAGATGTTGCAATCATATCAAACGGGATGGAAATTGTTTTTGTTTTAGAAAGGATCTTTATTAGATTCATAAATACAACAGACATTGGTGATCCGAGTATGGTTGAAATGGGTAAACTATTTATATATGGAAATACTGCATTAGATCCAGCTGAAAACATTAATACTCTATATACATTCTGTCGTACAAGTTGTCTGGTTCTGTTATGCGTTAAGCGCACAACTGGAAAACCCATACAGAAACAGACTATAGAAATCGCTTCCGTCGAAACATAGAGTGAACGTAAAATCGGTCTGTTATTACCTTAAGTTGTTGTAATAAAATTATGACAAGTATGTGAAAAGATAGAAAAATTATCGGAGAGTACAGCGATATCAAACTTTCTGTCACAAACTCACCTCAAATCCTAGAGTCTGAAAATGATTTAATTATGAAGGCGGTGTTCTCGGGCGAGATATAGGGTCATGATTTGCCTGTAGGGGCCCCACACGTGCCTTTCGGGTGAAACCGCTGCCAGCAACTTCTTTAACCCGCTCTAGCGTTTCCGCTGTCTCACTGTACCCTAACTGTGGCTCAAGCTCCAATATGCACTCGACTGACCTATCCGCGCATGGGTCAAAGGCAAACTGACACGCTGAGAAGTCAATCACATGCATGCGCAATTCTTGGTTTATTTCACGATGCTTCCCTATTGAGAGTGTGTATTGTGAATTCGCGCGAATTTCTGCAACGCAGATATGACATGACATGACATGACATGATCAAGCTACTTCTGTCTGCGCGCGAGACAATCACCTTGTCGCCTTGCCGAGAATACCACGTTCAGCGATAGTCAAATCAGACAAAATGCGCGCCCGTGATTTCTATAGTCCGTTTCTCTACGTTGCGCGCTTTGCACTACATATTCACAGTTTGTATCGGTCCAGAGGGGGGTGGGGCCACACAGCCAATACACGACCTGGGAAACAATGAAGTTTATCGCCTGGTGCCAGTATCCGCGCTGTAGCGCTACCGTTGTCTCGCTATACCGTTACCGTGACTCGCGCAACAGTGTACCCTCATTTACCCATCCCCATTGCTATTAGGGAAGCAGATAGACTATAACGTCAAGGTGTGTATTGCCAAATTGGGGTCATACAATCAGCGCACGACCTTGCAATAAAAAAGTGCCGAGAATTCAACTTTTGGGGATAACCGAATCAGCATGTTGACACGTGATTTCTACAGTCCGTTTCTGCAAACATTAACAGTAAGTCTCTGCTGACATCCCTAAACCATAGCGATAGAACACAGTTGCAGTTCACCAGGAAACGGGGCACAACAATCACATCACAGACCGCACGGGGTCGGTATTAATTCAAGAAATAAGTATGCCTATTGGAGAAGGCCCTTCCGCGCACGTTCATTACTGTTCTGAGTTGATTGAAATGCGGTGAACGGGGCTTATGTCGATATTTTACTGCAGCTTCTTTCTTAAAATATATTTCTATAGTCCGTTTCTGCTTGCGTTGTTTACCCTCAGTGTGTACACTCTATTTCACTGAGACTGACAAGTGATCTCGGTAGTCGATATCGGATAAACACATTCGCAGTTCGCTGAAAATTATACACAAAGACCACGTACTTGTTTATGAAATCGACAAACCTACACCACAGGTTTACAGACAATGCTATATAGCGCCAAGAGCAAGGACGCTTCTTTCATCGTCTTTACTGAACAAGTTTGAAGTGTCGTAAAATACCACTGTTTTCCCCACAAAATGACATTCGCAGAGTCAGATCACAGTTTGGTGTATTGTGATTTTGTGAATGCATTTCAATATCGAACAGCATATATACTAAAGAGTGCCTAGTCTGACAGCTATTGGATGGTCTGGAGAGGTACAATAGGTTAAAGTATGTTGTTATAGATGAATTCTGTTTCATTTATCTTTCCGTAGCCTTCAATTCTATGTCGCTAGATTTAAACATGGCTATGTACAAGCCCAGTGTATACAAAGAAACGAAATTTGGTCAAATCGGTCCAGTATTACCCGAGATATTAGTGTTTAGGGTTCTGCTAGATGTCAAGTTTATGGACGGGTGCCAAAGAGTTCCCTCTTTAACATGTTGTAACATCCTTCTCAATTGAGCTACAGTCAAACGGTTTAGTGTTCTGGATACGCCAGGAAATGGGCTACCAGAATAGCACATGATAATGCATGTCGAAAAGCTTCAATCCAATATTGCTGCCAAACGGCGCGTTTTAGCGACATTGACCGTCGAGGCAAAATTGATGGGCATCTGATTGCGCTGCCGCATGCCAAATTTGGTAGTCATTGGACCTTCAGTTTCGGAGATATTTGCTGCTGAAATTGAAATTTTTAAAATTGTTTTGAGTTGCCTGCCCTTTGCCATTGGGCCTATGGCCTTGGATTTTTGCGCGACACTGCGTCACATTGGTGCCAATGTTGCTGTCGATTTTGAAGCGATTCTGCTCACTGGTTCTTTTTGTAGCTCTGGTACAAAAAACGGCGGAATAATAAATAATAATAATAATAATAATAATAATAATAATAATAAATCGAACGATTACAATAGGGCTTCTGCTTTGCAGCACGAAGCCCTAATTAAAAATCGTTATTTGAGCGATTTTGGCAGTTTTGAGACCGGAATCGGGTAGCAGGAACAAAAACATTTTGAAAAAGCCAAGGTCACCAAGGTCACGGGGTCAAGGTCATTTGGGTACTTTTTTATGCCTTTTGAGGGCAAGCTAAAACGTGACTGTAGTTGCGTGTATGGTGGCAGCGATTGGTGTTTATGCTTAACCCCAACCTGATGTATCACTCGTCATATTCAGATTTGGAGAATATTATGTCCGCCGTCCGTCCGCGGGTCTGTCCGCCAAAAACGTTTTTTAGCAGTACTCATGACCCGTTCGACATACAACGCTGTTACTTTGCAGAAATCTGTATATGGTCTGTATCTACTAATGCTGTGGAAACCAAACTCATTTCGGCCTCAAATTGAGTTTCCATGGCAATCCGAAAGAACAAATCTTAAATCCAAGATGGCGGCCAAACGGTTGAATTTATCACTTTTGAACCTGCGGGTAGCGTGATCAGTAACCTATGACGGTGTCGCATGCAAAATCTGAAAGCTATTGGGTCCATAGTGTCTGAGTTATATGCTGTTTTATGCCGTTTTTAATCAATTGATGCATTCAATCCAATATGGTCGCCAAATGGCGCAACTTTTGACAAGCTACTAAGAACATAAAATGTTTGGCTTGCTATGCTGATGCGTTATGTCAATTTTCAATGTTGTGCATGAAGATCCTGGGCAGATGTGCTGTTTGCAGATACATTTCCAGAAACCAATATGGCCGCTCAACTAATTACATTTTGACATGCATCTAATAACAAAGTATGTGCGACATACAAAGTTGTTATATACTGCGAATTTACAACCATGTCTATGCAAAACCAATGACGATATGATCTTTTGAAACAATATTTATGACACTATTTACATCAGAAGCAAACTCTTATATTTCCGTAACTAATCGAGATATGTGAAAACGGTTCGAAAGTGTTGATGTTTGAACTATGGAGAAAATATGTGCACATTTGTAAAGTACTGCGGCTGATACAGGCAGAGAAAATGATTGCGGAAGATGCGTACCCAGCAAAAAGTGACAAATCCGCTATCAACATGTTCAATCCAATATGGCCACCAAACCACGTGACTTTTGCCATGTGTTCAAGAACAGAAAATGTTGAGCGGCCAATAGCAACATAGGAAGCAGTTGCTGCAACTACTTTGCATGATAAGATTCCATGTAAACACGTAATTGCAAAGTCATGCATTATGTTTGTGACAAATTTCGGCCGGAAGTAGCATTCAATATGGCGGCTATTAAAGGAGATATCAAAATTTTGCTATGCTAGTTTGTAGTGTGGTGCATAAAGACCAAGCATGCAAAGTTTTGAAGCCTTTGCTCTGGTAGTTTCAGAGGAGATAGTTTTGGCGGCCAAGTGGTGAGAAAAGTGCTAAAATGCATGTCGAAAAGCTTCAATCCAATATTGCTGCCAAACGGTGCGTTTTAGCGACATTGACCGTCGAGGCAAAATTGATGGGCATCTGATTGCGCTGCCTCATGCCAAATTTGGTAGTCATTGGACCTTCAGTTTCGGAGATATTTGCTGCTGAAATTGAAATTTTTAAAATTGTTTTGAGTTGCCTGCCCTTTGCCATTGGGCCTATGGCCTTGGATTTTTGCGCGGCACTGCGTCACATTGGTGCCAATGTTGCTGTCGATTTTGAAGCGATTCTGCTCACTGGTTCTTTTTGTAGCTCTGGTACAAAAAACGGCGGAATAATAAATAATAATAATAATAATAATTAAAGCTGCAAGCAGCAATGGCGGGCTCCAAGTAACACTGTGCCCAAACGTCCATGTTCGAATCCTCAAAGGGTTTACTTGAACCAACTCCGTCAAATGTAGGCACCACTTGCAGGGTATCGTCGCAAGGAAATTGGCGTGTGCTAGGGTGTCCAGGTCTGTTCTGAAACCATTCCCGACCTCGAACATGTTCGAATCCATAAAGGGTTGGCTTGTTCCAACTCTGTCAAAAGATGTCACCGGAAATCGCCGCTACGAAATTGGCGTGTTCCAGGGGTGTCCCAAGTATTGATCAAATATTACCACCAAGCGGTGTTACTTTTAGCATACAACCAATAACAATAAATGAGATGCATATGGCACACTAACTTCATGTAAAACTTGCAATAGTTTCTGTGGAGAACCTTATAAGATATGATCTTTAAAGCAAAATTTCGTTGAAAAATATGATCAAAATCAAAATTCGATACGGCCGTAACTAAAAAAGAATTCCAAAATCGGCTATTAACGTTTGATGCGTTATGAATGGAGACAATTATCAGAAAGTTTGAAAGCATTTCATGCAGTGGACTCAAAGTTGTTTGCATTTGAAGACAGGTACCCTAAAAACACTGTGAAAACCTTGAATCCAATATGGCTGCCAAACCATGTGACCAATGACCAAAGTCAAAGAACAAAAAATGTCAAGCAGCTCAAGCAGCAGATACATGCTAGGTTTCAGCGTAATCGGATAAGCGGTTGCGGAGCAATAGGGCGAAATACATCTTCAAAATATTCTGTTCTTTTAGTTATCTGCCCTTGGCTTTTGGGCCTACGGCCTTGGGTTTATGGCAGGCACTAGTACCCAAAGGTCCACATACACACACAAAATGTGAACAAAATCGAGCCAGTGGTTATTTTTCTAGCTCTGGTACAAAAATCAGCGGAATAATAATAATATTAAATCAAACGCTAACACTGGGACTCTTCAGCCTTTCGGCTTGGTGACTCTTTAACAGGCTGTAACTTCTTTGTCAGTTGGGTTCCAGTCAAATGGATTAGCGTTCTGCGTTCGTCCGGGCCCCGGGTTCCTGTCGCATTGCTGAGATAAAGTGCTAAATCTGTTTCCCACCTCGTTCATATATTCGAATCTTCAAAGGATTTACCTGTACCAACGCCGTCAAATGTAAAGAACCTCTTGTGAGACATCACCACTACTAAATTGACCTGGTGTCCCAGGATGTTTTAACCAATTTCCAACTTCGACCCAAATCGGCTATTAACGTTTGATGCGTTATGAATGGAGACAATTATCAGAAAGTTTGAAAGCATTTCATGCAGTGGACTCAAAGTTGTTTGCATTTGAAGACAGGTACCCTAAAAACACTGTGAAAACCTTGAATCCAATATGGCTGCCAAACCATGTGACCAATGACCAAAGTCAAAGAACAAAAAATGTCAAGCAGCTCAAGCAGCAGATACATGCTAGGTTTCAGCGTAATCGGATAAGCGGTTGCGGAGCAATAGGGCGAAATACATCTTCAAAATATTCTGTTCTTTTAGTTATCTGCCCTTGGCTTTTGGGCCTACGGCCTTGGGTTTTTGGCGGGCACTAGTACCCAAAGGTCCACATACACACACAAAATGTGAACAAAATCGAGCCAGTGGTTATTTTTCTAGCTCTGGTACAAAAATCAGCGGAATAATAATAATATTAAATCAAACGCTAACACTGGGACTCTTCAGCCTTTCGGCTTGGTGACTCTTTAACAGGCTGTAACTTCTTTGTCAGTTGGGCTCCAGTCAAATGGATTAGCGTTCTGCGTTCGTCCGGGCCCCGGGTTCCTGTCGCATTGCTGAGATAAAGTGCTAAATCTGTTTCCCACCTCGTTCATATATTCGAATCCTCAAAGGGTTTACCTGTACCAACGCCGTCAAATGTAAAGAACCTCTTGTGAGACATCACCACTACTAAATTGACCTGGTGTCCCAGGATGTTTTAACCAATTTCCAACTTCGACCATGTTCGAATCCTCAAATGGTTTGTTAGTACAAACGCCATCAAATGTAATGAACCGCTTGTGAGACATCGCCACATGTGTCCCAGTGTGTTCTTAACCCATGTTTGACTTCGACCATGTTCGAATCCGCATATGGTTTGTTTGTACCAACGCCATCAAATGTAATGAACCGCTTGTGAGACATCACCACACGTGTCCCAGTGTTTTCTTAACCCATGTTTGACTTCGACAATGTTCGAATCCCCAAATGGTTTGCTTGTACCAACGCCATCAAATGTAAAGAACCTCTTGTGAGACATCACCACTACTAAATTGACCTGGGTGTCCCAGGATGTTTTAACCAATTTCCAACTTCGACCATGTTCGAATCCTCAAATGGTTTGTTTGTACCAACGCCATCAAATGTAAGGAACCACTTGCAAGACATCGCCACATGTGTCCCAGTGTCTTCTTAACCCATGTTTGACTTCGGCCATGTTCGAATCCGCATATGGTTTGCTTGTACCAATGCCATCAAATGTAGTAAACCGCTTGTGAGACATCACCACACGTGTCCAGGGTGTTCTACACCCATTTCAGACGCCGTCCATGTTCGAATCCGCATATGGTTTGCTTGTACCAACGCCGTCAAACGTAAGGAACCGCTTGCGAGACATCATAACATTTTTCCCAGTGAGTTCTTAACCCATTTCCGACCTCGAATCCTCATGTTCGAATCCTCAAAGGGTTTGCTTGTACCAACTCCGTCAAAAGATAGTCACCGTTTGCAGGACATCACCTCTACGAAACTGGTGTGTGCCAGAGTTAACCAGAGTGTTCTAAACCCATTTACCTCCCAGACAATGTTCGAATCCCGATAATCATCTCTGAGACAAGCATGGGTTGCTGAAGACCAATGCTAACCCTCATCTTCAAGGGTAGTATGCATACTGCAAAAGACACTTTACGGTCAAAGGGAAATAAACCTAGGTTTCCTGGGCGATGTATTCGGTATTTTGTCAATATTACCACCAAGTGGTGTTACTTTTAGCATGCAACCAAGAACAAAAGATGAGGTACTTATGTCCGACTAACTTCATGTGAACTTTCAATAGTTTCTGTGGAGAACCTTACAAGATATGATGTTTAAAGTAAAATTTCGTTGAAAAAAATGATGAAAATCAAAATTCAATACAGTCGTAACTAAAAAAGATGTCAAAAATCGGCTAATAAGATTTGATGTGTTATGTATGGAGACAAGTCTCAGAAAGTTTGAAAGCATTTCATGCAGTGGATTCAGAGAAGATAGGTTTTGAAGACAGGTACCCAAAAGACACTGTGAAAACTTTGAATCCAATATGGCAGCAACTAAAAAAGATATCCAAAATCGGCTAACAGAGTTTGATGTGATATGTATGGAGACAATTCTCAGAAAGTTTGGATGCATTTCATGCAGTGGGTTCAGAGGAGATATGCTTTGAAGACAGGTACCCCCAAAATCCTGTGAAAACCTTGAATCCAATATGGCTGCCAAACCACGTGACCAATGACCAAAGTCAAAGAACAATAAATGAGGTACATATGGCACTTTAACTCCATGTAAACTATCAATAGTTTCTGTGGAGAACCTTACAAGATATGATGTTTAAAGTAAAATTTTGTTGAAAAAAATGATCAAAATCAAAATTCAATACGGCCATAACTAAAAAATATATCCAAAATCGGCTAACACAGTTTGATGTGTTATGTATGGAAACAATTCTCAGAAAGTTTGAATGCATTTCATGCAGTGGATTCAGAGGAGATATGCTTTGAAGACAGGTACCCAAAAAACCCTGTGAAAACCTTGAATCCAATATGGCTGCCAAACCACGTGACTAAGGACTAGTGACGATTGAACATAAAATGTCCAGCACCTCAAGCAGAAGACACATGCAAAGTTTCAAAGTAATCAGACTTGCGGTTGCGGAGCAATAGAGCAAAATATACCTTCAAAAAATATTTGTTTTTCAGTTATCTGCCCTTTGTCGATGGGCCTACGGCATTGGGATTTTTGTGGTATCTAGAACGCCATGGTCTAAATACACATACAAAGTTTGAACGCAATCGTGCTACTGGTTACTTTGCTAGCTGTGGTACAAAAATCGGCGGAATAATAATAATAATAAATTAAAGCTGCAAGCAGCAATGGCGGGCTCCAAGTAACACTGTGCCCAAACGTCCATGTTCGAATCCTCAAAGGGTTTCCCTGAACCAAATCCGTCAAATGTAGGCACCACTTGCAGGGTATCGTCGGAAGGAAATTGGCGTGTGCAAGGGTGTCCAGGTCAGTTCTCAAACCATTACCGACCTCGAACATGTTCGAATCCATAAGAGGTTTGCTTGTGCCAACTCTCTCAACAGATAGTCACCCGAAATCGCCGCTACGAAATTGGCGTGTTCCAGGGTGTCCCAAATATTAATCAAATATTACCACCAAGCGGTGTTACTTTTTGCATACAACCAATAACAATAAATGAGATGCATATGGCACACTAACTTCATGTAAACTTGCAATAGTTTCTGTGGAGAACGTTACAAGATATGATCTTTAAAGCAAAATTTCGTTGAAAAAAATTATCGAAATCAAAATTCAATACGGCCGTAACTAAAAGAGATATCCAAAATCGGCTATTAACGTTTGATGTGTTATGTATGGAGACAATTATCAGAAAGTTTGAAAGCATTTCATGCAGTGGACTCAAAGTTGTTTGCATTTGAAGACAGGTACCCAAAAGACACTGTGGAAACCTTGAATCCAAAATGGCTGCCAAACCACGTAACCAATGACCAAAGTCAAAGAAAAACAAATGTCAAGCAGCTCAAGCAGCAGATACATGCAAGGTTTCAAAGTAATCGGATAAGCGGTTACGGAGCAATAGGGCGAAACACATCTTCCAAATATTCTGTTCTTTTAGTTATCTGCCCTTGGCCTTTGGGCCTACAGCCTTGGGTTTATGGCAGGCACTAGTACCTAACGTTCTACATACACACACAAAATTTGAACGAAATCGAGCAAGTGGATATTTTTCTAGCTCTGGTACAAAAATCGGCGGAATAATAATAATATTAAATCAAACGCTACAAGGGGACTCTAGAGCCTTTCGGCTTGGTGACTCTTTAACAGGCTGTAACTTCTTTGTCAGTTGGGCTCCAGTCAAACGGATTAGCGTTCTGCGTTCGCCCCGGGTTCCTGTCGCATTGCTGAGATAAAGTGCTTAACCTGTTTCCCACCTCGTTCATAAATTCGAATCCTCAAAGGGTTTACCTGTACCAACACCGTCAAATGTAAAGAACCTCTTATGAGACATCACCACTACTAAATTGACATGTGCCTGGGTGTCCCAGGATGTTTTAACCAATTTCCAACTTCGACCATGTTCGAATCCTCAAATGGTTTGTTTGTACCAACACCATCAAATGTAAGGAACTGCTTGCAAGACATCACCACATGTGTCTTAAAGTGTTCTTAACCCATGTTTGACTTCGACCATGTTCGAATCCGCATATGGTTTGCTTGTACCAACGCCGTCAAATGTAATAAACCGCTTGTGAGACATCACCACACGTGTCCTAGGGTGTTCTTACCCCATGTTTGACTTCGACCATGTTCGAATCCCCATATGGTTTGCTTGTACCAACGCCATCAAATGTAATAAACCGCTTTTGAGACATCACAACAAGTGTCCCAGTGTGTTCTTAACCAATGTTTGACTTCGACCATGTTCGAATTCCCATATGGTTTGCTTGTACCAACGCCATCAAATGTAATAAACCGCTTGTGAGACATCACCACAAGTGTCCCAGTGTGTTCTTAACCCATGTTTTTCTTCGACCATGTTCGAATCCTCAAATGGTTTGGTTGTACCAACACCGTCAAATGTAATGAACCGCTTGTGAGCCATCACCACATGTGTCCCAGTGTGTTCTTAACCCATGTGTTTCTTTGACCATGTTCGAATCCGCATATAGTTTGCTTGGACCAACTCCGTCAAAAGATAGTCACCGTTTGCAGGACATTACCGCTGCCAAATTGGCGTGTGCCACAGTTTCTCAGAGTGTACTAAACCAATTTCCGACCTCGACCATATTCTAATCAGCAAATGGTTTGCTTTAAACAACGCCGTCAAAAATAAGGTACTGTAGCAATTGGCAATTGAGAAATGAACAATCAAGCCAGCGAGGCTGACCACCCGATGCGATTAGTCGCCCCCTGTGACAGGCATAGTTGCCTTTTGAGACAAGCATCGGTTGAAAAAGGCCAATTCTAATTCTGGTCGTCAAGGGTAGTACACATAATACTGAACAAGACTGTGGAGAACGCTTGCAAAGCCAGTGAATGGGGGTGTATCGTAGATTTCCTTCAGTATTTGTACTCAAGTCTGATTTTTTAACTTAAATCAAATAATACCACACCAAGCAGTGGTGCTTTCAGTATGCAAACCAGGACAAAATGAGCTACATATAGTCTCAAAGCTTCATGCAAACTTTCAATAGTTTCTGTTAAGAACCTTACAAGCTATGATCTTAAAAGTAAAATTTTGGTGAAAAAAATGATCAAAATCAAAATCCAATATTGCCGCAACTAAAAAAGATATCGGAAAACGGCTATGCTAATTAGTTGTGTTCTGTATGGAGACAATTCTCAGAAAGTTTGAATGCATTTCATGCAGTGGATTCAGAGGAGATATGCTTTGAAGACAGGTACCCAAAAAACCCTGTGAAAACCTTGAATCCAATATGGCTGCCAAACCACGTGACTAAGGACTAGTGACGATTGAACATAAAATGTCAAGCACCTCAAGCAGAAGACACATGCAAAGTTTCAAAGTAATCAGACTTGCGGTTGCGGAGCAATAGAGCAAAATATACCTTCAAAAAATATTTGTTTTTCAGTTATCTGCCCTTTGTCGATGGGCCTACGGCATTGGGATTTTTGTGGTATCTAGAACGCCATGGTCTATATACACATACAAAGTTTGAACGCAATCGTGCTACTGGTTACTTTGCTAGCTCTGGTACAAAAATCGGCGGAATAATAATAATAATAATAAATAATAAATCGGCCGATTACAATAGGGCTTCCAGCCTTTCGGCTTGGAGCCCTAATAATAAATCGGCCGATTACAATAGGGCTTCCAGCCTTTCGGCTTGGAGCCCTAATAATAAATCGAACGATTACAATAGGGCTCTACAGCCTTTCGGCTTGGAGCCCTAATAATAATAATAAATCGAACGATTACAATAGGGCTCTACAGCCTTTCGGCTTGGAGCCCTAAATATCAAATCATTGCAATGTATCTATTTGAAATTCCCCAATTCTTCCTACGATTCTCTTCCCATGCATATTCTGAAAATGTTGAGCCAATATCTTGAACGAATAGACGAATGGATAGCTCAAAATAGGAGAATATGCTACACTGTGTAAAATCTGAATTTTGCTTTGTTTACATTGCAACCATATGCAGTTTTTCGAGCACAGCGTTCGTTTCCACACCTAAATTATTTTGCTTAATTTCATCTAGCCACTTTGTATTGGTGACAAAGACCACTGGTCATTTGATTCTAAAATGTATGAGGAATTCAAGGATGTAGGTATTGCAGATAAGTTTGAAATATACTTGATGTTACAGGCGTCTCATAACCGGTGCACCTGAAACGTGATTTTGTAAACACTATCCAATATGGCGGAAAGTTCACTTCGGCGTTCGTGTTTTCGTTTTTTCCAAAACATTCTAAACGATTCTAGGGTTATCGGAGACGTTTTGGAATGATCATTGGTGATTTCATAAATCCGTGATACCCGTGATCACTAATATGCTATTTTTGAAATTCATTTCTCCGAGTAAATATGCAAAATTTAGATTTCAAAACATGCTGTAAATAACGCGTGAGTGGTGATTTAGTAATGTGTAAAAAATGGCGACATTTACGATGTACCTAATTTTCAGAGGTCATGTTCAGTACTTTTGCTTGGCCTAAAATGCCAGTGGATGATATCACAGAACAGGGAATTTCACACCTTATTCAAAACTGTAAAGTGTAGTTGTGTGGGTGATGTATTTTGAATTTTATTCGACTTCAAAGTGAGGGCTGTAGAGGAGGGACATATATGTCCCTCTAGCATCCAGGGGGTTAAGGCTCACGCGCACGTGAACACGTGATCGCGAGAATTTCATGTAGACATAGAATCGTCAAACAAAAACAAATATGACTTTTAACGAGTCAAAGTATGTCATTTATGATATATGTATCCATTCTCTGTCAACTAAAGTTTGTTTCAAGGCGTCAATAGCGGTATTCTGACCGTGGTTACTGTTAATAACGGTGAGTTGTGCGATCTTCAGATCGCTTCACACACAATTTCGCCGAAATTAATAAAAACAACATTATAAAGAATTTTGAATAAAATTAATGAAGTAAGTTACAAACATAAGTCCAGATATACAAAGAACACTTTTTATAGTCAGACAGTGTAATTACATGATTATTTTGCGTACTTCAGTATGGATTTGTGGACATGGTATTTCCGGTGTTTCATGGGGGAAAAAAACATCCAAACTCATAAGTCGTGTATAATTCGCACCCCCTTCTACAAAGCTGTGTTTTTTAAAAAAAAGTGCGCACTATACTCAAGAAAATACGGTATTGATGTTAAATATGGAGATATTGCTATCACTATTCTGTTTGATAAAAGAATGTTTGGTTTTGATACAGATACATTATGTGTGTTTACATATATCCAACAGGAGAGATTGACTTGGTATGATAACAAAGATAGACAAAATGGGGTAGAGATTTTACTGTATTTTTTATTGAGTACATTGGAGGAGTACCCAGCTGTTGTATCATTGTACTTGGAGACATGAACACTAGAACAGGTGTGATGCTGGACTATGTGGAGAACGATGTTATTCACCATGTTGAAGGTATTGAATACTATGATTACTTAGTAGATTTTTTTACACAATTCGAGATGGAAAGGTATTCAAGTGATAAATTACACAATAACTTTGGAAAAACAATTTTGGAAATGTGTTCAATTCTGAACATATATATTGTAAATGGAAGATTTGGTACTGACTATCAAATTGGTGATCATACATTTATTGGACATTAAGGTTGTAGTGTGATAGATTATGTCTTAGCATCGAGTGACATGTTCCCCGATATCACCGATTTTGATATATGTTATCTAGATCGGAATCGCAGCATCTACCTGTACATGTAGGCATTAAAAAAAGCTGTCGCACAAAGTCAGACCCCTTAGGTAACCGTAAAGAATACAGATATTGATGGAAAGACTGTTTTTCACAGCGTTTTGTCCACAGTATGGGATCCTCTTAAACAACAAACTTACTAGAGAATGCAGCACTGTGTTCTCTTACAGACTTGTCTGGTGCAGTTATTAACTGATGCTATTTTATGAGCCGCATCTGTGATGGAGACACGAGTGAGCGATAACTATAGACATTCACAGTGGTATGATGATAAATGTCTCTATGAAAAACATGAACAGTGCCATTATTTAAAAGCGTTTAGAAAATCTAAAGATAACTCAATTCTTATTAAGTGGAACAAAGTTAGCCATGAATACAATGAGTTGTAGAATAAAGAAGGACCATTATGCACAATGTAAAAGGAGTGACCAAGAAAATGCTGAAGCGGGAGACTCAAAACTTTTCTGGGACATGATAAAGCGTGTGTCTGGACGACTGCAACGCCCCAAACCCTTTTGATATACAAGACTGGGGGGACTATTTTTCTCGTTGCTGTATTCCGATGAGATTGGTATTCAGGATGATCTTAGTGAGGTGGAGGACAAAGTGACATGTCCAGAATATATGCAAGAACTACTACTTGACATATTAGATTTTCCAATCACCAGATCCATACTTTTTGAAAGTATCAATGAAAAATAATGAAACAGCTGGTCTTGATGACATCTTAGTGAGTATCTAAAATATTTGTCCGCTGTTATAATACATTATTTAGAAGTCATATTTAACAGCATTTACAGAAACAGTGTTTTTCCTGAATGTTGGGCTACTGGGATAATTATCCCATTACATAAAAAAGGGTACGCCTCTGTTCCTGATAACTATAGAGCTATAAGCCTCCTGAGTATCCTCAGTAAAGTTTTTACATCAGTTTTAAACAGAAGACTAGTGTATTGGGCTGCAACACTTGACAAAATATCTGAATGGTACATTTAAATGCTTAATGGATGTGAGGCAAAGGTGTATGCTTGTCAGTAAATTTATTGAAAACAAAAATAGTTGTTTTTTAAAATGGGGGAGGTGTATCACGTTATGAAAAATGGTATTATGATGGAAATACGGTTGAAGTAGCTACTGGATACAGTTGTCTTTGTTTGTATTTTAGCAATAGATTACTGTGGTCCAAATCTTTAAGTTATATTGCAATTCAGGCAAGAAAGGTGATCATGGTCCTTTTAAGTACATTTTACTGGTTGTATACATTCCTTGATACTATACTCGTCTCATTTTTACTCCAAATTACTTGATGCAAAGATAACACCAATAATTTTATACGGGGCCGAAATTTGGGGGTTCAGTGACATAGAACCACAAGAAAAAATTCAATTGTATGCCTGTAAGCATCTTTTAAATGTAAAGTTATCAACTTCAAATAATGGAGTGTTAGGCGTGTGTGGTAGATATATACTCTATTCAGTTGTTAGCTGTTTTGAAATGTGTCAAATATTGGCTGTCTCTTTTAAATATGCAGGAATCCCGCTTACCCCAAAAATGTTACAATATGTTGCGCTTGTACCATGAACAAGGCCACATAAATTGGGTAACAAAACTTAAAACTGTTATTTTTATATTAGGGTTTCGTGATGTCTGGTTCTTTCAAACATGTGGTAATAAAGCCATATTTTTAAACATGCTACGTCGATGGTTAAAAGGCAACTTTTTTCAGGTTTGGCATAGTGATTTATCTGAAAGCCCCTAAATGGCTTATCATGCACAGTTTAAAACATCCATTTTATGTGAGAACTATTTGTGTAGTATTACTGCAAATAAATTGAGAACCACATTGACATGTTTACGTATTAGTTCTCACAATTTAGAAATTGAAATCAATGGACAACGTTAAATTCCTCGTGAATTTAGAAAATGTAAAGTTTGTAACTTAAACCATATCAAAAATCAATATCACTTTTTGTTAATTTATCCAGCTTACAGCCATCTTAGGCAAAGTTACATAAAATCTAAATTTTACATCTTTCGATTAGGTGCCTCACCCTGGCAGGTGTGGCTTCGAATCCCGGACGGGACTCAACCCAAAAAAGTACTAAAATCTGTACTTTACTAAGAAAGTGTTATCCCAAATATAACATTAGTTACATTTGACCACTTTCTAAATGGCATTGTGTATTCATAGCTTTCGGCCATGGGAGCCGTGCCAATTTACACTTGTCAGGGGGGTACTCAAAGTACGTGATCTAGACTACCAGTTGTCGGACTTCCATTTTTGTGGAAGCCTCGGTGGCTGAGTGGGTTAGATCGCTGACTTTGTGTGCTGGCGATTAGGTGCCTCACCCTGGCAGGTGTGGGTTCGAATCCCGGAGGGGACTCAACCCAAAAAAGTACTAGAATCTGTACTTTACTAAGAAAGTGTTATCCCAAATATAACATTAGTTACATTTGACCACTTTCTAAATGGAATTGTGTATTCATGTTCCTAATAGTTTCATAAATATTATCAGTTGTATGCAAAAGTATAAGTCTTGTAATCTCATCATCTAAGCAGTCGGGGTTATGGCCTAGAGCATCATATTGTCGCCAAAACCAACCAATATCAAACTACCTTATTTCCTCTATCTAGGCTGTCTATTAATTTAAAGACAGCTGTGGACTTGGCGTGTATTAGAGACCTGGTTTGTATTGGAGACCCGGCGTGTAAAAAAGAAGAAATAATGTTATGTTTTACAGTTCCTATTGATGATTGATCGGGAGCCATTTGTTTTAATTGATATGTAGGCTATCGATGTATTCCATACATATGTTTTTTGTGTCAAAAGACTTAATGTATTTAAAAGGGGTTTCTGTATCAGGTGAGGTGAAGTGAAATAGGGTTTAACGTTGCGTCCAAGATTATTGCACATATATAGCGACGTGCATACACGTGTGTGTGTGTGTGTGTGTGTGTGTGTGGCTGCTTGTACTAGTCCGGACTGATGCCGATTTATAGTGCTAGCTCACTGAGATACCATGCCGCAGTTTAGCATGAATACCCCACTCAGACACAGTATACTGACTCCGAGCCAACCAGTCCTTGTTTTATCCCGTTAATGCCGAGTGCCAGACAGGGTAACAACAAGTACCATCTTTTAACGTCTTTTGGTATGATGCGGCCGGGGATCGAACCCCGGACCTTCCGCTCTCTGGGCGGACGCTTTACCACAAGACCACGGAGGCGGTCTGGTTTCTGTATCAAAAAGGAAACCTCTATTTAACCAATCAGAATAAAGCATTCTTCAATGTCATGGTGGAATGTGTGGTATTCTATGATATTTTAATATCGTTTGACAGAGTATGGCATCGTGGGTTATATATAAATTGAAATGTTTTGGTATAAACCATAAATTACTAGAGTTGCTGGCTGATTTACATAACAGTTCGCGAACAAGCTGTCTTTCTAATTTGCACATTATCTGATACTGAAGAGTTGGAGGCTGGTGTCCCTCAGATCAGGCCCTTTCCTGTTCCTGCTAAACTGAACTATTCAACAAGATTATGTACCGACGACACATCTGTAGGTATATTATCTAATAACACTTCCTCCTGAGGCAAGGGAGTCAACTGACTATAAAAGTCCCGGTTCCACCCTTGCCAAACTAGGCTGGAATTATGTAGTTCTTTGGCTGGACAAACGAGTCATGTCACTTGTACCGCCAACTCGGCGTCAACAGATATTTTCCAACTCTTTTCATATTTTTAATCAGTTTGTAGTGATTATATGCACTTCGCAAAGTATGACCCGTTTTATCACTATGTTGATTTTTAGTAACGACCAGATCATTTTGACTGGGCGACACCATTTTGTTTGAAGCAAATGCAAGTGATATGAAAGGTGGAATCTGAGTAGGAGGGACATAGAAGGGCTACGATTAAGCCCAGACATTCCAGCCAAGTTCGGTAAGTTTGGAAACTGGACTTTTACAGTCATATTACAGAATATATAAACACTAATTAACAAATGGGCCTGCAAAACAAAGTCAATTGTTATTTCCACAACAAAGCTGCATTGAACTCTGAAAATATTTTTGGATAAAGAAAACATTGGAAATCAAATGTTAAAACACACAAACACCTCAGTGTTATGTTGTCATAATCAGGCAAGTAGTCATGTCAGATTGTTTAAATAATTAAGGCTACATCAAAGATGATTCATGCAATAAAGTACCTTAGTTTATGCTCAGTCGTAGTGTGCTGTGCAAGATTCATGTATTTTTTAGTAAACCACAGTTTGAATATGCATGTAAAGTTTGGGATGATTGTACCAAAAAGCAAAGTGACAGATTAGAAAAACAACAACTAGAAGCAGCAAGAATAATGTCTCAAACTACCGTTAATGAATATTTCTATTTTGAACAATACATGTGCAATGACTTCATGCTCAAGTATTGCCTTTTCATATTTTTCAGGTTTTTGTTTCTTGTGTTTCCATGGAAACAATTTTGGAATTTCTGCAGAGTCTTTCTACTATGCATAATGCTGCTGATTGTATTGTGCAAGTAGATATTCCAATGATAAACAATCTATAATCCAAACTGCTGTTACAAGTTCAATGACCCGTGAAGATCTGGGGTAGAATAGGTCTTCAGCAACCCATTCTTGCTTAAAAGGCGAGTATACTTGTCATAAGAGGCAACTTTAGGGATCAGGGGGTCAGACTCGCTGACTTGGTTGATACATGTCATCGTATCCCAATTGCGTTGATCGATGTTCATGATGTCAATCACTGGAATGTCTGATCCAGATTCTATTATTTACAAACTGCTGTCATATAGCTGGAATATTGCCGAGTGCGGCATTAAACATCAAACAAACAACAAGCTCAATAGTCTTATCTGTCATAAAGAGTCAACATGGCATCAGAATCTGTACTAATATTTATTTGCCATTATTGTTTTGTTTTTTCATTTGCAAACACATTTTTAGTTTTACCTTAACTGAAAAAAGTATGGGGGAAACTGCTTTAGTTGTACCTGGTTTACCAAGCCATACTTCTGTTAGAAAATTACATTTGGAAACTTCTTGGGAGCTGCTATCAGAAGTAAATTGTGTTTATTTTATGAAAGAGAAACCGTCTCTCAATTTAAATCCTGTTTAAGGACAGATAAATCTACAGTTCCACCATATTTCTCATGTGGTTTCAGAAAAATTAACATAATATATGCAAAATAAAGACATGGTGATGGTGAATTTTAGAAAAAGATTTATTTAGAAAAGGTATAAACGAGGATCCCAAATGTTGAAAATTCATGTAAGTTTTTTATTGACTGTCCATTTTTTTAAATAAGCTAGAAACGAACTGATGTGCTCACCATTGTTAATTGTGAAAGATACTTGTGATGTTAAAATCATTGAAAGTACTGTATTCATGATTGTTACATCTTGCATGGCAAGTTGACTATATCTCACTTTACAGCATATGTATGAATAGGTACTAAATTATTTCTAACTAGATGTTGGCATCATGGGGATTCTCAGTACCTTGTTACAACATGCACATGATTAAGCATCAACCATGCCCCAAGTAGGGATCAGTATATCCTTCATTACCCAACTGCACTGTCCCAGCCGTGAGACGTATATTATGTACTGGCTACATTGGCTGCATGTTGTCATGTGTACAAGACTGAGCCTCAGTCTAGCCTGGGCTGTCAGGATCCATTGTCCACCTTGGCCTGTCCTAACATGGGCAGTGGCAGTTGAATACACATGTATTTAACTATTTGTTTGCTAATGACTGCAGGGAACGTTATCAACCATGAAGTGATGGATAACACTGGCCAAGATACAAAGTTAATGATAATTAACTGAAAATTCTCAAAGACATGAGAAACAATGAACCCTAAATATCTATCTTGACTAAATAGTGTAAAACTCAACTTGTGAACATGAAAGTCAATATACTAACATGACTACACTAATCGAATATCATGTTGCGATATCATATAGCCAATTGAACTTGTGCAACTACAATCATACTAGAACCACTATACTGCTATTCAGCTAAGTTAGCAATGCCCTGCATAGCTTAGACGACAGTATTCTTAGCTACTCTTATATATCTAGTGTAGCTGCCTGGCAACCAACATCCAAGAGTTTTAATCAAATGATCTGGTATTCCTGCTTCGGCGGCAGATGTGGCAGCACTAATGTGCAGAGAATGTCCATTGATGATATACTATAACCAGGTTATTTTGGAAAAGGGTTTTAATATTAACATAAAATGAGGTTTATAAATTTCTATAAGGTCCTAGGTTAATATACAAGGTTAAAATACAAGGTCTGATACGTAGGTGTCTTGAAAAGAGAAGTGGTCCTAAGGGAGTTTCTCCCTTCAGAAATTGTGGAGGATTTCCATATCAGAAGAACAAAGACAGGGAAAGCGAAGCAGAAACAAAAAGTAACAATAGAACTGCAAGTAAGGAAGTGCGACAACCGCACAGGTATGTCGACGCTCTTGTTGACGGGGAATTAGCTCTTGGGGAGAAGATGGACAAAATCGACCGACATCACTGTCCCAGAATGTTTTATGCAC
Source organism: Haliotis cracherodii (assembly GCF_022045235.1). Taxonomy (NCBI): domain Eukaryota; kingdom Metazoa; phylum Mollusca; class Gastropoda; order Lepetellida; family Haliotidae; genus Haliotis; species Haliotis cracherodii. The sequence continues at coordinate 49,038,731 of NW_027266297.1, read as the reverse complement.
AACATGTAAACAACAAACAACAAATACACAATGAGCGGAATACCTGCTCTGACAACACAAACACAGCGATGAGCGGACCTTCCAGCTCAGGCATAATTGAGGTGAGCGGAGCTCCAGCTCACCTCAGGACGTTTCCTACGAGCGGGACATCCTGCTCGAGGTCGTCCCTACACCAGCACTCGGAATACCAAGCTTGCCTAACACCATGTAATGGTAACACATATATAGTAATGAACAACAATGGACAGACAAAGAGACAATGACGTTGCTCTGGACATTGGACATATGGGTGTGATGAACCGACATAGTTCAGGGGATGATCACTTAAGGCAATAAATGCCATACTATATAAAGCAGTAGTTAACGGGAAGTGATATGGTAGTCGAGGCTGACTGACAGTCAAAATACAATGAAATGTTGGTGAGGATTAACAACAGGGATTAGTGTCTTATAAATAATGACAATTAAGTTATGGAGACATGCACATGTCATGGCTACAGGGTAATTAGCCTTTGGAATCAAATGTACTTCAGACAATGGTAGTCGTAAGTCAGTCGCTATGACAACTTCCCTCCGTTCCGTGAAGCTTGGACCCCTAGCTTAAACGAGTACAAATTGATATGTGTGAACTTTTTCACAGACGGAAACAACAGTGCAAACACATATATTAATGAACAACAATGGACAGACAAAGAGACAATGATGTTGCTCTGGAGTTAGATGAGTTCTGGATATCGTTGAAATACTTGTGCAATACATATACCAATCCAATGAAAGTGATCATCTAGCCAGTTTGATTTAGTGCTGGTTTGAAAACTAACCAAGTATTGAACACACAACGAAATCCCAAATATAACATATGTTACATTAACCAAGTAATTTTTGAAGTCATGACATCACACCAAAACACATAACTGCTTTGTCACCTTCACCGAGGGACGTACTGTGTATCCCTTGTGGAAATTAGAGCCTTGAAAGATGTCGCCGGCTTTCACAGTTTTGGTCCCTGGTTGTAGCCCAACAGGTCATCACTGACGCCACTGATTCTCCGATACCCTGACCGGGGCCCGTTGACCTCTCTGGTGTTTATCACCCCAGACAAAACGGCTCTCTTGCGTTCTGCATTCGCTCTTAGGTCAGTTTTAGTTTTGGGCTACCCGCCTCATTCTTTTTCTGTCACCTATCTGGGTTTTACTTTTTGCATCAACTCTCGTTTCCTGATGACAGGAATGGTAGTAGATGTAAAAAATTGTGCCGACGCCAACACCGCTTATTCTCCAATACCCTGAGCGGTGCCCGTCGACATCACAGGTGTTCCTCGCCTCCAGACTAGAGGGCTCTCCTGTGTTTTGCATTCGCTCTTGGGAATGGTCGTAGATATTGCCGCCGACGCCGCTGATTCTTCGATACCCCGAGTGGGGACCGTCGAACTCTCTGGTGTTTATCGCCTCAGATTAGAGTGCTCTACTGCGTTTCGCTTTCACTCTTAGGTAAGTTGTAGTTTTTGGCTACAGCTACCTGCCTCATTCTATTTCGGTTACCTATTCAGGTGTTTTGTTTTTGCATCGACTCTTGTTTCCTGAAGACAGGAATGGTCGTAGATGTCCTGGTCATCATTTGTATGCGGTGCGGAATCATCGGACCTTGACGAGGGTTTATTATGGATCGCATCTGAAGGTATGCCCACCGGCCATGCCGTCTGATAAAGATGCAATACGGAGTAATGCAGGATAAGTTAAAAATTTAGTAAAATCTAAATATTTTTTACATTTGTATACTTATCCTGCATTACAAAGTCTAAGTGCCCTCCCTTCGCTACGCTACCTCCCCACGAAGTTTCAGATGTTATGTTTAAAGCAGTTATGTTTTTGGTGTGACGTCATGACTTCCGGGCCACGTGCCGACTGTGAGAGGGCGCTGCTTCCTGGACTGGTTGGGACAACTTTCTTCAGCAGCTGGATCTCACACAGTTCGTCTCTCTGTCAAAAGACAGCAGTAGATGCAATACAGAGTAATGCAGGATAAGGATACAAATGTAAAAGATACTTAGATTTGACTAATTCTCAGAAATGTGCAATTTCACTACAAGGTAATTACCGTTTTGCACAGATTCAATAAATATATCACTGAAGGTTCTTTGAATTCAGGAGTCTGGCTTGGCTGAGATTTGATGCATCAAAGACAGACCTCATGATTGCCCAGCTGCTGCAGTACAACTCCTACACCAGGTACAAGGAAGGGGCAGCAACTCATAGACACTCGAAAGACCGAGAGACTCCATTCCCAGTTTACATGGGGATGTCTGTCTATGTGAAGACCAGAAAGAGGATGTTAGTGGAAATGCTTCATGAGCATGGCATCAGCATGACAGAGTGTTGGAAATATCTGCACAGCTAGGAGAGGCAGCAGTCAGCAAATATGTGGAAGATGGGGTGGTCTCTTCACCAGTTCTGTGAAGAAGGCTGTTTACTACTGCAGCCATGGACAACATAGACCATAACCCAACTGTAACCACCATGACAGTAACCACCTCTTTCCATGGTCCCAGCATCTCTGTTTTTCAGCACCCAATCAAAGACGACAAAGGTGAATAGCTGATAGCGTGGATAGCTGAAGTATGAAGAGCAGAAAGTGAAGAAAGTTCCAGAACTTCCGGACTCTTTCACAAATATTCGCCCTGCCTTCTTCACCAAGAAAAATCCTTCTCCTCCACAGAGTAATGTGACAGATCTTCCAGAGAACAGCGCGATATATCTGGGTAGCAATCTGCTGAGGCCACAAATTGCACTGGAGTATGAGTGGCTAGAGGTCACTGTGACCGATGGTCCACGCTTCCAGGAAGAGAACCCTTGCATTTCAGGTCAGCATCACATCACTGTTACCTCTGCTTCGAGATTAGGCCCACTCAGTTGCTACACTGAGACTTGTGATGGACAAAATTAAGGACATAGTGACATTCCTGAACCCAGGCCAGGTACCTGTTATTGCTGCTGATCAGCCTATCTATGCAGTGGCCAAGCAAGTACAGTGGCACTGGCCTAAGAACTATGTTGAACAAAAGTTTGTCATCATGTTTGGAGGCCTACATATTGAAATGACTGCACTGACAGGACAGTGGCTGGATTGGAGCTCTCGTTGAGGCAGGTGTAGCGACTTCCTGAACAGCAGAGTCTTTTCTAACAGCCTCAAGTTCACTAGAACACGGCAGATGCACCAAGTAACAGCATGCAGTCTATACAAACTTCTGAAGGCAGCCTACACTGACTATTCCAATGAGATAGCTGAAAACACAAAAGAAATGCTCAGCCTTGAAGCTTGGTGCGAGAGTCATAAACAACAAAGCCCTCTGTTTCAGTTCTGGAATTTGGTTTTGTCAATGGAACTGGTGATCCTCCTGCTGATCCAATCATTGAGGCTAGGAAACTTCAGGCTCAATCACTGACTGAGTTATACCATACCTTTTTACCCACAACAACGTGAACTACGCACGATGGCTTCCCATTCATCTCAGAGATATGGTGACCCTGAAACGTGAACATCCTCAGCTGGCCCAGGAGTTTCAGAGTGGGAAATTCGTTGTGCACAAATTGAGCAGTGATTTCTCAGCAATGGTGATTGACCAAGCCCATGAGCAGGCTAATGCTGTCATCAAAGGAGACGGGGAAGCAATTGGTGTGACTGAAGATCCATCAGTGCTGAGAATGTGGATGGTAGCTGGTCCTGAAGTCAGTCACTTGGTTGCGCAGTATGGGGCAGCATCCAAAGCCAAAAAGGGTAATAAACAGTCCAGCCACCATGTGCAGACAGAACAAGCTCAAAAGGTGTTCCTTGAGAAAGTTGGAAAGCTCTCCCAGGTTATGACAGATCTGGGCAATCCTTTCCAGGAAGAGAGTCGGGACCTGCTTTCACTGGACGCAAAGGATATTGCTCACCACAGTGCAGCTAAATTGATTAGCATGCATTCTGAGAGCCAAGTTCCAGAAGTTCATGAAAGGACTCGAAGAAGAAGAATCTACTTTCTACGAACGAATCATGAAGAACCGAGTGGACTTCTTCCGACAGGTACCAGCATATGTCAGCTCTTCAAAGCAGAATGTGCTGAAAGAGGACTGCCAGCTCTTCTCCAAGCTGTTCATTTCATGCCAGAGCAGTGAATGTGACCTTTGTGAATTTTTTATGTCACAAGAACCAGCCATTACCTGCTTCCCTGAGTGATAGTGGGAAGTTCCACAGCTGTCAAAAATCACAGCTTGCAGCCATGCTTTAGTCGCTTGTTACAATCCCTGACACCGAACCAGAAGCAGATCATTGATGGTTCAGCACTGGTGAACACTCTGCCCCCACAGAGTTCAAAGACATTTGAAGACTATGCAGTATCTGATGTCCTCCCAACAATAGAAGCATACTCCACCAAGTACAAAAGAACAGACATTGTGTTTGGTGTCTTCCAGTCATCGAGCCTGAAGGCTGAAACTAGGTTAAAGCGAGGACGTGGAGTCAGACGCAGGGTGACAAGCAAGGGCAAAATTCCGTCAAACTGGCAGAACTTTTTGAGAGACACTGACAACAAAACTGAGCTGTTCCAACTACCTGGCTGACAAAATTGCACAGATGTCTACACCAAACGTGGTCATCGTGACCAAAGAGGAAGATATGCTGTCAGCACCCACACTATCAGCCTAGATGATGTGGCTCCATGTAGTCACGAAGAAGCCGACACGAGGATCTTTGTGCATGCAAGGCATGCAGCATTGGAGGGCAGCAAATTCCTCATGGTCAAAACCAGCGACACAGATATTCTCGTCATAGCAGTAAGCGTTCTGCCAGCACTTAAGGAGATTGGTCTGCAGCAATTGTGGATTGCCTTTGCCCAAGGATGCAACCTGAGGTGGATCCTTATACATGAGCTCTATCTCTCTATCGGGCTGGAGAAGAGCAGAGGAATTCTCTTCTTTCATGCCTTCACCGGCTGTGATGTTGTTTTGGCCTTCCTTGGTAAAAGAAAGAAGACAGCTTGGCAAACCTGGGATGTATGTCCAACGGCTTCTGATATCTTCAACAAACTCAGACAGTACCCACCAACAGTGGATGATGATGACCTGAAGATCTTGGAGAAGTTCGTTGTCATGATCTATGATAGATCCAGTACAGTTGAGGATGTTGATGATACCTGGCTGGACATGTTTGCAAGGAAACAGAGGCCATGCGAAGCCATTCCTCCTACTCCAGCAGCTCTACTGCAGCATGTGAAGCGCGCAATCTACCAGGTGGGCTGCATATGGAATCAATCAACAGTACGCCCGCCAGCCAACCGGAGTCCAGCTGAGTGGGGATGGACCAAGGAAGACGATCTGTGGCAGATCTGTTGGACCAATCTTTCACCTATTGCAGAGTGCTGTCAGCAGCTGACCAAGTGCGGATGCAAGTCAGAGTGCTGTGGACGATGCAAATGCTACCGCTTTGGTCTTACCTACACAGCACTGTGCAGCTGCAAGTGCCAGAATTAAGAGCTACCTGGTTTTAGGTTCAGTTCCATCTCATCTAGTTCGGTGGCAAATACAAAGACAATGATGATACTTCCACAGAACTTTTCATGTAGTGATGACACGCCGATGTTGCCTATAACGAGGACACTGTATGGTGAACTGTATTTGACTTTCCCTGTTTTATGTTAGGACTATCATGGAACTGTTCTAGGTGAACAATACCTTCCAAATGACGTGCTGGTTTTCTTGGGGAATTAGTCAGCAAAGAGCCAGAGTCACAGGAGACTAATCACAATTTTATTTACAAGAACAATTAACAATTTACAATTTATGCTTAGATAATAACTGAGGGTGCCACAGAGAGTCGGTACACACTCTGGGCTGTGGGAGAGAGGTCTGCTTTGTAAGAGAGTCAAACCCCTTCTCTCCTAGAACTTGGCTACAGTATGTATTTAATGAAAGTTTGAACAATAGAAAGGAATGTGATTGGTTGATACACGATTGGTTGTGTCCTATGCTAAATGGATGGCTGAACAGAGGGGAATACTAAATCCTGTTAATCCTGTTGGACTGGCACTAATCTTGTTGACATATTTACTGGATGCTTTGAAAGAGATTAGGGTGTCACTATAGATGAGCTTGTATGGGGGCTAATCCTTAATGCACTATAGACGAGCTTGTATGGGGGCTAATCCTTAATGAGTCTTAATTGAAGTAATGTTATTCTAATATACCCCGGTAGGTGATGACAGATATACTTAAATAAATATCCTTTGTCTGGGAGATGGGATCTTGATACCTTAGGCTAGCATTTATCTAAAAGCTTCTAATCTATTAAACTATGTAGACGTAACACTGTCGTATTGAATAGTATGTCTAGATGCGCTCCCATTACCTTAGGCTAGCATCTATCTAAAAAGCTATAACTGAAACTACTGATATTTTATATATACATTTTACCTGATGATAAATATTACTTGCTAAACTATAATTATATGAAATGATGTATAAATATTACACCATGATAACTCATAAAAGCACTTGATGTGGATCTAATTATTATAGGATAACTTAGTATAAATGTTATCCCATGATAACTTCCCCTCCGTCTGAAAAAGTTTGGACCCCAAACGTGTAAAATAAAAATAATTAAGGCTTAGATGGACAATGAATAAAGTTAAACTGGTAGTAGTGAATAATAATTATTATAGAGTCTCTTTGATATAAGGAAACATAATATAAAAATGCTGTCATCAGGGAATCTGGATGTGGAGCTGGCTTGTCTTGGCACTCTGTACTGGTGGTTTATGGGTGATGTAAGAGGCCTTGAGTTCCACATCCTGGATTGGGGTTTGAGGATAGTTGGCTGTGTCCATGGAGGTTTTACATGGAAACAAAGAAAAGAGAGTTAGCATGTTCAAATAATATGTCATATATAAATACTTCCTCAGTTTGTCTGTATTAACTAGAAAATAAAACAAATATGATAATTATGATGTAAAAGATCAGTACATAATTATTACTAAACGGTGTCATGGCCAGGAAGAATGTATTGGCGGCAAATTACAAAAGTATATCATGAGAAAAATAGTAATATCCTTCTATTTTTGGATACAATCATTAGACGAATTATATATACATATATGTGCATGTGCATATAACAAGTGCATCGATTTATTACACTAATACGGTATACAAAAGGTGTATATCCTTTTTAGAATTCTTTGTTAGTTTTCGTAACTATTTGGTTTGCCTTTTCTTTGTTTTGGTTCATTTCGGTTGCTTTATTTCAATTTGGTTTGTTTCGCTTTGATTTTCGTTCGGTTCAATGTGATAGGGTTTGGTTTATTTTGCTTCGCTACGGTTTGCTTCGCTTCGGTATGGTTTGGGTTCGATTCGCAGTATGGTTTGCTTCGCTTCGGTACGGTTTGGGTTCGATTCGCAGTATGGTTTGCTTCGCTTCAGTGCGGTTTGGGTTTCGATTCGCAGTATGGTTTGCTTCGCTTCGGTGCGGTTTGGGTTTCGATTCGCAGTACGGTTTGCTTCGCTTCGGTGCGGTTTGGGTTTCGATTCGCAGTATGGTTTGGTTTGCTTCGGTGCGGTTTGGGTTTCGATTCGCAGTATGGTTTGCTTCGCTTCGGTGCGGTTTGGGTTTCGATTCGCAGTACGGTTTGCTTCGCTTCGGTGCGGTTTGGGTTTCGATTCGCAGTATGGTTTGCTTTGTGTCATTTCACTTCGCTTTTGAGATTGGTTGATCAGGTCAATGCTCAAAATTTGCTGTGATACAAATAACTCAGATGATCAGGCTGATGCCATTTGTTCTCAACTGGCGACCCATAGTGAAAGGACTGGACACAAGAAAACATAACAAGATACAGCTATAAGCTGTATCGTGATTTGCAACGTTTATTCAGGAGATTTTGTATTTTGATCAAGAATATGTTCAATTGGCAGCAATCGGTATATATGGGGAGTAGATCCTGGTATGGTCCATGGGGACTACTGTCTAAAATACGGTAGTTAAAGGTGTTGATGTTTCCAAAGTCTTTATGTGGAAAAATAACCCTTTTGGATTTATAAATTGGTGCTTCCTCTGGATCATATGGAGGATTATCTTCTAGACGGGACCAATTACGGAGATCGTTCCAGCTATCATCAAGGTAGCGCTGTATGAGGTGGGGAGGAACATTTTCAAAATGGCATGTGTGGACAGTATCAGGATGTTCTTTATATGAGACCTTGACATAGCAGTCTCCTTGAATAATTTCAATGCCCAGAACTCTTTCTATTATATGTTCTACTCTTCGTAGGTGTTTGGGAAAAAACGGATGTGGTTTGACATCTAATTCTATGCATGGTTTGGTGTTGTCTTGCTTGACATTTCCTGACATTGTATTCCCTGACAGAACATTGACTGATTTATTGTCTTGTGCTGATTCCTTTTGGTCGAAAAACTTATGATTCTTCAGTGGACGTTTTCGTCGTTTTCCTGACATACTTCTTTTGAGGTGAAATTCTCTCCGAATGGAGTCTGGAATGCTGCTGCCATACTCCCATGTGTTTCCTCTTTCTGGATCCTTCCATTTTACTCTGTAGTACATTTTGCCATTTGCTCTCTTGGAACTAACAATTGAGTGGATGTCCTCTGGATTGAAGACTTGAGGGATATCCTTGGTTTGATTACCTGATGTTGGACTTGGAGGTTGTACCTGGCTGTCGTCGGGTTGTTTTCTGGATTTGGGCTGGTGATGCTTACTATTCACTCCTCTTTTCCCTTTGTTTACCTTTTTATTTACCTTGGTTGGAGCACTAGGACCTGGTGTGGCATGATTTTCCTTCATTGTTGCCGTGGGACTGGTAGGTTTTTCTGTTGTACTTGAAGTTGAAGCAGGGTTTTTCTTCTTTGTTGGGGTCTTTTGCTTCGGACTCTTGTTGCTGGAAGTACCTGCCTTTGTTTTGGAATTGACCTTCTTACCTTTCTGTTGTGGAGGTGATTGATCAGTAGCCTGGTAAGTTGAACTTGTTGATGGGGAATTGTTGCTGTCAAACTGAGTATCATTGACTGGTTCCTCGTTGTCATCCATGACTCCTGAATCTATGTCACTGGGGTTATTGAGGTATGGTTCTGGAGGATACTGTGGACGATCAGCAGGATCAAAATATGGCTTCAGACGGTTGGCATGGACCAGTGGTTTGTGTATTTTGTCGTCAGAACTTCGGCGTAGTTTGTAGGTATAATTTGGACCTGTATGGACGATATAATAGCTACCATACCACTTTTGGGTTAATTTGTTGGAAAGGCATTTTTTTGACAGTAAAGCCAAACTCTTTGACCTGGGGCGAATTCTGGTTCTTTAGCCTTTCTATTATATTGTTCTGAATACACCTCCTTAGCCCGAGCAGTGTTTTCAGCTGCGATTGTTCTAGTGATTTCAAGCTCCTCAAGCAAATTGGAAAGATAACTTTTGTTATTGTGGCCTAAATTTTCTTTTGGAATTAATGCTACATCTTGTGGAGCTCTCATTTCTCGGCCGAAAAGCATAACATATGGGGATTTTTGAGTTGATGAATTTGGGGCCATCCGATAGGCCATCATGATGCCAGGAATAAAACGGGGCCAATCATTTTGAGACTTGTTACAATAGGCTCTTAGTGACTGATTGATATAGGAATTGAGCCTTTCTACACAGCTGTTTGTTTGAGGATGGTATGGGCTGGTATGGGTAAATTTAATTGCCAAAAGTTCACAAATTGCTTTGATAAGTTTGGACATGAAGTTCTGACCTCTGTCTGAAATTAAGGTCCTTGGTGCGCCACACCGACAAAATATTTCTCTGACGAGAACATCTGCTACTTCTTTGGCTTCTTGGGTCCGAAGTGGGAAGGCTTCACACCATCTGGATGATGCATCTGTGATAACCAAAATGTACTTGTACTTATCTGGTGTTGTTGGCAGGGGACCGAGAATGTCAACGTGCCATCGGGTGAAGACCTCTTCTACAGGTAGTGGACGAAGTGGTGCCTTCTTAGCATGGTAGTGCCTCTTGGTCTGTTGACATACCTCACATGTCTGGACATAAGTAGCAATCTCGCTGTACATTTTGGGCCAGTAGTACTTAGGTCTCATGGTGTTGTGCATCCTTTCTTTCCCATGGTGGCAACCGCCAAACTCTGAGTCATGATAGGATTGCAGGACTTGATTTCTGAGGGTTCTTGGGACTGCCAGCTGTTTAATGAACTTGTCTGCATGGCCTTTCTGTCTTTGTGGAACAAATCTGTATAGGATGCCTTCATCAATTTCAAAAGTATTGGCTTCAATAAGAATCTTTTGACGATCCTTTTCATTTTGTGGAAGGACATCATCCTCTTTGTAGTCAAAGATTTGGATGAAATCTGGACAAATCCTTTGTAGGTGACGTAAATTTGGATGTTCTTTTATACTTACTTCAACCAATGTGTCTTGGGTAACATCAGCATTTGTAGCATGTAATGCTGCAACAACATTAACTGGTACTGACTGATAATCCTCTTCATATTCAAAGGTGACTGACCAATGTGTTGTCTGTGTGTCTGATTCTAAGTGATTGACAATAGGTGTGCAAATATCCTCAGTCTGAGTTGTCTGTGTGACCCGTGTGGATGAATGGGTGTTAGGCAAGATTGTGGTATTGCTAGTTGATTTGCTTTGCTGAGTTGAAGTTACTGAGAAGACTGTTTTCTCAGCATCTTCTTCTGTCTGATCATTACAGTTAATATTTTGCTCATATTCCCTACGTGAGAGAGCATCGGCATTCCCATTGGCTTTGCCGCTGCGGTGAACAATGTCAAAAGTGTAGGTAGAAAGTTCCAAAGACCATCGCCCTAACCTACCTGTGGCATCCTTGATTGATTTCAGCCATTTCAATGCTATATGATCAGTGTAGACTGTGAATTTGGAATTTGCAAGGTATGGACGAAAGGATCTAATGGCTTCAACTAGAGCTAAGCCTTCCTTTTCTGTAATGCTCCAGTTCTTTTCGCTGCCATGTAGAGCTCTACCACCAAAAGCTATTGGATGTTCATTATTTTTCTCGTCTTTTTGACTCAAAACAAAACCTATGCTCATATCGCTGGCATCAGTTGCGAGAAGAAATTCTTTGTCAAAATTTGGATAAGCCAGAACAGGTGTATTACTCATAGCATGTTTGAGTGTGTTGAATGCCTGATCACACTCAAGTGACCATTGGAACTTTGGTTTCTTTCCTACTTCTGCCTCTGAATGCTTCTTTAGCAAGGCATTCAGTGAAAGCGCTATGTGAGCGTAATTTTTCACATACTTCCTGTAGAAGTTCGTGAGACCTAAGAAGGAGCGGATCTGCTTTTGTGATTTGGGCACTGGAAAGGTTCTAATTGCTTCAATCTTTTTGTCATCAACTTGAACACCTCCACATGATAAAACATGACCCAGAAAAGAAACTTTGTCTGTTGCAAAATTGCATTTGGATGGCTTTAGTGTCAATTTTGCCTGTTTCAGATAGTAAAATACTTGCTCCAAATGCTGGAGATGCTCTTCAAAGTTTTTGCTGTAAATTATCAAATCATCAATGTAGATCAGCGCAACCTTAAAAAGTAATTTTCTTAGCACTTTGCTCATGAGCTGTTGAAAACAAAGTGGAGAATTTGTCAAACCTTGGGGCAAACGTTTGAACTGATAAAGGCCTTGATGGGTGACGAAAGCAGTTTTATGCTTTGAATCTTCATGTAATGGCACTTGGAAGAAGCCATTAGCAAGGTCTAAAGTTGAGAAGATCTTAGCTTGTGCATTGGCTATGTTATCAACAACATCATCAAAAACTGGAAGAGGCCATGACATTGGTAAAGTGACAGAATTCAACTTTCTGTAGTCACAAACAAATCTATATGAGCTATCACGTTTCTTGACTAGGATAATGGGAGCTGAATACATAGAAGTAGACTCCTCGATCAAATCATACTTCAGGAAATCATCTATAAGCTCTTCAGTGACTTTTTGGAGATGAGGGGATTGGCGATATGGTCTACACTTAACGGGTGGGTGGTCGCCAGTGTCAATGATATGCTGGTGCATGTCAGTCTTTCCTAAATCTGCAAGACTCGTTGAAAACATGTCTCTATTTTGTCCCAAGAATCTAAGTAGTCTGTGTCGTTGGTCAGGAGTCAGTTGTGTATTGGTCAAATCAAATCCTAATTTTTGTGCAATTTTAACATAATCCCTGGTGTCATTGTCTCTGTTCTCATTGTCGGTGTTAACGGTACTGATGAATGGTTGGTCAGAGCCGATTTCAAACACAGAGTCTTGGTCAATGTAACTAAATTTGCCTACAACTGTACCCTTGTCAAGAACTTTTTCTTCTTGGGAGGGATTCATAAGCCTAAATGTAGCAGTTTTGCATTTCACTTTGGAAAGAGTTCTACCACCTGCTACTTCAGAATGAGCAGTGAGGGAAGCAATGGGTTCAATGAGGATGAGGGAATCCGCTTTGACCTCTGATAGTCTAACCTTGAAATGAATTTCACTCTGAGGGGGGATGTAAATCTGATCTATTGTTTTTGCTAATCCACTAATCTCTTGCACTGAATTGGCTATGAAATTGATATATTGCCTATCTGAGGTGCTGTTGTTAAGTATCAAGGAATGACAGCTATAATCTAAGACTGCATCATTGTCATCAAGGAAGTTCTCACCTAGTATCACTGCTTCTGGTAGTGTAGGCAGAACATAGAATCTTTGAGAAAATTCCTGATCCTCAATGACAAAATCTAACACAACTGAACCTAACACTTTATGCAATTCGCCGCCAACACCTTTAACCTGTGGAAAGGGTGAGTTTCCAAGAGTAAGGTTTTCAAAAGCTGTGCTCAGAAAAGCGGACGAAATACAACAAATGGATGCCCCTGTATCTACTAAACAATTTGTTGTTTTTGTGCCAAATTTTGCCTGAATTACACTTTTGGCAAGGGGCGTAACTAAAGACACTGTTGGAATTTCACTTTCAAAGTTACTTTCCATACCAGACTCCATATTTGCCATGACACCTATTAGTATGTACCGTACTAAATTAAAGAAAGACAAGTAATCAACAATGTAGTACTTACAATATTTGAAGACTTTTTCTTTCGTTGTTGGTGTCTTTGCAGGAGTTGGTTGTCTTTAATCCAGTGTTGAGGTCAGAGGTAGATGCAGCTTGCTTGTTATTCCATCAGATGATCACGGTTGGACATGTCCTCCAATGGGTTCTTGTAGCTGGTTGTAGTTAGTTCCTGGACTCCGTGGTTCCGAAAACGATGATTCTCCGCCAAATTATCATGGAACTGTTCTAGGTGAACAATACCTTCCAAATGACGTGCTGGTTTTCTTGGGGAATTAGTCAGCAAAGAGCCAGAGTCACAGGAGACTAATCACAATTTTATTTACAAGAACAATTAACAATTTACAATTTATGCTTAGATAATAACTGAGGGTGCCACAGAGAGTCGGTACACACTCTGGGCTGTGGGAGAGAGGTCTGCTTTGTAAGAGAGTCAAACCCCTTCTCTCCTAGAACTTGGCTACAGTATGTATTTAATGAAAGTTTGAACAATAGAAAGGAATGTGATTGGTTGATACACGATTGGTTGTGTCCTATGCTAAATGGATGGCTGAACAGAGGGGAATACTAAATCCTGTTAATCCTGTTGGACTGGCACTAATCTTGTTGACATATTTACTGGATGCTTTGAAAGAGATTAGGGTGTCACTATAGATGAGCTTGTATGGGGGCTAATCCTTAATGCACTATAGACGAGCTTGTATGGGGGCTAATCCTTAATGAGTCTTAATTGAAGTAATGTTATTCTAATATACCCCGGTAGGTGATGACAGATATACTTAAATAAATATCCTTTGTCTGGGAGATGGGATCTTGATACCTTAGGCTAGCATTTATCTAAAAGCTTCTAATCTATTAAACTATGTAGACGTAACACTGTCGTATTGAATAGTATGTCTAGATGCGCTCCCATTACCTTAGGCTAGCATCTATCTAAAAAGCTATAACTGAAACTACTGATATTTTATATATACATTTTACCTGATGATAAATATTACTTGCTAAACTATAATTATATGAAATGATGTATAAATATTACACCATGATAACTCATAAAAGCACTTGATGTGGATCTAATTATTATAGGATAACTTAGTATAAATGTTATCCCATGATAGGACTATGTAAATAGCAGAATTTTTTTTCATGTCTCCAAAACGTACAAATAAGGTGAACGTTCTTTTTGTATTGATAAATCATTCAAAATAAAAAAATTGCAGCCATTTTCATGTATAAATGTTTACATTATTTGTTGGAAATGACACAAAGAAGCTCTGAATGAGTTTTATAGTTGTATTCCAGTGGGTGAAATTAAGTGTCATTAAATATGTGTTTTTGACAGAAATGGCATCCATCTTGAAAATTCAGATGGCTAATGGGATTTTTCAAATAAACGGTTCCAGGACGATAAACCTACAAATTTAGGTGCTTGTATCCACATTTGAAAGATGGTTACAGTTATCTGCAGGACTATTATCAGTTAGTTAGCAATTACCCCCAGTAAACAAAAATAACATCAAAATAAATGCCTCCCAACCCCAAACTTGGATGTGGTAGAACTTGACCTACATCACGGTTACTCACACCATGCAGCTGTCAGTGGCTGACAATCTTGTGTTTACATTCTCCTTTGCTAGTTAAAAGAAGCAAGACGACAACCACGATCTACGATGTGGTTCAACATTAACCTGTAGATTTACTTGGAATGATTGAGCTTGCTGGTACAATATGATTACCAATGGAACCAAGAATGACTGAACAGCCGCTTTTTAGCTTGCAGACGAGCCGGACATTTTGACACGAGGTAGGGCCTATCTCAGAATCTGCATGGTGTGACCTGTCAATTTCAAGATTTCATGGATTCCAGGCCAGAGTGTGAATGGAATGAGACATTGGTGGCCCAGACATAGTGGGTCGTGTATGATTTTCTTAATTGTGCATGTGTCCAAGGTAATTTTAAAGACGTTATCGACAGTAATTGTTGCTTTGCGCAATTGGAAGGTAGCAATTTGTGTACCATTTGACCTGAACTACGGTAATCCCCTTGTTCATGGTGCGGACAGTCTGGGATGTGCGAGAGGTACAATGTCAGTACCCGAGGGCCTTGAACCTATTACCGTAGTTACTCCAACAAGCACAAAGA
Organism: Haliotis cracherodii; assembly: GCF_022045235.1. NCBI lineage: Eukaryota > Metazoa > Mollusca > Gastropoda > Lepetellida > Haliotidae > Haliotis > Haliotis cracherodii. The sequence continues at coordinate 49,023,495 of NW_027266297.1, read as the reverse complement.
GTGATCTCTGTTTAACAGCTTTTATTCTCACTTTGTGTTGCCGGTCAACCCACTCTATTTGTCACTTAAATACGAGACTTCGGCCGCAAAGCTTCAGTCTCAGTCGAAATGCTGGTGCCTAAGTTTGGTTTCTGTTTCGAAAGGTCGTGACAACAAGCCGAGAGTGGAACACCATTCCAGATGTATCCTCCACAGCCGCCCTCTCATCTGGGGGCTTTTGACCCTTTTCAAACCGGTACCTACGTCACAGTTCTACTCATTTTTCCATCTATCATTGGTCAACCACCTTTCCCCCCTACACTAGATCATTCTAACCCACTCTTGTATAATAACAATATCCTTATTAGGACTTGTTGTAATGTGAACTCCTCGACTCCCGGAATCTGAACTATTCCCTTCCCAATACCATATATGTACCTGAGGTCAATCTCATCTAGTTTTCTTCTCTTTATCTGTTCCATTTCTGATAACTTGTATGTTCCTTCTGACGTTACTCTTGTCGTCTTGCTCTGATATTCCAACCCTCGACCTACTACCGTCACCCCCTGGTTATCAGTGGCCAAGTATGTTTCCGGTGGTCTTCAACTCCGAAAATCACCTGCCCTCAAAATATCTTCCAATGCGTTGTATCTATGTCTTACTGTTTTATCCCCTCACATTGCCCAATTATATATTTACTGTATGTGTCTTAATGAATTGATAATTGCTGTAATTTCATGCCTATAATACATGTTCTTAAATGAATTTCATCAAGTTTGACTTCAATGATGTTGGGACATTTATATCATGGATTTTCAAATGGATAAGTGTTTTCTGAGTGATGAACTTTCAAATCCTCTTCTGACAAATCCTTACTATGGTGGTTGACGGAGATAGCAACGACTATCAATCACAAAAAGGTTTGTAAACAACATGTTCACCATAGAACATTTCCCTAACAGATTCATAAACATTTCATCTGTGTGCAAAAGATATGCCTTCGTTAAATCTTTTAATGTAATCATCAAAGCAGTCAGAGTTGCGGCCTAGCCAACGCCCAAAACATCCAATATCAAACTACCGTATATCCCCTATTTGACGCTATGCCGTCTATTAATTATGCGAGAGTCCTTGACTCATCGTGTATTAGAGACCTGGCTGGTATTAGAGACCCAGCGTGTATTAGAGGAAATATAAATACGTTTTACAGTTCATATGGAGGTGATTGATCGGCAGCCATTTTCTATGAATCTATATGTAGGCTATCTGTTATTCATATGCACATGTTTTTTTAAAAAGGCTTAATATATTTAAAAGTGGTTTCTGTAGCAAAAATACCTTTACTGTATGTTTTATGCTTTTGTGCTTACCTATATGCATTTATATATTATATATGAATGTGTATACCTAGAGATGAGAAAAACATGTATTGACTTTTTATGAGAGAACATCTGTCTATTATATGTTACTGGTATGTTGTATATGGTGCATTGCATTGAATTGCAGGTTTTCATTGATTGTTTGAAAATGTATTACATATTGGTAGATGCAGGTGTCTTCTATAATAACACTTGTGAGTAGTTGTACAATTAGGAATATGTATGTTGTGGGATGTTTGATGACTTGAATACTTGTTGATAGGTTTCACATGTGATCACTGCCCAATGAAACATTCGAAAAGATGTATTCTATACAGTGACATAAAAATAAGTTGATGTTGTGTTGATGTGGAAAAAAGATGTGGGGACATTGAAGATTATCTGTATATCCCAAATTTTAAAGTCGAAAGAAAAGTAAATACTACCTCGAGCTATGCTTGTTAGGTAGTTCGGAGTTTTTTCCCTGGAGGTATTTCCTTCACCATGATTGGGAATATGTTCAAATTTCTAATCATACCCCCTAAAAGGTCAGGGGTATATAGTTATACCAAGGTTCCGTTTGTCCGTCCATCCGAAAACTTTGTCCGCAGGATTTCTTTTAAATTATTCAGTGGATTCATTTCAAACTTAGTACATATAATCTGTGTCATATGGAGGGGTGCAGTCAAAAGAAAAAAAATTGTTTTTATTAATTTTCCATTTTTTTATGAATTTTTCAAACACTAACCCTATCCATTATTATCGGTATATATAGAAACGGGCTCCGTACGTCCGTCCGCCACGTTTCGTTTCCGGAGCATAACTCATAAACCGTTCAATATTTTTTCATCAAACTGTACATGTCTGTCAGGTACATGCTGAACTGGTGCCTTTTGCTATTGAGAAATTTTAGAATTTTTTATTTTTTACATTTCCATGGCAACAAGATGGACTTAGGTTCTGTGAGGGTAGGGTTCGTTTCTGGAGCATAACTCATAAACTGTTCGATATTTTTTCATCAAACTTTGCAGGTCTGTCAGGTACATGCTGAACTGGTGCCTTTTGCTATTGAGAAATTTTAGAATTTTTTATTTTTTACGTTTCCATGGCAACAAGATGGACATGGTTCCAAACTCATCTTTTATTTACAATTTCCATGACAAGTTCCACCTCGGTTAAAAAAGGTTAGGGTTTGTTTAGATTCAATTATGTCAAAAATTCTGCAACAGGGGTGGGGGATATAGCCATGTTAGTGGCAAACTCTTTTTTAATTTGAAACTACTGACACACTAGGCGGGTCGGGGGTATTAGTGGTGCCACCCTCACTTTTGCCCTTGTTCCTGAATTATGCATGGTTAACCTTTTAGGACATCGGAGATTTAGTCAAACTGTAACGGAATACCATTTTAGAGCTTCCTAATTCTTCAGAAAGTGAAAGATTCCACCTCCAAACAAGTAGAAATGAGCAACCTCACTCTACAAGATGGTGGAAAATGGACTTCCTTCCCACATTTGATGGGACATATGTGGCCCTTTTTCAGGATTGTCAGTTCCATCTAGACTTTTTCAAATAGTTGCGAGACCACCTAGTCCAGAGATTAAATACAGTACAGCGGAGGAGTAAATAGAAGGAGAAGAAGATGAAGGTGTATGAATTGTTTGATCATGATTTCGTTTATGCCTTTATAGCCATGAAATGTTATTATTCTCAGATAGTATGTCTGGGGTTGTACCTATCTGAGACATTACCTGTAAAATTTTGTACACACACACACACACACAAAATGGCTGCCATATGAACTGTAAAACCTATCTATATTTCCTCGAATACACGATGGGTCTCTAATACCAGCCAGGTCTCTTATACACGCTGAGGCAAGGGCTCTTGCGAAATTAACAGATGGCATAGCGTCAAATAGAAGAAATATGGTAGTTTGATATCGGATGTTTTGGGCGTTTGCTAGGCCGCAACCCTGACTGCTTTGATGATAATAAAAGATTTAACGAGGCATATCTTTTGCATACAGATGAAATGTTTATGAAACTGTTAGGGAAATGTTCTATGGTCACCAGAATTGGAACAATTTAAGCTATTTCCTCATTAAAAAAACACGACAATAAATGTAAAATAAAAAATGATAAAACTTTTTTTAAAACACTTTATTCATCACAACCTGTTGTTTACAAACCTTTTTGTGATTGATATCCGTTGCCATGTCCGCCACCATCGTAAGGATTTGGCATAAGAGGATTTGAAATTCCATCACTCAGAAAACACCTGTCCGTTCGAAAATCCATGAAAACAATGTCCCTACATCATTGAAGTCAAATTCATTTCAGAACTAGCACAATTAAGAAAATCATACACGACCCACTATGTCTCATTCCATTCACACTCTGGCTTTGGAATCCATGAAATCTTGAAATTGACAGGCCACACCATGCAGATTCTGAGATAGGCCCTAACTCGTGTAAAAAATGTCCGGCTCGTCTGCAGGCTAAAAAGCAGCTGTTCAGTCGTACTCATTTCCATTGGTAATCATATTGTACCAGCAGGCTCGATCATTCCCAGTAAATCTACAGGTTAATGTTGAACCACATCAGAGATCGGGGTTGTCATCTTGCTTACAGAGCAAAGGAGAATGTAAACAAGATTGTCAGCCATTGACAGCTGCGAGGTATGAGTAACCGTGATGTAGGTCAAGTTCTGCCCCATCCAAGTTCAGGGTGGGAAGGCATTTATTTTGATGTTATTATTGTTTACTGGGGGTAATTGCTAACTATCTAATAACACTTACACATGTTAAATGTGTATTAGAATGTTAATTCATGCAAAGTTCGTTGTAGAAATATATTCGTTTAGCATTTTAAAACCTTTTTCTACAACCAGTCACCCCTACAATAGAAATGATGACATGTTCAATTTCCAAGAAATGACCTCTATCACAAGTTCCTAGAATATTGACTGTCAGTCCACAGTGTGTACAACAGTGTACAACAGTGTACAACAAGTTGGTAGAGATTAAAACATCTGTCTTTGGACTAAGTTAGGAGTGTTATTTGTCAACTTCTTTTGAAAAACTATGTGTTTTGAACACTTATTTTGAACTACTCACGACTATGGTGTTTTTAATCTTGAAGTTAAGTAATACTTGTTACATATATAACTACCTGTGACCACTTTTCGGAACGTTCTAAGATTGCAGACCTGTGTGCCTGTGTTGTTATTCGTTGCAAGAGAGCGCCGTTTTCAAAGCGTTGTTGCCGTCATGGTAGAATGGAGATAAACCTACTGTGTTTTGAAATTTGATATAGTCCCACTGTAGAAAAGATTTGGAAAATTTAAATAATGAGGTATCTTTTCTACAGGCGGACTACATCAAATTTCCAAACACAGTAGGTTTATCTCCTAACTGACCTGGGTAGAAGGATATAACAACTGACACTTATGGTTACACTGCATCAAAACCACAAACTTAATATATACTCTTCAAAAAAAGAAACGTGACACTGACTTTCAAAATGTAATATAATGCGATTGTTTCAAAATAGGACACAGAAACCATGATTGAAACACTGTTTGAAGATCAATGTATACAATGTTCAAAACAATAATCGTGTCACCTATACACAAGTACACGATACAGTTAATGTCACAGGGGTACAGAAAATGTCAGTATCGGTTGTGCCCACCACGTGCATCAATCACCGCTTGACAACGATGACCCATAGATGCAATCAAGTTGTCAATAACACGCTGTTGGATGTGCTGCCATTCATGCTGAAGTGCATCAAGAAGCACCGGAAGTGTTTGGGGCGGTGGATTCTTTCTGCTAATGTGTCGATCCAACTCGTCCCACAGATACTCAAATGGGGACAAATCTGTTGACTGTGTTAAACCGTTGTCCTGCTGGACCTGTCCGCCATGAACGTTGACGTGAGAAAGAACACAAGGCTGTAGGATCAAGTCTCTGTAACGCACACCTGTCAATGCACCTGCCACATGCACGAGAGGCGTCCTACCACTGTGATGAATTCCGGTCCATACCATGACACTCCCGCCGCCAAATGGGACAACCTGCTACACACAGTTGGGTGCGTAACGTTCACCCCGACGTCTGTAAACACATGCGCGCCCATCAGCACGTGTGAGTAGGAAACGGGACTCGTCAGTAAACAGTACATTTCTCCACCTTGCACGTGCCCATCTAACCCTCTGTTGGCACCAAAGCAGACGGTCCGCCAGATGACGTGGGGTCTATACATGACGTCGAACAGGTCTTTGTGCAAAAAGTCCAGCCTCCCTCAGTCTGTTGCGTACCGTTTGATCTGATATTCTGCGTACCCCAGGGATCTGTGTGGTTGTAGACGTGCAGTCTTGGAGGTGTTGCAGCCGGATGTATCGATCTTGTGCTTGGGTTTTCACCAGGGGTCTTCCTGACCTTGGTCTGTCGTCAACTCTGATGGTGTTGTTGTATCAGGTCCAGAGTGCGGAGAATGTCTGTCTAGATACGCCAAAGTGCCTGGCCACTTCTTGCTGAGTTGCTCCAATTTGTAATCTCCCAATGGCGTTGTTCCGTTGAGCTGCATTCAGTCTTGGCATTCTGTCACCGCCTCTACTGCCGTTATCAGGACTGTATGAACAGCCGTTGATGTGGATTTTTATACCCATTCAGCAGGGGGGCCTGCTTGCTTAAATGCAGGATCCTGTGCTGCACAATGTTTACAGGCGGTTGCGTTCAGATGAAGCTGTAAAATTGATCCCCAAACGCTACGTTTATGTGCTTTGCATGTGTTTTCACGAATTATAGACACATCATCTTTCTGTTTGACTTATTTGGTTCTCATTTAATGTAATTATTTTAGATATTTGGCAAAAAGTGGTTTTACATCTATGTCAAGTTTCTTTTTTTGAAGAGTATAATAGTCTACCGAGTGGCACATTGTCCTGGGTCACAAACTATGGGTCTTCAGCTATAGTCCCTGTCTGTCTTCTTGCTGCAAGATAGTCCTGCATACATTTAACTGTCCAGTATGGTTTGCTTAAAGCAAAGGTGGCCACGGTAATGCCTCAGCGCATTGGATCCATCTTCGATTGTCTGAGGGTGAGCTCAAAATGGGAATTGTCATGAGCAGATACGATGAGTCCATGGCAAAGTGATGATTAGAGGTGTCTTTCTAGCACGTGCATTCACCGCATCTTAGGATTGCGAAGAACCCTTAAGAACACACAGTTTTCATCAAGAGATCTGTATATGGCGTAAAGAGACCATTACTGAGCACTGAACACAACAGACACAGAATATTAACAGTGATAGGTACTCGAGTGTACTTCTGGACTCCCTGAATCTTCTTGACTGCTCACTAGATGGTGTCCAAGCTGAGCATTCGTCTTGTTGACTATGGGTTGCTGATACCATGTCTGAGGTAGGAGAGGGCAGTCGGGTAGCCTAATGGTGAAAGCATTCGCTTGTCACGCCGAAGACCCAGGTTCGATTGCTAAAAGCGGCGTAAAGCCATACTCACTCTCTCACTCACTCACTCACTCACTCACTCACTCACTCTGAGGTAGGTGAATCTAATACCACACAGGTAAGATTGGATTGAGATGAGCTACAAACAACAGCAGCTATGACTATCGGATACAGCTCCAAGTAAGGCAATGGACAGGTCCTGCTTCGCTGCAAACCAGTGACCCTGGAAATTAGCACCAAAACCTACTGATACTGATGCATCTGTGAATAAGTCAAAATGTGGTGCTGCAATTTCATCCTCCAAAAGAATGACTTGCCCTTCCACTGGTCCAAGAAACCACACCACATATCAAAATCAAGGTGACACTTCTTGTTAATTATCACTTGGAGATGCAAGTCGTTCACAGAATGAGCTAGCTGTAGTAGGTTACTAATGAAAGCCTAGCCAGGCTTGATGATTTGCATCACAAAGTTTAGGTGGCCAATAACGCTGAGCAACGTTTGCTTTGTCACCTACGGCTGATTCTGAATAGAGTCTATGATTAAAATGATTCGCTGAACTATCTCTTGAGGTAAGGATGCCTCCGTATGGACTGAGTCTAGGATGATTCCAAAGTATTCATGGCAGGTGATCCCTGATCTTATACAGGGAGAGGGATATGTTAAGCTCATGAAATACTTGCATCTGCACTGCACTGGGACTGTCAATTGTTAGGAAATTGTCCAGAAGATCTGGATATCGTATACCTCAGTTGCTATCCAGCACATTGCTCGAGAAAGTAGGTCGAAGATTTCCGGACGAGATCTCGATCCAAACACTAATCTAGTGTAGAAATATAACTTGTCGTCACACTGCACACCATGAAGATGCCATAAGGATGACTTAAAAGCATCTTGAATGTCAGGTTTGCATAAAAAGGCACCTCGTCCTAATTGTTTAATAATTTGGACAGCATTATCTACTTTGACTATGCTTGTCGTAAGAGGCCCCTAATGGGATCGGGTATTCAGATTTGCTGACTTGGTTGATGCATGTCATTGTATCCCAATTGTGTGGGTCGATGCTCATGATATCAATCGCTGGATTATCTGGTCCAGACTCGATTATTTGCAGACAACCATCATATAGCTGGAATATTACTGACTTGGGCGTTAAACAACAAACAAACAACCAAACACACTTTGACATAAGTCAGTGAATAATGCATCTTTTTCAGTTAAAGATTTTGAGCTGGGATGTTCAGGATTACCATGAGGTACTGACAAGTCCACAATCACACCCTTTTTTTTTTTGAGTATTTGCCTTCCACAACTCCCATTGGATTGATTCTATAACAGTGAAAGGGGGACTCATTGAAAGGACCAATCATGAAGCCTTTTGCCAATTCACTCTTAACTACTTCACGTAACACCTCTGAGTCTTTGCACGCAGACAGTAGATTCTTGCAGATAGTAGTCTGAGAATGAATCTGCTGAATACCAGTGCAGAATCCAAACTTGAAGCCAGAAATTAAGGTTTTTACAAAGTCCTGTCGTGGATGTCTATTTAGTTTTGCCTTGAGTGTATCCACTGCTACTGGAGATGGCATGACAGAGGGTCAGTAGTTATCTTTCTTTCTCTTCCGTGATGCTGGTGCTGAAGATGATGTTGTTTATTCCTCTGGTTGTGTCTTTTCCATGGTTTCCCTCCTATCTTCTCCAAACCAGCACTTAAACGTGGGGTTGGTTGGGGTTTCATACAGATAGTACATAAATGCTGGAACGGTAGTTAGCATGTGTACTTTTATCAGAGTTGAAATTGTTACACAGTGGCAGTCCTTGGAATATCACTGTGTTCCTCCCAAACTTGTCTGTTCTCTTGGACTGACTCGAAGCTGCAATGTCATAATGATGATAAAAGGACTTTGTCACTGTTATTTGGATTTTGTCACTGTAATTGCAAATTATCAATTTTGACTGTTCTCATGTCAGTTGGTACTTCATCGGGAGTGAGTAGAGATGCTAAGTTCACATCCTTACCATCTATGATGTGTTTCCTAAGGTTTGCCGAAACTTCTGGAATAAAACTTGCTTGCTGCACAGGCAAGCTAGGTCACTGGCTCCGTTGCCATTGTATCATCATGAGCATACCTTGCAGTCGCCAAAGTGAAATTGTGACCGGAAGGGGCTGGACTCAGTGAATTCACATTTGTCCTTGGAGAGTGTAATATAGTCTTGGCTAGTAGGCACAGAAACTGCAGAATTTCCATGTTGTGTGTGCATAATCTTCTGTAATTGACAAACACTGTCTTGTAAAGTCTGAACTTGTTGCATGGTTAGGTTGTGTGTCGATTCTGCATCTGCATTACTATCACCTGGACTGGATTGTTCAGTCTGAGTTGTGTGGATGAATATTGTCCTTACAGAATTGTTGATATTGGGATTGCGGGGTGGCTTTATTTCCAAAACGTCTTCAACGACGAGTGACAGACCAGTTCTTGTGAAACTCTGAATACGGCCTCGTATCAGTGTCTGGCACGTTTGAAGCATAACGTTGACGGCTATTTGTTCTGCTTCCCTATGCCTTTCCGATTACCCCACACTCGTAGGGACGCTTGTAGGCTTACCTAGTTTCCGTCTTTGCGGCGGCATAGTCGTGGCTGCTGACCTCAGTGCATGCAAATATTGTGTTGCTGTCAAGGATCTAAATCTGAGTTGATAATGCCGAGAATCTTCACATTAAAACAAAGCGCACTAGTTCTGTCAGAGACACAATGGCAACTGTTTACTTTGTCCTGTGCATTTACTCACAACTCTGACATGCTTGAAAAATTACTAAAACAATAAAAATATTTAACTACCCAATATGTCATCGGTTATTTTCTTGAAAGCATACACAATATATATATATTCAAAATGAATGATTATCTTAGAAAATTCTGCAGTATCTTTGCTAAAAATATCTATAGCTACGACTGCCATCCTTGATGTCCTCTCACTCTGCTGTATACCATACCGTTGCTTTGTAAACTCTCTTATTCTCATGAATTAAGAATAAAGGATACCTTAAAGTGAAACAGTATAGTAGTTATGGTATAAAAGGGATTCCATGATAGTGGTTGAAGGAAAGAAAATGTGCAGCAGGCAGACAACCAAAGTCACTGACATGTAAGATTGAACACCCTTTTATCACCTGCCCCTGTGGCTCTGTGGGTTACAATGCTTAATGATTTGTGAGGTTGCAGCTTTGATTCGTGCCATGGATTATTCAGGTGAAAAGATTGTGAATTTTAACCAGTCATAAATCAACATTAGATTCATGTTAAAAGGATGGTTATAAATATTCTGTGATGTACCTCTCTTCAGTTAAGTTTTTATTTTTTTAAGGTTTTTTATATCGTTTATGAGTCATTCTCTAAAAATGTAACATTTTGGCCTATGAAAAAACAACAAATCTGAATTCATTTTTGAAATGTTTTTATTGAGCAGATAAACAACATAACAATTACTGAATATAAGAGTAAAGTGTGCAGGCTTAATATGTCTTATTTTCCTTTTTGCAGAAAATTATTTTTTGCATCTCTGTAAAAAATGTCTGTGCTGTTACCTTGCATAAAATTCAGTATTTGTCACCAAATCTAAATCTAAAATGAATTAAATTTATAATATGGCTATTGCATTTTGGCATAGTTCAAACATCAACAGCTATAAAATTTCATCTATTGGCTTTACTAAATTATCAGACTGTAAATATATGCATACAATGGAATTATTTGCAGAAAGATATACGATAAACTTGTCAACTGCTTACATTGAAATGGAACCATCATTATTCTATAAGGTAATAACAGTTATTACACTCATTTTATGAATTATATATATATTTGTCAGCAGATTTGAACCAATTATAACTTTTGAGATGGCAGAAACCTGGTGACAAGAAAGACATTCACGGTAACAGGACAGACAACATGGTAACAGGAAAGACAAAATATTTTGTAATTGCCAAAACTGTAATAACTATTTCTGTGTTGGTAGTTTCAGAAGCAAAGGTAGTTAAAAAAAGGGAAACTCAACGAATGTACATATCAAGGTGTTAGGTTTAATTTGTATGAGACACAAATTAAATGAAAACGTGAGGTTTGGTAACAGCATAGACAGGCAAAAATTCATAAACAAAACTTATGTGGAATTGCTCATCTCAAAAATAGAACTTGATCAGAAAGTATACCAACAACCTTAATAACACTTCTTTAGGTTACTGTTGCTTATTCCAAGCAAAAACCTGTTAGGAAATGAGAATAGTCAACTTTCAAAACTTCATTAGTAACAGCACAGACAAAGTCTGATAACATATTTGTACTTTTAGCATTATATGAGAACATTCAATAAATCATTCTTGACCTCATTCATGTGCACATATAAACACAGGTTATTGTTTGCCATGAATTGTTTCCAAAATACCTTCCCACAAAGAAGGCTCAACACAATAGTGAGAGGACAGTGTTATTTTGGAAGGCTCTGGTACCAAGCTAACAATGTCCTCAAAATGGTATCAGCATTTGTCTGGCCAGAAGAAACGATTTGCATTCCATTGCTTTCACACTTTATGCAAACATTCCACAAAAACTTCATCTAGCTCTATATCATCAACATAACCAGGATTTGGTATGTTGTCATACATAACAACAACAAATTTCACCAGGCATTCATTTGTATCAACTGGCTGGTGTATTTCCTTTTGTCTTTCCATCTTATCATCGTCTGAACTTTGTACCATTTCCTTACTTGTCTCTTGGTGAATCTCATCATCATTCAGACTCTCCATTCTGTCAGCACACATCTCCACTTAACTCATTCCCCCACTCAGGCTTTCCAATCTGTCAGCACATATCTCCACTTCTCTCTTTTCCCCACTCAGGCTTTCCATTCTGTCAGCACACACCACCACTTCTCTCTTTCCCCCACTCAGGCTTTCCAGTCTGTCAGCACACACCTCCACTTCTCTCTTTTCCCCACTCAGACTCTCCATTCTGTCAGCACACACCACCACTTCTCTCTTTCCCCCACTCAGACTTTCCATTCTGTCAGCACACACCACCACTTCTCTCTTTCCCCCACTCAGACTCTCCATTCTGTCAGCACACACCACCACTTCTCTCTTTCCCCCACTCAGACTCTCCATTCTGTCAGCACACACCTCCACTTCTCGCTTTCCCACACTCAGACTTTCCATTCTGTCAGCACACACCACCACTTCTCTCTTTCCCCCACTCAGACTCTCCATTCTGTCAGCACACACCACCACTTCTCTCTTTCCCCCACTCAGACTTTCCATTCTGTCAGCACACACCACCACTTCTCTCTTTCCCCCACTCAGACTCTCCATTCTGTCAGCACACACCACCACTTCTCTCTTTCCCCCACTCAGACTCTCCATTCTGTCAGCACACACCACCACTTCTCTCTTTCCCCCACTCAGACTCTCCATTCTGTCAGCACACACCACCACTTCTCTCTTTCCCCCACTCATACACTCCATTCTTTCAGAACACATCTCCACTTCTCTGTTTCCCCCACCCAGACTTTCCATTCTGTCAGCACACACCTCCACTTCTCGCTTTCCCAAATCACTCTCCATTCTGTCAGCACACATCTCCCCTTCTCTCTTTCCCCCACTCAGACTTTCCATTCTGTCAGCACACATCTCCACTTCTCGCTTTCCCCACTCACTCTCCATTCTGTCAGCACCCATCTCCACTTCTCTCTTTCCCCCACTCAGACTTTCCATTCTGTCAGCACACATCTCTCCTTCTCTCTTTCCCCCACTCAGTTTCTCCATTCTGTCAGCACACACCTCCACTTTTCGCTTTCCCCCATTCAGTTTCTCCATTCTGTCAACTCACACCTCCACTTCTCTCTTTCCCACACTCAGACTCTCCATTCTGTCAGCACACATCTCCACTTCTCTCTTTCCCCACTCAGACTTTCCATTCTGTCAGCACACACCTCCACTTCTCTCTTTCCCCCACTCAGACTCTCCATTCTGTCAGCACACATCTCCACTTCTCTCTTTCCCCCACTCAGACTCTCCGTTCTGTCAGCACACACCTCCACTTCTTGCTTTCCCCACTCACTCTCCATTCTGTCAGCACACATCTCCACTTCTCTCTTTCCCACACTCAGACTTTCCATTCTGTCAGCACACATCTCCACTTCTCTCTTTCCCCAAATCAGACTCTCCATTCTGTCAGCACGCACCTCCACTTCTCTCTTTCCCCCTCTCAGACTCTCCATTCTGTCAGCACACACCTCCACTTCTCTCTTTCCCCCACTCAGACTCTCCGTTCTGTCAGCACACACCTCCACTTCTCGCTTTCCCCCACTCACTCTCCATTCTGTCAGCACACATCTCCACTTCTCTCTTTCCCCCACTCAGACTTTCCATTCTGTCAGCACACATCTCCACTTCTCTCTTTCCCCAAATCAGGCTCTCCATTCTGTCAGCACGCACCTCAACTTCTCTCTTTCCCCCACTCAGACTCTCCATTCTGTCAGCACACATCTCCCCTTCTCTCTTTCCCCCACTCAGTTTCTCCATTCTGTCAGCACACATCTCCCCTTCTCTCTTTCCCCCACTCAGACTCTCCATTCTGTCAGCACACACCTCCACTTCTCTCTTTCCCCCACTCAGACTCTCCATTCTGTCAGCACACACCTCCACTTCTCTCTTTCCCCCACTCAGACTCTCCATTCTGTCAGCACACACCTCCACTTCTCTCTTTCCCCCACTCAGACTCTCCATTCTGTCAGCACACACCTCCACTTCTCTCTTTCCCCCACTCAGTTTCTCCATTCTGTCAGCACACACCTCCACTTTTCGCTTTCCCCCATTCAGTTTCTCCATTCTGTCAACTCACATCTCCCCTTCTCTCTTTCCCCCACTCACTTTCTCCTTTCTGTCAGCACACACCTCCACTTTTCGCTTTCCCCAATTCAGTTTCTCCATTCTGTCAACTCACATCTCCCCTTCTCTCTTTCCCACACTCAGACTTTCCATTCTGTCAGCACACATCTCCACTTCTCTCTTTCCCCAAATCAGACTCTCCATTCTGTCAGCACGCACCTCCACTTCTCTCTTTCCCCCTCTCAGACTCTCCATTCTGTCAGCACACACCTCCACTTCTCTCTTTCCCCCACTCAGACTCTCCGTTCTGTCAGCACACACCTCCACTTCTCGCTTTCCCCCACTCACTCTCCATTCTGTCAGCACACATCTCCACTTCTCTCTTTCCCCCACTCAGACTTTCTATTCTGTCAGCACACATCTCCACTTCTCTCTTTCCCCAAATCAGGCTCTCCATTCTGTCAGCACGCACCTCAACTTCTCTCTTTCCCCCACTCAGACTCTCCATTCTGTCAGCACACATCTCCCCTTCTCTCTTTCCCCCACTCAGTTTCTCCATTCTGTCAGCACACATCTCCCCTTCTCTCTTTCCCCCACTCAGACTCTCCATTCTGTCAGTACACACCTCCACTTCTCTCTTTCCCCCACTCAGACTCTCCATTCTGTCAGCACACACCTCCACTTCTCTCTTTCCCCCACTCAGACTCTCCATTCTGTCAGCACACACCTCCACTTCTCTCTTTCCCCCACTCAGACTCTCCATTCTGTCAGCACACACCTCCACTTCTCTCTTTCCCCCACTCAGTTTCTCCATTCTGTCAGCACACACCTCCACTTTTCGCTTTCCCCCATTCAGTTTCTCCATTCTGTCAACTCACATCTCCCCTTCTCTCTTTCCCCCACTCACTTTCTCCTTTCTGTCAGCACACACCTCCACTTTTCGCTTTCCCCAATTCAGTTTCTCCATTCTGTCAGCACACACCTCCACCTCTCTCTTTCCCCCACTCAGTTTCTCCATTCTGTCAGCACACACCTCCACTTTTCGCTTTCCCCCATTCAGACTCTCCATTCTGTCAGCACACATCTCCACTTCTCTCTTTCCCCCACTCAGACTCTCCATTCTTTCAGCACACACCTCCCCTTCTCTCTTTCCCCCACTCAGACTCTCCATTCTGTCAGCACACATCTCCACTTCTCTCTTTCCCCCACTCAGACTCTCCGTTCTGTCAGCACACACCTCCACTTCTCTCTTTCCCCCACTCACTCTCCATTCTGTCAGCACACATCTCCCCTTCTCTCTTTCCCCCACTCAGACTTTCCATTCTGTCAGCACACATCTCCACTTCTCTTTCCCCAAATCAGGCTCTCCATTCTGTCAGCACGCACCTCAACTTCTCTCTTTCCCCCACTCAGACTCTCCATTCTGTCAGCACACATCTCCACTTCTCTCTTTCCCCCACTCAGACTCTCCATTCTGTCAGCACACATCTCCACTTCTCTCTTTCCCCCACTCAGACTCTCCATTCTGTCAGCACACACCTCCACTTCTCGCTTTCCCCCACTCACTCTCCATTCTGTCAGCACACATCTCCACTTCTCTCTTTCCCCCACTCAGACTTTCCATTCTGTCAGCACACATCTCCACTTCTCTCTTTCCCACACTCAGACTCTCCATTCTGTCAGCACACATCTCCACTTCTCTCTTTCCCCCACTCAGGATCTCCATTCTGTCAGCACACATCTCCCCTTCTCTCTTTCCCACACTCAGACTCTCCATTCTGTCAGCACACATCTCCACTTCTCTCTTTCCCCCACTCAGACTCTCCATTCTGTCAGCACACACCTCCACTTCTCTCTTTCCCCCACTCAGACTCTCCATTCTGTCAGCACACACCTCCACTTCTCTCTTTCCCCCACTCAGACTCTCCATTCTGTCAGCACACACCTCCACTTTTCGCTTTCCCCCATTCAGTTTCTCCATTCTATCAAACCACATCTCCCCTTCTCTCTTTCCCCCACTCACTTTCTCCTTTTCTGTCAGCACACATCTCCACTTTTCGCTTTCCCCCATTCAGTTTCTCCATTCTGTCAACTCACATCTCCCCTTCTCTCTTTCCCTCATTCAGTTTCTCCATTCTGTCTGCACACACCTCCACCTCTCTCTTTCCCCCACTCAGTTTCTCCATTCTGTCAGCACACACCTCCACTTTTCGCTTTCCCCCATTCAGTTTCTCCATTCTGTCAACTCACATCTCTGCTTCTCTCTTTCCCCCACTCATGACACGGTGTTAGAAGTGATCATGTAACATTACTTTCCTTTAAAGTGGCTAAATGTGTTACATTTCTTAATTATTTGTGTAAATATGATAAAAAAAAATCCTAGAATGTCTTTGCTGTCACTGAAATGTGTCTGTGCTGTTACTATTAAAAGTCTGTGCTGTTACCAAAGATCTACTGTGCAGTTTAATCAGTGTTTATTGACCCAAATGTTAATGGAATATTCAAATTTTCCTGTAACTAACAAAAGCCTAAGAGATAGTTTTGTTCAATGTTTCAGTGTCTTTAAAACTTGTTCTCAAAATCTCTATTAAACACTAAATGTCTGTGCTGTTACTGTTAAGGGTCTGTGCTGTCATAGTCACTCATAGACACAGTGTTTTAAGTGATCATGTAACATTACTTTCCTTTAAATCTGCCAAATATGTTACTTTTCATAATTATGTACAACAGTAGGGCAAGCAAAATGAATAATTTTTCATTATTTGTGTCAACATGATAAAAAAATCCTAAAATGTCTTTGCTGTCAATGAAATGTGTCTGTGCTGTCACTATTAAAAGTCTGTGCTGTTACCAAAGATCTACTGTGCAGTTTAATCAGTGTTTATTGACCCAAATGTTAATAATATTCAGATTTTCATGCAACAAGTAAAAATACAAAATACATTACCATTCATGTTTTCTTTGTCTTTTGATATGTATATGTTGAAACATTTATTGAACACTATATCAGCTATATGTCTGTGCTGTTCCCTAAATGTGTCTGTCCTGTCACTTTTTTTAAGGTGACAGCAGAGACAATGACAGGAGAGACAAACTATGACATAATGGCAGCTTAGGGCAATGACTTCTCCCTTGCACTCAGAAAAGCACACTGGTTGAGTTCCATTCTGACAGTCAAATATACTCATTATGTTTGATTTTTTTTATAACAATTTCGAAACCCAAAATGCATGGTGACAGCACAGACACCTGCAAAAAGTACACATAAAAAGACAACACTTACCAGTTATTTTTAAGACATTTCACCCATGTAAATTGCTTGAGCATATGGTGCCATGATAGTACTGGAAAGGAAGAGTCCTGCAAAGACCTTTGCCTTCTGAGATACCAAAGGAGAAATGATTATTTGTATTTGTACTATCTGGTGACAGGACAGACACTATTACTCTGGACAAGATTACTGTTACCAAAAATAATGAATCCAAGTGGAAGACCAACAGGTTTTCTGCTGTTATTAGCCTTTCATGATGTCATGCTACATAAATCACCAGGGATTTGGGAAGTATTTGTTCCCAGAGACTTTAGATAATTTGAGAAAGTTTGATTTTTTAATTGTGGACAACACATTTCTGCACATTTCTGCACATTTCTGCACATTTAAGGTATTTTGCTGGCTAGCATAAGGCTATAGCAGTAATCTGATCAGAATATTGCATACATCTGATAAATATCTTCATTGTCAAGTAATCTGAAAACAGAATTATGAGTTGTTTTCAAGAAAATTCATTTGGACAGGAAATGTTACTTATCTAGAGAATGACCCTTATATCGACAATTATATCATTGTCTCATGCTAATTTCACTTTGGTTTCAGAAAATGAGCACTGGACATACTGCCGAATGTGTAACAGTATGCGTCCTCAACGTGCTCATCACTGTAGGCGATGTGGTCAGTGTGTTATGAGAATGGATCACCACTGTCCTTGGTAAGTGCAGTTAAAGTTCTTACAGTATGACACATTCCTTGTTATGTTTATGGTATAAATAAAACCTTATTTTCAATTAGAAAAAAGTCAATTTGTGAACAGGTCTTCATTCCAAAATTCATCTTTTAAGGAACCATAATCTGAAACATTGAAATTATATGTAGCAACATAAAGGGATCAATATTGATTGAAAGGAATCCCGCCTATACACTTGTGGGGCACTTGATATCAGCTTCTGTCCATCCATCTCTTTGTCAACGGGAGACTCAGCTGTCATGGTCACTGCACAGTCTTACAGCACCGTCCAGAGCCCCAGCCAGACATTCACCGTTTGGATGGGTCCCTGCAAGCCTCCACTTGGGTCCTGGACCGCATAGACTTTACGTTTACTGTTACAGGATCCTTTCAGCCACTGTGTGGTGCCTGTGCAGGATCTTCAGCTATAACAGGATCTTCAACTTACCCATGTGATCACAGCCCAGACTCTTCTCATGACCGTTAGGGTTCCACTCAGGCTGACCACTTTGATGTTAACTTCACCAGTGATAAATCGTGCAGTTTTACAGCTGATCAGCATAACCTTCCAGATTCCACACAGATTTGTACCATTGCCTTCCAGTGTCAACATTTTACTTAAATCTTGGGACATCATCAGAAGGCAACCTGCATGGTGATTTCATGTATCCCAGCGACTTCCATGGAACATCAGCTCCTGTTTGTTACATACATAACATTATTGATCTGTCCAGGGAACTGATAAGAAAACTTCGGCATGACGACAGGCTCCCTCTACCCAACTTTAAGAGGAAGTTATGTCAGGCCCATGATTCGCTGTTTCCGGATTCCACAGTTTTAGATGAAGACTTCCTTAAACTTGTGAAGAATCCGAACATGAAATTTTCTCTCCCAGCCAGTTGAGTTAAAAACTTATCTACTATTAACAAGTACTAATTGGACATTGACACCGACATAAATTAGACACTCCTCCCCACTCAGGTTTGTCGATTCGTCAAGACCAAGTCGAGCTCATCCACAGCTTACTACAAGCCATAACATGCATGCAAGAACAACTTCTGTCTGCAAATTTGGAAATCCTTACAACTTTTATTGACGCAACACCAACAACTCCTATTGCATGTACAGTCTATGGCTGTCTCATCTCACACCAAAAGGGTAGTGATGTCACAACCCTACACAGTCCCAAAGCTCTTCAACGACCAATTAGTGATTATTATTCAAGCAGGATACCACTGACCATTTCAAGGTTACCACCAACACCCTTGCTGTTAAGGCCCATGGCTCATCGTACTTGTCTAAACGACCATAGGAAAAGAAAAATGTAGGGACACTTCCTTCCACAAGACAAGAAAAAGAAGATCATCCCATGGGGCAAGAATCATTTAAAAGACCTGGACCCGGTTGTATCAAACTTTAATGATGCATTAACGTGTCATTAAACCTTCATTAACTAATGTATCATTAAATCCAGTGGTACTAACGTTTTAATGACGTCGTGGTGTCATTAGCGCGTCATTAACTTAATGAAGGTTCTGGGGCATCATTAGTGTGTCATTAACAACAAACATGGCCGCGAACATATTGTTTGAACGCTTAGGACGCACAAGGAAAGACCGTGTTTTCAGAAAACGAACTCAACACCTCGAATCCATGAGCGATGAAGAAGTAAGGGCACGCTACCGTTTTGGGAAGGCAAGCATCAGATATGTCTGCGATCTTGTGAGAGATGAATTACAGCCCAAATCTGCAAGATCGCACGCACTAAGTGTTGAACTACAGGTAAATGTCGTCAATAGAAACTCAGCTAGTTTGAAAAAAACATATTATTATAGCGCCAAATTTATAGCGGCAATCTTTACAATGAATGAAAAGCACTTCTATGTGGGTCAGCTCACTGGTCTGTGTTGGTAAAGTCTTATGTGCAGCCTAATGATACCAACCTTGTAAATATATTTCACAATAGAAAGTAATGTAAATTCATGGATCCCTTTCACTTCACTCCAGAAAGATACGTTTTCAACTTGGCGTTGTCAGCCATGATCAATTTCATAAGGGGGAGTTACTCTAATGACTTAAACTAAATGTGTCGTGCACACTGAAGAGAACAGTTTTGCGTGTTCGATTCCGGCCAAAAGAACCTTTTGATTAATTAAAGCATGCACATCTTATATCAATAATTAACACTTTACTTAGTGAGACATAATGAAAACGCAGCCAAATAAATAACAAAGTGGATATAAGTATTATGGAAATATTTGAAAATTTGTCAAACCTATCATTAGCCTCTGTATAATCATTTTATCAGGTTCTGGTAGCCCTACGTTTCTTTGCAAGTGGAAGTTTCCTACAAATCACTGGCCACACAATAGGGATAGACAAATCAACAGCCTCACGAGTTGTGAGGAAAGTTTCCCTTGCCATTGCGTCTCTTGTGCCCAAGTTTATTACCTGGCCGTCCGAGAGGGATATAGGCGACATTAGAAAGGAATTCTACAATATATCTCGATTTCCTGGAGTGATCGGATGTATCGATGGGACACATGTACGGATACAGGGACCATCAGACAGCGAACCTGCCTTTGTCAATAGGAAAGGCTACCATTCGATCAACGTTCAAGCAGTGTGTGACAGCCAAGGTGTGTTAAATAATTTTTTTATAATAACAAATCAAATGTCACTGTTAAACCTGTGCATGGAGCATAAACGTCCTCCCTTCAAAGTCACAAGGACAATATGTTTACGACCCTGACACCATTCACGTTGTTAAACGAAATAGCTATCAGACAAATCTTTATAGAATGATATGATTTCAGCATTTGTTGTTTAACGCCGCGATCAGCAATGTTTCAGCTATATTGCAGTGGCTGCATTATGAACCAAGTTCGATGGTAATATTGACTTATATTAACATTGACCACATTTGTCTCGTTCTGTAGGTAAATTTACTAACTTAGTGGCGAGATAGCCAGGCAGTACGCATGACAGCCACGTGTTCAAGATGAGTAACGTGCGGCAACACCTGGTAACACACCATACGACTCTACAAGACGGCGTTATTCTCGGTGACAGTGGATACGCATGTCGTCCGTATTTGATGACTCCGTATCTAAAGCCATCTAGCCCCGAGCAAGAGCGATTCAACTCTTCCCATAAAAGAACAAGGTCAACCATAGAAAGAGCATTTGGGTGGCTCAAACGGCGTTTCCATGTTCTGCACGGTGAAATCAGGATGAGCCCAGAGAGAGTTTGCACCATCATTGGTTAGTTTACTAAGATAATAATATACACTGTAACTATGAAATACATTTGAAGATAACCGATTTATAAGTGCTAACACCAGTGGGAAACACTCATTCATATAACATAAAAATCGAATGATAACAATTCTGTAGACCCTTTAAACAATCATACTATATTTCACAGGTGCTTGTGCTGTGTTGCATAATCTGGCGATAATTCTTCGTGAACCCATGCTGGATGTTGATGGAGAGGACGACAGTAACATTGAAGGGCAATATACAGGTCCCGAAGATGGACGGGGCATCCGTGATTATATCACAAGGCACTATTTCACTAACTGAAATGATCAAACTGTCTCTGCTTTAATACAACTATACAGAAGAATGCAGAGATACCATCTGTTGTCACTGAAGAAAATAGTTGACAGTGTTCGCAGTATGTATTTGCCAATGCGTGCAAATATAATTTTTACAAATATTTAACCAAAATCTTTTGCGTGCACTTTTGTCTTTTCGTGTTGAATCAAAGGGATATAGTTTCCGAGCTTTGTTTAACTAAAATTTAGATTCCTGCGTAAATATTGTCCAGAGTACACAGTGCACATTTCCCTTCAGAAAAAATACACCTAAACGCTACACGGATACAATGAGTTTGAATTTGTTGCACAACGCCAAGACTTCACGGTGAGCATGTAAGGTTCTTCTGACCTGACCGAAGAGGTTTCAATCTAAGGGATGGGCGAGTAGAGAAAGGACTTGGCACTACGTGTTTGTTAGCATTGCTGCAAGAAGTAAGATTCCAGTATTAATTAATACGACATACTCTTCGATGGACACGATTTGATTTCCCCCCAGTCTGGACCAAAGGCCTGAAAAAATACATTGTTTTTGGATCATGCGAGTCTCCGTGTGTATATACAGTGAATGTTACGCTATATACGCGTGTGTTAAAGGCCAAAATTAGTATGAGTGTTTCAATCTAAGGGATGGGCGAGTAGAGAAAAGGACTTGGCACTACATGTTTGTTAGCATTGCTGCAAGAAGTAAGATTCCAGTATTAATTAACAGGACATACTCTTCGATGGTACTAATGTCGTCATGTAATGCAGATGCGTCGACAGACACTTCTCCTTCTGGGTAGATCTGTGTGCTGGAACAACTGGGCACAGACGCTTCCTGAGTAGGGACATCGCAAACATTTTCTTCTAAAGCCCGTGCTAACAGGTGTAATGTCGAAGGAGAGCCAATTACATCGGCGACTTCCGTACCTGCACACACATACAGTTTTTTGCGCACTTATTGAACATCAGTTAATAATATAATTAATATTTTTACACTGTTAAAACGGGAGAGGTACGGCACCAGGGTTATTATCATTTGTTTTATTACCAAAGGAAATGATATATTAGAATTGTATGATATATTTGTGTGATGACACGGCCTATTTTATGTCTGCAGCCACCTTCAGAAAAATGACTGCTATAATGTGAAATATTTTTTCAACCAATTTTCGTTGTCATAAGAAAATTCTCTCATGAAAAGTATAAATGCTTCACATAAAATTTGCATTTAGAGACGAAGAATGTCAAGATTTGAACTTAACATCGAAAGACACAACATGAACTTCTTGGTTTGGAATAGGGGTAATGAGAGTTGCCCCCCCTTCTCTTTCCACAATGGCTGCCTGTCGGAGAACGGATGAGAAATACCATTACAAATGTAAATATGCACTGTGTATTTTATCACACGCTCCAATTTAATTGAAAGTGTTGTCAAAAAGGTTGGTTAAATGTTCTTTTTTCATTTCCTTTTGATTAATGATCATCAAATCATGTGCAATACCCGATTCCCCATAACCTTGTTCAACGTGTATGAACAGCTGATTAGGCTACTAGTTCGTTGTATCATGTAAAGTACTTTTTTAACACTTACAACAGTTTGTGTATCGATATTTTATTGAATGCACGCGACATACCCATTTGCATCACTAGATCGTCCGATTCGATGCCCGTGAGTCCAGTGAAACTGGGACATTCCTTGTAAATGTCGACTATCTTTTCACTCGTCGTGGAAAGTGGGGCAATACAGGGCCCTCCCCCGGTCTTCCTCATGTCCAGCTGTCTGTTACTGAATTCCCTTTTGGCCGTCTGGTGCATGTTCGTCCATTTTGTTTTTATTTCTTTTGTTGTACGCTGACAAACACCGAGAGCGTTAACTTTGGAAGTAATGTCTGCCCAAATAGCCTTCTTTCTTTCGTGGGTGACGGTGCTACACAACTTACTGTTAAGTATGGAGATGTGTTTCTCCACCAACTCGGCAATAAGCTGAATTTCGGAGCTGTCGAAATTCTTGTTTCTATTCCTAGGTTTAGGTTGATACGATGCCATTTTGACAGACGACCGGAAGTAACGCGTACGTGTTTACATCAAGGAATTGTGGGAAATATTTAGGGGAAACACCGAATTTAATGACAGGTTAATGAAGACACTTACATTAAGGCATCATTAGATAATGATATGCTAATAAACGTTTGATACAACCGATTTTAATGATGCCATTAACTAATGGTGCATTAAGCATTTAATGTATCATTAGGGTTTAATGTAGCCATTAGTTAATGAGGCTTTGATACAACCGGGTCCTGATTGCCTACAACAAGCTGATTCCTTTTGCCAGCCTGAACCCAATCATCATAGATCCAGTCAGGGGGACGCGGGGACCGTATATGACTCTACCCCTGCACCTACTACCATCATAGACCTTTTTGATTTGGTTACGCCTACAGATCTAAAATTACCAACTTTCCCTTTACTACTGACCCTAGGTACAGTGGGAGGACGTCTATTACACTTTGCCGACAGCTGGAAAATTATTACAGCCAACTGCTCTATTCTAGACATCATCAATCATTTGTTACAAGCCACACTTTGAGACCTTAACTAAGCTTGTATCCCATTCCAAGCGTCTCAGTTTCCATCTGGAAGGAGTCAAGTTGGCTGCAGCCGACCTAGCCATCAAAACCTTATTAGACAAGCAGGCCATCCAGGAACAGACACACATGAGTATGAAATATAACTCCCTGATACTCATGGTTCAAAAGAAGAATTCTACCGAAATGAGAATGATCATAGACTTCAAGGTCCTGAACAAATACTTCTTGATACCTCCTCCAAAATTCCAGATGGAATTTGTACAGAAACTATGTTCAACACAACGTTAAGGAGATTGGCTCTTTAGCATCAACGTCCATGATGCATACCTGCATGTGCCAATTCATCCATCATCCCAGAGATATCTACTATTTTCCAGTTTAATGCTCGTCGTTACGAGTTCTCGGTACTTCCTTTTGGGATCTTGGTTGCCCCTTGATTGTTCAACAAAATAACAGCCCAAATCTTCAGTTTCGCCCATCTACACAGGTCCGCCTCCATGGATATTTGGACAACTCTCTAGTGGGGTATATCCACAGAACCCCATCATTTTAACACTATCAGCCAGAATATGTGGGTTACATATTTCAGCGAAATGTTTCAGTCCGACAGTATAAACCTCAAGAATAATCAGATTAATACTGAAGACCCGGTCAATTAGGACAGATTGCAGCTTCTTCAGGGTTTTCCAGGGGCGGTCAGTTAGCCTAGTGGTTAAAGCGTTTGCTTGTCACGCCGAAGACCCGGGTTTGAATCCTGACATGGGTAAAATGTGTGAAGCCCATTTCTGGTGTCCCCCGCCGTGATATTGCTGTATTATTACTAAAAGCGGCGTAAAACCAAACTCACTCACTCACTCAGGGTTTTCCAAACTCGACTCATGACACATCTGGGGTCCCTCATTCATCCCTCCAAGTCAGAACTGACACTTACCTGAGACATCCTCTACATAGGAGCTTGCTTGGGACACCATGGGACATCTCTGCCCTCCGGACATCGATTTACTTACACTCTTCTAATGATGGACAAGGCGCTATCTCAGCCACGTCTTTCGATCAGATGGTGGATGTCCTTTATTATTAATTAACCTCACTACAGGATATGACCCACAGGGGCAGGCTGCAGTTACGCCCTCTACAATCCTGGATCAACGACACACGAGACCTCTCTCTTGACACTCTAGTGTCCCTTCCAACATACTAACATCAAGACCTTCTCTGGCTTCATTCCATGACGATGCATTGTCAGGCATTCCTATCACCCGCACCACCAGCTTATTTACGGTTGCGCTATAAATAGCAAAGCACATGGTCATGTGTACACGTGACAGATGAATGTTGTCAAATTGTAATTTGGAGTATATATTTACGGATGAACGGCAACAGTAACAGTAACATTAATAAGCGACAAGATTATACAATTTTTTCGGATAATAACGTAAATATTTGGGCATTTGTTTGGTTACTTGCATTCCAGAGTCAGGCCTATCATATTACAAAATAGACAGATCACATTTTTAAAACGTTAATTAATAAGGTTTTTACAACTATTGTTTTGTAATATGCGAAATTTAGAAAACCTGAAGTTGCGCCAATATTTCTTACTTTGACAACAACACAGCAACATGTCACGTCTATTAACATAACAATGCACAAAACCAACTGATACCAAATGTATTAAAAGGCAACAAAACAAGACTAGATGCTCTGACCTACAATAGACCATTCTAGATATTGTACTTGTACTTACGATAACGAAAAATCCAATGCACATATTCCAAGAAAATTTTAATCACTGATTCCTTTTCTTTCACAATTTTTTTCACACATCAAAACGAGTTTTATATTTAGATCCACATGTGTCCCATGTATTGTTTGTTCGGTGGATTTGGATATAAATCGCGCACAAGTTTCAAGACACAATCTAGCATCACTTCACGTTTTGTCCACACCAATCCTGCATCCACGCCTACGTTTAACATCCGTCTCTTCATGTCCAGGTATCTGGGATCTCTCCAAGCATTTCGTCTGTTCAGCTCTGTCCAGAAGTATTTGTAGCGCTGTTTCCGAATTGACAAATTTCTGCAACTACGTGGGGCGCCATTCCCTAACCTCGACAGCCTGTGCTGTGTCACGCAGGGTTGACAAAACACAGTGAGAGCAGGCATCTTCTCCTTCAATGGGCTTCACAATAAATCTGGCTGTGACACTGAACAACCAATACCAAGAATCGGCAATGAATTTGTCAATGTTTCTGTTGCACTTGCAAGGGTGGGAAGAGAGGCGCCATCTTGTTGATTCGAGTTTGCAGCCGGAATTATGTCATCTTCAATTGGAACTTTCTCCACGAGAAAGTCATCAATGTCATAATCAAAATGACCAAAGGCTCCCCTAATCATCTCAAACAACTCTTCTGTCAAATTAAGCGTCACACGAAAATGTTTGATGCTCATATTGAAGACAAGGTAACTTGCAAACTATTTGACAGATGTTGTAAGCAGTAATCCAGTTTGGATACGCGCTCGTGGCGTGGTTGCTAGGAGATCGCGTGGTCGGTAAGGGGGCATGCAAAAAGTTTTAGAAAGTAATTAGAAGAAATCCACATTTGTTTCAAAAAGTCGTGCCTTATCCCATTTTCTAATTATATATATAAATAATGGCAATCTAGAAATAGCACGTACATCATTTTTTAATAATAATATTAACGAAAACAAATATTTACTATAAAATGCATTTTTATTTATTATTGCATCCCGGGGTCATAACCCTGATCAGGTTGGAGTGTGTCGAAGGTCACCTTCATTCGCAAGTTTGTTTACATAACATCGATGCCAGATTGTTTTTGTATTTCAACATTTGATGCGTTATCAGTGGAAAAAAATGGATTTAATCAGTCCGAATAGGTTGTGTGTTGGGTTTATTCCAGACATATAGTTACTTTTCACAGTGACCATATACCGAGTATATGGTCTCTGTTTTTCAGTTCTGTGTTTGTGATCAGAACGCACCAAAACGCACCTTGCTTCACCAACCAAATTATTAATTACTATTGTTACAGGTTGTGTTGGTAAGTATTTCTGTAAGTGAATGCTATATTTCTAGACAGATTTGTTTTTGTGTATTGCTTAACTCCACACTCAGCAATATTCCAGTCATAATTATGACGCCATTGTGGAAATAATCGAGTATGTACCAGACAATCCAGTGATTGACATCATGAGAAACACACCTCCCTTCGCGGATAAAGTTTTTGCATATGCTCCCGCGTGCTGAGCTTACTGTGTAGTTCAGACTGTCATTTCGCTGTGAGAGGCTATTGTGACATACCAAGTCGTACTGATCGTACTTCCACAGAAACATTGAAAATCGGAAAGATTTGAGATATTAGAATTTAGTGTTGGTTTGAAATCACTTGAATTCAAAGTAAACTTACTTTAGTGTTCGTATTCTGCACTAGATCTAGATTGTTTCTGTTGTTATACCCCCGACAAAATGTCGGGGGTATATAGTTATACCAAGATTCCGTCTGTCCGTCCGAAAACTTTGTCTGCGCGATTTCTCTTAAACTATTCAGTGGATTCATCTCAAACTTAGTACATATAATCTGTGTTATATGGAGGGGTGCAGTCAAAAGAAAAAAAGTATTTTTATTTATGTTCCATTTTTTTATGAATTTTTCAAACCCTAACATCCGTCCGAAAACTTTGTCCGCGCGATTTCTCTTAAACCATTCTGTGGATTCATCTCAAACTTAGTACATATAATCTGTGTCATATGGAGAGGTGCAGTCAAAAGAAAAAAATTGTTTTCATTTATTTTCCATTTTTTAATGATATTTTCAAATCCTAACGTCCGTCTGAAAACTTTGTCCGTGCGATTTCTCTTAAACTATTCAGTGGATTCATCTCAAACTTAGTGCATATAATCTGTGTAATATGAAGGGGTGCAGCCAAAAGAAAAAAAATATTTTTATTAATTTTCCATTTTTTTATGAATTTTTCAAACCCTAACGTCCATCCGAAAAATTTGTCCGCACGATTTCTCTTAAACTATTCAGTGGATTCATCTCCAACTTAATACGTATAATCTGTGTCATATGAAGGGGTGCAGTCAAAAGAATTTTTTTGTTGTTTTTATTAATTTTCAATTTTTTTATGAATTTTTCAAACCCCAACGTCTGTCCGACGTATTGTATTAATCATACAATAAAACATTTGACTCTCCAAAAATATTTTTGACTCCCAAAAATTCATAGACTGAGTCAAGGTGACTCTCAGATATTGGAGTCTAGAGGGAACCCTGCCTAACCCCATCCTAGCTATTTAATTTGTAACTACTGACATACTAGGCGGGTCGGGGGTATTAGTGAGCCACGCTCACTTTTTCACTTGTTTCTACTGAATTATCATGGATGTACCAAGACTTCGGGATGAAAATAGGCAGGAAAATCCTCGAAGAAAACGGCCATCTGATTCTTCGGAGACAGTGAAAGAACGAAATGAAAAAAGAAAACTATCGTCGTCTACCAACATTTCTGGAACTATTCGTTTTATGTGAGTGATGAAAATGAGAAATTTTCAGTCTATAACAAGTTAGATGCTGTTAAATTAACCATGGCCAAGAAAATTTCTGAAGTTTCTAATACCCTCGGTTTTGTGTGAAGTGTTTGACTTTTATTTGAATCATCATGGACGGGGTGCTTTTGAACAGACCGAACCTTCTGAACGGGAATTGTTGATACCACCTTCTTGTCAAATATATTCGCGTGAAGACACCTCCGAGGAACTCTTCGTTGTTACTCAGTCAGCGTTACAGAATTTAACTGATCGGGTTCATTATCATGCAACTCAAGAGAACTGTATGCACGCCTTAAAACTTAATGAAATAAGCAGATTTGGACACGTCGGAAAAGTTTCCTGCGGTTGTGGTCAGCATTGTGTAAAATGGGACACGTCTAGTCATATTGAAGGGGGAAAGTTTCAAGTGAATACTCGCATTGTTCATGGCTTGTTGATGTCTGGACTTCGTTTTGTACAATATGGAAGATTTTGTACACATGCTAACTTGGGAATTTGTTCTGAGGCATTCGTCAGTTCGCATTATGATCGTCATTGTGACATTGTTAGTGATATGGCTAAGGAATCATGTGATGACGCGGCGAACGAGGCTGTGTGTATCACATTGTTGAAATCTATTGATCAGAAAGAAGATTATTGAGGCATTGACATTATGACAGATGCTCGTCATGGGTGGAGAAAAAATGCAGCCGAGAGCGACATTGTGGCATGCCACAAAAGGAATCAGCAAGGAATTAAAATCTGTGTCACGGGGACCCGCGAAGTTTCATGGAGTGACGTGGCACGAGGAACTTTCGGACAAGTCTGCCTCCATCAAAACACATTGCTACTGGGCAATGAGAACGTGTGACGGAAGCGAAAAAAAACTACTTTCATCACTTGACAACATTATTGACCATTACCAGGGTTTTCACGATCTTTGTTATCCAGATTCCAGGTGCAGGCAAGACGAACACTATTATCCGACGAAAACACTGTTGAAATCACCGAGTGCGGATGATATTTTGAGAAATGCTACTCACAAACTCCAAATGTATCGTACACCACAGGATTACGTTTGGTGCCGTGACACACATTATGTTGAATGTTTTAATAACACTGCTCTTATTTATCACAACAAACATATTTCGTTCTCATCCAGAGAATACAAGCGCAGGACGAATTTGTGTGTGTTAGACTGGATTGAAAACATAGATCGGGGACATTCCACAGTGACATTTAATGAAGATGTGCGCCATCACCGAAGACGAAATAGCAGAAAGGTTTTGAAACCAAAGACGTACGCGTTTGTTGAGAAGTCGTGGAATAGTTTGATGAATATTTACTACCATTAATGGTGAGTGTGTCATTGCACAAACTTACGTCCTTGTTGCCACGTGGATGGGTGTTTACATATCATGTCGCCTCATCACCCGTTTACGTATTAACCAATGAAATGTGTGTGTTATTAATGACGTCATATTACTCGGATAAGCTCCGCCCACTAGAGTGCGGTAGTTCCTACCGCAGATGCCCCTTAAAGTCCACTATAGCCTCAAGGTATCACCTAAAAGCACAAAATGCTCCTCCTATTCTGGGCACCAGTTTAGCTTATGCAATGAGATCTTCAGGGTATATATTCGTTCGGACCTGTTATCACTGCTAAGGCTATAGCAAATCCATAATTTTTCCTCCCTTCTATGGAAAAAATGGATTCAACCAGAAGCTACTAAAGGTGAGTACACCTTTTGTTCATTAGCTTCGGGAAAGACCACATGATATTTGATATTGCATGTGGCACAATTGATTGGAAGGAACGTCAAAATTACAGAATTGGAACTGGAAGTGATGTCATATGACCAGAAGGGATGACATAATGACCTAAAGGGAACTGGAAATGCCATCAAAGGAAGGAAATGATGACATAAACCGGAACTGACGTCAGATCCGGAAAGATCACTACTGAAATTGTCGTCAGAACCAAAATGCTCTAACAGTCATTACTAGGTATATCAGCAATATATCGGCAATTCAAGAGAGGTATCACATACTGGCTGACCATTCCATTGCAGGATTTTCCAGTCCACTTGAGAATAGTTGGAAGTCTACTAGACCTACTGACCTACTGTCAGATATACAAGGGAGTTTACTAGAGGCAGAACCCGCCTTTTCCCGCATACATTCTGGTAATGAAGTAATAGAGGTAGATAATTCGTAAGAATTATCAAGACAATAGTTATCATTGTTAATAATTCTAAGAATACTACCTCCATTACATCAGAAGTAATCCCACCCACCTCCCCAATAATCTGTCTCTAGTTGGTTAATGTTTTGAAAGATGTGCGGATTTCCCGCCTTTCACACGGAAGAACCGTTATCCACTTAATATGACACCAAGCGAAAACATCACAATATCGGCAAGCCCTACCCTTCCGAAATTTGCACCATGTTCCCTTTTGTAAATAGGATTGCATCATCATACTACCACTCACAAACTTCTTTATATTTAAAAAAACAACAACTATAGATAAAGATAATATGAGCAGTTGATTCTAAGAAACAACAGATGATGTTATCATTTCCAAATGGCAGTTAACAAGCAGTTTCAAAAAGTGGTTTACAAATGTTTACTAAAATAGTTTTCGTGAGTTTGAACTTGTAATTCTTGTGAGCAACCATCAAACACGATTTTTACCCTAAGCCAATAAACAGCAATAGATAGCATGCATTAGGGATAGATGAAGTGTGCAACATCTCCATAGATCTAATTATAGTTTAATTAATCGTGATGTTTCCTCAGATATATTTTAGATTCCATTTCTTCCAGGATAAACAACTGTGTTGGAGAAGAAAACCACTATGCTTTCTTCCTCCTGCTGCTTTATGCCTTCCTTTTGAGTGCAGTGGTCTTCCTGTTATGTATGCTTCATTTTTGGGTGTACCCAAAATGTCAGCAATGTGATAAGGTAGGTATTATCAGGTCAACTGTTCTACAGACAATTTAGTCTCTACAATGAAGTACACCATCTGTTGTCTGCAGCCATCATGTTGACACTTCTGTATTTCAAAACTAGTTTGGAGTTCCACCAGCCTTGATTTATGGATATTGTTTAACCTTTAGCCTGCTAAATTGTTTGAGCATAAGGTGCTGTAAAGAGGGTGGATGATTTCAAACAGTTGGTGCTTCATTAATATAAACAAGGGCCAATTGAAGAAATATTTTGCACATATATTCCTGATACTGATTGAAACCTACTCATTACTATATAAAAATATCCTGATGTTTTCTATCATACCAAGGCTAAGACCAAAACAAACACAAAATTTATAGATTTACTTGAACTCACCTAAGTTACAGTAGTGAAGGTGGTTTGCATTTCATGTTAGGAACCCTTTGAAATCGATGAATTTGTGCCAATTGATTTAAGTAATCATATCTTAATTTTAATTGATTATATATTCGATTATTTAATTGGCAAATAACTGCACGATGGTAAATTATATACTTTTTCAGTATATTTATTACTCAAATGTTAAGCAGAAAAAACCCCTTAATTTTCGAGGTCATCATTTGAGTTTCTGAAATATGAATATTTGGGTTAATCTAATGTATCATGTTATAAAATTTGCAGGAAACAATTAATGACTTATAAATTTTCACCAATCCTTATTTCAAGTGTTTTGTTTGATTGTTTACGATATACGAAAATATAAATCTGGTGTCATCATGCTAGTAGCTGTACGTAAATCAAATATGTTCCTTTTCCTTTGTCCTCAGCATAACTTATTGCTATTTCAATGTCAACAAAGTTTACATTGCCTTCATGTATATACCTTTATGTATATAAAGTTGACAATCTTCTCAGTCGAAGAATGTTTCATTTGTCCTGTTCTGTTTAAAATTACAAGAGGAAAACGCAATTAAGGATTGCAAAGTCTGCTGGAGTAGTATAGGTAATGATGGTTCGGGTCCACTTCCACTGGAGCCAGATTTATATACCTATACCAGGGTTTCCCCTGACGCAGAATTCTTGCGTATATGGCTCTCAATTAAGGAAAAATACGTCCAGAAATAAATGACTGCGTCATGACTGACACAATTTCAAAATATCTATGTTGTTGTTTACCAGCTTTGGAATGAAAATATTACAACTACTCACCTGAACTTAATTTATAAACATTTTCTGAAGACAATATATGCAAACATCTTAAAATTTACGTCTAGTTTTTAATTAATCGTCGTTTTTAGAAGTAACATAACTTCGCATAACACCACTGCCACGGGCTAATTTGCATAGCCTGTCACATGACCAGACTTTTCTCTCGTTTTAAAACCAACGCTCAAATCAGAACAGTGTATCGGATGACATTAACTATGTAACGTTAGTATCAGACATTGTGTAAAGACCAATACGTGTTCTGATTCCAGGGTACTTGAAGACTTGACCATATTAAGGCTAAAAAAATAATAGTCTTGGTTATCAGGCTCTGCCCGCTTTACATATTGTTTTGCATAATTATATAGATATGCTACTAAAACTGTGCGACTGTGAGGTACACGACAAAATATATATAAGTGAACGTAACTCTCACACTCTGTGTGGCTTCGATGACAGCATGTGATGTAAACAAAGGTAAACTCTGCAAATGGACAAGGTTTTTCATGTTTTGGCATATTTTCTCACTAAAAGTTAACCATGACATATGTTTATCTAGCTGTGTAGACTCGTAAAAAAATGAAACAGAAGAAAATATTATCATTGTTGCGGAGAATAATGTGATTTGGTGCGGTCACAGTATGTGGTTAAGCAGAACCTATGGAACGGGGTAAACGGAAGTTGTAAGTATCGGAGGGACACATGTTTTTGCCGAAATTTAGGTAAACATTATTGAATGAAGTTTTAAATAAAATTTATAAGATAGATGACAAACATAAGGTCAGATATACAGAGAACACATTTTTATTACTAGATAGTGTAACAACAGGATTAACTTGCGTAATTTAATTCGGATTTGTTATGCTATTTCCGATGACGGATCATGACAGCCTGAAATCAGACTGAAGAAAAGTCTGTGCGTATTGTACTCGAGATATATTTTTTTCAGGATTTAATTGCCCATAATTAGGGGTGCGTATTATACACGAATAAATATGGTATATACGAAATGTAAAGCTTTTGGCATGTTTATTGTTGCTAATAAACTGTATTCAACCAGAAAATATTATTAGTGTTCACAGTTCTTCAGTTCAACTTCACTGTTGAGAGATAATACAAGATAACTAGATAAAACATGTAAATGAGTTAGTGGTATTAAATTATAATCTGACATGAAATGTATTTTAATATCCATCCATGATAAAAAATTATGTCTCACAGATGAGACTGATGTTATTTATTCATCCTGTATTAGTGTCACTGTAAATTGTTTCATGAGCTGTGAAGTAATTAAAGATTGTGAAAAAATATAACCAACAAACTTTGTTTTTCATTCATATATCCTTTATTACTCTGTAGTACCATCAGCTTAGAACATTAATTAGCACTTGTTAACTTAAACTAAAGACATATTATATTCAAAAGATACTTAACTTTAAGTGTAACATTAACAGTGAACACTTTAAATTTCATTAATCATACAATAAAACATTTGACTCTCAAAAAATATTTTTGACTCCCAAAAATTCGTAGGCTGAGTCAGGGTGACTCTCAGATATTGGAGTCTATGGGGAACCCTGCTATACCACCACTACAGGGACACCACAATAAAGACGTTTTAAACAAATCTTTAAATTTATTATGCAAAGTAATAAATAAAATCAACAAAAATATATCTAAAAGTAATCAAACTTACATCTAAGTTATTATTTCCATCTTTTCGTTCAATCGCGTGTAATAAGTCAAATGACATCTCGGCTTTTGTCGCCTTGAATTCTCGGCTCGGACACGATGTTTAATGCAAAAATATATGCATGAAAAATCTTTGTCACAGCTCGTAACCTAGCTCGATACATTCACGAAGTTCCATATTTTTAATATATATCGTGATTTCCTGCTTAAAACGTTCAGAATAACACAATTCAACAAAAATCTTTCGCCAACTTCTGAAATTTATTAAACACGAGCTTGGTATCACAGCTGTAATTTGATTGGCTGTCTAAGGTCAAAATTGACCAATCACAAAACTTGTAGCAGATTTCGGCAAGAAAGCGTCATTAGAAACCAATTTTAATCCAATGAAATAGCTGTTATAACTACGGAAAAAAAACAGGCGATGTTACAAGCATGTAGATGAAGGAATAAGCTTTCCAGCGATGTGTCGTATGCCATTCTTCGACGAACGTGTTATTCATACGAAGCCTCGAAAACGGGGGTATTTCTTCATGTTACTGAGGGGGCGGTTGGGTAGCCTAGTGGTTAAAGCATTAGCTCGACATGCCGAAGACCCGGGTTCGATTCCCGACATGGGTACAATGTGTGAAGCCCATTTCTGGTGTCCCCCGCTGTGATATTGCTGGAATATTGCTAAAAGCGGCGTAAAACCATCCTCACTCACTCACTCATGTTACTGAGCAGACAGTCGCTGTTATCGGGAAATGGATCATGACAGATACTATTTATAATTCTTTTTTAAAATGATTTTCCAATTACGTAAACAATGAAAATAAAACAGAAATAGGTAAGTGGATTTTATCAAATCTTATATTTGCCGAATCGTCAAGTTTTCGCTTCCTTGGTCCTTAAACTGGATGTTAACAACGTGTTAGCTTACATTTTTTATTTACAACAAACTTAATTAAGTTGTAAATGCATTATTTTAAATAATGTGAAAAACATAACTTTCATACATATAAACCATAGGATCAGACCTTTCAAATCGTGTATAACATGTAGTAGCAAATATATTTTACAAGCAGATATTTTCCTTGATAAATGTTGGCTTCACCTATCACACAAGAGTCTCTGGGAACTTGGTGTCCCAGCAGTAAACACTTCTGGTTGACTGGTGTTGAAAGAGTTAAATTAAATTGTAATGAAAATATTCTCTATTATTTTTACTCATACGTATACCATTATTTTTAACAAAGTGATATTCAACATTTTTACTAAGTTCTTCATTCATTTTACTAGGAGACCAGACTATATACTCTTCTTGCTAATTAGAAAGAAACAATTGATGACCGTATTTGGTTGGTTTGACATCACTAATATAATATATACCCTGTGGTAATTCTCTCCATTTGATAATTTTGTCCCTGAGCATAAATGCTTTGATAGCTTTTTCGAGTTCTTCCTTTGTTGGTTTGTAATTCTCCATTATTATATACATATGTAAGCATTCGTTTACATAACGAATGAAGGTATGATTTTTTATGCGGTACAATCTAATGATAGGAAGCAATCTATTTTTAATCTCCAACAAGTTCTTTTGTTTTGGCACGGAATAATTGACGTACTTGTTGCCTCCCCTGTTCTATGAACTTTTTTTTCTCGTCTTCGCTAATACCACTGGTCTTACGAGAATTTGATCGAATCTCCTGCTTCATTGCGTTGTATTTGGTGAGCTCTGGCAGCACTAAACGAAACTCCTCCTGGGATATTTTACAATCAGCCATTGCTGTTGCAATATGGTCCTCAAAGCTGTTCAACTTTGCTTCGGCGAGTATCCGAATATTATCATGTTTCAATGCTTTCTTTTGCAACTTACGAGAAATAAATCTTATTGCTATTCCTGCCAGTCCTGAGACTCCGGCGGCTATTTCCATGCCAAGTACGATAGGCGCGGCGATTATAGTTGTAAATAAACCAACACCGGCTACACTGAGTCCCATGCCAGCTGTTACAAGCGCGGTGTCAACTCCGTCAATTGATAGAATCTTGGAATTGGAATCTTCTACTGCATCTCCAAACAAGGCTTGCCGCCGTCATATAGCTGGAATATGGCTGAGTGCGGCATTAAACAACAAACCAACCAACCAACCAACCAAACAAGACTTCAATGATAAGCGTAGAAAGATCAGGTATTGCACTCAAGTTATCTTTAATATTACTGAATTCAGTAACCAAATTTAAGCTAACATTTTTTACTGCCAGACGACTAAATACCATATATCCTGGGTTTTCTGGCAGGGGAGAGACTAACACACTTTTTCGTTTTGAGGGGATATAAGCCCCAAGTACGATCCCACTATTCATTATCTTAGTTATATTATGTGCCTTACCCGTCATCACATATGGTGGGGTAATAACGATATTCAGTAGCCACTCTATTTTTTCTTCGATCATAGTCGATTTATTATCATACTAATGTCGACATCGCTTAAATCTCCTAGATTACCTGTGAATGTAACTTCTTTCCGCTTGTATACATTATCTTGTAAGTGTAAAGCATATAACTTACCATCGGTACTGGGTTTACGTAATCCTTCTGTGTCTCCGAGATCGGAAAGCGCAATTGTATTACATTTTCTGAGTGTTCCAGGGCCTGATGAATCAACCATTATTTATAATATGGAGTGTTACACATTATCTTGTAAGTGTAAAGCATATAACTTACCATCGGTACTGGGTTTACGTAATCCTTCTGTGTCTCCGAGATCGGAAAGCGCAATTGTATTACATTTTCTGAGTGTTCCAGGGCCTGATGAATCAACCATTATTTATAATATGGAGTGTTACACTCAAGTATCCTATATGTACAGGTTGGTGTTTTACATCTAATACAGAAATTTTGAGGTCTGAAATATTACCACGCTTTAATTTTTTATATTTTAATGATGAGAAAGATTCCGTTCTACCGCTATTATATTTTTCATCTTTGACTGGAATAGTTCTCAGCAGAGCTGAAGGACTTTCGAGTTGAATATTATCCGTCGTACTGATCTGATCAAGATGGATGCACAACTCTTTATGGGGAACTAAAATGGGTCATTTTGTTCCATGCCGTGTTTCGTTGGGATTTATTATTGTCATTATTTCTCGTCCCGAGTTTACAAGTCCAAGTATATCTGCTATGTTCGGTTTAAGCATTAAAATCTTTTCTCCAGAGTTTAAAATCAGCATCCCATTCGACTCATTTTGTGTGAGACCAACTCCCAAAGGCTTAAAAAATTCATCATTGAGTGAGCATACGCTGTAATACCCATCAGGTATAATGTAATCACTATCATCTAATACACCTAGTACCTGAGTATTATGTCTCGCAGCACTTATATTGGTCCACTGCGGGTAATATGTTCCATCGCATAGAGCGACTTCAAGTTGACCAGCCAAGTTATCGATAGTATGAAGCAGTTGAATAGACTGGCCATTTGTTATTCCTGGGAGTGTGACATACATATTAAATATACAAAGATACTATATCATAACTTAAATATGAAATCAACTTACATTACTAATCAGTCGATTTTAGTAAGTGCCTCTGGTGCTAATTATTTTGTTAATTTCCCTGATATCTTTGAAAAATACAGGGTCACAGCAACTAGCAATAAAATGGTGCACGATTGGTTTCACAATCCAGTGCAATTTTGGCAGAACCAGTTAAACTTTGCCATATGGTGTGCCACAACAGGATGTGGTGTATCTCTTTATGCTCCAGGATTTGAACAAAATAAGTCTGTTTTAACATTTCACGTGTACTATTTGCGCTCCATTACCGCAGGATCGAGCATGGAATTCCACAAATATTCCATACGATAAGAGGGCCTTCGAACGTATTTGGAATGAATTTAGTGTTTCTATGCGTAAAGATTGGCTTATTAAAGGAATTAACCATGGTTTAGGCGTTCCTTACACAGGGAAAATAACCATCAAAGAAGAAAGCAATGATTTATTTAAAGAAGTTAACAAAGGTCCATTTAAGTTGTTGCATACGAACAAACTTTACATAAGAATGTATGATTTTTTTTTAAAAACCCATCATTGGTATAAAGACTGGTAACTTTTGAGTAACGATTGGAGAGGAGTTTTAAGAGTGGTTTAATTTATATTGTTACAAAATTTGTACAACTGAACGATACCACAAACGCTTGGAATGAATTTTTTAATGATGAAACAGAAAATAATTTTACTAACCCAGGAGTTGTAAGAGTTAATGAATCAATAAGAACTTATGTATGGGCAATTCTTGGTGCAAAATCGCAAACACGAACGGGAATAATTGGTTCTGCGACGGCGCTCGATGCACAAAAACAGTTTTTTGCCACATAGAGGATGCTATTAATTCCCCTGTTGACATACCATCTTCTATAAAAAATTATCAAGATGTATTACATGTCTCCGAGTAATATGGAACTTAAGATCAGTCAAGTGATAGGCTATGATAATAAAATTGTTATTGCTTCCGATCAGCAAAAAACAGGTATAAATTCAGATATCAACAACGAGTTAATAAAGCGAACAAACACAGGCGAAACGGGAATAGTCAAACCACAGATATCTACTGATGCTCCTCAAAACACATCTACTGACGCACAACCACAAGTGTCACCACATATTGCAGCTTAAAATCAACAACATATCGATGAAAAAACAGCTGGTTTACTCATGATTTGGATAAATAGTTCTTAATGAACTAATTTGGTTAAATAGTCTTTAGCGGATATGTACAACAGCCCAGCAATTGCTACGATCAGAGCCCACAAGTTTTGACTAAGCCAAGTGGTGGTCTTTGCTAATAAATTCAAGAACCAGGAAACAATACTCCCTATTATACCTGGAAGTGCAGACGCATCTTTCCCAGCGAGATTTCCCAGTGCTTCTCCTAATGCTTTTAAATGCTTTTTTATCCACTCTTTTACACCCTTTTTATCACTAGGCGGTGTGCCACCTCCTGTACCTCCTGTAGCACCTGTACCACCAGTTAATGCGAGAGTCAGAGTTGATATAATAAATCCCAATGCGGTTAAAATACTGGCAATGGTTATCCCTTGTTCTCTGAACAATGTTTTAATTTTATCAGCCAAGGTAGTGTCATCCTTGAGGACTTGATCGATAGTTTCTTGAATTCAACTGATTTGTGAACGAAGTGCCTTTCTATTACTAGAAGCCGCTTCGAGGCGTGCCAATCTTTCGTCTTCTAAGTTACGCAATCTTTCTGCACGCTGCGTCTACTGAATTCATCACCCGCCTGTTACAAGTTTTGTTTTCTCATAAGCTATATACTTGTCGAGTTCGGATCGCTTGGCTATATTATTGATGAGTTCTCCCCGCATTGTTTGCATTGCCTTGTCAAGGCCTCGTAATTCCCTAATACTGAACTCCGAGGATGGTACCTGTATCCAAGATTTCTACGAGTCCGTCTGAGGCCAGCTTCGAGCTTTCTTCCAAATTATCTTTATCTATGTTACCGAGTTCAGTACACACAGTCTGAAGAACCTGAGTAGTCTTCGCAGAAAGTATTTCTCGTGAGTAGTCTACAAAACCTAATTCTTTTAAACAAAGTTGATGCCATGTTTACTGGCTATCATAGACAAGGCTAGGGGCTGACGAGTACGAGAATTCATAAGATCAATATTCGGAGAGCCACCCAGTGGCAATATTCCTTTACTATCTATCGTAAACTTTGAATAGTCACGACCTAAAGGAGTTTCTTTTAAGGCATCGTAAAAATCATTAACGGCTGGTTTCAAAAGTTCATTGTTAAGATTCGTAAAGCTGGTTTCATCAGTACCCTCTTTGATTGTACTAGTATCAGTTTTGTTATCTAGATTAATATCATCTATTTTTATATTAAACATAAGGTTACATAATTTCAATCTAACAATATCTTTGCAATGTCAATGGGCGCAAGTTAAACCCACAACATAGACTTCGGGATCCATTAGGGGTCAAAGCAATTCGTCAGTCTTTAACTATAACTAATAACCCGAGTACCATTGATCAGAATCAAACGCTTCAGGTTTTCTTTCCTAATCTCGGCACACATGATGTGTTAGTTCCGGGAACTGCACGACTATCATTTACAATTAGTTTCAATTCTACCAACGCTAGCAGAGAGCTCATTCAGAACATAGGTTATGTGATTGTTAAGAAAATCATGATTAAAATAAGTGGTAATGAAGTTTTGAGTATTGACAACAGCGATGTATATTTCTGTTACATGGATCTCTGGGGAACGGCTAAAGAATGGGAAAACTTAGAGTACCAAGGTATTTGTAATCACAACACATTGAGACTGCGTGTAGGTGCTGATAGTGGTGATAATACTGTCGAAAGCGATAAGGATGTTGCTGATGCATAAGGTAACCGATTCTAAATTCTGCTAGACTTTGAATTACTAGATAGTCACATGCCCTTCTATCAAGCATCCCTAGGCGATAGGTTAGAATATGAACTCACATTTAATGACTACAGCAGAGTAATCAAAGCTACTGAAGATCCTAGTAGCTATTCTATTGAAAATATCTCACTGGAGTATGATATGATAACAGATCCTGAATTAGCTAGACAAATTCATAACCAGTATACCAAAAGTGTAGCCATTTTGAACGATCATGTGCTTCGACACCGAAAGATCACCATGAACAAAAGAGATACGACGTGGAAAATCAATCTAAACGTCCCAGGGAGATCGTTGAAAGGTATTTTAATGTTGTTCGAGGACCCCTCTGATGCATTTGCTAGAGATACCGAGCGAGAAGTTCTACAACCCCAAGATTACAAAAGTAGAATTGACTATCAAGGGCGTGCCTAATAAACTATATAGACAAAGGCATGCGAGCATATCAACAGTGGGATGAGATTAAAAAACTCTCTTCTATAAAGCGCAGCCCGTTAATTTAAACAGTTGTGAAAGATCTGTCTCTCGGGATGTGCTGATGGCTGAATTCCTTACCACGAAGTATGCGCTATGGCTCGCCATGCGAACAACAGGGCGTAGAATAGAAAATGCTAGCGAGGGTGATACTGTACAGATAACGAAGCTCAAGGAAGCCGCTGGTAAATTAAACATATATTTGTACGTGATTATGGACGCGCAACTTAATATACAGATAATAATCTTTTACCGAAAGAACCGCACTGCACTATCATCTGCGGGCAAACGGGTTGTGGAAAAACAGCTTTTATTCTAGATATTTTACAAAGTCATAATCTGGATGTTTTCAACCATATTATTATTTTGTGCCCGACTATAAGCGTTAATAAAACATACCTATCGAGAGACTGGGTAATGAATGATCCCGGGGTGTACAAAGTTCATTTACAAGACTTTTTACGAGTATGTCAAGAAAAATACAAAGGAGAATCAACCATTTTTATAATAGACGACTGCAGTGCGAGTAAAGATCTTTCCAAAAAGAAAGAAATGCTTTGATATTTAGCATTCTCCAGACGGCATATGGAGCATAGCGTTTGGGTACTTACTCAAAAATACAACTCTGTCCTGAAAGATCTTAGAGAGCAGACCAAATGGGTAGCCCTGTTTCATTGCAAAGACGGAGATTCATTTGAGGAATGTCTACTCAAAAATGATGTTATTTATAATACCAAGCCCGAACGAGATAAAGTCAGAAAACTGTTAGCTCAAACGAAGCATTGTAAACTCGTATTAAAAACCTATCAACCAGCTGCTTATACAATTGCTGAGCAAAAATAGCAACTGCTAAACAAAAATATAGCAAATATAGCAACTGCTAAGCATAAATATAGCAACTGCTTAGCAAAAATAAAGCAACTGCTGAGCAAACTTTAGCAACTGCTTAGCAAACTTTAGCAACTGTTTAGCAGATGTTAGCAACAGCTTAGCAAATTATAGCAAAAATATAGCAAAATACGATAAATTGAACATTAGTGGTTATTATGTAATAATGTGGTTTGAAATTCCCATTCTTTCGCAACAGTTTATTATTTCAGGCTGTATTGGATATGCCATATTCCATTATGTTAGACTTAAATTTTTCCTTAGATATTACATTATGGAATGCAACAAACTCATCGAACAAATGCTCAAAGAACCTGATCAACATGCTGAAGTAATAACAGATAAATCTTTAGATGAAACATAGAGAAAGACGGTGGAAAATGTTCCGAATATTTTGGGGAAAATTATACCATCGAAAAAATTGATAACATGACAGACGAAGAAATTAAAAAACTGTACGCGCTACGAGTCTACACTGGCAGCTACCATGACTAAAACTATAGGTTCGGCTATGTTACAACTATACACAGTCGTAGCTAGTTTTGGTCATGTGGATGCTCATGTCTGCATTGCCGCGAATTCACAATACATATTGTCAGAGTTAAGCAAACAAAGAATTGCGCATGCATGCTTATTGGCCTCACAACGAGTCCCATGCAGCTGCGTCAGTCGAGTGCATATTGGAACGTGATCCATGTGCACGATAATGTCATAGCGAGACTGCGGTAGTGCTGTAGCTGGTTAAATAAGCTTCTGGTAGCGGGTTCATCCGAGAGCCGTGTGCAGGGTCCTTCAGTCAAGACATGAGCCTACATCACACCTCCTTCATAAATCCTTATCAGACTGTTGGATTTATGGTAGGTTTTTGACTGGAATTTTCCTATCGCTGTACTCTCTGATTATTTCCTTATCTTTTCACGTTAGTGTCATGATTTTTATTACCACAACTTCAAGTTTTAACAGACCGGTTATATGTTCACTTCATGTTTCTACGTTAGCGTATTCTATAGTCTTTTTCTGTACACACAGTTTCGCGCCCTTGCACGTATTGAGGATACGTAC
Source organism: Haliotis cracherodii (assembly GCF_022045235.1). Taxonomy (NCBI): domain Eukaryota; kingdom Metazoa; phylum Mollusca; class Gastropoda; order Lepetellida; family Haliotidae; genus Haliotis; species Haliotis cracherodii. The sequence continues at coordinate 48,980,367 of NW_027266297.1, read as the reverse complement.
AGTTGTGTGTAAAACGCATAACAGAACCAGACACCTTAGATGGCATAATGTATGGTGAGCATTTGTGTTTTCAGCTGGATCTATATCAACATCGTAGTTTTTGTTAGTGGTGCTTGTGAAAGCTCATATCTGCATTGGCGCGAATTCACAATACACACTGTCACTAGAGTTAAGCAAACAAAGAATTGGTACCTGTCTTCAAATGCCTACTCCTTGTCCGATTACTTTCAAACTTTGGATGAGTCTGCTGCTTTGGGTGCTTGACATTTTTTGTTCTTTGACTTTGGTCATTAGTCACGTGGTTTGGCAGCTATATTGGATTCAAGGTGTATGTCTTCTAAGGCATACTTCTCTGAATCCACTGAATGAAATGCATTCAAACTTTCTGAAAATTGTCTCCATTCATAACACATTAAATTCTGATAGCCGATTTTTGATATGTTTTTTAGATGCTGCCACATTGGATTCAAGGTTTTCACAGTGTCTTTTTGGTACCTGTCTTTAAATGCATACTCCTTTGAATCCATTGCATGAAATGCTTTCAAACTCTCTGAGAATTGCCACCATACATAACACATCAAAATGTTAGCCGATTTTGGATATCTTTTATAGCGACGGATTTGAGATTTGAACATGTTCGAGGTCGGAAATGGGGTAAGAACAGACTTGGACACCCTGGCACACGACAATTGCATAGCAGCCATACCCTGCAAGTGGTGCCTACATTTGACGGATTTGGTACAAGGAAACCCTTCGAGGATTCGAACATGGACGTTTGTGCACAGTGTTACTTGGAGCCCGCCAATAGCTGCTTGCAGCTTTAATTATATTTTAATTTTTTTATGGAAAGAAGTCGGACATAGACTCCATTGGGGATGGGAATTCACAGAATTCGAAAACCATTCAGTATATTTGATCGAAACGTGAAAGATATATCAGTCACATGCTGAAGTGGTGCCTTTTGCTCTTTTGTAATGTTAAAAAAAATCCTTTTTGCTTTTAAGGAATGTTTCAACATTTCATTTTTCCGTGTATCCATGGACACAAGTTAAACTTTGCTGAAGTGGAGGTAGGTGTCGTTTCTGGAGCAGCACTAAAAAACTGTTCAACAGTGTTGAATCAAACTTGGAACATGTATTATTCAGGGTTTGAAGTGGTGCCTTTTGTTATTTAGGAATTTAGATACATGTATATTATTTCCTGTTTCCATGGCAAGAAGTTTGACTTTGACTACATCTTTTAAACTAATAGGTATTCTTCCTTGAAACTATGCACACATATGACCAGTTTGTCATCTGGTGCCTTTTGCTATTTAGGGATTGTTAGAATTTACATTTTTCCGTTTCCCTGGCAACATGTTTGACTTTGACAGTTCATGTTAGTGTGTACCTGACATAGAAATACAAAGTTCCGAATCCCAATTCCATGGTATTGTTTTGATAGCTCAATAACTACTCTTGTATACTGACAGACAGATCAGATAGAAATTCTTCATCAAGTGGACTTAACAGGCAGATAATTTGTTCTTTCGAGTTTGTAGGGGCCGGGGGGATTTGTCATCTTCTGATGACTCTTGTTTGAAATTTTGTTGATATATAAGGATCACTATTCGATGTTACGCTGAATATGAAGGGATATGATTCATATATCTGCAATGTACATGCTGATGATTTTGTTCACTGTAATACACGCAATACATCTATTGTTGATTGGCAGTGATCAACCTCCACAACAGGTGTGCGAAAATGGGTGTGATAAAATGTGTTTCAAAAATAACATTCATACTTTACTGAATATGATAAAATATACACAAGTTTGTGATGTATATATCAATAAAATACTACATAAGTATTTTCAGTGTTAGTTTAACATTAAATTTGGGGTTTCCTTCATAATACATAGATTCTAACATGATTTTAGAACAATTTCACAGAGCATTTTAAAATTTATGTCATAAAAATAACACTGCCTTGATTGCGTATTGATGATAGATTTGTTAATGTTTAATTATTTACAACTGTTCACAGCTTTTAAAATTTTTAAACTTATCCTATCTAACACTATGCATTTCTTCTTATTCGTTGATCCTGGTGTGGAACAAAGTTTCCAGCTTCAAAAACACCATTCATCTCGACACATCCCATATATCACCAAGTCACCACTATGATCATGGGTCAACCACCACTACAATCCCCTGCGACACGCGATCTGATCACCTGACATATCCAGCACCCTCATTTTCATTCTATAGCATACAGTCTGGTGTAACTGTGATGCGGGGATGGTTGGGTGGACATTTAATGTGTGAGATAGGATAAGTATATAAATGTACAATTTATTAAAACACTCATTCTCAATTCTTTCGCCTTGTGTTCAGACGTATGCCCAAACAGAATATATTTTTGTGTTTTTTTTTTTGGTTTTTACATGATCTCATTTCTGTTTATTATTACCACGAAAATATCATACGTTAAGAGTCGTCACATCCCTTTTCACAGCCTGGTGTCGCTGTTTTCTCCACTTAACCCCCATCCCATTTTTAGAAATTTTTATTTTTTAAGGGTGATGTTCGGTTCTGGAGCAGAACTCAAAACCCATTCAATACTTCTAACAAAACTTTGCATGTTTACCAGACACATACTGAATTGGTGCCTTTTGCTATTTCCATTGCAGCTATTTTGATATGGGCTAAGAGAAATGTTGGGTCAGTTACCTTGTTTGGAACCATAACATGTTAAAATGGGCAGGGGATATATACTCACATGCAAAAGAAACCCAAGTGGTTTTAAAGTAAATAGGTAACAAACACGGAACCATAAATTGATAGGAGTTTTATCATGTAGTGAAGCTTGATGGTGTTATCAATATTTTTGGTTGCATTTTGGAAGCCCTGAGTAAAAACGCTACATAAAAAACGAATCGCCAGAACGCACCATTTCAATGAATATGTGGGTATCATGCACCCATTTCTTGCAAAATCGAAAATGCACGAACTGTCACAAACTGTAGTGGGTATAAAACTGTTGCCGATTCTTGGACCTACCACTCCAATGCCACGCCTAACTCAAATTCAGAGAAACCAGGCTATCAGACGTTTGGAAGCTGGAGAGTCTATCCAAGATGTTGCCTGTCATTTCAACGTTAACATAACCACAATTTACCGTCTCCTGCATGGATACAATGCTACACGGACCACAGATGACCTTCCTCGTAGCAGTCGTCCTAGGATCACCACACCTCAACAAGATCGGCAGATTACCCATCAACACCAGCGACATCCGTTCCTAACTGCAAGTGAATGTGCTCGACAGACCATAGGAACACATAATCGACACATTAGCCGGTACACTGTGATCCGACGTCTCTGTTCCAACAACCTCAGATCTCGCTGACAAGCACAACTTCAGTGGGCACAGGGTCATCACAATTGGCGTCATCGTGAGTGAAGGCGTGTCATCTTCTCTGATGAAAGTCGCTTTTGTGTCTCCCACGCAGATGGAAGAGTCAGAATTTGGCGGCATCGAGGTGATCGTTTTGCTGAAATGTTGTGGAAAAGGATCCATGGGGTGGACCTAGGGTCATGATATGGGCAGGGATTGGACTTAATGCAAGACTTGGACCCTTGTGTTTTTCTGAATGTTGGTCAAGGTCGGGGACCCGTCGTCACTGCTCAGCGGTATATCAACCAAGTGATCAGACCCCCACGTTGTTCCATTTTTTGCACAGCATCAACAACACATTTTCCAGCAGGACAACGCTCGTCCCCATGTTGCCAGAGCTACCATGGCCTTTCTGCAACAACACAACATCCGTGTTCTACCGTGGCCAGCCCCCAGCCCTGATCTGAACCCCATGGAAAACTTGTGGGATGAGGTTCAAAGGTGTCTGCACAATGTGCGCCCAGTCCCTACAACTGCCGATGAACTACGCACAGCTGCTCTGGATGTGTGCAGGAGGATCCTTAGGGCCTTCACAAATCGTCTGATCCACTCAATGTACAGGAGATGAGTGGCAGTGATCAATGCTAATGGTGGTCACACCAGGTATTGACTGACATTTTGCGTATTGACCCGAAACTGTGTAAGCCCTTAACATTTGAAAAAAACAATGTTATCTGCCTTTTATTCCATTTAACTGTCTTCATTAGTACTTAAATATTTTAGTATAGTTTATGGCATCCTCTGGTCGGACAAGGTCCCTTCATGTACATAGCACACAATTTTATACCTCATACGTGTATCTCCAATACGGTCATAATAACCTTACATTGCATCACAACGGTACGATCACTTTCCGTTTCAGATATTCCTATTTGTTAAACTATGGGAATACACAGCGGCTGCAATCACTGTTTATAAAATATTAGTCCTATTTGTATGACAGAACTTAATTATCCTAATGCCCCATTATAATCAAAGTCCGTGTATCAGTCCGTTATTGGTAGTTTTTAACCATGTTATATGTGTATGCAGTTCAACCACAGTTCGTTTATCAATCCATATTTTGGTATTAGCCAGGTAAACATAGGTCGCGCGCATGCGCAACTTTTCCCTTTTTTCTACCCAGTCAGCCATTAATTGTGTCTCGTGTAATTTTAAGTGCAAACGTTATCCGACATCGAAGTCCAATGTTTCAACATCGCCGCGTTTGTGCGACATACAGACAGTCGTGCCTTCGGAAGTAACCTTGCATCGATCACAGGCACGTGGCTCAGCATGGCAAGCCGAGGCAGTCGACGACGATCCACTAGATCAAGATCGCAGACCGCAGGTGCCGATCCATACAATGGCGCAGACGATGGCGACTGTGTCAACAGAAATCGCGCCGCTCGCCATAGATATGCGGGAGTCGTTCCAGCCAGTGCGCCGGATGAGAATCCTCTCAATTGGACGATAGCGACAGTGCAAAAGCGTATAAAACAGGATCTTGGCATTTCCAAAATGCCCGGGAATTGCAAACTGCCGCACCTCATTCGTTTCTATATGGAGAACATGGAAGCTAAACCTCCCGAGGGACGAGGGAAGTGGATAATTCCGTTTTCGATCACCGAAGGGACACTAGTGGACCCGCTTCAACAGTCAACTCACTTATCAACACCGGAGGACAGTCATCCGTTTCAAACATAGCTGCCCTAATGCCAGAATCCGAACCTGACAGGGACTTCCATTCACTGGCACAGACAGTTCGGATACTGCAGGATTCTGTGAACCTCATCACGAACTCCCTCCTACCCATGCACAATCAGCCTAGTGCAAGCAATAGCATACCACTTGGACAATCTGATACACCCCCCAGTACACTCCAACAGTTACAGGCCAACGTACCGCAGCCATCTACAACAGGGCGAGGCAGTCGTCCAGCCACTGGCAATTTCACGTTATATACAGCTTTGCCAGCATCGGAACATGTTTCCCAATACCAAGGTAACTCACCTAATACCAGTTCATATTCGTCTTTGATGGATGTTGAGGTTGTGTCGGCCTCCCTTCGGAAACAAATAATTGAAGGGAAAGATGTGAATCTGGCATGTCTCTTGATGCCAGACGATATTTCTTCACATTCGAGAGTAATTGAGGTAGGCAATCATGAACTCCACCTAAAGTCCCCTACGGACAACAGGCTCCAAAACGTCTTGACCATTCAAGAGTTTATTGTAGCTTTCACCAGGTACAGAAACATAATGGTGCAGGAATGGCCAGGCCGAAAAGACTCTTTGGACCGGTATCAACGGTTGATCGTAGAAATGCATGCCAGGTTTGGAGGTACCCTTTTCTACCAATACCACAAAACATTCTCATCTAAAGCAGCGGCAGCTCTAGCACTTACCAATCATTTACCACCATGGGATCGACATGATGAACACTTGTATTTTACTATGGTAGCTGGGCACCGTGTCAATGCCTGTGAACTGTGCTTCTTGTCTGACCACAGCACAGACTTCTGTCCACTAGTCAGCAGCAGCAGACCATCATCTTCGCACAAGACTCCCAATCTGGCATGAACCAGCCCACAAGCAACGGCAACAAGGACCGGACCTCAAGCCGATTCAATGGGTAGAACAATCAAATTCCACAATGGACGTGCACTATGTAACAACTTCAATGAGGGCAAGTGCGTCTATCCATCATGCAGGTATCTACACGTATGTACACACTGCAGGAAGCCACATCCGTGTCATAAGTGCGAGGAAGTCTTGGACAAGCCGTCGCAATCTTCTGCCAGGAAAAGCAAGAAACAGTGACTGTATTCGACTACTTCACCAATTAATGTGCCTACCTTGCAACAGCTGCTCCAACAACATCCAGACCAACAGTTTGTTAACCAACTGATATCAGGCCTCAAATCAGGTTTTCACACAGGTGTGCAGTATTGTCCGTCTAATTCTATTAAATGCAAGAATCTGCGCTCAGCTCTACACGACACTGAAATCACGACCAATCTCATCCTCAGTGAAGTGCAGAAAGGCTACGTCATAGGACCCTTCAACGCCCCACCCTTTCCAAGCTACAGAATCAACCCAGTTGGTGTCGTCCAAGGGAAGTACTCAAAGAAAAACAGACTAATAGTTGACCTATCAGCCACGCACAATGATCAAGACAATCCCAGTTTGAACTCTCTCATTGACAAGGAGGACTATTCATTATCATATGTGCGCGTGGACGATGCTATCAACATCATCAAAGCCCTAGGCCAGGGCACTTACTTGTGTAAAACGGATATTACTGATGCATTCAAGTTAATCCCTATACATCCAAATTTGTGGCATCTCCATGGCATTTATTGGCAGGACAAGTACTACTTCTACACCAGGTTAGTTTTTGGCTCTCGATCTAGTCCCAAGATATTCGACCTCCTATCACAGGCTGTTTGCTGGGTAGCAACCTATCACTATGGCATTCAAAACATTCTACATCTCCTGGATGATTTTATATGCTTCGAGAACTGCCTACACAAAGGTGTAAAGACTATGGCAGCTTTGATGCAACTTTTCAAAGACCTAAACATTCCACTGTCGACAAAGAAAACCGTAGGTCCTTCCCAGTGTGTGGATTATCTAGGTATTACCCTGGACACTATCAGAATGGAATCCCATCTTCCCTACGAGAAAGTTGATAGACTGATTCAAGTCATGGATTCCATTGAAGGGAAGACAAAAGTGTGCAAGAGACAACTCCTCGTACTCCTTGGACACATGAACTATGCTATGCAAGTTATTCGCCCGGGCAGGTCCTTCATGAGTTACCTGTTGCGAAAAGCGCATTCAGTCAAAGAACTACATCATATGGTATCTCTCAACAAACAGTGTTCACAGGACCTTAAAATGTGGAGATTCTTTCTCCAACATTGGAATGGAGTCACAATGTTTATGGACCATCTTATCAGTGCCCCAGACTTTAGTCTATTCACAGATGCCTCCAGTACTGTAGGTTACGGAGGTTATTTTCAAGGCCGGTGGTTCGCTGCAGCTTGGTCAGAGGAATTATCTACATTGTTACAAAAGGACAAATCCATGGCTTTGCTTGAACTATTTCCTATCATCAATGCAGCAGTGCTCTGGGGTCACCTGTGGGGAAAGAAATCCATCAGATTTTATTGTGACAATACAGCAACGGTTGAAATCATTAATAGAGGACGATCAAAATGTGTCACCATTATGTAATTTATGCGTAGACTCACCTTTGTAGCTATCAATCATAACTTTGTGTTCTCTGCCCTTCATGTACCGGGTGTTGATAACACTATAGCTGACGCCTTGTCTCGGTTGCAGATGGAGAGATTCAAGGATCTAGCCCCTTTCGCCGACAAGACCCCCACTCAGTGTCCTCCTTTGTCGCAGCTACTGTACCCCTAAACAGGAATCTGGATGAACTATGGAACAGCGCACTAGCTTCATCGACCCACACCGTCTATCAGGCTGGATGCAACGTATTCCTGGGGTTCTTGATGACATGCAGCATAGTGTGTTCGTTCGCGAATCTACCCAACCTCACAGAAGATGTCCTACTGTATTTTGTGACCTACTGCCATTACACCCTGAAGCTGCGTTATGCCACCATCAAGACATATTTGTGTGGTATTAGGTTCATGTACCTCAAGTACGATATGACCAACCCCTGGATCAATGGCTCAACAACTCGCCTCGAGACAATCATCAAGGCTATCAAAAAGCTGCAGGGCAGTTCCTCCAGGACCAGACTGCCAATCTCAATTACAGTACTGTCAGATATGTGCATCAGGCTAAACCAAGGTGTGTTCAACCCATATATTGATCTACTCATGAAGACGGCCTGTTGTATGGCTTTCTTCGCTTTCTTGAGATGTGGCGAATTCACCTGTGACGCTTATAACCCAACAATACACTTGTCTATCAACTCCGTTGCATTTAATAAGGAGCTTTCTACAGCGTCTGTGTGTCTCAAGGCTTCAAAGACAGATCCATTCCGTAAAGGCGTCATCATCACCTTACACAGGCTGTACGAGGCCCCATTATGCTGCCCAGTTAGGACCCTCCTGCAATACCTTGTTCTTCGCAACCAGAGGACGTCAAATCCTTTAGATCCGCTGTTCCTCATGCCTAATGGTGTAGCCATGGACAGGAAGTTTTTCATTGACCATCTAAAACTTGTGTTGCACAGATCCGGGTATGACCACACAAATTACAATGGACATTCATTTAGAATTGGTGCAGCCACCACTGCAGCAACGGCAGGCATTCCAGATCATCTGATCAAAACCTTGGGTCGTTGGTCGTCGGACTGCTACAACCGCTACATACGCACAGAACAACGAAGCATCCATCAAGCCCAGCTGGCCATGGCTCAGTTGTAACCCCACATGGTAATTAGTTTCCTGATGCATTGTGTGCCAGAGACATTTGTTATGTTATTGAACAATGACCGCAGACACTTTCATGGATATGTTCACACACCTTTTCTAGTGTTGGCAAGACCTGTACTGGTCAGTAGGGTGTGCAGACCGTACACCCCCTATGTGCCACATGTCAATTCCAGTCAACTATGTTTATATGTTATCACCCCTTTTGTTTGTTATATCTGTTTCATCATTTTGGGGATTCTCAGTTATTTCATAACTTCGTTTTGGGCATGTATTACCCCAAATTATCTTCAACAATTCACAGTTCCTTTGGTAGGGCATACACCTTCAGTCGGCTACACCCGCCGGGGTATTGTCGGTTGGCTACACAGTTTATGTAGCTAGTTTATACCCGCCGGGGTATCGTTGTCCAGCTACACTGTCATCTGTAGCAAGTTATACCCGTCGGGGTATCGGTTGTCTGGCGTCAGACTACAGCTGACTGAAGGCGTATCTCAATTCTATCACGTAGCACACCCTTAGTTAGCTTACCCATCGGGGTAAAGCAGTACCGTTCTATTTTGTCAATAAACAGGGTGCTACCGGCTCTACGACAATCCCCAATCAACCCAAAAACAATAAATATTTTATTTTATCAATTTGCCTTATGTTGTCTTGTTCGAATCTGAGGAAATAAAGTCAAATTTTTGTCAATTTTTCCCTATTAGAATTTCTTGTCTTTACTGTTGAAAATAAATAACATGTATACTGCATACTCGACTTGCGCATCTTGTGCGTGTGAGTATAGATGACTTCGTTGACTATATGCTTGTTATCCCTCGCCCCAACAAAGTTGGCAGGGGATATTGAAATGGGTTCCGTCCGTCTGTCTGTCCATGCGTGTGTGCATCCCAAAATCGTTTCTGGAGCATAACTCAGAAACCGTTAAAACTTTGCTTGGACTTAGGTTCTATAAGGGTAACTCAAAAACTGTTAAATATTTTCTAACAAAACTTTGCATGTCTACCAGGCCCATACTGAACTGGTGCCTTTTGATATTTAGCACTTTTCATTTTTTACGTTTACATGGCAACAAGTTGGACTTAGAAAACAATAAGGGTAGGGTTCGATTCTGGATGAAATCAGACACATGCTGAATTGTTGCCTTTTGCTATTTATGAATTTTAGAAATTTATGTTACTGGGTATTATTTCTGGATATATGTTCTTGCCTAACATTGCATGTCTATTTATAAAGAACATACTGAACTGGTGCCTACTGAACTTGATATTAAGGAGTTGAAATGTTTGACATGGGCTAAGAAAAATGTTGGATAAGTTACCTGGTTTGGGACCATATCTTGTTAAAATGGGCAGGGGATATAGATGACTTCGTCGACTATACGATTGTTGAATGAATGAATGAATGAATGAATTTCTTTATTTCCTCCAGAGTTGAATCCGAAGATTTTACATGGGCAATACATCAATGAAATTACTTGACTATATACAATGAAATCATGTTATTCACTGCTATGAATAAATAATTTACAATGTACACTTTGAGAGCAGTAAGGTATCTAGTAGATATACCAGGGATGTGTAATCTCCGTGGAAACACGGAAAATCACGTTTTTTAAAACAGTAGTCCTCCGAAAAAATCATCTTCCGCGTAAAAATTTAATAAGATTTCCCATTTATCAATGTAGCCATACATTGACCACATTCCCAAGTTAGAAATAGACGAATCAGTTGGATGTCTTTTACCAAATCCTTGTATATGACGAGCAAAGTAACGTTGTGTACATTCAATCATTTCAAGTTCTTTACCGTTAAAGGCTGGTAACAATTCACATCTATAAAAGCTTGTAGATAAAATCATTCTTTTCCTTATATTGACACATGCAACTGGGTGGAGGTCTGAATCGTTGAGGCCGGGTGATCATAGTGAATTAACACATTTTCTTGCTTTTGAGCAACATGTCATGATTCTTTCTTTACAGGATAAATTACTGTTTATGATTATTCCGCCATATTTGACGGAGTCAGAGGTGTTAATTAGTGCATCGCCAAACTTTATTATGATGCTGGCATGTTTTGCAGAATACAAGTGATTTACTTTTGGAGGCATTATAGGTGAGTCTCCATTTGTTGGCATATAAACGAACTGAATCAAGGGAAGACTGTAAGCCCCGTGGGGTTGTAGACAAGAGCGTTGTGTCATCGGCCAATAACACACAGGGTATATAGATGCCATGAACAGAGGGGCATCATTTGCTTTCCTTAGTTTACATATAAGGTCATTTATGAAGACGAGAAAGAACCATGCTGACATAACTTGACCTTGCCCAACACCTTGTTTAATGGGAAACTCATCAGATCTTTCTCCGTTGTAGGATATAAAAGCACAGCTGTCTGTATAGCTATGGAAAAGTAGGTTCCATAATTTACCCTTCACACCAAGGTCATGTAATTTAACAAATAGACCGTCGTGCCAAATACGAACTAAAGCTTTTTCATTATCTAAAAATGCAGCAAACACTTGTGATCCTCTTTCTAGGTAAAAATTAACACATTCTAAAACGGTGAATACAGACATGATTGCTCCATGTTCCTTTCTGAAACCAAATTGTAAAGCATCGGGCAATGATTGGAGATTACTGGGTGCATATTTTTCTATTCTACTTAAAATGATTTTCTCTAGGAGTTTAGATAGACACTATGTAAGAGTTATGCCCCTGTAGTTTTGTGGATCATGTTTGTCGTTTTTGCCTTTATAAATAGGTATTATCATACCTTTTCTAAAGGCACATGAATAATACTGGGATGCAAGTATTTGATTGAATAGGTGTTTGAGTGTTACTACAAGCATCTCTCCTCCAAATATCAGGTGTTCACTTGATACCATCAGGTCCTGGAGATTTGTTTCTTTTAAGGTTGTGTATATGTGATCTGATTTCTGGGACTGGGATTTCTGTATACAGGATATCATCTAGTGGATCATGAATATGGCGATTTTGTTCCATGATATAATGAAGTTCTCATACAATGGTGAGTTTAAAGTTTTCATCAAAATCATCAGACTTGTGAGGTTTTGCCAAGTCTGAATAATAGTCACCCCACAGTTTACATATATCAGCTGAAGAAACAGCTCTACGTCCATTGTAAACTAATTTATCAATAACTGGACTCTTGCATCTCAACTTACGAACATGTTTATAGAATGTATTTATATCGGCTTTACATGTCTTTTCTAGTTCTGTACTTATTTTTTTGTGCTGTTTAAGGTTTGATTTTCGGTGTAAACGTCTAAATTCCCTGGCTGATTTTTTATAGGATTTGTATAATCTAGAGTTTCCTCCCTGTGGTCTATTATTATCCGCTATCCATTCTCGCCTGGCCACCCTCATTTCATAGTGGGACTGATTTTACCCATCATTTTTCCAATAGGGCTTCAAAGGTGATCAATATACACTTTGGGGGATATGGTTAGAGCTGGCCTTCATAAGACATTTACTTAGCTCTTCGTTAAAATGCTCTATGACATCAGGTTGAACGTGGTCAGATGCTATACATACGGAGGAGAGAAGTGTGTCAACTTCTTTTGTATACATATTTATGTGTATTTCGTCTCCCTTGGGCCACTTTGGAACATGTGTTGTTTCCACATTGGATGGGGTTTGATGTGTACATTGTATGCAGACAAGGCAAGGCAAGGCAAGTGGTCCGAAGTATCGAGATTTCAGTCGATTGCAGGATTTGCAAAGCATGTTGTCAGCAGATATTTTCCAAATCTTTTCATGTTTTTAATCAAGGTGCTCACATGATTTGATGCATTTCGCGATGTAAGACCTGTTTTATCACAATATAGATCTTGATTATCGATCAGATTGTCCTGACTCGGTTCCACCATTTTGAGTGAAGCAAACGCAAGTGATGAGAGAGGTGGAATCTGATTGGTCCATAGGAGAGGCTTAAAAGGGACATAGGGTAATAGCCACTGGTGGCGCTACGATCGTGCCCAGTAATTCCAGCCTAGTTCGGCAAGGGTGGAAACTGGACTTTTAAGTCAGATGCTCTCTCCTGACTTCTCCCTGTCTCCTACATGTCTCCTACAGTCGTCTCACTTTCAACTGACCACTGGCCTGTTATGTTGTCTGCCGCTTCCCCCCTTCTTTCAGCAAAGGAGGTCCCCCTTGACCCAGCGTTGGGAAGTCTAAGCCATCAGCTGAGTGTACTTCTCCCCCCTACCCGCTCGTGAATCGGGTCATCATCACTCCTTGCAGTGCTCTGAAGATACAGATACACTGTTTGACAGTTCGCCTCTTCAACAGATCAATACCTGAGGGAACACCATGCAATGTTTCATCAACAAATTGATATCTCAGCAGATCAACACATCGATACATCATCGGATCAAGGACACAACCGCTTGTATGACTTTGCCTGTACGAGACACAGATTGTCGTTTCTGTCAGGATCAACAGACCTCTCATCATGCACTTCTTTCCACAAACTTGGACCAGGTCTTCCATGCATTCTGTTGTCAACTACTACAAAAACTAATTACATTACTTAAACAGCAGTACGATTGACTATGTTTCAACAGTCAATCAGTACAAGACATCTACCATCATGTTCTTATCATGGTGAACGATGATGTCTCTGATACTAAGCAATATACCTACTATGTTTAGGCTGGACAATCCAGTGATTGACGTCATGAGCATCAGTCAACATCTTGGGATACGTTGACTACAACAACCTGTTGGTCTCCTCTTATGGCAAGCTTGAGATACTGAAGACCTAGTCTCTACTGGGATCTTCACAGACCAGGTCCACGTTCAGTCATTGATCGTCTCATGGTGCTACCGAAGTCAAGTCACCATTTACAAAATAGACAGGTTCTGACAATCAGATAATCAGCCACTTGTGCCCGCCCAGAAGGAGCGTCTATCATTCTCCGTATCTAATCTGGATCAATAATGGAAGTTCAGAATGCTGACCCCTCATAGGATTTTGTTCTCCTCAGGACTATCAGCTACACTCCCCAGCGACTAATAAGAAGTGAGTTTATGTTTCCTTTCACTTCCCCAGAAAACAGACAGGAACGCACACACACTTCCTATTCAGGTTGAATTATCAGACAGATTGACATCATGCTGAGGGTCAATATCATGACACTTCCGATGCATACTTTATCATACATTCTCTCAGCCTTATATTCAAGTTTTGGTTCATATCATGTCCGTCCTCACCATGGTCAATCTACACCAATCAAACAGGAAGATTCGACGAGAGAGTTTGTTGACCTGTCATCAGTACAGTACTTCATATGGGGCTCACCTTGCTACTGCAAGGAACTGATTGCCTATACACAGTTATTCTTCGGAACTCAGAACACCGCTCTGTATGCTCTATATTGAGAAGGAGGGTGCTGGATATGTCAGATGATCAGATTGCAGGGGTTGTGTCACATGGGATTGCAGTGGTGCATGATCCATGACCACAGTGGTGACTTGGAGTAGTATAGATGATGGGGGTTCTGCTCACTTCCACTAGAGCCAGATTCATATACCTATACCACCACTACAGAGGGAATTTTTTATGTCAAAATGATGATGAGATTTAACAATCGTCATGATATCGTATTTAAAGAATTATCAATATTTTTACTAATGTAAGCATTCATTTAAATATGATCCAAAGATAGGAAGCAATCTATTTTTAATCTCCAACTATTTCTTTGGTTTTGCCACGGAATAATTGACGTGCTTGTTGTCTCCCTTGTTCTATGAACTTTTTTTTCTCATCTTCGCTAATACCACTGGTCTTATGAGAATTGGATTGAATCTCCTGCTTCATTGTGTTGTATTTGGTGAGTTCTGACAGCACTAAACGAAACTCCTCCTCGGATATCTTACAATCAGCTAATGCTGTTGAAATGTCCTCAATGCTGTTCAACTTTGCTTCGGTGAGTATCCGAATATTATCATGTCTTAATGCTTTCTTTTGCAACTTACGAGAAATGAATTTTATCGCTGTTCCTGCCAGTCCTGAGACTCCGGCGGCTATTTCCATGCCAAGTACGATTGGCTCGGCGATTATAGTTGATAATAAACCAACACCGGCTACACCGAGTCTTATGCTAGCCGTCACAAGCGTGATGTCAACTCCATCGAGAGCATTAATGGCTCTACAATACTTTTTATACAATCCAAGTCTAAACTCCCTCTCCTTATCTATTCGATGTTTTATGTCGCTTATTTGATGTAATCGAAATCCATCAACAGTATCCAACTTTTCAGATGCCTCATCGAGCGCTGGATATAAACACATAGTGTATATTATCACATTATATAATAGTCTCTAATTGGTCTTGCTTAAATGTTTTGAGAGTATACATCAACCTTATCAAATGTATATTATACGGCATGAATATCTTAGTAAGAGAAATGCTGTCACTTTTAATAATTTGGACCCCCTCAAGGGTTGCAACGGGTGATGCAGACTAATACTGCAACGTTGACGCTCGTGTTTCTTTTGCCATTTAATCGATAGACCTGGTAATATTTCGAAGGCATCTTCCGGTGCATCTCCGAACAAGACTTCAATAATAAGCGTAGAAATATTAGGTATTGCATTCAAGTTATCGTTAATATCATTGAATTCAGTAACCAAATTTAAACTAACTTTTTTTACTGCTGAACGACTATATAACATATGACCTGGGTTTTCTGGCAGGGGAGGGACTTACACACTTTTTGTTTTGAAGGGATATAAGCCCCGAGTACGATCCCACTATTTATTATCTTAGTTAAATTATGTGCCTTACCCATCATCACATATTCAGTAGCCACTCGATGTTTGCTTCGACCATAGTCCATTTATTATCATCGTTGAGAGAAAGATTATACGAAGTGTTTTTATGGAGTCTACTAACGTCGACATCGCTTAAATCTCCTAGATTACCTGTTAATGTAACTTCTTTCCGCTTGTATACATTATTATAAGTGTAAAGTGTATAACTTACCATGGGTACCCGGGTTTACCTAATCCTTCTGTGTCTCCAAGATCGGAAAGCGCAATTGTATTACATTGTCTAAGGTTATGCGCTCCAGGGCCCAATGAAGCAACCATTATTTATAATATGGAGTGTTACACTCAAGTATCCTATATGCACAGGTTGATGTTTTACATCTAATAGAGAAATTTTGAGATCTGAAATAATACCCCGCTTTAATTTTTTATATTGTAATGTTGAGAAAGATTCCATTCTACCGCTATTATATTTTTCATCTTTGACTGGAATAGCTCTCAACAGAGTAGAAGGACTTTCTAGTTGAATATTATCTGTCATACCTATCTGATCAAGATGGATGCACAACTCTTTATAGGGAACTAAATCAGGTAATTTATCTCCATGTCTTGTTTCGTTGGATCCCATTATTCCTGTTCTAAGATTAAATCCAAGTGTAACTTCTAAGTATGGGAGAAGAATTACTTGCTTTTCTCCACAGTTCAAAATCAACACCCCATTTGACTCCCAGAGGTTTAAAAAATTCATCATTGAGGGAGCATACGCTGTAATACCAATCAGGTATAACAATGTTAGTTAAGGAACCATTATCATATAGTTGTATATCATTATTTCTTCTCACAACACTTATATTAGTCCACTGTGGGTAATACGTTACATCACATAGATCGACTTCAAGTTGACCAGCTGAGTTATCGATAGTATGAAGCAGTTGAATAGACTGACCATTTGTTATTCCTGGGAGTGTAACATACATATTAAATATACAATGATACTTAAATATGAAATCAACTTATATTACTAATCAGTCTATTTTAGTAAGTGCCTCTGGTGCTAATTATTTTGTTGAATTTCCTGACATCTTTGAAAAATACAGGTTCATGGCAACTTGTGATAAAATGGTGCACGATTGGTTCCACAAGCCAATGCGATTTTGGCAGAAACAGTTAAACTTTACCATATGGTGTGCCACAACAGGATGTGGTGTATCTCTTTATGCCCCAGGATAAGTCTGTTTTATCATTTCACATGTACTATCAGATTAGACGTATACTTAAAGAAATTAGTGCTCCATTACCGCAGAATCAAGCATGGAATTCCTCAAATAATCCGTACAATAGATTGGCATTCAAACGTATTTGTCAGGAATTTAATGTTTCTATGAGTAAAGATTGGCGTCTGAGTGGTGCACACTCTGTTAAAGTTAGCGATGATTTACTGAAAAGGGGTCGGCTTCTTCTGAGCTTTGCTCTCTCGAGTAACGAGTGGAGAGATGATCGAATGAACTTTGAGGGTGGTGTTGCTTTCACCGTCCAAAAGGTTGAGCAACCACCTGGAAATGCTTGAAATGAATTTATATATGATAAAACAGAAAATAATTTTACTAACCCAGGAGTTGTAAGAGTTAATGAATCAATAAGAACTTATGTATTGGCAATTCTTAGTGCACAATCACAAACACGAAACGGGAATTATCGGTTCTGGGACGGCGCTCAATGCACAAAAACAGTTTGTCGCAAACGTGGAGGATGCTATTAATTCACCAGTTGACATACCATCTTCTATAAAGCGTTATCAAGATGTATTACAGTACGCTCAATCCAAAGTAGACTATGTTTATGCGCTGGGACTATACATGTCTCCTAGTAATATGGAACTTAAGATCGGTCAAGTGATAGGTTATGATAATAAGATTGTTATTGCTACTGATCAACAAAAAACAGGTATAAATTCAGATATCAACACCGAATTAATAACGCAACCAAACACAGGCGAAACAGGAATAGTCAAGCAACAGATATCTACTAACACATCTACTAACGCACAACCACAAGTGCCACCACACATTGCAGCTAAAAATCAATGACATATCGATGAAAAAACAGCACTTATAGTAGGTGGAGTCGCGGCTGGTTTACTCATGATTTGGTTAATGAACTCATTTGGTTAAATAGTTCTTAGCGGATACGTACAACAGCCCGGCAATTGCTACAATCAGTGCCCACAAGTGGTGGTCTTTGCTATTAAATTCAAGAGCCAGGAAACTATACTTCCTTAAAAAATCATACCTGGAAGTGCACATGTGGCTTTCCCAGCGAGCTTTCCCAGTGCTTCTCCTAATGCCTTTAAATGCTTTTTTATCCACTCTTTTACACCATCCCTATCACTAGGCGGTGTGCCACCTCCTGTACCACCGGAGAGTCAAAGTCGATATAATAAATCCCAACGCGGTTAAAATACTGGCAATGGTTATCCCCTGTTCTCTGAACAATGTTTTATCGACCAGTGTGGTGTCATCGTTAAGGACTTGATCGATAGTTTCTCAAATTCGACTGATTTGTGAACGAAGGGCCTTTCTATTACTGGAAGCAGCCTTGAGGCGGGCCGATCTTTCGTCTTCTAAGTTACGTAATCTTTCTGCAATGCGGCGTCTACTGAATTCATCACCCGCCTGTTCAAGTTTTGTTTTCTCATAAGCTATATGCTTGTCGAGTTCGGATAGCTTGGCTATTTTATTGATGAGTTCTCCCCGCATTGTTTGCATTGCCTTGTCAAGACCTCGTAATTCCCTAATACTGAACTCTGAGGATGGTACACTGACCGTGGAATTATCGTAGTAGGTATCCAAGATTTCTCTGAGTCCATCCGAGGCCACTTTCGAGCTTTCTTCCAAATTATCTATAGTACTGAGTTCATCACGCACAGTCCGAAGAACCGTAGTAGTCTTCGCAGAAAGTTTTTCTTGTGACTAGTCTACAAAACCTTATTCATCACGAACAGTGCTGATACTGTGTTTAGCGGCTATCGTAGACACGGCTAGGGGCTTATGAGTATGAGAATTCATAAGATCAATATCTGGAGCGCCACGCAGTCGCAATGTTCCTTTACCATCTAATTCAAACTTTGAATAGTCACGACCAATTGCTGGTTAAAATCATCAATTATTATATTAAACATAAGTAAACATAATTTTAATATAACAATGTCTTCGCAATACGGACGCAAGTTAAACCCACAACGTAGACTTCGGGATCCATTAGGGGTCAAAGCAATTCGCCAGTCTGTAACTATAACTAATAACCCGAGTACCATTGATCAGAATCAAATGCTTCTGGTTCGCTTTCCCAATCTAGGTCCTCATGATGTGTTAGTTCCTGGAACTGTCCGACTAGCATTTACGATTAGTTTGAATTCTACAAATGCTAACAGGGAGCCTGTTCAGAACATAGGTCATGCTATAGTTAAGAAAATCGCGATTAAAATTAGCGACGATAGCGATGTATATTCCTGTTACATGGATCTCTGGAGAACGGATAAAGAGCGGGAAAACTTACAGTACCATGGTATTAGTAATCGGAACACATTGAGACTGCGTGTGGGTGCTGATAATAGTGATAATACCATCGTAAAAGATCTCGCTGTTGCTGATGTATTAGGTAGCCGATTCTATATTCCGCTAGACTTTGAATTACTATATTCCCACATGCCCTTCTATCAAGCATCCCTAGGTGATAGGTTAGTATACGAACTCACTTTTAATGACTATGGTAGAGTAATCAGAGCTGCTGAAGATGCTAGCTATTCCATTGACAATATCTCACTGGAGTGTGATATGGTAACAGATCCTGAATTAGCCAGTCAAATTCATAACCAGTATACCGGAAGTTTAGCTATTTTGTACAATCAAGTGCTGTGACACCGAAAGATTATGAGGAACAAAAAAGATATGTTGTGGAATATCAATCTAAACGATTGTTGAAGGGTATTTTAATGTTGTTCGAGGACCCTTCTGAAGCATTAAAAAGAAATACCGAGGAGTTCTACAATCCTAAGATTACAAAAGTAGAATTGACTATCGAGGGCGTTCCTAATCAACTATATAGTCAAGGAATGCTAGCATATCAACAATGGGATGAGATTAAAAAAACTCCCTTCTATAAAACGAAGCCCAGAAGTTAATGCGGTCGCGAAAGATCTGTCTCTCGGGGGTGTATCGATGGGTGAAAACCTCACCACGAAGTACGCGCTATGGCTCGACATGCGAACAACTGACGATGACCAACTACAGGGTAGTGGGCGGAGAATAGAAAATGCTAGCGAGGGGGTCACTATACAGATAACGAAGCTCCAGGAATCCAATGGTAAATTAAATATATATTTGTATGTTATTATGGACGCGCAACTTAATATACAGAATGGAAAATTTGTGCAAGCAATCTATTAATAATCTTTTACCTAAAGAACCGCACTGCGCTATCATCTGCGGGCAAACGGGTTGTGGAAAAACAGCTTTTATTCTAGATATATTACAAAGTCATTATCGGGATGTTTTCGATCATATTATTATTCTGTGTCCGACTATAAATGTCAATAAAACATACCTATCGAGAGATTGGGTAATGAATGAGGATGGGGTACACAGAGTTGATCCAGGCGATCGTTTACAAGACTGTTTACGAGTATTGTCACGAAAAATACAAAGGAGAATCAACACTTTTCGTAATAGACGATTACAGTGCGAGTAAAGAACTTACCAAAAAGAAAGATATGCTTTCATATTTAGCATTCTCCGGACGGCATACTCAGAATAGCATTTGGGTACTTACTCAAAAATATAACTCTGTCCTGAAAGATCTCAGAGAGCAGACCAAATGGGTAGCCCTGTTTCATTGCAAAGACCGAGATTCATTCAAGGAATGTTTACGTGAAAATGATGTTATTTATACCAAGCTCGAGCGAGATAAAGTCAGAAAACTGTTAGCTTCAACGAAGCATTGTAAACTTGTATTAAAAACCGATCAACCAGCTGCTTATGCAATTGCTTGGCAAAATGTAGCAACTGCTTAGCAAATTATAGAAACTGCAAAATATAACAAAAAATATTGTAAATAAAGCAAAATATAGTAAATTGAACATAAGCGGTTGTTATGTAATAATGTGGTTTGAAATCCTCATTCTTTCTCAACAGTTTATTATTTCTGGCTGTATTGGATATGTTATTTTCCATTATGTTAGACTTTGATATCTCCTTAGGTATTACATTATGGAATGCGACAAACTCATCGAACAAATGCTCAAAGATGAGCCAGATCAAGGTGTAGATAAATCTTCAGATAAACATAGAGAAAGACTCTCCACATTAGTATCCGGTGGAAAATGTTCCGAATATTTTGGGGAAAATTATACCATCGAAAAAATTGATAACATGACCGATAAAGAAATTAAAAAACTGTACGCGCGTTACGAGTCTAGACTGGGTGCTACCATGACTAAAACAATAGGGTCGGCTATGTTACAACTATACACAGTCGTAGGTAGTACGTTTCTCCCTACCCCGGCAGAACATCGCCCGTATTTATGCGAATCTCTCGAGAAAGACCCATTCATCGAACACGCTATAAGCTCAGTAAGCTGTGAGTTTTATCATAGATATGGAATGTTCTTAGCTTCACTCACCACAGCTTTAATAGCGGCTAGGTATTGTCAATTTAAACATACGTGCCCACTTAATGATAATGGAGATGGAAAAACAACAAGTACAAACCCCGATTGTATCACAACAAGTAAACGAGGAAATACCACAAGTGAATGAGGAAATACCAGCGATTGCACAATCACCAGAACAAGTTAGAGTGACTAAGAATCCTCGAAAAGTTGCAGCTGGTAGGAAGGGTGGGTTGGCGAGGAAGGCGAAACTAATGCATAATACTGAACATAGTCGTCCGATTAAAACTTGGGCCCCTATGTACTAGGTGTTGTTGCTATAACGGCGGTATGGTTATTTTATAAGACCGGAGAAGAGAAAACGTCACAAGTTCAAAAATTAGATGAGGTCCAATTACAGTTAAGCCCTCATGTAATGTTATAAAAAGCATGACCACTCCAGTTACAGACGGTAAAATGTTGGTAAACGCAACGTATCATTCAGCGGTGGTCAGCGGCTTGGCCATTGGCTATGCCCGTATAGCTAAAATGATTACTAAAGCCACATCACCAAAGCTAGATTTTAATGGTTACGATGTCGATATGATGATTCTTGATATAGGATTAGCAATGGCAACAAAGGATATGCTCATCAAACAAGGGCTTATCCCAGAAGATATAAGGAAGTAATTAAACATTTGAATATTTTATAAACATAGTTCGAAACATCATGGCAACAATTGTGATGATGGTCGGTGGAGCTAATGTTAATGCTCTAGCTTTTTCGGGGAGTAATTATTTATTTTCCTCTCTGAGGGAATCAAACGCTAAAGAAGTTGAAGAGGAGCGTAAACGACATAAAAAAAAGCATTAGAACAGCTCGAAGCAGCCCAGTCATAATGGGCCAGGTGCAGAATGAAGAGATTAGATTTTATTATATAGTTATACCAAGATTCCGTCCGTCCGAAAACTTTGTCTGCGCGATTTCTCTTAAACTATTCAGTGGATTCATCTCAAACTTAGTACATATAATCTGTGTCATATGGAGGGGTGCAGTCAAAAGAAAAAAATAGTTTTATTAATTTTCCATTTTTTAATGAATTTTTCAAACCCTAACGTCCGTCCGAAAACTTTGTCTGTGCGATTTCTCTTAAACTATTCCGTGGATTCATCTCAAACTTAGTACATATAATCTGTGTCATATGGAGGGGTGCAGTCAAAAGAAAAAAATAGTTTTATTAATTTTCCATTTTTTAATGAATTTTTCAAACCCTAACGTCCGTCCGAAAACTTTGTCTGTGCGATTTCTCTTAAACCATTCCGTGGATTCATCTCAAACTTAGTACATATAATCTGTGTCATATGGAGGGGTGCAGTCAAAAGAAAAAAATTGTTTTATTAATTTTCCATTTTTTAATGAATTTTTCAAACCCTAACGTCCGTCCGAAAACTTTGTGCGATTTCTCTTAAACTATTCCGTGGATTCATCTCAAACTTAGTACATATAATCTGTGTCATATGGAGGGGTGCAGTCAAAAGAAAAAAATTGTTTTATTAATTTTCCATTTTTTAATGAATTTTTCAAACCCTAACGTCCGTCCGAAAACTTTGTGCGATTTCTCTTAAACTATTCCGTGGATTCATCTCAAACTTAGTACATATAATCTGTGTCATATGGAGGGGTGCAGTCAAAAGAAAAAAATTGTTTTCATTAACTTTCCATTTTTTTATGAATTTTTCAAACCCTAAACGTCCGTCTGAAAACTTTGTCCGTGCGATTTCTAATAAAATATTCAGTGGATTCATCTCAGACTTAGAACATATAATCTGTGTCATATGGAGGGGTGCAGTCAAAAGAAAAAAATAGTTTTATTAATTTTCCATTTTTTTATAAATTTTTCAAACCCTAACGTCCGTCCGAAAAACTTGACGCAATTTCAAAATATCTATGTTGTTGTTTACCAGCTTTGGAATGAAAATATTACAACTACACACCTGAACTTAATTTATGAACATTTTCTGAAGACAATATATGCAAACATCTTAAAATTTACGTCTAGTTTTTAATTAATTGTCATTTTTAGAAGTAACATAACTTTGCATAACACCACTGCCACGGGCTAATTTGCATAGCCTGTCACATGACCAGATTTTTCTCTCGTTTTAAAACAAACGCTCAAATCAGAACAGCCGGGGGCTTTACATATTGTTTTGCATAATCATATAGATATGCTACTAAAACTGTGAGACTGTGAGGTACAGGACAAAATATATTTATTCATCAAAGTGAGCATAACTCTCACACTCTGTGTGGCTTCGATGACAGCATGTGATGTAAACAAAGGAAAACTCAGCAAATGGACAAGGCTTTTCGCGTTTCGGCATATTTTCTCACTAAAAGTTAACCATGACATATGTTTATCTAGATGTGTGGACTCTTAAAGTATGAAACAGAAGAAAATATTATCATTGTTGCGGAGAATAATGTGATTTGGCGCAGTCACAGTATGTGGTTAAGCGGAACCAATGGAACGGGGTAAACTGAAGTTGTAAGGATCGGAGGGACACATTTTTTTGCCGAAATTTAGGTAAACATTATTGAATGAAGTTTTAAATAAAATTAATGAAATAGATGACAAACATAAGGTCAGATATACAGAGAACACATTTTTATTTCCAGATAGTGTAACAACAGGATTAATTTGCGTAATTATGTCTCCCCCAGAATGGAGGGAGACATATTGTTTTTGGCACGGTTCCCGTCGGCGTCGGAGTCGGCGTCGGCGTTCCCACCGTTTCCGGACCATAACTCAGAAACCGTTTAATATTTTTTTTGCGAAACTTTGTATACACATTAACCCAGCACTGAAGTGGTGCCTTTTGCTATTTAGAGATTTTTGACATTTTTATTTTTTCTCATTTCCATGGAGATAACTTGAACATAGACTCTGAATGGGGGTAAGCTTGGTTTCCGGACCATAACTCGGAAACCATTTAATATATTTTCGCGAAACTTTGTATACACATTAACCCAGCACTGAAGTGGTGCCTTTTGCTATTTAGAGATTTTTGACATTTTTATTTTTTCCTGTTTCCATGGAGATAACTTGAACATAGACTCTGAATGGGGGTAAGCTTTGTTTCCGGACCATAACTCGGAAACCATTTAATATATTTTCGCGAAACTTTGTATACACATTAACCCAGCACTGAAGTGGTGCCTTTTGCTATTTAGAGATTTTTGACATTTTTATTTTTTCTCGTTTCCATGGAGATAAGTTGAACATAGACTCTGAATGGGGGTAAGCTTTGTTTCCGGACCATAACTCAGAAACCATTTAATATTTTTTTGCGAAACTTTGTATACACATTAACCCAGCACTGAAGTGGTGCCTTTTGCTATTTAGAGATTTTTGACATTTTTATTTTTTCTCGTTTCCATGAAGATAAGTTGAACATAGGCTCTGAATGGGGGTAAGCTTTGTTTCCGGACCATAACTCAGAAACCGTTTAATATTTTTTCGCGAAAATTTGTATACACATTAACCCAGCACTGAAGTGGTGCCTTTTGCTATTTAGAGATTTTTGACATTTTTATTTTTTCTTGTTTCCATGGAGATAAGTTGAACATAGACTCTGAATGGGGGTAAGCTTTGTTTCCTGACCATAACTCAGAAACCGTTTAATATTTTTTCGCGAAACTTTGTATACACATTAACCCAGCACTGAAGTGGTGCCTTTTGCTATTTAGAGATTTTTGACATTTTTATTTTTTCTTGTTTCCATGGAGATAAGTTGAACATAGACTCTGAATGGGGGTAAGCTTTGTTTCCGGACCATAACTCGGAAACCGTTTAATATTTTTTCGCGAAACTTTGTATACACATTAACTCAGCACTGAAGTGGTGCCTTTTGCTATTTAGAGACTTTTGACATTTTTATTTTTTCTCGTTTCCATGGAGATAACTTGAACATAGAATCTGAATGGGGGTAAGCTTTGTTTCCGGACCATAACTCAAAAACTGTTCAATATTATTTCATGAAGTTGTAACATATTAACCAAGTCCTGAAGTGGTGCCCATTAGTTGTTTGAAATTTCTAGGAGTTCTATTTTTGTCTCTGTTTTTTAGTAATGGAGGGTGGGAATGAAGAGATGGGGTTTAACGTGAAGTAAACGAATGAATGGGGGTTAGGGGAGTTGGGGGAGACATATGTTTTTACGAGTAAAAAACTTTCTAGTTCAATTTGGATTTGTTATGCTATTTCCGATGATGGATCATGACAGCCTGAAATTAGACTGAAGAAAAGTCTGTGCGTATTATACATGAGAGATATTTTTATCAGGATTTAATTGCTCATTATTAGGGGTGCGTATTATACACGAGTGAGTATTATAAACGAATAAATATGGTCAATTGAAATGTAAAGCTTTGGCGTGTTTGTTGTTGCTAATAAACTGTATTCAACCAGAAAATATTTCGAGTGTTCACAATTCTTCAGTTCAACTTCACTGTTGATAGATAATACAAGATAACTAGATAAAACATGTAAATGAGTTAGTGGTATTAAATTATAATCTGACATGAAATGTATTTTGATATCCATCCATGATTAAAAATTATGTCTCACAGTTGAGACTGATGTTATTTATTCATCCTGTATTAGTGTCACTGTAAATTGTTTCATGAGCTGTGAAGTAATTAAAGATTGTGAAAAAATATAACCAACAAACTTTGTTTTTCATTCATATATCCTTTATTTCTCTGTAGTACAATCAGCTGAGAACATTAATTAGCACTTGTTAACTTAAACTAAAGACATATAATATTTAAAAGATACTTAGCTTTACGTGTAACATTAACAGTGAACACTTTAAATTTCATTAATCATACAATAAAACATTTGACTCTCAAAAAATATTTTTGACTCCCAAAAATTCATAGGCTGAGTCAAGGTGACTCTCAGATATTGAAGTCTACGGGGAACCCTGCCTAACCCTATCCTAGCTATTTAATTTGTACGAGGGATGGTCAAAAAGTTCATAGAACTTAATATAAAAACAAGATGTAAGTGGAGTTTCATGTTTTTATTTTTCAAAATAATCTCCTTGCACTTGAATACACTTTTCCCGTTTATGCTGTAGACTCTCAATTCCCTGAAAATAGAAGTCTTCTGCTTGCCCCCAAAACCAAGCTTCTGTAGCAGCAATGAGGTCGTCATCATTGGCGAATCTCGTTCCACGCAGGTGTGACTTGAGATTTCGAAACAGATAATAGTCACTTGGTGCCAGGTCTGGACTATATGGGGGATGATTCAATTGTTCAAACTTGCATTCACGAATGGCGGCTTGCGCAACTCTACTCTTGTGGACAGGTGCTTTGTCGTGAAGAAGCAAAACACCAACAGTTAACATCCCGCGCCGTTTCTCTTTGATTGCATTTCGCAATTTCTTCATTAGAGCTGCATAGTAAGCACCAGTGATTGTCTTCTTTGGTGGCTTATAATCTATCATTAAGACACCCTTGGAATCCCAGAAAACGGTGGCCATGATCTTTCCAGCAGATGGCTAAGTCTTAAACTTCTTTGGCGGCGGAGATGTCTTGTGCTTCCACTGCTTAGAATCCTTTTGGTTTCTGGATCCCATTGATGAATCCAGGTTTCATCTTCAGTCACAAGGCGAGCATGAAAATTCTCTGGATCTGCCCTATAAAATGTCCAAGAGCTCTCGACTTGATTCCACTCGTTGGTTACGATCATGCGTATTCAGATATCGGGGTACCCATCGGACACTTTGGACATATGCAAACGTTCATGGATGATATTGCAAACACTTCCATGAGAAATACCACACTCTGAGGCAATTTCATCCACCTTGATGCAGCGATCAGTCATAATCATATTTTGAACTTTGGCCACAATTTCATCTGTGATGACATCTGCTGGTCTGCCAGACCGTGGGTCATCTTCAAGTGATGTACGTCCACGCTTAAACTCAGCAGCCCATTTTGCTACGGTGGAATATTGAGGAGCATCCTCACTGTAGACATTAACCATGCGCTCATGAATTGTGCGAGCATTTACTCCTTCTTTGGTAAGAAATTTGATCACAGCCCTATACTCAGTTTTGGGGCTATGCATATTTTAACAGGGGTACCTCACATCAAATAAGTACTGTAACATTACTAATGGGTGTAACCACCTATACTCTTGTAGACACTGGTATGAAAGATGCCAGAATACGATACAATCATCAAATCGTCTGCTGGGTTTATTTAGATACCATGTTCTATGAACTTATTGACCATCCCTCGTAACTACTGACACACTAGGCGGGTCGGGGGTATTAGTGAGCCACGCTCACTTTTGCACTTGTTAATGATGAACTGTGTAAACAAGGACACTCAATTCAAACTTTTAAGGATGTTGAATCTGCCATGCACGAATACTTCCTCGTTTATGGAAAGACACTTGACCAAATGCCGAGGCCAACACTCTTTCAGTTTTATACACCATCAGAGGCTCAGAAGGACCGTGAGATAGCATTTATAGATAGATCTGGCTGGTTGAGAGACTCGATATGTGCTTTTTATTTAGACAGATGATATGATAGGTGTATAATCATGAGTCTGTGCAGATATACACTCTTTGGGAAGTCAATTCAATGTCAGAAACCATGCGTTGGTGTATATTGCGGTACTCACGCTTTTTACATCAGACAAGGAAATGTAAATTATACGTGTTCTCTATGTGGGATAGGTGTCAGATGTTGTTATTGTTTATGTAGGAAACACGGTGCTGATAGGGTTAGGAAGCAGATTATTTATGCTAGGAAGAAAGATTACATCAACGAGAGGAATAGTTTGGGGAGAATAAGATATATGGAAATATAACCATTTAGATAAATGTCTTATTTTGTATATATACCACAATGGTTTTCGTCAGAGTTGAAAGCTTTAACAAAACAACGTGGTCTACATGGTTATTCTCGAATGAGAAAAGCTGAATAGATCGATCTACTCGGTTTGGAATACAACAAACCCCAGACTGTTAAGAGAACTCAAAGCTCGAGTGAAAAAAAGTGGGCTGAGGGGTTATTCTCGAATGAGAAAAGCTGAATTGATCGCTTTACTAGATAAAAATCAACCAGATGATGTCAATAAAAAGCAAACAGTTGATAAGTTAAAATTTGTACCCACAGACAGTGTGGGTAAATATCTAAGAGGTTGGAAGATGGATATAAATTCCCACATGGATGTTAATGATGTTAAGCCAATCGTATAGAGTAAAATGAATGAGGAGTTAGATGATTTAAATAGTATAAAATACCAGCTGACGGTTAAAATGTCATTGAGTAAAAGTAGCGCAGACGATAGCACTGAATATACCGAACCATATTTCCAATCCAGCAATCAAGAAGTTATAACCGAATCGGATACTATAAACGCATCATTAGATACATCAATTCAGAGGAAACAAGAAACTTTAGAACGCTGGACTAATAGAGGTTTGGGTTGGGGTGTGGATAAAATCGATAGTTTATATTTAGATATAGCAAATTATATGCCTTTCAAAAGTGGATCTTATATATACTAGCCACATAAAGAAACAGTGCACGGAGAAAATATATTCTCGATTGAAATACAACACAGCAAGAACAAAATGATGCAGACGCTGTAGCAGCTGAATGATCGGACCATAAGAAAATGTCAACGGGACCTGAACAGCATCTGTTACGATGATGTCAGAAGATCAAAATGGAGTAGGGGGTCATACAACAAAGTCACAAAGTCAATAACGGGTATGTCCACCCTGTGCGTGAATCACAGCAGTGCATCGGCGACGCATGGAGTCCACCAAATGGGCATGGAAGGCATGGGGAATGGCCTGCCATATCCTCCTTAAATCCTGTGCCACGTCACGGACGTTATCTGGAGGATGTGGAAGACGACGCAGACGGCGCTCCATTTCAACCCACACATGCTCTATTGGGGAGAGAAATGGTGAGAAACTGCAGGCCATGGCAGTAACATGACATTGTTATGGTGAAGGAAATCCTTTGCGACCCTAGCCGTGTGAGGACGAGCGTTGTCCTGTTGAAATGTCAATCCTGGGCCATGACGTTGCAGGAAAGGAATGACCACAGGCCTCAGAATCTGATCTCTGATCTCAACACTGGTGAGATTGCCCTGAACAACCACCAAAGGGGTTCCGTGCCGTGCTGTTATCCCACCCCAAATCATCGCAAAGCCACCTCCAAAACGATTCCTTTCCACAATACAGTTGCATGCATAACGTTCTCCCAAACGCCGGTAGACACGTTGGCGTCCGTCACTGTGGGAAATGTTGAACCTCGATTCATCTGTAAAGACAACATTTCTCCACCATATTCATTGGCGAACATGATTTCGACACCATCTTAGACAGTTGACTCGATGACAGTGTGTCAGGATGGGACATATGGCAGGGCGTCGTGGTCGAATCCCGTACTGACGTAAACGATTCCTGACGGTGTTGGGATGGATACGGCGCAGTCCAGGAATTTTCTGGGACGTCGTTACTGCTGTTTGGAACCTGTGTCGGAGATGTGTAACTCGAATCCATCTGTCCTGTCTTGGCGTCGTTACTCGGGGACGTCCTGAACGTGGGTGGTTGGCAGCGTCATTTGTGCTCTGATAACGCCTCACCAATGCCGATATCGTGTTACGATGGCATTGGAAATGTGTTGCCACCTGTTGTTGCCTCATTCCCGCTCGGATCATTCCAATGGCTTCATGACGCTGTGCAGCTGTCAATCTTGGCATGATTTGCTTGTGATATGCTTGTGTCTGCACCTGAGAAGTTTTGAATTTTTGAATGACCACAGATCATGCTTTCCAAAGTGACAGCGAATTTTGAGTTGCACATGCTGTGTACAACTGCACAGGGTGCACGTGCAGTAACACATTGCACGTCCATAGGCCCCCTTCAATGATGTCATATTACATGGCACGTGCATGAGCGTTCCTATCTTTCATATATGGACGGTGTGCCCTTATATCTATATTTTCTCCGTGCACAGTTTCTTAATGTGGCTAGTATAGATTTACCCCCGTATTATAAGAAGAAAAAAGCCATAATTAATGTAAAAAATAAAGACGATGACTGTGTCAGAATGATGATAAGATCTGCATTGTTCCCCGTAGACAGACAAAAATCCAGATAGACCTTCTAGCTATCCCAAAAACGATGGACTAAACCTCGATTGTATAGACGAATCTACACCAATCTCACAAATTGATAAGGTGGAAAAGCAAAATAATTTAGCTATAAATGTTTTCGGACATTCTTCTAAAGGAATTGTTGTACACAGGATAAGCTCCGCTCCGGAACATATTCCCAGAATCAATTCATTTCTGATCGAAAAAGATGGTAAATATCATTATACATGGATAAAGAGTTTAAGCAGACTATTATACGATCAAACAACCCATAAGGAAAAGAAATATTTCTGTGAAAGATGCCCTCATGGATACAGCAGACAAATCTATTAGAAGCGCATAAAGAAGACTGTGGAGGTGTTGGACAGACTGCTATCAGGATCGATATGCTTAAAGAGGGGAAAAATTTATTAAAATTTGAACATTATTGTAATCAAATGCCAGTACCGTACATAATTTACGCCGACTTCGAAGCTGTTATCAAACCTATAGAAAATACCGAACGCAATAATCAAGATAGTAGTTTTACATACAAAACTCAAGAACATATTCCTTGTGGGTTTGGATATATAGTTGTAAGGTATGATGGGAAAACAAACCCGCCCGTGATTTACAGAGATCCCGATGCAGCGGGAAAGTTCCTAGAATATCTACAAAATGAAGAGAGAATAATCAGGGAAAATTTATCGCATAAGAAACCCATGTGTATGACGAGGGATGATTGGAGGGCTTATAAGAAGTCAACTAGTTGTCATGTTTGTAATAAACCCCTGAATGGGGATTCCGTAAGAGATCATTGCCACGTCACGGGTAATTATCGGGGAGCCGCGCATAATGAGTGTAACTTGAAACTAAAAATGAATTCTCAAACAATACCCATCCCCGTTGTGTTTCATAACCTTAGAGGATAGGATTCTCATCTCATTATGCAAGCTATCTCAAAGACCGACGGTGGCTTAACGTGCATTCCTAATAATATGGAAAAATATATATCGTTCTCGTTGACTAAAACTATACATTATACGGACAAGGATGGGAAAGCTAGAATAAAGCAAAGTAATGGGCTTAGATTCATAGACTCCATACAGTTTCTGTTATCTTCCCTGGACAATTTAGCTAATGCGAACAATCCCGATGACTTTGCGATAACAAATCAATATACCAATCAGATAACCCGTCATTTGTTGTTGAGAAAAGGTGTATATCCTTACGAATATATGGATGATTGGTCTAGATTCGACGAAACTAAATTACCACCCCTTGAATCATTCTATAGTAACTTAACAGAATCTTAAATAACAGATGCCGATTATGAACACGCTCTGACGGTCTGGGATAAATTAGGTTGTAAGAATTTAGGCGATCATCACGATAAAAATACTGTTATTCGCCGATATATTCGAGATATTTAGAAAGACATGTTTAAAACAATACAGCTTTGACCCAGCAGGGTACTATTCCAGTCCCGGATTAGCGTGGGATGCATTGTTGAAGAAGACCGGTGTAGAACTAAAACTACTCACCGATTACAATATGCACTTGTTTATTGAGAAAGGATTAAGAGGTGGTATATCGATGGCGGCTAAAAGGTATTCTAAGGCTAATAATAAATTAGTTGAAGGATATGATCCGAGTAAACCCGACACGCATATATCATATCTCGACGCCAACAATTTGTACGGATGGGCTATGAGTCAACCTTTACCCACGAGTGGTTTTGAGTGGGTCGATGATATGGCAGTCGATGATATCCCCTCAGATTCCAATAAAGGGTACATTCTAGAAGTTGACTTGGAATATCCAAATCAGGGGTCCGGAAACCGTCATATGCGCCGGACATGTCCGATTGGGAATCTCAAATGTCCGGTTTAAAATATTGCTTACCGGACATTTACATTTTTCTGTCCAGACATTTTAAAAAGTATTGTCCGGACATTCCTAAATTTTGAACGGACATGATCACCAGTTAGGACTGAGCAATTTCTGTCTGCAGTTGTAACACAATGAAGATTATCTACACTGACAAGCTTTGTTTGTTTTAATTGCTGTAAATACATCGTACCTAGAATGATAGTCCAATCGGTCAATCACTGTAATAGGCAATAAACTGAGTTGACACTGATTAATCGAGGATTTATTACTGAGAACATCTTGTTAATTTGAGTAAAATGTGTTTACAACTGTACATAAATACCTTGCATCATCGATGTACCTCATTATCCTCACAATGCTACGATACGTAACCTCAGACAAGAAGCGAAAGCGTGACGACAGCCAGTCGACCGTTGCAGATCAGTCGAGCGGATCTGCCAAACCCTCAAAGTCTGAATGATCATTTTGTAAGTCGAGGCTAACGACTTTCACTTGGTTGACATACAACGAGGATTTGCAGATTTTATTGTTTTCAGTAGCTAGTCATATATTGAATCTTGATTGACCGCCATTTTGCTTTCTGTGACGATCGATATCAAATTTTTTTATGGTCAATAATTAAGTACAGATGAAAAAGTATTCAAATAACTATTGCTATCAACGATAGTTTAGGATTTATGATTATATTATCTGTCTTGTTTTTAAATAATCTTTAGTTTAAAAAAAAAGTTTCCCGTGAGGTCACGTGATAACCAAATATGGGATAATAGTCTCGATCCAAACGTTACAACGCGTACACTTGAGCAGACTCATGAATATTAATTAGACCATTCACAACGTTGACAGATCGTTATTATAACAGAAACAAACGTATGTTTTCCATATATATCTAAAATGATATTATTTGTTATTAATTGTCCGGTGAATTAAACAATTTAAATTGAAACATTTCATAATTCATCATATTATGAATACGTAACAACTTGTAATTTGTGTGTAAAAAGTCGTACTAAAACACGCTGTTTGAAGGGGGCGTGGCATAAATGTAAATGTCCGATTGGGATTTTAAATTTTCCGGACCCCTGATCCAAATTCATTACATAAAGATCATAACAGTTATCCGCTAGCTCCCGAAAGATGGTGAATAAAGATTGGATGTCGGAATATCAACACTCCTTGATGGGTAATACTAGGTTAGCTAACGTAGAAAAACTCGTACCAAATAAGATGGATAAGACAAAATACAGTCAAGTCTCGTTAATCTGACATCGTTGGTTGCACATGATTGTGTAACGAAATTAATTGATTTGTGATCGAAAATCAGACGTCTTCACGATAGATAATAACCTGTGTACCTTGTAATAAAGTCATTAAAAACGAAATATTAATATTGTTATGTTGTTTATTCATTCATTCCTTAATTTATAATTAATGACAGTGCAAAAATAATAATAATTTTCCCATTTATACATAACAATAGAGACATTACTTACTGAATTTATCACATCAACGACACACATTTCCTCATGTAAATGCAAGTGCTACTGTCTTAAAAACTTGCTTCATCTACTTAAAATAGTCTGTCAGTGTTTTCTGTTTCTAACATTTTGAAGGCACATTTCTCAAAATCCCCAGCTCGCTTGACGTCTAGGGCTTGTGGTTGCGAGGTGTAATTTCATTTGCTGTTTCTTATAATAAAGCTTGAAATTCTTTATGATCCCGGCATCTAGTGGCTGAATGTGCGATGTGGTGTTTGGTGGCAAAAAGTGACATTTCACATTAGTTGTGTCGACAGTAGCATTGGATGGGGCGTTGTCCAACAGCAATACCACGTGGCATTGCTCCAATCGCATTTGCCGATCCAAGATCAGTAGCCAGGCTTTAAATATTAATGAAGTCATCCATGCTTTCTTGTTTACATACCAGTCGACCATGGTGAGTCGACCATGTTTTATATACCTGTTCGTATTTTAAACTAGCTTCATGCACAGTAATCTGGCTTCAATTTGTAAACTACATTTGTATAGCTTTGTACATACAGGTTTGAATAGCTTTTCCTGTTAATTGTTAAGTTAATCTCTGCAGCCAGTGCATGTCAAAACACGGGGTTGTGTACTCGCAGGCAGATGACCACGCAGTACGCTGACTACTGTGTCGGATTAACGAGACTGATTAATGAGTGATTTCGGTAATTCGTTGCAAATTAGGTGTGTCGGAGTCGGAGTCGGAGTGCGAGAATGTCGGATTAACGGGACTAAATAGCACTGAATCAATCGATTCCCATCATTTGTGTCGGATAAAGCCGAGTGTCGGATTAACGAGTGTCGGATTAACGAGACTTGACTGTATATAGTTCACTACAGAAATCTCCAGTTATATCTATCATTAGGTATGAAACTAAAGAAAATACACAGGGTTCTAAAGTTCGATCAAAGCCCTTTGATGGAGCCCTATATAAGGCTGAACACAGATTTAAGAAAGATAGCTACCAGCGATTTCGAAAAGAATCTATATAAGCTCATGAATAACTCAGTATTTGGTAAAACTATGGAGAATCTAAGGAATTGTGTTGATGTTAGATTAGTCAGATCTAATGAGGAAGAAAGACTGAGGAAACTTATAGCCAGTCCGGCTTTTAACAGAAGCAAGACATTCGATAACGACTTAGCTGCGTTGCATATGCAGAAGAGTAATATAAAATTCAACAGACCGGTGTATGTAGGTATGAGTATTCTTGACTTGTCAAAACACTTAATGTATGACTTTAATTACAACGAACTTAAGAAGCAGTACGGCGATAGATGCAAGGTGTTACATACCGACACAGATTCTTTGTTGATGGAAATACAAACCGAGGATGTGTATAAAGATATGGCAGAAAAAATAGATATGTACGACACGAGCGATTACCCAAAAGATAAAAAATCCACTGCACAGCGTAGTAAATAAAAAGATGTCAGGTAAAATGAAGGATGAATGTGCTGTATGTCGGATTAAGACCTAAGATGTATTCCACAAAGAAGTCCGATAATGGAGAGATAAGAAAAGCTAAGGGTGTTAAGAAGTATGTGGTAAAAAAGCATATCAAACACGAACAGTATAAAGAAGCATTATTCAAGGGTAGAACATTCAAACACGAGATGAACTCTTTAAGAAGTTACAATCACGGGATATATGGATTAAGAATGAACAAGACATCATTATCCCCCTTAGATACAAAGAGATGGATTGATAAGGATGTGTAACTACCTATGCTTATGGTTATATAGGGTGGTAATACTGTATCGTTGGGAACTATGAACAACTCTTCTCGTACAAATGCCCTGCCCGGTCCATCTTTAAGATAATAAAGAATAGGCTCTCCTTCTTTCATAACCAATCGACTAATGTTATATGTCTTAAGTGACCAAATCGGATTGGTTGCGCGACGTAGGCCTCCTTCGAGTTCACCGGGCTGATATAAATATCTTACGCTTACTCTATCCGGAAGTTTTTGTTCTTTGCTTCTCCTTGGTGCTGAAGATTCGGAAGTCACAGATTTCATTTTAATCGCATTGGATGGTTTCTTCCCGATTAATCTCGTTACTTCATTATTCAGCGCTGACACAACAGCCGATAATCGTGTCACCCATTCGGTTGATCTCAATCGTTCTGATTTCATTTCGATCCCATACTGATAGCCAAACAAACGTTCCGCTAATGTCCGGTTAAATCTTTCGACGATAGCTTGACTATGGTGGGCCTCTTTTTCACCACGCCTGATTCGACATCGTGCTTTGTTAACAGTTTAGTTACCGATCCAATAGACTCGCGACCAGGATCTACTTGAAATAGCTTAGGCCATTTTAGTGGTCCGTGTTTATATATGCGGCTCAGTGCATTAGCTACTTCTGTTGAATCTTTTGAGGTTAATGGCTCAGCCTCTTTGTAACGACTAGCCAATTCACATCCACTACAGTTAAAGCGTATTTATACGTTTTGCGTCTTACCTTATCGTGGGGAAGAAACAAGAGGTCACCCTGATGAACTTCATTCGTTGTAAATATATCAAACTTCTTCCTCGGTATATAACGCGGTGCAGGTAAGTATATTTGCCACATCGCTTGTTTCTTTAACCAATCCTTGGCCACATCTTTAGATACCTTAGCCGCGGTGGCTAATTTTTGTATTGCTCCTATACCTTTCCAATATCCTCATGGGCTATAGTATATTTTATTCATTATTAGTTAATATTGTTGATTCTTGTAATACGATATCATGACGCTGTTAAATCTCATCATCATTTTGACATAAAAAATTCCCTCTGTAGTGGTGGTATAGTTATATGAATCTGGCTCTATTGTGGAAGTGAGCCAGAACCCCCATCATCTATACTACTCTTGGTGATATTTGGGATGTGTTGGGGTGAGTGGTGTTTTTGTGAGCTGGAAACCTTGTTCTAGGACGTTTCGACGCCAGGATCAAAGAATAAGAAGAAATGTATAGTGTAAGGATAAGTACATCAATATACAATATATTAAACAATTTATCATTGTTTAGTAATATTTTATGTTTAGTAGTTATTTTTTCCATAATGATTGTGTGTATGAACACTAAATATTGGGTAATGCTCAGCACAGTGTAACGGATCAAACGTCAATTATTTTCTTTCATCTGAATGTTAATTTTGTGAATAAGTAACATTTTTATATCATTTACTTAATTTTAGAATGCCATGAATAATAAATAAGTAGATAGATCCTGAACATATACATACACAACTCATGTGGACATTAATCTTGTGTATTTATTGTTTTGTTTCCAAACAAAACAATTCTAAAATACATTGTAATGTGAATATATTTCTTGTAACAGTACCCCTTATCGAAATGAAATGTCATTGAAAAACCATTTTTTCCCCATTTATTTTTGTACCGTTGAAACTCCATTGAAATGCCATTTTTCTTTCCTGTGGTATGGTATATGCCCACCATGTACAATGTGTTGCTATGTGTAATACACCATTGACTCTCCATTTATTTAAGCCGAAATATTTAAATTGCCTTTTCCTTATATGGTAATATGCTAAGTACCTTAAAAATGGTATTTAAATGGAAAATAACTGTAAAATAAATGGTACCATTTAAAAAACAACCTGAAAATAAATGGTACCATTTAAAAAAACCCTGAAAATAAATGGAAATTAAATGGTGTTATTTTTTAATAAAATAGCATTTAAGCAGAAATTAATGATTCTACTGTCTTAAAATCTTGTTTAAACTATGAATACATGAATGTCTCTCCTTTGGCCCGGCAAAATAAAATACCCTATAGAACCAATGCACGGCAGCGGTGACAATTATATTTGCATACAGATATATATAATGCAACAAATTGGATAGGCAGTTTGAACACATGAATTTACCATTGTACTTCCCAGTCATCGCAGATGCACCATCTGATCCAAGACTCATGATCTTTTGTGGGGGGACAACACGTTTCTCCAATTCATCCAAAATTGCCACTGCAATTCCTTTCCCTGTCGTATCTGTGCACTCAATGTTTGTGACAAAATGAGTGCTAGGCACCATATCCTCTATTATTTGGCAATAAATAACAAGGCGTTTGTGGTTGGAGATGTCTGTACTTTCATCTGCCAAAGCAGTAACTAACAGAGATTTTTCTAACTTAATCCGCAATTCGTCCTCAATCACATCAGACATAGATTTTAGGAGATCATTGGCAGTGGTTAGCGAATCATAGTTGACTTTACCCTCCTTGAGAACTTCAATATTTTCTGTTTCAAATTCATGTAAAAAGTCAATAAAACTTTTAAATTTTGTCAGGGGGACGGTTTCACAAGCTTACCAGTGTACAGATTCCAACAAGGCGACAGCTGCTTTTGGTGTCATACGTGCATGTGCTACCTGCAAATATTCACAAAGTTTCGGAGTCTGAATTGACAATTTATGATCATTATTATTTATATGCCTGGTTAAGGTACTATTTTGGAAATTTCTGCACTTAGCGTTACGTGTCATGCCCTTTGTTTTACCATTTTTGGCGCAAATTTAAGCTTGCAATACATGAAGTCGCTTTCCTTATCGTATATCAACCACGAGCGGTGTGCAGTTAGCCAATTTGACTGGAATGTTCTTACTTTCTGTTTTCTGATAGGTTCATTGGCTGACTGAGACTCGCCGTGCTCAGTTTCACTTGTCTCAATTGTATCATTCTGACCAAACATCAATGACAAAGTTTTTTGAGAATGTGACAGCTTTGCTACCTTTCTCGGCAGCATGTCAACTGCTAGAGAAATTATCAACAACAGAAACCGATGTCATATGTACAAGCTTGCTTACGATTGGTCACTTGCTTATTGACAACCAATCAGCTATCGCGTTTTAAGGAAAAACGTCGCACATGCGTATTAAGTTATTTTTTGACCGGGACTTTCCATGGAAAATCGATTGACCAAAATCTAGTTTATGCAAGCATTTAGACAAAAGAAAACTTCGTTAAAAACGTTGTTATTGATTTTCCACACAAAAAAGGACATAACTGTTTCATGAAAATCTTGCGTCCTGGAGGACGCACGTATAAACAAATTTAATGCGTCAGAGACGCGGGACGCGGGGGTAGATTTATCCCTGATTAAATAATGCAAATTTTGTGCCATCTGCAATAATTTTCAGAAAGTTATATATTATTAACATATGTATTACAGGGTACATGTGCATACATTATTATCTCGGTTGTTTTCTGGTATTGGTCTCTTTATATTACATATTGTACATGTACATCTTTATGTAGCCATGTCCATGTATACCAATATTTACACACATACATGATGTATGTTGCAGTATATAAACATACTAACTGTGCATGCTTCAACCTCTCTGAAAAATGCTTCAGTAATAAATGGTGTGAGAAATAAATGGTATTTAAATGAAACAAAAAGGGGGAGTTGGTTGTGTTACCATTTATATTTGATTTTGGAGAACATTTAAATTCCATTTATCTCAGAAATAGAGTTTCAATGGCCTAAGACTACCATTAAACCTCCATTTATAATATAAATGGTTATATAAATGGTACCCTAAAAAAATGGTTTAGATGTTCTCCACAATTCCGTGTATGCTCAGGTGTGTGTGTAACAGTGACACTCATGCATGTACCTGGGGGCAAATGAGCCATCTTGAACTTTGGTCAGCAGTTTTTCGTCTAATAGTCAATGTGATGTACAAAAATTCAAAATATATGCAGATTATCACCAGCCTTGGATCTGACATCCTTGATCATTTGATGAGGTTCTGAATATCAAGGAAGTATAGGTCCTTTTGTTCCATATGTCTCAGCTTTCTGGGTGGTGTGAAAAGAAATATACAGAAAGTTGCCATTTTTTATAAATGAAGGAACTTGAATGTGTTCTTTTCACCAGGTTACAGAAAACATGAAGTGCCTATTGAGGTGAAGAAACTACTGAAAGTTTTGATATTTTGCAAGCTGAGCATTTATAGATATCACATGTAACTTAAATGATTCGCAAAGCCTACTCATTAAACAGTTATTGCCAGTTTCATTTGGGGGTGTACTTTGACTATGCACCTGTCGAATAGGTTCGACAATCATGGTGAAACATAAATTTTGGGTAGAGTTTTTGTATGATCCATGTTTACAATATTATGTATCCTAGCTTCAGCAAACTTGCTACATTAACCACTATGATTATTTTTTTTATCTTTTATAAGATTCTGAAAGTTTTCTCTTTTCATGGAAACATGATGAAATTTAGAAATTTTGATGACTGGTTTTGTATAGCTAATATATTTTCCAAAATTGTTTCCACTCATGTAGATCCTCAAAAGTATCTGTGCTTTGTGTTAGTTTGAATTTATGAATTCTTTACCATATCTGTTAAGGCTAGATGGAAATTATTAATTTATTGATTTTCTTACCATATTTTCTTGAGTATAGTGCGCACTTTTTTTCCAAAAAACACAGCTGTGTAGAAGCGGGTGCGCATTATACACGAATTAATGAGTTTTGATGTTTTTCCCCCATGGAAAGACATTACCGTGAGCATGTAACACCGGAAATCCATACTGAAGTACGCAAATTAAGCATGTAATTACACTGTCTGGCTATAAAAAGTGTTCTATATATGGTATATGATATTGTTCCATTTTTTATGTGTTTTTATATCAACAGTGTTTGGTCCTTTTGATAATTCTTCTAATGTAACTCCTCAATCAAATTTTTAGTCAAGGGTGTTCATGGTGATCTACTTCCTCGTAGTGAACACTGGTAACATGGGAGATTTGGGGGGGCTCAGTTGTCACTGGAACTCAATCTTAGTTTTTAAAACATTGAAGTTAAAATCATTTGGAAATATGTAATATTTCATTAATTAATAAACTATTTACTATTTGTTGTTGACCAGCAGGGATAACGGGGGTATGTGAGCTTTGCTCACTTCTTTCTTGTTGTAATTAAACTTCCGACATTGTAACAAGTGATAGTAACAGACTTATGCTTATTAAACTACAAGAAAGGACCTCGCATATTCCCCAGTAATCATTTTGCCTATGAACAAACATTCTTTACATTCTCTAAACAGCAGAGACAACGCTAAAAAAATTATTTATAAGCTTTTCTACCTCTACAGAATACTGATGTAACCAACAGGTACTATTCTTCAGAAGGAATGCTTCTGACTGACACACTCTCTAAGAAGTATGACCACATAGATTAGCCATATACAGTTCCTCACAGAATGAATCACTCAAGGAGGAGACAAGCCTTGACCCATCCCTCTCTATGCTCGCAGAGGTCATTATGAGAGGCTGGCTGGAGAAGAAGAAAGGCTTGTGCAATGAGACCTTGGGCCATATCTTGACAAACTGTCTCTTGAGAATGGGATCATCCTTAAGTGAGAAAGAGTCCTAATCCCCAGATTGATGCACAGTTTTAATAGCTCACCAGGTCCGAAGGACCAAAATAAGCTTATGCCATACCGTGGCATCAGTCGTCTGTTTATTCAAACAACCTCTTCTAAACCAATTAACAAAATTTGACTGGAAGCATCCCTAGGTGGGGGAGCACGGGTGGCCCAATGACAGTGAGGTTTCCCCAGGGAGGGGAAACTCAACAATAGAACCAAAAGTGATCAACTTGTCTTGTGTAGATCTGACAGAGAAGGAAATTTCTGTATTACTATTAGGTATGAAGTTCACCCCTACTCCAATGAAACAGGATTTACATGAACTAGAAACAGCTATGTCTGATTGTTGTAGAGAATTGGGATCACTGAATCATTTTGATATTGATGCCAACAACGAAGATACTTCATTAGTTAGAAACAAAAGCACCTTCACTCCAAAACCTGGTAGTAACAAAGTGTTAGACAAAGTTATTAACTGCCTCAAAGATATGCCCTTTACTGTAAACCCTCAAAGAGGTAAATCAAACATTACAAAAATTATTACCAAGAACTCTCATAAGATATTTTAAAAGATGAATCTAGTTACAGAAACCTTTCAGACAGTTCGGAGAAATCTGTATTACTTAATCTTTAAAGATTAGTATTTTCACACTCTCAATACCTGACTAAAAACGAAGAGGATTATTTATTTAATATTGAATCGAAAGAAAGGAATTTTTATGGCCACTCTAAAGTGCACAGATCCAAGAAAAATGTCAAACATTGAATTCTGCTTACGTGAGTTACGTCAAAATACTTTCTGTAAATGATTAACATATACGATATGACCCAAATGTCTCGAACACAGAATCAGTGACCTTATGAATAAAGGGCTAAAACCAATAACTAAACATGTCAAGAGCTACATAAGAGATACCACTGATTTTCTGAACTAAATTTCTGCCTCACTCGAAAATGGTACAAAGTTAGTCAGTTTTGATGTAGTTAGTTTATATTCAAACATTCCACATGATCTCAGTATAGAAGCTTTTGAATACTGGATAAATAAACACTGTTCGGAATTCCAAGAAGACATTATCTCGGAATTCATTATCGATAGTAGTAAGTTTATTCTAAATAATAATATTTTAATTTTGATGGTTCTCATTACAAACAAGTTTAAGGCACAGCGATGGGGACAAAATGGCCCCTACTTATGCAACTCCATTACTTGGTTATTTGGAGGCAAAACTGTACTAAAAAATTGATAAAAAAAATTCAGCATTGAATTTGGAAAGGGATTTCAAGATAAGTGGAAAAGATTTTTAGATGATTGTTTTGTTCTGTGGAATCAGAATGAAGACGATCTAGTGTTTGATAGATATTTTACAGACACTCCATCCAAGTTTTTACCTTTACTTTAGAGATGAGCGATAAAAATCTATTGTTTCTAGATGTAATGGTTATGATTTCAAACAGTAACATTGAAACAGATGTATATTACAAACCAACTGATTCCAAACAATACCTTAATTACAATTCCTGTCACCCCCGTCACACTAAAAACAATGTCCCTTACTCAAT
Source organism: Haliotis cracherodii (assembly GCF_022045235.1). Classification (NCBI taxonomy): domain Eukaryota; kingdom Metazoa; phylum Mollusca; class Gastropoda; order Lepetellida; family Haliotidae; genus Haliotis; species Haliotis cracherodii. Next base: position 48,937,536 of record NW_027266297.1, on the reverse strand, counting down.
AGCACGTAGAATCTGCAAGACAGTATATAATTCAGATCGTGCACAATATAGACTCGATGAACTGAGGGAGTCACTATTAACTACCCTAGAAAAATGGTAGGAGATGCAATAAACAAGGCTAAATCACAAAACCGCTGTGATCTTTGAAAACCTTTAGATAAACAAGAGTGTTCTCCAATTTGTTACAACCTTTAATCCCCCAAAACCAGAAATATTTGGAAATGTTCGGTTCGGTAGATAAAATGTCACTAAATAAACTTATTTAAAGTCAGAGCCAAAATGGAAACAGATTCTTACTAGGGCTTCATTCTTAAAAGGAAAACAAGGATGTAAAACAGCACAAAAGTGAAACAGACCTAACTGTGGTACTGTGGTACTGTGTTTAACAATGTTGTTCTTTTACATTCAATGACGGAAAAACTTTCTATGTCCGTGCAAATATGAATTGTGCTTCGAAAAACTTGATTTGTGTCATACAATGTGCTGGATGCAAAGCCGAATACATTGGACAGACAGGGGGACACCCTAAGAGCGAGAGTGAGAGTCCACCGACAACAAATAAGGGCCCCTCTTGCTGGTATATCCCACTCAGTCAACACATTGATCATTGTGCCGGTAATAAAACACCAAATTTTGTGATATTCTCATTTTACATATGTGAAAATGATGACCTGAGAAAGATAAAAGAAAGTTATTTAATATAATACTTTCAAACCAAAATTAAATGGCCTGCAATAATTGAATTATTTTATACAATTACTTTACATTTTACAGCCACTACAGTACTGATTTCTGTATGTGTTGCACGCCTGCCCCATACAATGTTATGCGTCTTAAAGGGGCACTGATCTAACGCAATTCCCGGGACTGGTTGTTACCTTTGTTATTGTTTTTTTCCCCTGAGTACCCGGATGAAACACAACGCAACTGAGCGTGACCAGAGACTGGGCTACCGTCTGCAAGGACAGCTAAATACACTTGGAGGCCGGAGGCAATATTTGTTTTACGATTTTTTTGCATAAACACTGATTGGTTAACTGTGATCTATAAAGATTTCGACAAAGGGCGCATGTAAATTAATTTCTTCAGCCTAAACAAACAGATAAAAAGAAAGGCGGAGCTCATCGGATTTGGAAATACCCCAGATGGTTATAGTTTAATACTAAAAAAAGTATCCATGCAGTGAAAGCATTTTCGGATTTCGGATTGCGTCGATAATACGACTACTACTCCCTTGTTGTCATCCACGTTTTCTGGTATAACCCTACACCTGTGTATTTGTCGTCATTCACTTGATGCTCAGTTAATGAATTTATTACAGGTACAATTAGTGGTAGCACCACTTAGATTACCTGACAAAGGTTCCCATTTGGCATTTATTGTGTCTGGGGTAATTATTCAATCTAAATCCAGGTTTGAAGTGAGGTGAAACGGATCGTTCCAAGTCATCAAAGGATTAACAGAAAATACGTTGATTGATTAATTACTGTTATCTTGCACAGTGGATATGTCAAAAGTGAGTGTTTACATGTCTAGGTTTACTGAAACAAAGGGAATACACTCATATCATGGCGTGAAGTGCCGATGTAAAAACAACATACTTTGTTCAAAGGGTTAACTGATTATACGTTGATTGATTGATCATTGTTATCTATCACTCAATGGATTTTTTAGGAACCGTGGACGTTATGAAAATAGTTGTCACCTGGGCTTTCTCAGCCGACCTTTGAGACTTGACACCTATGTGAACGCCTGACACAATCCAAGTGATCAGTTGAGAAACGAACACGGGTTATAATATCACGAAACGATATATATCTTTTAAAATATTTGATTGTTACAGAGACACGTGACATCGAATAAGTGTCTTTGTACAGCTGCAGACGAGTGGGATATTGTTCCTTTGTGTGGATATTCACGGATACATTCCTTGAACAAGGAAGCTCCTAAAATATATACACATAAATTTGGTAGGTTGCAATTATGGTATTTGCATTTTGTTTTCCTTCATTTGAACCGATTCGTTCTTGTTTCTCAACATCTTGGTTGGGAAATTTTTCAATGCACGATAGACGTTGTTTTCACAGGTCTTTTCCTTTATAAGCGTGTATATATTACCGTCAATTTGTAAAATGTGATTCTCTCAGGCAATTTATAAAATGTGTAAATATTTCAGTCATTTTGACTAAAAAATCTGTCCAGATTGATTAAGATGATCAAAAGGGCCTACAAACATCACAACAGATTATTATGTAGGATTAGAAGCCAAAGAACATAGAAATGTACTTTTCAACGTAACATTTTCAGTCTCTTGGTGGTGACATTAAACATCAAAATGTTTGGAATTCGTTAACATAATAATACAAATGGAAATGTTTTTTAGTCACTTTTAATAAATTTGAAAATGTTACACATTTTGACAGTAAAAAAATATACACACTATAAAAAAGCAATGCTCAGGTGAAATATTTACTTTGTGTTGCAAATCAAAATAGTGTAAACGAAAATCGCAAAATTACCAAGCAAGTGACTTATCAAAACTTTGTCACCATTACCGATGCTACCCACAAATATACCTACATTTCCTTATTATCTCGAAAACTGTATTTCATTTTGTTGATCAATGTGACCATAGCCCTTATTACTACCCATAAAAGTGACTGATGCGCTTACGAATTGCGCAGCAGAGGTCGCGAACTAGTCTAGATTTCTGCTATACATCCGGGTACTCACTGGGAAAAAACAATAACAAAGGCAACAACCAGTCCTGGGGAATTGCGTTAGATCAGTGCCCCTTTAATGTGACGTCACAAATTTAGATTGCACTATGACGTCATACTTTGTTAGAGTGCACTATGACATCATACTATGTTAGAGTGCACTATGATGTCATACTATCTGTCTGTCTGTCTGTCTGTCTGTCTGTCTATATATCGCAAATTTTTCCTTTCAGGATGCTTTCTATGTCAGACACAGCATATGGTTCCTGTATCTACTTACTTTGCTGGCAGCTAATATGACGCTTGTAATGGGGATACAGCTTATTGGACAACATTTTAATTTGCTAATTGTGAGTATTATCATTACACATTGCACATGATAGTTAACTCAGTTGACTGTAGACCTTGTTGTTTTCTTTGATATTTATGTGATCTCACGAGATAAGAAGTAGTGACACAAGGAAACACTTTTAGGCCTAATATATACACATTGATCCATAAAATGTCCACATATAACTATTATCCACCTTGTGTTTTCAATGCTTATGGTAGTATTAGTGTAAACATGTTTGCAGGTGTTTGTTTGTAGGATTATCATGTATAGAGATATAACAAAAGGATTACCGTATTCGCATAATAAGCGCCCAGGGCGCTCTCAAGATTAGAAATAAGGGGCTCTTATTAGAATATAATTTTGGTTGAAAGATAAATTCTGTGGTTTATGCTGACAGCCTGAAATGTTTATGTACGACCGATATATGTTTCCAGAATTCAATTGGCAATAATAAAGGGTGCATGTAACACACAAGTGCGTATTATACGTGAATATGGGAATGAAGCGGTGCTAATTGGGATTGTTCACAAGCCAATATCAGCAAATCTCGTCATGGGTGCTTATTAGAGCGGGGCGCTTATTGCGTCGAATACGGTAGTGGTAGACCTGAGAGAATTGTAACTGCATGGGAGTTACCTTCCTTAGGGGATGTGGAGAAACTGACAAGTGGCTTCATTTCAAGCAAAAATATGATTTATGAAAGTGCAGTCTTTAACAGGCATACACAAAAGGAAGGTGAGACTGTTGATTCTTACATAATAGAACTACACACTCTGGCAAAACATTGTGATTATAGGGATTTTCATAATTACCTCATCAGTGATAAAATAGTGGAAGGAAAGTCTGATATGAACCTGAGTGCATGCATGCAGGTTGACAATAACCTGACACTGTGGAAACTTACACAGTGCTAGACAGAGGGATACAGTTGAGAGACTGCAAGCAGAACTACCCTCCAGCACCAGAACTACTGCTAATAAGGATACTTTCAATTGAGTTCAAGCCAGAAGCAAATGCTGTCTTGCATAAGAGGTTCTCAGAAAAGTCAAATGAAGACAGCTTCAGAGACAGTTGTCAAGGAAGCCTTGGCTTACTGCCCAGCATGTGAGCCTCGAGTGACAGACTTTATTCACACCAAAATTGGCCAAATTGTGGGACTACTGGACTGTTTCAATTTGTGACTGTGCTCAGGGCTCAGTGTGTAGAATAGTTTTTATTCCCTGCCACAAAGTGGGGTGAGGGTTATGGGAATGGAATCTGTCTGTCCATCCATCCGTTTCTCAAAAACTATTGAAAAGACTGATTTTACTTGTTAAGATCTTAATTGGTTGTCATAAATTCATTTTTTACAGATTTATGTCCCCTGCTCTGTGCTTTTCAACTTTGTGGATAGTATCTGAAATGGGGACAAGTTTTATCAGAATTTACTAAAGTTACATGAATGAAAGTTTGCAAGCTCATCAAAGAGATACCTAACAAGACTGAGTTGAAAATCAGTTCTTATATCTGATATATCCACCCTATCTCTTCAACACTCCGGGGGCAGTCGGGTAGCTTAGTGGTTAACACGTTCGCTTGTCATGCCGAAGACCCGGGTTCGATTCCTGACATGGGTACAATGTCTGAAGCCCATTTCTGGTGTCCCCTGCCGTGATATTGCTAAACCATACTCACTCAACAATCCAAGTTTGAAAGTATTGAATGTGAGTGAGTGAGTTGGGTTTAACGCCGCTTTTAACATTGTTTCAGTTATATCATGGTGTGTCAGCCTAATGTGGGAGGAAAGCCCGAAGTGATTCAGGTCTCAGACGTTTACCACTTCAGTGAAACCCAAGAGCATGGGTATGGTGTTGACAAACCTAGAAACTTAATTGGGGCGAACTGGGATTCGAAACCACAATCATAAGTTTCTGGCGAGCCCAAGGGACACCGCTCTGCACAGCAAATTGCGGTGCATTAGATGACTGGACCACCCGTGTCCCCTGAAAGTATTGAAATATGGAGTGGCATTTTCTATGTAGGTTCAAAATTTGCTTGTAATGGGCTAAAATCTTCACAGGTTTGACTTGTGTTTCGGCACTATTCTTGCTGCGCTGTGTGAAGCGACACCTATCTGAGAATTGAAGAATGAGATGCCGTATATCATAACTAAGGATATTCAATAAAGAGCTAGAGCCAGACTGACATGTTTTTGTTGTTGATTAATGCACACATGACTTTAAAGGGTGAAGCTATCTGTCAACATCATATCATGCACAATAACTACATCGTATCCCTTTAGAGAATTCTGGTAAATGAACAGTTGATAACAGCGAGTGAGTTTGGTTTTACGCCGCTTTTAGAAATATTCCAGCAATATCACGGCGGGAGTTGATAACAAACTTGGCAAACCATTAGTCTGGAAACACGTATGATTCAGAAAAATGCACCGAGTGCCTTAACAAAAGGGTCATGGAGCTGCACACACTGCACGTGCAGCAGCACTATGAACAGGATTAAAGTGCAGGTTTTTGATTGCCTGGCATCTGCATCATTCCAACAGTGACAGTTCAACAACATTCCAAGATTAACATCTGTGCCAAGAAACAACGTCATAGTACGCTTGCAGGCAGGGGAATCCTGATCAGCTGAAGCCAGGGTTTTCAATGTAGTGCCCAGCACCATCACAAGGCTATGGGATCGGTTTCAACAGCATGGGTCAACACGTGATCGGCCAAGGTTGGGACAACCAAGAGTAACCATCCCCACCCAGATAGGTACATCCAACTGTGACACCTACTTGAAAGGACAACCACAGCCACCTCAACTGCACCCCAAATACCTGGACTGTGCAGAATCTCCGACCAAACCGTACAAAACCGTTTAAGGGCAGCAGGTGTATGAGCAAGCTGTCCTGTTCGACGCGTCATATTGAATGGACAACATCATCAACAATGACTGCATTGGTGTCGTCAACACAGGATATGGCCTCAACTGTGATGGAGAGATGTCTGGTTCAGCGACGAATCAAGATTTCTCCTCCGTCAAGGGGATGGAAGACGTCAGGGAGAACATTACGCTGGAAACTGTGTACAGGAAGTGCGCAGGTTTGGTGGCTGTAGCGTTATGATGTGGGCAGATATATCTCCCATCATGGCAGGACAGGTTTGGTCCATATCCAGGGCAATCTTATGGCTCAACAATATATCAACTAAAATTCTCCCACCACACATGCTCCCAATTGCAGCCAACGGCAATGATGTATTTCAGCAGGACAACGCTTGACCACATTCAGCACGGACCACAAGAGCCTGTCTACACAACAACAACGTTGACGTTCTCCCCTGGCACTCCAGATCCCCGGAGTTGAACCCGATAGAGTATCTGTGGGATGAATTGGATACACAGCTACGCTGATGTCAACCACAACCCCAGACGTTGCAGCAGTTGGCGTTTGCGTTTGCGTTGCAGGCCGAGTGCACTACCATTCCCCAGGATGTGATTTGTAGATGTCAGGCCGCTATCGATTCCAACAGGGGACATACGCGTTATTGATGGCAGCTGACCTTCACCCATGTACCGATAACTGAGATGACTACAATCAGCAAGTGTTCTCTCCACAACATTGTGGCTCAATACCTTGTACGGTTCCTCATATAAATGTATTTAGCTACCTCACACAAATCTGGCTTGGTGTTTCTTTTTTGAAGAGTATACAATGATCGAATGAATTGTATCTGAAACTATTCATATTTAAACTTATCCTACCTCACACTTTGCATTTCTTCCTTCTTCTTCACTCCAAGGTTCGTCGTTCTTGCTCCCAGGATCAGCTTTCCCACTTCAGGATCGGCACTCTCAATCAGGTTACCGCTCTCACTCTCCGACTGATACCGAATGCCCACGCTACAATCATCATGCTTCACGCTCCCAGTTGACTTCATATGACCATCCTTCAGAAAGGACAGGGATCGGTATTCCATTGTGGATTATTACCATAGCGGTTATCTCCAAGGGAACTTTCCAGCTGTTGATACCTACGTGAATCATCAACAGGGACGGGATGATTCCCCGGTTTATCGTGACTCTTACAACCAGAACCTGGATACCCTTACTGCTATATTACCGGCTCTATGGAACAAAGTTTGTGTGACGACAAACCTCAACCTCCTCCTAAATCTAAGGGATCGTCATTCGTCAACACATAGAAAACGCGAACATTGTTTGACTCACTCATGAAAGCCATTTCTACTGTCTTACTTCAACGTTCAGACCCTCCGTTGACTCCCAGCCTATCGATGTGGTTCCGGTTCAGGTTGCCTCCTGGATCGGGTGGTTCGGCGTCTGCTTCGGGTGACCCTTGTCTGCAGGTTCAACCAACTGACAACCCACACCCACCAGGTGTACTTGACCATCACTTGTTGCCTACCTTCTCGGTCGACAGTTTCGAGCCCGCGAACCTAAATCGGTCCTTCATTGGATCACTGACAAATTACAGTTACAGCGTATGACTTTGGCTGCGGATCGATTCACTGGGTTCGCAGTTCCCTCGTCTACCTCCTCCAATATCACGCTTCCTACCAGATTAGTCTTACTGAACATTAACTCTAACCTGGAAACAGCTTTTGTGTCTTTTCATCGTGTGCATGATCAACTAGATACAGGCACTCATTGCATGTCTGCAACATTGACCTCCCCGGATTTTGATAGGGAAATATCTACTGTCTCAGAAGCGCTCTACATCATCTTATGTGGTTGAAGATCGGGACCTAACACACATGGATAGCACAGTTTGCCATACACTCCCTCTAGTGTCTACGATTTTGTCAGCTTACTCCACTCATTTCCAAGAGAACGCCTTTATTCGAGGAATGATACTCCTAATACAGGATAAACTCACGCATGTGCAGATCCTGATCCACCTCTCTAACTCTTCTGGCTCCATGACAGCTCTTCGTTGCCGTGGTGTACTTCAACTCTCACTGGGACGATCAGTTCTAGGCTAAACTTTATAAACAACCTTGGTCTTCCCTCTCCTTATTTGCAGATGTGACCCTTGCTCAGGATGTTCAAAGAGACTCTAGTCTCCAGGTCCCTGTGAACCTTTTGCGTCCCCAGAAGAGACAATTCAACAAGATCAGGAAAAGAAAGATCGGAACTGTCCCCAAATTCATTCCTGCCGAGCAAGATCTTAGTGAACTTCTCTCATCTCCTAATCCCATTCACGTACGTGGGAGAGGTCACTGGGAACTGGGAGACTGGGAGACTGGGAACTTCCGCATCCAGCCGTTCCCGTTACAGCCCAACCGTAGGCAGAAGACTGGGGCTATTTGGGAGCAATTGGACCATTCTTGCAGACCCTTTCGCACTCTCATTCATCCTGGTGATTTTATGGTCAGTCTCAACCTCCAAGACACTTATTTGCACGATCCTATCCATTGGGAGCACCATCACTTCCTCTGGTTTATTTTGCAAGGTCGCCACTACCAATGGAAGGTGCTTCTTTGGCCCCGTGGCTTTTTACCTGCCTTACTCGGCCTGTCAATTGTGTTCAATTCTTATCTCGACGACTGTATTCAAGTTCATGCGGATACCGATTTCCTCCATCAACAACTTGACTTCATGCTTTGTCTTCTCAGACAACTCAGCTGGCTAATCAACGTACAAAGGCGGAATTCATTCCCACCCAAAATCTCCAATTCATGGGAGCCCTGTTTGACACTCAGCAAAGTATGATGTGTGTCCTGCACGACCAGTGGGTGAAGATTCAACAACTTTTGCCATTGGCACTCAAACATCCAATCCGATCCGACAAACGCAGCGGTCGTGTGGTATATCAACAGAAAGGGGTCCACGAAGTCAATGTCCCTACTCTCACTCGCTCTGGAGTTCTTTCGTCTCATCGACTCCCTCCACATTCATATCTGCGCTCAGCATATTCCAGGGATATCCAACGTCACAGCAAACTCACTGTACCGACTTGGGACCTGAGTTCCGAGTGGTCTCTTCATCTAACGGGGCGGTCGGGTAGCCTAGTGGTTAAAGCGTTAGCTCGTCACGCCGAAGCCCTGGGTTCGATTCCCGACATGGGTACAATGTGTGAAGCCCATTTCTGGTGTCCCCCGCCGTGATATTGCTGGAATATTGCTAAAAGCGGCGTAAAACCTCCCTCACTCACTCACTCTTCATCTAACATTGTTCCAACGGATACGCATGCTTTTTCAGGCCTCGAAAGTAGACCTCCTGCCACTTGCTTCAACGCTCAGCTATCCTCTGGCTTGGGAGCATGATGCATTGGCGATTTCGTGGAAAGGTCTCAATGTCTACGCCTTTCCTCCCGACAGGTGCCTTTGTGACGCCACATTGACTGCCCTTGAGACTTATTGTCGTGCTCATGATATTTCCACTCCTACTTGGGCCTCGCCTCAACAGATCACCAAATATTTACATCACCTGTGTTCGACCCAGAAACTTAAGGCATCCAACCTCGCGGCTGTCAACTCCGTCATTGCCACCACTTCCAGTGCAAAGGTTTCCATGGTTACGGAGCTACCATTGCTCATCTGTTCCTACAAATTAGCCGACCAAGCCGCCCGTTTTAGGTCTCCTTTCTGAGACCTGCAAGTTACCCTGTGATTATGAACCGCTGGTGGAGAAGGACTTCGAGACAGTCACTCTGAAAACTGTCTTTCTGTTTGCTTTGGCCACTGCTGCATGTGTTAGCGAAGTTAATGCTATTGATGTCACTAGGGTCCAGTTTGACAGATCCTGAAGTGGCAGAGCATTCCTTGGTCTTCGTTGGGATTTCATGGCAAAGAACCTACTTCCCAGACAACCAGACCACCTGTTTACGATCCCCCCACTCTCGTCTATTTCGGGATCAAATGACCATGAAGAGTTCTCCCTGTGGTTGGTTCGGGTGCTTCGATTATATCTCAATGCATCTCGCCTCCACAGACGGTCCTGGGAGAGGCTTTTCATCCTGTTGTCAACCGAATCTACATCGGAAATTTCTCTTACGACGCCATTCTTCTGGCTCAGCTCCATCATCTTTCGAGTGTACACATTCATCCAAGACTCGTGCGGCTGCTTCTACCATGGATCTACACAGTAACTTCACCCTTTCAACCATCATGGAAGGGTGCTTTTAGAAGTCGGATACTGTGTTTGTGTCCCACTAACTTCGTGACATTTCAGTCACAGATGTACAAGGGCTCCACAAGTTTGGTCCGTTGGTATTGGCTCAACAGCTGTCTCTCTCCAGTTCATAATAAACAGTTATACTACTTCATGCAGAACATAGTCATTGTCTTGGGCTGAAGATTGCATCTCACACACACCGCTAACTGCACATAGCTCGCTGGGCATGACAGACCACGAGACCTGGCGTATGTATGTACCTAGTGAAACAGTCTGACTGCCATCTGCCGAGGGTCTTGATCAGGTGGTCTTCAATGCGGGCTTGGGCCGCTGTAGTTGCAGCTCCAATGTGGAAGGAATGACCTGAATAGTTATCGGGACACAGGCTTGCTCCGCGAAGGGTGATGTTGAGCCAAGACAGGTAAACAGTTTGTGTAATTGGAATGAATGCACCCTCAACGAAAAGGGGGTCATGTATACTGGCCATACATTGACGTCTGATAGTGACGAGACGTTTCAGACATATAAATGGACACAACCACTTGGAGGTAGCATATAGGGAAATAGTCACTCCTTGATGGAACGGTTCTGTCTTGGAAGCTTTAAGTGTGAGATAGCAGCACTGTTTAAAGTTGTCAAATATAATGTCCTTAATACACAGATTAATGTTTGAGTCAAACACACCATTGAAAGTAAATTCGCCACATCTGAGGAAACCAAAGAAGGCTGTAATACACAGTTTCCATTACCATGTCATTATAGGGTCCGAGGATGCCAGACCGTAAACACTCAACGATTGTACAGAGCACATCATACGTAATTGGTAGTCTAATTCTCCTGTTTGGATACCAGCTTCCAGAAACGTGAACCTTATTCCTGCGAGATAGGTTTTGATGGTACTTTGGGTGAGCTTTAGATTTCTGAAACAATATGCCAGGAAATATTGTAGGAGGCCTTCATTAACTGGTAGAAAGTTGGCAGTATTCACTTGTCCCACAAATAGACCAAATTTTATGAGGAAACTCACATAACACTGAAATCCTGTTGTGTAAGTGGTACGTGTGCGTTGCCCGACTGCTGCACACCACAAGCTACGAAGATGACTGGTTAAGGCCACATCACTTGAGGGCTTGGAGGGCACTTGGTTGCTTGTAGAGCCGCTGTTGGTGCCAAGGAATGGAATTTCTTCATCTGAAAGTGGGAAAGAGTGTCAGCAATGTCAATTGTTTTCCCAAGGTACATGTTTAGCTCTAATAATAAAGTTACCTTTTGCGGAGTACCAAGTAAGTGTGCGCATTAATGACATTATCTGCGGGCATCAGTGTATAGTTTAAGATCTGGGGCTGCCGTGATGCGATCCTCGTGGAAAAAAGAAAAGCCATTCCACTGCCGTAGAAACATTTCCCAAATGGTGAGGTCTGTGCGACACTGTTGAGACAATGTGATCCGATAGTGTAGTTTCTTGACCGACGTTGACAGTAGGATCAAGTAGGAAACAAACGAACGTCTGGGAACGATAATGTGGCACGCATATTTTAAGTGACCCAGGAGGGATAACAGTTCTTGTTTGGTACACGTTTTTCTCATAGAGAAAGACAATAGCATATCACTAATTCTGTGGAGTTTATCTGGGGGAAGGTGAATTGACATGGAAACCGAATCTAGCACAATACCCAGGTATTCAATGAGTGTCAAGGGACTTACTGTCTTGTGGGCTGCTAGCGGAATGTCCAGCCTCTTGAAAACATGCAGAAGTGTGTCCATGGTGGTTTGAGCAGGGTAAGTTGGTGAATCCACGGTCAAGCAGTCATCAAGTAAGTGTAGCATGAAAGACACATTGTAGTTTGTGGTGAAAATCCAAACAAGTGCTTGAGATAGTGTATTTCGATGTAGAAATAGTAGGATTCGTTCCATTTGAAGCCAAAAATATCGCCAGAAGTTAGGATGCACTGGGATCTGTTTAAACGCATCAGTAATATCAGCCTTGCACATGCTAGCACCTTGACATACATTCTTAATTCTTGTAATAGCCTGATCAATAGTGACGTATGTAAGAGAGCAGGACTCTTTGTCTATGAGCTTATTGATGCTTGGTGTCTCGTCCTTGTCGTGAGGGGCTGACAGGTCCAGTATTAAACGTTACCTTTTGCTGTATTTCCCGATAGCTAAGCCAAGAGGGTTCACTCGGTAAGGGCTGAAAGGAGGCTCCTTGTACGGCCCAACAACATATCCCCAAGTGAATTCTTGTTGAATAAATTCGGACACTGCCAAAGCATCGTTTCTAGCACTTAGCTTGTTAGGACATTCTAGGGAAGTAACAGGCATTGGAGTAATCAAAGGATCAAAACCTGTATACAATCAATGATCAAATATTGCACAAAGTTTCTGTCGGGATGTAGGGAAAGTTCATTCTCCAATGCAGGAACATTTATTGGTGTGTTGATAACACAATCTGAGGAGAGTCAATGTTTCTTGTCGTTCTTCTTTCCCCGTTTGGTCACTCATGCTTGCCGTGGCGTTTATCCTGACAAGTTAGGCAGGCATGGACATAATAGCAATTTGACCTCTGACACCCCTGGTCATTAAAGTTATTGCACTGTTTTTTACCTCGGATTCTGATTCTTTGTCGACCCCCGGCGTCAGTTGATGAAGACGAGAATTTCTGTTGGAAATCCTGCTGGCTGTATTGGTGATGTCGCTACACTTGGGCACATGTCTGTGGCATGCGTCACACTGTGTCACAAGCTCTGGCTCTAAGACCAGACGTACACAGACTCCATAAATCAGAATTTTTCTCACCTCAACAAACTGGTGTTCCAATTTCGGTGTATGCAGCAATTCTTGAAACAAGCATTTTATGGTAATCATAAAATGCAGTACCACCATAGTGTTTTGCTAAGTACATCACATTTCTTTGATGATTGTCTAAGTCGTCTGAACTCTCTTGATTACCTGCACAAAAGATCCGTTTATATATGCCAAACCCATCTAGGAATTCGGGCAGAGTGAGTGACTTGTTAAGCCTGTGATCATCCTTCAGTTGGAATGTCTGTCCGTTGAATTCGGCAGTTCGGTATTCCCCTGATGTTTGGTTAGGAAGTAGAAGATGTGCTAAGTTTATGTATTTACCTGCTTCAATGCGTTTCATTATGGCTGGTGCGATAGTGTCAGTATGTGGCAAAGAGTGAGATGACACTGGCTGTCGAACTGTTGCAGGCTGCATGGTGTTGTCTTGACGTGTGGCATCACATTGCTTATCCTTGACGACAGTGTAAACAAGGTCTTTTAATTCCTGTAACCCTCGACGGATGCCAAGCAGATCAACGGAAGGAGAAGATGGCGGAAGCTGCTCAGTGCGCATGAATGAATTGCCATCTGTGAGTGTTTTGTCGTGAAGATCAACAAGTCTTATAGCATTGGAATTTCCAGCTGATAATGTTACTAAGTCATCAGGACTGACGTTCCTTGGGCGTAAAGAAACCTGGGCTGGGGACTGAGCTGATGTTGAAGCGAGAGGTAAACTGTCCGATGACGTCACAGTACTCGATGGCTGCCTGGGTCTGGGTTGTGACCTCTCTCGTGTCGCATTCTGATTTTCTGTATAGAGCTGCATCATTGTCCTACTCCAAGATGCTGGAATACGAAATCCCATGTCCGATAAAGACGCCCGTAATTGTTTGGCTGTCAAATGCAGGTTGGAATTCGCCGTTCTGGAGACCAAGGCAACATTGACCCTTCCACTTTCGACGTCATTGTTAGGAGGAATCGATGTATGTGAATTAGAATGTGTACTCAGGCTTGTAGGCATGGAAGAATGTTTCTTCGACATCTCCGCTTTGAGAGCGATACTTAAGTGTCATGGATGGCTTGAAATTAGATCGATGGAGCCGGGATTCAAAGTGACATAATGAGAGTTAAAAACAATGGCGAAAGGACAAAGTTGAACAAGGCAGAGGTCATGTGATCAATTCTTTAAATAGCAACAGACTAATGAGCAAGAGCATGCGTAATACTGTGTAGATAGGTAAATGAGTTATAACTACCAAAAGTGGAAAAAGGGGTACTGGAAACAGGATTGTGATAATTATAAATTATAAGAAATAAGAGTGCATGGATGGATAAGATAACTTTTATTAGCTGCACAAACAAAAATATATAATTTACATTTATCCTTTGTTATCCTTGCGGGTTACAATTGTATATACAGAATAAATCATGTGGTATTACATGTTTTTTTATTGTTCGGGTTTCCCAGATTGAGTCCCTTTTGGAGGGTGGATTAGCTCATCTGTAGAGATTTTTTAGTCTTAATTTACGAAGTCACCATTCGGTTGCCAATAAAAAAACACCAAAAAAAACAACAACAAAAACAAAACAAAACAAATCGGTGTCCAGAACCTATATTCTGCTCACCTCTGCCTAAGGTATCTGTGATGTAGGGTTTTTGTTCGAAGGTCCGTTGCTATGGAATATTGTCGATCGTTCCTCTTCTCGTTTTTGGTTCGCTTCATACACTCGAATGTGTTTGATAACCATGCTGAAGCATTAAAAGAGTTACCAAACCTAACGCACTCTATGATCTGTGGGAGATAGTTGCTGTGTTTTGTTTGAAGAATCGATGGCCTTCCAGGTTCGATTTCAAGTCGTCTGCCGTTTCGCTTATGCGTTTACAGCTACGCGGTCGTTCTATATGTACAATGACATACGGGGAAAAACATTTGACATGTATACCCGATCTCATGCTGTTTCGTTTGAATAACGTATCTGGATCGTTAACACCGGTTGATCGTGTGTATTTTTTCCCGCTTATGAGTTCATGTCTTTAGACGCTAGACAGTTTTTCAAAATTCTGAAACAAATTCAAAATTACACTGTCTAGAACCAGCTTCCTCGTGCATACAGGCTAGGGTATCTGCGGCCCACCATCCAACCGTGGGATAAAATGTAAAGTGAGATAGGATAAGTTTTAAAATTTGGAAATTTTAGTATAAATTGTATATTTATATACTTATCCTATCTCACACGCGATAGGCCCACCTGACCATCCCCGCATCTCATTTACTCTAGCCTAATAAGCTCTGTGAAAGAGAATGAATTGGTAGAGGCGCACACGTGATCAGTTTCAAGCAGGCAATGCGTGCACGAGAGGCACGTAATTGACCTAGCGTTTGGACGTAACCATGGAGATGCAGGGGGGCTTAGGTGGCTATTTTTAGTTTTAGAAGCTGGAAACATGATTCAAGCACGTTCCCACATAGGATCAAGAAGGGAGAAATGCAAAGTGTGAGATAGGATAAGTATATAAGTATACAATTTATACTAAAATTCCAATAAAAATAAAATCCATGCCAGGTACCCCGTTGGTTCAACCTTAAACGATTATCCGGATAATTTTATACCAATAGAGCTTTCTTCGCATCTTTTCTTGTGTAATTCTGAGACGAGATGAAGAGAAATAATAAGTTAGTAATGAACAAATATGTGTCCAATATTGAATATAATTTTGGTTGTTTTGAAATATTCTTTTGAGTACTTCATTACGTACATTGATGCCAAACAGATGTGTGTCTTGTCCAATGAATATATACGATAAACTATCTAATTGTTTACATATTCAAGACATTATTTACTTAGTGAAAGCAGTCATTTTATGTTGTTATGTTGTGTCGAAAAAGCGTCAAATTCCGTTTTACACATCAAGATTTTCCATACCATGAATGAAAATTAGGGGAGATGTATATGAATCAACATACCATTTTTCCGACGTTATCAAAGCCATAAAACCAGCCATGACGTCAAATAGAAGGATATTATTTTTTTTGTATTTCATTACATTTGATGATAAGGCTAATGCTCCATTAATAATGGTGCAACACTAGTCAAATTACACTTACACATTCAGGAGAATGTTGGAATCTAAGGACTAGGTTATAGGTTAGATAGGGCCATCCATTTCTCTATTACCTCTTTTTTATAAAGTTCGATTTCATCATTTCTTAAGGGGTTTTTTATAACTAAATGTATACAGTTTTTTATCGATATTTGTGTTGGAATAGTTTGGTTCCTCGTGAACAAAACACCACGAAAATATAATTTCCTTACCCACAGCTAATTCTCACCAAGTGACCTGAGTTACAATAAACTAGTGCTAAGCATAGGGGAGTTATGCCCCCCTTTCTTTGTACGTGTGTAACCTCTCTGTTGCCTTTTGACGTCATAGAGAAAAATCAGTTTTCGTCATTTACGGCATGCTATTTTGGGCATTGAATGTATGTCGTTATACATATATACATAACTCCATTTGATATGTAGTTATGTCATTCAGATATTAGGCAGCTTTTTGTTCACTCACAGTTTCCGTAAAGCTTCTAAATAAAAAAAATCGTCGCACAGTACTTTTATTGGTGTATGATAAAAAGCGGAGAAATTTACTGTTTTTCAACACAGAATAAATTCTCAGACAACACTTAGATGTGTATTTTTTAAAACCGGTTTAATATTTGCAGTTAACTTTACACCATCAAATAGGAAATTTAATATTCTCCACCTCTACGTAATTTAATAGCCAGAGGTAGATCCATTGCCGCGTGAGCACAATTCTCACACAACCTTCACTTTTCCTATCTTACGAAAATTTGCTTCAGAAAAAACCTCGGCATCCAGAGGGTTAAACATAAATGTGTAACGTGAGTAATCGGAAACATTCTGAGAATCTGCATACTGTTATTTGTTTACCATGTTTTCCAATGTAACAAAGAGGATTAGTCAGATTTGCAGATAACTACCGTTGTCGTTGTGCATGGCATTACACAGGACGGAAACTTTTACGGTTTCTGTTGAATTTACCACATCATTGTAATGTTTATATTTGAAATTCCATAATTAGTGCTCCGATACTCTTCCCATGAATATCCTCAATTGCGTGATTGAGCCAAAGTATGCAACAATTAGACAAAGTACCTGCAAACATGCAACACAGTGTAAAATCTGAATTTTGCTTTGTTTACATTTCAAGAAGTACAGTTTTACGAGCACAGTGTTGGCTTCCAAACCTAATTTATTTCGCATGATTTTATCTAGATAATTTGCATTGGTGACAAAGACCATTTGTCATTTGTTTCTAAAATGTATGAGGAATTCAGGGATGCATGTATAGCAGCTGAGTTTGAAATATACCTGATCGGCGTCTCATAACCGGCATTTTGTAAACACAATCCGTATTGGTACATACACTTCGGCGTTCGTGTATGCATATTTTCCAAAACATTCTAAATGATTCTAGGCTTATAAGCAACATTTCAGAATTATTATCCCCCCGGCATATAATGCGGGGGGATATAGCTATGGACATGTCCGTCCATCTGTCTGTCTGAATCTTTTCCAGAGCAAAACTCGGAAAACGTTAAATATTTCTTCAACAAACTTTGCATTTATATCACTCAAGTGGTGAAGTTGTGACTTTTGCTATTAGGAATTTTAGACATTTTTATTTTTTACGTTTCCATGGCAACTAGTTGGACTTAGGTTCTATAAGGGTGGTGTTCATTTCTGGAGCCTAACACAAAAACTGTTAAATACTTTCTTACAAAACTTTACATGTCTACCACGCACATACTGAACTGGTGCCTTTTGCTATTAAGGAATTTTATAAATTTTTATTTTTTACGTTTCCATGGCAACAAGTTGGATTTAAGATTTAATATAGGTAGGGTTCACCTATGGAGTATAACAAATATACTGTTGAATATTACCTTGCCAAACATTGCATGTCTATATGTAAAGCACATACTGAACTGGTGCCATTTGATATTGAGGAGTTTTAGAAATGTTTATTTTAGAATTTCCATTGCAGCTATTTTGACATGGGCTAAGAGAAATGTTGGGTCAGTTACCTGGTTTGGGACCATAACATGTTAAAATGGGCGGGGGATATAGATGACTGTTTCTTGTAATTTGTCATTTGTTTGCTTAAAAAACCCCACAGAAACACACTTGTTTTAATTTCTATTTCTTATGGATGCGACCATGGTGGATCTTTTGTGGGTAAACAATGTATGCTTCTTCAAGAACATTCAACTCTTGACTCATTACATACAGAATTGCACATTCACTTGTGGTTACTTTACAGACAGCTGCCGGGGGGATATGTCATCTTTCTGATGACTCTTGTCATTAGTGATTTGATACCTGTGATCACTAATATGCTATTTTTCTACAATAATGCTGTGAATTGTGATTTGGCATTTTCAGTAATTTTGCTTTGCCGAAAACAACAAATGATAAACAGAAGGGGGAATTCAAAACTGTGAAATGTATTAGTTTGCGTGATGTATTTTGAATTTTATTCGACTTCAAAGTGAGGGTTGAAGAGGAGTGACATATGCGTCGCTGTGGCATCCAGGTGGTTTACACTCTAAAAAACGATAACATTGACATAACGACAGATAACGTAACTGATAATAATAACAAACAAACTCACAGACAAGGATGAGTTTGTTTGTTGTTGTTGTTGTTGTTGTCAACATCATCATCATTATCATTATTATTTTTAATTACACTGTCTGGGTGGTCTAATGTCAGCCCAAAGGCAGGGATGGTATAATCTCTATGGCCCAACAGCCCCATGGTGGTAGACTGATTTTTGGCTACAAAATCTGGGAGTGATCTTAGAGTAATTGAGGTCCAGTGTTGATCATGGGTGAGACTAGAATAGTCCAGAGCATGGAGTTTTGAAACTCTTGCTGCTATCTCCATGGCAAGGAGGAAGGATGCTTTCCTGGATTTTGGGAGTAGGGTGGCCAACAGGGGCTCATAAGGTTCTGTTAAAAGTGCCGATAACACAACAGATAGCTTCCACTCGGGGAAGATACGAGGTGTGCGAACATCTTCTGGTAGGAAGGATCTCATTAGTCTGTTTAGAATGGGATGGTTTCCAATTGAGAGTCTGTCATGCTGAATTACAGAGTGAAGTGCCAATCTGTAACCTTTTATCATCCTGACGTAGATGTAGTAGAAAGTCTGCTATCATAGGGATGGAGATTGTATTAGTTATAATCCCTAGTCGTCTTCTCCACTGGACGAACTTGTCTTATCTATTGTCATATTATAGGGAGGATGAAGGTCTCCACTGCTTCAGAGGTAGGTCCAGAGGACCAGGATGTCTGCATCTTTTGCATGATAATTTCCAGGCGTATAGATGTAGGCTGGGCAGGTTTACGTGTGCTGTCGTAACAGATCTCGACAGAGAGGTAACTGGAAAGTCTCTTCCATTTATAGACTTAATAATCAGGGAAACCACGCCCTGCTGAGGCAGATTGGTGCTATCAAGATTATCATGCAGTCTGTCTCCTCCACCTTGTGGATGACCATGTCTAGGAAGGACCGTGGTGGGAATGAGTATGCAAATAGACCTGTCCAATCCATAGATGGCGCATCGATCTGGTGAGCCATTGGATCAGGAACTGGACTGACATTAATCGGAAGTTGATGGTTTAGGCTGGTGGAAAAGAGATCTAGATGTGGTGTGTCCCATAACATGGTTATCCAAGCAAAGATCTCGGGATGTAAGGTCCATTCTGTTGCCACTATTCTCCCCTTCCGGGAAAGGCTGTCGGCATGGTTGTTCAGCTTCTTGGGAATATGTCTCGCTTCCATCTGGCAACTGATGGAGTCAGCCAAGCAAACAATCGTGTTGTCTCCATCATCAGAGAACTGGATCTGGTTCCTCCTTGTTTCTGAATGTATGCCCCTACTGTGATGTTGGCCATGGCTATAAGGATGGACGATTGGGAGAGATGTATCTTCCATGCCAGGATGGCGAAATAAGGGGCCTCCATTTCCCTGCAGTTGATATGTAAGATCCTCTCTTCGGTGTTCCAAGATCCCTGTACCATAAGATTGTCCATATGGGCTCCCATCCGGAATAAGACAGAAGACGCCCTCCCACTGGCCCTGGAGTCGGCATTATGTTCAAAGACGGTAGACATAGATTGTAGTCCATAGATATACCCAGGTTGAAAGGGTCTATAACAGTGGAATGGGTGGCAAGGAAGTCAGAATCTGCATTCACCTCTGCCCCCAGACCTGCCAAGGCGATAGGATCCTCGTTTCTTGTAGTGGGGCTGACAAAATTAATCCTGAGAAGACTGTTGTTTGTCATACCCCTGGCTCTGTTGGAACGAATCCTTCCCGGAGGTGACAAACTTCTTCTTAGGTGGCTGTTTATAAGTCTTTCTGATCCCAGGAATGCTTCAGGGAATAGGAAGATCCATGTGCCTTGACACCTCAGTTATATCTTGTCTGACTTTGTCTATGACATGTACCAATTTGCCATTGAACATCTTGGTAGCAGATACCGGTTGTGATATTATTATCAACCTTTTTGTTTGGTTGGAAACAGCTCTTGAGCGAATCTGTGCTTGCAGTTGTTGATGCTGTCCCCAGAGTAGCTGTGAAGATATCTAGACTTGGGTGGAGTGTAGGTCTTTCTGCGTTCTGACTATGGTGTCTTGCATGCTGTGGATGAGTCAGACCTGATCTGTCCTAATAGTCATTGGTCTCTCCGGATATGCTGTCATACAGGGTTTGAAATTAAGGGCAATAAGATGCAAAATGCATCTTAATTTATAATTTTGCGTCTTGAAAAAAAAAATAAAGACGATATTTTTTGTGTCTTGCTTTTTTCCTTTTTGAAAATCGGTGGGGAAATACCTAAATTCACAGTGATAACTTTCTATTTCGCAAAGATTTTTCTAGATTTGTTCACCTCTAGTTTAGAGTTACCTCCCTATTCGGGTTTCCTGGGAAAACTTTTTATTTCCTTTCTTTCCGTTCAACTTTGGTGAACGCAGACTTTTCTGATCTCTTTTTGACCAATGAGGGAGACCAATCAAATGCCCTAAAAACTATGTCATCGATAATTTATTCAATTGCCCCAAGATCATTTCTTTTTTTAGATGACATTCCATCCTCGAGTCCCCAGACACCCGTAGGCTGAAATTCGTGATACACAAGGATGATACCACAGCTGTTATTTGATTGACTGACTTAGGCCACGTGCTTAGTTTGACCAATCATGAACCTTGTAGCAGATTTTGAAAGCATCATTAGAAACCAATTTTATCCAAGCTTTCTTGTGATGTGTCATATGGGTGATGACAGATACTATTTATAATTCTTTTTAAAATAATTTTCCAATTGTGTAAACAATGATAATAAACAGAAATAGGTAAGTGGATTTTATGAAATCTTATGAGAAAATCGTCAATTTTTCGCTTCTTTGGTCCTTAATCTGGACACTATGAATGTGTTAGCTTACAATTTATTTATTTACCACAAACTTAATTAAGTAAATAATGTGATTAACATAACTTTCATATTTATAAACAATAGGATTAGACCTTGAAATGGTGTAGAATATGTGGTATCTGAATGTCATAACATGCATAATCAGCCATTACTTTTTTGCAGCATATATAGTATGACCAGAAATTATTGAGAATTTTAGGGATATGTTTAAGTGGATATCTAGTATAAAAAACACTGACCAGCTATCAAGTGCTTGGTTTCATTCAAGAGTGACAACTCAGTTAATCCTGTTTCATTAGTTTGTCAAGAGTTATATTGTTTACTTGCTAGCAGACGTCATTTTCAGTGATCCTCAGTATGGATGATTTAGAGAAGAGCATGTTGATTTTAGAGTATTATAACAAGGACATCAGATCAGATAAAGTGATTTCAAGTAGAACAGGCATCCCTTTGTCCACTGTTTAGCATGTTTTGAAAAATATTGAAAGTGGAGATGGCATTGAGCACAAGAGAGGCGCAGGTAGGCCCAGAAAATTGACAGTCGGTGACAGGAGGCGGCTTGGTATTCTTGTTTCTGAAAACAAACGAAGGAGTTTTGAAAACTTAAGACTGGATATGATTGATAGAGGAACTGTGGCTGTCTGTATAGAGACAATTAGAACTGAGCTGCATGCAATAGGTTGGGAGAAAAGTCGAGGAATTCCATCACCGATCATGAAACCTGAACAAAAGGAGCGAAGGTTGAACTGGTGCTTAGAGCATAGAAATTTTAACTGGGACAATGTGATTTTCTCAGATGAAAGTTCTGTGTGGCTGTTTCCTAATACACTAAAATTCTGGACCAAACAAACTGAAAAACCTCTGTATCAGCGCCCAAAGTAAAGTCCAAAATTTCACGTGTGGGGTGGCATATCTATGTTAGGGGCCACGCCCCTGTGTGTATTTGAAGGGAATATGAACAGTGAGCAGTACACAGATATTCTCGAGGGACATTTACTTCCATCTGCTCAAGTATTCTATAGAAATTCTTGGATTTTCCAGCAAGACAACGACTCAAAACATCGTTTAAAGCATTCTCAGGCCTTGTTTCGGACCCAAAATATGACATTATTAGATTGGCCAAGCTACAGCCCTGACCTAAATACAATAGAAAATGTTTGGGGGCCTATGAAGGAAAGTGTCCAAAAAAAAATCTGACAAATATTGCTGAAATGAAAGAAGAGGTGGTCCGATATTGGGACAGCATGAACCACGACTTTCTAACGTCTTTGATCAGTAGTATGCCCTGCCGCCTTGAAGCCTTCATTGCTGCCCATGGTGACTTGACAAAATACTAAGTGTTCACCTGTCTTTGAAGCTGGAGTTTTATTGTACTAATATTCACATTTAATACGTGAGTAATGAGTGACAAAAATTAAAAAATTACAATCTTTAAATTCTCAATAATTTCTGGTCATGCAATCTTGTGATATTGTTTTTTAACGTTTTGAGTTGAGAAAAAAAATTGCTTGTTGATTTTTTATTTTGCCTGTAACTTTTAAAACCAAAAGCAAAGATTTGCTAGTGCCTAAAAAAATTAAATTCTAACCCTGTCTGCAACGGTGGAATGAAGTGCCTGAATCCGGCGACAAACCAGTTGATATATGCGCCAATGTCCATTGAATGTCTGGACGCCATAGACAGATCTTTAATCCGAGAAACAGGTAATGTGACTTTAGTATTCGGGTTACATACTAGTTTCATAAAGTCCTCGTCCAAAACTTGATGGTCAGGAAGTGGAGACTCATGGGTTTGATACAACTTCCGCTTCAATGGAGGTAAGGGTAGCCGGTCATTATGCCTGAGCTTGAGTAGACTTTCAGAAGCCTGATGTACCAGCTTGCCTGCATAACTCGGCCACGACAATGTATTGTGGATATGTTGAGATGATGTAGGAGCATGAGATCCTGTGTATTCCTGTATCATAAGTGGTGAATTTTTTGTCATTCCTCTGCATAATCCCGCTGGAGTGAATTAACCTTCTCATATAGGTCCTATTTTGCATCCCTCCCGGGAGGGGTGAATGTTCATCATAATCCATACACTCAACGTGTTCCCCGTGCAGTTCATCATCCGCTAGTGTAATGGTCTGCTGGGCTACCGTGGGGTCCGTGCGGTGTCTTAGATGAGGAAGATGGCCTTGCGGTACTGTGATAGGACCCAAGTTGAGATCTAAATGCCTGTGTCTCACGGGAGGGTAAAGCTTGAGAGCTTCTACCCAGCTGATCCGTATTGTCATCTGGGATAGGCCGTACAGCCATGGCTGTGATCTGAACAGATGGTAGGGCTAGGACGAGTCCAAATTTACTACCTGGGTACCCACCATCCTATTACCCGTCCCTTGGGCACGCCAGAAACTTATGATTGTGGGTTTGAATCCCGGTTCATCCTGATTATCTTCTAGGTTTGTCAGCACCATACCTGTGCTTGTGTGCTTGTGCATCTTGCCGTCATAAAACTGGTATACTGTTAAAAGCAGCATAAAACCCAACTCATTCACTCACTCACTATTCAACCAATATGAAAAATCAGAAGGAATTGGTGCATAGTCAGAAAGAAATGCGAGCATTAATGACTTTAGTGTAACCTTGGAGTTATAGATAATTTTTGTCATTAAACAATAAATCACGTGACTAACCACGGGTCCGGGTAGTCCTGTGGGTACCCGGGTCCTACTCAGTACCCACCTGATACCCGAGTTCCCCTTTCCATTCTAACAGATGGCTGGACTCTTCTTAGCCAATACTGTCTTCTTCTTCCTTAGTATCTCCATTTCCATCTCCTGAAATATAGCTAGGAAGCAGGACTCAAACAGCGACTCCATCGTCTTCTTCTGCTGGTTGAAGAGCTGTTCCAACATGTTCATAGAGAATGCAGAAGTAGATTAATTCAACAGAGTAGTAGGTAGAGACGCTGTGACAGAGTCAGAGGCTAGGGCTGAGTAAATAGCGGCAATCACATCTACCTTCTTATAAGAGAATAATCAGGGAAAATTTATCATTTAAGAATCCCATGGGTATGACAGCATGATTGGAGAGCTTGTAAGAAGGCAACAAATTGCCATGTTTGTAATAGACCCCTGAATAGGGATTCTGGAAGAGATTATTGCCAAATACAGAGGAGCCGCACATAACAAGTGTAGCTTAAAACTTAAAATAAATCCCCAAAGGATACAAATTTCATAATCTTAGAGGTTATGATTCTCATCTCTTCATGCAAGGAATCTCAAAGATTGATGTTGGTTTAATGTGCATTCCTAATAATATGGAAAGATAGGTATAATTCTCATTGACTAAAACTATACATTATACGGACAAGGATGGGAAAGCGAAAAGAAAACAAAGTAATGGACTTAGATTCATATATAGCATACAGTTTCTGTTATCTTCTCTGGACAGTTTAGCTTAAGCAAACAATCCCAATGACTTTGCTTTAACAAATCTATGTACTGACGAGTTAACTCAACATTTGTTGTAGAGAAAGGGTATATATCCTTACTAATATATAGATGATTAGTCTAGATTTGATGAAACTAAATTACCACCAACTGAATCATCCTACAGTAACTTAACAGAATTAAAAATAACTGCTGATTTTAAAGATGCTTTTAATGTGTGGGATAAGTTAGGTTGTAAGAATTTAGGTGATTGTCATGATCTATACTTAAAAACTAATGTACTGTTACTTGCCGATGTATTTGAGGTATTTAGAAAGACATGTTTAAAACAAAATGGCTTGGATCTGGCATGGTACTATTCCAGCCCCGAACTCTCGTGGGATGCATTGTTGAAGAAGACTGTTGTAGAACTAACACTACTTACTGATTATGATATGAACTTGTTTATTGAAAATGGATTAAGAGAAAGTATATCAATGATGGCTAAAAGATATTCTAAGGGCAATAAAAAATTAATGAAAGGATATGATTTGAGGAAACCTACTACACACATATTATTTCTCAACAACTTGTACGGATGGGCTATGTTTGTTTGTTTGTTTTTTTGTTTTTTGTGTAACACCGCAATCAGCAATATTCCAGCTATATGACGGAGGTCTGTAAACAACCAAATCTGCACCAGACAATCCAGTGACTCATATCATGAGCATCGATCCACGTAATCGAGATCGATGACGTGCGTCAATCAAGTCGCCTCTTACGACAAGCATAGTCTCCTTTTACGGCAAGCATGGGTTTTTGAAGACCTTTTCTACCCCGGATCTTCACGAGTCAACCTTTACCCACATGTGGTTTTGACTTGGTGGACAATGTAAATGTGAATAATATCCCCAAAGATTCTCGGTGAAAATGATTGATGACCAAGGATGAATCCTCTAACATTTATTTATGTTCTGAAAAGCACAGAAAATGGCAATAAATAATATTACAATATACTTTGCATTTATCATTAGCAATTCACATTACAACAGAAAAGCTCTTTCAATTATTCATGAAACATGCAAAAATGAAGCACCCTGTAAATGTCTCTAAAATTGCGCACTTCCCAAGGAAATGAGTAAAGAGCACATGAAATATCATCAACAATGGACATTCACGATATATAAATGATTCTTCAAATTATAAAACTCTAACATTAACTCAAAAACACCTCTTAAAATGTCATAATGCTCACTCTGATTGTTAAAAAACATTAGAATGGATCTCTTGATTATTCTATAAGAGGTTACAAATAATCATCAAGTTTTGGTTTGAACATATGCCACAATATAAATGAAAATACCTCTGTATATACCTCTGTATATGCCAAACTGTAGAAACATGTTTTTGAGTAAATACTTTACAGGAAATCAAACATTAAGGAGTGCATACATGTTTTCTTGTGCAACGTGTGACAATGCACTTACAATAATAACAAACTCTACCAAAAACCTATGTTTTTTGTAAACTTACTTGCAAATCAAAAGATAACTTTTACATGAAATACTTTGAAATAGCTTTTTAATATTTTAATATGCATGTATTTAAAATGATTCATACCCGAAGAGTGAAATCTCCCCATAGATAAATATATGGAAATAGCAAGGAGCGGCAGCAGCGACTCGTGACATGTGATGCAGCACTTCCGGTGCAACAAACTTTGTGCAAACTTCAATAAAAAAACAGACTATTTTTAACAACTCTGATAAAGGGTTTAATCTAGAAGTTGACTTAGAATATCCAACAAAGTTACATGAACTCCATACCATAACAGTTACCTGCTAGCTCCTGAAAGATTAATAGTTAATAAAGATTGGATGTCAGAATATCCCTTGATGGCGAAGACTAAGTTAGCTAAGAACAGCTTGTACCAAATTTGATGGATAAGACAAAATATATAGTCCACTTTAGAAATCTCCAGTTATATCTATCATTAGGAATGAAACTAAAGAAAATACACAGAGTTCTCAAGTTTGATCAAAGTCCTTGGATGGAGCCCTATATATGACTGAGCACAGATTTAATAAAGATGGCTACTAGTCATTTCCAAAAGAGCCTATATGACCTCATGAGTAACTCAGTATTTGGTAAAACTTTGGAGAATTTAAGGAAGCATGTTGATGTTAAATTGGTCTGATCTACTGAGGAAGAAAGACTGAGGAAATTCATCGCTAGTCCAGCTTCTAACAGAAGCATCATTATCCCCCTTAGATACAAAGAGATGGTAAATACACAATGCCATTTAGAAAGTGGTCAAATGTAACAAATGTTATATTTGGGATAACACTTTCTTAGTAAAGTACAGATTCTAGTACTTTTCTGGGTTGAGTATGTCCGGGATTCGAACCCACACTTGCCAGAGTGAGGCACCTAATCGCCAGCACACAAAGTCAGCGATCTAACCCACTCAGCCACTGAGACTTCCACGAAAAATGAAAGTCCGACAACTGGTAGTCTAGATCACGTACTTTGAGTACCCCTCTGACAAGTGTTAATGGCATTGTGTATTCATAGCTTTCGGCCATGGGAGCCGTGCCAATTTACACTTGTTATCATACCTCTATGTCAGAATGATGAGATCTGATTGGTCCCGTGGTCTTGATAAAATACTGTGTAACCTGCCTTGGAGGGGAATAAATTTATCAGCGGGGGAATAAATCCCTAACACCCCGCCATGAGCAAATCAGGCTGCACATGGATTTCTGAGAGACAGAATAAATCCCTTATACCCCCTTCAAAGCAAAAAGCTGCATGCTTTTTCAGGGTCAGTGGAATGAGTGAGTGAGTGAGTGAGTATTTTTTTTACACCGCTTTCAGCGACATTCCCACAATGTTATATATATCTTAGAGACCAAACAGGATCAGATGCACAGCGCTGACCTCCTTCGAGTTCACCAGGCTGGTATAAATATCTTGCACTTTCTCTATCCGGAAATTTTTGTTCTGTATCTCTCAGTGGTGCTGAAGATTCAGAAGTCACAGGTTTCATTTTAATGGCAAGGTATATTTATTTATATGTTTGTGCCTTACCTTATCAAAAGGTCAGTAGTATAGGTAATGGGGGTTCTGGCTCACTTCAACTGGAACCAGATTTATCTGACACAAATGATGGGAACCGATTGATTCAGTGCTATTTACTCCCGTTGATCCGACATTCTCGCACTCCGACTCCGACACACCTAATTTGCAACGAATTACCGAGATCACTCATCAATCAGTCTTGGTCAGCGTACTCCGTGGTCATCTGCTCGCGAGTACACAACCCCGTGTTTTGACACGCACTGGCTGCAGAGATTAACTTAACAATTAACAGGAAAAGCTATTCAAACCTGTATGTACAAAACTATACAAATGTAGTTTACAAATTGAAGCCAGATAAATGTGCATGAAGCCAGTTTAAAATATGAACAGGTATATAAAACATGGTCGACTCACCATGGTCAACTGGTATGTAAACAAGAAAGCATGGATGACTTCATTAATATCAAAGCCTGGCTACTGATCTTGGATCGGCAAATGCGATTGGAGCGACGCCACATGGTACTGCTGTTGGACAACGAACGCCCCACCCCATGCTACTGTCGACACAACTAATGTGAAATGTCACTTTTTGCCACCAAACACCACATCGCACATTCAGCCACTAAATGCCGGGATCGTAAATAATTTCAAATGAAATTACACCTCGACAATGTTGATGCTGAAGAACCACAAGCCCTAGACGTCAAGCGAGCAGGGGACTTTGAGAAATGTGCCTTCAAAATGTGAGAAACCGAAAACACTGACAGACTATTTTAAGTAGATGAAGCAAGTTGTTAAGACAGTAGCACTTGCATTTACACAAGGAAACATGTGTCGTTGATGTGATAAATTCAGTGAGTAATGTCTCTATTGTCATGTATAAATTGGGAAAATTATTATTATTTTTGCAATATCGTTAATTATAAATTAAGGAATGAATGAATAAACAACATAACAATATAAATATTTCGTTTATAATGATTTTATTACAAGGTACTCACGGTTATTATCTATCGTGAAGACATCCGATTTTCGATCACAAATCACTTTATTTCGTTAATCCGACACAATCATGTACAATCAACGATGTCGGATTAACAGACTTGACTGAAAACCTATACTGCTACAACAGATGGAATTTTTTATGCAAAAATGATGATGTGATTCAACGATAGTCATGAGATTAAACTAAATTGTAATGAAAATATTCTCTATTATATTTATTCATACGTATACTATTATTTTAACAAAGTGATATTCAACATTTTTACTAAGTTCTTCGTTCATTTTATTAGGAGACCAGACTATATACTCTTCTTGGTAATTGGAAAGAAACAATTGATGACCGTATTTGTTTGGTTTGACATCACTGATATAATATACTGAACCAAGAAAGAAACGCGAGATTGTAAAATATAAATTTTATATGGTAAAATGCGGAAAATATATGTCAAGACTACAGGTGTGAATATTCCGTGACGTCCTGATGCGTTTGTTAGACAAACATTCCATCGAACGGTACAACGAGGCCTGAAATTAGTCGCCGCAATGCAGCCTTGTCCAAGGCCGTGGATGACAGTTATCACGCTTTGCCGTGGACACCAACATGCACGTGTACTCATGGAGGCTATGGGTTTAAAAATCAACTTGAACTGCCTTTCTGGCACTCTTAATTTTGATGTGGCAGGTATGCCTCGATTATCCACACAACAGAGAGAACAAGGAATCAGTCGATTACAAGCTGGACAACAGTCCCAGGATGTGGCCAACACTTTCAATGTTCACGTCAGCACCATCCACCGTCTGCAGCAGCGCTACAACATCACAAACAGCACTGCAGACCGTGCCCGACGTGGACGCCCCCGAGTGACCATGCCCAGGCACGATCGGTTAATCCACCGCCAACACCTACGGGATCACATTTCAGACCAGCCAGTGTGACAGCTCGAAACACAGAGCCCGCACTAGAGGGCGACCGATAAGTGACGATACGGTACAACGTCAGCTGACTACCAACAACCTGTATTGCCGTCGGCCTGCTTGAGTGCCCATCCTCACCGCCCACCAGGCACGGCTGCAATGGGGTACACAACACCGACATTGGCGGCATCAACAATGGAGGACAATTGTCTTCTCTGACGAGAGCCGGTATTGTGGATCCACATCTGATGGGAGGGATAGGGTGTGGCGAAGGAGGGGTGAACGCTATACGGACGGACATTGTGTCGTGGAAAGAGACCTGTGGGCTGGTCAGAGCATCATGGTTTGGGGTGCTATAGGCCTGAACCAGAGAATTGTCCCTCATGTGTTTCACAATATTGGTGCTGGCAGGGGGAATGGCAGTTGCACAGTGCAACGCTACATTGACCAGATCCTGAGACCTTACATCGTTCCCTACTTCGCACGTCACCAGAACCATGTGTTCCAGCAGGACAACGCGCTTCCCAATATGGCCAGGCTCACCAGGAACTTCCTGCACCAGCACAACATCCAAACCATGCCATGGCCGGCTATGAGCCCGGATTTAAACCCGATCAAGCACCTGTGGGATGAAATACAGAAACGGCTGAACCAGGTGGTACCAACACCAAGAACTCGTGCTGATCTGGAGCAGCTTTCGTCAGGGTGTGGGCACAGGTGCCTATGGCCTTCGTGAACCGCCTGCTACACTCCAGGTGTATGGCTGTGTTGAACACCGAGGTACTGACATTTCCCACCCCGCCATTTCCATGTGTGTGATCGGCCCAAAGCAAGAACTTGCAAAGACGTTCCATGGACTGTGGTCAATGTACATGCAAAACATGAACTGTCTCAGACTTATCATAATTGACCTCTCAGTCGCTTTGTGAATAAACCATATTTCACAGTCACGTTTCTTTTGCGGTTCAGTATATATACCGTGTGGTAATTCTCTCTATTTGATAATTTTGTCCCAGAGCGTAAATGTTTCGATAGCTTTTTCGAGTTCTTCCTTTGTTGGATTGTAATTCTCCATTATTATATATTAACTTAAGCATTCTTCTAAATGAATGTATGATTTTATGCGGTGTGATCTAATGATAGTAAGCTTTCTATTTTTAATCTCCAACCAGTTCTTTGGTTTTGGCACGGAATAATTGACGCGCTTGTTGTCTCCCCTGTTCTATGAACTTTTTTTTCTCGTCTTCGTTAATACCACTGGTCTTACGAGAATTGGATCGAATCTCCTGCTTCATTACATTTTATTTGGTGAGTTCTGACAGCACTAAACGAAACTCCTCCTCGGATATCTTACAATCAGCCGTTGCTGTTGAAATATGATCCTCAATGCTGTTCAACTTTGCTTTGGCGAGTATCCGAATATTATCATGTTTTAATGCTTTCTTTTGCAACCTACGAGAAATAAATTTTATCGTTATTTCTGCCAGTCCTGAGACTCTGGCCACTATTTCCATGCCAAGTACGATAGGCGCAGCGATTATAATTGATAGTAAACCGACACCGGCTACACAGAGTCCCATGCCAGCTGTTACAAGCGCAGTGTCAACTCCGTCGAGAGCATTCACAGCTCTATGATACTTTTTATACAATCCAAGTCTCAACTCCCTCTCCTTCTCTATTCGATGTTTTATGTCGCTTATTTGATGGATCTCTGGAGAACGGATAAAGAGCAGGAAAACTTTCAGTACCAAGGTATTTGTAATCAGAACTCATTGAGACTGTGTGTGGGTGCTGATAATGGTGATAATACCGTCGTAAAAAATCTCGCTGTTGCTGGCGTATTAGGTAACCGATTCCATATTCCACTTGACTTTGAATTACTAGATTCCCACATGCCCTTTTATCAAGCATCCCTAGGCAATAGGTTAGAATACGAACTCACTTTTAATGACTATGGTAGAGTAATCAGAGCTGCTGAAGATGCTAGCTATTCCACTGACAATATCTCACTGGAGTATGATATGATAACAGATCCCGAATTAGCTAGACAAATTCGTAACCAGTATACCGGAAGTTTAGCCATTTTGTACGATCGCGTGCTTTGACATCGAAAGATCACAAGGAACAAAAAAGATATGATGTGGAATATCAATCTTAACGTCCCCACAAGATCGATGAAGGGTACTTTAATGTTGTTCGAGGACCCCTCAGATGCATTTAAAAGAAATACTGAGAAGTTCTACAATCCCAAGATTACAAAAGTAGAATTGACTATCAACTATCTAGTCAAGAAGGAATGCTAGCATATCAACATATCAGAAAATGCTAGCGAGGGTGTCACTTTACAGATAACGAAGCTCCGGGAATCGGCTGGTAAATTAAACATATATTTGTACGTGATTATGGATGCGCAACTTAATATACAGAATGGAAGATTCGTGCAAGCAATCTATTGATAATCTTTTACCTAAAGAACCGCACTGCGCTATCATCTGCGGGCAAACGGGTTGTGGAAAAACAGCTTTTATTCTAGATATTTTAGAAAGTCATTATTGGGACGTTTTCGATCATATTATTATTCTGTGCCCGACTATAAGCGTTAATAAAACATACCTATCGAGAGATTGGGTAATGAATGACAACGGGATGTACAAAGTTGATCCGGGCGATTGTTTACAAGACTGTTTACGAGTATGTCACGAAAAATACAAAGGAGAATCAACCATTTTCATAATAGACGATTTCAGTGCGAGTAAAGAACTCACTAAAAAGAAAGATATACTTTCATATTTAGCATTCTCCGGACGGCATACTCAGCATAGCATTTGGGTACTTACTCAAAAATACAACTCTTGTCCTGAAAGATCTCAGAGAGCAGACCAAATGGGTAGCCCTGTTTCATTGCAAAGACCAAGATTCATTCAAGGAATGTCTACGCGAAAATGATGTTATTTATACCAAGCCCGAACGAAATAAAGTCAGAAAACTGTTAGCTTCAACAAAGCATTGTAAACTCGTATTAAAAACCGATCAACCAGCTGCTTAAGCAATTGCTTAGAAAAATGTAGCAAAATTATAGCAAAAATAGCAAACATATGGCAAAATTGTAGCAAATATAGCAAAAATGTGGCAAAAATACGATAAATTAGTGGTTATTATGACATAATGTGGCTGGAAAATCCTCATTCTTTCACAACAGTTTATTATTACGGGCTGTATTGGATATGCCATATTTTATTATGTTAGACGTAAATATCTCCTTAGGTAATACATTATGGAATGCTATGAACTCATCGAACAAATGCTCAAAGAACCAGATCAAGATGTAGATAAATCTTTAGATGAACATAGAGAAAGACTCGCGGCTTTGGTAGCTGGTGGAAAATGTTCCCAATATTTGGGGAAAAATTATACCATCGAAAAAATTTATAACATGGCCGATGAAGAAATTAAAAAACTGTATGCACATTGCGAGTCTAGACTGGGAGCTACCATGACTAAAACAATAGGGCTATATTACAACTATACACAGTCGTAGCTAGTACGTTTCTCCCTATCCCCGCAGAACATCGCCCGTATTTATGCGAATCTCTCGAGAAAGACCCATTCATCGAACATGCTATAAGCTCAATGAGCTGTGAGTTTTATCATAGATACGGAATGTTCTTAGCTCCACTCACCACAGCTTTAATAACGGCTAGGTATTGTCAATTTAAACATACGTGCCCACTCAATAATAATGGAGACTCAAGTGACACCACCACAGATTGTACAACAGATTGTGGAACCACTATCACAACAAGTAAACGAGGATGTACAACGGATTGTGAATGAGGAAATACCACAAGCCAGAGTGACGAAGACCCCCCCTAAAAATCGCAGCTGGTAGAAATGGCGGGCTGGCGACGAAAACGAAACTAATGCATAATTCAAATATTGAACATAGTCATGCGATTAAAACTTGGGCACTAGGTGTTGTTGCTATAGTGGTGTTATGGTTGTTTCATAAGACCGAAGAAGAGAAAAGGTCACCCCCGATTACACAACAAGTTCAATTAGAGGTAAGCCCCCATATAATGCTATTAAGAGCATGACTACTCCAGTTACAGACGGTAAAATGTTGGTAAACGCAACGTATCATTCAGCGGTAGTCAGCAGCTTGGCCATTGGCTATGCCCGTATAGCTAAAATGATTACTAAAGCCACACCACCCAAGCTAGATTTTAATGGTTATGATATCAGTATGATCATTCTTGATATTGGATTAGCAATGGCTACAAAAGATATGCTCATCGAACAACGGCTTTCCTGGAAGACATAATGAAGTAATTAAACATTTGAATATTTTATATTATCGAACATGGCAACAATTGCAATGATGGTCAGTGGAGCTGTTGTTAATGCTCTAGCTTTTTCGGGGAGTAATTTTTTATTTTCTAGTATGAGGGGTTCGGAGAGTAAACGACATAATAAAGCATTAGAAGAACTCGAAGCAGCCCAGTCACAATGGACCAGGCGCAGAATGGAGAGATTAGATTTTATTAATGAAGAACTGCATAAGCAAGGACATTCCATTGAAACGTTTAAGGATGTTGAATCTGCCATGCACAAATACTTCCTCGTTTATGGAAAAAAACGTGACCCAATACAGAGACCAACAAAAAACGCGAGATAGTATTCATAATGTTTGGTTTAACAGTCATCGCTATTTATAGCTACACAATAACTACGCATATACCATGACCTAGTTAGGGTGGGCGGGCGAGTCTTATCGGCCATGTCACCCTGACTCACCAGTGGAGATGTGATTTGCATTTAGACAAATGATATGATAGATGTATAACCATGAATCTGTGCAGATTTACACTCATGGGGAAGCCGACTCAATGCAACCGACGTTCTGTTGGTATTTACTGTGGTATCCACTCTTATTACATCAGGCAGGGAAACATTAATTATATATGTTCTGTGTGCGGGATAGTGGTCAAAGGTCGTTATTGTTTATGTAAGAAACACGGTGCTGATAGGGTCAGGAACCAGATTATTTACGCTAGGAAGAGAGATTACATCAACGAGAGGAATAGGTTGGGGAGAATACGTATTTAGATATATGAAAAACAACCATTTAGAGATTTGACTCAATTTGCATATACCATTAAATCACAATGGTTTTGATGTGAGAGTTGAAGGCTTTAGCAAAACAACGTGGTCTACATGGATATTCTTGAATGAGAAAAGCTGAATTGATCGATTTACTCGGTTTGGAATACAACAAACCCCAGACTGTTAGAGAACTCAAAGTTCCAGCAAAAAACAGTGGGCTGAGAGGTTATTCTCAAATGAGAAAAGCTGAATTGATCGCTTTACTAGATAATAATCAATCCGATGATAAAAAACAACAAGATGATGTTGATAAAAAAAAACAAGAATTAAAATTTGTACCCACATCCGCCGGCATTGGTAAATATCTAAGCGGTTGGAAGATGGATATTAATTCCAACATGGATGTTAATGATGTTAAGCCCATCATATCGAGCAAAATTAACGAGGAGTTAGATGATTTACATAGTATAAAATACCAGCTGACGATTAAAATGTCATTGAGTAATAGTAGCGTAAGACGATAGCACCGAATATACCGAACCATATTTCCGGAGCAATCAAGAAGTTATAACCGAATCTGATACTATAAGCACATCATTAGATACATCAATTCAGAGGATACAGGAAACTTTAGAACGCTGGACTAATAGAGGTTCGGTTTGGGGTATGGATAAAATTGATAGTTTATATTTTAATATAGCAAATTATATGCCCTTCAAAGGTAAATCTTATATAGATTTACCCCCGTATTGTAAGAAGAAGAAAGACATAATTAATGTAAAAAATAAATCCGTTGACTGTTTCAGAATGATGATAAGATCTGCATTGTTCCCCATAGACAAAACTCCGGATAGACCTTCTAGCTTTCCCCAAAACGATGGACTAAACCTCAATATAGATGAACCTACACCAATATCACAAATTGATAAGGTTAAAAAGCAAAATAATTTAGCTATACCTATTTTCTTGAGTAAAGTGCGCACCCATGTATAATGCGCACCCCCCTCTAGCGAATTCAATATTTTGGAAAAAAAATAATTTGAATATTATGCGCAGAAAAAAATTACACGGGACCCCTTCAGCGAAGTCCGGCAAACGAACGATTGATGAGAAACTTTGTCAGTACAAATTCTAAATTTGAGATAAAAAATCACCAGACATGTTGATTTACCGTTTAAATTGTATTTTTTGTTCTACTAGGCATTGTTTTATATCCAGGGATTAAGATTACCTTGTGTATTTTCTCATAAACTAAGCCGGACACAGCAATCAGCTGTACACATGTTTTCTTGGAATCTACAGGTGATTCGGTCAAGACACACCCAATGATATAACTTTACAGTATGTTTAATGCAAGGATCGGCAAAAATTGTATCTGAAACTCTTTTTTTTTATCAGGAATAATATATTCCAATATCTTGTTAATTTAGATGCAGCTTTTACTAAACATATTTAAAATAATAATAACCCTAAGCGAAACAGCTGATCGCTATTGCCGGGTATCATTTTATACATGGAACCAGTCTGACCATTCAACGTCAAGGCTCTCGTGCACGTGATCGCGAGAATTACGTGTTGACATAGAATCGTCCAACAAAAACAAATATGACTTTTAACGATTCAAAGTATGGCATTTGTGATATATGTATCCATTCTCTGTCAACTAAAGTTCGTTTCAAGGCGTCAATAGCGGTAATCTGACCTCGGTTGCTGTTAATAACGGTGAGTTGTGCGATCTTCCGATCGCTTCACACACGATTTCTCCGAAATTAATTAAAACAATATGAAAAGGAATTTTGAATAAAATTAATGAAATTAGTTACAAACATAAGTCAAGATATACAAAGAACACTTTTTATAGCCAGATAGTGTAATTACATGAATAATTTGCGCACTTCAGTATGGATTTGTTGACATGGTATTTCCGGTGTTACATGCTCACGGTAATGTCTTTCCATGGGGGGAAACAACATCAAAACTCATAATTCGTGTATAATGCGCACCTCCTTCTACACAGCTGTGTTTTTTGGAAAAAAAGTGTGCACTATACTCAAGAAAATATGGTAAATGTTTTCAGACATTCTTCTAAAGGAATTGTTGTACACAGGATAAGCTCTGCTCTGGAAAATATTCCCAGAATCAATTCATTTCTGATCGAAAAAGATGGAAAATATCATTATACATGGATAAAGAGTTTAAGCAGACTATTATACGATCAAACAAAACATGCTAGAAAGAAATATTTCTGCGAAAGATGCCTACATGGGTACAGCAGACAAGATCTATTAGAAGCGCATAAAGAAGACTGTAGAGGTGTTGGACAGAATGCTATCAGGATTGATATGCCTAAAGAGGGAAAAAATATATATAAAAAAAATTGAACATTATTGTAATCAAATGCCAGTACCGTACGTAATTTACGCCGACTTCGAAGCGCTTATCAAACCTATAGAAAATACTGAACGCAATACTGATAGTAGTTTTACGTACAAAACTCAAGAACATATTCCTTGTGGGTTTGGATGTATAGTTGTAAGGTATGATGGGAAAACAAACCTGCCCGTGATTTACAGAGGTCCCGATGCAGCGGGAAAGTTCCTAGAATATCTACAAAATGAAGAGAGAATAATCAGGGAAAATATATCGCGTAAGAAACCCATGTGTAAGACAAGGGATGATTGGATGGCCTATAAGAAGTCAGCTAGTTGTCATGTTTGTAATAAACCCCTGAATGGGGATTCTGTAAGAGATCATTGCCACGTCACGGGTAATTATCGGGGAGCCGGCATAACGAGTGTAACTTGAAACTAAAAATGAATCCTCCAACAATACCCATCCCCATTGTATTTCATAACCTTAGAGGATACGATTCTCATCTCATTGTGCAAGCTATCTCAAAGACCGACGGTGGCTTAACGTGTATTTCTAATGATATAGAAAAATATATATCGTTCTCGTTGACTAAAACTATACATTATACGGACAAGGATGGGAAAGCTAGAATAAAGCAAAGTAATGGGACATAGACTCTGTACAGTTTCTGTTATCTTCCCTGGACAATTTAGCTAATGCGAACAATTCCGATGACTTTGCAATAACAAATCAAAATACTGATCGGTTAACTCGTCATTTGTTGCTGAGAAAAGGTGTATATCCTTACGAATATATGGATGATTGGTCTAGATTCAACGAAACTAAATTACCACCTCTTGAATCATTCTATAGTAACTTAACAGAATCTAAAATAACAGATGCCCATTATGAACACGCTCTGACTGTGTGGGATAAATTAGGTTGTAAGAATTTAGGCGACTATCACGATCTGTACTTAAAAACCGATGTACTGTTACTCGCCGATTTATTCGAGATATTTAGAAAGACATGTTTAAAACAATTTGGTTTAGACCCGGCAGGGTACTATTCCAGTCCCGGACTATCATGGGATGCATTGTTGAAGAAGACCGGCGTAGAAGTATAACTACTCACAGATTACGATATGCACTTGTTTATTGAGAAAGGATTAAGAGGTGGTATATCGATGGCGGCTAAAAGGTATTCTAAGGCTAATAATAAATTAGTTGAAGGATATGATCTGAGTAAACCCGACACGCACATATTATATCTCGACGCCAACAATTTGTATGGATGGGCTATGAGTCAACCTTTACCCACGGGTGGTTTTGAGTGGGTCAATGTGAATGATATCCATAATATCAATGTGAATAAAGGGTACATACTAGAAGTTGACTTGGAATATCCAAATTCGTTACATAAAGACCATAACAGTTATCCGCTAGCTCTTGAAAGATTAATGGTGAATAAAGATTGGATGTCGGAATATCAAAACTCCTTGATGGGTAATACTAGGTTAGCTAACATAGAAAAACTCGTACCAAATTTGATGGATAAGATAAAATATATAGTTCACTACAGAAATCTCCAGTTATATCTATGGTTTGGCATGAAACTAAAGAAAATACACAGAGTTCTAAAGTTTGATCAAAGCCCTTGGATGGAGCCCTATATAAGGCTGAACACAGGTTTAAGAAGATAGCTACCAGCGATTTTGAAAAGAATCTATATAAGCTCATGATTAACTCAGTATTTGGTAAAACTATGGAGAATCTAAGGAAGCGTGTTGATGTTAAATTAGTCAGATCTAATGAGGAAGAAAGACTCAGGAAACTTATAGCCAGTCCGGCTTTTAACAGAAGTAAGATATTCGATAACAACTTAGCCGCGTTGCATATGCAGAAAAATAATATAAAATTCAACAGACAGGTGTACGTCGGTATGAGTATTCTTGACTTGTCAAAACACTTAATGTATTACTTTTATTACAACGAACTTAAGAAGCAATATGGCGATAGATGCAAGGTGTTATAAACAGACACAGATTCTTTGTTGATGGAAATACAAACCGAGGATGTGTATAAAGATATGGCAGAAAAAATAGATATGTACGACACGAGCGATTACCCAAAAGATAATCCATTGCACAGCGTAGTAAATAAAAAGGTGTTAGGTAAGATGAAGGATGAATGTGCTGGGACCCCTATAGTGGAGTATGTCGGATAAGACCTAAGATAATAAGAAGTCTGATAATGGAGAGATAAGAAAAGCTAAGGGTGTTAAGAAGTATGTGGTAAAAAAGCATCTCAAACACGAACAGTGTAAAAAAGCATTATTCAATGGTAGAACGTTCAAACACGAGATGAACTCTTTAAGAAGTAACAATCATAGGATATATGGATTAAGAATGAACAAGACATCATTATCCACCTTAGATACAAAGAGATGGATTGATAAGGATGGTGTAACTACCTATGCTTATGGTTATGGTGGTAATACTTTTAACTATGAGCAACTCTTTTTGTACAAATGCCCTGTCCGGTCCATCTTTAAGTTTATGCAACAATAACACAACAAGATGTAAACTAAATTATGATTTATTAAGATGTACATATATACAAGTTTGGCATACATGGGGGGCTGTATGCAGGAAAAGTGAGATGGTACCCTGGGGCCAAGTGGTAACGCGCCGGACTGTGTCCTAGGGTTACCCTGTAGCGCGCCGGGTACTTGTGAATTTTTGGGGGGGCCAAAACAGTTTCTCCAGGGGAGAATGTTTTGAGGCCCAGGAGAATGAATGAAATTGATGGGAATTGAATGTAATGAATGCCCCCCAAAATATGCATGGAAATATACAGATGAGCTCTTGCATCATAGTAGGTATTATAGTAGGTATGCATAGAATATGCATAGAAATATACAGATGAGTTCTTGCATCACTTGATAGGTATGATAATAGATATACAGTTTGTT
The DNA here is from genome assembly GCF_022045235.1 of Haliotis cracherodii. NCBI lineage: Eukaryota > Metazoa > Mollusca > Gastropoda > Lepetellida > Haliotidae > Haliotis > Haliotis cracherodii. The sequence continues at coordinate 48,897,212 of NW_027266297.1, read as the reverse complement.
CGCTGGCATGCATGCAAGCAAAGTCTACTGGTACGAGTACACGCACATGGCTTGTTGTGCCGACTGTATTGTCGAATGAGATACGTGAATGTATCTCGTGTAGCATTCCGATTTCCAGCGTCCAAGCGTTTGAATCAGATGGCCCTCTAAACGGGCCTGACTTGCAGAGGATGCAGCTCCTATCCGAAAGGAATGCGTATTGTATAGATCACAATCTATACGGATCCTTCGAAGTAAGCTTCTGAGCGATTGCAGGAACTTAGCCCTGTTGATCGTTTGACCATCTGAATTAATGAACAAAGGATCGGTTTGTATAGCATTGCTAGCTAGTCTTACACTGACACATTTGTAGAGGACTGTATATGGACACACACGTTTGCCTGTATGGCATAAGGTAATGAAGACACCTTTCCGAAATGGGTCAGCTTTTGATGCTTTCAGGAATACTTTGGCACATTTCACTGGATGATCAAAGCTGACATCACTGATGCACATGTTTACTGCCGGGTCGAAGTCAGATGTACAAGTAAACTCACTACAGCGCATGAAGCCAAAGAAAGCAATTGTACACATGGTTTCCATGATGAGGTCATTAAATGGGCCGAACACTCCACCTCGTAGTGTGTCGACCATATTACAAAGGATTTCATAGGTGATAGGGAGACGTCGTAGTGTAGGAGCTGAATTCAATTTTTTGTATCCCTTGAGGACAGTCTGAAGTCTACTGAGAGCTCCAAAGCTAGCTTCGTCAAACACACAATGTACACCATGAACCATATACTCGTACTTGATCCCTGCCAAATAAGTTTTGACAGTTGCATATTTTAACTGGAGTGTTTTGAAACAGTAGGCTACAAATTGGATAAGTACGTTCTCACTCAGATCCGGCAGATTATTGCTGGAATATCTCAGTAGCTGGCACATGATGAGGAATCTCACAAAGCACTGATATCCGACGGCATAGGTATCTCTTGTTCGACGACTTACTGCTGCATCCCAGAGTGTCTGTAGTGTGGTATCTAAGTCCAAAGTACTTGCTGAGTTGGTGGGCACTGGTGGGGGGTGATGTTTGCTAGTGGTGCCAGCCGCCTGAATCTGGCCATCTGCAATCGAGAGAGAGAGTCAGCTATATTGTTTGAAGCACCAGGTACATGTGTGGCTAGTATAATGAAGTTATGATTAGCGGCACACCAGGTAAGTCTACGCATCAGTTGCATGATGTTAGTACATTTAGACCTGCCTTTCCTGATAATATCAACTGTCGCACTGTTGTCACACAAAAAAAGAATACGCTTGGATTGCCATTCATGACCCCACAGTACTGCGGCTACGACAATAGGGTATAATTCTAGGAATGACATGGCAAGTCCTGTGTTTTTCTTCAGTGGCAAGTCGACCGGCCAGGTGTCTGCAAACCATCGGGATCCATAAATTCCGCCGAATGCTACGGAAGAAGAATCCGTGAATAATTGCAATTTGACTTGACTTGTTGTGTGACTGTCAAGGAAGAAGGAAACTCCATTCCAACCAGATAGGAATCGTAACCACATTTGTAGGTCTTTGATGCATTCTTTGCCAATGGTCACATAGTGATGTAATTCAGATGCTTTCTTTGATTGTTGAATCAAGAAAGCCACGAAAGAGCGTCCTGGCACTATCACTTTGCATGCAAAATTTAGGTGTCCCATTAACGAAAGCAGTTCTCGTTTTTTGCAAGCAGATTTTTTTAAGAATCCTGTGATAAATTCACATATGCGGTGTATTTTGTTGATGGGTAATCGAGCCTCCATTCTCACCGTATCCAAAATGATGCCGAGATACTCCAGTTCTTGGACGGGGCCGACCGTTTTGTGCTTAGCCAGTGGTACCTTCAGACTGTTGAACAGAAGTGACAATAGTGCCATGGTACGCTCTGCCTCAAAGTCCACAGGGTCTATGGTTAAGAAATCATCCAACAGCCACAGTATGTGTTTGATGCCATATTTGTGTTCAGCTATCCAAGCTAAAGCTGTAGATAACATATCAAATAGGCAAGGACTGGACCTACAACCAAACGCTAATCGTGTGTAAAAGTAGTATTTTTCCTGCCATTTGAAGCCGAAAAACTTCCAAAAGTCTTGATTGATTGGGATTTGTTTGAAGGCATCAGAAATGTCCACTTTGCATAACCATGCACCTTGTCCACATTTCTTGATGATATTTATGGCGTGGTCAATAGTCACGTATGTTAAAGAACATGAATCTTTGTCTATTAATTGGTTGATGCTAGGCTGTTCTGCATTATGTGGAGCTGACAAATCCAAAATAAGTCTTTGCTTCTTGCTATATTTCCCCTCAGCTACACCAAGTGGGCTGACTCTAAACAAGGAAAAGGGTGGTTTTGACCATGGCCCGGTAACATACCCCTTATCCACCTCTTTTGCGATTAGCTCTGTGACGATGTCCGGTTGTTTTCTGGCACTAAAATTGTTATCACATTCGAATGAGGTGCGAGGTACAGGGTCGATAAGAGGATTGAACCCCTCTGTAAGTCCGGTGATTAGAGAGTGAACAAACTGTTTGTCCTGATGGCCTCTTAGGTCTGTTTCCAATCTACAGGTGTCAATGGGTGTGGATGGTGATAGTCATGTGTCACGTTTTTTTCGGCTCTCCTTGTCTCTGGGACACTCTTGTTTGCCATGTCCTCTTTGGCGACAGATGATACACTGGTGGGCGAAATGGCACGGGTCTCGGCTACAGCCTCGGTCGTTGTAATTGTTGCAGACCTCGACACCATTGAATACCACTCTATTTCTGCCATGGGAATCGGTGTTCGGATCTCTATGGTATCTAGGACGATCTGATTGGTAAGGAGTGTACCTTAGTCCACGTTCTGCTGGACGAGAAACGACCATGAAGCAAGTGTCAGTAGAATGAGACAAACTATGGCATATACCACATGCTCTTGTGCGACGCCCTGAAGTAACAGTGGTGTAAATTCGGGTGTCCAAGATACTCCAGTCGATGATATTACCTTTGCACACATAGGCTGCTGATCTAGCTGCGAACATTCTATGATACTCGTAGAAGAGAGTTCCTCCATAGTGTGATGCCATGTCAACTAGTAATCTCTCATACCTGTCCATTTCTTCTCTGCGTTGAGGATAGGCTTCACAGAAGATTGCTTTATAAATTCCAAAAGCCTTAATAAATTCACCTAAGGATAGACTCCTGTGTCGTAGGTCGTCTCTAATAGACACACTGTCGTCCTCGCCTGTTGCACTTGCAATTTGTGTCGTTCGATATTCTCCTGTTTCGGCTGATGGTCGCAGGAGCAGGGCTAGGTTAATGGCTTTACCTTCCACAATTTGACGTTGTAGGGCTGGGTTGACACTGTCGATGTGGGGTAAAGTGTCTGATGCTACAGGCTGGCCCTGTATCGGAGCATTCAAGTTTCTGTAGAAATCAGGTGGATTGCTAGCCGATGCGGGTATATTATTACCTGGTGGAGAAGGTTGTAGGCTCTGTACCATCTGTCTGAGTTGTCTCATCTCGTTGACTACCTCACTGATCGTGTAATTAGGGCCATCATGTAGGCTGTTAGGCGGGGTAATGTTGGAAGAAGTCCCAGGCGTCGGCGTGGAGTGTACCACATAGTCCGAGTTGTTGAGTCTCAGGTCGGCATGCTGAGTATCTCCTGATATGCGTTGTGGAATCACGCCTCCTTGCCCCTGTTGGTTATCAGATTCTGCTCTGGAAATGGTAGCTGTTGGTTGTCGTCTGCTTACACGTTGAGGGGTATGTTGTTGTGGAGGGGTTCGTGTTTGGCTATCACTTGGATTCGGCTGGTTGAGCACATACATTTGTAACAGTAACTTTTTTGGCATGTTGTCAGGAACACATACTCTAAGTTCTTTCAATTTATCCTTCAACTGGGCAGCTGTCCAGTTTTCTGGTCGGTCGGTATCCCAAACATCGACTGGTCGGTCTTGATGTGTAGGCGCATTCCTCTGTCTCCGGTTTCGTGTTGAGCGGGTTATGCCTCTCCGACCTGCCGACCCTTCCATGGTGACCTTAAAACGAGGTCATGCAGCTAGGCTAAGCAGACTTCGCTCGTAGCCGGAATGCACTAGCTGGTACTTCCGACAGCTTTGCCTCAGCTGTGAGGCAGTTAGATTGATGGCCTGATAACGATCACCGAGAAAAGTTTCAGTCATGTGTCACGTTTTTCAAGTGTTAGCAGCGTACGTATAGGCAAGATGGCGATGTGAAACAACAATGGAATGTGAAGACGAGGCTGGACGGAAATGCAGTGCATTGTGGGACAATGTTCCAGTGTACGTATTTATTAATAATACAAGAAATATTAGGCCATAGTGAATTGTAATGTACATGATGCATGTGGCATGAAGGTAAATAAAAAAGAAACTCTATCTGCAATGTATAAACAAACAAGTAAGTTTAGTACCCGACGGAATGGGGTAAAGAAGGGACGTAACTCTATGTGACACATGTGGTTGAAAGTAAGAAGATAATATGGCAAATACGAAAGTATAGATGCAGTAGGAATGTTATTGTTGCATAAACTACTAAATAACTATATTGACATATAATAAAGAATAGGCTCTTCTTCTTTCATAACCAATCAACTAATGTTATATGTCTTAAGAGACCAAATCGGATTGGTTGCGTGACGTATGCCTCCTTCAAATACACAGGGCTGGTATAAATATCTTACACTTACTCTATCCGGAAGTTTTTGTTCTTTGTCTCTCCTCGGTGCTGTAGATTCGGAAATCACAGATTTCATTTTAATCACACGTATTTATTCGTTTTGCGTCTTACCTTATCGTGGGGAAGAAACAAGAGGTCAGCCTGATGAACTTCATTCGTTGTAAAAATATCAAACTTCTTCCTCGGTATATAACCCGGTGCCGGTAAGTATATTTGCCACATCGCTTGTTTCTTTAACCAATCCTTGGCTACATCTTTAGATACCTTAGCCGCGGTGGCTAATTTTTGTATTGCTCCTATACCTTTCCAATATCCTCGTGGGCTATAGTAAATTTTATCCATTATTAATTAATATTGATGTTTCTTTTAATACGACTTGATATGACTATCGTTAAATCGCATCATCATTTACACACAAAAAATTCCCCCTGTAGTGGTGGTATAGGTATATAAATCTGACTCGAGTTGAAGTGAGCCAGAACCCCCATTACCTATACTACTAGGTTAGCCTGATAAACTTCAGTAGTTATGGAAATTTCAGACTTTTCCCTCAGAATATATAGTGGGGCTAGTTAGTATATTTCACACATTGCTTGTTTCTTTAACCAATCCTTGGCAACATCTTTAGATACCTTAGCAGCTGCAGCTAGTTTTTGTATGCCCCTCTACCTTTTTTTAATATCCTCGTGGGCTATAGTAAATTAATTTATTGATGTTCCTTTAATACGAAATATTTCAATTCAGATAAATGTTCACATAAGTGTATAATAATGAACAATTACAAGCCAACAAAAGAAAAAGCTGTCAAAGTATTTTTGCTCCGGGACAAAATTATCAAATGGCGAGAATTACCAGAAGGAGTATATCTTATCATGGATGTCAATCCATTTGTTCTTTCCAATTGTGAAGAAGAGTATACAGTCTGGTTTCCCAGTAAAATGAACGAATAACTAAGTACAAATGTTAAATATAAATATATTCGAAATAATGGTACGCATATGAGTAAAAATGATAGAGAATATTTTCATTACAATTTGGTTTAAAGGTTTCCTCAATAGAGGATGGCATCTTGATACATAACAATCCAATGATCGTCGTCGCATATTGCACGTAAGCTTAAGACATCCATAGAAGCATTGTCAGGGCCTGGTCCTGGTCCAGAGTAGGATGTCCTCTAGTTTACTGCATTACACATCAAACTCAATTATTCCTCTAATTATCAAATGAAGCAAGTATTTCATAGATATTTCTTTGCTTTAGACTTGGACGGGAACATTGAAATTATACAACCCGCCATCAATAAGCATTATTGAAAAAGACTCCCTACCTGTGATACACCAGAAGGTGATGGTTTCACCTTCACAGCTGATATCATGCTCAGGGAACTTCAAGCCGTCTTTATCAGATGGGAATGTGTAACATCATAATCAATGCTCCATTATTCCAAATATGAAAAAGGCCCTCAGAGAGTCCCTCATCCGTTTGTGTCTTGAAATGTGCCTTCTTTGGAATAATTTATTGAGATTTAATGTGTTCATTCCCGAAGGGGGAAATTCTTATGTTTATTCTTTGCCCTTTACCCTATTGTGACCTAACTGATCGGACATATTAGTCCAGATTTCCAGCCAATCTGACAAGGTTATTTGTCAATTTGGAGATAAACCTACTGTTTTAAAATTTGAAAATTTCTCCATTCTACCATATATGTAACAATTATTACTGAAGTTCAAGATTAAAAACACCATAGTCGTCAGTAGTTCATAATAAGTGTTCAAAACACATAGTTTTTCAAAAGAAGTTGACAAATAACACTCCCAACTTAGTCCAAAGAGAGATGTTTTACTTTCCACCAAACTGTTGTACACTGTGGACTGGCTGTCATTTCTCGGAATTTTGTGAGAGAGGTCATTTCTTGGAATTTGTGAGAGAGGTCATTTCTTGGAAATCGAACATGCCATCATTACCATTGTAGGGGTGACGGGTAATAGAAAAAGGTTTTAAAATGCTAAACGAATATATTTCTACAGCAAACTTTATGAATTAACATTCTATTATACATTTAACATGTGTGAGTGTTATTAGTTAGTTAGCAGTTACCCCCAGTAAACAATAATAAAATCAAAATAAATGCCTCTCCACCCTGAACTTGGATGAGGCAGAACTTGACCTACATCACGGTTACTCACACCTCACAGCTGTCAATGGCTGACAACCAGTGTTTACATACTCTGTAACGAGTTATAGAAAGAAGCAAGATGACAACCCCAATCTCTGATGTGGACTTTGTAAACAACATGTTGTCATGAATAAAGTTTTTTCAAACAATTTTTATCATGTTATATCTTACTTTCATTGTCGGTTGTTTCAATGAAGAAATAGCTTAAATTGTTCCGATTCTGGTCACCATAGAACATTTTTCTAACAGTTTCATAAACATAAAGATATGCCTTCATTAAATCTTTTAATGTCATCATCGAAGCAGTCAGGGTTGCGGCCTAGAATGCCGCAAACATCCGATATCAAACTACCGTTTTTCCTCTATTTGACACTATGCCGTCTATTAATTTCGCGAGAGCCCTTGACTCGGCGTGTATTAGAGACCTGGCTGGTATTAGAGACCCAGCATGTATTAAAGGAAATATAGATATGTTTTACAGTTCATATGGGGCTGATCGATCAGCAGCCATTTTCTATGAATCGATATGTAGGCTATCTATGTATTCATACGCACGTTTTTTGTGAAAAGGCTATATATACTCTTCAAAAAAAAGAAACTTGACACTGACTTTCAAAATGTAATATAATGCAATTGTTTCAAAATAGGAACCAGAAACCATAATTGAAACACTGTTTGAAGATCAATGTACACAATGTTCAAAACATTAATCGTGTCACCTAGACAGACACACGTACACGATACAGTTAATGTCACAGGGGTACAGAAAATGTCAGTATCAGTTGTGCCCACCACGTGCATTAATCACCGCTTGACACCGACGACCCTTAGATGCAATCAAGTTGTCAATAACACACTGTTGGATGTGCTGCCATTCATGCTGAAATGCATCAAGAAGCGCAGGAAGTGTTTGGGGTGGTGGATTCCTTCTGCGAACGCGTCGATCCAACTCATCCCACATATGCTCAATCGGGGACAAATCTGGTGACCGGGCTGGCCGAGGTAATGTCTGAATGTTGTTGTGCTGTAAGAAGTCCTGACAAACACGTGCAATATGCGGTCGAGCATTGTCCTGCTGGAACTGTCCGCCATGAATGTTGACGTGAGGAAGAACGTAAGGCTGTAGGATCAAGTCTCTGTAACGCACACCTGTCAATGCACCTGCCACATGCATGAGAGGCGTTCTACCACCTCAAAATTCCAGCCCATACCATGACACTCCCGACGCCAAATGGGACAACCTGCTGCACACAGTTGGGTGCGTAACGTTCACCCCGACGTCTGTAAACACATGCGCGCCCATCAGCACGTGTGAGTAGAAAACGGGACTCGTCAGTACACAGTACATTTCTCCACGTTGCACGTGTCCATCTAACCCTCTGTTGGCACCAAAGCAGACGGTCCGCCAGATGACTTGGGGTCAATACATGACGTCGAACAGGTCTTCTTGCAAAAAGTCCAGCCTCCTTCAGTCTGTTTGATCTGATATTCTGCATACCCCAGGGATCTGTGTGGTTGTAGATGTAGCTGTGGTAGTGCGGTCTGGGAGGTGTCGCAGCCGGATGTATCGATCTTGTGCTTGGGTTGTCACCCTTGGTCTTCCTTACCCTGGTCTGTCATCAACTCTGTTGGTGTTGTTGTATTAGGTCCACAGTGCAGAGATTGTCTGTCTGGATACGCCAAAGTGCCTGGCCACTTCTTGCTGAGTTGCTCCAGCTTGTAATCTGCCAATGGCGTTGTTCAGTTGAGCTGCATTCAGTCTTGGCATTCTGTCACCGCCTCTACTGCCGTTATAAGGACTGTATGAACAGCCGTTCATAGCACCAACCCCCACATCTTCCATTTCAGAAATAACATTTCCCTAATAATGTTTAAATGTATAATTCTTTACTTTGAAAAAATAGAACAGTGTCATTTTTGCATGCCCCTTTAAATATTGCTGACTGTTGCATTTAACAACTTTCACATGGTAATTATGGTTTAAACATATTTATTTTCACAAAAATGTGTGAAAATGGATTGGTAAACAAGTAAAGCGCTTATGTTAATACCGCTCCATTACACATAGGACATAATACAATGAATACATAAATGAAGGTTAGATGTAACAAATAAATTGTACATGGCAAGCTTGATGTGTATATATACACTACTGCCTCTCGTTGGACACGGGACCGGGTTCCAGTTGAAGTTGAAAAATTTATCAAATGAATAGTGAGATAAAACAAAACAGTGAGATGTGAAATTTGAGCGGCCATTGAGCTGTGTTCACCAGACCGTAAATACAAGGTCAGCCCTTCTTAATTAGTGTTCCGTTGCTAGACTTTTGTGGCATGAACCATTCCACTAGGGTCCAGTCTAGCCATTGTGGCTAGCCGACAGTAGAACAGTAGTGAATTTAGATGCGAGTTTATTGCTAGGGAAACCCCCGTGTTGACATGATTGTCTCGGGTTGGTAAATGTTTGCCATTAATAAAATGATTGTTTGTGGATTGCGAACATATTCATTTACCCACACGAGTCATTCCACTTGATTGCAAATATAACGTTTTTCGTTCGCCAAATTTATGCTTTAGACAGTTCAATTATGATATAGCCGTCACCACTACTAATGTCTCATTATTTCACGTAGGAATATGTCCCATTTCCCCACACCCCACTTTCTGTTTTGTATTTTGAAAGAATAAATAAAAGAAGGTTTTGTGTGCGACACTTTTATACTAATTATAAGAGGATGTTGTAAATGAATATGAACAGCCATGCTGTCTGACTGTTGATAGAATTTGAGATCTTCACAATCACCGGATGTGACCATGTAGACAGAATCTCATTAGGGTTTGTGATTTTTACATTTGCCCAATGACCATAGTGAGTATTGCTGGGGATACCAAACGTAACAGTTTATTATTAGAGGTTGTGAGTACCTATACCACGTAGATAGGATATCTTTAGGATTTTAATCCTTCTTTGAGAGGCATTTAGAAGTTGGAGTACTACGTTGGGATAAGATTTATGGGTGACTTTAATCCTTTCTTTCTCTGTGGGTAATCCTTTCACGTTGATTGGAGGAAGTCACTCAACCAGGTCGTGACAGGTCGTGAGTTTACTCACTAACTACTGTGAGCGTTTTTGGCATGACATCTTTTCCTGTATAAACGTAGAAACGATGCTCACTCACTCACTGTTAATCCTCTGCAGTTTGCTGGCAAAGTGGGGATAAACCTCAGTGTCAAAGGCGATCAAACTTTGTTCGAATCCTTGTTTATATGTGACATCTCCCAAATGGGGACATATTCATAAACTTGGCAAGTGATATTAATATTTTTATAGTTTATGAAATTGTTAATAAAACTTTAATAAAATTGTGCTTCACTCTCACGAAAAATATATTGTCTGTGAGTAAATTTATATGTCACGTTACATCGGCATTTTTCAGTGATATTGGGACTACATGAAACATGGCTGGTTTTACATTTCTGATACAGGTGCTTGACTGACTGAGTAGTTCATGATCAATTAGATATGTTTAAATCAGTCAAGTTTGCAACAATAGATGAATAAGTTGATACATTTGGACCGCAGTTACCGATTAACAACTTAAGACATAGAGACATGGAGGAGATATATCATAACCAGGATATTTTAGAAAAAGGGTTTTTGGTATTTACTTAAAATGTAGTTTACTAAACTAAGCTTTTGGGTAACATATAGACGCATATGAGAGAAGTGATTGAGCAGTGTGAGGCATCACCCCAGGGCAAATGATTATTGATTTTGCTTCTTTTAAGTGATAGAGATAACTTTTCATTAGTACAATGAAATTAGTAGAATCCGGTCTTGCAATATAAGTACCAGAGGGGAAATGAATGGATGGAACAAACTGTCAGTCTTGAAATGATCAAATATTTCTCACTACTACTGCTTGATTGGAATGTCTGATTAACATGATTAAGTATCTTTTAGGCGCCTTCCAGTTTGACAGAGTGTTGGGTTTTTGTCATAAAGAGGTTGAATTATGAGTATGTTATTATGAGTATATCGGTTGACCAATGAGTTAAGAAATTAGCTGAAGGTTTGGTTAAGAAGGGCTTGATAGAAAAACTGATTGGAACGGAAATTGGGGTTCATATGGAGGTGAGCGTTAGGACTCATTTCACATGACGTCAAATACTATTTCGGTGGGAGGAGCAAAAATTATCATGAATAGTATTTAGGGAGTTGTCCGAGAGTGGTGCGGGGAGTCGGGAGCATACAGCTGAACAGAACGGTTCTCTGTAGGGTTTGGGATCCCGAGTCAGAAAAGAAGTAGTGTTAACGTTCATCAGAAAAACCATCAGGCTCTTCAACCATCATCTAGGTATGTGTTGTATTTATATCAGGCAACAACAAGAATATATCTGAGGACCATGTGTGTGTATTTATGATTAACTCTATCGTAAATAAAAAGGACTGGAGCAAACCATCGGACTTGTGATTTTGAAAGAGAGCTACATCATCCCTAGAACCAAGGAGTAGTTGATAAGTAGAAGTGACCATAGGTAGAAGGGTAAAGTACCCGGAACCTAAGGTTACATATGGCGGAAATGCTCTAAGATCACCGTACCATGCTCATCACAAGTTTGAACGGTTTGCATCTGCAGCTGAGTTGATGGACACTTGTTGGTTGTTAGCCTGAAACGAGCCGATGCTATTTGCCATTCACGGTAGGTGATGTCCTGTAAAGGGATGTGTTTTGCCCTTGTATTTGTGAACTATGCTCACCAGTGGGACAATGGTTCACTGTTCGAAAGCCGTGGGGTGGTCAGTTTCCCATGAAGAGACTGTGTTATTGATTTCTTTGGTAGTACGGCTACTACCATAACAGTGATATTGATTTTCTAGTGTGGGACAGTCACACTGATGGAGGACCCTTGCTGCACGCTTGTGTGCATAGGAACTTTCTGCAGTATTATAAGACTGTTATTATCTCTCATCACCAACCATGAGCACGAGAAGTCTTGAAATTATGATGTTGAATTTGGACATATTGTCAGAGAAGAACCAAAGTGACTCAAAATGTTTCATGACAATGAAAATTGTTCTGCCTCTGATATTACAGAGACAAATGGCAGTTTATTTTCAAGAGGACTTGGAAATATGGACAAATTAGACAAGAGTTTTTTCCCTAAGTCAGTTTTCTGTTGAGAAATTCAATGGAAGTGATCCAGAAGCTCAAGACTTTAGTAAAAAGTCCTGGAATGAGGTGAAGACAGCTTTCCTTGCAAGGTACAAACTAAATTCAGCAAAAAGATATGAAAGACTAGACAAGCTTTATCATAGGAAACAGAAACAGTCTGAGGATTTTGAGGACTTTCTTCAAGAATTGCAATATGAAGCAAAACGTCTTGATAGACTGGATGACAACTTTCTCATGGATGCCGTCATTAGGAATTCTCAACCTCACATTAAACAGTTCATTTTGACAAGATTGCATGAGACCAAGGATCAAGTCCTGGAAAGTGCGAGAATAGCAGATGCTGCATTTGGACTGGCCACATCAGAGAATGACAGACTTGTGTCTGTTATAGAGGAGCTCGTTGGACAAGTTTCCTTATTGACCAGCGCTGAAAATACTCGAACAGGAGGGAACTTTTCATACGAGCATCAGGATGACTCTATGTACAGAAAGCAGTACATTAAATCTGCGACTGAGTGTACTGATGACCAACAACCAGTGAAGAATGTGACACAAACATTCCATCAATATCACAGAAGTGGTTGTGCATCAACACATGTCGATATCAGGGACATGAGTGACAGTCATGTGCCCTGTGGACAAAACTGGAGCCCTGCTCCAAGGAATATGAGCAATGAGGATCATAGGGTGTCACAACCACAATTATGGAACATTTGTGGACTATGAGGTAGGACACATTTTAGTATGTCTGAGAGTCTTGTGAGATCTATGCAATGTTTTCAATGCTGTAGGATAGGTCACCTAAGCAGATTCTACTTTTCTAATTAAGCCAAACATATGCAAGGGTTAACAGGGGCAGTGCAGTACATGAGGATTTGAGCCTGCTGCCAATATAGAAAATATTGATTTTGATAATGTCGATAACATCATAGGCCACACTTTTACAATGAGAAATAATACCGAACCAGATCATAGAAATGATAAGTGATTTGAGCGAGATTGTTGTCTTGACATGTAGTATGGGCTTATCTCACAGCAGTATTAGGGTTAAGATATCTGGAAAGCCTTACAGTGCCCTATGTGACTCAGGTGAAACTTTGAGCTGTATGTATTCAAATGTATTCTCATCTATTGGAGGTGAGTGTAGATTTCCTATAACAAAATGAGGTGCAAGGTCATTGGTTGTGCAGATGGGAAACCATTAGATGTGTTAGGTGTATCTACAATTCCTCTTACAGATAGTCAGCTATGTGTTGTACAGGACTTTCAGGTCTTTTAGCCTTATCAATTGATGTGTTGTTAGGCTTAGATTTCTTGAGAAGCCAGAAGGCTAAAGTTGATATTAGCCATAATAGGTTGACTTTGTAGGATGGACTAACAGAGACAAATTTCATTGCCTATTCAGATTAATACCAACCTTGTTACATGTATATGTGATGTGGTACCACCACCACACAATGAAACTTTGTTGCCGGTGTACATTAAGTTAGGCGTTGTTGAGCCGATTGAGTCTATTTCAGAATGGTTACATGTGTGAGGTGCTAGATATCTCACTTCATCTGTCAATCAAGTACCATTGTTTAGGTTGATGAACCCTGCTAGTTCAGAGATTAAGTTAGCAATAGGTGTCATTGAAGAAGTCGATATTGCCAATGTGTATGGAGAGTTAGGAGACAGTGACAACACACATACCATGCCTATCACCACAGGTGACAAAGCATTCAACCATGTTGATATTGACAGGACTCATTGATTGACGGGAATATGGATATCCAAAAATGAAATGGGAGTTGATAAGTCGTAGAGGAATGCGATACCAAGTCCGATTAGCAGGTGTCTCGAAAAGAGAAGGGGTCCTAAGTGAGTTTCTCAATTCAGAAATTTTGGAGAATTTCCATGTCAGAAGAACAATGACAGGGAAAGTGAAGAAAGAAAACAACAAAAAGTAAACAATAGAACTGCAAGTAAGGAAGTGTGACAATCATATAGGTATATGATATGCGGAGGATATGTAGATCCAAGGTTATGATAATAAGTTGGTTTTAGTCCCAAGTTATAGTGTCATGTGTCAAAGCAAATGGGTACCCAGATAGGAAATCAAGGATGATAATGAAAAGTCGTAGAGGTAACATGCCTACGCAAATATGAGATGATGAACAACGTCGTAGAGGTGAACATGCCTACGTAGATATGAAATGATAGTAAGTCGTAGAGGTCACATGCCTACGCTGTCAAGCCGTGGAGGAGACATGCCCACGTAGTAATAATGTCGACAGGGACGTAGAGGAGACATGCCTACGTTATTTGAATATAAACACATAGATGTGGACATGCCTATGATGTTTCAAAGCTTGAAAGATCAAGTCTAGAGATGCCTGACAGTCTATAGTGGTGAGGTAGATATGTCTCTACCTCAAGTTGCTGAGTATATTGAGGACAGTCGAAAGACTAACGATGAATTCACTCGGGACGAAGGACAGAGGGTCGATTTGTCTCGTAGCCTGGGTGAAGACCTATAAATCGGTCATGGGATGTAGATGATTGGCCAATCATATTTGTACAGAAGAGTTTTGCCTAGTCAGAAGGCTGTTGTATACCTCCTGTTGAGGAGAGGAAATGTTTGAAGAGAGTACAGATGGAATATTAAAGAGGTTTTGTTTTTTTCATGAGTTATGATGCTGACACAGATAAAGACACAACGATAGGAGTGAAAAGGGACATTCGGTTATATATTACTGGGGTTGAAGATGTATCAAATCAACCTTTTAACCTTTTAACTTAAAAATATTCAACTGACCCACAAGTACAGCATATTATTGACACATGAACTGGAACTGTATGAACATAAGCGCTGTGTTCTGTGGTTTACTTAATGTTGGTAGACATTATTTATGAGAGAGTAATATGTTGTATGGTACATTGGTGACGATCAATTGGGATTGTTGTTTATTGTTTTCACTTAGGGAAGATATGGCTTTATAGGGATAACAGAGTAGGAACTGAGATCAGATTTAAAATCTGAGAGGTAACTTGGATATTTACGTTCTAAAGGACCCTTAGGCTTCGCACTTAAAGCTATGATGACACTACTCATGATGTGGAACCCATTGACGACATGCATTCCGGATATCTATCTCTGGGGGTAATACCTTCAGATATATGGGACGACTCAACATACGAACAGACATGGTATCATATATTCATTACTGAATTGCCCAAGATCTCTAACTATCCGATTCTGCTTAGAGATACTTGTAAGAATATTAGTCTTCTGGCAAATCATACGTCCTGTGAAGAGAATATGAGGGCTATATTGAATTTTACTTATCGCATACATGACGACACTTCCGAAGACATGTTAGAAGGGGTTACTTTGATCAGAAATATTATTCTTCAAGGTCAAATTGTTGGTTCTCAGAAGACTTGCTCCAAGAGAGCATTGCCACCTTTAACTGGTGAATTCTCACATAATTTATTTTGTACTGCGGTGATGGTGATGTGAACATAATACATCAACATATCAATATCTTATCAAAAAGAATGAGAACTGAAGAAGCAGCTATTAACGTGTCCCAAGATTACATGGGTTCTTACATGTCTAAGGCCAATGACAGAATGGATGGTTTGAAGCAAGGTATAATTGCATAATGAATTGACTGAATTGATAAAGGTAGAGGATGGTAAGATACGATGGTTTCAGGCCATTTATGCATAATGGATACAACTTGTTGCAAAGGAGATACATTTTGCTACTATGGTTGAAAGAAAGATTAATCAGTTGAGCACAGGATTATATAAGTTATTACAAAATGTACTATCACACGAGTTGATGATACCTTTCCGACACTTTAAGCGGACTCTATCAAAAATAAGGAGAGCATTGAAATGTCACAGGTTTTGGAAATTTAAGTGATCTCAGACATACTAGTGTCCTCTTGTATAAATGTTGATGTTATACTGTATTCAAGATGTTACTTTTACTACATGTTTTATGTTTTTGTGCTTACCTATATGCATTTATTTATAATATATATGAATGGGTACGCCTACCATATGTGAAAAACATATGTTGAATTTCATGAGAGAAAATCTATCCGTTATATGTTACCAGGATGTTGTATATGGTGCATTGTATTGCACCTCAGGAGCTGATAGATTGCATGTGCGATTACTGCCCAATGAGACATTTGACAATATTCTATATAGGCGCATGTCCAGTGACTTTACGATAAGTTGATGTTGTTTTGATGTGAAAAAAACCCTTAAAAAACCAAATTAAAAAAAACCCAAACTATTGTGATTGTTGAGTCAGGTGAGATGTTGTTTGTTTACTGAGTATAGATGCTGAAGCTAAATTTCAACATTTACTTGAGAAGAACAAACTGTTGTAATCTTCAGTTAAAGAGGACTTCATGGAGTGTAATGCATGAATTTAAAGTAATTTCCTATTTTATTTACAAATGACTGAATTTGGGACAATTAACTCTTTTGGACATCAGAGTCAACATTTTCGCTGTCATACATGTAGGAATGAGCAACCTCATTCTATAAGATGATGGAGAGAATCATTTCTTTATAAACTTCCAGGACATTTTTGATTATTTAAGATGGAGAACTTTTCCCATTGGATCGAGACCATAAGAGTCAGAGTAAGTTGAATATGTTCTAGAACATACGGACATGGAACATGTTGATGACAAGGAATAGTAAGATTATATATTGGACACGTAGAACTCTGAAACTGATCACCAGTTGTTTATTGGTGTTGTGATACTATCGTGATTTTTTTGCCTGAAGGAAAATGCTCATATGTCTTTATATAGAAAAAGCAAAAACTTTACAAAGAAACATAATTTGATTATGCCTTTATAACCTTCACATGTTATTCTCAGATAGGTACAACCCAAGACAGATCCTATCTGAGACATTACCTTGTAAAATTTCATTGTATTGATTTTTCTGGTCCTCAGATGCATACACACACAAGTTGTTACATATTGATATTGTACTATTGTATTTACATCTTATATTCTGTTATCATTGGTCAGTCGCATGGGACATGCTCTACAACGGGAAGGGCATGTATAACCAGGGTATTTTAGAAAAAGAGTTTTGGGTATTTACTTAAAATGTAGTTTACTAAACTAAGCTTTTGGGTAACATATAGACGCATATGAGAGAAGTGATTGAGCAGTGTGAGGCATCACCCCAGGGCAAATGATTATTGATTTTGCTTCTTTTAAGTGATAGAGATAACTTTTCATTAGTACAATGAAATTAGTAGAATCCGGTCTTGCAATATAAGTACCAGAGGGGAAATGAATGGATGGAACAAACTGTCAGTCTTGAAATGATCAAATATTTCTCACTACTACTGCTTGATTGGAATGTCTGATTAACATGATTAAGTATCTTTTAGGCGCCTTCCAGTTTGACAGAGTGTTGGGTTTTTGTCATAAAGAGGTTGAATTATGAGTATGTTATTATGAGTATATCGGTTGACCAATGAGTTAAGAAATTAGCTGAAGGTTTGGTTAAGAAGGGCTTGATAGAAAAACTGATTGGAACGGAAATTGGGGTTCATATGGAGGTGAGCGTTAGGACTCATTTCACATGACGTCAAATACTATTTCGGTGGGAGGAGCAAAAATTATCATGAATAGTATTTAGGGAGTTGTCCGAGAGTGGTGCGGGGAGTCGGGAGCATACAGCTGAACAGAACGGTTCTCTGTAGGGTTTGGGATCCCGAGTCAGAAAAGAAGTAGAGTTAACGTTCATCAGAAAAACCATCAGGCTCTTCAACCATCATCTAGGTATGTGTTGTATTTATATCAGGCAACAACAAGAATATATATGAGGACCATGTGTGTGTATTTATGATTAACTCTATCATAAATAAAAAGGACTGGAGCAAACCATCGGACTTGTGATTTTGAAAGAGAGCTACATCATCCCTAGAACCAAGGAGTAGTTGATAAGTAGAAGTGACCATAGGTAGAAGGGTAAAGTACCCGGAACCTAAGGTTACATATGGCGGAAATGCTCTAAGATCACCGTACCATGCTCATCACAAGTTTGAACGGTTTGCATCTGCAGCTGAGTTGATGGACACTTGTTGGTTGTTAGCCTGAAACGAGCCGATGCTATTTGCCATTCACGGTAGGTGATGTCCTGTAAAGGGATGTGTTTTGCCCTTGTATTTGTGAACTATGCTCACCAGTGGGACAATGGTTCACTGTTCGAAAGCCGTGGGGTGGTCAGTTTCCCATGAAGAGACTGTGTTATTGATTTCTTTGGTAGTACGGCTACTACCATAACAGTGATATTGATTTTCTAGTGTGGGACAGTCACACTGATGGAGGACCCTTGCTGCACGCTTGTGTGCATAGGAACTTTCTGCAGTATTATAAGACTGTTATTATCTCTCATCACCAACCATGAGCACGAGAAGTCTTGAAATTATGATGTTGAATTTGGACATATTGTCAGAGAAGAACCAAAGTGACTCAAAATGTTTCATGACAATGAAAATTGTTCTGCCTCTGATATTACAGAGACAAATGGCAGTTTATTTTCAAGAGGACTTGGAAATATGGACAAATTAGACAAGAGTTTTTTCCCTAAGTCAGTTTTCTGTTGAGAAATTCAATGGAAGTGATCCAGAAGCTCAAGACTTTAGTAAAAAGTCCTGGAATGAGGTGAAGACAGCTTTCCTTGCAAGGTACAAACTAAATTCAGCAAAAAGATATGAAAGACTAGACAAGCTTTATCATAGGAAACAGAAACAGTCTGAGGATTTTGAGGACTTTCTTCAAGAATTGCAATATGAAGCAAAACGTCTTGATAGACTGGATGACAACTTTCTCATGGATGCCGTCATTAGGAATTCTCAACCTCACATTAAACAGTTCATTTTGACAAGATTGCATGAGACCAAGGATCAAGTCCTGGAAAGTGCGAGAATAGCAGATGCTGCATTTGGACTGGCCACATCAGAGAATGACAGACTTGTGTCTGTTATAGAGGAGCTCGTTGGACAAGTTTCCTTATTGACCAGCGCTGAAAATACTCGAACAGGAGGGAACTTTTCATACGAGCATCAGGATGACTCTATGTACAGAAAGCAGTACATTAAATCTGCGACTGAGTGTACTGATGACCAACAACCAGTGAAGAATGTGACACAAACATTCCATCAATATCACAGAAGTGGTTGTGCATCAACACATGTCGATATCAGGGACATGAGTGACAGTCATGTGCCCTGTGGACAAAACTGGAGCCCTGCTCCAAGGAATATGAGCAATGAGGATCATAGGGTGTCACAACCACAATTATGGAACATTTGTGGACTATGAGGTAGGACACATTTTAGTATGTCTGAGAGTCTTGTGAGATCTATGCAATGTTTTCAATGCTGTAGGATAGGTCACCTAAGCAGATTCTACTTTTCTAATTAAGTCAAACATATGCAAGGGTTAACAGGGGCAGTGCAGTACATGAGGATTTGAGCCTGCTGCCAATATAGAAAATATTGATTTTGATAATGTCGATAACATCATAGGCCACACTTTTACAATGAGAAATAATACCGAACCAGATCATAGAAATGATAAGTGATTTGAGCGAGATTGTTGTCTTGACATGTAGTATGGGCTTATCTCACAGCAGTATTAGGGTTAAGATATCTGGAAAGCCTTACAGTGCCCTATGTGACTCAGGTGAAACTTTGAGCTGTATGTATTCAAATGTATTCTCATCTATTGGAGGTGAGTGTAGATTTCCTATAACAAAATGAGGTGCAAGGTCATTGGTTGTGCAGATGGGAAACCATTAGATGTGTTAGGTGTATCTACAATTCCTCTTACAGATAGTCAGCTATGTGTTGTACAGGACTTTCAGGTCTTTTAGCCTTATCAATTGATGTGTTGTTAGGCTTAGATTTCTTGAGAAGCCAGAAGGCTAAAGTTGATATTAGCCATAATAGGTTGACTTTGTAGGATGGACTAACAGAGACAAATTTCATTGCCTATTCAGATTAATACCAACCTTGTTACATGTATATGTGATGTGGTACCACCACCACACAATGAAACTTTGTTGCCGGTGTACATTAAGTTAGGCGTTGTTGAGCCGATTGAGTCTATTTCAGAATGGTTACATGTGTGAGGTGCTAGATATCTCACTTCATCTGTCAATCAAGTACCATTGTTTAGGTTGATGAACCCTGCTAGTTCAGAGATTAAGTTAGCAATAGGTGTCATTGAAGAAGTCGATATTGCCAATGTGTATGGAGAGTTAGGAGACAGTGACAACACACATACCATGCCTATCACCACAGGTGACAAAGCATTCAACCATGTTGATATTGACAGGACTCATTGATTGACGGGAATATGGATATCCAAAAATGAAATGGGAGTTGATAAGTCGTAGAGGAATGCGATACCAAGTCCGATTAGCAGGTGTCTCGAAAAGAGAAGGGGTCCTAAGTGAGTTTCTCAATTCAGAAATTTTGGAGAATTTCCATGTCAGAAGAACAATGACAGGGAAAGTGAAGAAAGAAAACAACAAAAAGTAAACAATAGAACTGCAAGTAAGGAAGTGTGACAATCATATAGGTATATGATATGCGGAGGATATGTAGATCCAAGGTTATGATAATAAGTTGGTTTTAGTCCCAAGTTATAGTGTCATGTGTCAAAGCAAATGGGTACCCAGATAGGAAATCAAGGATGATAATGAAAAGTCGTAGAGGTAACATGCCTACGCAAATATGAGATGATGAACAACGTCGTAGAGGTGAACATGCCTACGTAGATATGAAATGATAGTAAGTCGTAGAGGTCACATGCCTACGCTGTCAAGCCGTGGAGGAGACATGCCCACGTAGTAATAATGTCGACAGGGACGTAGAGGAGACATGCCTACGTTATTTGAATATAAACACATAGATGTGGACATGCCTATGATGTTTCAAAGCTTGAAAGATCAAGTCTAGAGATGCCTGACAGTCTATAGTGGTGAGGTAGATATGTCTCTACCTCAAGTTGCTGAGTATATTGAGGACAGTCGAAAGACTAACGATGAATTCACTCGGGACGAAGGACAGAGGGTCGATTTGTCTCGTAGCCTGGGTGAAGACCTATAAATCGGTCATGGGATGTAGATGATTGGCCAATCATATTTGTACAGAAGAGTTTTGCCTAGTCAGAAGGCTGTTGTATACCTCCTGTTGAGGAGAGGAAATGTTTGAAGAGAGTACAGATGGAATATTAAAGAGGTTTTGTTTTTTTCATGAGTTATGATGCTGACACAGATAAAGACACAACGATAGGAGTGAAAAGGGACATTCGGTTATATATTACTGGGGTTGAAGATGTATCAAATCAACCTTTTAACCTTTTAACTTAAAAATATTCAACTGACCCACAAGTACAGCATATTATTGACACATGAACTGGAACTGTATGAACATAAGCGCTGTGTTCTGTGGTTTACTTAATGTTGGTAGACATTATTTATGAGAGAGTAATATGTTGTATGGTACATTGGTGACGATCAATTGGGATTGTTGTTTATTGTTTTCACTTAGGGAAGATATGGCTTTATAGGGATAACAGAGTAGGAACTGAGATCAGATTTAAAATCTGAGAGGTAACTTGGATATTTACGTTCTAAAGGACCCTTAGGCTTCGCACTTAAAGCTATGATGACACTACTCATGATGTGGAACCCATTGACGACATGCATTCCGGATATCTATCTCTGGGGGTAATACCTTCAGATATATGGGACGACTCAACATACGAACAGACATGGTATCATATATTCATTACTGAATTGCCCAAGATCTCTAACTATCCGATTCTGCTTAGAGATACTTGTAAGAATATTAGTCTTCTGGCAAATCATACGTCCTGTGAAGAGAATATGAGGGCTATATTGAATTTTACTTATCGCATACATGACGACACTTCCGAAGACATGTTAGAAGGGGTTACTTTGATCAGAAATATTATTCTTCAAGGTCAAATTGTTGGTTCTCAGAAGACTTGCTCCAAGAGAGCATTGCCACCTTTAACTGGTGAATTCTCACATAATTTATTTTGTACTGCGGTGATGGTGATGTGAACATAATACATCAACATATCAATATCTTATCAAAAAGAATGAGAACTGAAGAAGCAGCTATTAACGTGTCCCAAGATTACATGGGTTCTTACATGTCTAAGGCCAATGACAGAATGGATGGTTTGAAGCAAGGTATAATTGCATAATGAATTGACTGAATTGATAAAGGTAGAGGATGGTAAGATACGATGGTTTCAGGCCATTTATGCATAATGGATACAACTTGTTGCAAAGGAGATACATTTTGCTACTATGGTTGAAAGAAAGATTAATCAGTTGAGCACAGGATTATATAAGTTATTACAAAATGTACTATCACACGAGTTGATACCTTTCCGACACTTTAAGCGGACTCTATCAAAAATAAGGAGAGCATTGAAATGTCACAGGTTTTGGAAATTTAAGTGATCTCAGACATACTAGTGTCCTCTTGTATAAATGTTGATGTTATACTGTATTCAAGATGTTACTTTTACTACATGTTTTATGTTTTTGTGCTTACCTATATGCATTTATTTATAATATATATGAATGGGTACGCCTACCATATGTGAAAAACATATGTTGAATTTCATGAGAGAAAATCTATCCGTTATATGTTACCAGGATGTTGTATATGGTGCATTGTATTGCACCTCAGGAGCTGATAGATTGCATGTGCGATTACTGCCCAATGAGACATTTGACAATATTCTATATAGGCGCATGTCCAGTGACTTTACGATAAGTTGATGTTGTTTTGATGTGAAAAAAACCCTTAAAAAACCAAATTAAAAAAAACCCAAACTATTGTGATTGTTGAGTCAGGTGAGATGTTGTTTGTTTACTGAGTATAGATGCTGAAGCTAAATTTCAACATTTACTTGAGAAGAACAAACTGTTGTAATCTTCAGTTAAAGAGGACTTCATGGAGTGTAATGCATGAATTTAAAGTAATTTCCTATTTTATTTACAAATGACTGAATTTGGGACAATTAACTCTTTTGGACATCAGAGTCAACATTTTCGCTGTCATACATGTAGGAATGAGCAACCTCATTCTATAAGATGATGGAGAGAATCATTTCTTTATAAACTTCCAGGACATTTTTGATTATTTAAGATGGAGAACTTTTCCCATTGGATCGAGACCATAAGAGTCAGAGTAAGTTGAATATGTTCTAGAACATACGGACATGGAACATGTTGATGACAAGGAATAGTAAGATTATATATTGGACACGTAGAACTCTGAAACTGATCACCAGTTGTTTATTGGTGTTGTGATACTATCGTGATTTTTTTGCCTGAAGGAAAATGCTCATATGTCTTTATATAGAAAAAGCAAAAACTTTACAAAGAAACATAATTTGATTATGCCTTTATAACCTTCACATGTTATTCTCAGATAGGTACAACCCAAGACAGATCCTATCTGAGACATTACCTTGTAAAATTTCATTGTATTGATTTTTCTGGTCCTCAGATGCATACACACACAAGTTGTTACATATTGATATTGTACTATTGTATTTACATCTTATATTCTGTTATCATTGGTCAGTCGCATGGGACATGCTCTACAACGGGAAGGGCATGTATAACCAGGGTATTTTAGAAAAAGAGTTTTGGGTATTTACTTAAAATGTAGTTTACTAAACTAAGCTTTTGGGTAACATATAGACGCATATGAGAGAAGTGATTGAGCAGTGTGAGGCATCACCCCAGGGCAAATGATTATTGATTTTGCTTCTTTTAAGTGATAGAGATAACTTTTCATTAGTACAATGAAATTAGTAGAATCCGGTCTTGCAATATAAGTACCAGAGGGGAAATGAATGGATGGAACAAACTGTCAGTCTTGAAATGATCAAATATTTCTCACTACTACTGCTTGATTGGAATGTCTGATTAACATGATTAAGTATCTTTTAGGCGCCTTCCAGTTTGACAGAGTGTTGGGTTTTTGTCATAAAGAGGTTGAATTATGAGTATGTTATTATGAGTATATCGGTTGACCAATGAGTTAAGAAATTAGCTGAAGGTTTGGTTAAGAAGGGCTTGATAGAAAAACTGATTGGAACGGAAATTGGGGTTCATATGGAGGTGAGCGTTAGGACTCATTTCACATGACGTCAAATACTATTTCGGTGGGAGGAGCAAAAATTATCATGAATAGTATTTAGGGAGTTGTCCGAGAGTGGTGCGGGGAGTCGGGAGCATACAGCTGAACAGAACGGTTCTCTGTAGGGTTTGGGATCCCGAGTCAGAAAAGAAGTAGAGTTAACGTTCATCAGAAAAACCATCAGGCTCTTCAACCATCATCTAGGTATGTGTTGTATTTATATCAGGCAACAACAAGAATATATATGAGGACCATGTGTGTGTATTTATGATTAACTCTATCATAAATAAAAAGGACTGGAGCAAACCATCGGACTTGTGATTTTGAAAGAGAGCTACATCATCCCTAGAACCAAGGAGTAGTTGATAAGTAGAAGTGACCATAGGTAGAAGGGTAAAGTACCCGGAACCTAAGGTTACATATGGCGGAAATGCTCTAAGATCACCGTACCATGCTCATCACAAGTTTGAACGGTTTGCATCTGCAGCTGAGTTGATGGACACTTGTTGGTTGTTAGCCTGAAACGAGCCGATGCTATTTGCCATTCACGGTAGGTGATGTCCTGTAAAGGGATGTGTTTTGCCCTTGTATTTGTGAACTATGCTCACCAGTGGGACAATGGTTCACTGTTCGAAAGCCGTGGGGTGGTCAGTTTCCCATGAAGAGACTGTGTTATTGATTTCTTTGGTAGTACGGCTACTACCATAACAGTGATATTGATTTTCTAGTGTGGGACAGTCACACTGATGGAGGACCCTTGCTGCACGCTTGTGTGCATAGGAACTTTCTGCAGTATTATAAGACTGTTATTATCTCTCATCACCAACCATGAGCACGAGAAGTCTTGAAATTATGATGTTGAATTTGGACATATTGTCAGAGAAGAACCAAAGTGACTCAAAATGTTTCATGACAATGAAAATTGTTCTGCCTCTGATATTACAGAGACAAATGGCAGTTTATTTTCAAGAGGACTTGGAAATATGGACAAATTAGACAAGAGTTTTTTCCCTAAGTCAGTTTTCTGTTGAGAAATTCAATGGAAGTGATCCAGAAGCTCAAGACTTTAGTAAAAAGTCCTGGAATGAGGTGAAGACAGCTTTCCTTGCAAGGTACAAACTAAATTCAGCAAAAAGATATGAAAGACTAGACAAGCTTTATCATAGGAAACAGAAACAGTCTGAGGATTTTGAGGACTTTCTTCAAGAATTGCAATATGAAGCAAAACGTCTTGATAGACTGGATGACAACTTTCTCATGGATGCCGTCATTAGGAATTCTCAACCTCACATTAAACAGTTCATTTTGACAAGATTGCATGAGACCAAGGATCAAGTCCTGGAAAGTGCGAGAATAGCAGATGCTGCATTTGGACTGGCCACATCAGAGAATGACAGACTTGTGTCTGTTATAGAGGAGCTCGTTGGACAAGTTTCCTTATTGACCAGCGCTGAAAATACTCGAACAGGAGGGAACTTTTCATACGAGCATCAGGATGACTCTATGTACAGAAAGCAGTACATTAAATCTGCGACTGAGTGTACTGATGACCAACAACCAGTGAAGAATGTGACACAAACATTCCATCAATATCACAGAAGTGGTTGTGCATCAACACATGTCGATATCAGGGACATGAGTGACAGTCATGTGCCCTGTGGACAAAACTGGAGCCCTGCTCCAAGGAATATGAGCAATGAGGATCATAGGGTGTCACAACCACAATTATGGAACATTTGTGGACTATGAGGTAGGACACATTTTAGTATGTCTGAGAGTCTTGTGAGATCTATGCAATGTTTTCAATGCTGTAGGATAGGTCACCTAAGCAGATTCTACTTTTCTAATTAAGTCAAACATATGCAAGGGTTAACAGGGGCAGTGCAGTACATGAGGATTTGAGCCTGCTGCCAATATAGAAAATATTGATTTTGATAATGTCGATAACATCATAGGCCACACTTTTACAATGAGAAATAATACCGAACCAGATCATAGAAATGATAAGTGATTTGAGCGAGATTGTTGTCTTGACATGTAGTATGGGCTTATCTCACAGCAGTATTAGGGTTAAGATATCTGGAAAGCCTTACAGTGCCCTATGTGACTCAGGTGAAACTTTGAGCTGTATGTATTCAAATGTATTCTCATCTATTGGAGGTGAGTGTAGATTTCCTATAACAAAATGAGGTGCAAGGTCATTGGTTGTGCAGATGGGAAACCATTAGATGTGTTAGGTGTATCTACAATTCCTCTTACAGATAGTCAGCTATGTGTTGTACAGGACTTTCAGGTCTTTTAGCCTTATCAATTGATGTGTTGTTAGGCTTAGATTTCTTGAGAAGCCAGAAGGCTAAAGTTGATATTAGCCATAATAGGTTGACTTTGTAGGATGGACTAACAGAGACAAATTTCATTGCCTATTCAGATTAATACCAACCTTGTTACATGTATATGTGATGTGGTACCACCACCACACAATGAAACTTTGTTGCCGGTGTACATTAAGTTAGGCGTTGTTGAGCCGATTGAGTCTATTTCAGAATGGTTACATGTGTGAGGTGCTAGATATCTCACTTCATCTGTCAATCAAGTACCATTGTTTAGGTTGATGAACCCTGCTAGTTCAGAGATTAAGTTAGCAATAGGTGTCATTGAAGAAGTCGATATTGCCAATGTGTATGGAGAGTTAGGAGACAGTGACAACACACATACCATGCCTATCACCACAGGTGACAAAGCATTCAACCATGTTGATATTGACAGGACTCATTGATTGACGGGAATATGGATATCCAAAAATGAAATGGGAGTTGATAAGTCGTAGAGGAATGCGATACCAAGTCCGATTAGCAGGTGTCTCGAAAAGAGAAGGGGTCCTAAGTGAGTTTCTCAATTCAGAAATTTTGGAGAATTTCCATGTCAGAAGAACAATGACAGGGAAAGTGAAGAAAGAAAACAACAAAAAGTAAACAATAGAACTGCAAGTAAGGAAGTGTGACAATCATATAGGTATATGATATGCGGAGGATATGTAGATCCAAGGTTATGATAATAAGTTGGTTTTAGTCCCAAGTTATAGTGTCATGTGTCAAAGCAAATGGGTACCCAGATAGGAAATCAAGGATGATAATGAAAAGTCGTAGAGGTAACATGCCTACGCAAATATGAGATGATGAACAACGTCGTAGAGGTGAACATGCCTACGTAGATATGAAATGATAGTAAGTCGTAGAGGTCACATGCCTACGCTGTCAAGCCGTGGAGGAGACATGCCCACGTAGTAATAATGTCGACAGGGACGTAGAGGAGACATGCCTACGTTATTTGAATATAAACACATAGATGTGGACATGCCTATGATGTTTCAAAGCTTGAAAGATCAAGTCTAGAGATGCCTGACAGTCTATAGTGGTGAGGTAGATATGTCTCTACCTCAAGTTGCTGAGTATATTGAGGACAGTCGAAAGACTAACGATGAATTCACTCGGGACGAAGGACAGAGGGTCGATTTGTCTCGTAGCCTGGGTGAAGACCTATAAATCGGTCATGGGATGTAGATGATTGGCCAATCATATTTGTACAGAAGAGTTTTGCCTAGTCAGAAGGCTGTTGTATACCTCCTGTTGAGGAGAGGAAATGTTTGAAGAGAGTACAGATGGAATATTAAAGAGGTTTTGTTTTTTTCATGAGTTATGATGCTGACACAGATAAAGACACAACGATAGGAGTGAAAAGGGACATTCGGTTATATATTACTGGGGTTGAAGATGTATCAAATCAACCTTTTAACCTTTTAACTTAAAAATATTCAACTGACCCACAAGTACAGCATATTATTGACACATGAACTGGAACTGTATGAACATAAGCGCTGTGTTCTGTGGTTTACTTAATGTTGGTAGACATTATTTATGAGAGAGTAATATGTTGTATGGTACATTGGTGACGATCAATTGGGATTGTTGTTTATTGTTTTCACTTAGGGAAGATATGGCTTTATAGGGATAACAGAGTAGGAACTGAGATCAGATTTAAAATCTGAGAGGTAACTTGGATATTTACGTTCTAAAGGACCCTTAGGCTTCGCACTTAAAGCTATGATGACACTACTCATGATGTGGAACCCATTGACGACATGCATTCCGGATATCTATCTCTGGGGGTAATACCTTCAGATATATGGGACGACTCAACATACGAACAGACATGGTATCATATATTCATTACTGAATTGCCCAAGATCTCTAACTATCCGATTCTGCTTAGAGATACTTGTAAGAATATTAGTCTTCTGGCAAATCATACGTCCTGTGAAGAGAATATGAGGGCTATATTGAATTTTACTTATCGCATACATGACGACACTTCCGAAGACATGTTAGAAGGGGTTACTTTGATCAGAAATATTATTCTTCAAGGTCAAATTGTTGGTTCTCAGAAGACTTGCTCCAAGAGAGCATTGCCACCTTTAACTGGTGAATTCTCACATAATTTATTTTGTACTGCGGTGATGGTGATGTGAACATAATACATCAACATATCAATATCTTATCAAAAAGAATGAGAACTGAAGAAGCAGCTATTAACGTGTCCCAAGATTACATGGGTTCTTACATGTCTAAGGCCAATGACAGAATGGATGGTTTGAAGCAAGGTATAATTGCATAATGAATTGACTGAATTGATAAAGGTAGAGGATGGTAAGATACGATGGTTTCAGGCCATTTATGCATAATGGATACAACTTGTTGCAAAGGAGATACATTTTGCTACTATGGTTGAAAGAAAGATTAATCAGTTGAGCACAGGATTATATAAGTTATTACAAAATGTACTATCACACGAGTTGATACCTTTCCGACACTTTAAGCGGACTCTATCAAAAATAAGGAGAGCATTGAAATGTCACAGGTTTTGGAAATTTAAGTGATCTCAGACATACTAGTGTCCTCTTGTATAAATGTTGATGTTATACTGTATTCAAGATGTTACTTTTACTACATGTTTTATGTTTTTGTGCTTACCTATATGCATTTATTTATAATATATATGAATGGGTACGCCTACCATATGTGAAAAACATATGTTGAATTTCATGAGAGAAAATCTATCCGTTATATGTTACCAGGATGTTGTATATGGTGCATTGTATTGCACCTCAGGAGCTGATAGATTGCATGTGCGATTACTGCCCAATGAGACATTTGACAATATTCTATATAGGCGCATGTCCAGTGACTTTACGATAAGTTGATGTTGTTTTGATGTGAAAAAAACCCTTAAAAAACCAAATTAAAAAAAACCCAAACTATTGTGATTGTTGAGTCAGGTGAGATGTTGTTTGTTTACTGAGTATAGATGCTGAAGCTAAATTTCAACATTTACTTGAGAAGAACAAACTGTTGTAATCTTCAGTTAAAGAGGACTTCATGGAGTGTAATGCATGAATTTAAAGTAATTTCCTATTTTATTTACAAATGACTGAATTTGGGACAATTAACTCTTTTGGACATCAGAGTCAACATTTTCGCTGTCATACATGTAGGAATGAGCAACCTCATTCTATAAGATGATGGAGAGAATCATTTCTTTATAAACTTCCAGGACATTTTTGATTATTTAAGATGGAGAACTTTTCCCATTGGATCGAGACCATAAGAGTCAGAGTAAGTTGAATATGTTCTAGAACATACGGACATGGAACATGTTGATGACAAGGAATAGTAAGATTATATATTGGACACGTAGAACTCTGAAACTGATCACCAGTTGTTTATTGGTGTTGTGATACTATCGTGATTTTTTTGCCTGAAGGAAAATGCTCATATGTCTTTATATAGAAAAAGCAAAAACTTTACAAAGAAACATAATTTGATTATGCCTTTATAACCTTCACATGTTATTCTCAGATAGGTACAACCCAAGACAGATCCTATCTGAGACATTACCTTGTAAAATTTCATTGTATTGATTTTTCTGGTCCTCAGATGCATACACACACAAGTTGTTACATATTGATATTGTACTATTGTATTTACATCTTATATTCTGTTATCATTGGTCAGTCGCATGGGACATGCTCTACAACGGGAAGGGCATGTATAACCAGGGTATTTTAGAAAAAGAGTTTTGGGTATTTACTTAAAATGTAGTTTACTAAACTAAGCTTTTGGGTAACATATAGACGCATATGAGAGAAGTGATTGAGCAGTGTGAGGCATCACCCCAGGGCAAATGATTATTGATTTTGCTTCTTTTAAGTGATAGAGATAACTTTTCATTAGTACAATGAAATTAGTAGAATCCGGTCTTGCAATATAAGTACCAGAGGGGAAATGAATGGATGGAACAAACTGTCAGTCTTGAAATGATCAAATATTTCTCACTACTACTGCTTGATTGGAATGTCTGATTAACATGATTAAGTATCTTTTAGGCGCCTTCCAGTTTGACAGAGTGTTGGGTTTTTGTCATAAAGAGGTTGAATTATGAGTATGTTATTATGAGTATATCGGTTGACCAATGAGTTAGGAAATTAGCTGAAGGTTTGGTTAAGAAGGGCTTGATAGAAAAACTGATTGGAACGGAAATTGGGGTTCATATGGAGGTGAGCGTTAGGACTCATTTCACATGACGTCAAATACTATTTCGGTGGGAGGAGCAAAAATTATCATGAATAGTATTTAGGGAGTTGTCCGAGAGTGGTGCGGGGAGTCGGGAGCATACAGCTGAACAGAACGGTTCTCTGTAGGGTTTGGGATCCCGAGTCAGAAAAGAAGTAGAGTTAACGTTCATCAGAAAAACCATCAGGCTCTTCAACCATCATCTAGGTATGTGTTGTATTTATATCAGGCAACAACAAGAATATATCTGAGGACCATGTGTGTGTATTTATGATTAACTCTATCATAAATAAAAAGGACTGGAGCAAACCATCGGACTTGTGATTTTGAAAGAGAGCTACATCATCCCTAGAACCAAGGAGTAGTTGATAAGTAGAAGTGACCATAGGTAGAAGGGTAAAGTACCCGGAACCTAAGGTTACATATGGCGGAAATGCTCTAAGATCACCGTACCATGCTCATCACAAGTTTGAACGGTTTGCATCTGCAGCTGAGTTGATGGACACTTGTTGGTTGTTAGCCTGAAACGAGCCGATGCTATTTGCCATTCACGGTAGGTGATGTCCTGTAAAGGGATGTGTTTTGCCCTTGTATTTGTGAACTATGCTCACCAGTGGGACAATGGTTCACTGTTCGAAAGCCGTGGGGTGGTCAGTTTCCCATGAAGAGACTGTGTTATTGATTTCTTTGGTAGTACGGCTACTACCATAACAGTGATATTGATTTTCTAGTGTGGGACAGTCACACTGATGGAGGACCCTTGCTGCACGCTTGTGTGCATAGGAACTTTCTGCAGTATTATAAGACTGTTATTATCTCTCATCACCAACCATGAGCACGAGAAGTCTTGAAATTATGATGTTGAATTTGGACATATTGTCAGAGAAGAACCAAAGTGACTCAAAATGTTTCATGACAATGAAAATTGTTCTGCCTCTGATATTACAGAGACAAATGGCAGTTTATTTTCAAGAGGACTTGGAAATATGGACAAATTAGACAAGAGTTTTTTCCCTAAGTCAGTTTTCTGTTGAGAAATTCAATGGAAGTGATCCAGAAGCTCAAGACTTTAGTAAAAAGTCCTGGAATGAGGTGAAGACAGCTTTCCTTGCAAGGTACAAACTAAATTCAGCAAAAAGATATGAAAGACTAGACAAGCTTTATCATAGGAAACAGAAACAGTCTGAGGATTTTGAGGACTTTCTTCAAGAATTGCAATATGAAGCAAAACGTCTTGATAGACTGGATGACAACTTTCTCATGGATGCCGTCATTAGGAATTCTCAACCTCACATTAAACAGTTCATTTTGACAAGATTGCATGAGACCAAGGATCAAGTCCTGGAAAGTGCGAGAATAGCAGATGCTGCATTTGGACTGGCCACATCAGAGAATGACAGACTTGTGTCTGTTATAGAGGAGCTCGTTGGACAAGTTTCCTTATTGACCAGCGCTGAAAATACTCGAACAGGAGGGAACTTTTCATACGAGCATCAGGATGACTCTATGTACAGAAAGCAGTACATTAAATCTGCGACTGAGTGTACTGATGACCAACAACCAGTGAAGAATGTGACACAAACATTCCATCAATATCACAGAAGTGGTTGTGCATCAACACATGTCGATATCAGGGACATGAGTGACAGTCATGTGCCCTGTGAACAAAACTGGAGCCCTGCTCCAAGGAATATGAGCAATGAGGATCATAGGGTGTCACAACCACAATTATGGAACATTTGTGGACTATGAGGTAGGACACATTTTAGTATGTCTGAGAGTCTTGTGAGATCTATGCAATGTTTTCAATGCTGTAGGATAGGTCACCTAAGCAGATTCTACTTTTCTAATTAAGCCAAACATATGCAAGGGTTAACAGGGGCAGTGCAGTACATGAGGATTTGAGCCTGCTGCCAATATAGAAAATATTGATTTTGATAATGTCGATAACATCATAGGCCACACTTTTACAATGAGAAATAATACCGAACCAGATCATAGAAATGATAAGTGATTTGAGCGAGATTGTTGTCTTGACATGTAGTATGGGCTTATCTCACAGCAGTATTAGGGTTAAGATATCTGGAAAGCCTTACAGTGCCCTATGTGACTCAGGTGAAACTTTGAGCTGTATGTATTCAAATGTATTCTCATCTATTGGAGGTGAGTGTAGATTTCCTATAACAAAATGAGGTGCAAGGTCATTGGTTGTGCAGATGGGAAACCATTAGATGTGTTAGGTGTATCTACAATTCCTCTTACAGATAGTCAGCTATGTGTTGTACAGGACTTTCAGGTCTTTTAGCCTTATCAATTGATGTGTTGTTAGGCTTAGATTTCTTGAGAAGCCAGAAGGCTAAAGTTGATATTAGCCATAATAGGTTGACTTTGTAGGATGGACTAACAGAGACAAATTTCATTGCCTATTCAGATTAATACCAACCTTGTTACATGTATATGTGATGTGGTACCACCACCACACAATGAAACTTTGTTGCCGGTGTACATTAAGTTAGGCGTTGTTGAGCCGATTGAGTCTATTTCAGAATGGTTACATGTGTGAGGTGCTAGATATCTCACTTCATCTGTCAATCAAGTACCATTGTTTAGGTTGATGAACCCTGCTAGTTCAGAGATTAAGTTAGCAATAGGTGTCATTGAAGAAGTCGATATTGCCAATGTGTATGGAGAGTTAGGAGACAGTGACAACACACATACCATGCCTATCACCACAGGTGACAAAGCATTCAACCATGTTGATATTGACAGGACTCATTGATTGACGGGAATATGGATATCCAAAAATGAAATGGGAGTTGATAAGTCGTAGAGGAATGCGATACCAAGTCCGATTAGCAGGTGTCTCGAAAAGAGAAGGGGTCCTAAGTGAGTTTCTCAATTCAGAAATTTTGGAGAATTTCCATGTCAGAAGAACAATGACAGGGAAAGTGAAGAAAGAAAACAACAAAAAGTAAACAATAGAACTGCAAGTAAGGAAGTGTGACAATCATATAGGTATATGATATGCGGAGGATATGTAGATCCAAGGTTATGATAATAAGTTGGTTTTAGTCCCAAGTTATAGTGTCATGTGTCAAAGCAAATGGGTACCCAGATAGGAAATCAAGGATGATAATGAAAAGTCGTAGAGGTAACATGCCTACGCAAATATGAGATGATGAACAACGTCGTAGAGGTGAACATGCCTACGTAGATATGAAATGATAGTAAGTCGTAGAGGTCACATGCCTACGCTGTCAAGCCGTGGAGGAGACATGCCCACGTAGTAATAATGTCGACAGGGACGTAGAGGAGACATGCCTACGTTATTTGAATATAAACACATAGATGTGGACATGCCTATGATGTTTCAAAGCTTGAAAGATCAAGTCTAGAGATGCCTGACAGTCTATAGTGGTGAGGTAGATATGTCTCTACCTCAAGTTGCTGAGTATATTGAGGACAGTCGAAAGACTAACGATGAATTCACTCGGGACGAAGGACAGAGGGTCGATTTGTCTCGTAGCCTGGGTGAAGACCTATAAATCGGTCATGGGATGTAGATGATTGGCCAATCATATTTGTACAGAAGAGTTTTGCCTAGTCAGAAGGCTGTTGTATACCTCCTGTTGAGGAGAGGAAATGTTTGAAGAGAGTACAGATGGAATATTAAAGAGGTTTTGTTTTTTTCATGAGTTATGATGCTGACACAGATAAAGACACAACGATAGGAGTGAAAAGGGACATTCGGTTATATATTACTGGGGTTGAAGATGTATCAAATCAACCTTTTAACCTTTTAACTTAAAAATATTCAACTGACCCACAAGTACAGCATATTATTGACACATGAACTGGAACTGTATGAACATAAGCGCTGTGTTCTGTGGTTTACTTAATGTTGGTAGACATTATTTATGAGAGAGTAATATGTTGTATGGTACATTGGTGACGATCAATTGGGATTGTTGTTTATTGTTTTCACTTAGGGAAGATATGGCTTTATAGGGATAACAGAGTAGGAACTGAGATCAGATTTAAAATCTGAGAGGTAACTTGGATATTTACGTTCTAAAGGACCCTTAGGCTTCGCACTTAAAGCTATGATGACACTACTCATGATGTGGAACCCATTGACGACATGCATTCCGGATATCTATCTCTGGGGGTAATACCTTCAGATATATGGGACGACTCAACATACGAACAGACATGGTATCATATATTCATTACTGAATTGCCCAAGATCTCTAACTATCCGATTCTGCTTAGAGATACTTGTAAGAATATTAGTCTTCTGGCAAATCATACGTCCTGTGAAGAGAATATGAGGGCTATATTGAATTTTACTTATCGCATACATGACGACACTTCCGAAGACATGTTAGAAGGGGTTACTTTGATCAGAAATATTATTCTTCAAGGTCAAATTGTTGGTTCTCAGAAGACTTGCTCCAAGAGAGCATTGCCACCTTTAACTGGTGAATTCTCACATAATTTATTTTGTACTGCGGTGATGGTGATGTGAACATAATACATCAACATATCAATATCTTATCAAAAAGAATGAGAACTGAAGAAGCAGCTATTAACGTGTCCCAAGATTACATGGGTTCTTACATGTCTAAGGCCAATGACAGAATGGATGGTTTGAAGCAAGGTATAATTGCATAATGAATTGACTGAATTGATAAAGGTAGAGGATGGTAAGATACGATGGTTTCAGGCCATTTATGCATAATGGATACAACTTGTTGCAAAGGAGATACATTTTGCTACTATGGTTGAAAGAAAGATTAATCAGTTGAGCACAGGATTATATAAGTTATTACAAAATGTACTATCACACGAGTTGATACCTTTCCGACACTTTAAGCGGACTCTATCAAAAATAAGGAGAGCATTGAAATGTCACAGGTTTTGGAAATTTAAGTGATCTCAGACATACTAGTGTCCTCTTGTATAAATGTTGATGTTATACTGTATTCAAGATGTTACTTTTACTACATGTTTTATGTTTTTGTGCTTACCTATATGCATTTATTTATAATATATATGAATGGGTACGCCTACCATATGTGAAAAACATATGTTGAATTTCATGAGAGAAAATCTATCCGTTATATGTTACCAGGATGTTGTATATGGTGCATTGTATTGCACCTCAGGAGCTGATAGATTGCATGTGCGATTACTGCCCAATGAGACATTTGACAATATTCTATATAGGCGCATGTCCAGTGACTTTACGATAAGTTGATGTTGTTTTGATGTGAAAAAAACCCTTAAAAAACCAAATTAAAAAAAACCCAAACTATTGTGATTGTTGAGTCAGGTGAGATGTTGTTTGTTTACTGAGTATAGATGCTGAAGCTAAATTTCAACATTTACTTGAGAAGAACAAACTGTTGTAATCTTCAGTTAAAGAGGACTTCATGGAGTGTAATGCATGAATTTAAAGTAATTTCCTATTTTATTTACAAATGACTGAATTTGGGACAATTAACTCTTTTGGACATCAGAGTCAACATTTTCGCTGTCATACATGTAGGAATGAGCAACCTCATTCTATAAGATGATGGAGAGAATCATTTCTTTATAAACTTCCAGGACATTTTTGATTATTTAAGATGGAGAACTTTTCCCATTGGATCGAGACCATAAGAGTCAGAGTAAGTTGAATATGTTCTAGAACATACGGACATGGAACATGTTGATGACAAGGAATAGTAAGATTATATATTGGACACGTAGAACTCTGAAACTGATCACCAGTTGTTTATTGGTGTTGTGATACTATCGTGATTTTTTTGCCTGAAGGAAAATGCTCATATGTCTTTATATAGAAAAAGCAAAAACTTTACAAAGAAACATAATTTGATTATGCCTTTATAACCTTCACATGTTATTCTCAGATAGGTACAACCCAAGACAGATCCTATCTGAGACATTACCTTGTAAAATTTCATTGTATTGATTTTTCTGGTCCTCAGATGCATACACACACAAGTTGTTACATATTGATATTGTACTATTGTATTTACATCTTATATTCTGTTATCATTGGTCAGTCGCATGGGACATGCTCTACAACGGGAAGGGCATGTATAACCAGGGTATTTTAGAAAAAGAGTTTTGGGTATTTACTTAAAATGTAGTTTACTAAACTAAGCTTTTGGGTAACATATAGACGCATATGAGAGAAGTGATTGAGCAGTGTGAGGCATCACCCCAGGGCAAATGATTATTGATTTTGCTTCTTTTAAGTGATAGAGATAACTTTTCATTAGTACAATGAAATTAGTAGAATCCGGTCTTGCAATATAAGTACCAGAGGGGAAATGAATGGATGGAACAAACTGTCAGTCTTGAAATGATCAAATATTTCTCACTACTACTGCTTGATTGGAATGTCTGATTAACATGATTAAGTATCTTTTAGGCGCCTTCCAGTTTGACAGAGTGTTGGGTTTTTGTCATAAAGAGGTTGAATTATGAGTATGTTATTATGAGTATATCGGTTGACCAATGAGTTAGGAAATTAGCTGAAGGTTTGGTTAAGAAGGGCTTGATAGAAAAACTGATTGGAACGGAAATTGGGGTTCATATGGAGGTGAGCGTTAGGACTCATTTCACATGACGTCAAATACTATTTCGGTGGGAGGAGCAAAAATTATCATGAATAGTATTTAGGGAGTTGTCCGAGAGTGGTGCGGGGAGTCGGGAGCATACAGCTGAACAGAACGGTTCTCTGTAGGGTTTGGGATCCCGAGTCAGAAAAGAAGTAGAGTTAACGTTCATCAGAAAAACCATCAGGCTCTTCAACCATCATCTAGGTATGTGTTGTATTTATATCAGGCAACAACAAGAATATATCTGAGGACCATGTGTGTGTATTTATGATTAACTCTATCATAAATAAAAAGGACTGGAGCAAACCATCGGACTTGTGATTTTGAAAGAGAGCTACATCATCCCTAGAACCAAGGAGTAGTTGATAAGTAGAAGTGACCATAGGTAGAAGGGTAAAGTACCCGGAACCTAAGGTTACAATATAACCAAACCTATGGTCCTGTTGAGACAGTTGACAGTTAGAACGTTGGATTAAATGACAGTAACTAATTTGAACATTCCTCAGTAATATCATAAAATACATCATAACTCATAACAGTCCGAGAGACAGCTTCCAGCCATATACTAGTATTGAAGGGATAATCCCTTTTGACAGTTTAAAAATAAACTTACCTTAAGGTGCTTGGCAAGTCAAAACTGACCTCCCTGAATATGTTTTTTAGGTTTGACAGCAACTATGCTTGTGGATTTCAGAGATAGACATGATTTGTTAGCTAGATACTATTACAATAAGCGAAAATGTCTTAAAAGTCCACAGTTTGTTTAATAGTACAAAAAGTGTGTTATAGATCAATCAACGTTTTCTTTTATTGAACATAATTTTTGCACTATTTTGCTGTAAGCTGTAAATAAACCATGTACGTAACTTACATATATTTATGTATGACCAGAACAGCAAATAAAGTTCTGGTAGATAGGTACCTCGGACATTTAACGTGTGCTTTCCGACTTAAGCCTATCTCGCACACAGGGAAGCACTTATACTATTAGGGTAAAAAAGCGTAATGATTAAATAAAGAAGTGCACCCCCCCAAAAAATATAAGTTTACAGCCTATTCTAATAAAGTTAAGGGGGTTGGGGTTTGGCTGGGTGGGAGTGGGTGATAAAAGAATATTCAATAATATGGAAAAGTTTGGGCTTGGGGGGGGCAAGCGTGGGAAGGCACGGCATCGGCTGGCGAGCGTGTGTGGCTAGAAGTCTAGCGGCGGTATCCTTGTAGTAGTCGCTTGGTCAGCTTCTCATCCTGGGGGTTGGGATTCTGGTAGAGACTCTTGGCAAGGAGGGCGGCGGTATTGGCGACGAAGTGGTTTGAGGTCGGTACACCACTACTCTGGAAGAAGTGGTACAAGTCTGTGTAGTTTGTGATGTCGTACTCGATGTCCTGTCCCCCCTTCTTGTGCACCATGACGAAAGGGACTCCTTGTTTGGCGTAGAGATGTTCCTTTGGGGTGTTGATCTGTCAACCTTGAGATCTGGCCGGGCCTTGTAGTGGTTGATTGGAATGTCTGACTTTTCCACTGGTAAATAAAGTTCTTTGGTATGACCTCTTT
Source organism: Haliotis cracherodii (assembly GCF_022045235.1). NCBI lineage: Eukaryota > Metazoa > Mollusca > Gastropoda > Lepetellida > Haliotidae > Haliotis > Haliotis cracherodii. The sequence continues at coordinate 48,858,099 of NW_027266297.1, read as the reverse complement.
TATCCCTGCTGACGTTATCCTAATGTTCAATTTCAGTCTGCCTCACCAAGCGTAAGAAAGCATTGTACATGTTCTGATAAACTACACTGATGCAATTAAGCAAATGAATATTTGCTGTGGGCCAGTATCTATTTTCTCTACATATTTGTGGATATGAAGCATTCTTGTTAATTGTGGATACACTGGGCAGACGTTTACTACTATAAGGTGTATGGTTGGAGGCAAGATCAAAGGCGCCGCACAGCATTTATTAGATAACAGACGGGGTCGTCCGTTTCGCTTTGAACAACCACCCCACCCTGTTTGTAGGAGTTATATAATCGGTGCGCAAATAACTGTGTCAAGTCCACTGCCGGGCTGATGCGGTGTCAGTGTCAGCGATGAACATGAATGCTCAAATTATAGACCTGTAGCACTCACAAGTTGCTCAGCCAAAATATTTGAAAAGTGTATATTCAATTCTCTGATAACAGCAAATATAACCTTATAAATATATTCACCATACAAACAATCAAATGTAGAACACAGACCTATGCTTAATCATTTCCTCTGGATATGATCAACCTGCGGAACCCTCTATCCGATGGAAGTAACTAATGCTCGCTCATTAAAAGAAATCAAATCCTTAATTAATCGTTCTGATGCAATTATTAATAATTTTGACTTCAAATATTTTCATAGATCATGCCAAATTGCCCACTGTCGCCTTAGGCTTGGCTGCAGTGACTTAAACGCTGATAAGTTTAGACGACATGTATCAGATATACCAGACTGCACTTGAAGATGCAATTCACTTTTTCTATACCTGTAAAAAAAATACAATAATATCAGAAACACTGTGTATTCTACACACATGGGTATGGTCTAAAAATGATATTACATGGCAGTAGTTAAGCAGTTCTACAAACATGACTCTTCTTAAATCAGTTCACGACATCATTGTCGAAAGCAAAAGGTTTGAGTAGCTTAATTTTATGCATGTAGTAAAGGAAAACTGCATTACCTTATTTCACAGACACCACTTGCTTCAGTGTATTGGCTTCGTGTATTTCATTTGTACATTTTGTATGTTTATGTTCATCACTCTCTTATATATATCCAGCTGTTGTTAAGTTGTTACCTGGAGAGGTATTACATAAGCAAGTTTTGCTTGTTTACTGATCCAGATTTCTTTTGAAATAAAAATACACTTTAGCCAACACAGCTAACCCTAAAACACATGATTGTAAACTATTCAAAAAGGGGCACTAATCTCTGGCGTCTTCTCGGGTGTCGGACTCAAACTCAAACTCATTTATTCTTAGAATAACATGACATACAATTATCTACAATTTTTATTATGTACAATTTAACAAAAATAATAAAAATAGGATACGTGGATACTAATACAATTTACCAATTGTATTGTACACATTGTTAAGGAATTTAGATAAGCCTTTTAGATTTCTTACACTGTTAGTGGTCATAATTTTCTTAAATGTTTTGAAACTTAAGATATTGCTTATTTAAGAGTTCATATTGCCGTTGGTGAAAAGCTTCACATCGGAATAAATAATGCAATTCATCTCCCACAGCGATAGAATCAAAGAGTGGACACTGGCTGTCTTCCCTGGGAATGTTCAGCCATCGACCAGTTTCAACTGGTAATCCTTGGTTAGAAAGTTCTGACTTTTAGTATTGGGAGAAATATTGATTTTGAGAGCAGTAGATATTTCTCAAATGAAGGTTGATTCTTCAGGTAATACGACCTTTGGATTTCCGCTTGGGCTTACTAGCTGCCGTGAGTCAATTTGCTCGTTAACGCAACCAAGCGTGACAAGAGACTGGGCTACCAGTCTGCAAGGACAGCTAAATAAACTTACGCATTTTTGAAAACTGATTGGTTACCCGTGATCTATGAAGATTTCGACAAAGGGCGCATGGTAATTAATTTCTTCAGCCTAAACAAACAGACAAATAACGGCGAAAGCTCATCGGATGTCGTTATTTGGAAATACCCCTGATGGTTACAGTTTAATAATAAAAAAGTATCCCTGTGTGAAGGCATTTGCGGATTTCGGATTGCGTGGATGATACAATTACTACTCTCTTGTTGTCATCCACATTTTCTGGTATAACCCTACACTTGTGTATTTGTCGTAATTCACTTGCTGCTCAGTTAATGAATTTATAACATGTTAATTTGTTGTAATGTTGTAGCACCACTCAGATTACCCGATAAAGGTTCAAATTTGGTCTTTCTTGTACCTGGGGTAATTATTCAATCTAAATCCAGGTTTGAAATGAGGTGGAATGTGAGTTATGTGATATGCACATGATCAGTTGCTTTACTTTTTTTTGTAAATCAACTGATCATTCCCAGACATCAAAGGATTAACAGGAAATACGTTGATTGATTAATTACTGTTATCTTGCTCAGTGGATATGTCAAAAGTAAGTGTTTACATGTGAAGGTAGGTTTACTAAACCTAGGGAATAAACTCATATCATGGCGTGAGGTACAGATGTAAAAACAACATACTTTGTTCAAAGGGTAACCGATAGTACACTGACTGGTTGTTCATTGTTATCTAACTCAATGTATGTTTTTAAGAACCGTGGACATTATAAAAATAGTTGTCATGTAGGCTTTCTCAGCTAACTTGGCACCTATGTGAAACAATTGAAACAAACTAAGTGATCATTTAAGAAACAAACACGGGTTATAATATTCGATACATTTAAATAACGTTTAAAAACGATATATTTAAATATTTTAATATATTTCATATATATTCCAAATATTGTTTCCAAATAATTATTATTAAAGTATTTGATTCTCACATACACATTTGACATCGAAAAAGTATTTTTGTACAGCTGCAGACGCAATGGATATTGTTCCTTTATGTTGATATTCCCGGATACATTATAACTTTGGTAGGTTGTAATAATGATATTTGCAATTTGTTTTCATTCATTCGCTGCAGCTTTGAACAGAATCATTCTTGTTCCTTTCCGCTTGGTTGGGAAGTTTTTAGATGCGCGATAGACGTTGTTTTCACAAGTATTTTCTTTTGTAAGCGTGTATATGTTACAGTCAATGTGTAAAATATGATTCACTCAGGCAATTTATTAAATATCTAAATGTTTCAGTCATTTTACAAATTGACTGAATAATCCATTCATTTATTTAACTGACTGACTAAAATGATAAAGACGATCAAAAGAGCTTAAACACATCACAATATATTACTTATGCTAAGAAAAGAAGCCAAACAATACAGAACTGTACTTGGTGATGATATTAAACATAAACAAATATTTGGAATTCGTTATCATATTAATAAAGATGGACATATTTTTCAGTTAATTTGTAAAATAAACTGAATATTTAGGCGTTTAATAAATATCCTTATTGAAATCTGTTTACATTTTGAATGTATACATATACACACGGTAAAATAAGCAATGTTCAGATGAAATATTAACTTTGTGTTGCAAGTCAAAATAGTGTACACGAAGATCGCACAATTACCAAGCAAGTGACTTATCAAAACTGCATCACCATTACCGATGCTCCCCACAAATATACCTACATTTCCAATACTGTATTTCATTTTTGTTGATCAATGTGACCATACATCCTTCTACTATCAATAAAAATGCGCTTACGAATGGCGAGCACAGGTCGCGAACAAGTCTAAATTTCTGCTACATGTATATCATCTGGGTACTTACTGGGAAAATACAGTAATGCACAGGTAACAACTACTCCCGCGGAGTTGCTTTAGATCAGTGCTCCTTTGTACGTTGAAATACTATATATTGTGAATGCCAAAATGATGTATCAAGGATCAAGTAGAAGATACATTGACCGTAGCGCTGGGAGTTAGATGACGCAGTCAAAGCTCACTTCTCCTGGCGGCCATTATCGAACGGCCAGCTAAAACACAACCCCGCGCTTATGTCTACAGGTCTCTTCCTGTAGTACGGTAATTAGTATTCGCTCCCTCAAGTGTATCCTCAATGATATAACCCACCCTCATTAATTACATGCTGCTCTTTTCCAGCCTCACGGCTATGGAGCTGAGATAAAGAGTCCAAGTTATCATAAAGTAATTAGGGTCCAATAAAAACAATGCGCCGCCAAACCTCATACATATTATCACTGAAAGTTGTACTACAGACGGTTAATGTCAAATCACAATAAAAGCATTTCAATTGCAATAACATGTCCAAGGACCATGTATTCTCTTAACACCATCGGACTTAGAAGCAATCGTCGTATAAAACAAGACAGATCTATTTAATCACAGCAGTATTCATGTTATTCCCACAAAATCACATAAAGAAAGGAGACATTAGCAAATACATGTGTATTATCATTTTTCGTCAGGATAACAAAATTTTCTCTCCTTATTACCACCCCCAGGTTCAGCTTAACACGGGTCCTCCTTTGGTCAAAAGTTTGTTCGCCCCTCTAATGAGTGTGTCACGCGTTGCACACGAGTGGCGGACGGGGTGCACACCGGTGTGCAACACGTTGTACATGGGTATCACATGCGTGACCAACCCGATGCACACTGGTTGTGTAACGCGTTGCCCATGCGTGTAAGGGGAATGAACTTCCAGGCAGTAGTGTAATAAATCTATTTGCAGTTTATTTTAAACAATCATTTGACTGAAAATCTGCCAGTTTTTATTATAAAGTGTTGAATAGAATCTAATATTAGCGTTTGCTCTTAGCACTGTTTGTAAAGAATAACCATGTTTATAAAAATACATTTCATTTCGAAGAGCATAGTTATTTGTACACAAAAAGGAAGTGTAGAGCATCTTCGGTATGATATATCCACAGGAACAAGTTTTTGTATCAAAGATATGTCTATTATACTGATCTTCGTTAAGATCGCTGCAGCCAAGCCTGAGGCGACTGTGAATGATTTGGCATAATCTGCTTCCATAATTTAAAGGGGCACTGATCTAAAGCAATTCCCCGGGTCTGGTTGTTGCCTTTGTTATTGTTTTTCCCCGGTGAGTACCCGGATGATACGCAATGCAACTGAGCGTGACAAGAGACTGGGCTTCCGTCTACAAGGACAGCAAAATAAACTTGGAGGCAACATTTGTTTTAGGCATTTTTGAACACTGATTGGTTAACCGTGATCTATAAAGATTTCGACAAAGGGTGCATGTTAATTAATTTCTTCAGCCCAAACAAAAAGACAAAAAGAATGCCGGAGCTCATCGGATGTCGTCATTTGGAAATACCCCTGATTGTTATAGTTTAATGATAATAAAAAAATATCCATGCAGTGAAAGCTTTTTCGGATTTCTGATTGCGTCGATAATATGATTACTCCTCCCTTTTTGTCATCCACGTTTTCTGGTATAACCCTACACTTTTGTATTTGTCTTCATTCACTTGATGCTCAGTTAATGAATTTATTGCAGGTATACTTAGTGGTGGCACCACTCAGAATACCTGATAAAGGTTCCCATTTGGCATGTATTGTGTCTGGGGTAATTATTCAATCTAAATCCAGGTTTGAAGTGAGATGAAGTGTGTGTTATGTAATATGCACATGGCAGCCTGGCATGAGATGAAGGATCAGTTGATTTACTTTTTTGTAAATCAACGGATCGTTCCTTGTCATCAAAGGATCAACAGAAAATACATTGATTGTTTAACCACTGTTACCTTGCACAGTGGATATGTCAAAAGTGAGTGTTTACATGTGTAGGTTTACTAAAACAAAGGGAATACACTCATATGATGGCGTGAAGTGCCGATGTAAAAAAAACCATACTTTGTTCAAAGGGTTAACAGATAATATGTTGATTGATTGCTCTTTGTCGACTAACTCAATGGATTTTTTTAGGAACCGTGGACATTATGAAAATAGTTGTCATGTGGGCTATCTCAGCCGACCTTTAAGACTTGACACTTATGTGAAACACATGAAACAATCTATGTGATCAGCTGAGAAACGAACACGGGTTATAATATCCCGAAACGATATATATATTAAAATATTTGACTGTTACAGAGAAACGTGACATCGAATAAGTTTCTTTGTACAGCTGCAGACATGTGGGTTATTGTTCCTTTGTGTGGATATTCACGGATACATTCCTCGAACAAGGAAGCTGCCTAAAATTATACACATAAATTTGGTAGGTTTTAATCATGATATTTGCATTTTGTTTTCATTCATTTGCTGTAGCATTGAACAGATTCATTCTTGTTCCTCTACGTCTTGGTTGGGAAATTCTTTGATGCGCGATAGACGTTGTTTTCACTAGTCTTTTCCTTTGTAAGGGTGTAAATATTTCAATCATTTTGACTGAAAAATCTGTCCATTTCTTTTACAGATTGACTAAAATTGAGTAAGATGATCAAAAGGGCCTAAAAACATCACAATAGATTATTATGTGGCAGCCAAACAATATAGAAATGTGTTTTTCATTGTAACATTTTCAGTCACTTGGTGATGATATAAAACAAAAATAATTGGAATTTGTTGGCATAATAATACAGATGGACATATTTTTCAGTCAATTTGTAAAATAACTGAATATTCAGGCGATTAATAAATTTCCTAAGTGAAAATTTTGCACATTTTGACTGTCAAAATAAAAATGCGATAAAATAAGCAATGCTCAGGAGAAATAATTACCTTCTACTATCAAAAAAGACAAATGCGCTTACGAATTCGCACAGGTTGCGAACTAGCCTAGGTTTCTGCTATATCATCCGGGTACTCACGGGATAAAACAATAACAGAGGCAACAACCAGTCCCGGGGAATTGCTTTAGATCAGTGCTCCTTTAAATCCCAGTGTATACCATTATCTCCCTTTACGTGAAGCAAATTCTTAAATTGTGTAACGGTCTCTGCCCCCATCAGGTTTTCTGGTAACATATTCCAAAGTTGTGTTGTAGCTGGTATAAATGAATCTGCATAAGCTTTTACACTTCACTGTTTGAAGATTAGATTTATCCCTTAAGTCATAATTTGTGTTTTCCGAAACTGTATTAGGTATACGCCTACAAAGATATTCCGGGGATAAATGGTTATTCATTTTGTAAAACATTACCAGTTTTAAATTGTATCTTCTGTCTTTTAATGACCTACAATTTGTTTCATTGTAAATCTACTGATGACCCGTACCCTGGACAGCGCCACATATTGTTCTAAGAGCATCTAAGTGTAATTTTTCCTATAAGTTAGCTTGTTGTACAGTTGTCCCAAATATGACAACAATAATCAAAGATTGGTAAAATAAATGATTTGTACACAGTTTCTAAGGTAGTTCGGGAAAGATGATATTTATAACTCCTTATACAGTTAACCAGAGGACAACATTTCCTTACAATATCATCAATGTGCATTTTCAATGTACAATTACTTTGTAAAGTCATACCAAGGTGCTTATGACTTAGTACATCTTTGATTTCTGTACCATTCCTATATAAGTTAGGTTTGCAACTAGGGTTTACTTTACGGGTTAATTGAATAGATTCACTTTTTTTCGTGACTAAATTTAACTTGACATCTCACAGCCCATTCTGAAATTCTGTCCAAGTCATTATTGAGATCACGAGCCGCTATATCAGGATCTTCTATGATCACATACAAAGATGTGTCATCAGCAAAAAGTCATATATTACTATGTATTACTTCAACATTGTCATTGATATAGATAATAAATAATAGTCCTAGGACCGAGCCCTGTGCCACACCTGCCAAGACAGAGTTTGGATCTGAGCTATAGCCATTTATAACTAACTTTTGATATCGATTTTCTAAGTAACTATCAAACAATCTCAATAAATTTCCACAAGTACCATAATGGTGTAGCTTATAAATTATTCCTTTGTGCCAAACTTTATCAAAAGTCACAAAATACAGCTCTAACTTCCTTACCTTCATCTAAAGCCTTTGCAATAAAGTCATATAAATATGTCAACTGATTTGAGGTGGAGTCTCCCTGCGTGAATCCAGATTGTAGTTTAGTGAGCACATTATTATTCCTTACATGTTTAAATATACATTTTTCAAATATCTTTGCTAAACAACTTGTGAGCGCAACCGGTCTGTAATTTGTACATTCATTCACGCTATTCTCCTTATGAATAGGAATGTTAAGAGCTTCTTTCCATAGTGATGGAAATATTGCTTGTTTAAGAGAGAAACTGAATAGTTTAGTAAAGATTGGGGCTAAACTGTTAGCTGTGTTTTTAAGTACTTTATTTCAATACCATTGCCTTTGTGGTGTCCACGGACAGTAGTATATCCCTGACTTCATCTTCCATCAAAATTATGTTTACTAATGGATTTTCAACTTTATCTAATTCTTTGGGTGGAAGGTGCATATCAGGATTACATATGCGAGATTGGTCCACAAAGAAGTTATTGAGAATATTAGCAATATCCATGGAATTATCAACAATGACACGCCTAACTCAAATCCGTTCCTAACTGCAAGTGAAAGTGCTCGACAGACCTTAGGAACACATAATCGACACATTAGCCGGGACACTGTGATCCGGCGTCTCCGTTCCAACAACCTCAGATCTCGCCGACCAGCACGTTGTCCTGTTTTCCAACCACGGCATCGACAAGCACGACTTCAGTGGGCACAGGGTCATCACAATTGGCGTCATCGTGAGTGAAGGCGTGTCATCTTCTCTGATGAAAGTCGCTTTTGTGTCTCCCATGCAGACGGATGAGTCAGAATTTGGCAGCGTTGAGGTGATCATTTCGCTGACAGAAACTTTGTCGAAAGGAATCCATGGGGTGGACCTAGTGTCATGATATGGGCAGGGATTGGACTTAATGCGAGACTTGGACCCATGTGCTTTCTGAATGTTGGTCAATGTCGGGGAGCCGGCGTCAATGCTTAGCAGTATATCGACCAAGTGATCCGACCCCACTTTGTTCCATTTTTTGCACAACATCAACAACACATTTTCCAGCAGGACAACGCTCGTCCCCATGTTGCCAGAGCTACCATGACCTTTCTGCAACACCACAACATCCATGTTCTACCGTGGCCAGCCCTCAGCCCTGATCTGAACCCCATCGAAAATTGTGGGATGAGGTTCAAAGGCGTCTGCACAATGTGCACCCAGTCCCTACAACTGCCGATGAACTACGCACAGGATATTTACCATCCTCAAACACACAAGCTGCTCTGGATGTGTGCAGGAGGATCCCTAGGGCCTTCACAAATCGTCTGATCCACTCAATATACAGGAGATGTGTGGCAGTGATCAATGCTAATGGTGGTCATACCAGGTATTGACTGACATTTTGGGTATTGACCCGAAACTGTGTAAGCCCTTAACATTTGAAAAAAACAATTATGTCATCTGCCTTTTAATCCATTAAACTGTCTTCATTCAAATTTTTGTCAATCTTGCCCTATTAGTATTTCTTGTCTTTACTGTTGCAAGTCGAGTATTCAGTATACATGTTATTTATTTTCGTTTCTTTTGCGTGTGAGTTTATATTCAAATCTCCTGCAATAACAGTGTACATATTCATATCGACTGCATTTCCTATTGATTGATCAATTAGTTTCCAATACGCTTCACTTTTATCTGCACGATAAACAGTACCAATTAAATAATAACAAGTTTTGCATTTAACATGTACCCATATTGCCTATAGACCAACTATGAGAAGCTGATCCATATATTTGACATGCATATTATCTCTGACGTAAATAGCAAAACCAGGAATAATTATGTCGCTGTCGTGTATACCCGTGTGTAACCATGTTTCAGATATGCAAATTACATCATAATGTCTAAGTTCAACTTCAAGGATATCAAGAATACTACGAACGTTTAGATAAATAATCTTTAAATCTGTGCCTATTAAGGGTCCTGGATTAAGATGAACATCTCCACAGCAGAGGAGCAGTATTGAAAAGAAGATTGAAACTGATAAATTATATAAGCAGAGAGACTTAATAAACTGCATGAAGATTTTACATTTTGATTCGTTTTTAGTATGAAGATAAACTGCAAAGGAGCCCACCGCTTGCCTGTATTGTGCTTTATCATATAATGGGTAGGTTTCTCGGCAGGATAAAGCCAACAGATAAAAACGATATCCGTTGTAGTCATATGCGGATAGAGTAGTATAGGTAATAATGGTTCTGGACCACTTCCACTGGAGACGGATTTATATACCTATACTGCTACTACAGGGGGAATTTTTTAAGCCAAAATGATGATGTGATTCAATGATAGTCATGAGATTCAGCTAAATTGACTCCAGCTCACCACCACCCTGGAGCCAATGATATAATTTTTTATAAGTAATGGGGGTTCTGGACCACTTCCACTGGAGCCGGATTTGTATTAAACAAAACATCAATATTAATTAATAATGAATAAAATTTACTATAGCCCACGAGGATATTGGAAAGGTATAGGAGCAATACAAAGATTAGCCACCGCGGCTAAGGTATCTAAAGATGTGGCCAAGGATTGGCTAAAGAAACAAGCGATGTGGCAAATATACTTACCAGCACCGCGGTATATACCGAGGAAGAAGTTTGATATTTTTACAACGAATGAAGTTCATCAGGCTGACCTCTTGTTTCTTCCCCACGATAAGGTAAAACGCAAAACGTATAAATACGCTTTAACAGTAGTGGATGTGGCTAGTCGATACAAAGAGGCTGAGCCATTAACATCGAAAGAATCAACAGAAGTAGCTAATGCACTGAGCCGCATATATAAACGCGGACCGCTAAAATGGCCTTAGCTATTTCAAGTAGATCCCGGTCGCGAGTTTATGGGATCGATAACTAAACTTTTAACAAAGCACAACGTCAAAATCGTTCGTGGTGAAAGAGAGGCCCACCGTAGTCAAGCCATTGTTGAAAGATTTAACCAGACTCTAGCGGAACGTTTGTTTGGCTATCAGTATGGGATCGAAATGAAATCCGAGCGATTGAGATCAACCGAATGGGTGACACGATTATCAGCCGTTGTATCAGCGCTGAATAATGAAGTGACGAGATTAATAGGGAAGAAACTATCCGATGCGATTAAAATGAAATCCGTGACTTCCGAATCTTCAGCACCGAGGAGAGGCAAAGAACGAAAACTTCCCGATAGAGTAAGGGTAAGATATTTATACCAGCCCAGTGAACTCGAAGGAGGCCTACGTCGCGCAACCGATCCCATATGGTCCTTTAAGACGTATAACATTAGTAGATTGATTACGAAAGAAGGAGAGCCTATTCTTTATTATCTTCAAGATGGACCGGGTAGGGCATTTGTACGAGAAGAGTTGTTCATAGTTCCCGACGGTACGGTATTACCACCATAACCATAAGCATAGGTAGTTACACCATCCTTATCAATCCATCTCTTTGTATCTAAGGGGGATAATGATGTCTTGTTCATTCTTAATCCATATATCCTATGATTGTAACTTCTTAAAGAGTTCATCTCGTGTTTGAACGTTCTACCGTTGAATAATGATTCTTTATACTGTTCGTGTTTGATATGCTTTTTTACAACATACTTCTTAACACCCTTGGCTTTTCTTATCTCTCCATTATCGGACTTTTTTATAGAATACATCTTAGGTCTTAATCCTACATACTCCGCTATAGGAGTCCCAGCACATTCATCCTTCATCTTACCTAACACCTTTTTATTTACAACGCTGTGCAGTGGATTATCTTTAGGGTAATCGCTCGTGTCGTACATATCTATTTTTTCTGCCATATAGTATTTCCATCAACAAAGAATCCGTGTCGGTATATAACACCTCGCATCTATCGCCGTATTGCTTCTTAAGTTCGTTGTAATAAAGTCATACATTAAGTGTTTTGACAAGTCGAGAATACTCATACCGACGTACACCGGTCTGTTGAATTTTATATTACTTTTCTGCATATGCAACGCGGCTAAGTCGTTATCGAATATCTGGCTTCTGTTAAAAGCCGGACTGGCTATGAGTTTCCTGAGTCTTTCTTCCTCATTAGATCTGACTAATTTAACATCAACACACTTCCTTAGATTCTCCATAGTTTTATCATGGAACTGTTCTGGGTGAACAATACCTTCCAAATGACGTGCTGGTTTTCTTGGGGAATTAGTCAGCAAAGAGCCAGATTCACAGGAGACTAAACACAATTTTATTTACAAGAACAATTAACAATTTACAATATACTTAGAAAATAACTAGAGTGCCACAGAGAGTCGGTACACACTCTGGGCTGTGGGAGAGAGGTCTGCTTGGTAAGAGAGTCAAACCCCTTCTCTGCTGACTGACTGATATAGAAGATTTAACGTGCGCTTTCCGACTACAGCGTATTTCGCACACGGGCCTGGCCGGACCATTTAGTGTATTCCGAGAAGGGTGAAAGTGGTGTGTGCAACCCAAGAGGGGGCTTTTAGGGGTTGCTTATATTGATTTTTTGAAATTTTTAAATTTGGAATAAATGCCTAGGTGGGTGGAGGAGGGAACTAAGGGAGCCGGGTAAGGTGGGTGTTTGTATGTTTATTGGATTTTGGATTGGTAGATTAATTAATTTTTAGATGCGCTAAAAAATTCTCCTTCTCTGCTAAAAAATTGTATGTATTTAATGAAAGTTTGAACAATAGAAAGGAATGTGATTGGTTGATACACGATTGGTTGTGTCCTATGCTAAATGGATGGCTAGACAGAGGGGAATACTAAATCCTGTTTATCCTGTTGGACTGGCACTAATCTTGTTGACATATTTACTGGATGCTTTGAAAGAGATTAGGGTGTCACTATAGATGAGCTTGTGTGGGGGCTAATCCTTAATGCCCTATAGACAAGCTTGTATGGGGGCTAATCCTTAATGCACTATAGACGAGCTTGTATGGGGGCTAATCCTTAATGAGTCTTAATTGAAGTAATGTTATTCTAATATAGCCCGGTAGGTGATGACAGATATACTTAGATAAATATCCTTTGTCTGGGAGATGGAATCTTGATACCTTAGGCTAGCATTTATCTAAAAGCTTCAAATCAATTAAACTATGTAGACGTAACTCTAGAAGATGCGCTCCCATTACCTTAGGCTAGCAACCATCTAAAAAGCTATAACTGAAGCTACTGATATTTTATATATGCATTTTACCTAATGATAATTATTACTTGCTAAACTATAATTATATGAAATGATGAATAAATATTACACCATGATAACTCATAAAAGCACTTGATGTAGATCTAATTATTATAAGATAACTTAGTATAAATGTTAACCATGATAGTTTTACCAAATACCGAGTTATTCATGAGCTTATATAGATTCTTTTCGAAATCACTGGTACCTATCTTTCTTAAATCTGTGTTCAGCCTTATATAGGGCTCCATCCAAGGGCTTTGATCAAACTTTAGAACTCTGTGTATTTTCCTAAGTTTCATACCTAAAGATAGATACAACTGGAGATTTCTGTAGTGAACTATATATTTTGTCTTATCCATCAAATTTGGTACAAGTTTTTCTATGTTAGCTAACCTACTATTACCCATCAATGAACGTTGATATTCCGACATCCAGTCTTTATTAACCATAAATCTTTCGGGAGCTAGCGGATAACTGTTATGGTCTTTATGTAAGGAACTCGGATATTCCAAGTCAACTTCTAGTATGTACCCTTTATTCTCATCATTATTATGGATATCATCGACCCACTCAAAACCATCCGTGGTTAAAGGTTGACTCATAGCCCATCCGTACAAATTGTTAGCGTATCCTTCCACTAATTTATTATTAGCCTTAGAATACCTTTTCGCTGCCATCGATATACCACCTCTTAATCCTTTCTCAATAAACAAGTGCATATCCTAATCTGTGAGTAGTTTTAGTTCTACGCCGGTCTTCTTCAACAATGCATCCCACGATAGTCCGGGACTGGAATAGTACCATGCCGGGTCCAAGCCGTATTGTTTTAAACATGTCTTTCTAAATATCTCGAATATATCGGCGAGTAACAGTACATCGGTTTTTAAGTACAGATCGTGATAATCGCCTAAATTCTTACAACCTAATTTATCCCAGACCGTCAGAGCGTGTTCATAATCGGCATCTGTTATTCGAGATTCCGTTAAGTTACTATAGAATGATTCGAGGGGTGGTAATTCAGTTTCTTCGAATTTAGACCAATCATCCATATATTCGTATGGATATACACCTTTTCTCAGCAGCAAATGACGAGTTATCTTATCTGTATATTGATTTGTTATCACGAAGTCATCGGGATTGTTCGCATTAGCTAAATTGTCCAGGGAAGATAACAGAAACTGTACGGAGTGTATGAATCTAAGCCCATTACTTTGCTTTATTCTAGATTTCCCATCCTTGTCCCTATAATGTATAGGTTTAGTCAACGAGAACGATATATATTTTTCCATATTGTTAGGAATGCACGTTAAACCGCCGTCGGTCTTTGAGATAGCTTGCATAATGAGATGTGAATCATATCCTCTAAGGTTGTGAAACACAACGGGGATGGGTATTGTTTGAGAATTCATTTTTAGTTTCAAGTTACACTCGTTATGAGCGGCTCCCCGATAATTACCCGTGACGTGACAATGATCTCTTACGGAATCCCCATCCAGGGGTTTATTACAAACGTGACTAAATTGTCCAGGGAAGATAACAGAAACTGTACGGAGTGTATGAATCTAAGCCCATTACTTTGCTTTATTCTAGATTTCCCATCCTTGTCCCTATAATGTATAGGTTTAGTCAACGAGAACGATATATATTTTTCCATATTGTTAGGAATGCACGTTAAACCGCCGTCGGTCTTTGAGATAGCTTGCATAATGAGATGTGAATCATATCCTCTAAGGTTGTGAAACACAACGGGGATGGGTATTGTTTGAGAATTCATTTTTAGTTTCAAGTTACACTCGTTATGAGCGGCTCCCCGATAATTACCCGTGACGTGACAATGATCTCTTACGGAATCCCCATCCAGGGGTTTATTACAAACGTGACTAAATTGTCCAGGGAAGATAACAGAAACTGTACGGAGTGTATGAATCTAAGCCCATTACTTTGCTTTATTCTAGATTTCCCATCCTTGTCCCTATAATGTATAGGTTTAGTCAACGAGAACGATATATATTTTTCCATATTGTTAGGAATGCACGTTAAACCGCCGTCGGTCTTTGAGATAGCTTGCATAATGAGATGTGAATCATATCCTCTAAGGTTGTGAAACACAACGGGGATGGGTATTGTTTGAGAATTCATTTTTAGTTTCAAGTTACACTCGTTATGAGCGGCTCCCCGATAATTACCCGTGACGTGACAATGATCTCTTACGGAATCCCCATCCAGGGGTTTATTACAAACGTGACAACTCGTTGACTTCTTGTGGGCCCTCCAATCATCTATCGTCATACGCATGGGTTTCTTACACGATAATTTTTCCCTGATTATTCTCTCTTCATTTTGTAGATATTCTAGGAACTTTCCCGCTGCATCGGGACCTCTGTAAATCACGGGAGTGTTTGTTTTCCCATCATACCTTACAACTATATATCCAAACCCACAAGGAATATGTTCTTGAGTTTTGTACGTAAAACTACTATCATTATCTTGGTTGGTATTTTCTATGGGTTTGATAAGCGCTTCGAAGTCTGCGTAAATTACGTACGGTACTGGCATTTGATTACAATAATGTTCAAATTTTAATATATTTTTCCCCTCTTTAGGCATATCGATCCTGATAGCGGTCTGTCCAACACCTCTACAGTCTTCTTTATGCGCTTCTAATAGATCTTGTCTGCTGTACCCATGCAGGCATCTTTCGCAGAAATATTTCTTTCTAGCATGTTTTGTTTGATCGTATAATAGCCTGTTTAAACTCTTTATCCATGTATAATGATATTTTCCATCTTTTTCGATCAGACATGAATTGATTCTGGGAATATGTTCCGGAGTGGAGCTTATCCTGTGTACAACAATTCCTTTAGAATGTCCGAAAACATTTATAGCTAAATTATTTTGCTTTTCCACCTTATCAATTTGTGATATTGGTGTAGGTTCGTCTATACCATCGAAGTTGAGTCCATCGTTTTGGGGATAGCTAGAAGGTCTATCCGGATGCTTGTCTACGGGGAACAATGCAGATCTTATCATCATTCTTAAACAATCATCGGATTTATTTTTTACGTTAATTATGGCTTTTTTCTTCTTATAATACGGGGGTAAATCTATATAAGATCCACCTTTGAAGGGCATATAATTTGCTATATCTAAATATAAACTATCGATTTTATCCACAACCCAACCCGAACTGCTAATAGTCCAGCGTTCTAAAGTTTCCTGTATCCTCTGAATTGATGTATCTAATGATGCGTTTATAGTATCGGATTCGGTTATAACTTCTTGATTGCTTCGGAAATATGGTTCGGTATATTCGACGCTATCGTCTGTGTTACTTTTACTCAATGACCTTTTAATCGTCAGCTGGTATTTTATACTATGTAAATCATCTAATTCCTCGTTAATTTTACTCGATATGATGGGCTTAATATCGTTAACATCCATGTTGGAATTAATATCCATCTTCCAACCTCTTAGATATTTACCAACGCCGGCAGATGTGGGTACAAATATTAATTCTTGTTGTTTATTCTCAACATCATTATTATTATCTAGTAAAGCGATCAATTCAGCTCTTCTCATTCGAGAATAACCTCTCAGCCCACTGTTTCTCCCTCGAACTTTGAGTTCTCTAACAGTCTGGGGTTTGATGTATTCCAAACCGAGTAAGGTAATCAATTCAGCTTTTCTCATACGAGAATATCCACGTAGGCCACTTTGCTTTGCCATAGCCTTCAACTCTCTGACAAAAACCATTGTGGTTGAATGGTATATACAAAATGATTCATTTGTCTAAATGGTTGTTTTTCATGTATAAATACGTATTCTCCACAACCTATTCCTCTCATTGATGTAATCTCTCTTCCTAGCATAAATAATCTGCTTCCTGACCTTATCAGCACCGTGACTCTTACATAAACTGTAACTACATTTGACTCCAATCCCACATACAGAACAAGCGTAATTTTTAAAACCCTTTCTGATGTTATAAGCGTGAGTGCCACAGTAAATACCCACCGATGGCTTCTGACATTGAATCGATTTCCCCATGAGTGTATATTTGCATAGATTCATGGTTATACACATATCATATCATTTGTCTAAAAGGTAAATCACATCTACACTATTGATTAGGCTATTTATAGATCGCTCTAAACTAGGTCATGGTTTATGCATAGCCACAGCTGTGGTTATTTATGAGTAGTCAAGGTATAGCTGAAAATCAATACAGCAGTCAATCCCATAATCACAAATGTGACCTCGCGGTTCTTTTGTTCCTCTGACGGTGTATAAAACTGACTCATTGTTGGTCTAGGTTTTGGGTCGAGTTTTTTCCCATAAACGAGGTAGTATTTGTGCATGGCAGATTCGACATCCTTAAACGTTTGAATTGAATGTCCTTCCTTAAGCAGTTGTTCATGAATAAAGTCTAATCTCTTCATTCACTGCTGCGTATATTGTAACTGGGCTGCTTGGTATTGTTCTAAAGCTTCGTTATGTCGTTTACGCTCCTCTTCAACTTCTTTAGCGTTTGATTCCCTCATACTGGAAAATAAATAATTACTCCCCGAAAAAGCTAGAGCATTAACAACAGCTCCACCGACCATCATCGCAATTGTTGCCATAGTATATGAATATAAAATATTCAAATCTTTATATGAATATAAAATATTCAAATGTTTAATTACTTCATTATGTCTTCCGGGATAAGTCCTTGTTTGATGAGCATATCCTTCATTGCCATTGCTAGTGCCCATGTTTTAATCGGATTTGAATTATTTATTAATTTTGCTTTGCGCGCCAGCCCTCCCTTTCTTCCTGCAGCTATTTTTTGGGGGTTCTTAGTAACTCTGGGTTGTTTTTGTGGTGGTTCTCATTCACTTGTTGTTCCGTTTCCGCAATCTGTTGTGGTTGCGTGTTCACAATCTGTTGTGGTGTCACCTGTTGTGATTGTGTTTCCGCAATCTGTTGAGTCTCCATTTATATTATTAAGTGGGCACGTATGTTTAAATTGACAATACCTAGCCGTTATTAAAGCTGTGGTGAACGGAGCTAAGAACATTCCGAATCTATGATAAAACTCACAGCTCACTGAGCTTATAGCGTGTTCTATGAATGGGTCTTTCTTGAGAGATTCGCATAAATACATGCGATGTTCTGCCGGGATGGGGAGAAACGTACTAGCTACGACTGTGTATAGTTGTAATATAGACGATCCTATCGTTTTAGTCATGGTAGCTCCCAGTCTAGACTCGTAATGCGCGTACAGTTTTTTAATCTCTTCGTCGGTCATGTTATCAATTTTTTCGATGGTATAATTTTCTCCCAAATATTGGGAACATTTTCCACCGGCTACCAAAGCCGCGAGTCTTTCTCTATGTTTATCTAATGATTTATCTACATCAGATTCTTTGAGCATTTGTTCGATGAGTTCGTCGCATTCCATAATGTAATACCTAAGGAGATATTTAAGTCTAACATAATATAATATGGCATATCCAATAAAACCCGTAATAATGAACTGTTGCGAAAGAAAGAGGATTTCGAACCACATTTTATGTCATATTAACCGCTAATGTTCAACTTATAGTATTTTTGCTTTAATTTTGCTATATTTGCTATAATTTTCCTATTATTTTGCTACATTTTTGCCATATTTTTGCTATATTTGCTATAATTTTCCTATTATTTTGCTACATTTTTGCCATATTTTTGCTATATTTGCTATAATTTTTCTACATTTTGCTAAGCAATTGCATAAGCAGCTGGCTGATCGGTTTTTAACACGAGTTTACAGTGCTTCGTTGCCGCTAACACTTTTCTGACTTTATCTCGTTCACCCTTGGTATAAATGACGTCATTTTCGCGTAAACATTCCTCGAATGAATCTCGATCTTTGCAATGAAACAGCGCTACCCATTTGGTCTGCTCTCTGAGATCTTTCACGACAGAGTTGTATTTTTGAGTAAGTACCCAAACGTTATGTTGAGTATGCCGAACGGAGAATGCTAAATACGAAAGCATATCTTTCTCTTTTGTGAGTTCTTTACTCGCGCTGCAGTCATCTATTACGAAAAGTGTTGATTCTCCTTTGTATTTTTCGTGACATACTCGGAGACAGTCTTGTAAACGATCGCCCGGATCGACTCTGTGTACCCCGTCGTCATTCATTACCCAATCTCTCGATAGGTATGTTTTATTAACGCTTATAGTCGGGCACAGAATAATAATATGACCGAAATATCCCGATAATGACTTTCTAAAATATCTAGAATAAAAGCTGTTTTTCCGCAGCCCGTTTGCCCGCATATGATAGCGCAGTGCGGATCTTTAGGTAAAAGATTATTAATAGATTGCTTGCACGAATCTCCCATTCTGTATATTAAGTTGCGCATCCATAATCACGTACAAATATATGTTTAATTTACCAGTTGATTCCTGGAGCTTCGTTATCTGTATGGTGACACCCTCGCTAGCATTTTCTATTCTCCTCCCACTGCCGTGTAGTTGGTCATCGTCCGTTGTTCGCATGTCTAGCCATAGCGCGTACTTCGTGGTGAGGTATTCACCCATCGATACACTCCCGAGAGACAGATCTTTCACGACCGCGTTAACTTCCGGAGAACGTTTTATAGAAGTTTTTTAATCTCATCCCACTGGTGCATTCCTTGGCTATATAGTTGATTAGGAACGCCCTCGATAGTCAATTCTACTTTCGTAATCTTGGGATTGTAGAACTTCTCGGTATTTCTTTTAAAGGCATCGGAGGGGTCCTCGAACAACATTAAAATACCCTTCAACGACCTGGTGGGGACGTTTAGATTGATATTCCACATCGTATCTTTTCTGTCCCTCGTGATCTTTCGATGTCGCAGCACGCAATCGTACAAAATGGCTAAACTTCCCGAATACTGGTTACGAATTTGTCTGGCTAATTCGGGATCCGTTATCATATCGTACTCCAGCGAGATATTGTCAATGGAATAGCTAGCATCTTCAGCAGCTCTGATTACTCTACCGTAGTCGTTAAAAGTGAGTTCGTATTCTAACCTATCGCCTAGGGATGCTTGATAAAAGGGCATGTGGGAATCTAGTAATTCCAAGTCTAGGGGGACATAGAATCGGTTACCTAATGCGTCGGCAACGGCCTGATCTTTTTCGTTGGTATCAACACCATTTTCAGCACCTACGCGCAGTCTCAATGTGTTCTTATTACAAATACCTTGGTACTGTAAGTTTTCCCGCTCTTTATCCGTTCTCCAGAGATCCATGTAACAATAGTATACATCGCTATCGTCGATACTCAAAACCTCATTACCGCTAATTTTAATAGCGATTTTCTTAACGATAGCATGACCTATGTTCTGAACAGGCTCCCTGTTAACGTCTGTAGAAGTCAAACTAATCGTAAATGCTAGTCGGACAGTTCCCGGAACTAACACATCGTGTGCGCCGAGATTAGGAAAGCGAACCAGAAGCGTTTGATTCTGATGGATGGTACTTGGGTTATTAGTTATAGTAACAGACTGACGAATTGCCTTGACCCCTAATGGATCTCGAAGTCTACGTTGTGGGTTTAACTTGCGTCCGTATTGCGAAGACATTGTTATATTGAAAACATGTACCCTATGTTTAATATAAAAATGACTGATTTTGATATTAATGACTTTGATCTAAGTACCTTTGATGACTTTGATAACCAGAATCCAATCAAAGATACTGATGAAACCAGGTTTAGTAGTCTTAACGATGAACTTTTACAATCAAACGTCAATGATTATTACGATGCCTTAAAAGAAGATAAAAATTATGTTAACCCAATAGGCCGTGACTATTCAAAGTTTACGATAGATAGTAAAGGAATATTGCGACTGCGTGACTCTCCGGATATTGATCTTATGAATTCTCGTACTCGTAAGCCCCTAGCCTTGTCTACTATAGCCGGTAAACACGGCACCGTGTTTGTTCATGATAAATTAGGTTTTGTAGACTACTCGCGGCTTTCCGCGAAGACTACTCAGGTTCTTTGAACCGTGCGTACTGAACTCGGTAATACAGATGATTTGGAAGCAGCCTCGATGGTGGCCTCGAACGGACTCGGAGAAATCTTAGATACCTATTACGATAATTCAACGTTACAGGTATCAGAGTTTAGTATTAGGGAATTACGAGGTCTTGACAAGGCAATGCGAACAATGCGGGGAGAACTGATAAATAATATGGCCAAGATATCCGAAATCGACAAGCATATAGCTCAAGAGAAAACAAAACTTCAACAGGCGGGCGATGAGTTCAGTAGACGCCGCGTAGCGGGAAGATTGCGTAACTTAGAAGAAGAAAGATCGGCCCACCTAGAAGCAGCTTCCAGTAATAGAAAGGCACTTCGTTCGCAAATCAGTCGTATTCGAGAAACTATCGATCAAGTCCTCAACGATGATACTACACTGGCCGATAAAATTATAACATTGTTCAGAGAACAAGGAATAACAATTGCCAGTATTTTAACCGCGTTGGGATTTATTATATCGACTTTGACTCTCGCGTTAACCGGTGGCACAGGTGGTGGTACACCGCCCACACCCCCTACGTCGGGTGGTATTAAAGAGTGGATAAAAAAGCATTTAAAAGCATTAGGTTCAGCACTGGGAAAGCTAGCTGAGAAAGCCGCGGCTGCACTTCCCGGTATAATAGGGAGTGTTGTTTCCTGGCTATTGAATTTATTAGCTAAGACCACCACTTGGCTTAGTCAAAACTTGTGGGGATTGATCGTAGCAATTGCAGGGCTGTTGTACGTATTCGCTAAAGACTATTTAACCAAATCAGTTCGCTAACCAAATCATGAGTAAACCAACCGAGACTCCACCTACTACAAGCGCTGTTTTTTCATCAATATGTTGTTGATTTATAGCCGCAATATGCGGTGACACTTGTGCGTGAGTAGATGTTTGTGCGTTATTAGATGGTTGAGCGATAGTTGGTGTTAGTAGCTTGACTATTCCCTTTTTGCCCGTGATCGTTTGCGTTATTAATTCGACGTTCATATCTGAATTTATACCTGGTTTTTGTTGATCGGTAGCGATAACAATTTTATTATTATAGCCTATCACTTGACCGATCTTAAGTTCCATATTACTAGGAGACATGTATAGTCCCGGTGCATAAACGTAGTCCACTTTGGATTGAGCGTACTGTAATGCATCTTGAAAACGCTTTATAGACGATGGTATGTCAACTGGTGAATTAATGGCGCCCTCCACGTTTGTGACAAACTGTTTTTGCGCATCGAGCGCCGTCCCAGAACCGATAATGGACGTTCGTGTTTGCGATTGCGCTCCGAGAATTGCCCATACATAAGTTCTTATCGATTCATTAACTCTTACAAATCCTGGGTTAGTAAAATTATTTTCCATTTTATCATTAAGAAATACATTCCAAGCGTTTGCGGTATCGTTCATTTGTACAAATTTTGTAACAATATAAATTAAAGCACTCTTAAAACTGCGTTAAGTTTGCTGGTACTCCTCAACTTACCAAAATTAACTGGAAGTTTATTAAGTACTTTATATACATAATCGCTTCCTTCTTTGACAGATATTTTTTCCTCTGTGTAAGGAACACCTAGACCATGGTTTGCTCCTTTAATACGCCAATCTTTACTCGTAGAAACATTAAATTCCTGACAAATACGCTCATACGCGGACCTATCATAATTATTATTTGTGGAATTCCACGCTCGATCATGCGGTAATGGAGCACTAATTTCTTTAAGTATACGTCTAATCTGATAGTACACGTGAAATGTTATAACAGACTTATTCAGTTCAAATCCTGGAGCATAAAGAGATACGCCACATCCCGTTGTGGCACACCATATGGCAAAGTTTAACTGATTCTGCCAAAATTGCATCGGATTGTGAAACCAATCGTGTACCATTTTATCGCTAGTTGCCGTGACCCTGTAATTTTCAAAGATATCGGGGAATTTAACTAAAAATTCAGCACCAGAGGCAGTTACTATAATCGATTGATTAGTAATGTAAGTTGATTTCATATTTAAGTTATGATATAGTATCATTGTATATTTAATATGTATGTTACACTCCCAGGAATAACAAATGGTCAGTCTATTCAACTGCTTCTTACAATTGATAACTCGGATGGACAACTCGAAGTCGCTCTATGCGATGTAACGTATAACCCGCTCTGGACCAATATAAGTGCTGCGAAAGATAATAATAAGATATTAATAATGGGTGACAAAGATAGAGTTATTACTATACCTGATGGGTATTACAGCGTAAGCTCACTCAATGATGAAATTTTTAAGCCTATGGGAGCTAGTCTCACACAAAATGAGGCAACTGGGAGACTGAAATTCTACCCTGGAGAACATGGTGTACTTCCTTACGTGAACTACTTTGCAATTACAATTGGATTTGTAATCGGTGATATAATAGTAATCACTTCATCAAATGATGGATCTAAATTACCCGATTTAGTTCCCTACAAAGAGTTGTGTATCCATCTTGATCAAATCAGTACGACGGATAATATACAACAAGAAAGTCCTTCAACTCTACTCAGAAGTGTTCCAGTGAAAGATGAAAAATACAATAGCGGTAGAACAGAATCTTTCTCAACATTACAATATAAAAAATTAAAGCGGGGTATTATTTCAGACCTTAAAATTTCTGTACTAGATGTAAAACACCAACCTGTACATATAGGATACTTAAGTGTAACACTCCATATTATAAATAATGGTTGATTCTATATTTAAGTTATGATATAGTATCATTGTATATTTGATATGTATGTTACACTCCTGGGAATAACAAATGGTCAGTCTATTCAACTGCTTCATACTATCGATAACTCGGATGGACAACTCGAAGTCGCACTATGCGATGTAACGTATTACCGTGGACCAATATAAGTGCTGCGAAAAGAAATAATGAGATGTATTTATCAATTGAACAAAAAATTATTGAAAAATTCATTATTATACCTGATGGGTATTACAGCGTATGCTCACTCAATGATGAAATTTTTAAGCCTAATGGAATGAGTCTCACACAAAATGAGTCGAATGGGATGCTGAAATTAGTCGCTGGAGAAAAGGTAGTAGTTATTCCCGACAACTTATCATCTAAATTTGGATTTGGACTCGACTCTGAATCTATGAACATAATAAAACCCATTGGAACAAAACATGGAGATACATTACCCGATTTAGTTCCCTATAAAGAGTTGTTCATCCATCTTGATCAAATCAGCACGACGGATAATATTCAAATCGAAAGTCCTTCAACTCTTCTCAGGAGTGTTCCAGCGAAAAATGAAAAATACACTAGTGGCAGAACGGAATCTTTCTCTTCATTACAATATAAAAAAATGAAGCGGGGTATTATTTCAGACCTCAAAATTTCTGTATTAGATGTAAAACACCAACCTGTACTTATAGGATACTTAAGTGTAACACTCCATATTATAAATAATGGTTGATGCATCAGGCCCTGGAACGCTCAGACAATGTAATACAATTGCGCTTTCCGATCTCGGAGACACAGAAGGATTCGGTAAACCCGGTAGCAATGGTAAGTTATACGCTTTACACTTACACGATAATGTATACAAGAGGAAAGAAGTTATATTCCCGGAAAATCTAGAAGATTTAAGCGATGTCGACGTTAGTAGACTCCTTAAAACCACTCTGTACAATATTATTTACAACAGTGAGAATAAATGGACTATGGTCGAAGCAAACATCGAGTGGCTACTGAATATCGCCATTACCCCACCTTATGCGATGATGGGTAAGGGACATAATTTAACTAAGATAATAAATAGTGGCATTGTACTCGCGGCCTATATCCCGTCAAAACGAAAAAGTGTGTTAGTCACTCTCCTGCCAGAAAAACCAGGTCATATGTTATATAGTCGTCCGGCAATCCAAAATGTTAGTTTAAATTTGATTGCTGAATTCGATGATATTAAAGTTAACTTGAGTGCAATACCTAATATTTCTACGCCTATTATTGAAGTCTTGTTCGGAGATGCACCGGTAGATGCCTTCGAAATATTACCAGGTCTATCGATTAAATGGCTCAAGAAACACGAGCGTCAACGTTGCAGTATTATTCATGTCGGTGCATCACCCGTTACAACCCTCGAGGGGGTTCAAATTATTAAAAGTGGTAGTATTTCTCTTTCTAAGATATTCTTACCGTATAATATACATTTGATAAGGTTGATGTATACTCTCAAAGCATTTAAGCAAGACCAATTAAAGACTATTATATATTCGTAATATACACTATGAGTTTATATCCAGCGCTCGATGAAAAGATGGAAACTGTTGATGGATTTCGATTACATCAAATAAGCGACATAAAACATCGAATAGATAAGGATAGGGAGTTGAGACTTGGATTGTATAAAAAGTATCGCAGAGCCGTGAATGCTCTGGACAGAGTTGACACCACTCTTGTAGTGGCTGGCATGGGACTCGGTGTAGCCGGTGTCGGTTTACTATCAACTATAATCGCCGCTCCTATCGTGCTCGGGATGGAAATAACCGCCGGAGTCTCGGGACTGGCAGGAATAGCGATAAAATTCATTTGTCATAGGTTGCAAAAGAAAGCATTAAAACACGATAGTATTCGAATACTCGCCGAAGCAAAGTTGAACAGCATTGAGGATCATATTTCGACAGCAATGGCCGATTGTAAGATATCCGAAGATGAGTTTCGTTTAGTGCTGTCGGAACTCACCAAATACAATGAAATGAAGCAGGAGATTCGATCAAAATCTCATAAGACCAGTGGTATTAGCGAAGACGAGAAAAAAAAGTTCATAGAACAGGGGAGGCAACAAGCGCGTCAATTATTCCGTGCCAAAACCAAAGAACTGGTTGGAGATTAAAAATAGATTGCTTACTATCGTTTGATCACATTTAGACAAATGCCTACATAAATATATAATAATGGAAAAAACTATTAAATGGAGAGAATTACCACAAGGTTTTTATTATATCAGTGATGTCAAACCAACCAAATACGGTAATCAATTGTTTCTTATCAATTTACAAAAAGAGTGTAGTTATATAGTCTGGTCTCCTAGTAAAATGAACGAAGAACTTAATAAAAACGTTGAATATCGCTTTATCGATAAAAATAATAAAGGATATTTTTATTACCATTTAGACTCATCTAAAGCAATGATTGGCCCCAGGTATTGGTGAGCTAGAGCCAATCTCATGACTATCGTTGAATCGCATCATCATTTTGGCATAAAAAATTCCATCTGTAGTGGAAGTGGTCCAGAACCATCATTACCTATAAAAATTTATATCATAGACTCCAGGTGGTGGTGAGCTAGAGTCAATTTAGCTGAATCTTATGACTATCGTTGAATCGCATAATCATTTTGACATAAAAAATTCCCCCTGTAGTGGTGGTATAGGTATATAAATCCGGAAGTGGTCCAGAACCATCATTACCTATACTACTGGATAGAGATGCTTTATAAACAAACATGGCGTTGCCCTCGTCAGTCGGCGATTGAGTCAGAATTAACCATCGGGAATCTGGATAAACTACTGGGATATTTGCCATCATTATCAAAAGAACAGTCTATTATACTGAAAATCAGTGTCTATCTGTGACGTAGCTAGGGCAGTTACTCTAGCGGACAGACCCATGGATTGCCGCGAAAGGCAATTAAAAACAACTGTTGTTTTCGTATATGTTGATTCACCACTGTATAGGGGCGGTCGGGTAGCCTGGTGGTTAAAGCGTTCGCTCGTCACGCCGAAGACCCGGGTTCGATTCCCGACATGGGTACAATGTGTGAAGCCCATTTCTGGTGTCCCCCGCCGTGATATTGCTGGAATATTGCTAAAAGCGGCGTAAAACCATACTCACTCACTCACTTTACCACTGTATAAGAAACAGATTTCAGTTGGAACTATATTGGCTACTGTCACTGTCCGACTGACACATCACTTACCCTGTGACGTAATATATATTAATGAGCACATTCCAGGAAAACTCAGTGTTTCGGTAATGTTTTTGAGAGAGGGAAAGCGATTCTTAAGCATTGAAATTAAAGAATGAAATTATATGATAAAGAGGTTATCACGCTTGTGTGTTCGAGGATGGTAAATATCCTGTATTAGGAATAAACACTATGTATTTAGCTTGCCAAGGCTCGCTCAATACAATGTTTATTCCTAATGCAGGATATTTACCATCCCCAAACACACTCGCGTGATAACCTCTATATATCAACATACTTGATTGGACATCCCATATCATGCATTGAACTCATGAGTGTTGATTCGTACAGTAACGTAGCTTACTTATTAATTATACTTAATCAATTATTTCTTTAAAAAAAATCCAAATATAAGGTACATTTTAATAGTGGTTTTAGGTGTGTATCTTGAAATACATATGGTGTTGTTTGTTTTTTCAAGGACAGAACTACACTTGAAAATATGCAGCAATCTCCAGATCCTAACAGGTAAGTTAACATTTTACATGTCAAAGGCATTTCACTGTATTATAGGTATTCAAAATACACCATGACTCTATGAAGAAGGTGTCAAACTGGAAATTCAGGTTTAGCTAAAACAATAATAGTCTGTTGGACTTGTTATTCTTTTCTATTCCTATTTTAGCTCACATGACTGAAGGTCATTGAGCTTATGTCATGTCACATTTGCAGTCTTCTGGTTGTGCATCCACCAAAAGGATCATGAAGTTGAAACTTTGCAAGCATGGCCCCAGGTGTCACTGGACAAAATGTAATAGTTCCCAAAGACTATTGAAAAACTTCGAAAACATTTCGAAGGGGCAGTTAAAACATATTCCAAATTTACATGGATATTTTCTAACTAGCATGGTTGACATTTACAACCACTGTTTATTCAATGAAACAATTGTGACTGTCTCTTTGATATATTTTTACATATCAACAGAAATGTATTAAAGAGGGATCAGTGATAGATGCATTCTGATTATGTTGTGTTTTCTCACATAATAGGGGGGAAGAGTCTTTTGCCGGTTACAGAAAGGGGTGGATGGTGATGAATTTGGTGATCATGAATGGCACCATCTCAGCCCTACGCTCATACAGATATTTGTGAAGAGCAATGTATTTTGTGACAATGTCATCAAGTGTGTTTCTTGGTTTGTCAGCATCATATCCAAGGTCTTGGTTTTTATAAAAGAGGTCACTGTCTGAAGACCTGTATTATTGTTGGTTTTTCTCCCATGACGTTACAGTAAAACAGTTGAAAGTGGCATTTAGCACCCAACTTAATGGTAGTAGGAAGTGCAACACATTATTAAACAATAAACAGTATTAAACATTTCTATTTAATTCAAAGTTTGGTGTCTGATCTTGATCATAAATAATGTAATAAACTCAACATTGTCTTGTGCCTTCATTATAATGGATTAAAGATGCATATATACACCTCATCAAAAGTATTACACCACCAAATTTGAAGTGTAATTGAAAATTAATTTTCATTGTAGAGATTTTCAAATGCTACAATGTATGTTGACACATCATCTGCCTGTAGAAAGGTAGCCACCTTAACTGCCCAACCTTGTGGGTGTGTTTATGCTAGTTATATGCACACCTTAGGTCTCTCTTTAGAAAACTCTAAATTCATGTTTCATGACAGAAAGTTCATGCATCTTTACTTCTATTAATTTTGAATGAAGTTTCTACCAATTTGAAAGTATGTCTTTGGAACAAATGTAACTAAAATGCCTAAGCATACCATCCCAGAAAATCAACGATGGCAAATCATTTGCATGCACCAAACTGCTATTGCCACCGTGTTGAACATTAGTCTCATTAGAAAACTTACATGTGAGGGAGTTGTCGGGATAAGCACGTCCATGGAAGACCAGTGTCAGAGAGGACAGGGTCCTTGAACTCCAAGCAAAACGTCTGCAAACGTCGACTTGAACTCTTCTTCGTCATTACTGGCATATCTACAACAGAGTGTCCCTCAGCACCATCAGGCATCGAATTAATGCAGCAGGATTAAGGGCCAGAAGACCAATACTCTTCTCACACCAACACATATGGGACTGTTTAGCCTAGTGTTAGGTGTAGGTACACTGGAACCTAAGGTCATGGGAGAGGATTCATTGGCCTGACGAGAGTTGTTTAATATTGGACCACACTGATGGTAGGACTCGTGTCTGATTGTAAACTTGATTTGTTCACAGGTCATTGAACATTAAATTGTCAAAGGTACCAAGATACCATATTTGAAGGCTTTGTTGTGCCTCATGTTGATAACCATGTAGTTGCCACATGTCCTCTCCGACCCCACCGAGCATGAGCTGTGACTGACCATCTCCAGAACAGTGCATTGATACTATGATATGTTTGACGAGGGGTATATCTCAAATCAACAATCAGTATAACATTGTTCACCTAACAGTTCAGTAAACTCCAGTCACATGGTCTGCTGTCACTAATTGCATTACTGGTTATACATGTGCAACCATATGTACTAGACAAGTTAGAGACCCAACAATCGGCATCCAAGTGTTGTTGTTGCATTAAGTGTTTAAGAGGTTGCCTTCTGCCTTAGCAACAATAACAATCTAGAAATAAATCAACCCTACACAATGGAGGAGCTCTTCTACGTAATCCAAAACAGGTAAGAGGGAACAGCCCCAGGATTAGACCTAACTTCTTACCAAATAATTAAAAAACTCCCCCCTAAAACTACTCCAGGCACTACTCAAACTATACAATCTCATCTACCTAAACGGACAGGTTCCTACTCCCTGGAAACAGGCCCTAGTCATACTAATCCCTAAACCTAATAAACCAGCTAATCAAGCTAACTCATATAGACCAATATCCCTAACTTCAAACTTATGTAAAGTAATGGAATCAATGGCTAAAAGTAGATTACAAAATAACATCATAAACCCAGATCAAAGCGATTTCACTCCTGGCCGCTCAACCCTAGGACAGGACAACTAAATAAACAATATACCACAGGCATCTTCTTAGACTTCTCTAAAGCTTTCGACATGGTATGGCACGATGGGCTAATACAAAAACTTTAAAAAATAGGACTCAAAGGTCAGATAATAAACTACATCCAGGACTTCCTAAACAATCGTAAAATAACCGTGGGTATAGACCAAACTCTATCGGACCAATGTCCCCTAGAAAATGGCACTCCACAGGGCAGTATCCTCAGCCCCACCCTCTTCAATATAATGATGAACGATCTTTTCGAGGGCCTATCCCCTAAAGTAAACACATCAAATTTGTGGATGATGGAGCCATCTGGATCCTCACTAAAAGCATGAAAATGGTCCAAAATTTACTCCAAAAATCTCTTAATAAAATACAACAATGGGCTGACAAATGGGGCTTCTCCCTTAACTCAGAAAAAACAACAGGAATAGTATTCAAACATAAAAACATGAAACCCGCCTCCCCAATCCTCCAGCTAAACAATCAAACAATCAAATTTCAATAACAAACCAAATTCTTAGGACTTATTTTCGATGAACATCTCACCTGGGATGCTCAAATCCAAAACCTAACAACTAAATGCAGTAAAGACCTAAACACCCTAAGATACCTAACTGGCTCTAACTGGGGAGCCTTCAAAGATACCCTCCTCTCTCTCTACATATCACTATCGCCATATACAACACCCTAAACAACTCTCTATCTAAAAAACTTGACTCAATACAATATCAGGCTCTCAAACTAATTACACGCACCCAACATGGCACCTCCTACACCTCACTTCAGGCCTTAACAGGAGAAATGCCACTAAGTCTACGCAGGGAACAGCTAAGCTTAAATTTCTGGGCCGCGTCCCAATCAAACCCTCTCATCAATAAACCAAAACATCAGCCCCAAAAACCGAGCTCTAGCTCGTAAACACCCCTTACTTACCCCAATATCCCAAAGAATGACAAACTACCTAAATAAACACCAAATTAAAAATCTTAAACAAAACTGCAAACAATCAAATATCTTCACCCCTAAACTTAAAATACCCAAAATAGACACAACACTAGCTAGCCAAATAAATAAACAAACCGACCCAAACATAGCGAAAACTACCACACTAGCATACATACACGAAAATTGGCCAAATTGGTGTCACATCTACACGGACGGATCCTCAGATCCGACCTCCAAGCACACAGGTTTCGGATTCCATACCACACAACCAACTACAACCACACAATCCTTCCGACTCCCAAACAACCAATCAATATTCACGGCAGAACTACTGGGCATGGCCTCAGCCCTCCATAATCAAGAATCCAAAAACCACAAAAAAATCCTAATACTTACCGACTCCCTAAGTGGACTGCAAGCCCTCCAAAAACAAAAATACCAAAAACCGACCTAAATTAATAAATCAAATACTTAAAAGCTCCAACGACCTATCTAAGGCAGGCAAACAAATAACCTTCTTGTGGATACCCGCCCACGTAGGAATATACGGTAATGAAAATGCCGATAAAGCAGCTAAACTATCCCTCAAAATCCCAGAAATAAGCTTAAACTTACCCATCTCAAAATCAGAAATTAAAAGTGTAAACAAGCAAAAAATCACAAAAAAATGGCATAACCTATATCTAAACTCAAATAGCCAAATCAAAAAAGTGCTCAGCAAACAACTAACCAAACCGAAAATTCTCCATCCATCAAAATAAATTGACAGAGTAATCACTAAACTCCAAACAGGACACACCAACCTAAATAACCACCTAAAAAAAATTAAAAAAACACACTACAGGTAACTGCCCACACTGCAAACAACTAGAAACCCCAGAACACGCACTCATCCACTGCACACACTACCTAACACATCGAACCGCATTACAAACCACCCTCAATCTAAACAAGGCTCTCACTCTAGAAGCAATACTAAACCCACAAAATAAACTAGAAAACTTCAAGGCCTTAGGCGTATTCTTAATAAAAACAGAAGTAATAAAACTCATCTAAAAACACAATAACCTACCAAATCAGAATCACATAAACAAACAAACATCCACCATACCCAGCTCCCTTAGTTCTCCTCCCCAACCCCATCGGCAACAATTCCAAATCTCAAAATTCCCAAATTCTATATAAGCAACCCCTAAACCCCCCTCTTGGGTTGCACAGACCACTTTCGCCCCTTTCGGAAACACATTAAACCGCCTGGCCAGGCCCGTGTGCGAAATTCGCATCAGTCGGAAAGCGCACGTTAAATCTCCAAAGAAAGTAAAGTAAAGTAAAGAGGGCAAGCAAACACATTAAATGGCCTGGCCGGGCCCGTGTGCGAAAGCGCACGTTAAATCTCCAAGTAAGTAAGTAAGTAAGTAAGTAAGGGCAAACCGTACACACATGAGTCCCATTCGACAGTCTACAACACACGAATAACTGTCAAACAAGTTTGGGTACCCCTCCTGTTCAGGCAAGTTATTTATTTCAATAATTTTGTATTAAAATCCTTTTCAATTTGTTTTCACCATTTTCCCTATTCCATGCATGTTTATGTTGCTACATCTTATTGCTCATGTTTCCAAGTATTGTAAAACACTTAAATGTTTCTCCTTCTTAATCTAACGTTATAACATTTCAGGTCATTACCATCATCTAATACACAAGAGATGATACTAAGACATATTTTATTCGGTTTTATAGTCTATGCGGTCTTACAATTGATTTTATTAGTCTTTAAATCTTATGTCTAGTAAATATTTTCACAAACAGCTGATATCCGCAATGTAACATCCAGTTGAGGACTGATTACGACGTACGTTAGTCTGTTAACGACGTTTCTACAATTAATATTTTGAATAAGCCGTTAATATGCCAGTTGTGACAGGGATGATTGTATGGTAGCTGTAGCAGATAGATTGACAGCCGTTGTTACGTGAGTCACTAGGTTATTAGTACAGCATTGGCCTTGTTGATTGTTACTATACTTTGAGGATTTCTGTGGCCAGTGGCGGACATAATTCAAACTCCTTCCACACTGACATCGCATCAAATATATTTGTGTACCGATTACATAACTCTTACTGACAGGGTGGGGTGGTAGTTCACGCGAAACGGACGACACTGTGTAAATTGAGCGGCTCCTTTGATATCGCCTCACAACATACTTTTAATGAATGACCCATTAAACGATGATACACATCAGGATCGCGGAGAAAATACAAGATTCGTTCTCGTTGAATATATATATCAAGGCACCAATTCATCTTTCATAAACTTTTTGTGTCTTCGTGCTTAATATATCCACATATCAACGAAAATATGTAATACATGTATCCACAAAAAATATACACGTACAGGCTAGGTAATTGCCCACAGAAACACCTGCATTACTGTTTATTCACGCGTGGTTTGACAGATTGTAATTGACCGTCAGCAAGTATTGTAGAATAACCTGTAAATAAGGCCAACACTGTAATTAGACACAACGTACTAATGAGAATATGAGAAATATCATAAGAAGGCTGTTGCGTTTTTCTTAACTATTACCATTTTCATACCAAAAGTGATAATGCAGTTAAAAGTTGCTTTAGTGTCACAATATTCACTCACGTTTTCCTCAGTCGCATTGAAACATAATTCCCACTTGTCAGTTTGACACCGCATGTAATTAAATAATCATTTCGAGATTTCGTTAGAATGTGAGATATTCAGCCAAACGTTATGCAATAAAAGACAAATAGTTTTTTCAATTAAAATACGAGCATGCGTACCTGTATATTGCATACCTAGTGTCACATAATTGCCCAGAGTGATGTATCAACGGGACATAAAATGGGAAATGAAATAGAAACTAACTATTCCTTAATGTTGTGGAAAATAACTCCAATGAATTGGAGTACACGCACGTGAATTCGTATGATAAACTGTCAAAACGTTTTGAGAGGTAAGGCTGGGTTCATTAAAGATCGCTACAATATGGTGAAATTTGTAGAACTTCTATAAACTTGTGTTTTAGCCCATGGGCCAAACCTTTTCTCGCTCATGGGCGAAATATTTCAATATTGCTATAAAATAGTTGAGATTAGTAAAATTGAGTTACATTATGTGCCATGAAAATGGTAAAAACACCTGCATGTATTTGCGAAACAAAAACATGAGTTTTGAGTAAAGGAAAATATTCTCGCCCATGGACCAAACCTTTTTTTCCCCCATGGGCGAAATATTTCAATATCGCTATAAAATCGTTGAATTAAGTTAAAATGAGTTAAATTTTGTGTCATGATACTTGAATGAATACATTTAATGTATACTAGCCACATAAAGAAACTGTGCACGGAGAAAATATAGCTACAAGGGCACACCGTCCATATATGAAATATAGGTTTGAACACAGCAAGTATTGGAGACATTCAAACGCTCATGCACGTGCCATGTGATATGACGTCATTGATGGGGCCTATGGACGTGCAATGTGTTACTGCACGTGCATCCTGTGCAGCTGTACACAGCATGTGCAACTCAAAATTCGCTGTCACTTTGGAAAGCATGATCTGTGGTCATTCAAAAATTCAAAACTTCTCAGGTGCAGACACAAGCATATCACAAGCAAATCATGCCAAGATTAACAGCTGCACAGTGTCATGAAGCCATTGTAATGATCCGAGCGGGAATGAGGCAACAACAGGTGGCAACACATTTCCAATGCCATCGTAACACAATATCGGGATTGGTGAGGCGTTAGCAGAACACAAATGACGTTGCCAACCACCCACGTTCAGGACGTCCCCGAGTAACAACGCCAAGACAGGACAGATGGATTCGAGTTACACATCTCCGACACAGGTTCCAAACGGCAGTAACGACGTCCCAGACAATTCCTGGACTGCGCCGTATCCATTCCAACACTGTCAGGAATCGTTTACGTCAGTACGGGATTCGACCATGACGCCCTGCCATACGTCCCATCCTGACACACTTTCATCGAGTCAACTGTCTAAGATGGTGTCGAAATCATGTTCGCCAACCTCGAATATGGTGGAGAAATGTTGTCTTTACAGATGAATCGAGGTTCAACATTTCCCACAGTGACGGGCGCCAACGTGTCTACCGGCGTTTGGGAGAACGTTATGCACGCAACTGTATTGTGGAGAGGAATCGTTTTGGAGGTGGCTCTGTGATGATTTGGGGTGGTATAACAGCACGGCACGGAACCCCTTTGGTGGTTGTTCAGGGCAATCTCACCGGTGTTGGCTACAGAGATCAGATTCTGAGGCCTGTGGTCATTCCTTTCCTGCAACGTCATGGCCCGGGATTGACATTTCAACAGGACAACGCTCTTCCTCACACGGCTAGGGTCGCGATGGATTTCCTTCACCATAACAGTGTCATGTTACTGCCATGGCCTGCAAATTCTCCAGATCTGTCCCCAATAGAGCATGTGTGGGATGAAACCTTTTTTCTCGCCCATGGGCGAAATATTTCAATATCGCTATAAAATCGTTGAATTAGGTTAAAATGAGTTAAATTTTGTGTCATGATACTTGAATGAATACATTTAATTTATTTGCGAAACAAAAACATGAGTTTTAAGTAAAGGAACATATTCTCACCCATGGGCAAAACCCTTTGCTCTCCCATGGGCAAAATATTTCAATATCGCTATAAAATAGTTTAATTAAGTTAAAATGAGTTATATTTTGTGGTCGACATAGTGTAAATATTAAGCTTTTGAACAATATTTTTTTATTTTTTTATTCCTTGGTATGTTCCCATGAAAACAGCATGTTCAATTTTTGAAATACCTTTGACCGAGACTGGGCAAAGACCGTAGAGTTTCTGGACTTTTGGGTTTCCAGAATTAAAATGGGACGTGTCATATGTATTTTTCCATATTATTAGGAATACGCGTTAAACCGCCGTCGGTCTTTGAGATAGCTTGCATGATGAGATGTGAATCATATCCTCTAAGTTTATGAAACACAACGGGGATGGGTATTGTTTGAGAATTCATTTTTAGTTTCAAGCTACACTCGTTATGCGCGGCTCCCCGATAATTACCCGTGACGTGGCAATGATCTCTTACAGAATCCCCATTCAGAGGTTTATTTCAAACATGACAACTAGTTGACTTCTTATAGGCCCTCCAATCATCCCTCGTCATACACATGGGTTTCTTACACGATAAATTTTCCCTGATTGTTCTCTCTTCGTTTTGTAGATATTCTAGGAACTTTCCCGCTGCATCGGGACCTCTGTAAATCACGGGCGGGTTTGTTTTCCCATCATACCTTACAACTATATATCCAAACCCACAAGGAATGTGTTCTTGAGTTTTGTACGTAAAAATATCTTGATTGCTTCGGACTGTATTTTCTATAGGTTTGATAAGTGCTTCGAAGTCAGCATAAATTATGTAAGCTACTGGCATTTGATTACAATAATGTTCAAATTTTAATATATTTTCCCCCTCTTTAGGCACATCGATTCTGATAGCATTCTGTCCAACACTTCTGCAGTCTTCTTTATGCGCTTCTAATAGATCTTGTCTGTTGTACCCATGCAGGCATCTTTCACAGAAATATTTCTTTTCTTTATGGGTTATTTGATCGTATAATAGTCTGCTTAACTCTTTATCCATGTATAATGATATTTACCATCTTTTTCGATCAGAAATTAATTGATTCTGGGAATTTGTTCCGGAGCGTAGCTTATCCTGTGTACAACAATTCCTTTAGAAGAATGTCTGAAAACAATTATAGCTAAATTATTTTGCTTTTCCGCCTTATCAATTTGTGAGATTGGTGTAGGTTTGTCTATACCATCAAGGTTTAGTTCATCGATTTGGGGATAGCTAGGTCTATCCGGATTTTTGTCATTGGGGAACAATGCAGATCTTATCATCATTCTGAAACAGTCATCACCTTTATTTTTTACATTAATTATGGCTTTTTTCTTTTTATAATACGGAGGTAAATCTATATAAGATCCACCTTTGAAAGGCATATAATTTGCTATATCTAAATATATACTACTGATTTTTTCCACACCCCAACCCAAACCTCTATTAGTCCAGTGTTCTAAAGTTTCTTGTTTCCTCTGAATTAATGTATCTACTGATGTGCTTATAGTATTGGATTCGGTTATAACTTCTTTATTGCTCCGGAAATAAGGCAAAGATTGGATTGTTTGCACCTGTTAATATAAAGATTCTGACGAAAATCAGTCGACGTGCTGCTGCGTCCCGTCCTCCGAGAAGGTTAGTAATGGTGGGCCTCGCTACCCGTTTGACTGTACTGAATCTGATACTCATTCTGCAACTACGTGCCGGGGTAGAACAGAATCCTGGGCCACGTACTGGGATCAGAGATGACCAGGGACCCATTACCCGTAGTAATCCTCGCCAGTTACGTTTGACAACAGAGGGTGAGTCTGTAAATCTTTACTCAGTCATGGACTCCTTGAACAAGCTCACAAACAAGGTTGACGATGTCATGAAATCGAACATTGACTTCGGGTGTAAACTTGATAATATTGACTCAACTCTTGTATCTGTTACTACTCATCTCGCAGAGGTGAAATTAAAATGTGAGAAATTAGAATCGGAAAATGAGAGACTAAGAAAATATGTGTATAATCTTGAAGATAAGGTTGATTACCTCGAGAATCAGAGCAGACGATGCAATATTATCTTCCATAGCGTAGACAGGGCGACGGATGGCGAACCATGGGATGACTGTGAGAATGTAGTGCGTAAGATCATTAAGGATAAAATGGAACTGGATGAATCGCATATTGTTATACACAGAGCCCACAGAATCATTAATGGAAAAGCGATCATAGCAAAAATAACGGACGATCATGATAGGAAACGGATTTACGAAGCGGCAAAGAAACTTAAGAGTTTCAATATGTGGATTACAGATGATTTTTCAAGATTGGTCAGGGAAAAGCGGAAAAACCTTAAACCTATGTTGACGAAAGCTAGGGAAGAAAATCGTAGAGCAGTTCTGCGCTTTGATAAGCTGATAATTGACGACCAGGTTTTCACGTACGATGTTGACAAGGATAGGGTGATTGAATTAGATCGGCGTCGGGGTTCCCGATCTGCACGTGCGGGTAATTATCATGGAACTGTTCTAGGTGAACAATACCTTCCAAATGACGTGCTGGTTTTCTTGGGGAATTAGTCAGCAAAGAGCCAGAGTCACAGGAGACTAAACACAATTTTATTTACAAGAACAATTAACAATTTACAATATACTTAGAAAATATCTGAGGGTGCCACAGAGAGTCGGTACACACTCTGGGCTGTTGGAGAGAGGTCTGCTTGGTAAGAGAGTCAAACCCCTTCTCTGCTAGAACTTACTTACTTACTTTGTAGATTTAACGTGCGCTTTCCGACTGATGCGTATTTCGCACACGGGCCCGGCCAGGCCATTTAATGTGTTTCCGAAAGGGGCGAAAGTGGTGTGTGCAACCCAAGAGGGGGCTTTAGGGGTTGCTTATATAGAATTTGGGAATTTTGAGATTTGGAATAGATGCCGATGGGGTAAGGGAGGAGAACTAAGGGAGCTGGGTATGGTGGATTTTTGTGTGTTTATGTAATTTTGATTTGGTGGATTATAGTGTTTTTAGATGCGTTTTATTAGTTCCGTTTTGATTAAGAATACGCCTAAGGCCTTGAAGTTTTCTAGTTTATTTTGTGGGTTTAGTATTGCTTCTAGAGTGAGAGCCTGGTTTAGATTGAGGGTGGTTTGTAATGCGGTTCGATGTGTTAGGTAGTGTGTGCAGTAGATGAGTGCGTGTTCTGGGGTTTCTAGTTGTTTGCAGTGTGGGCAGTTACCTGTAGTATGTTTTTTTATTTTTTTTAGGTGGTTATTTAGGTTGGTGTGTCCTGTTTGGAGTTTAGTGATTACTCTGTCGATTTTTTTTGATGGATGGTGAATTTTTGGTTTGGTTAGTGGTTTGCTGAGTACTTTTTTGATTTGGCTATTTGAGTTTAGATATAGGTTATGCCATTTTTTGGTGATTTTTTGCTTATTTACACTTTTAATTTCTGATTTTGAGATGGGTAAGTTTAAGCTTATTTCTGGGATTTTGAGGGATAGTTTAGCTGCCTTATCGGCGTTTTCATTACCGTATATTCCTACGTGGGCGGGTATCCACAAGAAAGTTATTTGTTTGCCTGCGTTAGTTAGGTCGTTGGAGCTTTTAAGTATTAGATTTATTAATTTAGGTCGGTTTTTGGTATTTTTGTTTTTGAGGGCTTGCAGTCCACTTAGGGAGTCGGTAAGTATTAGGATTTTATTGTGGTTTTTGGATTCTTGACTATGGAGGGCTGAGGCCATGCCCATTAGTTCTGCCGTGAATATTGATTGGTTGTTTGGGAGTCGGAAGGATTGTGTAGTTTTAGTTGGTTGTGTGGTATGGACTCCGAAACCTGTGTGTTTGGAGGTCGGATCTGAAGATCCGTCCGTGTAAATGTGACACCAATTTGGCCAATTTTCGTGTATGTATGCTAGTGTGGTGGTTTTAGCTATGTTTGGGTCGGTTTGTTTATTTATTTGGCTAGCTAGTGTTGTGTCTATTTTGGGTATTTTAAGTTTAGGGGTGAAGATATTTGATTGTTTGCAGTTTTGTTTAAGATTTTTAATTTGGTGTTCATTTAGGTAGTTTGTTATTCTTTGAGATATTGGGGTAAGTAAGGGGTGTTTACGAGCTAGAGCTTGGTTTTTGGGGCTGATATTTTGGTTTATTAGGTTTTGGATGAGAGGGTTTGATTGGGATGCGGCCCAGAAATTTAAGCTTAGCTGTTCCCTGCGTAGACTTAGTGGCATTTCTCCTGTTAAGGCCTGGAGTGAAGTGTAGGAGGTGCCATGTTGGGTGCGTGTAATTAGTTTGAGAGCCTGATATTGTATTGAGTCAAGTTTTTTAGATAGAGAGTTGTTTAGGGTGTTGTATATGGCGCAGCCGTAGTCTAGTTTTGATCTAATTAGTGATATGTAGAGTGAGAGGAGGGTATCTTTGGAGGCTCCCCAGTTTGAGCCAGTGAGGCATCTTAGGGTGTTTAGGTCTTTACTGCATTTAGTTGTTAGGTTTTGGATGTGAGCATCCCAGGTGAGATGTTGATCGAAGATAAGTCCTAAGAATTTGGTTTGTTTTTGAAATTTGATTGTTTGGTTGTTTAGCTGGAGAATTGGGGAGGCGGGTTTCATGTTTTTATGTTTGAATACTATTCCTGTTGTTTTTTCTGAGTTAAGGGAGAAGCCCCATTTGTCAGCCCATTGTTGTATTTTATTAAGAGATTTTTGGAGTAAATTTTGGGCCATATTAATACTTTTTGTGCGGATCCAGAGGGCTCCATCATCCGCGAATTTGGATGTGTTTACTTTAGGGGATAGGCCCTCGAAGAGATCGTTTATCATTATATTGAAGAGTGTGGGGCTGAGGATACTGCCCTGGGGAGTGCCATTTTCTAGGGGACACTGGTCCGATAGAGTATGGTCTATCCCCACTGTTATTTTACGTTCGTTTAGAAAGTCCTGAATGTAGTTTATTATTTGTCCTTTTAGTCCTATTTTTTTAAGTTTTTGTATTAGCCCGTTGTGCCAAACCATGTCGAATGCTTTGGAGAAATCCAGAAAGATGCCTGTTGTGTATTGTTTGTTGAGTTGTCCCGTCTTTATGTCCTGTTCTAGTCGGGCGAGATTATCTAAGGTTGAGCGGCCAGGAGTGAAACCGCTTTGATCTGTGTTTATGATGTTATTTTGAGTTAAGTAGTGTTGTAGTCTATTTTTGGCCATAGATTCCATTACTTTAATGGGATATTTGAGGTTAGGGATATTGGTCTATAAGAATTTGCCTGGTTAGTTGGTTTATCGGGTTTAGGGATAGGGATGACTAGTGCCTGTTTCCAGGGAGTTGGTACCTGTCCGTTTTGATAGATTAGGTTATATAGTTTAAGTAGTGCCTGGAGTAGGTTGGGGGGGAGTTTTTTGATTATTTGGTAGGATGTTAGGTCTAGTCCTGGGGCAGTTCCCTTTTTCCTATTTTGGAGTACGTACTGGAGTTCTTCCATTGAGTAAGGTTGGTTTATTTCGAGGTTATCATTATTTGGTTCTTTAGTAGGTTTGGCTTCTGCTTTAAGTTTTTGTTGGAATTTTTCGCTGAAGTTATTGTTGCTGCTTATGGCCGAGAAGTGGTTTGCTAGGTTATTTGCCTTTTCGGTAGGGTTGGTTGAATTGTTTATGTTGGGTGTTTTTTTGTGACGTTTTAAGCCTCTAATGGCGTGGATTTTTCGCCAGACTGTTCTGGCATCTGTGCGATTATTTACTCCTTCACAAAATAATTTCCAATCTTTGGTTTTAGCTATTTTGACTAGTTTTTGGACCTTGTGGTTTAGTTCGTGAGCTACCGTTATATGGTTATGGTCGCGTTTGGCTCTATTGAAGGCTGTTTTACGTTTGCGTCTAGTTTGTTCTATTTCCTCGTTCCACCATGGTACCGAGGGTTTGCCTACGTTATTTGTTTTATAAGGTATTGATGCTTTGGCTGCGTTAATTATGTAGTCTGTTAGGTTTTTGCAGTAGATTTCTGGGTCCTTATTTTCTAGTTTGGTTAGGTTGGCTTGGTTGCAGATATCCTGAAATTTGTCCCAGTTAGCTTGGTTATAGTTGAATTTTGGTTCTAGGTTTTCTGTTTGGGTAGGAACGTTTGTATTGCCTATGGTAATGTTTATAGGGAAGTGGTCACTACCTAGTGGGGCGTCGTGAACTTCCCATTGAGTACTTTGGGCCAGATCTGGGGTGCATATGGTTAGGTCGATAGCCGACATTTTATGGTTTTTCTTATCGTATCTAGTTGGTTGGTTATTGTTTAGGAGTACAAGGTTATTTGTTTCTATCCATTCAGAGATTAGTTTGCCATGATTATCTATTTTTTCATCTATGCTCCAGGTGGGGTGGTGAGCGTTAAAGTCTCCTAGGAATATAGTTGATTTATTGCTTATTTGCAGTAATTTGTTTAGGTCCTCAGCTTGAATTTTTTGTTCTGCCCAGTGGTATACGTTAATGATGTTTATTTTTTGGTTTTTGAGAGTTATTTGGATGCCGTTTGCTTCTAGGTTTGGTGTGTTTATTTTGATTTCTTCATAGTTAATGTCTTCTCTGATTAGTATTATTAATCCTCCTGCGGCTCTAGCGGTTTTAGGTTTGGCTCGGTCTGTTCTAACTGAGTTGTAGTTTGGTAGAGTAAATTTAGATTTTTTTGAGAATTTGGTTTCTTGGATACAGGCAATGTGCGGACCCTTATCTTGTTTAAATTTTGCTTTTAGTTCGTGGCCGTGGGAATTTAGTCCATTGGCATTCCACTGAAATATGTTTAGGCCTTCCATTATTTGGGCTTTTAGTGTTTGGAGGTTAGGTTTTGATTTAGGCTAGGGGTTTTTACTTGGTTGAGGTAGGGCTAACTAATTCGAGGCCTATGCTGAAGAATTCGAAGGTAAGGGTTGTCAGTTTAAGCTTATTTGCTACGGTATAGAAAGCTTTAGTGCTAGCGTTTGGGTTTATTTCCTTTAGCATGTATGCGAGAAGGATGGTTAAGTTGTTTAGTTTGTTGTTTGACATTTGCTGAGGCCTGTGTTTAAAGGTTTTGGTTTTTTGGGGGGTTGAGAGAGTTATTTCGTTTATGTCTTCCTCGGTTGTGCATTCATATTCTTCTGTGTTGTTAAGTTTAGTTTCCTCACATTCCATGGGGGTGGTTTGCGTGCGTGCTTGTGTTTGTGGTCTGGATGTGGTTTCCTTACTGTCTAGGTTTTCGGGTTGTGATTGCTTGGGATCGGTTGTTGTTGCCATAGCGGCTGTGGTTTGTATGGTGCCGGGTTGGGTTGTGGCGGGCGTATTGTTGCTTGTTTTGCGTGCAGGTGTGGATGTTGTGAATGTGCTAGTGGAGGGTTGTGGGATGGACGTGTGGTGGATGTGTGTTTTGGGTGCTGGATGTACTCTTTGCAGGATGCCATCCCATGCCGAGTTTAAGTGTGGGGTGTTGTTTGGTTGTGGTGTGGGTAGCAGAGGTTGTTTTGTATGCTGTGCTTGTCTTTTTGTTTGGAGTTTGGCCGTGTCGATATTGATGTGTTTGTTGGCCTGTTGTGTGAGGGTGTGTCTATGAGGGCAGTGGTTGGATAGTGAGGAATGTTGTATGCTTTTACAGTGTATGCACCAGGGTGTGCATGTCCCTGGGCAGTCAGTTTGGGCGCATTTCCTGCATTTAGTTTTTTGGAATTTACATTCATTGGCTGTGTGGTTGTATTGGAGACAGTTAGAGCATTGTTTAACTTGTTTTATGTATGGTTTGACTTCTAATTTAGTGGTTGCTCCGAAGGAGATAAATTTAGGTGCTTCTGGATATTTAGCTGATTTTTGGAAATTGATTATGACTATTGGTGTGTTTGAGATTTTACCGTTTCTATTTGAAGTTATTCTTCGGGTGCTAGTTATTTTAGGTTGGGGGTACATATCTTGGTTATCGTTAGCGTCTTGTGCGTACATGTCTAAGTCTTCGTTGTTTTCTTTGCTAGAACTTGGCTACAGTATGTATTTAATGAAAGTTTGAACAATAGAAAGGAATGTGATTGGTTGATACACGATTGGTTGTGTCCTAAGCTAAATGGATGGCTAGACAGAGGGGAATACTAAATCCTGTTTATCCTGTTGGACTTGCACTAATCTTGTTGACATATTTACCGGATGCTTTGAAAGAGATTAGGGTGTCATTACAGATGAGCTTGTGTGGGGGCTAATCCTTAATGCCCTATAGACGAGCTTGTATGGGGGCTAATACTAAATGCACTATAGACGAGCTTGTATGGGGGCTAATCCTTAATGAGTCTTAATTGAAGTAATGTTATTCTAATATACCCCGGTAGGTGATGACAGATATACTTAAATAAATATCCTTTGTCTGGGAGATGGGATCTTGATACCTTAGGCTAGCAACCATCTAAAAAGCTATAACTGAAACTACTGATATTTTATATATGCATTTTACCTGATGATAATTATTACTTGCTAAACTATAATTATATGAAATGGTGTATAAATATTACACCATGATAACTCATAAAAGCACTTGATGTATATCTAATTATTATAAGATAACTTAGTATAAATGTTGTACCATGATAACTTCCCCTCCGTCTGAAAAAGTTTGGACCCCAAACGTGTAAAAATTAAAATAATTATCCTGGCTTAGATGGACAATGTATTAAGTTAAACTGGTAGTATAGTAAATAACAATTATTATAGCGTCTCTTTGATATAAGGAAACATGATATAAAAATGCTGTCATCAGGGAATCTGGATGTGGAGCTGGCTTGTCTTGGCACTCTGTACTGGTGGTTTTATGGGTGATGTAGGAGGCCTTGAGTTCCACATCCTGGATTGGGGTTGTAAGATAGTAGGCTGTGTCCATGGAGGTTTTACATGAAAACAAAGAAAAGAGAGTTAGCATGTTCAAATAATATGTCCTATATAAATACTTCCTCAGTTTGTCTGTGTTAACTAGAAAATAAAACAAATATGATAATTATGATGTAAAAGATCAGTACATAATTATTACTAAACGGTGTCATGGACAGGAAGAATGTATTGGCGGCAAATTACAAAAGTATATAATGAGAAAAATAGTAATATCCTTCTATTTTTGGATACAATCATTAGACGAATTATATATACATATATGTGCATGTGCATAT
This sequence comes from Haliotis cracherodii, assembly GCF_022045235.1. NCBI lineage: Eukaryota > Metazoa > Mollusca > Gastropoda > Lepetellida > Haliotidae > Haliotis > Haliotis cracherodii. The sequence continues at coordinate 48,813,219 of NW_027266297.1, read as the reverse complement.
AACAAGTGCATCGATTTATTACACTAATACGGTATACAAAAGGTGTTAGAAAGGTGTATATCCTTTTTAGAATTCTTTGTTAGTTTTCGTAACTATTTGGTTTGCCTTTTCTTTGGTTTGGTTCATTTCGGTTGTTAAGTTTGCTTTATTTCAATTTGGTTTGTTTCGCTTTGATTTTCGTTCGGTTCAATGTGATAGGGTTTGGTTTATTTTGCTTCAGTACGGTTTGCTTCGCTTCGGTATGGTTTGGGTTCGATTCGCAGTATGGTTTGCTTCACTTCGGTACGGTTTGGGTTCGATTCGCAGTATGGTTTGCTTCGCTTCGGTACGGTTTCGGTTCGATTCGCAGTACGGTTTGCTTCGCTTCGGTGCGGTTTGGGTTTCGATTCGCAGTACGGTTTGCTTCGCTTCGGTGCGGTTTGGGTTTCGATTCGCAGTACGGTTTGCTTCGCTTCGGTGCGGTTTGTGTTTCGATTCGCCATATGGTTTGCTTTGCGTCATTTCACTTCGCTTTTGAGATTGGTGGATCAGGTCAATGCTCAAAATTTGTTGTGATACAAATAACTCAGATGATCAGGCTGATGCCATTTGTTTTCAACTGGCGACCCATAGTGAAAAGACTGGACACAAGAAAACATAACAAGATACAGCTAATAGCTGTTTCGTGATTTGCACCGTTTATTCAGGAGATTTTGTATTTTGATCAAGAATATGTTCAATTGGCAGCTGTCGGTATATATGGCGAGTTGATCCTGGTATTGTCCATGGGGACTAATGTCGGTGATTGAAATACGGTAGTAAAAGGTGTTGATGTTTCCAAAGTCTTTATGTGGAAAAATAACCCTTTTGGATTTATAAATTGGTTCTTCCTCTGGATCATATCGAGGATTATTTTCTAGACAGGACCAATTACGGAGATCCTGCCAGCTATCATCAAGGTAGCGCTGTATGAGGTGGGGAGGAACACTTTCAAAATAGCGTGTGTGGTAATAATCAAGATCTTTAAATGAGACCTTGACATAGCAGTCTCCTTGAATAATTTCAATGCCCATAACTCTTTCTATTTCATGATCTACTTCTCGTAGGTGTTTTGGAAAAAACGGATATGGTTTGACGTCTAATTCTATGCATGGTTTGTTGTTGTCTTGCACGAGATTTCCTGACATTGTATTCCCTGACAGAACATTGACTGATTTATTGTCTGATTCCTTTTGGTCGAAAAACTTATGATTCTTCAGTGGACGTTTTCGTCGTTTTCCTGACATACTTCTTTTGAGGTGAAATTCTCTCCGATTGGAGTCTGGAATGCTGCTGCCATACTCCCATGTGTTTCCTCTTTCTGGATCCTTCCATTTTACTCTGTAGTAGATTTTGCCATTTGCTCTCTTGGAACTAACAATTGAGTGGATGTCCTCTGGATTGAAGACCTGAGGGGGATATCCTTGGTTTGATTACCTGATGTTGGACTTGGAGGTTGTACCTGGCTGTCGTCGGGTTGTTTTCTGGATTTGGGCTGGTGATGCTATTCACTCCTCTTTTCCCTTTGTTTACCTTTGCATTTACCTTGGTTGGAGGAATAGGACCTGGTGTGGCATGATTTTCCTCCATTGTTGTCGTTCTGGAACCTGCAGGTTTTGCTGTTGTATTTGGAGCAGGGTTTTTCTTCTTTGTTGGGGTCTTTTGCTTCGAACTCTTGTTGCTGGAAGTGCCTGCCTTTGTTTTGGAATTGACCTTCTTACCTTTCTGTTGTGGAGGTGACTGATCAGTAGGCTGGTAAGTTGAACTTGTTGATGGGGAATTGTTGCTGTCAGGCTGTGAATCACTGACTGGTTCCTCATTGTCATCCATGACTTCTGAATCTATGTTACTGGTGTCATTGAGGTATGGTTCTGGAGGATACTGTGGACGATCAGCAGGATCAAAATATGGCTTCAGACGGTTGGCATGGACCAGTGGTTTGTGTATTTTGTCGTCAGAACTTCGGCGTAGTTTGTAGGTATAATTTGGACCTGTATGGACGATATAATAGCTACCGTACCACTTTTTGGTTAATTTGTTGGAAAGGCCTTTTTCAACTTTTTGACAGTAAAGCCAAACTCTTTGACCTGGGGCGAATTCTGGTTCTTTAACCTTTCTATTATATTGTTCTGAATACACCTCCTTAGCCCGAGCAGTGTTTTCAGCTGCGATTGTTCTAGTGATTTCAAGCTCCTCAAGCAAATTGGAAAGATAACTTTTGTTATTGTGGCCTAAATTTTCTTTTGGAATTAATGCTACATCTTGTGGAGCTCTCATTTCTCAGCCGAAAAGCATAACATATGGGGATTTTTGAGTTGATGAATTTGGAGCCATCCGATAGGCCATCATGATGCCAGGAATAAAATGGGGCCAATCATTTTGAGACTTGTTACAGTAGGCTCTTAGTGATTGATTGATATAAGAGTTGAGCCTTTCTACGCAGCTGTTAGTTTGAGGATGGTATGGGCTGGTATGGGCTGGTATGGGTAAATTTAATTGCCAAAAGTTCACAAATTGCTTTGATAAGTTTGGACATGAAGTTCTGACCTCTGTCTGAAATTAAGGTCCGTGGTGCGCCATACCGACAAAATATTTCTCTGACGAGAACATCTGCTACTTCTTTGGCTTCTTGGGTCCGAAGTGGAAAAGCTTCACACCACCTAGATGATGCATCTGTGATGACCAAAATGTACTTGTACTTATCTGGTGTTGTTGGCAGGGGACCGAGAATGTCAACGTGCCATCGGGTGAAGACCTCTTCTACAGGTAGTGGACGAAGTGGTGCCTCTTGGTCTGTTGACATACCTCACATGTCTGGACATAAGTAGCAATATTGCTGTACATTTTGGGCCAGTAGTACTTAGGTCTCATGGTGTTGTGCATCCTTTCTTTCCCATGGTGGCAACCGCCAAACTCTGAGTCATGATAGGATTGCAGGACTTGATTTCTGAGGGTTCTTGGGACTGCCAGCTGTTTAATGAACTTGTCTGCATGGCCTTTCTGTCTTTGTGGAAAGAATCTGTATAGGATGCCTTCATCAATTTCAAAAGTATTGGCTTCGATAAGAATCTTTTGACGATCCTTTTCATTTTGTGGAAGGACATCATCCTCTTTGTAGTCAAAGATTTGGATGAAATCTGGACAAATCCTTTGAAGGTGACGTAAATTTGGATGTTCTTTTATACTTACTTCAACCAATGCGTCTTGGGTAACATCAGCATTTGTAGCATGTAATGCTGCGACAACATTAACTGGTACTGACTGATAATCCTCTTCATATTCAAAGGTGACTGACCAATGTGTTGTCTGTGTGTCTGATTCTAAGTGATTGACAATAGGTGTGCAAATATCCTCAGTCTGAGTTGTCTGTGTGACTTGTGTGGATGAATGGGTGTTTGGCAAGATTGTGGTACTGCTAGTTGATTTGCTTTGCTGAGTTGAAGTTACTGAGAAGACTGTTTCTGTCTGATCATTACAGTTAATATTTTCCTCATATTCCCAACGTGAGAGAGCATCAGCATTCCCATTGACTTTGCCGCTGCGGTGAACAATGTCAAAAGTGTAGGTAGAAAGTTCCAAAGACCATCGCCCTAACCTACCTGTGGCATCCTTGATTGATTTCAGCCATTTCAATGCTATATGATCAGTGTAGACTGTGAATTTGGAATTTGCAAGGTATGGACGAAAGGATCTAATGGCTTCAACTAGAGCTAAGCCTTCCTTTTCTGTAATGCTCCAGTTCTTTTCGCTGCCATGAAGAGCTCTACCACCAAAAGCTATTGGATGTTAATTATTTTTCTCGTCTTTTTGACTCAAAACAAAACCTATGCTCATATCACTGGCATCAGTTGCGAGAAGAAATTCTTTGTCAAAATTTGGATAAGCCAGAACAGGTGTATTACTCATAGCATGTTTGAGTGTGTTGAATGCCTGATCACACTCAAATGACCATTGGAACTTTGGTTTCTTTCCTACTTCTGCCTCTGAATGCTTCTTTAGCAAGGCATTCAGTGGAAGCGCTATGTGAGCATACATAATTTTTCACATACTTCCTGTAGAAGTTTGTGAGACCTAAGAAGGAGCGGATCTGCTTTTGTGATTTGGGCACTGGAAAGGTTCTAATTGCTTCAATCTTTTTGTCATCCTCCACATGATAAAACATGACCCAGAAAAGAAACTTTTTCCGTTGCAAAATTGCATTTGGATGGCTTTAGTGTTAAATTTGCCTGTTTGAGATAGTAAAATACTTGCTCCAAATGTTGGAGATGCTCTTCAAAGTTTTTGCTGTAAATTATCAAATCATCAATGTAAATCAGCGCAACCTTAAAAAGCAATTTTCTTAGCACCTTGCTCATGAGCTGTTGAAAACAAAGTGGAGAATTTGTCAAACCTTGGGGTAAACGTTTGAACTGATAAAGGCCTTGATGGGTGACGAAAGCAGTTTTATGCTTTGAATCTTCATGTAATGGCACTTGGAAGAAGCCATTAGCAAGGTCTAAAGTAGAGAAGATCTTAGCTTGTGCATTGGCGATGTTATCAACAACATCATCAAAAACAGGAAGAGGCCATGACATTGGTAGAGTGATAGAATTCAACTTTCTGTAGTCACAAACAAATCTGTATGAGCCATCGCGTTTCTTGACTAGGATAATGGGAGCTGAATACATAGAAGTAGACTCCTCGATCAAATCATACTTCAGAAAATCATCTATAAGCTCTTCAGTGACTTTTTGGAGATGAGGGGATTGGCGATATGGTCTACACTTAACGGGTGGCTGGTCGCCAGTGTCAATGATATGCTGGTGCATGTCAGTCTTTCCTAAATCTGCAAGACTCGTTGAAAACATGTCTCTATTTTGTCCCAAGAATCTAAGTAGTCTGTGTCGTTGGTCTGGAGTCAGTTGTGTATTGGTCAAATCAAATCCTAATTCTTGTGCAATTTTAACATAATCCCTGGTGTCATTGTCTCTCTTCTCATTGTCGGTGTTAACGGTACTGATGAATGGTTGGTCAGAGCCGATTTCAAAAACAGAGTCTTTGTCAATGTAACTAAATTTGCCTACAACTGTACCCTTGTCAAGAACTTTTTCTTCTTGGGAGGGATTCATAAGCCTAAATGTAGCAGTTTTGCTTTTCACTTTGGAAAGAGTTCTACCACCTGCTACTTCAGAATGAGCAGTGAGGGAAGCAATGGGTTCAATGAGGATGAGGGAATCCTCTTTGGTTTCTGATAGTCTGACCTTGAAATGAATTTCACTCTGAGGGGGGATGTAAATCTGATCTATTGTTTTTGCTAATCCACTAATCTCTTGCACTGAATTGGCTATGAAATTGATATATTGCCTATCTGAGGTGCTGTTGTTAAGTATCAAGGAATGACAGCTATAATCTAAGACTGCATCATTGTCATCAAGGAAGTTTTCACCTAGTATCACTGCTTCTGGTAGTGTAGGCAGAACATAGAATCTTTGAGAAAATTCCTGATCCTCAATGACAAAATCTAACACAACTGAACCTAACATTTTATGCAATTCGCCGCCAACACCTTTAACCTGTGGAAAGGGTGAGTTTCCAAGAGTAAGGTTTTCAAAAGCTATGCTCAGAAAAGCAGACGAAATACAACAAATGGATGCCCCTGTATCTACTAAACAATTTGTTGTTTTTGTGCCAAATTTTGCCTGAATTACACTTTTGGCAAGGGGCGTAACTAAAGACACTGTTGGAATTTCACTTTCGAAGTTACTTTCCATACCAGACTCCATATTTGCCATGACACCTATTAGTATGTACCGTACTAAATTAAAGGAAGACAAGTAATCAACAATGTAGTACTTACAATATTTGAAGACTTTTTCTTCCTTTGTTGGTGTCTTTGGAGGAGTTGGTTGTCTTTAATCCAGTGTTGAGGTCAGAGGTAGATGCAGCTTGCTTGTTATTCCATCAGATGATCACGGTTGGACATGTCCTCCAATGGGTTCTTGTAGTTGGTTGTAGTTAGTTCCTGGACTCTGTGGTTCCGAAAACGATGATTCTCCGCCAAATTATCATGGAACTGTTCTAGGTGAACAATACCTTCCAAATGACGTGCTGGTTTTCTTGGGGAATTAGTCAGCAAAGAGCCAGAGTCACAGGAGACTAATCACAATTTTATTTACAAAAACAATTAACAATTTACAATATACTTAGAAAATATCTGAGGGTGCCACAGAGAGTCAGTACACACTCTGGGCTGTTGGAGAGAGGTCTGCTTGGTAAGAGAGTCAAACCCCTTCTCTGCTAGAACTTGGCTACAGTATGTATTTAATGAAAGTTTGAACAATAGAAAGGAATGTGATTGGTTGATACCCGATTGGTTGTGTCCTAAGCTAAATGGATGGCTAGACAGAGGGGAATACTAAATCCTGTTTATCCTGTTGGACTGGCACTAATCTTGTTGACATATTTACTGGATGCTTTGAAAGAGATTAGGGTGTCACTATAGATGAGCTTGTGTGGGAGCTAATCCTTAATGCCCTATAGACGAGCTTGTATGGGGGCTAATCCTTAATGCACTATAGACGAGCTTGTATGGGGGCTAATCCTTAATGAGTCTTAATTGAAGTAATGTTATTCTAATATACCCCGGTAGGTGATGACAGATATACTTAAATAAATATCCTTTGTCTGGGAGATGGGATCTTGATACCTTAGGCTAGCAACCATCTAAAATGCTATAACTGAAACTACTGATATTTTATATATGCATTTTACCTGATGATAATTATTACTTGCTAAACTATAATTATATGAAATGGTGTATAAATATTACACCATGATAACTCATAAAAGCACTTGATGTAGATCTAATTATCAAAGATAACTTAGTATAAATGTTGTACCATGATATAGTCCTCAGAATGTCAACACAGATTCACGTGATACTACATAGGAATGTGGCCGGGCCCACAACAGTGATATTGATGACGATGATCACACTGTATCTGTGAATGATGACGTGAGTGACTGTCAATTTATTATTAAACATTTCAAGTTTATGTCATGGAACATTAATGGTTTAAGGAGTAAGTTGGATAATACTGAACTAATTGATTTTTGTTCACAGTTCAACATTTTTTGTCTTCTTGAAGTTTGGAGAAACTGTGAGAAAGACATGATTATAACAGTGTTCCCCGGTTATTGTGTTTATGTAAATTACAGAGATTACAATCCGCGAGGCGGTGTGGTTGTATGTGTTCGGTCTGAACTTGAGCGCTATATCAAGTATGTGTGTCTAGATTTCACCGATATTATATTGGTAGTCTTTGAGAAAAGTTTGTTCAGTTCATTGTATGATTACATCTTTGTATTCACATATATACACCCTACTTGCTCCTCTGTGGTAACAGATGTTAGACCACTGCAAGGTATAGAGTATCTCGAGCAAAGCTTTTTATTTATCACTAATCATTTTCCAAATGGTAAGTTTATAGTATTTGGGGATCTTAACGCCAGGTGTGGAAATCAGTCCGATTTTGTTGTGCATGATGGGAATCGGTACATACCGAGCTTTGAGGATATGGACTATGTGTCTGATTCCTTTGACATGCCAAGACGAAGCCATGATGATGTATGCAATGAATATGGAAAGGAACTCCTAGATTTCTGTTCAACTCATAACATTCACATGTTGAATGGGAGATGTGCGGGTGATACAGAGGGTAGCTTTACTTGTTTTAAAGGAGACGGAGCAAGCTTGGTTGATTACTGTTTATGTTCAAGTGACTTATTTACCAGAGATATTGACTTTACTGTACGTACACGGTGTGAGTCTGATCATTTTCCAATCGTTATGTCATTTCAAGTACATACTGACAGTACAATGGAGTACGGGGCAGAAAACGAGGAAAATAATACATCGTCAGATATACTAAGATATGTTTGGAAGGACACTGTTATTGAAACTTTTCGGCAGTCTGTCGCTGATATGTTATCACCTTATGTATTAGATAGTGACAGACCAGGTTCCACTTAATATCGAGTCTGCGATAGAAACTTTGGTTGATGTATTTCATATTTGTGCTGAGTCTTGTGGTCTTTTAAAAAAGAAGTATAGTACTGTTTGCCGGACTATGGATAGTAAGAATTGGTACGATGATGAGTGTATGAAATTAAAAAGACAAAAGTTTAATAAACTTGATCTATTCAGAATCTTAGGAAGTAAGGAACTTTTGAAGGAATATGTTGTAATTAAGAATAAATATAGAGAAATATGTAGAAAGAAGAGATTGAAGCATGATGAACATTGTATAAATGATCTGGTCAATAATAGGAAAAGTGGTAAATCCTTCTGGAGACGCATCAACAATATTATTTCTTCACCTTCTGTGACAGGGAACCCAGGTATTACCAATATGCAGTGGACCGAATATTTCCAGCATGTGTTTAATTTAACTGATATACTTGTGGATGAGGACAATCTAGATGAGGCAGAAACTTTTATGAACAATCATGATACTAATGAGTGCAATTACTGTAATGATGATGTTATGAATAATCTCCTTAATGCTGATATAACTGAAGAAGAAGTATCATCAGCTATACATAACTTGAAACTGGGTAAATCGGCTGGACCGGATGGAATTCTACCGGAAATGGTGAAATGTTGTAGTACTTCAATCATATCATACTTAACTATAGTTTTTAATAGGATTATGCAAAGTGGTGTATTCCCTTATGAGTGGGCAAAGGGTATAGAAGTTCCCCTGCAAAAAATGATAATATAAATGATGTCAATAATTATAGAGGAATAACGCTGATGGATGTATTTGGAAAGTTGATGACAACAGTATTAAATAATAGACTCAAGACCTTTGCCGACGTTTATGAAACAATCCCTGAATCTCAGGCAGGATTCCGAAGCGGATACAGTACAATTGATAATATATTTACATTACAATGTTTAGCACAAATATATCTCTCTAAACGTCGGGGTAGATTTTATTGTTTGTTTGTTGATTTCCGTAAAGCATTCGATTCGATTAACCGAAATCTCTTGTGGTATTCATTAATGAAAAATGGAATACATGGTTGTTTATTGGTGGTTTTGAAGGATCTATACTCTAAGATTCAGTTAGCTGTCAGGGCATCAAATAACTCTCTTTTAGATTTATTTCGAATCACTTGAGTGGTGTAAGACAGGGCTGCGTGTTGAGTCCTTTTCTGTTCACGATGTTTATCCATGAATTACAGTCAATGATAGAAAGTAGTGATATGCGAGGGATTTTTATTGGAGAGGAGTTTATGGACATATTACTTTTACTATGTGCAGATGATTGTGTATTTTTGATGACACAGTAATAGGTCTGCAAAGAAAAATTGATATTTTATCCAATTTTTGTAAAAAGTGAGGACTTGAAATTAACATGTCTAAAACCGAAATTTTGGTTTTCAGAAGAGGTGGTACTTTAAGGTATGATGAACGATGTTTTTTGAATGATAAACGTATAAATGTTAGTACTTACTATAGTTATCTGGGTGTTCTGTTTTCAAATAGATTGTCTTGGACTAAATGTATCGATACTCTCAAGATAAAAGCCAATAAGGCTTTGTTTGCCATTAAACAATTGCAATTTCTTTGTAAATATGCCAGTTAACATTTTATTTAAATTGTTTGATATTAAGACAAAGCCCATTCTTCTTTATGGTGCTGAGATCTGGGGCTGCAAAGGTAGTCAAATTGTTGAAACTTTTCATACTAAGTTTTGTAAATTTGTTTTAGGAGTTGGTAAATATGTATCAAGTATGGCAATATTAGCTGAATGTGGAAGAAATGGTTTGCATGTGGATTATCATATTAAGTGTGTTAAATACTGGTGTAAACTGATTAGAATGAATGATGAAAGATATCCCCGACAGTGTTATTTGTTAATGAAGAAGCTGGATGAATGTGGTAGAATTTCTTGAGCAACTCATGTTAAATATTTACTCGACATATATGGATTTGGTAATATGTGGTACGAACAGAATATTGGTGATGTTAAGTGTTTCTTGCAGCTGTTTAGACAACGTTTGTTGGATTGCAACAAACAGAGTATACAGATGAAAATTTATGAGTCTCGTAAATTAAGGTATTATTCACACGTCAAGATATTATTGGATATGGAATATTATGTTACAGCTTTCAGAAATAGAGACCATAGACGTATGATGTGCCTGTTGCGATTAAGTTAATTGCCTATACGGAGTAATCTGGGCAGAAGAGAGGATATTGATTCTTCACAACGCTTTTGTCGGCTATGTAACAATGGTTGTATTGAGGACGAAGTCCATTTTGTGTTTGTCTGCCTGTTTTACGCAACATTAAGACAAAAGTATATTCTTGTAAGATTCTATAACAATCCATGTATTAAGACTTTTAGTAATCTCTTAAATAGCAAAAATGACTGTATACTCAGAAATGTAGCTAAGTGTGTGAAGGAAGCCCTATTATTACGTACCAAGTCGTAATATTATACCCTTAAGATTGTTTGCAATGTAAATTGTCTCAATTGTATATTACTATATATAACTGAAATGTACATGGGCCTATGGCCTCCCACACATGAATAAACACATCTAGTCTTTATTTATTAAGTATGTTTTTTACAGTTACAGATTCACGTAATTGGACTATGGTAGTTATATTTAGAATGCAATGGCAGTAACTCGCACCGCACATCTCATCTGCGCATTGCGATGCGCATGTTCCTCAGTTGTTTTGTTCACAATTGCCATTGTTCTGTTTACATCGTATGCTACGTAAATCGATCTGACACAGTCACAACATCAGTTTCGTTGCTGTTAGTCGGCTGGAACGATCTTTTCATGTCATAGATCATTTTCTCTGTATGATCATCATGGCTACTCGCCGTTCGAAGAGACATCGAGGTAGAACTAGTTCATTGTTGCACGCGACGGATGACATAGAGATCCAACATGGCGGCCCTGCTTCTTCTGACCACGAGAATCAAGCATCAATCGAGAGCGCGCAATCTTTGGACGCAGAGACTTTCCGTGCGAGGTATCGCCACGAAAATACCGGGATTTATGACAGAGATCCCAATTCGTGTCCCAGCTGAGAGAACGAATTGCCAGGGACATTGGTATACAGCATCTTCCCCCAAGTCTCACCAAAGCACAATTTCTGGCAATCTATTTATGCCAGAATCTTCGGATGCCACTGAGGTTCACAGGACACACTTGCCCAGTAGGACTGCCTCCTCCTGTGCCACCATTACCTCAGCTGACCACAATGTGCCCAACTTGTGTGTGTCTGACCTTCAAGGTTTAACCATGACAGTTAATCAACTGGTTGCATCAGTAGCTGCACTAGCAGAGAAGGTTAATTCAACAGCCAATAACAACGACAATCACACTGTGTCTTCAGATACAATGGATGGTCAGTTTTCTCTGTAGACTGCCTTACATGACTTGAGTTCAACACGGTCAAGGGCCACCAGGCTTCTCCACCACACGTCCCTTCACCCTCGATACTGTTTATGACAACACAGCCTCAAGCACTACCCATCATGTTACAGGTAATTTTGGCTTAGACCCTAATTCCCTTCCCCGTGCAGATACAGTGTCTGCCAGTTTACGTCAACACATAGTGGAAGGTAGGGATGTCAACCTAGCACTGCTACTAGTTCCTGATGATATACCCACTAACCCTCGTACCATTGAACTGGGGAATGGTGAATTACGACATAAACCAGCCGGAGATCCCAGGCTACAGAAAACCCTCAGTCTCAAACATTCATTACTGCTTTCAATCGCTACAAGAGAATTATGTTGACCCGATGGCCTAAGAGAAGTGTAGAATTGGACAGATATCTTGATCTTATTTTGAGCCTTAGCAACGAAGGCGACGAAAGTGCTTTCTACACCTACCATAAGATGTTTTCAGACAAAGCCGCTTCAGCTCTTGTGCAGTACAATGTCAAAGTAGATTGGAGCAAGTTGGGTGAAGAGTTATACCTAAGAATTTTCAATTCTGACAAGACCAATAGGTGTCAACACTGTCATGAAATCAACCACCCCACAGTCTTTTGCCCTTTAGCCAACCACCAGGCTAGTGCCAACAGACGAGATAAGAATCTCCCACATATGTCCAATCGTAGCCAAGCCCGACCTCGAAACCGAGATGCTCATGGTCGTCAAATTGTGTTTCATATAGGATGTCCAGTGTGCAATAATTTCAACTATGAGTCGTGTGTACATCCAAACTGTAGATTTGCTCATGTCTGTGCTGGATGTCAGAAGAATCATGCACTCAAGAAGTGTTCCAAGACATCAGACAAATCGACACATTCCAAGTGACTACCCCTCAATGCAGTCATAGCTCCAATTAAGGTAGACATTTTACAGCATCAACTGGAAAACCATCCTGATAAATATTTTGTGCAAGAACTGGTTTCGGGGATATCGGATGGGTATTGCATAGATCACCCCCCTACTAGGACATATGAGTGCAAGAATTTGTTATCCACCAGAGGACGCAAGAATTCTGCAGCTGTCGACACTCTTCTGCAACAGGAACGAGACAGGGGCTATCTCATTGGTCCATTTGATATATCACCTTTCCCTATTCACCACATCAACCCCATTGGACTGGTCGAAGGAAAGTATTCCAAAAAGCAGAGACTGATTGTGGATATGTCGGCCCCTCACGACGATTGTGTGAACCAGCCTCAATTCCTTGATCGACAAGGACAAGTATTCCTTGTCGTATGTGACAGTGGATGATGCCATCAATGTCATCAAACAACTTGGGCCAGGATCTGTAATGTGTAAAACTGACATCACTGATGCTTTTAAACTTATACCTATCCACCCTCACCTGTGGCATCTTCACGGTATCAAATGGCGCCAACAGTTTTATTACTTCACTAGACTAGTGTTTCCATGTAGGTCCAGTCCTAAAATATTTGATCAGTTGTCCATAGCAATATGCTAGATAGCCCAAAACTGTTACCAAATACTGCTCATTCTTCATCTGTTGGATGACTTCATATGTTTTGCCAAAGACCATTCTACTGGACAGACTATTATGAACAATCCGCTTACTATGTTTTATGACTTGGACATTCCCTTATCCAAAGCTAAGACGGCTGGTCCTTCGGAATGCCTAGAATATCTTGGCATCACCCTAGATTCTACTCGGATGGAGGCCCGTCTGCCTTCGGAGAAAGTACAGAGAATTGTCACTTTGATTGACCATTTAATAAAAAAAATCCATGTGACAAGAGGGATCTCTTAGTGATTCTGGGACACATGAACTTTGCCATGCGCATCATTAGACCAGGCAGAAGTTTTATTGGATATCTTTTAGGGGTAGCTCACTCTGTTTCCAACCTACGGGACATTGTGCATCCCTCAGCTGACTGCCTGCCAAAATTGGAATGGTGTCTCCATGTTTATTAAAGACACTATCAACTCACCTGATTTTCAGTTGTATACAGACGCTGCAGCATCTCTTGGATATGGTAGTTTCTTCCAAGGCAGATGGTTTTCATCCACCTTGTCCACAGAACTGTTTAGTTTGGCAAGAGAAAACTTGTCAATAGCACTCATGGAGTTATTTCCCATTGTGACAGCTGCCCATTTATGGGGACCCATGTGGTCTAATAAGTGTGTGTGTTTCCACTGTGTCAACCAGGCCACTGTTGCTATCATCAACAAAGGCAGATTCCCTATCCCTCTTATCATGCGTTTTATGAGACAGTTAACTTTACATGCTATTCAATGGAATTATGTGTTTTGTGCTAAACATGTTCCTGGTGTGGATAATGCTATAAGCGATGCTCTCTCACGATTGCAGATAGCCAGATTTCGTCACCTGGCACCAGATAAAGAGTGTCACCCAACCCCTTGTCCTCAGCTGACAGACCTGATGTACCCATAACCCATGGAGGAACTATCAAGACAGACATGGAACTTTTGTGGTTATCAGCTGTGTCTACCAGAACATATCAAGTCTACCAATCAGGAGTTAAAACATTTCTGACTTTCATGACTATGCAGGGGTTCGTGTGGAAAACTACCTGTACTCTACCTCCTATCTCGGAAGACATTCTCATTAGATTTGTGGCACACTGTTATCGTAGATTGTTGCTGCGATATTCTACCATTAAATCATACCTATGTAGCATTCGGTTTAGGTATTTACAAGTGGGTTTACCTAACCCTTGGACATCCGATTTTTTAATTTGGTTGCAAACTATTGTGCAGGGGGTTAAGAGACATCAAGGGCTGTCCACATCACCTCGCTTGCCAATAACAACTCCTATCTTAACTAAGATGTGTATGGCTCTAAATCATGGTGTTTTTGATCATTACACCTGTGTACTACTGAAATCAGTGTGTTGTCTTGCTTTCTTCGGATTTCTCCGTTGCGGTGAATTTGCTTGTGACACTGACAAGTTTAATCCAGTTTACAATCTTACCCTTAGAGCTGTGCAATTCTCCAGGATCTCGGCTTCATTCACCTTGCTGTTGGCAGTGTCCAAGGCAGATCAAGTCCGGAAAGGAGTCACCATCACCTATACAGCCACGGGCAATTGTGTATGCCCTGTAGCTAGTATGCAAGCCTACCTCGTTCAACGCCATCGCTATGCCTTGCATAATACTGATCCTTTATTTGTGACTGTAGATGGCAAGGTATTATGCAGGACATATTTCATTGTGCAACTTAAGACTACTATTAAGACTGTGTGGTTATGATGACAATGCCTATAATGGTCTTTCCTTTCGAATAAGAGCCGCTACATCAGCAGCCAGTGCAAAAGTACCAGTTCACCTCATACAGGTCCTTGGTCGGTGGTCATCTTCTTGTTACACCCGATATATACGTACACCTCAAGATGTTTTGTGGCGTGCTCAAAAAGATATGGCTTATCTTTGTTAACATGTTGCTATAATAAGAGGGGTGTTCATTAAAGATTTCCCCTGACCCACTTCCGATGGACCTAGTGGAATGAAACTTGGCATAGGTCATGGGCGGATACAGCTTTTTTTAAAAGGGGGGATGCACAATTAGGATCTATTTATTGTGTTTGGTGGTAATTTATACAGAAATAAAGATTTTTTTCGAAATAAAAAGGGGGGGGGGGGCACCCCCTCCTCTGTATCCGCCCATGTAGGTATTAGTCTTTCTCCACATAGGAACCACCAAGAGTTATACACTTCTCCCATCGTTTATGCAACTATGGAGACCTCGCTTGTAAAAGTCCTCATTTTGCGTCTCAAACCAGGACTTGACTTCAGAAATCAGTGTTTCATCATCTGTGAAATGTTTGCCCTTCAAAAATGACTTCATGGTTGGAAAGAGGTGGAAGTCAGATGGTGCAAGGTCAGGAGAGTAAGGAGGATGTGGAAGGATTTCATAGCCACAGGACCACGCTTCTGTCTAGGCAACATGAGAGTTGTGTACTGGAGCATTGTCTTGCAGGAGACGGACACCCTTGGTCAGCATGCCATGCCTCTTAAGCTTGATAGCATCCCGCAATTTCCACAGCAGTGAAGCATAATAAGCTCCTGTAATTGTGGTACTCTTTGCCAAGAAATCCATCATCACTACTCCGTGCTGGTCCCAAATACCGTGAGCATGACCTTGCCTGCAGAGGGTTGGACACGTGCCTTCTTTGGCGGGGGTGACTCCACATGCTTCCATTGCATCGACTGAACTTTAGTCTCAGGATCATAGTGATGGACCCATGTCTGTCAAAAAAGTTTGCCTGTTTTTTTTGGCACATGTCCAAAAGATCCTTTGAGCAATTGACTCGTTCCTGCTTTTGGAAAGGTGTGAGCAACCTGGGAATCCATCGTGCAGACACCTTATGCATGTTCAAATTGTCATGGATGATTTTTTCCACAGACCCTGCACTGATCTTGACATCTTGTGCTAACTGGCAAACAGTTATACATCGGTCTGCCAAAATGGCGGTCTCCACTTGATGGATAGTGTCCTCATCAATGGCTAAACAGGGGCGACCAGGAATGGCGGCAAACCAGGAATGGCAGCTGTTTCTACAGATGTCCGACCACACTTGAACTGGCGATGCCAGTGTTTAACAACGTCATATGATGGGGCATCTTCCCCATAAGTTGCTTTCATTTCATCGAAAGTTTCTTTTGGTGTGCGACCTTTTAAATATAAAAACCTAATCACTGCTCGGTATTCTACTGGCTCCATTGTCACACCCTATACGATCATAACACCTGTAAAGGTGGTAAGATTAATAGTTCGGTGCTGCAAATTCAGATATAACCCATAGATACATGTATCATTACACATGTTAAATTTCAACCAAATATGATAACCCTAGGTGGTCTAGGGGAAATCTTTAATGAACACCCCTCATACCCTTCTCCACATCGCCCAGTGTATATATTCATGTTGTTAGAATTTATCTGTAAACCTTTTCTTCAAGTGTAATGTATTATCATGAGTATATAGCATATTTCTTGATTCCAATACACATGGTAGTTCACTACATATTATTATGATTTGTTGTTTGTTTCTCTTGATACAGGTTAGAAGATAGTTACCACCTTGGTTATAGGGCATACATTTGTTATGTCCTTGTACGACTATGACCAGTTTGAATTCTGTGTATTTATTTGGGGGGGATTCTCATTTAAAAAATTAATCATAGGCATATTTCTTAATTCTTTCATGTTCATTTGGCAGAGTATCCGCCTGTAGTTGCGGATATTCATGGGCCCAAAAATGTTAGTATTTTCACCACTAGGCCTGGTCATCTCAGCGCTTGAGACTGCAGGGCGTTTACCCTCAGGGTGTGGTCGAGTGGTTTGCTGTATTTACTTAAGTAATGGGAATCCCCCAGCCCAAATGAATAAATCATTATTATTTGTATGTTTGCTGTTCTGTTGTGTGTCAGTATAAACTGGTATTTTATACTATTTAAATCATCTAACTCCTCGTTAATTTTGCTCAATACGATGGGCTATTTATAGCTGAATTGTCATCGCTATTTATAGATTAGCAGTCAGGGTTACTTACAGCTGAACAGCCAGTCAGCGTTATTTATAGATTAGCAGTCAGAGTGACATGGCTGATAGATCATGGTTTTTGCGTAGTTATTGTATAACTGAAAATTACAATGACTGATAACCCAAACATTATGAACGCTATCTCGCAATCGTTATGAGCCTCTGACTTATTGTTGGTCTCGGTATTGGGTTAAGTTTCTTTCCATAAACGAGGAAGTATTCGTGCATGGCAGACTGAACATCCTTAAACGTTTGAATTGAATGTCCTTGCTTACACAGTTCATCATTAATAAAATCTAATCTCAACATCCTCTGTCTGGCCCATTGTGACTGGGGTGCTTCGAGTTGTTCTAATGCTTTATTATGTTGTTTACGCTCCTCTTCAACTTCTTTAGCGTTTGATTCCCTCAGAGTAGAAAATAAATAATTACTCCCCGAAAAAGCTAGAGCATTAACAATAGCTCCACCGACCATCACCGCCATTGTTGTTACTATATTTACATGAATATAAAATGTTCAATAATATAAAATATTCAAATGTTTAATTACTTCATTATGTCTTCTGGGATAAGCCCTTGTTTGATGAGCATACCTTTTGTTGCCATTGCCAATCCAATATCGTGAATCATCATACCGATATCATAACCATTAAAATCTAACTTGGGTGGTGTAGCTTTAGTAATCATTTTAGCCATACAGGCATAGCCAATGGTCAAGCCGTTGACCACTGCTGAATGATTACCAACATTTTACCGTCTGTAACTGGAGCAGTCATGCTTTTATAACATTATATGAGGGCTTACCTCTTATTGAACTTCTTATTGTGTAATCGGGGGTGACGTTTTTTCTTATCCGGTCTTATAAAACAACCATACCACTGCTATAGCAACAACTCCTAGTGCATAGGGAGCCCAAGTTTAAATTGGACAACTATGTTCAATATTTGAATTATGCATTAGTTTCGCCTTCCTTGCTAGCCCACCCTTTCTCCCAGCTGCGATTTTCAAAGGATTCTTAGTCACTCTGGCTTGTGATTTCGCAATCACTGGTATTTCCTCATTCACTTGTTGTGATTTCACAATCGGGGTTATTTCCTCGTTCACTTGTTTTGTCTCCACTATCTGTGGTGTCACTTTAGTCTCCATTATTAGTAAGTGGGCACTTATGTTTAAATTGACAATACCTAGCCGTTATTAAAGCGGTGGTCACCGGAGCTAAGAACATTCCGTATCTATGATAAAACTCACAGCTTACTGCGTTTATAGCGTGTTCTTTCTCGAGAGATTCGCATAAATACGGGCGATGTTCTGCCGGGATAGAAAGAAACGTACTAGCTACGATTGTGTATAGGTGTAACATAGCCGACCCTATTGTTTTAGTCATGGTAGCTCCCAGTCTAGACTCGTAACGCGCGTACAGTTTTTTAATTTCTTCATCGGTCATGTTATAATTTTTTTCGATGGTATAATTTTCCCCCAAATTTTGGGAACATTTTCCACCTGCTACCAAAGCCGCGAGTCTTTCTCTATGTTTATCTAAAGATTTATCTGTATCTTGATCTGCATGTTGATCTGGTTCTTTGAGCATTTGTTCGATGAGTTCATTGCATTCGATAATGTAATACCTAAGGAGATATTTAAGTCTAACATAATAAGATATGGCATATCCAATACAGCCCGAAATTATAAACTGTTGAGAAAGAATGAGGATTTCAAACCACATTACTACATAATGATAGCTATTGTTCAATTTATCGTATTTTTGCTATTTTTGCTATATTTTTGCTATATTTTTGCTATTTTTGCTATTTTTGCTATACTTTTGCTATTTTTTTGCTTAGCAGTTGCTATATTTTTGCTTAGCAGTAACTATTATTTTGCTCAGCAGTTGCTATTTTTGCTATATTTTTGTCATATTTGTTATATTTTTGCCATATTTTTGCTATATTTTGTGCTTAGCAGTTGCTATATTTTTGCTCAGCAGTTGCTACATTTGCTATATTTTTGCTTAGCAGTTGCTATTTTTGCTCAGCATTTGCTACATTTGCTAAGCAATTGCAAAAGCAGCTGGTTGATCAGTTTTTAACACAAGTTTACAATGCTTCGTTTCCACTAACAGCTATCTGACTTTATCTTGTTTGGGCTAGGTATAAATAACATCATTTTCACGTAGACATTCCTCAAATGAATCTCGGTCTTTGCAATGAAACAGGGCTACCCATTTGGTCTGCTCTCTCAGATCTTTCAGGACAGAGTTGTATTTTTGAGTAAGTACCCAAACGCTATGTTGAGTATGCTGTCCGGAGAATTTATTAATTCGGTGTTAATATCTGAATTTATACCTGGTTTTTGCTGATCGGAAGCAATAACAATTTTGTTATTATAGCCTATCACTTGACCGGTCTTAAGTTCCATATTACTCGGAGACATGTATAGTCCCGGCGCATAAACGTAGTCTATTTTGGATTGAGCATACTGTAATACATCTTGATAACGTTTAATAGAAGATGGTGTGTCAACTGGTGAATTAATAGCATCCTCTACGTTTGCGACAAACTGTTTTTGCGCATCGAGCGCCGTCTCAGAACCAATTATTCCCGTTTGTGTTTGCGATTGTGCACTAAGAATTGCCCATAAATAAGTTCTTATTGATTCATTAACTCTTACAAATCCTGGGTTCGTAAAATTATTTTCTGTTTTATCATTAAGAAATTCATTCCAAGCATCTGTTGTATTGTTTGGATGCACAAACTTTGTAACAATATAAGGCAAGCCATTCTTAAAACTCATAATATCTTCCCTCCAATCATTATTAAAAAGTTGCCAGTTGTGATACCAATTATGAGTTTTTAAGAAAATATTATGTAATCTTACATAGTTTGCTTCTATGCGACCACCTAAGTGGATCTACTGTTTTTTTTACCATTTCTTTAGCTAAAATATCACTTTCTTCTTTAACAGTTTTTTGTCCACTGTTTGGAACACCAAGACCATGGCTAGCTCCTTTAATACGCCAATCTGTTCCCGTAGAAACATTAAATTCATTACAAATACATTAGAAGGCCCTCTTATTGTATGGATTTTTTGTGGAATTCCATGCTCGATCCTGCGGTAATGGAGCACTTATTTCTTTAAGTATACCTCTAATCTGATCGTACACGTGAAATAATAAACAGACTTATTTAGTTCAAATCCTGGGGCATAAAGAGATACACCACATCCTGTTGTGG
The DNA here is from genome assembly GCF_022045235.1 of Haliotis cracherodii. Classification (NCBI taxonomy): domain Eukaryota; kingdom Metazoa; phylum Mollusca; class Gastropoda; order Lepetellida; family Haliotidae; genus Haliotis; species Haliotis cracherodii. The sequence continues at coordinate 48,792,941 of NW_027266297.1, read as the reverse complement.
CACAGCATATGGCAAAGTTTAACTGGTTCTGCCAAAATTGCATTGGATTGTGAAACCAATCATGCAACATTTTATCGCTAGATGCCGTGACCATGTATTTTTCAAAGATATCAGGGAATTAAACAAAAAAATTAGCACCAGAGGCACTTACTAAAATCGACTGATAAGTAATGTAAGTTGATTGCATATTTAAGTTATGATATAGTATCTTTGTATATATAATATGTATGTTACACTCCCAGGAATAACAAATGGCCAGTCTATTCAACTGCTTCTATACAAATACTATCGATAACTCGGCTGGTCAACTTGAAGTCGCTCTATGCGATGTAACGTATTACCCGCGGTGGACCAATATAAATGGTGAGATAGAAAATAATAAGTTATTAATAGGTGAAATAGGTATTGCTCACACTCGCATTGTTATACCTGATGGGTATTACAGCGTATGCTCACTCAATGATGAAATTTTAAAGCCTAATGGAATTAGTCTCACACAAAATGAGTTGAATGGGATGCTGAAATTAAGCGCTGGAGAAGAGAAAGTATTTCTTGCCAAGATCTTAGCAGAAAAACTTGGACTTGAAGGCAAAACGGGACTAGTACCACCCAACGATATAGTGCATGGAATTAAATTACCCGATTTAGTTCCCTATAAAGAGTTGTGCATCCATCTTGATCTGATCAGTACAACGGATAATATTCAACTCGAAAGTCCTTTAACTCTACTAAGAGCTATTCCAGTCAATGATGAAAAATATAATAGTGGTAGAACGGAATCTTTCTCAACATTACAATACAGTCGTGCCTCGTTTATACGGACACTTGCGTCATTTCACAATTCGTCCGTATAAACGAATTTCCGTATAACTGAAACCAGCTTCTTACTGGAAGAGTTACATCCCTTCAATTATGCAACTCATGACAAAATTCCTTATACATATTGTTTTAATTAATTTCGGAGAAATCGTGTGTGAAGCGATCGGAAGATCGCACAACTCACCGTTATTAACAGCAACCGAGGTCAGATTACCGCTATTGACGCCTTGAAACTAACTTTAGTTGACAGAGAATGGATACATATATCATAAATGACATACTTTGACTCGTTAAAAGTCATATTTGTTTTTGTTTGACGATTCTATGTCAACGTGAAATTTTCACGATCACGCGATCACGTGCGCGTGAGCCTTGACGGTGACTGGTCACACTGGTTCCATGTAAAAAATAATACCCGAGAATAGCGATCAGCTGCTTCGCTTAGGGTTATTATTATTTTAAATATGTTTAGTAAAGGCTGCATATAATTAAGAAAATAATGGAATATATAATTCTTTATAAAAAAAATAGTTTCAGATACAATTGTTGTCGATCCTTGCATTAAAAATCCTATAAAGTTATATCATTGGGTGTGTCTTTACCGAATCACCGGTCGATTCCAAGAAAACGTGTGTACAGCTGATTGCTGTTTCCGGCTTAGTTTACGAGAAAATACACAAGGTAATCTTAATCCCTAGATATAAAACAATGCCTCGTAATGTTCTCGTAATACGTAATGAAGTTCAACTTTGACCTCCACAGACGCCATATTTATCGAAGGGGATTACATGTACAATAAACAAGCTCGTCTCAAACGTAACTCAGTGTCACTTGGTTAATTGACTTCTCACGAATCAAAGATATTACCACCAGCGGAAGTGTACTGTCCGGATAAGTGAGACAATTTTGAGTGCATTTCAGTGTTTTGTGCATGAAAATGACCGTCCGGTTCCGGAAACTGAATCTCCGGATATACGGGTAAATTTATATAGTAATTATTTCGTTTTGAATGAAAATCGTCCGGGAACCGAGGTTTCCGGATATCTGAAGTCCGTATAAACGGGGCACGACTGTATAAAAAATTAAAGCGGGGTATTATTTCAGATCTCAAAATTTCTGTATTAGATTTAAAACATCAACCTGTACATATAGGATACTTGAGTGTAACACTCCATATTATAAATAATGGTTGATTCATCAGGCCCTGGAACGCTCAGACAATGTAATATAATTGCACTTTCCGATCTCGGAGACACAGAAGGATTCGGTAAACCCAGTACCGATGGTAAGTTATACGCTTTACACTTACAAGATAATGTATACAAGCAGAAAGAAGTTACATTCACAGGTAATCTAGGAGATCTAAGCGATGTCGACGTTAGTAGACTCAATAAAAACACTTCATACAATCTTACTCGCAACGATGATAATAAAAGGACTATGATTGAAGCAAACATCGAGAGGCTATTGAATAACGTCATTACCCCACCATATGTGATGACGGGTAAGGCACATAATTTAACTACCGGTAAGATAATAAATAGTGAGTATCGTACTCACGGCTTATATCCCATCAAAACGAAAAAGTGTGTTAGTCTCTCCCCTGCCAGAAAACCCAGGTCATATGTTATTGAGTCGTCCGGCATAAAGAAAAAGTTAGTTTAAATTTGGTTACTGAATTCAATGATATAAAACAGAACTTGAGTGCAATACCTAATCTTTCTACGCTTATTATTGAAGTCTTGTTTGGAGATGCACCAGAAGATGCCTTCGAAATATTACCAGGTCTATCGATTAAATGGCTTAAGAAACACCAACGTCAACATTCCAGTATTTATATGGGAGCATCACTCATTGTAAACCTATAGAAAGTGTGTTCTGTGTTGTGATTGGCTAATTTGGGTCACATGACCAAATGTCAAAGGGTGAAAATATTATTTGAATTCCCTGAAGCAAATGACCAAATCACTGTGTAGGAAATAGAGATTACTACACGAGTGTCTGTCAGATACCATTGATCTTACGAGTTGTTTCAAAACGTAGATACGCTTTGTAACGAGTTGTAAGATCAATGGTATCTCACAGGCACGAGTGCAGTAATCTGTTTCTTTCACACCCCAAAATAGCACCTTTTTAGCATCGAACCGATGAATATGTCATGATTGCAGTAGTGCATTATACATGACACTACTGTCATCAGTGACATCATCCTATGTGCTGCTTACTACTCATAAATAATGTGACCCGACACAAAAAGGTTTCCGTCATATCCGGATTATCAAGGCGATGATGAAAATTCAAACTAGACAAAAACAAAGAACACACTGGGTGCCAAGTTGAAAGTTTACACCTCAAAGAAATTACCAAATATGTACAACAATGTTTACTTCCGTATGACATCACTATCTATGACCGACTTTTACAAAATGGCGTGTTCACTGACAACAGTACGCGGGATTTCCAGAGGAGGATTTTCGTTGATTGAGGGATTGTATACACATAAATTCGTCACGTAAGTAATCAGAAGCATTCTGACAATCTGTGTACTGTTATTTGTTTACCATGTTTTCCAATGTAAGAAAGAGAATTAGTCAGAAGTGCAGATAACTACCGTCATCATTGTGTGCCATGCGTGATTTAGCGTCAGTCATGGCGCCACACAGGACGGAAACTTTTGTAAAAGGCTTCTGTTGAATTTACCACGTCATTGTAATGTATATACATGTATCTGTATTTCCATAATTAGTGCAACGATACTCTTCCCATGAATATTCTCAAACGCGTGATCGAGCCAATGTATGCAACAATTAGACGAAAGTACCTCCAAAAAGGCTACACAGTGTAAAATCTGAATTTTGCTTTGTTTACATTTCAGCAAGTACAGTTTTCCGAGCACAGTTTTCCGAGCACAGTTTTCGTTTCCATACCTAACTTATTTAGCATGATTTCATCTAGATAATTTGCATTAGTGACAAAGACCATTTATCCATTGTTTCGAAAATGTATGAGGAATTCAGGGATGCATGTATAGCATTAAATATTGAAATATACCTGATTGAATAGGCGTCTCATAACGGGCATTTTGTGGACACAATCCAATATGGTGAAACGTACACTTCAGCGTTCGTGTATGCGTATTTTCCAAAACATTCTAAACGATTCTAGGCTTATCAGCGACTTTTCAGAATTATCAGTAGTGATTTGATACCTTTGATCGCTAATATGCTAATTTTCTACTTTAATTATTCTAGTAAATATCCGATATTTAGATTTCTAAACACACAGTAAATATTTATATAACGCTGTGAATTGTGATTTGGCAAGATTTACAATGTACCTAATTTTCAGAAGTCACTTTCAGTAATTTTGAATTGCCTAAATTGACAGTAAATGATAAACAGAAAGGGGAATTCAAAACTGTGAAGTGTATTAATCTGCATGACGTATTTTGACTTTTATTCGATTTCGAAGTGAGGGTTGAAGATATATGTGTCGCTGTGGCATCCAGGGGGTTTACACTCTGAAAAAATGATTATGTTGACATAACAACAGATAATGTAACTGATAATAATAACAAACAAACTCGCAGAATGAAGCACCAGCAACTTATGAATGACTTACACTCAGGAAAGTAGTCCGCCATCATTACCAAAATCACAATTTTCATTCAAGCTAACGCTTTCGGGTCGCGAAATGAATTTCCAAGATGCAAATACTCGATAAAATCCCGGAAATAGACACACACATAGTATTTATCTTCTAATTGCAACCCTTGAGGGGGTCCAAATTATTAAAAGTGACAGCATTTCTCTTACTAAGATATTTATGCTGTATAATATACATTTAATAAGGCTGATGTATACTCTCAAAATATTGAAGCAAGACCAATTAAAGACTATTATATGATATAATAACATACATTATGGATTTATATCCGGTGCTTGATGAAGCATCTGAAAAGATGGATACTGTTGATGGATTTCGATTACATCAAATAAGCGACATAAAACATCGAATAGAGAAGGATAGGGAGTTGAGACTTGGATTGTATAAAAAGTATTGCAGAGCCGTGAATGCTCTTGACAGAGATGACACCGTGCTTGTAACAGCTAGCATGGGACTCGGTGTAGCTGATGTCGGTTCATTATCAACTATAATCGCTGCGCCTATCGTGCTTGGCATGGAAATAGCTGCCGGAGTCTCAGGACTGACAGGAATAGTGATTAAAATTTATTTCTCGTAAGTTGCAAAAGAAAGCATTAAAACATGATAATATTCGGATACTCGCCGAAGCAAAGTTGAACAGCATTGAGGACCATATTTCAACAGCAATGGCTGATTGTAAGATATCTGAGGAGGAGTTTCGTTTAGTGCTGTCGGAACTCACCAAATACAACGTAATGAAGCAGGAGATTCGATCCAATTCTCGTAAGACCAGTGGTATTAGCGAAGACGAGAAAAAAAAGTTCATAGAACAGGGGAGACAACAAGCGCGTCAATTATTCCGTGCCAAAACCAAAGAAGTGGTTGGAGATTGAAAATAGATTGCTTACTTTCGTTGGATCACATTTAAACGAATGCTGACATAAGTATATAATAATGGAGAATTACAAACCAACAAAGGAAGAACTCGAAAACGCTATCGAAGCATTTATGCTCAGGGACAAAATTTTCAAATGGAGAGAATTACCCCAAGGTATATATTATATCAGTGATGTCAAACCAACCAAATACAGTCATCAATTGTTTCTTTCCAATTACCAAGAAGAGTATATAGTCTGGTCTCCTAGTAAAATGAACAAAGAACTTAGTAAAAGTGTTGAATATCACTTTTCTCAAAATAATGCACTTGGGTGGCTGGTTGCATGATGTTTTTGTTTGTCCATAGAGCATACAGTTTGTGCATTGGGTTGGCCATGTCCTGTAAGGCATAGTTTCTATGTCCTTACCACCTAGATTAAGGTGGTCGGGGACTGACTGGCCAAGTAATGTGAGTATAACTACTCGTGTGTTGGTTGTCCCCATTGATTTGATCCTGTACGCCGACAGGATTGTTGGTTGAGTGACTTTCTTTTGGGCTTGACAGACAGTCATCATTAATTTTCTTATCCAGATATACAGCAAATCTGACATTGCTAAGGTACTTTGGGGTATCCCATTTTAGTTTGATCCTGTTTATGCTTTTGGGCATGTCAACTGACTCTGTGAGGTTGTCCCCGACAACAACATGCCTTCTTTCACACTTATTTATATGTGAATTTTATATTTTTGTTTGTGCAGTGATCAACATATCCTTTCACCTATTATTAACATTGATGTCTACACAACAGATGTATATATTTGTCACCTACGTAAGGTTTTTCAATTTATTTCCAGTTGTCATTTATCTTTCAGAATCGTCTGTGAACGATCACATTTCTTCTCTGTATCAAGTTACTATTTTCTATCCCAGAATGCAATATATTTTTCCCCGGGCATGCGCAGTACTAAGGATGTGACGTCATTTTGTTTTTCTATATTAACAACAAGAGCCTCAATGTCGTTCAGCTGTTTCCATTGTTCTCTCAGCTGTCATTACGAATCATGGTCATTCAGAAAATCTACACAATCCTTTGCCATCCTGTTGTGTATGCAGTACAACTGTTTGTTGCTATCGTAACAATGGCTGACAGACGACATTTTAAGCCAGATCGCAATCAACAGGGTTAACCAGGATACGACCTCTGACCTGCATGAAAACAACAATGGTGCCGATCGTGGCGAAGCATCTAGCCCAGTTTCCTCTCACAGGAATGTAACAGAAGCTCTCCTTTTTGACAGCTGCTGATAATCGACAACGGCTGCCAGACATGGATGTCAATGTGCCCACTTTCTGGTCCAGACGGACATTAATGCAGCTTAATTGAAATATGAGGGTGATGACAGGCACCAACAGCACAGTCGCCACCACTACAATCCCTCAAACCGCTCCAGTCAGTCAACATCAAGGCAGTGATGTGCCGCTACAGAGAGACAATTCACAGGATTTTGCTCTGATAATTCTGCTATTGTTACAGAAAACACAGTGACAGCGTTTTCATTACAGGGAGATCGCTGAACTGAAGTCTATCGTCATGACCTTGGGACAACAATTACAACCTCCTACAAGTACATTTACCACCACCAGTGACAACGACAACCCAGAGAGGAGTCAAGACAAGCCACAGGAGCAAGTAGAGATTTTCCCAGACAGCTAAACAGGGACGTACCCTCGGATTCACGGCCACACATACACACATTTCATCCACTCTTAAATGAGATACAAGGTAATATGTCAATCTAGCCTTGCTTCTTCTGCCATCAGGAATTTAGACACAGTGTCAGATTTTGACAGACTCTCAACTTATGTGATGAACAGCCTTTTCTGAGGAAGGCACCAGCATTAGGTGGGATATACCTGATCAGAGACTATGGACAAGGGATGATTTCCCCTATGGTAAATTCTCTTCCCAAGACACTGTTGAATTTAGGAACAACCTGTCAGCATGCAAGGCCCCAGATGTTGTCACTAAGCAGTAGAACATGTGTCACAAGGGATTATGTGATTGGACCCTTCGGGACGCCACCATACAGGGTGTATAGAATCAGTCCTGTAGGTGTTGCTGAAGGGAATATTCAAATCAGCACCTCATGCCAGCGAGTCAGTCCCTTCCTTACTTACCTGGTCCAGCTCAGCCAACAGTTTCCAGTTCCTACCTGCAGAGTACACCTATCCCTCAATTCCATAATAATCTGCTCCCTTTACACTCCTATACCTGCAGGGTATCCCCATTCTCACAGGCCGACACGGCCCTGGTCCGGCACAGCCACCAGTTTCCAATTCCATACCCACAGGGTACTTCCATAATAATTTGATCCCTTAACACCCCTATACCCGCAGGGTATCCCTATTCTCACAGGCCTGCACGGCCCTGGTCCGGCGCAGCCACCAGTTTCCAATTCCATACCCGCAGGGTACACCTCTCCTTCAATTCCGTAATAATCTGCTCCCTTTCCACCCCTATACCCACAGGGTATCCCTATTCTCACAAGCCAGCACGGCCATGCTCCGGCGCAGGCACCAGTTTCCATTCCATACCCGCAGGGTACACCTCTCCTTCAATTCCATAATAATCTGATCCCTTTCCACCCCTATACCTGCAGGGTATCCCTATTCTCGCAGGCCTGCAGGTCCCGGGTCCGGCACAGCCACCAGTTTCCAATTCCATACCCGCAGGGTACACCTCTCTTGGTTTGCGCATGTGGAACCCTTTCCTCTCACAGTGGAACGGCATAGCAGTATTTCATGACGTTGAAGTGACATCCACCTCACACTTGAACCGATATACTGACGCTGCTGCAACGGTTGGCCATGGTGGATACTTCAACATATTCAATGGGGCCTGGTTTGCAGAGAATGGCCATCAGATGTTACAATTCCTGGAGCACAAATCAAGGGCATTCATGGAGCTGTATCCGATCAAGGTTGCTGCTAAACTTGTGGACATTAGTGGACACAGAGACAAGTGCTATTTCATTGCGACAACCAGGCCACCGTGTTAATTATTAAAGGTCAATCAACAATGCAGGAAGATTATGGCATTGATGAGAACACTGACTTGGACGGCAGCTAGAATAATTTTGTTCTGTTAGCTCAACACGTGCCCGGAATACACAACGAACTTGCTGATTCTCTATCTCACTTCCACATGGTGAATTACGCAGAGTGGTGCCGCAGGCAGATGTACTTCCGCAACAGTGCCCACCCAGCTCAGACATCATGTGGCAGCAGCTATCAGTCAGGGTACTAAATCTGCATACACTACAGGCTCCATGTGCTATGTAATTTTTCTGTTGAAATTCAGCATGGTCAGCAACCTGTGAATCCAGTCTCACCAATAAGTGAGACTATATACAATATTTCGTAGCCCACTGTTTTTTTTTGAGTGCTAAAACTGAAACATGACACAGTGGATTTATCTGGCCGGTATCGAGTTCATGTACCTCCAAGCTGGTATCAAGACCATTTTTGACGATGTATCTTCAGGAGCTGTACACAGACTACAGACTTTATTAGGAGGTTACAAGAAATGCAATCAATATCTACAAAGTAGCGCTTGCCTATTACTTACAGTGTTTTATGTAAACTAGTGGCTCAGTTACAAGTAGACGTGTTTGGATATTTCAACGATCTGGCTATGCAATGTATGTGCATAACTGCCTATTTTGGATTTCTACGGCGTGGAGAATTTACTTGTGCCTCGTCGTTTGATCCAGATGTACATCTAACAGCGAGTGATGTGCAATTTGAACAGACACAACATAAGTGCATCCTAACCTTAAAGCTTCCAAACAGATCCCTTCGAAAGGGTGTGCAACCCACATGACTGAACTGTTATTCCTATCGGTGCTACTAACACTCATCAGTGCTTCCTGACACCGTTCAATCTAGTTCTGTGACATTACCTGGATGTTATAACTCATTGGATTCAGTATTTAATTCTCATATGTATATATTTAACATTATCATCTTCACTCATCACTAATATTATACTTTCTTATCACTTTGGGGGCTCTCGGTTTTTTACCTCGTTTTGGACTTTGCAAGCCAATCATTCTGTAAACTATCATTATATGGCTTGCGGCCCCCCAAAGTATTTTCATTATCACTCATACCCGCAGGGTATCGCCCTTTCTACATATTTCCATTTTATCTTTTTAGATCTACCCGCAGGGTTCTAAGTCATTTTCATATATATTTCAAATTTACTTTTGCAACCCACAGGGCTGCCTTTTTATACTACTTACCAGCAGTGTAAGTTACCTTTCCAACACCGAGTCAGCCCCCGAATCTTATGCCAAGAATTGTATATAATAAACATTTGATCGTACTCAATTGTTTTGTTGTCACTGCACAAATCTAGAATATTTTTGTGCTTCAGCTCTTTGGCAATATCTTGAGCTGTTAGGATCTGATTAAGAACTTGGGAGAAGTCTGCGCTAAAGACTACTTTTTGTGGTCTTCTATTTTTTTGGGTCTTCGACTCTGATGAGACCATTCTTTGTCTTTTCTGTACTATTTTAGCCTTAGGTGGGCTAGATTGTGGCTGTTTGCGTTTAAGCATGCCTTGAGCCCACAGGGAGAAAATCTGGTTAAAAATATATTAACTTCAAATCATAAAAGTTTTTATGCTATCACAGTTCACAATGGAAATGTTAGCTGACTAATATTTTTCAAAATGTAAATGCTTAGACATAAATTTTAGATCTTAATGTTTAACTCTTGTCAGGATTATTTTTTCATAATACTAAGAAACAATAAATTATGCATAAGAAAACTCGTTTGAAAGCTGTTATTATATACGAGAACATCCAAACTTTGAAACGGTTTGGAAACAGTATGACACTGTGGTTGTTTCGAATTATTTCCATCTATTTCCTAGATTGGAAAGTATATGTTTTACTTCCTGTGTCACGCTATTGCATTATGTCTCTTTTTCAAACACAACTGTTGGCAAAACTCCTCCCGAACACTGCCCATCCATTTAAGGCAACTGGCTTGCCCTCAAGCCTTTGTTTTTGTCTCTTTCACTGTGTTGAACATGATAGGTGGGCAATTCTCAGCTTTTTTGATGAACCATATCAGGATCACCCCCGACAGACGGCGGTCATCACTACTACGAGATATATCCAATTGCAGCAACTGCCTCTGGGAGAGTTTCTTTTAATGGCAGCAACTTCAACATCTGGACAGTCATGACTTTTACAATGGATGGCGTTTAGTCCCAACATAATGTCTTGTCACTTGTGACGGCTGTTCCACCTACTACGTCTATCTCTGCAACGCCTGTTCCTGCAACAATGCTGATGCCTTCGGCAGAGGAGGTTGAGCAAACACACATGCTTCACACCTATTCCGTCATCTGACATGTTAACATTTACTACCAGAGGATATTCTTGTTCATCTTAGGCATTCCCAGTAATCTCATTATTTCACGTTACGTCACGCTGCACTGATCAATCGTCTCAGGCATCTTGTGCCAGCGCCCTGCAGGTTTCTTGGTCAAGTACATGTCTGTCACCTTGACCCAGAGTGCCTCAAATATCTCCTGTTCCTGCAACTTGGCCTCCTCGTACTTCAACAACTACTTTTCTCTTTCACCATTTGGTGAAGGCTCCTTTACTCCTTATATGATGAGGATCAACTCAGTGACACAGAATCCAATGGTTGCCGAAGATGACAACGTTTTGTGTTTGATGGTGTCCCAACTTTCTCTTGGATCGGTTCAGAAGTCATGACCTTCCCTGTTGGCCTTCGGCATGTTGGGAGAAGACTTATCTACTCTCCAGCTCCCACCTGAACCTGTGATTGGCTCCATGGCTTTGTCCATGGATGTGCTAGCCTAAAGTTAATGATCGATACACTTATGGCACCTGCCTTTAAGATTCATGTTCATCCAGTCCACTCGCTTCACCTTTTTTGCAAAGGCCTCACCACTTGATGACAATGCTATTAAGATAGAAAAGAATCTTCTTTCAAACCGGTGATGACAGATATGTTCCCCATGGATACTGGCATTTGTCACTCAATCTGCCTTGCCATGACAGTGAAGCACATGCTTATTGATGCTCTTGATCATTGCAAGACGTTGCATTATTAACAGCTCAATTCAACATTGGAATTCCATCAACAAATTGCTACTTCTGTTGTTCATCTGGTGCATGCTACTGGTACTTTACTTTGTTGCCACAGATTATCTATGGGACTTTAATTACTTTAACCAGGGTATTTGGAGAAAGGCCTTGATACAAACATAATATGTTGTTTATAAAATTCTAGAAAGTTGAAGAAGATGTTGAAATAAGAAATGGGGATAAGAAGGGTGACACTAACGGGAGAAGGCATGGACCTATGAGGTCACAGATTATTGATTCCATTTCTCCTCGGGATAGAAATATTTATTCATGTGTAGAAGGAAATTACCAAGATTTGGTCTTGTAATATTAGTGCCAGAGAGCAAATGAAAAGATGGAACAAATGGTCAGTCTTGACATGACCAAATGTTGTAAGAACTACTGATTGATTGAAATGGTCTGGTTAAGAGTTTTCTGGCACCTACTTTATTTTTTCATCCTATGTTTGCTTGGCCAATGAAATTTGTCCAATTGACTGATGAACTTAGCTAGTTAAGAAAAGACCAAAAACGTTTGATAGCGTGAACCAAATCTTTATTGATGACATTTTCCTGATCTGGACACTGGGTCTCACCAGATAAGAATCTTTCATTAAAGAAATCAATGAATTACACCCTAACATTAAATTCACCGCTGAAATTTCGAGGGACAAAGTGGCTTTCTTAGACTCATGGGTCATCTTTAACAAGAAGACACACAAACTGGATTTTGAAATATACTGTAAACCTGCAGATACACACACACTTGTACCTGTTATACACTTCCTGTCATCAGCATCACATCAAGGTCAAAGCTCCTTACTGCCAATTCCTGCCAACTACGACTAAAAAAGTTATGCAGCTCGCAGTCATAATATGAGTTCCACACCAGTTAACTTGGTCAAGTATTACCTAAATAGAGGCTACCCTAAGAAAATTCTCATGGATAATAAACTGAGAGCCAACACTAAAGAGAGAAGAGACCTCTTACCACATAAAACAGAAACTCTCTAAAGACACCAAACCAGTGATCTTCATCACAGATTACAATCTGATTGCACTCAAGGTCATTTCTATGATTAAAAAACTCCTGGGACCTACTTAAAGGATCAGATGCCTGCAAAGACACGTTGCAAGTCCCACACATCACAGCATATAGAAAGAACCGCACGCTTACAGACATTCTAATGATAGCGGCCATCACATACCCACCACTCAAACCACAAATCAGTGGCCGAGTGTCACCATCCTGGATGAAAACTGCAACTAACATTCATGTTAGATCAACACTTTCAGCAGCCACACAATGGGCAAAAAATACAAATGCCAAACACATTTTAACAGCAAAAGTAGAAACATTATCTATACTGAACCACAAAAGAAACATTGCATGAAAAGTTGTCATTTACATATCTGGGTAATTTTTGTCAAAGTTTATAAAATTAAACATTACCATGTCTGGAAAAATTAAATTTGATGATAAAAAAACAAAGCAGATGACAATAAAACCGATCGCCAAAACCTTTCACGACAACAGCCATGGTAACCCGATGCACATGAGTTCCATGTAAATATAAATGCACATGTGTTGCCCCATTTCTTGCGCTATAGAAATCCACCCAGATGGGATAACATTCATTCGTTTTTTAATTATTACCACGTGCCAAGATTGACAAGATATCAGCGACACCAAGCCCTTGGACGATTGCAAGCTGGACAAACCGCCTGGCAAGTAGCCAATGCATTTCAAGGCAACGTATGGACCATAAATAGGTTCCAGGACCTCTTAAAATCGCAGGGGGGGGTTGTTTTCCCATCATACCTTACAACTACACTGAAAGGCAAAGAAACGTCATGTGGATGTATCATATAGATATCTCTATTTTCAAATGCTTATATATGTGAGTAAAGACATCGGAGAAAGTCAGTGTTTGACCCACGTGAAATTAACAGTCTGGGGAATGTTTTTGCGAATTGTGAAGACATCACAGCTGGGGGGTTCAAAATCAGTACCTGTTGTGGCCACCATGGGCGTTGACTACAGCCACTCATCTCCTGTACATGGAGTGGACTAGCCTGTTGATGAAGGCCATTAGGATATGGGCCCATATCCTCAGGAACGCTACACGCAGTTCTTCTGCAGTTGTCGGCCTTGGGCGTACGTCGTTGAGTCGGCGTTGGATATCATCCCACAAGTTTTCAATGGGATTCAAATCCGAACTGAGGGCAGGCCAAGGCATGATTTGGATGTTGTGCTGCTGGAGGAAGTCCCTGGTGACTGGCAGTGTGGGGACGGGCGTTGTCTTGCTGAAAGGTGTGGTTTTGATGACGGGCACAAAAAGGCAAGATATGGGGTCTGAGGACTTTGTCAATGTAGCAGAGAGCTGTGATGCCATTACCCCTGCCTGGACCAATATTCTCAAAGACCACAGGTCTCACTCTCTGGTTCAGTCCGATTCCACCCCAAACCATGATGCTTGGGCCGCCCCACGGGTCTCGTTCCATAACACAAGCATCAGCATAACGTTTGCCCCTCCTTCGCCAGACCCTGACTCTGCCATCCACCGTTGAAACAGTAGCGACTTTCATCAGTGAAGATGATTCTTCTCCATTGCTGTTGACGCCAATTTTTATGCTGCCTGGCCCATTGCAGTCGGGTCTGTCGGTGACGATCTCTTAGGATGGGTACATGAGCAGGACGGTGGCACGAGATGTTGTTGGCAGTTAGGCAACGTCGGACTGTACGATCACTGATGGCACGCTGGTGGTTGCCAATGGTTTGCCGAGCTGTTTCAGTTGCCATTCGGAATCGGTTCTGCAGATGTTTGTGTATCATGAACCAATCTTGCCTGGGAGTTGTGACTCTAGGACGACCACTACGCGGTCAGTCGTAGGTGGTGTTGGTGGTGTTGTGGCAATGTTGCAAACGATATATCGTTCTTACGTTGACATTGAATGCATTTGCAACGACCATCGCACTCTGGCCTGCTTGCAGTCTTCCGATTGCTTGTTGTCTCCCATTTCCTGATAATCTTGCCATGGCTGATGAATCGAAATAACGAAAGCAAGCTTAACAATTTGGGGTGTCCTTTATACCCATTCCATCCACGATATGCACGTGCATCATGTTTTTGACAAGACTATTCCACAACTAAGTCTCATTGCACTTTTGTAGGCTGCGTTTGGGTAAAGCACTCCATTTTAAACTCAATTGTTAAATGGACTTTAAGGAAACAAAAAGAAACAGTAGAACGATAAATGGGTTTATTGAACACAGAACATGTAACTGCCAGTGTCTGTTAAGTTTTATCAGTATTTTCAGAAGTGACGTTTCATACACATGGGTTTCTTACACGATAAATTTTCCCTGATTATTCTCTCTTCGTTTTGAAAGTATTCTAGGAACTTTCCCGCTGCATAGGGACCTCTGTAAATCACGGGCGGGTTTGTTTACCCATCATACCTAACAACTATACATCCAAACCCACAAGGAATATGTTCTTGAGTTTTGTACGTAAAACTACATTCAGTACTGTGTTCGGTATTTTCTATAGGTTTGATAAGTGCTTCGAAGTCAGCGTAAATTATGTACGATACCGGCATTTGATTACAATAATGTTCAAATTTTGATAGATTTTTTCCCTCTTTAGGCATATCGATTCTGATAGCAGTCTGTCCAACACCTCTACAGTCTTCTCTATGCGCTTCTAATAGATCTTGTCTGCTGTACCCATGCAGTCATCTTTCGCAGAAATATTTCTTTCCCTCATGTTTTGTTTGATCATGTAATAGCCTGTTTAAACTCTTTATCCATGTATAATGATATTTGCAATCTTTTTCAATCAGAAATGAATTGATTCTAGGAATATGTTCCGGAGCGGAGCTTATCCTGTGTACAACAATTCCTTTAGGAGAATGTCCGAAAACATTTATAGCTAAATTATTTTGCTTTTCCACCTTATTAATTTGCGGGATTGGTGTAGGTTCATCTATACCATCAAGGTTGAGTCCGTCATTTGGGGGATAGCTAGAAGGTCTATTTGCATTTTTAGAATCTGCGGGAAACAATGCAGATCTTATCATCATTCTGAAACAGTCATCGCTTTTATTATTTACTTTAATTATGGCTTTTTATCCTCCGTCTGTCCGTCCCACAGAGGGTACTAAGCTTGTGAAATCAACTCCTCCTACAGTTTCCAGAGAATATCCCTGAAACTCTACACACAAGATGTCGACATGTTGATGATATGCATATCACAGTCCCGTTTCATTTTGACTAATTTTGACAGAGTTACTGCCCCTGTTTTACGAACTATAACTATAGTTAGTTTCCTTGTACAAGGCTTTTGTGGGTGAGCTACATCCTTATGGCATTAGCATGCAGACTGGATTACTCCCAACAAAATGTTCTGCACAATTTGTTTCATATGCAGTGCCATCTACTGTTGTTATTTCATAAAATACAAAGAAAATATAATCTCGTTAAAAAAATTCATGCGGGGGTTGTTGTGCTCTCAGAGCACTCTTGTTAATACGAGTTTATGGTGCTTCGTTTCCGCTTACAGTTTTCTGACTTTATCTCGTTCTAGCTTGGTATAAATAACATCATTTTCACGTAGACATTCCTCAAATGAATCTCGCTCTTTGCAATGAAACAGGGCTACCCATTTGGTCTGCTAACTGAGATCTTTCAGAACAGAGTTGTATTTTTGAGTAAGTACCCAAACGTTATGCTGAGTATGTTTTCCGGAGAATGCTAAATATGAAAGCATATCTTTCTTTTTGTTAAGTTCTTTACTCGCACTGCAGTCGTCTATTCTGAAAAGGGTTGATTCTCCTTTGTATTTTTCGTGACATATGCGTAAGCAGTCTTGAAACAATCGCCCGGATCAACTTTGTACACCTCGGGATCATTCATTACCCAATCTCTCGATAGGTATGTTTTATTAACGCTAATAGTCGGACACAAAATAATAATATGGCTGAAAACGTTCCGATAATGACTTTGTAAAATATCTAGAATAAAAGCTGTTTTACCCGCAACCCGTTTGCCCGCAGATGATAGCGCAGTGCGTTTCTTTAGGTAAAAGATTATTAGTAGATCGCTTGCACGAATTGTCCATTCTGTATATTAAGTTGCATGTCCATAATCACGTACAAATATAAGTTTAATTTACCAGCCGCTTCATGGAGCTTCGTTATCTGTTTAGTAAAACCCTCACTAGCATTTTCTATTCTCTGCCCACTGCCGTGTAGTTGGTCATCGTCTGTGGTTCGCATGTCGAGCCATAGCGCATACTTCATGGTAAGGTATTTAGCCATCGTTACATCCCCGAGAGACAGATCTTTCACGACCGCATTGACTTCTCCGCTTCGTTTTGGAGTTTTTTAATCTCATCCCACTGTTGATGTGCTCGCATACTTTGACTATATAGTTGATTAGGAACGCCCTCGATAGTCAATTCTACTCTTGTAATCTTTCGATTGTAGAACTTCTCGGTATCTCTTGCAAATGCTTCAGAGGGGTCCACGAACAACATTAAAATACCCTACAACGATCTAGCGGGGACGTTTAGATTGATATTCCACGTTGTATCTCTTTTGCTCCTGGTAATCTTTCGGTGTCAAAGCACGCGATCGTACAAAATGGCTAAACTTCCGGTATACTTCTTACGAATTTGTCTGGCTAATTCAGGATCTGTTATCATATCATACTCCAGTGAGATATTTTCAATAGAATAGCTACTAGGATCTTCAGTAGCTTTGATTACTCTGCTGTAGTCATTAAAAGTGAGTTCATATTCTAACCTATCACCTAGAGATGCTTGATAGAAGGGCATGTGACTATCTAGTAATTCAAAGTCTAGCGGAATATAGAATCGGTTACCTAATGCATCAGCAACATCCTTATCGCTTTCGATGGTATTATCACCACTATTAGCACCTACATGCAGTCTCAATGTGTTCTGATTACAAAGACCTTGGTACTGTAAGTTTTCCCGTTCTTTAGCCGTTCTCCAGAGATCCATGTAACAGAAATATACATCGCTGTCATCAATACTCAAAACTTCATTACCGCTTATTTTAATCGCGATTTCCTTAACAATCGCACGACCTATGTTCTGAACGAGCTCTCTGCTAGCGGTAGAATTCAAACTAATTGTAAATGATAGTTGGGCAGTTCCTGGAACTAACACATCGTGTGCACCGAGATTAGGAAAGCGAACCAGATTCTGATCAATGGTACTTCGGGTTATTAGTTATAGTTACAGACTGACGAATTGCTTTGACCCCTAATGGATCCCGAAGTCTACATTGTGGGTTTAACTTGCGTCTGTATTGCGAGAGCATTGTTATATTGAAATTATGTAACCTTATGTTTAATATTAAAATGGATGATATTAATCTAGACAACTTAACTGATACTAGTACAATCGAAGAGGGTACTGATGAAACCAGCTTTATGAATCTTAACGATGAACTTTTCAAACAAGCTGTTAATGATTATTACGATGCCTGGCTCTCTGGATATTGATCTTATGAAATCTCATACTTGTAAGCCCCTAGCCTTGTCTACGATAGCCAGTAAACACGGTATCAACACTGTTCGTAATGAATTAGGTTTTGTAGACTACTCATGAGAAAAACTTTCTGCGAAGACTACTAAGGTTCTTCGGGCTGTGCGTACTGAACTCGGTAACATAGATAAAGATAATTTGGAAGAAAGCTCGAAGCTTGCCTCAGATGGACTCGGAGAAATCTTGGATACCTACTACGATAATTTCACGTTACAGGTACCATCCTCGGAGTTCAGTATTAGGGAATCACAAGGTCTTGACAAGGCAATGCAAACAATGCGGGGAGAACTCATCAATAATATGGCCAAGCTATCCGAACTCGACAAGCATATAGCTTATTAGAAAACAAAACTTAAACAGGCTGGTGATGAATTCAGTAGACGCCACGTTGCAGAAAGATTGCGTAACTTAGAAGACGAAAGATGGGCCCGCCTCGAAGCGGCTTCCAGTAATAGAAAGGCACTTCGTTCACAAATCAGTTGAATTCGAGAAACTATCGATCAAGTCCTCAACGATGAAACTACACTGGCCGATAAAATTAAAACATTGTTCAGAGAACAGGGGATAACCAGTGCCAGTATTTTAACCGCATTGGGATTTATTATATCAACTTTGACTCTAGCGTTAACCGGTGGTGGCGGTACAGGAGGTGGCACACCGCCTAGGTCAAATGGTGTAAAAGAGTGGATAAAAAAGCATTTAAAAGCATTAGGAGAAGCACTGGGAAATCTCGCTGGGAAAGCCGCGTCTGCACTTCCCGGTGTAATAGGGAGTATTGTTTCCTGGCTCTTGAATTTATTAGCTAAAACCACCACTTGGCTTAGTCAAAACTTGTGGGCACTGATCGTAGCAATTGCCGGGCTGTTGCATTTATCCGCTAAAGACTATTTAACCAAATCATGAGTAAACCAGCCGCGACTCCACCTACTATAAGCGTTGTTTTTTCATTGAAATGTTGTTGATTTTTAGCTGCAATATGTGGTGGCACTTGTTGTTGTGCGTCAGTAGATGGTTGTTGTGGTGACTGTGGCTTGACTATTCCCGTTTCGCCTGTGTTTGTTTGCGTTATAAATTCGGTGTTAATATCTGAATTTATACCTGGTTTTTGTTGATCGGTAGCAATAACAATTTTATTATTATAACCGATCACTTGTCCGATCTTAAGTTCCATATTACTAGGAGACATGTATAGTCCCAGCACATAAACATCTACTTTGGATTGAGCGTACTGTAAAACATCTTGATAACGTTTAATAGAAGATGGTGTGTCAACTGGTGAATTAATAGCATCCTCTACGTTTGCGACAAACTGTTTTTGCGCATCGAGCGCTGTCCCAGATCCTATTATTCCCGTTCGTGTTTGCAATTGTGCACCAAGAATCGCCCATACATAAGTTCTTATTGATTCATTAACTCTTACACCTCCTGGTTTAGTAAAATTATTTTCTGTTTTATCACTAAGAAATTCATTCCAAGCGTTTGCGGTATCGTTCAGTTGCACAAATTTTGTAAGCTAAACCACTCTTAAAACTCATAAGATCTCCTCTCCAATCGTTACTTGAAAGTTCCCAGCCATGATTAAGATTATGCATTCTTACAAAAAGATTGTTTTTCTGTAACAACTTAAATGGATTGAATGGTTGATTAGTTTTTTTAACTAAATCATCGCTTTCTTCTTTAACAGTTTTTTGTCCGCTGTACGGAACACCTAGACCATGGTTAATTCCTTAAATACGCCAATCTTTACTCGTAGCAATATTAAATTCCTGACAAATACGTTCATACGCGAACCTATTGTATGGACTATTTGTGGAATTCCATGCTCGATCCTGCGGTAATGGGGCACTAATTTCTTTAAGTATACCTCTAATCTGATAGTACACGTGAAATGATAAAACAGACTTATTTAGTTCAAATCCTGGGGCATTAAGAGATACACCACATCCTATTGTGGCATACCATATGGCAAAGTTTAACTGGTTCTGCCAAAATTGGAACCACTCGTGGACCATTTCATAGCTAGTTGCCGTGATCCTGTATTTTTTAAAGATATCAGGGAATTTAACCAAAAAATTAGCACCAGAGGCACTTACTAAAATCGACTGATTAGTAATGTAACTCGATTTCATATTCAAGTTATGATATAGTATCATTGTATATTTAATATGTTTGTCACACTCCCAGGAATAACAAATGGCCAGTCTATTCAACTGCTTCATACTATTGATAACTCAGCTGGGCAACTTGAAGTCGTTCTATGCGATGTCACGTATATACCCGCGATGGACCAAAATAAGTGCTGCGCGAGGTAATAATTAGATATTGATGAATCAAGAAAACACCACACTATATCTGATGGGTATTTCAGCGTATGCTCACTCAGAGAAATTTTTAAGCCTTTTGTAGCTAGTCTCAGCATGTAATGCTGCAACAACATTAACTGGTACTGATAATCCTCTTCATATTCAAAAATGACTGACCAATGTGTTGTCTGTGTGTCTGATTCTAAGTGATTAACAATTGGTGTACAAATATCCTCAGTCTCAGTTGATAGTATGACCTGTGAGGGTGAATGTGTGTTTAGCAAGATTGTGGTATTGCTAGTTAATTTGCTTTGCTGAGTTGAAATAACTGTTTTCCCAGCATCTTCCAAAAGACCATCGCCCTAACCTACCTGTGGCAAATTTCAGCCATTTAAATGCTATATGATCAGTGTAGACTGTGAATTTGGAATTTACAAGGTATGGACGAAATGATCTAATTGCTTTAAGTCCACGTCTTTAGATTCCCTTTCAGTCCAATTACGTGGATCGATGCTCATGATGTCAATCACTGGATTGTCTGGTCCAGACTCCATTATTTACAGACCTCCGTATTGGATAATAATTCACAGCTAGTACAAGATCTAAAAGATTACAACAGTCAACTTACGATCATCATTGGAGTATAGCAGACAACCTACGATTGTCAAGCTTGCTTGGAACGGTGGTATAAGAAGCATGATTGTTGATGTAAGTAGGATGATTTAGTTTACGTATTGTGGGGTATGGATGCCTCCCCACTACCGTCATTGGGAGTCTGCTCAAGGTGTGGAATTGATCAAGCGATCAGAGACCCTCACCCTAGATGTAGTACTTGCAGAAAAAGCATGAGCACTCCAAGATCAAGATGCATGTATTGAAGGACTTGTTGAGGGAAAAATTTGCCAAGCTCTATAAGGCCCGAAATTGTCCTAAGTCTAAATCCAAGAGGAAGACTAGATCGTCAGACAAAAAGTCTACATCACTTTCTCCCAAAACAAAAACTAAATCAAAATCAAATGTGGAAAAGAGTTGTCTCTCAGGAAACTGACTTCCTCAGAGAAACACACTAAAGGGATGGTGTATAAAGAGAACCTGTTTTTTCCTTTTGAGGAAAAATCACATTACTCAACCCACCCGCTCAAAACTGGGACCGCAGCCATATACCCGGGTGCTATGGGTAGTTTGGTCACTCATGGTTTTTAAGAAACATTGGAGCCCAAAACTATTCCATTCTCCCCCTTGAGTATGAGTGAATGGTCTCAATTGCTGACAACAACCATGTCCAAAATGTTTGACAAACGTTTTCAAGCTATATCACAGTATATAAATAAGCTAAAACAACATGCAAATCAGAAGGATACGATAAGATCTAGATCACATGATTCAGATGGCAAACAAAAGTCCCATTTACATACACATCACAGGTCAGAAAGTTCACAGGACGAAATAACTTTTCTAGGGAGAGTAGTCACTATAGCCGTACTTCATCCCTTGGTTCTCGGGAAAAACATGTATCACGAGAATCTCACAAAAATAAATACCATTCATCCAACCGGGCATCAACCTTACACGCCTTTCATTGAGGAAAATCGTGCTAATGGTCCAATTACAAAAAGCATGCTCCTTCAGCCACAGTCACACATGAGAATCGCATCTATAGCTCAGACAGTTATGTATCACCTAGCTTTTACAGTTATACAGCACAACCCTCGTGCAGCTCAAGCCAGAAATTGCAGCAGAGAGATAACCATACACCATGTGATACTGTCTCACCCCAGTGGCAAGGGGCTACGATGGAGAGGATTTTACAGGGGCTTCACAAGAGGATGCTAATAGTACTCACGTTTAAACCAAAGGACTACTCATTTAAAGATATTATCTATGAAATCCTTCAATTGATCCCATCTGTCGAGCCAGCAAGCAACGAGTCAGAGGATCCGGTGCTTATTGAACGGGCTGGTTATGAAAATCCTGTAGAAAAGATGGAAGGTTTTCATACATTTCCTTATCCATCATTCACTGAAAATGTGGTCGCAAAAATGCTAAATGCTGCTTCCAGTAGAAAGGGAGACAATGCTACAAAACACAATGATGAATATTTTGATCTGATTAGACACCCTTATACCAGGATGAATGTTGAAATGAACAAATTCAAAGAATTTGACAATGTTAATAAGCTGATGATAAACATAAGCACATGTATGAACTTGTTTGCAGCAGGCATCAGACATGAACTCCCCCCCTGTTAACTGTGAGGAATTTACTGGCCAACCTTGTGACACAAAAGTTGAGATGAATTTGGAACAAGTTGTTTTCATTCATAGTGTGCTGGATAACATGAAGATGCACGATGATCTTCAAACTGCACGGGTATGGATGTCCACGTAATTCCTGCTTACTCAACGAAATCATCTAATCAGACACAATATCTCAGATTCACTAAGATGAAGTTTGATATTGGCGCCCCAGTTCTTCGAAGGCAGACTAACCTCTTGATTGATTGATGAGATTTCACGCACCACTAATCAGAGATTCCAAAACTCTTACTATCTCATTGGCATCTAAGCTTAATGAAAAGCGGTGGGACCAGTCGGCAGTTGTCTGTCACTATACGCTGAAAATTAGAAGTCAGTTACGAACGACCCTTGGCTAATTGAAGTGGTAAAAGAGGGTACAAACTCCATTTCCCTTAGCGTCCGGAGCTTGTATATCCAACCCATAGGTCGACGGATGTGGCCAAGTTAGCAGCCGCAACTTTGGCGATACGAGAACTACTAGACAAAGGAACCATCAGCATCTTACAAAAGTCAGACACGAGAAGTTTTTACTCTCCAGTTTTTCTGGTCCCCAAAAAGAACTCTACAAATATGTGCATGATAATAGACCTAAAGGTACTCAACAGAGACTACTTGGGTTTCCTGGTACATCCCGTCAAGTCAGATTTAATACCAATTCAAGGCATCGTGTACATAGGCATCCCTCTCATATTTCCCCCACCGTTACACTATCTGTATACAGACGCAACAGGCGAAGGTTGGGGCACGCATATGAACGACGTTGCAATCCAAGGAATGTGGTCAAATCAAGACAAAAAATTACACATAAATTGTGTGTGTATTCAAGTGGATAACCTCAATGTGGGATACCCCTCACCTGGACTTGTTTGCCACATGCCTAAACCATTGACTTCCCGTTTACGTCAGCCCAGTCCCAGATCCATTAGCCCGTCAGGTCGACGCCCTATCCATGAGTTGGCAAGGGAAAGCGTTTGTCTACGCTTTCCCTCCTTGGTCTCTTATGGACAGAGTAATAAGGAATATCGAGGACACAGATTGTGTCATAATTCTCATAGCCCAAGTGTGGCCCAACAGAGCGTGGTTTCCAAGACTGATTCCACTTCTCATAGAAGAGCCTCTCAAACTACCAGAACGACCTCCGCCAACCAAAATCGGACATATTTCACGGCAACCTGACAAATCTCCACCTTCACGCCTGGAAACTATCACAACAAAGATGCAAGTTTACGGTTTCTCTAAATCAGCTTCAGAAGCGGTTGCTAGCTCATGGAGACCAGCTTCCTCAGCTACCTATAACGTCAGATGGAGAAAGTTCTGCCAGTGGCAAATAGAAAGGTTTTTGCGTGACAAAAATATAATACCTATGGTGGCTGAGTTTCTACTTCACCTGAAAAATGAGAAAGGGTTCGGACATGGTACAATTGAAGGCTATAGATCAGCATTAGCCTCAGTTCTTCAACATGATGGTCTATCCATAGCATCTCACCCAGTCTTAAATTGACTTGTGAAATCGTTTTCACTGGAAGACATAAAAAACCCACGCATTTGTCCAAAATGGAATGTATCCATCATACTGGCATCTTCCCAAGGCAAGAGAGTTAACTGACTATAAAAGTCCAGTTTCCATCCTTGCCAAACTAGACTGGAATTATGGAGTTAGATTTTGGCAGGACTAACAAGTCTATGCAAAATCGCGCACCGAAATCAAAATCAGGTTCGTAAACTGTCATGCAGATTTCGGTCGATTGCAGGATTTGCACAACATGTGCACAGCTAACTCTTTGTCAACATATATTTTCCAAATCTTTTCAGGTTTTTAATCAAGGTGCTCATGTGATTTTATGCACTTCGCGAACTAAGACCCGTTTTATCACAATATAGATTTTGATTATCGATCAGATTGTCTTGACTGGGCAGTGCCATTTTGTTTGAAACAAATGCAAGTGATACAAATAGGTGGAATCTGATTGGTCCATAGGAGAGGCATAGAAGGGACATACTCGTAACAGCCACTGGTGGCGCTACGATCGAGCCCAGGAATTCCAGCCTAGTTCGGCAAGGGAGGAAACTGGACTTTTAAAGTCAGTTAACTCTCTTGACCCGGGAAGATGTCATACTGGCTGCACTGATGGAAGCTTCATATGAACCAATGGCAGAGGCTACTCTTTTAACAGTTTCTGAAAAGACTGCCTTCCTCTTAGCATTAGCTGCAGCTGCTAGAGTGTCTGAGCTTCATGCAATTGATATCACATCTATTCCGCATTTACAGGACTGGAGCACAATATCCTTCAGATCACTACCAGAATTTATTGCCAAAAACCAGGCATCAGCGGTTGGGCCTCTAGGACATAGACAATATTCTATCCGATCCTTGAGTAAAACAGTGGATCATCCAGATAGATTATTATTATTTCAGCTACTCAGAATCACAGGAAGAAAAGAAAGCGGCTCCTTATCTCTTGCAAGCCTTCGTCAGAAAAGGACATTACTAAGGCTACTGTGACCGGATGGCTTAAGTGCACTATATCTGATAGTTATCGTCAAGCCCAGCTCTATACCAAAATGGGGAAGTTGCAAGGCTCATGAAATCCGTACACTAGCAACAAGTCTGGCCTCATGGAAGTCAGTTTCCCCTGAACAAGTGGCATCAAGCTGCCAGTGGAGATCCCACAATACATTTACTCATTTTCTACCTACGAGACGTACAACATGATCTCAAGGGACTATACTCCCTGGGGCCCATGGTAGCGGCCCAGGCTGAAGTCTCTCAGTAGCCTATCCATCCCCTGTTCTGTTGAAGTTAGGTGGGTGGTGGTGAAGATCCCAGAAAATACCACAAAATGAGGTATGTTGGCCTTTACACTATGTCAACTAGGTTGGATGGATCATTGGCTAACATCTGAGATCATAAGGAGATAGGGTTATTACATTGTTAGTTGCTCGGTGTAACATGTATAACTACCGGAGATGTCAGCGTGGAAGACTTCAGAACCGTAATTGATGTAAAGAGTTAATTTTATCACAAATATATAAAGGAAAACATGTCACCAGCATAAAAGTACGTCAATATCATACCTGGCTATAGATCAACAAGTATATATCTACATCACAATGAAAGATTTCCTGGAAGTGACGTCGTTGTCCTCAGAACCGGAGTTGACGTCATAAATGACCCAAATGATGTCACAACAAATTGAACTAAAATGTCGTCATAGATGTTCTCAGAACCGGAAGTGACGTTATGAAGGTCATCAGAACCGGAGAGAAACATCAGAAATAAGGTCATATATCACCAAAAACGGGTAACAATTATGAGGTCATAAAACGGGAAGGACGCCACCAGTGCCAAGTCTTCTGCAGGTTTGCCAAGGGTGAAATCAGGAAGTCTGGCATTAGTTAATACCCCGTTTCGCCTATGTTTCCCTTACTTTACTGCTGCCAATTATCCGGGAGTACTAGATGACAGATCCCACCTGTCCCTCTGGTAAATACAGGCTATGATGTAATAGATCTAGGTAGGATATTCATAGGAATTATCAAACAATAGTTATCATTGTGTATAATTCTATGAATACTACCTCTTTTACATCATAGCCACAATTCCCGTTTTGGCAATAATCACACGATAAAATCTTTTCATTTTTTCAACAGACGTCCTCTTTACTGCCAATTATCCCATAGTTTTGAGATAAACCCTATCCCTTGCCAAACAGCATCTGCACATGCGCAAGGCGGGAAAACATCACACCTTTCCAATAACCTTCATCAACTAGACGTAAGATATATTGGGGAGGTGGGAGGGGCTATTTCCTGATGTAGTAGAGAAAGAAACTTTACCAACTGAAAATATAAATTTCAGACAAAGTATAATTTTTTTTCAATGAAGTCTATCTAAAACACATAAGCTAAATACAACAATAGTGTATGCAGAAAATGTTAATCGTCTGTTACATGTTTGCGAGATATCACGCGATAAAGTGAAAAACATGTGCACCACTGACAACTGCAAATGCACGTGCGGGTAAGGGTATAAAACAATTGCAATGGCAAGTCAGACATCCACAGTGATAAAAAAACACAAAAGAAATGCCACGACTCACAGTTGAACAACGTGAACGAGCCTTGGGTATGGTACAGATGGGAGCCACCCACGCCCATATTGCACGAACCTTCAGTTGCTCCCGTGTTGCCGTTACCAACTTGATGCAACGTTACAGACAGACAGGGCGGACCGCTGACAGGCCAAGAACAGGCAGACCCAGGGTGACCACGCCCCATGATGACAAGTACTTGCGTACCTTGCACCTCCGAAATCGCTTCCTGACAGTGACGTTATCGGCGACAAATGCCTTAGGTCACAGGGTTAATCGACACACAGTGGCCAGGAGACTCAGGGCTCATGGAATCAGGGCTTTTAGACCATACAGAGGACAGCTATTGACAGCAACATCATCGTCTGCGATTGAGATGGGCCCGGACTGTACGACGTTGGCAACGACGTGACTGGCAGAGGGTTGTCTTCACTGACGAAAGTCGATTCTGTATGTTTAGGGCTGATGGAAGACAACGTGTTTACCGCCGAAGGGGTGAACGAAAGGCGGCGTGTTGCGTGCAGGAGGTTGTACCATATGGTGGAGGGAGTGTCATTGTGTGGGGAGGGATCTGTGGGCAGGAGAGGACACCACTGGTCATTGTTGACAGAAACTTGACAGCTCAGCATTACATGGATAACATTCTTCCCTGACAACACACGTGACTTGGCAAGTTATGGGGACGAGAGTATAGCGACTCTAGGACGCCATTATGGTAGCAGACGACAAGGACATACACCTGTTGACAAAGATGCTCTGGAGAGAGAATGGGGGATATTTCAGCCTTTGGTGTACAACAATTACAGACAGTTGACATATGGACAGATGTTAGTTACTGCCTATGCTTCTAAATTGACGGAACAATTCCCTAATGTAGTGAAACTAATGGAAATCGGACGCATTTTGCCCGTATCCAGTGTAGAGTGTGAGCAAGGTTTTTCCAAACAAAACCTCATCAAGACTCGACTAAGGTGCTCTTTGATGACGGAAACATTGGACAGACTGATGCGGATTTCAATTTGCGGACCAAGACTGGAGGACTTTGACCCCACACCGACGCTACGACGATGGAAGGGCAGACAACATAGACATTTGTACAGCGGCAATGAATTGATAGCCAAGATATTGAAACCCACCTGTCGATAGATGATGCGGGAAAAGTATGGCATTGTTATTATTAATATTTATATTTATGCATGTAAATAAAACTACAAACAACATGTATATCGGTGTTTTTATTGTTTATATATATTATGAATACGTCATATACATATGAAAGGTCTTACTAAAATACACTACGCGATTTGAAGGGGGCGTGGCCTAAATACAAATGTCCGATTGGGATTTTTAATTTTCCGGACCCCTGGGCTCAACACCTATGTCCTGTTCCTCTCAATATTTTACAGTTTGACATTTCTTTACATTTTCACTTTGACTATACTACTTAATTCTCTCAAAATGCAATTTTTTGCACTGTAACCTTGATTACGCAGAAATCACTTGACTAATGGGAACTGAAATTTCAGGTACTTGTTCTCACCAATGAAGACACACTAATTTGTTCAAGAGGTTCGAATCTGTCTTTCAATAATGCAGCCATAGCAGTCAGATTACAAAAGATTTTCATGCCTTTTTGTACAGAATGTAATGAAATTTTGTAATTGTTTAGCTTGCTGTGGGATTCAGCACATATGTTGCCATGTATCCAGGTTACCTACAGTGCCGTGACACTATTGTGTTCTTTTTCTTAGAATCTATCACAACATGTTTGCTTTACCCACCATTAATCTTTGTTACCATAATGAGGTTGAAGTATCATGAAAATGTTTCTTCATTATCGAGGTGAGCTACAGAAGTTCCATTTTGTTTTTTTTTCAAATATTTTGCTATTAAACTGATTTTGGCTGTTGGCATATGTTATGCATATTATGGTGATTATGGATAATTTCTCTGTCAATCAACTTTACACTCATGGGATTTGCGAGTTACTAAATCAATATAAAAGTAATACTAATGTGATCTTATTTTGATACAGTGATTTCTGTTTGTCAAGAGGTCATACTGCTTTCAAAATTTTCAATATTTTTCTCTTCATTTCAGGATACATTTGAGAAGTACTTTCACGGCATATGAAGAAATGTGTGGAAGAAAACGAAGCATGATGTTTCTTTGGCTTTTTCCTTGTAAGAGGAAAACTGTTATTTCTAGGGGGGTCAGTTCACAAACAGTGTAAAATGGTAGACATCTCTGACCCTTTTTTCTGTGCCCAAATATCATTTCTGAAGTTAATATGTTTATAATAAAGGGTATTAGCTTACAACTGCAAATACATTTTTACAAAAATCAAATGTCTGTAAATCATGAAAGTCACCAACTTAATGCGACATAACCTAAACTTCATCATCAACTTTTATTGAGTAGCCCAACCTTTGAAAAGACAAGTTATCACTTCATCATTTGTCTCTGGCCTCCTGACTGCTGCTTAGTTAGTTTCTTAACATACATATTTTTAAGTTCTCAAAAATGAATTTTGCAAGAGGTCCAACTAAAAAATGCAATTATGCAGAGATGCAGAATATGGTGAGGGTGTAAAATTCATAGCAAATATAAGACAGTGCTGTGGATCATGATAATATAGTTAAGTGTGGAATTGTATACAAGAGACATAACTTCCCACTTGAATATCTATCGTAAAGCCTTTTACTCTTAAATATAAAAACAAGTCATTAGAAATTAATGAAAACATTGATTGTATGGCTTGAAGAATAAACTAATACGGATGGTCCTATATAACATGTAATTCAGTCATTTGATTCCTACATTCATGTGATTGTGTAAGTGTAGTTGGAATGGTGTTTTCCCATCATTGCATGAGAAAAACAAGCAGCCTTACAGTCCTGGGACTCACTGAAATGACTATTTATGAGTCCAATCTGAAATATATGAGTCCCTTTGAAACTTTAATGAGTCCCAAATAAAAATAAATGCCACAAATATCGTATATCAACCACGAGCAGTGTGCAGTTAGCCAATTTGACTGGAATGTTCTTACTTTCTGTTTTCTGACAGGTTCATTGGCTGACTGAGACTCGCCGTGCTCAGTTTCACTTGTCTCAATTGTATAATTCTGACCAAACATCAATGACAAAGTTTTTTGAGAATGTGACAGCTTTGCTACCTTTCTCGGCGGCATGTCGACTGCTAAAGAAATTATCAACAGAAACCGAAGTCATATACAAGCTTGCTTATGATTGGTCACTTGCTTATTGACAACCAGTCAGCTATCGCGTTTTAAAGAAAAGCGTATTAAGTTATTTTTAGACCGGGACTTTCCATGGAAAATCGATTGACCAAAATCTTGTTTATGCACGCATTTAGACAAAAGAAAACTTTGTTAAAAACGTTGATATTGATTTTCCACAAAAAAAGGACATTAGTGTTTCATGAAAACCTTGCGTCCTGGAGGACGCATGTTTAAAAAAATATGGGTCCTGTCAGAATTGAATGCATCAGAGATGCGGGACGCGGAGGTGGATTTATCCCTGTCTTCTCCTCACCTTTTCGAAAATGCCCAAAGACTTTCCCACCAGAAACATGCATCATGAACAATTTTAATTTTTGCAATTGATTTTTGATAAAGCTGACCTTACTAATATATACTCAACAACAAATGTTCCTGTGACACCAATATTTCAGTGTATTTTTCAAACAAGTAAAGTTTAGTTTTCAATATTGTAGTACATGTATGGAATCAAGTCACAAAAAAGCAACTGCTACAGAAAAGCATGCATTCCATGCAAAAGTTGACTTTTACGCAAGCCCCATGCATTTCACTACCTAAAAATAGGTATAAAAACATGTGCGTTAACGGGATTCCATATGCATTTTTTAGCTTAGTGCAACAACCACTCAGAAAAACAACAAAATGACGCAATTATTCAACATTACGAAATGCCACACCTGTCCGAAATTGAGCGTCTGCAAGCCATTGGTATGCTTGAAGCAGGATCGAGTCAACATGATGTTGCAAGACAATTTAACGTCCACAGAGACACCATTTGGTGTTTATGGCAACGTTGGCAACAGACGATTGCAGTCAGAGACCTTCCTCTGAGTGGCAGGCCATGCGTAACCAATAATCGACAAGACAACTGGATTCGAACAACACACCTTAGAAATCGATTCCTGGCCTTCAACAAATTTCTTCACAAACCGTAAGTCGCCGCCTCAGATGTGCAGGGATTGTCGCCAGAAGACCCGCCAGACGTCCAGCGTTAAGCACATCTACATTGGTGCAGACAGCATGTACGCTGGACGGCCATGCAGGAGACTCATTTTCACCTTTGCCACAACGATGGACGGATTCGAGTGTACCAACGTCAAGGTGAACGTTACGTCAATCATTGTGTCATGGAAGAAGATCGGTTCGGGGCTGCGGTGTTATGGTATGGGGTGGGATTACAGCAAGACAGAGGACCCGTTTGATAGTGGTAGAGGGAAATCACAATGGACAGCACTACCGCAACGAGATCATCGGCCCTGTTGTTCTACTGTTTTTGCGTTGTCATGGCCCAGGCATTACCTTTCAACATGACAACACCCAGCCTCATATTGCTGGACTTGTTCAGGATTCTCTTCAACTAAACAATGTGAACGTCACCCCCTGTCCGGCTCGCTCCCCTGATCT
The DNA here is from genome assembly GCF_022045235.1 of Haliotis cracherodii. Classification (NCBI taxonomy): domain Eukaryota; kingdom Metazoa; phylum Mollusca; class Gastropoda; order Lepetellida; family Haliotidae; genus Haliotis; species Haliotis cracherodii. The sequence continues at coordinate 48,761,475 of NW_027266297.1, read as the reverse complement.
CTCATGTGGGATGAGATGGATTGGCGCCTTCGACGTCAACCACATGTTCCACAGACACTCCAGGAACTTCGAAACATGCTCCAGTAGATATGGACAGATATCCCACAGGACTTTGTGCAACGCCTGGTCCATTCCATGAAACGAAAATGTGTTGCTTGCATCGCAACCAGAGGTGGACACATGCTATAGATTCGTAAATTGCCATTTTGGCATGTTCATGTTTTTTATGAAATCACACAGGAGTCTTTTATCTGTTGCAAACCGAAATTGTTTCAGATTTTGTAAAAAACATCACTTTGCATTAAATCTTATTCAATGTCACAGGAACTTGTGTTGTTCAGTATATCTTTTATTCTTAGATCACCTGAAGCACTAACAATTTAATGATATAATTTCCAGTTTGAGGAAACATAATTCTTCCCATGCCTTTTGCCATAATGATAACAAATTTATATGCACGTCCCACTTAATGACCATGACCCTAAATTTCAACCAATCCCATACAATTTATTCACAAATGTGTAGTTGTATATGTGTTTTAGCTGGTGAACAAATAGCGGAATGTTTCCCTTATACAAAAAGAAAAGAGGTCATCGAGTGATAATCAAACCACTGTTATTGAGAACATTTGTTTACACAGCTGACAGACGACTGGTTGCTTGACCCGATTTTACTCTCTCAATTATACTCGTAACGGTTGGTCTATATTTAGCGCAGGCTTTCCCAAGCTATTGCACAACACTTTGCTAGTTGTTTAAGTACTGTGACGTCGCGTCGTACCTGCGTTAGAACCGGCGTTTATAATTCATCATACGTCAACGTCAGAACACGCCGCAGACACTCCCACAACTGGCCAACTCGGTACAAGCAGAGTGGCGCAGAATTCCGCAGGACAGAATTCGTACACTTATCCAGTCAATGCCGAGGAGATGCAGAGCCGTGATTGTTGCCCGGGGTGGTCACACCAGATACTGAGTTCAGCGCAACCTTGTGGCCTTATGTGACATGACAATGAACAGTTTTCAATGCCTTTGTACAACATGTGACTATCGAGCTCCAAAATTTCATGACATTAAATCAAATATATCGACTTTATTAGGTACAATATATTTACTAAAAATCACCCTGTGCGTTTTTTAAGAGTGTAAGTCATTCCAGGTGATTGCAAATATAATTATGTTAAATAGCAGAATTTATGCTTAAGATGGTACAAGTATGACAGAGCAGTCACCACAGCTATTGTCCTATTATCTCACATGAAAGATGGTGAATAAAGTGCCATATTTTTTGTTGTTTTAACCTGTAGTTCTTATGTGAGTAAACCGTTCTCACAACAGGACACCTTTCCACAGGCCCCACTTTTTGTTTTGTTTTGGTAATAATTAATAAGAGTAAGTTATGTTGGGGAACTCTACCATTTACCATTAATCATAATTGGAAATGAATATACTGTTAAGCTACCATGTTGTCTGGCTGTAGATAGAATTTGTGATCTTAACAATCACCGGATGTGACCATGTGGACAAAATCTCATTAGGGTTTGTGATTTTAACAATTGCCTAATGCGCATACTGAGGTTTGCTGGTTGGGGATACTCTATTATCCTGTCTCGGAAAGTTATTCACCCCTGTGCTAAACACCAGACTGAACAAATGTGTAGAAGAAAAAAATCTTCTCTCAAAGATACAGGCGGGTTTTAGAAAAGGATATTCTACAGTGGACCACATTTTTGTATTAAACAGTCTATGGATAGTTTCAAATCAACAAACAAGACTATACTGTGTGTTCATAGATTTTAGATTTCCTAAAGGCTTTTGACAGTGAGTGAGTGAGTATGGTTTTACGTCGCTTTTAGCAATATTCCAGCAATATCACGGCAGGGGACACCGGAAATGGGCTTCACACATTGTACCTGATTGAATCGAACCCGGGTCTTCAGCGTGACAAGCGAACGCTTTAACCACTAGGCTACCCGACCGCCCCGCTTTTGACAGCATGTTGGAGAGTTTGGTTATGGCAGAAAAACGATAATAATATTAAATCCTGTATAAAACATAATGGTGACATCTCAGGATACTGTCCAGTTGACAACCTATCGCCTGTTCTATCTTCACTGTTTTTATATGAAATTGAAGCCTATATACATTTCCCAAACTGTGAAGGTGTCAAAAGCCATGTTTATTTTGTTATCTAAGGCTAAAAATCTTCATTTACACATTGATTGTAAGCAGGATTGGGTCCGATGCCCACAGACCCCAGACACTACAGTGTTCGTCAATGGCCAACATTTATTTGCAGAAATGCGAATGTGATTTAAAAGAAAACCACCCTGAAACAATCAGATATACAATATAGCACAAGTAAAACAATATACACATATCATAAACACAGATATATACTTACAATTCATATGCATACTAGTATGATGAGATACAGTACATAATATAGTTGTAAATGCACTGGGTAGAATATATTAATGTACATGTTAATTAGAAATGTATTCTGTCTTGATATATGATCAAATGCATACACACTAGATAATGACATGTAAATGATAACATGTAAACGACATGTAAATGATAACATGTAAACGACATGTAAACCTACCAGGTGTGTGGGCCTGGGTTGATATCACACCTGGGGACGATGCCGCGCCAAGTTTCTGCAAGGTAGTTTCCTGAGTCTTTCTTCCTCATTAGATCTGACCAATTTAACATCAACACGCTTCCTTAGATTCTCCATAGTTTTACCAAATACTGAGTTGTTCATAAGCTTATTATATATATTATAGATTCTTTTCAAAATCGCTGGCTGCTATCTTTCTTAAATCTGTGTTCAGCCTTATATAGGGCTCCATCCAAGGGCTTTGATCAAACTTTAGAACTCTGTGTATTTTCTTTAGTTTCATACCTAACGATAGATATAACTGGAGATTTCTGTAGTGAACTATATATTTTGTCTTATCCATCACGAGTTATTTGGTACGAGTTTTTCTATGTTAGCTAACCTTGTATTACCCATCAAGGAGTGTTGATATTCCGACATCCAATCTTTATTAACCATTCATCTTTCGGGAGCTAGTGGATAACTGTTATGATCTTTATGCAACGAATTTGGATATTCCAAGTCAACTTCTAGTATATACCCTTTATTCACATCATTCGCATTGATATTATGGATATCATCCACTTTGATATCATTCACATCGACCCACTCAAAGCCACCCGTGGGTAAAGGTTGACTCATAGCCCATCCGTACAAATTGTTGGAGTCGAGATATGATATATGTGTGTCGGGTTTACTCCGATTATATCCTTCCACTGATTTATTATTAGCCTTAGAATACCTTTTCGCCGCCATCGATATACCACCTCTTAATCCTTTCTTAATAAACAAGTGCATATTGTAATCGGTGAGTAGTTTTAGTTCTACACTGATCTTCAACAATGCATCCCACGATAGTCCGGGACTGGAATAGTACCATGCCGGGTCCAAACCGTATTGTTTTAAACATGTCTTTCTAAATATCTCGAATATATCGGTGAGTAACAGTACATCGGTTTTTAAGTACAGATCGTGATAATCGCTTAAATTCTTACAACCTAATTTATCCCACACCGTCAGAGCGTGTTCATAATCGGCATCGGTTATTTTAGATTCTGTTAAGTTACTATAGAATGATTCAAGGGGTGGTAATTTAGTTTCGTCGAATCTAGACCAATCATCCATATATTCGTAAGGATACACACCTTTTATCAGCAACAAATGACGCGTTAACCTATCGGTATATTGATTTGTTATCGCAAAGTCATCGCGATTGTTCGCATTAGCTAAATTGTCCAGGGAAGATAACAGAAACTGTACGGAGTCTATGAATCTAAGCCCATTACTTTGCTTTATTCTAGATTTCCCATCCTTGTCCCTATAATGTATCGTTTTAGTCAACGAGAATGATATGTACTTTTCCATATTATTAGGAATGCACGTTAAGCCGCCGTCGGTCTTTGAGATAGCTTGCATAATGAGATGTGAATCATATCCTCCAAGGTTATGAAACACAACAGGGATGGGTATTGTTTGAGAATTCATTTTTAGTTTCAAGTTACACTCGTTTTGCGCGGCTCCCCGATAATTACCCGTGACGTGGCAATGATCTCTTACGGAATCCCCATCCAAACGTGACAACTCGTTGACCTCCTATAGGCCTGATTATTCTCTCTTCATTTTGTAGATATTCTAGGAACTTTCCCGCTGCATCGGGACCTCTGTAAATCACGGGCGGGTTTGTTTTCCCATCATACCTTACAACTATATATCCAAACCCACAAGGAATATGTTCTTGAGTTTTGTACGTAAAACTACTATCTTGATTATTATCTTGATTATTTTCTATAGGTTTGATAAGCGCTTCGAGGTCGGTGTAAATTACGTACGGTACTGGCATTTGATATTACAATAATGTTCAAATTTTAATATATTTTTTCCCTCTTTAGGCATATCAGTCCTGATAGCATTCTGTCCAACACCTCTACAGTCTTCTTTATGTGCTTCTAATAGATCTTGTCTGCTGTACCCATGTAGGCATCTTTCGCAGAAATATTTCTTTTCTTTATGGGTTGTTTGATCGTATAATAGTCTGCTTAAACTCTTTATCCATGTATAATGATATTTACCATCTTTTTCGATTAGAAATGAATTGATTCTGGGAATATGTTCCGGAGCGGAGCTTATCCTGTGTACAACAATTCCTTTAAAAGAATGTCCGAAAACATTTATAGCTAAATTATTTTGCTTTTCCACCTTATCAATTTGTGATATTGGTGAAGGTTTGTCTATGCCATCGAAGTTGAGTCCATCGTTTTGGGGATAGCTAGAAGGTCTATTTGCAATTTTAGAATCTACGGGGAACAATGCAGATCTTTTCATCATTCTTAAACAGTCATCGGATTTATTTTTTACATTAATTATGGCTTTTTTCTTTTTATAATACGGGGGTAAATCTATATAAGATCTACCTGTGAAGGGCATATAATTTGCTATATCTAAATATAAACTATCTATTTTATCCACACCCCAACCTGAACCTCTGAATTGATGTATCTAATGATGCGTTTATAGTATCGGATTCTGTTATAACTTCTTGATTGCTTTTGAAATATGGTTCTGAAATATGGTTCGATGTATTCGGTGCTATCGTCTGTGCTTCTTTTGCTCAATGACATTTTTATCGTCAGCTGGTATTTTATACTATGTAAATCATCTAACTCCTTGTTGATTTTGCTCGATATGATGGGCTTAACATCATTAACATCCATGTTGGAATTAATATCCATCTTCCAACCGCTTAGATATTTACCAACAATGGCAGAAGTGGGTACAAATTTTAATTCTTGTTTTTTTTTTATCAACATCATCTTGTTGTTTTTTATCATCGGATTGATTATTATCTAGTAAAGCGATCAATTCAGCTTTTCTCATTTGAGAATAACCTCTCAGCCCACTGTTTTTTGCTTGAGCTTTGAGTTCTCTAACAGTCTGGGGTTTGTTGTATTCCAAACCGAGTAAATCGATCAATTCAGCTTTTCTCATTCAAGAATATCCATGTAGACCACGTTGTTTTGCTAAAGCCTTCAACTCTCACACCAAAACCATTGTGATTTAATGGTATATGCAAATTGAGTCAAATCTCTAAATGGTTGTTTTTCATATATCTAAATACGTATTCTCCCCAACCTATTCCTCTCGTTGATGTAATCTCTCTTCCTAGCGTAAATAATCTGGTTCCTGACCCTATCAGCACCGTGTTTCTTACATAAACAATAACGACCTTTGACCACTATCCCGCACACAGAACATGTATAGTTAATGTTTCCCTGCCTGATGTAATAAGAGTGGATACCACAGTAAATACAAACAGAACGTCGGTTGCATTGAGTCGGCTTCCGCATGAGTGTAAATCTGCACAGATTCATGGTTATACATCTATCATATCATTTGTCTAAATGCAAATCAAATCTCCACTGGTGAGTCATGGCTATTTATAGATTAGCAGTCAGAGTGACTCGCTCGCTCGCCCTAACTAGGTCATGGTTTATGCGCAGTTATTGTGTACCTATAAATAGCCACACCAGTCAATCCCAACAAGATGAATGCGATCTCGCGGGTTTTTTGTTCCTCTGACAGCGTATAAAATTGACTTATTGTTGGTCTCTGTATTGGGTCATTTTTTTTTCCATAAACGAGGAAGTATTTGTGCATGGCAGATTCAACATCCTTAAACGTTTGAATTGAATGTCCCTGCTTACGCATTTCTTCATTAATAAAATCTAATCTCTCCATTCTGAGCCTGGTCCATTGTGACTGGGCTGCTTCGAGTTGTTCTAATGCTTTATTATGTCGTTTACGCTCCTCTTCAACTTCTTTAGCGTTTGATTCCCTAAGAGTAGAAAATAAATAATTACTCCCAGAAAAAGCTAGACCATTAACAACAGCTACACCGACCATCATCGCAATTGTTGCCATGTTCGATAATATAAAATATTCAAATGTTTAATTACTTCATTATGTCTTCTGGGATAAGCCCTTGCTTGATGAGTATATCTTTTGTTGCCATTGCTAATCAAATATTGAGAATCATCATACCGATGTCATAACCATTATAATCTAGCTTGGGTGGTGTGGCTTTGATAATCATTTTAGCTATACGGGCATAGCCAATGGCCAAGCCGCTGACCACCGCTGCGTTTACCAATATTTTACAGTCTGTAACTGGAGTAGTCATGCTTCTTATAGTATTATATGGGGGCTAATCTCTAATTGAACTTGTTGTTGTGACATCGTGGGTGATGTTTTCTTTTCTCCGGTCTTATAAAACAACCATACCATCGCTATAGCAACAACTCTTACTAGTGCCCAAGTTTTAATCGGACGACTATGTTCAATATTTGAATCATGCATTAGTTTCGCTTTCCTCGCCAGCCTGCCCTTTCTACCGGCTGCGATTTTTTTGAGTTTCTTCCTCGTCACTCTGGCTTGTGGTATTTCCTCATTCACAATCTGTTGTGCATCCTCGTTCACTTGTTCCACAATCGGAGTTATTTCCTCGTCCACAATCTGTGGTGGTGTCACTTGTTGAGTCTTCATTATTATTAAGTGGGCACATATGTTTAAATTGACAATACCTAGCCGTTATTAAAGCTGTGGTGAGTGGAGCTAAGAACATTCCATATCTATGATAAAACTCTCAGCTCACTGAGCTTATAGCGTGTTCGATGAATGGGTCTTTCTCGAGAGATTCGCATAAATACATGCGATGTTCTGCCAGGATAGGAAGAAACTTACTAGCTACGACTGTGTATAGTTGTAATATAGCCGAACCTATTGTTTTAGTCATGGTAGCTCCCAGTCTAGTCTCGTAATGCGCGTACAGTTTTTTAATTTATTCGTCGGTCATGTTATCAATTTTTTTGATGGTATAATTTTCCCCAAAATATTGGGAACATTTTCCACCGGCTACCAAAGCGGCGAGTCTTTCTCTATGTTTATCTAAAGATTTATCTGTCATAGGCTCTGGCTCATCTTTGAGCATTTGTTCAGTGAGTTCGTCGCATTCCATAATTCTATTTAAGTCTAACATAATATAATATGGCATATCCAATACAGCCCGTAATAATAAACTGTTGCGAAAGAATGAGGATTTCAAGCCACATTATTACATAATAACCGCTAATGTTCAATTTATCGTATTTTTTGCTATAATTTTGCCATGGTTTTGCCATAGTTTTGCTACATTTGCTATAATTTTGCTAAGCAATTGCATAAGCAGCTGGTTGATCGGTTTTTAATACAAGTTTACAGTGCTTTGTTGCTGCTAACAGTTTTCTGACTTTATCTCGTTCGAGCTTTGTATAAATAATATCATTTTCACATAGACATTCCTCAAATGAATTTCGGTCTTTGCAATGAAACAGGGCTACCCATTTGGTCTGCTCTCTGAGATTTTTCACGACAGAGTTGTATTTTTGAGTAAGTACCCAAACACTATGCTGAGTATGCCGACCGGAGAATGCTAAATACGAGAGCATATCTTTCTTTTTTGTGAGTTCTTTACTCGCACTGCAGTTGTCTATTAGGAAAAGGGTTGATTCTCCTTTGTATTTTTCGTGACATACTCGTAAACAGTCTTGTAAACGATTGCCCGGATCAACTCTGTGTACCCCGTCGTCATTCATTACCCAATCTCTCGATAGGTATGTTTTATTAACGCTTATAGTTGGGCACAGAATAATAATATGATCGAAAACGTGCCGATAATGACTTTGTAAAATATCTAGAATAAAAGCTGTTTTTCCACAACCCGTTTGCCGCATATGATAGCGCAGTGCGGTTCTTTAGGTAAAAGATTATCAATAGATTGCTTGCACGAATCATCCATTCTGTATATTAAGTTGCGCATCCATAATCACGTACAAATATATGTTTAATTTACCAGCCAATTTCTGGAGCTTCGTTATCTGTATGGTGACACCCTCGCTAGCATTTTCTATTCTCCGCCCACTGCCATGTAGTTGGTCATCGTCTCTTGTTCGCATGTCGAGCCATAGCACATACTTCGTGGTGAGGTATTCACCCATCGATACATCCTCGAGAGACAGATCTTTCACAACCGCGTTAACTTCTGGGCTTCGTTTTATGGAAGGGAGTTTTATAATCTCATCCCAATGTTGATACGCTAGCATTCCTTGACTATATAGTTGATTAGGAACGCCCTCGATAGTCAATTCTACTTTTGTAATCTTGGGATTGTAGAACTTCTCGGTATTTCTTTTAAAAGCATTGGAGGGGTCCTCGAACAACATTAAAATACCCTTCAACGACCTCGTGGGGACGTTTAGATTGATATTCCACGTCGTATCTTTTTTGTTCCTCGTGATCTTTCGATGGCGAAGCACGCGATCGTACAAACTTCCTGTATACTGGTTACAAATTTGTCTGGCTAATTCAGGATCTGTTATCATATCATACTCCAGCGAGATATTGTCAATTCAGCAGCTCTGATTATTATCACAGTCATTAAAAGCGAGTTCGTATTCTAACCTATCGCCTAGGGATGCTTGATAAAAGGGCATGTGGGAATCTAGTAATTCAAAGTCTAGGGGAATATAGAATCGGTTACCTAATGCGCTGGCCACAGCGAGATCTTTTACAACGGTATTATCACCATTTTCAGCACCCAAACGCAGTTTCAATGTGTTCCGATTACAAATACCTTGGTACTGTAAGTTTTCCCGCTCTTTATCCGTTCTCCAGAGATCCACGTAACAATGGTATACATCGCTATCGTCGATACTCAAAACCTCATTACCGCTAATTTTAATTGCGATTTTCTTAACGATAGCATGACCTATGTTCTGAACAGGCTCCCTGTTAATGTCGGCAGAAGTTAAACTAATCGTAAATGCTAGTCGGACAGTTCCCGGAACTAACACATTGTGTGCGCCGAGATTAGGAAAGCGAACCAGAAGCGTTTGATTCTGATCGATGGTACTCGGGTTATTAGTTATAGTTACAGACTGACGAATTGCTTTGACCCCTAATGGATCTCGAAGTCTACGTTTGTGGGTTTAACTTGCGTCCGTATTGCGAAGACATTGTTATAATGAAATAATGTAACCTTATGTTTGATATAAAAATGGATGATTTTAATCTAGATGACTTTGATAACCCTAGTTCAATCGAAGAGGGTACTGATGAAATCAGCTTTACGAATCTTAACGATGAACTTTTGAAACCACTTCCAGGTAAAATAGGGAGTATTGTTTCCTGGCTCTTGAATTTATTAGCTAAAACCACCACTTGGCTTAGTCAAAACTTATGGGCACTGATCGTAGCAATTGCCGGGCTGTTGTATGTATCCGCTAAAGACTATTTAACCAAATCATGAGTAAACCAGCCGCGACTCCACCCACTACAAGCACTGTTTTTTCATCGATTTGTTGTTGATTTTTAGCTGCAATATGTGGTGGCACTTGTGGTTGTGCGTTAGTAGATGGTTGTGGTGTCTGTGGCTTGACTATTCCCATTTCGCCTGTGTTTGTTTTGCGTATTAATTCGGTATTAATATCTGAATTTATACCTGTTTTTTGTTGATCGGTAGCAATAACAATTTTATTATTATAGCCTATCACTTGACCGATCTTAAGTTCCATATTACTCGGAGACATGTATACGTTCGAAGGCCCTCTTATCATACGGATTATTTGTAGAATTCCATGCTCGATCCTGCAGTAATGGGGCACTAATTTCTTTAAGTATACGTCTAATCTGATAGTACACATGAAATGATAAAACAGACTTATTTAGTTCAGATCCTGGGGCATAAAGAGATACACCACATCCCGTTGTGGCACACCATTTGGCAAAGTTTAACTGATTCTGCCAAAATTGCATCGGATTGTGAAACCAATCGTGCACCATTTTATCGCTAGTTGCCGTGACCCTGTATTTTTCAAAGATATCAGGGAATTCAACCAAAAAATCAGCACCAGAGGCACGTACTAAAATCGACTGATTAGTAATGTATCTTGATTTCATATTTAAGTTATGATATAGTATCATTGTATATTTAATATGTATGTCACACTCCCGGGAATAACAAATGGTCAGTCTATTGAACTGCTTCATACTATCGATAACTCGGATGGACAACTTGAAGTCGCCCTATGCGATGTAACGTATTACCCGCGGTGGACCAATATAAATGCTATGAGAGGTAATAATGAGTTATTGATACGTATAGACAGACTATACCTGATGGGTATTACAGCGTATGCTCACTCAATGATGAATTTTTTAAACCTCTGGGATTAGTCACACACAAAATGAGTCGAATGGGATGCTGATTTTAAGCGCTGGAGAAAGGGGTGTAATTCTAAGTTCAAACTTAACAGATACACTTGGATTTGATGGCAGATTGATGGCAATACCACCCAACAAAACATTGGAATTAAATTACCAGATTTAGTTCCCTATAAAGAGTTGTGCATCCATCTTGATCAGATAAGCACGACGGATAATATTCAACTAGAAAGTCCTTCAACTCTACTCAGAGTTGTTCCAGTCAAAGATGAAAAATACAATAGAGGTAGAAAGGAATCTTTCTCATCATTACAGTATAAAAAAAGCAAGGTATTATTTCAGACCTCAAATTTCTGTATTAGATGTAAAACACCAACCTGTACATATAGGATACTTAAGTGTAACACTCCATATTACACTCCATATTGTAAATAATGGTTGATTCATTGGGCCCTGAAGCGCATAACCTTAGACAATGTAATACAATTGCGCTTTCCGATCTTGGAGACACAGAAGGATTCGGTAAACCCGGTACCGATGGTAAGTTATACGCTTTACACTTACAAGATAATGTATACAAGCGGAAAGAAGTTACATTCACAGGTAATCTAGGAGATTTAAGCGATGTTGACGTTAGTAGACTCCATAAAAACACTTCGTACAATCTTACTCACAATGATGATAATAAATGGACTATGGTTGAAGCAAACATCGAGTGGCTACTGAATATCGTCATTACCCCACTGTATGTGATGACGGGTAAGGCACATAATTTAACTAAGATAATAAATAGTGGGATCGTTCTCGCGGCTTATATCCCATCAAAATGAAAAAGTGTGTTAGTCTCTCCCCTGCCAGAAAACCCAGGTCATATGTTATTTAGTCGTCCGGACGTAAAAAAAATGTTAGTTTAAATTTGGTTACTGAATTCAATGATATTAAACGGAACTTGAATGCAATACCTAATATTTCTACGCTTATTATTGAAGTTTTGTTCGGAGATGCACCGGAAAATGCCTTCGAAATATTATCAGGTCTATCGATTAAATGGCTAAAGAAACACGAGCGTCGACGTTGCAGTATTATTCATATTTGAGCATCACCCGTTGCAACCCTTGAGGGGGTCCAAATTATTAAAAGTGACAGCATTTCTCTTACTAAGATATTCATGCCGTATAGGATACATTTGATAAGGTTGATGTATACTCTCAAACTTTTAAGCAAGACCAATTAAAGACTATTATATGACGGTAATATACACTATGGGTTTATATCCAGCGCTCCATGAGGCATCTGAAAAGATGGACACTGTTGATGGATTTCGATTACATCAAATAAGCGACATAAAACATAGAATAGAGAAGGAGAGGGAGTTTAGACTTGGATTGTATAAAAAATATCATAGAGCCGTTAATGCTCTCGATGGAGTTGACATCTCGCTTGCAAGGGCTGGCATGGGACTCGGTGTAGCCGGTGTCGGTTTATTATCAACTATAATCGCCGCGCCTATCGTACTTAGCATGGAAATAGGCGCCAGAGTCTCAGGACTGGCAGGAATAGTGATAAAATTTATTTCTCGTAAGTTGCAAAAGGAAGCATTAAAACATGATAATATTCGGATACTCGCCGAAGCAAAGTTGAACAGCATTGAGGATCATATTTCAACAGCAATGGCTGATTGTAAGATATCCGAGGAGGAGTTTCGTTTAGTGTTGTCAGAACTCACCAAATACAACGCAATGAAGCAGGAGATTCGATCCAATTCTCGTAAGACCAGTGGTATTAACAAGACAAGAAAAAGGAAGTTCATAGAACAGGGGAGACAACAAGCGCGTCAATTATTCCGTGCCAAAACCAAAGAACTGGTTGGAGATTGAAAATAGATTGCTTCTTATCATTAGATCGCACCTCATAAAAAATCATACATTAATTTAGACGAATGCTTACATAAGTATATAAAAATGGAGAATTAAAAACCAGCAAAGGAAGAACTCGAAAAAGCTATTGAAACATTTATGCTCTGGGACAAAATTATCAAATGGAGAGAATTACCACAAGGTATATATTATATCAGTGATGTCAAACCAACCAAATACGGTCATCAATTGTTTCTTTCCAATTACCAAGAAGAGTATATAGTCTGGTCTCCTAGTAAAATGAACGAAGAACTTAGTAAAAATGTTGAATATCACTTCTTTAGAAATAATGGTATACGTATTAGTAAAAATAATAGAGAATATTTTCATTACAATTTAGTTTAATCTCATGACTATCGTTAAATCGCATCATTTATGCAAAAAAAATTCCCTCTGTAGTAGTAGTATAGGTATGTAAATCTGGCTCCAGTGGAGTTGCGGCAGAATCACCATTACCTATACTACTTCCTCTACTGACTCACTGTCCTCAGTGTCCTCATGGTCTAGTGATTTTGACAATCCAGTGGCTGGTTCGACTGGAATTGGTCTTTTGGATCTTGGCGCTGGTGTTGGCTTTGGCGTAGTAGATGCCTTGGTGAAAATAGGGATGGATCCTATAGGCAAGAGGTGATTCCGGTGCAGGGTCCTCTTTCTCCCTTCACCAGATTGTCTGTGCACAACAAACACAGGGATATACTGGTTTGGTTGCGAGAGAACAACATACGCGTCTTCTTCACAGCGATTTGCAAACTTATGTTTTCCATGAAAGGCAAGAGCCTTTACCAGAACTATATGGACTATAGCACCTCTCACTTTTAAGTCATAGCCAGTCTTCTGCTTGGCTGTCTTGGATGCTCTGGCTGCAAGGTCATAAGCCTCTTGAAGTTTTTTTTCCGTAGGGATTCAGAGTATCATCATACTGACTGGTGTCCCTGGCTGGTCTCAAACCCGAACGCTAGATCGATTAGCAGACGAGGCTCTCGACCAAACATCAAGTAAAATGGCGACTGGATGGTGGACTGGTGTCTGGTACTGTCATAGGCATGGACTAGTGGAGCAACATAACTCTTCCAGTCTGTCTTCTGGTCTGGCTGGACAGTTCCTAGCATGCTGAGCAGAGTCCTGTTAAAACGCTCCACAATTCCATTGCCCATTGGGTGATAAAGAGTAGTTCTACTTTTCTCCATTCCCAAGATATTACACAGCTCCTTCATGAGACGGCTCTCAAAATTAGCACCCTGGTCACTGTGTATACGCTTGGGAATTCCATAGTGTAGAATGAAGTTTCTAAAGAACACTTCAGCTGTTGTCTTTGCAGTCATGTTGCGTGTTGGAATAGCTTGTCCATATCTTGTAAAATGATCTGTAATGACAAGCACACACTGATGACCTCCCTTGGAAACTTCCAGTGACAAAAAGTCAAGACAGACTAACTCCAAAGGCTGTGTGGTAGTTATGTTCATCAGAGGAGCACGAGCATTGGTAGGGGACTTCCTGCGCAAGCATCTTCCACATCCTCTGATCAAGTCTTCTACATCATTGTGCATCCCTGGCCAAAAGAAGCGATCACGTAGGAGTGATAGGGTCCGATCTCTACCAAGATGTCCAACATCGTCATTTAATCCTCTCAAGGCATCTTCTATGAAAGCAGAAGGCAGTACCAGCTGTTGTTTCTCTTGTCCATACAGGATGACTTTTCTGTACAAAACTCCACTCTGTAATGTCAGACTGTCAAAGTGCCGATAAAAGGCAGTATTGGCTGGACATGGTGGATAATCCTGTCGTCTGGGTTTCTTCCTTGCTTTCACCAGTTCTATCCATGGTCTAAGAATGTCATCAGATGACTGAGCCATTCTCCAGTCTCGCTGTGTCATTGTAGATAGCTGATGACTCGTTTGACGCCATCTGGTTCCTGGTACAGGACCGCATGAAGTCAACATGTGCTGGCATCTATGTGCACCTCAAACGACTTGCTGTAATCTGCATATCCAAGAATTGGGGGTGAGGAAAGAAGGTCTTTGAGTTGATTGAAAGCTGATTGTTGAGATGGTCCCCAATGCCATGTCTTATCAGTACTTGCAGTTGTGCTTTTCTTTCCACGGTTCTTGCATCTTGTGCCAGGCATTAAGGAGGTCAAAGGTTTGGCAATCTTTGCAAAGTCTCGTACGAACTTATGGTAATATCCTGCAAATCCTAGGAACTTTCGAATTTCCTCAGGATTTGTAGGAGTAGGCCAATCCTTGATCCTTTGCACCTTATCCGGATCAGCTTCAATACCATGCTCCGAGACAACATGACCAAGAAACCTGATCTTTGTCTTGAAGAAAGAACACTTGTCTGGGGTGAGCTTCATTCCTGTCTCCCTCAGTCTCTGAAGGATCTGTCTAAGACGGTCCAGATGTTCTTCATATGTTGGTGAGAACACTATGATATCATCCAAGTAGATTAAACATATTTTGAGGTGGAGTCCATCAAAGCACTCTGCCATGAGCCTCTGATATGTTGGTGGGCTATTACAGAGTCCGAACGGCATACGATTGTATTCGTAGAAACCTAATGGACCGACAGTGAAAGCTGTTCTTTCCTTGTGGCATTCCTCAATCTCTACTTGGTGATAGTCGCTTTTCATATCCAACGTGCTGTAGAACTTGGATCCAGAAAGGGCATCAAAAATCTCTTCTATGCGCAGCAAAGCATAAGAGTCCTTTATGGTCTGTCGAATGAGCTGTCCACGCACATGCGCAGCTTTCCACTTTTCTTGCGCATCAATACAACATTAGATGACCAAGGTGAAAAGGACTGATGCCACTTGCAAGAAGTTGTTGGAGATGCTCCTTCACTTCTTGGTACATGGCTGGTGGAATCTGTCTGTGCCTCTGTTAAAAGGTCGTTCATTCTCTAGGTCAATCCTATGCTTCACTGTTGTTACATGCCCAATGTCCTGTTCTCCAATAGAAAATACATCTAGAAACTGTGAAACAGTTTCGTTTCCAAAACTGAGCTGTTCAGGTGTAACTGCAGCCTCATTGAAATCCATTAAGTCCATGACTTGCTGACCTTCACCTTGAGGAAACGTCTCAGCTGGAAGATCCTCAATGGAGACAACTTGTAGTTCACATAGCAGGACACGAGTTGGAATAGACACAGTTCTTGTGGTGACATTGGAGACATGAACTTGAACCATGATCATCTCATCATGATGGAAATTGACAAGTGTAGGGGCAATGTCTAGATCAGATGCCAGAGTTTTTAGTCGCTTGTACAACAGCACATGTGTCTTTGTAGGCAATAGGCTTGTACAAGTATCCTTGGATAACTCTCTCGGTGTTGGGTGGAATGGTAAAACGATTGTGTTCAGCACTTCAAATCTGAGCATATTACAGAACGCCAAATACCATGGGGTATGAATATAGGCCTTTTGAAGAAATTTGTTTCCATATTGTTGCTTACATTCATCCATGTAGCAAGATAAGATATTTGTACCTAACAGAACCGTAACTGTGGTGTTGTAAGGGGTATCAGGGACAACTAACATAAGACAAGGAAGCTTAGCTGAGGTTGCACCTGTACCCTGAACTTCAACTTCTATATACCCGTGGTAAGGTAGATGCTGGCCATCTGCACACTCTATCTTCAGAATGGCATCTAGTGGCTGTAAAGGTGTAGCTGGTAGGGACTGAATGTAGAGACTATGGGAAACTGTTGACACTGTTGACCCAGTATCTAACAGGGCTCTTGTCTCTATACCATTAACGAAAGCTGTTCCTTCATTAGGTTTACCCATCAGCTTGGATACCTGCTGATTACAGTTGGGTGGGTGTCTGTGTTCAAAGCCTACGTTTTGCCCCGTCCCATAGGCATCTTCCTGTTTAAAGACACCCTTGAGTGGTCCAGTCTCACTCGACATCCATACTGTAGGTGTCCTGGCTGTTTACATCTTCTAACTTCTAACCTGAGTTCCTGTAGGGGGTAGTGACCAATGATGCTCCTGAGGTAGGGATTGTGGATGCCAGTACGATTCTGATCCACGTGGTGTAGTAGCTCTCTGGCGGCTGTGTTGGTATTGCCAAGGTGTAGTGTTATCCCTCTGCTTCTTCAGCTCAGCAACTTCAGTTGATAACTGTTTCAAGATCCCGTCGATCTCCTTCATCTCTGGATCCTGGGCTGCTACAGCGGCCATATTTGGAGTTACACTCTTCTTCCCTGATCTGGCTCCTCTCTGCTGCAGGTCAACCTCTGCTCTTTGAAGGGCTCGTAGAAGATCTGCGTAACTGCTACCCTGGTCAAATATATGTGCTGTGAGATCTCGAAGATCTGGCTTGGATCCTGACCACAGCTGGGTCCTCAACATCTCTCCTCTGTTTTCCTTTGGAATGGATCCCTGTGTTGCCGCCTGGTTCAGTAGGTGCTCCAACCTACAATCCAATATTGCGACTTCTTCTGTCTCTCCCTGGCGTGCACCATAAAAACACACTAACAATGACTGGTTCCTGTCAACACTACCGAAAATGCTTTCCAACTTGGAGATGCTGTAAGTCTGCTTAGGGACCAAGGCACATGGCAATAGTGGCTGCCTTCCCACGCAAAGAGTGCTGTACAGTACTGGCAACAGCCTGCAGAGACAATGATTTTTTCTGTAACAAACATTGGACTAGATACTTCCAGACGTCAAAAGATGTCTCGCCCTTCTCTTCACCTGAGAAGGATGGTAACCTTGGGGCGTGTGTCAACCTTGACCTTGGTTTGAGTATAGCTCTTCATCCACTGTACTAGGTCCTCTGGGCTATCAGCTTTAGGCCAGGCGTTAAGTGCCTTGAAAGCTCCAGTTAGGTTCTCTCCTCCTCTGGAGTTGGTTCACTCATAGCGAATGGCACGAAGATAGGACAAGAGAAGTAGGATAGGTAAAGATATGAGAAAGATGAATGTCAAACGACCTGCAAGAGGTTGCTAAGCTAATAAACTGATGAAAAAAATAAAAACAAATTAGCTAAAAACAAATCAGTGGGCAAGTGCATGGCAAAAGTGTTAGTTGTGCTTCAGTGCTGATGATGGTCATGTATTGGGCCAAAGGGTAAGGGAACGCCCTCGGGGTATGCAACTGTAGGGGAATGCAAGACGAAACCTACATTAGCATATAAGCCTTGATATCAAAACATCAAAAAGAGACCCAATCAAACCTGAGCCATGAAACTATAGACTTAAAAGCCAGGAAAATAAACCATGATCATTGCGTACTTAAGCAACTATACAACTATGCAAACATCAATGTCCCAACAGCAATATTGTAAGCAATTAAACAACACAACGCCTATTTATGATGTTAAACTAAATTCAATGCTGGTCTGTTTGAACTAATGTTTATTTGCACTTTATTTGATTTATCACAGAAACATTCCAGCATTCATGTATATTGTGACTTCTCACTCACGCACACAATCATGAGAGCTGAGATTTTTCAACCACTAACCTGATAAGGTTCACTACTGCAGTGTATGAGCGCTCATTCTAAGTCTAAACATTTGCAAAACATGCATATGACACATAAAAATTGACCATGAAATACAGTGCACGCAGGCACAACCCGGGTATATTCAGTAAAAGGTACAATGATTCCAGTAGTATAGGTAATGGGAGTTCTGCCGCAACTCCACTGGAGCCGGATTTATACACCTATACTGCTACTAGAGATGGAATCTTTTATGTGTAAATGATGATGCGATTCAACGATTGTCATGAGATTAAATTAAATTGACTCTAGCTCACCACCACCTGTAGTCAATCAATGCTTCTATGATAATTTTTTTTATAGGTAATGGGGGTTCTGCTGCAACTCCACTGGAGCCAGATCTATATACCTATACCACCACTACAGGGGGAATTTTTTATACAAAAATGATGATGCGATTCAACAATAGTCATAAGTCGTATTAAAAGAAACATTAATATTACTTAATAATGAATAAAATTTACTATAGCCCACGAGGATATTGGAAAGGTATAGGAGCTAGAAAAAAATTAGCCACCGCAGCTAAGGTATCTAAAGATGTGGCCAAGGATTGGTTAAAGAAACAAGCGATGTGGCAAATATACTTACTGGCACCGCGTTATATACCGAGGAAGAAGTTTGATATTTTTACAACGAATGAAGTCAGGCTGACCTCTTGTTTCTTCCCCACGATAAGGTAAGATGCAAAACGTATAAATACGCTTTGACCGTAGTGGATGTGGCTAGTCAATACAAAGAGGCTGAGCCATTAACCTCGAAAGATTCAACAGAAGTAGCTAATGCACTGAGTCGTATATATAAACGCGGACCACTAAGATGGCCTAAGCTATTTCAAGTAGATCCCGGTTGCGAGTTTAAGAGATCGGTAACTAAACTGTTAACAAAGCATGATGTCCAAATCAGGCGTGGTGAAAGAGAGGCCCACCGCAGTCAAGCTATCGTTGTAAGATTTAACCAGACATTAGTGGAACGTTTGTTTGGCTATCAGTATGGGATCGAAATAAAATCGGAACGATTAAGATCAACCGAATTGGTGACGCGATTATCAGCTGTTGTATCAGCGCTGAATAATGAAGTTACGAGATTAATCAGGAAGAAACCATCCGATGTGATTAAAATGAAATCTGTGACTTCCGAATCTTCAGCACAAGGAGAGGCAAAGAACAAAAACTTCCGGATAGAGTAAGCGTAAGATATTTATACCAGCCCGGTGAATTCGAAGGAGGCCTACATCGTGCAACCGATCCGATTTGGTCTCTTAAGACATATAACATTAGTCGATTGGTTATGAAAGAAGGAGAGCCTATTCTTTGTTATCTTAGAGATGGACCGGGCAGGGCATTTGTACGAGAAGAGTTGTTCATAGTTCCCAACAATACAGTATTACCACCATAACCATAAGCGTAGTTACACCATCATTATCAATCCATCTCTTTGTATCTAAGGGGGATAATGATGTCTTGTTCATTCTTAATCCATATATCCTATGATTGTAACTTCTTAAAGAGTTCATCTCGTGTTTGAACGTTCTACCATTGAATAATGCTTCTTTATACTGTTTGTGTTTGATATGCTTTTTTACCACATACTTCTTAACACCCTTAGCTTTTCTAATCTCCCCATTATCAGACTTCTTTATAGAATACTAAGATTTAGGTCTTAATCCTACATGCTCCGCTTGAGGAGTCCCTGCACATTCATCCTTCATCTTACCTAACACTTTTTTATTTACTACGCTGTGCAGTGGATTATCTTTTGGGTAATTGCTCGTGTCGTACATATCTATTTTTTCTGCCATATCTTTATATACATCCTCGGTTTGTATTTCCATCAACAAAGAATCTGTGTCGGTATATAACACCTCACATCTATCACCTCACATCTATCACCGTATTGCTTCTTAAGTTCGTTGTAATAAAAGTCATACATTAAGTGTTTTGACAAGTCAAGAATACTCATACCAACGTACACCGGTCTGTTGAATTTTATATTACTCTTCTCTGCATATGCAACGCGGCTAAGTCGTTATCGAAAATCTTGCTTCTGTTAAAAGCCGGACAAGCTATAAGTTTCCTGAGTCTTTCTTTCTCATTAGATCTGACTAATTTAACATCAACTCGCTTCCTTAGATTCTCCATAGTTTTACCAAATACCGAGTTATTCATGAGCTTATATAGATTCTTTTCGAAATCGCTGGTAGCTATCTTTCTTAAATCTGTGTTCAACCTTATATAGGGCTCCATCCAAGGGCTTTGATCAAACTTTAGAACTTTGTATATTTTCTTAAGTTTCATACCTAACGATAGATATAACTGGAGATTTCTGTAGTGAACTATATATTTTGTCTTATCCATCAAATTTGGTACGAGTTTTTCTACGTTGGCTAACCTTGTATTACCCATGAAGGAGTGTTGATATTCCGACATCCAATCTTTATTAACCATTAATCTTTCGGGAGCTAGCGGATAACTGTTATGTTCTTTAAGTAACGAATTTGGATATTCAAAGTCAACTTCTAGTATGTACCTTTTATTCACATCATTCACATTGATATCATTCACTTCAATATCATTCACATCGACCCAATCAAAACCACCCGTGGTTAAAGGTTGACTCATAGCCCATCCGTACAAATTGTTGGCGTCAAGATATAATATGTGCGTGTCGGGTTTACTCGGATCATATCCTTTCACTAATTTATTATTAGCCTTAGAATACCTTTTCGCTACCATCGATATACCACCTCTTAATCCTTTCTCAATAAACAAGTGCATATCCCAATCTGTGAGTAGTTTTAGTTCTACGCCGGTCTTCTTCAACAATGCATCCCACGATAGTCCGGGACTGGAATAGTACCATGCCGGGTCCAAGCCGTATTGTTTTAAACATGTCTTTCGAAATATCTCGAATATATCGGTGAGTAACAGTACATCGGTTTTAAGTACAGATCATGATAATCACCTAAATTCTTACAACCTAATTTATCCCATACCGTCAGAGCGTATTCATAATCTGCATTGGTTATTTTAGATTCTGTTAAGTTACTATAGAATGATTCAAGGGGTGGTAATTTAGTTTCGTCGAATCTAGACCAATCATCCATATATTCGTAAGGATACACACCTTTTATCAGCAACAAATGACACGTTAACCTATCGGTATATTGATTTGTTATCGCAAAGTCATCAGGATTGTTCGCATAAGCTAAATTGTCCAGGGAAGATAACAGAAACTGTACGGAGTCTATGAATCTAAGCCCATTACATTGCTTTTTCTGGCTTTCCCATCCTTGTCCCTATAATGTATAGTTTTAGTCAACGAGAATGATATGTATTTTTCCATATTATTAGGAATACACGTTAAGCCGCCGTCGGTCTTTGAGATAGCTTGCATAATGAGATGTGAATCATATCCTCTAAGGTTATGAAACACAACAGGGATGGGTATTGTTTGAGAATTCATTTTTAGTTTCAAGTTACACTCGTTATGCGCGGCTCCCCGATAATTACCCGTGACGTGGCAATGATCTCTTACGGAATCCCCATCCAGGGGTTTATTACAAACATGACAACTCGTTGACCTCCTATAGGCCTGATTATTCTCTCTTCATTTTGTAGATATTCTAGGAACTTTCCCTCTGCATCGGGACCTCTGTAAATCACGGGCGGGTTTCTTTTCCCATCATACCTTACAACTATATATCCAAACCCACAAGGAATATGTTCTTGAGTTTTGTACGTAAAACTACTATCTTGATTATTATCTTGATTATTTTCTATAGGTTTGATAAGCGCTTCGAGGTCGGTGTAAATTACGTACGGTACTGGCATTTGATTACAATAATGTTCAAATTTTAATATATTTTTTCCCTCTTTAGGCATATCAATCCTGATAGCATTCTGCCAACACCTCTACAGTCTTCTTTATGCGCTTCTAATAGTTCTTGTCTGCTGTACCCATGTAGTCATCTTTCGCAGAAATATTTCTTTTTTTATGGGTTGTTTGATCGTATAATAGTCTGCTTAAACTCTTTATCCATGTATAATGATATTTACCATCTTTTTCGATTAGAAATGAATTGATTCTGGGAATATGTTCTGGAGCGGAGTTTATCCTGTGAACAACAATTCCTTTAGAAGAATGTCCGAAAACATTTATAGCTAAATTATTTTGCTTTTCCACCTTATCAATTTGTGATATTGGTGTAGGTTCATCTATACCATCGAAGTTGAGTCCATCGTTTTGGGGATAGCTAGAAGGTCTGTTTGCAATTTTGGAATCTGCGGGGAACAATGCAGATCTTATCATCATTCTTAAACAGTCATCGGATTTATTTTTTACACTGATTATGGCTTTTTTCTTCTTATAATACGGGGGTAAATCTATATAAGATCCGCCTTTGAAGGGCATATAATTTGCTACATCTAAATATAAACTATCGATTATATCCACTCCCCAACCCAAACCTCTATTAGTCCAGCATTCCAAAGTTTCCTGTATCCTCTGAATTGATGTATCTAATGATGCGTTTATAGTATCGGATTCGGTTATAACTTCTTGATTGCTCTGGAAATATGGTTCGGTATATTCAGTGCTATCGTCTGTGTTACTTTTACTCAATGACATTTTAATCGTCAGCTGGTATTTTATACTATGTAAATCATCTAACTCCTTGTTAATTTTGCTCGATATGATGGGCTTAACATCATTAACATCCATGTTGGAATTAATATCCATCTTCCAACCGCTTAGATATTTACCAACAATGGCAGAAGTGGGTACAAATTTTAATTCTTGTTTTTTTTTTATCAACATCATCTTGTTGTTTTTTATCATCGGATTGATTATTATCTAGTAAAGCGATCAATTCAGCTTTTCTCATTTGAGAATAACCACTCAGCCCACTGTTTTTTGCTTGAGCTTTGAGTTCTCTAACAGTCTGGGGTTTGTTGTATTCCAAACCGAGTAAATCGATCAATTCAGCTTTTCTCATTCAAGAATATCCATGTAGACCACGTTGTTTTGCTAAAGCTTTCAGCTCTCTGACAACATAAGTCATTATATAAATACATGTGAACTAATGTCTAATTGGTTTGAATTCTACCCAATCTATTTATCTCTTTTCGGTAAGCCTTTTTCCTCTCATAAATAATTTGAAACCGTTTCTTGTCAGCACCGTAAACAGTAACTTCCTTTGACCCCAATCCCACATACAGAACACGAATAATTAATGTGCCCTTTTCTAATTGCAATGGAGTGGATTCCACAAAAATCTGACATACAGCTCTTTGCACAAATTTGTGATCGGCCCATGCGTATGAATTTACATGTTGATGTGCCTCTCGCCATTGTGATAAACATACACTTCTAGTATCATTTGCCTAACATCTCCACTGGTGATTTATTGATTAGCAGTCAGAGTGACTCGCTCGCCCGCCCTAACTAGGTCATGGTTTATGCGTAGTTATTGTGTAACCTAAAATCATCACAGCAGTCAACCCAAATATTATGAATATGACCTCACAGTTTTTTTGTTCCTCTGACGGTGTATAAAACTGACTCATTGTTGGTTTCGGCATTGGGTCAATTTTTTTCCCATAAACGAGGAAGTATTCGTGTATGGCAGATTCAACATCCTTAAACGTTTGAATTGAATGTCCCTGTCTAAGCATTTCATCATGAATAAAATCTAGTCTCTCCATTCTGCACCGGGTCCATTGTGACTGGGCTGCTTTGAGTTGTTCTAATGCTTTATAATGTCGTTTACTCTCCTAACCTCTCATACTAGAAAATAAAAAATTACTCCCCGAAAAAGCTAGAGCATTAACAACAGCTCCACCGACCATCATCGCAATTCATGCCATAGTTATATGAATATAATATATTCAAATGTTTAACTACTTCATTATGTCTTCCGGGATAAGCCCTTGTTTGATGAGCATATCTTTTGTTGCCATAGCCAATACAATATCGAGAATGGTCATACCGATATCTTAACCATTAAAATCTAGCTTGGGTGGTGCGATTTTTGGGGGGTTCTTCCTCGTCAATCTGGCTTCCTCATTCACACGTTGTGCAATCGGGGTTATTATTTCCTCGTTCACAATGTGTTATGATTATGTTTCCGCAATCTGATGTGGAGTCACTTGAGTCTCCATTATTAGTAAGTGGGCACATATGTTTAAATTGACAATACCTAGCTGTTATTAAAGCTGTGGTGAGTGGAGCTAAAAACATTCCGTATCTATGATAAAACTCACAGCTCATTGAGCTTATAGCGTGTTCTATGAATGGGTCTTGAATTCGCATAAATTCATGCGATGTTCTGCCGGGATAGGGAGAAACTTACTAGCTACGACTGTGTATAGTTGTAATATAGCCGACCCTATCGTTTTAGTCATGGTACCTCCCAGTCTAGACTCGTAACGTGCGTACAGTTTTTTAATTTCTTCGTCAGTCATGCTATCATTTTTTTCGATGGTATAATTTTCCCCAAAATATTGGGAACATTTTCCACTGGCTACCAAAGCGGCGAGTCTTTCTCTATGTTTATCTAAAGATTTATCTGTCATAGGCTCTGGCTCATCTTTGAGCATTTGTTCGATGAGTTCGTCACATTCCATAATGTAATACCTAAGGAGATATTTAGGTCTAACATAATATAATATGGCATATCCAATACAGCCCTTAATAATAAACTGTTGCGAAAGAATGAGGATTTCAAACCAGTTTATGTCATATGAACCGCTAATGTTCATTTTATCGTATTTTTGCTATATTTGCTATAATTTTGCCACATTTTGCTATAATTTTGCCATATTTTTGCTACATTTGCCATAATTTTGCCATATTTTGGCTATAATTTTGCCATATTTTGCTAAGCAATTGCATAAGCAGCTGGTTGATTGGTTTTTAATACAAGTTTACAGTGCTTTGTTGCTGCTAACATTTTTCCGACTTTATCTTGTTCAAGCTTGGTATACATAACATCATTTTCGCGTTAACATTCCTCGAATGAATCTCGGTCTTTGCACTGAAACAGGGCTACCCATTTGGTCTGCTCTCTGAGATTTTTCACGACAGAGTTGTATTTTTGAGTAAGTACCCAAACGCTATGTTGAGTATGCCGACCGGAGAATGCTAAATACGAGAGCATATCTTTCTTTTTTGTGAGTTCTTTACTCGCACTGCAGTCGTCTATTAGGAAAAGGGTTGATTCTCCTTTGTATTTTTCGTGACATACTTAAAGAGTAAACAGTCTTGTAAACGATCGCCCGGAACAACTCTGTGTACCCCATCGCCATTCATTACCCAATCTCTGGATAGGTATGTTTTATTAACGCTTATAGTCGTGCACAGAATAATAATACAGAGCTCCAGATAAGCTGCGTATCTGCGTGAAATACGCATCAGAAATGCAGAAATACTCAGTAAAATATAATGCAAGCGTATCAAATACGCAACGAACATTACAGATACGCTACAAAAATAAAACTTGTGCGTATCATCAAAATATTGTGAAGTAACCCTGCGTATTTGATTAGCAAATGAGCAACTTATATTGAAATTATAAGTTGGCATTCCGTCAACCTTGCCAAACTCCACGATGACAGTCAGATCATGATCATTTGCCATCACACTTTCTTGTGGAAGTATCGTAGTATTTTTGAGTCCTATAAAGCTCTCGAACCCACACGACACCAGTTTGCAGGACTAGATGAATAGTGTTTTTAAATATTTAACTTAAATATGTGTAAAAACTAGTGGGTAACAGAAATTTGAATACGCACATAGAATTACTGATACCCAATGATTTTAAAATGCATGGGTAAAATACCCACAACACCAAAAGCTTATCTGGAGCTCTGTAATATGATCGAAAACGTCCCAATAATGACTTTCTAAAATATCTAGAATAAAAGCTGTTTTTCCACATCCCGTTTGCCCGCAGATGATAGCGCAGTGTGGTTTTTTTAGGTAAAAGATTATTAATAGATTGCTTGCACGAATCTTCCATTCTGTATATTAAGTTGCGCATCCATAATCACGTACAAACATATGTTTAATTTACCAGCTGATTCCTGTAGGTTCATTATCTGTATAGTGACACCCTCGCTGGCATTTTCTATTCTCCTCCCACTGCCATGTAGTTGGTCATCGTCCGTTGTTCACATGTCGAGCCATAGCACATACTTCGTGGTGAGGTATTCATCCATGGATACACCCCCGAGAGACAGCTCTTTCGCGACCGCGTTAACTTCTGGGCTTTGTTTTATAGAAGGGATTTTTTTAATCTCATCCCACTGTTGATACACTAGCATTCCTTGACTATATAGTTGATTAGGAACGCCCTCGATAGTCAGTGAGTTCGTATTCTAACCTATCGCCTAGGGATGCTTGATAAAAGGGCATGTGGGAATCTAGTAATTCAAAGTCTAGCGGAATATAGAATCGGTTACCTAATGCGCCGGCAACAGCGAGATCTTTTACGACGGTATTATCATCATTTTCAGCATCCACACGCAGTCTCAATCCGATTACAAATACCTTGGTACTGTAAGTTTTCCCGCTCTTTATCCGTTCTCCAGAGATCCATGTAACAATAGTATACATCGCTATCGTCGATACTCAAAACCTCATTACCGCTAATTTTAATTGCGATTTTCTTAACGATCGCACGACCTATGTTCTGAATGGGCTCCCTGTTAACGTCGGTTAACTAATCGTAAATGCTAGTCGGACAGTTCCCGGAACTTATACATCGTGTGCGCCTAGATTAGGAAAGCGAACCAGAAGCGTTTGATTCTGATCGATGGTACTCGGGTTATTAGTTATAGTTACAGACTGACGAATTGCTTTGACCCCTAATGGATATCGAAGTCTACGTTGTGGGTTTAACTTGCGTCCGTATTGCGAAGACATTGTTATATTGAAATTATGTAACCTTATGTTTAATATAAAAATGGATGATTTTAATCTAGATGATTTTGATAACCCTAGTACAATCGAAGAGGGTACTGATGAAACCAGCTTTGGTGGCATGAATCTTAACGATGAACTTTTACAATCAACTGTCAATGATTATTACGATACCTTTAAAGAAACCCCAATTGGTCGTGACTAATGAAAGTTCGAATTAGATAGTAAAGGAATATTTCAACTGAGTGGCGCTCCGGATATTGATATTATGAATTCTCGTAAGCCCCTAGCCTTGTCTATGATAGCCGCTAAACACGGTATCAGCACTGTTCATGATGAATGAGGTTTTGTGGACTACTCACAATGAGAAAAACTCTCCGCGAAGACTACTAAGGTTCTTAGGACTGTGTATGATGAACTCGGTAACATAGATAATTTGGAAGAAAGCTCGAAGGTGGCCTCGGACAGACTCGGAGAAATCTTGGATACCTACTACGATAATTCCACGTTACAGGTACCATCCTTGGAGTTTAGTATTAGGAAATAACGAGGTCTTGACAAGGCAATGCGAACAATGCAGGGTGAACTTATCAATAATATAGCCAAGCTATCCGAACACGACAAGCATATAGCTTATGAGAAAACAAACAGGCGGGTGATGAATTCAGTAGACGTCGCGTTGCAGAAAGATTACGTAACTTAGAAGACGAAAGATCAGCCCGCCTCGAGGCTGCTTCGAGTAACAGAAAGGCACTTCGTTCACAAATCAGTCAAATTCGAGAAACTATCGATCAAGTCCTCAACGATGACACTACACTGGCCGATAAAATTAAAACATTGTTCAGAGAACAGGGGATAACCATTGCCAGTATTTTAACTGCGTTGGGATTTATTATATTGACTTTGACTCTCGCATTAACCGGTGGCACAGGCGGTACAGGAGGTGGTGCACCGTCTAGGTCGGATGGTATAAAAGAGTGGATAAAAAAGCATTTATTGCATTAGGTTCAGCACTGGGAAAGCTCGCTGGGAAAGCCACATCTGCACTTCCCGGTATAATAGGGTGTATAGTTTCCTGGCTTTTGAATTTATTAGCCAAGACCACCACTTGGCTTAGTCAAAACTTGTGGGCACTAATCGTAGCAATTGCAGGGCTGTTGTACGTATCCGGTAAGAACTATTTAACCAAATCATGAGTAAACCAGTTGTGACTCCACCCACTACAGGCGCTGTTTTTTCATCGATACGTTGTTGAATTTTAGCCGCAATATGCGGTGTCACTTGTGGTTGTGAGTTAGATGTGTTAGTAGATATCTGTGGCTTGACTATTCCCGTTTCGCCTGTGTTTGTTTGCGTTATTAATTTGGTGTTAATATCTGAATTAATACCTGTTTTTTGTTGATCGGTAGCAATAAAAATTTTATTATTATAATCTATCACTTGACCGATCTTAAGTTCCATATTACTCGGAGACATGTATAGTCCCGGCGCATAAACGTAGTCTACCTTGAATTGAGCGTACTGTAAAACATCTTGATAACGCTTTATAGAAGATGGTATGTCAACTGGTGAATTAATAGCATCCTCAACATTTGCGACAAACTGTTTTTGTGCATCGAGCGCCGTCCCAGAACCAATAATGGACGTTCGTGTTTGCGATTGTGCCCCGAGAATTGCCCATACATAAGTTCTTATTGATTCATTAACTCTTACAACTCCTTGGTTAGTAAAATTATTTTCCGTTTTATCATTAAGAAATTCATTCCAAGCGTCTGCGGTATCGTTCAGTTGTACAAATTTTGTAACAATATAAGCCAAACCACCCTTAAAACTCATAAGATCTCCTCTCCAATCGTTACTCGAAAGTTCCCAGCCATAATTAAGATTATGCAATCTTACAAAAAGATTACCAACTAAAATGGATCGAATGGTTGATGAGTTTTTTTAACTAAATCATTGCTTTCTTCTTTAAAAGTTTTTTGTCCGCTGTACAGAACACCTAGACCATGGTTAATTCCTTTAATACGTTAATCTTTACTCGTAGAAATATTAAATTCCTGACAAATACGTTCATACGCGATCCTTTTGTACTGATTATTTGATGCATTCCATGCTCGATCCTGCGATAATGGAGCACTAATTTCCTTAAGTATACGTCTAATCTGATAGTACATGTGAAATGATAAAACAGACTTATTTAGTTCAAATCCTGGGGCATAAAGAGATACACCACATCCTGTTGTTGCACACCATATGGCAAAGTTTAACTGATTCTGCCAAAATTGCATCGGATTGTGAAACCAATCGTGCACCATTTTATCGCTAGTTGCCGTGAACCTGTGTAATTCTTGTGAATACCTCACCTCAATCACATCTGTGCCATAAATTCCTGTTTATGCTGAGAACCACACTATAATTTTTTTATAAATTTTCAACAGACGTCCACCACACTGCCAACATATCCATAGTTGTGAGGGAAACCCTATCCCTTGCCAGGGGCGCCACCACGCATGCGCAAGGCGGGAATCTAGTAACTTCTTTCCTGTGTGTCCAGATGACAAGGAAAATATTTTGTTGCACATCCGTACACGTGATTGAGTTCCACACTTACAAAGCACATTAGATCTTCTCAAGCTTCATAGGCTACAAGCAGTGAGCAGTTCTACAAGCAGAGAACGGAGGTATAAGAAGATCGGAAGTTCTAGTAAGTAATTGGTTAGAAACGTTTTGTGGGATGAGGTCTTCATCTCAAGGACAGACACCCGTCTGTTCAGGCTGTGGGCAACACCAGATACCTGGTGACCCTCACCCTAGATGTCTATCATGCAAGCAACTGCACACAAAGGTCAAGGTGCAGCTATTGCGAGCCTCTGTCACTGTCAAAGGAGAAAATTGACAAGCTCTACAAGGCATGTCTCAACAATCCTGATTACAAAGATTACTAGAGCATCAAGTAAAAACAAGTGATTAAGCCCTTGGTGGCCATATTAATCATGTGGGTTACAAGCGAGTGTCGCGCGAGGGCGCCGTCTCACCTTATGAGGAGAAGAGACCCGTTGCATCCGGCAACGTATGGTATGGTCCATCATCGAGTTTGGCCAGAAACTAACGATCTTCACCTTCTGCCGCGTCCCCCCTTTTAACTTAATTGAGTTCGGAATGCAATGTCTGTATTGATGTATAAAGCGTAAAAGCGTGAGGGCGCCGTCTCACCGTCTCACCCTCTGCCGCGTTTCGCCCTTTAACTTAAATGAGTTCATGGAAAGAATAACAAATTCAATGTCTGTTATGATTGACACACGCATGCAATCTATGACCCCGGCTTGGCCATACAGGGGTCGATGAGATTGATAAAAGCGCATGCAATCAATGTCTCAGAAAATCTCATATCTTAAAGAATCTGTCGCACAACCCCAGCTTGGCCATACAGGGGTCGATCAGATTGATAAAAGCGCATGCAATCAATGTCTCAGGAAATCTCATATCCAAAAGAATCTGTCGCACAACCCGGGCTTGGCCAACAGGGCTCGATCATGAGATTCAAGAGACCTAAGGATCTCCCAATAAAGTTGAGCAGATGTACCTCACAGGTTTTTAACTAAAGGGATTCGGAGAAATTAACCAACTCAATGTTGTAATAATTGATGAAAGCACACGCAATCAATGGCTCAGGAATAAACTCTAAAAGAATTGATT
Organism: Haliotis cracherodii; assembly: GCF_022045235.1. NCBI lineage: Eukaryota > Metazoa > Mollusca > Gastropoda > Lepetellida > Haliotidae > Haliotis > Haliotis cracherodii. The sequence goes on along the minus strand of NW_027266297.1, from coordinate 48,730,581 downwards.
GCACAAACCCGGCATGACCAAACGGGGATTGATAAGCACGAGATTAAGTGAGATCTAAGGCTGAATATGGCAGTACTTCCTCATACAGCAGACAATGCAATCCTACGCTGTATCTGATGATTATGAGGACACAGGAGAACATAAAAGAGATAGATTACCTCCCTACCACGCAGTTGTGTCACAGGTCCCGTACTGTACACAACCCTCAGCGCCTACCAAGCTCGGTTCGCTCACCAGCTTAAACTGCACGGTTGTCAATCACCCAGGCCCCTGGGACTGACAAATATGAACTTGGAAATGGAGATGGCGTACTTATGTCCAGAAATTACAATTGTTGAGAGTTCGCCCAACTCTCAAGAGAACCAGCCCAGTTCTCGAAAGGGTCAGCCCAACCCAAATGAAGGGAATCCCTTCACTCTGGTCACCAGAAAAACTGCCAAAAAAACAGCCAACTTGACTTATAGTCAAGCCGCGCTAAATGTTCCTGACCGTTTTCAGGACAGATTCACGTTCTCAGGAACTAAAAACAAAGAAAGTATCGATTATAGTGCCCTATGGGCTCAAGGCATGCTTAAACGCAAACAGCCTCAATCTAGCCCACCTAAGGCTAAAGTGGTACAGAAAAGACAAAAAATGGTCTCATCAGAATCAAAGACACAACAAAATAGAAGACCACAAACCAAATGGGAAAAAGTAGTCTTTAGCGCAGACTTCTCCCAAGATCTTAATAAGATCCTAACAGCTTAAGATATTGCCAAAGAGCTGAAGCACAAAAATATTATTCGAATAAATAAGTGTGGAAGAGGGTATGTTGTTGTCGGGGACAACCTCACAGAGTCAATTGATATGCCCAAAAGCATAAACGGGATCAAACTAAAATGGGATACCCCAAAGCGGCTTAGCAATGTCAGATGTGCGGTACATCTAGACAAAAAAATTAATGACGACGAGCTTTATCAAATTGTCTGTCAAGCTCAAAAGAAAGTCACTCAACCTACAATCCTGTCGGCATTCAGGATCAAATCAATGGGCACAAACAACACACGAGTAGTTATACTCACATTACTTGGACAGTCAGTCCCCGGCCACCTTAATCTAGGTGGTAAGGACATAGAAACCATGCCATACAGGAAAAGGCCAACCCAATGCACAAACTGTATGCTCTATGGACATACGAAAACATCATGTAACCAGCCACCCAAGTGCAATAACTGTTCCCGAGTTTCTTGCAAAGAAAACTGCAACACATGGTGTACAAACTGCAGGAAAGAGGGTCATTCATCCTTGGCGCTGAAATGTCCACTTCGAATTTCTTTATTTCACATACTGAAGAGGCCACAGGCCTATAGTACAAGTTGAAGAATGTACAGTTTTATACAATTTATGTACATATCTCACCAGATCACCTCACGTCATTCCACCTCGCATTTCAACGCAGTCACATAATTTCACACATTCAGTACAATACCATGCCCTGTAATTTCATAATTTCTATATTACCATATCACATCTTGTTATATCATACAACATATTCTATAACATCATATCATATTGTATCATTATTATAAGATCATATTATATAGTATTATTTCATATAACATTATCATAACATACTATACATACCATCGTACCATATATCACAACTATATTGTATCACATTTCAACATGTCATATCACACAACACATTAGCAATGTCATAGCTTGTCCCATCTTATCTTATCATATCATACCATATAATGCCATGTCATTCCATGCCAATTTATTTCATATCAATCAATCAATATTTATTCAACACTGGAAGACCGCAAGCCATATAATATGTACACTAAAAAACAGTATTTACACAATTTCTAAAATACACATAATATATTGCATCATATCCTCTCATGCATCATATCACACCACATCACTTCATATCATATCACATCATGTCATGTCACATCATATCATTTCATATACATATAACTATACTTAACCATTTGTAATATCACGCCCCACAATATCATATGATAGCCTAGTAGTTTAATACCATTTCTGACTCTTTTGTTTGTAGTTTATTCAGATGGCAAATATCTATAAATATGTACTTAATGTGTATACACAATAGTTTCCTAGTACCAAGCAGCTAAGATTATTCTTTCATAGGTTCTGTCGGTATAAAGAGGCATAATATATGAACATGGACACATTTTGTAAGATACTTCTTTTTGTGTTTGACAGCAATGTAACAAATTTAATAATATAAGGGTACCTGTAATGATAAGCTTGCAGAGTGGCAAAAGAGATAAGATTAAGAGGGATTATTTGAAAAGGAATTATAGTCAAGGTGGATTGAAAATGACTGATATACCCAAATTTATATCATCTTTAAAAATTTCATGTTTAAAAAGATATTGTGAAAAAAACATTAATTATGACCTTGCTAGTTTTCAGCTGGCTCATATCTACACTTTAGGTGCCAGTTTGCACAAGAATTGGGAAATTGTAAATCCGTTCTGGAAAGATACCCTTATAGCCTGGAGTGACTTTATGCATTCATATGACTTTGAAGAGTTAGAAAAAGCAGAAATTGCTTCACAACCCATATGGTTAAACCATTATTTTAGAGAACCAGTATTAATTTTTAATGACTGGTTTAAAAAAGGTATAGTTACGATAAAAGACTTGTATGATGAAAACGGATGGATCCCTTTCCCACGTTTACAACAACTTTATGATCTTAAAGGAACTTTTCTCGACTATAACAGTATGTTTTTTAATATTCCAAGAAGTTGGAGACAAAATATTGATAAAAATCTACATTCCTCTTCTAATCTCACAATATCTCCTTGGATTTATGATCTTACACGTTCTATTAAAGGAACAAAAGTGTTTTATAATAAATTGATAGGGTATTCCCTCCCTCTCCCTAAATCTTGTTTGAAATGGGAAAATCAACTGGGATACTCTTTTCCATGGAAACAAATATTCAGTGTATATTGCCATGGGTTAAGGGACACAAAACTCAGGGATTTCCAGTTTAGATTTATTCATAAAGTAATATTTACTAAACGTGAGTTATTAAGAATGAAACTTATTGATAACGATGAGTGTTCTATGTGTCATACTCACAAAGAAAATATTTTTCATGTTTATATCGAATGTCATGTTGTTAAGAATTTTTGGTCAGATTTCTGTATTTACTTGACTCATATCTTGCATAGAAAAATCCTTATAACTGACAACGAGCTCCTCTTTGGTACCTCTGATGTATTAATTAACCATTTGATTGTAGCTGCTAAAAGATTGATCTTTGTCCAGTGTATTGAAAATGAAAATGTTGACTTTGTTGCTTTTAAGAACACAATAAGAAGTATCAATGAAGTTGAATATCATATTGCATGTAGAAAAAACGACTTCTCTGCCTTTAATAGAAAATGGGCTTTGTTTCCTCAAACTGCAAAATAACTTATTCACTTGATGTTTGCAACATAATTTGATGTACCATAAATACCGCATCTTCTTAACTGTATACATAAATATGCCTTCATCTGTACCATGATGTGGATTATGCCTTCTTCTGTACCATGATGTGGATTATGCTTTAGGCCTCCTCTGTACCATATCCTTTTGAGAAAGACCGATATTCATAAGCTGTATTGCTTTCCGAGTGCTTATGTATCATATGTAATGACTGAATAAAAATTTAAAAAAAAAAAAATAATAAGCTTGCAGGTATTATTCTCTAAGGTGTAAATACACTGGACATACAAGTAAGAAATGAAATTCATCTTCTACTGAGTTTAAACTACATAGATTACAGATTCTTTCTTCACGAGGAATGTTTACATAGCGCCCTGATTCTATTAAAAGGCCGTGAGAAGAACATCTAAAACGTGAAAGAGCCGTTCGAAATTTTTTAACATTAACTTTTTATAAATAATCTTCCATAATTATTTCTGATTTAAACATTTTGTAATAAAAGCATTTGTTTGTTAGTGTCAATGATGCAGTCCAAGATTGTAAATAAATATCCTTTAATCTCTGGGTTAATGAAAGTATAAACATTGGTTTGGAATACACATTTTGGTTTTGCCTCAAAGCTGAGGCCATGTGATCTTAAAAGGTTCCATAGTTTATGTCTCTGCACTGAGTCAAATGCCTTGGCAAAGTCAACGAAGAGCACATAAAGTTTCCCACCCTTGACACTGAGGTATTTGTTAACTAAAACTTTAAGGATAAAAATGTTGTCAATAGTTGAATAGCCCTCTCTAAATCCAGCTTGTTCTTCATTAATTTTGTTGAGGGCATCTGCCCAAAACACTAACCTTTTATTTATTATGTTTGTGAATAGTTTACCAAAAATACTTAGCAGTGAAATACCTCTGTAATTGTTTATATTATTTAGATCACCTTGTTTATGTATTGGCACAATTATCCCTATTAACCATGCATCTGGAAATGTTCCATTTTCTAATATAGCATTAAATATAAGTTCGAGGTAAGGTACAATGATATCTGAGGAATGTTTAAAAAACTCGGGAATAATCTGATCCATTCCTGGTGATTTGTTGCATTTAAGATGGTGTATACTCTCTAAAATCTCATCTCTGGTAATAGGGGAATCCAGTATATCATTTGCAAACTGAGTATCTGTTCGAGTCTGAAATATCCTAAACGCTTGCTCATCAGCAAACGTATAAATAAAATACCTACTCAGCAATCTGAATCCAAATCTATTCAACCCACTGAGGTCGAAAAAACCCAAGCGACTACTGATCACTCTACTGAGCAAACAATCGAATCTGTGAGCACTGAGCAAACAATCGAATCTGTGAGCACTGATCCGCCTGCTCACAGGCACAAAGCCACTGCAAAACGCAAGGGGAAAAAGACCCAAGCTCCCCAATCAAACCCCATGCCTTCTAATCCTCAAACTGAGGAACAGAGCAAACGAATCAGTCAGGCAAAGAAAACACCAGCTCATGGTAAACAAAAGGCTCAGAACACAAACAAAGTTGTAGAGTTCATTGCCACGGCATTGATCCAAATTACAAGCAGAAAAATGAGTGTCAAAGCCAAAGCCACCTGCATCCTCAAACTGGCTTCCAAAATAATGAGATACAAAGGAACAAAGAAACAGTTCCTAAATAGGGTATGCCCTAAAACTCAATAAGCGCTCATCTATAAATTATCATGGACTTGCTTTTACTACAGATGTAGACGATTTCCTATTGGCCGATCAGGACAATCGCAATTAGTTTAAACACAGTGTGCCTCACAACTAACATCTATCCCTCAAAATCCCAGAAATAAGCTTAAACTTACCCATCTCAACATCAGAAATTAAAAGTGTAAACAAACAAAAAATTTAAAAATTTAAAAAACACACTACAGGTAACTGCCCACACTGCAAACAACCAGAAACCCCAGAACACGCACTCATCCACTGCACACACTACCTAACACATCGAACCGCATTACAAACCACCCTCAATCTAAACAAGGCTCTCACTCTAGAAGCAATACTAAACCCACAAAATAAACTAGAAAACTTCAAGGCCTTAGGCGTATTCTTAATAAAAACAGAAGTAATAAAACTCATCTAAAAACACAATAACCTACCAAATCAGAATCACATAAACACCACCCTCGCCCCTTTCGGAAACACATTAAATGGCCTGGCCGGGCCCGTGTGCGAAATACGCATCAGTTGGAAAGCGCACGTTAAATCTCCAAAGTAAGTAAGTAAGTAAGTAAGTCCTGGTTCACCCTCTAAAACAGAGCTAGTACCCACACAGGCATCACCTACATAGGCGCAAGATTCTACTCAACAAGGGCATAGCAACACCCCCAGAGGACAGATATGCAAGAGTAGAGCACATGATAACAAGCCCACTCGATCAGGCCTTCAAGCCGAGACGCTGGTGGATGTCTCGCCTATGCCCGCCCACATCTCTCCAAGATTTAACCAACAGAGGCACAAGGTCTCAGCCTTTACTGCTTACTTACTTATATTGGAGATTTAACGTGCGCTTTCCGACTGCAAGCGTATGTCGCACACGGGCCCGGCCAGGCCATTTAATGTGTTTCCAAAAAGGGGAAAAGTGAGTTTGTGCAACCCAGGAGGGGGCTTTAGGGGTTACTTATATAGTAATTTTGAAATTTTGAGATTTGGAAAGAATGCCAAGAGTGGGTGGGGGACGAACTAAGGGAGCTGTGTGTGTTGGGTGGTTATCAAATAAGGTAGTTTTGGTTTTAATATTTTATTTGGGGTTTAAATGCGACTAATTAGTCCTGTTTTTATTAGGTATATGCCTAAGGCTTTGAATTTTTCTAATTTATTTTGTGGATTTAGGATTGATTCTAGTGTAAGTCCGGTTTTAAGATTTAGGGTGGTCTGTAGTGTTGTTCGGTGTGTTTGGTAGTGTGTGCAGTGAATGAGTACGTGTTCTGGTGTTTCTTGTTGTTTGCAATGTGGGCAGTTTCCTGTTGTGTGTAGTTTAGCTATTTTACGGTGATTATTTAGTTTGGTGTGGCCTGTTTGTAGTTTGGTAATTATTCTGTCGATTTTTTTGGATGGGTGTAGTATTTTGGGTTTATTTAGGGGTTTTTTGAGTACTTTCCTGATTTGGCTATTTGAGTTTTGGTATATATTTTGCCATTTTTTGTTGATTTTTTGTTTAGTGACACTTTTGATTTCTGATTTTGAGCTGGGTAAGTTTAAGCTTATTTCTGGGAGTTTAAGGGATAATTTTGCTGCTTTATCTGCCTTTTCATTTCCAAAGATTCCTACGTGGGCGGGGATCCAAATGAACTCTATTTGTTTACCTACCTTAGTTAAGTTGTTTGAGCTATTGAGTATTTGATTTATTAGTTTGGGGCGGTTTTTAGTGTTTTTATTTTTGAGGGCTTGTAGTCCACTGAGAGAGTCGGTTAGGATGAGGATTTTTTGGTGTTTTTTAGATTGCTGATTGTGTAGTGCTGAGGCCATGCCCATTAGTTCGGCCGTGAATATGGATTGGTTGTTTGGGAGTCGGTAAGATTGTGTGTCTTTGGTTGGTTGTGCGATGTGGACTCCGAAACCTGTGTGTTTTGAGATCGGATCTGAGGATCCGTCTGTGTATATGTGACACCAATTTGGCCAATGTTCATGTATGTATGCTAGTGTGGTGGTTTTAGCGATGTTAGGATCGGTCTGTTTATTTAGTGTATCGGCTAGTGTTGTGTCTATTTTTGGTATTTTAAGTTTTGGAGTGAAGATATTGGATGATTTATTGTTTTGTTTAAGATTATTTATTTTGTGTTCGTTTAGGTAATTGGTTATTCTTTGGGAAATTGGAGTAAGTAGTGGATGTTTCCGGGCTAGGGCTTGGTTTCTAGGGCTAATATTTTGTTTTATTAAGTTTTCGATTAGTGGGTTTGATTGGGACGCGGCCCAGAAGTTTAGGGTAAGTTGTTCCCTACGTAGTTTAAGTGGCATTTCTCCTGTTAAGGCCTGGAGTGAGGTGGAAGAGGTGCCATGTTGAGTTCGTGTGATTAGTTTTAGGGCCTGATACTGGATTGAGTCTAGTTTTTTAATGAGAGAGTTGTTTAAGGTGTCGTAAATGGCACTGCCATAGTCTAGTTTGGACCTAATTAGTGATATATAGAGTGAGAGGAGGGTGTTTTTAGAAGCCCCCCAGTTGGAGCCGGTTAGGCATCTTAACGTGTTTAGGTCTTTGCTGCATCTGGTTACAAGGTTTTTAATGTGAGCATCCCAGGTGAGATGTTCATCGAAGATTAATCCTAAGAATTTGGTTTGTTTTTGGAATTTGATTGGTTTGTTGTTTAGTTGGAGGTTTAGGGTGGCGGGTTGCATATTTTTGTGTTTAAATACTATTCCTGTGGTTTTTTCTGAGTTTAGGGAGAAGCCCCATTTGTCAGCCCATTTTTGTATTTTATTTAGAGATTTTTGTAGTAAGTTTTGGGCCATTTTAATGCTTTTAGTGCGGATCCAGAGGGCTCCATCATCCGCGAATTTTGATGTGTTTACTTTGGGGGATAGTCCCTCGAATAAATCGTTAATCATAATATTGAAGAGTGTTGGGCTTAGGATGCTGCCCTGGGGAGTGCCATTTTCTAGGGGACATTGGTCCGATAGCGTTTGGTCTATGCCCACGGTGATTTTGCGGTTTGTTAGGAAACTTTGGATGTAGTTAATTATTTGACCTTTAAGTCCTATTTTTTGTAGTTTTTGTATTAGCCCGTTATGCCAAACCATGTCGAATGCTTTGGAGAAGTCTAGAAAGATGCCTGTAGTATATTGTTTGTTAAGTTGGCCTGTTTTAATGTCCTGCTCTAGTCGGGCGAGGTTATCTAAGGTTGAGCGTCCAGGAGTGAAACCGCTTTGGTCTGGATTTATTATGTTGTTTTGTTCTAAGTAGTGTTGTAACCTGTTTTTGGCCATTGATTCCATTACTTTGCATAAGTTAGAAGTTAGGGAGATTGGTCTGTATGAATTAGCCTGGTCAGCTGGTTTATTGGGTTTGGGGATTGGTATGACCAGGGCTTGTTTCCAAGGTGATGGGACCTGTCCGTTTAGATATATGAGGTTATAGAGTTTGAGAAGAGTTTGGAGTAGTTTGGGTGGTAGTTGTTTAATTATCTGGTATGAAGTAAGGTCGTGGGAGTAGTTCTTCCATTGTGAAATGGAGATTAATTTCTAGGTTATTATCTTTTGGCTCTTTGGTAAATTTGGTTTCTGCTTTTAGTTGTTCCTGGAATTTTTGGTTGAAGTTGCTATTGCTACTGACGGCCGAGAAGTGATTTGCTAGGTTATTAGCTTTTTCAGTGGGGTTTGTTGAATTGTTTACGTTGGGAGTTTTTTTATGACGTTTAATGCCCCTAATGGTGTGGATTTTGCGCCAAACTGTTCTGGCGTCTGTATGATGGTTAATTTCTTCGCAAAATTTTTTCCAGTCTCTTGTTTTAGCTGTTTTAACTAAGCTTTGTACTTTGTGATTTAGTTCATGTGCTATCTTTAGGTGTTTGAAGTCACGTTTGGCTTTATTGAATGCGGATTTGCGTTTACGCCTCGTTTGTTCAATCTCCTCGTTCCACCAAGGAACCGAGGGTTTGCCTATGCTGGTTGTTTTGAAAGGAATGGAGTTTTTAGCTGCGTTTATTATATAGTCAGTGAGGTTTTTACAGTAGATTTCGGGGTCGTTACTTTCTAGGTCAGCTAGGTTAGCCTGGTTGCAAATGTCCTGAAATTTGTCCCAGTCGGCTTTGTTGTAGTGGAATTTAGGTTCCTGGTTTGGGGCTGGTGATGGGATGTTTACGTCTCCTATAGTTATATTTATGGGGAAGTGGTCACTACCTAGTGGTACCCCGTGTACTTCCCATTGAATACTTTGGGCTAAATCTGGGGTGCATATGGTTAAGTCGATAGCCGACATTTTGTGGTGTATTTTGTCGTATCTAGTAGGTTGGTTGTTATTTAGTAGTATTAGGTCATTTTGTTCTATCCATTCTGAGATGAGTTTTCCGTGTTTATCTATTTTATCTTCTATACCCCAGGTAGGGTGGTGGGCATTAAAGTCTCCTAGGAAGATTGTAGATTTATTGCCTATTTGGAGGAGGGTGTTTAAATCCTCAGGTTTGACCTGTTTTTCTACCCAGTGGTATATATTTATGATATTAATTGTTTGGTTGTTATTTGTTATTTGGATACCGTTTGCTTCTAGGTTCGGTGTGTTTATTTTTAGTTCTTTGTAGCTTAAATCTTCCCTGACGTATATGATTAGGCCGCCTCCGGCTCTACCTGGGTTTGTTTTGGCTCGGTCAGTTCTTATTGAGTTATAGTTTGGTAGGGTGAATTTAGATCTGGTAGAGAATTTAGTTTCCTGTATACAGACTATGTGTGGACCTTTGTCTCGTTTGAATTTAGCTTTTAATTCCTGGCCGTGGGAGGCTAATCCGTTGGCGTTCCACTGAAATATATTTAGTCCTTCCATTTTGGGGGATGAGAGGTTATTAGTTTGTTTTGAGTTTTAGGTTTTGTTCAATTGGTAGCTTCCCTAAGTTGGGAGAGAAATAACTCAAAGGAGAGAGTTGTGAGTTTTAGTTTTTGTGCTACTGAGTGAAAAGCTTTAATACTAGCATTTGGTGAGTTTTGCTTATGCATGTAGGCTAGGAGTAGTGTGAGGTTATTAAGAGTTTTAGTGCTGGTTAATTGGGGATTTTTGCGCCTGAAGTTTTTGTTGGTTTTAGGAGCTGAGAAGGTGATTTCATTTATTTCCTCGGTGGAAGAATACTCGTCTTCGTCGGTTAGGTTGGTTTTTATTGTTTGAGTTTTCATTGGGGAGGCCTGTGGAGGTGTTTGTGGTGTGGGGTGTTGAGTTTGTGCTTGCGTGTTGGGTGTAGCTGTGGTTTCCTCAGTGTTTGAGTTTTTTTGTTGTGGTTGCTTGTGGGGAAGTGTTGTTGCCTTGTGGGCTGTAAAGTGTCTGGCTGAGGGTCGTTGTGTGTCTGTGGTTTTGCTGTTTGCTTTGCATGCGGGTGTTGATGTTATGGGGGAGTTGGTAGGTGGCTGTGTGAGGTGATGTGTGGAAGTGGTGGGTGCGGTTTCTATGTGGTTGCCCCAGATTGAATCCGAGAGTTTGTGTGTGGTGTTTGAGTGTGGTGTGGGGAGGAGAGGTTTGGATGTAGGTGGTGCATATTTTCTTGTTTGGATTTTGGCCGAATCTATGTTTATGTGTTTGTTGGCCTGTTGTGTTAGGGCATGTCTGTGCGGACACTGGTTTGAGAGTGATGTATGTTTTATGCATTTGCAATGGATGCACCAGGGAGAGCATGTACCTGGGCAATCGGTTTGGGCGCATTTTTTACATTTAGTTTTTTTGAATGTACATTGGGTGGCCGTGTGGTTATATCTAAGGCAGTTAGAACATTGTTTGACCTGTTTGATGTATGGTTTAACTTCTAGTTTAGTGTGGGCACCGAAAGAGATGTGATTAGGGGCTTCAGGAAATTTAGCAGTTTTTTTGAAGTTTACAATAACGATTGATGTAGGGACCGTTTTGCCGTTTCTGTTTGTTGTTATCCTGCGGGTGCTTGTTATTTGGGGTTGAGGGTATTGATTTGTGTTTGCTTCTTGGGTGTAGAGTTCTAGGTCTTCGGCTGTTTCTCTAGGGTTTACTCTTATTACCCCTCGGGTGAATTGCTGCCAATTTGGAATTTGTTTTGTTACGGTTACGTGAAAAATTTGTACTATTTTTTTAGCTGCATTGAATGAATCTTGATTTGGGAATATTATTTGGTAACCTTTATTTGCTTTTTTGATGTTGCTGTAATGGATTTTTTCGCGTTTAAACCATAAACCTATCCTGTCTGCTGAGAGTTGTTTAGTTAGGATTGATGCTGAGCCTGCGGCGAAGAAGTATAGTGCGAAGGTGGTGATGAAGGAAGCCGGGGTGGGTGTGGGAGAAGGTGGTGGAGTGGATGAGTCGAGCTTACGTTTTTTGGGGTTTGTGTATTGTGGAGGTGAGTTGGCTGGTTTGGTGGGGGTGGTATGTTCCATGTCTGAGCCATACTCGTCCGGAACAATGTTTTCGACTGTCCTCCCGGAGGTGTTGTGCGCTTCCGCGGGTGTGGGTAAGTCAGGATCTGGGGTGTCTGCGTGTGAGATGATGCGTGTGTCTGTCATGTTTTGGGGTGTTTGGTTTGGGTGAGTTGAGATGTGTGGTGCCTGAACCCTAGAGATTTATTTTTTTTCTGGAAGGCTGGGGTTGGTGAGACAAGTGGAAAGCTGGGATTAGGAAATATTTAGTCGAAGGAGTGGAGTGATAGGTGAGTGGTGGGCGTGGGTGGTGAAGAGGAAAAAGCGTGCGTTGTGTTTAGGAGAAGGGGGGATTAGGTGTTTTTGGTTTTTAGGAGTTGGGTCAAAGGGTGCGTTTGAGTGGTGGGCGTGGGTAGTGAATAGAAATGAGAGCGTGCTGTGTTAAGGAGATGGGGGAGGGTAAGGTGTTGGTTTGAGACTAAAGGGTGTGTTTGAGTGTTGTTGTTGTTGTTTTTTTAAGGATTTAGGGGTTTTGTGATTAATTTGGTGAGAGTGATAAGAGTATGTGAGTAAGGATGAAAGGATAACGTGATGATAATTACCGATGGTGAAGTTTCCTTGGCTGGCTATCAGGCAATGCTCTGTGCTGGCTTGGGAAGTGTTGCTCGCTCGGAGTACAAACTGCAACTGATTGTCTGGCCAAGACTTGTTTATTTACAAACCGCTGTCCTGTAGCTTGAACACTGCTAGGTTGGCGTTAAACAACAAACAAACAAACGGTGAGAGTGATTGTAAGAGTATGTGAATAAGGCTGAAAGGATGACGTGATAATTACCGATGTTGGAGTTCTCCTTGGCTGGCTATCAGGCAATGCTCTGTGCTGGCTTGGGAGGTGTTGCTCGCTTGGGGTACAAACTGCAACTGGAGTCTTTACTGAAGGAGGTTACATGTTTATATGCCTTGGTAGACTCAGATAGTTGCAAGATCGAAGCAAGACACATACCGGGCAAGCTATATATCCTAGCAGATTACCTATCCCGGAACTACCAATCTACGTCAGCCCGGTACCAGACCCACTAGCACTCCAAGTCGATGTGCTCGCCATGGAATGGGAGGGAATGTTTGCATACACTTTTCCCTCATGGGCTCTCGTAGACAGATTACTGAAGAAAATAGAGGAAACAGACTCTTGTCATAATCCTCATAGCCCCGGCATGGCCGAAAAAGGCTTGGTTTCCGAAACTTCTACAACTTCTGGTAGATGTACCTCTGAAACTCCCAGTATGTCACGACCTATTGAGACACCCAAAGCGGACATATTTTACGGCCGCTTCGACAATCTCCATCTTCACGTTTAGAAGTTATCTCGAATAAGATGCAAGCCACCGGTTACTCTAAATCAGCTGCACGAAGAGTGGCAAGCTCATGGAGACCAGCATCGTCTGCCCTATACAATAACAGATGGGGCAGGTTTGTCGAGTGGAGAATGAAATAAAAATATGCAAATAACGGGAAATAACGATACCTATAGTGGCTGAATTCTTGCTCTATCTAAAAAACGACAAGAAATTACGACATTAGTATTATAACACGTTGGTCTATATATAGGTAACCACCCAATACTGAATCGACTCATAACGTCCTTTGCCCTGGAAAAGACATTAAAGTACCACGTACTTCCCAAATGAGATCTAATTAATAGTATTGTCAGCATTGATGAAAACACCATATGATCGGGATTGCCTAAAAGTCGGGCCAAGAAAAGTCGGGCCGGGCCTGGCCAGCGGGTTGCAGAATAATAAAACGAAACGCGCATATCTAGGCAGATCTCAAATGTCCACAAACGTATAGTTTTGCTGATTTAATTGAGTTTGAATAAAAATGCACCTTCAACAATGTAATAAACTGATGATTATGACTACATACCGTGAGTCTCGTAGAAAAGTCAGTGTCTTGAGTGTGTATTCTTTGATTAGAATGCTTCTCACCGACCTTAGCGTGTAGGGGTGTGATGTCCAGGGCAGGAAACGACAGTGTTTTGACTACTCTTCTTTCATTAATAAACGTGTTACGGTAATTAACCTTTACTAATTCGTGTAAAACCAACACAGGATGTTTCCTGGAAGTGGATATTCGCGAATGTCAAAGGACTGACACGACACGTGTTAATAACTGTCCAAGCACTTCTAAAGTTCCTAACATTCTTTATATCTAATGACTAGTATTACATATAATTATATAGCACTTTATTGTCTCATTTTTCAGTAGTTTAAGAAAACACAGAGCTCAAAGTGAAGCCTTTTTCACTCCACATTCTCAACATAGTCTCTATCAGAAGTGTTTGACTTGTGTTGGGTCCGACTTGGCCCGGGCTGTCAAAATGCACTTTAAACACACAAATGTATCATCAAATGTCTTTAAATCTATAGACTAGCATTATATCTACCTATATACCACTTTATAGTGTCTCAGTTCGCTGTACTTAAAGAAAACAAGGTGCTCAAAGTGAAGCCCTTTTCCCTCTACATCCTCAACATAGTCCCTATAAAAAGTGTTTGGCTTGTGTTGGGTCCGACTTGGCCCGGGCCGTCAAAATCAACTTTAAACATACACATGTTTCTTCAAATGTGTTTACATCTATAGATTAGTGTTATATCTACCTATATACCACTTTATAATGTCACGGTACATCGTATTAAAGAAAACAAGGGGCTCAAAGTGAAGCATTTTCACTGTATTTTCTTAAGAAAATCCAAGTCAGAAGTGTTCGGTCCGACTTCGCCCGGGCTGTCAAAATCAACTTAAACCTCACAAATGCATCATCAAATGGATCCACATCTTTCGGTTAGTATTACATCTACCTAAATACCAATTTATAGTGTCTCAGATCGCTGTACTTAAAGAAAACAAGGGGCTCGAAGTGAAGCCCTTTTCCCTCTACATTCTCAACATAGTCTCTATCAGAAGTGTTTTGCTTGTGTTGGGTCCGACTTGGCCCGGGCCGTCAAAATCAACTTTAAACATACACATGTTTCTTCAAATGTGTTTACATCTATAGATTATTGTTATATCTACCTATATACCACTTTATAATGTCACGGTACATCGTATTAAAGAAAACAAGGGGCTCAAAGTGAAGCATTTTTACTGTATTTTCTTAAGCAAATCCAAATCAGAAGTGTTCGGTCCGACTTCGCCCGGGCTGTCAAAATCAACTTAAACCTCACAGATGTATCATCAAATGGATCCACATCTTTCGATTACTGACTGACTGAAGATAGAAGATTTAACGTGCGCTTTCCGACTGTAGCGTATTTGGCACACGGGCCTGACCAGACCATTTAGTGTATTCCGAAAAGGGTGAAAGTGGTGTGTGCAACCCAAGAGGGGGCTTTTAGGGGTTGCTTAATTATATTGAATTTTTGGAATTTTTAAATTTGGAATAAATGCCGAGGTGGATGGAGGAGGGAACTAAGGGAACCGGGTGAGGTGGGTGTTTGTATGTTTATTGGATTTTTGATTGGTAGATTAATTAGTTTTTAGATGCGCTTAATTAGGTCTGTTTTGATTAGGAATACGCCTAGGGCCTTGAAGTTTTCTAGTTTATTTTGAGGGTTTAGTGTTTCATCTAGAGTAGGAACCTTATTTAGATTGAGGGTGGTTTGTAGTGTGGTTCTGTGTGTTTTGTAGTGGGTGCAGTGGATGAGTGCGTGTTCTGTGATTTCGGATTGTTTGCAGTGGGGGCATCTGTTGACTCTCAGAGCTGATGTCCAATGTTTCATAATGCACACTGGGATTACAGAGGGTCATTTGTGTGGGGTGGGGTGGGGTGAGGGTCTGTCTAGCGGGCCTTATGCACAAAAGGATTTGTCTGGCAATGGGTATTTTATCATAAGTAGAGTGTAATAGTTCATTTTATGTTGGTTCCATGTGATACCTCCAATGTTTAAGCCTTATGCAGAGGAAGATTTGTCTGGTGTGGCCCATTCTGTACTCTGTGATATGAACCTGTTCATTCAAACGTACCTTAATGTGGTACAATCGATATATATACCAGACCAATTTTAGACGTGTATACCTGAAGGGTCAACTTTTTGTGGGTGTCTGGCGGGCCTTATGCAGAAGATGATTTGTCTGGCAATGGGTATTGTGCAATAAGTAGAGTGCAATTGTTCATTTTATGTTGGTTTCATGTGGTACCTCCAATGTTTAACCCAGCCCAAATTTTGGGACCCTCTCTGGTGGATCTGGCGGACCCTATGCATAGGACAATTTGTCAGGTATGGGCCGTTTTATACCCAGTAACATGTACCTGTTCATCTAAACTTACTTTCATCTGGTACTTTGAATGTATACTCTAGTCAAATTTTACCAGAGTGTTCACTGAGTGCATTAAGGGTCAACATTTGAGGGTGTCTGGCGGGCCTTATGCAGCAGACGATTTGTCTGGCAATGGGGTTTTCATTCTTAGTAGAGTGAAATAGTTCATTTTATGTTGATTTCATGTGATACCTCCAATGTTTAACCCAGCCCAAATTTTGGAACCCTCTTTGGGTGTGTCTGGCAGGCCTTTTGCAGAGGAAGATTTGTCTGGCGTGGCCCATTCTGTACTCTGTGAGATGTACCAGTTCATTTACACTTACTTTCATGTGGTACCTCCAATGTTTGATCCAGTCCTTGAATGGCCCCTTCTTTTGGGGGGCCAGGGGCCACACGCAGCAGGGGCTATTGGTACCTTGTTCGTTTGACCAAAGTGCTCTGGGCTGCCGCTCTATTATTCGATGTCACGTATCTCTGTAACAATCAAATATTTTAAAAGATATATATCGTTTCGGGATATTATAACCAGCGTTCGTTTCTCAACTGATCACTTGGATTGTTTCATGTGTTTCACATAGGTGTCAAGTCTCAAAGGTCGGCTGAGAAAGCCCCTGTGACAACAATTTTCATAACGTCCACGGTTCCTAAAAAATCCATTGAGTGATTGATAACAATGTTCAACCAATCAACGTATTATCAGTTAACCCTTTGAACAAAGTATGTTGTTTTTACATCGGCACTTCACGCCATGATATGAGTGTATTCCCTTTGTTTTAGTAAACCTAGACATGTAAACACTCACTTTTGACATATCCACTGTGTAAGATAACAGTGATTAATCAATAAACATATTTTCTGTTAATCCTTTGATGACTAGGAACGATCCGTTGATTTACAAAAAAAGGAAATCAACTGATCATTCATCTCTTGCTGGGCTGCCACGTGCATATTACATAACACACATTTCACCTCACTTGAAACCTGGATTTAGATTGAATAATTACCCGAGACACAAGGGAGTATTAATCGTATTATCGACGCAATCCGAAATCCGAAAATGCTTTCACTGCATGGATCCTTTTTTTAGTTTTTAACTATAACCATTTGGGGTATTTCCAAATAACCTTCCGATGAGCTCCGCCGTTCTTTCTGTCTGTTTGTTTAGGCTGAAGAAATTAATTAACATGCGCCTTTTGTCGAAATCTTTATAGATCACAGTTAACCAATCAGTGTTTATGCAAAAATGCGTAAAACAAATATTGCCTCCAGCCTCCAAGTATATTTAGCTGTCCTTGCAGACGGTAGCCCAGTCCCTGGTCATGCTCAGATGTGTTGCGTATCCGGGTACTCACGGGGAAAAAACAATAACAAAGGCAACAACCAGTCCGGGGAATTGCGTTAGATCAGTGCCCCTTTAAAACTGGCAAATGGCAATGAATTACACATAGGTAACGCATACCACAGGGTTACCTATGAAACAAACACGGAAGAGTTAACAAGACTGATTCATGCAAATATGTCAAATTCGTAGAGAAATCGGTTGAAGACGACAATCTCATAACTTTCAACGACGGCAGTCAAACACATTCACAACATGTGGAGTTCAATTGACCTCACAAATGCCACCAACAACCTCGCCTTACTTTGCAAATGGCAAGTCTATGATGACACATGGGGAAGCAACCACCTTCGTATACCCATCTACATGTGTTCTCCACCCAGGCTTTCGCGCACTTGGTACCATGCAGAGGCTGATTGGCCCAAATTCAGGAAAGAATATACCATATATCGTTCAAATACTCAGAAATTGCCTCAGATAATCCTGATCGTTTTTGCCAAAATATTAATTTGAGCAATTATTGCCGCTGAAACATCTATACTGAACCGCAAAAGAAACCACCATGGATAGATATATGAGAAACCTTATTTGTCCAAACACTTTAAACATACTTTGAGACATATTAAAAAGATGAAACTTGGCAAAACTTATCACCAAGGTTGAAATTAAAGTGTCAGATGTACTTAGAGTGAAACACAACACTAGTCACGGGCGTTATCATGCTGAAACTCGTGGTTGCAGCGACGTGCTAAATGAGGTATGGCGTGTCTCAAGACTTGATCAATGTACTGAGCTGCTGTGACACCATTGCCTCTCCCTGGACCGATGTTCTGGAAGACCATATGACCGACACTCTGTGCAAGATGATGCTCGGACCACCTCATGAGTTTCTCTCAACAACACATGCATCCGAGTAACTTTCCCTACGGCGTCGCCAGACTCTCTCTCTGCCATTTGCTGTTGAGATACATTAGCGGCTCTCGTCTGATAAGAGGACTCTTCTCCACTGCCGGTGGCGCCAATGCTGGTGCTGTGTTTCCCACTGAAGACGGTCCCGGCGATGACGAAGTGACGATCCTGACGTCGGGTGTTGACCCTTGGTCTTCCACTACGGCTCGGTCATCTATAGTGTTGATGGTCTGGTACTGTTGTTGTAGCCTGTATATGGTCCTTACGTGTACTTGAAATGCATTGGCTACTTGCCGGGCGGTTTGTCCAAGGGCTTGGTGTTGCTGATTTCTTGTCAATCTTGGCATGGGGTAGCGATTCAATAACGAATGAATGTTATCCAATCTGGGTGGATTTGTATAGGGCAAGAAATAGGGAATTTGCATGGAACTCAAGTACATCAGGTTACCATGGCCGTTGCGTGATACGTTAGGGCGATCGGTTTTATCATCAAATTTCATTGAAATTTTAGAAACTTTGACAAAAATTACCCAGATATCAAATGACAACTTTTCATGCAATGTTACTTGCGGTGACGTTTCTTTTGCGGTTCAGTATATTTTAAAAAAAGCCCCTAAAACTGGCAAAACTACTGTACCATGTTGGAACTCGTAAATAGCAAAAGCTAGGAGAGTGAGATATGAAGCCCTTAATTGGTCAAAAAGGGGTATATCATCCTTCACCCAAGTCCAAGCAGCCAAGACAAAAGTAAGACAGCTCATAGACGATTCTAAAAACGAGTCAGGGCAGACCTTCTGCAAATCTCAAAATGAAAAACCAAACCAACCAATTTCGAGATGAATACACAATGCCATTTAGAAAGTGGTCAAATGTAACAAATGTTATTTCTGGGATAACAGTTTCTTAGTAAAGTACAGATTATCGTACGTTTTTGGGTTGAATCCCGGGATTCGAACCCACACTGCCAAAGTGAGGCACCTAATCGCCAGCACATTAAGTCAGCCACCGAGGCTTCCACGAAAGTGAAGGTCCGACAACTGGTAGTCTATAAGTAGTATAGGTAATAGGGGTTCTGGACCACTTCCACCGGAGCCGGATTTATTACCTATAATGCTACTACAGGTGGCATTTTTTTATGCGTAAATGATTATGCGATTCAATGATAGTCATGAGATTAAGTTAAATTGGCTCTAGCTCACCAATACCTGGGGCCAATCATTGCTTTAGATGAGTCTAAATGATAATAAAAATATTCTTCATTATTTTTATCGATAAAGCGATATTCAACATTTTTATTAAGTTCTTCATTTTACTAGGAGACCAGACTATATAATTACACTCTTCTTGTAAATTGATAAGAAACAATTGATAACCGTATTTGGTTGGTTTGACATCACTGATATAATAAAAACCTTGAGGTAATTCTCTCCATTTAATAGCTTTTTCGATCTCCATTATTATATATATTTATGTAAGCATTTGTCTAAATATGATCAAACGATAGTAAGCAATCTATTTTTAATCTCCAACCAGTTCTTTGGTTTTGGCACGGAATAATTGACGCGCTTGTTGCCTCCCCTGTTCTATGAACTTTTTTTTCTCATCCTCGCTAATACCACTGGTCTTATGAGATTTTGATCGAATCTCCTGCTTCATTTCATTGTATTTGGTGAGTTCTGACAACACTAAGCGAAACTCATCTTCAGATACCTTACAATCAACCATTGCTGTCGAAATATGATCCTCAATGCTGTTCAACTTTGCTTCGGCGAGTATCCGAATACTATCGTGTTTTAATGCTTTCTTTTGCAACCTACGAGAAATGAATTTTATCGCTATTCCTGCCAGTCCCGAGACTCCGGGGGCTATTTCCATGCCGAGCACGACAGGCGCGGCGATTATAGTTGATAGTAAACCGACACCGGCTACACCGAGTCCCATGCCAGCTGCTACAAGCGCGGTGTCAACTCCGTCCAGAGCATTCACGGCTCTGCGATACTTTTTATACAATCCAAGTCTCAACTCCCTATCCTTCTCTATTCGATGTTTTATGTCGCTTATTTGATGTAATCGAAATCCATCAACAGTTTCCATCTTTTCAATTGCTTCATCGAGCGCTGGATATAAACTCATAGTGTATATTACGAATATATAATAGTCTTTAATTGGTCTTGCTTAAATGTTTTGAGAGTATACATCAACCTTATCAATTGTATATTATACGGCAAGAATATCTTAGAAAGAGAAATACTACCACTTTTAATAATTTGAACCCCCTCGAGGGTTGCAACGGGCTCCGATATGAATAATACTGCAACGTTGACGCTCGTGTTTCTTGAGCCATTTAATCGATAGACCTGGTAATATTTCGAAGGCATCTTCCAGTGCATCTCCGAACAAGACTTCAATAATAAGCGTAGAAATATTAGGTATTGCACTCAAGTTAACTTTAATATCATCGAATTCAGCATCCAAATTTAAACTAACATTTTGTAAGGCCGGACGACTATATAACATATGACCTGTGACTAATACACTTTTTCATTTTGACGGGATATAAGCCGCGAGTACGATGCCACTATTTATTATCTTAGTTAAATTATGTCCCTTACCCATTGTAATGGTCATACACTTAAAAGATGTTTTCATTTTATGATGCTTCAGTTGGGTATCAAGGTAGACCATTTTCATTTTCTTAAGCCAATAGGGTGCGCTGTGCACTAGTCTATTTATAGATGCATTTAATCAAGGCATGTAAGGCATGCACAGAACCACATGGCAGCTGGCTAGGTAGCCACATGAGTTGATAAAAGTGGTCAACAACTAGGTAAATACAACAGCATTTTTACTAATATCTTTAGTTTTAGATGTATAATTGTGATATTATGTATTTGAATTAATTACAGTGCTTCTGGTAAATAACATTTTGTAATTACCATAAATTTCCTAATGTGTCCTAAAATCAATGTTCTTTTGCAAAGAAACGTTTTTGAGTATAGTTTATTTGTATTTACAATCTAGAGTAATGGTATTTTTGCTTTATTTGCAGTCAATCATGAATTGAATTGAAATGAACTGAATTGAATTGAATTGAAATGAAATGACATGAACTGAATTGAATTGAATTGAATTGAAATGAAATGACATGAACTGAATTGAAATGAAGTGAAATGAAGTGAAATGAAGTGAAATTAAATGACATGAAATGACATGAAATGACATGAAATGAGATGAAATGACATGAATTGACATGAAATACTCATGCAACACTCATGAAACAGAATAAAATAAACAGAAATCCAAAGATTGAATTGTTTTCACTTGAAAAGTAACAGTGCGATTTGAAGTCCACATGCATTGACTAGTTGACCATTATGAATAGAGAGATAGATATAGAAGATCATGTGACAGATGAACCTGTAGATGACCTAGTAACTGTCAGTGAGACAGGTGAAGACTCACCGATTAGACGCGAGAGACCTAGGACTGAAAAGGGTAGATTATTTGAGATTGAATTGAAGTCAAAGAGATTAAAGACTTTGATTAAGAAGCTAAGGACTAAGTACACTCACATAGAGCAGTTAGTTACTGATGTTTGTGATAGTCGTGAGCTCGTAGAAGACCACAAAGCATGGCTAACTGTATATGAAGATTATCTTCAAACCTATACCTCCTTCTGTGACCTAGCTCATGATAGTTCATGCGAAAATATGTTTGAAGATGCATATGGTTTAATGAAGATGTACAAGGAGAAGATGGAAGGGTGGATCACCTCAACTGTCTCCTCTAGACATAGTAACAGTCAGGTCTCACGGCATCACAGTATGTCTAGTGCGGCTGTGTCACGGTCATCTTCATTGTCATCTGCAAGACTGAAAGCGGAACAGAAGAAAGCAGAGTTGGATGCCAGGATGCACGCGTTTCAACAGAAGAAGAAACTTGAACTTGCCCAGGCCCAGCTGAAACTTGAGCAAGAGGAACTTGAATTAAAGACTGAAATGGATGTTGTGGATGCCAGATCAAGGGTGCTTGATGACTTTGAACATAGAAGCGATTCAAGAATGTCTCGCGGTGATGACAAGTATCATGGTGATCATGGTAATGTAAATACAGGGACCAAGTGTGTACAGAGAGACTCAATTCCAGACAGACAACCCTCTAATGACACTGGTAAATCTGATGATGTACAGACTGAGGTGAAATGTGTACAGACTGATAGTAACTTAGTCAGTTTGTATCCTAATGTCTCTCACATTGCTAGAGACAATGACTTCAGACTTAGCGCATCATCAAATGAGTTTGTGCCTAAGTCTGTGCATAATGGCAATGTTTACTGTCATGATGATTGTGTTGGTTATGGCTATTGTTTGTTCAGGTCATATGGTGAACAACATGGTAACACAGGTGTTAGTGTTGATAATCAACATGTATCTCTTCCTTCCAAAATACCTGTTAGCACTCCATATGATTGTAGACCATCTATAACAGCAGACATTTCTACCGGAAGAGATCTCATAACTGATGTGGTGCGTCATTTGAGAAAGCCATTGGTTGATATGAAAAAGTTTGATGGTAATCCGATAGAGTACTGTAAATTCATTCGTCAATTCAGGTCTACAATTGAACAGAATACAGAAGATGATGATGAGAGACTTAATTATCTCCTTCAGTTCACAGAGAAGAAACCACATGAGATTGTCAATGGTTTTTCTTACCTGGATGCAAAGGTTGGTTATCCTGCAGCACTCAAGGAGCTCCATCAACGCTATGGGCAAGATGATGTTCTTGCTGAAGCCTTTGTGAAGAAAGCATTGGATTGGCCAGCGATCAGGCAAGACAACCCAACTGCCCTTGATGAATTTTCCATATTCCTGAGTGAATGCGACTACGCCCTAACAAGCTTAGAAGCTGTAAAAGTACTTCAGTATGCTGAAAACATGAAGAGGTTAGTCAGTAAGCTGCCCTACAATTATCATGATAAATGGCGAAATCGTGTTTTGCATATAAAGGAAGCATCTGGAACTGTGCAGTTTAGTGATTTCGTGTATTTTGTGAAGATGGAGGCCAAGAAAGCATGTGATCCAACCTATGGAAAAGATGCCCTCAAGACACTTGACCAGAAAGCAACAGTTGGAAAGAAACTTACCTTGAAACAGAAGCAATCTTCTCCTAAAGTAAGCTTTGCAAGTAGCCTCTCAGAGTCAAATAAGTCCAGTGAAACCATGTCAAAGGCTGATAAGTCTTCAACTTCTCAGGCAAGTTGCTTGTATTGTGTAGACTACAATACATCTCATACACTAGATGCATGTAATTCTTTCTCAAAGATGAACTATTCTGATAAAGTTGACTTCTTGAGAAAGAAGGGGCTATGTTTTGCTTGCCTTAAGCGTGGACATATGAGTAAAGATTGTCGATCAAGACTAACATGCTCAATTTGCAGTATGCATCATCCCACAGTTCTTCATGATGATAATTGGAGAAGAAAAGCTGAATCAGATCCTAACCAGACCTCAGTGAAAGGAAGAACTACAAGTGCCTACAGCAGTGTTGCCAGCAGACTTGATCAGCTTACAGAGGCCGGTGAGGGTGACTGTACAATGGCAGTAATACCAGTGAGGGTGAAGCTGAAAGATGGGATCAACTCCATATGTACATACGCTTTCCTTGATCCTGGAAGTAATGCAAGCTTTTGTACAAACAGTCTGATGCAGAAACTGGGTGCAATGGGACGTCCCATGAATATCACTTTGGACACTATGGGTGAGACACAAACTTTTGAGACACATGCCGTGAACAATTTTCAGATCTGTGACTTGAATATGGAAAACACAATAGATCTACCTCGTATCTACACCAAAGAGAAGATGCCTATTTCCAAGGATCACATTCCTACATCCAAGGATATTGATCACTGGCCACATTTAGATGATGTCACTCTGCCTGAAATAGATTCTGATATAGAAATGCTGATTGGAAACAACATTCCAGACGTATATACACCTCGACAAATAAGAACAGGTCCTAGAGGGTCGCCTCATGCTACGAAGAGCCTGTTAGGGTGGATTGTCTGGAACGTGATTAGAAGAGACAGCACGACTACTTCAGGAAGTAATGCTATCTCCATAAACAGAGCAGAAGTCAAGGCCATCACAGAAAAGGAAAGGCTGCATCAGTTGGATACCATGGTAAGACATTCCATAGATCTTGAATTTCCTGAAAGACAAACTGATGACAGGAAAGAAGATTCCCTGGAAGATAAACGTTTCAAGGATAAAGCTAAATCTTCAATTGAGATGAAAGAAGGCCATTACTATATGAACTTACATTTCAAGAAAGAAGAGACTCACTTGCCCAACAACCAATCACAAGCAATTCAGCGACTCAACTACCTTAAAAGGAAAATGAAGAAGGATCCAAAATTCAGAGAAGACTATATAGCCTTCATGAAACAACTGCTTGAAAAAGAGTATGCTGAAAAGGTGACTGAACAGGACTTACCTGGTATCCTTGGACGCATATGGTATCTTCCTCACCATGGGGTTTACCATCCACGGAAACCCAACAAACTGAGAGTAGTTTTTGATTGCTCTGCCTCATACCTTGGAACTTCCCTGAACAATGCACTTCTACAGGGGCCGGACATGACGAATAATCTCCTTGCTGTCTTACTTCGCTTCCGACAGGAGAAGATAGCTGTGATGGGCGACGTCGAAGCCATGTATCATCAGGTACGGGTTCATGCAGAGGACTGCGATTATCTCAGATTCCTATGGTGGCCTGGTGGTGACATAAATTTGGAACCAAAAACTTACCGGATGAAAGTCCATTTATTCGGGTCAGTGTCGTCGGCAACCTGCGCCAACTATGCACTTCAACAAACAGCAACCGACAACACTGAAAAGTTTGACCCAGAAGTAAGTCATGGTGTGAAAAACAATTTCTATGTTGATGACTATCTTGCATCCAAAGATTCAGAAGATCATGCCATAACGCTTATTCATGAAACAAGTGCAATGTGCAAAATGGGAGGCTTTAACCTAACCAAGTGGGTGAGTAACAGCCCTGCAGTCCTGGAGTCTATTCCTATTGAAGATCGGTCCAAGGAAATGAAGTTGATTGACCTGAAACAAGATATACTTCCATCAGAGAGAGCCTTAGGGGTCTACTGGGATACTGAATCGGACACTTTTGGATTCAAGATGGGTGAAAGAGGTGTATCATGCACTCGAAGAGGAATTCTCTCATTGTCGAGCTCAGTTTATGATCCGTTCGGTCTGACTGCACCTTATGTTCTCATTCCGAAGTGTATCCTACAGGAACTCTGCAAAAATGGAGCAAGCTGGGATGAAGAAATCAGTGGAAAACTACTTGACCGATGGAATGAATGGATATCGCAATTGTATCTTCTTGACAGCTTGAAGATGGACAGATGCTACAAGGTAAAGTGGTTAAAAGCAGTATCATCATGTGAGCTACACCACTTTGCAGACGCCAGCGAAACTGGTTATGGCCTGGTTACTTACATGCGACTGATTGATGAGGATGGAAACATTCATTGTTCTTTCGTCATTGGCAAGGCACGTGTAGCTCCCCTGAAAAGAATCACTATACCTCGAATGGAGTTGACGGCTGCAACTGCTCTTGTTAGAATGAATGCCATGTTGGTCCGTGAACTAGACTATACTGTAGGTAACAGCTACTATTGGACAGACAGTATGTCTGTATTGAGGTACATTGCAAACCAAACCAGCCGCTTCCATACCTTCGTAGCCAACAGACTGTCTGTGATCCATGAATCATCGAAGATTGAGCAGTGGAGATACATCAACACTCAACTGAATCCAGCAGACTACGCTTCCAGAGGAATGAGTATGAAGAAATTACTGGAGACACCTCAGTGGATTAATGGTCCAGATTTCCTATCGAAGACGGTAGATAAGTGGCCTTGTAATGCTGACTTTCTTAGTGCGGACTTGAATGGAGACCCTGAGGTAAAACGTGTGAATGTTGCTGTATGCGGAGCCGATACTTACACTGCCATGGATAGACTGATCGATCACTTTTCTGACTGGACCAAACTGAGAAAAGCAGCGGCATGGTTGATGTTAGCTGTAACGACATTCCAGGAGAATGTTAAGAAGAGACATTGTGAAAACACAAAAGAAGAAGATATTAAAACAGAAGTACGTACACGTGAAAGAAAAAGGAAACAAATGGACAGAACTTCTCAGGCTGAACAACAGTATCCAAGTCTCTCTGTGAAAGGTGTTAATGATGCTGAGATGGCACTGATTAGATATGTTCAGAAAAAGCATTTTGCACCTGAAATTGAAAGTTTGAAAAGGAAATCAAGTGAAGCTGGAATCGCACGGTCATCAAAGCTTTTCAAACTGGACCCCTTCTTTAAAGATGGTGTACTTCGCATAGGAGGAAGGTTGGATAGATCCCCAATTGCATACGAGGCAAGGCATCAAATCATACTCCCCAAGGAGTCCGCAGTATCATTGTTGATTCTAAGAAAAGCTCATGAACAAGTGGGACACTTAGGAAAGAATGCAATACTCTCCCATGTCAGACAAACTTACTGGATCATCGGTGCAAATTCTCTGATTAAAAAGATGATCTCCAAATGTGTCGTCTGCAGGAAACATCAAGGAAAGCCTACAACTCAGAAAATGGCAAGCTTACCTTCAGAGAGAGTGACTGGTAACGAAGCTCCTTTCTCCAAAGTTGGCGTTGACTATTTTGGTCCTTTTGAAATCAAAGAAGGACGACGACATGTGAAGCGATAAGGCGTGCTATTCACATGTATGACCGTACGAGCAGTTCATCTTGAGGTCGCAGCAAGTCTAGACACAGATTCCTGTATTTCTGCTATTAGGAGGTTCATTGCCCGAAGAGGACCTGTGACTTACATTAGATCTGACAATGGAACCAACTTTGTTGGAGCAGAAAGAGAGCTGCGAGAAGAAATGTCGAAGCTTGACTCGCAAAAAATGAAGAATTCACTCCTAAATCGTGGAATCACCTGGGATTTCAACCCACCTGCTGCGTCAAATTTTTGTGGTATGTGGGAAAGGATTATCCGATTGATCAGGAAAGTAATGTATTCATTACTACACACACAGATTATTCACCTGGATAACGAAGGCCTGCATACTCTATTCTGCGAAATCGAAGCAATCTTGAATGGGCGACCTATATCTGAAATGAACAACAGTCCAAATGACCTTGACGCTCTCACACCCAATCATCTGATTCTATTTCGGGGAGGTGAGAACTGTCCGTCAGGTGTTTTTACCAAGGAAGACAACTTCTGCAAACGAAGATGGAGACAACTGCAATACTTAGCAGATCTTTTTTGGAAAAGATGGGTAAAGGAATATCTACCTTTACTTCAACAAAAGCAGAAATGGAATATCCAGAAAAGAAACATTGCCGTTGATGACCTTGTACTTGTGATGGATAGTAATCCACGAAATACATGGAGTCTGGCCAGGGTTCTTGAAGTTGTGAAAGACAAAAAGGGACTTGTGAGAATTGTGAAATTGAAAACAAAGTCTAACACTCTCAACCGTCCAGTAAATAAATTGTGCCTTGTGTTGGAAAGCAGCCCTGAATGTTAATATGACAAAGTGGACAATGCTGAAATGAAGTCATGTTGTTTTGTACATGAGTTTGTTAGCAGTATATTTTGTTTGAGTCTGACCATATTTGTTAGATTTTGAGTCATTGGTTTTCTTTCGTCTTCCAATGAAGAGGCCGGTGTGTAATGGTCATACACTTAAAAGATGTTTTCATTTTATGATGCTTCAGTTGGGTATCAAGGTAGACCATTTTCATTTTCTTAAGCCAATAGGGTGCGCTGTGCACTAGTCTATTTATAGATGCATTTAATCAAGGCATGTAAGGCATGCACAGAACCACATGGCAGCTGGCTAGGTAGCCACATGAGTTGATAAAAGTGGTCAACAACTAGGTAAATACAACAGCATTTTTACTAATATCTTTAGTTTTAGATGTATAATTGTGATATTATGTATTTGAATTAATTACAGTGCTTCTGGTAAATAACATTTTGTAATTACCATAAATTTCCTAATGTGTCCTAAAATCAATGTTCTTTTGCAAAGAAACGTTTTTGAGTATAGTTTATTTGTATTTACAATCTAGAGTAATGGTATTTTTGCTTTATTTGCAGTCAATCATGAATTGAATTGAAATGAAATGACATGAACTGAATTGAATTGAATTGAAATGAAATGACATGAACTGAATTGAATTGAATTGAATTGAAATGAAATGACATGAACTGAATTGAAATGAATTGAAATGAAGTGAAATGAAGTGAAATGAAGTGAAATTAAATGACATGAAATGAGATGAAATGACATGAATTGACATGAAATACTCATGCAACACTCATGAAACAGAATAAAATAAACAGAAATCCAAAGATTGAATTGTTTTCACTTGAAAAGTAACAGTGCGATTTGAAGTCCACACCCATCATCACATAAGGTGGGGTAATAACGATATTCAGTAGCCACTCGATGTTTGCTTCGACCATAGTCCATTTATTCTCGCCGTTGAGAATAATATTGTACGGAGTGTTTTTAAGGAGTCTACTAACGTCGACATCGCTTAAATCTTCTAGATTTTCCGGGAATGTAACTTCTTTCCTCTTGTATACATTATCGTGTAAGTGTAAAGCGTATAACTTACCATTGTTACCGGGTTTATCGAATCCTTTTGTGTCTCCGAGATCGGAAAGCGCAATTGTATTACATTGTCTGAGTGTTCCAGGGCCTGATGAATCAACCATTATTCATAATATGGAGTGTTACACTTAAGTATCCTATATGTACAGGTTGGTGTTTTACATCTAATACAGAAATTTTAAGGTCTGAAATAATACCCCGCTTTAATTTTTTATATTGTAATGATGAGAAAGATTCCATTCTACCGCTATTATATTTTTCATTTTTCACTGGAATAGATCGGAGCAGAGTTGAAGGACTTTCTAGTTAAATATTAACTCTTAACTCTTTATATATACTCCATCAAATGTTGACCTGAATATTGCTAAAATTCCGCATGTAAATCCAAGTGTAGCTGATAAGTTCCCTACAATCCGTACACCTTTTTCTCCAGTGTCGAATTTCAACATTCCATTCGACTCATCTTGTGTCAGACTAATTCCATTAGGCTTAAAAATTTCATCATTGAGTGAGCATATGCTGTAATACCCATCAGGTATAATAATGAATTTTTCAATGAGATTTTTTTCATCTAATATCCATAACTTATTATTTCCTCTCGCAGCATTTATATTGGTCCACAGCGGGTAATACGTTACGTCACAGATAGCGACTTCGAGCTGACCATCCGAGTTATCGATAGTACGAAGCAGTTGAATAGACTGACCATTTGTTATTCCCGGGAGTGTAACATACATATTAAATATACAATGATACTATATCATAACTTAAATATGGAATCAACCATTATTTATAATATGGAGTGTTACACTTAAGTATCCTATATGTACAGGTTGGTGTTTTACATCTAATACAGAAATTTTGAGGTCTGAAATAATACCCCGCTTTAATTTTTTATATTGTAATGATGAAAAAGATTCCGTTCTACCGCTATTATATTTTTCATTTTTCACTGAAACA
This sequence comes from Haliotis cracherodii, assembly GCF_022045235.1. Taxonomy (NCBI): domain Eukaryota; kingdom Metazoa; phylum Mollusca; class Gastropoda; order Lepetellida; family Haliotidae; genus Haliotis; species Haliotis cracherodii. The sequence goes on along the minus strand of NW_027266297.1, from coordinate 48,700,814 downwards.
GATCTGAGTAGAGTTGAAGGACTTTCTAGTTGAATATTATCCGTCGTGCTTATTTGATCAAGGTGGATGTACAACTCTTTATAGGGAACTAAATCGGGCAATGTATCTCCATGTATTGTTATGTTGAGTTCTATATGTTCGGGGAGTGGTGTAATTCCAAGTGTAACGGCTAAGGCGCCGTTAAGAAATACATTTTTTTCTCCAGTTTCTATTTTCACTGTCCCATTCGACTCATTTTGTGTGAGACTAGCTCCCAAAGGCTTAAAAAATTCATCATTGAGTGAGCATACGCTGTAATACCCATCAGGTATAAAAATTCGCTAATAATTTCATAGTGTTCACCTAATAAATTTACCCCATTATTTCTTTTCGCAGCATTTATATTGGTCCACCGTGGGTAATACGTTAGATCACAGATAGCTACTTCGAGTTGTCCATCCGAGTTATCGATTGTATGAAGCAGTTCAATAGACTGGCCATTTGTTATTCCCAGGAGTGTAACATACATATTAAATATACAGTGATAGTATATCATAACTTAAATATGAAATTGACTTACATTACTAATCAATCGATTATAGTAACTGCCTCTGGTGCTGAATTTTTCGTTAAATTCCCCGATATCTTTAAAAATTACAGGGTCATGGCAACTAGCGATGAAATGGTGCACGATTGGTTTCACAATCCGATGCAATTTTGGCAGAATCAGTTAAACTTTGCCGTATGGTGTGCCACAACGGGATGTGGCGTATCTCTTCATGCTCCAGGATTTGAACTATGTAAGTCTGTTATAACATTTCACGTGTACTATCAGATTAGACGTATACTTAAAGAAATTAGTGCTCCATTACCGCAGGATCGAGCGTGGAATTCCACAAATAATAATTATGATATTTGTCAGGAATTTAATGTTTCTACGAGTAAAGATTGGCGTATTAAAGGAGCAAACCATGGTCTAGATGTTCCTTACACAGAGGAAAAAATATCCGTCAAAGAAGAAAGCGATTATGTATATAAACTACTTAATAAATTTCCAGTTAATTTTGGTAAGTTGTATAGTACCAGCAAACTTTACGCAAGAATGTATGATCATCATCTAAAAACCGGTGATTACTATAAAGGCTGGGAACTTTATAATAACGATTGGAGAGGGGATATTATGAGTTTTAAGAGTGGTTTAATTTATATTGTTACAAAATTTATACAAATGAACGATACCGCAAACGCTTGGAATGAATTCCTTAATGATAAAACGGAAAATGATTTTACTAACCCAGGATTTGTAAAAGTCAATGAATCGATAAGAACTTATGTATGGACAATTCTCGGAGCACAATCGCAGACACGAACGTGAATCATCAGTTCTGGGACGGCGCTCGGCGCAAAAACAGTTTGTTGCAAACGTGGAGGACGACATTAATTCACCAGTTGACATACCATCGTCTATAAAACGTTTTCAAGATGTATTACAGTACGCTCAATCCAAAGTGGACTTCGTTTATGCGCCGGGATTATACATGTCTCAGAGTAATATGGAACTTAAGATCGGTCAAGTGATAGGCTATAATAATAAAATTGTTATTGCTACCGATCAACAAAAAACAGGTATAAATTCAGATATGAACATTGAATTAATAACGCAAATGATCACGGGCGAAACGGGAATAGTCAAGCCACAAACACCAACTATCGCTCAACCATCTACTAACGCACAAGTGTCACCGCATATTGCAGCTAAAAATCAACAACATATCGATGAAAAAACAGTGCTTGTATTAGGTGGAGTCGCGGCTGGTTTACTCATGATTTGGTTAGCGAACTGATTTGGTTAAATAGTTCTTAATGAACTGATTTGGTTAAATAGTTCTTAGCGGATACGTACAACAGCCCAGCGATTGCTACGATCAGCCCCCACAAGTTTTGACTAAGCCAAGTGGTGGTCTTAGCTAATAAATTCAATAGCCAGGAAACAACACTCCCTATTATACCGGGAAGTGCGACCGCAGCTTTCTCAGCGAGCTTTCCCAGTGCTGAACCTAATGCTTTTAAATGCTTTTTTATCCACTCTTTTATACCGTTTTTATCACTAGGCGGTGTGGGCGGTGTACTACCACCTGTACTGCCACCGGTTAACGTGAGAGTCAAAGTCGATATAATAAATCCCAATGCGGTTAAAATACTGGCAATGGTTATTCCCTGTTCTCTGAACAATGTTTTAATTTTATCGGCCAGTGTAGTGTCATCGTTGAGGACTTGTTCGATAGTTTCTGGAATTCGACTGATTTGCGAACGAAGTGCTTCTCTATTACTGCAAGCTGCTTCGAGGCGGGCCGATCTTTTGTCTTCTAAGTTACGCAATCTTTCCGCTACACGGCGTCTACTGAACTCATCGCCCGCCTGTTCAAGTGTTGTTTTCTCGTAATCTATATGCTTGTCAATTTCGGATATCTTGGCTGTATTATTCATGAGTTCTTCCGCATTGTTCGTATTGCCTTGTCAAGACCTCGTAATTTCCTAATACTAAACTCCAAGGATGGTATCTCTAACGTGGAATTATCGTAATAGGTATCTAAGATTTCTTTGAGGCCACCATCGAGGAAGCCTCCAAATTATCTGTGTTATTGAGTTCTTCCCGCACAGTCCTAAGAACCTTAGTAGTCTTCGTGGGAAGTTTTCCTTGGTAGTTCACAAAACCTAATTTATCACGAACAGTGTTGATGCCGTGTTTAGTGTATATCGTAGTCAAGGCTAGGGGCTTACGAGTACGAGAATTAATAAGATTAATATGCGGAGAGTCACACAGTCGCAATACCCCATCCCTACCTATCGTAAACTTTAAAAAGTCACGACCAATAGGACTATCATGTTTAAACCAATTGTAATAATCATCAACGGCTGGTTGTAAAAGTTCATCCATAAGATTCGGGCCAACAAAGCTGGTTTCATCAGTACCCTCTTCGATTGTACTAGTATCAGTTATGTTATCTAGATCAAAATCAGTCATTTTTATATTAAACATATGGTTATATAATTTCAATATAACAATGTCTTCACAATACGGACGCAAGTTAAACCCACAACGTAGACTTCGAGATCCGTCAAGGGGTCGAGGGGTCAAGGCAGTCTGTAACTATAACTAATAAACCTAGTACCATCGATCAGAATCAAACGCTTCTGGTTCGCTTTCCTAATCTCGGCGCACACGATGTGTTAGTTCTGGGAACTGTCCGACTAGCATTTACAATTAGTTTGACTTCTACCGACGTTAACAGGGAGCCCGTTCAGAACATAGGTCGTGCTATCGTTAAAAAAATCGCAATAAGAGGTTTTGAGTATCGACGATAGCGATGTATACTATTGTTACATGGATCTCTGGAAAGAGTGGGAAAACTTACAGTATCAAGGTATTTGTAATAAGAACACATTGAGACTGCGCGTAGGTGCTGAAAATGGTGTTGATACCAACGAAAAAGATAAGGCCGTTGCCGACGCATTAGGTAACCGATTCTATGTTCCCCTAGACTTTGAATTACTAGATTCCTACATGCCCTTTTATCAAGCATCCCTAGGTGATAGGTTAGAATACGAACTCACTTTTAATGACTACAGTAGAGTAATCAGAGCTGCTGAAGATGCTAGCTATTCCATTGACAATATCTCGCTGGAGTACGATATGATAACGGATCCCGAAATTAGCCAGACAAATTTGTAACCATTATTCAGGAAGTTTAGCCATTTTGTACAATCGCGTGCTGCGACACCGAAAGATCACGAGGGACAGAAAAGATACGATGTGGAATATCAATCTAAACGTCCCCACGAGGTCGTTGAAGGGTATTTTAATGTTGTTCGAGGACCCCTCCGATGCATTTAAAAGAAATACCAAGAAGTTCTACAATCCCAAGATTACAAAAGTAGAATTAACTATCGAGGGCGTTCCTAATCAACTATATAGCCAAGGAATGCTAGCGTATCACCAGTGGGATGAGATTAAAAAACTTCCTTCTATAAAACGTTCCCCGGAAGTTAACGCAGTAGTGAAAGATCTGTCTCTCGGAAGTGTATCGATGGGTGAATACCTCACCACGAAGTACGCGCTATGGCTAGACATGCGAACAACGGACGATGACCAACTACACGGCAGTGGGAGGAGAATAGAAAATGCTAGCGAATGTGCCATCATACAGATAACGAAGCTTCAGGAATCGGCTGGTGAATTAAACATATATTTGTACGTGATTATGGATGCGCAACTTAACATACAGAATGGGAGATTCGTGCAAGCAATCTATTAATTATCTTTTACCTAAGGATCCGCACTGCGCTATCATATGCGGGCAAACGGGCTGTGGGAAAACAGCTTTTATTCTAGATATTTTAGAAAGTCATTATCGGGACATTTTCGAACATATTATTATTCTGAGCCCGACTATAAGCGTTAATAAAACATACCTATCGAGAGATCCGGGCGATCGTTTACAAGACTGTCTCCGAGTATGTCATGAAACATACAAAGGAGAATCAACCCTTTTCGTAATAGACGACTGCAGTCCGAGTAAAGAACTCACAAAAAAGAAAGATATGTTTTCGTATTTAGCATTTTCCGGTCGGCATACTCAACATAGCTTTTGGGTACTTACTCAAAAATACAACTCTGTCGTGAAAAATCTCAGAGAGCAGACCAAATGGGTAGCACTCTTTCATTGCAAAGATCGAGATTCATTCGAGGAATGTTTACGCAAAAATGATGTCATTTATACCAAGTCCGAACGAGATAAAGTCAGAAAACTGTTATCAGCAACGAAGCACTGTAAACTCGTATTAAAAACCGATCAACCAGTTGCTTTTGCAATTGCTTAGCAAAATGTAGCAAATTATAGCAAATAAAGCAAAAATATGGCAAAAATGTTGCAAATATAGCAAAATGTAGCACATTGAACATAAGTGGTTAATATGACATAAAATGTGGTTCGAAATCCTCATTCTTTCGCAACAGTTCATTATTACGGGATGTATTGGATATGTCATATTATATTATGTTAGACTTAAATATCTCCTTAGGTATTACATTATGGAATGCGACGAACTCATCGAACAAATGCTCAAAGAATCTGAGCCTTATCAAAATGTAGATAAATCTTTAGATAAACATAGAGAAAGACTCGCGGCTTTGGTAGCCGGTGGAAAATGTTCCCAATATTTGGGAGAAAATTATACCATCGAAAAAATTGATAACATGACCGAAGAAGAGATTAAAAAACTGTACGCGCGTTATGAGTCTAGACTGGGAGGTACCATGACTAAAACGATAGGGTCGGCTATGTTACAACTATACACAGTCATATCTAGTACGTTTCTCCCTATCCCGACAGAACATCGCATGTATTTATGCGAATCTCTAAAGAAAGACCCATTCATCGAACACGCTATAAGCTCACTGAGCTGTGAGTTTTATCATAGATACGGAATGTTTTTAGCTCCACTCACCACAGCTTTAATAAAGGCTAGGTATTGTCAATTTAAACATACGTGACCACTTAATAATATAAAGAACGAAGTTCAGATAAATAATGGAGACTCAACAGGTGACACCACAACAGATTGTGAAAGAGGAAATAACTGCACAACCAATTGCGGAACAAGTGAATGAGGAACCACCAGTGAATGAGAAAACACAACATGTGATTGCACCACAACCCAGAGTAACAAAGAATCCTTTGAAAATAGCTGCAGGAAGGAAGGGAGGACTGGCACGCAAAGCGAAATTAATAAATAATTCAAATATTAATCCAATTAAAACATGGGCACTAGTAGGAGTTGCTGGTATAGCGGCTGTATGGACCGGAGAAGAGAAAACGTCACCCCCAATGCAACAAGTTCAATTGGAGGTTAGCCCTCATATAATGCTATAAGAAGCATGACTACTCCAGTTACAGACGGTAAAATGTTGGTAAACTCAACGTATCATTCAGCGGTTGTCACTGGCTTGGCCATTGGCTATGCTCGTATGGCTAAAATGATTACTAAAGCTAAACCTCCCAAGCTAGATTTTAATAGTTTTGACATCGGTATGATGGTTCTGGATATTGGATTGGCTATGGCAACGAAGGATATGCTCATCAAACAAAGGCTTATCCCGGAAGACATAATGAAGTAATTAAACATTTGAATATTTTATATTATTGAAGATGGTATCATGGAACTGTTCTGGGTGAACAATACCTTCCAAATGACGTGCTGGTTTTCTTGGGGAATTAGTCAGCAAAGAGCCAGAGTCACAGGAGACTAATCACAATTTTATTTACAAAAACAATTAACAATTTACAATATACTTAGAACATATCTGAGGGTGCCACAGAGAGTCGGTACACACTCTGGGCTGTGGGAGAGAGGTCTGCTTGGTAAGAGAGTCAAACCCCTTCTCTGCTAGAACTTGGCTACAGTATGTATTTAATGAAAGTTTGAACAATAGAAAGGAATGTGATTGGTTGATACACGATTGGTTGTGTCCTAAGCTAAATGGATGGCTAGACAGAGGGGAATACTAAATCCTGTTTATCCTGTTGGACTGGCACTAATCTTGTTGACATATTTACTGGATGCTTTGAAAGAGATTAGGGTGTCACTATAGATGAGCTTGTGTGGGAGCTAATCCTTAATGCCCTATAGACGAACTTGTATGGGGGCTAATCCTTAATGCACTATAGACAAGATTGTATGGGGGCTAATCCTTAATGAGTCTTAATTGAAGTAATGTTATTCTAATATAGCCCGGTAGGTGATGACAGATATACTTAAATAAATATCCTTTGTCTGGGAGATGGGATCTTGATACCTTAGGCTAGCAACCATCTAAAAAGCTATAACTGAAACTACTGATATTTTATATATGCATTTTACCTGATGATAATTATTATAAGATAACTTACCGGTAGTATAAATGTTGTACCATGATAACTTCCCCTCCGTCTGAAAAAGTTTGGACCCCAAACGTGTAAAAATTAAAATAATTATGGCTTAGATGGACAATGTATTAAGTTAAACTGGTAGTATAGTAAATAACAATTATTATAGCGTCTCTTTGATATAAGGAAACATGATATAAAAATGCTGTCATCAGGGAATCTGGATGTGGAGCTGGCTTGTCTTGGCACTCTGTACTGGTGGTTTTATGGGTGATGTAGGAGGCCTTGAGTTCCACATCCTGGATTGGGGTTGTAAGATAGTAGGCTGTGTCCATGGAGGTTTTACATGGAAACAAAGAAAAGAGAGTTAGCATGTTCAAATAATATGTCCTATATAAATACTTCCTCAGTTTGTCTGTATTAACTAGAAAATAAAACAAATATGATAATTATGATGTAAAAGTTCAGTACATAATTATTACTAAACGGTGTCATGACCAGGAAGAATGTATTGGCGGCAAATTACAAAAGTATGTCATGAAAAAATTAGTAATATCCTTCTACTTTTGGATACAATCATATACATATATGTGCATGTGCATATAACAAGTGCATTGATTTATTACATTAATACGGTATACAAAAGGTGTTAGAACTTATGTATATTCTTTTTAGAATTATTTGTTAGTTTTCGTAACTATTTGGTTTGCCTTTTCTTTGATTTCGGTTCAATGCGATAGGGTTTGGTTTATTCGGTACGGTTTGCTTCGCTTCGGTACGGTTTGGGTTCGATTTGCAGTATGGTTTGCTTCGCTTCGGTACAGTTTCGGTTCGATTTGCAGTATGGTTTGCTTCGCTTCGGTACGGTTTCGGTTCGATTCGCAGTATGGTTTGCTTCGCTTCGGTACGGTTTCGGTTCGATTTGCAGTATGGTTTGCTTCGTTTCGGTACGGTTTCGGTTCGATTCGCAGTATGGTTTGCTTCGCTTCGGTACGGTTTTGGTTCGATTCGCAGTATGGTTTGCTTTGTGTCATTTCACTTCGCTTTTGAGATTGGTTGATCAGGTCAATGCTCAAAATTTTTTGTGATACAAATAACTCAGATGATCAGGCTGATGCCATTTGTTCTCAACTGGCGACCCATAGTGAAAAGACTGGACACAAGAAAACATAACAAGATACAGCTAATAGCTGTTTCGTGATTTGCACCGTTTATTCAGGAGATTTTGTATGTTGATCAAGAATATGTTCAATTGGCAGCTGTCGGTATATATGGCGAGTTGATCCTGGTATTGTCCATGGGGACTAATGTCGGTGATTGAAATACGGTAGTAAAAGGTGTTGATGTTTCCAAAGTCTTTATGTGGAAAAATAACCCTTTTGGATTTATAAATTGGTTCTTCCTCTGGATCATATCGAGGATTATTTTCTAGACAGGACCAATTACGGAGATCCTGCCAGCTATCATCAAGGTAGCGCTGTATGAGGTGGGGAGGAACACTTTCAAAATAGCGTGTGTGGTAATAATCAAGATCTTTAAATGAGACCTTGACATAGCAGTCTCCTTGAATAATTTCAATGCCCATAACTCTTTCTATTTCATGATCTACTTTTCGTAGGTGTTTTGGAAAAAACGGATATGGTTTGACGTCTAATTCTATGCATGGTGTGGTGTTGTCTTGTTCGACATTTCCTGGCATTGTATTCCCTGACAGAACATTGACTGATTTATTGTCTGAATCCTTTTGGTCGAAAAACTTATGATTCTTCAGTGGACGTTTTCGTCGTTTTCCTGACATACTTCTTTTGAGGTGAAATTCTCTCCGAATGGAGTCTGGAATGCTGCTGCCATACTCCCATGTGTTTCCTCTTTCTGGATCCTTCCATTTTACTCTGTAGTAGATTTTGCCATTTGCTCTCTTGGAACTAACAATTTAGTGGATGTCCTCTGGATTGAAGACCTGAGGGATATCCTTGGTTTGATTACCTGATGTTGGACTTGGAGGTTGTACCTGGCTGTCGTCGGGTTGTTTTCTGGATTTGGGCTGGTGATGCTTACTATTCACTCCTCTTTTCCCTTTGTTTACCTTTTCATTTACCTTGGTTGGAGCACTAGGACCTGGTTTGGCATGATTTTCCTTCATTGTTGCCGTGGGACTGGTAGTTTTTTCTGTTGTACTTGAAGCAGGGTTTTTGTTCTTTGTTGTGGTCTTTTGCTTTGGACTCTTGTTGCTGGAAGTACCTGCCTTTGTTTTGGAATTGACCTTCTTACCTTTCTGTTGTGGAGGTGATTGATCAGTAGCCTGGTAAGTTGAACTTGTTGATGGGGAATTGTTGCTGTCAAACTGAGTATCATTGACTGGTTTCTCATTGTCATCCATGACTCCTGAATCTATGTTACTAGTGTCATTGAGGTATGGTTCTGGAGGATACTGTGGACGATCAGCAGGATCAAAATATGGCTTCAGACTTTTGGCATGGACCAGTGGTTTGTGTATTTTGTCGTCATATTTTGGCGCAATTTGTAGGTATAATTTGGACCTGTATGGATGATATAATAGCTACCATACCACTTTTTGGTTAATTTGTTGGAAAGGCCTTTTTCAACTTTTTGACAGTAAAGCCAAACTCTTTGACCTGGGGCGAATTCTGGTTCTTTAGCCTTTCTATTATATTGTTCTGAATACACCTCCTTAGCCCGAGCAGTGTTTTCAGCTGCGATTGTTCTAGTGATTTCAAGCTCTTCAAGCAAATTGGAAAGATAACTTTTGTTATTGTGGCCTAAATTCTCTTTTGGAATTAATGCTACATCTTGTGGAGCTCTCATTTCTCGGCCAAAAAGCATAACATATGGGGATTTTTGTGTTGATGAATTTGGGGCCATCCGATAGGCCATCATGATGCCAGGAATGAAACGGGGCCAATCATTTTGAGACTTGTTACAGTAGGCTCTTAGTGATTGATTGATATAAGAGTTGAGCCTTTCTACGCAGCTGTTAGTTTGAGGATGGTATGGGCTGGTATGGGTAAATTTAATTGCCAAAAGTTCACAAATTGCTTTGATAAGTTTGGACATGAAGTTCTGACCTCTGTCTGAAATTAAGGTCCTTGGTGCGCCATACCGACAAAATATTTCTCTGACGAGAACATCTGCTACTTCTTTGGCTTCTTGGGTCCGAAGTGGAAAGGCTTCACACCATCTAGATGATGCATCTGTGATGACCAAAATGTACTTGTACTTATCTGGTGTTGTTGGCAGGGGACCGAGAATGTCAACGTGCCATCGGGTGAAGACCTCTTCTACAGGTAATGCACGAAGTGGTGCCTTCTTGTCATGGTAGTGCCTCTTGGTCTGTTGACATACCTCACATGTCTGGACATAAGTAGCAATATCGCTGTACATTTTGGGCCAGTAGTACTTAGGTCTCATGGTGTTGTGCATCCTTTCTTTCCCATGGTGGCAACCGCCAAACTCTGAGTCATGATAGGATTGCAGGACTTGATTTCTGAGGGTTCTTGGGACTGCCAGCTGTTTAATGAACTTGTCTGCATGGCCTTTCTGTCTTTGTGGAACGAATCTGTATAGGATGCCTTCATCAATTTCAAAAGTATTGGCTTCGATAAGAATCTTTTGACGATCCTTTTCATTTTGTGGAAGGACATCATCCTCTTTGTAGTCAAAGATTTGGATGAAATCTGGACAAATCCTTTGTAGGTGACGTAAATTTGGATGTTCTTTTATACTTACTTCAACCAATGCGTCTTGGTTAACATCAGCATTTGTAGCATGTAATGCTGCGACAACATTAACTGGTACTGACTGATAATCCTCTTCATATTCAAAGGTGACTGACCAATGTGTTGTCTGTGTGTCTGATTCTAAGTGATTGACAATAGGTGTGCAAATATCCTCAGTCTGAGTTGTCTGTGTGACTTGTGTGGATGAATGGGTGTTTGGCAAGATTGTGGTACTGCTAGTTGATTTGCTTTGCTGAGTTGAAGTTACTGAGAAGACTGTTTTCTCAGCATCTTCTTCTGTCTGATCATTACAGTTAATATTTTCCTCATATTCCCTACGTGAGAGAGCATCGGCATTCCCATTGGCTTTGCCGCTGCGGTGAACAATGTCAAAAGTGTAGGTAGAAAGTTCCAAAGACCATCGCCCTAACCTACCTGTGGCATCCTTGATGGATTTCAGCCATTTCAATGCTATATGATCAGTGTAGACTGTGAATTTGGAATTTGCAAGGTATGGACGAAAGGATCTAATGGCTTCAACTAGAGCTAAGCCTTCCTTTTCTGTAATGCTCCAGTTCTTTTCGCTGCCATGAAGAGCTCTACCACCAAAAGCTATTGGATGTTCATTATTTTTCTCGTCTTTTTGACTCAAAACAAAACCTATGCTCATATCACTGGCATCAGTTGCGAGAAGAAATTCTTTGTCAAAATTTGGATAAGCCAGAACAGGTGTATTACTCATAGCATGTTTGAGTGTGTTGAATGCCTGATCACACTCAAGTGACCATTGGAACTTTGGTTTCTTTCCTACTTCTGCCTCTGAATGCTTCTTTAGCAAGGCATTCAGTGGAAGCGCTATGTGAGCATAATTTTTCACATACTTCCTGTAGAAGTTTGTGAGACCTAAGAAGGAGCGGATCTGCTTTTGTGATTTGGGCACTGGAAAGGTTCTAATTGCTTCAATCGTTTTGTCATCAACTTGAACACCTCCACATGATAAAACATGACCACGAAAAGAAACTTTGTCTGTTGCAATATTGCATTTGGATGGCTTTAGTGTTAAATTTGCCTGTTTGAGATAGTAAAATACTTGCTCCAAATGTTGGAGATGCTCAAGTTTTTGCTGTAAATTATCAAATCATCAATGTAAATCAGCGCAACCTTAAAAAGCAATTTTCTTAGCACCTTGCTCATGAGCTGTTGAAAACAAAGTGGAGAATTTGTCAAACCTTGGGGTAAATGTTTGAACTGATAAAGGCCTTGATGGGTGACGAAAGCAGTTTTATGCTTTGAATCTTCATGTAATGGCACTTGGAAGAAGCCATTAGCAAGGTCTAAAGTTGAGAAGATCTTAGCTTGTGCATTGGCGATGTTATCAACAACATCATCAAAAACAGGAAGAGGCCATGACATTGGTAAAGAGACAGAATTCAACTTTCTGTAGTCACAAACAAATCTGTATGAGCCATCGCGTTTCTTGACTAGGATAATGGGTGCTGAATACATAGAAGTAGACTCCTCGATCAAATCATACTTCAGAAAATCATCTATAAGCTCTTCAGTGACTTTTTGGAGATGAGGGGATTGGCGATATGGTCTACACTTAACGGGTGGGTGGTCGCCAGTGTCAATGATATGCTGGTGCAAGTCAGTCTTTCCTAAATCTGCAAGACCCGTTGAAAACATGTTTCTATTTAGTCCCAAGAATCTAAGTAGTCTGTGTCAGTTGTGTATTGGTCAAATCAAATCCTAATTCTTGTGCAATTTTAACATAATCCCTGGTGTCATTGTCTCTCTTCTCATTGTCGGTGTTAACGGTACTGATGAATGGTTGGTCAGAGCCGATTTCAAAAACAGAGTCTTTGTCAATGTAACTAAATTTGCCTACAACTGTACCCTTGTCAAGAACTTTTTCTTCTTGGGAGGGATTCATAAGCCTAAATGTAGCAGTTTTGCTTTTCACTTTGGAAAGAGTTCTACCACCTGCTACTTCAGAATGAGCAGTGAGGGAAGCAATGGGTTCAATGAGGATGAGGGAATCCTCTTTGGTCTCTGATAGTCTGACCTTGAAATGAATTTCACTCTGAGGGGGGATGTAAATCTGATCTATTGTTTTTGCTAATCCACTAATCTCTTGCACTGAATTGGCTATGAAATTGATATATTGCCTATCTGAGGTGCTGTTGTTAAGTATCAAGGAATGACAGCTATAATCTAAGACTGCATCATTGTCATCAAGGAAGTTCTCACCTAGTATCACTGCTTCTGGTAGTGTAGGCAGAACATAGAATCTTTGAGAAAATTCCTGATCCTCAATGACAAAATCTAACACAACTGAACCTAACACTTTATGCAATTCGCCGCCAACACCTTTAACCTGTGGAAAGGGTGAGTTTCCAAGAGTAAGGTTTTCAAAAGCTGTGCTCAGAAAAGCAGACGAAATACAACAAATGGATGCCCCTGTATCTACTAAACAATTTGTTGTTTTTGTGCCAAATTTTGCCTGAATTACACTTTTGGCAAGGGGCGTAACTAAAGACACTGTTGGAATTTCACTTTCGAAGTTACTTTCCATACCAGACTCCATATTTGCCTTGACACCTATTAGTATGTACCGTACTAAATTAAAGGAAGACAAGTAATCAACAATGTAGTACTTACAATATTTGAAGACTTTTTCTTCCTTTGTTGGTGTCTTTGGAGGAGTTGGTTGTCTTTAATCCAGTGTTGAGGTCAGAGGTAGATGCAGCTTGCTTGTTATTCCATCAGATGATCACTGTTGGACATGTCCTCCAATGGGTTCTTGTAGTTGGTTGTAGTTAGTTCCTGGACTCTGTGGTTCCGAAAACGATGATTCTCCGCCAAATTATCATGGAACTGTTCTGGGTGAACAATACCTTCCAAATGACGTGCTGGTTTTCTTGGGGAATTAGTCAGCAAAGAGCCAGAGTCACAGGAGACTAATCACAATTTTATTTACAAAAACAATTAACAATTTACAATATACTTAGAAAATATCTGAGGGTGCCACAGAGAGTCGGTACACACTCTGGGCTGTGGGAGAGAGGTCTGCTTGGTAAGAGAGTCAAACCCCTTCTCTGCTAGAACTTGGCTACAGTATGTATTTAATGAAAGTTTGAACAATAGAAAGGAATGTGATTGGTTGATACACGATTGGTTGTGTCCTAAGCTAAATGGATGGCTAGACAGAGGGGAATACTAAATCCTGTTTATCCTGTTGGACTGGCACTAATCTTGTTGACATATTTACTGGATGCTTTGAAAGAGATTAGGGTGTCACTATAGATGAGCTTGTGTGGGAGCTAATCCTTAATGCCCTATAGACGAACTTGTATGGGGGCTAATCCTTAATGCACTATAGACAAGATTGTATGGGGGCTAATCCTTAATGAGTCTTAATTGAAGTAATGTTATTCTAATATAGCCCGGTAGGTGATGACAGATATACTTAAATAAATATCCTTTGTCTGGGAGATGGGATCTTGATACCTTAGGCTAGCAACCATCTAAAAAGCTATAACTGAAACTACTGATATTTTATATATGCATTTTACCTGATGATAATTATTACTTGCTAAACTATAATCATATGAAATGGTGTATAAATATTACACCATGATAACTCATAAAAGCACTTGATGTAGATCTAATTATTATAAGATAACTTAGTATAAATGTTGTACCATGATAATGGCAACAATTGCGATGATGGTCGGTGGAGCTATTGTTAATGCTTTAGCTTTTTCGGGGAGTAATTATTTATTTTCTAGTATGAGGGAATCAAACGCTAAAGAAGTTGAAGAGGAGCGTAAATGACATAACGAAGCAATGTAACAACTACAAGCAGCCCAGTCACAATATACGTGGCAGAGAATGAAGAGATTAGACTTTATTCATGAAAAACTGCTTAAGGAAGGACATTCAATTCAAACGTTTAAGGATGTCGAATCTGCCATGCACGAATACTTCCTCGTTTATGGGAAAAAACTCGACCCAATACCGAGACCAACAATGAGTCAGTTTTATACACTGTCAGAGGAACAAAAGAACCGCAGGGTCACATTTGTGATTATGGGATTGACTGCTGTATTGATTTTCAGCTATACAATTACGCATAAACCATGACCTAGTTAGCTAATCTATAGATAGCCTTATCAATATCTCACCAGTGTAGATGTGATTTGCATTTAGACAAATGATATGATAGATGTATAACCATGAATAATTGCAAATTTACACTCATGGGTAAGAAGACTCTATGTAACCGACGCTGTGTTGAAATTTACTGCGGCATACACAATTATTACATCAGGCGCGGAAACATAAACTATACGTGTTCTCTATGCGGGATAGGGGTCAAAGGTCATTATTGTTTATGTAAGGAACACGGTGCTGATAGGGTCAGGAACCAGATTATTTATGCTAGGGAGAGAGATTACATCAATGAGAGGAATAGGTTGGGGAGAATACGTATTTAAATATATGAAAAACAACCAATTAGACATTTGACTCATTTTGCATATACCATTCAACCACAATGGTTTTTGTCAGAGAGTTAAAAGCTATGGCAAAGCAACGTGGTCTACGTGGATATTCTCGAATGAGAAAAGCTGAATTGATTACCTTACTAGGTTTGGAATACAACAAACCCCAGACTGTTAGAGAACTCAAAGCTCAAGCAAGAAACAGTGGGCTGAGAGGTTATTCTCGAATGAGAAGAGCTGAATTGATCGCTTTACTAGATAATAATGATGATGATAATGATGATGTTGATGATATTCAACATAATGATGATATTCAACAACAACAAGAATTAATATTTGTACCCATATCCGCCGGCGTTGGTAAATATCTAAGAGGTTGGAAGATGGATATTAATTCCAACATGGATGTTAACGATATTAAGCCCATCATATCGAGTAAAATTAACGAGGAGTTAGATGATTTACATAGTATAAAATACCAGCTGAAAATGTTATTGAGTAAAAGTAACACAAATAGCACCAAATAAACCGAACCATATTTCCGTAGCAATCAAGAAGTTATAACCGAATCCGATACTATAAACGCATCATTAGATACATCAATTCAGAGGATACAGGAAACTTTAGAACGCTGGACTAATAGATGTTCGGGTTGGGGTGTGGATAAAATCGATAGTTTATATTTAGATATAGCAAATTATATGCCCTTCAAAGGTGGATCTTATATAGATTTACCCCCGTATTATAAGAAGGAAAAAGACATAATTAACGTAAAAAATAAATCAGATGACTGTTTAAGAATGATAAGATCTGCATTGTTCCCCGTAGACAAGCATCCGGATAGACCTTCTAGCTATCCCCAAAACGATGGACTCAACTTCGATGGTATAGACGAACCTACACCAATATCACAAATTGATAAGGTGGAAAAGCAAAATAATTTAGCTATAAATGTTTTCGGACATTCTAAAGGAATTGTTGTACACAGGATAAGCTCCGCTCCAGAACATATTCCTAGAATCAATTCATTTTTGATTGAAAAAGATGGTAAATATCAGTATACGTGGATAAAGAGTTTAAACAGGTTATTATACGATCAAACTAAATATAAGGGAAAGAAATATTTCTGCAAAAGATGCCTACATGGGTACAGCAGATAAGATCTATTAGAAGGGCATAAAGAAGACTGTAGAGGTGTTGGACAGACCGCTATCAGGATCGATATGCCTAAAGAGGGAAAAAATATATTAAAATTTGAATATTATTGTAATCAAATGCCAGTACCGTACGTAATTTACGCCGACTTCGAAGCGCTTATCAAACCCATAGAAAATACCGAACGCAATACTGATAGTTGTTTTACGTACAAAACTCAAGAACATATTCCTTGTGGGTTTGGATATGTAGTTGTAAGGTATGATGGGAAAACAAACACTCCCGTGATTTACAGAGGTCCCGATGCAGCGGGAAAGTTCCTAGAATATCTACAAAACGAAGAGAGAATAATCAGGGAAAAGTTATCGTGTAAGAAACCCATGCGTATGACGATGGATGATTGGAGGGCCCATAAGAAGTCAGCGAGTTGTCATGTTTGTAATAAACCCCTGGATGGGGATTCCGTAAGAGATCATTGCCACGTCACGGGTAATTATCGGGGAGCCGCTCATAATGAGTGTAATTTGAAACTAAAAATGAATTCTCAAACAATACCCATCCCCGTTGTGTTTCATAACCTTAGGGGATATGATTCACAACTCATTATGCAAGCTATCTCAAAGACCGACGGCGGCTTAACGTGCATTCCTAACAATATGGAAAAATACATATCATTCTCGTTGACTAAACCTATACATTATAGGGACAAGGATGGGAAATCTAGAATAAAGCAAAGTAATGGGCTTAGATTCATAGACTCCGTACAGTTTCTGTTATCTTCCCTGGACAATTTAGCTTATGCGAACAATCCCGATGACTTTGCAATAACAAATCAATATACCGATAAGATAACTCGTCATTTGTTGCTGAGAAAAGGTGTATATCCTTACGAATATATGGATGATTGGTCTAGATTCGAAGAAACTAAATTACCACCCCTCGAATCATTCTATAGTAACTTAACAGAATCTAAAATAACAGATGCCGATTATGAACACGCTCTGACGGTCTGGGATAAATTAGGTTGTAAGAATGTAGGCGATTATCACGATCTGTACTTAAAAACCGATGTACTGTTACTCGCCGATATATTCGAGATATTTCGAAAGACATGTTTAAAACAATACGGCTTGGACCCGGCATGGTACTATTCCAGTCCCGGACTATCGTGGGATGCATTGTTGAAGAAGACCGGCGTAGAACTAAAACTACTCACAGATTACGATATGCACTTGTTTATTGAGAAAGGATTAAGGGGTGGTATATAGATGGCAGCGAAAAGGTATTCTAAGGCTAATAATAAATTAGTGGAAGGATACGATCCGAGGAAACCCGACACGCACATATTATATCTCGACGCTAACAATTTGTACGGATGGGCTATGAGTCAACCTTTACCCACGGGTGGTTTTGAATGGGTCGATGAGAATAATATCCATGATAATGATGTGAATAAAGGGTATATACTAGAAGTTGACTTTGGAATATCCAAGTTCGTTACATAAAGATCATAACAGTTATCCACTAGCTCCCGAAAGATTAATGGTTAATAAAGATTGGATGTCGGAATATCAACACTCCTTGATGGGTAATACAAGGTTAGCTAACGTAGAAAAACTCGTACCAAATTTGATGGATAAGACAAAATATATAGTTCACTACAGAAATCTCCAGTTATATCTATTGTTAGGTATGAAACTTAAGAAAATACACAGAGTTCTAAAGTTTGATCAAAGCCCTTGGATGCAAGAAGTGGTCCAGAACCCCTATTACCTATACTACTCTATATCATGTACTTTGAGTACCCCTCTCACACAATCACTGGATTGTCTGGTCCAGACTCGATTATTTACAGACTGCCTTCATATATTGCTGGAATTTTGGTGAGAGTGGCGTTAAACAAAATATAAACAAGCAAACAAAACTCCTCTCCCATGGCTGAAAGCTATGAAAACACAATGCCAAAGTACTTGACCTTGGCTACCAGTTGTCAGACTTTCATTAAACAGACAATACCTAGCCACAGTATTTCTGGACTTCAGCAAAGCCTTTGACGTGGCATGACCAACTCATCACAGAACTAGCACAAAATGAAGGAGAAGGAAACATTGTAAACTTCATAGACAGCTTCCTGCAAAACAGGTCCCTATAGTTAAAATATTGAACAATTAATCTGATCCTATGTCACTGGATAATGATAGGCACAATGCAACATCAAGTTCAACATCATGATCAATGATCTATTTGATAGTCTTATTACTTTGTTGTTCTTACAGGAAAATATATATGTTACCTGTTTTATACAGAAAGTATTCACTCCCAAACGTTGTGTTCCTCATAATACATAAGTTGACGACCATAAATTCTGTTTCTCATATACCTCAATGTGTCTTAAGATTGAGTCCCCAGTATCATCCAATCTCATTAAAATCAGATTTAGGTTCTCGCTGCCGCTAAACAAAGATCTGAGGACATCCCATTACGGGTCAAGTCAGGTTGTTCTTTCTCGAACTGACCGACCACTGAAATGACTAACAAAAAGTCGACATCAGCTAATTAGAAAGCAGCTTTCTTGAGCTTTAGGGCACTCGTTTCAACCTGGCGACTTCCATTTCAGACTGAAAAACATGTTGACGCAGTTCTCGATTAAAATTTTGAAAACTGAACAAATGAATACTCCAGAATATCTAATATATGGTAGAGAGCGTATGGCAGTTCTGCCCACGTCCGCCGTCCCTACGTCAATAATTTATTCAAACGACTTCTTCTTCTGAACCATAAATAGGAAATAAACAAAATTTTACTGGAAGCATCCCTAGGTGATGGGGATTCAAAAGTGTAAAATGGTGTTGCTGACCCCCAAGGGGCTGAGGGGCGGGACAAATAGGCATAATGTGGCTATATTGCTTTAAACGACTTCTTCTCTGGAACTAAGATATAGATGATTAACCACTGTGTACGGTTGTTACCGAAAATTCTACACACGAGTGATTAATCTGTCACGATTAGAACGAGGCTTTGTCGAGTTCTAATTGTGGCAGATTAATCACGAGTGTGTAGTGATAGTTAACACACAGTAGACTTGAAATTTTTTATTTTTTTTAATTATAGCTTCTCACAAATTGAGATATAGAGGATTGACCACTGTGTTCGGTCGTTACCAAAAAATCTACACACTGGTCATTAATCTGCCACAATTAGAACTTGGCGTTAATCCCTTTTCTCCCATAACAATACGCCATAAAAAGTTGAGCTTGTAGTTGAAGATTTCCCGTGTTTAGTAACCACTCGGGGTTCCCCCCAGCCTCGTTTTCGAATATGCTCAGTAAGACAACTGCACTATAAGGTAAAAAGGGTCTAGCGAAGACAACCCACACGAGTTGACATGCATGCGTAATTCAGTAAACAATGAATTGCGCATGCGTGTGACGTCACGGTCCGCTTTCCCATTCATCTTTTCTTGAAACCACACCCGCAATTCTTAATGTCAACATGACCGACCAATGGGATTAAAAAGATAAGAATTTATGGCTAACCCTTGCCCAAAGCAAGCTTACCCTAATGACCGAAAAGGGGTTTTGGATTGTAAAGACGTGTAAGTTTCCCAAAGACCGAAAACGGGTGTTGGATCGTAAAGACATGTAAGTTTCCCTAAGACCGAGAACAGGTGTTTGATTGTAAAGATGTGTAAGTTTCCCTAAGACCGAAAACGGGTGTTGGGTTGTGAAGCGAGAGTCACCAGAGCGTGAGGCACGGTAACGGTATAACGAGACAGCGTTGGCACTATAACGCGGTAATTGAGCGGATGGTAGAGCTCGGGCTGCGCCCGGTAAACTGCATTGTTGCCTAACGTTTTGAGAATAATGTGATGTGATTTGATATCTGTTAATTGTTTTGGATTACTCGGCCCATAAATTTATTTCCATTCGTCTCGCCGTGACTATCATTCTCAATGAGCAACACTAAATAGGCCCACCTTTTTAGTGTATGTAAATACGTTATTCGTTTATTTGTCCGCCAGAAACAAATGTTATAAACCCAATTAAGAGGAAATTAAATATTGTCTTAAATATTGTTAACGAAAAACAAGGGCCCAAGGAACTGTCAGCAGGATTGATCAGGCAAGATTCTATAAATAACAACTCATGCAACTGATCAGCTGATTACTGCTAGGTAAATCTTCTCAAGTCCATCAATGGATTGTAATATTTTTGATAGAATTTTCCTCTTTAAAACTAATTTTACAGTGAATAATTTAATATGTAAAATGATGATATTTCATGTCGTCTTTTTTGTTTTTGTTTTTTGTTCCTGAACATGATCAGCACGTGTTTTTATTATATATATAAAAAAATAAACTTATTCAGTGGACAATTTTTCTTTTGAACATAATATTTAACATCATATCATAACACCAAAAATGTTATTAAATGAGTTATCTAATTTCCCCATATTTGTGAATGACAAGAAACAATGTGAATTTGAGAAGCACAATACTTTATTGTGTGTGAAACATAAATACATAGGATAAATGTAAACAATAAATTATCATTTCAATAGTTTTACAAATATTTGCATTTTAATACCCTTGTAATGTTACATTGTTATTTTACTGCAACAGTTACCTCCAAACTTTATTATTTTCTTATTTTATCAGATTAGAAATTAAGACTTACTGATAATAGGTAATTTAAAGTTAACATTTTCTTCTTTTCATCTTCATGAAAACAAGACTCATAATGAATATATATTTTAGTGACCAGTTCACATATGATTTTTTTGTAAAAAGTATTAAAATTAAAATTAGACATTGCTAATGTTAAGAAATGAGGTTTATGGTAAACTGTTATAAGACGACCTTTTGTTGGTTATTTCTTCATCACCCATAAATTTGAGTTTTTCTTTACTTACCAGCGACACAGCTTTCCATTCTCAGGCAGCCAATTAGATTATGTGAAAAAAAATAAACCACTGTAAACCTTGTAATGGGAGAATAATACATAAAAAAAATCATTTCTTATTTTGTCATATGACCAGTTTATCATCCCAAGAAATGCCAAATAATTATCATTAAAATTAAGCAAGCTATGCATATTGGGGCTCTTTATCTGCTATGATAATTGCATTATTAAAGAAGTGTTTTTTTCAGTAAACATGGTAAATAATAAATCTTTTGTTTAAAGAATATACTTGAGACAAACATAATTCTACATGTCTTTAATACTCTGTATTGTCTGTTAATTCTGAAAATAATTAACTGTGAAATTGAGTTTCTACCTAAAAATAATATGAAAATATAGTTGCAAGCAACGATGCGGGCTCCAAGCGATATCAAATAGAAGTGCTGATGCTTCTTTACATTCATGGTAGTGCATTTCACATTATCTCACTTTGGTTATACAGAGAACTAAACCAATGAAAATGAGTTTTTCATGGCTCAAGGTGATTACTCATAAGTCACTTCCGGTCTCGGGAAGGATATATGCACTACTGTACACTCTTATACATATTATCTATCCTGAGTGCCCATTGAAGCAATTAGTATTTAGGTGGTTATGGATCATGTGTTCACAGTTTGTATTAACCGAGAAAAGCGATGGGGTCAAACGCAACCAAAAGACCTGATGAACAAGACAATTTACTGAGTGCATTGACTGGTACAAGTAGGTCAATCACCGCGATACAGCGCTACAGGATACAGAATCACAGAACATACGTCACGTTGTCCTGTACCTGTATTATGCAAAGAAATAAATATGCCTTTTGGAGATGATAGCATTTTCAAACAACAAACAGGTTTGTTTGTAAATTTATACTGCTGCTTCTTTCAGTGTCTTCAATGAACCAGTTGGAAACATCATAAAATCGCTTTGTCTCCTCCCCCCCCCCCTCCACATGGGTCAAAGGCAAAGTGACACGCTATGAGGTCAATCACATGCATGCTCAATTCTTGGCTTACAAAGCGATGCTTACCTATTGACGTGAATTCGCGCCAATTCCTGCAACGCAGATATGATCAAGTGACATCTATCGCGCACGAGAAAAGCAACCATGTCGACTTGCCGAGAATACCACGTTAATCCATGAATTATCTTCCTTATGTGCATTAATTCAAAATGTCATTCAAAGACTTTGCACTATATATTCACAGTTTGTTTCGGTCGAGAGGAGGATGGGGGCCACACAGTCAATACACGACCTGGGAAACAATACAGTTTACTAAGCGTATCGCCTGGTGCCAGTTTCCGCGTTATAACGCTACCGTTGTCTCGCTATACCGTTACCGTTACTCGTGCACCAGTGTGCTATTGGTGTAGCAAATACACTATATGGTCAAGGTGTGTATTGCCAAATGGGGTCAGACAGTCAGTGCATGACCTTGCATGAGTGCTGGGAATACAACTTTCAGACATAACCGGATCATCATGTTGACACGTGATTTCTATAGTCCGTTTCTGCAAACGTTAACTTCTGGCCTAAGGCAGTAAGTGTCTGCTGACATCCGTAAACCATAGCGATAGAACACAGTTGCAGTTCACCAGATAACCGGGGCAACAATAATCACATCACAGACCTCACCGGGTCGGTATTAATTCAAGAAATAAGTGTGCCTATTGGAGTAGGAGGCCCTTCCAAGCATTTTCATTTGTATTCTGAGTTGATTGAAAAGCTGTGAACGGGGCGTATGCCGAAATTTTACTGCAGCTTCTTTCACTGCTTCTTAAAATATATTTCTATAGTCCGTTTCTGCTTGCGTTGTTTACCCGCAGTATGTACACTCAATTTCACTGATACTGACAAATGATCTTGGTAGTTGATAGCGGATAAACACATTCGCAGTTCGCTGAAATTTACTAAAAGCCCACGTACTTGTTTGTGAAATCTACAAACCGACACCCTGGTTTACCGACAATACTATAGCGTATAGCGTCAAGAAAAAAGGACGCTTGTTTCAGTGTCTTTACTGAACAATTTGAAGTGTCGTAAAATCTGATTGTTTTCCCCACAAAATGGCATTTTCACAGTCAGATCACAGTTTGCTGTATGCAAAACGTGGAATTTTGTGAAAGCATTTCAATATCGAACTGCATATTTAAATACTAAAGAGTGCCTAGTCTGACAGTTATTGAATGATATGGTTAGGTACAATAGGTTAAAGTATGTTGTTACAGATGAATACCTTTTCATTTTTCTCTTCTTAGCCTTCATTGCGATTTGGCTACAATTTGGTATGTCATTGGACAAGCCCAGTCTACAAACACACACGAAAGTTGGACGAAATCGGCCATATAGTAGCCGAGATATTTATGTTTAGAGTTTTGCTATATGGCAAGTTTATGGAAGGGGGTCAAACAGTTCCCTCTTTAAAACGTTGTAGTTTCGTTGTCCCTTTAGCTACAGACAAACGGTTTGGCCAGGACATGAGGCATAAGAAAAACCGGAAGTAGGAGTCAATATGGCGGCCATTGAAGACATATCTCAGTATATTTTCTCGGAAGTTGTTAGTTTGGTACTTGGACACAAAGTATGGAAAGTTTGGAAGCTTTTGAGCTGGTAGTTTGAGTTGAGCAGATTTTGAGAGACAAGTACTGAGAAAAATGGTGAAAGAAAGTGCCAAAACCGTTAAAACCAATATGGCTGCCAAACGGTGCGTTGTAGCTACCATGGTCTTGCAGTACAAAATGATGGGCATCTGATTGCGCTGCCGCATGGCAAATCTGGAAGTCATTGGACAATTAGTTTCGAAGATTATTGCTGCTGAAGTTGAAACTTTGATGAGTTATCTGCCCTTAGCCATTGGGCCTATGGCCTTGGATTTTTGCTGGTTTCTGCGTCACGTTGGTGCCGATGTTGCTGTCGATTTTGAAGCCATTCTGCCGACTGGTTGTTTTTGTAGGTCTTGTGCAAAAAAACTGCGGAATAATAATAATAATAATAATAATAATAATAATAATCACAACGATTACAATTGGACTCTACAGCCTTTCAGGCTTGGAGCCCTAATTAATTTTGAGATTATTTCATCCTATCTAAAATACAAAATATATTTTAAGATGCATAAATGTAAATCATTGTTGAATTTTTTTTATTGTTTTTGAAAACAATACCTAATAAGGTTGATTGGTGTCCACCATCTTTATCTTCATCAGTTTGTCTGCTCCCTTTTAGAAATCAAAATAGTTAAGAAAAAATATAAATACATACATTACATTCTTGAGTTTACATAGATCTAGGTATGACTTAATACATTAAAAAAAACCCAAATAATTAAAGGCCAAAATAAATTAATTATATTGATCTGGATAAACTCCACCTGTTGAAAGGGGAAACAACTGCTGTGGTTGCAAAACATCTTTGTCATGAGATGTACGGTCCGGCAAAGATTGATCGTTTCCTGCATTAAGATTGAGTATTGCTTTAGATCCAAATGATTTGAGTGTTTTTGATCGATCGGCTCAAGATCAACACTTCGTTATAACGTGAAATTTCTTATGTGGTTGATGGTTATTTATTTTGAAAATAACAAAAACAATACGGGTTTTTTCACTATTTCATCAGTATTTTTACATGAATTAATTAACTGTTTCTATAGTTGTTTTATTAGTCTTGAAAACGCCCTGTAAAGAAGGTACCGGAGTGGCTCACCTGGTCCCGTAATATGGATGCGGTATCTCGCTTTGGTTACGTCTTCCTGCAACTGAATCTCGTACATCGGGAAGCCGAAA
The DNA here is from genome assembly GCF_022045235.1 of Haliotis cracherodii. Taxonomy (NCBI): domain Eukaryota; kingdom Metazoa; phylum Mollusca; class Gastropoda; order Lepetellida; family Haliotidae; genus Haliotis; species Haliotis cracherodii. The sequence goes on along the minus strand of NW_027266297.1, from coordinate 48,675,786 downwards.
TTCTCTGATATATCTCCACATATCACACACCTTCTTCCTCCCCCACAAATTTACTCTCGGTCACCAACTTTCGGAGGTATTGTTTTCAAAAACAATCTTTTTTTTCAACAATGATTTACATTTATGCATCTTAAAATATATTTTTGGTGTTATGATGTTAAATATTATGTTCAAAAGAAAAATTGTTTACTGAATAAGTTTTTTTTTAATATATATAATAAAAACACGTGCTGACCATGTTCAGGAACAAAAATAAAATAAAATAAAAGATGACATGAAATAATCATCATTTTACATATCAAATTATTCACTGTAAAATTATTTTTAAAGAGGGAAATTCGTTCAAAAATATTACAATCCATTGATGGACTTGAGAAGATTTACCTAGCAGTAATCAGCTGATCAGTTGCATGAGGAACCCCGAGTGGTTACTAAACACGGGAAATCTTCAACTACGAGCTCGACTTTTTATGGCGTATTGTTATGGGAGAAAAGGGATTAACGCAGAGTTCCAATTGTGGCAGATTAATGACGAGTGTGTAGATTTTTTGGTTACAACCGAACACAGTGGTCAATCCTCTATATATCAATTTGTGAGAAGCTATAATTAATTTTTTTCATAAAATTTCAAGTCTACTGTGTGTTAACTATCACATAAATGATAAAAATATGGACACACTGCATACACTACCTTTTATGGGGACTTTATTTGATTTTTTCTATTTCTACAAAATAAAAATGCTTTTTGACCCAAAAACAGTATCTGCCACCAAAACATTTGACCACAACCATCATTTTCTAGTCTGTTGGATACAAAAACATCAGGAAAATCTAAGTTTGATTTGTTCTACTATGGGGAGGGGTATGTCGGCAGTTTGAGGGTCTGGACACTACTCTATAAAGAAAGCAAAGACGGCGCCAGTATAAAATCGTTTCACTCGGTAGCATCAGAATTAAACCTGACCTCGATATATTCAATAACAAACACATATATCAAAATTGAAACAAACACTAGACCCCAAATAAAACTACTAAAATCCACAACCGTTAGGCCCTCTTGTTAATGCTAGTGTCCAAGGGCGTAGGTTTCGGCCCTCGGATGGTAGCTCAGGGTGATGACGGAAGACAAAACTCAGGGGTGAAGTTTAGACGACAGCAGCCATATTTATTGATGCAGGTTCAATGAGTCGAAAAGGTACATGTTGATAATAACGTGACAGAACGCACACCGGGACCGAGTGGCCTATCTTCCCGGGTGGAAGAACCGTTCTGTCACTTACCTTCTGGCTGTTCTCTAGGCTGTCTCGATGACTGACCAGGTTTGCTGAATATATTAAACATACAAAGGGCATAGAATTTCGGTGCACTTGGAAACATATTGAACCAGTTAGGTATGTAGCACTATTTTAAATAAAAGTATTGAAATGGTTTGCACTATAACAATACCCCTGAACGTCGTGGAGCTTTTGTCCTCAAAAGCTTTTTAAAAATAATGACAATATCGAGTACAAGTACAAGTACAGATCAATGCAAATGACATCGACAGGTTGACAAGTGGTTGCTTCATGCAGTACACTTGACTGAAATGACATTAAATAAGATATACAGGCGTGTAAAAGTAAATAAGTGAATAACAACATTGTCAATATCGGTGAAAGAACTATACATAACATTAACAAGTTGAGCGGAGGTGCCGGATCGTACACACAAAATACAGGTGAGCGGAGATTCCGGCTCATACACAAAGAACATTGGACGAGTTTCCACCGAGCGGCACATCCTGCTCGCGGTCTCCCTTGCAGTCAGAATACCAGACTGCTAGATCACAGGTATCACATTGAAACAGACAATAAACATTGTTAAAGTAAAGTAGACTGATGACGTAAGGACAAAAACATAATGTGCGTAAAGCGTTGTCGTTTGCATATGGAAGTAATATTTTCATTATAACAGCATGATCTTTGAAATTGGGAGTCTTATATTGTGAGCCTAGACTCGACAAGGCTAGCAGATGTGAAGTGTGATCTGGCTAAAAAGTAGAATGTGTATGCAAAACCTAACCAACTTCAAAAGTCTAAACTGGAATGTAATGAAAAATTCAATCATATGAAATTGTCTTGAAGATATTTGAACGAATCGTATTTTGTGTGCCAGAGACCATTAAAAGTTGATCGCACGAATATACATAATTTTCGCCGGTATCATAATTAAGCACAAAATCACGTTGGCAAAACGAAGAAGTAGGATATAGACTGTATATACAATCTCCACTGAATAAGCTTGGTAAGCAACGAGGCTCCCTAACTTATTATACTTCTACAATCGCTGCTACTACATCGATTTAATCAGTTTTCACAAACAGTACAAATAATTTCAGTGCTTACATACTTAAAAAGGAATAAATGAAGATATAAGCAGGAACTTGTAGGGTATTGGATAGCTTTTTGAAGCTATTGTCTATAGTAATGGTTATAGGGCCACAAATTAAAAGAAAAATCCTTGAAACCGGGAGTCTGATTTGTATGGACGACTCGGAACCCGCAGATATCGTGGATCTGCACTAAATGCGTATAAGCGTAGGGTGTAGGACACGAATAGAGCAAGGGCCTAGCCGATTTCAAAAACTTAATCTGATAAGGATGTACCTCTGATAACAAATACATAGATTGCTATACATACTCATTATAGAAAAACATGACAAAATTTAAAAACAACGAAACAATAATGACTTGTTTACATAACATACCTTATAGGAACAAGAATGTCCGTGAGAATACGTTTTAGCACAGTACACGTTGAGAGTTGGAACGAAAGTTAAAAAATATTGTCACAATATTGTCTGGATGTCGATGTTGCTGACGTTCAGGTAGGCTGGGCTGCTGTTCGTTGCTGACGATTGGGTAGGCTGGGCTGCTGTCTGTTGCTGACGATCGGGTTGGCTGGTGATGTCTGTCATCTTCTTCGTTTTTCCGTCAAGATGGCGGCTGGCTTGACGAGTGGGTTAGATCGCTGATTTAGTGTGCTGGCGATTAGATGTCTCACTTTAGCAGTGTGGCCTGGCATCCGGACGGTTGGTTGGTTTTTTGTTTAACGCTGCACTCAGCAATATTCCAGCTATATGGCGGCAGTCTGTGAATAATCGAGTCTGGACCAGACAATCAAGTCATTGATATCATGATCATCGATAAACACAATTGGGATCGATGACGTGCTTCAACCAAGTCAGTGAGCCTGACCACCCGATCCCGTTAGTCGCTTCTTACGACAAGCATAGTCGCCTAAATCCCGGACGGGACTCAATCCAAAAAGTACTAGAATCTGTACTTTACTAAGAAAGTGGTATCCCAAATATAACATTTCTTACATTTGCCCACTTTCTATATCTTATTGTGTATTCATCTCGTAACTGGTTGTGTCAAGACCAGGTGCAGTGCCTTTCCTATGTTGTATTGCATCATCAAACTCTGTGACGCGCAAGATGGCCGACAAGTAAGACGTGCACTGAGAGCTCCGGAAAGAAAATCAAGTTTTGAACTATTTCCTTAAAGATGGCACACTGTCCTGAACAAGGTATCAATATTCTAAACGTCTTTACATGTTGTTAACTCAAAATCGCAATATGAACTAACAGTTGGTATATTTTCTTCAATGACCCAACACATCAAACAACACAGCGCCGGAGACCACTGACTGATCATCACAAGTCTGCCTACACCTTGACTAAAGAGAGTTTATCGCAACCCAGCTACAACAAATACAAGGTACCAACACTCCAAATATCGCCTTCAATATTAATTACTCAAAGTCACTTTAAGTTACTATTTTCTCTCTTTCTTTGCCCTGATCCTCTACAATCAACACGAGAAGCAACATGGCGGCGAACACACAAATCACTCCGCCATTACCCTCGACTGGAGAAAAGCATGGCAAAGACAGTCCAGCTGATGATCAACCTCCAGCACAACGACAAAGAAGACCTATTCTATCCAGTGGGGGTGAGTCTCTCACTGAGGATGAAGCCTCAGATGCTCTAACTCAGGCAGTTGCCCACGAACTTTTTATGGCAAAGTAGTTACCCGTCTTAGTGCCAAAATTGACTATGGAGTTAGGCAAACACCTTGAACAAGTCGTCGAGCAGGCTGTTAAATCGGCAACAAGTACCTTAGTAGATTGTGTCGAAAATCAAAATTCAGTTATTAAAGCACAATCAGACCTGATCCAGCAACTTCAAAACAAAGTTCACAGGGTTGAGGATAATCTGACTAAGGCTCAAGCTCACATCGAGGAACTAGAACAATACAAACGACGCAATTCGTTACGTTTTATGAATGTGCCCATCGATGATGTCAAAGCCCCAACCGATGATAAAGTCATTGATATCTGTCATAAATACTTAGGTATAAAACTAAATAAGAATGACTTAGATCGTTCGCATACTTTGGGTAGGGTCATCAACGGCAGAGCCCAAGGACTTGTCAAATTTGTATCCCACAACACGAAAAATGCTGTGTACATGTCAAAACGCAAACTTAGGTCTAACCCTGACAAAATCTTCATCACTGAAGACCTGACCAAACATCGCCATACACTAATTAAAAGGCTCCTAGAACTCAAGAAAGCGACCTCAATGTACTCATTCTGGACATTTGATGGTATGATATCTGCATGCAAACAAAGCGGAAAGCGTTTTTGGATCAACTGTCTTGCAGACATTGACGATATGATAAACTCATAAATGTATTGTGACCTCTAGGCCTGTACCTGTTTAGGTATCATGCCAATGTCATCTATATTCTGAAAGTGACCATCATATCATTTCAGAGCTACCTACTTCTTTCTGCAGATGTCATTAATCAGATGCATCTTGGTCACAGCTATTGTTGTACTTACACAGTCCCACCCAAGCCTACAAAATCAATTTGTGGCAACACACCCTACTTGTCGCCATCATTATGTTTCACACTGTACGCTTTTGTATCATATTCCCTCTATTCATTTTGCACAGGACCCAGCTTTTTCCTGGATCTTTTCTATATTACTTGTACATACTATATGTGTTTGTCCTTTGTCCACAAAGAGACTACAGTTCAACACTTTTGAACATTTTGTACTGCACAATCAAGAAGAACTTATATATTCATTATGCCTCTTCAGCGCGCTTAACATACGCTTAGTCATATTCACCAAACTTATTATCAAACACTTTGAGAATACGTTCATCGTCGCCCTCACCTGGTTCATTATTCTCTCTAAATTAGGCAATGATTGACATCATGACGTACAGGGCGACGATTGGATTATTTTATAATAAATGTATGCCAACTTACCTCAGGCGTCACGCTTTTACCAGTAAAGTATATATCCATTTCAAAATGCATTCCACGATGAACATACTGTACCTTTGTTTTGTCATGACGTATGGCCTGTGCGTAAATATGAAATTAATCTCCCTCCTTCTATTGTTCATTGCTGGTGATATTCATCCAAATCCCGGCCCAAAAGAATATAACACAACCAATGATATAGGCATATTCCACTTGAATATTAGAAGTATCCTGCAAAAATTGACTAAAATCTATGATGATATCTGCGATTTCGATGTGTTATGCTTCACTGAATCTCACCTGGACGCCAACATTCAGTCAGCCGACCTGCTCCTTTATCTCTTCCATGAACCTCACAGGAGGGACAGGGATTGCTTCGGAGGTGGTATAATTGTATATTTTTCTAATTCACTTAGTGTCAAGCATAGAACAGACTTGGAAGTAATTAATTCTGAATCTATGGGGTTTCAAGTTTATTCACCACAGCAGTTTTCTGCTTTGTGTCACCTATCGCGCACCAAACACCCCTACCGCATATTGGACTGTTCTTGAGCACATGATAGAAACTGCACTTGATGTTTCCCGTGAGATCGTCCTTGTAGGTGACCTAAATGAAGATCTTTTCAATACGAATATCCACCATTTACGTGACATAAAAACACGCAAGAACTTACGCAGTATTATAAATGAAGCAACACGAATTACAACACATTCGGCTAAACTTATTGACCCTATTTTTGTAAGTAATGATTGTAATTGTTCCTTATCCGGTGTACTAGATTTTAGTTCCGATGTATCGGATCACAGGGGAATTTTCGTGTCTATTAATGTATATCTTAATATAAAAAAGTCATATAGAAGAAACGTATGGCTCTACAAACAAGCTAACTTTGCAAAAATGAATATACAAATTAAGAATAAAAATTGGAACGAGTTTTTTAAAGAATGTCTGAACGTTAATGAAATGTGTGACAAATTCCACTCCCAACTAAAAAATTACATGCACGACTATATACCCTCTAAGTGTGTAACTATTCGCCCAACGGACAAACCATGGTTCGATAATGACCCCAGAAGGGAGCGTCGCGCCAGAGACCGCTATCGAAAAAAGGCATTACGAACTGGTAAACTAAGCGATCTTGTCAATTACAAAGAGCAAAGAAACAAATTTAATAATATGAAAAAGATAGCCAAAGAAAAATACTATAGCAACATTAACGGCTTGTTGGAAACACATCTGAACTCAAACAGTACCAACTACTGGAAATTATTGAGATTCATCATCAAAAATGCTAATTCACCAGCATGTATCCCCCCTCTGTGTACCGACCTTAATAAACCCACAGCATTTACCGATGTCGAAAAGGCTGATGTACTCAATAATTATTTTATTTCTATTTGTGATGTTGATGACGGAAATCAACCGCTTCCGGATTTCAGTCAACGTTGTGAAACCTCTCTCTCGGATATCACAGTTACTGAATTAGAAATAAGCGATCTCATAAAGTCACTACCATGCAATAAATCAAGCGGACCAGATAATATAAACCGTAGACTCTTAAAACCCTTGGCTGACAGTATTGCCATCCCATTATGTATAATTCTCAATCGATCTTTAAAAGAAGCAATCTTTCCAGAAAACTGGAAACTTGCTCACGTCATGCCATTATACAAGAAAGGTGACAAAGCATTACCCTCAAACTACAGACCAATTAGCTTATTATCTATTCTTGGAAAACTACAGGAGAGATTAGTTTTTAAACGCTTATACAACTTTTTCAATATGAATAGTCTACTGTACAAATATCAATCCGGCTTTGTACCAGGACATTCTACTACCTCACAATTAATAGAAATTTATAATGATATTGTCTCATCTGTTGACAAGCACGAATACTATTGTATGGTATTCTATGATATATCGAAAGCCTTTGACAGAGTTTGGCATAAAGGATTACTTCATAAATTACAAAAATACGGTGTAACGGGCAAGCTATTACTATGGTTAGAAGACAGAGGAGACAAAAGGTTTTTGTAAATGGCAGCTTTTCATCTTTGAAATTCACCAGAGCCGGTGTCCCCCAGGGCTCGGTATTAGGTCCCTTTTTGTTTCTGGTCTACATCAACGATCTCGCTGACAATCTAGTGAATTCCACTCGCCTTTTTGCAGACGATACTTCCATTGGTACATCATCTCTTCACTTACAAATGATAGAACACAGATTAAATAGTGATCTAGAGCTTCTCAATACCTGGGCCAATAGATGGCTAGTTAAGTTTAACCCGGACAAAACAACATATATTCTTTTCACTCATTGTAAAAACCGCACTGCAGATATTATTTATAACAATACCGCACTTAGGGCATCTATCTTGCACAAACATCTGGGCGTTACTCTCTCCCATGATATGAAGTGGACAACTCACGTTGATAACATTTGCCGCTCAGCTTCCAAAATGATTTGTTCGTTAAGAACCGTTAAATATTTACTTGATAGACAAACCCTGTCCAAAGTCTATCTTGTTTTCATAAGGCCTATATTAGAATATGCTTCAGAGGTATGGGACAACTGCAGTCATGAAAATTCCGAAAAACTTGAAATGACTCAACTCGAAGCCGCTCGCATAGTAACAGGTCTCCCTAAATTCTCAAGATCGAGCTTATATTTTGAGACAGGATGGGAATCACTATCTTATAGAAGGTCAAATAAAAAACTTTGTACAATCTACAGTATTGTTAATAACCTATGCCCATCGTATTTACATGACATGTTACCACCCAAAGTATCAACTTTTAGTAGATATGAGTTACGAAATCAGAATAATCTGAATTTGCCGCAAGCACGAACAGTTACATACCAACAATCATTTATACCTTCTTCAATCAAATTATGGAATGAGTTACCCCCTGAATACAGAAGTGCAACATCATTATCAAATTTTAAACATATGATTAAAACAAACATTACAGCTCCACCTCCATACTTCTCAATCGGCAACCGTAGAGCTAATATTTTACATACACGCCTAAGGCATTCTTGCAGTTCCCTAAATGCAGACCTCTTTAAAGTAAATTTATCTGATACTGCTCTTGTGGAAACCCATGTGAAAACAACATACACTTTTTTCTTGAATGTCCCAATTACACTATTCCCAGAAATATCATGTTCGTTAACATTATAAAAGCCGGAACTACATGTACAATACAAAATATTCTCTACGGTGATGTATCCCTATCTGACAGTCAAAATAACCTCATCTTCAACAGCGTTCAAAAATATATACTGTCGACTAATAAAGGGTTACTCGAATCTATCATTAATACAGAATATCGCTCTGCGACAATTTATTATTAATTACGCCATCAGTGAATAAACTGCATGCATGTATATGAATACATGTGTATCTCTACCTCCTTCTGTAAACATAATGTTTACGGGTATATATATCCTGGTGTATGTGTGTAAATATGTGTATGTATATATATATGTATGGGTATTCAAGGGTATATGTGTATGTATGTACACGTAGTGTGTGTATGTAAGCATATGTGTACATGTACATAAGTGTATGTATGATTGTGTAATTATATATGTAGTCTTGCATGTATTTTGGATTAATGTGTATATACAAGTAAATTGTGTCTATAGGCAATTCTTATGCATGTCTATGTTATTCTTGCAAACATTATGTTTATGTTCTTGTGTATATATATTTCTCTTTGTTACTATAAATGTAATATGTGCATATGTATTTGAGTATGTGTATGTATGAGTATGTATGACTGTGTATACAGTAAACTACGGTTATAACGAACTCAAAGGGACCACTAATTTTAGTTCGTTATAACCGTAGTTCGTTATAAGCATATATACAGCATAACTACAGCAAATGTTAAGGACAAAAAAGTAAGTTCGTTATATCCGTCAGTTCGTTATAAGCGTGTTCGTTATAACCGTACTTGACTGTATATGTTTGTATTTCTTTATACGTATGTGTGTATGTATATGTGTATATATATGTATAATCAATGTCTGTACATATAGAGTAGGGAAAGGGCCACCTAAGTTGGATAACTTTTGCCCAATCCCGTTGACCATATATGTCAATAAAATATGTTTAAAACAAACAAACTCTGTCACAGTAAATGGTGTATTGTATGCCAGATGCTTACTTTGATATTTTAGGCATAAGCATTTTTTCTTGTTTAAATTCTTTGCAGCAATTTTTGTTGCTGCTGACATGAGAAGTGCTCAGCAAGAATTTTGGCCTTTTCTTTGACTGTATTGGTATTGGCAAACTTGCGATTTTTTTGTAGGTTTATGCTTACTCCTGATTGTGTGAATTTTGCTCAAGACTGTTTTAGCATTTGGTTTTTCATTTAGAGATTTGCACGTCTGCTCTAACGCTTTTTTAGAATCGTCTTACTTTTGTCTTGGCTGCTGGGACTTTGGCGAAGGATGGTATATCCCTTTTTGACATATTACGGGCTTTCTTTCACACTCTCCTAACTTTTGCTATTTACGAGTTCCAACATGGTACAAGAGTTTTGCCAGTTTTGTGGGCTTTTTTATTGATGTTTCAGCGGCGGCAACAAGTGCTCAAGTTAATATTTTGGCAAAAACGATCAGGATTATCTGAGGCAATTTCTGAGTATTTGAATGATATATATTCCTTCCTCAATTTGGGCCGATCAGCCTTTGCATAGTCCAAAGTGGGCTGAGGACTGAGATGTTCCTCTTATTGTGGTGGAGAACCCATGTAGGTGAGTATACAAAGGTGGTTGCTTCCCCATGTGTCATCATAGACTTGCCATTGGCAATGAGAGGCGAGGTTGTTGGTGGCATTTGTGATGTCAATTGAACTCCACGTGTTGTGAACGTGTTTGAAGGCCCTTGTTTAAAGTTATGAGACTGTCGTCTTCAATCCATTTCTCTACGATTTTGCCATATTTGTCATGAATCAATCTTGTCTTCCCATAAAGGACTGTGGGCATTAAAGTCACCAAGGATTATCGCTTTGTTGCCCACTATTTGAGCTAGTCTCGTTAGCTCTTCAGTGTTTGTTTCATGTGTAAGTATGTGTGATACATTGCCATTTGCCAGTTTTAAGGAGATTACTTGGGTCTCAAGGTTTCCTACGTTTGATTAGATTTTGTTGGTGGACAAGGGTGATTAGTCCTCCTCACTTGACGATGTAATTTAGCTGACGTGAGATTTGACACACTTATCCCATAACTCTATACAGCCATCCAAATCCTCCTCCACCAAAGAAAAATCATCTGACGACCAAACATAACAAAATACGGAGCAAAACCAGTGGTGTGATTTAACAACGTATTATGTGCTAATACAGTTCCTGGTCCACGTTTTCTCACACTCTGCTGTTTTCACTACAAAGTTGTTAATGTTCTGTGAGGTCTTTGTACTGGATTAGCTTGTGGTCTAGCAACTGGAGTATAACTACATCTAATTCGCCAATTGGAAGTAAACATGCTAAACCTTTTTGATGTAAAGACAGTATCATTATCCATATGTAAAACACTAGGTGGATCAAATATGGAAAACAGACGTTCTAACACTGTTGCAGCAGAAGATGACATCGTCGTATGAACCGGAAAGACGAAAAACAACCTTTTCAGATCACCTTATAAGTTAAGTGTCAAAGGCGTTAAATGACTAGAACCTATCCTTGTCAGGGTTGGTACGGGGTTTATCGTACAATCGTCATTAAAGTATGGGTGTGGGGGAGGATTGAGGTCGTTATCGTACATTGTTGTATAATTATATGTATATATAAACGCATTGGAATTTCTTTTCTATGGTTGTCCAGAAGAGGATTAATTACTAGAATGAACTTAGTTTTCTTATTCATTTGAGAAATACTCTGTGTGTTTTGTACTTAATTGTAATATATCCTATTGACGATTTTCATCATAATTGTTCATATTTAAGCTAATGGAATCATATTTCAATCAGTAAAGTAGGTAGTAATATACACAATGGAATAATTATAACGTAACAAACTTACACTGGTTTACACATCAATATATTTGTGTATGTGTCGTCATTCACCTCAAGCTCAGTTAATGAATATATTACAGGTATAATTAGCGGTAGCACTACTATATCTAAATCTGGGTTTGAAGTGAGGTGAAATGTGTGTCATATGCCCCTGACAGGCCAGCAAGAGGAGTGATCAGACCAAAAAGTAAATCAACGGATCATTCCTCCCCATCAAAGGATCAACAGAAGATATGTTGATTGATTTATGTAGGGGTTACATCTGTGAGAGAAGTGTGTGTGTAATGAGCTGTGTAAGTAGGGATATTGTGCAAAGTGTTATTGAATAATAAATAACTTACTACACTGGTCCCTTTTAGATACTGCCTTTATTACAACTTGTTTAGATATCTGTTAGTTGTTCCATGTTAATTCTGGATCATGTGGGGACAAAAACCCTTATAGGAAAGGTCAGTTCCATCAGATCTTCAGGAGGGAAGGGATTCTTGGTGACAATAAAGAAGCGGAAGTTCTGTGTGCGGAGATCATTAAATCTTGTCTTGCTATATTCCTCTCCATCGCTGTCCTTCAGCAGACTCAAGTACCTTGCAAACAGAAAGTCAAGTTATAGACATAGTGAAGCAGTGACTCTTGTTTTTTGTCTTTGCCATTAGAATATTCAAAACCATTTGAGGGATTGTGGACACGGAAATATTTCAGCAATAAAAATATTGTAAATTTTACAATTAAGTTGTATATTTATGTACTTATCCTGTGTCATGCTAAGCATTTCTTTCTTCTTCTTTGTTCAAACACATTTCCATAGAAGTATCCAAAGTTTCCAGGTCCCAAAAGCAATTACCCAGAACACATCCCAGCATCACCAATAAAAAAAAAATGCGTCATGCCCTGTGATACTGTGCATAGCGACTAACACGAAAATGGTCACATGACTGCCACTGTCCCATTATTCTCTTAGAGCTCACAGGCAAGAGTAGCTGTGATGTGGGGATGGTCGGGAAGGCGTTTAACTAATGAGCATAAAATATACAATTTATTTGTAAAGTTTACAATTTTGTAAACTTAGCCTATCTCAAGCTACAACTGTGAGATACACGAGAAAGCTGGTGCTGAACAGTGACACAGAAAAAGTCGTAAACACACCATAATGGGCAATATGATCCCTATACATAAGTGGGACGAAACAGTAGGAAATCGAGTACAAGATACATCATATAGTTTTTTCAAGCAGGACATAGTTTCATGAACAGCTGTGTAGCTGTAAATATCAATCTATTCTGCCTATGATGTCGAAGGGTTTCCAGTCAATCAATTCTTCGAGACAGACCACATCAGATCTCAGACGGACAATAGGGTGGGACAGCTCGGCATCTCTTTTAACGCTTTTTAAAAGCCATCAATCACGTCTGAGCAACTGAAGCAAGCTAAGTCGTGAAGAGAAATGATCGACACTATCCATAAGAGGATTTTTGAACCAATTCTGATATTTCACATGCTGAAGGCAGAGGTGAGCTGGTACCCGCTCAGGACACCACTCCTTGCGGGGGAGTTCAATGTTGAATCCCAGGTCTCTACAGATTAGATGTCTCACTCTCCAATTGGTACTCAGTCTGGGAACCCATATAATAGAGACAAAAAGACAGGAGTGATTTATTATTTACGTACAAGATACGGAGTACAGAATAGCAGAAGCGGGTATGCAGATCGTCTTTCTGTGCTGGTGTGCAGTCGTCACCTGTTGCGCCAGGACCAAGGTACCGAACTGGTGGAGGCCCTGAATGTCTTTGATGGTGATGTCATGTAGATAATGGAAAGCGAAGACAGTATCCGACTTCCAAAAGCAGTCCTCCATGATAGAGGCGAAGGCTAGAGTCTTTAAGAGAGTGGAGTGGATGTCACCAGAGGAAGCAATCCAGCAAAGGCGAAGGTCACAGAAAAGATGAGCAAAGCTGAACGGAGACTAGTATGGAAGACTTCTGTTGTAGCGGCCAAAGAAGTTGTTAATGTGCTGAAGTGGTCTTGCAGCCTTGAGGAAGATACAGAGTGCTCTAACAGAGATATCTTCATGGTCATCTGGGCTCAAGATGAATGCCAGCGATGGGATTCTAAACAAAAGGTCTGGCTGTCCCGGAAGCTGGTTCTTCGCGATGAAATCAAAGCAAAGGCCCAGAGTGAGTGAGTGAGTATGTTTTTATACCACTTTTAGCAATATTCCTGCAATATCACGGAGGGGGACACCAGAAATGGGCTTCACACATTGTACCCATACTGGGAATCGATGGTGTGACGAGCGAACGCCTTAACCACTAGGCTACCCAACCGCCCCTGCGAAGGCCCAGAAAGACCTTCCCAGTGTGTGTGTGTGTGTGTGTGTGACACGAGGCACTATCGAAAGCCATTAATGATAAATGAAATAATCCTATACTGCTTTCGTCCAAAATAATATCAATAGTATCAATTTCAGAATCAGACTTTCATAGCTTGATGCAACAAAGCGGGATCTTGTTAGTCTGGACCTCCTCTAACAGGACATCCTCGCTTTATTTTTTAACTGCTGCAACATTGAACTAGGAAATAGGTCTACACATGCTGAAACGTGTCACACTTCGGGAATTGTGTGTGTGTGTGTTAGTGTGTGTGAGTGTGTGTGTGTGTGTGTGTGTGTGTGTGTGTGTGATTGAGTGTGACTGTGAGTGTTAGTGTGTGTGAGTGTTAGTGTGTGTGAGTGTTAGTGTGTGTGAGTGTTAGTGTGTGTGAGTGTGTGTGAGTGTTAGTGTGTGTGAGTGTTAGTGTGTGTGAGTGTTAGTGTGTGTGAGTGTTAGTGTGTGTGAGTGTTAGTGTGTGTGAGTGTTAGTGTGTGTGAGTGTTAGTGTGTGTGAGTGTGTGTGAGTGTGAGTGTGTGTGAGTGTTAGTGTGTGTGAGTGTTAGTGTGTGTGAGTGTGTGTGTGTATTAGTGTGTTAGTTTGTGTTAGTGTGTTAGTTTGTGTGTGTGTGAGTGTGTGTGTGTATTAGTGTGTTAGTTTGTGTTAGTGTGTTAGTGTGTGTGTGTGTTAGTGTGTGTGTGTGTTAGTGTGTGTGTGTGTTAGTGTGTGTGTGTGTTAGTGTGTGTTAGTGTGAGTGTTAGTGTGAGTGTGTGTGTGTGTGAGTGTGTGTGTGTGTGTGTTAGTGTGTGTGTGTGTTAGTGTGTGTGTGTTAGTGTGTGTGTGTGTGTTAGTGTGTGTGAGTGAGTGTGTGTGTGTGTTAGTTTGTGTGAGTGTTAGTGTGTGTGTGTGTTAGTGTGTGTGTGTGTGTGTGTTAGTGTGTGTGTGTGTTAGTGTGTGTGTGTGTGAGTGTGAGTGAGTGAGTGAGTGTGAGTGAGTGTGTGTGTGTGTTAGTGTGTGTGTTAGTGTGTGTGTGTGTTAGTGTGTGTGTGTGTTAGTGTGTGTGTGTGTTAGTGTGTGTGTGTGTTAGTGTGTGTGTGTGTTAGTGTGTGTGTGTGTTAGTGTGTGTGTGTGTTAGTGTGTGTGTTAGTGTGTGTGTGTTAGTGTGTGTGAGTGTGAGTGTGAGTGTGTGTGTGTGAGTGTGTGTGTGTGTATTAGTTTGTGTGAGTGTTAGTGTGTGTGAGTGTTAGTGTGTGTGTGTGTTAGTGTGTGTATTAGTGTGTGTGTGTGTTAGTGTGTGTGTGTTAGTGTGTTAGTTTGTGTGTGTGTGTGTTAGTGTTAGTGTGTGTGTTAGTGTGTGTGTGTGTGTGTGAGTGTGAGTGTGTGTATTAGTGTGTGTGTGTGTTAGTGTTAGTGTGTGTGAGTGTGTGTGTGTGTATTAGTTTGTGTGAGTGTGTGTGTGTGTTAGTGTGTGTGTGAGTGTGTGTGAGTGTGAGTGTGTGTGTTACTGTGTGTGTGAGTGTGAGTGTGTGTGAGTGTGTGTGTGTGTATTAGTTTGTGTGAGTGTGTGTGTGAGTGTGTGTGTGTGTTAGTGTGTGTGTGTGTGTGTTAGTGTGTGTGTGTGTTAGTGTGTTAGTGTGTGTGTGTGTGTTAGTGTGTGTGTGTGTGTTAGTGTGTGTGTGTGTGTTAGTGTGTGTGTGTGTGTGTTAGTGTGTGTGTGTGTTAGTGTGTGTGTGTGTTAGTGTGTGTGTGTGTTAGTGTGTGTGTGTGTGTGTTAGTGTGTGTGTGTGTTAGTGTGTGTGTGTGTGTGTTAGTGTGTGTGTGTGTGTGTTAGTGTGTGTGTGTGTGTTAGTGTGTGTGTGTTAGTGTGTGTGTGTGTTAGTGTGTGTGTGTGTTAGTGTGTGTGTGTGTTAGTGTGTGTGTGTGTTAGTGTGTGTGTGTGTTAGTGTGTGTGTGTGTGTGTTAGTGTGTGTGTGTGTGTGTGTTAGTGTGTGTGTGTGTGTTAGTGTGTGTGTGTGTGTTAGTGTGTGTGTGTGTGTGTGTTAGTGTGTGTGTTAGTGTGTGTGTGTGTTAGTGTGTGTGTGTGTTAGTGTGTGTGTGTGTTAGTGTGTGTGTGTGTTAGTGTGTGTGTGTGTTAGTGTGTGTGTGTGTTAGTGTGTGTGTGTGTGTTAGTGTGTGTGTGTGTGTTAGTGTGTGTGTGTGTTAGTGTGTGTGTGTGTTAGTGTGTGTGTGTGTTAGTGTGTGTTAGTGTGTGTGTGTTAGTGTGTGTGTGTTAGTGTGTGTGTTAGTGTGTGTGTTAGTGTGTGTGTTAGTGTGTGTGTGTTAGTGTGTTAGTGTGTGTGTGTTAGTGTGTGTGTGTTAGTGTGTTTGTGTTAGTGTGTGTGTTAGTGTGTGTGTTAGTGTGTGTGTTAGTGTGTGTGTGTGTTAGTTTGTGTGTGTGTGTTAGTTTGTGTGTGTGTGTTAGTTTGTGTGTGTTAGTTTGTGTGTGTGTGTGAGTGAGTGAGTGAGTGTGTGTGTTAGTGTGTGTGTGTGTGTGTGTTAGTTTGTGTGTGTGTGAGTGTGAGTGAGTGAGTGAGTGTGAGTGAGTGTTAGTGTGTGTGTGTGTGTTAGTGTGTGTGTGTGTGTTAGTGTGTGTGTTAGTGTGTTAGTGTTAGTGTGTGTTAGTGTGTGTGTGTTAGTGTGTGTTAGTGTGTGTGTGTGTTAGTGTGTGTGTGTGTTAGTGTGTGTGTGTGTTAGTGTGTGTGTGTGTGTGTGTGTGTGTGTGTGTTAGTGTGTGTGTTAGTGTGTGTGTGTGTTAGTGTTAGTGTGTGTGTTAGAGTGTGTGTGTGTGTTAGTGTGTGTTAGAGTGTGTGTGTGTGTGTTAGAGTGTGTGTGTGTTAGTGTGTGTGTGTGTTAGAGTGTGTGTGTGTGTGTGTTAGTGTGTTAGTGTGTTAGTGTGTGTTAGTCCGGACTAATGCCAATTTTATAGTGCATGCCCACTGAATTATTATGCCACAGTTATAACATGAATACCCCAATCAGATACGCCCCTAATGTCGAGCTTAATGCAGGGTACCATCTTTCGGTATGATGCGGCCGGAGATCGAACCCTTCACCTTCTACTCTCTTAGCGGACACTCTACCACTAGACCACGGAGGTGGTCATGTTTTACTGGCAATGTTGGAGTTGATCATAGCGAGATAGGTATACAAAGTAGACCATTTAGGCTGCAAATGTTGCAGATATTTGGCAACCTGTTGAGGAAAAGTGGCAGTTGGCTTGGTCATGGGCTTGACAGTAGGCTTTGAACACTTTCCATTTGTGGTCGTAAAGGGTCTTAGTAGAGGTACAGTGAGCCTCAGTGATGGTCCTGGCTACTCTCTTCGAACACCCTTTGGCAACAAGCGAGGAGATGAGCCAGATGCAAAAATGGAGGGGTGAGGGGTTCAGCAGGTGGGAGTGTGGCTGGAGGAGAAGATTGTGAAACTTTCTTTGTGCGTGTTGAAACAGCGTTGTGAACCAACTCCCGAGTTGATCAATAGGGTGCGATCAAAAGCAGTTGTTGGTTGGTGGATGGCATGTTCTGAATGGGCAGATTGGACATTTTTTATCCCGAGAATCTGCATTGTTCAAACCTCAATGTTCCAGGGGTTGTTCAGCCAGAAGAAGTCAATCTACAGTGACAAAATTTACATTGACATAGACTTGGTGGATCCCATGCTATATATACCATACAACTGATGTTGTCTGACTGGATCATGAGGCATGACGCACAGAAGAACTCTGCCCAATGGGACACCTCCAGAATGACCAACTTAAATTCAAGGTTGTTGATATGGACTTGCTTCCCTATTACGATGTTCTGCCACCTGTAGATCTTCGAAGTGCACTCCTTAGCCCAGAGGTGTAAACGGTGCAAACATTCGATATCAACACCACCAACACCATTGAAGAGGCAGATGGTAGCTATAGTGACTACCTCACATCCACACATCTGTGGTGGTGGTAGCTATACTGATTGACTCACATCCACACATCCATGCTGATGGTGTTATAGTGACTAACTCACATCCACGCTGATGGTAGCTATAGTGACTACCTCACATCCACACATCTGTGGTGGTGGTAGCTATACTGATTGACTCACATCCACACATCCATGCTCATGGTGTTATAGTGACTAACTCACATCCACGCTGATGGTAGCTATAGTGACTACCTCACATCCACACATCTGTGGTGACGGTAACTATACTTATACATATGATTCGGTCAATACCTGTGATTCTGTAGTATTGTTTTGTCTATTACAGAGGCCATAAGTCCCTCCTGAATGATATCCATTCGGTCAGAAAATGTCTCAAACATGTCAATTTCCATCATGTCCAGTACAAGTGGTTTCCCAAACCTGAAAAATACCAAGAGTTAATGTGGACAAGTAGCACTGTAGAACCAATCATTTCAACATGACAAAACCAAACAACATGGATAACAGCAAGAAGTTTGGACCCTCTTTACACATTCTGTACCTGCAGGTAATCCTCCCTCATAGCCCTGAAGCCATCCTTGATTATCAAACGTATTATGGTTAACTGGGGATGATTGTGGGTAAATTGATATATTTAGGAACATAGTGGATGGGTAAGTTAAAGGGGAGTTGAACGGCTGACCTTATACCTATCTTGGTAGACCTTGTTGTAGTAGCTTATGCCCATGCTTAGTGGATGGGAAGATGTGACAATGTCACACTCCGTGCATGCTCAGCTATGCGGAAGCCATGATTTGGAGGGCCAAGTTGTAGGGAGCGTGTTCATTGGTTGTGTCCATTTTCCTGGTCACATGATCTGCGTGTTGGCTGGGTAGGGAACCGTCACTCTTTGCTCACCAGTATCTGGTAAGGAAGAATTGACTCACGCGCCCTGAATCAGGACCATTTATTATTTTTTATACTGCTTTCGTTTGGATAAATGGGATGTTTGATTAGGAGATATGTTTGGGGACAGTTTACTTTTGGGAGTTACGTTAGAAGGGTGGTTATAAGAGCAAGATTAAGGAAGAATGTTGAATTGTGTTATGTAGGTAGGGAAGGGTGGAAAATATGCAGGTTATAATTAAGTGGAGGAAGGTTTTGCCCCCTGTTGTTGTTTATTTTTGTTATAAATAAACTTTAAATCAAACTTCACCCTTTGTGCTTTATCTATAATTAGAACTGGTCAGGAGCCTCCAAGAACATAGAGACAAAAGAATACTGCACAGGGAGAAGAGTACGGAACGCAAACCACCGCAGTAAAACATCAGACGTTTTGTCATCGATTTTTATAGTTCTACTGTCACTGGGTGCCTTTTACAGGCTTCAGGGAGCGCCTATTACAGATTTATATCTCTATTCCCTTATGACAATACCCTGGATCAATCCAATATGGTTTCTTTGTTCTGAAACCTATTCAATGCAATAACTCTCATGAGAAATATTTAAAAGTGATAAAAGAGACGACACTTCCGAATCGGGACCTGTGAAGATCCGAGGTAGAATAGGTCTCCAGCAATCCCTGCTTGCTTTACTTTGCACAACTTTGGTTGTCGAAAGAGGTGACTAATGTGATCCGGTGATTAGGCATGCTGACTTGGCTGATGCATGTCACTATATCCCAATAGTGCAGATCGATGTTTAAATCACTAGATTGTCTGGTCCAGATTCAAATATTTACAGACCGCCGTCATATAGCTGTAATATTGCTGAGTGTGGCTTTAAACACCAAACTAACAAAAAAAACAAAAAAACTCTGGAATAAAAGCTTTGATAGGTAATGGGTCCAGGTTATTTATCGAAATAGAATGAAGATAAAATACACTGGATAATCCAGAATGCCCTTAGGCTGACTTACCAGATGTTAGTGAGATGTTACCAGATTACTAGTTGTAAGTTTGAAACAAGTTAAAGCAAAAGCTGGTGAGATCAAACAGACCTGACAGCACCAAGCAGCGCTATTCTGAGGCGGTCAGGCTCCACATCGGCAGGGCGGAGAGCATTCACATAGTTGGTGTCTCGGTAACGAAGGAAAATTGCAGCCTGGCCACTGGTGTCAATTATGAGAGGCCACCTGGAAAGAGTACAATAAAGGGATAATTTTCATTCTTATCTCCCTGGGGAGTATATAAGTTGCCTGTGAGGCAAGAAAGATTGCAGTCACAATACCATCTCAACCTACCAAGTACCCATTTTACTGCTGGGTTAACATAGGCATATATTTCAAACAACGTCACTTGCCTAAGGAGACAATATATGTGCTACATGTACATGTGCTTTAGTGCCTCAGAGTTAAACTGGCGAACATGGCCCATACAACTACTCTCTGCAAACACCTTTGCTACACTTCACCAGATTTCTGACATGAGCTGTACACAGTCTTCATGCCTTATTCATCCCAACAAGCTCTAGTAATGTGAACTAGTTGTCTGCTCCCTATGCATGGTACAGCTCTATCCCAAGAGTGCTTACTTGCCAGATTCTTTGATTTTGTTGCCGACGTCTCTTAAAAGAACTTCATTTAGCTCTCTAACCATCACCTTCAATCCAGGAAGATCACCAGGTCCTCCATTCACACCTGTAGTGAATAAAGCAATTACACATCTGTGAGTTCCTAATTACTTGCACATCTGTTACACCTTCACCACTTCCACATGTATTACACCCTCACTACTTCCACATGTATTACACTCTCACCACTTCCACATCTATTACACCCTCACCACTTTCACATCTATTACACCCTCATCACTTCCACATCTATTACACCCTCACTACTTCCACATCTATTACACCCTCACCACTTTCACATCTATTACACCCTCATCACTTCCACATCTATTACACCCTCACTACTTCCACATCTATTACACCCTCATCACTTCCACATCTATTACACCCTCACTACTTCCACATCTATTACACTCTCACCACTTTCACATCTATTACACCCTCATCACTTCCACATCTATTACACCCTCACTACTTCCACATCTATTACACCCTCACCACTTCCACATCTATTACACCCTCACCACTTCCACATCTATTACACCCTCACCACTTCCACATCTATTACACCCTCACCACTTTCACATCTATTACACTCTCACTACTTCCACATCAATTACACCCTCACTACTTTCACATGTATTACACCCTCACCACTTCCACATCAAATACACCCTAACCACTTCTACATGTATTACACCCTCGACACTTCCACATGTATTACACCCTCACCACTTCCACATCTATTACACCCTCACTACTTCCACATCTATTACACCCTCACCACTTCCACATCAATTACACACTCACCACTTCCACATGTATTACACCCTCACTACTTCCACATCTATTACACCCTCACCACTTCCACATCAAATACACCCTAACCACTTCCACATCTATTACACCCTCACCACTTCCACATGTATTACACCCTCACCACTTCCACATCAATTACACACTCACCACTTCCACATCTATTACACCCTCACTACTTCCACATCTATTACACCCTCACCACTTTCACATCTATTACACCCTCACCACTTTCACATCTATTACACCCTCACCACTTCCACATCAATTACACACTCACCACTTCCACATGTATTACACCCTCACTACTTCCACATCTATTACACCCTCACCACTTCCACATCAATTACACACTCACCACTTCCACATCTATTACACCCTCACTACTTCCACATGTATTACACCCTCACCACTTCCACATGTATTACACCCTCACCACTTCCACATCTATTACACCCTCACCACTTCCACATCTATTACACCCTCACTACTTCCACATGTATTACACCCTCACCACTTCCACATGTATTACACCCTCACCACTTCCACATCTATTACACCCTCACCACTTCCACATGTATTACACCCTCACCACTTCCACATCTATTACACCCTCACCACTTCCACATCTATTACACCCTCACTACTTCCACATGTATTACACCCTCACCACTTCCACATGTATTACACCCTCACTACTTCCACATGTATTACACTCTCACCACTTCCACATCTATTACACCCTCACCACTTTCACATCTATTACACCCTCATCACTTCCACATCTATTACACCCTCACCATTTCCACATCTATTACACCCTCACTACTTCCACATCAATTACACCCTCACCACTTCCACATGTATTACACACTCACTACTTCCACATCTATTACACCCTCACTACTTCCACATCAATTACACCCTCACCACTTCCACATCTATTACACCCTCACCACTTCCACATCTATTACACCCTCACCACTTCCGCATCTATTACACCCTCACCACTTTCACATCTATTACACCCTCACCACTTCAACATCTATTACAATCTCACTACTTCCACATCTATTACACCCTCACCACTTCCAAATCTATTACACCCTCACCACTTCCAAATCTATTACACCCTCACCACTTCCACATCTATTACACCGTCACCACTTCCACATCTATTACACACTCACTACTTCCACATCTATTACACCCTCACTACTTCCACATCAATTACACCCTCACCACTTCCACATCCATTACACCCTCACCACTTCCACATGTATTACACCCTCACTACTTCCACATGTATTACACCCTCACCACTTCCACATCTATTACACCCTCACCACTTCCACATCTATTACACCCTCACTACTTCCACATCTATTACACCCTCACTACTTCCACATCAATTACACCCTCACCACTTCCACATATATTACACCCTCACTACTTCCACATCCTCACCACTTCCACATCCATTACACCCTCACCACTTCCACATCTATTACACCCTCACCACTTCCACATCTATTACACCCTCACCACTTCCACATCTTTTACACACTCACTACTTCCACATCTATTACACCCTCACCACTTCCACATCTATTACACCCTCACCACTTCCACATCTTTTACACACTCACTACTTCCACATCTATTACACCCTCACCACTTCCACATCTATTACACCCTCACCACTTCCACATCTATTACACCCTCACCACTTCCACATCTTTTACACACTCACTACTTTCACATCTATTACACCCTCTTCACTTCCACATCAATTACACCCTCACCACTTCCACATCAATTACACCCTCACCACTTCCACATCTATTACACCCTCACCACTTCCACATGTATTACACCCTCACTACTTCCACATGTATTACACCCTCACCACTTCCACATCTATTACACCCTCACCACTTCCACATCAATTACACCCTCACCACTTCCACATCTTTTACACCCTCACCACTTCCACATCTATTACACCCTCACCACTTCCACATCTTTTACACCCTCACTACTTCCACATCTATCTGAATTGGTGTAATTGAATCTTCATTGTTGGAAGTTGAGGGACGTCCAGACCTAGGGTCATCATCACATAGCTGCCAAATGTTTATATGCAGTCATGAATTTCTTGGGGAGCACTTTTCGCTTAAAGGGGAAATATACACGCAAAAATCACTTTCTTTCTTATTTTTAACAAAACGGAATTTTAGAATTAGTTAGTATCAGTGTTAGAAGAAATACACTCATTTTTCTCACAGTCAATGTAGCGAGCTCACAATAAGTGTGAAAAGGTCATGCCGTTATGAGGCCTTCGTTTTCCGAGCTAAACAGGCCTGAATTATCCCCCTTAGATTATGACGTAATTGGTGCCAATTTAACTGTGTCCCTGTCTTGTCACAACGCAAAAGATATCAAGTACCAGTTTATGGTGAGACAACATGGCATCCGATACCTTGCCTGGTCCGAAGAAGTTCCCTTGACCCTTCAAGAAATTGCAAAACCATACGATTTTGAACCAAAACGAGCAAGCTTCGTGGTATGGAAACGATGAAAATCAAGAGGAAACAAGAGAAGACCCACATCACCTAATTTGTCACCCGACCCCGACTCTACATCTACACAATTCGGCCTACCAGTGACAACGTGGTAAGAATAACACTTTGATGTGTGTATACCTAAATTACCTATATGCTCATTATTACGTTTTCAGAAGTGGAAACGTAATATTCTAAGAGATTTTTGTCACGCCTGGTGACCCGCATGCTTCGTCAGCAGGCCTATTCATCCTGTCCCACCCTGTTACCCTATCCCCGGTATAGGCATTGTCGTCAATCTGAGTTTGCCTGTATTAGGTGTAACTATTCCCACCACCTATAGGCTACAGATCAATGCTACTTGCCAATATCAAGAAACAAATACGATCTGTCGCCAAACGTTGTCTCAACAAGATTACACATTAGGCCTACCAGCTGATGACGAGACCATATGCTTAGAGTAACACGAAAATGGGGTACGTCCCAGTACGTTTCTAAAGTCGGTTGCCGAGTGGAAACATACTGGGGGAAAAAAAGATTCTCTTTGATTTTTTCCCATCCGAGTTCAAAATACCTGCCATATTTATTTTATAAGTAATTGGATGTCGTACTTCACACTTCACACCGTCCCCATTTGAAAGTGAAAAGATAGATCTCTCCATTGATTTGTTTAGTGTTTGAAACCAGTTACTGCAGTAGGCCTACAGTATCTTATTCTATTTAATACATAATTGGTTATTGGTTTGTTCTGACAACCATTCATAGAAAATGCATTGCAACTTTGCAGGGAAACTATTTATCATCTATTATGATGCCAGATTTAAAAAAAAAATGTTTAGAAACTATAAAAAAAGAAGAAATATCTAATATATAATTAATTATTAAAAACAGTGGGTTGTTTAACTGAGTGGACCAGATATATGTAAAATGTTTACAAAAAGCTCATTTACTGTCACAATCAATACATAAAAATTATCTAAGAAACTATAAGTAAAACTTGTTGAAAAGTAGTGAAAAATATTTGAAATTGTAAATCTTTGTTTGGAAATTTGGACCTCCCAACCTGACCTTTTGAGCAAAACGTCTGTAACAACCACCCCCTAAAATGCAAATGAAATATGCAATCATTTTTTTATATGAGTGAGTGAGTAGGGTTTTACCCCGCTTTTAGCAATATTCCAGCAATATCACAACTGGGGGGCACCAGAAAAGGGCTTCACATGTGCCCATGTGGGGAATCGAACTTGGGTCTTCAGTGTGACGATCGAACGCTTTCACCACAAGGCTACCCCACCACCCTTTTTTATATTAACACTTGAAATAAAGTTTAGAAAACATATAATATGATTTACTTTCATCAATTTATTTTATTATGCATTTTAAGATCTATCATGCACAACAAACAAATATGACAAGTAAAATAAGAGATTTGAGTACCATAAATGTTTATTTGCCAGCAAGTTGTGAAAGCATATGTAACATGTAAGGTTATTAAATTACATCAGTGATATTGAAACATGCCCACAATATTTCAAGAAGTATTCAAACCTACAGTAATAAACACATCATGTCAACATGATAGAACTATAAACTGTTTTGGTATTTATTGAATTATTAACATGTAATAAAAATTATGCATATATCATCAATACAAGTTACTTCTTATATAAGCATCCCTCCAGATTTAATGACAAAAATATATATGTAAATGGTATGATATTTTTTTTGTAATGTTGTGCATAGTTTTGACAAATAAAAGACACTTTTTCATTTCAGAATCTATCTACACCTCATATAAAACAAGAGGTTCACTTTGGGGATTTGCAGAAATAGTTGAAGAATCAGAGAAAAGTTATTCCATCTTGTGTTGTCAAGGTGATTCATGAAAGATTTCCATCTGATGTATGTAATGTTTTTCTCTATGCTCATTGAAATAAACATTTTTCATTGAAATCTTGTTTCATGGTCTCTGACAACAATCAGCCTTTGCTGTTTCATTTGATAAGTTTCTGTAATACAGGATGGCTGATGCTGGATCAGGTAGTTTTGGGCAAGGGCGAAGGCCGGGGAAAAGACTGAAGAAAATATCACAAGCACTGGCTGAATGCTCAGTGGTAACTTGTTAGTGCGCTGGTTGACTATTTCAAAAGTACAGCTCTCTTGTTCTCTGAAGCACTGTACCTCACAAGACACTCTAATATTTTATGACTTATAACTCTGCATGAAAATAAACACAATTTGCACACAATGAAAATGGATCTCAACACCAGGGATTTCTTGTGACACCGTTGGGGCAGGATACTCTCACCTTTCGCGAACACCTGGTATTATCACTACGTTTATACGGACGAATTGTGAAATGACGCAAGTGTCCGTATAAACGAGGCACGACTGTATTTGAAAGCGATTCATTAACATGTGCTCATGATTTAGTCAGAATCGTACCATCAACTGTTTTTTACAGAAATTTCATATGAATATGAGTGTTATAGGGGTTCTGCCGCAACCCCACTGGAGCTGGATTTATATACCTATACTGCTACTACAGGTGGCATTTTTTATGCGTAAATGACTATGCGATTCAATAATAGTCATGAGTTGTATTAAACGAAACATCAATATTAATTAATAATGAATAAAATTTACTATAGCCCACGAGGATATTGGAAAGGTATAGGAGCAATAAAAAAATTAGCCACCGCAGCTAAGATATCTAAAGATGTGGCCAAGGATTGGTTAAAGAAACAAGCGATATATTTACCGGCACCGCGTTATATACCAAGGAAGAAGTTTGATATTTTTATAACAAATGAAGTTCATCAGGCTGACCTCTTGTTTCTTCCCCACGATAAGGTAAAACGCAAAACGTATAAATACGCTTTAACAGTAGTGGATGTGGCTAGTCGATACAAAGAGGCAGAGCCATTAACCTCAAAAGATTCAACAGAAGTAGCTAATGCACTGAGTCGCATATATAAACGCGGACCACTAAAATGGCCTAAGCTATTTCAAGTAGATCCTGGTTGCGAGTTTATGGGATTGGTAACTAAACTGCTAAAGCACGATGTCGAAATCAGGCGTGGTGAAAGAGAGGCCCACAGCAGTCAAGCTATCGTCAAAAGATTTAACAGGACATTAGCGGAACGTTTGTTTGGCTATCAGTATGGAATCGAAATGAAATCCGAATGATTGAGATCAACCGAATGGGTGACACGATTATCAGCCGTTGTATCAGCGCTGAATAATGAAGTAACGAGATTAATAGGGAAGAAACCATCCGATGCGATTAAAATGAAACCCGTGACTTCCGAATCTTCAGCACCGAGGAGAGGCAAAGAACGAAAACTTCCGGATAGAGTAAGGGTAAGATATTTATACCAGCCCGGTGAACTCGAGGGAGGCCTACGTCGTACAACAGATCCCATATGGTCCCTTAAGACGTATAACATTAGTCGATTTGTTATGAAAGAAGGAGAGCCTATTCTTTATTATCTTCAAGATGGACCGGGTAGGGCATTCGTACGAGAAGAGTTGTTCATAGTTCCCGACGGTATGGTATTACCACCATAACCATAAGCATAGGTAGTTACACCATCATTATCAATCCATCTCTTTGTAGCTAAGGGGGATAATGCTGTCTTGTTCATTCTTAATCCATATATCCTATGATTGTAACTTCTTAAAGAGTTCATCTCGTGTTTGAACGTTCTACCGTTGAATAATGATTCTTTATACTGTTCGTGTTTGATATGCTTTTTTACAACATACTTCTTAACGCCCTTAGCTTTTCTTATCTCCCCATTATCGGACTTCTTTATAGAATTCATCTTAGGTCTTAATCCTACATACTCCGCTATAGGAGTCCCAGCACATTCATCCTTCATCATACCTAACACCTTTTTATTTACTACGCTGTGCAGTGGATTATCTTTTGGGTAATCGCTCGTGTCGTACATATCTATTTTTTCTGCCATATCTGTATACAAATCCTCGGTTTGTATTTCCATCAACAAAGAATCTGTGTCGGTATATAACACCTCGCATCTATCACCGTATTGCTTCTTAAGTTCGTTGTAATAAAAGTCATACATTAAGTGTTTTGACAAGTCGAGAATACTCATACCGATGTACACCGGTCTGTTGAATTTTATATTACTCTTCTGCATATGCAACGCGGCTAAGTCGTTATCGAATATCTTGCTTCTGTTAAAAGCCGGACTGGCTATAAGTTTCCTGAGTCTTTCTTCCTCATTAGATCTGACTAATTTAACATCAACCCGCTTCCTTAGATTCTCCATAGTTTTACCAAATACTGAGTTATTCATGAGCTTATATAGATTCTTTTCGAAATCGCTGGTAGCTATCTTTCTTAGATCTGTGTTCAACCTTATATAGGGCTCCATCCAAGGGCTTTGATCAAACTTTAGAACTCTGCGTATTTTCTTCAGTTTCATACCTAACGATAGATATAACTGGAGATTTCTGTAGTGAACTATATATTTTGTTTTATCCATCAAATTTGGTACGAGTTTTTCTACGTTAGCTAACCTACTATTACCCATCAAGGAGCGTTGATATTCCGACATCCAATCCTTATTAACCATTAATCTTTCGGGAGCTAGCGGATAACTGTTATGATCTTTATGTAACGAACTTGGATATTCCAAAGTCAACTTATAGTATGTACCCTTTATTCGCATCATTATTATGGATATTATTCATATTGATATCATCGACCCACTCAAAACCATCCGTGGGTAAAGGTTGACTCATAGCCCATCCGTACAAATTGTTAGTGTATCCTTCCACTAATTTATTATTAGCCTTAGAATACCTTTTTGCTGCCATCGATATACCCCCTCTTAATCCTTTCTCAATAAACAAGTGCATATCGTAATCTGTGAGTAGTTTTAGTTCTACGCCAGTCTTCTTCAACAATGCATCCCACGATAGTCAGGGACTGGAATAGTACCATGCCGGGTCCAAACCGTATTGTTTTAAACATGTCTTTTTAAATATCTCGAATATATCGGCGAGTAACAGTACATCGGTTTTTAAGTACAGATCCTGATAATCGCCTAAATTCTTACAACCTAATTTATCCCACACCGTCAGAGCGTGTTCATAATCGGCATCTGTTATTTTAGATTCTGTTAAGTTACTATAGAATGATTGGAGGGGTGGTAATTAAGTTTCTTCGAATCTAGACCAATCATCCATATATTCGTAAGGATATACACCTTTTCTCAGCAACAAATGACGAGTTATCTTATCGGTATATTGATTTGTTATCGCAAAGTCATCGGGATTGTTCGCATTAGCTAAATTGTCCAGGGAAGATAACAGAAACTGTACGGAGTCTATGAATCTAAGCCCATTACTTTGCTTTATTCTAGATTTCCCATCCTTGTCCCTACAATGTATAGGTTTAGTCAACGAGAACAATATGTATTTTTCCATATTGTTGGGTATGCACGTTAAACCGCCGTCGGTCTTTGAGATAGCTTGCATGAATAGATGTGAATCGTATCCCCTAAGGTTATGAAACACAACGGGGATGGGTATTGTTTGAGAATTCATTTTTAGTTTCAAGTTACACTCGTTATGCTCGGCTCCCCGATAATTACCCGTGACGTGACAATGATCTCTTACGGAATCCCCATCCAGGGGTTTATTAAAACACATGACAACTCGTTGACTTCTTATGGGCCCTCCAATCATCCCTCGTCATACACATGGGTTTCTTACACGATAATTTTTCCTTGATTATTCTCTCTTCATTTTGTAGATATTCTAGGAACTTTCCCGATGCATCGGGACCTCTGTAAATCACGGGAGTGTTTGTTTTCCCATCATACCTTACAACTATATATCCAAACCCACAAAGAATATGTTCTTGAGTTTTGTATGTAAAACTATTACCTTGATTATTATCTTGATTATTTTCTATGGGTTTGATAAGCGCTTCGAAGTCGGCGTAAATTACGTACGGTACTGGCATTTGATTACAATAATGTTCAAATTTTAATATTTTTTTTCCCCTCTTTAGGCACATCAATCCTGATAGTGGTCTGTCCAACACCTCTACAGTCTTCTTTATGCGCTTCTAATAGATCTTGTCTGCTGTACCCATGTAGGCATCTTTCGCAGAAATATTTCTTTCCCTTATATTTTGTTTGATCGTATAATAGCCTGTTTAAACTCTTTATCCACGTATAATGATATTTTGCATCTTTTTCGATCAGAAATGAATTGATTCTTGGAATATGTTCCGGAGCGGAGCTTATCCTGTGTACAACAATTCCTTTAGAATGTCCGAAAACATTTATAGCTAAATTATTTTGCATTTCCACCTTATCAATTTGTGATATTGGTGTAGGTCCATCGTTTTGGGATAGCTAGAAGGTCTATTTGCAATTTTAGAATCTACGGGGAACAATGCAGATCTTATCATTCTTAAACAGTAATCGGATTTATTTTTTACGTTAATTATGGCTTTTTTCTTCTTATAATATGGGGATAAATCTATATAAGATCCACCTTTGAAAGGCATATAATTTGCTATATCTAAATATAAACTATCGATTTTATCCACACCCCTACCCGAACCTCTATTAATCCAACGTTCTAAAGTTTCCTGTATTCTCTGAATTGATGTATCTAATGATGCGTTTATAGTATCGGATTCGGTTATAACTTCTTGATTGCTACGGAAATATGGTTCGGTATATTTGGTGCTATCGTCTGTGTTACTTTTACTCAATAACATTTTAATCATCAGCTGGTATTTTATACTATGTAAATCATCTAATTCCTCGTTAATTTTTCTCGATATGATGGGCTTAATATCGTTAACATCCATGTTGTAATTAATATCCATCTTCCAACCTCTTAGATATTTACCAACGCCGGCGGATGTGGGTACAAATATTAATTCTTGTTGTTTATTCTAAACATCATTATCATCATCATTATTATCAATATCTAGTAAAGCGATCAATTCAGCTCTTCTCATTCGAGAATAACCTCTCAGCCCACTGTTTTTTGCTTGAGCTTTGAGTTCTCTAACAGTCTGGGGTTTGTTGTATTCCAAACCGAGTAAGGTAATCAATTCAGCTTTTCTCATTCGAGAATATCCATGTAGACCACGTTGCTTTGCCATAGCCTTCAACTCTCTGACATAAACCATTGTGACCATGGTATATGCAAAATGAGACAAATGTCTAATTGGTTGTTTTTCATATATTTAAATACCTATTCTCCCCAACTTATTCCTCTCATTGATGTAATCTCTCTTCCTAGCATAAATAATCTGGTTCCTGACCTTATCAGCACTGTGTTCCTTACATAAACAATAACAACCTTTGACCCCTATCCCGCATACAGTACATGTATAGTTTATGTTTCCGCGCCTGATGTAATAATTGTGTATGCCGCAGTAAATTTCAACACAGCATCAGTTACATAGAGTCTGCTTACCCATGAGTGTAAATTTGCAATGATTCATGGTTTATACATCTATCATATCATTTGTCTAAATGCAAATCACATCTACACTACTGATTAGCTGTCACTCTGACTCCCCTAACTAGGTCAAGGTTTATGCATAGCCACAGCTGTCACTCTGGCTTATGCGTAGTTATGGTATAGCTGAAAATCAATACAGCAGTCGTTTGAATTGAATGTCCTTCCTTACACATTTCTTCATGAATAAAATCTAATCTCTTCATTCTCTGCCGCGTATATTGTGACTGGGCTGCTTGGAGTTGTTCTAATACTTTGTTATGTCGTTTACGCTCCTCTTCAACTTCTGAAGCGTTTGATTCCCTCATACTAGAAAATAAATAATTACTCCCCGAAAAAGCTAGAGCATTAAGAATAGCTCCACCGACCATCATCGCAATTGTTGCCATATTATATGAATATAAAATATTCGAATGTTCAATAATATAAAATATTCAAATGTTTAATTACTTCATTATGTCTTCCGGGATAAGCCCTTGTTTGATGAGCATATCCTTCGTTGCCATAGATAATCCAATATCCAGAATCATCATACCAATATCATAACTATTACAATCTAGCTTGGGAGGTGTGGCTTTAGTAATCATTTAAGCTACACGGGCATAGCCAATGGCCAAGCCGGTGACCACCGCTGAATGATACGTTGCGTTACCAACATTTTACCGTCTGTAACTGGAGTAGTCATGCTTCTTATAGCATTATATGGGGGCTAACCTCTAATTGAACTTGTTGTTGCATTGGGGTTGACGTTTTCTCTTCTCCGGTCTTATAAAAGAACCATACAGCCGCTATACCAGCAACTCCTACTAGTGCCCATGTTTTAATCGGATTAATACTTCAATCATTTATTAATTTCGCTTTGCGCGCCAGTCCTCCCTTTCTTCCTGCGGCTATTTTCAAAGGATTCTTTGTCAATCTGGCTTTTAGTATTTTCTCATTTACATGTGGTGCAATCTGTGTTTGTGGTGCAATCGCTGGTTCCTCATTCACATGTGGTGCATTCACATCCTCATTCACTCGTTCTGCAATCTGTTGTGGTTGTGCATCCTCGTTCACTTGTTGCGTTTTCACAATCTGTTGAGTCTCCATTATTTATTTGAACTTTGTTCTTTATATTATTAAGTGGGCACGTATGTTTAAATTGACAATACCTAGCCGTTATTAAAGCTGTGGTGAGTGGAGGTAAGAACATTCCGTATCTATGATAAAACTCTCAGCTCACTGAGCTTATAGCATGTTCGATGAATGGGTCTTTCTCGAGAGATTCGCATAAATACATGCGATGTTCTGCTGGGATAGGGAGAAACGTACTAGCTACAACTGTGTATAGTTGTAATATAGATGACCCTATCATTTTAGTCATGGTAGCTCCCAGTCTAGACTCGTAATGCGCGTACAGTTTTTTAATTTCTTCATCGGTCATGGTATCAATTTTTTCGAAGGTATAATTTTCACCTAAATATTGGGAACATTTTCCAACGGCTACCAAAGCCGCGAGTCTTTCTCTATGTTTATCTAAAGATTTATCTGTAACTACTTCTGCATCAGATTCTTTGAGCATTTGTTCGATGAGTTCGTCACATTCCATAATGTAATACCTAAGGAGATATTTAAGTCTAACATAATATAATATGGCATATCCAAAACATCCTGTAATAATGAACTGTTGCGAAAGAATGAAGATTTCGAGCCACATTATGTCATATTAACCGCTAATGTTCAATTTGCTACATTTTTGCTACATTTTGCTACATTTTGGCCATATTTTTGCTATATATGCTATAATTTTGCCATATTTTGCTAAGCAATTGCATAAGCAGCTGGTTGATCGGTTTTTAATACGAGTTTACAGTGCTTTGTTGCCTATAACAGTTTTCTGACTTTATCTCGTTCGGGCTTGGTATAAATAACATCATTTTCGCGTAAACATTCTTCGAATGAATCTCAGTCTTTGCAATGAAACAGGGCTACCCATTTGGTCTGCTCTCTGAGATCTTTCAGGACAGAGTTGTATTTTTTAGTAAGTACCCAAACGCTATGTTGAGTATGCTGACCGGAGAATGCTAAATACAAAAGCATATCTTTCTTTTTTGTTAATTCTTTACTCGCGCTGCAGTCCTCTATTACGAAAAGAGTTGATTCTCCTTTGTATTTTTCATGACATACTCGTAAACAGTCTTGTAAACGATCGCCCTGTTTTATTAACGCTTATAGTCGGGCACAGAATTATAATATGATCGAAAACGTCCCGATAATGACTTTCTAAAATATCTAGATTAAAAGCTGTTTTTCCGCAGGCCGTTTGCCCGCATATGATAGCGCAGTGCGGATATTTAGGTAAAAGATTATTAATAGATTGCTTGCACGAATCGTCCATTCTGTATATTAAGTTGCGCATCCATAATCACGTACAAATATATGGTTAATTTACCAGCCGTTTCCTGGAGCTTCGTTATCTGTATAGTGACACCCTCGCTAGCATTTTCTACTCTCCTCCCACTGCCGTGTAGTTGGTCATCGTCCGTTGTTCGCATGTTGAGCCATAGCGCGTATTTCGTGGTGAGGTATTCACCCATCGATACACTCCCGAGGGACAGATCTTTCACGACCGCTTTAACTTCTGGGCAAAGTTTTATAGAAGGAAGTTTTTTAATCTCATCCCACTGGTGATACGCTAGCATTCCTTGGCTCTATTGTTGATTAGGAACACCCTCGATAGTCAATTCTACTTTTGTAATCTTGGGATTGTAGAACTTCTCGGTATTTCTTTTAAACGCATCGGAGGGGTCCTCGAACAACATTAAAATACCCTTCAACGACCTCGTGGGGACGTTTAGATTGATATTCCAAGTCCTATCTCTTCCGTCCCTCGTGATCTTTCGGTGTCACAGCACGGGATCGTACAAAATGGCTAAACTTCCTGTATAATGGTTACGAATTTGTCTGGCTAATTCGGGATTCGTTATCATATCGTACTCTAGCGAGATATTGTCAATGGAATAGCTAGCATCTTCACCTGCGGATCTGATTACTCTACCGTAGTCATTAAAAGTGAGTTCGTATTCTAACCTATCGCCTAGGGATGCTTGATAAAAGGGCATGTGGGAATCTAGTAATTCAAAGTCTAGGGGAATATAGAATCGGTTACCTAATGCGTTGGCAACGGCCTTATCTTTTACGACGTTACTATCACCATTATCACCACCCACGCGCAGTCTCAATGTGTTCTTATTACAAATACCTTGGTACTGTAAGTTTTCCAGCTCTTTATCCGTTCTCCAGAGATCCATGTAACAATAGTATACATCGCTATCGTTGATACTCAAAACCTCATTACCGCCAATTTTAATCGCGATTTTCTTAACGATAGCACGACCTATGTTCTGAACGGGCTCCCTGTTAACATCGGTAGAAGTCAAACTAATCGTAAATGCTAGTCAGACAGTTCCCGGAACTAACACATCGTGTGCACCGAGATTAGGAAAGCGAACCAGAAGCGTTTGATTCTGATCGATGGTACTAGGGTTATTAGTTATAGTTACAGACTGACGAATTGCTTTGACCCCTAATGGATCTCGAAGTCTACGTTGTGGGTTTAACTTGCGTCCGTATTGTGAAGACATTGTTATATTGAAACCATGTACCCTATGTTTAATATAAAAATGACTGATTTAGATCTAGATACCTTTGATGACTTTGATAACTAGAATCCAATCGAAGATACTGA
Organism: Haliotis cracherodii; assembly: GCF_022045235.1. Taxonomy (NCBI): domain Eukaryota; kingdom Metazoa; phylum Mollusca; class Gastropoda; order Lepetellida; family Haliotidae; genus Haliotis; species Haliotis cracherodii. The sequence continues at coordinate 48,640,930 of NW_027266297.1, read as the reverse complement.
TGAAACCAGCTTTATGAATCTTAATGATGAACTTTTGAACCCAACCGTAAATGATGAACTTTTGAAACCAGCCTTTGATGATTATTACGATACCTTTAAAGATACCCCTATTGGTCGTGACTATTCAAAGTTTGAGATAGATAGTAAAGGAATTTTGCGACTGCGTGGCGAACCGGATATTGATCTTATGCATTATCGTACTCGTAAGCCCCTAGCCTTGTCCACGATAGCCGGTAAACACGGTATCAGCACTGTTCGTGATAAATTAGGTTTTGTGGACTACTCACGACTTTCCGCGAATACTACTAAGGTTCTTAGGACTGTGCGTGATAAACTCGTTAATTTGGAAGCTTCCTCGATGGTGGCCTCGGACGGACTCGGAGAAATCTTAGATACCCATTACGATAATTCCATGTTACAGGTACCATCCTCGGAGTTTAGTATTAGGGAATTACGAGGTCTTGACAAGGCAATGCGAACAATGTGGGGACAACTCATGAATAATACGGCCAAGATATCCGAAATCGACAAGCATATAGCTTACGAAATAACAAAACTTGAACAGGCGGGCGATGAGTTCAGTAGACGCCTCGTAGCGGAAAGATTGCGTAACTTAGAAGACGAAAGATTGGCCCGCCTCGAAGCTGCTTCCAGTAATGGAAAGGCACTTCGTTCGCAAATCAGTCGAATTCGAGAAACTATTGATCAAGTCCTCAACGATGACACTTCACTGGCCGATAAAAATAAAACATTGTTCAGAGAACAGGGGATAACCATTGCCAGTATTTTAACCGCATTGGGATTTATTATATCGACTTTGACTCTCGCGTTAACAGGTGGCAGTACAGGTGGTACAGGTGGTAGTACACCGCCTACGTTGGATGGTATAAAAGAGTGGATAAAAAAGCATTTAAAAGCATTAGGTTCAGCACTGGGAAAGCTCGCTGAGAAAGCCGCGGCCGCACTTCCCGGTATAATAGGGAGTGTTGTTTCCTGGTTATTGAATTTATTAGCTAAGACCACCACTTGGCTTAGTCAAAACTTGTGGGGGCTGATCGTATCAATTGCAGGGCTGTTGTACGTATCCGCTAAGAACTATTTAACAAAATCAGTTCGATAAGAACTATTTAACCAAATCAGTTCATTAACCAAATCATGAGTAAACCAGCCGCGACTCCACCTAATACCAGTGCTGTTTTTTCATTGATATGTTGTTAATTTTTAGCCGCAATATGCGGTGACACTTGTGGTTGTGCGGCAGTAGGCGGTTGTGCGATAGTTGGTGTTTGTGGCTTGACTATTCCCTTTTCGCCTGTGATTGTTTGCGTTATTAATTTGACGTTAATATCTGAATTTATACCTGTTTTTTGTTGATCGGTAGCAATAACAATTTTATTATTATAGCCTATCACTTGACCGATCTTAAGTTCCATATTACTCGGAGACATGTATAGTCCCAGCGCATAAACGTAGTCCACTTTGGATTGAGCGTACTGTTATACATCTTGAAAACGCTTTAAAGACGATGGTATGTCAACTGGTGAATTAATGGCGTCCTCCAGAATTGCCCATACATAAGTTCTTATCGATTCATTAACTCTTACATCTCCTGGGTTAGTAAAATTATTTTCCGTTTTATCATTAAGAAATTCATTCCAAGCGTTTGCGGTATCGTTCATTTGTATAAATTTTGTAACAATATAAGGCAAGCCACTCTTAAAACTCATAATATCTTCCCTCCAATCATTATTAAAAAGTTTCCAGTTGTTATCCCAATTATTAGTTTTTAAGAAAATATTATGTAAACTTACATAAAGTTTGTTGGTATGCTCCAACTTACCAAAATTAACTTTATATTTATTAAGTTCTTTATATAAATAATCGCTGTCTTCTTTGACGGTTATTTCCCCTGTGTAAGGAACACCTAGACCATGGTTTGCTCCTTTAATACGCGAATCTTTACTCGTAGAAATATTAAATTCCTGACAAATACACTCATACGCGGACCTATCATAATTATTATTTGCGGAATTCCACGCTCGATCCTGCGGTAATGGAGCACTAATTTCTTTAAGTATACGTATAATCTGATAGTACACGTGAAATGTTATAACAGACTTATTCAGTTCAAATCCTGGGGAATAAAGAGATATGCCACATCCCGTTGTGGCACACCATATGGCAAAGTTTAACTGATTCTGCCAAAATTGCATCAGATTGTGAAACCAATCGTGCACGATTTAATCGCTAGTTGCTGACCCTGTATCGCTGACCCTGTAATTTTTAAAGATATCAGGGAATTTAACGAAAAATTCAGCACCAGAGGCAGTTACTATAATCGATTGATTAGTAATGTCAGTTGATTTCATGTTTAAGTTATGATATAGTATCATTGTATATTTAATATGTATGTTACACTCCCGGGAATAACAAATGGTCAGTCTATTCAACTGCTTCATACTATCGATAACTCGGATGGACAACTTGATGTCGCCCTATGCGATATAACGTATAACCCGCTGTGGACCAATATCAATGCTGCGAAAAGAAATAATAAGATCTTTATACCAGGTGAAAACAGTGGTATTAAAAAATTCATTATTATACTTGATGGGTATTACAGCGTTTGCTCACTCAATGATGAAATTTTTAAGCCTAATGGAATTAGTATCACACAAAATGATTCGAATGGGACAGTGAAAATATACACTCGAGAAACAGGTATAGTTATTGATGAGAACTTATCAATTACACATGGATTTGGACAGTCAGTAGTATTACCACCCAACAAACCAGTGACTGTATATGCATTACCCGATTTAGTTCCCTATAAAGAGTTGTGTATTCATCTTGATCAAATCAGCACGACGGATAATATTCAACTAAAAAGTCCTTCAACTCTGCTCAGATCTATTCCAGTGAAAAATGAAAAATATAAAAGCGGTAGAACAGAATCCTTCTCATCATTACAATATAGAAAATTGAAGCGGGGTATTATTTCAGACCTCAAAATTTCTGTATTAGATGTAAAACACCATTACCCTACCTTATGTGATGATGGGTAAGGGACATAATTTAACTAAGATAATAAATAGTGGCATCGTACTCGCGGCCTATATCCCGTCAAAACGAAAAAGTGTGTTAGTCTCTCCCCTGCCAGAAGACCCAGGTCATATGTTATATAGTCGTCCGGCAGTAAAAAATGTTAGTTTAAATTTGGTTGCTGAATTCGATGATATTAAAGATAACTTGAGTGCTATACCTAATATTTCTACGCTTATTATTGAAGTCTTGTTCGGTGATGCACCGGTAGATGCCTTCGAAATATTACCAGGTCTATCGATTAAATGGCTCAAGAAACATGAGCTTCAACGTTGCAGTATTATTCATGTCAGAGCATCACCTGTTGCAACCCTCGAGGGGGTCCAAATTATTAAAAGTGGTAGTATTTCTCTTACTAAGATATTCTTGCCATATAATATACATTTGATAAGGTTGATGTATACTCTCAAAACATTTAAGCAAGACCAATTAAAGACTATTATATATTCGTAATATACACTATGAGTTTATATCCAGCGCTTGATGAGGCAATTGAAAAGATGGAAACTGTTGATGGATTTCGATTACATCAAATAAGCGACATAAAACATCGAATAGAGAAGGATAGGGAGTTGAGACTTGGATTGTATAAAAAGTATCACAGAGCCGTGAATGCTCTCGACGGAGTTGACACCGCGCTTGTAGCAGCTGGCATGGGACTCGGTGTAGCCGATGTCAGTTTACTATCAACTATAATCGCCGCGCCTATCGTGCTCGGCATGGAAATAGCTGCTGGAGTCTCGGGACTGGCAGGAATAGCGATAAAATTCATTTCTCATAGGTTGCAAAAGAAAGCATTAAAACACGATAGTATTCGGATACTCGCCGAAGCAAAGTTGAACAGCATTGAGGATCATATTTCGACAGCAATAGTCGATTGTAAGATATCCGAGGATGAGTTTCGTTTAGTGCTGTCGGAACACACCAAATACAACACAATGAAGCAGGAGATTCGATCAAAATCTCGTAAGACCAGTGGTATTAGCAAAGACGAGAAAAAAAAGTTCATAGAACAGGGGAGGCAACAAGCGCGTCAATTATTCCGTGCCAAAACCAAAGATCTGGTTGGAGATTAAAACTAGATTGCTTACTATCGTTTGATCACATTAAGACAAATGCTTACATAAATATTTATAATAATGGAGATCGAAAAAACAATTAAATGGAGAGAATTACCACAAGGTTTTTATTATGTCAAACCAACCAAATACGGTTATCAACTGTTTCTTATCAATTTACAAGAAGAGTGTAGTTATATAGTCTGGTCTCCTAGTAAAATGAACGAAGAACTTAATAAAAATGTTGAATATCGCTTTATCAATAAAAATAATAAAGAATATTTTTATTACCATTTAGGCTCATCTAAAGCAATGATTGGCCCCAGGTATTGGTGAGCTAGAGCCAATTTAACTTAATCTCATGACTATCATTGAATCGCATAGTCATTTACGCATAAAAAATGCCACCTGTAGTAGCGGTATAGGTATACCGGCAGAACCCCTATTACCTATACTACTATATGGAAAGGGTTTTGTCGCATTTATACTCTTCCATATCATTGTGGGACCTGAAAAATATAAAAATAATTTTAACATAGATTTGTCAAAATAATATGTACACTGACTAAATAATTGTAAAAGAAGGTGGTAATAATCTGCAGCAGTGTCAGGCATGTCACTGGGTGCCTGAATACAAATATCATCAGTTAACTGTGTACAAATTGTATCAGATCTAAACTTTTTTATGTCATTCACAGTATACGTTCATTTGTCATCCACACTACACTTTTACAACAAAAGACAACAATATAGAATATAATAGATACACAAAATAGTTCAATACAGAAATTATTTGCATATAGTATTTACATTGTGTGATTATTCATTGTAAAAATATTATTTTGTACCTCATACTGTGAAGCACGGTGTGCCATGTTTCTGGTGTACATTGGACAGCGACTTCACACCATGATGGACTGGGGACCTGTACTTTCTGGGCATCGGTGTCTGGCATGACTTGGCTCGAAACTTCATATTTGAAAGATACAACATAGAAACATTAACACTTTTGTCATCTATATCTCACTATCACAAAATATAAAATGGTAACTTGATTTTTTTCATGTATAAATGTGCTATAAATTGTATATGTGTGCAAATTGCATTGAACATGAAATTTGAATATTTTGGGTGGTAGGTGGGCGATGATTTTGGATAGTGACTGGATATTTTGTCAGCTACAAACCAGCAAAACCAGATATCTGTTTGAATAAAAAATATATAAAGCCTAAATATAAAAAATAAACATGTTGCAACAACGTATTTTTGCGGACTTTTGCTTCAACAGTCTGAATCAAAATTATTGTACATAATTATTTAAAGATTAGGTACACACACAAACACACACACACAGAATTTCAATGAGTTTATATAATTGATAATTTGTTTTCCTGTGTTATTATAAAGTTTATTAATTATAGAAATGAAATTATTTGTGTTAATTCCAGACGGGAATGGCTGTAAAACTAAAACATTACGTAACACAACTTACTCCATCAACAGGAGTTTGCTGCATACTGCAACGATCAGCTGATCAGGAGTATCGACATAACCATGGAGGAAGTGAACATGTGAACGAGACAACATCGCGGATATTCATGATTATCATGTGAAACTATGTACAAATATCACCCTACCCCTGCTAAAATACATTTCTTAAATACTACTGTGGTTAGAATAAACTAAATCAGCAAACTTACCTGATCGAGTTACTTCAACTTTACGGCGTTTGTTTACAAAAACATCCCAGTCAAGGTCTTGATGAGAGTGCTGTCCCTTTAGCCCGTTTCCATATAAGAATCGTACACCATCCGCTTCCGATCAGTTTCAGGACCATATGTAACTAATAATAGTAACAAAAACGGCCTTCGGCCTCGTCTATAATTTTTTGGCGAGTTTTTTTTAATTGTTATTCTTAGTTACATATGGTCCTGTGGTTTCAGAACCAGCAGGTATCTAAACTCTCACGGAGGACGAAGGCAACTCAGCAAGAGCCAATATGCGCAACACAAATGAACAAATAAGCGCAATTCATACAACGGACTCTTCCAACCATAATCGCGAATCTTACAGTATGTTATCAGTGCATTGTTGTCTTCTCAGTTGCAATTTTGGAAACCGAAATAATTTTGGAGTAATTGTGCCTAGCGTTGTATCTTGGACAGCTCGGCACCGAACAAAACAATAGCTAGGCTACGCATCTGATTTTAATTGTTTTGCCTCCGAAACTACAAGGTAAATACTTTTCATGATGAAAAAGTACAAGAAAAATAGGTTTATTTTCGTGTGAACTTGCCCTTTAAGTTAAAAACTTGATGACTGCTAGGTACTCGTTCTTTTCCATTTCTGTGTCCATTTGGATGCCTAGCAAGTTCAACTGGCTGACCCTTATATACAAACTGCCTCAACAGACCAAATACACTTGCAATGAAGAACTCAACAATGTATAACATTGACTATTTCACTTTGTTATGGCCCACAGTTTAAAGTTAGTCACATCTGTTACACCCTCAGTATCTTCACATGTTACACGTTCAACATTTTATCATCTGTTACACCTTCATTATCTTCACATCTGGTGCACCTTCATTAACTTCACATCTGTTACATGCTCAATATTTTCACATCTGTTACACCCCAAATATCTTCACATGTGACACCCTCATTATTTTCACATCTGTCATGCCTCTTATTATCTTCACACCTTTCACACCTCATTATATTCGCATCATTTACACCCTCACCACTTTCACATCTATTCCGACCGCCCCCGTGTTCTAATGAATGAGAGAGTCAACAAAAAAAGAGAGAGACTTTTTCATTGTGTACTATAAGATATACTTAGCCCATTGCAACAAATGGTAACATAAGTATATGGTAGAACTGTACTCATAGTGTACACACATTTGTCTAGATTCTCAAACATTCTGCATTCACAGACAAAGAGCTTTAAGGAGATGGTTTCAAAAGAGTCATTTAGAAACCTAAAGAAGTGTCAAGTTTAACAAGAGAGTATTTTTAAGAAAGTTTTGCAGTACCTGTCTGAGTCATTTGCTGTTCCCGAAGTTTCATTTTAGTGAAGGCAAGTTTGTCCTGAGCTTTGTCGAATTCAATCTTTATGACTTCCAGTTCCAACTCAGCATCATGGACTGTCTAAAGTTAACATGAGAAGTTGACATGTGTACTTTATCATGTGAAGTCAAATGTATAGTTCATTTACAACTGATATAGATACTCATGAAAGAAAGTAACTGCTCTTCACATATAGTGGTTATAATATTGAAAATAACAACATAATATCTGGTTATTAGTCCGATCATTGTGTTATCATAACAAATTCATTGACTGAACCCATATTTGGTAACAGTAGACAGAGTGGAACGCCCTAAAAGAGGGGTGATGTAACAACTCAATTATCCAAGTCATCATCGGGTGAGACCACCATTTGCGCTCAGCGGTGGCACAAGAAGACACGAGATGATTGAAAACAGCCTGACAGACATGTTCTATGGGGGAGAGGTCTCGAGAAACAGTTTGGCATGGCAGTACAGAATTGTTATGCTGCCTCAAAAAGCCTGTTACAACACATGCACAATGTAGGCAGGCATAATTCTACTGCAACATGATATTACGTCCCTACATTTGCAAGAAAGGGTTGCCTTGACACCTGCAGACTTTTGCACGGCAGAAACTTCGACTCATCTGTGAACTGTATACTATCCCCAACTTGTTTTCTGAGCCTCAGATGCTGTCTAAACCAAGCCAGACGTGCCTAGCATTGACGTGAAAGCAAAGTTGGACGTATAGCTTGACGTCTGGGCTAGATTGTATGCTCCCACAATCGGTTGCATACAGTTCTGCCACTAACTGGTCCCAAGCTGTAAATGTGGCAGTTTGGTATCAATTCCATAGATGCACCAACCAAAAATGGTTGTTTTGTTGGCTTTACGTATTGTGTCAACGACAAGTGCGTGGCAAGTCATGAGTGTTGCCCTCCTACACATGTAACACCCTCATTAGAGATGCCACACATGTAACACCCTCATTAGAGATGCCACACATGTAACACCCTCATTAGAGATGCCACACATGTAACACCCTCATTAGAGAGTAACACTCTCACAAATGATGATATTGTGTTTCAATGAACATTAAAATGTCTGTCAACTTCGTTTTGCAACATTCCTGTTTGCAGCATACCCATGGCGTGTAGATGTTGATTTTCAGCAAGCTATGTCACTGTGTTAGCATTATTTACAGTTAAACAAAAGTGTTTTTATGAGCACCTGATAGCTTAACAGTCATTGCATGTTGTTCACATTAAAAATACATGTGTGTGAATATCATATGTTTCCAACAAACAAGCAAACATCCAAATAATGCACCATGCATTTACATGCATTAACATGCATGTACAAATTGTGAGACACCACCTAAACGTCGAGGAGATGTCTTCATGACTATATTCGTATTAAGAGATACATTATTTAATTTCAGAATAAATGTATTTTCATTGAACTTTATACAAAACACAGTTACTTTTTTCCATTAGTATACATTTATTAGTATTTGATAAAATAATAATGGCATTAGATTTATTAAATTCTGTAGCAATTTTATCTCTTCATGTCAACCACTGAAGGCACACAAAAGAATTTTACACATACATTCAGTGTGATGTCAGTTCTCTCAAAGCCAGAGGCTGCTGCTGTATCGTGCTCTGTGATTCTCTTCTCCAGTTCACAATATGCCCGGTTGAGCTGGACAGAGAGAACAAATACAAACATACGCCAAATATTGCGTATGGAGGAAATACAGTTCCTACTCAATTAACTCAATCGACCCAGTACGCTAGATCATTTTAGTTGTCAGTAATAAGTAAATAAAAATCTTGAGATTAAAATTGTGAAAAACTAACCGAACCCATTGGTATTTCAAAAGAATGTATTGTATTTCACTTGTTCATTTTAGATACAGAAATGAATGGAGGTTTCTAAGTGAGGTAAACAGAGGCATGGAAGTTCTACAACATTCTATGCATCATCCCAGATCTAATGTCATAATGCTGGAATTGCATATGAACAATGTTTCAATCTCAAATATTTGGTTGCATTTTTTTTATTGTTTAAGACATTTATAACATGTCATCATACAAAAATAACCAGCTGTTATTTAGTTGTTTTTTTCAGTTATAACAGAACTGTCTACTGGTTGCTTGCAGTGTTTATCAAATATGATTCTAGCACACAGCACTTAAAGTATAAGGATACAAGAAAGAGTACATGTCTAGTCTTGGCCTTATATTGCAGCATTACTCTGCATTTCATTTCTTAATGAATCTGTAGCTATATATACAGTTTCATTCTAAATAGTTACATATGTACATTGACATACAATAAGTGTTTCTTAGTTACATCCTGGCGGCGAGGTGAGAGCACACGAAAAGCAGCTCTGATGAAAATGCAGTAGAAGTCATCAATACTACTTCAATAACCCCTTTATGTATTAAAACCTAATGACAAACAAGTATGGGGTGTGATCTAGCAACATATAGAAGAAGTGTTGGCAGTTTTGCTTCAACTTTTATCGCATTTATGGGTCGCCGAGCGAAATTGGCTCAAGCCATGCGTGTCGCCATGATGCACGTGCCGGCAGGTACAGGTAGGCTTGTGAGAGCAGCCGTCGTCATGAGTGTTATGCTTCTTATCCAGCTGGGTAATGATGTCAACCTAAACCCAGGCCCCGGCCCTGAAGATACAGGTACAAGTAGAGTAACGAGACAAACCCCCAAACCTCCAAACTCCGAACCCAGTAACAGTGAACTTCTGAAAGAAATTTGAGGTATGAGGAAGGATATGAGTGACAATTTCTTAACACTGTCTAACCGGATAAATTGCATTGAACAGGATTTCCAATCGATGGCTAATAAGAATTCTGCCTTAAAAGAACAAGTTTCATACTTGACACGTAAAATAAATAACATGGACAGCCAAAGTAAAAGAAATAAAATTATTTTTTATAATGTGGAAGAAACTACGAGAGAAACTTATGACCAAACTGAAGAAAAAATAAAAGAAATTATTATAAACAAATTGAAACCTTCTGTTGAAAATGTAGGAGTGCTTTCAGCAAGAAGACTGACGACTAAAACCCCGGGACCCAGACCAGTCCTCGTGACGTTCACACACCCAAAACACAAATCTCAGGTGATGGGTTCTTCCCGAAATCTGAAAGGTAGTAAGATACATATCTCCCATGACTTCACGGAGGAAGAACTCAAGGTCATAAATAAACTAGTAGTATAGGTAATGATGGTTCTGCCGCAACTCCACTGGAGCCGGATTAAATTATATACCAATACCGCTACTACAGGTGGCATTTTTTATGCCAAAATGATAATGCGATTCAACGATAGTCATGAGATTAAGTTAAATTGACTCTAGCTCACCACCACCTGGAGTCAATCAATGCTTCTATGATATAAATTTCTCTATTATTTTACAAGTAGGCCAGATTATATACTCTTCTTGGTAATTGATGATCGTATTTGTTTGGTTTAAAGATATAATATATACCTTGTGGTAATTCTCTCAATTTGATAATTTTGTCTATGAACATAAATGTTTGTGTTCTTCATTTGTTGGTTGGACATTACTGATATAATAATTTTGTCCATGAACATAAATGTTGTAATTCTCCATTATTATATATTTATGTAAGCATTTATCTAAATGTGATCTAATGATAGTAAGCAATCTATTTTTAATCTCCAACCAGTTCTTTGGTTTTGGCACGGAATAATTGACGCGCTTGTTGCCTCCCCTGTTCTATGAACTTTTTTTTCTCGTCTTCGCTAATACCACTGGTCTTACGAGATTTTGATCGAATCTCCTGCTTCATTATGTTGTATTTGGTGAGTTCTGATAACACTAAACGAAACTCCTCCTCAGATATCTTACAATCAGCCATTGCTGTCGAAATATGATCCTCAATGCTGTTCAACTTTGCTTCGGCGAGTATCCGAATCTTATCGTGTTTTAATGCTTTCTTTTGTAACCTACGAGAAATGAATTTTATCGTTATTCCTGCCAGTCCTGAGACTCCGGCCGCTATTTCCATGCCAAGTACGATAGGCGCGGCGATTATAGTTGATAATAAACCAACACCTGCAACACCGAGTCCCATGCCAGATATTACAAGCGAGGTGTCAACTCCCTCCAGAGCATTCACGGCTCTGCGATACTTTTTATACAATCAAAGTCTCAACTCCCTATCCTTCTCTATTCAATGTTTAATGTCGCTTATTTGATGTAATCGAAATCCATCAACAGTATCCATCTTTTCAAATGCTTCATCGAGCGCCGGATATAAACTCATAGTGTATATTACGGTCATATAATAGTCTTTAATTGATCTTGCTTAAATGTTTTGAGAGTATACATCAACCTTATCAAATGTATATTATATGGCAAGAATATCTTAGTAAGAGAAATACTACCACTTTTAATAATTTGGACCCCCTCGAGGGTTGCAACAGGTGATGCTCTGACATGAATAATACTGCAATGTTGACGCTCGTGTTTCTTTTGCCATTTAATCGATAGTCCTGGTAATATTTCGAAGGCATTTTCCGGTGCATCTCCGAACAAGACTTCAATAATAAGCGTAGAAATATTAGGTATTGCACTCAAGTTAACTTTAATATCATCGAATTCAGCAACCAAATTTAAACTAACATTTTTTACGCCCGGACGACTAAATAACATATGACCTGGGTCTTCTGGCAGGGGAGAGACTAACACACTTTTTTGTTTTGATGGGATATAAGCCGCGAGTATGATTCCACTATTTATTATCTTAGTTACATTATGTGCCTTATCCATCATGACATACGGTGGGGTAATGACGATATTTAGTAGCCACTCGATTTTTGCGCCGACCATAGTCCATTTTTTATCGTCGTTGCGAGTAAGATTGTACGAAGTGGTTTTAAGGAGTCTACTAACGTCATCGCTTAAATCTTCTAGATTACCTGTGAATGTAACTTCTTTCCGCTTGTATACATTATCGTGTAAGTGTAAAGCGTATAACTTACCATGGGTACCGGGTCTACCGAATCCTTCTGTGTCTCCGAGATCGGAAAGCGCAATTGTATTACATTTGTCTGAGCGTTCCAGGGCCTGATGAATCAACCATTATTTATAATATCGAGTGTTACACTTAAGTATCCGTCCACAGCGAGTAATATGTTACATCGCATAGAGCGACTTCGAGTTGTCCATCCGAGTTATCGAAAGTATGAAGCAGTTAAATAGACTGACCATTTGTTATTCCCGGGAGTGTAACATACATATTAAATATACAATGATACTATATCATAACTTAAATATGGAATCGAGATACATTACTAATCAATCGATTATAGTAACTGCCTCTGGTTATGAATTTATCGTTAAATTCCCTGATATCTTTGAAAAGTACAGGTTCACGGCAACTAGCAATAAAATGGTGCACGATTGGTTTCACAAACCGATGCAATTTTGGCAGAATCAGTTAAACTTTGCCATATGGTGTGCCACAACGGGATGTGGCATATCTCTTTATTCCCCAGGATTTGAACTAAATAAGTCTGTTATAACATTTCACATGTACTATCAGATTAGACGTATACTTAAAGAAATTAGTGCTCCATTACCGCAGGATCGAGCATGGAATTCCACAAATAATCTGTACAATAGGTTCGCGTATGAGCGTATTTTCGCAGGAATTTAATATTTCTACGAGTAAAGATTGGCTTATTTAAGGAATTAACCATGGTCTAGGTGTTCTGTACAGCGGACAAAAAACTTTTAAAGAAGAAAGCGATGATTTAGTTTAAAAAACTCATCAACCATTTGATCCATTTCAGTTGTTACAGAAAAACAATCTTTTTGTAAGAATGCATAATCTTAATTATGGCTGGGAACTTTTGAGTAACGATTGGAGAGGTTCTCTTATGAGTTTTAAGGGTGGTTTGGCTTATAATGTTACAAAATTTATACAAATGAACGATACCGCAAATGCTTGGAATGAATTTCTTAATGATAAAACGGAAAATAATTTTACTAACCCAGGAGTTGTAAGAGTTAATGAATCAATAAGAACTTATGTATGGGCAATTCTCGGTGCACAATCGCAAACACGAACGTCCATTATCAGTTCTGGGACGGCGCTAGATGCGCAAAAACAGTTTGTCGCAAACGTGGAGGATGCTATTAATTCACCAGTTGACATACCATCATCTATAAAGCGTTATCAAGATGTAGGAAGAGGAAGCTTCCAAATTATCTTTGTTACTGAGTTCATCACGCACGGTCCGAAGAACCTTAGTAGTCTTCGCGGAAAGTTTTGCTCCTCGTGAGTAGTCTACAAAACCTAATTCATCACGAACAGTGCTGATGCCGTGTTTACCAACTATTGTAGACAAAGCTAGGGGCTTACGAGTACGATAATGCATAAGATCAATATCCGGTTCGCCACGCAGTCGCAATATTCCTTCATCATCTATCGTAAACTTTGAATAGTCATGAACAATAGTACTATCATCTTTAAAGGTATCGTAATAATCATAAACGGATAGTTTCAAAAGTTCATCATTGACGGTTGATTGTAAAAGTTCATCGTTAACATTCGTAAAGCTGGTTTCATCAGTACCCTCTTCGATTGTACTCGGGTTATCAAAATCATCTAGATTAATATCAGCCATTTTCATATTAAACATATGGTTATATAATTTCAATATAACAATGTCTTCGCAATACGGATGCAAGTTAAACCCACAACGTAGACTTCGAGATCCATTAGGGGTCAAAACAATTTGTCAGTCTGTAACTATAACTAATAACCCTAGTACCATCGATCAGAATCAAACGCTTCTGGTTCGCTTTCCTAATCTCGGCGCACACGATGTGTTAGTTCCGGGAACTCTCAGACTAGCATTTACGATTTTTTTTACTTCTACCGATGTTAACAGGGAGCCCGTTCAGAACATAGGTCGTGCTATCGTTAAGAAAATCGCCATTAAAATTAGCGGTAATGAGGTTTTGAGTATCGACGATAGCGATGTATACTATTGTTACATGGATCTCTGGAGAACTGATAAAGAGCTGGAAAACTTACAGTACCAAGGTATTTGTAATCGGAACACACTGAGACTGCGTGTAGATGCTTCTAGTGGTGATGGTACCGTCCTAAAAGATCAGGCAGTTGTCGACGCATTAGGTAACCGATTCTATATTCCCCTAGACTTTGAATTACTAGATTCCCACATGCCCTTTTATCAAGCATCCCTAGGCGATAGGTTAGAATACGAACTCACTTTTAATGACTACGATAGAGTAATCAAAACCAGTGGTGAAGATGCTAGCTATTCCATTGACAATATCTCGCTGGAGTATGATATGATAACAGATCCCGAATTAGCCAGACAAATTCGTAACCAGTATACAGGAAGTTTAGCCATTTTGTACGATTGCTTGCTGCGACACCGAAAGATCACAAGGGACAAAGAAGATACGACGTGGAATATCAATCCAAACATCCCCATGAGGTCATTGAAGGGTATTTTAATGTTGTTCGAGGACCCCTCCAATGCATTTAAAAGAAATACCGAGAAGTTCTACAATCCCAAGATTACAAAAGTAGAATTGACTATCGAGGGCGTGCCTAAGGAATGCTAGCGTATCACCAGTGGGATGAGATTAAAAAACTTCCTTCTATATAACGAAGCCCAGAAGTTAACGCGATCGTGAAAGATCTTTCTCTCGGGGGTGTATCGATGGGTGAATACCTCACCACGAAGTACACGCTATGGCTCGACATGCGAACAACGGATGATGACCAACTACACAGCAGTGGGCGGAGAATAGAAAATGCCAGCGAGGGTGTCACTATACAGATAAAGAAGCTCCAGAAAACGGCTGGTAAATTAAACATATATTTGTACGTGATTATGGATGCGCAACTTAATATACAGAATGGACGATTCGTGCAAGCAATCTATAAATAATCTTTTACCTAAAGAACCACACTGCGCTATCATATGCGGGCAAACAGGTTGTGGAAAAACAGCTTTTATTCTAGATATTTTAGAAAGTCATTATCGGGACGTTTTCGATCATATTATTATTCTGTGCCCGACTATAAGCGTTAATAAAACCTACCTATCGAGAGATTGGGTAATGAATGACGGGGTACACAGAGTTGATACGGGCGATCATTTACTAGACTGTTTACGAGTATGTCACGAAAAATACAAAGGAGAATCAACTCTTTTCGTAATAGACGACTGCAGTGCGACTAAAGAACTCACCAAAAAGACATAGCGTTTGGGTACTTACTCAAAAATACAACTCTGTCCTGAAAAATCTCAGACAGCAGACCAAATGGGTAGCCTTGTTTCATTGCAAAGATCGAGATTCATTCGAGGAATGTTTACGCGAAAATGATGTTATTTATACCAAGCTCGAACGAGATAAAGTCAGAAAACTGTTAGCGGCAACGAAGCTCTGTAAACTCGTATCAAAAACCGATCAACCACCAAATGAGGCAAAAATGTAGCAAAATTATAGCAAATGTAGCAACTGCTAAACAAAATTATAGCAAATGTAGCAAAATTATAGCAAAAATATAGCAAATGTAGCAAAATTATAGCAAAATTATAGCAAATGTAGCAAAATTATAGCAAAAATAAGATAAATTGAGCATCAGCGGTTAATATGACATAATGTGGTTTGAAATCCTCATTCTTTCACAACAGTTCATTATTACGGGTTGTATTGGATATGTCATATTATATTATGTTAGACTTAAATATTTCCTTAGGTATTACATTATGGAATGCGACGAACTCATCAAACAAATGCTCAAAGAAACTGATCAACATGTTGAAGTAGTTACGGTTAAATCTTGTGATAAACATAGAGAAAGACTCGCCGCTTTGGTAGCCGGTGGAAAATGTTCCCAATATTTGGGGGAAAATTATACCATCGAAAAAATTGATAACATGACCGACGAAGAAATTAAAAAATTGTACGTGCATTATGAGTCTAGACTGGGAGGTACCATGACTAAAACGATAGGGTCGGCTATATTACAGTCGTAGCTAGTACGTTTCTCCCTATCCCGGCAGAACATCGCATGTATTTATGCGAATCTCTCAAGAAAGACCCATTCATCGAACACGCTATAAGCTCAGTGAGCTGTGAGTTTTATCATAGATACGGAATGTTCTTAGCTCCACTCACCACAGCTTTAATAACGGCTAGGTATTGTCAATTTAAACATACGTGCCCACTTAATAATAATGGAGACTCAACAAGTGACACCACCACAGATTGTGAACAAGGAAATAATAACCCCGACTGCTCAACGAGTGAATGAGGAACCACCACCAGCAATTGTGAATGAGAAAATACTAAAACCCAGAGTTACCAGGAAAAAACCCCAAAAAATCTCTGCAGGCAGGATGGGAGGACTAGCTCACAAAGTGAAACTAATGAATAATTCCAATATTGATCCGATTGAAACATGGGCACTAGTAGGAGTTGTTGCTATAGCGGCTGTATGTTTTTTTTATGAGACCGGAGAAGAGAAAACGTCACCTCTGATGTCACAACAACAAGTTCAATTAGAGGTTAGCCCCCATATAATGCTATAAGAAGCATGACTACTCCAGTTACAGACGGTAAAATGTTGGTAAACGCAACGTATTATTCAGCGGTGGTCACCGGCTTGGCCATTGGCTATGCCCGTATGGCTAAAATGATTACTAAAGCCACACCTCCCAACCTAGATTCTAATGGTTATGATATCGGTATGATGATTCTGGATATTGGATTAGCAATGGCAACAAAAGATAAGCTCATCAAACAAGGGCTTATCCCGGAAGACATAATGAAGTAATTAAACATTTGAATATTTTATATTATTGAACATGGCATCAATTGCGATGATAGTCGGTGGAGCTATTGTTAATGCTCTAGCTTTTTCAGGGAGTAATGTTTTATTTTCTAGTATGAGAGGTTCGGAGCAGAAAAGACATGATAAAGCTTTAGAACACCTCGAAAAAGCTCAGTCACAATGGCCGCGGCGGAGAATGATGAGATTGGATTTTATTCATGATGAACTGCGTAAGGAAGGACATTCAATTCAAACGTTTAAGGATGTCAATACTTCCTCGTTTATGGGAAAAAACTTGACCCAAAACCGAGACCAACAATGAGTCAGTTTTATACACCGTCAGAGGAACAAAAGAACCGCGAGGTAGCATTTGTGATAATCGGGTTACCAGTTGTTGCAATTTTCAGCTATACAATAAATACGCATAAACCAGAGTGACAGCTAATCAATAAATCACCATGACTGCTAAACTATGAATAGCCATGTCTCACCAGTGGAGATGTGATTTGCTTTGCATTTAGACAAATGATATGATAGATGTATAACCATGAATCTGTGCAGATTTACACTCCTGGGGAAATCTATTCAATGTAACCGACGCTCTATTGGTATTTACTGTGGAATACACTCTTATTACATCAGGCGGGGAAATATAAACTATACATGTTCTGTATGTGGGATAGGGGTCAAAGGTTGTTATTGTTTATGTAAGAAACACGGTGCTGATAGGGTCAGGAACCAGATTATTTATGCTAGGAAGAGAGATTACATCAATGAGAGGAATAGGTTGGGGAGAATACGTATTTAGATATATGAAAAACAACCAATTAGACAAATGAATCATTTTGCATATACCATTCAACCACAATGGTTTTTGTCAGAGAGTTGAAGGCTATGGCAAAACAACGTGGTCTACATGGATATTCTCGAATGAGAAAAGCTGAATTGTTCGATTTACTTGGTTTGGAATGCAACAAACCCCAGACTGTTAGAGAACTCAAAGCTTAAGCAAGAAACAGTGGGCTGAGAGGTTATTCTCGAATGAGAAGAGCTGAATTGATCGCTTTACTAGATAATAATGATGTTCAACAAGATGATGTTAATAATAATCAACAAGATGATGTTGATAAAAAACAAGAATTAAAATTTGTACCCACATCCGCCGGCGTTGGTAAATATCTAAGAGGTTGGAAGATGGATATTAATTCCAACATGGATGTTAATGATGTTAAGCCCATCATATCGAGCAAAATTAACGAGGAGTTAGATGATTTACATAGTATAAAATACCAGCTGACCATTAAAATGTCATTGAGTAAAAGTAACACAGACGATAGCACTGAATATACCGAACCATATTCCAAAGCAATCAAGAAGTTATAACCGAATCCGATACTATAAACGCATCATTAGATACATCAATTCAGAGGATACAGGAAACTTTAGAACGCTGGACTATTAGAGGTTCGGGTTGGGGTGTGGATAAAATCGATAGTTTATATTTAGATATTGCAAATTATATGCCCTTCAAAAGGTGGATCTTATATAGATTTACCCCCATATTATAAAAAGAAAAAAGCCATAATTAATGTAAAAAATAAATCCGATGACTGTTTAAGAATGATGATAAGATCTGCATTGTTCCCCGTAGATTCTAAAATTGCAAATAGACCTTCTAGCTATCCCCAAAACGATGGACTCAAATTTGATGGTATAGACAAACCTACACCAATATCACAAATTGATAAGGTGGAAAAGCAATATAATTTAGCTATAAATGTTTTCGGACATTCTAAAGGAATTGTTGTACACAGGATAAGCTCCGCTCCGGAACATATTCCCAGAATCAATTGATTTCTGATAGAAAAAGATGGAAAATATCATTACACGTGGATAAAGAGTTTAAACAGGCTATTATACGATCAAACAAAATATAAGGGAAAGAAATATTTCTGCAAAAGATGCCTACATGGGTACAGCAGACAAGATCTATTAGAAACCCATAAAGAAGACTGTAGAGGTGTTGGACAGACCGCTATCAGGATCGATATGCCTAAAGAGGGAAAAAATATATTAAAATTTGAACATTATTGTAATCAAATGCCAGTACCGTACGTAATTTACGCCGACTTCGAAGCGCTTATCAAACCCATAGAAAATACCGAACGCAATACTGATAGTAGTTTTACGTACAAAACTCAAGAACATATTCCTTGTGGGTTTGGATATATAGTTGTAAGGTATGATGGGAAAACAAACCCGCCCGTGATTTACAGAGGTCCTGATGCAGCGGGAAAGTTCCTAGAATATCTACAAAATGAAGAGAGAATAATCAGGGAAAATTTATCGCGTAAGAAACTCAAGTGTATGACGTGGGATGATTGGAGGGCCCATAAGAAGTCAACGAGTTGTCATGTTTGTAATAAACCCCTGAATGGGGATTCCGTAAGAGATCATTGCCACGTCACGGGTAATTATCGGTTAGCCGCGCATAACAAGTGTAACTTGAAACTAAAAATGAATTCTCAAACAATACCCATCCCCGTTGTGTTTCATAACCTTAGAGGATACAATTCACATCTCATTATGCAAGCTATCTCAAAGACTGACGGTGGCTTAACGTGCATTCCTAACAATATGGAAAAATATATATCGTTCTCATTGACTAAAACTATACATTATAGGGACAAGGATGGGAAATCTAGAATAAAGCAAAGTAATGGGCTTAGATTCATAGACTCCGTACAGTTTCTGTTATCTTCCCTGGACAATTTAGCTAATGCGAACAATCCCGATGACTTTGCGATAACAAATCAATATACCGATAGGTTAACTCGTCATTTGTTGCTGAGAAAAGGTGTATATCCTTACGAATATATGGATAATTGGTCTAGATTCGACGAAACTAAATTACCACCTCTTGAATCATTCTATTGTAACTTAACAGAATCTAAAATAGCCGATGCCGATTATGAACACGCTCTGACGGTGTGGGATAAATTAGGTTGTAAGAATTTAGGCGATTATCACGATCTATACTTAAAACCGATGTACTGTTACTCACTGATATATTCGAGATATTTAGAAAGACATGTTTAAAACAATACGGCTTGGATCTGGCATGGTACTATTCCAGTCCCGGACTATCGTGGGATGCATTGTTGAAGAAGACCGGCGTAGAACTAAAACTACTCACAGATTACGATATGCACTTGTTTATTGAGAAAGGATTAAGAGGGGGTATATCGATGGTAGCGAAAAGGTATTCTAAGGCTAATAATAAATTAGAGAAAGGATATAATCCGAGTAAACCCGACACGCACATATCATATCTCGACGCCAACAATTTGTATGGATGGGCTATGAGTCAACCTTTACCCACGGGTGGTTTTGAGTGGGTCGATGATATTAATGTGGAAGATATCAATGTGAATGATGTGAATAAAGGGTACATACTAGAAGTTGACTTGGAATATCCAAATTCATTACATAAAGACCATAACAGTTATCCACTAGCTCCCAAAAGATTAATGGTTAATAAAGATTAGATTAGAATGATGTGAATAAAGGGTACATACTAGAAGTTGACTTGGAATATCCAAATTCATTACATAAAGACCATAACAGTTATCCGCTAGCTCCCAAAAGATTAATGGTTAATAAAGATTAGATGTCGGAATATCAACACTCCTTGATGATTAATAGTTGGTTAGCTAACGTAGAAAAACTCATACCAAATTTGATGGATAAAACAAAATATATAGTTCACTACAGAAATCTCCAGTTATATCTATTGTTAGGTATAAAACTTAAGAAAATACACAGAGTTCTAAAGTTTGATCAAAGCCCTTGGATGGAGCCCTATATAAGGTTGAACACAGATTTAAGAAAGATAGCTACCAGCGATTTCGAAAAGGATCTATATAAGCTCATGAATAACTCAGTATTTGGTAAAACTATGGAGAATCTAAGGAAGCGGGTTGATGTTAAATTAGTCAGATCTAATGAGGAAGAAAGACTCAGGAAACTTATAGCCAGTCCGGCTTTTAACAGAAGCAAGATATTCGATCACAGATCGGTGTACGTTGGTATGAGTATTCTTGACTTGTCAAAACACTTAATGTATGACTTTTATTACAATGAACTTAAGAATCAATACAGCGATAGATGTGAGGTGTTATATACCGACACAGATTCTTTGTTGATGGAAATACAAACCGAGGATGTGTATAAAGATATGGCAGAAAAAATAGATATGTATGACACGAGCGATTACCCTATAGATAATCCACTACACAGCGCAGTAAATAAAAAGGTGTTAGGTAAGATGAAGGATGAATGTGCTGGGATTCCTATAGCAGAGTATGTCAGATTAAGACCTAAGATGTATTCTATAAGTAAGTCCGATAATGGGGAGATTAGAAAAGCTGAGGGTGTTAAGAAGTATGTGGTAAAAAAGCATACATCAAACACAAACAGTATAAAGAAGCATTATTCAACGGTAGAACGTTCAAACACGAGATGAACTCTTTAAGAAGTTACAATCATAGGATATATGGATTAAGAATGAACAAGACATCATTATCCCCCTTAGATACAAAGAGATGGATTGATAAGGATGGTGTAACTACCTATGCTTATGGTTACTTAGGGTGATAATACCGTACCGTCGGGAACTATGAACAACTCTTCTCGTACAAATGCCCTGCCCGGTCCATCTTTAAGATAATAAAGAATAGGCTCTCCTTCTTTCATAACCAATCGACTAATGTTATATGTCTTAAGAGACCAAATAGGATTGGTTGCGCGATGTAGGACTCCTTCGAGTTCACCGGGCTGGTATAAATATCTTACCCTTACTCTATCCGGAAGTTTTTGTTCTTTGCCTCTCCTCGGTGCTGAAGATTCGGAAGTCACGGGTTTCATTTTAATTGCATCGGATGGTTTCTTCCCTATTAATCTCGTTACTTCATTATTCAGCGCTGACACAACGGCTGATAATCGTGTCACCCATTCGGTTGATCTCAATCACTCGGATTTCATTTCGATTCCATACTGATAGCCAAACAAACGTTCCGCTAATGTCCTGTTAAATCTTTTAACGATAGCTTGACTGCGGTGGGCCTCTCTTTCACCACGCCTGATTTCGACATCGTGCTTTGTTAACAGTTTAGTTATTGATCCCATAAACTCGCGACCGGGATCTACTTGAAATAGCTTAGGCCATTTTAGTGGTCATCATTTATATATGCGACTCAGTGCATTAGCTACTTCTGTTGAATCTTTCGAGGTTAATGGCTCAACCTCTTTGTATCAACTAGCCACATCCACTCTGGTTAAAGCGTATTTATACGTTTTGCGTCTTACCTTATCATGAGGAAGAAACAAGAGGTCAGCCTGATGAACTTCATTCGTTGTAAAAATATCGAACTTCTTCCTCGGTATATAATGCAGTGCCGGTAAATATATTTGCCACATCGCTTGTTACTTTAACCAATCCTTGGCCACATCTTTAGATACATTAGCAACGGTGGCTAATTTTTTAATTTTTTTTATTTATATACCTTTCCAATATCCTCGTGGGCTATGGTAAATTTTATTCATTATTAATTAATATTGATGTTTCTTTTAATATGACTCATGACTATCGTTGAATCGCATAATCATTTTGGCATAAAAAATTCCCCCTGTAGTAGCAGTATTGGTATATAAATCCGGCTCCAGTGGGGTTGCGGCAGAACCATCATTACCTATACTACTAAACTGAATGAGGCTCGACAGAACAATAAATTCTCTATGCTGAGATACACTAAACTCCGACCTCTTCAAGCTGGACGATACAGACTTGTCTAAACTTCAACTCGTGAAACACATCAAACGTCGCCCTCCTCTGTCCAGCTCTGCTTACTGTGGAGATCAAGACTCACTTTCTGAACAATAGCAGACTGGCCAAGGCCCTTCCGACAAAGAGACGGACATTAGATTCATGTGCTGGAATATAGAGGGTCTGAAATCAAAACTAAATGTGCCATCATTCAAGCAATACATTGCCAAATTTCATATCGTTGGCCTCATGGAAACCTGGGCTGATGAGACATTTGTATTTGTGTTTAATGCCTATTCTCAATTCCGGAAATTGAATTTGTATTTCATGGAAACCGTGAATGTAAAGATTTTATTGAATTTTATAAATCTGTTGATGACTTTGTGAACTCTATTTCAGCTGAAGTGATTGATAGAACTGTTGATATAGAAAGTGAGCTAGATGAAGTTATCAGTATAAACGAGTTGTTATCAGCACTAGGCAGTATGAAGGCAGGTAAAGCACCAGGTCTCTCAGGTATATCAGACGAGTTCTTTCAGAACGCTCAACTGGTTTGTCTGAACATGCTGTTGGATTTATTTAATCTAGTTTTGTCTACTGGTATATTACCAAATCAGTGGTCCTTTGGTATTATTCTTCCAATCTTCAAGAAAGGTAGTTCACGTGACCCCAAAAACTATAGGTCTATAACACTCCTAGACGTAGCTGGTAAGATTTTTGCAAAAATTCTCTGTAACAGGTTGAATAACTGGGCGTTTCTGGAAAGTTGTATCGTTGGAGAACAATCTGGCTTCAGAAAGGGTTTTCAGACCACGGATCACATCTTTGTTGTTGAGACATTGATCAGTAAATATCTTTCCTACAAAAAAGGTTGACTATACTGTGCGTTCATCGATCTAAAAGGGGCATTTGATTCTGTGTATAGAAATGGTTTATTTTTCAAACTATGGAAGGGTGGTATCAAGGGACGAGTATTTAGAGTTCTTAAAAATATGTATATGTATATGTTTCATTAGATTGTGGTCTTACAGATTTCTTTGATTGTATCTCAGGTGTTAGACAGGGATGTCAGCTGTCTCCATTTTTATTCTCATTTTTTATTAATGACATTGTCGAGGAGTTGGAGTGTGTCGCCCCGGGTGTTACCTTATATACTCTAGAACTGTTCTTCTTGTTGTTCGCCGATGACATTATTTGAATGGACGTGTCAGTTATTGGTCTTCAAAAGCAACTTGATAAACTATCTATATATTGTGATAAATGGAAACTTACTATTAATACTGATAAAAGTAAAGTTGTAATTTTTAGAAATGGCAGAAAACTTAGAAATCAGGAAAAAATTAAGATAGGTAATGATGATATCACCACAGTATCGAATTATAAGTATCTCGGTGTCCAGTTATCCTCTTCTGGCTCGTGGAGTTTAACTCAGAAGACATTAGCCCAGCAAGCTTGGAAGGTGATTCAAATCCTCCAGTCTAGACTAGGTAAATTCTCATATCTGCCACCAGATGTCTGTTTCAAAAGTTTTGATGTAAAAGTGTTACCAATTTTGACATATGCATTGGAAGTTTGGGGATTCCATGCATCACCTGACATTGAAAATGTGCACAGTAAATTCTGTAAATTGACTTTGGGTTTGAGTAGAAACACACCAAATAGCTTTGTAAAATCTGTCTTGATGAGAAACTCTGTCAAAGTGTCACATTATTTAAAAATTATAAAATTTTGGCTTTGACTATTGATACAAGATAATAATTTGATATTGAAAAAAACATATAGTTTTCAATATAAAAGGGCAGAGAATGGCAACGCTTGCTGGGCACTCAAGGTTAAATCATTGCTGCTTTCTTACGAATTTGCAGAGGTATGGCTTCAACAGGGTGTTGGTAGATCTGACTTATTCTTACATCAGTTTAGGCAAAGGAGCGTAGACATTGAAAATCAAGTGTTGCACAATAATTGTGAATCTTGTTCGAAGTTTGAATTGTTTTCTGCAGTAAGGGATAAATTTTCATATAATAACTGGATTCGATTAATTGATGTAACATTATTTCGAATTAATATCTTGAATTTTCTTGGATCCAATCATCGTCTTATGGTTGAAACAGGCAGATACCATAATATACCAAGACATGAACGTTTCTGTCCCCTCTGTGTTGTAAGTGCTATCTAAGATGAGTTCCACTTTTGTATGGTGTGCCCATTCTATCTTGATCTGCGGTCTAATCTCATACCCAATTATTATCACATGTTTCCAAGTCGTGAGAAAATGTCCTTATTATTCAGCTCGACTAATCAAAGTATTTGCAACAATTTAGCAAAATATGTATTTCTTGCTGGTAAGAAACGTAATTCCATTTTCAAGGGAATACCGGTGTCATATAATTAACTCCAACAATAATAGTTTGAATACTGCATTGTAAATCTTATAATTCAGCGCTCTGTCACATTTGTATGCCATCATACTCTGCATGTGTATAATGGGCCGGTGGCCTCATTACCTGAATAAAAGCATCAACAATAAGGTAATGCCATCTTGATGGCCTTTCTACACTGCATGACTACAACAGAACTTGCCAATTAGTAACTGATTTGGATTTTTAATCATATTCAGTATTCAGTGAGTGAGTTGGCCACTTTTATCATTATTCCAGTTCTATCGCGGCGTGTCAGCTTAATGTGGGAGGAAAGCCAGAAGTGATGCAGGTCTTAGACGTTTACCAGAGCATTGGTATGGTTCTAACAAAGCTAGAAACATAATCGGGACCAACCGGGATTCGAAACCACAATCATAGGTTTCTGGCGTGCCCAAGGGATGCAACTCTGCACAGCGAAACGCGCATATCAGATGCCATGGACCTGGTTAGCTGTGTATGGAGGTTTAGGGATTATTTACTGGCTAGCTACCAATATTGCTGAGGACCAATTATTGCCAACTCCCCCATTATAGCGCACTCATGATCGCATCTCAACGGACTCCTATGAGGAATTATTTGAAATATGGTGAACCCACCATAATCACATTGCTCAAATACAACTTTTGAAAAGACACCCGGGTGATATCACATGACTAATTCAAAAGAAAATATAAATCAAACAACATGATGAAGCACTTTCAGTTCTGTCATTGCTTTCCGTCTGTCTGTCATTTCTTCCCTAAAATACAATTCTGAAACCTATTTCAGCTGTATTTCCAAAAATGCATACCGGGTAACTTGTATTTTTTCTGAAATCCATATTGCATATTGTTAAGGGTAAGTGCAGATTGAATTTGGGGAATATTGTATTTTGTGAGTTTGCACAGGACCAATTGTCAATAGCATTTCTTATTCATTTTGATGAATTAAAAACATTCAGAGCGATACCCAAGATACTAAAAAATGTAATTTGTATAACTGAAGCGGTGTGCGTGATCATGTGACACGTGCTGTTAAGATGATAACTGGTACAGTAATTCAACAGGAAAGTTCCTATGTTTTGATTCCTTATCGTAGCGTTATAACAGTAATCAACTGAATCTTATTCCATGGACAGAAATATGCGCATTTGTTCATAGTTTCACAAAAAATTAAAGTTATTGGTACAGTCAACTTTGTATATGGAATATGTCAGAAATAACATGAAAAATAATGGCGATAACTGGTCAGTGACCAGTACATATACCACCCAAAGTTTGCTTAAGATCACATTTTCTGAATATGAAAAAAAAATCCCAATGCCAAACAGAAATAAACATGGACAAACTCGTGCAGATAAATGTTTAACTGGCAGGTATGTGATGCACCAGATGCGATGAAAGCCTGACACCACCAAGGCAAGATTTTCCACTCTTGGTTGAGAGCAATTTCAAGCTCTTCTCAAGAGAATCTGGATACACAGAACAACATGAGATAGACACCTGAAGCATGTACCAAAGGTGTTTGATCAGGATGAGGTCTGGTGAACTAGCTGACCACTCCATATCTGAGCCACGATTGTCTCTTGCTCAAGGTAAGCATCAACCACTCTGGCATGATGGGCACATGCATTATTGTCCATGAGGATGAAGTTAGGAGATGCACTAGAAACGGTCTCACGTACACATCCAAGAACTCATCCCTGTAATGCACATCTGTCATCGTGCCCCTCACTTACACATGGAGATCAGGCCAGGCTGATTCCACCCCAAACCTCCCCATCTGTCATGTTCGGGTAAGTTAGCATCCTGAAATCGCTTTCCTGCTCTACGCCAGCAAAGTTTTAACTGTACTGTGACTCATCTGTCAAGAGTATAAATGTCCAATCATGCTTGCCTGTGATGCTGGGTCAGAGGGAATGCTTGCTCTTCTTGACAGGAGACCAGCCTCCCGTAGGTGATTACAGACTGAGTTGAAATGTTTACTCAAGCAGCTTTCCGCAGTTCATTTCTGACTGTGGTTGCCGTCACAATGTGATGGTGTCTTGCTGAGAGCAAGAGCAAACAGTCATCTGCTGTGTGGTGGAACATTCATGACCATGCACCTCCCTGTCGCTGGGTATCTAAACCATGAGTCTGATACCGATTCCATGTCCTGCAGCCCATGCTTTGACTCACACCATGGACATTGGCAACATGGAGTTGTGTTGACCCAGTTTCAAGCATCCCTATGGATCAGGCTAATTCCAGGTCTGTCAAACAATGTCGTTACGGTGAGGAGGCATTTCTGTTTTCAGTAATTGCAATCAATGCTTGTAAGGCTTTCAAACAACGGAGTGCAAGGTTTCAATGACAACGTTTCAAACGATAGCAGCTGTGGTTATCATGCATCACATGCATCACATACATATGTTCATGGACTGATGACGTCACGAAAAGAGTGATGATGTCATGATGAGATAGTTACTAAGAAAAGAATATGTCCGGCTTCTGTAAGTGAGTGAGTGAGTTGGGTTTAACGCCGCTTTTAACAGTATTCCAGTTATATCACGGTGTGTCAGCTTTAATGTGGGAGGAAAGCCCGAAGTGATGCAGTTCTCAGACGTTTACCACTTTGGTGAAACCCACGAGCACGGGTATGGTGCTGACAAACCTAGAAACATAATCGGGGCGCCGCCTTCTGTAAGAAACCTAATCTGAAGCCATCCGGCCTCCATCCTAGATATTACAATCACAGCATGCATTTACCTTCTTAGTGTTGCTCCAGAAGGGTCATTGTGTACAAGGTTTTTATTCTAATATGACTCCATATCATACTTTCATATTGCATTAAAGATGTGATCCTTAGCAAACTTTGAGTAGTATATTTTGAGATTGTGGCCCACATTTAGTCTGTCACACAGACCATGAAACCAATATATCCAATACAGCCCATGCAATTCTATAATGTTTGGCAAGTCTAGATTACTGCAGTATCAGGTTAGATGTAGGCTGGGCAGATTGTTGTAGAAAATGTTTGACTTGGTTTGTCGTACCAGGTAACTGGAGAGTTTCTTCCATTAATAGACTTAATAATCTGGGGAACCACACTCTGATGGGCCAGATTAGTGCTATCAAGATTATCATGCAATCTGTCTCCTCCACCTTGTGGAAGGCCTTGTGCAGGAGAGACCATGGTGGGAATGTGTATGTCCAATCCATCGATAGCGCATTGATCTGATAAGCCATTGGGTTTGGAACTGGACTAACTTAACCGGAAGTTGATGGTTCTGGCAGGTGGCAAAGAGATCTAGGTGCAGTGTGGTCCCATGGTTGTCCAAGCAAAGATCTGGGGATGTAAGGTCCATTCTATTGCCACTATTCTCCCCTGGTGGGAAAGGCTGGAAGCAAGGATGTTCAGCTTCCCAGGAATATGTCCCACTTCCATCTGGCAACTGATGGAGCCTAGCTGCCATGGCAAACAATCGTGTAGTCTCCATCATCAGAGAACTGGATCTGGTTTCTCCTTGTTTCTGAGTGTATGCTGCTACTGTGGTGTTGTCTGTGGCTATGAGGATGGATTGGGAATGAAGGCCATCTATTACGCCATCCTGGCATGGAAGATACATCTCTCCCTTGCAGTTGATATGAAGAATCCTCTCTCTGGTGCTCCAAGATCCTTGTACTGTGAGATCGTCCATATGGGCTCCCCATGTCTGTAATAGATGGTGTTCGGGCATTGGAGAAGTCGGAGGAGTGCCGTTCATCACATGCTCTCTCAGAGTCTACCAATGCAGGTCCTGATATAAGTTGGGAGGTAACTGAGTCTTGAATTCATGAGTGTGGGATCGTAGTTGATCCATGTCTGTAGAGGACCTAACATCCACCATCCTCTGGTTATATCCTGTAGAGACGTTAGTGTGCCTAGAGTGAGTTAGTGAGTGAGTGAGTGAGTGAGTGAGTGAGTGAGTGAGTGAGTGAGTGAGTGAGTGAGTATGGTTTTACGCCGCTTTTAGCAATATTCCAGCAATATCACGGCGGGGGACACCAGAAATGGGCTTCACACATTGTACCCATGTCGGGAATCAAACCCGGGTTTTCGGCGTTACGAGCGGACGCTTTAACCACTAGGCTACCAGACCGTCCCTAGGGTGCCTAGAAGAGACATCTACCTCGTAACGTCGACCATTGATTGAGAAGCACAGGTATTTCCATGACGATGGGTGTATCAAGACGTGATAGGTTGAGGCTGATAAGCAAATCTCCTGTCCTCAAAGTGGACCGCAACTTCCTTACGGATTCCATCTGGAACTTTGGAGGAGGTACCAGGATTTTGTTGTTGAGAATCTTAAGTGAGTGAGTATGGTTTTACATCCCTTTAGCAATATTCCAGCAATATCCCGACGGGGACACCAGAAATGGGCTTCCGGGTTTTCGGCATGACGACCAACACTTAACCACTAGGCTACCCGACCGCCTGTTGAAGATCTCTAAGTCGATTATCATCCTCATGTTGAGAATAAAAATCCTTTGGTCTTGTTGATCTCCGATAGTCTTTAGTAGCTTCCTGATGGCCAGATCTGCTGCTGCTAGCTTGGCTCTGCCTAGATGAAATCTGCGTCTGATAGGATGCTTCTTGAAATAAAATGTAGTTTGTATCCATGAGATGTCCATATGATGTCTGCAACGTTGGAATGATGTGCCTGATTCCGGTGACAAACCAGTTGATATAAGCACCAATATTCACTGATCCGTGAAGCAGGTAACGTGACATTAGTATTGGGGTTGGGTACTAGCTTCGTAAAGTCCTCGTCCAAAACTTGCTGGTCCGGAAGTGGAGAGTCATGAGTTTTATACAACTTCCGCTTCAATGTAGGTAAGGGTAGCCGGTCATCATGTCTGAGTAGATTTTCATACCTGCACAACTCAGCCAAGGCAATGTCTGGTGGATGTGTTGAGATGATGTAGGAGCATGACATCCTCCAGATTTCGGCATCTTAGGTGGTGAATTTTCTGTCATTGGAGGTTTGAGTACAGGCATAAGATCATATAACTCCTCAATGAGTTCCACAAAGGTGTATCGCTCTGCATAATTTGCGTAATCCTGCTTCGGTGAATTATCCACCTCATATATGTCCGATTCCGCCAATGACAGTGGGTAGCTCCCGGGAGGGGTGGATATTTGTTATAATCAATACACTCAACATGTTCAAAATGAATGTCGGTTACCACATTGATAAGATGCATAGTTCAGGGGTGACCTTGAACAAACAAAGTTTAGCCAGTACCTTGGACTTTTATACACCTAAACAACTAGATATACAGGTTGTGTCTCAATAAGAAGCAGCCAAACCAAAGGAAACAAAACCTGGCATGGTGCCATTTGTTAGGCAATCCACGAGAATTCACAAGTGCCCTGAGAGACTTGATTTATGACTTTACAGTGTGTGTTAATTCAGAGAGGTTTATTGTCAATTGACAATGAATAATATTTTGTATCCATCAGATCAGATACTTATTTGAGTTAAGTGAGTGTTTTGTGTGTGAAGGTTGACAATGCATGTGGCGGACAAATGCCAAGGACTGGTATATTACATACTCCACAAAGGAATCACACGGAGGATTGGCAGTGTATTGATATTATACAATGTATCTAAAATTATTATTTTATCAGGAATGATATATATCAATATCATATTTTTTTACTTGCAGCTTCCATCACATATACTTAAAACTATAAGAACCATAAGCGTTGCACTTTGGTACAGATGGTTTGCCGGAGTAATGGTACAACATTTATGATATGTGTATCCATTCTCTTGCAACTAAAGTTCATTTCAAGGCGTCAATAGCGGTAATCTGTCTGTGGTTGCTGTAAATAATGGTGAGTTGTGCGATCTAGCCTACCGATCTCTGCATACAATTTCGCCGAAATTATTGTATAAACATTATTATAATTATTGAATGAAATTTTGAATATAATTAATAAAATATGTTGCAAACATTAGTCCAGATAAACAATGAACAATTTTTTATTACCAGATATTATAATAATAGGATTAAATTGCATACTTCAGTTGGGATTTGATGACTGGTATTTCCGGTGTTATGTGATCGCAGTGATCAGCTGATAATGTTTTCTGAGATGGGGGAAAACATTGTGTCATTGGAAAACTTGAGTTTATTAAAATGTAAGTAAATTTTGGGAGCCATGCTTTACCCCGTGCTATAACAGAGTTAGCACTATATCGAAGAGCGCAATAACGAGGGACCACTGTACATGTAATATGTGTATTCATAACAGCAATCATAACTGAGAGCAAAGACTGCTCCTTTCTACAACCCAGCGCACATGAGCTTGTTGAGAAGACTGTACACCGAGTGAACATTTGCCTAATTTTTGTAGATATATATAAAAACGTAACGCAAAGCCAGATCTGTGTGAGCTAGGAAAATACATTTATATGAGGAACCATACAAGGTATGGAGCCAATATGTTGTGGAGAGAACTTTTGGCGATTGTAGTCAGCTCAGTTAATGGTACATAGGAAAAGTCCAAGGTGGAGGTCAGCTACCATCAATAACGCGTATGTCCCCCATTGGAATCAATAGCGGACTGATATCTTCTGCCCATGAAAGAGACGAGTATGCGAATCACCTCCTGGGGAGTAGTATTGGTAATGGTGATTCTGCCGCAACCCCACTGGAGCCATATTTATATACCTATACCACCACTACAGGTGGCATTTTTTATGTGTAAATGACTATGCGATTCAACGATCGTCATAAGATTAAGCTAAATTGACTCTAGCTCACCACCACCTGTAGTCAATCAATGCTTCTATGATATAAATTTTTATAGGTAATATGGGTTCTGCCGCAACTCCACTGGAGCCGGATTTATATACCTATACCACCACTACAGATGGAATTTTTTATTCCAAAATGCTGATGCGATTCAACGATAGTCATGAGTCGTATTAAAAGAAACATCAATATTAATTAATAATGAATAAAATTTACTATAGCCCACGAGGATATTGGAAAGGTGTAGGAGCAATAAAAAAATTCGCCACCACGCCTAAGGTATCTAAAGATGTGGCAAAGGATTGGTTAAAAAAACAAGCGACGTGGCAAATATATTTATCAGCACCGTGTTATATACCGAGGAAGAAGTTTGATATTTTTACAATGAATGAAGTTCATCAGGCTGACCTCTTGTTTCTTCCCCACAATAAGGTAAGACGCAAAACGTATAAATACGCTTTAACAGTAGTGGATGTGGCTAGTCGATACAAAGAGGCTTAGCCATAAACCTCGAAAGATTCAACAGAAGTAGCTAATGCACTAAGCCGTATATATAAACGCGGACCACTAAAATGGCCTAAGCTATTTCAAGTAGATCCCAGTCACGAGTTTATGGGATCGGTAACTAAACTGTTAACAAAGCACGATGTCGAAATCAGGCGTGGTGAAAAAGAGGCCCACCGTAGTCAAGCTATCGTTGAAAGATTTAACAGGACATTAGCGGAACGTTTGTTTGGCTATCAGTATGGAATCTTCCAAATCTTCAGCACCGAGGAGAGGCAAAGAACGAAAACTTTCGGATAGAGTAAGCGTAAGATATTTATACCAGCCAGGTGAACTCGAAGGAGTCCTATGTCGCGCAACCAATCCTATTTGGTCTCTTAAGACATATAATATTAGTCGATTGGTTATGAAAGAAGGAGAGCCTATTCTTTATTATCTTAAAGATGGACCGGGTAGGGCATTTGTACTAGAAATAGTTCCCAACGATACAGTATTACCGCCCAAAATAACCATAAGTGTAGGTATTTACACCATCCTTATCAATCCATCTCTTTGTATCTAAGGGGGATAATGATGTCTTAATCATTCTTAATCCATATATCCTATGATTGTAACTTCTTAAAGAGTTCATCTCGTGTTTAAATGTTCTACCATTGAATAATGCTTCTTTATACTGTTTGTGTATGATATGCTTTTTTACCACATACTTCTTAACGCCCTTAGCTTTTCTTATCTCTCCATTATCGGACTTCTTTATAGAATACATCTTAGGTCGTAATCCTACATACTCCGCTATAGGAGTCCCAGCACATTCATCCTTCATCTTACTTAACACCTTTTTATTTACTACACTGTGCAGTGGATTATCTTTTGGGTAATCGCTCGTGTCGTACACATCTATTTTTTCTGCCATATCTTTATACACATCCTCGGTTTGTATTTCCATCAACAAAGAATCTGTGTTGGTATATAACACCTCGCATCTATCGCCGTATTGCTTCTTAAGTTTGTTGTAATAAAAGTCATACATTAAGTGTTTCGACAAGTCAAGAATACTCATAATGACGTACACCGGTGTGTTGAATTTTATATTACTCTTCTGCATATGCAACGAGGCTAAGTCGTTATCGAATATCTTGCTTCTGTTAAAAGCCGGACTGGCTATAAGTTTCCTGAGTCTTTCTTCCTCATTAGATCTGACTAATTTAACATCAACCCGCTTCCTTAGATTCTCCATAGTTTTACCAAATACTGAGTTATTCATGAGCTTATATACCGGTAGATTCTTTTCGAAATTGCTGGTGGCTATCTTTCTTAAATCGGTGTTCAGTCTTATATAGGGCTCCATCCAAGGGCTTTGATCAAACTTTAAAACACTGTGTATTTTTTTTAAGTTTCATACCTAACAATAGATATAACTGGAGATTTCTGTAGTGAACTATATATTTTGTCTTATCCATCAAATTTGGTATGAGTTTTTCTACGTTAGCTAACCAACTATTAATCATCAAGGAGTGTTGATATTCCGACATCTAATCTTTATTAACCATTAATCTTTTGGGAGCTAGCGGATAACTGTTATGGTCTTTATGTAATGAATTTGGATATTCCAAGTCAACTTCTAGTATGTACCCTTTATTCACATCATTCTAATCTAATCTTTATTAACCATTAATCTTTTGGGAGCTAGCGGATAACTGTTATGGTCTTTATGTAATGAATTTGGATATTCCAAGTCAACTTCTAGTATGTACCCTTTATTCACATCATTCACATTGATATCTTCCACATTAATATCATCGACCCACTCAAAACCACCCGTGGGTAAAGGTTGACTCATAGCCCATCCATACAAATTGTTGGCGTCGAGATATGATATGTGCGTGTCGGGTTTACTCGGATTATATCCTTTCTCTAATTTATTATTAGCCTTAGAATACCTTTTCGCTACCATCGATATACCCCCTCTTAATCCTTTCTCAATAAACAAGTGCATATCGTAATCTGTGAGTAGTTTTAGTTCTACGCCGGTCTTCTTCAACAATGCATCCCACGATAGTCCGGGACTGGAATAGTACCATGCCAGATCCAAGCCGTATTGTTTTAAACATGTCTTTCTAAATATCTCGAATATATCAGTGAGTAACAGTACATCGGTTTTAAGTATAGATCGTGATAATCGCCTAAATTCTTACAACCTAATTTATCCCACACCGTCAGAGCGTGTTCATAATCGGCATCGGCTATTTTAGATTCTGTTAAGTTACAATAGAATGATTCAAGAGGTGGTAATTTAGTTTCGTCGAATCTAGACCAATTATCCATATATTCGTAAGGATATACACCTTTTCTCAGCAACAAATGACGAGTTAACCTATCGGTATATTGATTTGTTATCGCAAAGTCATCGGGATTGTTCGCATTAGCTAAATTGTCCAGGGAAGATAACAGAAACTGTACGGAGTCTATGAATCTAAGCCCATTACTTTGCTTTATTCTAGATTTCCCATCCTTGTCCGTATAATGAATAGTTTTAGTCAACAAGAACGATATGTATTTTTTAATATTAGGAATACACGTTAAGCCACCGTCAGTCTTTGAGATAGCTTGCATAATGAGATGTGAATCGTATCCTCTAAGGTTATGAAACACAACGGGGATGGGTATTGTTTTAGAATTAATTTTTAGTTTCAAGTTACACTCATTATGCGCAGCTCCCCGATAATAACCCGTGCCGTGGCAATGATCTCTTACGGAATCCCCATTCAGGGGTTTATTACCAATTATCCCTCGTCATACACATGGGTTTCTTACACGATAAATTTTCCCTGATTATTCTCTCTTCGTTTTGTAGATATTCTAGGAACTTTCCCGCTGCATCAGGACTTCTGTAAATCATGGGCGGGTTTGTTTTCCCATCATACCTTACAACTATTTATCCAAACCCACAAGGAATATGTTCTTGAGTTTTGTACGTAAAACTACTATCTTGATTATTATCTTGATTATTTTCTATGGGTTTGATAAGCGCTTCGAAGTCAGTGTAAATTACGTACAGTACTGGCATTTGATTACAATAATGTTCAAATTTTAATATATTTTTTCCCTCTTTAGGCATATGGATCCTGATAGCATTCTGTCCAACACCTCTACAGTCTTCTTTATGCGCTTCTAATAGATCTTGTCTGCTGTACCATGTAGGCATCTTTCGCAGAAATATTTCTTTTCCTTATGGGTTGTTTTATCGTATAATAGTCTGCTGTCTAAATGTCCTTCCTTATGCAGTTCTTCATGAATAAAATCTAATCTCACCATTCTCCGCCGCGGCCATTGTGACTGAGCTTTTTCGCGTTGTTCTAAAGCTTTATTATGTCTTTTCTGCTCCGAACCTCTCATACTAGAAAATAAAACATTACTCCCTGAAAAAGC
The DNA here is from genome assembly GCF_022045235.1 of Haliotis cracherodii. Lineage (NCBI taxonomy): Eukaryota > Metazoa > Mollusca > Gastropoda > Lepetellida > Haliotidae > Haliotis > Haliotis cracherodii. The sequence goes on along the minus strand of NW_027266297.1, from coordinate 48,604,890 downwards.
TAGAGCATTAACAACAGCTTCACCGACCATCATCGCAATTGATGCCATAGTTTTATGAATATAAGATATTCAAATGTTTAATTACTTCATTATGTCTTCCGGGATAAGCCCTTGTTTGATGAGCATATCTTTTGTAGCCATAGCCAATCCAATATCAAGAATGGCCATACCAATATCATAATCATTAAAATCTAGCTTGGGTGGTGTGGCTTTAGTAATCATTTTAGCAATACAAGCATAGCCAATGGCCAAGCCGCTGACCACTGCTGAATGATACGTTGCGTTTACCAACATTTTACCGTCTGTAACTGGAGTAGTCATGCTTCTTATAGCATTATATGAGGGCTAACCTCTAATTGAACTTGTTCTTGTGACATCGGGGTGACGTTTTCTCTTCTCCGGTCTTATAAAACAACCATACAGCTGCTATTGCAACAACTCCTACTAGTGCCCAAGTTTTAATTGGATCAATATTGAAATTATTCATTAGTTTCGCTTTGCGAGCGAGTCCGCCAATCCTTCCTGCCGCTATTTTTGGGGGGTTCTTCCGCGTCACTCTGGCTTGTTTTTGTGTTTGTGGTATTTCCTCATTCACTCGTTGTGATTGTATTTCCGCAATCTGTTGTGATTGTGCAATCAGGGTTATTATTTCCTCGTTCGCAATCTGTTGTGGTGTCACTTGTTGAGTCTCCATTATTATTAAGTGGGCACGTATATTTAAATGACAATACCTAGCCGTTATTAAAGTTGTGGTGAGTGGAGCTAAGAACAATCCGTATCTATGATAAAACTCACAGCTCAGTGAGCTTATAGCGTGCTCGATGAATGGGTCTTTCTCGAGAGATTCGCATAAATACATGCGATGTTCTGCCGGGATAGGGAGAAACGTACTAGCTACGACTGTGTATAGTTGTAATATAGCCGACCCTATCGTTTTAGTCATGGTAGCTCCCAGTCTAGACTCGTGACGCGCGTACAGTTTTTTAATTTCTTTAGTTGGTCATGTTATCAATTTTTTCGATGGTATAATTTTCACCCAAATATTGGGAACATTTTCCACCGGCTACCAAAGCGGCGAGTCTTTCTCTATGCTTATCTAAAGATTTATCTGTAACTACTTCAGCATGTTCTTTGAGCATTTGTTCGATGAGTTCGTCGCATTCCATAATGTAATACCTAAGGAGATATTTAAGTCTAACATAATATAATATGACATATCCAATACATCCCGTAATAATAAACTGTTGCGAAAGAATGAGGATTTCAAACCACATTATGCCATATTAACTGCAAATGTTCAATTGATAGTATTTTTTTGCTATATTTGCTATATTTGCTATAATTTTGCTACATTTTGCTATAATTTTGCCACATTTTGCTATAATTTTGCCATATTTTACGAAGCAATTGCATAAGCAGCTGTTTGATCGGCTTTTAATACGAGTTTACAATGCTTCGTTGCCGCTAACAGTTTTCTGACTTTATCTCGTTCGGGCTTGGTATAAATAACATCATTTTCGCGTAAACATTCCTCGAATGAATCTCAGTCTTTGCAATGAAACAGGGCTACCCATTTGGTCTGCTCTTTGAGATCTTTCAGGACAGAGTTGTATTTTGAGTAAGTACCCAAAAGCTATGCTGAGTATGCCGTCCGGAGAATGCTAAATACGAAACCATATCTTTCTTTTTGGTGAGTTCTTTACTCGCACTGCAATCGTCTATTACGAAAAGGGTTGATTCTCCTTTGTATTTTTTGTGACATACTCGTAAACAGTCTTGTTAACGATCGCCCGGATCGACTCTGTGTACCCAATCGTCATTCATTACCCAATCTCTCGATAGGTAGGTTTTATTTAAGCTTATAGTCGGGCACAGAATAATAATATGATCGAAAATGTCCCGATAATGACTTTCTAAAATATCTAGAATAAAAGCTGTTTTTCCACAACCTGTTTGCCCGCATATGATAGCGCAGTGCGGTTCTTTAGGTAAAATATTATTAATAGATTGCTTGCACGAATCGTCCATTCTGTATATTAAGTTGCGCATTCATAATCACGTACAAATATATGTTTAATTTACCAGCCGGTTCCTGGAGCTTCGTTATCTGTATAGTGACACCCTCGCTGGCATTTTCTATTCTCCGCCCACTGCTGTGTAGTTGGTCATCGTCCGTTGTTTGCATGTCAAGCCATAGCGTATACTTCGTGGTGGGGTATTCACCCATCGATACAGCCCCGAGAGACAGATCTTTCACGACCGCGTTATCTTCTGGGCTTCGTTTTATAGAAGGAAGTTTTTTAATCTCATCCCACTGTTGATACGCTAGCATTTCTTGACTATATAGTTGATTAGGAATGCCCTCGATAGTCAATTCTACTTTTGTAATCTTGGGATTGTAGAACTTCTCGGTATTTCTTTTAAATGCATCGGAGGAATCCTCGAACAACATCAAAATACCCTTCAACGACCCCGTGGGGACGTTTAAATTGATATTCCACGTCGTATCTTTTTTGTTCCTGGTGATCTTTAGATGTCGAAGCACGTGATCGTACAAAATGGCCAAACTTCCTGTATACTGGTTACGAATTTGTCTGGCTAATTGGGGATCTGTTATCATATCATACTCCAGTGAGATATTGTCAATGGAACAGCTAGCGGTTTCATCCCCAGTGACTTTGATTACTCTGCTGTAGTCATTAAAAGTGAGTTCGTATTCTAACCTATCACCTAGGGATGCTTGATAAAAGGGCATGTGGGAATCTAGTAATTCAAAGTCTAGCGGAATATAGAATCGGTTACCTAATGCTTTGGCAACAGCAAGATCTTTTACGACAGTACTATCACCACTAGAAGCATCTACACAGTCTCAATGTGTTCTGATTAAAAATACCTTGGTACTGTAAGATTTCCCGCTCTTTATCCTTTCTCCAGAGATCCATGTAACAATAGTATACATCGCTACTGTCGATACTCAAAACTTAACGATAGCACAACCTATGTTCTGAACAGGCTCCCTGTTAACGTCGGCAGAAGTCAAAATAATCGTAAATGCTAGTCGGACAGTTCCAGGAACTATCACATTGTGTGCGCCGAGATTAGGAAAGCAAACCAGAAGCGTTTGATTCTGATCGATGGTACTAGGGTTATTAGTTATAGTTACAGACTGACGAATTGCTTTGACCCCTAATGGATATCGAAGTCTACGTTGTGGGTTTAACTTGCGTCCGTATTGCGAAGACATTGTTATATTGAAATTATGTAACCTTACGTTTAATATAGAAATGGATGATTTTAATCTAGATGATTTTGATAACCCTAGTACCATCGAAGAGGGTACTGATGAAACCAGCTTTGGTGGCATGAATCTTGACGATGAACTTTTACAATCAACCGTTAATGATTATTACAATACCTTTAAAGATGTTAGTCCTATTGGTCGTGACTATTCAAAGTTTGAATTAGATAGTAAAGGAATATTGCGACTGCGTAGCTAACCTGATATTGATATTATGAATTCTCGTACTCGTAAGCCCCTAGCCTTGCCTACGATAGCCGCTAAACACGGCATCAGCACTATTCGTGAGCAAAAGGAGCAAAACTTTCTGCGAAGACTACTAAGGTTCTTCAGACTGTGCGTGATGAACTAGGTACCATAGATAATTTGGAAGAAATGTCAAAGGTGGCCTTGGACGGACTCGGAGAAATCTTGGATACCTACTACGATAATTCCACGTTATAGGTAGCATCCTCAGAGTTTAGTATTAGGGAATTACGAGGTCTTCACAAGGCAATGCAAACAAGGCGGGGAGAACTCATCAATAATATAGCCAAGATATCCGAAATCGACAAGCATATAGCTTATGAGAAAACAAAACTTGAACAGGCGGGTGATGAATTCAGTAGACGTCGCGTGACAGAAAGATTGCGTAACTTAGAAGACGAAAGATCGGCCCTCCTCGAGACTGCTTCCAGTAATAGAAAGGCACTTTGTCCACAAATCAGTCGAATTGGAGAAACTATCGATCAAGTCCTCAACGATGATACTACACTGGCCGATAAAATTGAAACATTGTTCAGAGAACAGGGGATAACCATTGCCAGTATTTTAACCACGTTGGGATTTATTATATCAACTTTGACTCTCGCGTTAACCGGTGGAGGTACAGGAAGTGGTACACCGCCAAGTGATAAAAATGGTATAAAAGAGTGGATAAAAAAGCATTTAAAAGCATTAGGTTCAGCACTGGGAAAGCTCGCTGGGAAAGCTGCGTCTGCACTTCCCGGTATAATAGGGAGTATAGTTTCCTGGCTCTTGAATTTATCAGACCACCACTTGGCTTATTCAAATCTTGTGGGCACTGATCGTAACAATTGCAGGGCTGTTGTACGTATCCGCTAAAGACTATTTAACCAAATCATGAGTAAACCGGCCGTGCGTCCACCCACTACAAGCGCTGTTTTTTCATCGATATGTTGTTGATTTTTAGCCGCAATATTTGGTGGCACTTGTGGTTGTGCATTAGTAGATGGTTGAGCAGATATCTGTGGCTTGACTATTCCCATTTCGCCTGTGTTTGTTTGCGTTATTAATTCGGTGTTAATATCTGAATTTATACCTGGTTTTTGTTGATTGGTAGCAATAACAATTTTATTATTATAGCCTATCACTTGACCGATCTTAAGTTCCATATTACTTGGAGACATGTATAATCCCGGCGCATAAATGTAGTCTACTTTGGATTCAGCGTACTGTAATACATCTTGATAACGCTTTATAGAAGATGGTATGTCAACTGGTGAATTAATAGCATCCTCCACATTTGCACCAAACTGTTTTTATGCATTGAGTGCCGTCCCAGAACCAATAATGGACGTTCGTGTTTGCGATTGTGCAATTATCATTAAGAAATTCATTCCAAGCGTTTGTGGTATCGTTCAGTTGTACAAATTTTGTAATAATATAAGCCAAACCACCCTTAAAACTCATAAGAGAATCTCTCCAATTGTTACTCAAAAGTTCCCAGCCATAATTAAGATTATGCATTCTTACAAAAAGATTGTTTTTCTGTAACAACTTAAATGGATCAAATGGTTGATGAGTTTTTTAAACTAAATCATCGCTTTCTTCTTTTACAGTTTTTTGTCCGCTGTACGGAACACCTAGACCATGGTTAATTCCTTTAATAAGCCAATCTTTACTCGTAGAAATATTAAATTCCTGACAAATACGTTAATACGCAAACCTATTGTACGGATTATTTGATGCATTCCATGCTCGATCCTGCGGTAATGGAGCACTAATTTCTTTAAGAATAAGTCTAATCTGATAGTACACGTGAAATGATAAAACAGACTTATTTAGTTCAAATCCTGGGGAATAAAGAGATACACCACATCCTGTTGTGGCACACTATATGACAAAGTTTAACTGATTCTGACAAAATTGCATTGGATTGTGAAACCAATCGTGCACCATTTTATTGCTAGTTGCCGTGAACCTGTATTTTTCAAAGATATCAGGGAATTTAACAAAAAACTTTGCACCAGATGCACTTACTAAAATCGACTGATTAGTAATGTTATGTTGATTTCATATTAAAGTTATGATATAGTACCTTTGTATATTTCATATGTATGTTACACTCCCTGGAATAACATGGTCAGTCTATTCAACTGCTTCATACTATCGATAACTCGGCTGGACAACTCGAAGTAGCTATCTGTGACGTTACGTATTACCTGCGGTGGACCAATATAAATGCTGTGAGAAATAATAATAAGGTACCTATATTAAATGGCAATGTTATTGAAAAATACATTATTATACCTGATGGGTATTACAGCATATGCTGACTCAATGATGAAATTTTTAAGCCTAATGGATTTAGTCTCACGCAAAATGAGACGAATGGGATACTGATTTTGAACGCTGGAGAAAAGAATGTAAAGCTTTACAAGAACTTAGCAATTACACTTGGATTTGCAATCGGAGATATAACATTAATCAAGTCAACATTTGATGGAGATAAATTACCCGATTTAGTTCCCTATAAAGTTGTGCATCCATCTTGATCAAATCAGTACAACGGATAATATTCAACTAGAAAGTCCTTCAACTCTACTCAGATCTATTACAGTCAAAGATGAAAAATATAATAGCGGTAGAACGGAATCTTTCTCATCATTACAATATAAAAAATTAAAGCGTGGTATTATTTCAGACCCCAAAATTTCTGTATTAGATGTAAAACACCAACCTGTACATATAGGATACTTAAGTGTAACACTCCATATTATAAATAATGGTTGATTCCATATTTAAGTTATGATATAGTATCTTTGTACATTTAATATGTATGTTACACTCCCTGGAATAACAAATGTTCAGTCTATTGAACTGCTTCATACTATCGATAATTCGGATGGTCAACCTGAAGTCGCCCTATGCGATGTAATGTATTACCGGCGGTGGACCAATATAAATGCTGTGAGAGGTAATAATAAGATACGGATATTAGGTGAAAACTTTAGTATTATCGAACCCAAATTTATACCTGATGGGTATTACAGCGTTTGCTCACTCAATAATGAATTTTTTAAGCCTCATGGGGTTAGTCTCACACAAAATGAGTCGAATGGAATGCTGAAATTAGACACTGGAATTACCTGATTTAGTTCCCTATAATGAGTTGTGCATCCATCTTGATCAAATCAGTACGACGGATAATATTCAACTCGAAAGTCTTTCAACTCTACTCAGATCTATTCCAGTGAAAGATGAAAAATATAGTAGTGGTAGAACGGACTCTTTCTCATCATATAAAAAATTAAAGCATGGTATTATTTGAGACCTCAAAATTTCTGTATTAGATGTAAAACACCAACCTGTATATATAGGATACTTAAGTGTAACACTCCATATTATAAATAATGGTTGATGCATCAGGCCCTGGAACACTCAGAAAATGTAATACATTTGCGCTTTCCGATCTCGGAGACACAGAAGGATTCGATAAACCCGGTACTGATGGTAAGTTATATGCATTACACTTACAAGATAATGTATACAAGCGGAAAGAAGTTACATTCACAGGTAATCTAGGAGATTTAAGCGATGTCGACGTTGTTAGTAGACTCCTTAAAAAAACCACTTCGTACAATCTTACTCACAATGACGATAATAAATGGACTATGGTGGAAGCAAACATCGAGTGGCTATTGAATATCGTCATTACCCCACTGTATGTGATGATGGGTAAGGCACATAATTTAACTAAGATAATAAATAGTGGGATCGTACTCGCGGCTTATATCCCATCAAAACGAAAAAGTGTGTTGGTCCTACAACAAGATTAGAATATCTAGGCATCATATTGGATTCCACTACTATGTCTGCTCATCTACCCCAAGACAAAGTGCTGCGGATTATCAGCGTCATTGAAACCTTCATGCACAAGAAAAAGTGTACGAAGCGGGAGCTACTCTCCCTGCTTGGCCATCTCAATTACGCAGGCAGAGTGATACCTCCCGGTAGAGCTTTCGTCTCTTACCTAATCAGCTTATCCACGACAGTCAGCAAACTACATCACCATGTTTCGTTGTCTAAGGAATGCCGATTAGATCTGTGCATGTGGAGATAGTTTCTTCTTCAATGGAACGGTGTGTCCTTTTTCCACGATACTCGAATCACGGATTCCTACGACATCGAACTATTCACTGACGCAGCTACATCTACAGGCTTTGATGTTTTTTTCAAAGGAGAGTGGTTTGCCGATACTTGGCCCCCAGAGATCAGATCAAACTCTACTTTGATGAAGAGTACCGTGTTCTTGGAACTCTATGCTATTGGGGTAGCAGCTTTCGTGTGGGGAAAACAATGGTTTAAACCAAAGATCTTGTTTCGTTAACTCACTTGGTTATCTGCCACTCATAACTATGTCATCTTAGCCAAGCATGTACAGGGAGCCCATAATGAACTTGCTGATGCTCTCTCATGCTTTCAGTTCCACAGGTTCCGCCAGCTAGCCCCTCATGCAGCCCCCAGCGCCACGCCGTGCCCAGACAGCTCAGCCGTGACATGGTACTGAACCAGCAGTTAGTCAACATGTGGACAGCTTCCCTCGCCCCGCACACAGTGACTACCTACTCTACGGGTTATCAGAGCTACCTTAACTTCCTCATCAGATATCAACTGTGCCATCCTCTACGCAACCATCACCAGCTGCCAGTTATAAGTGAGATACTGCTACAGTATTTCATTGCCTACTGCTTCAGCGTCCTGCATCTCCAATGTGCTACAGTCAAGAACTACCTAGCAGGTATCCGTTTCGTCTACCTTCGCGCAGGTATTGATACCTGCCTCGATCACCCTACTGCACCTAGTATGAGTTGATTACAGACCTTACTTCGAGGATACAAGAAGCTGCATATTTCAAGCACTAAGAAACGTCTACCTATCACCTACAACATCTTGACATGCATTGTGGCGGCATTAAGGAATGGAGTGTTTGGCGCCCATGACGACCTTGTCATGGAAGCCATGTGTTCTCTAGCATTTTTTGGCTTCCTGCGGTGCGGGGAGTTCACCTGTGCAAAGTCTTTCGACCCGGAAGTCAATGTGTGTATTAAAGATGTAGTGCTTCACCCTAGTCAAGCTAAGTGCTCCGTTAACCTTAAAACCTCTAAAACAGACCCCTTTCGCCAAGGAGTCACGGTGAACGTATTCGCTACTTCAGGATCATGCTGCCCATGTATGAGGTTACTTATGTTCGTGCGGCTTCAGTGTGGTGCGAAGCCTTGCGATGCAATGTTTACCGATAGAGCCAGTCTTCCTGTGGCTAGATCTGCTTTCCTGTCCTGGCTTAACATAGTGCTGTGCAGAATCGGCCTGAACCCCTCGTTGTACTCAGGCCATTCTTTTCGAATAGGAGCTGCCACTACAGCAGCCCACGTCAATATTCAGGATCACATGATCAAGACCTTAGGCCGATGGTCTTCACCAGGTATATCCGTACCCCTGAAGATGACATCCGACGAGCTCACTCATCCATGGCGACACTACGACATGGACACTTGCCTAGACTCTCAGCTACACCTGGCTCTTGTGTGTCGCAGTGACAATCATTATTTTATTTTACTTCAGTATTATCGAAGTATCAATGTTCTTAAATCACCATTTCATGTATATATGTATTCTACTTTTCACCTTATATTCATTGGGGGCTCTCGGTTGTTACCTCGCTTTGGGCATTTTATTTCATAATCTCCCCCAATTCATTTTTACATTCCAACCATAATGCATATCCCTCTTCGCAGGCCGGCTACTGCCCCTGCACACACACAGCTCTTTGTCAGGCCGGCTTGCCCCTGCAACCAATCTTACAGAACTTATATCATTCTAAGCAACAACCGAGCCAGCTCCCAATTTGTGCCAAGTTTTATAATAAATTGTGTATTTTACTTCTTGTTTTGTTGTTTCTGCACAAATGTTATTTAGTCATCCGGCCGTAAAAAATGTTAGTTTAAATTTGGTTACTGAATTCAATGATATTAAACAGAACTTGAGTGCAATACCTAATCTTTCTATGCTTATTATTGAAGTCTTGTTCGGAGATGTACCGATAGATGCCTTCAAAATATTACCAGGACTATCGATTAAATGGCAAAAGAAACACGAGTGTCAACGTTGCAGTATTATTCATATTGGAGATTCACCCGTTGCAACCCTCGAGGGGGTCCAAATTATTAAAAGTGACAGCATTTCTCTTACTAAGATATTCTTGCCGTATGATATTCATTTAATAAGGTTTATGTATACTCTCAAAACATTTAAGCAAGATTAATTAAAGATTATTATATGAGTTTATATCTGGCGCTCGACGAGGCATTTGAAAAGATGGATACTGTTGATGGATTTCGATTACATCAAATAAGCGACATAAAACTTCGAATAGAAAAGGAGAGGGAGTTTAGACTTGGATTGTATAAAAAGTATCGCAGAGCCGTGAATGCTTTGGACGGAGTTGACACCGCGCTTGTAACAGCTGGCATGGGACTCGGTGTAGCCGGTGTTGGTTTATTATCAACTATAATCGCCGCGCCTATCGTACTTAGCATGGAAATAGCCGCCGGAGTCTCGGGACTGGCAGGAATAACGATACAATTCATTTCTCGTAGGTTGCAAAAGAAGTGCATTAAAAGTTTAAAACACGATAATATTTGGATACTCACCAAAGCAAAGTTGAACAGCATTGAGGATCATATTTCAACGGCAATGTCTGATTGTAAGATATCCGAGGAGGAGTTTCGTTTAGTTTTGTCGGAACTCACCAAATACAACGCAATGAAGCAGGAGATTCGATCAAAATCTCGTAAGACCAGTGGTATTAGTGAAGACGAGAAAAAAAAGTTTATAGAACAGGGGAGGCAACAAGCGCGTCAATTATTCCGTGCCAAAACCAAAGAACTGGTTGGAGATTAAAAATAGATTGTTTCCTATCATTAGATCACATTTAGATAAATGCTTACATAAGTATATAATAATGGAGAATTACAAACCAACAAAGGAAGAAATCGAAAAAGCTATTGAAACATTTATGTTCAGGGACAAAATTATCAAATGGAGAGAATTACCACAACTTGTATTACCACAAGGTATATATTATATTTGTGATGTCAAACCAACCAAATACGGTCATCAATTGTTTCTTTCCAATTACCAAGAAGAGTATATAGTCTGGTCTCCTAGTAAAATGAACGAAGAACTTAGTAAAAATGTTGAATATCACTTTGTTAAAAATAATGGTATACGTATTAGTAAAAATAATAGAGAATATTTTCATTACAATTTAGTTTAGTCTCATCTTCGTTTTTGTACTAATGGTATCATTGATTGACTACAGGTGGTGGTGAGCTAGAGTCAATTTAGCTTAATCTCATGACGATCGTTGAATCGCATAGTCATTTACACATAAAAAATGCCACCTGTAGTGGTGGTATAGGTATATTAATATGGCTCCAGTGGGGTTGCGGCAGAATCACCATTACCTATACTACTTGGGGAATGGTAGCCCAGTCGGCCTGCAATGCAAAAGCAAACTGCTGCAACATCTGGGGTTGCGGTTGATGTCGGCGTAGGGGAAGGGCCAGGGGAGAACATCAACGTTGTTGTTGAGTAGATTGGCTCTTATGATTCGTGCTGTATGCGGTCGAGCGTTGCCCTGCTGGAATACACTGTTGCCGTTGGCTGCAATTGGGAGAAAGTGTTGTAGGAGAATTTCGTTGATGTATCTGTGAGCCGTAACATTGCCCTGGATATGGACCAAACCTGTCCTGCCACGATGAGAGATAGCGGCTCACATCATAATGCTATGCCAACCAAACCTGTCCACTTCCTGTACGCAGTTTCAGGCAAAGCGTTCTCCCTGACGTCTGTAGACCTGTGCTCTTCCATCCCCTCAATGGAGAAGAAATCTTGATTCGTCCCTGAACCAGACATCTCTCCATCACAGTTAAGGCCATACCCTGTGTTGATGACACCAATGCAGTTGTTGTTGAAGATGCTGTCAACAAACAGGACATCTTGCTGCTCTTAAACAGTCTCAGACGGCCTTGTCGGAGATTCACGTGTTGACCCATTCTGTTGAAACCGATTCCATAGCCTTGTGATGTAGCTGGGCGCGACATTGAAAACCCTGGCTACAGCTGATTGGGATTCTCCTGCATGCAAGCGGGCTATGATATTGTTTCTTTCCACTTCTGTTAATCTTGGCATGTTGTTGAAATGTCACTGTTCGATTGACGCAGATGCTAGGCAATTAAAAACCCTTCACTTTAATACCGTTCACAGTACTGCTGCACATGCAGTGCATGCAGCTCCATGGCCCTTTTGTTAATGCATTGGGTGCATTTTTCTGAATTGTATGTGTTTCCTGACTAATGGTTTGCATGTCCTTGTTGTGATCATTTTGATCCGAGAAATTTGTCACTGACACTATTACACTTTAAACCTCTTCATTTTGCATCCTTGGTGAACTAATTTTCCTTTTATGGCCAAAAATCAAACAATAGTTATCATTGTGAATAATTCTAAGAAATACCACCTGTATCACATCATTGCCATAAATTCCTGTTTATGCTGAGAACCACACTATAAATTTTTATAAATTTTCAACAGACGTCCACTACACTGCCAACATATCCATAGTTGTAAGGAAAACCCTATTACTTGCCATGGACGCTACCTCGCATGCGCAAGGCAGGAATCCAGTCACTTCTTTTCAACCCTTTACTCTCATCTACTAGATGCAGATATTTGGGGAGGTGGGAGGGATTATTCCTGATGTGATAGAGGTGGTATTTCTTAGAATTATTTACAATGATAACTATTGTTTGATAATTCTTGCAAAATACTACACCTCTATCACATCATTGCCAGTATACACCAGAGGGACCGTTGGGTTCTGGTATCTAGCATCCCTTAGATATTTGGCTAGTGAAGTGGTAAAACTTAAGGATTATATGCCAAAAAAGGGGTAAACGGCTGTGTCTAATGGTCTACTTACAACACTAGACATATATAATTTTTAAATTTCGTCATATGAAAGGTATATAAATATATACTCCCTTGTGATACTTAGACATATAATGACGTCATTCCCTGTGATGACGTCATCTGTGACGTCACTTCCATTGATGACATCATCCGGTGTCATACCAAGTTCTTGTGGTATGTGTCTTCCATTCTCGTATCGCAATGACGTAATTTACCGTTATTCCCTTTTTTGGATAGTGATATTAACGTATCCTGACGTTAGACCGGTGGGTTGTCTCCTATGACGTCACTTCCGGTGATAGCAATCATATTTGGCTACCGTATATCATTTAATCCTACGATCTTTGATTTCAGTGTTGCCCGCCCTGAGCTTCGCACAGTAAGAAAGGTCAACTTACCCTGAGTTCATGAGGTATTCTGAAATCTTCACACACACCCCACCCCCTTTTGCCCCTTGAACCGGGAGGGGAACAAGGTTACTTGGCGACTATCACCTGGGCTGCCACCAGTGGTCCCAGAGTGTATAGTCCATCTAGATCGGTCTGTATGTCTCGCAAGTAAAAGTTTGAGAAAGAGTTGTGGGACTTCCACTGGCAACTGGCCACGACTTGTTCAATGGATACTGTGTTCCATGTGGCTAGACTTGTGGCGAGGGCTCTGATTTCATGAGGCCTGTAGTTTCCCCAAATAGGTGTGGAGATTTGTGCCAGTTTATAACTATCTGTGGTAACTGATTTTAGCCATCCCGCTACAGTGCCCTTAGTGATGTCCTTTTCTGATGAGGGCTTGCAAGAGATAAATAGTCGTTTTCTCTGCTTTCTGTGGGGTTGAGTTGCTGTAATGAAATATCTCAAGGCTCTTATGGGACAAAGTAATCTGTCCGGGAAGTCCACACTTTTACTCAAGGCTGGAATTGTATATTGTCTGTGTCCGAGTGGGCCAAAGGCTGACGACTGGTTTTTGGCAATAAATTCTGGGAGCGATCTGAACGACACTGATTTCCATTCCTGGGTATGGGATACAGTTGAGATGTCAATAGCGTGTAATTCAGACACGCGAGCTGCCGTAGCCATGGCTAAGAGAAAGGCAGTTTTCTTGGAAACTAATGTTAATGATGCATTACTTATTGGTTCATATGGTGCTTTCATTAATGCTGATAATACTATGGACAGATCCCATTTAGGGAAAGTACGAGGTACTTTGATGTCTTCCAGAGCAAAATACTTCATTAGCCGATTTAGTACAGGGTGTGTACCTATAGATAGCATCGGTATTACAACACGATGACCTAAGGCTGACTTATATCCTTTGATAGTGCCGTGTCGTAATTTCTTGTCGTTTCTGAGATATAGTGTCTGAATTCTTGCTCTAGGTATTGTAATTTTCCCGTCTAACTGCTTCCCCATTCTCCACTCGACGAACTTGTCCCATCTGTTATTGTATAGGGCAGATGAAGCTGGACTCCATGAGCTAGCCACTCTTTGTGCAGCTGATTTAGAATAACCGGCGGCTTGCATTTTATTCGAGATAACTTCCAAGCATGAAGATGGAGGTTGTCAAGGCGCCCGTAAAATGTGTCTGTCTTTGGTTGTCTCAATAGGTCGTGACGTACTGGGAGTTTCAGAGGTAATTCTATCAGTATTTGTAGTAATCTCGGAAACCAAGTCCTGTTCAGCCATGCCGGGGCTATGAGGATAATGACACAGTCTGTTTCCTCTATTTTCTTCAGTACTTTGTCTAGGAGAGCCCATGGGGGAAATGCGTACGTGAACATCCCCTCCCATTCCATGGAGAGTGCATCGACCTGGAGTGCTAGTGGATCTGGTACTGGGTTGACGTAGACTGGTAATTTGTTGTTGAGACATGTGGCGAATAGATCTAGGTTCGGAGTATCCCATAGTTGGGTTATCCACTTGAACACCTCAGGATGTAGTGACCATTCCGTGGGTGCTATCTTGTTCTGCCGGGATAGATAATCTGCTAGGAAGTTTAGCTTGCCCGGTATGTGTCTTGCTTCGATTTTGCAACTCACTGAGTCTACCAAGGCATATAAACGTGTAACCTCCTTCAGTAAAGGTAGGGATCTTGTGCCACCTAGGTGCTGAATGTAAGCGACCACGGTCGAGTTGTCTGTGGCGAATTTTACTGACGAATGGTGTAGTCGATCTAGCCATGCTGTTAATGCTAGATAAATCGCTCTCATTTCTAGACAATTGATGTGTAACTCTTTCTCTTGGGAGGACCATTTTCCCTGAATGGTAACATTGTCTATATGGGCACCCTAACCTTCCCCTGACGCATCTGTGTAGAGTTGATGTAGAGGGGTGGGGTAATAGAGTGGGATGCCTGGCATGACATTTTGACGATTTAGCCACCAATGGAGTTCTGATATTCGAACTTGTGAAGGATGGATTAATGCTTCCAGCTCTAGGTTTTTGGTAGTGTTCATCCAAATCTGTAGAGGTCGTAACTGTAGTCTCCCTTTGTAGGTTAGATCTTGGATAGATGTGAGCGTGCCTAGACATGACATCCACCAGCGTCTTGACTTGATGGGCTGATCGAGAGCACTTGTTATCATGTTTTCTACTCTTGCATATCTGTCCTCTGGGGGGTGCTACTATGCCCTTGTTGAGTATAAATCTTGTGCCCATGTAGGTGATGTCTTGAGTGGGTACTAGCTCTGATTTTTGAGGATGAACCAGGAATCCTAGATGTGTGAGAAGTTGGATGATACACACTGTGATTTGTGATTTGTCCTGATCGGCCGATAGGAAATCGTCTATGTATCTGTGAAATCTTATGAGCTTTAGATGAGGAGATTGGTGATCCTGGTGAATAGCCATGGGGCGATGTATATGCCGAATGGAAGTATCATGAATTGGTATCTCTGACCGTTGACAGCAAAGCGTAGGTACCGCCAATGACTTGGATGGATAGATACGTGAAGATACGCGTCTTGGAGATCTATACTTGTCATCCAATCTGCTTGTCTTAAAGAGCTCTTCAACTTCCTTATAGACTCCATCTGAAACTTGGTGGTCTTTCCAGATATTCTTTGTTCAGGACTTTTAGGTCTATGATAAGTCGCATCTCTGTAGTATTTTTCTTTGGTACCAGGAATACTGGGGAGTAGAATCCGAGAGTGGTATCTGATTCTTCTAGGATGCTGATGGCTCCTTTTGCAAGAAGTTTTTCTAAGGCCACTTCTGCTGCAATCAATTTCGGTACTGATAGGTGGAATCTGGGTCCGGTAGGATGGATGACTAACCTTGGTCTTTTTCTGAAGTGAAGTTTGTAGCCTCTTCTTACAACTTCGAGTAACCATGAGTCGTCTGTGATGGCCTTCCAGTTTTCTGCGTACTTCATAAGACGGCCTCCTACTGTACCCGGAGAAGGATGAATGCTGAACTTGGGCAGTATTGGGTTGATGTCTGTGAGACCGGCTAGCTCGACTGGATCTAAAGTGGTTATGTCTTTGATGTTCCGTAAATCTAATACAGGTTCTACTACACCAAATCAGTACCTGTTTGGAGATAGCGGTTTTCGTAGGGAGCCTTCAGTGCAGATCGAGAGATATCTGCAGGCTGTGATTGGAGGATATTCTGTAAGATTTTTATGTCTTTCAAATGTACATCCATCCAGTTATTAAAACTGACCATGTTTTTCTATATTTAGTACTGTCTTTTTCAACATGATGACTTATGCTGAATGTGACCACAGCTATTTTCAAGTAGGTGACATTTGGTGCGAAACTGGGAGTGGTGTGTTTAGCTTCCGGTACTCGGAAAAGGAGCTGGCTAAGCTAGTCATTTTTATTTTTTTTATTGCCGCTCTAAGGCCAAACTGTGCACACACGTACAGGTAATAGCTGTTGAATGCTTAGTTATTTAAAAAAAAATCATAACGTTACTATAGAAGTCTATGGGAAAACATTTGGTTGTGTGTAACCTCTAAATCGTTGTCCATTGGGCAGGTGATGTCGATAGGGTCTGGACGTGTCTGTAGATTCTTGGTTGAGTCATCTCCGGAGGGGGCCCCTTCCATGACTGCTTTTTCCTTTGCTAACACCTCTCTGTAAAGTGGGGTGATCCTCTTTGGAGTTCCTGTACCTGGGTTGATATGATCTGTACATCTGCGTAGAGGGACGAAAAGAATCCCGGCCAGACTGGACACGTCGACGTCTAGGATCCTGTTGATGACGAATCTCTGTAGGCCGTCTATGCAAACTGGAGGCAAACGATATGGTGGATTCTTGAAATTTCTGACTGGTAGAAGAGGCAATGGCTTCCTTCACTGATTCCAATCTACCGTTGAACATCTTAGGTGAAGTAATAGACTGTGCCATCAATGAGTTCTTTAACGGTTCTGGTATAGCATGATTTATTTGATGTATTAAGTGTTTTCTTTGCATGGTCAAAAACTGTGCTGACCTCCAGACCTGTGAAGTTTGTAGTTCCTCCTGCATCCTCAGTATGTGGTCCAATGAACTGTGTATGAAACGAGCCTCGCGATGTGACATCTCCAAGGGAGCATCTTATGGTAGATCAGTGGTCTGGTTATACGAGGGTAAAGAGTGGCAAATGCCAGCTGCTAACCAGTTAATGTAAGAACTGACATTAATCATCTGTTTGTTGATTTTGTCTAAGTACTTGATTTTGGACATTTCTGTGCGCATCATGGGGTTAGGTTTCTTAACCAACTCATGGTATTCATCATCAATGCTAATCTGTTCTGCAAAGGGATCATCATGAATTTTGTACGCATATCTGTTGTATGTAGACCTCAATTTTGAGCTAGCACCCGTAGTAAAAGTTCAACGAGTTTTCTGTTTTCTTGATAACGTCGTCCATATAGGATGGACGGGGAAGGGTATGGTGTTCTTCAGTCCCACTGCCGGGCTGCTCATATCCTGCACGTTCTAACAGGGGTTTAGTAGTCTTATCCTTTTCTGGTTTTAATGACGGCATTAGCTCATAAAGTTCAGCAACGATGTCTTTAGAGAATAATTGTTAGGTCTGAATTCATCATCAATAGTAGTGTCTTCATAGCTTGAAAAGTCAGTAAGACCTAAAGACCCGCACCCCCTATTCTGATTGCGCTGGGGGTGAGACGAATGGCTGGGGGTTGCGTAACCCCGACTGCCGGATCTACGATAAGCTGAGTAGGAGTCACATGTTCTATAAGTGGAGGAAGGTGACGTAATCCTTGCCTCGCTTTCTGTCCCTTGATCTGGATTTTGATACCGTATGGGAAGGCGAATGCCTAGGTTTTCTATGCTGATATGCAGATCTTTTGTCATAGGAGCTAGAGGGAGATTGGTGTTTATCTCTGTGCATTGTCCGTGATTCACGGTGTGCCCTATGATGTTCATGGTAGGGAGATACTCTCTGTCTCTATGAATGACTCTATTGTCCTCATAATCTGATTTAGCGTAGCCTTGTGTATTTCTGCCGTATGAGGGTGTGCTCTCATAAACAGCTTTAGATCTTTGTCTAATTTCATTATCAACCCTTGATTGGCCATGCTGGGTTTGAGACACAGAATCTTTTAGCTCTGATATTTCTTGAGCCATAGATTGCATTCGATTGTCAATCATAACAGACATTGAATTAGTTATCTTGTCCGTGAACTCATTTAAGTTAAAGGGGTGACGCCACAGTGGGGGAACGTTGTTTTTACGACGATCGGCCATGCCTAACACCGCCGGATGTAAGTTAGGGAGATCTTCGAACTCAGTAAAATACATCTGCTCCTTAACTTTGGGTGAGTGGGATGAGACACGAGGTCTTTTAACCTCATCCTCTCGCGACACTCTCTTGTCACCCACGTGATCAAAAACCTCCGATGGCTTAATCACTTTTCTCTTAATAGAAGTAGAAGCTCTAGTACAATTTTTACAGTTTGGTTTATTGGCCCATGCCTTGGAGGGCTTATCAAATTTTTCTTTTGATAGAGGCTCGCAGTAGGTGCAGCTAGTCTGTGTGCAGCTGCTTTTCTTGCAAGCAAGACATCTGGGGTGAGGATCACCAATGACTTGGTGTTGGCCACAGCCCGAACAGACGGGCGTCTGTTTCTGAGATGAGGATCTCATACCACAACACTTCCCATAAACTAATTACATACAACCTCGTCCGATCTTCTTATACCCCCGTGCCTAAGTGACTAGCTTCCCGCCTTGCGCATGCGCGGAAATGCGTCCATGGCAAGTGATAGGGTTTTCCTCACAACTATGGATATGTTGGCAGTGTAGTGGACGTCTGTTGAATATTTATAAAAATTTATAGTGTGGTTCTCAGCATAAACAGGAATTTATGGCAATGATGTGATAGAGGTGTAGTATTTTGCGAGAAGTATATCTGTATTGCATTTTTTTATATATATATATATATACTCAAAGCCCTTGAAATGCAATTCAATGTTCAGATGGTGTGTGTTTTATCACAGTGAAAGAAACCAAATGAAACCAACAATAATTACAAACATAACTATCACATGGAATGTTAACAATAAAGTCTCTGAGATACGACCCGTGAAGATTCCGGTGTAGAATAGGTCTTAAGCAACCCATACTTGCCATAAAAGGTGACTATGCTTGTCCTAAAAGGCGACTAATGGGATCGGGTGGTCAGGCTCGCTGACTTGGTTGATGCATGTCATCAATTACAATTGCGTAGATGGATGCTCATGATACTAATCACTGGATTGTCTTGTCCAGACTCGATTATTTACAGACCACCGTCATATAGCTGGAATATTGCTGAGTGCGGCGTAAAACAACAAACCAACCAACAACCAACTGTGAAATACACACCCGTGGATGTAAACACAGAGGCTCGGAATGAATCCAGGGTCACCAGGGATCAGCAGCGGGTATGTCCACCTTGTGCTCTGATGCATGCCTGTAGTCGCCGAGGCATGGACTGACACAGACGCCTTAGGAAACTGTGGGATGTTTTGCCAGTGATGTTGTAGGGACTGTGTCAACTCTGCCACTGTCTGAGGTGGTTGCTGTTGAGTTCCAACCCTCCATCCAAGCTCGCCCCACAAGTGTTCAATTGGATTCATGTGAGGTGACATGGCAGGCCAGTTCATCACACGGATGTTGTTCCTGGTCAGAAAATCTCCCATGAACCTTGCAGTGTGTGGATGTGCATTGTCATGCTGGAAGACAGGCTGATTTCAGCTGCCATGTTGAGCCAGTAATGGCCATACTGCTGGTAGAAGGATATTGTTCACATAACCTTCAGCATTGAGGTTGCCTTGGATAACCACTAACTGTGACCGGAAATTGATGGCATCCCATACCATTACATTGCCTCCTCCAAAGCGATCTCTTTAAAAACACAGTTGTTAGAAGCAAACTCCCCTACAGCAGCTGCTGTCCCCATTGTGTTGAAACAATGCTACAGTTGACTTATCATGGATGGATGAATGTTAAAACATCTGGCGACGCTTTCTTGCAGCATTCTGATCGCTTGGTTCCTGCTAGCATTGTCGATTCTTGGCACATTGAACAGGTGAACGATGACCATTTTTGTGTGTGCTTTTAAAGGACCTGTGGTCTCTCTTTTCAGGTGCAGCATGTGGATGTGAATGTGCCACCTAAGCTGTCAAAAGACTCACCATCGGCCTTGGCATCCTGTATGATATATAGTCCATGAAATTGCCTGGTACCAGTTGTACAAGCTTGTACTGCAGGAAACCTAACAGGAAACTATGAGGATAGTTCCTTGTACCTTGTCCTTACTGCCAGATTGTCTGACATCTAAGTAGGATACGCTACCACCAGCAATTTTTTAGATTGGCTTGAAGTGAGATTAATCTCATTTCATTTCATCTTAATTTCCTAATCTTCATAGGGTGGTGCCACAATTGAGCCAAGAAAATTAGGCTTGATATGGCAAAGATGAAAACAAGAGTGATCTGAGAGCACAACATCCCCCGTATGAATTCTTTTAACGAGTTTATATTTTCTTTGTATTTTATGAAATAACAACAGTAGCACTGTATTTGAAACAAATTGTGCAGAACATTTTGTTGGGAGTAATCCCATCTGAATGCTAATGCCATTGTGGATGTAGCTTACCCACAAAAGCCTTATACAAGGAAACTAACTATAGTAAGATATTGTGACATTTTCACAACAGACTAAATGACATTGTTTTATAATGGTTGTTACCTGAGGCAAAGTTGTTCTACACTACTCTGACAACCAAGGGCTTGTGATCTGAGAAGAAACATTCCAGAGTTCCTGCTTCAACCTGAAGAGTTCCTCTAGTATAGACATGGTCTATTGTACATCCATAATCAGTTGTAGGGCCTTTTATGAGCTGTTGAAAACCGTACTGTGAAATATGCTGGTCTAAATGTTCAGCATCAGAATTCTGTGTGTTGTCACTAATGTCAATGTTGAAATCTCCAAAACATAAGCATTGTGTTGTTGATATGTTGTGAACTTGTTGCAGAGCACCAAGAAGAGAAGAAACTGGTGTCTATGGAGGTTTGTAGACTGTACAGATCATGAGGTTTGGGACAGGGCTTGCAAGATGAAAGACTGCTAGTTCTATGCCATCTACATTCATAAACTTAGGACTGTCTGATTTCTGTTTCACAGAGTTTCTGATGTAGACAGCAGTACCATGTGGAGGTCTGTAAGAACCAGAAGTCTGGTGTGAGTCATTCCTGGACAAGGTGAAAACTTCAATTTGCTACTGTTCATTTTAATCTCTATCACATAGGCAAGATTCGACTGCGATATGTGTATCAATAACACATGTTGTGTGTACAGCAGCATGTGTTTAGAGCGTCAGGGATATTCCCTGAAAAATGTAGGAGTTGACATCACAAAAACAGTACCCTCTCTCACAGTTGGGCAAAACGAGCTTCATAAACCAAGGGCAGTAACTCTCTCAACATGACAAGAAATGAAACGTGACTTTGATATGGATATATTAAACATGTGCACATTTTAACTGATTTCACAAGCTTAGTACCCTCTTTCACAATTAGGCAAATGAAGCTCCGTAAAACGGGGGCAGTAACTCTGTCAAAATTTGTCGAAATGAAACGGGACTCCGATATGCATATCATCAACATGTCGACATCTTGTGTGTGGAGTGTCAGGGATATACTCTAAAAGCTGGAGGAGGAGTTGATTTCACAAGCTTAGTACCCTCTTTCACAATTAGGCAAATGAAGCTCCGTAAAACAGGGGTAGTAACCCTGTCAAAATTAGTTGAAATGAAAAGGGACTGCGATATGCGTATCATCAACATATCGACATCTCGTGTGTAGAGTGTGTGGGACGGACAGACGGATGGACAGACGGACAGACTGCGCCATGACATAATCCCCCTTCGGCCATTCTGGCCCGGCGGGGGATAACAAGCCGTTGATATAGGCTAGTGGACACTTTGCCTAAGAGAGATGTGAGGATGAAGACCGTTGACATACTCCACTGATAAATCTTGCAGTTAACGTAAGGTAAAGGTAGAATCTATCTGCCAAAACCATTTTAAAAGCAATACATATGTAATGCCTCAGCTTATAAGCTCCCATGTTGATAAGCCTTCAATACTGACCCAGGAAAACTGACTACTGTCAAATTTCTTTTGATTAGAGCAAGAGGAAGATCAAGGGTTAATAAAGTGACCATTTGACTTGCATTTCAGCATGTTTTTTTCACTGTGTTAAGAGTATTCAACATAAGAATCAAAGTGCATACTGTCTGTGTCATAGCAGCATAGTAAAAATTTGAGATTGTTCCAGTATGATAACAATTGAGTGGGCGAGTGCATATCAGCTTTTATTACCCATTAAGGTTTGAAATAACTGAGTTCATTAAAACATGTTTGTGCACAAGGGAAAAATATCACTTCACGAGTATCAGTGTATTGTTTATGTCATCCGAACAGCATTGTAGACATCATTCAAATCTTCTTGTAACATAAGGTTGAAATGACATCTCACTTGAAATGACATCATAGCTGAAGATTGTTGATGTCATTCAACAATTTCGGTTTTAGAAATGGCGGTAGAGATCAGTGCAATTTTCTACAGGGGAGCTTTTGCATGTGAGTGATATTAAGCCCTTGCCTTGGAAAGATGCTAGGCTATAGATCCCAACACCCCTAACATGTCATGGATCGTTTTGTGATATTACACCACAATCCTACTCTGATATGAGCAATAATAGGTTCTTGATAAATATTGTCATATCATGGTCAGTATGATACAGACCCCTGATTGACATGAGGTGTTGCCGGTACAAACATTGTGATCGCAATTAAAGGGGCACTATTCTCTGGCTTCTTCTCTGCCGTATGGCACGCTCGCTGGGGCTCATGAGCTGAGTCGACTTGCTCGCTAACGCAACTGAGCGTGACAAGAGACTGGGCTACAGTCTGCAAGGACAGCTAGATAAACTTGGATGCAATATTTGTTTTACACATTTTTTAACACTGATAGCTTACCTGTGACCTATAAAGATTTTGACAAAGGGCACATGTTAATTAATTTCTTCAGCCTCAACAAACAGACAAAAAGAACGGTGGAAGCTCATCGGATGCCGTTATATGGAAATACCCTGGATGGTAATAGTTTAATAAGAAAAAAGTATCCCTGCAGTGAAAGCATTTTCAGAATTCGGATTGAGTGGATAATACCATTACTACTCCCTTGTTGTCATCCATGTTTTCTGGTAAAATCCTATGCTTCTGTATTTGTCGTAATTCACTTGATGCTCAGTTAATGAATTTATTACAGGTATAATTAGTGGTAGCACCACTCAGATTGCCTGATAAAGGCTCCCATATGGCATTTCTTGTGTCTGGGATAATTATTCAATCTAAATCCAGGTTTGAAGTGAGGTGAAATGTGTGTTATGTAATATGCACTTGGCAGCCCAGCAAGAGATGAATGATAAGTTGATTTACTTTTTTTGTAAATCAACGGATCAATCCTATCCATCAAAGGATCAACAGAAAATACGTTGATTGATTAATCACTGTTATCTTGCACAGTGGATATGTCAAAAGTAAGTGTTTACATGTGTAGGTTTACTAAAGCAGGCAGAATACACTCACCCCATGGTGCGAAGTGCCAATGTAAATACTACATACTTTGTTCAAAGGATTAACTGATTATTCGTTGATTGATTGCTCATTGTTATCTAACTCAATTAGTTTTTTAAAGAACCGAGGACATAATGAAAATAGTTGTCACATGGGCTTTCTCAGCTGACCTTTGAGATTTGTGAAACAATTGAAACCAACCAAGTGATCAGCTGAGAAACGAACACGGGTTATAATAATATCCCGAAATGCTATATATATTTGAAACTATTTGATTGTTACAGAGACACGTTTACACTGAATATGTTTCTTTGTACAGCTGCAGATGTATGGGATATTGTTCCTTTATGTGGATATTCATGGATACATTCCTTGAACAAGGTAGCTGTCTAAAATTATAATATAACTTTGGTAGGTTGTAATTATGATATTTGCATTTTGTTTTCATTCTTTTTCTGTAGCATTGAACAGAATCATTCTTGTTCCTCTGCGTCTTGGTCTTCAATACGCGATATATGTTGTTTTCAAAAGTCTTTTCCTTTTTAAGGGTGTATATGTTACAGTCAATGTGAAAAATGTGATTCATTCAGCAATTTATAAAATGTCTAAATATTTCCTCCATTTTACAAATTGACTGAAAAATCAGTCCATTTCTTTAACAGATTGACTTAAAATGATTAAGACGTTCAAATAGGGCTTAAAACATAACAATTAATTAATTATGCTAGTATTAGAAGCCAAACAATATAGAAATGTACATTTTCAGTTACTTGGTGAAGATATTAAACATCAGAATGTTTGGAATTCGTTATCATAATAATACAGATGGACATATTTTTCAGTCAATTTGTAAAATAATTGAATATTTAGGCGTTTAATAAATTTCCTAAGTGAAAATTTTACACATTTTGACTGTAAAAATGTACACACGATAAAATGAGCAATGCTCAGGTGAAATATTTACTTGTGTTGCAAGGCAAAATAGGATAAACGAAAATCGCACTATTACCAACCAAGTGACTTATCAAAACTTCGTCACCATTACCGATGCTACCCACAAAGATAACTACATTTCCTTATTATCTTGAAAACTGTATTTTATTTTGTTGATGAATGTGACCATACACCCTTATTACTATCCATAAAAGTGACTAATTTGCTTATGAATGGCACAGCACAGGTCGCGAACCGGTCTAGATTTCTGTTATACATGGGGGTACTCACGGGAGGAAAACAATAACAAAAGCAACAACCAGTCTCGGGTAATTGCTTTAGATCTATGCCCCTTTAAACATTGTGAGCAGTGTGTTGTCCCTCCTCACCATGATAAGACAAATATCACATATTATCAACAAACATATAACATAAAACATACAAACCTGATTTTGCTTCGAGACATATTCCTTCTGTGCAATCCTCACTTGATCCTCCAGTCTGTTTTCAATGAGAGACATCACATTCATTTCATATTGTATGAATACACATGCAATACATTTATATTGCAATAAGCATCAATTCATCTTAATGTCCCAAAACTTGAAGCATTATGGCATGTACTGTTCATTGTTTATCACAATCTTACAAAAACTTAACAAAATGTTTTTTTCCTATCACAGGATATCTTTTATAGATAAAGTTTTATTTATCCCATTCTTGTTACTACGGAAACAGTGCTGATTGTTTACTGAACATATTCTTTCATATTCCTTGCAATGGACACAAAAGAGGACATATGATAATTGCTCTGGCCTTGTTGACAAGGCCTGGAACAAAAGTGGACAGAAACATCCCACAAGACCTTAAGTAGGCAGGGCAGGTCAATTTGATCTAAACCCAACATGATGAATATATATAAAGGATATTCAATGTGTTTATAAAATCTTAAAAAATGTTAACAAAAATAACAAAAAATATTTGAGGTCAATGAAAGTGTTTATCATACATTTGGATATAATTATATACAAAATAAACTTCAACAAAAACATATTCTTGAAATCTACAAACTGTAGTTGGGAGCGAATGAATACATGTCAAGTGACAAAAATGAGGCTTTGTGAAACAGTCTGGAATGACAAGTAAAATGGGAAAATTACAGTTTATAACGAAACATTTCAAGAGAATAACCAATGATAAGAAGCGATATTAGCTCCAAGCAATATAGGCGATAGGGATACTGTGATACCCCACTCTGGACCAGGTCCAGCCCTTGAAAATGATTCCATGGGGTCGAAGTTTTATCAGTTATGTTGACGATCCCTGGATCATCATCTGCAGTGTCAATATTTATCAAGGTGCCATCCTATATCTAGGAAATAATTTATTCTTGATCTCCCACCAGTTCTCTGATTTTGACACAGAATGCTTGGCACACTTGTTGTCTCCCCTGTTCTATGAAAAAAAAATATTCTTGTCTTCATTAATGCCACTAGTCGATCGAATTCGATCGAATCTTGTTTCATTGTTTTGTATTTGGTAAGTTCTAACAGTAGGGCCATTGAGATATGATGCTCCATGCTATTTAATTTTGCTTCAGCCTGCGCATGAATACTATCATGATTTAATGCTTTCTTTTGCATCTGGTGAGAAATAAATGTAAGAACAGCAGTGTAGGGAATGGGGGTTCTAGCTCACAGCCACCTAGACCTGGGCCCACTTGCACAGAACAATCTTAGTTACAATCGATCTTAGGCGGCTACAATCAACTTTACAATCACCATACAATTGTCCTTTTACACTTGCACAAACCGATCTTAGCACGATTGTAACACGGCTTGGAGTTAAGATCGTGATCTTAGCTAAGAATGAAATCTTCAACGGTGGAGGTACGAAAATTTTAAACTCAACTCCTGTCTACAGTTGTCTGCAAACGTGCATAGTTTGCTGCGCTTACAATAAGTGGAACTGGTAACGACATGCAACACGTACCTCCCTCCATTGCACTTTGCAGTTTCAAGAAAGGTCCCAATTATTTGAAGGAAACGATTACTAGAATGAAGGCATATATTCTTGTCGGCATTAATACTGTCGTGATTTAGGAATTGTTTTCTATTTCAACAAGAGAAATACCTACTCATGTTTTTATTCAAAGTATTGAAATACGAATAAATATATTATTTAGTAACACAACTATTATGAAAATTAAAACAAATAATAATAATATTTCCTAAAACCATAACGTCTAAATGCATGATCGTCATCTATTTGGGGGGAGCTTTTCGTAAAATCCTAAATATATCCTTCATGTTTCCGTTTCTTTGCTACAACAAAGGATGTTATGACTACCATTTCATAACACAGAAAGACGAGAACTTTCAAAAACGCATAGACGGGAAATAAGAATAATGAATAATGTTTTGAGAAAGCAATTGTTTATATATATTCACTGGGTATTAATTTTTTACTTTTTTTAAAAATGTGAATTTTATTTTTGCTATTCAAATGTTTCATCATGTATATTTGCTTGTTTGATGAATAACTGTATTTTTTTTTTTTAAACTCTGATATTTAACCGCTCGTCCCCGTCCCATTTGATTTTAGATTTAAACAGGTATGATTTGCTCTTCAGCTTGTATTTATTTGTAGATTACCGGTAATTTAATGATAAAACTAAAGACAAAATAACTGACACAAATGTGACCCAAAAGAAATATAGGGGGAGCTCAGCAATTCAACAACATTGATACACTGGGTAAGGTAGGTTGGACTCTATGGGCTTATACAAAGGGAAACCACACCCATCTAGAGTATAAACTAAGATTAGCTGCCCTTGATTTATCAAAAAGGTCACAGACGTTACAAATCGCTTGCGGGACGACTTAGGTTTTTATCCTTCCCTTGTTTAGTGAAAAGGTATATTGTTTCACATTTTTTTCAGTATTGAGTCGGATGAGAGTATTCCTTATAGCTTTCGACTCGATAGTTACGTGTTTAACTATGGTAATTAACGATATTTATGATGTTAAAACTGTGGTGCGTTCTTCATGTTGTTAAAGTGTCGATTCAATTTATAAAGTTTAACAAAATAAAGAGGCAATGTTTGAACGTAAAGCAGATTATTTATGTGAAACAGACCAAGCATTGCACGCCATTTGGTCAAGTTTATTCAGGGACTTCAGCGATCTTAGCTACTTAAGATTGGTCCGAGCCAATTGTAAGTTTCGATTGTAGCTTACAATGATCTTAGCCCACAATCGCTTTGTGCAAGTGGATGACAATTGTAGCCTAAGCCTAAGATCGTTATCTTAAGGATTTACAATAATTGTAGCGCTAAGATCGCTTTGTGCAAGAGGACCCAGATTCATACTCCAAAAATGCTACTACAGAGGTAATTTTTTATGCAAATTATGCCATGCGATCTAATGATCGTCATAATTGTATTAAAGAAAGATTAATATTAATTAATAATAGATAAAATTTACTGTAGCCCGCGAGGATATTGGAAAGGTATAGGAGCAATACAAAAACTAGCTGTAGCGGCTGAGGTATCTAAAGATGTTGCCAAAGATTGGTTGAAGAAACAAGCAATGTGGCAATTATACTTACTGGCCCCACGCTATATACCGAGGAAAAAGTTTGATATTTTCACAACGAATGAAGTTCACCAGGCTGGCCTCTTGTTTCTTCCTCATGATAAGGTAAGACGCAAAACATATAAATACGCTTTAACCATAGTAGATGTAGCTAGTTGCTACAAGGCGGCTGAGCCATTAAGATTCAATAGCTAATGCACTTGGCCGCATATATAAACGCAGACCACTAAAATGGCCTTAGTTTTTTCAAGTAGATCCTTGACGCGAGTGTATGGGATCAGTAACAAAACTATTAATAAAGCACGATGTCGATATCAAGCATGGTGAAAAAGAGGCCAACCATAGTCAAACTATTGTAACTAATGTTATATTTGGGATAACACTTTCTTAGTAAAGTACAGATTCTAGTACTTTTTTGGGTTGAGTCCCGTCCGGGATTCGAACCCACACCTGCCAGGGTGAGGCACCTAATCGCCAGCACACAAAGTCAGCGATCTAACCCACTCAGCCACCGAGGCTTCCACAAAAATGGAAGTCCGACAACTGGTAGTCTAGATCACATACTTTGAGTACCCCCCTGACAAGTGTAAATTGGCACGGCTCCCATGGCCGAAACCTATGAATACACAATGCCATTTAGAAAGGACGGGACTCAACCCAAAAAAGTACTAGAATCTGTACTTTACTAAGAAAGTGTTTTCCCAAATATAACATTAGTTACATTTGACCACTTTCTAAATGGCATTGTGTATTCAGTCAAACTATTGTTGAAAGATTTAACCGGACATTAGCTGAACGTTTGTTTGGATATCAGTATGGGATTGAAATGACAGATTGATTACGATCAGCGGAATGGATGACACGTTTATCTGCTGTTTTAAATGGAAAGAAACCATCCAATGCGGTGAAAATGAAATCTGTGCTTCCGAATCTTCAGCACCATGGAGAGGCAAAGAACAAATACTTCCGGATAGAGTAAGGGTAAGATATTTATACCAGCCCGGTGAACTCGAAGGAGGCCAACGTCGTGCAACTGATCCGATTTGGTCTCTTAAGATATATAACATTAGTCAATCGGTTATGAAAGGTGGCAAGCCTTTTCTATATTATCTTAAAGATGGACCAGGCAGGGGATTTGTATGAGAAGAGTAGCTCATAGTTCCCAGAGAAACAGTATTACCGCCCTTAGTAACCATAAGCATAGGTAGTTACACCATCCTTATCAATCCATCTCTTTGTATCTAAGGGGGATAATGATGTCTTGTTCATTCTTAATCCATATATCCTGTGATTGTCGCTTCTTAAAGTGTTCATCTCATGTTTGAATGTTGAATTGAATAATGCTTCTTTATACTGTTTGGTGTTTGATATGCTTTTTTACCACCTTAACACCCTTAGCTTTTCTTTTCTCCTCATTATCAGATTTCTTTACAGAATACCCCGGTACATCTTAGGTCTTAATCAGACATACTTAGCAATAGGAGTTCCAGCACATTCATCCTTCATCTTACCTAACACCTGTTTATTTGCTGCGCTGTGCAATGGATTATCTTTTGGGTAATCGCTTGTATCATACATATCTATTTTTTCTGCCATATCTTTATACACATCCTCGGTTTGTATTTCCATCAACAAAGAATCTGTGTCGGTATATAACACCTCGCATCTATCACTGTATTGCTTCTTAAGTTCGTTGTAATAAAAGTCATACATTAAGTGTTTTGACAAGTCGAGAATACTCATACCAACGTACACCAGTCTGTTGAATTTCATATTACTTTTCTGCATATGTAGTGCGGCTAAGTCATTATCAAATATCTTGCTTCTGTTAAAAGCCGGACTGGCTATAAGTTTCCTGAGTCTTTCTTCCTCATTAGACCTGGCTAATTTAACATCAACCCGCTTCCTTAGATTCTCCATAGTTTTACCAAATACTGAGTTATTCATGAGCTTTTATAGGTTCTTTTCAAAATCGCTGGTAGCTATCTTTCTTAAAACTGTGTTCAGCCTTATATAGGGCTCCATCAAAGGGCTTTGATCAAACTTTAGAACTCTGTGTATTTTCTTTAGTTTAATGCCTAACGATAGATATAACTGGAGATTTCTGTAGTGAACTATATTTTGTCTTATCCATCAAATTTGGTACGAGTTTTTCTTCGTTAGCAAACCTAGTATTGTCCATCAAGGAGTGTTGATATTCCAACATCCAATCCTTATTAACCATGAATCTTTTGGGAGCTAGTGGATAACTGTTATGGTCTTTATGAACCTCTGTTGGATATTCCAAGTCAACTTCTAGTATGTACCCTTTATCGGAATCTGTGGGGATATCATTCACATTGATATTATGGATATCATTCACATCGATATCATTCACAATGACCCACTCAAAACCACCCGTGGATAAAGGTTGACTCATAGCCCATCCGTACAAATTGTTGGCGTCGAGATATAATATATTCGTATCGGGTTTACTCGGATCATATCCTTCCACTAATTTATTATTAGCCTTAGAATACTTTTTCGCCGTCATCAATATACCACCTCTTAATCCTTTCTCAATAAACAAGTGCACATCGTAACTGGTGAGTAGATTTAGTTATACACCAGTCTTCTTCAACAATGCATCCCACGATAGTCCAGGACTGGAATAGTACCATGCCGGGTCCAAGCCATATTGTTTTAAACATGTCTTTCTAAATATCTAGAATATATCGGCAAGTAACAGTACATCGGTTTTTAAGTACAGATCGTGATAATCTCCTAAATTCTTACAACTTAATTTATCCCACACCGTCAGAGCGTGTTCATAATCGGCATCTGTTATTTTAGATTCTGTTAAGTTACTATAGAATGATTCAAGGGGTGGTACTTTAGTTTCATCGAATCTAGACCAATCATCCATATATTCGTAAGGATATACACCTTTTCTCAACAACAAATGCCGATCTGACGATGTGGAAGAACTGATTTGTTATTGCAAAGTCATCGGGATTGTTCGCATTAGCTAAATTGTCTAGGGAAGATAACAGAAACTGTACGGAGTCTATGAATCTAAGCCCATTACTTTGCTTTATTCTGGCTTTCCCATCCTTGTCCCTATAATGTATAGTTTTAGTCAACGAGAATGATTATATTATTAGGAATGCACGTTAAGCCACCGTCAGTCTTTGAGATAGCTTGCATGATGAGATATGAATCATATCCTCTAAGGTTATGAAACAACGGGAGTGGGTATTGTTTGAGAATTCATTTTTAGTTTCAAGTTACACTCGTTATGCGCGGCTCCCTGATAATTACCCTTGACGTGGCAATGATCTCTTTCGGAATCCCCATTGAGTGGTTTATTACAAATATATTGACTCGTTGACTTCTTATCGTATATCCGCTTTGTCAAGAGCTAGCTTCACCAGTGAGTTTGCTCTTATCTATGTGAGAGGGGATCCAACACAGCTCCACCTGTTGCCCTTGGTCCAATAGTTTTGTATATTCGTATAGAATAATGTTTACTGTGTTTGGCCTGGGGTTTGAGTTTAGCGAGTCTGATAGGACGACTGCCTTTGCTTCCGGGAGTTCCGGTATGAGTTTGAGTGCATGATGAATTGCCTCCAATTCAGCTGTGAATACTGACTGACCATCAGGCAGATGAACTCAATGTGCTTGGGGTTTGGAGCTGAGGATATGGATCCCGTAACCAGCACTGTTGTTGATAGGATTCTTGGATCCATCAGTGTATATATGGGCCCAGCTGTCCCAGGTAGTTTGAATTTTAGTGATAGCTACTGATTGTAGTAGGGTTGGGTTTCCTTTTTTTAGTGACTTCTGATGTTAAAGCAGTGTCAACTTTGGGAGTTTTTAAAGTCTAGGGAGGGTGTAACCCTTTGTAGTGACTTTCTGGAGATCACAATTGTGACTTCGGATGAGTTCACATACTAATATCCCAGATGGCTTTAGTGAGGTATTATTTCTAGCTAGGGCTTCATCGCGAGTTTTTGTATTGCCATATCTTTTTAACCAAAGAGTTTGATGTTCGTCCCCATAATATTGCCTGCTCTCTTCTTAGTTTCAATGGGAGTTCTCTCGTTTCTACTTGGGGTTCTTCTAGTGAGGTGCCTGTTGCTGTGCCTTTGTATTGTATTCTGTCTAGGCGGCTCAAGACAGTATTTGATGCTGAGTGAAAGGCCTCACAACCATACTAAATTTTTGATCTGATAAGAGATTTGTAGAGGTCCAGCTGAGTGTCCTTCAATGTGCCTGAAATTGACCGTAATACGTTCAGGTCTTTTTGACATCTGTTTTCCACATATTCTATAAGTTTGCGCCAAGTGAGGTGTTGATCAAGGATCACCCCAAGAAATATTGCAGATTTTTAAAATTTGATTGGTTTGACTTTTATGGAGACATGGGGTATCATAGCATCTTTCTCCAACAGCTTTTTCACTTGAAAGGGTGAATACCCATTTATCGCACCATTGATCTACTCCTTCCAGGGCTGACTGGAGTTGTTTTCTGAATTGTGAAATATCTCTGTGCTTTACCCATATTGCCCCGTCATCAGCGAATTTAGATGTTTGGGTAGGAGAGTTGACATGGTCCAAAAGATAATTGATCATGATGTTAAACAGGGTTGGGTTTATAATGCTGCCTTGTGGCGTGCCATTGTCCAGTGCCATAGGATCAGATCGATTGTTCCCTATTTTGACTGATTGCGACCTGTCTTGCAGGAAGCTGTCTATGAAGTTTGCCATGTTCCCTTCTACTCCATTTTGTGCTAGTTTTGAGAGGAGTCTGTCATGCCATACCATGTCGAAGTCCAGAAATACTGCGGCTAGGTACTGTCTGTTTAATTTAGCTTTTTAGAATTTCATTTTCCAGTCTTAGAATATGATCTAGACACCAGTGTCCCTTCCTGAAGCCACTTTGGACAGGTTTGATGTGGTTGCCAGTTTCAAGGTGATGCATGAGCCTTTTCGTAACCATGGCTTCCATAGCTTTGCACATGTTTGAGGTGAGTGAGATCGGTGGATAAGAGTTTGGTAGGGCTTGGTCTTTCCCTTGCTTTAGAAGCAGGATAACAGCAGCATGTTTCAATGCTCTTGGGACTTCTCCTTTGGACCATATTGTGTTATACAACTAAGTGACTAAGCTTTTGGTTTGATCAGGTAGGTTTTTCAACATCTCGTAACTGGTTGTGTCAAGACCATGTGCCGTGCCTTTTCTATGTTGTATCACATCATCAAACTCTGTCACAGTAAATGGTATATTGTATACCAGATGCTTGCTTTGCAGCTGTTTTGAGATCTTAAGCGTAAACATTTTTTCCCCGTTTGAATTCTTTGCTGCAATTTGTGTTGGTGCTGACAGATGAGAAGTGCTCGGCTAGATTGTTGGCCTTTTCTTTGACTGTTTGGGCGTTGGCTAATTGGGAATTTTTGAGGGTTTACGCTTACCTCTGATTGCATGTATTTGGCTCCAGACTGTTTTATCATTTGTTTTCTCATTTAGAGATTTGCAGAAGGTCTGCCATGACTTTTTTTAGAATTGTCCATGAGCTGTACTTACTTTTGTCCTGGCTGCTCTGACTTGAGCGAAGGCTGATTTATCCCTTTTTGACCTCTTTAGGGCTTTCTTTCTCACTCTCCTAGCTTTTGCCTTTTTCCCTGTTCCACCATGGTACAGGAGTTTTGACAGTTTTGTGGTTTGTTTTTTTTCAAATTGATTTTTCAGCTGCGGCAATAATTGGTGAGGTGAGATTTTGGCAAAAAAGATCAGGATTATCCGAGGCAATTTCTGAGGATTTGAATGATATACATTCCTTCCTGAATTTAGGCCAATCAGCCTTTATGGGCTGAGGATTGGGCTGTTCCTCTAATTGTGGTGGGCTCCCTAGGTAGGTGAGTATAGGAAGGTGATTGCTTCCCAAAGTGTCATCATGGACTTGCCATTGGCAATGTGTGGCGAGGTTGTTCTTGGCAATTGTGAGATCGTTTCATGGGTAACCCTGTGATATATGTTAGCTATGCATAATTCATTGCCATTTGCCAATTTTAGGGAGATTACTTGTGTTTCAAGGTTTCCTACGTTTGATTCGATATTATTGAGGTACAGCTGTCGTGGACAAGGGTGATATGTCCCTTATTGCCAGGCATAAGTCTTTTTCTGTCTTTTCTATATTGGGTGCAGCCAGGTAGTGTGAATTTGGCTTTTTCACTGAGTTTAGTCTCCTGTATTAGAATGACATGCAGCTTCATCACGTTTTTTGTACGAGTGCATTCAGTTCACTGCCATGGCTCTTAAGGCCATTTGCATTCCACTGTAGTAAAAGGAAGTCCATGATTGTTTATAGATGAGCGCTTATTGAGTTTAAGGGGCATACCCTATTTAGGAACTGTTTCTTTGTTCCTTTGTATTTCAGTATTTTGGAAGCCAGTTTGAGGATGCAGGTGCCTTTGGCCTTGACCCTCATTTTTCTGCTTGTAATTTGGATCAATGCCGTGGCAATGAACTCTACAACTTTGTTTGTGTTCTGAGTCTTTGTTTACCATGAGCTGGTGTTTTCTTTGCCTTAATGATTCGTTTGCTGTGTGCCTCAGTTTGAGAATTAGAAGGCATGGAGTTTGATTGGGGAGCTAGGGTCTTTTTCCCCTTCCGTTTTGCAGTGGCTTTGTGCCTGTGAGCAGGCGTATCAGTGCTCACAGATTCCATTGTTTGCTCAGTAGAGTGATCAATAGTCACTTGTTTTTTTTCAACCTCAGTGGGTTGAATAGATTTGGATTCAGATTGCTGAGTAGGTATTCTATTTATACATTTGCTGATGAGCAAGCGTTTTGGACATTTTGGCACCAAGGATGAATGACCCTCTTTCCTGCAGTTTGTACACCATATGTTGCTAAATGGTGCAGCGAAGTGGTCATATCTTTATAATATAGACAAATCACCCTGAATATGACATCTCTAACCTCCCAAGGACTTACTCAACAACTGCCTAACCCACCAATAACACTGGGAAATACACAGGACATGGACTATTCAAGCCAGCTGAACATATCGGGATCTCAGAGTCAGGTCAGTGTTGATTCCAATAGTTACTAGCTGGGTCAAGACATTGTTTGATCAGATGCGTCACCTGACTGGCATGGTCACTATGTACAGCAGAAAGTGCAGCGAGTAGACAGCATTGATGATAAACTCACAATGATTGATGGTAAACTGACCTCGCTTGAAAATAACTTGAAGCAAACCATCACAAGCTTTCCACAGCAGTTTTAAATGACCGTTTACAAACATTCATCGGAACGAACTCCATATTGTTGGAAGCTCAGGCAGGTTTCAGAAAGGGTTATTCTACCAGTGATCACATCTTTGCTCTATATAACCTCATGGAATTATTAAAAGCTAGGAAAAAGAAATTATTTTGTAGATTTTCAGAAAGCATTTGACAGAGTTTGGCGATCAGGACTTTGGCAAAAACTATTACAAAATAACATATCTGGAAACTGTTTAAACGTTATTAATAATACGAGGGGTGTTCATTAAAGATTTCCCCTAAACCACTTAGGGTTATCATATTTGGTTGAAATTTCACATGTGTAATGATACATGTATCTATGGGTTATGTCTGAATTTGCAGCACCGAACTATTAATCTTACCACTTTTACAGGTGTTATGATCGAGTAGAGTGTGACAATGGAGCCAGTAGAATACCGAGCAGTGATTAGGTTTTTATATTTGAAAGGCCGCACACCAAAAGAAACTTTCGATGAAATGAAAGCAACTTATGGGGAAGATGCCCCATCATATGACGTTGTTAAACACTGGCATCGCCAGTTCAAGTGAGGTCGGACATCTGTAGAAACAGCTGCCATTCCTGGTCGCCCCCATTCAGCCATTGATGAGGACACTATCAATGAAGTGGAGACCGCCATTTTGGCAGACCGATGTATAACTGTTCGCCAGTTAGCATAAGTTGTCAAGATCAATGTAGGGTCTGTGGAAAAAATCATCCATGACAATTTGAACATGCATAAGGTGTCTGCATGATGGATTCCCAGGTTGCTCACAACTTTCCAAAAGCAGGAACGAGTCAATTGCTCAAAGGATCTTTTGGACATGTGCCCAAAAAGACCAGGCAAACTTTTTTGACAGACTTATCACACTGGATGAAACATGGGTCCATCACTATGATCCTGAGACTAAAGTTCAGTCGATGCAAAGGAAGCATGTGGAGTCCCCCCCCCCCCCCCTCTCCAAAGAAGGCACGTGTCCAACCCTCTGCAGGCAAGGTCATGCTCACGGTGTTTTAGGACCAGCACGGAGTAGTGATGATGGATTTCTTGGCAAAGGGTACCACAATTACAGGAGCTTATTATGCTTCACTGCTGCGAAAATTGCGGGACGCTATCAAGCTTAAGAGGCGTGGCATGCTGACCAAGGGTGTCCATCTCCTGCAAGACAATGCTCCAATACACAACTCATGTTGCACAGACAGAAGCGCGGTCCTGTGGCTATGAAATCCTTCCACATCCTCCTTACTCTCCTGACCTTGCACCATCTGACTTCCACCTCTTTCCAACCATGAAGTCATTTTTGAAGGGAAAACGTGTCACAGATGATGAAACACTGATTTCTGAAGTCAAGTCCTGGTTTGAGATGCAAAATGAGGGCTTTTACAAGCGAGGTCTCCATAGTTGCATAAAACGATGGGAGAAGTGTGTCACTCTTGGTGGTTCCTATGTGGAGAAAGACTAATACCTATGCCAAGTTTAATTCCACTAGGTCAATCGGAAGTGGGACAGGGGAAATCTTCAATGAACACCCCTCGTATGTACCAGAATATCAAATCATGTGTTTCCTGATATGGTAATTTAACAGGTTTCTATTCATGTAAATCTGGAGTAAGACAAGGAGAAAACCACTAAACTGCAATATTTTTAAATGACCTCGAGGCATCTCTTGTACAGGATTTATGTAAAGGTGTCCAACTGAAACCAGATGAATTCTACACTATTTGTATTACTGTACGCAGATGATGCAGTGCTATTGGCCACAAAAGTTTATGATCTAAAACATACTTTAGACTCATTTCATAATTATTGTCTACACTTGAGACTTAAGATTAATACTACCAAAACTAAAATATTAATATTTTGCTGATCAAAAACTGATTATAAACATAATTTCAAAATTGGTCATGATGTTTTGGATAAAGTTGATTCCTATAACTACCTTGGTGTTGTCTTTCCAAAAAAATTGAAATTCACTTTTACAAAGAAAAAACTAATAGAACAAGCAACGAAAGCTATGTTCTATGTTTTATGCCAAGGACGGAAATATCGACATGTCAACTGCGGCTTTTTGACAGTATGGTTGTACCAGTTCTTCTCCAAGGATGTGAAGTATGGGGATTTGAAAACATCTCAGCTCTAGAAAGTTTACATCTGCGTTCCCTAAAATATCTTATCATTAAGAAAATGTATTTCAAATTTCATGGTACATGGGGAACTTGGAAGACTTCATCTGTCAAACATCGTCAAAATGAGAATGATAAGTTTTTGGGCAAAATTACTTTCAGGGAAATCATCTAAATTATCCTTTCTTGTATACAAGTTGTAAAGTAAGACCCGCCACACATTTTCCTGCAGTACGTTTAAATAATATTCAAAATCTAGGCAATCATTTTTGATGATACAATACATTGTGCCTTTTGAAGACTTATCCCTTGCACTTGTCCAACACTGTAGGTTAATGTCATTT
The DNA here is from genome assembly GCF_022045235.1 of Haliotis cracherodii. Lineage (NCBI taxonomy): Eukaryota > Metazoa > Mollusca > Gastropoda > Lepetellida > Haliotidae > Haliotis > Haliotis cracherodii. The sequence goes on along the minus strand of NW_027266297.1, from coordinate 48,566,979 downwards.
ATTTTTTCATGGGCTAGATGTTTTAGGTATGAGGTTTTTTTTAAACTTTGTGAAGACGAAATGTAGCAAAAAGTCTGAGTTCATCAAAAGTTCGTTTGATATATGTAATCCATTTATGTTTCTATTTTCTAAATAGGTCATCATTTAGTTTAGAACTTGTAATCATGATCTAAACTGGGAGATGGAGAAAAATACCTTTAACTGAAAGGAAATGCCAACTTTGCAAATTATCTGATATAGGTGATGAATTTCATTATTTGTTTATTTGTCCATCTTTAGAAAACGAAAGAAAACATTTTTTTACACAGATCCTACTACATTAAACCAAATATGCATTATGCACAAAATGAATTTACTTTTCAATAATTCACGACTAGGAACATTGAGAAAACTTCCAAATTCTGTAAAATCATCATGTCATTGTTTAAACCTATCAAGTAACTCTCCCTCTTTTTAAATTGCACATATATTGCTACCATAGTAAATGTATAAATATGCATTATGTTGTTGAAATAATTTTGTACCACTGATAGCGGCCTGAGCGTAAATAAAGTTCAGTTCAGTTCAGCAGTTTTCTTTGCAAGAAACTTGGGAGCAGTTTTTGCACTTGGGTGGCTGGTTGCATGATGTTTTTGTTTGTCCATAGAGCATACAGTTTGTGCATTGGGTTGGCCATGTCCTGTAAGGCATAGTTTCTATGTCCTTACCACCTAGATTAAGGTGGTCGGGGACTGACTGGCCAAGTAATGTGAGTATAACTACTCGTGTGTTGGTTGTCCCCATTGATTTGATCCTGTACGCCGACAGGATTGTAGGTTGAGTGACTTTCTTTTGGGCTTGACAGACAGTCATCATTAATTTTTTTGTCCAGATGTACTGTACATCTGACATTGCTAGGCCACTTTGGGGTATCCCATTTTAGTTTGATCCTGTTTATGCTTGTGGGCATGTCAACTGACTGTGAGGTTGTCCCCGACAACAACATGCCCTCTTTTCCACACTTATTTATTCTAGAATATTTTTGTGCTACAGATGTTTACAGGGATCGTTCTAGAATCGATCGTATATATTTAATTCCAAGCTTTAATTAGGATTTGACTTCATGCTGTCTTAAATCGCAGTGTGACAGCTCTCGGAGGTGTGGCCTCAATGTCATCCATTCTGGGTCACATGACTTACGGAATGTATTGTTTACATTACATGGATCAAGTTTCGGTTGCTGCCAAGTTCGTACACTTTCAAGTTTCAAAGTTTATTGTACAGTTTAATTGTTTTAACAGTTCAGATATATCAATCTAGGGAGAGATACAGACAAGTACCTGATGCTAGGGCCATAATGTGACAGACAATGCTGTGAGCGACTGATGTTTCCAGAGCAGTTCAAAGTCCGGTATCTCTTCTCGCAATCTCGAGACCATGTACAAGATTTTTCAGTTCATTGAATAATTAATAAACTCGTTATTGAACTTTACCTACTCATTGTGTGATCCTTCTGCATTTCGCTAGTTTCGACATTTGTAACTTTGTAGATCCTTGTGATATATTTTCGCTAAACCTCGTCTCCAAGCTCTGGTATTTATTTGTCACATTTTGTGACTGGTGGCAGCATCAATTTATTTTAGTAATTTGTCCACAAGTAATTATCGACCAGTCTTTGGCCGTTCCGTTACAGTATTAAGATCTTGGGAGAAGTCTGTGCTAAAGACTAATTTTTCCCATTTGGTTTGTGGTCTTCTATGTTGTGTCTTCGACTCTGATGAGACCATTCTTTGTCTTTGCCATGGGTGGGCTAGATTGTGGCTGTTTGCGTTTAAGCATGCCTTGAGCCCATAGGGCACTATAAACAGTATTTTCTTTGTTTATAGTTCCTCAGAACCTGCATCTGTCCTGAGAACGGTCAGGGACATTTAGCGTGGGTTGACTATAAGTCATGTTGGCTGTTTTTTTGGCAGATTTTTCTGGTGACCAGAGTAAAGGGATTCCCTTCATTTGGGTTGGGCTGACACTTTCGGGAACTGGACTGGTTCTCTTGAGAGTTTGGCGCACTCTCAACAATTGTAATTTCTGGACATAAGTCCGCCATCTCCATTTCCAAGTTAATATTTGTCAGTCCCAGGGGCCTGGGTGATTGACAACCGTGCAGTTAAAGCTGGTGAGCGAACCGAGCTTGGTAGGCGTGGAGGGTTATGTACAGTTCGTAATGCAGGATAAGTAAAAAATTATTTATACCCATCCATGGTCTACTCAAATACTCAACCATTCTATAATCCCTTAAATCCTCTCCACTGCTTCTCTCGGTCTATGAAAAGAAGCAATGGGTATGAATTTTGATGAGACATTGGTAGTAATTTAAACGCCAATTAACTAAGTTTTAACTAGCTAGGCTTATTTTTGCTTCTCATTCAGGGTGTTTACTTAACAATCCCTTATACTCACCATCTCCAACAGTTGTTAATACAACTGTAAAAACAATGGGAATTGATTACAGCTGTAGCATGTAGCAGGGGTGATTGTTTTAGCGTGTCAGCTGGCTTGACAATTTGGATCGAGGTGAGGTTATTTCAACTATATTTGCAGAAAATATATAGTATGAACCAGATATAGATGGTGTTTATGTATGAAAATAGTTCTTAGAACAGTTATTTTGGACAAAATGTCAAGTGACGGGCTGGCTATTAAATGCCAGTTGACATCGCCAGTGGAACCTGAAAGTGAAACTGGAAAAAAAAGTGAGATCTTCAACCCCGTGTATAAGACGACCCCCCTTCATAACCCCCTTATTCTAGGTACGAAAAACTTGCCTTAAACACAGCAATATAAAGTACTTGTTTCGCACAATCTTCAGTCTCTCCCTCTCCTGTATGTGGACTTACTTGTTTTGCACAGTCTCCTGTACCCTCCTTTCCTCCTCCAGCCTTTGTTCTTTGTCTGCCTCAAGCTTCTGCAGCAGCACCTCTGTCTGGCAAATGTCCCATGCTGCTAGGAACTGACACACAGCATCAACTGATGCAACCTGTAACATGCGCATTTTCAGATAATGTACCAATGAAACAAAACATCAGCCTGGTGTACCCATGTCACTAAACATCAACCTGGAGTGCCGATGTCACATAAAAAAAGCCTTCTGTACCCATGCCACATAACATCAGCCTGGTGTACCCATGCCAAATAACATCAGCCTGTTGTACCCATGTCACATAACATCAGCCTGGTGTACCCATGCCAAATAACATCAGCCTGTTGTACCCATGTCACATAACATCAGCCTTGTGTACCCATATCACATAACATCAGCCTGGTGTACCCATGTCCTATAACACTGGGCAGGTCTACCCATACATAACATCAGCCTAGTGTACAATGTCACCTAACATCAGTCTGGTGTACCTATGTCCTATAACACTGGGCAGGTGTACCCATGCCACATAACATCAATCTGGAATGCCCATGTCACTTAACATAAGCTTGGTTTACCTATGTTACATAACATCAGCCTGGTGTGCCCATGCAACATAACATAGGATGATGTACATATGTTGCATAACATCAGTTGGTGTACACATGTAATATGTTATTGTTGTGACATAATATATATAACCTGATACATATATAATATAACATAGGCTGGTATACTCATGCAACGTAACATCAGCTGGTGTGTCCATGTAAGTGAGTTAACATTTAACATTGCATTGGCATCATTTCAGCCAAATAGCAATGTATACCATTTAACTTGTATACACATTTAGCATAAGATCAGGCTGGTGTACACATGTAATATAACATAAGCTGGTATAATCTTAATAAAATCGAAATATTTTTTATATTTTGTATCCTTATGGTGCATTATTCCTTAATGCATTTACTGCTTTCTTTTGCCAGAAAAAGTTGTTCCAATGAGTTGTGAGGCAGACTCCATCTCACAGCTTCCAAGTAACCACTGAAGTGATGACGTCACAGATACTTCACATTACTGCTTGACTTGTAACATCTGAAGACATCGTGGGAAGGCAGCTTTGCGACAGGTGGGCCCTTAGACTTAGTAATGCAGGATAAGCATAAATGTGAAAAATATATTTTATTTTACTAAATTATAATCTTTCATATTCCTTGATGCATCTGAATCTGAGACTAAGGCGGAGACCCGCAAGAAAGTCCAACACATCAATTGAGAAGAATGGTAGCTACTTGACCAATCCTATCCGTGGACAGAATATGAGTATGAGGATGTCCAGGTAAAATGCAGCAGTAGAAAATAACATGCTCTTGAGTCTACAGACTGACTTACGGAGCCAAGGCTTGGCAGCATAGGAATCCTCCGATTGGGCGTGTGAAAACTGAGTTTGGTAAGGTCGGCTCTGGACAGGTGGAGATGTTATTGGCATCTAGGTTTGGTGACCTACTTGGGGACAACCACAGGGCCAAAACTGAACACCTTTGATGTCTTCCAAGACACGTCTCTCAGGTAGTGGCTTGCAAAGACAATGTCAGATCTATAAAGGCATCCTTCAATGATGCAGTTGCAGTTGCTATGGAGAGCCATTGTCGAGGTGACCGCCTGGATCTCATGAAGTTTGTTGGCCATGGGTTATGTCGAGTTCATGAAGATCGCTAACCCTTGCTGCCATCGCCAGTGCCATGTGGAAGATCATCTTCTAGGAAAAGTTGTAGAAGGAAGCTGCATGGAGAGGCTCAAATGTGGGGCAATGCAGAAAATGAAGAACCAAGTTCAGATCCCATGCGGGAGGAGGAAAGTTGGCCTTCTCACCCCCAGGCTGAAGAAGCGAAGGAGGGCCTGCAGTTAAAGAACCTTGGTGATTTTCCTGTCCTCTGAAACTGCCAAAACTGAATTGATGACCCTGTAACAGGTCATGATGGTGCTACCCTTCAGGTGTCACTTACTACACAGATACAATAGGTATCTGGCCAAGAATTGACGAGATGCTACAGTGGGGTCTTCATGTTTTCCATGCAAAAGAATTCAAAATAGCACCACTTATCATCATAAAGGCCCTGGATGGAAGGTCTGTGTGCCATGGCAATGGTTTTCACTAGCCTCACCATATAACCGTTAGCCCCTAAAGCCTTTTTGAAATGCACCAAGCATGCGGATGAAACCAGCATGACATTGGGTACGGCAACCGACTGTGCAAATGGATTAGAATGTTTGTCCACCCTGGTAGTTCTAATGGATTGTTTTCCACAAGATTTCGAACATCCAAGAACTACCTACCCTCTTGCCACCAAGATGTGATCAAAATTAGAGCAAGGCTCTTAGTTGCCCTGATGTTCTGCATTGTCTTGGTAAGAAGAACAGGTGGCGGAAAAGCGTTTGCTCTTAGTCCTTCCCAAGGGATCCTCAGCGTGTTAACTGCCCATGCCTGCAGATCTGGAAACAGAGAGATATATGTCTGGAGCTGACAGTTCTGGTGGTAAAGATGTCAATGTTTGGATGACCAAAACACTGACATATGAGATGGAAGGCCTAGGGATGTAGTTTCCACTTTGTGGGAGCCACCTTGTCTGGCCTGGATAGAGTGTCTGCCAAGATGTTCTGACATCCTGAAGACAATCATCTATGTTATCTATGATTCAAAACAAATGTTCCTCAGGTGGAGGTAGAAGGCCACTTCCTTGGTGATGTGGGTAAATAGCCACGGGGCCCCTGAAATGCCACATGGGAGGACCACCCATTGGTAGTGGACACCATTGAATTGGAACCTGAGGAATCTCTGATCACTCGAGTGGATAGGGACATGCAGATACACATCCTGCCGGTCGAGACTGATTAGGGATTCGTAGTCATTGATTCTAGTCCTGAGCAGTCTCAAGGTTGTTATGAATTATGGAGGACGTTCTACATAACACTCATTGAATATGGCAACATTGTATATCATCCTCATCTTGTCCAAGTCCTTTTAGACAAGGCAGAATGGAGATTAAAACACATCTGTGACGTCATTCCATTGTTTGAACGCTCCATTATTTTTCAGGAACGGAGAGTTGCTTGTCAACTGTACATTATCATAAGCAACATTTGAATTAATTTCCACTTGGAACAGACGGAACATTTATTTACAAGTGAATATTTTCATTTTTTTCGAACCCGCATCGTTAGATTTGAAAACGTGTAATTGTCAACCTCAGCTACTGCGGCACATGAAGGCATATGTGAAATTAACTATTAAATATTTTCATACTTTTGCATAATGCTTAAAAGCTCAAAATAATATGTCTATATTTTGTGTTAGAGCAGGTTACCCACAACAATGTTTATATATATGTAGCAGTTAGATAAACCTTTGATGAGAAAAAACAAATAAGGTAACATAAATATCACTTGTTCGGGGCTTTATATTTCCATTTATACCCATCAGCATGTATTAACAATGTGCAAGCGATTGATCAATACTAGTTTAGGACCCAACAAAATTATGAAGAGCCGTGTACCATGCATTGTAAATGTCAACTGGCCATGGAGCTTGGCGCACGTGCAACAGCAGCAGAGAACGCATTCCTCGTGCATCACGCAAGGTCGACTCACGCAGTATAAATACAGACAACAAAGAGTTCTGGTTTATTTTTCAAATATTTTCAACTACAGAATATTTTGTCAAAGTGTAAAAGTAGGGATGAGTTTTAAGTAGGGGAATATCCTCGTAACTCTCCATTCCTTAAAAATAATGGGCCTCGGCCCCTGCGACGCCTCTGCTCCATTATTTTTAAGGAGTGGCGAGTTACTCGGACATTCCCCTCTACGTAAAAGCCTGGTGTTATGGCTGGGGCATTCAGAATCTCTATGGTTTTCTTGTTCAACAACATATCGATCTTGGCCACCGGAAGTGGATATAGCTTTCTGGGGTGGATGTGGTGGAGCAGTGGTCAAAGGTGGGTCCAATGCCAGAGCCAGGTGTACCTTTAGCGCAAGATGTTTAAGACGAATGGGTCTTCTAAGGTTCCCCAATTCTGCCAGAAGAGACCTAGTCTTCCACCTACTGGTGTGTCAACAACTTGGACAACTGGGGGTGGGAGGACTGTTCATTACTTCCCCTTCCTGTCCCAACCCCTGCCTTGAAACTTGCCATGCTGTGATTGTTTCCCGTTTCCACGTCCTCTCTTGGAAAAGAAGACTGGTCTGAAGCCTGGTCATTCAATGAAGAGTGCCAAGTACAGTAGTTGCGAGTCCTAGAAGAACGTTGAGTTAGGTGCTGGGAGACATGTTCAAGTGCTTTGAAGGCCGTCTCGTCTCACACACAACTAGAGACACGGAAGTGTGTGTCCAACATCTGGCCATTAAAGAGCAAAGTTGCAGACAATGGCTGATGCAGGAGTCCATGCTTGAATTCCGAGTCCCATTTGGTGAGGGTAAGGTATCCCAGACATAATTTAATGGCATCAAGGGCAGATTTAAGGTGATTTCTCAGGTTTAAGGTCAAACTGCAGCTGCCAGTAATAGATGACTGTCTGGAGATGATCCACTCGATGAAATCCTGGCCTATGGCAAGAGATAAGGAAGCCAGCCTAATTTCTGTCTCGATGAATGGCAATCATGAATCAAGGATCTTGCGTGTAGTTGATTTGAAAAACCCTGTCATCCAATGAAGGTCATCATCCAAGACATGTGCAAGGTCTGCCACCTCAAAAACATGGATGTCTTCCCTCTTCAACCTGGGCCTTGAAGGCTGGAGAGAGTGAGAGCCAAGCAAAGTCCTCATCCAGCACTGTGACATATCCTTTAGGTTGGGAAGAATTGAGGTGGGCTGCAACCATATGTTGTTCTTGTCAAGTCACACAACTGGCAGTCAGCCATCCAGTTAGGCATCTGAGATTCTAAATTGTGTATCCCTCTCTGGTGACATCTTATAGGCAAAAACAATCCCTCTGAAAAATTAGGGAGAATTAGGGAGGTAATGCTGTGAGTGCCGGTCAGGTGAGCAGCTCCAGGAACGGTGCTTAGATCATGATGACTTTCAAGACCGCGTTGAGGAGGCTCTGGGTTACGCTGAACCATGGGACGACAGGACCCTAGAAGAAGAAAGATCACCAATGATCACTGAAGGTACAGTAGCCACTAAAAGCTCAGGTTACGCGAGAAGAGATGGAGCCGCTGGCCTTGAAGGAGGCACTGAAGATGCGTAAGGCACTGTCTGGTATGCAGGAGCTGGTGCAGGCAACAGGTTAGGCGCATAGGTCATGTGGAACATTGATTGCATAAAACTATGCATCCATAAACTAGGATCCATGGAAGGCAGCAGGGCGTCAATGGATGATAGGAGATAATTCACATATATTTCAATACCATGTAAGAACCAACATGAATTTGCTGACCAAATTTATTGTCTGGTGACAAGCAGTAATGTCAAGCATCTATGACGTCATCACTTCGTGGTCATGTGGGAGCTGTGCGATGAGTTCTGCATCATATCTGGTTGGAACAACTTTTTCTTCAGCTGGACTTCAGACAGCAACGTTTTTTCTATCAAAAGAAAGCAGTAAAATTTGTAGCATAAGATCAACTGGTGTACCCACGTAATATAACATCATGCTGGTGTACCCATGTTATATAACATAAGCTGGTGTGCTCCATCTTCCTTGACATAAGCCTGTAAATTCTGACTGTAGTATATATGTTACAGGAAATATGTATAATCAGGGAATATGTATAATACCTGAATTTTTCATGGAATATACTTAATGTCTGATTCACTCAGGGAATATACATAATCCCTAAAATTTCCATGTATCATACATATTCCCTGATTTAACATTCAGTTTTTTAGACATATTCCCTGAAATTAGTTTTGAGGCTCTTACATGGTCAAACTTGATAAAAAAAACCAAATTATTTATGAGAAGACAAATTTATTTGACATGACAACAAATACCTTTCACTTAACAATTAGTCTTCACTGTAATCAAAACAATGCTACATCAAACATAGGATATACACTTAACAAACAAGAATAATTTAGTTTTTGTTGACACATGTCAGACTTGATTGGCACCTTGAGTTACAAAGCAGCTTAGCCTTGAAACATCTACATCTGCTGGTCTGACATTTCTTTGTACCAGCACAGTTACACTGGGTGAAACCTTGACCTCCACAGTTGGATTCAAACTGCACAGTGACAATGTCTTCCATTGAGTACAATGCTGTAGCACAAACATCAAACTAGTTACGAGAGAACTTCCCATTCAGTATGCCACCTTTCACAGCTATTGTGTACAAGTCATTGTCACTGCATTCAATCACAATACCTATGATATTTCTAGGATCGGAGCAGCCACGATCAACATGGGGAATTGGGACAGTATCATTGTCGCCTATCTGCATTGACGACAGAACACGTTTAATGCGCTTCACCATTCGTTCAGCTTGCTGCATCTGTGCTTCGTTTGCTTGCTTTCGCTTCAATGTGATGGCTTCGTGACGTGATATGATCAGGGAATCAGGGAATCAGGTCAGAAGGCAACAGATTTACCAACTGGGGGGGCTTTCACTTGATTCAACAGATGAGACACTGATTTCAGGGGGTGGTTCGGTTTGCTCAGGAGCCGTCTCACTTAAACCTTGAGATGGCTCACTTGGCATGGTGAAAAGTGAAAGGTATTTGTTATGTCAAATAAATTTGTCTACTCGATTTTTAAAAATCTAGATTGACCATATGAGAGCCTCAAAAGTAATTTCTGGGAATATGTCTAACAAACTTGATGTTAAAACTGGGAATATGTATAATACCTGAGAAATTTAGGGATTATGTATATTCCCTGAGTGAATCAGACATTAAATATATTCCCTGAAAATTTCAGGGAATACACATATTCCCTGATTATACATATTTCCTGTAACATATATATACTGAACAGCATTGAAAACGCACCACCATTAAATTGGATGTATTTTTATCCGGGCCTAAGTCATATGAAAATATATAAGTGAATGAGTAATATACGACATTCTGGATGAAGCATGAAGAAGAACAGCTCGTCAAAACACATTCCTAAATTTTTGTGAGCGACATCGCCAAAACGCAACAAATTGCGTGCACATCATGGAAAACGTGTTTTGTTTCACGGGAAGCATGCAGAATAGGGCTATAAAAGACAGACTTTTAAAAGCCACATCACTTGTTGCTGCAGACGTAAAGGGTACTGACACAAGAAATGCCAAGATTAACAGCAGAGGAACGTGATGCCTTGGGAATGCTTCAAGTTGGTAAGTCAAGTAGAGTCATTGCACAACGGTTTCAATGCCATCATTCAACAGTCCTCAGGCTACTGAGCAGATACCAGCAGACAAGAACCACCAGAGATCGACCACGTCCGGGTCAACTTCGCGTAACTACACCACGTCAGGATCGCCATATTGTTCGTCGGCATCTTCGTGATCGTACACTTCCGGCTACCAGGACTGCAGCAACCGTACAAGGCCAACGGGGTTTGATCAGTGCTGACACCGTACATCGACGTTTCCGCTCAGCAGGGCTACGTGCTCGACGTCCATATGTTGGACCCATACTCACTGATCGACATCGAAATGAACGTCTGCGTTGGGCCAAAAGGCATCGTCATTGGAGATTGCGTCAGTGGCATGGTGTGCTGTTCTCTGATGAGTCCCGTTTTCATTTACGGAATGCTGACGGTCGACGTGGAGAACGTTACCACAATGACTGCGTTGTACAGACAGATTAATGGGGGGGGGGTAGAGGGAGTGTCATGGTGTGGGGCGGCATCAGTCATAACCATCGAACAGAGCTCCATGTTTGTCGTGGAAGAGTTAATGCCCTTTACTGCAGGAATAACATATTGGCAAATCACGTCATCCCATTCTTTCATCAGCACCAGGATATGCACACCCTCCAGCAAGATAATGCAAGAGCGCACACAGCACGTGTTTCAACACAGTACCTAGCGAACAATAATGTGCCTGCTTCCATGGCCAGCCCTGTCACCCGATCTATTGCCAATTGAACATCTATGGGATTACCTGGGTCAACGCCTCTCACGTCGTCCGCAAGTACAGAACCTGAGAGAACTTGAAGATACACTACGTCAAGAGTGGAATGCCCAAGAACACTATTCGCAGACTTATTTGATCAATGAGAAGACGTCGCATGGCCTGTGTTGCTGCCAATGACATACCAGAAATAGACTTTTCATTTTAACCCTATGTGTCTTCCTTACACTGATGACGTAAATGTAATTACTGTGTGGTATTACTGTTTCCTTTGTCATCTTTCTTAATAATCCATCTATGTCTGTTCTAATTAAAATCGGTCATTGCTCAAGTTGTTTTTGTAATATTTCAAGATTTATTGCTGGTGCGTTTTCAATGCTGTTCAGTATATATATAACCTGATATCATTTCAAGGTGAGGTGAGGAGAAATGGGGTTTAGCATCTCGTTCAAGCATTACTGAATGACAACCCCATCCAGACTCTGATGCGACCAGTCCTTGTTTTGGTCCCTCAATGCCGCATGTCAGGCAGGGTAACATCACTTGGCATCTTTTAAAATTTTTTGTATTCTGTGGCCAGGGAACACACTCACGACCTTCCCCTCCCAAGAGGCAGAGGCAGTTGATATCATTAGACAGACAAGTGTTATCTGATGAACCTGTATAGAACATGGAGCACTTTCACCAAGAACTTATGGACACACCTGTTCTGGTGTTTGACCATCAGCAGCATATATCCGAGGATCAGCTCCATGCTGCATCAGCACCTGCAAAAAATTCCCTAATTCACAATGAATTTGTAAAATATTTCAGAGGATTCAATTCATAATAATCACCTTAAAGAGCTAATCTGGCACCTGATTTGAATATTTATAGAAAAGTACTTCTTTCTTAATAATTGTCGACAGACATTTTGAAAAGAATTATGCATACTGTTATGTGGCAATAGAGATTGATGTGGGTTTATTTCTAGTGATGTTCAGTGGCAGCAAATGACTGTGGGGCACATAAAATATTAATTAAGTTATGCTGTTGTAGCCGGGGTAGTGGTTATGATCCAGCTCGGGCCATTGGGAGAACACAGACACAGACAGATGATGATAATGTGTTTATTATAATGGGGGTGGCTGCTGTTGAACTATCTGAAGAAAAGAAAATGTCCTTCCTCCTCAACAGCAGCACATGAAGTCATATATTTGCAAGTTTACAGGTATTATTTATCTTAAATATATAAGTACAAAAGCCATTTTATAACTATGATAAAACTAACTTTAATGTTTATAGGACACTTGAAAAGCACATGGGCCAAAATGGACCATGTGGTTAATTATTTTACAAACAAGTTTTATAATATTAATATTCCATTTACTAATTTAACATTACTCTAAATGATATTATATATATTATTCAATTTAATTCAGCACCCTAATATAGATATTAATTTCTGACAGAAGCAGATGAAAACAGATTGAAATGTGGCCATTCCATACCTGAAGAAAAGAAAATGTCCTTCCTCCTCAACAGCAGCACATGAAGTGAGGAGGAAGTCAGGTATGGAAGGAAGCTACCTGTAGAGGACCAGGGTGGCCAATTAGAAGACAGATTGCATTAAGCATCAAAGGAAGTGCTTAATGCAAGATATAAATAGACTGAGGGAAACCCTACAGGTGTGAAAAATGTCTAAAGATAGACAGAAGGTTGAAGGGGAAGATCTGGTGAGAGATTCCCAGAGACTGAAAATAAGGGTGTTGAGTTGTTTAAAGAGTTGTTGACTGATATTCAACTGTAGGCAAGACAAACATTGAACATATAGATGATTATGATGATGATGGTGTATGAATAATGATATAACTAGTGTAGGTTTCAAAGTCAATAAACATCAGATTCTGCATTTTCTCACACACTGCTTTATTCTGTGATCCAAACAGTCAATGTTCAACGTACAACATACGATGCAGGTTCAAGCTGAAACCATACAAAACAACAAACTTACTTGCATATCCTCATGTCTGAAACACAGCTAGCTTGTCACAATACAAACTTACTCCGTAATAATCCAAAAAATATGGTAAATGCGGTAATAACATGCACATGTCACAACACGGTGGTAACATTATATTAAATTACACCCCTTTCATAAATAAAAATATCATGCATGCATATGCAATGTATTACTTACAAATTTCGTGGCAGAATCATAGCGTTGACAACAGCCGTACATCAGGTTATCACTCACAGCGATGCACACTTTCAAATTTCACGCCACCTCGCCTGCTTTTTCTCTTATACCATCCATCCGCAGTTACCACCCCTGTCCAAGCCAAGCCATTCAACCGCATACCGCTAAATAAAGAACAGTGACTTTCTGTCATCTACATTCCGCCCCCTTAAATGCGCAGAGAAACGACATGTTAATCGCGCATTTAATAAATTAGAACACAATGAATCTTTCACAAAACAGTTTCTGAACACAAATACTGGACAGCCTCGGTCATCAATGTCTACTTCACAAAAGGATGAAAAAAGGTAAGTCACTCATGGACTCCTTCCAACAGACACAACTTGTCAACAGGTCTGGTAAGCGTAGAACCTCCTGTGCGAAATAGTCCATCTTTCCCTGGATAGGTTTCCACCACTCTTGCCAAAGGCCAACTTCTCCTGGGACAATTCTCATTCAGAATTAGCACAATATCTCCCACCATAATGTTTCTCTTTGCCAGTATCCGTTTCTGACGTAATTGTAGTGTAGGCATATATTCCTTCGTCCAGCGTTTCCAAAATATATCCGCCAGGAACTGAGCATGTTTCCAGTGTCTTCTATATGCATCTGCTGCTTGGAAACTTCCCAAAGGTAAATTGGGACCTGCTCTAAGTAACAGAAGATGGTTAGGAGTCAGAGGTTCAGCATCTTTGTGATCATCTGATACCACTGTGATTGGTCGGCCATTCACAATCGACTCAATCTCGCAAAAAAGAGTATGAAGTCCATCACCAGTGGACGGTTCGTCTTCAACAAAGCATTCATGACTTTACGAACTGTCCTTATGAGTCTCTCCCAAGCACCCCCCATGTGTGAGAAGCTGCAGGAGGGTTAAACATCCAACAGATTTCCTTTTTGCTCATGAACTCTCCAATTCTCTTCAAATTCCAGGCATCAATAGCTTCTGTCAATTCAATTTCTGCACCATGGAAATTTGTTCCATTGTCTGATCGAACTGTCTTCGGACATCATCAACGTGATATGAATCTTACAAATCCATTCAAGAAAGAATCTGTATCCAAACCATCCAACTTTTCTAGATGTATTGCCCTTGTTGTCAAACATGTGAAGATGCATCCATAATGTTTGACCTCAGACCGGCCCCGTTTCACAATAAATGGCCCAAAGCAGTCCAATCTGACACTGGTGAATGCTGGATCTCCTGAACTCACTCTGTCTCTAGGCAGGTCTGCCATCCTTTGGTTATTCAGCGACTTCTGACGTCTTTTGCAATCAACACAACTGTTCAGAAGTTTGCTCAGAATCTTTGTCTGATAAGGGACAACACATACTCTTTGCCTGAATGTCCACAAACTTCATGGTAATGTCTGACAATTAGGGTAGTAATATGATTATCCCTTGGCAGTATCATATTGTGCTTGCTCTCAACAGGTACAGGAGCGCCTTGCAGTCTTCCACCAACACACAAGATACCCATTGGATTAAACATTGGTTCCAGTCGATAAATGGCACTACTTCTTGCAATTGGCTTCCCAGCTTCAAGTGCCTTGAATTCCTGTTCATATGTTTTCCTCTGCAACACTTGAACTATCGCAGTCTCAGCATTCTTCAGCTCTAATACACTGAGCACACTATCCAGCATTTTAGATTGAGTTTTCTTGTGAGTATTATTATAGAGAATTCCTTTTAATCTCAGGATCCATGCTACAGCTCATTTTAGGCTGTGCCACATGGAGTATTTTTCAAACAAGTCAAACAACAGATCTCTACAGCCATTCGTCACAGTTGTGTAAGTTGTTGTAGCTTTCTTCACTTCCTTGTCACCATCAGGAATTTATAGACTGAGATTGGTACTTGTGGGCCATTCAAACTCTGCTTGAAACAGAAACTCAGGACCATGTTTTCATCTGTCAGAGGACACCATTTTGTCTGCATCCAGCCCCCGTGACACGTCATCAGCAGGGTTCTCTGTACTGCCCACATGTCTCCATTGGTTTGGCTTGGAACTCCTGTTTGCTATGAACACATGAAAGCGTTTGTTTTCATTCCTGATATACTGTATCACAATTGTACTGTCTGTCCAGAATACTGATCTGCTAATTTCAAGTTTCAGCTCCTGACGAAGCATCATGTCCAGCTTTACTGAAATGACTGCAGCTGATAGTTCCAAACGCGGTATGGTCATTTGCTTCAGTGGTGCCAGCCTGGACTTGCTGATGAGTAAAAAACAATAATTTTTTAATTTGAAGTTTACACGATATAAGGCTTTTCCATAGGACGAGAGGTGGGTCCCATGACTGCAAAATTGATGTTCATAAGTGTATGAACGACACAATTTGACCTTCATACATTTTTCACGAGACCGTGTTATTGAATTGACGTAAACACTGACGGACTACTTCCACATTCCTGGGGAAACCCCTGGGAATTCCCTAGCATGAAAACATGCATAAGCCTTCTTTCTGATCATTTAGAACCTTTATTCTTGGTCTCAGCGTTTCAGTATACTTTGAGAAATGTCAGAGAGCGTGACTGCATGATTGTTCACGAATATCCTCACTACGGCCCATCCTAATGAACAAACGAAGAAATGCACATATAAACTATTGTAGTGTTGACTCGATCCGTGCCTAGGCTGACATTGACCGTCTCCAGCAATCTATGAATTTACCTTAGTGTCTGTTTGACGAACCTTTATTCACCTTTCAATGATTGGCCAGTTGATCAGTGATGACTAACACACTAACCACCACACGTTCATTAACAACTTCGGAAATCTCTCCCGTCACGTTTATCCTGTCGGCCATTTTGACGTCTTGTACTTGATGTAAATGTATTACGACGCGCTGTCATTGTGACTGACTTACTGAGGTAGTTCTTTACAGACCTTTCTCATCTAATGAGGATATGATTTGAACACACGTGCTGCTTAAGATGTTTCTGAAGAGCAAGTTGTGCATCCATACGCCCATGTCACCTCTCCTTTTGAGGAACTATTTTACTCCACGATATAGCTGGTTGTTGTATGGCTGTCAGTGTAAACATGAAGTCACACATACTAAATAAAATTGTGTTTAGATCTTGGCCTACATCCTTTGAGGTAAGAAATTGTGATATAAAAATTATAAGAATTGACTTTCACTTTGTGTGAGTTCATTGGAGCTCTGACGTTCATACAGTTTGACCCTCACTCTATGAAGGTTCATACTCCAATGAACTCACACAAAGTGAAGGTCAATTCTTAATTGAACCAGCCCATCGTTATTTACCACTCTGAGGTAGGATACTGCACAATATCCCTCACATGAAGCATCTGAGAAGTGATACAGTTCATAGCTTCCATCTTCTGAAGCTTGAGTGATCACGCATCTAGACAACTTAAAGTTCTCCAGTTTTGGCAAGTCTTCTATCCACTTTGTCCATTTCACACTGTTTGTTTGATTCAACAGTTCATCCCAGCCTTTGCGCAGTCTTGATTCACTTTGGAATACCTTCTTTGCTTGCAGGATGTACGGACTAACAAATCCCAATGGGTCATACACCGACGCAATCACACTCATTAATCCTCTTCTTGTGTTTGGTTTATTCTTTATTTTAATTCTGAAACCAAAGACATCGTTCTTGGTGTCCCAAAGAACCCCTAGAGCTCTTTCTTTAGGTAATGTACCTCCAATTAGGTCACCTCCTTTAACCCTCTTTGCTCTCTGTTCTTCAGGAATGGATTGAAGCACTTCTCTGCTGTTGCTGATCTACTTGTTCAACTGGAACTGCCATGTGATACAAGTGCACACAAATTTTGAACATGTTCAACTGTTTCAATTTCTGACAATAATGACTTGAGACAGTCATCTACGTAGAAGTTCTCAAGAACAGTCTGCACAACCTCAGGTTCATAAGTTGCACTATTATCCTCTGCAGTGCGTCTAAGTGCATAACTCGGGCAACTTGGGCTCCATACTCCTCCAAATAAGTGCACAGTCATGCGGTAAACTTCTGGTTGACTGTTTCCCCCTCATGAGAACCACAGAAATCTTAGATAGTCTTGATCACACTCTGGTACCTTCACCTGATGGAACATTCCTTCTATGTCCCCCATAATACCTATGGGACCTTCACGGAATCGCAACAACACTCCAATCAACTTGTTCGTAAGGTCTGGGACCTGGTAGACGTGATCATTCAGACTAGTTCCACAATACTTTGCAGCACAATCAAAAACAATTCGTAACTTGTCTGGTTTATGTTCGTTGATAACTGCGTGATGAGGAATATACCATACCCCTTTACCTGGCTTGTTGATATCCTGTTCCTTTACCTTTTCAGCATAGCCTTTGTCGATCAATTCCTTGATTCCCGACTGATATTTTTCAAACAACCTGTCATCCTTTGACAAGTGTTTGCCAAGTGATTCAAGACGACTCTCGGCAACAAGGTAGTTATTCTCTACATTTTGAGGCCTGCTCCTGAATGGAATTTTTATTTCATAGTGACCATCCACAACTTCTGCAGACTCATCCAATATCTCAATTGTCCTTTTGTCTTCCTGCGACATTTCACATGTACTGTTTGACAATGATTCACACCTTTCTATTTTCCAGAATCTTTCAACTTGCGCATCAAGTCTTTGATCAATATTGACAAAATGTGAGATGACTTCACCATTTCTGACAACTCTGAATGGTCCATTCAGAACCCAACCCAGCACTGTTTTCACAGCATAACGGTCATTGTCTTTTCCCTTTCGCACATCAATAGGTGTCAGCGCCACTGGAACATCTTGACCAATGATGAGACCCATTGTGTTGCTGTTCACTTTCTCCAGTGTCAACAATAGTGATGTTTCAGAAACATCTACTCAAAGTTCATCAAACAGTTCATTGGAGCAGAATGAGTTTGTGCTTCCACTATCAAGCAGAGCATATGTCCATATCTTTCTGTTACCAGTCTTCACCAAGACTTGGAGTCTTACCACAGGAAGAGCTACCCTTGGTCCTTGAGCTACAACATGGCACGCAGAACTTTCAACCCCTAATGGTTTATTTTGTTTAGGCACTGTCGAGCTCAGGTTTCTCTCCTATTGATATGTTTGATGAACATCAGTTTCCGGTTTCGCCAGGAGATGTATCAATCTTGAATGCTTTCTCATACAACCCTGCACCTGACACTTGCTGGGCTTATGACAGTCTCTTGACATGTGGTTATTCGAAAAACAGTTGAAGCATAATCTCTTTTCAACAACAAACTCATGTCTCTTCTCAGGTTTCAGGTCCCTGAACTTCCCACACATCAAGAGTGCATGTTCTCCACTGCACAATTGACACTTTGGTATTGGAAAACCTGAAAATGAATCTGAAGAGTGTTTATTGTACACACTTGTTTGCACACTGTAGTTGACACCTTTCTTCTCAAAGGATCTTGGTCTATTCTGTGTTGTTTCATCCTTTAGTCTGTTTCCATGGGATCATTTGCTTCTTCGGTAGCTCGCAGTACAAAGTCGACCAGCTGTCCTATACCAGGATAGTCACCTGTTGCTTCCAGGTGTTCAACTGCCTTCCTCCTCCATCTTCCTTGGAGATAGGTTCGTAACCTTGACACAATCTTCACCATGCGTATCTGATTGTCCACTTCATTCACTTTGCCCATTGCCTTTAGTGTCAGCATACCACTCCTGAGATCATCTGCATAGTTACGTAAGCCTTCAACGTCAGTAGGTCGCAACCATGGACCTTCGCTAGTCTTCTTAACCCCTGCATTTGCTATCACATGCTGACTTCCGAATCGTGTCTTAAGAAGGGTCGAGCACGCCAGAAACCTATGATTGTGGGTTCGAATCCCGGTTTGCCCCAATTATGTTTCTAGGTTTGTCAGCACCATACCCGTGCTGGTAAACGTCTGAGACCTGCATCACTTCGGGCTTTCCTCCCACATTAAGCTGACACGCCGTGATATAACTGGAATGATGTTAAAAGCGGCATTAAACCCAACTCACTCACTTAAGAAGGCTCAGGGCTTCCATATATCCTTCATCAGGATCCATGACTGAACAGCATTCAATCACTGACAAAGCCTTGCCTGTACAATAGTTCAGCAATCGATTCAGCTTTGCACCACTACTAACTGATGTTTGAGCAACATTGGTTTCAAATGACCTTATGAACATTGAGTATCTCAATGGGTCACCATCAAATTTGATCAGCTCACTTTTTGGTAACTGCACTACCTCTAGCATCTTCTGTTGCATAAGCCAGACTTTTGATTCGGACTGATGTGACTGAAAGTTTTCATCATTGGTGTGCACATGTCCTGATATACCCGAGCTGTGATGCATATTATCTGCTGGAGCTCTGTTAATCCATGTTCCAGCTAATGCATTAAAGACGTATATCTTTGGTCAAAAGTCTTATTCTGAAATCCCTTCCCATCAATTCTCTTTAGTGGCCCTTCTCGCTTGTGAACATGTGACCCATGAGTAAGTTCAGCTTCAAAATCTTCATATACCTTTTCTTCAGTCTCTGTTGCATGTATTTCACACTCTAGTTCTAGTTTCTCTTGTGCTAGCTGTATCTCAGCTTGCTGTCTCTTGAGTGATTGTTGTCTCTCTAACATATCAGCTTTCGCTAGTAAAGCAGCCTTCTTGGCTTTCAGTTTCATTTTGGAACTTGAAGTTAACACAGAACTTTTACCTGTTTGGCTTACCAAATCACCTGGTTGAATGTCATCTAGATTTCCTACTTGTGTATCCAATCAAACTTTCACATAATTTTTCAGCTCATCATAATTAGCCTGAACTTCAGCCATATATCTTTTAGCATCAACAATCTCATCTGGATTATTTACCACAGATTCAAGCAATTCAGTGTTCTTAATCCATAATTTATTTAAAGTGTGCTTTATGATCCTGAATGTAGATTCAACTTCACCAACATTCTCAGAGTTCATCAAGTCTCTAATCTTTTTCATTTTGCTTGTAAGAGCAGCTTTAATACCACCTCTTTCCTGTCGATAATGCCTTATTGCTTCAGCAATAGCACCATCTCCATCATCGCCTTTAAATGCCATTATTCACAGATGCCACAGCTATTTTCCTTTAATCACAATCATGGAAATTTCTTGAAATAAATTGTAGGTTTTAAAGTCAATTAACATCAGCTTATGCATTTTCTCACACACTGCTAGATTCTGTGATCCAAACAGTCAATGTTCAACGTATACCTTACGAAGCAGTTCAAGCTGAAACCATATAAAACAACAAACTTACTTGCATATCCTCATGTCCGAAACACAGCTAGCTTGTCACAATACAAACTAACTAAAAATATGGAAAATGCGGTAATAACATGCTCACGTCACAACACGGTGGTAACTGTCAAATAATTCTGGCTTGAAACGAACATTATATTAAATTACACCCCTTTCATAAATAAAAATATCATGCATGCATATGCAATGTATTACTTACAAATTTCGTGGCAGAATCACAGCGTTGACAACAGCTGTACATCAGGTTATCACTCACAGCGATGCACACTTTCAAATTTCACGCCACCTCGCCTGCTTTTTCTCTTATACCATCCATCCGCAGTTACCACCCCTGTTCAAGCCAAGCCATTCAACCGCATACCGCTAAATAAAGAACAGTGACTTTCTGTCATCTACAACTAGGAAGAATATGATAAAGGTACCCTGCTACACTGTGGCCAATCTGCACTGTGATTTAGAGTTACCTGCCTTGGTTGTTGTGGACAAACTGGACAGCTTGATTGTTTGAGTTTCTAGAAGGCTGGTTGTATCTATATATAAGTGTAACACAAGGGCAATTCAAGGCCTTTTATGATCTGACTTGCATCTAATCTCCTTTCCAAGTGCACATTGGTTTCCTATAAGAGAACATCGAAACCTGTGCGTTTCCAACACTATTCCAGATTCAAGAACAGAGCCAGTTCTTAAATCCTTAAATCCGGACATTTGCAAGTGCACTCACATATTATTGGGTTTCTTACTTATTGCTGCTGCCACTTATTTGACCCATTGTATTGAATTTTGTGATTAAAAACCTAAAAAAGTAATTTGTTAATTATTCATTGATCTTTTGTGGTCATTTACTGGTTTCACAATGTATTTCTGTTCAAACAGATTTCTGGGTTAACCTCTGCTTTTAAATTTGGAAAATGACACATAAAAGTACAGTTACAGTATACAAAGGTAGTGTGACAACAATTTTCAAAGCATGTCTGGAAATACATTTTGGGTAGGAAATGTGATTGAAGTCAGCTCAGACAGAGTATTTCAAGTCTCAGAGCCATTACTTTTGCATCACAATGTACAAATTAACATCATAATAGTTATTACATGATATTACTGTGAGAGCCCACCTACCTGAGGAAGGTGGGTTATGTTGAAAAATGACAAAGACGCAACAGTGGCTTTAATGGCCGAGGGTGTGGAGGTTCTAAAGGGCTACACCAATTTAGAAATGTAATAAATACTATTAAAGGCCTAAATGGCATAACCGTGCCAGGCCAAATTTAGCTATGTGGTGACTTGAGTCGCCAAACATAATTGTTAATTGATAATTAATGCTAAGGCCCAAATGGCGGAAATGTCGCTACCTGACCACAACTGCGGTTCGAAATTGGGGCCAACGCCGCCAGGCCCAGCTATGTGTCAACTTGTGTTGCCAAATTTAATTGTTAATTTATACTTAATGCTACGGCCAAAATGACGCAACCCGACAGAAGTTGAGGGTCTAAAAGGGAGCAAACGTTTCCAGGCCCAGCTATGTGGCAAATTGTGTTGCCAAATATAATTCTTACTAGATTCCTGAAAACCCAAGAAAGACTGGGTTCCAACTGGTAAAAAGTAACCCAGTCTGGGTTCCCGCTGGAAAGCAGGTAACTGGAAACCCTAATTAGTATATAGATTAATATAAATTATGATGATATAGGAGGTAGCCCAGAAGAATCACGCCACTCCACGACTTGTTTTATTCACATTGATAAGATATGTACAATTTTCTGGAAAGATAGATATGTATAATCTGTTGTGCATGGTACCTGTAATGGACAATAAAAGGTGATGTACAATGGAAATAAGATGGATGGAGGCAAACAGGGCGGGTGGGTTGTAAAGCGATAATGCGATGTATGACGCGATGAACAGCTGTGCAAATGTGATGAGTAGAGACAGTGACGTAATTGAAGAAACAGTCATAACGTCAGCACGAGATGATTATGTAACTTTCGTGGACATGTGCGTGCAATGACGCAACAGAAGTAGGTAAAATTGTAAACATAAGATGATATACCTGCAATAAAAACATTGAGTCACTAGTACTAAATGTAATTATTGTATGATATTACAGCGAGAGCCCACCTACCTGACGAAGGTGGGCTATGTTGAAAGAATGACAAAGACACAACATTGGATTTAATGGCATAGGGTGGTTCTAAAGGGCTACCCCAATTTAGAAATGGAATAAATACTATTAAAGGCCTAAATGGCATAACCATGCCAGGCCAAATATAGCTATGTGGCATCTTCCAGAGGCAAGAGATGTAACTGACTATAAAAGTCCAGTTTCCAACCTAGGCTGGTATTATGGGCTGGACTAACTACAGTCAAGTCTCGTTACTCCGACACTCGTTAATCCGATAATCAGCTTTATTCAACACTAATGATGGGAACCAATTAAATCAGTGCTTTTTTGACCGGTTAATCTGACAGTCTCGCACTCCGACTCCGACACACCAAATTTGCAATGAATTACCGAAATCACTCATTAATCAGTCTTGTAAATCCGACACAGTGATCAGCGTACTCCGCGGTCATCTACCTGCGAGTACACAGCCCGAGACAAGTCGGCTGGTAACTGCATATTACAACGGATGTAGAGATAAACGTGTTTAACAATAAACAATTAATGCTTTAAAAAAAGAAAACAGGATTAATCACATGCTTAGATTACCTCATTCTGATTAAAATCAGATACAAGTTCTCGCTATCGCCTGGGACATCACATTACAGGTCACAACAGAACAACCTTTTGCAAACTTTGTCCAACCAATGAAATGCCTTACAGGAAGTCAACGTTCGCCACTATGAAAGCAGCTTTCTCAAGCTTTGCGGTACCAGTACTAGCGACTTCCATTCCAGACTATCCTTTTTAAATTATTTAGAATAAGTCATACAGTCCGTAACAGTTTTGTGCTATAAGCTTTAAAGGTTACATGATTAGAAAACATTTTGGTCGATTGCAGGATTTGCAAAGCATGTGCACCGCCAACTCGTTGTCAATACATATTTTTCAAATCTTTTCATGTTTTTAATCAAGGTGTTCACGTGATTTGATGCACTTTGTGATGTAAGACCCGTTTTATCACAATACAGATCTTGATTATCAATCATATCGTCTTGACTGGGTGCCGCCATTTTGTTTGGCACCAATGCAAGTGATACTAGAGGTGGAATCTGATTGGTCCATAGGATAGTCATAGAAGGGACATAACTCGTAATACCCACTGGTGGCGCTACGATCGAGCCCAGGAATTCCAGCCTAGTTTGGCAAGCTGGACTTTTCAAGTCAGTAATAGATAATTAATGCTGAGGTCAAAATGGCGGAAACATCGCTACCCGACCACAGCTGCGAGTCTAAATGGGAGCGAAAGCTGCCAGGCCCAGCTATGTGGGAAATTGCATTACCAAATTTTATTGTTACTAGATTCCTGACCGAAAACCCAGAAAAGACTGGATTCTAACTGGTAAGAAGGTAACCAAGTCTGGGTTCCCGCTGGAAAGCAGGTAACCGGAAACACTAATTAGTATATATATTAAGACAAATTATGATGATATAGGAGGTAGCCCAGAAGAAACACGCCACTTAGCACAAAAGTGCAACCCCACACCCCATGGCCGCGGATGATGATACGTGTGCGCCATGATTGCCTCTTAAGAAAGATGACTTACCTTTATCATACCTTTATTATTTACTTACTTGCAAATT
The DNA here is from genome assembly GCF_022045235.1 of Haliotis cracherodii. Lineage (NCBI taxonomy): Eukaryota > Metazoa > Mollusca > Gastropoda > Lepetellida > Haliotidae > Haliotis > Haliotis cracherodii. The sequence continues at coordinate 48,542,802 of NW_027266297.1, read as the reverse complement.
GGTACCAAGGCATTATTAATATCGTTGATGAATGCTTGTACACCTTTTAATCTAAGGTGGGTTCCCTCCCACTGGAACCAGGATCGGTCAGTGGCCACTATTTTGGGACGGGGATTATATGAAAAGTTAGTAACATCCCGGAGACCATTGGCCAGTTCAACTTTGACCTGCTTTGAGGATGCTTGAAAAACAGACATGGGTATCTGGTAGGTGTGCCTGGATCTGCATGATAGACGTCTCCATATCGAGGAGGAGCTGGCTTGCCTTAGTGGAGCCCAGATCATTTGAGCACAGGTGTATCACCACAGCTGAAGGGCTGTGCCGCGTTGCCTCCATCTGAGCATCTATTACCCTGTCCAGGTCGTTCCTTCGCAGAGCGCCCCTCGCCAACCATGCCAAGATCTTTTTGAGGGGCACTAGCACCGGGCGCTGTGGGGATAGCTGTTGCCTCGCCCTTGCCATGAAGCTTGAGCCCACCATCCAGACTGGAACAATGCCGAACCCTTAAATTTATGGTTGGCAGATATACCCGCAATAGATGTTTTCACTGTTTTGGGAGAATGATTAGTGAGCAATAAAGTTTACGACCTGATCCAGGCGGACTGGCCACGTTTCCGGAAGCTGATGCACAGATCTGCATCGCATTGATGCCGGTATTTCCAGATAGGGACTATTGTAGTAGCCTGCCTACTTCTCATTTTAGATCTGCCATATGTTGTCTGGGACTGTCTTTGGTGCAGGCTCAGCTTCTGGTGCCTGCTGCCTGGAAACGATTGAGCTGAAACCTCGAGAGTGCATAGGCTATAACACTGGAATTGGTTGCAATGTATTTAGACTTCAACAAAATGTTATGGTTAAGACAAAGGAGGATAAGGTGGCAGAGAAGATTCATCGTCGGAGGGGCTTTGGTTGATTGCTTATTGATGATTGCCTGGTTGTCACAGTAGAACAGTATTTTCTTGTTCATCAGCTGTGTTCCCCATAGCTGAATGGCCAAGATGATGGGAAACAGCTCCAGAAAGGTCATGTCAAGTGTTGTCCCATCTTTAATCCAATGGTCAGGCCAACTACCGCAGAACCATCTGCCCTGAAGGTAGGCCCCGAAACCTATGATGCCTCCTGCATCTATGTAAAGCTGAAGGTGAGAGTTGTCAACCCACAGCTTGTCCTGAAATACTGATACACCATTAAAGTTCATGGGAAATGTAAGCCACATTTGAGGATCCTGTTTTACCCATTCTGTGAATCGAATATGATGGAAAGGTTGCTTACCTTGGCAGAGGAGGTCGAGGAGACTGCAGCAAAATGCTCTACCCATTGGGATGGCCCTACACACAAAATTGAGCTGACCTATGAGAGACTGTAACTCTTTCTTCATTGCCTTTGAGTTTGATGTGGCGAGTATGTGCCGAATTTGATCTGTGATTTCACTGATCTTACCTTCTTGTATTCTCACCTGCATAGCTAGCGTGTCTATTTCAAGGCCCAGGAATGTAAGTTGAGATGCTGGGCCAACTGTTTTGTCCTGGGTGATGGGAATACCTAGCTGAGTTAGCATTTCCAGTAAAGACTGCAAATAGGATTGGCATTGTGTTGTACCCTGCTGTTCCCCGGTCAGAAATTCGTTGAGGTAATGCATGATCGGTATTACTGGGAGATGCTGACTTATGCACCATTGTAAGAATGAGCTGAAAGTCTCAAAGATAGCACATGATACTGAGCAGCCAAATGGTAAGCATTAATCAAAGTAAAATTTACCTTCAAATTGGATACCTAGCAGTTCGAAATTATCCGGGTGTACTGGTATAATTCTGAATGCGGACTTGATGTCAAACTTTGCAAGCATCGCTCCCTTTCCCAAGTGTTGCACCATTTGTACAGCTTCAAACGTGGTCGTTTATTGACATAGCTTTGAGATAAGACAGATGATGAATTAGACGGAAATCATCAACTTACTCACCTTGGCATTAATGTGAGCCTAACAAAGGGGATAGCGATGAATGCTCCTGCCATTAAGATCCAGGGTTTTTTTAAGCTTTTGTATAATGATGTCGATCCTGTCTTTATGGGTTGCGGATTGTAAATTGCCTGCAAGACAACTATGGCATGTACCTTGAAACACCAGTTGTAAAACCATCAAGTAAATATTTGGTGTCGTCTGCCTTTAACTGAGCATAACAACGCAACCATAGGGTCAACTTATCTAGTTTGACGAGAGTAGGAGCCCACGACCTTACCTCTAGTTCCTCTGGTTGACTGCCTTAGGCCATTAAAGCTATTGTATGGAGGGGGAGTCGTGGGACCCCTGTCCTCGAAAGCAGGTTGACGCCCGTGAGACGTCTCGCCGCACTTGCTTCCATCTGTGGGAGTACGCACAGCTGTACTTTTCACACTCATGATGTTTGTTGAATGCGTAGCATATGTTGAGTTGAGTGCAGGGTCTCTTGAAGCAGTCAGCTGACAGAATAAACCACCTACCTGTTGACGCCCTGACTACAGAATCATGTATTTTAGACATAGCTCACCATCAATTTTGTCCCATCCCACTTCGCCATACTTTTTCCTTGGTTTGTTGTTTGACATGCGCATCAATAACCTTGGAGTTGAAGATGAGGAATTACCCCGACAGACGATTTTCATTTGTTGACGTGTTCGGCATTGACACGTTACGGGTTAACCCCACCAGTCCTGCAAGCATTGAGAGAATGCGCAGGAATACCAGCAGTGTCAGTGCTATGTTGTTGGCCTGAGTTATTGGCCCCCGATTGCCCCCAAAGCGCCCACATTTGTTGCAGCTGCTGCACTACTGACGCGTTTTGATGATCATGCAAAGCTTGATCAGTTTGTTTGGGCTTGGGCGAGGTGGAAGCCAATTATTTGTAATGGAATATTGTAACTCACCATCCACTGTAGCACCTGGCATGATGGGGATCCTGTTAACCACTCTTGGGGTCGAGGTGACAATTCGTGCTTGTTTGGCCCCTCTGACCAAACGATGGTTGATGGCAGCTCTTCTTTTCGCGGGCATAGCTATTAGATCTATTAACAATTCCCAGTGAAACAGTTATGCGGCCAGTGTGACTAAATGTCAGCGAAAGCAGAAAGCGATAATGTGATGTACGACGCGATGAATGGATGTGCGAAAGTGATGAGTAGAGACAGTGACGTAATTGAAGAAGCAGTGATGACGTCAGCACGAGATGATTACGTAATTTCCGAGGACTCGCTCGTGCAATGATGCAATGGAAGTAGGTAAAATTGTAAACATAAGATGATATACCTGCAATAAAAACATTTAGTTGCTAGTACTAAATGTAAGTATAACAGAACTTGCAAGCTTGGCTTACTCAATTTTCTTTTGGGATGCCCACTTGATGTTGCATTACAAAGTGATTGTGCTACACACTTTCAATGCCTGACATTTCATGTCAGAAACATAATGTGAAAAAATGTTTGAGCACATACTTCACAATACTTGGTTAAAAGGTTATTATCAGTCTGTCTTTAATTCAGATTGACAAACTACTCAAAACAATCAACTCATGAAGTTTCACTCACAATCTCTGCTAGCATCAAAACGTGAATGTTTATCATGGTTACATCTTGAACTACATCATGTACAGGGAACTCAGCTCTACATTGTAAACACAGTATATGTTTATCTCTTAACTTACACTTGACCAACCTCCAAATTTGTGACATGTGCATAGTTTCTAATGTTTTATCCGTAAGTCTTTACAATTACCATTCACAATTACAAGTGTAGGTTATAATAATGCACCTACATTGTTCTTATGTTTCAAAACAATATTTTATCTTCAAGAATCATTGAACATCACATTGTTCTTGTGGAAAGATTGGCTAAACAAGATTTGGAAACTTCTTATGTTTTATGGATATAATTTTGTGAATATTGTATATATATATATATATATATATATATTCAGGATATCACTGATATCTGGGAGTGTGGTGAGTGTGAGCACCTGACATGCATCCAGATGACCTGCGAAGGCTGCCCGGTAGAGTGGAGTGCGCAAGAACTGGCCCTGTGTGTTGGGATTGGCTCCATGCTCAAGAAGTAAACAAAGTGTGTCAGCACATCCACCATCTGGATAAAAATACTTTCATTATGCAACATAAATCACTATACAAAATACTTATGGAATTATATATTTGCTGCATTATGAATGAAATTCTAATTAACTTGAAATAAAGATATAAACGAGTTCACATTAATTAAATCTGCAAGTATTTCATAACAGCAGTGACGGGATCATATGAGATATGTATGAGATATGCATGCATTGCAAATGACTTTCACCTATCATTGGTTACAATGAAAGTGTTTAAGGAGGTAAAATCAGTGTGACACTATCTACCAGATCTCCCACAATGTTTATAAATTGCCACCGAAAGGACAGCAAAAGAACCCATTTAATTATGCTCACTATAAGATTGGAGCCAAGTTTGGAGTTAAGAGAATACAGTGGCTATTGGATCTAATCAGAAAAGAAATGAGGTTAGTGATCCATACCAAACATTTATTACTTGCCCGTGAAGAGATCATCCGTTTAATAAACATACAGCTTTATTACACATTGTGTAATACCAAAACGCGTGCTTATATACTCTCGGAACACGTTTCACGAACACATATTGAAAGCTCTCAACATCCCTTGGCATATTCAACGACATTGTGACGACACGATAGATCACTGGGAGGAGCTTATGCACACTCGATGACCCCAGCAACCTTGTTGCTAGGCTGACGTCACATGGCATTGTTTCGCCGATGGATCTTGCAACAAAATTCAACAAATTACGTTATCAGGTATTGTGACGTGATTGTAAACTTTGAGGTGCAAGGCCCCGTTCCACAAGGCGATCGTACTCTAGCGCAACGACAGTCGTTAGTCTAAGTTAAATTATGTGAGTTGTGATAGCCTTAGCACTACGATAATTTTGTGGGACGAACGCCTGAATTCTAAAGGTGGACCATTGCATGATATTAAATTCATACGTTTCAACTTTTGACGTGTTTGAGGTATTATTCTGTTAAACTCAATTGGATTTTGCCATGGATCGTGTAGGTGTCAGCCTATTTACACTCAACAGTATAATTCTAAAAACATTATAAATGACAAGTAATAAATAAAATACTAAACTCGAGCAATTTTATGAAACTCGTGAATAGTTGTGGTATCTGACGAGCAAAAGCGAGTCAGATACCAGAACTTTTCATTCGTTTCATAAAATTGGTATTACACGGGAGCTCATTTAGTATTCTATATGAATCTTACTATGGTATTATGAATATCCTCTATAATACCAAATACTGAATTACTAACCCGGTGTAAATGTCACGACTTTGGTAAATATGAGTGAACAATCAGTTGGGTAAGGTGAAATGGGGCTTAACTTTGCAGTCAAGATTATTTAACTTCTGCATGCACATGTGTGGTCACTTGTACTGGCCTGGACTAAGGCCTGTCTTACAGTGCTAGTCTACAGATAAACCATGCTTCAGTTTAACACATTATACTTACTCCAAATAGACCGATCCAGTCTGTCAATCAAAATTGGCGCATGTGTCAGTTTGAGCCAATCAGAAGGCCGGGCACGCTTTGCGGATTTGTCAGACTTATTTCCGGGGTCAAACGACACCCGAGAAGCGACGTGGCTACAGTTTGTGCTATATTCACTCGCGATAGCCATTACGTATCGCTGGGATTAGATGTATACCTTTACCCAAACCCACAGGGTCGGGAAAAAAATGTTTGAGGCTGATCAAGATGTGCGGTAGGCCTCACCATCAGTGAAATGTCGCCACCATCTTCCAAGGGACCCACGTCTGCTCGAAGGTGAGAATTTGCACGAATTTTCACACTTTTGCACATATGCATACTCAATACGGGTAAATGACAACACGTAGCAAGTTATGATTTTATGCATGTTATAAACAAGCATAATGCTTGTAACTACAAAATCGTTTTTGAATTATGTATTTTGGCAACATCGGGCATTGAGTTAGCAGGTCATATTGCTGAAATGTGACACGCAAGACGGCCGTAACACACTGTAAACATATATGACAGTGATCTGATTTCGGTTAGTGCAGAACGAAATCTACTATTATTTGCACTGAAGTAGAATCTAGTTGAAATTGTATTCATCTCTCTCGGATATGATACATTTTGTTACAGATTTTTAGATATGATTTAGTTTCAAAATCACAATAAGCCTATCTATTAATATTGCAATTAAATTACCCAAGCATAATATTGCAAATTACTCTAGCAGTAATAAATCTTGAGACAGAAATATAATCATTGTCAATGGTTTTCGTTCCACAAAATCTTTCAATTTAATTCATATAAGTTCCCATTAAATCATGCTTTGACTATTTCAGCATTTCTATGAAGAGACAGGACCCATGCAGTAATGAATTACCTGATCCTATTATTGTGAAATGGAATCATTCCTCAGGGTTAGAAAGAAGAGGAACATTTCGTGAGAAGGAAGTGAATTATTGAAATATTTTGATAGATTGAAATATAAAAAAATCTTAGTTGATATAAGAAAATTATTGGTTTAGAATTGTTTGCAACATAAGTTATTCACTGGTACTGGAAACTTACTGATATACATTTTAGTGAAACAATATAACTGTTAAAAACGATTATAAGTGTCAAGTCATTTTAATTAATTTTGAAATAATAGCAATTTTTTTTAATGTACTCAGAGTAACATAGTCAAGTAATGATCTAAATTATAATCTAATCAAGTTAATGATAATTATTCCAACTAGTTATATAATTGATGCCATATAAAAGTAAGATTAATATGATTTAATTGCACTAACGAACACTAAATGTTTGATGGTACAACATCCACCTGATAAAAAAACTTAGCTTGTTGGCTCTTTCTATAAGACATAATATTATTAAAATCTTTTTAAATAATATATTATTAAAAAAGATAGTGTGAAAAGTGATTACCTGTATAATAATGTATGATATTTATTTCAAGATACAAAGAATTTGTAAAAACAAAGGCAGTATCTCTTTGTCACTCCTTGATCAGGCATTATCCAGAGTGCCTGATCAATTCTGATATATAACTGTGAATATTGAAATGTATTTAACCCAAATTGTAATTCTTTACCTTGATTTGAGGAGATTGTCAATATTTGATAATTAAGTTTTGGTTATGATTATGTTGAGAATTGGCTTTATATTTACTTTACAGTGATTTTGCTGGCTTCAGGACAATTTCAAGTGGGTTTTTTATCTTTTGATATGACTTTACCAAATTTTAGAACAACTTTAGGACATTATGGATGACATCAGTGAGTATCCTACAAAAGAAACTGGTCTGAATCCCTGTTTGTGTGTATTTTCAATATTGAAGGAAAGGTCATGTTCACACCAGTATTTGCGAGGCAGACTTTGGATATATGTTAAAATATCTAATGAACTCCAGGTGTCCAGCTACCTGATATTTGCATTTAAATGTATGTTGTTTCATGCATAAGTAATACTTGTTACTTCACATGTGATTTTAAAAATGAAATATATATTATTTAGTGTTATGTCCTATAGGCATGTGGTTTCTGGAGCAATAAAAGAATTATTTCTTCTTATTAAGTAATATATAACAGTCATGATGTCAACTGGTCATTTTGTTGATTAAAACTTTGAACTTATGACATATTTTAATCTTTGGATGGCATTTAGAAGTGATACACATAAGGAAGAGAATTTAAAGATGGTGGTGTTCCTCATAATTAAGAAGTTGACATCCATAAATTTTCTTCCTAATGAGATATTTGTTGTACTTAATTTACATGTTTAGTTGTAACAGTAATAATTCTTGGATTCATGACAAGTCTTTTGAATAACAGATCATATGTGTATTATAATTTGTGTTGTAAATTTTATCAATGCAAGTTAATTCTTGGGAAGTACTGCAGACCCCGTCTTCAAATACTTTTACCATCGCAGGTTTCCCTTTTCTGGAACATGGATCCCATTGATTTGCCATAACCATGGCAGTAACAGGTGCTCATTTCATCTTGGAACCTCTCAAATGTTTTCAACTGTTCTCACATCCATGTACCTAAATTACTGGCATTTTTTATTAAGTCCAATATTCTGGAAGTGTGACCAGGGATTTATATCTAAATTTAGAATTTCAAACTAAGTGCCCTTGGCAAACAAATAGGAGGAAAAACTAATAATATAATTTCCTTACATTGTGCATTATTTTATGATGGCATAGATATGTTAAAACTTTGGAAGAGGGACAATTTACCGACATCTGATGCAGATTTGGGGCTGAATATCAGCCTCTGAGCAGGTCTAGATTTATCCCTGGTGACTTGCCCAACCCCATGTTCCAGATGCCCAAATAAAATAGATCTATATGTTATGATTCATTTATTATATAATAAAAACCAATATAGCAGGGAGGGGAAATAATGTACTGCTTTGATTTTATCAACTATTCTTTTATGTTTATTCATTAAAAAGACCCACTAACTCTATGCCTTTCAGGTTATACTGGTTTTACTTAGAGCACCAGACAAAAATACGTGGGCAATATAACTGTTGACAATCTATTTATAGATATCCACATGATATGTAACTCATGCTTGTGTATACGGTTTCCAGTACTGTCCATACACTTAAATTACGTCGAAAGTAAGAACAAAATTTAGTTACTCCACCCTTGGATGAATAATATATTATTGACATGCTGTAAATTGACAATATAATATACTCTGCCTGACATGAGTGCTTCGAAGTAGTGCACGCTTCTAACTTTCAGCCATGGTGACTTCCTCATCGACCGATACACCATTACATCGGACTTATGACTAATTCTCACCCCCGATATGCAATTTGACAACTAAAATAGAACCAAAAACAGATCATGTATAACTCTCTTTAGATATTTTTGACACATGACTGGTAACAAAGCATTCTGAGCCAAATTCCTCGCTCGCGCATTCAAGTTTCGCCGGCTGTGATGCCATAGGGAATAGCCAGTGGTTGTCCCCCCTAACACCTAAAACGAGGACGGCAGCTTGTGGGCGGGGCTTATCGGTCGCGACTGGATCGGTCTATTGGCCAGGCCTTGTTTTCCAAGTGTCAGACAGGGTAATAACAAATACCACTTTTGGTATGAAGCATTTCGAGGATCGCACCACCGACATTCTGCTCTTAGCTCTACATAACAGAGGTAGTTAGTTGAACAAAAAATGTAGAAATGATATTGTTAATTGTGTAGTGAATAAGTTTCTTAATCTTGTTTACATGAAGGTTAATAAAAATACAAACGTATGAAAATAACAAAGCATGTGTGAGAGTACAAAATATGAAAACATATCTTTTGATACAGCCATAGATTTTTAGACAAGGTTGCATTTTATTAATGTTACGTACAGTTCTACTTGTACTTTTTTTTTTTAAAGAATTTATACCTGAAATGGAGAGCCTTGGGTTAAGAGTTATACTTGTGAGACAATAACAATAATTATCATTGTGTATAATTCTAAGAATACTACCTCTATTACATCATTGCCATAAATGCTTGTTTGGCTGTCAATCACACTATTAATTTTGATTTAAAACTTCAACAGACATCCTCTTCACTGCCAACATATCTAATAATTGTGAGGGTAATCCTATCCCTGACACTCAGCGCAACTGCGCATGTGCAATTCGGCAAAGCATCACTTCTTTCCTGTGTCCAGATGTCAAGATGTTATAGAATCTTCACACTATCACTGCTACAACTGCACATGCGCAATTGGTGGGTACCAATTCTGACTTCTTGGGATGGACCAGAAAACCCATGTGAGTTAATAGTTGGATGAAAAATATGACGTTTTGTCTGATCTGTAACTTGCTCTGATTGGCCAATAGGAAGTCATAGATGTACCTGTGTAATTTTACTAGATTCTGATGAGCCAATCTGATGACAGGGTTTAAGATTCTGGTGAACAACCATGGAGCAATGGAGATTCCGAACGGTAGTACGTTGAAATGGTATCTTTGGCTGTGGATTGCAAATTTTAGATAATGTTGATGACTCGGACGGATGGGAACGTGAAGATATGCATCTTGATGGTCTATACTCACCATCCAATCTTCTTGTCTGAGTGAGTTTTTCACCATCCTGATGGATTCCTTCTGAAATTTTGGAGGCTGAACTAAATATTTCTTGTTGTTTTCTCCGACGTATTTTTATTTGGGACTAGAAAAACTGGTGAGTATTAGCCTAGAGGGATATCTAATTCTTCTAATACGTTGATGCCTCTCTTCTTCAGAAACTGTGGACAACTAGGTTGGCGGCTTCTGGCTTTTTCCCTCTCAGATGGAAACATGGACCTTCGGGGTGGATGACTAGTTTGGGTCTTTTTACGAAGAGAAGCTTGTAACCTTTCATTACAGCCTTGAGGAGCCTGGAGTTGTCTGTGATCTGCCTCCAATTTTTGGCGAATTGTTTGAGACCACCCCCAACTGGGCTCTGGGAGGGCATAATTTTGAATCTCGGTAATCTTAATTCGTTGTCCATATTCATTGCTAGGTGGACAGGATTGGAGGATTTTCGGGGTGTCTTTGTGTGTAGTCACTTATGGTGGGGTCCCCCTCTGAAAGTCCCTCTGCCTCTACCTCTGCCTCGGCCACGCTGTTGGGATGTTTATTCATTCCTGTAGAAACTGGAGTGAAAAGACCTTTCTTTCCATGATTGGTGACGAAAAGAATCCTGTCCCAAAAAGTCATGTTTCTCAGCAGTCGAATGTTTTGCTTGGTATTCGGCAGGTCTTTTCTGGATTTTACTTGCCAGGCTGATGGTGGAATTCTGGAATTTCTGTGTTGTTGAACAAGCGATTTCATCTATGACAGAGTTTAATCTTCCGTTAAACATAGAAGGAGCAGTGATGGTCTGTGTTAGCAGGCTCCTGCTAAGTGGCTCCGGTATTGATTGGCGAATTTTAGGGAATGAGGTGTTCATGCTGCATCAAAAACATCTGCGCGAACATCCAAATCTAAGCAGACTGAAATTCTTCCTGCATCTTAAAAAATGTGGTCTGGGAACTGTGAATGAAGCCGATTCATTCTACACTCAAGTCAACATTAGAATTCTAAGGAAGTTCTGCTTGATCTGGGACTGGAGGGATGACATATCTAATACCAGCAGCTAACCAGTTAATGTAGGCATATATGTTGAGAGCCTTCTTGTTAACCTATCTTACTGTCTCAACAGACATTTTGGAAGTAGGTCTTTTGACTTACTCTTGATATTCATTGTCAATAGTGGGCCAATGAGGAAATGGAGAGTCATGTGTCCTATAGGATTTCCTACTGATTTGTGGTATGTCAAGTCTGACTGGGCGAGGTTTAGATACATTTAGCGAAGGGTTAATCTTGCTGATGACATCATCGATATATGATGGGAACATATGAAACTCATCTGGTTTCTCCTTAGGTTCTTCATATCCTGCTCATTCCATCTTGGGTTTGGAGATGGTTTGATCCTTTATAGGTTTTTATGCAGGCATGAGCTGGTATAGTTTCTGGATGATATCTCTGATGTTGTAATTGTTGGATTTAGATAAAACATCATACGATGGCACGCTACAATTACTGACGAACTGTTAAACTGGGTGGAATGTGTAACAGTATGTGATGCACATTTTTCCTATGGTGCTAGATTGTCTGCATGTTTGTTTCTCTTCACATGTCTGTCATGTCTATTCTCGTGATGTCTGTGTGACACATGTGACCCATGATATTTGTATTTATATACATAGTGGGAGAAGTTCTTTCTGATTCACTCCTTTCTAAAGTCTGATGTTACTGATTAAACTTTACTACTGTAATGTATGTCGGTCTTGTGCTTACAGAGGGTGTTGATTGTGTGTTAGACACAGAGTGTTTGAGTTGAGATAGGTCTTGATTAATGGATTGAAGGCGTTGATCAGCGGGGCAATAGATCCCACGCAAGTGTCATGTCTAGTAGTATAGACAATGACAGTTCTGGACCACTTCCACCAGAGCCAGATTTATATCCTATACTGCTACTACAGAGGGAATTTTTTATGTCAAAATGATGATGTGATTCAATGATCGTCATGAAATTAAGCTAAATTGACTCTAGCTCACCACCACCTGGAGCCAATCAATGCTTCTATGATATAATTTCTTATAGACAATGACAGTTTTACCACAACCCCATTAGAGAAAGATTTATATACCTTAACCACCACTACAGAGGGAATGTTTTATGTCAAAATGATGATGCGATTCAACGATCGTCGTGAGACTATACTAAATTGTAAGGAAAATATTTTCTATTATTTTTCATACATATACCATTATTTTGAACAAAGTGATATTCAACATTTTTCTAATGTAAGCATTCCTTTAAATGTGATCGAATGATAGTAAACAATCTATTTTTAATCTCCAACCAGTTCCTTGGTTTGGGTACTGAATAATTGACGCACTTGTTGTCTCCCCTGTTTTATGAACTTTTTTTTCTCATCTTCGTTAATACCACTGGTCTTACGAGAATTTGATCGAATCTCCCACTTCATTGCGTTGTATTTGGTTAGTTCTGACAAAACTAAACAAAATTCCTCCTCTGATATCTTACAATCAGCCATTGCTGTTGAAATATGATCCTCAATGCTGTTCAACTTTGCTTCGGCGAGTATCTGAATATTTTCATGTTTTAATGCTTTCTTTTGCAACTTACGAGAAATAAATTTGATCGCTATTCCTGCCAGTCCTGAGACTCCGGCCGCTACTTCCATACCAGGTCTGATAGGCGCGGCGATTATAGTTGATAATTAAAGCTGCTAGCAGCAATGGCAGGCTCCAAGTAACACTGCGCACAAAAGACCATGTTCAAATCCTTAAAGGCTTCCCTTGTACCAAATCTGTCAAATGTAGGCACGACTTGCAGGGTATCGCCGCAACAAAATTGTCATGTGCAGAGGTGTCCAAGTCTGTTCTAAACCCATTTCCGACCTTAAACATGTTCGAATCCTCAAAGGGTTTGCTTGTACCAACTCTGTTCAAAAATAGTCACCTGACATCACCGCTACGAATTGGTGTCTTCCAGGGGTGTCCCAAATATTAATCAAATATTACCACCAAGCGGTGTTACTTTTAGAATGCACCCAAGAACAAAAGATGAGGTACATATGTCCGACTAACTTCATGTAAACTTTCAATAGTTTCTCTGGAGAACCTTACAAGATATGATCTTTAAAGTAAAATTTCGTTGAAAAATATTATGAAAATCAAAATACAATAGGGTCGTCACTAAGAAAGATATCCAAAAAATGGCTAACAGAGTTTGATGTATTATGTATGGAGACAATTCTCAGAAAGTTTGAAATCATTTCATGCAGTGGGTTCAGCGGAGATAGGATTTGAAGACTGGTACCCCCCAAAACACCTTGAAAACCTTGAATTCAATATGGCTGCCAAACCACGTGACCAATGACCAAAGTCAAAGAACAAAAAATGTCAAGGAACTGAAGCAGCAGAAACATGCAAGGTTTGAAATTAATCAGACAAGCGGTTGCGGAGAATAGTGCAAAATACATCTTCAAAAAATACTTGTTTTTTGGTTATTTGCCCTTGGTCATTGGGGCTACAGCCTTGGGATTTTGGCGGAATGTAGTATTCAACGGTCTTCATACACATACAAAATTTGAACACAATCGAGTAAGTGGTTATTCTGCTAGCTCTGGTACAAAAATCGGCGGAATAATAATAATATTAAATCGAACGATAACACTAGGGCTATTCAGCCTTTCGGCTTGGTGACTCTTAACAGGCTGTCACTTTTTTGTCCTTTGAGCTTCAGTCAAACGGATAAGCATTCTGAGTTTGTCAGTTTCTGTTGCATTGCTTCGATAAAGTGCCGAGCCTGTTTCCGACCTCGTCCATGTTCGAATCCCCAGATGATTTGGTTGTACCGACGCCGTCAAAAGTAAGGAAATGCTTGCGAGACATCGCCGCTACGATACTGACATGTCTCAGAAAGGCCCGGAATGTTTCACACCCATTTCAGACGCCGTGCGTGTTCGAATCCTCAAAGGGTTTGCTTGTGCCAACTCCGTCAAAAGATAGTCACCGTTTACAGGACATCACCGCTACGAAATTGGCGTGTGCCAGAGCTAACCAGAGTGTTCTAAACCCATTTACCACCTTGACAATGTTCGAATCCCGATAATCGCCTCTTAAGACAAGCATGGGTTGCTGAAGACCAATTCTAACCCTCATCTTCAAGGGTAGTATACATAATGCAGAAGACACTTGACAGTGAAAGGAAGTTAATCCTAGTTTTCTGAGCCATTTATTCAGTATTTCGGTGAAAAAAATCATCAAAATCAAAATCCAATATAGGCGCAGTTAAAAAAGATATCCAAAATCGCTTAAGACAATTTGTAGTGTTGTGTATAGAGACAATTCTCAGAAAGTTTGAATGCATTTCATGCAGGGGTTTCAGAGGAGTAGGGATTTGAAGACAGGTACCCAAAAAACCCTGTGAAAACCTTGAATCCAATAGGGCCACAATTATAAAAGATATCCAAAATCGCTTAAGACAATTTGTTCTGTTGTGTATGCAGACAATTCTCAGAAAGTTTGGATGCATTTCATGCAGTGGAGTCAGAGGAGATATGATTTGAAGACAGGTACCCCAAAAACCTTGTGAAAACCTTGAATCCAATATGGCTGCCAAACCACGCGACCAATGACCAAAGTCAAAGAACAAAAAATGTCAAGGAACTGAAGCAGCAGATACATGCAAGGTTTGAAAGTAAACGGACAAACGGTTGTGAAGCAGCAGGGCAAAATATATTGTCAAAAACTACTTGTTTTTCAGTTATCTGCCCTTGGCCTTTGGGCCTACGGCCTTTGTTTTTTGGCGGAATCTAGTACTCAACGCATACTCTCCATACGCACACAAAATTTGAACAAAATCGGGCCAATGGTTATTTTGCTAGCGCTGGTACAAAAATCGGCGGAATAATAATAATAATAATAATAATAATAATAATAATAAATAATAATAATAAATCTAACAGCCTTTCAGCCTTTCGGCTTGGAGCCCTAATAATAATAAATAATAAATAGAACGATTACAATAGGGCTTCCAGCCTTTCGGCTTGGAGCCCTAAATATAGCTGCGGGCAGCGATGTCGGGCTCTATGATTTCTAGAAGAACTGAGTCATTCAACCTACTTGAATCCACTTTATAATACAGTGCACATGAGTATTGTATAATGTAATTAATTATTTGATATTTCACTGACTTCTTCTTTGATAGGCATTTAGAAGTTGGTGTACTAAGTAAGGATAAGAATTTATGGATGAACAACTTCTTTCTAACATGGTTATCAAGCAAGTGATATATACATATTTTGGTTGACAAGTATATATACAAGCAGGAGGCAATGTTTATACAGTAGAGTAGATATTGTTATACTGGAGTAGAGAAGCCTGTTATGTATACAAAAGGGTACCAGTGATGACAATCGTCGGTGAAGTCAGTGACAGAAACAAAGGATGAAGCCAGTAATATAAACAATGGGATTATGGCTGATTGGGGCCTTTGATGAGTTGATGGTATGCCGGGGTGTATCAAAATCAAAATCAAATATGGCCGCAACTAATAACTATCCTATCAAATATATCAATGTTTGATGTGTTATGTACGGAGACAAATCTCAGAAAGTTTGGTGGCATTTCATGTAGTGGATTCAGAGTCGTATGCTTTTGAAGACATGTGTACCCAAAACACACTGTGAAAACCCTGAATCCAAAATGGCTGCCAAAATTAAAGAACAAAAGATGTCAAGCACCTAAAGCAGCAGGTACATATAGAGTGTGATAGTAATCGGAGTAGCGGTTTCAGAGCAATGGGGCAAAATACATCTCATGCCAGCAAATCATTTAGTTCCAGCCAACTTGAATCCACTTTATAAATGCAGTGCACATGAGTATGCAAAAGTGTAATTTATTACTTGATATGTCATTAGTCCGTTTTGACAAAATTGGCGGGAGCCAGAGCATTCTTGGGTCTTCTGAACCCATTCCAGTCCTTGTTCATTTTCGAATCCTCAAATGGATTCTTTGTACCAATGCTGACAAATAAAGACGCCGCGACGTAATTGACATGTACAGGGGTGTCCCAGGGCATAGAGCCCAAATAATAATAAATCAACAATTACAATAGGACAATATGATTACAATAATAACCTAGACGATCCCACTCTTCATACATACACTAAATTTGGTCGAAATCGGACCAGTAGTTTCCGAGTTACACATGTTCAAAGGTCTGCTATTCAGAGGTCTGCTGTACAGCAGTTTGTGGCAGGGTGGCAGGGTGGCAGGGTGGCAGTCCACTGAGGGAGTCGGTTAGGATGAGGATTTTTTGTTGTTTTTTAGATTGCTGATTGTGTAGTGCTGAGACAACTACTGACTGATATAGAAGATTTAACGTGCGCTTTCCGACTGCAGTGTATTTCGCACATGGGTCTGGCCGACCATTTAGTGTATTCCGAAAAGGGTGATCCATGAAAGTGGTGTGTGCAACCCAAGAGATGGCTTTTAGGGGTTGCTTATATTGAATTTTTGAGATTTTTAAATTGGAATAAATGCCGAGGTGGGTGGAGGAGGGAACTAAGGGTGATGTGGGTGTTTGTATGTTTATTGGATTTTGGATTGGTAGATTAATTAGTTTTTAGATGCGCTTAATTAGGTCTGTTTTGATTAGGAATACGCCTAGGGCCTTGAAGTTTTCTAGTTTATTTTGAGGGTTTAGTATTTCATCTAGAGTAGGAAGCTTATTTAGATTGAGGGTGGTTTGTAGTGTGGTTCTGTATGTTTGGTAGTGGGTGCAGTGGATGAGTGCGTGTTCTGTGGTTTCGGGTTGTTTGCAGTGGGGGCAGTTGCCTGTGGTGTGTCTTTTAAGTTTTTTTAGGTGGTTATTTAGGTTCGTGTGTCCTGTTTTGAGTTTTGTAATTAATCTGTCAATTTTTTTAGAGGGGTGTAGGATTTTAGGTTTGGCTTGTGGTTTTCTGAGCACTTTTTTGATTTGGCTATTTGAGTTTTGATATTGATTATGCCATTTTTTGGTTATTTTTTGTCTGTTTACCCTTTTAATTTCTGATTTTGAGATGGGTAGGTTTAGGCTTATTTCTGGTATTTTAAGAAATAATTTAGCTGCTTTATCGTCGCTTTCTTTGCCGTAAATTCCTACGTGGGCGGGGATCCACAAGAAGGTTATTTGTTTGCCTGCTTTTGTTAGTTCGTTGGAGCTTTTAAGTATTTGGTTTATTAATTTAGGTCGGTTTTTGGTATTTTTGTTTTGGAGGGCTTGTAGTCCACTAAGGGAGTCGGTGATAATTAGGATTTTATTGTTGTTTTTAGATTGTTGGTTACCGGGTATGCAGGGCTGAGGCCATGCCCATAAGTTCCGCCATGAATACAGATTGGTTGTTATAGGGAGTCGGTAAGATTGTGCGGATATAACTGTTTGTGTGGCATGGACTCCGAAGCCTGTGTGGTTGGAGATCGGGTCTGAAGATCTGTCAGTGTATATGTGACACCCATTTGGCCAATTTTCGTGTATGTATGCAAGTGTGGTGGTTTTAGCTATGTTTGGGTCGGTTTGTTTATTTATTTGGATAGCTAGCGTTGTGTCTATTTTGTGTATTTTGAGTTTAGGGGTGAAGATATTTGATTTTTTGCAGTTTTGTTTAAGATTTTGAGTTTGGTGTTCATTGAGGTAGTTAGTTATTCTTTGGGATATTGGGGTGAGTACAGGGTGTTTGCGAGCTAGAGTTTGGTTTCTTGGGCTTATGTTTTAGTTAATTATGAGACAACTAATAGGTCTCAAGATTAAGTATTCGGCTGGATGGCAGCTGCCATTTAATTACAAAACAGACAGTCGTCTAGACGGCTCACATGTAAGTGCGCCGAGTCGCCGACATGTACCTAAGATCATAAAATGGACAATCTTTGGTAACATCTAATTTATTGTTGTCTCACGCCAGAGCTGTGAATAGTTCTGTTCATTGAACAACTGGAATTCAGGAAGTTATCAATAATTGTTTTACTTAACATAAGATAAGATAAGTTGTTTACAACATAATATTATGATGTCAGGACGTACTACAGTCAAAACCATATATTTTAAAATCAATTTAATGACAGACTATGATTTCCAAGTCCCGATTAGCAAATCAATGAGGTATCAGTTTCACCACATGTGCACAGACCGCCTATACTTATATATATATTTTTCATAACTATTCTCCAGTTAAAGTCCTATCCTCTTATCAAAAAATCTGTGAGAGTGATCATCATTAACGAAACTCATTCTCGTCAAAGAATACAGAATCAGATGCATACATTTATTGCCATGCTTCATTCATCACGAAGTAGATTTACATACATTTGTGAATAGCACTTAAACTGTGATAATGAATTTTACCATTGTCCATATTATATTATAAATATTAACCATAATATGGATTTCTGAATATATAAACGACTCCAAACGTTGATATTTCAGACAAAAACAAAGATTATATGGCTGCGGTCGTAGATCCGGATGTATCTAAATATGCTCAGTATATACACAGGGTTTATTGTTATACTATTAGGATTAATAGATACAATTGAGTATTTATACCCTTGATCATAAAGTTAGTCACTACTTTCACACTTTGATTTGTATGATTTGGGTTATGATTAAATTGACAAAATAAGAAATCATTCCATGTATATGTGTATTATATATTGTACCCCAATACGTAATTAAATTGTGTATAAATAAGGACACTAGGTTAATTACTGTAATTGATTATTTGATAAACATATTCACATTTAGTTGTGTGATATGTCACAGAGGTAAAGCTAATTCATAACAACTAATTGTCCCATTTATTTGGTTTCTATCTTTTATATGAAACAAATGCTATAACATGGGGTGATAAACTTCATTGGCAATAGACGTAGCATATAATTGTCCACATGAACAGTCTACTCTGTTCCAGATATGTTTATTCATTTTGTCAGCATTTAAATCGTTGCATTCCTGGCTCAATGATTCATTTGACGAATTAGTGTTCCCTGTTTTGAATTACCGTCAGATAGTTCCAGAACAATTATAAAATTTTCAGCCCAACGTGTTGTGCATAATTCCGAGATAATTCGAATTCGAATTCGAACACTTATCAAAATTCATTTATACCTAGTACTATTATGTACATATGTATATTAGTTCAAATTATAATAATGAGGCCCTCTATATTCTCGAAACGGTCTTTGTTCTACGACAACCGTAAGTCGGTATGGGAAAACAAAATATTTGTTTAATTGTTCAAAGTTCAAAGTCAATGTCATATGATTATAGACAAGGAAGATAAGAAATTAGATATAAAGAGTAGCCACTTTAAATGACAGAATTTCTTTTAGTTAAATTTGCTCATGATTTGGTCTTTTCGTGGTACATAGTGCCAAAATACTCTTAATTATTTACTTTCATGTCATTAGTCAAAAGTTGTACAACTTTTAACAGTTATGATTATGACATGTTGTATCCAAACATTCCCAAACATTTCCAAACAAATCCAAACAAATCCAAGCTTGGAAATATGACCTTTCCAAATATTGGAATGGTCATATTTCCAATTGGAATGGTGGTATTTCCAAGTTTGGGATTTCTGGAATGGATGATATTTTGTCCAGTGTACAGTCAAACGGATTTGTGTTCTGAATTCGCCAGGACTCCGGGTTATTGTTGCATTACTTAGTCAAAGTGCTGAACCTGTTTCCAACCTCGTCCATGTTCGAATCCCCAAATGATTTGGCTGTACCGACGCAGTCAAAAGTAAGGAAACGCTTAGGAGACATTGTCCCTACGACATTGACGTGTCCAAGAATGACCCGGAATGTTCTACACCCATTTCACACTCCGTCCATGTTCGAATCCACATATGGTTTGCTTGAACCAATGCCGTCAAAAGTAAGGAAACGCTTGCGAGACATCACCCCTACGACACTGACGTGTCCCAGAACGTCCCGGGATGTTCTGAACCCATTTCACACGCCTTCCATGTTCGAATCCGCATATGGTTTGCTTGAACCAACGCCGTCAAAAGAAAGGAAACGCTTGCGAGACATCGCCTCTACGACACTGACGTGTCCCAGAACGTCCCGGGATGTTCTACACCCATTTCAGACGCCGTCCATGTTCGAATCTGCATATGGTTTGCTTGTACCAATGCCGTCAAAAGTAAGGACACGCCTTCGAGACATCACCCCTATGACACTGACGTGTCCCAGAACGTCCCGGGATGTTCTACACCCATTTCACGCGCTGTCCATGTTCGAATCCGCATATGGTTTGCTTGTACCAACACTGTCAAAAGTAAGGAAATGCTTGCGAGACATCGCCTCTACGACACTGACATGTCCCAGAACGTCCCGGGATGTTCTACACCCATTTCAGAAGCCGTCCATGTTCGTATCCCCATATGGTTTGCTTGTACCAACGCCGTCAAATGCAAGGAACCACTTGCGAGACATCACCACATGTGTCCCAGTGAGTTCTTAACCCACGTTTGACTTCGACCATGTTCGAATCCTCAAATGGTTTGCATGTACCAACAGGGTCAAATGTAAGGAACTGCTTGTGCGACATCACCACAATGAAATTGACATGTGCCTGGGTGTCCCATGGTGTTTTAACCAATTTCCAACTTCGACCATGTTCAAATCCTCAAATGGTTTGCTTGTACCAACGCCGTCAAATGCAAGAATCGCTTGCGAAACATCACCACATGTGTCCCAGTGATTTCTCATCTCATTTCCGACCTCAAACCATGTGTTCGAATCCTTACTTGGTTTGCTTGTGCCAACGCCGTCTAATGTATGCAGCGCTTGTGAAACACAGCCGCTATGAAATTGATAGTTCCAGGATCTTCTTAACCCATTTCCAACTTCGACCATGTTCGAATCCTCAAATGGTTTGCTTGTACCAACGTCGTAAATCAGAGTCACTGCAGGCAGGCTGGACATCGCCGCAAGAAATTGGCCTGTTCTAGGGGTGTCGAGGGGCACGGGGGTATGGTAGCATTTGGCAAATCGGAAGTAGCAAGTCAGGGAGCCTGACCACCCGATCCTGATAATCGCCCCTCAAGACAAGCATGGGTTGCTTAAGACCTCATCTTCAAGGGTAGTGGACAGTCAAAGGGAGATAATCCTACCTACCTAGATTTAGGAGTGCTTCAGTATCTGCATCTGTTTTTAAATATTACAACCAAACTTTGTTACTTTTAGCATACAGCCAAGAACAAAAAATGAGGTTCATATGACTAAGTAATTTAATGTAAAGTCTCAGTTGTTTCTGTAAAGAACCTAACAAGATATGATCTTTAAAGTAAAATGTCTGCGAAAAAAAATGATCAAAATCAAAATCCAATATGACCTCAACTAAAAAAGATATCCCAAGACAGCTATCAAAGGTTTGATGTGTTGTGTATGGAGACAAGTCCCAGGAAGTTTGGAAGCATTTCATTCAGTGGATTCAGAGTTCTATGCTTTTGAAGACATGTACCCCCAAAACACCTTGAAAACCTTGAATTCAATATGGCTGCCAAACCACGTGACCAATAGCCAAAGTCAAAGAACAAAAAATGTCAAGCACCTAAAGCAGCAGACACTTGCCAATTTTGAAAGTAATCGGACAAGCGGTTGGGGAGTAATAGGGCAACTTAAATCTTCAAAAAATACTTGTTTTTTGGTTTTCTGCCCTTGGTCTTTGGGCCTACTCAATTGAGTGAGAATGGTTTTACACCGGTTTAAGGAATATTCCAGCAATATCACAGTGGGGGACATCCGGAAATGGGCTACCGTATTCGACGTAATAAGCGCCCACGGCGATATTTGCTAATATATTGGCTAGTGAACAATCCCAATTTACCACCCCTTCCGATTGATCAATGTACACAAGACTTATTTGTTCATGTATAATACACATTCGAGGGTTATATGCACCCTTAATTATGGGCAATTGAATTCTGGAAAAATACATCTGTTGTATATAAACATTTCAGGCTGTCAGCATTAACCACCAAATTGATCTTTCAACTGTTTTTTTCACCAAAATAATATTCTCGAATAAGAGCCCCTATTTCTAATTTTGAGAGCGCCATTGGCGCATATTACGTTGAATACAGTACACACATCTTACTGATGTGGAGCATCAAACCCAGGACTTTGCCTTGGTGAGCAAACACTTTACCAGTAGACTACGCCACTGCGCCTGTTCACTTTCAAAATAACAAACATCCTAACAGGTGGTTAAATATAGTATGAAGACAAATCCATGGAGGTACAATGTAATTATCTGTCCATGTACCCTACAACCTAAAATGCCTAAACAGCTACAGTTGAGTTCAATGCACACTATTATACACAATAACAGAATTAAATAATTGTGTTTACTTTGAAGTGAGTGGATTTTCGTCACACTTTCGAGTGAGTGAGTATGGTTTTAGCAATATACCAGCAAAATCACCACAATGGGGATATTGATCACAGGATTGCCTGGTGCAGGATCTTATTCATAGGGTGTTGTCATTTGCAATATTGGTCAGTGTGGCGTAAAAACAAACATTAATACAACAAGCTGCTTGTTCCTGTTGGAGATTTAAACTGTGTACACTTGTAGTAAAGGCCTAGGTACGCCATGGGGATGCTGGGTTACAATTGGTCCATAGCAACCTATCCTGGTCATAAGAGATAACCAAATGGAGAGTGGATGGTCAGAATTGGCCACATTTAGTTGATTATGTGTGGTGTACCCTGATAAGATGGATTGCCCTCTGGTCCAGGCTTGATTATTTACAGGATGCCATCATGTAGCTCTAATATTGCTGTGTGTGGCATTATACAACAAAAAGACAGTTGCCCAAGAAGTATACAAAGTCCACATGTGCTTGTGGCCAGCTGGTTACCAACTGAAATTTGGAGTCAAGGACTGTAGAAGAGGTCATGATTTGGACGCAATTAATTATGTAAGTATAGCATGTCGTTTTGTTATTTGAAAATATAGATCATTTACTGGCTGCCACCAAATGGAAGGGCTGATCACCCTCCAAGGAGCTGAGGGGCGGGGTGGGGTTAAATAGGGAAAATAGGGTTAGTTTGGTGTTATTGCTTCCTTCCTCTCGAACTAATAGTTATCAACAATATTTGGTTGGAAGCATTCTCCAATGGTAGGGATTCCAATTGGAGAAATGGAGGGGCTGAACCCTACCCCCAACCCCAGGGATTAAGGGGTGGGGATGAAAACAATTTATAACTTAGATACAGTTAAGATCCCCACCGTATAAACGTATGTACAATTGTGAGTATGAGAGGAATGCACATATGCTACCAGGACTGGCCCTTCTGTTCATCTGTCCAGCACTCCCAAAGGAGTTACAACCTTGACCATAACATGCAAACCGATATTATCCCCACCCTAAAATGAACAGATACATTGCATACATTTGTTATGAAGAGAATACTACCTTTGATATGATTTATCCTGGATCATAACATGGAAATGGTTCAGACCTTGATGATACATTTGTATCTAGAGAAATACATGTTCATGCTGTCAGATTTGCCATCCACCCATTTTAAATGTAAAATTACAAAATATTTGCAGTATTACATACAAGTACAATGCAAATGTATATTTTGTCATGATTGCGTAAATATCCAGGTGAGCGATACAGGCCCGGTGGGCCACTTGTTGACAGGATGCCACCATACAGCTGCAATATTGTGGAGTGGCATTATTTGGTATGTTTTTGGTTATTAAAGGGTAGAGAATACAATATGTTGTCTCAATTTCTACATTATTTATAGGCTGCCATCATCTTGCTGCAATATTATGGAATGTGGCATTAAACAATAAAACGGATTTGAACTGTGATCTAAGATTGTTCCAGTGGATGTAAGATTTGCAATTGTACCTGGATTGTTGATCACAATACCAATCACAGGATTGTCTTGCCCAGGCTTGAAATGGCTGCCATCACATAGCTGCAATATTGCTGTGTGGCATTAAACAATGAAAACCATACAGGATGCTGAATCTTCCAAGACGTAGCATGTAAGATTTGCAATTGTACCTCAATGACATGGATTGTTGATCACAATACCAATCACGTGATTGTATATTTTGTCATGATTGTGTAAATATCCAGGTGAGCGATACAGGCCCGGTGGGCCACTTGTTGACAGGATGCCACCATACAGCTGCAATATTGTGGAGTGGCATTATTTTGTATGTTTTTGGTTATTAAAGGGTAGAGAATACAATGTGTTGTCTCAATTTCTACATTATTTATAGGCTGCCATCATCTTGCTGCAATATTATGGAGTGGCATTAAACAATGACTTGACATATAATGTAAGATTGTTCCAGTGGAGGCTAAAGAAAACTTGTCAATTTGTATTATTGATAATGTGGTTGGAAATTAATGATGGATCATAAATTTCAGAATCTAAATTAGGTTGTAAGAATTTAGGTGATTATCACGATCTGTACTTAAAAACTGATGTACTGTTACTCGCCGATATATTTGAGATATTTAGAAAGACATGTTTCAAACAATACGGCTTGGATCCGGCATGGTACTTTTCCAGTCCGGGACTATCGTGGGATGCATTGTTGAAGAAGACTGGTGTAGAACTAAAACTACTCACTGATTACGATATGCAATTGTTTATTGAGAAAGGATTAAGAGGTGGTATATCAATGGCGGCGAAAAGGTATTCTAAGGCTAATAATAAATTTGTGGAAGGATACGCACATATTATATCTCGACACCAACAATTTGTATTGATGGGCTATGAGTCAACCTTTTTACCCACGGGTGGTTTTGAGTGGGTAAACGATATTGATGTGAATGATATCCCAACAGATTCCGATAAAGGGTACATACTAGAAGTTGACTTGGAATATCCAAATTCGTTGCACAGACCATAACAGTTATCCGCTAGCTCCCGAAATATCGGAATATCAACACTCCTTGATGGGTAATACCAGGTTAAAGTCTGGAAGGTACTTTAAGGTACCGACGTTTACTACAACATCTGAAAAACTATCGGACCTATACCTACAAAGTTGGTATGAGATTATTAAACAATCATACATAACTGGATATTACATTTAAAGACAATCGGTGCATGAATAAAAAATCCGTCTATTTAGCTATCACTATATTTCATCAACAACCAGACCTGTTCGTCTCGGGTGGAACGAGCATTCATTGTAACAACCATCTGCATAATGCTACCCCTGCGTCACAGGGCTATATGACACAGTTGAACCAATCAACTCAACTCGAAAGGTTGCACAGGAATCACGCACGAATGTGTTAGCGTTGGGCATCTGGTCATATGGCTGCAGTGGGGTTGCGGCAGAATCACCATTACCTATAGTACTCCATTAAAATCTAGCTTGGGTGGTATGGCTTTAGTAATCATTTTAGCTATACGGGCATAGCCAATGGCCAAGCCACTGACCACCCCTGAATGATATGTTGCGTTTACCAACATTTTACCATCTGTAACTGGAGTAGTCATGCTTTTATAACATTACATGAGGGTTTAACTCTAATTGAACTTGTGATGCAATCGCTTGTTGTGATTGTGCAATCGGGGGTGGCGTTTTCTCTTCTCCGGTCTTATAAAACTATACCACTGCTATAGCAACAACCCCTAGTACATAGCGAGCCGAAATTTTAATCGGACAACTATGTTGTTCAGTATTGTGTATTAGTTTTGCCTTCCTCACTAGCACACCCTTCCTACCAGCTGCGACTTTTCGAGGATTCTTAGTCACTCTGGCTTGTTGCGCAATCGCTTGTGTTTCCACAATCGCTTGTTGCGGTTCCTCGTTCAATTGTTGTGATTGTGTTTCCACAATCAGTGTCACTTGAGTCTCCATTATTAGTAAGTGGGCATGTATGTTTACATTGACAATACCTAGCCGTTATTAAAGCTGTGGTCACCGGCGCTAAGAACATTCTGTATCTATGATAGAACTCACAGCTTACTGTGCTTAAAGCGTGTTCGATGAATGGGTGTTTCTTGATAGATTCGCATAAATACGGGCAATGTTCTGCCGGAGAAATGTACTAGCTACGACTGTGTATAGTTGCAAATATAACCCTATTGTTTTAGTCATGGTAGCTCCAAGTCATGCTCTAGCTCCAAGTCTAGACTCGTAATGCGCGTACATTTTTTTAATTTCTTCATCGGTCATGTTATCAATTATTTTTTAGTGGTATAATTTTCCCCAAATATTGGAAACAT
The DNA here is from genome assembly GCF_022045235.1 of Haliotis cracherodii. Classification (NCBI taxonomy): domain Eukaryota; kingdom Metazoa; phylum Mollusca; class Gastropoda; order Lepetellida; family Haliotidae; genus Haliotis; species Haliotis cracherodii. The sequence goes on along the minus strand of NW_027266297.1, from coordinate 48,516,379 downwards.
TTTCCACTGGCTAACTAAGCCGCGAGTCTTTCTCTATGTTTATCTGTATGTTGATCTACATGTTGATCAGGTTCTTTGAGCAGTTGTTCAATAAGTTAATCGCATTCCATAATGTAAAACCTATGGAGATATTTAAGTCTAACATAATAAAATACAGCATATCCAATAAAGCCTGAAATAATAAACTGTTGTAAAAGAATGAGAATATCAAACCACATTATTACATAATAACCACTAATGTTCAATTTATTGATATATTTGCTAAATTTTGCTATTTTTGCTCAGCAGTTGCTATATTTGCTAAAATTTGCTATACTTTTTGCTTAGCAGTTGCTATTATTTTGCTCAGCAGTTGCTATTTTTGCTATAATTTTGTTATATTTTTGCTAAACAACTGCATAAGCAGCTGGTTGATCGGTTTTTAATATGAGTTTACACTGGTTCGTTTCTGCTAACAGTTTTCTGACTTTATCTCTTTCGGGCTTGGTATAAATAACATCATTTTCGCGTACACATTCCTCAAATGAATCTCGGTCTTTGCAATGAAACAGGGCTACCCATTCGGTCTGCTCTCTCAGATCTTTCAGGACACAGTTGATTTTTTGAGTAAGTACCCAAACGCTATGCTGAGTATGTTTTCCGGAGAATGCTAAATATGAAAGCATATCTTTCTTTTAGGTAAGTTCTTTACTCGCACTGCAGTCGTCTATTATGAAAAGGGTTGATTCTCCTTTGTATTTTTCGTGACATACTCGTAAACAGTCTTGTAAACGATCGCCCGGATCAACTTTGTACACCCCGGGATCATTCATTACCAATCTCTCAATAGGTATGTATTATTAACGCTTATAGTCGGGCACAAAATAATAATATGGTCGAAAACATCCCGATAATGACTTTGTAAAATATCTAGAATAAAAGCTGTTTTTCCACAACCCGTTTGCCAGCAGATGATAGCGCAGTGCAGTTCTTTAGGTAAAAGATTATTAATAGATCGCTGGCACGAATCGTCCATTCTGTATATTAAGTATGTCCATAATCACATACAAATATATGTTTAATTTACAAGCTGCTTCGAAGAGCTTCGTTATCTGTATAGTAACACCCTCACTGGCATTTTCTATTCCCCGCCCACTGCTGTGTAGTTGGTCATCGTCTGTGGTTCACATGTCGAGCCATAGTGCATACTTCGTGGTAAGGAATTCAGCCATCAATACATCACCGAGAGATAGATCTTTCACGACTGTGCTAACTTCTGGGCTTTGTTTTTTAGAAGGGAGTTTTTTAATCTCATCCCACTGTTGATATGATCACATGCCTTGACTATATAGTTGATTAGGCACGCCCTCGATAGTCAATTCTACTTTTGTAATCTTGGGGTTGTAGAACTTCTCGGTATCCCTTAGAAATGCTTCAGAGGGGGTCCTCGAACAACATTAAAATACCCTTCAACGATCTAGCGGGGACGTTTAGATTGATATTCCACGTCGTATCTCTTTTGCTCCTGGTGATCTTTCGATGTCGAAGCACGCGATAGTACAAAATAGCTAAACTTCCGGTATACTGGTTACGAATTTGTCTGGCTAATTCAGGATCTGTTATCATATAATACGCCAGTGAGATATTGTCCGTAGATTAGCTACCATCTTCAGTAGCTTTGATTACTCTGCTGTAGTCATTAAAAGTGAGTTCGTATTCTAACCTATCGCTTAGGGATGCTTGATAGAAGGGCATGTGACTATCTAGTAATTCAAAGTCGAGCGGAATATAGAATCGGTTACCTAATGCATCAGCAACAGCCTTCTCTCCTACGGCGGAATTATCGCCACTATGAGCATCAACACGCAGTCTCAATGTGTTCTGATTACAAATACCTTGGTAATGTAAGTTTTCCCGTTATTTAGCCATTCTCCAGAGATCCATGTAACAGGAGTATATATAGCTGTCGTCGATACTCAAAACTTCATTACCGCTAATTTTAATCGTGATCGCATGACCTATGTTCTGAACGAGCTCTCTGCTCTGTTGGTAGAATTCAAACTAATTGTAAATGATAGTCGGGCAGTTCCCGGAACTAACACATCGTGTGCGCCTAGATTAGGAAAGCGAACCAGAAGTGTTTGATTCTGATCAATGGTACAGTGATCCCACGCTTTTGTGCTCTTTGATAAAGCGCTACCTCGGTTACTACGCGAGGTAACGCATGGCTCCCAAAATTTATGTACACTGTTTATACTGAGAGTTTTACACAGACATGATTGTATTCTTGTTCGTTGTTCATTTGCACATAACGCTTCTCATTGCATAATCAACTGTTTATCGCTGAATGGAGTTCTAATAATCTGTTCGAAAACATCCGCGGCAAGTCCCGGAAATATGATTGTTCTGCTAGTTAACTTTTCACATTATACATCCTTTGATCTTAGAAGCGCATGCATGCAATAAAAGAGAACCACACGCGAAGTTCATATTCTTGATTAGTGGGCAATCCAATTTGAGGCAACACTGTCAACTCACATGTAGTTGCTGTCACAACACGACGGTCATTCCTTTTGATTCGGATCAAGTAACCGTATCAAACCAATTAATCTTGCTTGAATGTGTATCTATATTTGTATGAATGTGTATGAATGCGCACATGTAATAAATTCTAGGGCTGGTCAAAACTCTAGTTTTCCGTATTTTAAGTAACATGACCAATCAACGCCACTGAAACACTCTGTACTTGCGTAATGAATTGTGATTGGCTTTTCACTCTGTTGCTACCATTATCGATCGATATTTTCATATATGTAAGTAGAGTACTTTCACATTGAATGTGACAGTTAAGGCTTGTAAATAATAACAAACGGCGAAAACATAATGGATATATTTTTTACACTATGAACAGCTTGTATCATTGCAATGTGCGAGACAAGGCGAAGATCGTGAGATTGGCCGAGCACGCTCCCCCGCCTCCGCCTCGGTTCAACGGCTCATCGTCTATAACGCCCACCAATTATTTGGACCCCATTGGTAGCGTTGTAGCGAGGGATCACTGTACTCGGGTTATTAGTTATAGTTACAGAATGGCGAATTGCTTTGATCCCTAATGCATCCCGAGGTCTACGTTGTGAATTTAACTTACGTCAGTATTGCGAAGACATTGTTATATTGAAATTATTCAACCTTATGTTTAATATAAAAATGGATGATTTTAATCTCGATAATTTTGAAAACCTGAGTACAATCGAAGAGGGTACTGATGAAACCAGCTTTATGAATCTTAACGATGAACTTGTGAGCCAGCAGTTATTGATTATTAAGATGCCTTGAAAGAAACTCCTATTGGTCGTGACTATTCAAAGTTTACAATAGATAGTAAAGGAATATTGCGACTTTGTGGCTCTGCGGATATTGATCTAATGAATTCTTGTACTCGTAAGCCCCTAGCCTTGTCTACAATAGCCAGTAAACATGGCATCAACATTGTTTGTAATGAGTTAGGTTTTGTAAACTACTCACGAGAAAAACTTTCAGCGAAGACTACTAAGGTTCTTAAAACTGTGCGTGCTGAACTCGATGCCATAGATAAAGATAATTTGGAAGAAGCTCGAAGCGGGCCTCGGACGGACTCGGAGAAATCTTGACCACCATTGATGATTCTCCGTTACAGGTATCACCATCCTTGAACCTCAGAATTCGGGAATTACAAGGTCTTGACAAGGCAATGCAAACAATGCGGGGAGAACTCACCAATAATATAGCCAAGCTATCTGAACTCGACAAGCATATAGCTTATGAGAAAACAAAACTTGAACAGGCTGGTGATGAATTCAGTAGACACCATGTTGCGGAAAGATTGCTTAACATAGAAGATGAAAGATCGGCATGCCTCGAAGTTGCTTTGAGTAATAGAAAGGCACTTCGTTCACAAATCAGTGGAATTCAAGAAACTATCGAATAAGTGCTCAACGATAATACCACACTGGCCGATAAAATTAAAACATTGTTCAGAGAACAGGGGATAACCAGTGCCAGTATTTTAACCACATTGGGATTTATTATATTGACTTTGACTCTCGGGTTAACCGGTGGCAGCGGACCACCCACACCTCCTTGTGATAACAAGAGTCATCACAAAGATGACATATCCCCCCACCAGCTGTCTGTAAAGTAACCACTAGTAAATGTGCAATTCTGTATGTAATGAGTCAACAGTTGAATGTTCTTTAAGAAGCATACATTGTTTACCAACTGAATGGTTTTCAAATTCTGGCCCGTAAACGAACCCGTTCCCCAATGGAGTCTAGGTCCAACTTCATTCCATAAAAATTGTAAAAAATAAAAATTCTTAAAAAAAAAATATCAAAAGGCACCACTTCAGTATGTGCCTGATAGCTTGCCAAGTTTCGATCAAATACACTGAATGGTTTTCGAATTCTGCCCCGGAAACGAACCCCATCCCCAATTGGGTCTATGTCCAACTTCATTCCATAAAAATTTAAAAAAATAAAAATTAGAAAAATCCCAAAATATCAAAAAGGCACCACTTCAGAATGTGCCAGATAGATTTGCCAAGTTTCGATCAAATACACTGAATGGTTTTCGAATTCTGCCCCGGAAACGAACCCCATCCCCCATTGGGTCTATGTCCAACTTCATTCCATAAAAATTGTAAAAAATAAAAATTCATAAAAAAATAAATATCAAAAGGCTTCAGTATGTGTCTGATAGCTTTGCCAAGTTTCGATCAAATACACTGAATGGTTTTCGAATTCTGCCCCGGAAAAGGAAATCATTACGGACGGACGGATGGACGGACAGACAGACTGGCTGATCGCTATATCCCCCCGCATTATATGCCGGGGGAATAACAATATATACAATTTGAACATTTTTGGCATACTAAACACCTTTCAAAATGACACTATTCTTACTCAAATACTACACGTAACAAGTATATATTTATGTTCTTTGTCCAAATTTCATTTTCAATTAACAATTCAAATAGACTTATCAATAGCAACCATGAGACAAAAACCATAAAAAGACTTATTCTGTTGCAATCAATGATTCATGCAATGGGTTTACTGTCGCCTATCTATTACCCTGTCAGCGTACCTGAACAATACACTCTGCTGTCGGGACATACATAACACCAGATTGTGCAGTGAAAGCAAGGCCTGGCATCGGGTTGCTTCCTTATCTTCTCAAGCACTTCAGGCTGATCGCAGATTAACCCGCCGACAGGATAGAGTTTCAATTGTTTGTTGAATTTTTTTTCATTAAACATACATTGAGATTGTTTAGTTACTGCAAGGGATAAATGGCAGCTCGTCTCATTCCTTTATTGAACATGACAAAAAATTTCAACATTGCAATGATTGGAAGCCTTTTTTGTAATGAAAGCTGCACTTATCATTTTTCCCTTGAGGACAAGTATTTATATGATAAGACTGTTATCAATCTAAAATCATTTGCCGTGGTCATTTTTCTGGGATTACTAATCCCTGATATCTTGATTTACCAGCTGAAGAGCAAATTAACATTGAGGTCAATCAAAGGGGAGATCACTCTCATTCCCAGAATTCCTGTTTGGATTATCTACTACAGTTTTGAATTTTGACCATGACAGTAGTCCTGTGTACATATGAAATCAAAAGCACAAAAACAACAGAATCTGAATTATATTCTCTTGCCAGTGAGGACGTGGGATGAAAATGTCAAGGAGGCCAGGCTGTTCAAATTGAGAGAAGCAAGTTAGTCATAATTGCAGAACAAGATGGCGGTGCAATCAACAAGACCACTTCCGTCAAAACATGATCAGCAAGTATGGCACTTCAACACCACGAGTACATGCAACTCCCGGCCTCTACTGATGTCTGTGATGTACAATCCAGAACCAACGTGCACTGCGATATGCCTGCAATATGGGCCTGCTCAGCTCATTAAGGCTTGTAGGTCTCTAAAGATTGTTGTTGTGGCTGGCTTAGGCTGCCAACATGAACATGTGAGAGCTGACACTGCATATATTTTGAAGCCTGCGATGCATGGGTAAAGCTGGTAATGGCATGTAAATATTCAGATCTTATTCATATGTGTGTGTCTTTGAATGCAGCAATAAGCTTACTGTCTTGCATAATAACCAGGGGGAGAGGTTGAACATCACAGTTGCTACCTGACCCCTGGAGTCCTGGGGATTAATAGTAGGCATTGTCTGCATTGGGGTCTGTAATGATTATTTTTGATCATAGGTTTTGTCTAATCATGGGTTTTTCATGCATGTATGATCCTGGTCTGAGGTGAAATGGGGTTTAACATCGCGCTCAAGATTGTTGCACTGATACAGCGACGTGCATGTTTGCGTGCATGTGTGCGTGCGTGTCTACTTGTGTGACTAATGCTGATCTAGCCCTCCGAGATACCAATACCACAGTTTAACATGAATACCCCACACAGACACAGTATACTCCAAGTCTCCACGAAGACCAGTCTTTGTTTTAGCCCCTTAATGCCGTGCATCAGGCGAGTAACAACAAGAACCATATTTTAACGTCTTTTGATATGATGCGGCCGGGGATGAAACACCAGATTTCCGTTTTCCAGGCGGACACCCTACCACTAAATCATGGAGGCGATCAAACAGAGCCAGAGAAGTACATCAGCTACATGTAGATGCGGCATCACACCAATGCAAAGCATGGGTTGCTGCAGACAAAATCCTGAGCATAAAGAGAACAATGACTGCGATAAATGCTTTTGTAAACGTGATTTCTTACACACCTGTGATCACGGGTATCACATCACGTTCTGAAACGTCGCTGATAAGCCTAGAATCGTTTAGAATATTTTGGAAAATACGCATACACGAACGCCGAAGTGTACGATCCGCCATATTGGATTGTGTTTACAAAATGCCGGTTATGAGACGCCTATTCGATCAGGTATATTTCAAACTCAGCTGCCATACATGCATCCCTGAATTCCTCATACATTTTCGAAACAATGGATAAATGGTCTTTGTCACCAATGCAAATTATCTAGATGAAATCATGAGAAATAAATTAGGTATGGAAACGAAAACAGTGCTCGGAAAATTGTACTTGTTGAAATGTAAACAAAGCAAAATTCAGATTTTACACTGTGTATAATTTTTAGAGGTACTTTCGACTAATTGTTGCATACACTGGCTCCATCACGCTTTGAGAATATTCATGGGAAGAGTATCGTTGCACTAATTATGGAATTACACATATACATTACAATGATGTGGTAAATTCAACAGAAGCCGTAAAAGTTTCCGTCCTGTGTGACGCCATGACTGACGCTAAATCACGCACAACGATGACGGTAGTTGTCTGCATTTCTGACTAATTCTCTTTGATACATTGGAAAACATGGTAAACAAATAACAGTACGCAGATTGTCAGAATGTTTCTGATTACTTACGTGACACATGTATGTGTATACGATCCCTCAATCAACGAACACCTCCTCTGGAAATCCCATGTACTGTTGTCAGTGAACACGTCATTTTGTAAAAGTCGGTCACCGGTAGTGATGTCATACGGAAGTAAACATTGTTGTACATATTTGGTAATTTCTTTGAGGTGTAAACTTTCAACTTGGCACACAGTGTGTTCTTGGTTTTTGTCTAGTTTTCATTTTCATCATCGCCTTGATAATCCACAGATAGGACGGAAACCTTTTTGTGTAGGGTCACATTATTTATGAGTAGCACGCAGCACATAGGATGACGTCATTTATGACAGAGGTGTGATGTATTAATGCGCTACTGCAATCATGAGAATATAGACAAAATTCATCGGTTCGATGCTAAAAAGGTGCGATTTTAGGGTGTGTAAGAAACAGATTACTGTACTCGTGCCTGTCAGATACCATTGATCTTACAACTCGTTGTTACAAAGCGTATCTAACTCGCTTTCGCTCGTTAGATACGTTTTGAAACAACTCGTTGTAAGATCAATGGTATCTGATAGACACTCGTGTAGTAATCTCTATGTCCCTCACTTGCATTATTTGTAAGATAACAAGTTCTCATACAGATCAATTCCTAAGGAAAAACATTTTGAACAAATAGCAAAAAATATTTTTACACCAATCCTAACAGTGTCTTGATATCAAAAGCACAAATGTGACTGTATTTCAGGCATGTAGTATTTGTAAAAAAGGCCAACTGAACAACCACAATGGTAAATCCAGGGACCAGGGTTACAGCAAGCATCTAGCCTAGGCCTTGGCATTTACCTCATGTAACATGCGTAAACTGCACTCCATTACCATTCCTCAACAGTTTATCTAAGCCTCTATGTTTTGTGCAGGCATTTTGAGCTGGAGACAAATTGGGCTGAAATCTCCTAAGAATGACAAAACACTCCCACCACTAGCCCCCAATTACTGTAAATTCTTACCTTCTCACACACATACAACACAAATGAAAAACCCTCCACCACAAACCATAATCCCTTCAAGACAGACTTACAATCAAATGAACTTGGCACATCTATTCACTGGCAAGGAGAGGAATGTTCAGGTTTATCTCCGTGTACATGCTACGGCTAATATGCGACACATACGACATTAACGCACAGTTAACACAAACAATATGCAAGGGAAACTATTAAAAGATTATGTACCACAAGCCGAGGAATATACACCAAAGTTACGCCTCATTAACTTGACTTAATCACATGTAAACAGCCCTCAGCTGGAACACTGAGCTGAGGGATGAGAGACGGTATAGAGGATGCAATATACAAGTCAATTACATCGTCACATAACAATAACACTGTGTAACACAGAGAGGACTGTTGTAATACGTGTGATATTGACAAGTCAGTGACAATATTACTCCCTGGGATATAGAAGGAAGTATGAATAAAGCATGATGTTACAAGATTTATTAATATTAAGTCACAAAATGAACTGTGACTTGTTGCGATATGTATGAAGTTTTTGTAGACACACTTGGAATAAATACTGATTTAAAGCTTACAAGACATGTCTTGCATGGTTGATATGGATTTTATAAATTTTACAAATACTGTTTTTTAACAAAGGCTGAAATTCTGTTGTTCTTCCTCCATAAGTAATAGCAAAGTTAATAGACATATAATAACTTACAGTCTTGTGTTAAATTACAAAGTTTCCCATATTAGAAGAAGTATTATTACTGCCGCATGTTAATGGGATCGGGTGTTCACGTTAGCTGACCTGGTTGATGCCCTTGTATCGCAATTGTGTAGACTGATTCCCATGAAGTCAATCACTGTCCAAACTCACTTATTTACACACTGCATTCAAACTAGTGGAATATTACTGAGTACAGCGTTACACAACAAACAATCAAACAAACAAACAGTATGTTCAGTTAATTTTAAATTTCAAGTACCTATAACATCACACCAAATTCACCCTTCAACACACAAAAGTGTAAACTGAAAGGGAAGACATGTCCTGTCTGAGAGAGAATCCTTATCAAGATATGCCACTGCTCTGATCTTGTTATTCTACTGGTACAGCAATATTCACATAATCACAGCAGTTGATGTACAAAACAAGATGTTACCCAACTTGAACGTGACACTTCGATGAAACTTGATGCATATTTACTTTGTCATTTTGGACACAGAAATTTGGTTCAACCAAAACTATTCCATCCATTAACTATCAGTAAATTTTTTTTCTTAAAAAGCATTTGTTTTTTCGCTTGTGAGAAGATTAGTGTGAATCTGTTTACTTTGTTTGATGTTTAATGCTGCACTATTCCCACTATACACTGATGTCTTGTAAATAATCATTGATACATGTATGCCATGATAAAAACAGCACATGGTTGGATACAACACATAATCAACGAAGCCAACAAGCCTGACCCCTAATCCATTTAGACACCTCTTGCGACAAGCATAACTTGCTGGGGACCATTTCAAGAATAACAAATTGGACCAAGTGAACATGATCAGCCCCAAAATTCTCACTGTGGCAAAGTATGTTTTTTCTGGAGGTTGAGCACGCCACCAGGGCTAGGCCCCCTATATTTAACAAGCCAATCAAACTGCTACTACTTTTCGGTTCGACTTGATTTCTTATGTTACTAATGCAGGAATTGGTATCTCGTCAATGTCTACAAACACACGACAATATTGCAACAATACAGCCAGCATATGCGCATCTATTCAATAACTTCAACAGTTAACTGCCATAGTCCCTTGAAGGCTTGGAACCTTTCATAACATGTCTACGGTGAATATCACGTACAACATCAGCATTCCCTGTGCAACAATCTCGAAACATGATCCACAAGCTCTGAAAGCTGGTCTCCATGAAGTGGAATATTATTCAGTCATTCCTGGACAAGTTTCAAGCATAATCACCTGACAAAATGGATATCCCTAAAGATAATACAATTGTTTATTTTAATATACTTGACATTGGTGTCAGTTCTCCAGTTTCTCAAACATATTCACTAACACACAACTGGATAGTAGTATATTTGAGATCCATTCAAAGAGGTCACTCTCTATCCAGTGTTTGAGATTTGCACAAAAGTCAAGAGGTCCTTGTTATAACCCTAATGTTAAAGGTTCAGTATTTAGGGGTCCCTCGAGGGCCTTATTTATTTTAGCACTGCTCAGAACTCACAATGAGGATGATGGGCTCTATATCAATCAACATGTTAAGCAGAGTTTGCTGCAAACTCAGGCCTTATACATTTTTTAGACCATTTACAAAAATGACCTTGAAAATAGGGAATAAAATGACTTTTGACTAAAAAGATTTGGGCTGACTAATTCACAATTAAGTGAAATGTGCAAAACATGGGATTTTTTTCACCAAACAATTATCTTTCAGTATCGTTTTGCAATCGTATTCACGTAATGGTGTGACCTACGAGTTTCATTTTAATTTAATAGTAGTACTAATCTGAAATTTGAAATTTTGATTATTGTTGTTTTGGATAACCTATATTGAATTTTAGACCAAAAATTGTGTTAACCAACTAACAAAAGATAAAAGGCCTGTTAAATTTTACACTGAAACCTCTTTAATCCAGACCATGTTAATCCGGTCCCTGGTTATGATGAAACCCTGTCTGCACACAATGTTTTGGGGGATGCCCCTTTATACAGAGAGGAAGAATATTCTGTGATCATGATTCGTCATTCAGGAAATATGTTAACATGGATAATTTCACTGCGGATGACACCAACCAGAATAAGGATAAATAAGAATCTCAAAGTGAGTGAGTGAGTATAGTTTTATGCTGCTTTTAGCAATATTCCTGCAATATCACCAGGGGACACCACAAATGGGCTTCACACATTGTACCCATGTCAGGAATCGAACCCGGATCTTCGCCATGACGAGCAAAAGCTTTCACCACTAGGCTGGCCGACCGCCCCCAAGTATCTGAAAGAGATGTCTTAAACAGGGGATAGTTCTAAAACTGTCACCACCCAACTCAGCAATATTTCAGGAATATGACAGCATGTAAATAATCAAGCCCCGGCCAGACAAACCAGTGATTGATATCATTAGCATCAATCCATGCAGTTAGGTATGCTGTTGCTGAGGACAAACTCTAGGTTTTTCAAACTAGAATCTCTCTCTCTCTCTCTCTTAACAATTTGAAATGTGTTGGGTAAAGTTGTATTAAGTCTTTCAAACCTATAAACATACTCATTTCATAACAGCTCCATAATATAATATGAACTTCAACACCACTTCAATTAATCCTTATATATTTCATTACAATATCAGAAGTCCAAAGGTGATATCCCTGTAAACAGTGGCTGTTGATTACCTGCTTTGCTAACATGAAAATAGTTCCGGAGGTGATGAATGCAGCTGATGTGTCACAACAGCCCTCACACTGACATATTTCACATTCAGATGAAGGAAACATAGCTGTAATACCCACCTAACTGACAGAAACCATTAACAATGCACAGGGGTGTTTGTTAAACATTGTTAAACACATGCACTATGCAACATTGTCAATCAGGCCTTGTTTCCACTACCAGTCATAATGTAAATTTAATATTTTTGTTTGTGCAGAAATAATTACCACAACCTCCCTGCATACTCTTACTATTTTATCAGCTATTCCCTTCATTATGTAATATCATTCCACTAAATATTTCTTTAATTCCCTTTTACTCATTTGCCTTTTCCTAAATTAATCCATCAATGCATAATTACTTTAACATTTTTTCTATGTATATCCAAGCACGTGTTTACCTCACATCCCGTCTATTTTTATACCTTGTGTTCTTCCGTTGTCTCACAGCTACATAATGTACCTTCACAATTTTATTGTAATCCTCAATATACTTACGTATTTCATCAACTATTATCTTTTTCTTTATATCAATATGTAATCTCAGCATCTATATCTTGTACATTTCTATTAATAATTTGCAGGCACCATTTCTTAAATATTATTCACGGTGCATCAAGGTCTTTATTATTTCCGACATGTTGCGCATGCGTATTCTATGTTCCTTCTCAGTTCTTCGTCCGCCATGTTTCACCAATTTTCTTGGGCAATTGCGTACGTAACTTTCATCTATTAGCCCCAAACCGCATCGTACGTGCCCGGATACAGTCACATATCCACAATGGCTAATCGGCGACCCGCACGAGCTAGCACACGGCGACGTACATTGTCAGAAACGGACGAAACAGAACCTTCGACTAACGTCTCACGGTCACGTCAGGCTAAAAGACAGATCCCTTATCTTACAACCAAAGTCTTGCGTCAACGTCTAGAAGACATGGGGTTTAAACTTCCAAAAGCTTGGGGACGGAAGATGCTGTTGCAACTATATACCGAGAATCCCCCAAAGAATACAGTTGAATCCAGCGAATCTCCAACGCCGTTGACTACTGGGAGGTCACGGCCCACACCTTCTGCCACTGTTGGCACCCGACAACCCACTAGCAGACCCAGACCTGGTTGCCTCCCAGGCTAATTTAGACATGGATCATCATGTTAGCAATGGACCCACCATCATGTCCCTCCAAAATCAGTTGAAGGAACTAACAGACCTCGTCTACACCTTGGCACAGAATCAGTCATCTCCAACACAACAACAGGCTTCAGGCAACATAGCCTCTCCAACTCACACGGCCCAGAGTCCTCCAGCGACGTCGCCTGCATGTCGAGATTTGTCTCAGATTGGCATCTACCAACGTTCCCAAGATACAACTTTTCCAGGACCACATCTGTTTCCTCAGGTCGGACACACTACTGCAGCGGTGTCTTCAGATTCCCTCCCACCAATTGATCTGGTCCCTGAGCAACTCGTGACAAAGATCCGGGCAGGTAAATATGTCAATCTGGCATTGCTCTTGACCACTATCCACGACTTCGGGGATGGTAAGGGAGAAACAGCTCCCAAACTGACTGGACCCTTGTCTCCTCGGGAATTCACTAAAGCATTCCGAACGTATCGGAACATCTACTGTGGCCAAGAAGTCCAAAAGAAAACACAAATGGAATCTCATGAGGAATATGTGTTAGACCCCGCGGCCCAATACGAATCGGACAGATACTATGAGTACCACAAGCGATTCGCCATGAGAGTGGCAGCGTATGCAGCTATTGAAAAACCAATAGATTGGTCAAAACATAGATCACATCAAAGCAGAATGTCCTAATGCTCCCTTCTCCTTCAAGCCAGTCAAGTTCCCTGGCGATCGAATCCATAATCAGTCCCGAACCAGCAGAGAACAAGATTCGAAAGGTCGCACACGCGTGTTCCATGCTAACAGAGAAGTGTGCAACAACTTCAATGAACTCGGGTGCTCCAGGGAACGGTGTCAGTTTGCACATACTTGCCTAACCTGCCAAGCTACCTCTCATGGTAAATCTTTCTGCAGGCAGAATAAACGCAAATCGGATCAATGACAAGACTTAGTGGATAGTCCTCCAGTGAATGTTAGTGTCCTAACACATGAACTCCAGGCACATCCAGATCGTGATTTTGCAAACTACGTTATTCAAGGATTTACATTCGGATTCAATCCCATGATTTCTGCAGCACCAACTGTGACTTTAGAATGTGCGAATAATCTTACTGCCAGGAGAAATCCACAAGCCGTTGATACAGCAGTTCAAATAGAGGTTGATAACGAGTATGTATGTGGGCCTTTTCACCTACCTCCCTTCAAAGTTTGCCGTATTAATCCACTCGGTCTGGCTGTGGGGAAATACTCTGGCACACAGCGTTTGATTCTCGACTTGTCTGCTCCACACAACGACAGCATTCTTAGCATCAACGAATTAATTGACAAGGACACATGTTCTCTATCTTATGTGACTATAGACAATGCTATCCGTATTATTATGCGCTCATGTGTAAGGCCGATATTAGAGACGCTTTCAAACAGGTATAACCAGGGTATTTTGGAAAAAGGGTTTTTAATATTCACTTAAAATATAGTTTACTAAATTAAGCTTTTGGGTAAAATATGGATGCATATGAGAGAAGTGACCGTACAGGGTCAGGGCAACACTCCTGGGGCAAGTGATTATTGGTTTTGCTTCTCTTAAGTGATAGTGTATAACTTTTCATTAGTACAAAGAATTGGTAGAATTGGTCTTGCAATAAAAATGTCAGAAGAGAGATAGATGGATGGAACAAAATCGTTAGATTAGTGGTGATCAAATATTTCTGAATACTACTGCTTGATTGGAATGTCAAAATAACAGGATTAAGTATCTTTTCGGCGCCTTCCAGTCTAGCAGAGTACTTGAGGGTATTTGATTATATGAGTATGTCTGAGTTGACCAATGACCCTAGAGAGGTAATCAAATTGGTTAGACCAAAGGGCTTGATGATAAAACTAATTACTATGGAAATTGGGGAATGACCATTATGACTCATTTCTCATGATGTCAAATATGATTTTGGAGGGAGGAGCTAAAATTATCATTGATAGTATTTTGTTAGTTGTCCGAGAGTGGTGCGGGAAGTCGGGAGCATACAGCTGAACAGAACGGTTCACTGTGGTTTTGGGATCCCGAGTCAGAAAAGAAGTAGAGTTAACGTTCATCAGAAAAACCATCAGGCTCTTCAACCATCATCTAGGTATGTGTTGTATGTATATCAGGCAACAACAAGAACATATCTGAGGACCATGTGTGTGTATTTATGATTAACTTTATCATAAATAAAAAGGACTGGAGCAAACCATCTGACTTGTGATTTTAAAAAAGAGAGCTACATCATCCCTAGAACCGAGGAGTAGTTGATAAGTAGAAGTGACCATAGGTAGAAGGGTAAAGTACCCGGAACCTAAGGTTACACAGGTCCCTATTCAGAAAGACTTTTGGCCTTACTTCGGATTCAAATGGCGCGGTAGTTACTATTTCTACAAACGTTTGGCTTTCGGATGCAGGTCAAGCCCCAAAATTTTCAACAACCTGTCTCAAGCCCTCTGCTGGATTCTCCAACACAATTACCATGTTCAGCATATTCTTCACCTCCTGGACGATTTTTTGACAGTTGATTCTGCCAGCTACCCAGCGGATAAAACCATGACAGACCTACGTTATGTTTTCCAGCTGCTCAACATTCCTCTATCAGCCAAGGAGACTGTGGGTCCTACAACAAGATTAGAGTATCTAGGCATCATATTGGATTCCACTACTATGTCTGCTCATCTACCCCAAGACAAAGTGCTGCGGATTATCAGCTTCATTGAAACCTTCATGCACAAGAAAAAGTGTACGAAGTGGGAGCTACTCTCCCTGCTTGGCCATCTCAATTACGCAGGCAGAGTGATACCTCCCGGTACAGCTTTCGTCTCTTATCTAATCAGCTTATCCACGACAGTCAGCAAACTACATCACCACGTTTCGTTGTCTAAGGAATGCCGATTAGATCTGTGCATGTGGAGAGAGTTTCTTCTTCAATGGAACGGTGTGTCCTTTTTCCACGATATCCGAATCACGGATTCCTACGACATCGAACTATTCACTGGCGCAGCTACATCTACAGGCTTTGGTGTTTTTTTCAAAGGAGAGTGGTTTGCCGATACTTGGCCCCCAGAGATCAGATCAAACTCTACTTTGATGAAGTGTACCGCGTTCTTGGAACTCTATGCCATTGGGGTAGCAGCTTTCGTGTGGGGAAAACAATGGTTTAAACGAAAGATCTTGTTTCGTTGTGACAATCTCGCTGTCGTTCATATCATTAAGAAAGGCAGAGCTCGTTGTAAGCACATCATGGCATTAATGCGTAAACTCACTTGGTTATCTGCCACTCATAACTATGTCATCTTAGCCAAGCATGTACAGGGAGCGCATATGAACTTGCTGATGCTCTCTCATGCTTTCAGTTCCACAGGTTCCGCCAGCTAGCCCCTCATGCAGCCCCCAGCGCCACGCCGTGCCCAGACAGCTCAGCCGTGACATGGTACTGAACCAGCAGTTAGTCAACATGTGGACAGCTTCCCTCGCCCCGCACACAGTGACTACCTACTCTACGGGTTATCAGAGCTACCTTAACTTCCTCATCAGATATCAACTGTGCCATCCTCTACGCAACCATCACCAGCTGCCAGTTATAAGTGAGATACTGCTACAGTATTTCATTGCCTACTGCTTCAGCGTCCTGCATCTCCAATGTGCTACAGTCAAGAACTACCTAGCAGGTATCCGTTTCGTCTACCTTCGCGCAGGTATTGATACCTGCCTCGATCACCCTACTGCACCTAGTATGAGTATTTATTTACTTCAGTATTATCGTTGTATCAATGTTCCTAAACCATCATTCCATGTATATATTTATTCTACTTTTCACCTTATATTCATTGGGGGCTCTCGGTTGTTACCTCGCTTTGGACATTTTATTTCATAATCTCCCCCAATTCATTTTCACATTCCAATCATAATTCATATCCCTCTTCGCAGGCCGGCTACTGCCCCTGCACACACACAGCTCTTGTCAGGCCGGCTTGCCCCTACAATCAGCTGCTTCCCCACGGTTGTCCAGGCCGGCTTGCCCCTGCAACCAAATCTTACAAAACTTATATCATTCATAAGCAACAACCGAGCCAGCTCCCAATTTGTGCCAAGTTTTATAATAAATTGTGTATTTTACTTCTTGTTTTGTTGTTTCTGCACAAAATGTAAATTTAATAAATTTTTTTGTGCAGAAATAATTACCACTACCTCCCTGCATACTCTTACTATTTTATCAGCTATTCCCTTCATTATGTAATATTATTCCACTAAATATTTCTTTAATTCCCTTTTACTCACTTGCCTTTTCCTAAATTAATCCATCAATGCATAATTACTTTAACATTTTTTCTATGTATATCCAAGCACGTGTTTACCTCACATCCCGTCTATTTTTATACCTTGTGTACTTCCGTTGTCTCACAGCTACATAATGTACCTTCACAATTTTATTGTAATCCTAAATATACTTACGTATTTCATCAACTATTATCTTTTTCTTTATATCAATATGTAATATCAGCATCTATGTCTTGTACATTTCTATTAATAATTCGCAGGCACCATTTCTTAAATATTATTCACGGTGCATCAAGGTCTTTATTATTTCCGACATGTTGCGCATGTGTATTCTATGTTCCTTCTCAGTTTTTCGTCCGCCATGTTTCACCAATTTTCTCGGCCCTCCGGCCACCCCATGCTACCTCCTCGGAGTTGTGCCGGCTGTTGCTTAACATTCATACCTTATTCTTTACTCTGTGGCATTTTATTTCATAATCTCCCCCAATTCATTTTCACATTCCAATCATAATTCATATCCCTCTTCGCAGGCCGGCTACTGCCCCTGCACACACACAGCTCTTTGTCAGGCCGGCTTGCCCCTACAATCAGCTGCTTCCCCACGGTTGTCCAGGCCGGCTTGCCTCTGCAACCAATCTTACAAAACTTATATCATTCATAAGCAACAACCGAGCCAGCTCCCAATATGTGCCAAGTTTTATAATAAATTGTGTATTTTACTTCTTGTTTTGTTGTTTCTGCACAAATCCTAATTTTTGCACTGTTAATGATAGCACAAACTTTCTTCTAAAAAGACAGGAAAATACAACTCCAGGACAAAATGACATTTTTTCCAGCATTTGGCAACAAAAAAACAACATATGGGTAAAGCAGCCTACAAATTTCCACTCATCCAAACGATGTGTTTATGGATCAGATATTTTGGTGTAAGAGTTTCATATTCCACCTTATACTGCATGAAAGAAAAATAAGAATTCATCTTGCCCCAAACAATGACAACACATTGGCACTCACATACAGTGATCCCTCGCTACAACACTACCAATGGGGTCCAAATAATTGGTGGGCGTTATAGACGATGAGCTGTTTAACCGAGGCGGATGCGGGGTGCTTGGCCAATCTCAGGATCTTCGCCTTGTCTCGCACATTGCAATGATACAAGTTGTTCATAGTGTAAAAAATATATCCATTTTGTTTTCGCCGTTTGTTATATTTACAAGCCTAAACTGTCACATTCAATGTGAAAGTACTCTACTTATATTTAGCCGAGCAAACATTCCCGGATTTCCCATTGAAAAATATATTATTATGCCCCTGAAAGAGGTATACCTTTTGTATGCATTTTGGTAAAGTTTAATGTATGTAGAATCAAAATAAATTTGTCATAATGAATTTCCCATGGACATTTATCTAGAAATTTGGAACAAAATATTCATCGGAAAACGCCGATATGTCTGTATATATAAAAGTAGTTGTCCATACATCCTCAGCTGGGAGTGATCTCCCTTGTTGTCACTAAACGTAAACACAAACGCACAATGACCGCAGGAAATAAATAATGAGGTAAATACTGCTCATGCAAGACATATCACACAGTTAACGTTGGTATTGTAGCGAATATAAATTCAAATTATAAAGATTTATTAAAATATACAGTGAATATGCTTCGGGAAACGCTGACCCATACATTTCATTGATAGCAGCCTGCCACTTGCCATGTGTATCTGTATTAAATAGTAGGATAAATTGAATATTTTGGCTAAATGATCTTAATGACGACAAACGTTGTGTATTATATATTTTTTCTGATTTAATGAGACCAAAAACAAAAGTGTTATGTGTATGAATTAGGCCTAGACACGGAGTACACCGTGCCGCGCTGCCAAAGGTTAATACTGCTCTCCTCCTCGCTATTAATGATTACAAAGGCCTCTGTCAGTTTACACGTTCTAATAACAGAAAGCAAAAAGAAATCTAGTTGAATATTTTCTGTAAGAAAAACACAAGCACAGACTTATGATTTATTTACAGATTAATTATGGAACCTTGCAATTCAAGCGACCCCAGCCCTCTAAAGCTGGCACCAGTACGAAAAAACTCAAGTTGTCTTTTAATGATGTACACGAACAGTGTCTGATTTGTGGGCGATAGGACGGGGACATCACATTAGGAACAATCCATGGTTCAAAAAGTGTAGTCTCAGCTGCACACAGTCGTCGAGATGAAGTATTGCGTCGCATCATAAACGTCAAGCATGATGATTAACTGACATTATCATACCATAGATCTTGTTTCAAATCCTACACCAGTAAGCAAAATGTCAAATATGCAACACAGGCAATACTCCCAAAAACTGCTTCTAAGGTGACTGTAAGTACAAACGCGCAGTCCACTAGATCTATCAAATCAATAAAGTGGTCGACTTGTTTAATCTGTGGCTTCAAAAAGCATCATGGTAACAACAAACTACACACAATTCAGTCTTTTGAACGAGCTGGTGACCTAAATGCAGCAGCAATAACGGTGGGGGACATGGATGTAATTGGGAGGATAAAAGATTTAATTGCCAAAGAAGGTTTATATCATGTGACTTGTATGAAACGATTTCTGAGAGCAGCCAATCAAGTACAACATATGCATATGAATGACAATGACGATGATGACACAATTTCTGAGGAATCTGTGTATGATGAGGCATTTGCAAAACTAGTGGAGGAGAAATCGATCCTTTCACAGAAGGAAAAGCTCTATCAATGGCAAAAATCACAGCAAGATATAATGAACCCATAACAAATCAGTCCTTAAACAACAGCAACTACAAAACTGACAAACTTAAAACAAGACTCTGTTCCTTTTTTCGGCGACAGAATATCAGTGCAGAAGATTGCTGGCAAAGGGGTCACCAAACATGTTACTCAGCAGTTCAATAACTCTGGCTGATGTAATCTACGCAGCGCACATACCCAAGGGGGAGCTACACTTGGCAAGGTTTGATTGTGATGATGATGATGATGGGGATGCTTTCAATGAGGAAAACAAAATGTTAACTCTTAGAAATGCAGTCACGATTTTGAGACACAACATAATGCAAGACAAAAAGAAGGATTCTTATCCAGCCTCCAGTGGAGTTTCTCTAGAGGTGTCCAAACAGGTTGTTCATGACAGTTTGTTGCAGTTTGTACTATGGTTGATAGACAGAAAAGCTTTCGAGTTGAATGCAGCTTTATACACGCCGTCAGATGACATACATCGAAAGGCAGTTGCTCTTGCAGAGTGTTTAGTTTATGCCTCAACAAACACAAAAAACCCTTTTCATTTGTGTCTAGCCATTCAAATGCACCATGAATTTGGATCTCGTAGCATAATAGATACGCTGCACTGTTACAACCCGTTTTGTAATAAAGTTGCAAAGTGTAATAATTATATCAAAACGGGTTGAGAGTCTAATAACTCCTTGCCCCAACAACAAAAACAGAATCCATCATGATAATGGCACGAAATCATAATTCAAAGCATACACAAATAATATCCTGTATCTTCGGGCATGTCGTGTTGAGTTTCAAAGAGCATCAGAATGTATAATAAATTTGTTGCAATCAATTATTGCTGAAATATATCTGTTTTGATCAAGTTGAAAGGATGGAAAATCTATGATGAAAAGGGTTTTGTCACTAACGTAAATATTCTCTGTGACCTTATACGAAGAGTATTCTAAGATCATTAAACTAGGCAATCGTTGGTGGATTGCGTCAAGCAACCTGGATACCAAATTTGGTACCTCACGTATAATGTGGTACATAATTTTCGAAACAGATAATTACGTTTTTCATAAGTTATCACTAATTTGTGACGTATATACGGACAAAAACTACCTCAGAGGATAATCTTCTCTGGGGGTTTAAGAGGATTAAAATAAAATAAGCTAACATCAAGCACTGTAATAAAATATTGAAATTATAGCATACCTTCTTAACATTCCAATGAAAAGAATAGTGACTAACTAAGAAACCAAATTATATTTATCTCCGATACTATGCCCTCATCAGCACACACACACACCAACACACACACACACACACACACACACACACACACACACAGCAACACACATATACACAGCAACACACACATACATAGAAACACATACACACATAGGTATGTATGTATGTATGTATGTATGTATGTATGTATGTATGTATGTATGTGCACGCATGTAGGTGTGTATGTGTGTATGTATGTATGTATGTATGTATGTGTGTGTGCGCATGTAGGTGTGTATGTAATGACAGTAAATGTGAGCTCTATGTCATTGGTATCACATATATGACTGCACTTCTACATACTCTAGATGACAGTATCATGTACGTAGATGAAAGTATGTAAGTGGACGATAGTATCTACATGGCATACTATCATCTACGTAGAAGATACTATCATTACTTACGTTGTTGAAATTATCTTCTACGTAGATGATGGTATCTTCTACGTAGATGATAGTATTTTCTACTCAGATGGTAGTATCTTCTACGTAGTTGATAGCATGCCACAAACATTGCATATAAAGTGTGTTAGCAGTAGTTGAAAAGAGCAATTCAGCATGAAATCAAATTTGAAATGGGGTAAAACAGTTGTTACATAGTGTATGAAATACCCTCTGAAGACATATATAGCTGTCTCAAATTTAGAAGTTTTAACTCAATTTCAGAAAAAAGTGATAAGGGTAGGCAATTAGAACTAGGTTAAAAAAATCAGAGCAAAATATAATTTGACTTTTTGGTAAGTCACCAGTCATTTCATTGGAATTTTAAGAGAGTATGTTATTACAGTGCTTGATGTTAGCCCAAATTACTTTAATGCTCATAACATATTTTCATTATAAATTTTCAATTCCTTTCTATTTGGATACAAGCAGATATATTTCAGCAATTGATTGCAAGAAATTTATGATAATTCATATACTCTTTGAAACTGTACAAGAGTTATCCGAAGATACCGGATGTTATTTGTGTATGCACGGGATCTGTCAACTCATTTGTTGTATTTGAATTCTTTGTCAAAATAAAATGAATTGTATAAATATGATTACATTCCCTCGTTTGTTTCAAAAAAAGGATCATGTACTCCTTATCAACTCGTATAGCGTTACCACTGCAAATCGACACACTGGTTGACCAGCCTGTGTTTGTACCCTTCGTCATCACTCCTTCAGTCGTGTCGAACTGGTCAACGTACTGTTGAAGCAAGTCATGCAAAAAACATCTTGAATAGCCTTATAAGAGTATTGAACAATATGTCATAATTAAGTAATTTGTCGAATATACGGTTGTGTAATCCATCATTTTGAACCCAAGGATGGATCTTTCAGTCATTTAAATTTATCGATGTTGACACCACCCTTGGACTTAAGTGAACGCTGTGAATGTTGCGAACGCTGTGAAGGTGTCTCGTTGAAACTGTTAAAATCATTGTTTATACTGCGCGAAATTGTCTAACAATGTAACATACCATAAAGGGTAGTAGCTATAGCTACATGGATAAAGCCATGTTAGTAGTTAACAAGAAATTATTAACTTTTAACTGTCTTTGCACAGGCTTACACTGATACTTAAGTACAATATAAGTACAATACCTATTTGGATGACTTACTGTACAAGCTGTTCTCCAGAATCTATATTTGTAGAGATTCTGTGGCCATCATAATGACTCCCTATGAAATACTTTACAAGCAATGAAGTATGTATTGCCGTCATTTTATTTTGGAATAGCATAGAAAATTGACCGAAATTTACCTACATTCAAATGCCTGATATAAAAAACTGTCCAACTCGTTTTTATTATGACATGCATTTTTGTAATCCATATGTTTCAAGCTTTCATTTGATATATAATATGACTATCCCTCTTACTGGGGTAAAATGATCATCAGTTTCTGGTCTCATTTCCTGCTCTATTACATATATGAAAATATCGATCGATAATGGTAGTAACAGACGCTCTGAGTGAAGAGCCAATCACAATTCCTTACGCAAGTACAGAGTGTTTCAGTGGCATTGATTGGTCATGTTGCTTAAAATACGGAAAACGAGTTTTGACCAGCACTAGAATTTATTACATGTGCGCATTCATACAAATATAGATACACATTCAAGCAAGATTAATTGGTTTGATACGGTTACTTGATCCGAATCAAAAGGAATGACCGTCATGTTGTGACAGTAACTACATGTGAGTTGACAGTGTTGCCTCAAATTGGATTGCCCACTAATTAAGAATATGAACTTCGCGTGTGGTTCTCTTTCATTGCATGCATGCGCTTCTAAGATCAAAGATGTATAATGTGAAAAGTTAACTAGCACAACAATCATATTTCCGGGACTTGCCGCGGATGTTTTCAAATAGATTATTAGAACTCCATTCAGTGATAAACAGTTGATTATGCAATGAGAAGCGTTATGTGCAAATGAACAACGAACAAGAATACAATCATGTCTGTGTAAAACTCTCAGTATAAAGAGTGTACATAAATTTTGGGAGCCATACGTTACCTTGCGTAGTAACCGAGGTAGCGCTTTATCGGAGAGCACAATAGCGAGGGATCGCTGTAATATGGAAAAATACATATCGTTCTCGTTGACTAAACCTATACATTATAGGGACAAGGATGGGAAATCTAGAATAAAGCAAAGTAATGGGCTTAGATTCATAGACTCCGTACAGTTTCTGTTATCTTCCCTGGACAATTTAGCTAATGCGAACAATCCCGATGATTTTGCGATAACAAATCAATATACCGAGAGGTTAACACGTCATTTGTTGCTGAGAAAAGGTGTATATCCTTACGAATATATGGATGATTGGTCTAGATTTGACGAAACTGAATTACCACACCTCGAATCCTTCTATAGTAACTTAACAGAATCTAAAATAACAGATGCCGATTATGAACACGCTCTGACGGTGTGGGATAAATTAGGTTGTAAGAATTTAGGCGATCATCACGATCTGTACTTAAAAAACGATGTACTGTTACTCGCCGATATATTCAAGATATTTAAAAAGACATAATTGCAACAATACGGCTTGGACCCGGCATGGTACTATGCCAGTCCTGGACTATCGTGGGATGCATTGTTGAAGAAGACCGGCGTAGAACTAAAACTACTCACAGATTACGATATGCACTTGTTTATTGAGAAAGGATTAAGAGGTGGTATATCGATGGCGGCGAAAAGGTATTCTAAGGCTAATAATAAATTAGTGGAAGGATACGATCCGAGTTAACCCGACACGCACATATTATATCTCGACGCTAACAATTTGTAAGGATGGGCTGTGAGTCAACCTTTACCCACGGGTGGTTTTGAGTGGGTTGATGACATCGAAGTGAATGATATCAATGTGAATGATGCGAATAAAGGGTACATACTAGAAGTTGACTTGGAATATCCAAGTTTGTTACATAAAGATCATAACAGTTATCCGCTAGCTCCCGAAAGATTAATGGTTAATAAAGATTGGATGTTGGAATATCAACATTCGTCGATGGGTAATAGTAGGTTCGCTAACGTAGAAAAAGCTCGTCCCAAATTTGATGGATAAGACAAAATATATAGTTCACTACAGAAATCTCCAGTTATATCTAACTGTGTAAGAAACTACACAGTGTTCTAAAGTTCGATCAAAGCCCTTGGATGGAGCCCTATATAAGGTTGAACACAGATTTAAGAAAGATAGCTACCAGCGATTTCGAAAAGAATCTATATAAGCTCATGAATAACTCAGTATTTGGTAAAACTATGGACAATCTAAGGAAGCATGTTGATGTTAAATTAGTCAGATCTAATGAGGAAGAAAGACTCAGAAAACTTATAGCCAGTCCGGCTTTTAACAGAAGCAAGATATTCGATAACGACTTAGCCGCGTTGCATATGCAGAAAAGTAATATAAAATTCAACAGACCGGTGTACGTCGGTATGAGTATTCTCGACTTGTCAAAACACTTAATGTATGACTTTTATTACAACGAACTTAAGAAGCAAAACGGCGATAGATGCGAGGTGTTATATACCGACACAGATTCTTTGTTGATGGAAATACAAACCGAGGATGTGTATAAAGATATGGCAGAAAAAATAGATATGTACGACACAAGCGATTACCCAAAAGATAATCCACTGCACAGCGTAGTAAATAAAAAGGTGTTAGGTAAGATGAAGGATGAATGTGCTGGGACTCCTATAGCGGAGTATGTCGGATAAAGACCTAAGATGTATTCTATAAGGAAGTCCGATAATGGAGAGATAAGAAACGCTAAGGGCGTTGAGAAGTATGTGGTAAAAAACATATCAAACACGAACAGTATAAAGAATCATTATTCAACAGTAGAACGTTCAAACACGAGATGAACTCTTTAAGAAGTTACAATCATAGGATATATGGATTAAGAATGAACAAGACATCATTATCCCCCTTAGATACAAAGAGATGGATTGATAAGGATGGTGTAACTACCTATGCTTATGGTTATGGTGGTAATACTGTATTGTTGGGAACTATGAACAACTCTTCTTGTACAAATCCCCTGCCCGGTCCATCTTTAAGATAATAAAGAATAGGCTCTCCTTCTTCCATAAACAACCGACTTATGTTATATATCCAAATCGGATTGGTTGCACACTGTTGGCCTCCTTCGAGTTCATCGTGCTGGTATAAATATCTTACCCTTACTCTATCCGGAAGTTTTTGTTCTTTTGCCTCTCCTCAGTGCTGAAGATTTGGAAGTTACAGATTTCATTTTAATCACATTGAATGGTTTCTTCCTGATTAATCTCGTTACTTCATTATTCAGTGCTGATACAACAGCTGATAAAAGTGTGACCCATTTGGTTGATCTTAACCATTCCGAATTTCATTTCAATCCCATACTGATATCCAAACAAATGTTCCGCTAATGTCCAGTTCAATCTTTCAACGATAGCTTGACTACAGTGGGCCTCTTTTTCACCACGCCTGATTTCGACACCGTGCTTTGATAATAGTTTAGTTACTGATCCCATAAACTCGCGACCAGGATCAATTTGAAATAGCTTAGGCCATTTTAGTGATCCGCGTTTATATATATGTGGCTCAGTGCATTAGCTATTTCTGTTGAATCTTTCAAGGTTAATGGTTCAGCCTCCTTGTATCGACTAGCCACATCCACTACGGTTAAAGCGTATTTATACGTTTTGCGTCTTACCTTATCATGTGGAAGAAACAAGAGGTCAGCCTGATGAACTTCAATCGTTGTAAAAATATCAAACTTCTTCCTTGGGATATAACGTGGTGCCGGTAAGTATATTTGCCACATCACTTGTTTCTTTAGCCAATCCTTGGCCACATCTTTAGATACCTTAGCCGTGGTGGCTAATTTTTGTATTGCTCCTATACCTTTCCAACATCCTCGTGGGCTATAGTAAATTTTATCCATTATTAATTAATATTGATGTTTCTTTTGATACGAATCATGACGATCGTTGAATCGCATCATCACTTTGCATAAAAAATTCCCTCTGTATTGCAGTATAGGTATATAAATCTGGCTCCAGTGGAAGTGGTCCAGAACTGTCATTGTCTATACTACTTATCTCCTTTGTTACATCCTATAGTCCACCATTCGAGCACTGTCTTTCTTCAAGTACACATGCGTTTTGCTGTATCTAATCGCTTTCCCACCCACCCACCAACCCAGCTTGCCACTCCTTATCTTTCCTTTTCAACCAGTATGTGTCCTCTTCGCCTGGAATTCTAATCACTTCTTTTCTTCAGCGAGCATCTATTACAGGTACCAGCAGAGCAGATTGTATATGTAAATAAACCTGTACATATGTAAAATAGGTTTTCGGGCGCTTGTATATATGTAAATGACTACCTTTCAAACGATTCTGATATATTTAAAGAAACATGCCTTCTTAATAGCTTTATATATGTATATGCAGGGATGTGAAAACTCCGCGGAAACGCGGAAAATTGCGTTTTTTAAAACAGCAGTTCTCAGAAACAATCATCTTCCGTGTAAAAATTAAATAAAAAATTGAAAAAAAAACCCTCCAAAAAATATGATCGAAAACCTGACAACCGTCGCGGATTGTCCTGTTTTCGATCAGAGCTTTCACCAGCATAGGTTTTCGGACATCATACGTTTTCTATCACGAATAATTGAACTATAACGTGGGGTGTGGCATCACACAGAAATTGTGTCAGCTGATGGCTTGTTTTTAAGATAAAGTTGTCATTTAGCCTGTAAGTGAATGAGATGTTTTACAGTTCTTGTGATTAGCGAGAAAACTATGAATGTTTCTTCAGCGTCCAAAACCCCATAACATTGGGATATATGTTGTATTAATGTCTTATGTTTGCAATGGAGTTTTGTTTTTTCATCAAAAGGTAAGTACAAGGTAAGTTTTCTTCAATATGCTTCAACATGGGGAAAGGGTCAGACATCGCACGCTGGTGACAGTTGTCCTTGTGTCTGGGGGATGGGGGTTGAAGTTTATGGCAGTATTGCTCCCAGACCAGGCGGGTAGCCAGGTGCGCGAAAGCTATGCCCGATTTTTTAAAAGTACTGATTTAACTTCGAAATTTTACTGCATCTGCCATCTTGTTTATTTGACTTATTGACTTTTGCCATTGACTTATTACATTTCTTGGTGTGAATGTTGTTCAAACTGCACAAAATTGCTTAAAATGCAATCAAATGTTTTAAAAATTTCAGGGGGGGCATGCCCCCAGACCCCCCTAAACTTTGCTCACACCCCTGATATGTGTGAATATGTAAAATAAACATGCCTTCTAAATATCTGTATATATGTATATATGTGAATACATGTCTCAACAATAAACTATGTCGAGGTGGGCTACACTACTAGTAACAAATTACCTTGCTTCCAAATAAATACTTGGGCTTAAGGCTACCTACTTTTCAGTGGGAACCTTTCCGGGGTTACCTGCTTCTCTGTGGGAACCTTGTCTTTCCGGACTTTTAAGCTGGGGAATCGTAAAATAACTTACGTTGGGCAACCAATTGCCACGTATATGGGCCTGGTGGCGGATGTCATCTTGTCAAGCGCTAGCTGACAGTTGGGTCCGCAGCGGTAGTCCCGACAATGGTTTTACTTATGGGGCCAGGCATCTGGTATCTGATTTTGGCAGCGTGGAAGTTGCCAAGCAATGGTAGCGTTTAAATATGCTAGCGTGGGGGCTGGACAGTGGTAGCGGTCTCAGGCCAGCAGCGCTAGCTTCGAATCGCTGTTGGCCACGCTAGTGCCCATGGCTAGTAGCCCACTAATACCTGCACACTTGTGGCTAGTAGCCCACTAGTACCTGCACACCCTCTGCCATTTAATCCAATCTCATCTTGTGTTTTATTATAGGCGCAGGCATCCACAGCTTGGTGGCCCGTGCCTCTCCTTGGCATATCGCGGGATAATGCAGGTAATTTCATATCATATATACTGTTTGATTGTAAATATTTATTTCCTGTGCACGTATTAATCAGGTATCCGGTGTCCTGTATTCTAGCCACTCCTAGTAGACAATAAGGTACAAAAGGTTAACTAACTTTTCAAAGCTGTAGCTGCCTGAAGATCCAGCCCCCTCCCCTATTCTCTCCAGTCATGAAGAGGGAGGCTACAGTGTTATGACCAATACTGTAATTGCACAGTAGGTCAGGTAGAATATCTCTCAAAGTGGTGAATGTGTTATGTGAGCGCAGGATACCACCTGCTCCACTAATACCACCTGCTCCACTAATACCACCTGCTCCACCAATACTGTGTTTCATGAAGCGAGGTTGGTGGACAGTGCCCATTTACAGTCAGAAATGGTTGATTTAAGTCATTTTTTGATGGTTGCAGTAGTAATGTACTTGTCTGATGCTGGCCTGCATAATATAAATAAATGCTTCCTGTGCCTCTGGCTTGCTGTTGTGTAAAAATGGAGAGCCCGGAGAAGGCATAGATAACGGTGATAGAATGATGTGATGACACCAGCCACAAACCAGTTAATGTAAGCACCCCTATCCATAGCATAACGGATGTCAGAATAAAATCTTGGAGTCCCATCAGAATAAGTGGTGATCATATAAGGCGACCTGACTAAATTCTACATCCAATGTAGGTGTATAGTCAAGTCTGGTTAATCTGACACTTGTTAATCAAACAATTCGGCTTTATCCGACACTAATGATGGGAACCGATTCAATCAGTGCTATTTAGACCCATTAAATCCGACAGTCTTGCACTCCAACTCCGACACACCTAATTTGCAACGAATTACTGAAATCACTCATTAATCAGTCTTGTTAACTCGACAGTGATCAGCGTGCTCCGTGGTCATCTGCCTGTGAGTACACAGCCCGTGTTTTGATGCGAGATGAGTCAGCTGGAAGCTGCATATTACAATGGCTGCAGAGATAAACTTGCTTAACCATAAACAATTAATGCTTTAAATAAAGAAAACAGGATTAATCACATGCTTAGATTACATCAATCTCATTAAAATCAGATACAAGTTCTCGCTATTGCCGAGGACATCACATGACAGGTCACTTCAGAACAACCTTACACGAACTATGACCAACCAATGAAATGACTTCCAGGAAGTCAATGCTAGCCACTTAGAAAGCAGCTTTCTTAAGCTTTGCCGTACCAGTTTCAAACATGGGACCGTAGAGGTTCCATGATTAGAAAACATATTCTGCTAACAATGTAACATAACAATATGAATATTTCATTTCTATTTTTTTATTACGTTTTTGTATCGTTATCTATTGTGTAGTTGTCCGATTTACGATCACAAACCTTGATACTACTTAATTTCTTTTAACCGACATACTCATTAATCCGACATAATCATGTGCAACCAACCATGTCGGATTAACGGGACTTGACTGTGTATGGTAATGAAAATCATGGGTTCTGTAAGTACATTGAGTGGCATCTTTTCATCACTCCTGGGTCTCCCATACCAAACATCCACCTGCTTGATGACTGGTGATCTGAAACTAGACCAAGGTAGTGAGTAATGCTTCCGTACTGCAGACTCTAACATCAGAAATACTGCCATATCCTCCTCCGAAGGCTTTATGTATGGCATCAGATGGTATAGTTCATCAATAAGGTTGGCAAACGAGTGTCCTGGCCCATAATCAGTTAAATCCTCATAATATTCATTTGGTACACCAGTAGTAAAGCCAATCTCCACCTGATCAAGATCTATGCATATGTCCAACAGTAATTTCTCCACACAGTCAAGTTTTGTCCATAGGTGTCCCATGCCGATCTGAATCCGAACTCATGTCATGAGCCAATGATTGAAAACCTGGATCCCAATCCAAAGAGATCCATAAGGCACTGCTGGTCACCATGGAACTGAAGGTTCTTTTCTTCGTTAATCCATGCTGCCTGTAGCACTGTGACTAATTCTCCAAATATCCAACTGTTGGCCAACGGACCACCTCAACTCAAGCCATCTGTAGGTAGATTGTTCTCCATGGATCAGAAGAATCCTGTGTTTAATGTCAGAGCACAACCCATTGCAGTGGCAGCTTTCCACAAAACATGTAGTATGTGCAGTCAGATCCTGTACACACTGTAGCGAAGGGTTGGGACTGAAATGGCTCCTTCAGCCCACTGGTTTTCTGCTCCTCAGAGACTCCAATGTTATGGGCTGCAAGGTATTCTCGAGCAGCAGCTTCATTCTCTCCTGTTGTCTCTTTGTCAATTTCTCTAACATAGACAATGTTATGTGTGGGGGTGGTTTGGGAAGGAGTCAGTGTCTGAGAGGGATTTAGCTCCCTTCTTCTTATCAGCCAAGTAGCCCTTGTCCGAGGAGAAAGACTGGCAACTTTCTTCTTGGCTGTCTCTTTCGCTATAGACCATACACCAGGGGAGCACACTCCAACATCGGATCTACTCCAAGCAGGAGAAGGCCTGACACTTCCAGTAGGAATCATGAGGGTCATCAGAAATTTTGAAATGCCCAAACAAAGAACATGCAGGTGGAGCCGGGAATGTCATCTAGGTCAGCAACACAATACCTAATCCTCTAAACTAGAAACTATGATCACTCAAAAACCATGCAAGTGAGGAATGATCTGTTGGAGGTTGTTGATCTGTATTACAGTGTGATAAGCAACCAAGTAAGTGCTGTGTACATCTTCAGAAAAAAGAAATTAAATTGACTCCTTTTTCTCGATGTCCGCACACTCAAGAAAGTATTGAGGTATCCTGGCAGTGAATGCGCAGGATTCATGCTGGAGATACTCACAGTAATTTAACTACTTATGGATAGTCAACAGTGAAGAGAACTTCTGTTGAAAATCTCTTGACTTTATAGTGTGATAACAGCCAAAATACAAGAACTATGGGGCTGATGTAATGGAGGTTTTATATTCGCATGAATAATGGGCAACTCACTGGCAGCTTCTGACAGGGCACTGTTATCATTAGCATCAGCACACTCCACCAACGCAAGCAGATGTTTGTTTCTGATGGCAAGACCAATGACATCATGACCAACGTCAGCCTTGTCATCAAGTTCAGATACCTATTGAAGAGACAGCAGTAATTAACCGGAAATGAAAGGACACTTATAACCATTAAACTATTTAGTAGCAAGTGAAGGCTTTACATAAAACAAATGACTAATGAAGCCTTTGTGCATTCAGCAAGACTGGTAAGCTATAGGTTAATTATGAAGGATCTGACACAACCAGGTACTGACATAGTGTTTGAGTTAAATTATTCATGAAAGAGAATATTTGGTTGCAACTAGATCCTACTTAGAGCCATGGCAACTCACCTCTCTGAATATAGCCAATAGTTCATCATTGTCTCCATCAAATGCTGCCTCAAGGACTCGCTTGATTCTTTTTCTTTGTTCAGCCTTTTTCTTCCTTTCCTCTTCTTCTATCTGTCTCTCCCTTTCTGCCTCTTCCTGTTTCATCTTCACCAGCTTCACAAATGCCTGGATCATGAAGCAAGATCAATATTCGGATCAACATCCCACCACTCACACACACCTGTACCTGTGTATGGTGCTCAATTGTTGACAGTGAGGATATATGAGTCATTATAAAGAAAATGACAACATTATTGTCCTGGACCCAAACAATCATGGAATGACAAAACCCATTAAAAACCAAGAGATATGTTAGATCAATGTTTTGTGTATCTATAGAAACATAATGCCAAAATCTGCAAATGTATTTGTCGCAGTAAGAAGAATTTGAAGATTTTACCTTATAATAACTGCAAAAACATTCTTATAGTTATATTTTGGATGGCTCAAAATAGAAAAACACAAAATAAAATAGTCATGTAGTTTTGTTTTGTGCAAAAAGTTTTTTCTGAAAAAATGAAAGGCCGGGGTCCACAGTGATTTGTCTTTCCAGTAACACCTTCTGAAAAAACAAAAAATATTGAGACCTCCCTTGTGACGACCAAAAAAATATTCCTGTCATGCTCGGAGGATGCTTCCAGCAGAGAAATTTGCTATGTGGGGTTGCTGTAACAAAATGTGTCCATCCTTTTAGAGTGTTTAGTACATTTATAGAAAAATCAATTATTTATTAGATTTATGCTAATAGTTACAACATAATTCTTTACCTAATGTTTAACACTTTCATCCATATACATGTTATTTTAGCATAACAAGGACAAGGACCAAGGAAATAAAGAGCAGAGAGACAGAAACTGGAAAGGTGCAGGGTTAAAGAGAGACGGCCATTGTGGAATTCTGAGACATAAAGAGACGGATGGTGGCGTAAAGAAATAGGAAAAGGCGGATTGTGGAGTGTAGAAACAGAAAAAAACCGGATTGTGGAGTGTACAAACAGAAAGGGAAAGATGGTGTTGTCGAGAAACAGAGAGAGAGAAGGATAGTGGAGTGGAGAAACAGAAAAAGACGGGTGGTGGACGATAAACAGAATGACACATATGGAGGAGCGGAGAAACAGAAAGGGGCAGATGGTGGTGTGGAGAAACAGAAAAAGACGGGTGGTGGACGATAAACAGAATGACACATATGGAGGAGCGGAGAAATGGAAGGAGATGGATGATGGATTGGAGAAACAGAATGAGACGGTGGAATGAAGAAACAGAAAAAGACGGATGGTGGCGTAAAGAAACAGGAAAAGGCCGATTGTGGAGTGTAGAAACAGAAAAAAACCGGATTGTTGAGTGTACAAACAGAAAGGGAAAGATGGTGTAGTCAAGAAACAGAGAGAGAGAAGGATAGTGGAGTGGAGAAACAGAAAAAGACGGATGGTGGACGATAAACAGAATGACACATATGGAGGAGCGGAGAAACAGAAGGAGATGGATGATGGAATGGAGAAACAGAATGAGACAGTTGGTGGAATGAAGAAACAGAAAAAGACGGATGGTGGAGTATAGAAACAGAAAGAGAAAGAGAAGAAACAGATAGAGACAGATGGTGGATAATAAACAGAATGACACCTATGGAGGAGTGTAGAAACAGGAAGAGAAAGATGGTGTAGTCAAGAAACAGAGAGAAGGATAGTGGAGTGGTGTAACAGAAAGAGACAGATGGTGGAGTGGAGAAACAGAGACAGATAGTGGAGTGGAGAAACAGAGACAGATGGTGGAGTGGAGAAACAGAGACAGATGGTGGAGTGGAGAAACAGAGACAGATAGTGGAGTGGAGAAACAGAGACAGATGGTGGAGTGGAGAAACAGAGACAGATAGTGGAGTGGAGAAACAGAGACAGATGGTGGAGTGGAGAAACAGAGACAGATGGTGGAGTGGAGAAACAGAGAGAGACAGATGGTGGAGTGGAGAAACAGAGACAGATAGTGGAGTGGAGAAACACAGACAGATGGTGGAGTGGAGAAACAGAGACAGATAGTGGAGTGGAGAAACAGAGACAGATGGTGGAGTGGAGATACTGAGAGAGACAGATGGTGGAGTGGAGATACTGAGAGAGACAGATGGTGGAGTGGAGAAACAGAGAGAGACAGATGGTGGAGTGGAGAAACAGAGACAGATGGTGGAGTGGAGAAACAGAGACAGATGGTGGAGTGTAGAAACAGAGACAGATAGTGGAGTGGAGAAACAGAGACAGATGGTGGAGTGGAGAAACAGAGAGAGACAGATGGTGGAGTGGAGAAACAGAGAGAGACAGATGGTGGAGTGGAGAAACAGAGACAGATGGTGGAGTGGAGAAACAGAGACAGATAGTGGAGTGGAGAAACAGAGACAGATGGTGGAGTGGAGAAACAGAGAGAGACAGATGGTGGAGTGGAGAAACAGAGAGAGACAGATGGTGATGTGGAGAAACAGTAAAAGGCAGATTGTGGAGTGTAGAAACAGAAAGGGAAAGATGGTGTAGTCGAAAAACAGAGAGAGACAGATGGTGGAGTGGAGAAACAGAGAGAGACAGATGGTGGAGTGGAGAAACAGAGACAGATGGTGGAGTGGAGAAACAGAGACAGATGGTGGAGTGGAGAAACAGAGACAGATAGTGGAGTGGAGAAACAGAGACAGATGGTGGAGTGGAGAAACAGAGAGAGACAGATGGTGGAGTGGAGAAACAGAGAGAGACAGATGGTGGAGTGGAGAAACAGAGAGAGACAGATGGTGATGTGGAGAAACAGTAAAAGGCAGATTGTGGAGTGTAGAAACAGAAAGGGAAAGATGGTGTAGTCGAAAAACAGAGAGAGAAAGATAGTGGAGTGGAGGAACAGAAAGAGAAGGATAGTGGAGTGGAGGAACAGTAAAAGGCACATTGTGGAGTGTAGAAACAGAAAGAGAAAGATGGTGTAGTCAAAAAACAGAGAGAGAAGGATAGTGGAGTGGAGGAACAGAAGAAGACAGATTGTGGAGTGCAGAAACAGAAAGAGAAAGAAGGTGTAGTCGAAAAACAGAGAGAGAAGGATAGTGGAGTGGAGGAACAGAAAAAGGCAGATTGTGGAGTGTAGAAACAGAAAGAGAAAGATTGTGGAGTGTAGAAACAGAAAGAGAAAGATTGTGGAGTGTAGAAACAGAAAGAGAAAAATGATGTAGTTGAGAAACAAAGAGAGAAGGATAGTGTAGTGGAGGAACAGAAAGAGAAGGATAGTGGAGCAGAGGTATAGAAAAAGATGGATTGTGGAGTGTAGAAACAGAAAGAGAAAGATGGTGTAGTCGAAAAACAGAGAGAAGGATAGTGGAGTTGAGAAACAGAGAGAGAAGGATAGTGGAGTGGAGAAACAGAATGAGAAGGATAGTGGAGTGCAGGAACAGAAAAAGGCAGATTGTGGAGTGTACATAGTGGAGCGGAGAAACAGAAGAAGACAGATTGTGGAGTGCAGAAATAGAAAAAGGCAGATTGTGGAGTGTAGAAACAGAAAGAGAAAGATTGTGGAGTGTAGAAACAGAAAGAGAAAAATGATGTAGTTGTGAAACAAAGAGAGAAGGATAGTGTAGTGGAGGAACAGAAAGAGAAGGATAGTGGAACAGAGGTATAGAAAAAGATGGATTGTGGAGTGTAGAAACAGAAAGAGAAAGATGGTGTAGTCGAAAAACAGAGAGAAGGATAGTGGAGTGGAGAAACAGAATGAGAAGGATAGTGGAGTGGAGGAACAGAATGAGAAGGACAGTGGAGCGGAGGATCAGAAAAAGACGTATGGTGGAGTGGATAAATAGAGATTACTACACAAGAGTCTGTCAGATACAATTGATCTTACAAGTTGTTTCAAAACGTATCTAATATGCAAAAGCGAGTTAGATACGCTATGTAATGAGTTGTAACATCAATGGTATCTGAGAGGCACGATTTCAGTAATCTGTTTCTTACACTCCCTAAAATCACACCTCTTTAGCATTGAATCGATGCATTTTGTCTATTCTCATGATCGCAGAAAGCGCATAAATACATAACACCACTGTCATTAGTGACGTCATCCTATGTAATGCCTACTACTCAAAAATAATGTGCCCCTACACAAAAAGGTTTCCGCCATAACTGTGGATTATAAGGTGATGATGATAATGCAAATTAGACAAAAACAAAGAACACACAGGATGCCGAGTTAAAAGTTTACACCTCAAGGAAATTACCAAATATGTACAACAATGTTAACATCACTATCGGTGACCGACTTTTACAAAATGGCGTGTTCACTGACAACAGTACGCAGGATTTCCAGAGAAGGATTTTCGTTGATTGAGGGATCGTATATATACTCACATGCAAAAGAAACGCAAGTGGTTTTAAACAAATAGGTAACAAACACAGAACCATAAATTGATACGAGTTTTAGCATGTAGTGAAGCCTGATGGTGTTATCAATACTTTTGGTTGCATATTGGAAGCCCCGAGTAAAAACACAACATAAAAAACGCATTGCCGAAACGCACCATTTCAATGAATATGTGGGTATCATGCACCCATTTCTAGTGAAATCGAAAATGCACAAACTGTCACAAACTGTAGTGGGTATAAAACTGTGGACGATTCTCGGACCTACCACTCCTTGGTCAACATTGCCACGTATAACTCAAATTCAGAGAAACCAGGCATCGATACAATGCGTCCTAGGGTCACCACACCTCGACAATTTCGGCAGATTACCTGTCAACACCAGCGACATCCTTTCCTAACAGCAAGTGAAAGTGCTCGACAGACCATAGGAACACATAATCGACACATTAGCCGGGACACTGTGATCCGACGTCTCCGTTCCAACAACCTCAGATGTCGCCGACCAGCATGTCGTCCTGTTCTCCAACCATGGCATCGACAAGCACGACTTCAGTGGGCACAGGGTCATCACAATTGGCGTCATCGTGAGTGGAGGCATGTCATCTTCTCTGATGAGAGTCGCTTTTGTGTTTCCCATGCAGACGAAAGATCAGAAATTGGCGGAGTCGAGGTGATCGTTTTGCTGACAGAAATGTTGTGGAAAGGGATCCATGGGGTGGACCTAGCATCATGATATGGGCAGGGATTGGACTTAATGCGAGACTTGGACCCATGTGCTTTCTGAATGTTGGTCAAGGTCGGGGACACGGCGTCACTGCTCAGTGGTATATCGACCAAGTGATCAGACCCCACGTTGTTCCATTTTTTGCACAACATCAACAACACATTTTCCAGCAGGACAACACTCGTCCAAATGTTGCCAGAGCTACCATGGCCTTTCTGCAACAACACAACATCCGTGTTCTACCGGGGCCAGCCCTCAGCCCTGATCTGAACCCCATGGAAAACTTGTGGGATGAGGTTCAAAGGTGTCTGCACAATGTGCGCCCAGTTCCTACAACTGCCGATGAACTACAGTCAAATTTTTGCCAATCTTGCCCTATTGGTTTTTCTTGTCTTTACTTTTGAAAATAAATAACATGTATACTGCATATTCGACTTGCGTTTCTTTTGCATGTGAGTATACATAAATGTGTCACATAAGTAATCAGAAACATTCTGAAATTTGCGTACTGTTATTTGTTTACCATTTTTTCCAATGTAACAAAGGGAATTAATCAGAAATGCAGATAACTACCATCGTCATTGTGCATGATTTATTGTCAGTCATGGCGTCACACAGGACTGAAACTTTTACGGTTTCTGTTCAATTTACCAAATCATTGTAATGCATATATTTGAAATACCATAGTGCAATGATACTCTTCCCATGAATATTCTTAAACGTGTGATTGAGCCAATATATGCAACAATTAGACAAAAGTACCTCTAAAAAAGTGTAATTTTGCTTTGTTTACATTTCAGCAAGTACAGTTTTCCGAGCACAGTGTTCGTTTCCATACCTAATTTATTTCGCATGATTTCATCTAGATAATTTGCATTGGTGACAAAGGCCATTTGTCATTTGTTTCTAACAAGTATGAGGAATTCAGGGATGCATGTAAAGCAGTTGAGTTTGAAATATACCTGATCGAATAGGCGTCTCATAACCAGCATTTTGTAAACACAATCCAATTTTGCGGAATGTACACTTCGGCGTTCATGTATGCGTATTTTCCAAAGCATTCTAAAACGATTCTAGGCCTATCAGCGACGTTTCTGAATTATCATTAGGGATTTCATACCCGTAATCACTAATGATAATGTGCTATTTTTCTACTTTAATTATTTGAGTAAATATCCAATATTATGATTTTTAAACACACATTAGGCTAAATATCACCGTGAATTGTGATTTGGCAAGATTTATGATGTACCTAATTTTCAGAAGTCACTTTCAGTAAAATGACAGTAAATGATAAACAGAAGGGGGAATTCAAAACTGTGAAATGTATTAGTTTCCATGATGTATTTTGAATTTTATTCGACTTTGAAGTGAGGGTTGAAGAGGAGGGACATATGTGTGACTGTGGCATCCAGGGGCTTTACACTCTGAAAAATGATAACGTTGACATAACAACAGATAATGTAACTGATAATAATAACAAACAAACTCGCAGACGAGGACGAGTATGTTTATAATTATTATTAATTACACGGTCCTGTGGTTCAATACAGATGATGGTGAACATTCGACTGAAGCACAAGGAACTTATGAATGGCTTACACTCAGGAAAGTAGTCCGTCATCATCTGACCTCAGGTCATCACCATGGAATAGCCAATCACAGGCCTGGAATTCAATCTAACACATATATTTGATACCAGTTATCTCAAATGGGTTTCTCACCCACAGGTGTGTAAGAAACAGAAAGACACATATGGTGAAATATGGTGTTTCTGGTGAAACAGAATAAAAGGATGATGGATCAGTGAAACAGAAAGAGAACTATGGTTGAGCAGAGAAACAGAAAGAGGACAATGGAATGGAGACACAGAAAATGGGAGATGATGTTCCTAATCAAGAGCACTGTATAGGAAAGAATGTTATTGTTGTATATGTAGGATTTCCATATCCAGGATATTATGGAGAATACAGTATTATGGCTTCAGTCACACTAACTTAAATTTTCAGATTTTCAACAGACTTCCTCTTCACTGTCGATCACACAATTAGTTGTTCCCAAATAGCACCATAACCATCCAAGCTATGACATGTGCAATGGTGGGAACCAAAGTTTTTTCCCACATCTAACTTCGAGATGTAGATAAATTGGGGAGGTGGTTGGGGGTACTTCTGATGTAACAGAGCTAGTATTCTTAGAATCATCTTGCCACAGATTCCGAGGCAAGCTCAGAGTGTCCGGATAACTTCCAGGCGGTTAGATGTAGGCTAGGCAGATTGTCATGGAAAATGCTGGAGTTGGGTTGGCATAACAGATCTCGACGGAGAGGCAACTGGATAGGTTCTTCCATTAGAAGATCTGGGGAACCATACTCTGCAGGGTCACATTTAGAGCAGTGGCCAGTCCCTCAAACTGCCGACATACCCCTCCCCATAGTAAAACAAAACAAACTTAGATTTTCCTGATGTTTTTATATCCAAAGGACCAGAAAATAATGGTTGTGGTCAAATGTTTTGGTAGCAGATACTGTTTTGGGGTCAAAATGCACTTTCATTTTGTAAAAATATAGAAAATCAAATAAAGACCCCTTAAAAGATAGTACATACACTGAGTCCTTATTTTTATCATTTATGTGATAGTAAACATATAGAAGACATGAATTATTATTATTATTTTTTAATTATAGCTTCTCACAAATTGAGATATTAGTAAAAATAAGCCCCAATATGGTAAATTTTGCTCTATTATAATTTTCCAATTATTGGAAAATGAAGCGTAATGAATTATTATTAGTATTATCAACAAAGTCATTTAATATCTCAAATTGAGACGGCAGTGTTCATATTCCACATAGCTTTTATGATTTTAAAAAAAATTGGTAATATGTTACCCCCCAGCCCCCCCATTTTGTCAAATTGTGCAATTTTTATATTCCCATTGCTAATTTCATTAATAACAGGTTTATACAACACATACATATCACCATTTGCAAATATCTTTTTTATGTAGGATATTATTGAAGGTTTGAATAAAATCAATGATTTTTCAAACCACCAAGAAGGTATATATAAAGGTCAATGTCACTTTGAAGGTCAAGTTCTAAATTAATACATAAATAGTATTAAAAAAGCTACAATTGCACATACAACTTTCATTACTGGTTCTGGGTATGCTTGGTTAAGCTCTATAGAATATACCGGTACAAGAAACAAACAAACAATGTGCACAACAAGATCAAAATAGCTGCTCCCCCTCAAAAAGGACAGTCAGATTATACTGTGGACTCAATCTCAAGACACAAAGAGTTACATGAGGAAAAGGTTGTCAACTTCTTTATTATGAGGAACACAACGTTTGGGAGTAAATACTTTGCCTATATATATATTGACCACGAGCGTTATCATGCTGAAACTCAGGGTTGCGGCGACAAGCCAAATGAGTTATGGTGTGTGGTCTCAAGACTCGATCAATGTACCAAGCTGCTGTGACACCATTGCCTCTCCCTGGACCGATGTTCTGGAAAACAACAGGGCCGACCCTCTGTGCAAGACCAATTCCAATTCCACGGCGTCGCCAGACTCTCCCTCTGCCATTTGCTGTTGAGTTACAGTAACAGCTCTCCCTTGAGAAGAGGACTCTTCTCCAGTGCTGTTGGCACCAATGCTGGTGCTGTGATGCCCATTGAAGACGGTCCCAGCGATGACACGGTCTCAGAATGGGTACTCGGTGTGGCCTGTGACAGTGGAGGTGTCGGCTCGTCAATTGTCAACGCACGGTGTCCGCACTAATGTGTCGCTGGTGTGTCCCGGTGGTCTGTCGAGCAGTTTCCAATGCAGTAACAAAGCGATCTTGAAGATGCTGTTGCACAACCTGACAATCCTGACGTTGGGTGGTGACCCTTGGTCTTCCACTACGTGGTCGGTCAGCAGTAGTGTTGGTGGTCTGGTACCATTGCTGGAGACTTACATGGACATTAAATGCACTGGCTACTTGCCGGGCAGTTTGTCCAGCTTGCAATCGTCCAAGCTTAGTGTTGCTGATTTCTTGTCAATCTTGGCATGTGGTAGCAATTCAAAAACAGATGAATGTTATCCGATCTGGGTGGATTTTTATAGGGCAAGAAATGGGGGAACGCATGTGCATTTCAATTTGCATGGAACTCACGTGCATCGGGAATATGACCGAGATATAAC
This sequence comes from Haliotis cracherodii, assembly GCF_022045235.1. Lineage (NCBI taxonomy): Eukaryota > Metazoa > Mollusca > Gastropoda > Lepetellida > Haliotidae > Haliotis > Haliotis cracherodii. The sequence continues at coordinate 48,474,938 of NW_027266297.1, read as the reverse complement.
CAAGAAATATCTATACTCATGGCATAACAACAATATTGTGGCTATGTACCCATGCTGTGTTCCAAACACACTTCTGCACTTGTACACAGCAGACGTAATTCAAAATGAAATTATTGGTTTAGGGTTTCCACAAAAAGCAGTAAATGCTTTATCGTGTCACTGGATTTTCTGTCTGGTCCATTACTTGATTCTCTGGTCTCTTTAAAGACAACCATTGCATGGAAGGCAACATACAACGCTTACGTTTATGCAAATTTTGTGAGTGGCAGGGGTTATCGGTAGGGCAGGACAAGTTAATCATTCTTACTGATTTTCAGTGATCTATACATATAATTTTCATGGCTATTTTGCTGTTCCGTCCCATAATCTGCATTGGCGGATATTTGAGACTGGTTGTTCTATGGTGTTGATGTTTTATAACTATTCAAAAAATATTTTGTGCTGTTATCTGCTGTAATACTGAATTCTAAAGGTTATGTCTGTAAGATGTTACCACATTTGTAGACTGTAATAATGTGTTGTGGTATAAAAAAAAGCTTTAAACATACTTAGCTGTAAACATGCTTTGGATTTATGTCACTAAAAGGAACAAAGTCTTTGTGTGTTTTAACTCTTTATGTTAATGACATGTAGCACATGTCAGGGGCTCAATATCCCAAAAGTGTGGAATATAGTTATTGGGGTCAATCATTAGTTACCCCTACCACTTGCGAGTCAACACAATCTACATTTACATATATCTACTGTCGTAACAATTGTTACATCAAGAATCAAGAAGAATCAGAAGAGATATGTCAACCGTTGTGCAATGTCAGTCGAAACATTAAATACTTGATTTCCTGAATATTTCATCACTTTGCTTTGATAAATACAGCAGCAAGCAAGAGTCGAGCAAAGATTGTAGAAATATACAAAGTGAACGGACATATTTAATATCTTGCTTGGTGTTGATGTTGTCATATTGTAAGCATCCCAGGGCAAGAGACACCAAGTACCCAAAATATTTAAGGGTTAGAGAGAGGGGTCGGTTGGTCGGTGGGTCAGTGGAGTGTGCACACCTCTAACATGAAAACAGAGATCATATTAGATGACTACAAATTAGCTGAGAGAATGATAAGGATAAAATCTTTAAAAAAATTTTTGAACTCACATTCTTGTGCCACTTAACAATACACTGCTTGGGACCCAAGTTTCAATGGCATTATTGCACTGAGATGAGATAATCAAGACTGGGTATTCTCTGGATCTAGAACATTGTGAAATGTGATATTCTTATGGTGATGTCTGGTTATAAATTCAAAGAAGACAGCTTTCTCAATATTGCTGACACATGTTGAAATGTTGAAGAACTTGTCAGTTTGGATTGAGCCCCCTAACTCTGCCAGACCATTCGTCCTCCTGCTATACTTTTGAACACCCTGGATGACCTAGGCTATGTCCAACACTGACAAGGGAGCTACAATGTTCCCACTAGAAGATGCTTTCAAGCAACTCATGTTGAGAGCCATGTTTCAGATGACAGTATGGCTGCAGATATATCACTCATCTGCAGTGACAGATCTGGACTGCCACATACTGAACACTGCACCTGCTCTGGTTGCCAAAACTCTGCAGACGATGATGAGCCTGAAGGCTTGAGTGACAGTGACAGTGACAGTGGTGGCAGTGACTAAATGTTTCTCACTGTATTGGAGAAAACTAATGGATTTGTAAGTGAGTTACTGACAATATTGAAGCAATTGCAAAAAAGTGCTTCACATTGACACTTCCAAGTAAGTCAATATAATCAAAAGTACAAAAAATAAGTGAAAATTATCTTATATACCTATATTAATTGTGAAATTTTTCATAAGCTCCTAAAGCATTCAGGCAGATTTTGAGATATCATTGTCAATATGGAGGTTACATTATCTTTAGTTTTTTAATACTTTGAAAATGAAAATTGAGTGATTTTTTCCTGTTTTTGACACATTTTGGCCGACATACCATTTTGCTACTTGTTTATTTGTTCCATTTTAGGTTTCCTAAGTCAGCACACTGATTTTGTTTATAAAATAAGTATTGCAATATGCAAACTGACTAGGTGTGGCGTGTCCCAAGTAAAGGTCGGGGGGGGGGGGGGGGGGGATGGGGGTGTAGGTCCATTCTGTTGCCACTATTCTCCCCTGACAGGTAAAGCTGTCAGCAAGGATGTTCAGTTTCACAGGAATATGTCTTGCTTCCATCCGGCAATTGATGGAGTCTGCCAAGGCAAACAGTCATGTAGTCTCCGTCATCAGGGAGCTGGATCTGGTTCCCCCTTGTTTCTGGATGTAAGCCACTACTGTGGTGTTGTCCGTGGCTATGAGGATGGATGATTTTGAGAGACGTGTCCTCCATGCCAGGATGGCGTAATAGATGGCTTTGCAGATGACATGAAGGTTCTTCTCTCCGGTGCTCCCTGTACCGTGAGATCGTCCATATTGGCTCCCCATCCTGAATCTTACATGTCTGTGAATAAATTGTTTTCGGGCGTCAGAGAAGTCAGAGTGATGCCGCTCATCACATGCGAGTCCACCAATGCAGGTCTCGTACAAAGTTGGAAGGTAAGTCTTGAATTCAAGGGTGTGGGATCGTAGTGAGTTTATCCATGTCTGTAGACGAGGTAACATCAACCTTCCTTTGAAGGAAGTATATGATGTCTTGAAACGGAGTGGTCTCGGACTTGGGATTGACTAGGAAGCATAGGTAGGTCATAAGCATAAATAGCATGTTCTGCATGGTGTAACTGAGTTTCCTCTTGGGTCTGCAGCCAGGAAACTGTCTAGGTATCCATGGATTCGCACCAGCTGGAGGTGGCAATCCTGATGACTGACACTGTAATCCTGGTAAATAGCCAAGGGGCTTTTAATATCCCGAATGGTAGGACATGAAACACGTAACGTCGACCATTGATTGCGAAAGCACAGGTATCTTTAGGTCAATTATCATCCTCATTTCAGTCGTATTCTTCTTCAGAACTAGGAATACTGGAGAATAAAAACTATGGTCTTGTTGGTCTCCCCTAGTCTCCAAATGACTTGCTTCTTTAGTAGCTTCCTGATGGCCAGATCTCCTGCCGCTAGCTTGCCGCTGACTAGACAAAATCTGCGTCTGATGAGCCACGATGTCTAGAATCTAGCGGTCGGGCATAATCTGCTTCCAATTCTTGGTTCGGTTAGAAACAGCTCTTCAATGAATCTGTGCTTGCAGTTATTGACGCTGAACCCATAGTAGCTGTGAAGACATCTAGACTTGGGTGGAGAGTAGGTCTTCCTGCATGCTGACTATAGTGTCTTGTAGGATGTAGTAGTATAGACAATGATGGTTCTGGACCACTTCCACGAGAGCCAGATTTATATACCTATACTGCTACTACAGAGGGAATTTTTTATGTCAAAATGATGATGTCATTCACTGATCGAGTAGTATAGGTAATGGTGATTCTGGCTCACTTCACATTGAGCCAGATTTATATACCTATACCACTACAACAGATGGAATTTTTAACGCAAAAATGATGATGTGATTCAATGATCGTCATGATTTGTATTAAAAGAATCATCAATATTAATTAACTATAGCCCACGAAGATATTGGAAAGAGTAGAATAGGCAATGATGGTTCTGCCGCAACCCCACTGGAGCTGGATTTATATACCTATACCACCATTACAGGAGGAATTTTTTATGCCAAAATGATTATGCGATTCAACGATAGTCATGAGATTAAGTTAAATTGGCTCTAGCTCACCAATACCTGGGGCCAATCATTGCTTTAGATGTGCCTAAATGGTAATAAAAATATTCTTTATTATTTTTATCAATAAAGCGATATTCAACATTTTTATTAAGTTCTTCGTTCATTTTACTAGGAGACCAGACTATATAACTACACTCTTCTTGGAAATTGATAAGAAACAATTTATAACCGTATTTGGTTGGTTTGACATCACTGATATAATAAAAACCTTGTGGTAATTCTCTCCATTTAATAGCTTTTTTTATCACCATTATTATATATACACTACATTTCATAAGTAACTTCCCCTATTTTCGCGAAAATTTCGCGAAATTTTCTCGCCACTATTGCGGCACTAACGCGGAATTATCTCATAACCAACTAATGTTTTGTGCATGTCTAGTATCCCATAATGTTTCGTGATAAGTTTCATTCTGAATATAATGTGAAATAGTCTGGACAAAATCGTTTGGTTATTAAAGATTTCCTATGGTAAACGAAGTCCTTCACAAATATTACGTCGTTAGGTATTTGTATTACACAGTTCTTGATGTGTGGACGACTATTAACATTGTAAAAGAATACGCTTTTTATTGGAAACAAAATAAACAAAACCATTTCCATAATTTACTTCTTTTCCATTCCATTCCGACTATATCATAAGCATGTGTTATTGAATCATACTCATGAATCAGGTTAGAGCGTATCCACCACAAACACATGCAAGTCAGGTATTTGCAAGTCAAAGACATACATGTACAGTTACCACATTCAAATAACACAACTTTATACGAAGCTTCTGAAATAAACTTAGGGAAGAGCTGGTTTCGTGTTTTAGAGGAAGACACTAGAATATACATGTATGTATTTACATAGACTTATCAGGCTGATTATAACTAGATTTGATTAGGAAATTGTAATCAAATGGTTTTTTTCAAGTACATTTCTTAGAATTGATGAGAGAATGTAAATCTTCCATGAACTGCTATTTGAGCGTCTTCAGGATTTATAACATGGTGCCCCGATTTTGATTTAAGTGGGGGGCACGGGTGGCCCAGTCGTCTTAGGCGTTGCGATTCGCTGTGCATAGTTGCGTCCCTTGGGCACGCCAGAAACCTATGATTGTGGGTTCGAAACCCGGTTCGCCCCAATTAAGTTTCTAGGTTTGTCAGCACCATACCCATGCTCGTGGGGTTCACCGAAATGGTGAACGTCTGAGACCTGCATCACTTTGGGCTTTCCTCCCACATTAAGCTGACACGCCGTGATATAACTTGAATGGTGGAAATATTATCTGGGATGGTAGGAGGCAAGACGATTGTGTTGTATTATTTACCACTTACATGGAATTAACGTTTCACAAACGCCCGATACCATAACTATTTGATAGTGATTTATAAACACATGCTCACGATACAGTCGGAATGCTTTTAGCAGAGATTTTCTTTTGAATATGGAAATGGATTGTGTCGCTTTTATTATGAAACTGTAGCATATTAAATATTTCACTAACATTGTTGGCAGGTGTTAGTGCAGTCAGTATAGAACTTGAATTTCGAAATATACCATTTGAAGTTTGAATCCATCTGTCGACATATCCGATAACACACTCGCGAGTAATCAGAACCTCTCTTACTTTCTTAAACATATGTTCGAGCTCAAATTAATGAATTGAATTGTTTACAAATATCAAACGATGCTTGGAACCCATGTCGCCAATATCTTCTCTATCCAGGGAATATTTACCAGAAACAGTGTCAAAAGAAAACCAAATCACACTATTGCGAAAAGCGTTTTTGTAAAACGATAGCCAATGAAGCGTGTTGATTGGTAAAACAATAGAGGATTATAGGGGCGTCTCACAGGCAAGTGAGCGAGGCTCAAGATGGTGAGCAGAGGTTTCAGCTCCACAGGATCCCAAACAACCAACCAGGTCGAAGGCTGGCATTCTAATAAAAGTAAGCGGGGTCCGACCAGACACGCATTTATAGACGGAACAAAAAGCTACAGAAACCCTGATCATGCAGCCGAATGCCGGGTGTCGCCTGACACCTAAGAAGAAAAAATAGGCTGCCTGATAACGCCCTGCAGACCACCCAACACCTGCTATGGGTGGCCAAGCAACCATTCAGCAATTTCATGACACTATGTCAAATTATGTTTGCTTATAAATGTAAATGTGCTTATTTAGAAAGAGCAACATATGTACATTCGTATTTGAATTATCTCTTCAGGACCATCGCTTATGTATCCTTGACTTGATCATCATGCTTGTGACAACCGTTACGTTCGGTACTTACTTACTTTGGAGATTTAACGTGCGCTTTCCGACTGATGTGTATTTCGCACACGGGCCCGGCCAGGACATTTAATGAGTTTCCGAAAGGGGCGAAAGTGGTCTGTGCAACCCAAGAGGGAGGTTTAGGGGTTGCTTATATAGAATTTGGGAATTTTGAGATTTGGAATAGATGCCAATGGGGTTAGGGAGGAGAACTATGAGAGCTGGGTATGGTGGATGTTTGTTTGTTTATGTGATTTTGATTTGGTAGGTTATTGTGTTTTTAGATGCGTTTTATTAGTTCCATTTTTATTAAGAATACGCCTAAGGCCTTGAAGTTTTCTAGTTTATTTTGTGGGTTTAGTATTGCTTCTAGAGTGAGAGCCTTGTTTAGATTGAGGGTGGTTTGTAATGCGGTTCGATGTGTTAGGTAGTGTGTGCAGTGGATGAGTGCGTGTTCTGGGGTTTCTGGTTGTTTGCAGTGTGGGCAGTTACCTATAGTGTGTTTTTTATATTTTTTTTAGTTGGTTATTTAGGTTGGTGTGTCCTGTTTGGAGTTCAGTGATTACTCTGCCGATTTTTTTTGATGGATGGAGAATTTTTGGTTTGGTTAGTGGTTTGCTGAGCACTTTTTTGATTTGGCTATTTGAGTTTAGATATAGGTTATGCCATTTTTGTGTGATTTTTTGCTTGTTTACACTTTCAATTTCTGATTTTGAGATGGGTAAGTTTAAGCTTATTTCTGGGATTTTGAGGGATAGTTTAGCTGCTTTATCGGCGTTTTCATTACCGTTGATTCTTGATTATGGAGGGCTGAGGCAATGCCCATTAGTTCTGCCGTGAATATTGTTTGGTTGTTTGGGAGTCGGAAGCATTGTGTGGTTACGTTACGTTCGGTAGTAAACCCTCCATTTTATCTAAAATATTAATTGTTCTTTAAACACGACCAGGTGTTATAAGCGTACGCTTAGACAACAAAGGCACACATTTGAACTGACTGTCGCTGCTCAGTCATCGTCATGCATATCATGAAGTAATTAGGGTATTGTCACTAAAGCTTCGCGCCTGTCTGTAAGTTCTGATAGTGATTACATAAGCTTTGTATTGATATGTTTATTGAGACGAGTCAAAGTACGTGAGGGGTGTATGAATGTTTTAATGCCTCACCGTCACACGAAATGAAAACCGGAGTCACTATGATAATGTAATATTGTGGTTTGTGCAAATCCAACGTATTTTGTTTTCTACATGCATGTCCAGTGTATTATAAAAATTTATTCTCATGTACGTGTTTATGTTGCGCTACAACTATCCCTAGTAAGGTTTCAAATTCCCCCTCTGCACATGCGCACGGGAAGCCTTTTTTACCCATAAGCCCCGTGTCTCTCCATTCCTCTCCCAAAGCTAGAAGGACAACAACACTTGCTACAAAATTGCCATACCTTTATTAATCAACTGCCGCTTGCACAGACCACCTCCTGCATGTCAGCAAGGTACCTAAAACACCGACAATGGCACCGAAACGGACGTCAAGGAGAACAAGGGCGGCTGTTCCTGAAACTTCCGACAACAGTCGCCATGTTGGGCCACAGGTCAGAGCGAGTGCGACAGGCAAAGCCGTCCCTTACGAGACAACAGTTGACCTGAGACAGAGGCTGCGCTCCTCAGGTATCACAGTGCCTGCATCGTGGGGAAGAAAGACGATCCTACAACTGTACAAGGAAAATTTTAACGAGAACCACACGGCCAGTGGAGGGGCCAGCGCTGTTCAACATTCCTCCCCCGTTTCTTCATTGTCGTCTGTACATGCTGTTCCTTCCTGTGACGTTACTCCCCAGTATGTAAACAGCGGGAATTCTGACAGCTCTACTAGCATTCCGGCAACAGTGTCAACAGCAAGCAACCAGTTATCGTCAGCAAATGTGGAATTGGTGGGAGTCATGCGGGAAATGAGGGACATGATGACATCCCTCACCCAACGTCTATCCTCTGGAGCTCCCAGTGGAGAAAACATAGCCTGGCCTACATCACAGACAAGTCCAACGCAATGTGTTCTGTCAGTTTCCGTGCCCCATGTCAACTTCGTTGATGAAAGTACAAGGCGTAAAATTCACCAAGGTAAATATATTAATTTGGCTTCTCTGCTGTTACCATGCCAAGAATCCGGTGAATATAGAATTGCTGAAGAGACAGGTTCATGCAAAAACGTGTTAAAACTTGACCCACGTACCACCAGGAATTTAAACTTTGCCGAATTCAGCAGAGCCTTCAAAGTATTCAAGGATATCTTCTGTGTAGCTTGGCTCCACCGATTCACATGGTCGACCAAAAATATGGTACCAGGGACAGGAGGTTTGCAATAATTTCAATGATAGTGGCTGCATGCGCATTCGCTGCAACTTTCTGCATGTTTGCTCCACTTGTTTCGGGAAGAATCACAACAAATTGGTTTGCAAAAAATCCGACACTAATTCCAATAAGGGACATGGAATCAACATGTGACAATTTGCTGAGGAATTGACACCATTAAATACCAACATCATACAAGAGGTACTAAGGCGTCACCCTGATCAGAACTTTGTAACATACTTGTGTGATGGACTGAGACACGGTTTTCACCCTCTCGTTGCAACAGTGCCCAATTTTACCTAGGAGTGCAAAAACAATCTGAGCGCCCGGAAAGAACCCGATACCGTAACACACCTTGTCCGTCAAGAATTAGATCGGGGCTACATTATTGGACCATTTTCAGTCCCCCCTTACCATGTGTTTCGGGTCAGCCCCCTGGGCATCGCTGAAGGAAAATACAGCCATAAAAAACGACTGATCCTGGACGTTTCAGCCCCACATGACAACGATGACATTGTTAGCATTAATGGTACGATAGACAAGGACATGTGCTCTTTAACCTACGTGACAATCGATGATGCCATACGGGAACTGAACCGAGTAGGCAGAGGCGCGAGTATGTGTAAGGTGGATATAAAAGACGCCTTCAAGCAAATCCCCATTCACCCAGATTATTGGTCACTGTTCGGATTTAGATGGGACAATCAGTATTACTTCTTCAAGCGCCTAGCGTTTGGATACCGATCTAGCCCTCGTATCTTTGATTGCATATCACAAGCCGTTGTTTGGATCCTCACAAACAATTACAAGGTCCATTTCGTTTTACACTTGCTGGATGACTTCCTCACCATTGATGAACCCAACTACGAAGCTTCTATTACTATGAAAACATTAACAGCCACTTTCAACAAGTTGAAAATTCCGTTGTCCCCACATAAAACCGTTGGACCAGCCTGTGAGATGGAATATCTAGGTATCATTTTAGATTCAAATACCATGACTGCCCGACTACCCCTGGACAAGTTGGCTAGAATATCGGAGTTAGTGCAAGAGTTCAGTCACAAGAGAAAGTGTACCAAACAACAACTACTGTCTCTGATAGGACATCTGTGCTATGCCTGCAAAGTGGTTGTGCCAGGAAGATCCTTTGTGTCTTACCTCATTGATCTATCTAAATCTGTTAAAAAACTGCACCACAGAGTGAACATTTCCGCTGAAATTCGTTCTGATCTGCACATGTGGCATGTGTTTCTCCAGAAGTGGAATGGCGTTTCTTTCTTTCACGACTCTTCCAGGACACAGGCTTCTGACATGGAACTGTATACCGACACATCTACTTTAGGTTTTGGAGGTTATTTTCAGGGTGCTTGGTTTTCGTCCCCTTGGCCACCATCTATGCAAGCCCATTGCCAAAACAACAGTCGATCCATGGCGCTACTTGAACTGTATCCCATTGTAGTAGCAGCCGTTTTATGGGGCAAGCAGTGGTCAGGGAAAAGAATCTTGTTTTATTGTGACAATGAATCAACAGTAAACATAATCAACAAGGGCAGATCGAAATGCAAAAACATTATGCCTCTGATGCGTATGGTTACCTCACTAGCAGCCTCTGACAATTTTGTGATATGTGCCAAACATGTACCAGGCGTGTCAAACCAAATTGCTGATTCTCTGTCTCGGTTACAGATTGCCAGATTTCGGAAACTTGCTCCACTTGCGGCACCACAAGCAACACCATGTCCACAACACTCACAGTTGATATGGGTCTGGCAAGACACCTAGACACTCTATTGGATGCTGCAGTGGCGGCCAGAACCAAGACCACCTATGCTTCTGGCTTAAAGTCATACTTTGCCTTTCTCCTGAGATATAGCCTGTACTCTACATGCTCAAGCCTCACACGGGCAGCACAAGGTCTGCCACCAGTTAATTCTGCACTTCTGCAACAATATGTGGCCTTTTGTTTCAGTGAGGCAAAACTACAGTATGTCACTGTCAAATCCTATCTCGCGGGTATTCGGTTTACCTATCTGAAGGCAGGTGTACATACAGTGTTCGATTCAGTGTCTACTGCTGGTCTAAATCCGCTACGAACCCTACTTCATGGATACAAGAAGCTACAACAACAGGGTGTGCCCAAACGCTTACCCATAACCTACGATGTTTTGAAGAAGATTGTGTGTACACTACGCAAAGGGGTGCTCGGACCTCTCAATGATCTGGTAATGGAGGTCATGTGCACCACTGCCTTCTTTGGTTTTCTACAATGTGCCGAGTTCACATGTTCTCGTGACTTCGAATCTAGTACCAATTTAAGTCTATCTGATGTCACCATAGACCATAATACAGGAAAGTGTACTCTCGTGCTCAAAGCTTCAAAGACAGATATTTTTAGACAGGGTGTAGTCATTCCCTTGTTTGCCAACCACTCTCCCATTTGCCCTTTTGCCAATTTGAACCGCTTTAAACAAGTAAGACTATCACATGGTGCTAGGGACAGTGATCCTCTGTTTGTTGACTGTGTTGGAAAAGCCATATCCCGTACCATGTTCCTGCAATGGCTCAACATGACCATGAAACATGCACACCTTGACGCAGCTAAATACTCTGGACACTCTTTTCGCATTGGGGCAGCGACCTCCGCTGCAACTGTTCGTATGGAAGATCACCTCATAAAAACACTGGGCAGGTGGCAGTCAGACTGTTTTACACGTTATATTCGGACCCCAGAGGACGTTATTAAGAATGCTCAGTTGTCTTTAATTTCTTGTCCATAATACCCAGTACAGGGACATCTCCGATCAGCTGCGTTGAATTGGTTGTGTTGGTCTATTCCTTTGTACGATGTTGATTTATCTTGTGATCCCTCTTTATATTGTTGCACACAATGTACCTTCCTTACCACACCTAGCACAACTTGGGGGCACTCACTCTTGTAAGGGGGTACCCTTCCAATCACTTGCTTTGGGCTATTTCCACTCATCTAGAGTGTACTTTTCTCCCCCAAGTCCAAACCAGAGCTCAGGTCGCAGCCCCGGTCCGCAGACCACCGTCCGAGCCTCATAGCGGCCCCAGGACCCTCGCCTAGCTCTCGGTCGTCCCTCTTCTTGTAATAAGCTAGCACCAGAGCTCAGGTCGCAGGCCCAGTCTGCAGACCACCGTCCGAGCCGCCGCCGCGGCCCCAGGACCCTCGCCTAGCTCTCGGTCGTCTCTCTCCTTGTAAATAAGCTAGCACCAGAGCTCAGGTTGCAGCCCCGGTCCGCAGACCACCGTTCAAGCCTCATAGCGGCTCCAGGACAGCACCTAGCTCTCGCTCAGCCCTCCTCTGTGATAAAAATCAGTCAGCTCCCAAGTTCGTGCCAAAACCATTAAATCTATGTGTTTGTTATAATGTTCATTAAATATTTTTGCATTCTATCTCATTGCTTGTTGTGTTTGCACAAAATGATAATGTAATATTGTGGTTTGTGCAAATCCAACGTATTTTGTTTTCAACATGCATGTCCAGTGTATTATAAAAATTTATTCTCATGTACATGTTTATGTTGCGCTACAACTATCCCTCGTAAGGTTTCAAATTCCCCCTCTGCGCATGCGCACGGGAAGCCTTTTTTACCCATAAGCCCCGTGTCTCTCCATTCCTCTCCCAAAGCTAGAAGGACAACAAGACTCGCTACAAAATTGCCATACCCGCCAGCCCACCCTCTCTTCACCGGCTTAGGTGCTCACCTTTGTACCATTTGGCTGCTGCTTGTAAATATGTACAGTTTTTCAATTTTGCCTTTTATTGTCAGGGGCTGACTGATTGGCCTATCATTGGCCAGGCTATTTCCACTCATCTAGAGTGTCCTTTTCTCCCCCAAGTCCAAACCAGAGCTCAGGTCGCAGCCCCGGTCCGCAGACCACCGTCCGAGCCTCATAGCGGCCCCAGGACCCTCGCCTAGCTCTCGATTAATGTTTATTAAATATTTTTGCATTCTATCTCATTGCTTGTTGTGTTTGCACAAACAAATGGTTTAAGAAAGACAGTGGCAATAAATAAGGGCGTCATGAGGGTCACACTTTACAGACAGGCGATAGTCAATTTACGTCAGACCTTTATACAACGTTAGCATATGCTCAGATTAAATCCGGGGCGCATTCAAATAGTATTGTCTTATCAGCAGCATATTGGGTGAATTATAACTATAATTGTCGGATGCCTAACGTAAGTTAGGGACATATTCTAGAATATTTAAGACTTTAAAAAAGATAATTTAGTTGATTTATTTCGATAATATTTTTTATCATTATGAATATCTCCTTAACGAATAACTTATATCAGAAAAAAGATTGCAGCTCGCTTTAAAGTGCATTCTATCCTCGGCAGTTTGATTTTTGCATTTACGAATGCTGGTCACCACTCCGTAACAATTAATGCGATGGTATTTGTGGATTAGCCTTCAAATGTTATTACTGTAGAATATCACTTTTTGTAAGTATTATGAAGTGGACATTTGAAGGCGTCTCAGGATATCTTCCAGGATGTGTTTTCTAGCATTCACCACTAATTATAACAGTGTATTGGAAACATGTATAGATTGCCTGGCTGTAGATAGGATTTGTGATCTTAACAATTACCGGGTGTGACAAAGTATACAAGATCTCATTGGGGATAACAAGGGTATCAGTTTAATATTAGAGGACGTTGGTAGTGAATACGTAATGGCATGTCGATTTCTAATCCTTTCTTTCTCTGTGGGTAATCCTTTCAACCTGATGAAAAGAGGTCACTCAACCAGTTCGTGCATTTTTTTGGTCAAATGTGTCTTTAAATGAAGGACAGCTGAACAAAGAGTAAAATCTATTTCCCATGTCACTTCCAGCTGGGGACATGTAGTGAACTTGGCCTGTGATGATGACTTTTCATGTTTATATTATAATAGTTTGTCAAACTGTAATATAAATTATTAATTTATTCAATGTGAGGAAATGTCAGTACGGGATATTGTCCAAGTAGGGGACTGTCGGTGTGGGGGAAATGTCCTACACTCCTGAAATATATGGTGTGGTACATAATAAATGAGCAAACAATCCCGCGTTGTAAATGTTCCTATTTTAGAACGTTATATGTGGCAATGCGTATGATAACCTTTTTATTCAGATCTTCGGAGGGCAGCAGCAGAAGCCAGCACTGGCTTGTTTTGTCCTATCCGTTTTACAAAACGTTCTAAAACAGTGTCAAACCATACCTACATTGTTTTGTGTGATGGATGATACAGGTACATGTTATCTCGTCTTCTTAACATTCACTTACTTCATTAGTGCAGGCGCACACGTATAACTAAACACAACGACATGAGAAACATATTTTCATGAACTGTAGCCTAGAGGTCCTTGTCAATTGTAGCCCTCCCTCCTTTAGTGAACATTAATAAACAACCGTTATCGATACATAACATGTTCTCTGGTCTCGAATCAACATAACAAGTTAATTAAATACTGCGTAGCAATCCTATTTCAGTGAAGGAATGTTTAGAACAAGACGACAAAATGACTGCATAGTGTAATGTGTTTGAAGTCATTGTTCTATATTCTAAGCAAACACGATACCACAGGATATGTGAGATGTTGCTGACGAAGAAATATGATCTTGTGTCAACTCAATTTAATTCTTTATTTCAATTCAATTCTTTATTTTTCAGTATAAAGGCCATAGGCCAACGTACAAATACTCACTGAAAAAAACAGTATACGTGTAGATCTTGTGTCACAAATATATGGTAATCCTTGTTCCTCGCACAAACCTATCGATATCGTTCATATCTGTTGCGCTTCCGTCCTAATGACCATGAGTATTACATATGTTCTTAAATGTAAAAACGTCTTAAATGCCACTGGTTAACGCTACTATTCAATTGCCTGCACGGATGAATCTGCCCTACTCCTACAATTTGCTGGAATGTGGATTTCATCCTCCACGTTTATGATGTTATATAATGCATGACTCTTCCTGTTATTTCGTGCACCTGCTTAGCATTGTGAGTAGACAATGTAATTAACTATCCGAGTTGTCTCGCTGTAAGTTACATAATAAACTGTGGGGTGCTTTTTTTTATTGGAGTAGATATTCTGAGTATCTTCATTGTGAATAATGTTGCAGTCTGGTTTGCTCTTGAATGTCTAGAGAATAAAGAATTCATCAAATCACAACTATATCTGCAGACCCCGCCACCAAAACCCCTAATCCTTTCAGATTCATTAAGTGGGCTCCAGGCTATAAAAAAACTAAAACACAAAAACTGCCCAAAACTAATACAACAGATAATTAAAAGCGCCAACAATCTTCTTAAACTAGGTGAAGACATAGAAATAGTACGGATCCCTGCCCAAGTTTGAGTGTTTGGCAACGAACACGCAGACAAAGCAGCCAAATCTGCACTAAAATTAGAAGAAGTAAGCATCAACCTACCAATGTAAAAAGATTAAATTAAAAGTAATACAAAAGTGGCAAAATAACTATCAGAAATAACTAAACTACAAACAGGCGACACTAAGTTAAACTCCCACCTACACCAAACTAAAAAAACACCAATCCAGGAAATGCTCCCACTGCAACTTAAAAGAAACTCCTGAACACATAATACTATATTGCACACAGTACCAGCAACATAGAACAACACTCCAATCCACTCTAAAGTGCAACAATCAAATGACACTAGCAACGGTACTAAACCCCCTAAAATGACTTACAAACCTTTAAAGCACTAGGCATATATCTAATGAAAACAGGCCTACTCGGACGCATCTAACAAAGTACAACAAACAAGCTGCCAATAAACCTTTAAATTATAAATCTACAAAAACATACTTAGAACTACATCTACTAAAACTACATTTAGTCCCCCCCTCCATCTTTTGCATGGCATATTTCAAAATTCCAAATTTGTTATCCAAATTAAGTAAACAACCCTAAAAGCCCCCCTAGGTTGCCCCACCTTCTCGGACATACCCTTTTCGACCAAACACTAAATGGCCTGGCGGGCCCGTGCGCGAAATACTAACGTTTAAGTCCAATTTTAAAAAAGTAAATAAGTAGACCCCGCGTATCTGAGACACTCGACATGTGTATATGTGCATCAACTTTTGCACAAACCAAGTGTAGCAGTAGTTTGTCTGATTAACGAGCAGAAACTCATCTTACAACTTACCACTATGTGGAACAGATAAACAACACGGTATTTGACCTATCATTTTAAAACCGTCTATGGATCATGTCTTTGAAAATCATTTACAAGTTCAACACATAAGGAAGGCATCTTTAATTTGGGGAACACAATGTTTTGGAGTGTATACTTACTCCTTCATCTAATGAAAGAGTAAATATTACTTCGAAACATTGTGTTCCTCATAATAAAGTTACCATCCATAAATTCTCTTCCTTACATGTATGTATCATCCGTGTATCACCTGGTTTCTACTTCGTTTTGAGGAAAGTTATTCCGTTTTCATAAGCACATCAAAGCGAAATGTATTTTCATAGATTTAATCCTGAATGCTAAATGAAAGAGTAAATATTACTTCGAAACATTGTGTTCCTCATAATAAAGTTACCATCCATAAATTCTCTTCCTTACATGTATGTATCATCCGTGTATCACCTGGTTTCTACTTCGTTTTGAGGAAAGTTATTCCGTTTTCATAAGCACATCAAAGCGAAATGTATTTTCATAGATTTAATCCTGAATGCTAAATGAAAGAGTAAATATTACTTCGAAACATTGTGTTCCTCATAATAAAGTTACCATCCATAAATTCTCTTCCTTACATGTATGTATCATCCGTGTATCACCTGGTTTCTACTTCGTTTTGAGGAAAGTTATTCCGTTTTCATAAGCACATCAAAGCGAAATGTATTTTCATAGATTTAATCCTGAATGCTAAATGCTAAACAGAGACTGTGATGGCCGCTGTTAACACTCAGCATTTCAGGCATTTACGGACAAACGCAAGTCCTTATTGTGTATGAACCGCTGTTAACACTCAGCATTTCAGGCATTTACGGACAAACGCAAGTCCTTATTGTGTATGAATCAGATGACCAAAATCGGGGTGAATCTAGAAAAAAATAGTGTATTCAGGCACCACTGGGAATTGCGTTCTCATACACTACTCCCAATTCCGAAGACTATTGATAACTTATACAAATAAGTTACACACATCAGGGAATATAAACATTTGTCCATTAATTTCTTATTGATTAATATAGAATAGGTGATGCATCCTTGCGGAAAAAATACAGTTTTAAGAACATAATTTTTTATCCATGTAAAGCTTTATACTGTTAATGGACCTACCACCTACACCTCTTTAAATATAACACGAGCAACATGCTTATATAGCTCCAGGTTAGATTGAACATACATCCGACATACATGGGGAAGTAACGCACGACAGCATTTCTGAAGTGTACATGCAGTGTACCAATATGCCGCCACTTTCTCGGCACTATAACCGACTTTTGCAGCACTATCGCGCCACTTTCACGGCACTATCGCGCCACTTTCACGGCACTATCGCGCCACTATCGCGGCACTTTCACAGCACTTTCACGGCACTTTCACGGCACTTTTGCGCATTAGCGCGCAACTTTCGCATTTTCTAGCCACTTTCGCGGTATTATCGCGCCACTTTTGAAATGTAGTGTATTTATGTAAGCATTTGTCTAAATGTGATCTAACGATAGTAAGCAATCTATTTTTAATCTCAAACCAGTTCTTTGGTTTTGGCACGGAATAATTGAGGCGCTTGTTGCCTCCCCTGTTCTATGAACTTTTTTTTCTCGTCTTCGCTAATACCACTTGTCTTTTGAGATTTTGATCGAATCTCCAGCTTCATTTCATTGTATATCGTGAGTTCCGACAGCACTAAACAAAACTCATCCTATGATATCTTACAATCGACCATTGCTGTCGAAATATGATCCTCAATGCTGTTCAACTTTGCTTCGGCGAGTATCCGTATACTATCGTGTTTTAATGCTTTCTTTTGCAACCTACGAGAAATGAATTTTATTGCTATTCCTGTCAGTACCGAGACTCCAGCAGCTATTTCCATGCCGAGCACGATAGGTGCGGCGATTATAGTTGATAATAAACTAACACCCGCTACACCGAGTCCCATGCCAGCTGTTACAAGCGCGGTGTCAACTCCATCCAGTGCATTCACGGCTCTGCGATACATTTTATACAATCAAAGTCTCAACTCCCTATCCTTCTCTATTCAATGTTTTATGTCGCTTATTTGATGTAATCGAAATCCATCAACAGTTTCCATCTTTTCAATTGCTTCATCGAGCGCTGGATATAAACTCATAGTGTATATTACGATCATATAATAGTCTTTAATTGGTCTTGCTTAAATGTTTTGAGAGTATACATCTACCTTATCAAATGTATATTATACGACAAGAATATCTTAGTAAGAGAAATACTACCACTTTTAATAATTTGGACCCCCTCGAGGGTTGCAACCGGCGATGCTCCGATATGAATAATACTGCAACGTTGACGCTTGTGTTTCTTGAGCCATTTAATCGATAGACCTGGTAATATTTCGAAGGCATCTACCGGTGCATCACTGAACAAGACTTCAATAATAAGAATAGAAATATTAGGTATTGCACTCAAGTTAACTTTAATATCATCGAATTCAGCAACCAAATTTAATCTAACATTTTGGACTGCTGGACGACTATATAACATATGACATATTATCTTAGTTAAATTATGTCCCTTACCCATCATAACATAAGGTGGGTTAATGACGATATTCAATAGCCACTCGATGTTTGCTTCGACCATAGTCCATTTATTCTCACCGTTGCGAGTAATATTGTACGAAGTGTTTTTAAGGAGTCTACTAACGTCGACATCTCTTTAATCTTCTAGATTACCCGTGAATGTAACATCTTTCCGCTTGTATACATTATCGTGTAAGTGTAAAGCGTATAACTTACCATCGGTACCGGGTTTACTGAATCCTTCTGTGTCTCCGAGATCGAAAAGAGCAATTATATTACATTGTCTGAGCGTTCCAGGGCCTTATGCATCAACCATTATTTATAATATGGAGTGTTACACTTAGGTATCCTATATGTACAGGTTGGTGTTTTACATCTAATACAGAAATTTTGAGGTCTGAAATAATACCACGCTTTAATTTTTTATATTGTAATAATGAGAAAGATTCCATTCTACCACTATTATATTTTTCATTTTTCACTGGAACAGATCTGAGTAGAGTTGAAGGACTTTCTAGTTGAATATTATCCGTTGTGCTTATTTGATCAAGATGGATGCACAACTCTTTATAGGGAACTAAATCGGGCAATATATATACATTCACTGTGATGGTGGGTGGATATAATGCGGAATGTCCAATTCTATATGTAAAAATTCCAAGTGTAACTGCTAAGTTCTCGTCAATAATTATACCTTTTTCTCCAGTGTATATTTTAACTTTCCCATTTGACTCATTTTGTGTGATACTAAGTCCATTAGGCTTAAAAGTTTCATCATTGAGTGAGCATAAACTGTAATACCCATCAGGTATAATGAGTTCTTTATCACTGTTTTCACCTGGTTTAAACATCACATTATTTCTTTTCGCAGCATTTATATTGGTCCACAGCGGGTAATACGTTACGTCACAGATAGCGACTTCGAGTTGACCATCCGAGTTATCGATAGTACGAAGCAGTTGAATAGACTGACCATTTGTTATTCCCAGGAGTGTAACATACATATTAAATATACAATGATACTATATCATAACTTAAATATGGAATCAACCATTATTTAAAATATGTAGTGTTACACTTAAGTATCCTATATGTGCAGGTTGGTGTTTTACATCTAATATAGAAATTTTGAGGTCTGAAATAATACCCCGCTTCAATTTTTTATATTGTAATGATGAGAAAGATTCCGTTCTACCGCTATTATATTTTTCATCTTTCACTGGAACACATCTGAGTAGAGTTGAAGGACTTTCTAGCTGAATATTATCTGTCGTGCTTATTTGATCAAGATGGATGCACAACTCTTTATAGGGAACTAAATCGGGTAATTTAACCCCCTGATCTGATGACTTGTATATTGTGTTAATTAGGTGTGCAAATCCAAGTGTAGCTGATAAGTTAATTAAAATCTGTACACCTTTTTCTCCAGAGTCGAATTTCAACATCCCATTCGACTCATTTTGTGTGAGACTAGCTCCATTAGGCTTAAAAACTTCATCATTGAGTGAGCATACGCTGTAATACCCATCAGGAATATTAATGGATTTGTCAATAACATATTTTTCATTTTTTAAAAATATTGTGAAAATCTCATTACCCCGGTATTTCTTTTCACAGCATTTATATTGGTCCACAGCTGGTAATACGTTACATTGCATAGGGCGACTTCGAATTGTCCATCCGATTTATCGATAGTATGAAGCAGTTCAATAGACTGACCATTTGTTATTCCCGAGAGTGTAACATACATGTTAAATATACAATGATACTATATCATAACTTAAATATGAAATCAACTTACATTACTAATCAATCGATTATAGTAACTGCCTCTGGTGCTGAATTTTTCGTTAAATTCCCCGATATCTTTAAAAATTACAGGGTCACGGCAACTAGCGATAAAATGGTGCATGATTGGTTTCACAATCCGATGCAATTTTGGCAGAATCAGTTAAACTTTGCCATATGGGGTGCCACAACGGGATGTGGCGTATCTCTTTATTCCCCAGGATATATGCTAAATAAGTCTGTTATAACATTTCACGTGTGCAATCAGATTAGACGTATACGTAAAGAAATTAGTGCTCCGTTACCGCAGGATCAAGCGTGGAAATCCGCAAATAATAATTATGATAGGTGGGCATTCGAACGTATTTGTCAGGAATTTAATGTTTCTACGAGTAAAGATTAGCGTATTAAAGGAGCAAACCATGGTCTAGGTGTTCCTTACACAGAGGAAAAAATAACCGTCAAAGAAGAAAGCGATTATGTATTTAAAGAACTTAATAAAGGTAGAGTTGATTTTCGTAAGTTGGTGCGTACCAGCAAACTTTACGAATATTTAAGAATATATGATTATTTAAAAAAAAAAGTCATTGGTATAAAGGCTGGGAACTTTCGAGTAATGATTGGAGAGGGGATATTTTGAGTTTTAAGAGTGGGTCTATTTATATTGTTAAAAAATTTATACAACTGAACGATACCGCAAACGCTTGGAATGAATTTCTTAATGATGAAAAAGAAAATAATTTTACTAACCCAGGATTTGTAAGAGTTAATGAATCGATAAGAACTTATGTATGGGCAATTCTCGGTGCACAATCGCAAACACGAACGTCCATTATCGGTTCTGGGACGGCGCTCGATGCGCAAAAACAGTTTGTCACAAACGTGGAGGGCGCCATTAATTCACCAGTTGACATACCATCGTCTATAAAGCGTTTTCAAGATGCATTACAGTACGCTCAATCCAAAGTGGACTACGTTTATGCACCGGGACTATACATGTCTCCGAGTAATATGGAACTTAAGATCGGTCAAGTGATAGGCTATAATAATAAAATTGTTATTGCTACCGATCAACAAAAAAAAGGTATAAATTCAGATATTAACGTCGAATTAATAACGCAAACAATCACAGGCGAAAAGGGAATACTGTAAACAGGGAATTTTATGCGACCGTTTTATTATTGTGAGTTTTGCGAAAAAACGCAAAAATAAGTATAAATAATACATACATACTTTATTCATTGCAACACGTCATCAAATGTTGAAATCATCAACCAGAACCACAAGTTTAGTCAATAGGTTAAAAACACAAATGAATGCAGAATGGTCACACAATACATCACAAATGACAGTGTAAACAGACCAATTAGTGTCACTGTTGCCTCACAGTAATCCTGCCTTCTCCCAACCTTGCTTGATTGCGTCCACACAGGAAACAAGCCATCTTGCGTGAATCGGTTTCATGAAACTGGTCAACTTTCCGGACAACTCAGATTAACTAGCTTCGGAGAGAAGCTGTCTATTGTTTGGTAATCGAGGTGTCATCTCAACACGGCAACTTGCAAAAATATCTCGTCGCAGTATTGTCTTTGGTGTGGTATTCGCAATATTTTAACGGCGCAGAAATAAAGCTGTTTACAGTAGTCAAGCCACAAACACCAACTATCGCTCAACCATCTACTGACGCACAACCACAAGTACCACCGCATATTGTGGCTAAAAATCAACGACATATCGATGAAAAAACAGCGCTTGTAATAGGTGGAGTCGCGGCTGGTTTACTCATGATTTGGTTAACGAACTGATTTGGTTAAATAGTTCTTAGCGGATACGTACAACAGCCCTGCGATTGCTACGATCAGTGCCCACAAGTTTTGACTAAGCCAAGTGGTGGTCTTAGCTAATAAATTCAATAGCCAGGAAACAACACTCCCTATTATACTGGGAAGTGCGGACGCGGCTTTCTCAGCGAGCTTTCCCAGTGCTGAACCTAATGCTTTTAAATGCTTTTTTATCCACTCTTTTATACCATCCAACGTAGGCGGTGATCCGCTACCACCTGTACCACCTGTGCCACCAGTTAACGTGAGAGTCAAAGTCAATATAATAAATCCCAACGCGGTTAAAATACTGGCAATTGTTATCCCCTGTTCTCTGAACAATGTTTTAATTTTATCGGCCAGTGTAGTGTCATCGTTGAGGACTTGATCGATAGTTTCTCAAATTCGACTGATTTGTGAACGAAGTGCCTTTCTATTACTGGAAGCTGCTTCGAGACGGGACGATCTTTCGTCTTCTAAGTTACGCAATCTTTCCGCTACGAGGCGTCTACTGAACTCATCGCCCGCCTGTTCAAGTTTTGTTTTCTCGTAATATATATGCTTGTCGATTTCGGATATCTTAGCTGTATTATTCATGAGTTCTCCCCGCATTGTTCGCATTGCCTTGTCAAAACCTCGTAATTCCCTAATACTAAACTCCGAGGATGGTACCTGTAACGTGGAATTATCATAATAGGTATCTAAGATTTCTCCGAGTCCGTCCGAGGCCACCATCGAGGAAGCTTCCAAATTATCTGTGTTGTTAACGAGTTTATTACGCACAGTCCGAAGAGCCTTAGTAGTCTTCGTGTTTACCGGCTATCGTAGACAAGGCAAGGGGCTTACGAGTACGATAATGCATAAGATAAATATCCGGTTCGCCACGCAGTCGCAATATTCCTTTACTATCTATCTTAAACTTTGAATAGTCACGACCAATAGGACTATCATCTTTAAAGGTATCGTAATAATCATCAACGCCTGGTTTCAAAAGTTCATCATTTACGGTTGGGTTCAAAAGTTCATCGTTAAGATTCATAAAGCTGGTTTCATCAGTATCTTCGATTGGATTCTGGTTATCGAAGTCATCAAAGGTATCTAGATCAAAATCATCCATTTTTATATTAAACATAGGGTACATGTTTTCAATATAACAATGTCTTCGCAATATGGACGCAAGTTAAATCCACAACGTAGACTTCGAGATCCATTAGGGGTCAAAGCAATTCATCAGTCTGTAACTATAACTAATAACCCGAGTACCATCGATCAGAATCAAACGCTTCTGGTTGCTTTCCTAATCTCGGCGCACACGATGTGTTAGTTCCGGGAACTGTCAGACTAGCATTTACGATTGGTTTGACTTCTACCCACGTTAACAGGGAGCCCGTTCAGAACATAGGTCGTGCTATTGTTAAGAAAATCGCTATTAAAATTAGCGGTAATGAGGTTTTGAGTATCGACGATAGCGATGTATAGTATTGTTACATGGATCTCTGGAGAACAGATAAAGAGCGGGAAAACTTACAGTACCAAGGTATTTGTAATAAGAACACATTGAGACTGCGAGTGGGCGCTGATAATGGTGATGATACCGTCGTAAAAGATAAGGCCATTGCCGACGCATTAGGTAACCGATTCTATGTTCCCCTAGACTTTGAATTACTAGATTCCCACATGCACTTTTATCAAGCATCCCTAGGTGATAGGTTAGAATACGAACTCACTTTTAATGACTACGGTAGAGTAATCAGAACCGGTGGTGAAGATGCTACCTATTCCATTGGCAATATCTCGCTCAAGTACGATATGATAACGGATCCCGAATTATCCAGACAAATTCGTAACCAATATAAAGGAAGTTTAGCCATTTTGTATGATCGCATGCTGAGACACCGAAAGATCACGAGGGACAAAAAAGATTTGATGTGGAATATCAATCTAAACGTCCCCACAAGGTCGTTGAAGGGTATTTCAATGTTGTTCGAGGACCCCTCCGATGCATTTAAAAGAAATACCGAGAAGTTCTACAATCCCAAGATTACAAAAGTAGAATTGACTATCGAAGGTGTTCCTAATCAACTATATAGCCAAGGAATGCTAGCATATCACCAGTGGGATGAGATTAAAAAACTTCCTTCTATAAAACGTTCCCCGGAAGTTAACGCGGTCGTGAAAGATCTGTCTCTCGGGAGTGTATTGATGTGTGAATACCTCACCACGAAGTATGCGCTATGGCTCGACATGCGAACAACAGACGATGACCAACTACACGGCAGTGGGAGGAGAATAGAAAATGCTAGCGAGGGTGTCACTATACAGATAACGAAGCTCTGGGAAACGTCTGGTAAATTAAACATATATTTGTACGTGATTATGGATGCGCAACTTAATATACAGAATGGGAGATTCGTGCAAGCAATCTATTAATAATCTTTTACCTGAAGATCTGCACTGTGCTATCATATGCGGGCAAACGGGTTGTGGAAAAACAGCTTTTATTCTAGATATATTACAAAGTCATTATCGGGACATTTTCGATCATATTATTATTCTGTGCCCGACTATAAGCATTAATAAAACATACTTATCGAGAGATTGGGTTATGAATGACGACGGGGTACACAGAGTCGATCTGGACGATCGTCTACAAGACTGTTTACGAGTATGTCATGAGAAATACATAGGAGAATCAACCCTTTTCGTAACAGACGACTGCAGCGCGAGTAAAGAACTAACAAAAAAGAAAGATATGCTTTCGTATTTAGCATTTTCCGGTCGGCATACTCAGCATAGCGTTTGGGTACTTACTCAAAAATACAACTCTGTCGTGAAAGATCTCAGAGAGCAGACCAAATGGGTAGCACTCTTTCATTGCAAAGATCGAGATTCATTCGAGGAATGTTTACGCAAAAATGATGTCATTTATACCAAGGTTGAACGAGATAAGGTCAGAAAACTGTTATCGGCAACAAAGCACTGTAAACTCGTATCAAAAACCGATCAACCAGCTGCTTATGCAATTGCTTAGCAAAATGTGGCAAAATTATAGCAAAATGTATCAAAATGTATCAAAATGTAGCTAACTGAACATTAGCGGTTAATATGACATAATGTGGTTCGAAATCCTCATTCTTTCGCAACAGTTCATTATTACGGGATGTATTGGATATGCCATATTATATTATGTTAGACTTAAATATCTCCTTAGGTATTACATTATGGAACGAACTCATCGAACAAATGCAAAAGAATCTGATGTAGACCAACATGTTGATAAATCTTTAGATAAACATAGAGAAAGAAAACGCGGCTTTGGTAGCCGGTGGAAAATGTTCCCAATATTTGGAAGAAAATTATACCATCAAAAAATTGATAACATGACCGATTAAGAGATTAAAAAACTGTACGCGCGTTACGAGTCTAGACTGGGAGCTACCATGACTAAAACGATAGGGTCGGCTATGTTACAACTATACACAGTCATAGCTAGTACGTTTCTCCCTGTCCCGGCAGAACATCGCATGTATTTATGCGAATCTCTCGAGAAAGACCCATTCATCGAACATGCTATAAGCTCAGTGAGCTGTGAGTTTTATCATAGATACGGAATGTTCTTAGCTCCACTCACCACAGCTTTAATAACGGCTAGGTATTGTCAATTTAAACATACGTGCCCACTTAATAATATAAAGAACGAAGTTCAAATAAATAATGGAGACTCAACAGGTGACACCACAACAGATTGTCAAAACGCAACAACAAGTGAACGAGGAAATAACTGCACAACCACAACAGATTGCGGAACAACGAGTGAATGAGGATGTGAATGCACCACACACACAGATTGCACCACTTATGAATGAGAAACCAGCGATTGCACCACAAACACAAAAACAAGCCAGAATGACAAAGAATCCTTTGAAAATAGCAGCTGGGAGGAAGGGAGGAATGGCGCGCAAAGCAAAATTAATAAATAATTCAAATATTAATCCGATTAAAACATGGGCACTAGTAGGAGTTGCTGGTATAGCGGCTGTATGGTTCTTTTATAAGACCGGAGAAGAGAAAACGTCACCCCCAATGCAACAAAAAGTTCAATTAGAGGTTAGCCCCAATATAATGCTATAAGAAGCATGACTACTCCAGTTACAGACGGTAAAATGTTGGTAAACGCAACGTATCATTCAGCGGTGGTCACCGGCTTGGCCATTGGCTATGCCCATATAGCTAAAATGATTACTAAAGCCACACCTCCCAAGCTGGATTTTAATGGATTTGATATTGGTATGATGATTCTGGATATTGGATTAGCTATGGCAACGAAGGATATGCTCATCAAACAAGGACTTATCCCGGAAGACATAATGAAGTAATTAAACATTTGAATATTTTATATTATTAAACATATCGCAACAATTGCGATGATGGTCGGTGGAGCTATTGTTAATGCTCTAGATTTTTCGGGGAGTAATTATTTATTTTCTACTTTGAGGGAATCAAACGCTAAAGAAGTTGAAGAGGAGTGTAAACAACATAACGAAGCAATGGAACAACTCCAAGCAGCCCAGTCACAATATACGCGGCAGAGAATGAAGAGATTAGATTTTATTCATGAAGAAATGCGTAAGGAAGGACATTCAATTCAAACTTTTAAGGATGTCGAATCTGCCATGCACGAATACTTCCTCGTTTATGGGAAAAAAATTGTCCCAATACCGAGACCAACAATGAGTCAGTTTTAAACACCGTCAGAGGAACAAAAGAACCGCGAGGTAAAATTTATTGACTGCTGTATTGATTTTCAGCTATACCATAACTACGCATAAACAACCAGAGTGACAGCTGTGGCTACGCGTAAACCATGACCTAGTTAGGGGAGTCAGAGTGACAGCTAAACTATAAATAGCGTTGGCTGACTGCCTAATCAATATCTCACCAGTGTAGATGTGATTTGCATTTAGACAAATGATATGATAGATGTATAAACCATGAATCATTGCAGATTTACACTCATGGGTAAGAAGACTCTATGTAACCGATGCTGTGTTGAAATTTACTGCGGCATACACAATTATTACATCAGGCGCGGAGACATAAACTATACGTGTTCTGTAAGCGGGATAGGGGTCAAAGGTCGTTATTGTTTATGTAAGGAACACGGTGCTGATAGGGTCAGGAACCAGATTATTTATGCTAGGAAGAGAGATTACATCAATGAGAGGAATAGGTTGGGGAGAATACGTATTTAGATATATGAAAAACAACCAATTAGACATTTGTCTCATTTTGCATATACCATTCAACCACAATGTTTTTTGTCAGAGAGTTGAAGGCTATGGCAAAGCAACTTGGTCTACGTGGATATTCTTGAATGAGAAAAGCTGAATTGATTACCTTACTAGGTTTGGAATACAACAAACCCCAGACTGTTAGAGAACTCAAAGCTCAAGCGAGAAACAGCGGGCTGAGAGGTTATTCTCGAATGAGAAGAGCTGAATTGATCGCTTTACTAGATATTGATAATAATGATGATGATAATGATGTTGAGAATAAACAACAAGAATTAATATTTGTACCCACATCCGCCGGCGTTGGTAAATATCTAAGAGGTTGGAAGATGGATATTAATTCCAACATGGATGTTAATGATAGTAAGCCCATCATATCGAGTAAAATTAACGAGGAGTTAGATGATTTACATAGTATCAAATACCAGCTGACCATTAAAATGTTATTGAGTAAAAGTAACACAGACGATAGCACCGATTATACCGAACCATATTTCCGAAGCAATCAAGAAGTTATAACCGAATCCGATACTATAAACGCATCATTAGATACATTAATTCAGAGGATACAGGAAACTTTAGAACGTTGGACTAATAGAGGTTCGGGTTGGGGTGTGGATAAAATCGATAGTTTATATTCAGATTCAAAGGTGGATCTTATATAGACTTACCCCCGTATTATAAGAAGAAAAAAGCCATAATTAATGTAAAAAATAAATCTGATGACTGTGTAAGAATGATGATAAGATCTGCATTGTTCCCCGTAGATTCTAAAATTGCAAATAGACCTTCTAGCTGTCCCCAAAACGATGGACTCAACTTCGATGGCATGGACGAACCTACACCAATATCACAAATTGATAAGGTTAAAAAGCAAAATAATTTAGCTATAAATGTTTTTGGACATTCTAAAGGAATTGTTGTACACAGGATAAGCTCCGCTCCGGAACATATTCCCAGAATCAATTCATATCTGATCGAAAAAGATGGAAAATATCATTATACATGGATAAAGAGTTTAAACAGGCTATTTTACGATCAAACTAAATATAAGGGAAAGAAATATTTCGGCGAAAGATGCCTACATGGGTACAGCAGACAAGATCTATTAGAAACACATAAAGAAGACTGTAGAGGTGTTGGACAGACCGCTATCAGGATCGATATGCCTAAAGAGGGAAAAAATATATTAAAATTTGAACATTATTGTAATCGAATGCCATTACCGTACGTAATTTACGCCGACTTCGAAGCGCTTATCAAACCCATAGAAAATACCAACCGTAGCAATCAAAATAATAAAGATAGTTTTACGTACAAAACAGAACATATTCCTTGTGGGTTTGGATATATAGTTGTAAGGTATGATGAGAAAACAAACCAGCCCGTGATTTACAGAGGTCCCGATGCAGCAGGAAAGTTCCTAGAATATTTACAAAATGAAGAGAGAATAATCAGGGAAAAACTATCGTGTAAGAAACCCATGTGTATGACATGGGATAATTGGAGGGCCTATAAGAAGTCAACGAGTTGTCATGTTTGTAACAAACCCCTGAATGGGGATTCCGTAAGAGATCATTGCCACGTCACAGGTAACTATCGTGGAGCCGCGCATAACGAGTGTAACTTGAAACTAAAAATGAATTCTCAAACAATACCCATCCCCGTTGTGTTTCATAACCTTAGGGGATACGTTTCACATCTTATCATGCAAGCTATCTCAAAGACTGACGGCAGCTTAACGTGCATTCCTAATAATATGGAAAAATACATATCGTTCTCGTTGACTAAAACTATTCATTATACGGAAAAGGATGGGAAAGCTAGAACAAAGCAAAGTAATGGGCTTAGATTCATAGACTCCATACAGTTTCTGTTATCTTCCCTGGACAATTTAGCTAATGCGAACAATCCCGATGACTTTGCAATAACAAATCAATATACTGATCGGTTAACACGGCATTTGTTCCTGAGAAAAGGTGTATATCCTTACGAATATATGGATGATTGGTCTAGAATCGTATAAAACTAAATAACCACCCCTTGAATCATTCTATAGTAACTTAACAGAATCTAAAATAACTGATGCCGAATATGAACATGCTCTGACGGCGTGGGATAAATTAGGTTGTAAGAATTTAGGTGATTATCACGATCTGTACTTAAAAAGCGATGTACTGTTACTCGCCGATATATTCAAGATATTTAGAAAGACATTTTTAAAACAATACGGTTTGGATCCGGCATGGTACTATTCCAGTACCGGAAGAAGACCGGTGTAGAACTAAAACTACTCACCGATTAAGATATGCACTTGTTTATTGAGAAAGGATTAAGAGGTGGTATATCGATGGCGGCGAAAAGGTATTCTAAGGCTAATAATAAATTTGTGGAATGATATGATCTGAGTAAACCCGATACGCACATGTTATATCCGGACGCCAATAATTTGTACGGATGGGCTATGAGTCAACCTTTACCCACGGGTGGTTTTCAGTGGGTCGATGAGAATGATATCCATAATGATGATGCAAATAAAGGGTACATACTAGAAGTTGACTTGGAATATCCAACAGAGTTGCACAAAGACCATAACAGTTATCCGCTAGCACCCGAAAGATTAATGGTTAATAAAGATTGGATGTCGGAATATCAACACTCCTTGATGGACAATACTAGTTTAGCTAACGTAGAAAAACTCATACCAAATTTGATAGATAAGACAAAATATATAGTTCACTACAGAAATCTCCAGTTATATCTATCGTTAGGCATAAACTAAAGAAATTACAGTTTAAAGTTTGATCAAAGCCCTTGGATTGAACCGTATATAAGACTGAACACAGATTTAAGAAAGATGGCTACAAGCGATTTCAAAAAGAATCTATATAAGCTCATGAATAACTAAGTATTTGGTAAAACTATGGACAATCTAAGGAAGCATGTTGATGTTAAATTGGTCATGTCTAATGAGGAAGAAAGACTCAGGAAACTTATAGCCAGTCCAGCGTTTAACAGAAGCAAGATATTTCATAAAGACTTAGCCGCACTACATACGCAGAAAAGTAATATAAAATTCAACAGACGGGTGTACGTAGGTATGAGTATTCTTGACTTGTCAAAACACATAATGTATGACTTTTATTACAACAAACTTAAGAAGCAATATGGCGATAGATGCGAGGTGTTATATACCGACACAGATTCTTTGTTGATGGAAATACAAACCGAGGATGTGTATAAAGATATGGCAGAAAAAATAGATATGAACGACACGAGCGATTACCAAAAAGATAATCCACTGCACAGTGTAGTAAATAAAAAGGTGTTAGGTAAGATTAAGGATGAATGTGCTGGGACTCCTATAGCGGAGTATGTCGGATTTAGACCTAAGATGTATTCTATAAAGAAGTCTGATAATGGAGAGATAAGAAAAGCTAAGGGCGTTAAGAAGTATGTAGTAAAAAAGCATATCAAACACGAACAGTATAAAGGAGCATTATTCAACGGAAGAACGTTCAAACACGAGATGAACTCTTTAAGAAGTGTCAATCACAGGATATATGGATTAAGAATGATTAAGACATCATTATCCCCCTTAGATACAAAGAGATGGATTGATAAGGATGGTGTAACTACCTATGCTTATGGTTACTTAGGGTGGTAATACTGTATTGTTGGGAACTATGAACAACTCTTCTCGTACAAATGCCCTGCCCGGGCCATCTTTAAGATAATAAAGAATAGGCTCTCCTTCTTTCATTACCAACTGACTAATGTTACATATCTCAAGAGACCAAATCGGGTCAGTTGCCCGACGTAGGCCTCCACCAGTTCACCAGCTGGTATAAATATCTTACGCTTACTCTATCCAGAAGTTTTTGTTCTTTATCTCTCCTCGGTGCTGAAGATTCGGAAGTCACAGATTTCATTTTAATCGCATCGGATGGTTTCTTCCCCATTAATCTGGTTACTTCATTATTCAGCGCTGATACAACAGCTGATAATCGTGTCACCCATTTGGTTGATCTTCATCAATCCGATTTCATTTCAATCCCATACTGATATCCAAACAAACGTTCCACTAATGTCCTGTTAAACGATAGCAAGACTACAGTGGGCCTCTTTTTCACCACACCTGATTTCGACATCGTGCTTTGTTAACAGTTTAGTTACTGATCCCATAAACTTGCGACCAGGATCTACTTGAAATAACTTGGGCCATTTTAGTGGTCCACGTTTATATATGCGGCTCAGTGCAGTAGCTACTTCTGTTGAATCTTTTGAGGTTAATGGCTCAGCCTCTTTGTATTGACTAGCCACTTCCACTACGGTTAAAGCGTATTCATACGTTTTGCATCTTACCTTACCATGGGGAAGAAAGAAGAGGTCAGCCTGATGAACTTCATTCGTTGTAAAAATATCAAACTTCTTCCTCGGGATATAACGTGGGCTAAAGTAAATTTTATCCATTATTAATTAATATTGATGATTCTTTAAATATGAATCTTGTAGATCGTTGAATCACATCATCATTTTGGCATAAAAAAAATCCATCTGTAGTAGCAGTATAGGTATAAATCTGACTCCAGTGGGGTTGCGGCAGAACCACCATTACCTATAAAAAATTATATCATAGAAGCATTGATAGGTTCCAAAATGGCTCCAAGTGGTGGTGAGCTAGACCCTTTTCATTACAATTTAGTTTAATCTCATGATGATTGTTGAATCGCATCATCATTTTGACATAAAAAACTCCATCTGTAATAGTGGTATAGGTATATCAATCTGGCTCCAGTTGAAGTGAGCAAGAATCACCATTACCTATACAACTGAATCGTCATGATTTGTATTAAAAGAATCATCAATATTAATTGATAATGGGTAAAATTTACTTTAGCCTTCAACATTTTTACTAATGTAAGCATTCGTTTAAATGTGATCCAACGATAGTAAACAATCTATTTTTAATCTCCAACCAGCTCCTTGGTTTTGGCCGGAATAATTGACGCGCTTGTTGCCTCCCCTGCTCTATGAACTTTTTTTTCTCGTCTTCGTTAATACTACTGGTCTTATGAGAATTTGATCGAATCTCCTGCTTCATTGTGTTGTATTTGGTTAGTTCTGACAACACTAAATGAAATTCCTCCTCGGATATCTTACAATCAGCCAGCGCTGTTGAAATATGATCCTCAATGCTGTTCAACTTTGCTTCAGTGAGTATCCGAATATTATCATGTTTTAATGCTTTCTTTTGCAACTTACGAGAAATAGATTTTATCGCTATTCCTACCAGTCCTGAGACTCCAGCTGCTACTTTCATACCAAGTACGATAGGCGCGGCGATTATAGTTGATAATAAACCAACACCGGCTACATCAAGTCCCATGCGAGCTGTGACAAGCGCAGTGTCAACTCCATCAAAAACATTCACAGCTCTGCGATACTTTTTATACAATCCAAGTCTAAACTCCCTCTCCTTCTCTATGTCGCTTATTGTGAGAAATAAACCTTAGTTTATTTTAATTTAAACGGCAATGCCATGGCATCTGATTTACTGTCCATTTATTTAACAGTCAAGGGGAGACAATCCAGACTGTCAGTGGCTGATTATGCTGTAAGCGGTATTTGTTTTTTATTGTTGCAAGGGACACGTCACAGGCGCCAAACGTAACTTGCAAACTACACGTTGTGCAGGTGATTTTTCTCAGTCTGTTTGTTACCCACCCTCCCACCCGGAGGTTTTATGTTTCGATTAAACATTTGTCATTATTAAATGACCTTTGCCCCCAAGAGGAATCGTTTGTTTTCCTTTTCCAGCCCATATGGCACTAGCGCTGGGTTTCTTGTTGTTTGTCGTTTAAGACAATTACTTTGTCCGTGTGCTACTAGCATATCAACCAAGGATTGGATGATGGAGTTTAAGTGAGAAATAAACCTTAGTTTATTTTAATTTAAACGGCAATGCCATGGCATCGGATTTACTGTCCATTTATTTAACAGTCAAGGGGAGACAATCCAGACTGTCAGTGGCTGATTATGCTGTAAGCGGTATTTGTTTTTTATTGTTGCAAGGGACACGTCACAGGCGCCAAACGTAACTTGCAAACTACACGTTGTGCAGGTGATTTTTCTCAGTCTGTTTGTTTAAATTCACTCAAAGAAGAATGTCTGTGAATAAAAAAGGCGAAGGAAACGAACAGCCAAGTCAGTTCGACTTTCGACAATGGTGCAGTGACAGCCATCTGAACAGTAAGACCGCACAAATTTTGAATGACGAAGACATTGATAGTCCAGTTGCGTTGTGCTTGATGTCACTAGATGACATTACTGAACTAAGATTGTCCGTAGGTCAGCGGAACATCCTAATTCAAGCAATAAAACAGTTGAAATCGCCGCAACCAGTACAGTCGCTGCCATCGCCTGTCACAACAAAAACACTTGCGCGTGACAAACAGTTGAGTGACCTTGTAAACAGCTTGTCGGATGTACACCTCAAAGACTTCCTAGACCACACCACATCGTTAGACATGGGACAACCCGGAAATGCTTCACTACAGGGACGAGGTGAGAAACCACTTCTAATTCCTGACTTTGTATCTAAGCCCAGGTGATCAATGACCAGCGAAGAGACGCCTATAGTAGGTGATGGGTCAGCACAGCTGTATCTAAGGTCGTCGAGGGGGAAACCCCTTCCAGAACATGTGCCATTATCACAGTGGGTTTCAGCCAATGTCCGTATTTTGTCAAAATTGATCGACCACAGGAAAGCAGGTATTGATGAAATTAAGGACTATCTGGAATACTCAGCTCAAATTGGGGATCTCTGTCAAACATATACTATCCCTTCAGTTATGCTTCTTGACAACGCACACAGATTGAGACAAGCACAGACCCAGTGCGGCTGGAGTGAAATATCGTTCCATGACCTATTCTACTTTTTAGAAAAGAGAACATTCCAACCCCAAAAAGCAAACTCATCTCAGAATGCCCATTCCAGCTCTCAGAGTGACAATCGTCCAACAGATGAGTCAGGCAGATCCATTTGCATTAATTACCAGCACCCCTCGGGTTGTAAGTTCCCAAACTGCAAGTATGCACACACATGTATAGTACCAGGCTGCAAGCAAAGGCATCCCCAGTTTGAACACCAGGATATCCCACCACGGTTTCGTACCTATAAACAATAAAGTCTCCAGCCCAATAGGGAATTGTACTAACGTGTGGGAAAGGGAATTAGAAGAGGACAGTGATTGTGAGTTTTTGATTGATGGGATCAAAAATGGTTTCTGGATTATTGAAAAAAATGTAACAATTAGTGATGTTCTTTGTAAAAACTACAAGTCTGCCACAGATGAGTCTGTACGAACAGTTGTTGAAGACCAAATTTCAGAGGAAATCAGCCGAGGCAATTATGTTATTGTAGACAGAAAACCAAAGCTTGTTAGTAGCTTGGGAGCAATACCAAAAGGCACTGGGAAGGTACGCTTAATTCATGATTGCTCTAGACCATGTGATCTCAGCCTCAATGATTATGCAACGACACAATCTTTTAAATATCAAACCATTGACGAAGCAATCAAACTTCTGCCGAGGGGTGGATACATGGCAAAACTGGATCTGAAAAATGCTTACCGTGTGGTGCCGTTACATCCTGACTGCTATGAAGCTACCGGCCTGCTGTGGCAGTTCAAAAACTCAAGACTTCCAGTCTACATGATTGACACAAAGCTCCCATTTGGAGCTTCCAAGAGCCCTGAGATATTTAGCCGTTTGTCGTCATCTGTTCGTAGAATGTTAAGGCGCAGAGGTTTTGTGGTAGTTGTAGACCTTGATGATTTTCTATGCATTGCAAAAACAAACTCTGAGTGTTGGAAAGCCTTCAGGACATTGACAAGATTATTGACCGATCTAGGTTTTGCTATAAATGAAAGCAAAACGGTTGAACCTACTCAGAAACTGACTTTCCTAGGGATAGAGATTGACTCTACTACCTGTACCTTATCCTTACCTGCGGATAAATTGCTTGACTTGAAGCACATATTAGGGAAGTGGATGACGAAAAAGAAAGCAACAAAGCGTCAACTTCAGGAAATTGTAGGTAAATTGAATTGGGCAGCACAGGTAGTTCATGGAGGGCGCACATTTATGCGCAGATTAATTGACTTATGTAATACCCTTAAAAAACCCAATCACCATACCAGGCTGAATGTATGCGCAAAGGCTGATATCAAGTGGTGGCATGAATTTTGTGAATGTTTTAATGGTACTGTGAAATTTATTGAAAATGAACCGGTGCCCGCAGCAAAGTTCTCCACGGATGCCTGCAGTGATGGTGGCGCAGCATGTTTCGGCCCTGACTGGGTCTATTATAATTGGCATACAGACTTCCCATTTGTTGAACATTTACACATCAATGTGAAATAGTTGTTCACTGTGTATTTAGCAGTCAAACGCTGGTGTGTAACCTGGACAGACAAACATATCATTGTCTACACAGACAATACTTATACTATGCATACCCTTAACAAAGGTACTAGTCGTGACCGATTAGCCATGCGTTGGCTGCGCAAGATATTCTGGTTTTCTGCTGTGTATAACTTTAAATTTTCAGCCAGATATATCCCAGGCAAAGATAACCTTGCAGCTGACTCTCTGAGCAGGTTGCACAATGTTACATTTCTTTATAAATCAATACAGTTTATTCCGTTCTATTGGTTGTGTTGTGAAACTTGTTACAGGAAGTATATTCTAGTGCCAGCATCCTCACACGTATCCAAACTAACTTTGTCCTATCTACAGGGCAAGTGGCTCAACAGTGGCGACACCTATATAGCGAGATGCAGCAGTTTCGACGGGCAACATATGCCGAAACTACTAAGCGCACATATTCCTCAATGAAAACTGCATATCTGAGATTCTGTCTGTACTTTAGTAGGACACCAGTTCCAGCCGACCGCATGACAGTACTGCTTTACAGAGTGTTCCTAACAAGATCCCTTTCAGCAACTAGTATTCCAGGATATATGAATATCATTCGCCTGCTTCATCTTGAGGTGGGGTTACCAAACCCCTTGGAGACATGGGAACAAAAGGCCCTGCACAAAGGTATCTTAAGACTAAAAGGTACACCAACGAAACAAAAACTTCCTATAACACCAGATATACTAAGGCGGATGCACAGTCATATGGACATGTCAGAACCATTCCTGGTAGCTTTTTGGGCAGCCTGCATCATTGCGTTTTTCTGTTTCTTGAGGAAATCTACCATGCTCCCTGAAACTAGAGGCAGTGGTTCAAGAAAGCAGACCTACTTGAGTCTGCACGATGCCAAGATTTCCCCTGACAAAGATAGTGCCATGATTACTGTCAGACACACAAAAACTATACAGTTTGGTCAGCGAGTGTTAAAGTTACCGCTGGCTAGGGTACCCGACTCTGTGCTTTGTCCTGTTAAAGCACTTGAACATTTGCTTTCACAATATAGTGAAGAACTTCAACATTCAAATGCACCTTTGTTTTCATATGTGGACAGAAGTGGAGTCCTCAAGAGTTTAACTTACAAAAGTTTTGTTAAAACATTGAAATATTATCTGGACAAATGTGGTTATGATTCTGGTGCATACAGCGGTCACTCCTTCCGCAGAGGCGGATGTTCCTATGCATTTGACATTGGCATTCCACCCTTGCTTATAAAGCTACGTGGTGATTGGCGCTCCAATGCATATGAGCGCTATGTTACAGTGTATGATGCAATGCATGAGAAACTTGCTCAATCTCTCAGTGCAGGGATAGTGAACTAAGTCAAACCACAGAACTTTCACCAGGTTATTCCTCTTGGGGGGTTTGGAGGTTTTATGTTTCGATTAAACATTTGTCATTATTAAATGACCTTTGCCCCCAAGAGGAATCGTTTGTTTTCCTTTTCCAGCCCATATGGCACTAGCGCTGGGTTTCTTGTTGTTTGTCGTTTAAGACAATTACTTTGTCCGTGTGCTACTAGCATATCAACCAAGGATTGGATGATGGAGTTTAAGTGAGAAATAAACCTTAGTTTATTTTAATTTAAACGGCAATGCCATGGCATCTGATTTACTGTCCATTTATTTAACAGTCAAGGGGAGACAATCCAGACTGTCAGTGGCTGATTATGCTGTAAGCGGTATTTGTTTTTTATTGTTGCAAGGGACACGTCACAGGCGCCAAACGTAACTTGCAAACTACACGTTGTGCAGGTGAT
This sequence comes from Haliotis cracherodii, assembly GCF_022045235.1. NCBI lineage: Eukaryota > Metazoa > Mollusca > Gastropoda > Lepetellida > Haliotidae > Haliotis > Haliotis cracherodii. The sequence continues at coordinate 48,437,632 of NW_027266297.1, read as the reverse complement.
TTTTCTCAGTCTGTTTGTTACCCACCCTCCCACCCGGAGGTTTTATGTTTCGATTAAACATTTGTCATTATTAAATGACCTTTGCCCCCAAGAGGAATCGTTTGTTTTCCTTTTCCAGCCCATATGGCACTAGCGCTGGGTTTCTTGTTGTTTGTCGTTTAAGACAATTACTTTGTCCGTGTGCTACTAGCATATCAACCAAGGATTGGATGATGGAGTTTAATGATGTAATCGAAATCCATTAACAGTATCAATCTTTTCAGATGCTTCATCGAGCACCAGATATAAACTCATAATGTATATTATCATATCATATAATAGTCTTTAATTGGTCTTTATTCAATGTTTTGAGAGTATACATCAACCTTATTAAACGTATATTATGCGACATAAATATCTTAGTAAGAGAAATGCTTTCACCTTTATTAATTTGGACCCCCTCAAGGGTTGCAACGGGTGATACTCCCATATAAATAATACTGCAACATTGACGCTCGTGTTTTTTATGCCATTTAATTGATAGACCTGGAAATATCTCGAAGGCATCTACCGATGCATCCCCAAACAAGACTTCAATAATGAATAATTTTTTCATTTGAAGTTTACACGATATACGGCTTTTCCATTGGACGAGAGGTCGGTCACATGACCGCGAAATTGACGTTCATAAGTGTATGAAGTGTATGGAGTGCTGCTGGTTTACTCATGATTTGGATAAATAGTCTATAACGGAGAAGTACAACAGCCCAGCAATTGCTACGATCAACCCCCACAAGTTTTGACTAAGCCAAGTGGTGGTCTTTGCTAATAAATTCAAGAGCCAGGAAACAATACTCCCTATTATACCGGGGAGTGCAGATGCAGCTTTCTCAGCGAGCTTTCCCAGTGCTTCTCCTAATGCCTTTAAATGCTATTTTATCCACTCTTTTACACCTTTTTTATCACTAGGAGGTGTGGGAGGTCCGCTGCCACCGGTTAACGTGAGAGTCAAAGTCGATATAATAAATCCCAATGCGGTTAAAATACTGGCAATGGTTATCCCCTGTTCTCTGAACAATGTTTTAATTTTATAGACCAGTGTAGTATCATCATTGAGGACTTGATCGATAGTTTCTCGAATTTGACTGATTTGTGAACGAAATGCCTCTCTATTACTCGAAGCCGCTTCGAGGCGGGCCGATCTTTCGTCTTCTGAGTTCAGTATGCACAGTCTGAAGAACATAGTAGTCTTTGCAGACAAATTTTCTCTTGAGTAGTCTACAAAACCTAATTCATTACGAACAGTGTTGATGCCATGTTTACAAGGCTAGGGGCTTACGAGTACGAAAATTCATAAGATCAATATCCGGAGAGCCACGCAGTTGCAATATTCTTTTTCTATCTATCATAAACTTTGAATAGTCACGTCCAGTTGGAGCTTCTTTTAAGGCATCGTAATAATCATTAACGGCTGGTTTAAAAAGTTCATCATTAATATTCGTAAAGCTGGTTTCATCAGTACCCTCTTCGATTGTACTAGTATCAGTTAGGTTATCTAGATTAAAATCATCCCTTTTTATATTATGTATAAGGTTACATAATTTCAACATAACATTGTCTTCGCAATATGGACGCAAGTTAAACCCACAACAAAGTCTTCGGGATCCATAAGGGGTCAAAGCAATTCGTCACTCTGTAACTATAACTAATAACCTGAGTACAATTGATCAGAATAAAAAACTTCTGGTTTGCTTTCCTTATCTCGGCGCACATAATGTGTTAGTTCCGGGAACTACATGACTATCATTTACAATTAGTTTCAATTCTGCCGACGCCAGCAGAGAGCTCGTTCAGAGCATAGGTTGTGCGATTGTGCAGAAATTTGCGATTAAAATTAGCGGTAATGAAGTTTTGAGTATTGACGACAGCGATGTATACTATTGTTACATGCTATTCTATTCTTAATATCTCACTGGAGTATGATATGATAACAGATCCTGAATTAGCCAGACAAATTCGTAACCAGTATACTGGAAGTTTAGCCATTTTGAACGATCACGTGTTTTGACACCAAAAGATCACCAGGACCAAAAGAGATTCGACGTGGAATATTAATCTAATCGTCCCCGCTAGATGGTTGAAGGGTATTTTAACTCTTTCAACACCGTAGGCCGGTTTTCCGGCCAAGAAGCATCAAGTCCCCAGACACCGTAGGCCGGTTAACCGGCCAAACCGTAGTCACGTCAAAATAGTATATATTTTTATGGACCTACCTGTAATATCATTCATTTATTAAATCTATCACATTTCATGAGATGAGAGAAACTATTTATAATTCTTTTTAAAATGATTTTCCAATTACGTAAACAATGAAAATAAAACAGAAATAGGTAAGTGGGTTTTATGAAATCTTTTATTTGCTGAAAATCATAAAGTTTTCGCTTCCTTGGTCCTTAATCTGTATGTTAACAACGTTATTAAACGTATATTAAGTTGTAAATGCATTATTTTAGATAATGTGAAAAACATAACTTTCATATTTATAAACCATAAGATCAGACCTTTCAAATGGTGTATAACATGTAGTAGCAAATATATTTTACAAGCAGATATTTTCTTTGATAAATGTTGGCTTCATCTATTACACAAGAGTCTCTGGGAACTCGGTGTCCCAGCAGTAAACACTTCTTGTTGCCTGATGTTGAAAGAGTTAATGTTGTTCGAGGACCCCTCTGAAGCATTTCAAAGAGATACCGAGGGGTTCTACTACCCCAAGATTACAAAAGTAGAATTGACTATCGAGGGCGTGCCTAATCAACTATATAGTCAAGGCATGCGAGCATATCAACAGTGGGATGAGATTAAAAAACTCCCTTCTATAAATCGAAGCCCAGAAGTTAACGCGGTCGTGAAAGATCGGTCTCTCGGGGATGTAACGATGGCTGAATTCCTTACCATAAAATATGCGCTATGGCTTGACATGCGAACCACAGACGATGACCAACTACACGGTAATGGGTGGAGAATAGAAAATGCCAGTGAGGGTGTAACTATAAAGATAACGAAGCGTCAGGAAGCAGCTGGAAAATTAAACATATATTTGTACGTGATTATGGACGCGCAACTTAATATACAGAATGGAAGATTCATGCAAGTGATCTATTAATAATCTCTTACCTAAAGAACCACACTACCCTATCATCTGCAGGCAAACGGGTTGTTGAAAATGTACAAAGTTGATCCGGGCGATCGTTTACAAGACTATTTACAAGAGTGTCACGAAAAATACAAAGGCGAATCAACCCTTTTCATAATAGACTACTGCAGTGCGAGTAAAAAACTTACCAAAAAGAAAGATATGCTTTCATATTTAGCATTCTCCAGACGGCATATGGAGCATAGCGTTTGGGTACTTACTCAAAAATACAACTCTGTCCTGAAAGATCTTAGAGAGCAGACCAAATGGGTTGCCTTGTTTCATTGCAAAGACCGAGATTCATTTGAGAAATGTCTATGCGAAAATGATGTTATTTATAACAAGCTCGAACGAGATAAAGTCAGAAAACTGTTAGTGGAAACGAAGCACCGTAAACTTGTATTAAAAACCGATCAACCAGCTGCTTATGCAATTGCTTAGCAAAAGTATAGCAAAAAAGCAACAACTGAGCAAAATTATAGCAAAAATAGCAAAATACAGCAAAAATACAGAAAAAATATGATAAATTGAACATTAGCGGTTTCATTATGTTAGACTTAAATATATCCTTAGGTATTACATATTGGAATGCGATGAACTTATCGAACAAATGCTCAAAGATGAGCCTGATCAACATACAGATAAACATAGAGAAAGACTCAGGGCTTATATTATACCACCAAAAAAATTGATAAATTCCTATCTGTATGTGAGATAGGAGTCAAAGGTCGTTATTGTTTATGTAAGAAAGACGGTGCTGATAGGGTCAGGAAACAGATTATTTACGCTAGGAAGAGAGATTACATCAATGAGAGGAATGGGTTGGGGAGAATACGTGTTTAGATATATGGAAATACAACCATTTAGACATTTGACTCATTTTGTATATACCATTAAACCATAATGGTTTTTGTCAGAGAGTTGAAGGCTTTGGTAAAACAACACGGTCTAGATGGTTATTCTCGAATGAGAAAAGCTCAATTGACTGATTTACTTTGTTTGGAACACAACAAACCCCAGACTGTTAGAGAACTCAAAGCTTGAGCGAAAAAAAGTGGGCTTAGAGGTGATTCTCGAATGAGAAAAGCTGAACTGATGGCTTTACTGAATGTTGATAAAAATCAACCAGATGATGTTGATAAAAATCAACCAGATGATAAAAATAATCAACCCGTTGAGTTAAGATTTGTACACAAAGACGCTGTGGGTAAATATCCAAGAGGTTGGAAGATGGATATTAATTCCAGCATGGATGTTTATGATGTTAAGCCCATCGTATCAAGCAAAATTAATGAGGAGTTAGATGATTTAAATAGCATAAAATACCAGATAACTGTTAAAATGTCATTGAGTAAAAAAGATGCCAAATATACTGAACCTTATTTTCGAAGCAATCAAGAAGTTATAACCGAATCTGATACTATAAGCGCATCATTAGATGCATCAATTCAACGGATACAAGAAATTTAATAGAGGTTCGGGTTGGGGTGTGGATAAATTAGATAGTTTATATTTAGATATAGCAAATTATATGCCTTTCAAAGCGGGATCTTATACAGATTTACCCCCGTATTATAAAAAGAAAAAAGCTACAGTTAATGTAAAAAATGAAGGCGATGGCTGTTTAAGAATTACGATGAGATCTGCATTGTTCCCCACAGACAAAGATCCGGACAGACCTTCGAGCTATCCCCAAAACGACAGACTCAACTTTGATGGTATAGACGAACCTACACCAATCTCTAAAATTGATAAGGTGGAAAAGCAAAATAATTGTTTCTAAAGGAATTGTTGTACATAGGATAAACTCCGCCCCAGAACATATTCCCAGAATCAATTCATTTCTAATCGAAAAAGATGGTAAATATCATTATACATGGATAAAGAGTATAAACAGGCTATTACATGATCAAACAAAACATGCGTGCATGGGTACAGCAGACAGGATCTATTAGAAGCGCATAAAGAAGACTGCAGAGGTGTTGGGCATGCTATCAGGATTGACATGCCTAAAGAGGGAAAAAATCTAGTAAAATCCTAGATATTTTTTATATTTGTATACTTATCCTGCATTACTCCTTAATACATATTACTGCTTGTTCTTGACAGAGAAAAGAGCTGTGTGAAGGTCTTTGCTTGAAGAAGTTGTTCCAACTAGCTGAGAGGCCAACCCTATCACGCAGCTGCCTAGTGACCAAAGGAAGTGACGTCACGGATCCTCACATTACTCTGGAGTCCGGACATCGGAAGGCATCATGGGGAGGTAGATCTGTGATGGGTGGGTCCTTTTTGACACAGTAATGCAGGATAAGTATACAAATATAAAAAATATCTAGGATTTTACTAGAATTTTTACTTATCCTGCATTACTCTTTAATGCATCTTTATCGGACGGAACCGGAGGCAGGCATACCTTCAGATGTGGACTTTCACCTGTTATTTCCAGACTCTGTTGTCTAGCCAATCCTTGGCTGTGTGGTCAGCTTTGGGTGACCACTCCATAGATGAGAACCTCCAATTCCCTCAGCCCGTCCTCGGCTGTGTGGTTGGCATCAGGTGACCACTTCATGTACGGGAAACTCCATTTCCCTCAGCCTGTCTTCAGCTGTATGGTCAGCCTGGATGACCATTACATGGAAGGGAAGAGTCAGGTATGCGTTGTGTCCTGGTACTGCGCAGCCTGACAATAACTCTCGGTTAGGTCGAGACTGGAGTACCGAGCCGTATGCAAGTGGGGCATGAACCTTCAAGTCCAGGGCTTACGCCAGTGGAGGTTGAAAGAAAGTAGAGGAGCCTGTTGGGCACTACTAACGGACCAAGCTGTGCGTGCCTAGCACATCCTCCAATACGACATCTCCAAGGCGTGTAGCTCACTGACACGGGCTGCTGTGGCGAGCGCCAGTAGGAAGACCATTTTCTCATCCGATTGTAGGGTGACGTCGCTTTGAGTGGCTGGAAGGGCGCATCTCTCAGTCAGGTGTGAATGACATTCAAGCCCAAAGCTGGTGTATGAGATTTCGCCTTTTGGTCTTCCAGTCTGAATTAGCGGAGCAGAGCCTGTTCCGGGATTTACGTCATGCGCCGATCTTCCGGAACTGCCAGGACAGAGTTGAGCGCCACAAGGTAGGTCATGATGGTACTGCCCTTGAGCTTACACTTGTGACGCAGATGGAGCTTGAACTCAACCAGGAATTGAGGCGATGCAGATGTGGGGTCTAGGTGCTTGCCCCTGCAAAAGTTCTTGAAGGATTGCCACTTGTCATCATAGAGGCTCCTGTTGGTTTTGCGATGTGCCATCGTGATGGCCCTAGCCGCTCTGGCCAAGTAGCCTTTGGTGTTCAGTGCTCTCTGTAAATGGACCAGACGTGAAGACATAACCTGTCTGGTCCTGGGTGTGGCTGTCTGCTGTGAGGGTGGATCAGCAGATTTGGCCAAACTGGGTGTGGCAGTGGGTTGACGTTGGACAGCTCTATGGGGTCGACAAACCCAGCCCTCGCTGGACACCATGGCGCGGCTAAAGTCAGATCGAGGTTCCGTGTCAATCTGATCTTCTGTACAACTTTGGGAAGGATTACAGGTGGCGGAAAAGTGTACGCTTTTAGTCCTTTCCAGGGGACACTGAAAGTGTCGACTGCCAAAGCCAGTGGATCCTGCCCCGGAGATGTTAAGATCAGGGATCTCGTAGTTCTGGCTGGTGGCGAATAGGTCTATGTTGGGGAGACTGTGGTCTCGACAAACAAGAGCATAGGCATCTGGGTGAAGTTTCCACTCTGTGGGAGTAGCCACGGTGCTGAAGAAAATCCAAATGGGGGAACTGCCCATTGGTAAAGGACCCGGTCGTCGGGATGTATAGGAACATGTCGATAGGCGTCCTCGATATCTAGCTGATGAATACATCCTGTGCCTGGGTCCGGGATCACAGCAGCCTAAGGTGGTCATCCTGAATAAGGACAGCTGGGGGTATAATTCCCAGTCGTGCTTGTCTGGCTATTCACTGGAAGTCCCTGCGGTCGGTTTTAGCTCCCTTGGAGTGGCCAGTTGATCCCCATGATAAGAGTGACAACTGGTCTGGTGTTGTGAACGATGACCCAGTTGGGTACCTGGGAGCATATGACGATTCTGTTGAATACCGAATTGGTCATGGGGTTGTGATCATCAACTGTGGAGTAGATAATATCTACCAGATGCCGTGGGTAGGGAGATCTTTGAAAGTCCGTTCGCTTTCTCTAAGGAAACGTTCAACCAATGTTGACAGACAAGGAAAATTGGGAGGAGAGTTTTCCACAGAACCGTCACCTCGAGGTTAGGCGCTTCCTGGACCTTGGGAAGTGTTAGAGCGCCGTTGTATGGACGCCAATCAAGTGTCCATGTTGGAGCGCCGTTGTATGGACGCCAATCAAGTGTCCAGTGACCACTCTGGTCTCCGTAGGTAGTTCGCCCTGGGGAGCTGATGATCTCATAGGCCTGTAGAATGAGAGCAGGTAACCACAAGGACATCGTGGAATGGCTAATCGTCTGTGTGCGGTTGTCATGTGTGTGCGTCTGTAGAGGCGCACTTGGGAGAGGCGCTATGATAGGCGCAACCAGAGATGCTAGGATAGACGCCTTTATGGACGCTGTAGATGACGCTTTTGTAAAGGCGTCTGTATAGGCGTCCGACGAGGCACTGGCGTCTGTATAGGCATCTGACGAGGCGCTGGCATCTGAATAGGTGTCCGACGAGGCGCTGGCGTCTGTATAGGCATCTGATGAGGCGCTGGCGTCTGTATAGGCATCTGACGAGGAACTGGCGTCTGAATAGGTGTCCGACGAGGCGCTGGCGTCTGTATAGGCATCCGACAAGGCGCTGGCGTCTGTATCAGCGCTGTTTAAGGATAGGCGCTATCTGTATAGGCGGTAGTAGAGGCGTCTGTAGAGGCGTCTGTAGAGGCGCTGTGGACGGCACTTGTAGAGGTGTCAGTATAGGCGCTGGGGCAATAGGCATCGGCGTCTGTTGCATGCCTCACAAGTACAGGACGTACCGTATTTTCTTGAGTATAGTGCGCACCCATGTATAATGCGCACCCCCCTCTAGCCGGTTCAATATTTTGGAAAAAAAGAAATTTGAATATTATGCGCAGAAAAGATTTACACCGTACCCTTTCAGCGAAGTTCGGCAAACGAACGGGTGCTGAGAAACTTCGTCAGTACAAATTCGAAATTTGAGATAAAAAATCACCAGACATGTTTATTTACCGTTTAAATAGTATTTATTGTTCTGCTAGGCATTGTTTTATATCTAGGGATTAAGATAACCTTGAGTATTTTCTCGTAAACTTAGCCGGAAACAGCAATCAGCTGTACACACGTTTTCTTGGAATCGACCGGTGATTCGGTCAAGACACACCCAATGATATAACTTTATAGGATTTTTAATGCAACAATTGTATCTGTAACTATTTCTTTTTATCAGGAATAATATATTCCATTATTTTCTTAATTATATGCAGCCTTTACTAAACATTTAAAATAATAATAACCCTAAGCGAAGCAGCTGATCGCTATTCCCGGGTATTATTTTTTACATGGAACCAGTCTGACCAGTCACCGTCAAGGCCCACGCGCACGTGATCACGAGAATTTCATGTTGACTTAAAATCGTCAAACAAAAACAAATATGACTTTTAACGAGTCAAAGTATGTCATTTATGATATATGTATCCATTCTCTGTCAACTAAAGTTCGTTTCAAGGCGTCAATAGCGGTATTCTGACCGTGGTTGTTGTTAATAATGGTGATTTGTGCGATCTTCCAATCGCTTCACACACGATTTCGCCGAAATTAATAAAAACAATATTATAAGGAATTTTGAATACAATTAATGAAATAGGTTACAAACAAAAGTCCAGATATACAAAGAACACTTTTTATAGCCAGACAATGTAATTACATGATTATTTTGCGTACTTCGGTATGGATTTGTTGACATGGTATTTCCGGTGTTTCGTCCTCACCGTAGTGTCTTTCCATGGGGGAAAAAAACATCCAAACTCATAATTCGTGTATAATGTACACCCCCTTCTACACAGCTGTGTTTTTTCGGGAAAAAAGTGTGCACTATACTCAAGAAAATATGGTACTAGAGGAGAGGGACATCCATCATAGGTGTCTGGGCCGTAGGCGGGGTGCCTGTTGGGTAGACGCCATTAAGATCGTCAGTTGTAGTCGTCAAGGAGCTCTGGGTAGAGACTGAGACCAAAGGGCCCAACATCAAGGTAATAATGGAGGTTGGGGAGTTGTCGTCCGAGATAGCCGATCTGGTTGTGGGTGAATACTCGAATGAGTCAGACATCTGGCGCCAGTGTTTTCCTGGCCTGTTGCGTTCTCCGTTTCCTGGAAATACGGAGCTACCGTCTGAAAGCTATGGGGGAAGGCGGAGACAGTCTGTACATCTATGACCCTGGGGACATTTAGATGTACAATTAAGGCACAGGGGGTGGGTAAGACAACATACAAAATGAAGACAAATTACTCGCGAGGGTACGCCAATGGTGGGGTACAAAGCAAGAAGAATATAGAACGCAAGCCAGTTAATAACTGCCCACGTAAAATATTCAAGATGGCTACTTGAAACAACAAGACACCTGGGTTTACCATAGTTTTCTTTCTCAAGAAAACGCCAGCAGGTGTACAAAAGTTATGCACGTGTTAAAACACACAATGTTTCACAAGATACAAACCGTGTGCACAACACAAGCACAATGAACATTAACTCAAGAAGCAAAACACGTAAGGGTTTGAACAACTTTATGCTACAGATCAAAAACAGGTCTTCTCTCAGCAAGTGACAAGAGTAATGTGAGGATCCGTGATTCCTTTGGTCACGTGGGAGCTGCATGATAGGATTGGCCTCTCAGCTAGTTGGAACAACTTCTTCAAGCAAAGACCTTCACACAGCTCTTTTTTCTGTCAAGAACAAGCAGTAATATGCATTAAGGAGTAATGCAGGATAAGTAAAAAATATATTAAAATTTGAACATTATTGTAATCAAATGCCAGTATCGTATATAATTTAAGCTGACTTCGAAGCACTTATCAAACCTATAGAAAATACCAAACACAAGACTGAATGTAGTTTGACATACCAAACTCAAAAACATATTCCTTGTGGGTTTGGACATATAGTTGTAAGGTATGATGGGAAAACAAACCAGCCCGTGATTTAAAGAGGCCCCGATGCAGCGGGAAAGTTCCTAGAATATCTACAAAACAAAGAGAGAATAATCAGGGAAAATTTATCGTTTAAGAAACCCATGTGTATGACGAGGGAGGATTGGCACTCCTATAAGAAGTCAACGATTTGTCATGTTTAGAATAAACCACCCAATGGGGATTCCGTAAGAGATCATTGTCACGTCACGGGTAATTATCGGGGAGCCGCGCATAACGAGTGTAACTTGAAACTAAAAATGAATTCTAAAACAATACCCTTCCCCGTTGTGTTTCATAACCTTAGAGGATATGATTCTCATCTCATCATACAAGCTATCTCAAAGACCAACGGTGGTTTAACGTTCATTCCTAACAATATGGAAAAATATATCTAATTCTTGTTGACTAAAACTATACATCATACGGAGAAGGATGGGAAAGCCAGAAAAAAACAAAGTAATGGACTTAGATTCATAGACTCCGTACAGTTTCTGTTATCTTCCCTGGACAATTTAGCTAATGCGAACAATTCCGATGACTTTGCAATAACAAATCAATATACTGATCGGTTAACTCGTCATTTGTTCCTGAGAAAAGGTCTAGATTCAAGGAAACTAAATTACCGTCACTTGGATCATTCTATAGTAACTTAACAGGATCTAAAATAACAGATGTCGATTATGAACATGCTCTGACGGTGTGGGATAAATTAGGTTGTAAGAATTTAGGTGATTATCACAATCTGTACTTAAAAACCGATGTACTGTTACTCGCAGACATATTCGAGATATTTAGAAAGACGTGTTTAAAACAATACAGACTGGATCCGGCATAGTACTATTCTAAGGCTAATACATGTAATAAATTAGTGGAAGGATATGATCTGAGTAAACCCAGCACACACATATTATATCTCAACCCCAACAATTTGTACGGATGGGCTATGAGTCAACCTTTACCCACGGGTGGTTTTGAGTGGATCGATGTGAATGATGTCCCTACAGATTCCAATAAAGGGTACATACTAGAAGTTGACTTGGAATATCCAACAGAGTTGCACAAAGACCATAACAGTTATCCGCTAGCACCCGAAAAATTAATGGTTAAAAAAGATTGGATGTCGGAATATCAACACTCCTTGATGGGCAATACTAGGTTAGCTAACATAGAAAAACTAGTACCAAATTTGATGGATAAGACAAAATACAAAATATATAGTTCACTACAGAAATCTCCAGTTATATCTATCGTTAGGTATGAAACTAAAGAAAATACACAGAGTTCTAAAGTTTGATCAAAGCCTTTGGATGGAGCCCTGTATAAGGCTGAACACAGATTTAAGAAAGATGGCTACCAGCGATTTTGAAAAGAATCTATAAAAGTTCATGAATAACTCAGTATTTGGTAAAACTGTGGAGAATCTAAGGAAGCATGTTGATGTTAAATTAGTAAGATCTAACGAGGAAGAAAGACTCAGGAAACTTATAACCATTCCGGCGTTTAACAGAAGCAAGATATTTGATAACGACTTAGCCGCACTACATATGCAGAAAAGTAATATAAAATTCAGTAGACCGGCGTACTTTGGTATGAGTATTCTTGACTTGTCAAAACACTTAATGTATGACTTTTATTACAACAAACTTAAGAAGCAGTACGGTGATAGGTGTGAGGTGTATATATACCGACACAGATTCTTTGTTGATGGAAATACAAACCGAGGATGTGTATAAAGATATGGCAGAAAAAATAGATATGTACGACACGAGCGATTACCAAAAAAGATAATCCACTGCACAGCGTAGTAAATAAAAAGGTGTTAGGTAAGATGAAGAATGAATGAACTGGGACCCCTATAGCGGAGTATGTCGGATTAAAACCTAAGATGCATTCTATAAAGAAGTCTGATAATGGAGAGATAAGAAAAGCTGAGGGTCTTAAGAAGTATGTAGTAAAAAAGCATATCAAACATGAACAGTATAAAGAAGCATTATTCAATGGTAGAACATTCAAACACAAGATGAACACATTAAGAAGTGTCAATCACAGGATATATGGATTAAGAATGAACAAGACATCATTATCCCCCTTAGATACAAAGAGATGGATTGATAAGGATGGTATAACTACCTTTGCTTATGGTTATGGTGGTAATACTGTATCGTTGGGAACTATGAGCAACTCTTCTCATACAAATCCCCTGCCCTGTCCCACTTTAAAATAATAAAGAATAGGCTCTCCTTCTTTCATAGCCAACCGACTAATGTTATATATCTTAAGGGACCAAATTGGATCGGTTGCACGGCATTGGCCTCCTTCTAGTTCGACGGGTTGGTATAAATATCTTACACTTACTCTATCCGGAAGTTTATGTTCTTTGCCTCTCCTCGGTGCTGAAGATTCGGAAGTCACAGATTTCATTTCAATCGCATCAGATGGTTTCTTCCCGATTAATCTCATTACTTCATTATTCAGCGCTGATACAACAGCATTCCGCTAATGTCCTGTAAAATCTTTCCACGATAGCTTGACTACGGCGGGCCTCTTTTTCACTGCGCCTGATTTCGACATCGTGCTTTGTTAACAGTTCAGTTACTGATCCCATAAACTCGCGACCAGGATCAATTTGAAATAGCTTAGGCCATTTTAGTGATCCGCGTTTATATATATGCGGCTCAGTGCATTAGCTATTTCTGTTGAATCTTTCGAGGTTAATGGTTCAGCCTCCTTGTATCGACTAGCCACATCCACTACGGTTAAAGCGTATTTATACGTTTTGCGTCTTACCTTATCATGTGGAAGAAACAAGAGGTCAGCCTGATGAACTTCATTCGTTGTAAAAATATCAAACTCCTTCCTTGGGATATAACGTGGTGCCGGTAAGTATATTTGCGACATCACTTGTTTCTTTAGCCAATCCTTGGCCACATCTTTAGATACCTTAGCCGTGGTGGCTAATTTTTGTATTGCTCCTATACCTTTCCAATATCTTTGTAGGCTATAGTAAATTTTATCCATTATTAATTAATATTGATGTTTCTTTTAATACGAAGCATGATGATCGTTGAATCGCATCATCATTTTTGTATAAAAAATTCCGTCTAGGTATAGGTATATATATCTGGCTCCAGTGGAAGTGAGCCAGAACTGTCATTGTCTATACTACTGATGTGGATGAGTATGACTTGATCTGTCCTAATAGTCATAGGAGTCTCCGGTTATGCCTTCAATGGATGTCTGTAATGGTGGAATGATGTGTCTGGAGACAAACCAGTTGATATAAGCGCCAATGTCCAATGAACATCTGGATACCCAGGAAAGAACCTTAATCTGTGAAGCAGGTAACGTGACATTATGATGATCTGGAAGTGGAGCATCATGTGTTTTATACAACTTCTGCTTTAATGGAGGTAAGGGTAGTTATTCATCATGTCTGAGCTTGAGTTGACTTTCCAACTGTGTGTGTGTGTGTGTCATTCTACTGTGATGCATAAAACTATACTATCCTTTTTCACCTATGATCACAATCACTTATAATCAAACTGGACAGAAAGAGACATCAAACAAGAGTTAGAAGTTAATACTTCAAAGAATACTACCTCTACTACATCATTGCTATAAATCCTGTATTTGGCTGTCATCACACAATAAGATCTTCATGTTTCACAGAATTCCTCTTTACTGTCAATTTATCCATAATCAGTGGTAACACTAAAAGTATCTCCCTTCCCAAGCCTCTTACGCATGTGCCAGGTGGGAAAACCTCACTTCTTTCCAACATCCTCACCAAGATGCAGACAATTGGGGAAATCGGTGTTATTTCTGATGACGTGATAAAGGAAGTTTTCTTGGAATGATTAACAATGTTACTTATTGTTTGATTGTTCCTAAGAATATGAAACCTCTTATTACATCACTGCCAAACAATACCAAAGGGATAAGTAGGATCTGACATCACTGCAAAAAGCCTGTTTTCAAAATAATGCTAAGGACTTATGCAAATATGTGACTAACTTTCATTGAAAAAAGTCATATTTGCAATCCAATTCACAATTTGTGATGTCATCAATCAATCTAGACGTTTTGGATACCACCTGACCTTCCAGCCCTTGAGGTCTCTTCTACTGGCTTCTGAATGTGACCTCCAGTCGTTAACCTGTGACCTGTCCTAATCCTAGTAGACCATATGGTACAAAAGGTTAACTTGTCTTTCGAGGCTGTTGCAGTGTGTAGTACCAAGTCACATGCCCAACTGACATTGTTTTCCATGCCACAAGACTGGTAGACAGTGGTCTGATTTCAAGTGCATCAAAAGTACCCCCAAAATGCTGTTGTTTGTTCTGTGTGCCAACCCATGAGTGTCGCTTTGGGTATATCTTTCAGTGTTTGCGTTTACGGCATCCCATATACAAAAATAAGCACTGAAAAAAAATAGGATGCCAAAAAAACAACCTTCACGCATCCCTTTTCGCGTTTTTTCATTTTTGAAAAAAGTTCACTTCACGCATTGTTATGCTTATTGTTGTTTTGTTTCGTGTTTCTCTTGCTCCCAAAACCCATGTGACAATGTGTATCCAATGTTTGCTGGGTTCCGGTGCTAGCCAGATGTCGGTGTGAATGCGGGAAACTGAGAGGTATCCGATGACGTTTCTCTTCCATGTCGTGTCCGTAATGGCATCGCTGATAGGTTTACAAAACGGAAATAGAAACGTAAGCCAATCGCAGACCGTGTTAACAGTATTTTGTCAATGTCAAGGACTATGGTCCAAATGGCATTGCCGAAACTTTGTCAAAAGAAAAATAGCTTTCAAGAAAGTTTGCTTTGCTCTTTCAACACCATAGGCCGGTACACTGGCCATTATTTCAATCTTTTCGTGTGATTGCATGTAATGTAAATCAAATGACATCTCGGCTTTCGTCGCCTCGATTTCTTGGCTCAGATATGATGTTTCCAATATAGATCGCGAGTTTCCTGCTTGAAACGTTCAGAATAACAAAAAACTTTCGTCAAAATCTTTCATTACACATGTGCCATTGCTGTAATTTGATTGACAGCCTTAGGTCATGTACTCTACTTTGACCAATCACCACCCTCGTAGCAGATATCGTCAAGAAAGCCTGTTACAGCTCCAAAAAGACTGGGTGAGGTTAGTGTAGATGAAAAAATAAACTTTCTAATACGAAGCTTCGAAAACGGACATATTTCTTCATGTTACTAACAGCCGCTGGTATCGAGGAATTGGTTATGAGGGATACTATTTACAATTATTTATAAAATACTTTTCCGATCAGGTAAACAATGAAAATAAAAATGAAATAGGTAAGTGGATTTTATGTTTGTTTATATTTGACAAATATCGTCAAATTTTCCCTTCCTTGGTCCTCAATCTGGTCGTTTGAATGTGTTAGCTTACATTTGTTTTTATTTACAACTTACTTAAGTTGTAAATGCTTTATTTAAATAATGTGATGAACATAAATATGTATAAACAGTAGGATTAGGCCTTTCAAATTGTGTATAATATGTAGACACTTAAAGATTTTAACCACACACTTATTTATGTTCAGAATGGCCTAAAGTTCACCATTTCAGGTCCACGTTTATCAAAATTTCTTGGGGGGGCATGCCCCCCAAGCCCCTAGATAGCTTCACACCTACTGCGCTCGCGGCTATCGCGTCCCAGGGGACCCCATTATTTTTGAACACAATGCAAACACTGTCTTTATCAAAAAGATGTTTCCTGGCTCTTTAATACAGTTGTGTTGCTGCTAGATAGAATCGGAGAGCCCGAATCCAATATCTTTGCTAAGAGCAAGAATTGTGTTTTGTCAAACCCCTAAACATCCAAGAGCTCTAAATTAGTTCTTTGCCACAAACTATGGAAAGGTCATGATAGTAATGAAACTTCAATCCTTGGCTGTGTGAAACCCAAGAAGTTGAGAGCATTGCCAAAAGGAATGCTGTTTTCTTAGTCATTTGCTATAATATGGCAGATGCAAATGGTTCAAATGGATCTTCCAAGAGAGCAGACAAAGCAACTGAGATATTCCATTTTGGGAAGAGGTGTGAACTTTCCTCTGATAAGAAAAATCTCCTGATCCGGTTAAAGATAAGATCTCCAATTGATGACCTATCATGTCATAGCACTGATATTAGGGCAGAACGGTATCCTTCAATCATGCGGTGATGGAAAGTGCCATTCGGATGGAGATAAATAAAGTAAAAAGTTATTATAGTGACGGGTCCTACATCCAATCTTCGTTGCCTGCGCCACAGGCAGAACTTGTTCCATCTGTTGTCGTAGATGGCCAACAAAGATGGTCTTCATGATTGAATAACAACTGCTTCTGCAGTCAATATGGAAAAGCTTAAGTGTTGCATTTTCCGCAATAATTACCAAGGGTGAAGATGGAGAGCATGTCGGCTGTCATATGTGATGTCTGATCTGGAGGAGATTTTCACGTTCTGGTTGTCGGAGAGGTTCTTAAAGGGGCAACGGAAACAATCTCTGAAACTAAGTCCGAGCTGATGAAACCGGCACAATGAGAATGATAGTGCCATAAAACAGTTGGGGTGCTGCAATAGTTTGAGAAATGACTGACTGCTTTGTAACAGCCCTTGTTTCCACTTGAGAAAGATGTTGACTGCTATTTGATGGATGGTCCACATCTGGATGCTAAGTAAATCTGATCACATTTTGATTAAAAAATCCGTACAACAAACCAACCTGGTCAGTATGTATGGATATCCCGGTGCATCTCCAGGAATCCCAACAGATGATTCTTCCAGTGGTGGCATAATATGCTCTGATATCAATGACATGTAGATTATTTGAGTTTACACATCACATACCCTATTCCAAGGCAATGGTATGGTAGCATGGAAGGAAATTCATCTAGTTTCTAAAAGTCCTCATCTAAAGTTAGTCGATCAGGTAACACACAGTCATGCGTGCACTATGCTCAATGCTTTATTGAAAGGAGAGTCAATCTGTCTCCCATTTCCAATATATTCATCACCTTGGTTTATAACAAGATTCTTGTAACTCGACCAAGGAAGTGTAATTACCATGAAGCAGCATCTTAAGTACCTCTACAGCAACATCTCAGGTGGAGCATCATCAAAGAGGGAGACTTAGATTTGTTACAATTCGATTTAGATGTCTTCCTCTTCCTTGGACTGATCTTAGCTTAGGGAGTTTTGATGAGGTCAACCTACTTTTAAGTTGCCTCATGCCTCTCAGACATTTTTCTTCAAAAAAGTTGTCTTCTGATAGAGACACATACTTGGAACATCTATCGTCCTCTGTGCACAAGTAATTTTATTATACCGACAAAATGTCGGGGTATATAGTTATACCAAGATTACGTCCATCCATCCGTCCGAAAACTTTGTCCGCACGATTTCTCTTAAACTATTCAGTGGATTCATCTCAAACTTAGTACATATAAGCTGTGTCATATGGAGGGGTGCAGTCAAAAGAAAAAAATAGTTTTCATTAATTTTCCATTTTTTTATGAATTTTTCAAACCCTAACATCCGTCCGAAAACTTTGTCCACGTGATTTCTCTTAAAATTTTCAGTGGATTCATCTCAAACTTAGTATATATAATCTGTGTCATATGGACGGGAGCAGTCAAAAGAAAAAAATTGTTTATATTAATTTTCCTAACATCCATCCAAAAACTTTGTCCGCGCAATTTCTCTTAAACTATTCAGTGGATTCATCTCGAACTTAGTACATATAATCTGTGTCATATGTAGGGGTGCAGTCAAAAGAAAAACCAGGGTTTCCCCTGACGCAGAATTCTTGCGTATATGACTCTTAATTAAGGAAAAATACGTCCAGAAATAAATGACTGCGTCATGACTGACGCGATTTCAAAATATCTTTGTTGTTGTTTACCAGCTTTGAACTCACCTGGACTTAATTTATAAACATTTTCTGAAGACAATATATGCAAACATCTTAAAATTTACATCTAGTTTTTAATTAATCGTCGTTTTAGAAGTAACATAACTTCGCATAACACCACTGCCACGGACTAATTTGCATAGCCTGTCACATGACCAGACTTTTCTCTCGTTTTAAAACAAACGCTAAAATCAGAACAGTCGGGGGCTTTACATATTGTTTTGCATAATTATATAGATATGCTACTAAAACTGTGCGACTATGAGGTACACGACAAAATATATTTATTCATCAAAGTGAGCATAACTCTCACACTCCATGTGGCTTCGATGACAGCACGTGATGTAAACAAAGGAAAACTTCGCAAATGGACAAGGTTTTTAATGTTTCAGCATATTTTCTCACTAAAAGTTAACCATGACATATGTTTATCTAGATGTGTAGACTAGTAAAATATGAAACAGAAGAAAATATTATCATTGTTGCGGAGAATAATTTAACAACAAATATTGCCGCAACTATTGTATGTTAATCTAGTTGAATTAAATAAACTATGAACACATTGAATGACTATCACTTACTCACAGGCTTCTCCAGTTTATTAACCTTTAGCCTGCTGAATTATTTTCACACTTCTTACCCCTCCCTGCTAGATTAATTTTAGCATGAGGCCCTCTGAAGAGGGTGGGTGATTTCAAACAGTCGGTGCCTCATTAAACAAGGGCCAATTGAAGAAATATTTTGCACATTTATTCCTGATGGAAAACTACACTGTACTATATAAAAATATCCCGATGTTTTCAATTATACCAAAGTTAAGACCAAAACGAACATAAAATTTGTAAATCTTCTTGAACTTACCTAAATTGTGTTATTGAAGGCAGTTTGCATGGCCGTTTCTGGTAGTTGTGTGCTGAGAAGTTTGGCCAAAACTTTTTTAACTTGCGATATTTTCTTTTTGAGGTAGATAAATTACTGAAAGTTTTGATATTGAGCAAGCTGAGCATTTATGCATGTCATACGTAATTTAAATGTTACGCAGAGCCTTCTTGGTGAATAGATATGGTGAGTTTTATTTTAGGGTGTTGTTATGCTATTCGCCTGTCAAATTGATTTGACATCAGATGCACGGGAAGTGACAACTCTATCGAATGGGTTCGACATTAGCGTGCAGAGCTTTAAGCTAACCTCTCGAAAACAAAGGAATTTTAGCCATTACTCCTAACACAACCGCTAAGCACCAACAACTTGAAAGTGTTTGTGTTAAAAAATGACAATACAAATCGGCCCTGTTATTATCAGTGAACATTTCCTTGTGTATCATGTTGCTTTATAAACAGTGTTCACAGGAAACAGTTGACCACATATTTCTGTGGATTATACTGTTATATGTAACGATCGTGGAGTTTATGAAGAACCATAAACCTTGAACATTTGAAAACTTATGATCTGAAATAGTAACATGCATAAACTTATTTAATAAAGACAACATTGGTGTATAATAATAACTTATTTGATCATTTATAACAATAATGGCTGTAGTTGTCGTAACTTTCAAACTTTAAGGAATTTGTAAACTATTGGACCATCATTCAGGCGATGTTTCGGACAGATCTTGATCTGAAAAATACTATTATGAAAGTGTTTCTCGTGGATAAGCCGATCCCTTTCTACAGAATATTTTTTCTGGTCCTATAAAGTAAATGAGAGGATGTATATATAGAGGGCATGTTTTTGTAGGAATCTTATCTCACATGCAGTTAAACATTCTTCACCAATTTATGTGTTTTGTATGTTACCTCTTTCTCCAGTTTATTCATCAGTTCATCATATTCTTGTTTTTCCTTTTTCTTTCTTTCCAGAAAGATCTTTGCTTGAAATCTTCTATATGATGTTTGGATTGTTCTAGCAGCAGCATCATCTTTGGTCCAGATTTTCTTCTTCGGCTTTGCTTGCTCTGCTTTCACTTCAGTTTTCCCTTTTCCTGTTGAGGTGACTGTCTTTTTTCCTATGTAGAAAACATTATCATTGATATACATTACTCTCAGGCATATGTCCGAAAATAACATAATTTTTGTTGTGTGTTTTTGTTATATTTGATACCTTCTAACATATGGGAAAACAAATTCCTGAATCTACATAGTAACCTGTCATAAAGGGATATACTAGGCTTTAATGATAAGTAGTAGAGTAGTTGCCAGACCCTGCTGACATACCCCTCCCCTAAGTAAAACAAGGCAAACTTAGATTTTCCTGATGTTTTTGTATCCAATGAACTAGAAAATTATGGTCGTGGTCAAATGTTTTGGTGGCAGATACTGTTTTGGGGTCAAAATGCACTTTTATTTTGTACAAATAGAGAAAATCAAATAAAGTCCCCTTAAAAGATAGTACATACACTGAGTCTTTATTTTTATCATTTATGTGATAGTTAACACATTGAAGACATGAATTATTATTATTTTTTTAATTATAGCTTCTCACAAATTGAGATATTAGTAAAAATAAGCCAAAATATGGTAAATTTTGCTTTATTTTCATTTTCCATTATTGGAAAATGAGCGGTTATGAATTATTAGTATTATCAACCAAGCCATTTGATATCACAAAATGATCTGACACATCTTATGATGAGACAGCAGTGTTCATATTCCACATAGCTTCTATAATCTTTTCAAAAATTGGTTTCCCCACCCCCATTTTGTAAATGTGCAATTTTTATATTCCCATTGCTAATTTCATTAATAACAGATTTATACAACACATACATATCACCGTTTGCAAATACCTTTTCTATGTAGGATATTATTGAAGGTTTGCCTAAAATCAATGATTATTCAAACCACGTAGAAGGTACATTTGAAGGTCAATGTCACTTTGAAGGTCAAGTTCTAAATTAATACATAAATAGTATTAAAAAAGCTACAATTGCACCTACAACTTTCAATACTGGTTCTGGGTATGCTTGGTTAAGCCCTATAGAATATACCGGTACAAGAAACAAACAAACAATGTGCACAACAAGATCAAAATAGCTGCTCCCCCTCAAAATGGACAATCAGATTATACTGTAGACTCAATCTCAAGATACATAGATGTATATAAGGAAAAGAATTTATGGTCGTCAACTTCTTTATCATGAGGAACACAATGTTTGGGAGTATATATTTTCTCCATGAAGCAGAGAACGTATATATTTTCCTGTAAGAACAAAAGTCATACGATAACAAAAGTGTAAACTTCACAAGGGAAGTCAACAGTTAATTTGCGATGATAGGTGATAAGCAATGGACAAAGGCAGGGGCACCAGCAGCACAATTAAGTCCCTTTCCCAGAGGATGTATAATTGTATATGCGAGATCCCCTGCAAATGTGGCCACCAATACATTAGAGAAACCCTCAGATCCCTCAATGCCATACTCAAAGAACATCAGCCCTCTGTCAACAAAATAGACCTTAAACCCGCTAACAAATCAGCACCAATTAACTGTTGGCTTCCCTTGCTTAGTTTCCACCTTTATTATCTTATTACTTTTGTTGTTCTTACAGGTACATATATATGTTCTGTGCTTTACAGCATGAATTCAACGGATGAAGGAGTAAGTATTTACTCCAAAATGTTGTGTTTCTCATAACAAAGAAGTCAACATCCATAAATTCTCTTCTTTATGTGTATCACTTTTGAATGTCATTCAAAGACTACATAAAGGTAACTAAACCTCATAATGTGACATATATCAAAACATTTATATTGCTCTCAATACCCAAGGAGTGTACTATATGATTATATTTGTAATTACATACATGATTCTTCATAAGAGGATATCACTCAAACCACAAACCTCGTACAGTGGTATGACTAGACTGTAAAAGGTAGTCAAAAGTAACAACAAATGAATAGGACTGAGATGTAAACGAGAAATATCTTTAGTCAGGGCATAAAAATAATATTGTGGCAATGAAGCCATGCTGCGTTCCAAACACACTTCTGCACTTGTACACGGCAGACGTAATTCAAAATGAATATATCGGTTTTTGGTTTTCACAAAAAGCAGTGAATGCTTTATCGTGTCACTGGATTTTCTGTCTGGTCCATTACTTGATTCTCTGGTTTATGTGAATTTTGTGAGTGGCAGGGGTTATCGGTAGGGCAGGACAAGTAGTATAGGTAATGATGGTTCTGGACCACTTCCACTGGAGCTGGATTTATTACCTATACTGCTACTACAGATGGCATTTTTTATGCCAAAATGATTATGCGATTCAACGATAGTCATGAGATTAAGTTAAATTGGCTCTAGCTCACCAATACCTGGGACCAATCATTGCTTTAGATGAGCCTAAATGGTAATAAAAATATTCTTCATTATTTTTATCGATAAAGCGATATTCAACATTTTTATTAAGTTCTTCGTTCATTTTACTAGGAGACCAGACTCTATAACTACACTCTTCTTGTAAATTGATAAGAAACAACTGATTACCGTATTTGGTTGGTTTGACATCACTGATATAATAAAAACCTTATGGTAATTCTCTCCATTTAATAGTTTTTTCCATTATTATATATATTTATGTAAGCATTTGTCTAAATGTGATCAAAAGATAGTAAGCAATTTATTTTTAATCTCCAACCAGTTCTTTGGTTTTGGCACGGAATAATTGACGCGCTTGTTGCCTCCCTTGTTCAATGAACTTTTTTTTCTCGTCTTCGCTAATACCATTGGTCTTACGAGATTTTGATCAAATCTCCTGCTTCATTACGTTGTATTTGGTGAGTTCCGACAGCACTAAACGAAACTCATCCTCGGAAATCTTACAATCAGCCATTGCTGTTGAAATATGATCCTCAATGCTGTTCAACTTTGCTTCGGCGAGTATTCGAATCTTATCGTGTTTTAATGCTTTCTTTTGCAACCTACGAGAAATGAATTTTATCGCTATTCCTGCCAGTCCCGAGACTCCAGCGGTTATTTCCATGCCGAGCACGATAGGCGCGGCGATTATAGTTGATAGTAAACCGACACCGGCTACACCGAGCCCCATGCCAGCTACTACAAGAGCAGTGTCAACTCCGTCCAGAGCATTCACGTCTCTGCGATACTTTTTATACAATCCAAGTCTCAACTCCCTATCCTTTTCTATTCGATGTTTTATGTTGCTTATTAGATGTCATCGAAATCCGTCAACAGTTTCCATCTTTTCAATTGCTTCATCGAGCGCTGGATATAAACTCATAGTGTATATTACGAATATATAATAGTCTTTAATTGGTCTTGCTTAAATGTTTTGATAGTATACATCAACCTTATCAAATGTATATTATACGGTAAGAATATCTTAGAAAGAGAAATTCTGTCACTTTTAATAATTTGAACCCCCTCGAGGGTTGCAACGGGTGATGCTCTGACATGAATAATACTGCAACGTTGACGCTCGTGTTTCTTGAGCCATTTAATCGATAGACCTGGTAATATTTCGAAGGCATCTACCGGTGCATCTCCGAACAAGACTTCAATAATAAGCGTAGAAATATTAGGTATTGCACTCAAGTTAACTTTAATATCATCGAATTCTGTAACCAAATTTAAACTAAAATTTTGGATTGCCGGACGACTATATAACATATGACCTGTTTTTTCTGGCAGGGGAGTGACTAACACACTTTTTCGTTTTGACGGGATATAGGCCGCGAGTACGATGCCACTATTTATTATCTTAGTTAAATTATGGCCCTTACCCATCATCGCATAAGGTGGGGTAATGGCGATATTCAGCAGCCACTTGATGTTTGCTTCGACCATAGTCCATTTATTCTCACTATTGTAAATAATAGTGTACGGAGTGGTTTTAAGGAGTCTACTAACGTCGACATCGCTTAAATCCTCTAGATTACCCGTGAATGTAACTTCTTTCCGCTTGTATACATTATCGTGTAAGTGTAAAGCGTATAACTTACCATTGGTACCGGGTTTATCAAATCCTTCTGTGTCTCCGAGATCGGAAAGCGCAATTGTATTACATTGTCTTATCGTTCCAGGGCCTGATGAATCAACCATTATTTATAATATGGAGTGTTACACTTAAGTATCCTATATGTACAGGTTGGTGTTTTACGTCTAATACAGAAATTTTAAGGTCTGAAATAATACCACGCTTTAATTTTTTATATTGTAATGAGGAGAAAGATTCCGTTCTACCGCTATTGTATTTTTCATCTTTCACTGGAACACTTCTGAGTAGAGTTGAAGGACTTTCTTGTTGAATATTATCCGTCGTACTGATTTCATCAAGATGGATGCACAACTCCTTTATAGGGAACTAAATCGGGTAAATTGAGTCCCTGATCTGATGTCTTGAGTAATGTTATTTCTCCTCCCCATCCAAGTGTGTATGCTAAGTTCTCGTAAAGCTTTACATCCTTTTTTCCAGCGTTTAAAATCAGTAACCCATTTGACTCATTTTGTGTGAGACTAATTCCATTAGGCTTAAAAAATTCATCATTGAGTGAGCATACGCTGTAATACCCATCAGGTATAATGTATTTTTGACCATTTATTTCTGTCTCATTATTATAACCCCTCGTAGCATTTATATTGGTCCACCTCGGGTAATACGTTACATCGCATAGTGCTACTTCGAGTTGTCCATCCGAGTTATCGATAGTACGAAGCAGTTGAATAGACTGACCATTTGTTATTCCCAGGAGTGTAACATACATATCAAATATACAATGATACTATATCATAACTTAAATATGGAATCAACCATTATTTATAATATGGAGTGTTACACTTAAGTATCCTATATGTACAGGTTGGTGTTTTACATCTAATACAGAAATTTTGAGGTCTGAAATAATACCACGCTTCAATTTTTTATATTGTAATAACGAGAAAGATTCCGTTCTACCACTATTATATTTTTCATCTTTCACTGGAACACTTCTGAGCAGAGTTGAAGGACTTTCTAGTTGAATATTATCCGTCGTGCTTATTTGATCAAGATGAATGAACAAATCTTTATAGGGAACTAAATCAGGTACGTTATTTGTTGCAATCACTGTTGTGCCGTGTGGTAATGTTATTGCCCGATTCAATCCAAGTGTAATTGCTAAGTTCCTACCAATAAGTATATTTGATCCTTCATTGTAGATTTTCACTGTCTTAGTCGCCTCATTTTGTGTGAGACTTATTCCAATAGGATTAAAAAATTCATCATTAGACTTAAAAAATTCATCATTGAGTGAGCTTACGCTGTAATACCCATCAGGTATAGTAATAATTCGATTAATTCTATTTTGGTCATCTATTCTAAATATCTCATTATTACCTCTAGCAGCACTTATATTGGTCCACCGTGGGTAATACGTTACATCACATAGAGCTACTTCGAGTTGTCCATCCGAGTTATCGATTGTATGAAGCAGTTCAATAGACTGGCCATTTGTTATTCCCGGGAGTGTAACATACATATTAAATATACAATGATACTATATCATAACTTAAATATGAAATCGAGATACATTACTAATCAATCGATTATAGTAACTGCCTCTGATGCTGAATTTTTCGTTAAATTCCACGATATCTTTGAAAAATACAGAGTCACAGCAACTAGCGATAAAATGGTGCACGATTGGTTTCACAATCAGATGCAATTTTGGCAGAATCAGTTAAACTTTGCCATATGGTGTGCCACAACGGGATGTGGCGTATCTCTTTACGCTCCAGGATTTGAACTGAATAAGTCTGTTATGTCATTTCACGTGTACTATCAGATTAGACGTATACTTAAAGAAATTAGTGCTCCATTACCGCAGGATCGAGCGTGGAATTCCACAAATAATAATTATGATAGGTCCGCGTATGAACATATTTGTCAGGAATTTAATGTTTTTACGAGTAAAGATTGGCGCATTAAAGGAGCAAACCATGGTCTAGGTGTTCCTTACACAGAGGAAAATAAATCCGTCAAAGAAGAAAGCGATTATGTATATAAAGTACTTAATAAACTTCCAGTTAATTTTGGTAAGTTGTATAGTACCAGCAAACTTTACGCAAGAATATATGATCATTGGCATAAAACCGGTGATTGGTATAAAGGCTGGGAACTTTATAGTAACGATTGGAGAGGGGATATTATGAGTTTTAAGAGTGGTTTAATTTATATTGTTACAAAATTTATACAAATGAATGATACCGCAGACGCTTGGAATGAATTTCTTAATGATAAAACGGAAAATAATTTTACTAATCCAGGATTTGAAAGAGTTAATGAATCGATAAGAACTTATGTATGGGCAATTCTCGGTGCACAATCGCAAACACGAACGTCCATTATCGGTTCTGGGACGGCGCTCGATGCGCAAAAACAGTTTGTCTCAAACGTGGAGGACGCCATTAATTCACCAGTTGACATACCATCGTCTATAAAGCGTTTTCAAGATGCATTACAGTACGCTCAATCCAAAGTGGACTACGTTTATGCACTGGGACTATACATGTCTCCGAGTAATATGGAACTTAAGATCGGTCAAGTGACAGGTTATAATAATAAAATTGTTATCGCTACCGATCAACAAAAACCAGGTATAAATTCAGATATGAACGTCGAATTAATAACGCAAACGATCACGGGCGAAAAGGGAATAGTAAAGCCACAAACACCATCTAATAACGCACAAACATCTACTGATGCACAAGTGTCACTGCATATTGCGGCTAAAAATCAACAACATATCGATGAAAAAACAGCGCTTGTAGGGGGTGGAGTCTCGGTTGGTTTACTCATGATTTGGTGGTTAAATAGTTCTTAGCGAACACGTACAACAGCCCTGCAATTGCTACGATCAACCCCCACAAGTTTTGACTAAGCCAACTGGTGGTCTTAGCTAATAAATTCAATAGCCAGGAAACAACACTCCCTATTATACCGGGAAGTGCAGCCGCGGCTTTCTCAGCTAGCTTTCCCAGTGCTGAACCTAATGCTTTTAAATGCTTTTTTATCCACTCTCTTAAACCGTTTTTATCGTTAGGCGGTGATCTGCCGCTACCACCTGTGCCACCTGTTAACGCGAGAGTCAAAGTCGATATAATAAATCCCAATGCGGTTAAAATACTGGCAATTGTTATTCCCTGTTCTCTGAACAATGTTTTAATTTTATCGGCCAGTGTAGTGTCATCGTTGAGGACTTGATCGATAGTTTCTCAAATTCGACTGATTTGCGAACGAAGTGCCTTTCTATTACTGGAAGCTGCTTCGAGGCGGGACGATCTTTCCTCTTCTAGGTTACGCAATCTTTCAGCTACGCGGCGTCTACTGAACTCATCGCCCGCCTGTTCGAGTTTTGTTTTCTCGTAAGCTATATGCTTGTCGATTTCGGATAGCTTGGCCGTATTATTGATGAGTTCTCCCCACATTGTTCGCATTGCCTTGTCAAGACCTCGTAATTCCCTAATACTGAACTCTGAATATGGTGGTACCTGTAACGTGGAATTATCGTAATAGGTATCTAAGATTTCTCCGAGTCCGTCCGAGGCCACCATCGAGGCTGCTTCCAAATCATCTGTCTTACTGAGTTCTTTCCTCATAGTCTGAAGAGCCTTAGTAGTCTTCGCGGAAAGTTTTGGTCGTGGGTAGTAGTCCACAAACCCTAATTCATCACGAACAGTGCCGATGCCGTGTTTAGCAGCTATCGTAGGCAAGGCTAGGGGCTTACGAGTACGAGAATGCATAAGATCAATATCCGGAGCGCCACGCAGTCGCAATATTCCTTTACTATCTATCGTAAACTTTGAATAGTCACGGCCTATTGGGTTAACATAATTTTTATCTTCTTTTACGGCATCGTAATAATCATTGACGGTTGATTGTAAAAGTTCATCGTTAAGATTCGTGCCACCAAAGTTGGTTTCATCAGTATCTTCGATTGGGTTATCAAAGTCATCAAAGGTACTTAGATCAAAGTCATTAATATCAAAATCAGTCATTTTTATATTAAACATAGGGTACATGTTTTCAATATAACAATGTCTTCGCAATACGGACGCAAGTTAAACCCACAACGTAGACTTCGAGATCCATTAGGGGTCAAGGCAATTCGTCAGTCTGTTACTATAACTAATAACCCTAGTACCATCGATCAGAATCAAACGCTTCTGGTTCGCTTTCCTAATCTCGGCGCACACGATGTATTAGTTCCAGGAACTGTCCGACTAGCATTTACGATTATTAGGGACGTTAACAGGGAGCCCGTTCAGAACATAGGTCGTGCTATTGTTAAGAAAATCGCTTTTAAAATTAGCGGTAATGAGGTTTTGAGTATCCACGATAGCGATGTATACTATTGTTACATGGATCTCTGGAGAACGGATAAAGAGCGGGAAAACTTACAGTACCAAGGTATTTGTAATAAGAACACATTGAGACTGCGCGTAGATGCTTCTAGTGGTGATGGTACTGTCGTAAAAGATCAGGCCGTTGCTGACGCATTAGGTAACCGATTCTATGTTTCCCTAGACTTTGAATTACTAGATTCCCACATGCCCTTTTATCAAGCATCCCTAGGCGATAGGTTAGAATACGAACTCACTTTTAATGACTACGGCAGAGTAATCAGAGCTGCTGAAGATGCTAGCTATTCCATTGACAATATCTCGCTGGAGTACGATATGATAACAGATCCCGAATTAGCCAGACAAATTCATAACCATTATTCGGGAAGTTTAGCCATTTTGTACGACCGCGTGCTGCGACACCGAAAGATCACGAGGGACAAAAAAGATACGATGTGGAATATCAATCTAAACGTCCCCACGAGGTCGTTGAAGGGTATTTTAATGTTGTTCGAGGACCCCTCCGATGCGTTTAAAAGAAATACCGAGAAGTTCTACAATCCCAAGATTACGAAAGTAGAATTGACTATCGAGGGCGTTCCTAATCAACTATATAGCCAAGGAATGCTAGCGTATCACCAGTGGGATGAGATTAAAAAACTTCCTTCTATAAAACGTTCTCCGGAAGTTAACGCGGTCGTGAAAGATCTGTCTCTTGGAAGTGTATCGATGGGTGAATACCTCACCACGAAGTACGCGCTATGGCTCAACAGGCGAACAACGGACGATGACCAACTACACGGCAGTGGGAGGAGAATAGAAAATGCTAGCGAGGGTGTCACCATACAGATAACGAAGCTCCAGGAATCGGCTGGTAAATTAAACATATATTTGTACGTGATTATGGATGCGCAACTTAATATACAGAATGGGAGATTCGTGCAAGCAATCTATTGATAATCTTTTACCTAAAGATCCACACTGCGCTATTATATGCGGGCAAACGGGCTGTGGAAAAACAGCTTTTATTCTAGATATTTTAGAAAGTCATTATCGGGACGTTTTCGATCATATTATTATTCTGTGCCCGACTATAAGCGTTAATAAAACATACTTATCGAGAGATTGAGTAATGAATGACGACAGGGTACACAGAGTCGATCCGGGCGATCGTTTACAAGACTGTCTCCGAGTATGTCACGAAAAATACAAAGGAGAATCAACCCTTTTCGTAATAGATGACTGCAGCCCGAGTAAAGAATTAACAAAAAAGAAAGATATGCTTTCTTATTTAGCATTCTCCGGAAGGCATACTCAACATAGCGTTTGGGTACTTACTCAAAAATACAACTCTGTCCTGAAAGATCTCAGAGAGCAGACCAAATGGGTAGGACTGTTTCATTGCAAAGATCGAGATTCATTCGAGGAATGTTTACGCGAAAATGATGTCATTTATACCAAGGTTGAACGAGATAAAGTCAGAAAATTGTTAGCGGCAACGAAGCACTGTAAACTCGTATTAAAAACCGATCAACCAGCTGCTTATGCAATTGCTTAGCAAATTATAGCAAAATGTAGCAAAAATGTAGCAAAATTATAGCAAAATTATAGCAAAATGTAGCAAATATAGCAAAATTATAGCAAATTGAACATTAGCGGTTAATATTACATAAAATGTGGTTCGAAATCCTCATTCTTTCGCAACAGTTCATTATTACGGGTTGTATTGGATATGCCATATTATATTATGTTAGACTTAAATATCTCCTTAGGTATTACATTATGGAATGCGACGAACTCATCGAACAAATGCTCAAAGAGCCTGATGTAGATAAATCTTTGGATAAACATAGAGAAAGACTCGCAACTTTGGTAGCCGGTGGAAAATGTTCCCGATATTTGGGAGAAAATTATACCATCAAAAGAATTGATAACATGACCGACGAAGAGATTAAAAAACTGTACGCGCGTTACGAGTCTAGACTGGGAGGTACCATGACTAAAACGATAGGGTCTTCTATATTACAACTATACACAGTCGTAGCTAGTACGTTTCTCCCCATCCTGGCAGAACATCGCATGTATTTATGCGAATCTCTAGAGAAAGACCCATTCATCGAACACGCTATAAGCTCAGTGAGCTGTGAGTTTTATCATAGATTCGGAATGTTCTTAGCTCCGTTCACCACAGCTTTAATAACGGCTAGGTATTGTCAATTCAAACATACATGCCCACTAAATAATATAAAGAACGAAGTTCAAATTAATAATGGAGACACAACAGGTGACACCACAACAGATTGTGAACGCGCAACCACAACAGATTGCGGAAACGCAACAGACTGCGGAAACGGAACCACATGTGAATGAGGAACCACAAGTGAATGAGAAAATACTAAAACCCAGAGTTACTAAGAACCCCCTAAAAATAGCTGCAGGAAGAAAGGGAAGGCTGGCGCGCAAAGCAAAATTAATAAATAATTCAAATCCGATTAAAACATGGGCACTAGTAGGAGTTGCTGGTATAGCGGCTGTATGGTTCTTTTATAAGACCGGAGAAGAGAAAACGTCACCCCCGCCGCAACAACTAGTTCAATTAGAGGTTAGTCCTCATATAATGCTATAAGAAGCATGACTACTCCAGTTACAGACTGTAAAATGTTGGTAAACGCGACGTATCATTCAGCAGTGGTCACCGGCTTGGCCATTGGCTATGCCCGTATGGCTAAAATGATTACTAAAGCCACACCTCCCAAGCTAGATTTTAATGGATTTGATATAGGTATGATGGTTCTGGATATTGGATTAGCAATGGCAACGAAGGATATGCTCATCAAACAAGGACTTATCCCGGAAGACATAATGAAGTAATTAAACATTTGAATATTTATATTCATATAAAGATTTGAATATATTATATGGCATCAATTGCGATGATGGTCGGTGGAGCTGTTGTTAATGCTCTAGCTTTTTCAGGGAGTAATTATTTATTTTCCAGTATGAGGGAATCAAACGCTAAAGAAGTTGAAGAGGAGTGTAAAAGACATAATAAAGCATTAGAACAACTCGAAAAAGCTCAGTCAGAATGGGCACGGCAGAGAATAGAGAGATTAGATTTTATTAATGAAGAACTGCGTAGACAGGGACATTCAATTCAAACGTTTAAGGAAGTCGAATCTGCCATGCACGAATACTTCCTCGTTTATGGGAAAAAAATCGACCCAATACCGAGACCAACAATGAGTCAGTTTTATACACTGTCAGAGGAACAAAAGAACCGCGAGGTCACATTTGTGATTATGGGGTTATCTGCTCTATTGATTTTCAGCTATACAATAGCTACTCAGTGACAGCTGTGGCAATGACCTAGTTTAGAGCGATCTATAAAGCCTAATCAATATCTCACCAGTGTAGATGTGATTTGCATTTAGACAAATGATATGATAGATGTATATACCATGAATAACTGGGAAGACGACTCTATGTAACCGCCGCTGTGTTGAAATTTACTGCGGTATACACAATTATTACATCAAGCGTGGACACATAAACTATACGTGTTCTGAATGCGGGATAGGGGTCAAAGGTCGTTATTGTTTATGTAAGAAACACGGTGCTGATAGGGTCAGGAATCAGATTATTTATGCTAGGAAGAGAGATTACATCAATGAGAGGAATAGGTTGGGGAGAATACGTATTTAGATATATGAAAACAACCAATTAGACATTTGTCTCATTTTGCATATACCATTCAACCACAATGGTTTTTGTCAGAGAGTTGAAGGCTATGGCAAAGCAACGTGGTATACGTGGATATTCTCGTATGAGAAAAGCTGAATTGATTACCTTACTAGGTTTGGAATACAACAGACCACCCCAGACTGTTAGAGAACTCAAAGTTCGAGCGAGAAACAGTGGGCTGAGAGGTTATTCTCGAATGAGAAGAGCTGAATTGATCGCTTTACTAGATAATAATAATGATGATAATGATGATATTCAACATAATGATGATGATGAGAATAAACAACAAGAATTAATATTTGAACCCACATCCGCCGGCGTTGGTAAATATCTAAGAGGTTGGAAGATGGATATTAATTCCAACATGGATGTTAACGATATTAAGCCCATCATATCGAGTAAAATTAACGAGGAATTAGATGATTTACATAGTATAAAATACCAGCGGACGATTAAAATGTCATTGAGTAAAAGTAACGCAGACGATAGCGTCGAATATACCGAACCATATTTCCGTAGCAATCAAGAAGTTATAACCGAATCCGATACTATAGACGCATCATTAGATACATCAATTCAGAGGATACAGGAAACTTTAGAACGCTGGACTAATAGAGGTTCGGGTTGGGGTGTGGATAAAATCGATAGTTTATATTTAGATATAGCGAATTATATGCCTTTCAAAGGTGGATCTTATATAGATTTACCCCCGTATTATAAGAAGAAAAAAGCCATAATTAACGTAAGAAATAAATCCGATGATTGTTTAAGAATGATGATAAGATCTGCATTGTTCCCCGTAGACAAGCATCCG
This sequence comes from Haliotis cracherodii, assembly GCF_022045235.1. NCBI lineage: Eukaryota > Metazoa > Mollusca > Gastropoda > Lepetellida > Haliotidae > Haliotis > Haliotis cracherodii. The sequence continues at coordinate 48,404,458 of NW_027266297.1, read as the reverse complement.
GATAGACCTTCTAGCTATCCCCAAAACGATGGACTCAACTTCGATGGTATAGACGAACCTACACCAATATCACAAATTGATAAGGTGGAAAAGCAAAATAATTTAGCTATAAATGTTTTTGGACATTCTAAAGGAATTGTTGTACACAGGATAAGCTCCGCTCCGGAACATATTCCCAGAATCAATTCATTTTTGATAAAAAAAGATGGAAAATATCATTATACATGGATAAAGAGTTTAAACAGGGTGCTATACGATCAAACAAAACATGCTAGAAAGAAATATTTCTGCGAAAGATGCCTGCATGGGTACAGCAGACAAGATCTATTAGAAGCGCATAAAGAAGACTGTAGAGGTGTTGGACAGACCGCTATCAGGATCGATATGCCATAATTTGAACATTATTTTAATCAAATGCCAGTACCGTACGTAATTTACGCCGACTTCGAAGCGCTTATCAAACCCATAGAAAATACCAACCGTAGCAATACTGATAATAGTTTTTCGTACAAAACTCAAGAACATATTCCTTGTGGGTTTGGATATATAGTTGTAAGGTATGATGGGAAAACAAACCCGCCCGTGATTTACAGAGGTCCCAATGCAGCGGGAAAGTTCCTAGAATATTTACAAAATGAAGAGAGAATAATCAGGGAAAAATTATCGTGTAAGAAACCCATGTGTATGATGATAGATGATTGGAGGGCCCACGAGAAGTCAACGAGTTGTCACGTTTGTAATAAACCCATGGATGGGGATTCCGTAAGAGATCATTGTCACGTCACGGGTAATTATCGGGGAGCCGCTTATAACGAGTGTAACTTGAAACTAAAAATGACTTCTAAAACAATACCCATCCCCGTTGTGTTTCACAACCTTAGAGGATATGATTCACATCTCATCATGCAAGCTATCTCAAAGACCGACGGCGGTTTTACGTGCATTCCTAACAATATGGAAAAATACATATTGTTCTCGTTGACTAAACCTATACATTATAGGGACAAGGATGGGAAATCTAGAATAAAGCAAAGTAATGGGCTTAGATTCATAGACTCCGTACAGTTTCTGTTATCTTCCCTGGACAATTTAGCTAATGCGAACAATCCCGATGACTTTGCGATAACAAATAAGTATACCGATAAGATAACTCATCATTTGTTGCTGAGAAAAGGTGTATATCCTTACGAATATATGGATGATTGGTCTAGTTTCGAAGAAACTGAATTACCACCCCTCGAATCATTCTATAGTAACTGAACAGAATCTAAAATAACAGATGCCGATTATGAACACGCTCTGACGGTCTGGGATAAATTAGGTTGTAAGAATTTAGGTGATTATCACGATCTGTGCTTAAAAACCGATGTACTGTTACTCGCCGATATATTCGAGATATTTAGAAAGACGTGTTTAAAACAATACAGCTTGGACCCGGCATGGTACTTTTCCAGTCCCGGACTATCGTGGGATGCATTGTTGAAGAAGACCGGCGTAGAACTAAAACTACTCACAGATTACGATATGCACTTGTTTATTGAGAAAGGATTAAGAGGGGGTATATCGATGGCGGCGAAAAGGTATTCTAAGGCTATTAATAAATTAGTGGAAGGATACGATACGAGTAAACCCGACACGCAGATATTATATCTCGATGCTAACAATTTGTACGGATGGGCTATGAGTCAACCTTTACCCACGGGTGGTTTTGAATGGGTCAATGTGAATGATATCAATAATATCAATGTGAATAAAGGGTACATACTAGAAGTTGACTTGGAATATCCGAGTTCCTTACATAAAGACCATAACAGTTATCCGCTAGCTCCCGAAAGATTAATGGTTAATAAAGATTGGATGTCGGAATATCAACGGTCCTTGATGGGTAATAGTAGGTTAGCTAACGTAGAAAAACTCATACCAAATTTGATGGATAAGACAAAATATATAGTTCACTACAGAAATCTCCAGTTGTATCTATCGTTAGGTATGAAACTAAAGAAAATACACAGAGTTCTAAAGTTTGATCAAAGCCCTTGGATGGAGCCCTATATAAGGCTGAACACAGATTTAAGAAAGATAGCCACCAGCAATTTCGAAAAGAATCTGTATAAGCTCATGAATAACTCGGTATTTGGTAAAACTATGGAGAATCTAAGGAAGCGTGTTGATGTTAAATTAGTCAGATCTAATGAGGAAGAAAGACTCAGGAAACTTATAACCAGTCCGGCTTTTAACAGAAGCAAGATATTCGATAACGACTTAGCCGCGTTGCATATGCAGAAAAGTAACATAAATTCAACAGACCGGTGTACGTCGGTATGAGTATTCTCGACTTGTCAAAACACTTAATTTATGACTTTTATTACAACGAACTTAAGAAGCAATACGGCGATAGATGCGAGGTGCTATATACCGACACAGATTCTTTGTTGATGGAAATACAAACCGAGGATGTGTATAAAGATATGGCAGAAAAAATAGATATGTACGACACGAGCGATTACCCTAAAGATAATCCCCTGCACAGCCTAGTAAATAAAAAGGTGTTAGGTAAGATGAAGGATGAATGTGCTGGGACTCCTATAGCGGAGTATGTAGGATTAAGACCTAAGATGTATTCTATAAAAAAGTCCGATAATGGGGAGATAAGAAAAGCTAAGGGTGTTAAGAAGTATGTGGTAAAAAAGCATATCAAACACGAACAGTATAAAGAATCATTATTCAACGGTAGAACGTTCAAACACGAGATGAACTCTTTAAGAAGTTACGATCATAGGATATATGGATTAAGAATGAACAAGACATCATTATCCCCCTTAGATACAAAGAGATGGATTGATAATGATGGTGTAACTACCTATGCTTATGGTTATGGTGGTAATACCGTACCGTCGGGAACTATGAACAATTCTTCTCGTACAAATGCCCTACCCGGTCCATCTTGAAGATAATAAAGAATAGGCTCTCCTTTTTTCGTAACCAATCTACTAATGTTATACGTCTTAAGGGACCATATGGGATCGGTTGCGCGACGTAGGCCTCCTTCGAGTTCACCGGCCTGGTATAAATATCTTACCCTTACTCTATCCGGAAGTTTTCGTTCTTTGCCTCTCCTCGGTGCTGAAGATTTGGAAGTCACGGATTTCATTTTAATCGCATCGGATGGTTTCTTCCCTATTAATCTCGTTACTTCATTATAAAGCGCTGATACAACGGCTGATAATCGTGTCACCCATTCGGTTGATCTCAATCGCTCGGATTTCATTTCGATCCCATACTGATAGCCAAACAAACGTTCCGCTAGAGTCCGGTTAAATCTTTCGACGATAGCTTGACTACGGTGGGCCTCTCTTTCACCACGGACGATTTTGACGTCGTGCTTTGTTAACAGTTTAGTTATCGATCCCATAAACTCTCGACCGGGATCTACTTGAAATAGCTTAGGCCATTTTAGTGGTCCGCGTTTATATATGCGACTCAGTGCATTAGCTACTTCTGTTGAATCTGTCGAGGTTAATGGCTCAGCCTCTTTGTATCGACTAGCCACATTCACTACTGTTAAAGCGTATTTATACGTTTTGCGTTTTACCTTATCGTGGGGAAGAAACAAGAGGTCAGCCTGATGAACTTCATTCGTTGTAAAAATATCAAACTTCTTCCTCGGTATATAACGCGGTGCCGGTAAATATATTTGCCACATCGCTTGTTTCTTTAACCAATCCTTGGCTACATCTTTAGATATCTTAGCTGCGGTGGATAATTTTTTTATTGCTCGTATACCTTTCCAATATCCTCGTGGGCTATAGTAAATTTTATTCATTATTAATTAATATTGATGTTTCGTTTAATACATCTCATGACTATCGTTGAATAGCATAATCATTTTGGCATAAAAAATTCCATCTGTAGTAGCAGTATAGGTATATGAATCTGGCTCCAGTGGAAGTGGTCCAGAACCATCATTACCTATACTACTGGACATGTTAACCATTCTTACTGATTTTCAGTGTTCTATTCATATACTTTTCACTGCTATTCTGGGGTTAAATCCGATAGAATCTGTATTGGTGGATATTAGAGACTGGTTATTCTTTGGTGTTGATATTTATAACCATGTAAAATATTTTGTGCTGTTATCTGCTGCAATACTGAATTTTAAGGGTTATGTTTGTAAGATGTTACCACATTTGTAGACTGTAATAATTTGTTGTGGTATAAAAAAAAGTTTTAAACATACTTAGCTGTAAACATGCTTTGGATTTATGTAACTAAAAGGAACAAAGTCTTTGTGTGTTTTAACTCTTAACGTTAATGACATGTTGCACATTTTAGGGGCTCAATATCCCAAAAGTGTGGAATATAGTCATTGGTGTCATTCATTGCAAGTCAACACAAGGTATATTTACATATATTTACTGTCATAACAATCACTATATCAAGAGTCAAAGAAGAGTCAGAAGAGATATGTCAGCCGTCATGCAATGTCAGTCGAAACATATTTAGACATTAAATACTTGATTACCTGAATGTTTCATCACTTTGCTTTGATAAATACAGCAGCAAGCAAGAGTCGAGCAAAGATTGTAGAAATGTACTAAGTGAACGGACATCAAACAATATTTATCATTGTGTATATTTATTTGACACCTTTAGAATACAGTACCACAACTTCTCGTGAGGACGATCTCTGCCGTAGGTCACATGTCTCAAAGACAAGCAACAAGTTTTTGTGAGAATCCGTCGGTCGCGAACTCGCGACCTTCGGACTGTTAGCTCGACAGCTAACCGACTGAGGTACGTCCACACTGTTAAACTTAGTGCAAATTTACCTAGTCATGCCTACGACGTTACGGAACTGAACGAAAAGGGTCGAATCGGTGACGGACCCTTACGAAGGTTTCGGGTAGGCATAGTGTCTCGTGACTTTAGTCTATCGACACTTACGAATGATCCCGATGCCATTTGGCACACTCGTCCCATTCCGTAATATACAAGTTACCGAGTGGCGAGGAATGATCCGATGTGGCGCGAACTGAAAACGTCTCCAGGCGTCGGACGTCGAACTCGTGATTACGCATGAATGACATGTTATTTAATGATTCATCGGGTGGATTTTGTGACAGAAAAGTGTGGTAGGGAACACTGTAAGGATGATGTGGATAATAGTAAGGAACGAGGGAGGCATGTGCATGGCTACTGACGACACAACGGTGAGTTCGCTTTTGAATCAGTACTGAAAAAATGTAGCCGGTGAATGTGGCTTGTGTGAATGTTCCAGGACAGTTTCCAGTAGCCAAAGTATTCGACACAAAACCATTTCATTCTTTTACTCGATGCTTTTGTGTGAAGAATATTAGGAGCCCCTATAGAGTCTATAATAGAAACTAAACGTGAAGATTTACCGAACCCTAATGATCGTGAAGGGATGATTGATCGTAAAGGGGATCCAAGGGGTAACCTACCCTAAAACTAGCGATATTTGGATGTGTTCAGCGCCAATATAATATCCCTTATAAACTACATTCTTGTGCATAATAATGAAAATTAATGCACCGAAAATAAAATATACCGTAGTCGACATAATAAGCGCCCAGGGCGTTCTCAAAATAAGAAATAGGGGGCTCTTATTAGAATATTACTTTGGTGGAAAAAACGGAGTTGAAAGATAAATTTCGTGGTTTATGCTGACAGTCTGAACTGTTTATATACAACAGATACATTTTTACAGAATATAATACAATGTGTGAAGCCCATCCTGGTGTCCCCTGCTGTGATATTGCTGGAATATTGTTAAAAGCGGCGTAAAACCATACTCACTCACTCACTCACTCCAGAATATAAATGCCCATAATTAAGGGTTCTTATAACACACGAGTGCGTATTATACACGAATAAAAAGTCTTGTGTACCTTGATAAATCGGAAGGGGGGCTAATTGGGATTGTTCACTAGCCAATATATTAGCAAATATAGCCATGGGCGCTTATTACATCGAATACGGTATGTATATTACTTCCCATTTATAACCCTTTTAGCCACTCTAATTACGAGAAAAACGAAATAAAAAATATATAAAAAATATAAGTGCTTTCGTAAACTAGCGCTTGCTATTAAATGCGCCGCCGCAGGCTATATTCTGTAAACAAATATTCAAAACTCTCCACAGCCCTTGGCGTATTCAATGACATTTCGTGTAGAGATGATAGATCACTGGGAGGAACTTATGCACACTCGATGACCCCTGACGTCACAGGGCATTGTTTCGCTGGTGTGACTGGCAACAAAATACTACAAATTACGTCATAGGGTATTGTCACGTGTTTGAAAAGTTTGTGGTACTGTATTCTAAAGGTAGGCCAATTCTAAGAATACTACCTCCATTACATCATAGCCACAAATTCCCATTTTGGCAATAATCATCACACTATAAAATCTTTAGATTTTTCGACAGACGTCCTCTTCACTGCCAATTATCCCATAGTCTTGAGCTAAACCCTATCCCTTGTCAAACTGCATTTGCGCATGCGCAAGGCGGGAAAACATCACTTCTTTCCAATAACCTTCATCGACTAGATGTAAGATATATTGGGGAGGTGGGAGGGACTATTTCCTGATGTAATACAGGTAGTATTCTTAGAATTATACACAATGATAACTATTGTTCGATAATTCCTACGAATATCCTACCTCTATTACATCATAGCCAGTATTTACCAGAGGGACAGGTGGGATCTTGTCATCTAGTACTCCCAGATAATTGCCAGCATTAAAGTAAGGGAAAACACAAAGGCACAACGGGGTATGACTCAATGCCAGACTTCCTGATTTCACCCTTGGCAAACCTGCAGAAGACTTGGCACTTGTGGCGTCCTTCCCGTTTTATAATCTTATGATTGTTACCTGTTTTTGGTGGATATTTGACCTTATTTATATGATTCCCTCTCTGGTTGATGACCTTTCTGACGTCACTTCCGGTTCTGAGAGCATTTATGATGGTTCATTCTCCTGTGACATCACTTGGGTCATTATGATGTCACTTCTGGTTCTGAGCTCATCTATGACGTCACTTCCGGTTAATTTGTCATTGTGACGTATCTATATACTTGTTGCTCTATAGCCAAGAAGCATATATACTTATCTCACCTCAGGTATGATAATGACATACTTTTACACTGATGACATGTTTCCCTTTATATATTGGTGATAAAACGTACCCTTTTACATAATTCCGGTTCTGAAGTCTTCCCCGACAACACCTCCGGTAGTTAAACATGTTACGCCGAGCGACTAACAATGTAATAACCCTATCACCTTATGACCTATGATCCCAGATGTTAGCCAATGATCTGTCTAACCCAGTTGACATATTGTAAAGGCTAACTACCTTATTTTGAGTTACTTCTGGGGATCTTCACAACCCCCCCTAACAGAACACAGAACAGGGGGTGGATAGGCTACTGAGTGACTAGATCATGTTGTACGTCTCGTAGGTAGAAATGAGTAAACGTATTGTGGGATCTCCATTGACAGCTTGATACCACTTGTTCGATGGAAACTGAATTCCATGAGGCCAGACTTGTTGCTAGAGCACGGATTTCATGAGCCTTGCAACTTCCCCATTTTGGTGTAGAGAGCTGCGCTTGACAATAACTATCAGATATAGTGTTCTTAAGCCATCCTGCCACAGTAGCCTTAGTAAGGTCCTTTTCTGTTGAAGACTTGCAAGAGATAAAGATCCGTTTTCTTTTCTTCCTGTGGTTCTGAGTAGCTGAAATGTAGTATCTCAGAGCTCTGATGGGGCATAATAGTCTATCTGGATGATCAACTGTTTTACCCAATGATGGGATAGAGTATTGTCTATGTACTAGAGGCCCAAACGCTGATGCCTGGTTTTTGGCGATAAATTCTGGTAGTGATCTGAAAGATAGTTTGCTCCAATCTTGTGAATGCGTAATAGATGAGATATCAATAGCGTGAAGCTCAGACACTCTAGCAGCTGTAGCTAATGCTAAGAGGAAGGCAGTCTTTTTGGAAACTGTTAAAAGTGTAGCCTCTGCCATGGGTTCATATGGAGCTTCCATAAGTGCAGACAGAACGATGGATAAATTCCATTTAGGGAAAGTGCGTGGGATTTTAATGTCTTCCAGTGAAAACGATTTCATGAGTCGATTTAATACTGGGTGAGATCCTATGGATAAACCATCATGTTGTAGAACTGAGGCTAATGCTGATCTATAGCCTTCAATTGTACCATGTCTGAACCCTTTCTCATTTTTCAGGTGAAGAAGAAAATCAGCCACTATAGGTATTGTTATATTTTCGTTACGCAACCCTCTTTCTATTCGCCACTGGCAGAACTTTCTCCATCTGACGTTATAGATAGCTGGTCTCCATGAGCTAGCCATGGCGTCTGAAGCTGATTTAGAAAAAACGGAAACTTGCATCTATTTTGCGATAGTTTCCAGACGTGAAGGTGGAGATTGTCAGGTTGCCGTGAAATATGTCCGATTTTGGTTGGCGGAGGTCGTTCTGGTAGTTTGAGAGGCTCTTCTATGAGAAGTGGAATCAGTCTTGGATACCACGCTCTGTTGGGCCATGCTGGGGCTATCAGAATTATGACGCAATCTGTGTCCTCGATCTTCCTTATTACTCTGTCCAGGAGAGACCAAGGAGGGAAAGCGTAGATGAACATCCCTTGCCAACTCATGGATAGGGCGTCGACCTGAAGGGCTAATGGATCTGGGACTGGGCTGAAGTAAACAGGAAGTTTAGGCATGTGGCAAACAAATCCAGGTGAGGGGTATCCCACGTCGAGGTTATCCACTTGAATTCCTCAGGGTGGAGAGTCCATTCCGTGGGTACAATCTTGTTTTTCTGGGATAGGCAGTCTGCCAGTATGTACACTTTTCCCGGTATGTGCCGTCCTTCTATCCTGCAACTCACTGAGTCTGCCAAGGCAAATAAAAGCGTAACCTCCTTCAACTAAAGTGCTGACCTCGTGCCCCCTTGATGTTGTATGTACGCTACCACCGTGGTGTTGTCTGTAGCTATCAGTTCCGACGAGTGGTGTAGTAGGTGGGCCCATGCCTTCATTGCTTGGACAATGGCTCTCATTTCCTGGCAATTTATGTGTAATTTTTTGTCTTGATCTGACCACATTCCTTGGATTGTGACGTCGTCCATATGTGCGCCCCAACCTTCGCCTGATGCGTCTGTATATAGGTGGTGTAACGGTGGGGGGAACATGAGAGGGATGCCTGGCATGACGTTTCGACCCCAAAACCACCATCGTAGTTCCGATAGTTGGCTATGAGGAGGTTGAATTGTCTCTTCCAGATCCATATTTCTGGTGGTGTTCATCCACACTTGTAGTGGACATAACTGGAGTCTCCCTCTGTAAGTAGGATCTTGGATTGATGTCAGTGTGCCTAGGCAAGATATCCACCGACGACGTGACCTGCTGGGTTGGTTGAGAGCACTCTGAATCTTTTCTATAGCTCTCAGATATCTGTCCTCTGGAGGTTGAAAGTTGAAACCTCGCCCCTATATACACGATGTCTTGGGTTGTTATTAATTCTGACTTGAAATATTGCGTTCTGCTTTATCTGCAATAGATCTTGATCGGCTGAGAGGAAATCGTCTATATAGCCGTGGAGTCTTACAAGATTTAGATGAGCGAAGCTGATGATGGGGGTGATAATCCGAGTAAAAAGCCATGGTGCTATTGATATTCCGAATGGAAGCACGTTGAATTCGAACCTTTGACCGTTTACTGCAAAGCGTAGGTAGGGTCGACAACTCGGGTGAATAGGTCCAGACTGACTAGCCAATCTCCTAGTTTTCGTAACTTCTTTACTGATTACATTTGAAACTTTGGTGGACGTACTAGTTAATCTTTGTTGAGTACCTTTAGGTCTATTATCATGCGCATCTTTCTAGAGTTCTTTTTTGGGACCAGAAAAACTGCAGAGTAAAACCCCTATGTAGTATCTGCCTTTTGTAAGATGCTAGTAGTTCTCGTATTGCCAGAGTTGCGGCCGCTAACTTGGTCCCTACTAGATAAAAACGTTGTCCTTTGGGGTGGACTACAAGCTCCGGACGCTGTTGGAAATGGAGTTTGTACCCTCTATTTACCACTTCAATCAGCCAAGGGTCGTCGTAACTGACTTCCAATTTTTGGCGGATAGTGACAGACGACCGCTGACTGGTCTCGCGGTAGGCATTAAGGTGAACTTGGGTAATCGGTAATCGAGGTCCATTAACATCGCAAGGTCAACAGGGTTTGGCTGAGAGATTTTTGGGTGTCACGATTGGCGGTTACCTCTACCTCTGGCATAGGATAGACCAAGACCTCTGCTTCTTTGGGACTCATGTCCCCCTCGGCTTGGTCTTGAATGGGATGAGTTTTTCCAAGTGGAGGCACGAAAAGACTCACGTCCTGACATAACACTTCTGCGTTTAGGCGGATCTGTGTGACTCTGGGTGTTGGCCGACTGCTTTTCATTAAGCTTAGATGCCAATGATATAGTGGAGTTTTGGAATCTCTAATTAGTGGTGCGTGAAATTTCATCGATCACAGAGGTTAGTCTGCCGTTGAAGAACTGGGGCGCCAATATCGACTGAGACATCAAACTTCGTCTTAGCAGATCTGAAATATTGTGTCTAACCTGTTGAATAATATGATTCCGTTGAGTAAGCAGGAATTGTGTGGACATCCATACCTGTGCAGATTGCAGATCTTCGTGCATCTTCAGTATGTTATCAAGCGCACTATGAATGAAACCAACTTGTTCCAAATTCATCTCAACTTTTGTGTCACAAGGTTGGCCAGTAAATTCCTCACAGTTAACAGGGGGAAGTACATGTCTGATGCCTGCTGCAAACCAGATCATATATGTGCTAATATTTCACATCTGCTTGTTAACACTGTCAAAATCTTTGAATTTGCTCATCTTAACATTCATCCTGGTATTAGGGTGTCTGACCAGTTCAAAATATTCATCATCAATGGTAGGAGATGTGGGGAATGGACAATTGTGAGTCTTATAACAATGTCTCCCTTTGTGAGGAACAGGCATGCTAAAAGCTCTGCTGGCAGAGGCATTTAAATCCGCATTCATTTTTGTGACCACATTTTCAGTGAAAGATGGATATGGAAATGTATGAAAACCTTCCCTCTTTTCAACAGGATTTTCATAACCAGCCCTTTCAATAAGCACCGGATCCTCTGCCTCCTTGCTTAGGGGCTTTACAGATGGGATCAATTGATGGATTTCATAGATGATATCTCTAAACTAGTAGTCGTTTGGTTTGAATGTGAGCGTACTATTAGTATCCCCCTGAGAAGTGTACCTACAATCTTGAGAAGCGCCAGTAATATCCTCTCGGTCGTACCCCCCGGGCTCTTGCCACTGGGGTGAAACGGCATCACGTGGTGTATGGCTATCTCTCTGCTGCGATTTCTGGCTTGAGCTGCACGAGGATTTTGGTGTATAACTAGCATAGCTAGGTGATGCATAACTGTCCGAGCTATAGACGCGATTCTCGCGTGTGACTGTAGCTGAAGGAGCACGCTTTGTATTATAGGAACTCTTAGAACGATTTTCCTCACTGTAGGGCATGTAAGATTGATATGTCCGCCTGGAAGAATGGTGTTTATTTCTGTGAGATTCTCGTGCTACATGTTTCTTTTCCCGAGAAGCACGGGATGAGATAGTGCTATCGTGACTACTAGATACAACATGTCTTTTGTCCTGTGAACTTTCTGACCTGTGACGATGTAAATCTCTGAATCATGTGACCTAGATCTTGTTGTATTCTTCAGATCTGCATGTTGTTTTAGTTTATTTATATCCTGTGATATCGCTTGGAAACGTTTGTCAAACATTTCGGACATCGATGTTGTCAGCGATTTAGACCATTCAGTCATACTCAAGGGGAAGAACGGAATAGATTTGGGCTGTAATGTTTCTTTAAAACCATCAGTGACCAAACTACCCGTAGCACCCGGGCATAAGGCTGCGGTCCCAAAACCAGAGTTGGATGCCTGCTCCTTAGTTTTGGGCGGGTGGGTTGAGCAACGTGATTTTCCCTCAAAAGGAAAAAACGGGTTCTCTTTATTCATCACCTCTTTTGAGCCCGTGTGTTTCTCTAAGGAAGTCAATTTACCTGAGACACAACACTTTTCCACATTTGATTTAGATTTAGTTTTGGTTTGGGGAGAGAACGATGCATACTTTTGTCCGATGATCCTGTCTTCCTCCTGGATTTTGATTTGGGACAATTTAAGGCTTTATAAAGCTTGTCAAATTTTTCTTTTGACAAGTCCTTGCAGTACGTGCATCTTGATCTTGGAGTGCACGCGCTCTTTCTACAAGAACTACATCTAGGGTGAGGGTCCCCGATGGCTTGATCAATTCCACACCCCGAGCAGACTCCCGATGACGGTAGTGGGGAGGCATCCATACCCCACAATTCGTAAACTAAATCTACCTACTTACGTCAACGATCTTGCTTCTTATACCACCGTTTCAGCAATCTTGACTGACGAAGGTCGTCTGCTGCTAAACTTGACGATCGTAGATTGTCTGCTTTATCCAATGATGATCGCTGGTTGACTATTGTAATCTTTTTAGATTTATACTAGCTGTGAATTATTAACGGAAAAACGTGTTTGGATTGATTAGCAAAAACTTTGCTTGTTGATCCAACACTCACGGGAAAGAAGTGATGTTTTCCCGCCTTGCGCATGCGCAGATGCAGTTTGACAAGGGATAGGGGTTACCTCAAGACTATGGGATAATTGGCAGTGAAGAGGACGTCAGTCGAAAAATCTTAAGATTTTATAGTGTGATTATTGCCAAAATGGGAATTTGTGGCTATGATGTAATAGAGGTAGGATATTCGTAGGAAATATGTTTAATCTCTTGCTTGGTGTTGATGTTATCATATTGTAAGCATCCCAGAGCAAGATACACCAAGTACCAAAACTGTTAAAACGGTTTACAGGGTTAGAGGGTTAGAGAGAGAGGTCAGTTGGTTGGTGGGTCGTTGGAGAGTGCCTCCCTCTAAAATGAAAACAGAGATCATATCAGAAGACTACAAATTAGCTGAGAGAATGATAAGGATAAGATCTTATAAAAATTATTTGAATTCACATTCTTGTGTCACTTAACGATACTATCAGGATATAACATTTAAACTAAGGTTTCATATAATAATCAGATCCACAGCAAGGGCTTTTATAAGTTATCATTGGGTAATATTTATACAACATTTTATATAATTATAGTTTAGCAAGTAATACATATCATCAGGTAAAATGCATATACAAAATATCAGTAGTTTCAGTTATAGTTTTTAGACAGATGCTAGCCTAAGGTAACGGGATCCCATCTCCCAGACATAATATCCAATAAGACAAAAGACATGTCTACGTATCCTTATAGATTGCCTTGAACTATTTTATTTAAGTAAATCTGTCATTACCTATATTAGAACAAGTATTTGTCACAAAGTGACGAAATGTCCCCCGCCGCCTTATGCGATATGTGTTTTTTTCCCAAATATTTCATTCCTTTTGAATAATATTATTTTCTGTGTTAGATACCTCCATGGAACTATTTGTCGTACCATTAAAAATAATTACCCAAATTCCTGCTAATCAAATCGGCTCATGGCTGCTCATATAGAGACATGTCTGTCATATTTGCATAACAACATGACACAGAAAAAAAAAGAAAGGCAGAATTCTCTTATTGTTTTTCATAGGACACAATAAACATCAAATTAGTTACAAAACCATAATCATACTCCATAACAAGTTCATGCACACCAACCTGTTACATCTTCACCCACACCAGAAAGTCGTCTGTAAAGTATACTGGTACTGGGTCTGTAGGTTCCACACAGGTGCTGTTTGTGATTATCAGATCTAACTGACCTCCCTGAATGTCAGTACTTCTATGAGTTCCTTGAACAAGATGAAGATTAAACTTCATCAGCATGTCACACAGCTTAGTATGATTGTTCATATTGAAGTCTCCAGTCAAAACAGTAACATTATCTCTCCATGGAAGTTGACAAAGAGCTTCTTCCAGCAGATGGAGAAAGTTTCTCATTGCACCTGGGGGTCTATACACTGACACAACCAGAACAGGCTTTGTAGAGTCATTGATATGTGTGGCAATCAGTTCCAGAGAGGTGTCACAGTGAAGATGAGTGAAAGTAAGTTCTGTTTTGACGGGCATTGACACACCATGTGCAGATACATGATTCAGAAGTGAATGAGATGGGATTTGATTGTACCTGTGAATCATTTCCTGTTGAAGGTGAGTTTCAGACAGACACAACATACACCATAGTACCAAATATGAAGACAATCCAGCGATTAGTTCTCCAGATATCGCGGCAACACCCGTTTTCCAACTCCAAAAGCAGATTTTAGAATTAAGACTCATTAAGGATTAGCCCCCATACAAGCTTGTCTATAGTGATATCATAATCTCGTGTATCAACCAATCATATTCCTTTTTATTGTTCTAAGTTTTGTTAAATACATACAGAAGCAAAATCTAAGCAGAAGGGGTTTGACACTCATACCAAGCAGACCTCTCTCCCACAGCCCAGAGGGTTGTACCGACTCTCTGTGGCACCCTCAGCTATATTGTAGAATAGAAACCGTTCAATATTTGTTCATCAAACTTTGCAGGTCTGTCAAGTACATGCTGATCTGGTGCCTTTCGCTATTTAGAAATTTTAGAATGTTTTATCTTTTACGTTTCCATGGCAACAAGATGGACTTAGGTTCTGTGAGGGTAGGGTTCGTTTCCGGAGCATAACTCATAAACCGTTCAATATTTTTTCATTAAACTTTGCAGGTCTGTCAGGTACATGCTGAACTGGTGCCTTTTGCTATTTAGAAATTTTGGAAATTTTTATTTTTACGTTTCCATGGCAACAAGATGGACTTTTCCAAACTTTTCATTTTTTTTACAATTTCCATGACAACTTCCACCTCGGTTAAAAAAGGTTAGGGTTTGTTTAGATTTAATTATGTCATAAATTCTGCAACAGGGGCGGGGGATATAGCCACGTTAGTGGCAAACTCTTGTTGTTCTTGTAAATAAAATTGTGATTAGTCTCCTGTGACTCCCGCTCTTTGCTGACTAATACCCCCAAGAAAACCAGCATGCCATTTGAAAGGTTTTGTTCATCCGAATAGAACCATAATAATTAAGCGGAGAATCATCGATTTTGGAACCACGGAGCCCAGGAACTAACTACAACCAGCTACAAGAACCCATTGGAGGACATGTCCAACCATGATCACCTAATGGAATAACACGCCTAGCTGCATCCACCTCTGACCTCAACACTGGATTAAAGACAACCAACTTCTCCAAAGACACCAACCAAGGAAGAAAAAGTCTTCAAATATTGTAAGTACTTCATTACATTTTTGATTACATGTCTTTCTTTATTTTTAGTATAGAACATACTAATAGGTGTCATGGCAAATATGGAGTCTGGAATGGAAAGTAACTTTGAAAGTGAAATTCCAACAGTGTTTTTAGTTACGCCCCTTGCCAAAAGTGTAAGTCAGGCAAAATTTGGTACAAAAACAACAAATTGTTTAGTAGATACAGGGGCATCCATTTGTTGCATTTTGTCTACTTTTCTGAGCACAGCTTTTGAAAACCTTACTCTTGGAAACTCACCCTTTTCAAAGGCTAAGGAGTTGGTGGCGAATTGCATAAAGTGTTAGGTTCAGTTGTGTTAGATTTTGTCACTGAGGATCGGGAATTTTCACAAAGATTCTACATTCTTCCTACACTACCAAAGGCAGTGATACTAGGTGAGAATTTTGTGGTTGACAATGATGCAGTCTTAGATTATAGCTGTCATTCCTTGATACTTGACAACAGCACCTCAGATAGGCAATATATCAATTTCATAGCCAATTCGGTGCAAAAGATTTGTGGATTAGCAAAAACAATAGATCAGATTTACATCCCCCCTCAGAGTGAAATTCATTTCAAGGTTGGACTACCAGAGGCAGAAAGCAAAAAGCAAAAAGCAAAACTGCTACATTTAGGCTTATGAATCCTCCCAAAGAAGAAAAGGGAACAGTTGTAGGCAAAATTAGTTACATTGACAAAGACTCTGTTTTTGAAACAGACTCTGACCAACCATTGATAAATACCACTAACACTGACAATGAGAAGAGAGACAAAGACACCAGGGACTATGTTAAAATTGCACAAGAATTAGGATTTGATTAAACCAATACACAACTGACTCCAGACCAATGACACAGACTACTGAGATTTTTGGGACAAAATAGAGACATGTTTTCAAAGAGTCTTGCAGGCTTAGGAAAGACTGACATGCACCAACATATCATTGACACTGGCAACCAACCACCCGTTAAGTGTAGACCATTTCGCCAATCTCCACATCTCATAAGAGTCACTGAAGAACTTATAGATGATTTTCTAAACTACGATTTGATAGAGGAGTCCACTTCTATGTGTTCAGCTCCCATTATCCTATTCAAGAAACGTGATGGCTCATATAGATTTGTTTGACTACAGAAAGTTGAATTCTGTCACTTTACCAATGTCATGGCCTCTTCCTGTTTTTGATGATGTTGTTGATCACATCGCCAATGCACAAGCTTAGATCTTCTCAACTTAAGACCTTGTTAATGGCTTCTTCCAAGTGCCACTACATGAAGATTCAAAGCATAAAACTGCTTTTGTCACCCATCAAGGACTTTATCAGTTTAAACGCTTGCCCCAAGGTTTGACAATTTTTCCGCTTTGTTTTCAGCAGCTCATGAGCAAAGTACTAAGAGAGTTGCCTTTTAAGGTTGCGCTGATTTACATTGATGATTTGATAATTTACAGTAAAATCTTTGAAGAGCATCTCCAGCCATAAAATCTTTGAAGAGTATCTCCAGCATTTGGAGCAAGTATTTTACTATCGGAAACAGGCAAAATTAACACTAAAGCCATCCAAATGCAATTTTGCAACAGACAAAGTTTCTTTTCTGGGTCATGTTTTATCATGTGGAGGTGTTCAAGTTGATGACAAAAAGATTGAAGCAATTAGAACCTTTCCAGTGCCCAAATCACAAAAGCAGATTTGTTCCTTCTTAGGCCTCACAAACTTCTACAGGAAGTATGTGAAAAATTACGCTCAAATAGCGCTTCCACAGAATGCTTTGCTTTGAGGCAGGAGGAGGAAAGAAACCAAAGTTCCAATGGTCACTTGAGTGTGATCAGGCATTCAACACACTCAAATATGCTATGAGTAATACACCTGTTCTGGCTTATCCAAATTTTGACAAAGAATCTCTTCTCGCAACTGATGCCAGTGATATGAGCATAGGTTTTGTTTTGAGTCAAAAAGACGAGAAAAATAAAGAACATCCAATAGCTTTTGGTGGTAGAGCTCTTCATGGCAGCGAAAAGAACTGGAGCATTACAGAAAAGGAAGGCTTAGCTCTAGTTGAAGCAATTAGATCATTTCGTCCATACCTTGCAAATTCCAAATTCACAGTCTACACTGATCATATAGCATTGAAATGGCTGAAATCCATCAAGGATGCGACAGGTAGGTTAGGGCGATGGTCTTTGGAACTTTCTACCTACACTTTTGACATTGTTCACCGCAGCAGCAAAGCCAATGGGAATGCCGATGCTCTCTCACGTAGGGAATATGAGGAAAATATTAACTGTAGTGACCAAACTGAAGAAGATGCTGAGAAAACAGTCATCTCAGTAACTTCAACTCAGCAAAGCAAATTAACTAGCAATACCACAATCTTGCCAAACACACATTCATCCACACAGGTCAAACAGACAACTCAGACTGAGGATATTTGCACACCTATTGTCAATCACATTGAATCAGACACACAGACAACACATTGGTCAGTCACCTTTGAATATGAAGAGGATTATCAGTCTGTACCAGTTAATGTTGCTGCAGCATTACATGCTACAAATACTGATGTTACACAAGACACAATGGTTGAGGTAAGTATAAAAGAACATCCAAACTTACGTCATCGACAAAGGATTTGTCCAGGTTTCATCCAAATCTTTTACTACAAAGAGGATGATGTCCTCCACAAGACGAAAAGGATCGTCAAAAGATTCTTATCGAAGCCAATACTTTTGAAATTGATGAAGGCATCCTATACAGATTCATTCCACAAAGACAGAAAGGCCATGCAGACAAGTTCATTAAACAGCTGGCAGTCCCAAGAACCCTCAGAAATCAAGTCCTGCAATCCTATCATGACTCAGAGTTTGGCGGTTGCCACCATGGGAAAGAAAGGATGCACAACACCATGAGACCTAAGTACTACTGGCCCAAAATGTACAGCGATATTGCTACTTATGTCCAGACATGTGAGGTATGTCAACAGACCAAGAGGCACTACCATGGCAAGAAGGCACCACTTCGTCCACTACCTGTAGAACGGGTTTCACCCGATGGCACGGAAAATTTAGGCCACAATAACAAAAGTTATCTTTCAAATTTGCTTGAGGAGCTGGAAATCACTTGAACAACTGCAGCTGAAAACACTGTGCGGGCAAGGAGATGTTTTCTAAACAATATAATTGAAAGGCCAAAGAACCAGAATTCGCATCAGGTCAAAGAGTTTGGCTTCATTGTCAAAAAGTTGAAAAAGGCCTTTCCAACAAAGGAACTAAAAAGTGGTATGGTAGCTATTATATATATCATCCATACAGATCCAAATTATACCTACAAACTACACCGAAGTTCTGACGACAAAATACACAAACCACTGGTCCATGCCAACCATCTGAAGTCATATTTTGATCCTGCTGATCGTCCACAGTCCTCCAGAACCATACCTCAATGACACCAGTAACACAGATTCAGGAGTCATGGATGACAATGAGGAACCAGTCAATGATACTCAGCTTGACAGCAACAATTCCCCATCAACAAGTTCAACTTACCAAGCCACTGATCAATCACCTCCACGACAGAAAGGTAACAAGGACAATTCAAAAACTAAGGCAGGCACTTCCAGCAACAAGAATTTAAAGCAAAAGACCCCAACAAAGAAGAAAAACCTTGTTCCAAATACAACAGCAAAACCTGCAAGTCCCAGTACAACAATTTTGAAGGAAAATCATGCCACACCAGGTCCTAGTGCTCCAACCAAGGTAAATGAAAAAGTAAACAAACGGAAAAGAGGAGAGAATAGTAAGCATCACCGGCCAAAATCCAGAAAACAACTTCAGGTAATCAAACCAAAGATATCTCTCAGGTTTTCAATCCAGAGGACATCCACTCAATTGTAAGTTCCAAGAGAGCAAATAGCAAAATCTACTACAGAGTGAAATGGAAGGATCCAGAAAGAGGAAACACATGCGAGTATGGCAGCAGCATTCCAGACTCCATTTCACCTCAAAAGAAGAATGTCAGGAAAACAACAAAAACATCCACTGAAGAATCATAAGTTTTTTTACCAAAAGGAATCAGCACAAGACAATACATCAGTCAATGTTCTGTCAGGGAATGTCGAGCAAAACAACACCAAACCATGCATAGAATTAGATGTCAAACCATATCCATTTATTCCAAAACACCTACGAGAAGTAGAAGTAGATTATTCAATAAAGAGAGTTATGCATTGAAATTATTCCAGGGGACTGCAATGTCAAGGTCTCATATACCCACAACAAGGATAACCATGATTGCCTCACACACTATTTTGAAAGTGTTCCTCCCCACCTCATACAGCGCTACCTTGATGACAGCTGGAAGGATTTCTCACAGTGGTACTATGGAGAAAAGCCTCAAGAATATCATCCGTCATCCGTATGAACCGGCTGAACTACCAATTTATAAATCCAAAAGGGTTATTTTTCCACATAAAGACTTGGGAAACATCAACACATTTTTCTACCACATACCATAGACCTAGTCGACCATACCAGGATCAACTCCCCATACATACCTGTAGATGCCAAATGAAAATATTCTTGTGCAAAATACAACATCTCCTGAATAAACGGAGCAAATCACTAAACAGCTATTAGCTGTATCTTGTGATCTTTACTTGTGTCCAGTCTTTTCACTTTGGGTCACCAGTTTCACCAGTTGGGAACAAATGGCATCAGCCTGATCATCTGAGTTATTTGTATCACAACAAATTTTGAGCATTGACCTGATCAACCAATCTCAAAAGCGACGTGAAAAGAGCCAAAGCGAACAATACCGAATCAAAACGAGCCAAACCGAAGCAAACCGTACCGCAAATTGAAACGAACCATACCGAATTGAAATGAACCAAACCAAAGCAAACCGTACTACAAATCAAACCAAAACCATACCGAAGCAGTAGTATAGATGATGGGGGTTCTGGCTCACTTCCACTCGAGCCAGATTTATATACCTATACTGCTACTACAGATGGATTTTTTTATGTCAAAACGCTGATGCGATTTAACGATCATCATAAGTCGTATAAAAAAACCCATCAATATCAATTAATAATGAATAAAATTTGCTATAGCCCACGAGGATATAGGAAAGGTATAGGAGCAATACAAAAATTAGCCACTGCGGCTAAGGTATCTAAAGATGTGGCCAAGGATTGGCTAAAGAAACAAGCGATGTGGCAAATATACTTACCAGCACAGCATTATATACCGAGGAAGAAGTTTGATATTTTTACAACGAATGGAGTTCATCAGGCTGACCTCTTGTTTGTTCCCCATGATAAGGTAAGACGCAAAACGTATAAATACGCTTTAACCGTAGTGGATGTGGCTAGTCGATACAAAGAGGCTGAGGCATTAACCTCGAAAGATTCAACAGAAGTAGCAAATGCATTTATAAACGTGGACCACTAAAATGGCCCAAGTTATTTCAAGTAGATCCCGGTCACGAGTTTATGGGATCAGTAACTAAACTATTAACAAAGCACACTGTCGAAATCAGGCGTGGTGAAAAAGAGGCCCACCGTAGTCAAGCTATCGTTGAAAAATGTAACCGCTATTAGTTTCCTCAGTCTTTCTTCCTCATTAGATCTGACTAATTTAACATCAACACGCTTCCTTAGATTCTCCTTAGTTTTACCAAATACTGAGTTATTCATGAGCTTATATAGGTTCTTTTCGAAATCGCTGGTAGCTATCTTTCTTAAATCTGTGTTCAACCTTATATAGGGCTCCATCCAAGGGCTTTGATCAAACTTTAGAACTCTGTGTATTTTCTTTAGTTTCATACCTAACGATAGATATAACTGGAGATTTCTGTAGTGAACTATATATTTTGTCTTATCCACCAAATTTGGTACGAGTTTTCTACGTTAGCTAACCTTGTATTACCCATCAAAGAGTGTTGATATTCCGACATCCAATCTTTATTAAACATTAATCTTTTGGGTGTTAGCGGATAACTATTATGGTCTTTATGTAACAAAGTTGGATTTTCCAAGTCAACTTCTAGTATGTAGCTTCTAATAGATCCTGTCTGCTGTACCCATGCAGACATCTTTCGGAGAAATATTTCTTTTCTTTATGGGTTGTTTGATCGTATAATAGTCTGCTTAAACTCTTTATCCATGTATAATGATATTTACCATCTTTTTCAAATAGAAATGAATTGATTCTGGGAATATGTTCCGGAGCGGAGCTTATCCTGTGTACAACAATTCCTTCAGAAGAATGTCCGAAAACATTTATAGCTAAATTATTTTGCTTTTCCACCTTATCAATATGTGAGATTGGTGTAGGTTCGTCTATACCATCGAAGTTGAGTCCATCGTTTAGGGGATAGCTAGAAGGTCTATCTGGATTTTTGTCTACGGGGAACAATGCAGATCTTATCATAATTCTGAAACAGTCATCACCTTTATTTTTTACATTAATTATGGCTTTTTTCTTTTTATAATACGGGGGTAAATCTATATAAGATCCACCTTCGAAAGGCATATAATTTGCTATATCTAAATATAAACTATCGATTTTATCCATACCCCAACCCGAACCTCTATTAGTTCAGCATTCTTAAGTTTCTTGTATCCTCTGAATTGATGTATCTAATGATGCGTTTATAGTATCAGATTCGGTTATAACTTCTTGCTTGCCTCGGAAATAAGGTTCAGTATATTTATTGTACTCAATGACATTTTAACCGTCAGGTGGTATTTTATACTATTTAAATCATCCAACTCCTCGTTAATTTTGCTCTATACGATTGGCTTAACATCATTAACATCCTTGTTGGAATTAATATCCATCTTGCAACCTCTTAGATATTTACCCACACCGTCTGAGGGTACAAATTTTAACTCATCAACTGGTTGATTTTTATCAACATCATCTAGTTGTTTTTTATCAACATCATCTGGTTGATTTTTATCAAGTAAAGCGATCAATTCAGCTTTTCACATTCAAGAATAACCCTTCAGCCCACTTTTTTTCGCTCGAGCTTTGACTTCTCTAACAGTCCGGGGTTTGTTGTATTCCAAACCAAGTAGATCGATCAATTCAGCTTTTCTCATTCAAGAATAACCATGTAGACCAAGTTGTTTTGCCAAAGCTTTCAACTCTCTGACAGAAAACCATTGTGGTATATATACAAAATGAGACATTTGTCTAAATGGTTATATTTCCATATATCTTATTCTCCCCAACCTATTCCTCTCGTTGATGTAATCTCTCTTCCTAGCGTAAATAATCTGCTTCCTAACTCTATCAGCGCCGTGTTACTTACAAACAATAACGACATCTGACACCTATCCCACATACAGAACACGTATAATTTACATTTCCTTGTCTGATGTAAAAAGCGTGAGTACCATAATATATCCCAATGTATGGTTTCGGACATTGAATTGGCTTCCCCATAAATGTATATCTGCACAGATTCATGATTATACACCTATCATATCATCTGTCTAAATGAAAAGCACATATCGAGTCTCTCAACCAGCCAGATCTATTTATAGCTTGTGCATAATTGTGTAGCTATAAATAGCAACTGCAGACAACCCAAACACTATACATGCTATCTCACGGTCCTTCTGAGCCTCTGATGGTGTATAAAACTGAGAGTGTTGGCCTCGGCATTGGGTGAAGTTTCTTTCCATAAACAAGAAAGTATTCGTGCATGGCAGATTCAACATCCTTAAACGTTTCAATTGAATGCCCCTCTTTACGCAGTTCATCATCAATAAAATCGAATCTCTCCATTCCCTCAGAGTAGAAAATAAATAATTACTCGCCGAAAAAGCTAGAGCATTAACAATAGCACCACCGACCATCATCGCAATTGATGCCATGATGTTTTGAAATGTGTTCAATAATACTATGTTTATAAAATATTCAAATGTTTAATTACTTCATTATGTCTTCCGGGATAAGCCCTTGTTTGATGAGCATATCCTTTGTTGCCATTGCTAATCCTATATCAAGAATCATCATACCGATATCATAACCATTAAAATCTAGCTTGGGTGGTGTGGCTTTAGTAATCATTTTAGCTATACGAGCATAGCCAATGGCCAAGCCGCAGACCACCACTGAATGATACGTTGCTTTTACCAACATTTTACCATCTGTAACTGGAGTAGTCATGCTTTTATAACATTACATGAGGGCTTAACTCTAATGAGAGCTCCAAGCCTGAAAGGCTGTAGAGCCCTATTGTAATCGTTGTGTTTATTATTATTATTATTATTATTATTATTATTCCGCCGGGTTTTTTTTACAAGACCTACAAAAACAACCAGTGGCCAGAATGGCTTCAAAATCGACAGCAACATCGGCATCAACGTGACGCAGAAACCAGCAAAAACCCAAGGCCATAGGCCCAATGGCTAAGGGCAGATAACTCATCAAAGTTTAAACTTCAGCAGCAATTATCTTCGAAACTAATTGTCCAATGACTTCCAGATTTGCCATGCTGCAGTGCAATCACATGCCCATCATTTTGTACTGCAGGACCATGGTAGCTGCAACTCACTGTTTGGCAGCCATATTGGATTTAAAGGTTTTGGCACCTTTTTTTTCACCATTTTTCTCAGTACTTGTCACTCAAAATCTGCTCAGCTCAAACTACCAGCTCAAAAGCTTCCATACTTTCCATACTTTGTGCCAAAGTACCATACTACCAACTTCCGAGAAAAAATACTCAGGTCAAAAGTCATGCGTTTTCCTGATACCTGATGTCCTGGCGATTCCAGAACACCAAACCGTTTGCCTGTCGCTATACGGACAACGAAACTACAGCGTTTTAAACTTGCCATATAGCAGAACTCTAAAGACTAATATTTCGGCTAATACTGGGCGGATTTCGCCCAAATTTCATGTGTATGTAAACTGGGCCTGTTCATAGTCATGCCTAATTGTAGCCACGTCGTATTGAAGGATAGGAAGAGAAAAATGTGAACAGAATTCATCTATACAAATGTTAACCTATTGTACCTCACCATATCATCCAATAAATGTCAGACTAGTCACGCTTTAGTATTTAAATATGCAGTTCGATATTGAAATGCTTTCACAAAATTCCACGTTTTGCATACACCAAACTGTGATCTGACTGTGAAAATGTCATTTTGTGGGGAAAACAATCAGATTTTACGACACTTCAAATTGTCCAGTAAAGACACTGAAAGAAGCGTCCTTTTTCTTGACGCTATAAGCTATAGTATTGTCGGTAAACCTGTGGTGTCGGTTTGCAGATTTCACAAACAAGTACGTGGCCTTTCAGTAATTTTCTGAGAACTGCGAAAGTGTTTATCCGCTATCAACTACCAAGATCATTTGTCAGTCTCAGTGAAATTGAGTGTACATACTGCGGGTAAACAACCCAAGCAGAAACGGACTATAGAAATATATTTGAAGAAGCAGTGAAAGAAGCTGCAGTAAAATTTCGGCATAAGCCCCGTTCACAGCTTTTCAATCAACTCAGAAGACCAATGAACATGCTCGGAAGGGCCTACTCCAATAGGCACACTTTTTTCTTGAATTAATACCGACCCTGTGAGGTCTGTGATGTGATTATTGTTGCCCCTGTTATCTGGTGATCTGCAACTGTGTTCTATCGCTATGGTTTACGGATGTCAGCAGACACTTACTGCCTAAGGCCAGAAGTTAACGTTTGCAGAAACAGACTATAGAAATCACGTGTCAACATGATGATCCGGTTATGTCTGAAAGTTGTATTCCCAGCACTCATGCAAGGTCATGCACTGACTGTCTGACCCCATTTGGCAATACACACCTTGACCGTATAGTGTATTTGCTACACCAATAGCACACTGGTGCACGAGTCACGGTAACGGTATAGCGAGACAACGGTAGCGTTATAACGTGGAAACTGGTACCAGGCGATACACTTAGTAAACTGTATTGTTTCCCAGGTCGTGTATTGACTGTGTGGCCCCCATCCTCCTCTCGACCGAAACAAACTGTGAATATGTAGTGCAAAGTCTTTGAATGACATTTTGAATTAATGCACATAAGGAAGATAATTCATGGATTAACGTGGTATTCTCGGCAAGTCGACAAGGTGATTGCTTGTCTCGTGCGTGATAGGTGTCACTTGATCATATCTGCGTTGCAGGAATTGGCGCGAATTCACGATACAAAACGTCATTAGGTAAGCATCACTTACTAAGCCAAGAATTGAGCATGCATGTGATTGACCTCACAGCGTGTCACTTTGCCTTTGACTCATGTGGATGGGTCAGTCGAGTGAATATCGAGCCTGAGCCACGGAAAAGGTATAGCGAAACAACGGTAGCGCTATAGCATGTTAATTAAGCTGCTGGTAGCGGGTTCGTCCGATAGCCACATGTGGGGTTCTACAGTCAAAACATGATCACGACCGTGAACACCTCAGTCATAAATCTCTTTCAGACTGTTGGATTTGAGGTGAGTTTGTGACTGAAAGTTGGATATCTTATATATTCTTACTATATACGCTATAGTATTGTCGGTAGACCTGTAGTACAGGTTTGTGGATTACAGAAACAAGTACGTGGACTTTGCGTATAATTTTCAGGGAACTACGATTGTGTTCATCCGCTGTGGGGTGCAGAGAACAGTTGTCAGTGTTAGTGAGATACAGTGTACATTCTGCTGATGAACAACGCAAGAAGAAACGGACTATAGAAATCTATTTTTCCATCTCCATTATTAATAAGTGGGCATGTATGTTTAAATTGACAATACCTAGCCGTTATTAAAGCTGTGGTAAGTGGTGATAAGAACATTCCATATCTATGATATAACTCACAGCTTACTGCGCTTATAGCGTGTTCGATGAATGGGTCTTTCTCTAGAGATTCGCATAAATACGGGCGATTTTCTACCGGGATAGGAAGAAACGTACTAACTACGACTGTGTATAGTTGCAACAAAGCCGACCATATTGTTTTAGTCATGGTAGCTCCCAGTCTAGACTCGTAACGTGCGTACAGTTTTTTAATTTCTTCATCGGTCATGTTATCAATTTTTTCCGTGGTATAATTTCCCCAAAAATATTGGGAACATTTTCCACCAGCTACCAAAGCAGCGAGTCTTTCTCTATGTTTATCTAAAGATTTATCAGCCATAGGTTCTGCCTCATCTTGGAGTAGTTGTTCGATAAGTTCGTTGCATTCCATAATGTAATACCGAATGGGATATTTAAGTCTAACATAATAAAATATTGCATATCCAATACAACCCGAAATAATAAACTGTTGCAAAAGAATGAGAATTTCAAACCACATTATTACATAATAACCGCTAGTGTTCAATTTATCGGTTTTTTGCTATATTTGCTATATTTTTTGCTATATTTGCTATATTTTTGCTTACCAGTTGCTATTTTTGCTATATTTTTGCTATTTTTGCTAAGCAATTGTATAAGCAGCTGGTTGGTTGGTTTTTAATACGAGTTTACAATGCTTCGTTTCTGCTAACAGTTTTCTGACTTTATCTCGTTCGAGCTTGGCATAAATAACATCATTTTCGCGTTAACATTCCTCGAATGAATCTCAGTCTTTGCAATGAAACAGGGCTGCTCTCTGAGATCTTTCAGGACAGAGTTGTAGATTTGAGTAAGTACCCCAACGCTATGCTCCATATGCCAACCGTAGAATGCAAAATATGAAAGCATATCTTTCTTTTTGGTAAGTTCTTTATTCGTGCTGCAGTCGTCTATTATGAAAAGGGTTGATTCTCCTTTGTATTTTTCATGACATACTCGTAAACATTCTTGTAAACGATCGCCCGGATCAACTCAGTGCACCCCGGGATCATTCATTACCCAATCTCTCGATAGGTATGTTTTATTAATGCTTATAGTCGGGCACAGAATAATAATATGGTCGAAAACATCCCGATAATGACTTGATAAAATATCTAGAATAAAAGCTGTTTTTCCACAACTCGTTTGCCCGCAAATGATAGCGCAGTGCGGTTCTTTAGGAAAAAGATTATTAATAGATCGCTTGCACGAATCTTCCATTCTGTATATTAAGTTGCGCATCCATAATAACGTACAAATATATATTTAATTTACCATCGGATTCCTGGAGCTTCGTTATCTGCATAGTAACACCCTCGCTGGCATTTTCTATTCTCCGTCCACTACCATGTAGTTGGTCATCATCCGTGGTTCCCATGTCGAGCCATAGCGCGTACTTCGTTGTGAGGTATTCACCCATCGATACATCCCCAAGAGACAGATCTTTCACGACCGCGTTAACTTCTTGGCTTCGTTTTATAGAAGGAAGTTTTTTAATCTCATCCCATTGTTGATACGCTAGCATTCCTTGACTATATAGTTGATTAGGCACGCCCTCGATAGTCAATTCAACTTTTGTAATCTTGGGATTGTAGAACTTCTCGGTATTTCTTTTAAATGCTTCAGAAGGGTTCTCGAACAACATTAAAATACCTTTCAACAATCTCATGGGGATGTTTAGATTGATATTCCACATCATATCTTTTTTGTTCCTTTTGATCTTTCGGTGTCGCAGCACGTGACCGTACAAAATAGCTAAACTTCCGGTATACTGGTTACGAATTTGTCTGGCTAATTCGGGATCTGTTACCATATCATATGGAATGGAAATGGAATAGCTATCATCTTCAGCAGCTCTGATTACTCTACCATAGTCATTAAAAGTGTGTTTGTATTCTAACCTATTGCCTAGGGATGCTTGATAGAAGGGCATGTGACTATCTAGTAATTCAAAGTCGAGCGGAATGTAGAATCGGTTACCTAATGCATCAGCAACAGAGAGATCTTTTACGATGGTATTATCACCATTATCAGCACCCACATGCAGTCTCAATGTGTTCCGATTACTAATACCTTGGTACTGTAAGTTTTCCCGCTCTTTATCCCTTCTCCAGAGATCCATGTAACAGAAATATACATCGCTCTAATCGATACTCAAAACCTCATTACCACTAATTTTAATCGCACTTTTCTTAACAATCACACAACCTATGTTCTGAACGAGCTCTCTGTTAGCATCTGTAGAATTCAAACTGATCGTAAATGCTAGTCGGACAGTTCCCGGAACTAACACATCGTGAGGGCCCTAGATTGGGAAAGCGAACCAGAAGCGTTTGATTCTGATCAATGGTACTCGGGTATTTAGTTATAGTTACAGTTACAGGTGAATTGCTTTGACCCCTAATGGATCCCGAAGTCTACATTGTGGGTTTAACTTGCGTCCGTATTGTGAAGACATTGTTATATTAAAATTATGTTTACTTATGTTTAATATTATATGGATGATTTTAATCTAGATAGCTTTGATAACCCGAGTACAAATGCAGAAGGTTCTGATGAAACCGGCTTTACGAATCTTAACGATGAACTTTTGAAACCAGCCGTAAATGATTATTACAATGCCTTAAAAGAAACTCCTATTGGTCGTGACTATTCAAAGTTTACGATAGATAGTAAAGGAATATTGCGGCTGCTTGGCTCTCCGGATATTGATCTTATGAATTCTCGTACTCGTAAGCCCCTAGCCTTGTCTACGATAGCTAGTAAACACGGCATCAACATTGTTCGTAATGCATTAGGTTTTGTAGACTACTCACGAGAAAAACTTTCTGCGAAGACTACTAAGGTACTTCGGACTGTGCGTACTGAACTCTGTACGATAGATGATTTGGAGGAAAGCTCAAAGCTGGCCTTGGACGGACTCGGAGAAATCTTGGATACCTACTACCATAATTCCACGTTACAGGTACCATCCTCGGAGTTCAGTATTAGGGAATTACGAGGTCTTGACAAGGCAATGCGAACAATGCGGGGAGAATTCATCAATAATACAGCCAAGCTATCCGAACTTGACAAGCATATAGCTTATGAGAAAACAACACTTGAACAGGCTGGTGATGAATTCAGTAGACGTCGCGTTGCAGAAAGATTGCGTAACTTAGAAGAGGAAAGATCGGCCCACCTCGAAGCAGCTTCCAGTAATAGAAAGGCACTTCGTTCACAAATCAGTAGAATTCGAGAAACTATCAATCAAGTCCTCAACGATGATACTACACTGGCCGATAAAATTAAAACATTGTTCAGAAAACAGGGGATAACCATTGCCAGTATTTTAACCGCATTGGGATTTATTATATCGACTTTGACTCTCATGTTAACTGGTGGTGGTGGTACAAGAGGTGCCAAATCGCCTAGTGATAAAAATGGTGTAAAAGAGTGGATAAAAAAAGCATTTAAAGGCATTAGGAGAAGCACTTGGAAAGCTCGCTGGGAAAGCCACGTCTGCACATCCAGGTATAATAGGGAGTATTGTTGCCTGGCTCTTGAATTTATTAGCTAAGACCACCACTTGGCTTAGTCAAAACTTGTGGGCACTGATCATAGCAATTTTTGCTGGGCTGTTGTACGTATCCGCTAAAGACTTCATGAGTAAACCAGCCGCGACTCCGCCTACTATAAGCGCTGTTTTTTAATCGATATGTTATTGATTTTTAGCTGCAATATGTGGTGGCACTTGTGGTTGTGCGTTAGTAGATGGCTGTGAAACATGTGGTGTCTGTGGTTTTACTATTCTCGTTTCGCCTGTGTTTGTTTGCGTTATTGATTGAGTGTTAATATCTGAATTTATACCTGTTTTTTGTTGATCGGTAGCAATAACAATTTTATTATTATAACCAATCACTTGACCAATCTTAACATGCTTAAGTTCCATATTACTTGGAGACATGTATAGTTTTATCATACAGAAATTCATTCCAAGCGTTTCCAGGTGGTTGCTCAACCTTTTGGACGGTTAAAGCAACACCACCCTTAAAGTTCATACGATCGTCTCTCCACTCGTTACTTGAGAGAGCAAAGCTCGGAAGAAGCTGACCTCTTTTCAGTAAATCATCGCTGACTTCTTTAACAGTGTGCACTAGCATACGGAATACCTAGACCGTGGTTAACTCCACTAAGACGCCAATCTTTACTCGTAGAAATATTAAATTCCTGACAAATACGCTCATACACGAACCTATTGTACAGATTATTTGAGGAATTCCATGCTCGATCCTGCGGTAATGGAGCACTAATTTCTTTAAGAATAAGTCTAATCTGATAGTACACGTGAAATGATAAAACAGACTTATTCAGTTCAAATCCTGGGGCATAAAGAGATACACCACATCCTGTTGTTGCACACCATATGGCAAAGTTTAACTGGTTCTGCCAAAATTGCATTGGATTGTGGAACCAATCATGCACCATTTTATCGCTAGTTACCATGACCCTGTATTTTTCAAAGATATCAGGGAATTCAACAAATAAATTAGCACCAGAGGCACTTACTAAAATCGATTGATTAGTAATGTAGGTTGATTTCATATTTAAGTTATGATATAGTATCTTTGTATATTTAATATGTATGTCACACTCCCAGGAATAACAAATGGCCAGTCTATTCAACTGCTTCACACTATCGATAACTCGGCCGGTCAACTTGAAGTTGCTCTATGTGATGTAACGTATTACCCATGGAGGACCAATATAAGCGATGTGAGAGGTAATAATGAGTTAATACTGGGTAAAGACTGGCGCACTATATCTGATGGGTAGTACAGCGTATGCTCACTAAATGATGAAATTTTTAAACCTTTTGGACATAGTCTCACACAAAATGAGTCGAATGGGGTGCTGATTTTAAGCGCTGGAGAAAAGGTTGTAAATCCTCTCCCATACTTATCAGATACACTTGGATTTTTTAGAGGAAAAACAACAATCCTACCCAACGAAACACAGCATGGAGATAAATTACCCGATTTAGTTCCCTAAAAAGAGTTGTGCATCCATCTTGATCAGATCAGTACGAAGGATAATATTCAACTCGAAAGTCCTTCAACTCTGCTGAGAGTTATTCCAGTCAAAGATGAAAAATACAATAGCGGTAGAACGGAATCTGTCTCATCATTACAATATAAAAAGTTAAAGCAGGGTATTATTTCAGATCTCAAAATTTCTGTATTAGATGTAAAACATCAACCTGTACATATAGGATACTTGAGTGTAACGCTCCATATTATAAATAATGGTTGATTCATTGGGCCCTGGAGCGCATAACCTTAGACAATGTAATACAATTGCGCTTTCCGATCTTGGAGACACAGAAGGATTCGGTAAATCCGGTATCGATGGCAAGTCATACAATTTACACTCACAAGATAATGTATACAAGCGGAAAGAAGATGCATTCACAGGTAATCTAGGAGATTTAAGCGATGTCGACGTTAGTAGACTCCATAAAAACACTTTGTACAATCTTACTCACAATGATGACTATGATCGAAGCAAAAATCGAGTGGCTACTGAATATCGTCATTACCCCACCATATGTGATGACGGGTAAGGGACATCAATTAACTAAGATAATGAATGGTGGATACGTACTCGGGGCTTATATCCCATCAAAACGAAAAAGTGTGTTAGTCTCTCCCCTACCAGAAAACCCAGGTCATATGTTATATAGTCGTCCGGCAGTAAAAAATGTTAGTTTAAATTTGGTTACTGAATTCAATGATATAAAAGATAACTTGAGTGCAATACCTGATCTTTCTACGCTTATTATTGATGTCTTGTTTGGAGATGCGCCGGTAGATGCCTTCGAAATATTACCAGGTCTATTAATTAAATGGCTTAAGAAACACCAACATCAATGTTGTAGTATTATTTATATGGGAGCATCACCCATTGCAACCCTTGAGGGGGTCCAAATTATTAAAAGTGACAACATTTCCCTTACTAAGATATTCATGCCGTATAATATACATTTAATAAGGTTGATGTATACTCTCAAAACATTGAAGTAAGACCAATTAAAGACTATTATATGATATAATAATATACACTATGAGTTTGGATTTCGATAACATCAAATAAGCGACATAAAACATTGAATAGAGAAGGAGAGGGAGTTTAGACTTGGATTGTATAAAAAGTATCGCAGAGCCGTGAATGCTGTTGACGGAGTTGACACCGCGCTTGTAACAGCTTGCATGGGACTCGGTGTAGCAGGTGTTGGTTTATTATCAACTATAATCGCCGTACCTATCGTACTTGGCATGGAAAAAGCGGCCGGAGTCTCAGGACTGGCAGGAATAGCGATAAAATTCATTTCTCGTAAGTTGCAAAAGAAAGCATTAAAACATGATAATATTCGGATACTCACTGAAGCAAAGTTGAATAGCATTGAGGACCATATTTCAACAGCAGTAGCAGATTGTAAGATATCTGAGGATGAGTTTCGTTTAGTGCTGTCGGAACTCACCAAATACAACGCAATGAAGCAGGAGATTCAATCCAATTCTCGTAAGACCAGTGGTATTAGTGAAGACGATAAAAAAAAGTTCATAGAACAAGGGAGACAACAAGCGTGTCAATTATTCCGTGCCAAAACCAAAGAACTAGTTGGAGATTAAAAATAGATTGCTTCCTATCGTTGGATCATATTTAAACGAATGCTTACATTAGTAAAAATATTGATGTTTCTTTTAATACGAATCGAAATGAATTGAGCCGAATTGAGATGAACCAAATCAAAGTAAAGCAAACCAAAATGTAACGAAAGCCACTAACAAATAATTCTAAAAAGGTCAGGGATATACATAAGTTCGAACACTCTAATATTTGTATACCTTATTAGTGTAATTAATCAATGCACTTGTTATATGCACATGCACATGTATGTATATAAAGGATGTAACTAATGATTGTATCCAAAATATTGATCCATGACATACTTAGTGTAATTTGCTGCCAATACATTCTTCCTGATCATGACATCCTTTGTGAAAAAGTTATGTTCTGATTTTTACATCATATTTACTTTATTTGTTTTATTTTGTACTTATTAAAGGATGTACCTAATGATTGTATCCAAAATATTGATCCATGACATACTTAGTGTAATTTGCTGCCAATACATTCTTCCTGATCATGACATCCTTTGTGAAAAAGTTATGTACTGATTTTTACATCATATTTACTTTATTTGTTTTATTTTGTACTTATTACATACGAACTGAGGAATTTTTATATACGACATATTATTTGAACATGCTAACTCTCTTTTCTTTGTTTTCCATGTAAAACACATGGTAAATGGACACAGCCAACTACCCTAAATCTCAAACCAGGATGTGGAAATATCTCAAGGCCTCCTACATCACCCAAATACCACCAGTACAGAGTGCCAAGACAAGCCAGCTCCACATCCAGATTCCCTGATGACAGCCGAACTTTAAAAAAATGTTCTTATATACCAAAAAGACTCTATAATATTTGTTATTTACTATACTACCAGTTTAATTTAATACATTGTCCATGTAAGCCATAATTATTTTATTTTACACGTTTGGGGTCGAAACTTTTTCAGACGGAGGGGAAGTTATCATGATATAACATTTATACTAAGTTCTCATATAATAATTAGATCCATAGCAAGGGCTTTTATAAGTTATCATTGTGTAACATTTATACAAAATTTCATATAATTATAGTTAGCAAGTAATACATTAATCAAGGTAAAATGCAGATACAAAATATCAGTAGTTTCAGTTATAGCTTTTTAGATAGATGCTAGCCTAAGGTGACAAGATCCCATCTCCCAGACATACTAATCAATAAGACAAAAGTTATGTCTACATAGTTTTATAAATTGCTTTGAACTATTTTATTTAAGTAAATCTGTCATCACCTATATTAGAATAACATTCAGCAATTACTTCAATTAAGGATTAGCCCCCATACAAGCTCGTCTATAGTGATACCATAATCTCTATCCAAGCACCCAGTAAATATGTCAACAATATGCCAGTCCATCAGGATTAACAGGATTAAGTATTCCCCTGTCTAGCCATTCATTAACCATCGTGTATCAACCAGTCATATTCCTTTTTATTGTTCTAAGTTTTGTTAAATACATACAGATGCAAAATGTTGAGCAGAAGGGGTTTGACCAAGCAGATCTCTCTCCCACAGCCCAGAGGGTTGTACCAATTCTCCGTGGCACCCTCAGCTGTATTCTAAGATATTGTAAATTGTAAATTGTTCATTGTTAATTGTTCTTGTAAATAGAATAGAATTGTGACTTTGATGACTAATTCCCCCAAGAAAACCAGCATTTGGAAGGTTTTGTTCATCCGAATAGAACCATAATAGTTACATTTTTTTAGAGTTAAAGGGGCACTGATCTAAAGCAATTCCCCGGGACTGGTTGTTGCCTTTGTTATTGTTTTTTTCCCGTGAGTACCCGGATGATATAGCAGAAATCTAGACTAGTTCGCGACCTGTGCTGCGCCATTCGTAAGCGCATTTGTCACTTTTATTGATAGTATAAGGGCATATGGTCACATTGATCAACAAAATGACTTACAGTTTTTGAAATAATAAGGAAATGTAGTTATCTTTGTGGGTAGCATCTGCAATGGTGACAAAGTTTTGATAAGTCGCTTGCCTGGTAATTGTGCAATTTTTGTTTACACAATTTTTACTCAACACAAAGTAAATATTCCACCTGAGCATTGCTTATTTTATCATCTTTATGTTTTTACAGTCAAATGTGCAAAATTTTGACTTAGGAAATTTATTAAACGCCTAAATATTCAATTATTTTTCAAACTGACAGAAAAATATATCCATCTGTATTATGATAATGAATTCCAAACATTTTTAGGGTTAATATCATCACCAAGAGACTGAAAATGTTCGGATTAAAAGTTCATTTCTATATTGTTTGGCTTCTAATCCTAGCATACTTTATTTATTTTGGCGTTTTTAAGCCCTTTTGACCGTCTAAATCATTTTTAGTCAATCTAGAGGTGGTCAGGTAGCCTGGTAGTTAAAGCGTTCTTTCGCCATGCCGAAGACCAGGGTTCGATTCCCGACATGGGTACAATGTGTGAAGCCCATTTCTGGTGTCCCCCGCCGTGATATTGCTGGAATATTGCTAAAAGCGGTGTAAAACCATACTCACTAACTCACTTTAGTCAATTTGTTAAATAAATGGACAGATTATTCAGTCAAAATGACTGAAATATTTGGACATTTTTTAAATTGCCAGAGAGAATCATATTTTACAAATTGACTATAATATATACACGCTTACAAAGGAAAAGGCATGTGAAAACAACGTCTATTGTGCATCGAAGAACTTCCAAACCAAGACGTAGAGGGACAAGAATGAATCTATTCAATTCTACAGTAAATGAAGGAAAACAAAATGCAAACATCATAATTACAACCTATGAAATTTATATGTATAATTTTAGGCAGCTTCCTTGTTCGGGGAATGTATCAGTGAATATCCACATAAAGGAACAATATGCAGCTGTACAAATAGACTTATTCGATGTCACATGTCTCTGTAACAATCAAATATTTTAAAATATATTAAATTTTTCAGGATATTATAACCCGTGTTCAATTCTCAACTGGTCACTTAATTTGCTTCAGACGTTTCACATAGGTGTCTCAAAGGTCAGCTGAGAAAACCCATGTGACAACTTTTCATAATGTCCACGAGTAGTATAGGTAATAGGGGTTCTGGACCACTTCCACTGGAGCTGGATGTATTTACCTATATTGCTACTACAGATGGCATTTTTTATGCGTAAATGATCATGCGATTCAATGATAGTCATGAGATTAAGTTAAATTGGCTCTAGCTCACCAATACCTGGGGCCAATCAATGCTTTAGATGAGCCTAAATGGTAATAAAAATATTCTTCATTATTTTTATCGATAAAGCGATATTCAACATTTTTATTAAGTTCTTCGTTCATTTTACTCGGAGACCAGACTATATAACTACACTCTTCTTGTAAAATTGATAAGAAACAATTGATAACCGTTTTTGGTTGGTTTGACATCACTGATATGATAAAAACCTTGTGGTAATTCTCTCCATTTAATAGTTTTTTCCATTATTATATATATTTATGTAAGCATTTGTCTAAATGTGATCAAACGATAGTAAGCAATTTATTTTTAATCTCAAACCAGTTCTTTGGTTTTGGCACGGAATAATTGACGCGCTTGTTGCCTCCCCTGTTCTATGAACTTTTTTTTATCATCTTCTCTAATACCACTGGTCTTATGAGATTTTGATCGAATCTCCTGCTTCATTTCATTGTATTTGGTGAGTTCCAACAGCACTAAACGAAACTCATCCTCGGATATCTTACAATTGACCATTGCTGTCGAAATATGATCCTCAATGCTGTTCAACTTTGCTTCGGCGAGTATTCGAATACTATCATGTTTTAATGCTTTCTTTTGTAACCTACGAGAAATGAATTTTATCGCTATTCCTGCCAGTCCCGAGACTCCAGCAGCTATTTCCATGCCGAGCACGATAGGCGCGGCGATTATAGTTGATAGTAAACCGACACAGGCTACACCAAGTCCCATGCCAGCTGCTACAAGAGCGGTGTCAACTCCTTCCAGAGCATTCACGGCTCTGCGATAATTTTTATACAATCCAAGTCTCAACTCCCTCTCCTTCTCTATTCGATGTTTTATGTCGCTTATTTGATGTAATCGAAATCCATCAACAGTTTCCATCTTTTCAATAGCTTCATCGAGCGCCGGATATAAACTCATAGTGTATATTACGAATATATAATAGTCTTTAATTGGTCTTGCTTAAATGTTTTGAGAGTATACATCAACCTTATCAAATGTATATTATTATACAGCAAGAATATCTTAGAAAGAGAAATACTACCACTTTTAATAATTTGGACCCCCTCGAGGGTTGCAACGGGTGATGCTCCGATATGAATAATACTGCAACGTTGACGCTCGTGTTTCTTGAGCCATTTAATCGATAGACCTGGTAATATTTCGAAGGCATCTACCGGTACATCTCCGAACAAGACTTCAATAATAAGCGTAGAAATATTAGGTATTGCACTCAAGTTAACTTTAATATCATTGAATTCAGCAACCAAATTTAAACTAACATTTTTTAAGGCCGGACGACTAAATAACATATGACCTGGTTTTTCTGGCAGGGGAGTGACTAACACACTTTTTCGTTTTGACGGGATATAGGCCGCGAGTACGATGCCACTATTTATTATCTTAGTTAAATTATGTCCCTTACCCATCATCACATAAGGTGGGGTAATGACGATATTCAGTAGCCACTCGATGTTTGCTTCGACCATAGTCCATTTATTCTTGCCGTTGAGAATAATATTGTACGAAGTGTTTTTAAGGAGTCTACTAACGTCGACATCGCTAAAATCTTCTAGATTTTCCGGGAATGTAAGTTCTTTCCGCTTGTATACATTATCGTGTAAGTGTAAAGCGTATAACTTACCATTGTTACCGGGTTTATCAAATCCTTCTGTGTCTCCGAGATCGGAAAGCGCAATTGTATTACATTGTCTGACCGTTCAAGGGCCTGATGCATCAACCATTATTTATCATATGGAGTGTTACACTCAAGTATTCTATATGTACAGGTTGGTGTTTTACATCTAATACAGAAATTTTGAGGTCTGAAATAATACCAAGCTTTAATTTTTTATACTGTAATGACGAGAAAGATTCCGTTCTACCGCTATTGTATTTTTCATCTTTCACTGGAACACTTCTGAGCAGAGTTGAAGGACTTTCTGGTTGAATATTATCCGTCTTACTGATCTGATCAAGATGGATGCACAACTCTTTATAGGGAACTAAATCGGGTAATTTATCTCCATGTATCGTTCTATTGGGTAGTATTGCTACTGATTTAATGCGCCAATCAAATCCAAGTGTGTCTGCTGTTCTCGGGGCAAGAATTACTTTTTCTTCTCCAACGCTTAGTTTCAGCATCCCGTTCGGCTCATTTTGTGTGAGACTAGCTCCGTTAGGCTTAAATTTTTATCATTGAGTGAGTATACGCTGTAATACCCGTCAGGTATAATGCGCACTCCTCCTTTTGTCCATACCTCATTATTACCCCTCACAGCACTTATATTGGTCAACAGTGGGTAATATGTTACATCGCATAGGGCTACTTCGAGTTGACCATCCGAGTTATCGATAGTATGAAGCAGTTGAATAGACTGACCATTTGTTATTCCCGGGAGTGTGACATACATATCAAATATACAATGATACTATATCATAACTTAAATATGGAATCAACCATTATTTATAATATGGAGTGTTACACTCAAGTATCCTATATGTGCAGGTTGGTGT
The DNA here is from genome assembly GCF_022045235.1 of Haliotis cracherodii. Classification (NCBI taxonomy): domain Eukaryota; kingdom Metazoa; phylum Mollusca; class Gastropoda; order Lepetellida; family Haliotidae; genus Haliotis; species Haliotis cracherodii. The sequence continues at coordinate 48,365,704 of NW_027266297.1, read as the reverse complement.
TTTACATCTAATATAGAAATTTTGAGGTCTGAAATAATACCCCGCTTTAATTTTTTATATTGTAATGTTGAGAAAGATTCTGTTCTACCGCTATTATATTTTTCATTTTCCACTGGAACAGATCTGAGTATAGTTGAAGGACTTTCTAGTTGAATATTATCCGTCTTACTGATCTGATCAAGATGGATGCACAACTCTTTATAGGGAACTAAATCGGGTAATTTAATTCCCAGTAATATTGCATTGATAAATCTGGCTGTTCCTGGCCCCAATCCAAGTGTAACTGATATGTTATTGTAAAGCTTTATATCCTTTTTTCCAGCGTTTAAAATCAGTAACCCATTCGACTCATTTTGTGTGAGACTAATTCCATAAGGCTTACAAATTTCATCGTTGAGTGAGCATACGCTGTAATACCCATCAGGTATAATGTGTTTTTCACTATTTATTTCTATCTCATTATTTCTTCTCACAGTATTTATATTGGTCCACAGCGGGTAATATGTTACATCGCATAGAGCTACTTCGAGTTGTTCATCCGAGTTATCGATAGTATGAAGCAGTTCAATAGACTGACCATTTGTTATTCCCGGGAGTGTAACATACATATTAAATATACAAAGATACTATATCATAACTTAAATATGAAATCGACTTTCATTGCTAATCAATCGATTATAGTAACTGCCTCTGGTGCTGAGTTTACCGTTAAATTCCCTGATATCTTTAAAAAATACAGTTTCACGGCAACTAGCGATAAAATGGTGCACGATTGGTTTCACAATCCGATCAGAATCAGTTAAACTTTGCCGTATGGTGTGCCACAATGGGATGTGGCGTATCTCTTTATGCCCCAGGATTTAAACTATAGTCTGTTCACGTGTACTATCAGATTAGACGTATACTTAAAGAAATTAATGCTCCATTACCGCTGGATCCAGCATGGAATCACGCAAATAATATTTATGATAAGAGGGCCTTCGAACGTATTTGTAATGAATTTAATGTTTCTACGAGTAAAGATTGGCGCATTAAAGGACCTAGCCATGGTCTAGGTATTCCGTACTCTGGACAAAGAACTATTAAAGATAAAAGCGATTATTTAATTAAAGAGGGTGTGATCCCTTCAAGCTTTGCTCTCTCGGATAAACAGTTTAGAGCAAATTGTATGAACTTTGAGAGTGGCATTCCTCATATTATAACAAAGTTTGTGCATCCAAACGACACAACAGACGCTTGGAATGAATTTCTTAATGATAAAACGGAAAATAATTTTACTAACCCAGGATTTGAAAGAGTTAATGAATCGATAAGAACTTAAGTATGGGCAATTCTCGGTGCACAATCGTAAACACGAACGTCCATTATCGGTGCTGGGACGGCGTTCGATGCGCAAAAACAGTTTGTCGCAAACGTGGAGGACGCCATTAATTTACCAGTTGACATACCATCGTCTATGAAGCGTTTTCAAGATGTATTACAGTACGCTCAATCCAAAGTGGACTACATTTATGCGCCGGGACTATACATGTCTCCGAGTAATATGGAACTTAAGATCGGTCAAGTGATAGGTTAAAATAATAAAATTGTTATTGCTACCGATCAACAAAAACCAGGTATAAATTCAGATATTAATGTCGAATTAATAACGCAAACGATCACAGGCGAAAAGGGAATAGTCAAGCCACAAACACCAACTATCGCTCAACCATCTACTGACTCACAAGTGTCACCGCATATTGCGGCTAAAAATCAACAACATATCGATGAAAAAACAGCGCTTGTATTAGGTGGAGTCGCGGCTGGTTTACTCATGATTTGGTTAAATAGTTCTTAGCGGATACGTACAACAGCCCTGCGATTGCTACGATCACCCCCTACAAGTTTTGACTAAGCCAAGTGGTGGTCTTAGCTAATAAATTCAATAGCCAGGAAACAACACTCCCTATTATACCTCGAAGTGCGGCCGCGGCTTTCTCAGCGAGCTTTCCCAGCGAGCTTTCCCAGCGCTGAACCTAATGCTTTTAAATGCCTTTTTATCCACTCTTTTATACCATCACTGGGCGGTGTACCACCACCTGTACCACCTGTGCCACCGGTTAACGCGAGAGTCAAAGTCGATATAATAAATCCCAACGCGGTTAAAATACTGGCAATGGTTATCCCCTGTTCTCTGAACAATGTTTTAATTTTATCGGTCAGTGTAGTGTCATCGTTGAGGACTTGATCGATAGTTTCTCGAATTCGACTGATTTGCGAACGAAGTGCCTTTCTATTACTGGAAGCAGCCTCGATGCGGGCCAATCTTTCGTCTTCTAAGTTACGCAATCTTTCCGCTACGCGGCGTCTACTGAACTCATCGCCCGCCTGTTCAAGTTTTGTTTTCTCGTAATCTATATGCTTGTCGATTTTGGATATCTTGGCCATATTATTGATCAGTTCTCCCCGCATTGTTCGTAATGCCTTGTCAAGACCTCGTAATTCCCTAATACTAAACTCCGAGGATGGTACACTGGCCGTGGAATTATCGTAGCAGGTACCCAAGATTTCTCCGAGTCCCTTCGAGGCCACCATCGAGGAAGCTTCCAAATCATCTGTGTTACTGAGTTCTTCCCGCACAGTTCGAAGAGCCTTAGTAGTCTTCGCGGAAAGTCTTGAGTAGTCCACAAAACCTAATTTATCACGAACAGTGCTGATACCGTGTTTACCAGCTATCGTAGACAATGCTAGGGGCTTACGAGTACGAGAGTGCATAAGATCAATATCCGGAGCGCCATGCAGTCGCAATATTCCTTTACTATCTATCGTAAACTTTGAATAGTCACGACCAATAGGGGTATCTTTAAAGTTATCATAATAATCATCAACGGTTGGTTTCAAAAGTTCATCGTTAAAATTCAAAAAGCTGGTTTCATCAGTATCTTCGATTGGATTCTGGTTATCAAAGTCATCAAAGGTATCTAGATCTAAATCAGTCATTTTTATATTAAACATAGGGTACATGTTTTCAATATAACAATGTCTTCGCAATACGGACGCAAGTTAAACCCACAACGTAGACTTCGAGATCCATTAGGGGTCAAAGCAATTCGTCAGATTGTAACTATAACTAATAACCCGAGTACCATCGATCAGAATCAAACGCTTCTGGTTCGCTTTCCTAATCTCGGCGCACACGATGTGTTAGTTCCGGGAACTGTCCGACTAGCATTTACGATTAGTTTGACTTCTACCGACGTTAACAGGGAGCCCGTTCAGAACATAGGTCATGCTATCGTTAAGAAAATCGCGATTAAAATTAGCGGTAATGAAGTTTTGAGTATCGACGATAGCGATGTATACTATTGTTACATGGATCTCTGGAGAACGGATAATGAGCGGGAAAACTTAGGTAACCGATTCTATGTCCCCCTAGACTTTGAATTACTAGATTCCCACATGCCCTTTTATCAAACATCCCTAGTCGATAGGTTAGAATACGAACTCACTTTTAATTACTACGGTAGAGTAATCAGAGCTGCTGAAGATGCTAGCTATTCCATTGACAATATCTCGCTGGAGTACGATATGATAACGGATCCCGAATTAGCCAGACAAATTCGTAACCATTATACGGGAAGTTAAGCCATTTTGTACGATCGCGTGCTGGGACACCGAAAGATCACGAGGGACAGAACAGATATGATGTGGAATATCAATCTAAACATCCCCATGAGGTCGTTGAAGGGTATTTTAATGTTGTTGGAGAACCCCTCCGATGCGTTTAAAAGAAATACCGAGAAGTTCTACAATCACAAGATTACAAAAGTAGAATTGACTATCGAGGCCGTTCCTAATCAACTATATAGCCAAGGAATGCAAGCGTATCACCAGTGGGATGAGATTAAAAAACTTCCTTCTATAAAACGCTCCCCGGAAGTTAACGTGGTCGTGAAAGATCTGTCTCTCGGGAGTGTATCGATGGGTGAATACCTCACCACGAAGTACGTGCTATGGCTCGACATGCGAACAACGGACGATGACCAATTACACGGCAGTGGGAGGAGAATAGAAAATGCTAGCGAGGGTGCCACCATACAGATAACGAAGCATCAGGAATCGGCTGGTAAATTAAACATATATTTGTACGTGATTATGGATGCGCAACTTAATATACAGAAAGGGAGATTCGTGCAAGCAATCTTTTAATAATCTTTTACCTAAAGATCCGCACTGCGCTATCATATGCGGGCAAACGGGTTGTGGAAAAACAGCTTTTATTCTAGATACAAAGTCATTATCGGGACGTTTTCGATCATATTATTATTCTGTGCCCGACTATAAGCGTTAATAAAACATACCTATCGAGAGATTGGGTAATGAATGATGACGGGGTGTACAGAGTCGATCCGGGCGATCGTTTACAAGACTGTCTCCGAGTATGTCATGAAAAATACAAAGGAGAATCAACTCTTTTCATAATAGACGACTGCAGCGCGAGTAAAGAATTAACAAAAAAGAAAGATATGCTTTCGTATTTAGCATTCTCCGGTCGACATACTCAACATAGCGTTTGGGTACTTACTCAAAAATACAACTCTGTCCTGAAAGATCTCAGGGAGCAGACCAAATGGGTAGGACTGTTTCATTGCAAAGATCGAGATTCATTCGAGGAATTTTTACGCGAAAATGACGTCATTTATACCAAGCTCGAACAAGATAAAGTCAGAAAACTGTTAGCGGCAACAAAGCACTGTAAACTCGTATTAAAAACTGATAAACCAGCGGCTTATGCAATTGCTTAGCAAAATGTAGCAAAATGTAGCAAATTGAACATTAGCGGTTAATATGACATAAAATGTAGTTCGAAATCATCATTCTTTCGCAACAGTTCATTATTACGGGATGTATTGGATATGTCATATTATATTATGTTAGACATAAATATCTCCTTAGGTATTACATTATGGAATACGACGAATTCATCGAACAAATGCTAAAAGAATCTGATGCAGATCAACATGTTGATAAATCTTTAGATAAACATAGAGAAAGACTCGCGGCTTTGGTAGCCGGTGGAAAATGTTCCCAATATTTCGGGGAAAATTATACCATAAAAAAAATTGATAACATGACCGACGAAAGGATTAAAAACCTGTACGCGCGTTACGAGTCTAGACTGGGAGCTACCATGACTAAAACGATAGGATCGGCTATGTTACAACTATACACAGTCATAGCTAGTACGTTTCTCCCTATCCCGACAGAACATCGCATGTATTATGCGAATCTCTAGAGAAAGACCCATTCATCGAACACGCTTTAAGCTCAGTGAGCTGTGAGTTTTATCATAGATACGGAATGTTTTTAGCTCCGTTCACCACAGCTTTAATAACGGCTAGGTATTGTCAATTTAAACATACGTGCCCACTTAATAATAATGGAGACTCAACAGATTGCAGAAGCACAATCACAACAGACACCACAGATTGTGAACGAAACTGCACAACTGATTGCGGAAACGCAACAACACGAAGAACAACTAGTGAATGAGAAAACACAACATGTGAATGCACCACAAACACAAAAACAACCCAGAGTTACTAAGAACCCCCCAAAAATAGCAGCTGGGAGGAAGGGAGGACTGTCGCGCAAAGCGAAATTAATAAATAATTCAAATATTAATCCGAATAAAACATGGGCACTAGTAGGAGTTGCTGGTATAGCGGCTGTATGGTTCTTTTATAAGACCGGAGAAGAGAAAACGTCACCCCCAATACAACAACAAGTTCAATTAGAGGTTAGCCCCCATATAATGCTATAAGAAGCATGACTACTCCAGTTACAGATGGTAAAATGCTGGTAAACCCACGTATCATTCAGCAGTGGTCACCGGCTTGGCCATTGGCTATGCTCGTATGGCTAAAATGATTACTAAAGCCACACCACCCAAGCTAGATTTTAATAGTTTTGACATCGGTATGATGGTTCTGGATATTGAATTGGTTATGGCAACGAAGGATATGCTCATCAAACAAGGGCTTATCCCGAAAGACATAATGAAGTAATTAAACATTTGAATATTTTATATTATTGAAGATGGCAACAATTGCGATGATGGTCGGTGGAGCTATTGTTAATGCTCTAGCTTTTTCAGGGAGTAATTATTTATTTTCTAGTATGAGGGAATCAAACGCTAAAGAAGTTGAAGAGGAGCGTAAACGACATAACGAAGCAATGGAACATCTCCAAGCAGCTCAGTCACAATATACGCGGCAGAGAATGAAGAGATTAGATTTTATTCATGAAAAACTGCTTAAGGAAGGACATTCAATTCAAACGTTAAAGGATGTCGAATCTGCCATGCACGAATACTTCCTCGTTTATGGGAAAAAACTCGACCCAATACCGAGACCAACAATGAGTCAGTTTTATACACCGTCAGAGGAACAAAAGAACCGCGAGGTCACATTTGTGATTATGGGATTGACTGCTGTATTGATTTTCAGCTATACAATTACGCATAAATAACCACAGCTGTGGCTATACATAAACCATGACCTAGTTAGCTAATCTATACATAGCCTTATCAATAGTGTAGATGTGATTTGCATTTAGACAAATGATATGATAGATGTATAAACCATGAATAATTGCAAATTTACACTCATGGGTAAGACGACTCTATGTAACCGACGCTGTGTTGAAATTTACTGCGGCATACACAATTATTACATCAGGCGCGGAAACATAAACTATACGTGTTCTGTATGCGGGATAGGGGTCAAAGGTTGTTATTGTTTATGTAAGGAACACGGTGCTGATAGGGTCAGGAACCAGATTATTTATGCTAAGAAGAGAGATTACATCAATGAGAGGAATAGGTTGGGGAGAATACGTATTTAGATATATGAAAACAACCAATTAGACATTTGTCTCATTTTGCATATACCATTCAACCACAATGGTTTTTGTCAGAGAGTTGAAAGCTATGGCAAAGCAACATGGTCTACATGGATATTCTTGAATGAGAAAAGCTGAATTGATTACCTTACTAGGTTTGGAATACAACAAACCCCAGACTGTTAGAGAACTCAAAGCTCGAGCGAGAAACAGTGGGCTGAGAGGTTATTCTCGAATGAGAAGAGCTGAATTGATCGCTTTACTAGATAATAATGATGATGAACAACAAGAATTAATATTTGTACCCATATCCGCCGGCGTTGGTAAATATCTAAGAGGTAGGAAGATGGATATTAATTCCAACATGGATGTTAACGATATTAAGCCCATCATATCCAGCAAAATTAACGAGGAGTTAGATGATTTACATAGTATAAAATACCAGCTGACGATTAAATGTTATTGAGTAAAAGTAACACAGACGATAGCACCGAATATACCGAACCATATTTCCGAAGCAATCAAGAAGTTATAACCAATCCGATACTATAAACGCATCATTAGATACATCAATTCAGAGGATACAGGAAACTTTAGAACGCTGGACTAATAGAGGTTCGGGTTGGGGTGTGGATAGAATCGATAGTTTATATTTAGATATAGCAAATTATATGCCCTTCAAAGGTGGATCTTATATAGATTTACCCCCGTATTATAAGAAGAAAAAAGCCATAATTAACGTAAGAAATAAATCAGATGACTGTTTAAGAATGATGATAAAGATCTGCATTGTTCCCCGTAGACAAGCATCCGGATAGACCTTCTAGCTATCCCCAAAACGATGGACTCAACTTCGATGGTATAGATGAACCTACACCAATATCACAAATTGATAAGGTGGAAAAGGAAAATAATTTAGCTATAAATGTTTTCGGACATTCTAAAGGAATTGTTGTACACAGGATAAGCTCCGCTCCGGAACATATTCCCATATTCATTTTTGATCGAAAAAGATGGTAAATATCATTATACGTGGATAAAGAGTTTAAACAGGCTATTATACAATCAAACTAAATATAAGGGACAGAAATATTTCTGCGAAAGATGCCTACATGGGTACAGCAGACAAGATCTATTAGAAGCACATAAAGAAGACTGTAGAGGTGTTGGACAGACCGCTATCAGGATCGATATGCCTATAGAGGGAAAAAATATATTAAAATTTGAACATTATTGTAATCAAATGCCAGTACCGTACGTAATTTACGCCGACTTCGAAGCGCTTATCAAACCCATAGAAAATAATCAAGATAAAACTCAAGATAATAGTTTTACGTACAAAACTCAAGAACATATTCCTTGTGGGTTTGGATATATCGTTGTAAGGTATGATGAGAAAACAAACCAGCCCGTGATTTACAGAGGTCCCGATGCAGCGGGAAAGTTCCTAGAATATCTACAAAATGAAGAGAGAATAATCAGGGAAAAATTATCGTGTAAGGAACCCATGCGTATGACGAGGGATGATTGGAGGGTCCATAAGAAGTCAACTAGTTGTCACGTTTGTAATAAACCCCTGGATGGGGATTCCGTAAGAGATCATTGTCACGTCACGGGTAATTATCGGGGAGCAGCGCATAACGAGAGTAACTTGAAACTAAAAATGAATTCTAAAACAATACGCATCCCCGTTGTGTTTCACAACCTTAGGGGATACGATTCACATCTCATTATGCAAGCTATCTAAAAGACTGACGGCGGTTTAACGTGCATTCCTAACAATATGGAAAAATACATATCATTTTTGTTGACTAAACATATACATTATAGGGACAAGGATGGGAAATCAAGAATAAAGCAAAGTAATGGGCTTAGATTCATAGACTCCGTACAGTTTCTGTTATCTTCCCTGGACATTTTAGCTAATGCGAACAATTCCGATGACTTTGCGATAACAAATCAATATACCGATAAGATAACTCGTCATTTGTTGCTGAGAAAAGGTGTATATCCTTACGAATATATGGATGATTGGTCTAGATTCGACGAAACTAAATTACCACCCCTTGAATCATTCTATAGTAACTTGACAGAATCTAAAATAACAGATGCCGATTATGAACACGCTCTGACGGTGTGGGATAAATTAGGTTGTAAGAATTCAGGCGATTATCAGGATCTGTACTTAAAAACCGATGTACTGTTACTCGCCGATATATTCGAGATATTTAGAAAGACATGTTTAAAACAATACGGCTTGGACCCGGCATGGTACTATTCTAGTCCCGGACTGTTGTGGGATGCATTTTTGAAGAAGACCGGCTTAGAAGTAAAACTACTCACAGATTACGATATGCACTTGTTTATTGAGAAAGGATTAAGAGGGGGTATATCGATGGTAGCGAAAAGGTATTCTAAGGCTAATAATAAATTAGTGGAAGGATACGATCCGAGTAAACCCAACACGCACATATTATATCTCGACGCCAACAATTTGTACGGATGGGCTATGAGTCAACCTTTACTTTGGTTTTGAGTGGGTCGATGATGTCGATGTGAATAATATCGATGTGAATAAAGGGTACATACTAGAAGTTGACTTGGAATATCCAAATTCCTTACATAAAGACCATAACAGTTATCCGCTAGCTCCCGAAAGATTAATGGTTAATAAAGATTGGATGTCGGAATATCAACACTCCTTGATGGGTAATACTACGTTAGCTACCGTAGAAAAACTCGTACCAAATTTGATGGATAAGACAAAATATATAGTTCACTACAGAAAACTCCAGTTATATCTATCGTTAGGTATGAAACTAAAGAAAATACACAGAGTTCTAAAGTTTGATCAAAGCCCTTGGATGGAGCCCTATATAAGGCTGAACACAGATTTAAGAAAGATAGCTACCAGCGATTTCGAAAAGAATCTATATAAGCTCATGAATAACTCGGTATTTGGTAAAACTATGGAGAATCTAAGGAAGCGTGTTGATGTTAAATTAGTCAGATCTAATGAGGAAGAAAGACTCAGGAAACTTATAGCCAGTCCGGCTTTTAACAGAAGCAAGATATTCGATAACGACTTAGCCTCGTTGCACATGCAGAAGAGTAATATAAAATTCAACAGACCGGTGTACGTCGGTATGAGTATTCTTGACTTGTCAAAACACTTAATGTATGACTTTAAATACAACGAACTTAAGAGGCAATACGGCGATAGATGTGAGGTGTTATATACCGACACAGATTCTTTGTTGATGGAAATACAAACCGAGGATGTGTATAAAGATATGGCAGAAAAAATAGATGTGTACGACACGAACGATTACCCTAAAGATAATCCACTACACAGCGTAGTAAATAAAAAGGTGTTAGGTAAGATGAAGGATGAATGTGCTGGGACTCCTAAATCTTTCGACGATAGCTTGACTGCAGTGGGCCTCTCTTTCACCACGCCTGATTTCGACATCGTGCTTTGTTAACAGTTTAGTTACCGATCCCATAAACTCGCGACCGGGATCTACTTGTAATAGCTTAGGCCATTTTAGTGGTTCGCGTTTATATATGCGACTCAGTGCATTAGCTACTTCTGTTGAATCTTTCGAGGTTAATGGCTCTGCCTCTTTGTATCGACTAGCCACATCCACTACTGTTAAAGCGTATTTATACGTTTTGCGTTTTACCTTATCGTGGGGAAGAAACAAGAGGTCAGCCTGATGAACTTCATTCGTTGTAAAAATATCAAACTTCTTCCTTGGTATATAACGTGATGCCGGTAAATATATTTGCCACATCGCTTGTTTCTTTAACCAATTCTTGGCCACATCTTTAGATACCTTAGCCGCGGTGGCTAATTTTTTTATTGCTCCTACACCTTTACAATATCCTCGTGGGCTATAGTAAATTTTATTCATTATTAATTAATATTGATGATTCTTTTAATACGACTCATGACTATCATTGAATTGCATAATCATTTTGGCATAAAAAATTCCACCTGTAGTAGCAGTATAGGTATATAAATCCAGCTCCAGTGGAAGTGGTCCAGAACCCCTATTACCTATACTACTCTACGGTTCTTTAAAATGATCCATTGAGTTTAGATAACAATAAGCAATCAATCAATAGTATCGGTTAACCCTTTGAACAAAGTATGTTATTTTTACATCAGCATCCCTCGCCATGTCATGAGCGTATTCCCTTTGCTTTAGTAAACCTACCCATGTAAACACTTACTTTTGACATATCCACTGTGCAAAATAACAGTGATTAATCTATCAACGTATTTTCTGTCAATCCTTTGATGGCTAGGAATTACACCTGTAATAAATTCATTAACTGAGCATCGAGTGAATGAGCTTCCGCCGTTCTTTTCGTCTGTTTGTTTAGGCTGAAGAAATTAACTAACATGCATACTTTGTCGAAATCTTCATAGATCGCGGGTAACCAATCAGTGTTCAAAAATGCATAAAACAAATATAGCCTCCAAGTTTATTTACGCTTTCTTTACAGACGGTAGCCAAATCTCTTGTCACGCTCAGTTGCGTTTGCAAGCATATAGATTCACGGCAGCTACAGTGCCGTGCCAGTTATATTCGTACGATCCATAACGGTTTATAACCGTCGCATATTTTACGAGCACAAAAATGTTTCGTGTAGCGTCAATAATGCTCGGAACCATGTTAAATTTGACATGACGTCACTTTGATCACGTGACCGTCACATGATGTCCTTCAAAGTGTTGTCTGCTGTTTTGATCAAAACATTAGATAATAAGTGCAAACATGGGGAGAAAATCTAAGGAATTGAGTGGTGATGTGAAAAGAATAGCGTTAAAGTTAAAAGAAGAGGGGGAAAGTTATCAAGCGATTACTGACCTGTTGGGGTTTCCCAAGTCTACTTTGGGTAGTATTTTTGCTAAAGTTCAGCGAATGGGTTCGGTAGAAAACATCCCGAGACAAGCTAGACAAAAAAAGTTGTCAGACAGAGATCGCACCGCGCTGTTCAGATTCGTTAAAAATAATAGACAGAGACCTTTGAAGGGCATCACAGGTAATTTCAATTCGGTGAGAGACCAACCTGTATCAAAAAGAAAAATTCAAAGGGAATTACACCGAGAAGGATTCTACAGGCGCATCACGAAAAAAAAGATGGTTGTTAGGGGGGTGAACAGAAGAAAACGTGTCTTGTGGTGTCGGAGTATGAGGAAAAAAACTGTCAATGATTTTTGGAAAAATGTAATCTTTAACTGATGAGAGTCAGGTGGTTATTGGAAATAATAATCGTGTATACATTTGGAGAAAGGAAAATGAAGCCGATCGACCCGAGTGCGTGTGTGCCCCTCGAACCAGGAAGTTGAGTTTGATGGTGTGGGGGAGTATCAGTTATCATGGTGTGGGAACTTTGGTGCGTGTAAATGGTAACATCAATGCCCAGAAATACATAGAAATTGTGGACAATAATTTGTGGCAAGTAATTTGTTGACATTTTCAAAATTTAAGAATGTCCGGACAATACTTTTTAAATTGTCCGGTAAGCAATATTTTAAACCGGACATTTGAGATTCCCAATCAGACATGTCCAGCACATATGACGGTTTCGGGACCCCTGCTTAAGACGTATAACATTAGTCGATTGGTTACGAAAGAAGGAGAGCCTATTCTTTATTATCTTCAAGATGGACCGGGTAGGGCATTTGTACGAGAAGAGTTGTTCATAGTTCCCAACGGTACAGTATTACCACCATGACCATAAGCATAGGTAGTTACACCATCATTATCAATCCATCTCTTTGTATCTAAGGGGGATAATGATGTCTTGTTCATTCTTAATCCATATACCGTTGAATAATGATTCTTTATACTGTTCATGTTTGATATGCTTTTTTACAACATACTTCTTAACGCCCTTAGCTTTTCTTATCTCCCCATTATCGAACTTCTTTATAGAATACATCTTAGGTCTTAATCCGACATACTCCGCTATAGGGGTCCCAGCACATTCATCCTTCATCTTACCTAACACCTTTTTATTTACTACGCTGTGCAGTGGATTATTTTTTGGGTAATCACTCGTGTCGTACATATCTATTTTTTCTGCCATATCTTTATACACATCCTGGGCTTGTATTTCCATCAACAAAGAATCTGTGTCGGTATATAACACCTCACATCTATCGCCGTATTGCTTCTTAAGTTCGTTGTATTAAAAGTCATACATTAAGTGTTTTGACAAGTCGAGAATACTCATACCCATGTACACCGGTCTGTTGAATTTTATATTACTTTTCTGCATATGTAACGCGGTTACGTCGTTATCGAAAATCTTGCTTCTGTTAAAAGCCGGACTGGCTATAAGTTTCCTGAGTCGTTCTTCCTCATTAGATCTGACTAATTTAACATCAACACGCTTTCTTAGATTCTCCATAGTTTAACCAAATACTGAGTTATTCATGAGCTTAAATAGATTCTTTTCGAAATCGCTGGTAGCTATCTTTCTTAAATCTGTGTTCAGTTTTATATAGGGCTCCATCCAAGGGCCTTGATCAAACTTTAGAACTCTGTGTATTTTCTTAAGTTTCATACCTAACGATAGATACAACTGGAGATTTCTGTAGTGAACTATATATTTTGTCTTATCCATCAAATTTGGTACGAGTTTTTCTACGTTAACTGTTATGATCTTTATGTAACAAACTTGGATAGTCCAAGTCAACTTCTAGTATGTACCCTTTATTCGCATCATTCACATTGATATCATCGACCCACTCAAAGCCCATCCGTACAAATTGTTAGCGTCGAGATATAATATGTGCGTGTCGGGTTTACTCGGATCATATCCTTCCACTAATTTATTATTAGCCTTTTCGCTACCATCGATATACCACCTCTTAATCCTTTTCTCAATAAAAAAGTTCATATCATAATCTGTGAGTAGTTTTAGTTCTACGCCGGTCTTCTTCAACAATGCATCCCACGATAGTCCAGGACTGGAATAGTACCATGCCGGGTCCAAGCCGTATTGTTTTAAACATGTCTTTCTAAATATCTCGAATATATCGGCGTGTAACAGTACATCGGTTTTTAAGTACAGATCCTGATAATCGCCTAAATTCTTACAAACTAATTTATCCCACACCGTCAGAGCGTGTTAATAATCGGCATCTGTTATTTTAGATTCTGTTAAGTTACTATAGAATGATTCGAGGAGTGGTAATTCAGTTTCTTTGAATCTAGACCAATCATCCATATATTCGTAAGGATACACACCTTTTCTCAGCAACAAATGACGAGTAATTGTCCAGGGAAGATAACAGAAACTGTACGGAGTCTATGAATCTAAGCCCATTACTTTGCTTTATTCTAGATTTCCCATCCTTGTCCCTATAATGTATATGTTTAGTCAACGAGAACGATATGCATTTTTCCATATTGTTAGGAATGCACGTTAAGCCGCTGTCTGTCTTTGAGATAGCTTCCATAATGAGATGTGAATCATATCCCCTAAGGTTATGAAACACAACGGGGATGGGTATTGTTTGAGAATTCATTTTTAGTTTCAAGTTACACTTGTTATGCGCGGTTCCCCGATAATTACCCGTGACGTGACAATGATCTCTTACGGAATCCCCATCCAGGGGTTTATTACAAACATGACAACTAGTTGACTTCTTATGGACCCTCCAATCATTCCTCGTCATACACATGGGTTTTTTACACGATAATTTTTCCCTGATCATTCTCTCTTCATTTTGTAGATATTCTAGGAACTTTCCCGCTGCATCGGGACCTCTGTAAATCACGGGCTGGTTTGTTTTCCCATCATACCTTACAACGATATATCCAAACCCACAAGGAATATGTTCTTGAGTTTTGTACGTAAAACTATTATCTTGAGTTTTATCTTGATTATTTTCTATGGGTTTGATAAGCGCTTCGAAGTCGGCGTAAATTACGTACGGTACTGGCATTTGATTACAATAATGTTCAAATTTTAATATATTTTTTCCCTCTATAGGCATATCGATCCTGATAGCGGTCTGTCCAACACCTCTACAGTCTTCTTTATGTGCTTCTAATAGATCTTGTCTGCTGTACCCATGTAGGCATCTTTCGCAGAAATATTTCTTTTCTTTATGTTTTGTTTGATCGTATAATAGCCTGTTTAAACCATTTATCCATGTATAATGATATTTTCCATCTTTTTCGATCAGAAATGAATTGATTCTGGGGATATGTTCCGGAGCGGAGCTTATCCTGTGTAAAAACATTCCTTTAGAATGTCCGAAAACATTTATAGCTAAATTTTTTTGTTTTCCACCTTATCAATTTGTGATATTGGTGTAGGTTCATCTATACCATCGAAGTTGAGTCCATCATTTTGGGGATAGCTGCTAGAAGGTCTATTCGCAATTTAAGAATCTACGGGGAACAATGGGTAGGTTTCTCGGCAGGATAAAGCCAACGGATAAAAACGATATCCGTTGGGGTCAAATGCGGATAGAGATGCAAATATCAAAGGTCAATCAAGTAGGGACTACTTTCACTGTTTATAAACAAACATGGCGTTGCCCTTGTCATTCGGCGATTGAGTCAGAATTAACAATCAGGAATCTGGATAAACTACAAGGATAATTGCTATCATTATCAAAAGAACAGTCTAATATACTGAAAATCTGTGTCTAACTGTGACGTAGCTAAGGCATTTTATAAGTTTTGGCAACTTTGGAGATATAAATTTCGAAACAATTTGGCGAGGGCACGAGGCCTAACCAAGCGGGATCAGTAGCCATATCTGTGCTTGTAGACCTTTGCGCCTTGAAACCTCCTCCACAAATTAAAATAGTTGGATTTGGCGGAAATATGTTTGAATTGTTACCTTGTTTCGTTTTGTCGCTGTGTGTACATCTGACTACACTTCTTATCGTTATGACAGGACAGACAGACTGTCAACGCCTGACCGTGGCCGTGACGTCTCAAAGACTAGGGTTAGAGTAGCGTCCCTTTGACAAAGAGGAGTTACTCTAACGGACAGACAGATGGATTGCCGCGAAAGGCAATTAAAAACCATTGTTGTTTTGCGTATATGTTGCTTCGCCACTGTATAAGAAACAGATATCAGTTGGAACTATATTGGCTACTGTCACTGTCCGACTGGGGGTGGTCGGGTTGCCTAGTGGTTAAAGCGTTAGATCGTCACGCCGAAGACCTGGGTTCGATTCCCGACATGGGTACAATGTGTGAAGCCCCGCCGTGATATTGCTGGAATATTGCCAAAAGCGGCGTAAAACCATACTCACTCACTCACTCACTCACTCACTGTCTGACTGACACATCACTTACCCTGTGACGTAATAAATATTAATGCGCGCATTCCAGGAAAACTCGCAATGTTTCGGTAATGCTTGTGAGAGAGGGAAAGCGATTTTGAAGCACAGAATTAAAGAATGACATTATATGATAAAGAGGTTATCACGCTTCTGTGTTTGGGGATGGTAAATATCCTGTATGAGGAATAAACACTATGTATTTAGCTCCCCAAGGCTCACTAAATACAATGTTTATTCCTAATGCAGGATATTTACCATCCCCAAACACACTGACGTGATAACCTCTATATATCTAAATATAAACTATAGATTTTATCCACACACCAACCCGAACCTCTATTAGTCCAACATTCTAAAGTTTCCTGTATCCTCTGAATTGATGTATCTAATGATGCATTTATTGTATCGGATTCGGTTATAACTTCTTGATTGCTTCGGAAATATGGTTCGGTTCGGCTATCGTCTGTGTTACTTTTACTCAATAACATTTTTATTGTCAGCTGGTATTTTATACTATGTAAATCATCTAACTCCTCGTTAATTTTACTCGATATGATGGGCTTAATATCGTTAACATCCATGTTGGAATTAATATTCATCTTCCAAACTCTTAGATATTTACCAAGGCCGGCGGATGTGGGTACAAATATTAATTCTTGTTGTTTATTCTCAACATCATTATCAATATCAACATTATTATTATGTTCAACATCATTATTATCTAGTAAAGCGATCAATTAAGCTCTTCTCATTAGAGAATAACCTCTCAGCCCACTGTTTCTCGCTTGAGCTTTGAGTTCTCTAACAGTCTGGTGTTTGTTGTATTCCAAACCGAGTAAGGTAAACAATTCAGCTTTTCTCATACGAGAATATCCACGTAGACTACGTTGCTTTGCCATAGCCTTCAAATCTCTGACAAAAACCATTGTGGTTGAATGAGTCAAATGTCTAATTGGTTGTTTTTCATATATCTAAATACGTATTCTCCCCAACTTATTCCTCTCATTGATGTAATCTCTCTTCCTAGCATAAATAATCTGGTTCCTGACCCTATCATCACCGTGTTCCTAACATAAACAATAACGACCTTTGACCCCTATCCCACATACAGAACACGTATAGTTAATGTTTCCGCGCCTGATGTAATAATTGTGTATGCCGCAGGAAATATCAACACAGCGTCGGTTACATAGAGTTTTTTTCCCCGTGAGTGTAAATCTGCACTGATTTATGGTTTATACATCTATCATATCATTTGTCTAAATGCAAATCACATCTACACTATTGATTAGGCAGTCAGCCAACACTATTTATAGATTAGCTAACTAGGTCATGGTATAGCTGAAAATCAATACAGCAGTCAATCCCCATTATCACAAATGTGACCTCGCGGTTCTTTTGTTCCTCTGACGGTGTATAAAACTGACTCACTGTTGGTCTCGGTATTGAGTCAAGTTTTTTCCCATAAACAAAGGAAGTATTCGTGCATGGCAGATTCGACATCCTTAAAAGTTTGAATTGAATGTCCTTCCTTACGCATTTCTTCATGAATAAAATCTAATCTCTTCATTCTCTGCCGCATATAGTGTGACTGAGCTGCTTCGAGTTGTTCTAAAGCATTGTTATGTCGTTTACGTTCCTCTTCAACTTCTTTAGCGTTTGATTCCCTCAAAGTAGAAAATAAATAATTACTCCCCGAAAAAGCTAGAGCATTAACAATAGCTCCACCGACCGTCATCGCAATTGTTGCCATATGTTTAATAATATAAAATATTCAAATGTTTAATTAATTACTTCATTATGTCTTCCGGGATAAGTCCTTGTTTGATGAGCATACCCTTCGTTGCCATTGCTAATCCAATATCCAGAACCATCATACCTATATCAAATCCATTAAAATCTAGCTTGGGAGGTGTGGCTTTAGTAATCATTTTAGCCATACGGGCATAGCCAATGGCCAAGCCGGTGACCACCGCTGAATGATACCATACGTTTACCAACATTTTACCGTCTGTAACTGGAGTAGTCATGCTTCTTATAGCATTATATAGGGGCTAACCTCTACATGAACTTGTTGTTGCATTGGGGGTGACCTCTTCTCTTCTCCGGTCTTAAAAAAGAACCATACAGCCGCTATACCAGCAACTCCTACTAGTGCCCATGTTTTAATCGGATTAATATTTGAATTATTTATTAATTTCGCTTTCCTCGCCAGTCCTCCCTTCCTCCCAGCTGCGATTTTCAAAGGATTCTTTGTCACTCTGGCTTTTAGTATTTCCTCATTCACTCGTTGTTCCGCAATCTGTTGTGGTTGTGCATCCTCGTTCACAATCTGTTGTGGTGTCACTTGTTGAGTCTCCATTATTATTAAGTGGGCACGTATGTTTAAATTGACAATACCTAGCCGTTATTAAAACTGTGGTGAACGGAGCTAAGAACATTCCGTATCTATGATAAAACTCACAGCTCACTGCGCTTATAGCGTGTTCGATGAATGGGTCTTTCTCTAGAGATTCGCATAAATACATGCGATGCTCTGCCGGGATAGGGAGAAACGTACTAGCTATGACTGTGTATAGTTGTAACATAGCCAATCCTATCGTTTTAGTCATGGTAGCTCCCAGTCTAGACTCGTAACGCGCGTACAGTTTTTAATCTCTTCGTCGGTCATGTTATCAATTTTTTTTATGGTATAATTTACCACATTTTCCACCGGCAACCAAAGCCGCGAGTCTTTCTCTATGTTTATCTAAAGATTTATCTACATTTTGATCTGCATCAGATTCTTTGAGCATTTGTTCGATGAGTTTGTCGCATTCCATAATGTGATACCTAAGGAGATATTTAAGTCTAACATAATATAATATGGCATATCCAATACAACCCGTAATAATGAACTGTTGCGAAAGAATGATGATTTCGAGCCACATTTTATGTCATATTAACTGCTAATGTTCAATTTATCGTAATTTTGCTATAATTTTCCTATATTTGCTATAATTTTCCTATAATTTTGCTATTTTTGCTACATTTTGCTATAATTTTGCTACATTTTGCTATATTTGCTAAGCAATTGCATAAGCAGCTGGTTGATCGGTTTTTAATACGAGATTACAGTGCTTCGTTGCTGATAACAGTTTTCTGACTTTCACTCGTTCGGACTTGGTATAAATAACATCATTTTCACGTAGACATTCCTCGAATGAATCTCAGTCTTTGCAATGAAACAGGGCTACCCATTTGGTCTGCTCTCTCAGATCTTTCAGGACAGAGTTGTATTTTTGAGTAAGTACCCAAACGCTATGTTTGAGTATGCCGTCCGGAGAATGCTAAATACAAAAGCATATCTTTCTTTTTTGTGAGTTCTTTACTGCAGTCGTCTATTATGAAAAGAGTTGATTCTCCTTTGTATTTTTTGTGACATACTCGTAAACAGTCTTGTAAACGATCGCCCGGTTCGACTCTGTGTACCCCGTCGTCATTCATTACCCAATCTCTCGATAGGTATGTTTTTTTAATGCTTATAGTCGGGCACAGAATAATAATATGATCGAAAACGTCCCTATAATGACTTTGTAAAATATCTAGAATAAAAGCTGTTTTTCCACAGCCCGTTTGCCCGCATATGATAGCGCAGTGCAGATCTTTAGGTAAAAGATTATTAAAAGATTGCTTGCACAAATCTTCCATTCTGTATATTAAGTTGCGCATCCATAATCACGTACAAATATATGTTTAATTTACCAGCCGTTTCCTGGAGCTTTGTTATCTGTATAGTGACACCCTCGCTAGCATTTTCTATTCTCCTCCCACTGCCGTGTAGTTGGTCATCATCCGTGGTTCGCGTGTCGAGCCATAGCACGTACTTCGTGGTGAGGTATTCACCCATCGATACACTCCCAAGAGACAGATCTTTCACGACCGCGATAACATCCGGGCTTCGTTTTAAAGAAGGAAGTTTTTTAATCTCATCCCACTGGTGATACGCTAGCATTCCTTGGCTATATAGTTGATTAGGAACGGCCTCGATAGTCAATTCTACTTTTGTAATCTTGGGATTGTAGAACTTCTCGGTATTTCTTTTAAATGCATAGGAGGGGTCCTCCAACAACATTAAAATACCCTTCAACGACCTCGTGGGGATGTTTAGATTGATATTCCACATCATATCTTTTTTGTCCCTCGTGACCTTTCTATGTCGCAGCACGCAATTGTACAAAATGGCTAAACTTCCCGTATAATGGTTACGAATTTGTCTGGCTAATTCGGGATCTGTTATCATATCGTACTCCAGCGAGATATTGTCAATGGAACAGCTAGCATCTTCAGCAGCTCTGATTACTCTGCCGTAGTCATTAAAAGTGAGTTCGTATTCTAACCTATCACCTAGGGATGCTTGATAAAAGGGCATGTGGGAATCTAGTAATTCAAAGTCTAGGGGAATATAGAATCGGTAACCTAATGCGTCGGCAACGGCCTTATCTTTTACGACGGCACTATCACCATTTTCAGCCCCTACGCGCAGTCTCAATGTGTTCCGATTACAAATACCTTGGTACTGTAAGTTTTCCCGCTCTTTAACCATTCTCCAGAGATCCATGTAACAATAGTATACATCGCTATCGTCGATACTCAAAACCTCATTACCACTAATTTTAATCGCGATTTTCTTAACGATAGCACGACCTATGTTCTGAACGGGCTCCCTGTTAACATCAGTAAAAGTCAAAATAATCGTAAATGCTAGTCGGACATTTGATTCTGATCGATGGTCCTCGGGTTATTAGTTATAGTTACAGACTGACGAATTGCTTTGACCCCTAATGGATCTCGAAGTCTACGTTGTGGGTTTAACTTGCGTCCGTATTGAGAAGACATAGTTATATTGAAATTATATAACCATATGTTTAATATAAAAATGACTGATTTTGATCTAGATTATTTCGATAACCCAAATCCAATCGAAGAGGGTACTGATGAAACCAGCTTTATGAATCTTAACGATGAACTTTTGAACCCAACCGTAAATGATGAACTTTTGAAACCAGCCATTGATGATTATTACGATACCTTTAAAGATGATAGTCCTATTGGTCATGACTATTCAAAGTTTGAGATAGATAGTAAAAGAATATTGCTACTGCGTGGCTCTCTGGATATTGATCTTATGCATTCTCGTACTCGTAAGCCCCTAGCCTTGTCTACGATAGCCAGTAAACACGCCATCAACATTGTTCGTAATGAATTAAGTTTTGTAGACTACTCACGAGAAAAACTTTTTGCGAAGAGTACTAAGGTTCTTAGGACTGTGCATACTGAACTTGGTACTATAGTTAAAGATAATTTGGAAGAAAGCTCAAAGCTGGCCTCTTGGATACCTACTACGATAATTCCAATGCAATGCGAACAATGCGGGGAGAACTCACCAATAATATGGCCAAGATATCCGAAATCGACAAGCATATAGTTTACGAGAAAACAAAACTTGAACAGGCGGGCGATGAGTTCAGTAAACGCCACGTAGAGGAAAGATTGCATAACTTAGAAGACGAAAGATCGGCCCACCTCGAGGCTGCTTCCACTAATAGAGAGGCACTTCGTTCGCAAATCAGTCGAATTCGAGAAACTATCGATCAAGTCCTCAACGATGACACTACACTGGCCGATAAAATTAAAACATTGTTCAGAGAACAGGGAATAACAATTGCCAATAACCGCGTAGGGATTTATTTTATCGACTTTGACTCTCGCATTAACCGGCGGTACAGGTGGTACAGGTGGTAGTACACCGCCTACGTCGGATGGTGTAAATGCATTAGGTTCACCACTGGGAAAGCTCGCTGAGAAAGCCGCGGCCGCACTTCCTGGTATAATAGGGAGTATTGTTTCCTGGCTATTGAATTTATTAGCAAAGACCACCACTTGGCTTAGTCAAACCTTGTGGGCGCTGATCGTAGCAATCGCAGGGCTGTTGTATGTATCTGCTAAGAACTATTTAACCAAATCATGAGTAAACCAGCCGCGACTCCACCTACTATGAGAGCTGTTTTTTCATTGATATGTTGTTGATTTTTAGCTACAATATGCGGTGGTACTTGTGGTTGTGCGTCAGTAGATGTTTTAGCGATAGTAGATAACTGTGGCTTGACTATTCCCTTTTCGCCTGTGATTGTTTGCGTTATTAATTCGACGTTAATATCTGAATTTATACCTGGTTTTTGTTGATCGGTAGCGATAACAATTATCATTATAGCCTATCACTTGGCCAATCTTAAGTTCCATATTACTCGGAGACATGTATAGTCCCGGCGCATAAACGTAGTCCACTTTGGATTGTGCGTACTGTAATACATCTTGAAAACGCTTTATAGACGATGGTATGTCAACTGGTGAATTAATGGCGTCCTCCACGTTTGCGACAAACTGTTTTTGCGCATCGAACGCCGTCCCAGTACCGATAATGGACGTTCGTGTTTGCGATTGCGCTCCGAGAATTGCCCATACATAAGTCCTTATCGATTCATTAACTCTTTCAAATCCTGGGTTAGTAAAATTATTTTCCGTTTTATCATTAAGAAATTCATTCCAAGCATTTGTGGTATCGTTCAGTTGTATAAATTTTGTAACAATATAAATTAACCAACTCTTAAAACTCATAATATCCCCTCTCCAATCTTTACTCGAAAGTTCACAGCCTTTATACCAATGACTGGTTTTTTTAAAATATTCAAACATTCTTGAGTAAAGTTTGCTGGTATGCACCAACTTAAAGAAATCAAATGAACCTTTGTTAACTTCTTTAACTAAATCATCGCTTTCTTCTTTGACGGTTATTTTCCCTGTGTAAGGAACACCTAGACCATGGTTTGCTCCTTTAATACGCCAATCTTTACTCGTAGAAATATTAAATTCCTGACAAATACGCTCATACGCGGACCTATCATATGGATTATTTGCGGGATTCAACGCTGGATCCAGCGGTAATGGAGCACTAATTTCTTTAAGTATACGTCTAATCTGATAGTACACGTGAAATAATATAACAGACTTATATAGTTTAAATCCTGGGGCATTAACAGATACGCCACATCCCATTGTGGCACACCATACGGCAAAGTTTAACTGGTTCTGCCAAAATTGCATCGGATGGTTAAACCAATCGTCCACCATTTCATCGTTAGTTGCCGTGAACCTGTATTTTTCAAAGATATCGTGGAATTTAACGGTAAACTCAGCACCAGAGGCAGTTACTATAATCGATTGATTAGTAATGTAAGTTGATTTCATATTTAAGTTATGATATAGTATCATTGTATATTTAATATGTATGTTACACTCCCGGGAATAACAAATGGTCAGTCTATTCAACTGCTTCATACTATCGATAACTCCGATGGACAACTCGAAGTCGCTCTCTGCGATGTAACGTATAACCCGCTGTGGACCAATATAAATACTGTGAAAAGAAATAATGTGATGTTTATACCAGGTGAAAACAGTGGTATTAAAAAATACATTACTATACCTGATGGGTATTACAGCGTATGCTCACTCAATGATGAAATTCTTAAGCCTAATGGAATTAGTATAACACAAACTGAGTCGAATGGGACAGTGAAAATATACACTGGAGAAACAGGTATATTTATTGGCGAGAACTTAGCAATTAAACTTGGATTTGTACAGTCAGTAACATTACCAACCAACAAAACAGTGAATGTATATGCATTACCCGATTTAGTTCCCTATAAAGAGTTGTGCATCCATCTTGATCAAATAAGCACGACGGATAATATTCAACTAGAAAGTCCTTCAACTCTGCTCAGATCTATTCCAGTGAAAAATGAAAAATATAATAGCGGTAGAACGAAATCTTTCTCACCATTACAATATAAAATATTGAAGCGGGGTATTATTTCAGACCTCAAAATTTCCTTATTAGATGTAAAACACCAACCTGTACATATAGGATACTTAAGTGTAACACTCCATATTATAAATAATGTTTGATTCCATATTTTAAGTTGTGATATAGTATCATTGTATATTTAATATGTATGTTACACTCCCGATAATAACAAATGGTCAGTCTATTCAACTGCTTCGTACTATCGATAACTCGGCTGGACAACTCGAAGTCGCTCTCTGTGACGTAACGTATTACCCTAGGTGGACCAATATAAGTGCTGCGAAAAGAAATAATGAGATGTATATATTAGATGAAAAAAATCTAATTGAAAAATTCATTATCATACCTGATGGGTATTACAGCGTATGCTCACTCAATGATGAAATTTTTAAGCCTAATGGAATTAGTCTAACACAAGATGAGATGAATGGGACAGTGAAAATCAACACTGGAGAAAAAGGTGTACGGATTTTAGGAAACTTATCAGCTACACACTTGGATTTGTACGCGGAATTTTATCAATATACAGGTCAACATTTGATGGAGAGACTTTGTCCGATTTAGTTCCCTATAAAGAGTTGTTCATCCATCTTGATCAAATAAGCACGACGGATAATATTCAACTCGAAAGTCCTGCAACTCTGCTCAGATCTATTCCAGTGAAAAATGAAAAATATAATAGCGGCAGAACGGAATCTTTCTCAACATTACAATATAAAAAATTAAAGCGGGGTATCATTTCAGACCTCAAAATTTCTGTATCAGATGTAAAACACCAACCTGTACATATAGGATACTTAAGTGTAACACTCCATATTATAAATAATGGTTGATGGATCAGGCCCTAGAACGCTCAGAAAATGTAATACAATAGCGCTTTCTGATCTCGGAGACACAGAAGGATTTGATAAACCCGGTACCGATGGTAAGTTATACGCTTTACACTTACACAATAATGTATACAAGCGGAAAGAACTTACATTCACGGGTAATCTAGAAGATTTAAGCGATGTCGATGTTAGTAGACTCCTTAAAAACACTTCGTACAATATTATTCGCAATGGTGAGAATAAATGGACTATGGTCGAAGCAAACATCGAGTAGCTATTGAATGTCGTCATTACCGCACCTTGTGTGATGATGGGTAAGGGACATAATTTAACTAAGATAATAAATAGTGGTATCGTTCTCGCGGCCTATATCCCGTCAAAACGAAAAAGTGTGTTAGTCTCTCCCCTGCCAGAAGACCCAGGTCATATGTTATATAGTCGTCTGGCCTTAAAAAATGTTAGTTTAAATTTGGTTGCTGAATTTGATGATATTAAAGTTAACTTGAGTGCAATACCTAATATTTCTACTCTTATTATTGAAGTCTTGATCGGAGATGCACCGGTAGACGCCTTCGAAATATTACCAGGTCTATCGATTAAATGGCTCAAGAAACACGAGCGTCGACATTGCAGTATTATTCATATCGGAGCATCACCCGTTGCAACCCTCGAGGGGGTCCAAATTATTAAAAGTGACAGTATTTCTCTTACTAAGATATTCTTGCCGTATAATATACATTTGATAAGGTTGATGTATACTCTCAAAACATTTAAGCAAGACCAATTAAAGACTATTATATGATCGTAATATACACTATGAGTTTATATCCGGCGCTCGATGAGGCATTTGAAAAGATGGAAACTGTTGATGGATTTCGATTACATCAAATAAGCGACATAAAACATCGAAAAGAGAAGGATAGGGAGTTGAGACTTGGATTGTATAAAAAGTATCGCAGAGCCGTGAATGCTCTTGACGGAGTTGACACCGCGCTTGTAGCAGCTGGCATGGGACTCGGTGTAGCAGATGCGGGTTTATTATCAACTATAATCGCCGCGCCTATCGTGCTCGGCATGGAAATAGCTGCTGGAGTCTCGGGACTGGCAGGAATAGCTATAAAATTCATTTCCTGTAGGTTGCAAAAGAAAGCATTAAAACACGATAGTATTTGGATACTCGCCAAAGCAAAGTTGAACAGCATTGAGGATCATATTTCGACAGCAATGGTTGATTGTAAGATATCCGAGGATGAGTTTCGTTTAGTGTTGTCAGAACTCACCAAATACAACACAATGAAGCAGGAGATTCGATCAAAATCTCGTAAGACCAGTGGTATTAGCGAAGACGAGAAAAAATAGTTCATAGAACAGGGGCAGCAACAAGCGCGTCAATTATTCCGTGCCAAAACCAAAGAACTGGTTGGAGATTAAAAATAGATTGCTTATTATCGTTAGATCACATTTAGACAAATGCTTACATAAATATATATAATAATGGAGATCGAAAAAGCTATTAAATGGAGAGAATTACCACAAGGTTTTTATTATATCAGTGATGTCAAACCAACCAAAAACGGTTATCAATTGTTTCTTATCAATTTTACAAGAAGAGTGTAGTTATATAGTCTGGTCTCCTAGTAAAATGAATGAAGAACTTAATAAAAATGTTGAATATCGCTTTATTGATAAAAATAATAAAGAATATTTTTATTACCATTTAGGCTCATCTAAAGCAATGATTGGCCCCAGGTGGTGGTGAGCTAGAACCAATTTAACTTAATCTCATGACTATCATTGAATCGCATAATCATTTTGGCATAAAAAATGCCACCTGTAGTAGCGGTATATGTATATAAATCTGGCTCCAGTGGAGTTGCGGCAGAACCCCCATTACCTATACTACTCTACAAGATCAGCTGTTTGAAGCGATCCATATCACTTGGCAAGACTTTATTCGTGGCCTTTATGAATCTATTCCACCCCGGATATCTAAAGTTCTGACTATGAAAGTGCATCTTACCAAGTATTAAGGTATGTAGATAATTTTTTCATTAATAAATGACGCTCTGTAAAAGCGAGTCGATATGTAAACAAACGGCGGCCATTTTGGATCGTACGAATGTAACTGGCACGGCACTGTAGATCTAGTAAGCGCCAGCGACCAGTATTAGACAGACGTGAAGAAGCCAGAGATTAGTGCCCCTTTACTGTTCGAAAGTAGGGTCCGTCAGGATATATATATATCCTGAAATAACCTATTTTCGAACAGTTAAAAGATGGCACTGCTGATATATATATATATATAATAAGCATCTGGAGCTACATTGGGTGGCATACTGTGATATCCTAACCGTACCTGTTGATACTTTCTTAGTTGTATTTCCCTTGTTTGCTGTTTTTGTTGTAGCAGCTTTAGTCTGGAAAGTCTTTTTGGGTGGCATCGTTAGTTGTGGGCTCGTTTCAATAATATTATATGTTCATATCTCCATCTTTGTCAAAACTAAACTGAATCTAGCTCACTTCCAAGACGCCATGATCACAACATTTCAGACGCGCACTTAGCGATACGATGTCAACTGATCCTGATTGGTTGAAAGTGGTTACATGCAGGTGTGCATGCATATATAGCCCTTCGCATATATAGCCCTTCGTCATTTTACCAAATTTACCCGTGTGCGAAATACGCTGTAGTCGGAAAGCGCACGTTAAATCTTCTATATCAGTCAGTCAGTTTACCATATAAAGCCTAGGCAGAAGGCGACCTCTTAAAAACCTAATGCAACAACAACAACACCAAATAAAGCGTGGTCCACCATCGCGGTCTCTGAGAGTGTGTAAAATAGCAACGACGGTCCTTGAGTGTAGTCAGTCCACAATGGCACAACTCAAATTGACTGATTGTGATAGGAAAGTAATAAATTCTTGTCACTGGAGAAGAGGCCAGTAAATTGGTAAACCGTAAGGTAATTGTAGATCTAGTGTTTTGACAGAAAAGTGATAATAAATTAACTTTTTTCATACAAAAAGCAATGTGTAAGTTTGAAACTACAAAACTGTAATACAAAAATATTCTGGGCACAAAAGCACATACCGTATTCGATATAATAAGCGCCCAGGGCGCTCTCAAGATTTGAAATAGGGGGCTCTTATTAGAATATTATTTCGGTGGAAAAAAACGGAGTTGAAAGATAAATATCGTTATTTATGCCGAAATATTTATGTATGACAGATATATTTTTCCATAATTTAATTGCCCATAATTAAGGGTGCATATAACTCATGAGTGCGTATTATACGCAAATAATTAAATCTTGTGTACATTGATCAATCGGAAGGGGTGCTAATTTGGATTGTTCACTAGCCTGCTCCCCTCCCGCCATCGAGTGTCAACAAGGATGGTGTTACAGTGGAAGCCAGGCTGCAACACCAGGGCTACAGGAATGCTATACTCCAGAAATAAAGACATGAAAAGCTATGAAGACTAAAAGAAGTAATGTCAGGATGACAAAATTCCCAAGAACCACAGATTTCAGAGGTCCGTATCACCAGATTGGCCCATGAGCCACCGCCTTCTGGCATAGGACTCTAGGCAAAATATATATTTGCATCAATAATGATATCATATTTCACGATAAACAAGTTTTTAATATTATATTTCTGAGACAGGTTTTCCATGCACAGGGCATGGCATGACCAGCCGATTGATAGAATCGGGCCAATTCTACCACCCGTCTAGGCGAAGTAAGGGTCGAAGTGGTGTGTTTGGCAAAAGGAACACCGGTTCCTGGCTCCAGTGCCCTCAACCACCAGAATCCCGTCCTCCGCCGACACACGGGCGCAACCCACGGCAAACAGGTAGCCCAATTTGGTCGCCTTTTACGACCGGCAATGGGGTGCTGTGGAAATATTCTACCCCGGTTCCACACGGGGGAAGAGCTATTAGCGTTACCCAGCACTCACCACGAGGAGGTTGCTCTTCACGAGTGCCTTTTAAAGTTATAATTCTATCTAATTTGTCAGATGGTTTGACGTTGGTCCATCAAAGAGTAATCCTTATGAAATCTAAAAAGTAATTTATGACACTAAATATTTCAAGCACTAATCCTAAGATTATTCAAGGAAGGACAAATGTGGGTTTTTTGTTATTGAAAATGCTTTTGTTTTTGGCATTTCTTGTTTCATGATGGCAAGGGCACTTTTATACACACCAACTGAGGAACTTGTGACACACCAGTAGTTTGATACTGTGATTGCATATACAAGGGAAAAACAGGTTTGCAGCAGTACATGTATGCGAAAATTAACCACATAAGGTGACATAAAGTCAGGGGGTGTGGCTGACAGGACAAAATACATCATGATCTGACAAAGGTAATCACGTATACAGGGACATTTCTTTTCATTCCACCCAGAAGCCTGAGACACAAAGAACATAAGGACCTATACTGACGGTATATTCAGAAACCCATCAAAATGATCAAGGATGTCAGATCCAAAGCTGGTGATGATCTGCATTTATTTTGAATTTTTGTACATTATATTGAATGAAGACGAAAACCTGTTGATCACATTTCACAATGGTTCATGTTCCTTCAAGGGCCATGCATGAGTGTCACTGTCAAGCACACGAGATCATACTGCAACAAACCTGGAAAGTCCTGCCACACTAATTACACATTATTTCATTGGTGAGAGCCCTGAAAAAATACATATTTTAAGGTAGGATATTTCCATGTACATTTCTCCAACAGAACAGAACTGCAAAAATTGTCAATGTATGTACCGGGGTATGTGTGCCCTATTCCTTTTTCAAAAGATAACATTCTCTTATAAATATATGGCTAACTCACCAGCTTAAGTGCCCCCCTGGTTCTTGTGATTAAACAAAAAAAAATATCATGTTCTGTTACAAGAAATTAATGTATCGTATTCATACATGTATTACAATTATATTTAAGAATTAGAAACAAACAACTTCATACACAAGATTAATGTCCATATGAGTTGTGTATGTATAGGTTCATATAAGGATCTTATCTATTTCTATATTTTTTTATGAAATACTAAACTTAAATAATGACATCAAATAGTTACTTATTCACATCATTTATGTTCAGGTGAAAGATAACAATTGTTGAATAAAATATGTTTAAACTAAAGATAATAATTAAAGTCTGATCAGTTACACTGTGCTGATGCATTGACCTGTTGACCTATATTTAGTATCCATACACATAATCATTGTGGAAAAAATAGATACTAAATATAACTTAGTATTTTAGAAGCTGTGAACAGATGTAAATAATTAAACATTAACAAATCTATCATCAATACGCAATCATGGCGGTCTCTATATTGATGGAATAAATTTTAAGATGATCCGTGAATTGTTGTAAAATCATGCTAGAATCGATAAATGTATTATAAAAGGAAAAATTATTTAAATATCCCTCATTTAATTTGAAACTAACACTGAAAATATGTATATCGTATTTTTATATATATATATATCCATCACCCACTTGTGTATATCCTATCATATTCGGTATTGCATTAATGGCTATATTGAATGCTATTTTGAAACACGTTTTGTCACGCCTATTTTTGCACAGCTGTTGTGGGGTGTGATCGTTGCCGATCGACGATTTCTATGGACTTATTGCTTCACACACATAATTATTATAGTGAAAACAAAGTCATCAGCCTGTACATCGCAGATACATGAATCATATCACTTTATATTCAACATAACATGAAATGGTGATCCTTATATATCAACAAAAGTTCAAATAAAAGATACAGAGAAACTTGCATGCGGCGTGTTTAGTTTGTTTTCTGTTTAACGTTTTGATAATAAATTTACAGAAATGAATCATAATTTACCATCGCGCTGTTATTTACCAATAAAAAACATTGAATTTATACTCAGTTAAAATTAAAATATCTGAGATCTGATTATTGAAATCAATTTGCACAAATTTAACAATTCAACATGAAAAGTAAACCACCTTCAATAACGTAATTCAGGCAAGATCACGAAAATTTACAAATTTTGTGTTCATTTTGGTCTTAACCTTGGTATGATTGAAAACATCAGGATTTTTTTACATAGTAATGTGTATTTTTCTATCAGGAATAAATGTGCAAAATATTTCTTCAATTGGCCATTGTATAATTAAGCACCAACTGTTGGAAATCACACACCCTCTTTACAGCGCCTTATGCTAAAATGAATCCAGCAGGCAGAAGTGTGAAAACAATTCAGCAGGCATAAAACTGTTACCTTTAAATTCGATCATCATCAATGTTGGGAGATATAGAGCCAACACACATCATTTGAACATGAAATAAACATCATCAATAAATCATTCAAAATTATCGAAATTTAGAGTCTTTTGATCTTTGAAATATTATGCTAAGTCACTGAACACTAACTCAAATAACAATGTTCAACACTAGACACTATGAAGTTATAACTGAATTGAACACATGGATCACTCTCCTTACACTCCACTGCTATTTTGGCACAAAGTCTTTGAGATATGCACAGGGCTTTACAACTATGCCACTTCTCGTCTTTGTCTGGACTTGGCACTCTGTTGAGGTAGGCTGTTGGGGTCTTGACAGTTCAGATCTTGATTGTTGAGGTCTTGACTGTTGTATAGGAACTGATGAATGTTTTGGTTCTGTTGGATGATGTTCAATTTGATCATGATGAACATATGGTTGAAAGTCAAGTGATTTTGGATCGGGAAGGTGTTTACGATTTTGCCTAAACTGTGCACCTTCTTCTGTTTCAACTTGGTATCATGGAATTATCATGGAACTGTTCTGGGATTTAGTCAGCAAAGAGCCAGAGTCACAGGAGACTAATTACAATTTTATTTACAAGAACAATTAACAATTTACAGTATTCTTAGAAAATAACTAAGGGTGCCTCAGAGAGTCGGTACAACACTCTGGGCTGTGGGAGAGAGGTCTTCTTGGTAAGAGAGTCAAACCCCTTCTCTCTGGACCAAGGCTTATATAGCCAAGGTCACCTGACATTTAGTAAGTAATAAATTTAAATGTAAACAGTAAATCATCAGTGACATACTTGCACATCCTGTTCAGGATGGCAGACGGTCGATGTACACAAAAATGGGGATTAACAAATAGGATTAGCATCTAATAAATAACAGCAATTAAGTGTTTCAAGGCATATAGATGTCATGGCTCCAGGGTAATGAGCCTTTGCAATCAAATGTTCTTCAGACAATGGATGTCATAAATCAGTCGCTATGACAACTTCCCTCCGTTACGTGAAGCTTGGACCCCAAGCTTACATGAGTCCAAATTGATATGTGTGAACTTTTTCACCAAGGAAAACAACCATGCAAATGTGATCAAAATCAGTTATATGAAATCCTTATGCAACAAATATATCTATGCAATGACGGTATGAAAGTGATCATCTAGCCAATTTGAATTAGTGCCAGTTTGAAAACTAACCAAGTGAACTTTGTAATGTGCAATTTCACTACAAGTTAATTACCGCTTTGCACAGATTCAATAAATATATCACTGAAGGTTCTTTAAATTCAGGAGTGACTCAGTACCGCATAACGATAATGAGTAATGTCATAAAAAGTACAAATGAAACATCTCAGCAAATATTTAGCATAAAGGAATTTGAAACCAGGAGTCTAGCTTTACCGCGTGACTCAAACGGTAGTTGTGGGTACTATTGCCCTTTTAAGTACAATGGGTGCTCTTCCGGTGCCTTTGACGGAGCTTGCCCAGATATTGTGGGTGCGATGCCCAAGAAAAAAATCCTTAATTCCGACATCAAAACTCTGAAATGCTGAATACTGCTGTGCTGTTAACCACTTAATACTGACATACAATAAACATTTGTGTGGGGGTGGCTCACCAAAGAATATCCCTAATCTGAATTCAAAGTCCTAGACAATACATTCAATTTTGTACCAAACTGTGCACATTAATAACTTGTAACAAATGACAAATTTTGTCGTTTAGATTTTTGAAATTACGAGTCGAGCTTTAAGGTGTGACTCGATAACCCTACAGCTTAGGTTTGTCTGGGCCCTAGCTGCAACTATATATCTGGCGTGGCCCGGAGACATTTCAAAGATTCCCTACACAATAACTTCAAAGATCTAGCTTGACTAAAGATGTAATTTGGAGTATATTGCACATATACAAAACTGAATATTGTAAAGACACATTTTGGCATTAATATACTGGCTTTGATTAAACATACCTGCTTGCACTATTCAACAGTCACACTATATATATCCTTGATTGAGTCCATGTAAGTAAACACAAATTAGTAAGTCCCAATGAGATATCTTGTACCCAGTGTCCATCTTGTAGGTGCCCGTGAGGCGGTTTCTGTATTGTGCAGGGTCTGCATGAAGATGGCTGTGGTCGGGTCTCTGTGGGATAGGCGTGTATACTTCTTTTCTTAGGTCATGTGCAGGAACGACATCTTGAAGGGGAAGTCTTAGCAGTGTTGCTAAGATATTCGAGCAGGGAAGGTTTGGGATCGGAGAACTAGTATGATCTGATACCAGCTTGTAGATCTGGTAGTGGCTTTACATGGTGACCATAGTATCTTCTTTGCTTAATCTTTCTCTGACTAAGTTTCTTGATACTGACTTAGCAGTTTTAGGCACAAGCTGCTTGGACGACATACTGATCGAAGTACAGTTCTTCTACTGAAAAAACGCTGAACAGGTGAACTTCCTATTTATTCAGAAGGAGTGTTCCCCCAATCAAGAAGAGCAAGATGTGGATTTGTACCTGCTTTGACTTGATCATGAGTCTTTTAGCAATCTTCATGGAGATTTCTACTTTTCCATCGACTGAGGATAATGGGGAGAACTAGTCGTGTGCTTGAAGTCATAGTTCATTTAGAACAGAGCAAAGGCTTTGGAACCAAATGCGCCAGTGCCTAAGCCAAGACGAATCAAGTCTCCACAACCACAACCTAAAGTTTGACCAAGGACGTGTGTAAACCAGACACCCAGAGAAGACACCACAGGCGTCTCACAGGATGAAGATGAACTGGAAGATGGAGAAGATATGGTGTTAGTCACCACTCATCATTCGGACTCTGCAGGGTCAGCTCTTTATCCAGCTGACAGGCCACCTGAAAACAAGCCGAACGAAGATGTTGAGAGTGAGGACCAGAACTCTGAAGTTGATGGAAGGGATGAGACTGTAGACGAACAACAGAAACAGCCTAAAGAAGAACCTCCAGTTCCACCTGTGGATGACCCACCAGACAGAGAACTTGCTGCTGCTGCACCGATTCCAACGGTACCACCGAATCCTCAACCAAGGAGGTCTGTTCGAGTAGTATAGGTAATGGGGGTTCTGGCTCACTTCCACTGGAGCCGGATTCGTATACCTATACTGCTACTACAGGTAGCATTTTTTATGTGTAAATGACTATGCGATTCAACGATAGTCATGAGATTCAGCTAAATTGACCACCACCTGGAGTCTATGATACAAATTTTTATAGGTAATGATGGTTCTGGACCACTTCCACTGGAGCTGGATTCATATACCTATACTGCTACTACAGATGGAATTTTTTATGTCAAAATGATGATGCGATTTAACGATAGTCATGAGTTGTATTAAACGAAACATCAATATTAATTAATAATGAATAAAATTTACTATAGCCCACGAGGATATTGGAAAGGTGTAGGAGCAATAAAAAAATTAGACACCGCGGCTAAGGTATCTAAAGATGTGGCCAAGGATTGGTTAAAGAAACAAGCGTTGTGGCAAATATATTTACCGGCACCGCGTTATATACCGAGGAAGAAGTTTGATATTTTTACAACGAATGAAGTTCATCAGGCTGACCTCTTGTTTCTTCCCCACGATAAGGTAAAACGCAAAACGTATAAATACGCTTTAACAGTAGTGGATGTAGCTAGTCGATACAAAGAGGCTGAGCCATTAACATCGAAAGAATCTACAGAGGTAGCTAATGCACTGAGTCGCATATATAAACGCGGACCGCTAAAATGGCCTAAGCTATTTCAAGTAGATCCCGGTCGAGAGTTTATGGGATCGATAACTAAACTGTTAACAAAGCATGATGTCAAAATCGTCCGTGGTGAAAGAGAGGCCCACCGTAGTCAAGCTATCGTCGAAAGATTTAACCGGACTCTAGCGGAACGTTTGTTTGGCTATCAGTATGGGATCAAAATGAAATCCGAGCGATTGAGATCAACCGAATGGGTGACACGTTTATCAGCCGTTGTATCAGCGCTGAATAATGAAGTAACGAGATTAATCGGGAAGAAACCATCCGATGCCATTAAAATGAAATCCGTGACTTCCGAATCTTCAGCACCAAGGAGAGGCAAAGAACGAAAACTTTCGGATAGAGTAAGGGTAAGATATTTATACCAGGCAGGTGAACTCGAAGGAGGCCTACGTCGCGCAACCGATCCCATATGGTCCCTTAAGACGTATAACATTAGTAGATTGGTTACGAAAGAAGGAGAGCCTATTCTTTATTATCTTCAAGATGGACCGGGTAGGGCATTTGTACGAGAAGAGTTGTTCATAGTTCCCGACGGTACGGTATTACCACCATAACCATAAGCATAGGTAGTTACACCATCCTTATCAATCCATCTCTTTGTATCTAAGGGGGATAATGATGTCTTGTTCATTCTTAATCCATATATCCTATGATCGTAACTTCTTAAAGAGTTCATCTCGTGTTTGAATAATGATTCTTTATACTGTTCGTGTTTGATATGCTTTTTTACCACATACTTCTTAACACCCTTAGCTTTTCTTATCTCCCCATTATCGGACTTCTTTATAGAATACATCTTAGGTCTTAATCCTACATACTCCGCTATAGGAGTCCCAGCACATTCATCCTTCATCTTACCTAACACCTTTTTATTTACTAGGCTGTGCAGGGGATTATCTTTTGGGTAATCGCTCGTGTCGTACATATCTATTTTTTCTGCCATATCTTTATACACATCCTCGGTTTGTATTTCCATCAACAAAGAATCTGTGTCGGTATATAGCACCTCGCATCTATCGCCGTATTGCTTCTTAAGTTCGTTGTAATAAAAGTCATACATTAAGTGTTTTGACAAGTCGAGAATACTCATACCGACGTACACCGGTCTGTTGAATTTTATATTACTCTTTTGCATATGCAACGCAGCTAAGTCGTTATCGAATATCTTGCTTCTGTTAAAAGCCGGACTGGTTATAAGTTTCCTGAGTCTTTCTTCCTCATTAGATCTGACTAATTTAACATCAACACGCTTCCTTAGATTCTCCATAGTTTTACCAAATACCGAGTTATTCATGAGCTTATACAGATTCTTTTCGAAATTGCTGGTGGCTATCTTTCTTAAATCTTTGTTCAGCCTTATATAGGGCTCCATCCAAGGGCTTTGATCAAACTTTAGAACTCTGTGTATTTTCTTTAGTTTCATACCTAACGATAGATACAACTGGAGATTTCTGTATTGAACTATATATTTTGTCTTATCCATCAAATTTGGTACGAGTTTTTCTACGTTAGCTAACCTACTATTACCCATCAAGGAGCGTTGATATTCAGACATCCAATCTTTATTAACCATTAATCTTTCGGGAGCTAGCGGATAACTGTTATGGTCTTTATGTAAGGAACTCGGATATTCCAAGTCAACTTCTAGTATGTACCCTTTATTCTCATCATTATTATTGATATCATTCACATTGACCCACTCAAAACCACCCGTGGGTAAAGGTTGACTCATAGCCCATCCGTACAAATTGTTAGCGTCGAGATATAATATATGCGTGTCGGATTTACTCGGATCGTATCCTTCCACTAATTTATTATTAGCCTTGGAATACCTTTTCACTGCCATCGATATACCACCTCTTAATCCTTTCTCAATAAACAAGTGCATATCGTAATCTGTGAGTAATTTTAGTTCTACGCCGGTCTTCTTCAACAATGCATCCCACGATAGTCCGGGACTAGAATAGTACCATGCCGGGTCCAAGCCGTATTGTTTTAAATACGTCTTTCTAAATATCTCGAATATATCGGCGAGTAACAGTACATCGTTTTTTAAGTACAGATCGTGATAATCGCCTAAATTCTTACAACCTAATTTATCCCAGACCGTCAGAGCGTGTTCATAATCGGCATCAGTTATTCTAGATTCTGTTAAGTTACTATAGAATGATTCGAGGGGCGGTAATTCAGTTTCTTCGAATCTAGACCAATCATCCATATATTCGTATGGATATACACCTTTTCTCAGCAGCAAATGACGAGTTATCTTTTCGGTATATTGATTTGTTATCGCGAAGTCATCGGGATTGTTCGCTTTAGCTAAATTGTCCAGGGAAGATAACAGAAACTGTACGGAGTCTATGAATCTAAGCCCATTACTTTGCTTTATTCTAGATTTCCCATCCTTGTCCCTATAATGTATATGTTTAGTCAACGAGAACAATATGTATTTTTCCATATTGTTAGGAATGCACGTTAAACCACCATCGGTCTTTGAGATAGCTTGCATAATGAGATGTGAATCGTATCCTCTAAGGTTGTGAAACACAACGGGGATGGGTATTGTTTGAGCATTCATTTTTAGTTTCAAGTTACACTCGTTATGAGCGGCTCCCCGATAATTACCCGTGACGTGACAATGATCTCTTACGGAATCCCCATCCAGGGGTTTATTACAAACGTGACAACTAGTTGACTTCTTGTGGGCCCTCCAATCATCTATCGTCATACGCATGGGTTTCTTACACGATAATTTTTCCCTGATTATTCTCTCTTCATTTTGTAAATATTCTAGGAACTTTCCCGCTGCATCGGGACCTCTGTAAATCATGGATGGGTTTGTTTTCCCATCATACCTTACAACTATATATCCAAACCCACAAGGAATATGTTCTTGAGTTTTGTACGTAAAACTACTATCAGTATTGCTTTGGTTGGTATTTTCTATGGGTTTGATAAGCGCTTCGAAGTCGGCGTAAATTACGTACGGTACTGGCATTTGATTACAATAGTGTTCAAATTTTAATATATTTTTTCCCTCTTTAGGCATATCGATCCTGATAGCATTCTGTCCAACACCTCTACAGTCTTCTTTATGCGCTTCTAATAGATCTTGTCTGCTGTACCCATGCAGGCATCTTTCGCAGAAATATTTCTTTTCCTTATGTTTTGTTTGATCGTATAGCACCCTGTTTAAACTCTTTATCCATGTATAATGATATTTTCCATCTTTTTCGATCAGAAATTAATTGATTCTGGGAATATGTTCCGGAGCAGAGCTTATCCTGTGTACAACAATTTCTTTAGAATGTCCGAAAACATTTATAGCTAAATTATTTTGCTTTTCCACCTTATCAATTTGTGATATTGGTGTAGGTTCGTCTATACCATCGAAGTTGAGTCCATCGTTTTGGGGATAGCTAGAAGGTCTATCCGGATTTTTGTCTACGGGGAACAATGCAGATCTTATCATCATTCTTAAACAATCATCGGATTTATTTCTTACGTTAATTATGGCTTTTTTCTTCTTATAATACGGGGGTAAATCTATATAAGATCCACCTTTGAAGGGCATATAATTTGCTATATCTAAATATAAACTATCGATTTTATCCACACCCCAAC
Source organism: Haliotis cracherodii (assembly GCF_022045235.1). Taxonomy (NCBI): domain Eukaryota; kingdom Metazoa; phylum Mollusca; class Gastropoda; order Lepetellida; family Haliotidae; genus Haliotis; species Haliotis cracherodii. The sequence goes on along the minus strand of NW_027266297.1, from coordinate 48,327,053 downwards.
CCGAACCTCTATTAGTCCAGCGTTCTAAAGTTTCCTGTATCCTCTGAATTGATGTATCTAATGATGCGTTTATAGTATCGGATTCGGTTATAACTTCTTGATTGCTACGGAAATATGGTTCGGTATATTCGACGCTATCGTCTGCGTTACTTTTACTCAATGTCATTTTAATCGTCAGCTGGTATTTTATACTTTGTAAATCATCTAATTCCTCGTTAATTCTACTAGATATGATGGGCTTAATATCGTTAACATCCATGTTGGAATTAATATCCATCTTCCAACCTCTTAGATATTTACCAACGCCGGCGGATGTGGGTACAAATATTAATTCTTGTTGTTGTTGATTAACATTATCATTATCATCATCATTATCATCATTATTATTATCTAGTAAAGCGATCAATTCAGCTCTTCTCATTCGAGAATAACCTCTCAGCCCACTGTTTGTCGCTCGAACTTTGAGTTCTCTAACAGTCAGGGGTGGTTCCAAACCGAGTAAGGTAATCAATTCAGCTTTTCTCATACGAGAATATCCACGTAGACCACGTTGCTTTGCCATAGCCTTCAACTCTCTGACAAAAAACATAGTGGTTGAATGGTATATGCAAAATGAAACAAATGTCTAATTGGTTGTTTTCATATATCTAAATACGTTTTCTCCCCAACCTATTCCTCTCATTGATGTAATCTCTCTTCCTAGCATAAATAATCTGATTCCTGACCCTATCAGCACCGTGTTTCTTACATAAACAATAACGACCTTTGACCCCTATCCCGCATTCAGAACACGTATAGTTTATGTGTCCACGCTTGATGTAATAATTGTGTATACCGCAGTAAATTTCAACACAGCGGCGGTTACATAGAGTCGTCTTCCCCATGAGTGTAAACTTGCAGTTATTCATGGTATATACATCTATCATATCATTTGTCTAAATGCAAATCACATCTACACTATTGTATAGCTGAAAATCAATAGAGCAGATAACCCCATAATAACAAATGCGACCTCTCGGTCTTTCTGAGCCTCTGACGGTGTATAAAACTGACTCATTGTTGGTCTAGGTATTGGGTCGAGTTTTTTCCCATAAACGAGGTAGTATTCGTGCATGGCGGATTCGACATCCTTAAACGTTTGAATTGAATGTCCTTCCTTAATCAGTTGTTCATGAATAAAGTCTAATCTCTTCATTCTCTGCTGCGTATATTGTAACTGAGCTGCTTGGTATTGTTCTAATGCTTCGTTATGTCGTTTACGCTCCTCTTCAACTTCTTTAGCGTTTGATTCCCTCATACTGGAAAATAAATAATTACTCCCCGAAAAAGCTAGAGCATTAACAACAGCTCCACCGACCATCATCGCAATTGATGCCATATGAATATAAATATTCAAATGTTTAATTACTTCATTATGTCTTCCGGGATAAGTCCTTGTTTGATGAGCATATCCTTCGTTGCCATTGCTAATCCAATATCCAGAACCATCATACCTATATCAAATCCATTAAAATCTAGCTTGGGAGGTGTGGCTTTAGTAATCATTTTAGCCATACGGGCATAGCCAATGGCCAAGCCGGTGACCACCGCTGAATGATACGTCGCGTTTACCAACATTTTACCGTCTGTAACTGGAGTAGTCATGCTTCTTATAGCATTATATGAGGACTAACCTCTAATTGAACTTGTTGCGGCGGGGGTGACGTTTTCTCTTCTCCGGTCTTATAAAAGAACCATACAGCCGCTATACCAGCAACTCCTACTAGTGCCCATGTTTTAAACGGATTTGAATTATTTATTAATTTTGCTTTGCGCGCCAGCCCTCCCTTTCTTCCTGCAGCTATTTTTTGGGGGTTCTTAGTAACTCTGGGTTGTTTTTTTGTTTTCTCATTCACTTGTGGTGCATCCTCATTCACATCCTCATTCTGTTCCGTTTCCGCAATCTGTTGTGTCTGTTGTGGTGTCACCTGTTGTGTTTCCGCAATCTGTTGTGTCTCCATTTATATTATTAAGTGGGCACGTATGTTTAAATTGACAATACCTAGCCGTTATTAAAACTGTGGTGAACGGAGCTAAGAACATTCCGAATCTATGATAAAACTCACAGCTCACTGAGCTTATAGCGTGTTCGATGAATGGGTCTTTCTCTAGAGATTCGCATAAATACATGCGATGTTCTGCCGGGATGGGGAGAAACGTACTAGCTACGACTGTGTATAGTTGTAATATAGACGACCCTATCGTTTTAGTCATGGTAGCTCCCAGTCTAGACTCGTAACGCGTGTACAGTTTTTTAATCTCTTCGTCGGTCATGTTATCAATTTTTTCGATGGTATAATTTTCTCCCAAATATTGGGAACATTTTCCACCGGCTACCAAAGCCGCGAGTCTTTCTCTATGTTTATCTGTATGTTGATCTACATCAGATTCTTTGAGCATTTGTTCAATGAGTTCATCGCATTCCATAATGTAATACCTAAGGAGATATTTAAGTCTAACATAATATAACATAACATATCCAATACATCCCGTAATAATGAACTGTTGCGAAAGAATGAGGATTTCGAACCACATTTTATGTCATATTAACCGCTAATGTTCAATTTGCTACATTTTGCTATATTTGCTACATTTTTGCCATATTTTTGCTATAATTTTGCTACATTTTGCTAAGCAGTTGCATAAGCAGCTGGTTGATCGGTTTTTAATACGAGTTTACAGTGCTTCATTGCTGCTGACACTTTTCTGACTTTGTCACGTTCACCCTTGGTATAAATGACATCATTTTCGCGTAAACATTCCTCGAATGAATCTCGATCTTTGCAATGAAACAGCGCTACCCATTTGGTCTGCTCTCTGAGATCTTTCAGGACAGAGTTGTACTTTTGAGTAAGTACCCAAACGCTATGTTGAGTATGCCGACCGGAAAATGCTAAATACGAAAGCATATCCTTCTTTTTTGTTAATTCTTTACTCGCGCTGCAGTCGTCTATTACGAAAAGGGTTGATTCTCCTTTGTATTTTTCGTGACATACTCGGAGACAGTCTTGTAAACGATCGCCCGGATCGACTCTGTGTACCCCGTCGTCATTCATTACCCAATCTCTTGATAAGTATGTTTTATTAACGCTTATAGTCGGGCACAGAATAATAATATGATCGAAAACGTCCCGATAATGACTTTCTAAAATATCTAGAATAAAAGCTGTTTTTCCGCAGCCCGTTTGCCCGCATATGATAGCGCAGTGCGGATCTTTAGGTAAAAGATTATCAATAGATTGCTTGCACGAATCTCCCATTCTGTATATTAAGTTGCGCATCCATAATCACGTACAAATATATGTTTAATTTACCAGCCGATTCCTGGAGCTTCGTTATCTGTATGGTGACACCCTCGCTAGCATTTTCTATTCTCCTTCCACTGCCGTGTAATTGGTCATCGTCCGTTGTTCGCATGTCGAGCCATAGCGCGTACTTCGTGGTGAGGTATTCACCCATCGATACACTCCCGAGAGACAAATCTTTCACGACCGCGTTAACTTCCGGAGAACGTTTTATAGAAGGAAGTTTTTTAATCTCATCCCACTGGTGAAACGCTAGCATTCCTTGGCTATATAGTTGATTAGGAACGCCCTCGATAGTCAATTCTACTTTTGTAATCTTGGGATTGTAGAACTTCTCGGTATTTCTTTTAAACGCATCGGAGGGGTCCTCGAACAACATTAAAATACCCTTCAACGACCTCGTGGGGACGTTTAGATTGATATTCCACATCGTATCTTTTCTGTCCCTCGTGATCTTTCGATGTCGCAGCACGCGATCGTACAAAATGGCTAAACTTCCCGAATACTGGTTACGAATTTGTCTGGCTAATTCGGGATCCGTTATCATATCGTACTCGAGCGAGATATTGTCAATGGAATAGCTAGCATCTTCAGCGGATCTGATTACTCTACCGTAGTCGTTAAAAGTGAGTTCGTATTCTAACCTATCTCCTAGGGATGCTTGATAAAAGGGCATGTGGGAATCTAGTAATTCAAAGTCTAGGGGAATATAGAATCTGTTACCTAATGCGTCGGCAACGGCCTTATCTTTTTCGTTGGTATCAACACCATTTTCAGCACCTACGCGCAGTCTCAATGTGTTCTTATTACAAATACCTTGGTACTGTAAGTTTTCCCGCTCTTTATCCGTTCTCCAGAGATCCATGTAACAATAGTATACATCGCTATCGTCGATACTCAAAACCTCATTACCGCTAATTTTAATGGCGATTTTCTTAACGATAGCACGACCTAAGTTCTGAACGGGCTCCCTGTTAACGTCGGTAGAAGTCAAAACAATCGTAAATGCTAGTCGGACAGTTCCCGGAACTAACACATCGTGTGCGCCGAGATTAGGAAAGCGAACCAGAAGCGTTTGATTCTGATCGATGGTACTAGGGTTATTAGTTATAGTTACAGACTGACGAATTGCTTTGACCCCTAATGGATCTCGAAGTCTGCGTTGTGGGTTTAACTTGCGTCCGTATTGCGAAGACATTGTTATATTGAAAACATGTACCCTATGTTTAATATAAAAATGACTAATTTTGAACATAATGACTTTGATCTAGATTACATAACTGATACTAGTACCATTGAAGAGGGTACTGATGAAACCAGCTTTATGAACCCAACCGTAAATGATGCCCTTTTACAATCAGCCATTGATGATTATTACGATGCATTAAAAGAAGATAAAACTTATGTTATCCCAATAGGTCGGGACTATTCAAAGTTTATGCTAAATAGTAAAGGAACATTGCGAGTACGTGACTCTCCGCATATTGAGCTTATGCATTATAGTACTCGTAAGCCCCTAGCCTTGTCTACTATAGCCGGCAGACATAGCCGCGAGTTTGTTCGTGATAAATTAGGTTTTGTAGAATACGGACGAGAAAAACTTCCCGCGAAGACTACTAAGGCTCTTCAGACTATGAGGAAAGAACTCGTTAATACAGATGATTTGGAAGCAGCCTCGATGGTGGCCTCGGACGGACTCGGAGAAATCTTAGATACCTATTACGATAATTCCACGGCCAGTGTACCACATTCAGAGTTCAGTATTAGGGAATTACGAGGTCTTGACAAGGCAATGCAAACTATGCGGCGAGAACTCATCAATAATACAGCCAAGCTATCCGAAATCGACAAACATATAGCTCAAGAGAAAACAAAACTCGAACAGGCGGGCGATGAATTCAGTAGACGCCGCGTTGCTGGAAGATTGCGTAACCTAGAAGAGGAAAGATTGGCCCGCCTCGAAGCAGCTTCCAGTAATAGAAAGGCACTTTGTTCGCAAATCAGTCGTATTCGAGAAACTATCGATCAAGTCCTCAACGATGACACTACACTGGCCGATAAAATTAAAACATTGTTCAGAGAACAGGGAATAACAATTGCCAGTATTTCAACCGCGTTGGGATTTATTATATCGACTTTGACTCTCTCGTTAACAGGTGGCACAGGTGGAGGCGGATCACCGCCTAACGATAAAAACGGTATAAGAGAGTGGATAAAAAAGCATTTAAAAGCATTAGGTTCAGCACTGGGAAAGCTAGCTGAGAAAGCCGCGGCCGCACTTCCCGGTATAATAGGGAGTGTTGTTTCCTGGCTATTGAATTTATTAGCTAAGACCACCACTTGGCTTAGTCAAAACTTGTGGGGGTTGATCGTAGCAATTGCAGGGTTGTTGTACGTATTCGCTAAAGACTATTTAACAACCAAATCATGAGTAAGCCAACCGAGACTCCACCCACTACAAGCGCTGTTTTTTCATCGATATGTTGTTGATTTTTAGCCGCAATATGCGGTGACACTTGTGCGTCAGTAGATGGTTGTGAAACATGTGGTGTTTGTGGTTTGACTATTCCCTTTTCGCCCGTGATCGTTTGCGTTATTAATTCGACATTCATATCTGAATTTATACCTGGTTTTTGTTGATCGGTAGCGATAACAATTTTATTATTATAACCGATCACTTGACCAATCTTAAGTTCCATATTACTCGGAGACATGTATAGTCCCTGTGCATAAACGAAGTCCACTTTGGATTGAGCGTACTGTAATGCATCTTGAAAACGCTTTATAGATGATGGTATGTCAACTGGTGAATTAATGGCTTCCTCCACGTTTGAGACAAACTGTTTTTGCGCATCGAACGCCGTCCCAGTACCGATAATGGACGTTCGTGTTTGCGATTGTGCACCGAGAATTGCCCATACATAAGTTCTTATTGATTCATTAACTCTTTCAAATCCTGGGTTAGTAAAATTATTTTTCGTTTTATCATTAAGAAATTCATTCCAAGCGTCTGTTGTATCGTTTGGATGCACAAACTTTGTTATAATATAAGGAATGCCGCTCTCAAAGTTCATACGATCTGCTCTAAACTGTTTATCCGAGAGAGCAAAGCTTGAAGGGATCACACCCTCTTTAATTAAATAATCGCTTTTATCTTTAATAGTTCTTTGTCCAGAGTACGGAATACCTAGACCATGGCTAGGTCCTTTAATGCGCCAATCTTTACTCGTAGAAACATTAAATTCATTACAAATACGTTCGAAGGCCCTCTTATCATAAATATTATTTGCGTGATTCCATGCTGGATCCAGCGGTAATGGAGCATTAATTTCTTTAAGTATACGTCTAATCTGATAGTACACGTGAAATAATATAACAGACTTATATAGTTTAAATCCTGGGGCATTAACAGATACGCCACATCCCATTGTGGCACACCATACAGCAAAGTTTAACTAATTCTGCCAAAATTACATCAGATTGTGAAACCAATCGTTCACCATTTTATCGTTAGTTGCCGTGAAACTGTATTTTTCAAAGATATCGTGGAATTTAACTAAAAATTCAGCACCAGAGGCAGTTACTATAATCGATTGATTAGTAATGTATCTCGATTTCATATTTAAGTTATGATATAGTATCATTGTATATTTAATATGTATGTTACACTCCCGGGAATAACAAATGGTCAGTCTATTCAACTGCTTCATACTATCGATAACTGGGATGGACAACTCGAAGTAGCTCTATGCGATGTAACGTATTACCCGCGGTGGACCAATATAAATGCTGCGAGAGGAAATAATGAGATAATGATATTACATGACAAAGGTAGAATTATTGCTATACCTGATGGGTATTACAGCGTATGCTCAATCAATGATGAATTTTTTAAGCCTATGGGAGCTAGTCTAACACAAAATGAGGCGACTGGGAGACTGAAATTATCCCCTGGAGCAAATGGTGTAGTTCCTACCGGGAACTTAAGAATTACACTTGGATTTGCAACCGATGTTAATATAATAGTCGATTCATCAAATGAGGGATCTAAATTACCCGATTTAGTTCCCTATCAAGAGCTGTGCATCCATCTTGATCAAATCAGTACAACAGATAATATTCAACAAGAAAGTCCTTCAACTTTGCTCAGAAGTGTTCCAGTGAAAAATGAAAAATACAACAGCGGTAGAACGGAATCTTTCTCAACATTACAATATAAAAAATTAAAGCGGGGTATTATTTCAGGTAGTAGTTCTTTGGTTTTGGCACGGAATAATTGACGCGCTTGTTGTCTCCCTTGTTCTATGAACTTTTTTTTTCATCTTCACTAATACCACGGGTCTTACGAGAATTAGATTGAATCTCCTGCTTCATTGCGTTGTATTTGGTGAGTTCTGACAGCACTAAACGAAACTCCTCCTCAGATATCTTACAATCAGCCATTGCTGTTGAAATATGATCCTCAGTGCTGTTCAACTTTGCTTCGGCGAGTATCCGAATATTATCATGTTTTAATGCTTTCTTTTGCAACTTACGAGAAATAAATTTTAATCGCTATTCCCGCCAGTCCTGAGACTCCGGCGGCTACTTCCATGCCAAGTACGATGCTCGTGTTGCTTGAGCCATTTAATTGATAGACCTGGTAATATTTCGAAGGCATCTTCTGGTGCATCCCCAAACAATACTTCAATAATAAGCATAGAAAGATTAGGTATATCCTTCAAGTTATCTTTTATATCATTGAATTCAGTAACCAAATTTAAACTAATTTTTTTTACTGCCGGACGACTATATAACATATGACCTGGGTTTCTTAGTAGGGGAGAGACTAACACACTTTTTCAATTTGATGGGATATAAGCTCTGAGTACGATCCAACTACAGTGTTTCCATTCTCCGGTAATTGCCAGTTTTTACCGATAAAAATATCAACAAGCCGATAAACATGAACACTGTCGGCTACCATGTCCAATAAAACATTGTTTGTTTTTAGATTTGATCATGTCAACAGTTACTTGCCTAACAAATTTGTCATATATATTGATTGGCTTTATTCATCAAACACAGAAAAGCAAGCATCTGTCTCGCATTTCAGGGAAACCCTCATCTATTAATAGCATGACTATCCCCAATTAACGTGCTTCGCTCTGATTGGATAATATTGTCTTGATAGAAGACGTTGGTAATCACGTGATGTATGACGCCTCGTGGCACGAGATTAAACATGTCGAAGACGGAGCAGACAAATCTTTCCACTTTCTTTGGGGGGGAGACTTCTAGTGCTTATCTGAAACGGAAACATGCAGCTGACGCGAGCGAATGTATTGAATCAAACATGCCAACTCCCTCGACCTTGAAATCTTCGGACAAAATGCCTAGCGAACCAGACTCGAAAAAGAAAAAGATATCGGTACTGCGAAAGTTTAATGCGGAGTGGTCGAATGAATTCAAGTGGCTACGTTTTGAGGAGGAGGGTGACAAAATCATAATGTTTTGCATAATCTGCGAGGCAGCGGTTTCACTAAAGGGTGTATAAATCTGCTTTGAAAGATAATAGAGACAGCACCTCTCATCATCAGGCCGTTACAACGATGTATCGCAAAAATGCAATGGCAGCGCATATGGAGGTGGCAGCAGACAAATCTGACGAGAAATTAACAGCAATGTTAAACACAGTTTTATTCATGTCTCAAGAAAATATTGCTGCCTCCAAGTTTTCTAAACTAATGGAACTGCAGCAGTGAAACGGATGTGAACATTTACAGAGAGAAATGTACACTCATCGGACTCAATAGACGTGATGAAGAATGCACTAGTTGAGAGTACTAAAGAAAATTTAAAATCTAAACTTGAAAAAAGCAAGTTTATTGGACTCATTATCGATGAGACTGTTAATATCACAGTTGAAAAAAACTTATATTGTTTGTGAAAATCGTTAACGACGGAAAGGCAGAAACAGTGTTTTTAGGAATTTTTTCAGTTCATAGTGGAACAGCCGAATGTATCATGGAAAAAAATCTTGAAATTTTGCCTCAATGGAACATTCCTTCGGAAAAAGTGGTCGGTCTAGGATCGGATGGTGCGTCTGTAATGACTGGGAAACTCTAAGGAGTTGGGAAGAGGTTGCAGGATCATAATTCATATCTTGTGCACGTCCATTGCATAGCCCATCGTGTCGCACTTGCTTCAGCCGATTCAGCGAAGATTTCAAAGGTCGTAGCGGAATATAGAAGGATATTGAATGATATCTACAAACTGTTTGAATATTCAGCGACGCGATACAACAGATTGCAAGAACTTTCAGAGGTCCTTGAAGATTCGGACTTTTCAAGTTTAAAACAACCGTGCAGTGTTCGTTGGCTTTCCGTGGGACGGGCGGTCAAAGCAGTGAAATCTAACTGGCCAGCTCTTGTTCTCTAAATTGAAGAAGAATCTGCCAAGCGAAACAAGGCTGTTGAAACGAATATTCACAAGAAAATTCGCACGTACTCCTTTATCCGACTTACTTACATGATGACTGACGTGCTCCATGTGATGGACAAAATTGTTACACTTTTTCACAGAGAGAATATCAACTTGGGCATGATTATGCCAATTGTGAATTCTACGATTGACTCCCTTGCCAGTCTAGAAAACACAGCAGGTGAAAATGAACAGCATTTCTTGGATAATCTGAACAACGGGGAATTTCAGGGATTCAGGTCACATATGGGGACCCGCGATCTATCGGTGCGTTTGTGAAAACCTGTTGTGGGTTTATCGAGGAACTCTGTAACTCTCTGAGAAAAAGATTTCCAGATGACTCTCTTGATATCGTTACTTGTCTGGACAAAGTGCTCAACCCAAATCGATTTCTCCAAAGGCAAGAGGAACTGACGGAAGGGAATCCCTCGAGAAATTACTGGACAGATTCTGCCTCCCGATTGGTCAAGCTGAAAATGACATCATCAATCGCATCCGGGCGCAGCAGGACTTCACACCTTTCAAGATGGCAGTCAACAACATAGGAGCCGACTCATTTGAACAAAGTTGCAAGACAGTGATTTCTGAACTTTCAGATATTTATCCCGACTTTTCCACTCTGTGCACGATAGCCAATAGCACTTGCTATCCCAGTTAGCAGCGTTGATGCTGAACGTGGATTCAGTTTGCAAAACAGGATACACTCTGCCAGTCGCAATCGTCTTTCCCAACAACGGATAAACAACCTGATGCTGTTGAATCTACACGCCAACAATACTGTCAAACAAGCTACGAAGATCTTTCGTAGAAAGAAACGCAAACTTTAATAAACAAGTCAGTATGTTTTGTGTTGTATTTTATTGAATTTATTAAGGACTGACAAAAATCACAAATGACCGGTATTTTGGTACATTGCCGGCTCACCTGTCAGGCATATAAAAATGTGACCGGAAACACTGCACTATTCATTATCTTAGTTAACTGATGTCCCTTACCCATCATCACATATGGTGGGGTAATGACAATATTCAGTATCCACTCGATTTTTGCTTCAATCATAGTCCATTTATTATCATCGTTGTGAGTAAGATTGTACGAAGTGTTTTTATGAAGTCTACTAACGTCGACATCGCTTAAATTTCCAAGATTACCTGTGAATGCATCTTCTTTCCGCTTGTATACATTATCTTGTAAGTGTAAAGCATATAACTTACCATCGATACCGGGTTTACCGAATCCTTCTTTGTCTCCGAGAACGGAAAGCGCAATTGTATTACATTGTCTAAGGTTATGCGCTCCAGGGCCCAATGAATCAACCATTATTTATAATATGGAGCGTTACACTCAAGTATCCTATATGTACAGGTTGATGTTTTACATCTAATACAGAAATTTTGAGATCTGAAATAATACCCTGCTTTAACTTTTTATATTGTAATGATGAGAAAGATTCCGTTCTACCGCTATTATATTTTTCATCTTTGACTGGAATAGCTCTCAGCAGTGTTGAAGGACTTTCGAGTTGAATATTATCCGTCGTACTGATCTCATCATGATGGATGCACAACTCTTTATAGGGAACTAAATCGGGCAATTTAGTTCAAAGCACTGTTTTGTTGGGTTGTGTAACTGTTGCTACTCTTTCGTCTCCTATTACAAATCCAATTGTATCTGATAAGCTCCAATCAATAATTACCGTATTTTCTTGAGTATAGTGTGCACTTTTTTCCCTAAAAACACAGCTGTGTAGAAGGGGGTGCGCATTATACACGAGTTATGAGTTTGGATGTTTTTTCCCCAATGGAAAGACATTACAGTGAGCACGTAACACAGGAAATACCATGTCAACTAATCCATACTGAAGTTCGCAAATTATTCATGTAATTACACTGTCTGGCTATAAAAAGTGTTCTTTGTATATCTGGTCTTATTTTTGTAACTTATTTCATTAATTTTATTCAAAATTCCTTTTAATATTGTTTTAATTAATTTCGGCGAAATCGTGTGTGAAGCGATCGGAAGATCGCACAACTCACCGTTATTAACAGCAACCACGGTCAGATTACTGCTATTGACGTCTTGAAACAAACTTTAGTTGACAGAGAATGGATACATATATCATAAATGCAATACTTTGATTCGTTGAAAGTCATATTTGTTTTTGTTGGACGATTCTATGTCAACACGTAATTCTCGCGATCACGTGCACGGGAGCCTTGACGGTGACTGGTCAGACTGGTTCCATGTAAAAAATAATACCCGGCATTAGCAATCAGCTGCTTCGCTTAGGGTTATTATTATTTTAAATATGTTTAGTAAAAGCTGCATCTAAATTAACAAGATATTGGAATATATTATTCCTGATAAAAAAAAATAGTTTCAGATACAACTTTTGCTAATCCTTGCATTAAAATACTGTAAAGTTATATCATTGGGTGTGTCTTGACCGAATCACCGGTCGATTCCAAGAAAACGTGTGTACAGCTGCAGAGGTGCATTCAATAAGCCGTTTGGTGCCGAGGCGCCACCGAGCGCTAGCGAGCACCTCCGAATATTTCCTAATGAACGGAACGCACGCTGAGAGCGCTTTCTAGCGCCTCCGCGCATACTGAGGAGGAGGCACGCCGAGGGACAAAGATGGCGGACTTGGACAAATGCGGGGCCTGTGAACATTACATTTTCGGCATCGAACAACTTGTTAGACATACACGGACTCAGTGGACAAGTTTGATACCACCACATAAGTAAATAGATTTATTGGAAGACTTTTCACTTGTTAAAACCAGGACATTCCAATTGTTTTAGCTGCATTTTGAAGCCCCTCGCAGCTAGGAGTATTTTCCCTTGCAACCCATGTTAATTTCAGTACAGAAAAATTCCTTTTCATGCGTCTGTTTGTGAACAAGATACATGTATAATAAAATTTGGTATGAAGTTGCAGTTTTGTCCCAATAACACTCATATGATTTCTTTTTGTAAACATTTGACACGTATTATTATGCGATATAAACCTTCATTTGTCGAAACTGGAAACGTAAATTGAAATATTTTCATAGGTGTCTATCTTCTCTCAAATAAATCTAAAACATTGCGAATTGTTTTTTACTGCAGTTACAATATTCCAGCAATATCAGGGCGGCCTGTAAATAATCGATTTTGTCCCTGACAACTTTACCAGTGGTTGATTTGGACAACGTACCATGCCTTCGGGGCATTCGTGACCAACTTGTGTTATTCGGGGACAATTAAGCAGGTTACTGAAAGGGGCAAGTGGTGACGAATGGCCGTCGGGGTACAATGAAACACAATCCACCAAGTCACGTGCACCGATCCATTTAGTTGAATCATACAATATGCATGCATAGATAACTTTTGGTCAATAAACATAACCAAGAATCCCCAAGTGTTGACTAAAAAACACACCCCAGGAAATATTGTTTTTCCCGAACGAGAGCGAGGGTAATATATTTATTCTTAGACGAGTTTCGTAAAATCAGTATGACAAACATGCGAGTTTAATAACTTCTTTGTTACCTGTTATTTCTTAATCCATCTGAGCTTTCCTTGTTTAGAGAAATGCACTGATCACGACCGCCGTCTTAGAACACCACAATTGTTAAATGACGTCAAAAGTTTTCAGCTATGACGTCATTTCTTGAGTCAGAATAAAATTTGAAAGACGATAACAATGCCGCCCGGATGACATACATAGAGGCTACTTCATGCTTTTGATAAAAATTGATAAAATGCCAATTTGAATAAATGTTTTTGATTCACATTTGTATTTTGTTTTCTTTGACAATTTGAAATGAGTATAAATTGAGTGAACTATTTACTTCATCGTAGTAAAAGCGACAGGTCGTATGTGAGCAGGTCACGACGCGAGAAATATCATCGTCGTTCTCGTAGTTGAAAGATCTGACTAAATTTCAATTTAAAATATGTAAAAATTGGAGATGTATATAATAAATAGACTACTTCATGCTTTTTTGTCGAATACGATTTATATTTCGTCTCGTGAAGCCTCAAAGCCCATATTGTTTCTCGATCTTCGAGCTCCCGTGTAATACCAATTTAATGAAAGAGTCAGATACCACAACTATTCACGAGTTTAATAAAATTGGTTTTACACGGGAGCGAGTTTAGTATTTTATTTATTACTTGCCATTTATAACGTTTTTAGAATTATACTGTTGAGACACCTACACGATCCACGGCATAGTCCAATTGAGTTTAACAGAATAATACTTTTATTAGAATAAAACCATACAACAGTCCACCTTTAGAATTCACAAAATTATCGTAGGGCTAAGACTATCTCAACTCACATACTTTAACAGACTAACGACTGTCGTTGAGCTACATATAGAATACTAAACGAGCTCCCGTGTAATACCAATTTTATGAAACGAGTGAATAGTTGTGGTATCTGACGAGCGAAAGCGAGTCAGATACCACAACTATTCACGAGTTTCATAAAATTGGTTTTACACGAGAGCGAGTTTAGTATTTTATTTATTACTTGTCATTTATAATGTGTTTAGAATTATACTGTTGAGTGTAAATAGGCTGACACCTACACGATCCATGCATGGCATAATCCAATTGAGTTTAACAGAATAATACTTCAAACACGTCAAAAGTTGAAACGTATGAATTTAATATCATACAATGGTCCACCTTTAGATTTCAGGCGTTCGTCCCACAAAATTATCGTAGTGCTAAGGCTATCACAACTCTCATAATTTAACTTAGACTAACGACTGTCGTTGCGCTAGAGTACGATCGCCTTGTGGAACGGGGCCTTGCAGCTCAAAGTTTACAATGACGTCACAATACCCGATGACGTAATTTGTGGAATTTTGTTGTAAGATCCATCGGCAAAACAATACCATGTGACGTCAGCCTAGCAACAAGGTTGCTGGGGTCATCGAGCTCATCCCAGTGATCTATCATATCCACACACAATGTCGTTGAATACGCCAAGGGATGTTGAGAGCTTTCAATATTTGTTCGTGAAACGTGTTCCGAGAGTACATAAGCACGCGTTTTGGTATTACACAATGTGTAATAAAGCTGTATGTTTATTAAACGGGTGATCTCTTCACGGGCAAGTAATAAAATACAATACGATCGCCTTGTGGAACGGGACTTGCACCTCAAAGTTTACAATAACGTCACAATACCCAATGACGTAATTTGTGGAATTTTGTTGCAAGATCAGCGAAACAATGCAGTGTGACGTCGGCCTAGCAACGAGGTTGCTGGGGTCATCGAGTGTGCATAAGCTCCCCTCAACTCAACACGCAATGTCGTTGAATAAGCCAAGGGATGTTGAGAGCTTTCAATATTTGTTCGTGAAACGTGTTCCGAGAGTACATAAGCACGCGTTTTGGTATTACACAATGTGTAATACAGCTGTATGTTTATTAAACGGGTGATGTCTTCACGCGCAAGTAATAAAATATACTAGTGCGCGTGAACGATATGGCACCAGTGCACATACGATTTTTAGTAACTCGATTTTTTTCTAATCCTATAGGTAATTAATTATTTTTTGTGATTTATGAGACTTTGTTCTTGCCGTTTTGGCAATATAGTGACATGTCTTACCCGATGTATTTAATTTATTCTCCTTAATAACTGTCCAGAATATACTGAAATTAAATATATAAGAATATAAACATCAATCCATTATGTTTTACCCAAATAACTGGTAAATCAAATACCTGGAATGCAGTTTTAAGAAATAAGATTTTTGGGGGGTTCTTAAATCCACATCTTCGATAGCTTCAATGCAGAACCAGAAGTCCTTATTCATCTAACGTTCCAATTCGACTGTATTTTATTTACCCCAGTAGGTTTGTAAATGCAGTACGACACGAATATAACGAACACGTATAGAGCGAACAAACGGATGCAACAAAATCCCCGATTTATCTCCTATATATTATCATATAAAATTTACGTACATAACGAACTCTCTACAGCGAGCTGATATCTGATCCCCGACGAGCCCATCTACCACTAATTAGTGACTTTTACAGCGAACTGAGAAATCTCACTGTGTCAAGTGTCACTGACAATCTAGTCTACATTTTGATTTTCCAATGTTAAATAAGTCTGTTTGAACAACTTCTTTATTACAATAAGAGCGACGTTTCGGTGTAGGTTCTAACACCGTTATCAAGCAAGTGATTTACAGAGTACTTACTTACTTATATTGGAGATTTAACGTGCGCTTTCCGACTGCAAGCGTATGTCGCACACGGGCCCGGCCAGGCCATTTAATGTGTTTCCAAAAAGGGGAAAAGTGAGTTTGTGCAACCCAGGAGGGGGCTTTAGGGGTTACTTATATAGTAATTTTGAAATTTTGAGATTTGGAAAGAATGCCAAGAGTGGGTGGGGGACGAACTAAGGGAGCTGTGTGTGTTGTGTGGTTATCTAATAAAGTAGTTTTGGTTTTAATATTTTATTTGGGGTTTAAATGCGACTAATTAGTCCTGTTTTTATTAGGTATATGCCTAAGGCTTTGAATTTTTCTAATTTATTTTGTGGATTTAGGATTGATTCTAGTGTAAGTCCGGTTTTAAGATTTAGGGTGGTCTGTAGTGTTGTTCGGTGTGTTTGGTAGTGTGTGCAGTGAATGAGTACGTGTTCTGGTGTTTCTTGTTGTTTGCAATGTGGGCAGTTTCCTGTTGTGTGTAGTTTAGCTATTTTACGGTGATTATTTAGTTTGGTGTGGCCTGTTTGTAGTTTGGTAATTATTCTGTCGATTTGTTTGGATGGGTGTAGTATTTTGGGTTTATTTAGGTTTTTTTTGAGTACTTTCCTGATTTGGCTATTTGAGTTTTGGTATATATTTTGCCATTTTTTGTTAATTTTTTGTTTAGTGACACTTTTGATTTCTGATTTTGAGCTGGGTAAGTTTAAGCTTATTTCTGGGAGTTTAAGGGATAATTTTGCTGCTTTATCTGCCTTTTCATTTCCAAAGATTCCTACGTGGGCGGGGATCCAAATGAACTCTATTTGTTTACCTACCTTAGTTAAGTTGTTTGAGCTATTGAGTATTTGATTTATTAGTTTGGGGCGGTTTTTAGTGTTTTTATTTTTGAGGGCTTGTAGTCCACTGAGGGAGTCGGTTAGGATGAGGATTTTTGGGTGTTTTTTTAGATTGCTGATTGTGTAGTGCTGAGGCCATGCCCATTAGTTCGGCCGTGAATATGGATTGGTTGTTTGGGAGTCGGTAAGATTGTGTGTCTTTGGTTGGTTGTGCGATGAGGACTCCGAAACCTGTGTGTTTTGAGATCGGATCTGAGGATCCGTCTGTGTATATGTGACACCAATTTGGCCAATTTTCATGTATGTATGCTAGTGTGGTGGTTTTAGCGATGTTAGGATCGGTCTGTTTATTTAGTGTATCGGCTAGTGTTGTGTCTATTTTTGGTATTTTAAGTTTTGGAGTGACGATATTGGATGATTTATTGTTTTGTTTAAGATTATTTATTTTGTGTTCGTTTAGGTAATTGGTTATTCTTTGGGAAATTGGAGTAAGTAGTGGATGTTTCCGGGCTAGGGCTTGGTTTCTAGGGCTAATATTTTGTTTTATTAAGTTTTCGATTAGTGGGTTTGATTGGGACGCGGCCCAGAAGTTTAGGGTAAGTTGTTCCCTACGTAGTTTAAGTGGCATTTCTCCTGTTAAGGCCTGGAGTGAGGTGGAAGAGGTGCCATGTTGAGTTCGTGTGATTAGTTTTAGGGCCTGATACTGGATTGAGTCTAGTTTTTTAATGAGAGAGTTGTTTAAGGTGTCGTAAATGGCACTGCCATAGTCTAGTTTGGACCTAATTAGTGATATATAGAGTGAGAGGAGGGTGTTTTTAGAAGCCCCCCAGTTGGAGCCGGTTAGGCATCTTAACGTGTTTAGGTCTTTGCTGCATCTGGTTACAAGGTTTTTAATGTGAGCATCCCAGGTGAGATGTTCATCGAAGATTAATCCTAAGAATTTGGTTTGTTTTTGGAATTTGATTGGTTTGTTGTTTAGTTGGAGGTTTAGGGTGGCGGGTTGCATATTTTTGAGTTTAAATACTATTCCTGTGGTTTTTTCTGAGTTTAGGGAGAAGCCCCATTTGTCAGCCCATTTTTGTATTTTATTTAGAGATTTTTGTAGTAAGTTTTGGGCCATTTTCATGCTTTTAGTGCGGATCCAGAGGGCTCCATCATCCGCGAATTTTGATGTGTTTACTTTGGGGGATAGTCCCTCGAATAGATCGTTAATCATAATATTGAAGAGTGTTGGGCTTAGGATGTTTACAGAGTGAATTTTTTGATAGGCATTACTTAGAAGTTGACGGATGACAAGATAGACACAATTTTTTATGGATAACAACTTCTTTAATACTGTAAAAGGCGACGTTTCGGTATAGATCCTTATACCGTTGTCAAGCAAGACTGAATGAGGGTACTTACTTACTTACTTATATTGGAGATTTAACGTGCGCTTTCCGACTGCAAGCGTATGTCGCACACGGGCCCGGCCAGGCCATTTAATGTGTTTCCAAAAAGGGGAAAAGTGAGTTTGTGCAACCCAGGAGGGGGCTTTAGGGGTTACTTATATAGTAATTTTGAAATTTTGAGATTTGGAAAGAATGCCAAGAGTGGGTGGGGGACGAACTAAGGGAGCTGTGTGTGTTGGGTGGTTATCAAATAAGGTAGTTTTGGTTTTAATATTTTATTTGGGGTTTAAATGCGACTATTTAGTCCTGTTTTTATTAGGTATATGCCTAAGGCTTTGAATTTTTCTAATTTATTTTGTGGGTTTAGGATTGATTCTAGTGTAAGTCCGGTTTTAAGATTTAGGGTGGTCTGTAGTGTTGTTCGGTGTGTTTGGTAGTGTGTGCAGTGAATGAGTACGTGTTCTGGTGTTTCTTGTTGTTTGCAATGTGGGCAGTTTCCTGTTGTGTGTAGTTTAGCTATTTTACGGTGATTATTTAGTTTGGTGTGGCCTGTTTGTAGTTTGGTAATTATTCTGTCGATTTGTTTGGATGGGTGTAGTATTTTGGGTTTATTTAAGGGTTTTTTGAGTACTTTCCTGATTTGGCTATTTGAGTTTTGGTATATATTTTGCCATTTTTTGTTAATTTTTTGTTTAGTGACACTTTTGATTTCTGATTTTGAGCTGGGTAAGTTTAAGCTTATTTCTGGGAGTTTAAGGGATAATTTTGCTGCTTTATCTGCCTTTTCATTTCCAAAGATTCCTACGTGGGCGGGGATCCAAATGAACTCTATTTGTTTACCTACCTTAGTTAAGTTGTTTGAGCTATTGAGTATTTGATTTATTAGTTTGGGGCGGTTTTTAGTGTTTTTATTTTTGAGGGCTTGTAGTCCACTGAGAGAGTCGGTTAGGATGAGAATGAGGGACATAGTGTAGAATATATATAGCAAGTGGATGATAACAATAGAGGATTAACAGTAACAACAAGGGCATACATGAGTGGGATAACATAGGTAGGTGTGACAACAAAGGGATTATGCTATCACAACACGATGGGCAGAAAACACATAGCTAGAAGCCAATAGGGGCATGAAGCCAATAAACAGGTGATTATTGGTTGATGAGTTCATAGTAGGCGGATGGGATGAAATAGCCTTGATCTCTGTTGATTGATGGCTTGTGGCGGCGAATATGGACTGCTTCTGTTAGTTTTCTTTTGGTGAAGTCATGGAGGTTGTTGGCGAGGATTTGGACGTTGTCCCAGTTGATGATGTGATTGGGACAGTTGATGATATGGTCCGAGATGGCTGATTTGCTGTCGGATTTGGTGGTGGGGGTTTTATGCTCTTTGATTCTGGTGTTGATTGGGCGGGATGTTTCACCTACGTAAGATTGCCCACAGTTGCAGTCAATTTTGTAGACTACACCTTTAGCCTCTTGGGGTTTAGATGTGTTCCTGCCGTTGGCTCTTAGCAGGGTGTTGAGGGAGTTGGAGCTGGTGAAGTGGGTGTCGATGTTGGCTTGCTGTTTGAGGAGGCGGCTGATGATGTGGGAGGCTTTTCCTATGAACGGGAGGGCGATGCGGAAGGGCGCTGATTCGGGTTTAAGGGTTACAGGTCTGGGTGTGGGATGGAGTACAGAGGCGATGCTTTTGGCGACTAGTTTGGCTGGATAATTGTTGAGGTGGGTGAAGACTTGGCGGAGGTGAGCGATCTCAGGTTTCGGGTCAGCAGAGGAAAGGTTGATGGCACGTTTGGTAAGGGTGGAGATGATGCCAGTCTTGGTTCTAAGAGGGTGGTTTGAGTTGAAGTGGATATACTGGTCGGTGTGGGTGGGCTTCCGGGAGACACTGGTTTGGATTCTGTTAGCTGAGTTTCTACAGACGAGGACATCTAGGAAGGGTAGTTGGTTGTCCTTGTCTGTTTCGATGGTGAACTGTACTCGGGGGTGTTGTTGGTTAAGATGTTGTAGTAACAGGGTTGGGTCTTGGTCTTGTTTGAGGATGACAAAGGTGTCGTCAACTTTCCTGTACCAGCAAATAGGTTGGATCGGTGATGTTGTGAGGGCTTGCTGTTCGAAGTGGGTCATGTAGATTTCAGTAAGGATAGGAGACAGTGGGGATCCCATGGGTAGGCCGTGTATCTGTTGATAATACTCGTCGCCCCAGGTGAAGTATGTGGTGGAGATACAGGCGGTGGTGAGGGCGATGATGGATTCGGTGGTTAGGCTGGTTTCAGGAGGGGTTTCAGTGATGCGACGGCGGAGAATTTGCAGAGTGTCATCTATGGGTACGTTGGTGAAAAGGTCTACAACATCGTAACTGATGATTTGATCTGGATTGGTGATGTTCTTGAGTTTGGAGCAGAAGTCCGTGGAGTCAGAGATGAAGGAGTCGGCTGTTTTTCCTAAGGGGGCAAGGATCCTGGTTAGGTGTTGGGCCGTTTTGTAGAAGACAGTATCTCGGGAGCACACAAGTAGACGGGCTTTAGGAGGGTTCTTGTGGATTTTGATGGTGGCTCTGGCATAGGGTGGCTTGGGGTGGTTGATGGAGAGTTGGTGGTGAAGAGCTTGGGTAATTTCAAAGTTGTCTTTAAGTTGTTTGAGGAGGGTTTTATGTTGGCGGAGGAGTTTGGCGTTTGGGTCCTTCTTGATCTTGGAGTCCTACGTGTATATATACTTGCTTAATGCACTCTGTAAACCAGCCACTGGTGTCTTCTTCAGCTTCATACAAGTCAAATGGAACCACTCGAATGGTTGGTTGGGGCAGTCAGTAGAATCACAGGCTATCATCCGCCCATGTTTTGCTCCACCACATATACAATACAGGTTTTCATCAGTAGTGTCCACATTTTCAACAGAGCCATGGTGACTTGAGGATCTAACAGTATCTGTATTTACTGATGCAGTAGAGCTGGATGCTTGGAGAACCTTTTCACCTTTTTCAGGGTTTTATCTTGTTTCCTTGATTTCCTAGTGGATTTCACCTCCTTCATAGTATTGGGTCTGTCAGTGTTTGAAGTGCTGGCTGTCAATTCCTTCATCACTGTCCTTGAACTGTAGTGTTTAGAAACATGTTCTGGCATGACCACAGTGGCAAATAATCTAGCCGACTTGTCAACAATGTCACTCCAAGTGTCAGGACATGGTTCAATCCTTTCCACGAATATATCTTCACAGGTCCACATAATAAAGTTACAATAGTCAGCATCTGAAAGATATAGCTGTGTTTGGATTTGGTAAAAATAATCATGTTTTCTTCTCAGCTGAAAACCACCGGCAGTGTTATCCAAACATGATCCTTTCCCAGCTCGAACATTCTCATCCCGCATGCAAAAGGAACACTTTATCTCCAGACATCCTCTCCCACAGCAATCACATTCAACCAAACCATCAGGTGAAGCTCCCATATGCGGATACGCTGACTTGAGAAAAAGACCACAGGTTTCAGACTTCCAGTTTGTATGGTTTGGAGCAGTCTCTCCCTGATACTTGTTCCGTGCTGTTTCCTCATGTTTGCAACCCCATTCAGTTGCTGCACTGGAGAACTTGCATTCTGTCCGATAGCAAATCGATTTCAGTAAACTCATTGATGGATTCTCACATGATGTTGAACAGACCGATTTAACTCTTGATGCTGTTATTCTACCTGTTCTCATTCGATGCCAAAGCTTAGAATCTGCTTGATCTCTAGTTTCGCTTTCAACATTATAAGCTTCATCTTCTGTTACTGCAATTTTTGGTAACAAGGACTGACAGTGCTCGAGAATATGTTCACAGTCCATACCCACACACTTGTCATCAAACAGTTCAGTCAATACCAATGGATATTTGGCTTGAAGGCTTTTTGGGATGTAAGCTGTGTTATATTCTCTGTTCACAGACAAACAGGAAGGCATGTCAGGTTTGATGGCGTTGAAGAAAAGGTCTATTCTTGATTTATTTATTTCAGTTGGTTTCTTTACAGATGTCCTTTCATGGCTAGCAATTTTCAGATCTAAGTTTTCCAGTGTTTGAACTTGGCTAATTTTCTTATCAAGTTGTTTTTTCAGAGTTTTAGATGATGTAAAGTCAATTCCAAGAAGAGGGGAATAGTTGACTGAAGTGCGTGACGTCGGCAACATCCAGTATGCAGGGGCTTGTGTCACTGTACTGGCTTCTCTTAGTCGAACGGTGGCTTCAATGTAGAATAGCACAGAAGCAACATGAGAACAACTTTCTCCAAGTCCAGCTTTGCAATCACAACGTGCAGATATTATTTAAGACTGGTCATCAATAATTATCCATGGATGAAGACTGGGATCTGATAACTTTTTGCATCACTCTTGCTTTTATCACCTTCCTCGGATTTTCACTTGCACTGTAGATGTAAACACCAACATCCCTCACCCACCCACAGATAAAACGATCGTAAGCATCTAAACTCTTGTAATTTTGAAAGTCTTTCAGCGTGTAGAAGGGACTGGGATGGAATATCAGATAATTTACCAGGTCCGGGTAAGTCAGTTCGGGAAACAAGCTGTGATCTCTACTCCATTATTTTTCATCAATCTGGTAAGGGTCCTGTTTACCGATAAATGCAATCTTTTCCAAATACCTCGCATGTGCTTGTTTGTTTAAGGAATCCACATACTTCTCCATGACGTACGATATCTTGATAGTCACCAAAAACAGTTGCTCAAAGCATTCACAGTGTGCTTTCAACAATATTTGCTTGGATTAGATAATGGCCGCCGATAGAAGACAGTCATGCGAGCCTACCAACATGTCGCGCCGCACGGGCTTGTGGGTAATGTTACTATATTTAGCACAAAGGACGGAGCCCTCTATAGTCAGCATCCCATTTGACTCATTTTGTGTGGGACTAGCTCCCGAAGGTTTAAAAACTTCATCATTGAGTGAGCATACGCTGTAATACCCATCAGGTATAGTGTGCTCGTTTAAAATTATCCATATCTCATTATTACCACTCGCAGCACTTATATTGGTCCACTGCGGGTAATACGTTACATCGCAGAGAGCGACTTCAAGTTGTCCATCCGAGTTATCGATAGTATGAAGCAGTTGAATAGACTGACCATTTGTTTTTCCTGGGATTGTAACATACATATTAAATATACAAAGATACTATATCATAACTTACAGATGACATAAACTTACATTACTAATCAGTCGATTTTAGTAAGTGCCTCTGGTGCTAATTGTTATGTTAAATTCCCTGATATCTTTGAAAAATACAGGGTTATGGCAACTAGCGATAAAATGGTGCACGATTGGTTCCACAATCGCATGCAATTTTGGCAGAACCAGTTAAACTTTGCCATATGGTGTGCAACAACAGAATGTGGTGTATCGCTTTATGCCCCAGGATTTGAACTAAATAAGTCTGTTTTATCATTTCACGTGTACTATCAGATTAGAGGTATACTTAAAGAAATTAGTGCTCCATTACCGCAGGATCGAGCATGGAATACATCAAATAATCCGTACAATAGGTGGGCATTCAAACGTATTTGTCAGGAATTTAATGTTTCTACGAGTAAAGATTGGTGTCTGAGTGGAGTTAACCATGGTCTAGGTATTCCGTACGCTGGTGCACACTCTGTTAAAGAAGTCAGCGATGATTTACTGAAAAGGGGTCGGCTTCTTCCGAGCTTTGCTCTCTCAAGTAACGAGTGGAGAGATGATCGTATGATCTTTAAGGGTGGTGTTCCTTTCACCATCCAAAAGGTTGAGCAACCACCTGGAAATGCTTGGAATGAATTTCTTAATGATAAAATAGAAAATAAATTTACTAACCCAGGAGTTGTAAGAGTTAATGAATCAATAAGAACTTATGTATGGACAATTCTTGGTGCACAATCGCAAACACGAACGTCCATTATTGGTTCTGGGACGGCGCTCGATGCGCAAAAACTGTTTGTCGCAAATGATGGGGATTCTATTAATTCACCAGTTGACATACCATCTTCTATACAGCGTTATCAAGATGAATTACAGTACGCTCAATCCAAAGCAGAATACGTTTTTGCACCGGGACATGTCTCCGAGTAATATGGAACTTAAGATCGGTCAAGTGATCGGTTATAATAATAAAATTGTTATTGCTTCCGATCAGCAAAAACCAGGTATAAATTCAGATATTAATACCAAATTAATAACGCAAACAAACACAGGCTAAACGGGAATAGTAAAGCCACAGATACCACAACAGCCATCTACTAACGCACAACCACAAGTGCCACCACATATTGCTGCTAAAAATCAACAACATATTGATGAAAAAACAGCACTTATAGTAGGTGAAGTCGCGGCTGGTTTACTCATGATTTGGATAAATAGTCTTTAGCGGATACGTACAACAGCCCTGCAATTGCTATGATCAGTGCCCACAAATTATTACTAAGCAAGTGGTGGTCTTTGCTAATAAATTCAAGAGCCAGGAAACAATACTCCCTATTATACCGGGAAGTGCAGACGCGGCTTTCCAAGTGCTTCTCCTAATGCTTTTAAATGCTTTTTTATCCACTCTTTTACACCATTTTTATCAGTAGGGTTTGTGCCACCTCCTGTACCGCCTGTACCACCAGTTAACGTGAGAGTCAAAGTCGATATAATAAATCCCAATGCGGTTAAAATACTGGCAATGGTTATCCCCTTTTCTCTGAACAATGTTTTAATTTTATCGGCCAGTGTAGTATCATCGTTGAGGAATTCTAAGTTACGCAATCTTTCTGCAACGCGGCGTCTACTGAATTCATCACCCACCTGTTCAAGTTTTGTTCTCTCATAAGATATATGCTTGTCAAGTTCGGATAGCTTGGCTATATTATTGATGAGTTCTCCCCGCATTGTTTGCATTGCCTTGTCAAGACCTCGTAATTCCCTAATACTGAACTCCGAGGATGGTACCTGTAACGTGGAATTATCGTAGTAGGTATCCAAGAGGCCAGCTTTGAGCTTTCTTCCAAATTATCTTTATCTATAGTACCAAGTTCAGTATGCACAGTCCTAAGAACCTTAGTAGTCTTCACAGAAAGTTTTTCTCGTGAGTAGTCTACAAAACGAACAATGTTGATGGCGTGTTTACTGGCTATCGTAGACAAGGCTAGGGGCTTACGAGTACGAGAATTCATAAGGTCAATATCCGGAGAGCCAAGCAGTCGCAATATTCCTTTACTATCTATTGTAAACTTTGAATAGTCACGACCAATAAGAGTTTCTTTTAAGGCATCGTAATAATCATTAACGGCTGGTTTCAAAAGTTCATCGTTAAGATTCAAAAAGCTGGTTTCATTAGTACCCTCTTTGATTGTACTCGGGTTATCAAAGCTATCTAGATTAAAATCATCCATTTTTATATTAAACATAAGTAAACATAATTTTAATATAACAATGTCTTAGCAATACGGACGCAAGTTAAACCCACAACGTAGACTTCGGGATCCATTAGGGGTCAAAGCAATTCGCCAGTCTGTAACTATAACAAATAACCTGAGTACCATGGATCAGAATCAAACACTTCTGGTTCGCTTTCCTAATCTAGGCGCTCAAGATGTGTTAGTTCCAGGAACTGTCCGTCTAGCATTTACAATTAGTTTGAATTCTACAGATGCTAACAGAGAGATCGTTCAAAACATAAGTCGTGCGATTGTTAAGAAAATCTCTCTGTTGCTGATGCATTAGGTAACCGATTCTATATTCCGCTCGACTTTGAATTACTAGATAGTCACATGCCCTTCTATCAAGCATCCCCAGGTGATAGGTTAGAATACGAACTCACTTTTAATGACTATGGTAGAGTAATCAGAGCTGCTGAAGATGTTAGCTATTCCATTGACAATATATCACTGGAGTATGATATGGTAACAGATCCTGGATTAGCCAGACAAATTCGTAACCAGTATACGGGAAGTTTAGCTATATTGTTGCGACACCGGAAGATCACAAAGAACAAAAAAGATATGATGTGGAATATCAATCTAAACATCCCCACGAGATCGTTGAAGGGTATTTTAATGTTCGAGGACCCTTCTGAAGCATTTAAAAGAAATACCGAGGCCTTTTACAACCCCAAGATTACAAAAGTAGAATTGACTATCGAAGTTGTGCCTAATCAACTTAATAGTCCAGGAATGCTAGCGTATCAACAATGGGATGAGATTAAAAAACTCCCTTCTATAAAACGAAGCCCAGAAGTTAATGCAGTCGCGAAAGAGCTGTCTCTCTGGGGTGTATCGATGGCTGAATTCCTTACCACGAAGTATGCGCTGTGGCTCGACATGGAAACCACGGACGATGACCAACTACACAGCAGTGGGCGGAGAATAGAAAATGCAAGCGAGGGTGTTACTATGCAGATAACAAAGCTGCAGGAATCGGGTGGTAAATCAAATATATATTTGTACGTTATTATGGACGTGCAGAGTTGATCCGGGCGATATTTACAAGACTGTTTACTTACAAGACTACGAGTATATCACGAAAAATACAAAGGAGAATCAACTCTTTTCATAAAAGACGACTGTCATACGAGTAAAGAACTCACCAAAAAGAAACATATGCTTTCATATTTAGCATTCTCTGGTCGGCATATGGAGCGTAGCATTTGGGTACTTACTCAAAAATACAACTCTGTCCTGAAAGATCTCAGAGAGCAGACCAAATGGGTAGCCCTGTTTCATTGCAAAGACCGAGATTCATTCAAGGAATGTTTACGCGAAAATGATGTTATTTATACCAAGCTCGATTGAGATAAAGTCAGAAAACTGTTAGCAGAAACGAAGCATTGTAAACTCGTATTAAAAACCGATCAACCAGCTGCTTATACAATTGCTTAACAAAAATAGAAAAAATATAGCAAAAATATAGCAAAAATAGCAACTGTTAAGCAAAATTATAGCAACTGCTAAGCAAAAATATAGCAAATATAGCAAAAAATATAGCAAAAATACGATAAATTGAACATTAGCGGTTATTATGTAATAATGTGGTTTGAAATCCTCATTCTTTCGCAACAGTTTATTTTTTCAGGTTGTATTGGATATGCAATATCTTATTATGTTAGACTTAAATATCTCCTTCGGTATTACATTATGGAATGCCACGAACTTATCAAACAAATGCTCAAAGAACCAGATCAACATGAAGAAGAACATACAGATAAACATAGAGAAAGACTCGCTGCTTTGGTAGCCGGTGGAAAATGTTCCCAATCTTGGGGGAAAATTATACCATCGAAAAAATTGATAACATGACAGAAGAAGAAATTAAAAAAAATGTACGCGCATTACGAGTCTAGACTGGGAGCTACCATGACTAAAACAATAGGGTCGGCTATGTTACAACTATACACAGTCGTAGCTAGTACGATATAGGATTAGCAATGGCAACAAAGGATATGCTCATCAAACAAGGGCTTATACCGGAAGACATAATGAAGTAATTAAACATTTGAATATTTTATAAACATAGTATTATTGAACACAGTTCAAAACATCATGGCATCAATTGCAATAATGGTCGGTGGAGCTATTGTTAATACTCTAGCTTTTTCAGGGAGTAATTATTTAATTTCTACTCTGAGGGAATCAAACGCTAAAGAAGTTGAAGAAGAGCGTAAACAACATAATAAAGCATTAGAACAACTCGAAGCAGCCTAGTCACAATGGGCCAGGCGCAGAATGGAGAGATCAGATTTTATTAAAGATGAACTGTGTGAACAAGGACATTCAATTCAAACTTTTAAGGATGTTGAATCTGCCATGCACGAATACTTCCTCGTTTATGGAAAGACACTTGACCAAATGCCGAGGCCAACATTTTTTCAGTTTTATACACCATCAGAGGCTCAGAAGGACCGTGAGATAGCATTTATAGTGTTTGGGTTGTCTGCAGTTGCTATTCATAGCTACACAATTATGCACAAGCTATAAATAGATCTGGCTGGTTGAGAGACTCGATATGTGCTTTTCATTTAGACAGATGATATGATGGGTGTATAATCATGAATCTGTGCAGAAGCCAATTCAATACTATGGTTAATCTCTCATGTCTTGACAGTTTAACTTTACCATTATGAAAGAATCGGGTGATCCTTAACTTCTTTTTAGTAGTATATTATGGTACTCACGCTTTTTACATCAGACAAGGAAATGTAAATTATATGTGTTCTGTATGTGAGATAGGAGTCAGATGTCGTTATTGTTTATGTAAGAAACACGGCGCTGATATGGTTGGGAAGCAGATTATTTACGCTAGGAAGAGAGATCACATCAGCGAGAGGAATAGGTTGGGGAGAATAAGATATATGGAAATATAACCATTTAGACAAATGTCTTATTTTGTATATATACCACAATGGTTTTCGGTCAGAGGGTTGAAAGCTTTGGCAAAACAAAGTGGTCTACATGGATATTCTTGAATGAGAAAAGCTGAATTGATCGATCTACTCGGTTTAGAATACAACAAACTCCAGAACTCAAAGCTCGAACGAAAAAAAGCTGAATTGATCGCTTTACTAGATAAAAATCAACACGATGATGTTGATAAAAAACAACCAGTTGATGAGTTAAAATTTGTACCCACAGACGGTGTGGGTAAATATCTAAGAGGATGGAAGGTGGATATTAATTCCAACATGGATGTTAATGATGTTAAGCCTTGCAAAATTAACAAGGAGTTAGATGATTTACATAGTATAAAATACCAGCTGACGGTTAAAATGTCATTGTGTAAAAATGACTCCGAATATATAGAACCTTATTTCTGAGGCAAGCAAGAAGTTATAACCGAATCTGATACTATAAACGCATCATTAGATACATCAATTCAGAGGATACAAGACACTTTAGAACGCTGGACTAATAGAGGTTCGGGTTGGGGTGTGGATAAAATCGATAGTTTATATTTAGATATAGCAAATTATATGCCTTTCAAAGGTGGATCTTATATAGATTTACCCCCGTATTATAAAAAGAAAAAGGCCATAATTAATGTAAAAAATAAAGGCGATGACTGTTTCAGAATTCCGATAAGATCTGCATTGTTCCCCGTAGACAAAAATCCAGATAGACCTTCTAGCTATCCCCAAAGTGATGGACTCAACTTCGATGGTATAGACGAACCTACACTAATCTCACAAATTGATAAGGTGGAAAATAAAATAATTTAGCTATAAATGTTTTCGGACATTCTTCTGAAGGAATTGTTGTACACAGGATAAGCTCTGCTCCGGAACATATTCCCAGAATCAATTCATTTCTATTCGAAAAAGATGGAAAATATCATTATACATGGATAAAGAGTTAAGCAGACTATTATACGATCAAACAACCCATAAAGAAAAGAAATATTTCTGCTTAAGATGTCTGCATGGATACAGCAGACAAGATATATTGGAAGCACATAAAGAAGACTGCAGAAGTGTTGGACAGAATGCTATCAGAATCGATGTGCCTATAGAGGGGGGAAATATATTAAAATTTAAACATTATTGTAATGCCTAATGTACGCTGACTTTGCACCACTTATCAAACCTATAGAAAATACCGAACACAATACTGAATGTAGTTTTACGTACAAAACTCAAGAACATATTCCTTGTGGGTTTGGATATATAGTTGTAAGGTATGATGGGAAAACAAACCCATCCGTGATTTACAGAGGTCCCGATGCAGCGGGAAAGTTCCTAGAATACCTACAAAAAGAAGAGAGAATAATCAGGGTGAAATTATCGCATAAGAAACCCATGATGAGGGGTGATTGGAGGGCCTATAATAAGTCAACGAGTTGTCATGTTTGTAATAAACCCCTGAATGGGGATTCCGTAAGATATCATTATCACGTCATGGGTAATTATCGGGGAGCCGTGCATAACGAGTGTAACTTGAAACTAAAAATGAATTCTCAACAATACCCATCCCCGTTGTGTTTCACAACCTCAGAGGATATGATTCACATCTCATCATGCAAGCTATTTCAAAGACCGATGGCGGTTTAAGGTGTATTCCTAATAATATGGGAAAATACATATCATTCTCGTTGACTAAATCTATACATTATACGGACAAGGATGGGAAAGCCAGAATAAAGCAAAGTAATGGGCTTAGATTCATAGACTCCGTACAGTTTCTGTTATCTTCCCTGGACAATTTAGCTAATGCGAACAATCCCAGTGACTTTGCAATAACAAATCAATATACCGATCGGTTAACATGTCATTTGTTGTTGAGAAAAGGTGTATACCCTTACGAATATATGGATGATTGGTCTAGATTTGACGAAACTTAATTACCACCCCTTGAATCATTCTGTAGTAACTTAACAGATGTCGATTATGAACACGCTCTGACGGTCTGGTTGTAAGAATTTAGGCGATTATCAGGATCTGTACTTGAAAAATGATGTACTGTTACTTGCCGATATATTCGAGATATTTCGAAAGACATGTTTAAAACAATACGGCTTGGATCCAGCATGGTACTATTCCAGTCCCGGACTGTTGTGGGATGCATTGTTAAAGAAGGCAGGTGTAGAACTACAACTACTCACCGATTACATTGAGAAAGGATTAAGAGGTGGTATACCGATGGTAGCAAAAAGGTATTCTAAGGCTAATAATAAATTAGCGGAAGGATATAATCTGAGTAAAGCCGATACGCACATATTATATCTAGACACCAACAATTTGTACGGATGGGCTATGAGTCAACCTTTACCCACGAGTGGTTTTGAGTGGGTCGATGCTATCGAAGTGAATGATATCCCCTCAGATTCTGATAAAGGGTACATTCTAGAAGTTGACTTGGAATATCCAAATTCGTTACATAAAGACCATAACAGTTATCCGCTAGCTCCCGAAAGATTAATGGTTAATAAAGATTGGATGTCGGAATATCAACATTCCTTGATGGGTAGGTAATACAAGGTTAGCTAACGTAGAAAAACTCGTACCAAATTTGATGGATAAGACAAAATATATAGTTCACTACAGAAATCTCCAGTTATATCTATCGTTAGGTATGAAACTATAGAAAATACACAGAGTTCTAAAGTTTGATCAAAGCCCTTAAATGGATTTCGGACTTACATACCCTCTTAGGGGGACAATAATTTTAGGCTACTTCAACCCCCGTCGAGGGTACAGCCACTCACAATCTAAGTTATTAATTAGCACTACCAATTTATAAAATAATACATTAAGCACATCAAAATTTATGGACAAGTTCTATTTTTTTTTAAAAACTTAATATTAAATGAGAATTAACATCATTAAAGGTCCTTAACTGTTTTGACACTGAAATATTTATCCCTTGTGATGGAAAAATCAATGCAGTCAAGCAGGACATGCTTGACCGTGATTCTTTCATCACAAGGGATACAAAACGGAGGATCCTCACCTTTTAATAAATATTCATTTGTGTATCTGCTGTGGCCAATACAACATCGTCGCATAATGACCTCTTCAAATCTGGACTGACAACCCAAGTAGGTATAACCGATATTTGATTTTTTATTGTAAATATCTTGGTAAAGCGGTTTAAAGACGCAATTAAAAGCTGGATTGGACTGATTAGAATATAATTTAGTGACGTATTGTAACGATAATTTCAGACAGCGTTGTTTAAGAGAAGGTTCATCCGCTTCAACAAACAGACTATTCTAAAGGCTCCAAAGCAAAGCCTCAGGCCCTGATGATGGATAGTATCTAGTTTTTTTAAATTACTTTTGCAGGCTCCACCATAGACGATGGAGCCGTAATCGAGTTTGGAACGGATCAGTGACCTGTACAAGTGTAAGAGGGTTGTTTGATCCCCTCCCCACTTAGCATTTGAAACCACTTTCAATAAATCGAGTGCCTTCAGACATTTAGTTTTAAGGTATTTTATATGCGGTAAGAAGGTTAGATGGCTGTCGAAAATAAGTGCCAAGAACTTGGCCTCCTTTACCACTTTGATATGGGTGCCGTTTAAAAAGAGTTCAGGGTCCTTATGCGGCTTATATTTTCTGAAAAAATGAATACAATTAGTTTTTGATTTGGAAAACTTAAAACCATTTTCAAGTGACCACTTTTGAATTTTATTTAGACAGATTTGTAACTGTCTCTCTATTGTATGCATATTTTTACCACGACAAGAAATATTAAAATCATCCACGAAAAGTGAACCATCAACTGAATCACTTAAAACCTTTTAAAGACTATTTATTTTTATACTAAATAAAGTGACAGACAAAATACTGCCTTGTTGGACGCCCTGATCCTGATGATAATGATCAGACAGGGTTGTACTTCAGGAGTTGATAGTGTATATTATCAGCACCTGTAGCGGTATCATGTGCTTGTCCAAGAGCAGTATGATGTTCATGGATCGAAAATATTTCGTTATAGTCTTCCCCATTATCTGATTTGAAATTAATAGTTTTCTTTTCTTGCTGTTTTTGAAACTGTTGGAATTGAGGGACATAATTTGAGGAAGAAGAATGTTTTGCTAACGTTTCACCGAGTTTATTTGCAATGTCCGATTTATTACTTAATGGTTCATCCCCATTCTTAAAATGGTGGATGCTAGATTTAGAACCCTTACCTTTAATTTTCTGGATCATGTTCCATACCTTAGACACAGGCGTCCGTGAATTTATTTTGGAAACATAATTTTGCCAAGATTGGCGTTTATTTTGTTTAAAGTACGCCTGGCTTTAGCATTTAGAATTTTAAATTTATTCAAATTATGTACCATGGGATGGCGACGGAAGTAGTGTT
The DNA here is from genome assembly GCF_022045235.1 of Haliotis cracherodii. Classification (NCBI taxonomy): domain Eukaryota; kingdom Metazoa; phylum Mollusca; class Gastropoda; order Lepetellida; family Haliotidae; genus Haliotis; species Haliotis cracherodii. The sequence goes on along the minus strand of NW_027266297.1, from coordinate 48,293,998 downwards.
CAGCTTGTTTGCAGTCATCGTTAAACCATGGCTTACGAATGTGAGGATTTGTAGAGGACTTAGGAATACATTCATCAGCGATTTTGTTTAATTCATCAGAAAATATTGAGTGAGTGAGTTACGTTTTAAGTCACATCGGCAATATTTCAGCCATATCGTGACTATCAAGATTAAAGATTATAAATACTTTGAAACATATAAAAACCTGCCAACGACGGGCAGTAAAATAACTAGACATATCACAGAGAAATATTTAAAACAAGTATTGAATCATAAAATGGATACTACGATACATAACAATACATTATAAAATCAGGCTATTGATCTCCAAAAACTGAAGGTAGATCACCATACCGGGGTCCATGGGGACTTACAGTACTTTTGCTACCTGCATGGACCCCAGCCGGATTTACATCAGCCCTTCAGCTGTTGGCGATTATTGGGAAATTTAGCCAAAGTTGGACATTAATAATACATAAATATAGACATTAAAATCTGTCGACAAAGGACAGTAAAAACACTAGACGATCACAGTTGTAGATTGTAAAACTAGCAGATCATAATACAATTTGTAACAATTCATAACAGTACACAATAAAAATGGGCTATAGATCACCAATAGCCAAAGTTAGGTCACCATACTAGGTACCATGGGGACTTACGATACTTCTGCTACCTACATGGTAACCCAGCAGGATTTACACCATCGCTCTGGCTACTGGTGATTGTCAGCAAGTTTAAGCCAAATCAGTTAAAAACAACGAGAATTTTACGATTAAAAACATGGAAAATGAAAAAAACTTTGAATGAAATAGGACTTATGTACCCTCTCAGGGGGACAATTATTTTACGCTACTTCAATCCCCTTTGAAGGTACAGCCACTAACAATCACAGTTATATAATCATTTTACCAAATTAAAAGCACATACATTTTACAATACATATCAAAATTTATCAATCAATTGTATTTCTTTTAAAAAAGCAATAATTAAATGAGAACTTACCTTAAAAAGATCCTTCATAGATGAAACCTGGAAATAATTATCCCTTGTGATGGAAAAATCAACACAGTCAAGCAGGATATGTTTGACTGTGATTCTTTCATCACAAGGGATAATTATCCTCACCTTTTAACAAATATTCATGAGTATAACGAGAATGGCCAATACCACATCATCTTAATACGACTTCTTCAAATCTGGACTGACAGCCCAAGTAGGTATAACCGATATCTGCTTTAACTGCATGTAATTTATTTATACCCACTTGAGTGTCCCACTTCTTCTGCATTAGGTCTTTGATATAGGATCTAATAACAGGTCACTGTATGGTATAAGTGGTGTCACAGATTTGTTGAGAGCTGCCTTTGCTGCAGCATCAGCCATAGTGTTACCCGTGATTCCAACATGACTGGGCAACCAGCAAAAGACGGATGTCGTATTGGCCAGTAGCAAGGTCATTATACAATTTTAAAATATCTAAAATGAATTGATGATGTGAAGAGCTAGATTTGATTGCCTGTAGACACGATAATGAATCTGAAAAGATGATGAACCCTTTACAACTGTACTGTTTTTGGATATTTTCCAAAGCAGTTAATATTGCTTTGGCTTCAGCTGTGAAAATTGAGCTATGGTCTGGTAAACGAGATGAGACGGTTTTGGATCCAATGACAGCAGCACTGGAGACTGTGCTGCCGTCCTTGGATCCATCTGTAAAAATGGAACGGTGGGATTCGTATTTAGCTCTAACTTGTAAATATTCTTGCTGATCTACTAATTGATTGGTGTCTTGTTTTGTAAATTGTGTGAGAGTCAAGTCCACCTCTGGTCTAATACGTTGCCAAGGAGGGGAAGACAGAAGCCTGAAAGGAGAAATATTATCTAAATCAATATGTGCAGCTGTAATGTGGGGTTGAATCCGAATGCCTAGTGGTGGGACCAGCTTAGGCTTACTATGAAAAAGGTCTTCGTAAAGGGGTTGGAATATACAGCTATATGCAGGGTTTAACGGGTTAGAACGTAATTTTGCAATATATTGAAGCGATAATTTGATACGCCGCTGCTTTACCGATGGTTCATCAGCTTCTACATATAAGCTATCCACAGGACGTTCGAAATGCGCCAAGACATAGTCTTAGGCCCTGATGGTGAATGGAATCTAATTTTTGTAAATTGCTCTTACAGGCTCCACCATAAACGATGGAGCCATAATCTAATTTAGAGCGGATCAGAGACCTATAAAAGTGTAGGAGAGTTGACTGATCACCTCCCCACTTCGTGTTGGCAACAGCTTTCAACAAATCTAGAGCCTTCAGGCATTTAGTTTTAAGATAGTTAATATGCAGCTTAAAAGTTAAATGGTGATCGAAAATGAGACCCAGGAACTTGGCCTCTTCTACAACCTTGATAGGTGTGCCATATAAAAATAGTTCTGGATCTTTGTGGTGCTTGTATTTTCTACAAAAATGAATACAATTGGTCTTAGCTTATGAAAACCTAAAACCATTTTCAAGACACCATTTTTCGATTTTGTTGAGACATAGCTCCAACTGTCTCTCGATGGTAAGCATATTTTTTCCTGATCCTGATTATAATGGTCAGACAGGGTGGAACCAACACGAACCTGAAATTGTCGGTCTGATAAAAATTGAGATATAAATTGAGGCAAACGGCCTCTTAACCCCAAATTATGTAGATCTTTTAAAATACCATGCTTCCAAGTGGTAACATACGCTTTTTCTAAATAAAATTGATACTGCATGCTGATTATTTACAATTGCATTTTTGACAAAGGATTCTAAACGTACCAGATGGTCAATGGTACTTCTATTCTGACGGAAACCACATTGTATGTTACTTATAAGATTATTAGTTTCCACGTACCACACCAGTCGATTGTTTACCATTCGCTCCATGGTTTTGCACACACAGCTAGTTAGTGATATTGGTCTATAATTAGATGCATCACTATGGTCCCTACCAGGTTTAGGTATGGGGACAACTATAGCATTACGCCATGAAGGAGGAAAATTTCCTGACGTCCATATCTGATCAAATGTATCAAGAAGCGTCTCTAAACATGAATTAGGTAAATGCTTCAGGAGTTGATAATGAATATTATCATCTCCCGTCGCAGTGTCGCCCTTGACCAAGTGCAGTATTTAGCTCGTGGAGCGAAAATACCTCATTATAATCTTCTCCATTTTGAGAAGTAAAATCAACCCTCTTCTTTTCCTGTTGTTTCTGATATGGTTGAAACTTGGGATCATAATTTGTCGATGAAGAGTGTTTGGCCAGCGTCTCGCCCAATTTATTAGCAATGTCCACTTTATCTGTTAATAAATGGTCACCTTCCTTGAGATGGTGGACAGTTGATTTTGAGCCTTTACCTTTAATTTTTGCTATCATGTTCCACACCTTGGATATAGGCGTACGAGAATTAATTTTAGGGACATAATTCCTCCAAGACTTACGTTTATTTTGCTTGAAGGTATGGCGTGCCTTGGCACTTGTAATTTTAACATGATTTAAATTATGGGCAGTTGGATGTCGGCGGAAATAATTCTCAGCCTTTTTCCTTCTCTTCCTAGACTGTTTGCACTCATCATCAAACCATGGTTTTCGAATGTGTGGATTTGCAGAGGACTTAGGGATGGTTATATCAGCAATGTCATTTAGCTTATCCAAAAACAATTGAATTGGGTCGGTAACGGTCCTGAACATATCAGGTTTTAATCTGTCTGTGCAGAGTTCCTGAAAAGAAGGCCAGTTGGCCTTGGTAAAGTTCCATCTTGATGTAGGTGGAACATCAGATGGATTACTTGCTGTTAATAGTGAAGGAAAGTGGTCGCTTCCACATAAGTCATCATGGACCGACCTTCGTTGAATAGATTTGAATCTGTTAATGACAGATCTAAAGTGGAATAGGTTCCAGTAGCAGGATGTGAATAGGTATTTGATCCATCATTGAAAATGCACAAGTTGTTGTCGCAAATAAAATCTCCAAGGACTTTTCCTTTGGTATTATGGTCAACACTTCCCCATAAGTGGTTATGGACGTTCAAATCGCCCATGATCACACAGGTCTTAGGTAGCTGATTGTACAGAGATTGAAGATCTGATTTCTGAAGCACAGAAGATGGAGAAAGATATAGAGAACACAGAGTAAATGTTATATGTAAAGTCAGTCGGACTGCAACATCTTGCAGATTGGTATGAAGTGAAACAGGGCTGTGGATCACTCCCTGCTTCACTAAAACAGAAGATCCTCCAGTAGCTTTAGCACCTGGAGGAGAAAACGAATGGTAGGATCTATACCGACGCAAATCAAAGTTGTCAGTCTCTTTGAGATATGTCTCCTGGAGACAGATTGCTGACGGCGTAAAATCTTGGATTAGTAAATGTAGTTCATTAAAATTGGTCCCGAGACCTCTGCAATTCCACTGAATCAGTGGATTCATAATGTTCAAGTTATTGGTGGGTTAACAGGAGATCTACGTCTCCCATTTCGTGGCGACTTACTTCTGTTGCGCTCGGGATGAGGAGAGACATCCATGTCCTCCAATGTGTCAAAACGATTATAAATCTGTATGGGGTCGCAGTGATTCTTTGGCACACGATCTGATTGTTTTGAATAATCTATTTTTTTTGCTGACATTTTTGACAATAGGGGAAGGTGTTGGAGTTGTTGCACGAGCCATTGACGATGTTGACACAGGCGCTGAATGTGGCGCATCATTTGTTTGTGAAGAAGTACTTGAACGTAACAGGGAATACATTTCTGCTGAAAGCCAAGTAATATCTGTCTGGCAATGGACAGACGTGACATATCTAGAGGATGTGCGAGTCACAGCTGCCGAGTATGACACAGCTGTGGTCGTCGAGGCAGATTGTAGAACGAAACGTTTCGCTTCAGGAAGGGTATGTTTCTCTCGTGTTTCAGCTGAACGATCTGAAGCTGAAGTTGGAACTTGGGACATGTCTTTGAAGAGGCTACATGATCGCCAGAACAATTTGCACAGTGAGGGGTTTTCGTACATTTGTCATCTGTGTCTTGGTCATTTTCTCCATATTGATGGCATAGTTTGCGATTTTTGCATGATTGTGCACCATGCCCAAACTGCTGACATTTGTAACATCGAAGTGGGTTGGGAATGAATTTGTCCACTTCGATGTTGAAATATCCTGCTTTGATATTTTTAGGAGGAGCTGGTTTTGAGAACGTCATGAGATAGGTGTTTGATTTGAAGATCTGATTATCTCTTTTATATGTGAAACGTTTGACGTTTGTAACTCCTTGATCATGTAGCTCATCTGCAATTTCAGTCTCTGTCATATCGCAGAGACAACGTTCCCTGTCTCTTACAATCCCTTTGCTGTAATTGAGAGTCTTGTGTGGGGAAATTACCACAGGAACAAAAACCAAATGTTTGACAGCTTGCAATAAAGTAGATTGTTTTGCACTTTTACAGTCAATTAGTAGAAATCCTGAACAAATTTTTTTTACATCCTGAACATCGCCTGCAATGCCGTAAATCGCCTTAGAAATGGCAAACGGGTTAAGCTTCAATCGCATACCATCAGCAGCAGTAACCACTAAAAATCTAGACCAGCTGTTCGAAGAATTCTTCGAAAAAGTATTTTCCTCATCAGAGGAATCATCTAGTGCACGTTTGGTTTTGTTTGTTTGTGCCATGTTGATTCGTAATATGGTTCACCATCCCAGCTCCCCACCCACCACGGAGTGTCATAAAGACAATGCTTAATACCAGTGGGCATCCAACTGGCAGCACCAAGGATACTGAGGTGGTATACCCAAGCAGAAGAATTAATTGAAAATCTACCAGATTGGCCTATGAGCCACCGCCTTCTGGGCATATTTGACTCTAGGCAATAAATCATTTTAAATCAATTTAATCATTATATTTCAACAGGTAGTGAATATCAATAATTTAGTGAGTGACCAAGACCCAAAAATATACAATATAACATATTTGTTCAATACAAATTGCGTTTACATTGTAAATGAAACATTTCAAATTCAATGAATTTGTCAAAGATAAAAACAGATTCAAAGCAAATGTTTATATATTTTAAGTTTTTTCCAAATTTGTGTAATACAATGTTAATGCACAGGGCTCGGCATGACCAGCCGATTGATAGGACCGGGCCCATCCTACCACCCGTCTAGGCGAAGTAAGGGTCGAAGTGGTGTATTGGGCAAAGGAACGCTTTTCCTGGAACCAGTGCCCTCAACCACTAGACTTCCGTCCTCCGCCGACCCAGGGGCGCAACCCATGGTAAACAGATTGCCCAATTCGGTCGCCTTTTACGACCAGCAATGGGGTGCTGTGGAAATATTCTTCCCCACACGGGGGAAGAGCTATTAGCACTACCCAGCACTCACCATGAGGAGGCTGCTCTTCATGAGTGCCTAATTAGATGTTGAAGAATGTTTTGCTAATGTTTCTCCAAGCTTATTTGCGATGTCAGTTTTATCCGTTAATAACGTATCATCATCCTTAAGATGATGAACAGAAGATTTTGAGCCTTTGCCTTTTATTTTCTGAACCATATTCCACACCCTGGAAATGGGTGTACAGGAATTTATTTTGGAGACATAGTTCCTCCAAGATTGTTGCTTATTGTGTTTAAAAGCACGTCGTGCCTTGGCATTTGTAATTTTAACCATATCCAAATTATGGACTGTAGGATGCCGGCGAAAATATTTTTCTACTTTCTTCCTACACTTTCTGGCCTGTTTGCAGTCATTAGTAAACCATGGTTTACAAATATGGGGATTCGCAGAGGACTTAGGAATGGTTTGGTCAGCAATGTCATTTAGTAAATCCGAAAACAACTGTATCGGATCTGAAATATTCTGAAAAATATCATGTTTTATTTTGTCAGTACACAGTACCTTATATAAGGACCAATTAGCCTTGGTAAAGTTCCACCTGCATGATGGTGGTTCATCAGTAGGATTAACAGTTTTATGTATAGTGGGAAAATGATCTCTCCCGCAGAGGTCATCATGGACTGACCATGCAAATTCATTATACAAGTTTGAGTCTGTGAGTGACAGATCGAGGGCAGAATACGAGCCAGTGGCTGGATGTAAATATGTGGCAGAATCATCATTAAATATACACAGGTTGTTGTCAGAAATAAATTCCTCAATGATTTTTCCTTTAGAACTTGTATTTGCACTTCCCCAAAGCGGGTAGTGTCCATTCAGATCACCCATGATGATGCAGGGCTTTGCGAGCTGGTCATACAGACTTTGAAGATCAGACTGTCGAAGATCAGAAGAAGGTGGAATATACAAAGAGCACAGCGTAAAAGCAATGTGCAGAGTCAGACGAACAGCAACAGTTTGAAGATTGGCATTAAGAGGGACAGGACTATGTATTATCCCCTGTCGCACCAAGATAGTAGAGCCTCCTGTTGCTTTATCTCCTGGAGGAGAAAATGAATGATAGTCATTGTACTGTCGTAAGGTGAACTGATCTGTAGTTTTCAGGTATGTTTCCTGAAGACACAATGCTAACGGTTGAAAATCCTGTATTAATAATTGTATCTCATTAAAATTATGCCTAAGTCCTCTGCAATTCCACTGTATTATGTTGGACAATTGAGTCATGGTTTGAGATCCTGAACTAGATTGAGTGGCAGGAATATGTTCAGTGAGTTGAATAGTAGCAACAGGTTTTTCTGACTTGACCCATGTCAAGTCAGTCTGGCACGAAATAGAGGATGTTGCTACAGAGCGGGAGACTGCAGCAGAGTAGGAAATGGTAGATGGAGTCGTGGTCTGATCTTTAAATAGTTTTTTGGCATCCAGGTAGGATATGTTTCTTTCACATTTGAGTTTCATTATTTTAGATTCCATTTGCCACACAGGGCAAGATTTTGACGAAGCAACATGTGGGCCAGAACAGTTTGCACACTTCAAATCATGATCACAGTCAGAGCTCTCATGGCTGTCACCACAGCGATGACATACCACAGAGTTACGACAGGATTTGGAACCGTGACTGAAATGTTGGCACTTGTAGCATCGGAGCGGATTGGGGACATACACATCCACTCCGATGTGGAAATAACCTGCTTTAATTGACTGTGGAAGGGATGTATGGGCAAACATCATGAGATAAGTATTTGTGTTTGTGATGACACTGTCTTTCTTCAGTAACAGCCTGGTCTCCCAACTCTGTAACGATGTCTTCTTCAGACATGTCGGACAGACAACGAGCCCTGTCACGAACAATGCCTCGACAAGAATTTAATGTTCTGTGCACAGACACAGCAACCTCAATATTGGCAATGGTGGAGATAGATAAAAGATTGAGAGATTGCTGTCTCGGTGCACACTCCACCAGAAGCGATCCACTACGGAGACGGGTGACGTTCTTGACCTCACCGCAAATCCCAGACACAGCTTTAGATATAGCAAAAGGATTTAATTTGATGGGTAGTTTGTCAGCAGCCTCAATAACCAGGAATCGAGCCCAGGAATCAATATTTTGAGAAACCAGTCCAGTTGTAATTTCAATTTCCTCTAAACGTCTCTTTTTTTCATTTCGAGAAGAACCAGATTGTTGTTGAGCCATGATGAAAAGAATATAATTCAGCACCCCTGTTCCCCGGCCGCCATCGAGTGTCAACAAGGACAGTGTTATATTGCACCAGATATCCAGGATGCAAACACCAGGGATACAGGGATGTTATACTCCAGCAAATATGACTTGAATAGCTATGACTTCTGGCGTAAGACTCTAGGCAATTTATTCCATCCAAAATTGTTAATTCATACAAGTTATGCATGGCCAAGACCAAAATATACATTAAATACAACACAGGTGTGCATACACAATATTACGCACAGGGCCTGGCATGACCAGCCGATTGATAAGACCGGGCCCATCTTACCACCCGTCTAGGCGAAGTAAGGGTCGAAGTAGTGTGTTAGGCAAAGGAACAGAGTTCCAGGAACCAGTGCCCTCAACTACCAGACTCCTGTCCTCCGCCGACACAGGGACGCAACGCACGGCAAACGGGCTGCCCACTTTGGTCGCCTCTTACGACCAGCAATGGGGTGCTGTGGAAATATTCTACCCCGAGTCCACACGGGGAAAGAGCTATTAGCATGATTAGCGTTACCCAGCATTCACCACGGGGAGGTTGCTCTTCACGAGTGCCCATGATACTTTGAAATATTTATCCCTTGTGATGGAAAAATTATGCTTGACCGTGATTCTTTCATCACAAGGGATGCAGAATGGAGGATCCTCACCTTTTGAAATATATTCATGAGTATACTGTGAATACTGCCAATACGACATTGTCTTAAAATGACCTCTTCAAATCTGGACTGACAGTCCAAGTAAGTATAACCGATATTTGCTTTTATTGCATGTAATTTACTTATACCCACTTGGGTCTCCCACTTCTTCTGCATGAGATCTCTGATGAAACATCTAATGACAGGTTTAAAATCACTGTATGGTATAAGAGTGAGTGAGTGAGTGAATATTTATAGTCACATCGGTAATATTTCAGCCAAATCGTGACTAAATCAAGTTAGACAGTAATAATACATACAATGTTATGATAAAACCTCTCGTCAAAGGACAGTAAAATAACTAGATTATCACAGATGTAGATTTTAAAACTAGTATTTAACCATAAAAAAAGATATCAACATAAATAACAATACAGTATAAAAACGGGGCTAGGGATCGCCAGCAGTTAAAGGTAGGCCACCATACTAGGAACCGTGGGGACTTACAATACTTCTGCTACCTGCACGGTTCCCAAGCAGGATTTACTCCATCCCTTAGCCGCTGGCAATTATCATCAAGTTTAGCTAAATTAAAACAAACAAGTATGCTACGACTAAAACGGTTGTAGGAATAAACTTACTTTGAATGATGTGGTCTTTCATAGACTCTCGGTGGGGGGGTGGGGGGGACAATAATTTTACAGTACTTTAACCCCCTTTGAGGATACAGCTACTAACAATCTCAGTTACAAGTTAAACACTACTGATACAGTAAAATATTAACTATGTGCACATATTCAAAATTTATCAAACAGTTCAATTTCTTTTAAAAAGCTAATTATTAAAATGAGACGCAACATTATTAAAAAGATCCATAATTGATGTTGCACTGAAATATTTATCCCTTGTGATAGAGAAATCAATACAGTCAAGCAGTACATGCTTGACTGTGATTCTTTCATCACAAGGGATACAGAATGGAGGATCCTCACCTTTCAATATATATTCATTAGTATACCTTGAATGGCCAATACGACATCGTCACATAATGACCTCATCAAATCTGGACTGACAACCCAAGTAGGTATAACCGATATTTGGTTTAATTTCATGTAATTTATTGATACCTACTTGGGTGTCCCACTTCTTTTGCATGAGATCTTTAATGTGACATCTAATAACAGGTTTAATATCACTGTATGGGATTTGAAGTGGTGTCACAGATTTGTTGAGCGCTGCTTTTGCAGCTGCATCAGCCATTGTGTTACCAGTTATTCCGACATGGCAGGGTAACCAACAAAAAACAATGTCATATTGTCCAGTAGCAAGAGCATTAAACAATTCCATTATTTCGATTAAAAGTGGATGTTTATATGACATGTTAAGAATAGCCTGCAGGCACGAAAGAGAATCAGAAAAAATGATAAACTTCTGATATTTTGACTGTTTACTGATATATTTGAGAGCTACTAGAATGGCATTGGCTTCAGCTGTAAAAATAGAACAATTATAGAGGTTATCACGCGAGTGTGTTTGGGGATGGTAAATATCCTGCATTAGGAATAAACATTGTATTTAGCGAGCCTTGGCGAGCTAAATACATAGTGTTTATTCCTGATACAGGATATTTACCATCCCTAAACACACAAGCGTGATAACCTCTTTATCATATAATGTCATTCCTCAATTCTGTGCTTGAAAATCGCTTCCCCTCACTCACAAACATTACCTAAACATTGCGAGCTTTCCTGGAATGCGCGCATTACTATTTATTACGTCACAGGGTAGGTGATGTGTCAGTCGGACAGTGACAGTAGCCAATATAGTTCAAACTGAAATCTGTTTCTAATACAGTGGCGAAGCAACATATACGCAAAACAACAATTGTTTTTACTTGCCTTTCGCGACAATCCATCGGTCTGTCTGCTAGAGTAACTGCCCTTTGTCAAAGGGAAGCTACTTTAACCCTAGTCTATGAGACATCACGGCCAGTGATTGTTCACAGTCGGTCTGTTCTGTCATAACGTTAAGAAGTGTAGTCAGATGTATACACAGCGCCAAAACGAAACAAGGTAACAATTCATACATATTTCGGATCGTGAAGCGAGAGTCACCAGAGCGTGAGGCACGGTAACGGTATAACGAGACAGCGGTGGCACTATAGCGCGGTAATTGAGCGGATGGTAGAGCTCGGGCTGCGCCCGGTAAACTGCATTGTTGCCCATATTTTGCCTAAACCCAACTATTTTTATTTGTGGAAAAGGTTTCAAGCCGCAGAGTTCTACAAGCACAGACATGGCTTCTGATCCCGCTTGGCTGGGCCTAATGCCCTCGCAAAATCGTTTCGAAATTTATATCTCCAAAGTTGCCCATACTTATAAAATGCCTTAGTTACGTCGCAGTTCGACACTGACTTTCAGTATATAAGACTGTTTTTTTTAATAATTGTATCAATTATCCCTGTAGTTTATCCAGATTCACGATGGTTAATTCTGACTCGATCGCCGATGACAAGTGCGACGCCATGTTTGTTTATAAACACTGAATGTAGTCCCTACTTGACCTTTGATATTTGCATCTCTATCCGCATATGACCCCAACGGATATCGTTTTTATCCGTTGGCTTTATCCTGCCGAGAAACCTACCCATTATATGATAAATCAGGTTATCTGGATGAGATAGTCCTGGATCCAGTGACAGTGGCGCTGGCAACAGCTTCACCATCCTTAGATCCATCTGTAAAGATTGATTTGTAATTATCATATGAGTTTCTTAATTCATATATTGTTGTTGATAAATCAGCTGGTTTGTTTCAGATTTCTTTAGTTTAGTTAAGGTGAGGTCCACCTCTGGTTTCACTAACTGCTATGGTGGAGAAGACAAAAGCTGGGTGGGGGCTATATTTTCAAGATTTATTTTAGCAGCAGAAATATGAGATTGTATTCTTATTCCATGTGGTAGGATAAGAGATGATTTTTTATTGTAGAGATTTTCGTAAAGGGGATTAAAAACACAGTCATATGCTGGATTCGCGTTATTGGATTGTAATTTCGAGATATATTGTAAAGACAATTTAATGTGACGATGTTTTAGGGATGGCTCGTCAGCCTCGACATAACGACTATTAATGGGTGAAGTTCTGAAGGCACCAAGGCAAAGTCTCAGACCTTGATGATGAATTGTATCCAGTAATTTTAAATTACTTTTACAGGCTTCACCATAGATGATGGAGCCATAATCCAGTTTAGATTGGATAAGTGCTCTGTAAAGTTGGAGGAGGGTCATCTGATCTCCTCCCCACTTGGAATTTGAAACAACTTTAAGCAAGTCAAGTGCTTTCAGTCATTTATTTTTCAAATACTTGATGTGCGGTAAGAAGGTCAAATGATGATAGAAAATTATGCCCAAAAACTTGGCCTCCTTTACAACTTTAATAGGAGTGCCATCTAAAACTAGTTCTGGGTCTTTATGTGGTTTGTATCTTCTGCAAAAGTGGATACAGTTTGTTTTAGATTTGGAAAATTTAAAACCATTTTCTAATGACCATTTATGGATTTTATTTAGACACAATTGTAGTTGCCTTTCGACAGTATTCATATTTTTACCACGGCATGAAATATTAAAATCATCCACGAATAGAGATCCATCAACTGAATCGTTTAAAACCTTAGATAAGCTATTTATTTTAATACTAAATGTGACCGACAAAATACTGCCTCGTGGAACACCCTGATCCTGATTATAATGATCAGACAGGGTAGAACCCACACAAACTTGAAATCGTCTGTCTGATAAAAACTAGGATATAAATTGAGGCAAACGGCCTCTCAATCCAAAATCATGTAAATCTTTTAAAATACCATGTTTCCATGTAGTGTCGTTTGCTTTTTCTAGATCGAAAAAGATAGACACTGCATGCTGCTTGTTAATGATGGCATTCTTAACGAATGACTCCAATCTAACCAAATGGTCAACAGTACTTCGATTTTTCCGAAATCCACACTGAATATTAGTAATTAGATTATTAGATTCCAAGTACCATGTTAATCTATTGTTGACCATGCGTTCCATGGTTTTGCAAACGCAGCTGGTCAATGAAATAGGTCTATAATTTGAGGGATCATTATGATCCCGACCAGGTTTGGGTATGGGAACAACTATGGCATCATGCCATGATGATGGAAAGTTTCCAGATGTCCAAATGTCGTCAAATATTAATAGGGGGGTTTCTAAACATGTTTCTGGTAAGTGCTTCAGAAGTTGATAATGTATATTATCAGCTCCGGTAGCAGTGTCATGAGCTTGCCCAAGGGCAGTAAGAAGCTCATGAATTGAAAATATTTCATTATAATCTTCCCCATTATCAGATTTAAAATTAATAGTTTTCTTTTCTTGCTGTTTTTAATACTTTTGAAATTGGGGTACATAGTTATGTGAGGAAGAATGTGTAGCCAAAGTTTCACCAAGTTTATTTGCAATATCTGAAGTATCCGTCAATAATTCATCCCCATTTTTAAGATGGTGAATGCTAGATTTAGAACCCTTACCTTTGATTTTTTGGATCATGTTCCATACTTTCGACATAGGCGTACGTGAGTTTATCTTTGAAACATAAGCCCGCCAAGATTGGCGTTTGCTTTGTTTAAAGGTGCGCCTGGCTTTAGCATTTAAAATTTTGAAAGTATTTAAGTTATGTACCATAGGATGGCGACGGAAATAATGTTCAGCCTTTTTCCCAGCCTTCCGAGCTTGTTTGCAGTCAGCAGTAAACCATGGTTTACGTATGTGTGGAATTGTAGAGGACTTAGGGATACATGCATCAGCTATTTTGTTAAGTTCAGCAGAGAACAGTTGTACAGGGTCAGGAACATCCGTAAACAGATCAGGTTTTAAATTGTCAGATGAAAGTATTTCAAATAAAGGCCAGTTGGCTTTAGTAAAGTTCCATCGTGACGATGGAGGGACATCGGATGGAAGTACAGCTTTGAGAATGGTTGGAAAATGGTCACTTCCACACAGGTCGTCATGAACTGACCATTCAAACTCATTCAGCAGAACAGAGTCCGTCATGGACAAATCCAGTGAAGAGTATGTTCCTGTACCAGGATGTAAATAAGTGTTGGAATTATCGTTAAAAAGATATAAATTGTTGTTTGAAATAAAATCTTCCAATACTTTACCTTTACTGCTAGAATGTGCACTTCCCCATAGGGGGTTGTGTTCATTCAAATCACCCATGATGATGCAGGGCTTAGGTAGCTGATCATAAAGTGCCTTGAGATCAACCTGATTTAGAGTAGAAGACGGGGGAACATAGAGAGAGCACAAGGTTATAACAATGTGCAATGTCACACGGACAGCAATAGCTTGCCGTGGAGTATTCAGAGAAACACGGCTGTGGATGACACCCTGCTCCACCAAGATTGAAGACCCTCCAGTGGCTTAAGGCCCTGGAGGAGAAAAGAAATTATACGAATTATATTGTCATATATCAAGGTGATCGGTATCTTTGAAATAGGTTTCCTGTAAACAAAATGCGGAAGGTTTAAAATCTTGAATCAATAACTGTTAATCATTGAAATTAGTCTTTAGTCCTCTACAATTCCACTGAATAAGGGTATTTGAGCTGTTCATGGTGGCTCAATTGGAGATAGGGACCGGGATGGGGACCACTCCCATGGACTGGGAGTGAAGGACTGACCTCCATCTCCAAAGGTTCAAACTGATTATGAACCTTTACAGGGAATAACTGAGTGTCAGGCCTTTTTTTTTGATTGCTTGTTTGTTTTTTGTTTTTTGAAAGGTGGGCTTTGTCCTGGACTGTTTCCTTGACGGATTCAGGTTCAGATGATGGATTGGATGTTGGGTCTGAAGT
Source organism: Haliotis cracherodii (assembly GCF_022045235.1). Classification (NCBI taxonomy): domain Eukaryota; kingdom Metazoa; phylum Mollusca; class Gastropoda; order Lepetellida; family Haliotidae; genus Haliotis; species Haliotis cracherodii. Next base: position 48,278,836 of record NW_027266297.1, on the reverse strand, counting down.
TGAATCCGATGTTGGCTGCGTTGCTACAACGTCTGTCTGAGAAGCTGATGTAGCTAAAGTGTACAAAGCTGGAGAGATCTGAGTTTGTTCATCAAGGATGAGCTGTTTATCCATCCAAGATAGTGAAGTTTGGCATGAAGTCGAGACCATTGAAGGTCTGACAACAGGGGCCATAGAGGAAATTGAAGGTTGAGAGGAAACTGCAGCTGAGTACATAATAGTAGAATGATTTTGAGCAGGGACCAACATTTTAGCTTCAAAGTAAGATATGTTATTTGTGTGTTTCATTTTTTTAACTTTTGTTTCTCGTTCATATCTAGGGCAGGATTTGGATGAGGCCAAATGTAACAACTCTATTTCTTTTAAAAGCCAATAATTAAATGAGAACTGATATTATTGAAAAGATCCTTCATAGATTTATCTTTGAAATATTTATCCCTTGTGATGGAAAAATGACATGCTTGACTGTGATTCTTTCATCAACAGGGATGCAGAACGGAGGATCCTCACTTTCAATAAATATTCATTGGTGTAGTGTGTATGGCCAATACGACATCTTCGTAAACTGACCTCCTCAAATCTGGACTGACAACCCAAGTAGGTGTAACCGATATTTGGTTTAATGTTATGTAATTTATTAATACCTACCTGGGTGTCCCACTTCATTTGCATTAGATCTCTGATGTACGATCTAATCAAGGGTTTAATATCACTGTATGGGATTAGAAGTGGTGTCACAGATTTGTTGAGTGCTGCATTAGCAGTAGCATCAGCCATTGTGTTACCAACGATGCCAACATGGCTTGGTAACCAACAAAAAGGGATGTCGTATTGGCCAGTAGCTAGATCATTATATAATCATTATATAATTTGAGTAGTGAGTGAGTGAGTGAGTGAGTGAGTTAATGCTTTACGTCACATCGGCAATATTTCAGCCATATCATGACGAGAAGTTATACATGAATACAGAGACCATATAATAGAATATTATATGGTCTCTGATGAATATGTATATATTTAAACTTTATAAAAATCTGTCATCGAAGGACAGTATGAGAACTAGAATATCACAGATAAGATTTAAAACTAGTTGCGGAACATTTAAAAGCATTAAGTATTAAGGAACAACACAATATAAAAATGGGCTAGAGATCGTCAGTAACTAAATGGAGATCACCACACCTGGGACCATGGGGACTTACAGTACCTTTGCTTCCTGCATGGCCGACAATATCGAGTAAAAGTGGATGTGTACTGGACATATTATGAACTGCTTATGCTTAGATTGATTTTGAATGTATTTAAGAGCTGTTAAGATGGCGTGTGATTCTGCAGTGAAAATGGAACTGTCATGTGGCAACCTGAACGATATCGCTCTGGATCCAATGATAGTAGCGCTAGCAACTGTGTCACCATCCTTGGATCCATCTGTAAACATAGATTTGTATGTATCATATTTAGTTCTCAGTTGATGGTATTCTTGTTGATAAATTAGTGGATTAGTTTTCGATTTCTTTAATTTTGTTAGTGTCAGGTCTACCTCTGGCTTTATCAGTTGCCAAGGAGGTGAAGACAATAGGCGGTAAGGAGAAATATTTTCAAGGTGTAAATTCGCATCAGAAATTGCAGTTTTCAACCTTATTCCAAGAGGGGGGGAATAAGAGAAGATTTCTTTTGGTAGAGGTCCCCATATAGGGAATGAAAAACGCAATCATATGCAGGGTTTGACTGATTTGAAGATAATTTGGTAATATACTGTAAAGATAATTTTAGACGTCTGAGTTTTAGTGACGGTGTATCAGCCTCTACATATAAACTGGGAGAAGTTCTGAAGGATCCAAGGCAGAGCCATAGTCCTTGGTGATGTATAGAATCCAGAATTTTTAAATTGCTTTTGCATGCTCCCTCATAAACGATGGAGCCATAATCCAGTTTTGAACGTATGAGAGATCTATATAGTTGGAGGAGGGTCTTCTGATCACCTCCCCACTATGAATTGGAAACGACTTTTAACAAATTGAGTGCCTTCAGGCATTTAGCTTTAAGGTATTTGATATGGGGTTTAAATGTCAAATGGCTATCAAAAATAAGTCCCAGGAATTTGGCTTCCTTTACAATTTTGATAGGTGTGCCATCCAAATACAGTACAGTCTTGATGTGGTTTATATTTGCAACAAAAATGTATACAATTTGTCTTGGCTTTAGAAAATTTAAAGCCATTTTCAAGTGACCATCCACGATTACCTGATAGCAGTTCAATATTCACAGCAGAAGCGCACACAATTTTAACAGCCCTAAAATATGTCAGTAATCAATCTAAACATAAACAATTCATTATTTTTTTCTGATTCACTTTTGTGCCTTCAGGCGATAAAAAAATATGTCTTCGAAACATCCACTTTTAATCCAAATTCTCGAATTAATTAATAATCTTGCTACTGGCCAATATGACATCGTCTTTTGTTGGTTACCAAGCCATGTTGGTATCATTGGTAACACAATGGCTGATGCTGCTGCAAAAGCAGCACTCAACAAATCTGTGACACCACTTCTTATCCCATACAGTGATTATAAGCATGTCCTGCTTGACTGCATTGATTTTTCCATCATAAGGGATAATTATTTCAAATCGTCATCTATTAAGGATCTTTTTAGCAGTATCAATTCTCGTTTAATCATTGTTTTTTTTAAAGGAAATAGAGTTGTTTGCAAAATTTTGATTGTGTTTTGTGAAATATAAATGTTTTATGATTGGTAGATTAAATAAGCAACTGAGAATGTTAGTGGCTGTATCCTCGAGGGGGGTTAAAGTACTGTAAAATTATTGTCCTCCTGAGAGGGTACATAAGTTCCACTTCTTTCAAGGTAAAGTTAGAACTACCGTGTTTATTATCGTAGAAAATGTGTCATTTTAAGATGTTAGGCTAACTCTGCCAATAATCGTCAACACTTGAAGGGATGATGTAAATCCTGCTGGGGTCCATGCAGGTAGCCAAGGTACCGTAAGTCCCCATGGTCCCCAGTATGGTGATCTCCCTTCAGGGGCTGGCGATCTATAGCCCGTTTTTTATCATGTTATTGTTATGTATAAGTGTTATTCCTTTTTTATGATCCGATACTAGTTTTAAAATCTTTTTCTGTGATAAGTCTAGTACTTTTACTGTCCTTTGTTGGCAGATTTATATCAGTTTAATTGTATTTATAAAAATTAACCCTTGATAGTCACGATATGGCTGAAATAGTGCCGATGTGACTTTAAATATTAACCAAGATAACTTGAACATAGACTCTGAATGGGGGTAAGCTTTGTTTCCGGACCATAACTCAAAAATTGTTCAATATTATTTCATGAAGTTGTAACATATTAACCAAGTCCTGAAGTGGTGCCCATTAGTTGTTTGAAATTTCTAGGAGTTCTATTTTTGTCTCTGTTATATAGTAATGGAGGGTGGGAATGAAGAGATGGGGTTTAACGTGAAGTAAACGAATGAATGGGGGTTAGGGGAGTGGGGGGAGACATATGTTTTTACGAGTAAAAACACTTTCTAGTTAAATAATACTGTTGAAGTCTACTGGTCATAATGAAATGTCTTTAAATCTTGCTTAAAGGCATTTATCATTTAATACAGTTGAGTGTCAATCAAGGTATTTGTGATTTGGTTTCACAATTCTGCCACTCCTGGTAACTGTCATGTTAGGTTGTGTGTTGTTTTCTGGCACCACCATAGGTCTTGTGTCTTCACTTCTCTTTGTTGTCATTTCTTGTCTCATGTTAGTCTTTGTAACTTTTGTTTCAGTGTCTTTTGTGTTGAGTGTATATTCCTCAGGTGGGGACATCAGCTTCACTGGTGTTTTCTCATGTGTGAATGAGAGTTGTCTTCTGTTCCTTCTTAGGTCTTTACCTTCCGAAGATATGATGTAGGATCTGGGTGACTGATCCAGTTGTCTTACTAGTCCTAGTCTATCAAATCCATTATTTGTTAGAATTCTCACTTTGTCACCAGGTTCAAGTCTAGGCAGCAGTTTTGCTGTCTTGTCGAAATACTGTTTTTGTTGCCTTATATTTTCTACAAGGCGTTTGTAGATCCTCGATGGTTTTCGAATAACTGGTGACAGTAGCTTGGACGACATGGGAGTTTCAGTTTTGGTTCTGCGTGACATGAGTCGTTGGGCAGGCGATCCCAGGACTTGATCTCGGGGTGTATTTCTCTGGTTGAGTATGGCAAGGTATGGGTCACTGCCATCTCTACTTGATTTTTCCAAAATTCTTTTGGCAGACTGTACTGCCTTTTCAGCAAGTCCATTGCTCTGTGGATAACCTGGACTGCTCGTTTTGTGTGTGTATCCCCATGTTTTAGCAAATAATGCAAACTCCTGTGATGAGAATTGGGGCCCATTGTCAGAAGAGTGTCTGGCACACCAAACCTAGCAAAGTGCCCTTTTAGCTTTCTTATTACAGCTGCAGAGGTAGTTGTGTTCAGAGTGTTCATATCTATCCAACCAGAGTATGAATCAACAAGCACAAGGTATTCGGTTGAGTTCCAAGTGAATAGATCTGATGCAAGTATTTGCCAAGGCCTGGTAGGAATCTCATGACATTTGAGAGGCTCCCTCTGCTGTTGAGATTTGCAGCTGTTGCACACTGCACATTCAGCTACCCACTGTTCAATGTCAGAGTTCATGTTACACCAATACAGGACATCTCTTGCTCTTCCTTTACACCGCTCGGCACTGAGGTGTCCTTGATGAATATGTTTCGTGTAGTCATGCCACAGTGATGTAGGGACAATGACTTTGTCTCCTTTAAAGAGAATGTTGTCACTTTCTGTGATTTCATCTCTGAACGAGAAATATTTCCATGCCTCTTGGTGTACATCTCGTTTGTACTGTGGCAAGCCATGTTTGACATATTGGCGAATTAATACAAGTTCCGGATCACGACCAGTTTCAGCCTTAAGTTGCTCACTTCTGGCATCTGTCATGGGTAAAACTGTAATTACCTCAAATTCCTCATAGTCAGGTATATTTGAGTCATCTTTCAAGAAGGCTCTCGACAGTGTGTCCGCAACATGAAGTTCTTCGCCCTTCTTATAGACTAACTTCAGGTCGTACTGTTGCAAACGCAGAAGCATTCTTTGCAATCGCGCCGGTGCAGCAAAGAGAGCTTTCTTGTATATGCTGATCAAAGGCTGGTGATCAGTCTCTACTGTGACATCTTTTCCAAGGATATAATCATGGAACTTCTCACAGGCAAACACAATTGCCAGGAGTTCTTTTTCGATCTGGGCGTAGTTTACTTGTGTTTTCGTCATAGCCCGTAAGGCCTAAGCAATGGGACGACCGCTTTGGAGTACAGCTGCACCCAGTCCATTCTTCGAGGCATCACATCTTAGTGTGATGGGTTTGTTAACATCATAGTACTGTAGTGTGTTGGGCTCACAAATGTCTCTCTTGATACAATCCAGGGCCTGTTGGTGAGTTTGATTCCAGTGCCACTGAATGTCGCTCTGTAGCAGTTCTCTCAAGGGTGCTGCTTTCTCACTGAGATGAGGAATAAACTTGGCAAGGTACATGACCATACCTAGAAATCGTCTGAGTGATGGAACGTCATCTGGAGTTGGCATTTCGAAGATTGCCGTGACCTTCGCAGGGTCTTGTTTGACACCTTGGTCAGTTAACAAATGTCCAACATAACGGACCTCTTTCACTTTGAAGTGAAATTTGTCCTTGTTGAGTTTCAGCCCTATTTCCTCAGCTCTGTCCAGCACTTTCACTGCATTTTTGTCATGCTGGTCTTCGTTTTCCCCCCATATTATGATATCGTCCATGATACTCTCACATGGCAGACCACTGAAAAGCATGTCCATGTTCCTCTGGAATACCTCACTTGCTGAGGTGATACCAAACGGCATGCGCAAGTAACAGTATCTACCGAATGGCGTTTTAAAGGTGGTAAGCAGCAAAGTCTCATGTGTCAAAGGTATCTGCCATAACCCTTTTGAAGCGTCCATTTTGGTGAATATCTTTGCTGCTGGCATTCTGGACATTATTTCCTCAATTGTTTTCATTGGGTAATGTTGCCTCTTCAATGCACGGTTGAGATCTTTGAGGTCAATACCATTGCTGACACCCAATCAATTGGTTCGTTTATTGGAGTTATCACTCCTTCTTCAATCATTTTGTTCAATTCCGCTCTTATCTTTTCTCTTATGGGTGCAGGAACTCTACGTGGAGGTCTGACTACCGGAGATACATCAGGATCAAGTTGCGCATCATACGACACAGGCAAGTTTCCAAGTTTACCATCAAACAACTTGGGGTATTTGTCAATAACGTCCTGTTTGGTCATTCTTTTTTCAATTTTCACATCATGGATGTCAAATTTCACCATGCCCAAGGCAATGCTGTCTTGTATGCCAAGGATGGGTTTCACTGGGCTGTCAATAATGTGGAATACTAACTTGTGTAGTTTGCTCTTGAAGCCAATATTCATTTTGCATGTACCCAAAGTCATCATGGTGTCACCACTGTAAGCTACAAGTTTGACTGCTCCTGATCTGGAAATCAGTTCTTTGTCTCTCACTTGTTTGAACAAAGTGAGAGGCATCACATTGCATTTAGCACCAGTGTCAACTTTAAAGCGTGCTGCTTTGTCATTATGATTGTTGTATGTGCTTCTGATGGAATGTTGTCTATACCATCTATCTCTATAGTGTCAATAAACAAGCATTCACTATCATCTTGTTCATACCAGTCGTCTTGAGTTTCACAATTGCTTACTGGCTGCAGATCATGAATGCTTCGTGATCCTTGATACTTTGGTGGCCTAGTTCTTGCACGAAATCTACCCCTGCCTCTTGGACTTGATTTCCGTTTCAAATTTCCACTGGCACTGTGACTGTATGTCTCCTGGCCAGAGGGACTGGACTGACAAACTGACTGGAAGCGGTTGAAATTGTGGCATCTGTGACACCTTTTCCCAAAGGCCTGGCACCGTCCTTGTGAGTGTTTCCACCCACAGCGTCTGCGGTCTCTCATATTAGTATTTCCTTGAATCGGGTGTGATCTAAAACTTGGTTTCTTTTGACTTACAAAGTCAACTTCTGTTAGTTTCTGTGTAATTTCTTGAACCCCTTTTTCTGATAGTTCATTGACATTACATAAGGTCACAGCTTTAGTTAATGTCAGGTCTGTCTCCTCTAATAACAGTTTTCTCAAATGATCTGATGCTATTCCACATACGATTCTGTCTCTCAGCATTTCATCTTTTAGAACTCCATAATTACACGTATTTGCTTTAGTGCGTAAGTCTGTGTAAAATGTTTGAAAACTTTCACCTTTCACTTGTGAGCGTGTGTTGAACTTGAATCTTTTGATTGTCATGTTTGTCTGTGGCAAACAAAATTCCCCAAATTTTCTTTTCCGGCATTTATATGATTCTTTAGATTCACCTTCACCGTAAACAAATGTTTTTTCTTTCTCAATTGCTTGTCTGCTGGCAATGTTCAGAAACACGTATGAACGAGCCTTGTCATTCTTGTCAGCGTGCGCCGCTTCCACGAATATGGAAAACTCGAGTTCGAATTGCCGCCAGTTGTCTGCGATGTCTCCTTCGAAGGATAATGGTGAAGGTTTGTTAAATGCGTCAGCGTTCCCGCTTTTGACACCATGTAAGTTGCTGTGTCAACTTTATAAGTGAATAAACAAGAAGAGTGAACTTCTTTTATTTCTTGGTTCACGGATTTCAAACTCATTTCAAAAGTGAGGCAGGCCAATTAAAAAAAAAAAAAAGCCTCACATTTTTTTTAACTGAATTTTTTACGTAGGTATGAAAAAAAATATCCTGGCGTAATAAAAGTAAAATAACTCAATTTTTCAAGAACATTTTATTATATCCTGGGCACTCAGCTTGTGTAAGGATGGCAACATAACAATATTCATGTCATGGGTGGAAATGCATAAAAGACGCTGCTATTTTGGCAGCATGGGCATCGTTTATCTCTTTCAACACCAGCCAACCAGAAGATTACTGCTGTGACATGAAGTTCCCAGAGACTGTTGTGTGATAGATGAAACCAACATTTATCAAGGAATTATCTGCTGAAATTAACATCTTTGCTACTACATGTTTTGCCATACACTATTTGAAAGGTCTAATTAATCCTATTGTTTATAAATATGAAATTTATATGTATTTTAAATAATTCATGAACAACTAAATAAAGTTCGTTTTAAATAAATAATAATGTAAGCTAAAACATTCATAACGTCCAAATTCAGCGCAAATCTAACGATTTTTTCGGCAAATATAAGAATTCATAAAATCCGCTTACCTATTTCTTTTTAATTAGGGCTCCAAGCCGAAAGGCTGTAGAGCCCTATTGAAATCGTTCGATTTATTATTATTAGGGCTCCAAGCCGAAAGGCTGGAAGCCCTATTGTAATCGGCCGATTTATTGTTTATTACGGCTCTATGCCTGAAAGGCAAGAGACCTATTGTAATCGTTCGATTTATTATTATTATTAGGGCTCCAAGCCGAAAGGCTGTAGAGCCCTATTGTAATCGTTCGATTTATTATTATTATTATTATTATTATTTATTAGGGCTCCAAGCCGAAAGGCTGTAGGGCCCTATTGTAATCGTTCGATTTATTATTATTATTATTTATTATTATTATTATTATTATTTATAATCCGCTGATTTTTGTACCTGCCCTAGCAAAATAACCACTAGCTCGATTTTGTTCAAATTTTGTGCGTGTTTGTAGACCGTTGGGTACTAGTGCCCGCCAAAAAGCCAAGCCCATAGGCACAAAGGCCAAGGGCAGATAACTGAAAAACAAGTATTTTTTGACGATATATTTTGCCCTGTTGCTCCACAACCGTTTGTCCGTTTACTTTGAAACCTTGCATGTATCTGATGCTTGAGCTGCTTGACATGTTATGTTCTTTGACTTTGGTCATTGGACACGTGGTTAGGCAACCATATTGGATTCAAGGTTTTCAAAGGGTGTTTTGGGTACCTGTCTTCAAATACTATCTCCTCTGAATCCACTGCATGAAAAGCTTTCAAACTTTCTGAGAATTGTCTCCATACAGAACACAACAAATCAGCATAGCCGTTTTTCGATATCTTTTGTAGTTGCGGCCATAGTGGATTTTGATTTTTATCATTTTTTTCACCGAAATTTTACCTTTAAGATCATAGCTTGTAAGGTTCTTAACAGAAACTATTGAAAGATTGCATGAAGTTTTGAGACTATATGTAGCTCATTTTGTGCTGGGTTACATACTGAAAGCACCACTGCTTGGTGTGGTATTATTTGATTTAAGTAAAAAAATCAGACTTGAGTACAAATACTGAAGGAAGCGCCTCATAAATCTACCATACACCCCCATTCACTGGCTATGCAGATATCCAAGCGTTCTCCACAGCCTTGTTCAGTATTGTGTGTACTACCCTTGACGACCAGGATCAGAATTGGCCTTTTTCAACCGTCTCAAGAGGCAACTATGCTTGTCACAGGAGGCGACAAATCCGATTGGGTGGTCAGACTCGCTGGCTTGATTCTTCATTTCTCAATTGCCAATTGCTAGGGTACCTTATTTTTGACGGCGTTGTTTAAAGCAAACCATTTGCGGATTAGAATATGGTCGAGGTCGGATATTGGTTTAGTACACTCTGGGAAACTGTGGCACACGCCAATTTGGTAATGTCCTGCAAACGGTGACTATCTTTTGACGGAGTTGGTACAAGCACACTATATGCGGATTCGAACATGGTCGAACTCAAACATGAGTAAAGAACACACTAGGACACGTGTGGTGATGTCTCACAAGCGGTTCATTACATTTGATGGCGTTGGTACAAGCAAACCATATGCGGATTCGAACATGGTCGAAGTCAAACATGAGTTAAGAACACACTGGGACACGTGTGGTGATGTCTCACATGCGGTTCATTACATTTGATGGAGTTGGTACAAGCAAACCATATGCGGATTCGAACATGGTCGAAGTCAAACATGGGTTAAGAACACCCTGGACACGTGTGGTGATGTCTCACAAGCGGTTTACTACATTTGATGGCGTTGGTACAAGCAAACCATATGCGGATTCGAACATGGTCGAAGTCAAACGTGGGTTAAGAACACACTGGGACACATGTGGCGATGTCTTGGAAGTGGTTCCTTACATTTGATGGCGGTTGTACAAACAAACCATTTGAGGATTCGAACATGGTCGAAGTTGGAAATTGGTTAAAACATCCTGGGACACCCAGGTCAGTTTAGTAGTGGTGATGTCTCACAAGAGGTTCTTTACATTTGATGGCGTTGGTACAAGCAAACCATTTGGGGATTCGAACATGGTCGAAGTCAAACATGGGTTAAGAACACACTGGGACACGTGTGATGATGTCTCACAAGCGGTTCATTACATTTGATGGCGTTGGTACAAACAAACCATAAGCGGATTCGAACATGGTCGAAGTCAAACATGGGTTAAGAACACACTGGGACACATGTGGCGATGTCTCACAAGCGGTTCATTACATTTGATGGCGTTTGTACTAACAAACCATTTCAGGATTCGAACATGGTCGAAGTTGGAAATTGGTTAAAACATCCTGGGACACCCAGGTCAATTTAGTAGTGGTGATGTCTCACAAGAGGTTCTTTACATTTGACGGCGTTGGTACAGGTAAACCCTTTGAGGATTCGAATATATGAACGAGGTGGGAAACAGATTTAGCACTTTATCTCAGCAATGCGACAGGAACCCGGGGCCCGGACGAACGCAGAACGCTAATCCATTTGACTGGAGCCCAAATGACAAAGAAGTTACGGCCTGTTAAAGAGTCACCAAGCCGAAAGGCTGAAGAGTCCCAGTGTTAGCGTTTGATTTAATATTATTATTATTCCGCTGATTTTTGTACCAGAGCTAGAAAAATAACCACTGGCTCGATTTTGTTCACATTTTGTGTGTGTATGTGGACCTTTGGGTACTAGTGCCTGCCAAAAATCCAAGGCCGTAGGCCCAAAAGCCAAGGGCAGATAACTAAAAGAACAGAATATTTTGAAGATGTATTTCGCCCTATTGCTCAGCAACCGCTTATCCGATTACTTTGAAACCTTGCATGTATCTGATGCTTGAGCTGCTTGACATTTTTTGTTCTTTGACTTTGGTCATTGGTCTCGTGGTTTGGCAGCCATTATGGATTCAAGGTTTCCGCAGTGTTTTTTGGGTACCTGTCTTTAAACGCAAACAACTCCGAGTCCACTGCATGAAATGCTTTCAAACTTTTTGATAATTGTCTCCATACATAACACATCAAACTTTAGTAGCCGATTTTGGAATTCTTTTTTAGTTACGGCCGTATTGAATTTTGATTTTGATCATTTTTTTTCATTGAAATTTTACTATAAATATCACATCTTGTAAGGTTCTCCACAGAAATTATTGATTGTTTTACATGAAGTAAGTGTGCTATATGTACCTCATTTTTTGTTCTTTGACTTTGGTCATTGGTCACATGGTTTGGCAGCCATTTTGGATTCAAGGTTTCCGCAGTGTTTATTGGCTACCTGTCTTTAAACGCAAACAACTCCGAGTCCACAGCATGAAATGCTTTCAAACTTTTTGATAATTGTCTCCATACATAACACATCAAACTTTAATAGCCGATTTTGGAATTCTTTTTTAGTTACGGACGTATTGAATTTTGATTTTGATCATTTTTTTCAACGAAATTTTGTAAGGTTCTTCACAGAAACTATTGCAAGTTTACATGAAGTTAGTGTGCAAAATGCATCTCATTTATTGTTGTTGGTTGTATGCTAAAAGTAACACCGCTTGGTGGTAATATTTGATTTATATTTGGGACACCCCTGGAACACGCCAATTTCGTAGCGGCGATTTCCGGTGACTATCTTTTGACAGAGTTGGAACAAGCCAACCTTTTATGGATTCGAACATGTTCGAGGTCGGAAATAGTTTTAGAACAGACCTGGACACTCTGGCACACGCCATTTTCCTTGCAACAATACCCTGCAAGTGGTGCCTACATTTGACGGATTTGGTTCAAGGAAACCGTTTGAGGATTCGAACAGGGACGTTTGGGCACAGTGTTACTTGGAGCCCGCCATTGCTGCTTGCAGCTTTAATTATTATAATTTATTATTCCGCTGATTTTTGTACCTGCCCTAGCAAAATAACCACTAGCTCGATTTTGTTCAAATTTTGTGCGTGTTTGTAGACCGTTGGGTACTAGTGCCCGCCAAAAAGCCAAGCCCATAGGCCCAAAGGCCAAGGGCAGATAACTGAAAAACAAGTATTTTTTGACGATATATTTTGCCCTGTTGCTCCACAACCGTTTGTCCGTTTACTTTGAAACCTTGCATGTATCTGATGCTTCAGCTGCTTGACATGTTATGTTCTTTGACTTTGGTCATTGGACATGTGGTTAGGCAACCATATTGGATTCAAGGTTTTCACAGTGTTTTTAAGGTACCTGTCTTCAAATGCAAACAACTTTGAGTCCACTGCATGAAATGCTTTCAAACTTTCTGATAATTGTCTCCATACATAATCCATCAAACGGTAATAGCCGATTTTGGATATCTTTTTTAGTTACGTTCGTATTGAATTTTGATTTTGATCATATTTTTCAACGAAATTTTGCTTTGAAGGTCATATCTTGTAAGGTTCTCCACAGAAACTATTGCAAGTTTACATGAAGTTAGTGTGCCATATGCATCTCATTTATTGTTATTGGTTGTATGCTAAAAGTAACACCGCTTGGTGGTAATATTTGATCAATACTTTGGACACCCCTGGAACACGCCAATTTTGTAGCGGAGATTTCCGGTGACATCTTTTGGCAGAGTTGGTACAAGCAAACCCTTTATGGATTCGAACATGTTCGAGGTCGGGAATGGTTTTAGAACAGACCTGGACACTCTGGCACACGCCAATTTCCTTGCGACGATACCCTGCAAGTGGTGCCTACATTTGACGGAGTTGGTTCAAGGAAACCCTTTGAGGATTCGAACATGGACGTTTGGGCACAGTGTTACTTGGAGCCCGCCATTGCTGCTTGCAGCTTTAATTTTCATTTGTTTACGTTGTTGGAAAATTATTTTAAAAAGAATTACAAATAATATCTGTCATCACCCATTTCCCGATGATAGTGGCTGTCCGCTCACTAACATGAGGAAATACCTCGGTTTTCAATACGTCCTGCCAGGTCAGTATACATTAGAAAAACTTATATTGTTTCACCGACAAAATCTGCTACAAGGTTCGTGATTGGTCAAATTTAAGCATGTGACCTAAGGCAGCTAATGAAATTACAACAACGATAATTTTCAGACTATGGCGAAAGGTTTGGGTTAAGTCATGTTATTCTGAACGTTTTAGCATGAAATCGCGATCTATATTAAAAATATGGAACTTTATGGATGCATAGAGCTAGGTTATGAGCTGTGACAAAGATTTCTTATGCATAGTTGTATTAATGGTATCCATTGATGGCCAGACAACTAGGAAGGATAAATTGTACAAAATATCAATCCAGCAGCTTCTGGAAATAAGAAATCGCTTTGATAAATCAACAACTAGGAGTCCAAGTCTAAGACGCATCAACACTAGAAAGAACTCGTCGATCAAAGACAAAGATTTTGGGCGTCCGATATTGGATGTTGGATAGTCCCTGTCATGAACCTCAGAAAACTCGTCAAATAAACATGAAAACTTTTCTGCATCCACAAGACCTGTATAATAGGTTACCAATTCTGAATCATTCTTCACATCAAAAAATGTTAAATCAGGAAGTTTGACTTGAGTGGCTTGATTGCGAAAGACATTTTTATTTTCAGTCTCAGTCTGAGTCATTGCACAGGATGTTTTCACAGGATTCAAACACTGGAACATTACATCGTCAGTTAGAGTAGACATACTTCCAACTTCCACCATTTCTGTTTACGATGATCCATATCTTATGCAACTGATATCGTCTTCACACACAGCCTCACAGTAGTCATGCAGCATAATTGATGCAACGTCATAGGATCTGTCAAAATAATAAATAGCTTTTCATCACATTAAATAAATAGTTTTTTTGAGTTTTTTTGAGGTTAAAGGAATTAAAATTAATAAAAAATAAATTAACATAAATCTGTTAATACAAAAGCTAATATAAGAAGTGTATTATCAAGTTCATTGGTCAATACTCTATTATATTTTATGCTCTCTCTATATTTTTTATGCTCTTTATATTTTATTGTTCTGTAAGTAAGAGAGACTACACCATGATTTTATATTTTGTCTTGTTAAGCATAACTTCTCATAATAATGATTATTAATCAACAAATTCAAAAAGGAAAAAACTTATGTTCCCTATTTATTCAAACAAATAAGATGAAAGAGAGGATACATAGAATTTTAAGATCAACACAACTTGAAACGTTTTTGTTTGTTTTTTTCATTTCAAGTTTAAATCATAGCACTTTTTCACTTTTTCACAATCACATAACATTCACAAACGATAAAACACATTAAATACACCAACAATAGCATAAATCTTATAAGAATCAACATAACTCACTGTGCAAGTACTGTAATTTTTCTTCGGAAAAATCGATGGAACATCATGCCCTATGCCTCCTGGACCGTTACCACCCAGGAGCATATTTCCGTGTGCTTGGTCACTGTGAGGTCTTTTCTCACTAACCGAAGTCACCTTATCCACGCTTGTCGTAGGGACTTGCTTACTGGAATGACGTGTTGAGATACTATTCTTTCACCGACTCTCTTTCCCCTAAAATTGTATTGCTACAAATACAGCAGTATTGCTTCCGGATTTTGACAGCTTCGAAGCAGCGCGCTATTTTCGACGGAAGTTGACAGTACTCGGCGGAAGTTCATCCAACCAATTGAAGAGTTCCAACTCAAGACGGATAACTCTCATTGAACTTGACTTTTCGGAAAATCAAATGGAATACGTATTTCAGACATTGTGAAATGTGATAGATTTAATAAATGAATGATATGACAAGTAGGTTAATATAATTATAAACTATTTTGACGTGGCTTGGACGGTCTACCGTGCGGTGTGTCTTGTGGCTTTGAACGGCCAACAGTGTTGAAATAGTTAAACTGGTCACCACTGCGCTTTGCGTTGACAAGCTTTGATGGTATTAGAGAAGGATCCCAGCAAGAAATATCAGAGTGACTTCCCTTTGCTTTACGCTCGAGGAGGAAAAGAAATCTTTTTTTGTTTGAACTTTTTGTCGAAAAGATCAGCGGTAATAAAAAAAGCGTAATTTTCATTTTTTTTAACATTAGAACTTTGAAAGAGCGGCGCATCCGTAAACCAAGAAATAAAAAAAAATGTCGCCTTAGTAAAGTTCCATCTTGTTGAAGGAGGAACATCGGAAGGTAAGACGGGTTTTAAAATGGTTGGGAAATGATCACTTCCACAGAGGTCTTCATGTAAGGACCATTCAAATTCGTTTAATAATTCAGAATCTGTTACTGACAAATCGAGAGCAGAGTAGGTACCTGTACCGGGATGCAGATACGTATTTGAACCATCATTATGGATACACTAATCGTTGCTGGAAATGAAATCTTCCAAAAGTTTCCCCTTGTTATTAGTCTGAACACTACCCCAAAGTGGATTGTGTCCATTTAAAGGGGCACTGATCTAACGCAATTCCCCGGGACTGGTTGTTGCCTTTGTTATTGTTTTTTCCCAGTGAGTACCCGGATGTAGAGCAGAAATCTAGACTAGCTCGCGACATCTGTTGCGCCATTCGTAAGCGCATTAGTCACTTTTATGGGTAGTAATAAGGGCGTATGGTCACATTGATCAACAAAATGAAATACAGTTTTCGAGATAATAAGGAAATGTAGGCATCTTTGTGGGTAGCATCGGTAATGGTGACGAAGTTTTGATAAGTCACTTGCTTGGTAATTTTGCGATTTTCGTTTACACTATTTTGACTTGCAACACAAAGTAAATATTTCACCTGAGCATTGCTTTTTTTATAGTGTGTATATTTTTTTACTGTCAAAATGTGTAACATATTTATTAAACGTCTAAATATTCAGTTATTTTACAAAGTGACTGAAAAACATTTCCATCTGTATTATTATGATAACGAATTCCAAACATTTTGATGTTTAATGTCATCACCAAGAGACTGAAAATGTTACGTTGAAAAGTACATTTCTATGTTGTTTGGCTTCTAATCCTACATAATAATCTGTTGTGATGTTTGTAGGCCCTTTTGATCGTCTTAATCAATCTGGACAGATTTTTTAGTCAAAATGACTGAAATATTTACACATTTTAAAAATTGCCTGAGAGAATCACATTTTACAAATTGACGGTAATCTATACACGCTTACAAAGGAAATGACCTGTGAAAACAACGTCTATCGCGCATTGAAGAATTTCCCAACCAAGACGTAGAAAAACAAGAACGAATCGGTTCAAATGAAGGAAAACAAAATGTAAATACCAGAAGTACAACTTACCAAATTTATGTGTATAAATAGGCAGCTTCCTTATTCGAGGAATGTATCCGTGAATATCCTCACAAAGGAATAATATCCCACTCGTCTGCAGCTATACAAAATAACTTATTCGATGTCACGTGTCTCTGTAACTATCAAATATTCTAAAAGATATATATCGTTTCGGGTGTCAAGTCTCAAGGGTCGGCTGAGAAAGGCCACGTGACAACTACTTTCATTACGTCGACGGTTCCTAAAAAATCCATTGAGTTTGATAACAATGAGCAACCAATCAACGTATTATCAGTTAACCCTTTGAAAAAATTGTATGTTGTTTTTACATCGGCACTTCACGCCATGATATGAGTGTATTCCCTTTGTTTTAGTAAACCTAGACATGTAAACACTCACTTTTGACATATCCACTGTGCAAGATAACAGTGATTAATCAATCAACGTATTTTCTGTTAATCCTTCGATGACTAGGAACGATCCGTTGATTTACAAAAAAAAGTAAATCAACTGATCATTCATCTCTTGCTGGGCTGCCACGTGCATATTACATAACCTCACTTCAAACCTGGATTTAGATTGAATAATTACCCCAGACACAATAAATGCCAAATGAGAACCTTTGTCAGGTAATCTAAGTGGTGCTACCACTAATTGTACCTGTAATAAATTCATTAACTGAACATCAAGTGAATGACGACAAATACACAAGTGTAGGGTTATACGAGAAAACGTGTATGACAACAAGGGAGTAGTAATCGTATAACACAATCCGAAATCCGAAAATGCTTTCACTGCATGGATACTTTTTTTAGTATTAAACTATAACCATTTGGGGTATTTCCAAATGACGACTTCCGATGAGCTCCGCTGTTCTTTTTGTCTGTTTGTTTAGGCTGAAGAAATTATTTAACATGCGCCCTTTGTCGAATCTTTATAGATCACAGTTAACCAGTCAGTGTTTATGCAAAAATGCGTAAAACAAATATTGCCTCCAGCCTCCAAGTTTATTTAGCTGTCCTTGCAGACGGTAGCCCAGTCTCTGGTCACGCTCAGTTGCGTTGCGTATCATCCGGGTACTCATGGGGGAAAAAACAATAACAAAGGCAACAACCAGTCCGGGGAATGGCGTTAGATCAGTGCCCCTTTAAATCGCCCATGAGTGAGTGAGTGACTATTTATAGTCACATCGTCAATATTTCAGCCATATGGTGACTAAATCAAGTTAGACAGTAATAATACATACATTTTTATCATAAAACCTGTCGTCAAACGACAGTAAAATAACTAGATTATCACAGATGTACATATTAAGACTAGTATGGAACCATAAAAAAGATACTACCATAAATAACACTACAGTATAAAAACGGGGCTAGGGATCGCCAGCAAATAAAAGTAGGCCACCATACTAGGAACCGTGGGGACTTACAATACTTCTGCTACCTGCACGGTTCCCCATCAGGATTTACACCATCCCTTAGCTGCTGGCGATTATCATCAAGTTTAGCCAAATTAAAACAAACAAGTATACTACGACTAAAAGGGTAGTAGGAATAAACTGACTTCGAATGATGTGGACTTACATACCTTCTCGGGGGGACAATAATTTTACAGTACTTCAACCCCCTTTGAAGATACAGCCACTAACAATCTCAGTTACAAATGAAACACTACTATACAGTAAAAAGGTAACTATGTACACATATTCAAAATTTATCTACCTGTTCAATTTCTTTTAAAAAGCTAATTATTAAATGAGACGACACATTATCAAAAGATCCATTATTGATGTTGCACTGAAATAGTTATCCCTTATGATGGAAAAATCAACACAGTCAAGCAGGACATACTTGACCGTGATTCTCTCATCACAAGGGATGCAAAACGGAGGATCCTCACCTTTCAATAGATATTCATTGGTGTAACACGAATGGCCAATACGACATTGTCATAAAATGACCTCTTCAAATCTGGACTGACAACCCAAGTAGATGTAACCGATATTTGGTTTAATGTTATGTAATTTATTGATACCTACTTGGGTGTCCCACTTCTTTTGCATCAGATCTCGTATATATGATCCAATCACAGGTCTGTAATCAGTGTATGGAACAAGAAGTGGTGTCACAGATTTGTTGAGTGCTGCTTTAGCAGCAGCATTGGCCATTGTGTTACCTTTGATGACAACATGGCTTGGTAACCAGGAAAAAACAATGTCATATAGGCCAGTGGCAAGTTCATTATATAATTCAAGTATTTCGATTAAAAGTGGATGTTTTTTAGATTGATTTGTAATTGCCTGAAGACAGGAAAGAGAGTTGGAAAATATAATAAATTGTTTATGCTTTGATTGTGTACGAATGTATTTTAGTGCGGTTAATATGGCGTTTGACTCGGCTGTAAAAATAGAACAGTTGTCTGGTATTCTACATGATATTGTCCTGGATCCGATGATGGTGGCGCTGGCAACTGCGTCACCATCCTTTGATCCGTCGGTAAATATAGATTTATAAGTATCATATTTATTTCTTAACTGATTATACTCTTGTTGAAAAATTAGTTGATTGGTTTCAGATTTTTAAAATTTAGTTAAGATTAGATCCACCTCTGGTTTCACTAACTGCCATGGAGGGGAATTCAAAAGTTGGGTTGGGGCTATATTTTCGAGATTTAGTTTAGCAGCCGAAATGGACGATTGTATTCGTAGTCCAAGGGGTGGAGTGAGTGATGATTTTTTAGTATAGAGGTCTTCATAAAGAGGGTTAAAAACAGAGTCATAGGCTGGATTGGATTTCAAAGAATGTAGTTTAGAAACATATTGTAAAGATAATTTAATGCGACATTGTTTAAGGGAAGGCTCATCAGCCTCCACGTACAAACTATGAATTGGAGAAGTCCTAAGGGCTCCAAAGCAAAGCCTCAGGCCCTGATGATGAACAGAATCCAGTTTTTTCAAATTGCTTTTACAGGCTCCACCATAGACGATGGAGCCGTAATCAAGTTTAGAGCGGATGATGGCTCTGTACAGTTGGAGAAGGGTTTTCTGGTCCCCTCCCCATTTTGCGTTTGAAATTACTTTAATCATATCAAGAACCTTCAGGCATTTAGTTTTTAAATAATTTATGTATGGCAGAAAGGTCAAGTGATGGTCAAAAATAATACCAAGAAACTTGGCCTCTTTGACAACATTGATAGGAGCACCATCCAAAACTAATTCAGGGTCCTTATGCGGCTTATTCTTTCTACAAAAATGAATACATTTGGTCTTGGCTCGTGAAAATTTAAAGCCATTTTCCAGACACCATTTATTGATTTTGTTTAAACACAATTGTAGTTGTCTTTCAATGGTATGCATGTTTTTACCACGACAAGAAACATTAAAATCATCCACAAATAATGATCCATCAAGTGAATCGTTTAAAACCTTCGACAAACTGTTTATCTTTATGCAGAACAATATTACAGACAAGAGATACTGTCTTGTGGGACACCCTGATCCTGATTGTAATGGTCAGACAGGGATGAACCCACACGAACTTAAAATTGTCTATTTTTTAAAAACTGAGATATAAATAGAGCCCTTAAACCAAAATCATGTAAATCTTTTAAAATACCATTCTTCCATGTGGTATCATATGCTTTTTCGAGATCGAAAAATATTGATACAGCATGTTGTTTATTTATTATGGAATTTTTAATAAAAGATTCTAAACGTACTAAATGATCGACGGTACTACAATTTTGCGGAAACCACATTGAATGTTAGTAACGAGATTGTTGGTTTCCAAGTACCAAACTAAACGGTTATTTATCATACGTTCAATAGTCTTACAAACACAGCTAGTGAGGGATATTGGTCTATAATTCGAGGGATGGGTATGATCACGACCAGGCTTAGGTATAGGAATGACAGTAGCATTTCGCCATGATGATGGAAAATTTCCAGAAGTCCAAATATTGTCAAAGATATTTAACATTGTTTCTAAACAAGATTCAGGTAAATGTTTAAGGAGCTGATAATGACGAGCCTTGGCATTTGAAATTTTAAATTGATTCAAGTTATGGACTGTTGGATGGCGACGAAAATATTTTTCTGCCCTTTTTCCAGCCTTTCCTGCTTTCCAGCTTGTTTTGCAGTGCATGGTAAACCATGGTTTACGGATATGTGGAACCGTAGAGGACTTTGGGATACATTCATCAGCAATTATATTCAATTCATCAGCAATAACCTGAATAGGATCATTATCATTTAGAAATAATTCGGGTTGTAGTCTCTCAGTGCATAATGTGTGAAACAAAGACCCGTTTGCCTTTGTAAAATTCCATCTTTTAGAAGGAGGAACATCAGTCGGATTAACAGTTGATAGTATAGTTGGGAAATGGTCACTTCCACAAAGATCATTGTGGACTGACCAATCCAAATCGTTGAGTAAGTTAGATTCAGTAAGTGACATATCCAAAGAAGATTAAGTGCCAGTTCCTGGATGCAGATAAGTGTGGGTGTCATCATTAAAGATACACAGATCATTATTAGATATAAAATCTTCAAGTACTTTACCTTTAGTATTTATAGTTGTACCACCCCAGAGTGGATTGTTGCCATTCAAATCACCCATGATAATACATGACTTAGGGAGTTGATCGTAAAGATTTTGAAGATCAGACTGCAGGAGAGCTGACGATGGCGGAATATACAAAGAACACAATGTAAATGCAACGTGTAAAGTAAGTCGCACTGCAACAGATTGCAGATTAGTATGAAGTACAACAGGACTGTGGATAACATTCTGTCGCACAATGATTGAATGATATGCACTAAACTGACGTAAGTTAAAATTGTCTGTCTGCTTTAAATATGTCTCTTGTAAGCAGAATGCTGATGGATGAAGATCTTGGACCAATAGATGTAATTCATTAAAATTAGTCTTAATTCCTCTACAATTCCACTGTATAATATTTGTTGAAGAAACTATCTTTTAGGCGGATTGACTGGGGACCTACCCCTCACCTTCCTTGAGGGCGACAAGCTATGTGCCCTGTGTTGGCTCATGTCGGACACATCCATGTCCTCAAGAGATCCGAACTTATTAAAAAGTTGTATCTTGTTTTTTTCCCCTTTTGAGGCTCTTCCACTCTGATATTTTTTTTGAAGATTCTGTTTTAGGTCTAGATTTGTTCTGTGCAAGTTGTTTGACGGGTATTTCTGATTTTGATTTGTCAGATACTTTTGTTGATGACTGATCCTGAGATGAAGCTACATCTTCATTACAAGATGCCATGGATTTGGTCAGTACCTGTAATGTTTGAGAGCTGGAGTTCTCTTGTGGGTGTCTCACCTGGGCTGCTGCAGATAGTAAAGTAGGGCCAGAGGTTTTTGTCCAGGTGTAATCTGTCTGACAACCTGTGGAATGATAAGTAACAGGTTTGGTCTTTGGGACCTGCAGAGAAGCAGAGACAGCAGAAGCAAAAGATGGTCCAGGTTGTTGCTGAGCAAGAACAACTTTCTTTGCTTCGAAGAAAAGAGATGTTCTGCTCATGTTTTACCCTTGAAATTTTAGATTGAAGTTTCCAAGTAGGACATTCCTTGGAAGAAGATGGATGGTTGCCAGCAGAGTTGACACATTGAGGTGGTTTGTTACAGAGGGCACTGTCTTCGCATGATCCAGCACACCGATGACATGCAGCTGCATCATGATATCAGTTTGAGCCATGTCCATACTTTTGACATGAGTAACACCTCGAAGGATTTGGGATAAAAGTATCCACCCTTAAACTGCAGTAACCAGCTTTGAGTGATTCTGGAAGCAGTGGGAGACAGAATGTAAACAGATAAGTGTTTGTTTTTATCACTTCATTATTTCTCTTTGCCGTAAAACGTTTGACAGCAGTTACTCCTTGGGAGTAACTCTGTCACAATTTCCATTTCTGTCATATCAGAAAGGCATCATCAGATATCACGAACGATGCCTTTACTACTGTTCAGTGACCTGTGAGGGGATACCTCTACAGGAACAGTAGCTAGTGATTTCGTTGAGAGAAGAATTTGTGACTGGATTTGTTTATTGCATTGGATCAGCAGAGAGCCAGATCGTAATTTTTTTATTTCCTTAACTAGACCAACTAAACCTTCAATACCCTTTGATATAGCAAATGGGTTCAGTTTTAGTGGATCACTATTTGATGCAGTCATCACTAGAAAACGAGACCAAGCATCAGGATTGACTAGAGGTTGAGGAGAATCTTCATCCCCAGAAGAGAGTGAATCATCTGATTCGTGTGAGCATTTTTTTAGTGGGGGTGCCATGGTAGTATTAAATGTGATTCGCTCCCCACCCACCATGGAGTGTCTACGTGGACGATGCCACACAACCGTGGATCTCCAACAGACGGTACCAGGGATACCAGGAGGGTATACTCAAGCAGAAGAACCGATCAAAGATCAATAAATCTACCGGATTGGCCCATGAGCCACCGCCTTCTGGCACTGGCATCTAGGCAAATTTTGAATTTATAAGTATTGCAAAATTCAGTAATCATGTATATTTACACATTTCTGTCATAAAATCAAACGATTCAAATATTTATATAAATGTCCAAGCCAAATAGTGAGAGCAGTGAGCAAAAAGTAAGGTGCTCAGGGCTTGGCATGACCAGCCGATTGATAAGACCGGGCCCATCTTACCACCTGTCTAGGCGAAGTAAGGGTTGAAGTAAGGGTCGAAGTGGTGTATTGGGCAAAGGAATGCTATTCCTGGATCCAGTGCCCTCAACCACCAGACTACCGTCCTCCACCAACACAGGGAAGCAACCCACGGCAAACGGGCTGCCCACTTTGGTCGTCTCTTAAGACCAGCAATGGGGTGCTGTGGAAATATTCTACCCCGAGTCCACACTGGGGAAGGGCCATTAGCGCTACCCAGCACTCACCACGAGGAGGTTGCTCTTCACGAGTGCCCCTGCAGAGAAGAAGAAACAGCAGTAGAATATGTCGGACCTGCTTGTTCCTGAGCAATAACAACCTTTTTTGCATCGAAAAAAGATATATTACGTTCATGTTTTATCTTTGGTATTTTGGACTGTAGTTGCCAGGTAGGACATTCTTTCAAAGAAGAGGGATGGTTGCCTGAACAGTTGACACAGCTAGGTGGTTTGTTACACAGATTACTATCATCGCATGTACCAGCACATCGATAACATGCAGCTGGATCATGGCAAGATTTCGAGCCATGGCCATATTTTTGGCAATTGTAGCACCTTAAGGGATTTGGGATAAAAGTATCCACTCTTAAGTTGCAATAACCAGCTTTGAGTAAGTCTGGACGAATCGGGAGACAAAAAGTAAACAGATAAGTGTTTGTTTTTGTGATTTTGTTATTTCTTTTTGCTGTAAAACGTTTTACAGCAGTAACTCCCTGAGAGTGTAACTCATTCACAATTTCAGTTTCTGTCATATCAGAAAGGCATCGTACAATATCACGAATGATGCCATTACTACTATTCAGAGTCCTGTGAGGGGATACCTCCACAGGAACAGTAGCTAGAGATTTGGTTGACAGAAGAATTTGGGATTGTATTTGTTTTTTGCATTGGATCAATAGAGATCCAGATCGCAATTTTTTTATTTCCTTGACTTCACCAACTAAACCCTCAACACCCTTTGATATCGCAAATGGGTTCAGTTTAAGTGGATCACCATTCGGAGCAGACATGACGAGAAATCGAGACCAAGCATCAGGATTTATGAGTGGTTGAGGAGAATCTTCATCCCCAGAAGAGAGTGAATCATCTGATTCGTGTGAGCATTTTTTTAGTGGGGGTGCCATGGTAGTATTAAATGTGATTCGCCCTCCCAGCTCACCCACCCACCATGGAGTGTCTATGTGGACGATGCCACACATTTGTGGATCTCCAACAGACGGTACCAGGGATACCAGGAGTGTATACTCAAGCAGAAGAACCGATCAAAGATCAATAAATCTACCGGATGGCCCATGAGCCACCGCCTTCTGGCACTGGCATCTAGGCAAATTTTGAATATATCAAATAGTACAAAATATCAATATGCATATATATTCACATAAAACAGTTCTGTCATAAACTGAAACAATTCAATTAGAGTTATAAATTTCCCAACCAAATAGTGAGCAGTGAGCAAAATGGAAGGTGCTCAGGGCTTGGCATGACCAGCTGATTGATAAGACCGGGCCCATCTTACCACCTGTCTAGGCGAAGTAAGGGTCAAAGTGGTGTATTGGGCAAAGGAACGCTATTCCTGGATCCAGTGCCCTCAACCACCAGACTCCCGTCATCTGCCGACACAGGGACGCAACCCACGGCAAACGGGCTGCCCACTTTGGTCGCCTTTTACGACCAGCAATGGGTGCTGTGGAAATATTCTGCCCCGGTTCCACACGGGGGAAGAGCTATTAGTGTTACCCAGCACTCACCACGAGGAAGTTGCTCTTCACGAGTGCCTGTATATACTCAAGTAGTTTGTTTACAGCGTAATACTTCACTCAAACATATATGACAGGCATTGAAAGCATAGCACGGCAACTTGGTAAGCTAACATGAGGTGGGCATCCCTAAAGAAAACAAAGCAAGGTTTCCAAGGCTTTAGCTCTACAGCGCACGTCATCATTATGACGTCATATTTCCCATTGTGAAGCAAAAGATATGACGTCACAGTCATATATAGAAAAGCGCCAAAATCCCAAGCTCTCTGTGGTCTCCAAAACGTAACGTAAACACATTCCCTTTGTTGATTTCTATCGTGTTTTCTGCACGAAACATCCTTTGAATATTGTAGTAACCGCATCTGTGCATTTTGTAATCTGTAATTGTATTTATGATTATTTGAATATGCCTACCGACAATGACTGAAAAAAGTGCTATTCTATGAATATTAGCTTCCGCGGTGATGCGGCAGTCAAACCAGCTGTTTCAATCAGAGGGGGTTTAATGTGATTTAATAGCCTCTGATTGACCAATCAGAATCAAGTAAAATCCAAATTCATGGTAGAATTAACATTTACAAAGTTTCTGAATTCCCAAATTTCTATTATGATCACGATTACTAATTGACCAGTGTGTCGAACGATGTTGCCTATCCTAACTCTAAAGCCAAACTGAATTACAACGACACAAGGTGGTCGACACATGGCGCACATGCATGCTTTTTTCATGCTTTTATATGTGTGTCCGCGAAGTAAAGCAGTGTGTGCGCGAACTGTTTTCACACACAGGAACGAAACAGAATGACCTGTTTGGAAACATAGCATTTTCACAGCAATACAACCTGTGATGACAATATCCTTATATCCATACCCCCCTCCTTGATGAAACGGAGTCTATCAACACAAAATAATCACCAACTTTCCAGAATCAAAATAATATCCTCGTTCACATCCACGCATGTATTGAAAAGTTCAATAGATAATGCACTGAATACATCCAATGTCACAATATATCCATTTACATGAAATAATGTCTCACAAGTATTCATATTTTGAGTTCACAGTTCACCGCCACATATGTGCAGATTTCACACTCTTTTGGTCAAAGTTCAGTCACAAAGTGTATATTTCACATTCGATAGATTCTCATGTTAACTCAATCGATCTCTCAAATGTTCATATTTCGAATGTCACATAATCCATAGAATCCTGTGTTGTTCTTTTGTTCAGTGACATTTGGTACTTTATCAGCTGATGCTGTCCATTTCAAGAGTGCCCACTTTCGTCACTGGTCTAGTAAGTACAGATTGAGCAATCTGTATGTCAACCACTCTGGTGTAACCATCTTTCCCTGGATGAGTCTTGACAATTCTTCCCATAGGCCAATGTCCACGTGGAGTGTTGGGCGATATTACCAAAACGATGTCATTCACATTGATGTCCGGTTGGTGAGTGAGCCATTTCCTTCTTCGGTTGAGGCTTGGTATCCACCTCCTTCATCCATTTGCTCCAGAAGTGTCGTATTAGATCCTGTATCCGCCTCGTGCTATGATTTTGAACTGTGCAGTTTCAATTTCTTCTGCTTTTAGTTCCTCGGAGATCCTTTGATGATTTCGTGCAACACAGTTGTTCAAGAATTTGTATACCTAAGCTTGGATTCTTGCCAGTCTTTTCCAATCTGAGTATCTTGTAACTTTGAGTCTCCATTCATCACACGATGATTTGTTCACTACCATTGTAATGATCTTGTTTTCTTTCAGAGTTTTAATTTCTGGCTTACATTTCTTTTTACTTTCTATTTCAGATAATCTTTGAGGCCATTCACTTTCATCTCTAGTCAAGAAAGGGGGTACTGACCACCAATTTTGATTATTAATGGTTCTTTATCGCATATCGCATCATATCGACAACGCATTTGAACTGTCTGTCCAAAATGTTCCAATGTCTATTGACACTTCCAATGCCTTTGTGATTGCAACAGATAATCTGAGTCCAGTAACAGCTGCCAATAATTCCATGCGTGGAATGCAAATGGCTTTCAATGGTGCTACTCGTCCTTTTGCAGCAATTATGACCCTGGAGATTTCATCATTCTGGTAAGTATTCACAGCATACACAACAGCACCATTTGCATCCTCAGATGCATCTACAAAGCTGTGAAGTATAGTTTCTTTGACTTTGTGACCACAGCGCAAACATCTTGGTACCTGTATATGTGTAAGATCTTACAGTTCCATGAACCACTGACATGCTTTCTTTTTCAGATTATTGTCTAGTTTCCCATCCCAATCTCACCCTGCTGTCCACATTTCTTGCAAAATGATCTTTGCCCTTACAGTAAAGGGGGCAAGAAATCCTAAAGGATCAAAGAGCTTTGCTATTTGACGAAGAAAGATTCTTTTAGAGTTCATTTCAGGTATGTTGGAAGTGAAAGTAAAGACATCTCTTTCAGCTATCCACATGAGACCGAGCGTCTTTGCTGAAGGTAAGTAACAACTGTTTTACTGAACTTCTGACAATCTGTTTTCAACAGGTATCTGATTGAGTACTTGGTGGGAATTTGAAAGCCACTTTCTAGGTTGCATTCCAGCTCTAATCCAAAGATCTACCAACTGTCTATACAACACAATAGCAGTATCTGAGTCACTGAGTCAATGCTATCATCCATATATGTTGCTTTTTGCACAGTTTCTGCTGCTAATGGGAGATCACCCTGATGCTTCTTGGCATTTTCTTGACTCACAAACTTTGCTTAAAAAGGAGATGCATTCACCCCAAATACCACTCGACTAAACTCATACTCTGTGGGTTGCTCATCTCGTTTCATGGACCTCCATAAGAACCTGTGATAGGGCCGATCATCTGGAGAGATTTTGATCTGTGGGTACATCTCGGCAATATCACTCATCAGTACACCTGTGTTGCATCTAAATCGTAACAAGACATTAAAAAGTTCCCTCTGCAGTTTTGGACCTTGATGGATAACGTCATTCCAAGAAATACCCTTGTATTTGGCTGATGCATCAAATACAATTCTCACTTTTGTTGTGAGAAAATGAGGCAAATACCACTTTCCTGTATTTGTCTTTTCTTCAGGAGGTACTTTCCTGATATATCCTTCTGTGTGATACTATTGAAATGACAGTATCATATGCAACAGCTATAGTCTGATCCTTTTCTAATTTCTTCTCTGTACTCTCAATACGATTTTGAGCCATCTGATAGTTATCTGATGGTAAGGCATGTACCTCTTTCTTCCATGGTATGCTTATTTGATAGTGACCATCCTCATATGTCAAGGAATCTTTCACCCTGTTGTATACATTCTTGTCTTCAGGGCTTATGATTTCAGTTCCTTTAGACTGGAATTTTCAACTTCCCAAAATCTATGCAGCAACATATTCAAATCTTGATCATCAGCATTGGAATGATCGAGAGAAGAACGTAATAGAAAAGTGAGTCTGAATATCAGAGCCTGTCCCTGCAATGTTCCCTATACAAGTCCAGCCAAGAGGCGTTAACCGTGCAAGAGGTTCACCTGGATTTCCACGTACATCTGAGTAGGAATAGTGAAGTTCTGAATTATCCATGGCTATAAGGACATCGACAATAGGAGGGGATGCAATTTCAGGAAAACCTATATCTTGTAGATGTGTCCATAGTTTGCCATATTTCTGCCAGTCAGCAACCTGCAGATCACCTGTTACCTTAGTTGTTGTGAAAACATAAATATTAACATCAACCTCGCCATCTTTACTTTCCAGTCCAAATTCTACTGGCATCGTTTAAAATGTGGCTTTCTCATCATTCAACACATTCACAGTGACTTGTTTAGCTTTACCTTGCAGTCCTAGCTCTGCAGCAACCTCTGCATTAATATGGGACCTTGTGCTGGCGTCATCTAGCAAAGCATTAACTGTAACACTGCGATTCCCATTTTTGAGGATTACTGGCACTGTCTTGAGCCAAATGAATGATTTTGAGGCAACGTTCGATGCCATGTTAGTTGCATGTGATCGTTCAGCTTGTTCTTTTGAACTGTTGTCTGTATGTTCCATTTTGTTTAATGGAACTGAAGCTTTTTCAACATCAGCAGTTGAATCAACCCTGTCCCTATCCACATGTAGCAGCCTGTTATGGTTGCTTCTGCATCCATTCATGCCACATAATCTTGTTCGCCAACAGTGTTTACCATGATGGTTGCTTCCTTAGCAACGAAAGAAAAGATTTAACTCCTTTGCTTTGTTCCATCTGTCCTGCACTTTTAAAGCTGTGAACTTTCTACAATTCTAAACATCATGTGGCTCTTTGCATACTATGCACAAACTCTTAACTCCAGCATAATACTGTCATGCCCAAGGAATGTACGAGGAGTCCTTTTATGTTCAGATTTTATTGACTTATCACAGACACCATGAATGGTTTCAGCTGCAATTGTTTGAAACTCTGCTTCTTGGAGCACCCATTCTCTCAGAGTTTCAACCGACTCTTGTCTTTGTCTATCAAATACCAAATGTTGATAATCTGTAACCATGGCTTAAGTCATCTTTTTTTAGTAACTTCATATAAAGTAAGCCATTTCCTAATTTTTCTACTCTGTCAGATTCACGGATGTTAACTACAGCAACATCCAGCATGTCAGCAAATCTATCTAAATCTTTTGCATGACCTGGGCGAAATTGGTTTGAAGTTGTCTAACTCTTCAAGATGTAAAGCAATCTGGCGCCTCATGCCACCAAACTTCCTCTCTAATCTTTCAAGAGCTACTTGATAAGCAACTGCATTATGCCCCCAAATCCCTAATCACTCTAAGAGTTTAACCTGCTAAATACTGACGTAATTGCAATCGCTTGTATTCTGGTGTTGCTTGTGTGTTATCAATACATGCAATGAATGCTGCCTTCCAGCTCTGATAAGACCTGACATCACCTGCAAACACTGGAATAGAAACTCTCTGTAACTGCTTCCACATGTCATGTCCTATTGCGCTTTTGTCTGGGTTCAACATGTGACCTATCAACCGTGAACATGACCTTTGGTTGACCTAATTCATGTTCACTTCTTACAAAAGTCTTTATTGACTCATTCTGAGCCTGTTTAACGTGCTTCTCTTGTTCTCCAGGACAATCTTGTTTCTGACTTTTACTGTGTTCTTGTTTTTGGTTGAACAACATTGACATCCCTGTTCATAAACTTAGTACAGAGCTAGCATCTGATCTACAGTCTAAGTACTGTTGAGCATGTTGCTGTGCACTTTTAGTCTCATCTTCAAATCTAGTTATTTCAATGCTAAGCTTTACAGAATTTGCTACATCATTGTTTTTGGTGTATTCTTCAGACAACATCAGCATTACTTCCATTGCTTGTTCTTGGACAATGCACAACTGATCCATCTGATCACGAACAGACCTTCGAGTTGGGACATCCTTACCTTCTGTCATATTGTAGAGTTTATTTTTTGTCTTCATAAATGCAGTCTTTGCACTGGCTTTTTGTTTCTTCTACATCTGGCTTTGACTCATTACTTTTACCAAAGTCAGACGTTATAGTTTCAGATTTTAACATAAGCACAGTGTCTAAGGTTGCTTTTTGAGGTTAAGCCATTTTTCTTCCTTACACTATTCCTATTTGGTAGTATGAACCTAAGTCTTATAAACACGATGTTTTTCTGATAACTAACTCACCTGTATCATACTGGAACAATTCCTGCATCCAAACTAATCTTATGTGCACTAATAACACCATGATCCACCAGCAGGCAGTAACCATGAGTAACAACGAATTAACCACGCTCTGCTACCATTTTGGTCAGCAGAAATAGTACAAGTGCAATAGGCAAGCAAAGAACACTAATTCATTTACGATAGTTTTAAGCAAAAATTACAAACAGCAATTACTATTGTACGTCATTTAACATTTACAAAGTTACTGAATTCCCAAATTTCTATTATGCTCACGATTACTAAATGACCAGTGTGTCGAACGATGATGCCTATCCTAACTCTAAAGCCAAACTGAATTACAACGACACAAGGTGGTCGACACGTGGCGCACATGCATGCTTTTTTCATGCTTTTAGATATGTATCCGCAAAGTAAAGCAGTGTGTGCGTGCGAACTGTTTTCACACACAGGAACGAAACAGAACGACCTGTTCGGAAACATGGCATACTCTTAGCAATATAATCTGTGATGACAATATCCTCATGTCCAGTTACGTTTTACTGGATATTCCTGTACCGTGTAATAAACAAACATTGCTATTATGGCTAAGGAGTGAATCCGGTCTCCATTACATATTTCTTGACAACATTGTAACATTGATATCATTACATTTGGCAACAATTAGTGAAATATGTTATGTAAATATCTGATACTAAACATCATGTAAACACTTTTTTAAACATTTTAATAATGACAAAAGAACAATATCCAAACGTGCATGAGTCACAATTTGCCATAGTATCAATATCTTGATACACAGAGTATACAGTCACAATAGCCAGTCAGAACAGGCAGATTGTCCCCAGAGAGAATGTCACAGAATGTCACTGCCTCCTTGCACTTTTCTTATCTGTGGGAATTTTGTTATGATTGTCATCTACATATTGCTGACAACTTTCTGACAGGTCTGAAATGGAACCCATGAATTGTCCCTAAATTCATATCCTTATCATTTCACACGATTTATCCACTCTTTGTCCTTGTATTTCTTTTTTAGAATTTTCTCAAATTCAAAGTCTTGAGTGTTAACAGCGTTGTCAGAATTGTCACTCTGATTTGTCACTCTTGAGTGTTACTGGGCACAGGTTTCTCAGTAGAGTTATCATTATATAGCAAGTCCTCTACTTCATCTGCGTCCAGTAATGCTTGTTCCACACTTTCTTCATCAGGAACAGTTGTATTGTCATCAGGCTGGTCCCGACAGAGATATCTGTGTTTCAATCTGTTAATGCGTACTCTGTTGTGTACAAACTTACCATCCCACTTCTGACGAAGTTTTACATGGATTTCTAACAAATTTTATATTATGTAGTACGGCCCTGTCTGTGGTTGCAGAAGTTTCCAAGTCTGACCTGAAACTATGACAGGCCGGTAGAGGAATACTGTGTCTCCGACTGAAAACATTGGATTCTTTGCTTTTTGTGCTGACTGCACCATATAGCTTCCTTTCTGTCTGTAAGTGTTTCTACAGTCAATTTCCTGTCCAGTTCCACACCTTCTAATAACGAAACTACATAGGAAGCTGCAGACTTAGGAATATCCAGGGAAGGAACGGCAATGTCCAGAAGTGTCTTTTGATATCTTCCGTGAACCAGGAAGAAGGGTGAATATTCCGTGCTATCCACAGCTGGTGTTGTATTGTAGGAAAACTGAATGAATGGAATAAATGTATCCCATTGGGAATGCACTTCCTCAACGTACTTGGACAATGAAGACAGAATAGTTGACATCATTCTCTCACTCTGGCCATTGCAGCATGGATGATAACTTGTTGTTTGTGTCTGCTTGATATCGAGTAACTTGCAGGTCTCTTGAACAATGTTACTCAGATAGTTTGTTCCTCTATCTGAATGAAGATACTCTGGAATGCCATGTCGACAGATCACATTTTTGATGAATTCTGAAGCGACAGTTCTAGCCTTAATTTCAGGTAGTGGTATCAATTCAACATATTTTGTCAAATAGTCAACAAAGACTAACACATACTGATTACCGGTTTGCTCACATTTCGGAAGTTGTCCAAGAATATCTGTACTCACTCGTTGGAAGGGATGGGTTGCAACAGGCATTGCCTTAGTAGCTTTGGCTGGCTGTTTCCTCTGACAGCAGACTTCACATGATTTGACCTAGTTCACAATATCTCTGTACATTGTAGTCCAGAAGAAAGTTTGTCTTGTCTTTTGAATTGTTCTATTAATACCTAAATGTCCGCCAATCAGCGGATCATCATGAACAGACTTAAGCACACTGGGTGTTAGATGCGAAGGTATAACGAGCTGAACAGATAACCTATTGAAACTATTACCTTTGCCCTTCTGGATGCTGACATGGTACAAGAGTCCATCCAAAAGGAAGTAATCAGAGCTGGTAAACAAGGTGTCCTTCCTTAGGCGACACTTTTTTTATTTCTTGGTTTACGGATTTCAAACTCATTTCAAAAGTGAGGCAGGCCAATTAAAAAAAAAAAAAAAAAGCCTCACATTTTTTTTACCTGAATTTTTTCCTAAAAAGTTACGAAGGT
This sequence comes from Haliotis cracherodii, assembly GCF_022045235.1. Classification (NCBI taxonomy): domain Eukaryota; kingdom Metazoa; phylum Mollusca; class Gastropoda; order Lepetellida; family Haliotidae; genus Haliotis; species Haliotis cracherodii. The sequence goes on along the minus strand of NW_027266297.1, from coordinate 48,245,600 downwards.
ATGAAAACAAATATCCTGGCGTAATAAAAGTAAAATAACTCAATTTTTCAAGAACATTTTCTTTTATCCCTGGCACTCAGCTTGTGTAAGGATGGCAACATAACAATATTCATGTCATGGGTGGAAAGGCATGAAAGACGCTGCTATTTTGGCAGCATGGGCATAGTTTATCTCTTTCAACACCAGCCAACCAGAAGATTACTGCTGTGACACCAAGTTCCCAGAGACTGTTATGTGATACATGAAACCAACATTTATCAAGGAATTATCTGCTGAAATTAATATCTTTGCTACTACATGTTTTGCCATACACTATTTGAAAGGTCTAATTAATCCTATTGTTTATAAATATGAAAGTTATGTGTATTTCATTATTTAAATAAGTCATGAACAACTAAATAAAGTTTGTTTTAAATAAATAATAATGTAAGCTAAAACATTCATAACGTCCAAATTAAGCGCAAATCTAACGATTTTTTCGGCAAATATAAGAATTCATAAAATCCACTTACCTATTTCTTTTTAATTTTCATTTGTTTACGTTGTTGGAACATTATTTTAAAAAGAATTACAAATAATATCTGTCATCACCCATTTCCCGATGATAGTGGTTGTCCGCTCACTAACATGAGGAAATACCTCGGTTTTCAAAGCTTCGTATGAATAACACATACGTCCTGCCATGTCAGTATACATTAAAAAAACTTATATTGTTTCACTGACAAAATCTGCTACAAGGTTCATGATTGGTCAAATTTAAGCCCGCGACCTAAGGCAGCTAATGAAATTACAACGATAATTTTCAGACTTTGGCGAAAGGTTGGGGTTAAGTCATGTTATTCTGAACGTTTTAGCATGAAACCGCGATCTATATTAAAAATATGGAACTTTATGGATGCATAGAGCTAGGTTACGAGCTATGACAAAGATTTCTTATGCATATATTTTGGCATTAAGACATCGTGTCCGAGCCGAGAAATCGAGGCGACGAAAGCCGAGATGTCATTTGACTTACGATATGCGATCACATGAAAAGTTGGAAATAATAACTAAGATGTCAGTTTGGCAACTTTTATAGATATATTTTTGATGATTTTATTACTTTGTAAATAAAGACGTTTCAGGTTCTACTACAACAAATCAGTACCAGTTTGGAGAGTGCGGTTTTCGTAGGGAGCCTTCTGTCCAACAAACCCTCCTCCTGCCTTCTGAATTTGTTGAAACTGATGAATTTGACAACAAATTAGGATAAAGTCACCACTGCCACAACAATTTCTGCCTTGTGTCAATCGCTTGCCAGTCAAGTTACGCGATGCCTTTATCTTGAATATGAAGCATGTACACTGCTGACAGCAGAATATGTCAAACATCCCCTTATTTATAGTAAACAATGTAGCATACCAATATGTCTTTCTGTTAGGTGCTCTTGTGTGAATGAATGATGCTATTTTTCTATTAAGTTTCTTAAAACAGACTTATTTTTCACTCATATAACTTTCAAATAATTATTTTGTTCCCTCAAGAACTGACTCCTGGCTGTTATATCCAAACTGGTTTGCCATTTGATATTGTCTGAACACTTTTTTCAGCTTTTCACATGCCTGATGTTGACTGGGGAGGTATATGTGCACTCATGCAGAAGAAGTAGGAGTTTCGACATCAAATTTGGCATTTGGAGAAGCTGATCCGAAGTCCGGTGTTGGCAGTGTGTGATTGACAACCCTTGTTTTGCCTCGCTGCGCTTTATTACCTTGTAGAAGTTGTGGAACTTGGACATGTAGGTACAGTAAGTACATTTAAGAACCCCAGTCCACTTGAGGCCCCTCTGTTGCTCACTATCAAGTGCCATAATAAGATCACCCTCATGCACTAGACATTTCTGACAGTGCTCCCTTAATGCCTCACTGTGCAGTTTTTTAGTTTGCAAACATAAAGTAAGGGCTATACACCAGTCCCAGAACCTGCTTAGATGAAAATAATATCCACTGACTCTTTTGGAATGTAACATTATGGTTCTGAAATCATCTGTAAAGAATGTGATAGTGTTCGACAAAACTAAATTATCTCCCCTGTTTAGTAAAATGCATTGTATCTTTCATTCCCCTATAAACCCATAAATTATTGGAGAGAAACACTATTTTAAGCTGGTATTGCATGACACTGTTAATTGTGAATAAAAAGAATTACATTTATGTCAGGATAAGCTGTACATTTTAAAAATTATATGGAATTTTAACTTTGTTTCATTGAAACTGGCAAATAACTGAAATAAGCAAGTTTAGCCACCTTGAAACATTAAACAGTAAGAATGTTTGATGTCCTGTGAGTATTTTAAAGTCTTAACTAAATAAATCAATAGAGTTAAGTGTAATTTCCTTCCATGTTGTGGTTTCAAAAAGCTTTTTTCTACTTGAGGGTCCATTTCAATTTCTCGGCTTTAATAGGCGGTATGGTTCACTGGTCAGTGTTTGAGATTGCTGTTAACAATGCACCCCTTTATTCCCTATTTTCTGGTAAAGTTCATTATCCAGCCTTACATATATGATGACTTTAAAGCTGCTTAATGTGTCCCTTGCTTATTGTTGGCCTGAATTCCATGCTCTCTGTCCAATTTTGAGATTTTTTTCTGATTCCTTTCCATGTGTACTTATGTCATCAGCCTATATCATAGAGGATTATACTTTTGATTTTTGGAGTATATGAAAGCACAAACATTTGTGATAGCCCCTCCACAGATGATTTACCAAATGCTGACGGCCATTTGAGTGTTTAATTATATAAACAATGGATGGTGTAAGTTCGAGCAATCTCAAACAATATCAATCGCGTCATGTCATGAGTGTCAAAACCATATTCCATGAATGTAGCAGACTCTGCTATGTTCTGATGATGTCAGCAAAGGAAGGCAAACAACAGACCACTACTCAATTTTAAATATGTATTGTAACTGGTTTTGAGGTTTAAAGATTTGTTCAATTTTTTTAGTCGAAAAAATATTTTAGGGTGATATGATCTATGCAGCCTCAATCATTTATAGAATTGACCCCTGACAACCATCTTTTATGAAATATAAACGAACTTCCATGGTCAGTGCATGAAGGTAAAAACTTCTTTATTAATACAGAAATACCTTTTGTAAAACATTGATGAAGTGTACATCATTAAACTCTCACAACTCTTTCTGTGCATCAAAACTATGTATTCTGGTGCCATATAGACATGCTGGATAGGAACAAGTAGTGAAGTTTAATCCAATTTCCATTTTTTTTTCTGAGAAGCTAAATCACAGATTTGACAAGTGCAAATATATTCTGATTTGTCTACAGGTTCTACTACACCAAATCAGTACCAGTTTGGAGAGTGCGGTTTTCGTAGGGAGCCTTCAGTGCAGATCGAGAGATATCTGCAGGCTGTGATTGGAGGATATTCTGTAAGATTTTTATGTCTTTCAATTGTACATCCATCCAGTTATTAAAACTGACCATGTTTTTCTATATTTAGTACTGTCTTTTTCAACATGATGACTTATGCTGAATGTGACCACAGCTATTTTCAAGTAGGTGACATTTGGTGCGAAACTGGGGGTGGTGTGTTTAGCTTCCGGTACTCGGAAAAGGAGCTGGCTAAGCTAGTCATTTTTATTTTTTTTATTGCCGCTCTAAGGCCAAACTGTGCACACACGTACAGGTAATAGCTGTTGAATGCTTAGTTATTTTTAAAAAAATCATAACGTTACTATAGAAGTCTAGTGGGAAAACATTTGGTTGTGTGTAACCTTCAGCGCGTGAAACGTCTTTATTTTGCTATTTGACATGTTCGATGAGGACCTGTTGTAGAAGTGTGTCCGAGAATTTTATTTTCAATAACATTGCGGGAAATAGTGTCAAGGGAATACATTTTTAATCTATAGATAAAAAAATGATAAAATCAAACGGAATACGTATTTCAGACATTGTGAAATGTGATAGATTTAATAAATGAATGATATGACAAGTAGGTTAATATAATTATAAACTATTTTGTAGTGGCTTGGACGGTCTACTGTGCGGTGTGTCTTGTGGCTTTGAACGGCCAACAGTGTTGAAATAGTTAAACTGGTCACCGCTGCGCTTTGCGTTGACAAGCTTTGATGGTATTAGAGAAGAATCCCAGCAAGAAATATCAGAGTGACTTCCCTTTGCTTTACGCTCGACGAGGAAAAGAAATCTTTTTTTGTTTGAACTTTTTGTCGAAAAGATCGGCGGTAATATAAAAAAGGGTAATTTTTTTATTTATTTTTTTGTAACATTAGAACTTTGAAAGAGCGGCGCATCCGTAAACCAAGAAATATAAAAAATGTCGCCTTAACTGGTCATCGTCGGGCAACACACCAGTTTCCTGATAGGAGATAATGTATCTATACTCACACTCAAAAGAAACGCAAGTGGTTTTAAGCAAATAGGTAACAAACATGGAACCATAAATTGATACGAGTTTTAGCATGTAGAGAAGCCTGATGGTGTTATCAATATTTTTGGTTGCATTTTGGAAGCTCCAAGTAAAAACGCAACATAAAAAACGAATCGCCAAAACGCACCATTTCAATGAATATGTGGGTATCATGCACCCATTTCTTACGAAATCGAAAATGCACGAACTGTCACAAACTGTAGTGGGTATAAAACTGTGGCCGATTCTTGGACCACGCCCAACTCAAATTCAGAGAAACCAGGCTATCGGACGTTTGGAAGCTGGAAAGTCTGTCCAAGATGTTGCCCTTCATTTCAACGTTATCATAACCACAATTTACCCCCTCCTGCATCGATACAATGCTACACAGATCACAGATGACCTTCCTCAGGGCGGTCGTCCTAGGGTCACCACACCTCGACAAGATCGGCAGATTACCAGTCAACACCAGCAACATCCGTTCCTAACTGCAAGTGAAAGGGCTCGACAGACCATAGGGACACATAAACGACACAGGTTGGGGACACAGCATCACTGCTCAGCGGTATATCGAGACCCAAGTGATCAGACCCGACGTTTGCTATTTTTTGCACAACATCAACACATTTTCCAGCAGGACAACGCTCGTCCCCATGTTGCTACAAGACAACATCCGTGTTCTACCGTGGCCAGCCCTCAGCCCTGATCTGAACCCCATCGAACACTTGTTGGATGAGGTTCAAAGGTGTCTGCACAATGTGTGCCCAGTCCCTTCAACTGCCGATGAACTACGCACAGCTGCTCTGGATGTGTGCAGGAGGATCCCAAGGGCCTTCACAAATCGTCTGATCTACTCAATGTACAGGAGATGTGTGGCAGTGATCAATGCTAATGGTGGTCACACCAGGTATTGACTGACATTGTGGGCATTGACCCGAAACTGTGTAAGCCCTTAACATTTGAAAAAAACAATTATGTCATCTGCCTTTTAATCCATTAAACTGTCTTCGGTCAAATTTTTTTCAATCTTCCCCTATTAGTATGTCTTGTCTTTACTGTTGAAAATAAATAACATGTATACTGCATACTCGACTTGCGTTTCTGTGTGAGTATACATAGTTTGTCCTTCCTCTGATATTCCTGAAGAGATTCTTTTGACCACAGTTCCTGAGAACATTGATATGCTGCCTGCGCCTCATTCTGAGCATCGTCAGAGGGACAGAATGTACTAGGTGTTTTAGACGAATCAACTGCAGGGTTTCTCACAGCAGTATCCACAGGGAAAACTTGGGTGAGGCACTCAACATCATAGCATGGCAAAATATTCAGGTATGAATCTTCATTATCTTCTGACTGATCATACTGACTATGACTCACACCATCCGCATTTGCATGACATTGACCTGGCCGATCCTGGATATCAAAGGTATAAGACTGTAAGATTGCTATCCATCTTGCAAATTTTCCCACTGGATTGCGCGTGTTAAATAACCACTTCAGAAGCAGAGTGATCAACGACAGCTGCAAACTTGGAATATCTGACATAGCTGTCAAGTCGTTTTATTGAGTAGACTATGGCAAGGGATTCTTTTTCAGTAATCCCATATTGTTGTTCAGTCTTTGAGAGTGAGTGTCATCCTGTGTTTGACACAAAGCTCCTCCCACAGCATATGATCCAGCATCTGTATAGAGGGTGAAAGGCAGATCAGGTTTTGGGTATCCTAGTATAGGAGCTGACACCAGAGCTTATTTGATTGCATCAAATGAATTTTGGCAATCATCAGTCCATTGAAACTCAACACCGGATTTAGTCAGAGCACAATCTCATTAAAATCAGATCTTAGTTCTCACTACCGCTAAACAAAGATCTGAGGACATCCAATTACGGGTCATGTCAGACTGACCTTTCGCAAACTTTGACTGCCCAATGGAATGACTGACAAGAAGTCGACATTAGCCAATTAGAAGGCAGCTTTCTCGTGCCTTATGACACTAATTTCAAATTAGCAACTACATTTCGAAACATAACTGCAAGTGAAAGGGCTCGACAGACCATAGGGACACATATGGAAGCTGAGGAAGAAGGAGCGGCAAAGCCGGAACAGGAACCAGAACCAGAGCCAGAGCCAGAACAGGAACCAGAACCAGAACCAGATCCAAAAACAGATCCAGAACCAGATCCAGAACCTATTAGGGTGCCTAGGAGAGTTCTACCAACTCTACCACCTAGGCGATCTACAAGACAGCGTCAGCCGCCAGCCTGGATGGGAAGAGGAGAGTTTTGTATGAGTCAAGCACCAACATTGTTGACAGACTGGAAAACAAGAGCATCATTTCTTAAGACTCTAGCTGAAGGCAGACTTTTGCAGGACCTCCCAGAAGACGCCTACAAGGCTATGCTATTTCTGATAACTGGTTCTGCTGTAACATAGAATATATTTCGGGACGCCATTTTCTGTGGCAGGGGAGAATGTAGCAGGGCGTGGAGTCATCCCACAGATGACATCCTTACCTTGTCAGCTTGCTGACAAGGTAAGGATGTCATCTGTGGGATGACTCCACGCCCTGCTACATACTCCCCCGTCAACAGAAGGCACGTCCCGGGCCGCATAGTAGGGTACTGAGGCTTATTTTGCTCAAATTTGATATGAACGTGCTCAGCCCCACGTTGGGCGCCAATGTAGCGGCCATAAAATTTCCGAGTCCCGTGATGGGATTCGAACCACGGACCTTCTGATCAGAGGTCGGACGCCTTGTCCACATGACCAAAGAGGTTAACCCCGTCAGCAAGCTGACAAGGTAAGGATGTCATCTGTGGGATGACTCCACGCCCTGCTACATTTTGACAAATTCTCGATTAAAAATTTGAAAACTGAACAAAAGAACTTCCTGGAATGACGAATAGATGGTCTAGATCTAGACTGTGGATTCAGTCGTTAAGCCCGTAACTATCGTTTGGAATACCTCATGTTTAGGTTTTAGAGGTTGCATGATAAGAAATCACATTCTGACTGTCACTTTCATGATCTAGTAAGCGACGCTCTGATTGGTTGGATGAAAGGTCATTCTGAAGTGACCCCTAATGGGATGTCCTCAGATCTTTGTTTAGCGGTAGCCAGAACTAAGATCTGATTTAAATGAGATTGGTCAGAGCATAAAGAGGAATTGTTTCTGATGAACTTTCTGTAATATCCAGACATTCCAAGGAAGGTTCGTAAGTCTTTCAGTGAAGCTGGATATGAATTTATTGCATCAACCTTCTTGGGATCTGGAGATATTCCATCTGAACTCCCAATATGACCTAGGTACATTATTTTGGAATGAGCAAAATGACACTTGCCTGGATGCAGCTTCAAGTTAGCAGTTTTGAGTAGCTCAAACACTGTCCTTTTGTGTTTCAAATGTTCTTGGAAGTTCCTACTGAAGATTATGACATCATCCAGATATATCAGACATTGCTTCCACGAAAGTCCTCTCAGAACAGCATCCATAACTCTGTCATAGCGACTGATTTACGACATCCATTGTCTGAAGAACATTTGATTGCAAAGGCTCATTACCCTGGAGCCATGACATCTAAATGCTTTGAAACACTTAATTGCTGTTATTTATTAGATGCTAATCCTATTTGTTAATCCCCATTTTTGTGTACATCGACCGTCTGCCATCCTGAACAGGATGTGCAAGTATGTCACTGATGATTTACTGTTTACATTTATATTTATTACTTACTAAATGTCAGGTGACCTTGGCTATATAAGCCTTGGTCCAGAGAGGAGAGAAAGAGAAAAAAAGGTCTTACCCTTAGCCTAGCTAGGGTTAGGCTGGGTGCTCCGGGGCACCTAGACACCAACCACTACCACCATGTGCTGACCTAACACATAGTGTCTTCTGTATGTTTATATCTACATGTATAAAGTAAAACTGTATATACCGCAAGCCATCGTCTCCAAGTTGTCACTTCCTACAGGAACCATACGTCGGTCCCTTGCATATACGAGTATGCAAATTGTTCATTAATCAACGTCGGACCGCCACATGTTGTTAACTCTCTGAAAGGTTGCAGGACTGTTCTTTAATCCCATGGGTAGCCAGTGAAATTGGTACAGACCCAGATGACATCTCCATGCTGTGTATTGACGAGACTCTGGATCAATAGCTACTTGGTAAAACCTACTTTGTAAGTCAAGGGTCGTGAAGTAAACTGGGTTCTCAGTTCCCAGGCTCTCAAGCGCATCCTCTGTAGTAGGTAGAGGGTGAGCATCCAAAAAAACACATTCATTCAGTCGGCGAAAATCACACACAAAGCAATATGATTTATTGTCACATTTAGCTATTAGTAAGCATGGTGCTGCCCAAGGACTTGTAGACTCTTCAATAATCTCTTGATCCAGCATATCACATACCATTTCCTCCAGAACATCTTTTTGTTTCTGTCCAAGTTTATAAGCTCTCTGACGAATTGGTTGTTGACCTGGACTAATAGCAATGTGGTGTCGAAGTATGTCACAATGACCCAATTTATTGTCCTTCCCAACGAACACAGATGAATATTCATCCAGTAACTCTTGAATCTGCTCCGAATGATCCTGAGAGAGAGTATTCGAAATGTTGGTCCTAACTGGATCAGGGCTAGACACGTGGTGTATCCGTGCATGTGGAAGATCATCCCAAACACCACTAGAGTCTGACACATCAGTGAAATCCTGTTCAACAACTGGTAAACACTGTGGAATATCCGATATAGAATCCTTTGCTGACGGACACTTGCGAAGGTTTAGGGTAGGCATGGTGTCTCGTGACTTTAGTCTACGGACACTTACGAATTATCCCGTTGCCATTTAGCACACTCGTCCCATTCCATATAGCTCGGTAATACCTCATAAGACGTGTCGGATCATTTTGAGACATAAAAATGGCTAGGCTGCTTATACAATATGATTCATTAAGGTTCATTTTCCAAGGTATGGAAAATAAGAATAGAGCAAAATTTACCATACATGGGCTTATTTTTACTAATATCTAAATTTGTGAGAAGCAATTATGAAAAGAAATAAAATAATTCAAGTCTACTATGTGTTTACTATCACATAAATGATAAAAATAAGGACGCAATGCATACACTGCCTTTTAAGTGGATTGTATTTGACTTTCTCTATTTTTACAAAAATGAAAGTGCATTTTGACCCCATAACAGTATCTGCCACAAAAATATTTGACCACAACCATCATTTTCTAGTCCGTTGGATATAAAAACATATTCTACAATGAGGAGGGGTATGTCAGCAGTTTGAGGGTCTGGCCACTACTCTATAAAGGTTAGGGAATTCAAAGAGGGAAACATATTAATTCCACAACTTACTTTGATGTGGCTAGAAAGTAGAGATAGTCCCTCCTTTTCAAGAAATAGAAGTTGAATCTAATTTTCTTGCCTTTTGAGGTGAAAACAAATCTGAAAAGGCCAAAAGACCATTTGGCAATGAAAAGCAAATTTATTAATAGGCAAATCTCAAGAAGTCTACTGGAGGTTAGTTCAAATAATGATGAGTTGAGAAAGTCTATTTTGAAGGTTTATGAGTTGGTCCCTGAGGCAAACTGGCAAACATTAAGGATATCAAAACAAAGGGTGATTTGACTTATGAAAAATTTGCTAGGGAAAAGGAGACTTTTTTTATGGGAGATGTTTATCGAAGGATGTTGGTCATTTTGATAAGTTGAGGGACATAACAAGCAGCGTTTGCATATTCAACTTCCTTAGGCAAGCATGCCCACTAGCCTATGTCAAAGTCTACATTGATGTGCTAAAATATGAGAGGATTATAGGACATCGCAGATGAATGTGTACAGAACTCATTCTAAAACTTAGGCAAAAAAAAAAAGACAATTATGTTTGAAGCGGTTCAATCAACCTCGCTGAAGACCCTTTTGTATATTTGAATGCAAGCTTCATTGTTTTGTAACTACTTAACGCTTTTCACAATGATTGAGTTGTAGCGGTTTGTAGTGATGACCCTTGCTGAGCGTCCCATATACGTGCAAGAACGAAATGTGTCAGTAATACTCATCTTTACTGTGGTAATCTGTCATTTTTTTTGTCTGTCATGGTTGAAATCTTAAATCTTTATAAGAATCGAAATATGAACAGTGATCACATTGTATCATTACAAGGGACACAACTCAAGTTCTACACGAGATTGCACAGACACATTACATGAGTATTGCTGACATATTTCGTTCTTGCACTTGTATGGGCATACACAGTATCAAGTCATGAAAAGTCGGCTTGAAATGGCAAGGGTGGAAACTAGGCTTTGATATATCCTTGAGGACACTCTTGTACTGGGAACACGGAAGAACTTTGGAAGAACAGAAGGTAGATCAGTTACAGAAGGCTTCAACCTTGGCAGAATATTACCTGGTTCCTTATATGGGTATATGTGCTTTCTCCCTCATGAATGGTTAGGGTAGTCAAGGACCAACCAGTAGATCCCCTGACCAAATCATGGAAACAAAGGTTTGAAAATGTTTTTGAGTTCCCTGATGTATACTGAACAATTTTGACTTGGGCTGTCCCCTTGAAAATGCCGGGCATTTAGGGGAGGGGCTAACAAAGGTCAAACAGGGGTCAAAATTCAAATATGATGTAATTGTGTCAATATGCATATCAAATTACTCGTCCAGTCTTAAGGAACCTAGAAATATATAGTTTGTTATACTTCCAACCTTAAATGGGGGAGCTATGGCACGAAGAATTGTCATGCTCCAGCAAAGTCATTGGAAACAGGATAATTGGCTAATAAATCAGCATATTTCAGAATCCATTGTCCAGTAATGCTTTTCTAACCTTACTTTAGTGCACAGTTCATCATCCTACTCCGTGTCATACCCATCAGATGTAGAGTCGGAATCACTGTCACAGTCACTAGTATCTGAATCTGTGTCCCATTCTACAGAGCAGTTTGCTCTGGCATCACTCAGATGTTGAAGCAGTGCTGGCTGTGAATACCATATTGGCAAACATTTGACCTCTCTTAAGATCCAACCATGCTATAGAGGAGATGATGGGGCATCTGGGTTCATAAAGTTCAACATGATGAATGCCTGATATTTGGCTCTGGTTAATTTCAGATAATGTGAATCTCTATCAGGAGGAATCCTGAGAGTTGATTTCTTCTTCATCCCCTCCCACTTTTTGGCCCTAGCTTCTGCGAGTGTCTTGCTTGTTCTATCTTTAAAAACATATTTGATCGTAAACTGCTCCATGTTTTTGTGAGTTTGTGGTGTAACTGGAACATGTTTTCCAAGTCCTCTAAGTAGCTCTTGTGCCTCTTCTGATTTATTGCGCTGGCAAAGACAGATGGTTTGCCATGGCCATAAAAACTAGAAATTGCATCTGCACCAGTGTAGATGTGACATGGAATGATAACATTGCTGATCTTCTCATCAAGGAGTGCTGCGCAATCATATATACTTTCCTTTCTTTTCAGTCCTAGAATTCCTTCAATTTGATGCACTACATACGATGCTAAGACTAGCACATCTGTGTCTTCTGCATCAATGACAACAGCATCTTTGACTCCTGACTTTCTTAGTTGGGAATAAATAAACACCAGAATAGTGTCTGCTTCAATATGCTGACATGCGAACTCCCCTATCTCCTCATCAGTGGACAAATCACTACAGCGTTCCCTCACAGAGTCAATAAATCTGGTCTCTGGATGTTGGAGTCACAAGGTTTTGAACTCAGTCTTCAGAAACTGCTGCAGGCGTATTTTGTTTCCTGGGTTCTTGAACATATTGTTAAAGTGCCTAGATGGCAGCTCATCATTTCTCTTGATGAAAATGTTCCTGGTCCCACCAAGAAAAGGTAATTCACCTGTTCGCCGTTCATGTTCACTGTCCTTGATGCTGTAGAGTAGATCATATGGGTCATTGATAAATATTATCTGGGAAGCCTTAGGATGGCGTTGGACAACAAAGTTAAACATTTTGGCGGCATAATCTCCCCATGTATAAGAACTTTCATCTTGCTTCTCCCTTTCCTCAGCAGATGGGGTTGACAGCCTCCAAATGAATCCCATGTCTACTAGGGCAATGTATCTGGTAAGTCCAGTTGAAGAAAGTTGAGCTTCTCAGTCAATTTTGACTTTTGCCCATTCCGCATTGTTCATTTATATTGAAGATCAGGAGACACTCTTCTGTCATGCGGTACTCCATAATTTCAGAGAGCACAAGACCATCTAACTCCTGTGCCAAAGTGATGATCTCGGCCATGGCTTTGTTTTCCATTGCATCTGTTTTTGTTACCTTCTGTTTTGATGCGTCTTTGTCAACTCCATCCTCGTGTGCTGTGTCAAAATCTTTGACAAGTGCATCTGATGCTACCATTCCTGACTGGAGTGACCTCAAGATTGGCTTGGTAAGGTCGAACGGGTCACAATCAACTTCTGTGATGCAATTGTCTAAGTCTTGTACCCCACGCTAATCCAGCAACAACTTCGTTGTGGAGTTCTCCTTGTGACCTTCAGAAGATTCAGTGAGGTTTGCCAATTCATGTAGGAAACTTCTTACTCTATTCACAGAGTTGACGGTTCTTGTGTGAGTCAACAACATCTTCTCATTTTTTAAGATGCGCTTCCAACCTGCTCTCATCTTTGAACCTTTGTTCATGGTAATTTCTATCCAGAGATCCAGAGGTAAGCATGAGTAAGGTTTGCCTGTCATTGATTGGGCGAATAGTCCATCTTGCATGTACCTCTCCTTTTCTTCAGGGAGACTGCTGATCTCAAGCAAAAATTCTACGAGCCTTCTGCTGTACTTATCATTATCATATATCTGCAGCCATGGCATCATCATTCTGAGGGATGCTTTAAATGAATCCCAGTCCTGTGTCCTCAGGGCATGTATGTTCATGATCAATATCTCAACCATTTCCATAAAGCTTAACCAGAACCTTGCCATAGCGCTGTCTGATTGTTTTACACCCTTAAATGCTCTTTCCACAAAGGACTTGAACTCTGCATCCATTTAAAGATCCTCTGCAATGGTCTGCAATTGTTCTTTTGAGCTAATGGGTGGACGTCTAAGAACTTCCAACTTTGATTTAAGCTCTGATGACAGCTCGAGTTCCTCGCTGGATCCTCGAAAATAATCCTTCGAACGAGCACTTCATACATAAGTGTGAGGCACCGTATGCCTCTGTTGTAGTGTTGACCATGAAGTGCTTGATCTACTGAACCTTCTGAAATGATATCAGCTGCCACAAGAATTTCAGATAGACCTGACCCATGAAACCACTTGTTAATCGCTGATATGAAAGAAATGTGAGTGTGAAATGGACCCAAGAACGGAAGGATAAGCTTAAATTTCTCATGATTCTCATTCTTCAGTTGGACAATAAGGGCAAAGACTGGTTGGTCACCTACTTGCTGAATAAATGGCATTGACTTGCACTCGGCTGCAGCAACCATGCGACGCATAACTTCATGAACCACTGACTTCTGAGTTGGCTTTGGAAATGTCAGAAAAAAGTATGCTGTACTTTTCACCACAAACTCGTGGATGTTAGCTTGGAACCTAGTGAAACTTCCTACCTTCTGTTCGTCAGGTGGTATATTCTTCCCTGCAATATCCAGACGGGCTAACACATGCATAACACCTCGCTTTCTTTGTTCATCACTGGTCTGAAGTGAGATATCAATCTCCTCAGGAACTGCAGGCTGTCCACGTTTAACTGTCTTGTAAGGATGTATCTTGTGTTGTGAAGTACTTAAATTTTTCACATCTTCAGACTTCATCAATTGAAGTATAGGACGTTCTTCCCCTGAGTCCATTGGTGTAACATCATCAGGTTGCACGAACATTACGTTAGTTTGATGAGATGTATCTGCCCCTGTCAAAGTATCATCTTTGAAGTCATCGTTATCTAGGATACCTGTCCCTGGAAAACCATCTGCCAACTCGTCAGGACAAGTAACATTTGCTTTGATATCATCCAAGGCCCAAGCTTCATACAAAGCAAGAACATCTTTGTAGCTTATACCAAGAGCAAATGTTTTTAAGATGTCAATGATTTCACGACTCCGAGTTAATCCATGAAGAGTCACTGATAAATTTGCTTGAAAGGATGTGCGTTTGCCAGTGATGAACGAAAACAAGAGGGATGACAAAGCAGCAATTTGTGGATCATGACATGCTTCAGTAAAGTCCTTGCAATCAGGATCATTGAGCCATGTCAATAGTTGGCGCAAAAGGTTATGGGGTTCTTCAATATTCTCAAGATCATATTCTCAAGATAAACCCTCCTCTTCTGTAAACTTTTCACTAAGACACCTTGCAACATTGTGTTCATCACTTATTCCCCAAGAATAAATGGCTGCTCCAATGTAACTTCCACCAGCAGATGCATCGAAGACAATAGTGCTCTGGACGTATGGAAACAATCATGGAATCCGATTTTGTCTTTGAATTCATTTTGAAGCATTTGCTTTATGGTGCTTGTTTTCACCACAGTTTCAAACCCAAAGTTTTCACTCATTTGGTTATAATCAACCAAAAGAGCCTGTAATGTCTGTGGCTCATTCATCCCCAGCACAACTGTGCGGACATGCCGAAAGAACATCTGTCTAAACTCTGACAGTCGCACGTTTTGTAAGTGCATTTGGTCACCTATTGATTCAGAATGTTTGTAGTGAGGCGTCACATACTTAAACCATCAAGAACGATGGTAGCGTATTTCAGCCGCAAAGGGATCAGGGGTAGAATCTATGACAGTTAAAATTCTTTCTCTCATCTGGTCATCTTCCAAGTGTACTGTATGTGACTTGAAGGTGTTCCACGCATTCCGCTGTTGGATAATACATAAGTTTTTGGAATGTTTTAAATCTTCTGGTTTCATACACCAAATGCACAGATTCTTTTGGTGAAGGACACCTGTGCTACGTGAAGATCGTCCTGCTTGCTGCTGGTCTTGCGAATGCTTTCCTTGTGTGTCCACTGTCTGTTGCTTCTGTTCTGATATCTCTTCTTCGTAATGCTTGTTGAAGTCCATGTTGAGCTGCCAATGCAGTCCTGCATACCTTATGAAAAAACACACCATGCGGTCCCGCATCCCAATTGATAGAATCATAAACAGTTCCAAATTTGTGCAACCCTTTCAAATCTTTTGCTCTGTCCTTCATGCGCTCCCATGCTTCAGTAGAAAGTTTGCTTTTATCTTCATCGCATTGTTCATTACACAAAATGCATTCTCCAGATTCTTCTTCGTTTTCTTTTCCTCGTTGGTTGAGGCTTCAGTACAGGCGTTGACTTTGGTGCTGTCATTTTTCTCAGAAGATCTTAATGCTTGAAATAGGTCGCAATGATTCAGGGTATGCTGGGGTTGACAACAACCATAAAAATACTAAGTGATTAGCATAAGCCTATCAATTGTTTTGTAAATTGTGAATTTCAATTGCATACCATAATAAATTTGTTGAGTATTTGGCTTGGATCACAAACACCTATATGAAAGGTTTAATGTGGTACACAGGTACTTTGTACTTACCATGAGCAACACTTCAGCATCATGCAGCCATAAAGTATTACCCAATGAGGAACCATAGTTGAAGCTAATTTGTTGCAGTGGCAGCCCATCCTCCTCCTGTGCCTATACATTTTTATGTGATACAATATTATATCGAAGTATGTGCTCCAACAAAAATGATACACTCATACACATATCATAGAATTTATTATTTGTTTTAAAAATGGAGCGTTTCCATTGTTCATGAATTTTGACCAACATTTAATCATTTTTAAACCCGGTTTTAAAAGCATGTGTTTTGAAACTTTGTTGTTGTTAAGTTGGCCAATTCATGTTAACCGTTTAGCAGCCATTTTGAAATTTCAAGGTCATAGCAACCACCAAAAGATGGTTGGTTGAATTTGTCATGTCAGAAAACATATTATTAGACACTAAAATCATGAAAATCGGACGTTAACTGTGTTTGTGAATTTCACCGACTGCCAAAAGTGTGTTGACCTTTCAACGTTTTGGGCCATAGCTCCCTCATTTAAGGTTGGAAGTATAACAAACTATATATTTCTAGGTTCCTTATGACTGGACGAGTAATTTGATATGATATCAACACAATTACATCATATTTGAATTTTGACCCCTGTTTGACCTTTGTTGACCCCTCCCCAAAATGCCCGGGATTTTCAGGGGGGCAGCCCAAGTCAAAATTGTTCAGTATACATCAGGGAACACAAAAACACTTTCAAACCTTTGTTTCCATGATTTGGTTACGGGACCTACAGGTTGGTCTTCTAGTAGGGTAACTTCATGACAGGTCAGTTGGGTAATTAAAGTCAGGAAAGGTCAGTTACTTCTGTTCAGTCAGGTTTGAATCCTAGCACGGTCGGGTTATTGCATTTCTTTGTTCTGACAAATAAAATGGGACTTATGAGTCATGGCTGGTTACTACAGAATACTTTGTGAAAATGTCTCTGATGTGGTAGCCCTCGCACGAATTTGTTGACTAAAACTTCTTTGGGATAACCATTGCCAGGCAGCTTTTGTAAGACGAATAGACAGACTTGGGGATTCTTCAGTCTTAAAAGCACTAATATTTTAAGAAAGATTTTAAGCTGGCAATTATTAAAAGTGTCATTGGTGAAATTCCAGCAAGAAGCAAAGGACGACCACCTTGTTTGACAAACACCAGAAAATTAATCTACAATTGAGAAAGAAACCCTAGCTTTTATTTGTCAGTGCAACAATTTGGGGTGAAGTTGTGAACAACTAAGTATCCAACTGAAGTGTCCACTGATCACAATCTGCTGATTTTTCTTCATAAGATGAAGAACACAAATTAGAGGTTGATGATATTGAGTTTGTTCGTACAAGAGTTTAATCTTGAAATCAAGCATATACAGGGCAAAGACAATTTAATTGCAGATGCAATTTCTAAAGTTAGTTGATTGCATCAGAACACTGTGCAGTTTTGCAAATTATGAAGATAAAATGATAAACACAACAGAGGTATGACAAAAGTCTGAAGATCACATTCTTGAAACGGAACACCAGTACCGCCTACGTGAAGGGGTAGATGTCGACTTTGTTGCACAAGTTATCATATCCTTTGGTCATCATACAGATTAGATATGTCAACAGCTGAATCAGATGAGGGCCAAAGATATCTGTGTAAGGACATAATGACTCAAAAACCCTAACCTTCCGAAACTCATCCCGTTTCATAGTTTTAACTATTCCATCATTTTCCCAAGGAAAGATAATGCAGTACATATCATCATTGCTTCCCCGTCAACGCATATCTCAATAAAGTACAATAACAACATTTTGAGAACAACCCCTGTGATAATGCACAGATCGGTGTGAGGTCATCATTTCCGGCAAGGTGTTACGTAATTATCTCAGGCTATAGGCCGTTTCTACATGCATGACAACACACAAATATTTTCTAAGTTTGTCATAATTTTACCAGTACTTTTCAGGCTTATCAAAGTGTCAGTTAGGATAGTTTAGATAGATTTGTGCACTTTTGATATATACTCTTTTCAAAGTCATATGATTCGTATTTAATATAATGAAGCTGAAAAAGCATTTTTCTAGCATGTCAGACAATGCTATACTTAGTTTAATTGACTGAACCGCCTGTAAAATATTGAGTGCTGAAGTGGCAAGTTTATAACTATAAGTGGGATTTACAGTAACATCCTTTGGATGTTGACAAACATGAGACTTGGTATTTGATTGAATGAAACAGGGTAAGTTTACTGGTCGCCATGTTGTGAACAACAAAGTCCATCAATAAGCGATAAAAATTTATTTTATATGTCCGAAAGGCTGACCATACGACCGCAAAACGGACGTTCATAAGCGTATGAACAAAACATCTTGGACGCTCACACGTTTTCAACTGTATTCTTTCCTGAAATGACATCAACACAGACAAACTATTTCAACATTCCTTTAACTCCTGGGAATTCCCAAGCACGAATGCATACAGAAGCGACCCGTGAAGATCCGGGGTAGAAAAGGTCTTCAGCATTCCTTGCTTGCCGTAAAAAAGTGACTATTCTTGTTGTAAGGGGTGGCGAACGGGATGGGATGGTCAGGCTCGCCGACTTGGTTGCTGCATGTCATCGTATCCCAATTGCGATGCTCATGATGTCAATCACTTGATTGTCTGGTCCAGATTTGATTATTTACAGACCGCTGTCATATAGCTGGACTATTGCTGAGTGCGGCATTATACAACAAACAAACAAACAAAAGCATACAGAAGCATTGTTTCTGATGACTTGTGATCGCCACAGGATTTTTAACATCTTCGATGTGTGATGTGAAATGGGGTTTAACGTCGCGTCCAAGATTATTGCATGCAGGTGTATATGTGTGTGTGGCTGCTTGTACTTGTCCGGACTGATGTCGATTTATAGTGCTAGCACACTGAGATACCACGCCACAGTTCAACATGAATACCCCACTCAGACACAGTATACTGACTTCGAGCCGACAAGTCCTTGTTTTAGCCCCTTAATGCCGAGCGCCAGACAGGGTAACAACAAATACCATCTTTTAACGTCTTTTGGTATGACGCGGCTGGGAATCGAACCCCGAATCTTCCGCTCTCCGGGCGGACGCTCTACCATTAGACCATGTTTATCAAGTCAGCGTTGTGACCGACTTACTGAGGTAGCTATTACCAGATCTTTCACATCTTATGATGGCATCATTGAATCTATGCGTTGCACCCAAACTAATAAAGGTGTTACTGAAAAGCAGCAACCTGTACATAGATACGCTCAAGTCACTATTTAATTTAGGGATACAGCTCGTTGTTGTCTGTCCGTCAAACAGACCATGATAAAATAGCCCACTTGCCATTCGCACATGTGAACTAAAATGACGTGCATTGGGTGCTCTCTATGTTTTATATGCATTATTATGCATTTATTAATTATTTTTTAAATACAGTTGCAAGCATTATGCGTGTTCCAATAGATACTGAAATATAGTAGTGGATCCAGGTTTACATTCATGAAAGTCCATTCACAATATCTCACTTTGCTTTTACAGACAACTAAAACAATGAAACAAAGTTCTTAAGGCCCCAGATGATTACCATTAAGGCATTTAGCCCCATGGTCTTTTAAGTTACTTTCATACCAGGTATGTGCACTACATTTGAGATAGAAACAGAAGGCACTCGTGAAGAGCAACCTCCTCGTGGTGAGTGCTGGGTAGCGCTAATAGCTCTTCCCCTGTGTGGAACCGGGGTAGAATATTTCCACAGCACCCCATTGCTGGTCGTACAAGGCGACCGAATTGGGCAATCCGTTTGCCGTGGGTTGCGCACCTGTGTCGGTGAAGGAGGGGAGTCTGGTAGTTGAGGGCACTGGTTCCTGGAACTGTGTTCCTCTGCCCAACACACTACTTTGACCCTAACTTCACCTAGACGGGTGGTAGAATGGGCCCGGTTCTATCAATCGGCTGGTCACGCCAAGCCCTGTGTGTATTACTTCTAATTATTATATTTGTACTTGCATGTATTATATATATCACAAATGTAATGCTTGGCTTTTTGAAAACTCATTTATTGAAATAAATATATTGCCTCAAGTCCTATATCAGAAGGCGATGGCTCATGGCCCAATCTGGTAATGTTGACCGCTGAATTCTGTATGTCTCTAACTTATTGTAATTGGCAGAACCAGCTTGGCAATAAATTTAGTAGACAAATATAGCTATTCATGTCATATTTGCTGGAGTATAACACCCCTGTAGCCCTGGTGTTTCCATTTTGGATATCCAATGCAATAAGACACCGTCCTTGTTGACACTCGCTGGTGGGTGGGGAGCAGGGGTGCAGAACCACTTCCTTTCATTATGTCAAAAAAACACTCTGATTTGAAAAGGAAACATCTAGATGCTAGCTCATCTGATGACGAGACTGATCTGCAATTAGACTCCTGGGCTCGGTTCATAGTAATCGAGGCTTCTGATCATCAGCCTTTGAAATTGAACCCATTTGCTATTTCTAAGGCCATCAATGGTTGTTGTGGTACGGTTGACAATGTTACCCGCCTCCGTAATGGCTCCATACTTGTGGAATGTGCCAGGAAACAGCAATCTCTAAACCTTTTGTCCATCAGCCAGTTTGCAAATGTAGAGGTTGCTGTTTCAGCACATAGAACATTGAACTCGTGTCAAGGCATCGTGAGAGACAGAGCCCGAAGATTAGCTGACATGAGTGAAGATGAGATTGTGACAGAACTAACCAAACAAGGTGTTACAGCTGTCAAGCGTTTCACCAGAAAACAGGATAATAACATCATCAAGACAACCACCTATTTTTTTACTTTTTCCCTTTCAACAATTCCTAAATCTATCAAAGCTGGGTACTTTAATATCAGAGTGGAAGTTTATGTTCCAAACCCACTCCGATGTTATAAATGTCAACATTTTGGACATGGTGCCAAGACCCGTACTCTCAGAACTGTCTGTGTGCTCTGCAGTGGCTCTCATGAGAGCACTGAGTGCACTGATGCCATTAAGAGTGCAAATTGCGATGGGGACCGCTTGGCCTCATCCAAACATTGTCCACACTTTCTTCCTCAATCTCAAATACTAAAAATTAAACACACCAACAATATCTCTTTTTATGAACCTTTGGCGATGGAGGTCACTCTTTCTCCAACATGCCATGAGAGTGGACCTCCCTCCCGGTCCAGATCCCCAGTAGAACCAACATGACCTGTTCTAACCCTATAATACAATGGAATTGCAGAGGACTAAAAAACAATTTTAATGATTTGCAGCTATTAACACAAGATTTCAAGCCATCAGCCTTTTGTTTGCAGGAAACATACTTTAAAACTGATCAACTAAACATTAGACACTACGACTCCAATCATTTCTTTTCACTTCCAGGGGCTAAAGCCACTGGAGGTTCTTCAATCTTGGTGAGGCAGGGTGTTATTCATAGCCCTGTTCCTCTCAATACCCCTCTACAAGCTACCGCAGTTCGTATCACTATGCACATTGTTTTTACTCTGTGCTCTCTTTACATTCCTCCATCTACATCTCTTCAGCAAACTGATCTTCAAGCTCTCTATGACCAGCTTCCTAAGCCCTGTATTATCATGGGCGATATGAACGGTCATAATCCACTTTGGGGTAGTGATCATACAAGCAGTAAAGGCAAGCTCTTAGAAGATTTTATTTCCAACAATAATCTATGCCTTTTTAACGATAATTCCAACACATATTTACATCCTGGTACCGGCACATACTCCTCTTTGGATTTGTCTGTTACCGATTCAAACCTGCTGAATGAATTTGAGTGGTGGGTCCACGATGACCTCTGTGGAAGTGACTACTTTCCAACCATATTAAACCCTATTACCCCATCTGATGTTCCTCCATCATCTCGATGGAACTTTACAAAAGCCAACTGGCATCTATATGCCATTCTCTGTACAGAAAAACTAACACCTGATCATTTCACTGACGTTCCAAGGTATGGAACATGGTCCAAAAAATCAAAGGTACGGGCACTAAATCTAGTATTCACCATCTTTAAAATGGGGACCAACTACTAACTAATAAATCAGATATTGCTAATAACCTTGGTGAAACTTTGGCAAAACACTCTTCCTCATCTAACTATGTACC
Organism: Haliotis cracherodii; assembly: GCF_022045235.1. Taxonomy (NCBI): domain Eukaryota; kingdom Metazoa; phylum Mollusca; class Gastropoda; order Lepetellida; family Haliotidae; genus Haliotis; species Haliotis cracherodii. Next base: position 48,223,489 of record NW_027266297.1, on the reverse strand, counting down.
TCAATTCCAAAAGTATCAAAAACAGCAAGAAAAGAAACCTATTAATTTTAATTCAGATAATGGGGAAGATTATAATGAACTATTCTCTATTCATGAACTCCACACTGCCCTTGGACAAGCTAACGATACTGCTACAGGTGCTGATAACATACATTATCAACTCCTGAAGCACTTACCAGAATCTTCCTTAGAAACACTATTAAATATTTTTGATGTCATTTGGACCTCAGGGATGTTCCCTCCTTCGTGGCGTGATGCTATAGTTGTCCCGATACCCAAGCCCGGTCGAGACCATACTGACCCATCAAATTACCGACCAATATCATTGACAAGCTGCGTTTGCAAAACCATGGAACGCATGATAAATAATCGACTAGTTTGGTACTTAGAAACCAATAATCTAATTACTAACATACAATGTGGTTTCAGGAAAAACAGAAGTACCATCGATCATTTGGTTCGCTTAGAATCATTTGTTAAAAGTGCCATAATAAACAAACAACATGCAGTGTCTATCTTTTTCGATCTAGAAAAAGCATATGACACTACATGGAAACATGGTATTTTAAAAGATTTACATGATTTTAGATTACGAGGCCGTTTGCCTCAATTTATATCCGAAAATTTAACTGACAGACAATTTCAGGTCCGCGTGGGTTCTACCCTGTCTGATCATTATAATCAGGATCAGGGTGTCCCACAAGGAAGCATCTTGTCTGTCACATTGTTTAGTATTAAGATAAATAGTTTGTCTAAAGTTTTAAATGATTCGATTGATGGATCGCTCTTTGTGGATGATTTTAATATTTCGTGTCGTGGCAAAAACATGCATACTATTGAAAGGCAACTTCACCTATGTTTAAATAATATCCAGAAATGGTTTCTCGTAAATGGTTTTAAATTTTAAAAATCTAAAACCTACTGTATACATTTTTGTAGAAAATATAAACCCCATAAAGATCCAGAATTAATTTTAGATAACACTCCCATTAAAGTTGTAAAGGAAGCCAAATTCTTAGGTCTAATATTCGATCATCATTTGACCTTTCTGCCCCACATTAAATACTTAAAGAATAAATGCTTGAAAGCCCTAGATTTATTAAAAGTTGTCTCAAATTCTAAGTGGGGAGGGGATAAAAAAAACCTCCAACTATATCAAACACTTATCCGCTTGAAACTTGATTATGGCTCCATCATATATGGTGGGGCCTGCAAGAGCAATAGTAGTATAGGTAATGGGGGTTCTGGCTCACTTCCACTGGAGCCGGATTCATATACCTATGCTGCTACTACAGGTAGCATTTTTTATGTGTAAATGACTATGCGATTCAAAGATTGGCATGAGATTAAACTAAATTGACTCTAGCTCACCAATACCTGGGGCCAATCATTGCTTTAGATGAGTCTAAATGGTAATAAAAATATTCTTCATTATTTTTATCGATAAAGCGATATTCAACATTTTTATTAAGTTCTTCGTTCATTTTACTAGGAGACCAGACTATATAACTACACTCTTCTCGTAAATTGATAAGAAACAATTGATTACCGTATTTGGTTGGTTTGACATCACTGATATAATAAAAACCTTGTGGTAATTCTCTCCATTTGATAATTTTGTCCCTGAGCATAAATGCTTCGATAGCTTTTTCGAGTTCTTCCTTTGTTGGTTTGTAATTCTCCATTATTATATATTTATGTAAGCATTTGTCTAAATGTAATCAAATGATATTTTTAATCTCCAACCAGTTCTTTGGTTTTGGCACGGAATAATTGACGCGCTTGTTGCCTCCCCTGTTCTATGAACTTTTTTTTCTCATCCTCGCTAATACCATTGGTCTTATGAGATTTTGATCGAATCTCCTGCTTCATTTCATTGTATTTGGTGAGTTCTGACAACACTAAATGAAACTCATCCTCGGATATCTTACAATCAGCCATTGCTGTCGAAATATGATCCTCAATGCTGTTCAACTTTGCTTCGGTGAGTATTCGAATACTATCGTGTTTTAATGCTTTCTTTTGCAACCTACGAGAAATGAATTTTATCGCTATTCCTGCCAGTCCCGAGACTCCGGCAGTTATTTCCATGCCGAGCACAATAGGCGCAGCGATTATAGTTGATAGTAAACCGACACCAGCTACACCAAGTCCCATGCTAGCCACTACAAGAGCGGTGTCAACTCCGTCCAGAGCATTCACGGCTCTGCGATACTTTTTATACAATCCAAGTCTCAACTCCCTATCCTTTTCTATTCGATGTTTTATGTCGCTTATTTGATGTAATCGAAATCCATCAACAGTTTCCATCTTTTCAGTTGCTTCATCGAGCGCTGGATATAAACTCATAGTGTATATTACGAATATATAATAGTCTTTAATTGGTCTTGCTTAAATGTTTTGAGAGTATACATCAACCTTATCAAATGTATATTATACGGCAAGAATATCTTAGAAAGAGAAATACAACCACTTTTAATAACTTGAACCCCCTCGAGGGTTGTAACGGGTGATGCACCGACATGAATAATACTGCAACATTGATGCTCGTGTTTCTTGAGCCATTTAATCGATAGACCTGGTAATATTTCGAAGGCATCTACCGGTGCATCTCCGAACAAGACTTCAATAATAAGCGTAGAAATATTAGGTATTGCACTCAAGTTAACTTTAATATCATCGAATTCAGCAATCAAATTTAAACTAACATTTTGGATTGCTGGACGACTATATAACATATGACCTGGTTTTTCTGGCAGGGGAGTGACTAACACACTTTTTCGTTTTGATGGGATATAAGCCGTGAGTACGATGCCACTATTTATTATCTTAGTTAAATTATGTCCCTTACCCATCATCGCATAAGGTGGGGTAATGGCGATATTCAGTAGCCACTTGATGTTTGCTTCGACCATAGTCCATTTATTCTCACTGTTATAAATAATATTGTACGGAGTGGTTTTAAGGAGTCTACTAACATCGACATCGCTTAAATCTTCTAGATTTTCCGGGAATATAACTTCTTTCCGCTTGTATACATTATCGTGTAAGTGTAAAGCGTATAACTTACCATTGCTACCAGGTTTACCGAATCCTTCCGTGTCTCCGAGATCGGAAAGCGCAATTGTATTACATTGTCTTATCGTTCCAGGGCCTGATGCATCAACCATTATTTATAATATGGAGTGTTACACTTAAGTATCCTATATGTACAGGTTGGTGTTTTACATCTAATACAGAAATTTTGAGGTCTGAAATAATACCACGCTTTAATTTTTTATATTGTAATGACGAGAAAGATTCCGTTCTACCACTATTATATTTTTCATTTTTCACTGGAACACTTCTGAGTAGAGTTGAAGGACTTTCTTGTTGAATATTATCCGTCGTGCTTATTTGGTCAAGATGGATGAACAACTCTTTATAGGGCACCAAATCAGACAATGTCTCTCCATCAAATGTTGACTTGAATATAGCTAAAATTCCGCGTGTAAATCCAAGTGTAGCTGATAAGTTCCCTACAATCCATACACCTTTTTCTCCAGTGTCGAATTTCAACATCCCATTCGACTCATATTGTGTTAGACTAATTCCATTAGGCTTAAAAATTTCATCATTGAGTGAACATACGCTGTAATACCCATCAGGTGTAATAATGAATTTTTCAATTAGATTTAGTTCATCTTATATCCATATCTTATTATTACCTCTCGTAGCATTTATATTGGTCCACCGTGGGTAATATGTTACGTCACAGATAGAGACTTCGAGTTGTCCATCCGAGTTATCGATAGTATGAAGCAGTTCAATAGACTGACCATTTGTTATTCCCGGGAGTGTAACATACATATCAAATATACAATGATACTATATCATAACTTAAATATGGAATCAACCATTATTTATGATATGGAGTGTTACACTTAAGTATCCTATATGTACAGGTTGGTGTTTTACATCTAATACAGAAATTTTGAGGTCTGAAATAATACCCCGCTTCAATTTTTTTTTTTTTTTTTTTTTTTTTTTTAAAACATTTTATTTCACCTTTTCCCCGTTACATGAGAAGGATGGCCATCCAGGGCAATGGTCACCTCACGTTCTGAAGACAATGTATGTATACATTTGGGGAAATTAAATACAAGTATTGGAAATGGTGCCAAGGTGATTTTTAAGAAATATAACAAAACATACACACAGTCAAGCATTCAAAATATTATTCAAACACTGATCCTGGCAAGAAACAAATGTGAGAAAGAGAAACATATGTTATTGCTGCTCTGCTTCTTCAAACAATATGTGATAAAAGATCCATGATTTATAAAATGTAGCTACATTACCATTTGTAAAGGCTATATTCTTCTCAATTTTGTATCTCAGACTAACATCTTTTTGAAATATTGCGAAGCAAAGATTTGTTTTTTTGAATATGCAAAAATATATAAAAGATTTAGCTATTAAAATAAGAAGAACTTTGTCAGTAACAATATTTTCTTTAACACCAAATAAAACAAGTTCAGCACTTAATTTCATATGATGTATATGGCTACATTTATTTATCCAATCTGAGAAGGTTTTCCAAAATACTTGTACAAGTTCACATTCCCAAAAGATGTGTACAATAGTTTCATCATAACATTTGCAAAAAGAACAAAGAGTGGTATCAGAAATATTCATTTTAAACAACAAAGAATTAGTTGCAAGTATTCTATGTATGATTCGATACTGAAACCAACCCAATTTCACCTCTTGCGTTGCTTTAGAAGGCTTAATACAAATAATATTCCAATTCAATTTTCCAAACTGTAACTCCCACTTTTCCTGGCCTCTTGTTTTCATATCAACAAATACAAGAATATTATAAATATATTTAGAACCTGTCCTTTGAGAGAAGATCTTTTTAATAGCACAGCGATGTTCTTCTACAGAGTCAGTAGGGAGTTTAGTCAAATTCAAACTGGTCAAATATCTCTTAATACCACAAACAATACCATAAAAAGCCAAGAAATTTGATTTTATCTTGTACATATCCTTGAATTCTTCAAAAGATATGAATTCATGATTATGATTTACAATGTCTGCTATTTGTGTGATACCTTTATCAACCCAATCTTTCAAGAATATTGGTAATTTATTAACTTTGATGTTGCGATTGAAAAAAAAAGGTTCAGCTAAAAAACTGCTGAAAGTATCTGGTACAATCTTCTTATCAAAATCTACAAAAGCTTCATAACAGTTTTTCCAAAATAAATTATAAAACAAACACAGTTTCTTTTCTATAAAACGAGATCCAAACTCTTCGATTTCATTAACAAAAGGAAATGCAGCCTTGTGGACGTCTTTCCACTTTTTGGTATCTCCACATAATAACCGCCTTATCCAAGTAATCTTAATAGATTTTGTGTACAAAAATATATTAATCATACCTAACCCTCCCTGTTCAACAGGTTGACAGACTTTTAGTCTTTTAACTTTATCAGTCTTTCTGTTCCACAAAAACTTAAAGAGCATGTCATTTAATGTTTTAAGAAATTCTTGGGAGGGATCCGGCAATGATAACAACAAATAGGTAAGCTTCGATACGAGTAGAGATTTTATAACTACAATTCTGCCAATTGGTGTAATAACTCTTTTCATCCATTTCTGAATTATTACTTTCAATTCATACAACTTATCTTTAAAATTTAAGTCTGACATTTTTTTCAAATCAACTGAGAATTTAATACCTAAAATTCTAAATACCTCTGGGTTCCGCTTCAATTTTTTATATTGTAATGACGAGAAAGATTCTGTTCTACCACTATTATATTTTTTATATTTTCTTCTTGAATATTATCCGTCGTGCTTATTTGATCAAGATGGATGCGCAACTCTTTATAGGGAACTAAGTCGGGCAAATTAACCCCCTGTGCTGATGTCTTGTATATTGTGTCAGTTAAGCGTGCAAATCCAAGTGTAATTGATAAGTCCAATAAAATCATTGCACGCTTTTCTCCATGGTCTAATTTCAGTAACCCATTTGACTCATTTTGTGTTAGACTAACTCCATTAGGCTTAAAAATTTCATCATTGAGTGAGCATACACTGTAATACCCATCAGGTATAGTAATTATTTTGGCTGGACTAACTCCATCAGCTATCATTATACTATTATTATTTTTCGCAGCACTTATATTGGTCCACAGCGGGTAATACGTTACATCGCATTGAGCGACTTCGAGTTGTCCATCCGAGTTATCGATTGTATGAAGCAGTTCAATAGACTGGCCATTTGTTATTCCCGGGAGTGTAACATACATATTAAATATACAATGATACTATATCATAACTTAAATATGAAATCGAGATACATTACTAATCAATCGGTTATAGTAACTGCCTCTGGTGCTGAATTTTTCGTTAAATTCCCTGATATCTTTGAAAATTACAGGGTCACGGCAACTAGCGATAAAATGGTGCACGATTGGTTTCACAATCCGATGCAATTTTGGCAGAATCAGTTAAACTTTGCCATATGGTGTGCCACAACGGGATGTGGCGTATCTCTTTACGCTCCAGGATTTGAACTGAATAAGTCTGTTATAACATTTCATGTGTACTATCAGATTAGACGTATACTTAAAGAAATTAGTGCTCCATTACCGCAGGATCGAGCGTGGAATTCCACAAATAATAATTATGATAGGTCCGCGTATGAGCGTATTTGTCAGGAATTTAATGTTTCTACGAGTAAAGATTGGAGTATTAAAGGAGCAAACCATGGTCTAGGTGTTCCTTACACAGAGGAAAAAATATCTGTCAAAGAAGAAAGCGATTATGTATATAAAATACTTAATAAACTTCCAGTTAATTTTGGTAAGTTGTATAGTACCATCAAACTTTACGCAAGAATATATGATCATTGGCATAAAACCGGTGATTGGTATAAAGGCTGGGAACTTTATAGTAACGATTGGAGAGGGGATATTATGAGTTTTAAGAGTGGTTTAATTTATATTGTTACAAAATTTATACAAATGAATGATACCGCAAACGCTTGAAATGAATTTCTTCATGATAAAACGGAAAATAATTTTACTAATCCAGGATTTGAAAGAGTTAATGAATCGATAAGAACTTATGTATGGGCAATTCTCGGAGCGCAATCGCAAACACGAACGTCCATTATCGGTTCTGGGACGGCGCTCGATGCGCAAAAACAGTTTGTCTCAAACGTGGAGGACGCCATTAATTCACCAGTTGACATACCATCGTCTATAAAGCGTTTTCAAGATGCATTACAGTACGCTCAATCTAAAGTGGACTACGTTTATGCGCCGGGACTATACATGTCTCCGAGTAATATGGAACTTAAGATCGGTCAAGTGATAGGTTATAATAATAAAATTGTTATCGCTACCGATCAACAAAAACCAGGTATAAATTCAGATATGAACGTCGAATTAATAACGCAAACGATCACGGGCGAAAAGGGAATAGTAAAGCCACAAACACCACATGTTTCACAAACATCTACTGACGCACAAGTGTCACCGCATATTGCGGCTAAAAATCAACAACATATCGATGAAAAAACAGCGCTTGTAGTGGGTGGAGTCTCGGTTGGTTTTCTAATGATTTGGTTAGCGAACTGATTTGGTTAAATACTGTAAACAGCTTTATTTCTGCGCCGTTAAAATATTGCGAATACCACACCAAAGACAATACTGCGACGAGATATTTTTGCGAGTTGCCGTTTTGAGATGACACCTCGATTACCAAACAATAGACAGCTTCTCTCCGAAGCTAGTTTATCTGAGTTGGTCGGAAAGTTGACCAGTGTCATGAAACCGATTCACGCAAGATGGCTTGTTTCCTGTGTGGACAAAATTGCAAAGGACACTGACGCAATCAAGCGAGGTTGGAAGAAGGCAGGAGTACTGTGAGGCAACAGTGACACTAAGTGGTCTGTTTACACTGTCATTTGTGATGTATTGTGTGACCATTCTGCATTCATTTGTGTTTTTAACTTATTGAGTAACTTGTGGTTCTGGCTGATGATTTCAACATTTGATGACGTGTTGCAATGAATAAAATATGTATCTATTATTTATACTTATTTTTGCGTTTTTAATTTTTAAGATTGAGTCTCGTTCGCAAAACTCGCAATAATAAAACGGTCGCAAAAAATTCCCTGTTTACAGTAGTCTTTAGCGAATACGTACAACAGCCCTGCAATTGCTACGATCAGCCCCCACAAGTTTTGACTAAGCCAAGTGGTGGTCTTAGCTAATAAATTCAATAGCCAGGAAACAACACTCCCTATTATACCGGGAAGTGCAGCCGCGGCTTTCTCAGCGAGCTTTCCCAGTGCTGAACCTAATGCTTTTAAATGCTTTTTTATCCACTCTTTTATACCATTTTTATCACTAGGGGGTGATCCGCCTCCACCTGTACTGCCACCTGTTAACGAGAGAGTCAAAGTCGATATAATAAATCCCAACGCGGTGAAAATACTGGCAATTGTTATTCCCTGTTCTCTGAACAATGTTTTAATTTTATCGGCTAGTGTGTCGTCATCGTTGAGGACTTGATCGATAGTTTCTCGAATACGACTGATTTGCGAACGAAGTGCCTTTCTATTACTGGAAGCTGCTTCGAGGCGGGCCGATCTTTCCTCTTCTAAGTTACTCAATCTTTCCGCTACACGGCGTCTACTGAACTCATCGCCCGCCTGTTCGAGTTTTGTTTTCTCGTAAGCTATATGCTTGTCGATTTCGGATAGCTTGGCTGTATTATTGATGAGTTCTCCCCGCATTATTCGCATTGCCTTGTCAAGACCTCGTAATTCCCTAATACTGAACTCTGAATGTGGTACCTGTAACGTGGAATTATCGTAATAGGTATCTAAGATTTCTCCGAGTCCGTCCGAGGCCACCATCGAGGCTGCTTCCAAATCATCTGTATTAACGAGTTCTTTCCTCATAGTCTGAAGAGCCTTAGTAGTCTTCGCGGGAAGTCGTGAGTAGTCCATAAAACCTAATTTATCACGAACAAAGCCGATGCCTTAAACTTTGAATATTCACAACCTATTGGGGTAACATAATTTTTATCATCTTTTAATGCATCGTAATAATCATTGACGGTTGATTGTAAAATTTCATCGTTATGATTCGTGCCACCAAAGTTGGTTTCATCAGTATCTTCGATTGGATTCTGGTTATCAAAGTCATCAAAGGTACTTAGATCTAAGTCATTATGTTCAAAATTAGCCATTTTTATATTTAACATAGGGTACATGTTTTCAATATAACAATGTCTTCGCAATACGGACGCAAGTTAAACCCACAACGTAGACATCGAGATCCATTAGGGGTCAAGGCAATTCGTCAGTCTGTAACTATAACTAATAACACTAGTACCATCGATCAGAATCAAACGCTTCTGGTTCACTTTCCTAATCTCGGAGCACACGATGTGTTAGTTCCGGGAACTGTCCGACTAGCATTTACGATTAGTTTGACTTCTACCGACGTTAACAGGGAGCCCGTTCAGAACATAGGTCGTGCTATCGTTAAGAAAATCGCTATTAAAATTAGCGGTAATGAGGTTTTGAGTATCCACGATAGCGATGTATACTATTGTTACATGGATCTCTGGAGAACGGATAAAGAGCGGGAAAACTTACAGTACCAAGGTATTTGTAATAAGAACACATTGAGACTGCGCGTAGGTGCTGAAAATGGTGTTGATACCAACGAAAAAGATAAGGCTGTTGCCGACGCATTAGGTAACTGATTCTATGTTCCCCTAGACTTTGAATTACTAGATTCCCACATGCCTTTTTATCAAGCATCCCTAGGTGATAGGTTAGAATACAAACTCACTTTTAATGACTACGGTAGAGTAATCAGAGCTGCTGATGATGCTAGCTATTCCATTGACAATATCTCGCTGGAGTACAATATGATAACGGATCCCGAATTAGCCAGACAAATTCGTAACCATTATTCGGGAAGTTTAGCCTTTTTGTATGATCGCGTGCTGCGACACCGAAAGATCACGAGGGACAAAAAAGATACGATGTGGAATATCAATCTAAACGTCCCCACGAGGTCATTGAAGGGTATTTTAATGTTGTTCGAGGACCCCTCCGATGCGTTTAAAAGAAATACCGAGAAGTTCTACAATCCCAAGATTACAAAAGTAGAATTGACTATCGAGGGCGTTCCTAATCAACTATATAGCCAAGGAATGCTAGCGTATCACCAGTGGGATGAGATTAAAAAACTTCCTTCTATAAAACGCTCCCCGGAAATTAACGCGGTCGTGAAAGATCTGTCTCTTGCAAGTGTATCGATGGGTGAATACCTCACCATGAAGTACGTGCTATGGCTCGACATGCGAACAACGGACGATGACCAATTACATGGCAGTGGGAGGAGAATAGAAAATGCTAGCGAGGGTGTCACCATACAGATAACGAAGCATCAGGAATCGGCTGGTAAATTAAACATATATTTGCACGTGATTATGGATGCGCAACTTAATATACAGAATGGGAGATTCGTGCAAGCAATCTATTAATAATCTTTTACCTAAAGATCCTCACTGCGCTATCATATGCGGGCAAACGGGCTGCGGAAAAACAGCTTTTATTCTAGATATTTTAGAAAGTCATTATCGGGACGTTTTCGATCATATTATTATTCTGTGCCCGACTATAAGCGTTAATAAAACATACTTATCGAGAGATTGGGTAATGAATGACGACGGGGTACACAGAGTCGATCCGGGCGATCGTTTACAAGACTGTCTCCGAGTATGTCTCGAAAAATACAAAGGAGAATCAACCCTTTTCGTAATAGACGACTGCAGCGTGGGTAAAGAACTCACAAAAAAGAAAGATATGCTTTCGTATTTAGCATTCTCCGGACGGCATACTCAACATAGCGTTTGGGTACTTACTCAAAAATACAACTCTGTCCTGAAAGATCTGAGAGCAGACCAAATGGGTAGCACTCTTTCATTGCAAAGACCGAGATTCATTCGAGGAATGTTTACGCGAAAATGACGTCATTTATACCAAGGGTGAACGAGATAAAGTCAGAAAAGTGTTAGCTGCAACAAAGCACTGTAAACTCTTATTAAAAACCGATCAACCAGCTGCTTATGCAATTGCTTAGCAAAAATTGTAGCAAAAATGTAGCAAATTGTAGCAAAATGTAGCAAAAATATAGTAAATATAGCAAAATTATAGTAAAATTATAGCAAAATGTAGCAAATTGAACATTAGCGGTTAATATTACATAAAATGTGGTTCGAAATCATCATTCTTTCGCAACAGTTCATTATTACGGGATGTATTGGATATGTCATATTCCATTATGTTAGACTTAAATATCTCCTTAGGTATTACATTATGGAATGCGACGAACTCATCGAACAAATGCTCAAAGAATCTGATGTTGATGTAGATAAATCTTTAGATAAACATAGAGAAAGACTCGCGGCTTTGGTAGCCGGTGGAAAATGTTCCCAATATTTGGGAGAAAATTATACCATCGAAAAAATTGATAACATGACCGATGAAGAGATTAAAAAACTGTACGCGCGTTACGAATCTAGACTGGGAGCTACCATGACTAAAACGATAGGGTCGTCTATATTACAACTATACACAGTTGTAGCTAGTACGTTTCTCCCTATCCCAGCAGAACATCGCATGTATTTATGCGAATCTCTAGAGAAAGACCCATTCATCGAACACGCTATAAGCTCAGTGAGCTGTGAGTTTTATCATAGATTCGGAATGTTCTTAGCTCCGTTCACCACAGCTTTAATAACGGCTAGGTATTGTCAATTTAAACATACGTGCCCACTAAATAATATAAATGGAGACTCATTAGGTGACACCACAACAGATTGCGGAAACGGAACAACAAGTGAATGAGGAACCACCACATGTGAATGAGGATGCACCACATGTGAACACACAAAAACAACCCAGAGTTACTAAGAACCCCCAAAAAATAGCTGCAGGAAGGAAGGGAGGACTGGCGAGGAAAGCGAAATTAATAAATAATTCAAATATTAATCCGATTAAAACATGGGCACTAGTAGGAGTTGCAGGTATAGCGGCTGTATGGTTCTTTTATAAGACCGGAGAAGAGAAAACATCACCCCCGCCGCAACAACAAGTTCATGTAGAGGTTAGTCCTCATAATATGCTATAAGAGGCATGACTACTCCAGTTACAGACAGTAAAATGTTGGTAAACGCGACGTATCATTCAGCGGTGGTCACCGGCTTGGCCATTGGCTATGCCCGTATGGCTAAAATGATTACTAAAGCCACACCTCCCAAGCTAGATTTTAATGGATTTGATATAGGTATGATGGTTCTGGATATTGGATTAGCAATGGCAACGAAGGATATGCTCATCAAACAAGGACTTATCCCGGAAGACATAATGAAGTAATTAAACATTTGAATATTTTATATTATTAAATATATGGCATCAATTGCGATGATGGTCGGTGGAGCTGTTGTTAATGCTCTAGCTTTTTCGGGGAGTAATTATTTATTTTCTAGTATGAGGGAATCAAACGCTAAAGAAGTTGAAGAGGAGCATAAACGACATAACGAAGCTTTAGAACAATACCAAGCAGCCCAGTTACAATATACACAGCAGAGAATGAAGAGATTAGACTTTATTCATGAACAACTGATTAAGGAAGGACATTCAATTCAAACGTTTAAGGATGTCGAATCTGCCATGCACGAATACTACCTCGTTTATGGGAAAAAACTCGATCCAATACCAAGACCAACAATGAGTCAGTTTTATACACTGTCAGAGGAACAAAAGAACCGTGAGGTCACATTTGTGATTATGGGATTGACTGCTGTATTGATTTTCAGCTATACAATAGCTACGCAGTGACAGCTGTGGCTATGCATAATCAATATCTCACAAGTGTAGCTGTGATTTGCATTTAGACAAATGATATGATAGATGTATAACCATGAATAACTGCAAGTTTACACTCATGGGGAAGACGACTCTATGTAATCGACGCTGTGTTGATATTTACTGCGGTATACACAATTATTACATCAAGCGTGGACACATAAACTATACATGTTCTGAATGCGGGATAGGGGTCAAAGGTCGTTATTGTTTTTGTAAGAAACACGGTGCTGATAGGGTCAGGAATCAGATTATTTATGCTAGGAAGAGAGATTACATCAATGAGAGGAATAGGTTGGGGAGAATATGTATTTAGATATATGAAAAACAACCAATTAGACATTTGTCTCATTTTGCATATACCAGAGAGTTGAAGGCTATGGCAAAGCAACGTGGTCTACGTGGATATTCTCGTATTAGAAAAGCTGAATTGATTACCTTACTAGGTTTGGAATACAACAAACCCCAGACTGTTAGAGAACTCAAAGCTCGAGCGAGAAACAGTGGGCTGAGAGGTTATTCTCGAATGAGAAGAGCTGAATTGATCGCTTTACAAGATAATAATAATGATGATAATGATGATGATATTCAACAACAAGAATTAATATTTGTACCCACATCCGCCGGCGTTGGTAAATATCTAAGAGGTTGGAAGATGGATATTATTTCCAACATGGATGTTAACGATATTAAGCCCATCATATCGAGTAAAATTAATGAGGAGTTAGATGATTTACATAGTATAAAATACCAGCTGACGATTAAAATGTCATTGAGTAAAAGTAACACAGACGATAGCGTCGAATATACCGAACTATATTTCCGTAGCAATCAAGAAGTTATAACCGAATCCGATACTATAAACGCATCATTAGATACATCAATTCAGAGGATACAGGAAACTTTAGAACGCTGGACTAATAGAGGTTCGGGTTGGGGTGTGGATAAAATCGATAGTTTATATGTAGATATAGCGAATTATATGCCTTTCAAAGGTGGATCTTATATAGATTTACCCCTGTATTATAAGAAGAAAAAAGCCATAATTAACGTAAAAAATAAATCCGATGATTGTTTAAGAATGATGTTAAGATCTGCATTGTTCCCCGTAGACAAAAATCCAGATAGACCTTCTAGCTATCCCCAAAACGATGGACTCAACTTCGATGGTATAGACGAACCTACACCAATATCACAAATTGATAAGGTGGAAAAGCAAAATAATTTAGCTATAAATGTTTTCGGACATTCTAAAGGAATTGTTGTACACAGGATAAGCTCCGCTCCGGAACATATTCCCAGAATCAATTCATTTTTGATCAAAAAAGATGGAAAATATCATTATATGTGGATAAAGAGTTTAAACAGGGTGCTATACGATCAAACAAACATAAGGAAAAGAAATATTTCTGCGAAAGATGCCTGCATGGGTACAGCAGACAAGATCTATTGGATTCACATAAAGAAGACTGTAGAGGTGTTGGACAGAATGCTATCCGGATCGATATGCCTAAAGAGGGAAAAAATATATTAAAATTTGAACATTATTGTAATCAAATGCCAGTACCGTACGTAATTTACGCCGACTTCGAAGCGCTTATCAAGCCCATAGAAAATACCAACCAAGATAATAATCAAGATAGTAGTTTTACGTACAAAACTCAAGAACATATTCCTTGTGGGTTTGGATATATAGTTGTAAGGTATGATGGGAAAACAAACACTCCCGTGATTTACAGTGGTCCCGATGCAGCAGGAAAGTTCCTAGAATATTTACAAAATGAAGAGAGAATAATCAGGGAAAAATTATCGTGTAAGAAACCCATGAGTATGACGATAGATGATTGGAGGTCCCACAAGAAGTCAACGAGTTGTCACGTTTGTAATAAACCCCTAGATGGGGATTCCGTAAGAGATCATTTTCACGTCACGGGTAATTATCGGAGAGCCGCTCATAACGAGTGTAACTTGAAACTAAAAATGAATTCTCAAACAATACCCATCCCCGTTGTGTTTCACAACCTTAGAGGATACGATTCACATCTCATTATGCAAGCTATCTCAAAGACCGACGGCGGTTTAACGTGCATTCCTAACAATATGGAAAAATACATATCGTTCTCGTTGACTAAACCTATACATTATAGGGACAAGGATGGGAAATCTAGAATAAAACAAAGTAATGGGCTTAGATTCATAGACTCCGTACAGTTTCTGTTATTTTCCCTGGACAATTTAGCTAATGTGAACAATCCCGATGGCTTCGCGATAACAAATAAATATACCGATAAGATAACTCGTCATTTGTTGCTGAGAAAAGGTGTATATCCTTACGAATATATGGATGATTGGTCTGGATTCGAAGAAACTGAATTACCACCCCTCGAATCATTCTATAGTAACTTAACAGAATCTAAAATAACAGATGCCGATTATGAACACGCTCTTACGGTCTGGGATAAATTAGGTTGTAAGAATTTAGGTGATTATCACGATCTGTACTTGAAAACCGATGTACTGTTACTCGCCAATATATTCGAGATATTTAGAAAGACGTGTTTAAAACAATACGGCTTGGACCCAGCATGGTACTATTCCAGTCCCGGACTATCGTGGGATGCATTGTTGAAGAAGACCGGCGTAGAACTAAAACTACTCACAGATTAGGATATGCACTTGTTTATTGAGAAAGGATTAAGAGGTGGTATATCGATGGCAGCGAAAAGGTATTCTAAGGCTAATAATAAATTAGTGGAAGGATACGATCCGAGTAAACCCGACATGCATATATTATATCTCGACGCTAACAATTTGTACGGATGGGCTATGAGTCAACCTTTACCCACGGGTGGTTTTGAATGGGTTGATGATATCGATAATAATGATGAGAATAAAGGGTACATACTAGAAGTTGACTTGGAATATTCAAATTCCTTACATAAAGATCATAACAGTTATCCGCTAGCTCCCGAAAGATTAATGGTTAATAAAGATTGGATGTCGGAATATCAACATTCCTTGATGGGTAGGTTAGCTAAAGTAGAAAAACTCGTACCAGATTTGATGGATAAGACAAAATATATAGTTCACTACAGAAATCTCCAGTTGTATCTATCGTTAGGTATGAAACTTAAGAAAATACACAGAGTTCTAAAGTTTGATCAAAGCCTTTGGATGGAGCCCTATATAAGGCTGAACACAGATTTAAGAAAGATAGCCACCAGCGATTTTGAAAAGAATCTATATAAGCTCATGAATAACTCGGTATTTGGTAAAACTATGGAGAATCTAAGGAAGCGTGTTGATCTTAAATTGGTCAGATCTAATGAGGAAGAAGGACTCAGGAAACCTATAGCCAGTCCGGCTTTTAACAGAAGCAAGATATTCGATAACGACTTAGCCGCGTTGCATATGCAGAAAAGTAATATAAAATTCAACAGACCGGTGTACGTCGGTATGAGTATTCTCGACTTGTCAAAACACTTAATGTATGACTTTTATTACAACAAACTTAAGAAGCAATAAGGCGATAGATGCGAGGTGTTATATACCGACACAGATTCTTTGTTGATGGAAATACAAACCGAGGATGTATATAAAGATATGGGAGAAAAAATAGATATGTACGACACGAGCGATTACCCTAAAGATAATCCACTGCACAGCATTGTAAATAAAAGGTGTTAGGTAAGATGAAGGATGAATGTGCTGGGATTCCTATAGCGGAGTATGTAGGATTAAAACCTAAGATGTATTCTATAAAGAAGTCAGATAATGGGGAGATAAGAAAAACCAAGGGCGTTAAGAAGTATGTTGTAAAAAAGCATATCAAACACGAACAGTATAAAGAATCATTATTCAGCGGTAGAACGTTCAAACACGAGATGAACTCTTTAAGAAGTTACGATCATAGGATATATGGATTAAGAATGAACAAGACATCATTATCCCCCTTAGATACAAAGAGATGGATTGATAATGATGGTGTAACTACCTATGCTTATGGTTATGGTGGTAATACCGTACCGTCGGGAACTATGAACAACTCTTCTCGTACAAATGCCCTACCCGGTCCATCTTGAAGATAATAAAGAATAGGCTCTCCTTCTTTCGTAACCAATCGGCTAATGTTATACGTCTTAAGGGACCATATGGGATCGGTTGCGTGATGTAGGCCTCCCTCGAGTTCACCGGGCTGGTATAAATATCTTACCCTTACTCTATCCGGAAGTTTTCGTTCTTTGCCTCTCCTCGGTGCTGAAGATTCGGAAGTCACTGATTTCATTTTAATAGCATCGGATGGTTTCTTCCCTATTAATCTCGTCACTTCATTATTCAGCGCTGATACAACGGCTGATAATCGTGTCACCCATTCGGTTGATCTCTATCGCTCGGATTTCATTTCGATCCCATACTGATAGCCAAACAAACGTTCCGCTAGAGTCCGGTTAAATCTTTCAACGATAGCTTGACTACGGTGGGCCTCTCTTTCACCACGGACGATTTTGACATCGTGCTTTGTTAACAGTTTAGTTATTGATCCCATAAACTCGCGACTGGGATCTACTTGAAATAGCTTAGGCCATTTTAGCAGTCTGCGTTTATATATGCGGCTCAGTGCATTAGCTACTTCTGTTGAATCTTTCGAGGTTAATGGCTCAGCCTCTTTGTATCGACTAGCCACATCCACTACTGTTAAAGCGTATTTATACGTTTTGCGTTTTACCTTATCGTGAGGAAGAAACAAGAGGTCAGCCTGATGAACTTCATTCGTTGTAAAAATATCAAACTTCTTCCTTGGTATATAACGCGGTGCCGGTAAATATATTTGCCACATCGCTTGTTTCTTTAACCAATCCTTGGCCACATCTTTAGATACCTTAGCCGTGGTGGCTAATTTTTTTATTGCTCCTACACCTTTCCAATATACTCGTGGACTATAGTAAATTTTATTCATTATTAATTAATATTGATGTTTCATTTAATACAAATCCGGCTCCAGTGGAAGTGAGCCAGAACCATCATTACCTATAAAAATTTATATCATTGGCTCCAGGTATTGGTGAGCTAGAGTCAATTTAGCTGAATTTCATGACTATCGTTGAATCGCATAATCATTTACACATAAAAAATGCTACCTGTAGTAGCAGTATAGGTAATAAATCCGGCTCCAGTGGAAGTGAGCCAGAACCCCCATTACCTATACTACTGCAATTTAAAATTACTTGACACCATTCATCATCAGTGTCAAGATCACAATGTATATATTTCTCTGAAGTTGGTTTGATTGTATGTGTTAGAGAGTGGTTGGACTGTATGTAAGCTGTGAGCTTTAGAGGTGTTATGTAAGATTGCTTGGGTCAGGCGTGAACGTCTTTTGTTGTATTGTGTGATGTGATTGAATGGGTATTTAAAAAGACTGTCAACTAAACTTCAGGGCAGTCTATGAGAATTCTAACCTTGGTTAGACGGTTTTGGTTTTGGTGTGTTGTCCCAATCTTGTGGCTGTCCGAGGACCCAGAGGGGCACCTGTACTGAGGATGAGGAGGCAGGGACATTCACTTTATGAAACCTGACCCCAGGGCGACAAATGGCCATGAAGTACATAGAATGTTTACACCTGAATAGGAGACCTGTGTGAGGCTCGACACAACGTTCAGTGTATTATGCAATCATGTGGAAGGAGGTGTGGCAAATGACTTTGTACATATTGTGTACATAATGAGAGAATATTAATTGTTGACATGCTTGTATTGAAGTGTTAGAAGAATTAATGCCTTAAAGATGTTAATGTATTGAGGTGTTGATGTTGAGATGTATTAATGTGTTCTGATATTGATGTATTAATGTATTGATGTTCTGTCATTGTTGCGATGATAAATTGATGTATTAGTAGAGATTTAGACATAGATTATTAGTGCAAAATTAGAGTATGTGTAAGTAGGGTTAACCTTAACTATTGGGAAAGTGTATGTTAGAGGGACAGAGGGTGTGTGTGAAGTATGTGAAGTGTGTGAAGGATGTGAAGTGTGTGAAGGGTGATAGTGGAAGGTAGCTGAATGGATGTGAGTGCGTTGGATACATCATTGCCAACATAATTCTTAATTTTATTTAATAAATATATTCTTAATCCATATTTGGTTTGTGTTATTACACAATTTTGTGACAATTTTGGTGGCAGCGGTGGGATAAAAGATTTTTTTGTCATACACGGAGTGATAGGTTGGATTTTTGGCTTGATTATCTAAAACTGCTTAGAATAACTGATAGGTGTAGATAGGGTATGTGACCTAGTAGGATGTTTCCCAGCTATTCCATAGTACCTTCAAGTGACTGTATTAAATCTGTTGATTTGCTGAGGTGTGACGAGTCCCTTTGACCCAAATACCTTTGATGAAGGGTTTCATTGGTTTACTTGGGGTGGTTATTGCTAGCTTCTGGTGTAGTCTGCCAATCATGGATTTGGATAAGATTTGTACATTAGAGAAGGAGTTAGGATACACTGGGGAAAATCTGCAGAAGTTTGTTCAGGATCAGTTTGCTATAGAGCAAGCTAGAGAGATAGCGAATTTAGAGAGAGATATGCGGGAGCATAATCGGGAGATGAGAAGGATAGAGAAGGAAGAGAAGGAGAAGGCTATAGAGTTAGAAATAGCTCAATTTGATAATGAGGAGAAGATGAGAGATGCAGAGCTAGAAAAGGTTAGGCTGGAAAAAGAGAAGATTATGGAATTGGAAAAGGCTAGGTTAGATATGAAGCTTGCGAAGACTAAGTTAGAGAAAGGTAAGCCAGATGTAGAGATTGGAACTAAGCAAGTGGGCGTACCCAAGATGCCTAAGATGCCACCTATACCTTTCCAATATCCTCTGGGGCTATAGTAAATTTTATTCATTATTAATTAATATTGATGTTTCTTTTAATACGACTCATGACTATCGTTGAATCGCATAGTCATTTACACATAAAAAATTCCCCCTGTAGTAGCAGTATAGGTAATAAATCTGGCTCCAGTGGAGTTGCGGCAGAACCCCCATTACCTATACTACTCAACATAGATGCTTATTTGCAGCGGTTTGAGCGAATAGCTAAAGCTCAATCTTGGCCAGAAAACCAGTGGGCTGCGTATCTCAATACTTTGCTAAAAGGTAAGGCATTAGAAGTATATTCCTGGCTTGACCCAGATCAGGCAGAAGAGTACAGTCAGGTGAAGGAGGCTTTGTTGAAAAGATATGAAATGACGGAGGAAGGATTTCACCAGAAATTCAGAACTTCAAAAACAGAGACAGGTGAGAGCTTTACCCAGTTCATAGTTAGGATTGGAAATTACTTTACCAGGTGGATTGAGTTGAGTGGGACAGCAAAGACATATGCAGGTGTTAGGGATTTATTGTTGAGGGAACAGATTTTGAATACTGTTGGACCGAATCTTAGTATTTTCTTAAAGGAGAGAAAGCCAAAAACTGCAGACGAGATGGCTAAGTTGGCAGAGCATTTTGTGGAGGCTCGTGGTACCATTTCAGGAAAACCGAATAAGTCTTTCCCATCGGGTAATGATAAGTATAGAGAAAAGGGCTCGAGTATTCAAAACAGACCACAAACAGGAGAACAGAAGGAGCTGAAGGGGTTTGTTCCTATTAAGCAACGACGTTGCTGTAGCTGTGGGGAATTAGTTCACATATCTACGTCATGCAATGCAGTCAAGTCTAAGGAAAAAGGTAAGGTGGGCATAGCCAATGTAATGATTGAAGAAGCAGTCAGTACTATTGCCAAGGGGATAGATGTTGACATTTGTCCTGGAGGAGCAGATTGTGAGTCAAACTCTCATGGTAAAATGAGGAACAGTGGGGATGTTGCAGCAAGTCCAATTGAGAGTGAAGCAGAGATGCCGTAAGGTACAATGTGTGGTATGTGTGGTACTATGCCAGTTTGTCCATGGAAGTTGTGTGGGCAAAAGGTGAATGTCTTGAGAGACACTGGTTGTAGTGGCGTCATTGTCAGAAGCTCTCTTGTAAATAAGGATTGTTTGACCGATGAGTGTCAGAAGTGTGTCATGGCTGACGGCAGAGCTACTATTGTTCCAGTTGCTTGGGTTACGATTGATTCTCCCTTCTATAGAGGTACTGTTAGGGCAGCATGTATGGAGACACCCCTATTTGATGTAAACCTAGGGAACATCCAAGGTGTTAGGGCTTCTGATGATCCATTGCCGATGGTGGAGGAAGTTGTTGATGGAGGAGAGTCTGTAGCAGCTGTAGAGACTAGGAGGCAAAGGCGAAAGAGAGTAGACGGAATGAGGCCTATGAAAACTTTGAAATCTGTTGGTATGTCACTTAGCAGGTCAGAGTTCATGGAGAAGCAGAGGAATGACAGTAGTTTGGATAAGGTCAGGATTAGTAGAGATTTAGACATAGATTATTAGTGCAAAATTAGAGTATGTGTAAGTAGGGTTAAAGGGGCACTGATCTAACGCAATTCCCCGGGACTGGTTGTTGCCTTTGTTATTGTTTTTTCCCAGTGAGTACCCGGATGTATAGCAGAAATCTAGACTAGTTCGCGATCTCTGCTGCGCAATTCGTAAGCGCATCAGTCACTTTTATGGGTAGTAATAAGGGCGTATGGTCACACTGATGAACAAAATGAAATACAGTTTTCGAGATAATAAGGAAATGTAGGTATCTTTGTGGGTAGCATCGGTAATGTTGACGAAGTTTTGATAAGTCACTTGCCTGGTAATTTTGCGATTTTCGTTTACACTATTTTGACTTGCAACACAAAGTAAATATTTCACCTGAGCATTGCTTTTTTCATAGTGTGTATATTTTTGTACTGTCAAAATATGTAACATTTTCAAATTAATTTAAAGTCTAAATATTGAGTTATTTTACAAAGTGACTGAAAAAACATTTCCATCTGTATTATTATGATAACGAATTCCAAACATTTTGATGTTTAATGTCATCACCAAGAGACTGAAAATGTTACCGTGAAAAGTACATGTCTATGTTGTTTGGCTTCTAATCCTACATAATAATCTGTTGTGATGTTTGTAGGCCCTTTTGATCATCTTAATCAACCTGGACAGATTTTTTAGTCAAAATGGCTGAAATATTTACACATTTTACAAATTGCCTGAGAGAATCACATTTTACAAATTGACGGTAATATATACACACTTACAAAGGAAAAGACCTGTGAAAACAACGTCTATCGCGCATTGAAGAATTTCCCAACCAAGACGTAGAGAAACAAGACCAAATCGGTTCAAATGAAGGAAAACAAAATGCAAATACCATAATTGCAACCTACCAAATTTATGTGTATAAATTTTAGGAGCTTCCTTGTTCGAGGAATGTATCCGTGAATATCCACACAAAGGAACAATATCCCACTCGTCTGCAGCTGTACAAAGAAACTTATTTGATGTCACGTGTCTTTGTAACAATCAAATATTTTAAAAGATATATATCGTTTCGGGATATTATAACCCGTGTTCGTTTCTCAACTGATCACTTGGATTGTTTCAGGTGTTTCACATAGGTGTCAAGTCTCAAGGGTCGGCTGAGAAAGCCCACTGACAACTATTTTCATAACGTCCACGGTTCCTAAAAAATCCATTGAGTGATAGATAACAATGAGCAATCAATCAACGTATTATCAGTTAACCCTTTGAACAAAGTATGTTGTTTTTACATCGGCACTTCACGCCATGATATGAGTGTATTCCCTTTGTTTTAGTAAACCTAGACATGTAAATACTCACTTTTGACATATCCACTGTGCAAGATAACAGTGATTAATCAATCAATGTATTTCCTGTTAATCCTTTCATGACTAGGAACGACTGTTGATTTACAAAAGAAAGTAAATCAACTGATCATTCACCTCTTGCTGGTCTGCCACGTGCATATTACATAACACACATTTCACCTCACTTCAAACCTGGATTTAGATTGAATAATTACCCCAGACACAATAAATGCCAAATGGCAACCTTTGTCAGGTAATCTAAGTGGTGCTACCAATAATTGTACCTGTAATAAATTCATTAACTGAGCATCAAGTGAATGACGACAAATACACAAGTGTAGGGTTATACGAGAAAACGTGGATGACAACAAGGGATTAGTAATCGTATTATCGACGCAATCCTAAATCCGAAAATGCTTTCACTGCATAGATACTTTTTTTTAGTATTAAACTATAACCATCTGGGGTGTTTCCAAATGAGGACATCCGATGAGCTCCGCCGTTCTTTTTGTCTGTTTGTTTAGGCTGAAGAAATTAATTAACATGCACCCTTTGTCGAAATCTTTATAGATCACAGTTAACCAAACAGTGTTTATGCAAAAAATCGTAAAACAAATATTGCCTCCAGCCTCCAAGTTTATTTAGCTGACCTTGCAGACGGTAGCCCAGTCTCTGGTCACGCTCAGTTGCGTTGCGTATCATCCGGGTACTCACGGGGAAAAACCAATAACAAAGGCAACAACCAGTCCCGGGAATTGCGTTAGATTAGTGCCCCTTTAACCTTAACTATTGGGAAAGTGTATGTTAGAGGGACAGAGGGTGTGTGTGAAGTATGTGAAGGATGTGAAGAGTGTGAAGGGTGATAGTGGAAGGTAGCTGAATGGATGTGAGTGCGTTGGATACATCATTGCCAACATAATTCTTAATTTTATTTAATAAATATATTCTTAATCCATATTTGGTTTGTGTTATTACTCCGTGTTGTGACAATCAGGGCCTGAGGCTTTGCCTTGGAGCCTTCGCCTTGGAGCCTTCAGAACTTCGCCTGTTCATAGTTTGTATGTGGAAGCTGACGAGCCTTCCCTGAAACACCGTCGCATCAAATTGGCTCTACAATATATGTCTAAATTACGTTCTAATGACTCCAATCCAGCGTATGCCTGTGTTTTTAATCCACTTTATGGTAATCTATACAAAACAAAATCTTCTCTTCTTCCACCACTAGGGATACGACTACAAGCAGATATTTCTGCTAAAATAAACCTTGGTAATATAGCCCCCACTCAGCTTTTCTCTTCTCCAGGTTGACGTAACTTTAGCTAAACTGAAGAAATCTGACACAAATGAACTAATTTATCAACAACAATATAATGAATTAAGGAACACATATAATACTTACAAATCCATATTAACAGATGGATCAAAGGATGGTGACGCTGTTGCCATCGCCACTGTCATTGGATCCAGAACCATATCATCTAGATTACGGAATGACAGTTCCATTTTTACAGCAGAATCACAGGCAATATTAACTGCTCTCAAATACATAAATACCCAATCTAAACATAAACGGTTCATTATCTTTTCTGAT
Source organism: Haliotis cracherodii (assembly GCF_022045235.1). Taxonomy (NCBI): domain Eukaryota; kingdom Metazoa; phylum Mollusca; class Gastropoda; order Lepetellida; family Haliotidae; genus Haliotis; species Haliotis cracherodii. The sequence goes on along the minus strand of NW_027266297.1, from coordinate 48,199,198 downwards.
TCACTTTCCTGTCTTCAGGCAATTAATAATATATCTTGTCAACATCCACTTTTACGTGAAATAATTGAACTACAAAATGATCTTGCTACTGGCCAGTACGACATCGTCTTTTGTTGGTTACCAAGCCATGTTGGTATCATTGGTAATACAATGGCCGATGCTGCTGCAAAAGCAGCACTCACCAAATCTGTGACACCACTTCTTCTACCATACACTGATTATAAACCTGTAATTAGATCTTACATCAATGATCTAATGCAAAAGAAGTGGGACACTCAAGTAGGTATTAATAAATTACATGAACTTAAACCAACTATTGGCTACACCTACTTGGGCTGTCAGTCCAGATTTGTAGTCCAGGCAATCTAGGCCATTTTTTCACTAAACTTGGAACAATTTGCAACAGAATTTATTTTACCATAATACATTTCTACAAGGTCCCGAAAACAACATACTAAAAGTCACAAGCAATCCCAGTTTGGGAAATATGTCTTATTTGCATAATCCAATATGGCCACCAATTATCAATATATCTTCCATATGTCAGATGAGGGTCAATGTTTTGATGGAAAAAAACATGTGTTGTCTTGTGAAACATCCATGTTATGTTTCTAAAAAGATATTCAAAACTCCTGAACGTTTTCGATTATTGACAAATCTGCAAAAATTCAAGATGTCCGCAAATTTCAAGATGGCCGCCAAATTTCCTATATAAGTGTTTACACTGTTGAATCGTTTATCTCTAAAACAGTGTGCTACGACTTATATGCATATAACTTGGCACACTAACTCACTGAAGTATAGTTAACACTTTTAGATAAGAAATTCCGTCACCAGAGCCCCCTGGTGGCCCAACATTCCAAGATGGCCGCCAAGAGTTTAATGGCTAGACATAGAATATCAAGACACTGTTGGTCTCTGATGACATATTTGAGTGATTTGAAGTTCTACATTGGGGTAAACAGACCCAATGATGTATGTAGAATACTCAATCATTTGAATAAATCCAATATATCCACCAAATATCAATATTTATCTCTTAAATGACATGTTTTGGCGAGTTTAGATATCAATGTTGATTGTTATTGTCTGAATCTACTTATTAAGATGACAATAAAGGCTATAACAAGTTTCATTTTCATTCCTGTAAATACTTGTTGGAAACTAGGATGACCAATATGAGGTCCTCTCAGAATTTACCCCAAACCAGTTGTTTCACAAGAAGTCGATGAGTCATCTCCCTTGTAGTTCATTTGCTGAAATTCAATATAACCACCAAATACCAATATTTGAATATAAATCTGAAACTTCATATCCACTGCGCATTCCATCACATGATTGTGTGATCCATGAACATTATTACGTGATGAACAGTGTAAAAAATGTCACAGTGAATGCTGCAGCTTGACGTTGCAGGGTCATTATATACATGTACCTTAAAAGTCTCAACAGGTTTGTCATCCCCCAAGAAGTCTGGTAACTGTTTATTGGTACGGCTTGTACCATGGTATTCCCTGCACACAACATTGCAAGTGAGACCATATTTCCGACAAGTGCATCTTCGCGTGTTACAGTCTTTCTTTGAAATTACAGCAGATAATATCAAGGAGCGCTGAAGGTGCTGCAGTCTGATCTGACTGTGGTGATAAGCAACGTCCATCTGTCCTGTGCCATCCCTGCTCAAATGGATTCACATTGAACCCTTTCCACTCCTTTATCAGGTAGTTGACATGGGGGCTGTTGTATTTTGCGACTGCAGAGGTTGCTGGCAGAGTTTATGGCTCTGCAAGTGATCAATTACTCGCCACCTTCTCCCAAAAATCGCTTGTATGATAAGCTATGCAGTCCTTCAACCTTATATCTGCCATATAAAGACATATGTTCACCTGCTTCGGTGATGACTTTTTCATCCCCAGTTTCCCTGTTTGGCTGAAATGTTTAGCCTGATGGCAGAACAAGGCATCATTCATGATTTTCTTCACTGCTAGACCCTTTCCCACAACACACAGTCGAGAAGTGGTGCCAAGAATTGCATGTAAAAAGAGCACATGCTCACATATATCACTGCCCAGCTTTGATTGGTCATGCACCAAATCCTGTTCCTTCTTGAAGCTTGCTTGGGTTCTGGTGCCAGAAACGTTATGTGCTTCCTTTTCAACATGATGGGGAAGGAGGATAAGCAAATCTGTGTCATCTCCCACCAGGACAGTGTCTATTTTTCTTGCAGATGTGACAGCGTCTTGTTTTGCCAGTTTCTCCAGTTTGTTACCCAGATAGGCAATAAAACGCTGTTTGATTTTTGCTTTGTTTAAGAATTCCTCCTTCTACGATCGAATGACCATTTCCCCCGTGAAATAGTCTGTCTTACCAGAACAGGCCCCTGTTCTTTTCATGTGTGTGGCATCTTTCGTTGAAAGCCATGAAGCCATTGGCCATACAAGACAATGTTAGCAGCATATTTCTGCACAACATATAGATAGTATATACACTTTAGTTCAAATACGTGATATAACGTAGAACCTCTTGGTCGGGGTAGCCCATGAAGTATAGCACTACCATCAAGAATGTACTGGACATTTCCAGGTTCTTGTTGTTTAACTTGGAGGGTTTTCAAGATAGCATCAGCAAGGGTTGCCTTACTGGCCTGCAGATAATTCAAACAATGCTGGCGGGTGACTACAGAGTTCTTACTTGAACAGTGCTGGTAGTTCAAGTAAGAACAGTACTGCAGTGGAGTGACAGTTTATTTCACAGGAAATGGTCATTCGATCGAAGAAAGAAGCATTCATGAACAACGCAAAAAACAAACAGCACTTTATTGCACGTCTGGGTGACTAACTGGATAGATCTGGGTACAAAACAGGCGAACATTAACTTGTGCCTTTATGTGATGTTAGGAGGAAGGACTGTATAGCTTAAGGCACAAGTGATTTTGTGAGAAGGTGACAAAGAACCTACCACATGTAAGCCACCAACACTGCCGCCATTGCAACCTCTGTTGCCACAGCAAGCCATGTCCACTACCAGGTAATGGGCTGGAAAGGATTCAATATGAATCCATCAGGGTGGGGATGACACAGGATAGATGGACGTTGCTCACTTACATGTATACAGACAGATCAGCCTGCAACACTTTCAGCAGTCCTGGACATCATCTGCTGTAATTGCAAATGGGACTGTAAAACAAGAGTGAGTGAGTGAGTTGGGTTTAACGCCGCTTTTAACACTATTCCAGCGGCGTGTCAGCTTAATGTGGGAGGAAAGCCCAAAGTGATGCAGGTGTTAGACGTTTACCACTTCAGTGAAACCAACGAGTACGGGTATGGTGCTGACAAACCTAGAAACATAATCGGGGCGAACCGGGGTGCGAACCCACAATCATAGGTTTCTGGCATGCCCAAAGGACGCAACTCTGCACAGCGATTCGCGGACCTTAGATGACTGGGCAACCCATGGCCCCCTGTAAAACAAGAACAAGCACTTACCAGAAATATGGTCTCATTTAAGTGTTGTGTGCGGGGAATGCCATTGTACAAGCTGATGATGTTCATGAATCACACAATCATGTAACGGAAAGAGCAGTGGATCAAACGTTTTCAGATTTATATTCAAATATTGGTATTTGGTGGCTGCAATGGATTTCCACAAATGAACTACAAGGGAGATAACTCATCGATTCTATTGAAACAACTGGTTTGGGGTAAATTCTTATATAGGTCATCCTTGTTTCCAACAAGTATTTACAGGAATGAAAACGAAACTTTTTATAGCCTTTATTGTCATCTTAATAAGTAGATTCAGACAATAACAATCAACATTGATATCTAAACTCGCCAAAACATATCATTTAAGAGATAAATATTGATATTTGGTGGTTATATTGGATTTATTCAAATGATTGAGTATTCTACATACATCATGGGGTCTGTTTACCCCAATGTAGAACTTCAAATCACTCAAATATGTCATCAGAGACCAACAGTGTGCTGATATTTTAGTTATATGCATATAAGTCGTAGCACACTGTTTTAGAGATAAACGATTCAACAGTGTAAACACTAATATAGGAAACTTGGCTGCCATCTTGAAATTTGCGGCCATCTTGAATTTTTGCAGATTTGTCAATTGTCGAAAATGTTCAGTTGTTGTGAACATCTTTTTAGAAACATAATATGGTTATTTCGCAAGACAACACATGTTTTTTTTCATCAAAGCATTGACCCTCATCTGACATATGGAAGATATATTGATAATTGGTGGCCATATTGGATTATGCAAATTAGACATATTTCCCAAACTGGGATTGCTTGGGACTTTTAGTATGTTGGTGTCGGGACCTTGTAGAAATACATTGTGGTAAAATAAATTCTGTTGCAATTTGTTCCAAGTGAAACCTTATTTTGCCTGGACTATTGAGGAGGTCCTAATACGACGATGTTGTTTTGGCCATAGCAGGTATACAAACGATTATTTATTGAAAGGTGAAGATCCCCCATTTTATTTCTTGTGATGAAAGAATCACCGTCAAGCATGTCCTGCTTGACTGTGTTGATTTTTCCATCACAAGGGATAAATATTTCACATCATCATCAATTCAGGATCTTTTTAATAGAATCAATTCTCATTTAATCATAATTTTGAATTGTGTACATAGCTATATTTTATATTGGTAATGTATAACTTGTAACTTACATTGTCAGTGGCTATATCCTCAAAGGGGGTTGAAGTAGCGTAAAATTATTGTCCCCCTGAGAAGGTATGTAAGACCACATCATTCAAAGTACATTTATTCTTACCTCGGTTTTAAAACGTAGTATATTTGTTTCTTTTAACGGTTGGCTAAAATTGCATACCATTACCAGTAGCTGAAGGGTTGGTGTAAATCCTCCTGGGGAGCCGTGCAGGTAGCAAACGTAATGTAAGTCCCCTCGGTCCCTTGTAAGGTGGACTGCTGGTTTGGTTGCTGGTGAGCTATAGCCCACTTTATATTGTATTGTTGATTATAAATGTTTTGTTTTAACTGTTCTCAACTAGTTTTACAATTGAACCTGTGATATTCTAGTTATCTTACTGTCCATTGTTGACAGTTTTTTTATTAAATCAAAATGTAATTATTATCTGTTTCATCGCGATATGGCTGAAATACTGCCGATGTGACGATAAATTTCACTCACTCACTCACTAGAAACAGTAAATGTTGTGCATATGTCACAGCGACTTATAGTGGACAACCATTGTCGGAAGAACATTTGATTCCAAATGCTAATTAAGTTAACTTAATTAAGTTAATTTCCATTATTTATAAGACGCTAATCCTGGTTGTTAATCCTCACCAACATTTCATTGTATATTGACTGTCAGCCAGCCTGGGCTACCGAATCACTTTCCATTAATTACTGTCATTTACAGTGTGACATTTACTGCCTTATTGCCATCCCCCGAGCTGTGTCGGTTCATTACGCACATGTGTCCCATGTCCAGAGCAACGTCATTGTCTCTTTTTCTGTCCATTGTCATTCATTACTATATATGTGTTATCATTACACTGTTAGTCAGCTTGGTATTCCGAGTGCTGGTGTAGTAGGGACGACCTCGAGCATGTGCCTATGTGCCGCTCGTAGGAAACATCCTATGGTTGCAATGGAAGGTCCACTCATCGCTGTGTTTGTGTGGTCAGAGCAGGTATTCTGCTCATTTTATTGTTTATTGTTTACAATAAATGTGCTTAAACGTTCCGGGACAGTGATGTCGATTTTGTCCTTGATTCCCCCAAGAGCCAATTTCCCGTCACGATGCGCGTTTACACATAGTTAAGTTTATAACGAAGTAGTAGTATAGGCAATGGTGATTCTAGACCACTGCCACTGGAGCCAGATTTATACCCCAATACTTATACTACAGAGGTAATTTTTTAAGCAAAAAACATGATGAGACCAAACGATTTCATGACTCGTTTTAAAAGAAGCATCAACATTAATTAATAATGGATAAAATTTACTATAGCCCGCGAGGACATTTGAAAGGTATAGGAGCAATACAAAAATTAGCCACTGCGGCTAAGGTATCTAAAGATGTGGCCAAGGATTGGTTAAAGAAACAAGCGATGTGGCAAATCTATATACCACTGTTATATACCGAGGAAGAAGTTTGATATTTTTACAACGAATGAAGTTCATCAGGCTGATCTCTTGTTTCTTCCTCATGATAAGGTAAGACGCAACACATATAAATACGTAGTGGATGTGGCTAGTCGCTACAAGGAGGCTGAGCCATTAACCACGAAAGATTCAACAAAAGTAGCTAATGCACTGAGCCGCATATATAAACGTGGACCTTGAGAGACACTGGTTGTAGTGGCGTCATTGTCAGAAGCTCTCTTGTAAATAAGGATTGTTTGACCGATGAGTGTCAGAAGTGTGTCATGGCTGACGGCAGAGCTACTATTGTTCCAGTTGCTTGGGTTACGATTGATTCTCCCTTCTATAGAGGTACTGTTAGGGCAGCATGTATGGAGACACCCCTATTTGATGTAAACCTAGGGAACATCCAAGGTGTTAGGGCTTCTGATGATCCATTGCCGATGGTGGAGGAAGTTGTTGATGGAGGAGAGTCTGTAGCAGCTGTAGAGACTAGGAGGCAAAGGCGAAAGAGAGTAGACGGAATGAGGCCTATGAAAACTTTGAAATCTGTTGGTATGTCACTTAGCAGGTCAGAGTTCATGGAGAAGCAGAGGAATGACAGTAGTTTGGATAAGGTCAGGATTAGTAGAGATTTAGACATAGATTATTAGTGCAAAATTAGAGTATGTGTAACCTTAACTATTGGGAAAGTGTATGTTAGAGGGACAGAGGGTGTGTGTGAAGTATGTGAAGGATGTGAAGAGTGTGAAGGGTGATAGTGGAAGGTAGCTGAATGGATGTGAGTGCGTTGGATACATCATTGCCAACATAATTCTTAATTTTATTTAATAAATATATTCTTAATCCATATTTGGTTTGTGTTATTACTCCGTGTTGTGACAATCAGGGCCTGAGGCTTTGCCTTGGAGCCTTCGCCTTGGAGCCTTCAGAACTTCGCCTGTTCATAGTTTGTATGTGGAAGCTGACGAGCCTTCCCTGAAACACCGTCGCATCAAATTGGCTCTACAATATATGTCTAAATTACGTTCTAATGACTCCAATCCAGCGTATGCCTGTGTTTTTAATCCACTTTATGGTAATCTATACAAAACAAAATCTTCTCTTCTTCCACCACTAGGGATACGACTACAAGCAGATATTTCTGCTAAAATAAACCTTGGTAATATAGCCCCCACTCAGCTTTTCTCTTCTCCAGGTTGACGTAACTTTAGCTAAACTGAAGAAATCTGACACAAATGAACTAATTTATCAACAACAATATAATGAATTAAGGAACACATATAATACTTACAAATCCATATTAACAGATGGATCAAAGGATGGTGACGCTGTTGCCATCGCCACTGTCATTGGATCCAGAACCATATCATCTAGATTACGGAATGACAGTTCCATTTTTACAGCAGAATCACAGGCAATATTAACTGCTCTCAAATACATAAATACCCAATCTAAACATAAACGGTTCATTATCTTTTCTGATTCACTTTCCTGTCTTCAGGCAATTAATAATATATCTTGTCAACATCCACTTTTACGTGAAATAATTGAACTACAAAATGATCTTGCTACTGGCCAGTACGACATCGTCTTTTGTTGGTTACCAAGCCATGTTGGTATCATTGGTAATACAATGGCCGATGCTGCTGCAAAAGCAGCACTCACCAAATCTGTGACACCACTTCTTCTACCATACACTGATTATAAACCTGTAATTAGATCTTACATCAATGATCTAATGCAAAAGAAGTGGGACACTCAAGTAGGTATTAATAAATTACATGAACTTAAACCAACTATTGGCTACACCTACTTGGGCTGTCAGTCCAGATTTGTAGTCCAGGCAATCTAGGCCATTTTTTCACTAAACTTGGAACAATTTGCAACAGAATTTATTTTACCATAATACATTTCTACAAGGTCCCGAAAACAACATACTAAAAGTCACAAGCAATCCCAGTTTGGGAAATATGTCTTATTTGCATAATCCAATATGGCCACCAATTATCAATATATCTTCCATATGTCAGATGAGGGTCAATGTTTTGATGGAAAAAAACATGTGTTGTCTTGTGAAACATCCATGTTATGTTTCTAAAAAGATATTCAAAACTCCTGAACGTTTTCGATTATTGACAAATCTGCAAAAATTCAAGATGTCCGCAAATTTCAAGATGGCCGCCAAATTTCCTATATAAGTGTTTACACTGTTGAATCGTTTATCTCTAAAACAGTGTGCTACGACTTATATGCATATAACTTGGCACACTAACTCACTGAAGTATAGTTAACACTTTTAGATAAGAAATTCCGTCACCAGAGCCCCCTGGTGGCCCAACATTCCAAGATGGCCGCCAAGAGTTTAATGGCTAGACGTAGAATATCAAGACACTGTTGGTCTCTGATGACATATTTGAGTGATTTGAAGTTCTACATTGGGGTAAACAGACCCAATGATGTATGTAGAATACTCAATCATTTGAATAAATCCAATATATCCACCAAATATCAATATTTATCTCTTAAATGACATGTTTTGGCGAGTTTAGATATCAATGTTGATTGTTATTGTCTGAATCTACTTATTAAGATGACAATAAAGGCTATAACAAGTTTCATTTTCATTCCTGTAAATACTTGTTGGAAACTAGGATGACCAATATGAGGTCCTCTCAGAATTTACCCCAAACCAGTTGTTTCACAAGAAGTCGATGAGTCATCTCCCTTGTAGTTCATTTGCTGAAATTCAATATAACCACCAAATACCAATATTTGAATATAAATCTGAAACTTCATATCCACTGCGCATTCCATCACATGATTGTGTGATCCATGAACATTATTACGTGATGAACAGTGTAAAAAATGTCACAGTGAATGCTGCAGCTTGACGTTGCAGGGTCATTATATACATGTACCTTAAAAGTCTCAACAGGTTTGTCATCCCCCAAGAAGTCTGGTAACGGTTTATTGGTACGGCTTGTACCATGGTATTCCCTGCACACAACATTGCAAGTGAGACCATATTTCCGACAAGTGCATCTTCGCGTGTTACAGTCTTTCTTTGAAATTACAGCAGATAATATCAAGGAGCGCTGAAGGTGCTGCAGTCTGATCTGACTGTGGTGATAAGCAACGTCCATCTGTCCTGTGCCATCCCTGCTCAAATGGATTCACATTGAACCCTTTCCACTCCTTTATCAGGTAGTTGACATGGGGGCTGTTGTATTTTGCGACTGCAGAGGTTGCTGGCAGAGTTTATGGCTCTGCAAGTGATCAATTACTCGCCACCTTCTCCCAAAAATCGCTTGTATGATAAGCTATGCAGTCCTTCAACCTTATATCTGCCATATAAAGACATATGTTCACCTGCTTCGGTGATGACTTTTTCATCCCCAGTTTCCCTGTTTGGCTGAAATGTTTAGCCTGATGGCAGAACAAGGCATCATTCATGATTTTCTTCACTGCTAGACCCTTTCCCACAACACACAGTCGAGAAGTGGTGCCAAGAATTGCATGTAAAAAGAGCACATGCTCACATATATCACTGCCCAGCTTTGATTGGTCATGCACCAAATCCTGTTCCTTCTTGAAGCTTGCTTGGGTTCTGGTGCCAGAAACGTTATGTGCTTCCTTTTCAACATGATGGGGAAGGAGGATAAGCAAATCTGTGTCATCTCCCACCAGGACAGTGTCTATTTTTCTTGCAGATGTGACAGCGTCTTGTTTTGCCAGTTTCTCCAGTTTGTTACCCAGATAGGCAATAAAACGCTGTTTGATTTTTGCTTTGTTTAAGAATTCCTCCTTCTACGATCGAATGACCATTTCCCCCGTGAAATAGTCTGTCTTACCAGAACAGGCCCCTGTTCTTTTCATGTGTGTGGCATCTTTCGTTGAAAGCCATGAAGCCATTGGCCATACAAGACAATGTTAGCAGCATATTTCTGCACAACATATAGATAGTATATACACTTTAGTTCAAATACGTGATATAACGTAGAACCTCTTGGTCGGGGTAGCCCATGAAGTATAGCACTACCATCAAGAATGTACTGGACATTTCCAGGTTCTTGTTGTTTAACTTGGAGGGTTTTCAAGATAGCATCAGCAAGGGTTGCCTTACTGGCCTGCAGATAATTCAAACAATGCTGGCGGGTGACTACAGAGTTCTTACTTGAACAGTGCTGGTAGTTCAAGTAAGAACAGTACTGCAGTGGAGTGACAGTTTATTTCACAGGAAATGGTCATTCGATCGAAGAAAGAAGCATTCATGAACAACGCAAAAAACAAACAGCACTTTATTGCACGTCTGGGTGACTAACTGGATAGATCTGGGTACAAAACAGGCGAACATTAACTTGTGCCTTTATGTGATGTTAGGAGGAAGGACTGTATAGCTTAAGGCACAAGTGATTTTGTGAGAAGGTGACAAAGAACCTACCACATGTAAGCCACCAACACTGCCGCCATTGCAACCTCTGTTGCCACAGCAAGCCATGTCCACTACCAGGTAATGGGCTGGAAAGGATTCAATATGAATCCATCAGGGTGGGGATGACACAGGATAGATGGACGTTGCTCACTTACATGTATACAGACAGATCAGCCTGCAACACTTTCAGCAGTCCTGGACATCATCTGCTGTAATTGCAAATGGGACTGTAAAACAAGAGTGAGTGAGTGAGTTGGGTTTAACGCCGCTTTTAACACTATTCCAGCGGCGTGTCAGCTTAATGTGGGAGGAAAGCCCAAAGTGATGCAGGTGTTAGACGTTTACCACTTCAGTGAAACCAACGAGTACGGGTATGGTGCTGACAAACCTAGAAACATAATCGGGGCGAACCGGGGTGCGAACCCACAATCATAGGTTTCTGGCATGCCCAAAGGACGCAACTCTGCACAGCGATTCGCGGACCTTAGATGACTGGGCAACCCATGGCCCCCTGTAAAACAAGAACAAGCACTTACCAGAAATATGGTCTCATTTAAGTGTTGTGTGCGGGGAATGCCATTGTACAAGCTGATGATGTTCATGAATCACACAATCATGTAACGGAAAGAGCAGTGGATCAAACGTTTTCAGATTTATATTCAAATATTGGTATTTGGTGGCTGCAATGGATTTCCACAAATGAACTACAAGGGAGATAACTCATCGATTCTATTGAAACAACTGGTTTGGGGTAAATTCTTATATAGGTCATCCTTGTTTCCAACAAGTATTTACAGGAATGAAAACGAAACTTTTTATAGCCTTTATTGTCATCTTAATAAGTAGATTCAGACAATAACAATCAACATTGATATCTAAACTCGCCAAAACATATCATTTAAGAGATAAATATTGATATTTGGTGGTTATATTGGATTTATTCAAATGATTGAGTATTCTACATACATCATGGGGTCTGTTTACCCCAATGTAGAACTTCAAATCACTCAAATATGTCATCAGAGACCAACAGTGTGCTGATATTTTAGTTATATGCATATAAGTCGTAGCACACTGTTTTAGAGATAAACGATTCAACAGTGTAAACACTAATATAGGAAACTTGGCTGCCATCTTGAAATTTGCGGCCATCTTGAATTTTTGCAGATTTGTCAATTGTCGAAAATGTTCAGTTGTTGTGAACATCTTTTTAGAAACATAATATGGTTATTTCGCAAGACAACACATGTTTTTTTTCATCAAAGCATTGACCCTCATCTGACATATGGAAGATATATTGATAATTGGTGGCCATATTGGATTATGCAAATTAGACATATTTCCCAAACTGGGATTGCTTGGGACTTTTAGTATGTTGGTGTCGGGACCTTGTAGAAATACATTGTGGTAAAATAAATTCTGTTGCAATTTGTTCCAAGTGAAACCTTATTTTGCCTGGACTATTGAGGAGGTCCTAATACGACGATGTTGTTTTGGCCATAGCAGGTATACAAACGATTATTTATTGAAAGGTGAAGATCCCCCATTTTATTTCTTGTGATGAAAGAATCACCGTCAAGCATGTCCTGCTTGACTGTGTTGATTTTTCCATCACAAGGGATAAATATTTCACATCATCATCAATTCAGGATCTTTTTAATAGAATCAATTCTCATTTAATCATAATTTTGAATTGTGTACATAGCTATATTTTATATTGGTAATGTATAACTTGTAACTTACATTGTCAGTGGCTATATCCTCAAAGGGGGTTGAAGTAGCGTAAAATTATTGTCCCCCTGAGAAGGTATGTAAGACCACATCATTCAAAGTACATTTATTCTTACCTCGGTTTTAAAACGTAGTATATTTGTTTCTTTTAACGGTTGGCTAAAATTGCATACCATTACCAGTAGCTGAAGGGTTGGTGTAAATCCTCCTGGGGAGCCGTGCAGGTAGCAAACGTAATGTAAGTCCCCTCGGTCCCTTGTAAGTGTGGACTGCTGGTTTGGTTGCTGGTGAGCTATAGCCCACTTTATATTGTATTGTTGATTATAAATGTTTTGTTTTAACTGTTCTCAACTAGTTTTACAATTGAACCTGTGATATTCTAGTTATCTTACTGTCCATTGTTGACAGTTTTTTTATTAAATCAAAATGTAATTATTATCTGTTTCATCGCGATATGGCTGAAATACTGCCGATGTGACGATAAATTTCACTCACTCACTCACTAGAAACAGTAAATGTTGTGCATATGTCACAGCGACTTATAGTGGACAACCATTGTCGGAAGAACATTTGATTCCAAATGCTAATTAAGTTAACTTACTGAAGTTAATTTCCATTATTTATAAGACGCTAATCCTGGTTGTTAATCCTCACCAACATTTCATTGTATATTGACTGTCAGCCAGCCTGGGCTACCGAATCACTTTCCATTAATTACTGTCATTTACAGTATGACATTTACTGCCTTATTGCCATCCCCCGAGCTGTGTCGGTTCATTACGCACATGTGTCCCATGTCCAGAGCAACGTCATTGTCTCTTTTTCTGTCCATTGTCATTCATTACTATATATGTGTTATCATTACACTGTTAGTCAGCTTGGTATTCCGAGTGCTGGTGTAGTAGGGACGACCTCGAGCATGTGCCTATGTGCCGCTCGTAGGAAACATCCTATGGTTGCAATGGAAGGTCCACTCATCGCTGTGTTTGTGTGGTCAGAGCAGGTATTCTGCTCATTTTATTGTTTATTGTTTACAATAAATGTGCTTAAACGTTCCGGGACAGTGATGTCGATTTTGTCCTTGATTCCCCCAAGAGCCAATTTCCCGTCACGATGCGCGTTTACACATAGTTAAGTTTATAACGAAGTAGTAGTATAGGCAATGGTGATTCTAGACCACTGCCACTGGAGCCAGATTTATACCCCAATACTTATACTACAGAGGTAATTTTTTAAGCAAAAAACATGATGAGACCAAACGATTTCATGACTCGTTTTAAAAGAAGCATCAACATTAATTAATAATGGATAAAATTTACTATAGCCCGCGAGGACATTTGAAAGGTATAGGAGCAATACAAAAATTAGCCACTGCGGCTAAGGTATCTAAAGATGTGGCCAAGGATTGGTTAAAGAAACAAGCGATGTGGCAAATCTATATACCACTGTTATATACCGAGGAAGAAGTTTGATATTTTTACAACGAATGAAGTTCATCAGGCTGATCTCTTGTTTCTTCCTCATGATAAGGTAAGACGCAACACATATAAATACGTAGTGGATGTGGCTAGTCGCTACAAGGAGGCTGAGCCATTAACCACGAAAGATTCAACAAAAGTAGCTAATGCACTGAGCCGCATATATAAACGTGGACCAATAAAATGGCCCAAGTTGTTTAAAAAAGATCCTAGTCACGAGTTTATGGGATCAGTAACTAAACTATTATTAACAAAGCACGATGTTGCAATCAGGCGTGGTGAAAAAGAGGCCCACCGTAGTAAAGCTATTGTTGAAAGATTTAACCGGACATTAGCCGAACGTTTGTTTGGATATCAATATGGGATTGAAATGAAATCGGATTAAGATCAACTGAATGGGTGACACGATTATCAGCTGTTGTATCAGCTGTTCGCATAAGCTAAATTGTCCAGGGAAGATAACAGAAACTGTACGGAGTCTATGAATCTAAGTCCATTACTTTGTCTTTGTTCTCGATTTCCCATCCTTGTCTGTATAATGTATAGTTTTAGTCAACGAGAATGATAAGTATTTTTCCATATTATTAGGAATGCACGTTAAGCCGCCGTCGGTCTTTGAGATAGCTTGCATGATGAGATGAGAATCATATCCTCTAAGGTTGCAGACGCCAATCTTTACTCGTAGAAACATAAAATTCCTGACAAATACGCTCATATGCGAACCTATTGTACGGATTATTTAATGCATTCCATGCTCGATCCTGTGGTAATGGGGCACTAATTTCTTCAAGTAAGCGTCTAATCTGAAAGTACATGTGAAATGATAAAACAGACCTATTTAGTTCAAATCCTGGTGCATAAAGAGATACACCACATCCTGTTGTTGCACACCATATGGCAAAGTTTAACTGGTTTGGCAAAATTGCATCGGATTGTGGAAATCGGATAGTTGCCGCGAACCTGTATTTTTCAAAGATATCAGGAAACTGAACAAAAATCTTAGCACCAGAGGCTCTTACTACAATTGACTGGTTCATAAGGTAAGTTGCTTCGATAATACTCTCGGTATTAGCACCTCCCATATTGAAGTTATAACATAGTATCTTTGTATAGTTAATATGTATGTTACACTCCTGGGAATAACAAATGGCCAGTTTATTCAACTGCTTCATGCTATCAACAACTCGGCTGGGCAACTTGAAGTTGCTCTCTGCGATATAATGTATTACCTACCCACGGTGGTCCAATACAAGTCCTGCGAGAGGTAATGATAAGTGAATGCTAGATAAAGAACGTCACACTATATCTGATGGGTATTACAGCATATGCTCACTCACTGATGAAATTTTAAAGCCTTTGGGAGCTAGTCTCTCACACTAAATGAGTAGAATGGGGTGCTGATTTTAAGCAGTGGAGCACATTCTTTAAAACTTGACAGGGACTTAGCAAATACACTTGGTTTTATAAGAGAAGTAAAAATCGACACGACAGTGGATGGAGTTAAATTGCCTGATATTGTTCCCTATAAAGAGTTATGCATCCATCTTGATCAGATCAGTTCAACTGATAATATTCAACTCGAAAGTCCTTCAACTATTCCAGTCAAAGATGAAAAATACAATAGCGGTAGAACAGAATCATTCTCATCATAACAATATAAAACGTTAAAGCTGGGTATTATTACAGATCTCAAAAGTTCTGTATTAGATGTAAAACATCAACCTGTACATATAGGATACTTGAGTGTGACACTCCATATTATAAATAATGTAATACAATTGCTTTCCGATCTTGGAGACACAGAAGGATTCGATAAACCCGGTACCAATGGTAAGTTATATGCTTTACATTTACAAGATAATGTATACAAGCGGAAAGAAGTTGTATTCACAGCACCTGCACCTAACCTTGACGTTATAAATGTTGAATATCACTTTGTTCAAAATAATGGTATGCGTATGAGTAAAAATAATTGAGAATATTTTGATAACAATTTAGTTTTGTATCATGACGATCATTTAATCACATCGTCGGTTTTGCATAAAAAAACTACCTCTGTAGTATAGGTATTGTGGTATAAATCTGGCTCCAGTGGCAGTGGTCTAGAATCACCATTGCCTATACTAGTGAAGTTCGAATTCCTTCCAATTGGGATTATGTCACTCAAGCAGAAACTGAAACTTAACAGGTACATACCTTTATCAGATAATAATAGATTTGTTGACAAAAGAAACAGTTAAATTAGTAATTACCAGAGCAGCTATATTCACTTATGTCTATCGTCCTCGACACTTGAAATACAATCACAAAATATCGCGGTGATTAATTAACAAACATAGATGCATGAGTGCTAATGCCTGACTGTCGATTCTTAACTGGATTGTAACCACGCTCGCAAAAACTGAATGAGTTTCTTAATTGATATTGGATAGGTGATTGTTTCAATCAAAAGAAGGAAAACATAATATGGTTGTTTGTGATGTTTATAAGTCAGTGGGTACTTGGTACACAGTTTGTATTTCCCGAGAGCAGCGATGGGGCCAGACAGTCAATACACGACCATGGCAACAATGCAGTTTACTAGGCGCTTTACCGTTACCTTGGCTCACGCTCCAATGCACTCCACTAACCCATCCCCCTGGGTATTAGGGAAGCCTTGTTAGGGCAAGGCCTTGTCATAAATTAATACCCTTTCAATCTGGGTAATCTAATTAGAATTATCCGTGTAAACATGTTTCGTCACACCATTGGGGAGTCATTTTGACACTTTCAATAGTCTGTTTCTCCATTGTTTTTACTAACATTATGCAGTAGTCTTCCACAACTGAAATCAGTAATCAATAGCGGAAGAACAGGACGCAGCATTACAGCACTGAGGTCACGGATCCGGTATTAATTTCAGAAACACATAACAATCTTCATGACTTTGTTGAAAGGCAGTGAACGGGTACTTTTGGTGTGTTGCTTCTTTCAGTATCTTTACTGCATGAAACTGAGAATAAAATTATATATCCGCCAAGTGACTAAAAGTTTAACATGCACCACAAAACAAAAACTGTGCAACGGGAGACTTTGACATATAGTAGCAACTTTCAATTTTTCTGTGCAGAACCGTTGAAGATACGAATTTTAATGCGCTAGAATTCGATAGTCCGTTTCTTCTGCCGCTGTCCACCAGCAGTATGCACTGCACTATCTCTCACTCTTGTCCCAACTGAACTCGGTTGTCTAAAGCTGATAAACAGAAACGCAGTTCATCCGAAAACTATACACAAAGGTCGCATACTAGTTTATTAAATCCATATACCAATACCGCAGGTTCACCCGACTGCACTTCTCAAGGCTCCAGCATCAACAGAAAGCCAACAAGTGGGGGTTAATCGTTTCTTTCAGTATCTCTACTGCATGAGGTATAATAAACAATTGAAAATCAAATAGAGCCGCCAAGTCGCGCTACTTTTAACAATTACCAAATAACAATAACATTGTGTAACAAACAATACTGATAAATATTTCCAACTTACTTTGTGTTCTATGCATAACCGTTGAAGATACGAGGGATAGTGAGGAACAAAATATGTTGTTTATATGGATTATCTTTTACTTCTCTCTCTCAATAGTCTTCAGTGGTATGATATGCTAGCGCTGTAGTTGGAGATTACAATCAAATATCATAATCTTCATACAGGAACAAATAATCGGACGACTGGTACTCGAATAACAGGTGATTTAAGACCACAACTTTAGGTTGAAACAGCCCTTGCACTCGTTCAATTTTATATTTCAAAAGTAGCCGATTCCGTGTCTTGACATGATGCGCACATGCTCTATATTTCTTTTGTCCGTTTCTACAGACGTTTTCCACTAAGATTATGCAATACTGTCTCTGACTGCTATAACTGAAAACAGTAATCTAGGGTGGGAAACGAACATGTAGCTCTCCAGAGGACAAGACAAGACGCAGAATCACATGACAGAACACGGGGTCTGCTACCTAAATATCCAACCCAACAACAATCTCCATAAAGCGTTTGCGAACAGGGCTTATTTGTACCTTTCTGTGACGCTTTTTTCAGTATCTTTACAGCATGAAACGTTAAAATGTTACTGAAAGCCAATTTGATTACGTTTTCAAATGATGATACATGTATATAATACCAAGTTTAAATATTTTCTATGAAGAACCGTTGAAGATACGAGTTGAAAAGTAAGTTTTTAAGGACATTGAAGTGCCGTAAAATCTCCCGGTCTTGCAACAAAATGACATTTTCAACCCAAATAATGTCAGATCAGTTTGGTGTAGGTAAGAATGATACAAATTATTTCTGGATGTATTTCAATATCGGCTTTGATATATAAATACTACAAAGTGCCAAAACTGACAGTTATTAGATGATCTGCTGAGGAACACTACATAAAGAGATTTTGTTATTTATGAATTATGAGTAGTATAGGTAAAAGGGGTTCTGCCGCAACCCCACTGGAGCCAGATTTATATAACCTATACTGCTACTACAGGGGGAATTTTTTATGTGTAAACGCTGATGCGATTCAATGATCATCATGATTCGTATTAAAAGAAACATCAATATTAATTAATAATGGATAAAATTTACTACAGCCATGTGGATATTGGAAAGGTACAGGAGCAATACAACAATTAGCCACTGGGGCTAAGGTATCTAAAGATGTGGCCAAGGATTGGCTTAAGAAACAAGTGATGTGGCAAATATACTTACCGGCACCGCGTTATATCCCAAGGAAGAAGTTTGATATTTTTACAACGAATGCAACGTATAAATACCCTTTAACCCTTGTGGATGCGGCTAGTCACTACAAGGAGGCTGAGCCATTAACCTCGAAAAGATTCAACAGAAGTAGCTAATGCACTGAGTCGCATATATAAACGCGGACCACTAAAATGGCCTAAGCTATTTCAAATAGATCCCGGTCGCGAGTTTAAGGGATCAGTAACTAAACTGTTAACAAAGCACAATGTCGAAATCAGGCCTGGTGAAACAGAGGCCCACCACAGTCAAGCTATCGTCGAAAGATTTAACCGGACATTAGTGGAACCTTTGTTTGGCTATCAGTATGGGATCAAAATGAAATCAGAATGATTGAGATCAACCGAATGGGTGACACGTTTAGCAGCTGTTCTATCAGTGCTGAATAAGGAAGTAACCAGATTAATCAGGAAGAAACCATCCGATGCGATTAAAATGAAATCTGTGACTTCCGAATCTTCAGCACCACGGAGAGGCAAAGAACAAAAACTTCCGGATAGAGTAAGCGTAAGATATTTATACCAGCCCGGTGAACTCGAAGGAGGCCAACGTCTCGCAACAGATCCGATTAGGTCCCTTAAGACATATAACATTAGTCGATTGGTTATGAAAGAAGGAGAGCCTATGCTTTATTATCTTAAAGTTGGACCGGGCAGGGCATTTGTACGAGAAGAGTTGTTCATAGTTCCCATCGATACAGTATTACTACCATAACCATAGGCATAGGTACACCATCCTTATCAATCCATCTCTTTGTATCTAAGGGGGATAATGATGTCTTGTTCATTCTTAATCCCTATATCCTATGATTGTAACTTCTTAAAGAGTTCATCTCGTGTTTGAATGTTCTACCATTGAATAATGCTTCTTTATACTGTTCGTGTTTGATATCCTTTTTACCACATACTTCTTAAGACCCTTAGCTTTTCTTATCTCCCCATTATCTTAGGTCTTAATCCGACATACTCCGCTATAGGGGTCCCAGCACATTCATCCTTCATCTTACCTAATACCTTTTTACTATGCTGTGCAGTGGATTATCATTTGGGTAATCGCTCGTGTCGTACATATCTATTTTTTCTGCCATATCTTTATACACATCCTCGGTTTGTATTTCCATCAACAAAGAATCTGTGTCAGTATATAACACCTCACACCTATCACCGTACTGCTTCTTAAGTTCGTTGTAATTAAAGTCATACATTAAGTGTTTTGACAAGTCAAGAATACTCATACCAACGTACACCGGTCTGTTGAATTTTATATTACTCTTCTTCATATGCAGCGCTGCTAAGTCGTTATCAAATATCTTGCTTCTATTAAAAGCCGGACTGGCTATAAGTTTCCTGAGTCTTTCTTCCTGATTAGATCTGACCAATTTTAAGATCAACACACTTCCTTAGATTCTCCATAGTTTTACCAAATACTGAGTTATTCATGAGCTTATATAGATTCTTTTCAAAATCGCTGGTAGCCATCTTTCTTAAATCTGTGTTCAGCCTTATATAGGGCTCCATCCAAGGGCTTTGATCAAACGTCATGGTGTGACGGCCCCTTTAGCTAACCTAGTATTGCCCACCAAGGAGTGTTGATATTCCAAAATCCAATCTTTATTTACCATTAATCTTTCGGGAGCTAGCGGATAACTGTTGTGGTCTTTGTGTAACTCTGTTGGATATTCCAAGTCAACTTCTAGTATGTACCCTTTATTCTCATCGACCTCATGGATATCATTCACTTCAATATCATCCACATCGATCCACTCAAAACCACCCGTGGGTAAAGGTTGACTCATAGCCCATCCGTACAAATTGTTGGTGTCGAGATATCCACGAAGTGGAAGGGGGATATAGGAATGGGTGCCGTCCGTCTGTCACATTTCGTTTCCGGAGCAGTACACAAAAACCGTTGGAGATATCTTAACCAAACTTGGCACATAAATAGGTCTTATGGTGAACTGGTGCCTTTTGATAGTTTGGGATTTTAAAAAAAGATATTTTTCAAGTTTCCATGGCAACAACTTTGACTTAGGCTGAAAATGGCGGTAGTCCTCGTTTCCGGAGCAGATCTTGAAAACCATGCCTTTTGATAGTTTTGGAGTTTTTACGAATGTTTCCTTTGCAAGAGCATAACTCAGAAACCGTTTACATATTCCACAAAAACATCTACACAGGGTTGCTTGAGAACCGTTACCATAATAACCTAATTGAGATGTATACCACTTGACAAAGGGACTTTGACGAGGTATATGGTGAATTATTGTGAAAACACAATTCACAAGTGGCACCCGAACCAGCCTACTTCATTACAGTGCATGGTGGTAACATGAACAGTGGCACTTGAACCAGCCTACTTCCTCACAGTGCTGTGATGCAAGAAAGCGAAGTCCTGTCAATCTGAAACATGCAGTACCAATTACTGCTGTAACAGCCTAGTTCTCTGTGTCAGACAATGCTAAATCTGTCATGGTTGAAAGAAAAGAGTATCCAGGAACTTTAGCATGGTCCCTCATAATCCACAAGTCACAAGGTAGCACCTATGAGCAGATGATTGGGAACATGACAATTGCACAAGGAAGTAAATTTAAAGCCCATCCTGGTCAAGTGTATACGATGCTGAGTAGGGTCAAATCAAAAGCATTGGATGAGATGACTAGATTCCGGAATGAAAGACTGTTCACCTGGGCACACCCTGTAGAGAACATTCATGGTGATCCAGGAGACACTACACATGGTATTGCAGTGTATGTTTCAACAAGTTTCAAGAACAGTGTCCAGCTATGTGATGTAATGTCATCTTGCAGTATTGAATACATTTCCTTTCTTGTTGGCAAGTTCTGCATTGCTTGTGTGTATGTTCCTCCAAAAGTGTCATGGACACAGTTGTCGCATTCACTTTCTCATTTCATGCAGAAACTTCAGGATCTCTCAAAGCAGCATGAATGTGAACATCTCCTAGTTACTGGGGATTTCAACTGTGATCTGAGTGAAAAACTCAAACTTTCATGTGCGAAAAATGACTCAACTCATTCACTTGATCTTCAACTCACTGTCTAGGAGCTACACTCGACTTGTTGTTTACTGATCATGCCAGTGCTGTAGCATTCCAGACTCCAGTCTACTACTCAGATCATCAGATGATTGGTGCTGTACTTCTCAGTACACCTCATGGTGACCCCTGCTCTCAATGATCTCTAAGTAAAACAAGAACTCCCTTACTTCTCTGATTATTGTTGAAGTTATAACACATCTCATTTCAAATACAACTGTAGATGCATCTTAAACCTACTCAACTGTATAAACACTGCATTGCATCCTATTCTGTATATATTCTTGTCAACCATATTCCGTATTTCACTTGCTTGATAACGGTGTTAGAACCTACACCAAAATGTAGCTCCTAATTGTAAAAAAGAAGTTGTTCGTCCATATGTCTCATCCTTACTCATTACAAATACAGGTACATATTCTATCATAAACTGCAGATGGAAAAACAACACCAGTAATAACTTTTTTAGTGATGCAATTAGGACATTACTAAAAGGTCCAGTGAACATAGTTCACAGGAGCTAATGCATTGCACACAACCGGACATGTCATATTGGCGGGGGATATGAGTATTTCATGCTAGTTAGCCTTAGAATACATTTTGCTGCCATCGACATACCATCTCTTAATCCTTTCTCATTAAACAGGGGGCACGGGTGGCCCAGTTGTCTAAGGCGGCGCGAATCGTTGTGCAGAGTTGTGTCCCTTGGGCACGCCAGAAACCTATGATTGTGGGTTCGAATCCCGTTTCGCCCCGATTATATTTCTAGGTTTGTCAGCACCATACCTGTGCTCGTGGGTTTCACGGAAGTGGTAAACATCTAAGACCTGCATCACTTCGGGCTTTCCTCCCACATTAAGCTGACACGCCGTGATATAACTGGAATACTGTTAAAAGCGGCGTTAAACCCAACTCACTCACTCATTAAACAAGTGTATATCGTAATCGGTGAGTATTTTTAGTTCTACATCAGTCTTCTTAAACAATGCATCCCACGATAGTCTGCGACTGGAATAGTACCATGCCGGGTACAACCTAATTTATCCCACACCGTCAGAGCGTGTTCATAATCGGCATCGGTTATTTTAGATTCTGTTAAGTTACTATAGAAAGATTCAAGGGGTGGTAATTTAGGATCCTCGAATCTAGACCAATCATCCATATATTCGTAAGGATATACACCTTTTCTCAACAACAAATGATGTGTTAACCGATCGGTATATTGATTTGTTGTTGCAAAGTCATCGGGATTGTTCGCATCAGCTAAATTGTCCAGGGAAGATAACAGAAACTGTATGGAGTCTATGAATCTAAGCCCATTACTTTGCTTTATTCTGGCTTTCCCATCCTTGTCCGTATAATGTATAGTTTTAGTCAACGAGAATGATATGTTTTTTTCCACATTGTTAGGAATGCACGTTAAGCCGCATTGAGAATCCCCATTGAGGTGTTTATTACAAACATGACAACTCATTGACTTATTATAGGCCCTCCAATCACCCCTCATCATGGGTTTCTTACGCGATAAATTTTCCCTGATTATTCTCTCTTCATTTTGTAGATATTCTAGGAACTTTCCTGCAGCATCGAGACCTCTGTAAGTCACGGGCGGGTTTGTTTTCCCATCATACCTTACAACTATATATCAAAACCCACAAGGAATATGATCTTGAGTTTTATACGTAAAACTACATTCAGTATTGTGTTCTGTATTTTCTATAGGTTTGATAAGTGCTTTGAAGTCAGCGTAAATTACGTACAGTACTGGCATTTGATTACAAAAAATGTTCAAATTTTAATAATTTTTTTCCCTCTTTAGGCATATCGATCCTGATAGCAGCCTGTCTAACACCTCTGCAGTCTTCTTTATGCGCTTCTAATAGATCTTGTCTGCTGTACCCATGCAGACATCTTTCCCTTATATTTAGTTTGATCATATGATAGTCTGCTTAAACGCATTATCCGCGTATAATGATATTTACCATCATTTTACTTTCAGCTCTCTGACAACATAAGTCATCGTGATATATAATTAAATGTGAACTAATCTCTAATTGGTTTGAATTCTACTCAATCTATTTATCTCATTTCGGTAAGCCTTTTTTCTCTCATAAACAAGCATGAAATACTCACGGGTTGTGTGCAATGCATTAGCTCCTGTGTACTATGTTCACTTGGCCTTTTTGTAAATGGCCTAATTGCAGCACTTAAAAAAAGTTATTACTGGTGTTGTTTTTCCATCTGCAGTTTATGATAGAATATGTAACTGAATTTGTAATGAGTAAGGATGAGACATATGGATGAACAACTTCTTTATTACAATAAAGAGCGATGGTTTTGGTGTAGGTTCTCACACCGTTATCAAGCAAGTGAAGTACAGAGTATGGTTGACAAGAATATATAGTGTTTATACAGTTGAGTAGGTTTAAGATCAGTTACACTGTTGTATTTGTAATGAGTTGTGTTTCTGCATGAAGTTAGTCAGTGAATGCAACAACTGTGTCCATGACACTTTTGGAGGAACATACACTCATGTAATGCAGAACTTACCAACAAGAAAGGAAATGTATTCAATACTGTGAGATGACATAATGTGCCAAGTTTGGTGAAGAAATATAGTACGGTTTTCAAGATCTGCTCCGGAAACGAGGACTACAGCCATTTTCAGCCAAAATCAAAGTCACTGCCATGGAAACTCGAAAAATAATTTTTGGAAAAATCCCAATCAATCAAAAGGCACCAGTTCACCACTAGACCTATCTATGTGTGAAATTTGATGAAGAAATATAGTACGGTTTTCAAGATGTCCTCCGGAAACAAGGGCCACTGCCATTTTCAGTCTAAATCAAAGTCGTTGCCATGGAAACTCGAAAAATAATTTTTTGAAAAATCCCAAACAATCAAAAGGCACCAGTTCACCACTAGACCTATCTATGTGTGAAATTTGATGAAGAAATATAGTACGGTTTTCAAGATGTCCTCCGGAAACAAGGGCAACTGCCATTTTCAGTCTAAATCAAAGTTGTTGCCATGGAAACTCGAAAAATAATTTTTTGAAAAATCCCAAACAATCAAAAGGCACCAGTTCACCACTAGACCTATCTATGTGTGAAATTTGATGAAGAAATATAGTACGGTTTTCAAGATCTGCTCCGGAAACGAGGACTACCGCCATTGTCAGTCTAAATCGAAGTCGTTGCCATGGAAACTCGATAAATAATTTTTGAAAAATCCCAAATTATCAAAAGGCACCAGTTCACCAATAGATCTATCTATGTGCCAAGTTTGGTGAAGAAATATGGTACGGTTTTCAAGATCTGCTCCGGAAACGAAATGTGACGGATGGACGGACAGATAGATGGAAGGACAGAAGGATGGAAGGACGGACGGCACCCATTCCCATATCCCCCTTCCACTTCGCGGTCGGGGATAATAATTTGAAACTGTTTCTTGTCAGCACTCTCACATAAACAGTAACTACCTTTGACCCCAATCCCACATACAGAACACGAATAATTAATATGCAATTTTCTAATTGCAATGGAATGGATGCCACAAAAATCCACCATACAGCTCTTACAATAAATTTGTGATTGGCCCATGCGTATGAATTTACATCTTGATGTGCCCCTCGCCATTGTGATAAATATACACTTCTAGTATCATTTGTCTAAATGCATGTCCTCAGCCGAGTCCTGCCCAGCCTAACATAAGCAGTCAGCCAGTCATCGCTATTTATAGCTGGGTCGTCATCGCGACATAGCTGAGTAGTCAGGGTTATTAATAGCTGAACAGCCAGTCAGCACTATTTATGGATTAGCAGTCAGGGTGACATAGCTGATGAGACTCAGCCTGACATAGTGTGTTTACAGGTCACAGTGGCTGATATGTAATAGATCACACCAGTCAATCCCAAAACTATAAATACTGTCTCACGGTTTTACTGAGCCTCTGACAGAATATAAAACTGACTTATTGTTGGCCTTGGTATTAGGTCAAGTTTCTTTCCATAAACAAGGAAGTATTTGTGCATGGCAGATTCAACTTTCATAAAGTTTGAATTGAATGCCCCTCTTTACGCAGTTTATCTGCTCCTCTCCTCATACTAGAAAATAGAAAAATACTCCCCGAAAAAGCTAAAGCATTAACAATAGCTCCACCGACCATCATCGCAATTGATGCCATATTATATAAATACAAAATATTCAAATATTCAAATTTTTATGTTATTACTTCATTATGTCTTCTGGGATAAGTCCTTGTTTGATTAGCATATCTTTTGAAGCCATTGCCAATCCTATATGAAGAATCATCATTCTGATATCATAACCATTAAAATTTAGCTTCGGTGGTGTGGCTTTAGTAATCATTTTAGCCATACGGGCATAGCCAACAGCCAAGCCGCTGACTACCGCTGAATGATACGTTGCGTTTACCAACATTTTACCATCTGTAACTAGAGTAGTCATTGCCTTTATAACATTATATGAGTGCTTACCTCTAATTGAACTTGTTGTTGTGTAATCGGGGGTGACGGTTTCTCTTCTCCAGTCTTATAAAACAACCATACTGCCACTATAGCAGTAACACCTAATGCATAGGGAGCCCAAGTTCTAATCGGACAACTATGTTCAATATTGTGTATTAGTTTTGCCTTCCTAGCTAGCGCACCCTTCCTACAAGCTGCGACTATTAGAGGATTCTTAGTCACTCTGGCTTGTTGTGATTCTGCAATCGGGGTTATTTCCTCGTTCACTTGTGATGCAATTGGGGCTTGTATTTCCTTGTTCACTTGTTGTGTTTCCACAATGTTGTGGTGTCACTTGAGTCTCCATTATTAGTAAGTGGGCACTTATGTTTAAATTGACAATACCTAGCCGTTATCTAAGCGGTGGTCACCGGAGCTAAAGAACATTCTGTATCTATGATAAAACTCACAGCTTACTGCGCTTATAGCATGTTCGACGAATGGGTCTTTCTCGGGAGATTTGTATAAATACATGCGATGTTTTGCAGGGAAAGGAAGAAACGTACTAGCTACGACTGTGTATAGTTTTAACATAGCCGAACATATTGTTTTAGTCATGGAAGCTCCCAGTCTAGACTCGTAACTCGCATACAGTTTTTTAATTTCTTCATCGGTCTTGTTATCAATTTTTTTGATGGTATAATTTTCCCCAAAATATTGGGAACATTTTCCACCGGCTACCAAAGCCGCAAGTCTTTCTCTATGTTTATCTAAAGATTTATCTTCCATAGGTTCTGGCTCATCTTTCAGCATTTGTTCGATAAGTTCGTCGCATTCCATAATGTAATACCTAAGGAGATATTTAAGTTTAACATAATGAAATATGACATATGCAATACAGCCTGAAATAATAAACTGTTCTAAAAGAATGAGGATTTCAAACCACATTATTACATAATAACCGCTCACGTTCAATTTGTTGTATTTTTTGCAATTTTTGCTATATTTGCTGTATGTTTGCTCAGCAGTTGCTATATTTTTGCTTAGCAGTTGCTATTTTTGCTAAGCAATTGCATAAGCAGCTGGTTGATCGGTTTTTGATACGAGTTTACAGTGCTTCGTTTCTGCTAACAGTTTTCTGACTTTATCTCGTTCGAGCTTGGAATAAATAACATAATTTTCGCATAAACATTCCTCAAATGAATCTCTGTCTTTGCAATGAAACAGGGCTACCCATTTGGTCTGCTCTCTGAGATCTTTCAGGACAGTTGAATTTTTTAGTCAGGATCCAAACGCTATGCTGAGTATGCCGACTGGAGAATGCTAAATATGAAAGCAATTGGCAGTCGTCTATTATGAAAAGGGTTGATTCTCCTTTGTATTTTTCATGACATACTCGTATACAGTCTTGTAAACGATCGCCCAGATCGACTTTGTACACCCCGGGATCATTCATTACCCAAACTCTCGATAGGTATGTTTGATTAACGCTTATAGTCGGGCACAGAATAACAATATGGTCGAAAACGTCCCGATAATGACTTTGTATCTAGAATAAAAGCTGTTTTTCCACAACCCATTTGCTCGCAGATGATAGCGCAGTGCAGTTCTTTGGGTAAAAGATTATTAATAGATCACTTGCACGAATCGTCCATTCTGTATATTAAGTTACGCGTCCATAATCACATACAAATATATGTTTAATTTACCAGCCGCTTCCAGGAAATTTGTTATCTGTATAGTAACACCCTCGCTAGCATTTTCTATTCTCCGCCCCCTACCGTGAAATTGGTCATCGTCCGTGGTTCGCATGTCGAGCCATAGCGCATACTTCGTGGTAAGGAATTCAACCATCGATACATCCCCGAGAGACAGATCTTTCATGACCGCGTTAACTTCTGGGCCTTGTTATATAGAAGGGAGTTTTTTAATCTCATCCCCCTGTTGATATGCTTACATGCCTTGACTATATAGTTGACTAGGCACGCCTCGATAGTCAATTCTACTTTTGTAATCTTGGGGTTGTAGAACTTCTCTGTATCTCTTGCAAATGCATCAGGGGGGTCCTCGAACAACATTAAAATACCCTTCAATGATCTAGCGGGGACGTTTAGATTGATATTCCACGTCGTATCTCTTTAGTTCCTGGTGATCTTTCGGTGTTGAAGCACGCGATCGTACAAAATGGCTAAACTTCCGGTATACTGGTTACGAATTTGTGTGGCTAATTCAGAATCTGTTATCATATCGTACTCCACTGAGATATTGTCAATAGAATAGCTAGCCGTTTCATCCCCAGTGACTTTGATTACTCTGCCGTAAACATTAAAAGTGAGTTTGTATTCTAACCTATCGCCCAGGGATGCTTGATAAAAGGGCATGTGACTATCTAGTAATTCAAAGTCGAGTGGAATATAGAATCGGTTAACTAATGCGTTGGCAACAGCGAGATCTCCTACTACGGTACTATCACCACTAGAAGCATCTACACGCAAACTCAATGTGTTCCGATTACAAATACCTTGGTACTGTAAGTTTTCCCGTTCTTTAGCCATTCTCCAGAGATCCATGTGACAGAAGTATACATTGCTGTCAATATTCAAAACCTCATTACCGCTAATTTTAATCGCGATTTTCTTCACAATTGCATGACCTATGTTCTGAACGAGCTCTCTGTTAATGTCAGCAGAAGTAAAAATAATTGTAAATGAAAGTCGGGCAGTTCCTGGAACTAACACATCGTGTGCGCCGAGATTAGGAAAGCGAACCAGAAGTGTTTGATTCTGATCAATGGTACTAGGGTTATTAGTTATAGTTACAGACTGGCGAATTGCTTTGACCCCTAAAGGATCCCGAAGTCTATGTTGTGGATTTAACTTGCGTCCATATTGCGAAGACATTGTTATATTGAAATTATGTAACCTTATGTTTAATAAAACAAGAATTTGTCACAAAGTGACGAAATGTCCCCGCCTTTATATACACCATAGTACCAAATATGAAGACAATCCAGCGATTAGTTCTTGAGATATTGCGGCAACACCGTTTTCCAACTCCAAAAGCAGTTTTGCCTGCTGTGACCTTGAAAATGGGGTCAAGGTCACCAAAACTGACTGGTGTCTGTATATACACCATAGTTCCAAATATGAAGACAATCCAGCGATTAGTTCTTGAGATATTGCGGCAACACCGTTTTCCAACTCCAAAAGCAGATTTGCCTGCTGTGACCTTGCAAATGGGGTCAAGGTCACCAAAACCGACTGGTGTCTGCGGAGTCTGTATATTCACCATAGTTCCAAATATGAAGACAATCCAGTGTTTAGTTCTTGAGATATCGCGGCAACACCGTTTTCCAACTCCAAAAGCAGATTTGTCGGCTGTGACCTTGAAAATGGGGTCAAGGTCACCAAAACTGACTGGTGTCCGCGGGGTCTGTATATACACCATAGTTCCAAATATGAAGACAATCCAGCAATTAGTTCTTGAGATATCGCGGCAACACCGTTTTCCAACTCCAAAAGCAGATTTGTCTGCTGTGACCTTGAAAATGGGGTCAAGGTCACCAAAACCAACTGGTGTTCGCGGTGTCTGTATATACACCATAGTTCCAAATATGAAGACAATCCAGCGATTAGTTCTTGAGATATCGCGGCAACACCGTTTTCCAACTCCAAAAGCAGATTTGTCTGCTGTGACCTTGAAAATGGGGTCAAGGTCACCAAAGCCAACTGGTGTCCGCGGTGTCTGTATATATACACCATAGTTCCAAATATGAAGACAATCCAGCAATTAGTTCTTGAGATATTGCGGCAACACCGTTTTCCAACTCCAAAAGCAGATTTGCCTGCTGTGACCTTGAAAATGGGGTCAAGGTCACCAAAACCGACTGGTGTCTGCGGAGTCTGTATATACACCATAGTTCCAAATATGAAGACAATCCAGTGTTTAGTTCTTGAGATATCGCGGCAACAAACAGGTGGGACGTACAGACAGACATACGGACGTTCGGATGTACGTACGGACGGTCGTGAATACTATATCCCCCGCTCCGCGCTTTCGCGCGGCGGGGGACAAAATGGATGATAACCCGAGTACAATCGAAGAGGGTACTGATGAAACCAGCTTTATGAATCTTAACGATGAACTTTTGAAACCAGCTGTTAATGATTATTACGATGCGTTAAAAGAAACTCCAAAATGTCGTGACTATTCAAAGTTTACGATAGATAGAATAGGAATATTGCGACTGCGTGGCTCTCCGGATATTGATCTTATGAATTCTTGTCCTCATAAGCCCTTAGCCTTGTCTACGATAGCCAGTAAACACGGCATCAACACTGTTCGTAATGAATTAGGTTTTGTAGACTACTCACGAGAAAAACTTTCTGCGAAGACTACTAAGGTTCTTAAAACTGTGCGTGCTGAACTCGGTGCCATAGATAAAGATAATTTGGAAGAAAGCTTGAAGTTGACCTCGGACGGACTCGGAGAAATCTTGGATACTTACATGATAATTCCACATTACAGGTACCATCCTCAGAGTTCAGTATTAGGGAATTACGAGGCCTTGACAAGGCAATGCAAACAATGCGGGGAGAACTCATCAATAATATAGCCAAGCTATCCGAAGTCGACAAGCATATAGCTTATGAGAAAACAAAACTTGAACAGGCAGGAGATGAATTCAGTAGACGTCGCGTTGCAGAAAGATTGCGTAACATAGAAGAGCAAAGATCGGCCCGCCTCGAAGCGGCTTCGAGTAATAGAAAGGCACTTTGTTCACAAATTAGTCGAATTCGAGAAACTATCGATCAAGTCCTCAACGATGATACTACACTGGCCAATAAAATTAAACCATTGTTCAGAGAAAAGGGGGATAACCATTGCTAGTATTTTAACCGCATTGGGATTTATTATATCGACTTTGACTCTCGCTTTAACCGGTGGCAGCAGACCATCCACACCTCCTAGCGATAAAAATGGAGTCAAAGAGTGGATAAAAAAGCATTTAAAAGCATAAGGACAAGCACTGGGAAAACTCGCTGGGAAAGTATTTGTTTCCTGGCTCTTGAATTCATTGGCAAAGACCATCACTTGGCTTAGTCAAAACTTGTGGGCACTGATCATAGCAATTGCCGGGCTGTTGCATATATCCGTTAAAGACTATTTATCCAAATCATGAGTAAACCAGCCGTGACTCCACCTACTATAAGCACTGTTTTTTCATCGATATGTTATTGATTTTTAGCTGCAATATGTGGTGGCACTTGTGGTTGTGCGTCAGTAGATGGCTGTGAAACATGTGGTGTCTGTGGTTTTACTATTCCTGTTTCGCCTGTGTTTGTTTGCATTATTAATTCGGTATTAATATCTGAATTTATACCTGGTTTTTGTTGATTGGTAGCAATAACAATTTTTTTATTATAACTGATCACTTGACCGATCTTAAGTTCCATATTACTTGGAGACATGTATAGTCCCGGCGCATAAATGTTATCTACTTTGGATTGAGTGTAGTGTAACACATCTTGATAACGTTTTATAGAAGATGGTATGTCAACTCGTGAGTTAATAGCATCCTCTACGTTTGCGACAAACTGTTTTTGCGCATTGAACGCCGTCCCAGAACCAATTATTCCCATTCGTGTTTGAGATTGTGCACCAAGAATTGCCCATACAAAAGTTCTTTTTGATTTATTAACTCTTACAACTCCTGGGTTAGTAAAATTATTTTCTGTTTTCAATATAAGCTAAACCACTCTTAAAACTCATAAGATCTCCTCTCTAATTGTTATTCGAAAGTTCCCAGCCATGATAAAGATTATGCATTCTTACAAATTTCTGTAACAACTTAAATGGATTGAATGGTTGATGAGTTTTTTTAACTAAATCATCACTTTCTTCTTTATCAGTTCTTTTTCCGCTGTACGGAACACCTAGACGATGGTTCAGTCCTTTTATACGCCAATTTTTACGCGTAGAAATATTAAATTCCTGACAAATACGCTCATACGCGAAACTATTGTACGGATTATTTGTGGAATTGCATGCTCGATCCTGCGGAAATTGGGCACTAATTTCTTTAAGTATACGTCTAATCTGATAGTACACGTGAAATGATAAAACAGACTTATTTAGTTCAAATCCTGGGACATAAAGAGATACACCACATCCTGTCGTGGCACACCAAACAGCAAAGTTTTGCTGGTTCTGCCAAAATTGCATTGGATTGTGGAACCAATCATGCACCATTTTATCGCTAGTTGCCGTGGGAATTTAACAAAAAATTAGCACCAGAGGCACTTACTAAAATCGACTGATTCGTAATGTAAGTTGATTTCATATTTAAGTAATGATAGAGTATAATTGTATATTTAATATGTATGTTACATTCCCGGGAATAACAAATGGTCAGTCTATTGAACTGCTTCATACTATCGCTAACTCGGCTGGTCAATTTGAAGTCGCTCTATGCGATGTAACATATTACCCGCGGTGGACCAATATAAGTGCTGCGAGAAATAATAATGAAACAGTACCAGGTGAAAGAAATCGCTTTATATCTGATTGGTATTACAGCGTATGCTCACTCAATGATGACATTTTTAAGACTTTTGGACATAGTGTCACACAAAATGAGTCGAATGGGATGCTGAATTTAGACGCTGGAGAAGAGAAATTACTTCTTGAAAAGGGCTTAACATATACACTTGGATTTTTAATCGAACCATATGGAGAAAGAGGAGTTTTATTACAACACAACAAAACACAACATGGAATTAAATTACCCGATTTAGTTCCCTATAAAGAGTTGTGCATCCATCTTGATCAGATCAGTACAACGTATAATATTCAACTCGAAAGTCCTTCAACTCTGCTTAGAGCTATTCCAGTCAAAGATGAGAAATACAATAGCGGTAGAATAGAATCTTTCTCATCATTACAATATAAAAAATTAAAGCAGAGTATTATTTCAGACCTCATAATTTCTGTATTAGATGTAAAAAATCAACCTGTACATATAGGA
This sequence comes from Haliotis cracherodii, assembly GCF_022045235.1. Classification (NCBI taxonomy): domain Eukaryota; kingdom Metazoa; phylum Mollusca; class Gastropoda; order Lepetellida; family Haliotidae; genus Haliotis; species Haliotis cracherodii. The sequence goes on along the minus strand of NW_027266297.1, from coordinate 48,166,087 downwards.
TACTTGAGTGTAACACTCCATACTATAAATAATGGTTGATTCATTAGGTCCTGGAACACATATCCTTAGACAATGTAATATAATTGCGCTTTCCGATCTTGGAGACACAGGATTCGGTAAACCCGGTACCGATGGCAAGTTATACGCTTTACACTCACAAGATAATGTATACAAGCGGAAAGAAGTTACATTCCATGTTAATCTAGGAGATTTAAGCGATGTTGACGTTAGTAGACTCAATAAAAACACTTCATACAATCTTACTCGCAACGATGATAATAAATGGACTATGATTGAAGAAAATAATCGAGTGGCTACTTATCTTCATTAACCCACCTTATGTGATGATGGGTAAGGCACATAATTTAACTAAGATAATAAATAGTGAGATCGTACTCAGGGCTTATATCCCATCAAAACGAAAAAGTGTGTCTCTCCCCTGCCAGAAAACCCAGGTCATATGTTATTGAGTCGTCCGGCATAAAAAAAAGTTAGTTTGAATTTGGTTACTGAATTCAATGATATAAAACAGAACTTGAATGCCATAACTGATCTTTCTACGATTATTATTGAAGTCTTGTTTGGAGATGCACCGGTAGATGCCTTCGAAATATTACCAGGTCTATCAATTAAATGGCTCAAGAAACACAAGCGTCAACATTGCAGATTTATTTATGTAGGAGCATCGCCCGTTGCAACCCTGAAGGGTGTCCAAATTATTAAAGGTGAAAGCATTTCTCTTACTAAGATATTTATGCCGTATGATATACATTAAAGCAAGACCAATTAAAGACTATTATATGATATAATAATATACACTATGGGTTTATATCCGGCTCTCGATGAAGCATCTGAAAAGATGGATACTGTTGATGGATTTCGATTACATCAAATAAGCGACATAAAACATCGGTGAGGTGAAATGGGGTTTAACGTTGCATCCAAGATTATTGCACTAATATAGCGACGTGCATGCACACGTGTGTGTGTGTGTGTGGCTGCTTGTACTAGTCCGGACTTATGCCAATTTATAGTGCTAGCTCACTGAGATACCATGCTGCAGTTTAACATGAATACCCCACTCAGACACAGTATACCGACTCCGAGCCGACCAGTCCTTGTTTTAGCCCCTTAATGCCAGGCGCCAGACAGGGTAACAACAAGTACCATCTTTTAACATCTTTTGATATGACATGGTCGAGGATCGAACCCCGGACCTTCCGCTCTCCAGGCGGACGCTCTACCACTAGACCACTGAGGCGGTCCATAAAAATCGAATAGAGAAGGAGAGGGAGTTGAGACTTGGTGGAGTTGACACCGCGCTTGTAATAGCTGGCATGGGACTGGGCGTGGCCGGTGTTGGTTTATTATCAACCATAATCGCCCTGCCTATCGTACTTAGCATGGAAATAGCTGCCAGAGTCTCAGGAAGGCCAGAATAGCGGTAAAATTTGCAAAAGAAAGCATTAAAACATGATAATATTCGGATACTCACCGAAGCAAAGTTGAACAGCATTGAGGATCATATTTCAACAGCACTGGCTGATTGTAAGATATCCGAGGATGAGTTTCATTAAGTGCTGTCAGAACTCACTAAATAAAATGTAATGAAGCAGGAGATTCGATTCAATCATCGTAAGACCACTGGTATTAGTGAAGATGAGAAAAAAAAGTTCATAGAACAGGGGAGGCAACAAGTGAGTCAATTATTCCGTGCCAAAACCAAAGAACTTGTTGGAGATTAAAAATAGATTGCTTCCTATCATTAGATCGTACTGCATAAAAAATCGCATTTAAACGAATGCTTACATAAGTATATAATAATGGAGAATTACAAACCAACAAAGGAAGATCTCGAAAAAGCTATCGAAGCATTTATGCTCAGGGACAAAATTATCAAATGGAGAGAATTACCACAGGGTATATATTATATCAGCGATATCAAACCAACCAAATACGGTCATCAATTGTTTCTTTCCGATTACCAAGAAGAGTATATAGTCTGGTCTCCTAGTAAAATGAATGAACAACTCAGCAAAAATGTTGAATATCACTTTGTTAAAAATAATGGTATGCGTATGAGTAAAAATAATAGAGAATATTTTCACTACAATTTAGTTTAGTCTCATTGTTTTTGTACTAAAAATTCCCTCTATGGTATCAATGATTGGCTTCAGGTAGTGGTGAGCTAGAGTCAATTTAACTTAATATCATGACGATCATTGAATTGCATCAGCGTTTACACATAAAAAATTCCCCCTGTAGTAGCAGTATAGGTTATATAAATCTGGCTCCAGTGGGGTTGCGGCAGAACCCCTATTACCTATACTACTTTATGTTTTATTTTTCTCTCTGTAGTCTTCACAGCTATGTGCTATAACTAGACATGGCATTTTTACAATCATTGTCAACATTCACACACAAAATTTGGTCACAATCTGACCGAGATACAGGTGTTAAGAAAATATAAACACTGAACGAACCACAAGAAACAGCAAAGAACACGTTTTTGACAATAGTGTGGATCCGATAACGCAGCCGACCTCACAGGGTCAAGGTCATTTAGGTTGTCTGTAACAAGAAGAAGAACTTTATTTGGAAAGGCGCGGCTGTACTTGCCTCTTAGATGGAAGCGATTGGCGTTTATGCTTTGCCCCGATCTATTGTATCATTCAAATCGGTCAAATTTGGCGAAATTTATTTCCGCCGCTGTAGTAGGCTCAAACGACTCCCCCATCCAAGGGCTAATTTTGTTGTTGTTTAACGCCGCACACACCCCACCCCCTCAATTCTTTTTGAAGAAAACAAATGTTTTGTCACTTATTGTGCAACAGTCTGTGAATGACGTACACATATAAAATATATTTTCGATGATACAGCACAGTGTTTTTCGATGATAGCACACCATTTTATTTACATATTGTGAAATTACCAGACTTTTTGCATAAGATTTTTTATGTGATTTGAAGGATATTATCAAGTCGTTTCGTTTAGACTTTTTAAGTCAACAACATCACATCAACAACATTATTTTCTGACATAATGGCCAGATATGTGATCTTGACGCTTTACTGCAATATTTGTTTAACTTAGAAAAGATTTGTATTAATGATTCTGTTTGAATTAATAACTTTGTATTTCAAATAATACTGCACCTGATGATTGATCGTAATGTCCGTAATATTTTTGAGAAGGATAAGTATATTGGCGTCCATCCTCGGGTATGTCCATCAAAATTTTGTTTTGTCATTTTCTCATGAACCGTTTGACGAGTAAGGCTGAAGCTTTGAAGAAATCTGTCCGTGGTCTGTATCTACATCTTGGTTAACATCAACACATTCATGCCTCTTGTTTTGTTTCCATGGCAACATAACGTTGGAAATATTAAATCCAAGATGGTGGCCAAACAGTTGAATTTATTAATGTTTAGCGCCGAATCGAAAATGATCAATATTCTATGACGGCTTCACGTGCAAAATCTGGAAGCCATCTGGAAACTGATATATAAATATATATGTGTGTGTGTGTGTGTCTGTGTGTGTGTGTGTGTGTATATATATTTTTATATATGTTGTTTTATGCCCTTTTTTTACAAGGCTGCCAAACAAATAACATGTTCACATGCATCTACGAGACCCGTGAAGATCCGGGGTAGAATAGGTGTTCAGAAACCCATGCTTCCCATAAAAGGAGACTATGTCGTAAGAGGCGACTAACGGGATCGGGTGGTCAGGCTCATTGAGTTTGTTGATGCATGGCACCGTATCCCATTTGCGTGGATCAATGAGTGCGGCATTAAACAACAACCAACAACAAACAACTGCTGGTTCAAGAAACAAGAATCAGCAGAAGATGACAAATCCCTCCCGGCCCCAACAAACTCAAAAGTACAAATCACCAGATTGTTACAGCATGCAAGTCCAAAAAGAATGATTTGTCCAACTTAATGAGAGTATTCCTATTTTTTGTCCGACAGAAATGTGAACTATATCAAAGGATTGTGCATTTTGTCATAAAAGCATAGACCATTCCCTTAAGAACAATTCCAGAATTGGCACCAACAGAAAAAGTCGCTGTGTCAGGATTGGCAGCCATTTTGAAAATGGCGACTAGTGATATTGAAATGTTTGTATTTATTTATCAATAATGACACTTTGCAGGTCCCAAATGACTGGAATATTGCCCCCAATATTAGTAATATTAAGCTACGGTTGAATGATGCAGAAAATGGTCTTTTGCAACTCCAAAGTGTGCAGAGAATTAATGCTGAGTTAGCAGAAAGTGTAATTTCGTGGTGGTAGATGAAGGAGGTGGTAAAGCAAATACTCTGCAGGTGAACAAGGCCAAGTGGCACAAATACTGCCTTTAAAAGTTTAGTGCTGCAAGGCTACAAAGGGTGGAAAAGAGGAAGTCAACAGCAAAATATGATGACCCTGATTTAGCAAGCACTAAAAAGTATACCCGTCAAAGTCATCAACAGGATGCCACATCCTTGTCCAGGCAAAGGTGGCATCTGCTGTAACTGCAGATTCCTTTCTGAAGGCATCCCATGTCACAAGAACCAGACATGCACATCAAGTGACTGCCAGCAGCTTGTACATCCTACTGAGGAAGGCTTACACCCAGTACACAGATTCCCTGGAACCAGGAAGCCAAGCTGATCAATTTGATGACTGGTGCACTTGGCAATGTGATGCAACCCCCTTATTCAAGTTCTGGTACACCGCTCTCCAGCTGGAGTTGCTGGTCCTGACATACAACAGATCTCTCTGTATGTGGACAGTCTGACAAAGATTGCACCATGGTTCTACAGCATGGACCACATGAACTATGCAACGATAAGTATCTGTTATGAAGCCATTCAAGAAGAACAAGAGTTTGTCACTAACGTGGCTATATCCCTCGCCCCTGTTACAGAATTTATGACATAATTAAATCGAAACAAACCCTAACCTTTTTTAACCAAGGTGGAACTTGTCATGGAAATAGTAAAAAAAAGAAGAGTTTGGAACCTAAGTCCATCTTGCTGCCATGGAAACGTAAAAAAATAAAAATTTCTAAATTTCCAAATGGCAAAAGGCACCAGTTCAGAATGTATCTGACAAACCTGCAAAGTTTCATGAAAAAATATTGAACGGTTTATGGGTTATGCTACGGAAACGAACCCTATCCTCACAGGACCTAAGTCCATCTAAACAGCCAAGGAAACATAAAAAATAAAAATTTCTAAAATTTCTAAATAGCAAAAGGCACCAGTTCAGCATGTAACTGACAGACCTGCAAAGTTTGATGAAAAAGTATTGAACGGTTTATGAGTTATGCTCCGGAAACGAAACGTGACGTACGGACGGACGGAGCCCGTTTCTATATTCCCCGCCAACATTGTTGGGCAGGGGATAACAAGGTGGCTCTATTCAGTTGACCACCTACAAGGGAGAAATCCAAGAGCACTTTGCTAGACTCTTCCTTGAAGAGTGACTGCGACTCAGTTCTCATGACTCCACATTGCCTGCCAGTCCCGAGATGGCTACCTGGAGGACTTCTTCTAACGCGAGAATCAAGTATGTCCCCCCATCATTATCTCAGGATGGCAAGCTCAGGTCTGGTACACAGTCTGATCTGTTTGTGTGCCTGGAATGTTGCTGAGCACAACCCAAACCCGATGTACTAGAAACCAATGTCACTATCCCTGACGGAGCTTTGCTGGTGAACATTCTCAAACCACTGGATGCCAAAAAATTCTGAGATTATACAGAGCCAACTTAAACAAGCTGATCAGGTTGATGTAGTTTGGGATGAGTATCAGGACAACAGTCTCAAGGCTCAGATCAGAAGTAAGCAGGGGAAGGGCATCAGTAGTAGAGTTGAAGGATTCAACAGTCTCCCAGGAAACTAGTAGCAGTTTCTACCTGTTGATGCAAACAAAGCAGAGCTTTTTGCATTCTTGTACATTTCACAACTGGAAACTGACAAGAAGGTTGTTACAACATATGGCTCTGTGTCATCCTTTACAAGACACGAGGAGGCGGATACACAGATGATCTTGCAAAATATCTACCAAAAGACAGTCGGGACAGTCAATACAGACATTGTTGTCTTAGCAGTGGCAGCAGTAGTCAGGATAGAAGTCTAGGAGGTATGGGCTGCCTTAGGAACTGGTCAGCACTTTCGCTATATACCTGCACACGAGTTTTCTGCTTCGATTGGACCTGAGAAATCCAAGGCTCTCCCACTCTTTCACGCCTACACTGGCTGTGATACTGTTTCATCTTTCAGCACAAGGGGATAGAAGACAAGGTGGGATACATGGCAGGCTTTTGAGGAGGTGAACCCAACATTCCTAGCTTTGTCAGTACAACCAGATGATGCATCTGAAGCTCAAGTGTCTGTGCTGGAGCGGTTTGTTATCCTGCTCTATAACCGCACACGCAGTAGGCTCGACAAGAGTTATTTGCTAAGAAAGGATGTGCTATGGATGTCATCCCTCCCACTCAGGCAGCACTGTTGCAGCACATCAAGAGGGTTGTGTACCAGGGTGGACATTGCTGGGGTAAAGTTCTTGAAGTGGCCCCAGAATTGCCATCTCCAAGTGCCTGGGGATGGGTCGACCCTACTGACTGGAAGCCATTCTGGACAACCCTGCCAGAGGCCAGCTCAGCATCAAGAGCGCTGGTGCACTGTGGGTGCAAGAATGGTTGTAAAGTACACTGCAAATGTAAGCAAGCAGGACTGAAATGCATTGCTTTGTGTGACTGCAGCGGTAAGGACTACCATGTGTAGGACGGAAATCAGACCTATACGTAATGGTCAAGCCTGTACATAAACTGATATAGTATGTAGTAACAATATTAACAGTCAATGACGTGTTCTTAAAGATCTCTAAGCTAGAGCATAAACATAGCTTTTTAGGAATCATTTTGGAGCATTGGTGATTTTGTAGCTGAGAACCGATTATGTTCACATTTTTGCTGACTCAGCAATAATTCTGACACCCTTTAATCGCAAGTTTTCAATGTTACCATCCTCTGACATCCTGTGTATCATATTCTGTTAAACTGGCATGTGAAATATATCTTTGTTACAAGTAAAACCATAATATCTCCTTGTGATAATATTTTTAAAATGGCTGCTGCCAGGGCTGTCACAGACATTATTTTGGATGGAGCCAATTCTCGAATTATTTGTTTGACCATGATCTATGACCCTGCCAAGTTTCATGCATTTATGATGAAATGCACAATTGTTTCACACATCTGCAGTGGTACTAATCTGTCTGTCCGTATACAAAGTGGTTATTAAGCTATCAAAACAATGTCATTGAATTAGTATTCGGAACTTTGTACTTGTATCAAAGATATGGATGTAACACAATTGAAACATGGCTGATGTTGAAAAACAAACAAACAAACAAACATATACAGATGCATCCGAAAACAAAAAATGTTCAACATACCAAGGTGCTGGATTGTGCCAACCTTTACTTATTAGAAAAAGTAATGTACATAAGAAGCAAACTCCAATATGTAACTAATCAATCTGATAATGGTTAGAAGTTGTTGATCTTTGAACTGTGGAGACAATATCGGCACATTTTGAAAGTCCTGCAGCTGATACAGGCAGAGAAACGACTGCGGAAGATGCGTAGCCAAAAGAAATGACAAATCCACAATGAACATGTTCAATTCAACATGACCCCCAAACCACAACATAGGAAATATTTGCTGCAACTACTTTGCGTGGTAAGAATCCATGTCAAACGTCATTGGACCATTAGTTATGGAGATAATTGCTGCTGAAATTGAAATTATTGAGTTATCTACCCTCAGCCATTGAGTCTATGGCATTTTGATTTTTGTTGGCACTGCTTCACATCAGTACCGATGTGTTATGATTGGTACAAAATACGGCGGAATCATCATCATCATCATCAATCATTGAACGATAACGATAGGGTTCTAAAGCCTTTCAGGCTTGGTGATCTAATTCTTAGTAATCTTAAGACATAAGAGTTTGGATTTTTCATATACAGTGGATATTCAGTCTACTTATAATAAAGCTACCATGACGCCATCCTGTTGTTCTAAGGTTTCTTCAAATAGCAGAAGGCCTGCAAACTCGCTTGCTGCTATCCATGCCCTTGACTTTTTAACTAATCTGAAGAGCGTTACATCACCAAAGATACATAATAATCCTTTCAATATGCTTTGAATGTTGATGTTTGACTGGTTAAAAGTCTTGTTTTTGTTTACATGAACATTCCATGATGTGAAATGAAGCTGCAACCTAACATATCATGTTTAGTTGTAAAACCTATTTTTCAGATTATAATACTTAAGGGCACACCTAATCACAAATGCTTGAAAGAAATTAAATTTGAAAAACAGAAATAGCGCAAAACAGATGACAGAAGGACAATAATAATGGAGGCCATGATTAGAGCCAGATTGGAATGATGTATGCAATTTTCACCACAGCTGTGACCAAAATATGCTGGATATGCATAATACTAGTATATCATTATGTCGAAAAAGGTCAAACCTGAAGCCTGCGAGTACTAATGACATTTATGAATAGCTAAATTTTCTTGTGTTCATTGTAATTGCTACATTCTGACAAGCTGAAATGGTCTCGCTTTATTGCAATCATTTTCCAATAAATGTAAAAAATTAAGCCACGTCCACCGAGGCGGACTTCTATTATAACTACGGAATGTTGGGGAATCCCAGTATAACAGTCGATGGAATTCCCTTTCTTCTTATGTCTATCGTCATGCAAAGGCATTTAGCGAAATTCATACATATCTCTATCCAACTACCCTTTGAGAACGAAGGCCAAGCAGGAATGAAACAGCAATTGTGCAGGCTTCAACAGATTTTCATTTATTCGGGTTTCATTTCTAACCAGTATTTTTCAAACTGTATCCTCCTGTTCTCAGGGAACGAATGTTTTAATCTGGCGCTAACTGACCATGTCATTTGAAACAGCCGCCTTCTCATGGACATGTTTGTTCCGGTTCGTTTCATTCTGACTGTTGCAGTTCTCCACGCCTCTTGACACGATCCTAGTCTACATAGATTGCCTATGGACATTGTGGGCATGTCAAATTATGTGCTTAAATCTCCTGATTCATGTCACGCCACAGTATGTATTCCTACACCTGGAATGTTTATTAATCTTGTCATTTTTGTCCTCTTTGATATATACAACGGTTTCTGGAAAAACTATTGTAGATAACACGTTTTCTTTGTCAAATTTAATTATAAGGATTGACTATTGATTCTTTTCGGTTCATTGAGGTATGAATAAAAAAACTGGGGTGCAAACTTTTGTAAGAATCAGCTAGTTTGCACATCGTAATTTGTAGTCATACCTCAATGAACCTAAACAATCCACAGCCAATCCTTAATTGATTACTAAACAACCTAATGCATCCCTCCATTCTTTAAATGCTTTCAACATCTTTCCAGGTAGTTTATCAGTTATGGTACTTTTCAATAGACAGAGCTTTTCATTGGGTAGAAATGTTACATTTAAAGAACATTTGAAATTCCTCTAAATCTTCAACCAGATCATTGGGCATACAACTCTGGAAATTTGCCAGCCATATAAAAACTTACCTGTAAAGTTCTTCATGTAACATAAAGATAAAAAAAGAAATAAAATAGAATCAAGTAATGAGCAATCTCATTAAAATCAGATCTTAGTTCTCGCCACTGCTAAACAAAGATCTGAAGACATCCCATTATGGGTCACGTCAGACAGACATTGGAATGACTAACAAGAAGTCGACAACAGCCAATCAGAATGCAGCTTAATCGAGCTTTACGGCACGAGTTTCAAACTGGCGACTTCGCTTCAAAACATATTTGGACATATCCTCGATTAAAGAATTCAAAACTGAACAAAAGAACATTCTGGATGGTCATAGATGGTCTAGATTGTATGAATACAGAAATAAAGCCATACCCTGTGTATGTTTTTTCAAGGTTGCACGATCAAATGATTCAAACTGTCAATTTCATGATCTCATAAGGGATGCTCTGATTGGTCAGATGAAATGTCGTTCTGACATGGCCCGCAATGTCCTCAGATCTTTGTTTAGTGGTAGCAAGAACTAAGATATGATTTTAATGAGATTGAATAATGAGGGAATAAAAAAATCCTGTGATTTACACACATACTTTTTTGTTACAGTAAACTATGGTTATAACTTACTAAATAGGAGCACTAATTCTAGTTTGTTATAAAAGTAATTTGTTATAATCGCTTATACGGCATATATACAGCAAATGGCAGGGACAAAAAAACAAGTTTGTTATATCCCCCAGTTCGTTATAAGCGTGTTCGTTTTAAACGCAGTTTAATGTATGTATGTTTTAAGGTCATAATATACTTATTCCAAGAAAATGAAAATTAATCTTGTGGGGCAGTCAGTCAAAATTGAATTTCAAACAATGATACTGTAATTTTTACAATAAATTACATATATAAAACTTATCCTATCTCACACCTGTTGCATTTGCATCCTTGAGTGAAAATGAACCTTGAAAATATTTCCAGCTTCTAAAAAACACCTCATCAAACACACCAGTGAGTGAGTGAGTGAGTGAGTGAGTGAGTATGGTTGTACGCCGCTTTTAGTAATATTCCAGCAATATCACAGGTCTTCAGCGTGACGAGCGAACGCTGTAACCACTGAGCTACCCGACAGCCCCTTCGAACATGCCAAAGCTGAAACCATGGTCACTGCATTCACCACTTTCACACGCAACGCAGGGACCTAGAGCTGCCTGGCCATGTATTATTGTAAAAGGGCATGGAACTAGAACAAGGGCAAACCCATTCTGCTAGAGAGAACAACTAATACATCAGAGAACAACCAGTCCTTTGTACTCTCCAGTCAAGCAGTGCTTTTCTACTAACTGCCCCCCATGCACATACATCATGCAGACATAAAGCGGAACAGCTTGGCATCTCTTTTAAAGCCTTGCTCAACCTATCAACCACAACCACAACCACAGTGGTTGATCAAGAAGAGGAACGATCCAACATATCCTGTGAGGACCTACAAACCAACCACTCAAACAAACAATAGTCCTAGAGCAAAGATTTGAAAACTCAACAGATGAATGCACTAACCTTCAAACACTTTCCATTGTGGGAGAGCCTTGGTCAAGGTACGATGTGCTTCCGCAATTGATCAAGCCACCCTTCAAGAGTATCCTTTAGCATCAAAGATTTCTGAAAAAGCACCTAACGCACATATGTAACTCTCTGCAGTTGGAGTCTCTTAGTGTCGGAGATCTTCTGAAGCATCTGAAGTGGAGGTCTTGTGGGTGGGTACACATGTGCATTCCGACCATCCAAAGAGATGGTTAGAGCATTGTGATCCCACGCCCTTGGATCTGGTATTGGCGACACAAACTTTGGCATTTGAGCACTGTAACTGATTGCAAACAAGTCTAATTCTAGCTTTCTGTATAGATGGCAGATCCACTGGAATATCTCCGGAGATCAGTTAGAGATGATTGATCTGGTCACAATAACACATCTAATAATAATTCCCATAATGTGTCTGGCTTGAACTTGAATCTGAAGCAAATCGATCAGTTCAAAGAACTGGATCATCATGTAAGTAGACTTTGTTGATCCCATCTTGTTTACATACCACACGATCAATGGATCATCAGTCGTGATGAACATAGTTCCTCCGCCCAGTGCCTTACAACTAACACCACTGCCTTGAACTACACACTGTTGATTAAACAGATGCGCTCCCCATCTGTTTGACTAAGAATGAAAGTTGGTGTGAGCTTTGTGAATGGCACCAAAGAGATTCCTTCACAGTCGTTTGACTCCTAAAGCCTTCAATGAAGGTGATGTTGTCATGAGGAGGCCACTGATGAGGTGTCCAAGACTGTTTGAGTGCCAATGAGGAGTTGTGGCACAAACAAGTTTGGCAAAAGGTCTGCAGAAACATAGACTGCATGAAGTTATGCAACCAGGAAGGTTCATTGTATGGTGCTGCCATCTGAGGGAACACAGGAGGCGCTGGTGGGAAACCCGGAGGCACAGTAAACAACTTGCCCTGAGGGACAGTCAGCAGAGGAATCGCAGGGAAGCCCGGAGGTGCAGGTATCATACGGGGTGGTCATAATCTGAGGAGCCTCTGAGGAGCCTTGGGACACAGGCATCACACAAGTGCCTGAAGGTGCAGGTCTCGTGGAGGTGCCCTGTGGCACATGAGCAGACGCTGCTGCAGCTGTCTGTAACAGTGTCAGCATAATGTTGGTAGTATAGTGACTGGCGTAGAGGGTCTGGCTACACAAGGCGCCTTGGTACGTGCAGAAGGGTAAGGGATGTCCGATGTCCCTGTAAAACCGGGTAAAGCCCAACCCGACTGAGTAGTAATCACCGTCAACTCGTGTAGAGACTCTTGTGAGTCTGACATCCTCCTGGAAAGCAGCAGTGACTGCTGAGCAAGAAGTTTGCATGAGACCTACTGATACCTGCTAAGGCTTGAAGAGGAACACAAAAATCACACTTTAAATCATTAGTACAAATCTGTGTACAATTAAGGCAGCGTGGGTGAGGATCTTTTGAAGATTTGTTACCACGACACTGGATACAACAAGCAAGCATAAATTGAAAATTTAAGATGAAGTCATTTTAGAATAAACTGCATATTATGATTACAAATATAAAGTGTAAGTCACTATAAGGTCTTTAGAGGCTAAATGTATTGAGCAAGCAGCAATACCATGCCAAACTGAATGATAAAATATATGCCACGAAAACATGATGTTGGATTAAAACAACATACATGAATGAATGAGTCATCAGAAGATGACATATTCCCCCCGGCCCTCACAAATTTGAAAGAACAGATCTGACTGTTACTTTTAGTCCAAATTGATGAGATAATTTCTATCTAATCTGTCTGTCCGTATACAAGGGTGGTTATTGAACTAGTGAGTGAGTGAGTTGTGTTTAACGCCGCTTTTAACAGTATTCCAGTTATATCACGGCGTGTCAGCCTAATGTGGGAGGAAAGCCCGAAGTTATGCAGGTCTCAGATGTTTACCACTTCGGTGAAACCCACGAGCATGGGTATGGTACTGACAAACCTAGAAACATAATTGGGGTGAACCAGGATTCGAACCCACAATCATAGGTTTCTGGCGTGCTCAAGAGACGCAAGTCTGCACAGCGAATCGCGGTTATTTAGACAACTGGGCCCCCAGTTATTAAACTATCAAAACTAAACCATGAAACTGGGATTCGGAACGTTGTATTTCTAAGTCAGGTACACACCACTTTGAACAAAATCGTTCAAAACCAAATTGTTTCCATGTAAGTTTAAAAAAATGCCCCAAATCTGTAAATAGCAAAAGCACCACTTCAGGATCTGTTTGATATATCTGCCAAGATTTGTTAAAAATATTGAATGTTTTTTCGAGTTACGCTCCGGAAACCAAATGATTATATGCCAGGGGGAAATAAGGTTGACAAAGTCACATTTCACGAACAAACCTGACTTTAAAGAACAAAGTCTAAGGCCTCCACCTGTGACAGGGGAGGACAAATTTACATAAAATGGCAATAAACAATACCACAGTTAAAACTGGACAATGTATTAGAGCAGCATGTCTGTCTGGTGACAAGCAGTAATGTAGAGTTTACGTGATGTCATCACATCAAGTGCTCTTATAGGCTGGGTCCTGCCTTACACTTCATTGAAACAACTTCTTTCTCAGCTGGACCCCTGCAACTTCATTTCTGTCAAAAGTAAGCAGTAAATGCATTAAGGAGTAATGCAGGATAAGTTAAACATTGTATATTTATAAAAGTTATCCTATCTCACAGCAACTAAGTGTAGTAGGGATCCCTGTAAGGATAATGTGGATAATTGTAAGGAACGCGGGAGGCAAATAAGCATGGCTAATGATGACACAAGGGTGAGTTCAGTTTTGAATCAGTACTGAATAAATGTTGTTTATGAAAGCGGCTTGTGTGAATGTTTCCAGTAGCCTAAATATTCGACACTAAATCATTTCATCCTTTTTTTCTAGACATTTTTGTGTGAAGAATATTAGAAGCAGCTTTAGAATCAATGATAGCCACTAAACGGGTATCTAACCCAAATGATCGTAAAGGGGATCCAAGAGCTAAGGATAGAGTTTGGGGTAACTGGATGTGTTCAGCGCCAAAATAATATTACCTATATAATGAACTGCAGTCCTGTGCATAATAACCAAAAATAATGAATCGAAAAAATAATATATGTATATTAGTTCCCATTTATAACCACTTGAATTACGAAAAAAAAACGAAAAGAAAAATATATTGAAAATAAAAGTGCTTTCAAAAACTAGCCCTTGCTATGAAAAAGCTATATCTGGTAAAAAATATTCAAAACTTTCAACATCACTGGGCTTATTCAATGACATTGCACATAAAGATGATAGATCACTGAGAGGAGCTTATGCACACTCGATGACCTCTGATGTCACAGGCCACTGTTTTGCTGGTGTGACTGGCAACAAAATACTACAAATTATGTCTCAGGGTATTGTCAGTGTTTGAAAAGTTTGTGGTACTGTATTCTTAAGGTAGACCTCCAAAAAACACTGCATTATGAGCAATGTCCTGCTCTGTCATGATACAATGCCACACAATCAACCAAGTCAAAAAGCCTGACCATCAGATCCATTTTGTCACCTCCAAAAGAAGCATAGGTTTCTTGGAACCTATTTTCATCAGGAACTACTACAGGATTGTATGACGTACGATACCTAATGTGCTTATAAAGTAATTTTGTGAAGAAATATGAACGATTTATGTGTTTTGCTCTGCAACATGACGCCCACATTTCAATTTTTTGCCTGGGAAATGCAAAAATAAAAATTTCAAACATTCTGCAACGGAACAAATGGCACCAGTTCAGTCCATGTCTGATTTTTATGAGTTTCATGAGGTGAGGTGAGGTGAGGTGAGGTGAGGTGAGGTGAGGTGAGGTGAGGTGAAATTGGGTTTAACGTCGCGTCCAAGATTATTGCACTTATATAGTGACGTGCATGCACGTGTATGTGTGTGTGTTGCTGCTTGTACTAGTCCGGACTGATGCAGATTAACAGTGCTAGCTCACTGAGATACCATGCCGCAGTTTAACATGAATACCCCAGTCAGACACAGTATACTGACTCCGAGCCGACCAGTCCTTGTTTTAGCCCCTTAATGCCGAGCGCCAGACAGGGTAACAACAAGTACAATCTTTAAACGTCTTTTTGTATGACGCGGCCTGGGATCGAACCCTGGACCTTCCACTCTCCGGGCGGACGCTCTACCACAAGACCACGGAGGCGGTCACTACAGTTTCGTGAAATAGTATTGATTGGTTTGTGAGTTGTGGACGGATGGAGCCTGTTTCTATATTGCCTGTAGATCATGTTTTGGACGGATGAAAATAGTCTTACATGCATAGAAAGTCTGTGACCCAAGATAAATTTTTTACCATGTCTTTGAAATAATTTTGTGTATATCTGTGAAAATCAACTTTGGTCAAATACTTGCTCATGTTCAAATGTTAGAATTAACACTTCATGAAAACCACTAAAATTAGCCTTTATTACACATATTTATCCTTATTTATGCAATAAGTGTTTTTTCCAATCAAGCAGTTGTTGCATTTGGTATGATGTCACATTCATTTTTGTGAAGAAATATATGCCAAATGGAAGTAAGTATACATAAGCCTACTTCTGGCATGATGATGTCACTTCCTGCTCTGACCCATAATGATCCGGGTTAGAATAGGTCTTCAGCAACCCATGCTTACTGTACAGACCACGGTCTTATAGCTGGAATATTCCTGAGTGAGGTGTCAACAAACAACTTCTGGTTCAAGAAACAAGAGTCATCAGAAGATGACAAATCCCTCCCCAACTCCACAAATTAAAAAGAACAAATCACATGACTGTTACAGCAAGTCCAAAAAGAGTGATCTATCCAACTTAATGAGAGTATTCCTATTTAATCTGTCTGTCCGTATACAATAGTAGTTAAGCTATCAAAACAATATCATGTGATGGGTATTCGGAATTTTGTACTTGTACTTGTACTTGTACTTGAATGTCAGGATGTCACACAATTGATACATGGCTGATGTTATAATCATTTGCATTACCAACTAAAGTTATCAATAGTTACTGAAGCTCACCTTTCACATTAAACTCATGAAGTCTTATATATTACAAATTAATAGAAACATGAAAGTGGGAAAAAATAAAAAAAGAGTCCTATAAAGCCTTTAGAAGAGATAATCACTAGGTTTGCATCAGAAAAAATGATTAAATGTGAAATCAATACACACAAAAAAGTCCCTTTTCTGAATAATATTATTTATGTCACCAATTCTCGAACTCGTCTTGATAAGTATCACTTAGATAAGCTAACTTCAGTAGTTTCTGAGAAAACTTGTCCCCATCGCAAACACTATGAACTTTGTAAAATAAAATGGATCAAGGGCAGTAACTGTGTTTGCTCAAAGTCAACAAACATCAAGCTCCTCACAGCGATAGCCCGTTCACGGAGCTCTCTATACTATCTCTGCCACCAGTCAAAACTCCCCACTGTGAATAGGTGGCCACAACCATGCTTGGAGTTGAACTCGCAACCGAATGATCGTATTGTTTACAAACAAGTGACGACTGTCGTGACGCCAAATACACTTATCGCTGCTAAATAAATTTCTTCGATTGTCAATTTGAATTTCTGTTTCATTAAAACTATCGTGTTATTGATATAGTAAGAATGTAAGGGAGAAGTTGGTTGATTTTCCGTTAGTCTGCAATCTCGAGCCAATCTGATTATTAAAACAACAAAGTAAATTCATCTGGAAATCATGGTCAGTCGTAAACCTTTTCAAAATGAAATATGATGGCATTCCCAAAGACATAAACAAAAGTATCAACGTTACTACATTTGGGGTTAGAGGGCAAATTTCAAGATTATTGTAATGGCTGCGCCCACACTGGTGGCAGCGATGTTACCGAGAGTGTAACGAAGGTGTCACGCGCTGGGAAGGAGCTTGAACAAACATGTATCAAGGGAAGTAACTCTGGAAAAAAATAATTTACGGGACCAATGTTTGAAGTCTTGACATGTATCTATTAGATAATTACGCAAACTCTCATTCATGTAATTTCAGTAGTTTGGGAGAAAACGTGTCCCCATTTCACGCAGTATGCATCAAGTTGAAGCATGGAGCAAGGGCAATAATTAAGGACAAAGATTTTCGAACTCATTTGAGATCATGCCCAGTACAGGGTTCACTCCAGGAATTTTATTACATAGGCCCTTTATGTGAAAATTTCTAATATTCCATAGGTGTGCATACATATTTAGGGGCTAAAAGCACTAGGCCCTACCCTAGAATTATCCCTGCAAGTAATATCAGTGTGTAAAATTTCATTTCTCTTACTTAAATAGTTTTTCAGAAAATCTGTCCCATTTGAGAAACGGACGGATGGAAAGACAGAAATATGGATGGATGGAAAGACGAACTCAGTTCCTATATCCCCAGCCCCACTTCATGGCAGGGGTTAATGATGTACCTTCATGAGAAGTTACATGCATGCCAAATTTCACCTTCAACAGTCAAGGGATGTTGAAAATGCAGTAACACGAGAAATATGACATTTGAATATGACAGCCATAAATGGAGGCCATCTTTAAAATCGGATTGGAACTAGGGGAGCACATTTTAGAGACACCATAGCTGGTATCATTCATGAAAGTTTCAGCTCCATAGGCCTTGCAGTTCCAGACAAGATAAGGTAACAAAGGACAGACAATGGACAATATGCCACAACTTAAGCTCACTTGACTTTTTGTCAGTTGAGCCAAAATGACATAACTTTGTTCCACCTGAAATGTTGAGTCAATAATTTTATTTAGAGAGTTTGAACTGAGAGATTTGTCAAAAGATTTCTAAGGGCAATAAAGTGAATTTATCACTGTAGTGTACTCCGAATAACCTTGACAAACTTTCTGCCATTATAAGTGAATACTTCTAAGGCTAAGTCAGAATGATTTTGTAGAACAGTGAATTTATGACTGACCTAAACCCATAACAAAAGTATCATGTGTGTCCATAAATATCCCAGGGATGTAAAGCATATGTCTCATACTGCAGCAACAGCAGCAGCAGCTACAGCAGGAGGAGGAGCAGCAATGGCAAATGAGGAAAGTAAATCCTTAAGAATTGCCTCTGTTGGACTGCTTAATCTTTCACGACAGGAAAATAACAAATCTTAGAAACTTTCTCTCTTTGTTTAATATTAACAGATTACAAAAATGAAAAGTTGCATTGCATAACATCCTAATGTGTCATTGACAAATGGAACAACATAGAAAAGTAACCTTTTAACTATACACATTAAGACCTTCAAACTGCATAGTTATGGAAGCACAGCTTTAATACTCAAACATGCAAGTATAAAACATCACAGCTGCTCAAATGGGCAAATAAAATAAAACCAGTTAAATATGAAGAAGTGTTTGGAGTTGAATCTCATACAACACCTGTGCCTTACACTTTCCTGCTTATAAATACTCCATTCACAAATCTCTTGTAAGTCTTAAAAACAACTTTCTTGAACAAGGAAAGAATAAAATTGGGTAACTATATAGAATAATAGTCATCATAATAATGATAATAATAGTAAACATACAACACCAATATGTTATTGTTGTTGGAACACACCAATGTACAATTTGTAACAAACAATGCTATCACAGCCAAGCATGCACTTTCAGTGCCTTTGCATTCCTTTAAAATTCGCCTCATGGCGAGAGGTATATTGATCAAGTCTGCTCATGTGCTTGAGACTTATGTGGGGAAGGGGGTGCTGCTGTTGGAGGTACTACACTAGACGTGTGTGGACTGGAGTGCTGACCCGCCTGGGGAGGTTGTGGTGGTGGCTGCTGTTGATGCTGGTGTGAAGAACCTGAGCTGCCACTGCTACCACCTGATTCCATACCTTCACTATTGTGGACCACTGGAAAGAATCGCTCTGAAACAAAGTAGTGTTATCATATAATCTTGTTATAAAACACATGTAAATTGAGGAAGTAAAGCAGTTTCAGAAAGCACAAATTTTGAAAACATGTGTAATTTATTCAGTTTTGGTTAGATAAATATATGTTTAAGTTATACTATGGAAACCAGTTCCTGATGAGTTTGAGTCAATGTCAACTTACAGCAACTGGTTCAGTTGGACATTGCATTTAACTTAAACAAGAGGCCCATAGGGCCTGTATCACTTACCTGGATATTTACGCAATCATGACAAAATATGTATACATTTGCACTGTACATGTATATAATACGTATTTCTCTAGATACAAATGTCGCATAAAGATCTGAACCATTTCCATGTTATGATCCAGAATAAATCATATTAAAGGTATTATTCTCTTTATAAAAAACAAATGTATGCAATGTATCTGTTTATTATAGGGTGGGGATAATATCAGTTTGCATGTTATGGTCAAGGTTCTAACTCCTTTGGGAGTGCCGGACAGATGAACAGAAGGGCAAGTCCTGGTAGCATATGTGCATTCCTCTCATTATACTCATACTTTGTTTGTTCATATAGTAATAACTTTTTAATTTGAAGTTTACAAGATATACAGCTTTTCCATTGGATGAAAGGTCGGTCACATGACCACGAAATTGACGTTCATAAGTGTATGAACGCCACAATTTGACGTTCATACGTTTTTCACGAGACCGTGTTCTTCAAAATGACATAACACTGACACAGACTACTTACACATTCCTGGGGAAAACCCTAGGAATTCCCTAGCACGAAAACATACATAAGCGTTCTTTCTGATCATTTAGAACCTTTATTCTTGGTCTCAGCGTTTCAGTATACATTGAGAAATGTCAGAGAGCGTGACTGCATGATTGTTCACGAATATCCTTGCTACGGCCTATCCTAATGAACAAACGAAGAAATGCACATCTAAACTATCGTAGTATCGACTCGATCCGTGTCAAGGCTGACACTGACCGTCTCCAGCAATCTATGAATTTACCTTAGCGTCTGTTTGACGCATCTTTTTTCACCTTTCAATGATCGGCCAGTTGATCAATGATGACTAACACATGTAACCGCCACAGGTTCATTAACAACTTCGGAAATCTCTCCCGTCACGTTTTTTGTGTCGGCCATTTTGACGTCTTGTACTTGTAGTATAGGTAATGGGGGTTCTGCCGCAACCCCACTGGAGCCAGATTTATATACCTATACTGCTACTACAGATGCGATTTAACGATTGTCATTAATTGTATTCAAGAGGGCGTCTTTTTCTTCTTTGGCACCCCCGTTTTCGGCACCCCCCTGCAGTATTTTTTCCACTAGAGCAATAGGATGTGCACAAAGCATACAACTGTGCCCAACAAATTCCCAATTGAACATTTGTGGTCAACTATAGTATAGAACAAAAATGGAAGAAGCGAAATATACAACTATGGAGAGCATGGGCATACGCGCAGAAATGTCTGTGTTCCAACATATACTAGTGGGGAATGCATACGAAGACAACTTGCTAACAGATATATCCAAGGTAGACTATTTGGAAGGAAATCTGGGTAGAACACATCTAGAACCTTTGGAGGGCCTACCAACATTTGTAGACTATATGTATGTATTTGGCTATCTAGAAGAAAATGATATAGTATCTCTACAGGGATCTGCGTCTTGTACAACTGGAGAAAATGGATCTGCAAAACGTATACTACAAGAAATACAAATAGCAACACGGAAAGTATACGGATGTCACGTGCATGCTACTTTTGCAAAGGCAATTTCCTATACAGGAGGCTCAGGAAGAAGCAAAATACGAGACACAATACAACAAATTTTTTCTTCGCTTTGTATTCTGTTTGTTTTTGTATTTATACAAAAACAAACAGAATACAAAGCGAAGAAAAAATGGATGGAAAGATTTTCCAACGAAGAACCCAAAGGTGTATTTGTATGCAAAATAGATGTCTCCCAGTTGTCCTTTGAGGAAACACAAAAGGGGTTGGATGCACTATACACGCAACTATATTCCTTCTGATACGAGATATATTCCATAGACTATACTAGAGACTTTTCTGGTGTACTAGATAGGAAAAAACTAGTGGAATACCTACAAAGCAAGGGATACTTTCTACAAGGTATACAATACGATTGTGGAGAAAGAGAAGGAACAATTCTAGCGGTACAGCGTCTGTAGGAGAACATGTATGTACTTGGGTATACAGTAGAAACAATAGAACATTTTCCATGAAGATATACAACAAAGTTGTCTGATCACTTGGTAAATCTACCACTGATCAGTGACGCCGTGTCAACGACCTTGACCAACATTCAGAAAGCACATGGGTCCAAGTCTCGCATTATGTCCAATCCCTGCCCATATCATGACACTAGATCCACCCCATGGATCCCTTTCAACAACGTTTCTGTCAGCGAAACGATCACCTAGACGCCGCCAAATTCTGACTCTTCCACCTAAAAGTCCATTTATACAGCGCCAGATTCCATTCACCAAGTTAATGCTCATGGCGCTACATAGTTTTAGCAAGTAATGCTAATGAAAGGGGGAGTAGAGTTGATAGTGTTGTGTGAAAAGGTGTGGTTTCAGATGAGCCTTAAAGGATGAAAGCGATGGCGATAGCTTAAGATCAGATGGTAGTTTGTTCGATAGCGAGGAAGCGCAGAACTGGAAAGATCTCTGACCAAAAGTTTTGAGACGGGTTTCCGGGACTTGTAACAGGTGGTTATTCTGAGAACATGGAGATCTGGAAGGCTTGTATTTAGGCAGTAGTTCGGTGAGATATAATGGGGCTGTTTCCATGTAGCATTTGTAGGCCAGGGTTAGAATTTTGAATTCAATTCTGGGTTTGAGTGGTAACCAGTGCAGCGACATCAGAGCAGGTGTTACTGGAGTCCATTTTGATGTCTTTGTGATGATATGTACTGCTGTATTTTGTACACATTGTAGCCTTTGGAGTTGATCATTTGTGATGTTACTCATGAGAATGTTGCAATAGTCAAGCCATCATATAACTAAAGATCTAGCCAAAGTTTGTGCAGCTTCTTTTGTGAGTAGATGTCGAACACTTCCAATGTTGCAGAGATGAAAGAAGCAGGACTTTGAGACATACATTTTGTTCCATAGTTAGTCCACTGTCCAGATAAACGTCAAGGTTTTTTCTCTGATTTTGAGAATTCGATATTGGAATCACCAACAAGAATCTTGTTACTTCTCATTTTCTCAAGATTTGTTCGGGTACCAATCAAAAAAGCCTCTGTCTTGTTGTCGTTTAATTTTAGTTTGTTCTCAGTCATCCACGACTTGATGGCTCTGGTGCAATCTTTCACTTTTTGAAGCTCTGTTTCAGTTTCAGATGACATGAAAGTCTTCATCAGTTGCGTATCATCGGAGTAGCAATGGTAGCTCAGTAGTCGCTTAGAGATGATATGACCCAAACCTTTAGTGTACAGTTTGAAAAGAATGGGTCCCAGAACTGACCCTTGGGGAAGCCCACAAATGAGAACAAAACTATCTGATGTTGCCTCATTGACAGTGACTGACTGACTGACACTGTCCATTTAAGTATGATGTAAACCATTGACAGCATTTCCTTCCAGTCCTATCTGATGGTGTAAACAGTCCAAAAGTTTGATGTGGTCTATGGTATCAAATGCTGCAGACAGATCAAGTAGAACAAGCAAGCTTACGTTACCTCTGTCTGCAGACGTAAGGAGTTCATTTAAGGCTCTAAGTAATGCAGTCTCTGTGCAGTGATTAGCTCTATATGCGGATTGGAATTTGTCTACTAGGTTATGGGCATCGAGGTGTTCGGAAAGTCAAATTTTTACCGCCTTCTCAAGCACTTTCGAGATGAAAGGTAGGTTTGATACCGGACACTAGTTTTCAAGCAAATTGAGGAGAGGTTTAACTATAGCTTCCTTGAAACTCTGAGGAACTTCACCTGATGAAAGACTAAGGTTGATAATCTTTGTTATGGCAGGAAGTAGAGTGTCAAGGTGATCAATGACGATGTTTGTTGGAATTGGATCTAGTTGACAGAACGTAGGTTTTGAGTCAGTGATCATTTTCCGGATTTCTAGTTCTGAGAACGGTTTCAAATCCTTCAGAGGTTCACCATTGAAACTGTTTTGCATGTCATGTAGTAGCAGGGGACTGTCACGTAAACAATCTGGAATGACGTTTGTGTAGCTGTCATGGATTGACTTCTCCTCTAGGCTTTGTCGAATCTTTTGTATCTTGTTGACAAAGTAGTTGCTAAAATCATTGGCTAATTTTTTGCTGCTTGCTGATTTTGGCAGAGTCTTTTCCGTCTTCTTGCCCATCAAAGAGTAAGTAAACTTATAGAGATCGCCTGGACGACCCATACTGTCCTTGATTTTCTGTGGGCAGTAGGCTGTTTTAGAGGTTCTTATCTCCCTCTGCATGGGAGACACAAAAGCGACTTTCATCAGAGAAGATGACATGCCTCCACTCACGATGACACAAATTGTGATGACCCTGTGCCAACTGAAGTCGTGCTTGTCGATGCCGGGGTTGGAGAACAGGACAACGTGCTGGTTGGCCACATGAGGTTGTTGGAACGGAGACGTCGGATCACAGTGTCCCCGACCTGTGTCGATTATGTATTCCTATGGTCTGTCTAGCACTTTCACTTGCAGTTAGGAACGGATGTATCGCTGGTGTTGACAGTGACCCTAGGACGACCGCTCCGAGGAAGGTCATCTATGGTCTGTGTAGCATTGTATTGGTGCAGGAGACGGTAAATTGTGGTTATGTTAATGTTGAAATGACGGGCAACATCTTGGACAGACTCTTCCAAATGTCCGATAGCCTGGTTTCTCTGAATTTGAGTTAGGCGTGGCATTGTTGACCAAGGAGTGGTAGGTCCAAGAATCGGCCACAGTTTTATACCCACTACAGTTTGTGACAGTTCGTGCATTTTCGATTTCGGGAGAAATTGGTGCATGATACCCACATTTCATTGAAATGGTGCATTTTGGCGATTTGTTTTTTATGTTGCGTTTTTACTCGGGACTTCAAAAATGCAACTAAAAATATTGATAACACCATCAGGCTTAACTACATGCTAAAACTTGTATCAATTTATGGTTCCATGTTTGTTACCTATTTGCTTAAAACAACTTGCGTTTCTTTTGCGTGTGAGTATATGTTGTGCAATTGGTTCTAGCAATTCTAGTATCTTTCGTAGTCTTTTTGTTTGCCAAATAGATAGAAAACAATATACATCTACATTTTTGATATTTTATATACATCTAGCTACAACACGTTCTCCTTTCCATCCGAGTATAGAAATAGTTTTTCCAGAAAATTCGGACATCTTTCTACACCAGTCCCCCAAACTTTCTTCTACAATATTTTTGGTATCTGTAGATGCAATTCTATATTCTTGTATATTCTTGTATGTTTTTTGTATTTCTTCTATTTCTTGTTCTCTCTTTATCCTTTCCTCCTTTTCTTTTTGTATTCTTTGTTCGTTAATTTTGCAATATTTTCTTTCCATAGATTGCTATCCAACCAGTCTTCTATGTCTTGCAATTTTTGTTCTCTATTGGATCTGGAAAGAGTGACTATTTGTCTTTTGGTTTCCATTTCTATTGCTTGGAATTGGGAAACTTCTTTTCCTATTCTCTTGGATTTGTTTTTCCGGAATATCCATTCTATGTGTTCTGTGCTTGGGAGAAGCATGGAAGGGTTTGTATCTGCCTTGGATATTTTTGTTGGTCGTTCGGATGGCGCAAGAAGAGTTTTGGAATCCTTTGCTTTTGTATAGCACTGAAGTGGACCAAACTCTACAACTTCGTTTGTAGAAGATAGGATGTCTATACGAAATATTGGACAAGCGCGAAACCCAAAGTCTCCAAGTGCAAATTCTACTGCTTTTTACCATTTCTTCGGATCTTCTACTGTCTCTTTTTTCGGATGTATATGTATCCCTGCTTTTCTCCAGTTTTTGTGTGTGCATACAATGCTGCAAATATCTTCCCAAGAGATCTAGAGGCGATTATACAAGATCTATCCAATTTCTTTGCCAAGTTTCTCCATTGGTTTTCTGGATGTTTTTCGAGAAATAGTGGTTCTTCTTTGGGGGATACCAACTCTAGAATTTCGTCTACAACTCAAGGTCCTATGTCTTCATCTGGTGCATACACAGATACTTCTATTCGAGAACAACCTCTTTTCTGTACGTCTGGATGCAAAAATGTTTTTCGTAGGTGTCTATTTGGGCAATCTACGTATTCGCAAAGATGTGCTCCTATTGGATTCCGAACGTCCCCCACTTCGAAATTGGAAACAACTTTGTTGTATACCTTCGCAAAAAAATGTTCTATAGTTCCTACTGTATAGCCAAGTACATACATGTTCTCCTACAAATGCTGTATTGTCTAGAATTGTTCCTTCTCTTTCTCCACAATCGTTTTGTATACCTTGTAGAAAGTATCCCTCGCTTTGTAGGTATTCCACTAGTTTTTTCCTATCTAGTACACCAGAAAAGTCTCTAGTATAGTCTATGGAATATATCTCGTATCCGAAGGAATATAGTTGCAAAGTGTGTAGTGCATCCAACCTCTTTTGTGTTTCCTCTAGGGGCAACTCGGAGACATCAATTTTGCATACAAATACTGTAAATCATGAAACTAATGCGTCTCCAAAAGAATGCGACCACTGGCCACTAGCCAAAAACGCGACTCAATATGAATGCGACACCCACCTCCTCTCAAGCATCAGTGTATTTGTGTATAAAGAAAATGTCCTCTGTTAGGTTTACAGAAGAATCGTCACCGTAATCCATCCCTACATTAACCCAATCATACACCAAATAGCACCGCTTATTAGCGCTGAGTAAAGTACTTCCTCTAAAACAATACATGCGCGCTGGCTCGTGTCGGCCTTTGAAGCAGTCGTAAAGAACAAAGACACCGTGTTTCGTGGGTGGCGTCTGTCTGGACTTGCAGGTATGATCAGTGATGACATAAGTAAGTAGAACGCTTGTCTTGACCCCAGCAGTGACAGTTCACAGGATGTGATTAGTGTTTGAATGACAATGTTTATATACTTACTACCAGTGCTGCAAAAAAAATCAGTGTTGTGGAATACATAGCTGTTTGTTTTCAGCGTATGTCTAAGTTGGTATTTCTTCTATCCAAAATTTCTTATTGCTGATATAAATGCGAAGTTTAATAATGCAAACAAAGACCACTCGCATTTTTCACATTTAATTCCGCTCGCGTTAATTTCAAGATTTACAGAACACCTTTGGGTTCTTCGTTGGAAAATCTTTCCATCCATTTTTTTCTTCGCTTTGTATTGTTTGTTTTTGTTGTATTGTGTCTCGTATTTTGCTTCCGGAGCCTCCTATATAGGAAATTGCATTTGCAATAGTAGCATGCACGCGACATCCGTATACTTTCCGTGTTGCTATCTGTATTTCTTGTAGTATACGTTTTGCAGATCCATTTTCTCCAGTTGTACAAGACGCAGATCTGCGCGTATGCCCATGCTCTCCATGGTTGGGCACAAATGTTCAACTGGGAATTCGTTGGGCACAGTTGTTTGCTTTGTGCACATCCTATTGCTCTAGTTGAAAATATATTGCAGGGGGGTGCCGAAATCGGGGGTGCCAAAGAAGAAAAAGATGCCCTCTTGAATACGATTCATGAAGATCTTTAAATCGCATCATCATTTTTGCATACAAAATTCCATCTGTAGTAGCAGTATAGGTATATAAATCTGGCTCCAGTGGGGTTGCGGCAGAACCCCCATTACCTATACTACTTGTACTTCATGTAAATGTATTACGACGCGCTGTCATTGTGACTGACGTACTGAGGTAGTTCTGACTGCAAGCTCCAACGTTCATACAGTTTGGCCCTCACTCTATGAAGGTTCATACTCCAATGAACTCACACAAAGTGAGAGTCAATTCTTAAATGAATATAAACAATATAAAAAAAGAGTCCTATGAAGCCTTAAGAAGGGACAGGCACTAGGGTCGCTTTATGTCATCAGAAAAAGATTAATTAATGTGAAATTCATACACACAAAAAGCCCCTTCTCTGAGATAAGCTTACTTCAGTCATATCTGAGAAGACTTGTCCCCATTGCAGACACTATGCACTTTGTAAAATAACATTGATCAAGGGCAGTAACTGTGTATGCTCAAAATCCACAAACATGAGTCAAGGGAAAACCCCAAAGTAACTCTGGATAAAAATAATTTACGGGACCATCTTCCAAACACAGCCTTGACAAATGTCTCTTTGACAAGCATGCAATGTTTCTGAGAAAGGTTGTCCACATTGCAGACACCATGCACCAAGTTGAAAAGCATGGAGCAAGGGCAATAATTCTGTAAAAATAATATTTACATCACCAATATTCAAACTCGACCGATCTGAATAGCAAGTTTCAACAAGAAATATTCAACGGTTTATGAGTTCTGCTCCGGAAACGGAGGACAGACGGATATGTTTTTTCAAAGTGGGCACATTGAAATGTTCAAGCAACAGATGATCAATTAGTGTATCTGATTCAACCTTTACCCATGTTCTTCACCACTGGATATAGGGGCTCCATTACACTTGGCTCTAACCATAACTTTCAATGTGACTGATAAGTTTTCAAAATAGGTGAGTATAAATTGCGAGGTAAATCAGGATATATGGAGGTTAAAGGACAAAGCCTCATCAAAATATGCTGTGAGAGCTTATTTGTAACATAACAGAGGGAATAAAAATAATCCTCTGCAACATTAAAATTCACATTAAATAAAATTGCCAGGTATTTTTCAGAATCATGCTTGACAATCACATGTACCACTTTGTCATGATTACCCATGATGATCCTAAAATTGCACATGCATCCTGGTCATTGCTGGCATAAAATCCCATCAGAAAGAAACTCTTCAATTTAGTCAATTCCTTGAATTGTTTTAACTGTGAAAAGCAACTTTGTTGCAACCTTGTGAATGTTATTCCATGACTATCAGGAAATGAGTAGTTGCATGCAATTGAATACTTGAAACCGGGATTCCGCAAAACGTTGTTGCTAGACATTCACACCATACAGTCCTTCAAGGGTCAGTACCATAGACATTCAACACTAGGGACCGACCACATTCTGGACTTTCATGAGTGACAGCAGGATAATCATATTTATTTAGTTCACCTGCGAAAGTGGTTTCAGACTGCAACTTTGACAGCCTTCAGTATCCCTGGCTAACATTCAATTAGTGCAAGGACTGTGAGGAATCGATAACTTGAGTACAACATCTGACCGAGGCTTCCAATGTCCCTCTATGTCATATAAGCACCTAACTGGCATGGTCTAGACAACATCTGAGGTTCAGGTTACAGGACTGGAGGTTATTTCTCTTCACAGATGTGTTCAGGTTTTATCTTGACAGCAGAGATGGCTGTCAGCATGTTTATCAATGGAACTTTTTGCTGCACATGATATGTTCAACATTCTGCATTCGGTGGTGGGAGTGTGACTTCATTGGACAACTGAACATACCCACACTCCCTTGGCTTGCTTTTTTTCCAGATCTGTTGCCCACTGAAAATGTTTGGGATGAAATGAAACACCGTTTATGCCAACTGAGATGATGTTTACAGATGACATGTGTTGACATTGTCATGAAGAATTAACTCCTCAAAATAAGTCCGACTACAGTGATCCCTCACAACAATGCTACGTTAAGGGACCACATAATGATGAGTGTTATAGGTGATCAGCCATATGACCGAGGTGGAGTTGTAGGGGATAGATGACCAACAAAACAGTACATGCCAAGACCACTTAACACGATATTACTTCTATAGACAATTCTTAGCCAATATGCATGACCAATCTGTCAATCACACTATGGAAATGGCAACCCGGGGTAGAAAGGATTACTGCTGGGTGCCTCTGTGTAGAAACGATGCCCGTGGGGATTTTAGGGTCTTTCCACTGCATTAATGTCATGCAAGTAAATGTGGAGAAATGCTGACTTTGTCGAATACATGTGATTGGGTAGGAATGTTTTTTATCTGTGTTAGGCCAAGTATAAGTGTAGGTAGGCCTGAAATTCTGACTTTGTCGAATACATGTGATTGGGTAGGAATGTTTTTTATCTGTGTTAGGCCAAGTATAAATGTAGGTAGGCCTGAAATGCTGACTTTGTCGAATACATGTGATTGGGTAGGAATGTTTTTTATCTGTGTTAGGCCAAGTATAAGTGTAGGTAGGCCTGAAATGCTGACTTTGTCGAATACATGTGATGGGGTAGGAATGTTTTTTATCTGTGTTAGGCCAAGTATAAGTGTAGGTAGGTCTATATGAAAATATAAGATGTGAGATAACATAGGTGTTACTATCATCAACTTTTAATGATATGGGAAGTGGCTTTGTGTATGTGGACAGAATTAATGAAATGATAAAATTAATGAGGTGAGGTGAGGTGAGGTGAGGTGAGGTGAGGTGAGGTGAGGTGAAATGTGGTTTTACGTCGCCTCCAAGATTATTGCACTTATATAGCGACGTGCATGTTAGTGTGTGTGTTTGTGTGGCTGCTTGTACTAGTACAGACTGATGGCAATTTATAATGCTAGCTCACTGAGATACCATGCCGCAGTTTAATATGAATACCCCACTCAGACACAGTATACCATCTCTGAGCGGACCAGTCCTTGTTTTAGCCCCTCAATGCCGAGCACCAGACAGGGTAACAACAAGTACCATCTTTTAATGTGTTTTGGTATGAGGCGGCCGGGATCAAACCCTGGACATTCCGATCTCCGGGCAGAGGCTCTACCACTAGAACCACTCAGGCGGTCTCGAAAATTAATGAGGAGTTTGGAAAGGGAGTGAGGAAGGGAGGGTGAAATTGGTAATAATTTTTACTATGCTTCAGAAAAGTAAATGCATCCATTTCCTATCAGTGATTTTCCAGATCTAGTGGACAGTTTCTGAATACTGTGTTCCACGAACGAAAAATTGAAATAAGGAAACTACATTTAATTTTTTTGCAATCGCCGCCATTATGCGAATGTGACTTGGCTTACGTTAGCCTCATTAAGAATGGTCTATAGCCTGGCCTTGCACATCATATCCAAGTTTGAAAAAAGATCAAATGCAAAGGACAACCATTGTACAAGATCAACAGAGACCCATTGTACAAGATCAACACACTCCCTTGGCTAGACATAATCTCTTCATCCCTCAGACAGCAGATGCTTAATACGAATGTAAACCGGAAAGTGTTTTTAATGCTCGTTGAATTTCATGCCTGACCCTGAAAATTTAACCATAAACTTCAAGTAAAACTACACCTAATCGTGGGCATGTGTGGTTTAGTCATGCTATCTTTCCAGCGACGCCACTCTGGCCACCAGGGACAAGAAGTGAGGGTCAGAGATCCCTGCTTGTGCAACCTGGCTGGTAATGCATGAAAGCCATAAAATTGAAAATGAGATCATCCTCACTTGTAACTACTTCGGCATGAACACATTTCTTGGTCTCGCAACTCAAAGCGACAATGTCGCTCTCAGAAGCATTTTTTCTGTCATAATGTCAATGCCTCGATATTGTTTCTGATCAATAGATTTCAACAATGTGATACACACAGCCTCATTTGCCGCGTCATCACACGATTCCTTAGCCATATCACTAACAATGTCACAATGATGATCATAAAGAATGCCTCAGAACAAACACCCAAATTAGCATGTGTACAAAATCTTTCATAATTGTACAAAATGAAGTCCAGACATCAACAAGCCATGAACAATACAAGTATTTGTTTGAAACTTCCCCCCTTCAATATGATGAGACGTGTCCCACTTAACACAATGCTTATATCTTTCAGTTTTAAGGCTTGCGAACAGTTCTCTTGAGTTGCATGATTATGAGCCTGATTAAATTCTTTAGCTGACTGAGTAACAACGAAGAGTTCTTCGGAGGTGTCTTCATGTGAAGATATTTGATAAGAAGGTTGTATCAACAATTCATGTTCAGAAGGTTCAGTTTGTTCAAAAAACACCCCTTCCATGACGATTCAAATAAAAGTCAAACACTTCACACAAAACAAAATTATAAGAAACTTCAGAAATTTTCTTGGCCATGGTTAATTTCACAGAATCTAACTTGTTATAGACTGACAATTTCTCATTTTCATCACTCACATAAAAACGAATAGTTCCAGAAATGTTAGTAGACAACGATAGTTTTCTTTTTTCAATTGGCCGTTTTCTTCCAGGATTTTCCTGCCTATTTCATCCCGAAGTCTTGGTACAAGTGCTGGCTGAAAAGTCATTTAATGAATCATAGACATAAGAACTGCAACTGTAGTGTTATTATTGTCTTTGTACCAGACCATCTTGTGAACCTACCCATTGAAATCACCAGAAATGGACAAAAATGGCTATAGGGCAGTCATCAAGTACCCGCAACTGAAAGGGCTAACTCCAACACAGATACATGCTGACATGATCTCCACTTTAGGGGATTATGCCCCTTCCTTTTCCACTGTAATGAAGTGGGCTGCGTAATTCAAGCGTGGCAGAGAGAGCCTTGACGATGACCCGCATCCAGGAAGGCCTTTAACAGCAACCATTCCGGAAAACATTACCCGGGTGCATGACATGGTGATGGCTGATCAACGATTGACCACTCGACATATTGCCAGAGTTGTGGGCATCTCTCATGAGAGGGTTGAGCACATTATCACCAACGAGTTGGGAATGACAGAATTTTCTGCAAGATGGGCGCCAAAGCTCTTGACAGCGGATCAGAAACGTGTCAGATTCCTGCTGTTTTGAAGCAGATCCCGATGATTTTTTGGCTCGATTTGTAACCACGGATGAGACCTAGCTGGATTCATCACTTTCAACCAGAAACCAAAATTCAGTCCAAACAATGGAAGCATCCGGAATCACCAGCCCCCCAGCCAAGTTGGTTCCTGCTGCTGGAAAAGGGTTGGCTTCAGTCTTTTGGGATTACAGGGGTATTCTGCTAATTGACTATCTTGAAAAAGGCCAGACTATCAATGGAAGATATTATGCTGACCTACTGAGACAGTTGCGTAAAGCTATCAAAACTAAGCGACGGGGAATGCTCACTAAAGGAGCCCTGTTGCACCAAAACAATGCTCCGGTTTACAAATCAGTGGTTGCCATGTCAGCGATCCATGATTGTGGCTTCGAACTCATTGACCATCCCCCTTATTCACCCGATTTAGCCCCGTCAGACTTCCACTTGTTTCCCTAAATGAAAAATGAACTAGCCGGTCACCATTTTCCTAGTAATGATGACGTCATTTCCGCTGTGAATGATTTTTTTAGGGTGGCTGAAGAACATTTGTTCTTGACCGGCATCCAGGCCTTGCAGCATCGCTGCCAAAAGTGTGTAAACCTGGAAGAGGACTATGTGGAGAAATAAATGAAAACCATTGTCTTGGTACAGGTCTTTCACAGTTAGGCTTAGAACTTTTCAACCAGCCCTCGTACATCCATGATTGTTCAGCAGAAACAACACTTGAATTAATCTGGTGCAGAATACGAACACTAAATCATTTAAATAGATTTATTTTGAATTCAAGTCAACACATGCAAACAAACACTAAATTCTAATATCTCAATCCACTATTACAAATCTTCTGTGAAAGTATGATTACTATATCCCAATAGCTTATCACAGCCAAATGACTCTCTGAAACTACACAGTGAGCTCGTCACGTGGGTGCATATGCATGAGACTCAAAAACTGTATCCGCGAAGCGAGGTGTGTTTCTGCGATGTTCATGATGTCAATCACTGGATTGCCTGGTACATATTACATTATTTCCATACCAGCATCATATAGCTAGAATATTATTGAGTGTGGCATTAGCATACACTTACATAAATACGAGGGAAACATACCAAAAAAAAATTGTGAAAGAAAAGGAAATCAGTGATTAAAATTGTCTTGGAATATGTGCATAATATCTAGAATGGTCTATTGTAGGTCAGAGCATCTAGTCTTATTTCGTTGCCTTTTCATCCGGCTGGTATCAAGTGGTTTTGTGCATTATGTTGATACACTTGACATGTTCATGTCTTGTTGTCAAAGAAAGAAATATTGGCGCAACTTTTGGTGTTTTAAATTTGGCATATTACAAAACAATAGTTGTAAAGCTATCTAATAATTGACGTTTTAAAAATGTGATCTAGCTATTGTGTGATCTGACAGGTCAAACTCTCGAATGCATGTAACCAAACTGTTACATTAACCGACAATGTTGTTATGCTGCTGTTCATCCCTAGATTTATACTCCATATTACAATTTGACCACAAATTCATCGAAAATGTCACATGTACACATGGCCATGTTCTATGCTATTTACAGCGCAACCCTAAATAAGCTCCGCCCACTGTGATTGATGCAGACGCCGAACACGATCGATTCGATGTTTTAATGACAAAACTACAGAAAATTTATTGACTTATATCTAGTTATGGAGCCATTTGTGGCATTCAAGGATTGTCATTTAAGTTGATAAAAAGTTTGACGGTCAATGGTGATCTTGTTTACGTACGGTTTTCAAACACTCTGTTGTGTTTACATTGTCATTCACTTTTCAAAACTGAAACACCGCCACCTTGTGGGCTATTTTTAGTCAGGGTGGGGCTTTAAACACATTTTGGGTGTCATATTTGGTGGGAACAAAAATGTGAAGTTTGAACTTCATTTAGTCTAGTGGTTTCAGAGGAGAAGATGAACTCACTTGACATTTAGTCAGGTGAGATAAAAATAGTGGCACATGCGAGTCAAAGATTATAGCTAGATCCAAAATCCAAATATGCCTTAAAATGTAATAAATGTTTTCTTTGAATGGGAATATCATCAAACCACATACTTGCTGCATATCAAATTCACAATGATACAAGCAGAAATGTCTGACTTAGGGCCAAAAATTTCACACAAAGTTTCAGCTGAATAGGACTTGTATTTTCAGAGGAGATGTCGAAAATGCAAATGTGAATGACAGACAGATAACCCGCCATGGCAGAACTTGAAATAAAAAGTTGTGCCACAGAACTGTAGCTCCCCTTGATATTCCAAATTTTACTCCATATGTACTTAGGATGCATATATCTATACAATTCGAAAAAAGAGAGCTGATTAATTGTCAATGAGTTTTTTCAATGTGCCTGCTACATACTTGCAGCATAATGGTAATTTAATATTTTAGTTTGTGCAACAACAACAGTACTTACTCATTCATATTTAATCTAACAATCACAGATCAGTCACCCCATTACTTTAATATTCAACACGATTTCTAAAAAAACTTGTCTGGATCATGTTACAGTAATTACTTCGCACAATGCACTTCCAAACAGTCTGCGCATGCCCAGTAAGACGGACATGACTTCACAGTGTTCACTTTATTAACCCATCAGCCCGCAAGGTTACTTTCTCCATTGTTGCAAGCCACTCAACCCTGTTATTATCATATGCTTTCCGTGCTGACATTCGAGTCGTCAAAGCCATCTGACCTCGGGATCTTGATACTTAGCTACCCATAACTACATTATGGCAGAGAGAAGACATAGACGAGCTAGAAGTCAGCCCAATCGGGTTAATGTTTTTGACTCCGCACAACTTGATGAGACTCAGCAGTCAACCGTATCTTACCGTGGTCGAGTTACGCAAACAACTGGCAGAGCGGGGGGCGTGAAGGTACCAAATAATTGGCAATGGAAAAGCTTGCTGCAGTTGTTACAAGAAAATCAACACAAACGGCCAGTAGCAGCAACAGTGACCTCTTCTGACAGTTACAGTCCGAGTGCCATTTCGTCTCCAGTGCAACCTGGCTTTGCTATTGTTAGATAACCAAGACACTTTAGACGCAAAAATGGCCGAATATGATGGCAATGTCTACCAATTGAAAGAGGATGCTAGGTTAAATCGTACACTGACTCTAGCAGAATTCATCCAGGCCTTTGGCGTTTATAAGGACATTTTCTGCGACACAAATAATGTAAACAATTGGATGGATATGAACAAACTGTCATTGAACTAGCTACATTGTATGGGGGCTCTGCGCACTATGACTATCATAAGTTATTTGCTGCCAGAGTGGAGTCTTATGCGGAACAAGGTTGCAGCATTCGATAGGATATGAGGGACACACGTTTGTACGAGCTGTGTTCTTCAGGTCAACGTTCCAGATCGTGTACCATATGCCACAGCATCACCCATGGTACAGACTTGTGTCCCGAGCGACATACTGATAAAGTAAGGCCAAACCTGTTCTCGGACAGAAGTATCATCTCCGACCGGCAGGAAGGCAACAGACAGAACGCACACAATCTGGCTATAACTCCGCAGACTACTCGGGGCACTAATTCCGGATTGGAGCAGCTACTACGGCAGCCACTGTTCACATCGAGGATCACCTCATTAAGACTATGGGCGGTAGGACTTTGGACTGTTATGCCAAGTATATCAGAACGTCCAAAGCCACCTTAGTGCAAGCCCACAAGGCTATGTGTTGCCAATAACTAAGTACGATATTCATGTTTCTATTCCACCTATATTCTTAATTCTCTGGGGGCTCTCACCTCGTTTGGGCGTCATAAGCTTGTGGCCCCCAAAGAACATTACGCTATTTCGGTACCATCTGGTCAGCACGACCAGGAACAGCTTATCTCTAGGGATCGTCCGGGTCATCGGACCCCAGGACTGGCATATCCCTCCCACAGCTACACAGTCTCGGTCCCTAAGACCCCAGGACATTCAGTCTTCTTACCCGGGTCACCACAACCCCAGGGTCTCACATAGGCAACCGAGGCAGCCCCCACATTATGCCAAATGTTTGTATGTAAATATTTGTATGTATTAAAACTTCCTGTCATGTACTACATTTGACGTTGTTTGTGGCACAAATCAAATTTTATAATAACATTTTCAAGATGGCTGCCATGATGGCTATGTTTAAAATCACATCAAAATTCTGTTAGCATACTTCAGCAACACTAGCTGGGATCATTCATCCAAAGTTTCAGATACGTAGGACTTGTTGTTTCAGAGGAGATATTAAAAATACAGTAACACTAGAAATATGGAAGTCCATGAAAGCAATTGACAAAAATAACATTTTCAAAATAACTGCTATGGTAGCCATGTTTAAAATTGGCTCAAAATTCTATGAGCATTTATTAGAGACATGTCGAAAATGCAACTGTAAACTAATGGCTGGCCAAAAATTTGTGTTTTCTGCACATGAGCGCCTCATAAATAAGTATCTTTCTTTAAGTACCATCAAATATAAACATTTTTCATTTTGAAAGCCTGATCAATGTGTGTCTTCTTACTAATTCTGGCGACCTTGATCTTTCTTACAGGTTGTAATATATATGTCAACGACATCTACCGTTGTGTTTACAACATTGGTGTCATGGAGAGTGATCTCCCATGAATAAATTCCTTGATACCATACAAAATCATCGTGTCAGATGTTACATGGTGTCAGACAAATGTTAATTCCAGATGTACATCTAACAGTGAGTGATGTGCAATTTGAACAGACACAACATAAGTGCATCCTAACCTTAAAGCTTCCAAACAGATCCCTTCAAATGGGTGTGCATCTAGCGTTGTTCGCTACATCTAAGACTGAGTGTCCTACATGACCTGTATGACATGGCTTCAAGTTAGGAAGTTGAACCAACAAAACCCAGTAATCCTCTTTCGTGGAATCAACTCTAGAGCTGCTACTAGAACTGTCTTCTTGTCCCGGCTGAACATTTTCTCTCACTAGGGCAGGCTAGAATCCAGTGCTTATTCTGGACATTCATTCCACATTGGTGCAGCAACTACAGCTGCTAGTGCCAGTGTGGGAGATCAATCGATTAACATTGGGCAGGTGGAATTCAGATGTTTGACCAGATGCATCAGAACACCAGAAGAGACCCTAAGGAAGCCCAACAAGCATTATTCTATGAGTGACTCTTTCTTCTATTAGAGGCTTGACCAACGTGTGTGTTATGACTTACATTATTCTGCTTCTAATCAAAATGCCTCAACCCACATGACTGAACTGTTATTCCTATCGGTGCTTCCTGACACCGTTCAATCTAGTTCTGTGACATTACTTGGATGTTATAACTCATTGGATTCAGTATTTAATTCTCATATGTATATATTTAACATTATCATCTTCACTCATCACTCATTTTATACTTTCTTATCACTTTGGGGGCTCTCGGTTTTTTACCTCGTTTTGGGCTTGCAAGCCAATCATTCTGTAAACTATCATTATATGGCTTGAGGCCCCCAAAGTATTTTTATTTTCACTCATACCCGCAGGGTATCACCCTTTCTACATATTTTCATTTTATCTTTTTAGATCTACCTGCAAGGTTCTAAGTCATTTTCATATATATTTCAAATTTATTTATGCAACCTGCAGGGCTGCCTTTTTATACTACTTACCAGCAGTGTAAGTTACCTTTCCAACACCAAGTCAGCCCCCGAATCTTATGCCAAGTATTGTATATGATAAACATTAGATCGTACTCAATTGTTTTGTTGTCACTGCACAAAGTGAGATTTTTGCGAACAATTTAAGACTTTGTCCAGAAACAACATTCCCTAACAGGATTGAATATATCCGCCAATCATTGTGTGACTTTTCATGATATGTGCATGTGTTTTTGAGACGAAAATGACGAAAAGAGAGAACCATGTGGTGAACGAAATCTATGAAGCTTAATTGTGAAGTGAAAGTGAGGGGATGAGTGCACAAACTGTGAAGTTCGAAGATCGCAGGTGCCTTTAGACACATGTTTAAGTGTCAATATCACTTGAAATATACCAATTAGTGTTTATATCACATGAAGTATATAAAATCACTGATCTGTCTATCAGTATTATCTTAGGCAGTGAGAAGAATGGCTATGTCAGAAAGTAATACACCATCAATGAACTGGGGTGCTAAAGACCTAGATAAGGAGTGGAGACGATTCAAAAAACATTGTCAGTTTACCTTCAAGGGTCTTTTATCTGGGAAGGGTGAACTACAGAATGTTAATTATCTCATGACATACATTGGAGATAAGGGCAGAGAAATATATGAGACTTTCACATGGGCTCCTGCTACTGAGGACAACCCTGTTGCAGAAAATGAAACTCTAATCGGTGACGGCAAGAAATATGACGTCTATGTTGCTCCAAAGAAAAATCAGATTAAGTCAGCAGTCATATTTAATCGCTGTCGCCAGGAACAAGGTGAACAATTTGACAATTTTGTGAGAGACCTCAAAATGAAAGTGAAAGACAGTGGATACATAGAGCCTTATAGAATGCTCAGGGACGCTATATTGTTACATGCTAATGCTGTCAGAGAAAAATGCCTTGACAAAGGTGATGAACTTACACTAGAAATGGCAATAACTATAGGGGAAAATCATGAAACGGCCCTCAAGAGTATGGCAACAATTGGGGAGGAGGACCCAAAAGTGAGTCGTGTGTATGAATGCAATTGGCAGAAGAATCTTTTGGTAAAAGCCAATAAGCATCCTCCTAAGGAACCTAAGCATAGAAGACCAGACAAACCTGGAAATATCACAACACCAGAAGCTTGTAGCAGATGTGGCTATGACAAATCTCACAAGAAATGTCCTACAAAATACAGTCGTTTCACAAAGTGCAATAGACAGGGTCACTTTTAAAAAGTTTCGAAGTCAAGAACTAATCCAGTAGACAGAGTTGATTGTGACCCTGATGACAGTGCTGAAGACTTTCACAGTGCATATTACTGTTATGACCATGATCTTGAAAATGACTTTTCTCATCTCCTTCTAAATGTGAACTCGCCTGGGTGCACAAAATGGTGGTCCAAACTTAAAGTTAATGGCAGAACCATGGCATGCAACTTGATACTTGGGCAGGCAGATCCTTACTTCCTTACAGAGTATTCACAGAATTGGGACTCAAACTTCCCATAACGAAGTCAGATAAGAAATTCAGAAGTTACACACTTCATCCACTTGATGTGGTTGTCATGATCATGTAACCAGTGACAAATGTAGATAGAACTGTCAATGTAAAGTTTTATGTGGTTCGTGTGGATCAGAAACCACTCCTGTCAGGTGATGCATATGAAGAGCTAGGCCTGCTTCAGAGAACATACGCCATGACAGCAGAGTTAGACAAGTATCCTGAGTTAAAGATGGCTACAGACACCCTTCCAGCAACATACAGGTTGAAGATTGACCCCACAATCCTTCCTGTAGTGCATGGACCACGCCGTCAACCAAAGGCACTGGCAGAAAAGATCACGAGCAAGCTCCATGAAATGGAAGCTAATGGCCACATCACTAAAATCACTGAACCTATAGACTGGGTTTGTTCAATGGTTACAGTCGTTAAAGGCGACAAAGTGTGAGTATGCCTGGACCCAAAAGACTTGCATTGGGCAATACAGAGGGAACACTATAAGATTCCCCTAGTAGAGGAAGTTGTTGCAGCATTTCCAAACTCAAAGGTGTTCTCTGTGTTGGTGTCATAGCGACTGATTTACGACACCCATTGTCTGAAGAACATTTAATTACCCTGGAGCCATGACATCTATATGCCTTGAAACTCTTAATTGCTGTTATTTATAAGATGCTAATCCTAATTGTTAATTAGTGCCAGTGTGGGAGATCAATCGATTAACATTGGGCAGGTGGAATTCAGATGTTTGACCAGATGCATCAGAACACCAGAAGAGACCCTAAGGAAGCCCAACAAGCATTATTCTATGAGTGACTCTTTCTTCTATTAGAGGCTTGACCAACGTGTGTGTTATGACTTACATTATTCTGCTTCTAATCAAAATGCCTCAACCCACATGACTGAACTGTTATTCCTATCGGTGCTTCCTGACACCGTTCAATCTAGTTCTGTGACATTACTTGGATGTTATAACTCATTGGATTCAGTATTTAATTCTCATATGTATATATTTAACATTATCATCTTCACTCATCACTCATTTTATACTTTCTTATCACTTTGGGGGCTCTCGGTTTTTTACCTCGTTTTGGGCTTGCAAGCCAATCATTCTGTAAACTATCATTATATGGCTTGAGGCCCCCAAAGTATTTTTATTTTCACTCATACCCGCAGGGTATCACCCTTTCTACATATTTTCATTTTATCTTTTTAGATCTACCTGCAAGGTTCTAAGTCATTTTCATATATATTTCAAATTTATTTATGCAACCTGCAGGGCTGCCTTTTTATACTACTTACCAGCAGTGTAAGTTACCTTTCCAACACCAAGTCAGCCCCCGAATCTTATGCCAAGTATTGTATATGATAAACATTTGATCGTACTCAATTGTTTTGTTGTCACTGCACAAAGTGAGATTTTTGCGAACAATTTAAGACTTTGTCCAGAAACAACATTCCCTAACAGGATTGAATATATCCGCCAATCATTGTGTGACTTTTCATGATATGTGCATGTGTTTTTGAGACGAAAATGACGAAAAGAGAGAACCATGTGGTGAACGAAATCTATGAAGCTTAATTGTGAAGTGAAAGTGAGGGGATGAGTGCACAAACTGTGAAGTTCGAAGATCGCAGGTGCCTTTAGACACATGTTTAAGTGTCAATATCACTTGAAATATACCAATTAGTGTTTATATCACATGAAGTATATAAAATCACTGATCTGTCTATCAGTATTATCTTAGGCAGTGAGAAGAATGGCTATTTCAGAAAGTAATACACCATCAATGAACTGGGGTGCTAAAGACCTAGATAAGGAGTGGAGACGATTCAAAAAACATTGTCAGTTTACCTTCAAGGGTCTTTTATCTGGGAAGGGTGAACTACAGAATGTTAATTATCTCATGACATACATTGGAGATAAGGGCAGAGAAATATATGAGACTTTCACATGGGCTCCTGCTACTGAGGACAACCCTGTTGCAGAAAATGAAACTCTAATCGGTGACGGCAAGAAATATGACGTCTATGTTGCTCCAAAGAAAAATCAGATTAAGTCAGCAGTCATATTTAATCGCTGTCGCCAGGAACAAGGTGAACAATTTGACAATTTTGTGAGAGACCTCAAAATGAAAGTGAAAGACAGTGGATACATAGAGCCTTATAGAATGCTCAGGGACGCTATATTGTTACATGCTAATGCTGTCAGAGAAAAATGCCTTGACAAAGGTGATGAACTTACACTAGAAATGGCAATAACTATAGGGGAAAATCATGAAACGGCCCTCAAGAGTATGGCAACAATTGGGGAGGAGGACCCAAAAGTGAGTCGTGTGTATGAATGCAATTGGCAGAAGAATCTTTTGGTAAAAGCCAATAAGCATCCTCCTAAGGAACCTAAGCATAGAAGACCAGACAAACCTGGAAATATCACAACACCAGAAGCTTGTAGCAGATGTGGCTATGACAAATCTCACAAGAAATGTCCTACAAAATACAGTCGTTTCACAAAGTGCAATAGACAGGGTCACTTTTAAAAAGTTTCGAAGTCAAGAACTAATCCAGTAGACAGAGTTGATTGTGACCCTGATGACAGTGCTGAAGACTTTCACAGTGCATATTACTGTTATGACCATGATCTTGAAAATGACTTTTCTCATCTCCTTCTAAATGTGAACTCGCCTGGGTGCACAAAATGGTGGTCCAAACTTAAAGTTAATGGCAGAACCATGGCATGCAACTTGATACTTGGGCAGGCAGATCCTTACTTCCTTACAGAGTATTCACAGAATTGGGACTCAAACTTCCCATAACGAAGTCAGATAAGAAATTCAGAAGTTACACACTTCATCCACTTGATGTGGTTGTCATGATCATGTAACCAGTGACAAATGTAGATAGAACTGTCAATGTAAAGTTTTATGTGGTTCGTGTGGATCAGAAACCACTCCTGTCAGGTGATGCATATGAAGAGCTAGGCCTGCTTCAGAGAACATACGCCATGACAGCAGAGTTAGACAAGTATCCTGAGTTAAAGATGGCTACAGACACCCTTCCAGCAACATACAGGTTGAAGATTGACCCCACAATCCTTCCTGTAGTGCATGGACCACGCCGTCAACCAAAGGCACTGGCAGAAAAGATCACGAGCAAGCTCCATGAAATGGAAGCTAATGGCCACATCACTAAAATCACTGAACCTATAGACTGGGTTTGTTCAATGGTTACAGTCGTTAAAGGCGACAAAGTGTGAGTATGCCTGGACCCAAAAGACTTGCATTGGGCAATACAGAGGGAACACTATAAGATTCCCCTAGTAGAGGAAGTTGTTGCAGCATTTCCAAACTCAAAGGTGTTCTCTGTGTTGGTGTCATAGCGACTGATTTACGACACCCATTGTCTGAAGAACATTTAATTACCCTGGAGCCATGACATCTATATGCCTTGAAACTCTTAATTGCTGTTATTTATAAGATGCTAATCCTAATTGTTAATACCCATTTTTGTGTAGCCTAGCTAGGGTTAGGCTGGGAGCTCCGGGGCACCTAGACAACAACCACTACCCACTACGTGCTGACCTGGCACATAGTGTCTTTTGCATGCTCGTATATATCTACATGTATAAAGTAAAACTGTATAAACCGCAAGCCATCGTCTCCAAGTTGTCACTTCCTACTGAGAACCATGCGTCGGCCTCTTGCATATACGAGTATGCAAATTATTCATTAATCAACGTCAGACCGACGCGCGTTGTCAGTTGGATGCAAAATCTGGTTTTCTCCAAATTATGTTAGACTATGAATCAAGTTTGTTAACAACATTCAACACTCCAACAGGCAGATTTAGATGGCTGAGGCCACCTTTTGGTGTCAAGTCGGCTCCAGAAAACTTTCAGCGCATAATGGACACAATGCGAGAGGGCTTAGTTGGAGCGAGAGCTATAATGGATGACATTCTCATTGGTGGTAAAGATGCTGCTGATCAAGATCATATTATGAAGAATGTCATGCAAAGGGCAGCTCAGTACAATCTTAGACTGAACTTTGAGACGTGCCACATTAAACATTAACATTAAAAGTGCAAGTGAAATATGCTAGTCACATAGTATGTGAGAATAGTTCAGAAGCAGATCCCAGCAAAGTTAGAGCTTTGACAGAAAGCAAAGGTGAAGTTTGACGCTTGATGTTGGGATGATCCAATATCTTGCCTAATTCCTGCCTAACCTGAGTCAGACCGATGCACCTCTGAGAGGGGTTATCAAGAAAGATGTGGAATTCTTCTGAAAAACTCCAAAGAATTGTGTAGCTCAGCTCCAGTGTTGACTAGGTTTGATGTCAGCAAACTGTCAGTTATACAATCGGACTCAAGCAGTTATGGGAGCAGTACTTTTGCAAGAAGGACATCCTGTTGCTTTCTCATCAAGGGCGCTGACTGAGAAGAAAATGCTATGCCTTAATCGAAAAGGAAATGCTTGCAATAGTGCATAGCTGCAAGAGTTTTTACTATTACATTTTTGGGCGCTCAGTGACAGTTAATTCCTGCCTAACCTGAGTCAGACCGATGCACCTCTGAGAGGAGTCATCAAGAAAGATGTGGAATTCTTCTGAAAAACTCCAAAGAATTATGTAGCTCAGCTCCAGTGTTGACTAGGTTTGATGTCAGCAAACTGTCAGTTATACAATCGGACTCAAGCAGTTATGGGAGCAGTACTTTTGCAAGAAGGACATCCTGTTGCTTTCTCATCAAGGGCGCTGACTGAGAAGAAAATGCTATGCCTTAATCGAAAAGGAAATGCTTGCAATAGCGCATCGCTGCAAGAAGTTTTACTATTACATTTTTGGGCGCTTAGTGACAGTTAAATCAGATCACAAACCGCTACAGAGCATATCTAGCAAGCCACTCCTCTAAGCATCCATGAGATTGCAGTCAATGATGTTAAGGTTCATCCATATGACCTTACTGCAACCTATAAGCCGGGTAAGGATATTCCCATATGTGACGCCCCAAGTAGAGCCAACCTTCCACACCTAGAAGCAAACATTGAACCAATATTGGTCAATATGATTGAATTCATCGCAGTTACAGCGGTGCACAGCAGAAGAAATGAATGAGCTTCACACTATTATCCAGAAGGGTTGGCCCAACAACAAGGAAAGCACTCCACATTCCATTCAAGAGTATTGGAATCAGACATATGAACTGACTAAATCCGATGGAATCATTTACAAAGGTATGCACACTGTGGTTCTTCCTAGCATGAGACCAGACATGATGAAGAAGATCCAAGTAAATCGTAAATTTAGCAGTTTCTAGTCAATCATTGTGATAGGTTGATATGTCTCATCAAAGAGGGATGTAATATATATGTCAACGACATCTAACGTATTTACGACATTGGTGTCCTGGAGTGTGATCTCCCATGAATAAATGTCTTTGATATCACATAACAATCATC
Organism: Haliotis cracherodii; assembly: GCF_022045235.1. Classification (NCBI taxonomy): domain Eukaryota; kingdom Metazoa; phylum Mollusca; class Gastropoda; order Lepetellida; family Haliotidae; genus Haliotis; species Haliotis cracherodii. Next base: position 48,121,523 of record NW_027266297.1, on the reverse strand, counting down.
GTGTCAGTCGCATATGTTAAAACATCTTTGCAATTACATGTCATACACCATTTGAAAGGTCTAATCCTACTGTATATACATATGAAAGTCAAATTTCAAATTATTTAAATAAAGCATTTACAACTTAATTAAGTAAGTTGTAAATAACAAAATGTAAGCTACCACATTCAAAACGTCCAGATTAATGACCAAGGAAGCGACAATTTGATGACATTTGTCAAATATAAAAATTCATAAATCCACTTTCCTATTTCTTTTATATTTTCATTGTTTACGTGATCGGACAATTATTTTAAAAAGAATTATACATAGATCTAGTATCTTAAATCACAAATTTTGCGATAACAGGGGCTGTCCACTCGGTAACTTGAAGAAATCCCTCCGTTTTCGAAGCTTCATATTAGAAAGCTTATTTTTTCATCTACACTAACCTCGCCGAGAGTCCTTTAGTTGCTGTAACATGCTTTCTTGCTTAAATCTTCTACAAGGTGAGTGAGTGAGTATGGTTTTACACCGATTTTATCAATATTCCAGCCATATTACAGCGGGGGGACACCAGAAATGGGCTTCACATTAGCCACAAGGGTGGTGATTGGTGAAACTAGAGCATATGACCTAAAAATGTCAATCAAATTACAGCAATAGTACCGTCCTCCTGTGTTATAAATTTCAGATTTATGTGATGAAGATTTTTCAGGCATATATTTTGGCATTAAACATCGTGTCTGAGCCGAGAAATCGTGGCGACGAAAGTCGAGACATCATTTGATATACATTACACACTATCGCACGAAAAGTTGAAAATAATAACTTTGATGTAAGTTTGACAACTTTAAGATATATTTTGGTTGATTTTATTTATTACTGTGCATAACAAGAGTCTTCAGAAAGATAACATATCCCCCCGGCAGCTGTCTGTAAAGTAACCACAAGTAAATTTGCAATTCTGTATGTAATGAGTCATGTTCTTGAAGAAGCATACATTGTTTACCCACAAAAGATCCCCCATGGTCGCATCCATATGAAATGGAAAGTAAAACAATTGTGTTTCTGTGGTTTTTTTTTATGCAAACAAATGACAAATTACAAGAAACAATAACTAAACAAGCGTATAGTCAACAAAGTCATCTATATCTCCTGCCTATTTTAACACGTTATGGTCCAATACCACGTAACTGACCCAACATTTCTCTTAGCCCATGTCAAAATAGCTGCATTGGAAATTCTAAAATAAACATTTCTAAAACTCCTAAATATCAAATGGCACCAGTTCAGTATCTGCTTTATATATAGACATGCAATGTTTGGCAAGGAAATACTTAACAGTTTATTTGTTATACTCCATAAGTGAACCCACCCTATATTAAAACTTAAATCCAAATTGTTGCCATGGAAACGTAAAAAGTAAATTTTTTTATAAAATTCCTAATAGCAAAAGGCACCAGTTCAGTATGTGCCGGGTAGACATGCAAAGTTTTGAAAGAATGTATTTAACGTTTATTGAGTTACGCTCCCGAAACGTACTCCCCCCTTATAGAACCAAAATCCAACTTGTTGCCATGTAAATGTAAAAAATAAAAATTTCTAAAATTCCTAAATAGCAAAAGGCAACAGTTAAGCATGAGTCCGATAGACATGCAAAGTTTTATTAGAAAGTTTGAATGGGTTTTGAGTTATGGTCCGGAAACGAACTCTACCCTATAGAACCTAAGTCCAACTTGTTCCTATGGAAACGTAAAAAATAAAAATCTATAAAATTTCTAAATAGCAAAAGGCACCAGTTCCGTATGTGCCTGGTAGACATGCAAAGTTTTGTAAGGAAGTATTTAACGTTTATTGAGTTAAGCTTCGGAAACGTACACCACCCTTAAAGTCCAACTTGTTGCCATGTAAATGTAAAAAATAAAATTTTTTAAATTCCTAAAGATTCTACTACACCAAATCAGAACCAGTTTGGACAGTGCGGTTTTCGTAGGGAGATTCAGTGCAGATCAAGAGATATCTGCAGGCTGTGATTGGAGTATATTCTGTAAGATTTTTATGTCTTTCAAATGTACATCCATCCAGTTATTAAAACTGACCATGTTTTTCTGTATTTAGTACTGTCTTTTTCAACATGATGACTTATGCTGAATGTGACCACAGCTATTTTCAAGTAGGTGACATTTGGTGCGAAACTGGGGGTGGTGTGTTTAGCTTCCTGTACTCGGAAAAGGAGCTGGCTAAGCGGGTAATTTTTATTTTTTTTATTGCTGCTCTAAGGCCAAACTGTGCACACATGTACAGAAATAGCTCTTGAATGCTCAGTTATTTAAAAAAAAATATATAACGTTACTATAGAAGTCTATGGGAAAACATTTGGTTGTGTGTAACCTGTAGGGTGAGTGCACATTTCAGTAATTCATACTTTACATGCTTTCCTGTTTATATATTTCACCATGGCTACACCATGGAGGCAAATTTTAAAAAAATGACAGTGAAGTTGTGGACATTTTGGGTTGAATGGAGCATTTGGATGGCCTGGAAATGAATGATGCTTTGTATTGTGGTCGAACTCAGCACGAACCCCCCAGGGTACCTCTGTCCATCAAGCCCTCCTCCTGCCTTCTGAATTTATTGAAACTGATGAATTTGACAACAAATTAGGATAAAGTCACCACTGCCACAACAATTTCTGCCTTGTGTCAATCTCTTGCCAGTCAAGTTACGCGATGCCGTTATCTTGAGTATGAAGCATGTACACTGCTGACAGCAGAATATGTCACAAATCCCCTTATTTATAGTAAACAATGTTGCATACCAATATACCTTTCTGTAAGGTGCTTTTGTGTGAATGAATGATGCTATTTTTCTATTAAGTTTCTTAAAACAGACTTATTTTTCACTCATATGACTTTCAAATTATCATTTTGTCCCCTCAAGAACTGACTCCTGGCTGTTTTATCCAAACTGGTTTGCCATTTGATATTGTCTGAACACTTTTTTCAGCTTTTAGCATGCCTGATGTTGACTGGGGAAGTATATGTGCACTCATGCAGAAGAAGTAGAAGTTTTCACATCCAATTTGGCATTTGGAGAAGCTGATCCGAAGTACGGTGTTGGCAGTGTGTGATCGACAACCCTTGTTTTGCCTCGCTGCGCTCTATTACTGTGTAGAGGTTGTGGAACTTGGACATGTAGGTACATTAAGTACACTTAAGAACCCCAGTCCACTTGAGGCCCCTCTGTTGCTCACTATCAAGTGCCATAATAAGATCACCCTCATGCATTACACATTTCTGACAGTGCTCCCTTAATGCCTCACTGTGCAGTTTTTTAGTTTGCAAACATAAAGTAAGGGCTATACACCAGTCCCAGAACCTGCTTAGATGAAAATAATATCCACTGGCTCTTTTGGAATGTAACATTATGGTTCTGAAATCATCTGTAAAGAATGTGATAGTGTTCGACAATACTAAATTATCTCCCCTGTTTAGTAAAATGCATTGCATCTGTCATTCCCCTATAAAACCATAAATTATTGGAGAGAAACACTATTTTAAGCTGGTATTGCATGACACTGTTCATTATGAAAAAAAAGAATTACATTTATGTCAGGATAAGCTGTACATTTTCAAAATTATATGGAATTTTAACTTTGTTTCATTGAAACTGGCAAATAACTAAAATTAGCAAGTTTAGACACCTTGAAACATTAAACAGAAAATATAACGTTACTATAGAAGTCTATGGGAAAACATTTGGTTGTGTGTAACCTTAATAGCAAAAGGCACCAGTTCAGCATGAGTCCGATAGACATGCAAAGTTTTGTTAGAAAGTTTTGAATGGGTTTTGAGTTACGCTCCGGAAATGAACACCACCCTTATAGAACCTAAGTCCAACTTGTTGCCATGGAAACGTAAAAAAATTTTTTTTCTAAATATGTGTGCAAAAGGCACAACTTCAGTATGTGACTGATAGATATGCCAAGTATCGATCAAATACACTGAATTGATTTCGAGTTCTACCCCGGAAAAGGAAATTATTACGGACGGACAGACAGACTGGCTGATCGCTATATCCTCCCGCATTATATGCCGGGGGGATAAAAATGAATAATGTGAAATTAATACACACAAAAGGCAGATACTATGCATCAAGTAAAATAACATGGATCATGGCATTCACTGGCAAGTAACTGAGTAAAAATATAATTGACGGTGCTAATTTTCGAACTGAGTCTTGACAAGTATGTCTTAGATAAGCATGCAAACCCTCATTCATGTAATTTCAGTAGGTCCTGAATGTTGAATAACTTAAAATTATTTTTTCCCCATTGTGAAGCAGAAGGAAAGACGGAAGGATGGACAGACGGACGGACAAACTCTGTTCCAATATCTTAAGTTCCAGGGGTCCAGAAACGGTCATATGTGCGGGACATGTCCGATTGGGAATCTCAAATGTCCGGTTTAAAATATTGCTTACCGGATATTTAAATTTTTCTGTCCGTACATTTTAAAAAACAAACGACGCTACCTTCGTGGTCCAAATAATTGATGAGCGTTACCGTATCCCTTCAGCAAATTCAGGTGAATAAACAGGTATAACAAACTTGGTCAATAAAAGTATGAAATTGCATATAAAACATCACTAGATATGATGATTTACCACTTAAAATGTATTTCCTGCTCTCCAAGGCATTGTTTTAAATGCAGAGATTAAGATTACCGAGTGTATTTTCTCGTAAACTAAGCCGGCAATAGCAATAAGCTGTGCACACGTTTCCTCCCAATCTACCAGTGATTCAGTTAAAACGTACCAAATGATGCAACTTCAAAGAATTTTGATGCATTGGTCGGAAGAAATTGTATCTGAAATTATTATTTTATCAGGAACAATATATTCCAATATCGTGTTATTTTAGTTGCAGCTTCCACCATATATACTTAAAATTATAAGAACCATAAGCGTAGCACTTTGGTACAGATGGTATGCAGGATATTTTTGACGTATGGAACGATTTTGACCAGTCACTGTAGGCACTTCCCGCGCAACATGTATTTCGATTGCGAAAACGTTATGTTGACATTTAATAGTCAAACTGCCTCAAATATGACTTTTAGCAAGTCATGGTATGGCATTCATGACATGTATATCCATTTTCTTGCAACTCAAGTTCGTTTCAAGGCGCCAATAGTGGTAATCTGACTGTGGTTGCTGTAAATAACGGTGAGTTGTGCGATCTACCGATCACTTAGCATACGATTTCACCGAAATGATTGTAAACATTATTAGTAATTATTGAATGAAATATTGAATAAAATTAATCAAATATATTGCAAACTTTAGTCCACTGGTATTTCTGGTGTTACGTGATCGCGGTGATCAGCTGATAATGTTTTCTGAAATGGGGGGAAAACATTGTGTCATTGGAAAACTTGAGTTTATTAAAAATGTTAGTTAATTTTGGCCATGCTTTACTGCGCTATGACCGAAGCGCGCAATAATGAGGGAACACTGTACGTAACAACTTGTAATGTGTGTGAAACGTCGTACAAAAATGCTCTATTTGAAGGGGGGTGACCTAAATGCAAATGTCCGTTTGGGATTTTATATTTTCCGGACCCCTGATAAGTTCCCTTTCAAAAGAGGACGGATGGACAGAGAGATGGATGGACGAACTCCGAATCATCTCTTTCATTAATATATACTTTTATATTCGTATCATACCTTCATTCAGAAGTCCTTCTTCTGGGTTGACTGTAGGCATTATGTTAGCCAACATATTGTAGTCCATATTTTCATCCAAAGGGATAAATGGTGTGGTCCACCGAGGTATTGGTGTTGAGCGAGGAGTTGTGCGTGGCGTGGCTACAGGTGATGCTATCAGGCTAAGAGTAGTTGGGCTGATCACTCCACTTATGGCATTTACTGGACTAATGCTGGGGTAGGTAAACACCTGCAAAAGCAAAATCTAAGATAAAAGAGGCATGTCTCACGATCAAAATATCATAGGCAGTTTGGCAGGGTATATAGGTTTAACAGGGAGTTTATATACATTTTATATATTCCCTCAGTTAAGTAAGTTGATTATATCTATTTAAGTATTGAGAGTGCTGCTGCCAATACAAATTATAACAGCAGCTGGGGTATCATTACCATGACCTGCAGCACAAAGTCATGTGCGGGTCAGCGGTTTGTAATTAATGCCAGAGAATGGCCGGTTTTCCACTGAAGCTTAACTTTGTGGATGAGGTGTGGGATACTGCAGGCTGACCATATATATGTAACGTAACAGGATACATGGCAGTCTGACAGTGAGGGTTAAAGATAGTACGCTTTCTGTGAGTCGAGACTTCACCCTCGGACAGCGGCGAGGCAGGTTGGCCCTCTTGCGCCTCAGAGATCCTGCCTGGCCATACTACTATGTAGTTATATAGACATATTAAGATCACGAATAAACGTTGTAGACCCGCAGACGGACTTGTGTTGTTAAAAAGAGAAATATCCGATAGAGCATCAACGTCTACCTGGGATTTAAAACCTATATACCCTGCCAAACTGCCTATGATAAAAGGTATACATCATTCATGTGCACCAGCATTATCAATTATATACACATTGTTACTATTTTGTTTAGATTAAAATATGAGTGTCACAGCACGGTAGCTCACCTGGGTATGAACTTAACAGTTCAAATTGTCAACAAGACAGATAAGAATTTCAGTAAGTAGGCCACCGGCCCATTACATATGAACAACAAAAATCTATAATGCATACTTGAGTAAAGTATTTATTATTTATGATGTTTTTTCTTCCAATTTATACACAGAGAAAAGAACATATGAATGGTCTGAAGCATAAACGTTTTGTTACTGAAGAAAATTAAGTCTAAAATGAGGAAGGTCTTTACTGTGGATATTGGAAATTGTTCTCAAAAAAGAACATCATCTTCAACATACACTGCATTATTTGTAAATCACACTGCAATCATGTGTTGATACATATACACATGAAATATCATGTGGCCACAAATCGTCAGGCATAGACACAAACATCACTGCTTTCCTGATGTTGCTATAAATTAGTTAATTAACAGCCTTAACTTTAACTGAGTACATTGTTAAGTGGTTGTGGCAGCAATTACTCAGGCAAATGAACAGTATGTTGGCTTCGATGTTCCCTCTTTTGGCCAATATACCTGCCACAAATTCTAATTTGTGCCAAGTTGTGTTTTTCCAACTATTGAGTTCAGGTTGGGGTGAGGTGAAAAGGAGTTTAAAGTCGCTTCCAAGAAAATTGCATTAATGCATGCATGTGTGCATGTGTGTCTGCTTATACTAGTCCAGACTAATGCCGATTTTATAGTGCTAGTTCACAGAGATATTATGGCCCAGTTTAAGACGAATACCCCACTCAGACACAGTATACTGACTCAATATACTATACTGGGTTTGAATCCCAGATGGGACTCACAGCCACCCCCCCCCCCACCCCCCCCCCACCCCCCCCCCCCCCCCACCCCACCCCCCTCCCCAAAGTACTGGAATCTGTACTTTACTTTACTAAGAAAGTGTTATCCAAAATAAGACATTTGTTACATTTGACCACTTTCTAAATGGCATTGGCGCTGGGAGCAGTGCCAGTTCACACTTGTCAGAGGGATCACAAAGCATGTGATCAAGACTACCAGTTGTCAGACTTTCATTTTTGTGAAGTAAAATCCTAGATATTTTTTACAATTGTATACTTATCATTCATTACTCCTTAATGCATTTACTGCTTGTTCTTGACAGAGAGAAATAGCTTGTGATAGGGCTTGCTGAAGACGAAGTTGTTCCAACTGGTTGTGTGGCTAATGTATCACACAGCTCCAATGTTACCCCAGAAGTAGTGACATCACTGAACAGCACATTACTGCTGAAACAGCTCATCTGAAGGCATCAAGGGGATGAAGTAATGCAGGATAAGTATACAAATATATAAAATATGTAGGATTTAATTATATTTTTTAACTTATCCTGCATTTCTCCTTCATGCATCTGTATCGGATGGTATGGCGGAGGGCATACCTTTAGATGACATAGAGACCATCTATCAGCAAACAGCGATGTAAGACATTGAGCGACCATGCCTGTTGACAGGAAAGGATACTGACGTACCAAGCCAGTGTAGCATGTAACCTTCTAGTCTGAGGTGCGCACACCAGAGAGGTCGAAAGGCTGGCTCTGGACTTGTTGAAGCGTCAATGGCGTCTTGTGGTGGCGACCACATGGGCAACCACCAAAAGGCCAAAATTGTGGACGCCTTAGACGTCTTCAAGGGCGACATCGTGCAAATAGTTACTGGCAAAGATGGTGCCAGAAGCAGCCTATGGCTCCTATTGAGCAGTTGCTATGCATGGTGCAAGCATGTTGAAGCATCTGCTTCCAGTGAGACAGAGCCAGCATGAGTGCTTCCAGTTCCAGGTTGTTGATATGCCACTGTTGTTGAGTGGAGATGTGGCTTTAGGTGGTCGAGGAGGACAATGAAGGCTGACTGGTCCTGGCGCATGATGTAAGAAGAGAGGTCCTGCACTGATGTGAGGAGACCAAAGAGCGCCTGCCATTGGTGGAGAATGCGGGTTCCTTGTAGCGCAGGGAGTAGATGGCATTGGATTCGGCTCCACCTCTGACTGGATTCAGAGAGGCGGTCGTGCTCAGGTCTGAAAGCAGCCTCTGATAAATTTGAGATTGTACGCAGGTGTGAAATCTGATTTCCGGACATTGATAATCCAGCCTAAGTGACTAAGGAGGCGCATAGTGAAATCCCTGTAGCGGATTAGCGTGGCTGTTTGTAATGCGTGTGAAAAGCCATGAGGTTGAAGAAATTCCAAATTGGAGGACTGCCCATTGGGAGTGGACTCCCTCAAAGAAGAAGCTAAGGTCTTTGGGGTGGATTGGTACATGCAGGTAAGCGTCCTGGATGTCTAGGCTGATCAGGGCATGTTTGGATCTGAGGAGCCTGGGAATGGGCACCTGAAAGTATGGTGGACCCTCCAGATAGCGCTTGTTGAAAGCTGCCAAGCAGGGAATCATTTGATATTTGTTTGAGTCCTTCTTGGGGACCAGGAATATTGGTGAGTTGAAGCCTGGTGTAATTGCTGGTGTGTGTACAATCTCTATGGCTTTTTTGGCTAGCAGTAGCCCCTGTAGTGTGGGGGGATAGGTGTCAGCTATTGGGGATGTCGTCAAAGCTGATACCCTTGGCGCAGTATGTTTGTGATGTATGGTTGCCCCAGGATGTCTCAGTTCCACAATAGTGCCCTAATCTCCCACCTACAGGATTTTTGATGACTTGAATGGCTAGGGTTGGAAATGCAAGTTGTAGGTGTTTGTCATATCTATACTTGGGCTTGCAGTCGGCACCTCCGCATCAGGGTGGTCACGGCGTGGTTGGTACAAACCGGAGGCCTTGCCTTTGCCTTGTCCTCTGCCCCAGAAGGCCGTAGTCACGTCCTCATTTTGGCTGGAGGGAGTTCCTCTTAGGGGGATATGTACCAGATCTAGAGGATCTGAGAGCATTGGCATGCAATACCTGAGCCACGGCCTTGAAGTCAGTTTCATCTCTGGCATAGGTGGAGGCACAAGCATGTGTGTTGGGAGGCCTGGGAAGTGGATCACAAAGGTTGGCTGAGCAAGTCCCATTCAGTCAGAGCTAAGTAGCCAAGATGGCGGGTACTTTGGTAACGCCACAAGTACGTGGGAATGCATGTGGTCAATCTGGTGTTGTTTGTATGTCATGACTGTGGTCAAGTGGACAAGTCTGGAACCTGGTTGAGGCCAAGATGCCAATCGCAATCAGAGACGGAGCCCTCATAAGATTGGGTGAAGGAGCCATCTGAGGAGGCTGCAAGGTACTCTCAACGGTACTGGAGAACAACTGTGAGAACGACACCTAGATCAGGAGGATCTACTACAACTATGCCTCGAAGTTGGAAATGTCGAAACCAAGAGACTACAGAGGGTATGTTACATGGACGCCACCAAGGTCCACTAGGGAAGCCATGCCCGGAGGCGCCAAGAGGACGAGAGACGCCGGATGAGCCGAGTATCTAGAGACAGGTTGCTGGAACATGCTTTGTATGAAGCTCCATGTAAGGCGTTGGAGGCAGCTGGAAAGGTGTCGGAGGTGGCTGGAAAGGCTCCAGGTATTGTCCGAATCCTGTTGGGAGCCTGTAATGTGTAACCAATGTGGGCCTAAAATGCTTTGAGTAAAAATGTATCTTCTTTTGTTAAATTGCTCATCATTTTAAGATTTGGGTATGAATTCTGACTTACCTGATGGCCCTGAGGATGAATATGTGCAAAGGCGTGTTCTGGACGAGACAAAACAGTAAAAGGACTAGACATAATGGTTCTGTTAACAGGTGGGGTGCCTGGAGAGCTGGATACAATACTGGGACTGTTAGCTGTAGAGATACTGGTACCTGAAGAAAAATAATACATTGGTAGACTAAGAAAATTAAGTGTCATGGCACAGTAGCTCACCTGGATGTGAAGTTAACAGGACCCAAATCAAACAATAAATTCCATAGAATTAAACAAAATATAATGTCATTAAAAGAAGAAACATACACATCAAGTTCAGCATCCTCAGTTTGGCAATTTCAGAGGAAACAATGTCTAGAAATCAGATGTCTAGAGTGCATTTTGAGAGAATGTTTGCATTAGCATTGTCAAAAGTGCAACAGTCAAATAAAGGTTTTAATGAATAGAACTCATATTTCTAACCACACACATACCGTTAATTACATTTTAAAACAAATAGCAATGTAATAGCACAAATGTGGCTTGGGGTAGGAACAAGCATGTGAAGTTTCAGCTTCTTTGGTCAAGCAGTTTTACACTTCTATACCAACTTTCAAAAAAGTTTGAACAAAATGACTGAAAAAATGGCCTTAAATAGCTTTTTCAATGTGTGGATTCAGTGGCAGCCATATTGAAAATCAGATTCAAACAACTTCAACAAATTCCGGTGCCATCATTGGTGAGGAACATGTGTAAAGTCTACTTGGAATTTTGCGTGCACTTTTTCAGTGACACCATAGCTGGCATCATTTAGACTAAGTTTCAGCTGCATCAGTAACACATCGTCATGAAAAGGAGGGTACGTTAGAGTCAAAGGTTGTAGCTGAAAATAAATAGTGAGTAATAGCCAATAAGACAATTTTCAATATTTACTTTTTATAATTTGTTCATTTTTCTACAGCATTTACAGCTTTGCATAAAGTTGGGCCATTCACCCTGAAAGAGATTAAAAAAATGTTTTCTTTCTTGGTGTAAAGGTGTAAGTAAAGTGATTTCAATTGATTGTTACTTGATGCAGAGCTTGATACTGGAGAACTGCTGCTGATCACAGCCTGTCCATCAGATGTACGGAGAATAGCAACTGGCCGAGCAAGGTTTGGTGGTGGTGGAGGAGGAGGTGGCAACATTCCCGGTGCAAAGAACTGGGGTAGTTTTGTAGGACTCTTCATTGGTGGTGTAGATGGACTGGACTGAAACACAAAGATAATGTTTATAGGATCATACCATGACGATGACTGAAATGCAAAGACAGAGTCTGTTCCTCTCCAACTTTACCTTAGTGACCAAAACTTTCCCACAAAGGGAACAGCATTATGAACCAATTAGACCAAATCATGTGACAGCTGACCTAATCCATAAAAAGTTCAAGAGTGAGCCAGACCACTTTTATTTAATCGTCCAAGCCAAAAGATTTGAAAGGTGTTCTTGAACAAAGATATAGCTCAGCATCTGAAAACCCATTACTTAAAGGGGAATCTACTGCATTGAGTGGGCTGAGCTTATACAATCTGACAGGTCAATATGATGTCATGCTAACACACAAATTTCATTGGTTAATGCGTAACGGGTAACGTCTTGTAAACACCCAGCCACATGGGAGTTTTACAAAAAGGACGTAAGTTTTAATGGTAATAAATATCCATCAAACGATTCCAAGACCTTTTCAACAAATGGGTAGGTCTTGGGTTTCAAAAACTAGCCTGCCATGTCGTCTTCACATCTTCATAAAATGTTACTGTGGAATGTCTACGATTTATTTTTTTATTCAAGTCCAACACACAAATTAGTTCTACACTATTTTCTGGACAGGAGCGAAATACATTTGTCGTGATGAATAAGAGCAGTGTTTATGAACAAAACACCATAATATGTACAACGGCACCAAACGTAATCCTGTGGTGCACGGTATCTTTGCAGTTTATGAATAGCATATCTCACAATATACCCGGCAATCGGTGATTTCAACAGTGTATTTTTTTCGTTGTGTTCGTCTTGCCTTTATCTGAAATTTGGATGACAACGATCATTAAAACCCTGGTAAAAATATTGTCAAGTGATGAAAGTAGTATTTTGTCATTTCCGTCACATGTTTTCATTGCCCAGTAGCAATGTGTTTTGTCTGACATCTCCTCCTACTAAAGTCACTCAATCCGTGAAATTTTGCGGGTCCAAGTGACCCAGATTCCCTGTTTATTGGCATGCCAAGTGTCATTTGCATAAGGCCATCCATATTTCTTGTATGCTTTTCTCACCTCAAACCTGAACTCACTGGAGAGCGGGCGGACAAAATAAAATATCAATTTTTTAAAAAAAATGGTTGGTTGGTTGGTCGGTTGTTTAATGCTGCACTCAGCAATATTCCAGCTATATGACGGTGGTCTGTAAATAAACAAGTCTGGACCAGACAATCCAGTGATTAATATCATGAGCATCGATCCACGCAATAATTGTGTCTTTCAATAATTGTGTATAAATTATTTATGACATTTTAAAAAATGGTACTTTAAAACACTTGGTACCAGAATCTTAGTCTAAAAATCAATTTATGACGTAGATTCTAGATCAAGTCGCATTGCTTCGGAAATGAATTTTTAATAAACAACTGAAGAAAGATAAAGTTGACCTGGTTCCATTATGACAGTGCAATGGTAAATCTAGATCTTGTAGAATTTCTTATATTTCACGTCGGAATAGAAACAAAACACAGACAGCCTCACATACTTCGAAACGATTTTCAGATAAATAATGTATTTATTCACGCTAATTCTGTCATGTGCCTGAACACAGATTTCAACATGATCTTAATGAAGATTATTCAGGTATCATCCTCTCTTGTAACTACTTCAACATGAACACATTTTTGGTCTAGCAGCTCAAAGCAACAATGTCGGACTCAGATGCATTTTTCTCCTTCCACGACGAGCATCTGTCATCTTCCTCGACAACCTTCCTGGTCAATTGATTTCAACAAAATGTAAAACACAGCCTCATTCACGGCGTCATCATAAGATTCCCTCAAAATACCCCTCCATGTGATCAGGGTTATGACCTAGGGATTAATTAATATATTACTTTGCATTATTAGTTAAGAAATGTTTTCGTGATTGCTATTATAAAAAAAACCATGATGTACATGTTGTTTTTTTATTGCACCGCGGATTTCTTCTATTTAATTTCTAAAAGTTTTTGTTTGCCCCCTTTCTGACCACGTGGACTCCTAGCAACCACGCCCTGTGAGTGCATCCCAGTTTGGATTGTTGCTATCTGTAAAGTACTTTGCAAGTTTGCCTGTCTTCAATATGAGCAACAAAACATTTTCGTGTGACACTAAATTGGCGGAAAGTAGTTTGAGATGATCAGGGGGAGCTTTTGGGCATTACAATTCTGACATTAATGACTTTATCGTGGAGAAAGTTCCAATTCAAGATGTCATCAATCCAACTGACAACTCAAATCAACAAGATGGCGCCTCTCTTCCCGCCCTTTCAAGTGCAACAGAAACTTTGACAAATTCAGTGCCGATTTTCGGGATTCGTGAATCCGTGTCACAGCCAGATTTCTTTGTGGAACCAGATGAAGGCGAATATGTCTGTTCACACTTCTTTTGTCAAACATGCGGGAAACAGCATTGGAAAAGGTGCAGCCACCATGTTACAGACATTTGTCGATTCGAAAACAGTGCTACAAATACTAATGGACTGAGCTAAATAGATGAAGTGTTTGGAGAGATCCTAGATTCTCGGACTTGAATAAATGGATATTAAACGTAGCAGCAGATGAAGGACTGGTGTGGACAAACGGGAAGTGATGCCAGATTGTGTTGAAAACTTGTGTGTGAGGTGTATCCAAATTCCCCGAACAAAAATAAACGAGACACTTGTGGATCTAATGATCAAACTCAGGGTTTTTTTGTGTGAAAATTCTGTGAAAGAAAAGGAAATACTGATTGAAATTGTCTTCGAATGTATATTGGAGTTTTCGTTTATCTTAAGTACAATATTATCTAGATGTGCCTAATGTAGGTCAAAACATCTAGTTTATTTCATTACTTATGTATCAGTTGCTTATGTGCAATGTTGTGTTGATACCTGTGACATATCCATATATTGTAGTCAAACTAAGAACTATTGGCGCAACTTCTGGTGTCTAGGCCTAAATACTAGTTGAAAAATTGTGTAATAATTTTTGTGCAGCAAACAACAACAAACAATGGAATATAATATCATAATTTATTTACATTGGCGACAAAGGGGGGCTACCTCGGTTGCTGGTGCTAGTGGGTCGTAAACCTGAGTGATAGGAATAGAGAAAGAGTACCCCGAGGATCGTGGATCCTGGGTTGATAGCTTGTTAGTGGGTCGTCAACCCGAGTATTGTTGTGGATCCCAGTATTAGTAGAGATGTACCCTTGGAGGTCGTGAAGCCCCGAGTGTTAGGTTAGGGATAGGTATATCATTATATGGTATGAGTTGGGGGCTACAGACGCCCAAAGAGAGTATGTGTAGCAACTGAGTGCCCCCAAGGAATAATATGTAAACAAAGTTTAATAGCATCAGTCCTTGTACACGTGCCATATAGTCTGTATCACAGCGAGCACTGGGAGGCAGTAGCAGGGGTATGGAATTTATGGCACAATGTCTGTATATCCTCACTTAGCACATAGTGGAGTCCATATGCTGTGCTCTACACAGTTGGGTACAACAGACACTACAGAAGAGTCCTGAGATGATTTGGCACAAAGAACGATGGCACACGCAACTAACGGTCATGATTAAACATGGGATGGGAACGATGCTTCACAACCATCTAAATATATACACAAACTGACGTGGTACAATATGGCGCTTCGTCAGGTCGAAATCAAGTCTATACGGTACATAGGGAGATCTGGGCTTGGCGCAAGGTAGCTTCGGGGGTTCGGATGTACCGAGTAAAACAGTCAGAGCTTCATCGTCCTAGAGTCTTGATAAGGCGAGCTTGAGCTGCCATTGTGGCCGCGCCGATCCTGAAAGAGTGTCCTGAATACCCACTGGAACTAAAACCAGCGCGACACAATATAATGCTGAGCCATCTCAGAAAGGTATTCCTGGTAATGGCTGTAAAGGAGCTGTCCACAAAGAGGGGGTCGGTGTTACGTGCCCCACTCTGTCGTCTGATCCTTACGAGTTGTGTCAGGCTGCGAAAGGGGCACACCAGGTTCTTCGTAGCGAACAAAAAGATATGTACGCCTTGACGAAAAGGGTCAGTCTTAGACACTTTGAGTCGTAAAATGCACCTGGCACGATTTGGATCGAATGTGATGTCTTCTACGCAGATGTTGGCATCGACGTCGAAACTAGATGAGCAGGTAAACTCGCCACAACGTAAAAATCCAAAGAAGGCAATGGTGCACATAGTCTCCATATTCAAGTCATTGTAAGGTCCTAGCACACCCTGTCTTAGGAGAGTGACGATCCGACAGAGAATGTCATACGTAATGGGAAGCCTCTTACTCTTGACGGGAGATTGTAACTTCTTGTATCCTCTCATCAGAGTCTGGATACGGGCGAAGGCACCAGAGGCTGGGGAATCAAACACAATATGTAATAAGGCTTGCAAGTAAGTATACCTAATACCCGCCAGGTATATTTTCACTGTTGTATAGGCGAGCTTAAGGACCCCGAAACAGTGGGCCAGAAAGTACTGGAGATACGTCTCTTGCACTGGAGGCAGAGTGTCGGCTTCCATGGAAAACAGGTACACACGGATCATGAACTTGATGTAGCACTGCATCCCTGTGGCATAAGTGTGTCTGGTGCAAGGGGTAATGGCGGTATGGGTATTCAAATCCAGATGACTTGTGAACTGGGAGGGCATGGTGTGGCATTCTTCTCTGCTGATGGCGCTAGACTTCGGAATTTCTTGAGCTGCAAACGAGAGAGCGCATCAGCAATGCTGTTATGAACGCCAGGGATATGTTGCGCGATGACGACAAAGTTACCTTTAGCAGCAGTCCAGGTTAGTGTTCTCATTAAAGACATAATCTTAATACATTTAGATCTGCCTTTCCTAATGATATGAACTGTTGATATATTGTCACAGCAAAAGAGCACACACTTTTGTGACCATCTATGTCCCCACAAGATGGCTGCCACAACAATGGGGTATAATTCCAGTAAGGCTAGGCTGTGTTCAATTCCCAGATATTTGATGACTGGAACGGGACCTGCTGACTTATGTTCAGCTAATGGTATTTGGAGTAGCCTAAAGAGTTCGCATAAAGTGTTCATGATTTTCTGGGCATCAGCAGTTGGCGCATCAATGGTTAGGAAGTCGTCAAGGAGGTGGAGAATATGTTTGACGTCATAATTGTTATGCAGAATCCAGCATACTGCTCCTGAGAGGGAGTCGAAAAGTTTTGGGCTTGATCTGCATCCGAATGCCAAACATGTATAGAAATAGAACTCTTCTTCCCACTTGAATCCAAAGAACAGCCAGAACTTGGGTGCAATGGGTACCTGTTTAAAGGCGTCAGAAATGTCAACCTTGCACATCAAGGCCTCTGGTCCTTCTTCCAGAATAAGAGATATAGCGTTGTCAATGGTCACATAGGGCAGGGAGCACAAGTCTTTGTAAATTAGTTCATTTACACTTGGGATGTCTGGCTTGTCGTGTGGGGCTGATAGGTCCAAAATTAGTCTTTTCTTGCGGCTGTACTTGCCTTCAGCTAAACCTAGTGGACTGACTCGATAGATGGGGTAAGGCGACTTGGTGAAAGGTCCTATCACGTTTCCCCTTGCCACTTCTGACTGGACCAGTTTTGTGATGGTAGAAGGCTCTCGTCGGGCACTCAGGTTGTTGGGACACTCGACAGTTGTAGTAGGCAGAGGAGCGATTAGAGGGTCAAAGCCCAGTGTAAGTCCATTGATTAGGTAGTTGGAGGAAATTTGGTCTGGAAGAGATGAAAGTTCATATTTTAGATGAGTCACATTGATTGGTGTTAGGTTAACAGGTCTACATGATAGTAGGGGAGCCAGCCCGTCTGGAGTCGGTCATGTCTTATGCTTCCTCTCCCTGCAGTTCTGTCTCACGTGGCTTGTGTCTTTACAGAGAACACACACGTGTTCGAAGTAGCAGGTTTGTCGCTGGCAGCCCTGGTCATTAAAATTGTTGCACACTTCTCTGCCGTTGATGCGCACTTTGGGTCAACCTCTGGCATTGACTTTGCCTTGACAGTAGCTTGTTGAGGCCTGTCGAACTGCCCGCTTGGAAGTCTGATCCTTGGGTCCATGAGATTGGGGCATCCCTTGGAAGTGTGGGTTATGCTCTGGCATGATTGACAGGACCTGGCCCTCTGTCCTGTGGAACACATTGTATATATCCGTTTGTCCACCATGTCCCACCTAATAGGCGTTCCTTCCTGCTGCTACACGTGCAGCAAACAGTTTATGGTAATCATAATGATTAGTCTTGGAGGATCAGCTATCACATTCTCTGAGCCCGTCAGGTACTCAGCAAAAATAGTAAAATTGTACTTTATAGCTAGGTAGCTCAGTTCCCTGAGACAATGCACTGCCGGGAAAACAACCTGAGGTACCGTTGTTAATCATTCCAACCGTAGCCTGATAATCAGACATCACACACACAAATCTATTTGACCATTGAGTACACCACCTCTCAGCTGCTATGCACACTATTGAAAGTTCCTTCAAGTTAATATGGTAATCTGAAAGATTAGATCTGTCTATTTCCCAGTCCACATAGACCCAATCACACTCATGGAATGCTCCATCTGCACGTGTGCATACATCCGTGAACACTGTTTCAACCGGTCTGAGATCCCAAATACGACGAGTATTTGCTCCTTCAACAAGAAACTTGATCCACCATTGCAGATCCACGAGTAACTGGTCTATTCTGCACTTGTCATGTGGTTCAGGCAAGGAAGAAAGGCAGTTGAATATAGTCCGGACGTGTAACTGTCCCCAAGGGATGACAAGTGATGGCCAACACAACTTGCCAGCAAGGCGTTCCAATTGATGTCTTGAGGCTCTAGGTTTGATCATTAACTCCTGCACAAAATCCACTTTTTAGGGGCCAAGGCGAGAACATCAGTCACCAAGTCAATGTCAATGCCCAGGAAAGTGACTTTGGTGGCAGGCCCTTCGACCTTGTTCCAGTTTATTTCAAAGCCCAGTTGGTGTAAAAATCTAATTAAGCACAACAGGGAAAGTTCACACTTCTCCGAAGAAATAGCATCAATCCAAAAGTTGTCTAAGTATGTCACGACTGCACACAGGTTCAAACTTGCAAAATATCGGTTGATGAATTGAGTAATGCAGTTGAATATGAAAGGACTCCGTCTGGCACCAAACGGTAAGCGTTTATCAATCATATATGTTGGTACGGTATCCCCTGTTTAAGTCCACTTAAGACCTGTACACACTTAGTTTGAAGGGTGCATTGCCACACTCCTATAAGCTGCTTTAAGGTCAACTTTCGCCATATAAGCACCTGGCAAAAGCTTGTTCACCGCATCATGAATAGTCTGGTAAGAAAAGGACTCCTTAGTCACAAAATCATTCAATGACCCTCCTTTGGGTAAGCTGAAATCATGAATCAAACGGATGTCCGTGCTATCCTTTGGCACATCACTAAGAGCACTCCCAATGAAGGGCTTGTATAATACTTTCTCATAATGCCCTGATTCTTATTCTTCGTGAATCCTCTTCTCCACCTTAGGGCGGTTCTCTGCTGTGAGACATGACATATGATTATCTACTTCGGCGGGTACAATAGAAGGGATTTTTTCCCTGTTGACAATATCAAAACGCTCGCATTACCCCTTTAATATGTATTCACTTTCACTGTCCGCTTGTAATATTAAATCCCATGAATAGAGGTTGGCCGCAATCTGAGACAAGGGGGAACTGGCACGGCCCTACTGAAAAATCGGAGTAGTCCCATCGGCAGCGATGGACACCGCTTACTGCCCTGCTGACTAGTGTAGTTCCCAGAATGAGACTGCATCACTGGTACTGAGGGATGCTCTATTAACTTGTGATTGGATGAAAAACATATGCTGCAAACATGTAAGAAGCGACATGGTGTATAGGGACAACCACCCCTCGAGTTCCATTTGATGCATATTGGTATGTTTGAGTGCGGGTTGATCTTGGCTCTCTGGCGATGTTGACCCAATCTGAGTGAACGACCTGGCTGGGGTATTGCACTGAGCTTTGGCTGTTCTCTTTTCACAAGCAAGAGCTGCTTGACATAGGAATTGTCTGCTCCTCAAGGGAATTGCAGTTCATACTGTTTCTGCCTGTATTCACTATCGTACTGCAGTACGCTCTGCCAGGTAAATGACTGGCAAAGAGTAGCAATCTTGATTCAATAGCCCACGTAATGCATCACCTGAGGCAGCTGTGTTCCATCTTTCAATACCATTTCTCTGAGAACCTTGAGGGGTGCTTCGGAATATTGCAAAGAGAAAATTTTATCCGAGGCTCGTCTTTCGTTTTTGTCCACTCTTGTACCTTTATCACTCGCCGGTGATGGGGAACTGACGTAATCACAGATATCGCGGCATGTCCCAGAACCCCCGGTTCCACAGTTTTCGGTTTGTCAACTTCCCGCATTTCGGGAGTTAAATTCTTGACCGCCCTCTTCAGCAAAAGTGTTTGTGCTAATGGTAAACAATCAGAGAAATGTGCATCAACCATATCCTGAGTGAGTAGTTGTGAAATGAGGCACAGTGTAGAAAAACCCTTGGCGGACAGCTCCCCTATGGTAGCGAACAACAGCTCGTTTGCGTCCACCCACTCAGAAAATTCATTTTCCTCAAATTCCACTTGAGAACGAATAGCTTTCTTCAGTTTGGCCATTCCCATGGTTACGGTGTGGCGTCCTGTGATAGTTATCCGTGAGCGTTATTCATATAGTCACTGACACTGAGTAAAGAAAGAAAGAAGAAGGCATAATGAAACCCATATTCAGAGGCAGAGCTGAAGGTCGTGTGGCTTGAAAAATCATTTTCATCAAATTCCGCTTGAAAACAAATAGCTTTCCTCAGTTTGGCCTTTTCCATGGTTACGGCGTGGCATCCTGTGATAGTTATTCATATAGTCACTGAGATGAGCAAAGAAGAAAGAGGTAATGAAACCCAATTCCTGAGGAAACGCTTCAGGATGCGTGGCCGCTGGAAGAACTCACATATGTTCCGGCTGTGTGCGCAGCCAGCCCGACCGGAAGTTAAACTTATGTTACTACCCAACATATACCGTCTAACAAATGGGAGATAACCGCCACACACCCTTTTATTCATAACGGTATGACCCAGACACAGGCAATCTCTTCGAAGTTTTAAACAGCCTTGTTAGACTGTAAATATGTTTGTTTTCACTGAAGTTTGTGAGATGGTGCTTACTGCTTGTTTTTACAAGTGAGTTTAATAGGCTTTGTTAACATAACTAGTTTGTTTTTGAAAGTGAGTAGGCCAATTAAAAGTAAACTGTTATCCCTTTGAAGTGTATGTGCTTAGTATTTTAATGTTTCACAGTTTGTTGTCACTGATATGTTCACTAAGTAGATCTGTTTAGTCTCATAGCTAAATTCATCAGGGTTGATTTTACTGAAATTAGTAGCTATATCAAATAAGACACATGATCAGAAGAATGGAAAGCGCACGTAAAATCTCCAATGTAAGTAAGTAAGAATGGATACCAAACCATGGCTGGAGCTGCATCACGCAAAGTTTAGTACATCACATCCACCAGAGGAACACAACAGGTATTGTAAGAAGGGTACTTGCACAACACGAAAGCTGTGAGGCAGACTGTACACACTGGCGATGTGTGCTGAAGACTTGCAAGTACATCACTGTTGGTGATTACGTCAGGAAAACTTCAGACGACAGTCATCCTACAGAACAGCCTGTGAAGCTTAAGTTTGTCAGCAGCCTGAGAAAATGAGCCAAACAAGAAACAACCCATCTACAATGAGGAGTTAGCCACCCAAGACGAAGATTAGATTCCGTATCTACCATCATTCCCCAACATGAGCAGTGCCTTCCATAAACTGGCCTCAAGACTTCAGACCACAGACCAGAGCTGACGTGGATCTTGATGGTGCGAGGACGAAGACAGACTTCTTCTTATTCAGTGATGGAGATCACAACAAGATCCTGGCCTTCTCCAGTCTGGAACAGGTAGAAGCACTGCAAACATGGACGGTACCTTCAAATCCTTCCCTCAGCTGTGTTATCAAGTCCACATTCTACATGCTAGAAGTGGATCTGTCACCTACCCACTTGTCTTCGAACCAGCACTGAAAGAGAGCAGCACCTCCTTTGCCTGAAGGAACAACTGCATCAGGGATTGAACATCCCAATGCAATTCCTGGATGCAGCAGATTACATTCCAACTCTGGATTGAATGACTGACTGACATTGATGTGGAAGTAGATATTACTATATTCATAATGACTGATGGTCATTATATTTTACATATATGTTATGTATTATACTTCATGTATATTATGTAAAACTCCTTTAACTGAGCAATATATTCCAAAGTATAAAGCCATTATAAATCAAGAATAAACACTGATTTGTATAAGTTGTTGTTTTAAGCTGTCTGACAAACAGGGTGTTTGATAAATAGGAGATGATCCTCTCAGAGTTAAGCACTGAATCCCACTAGCCCACTAACCCACAAAGTACACAAAGTACATGATCTAGGCTACCAGTTGTTGGACTTCCATTTTGTGGAAGCCTCAGTGGTTGAGTGATTTAGATGGCAATGAACACAAAAAATGCAGAAGTCAACATTGGATTTGCCCATCTATAGTGTGGAGGAACCTGTGGTGACTGATGACAATTACCATAACAGCTCTGGTTGGTAATAAATTGGAGGGGAATGTTTATGCTGATAGCCATATACATATAAGTCCTGTTAATCTGACATCGATGGTTGCATATGATTATGATGGATTAACGAGTACCTCGGATAAACGAAATTAAGTAGTATCAACGTTTGTGATCGAAAATCGGACAGCTTCACGATAGATAACGATTCAAACACGTAGTAAAAAAATGAACAATAAATATTCATATTGTTATGTTACATGGTTGGCCGAATATGTTTTCTAATCATGCAAACTCTAAAGTTTAAAACAAAACAACTGTTACGGCCTGTATGACTTATTGAAAATACTTTAAAAAGCATTATAAAGAATGGAAGTCGTAAGTTTGAAACTGGTACCGCAAAGCTTAAGAAAACTGCTTTCGAAGTGGCTAACACTGACTTTCTGTTAGTCATTTCATTGGTAAGGTCATAGTTCGTGAAAGGTTGTTGTGACGTTACCTGGGAGCACCTTTAGAATACAGTACCACAACTTCTCATGAGGACGATCTCTGCCGCAGGTCACATGTCTCAAAGACAAGCAACAAGTTTTTGTGAGAATCCATCGGACGCGAACTCGCGACCTTCGGATTGTTAGCCCGACAGCTAACCGACTGAGCTACATCCACACTGTTAAACTTAGTGCAAATTTACCTAGTCATGCCTACGACATTACGGAACTGAACGAAAGGGGTCGAATAGGTGGTGGACCCTTACGAAAGTTACGGGTAAGCATGGTGTCTCGTGACTTTAGTCTATCGACAATCTACAAGATACCGAGTGGCGAGGAATGAGCCGATATGGCGCAACTGAAAACGGCTCCAGGCGTCAGACGTCAGACGTCGAACTCGCGAGTACACATGAATGACGTGTTATTTAATAATTCGTCGGGTGGATTTTGGTTACAGAAAAGTGTGGTAGGGAACACTGTAAGGATGATGTAGATAATAGTAAGGAACAAGGGAGGCATGTGCATGGCTAGTGACGACACAAGGGTGAGTTCGCTTTTGAATCAGTACTGAAAAAATGTAGACGGTGAAAGTGGCTTGTGTGAATGTTCCAGGACAGTTTCCAGTAGCCAAAGTATTCGACACAAAACCATTGAATTCTTTTTACTCGATGTTTTTGTGTGAAAAATATTAGGAGCCTCTATAGAATCTATGATAGAAACTAAACAGGTAGATTTACCGAACCCTAACGATCGTGAAGGGAAGATGGATCGTAAAGGGGATCCAAGGGCTAAGGCCAGAATTCGGGTAACCTAATAGCCACTAAACGGGTACCTAACCCTAATGATCGAAAAGGGGTGATTGATCGTAAAGGCCATCCAAGGGCTAATGATAGAGTACGGGGTAACCTACCCTCACACTAGCGATATTTGGATGTGTTCAGCGCACAATATAATATCCCTAATAAACTACATTCTTGTAATAATGAAAATTAATGCACCGAAAAAATAATATATGTATATAAGTTCCCATTTATAACCCTTTTAGCCACTTGAATTACGAGAAAAACGAAATAAAAAATATATAAAAAATAAAAGTGCTTTCGTAAACTAGCGCTTGCTATAAAATGCGCCGCCGCAGGCTATATTCAGTAAACAAATATTCAAAACTCTCAACACCGCTGGGCGTATTCAATCATGTTTTGTCTAGAGATGATAGATCACTGGGAGGAACTTATGCACACTCGATGACCCCTGATGTCACAGGGCATTGTTTCGCCGGTGTGACTGGCAACAAAATACTACAAACTATGTCATAGGGTATTGTCACGTGTTTGAAAAGTTTGTGGTACTGTATTCTAAAGGTAGGCCGTTACCTGTAATGGGATGTCCTCGGCGATAGCGAAAACTTTTTTCTGATTTTAATGAGATTGAGGTAATCTAAGCATGTAATAAATCCTGTTTTCTTTATTTAAAGCATTAATTGTTTATTGTTAAGCAAGATTATCTCTGCAGCCGTTGTAATATGCAGCTACCAGCCGATTCATCTCGCATCAAAACATGGGCTGTGTACTCACGGGCAGATGACCACGGAGTACGCTGATCACCACGGAGTACGCTGATCATTGTTTGGATTAACGAGACTGATTAATGAGTGATTTCGGTAATTCGTTGCAAATTAGCTGAGTTGAAGTCGGAGTGAGAGACTGTCGGAATAACATGTCTAAATAGCACTGATTTAATCGGTTCCCATCATTAGTGTCGGATAAAGCTGATTGTCGGATTAACAAGACTTGACTGTACTAAAGCACCATTCCGAGGGCGGCGCTGTCTCTGCTTCATTCTAAGGAAAAATGCCAATCCAAGGTAAGAGTACCAGTCCCAAGCAGAGTGTTGGAGACACCAGTGCCGGCAACCACTGACGAGAGATACTGGTGTACTTAGTGTAACGCAGATCAGACGTGAAACTACGGGGATGAAGGCAACTGTCCAGCAAAGAAAATAGCATCAGTCATCAATGTAGCTCTCATGGTTTTAACACCTGGAGGTCATTACAATAGTTGCTGCTACCTCTTTCAAAGGAGTTCACTGACTGTAAAAGTCCAAACCCAGTTGGCAAACTAGGCTGGAAATTCCTGGGCTATTATGAGTTATGTCCCTTCTCTGTCTCCTAAACACCAATCAGATTCCACCTCTCATATCAATTGCATTTGCTTCAAACAATGCGGTGCCCAGTCAAGATGAACAGATCAATATTATAAACCTATATTGTGATAAAACAGGTTTTACTTTGCTAAATGCATCAAATCATGTAAGCACCTTGATCAAAAACATGAAAAGATTTGGGAAAATCTGCACGGCACTTTATGAAACTGGATGTCAATTTTGTTCAGCGATCTTAATTGTACAATGCATAGACTGGTTAGTCCAGCCAAACTCCACAATTCCAGGGTAGAAACTGGACTTTTATAGTCAGTTCACTCCCTTGCCTCGGGAAGATCTCTCCCTCTTCTTGATGCATGATAGAGAAATCTCAACCTGTTCTCAAGCTACAATATACAATACCATATATGTCTATAGATGGGCCGATCTCACAATATAGTCGAGGTATTAACGTTATCCTGGAAATCTGTACCAAAAAGGTACGTCATTTATATAAGTCAGACCACCAATGTACCTACATCTTCTCATCATGGTCCGTCATTGGAAATAGAACATTAACAAATCTGTATTGAATTACAATATCTGGCAATAAAAAATATTAATTTGCTGTCTATTTTAATAATATTAGTCAAAATTTCATTCAATAATGTTTACATTAATCTTTGCAAAATCGTGTGTCCATCCAATACACTCACACCTTCTGTTTACCTTGTTCCATAGTGTCTGCTTTACCATATACAGTAACAGCTCGAACTCACATTATTCACAGCAACCACAAACATATAACCGCAACTGACACCTTGAAAGGAACCTAAGTTGACAGAAAAAGGATACATAAAAGTATTACAATGTTCCCTGACTATTACGCTCTTCAACATAGCACTAACTCGGTTATAGCGCACAGTAAAGCATGATTCCCCAAATTTACTTACATTTTTAATAAGCTCAAATTTTCAAATGACACAATGTTTTCCCCATCTTAAAAAAACCCCCAATATTATCAGAACTGAAGTATGCAATTTTATCCTATTATTATACTATCAGGTTATACAAAAGGTGTTCATTGTTCATCTGGACTGATGTTAGTAATACATTTTATTAATTTTATCCAAAATTTCATTCCATAGTTTTAACATTATTTTCGTTGAAATTGTGTGCAAAGTGATCGGTAGGTCGCAACCATGGTCAGATTACCGCTACTGACGCTTTGAAACAAAATTTAGTTGCAAGAGAATGGATACAGATATCATAAATGCCATACCTTGACTAATTAAAAGTCATATTTAGGGCAGTTTAACTGTTAAATGTCAACATAATGTTTTCGTAATCGAAATACAGGTTGTGCGGGAAGTCCCTATGGTGACTGGTCAAATTGTTCCATACGTAAAAATATCCTGCATACCACCTGTACCAAAGTACGACGCTTATGGTTCTTTTAATTCTAAATATATATAGTGAAAGCTGCAATTTATATAACACGATATGTATTATTCCTGATGAAATAATAATTTCAGATACAATTTCTTTTGACTGTTGCATCAAAATTCTTTGAAGCTGATTGCTATTCCCGGCTTCGTTTACGAGAACATCAACATGGTATTCTTAATGAATATAAAACAATACCTTAGAGAGCAAAAAAATACAATGTCACTTCCAGTCTACCATACCTCTGGATATGACGTCACTTTTGGTTTAAATGACATCATTTCCTTATTTTTAGAACCTCTGACGTCATTACTTTCCCTTCTGACGTCATTATGACGTAACTTCGGGTTATCATGGCACTTCCAGTCTTATTTCTCTTCCTATTGTGATGTCGACAACCTCCAAGTTATCTTAGATACAGATTTACCTTGGTTCTCTTTCACTCTGTAGCTACGAGTTATCCAAAGAAAAGATTTACTCCTCTGTTGCTGCTGATGTCATATCCCCGCAAAAAGTCAGCAACCATGGGGATAGTGGCAGTGCCATCAATGAGGCCACATCGGTGCCACCATTGGACAAATTTGCCCCAAAAGTTGTCAAACTTGAGAATGGAGGTAGGTCTTGCTACAGCTGATGAGGCAGATTCAGAAAACCTGGAGGCCTGCATCTTTTGCAAGATACTTTCCAGGTAGTGAGATGGAGGCTGGGAAGATTGACATTGAAGAAGTCCGACCTAGGCTGGTGCAGAAGATCTCTGTGAAGTGGAAGGCAAAGTGGATCGTCCATTAGGAAATCTGGAAAAAGTGCCAGATAGGAGTGATGAGGATGATTATGCAATCCCTCACCTCCAGCTTTTGAAGCACTTTGTCTAGGAGAGACCATGGAGGGAATGTGAAGGTTTAGAGACCTGTACAATCCATTGATAGTGCATCTATCTGGCGAGCCATCGGGTCAAGTACCGGACTGATGCAAAGAGTGACAGATGTGTCCCAAAGTGAGGTTATCCGAGACTACAATCCTTCTTCTTCTTGACAAACTCTCCGGCAGTTTGTTCAACTTGCCAGGAATATGTCTCACATATATCCAGCTATTGAAGGAGTCTGCCAAAGCAAACAAATGAGCAGTAACCGTCATGAAAGAACAGGACTTGGTTCTTTCTTGTTTCAGGACATAAGCCACTGCCATGGTATTATCCGTGACTATCAGGGCGGATGAGTTGGGAAGAGTGTTGAAGAGTGTTTGAAGACTGCTTTCATCTCCCTGCAGTTGATATGGAGATCATTCTGTCTCAGATCCATAAGTCCTGTATTTGGAGATTGTCCATATGAGTCTGAGGCATCTAATAAGAGATGGTGGTCCGTAGGTGCTAAAGTTAGAGGAATTCCCGGCATGATTAAAATCTTGTTGAGTCCACCAAGACAGATCATGACGGAGGTGGAGAGGCATGAGTACCCAAGATTCCACATCGAAGGGAGATGATCCATTTCTGCAGAGGGCGTAATTGTAAGCAGCCCCTGTAAGTCATATCTTGCAGAGAGGACAGGGTTCCCAAGAGAGACCGAGTGAGTTGGTTGATCCAGTATCATGTTGATCATCATGCGTGCCTTGGACAAACGTTCCTCAGGAGGGCAGCTATATTCTGCTTGTAGGAAAAATCTGGCCCTGATATAAACAATCTCAGGATTTTCCATTTGGACTGATGGATGATGACACCAAGATGAAACCTACAGGGCGGGATACAAGATGTGGATGTTTGTTGTAGTGCAACAAGCACTCGTGGAGAAAGACGACTAGAATCCAGTGGTCTGACAAAATGTGCATTCAAATCCTGGCGTATGACAAAGGACACCCTCCTGCTGTGAAAAATGGTAGGTGTTTATCGAAGTCTGTAGACAAAGCCAGGTTGAAAGGGTCTGCAACGATGGGATTTGATGGGTACAATCCCCCTGACCTCCAAACTTGAATCCTCTTTGTCGTGATCCACAACCTTTAGAATCTGAGTCGATCATCGTGCCAAAGCTTCTGTCAGCTATATGACATATGATCAATAATCTTAGCAGTGCAGCACGGCCATGGAAGGGTGTATGTGTGATGGAGACATTGGGGCGTGGCAACCAGCATACTCAGGCATCTGGGGAGGAAGAGATTGGTCCGTGCATGGTTGAGTTGTCGGTATGAAATGGT
This sequence comes from Haliotis cracherodii, assembly GCF_022045235.1. Classification (NCBI taxonomy): domain Eukaryota; kingdom Metazoa; phylum Mollusca; class Gastropoda; order Lepetellida; family Haliotidae; genus Haliotis; species Haliotis cracherodii. Next base: position 48,093,093 of record NW_027266297.1, on the reverse strand, counting down.
AGATAGAATCGATCATATCTACAAAGGAGAGCGCAGGTCTATAGGAGCATAGGAAGCTCTATAGGAAGCATCCGAGTGGCAATAATAGTTAGCAATGTCCAATTCCCGATCCATGGGTGCATGAGAAACACACGGTTGGGAAGGACGATAATGAGGTACATCCATAAGATCCAATGGATCAGCGTCATCCTCATCCAATGGCGTCCATGATTCCGAGATGATCTGTTTACAGAATGGTTTTGACCTTTTGTCGGAGGTAACAGAATCCAGTCGGCCTGACTGATGCCGAGCGGCCTAATAAAAATCTGCACGTGACATGGAGTCCGTGCAGTAACAGAAGTTGTCAAGACGATCCCGGGGAACCCATGCGGACCGTGTGGGGATGGGAACAGACTAACCACTAGTCAGCACTGGTCACCACTAACCAGTTGGTTGTCAGGAGGTCGCGCGACCAAGGTATTTGACAAAGACAAAGATGGTCCGGCTCAACTAGAATCAATCCTCCATGTGGCCTCTAGGTAGGGGTATTCTTTTCAGCCTGTAAAGTCAGAGCTTTCTTTAACTGGTCAACATCTGACGATAAGGCTGATAAACAAGAAGTAAGTAAGACTTCCATGGAAGTCTTCTGCTGCACAAACAGTTTCTTAAACAGTTTCTTACTCATGTAATCAGCAAGTAATAAATAAATAATGCCAATACTAATAACTGAAAGATACATGTTAACCTTTAGCCTGCTGAATTGTTTTTCACACTTCTTAGCCCTGCCTTCTGGATTAATTTTAGCATAAGGCGCTGTAAAGAGGGTGGGTGATTTCAAACAGTTGGTGCTTCATTATACAAGGGCCAATTGAAGAAATATTTTGCACATTTATTCCTGATAGAAAAATACACATTACTATGTAAAAAAATCCTGATGTTTTCAATCATACCAAGGTTAAGACCAAAACGAACACAAAATTTTAAAATGTTCGTGATCTTGCCAGAATTACGTTATTGAAGGTTGTTTACGTTTCATGTTAGGAACCTTTTTAAATTGTTAAATTTGTGCAAATTGATTTCAATAATCAGATCTCAGATATCTTAATTTTAACTGAGTATAAATTCGATGTTTTTTATTGGTAAATAACAGCGCGATGGTAAATTATGAACCATTTCTGTAAATTTATTATCACAACGTTAAACAGAAAAAAAAACTAAATTTTCGAGGTCACCAAGTCAGTTGCAGAAATACAAACATTTGAGTTAATCTAACATGTCACGTTATCAAATTTGCAGGAAACAATAAATAACTCATAAATATTCACCAATCCTTATTTCAAGTGTTTTGGTTGAATATTTACGATATACGAAAATACAAGTACCGTGTCATGATGCCAGCAGACGTTTGAACATCAAACATGGCGCGCTTTGCCCGACCTCAGCATAACTTATTGCTATTCAAATATCAACAAAGTTTACACTGTCTTCATGTATATGCCTTGGTGAAAGTTGACGATCTTCTCAATCGAAGATTATTTCATTTGTCATTTTCCGTTTAATATGATGAGAGAAAAACGAAAATAAAGATCGTAAATTCTGACAGCAATATTTCAGTTTGTGCAAAGGTCACCGGATGTGATGTCACAGACAGCGGTAGTCTGCTGATAATCTTTCGAAACAAAATAATTACAGTCAATTTTCAAATATTTCGCCTGTATTATAAAGAATAAACACAAATCACTACTTATTATCAGTAATCACCACTAACATGAAATTACAAAGTGATTTTCACGATATAATTGACGTAGTTTTTAATCCGTTGGAACTTGCATGCTCCCGTGACCCGGAAACGGGAGACGATGAATTAACACGCCACATGCAAGTTTCTCGGTATCTTTTATTTGAACTTTTGTTGATATATGAGGATCACCATTCCATGTTATGTTGAAAGTAATATGATTCATGTATCTGCGCTGTACATGCTGATGACTTTGTTTTCACTATAATAATTATGTGTGTGAAGCAATAAGTCCATAGAAATCGTTTATCGGCAACGAACACACCCCACAACAGGTGCGCGAAAATAGGCGTGACGAAACGTTTTTCAAAATAGCATTCATGCGATGCCGAATATGATAGGATATACGCAGGTGCGTGATGTATATATAAAAAAATATGATATACATATTTTCAGTGTTAGTTTCTAATTAAATGTGGGATATTTAAATAATTTTTCCTTTTATAATACATTTATCGATTCTAGCATGATTTTACAACAATTCACGATCATCTTAAAATTTATTCCATCAATATAGAGACCGCCATGATTGCGTATTAATGATACATATTGTTAATGTTTAATTATTTACATCTGTTCACAGCTTCTAAAATATTAAGCTATATTTAGTATCTATTTTTTCCACAATGATTATGTGTATGGATACTAAATATTGGTCAACAGGTCAATGCATCAGCACAGTGTAACTGATCAGACTTTAATTATTATCTTTAGTTTAAACATATTTTATTCAACAATTGTTATCTTTCACCTGAACATAAATGATGTGAATAAGTAACTATTTGATGTCATTATTTAAGTTTAGTATTTCATAAAAAAATATAGAAATAGATAAGATCCTTACATGAACCTATACATACACAACTCATATGGACATTAATCTTGTGTATGAAGTTGTTTGTTTCCAAAAAACTAATTCTTAAATATAATTGTAATATGAAAACGATACATTAATTTCTTGTAACAGAACATGATATTTTTTTTTGTTTAATCACAAGAACCAGGGGGGCACTTAAGCTGGTGAGTTAGCCATATATTTATAAGAGAATGTTATCTTTTGAAAAAGGAATAGGGCACACATACCCCGGTACATACATTGACAATTTTTGCAGTTCTGTTCTGTTGGAGAAATGTACATGGAAATATCCTACCTTAAAATATGTATTTTTTCAGGGTTCTCACCAATGAAATAATGTGTAATTAGTGTGGCAGGACTTTCCAGGTTTGTTGCAGTATGATCTCGTGTGCTTGACAGTGACACTCATGCATGGCCCCTGAAGGAACATGAACTATTGTGAAATGTGATCAACAGGTTTTCGTCTTCAGTAAATATAATGTACAAAAATTCAAAATAAATGCAGATCATCACCAGCTTTGGATCTGACATCCTTGATCATTTTGATGGGTTTCTGAATATACAGTCAGTATAGGTCCTTATGTTCTTTATGTCTCAGCCTTCTGGGTGGAATGAAAAGAAATGTCCCTGTATACATGATTACCTTTGTCAGATCATGATGTATTTTGTCCTGTCAGCCACACCCCCTGACTTTATGTCACCTTATGTGGTTAATTTTCGCATACATGCACTGCTGCAAACCTGTTTTTCCCTTGTATATGCAATCACAGTATCAAACTTCATCAGCTGGTGTGTCACAAGTTCCTCAGTTGGTGTGTATAAAAGTGCCCTTGCCATCATGAAACAAGAAATGCAGTAGTATAGGTAATGATGGTTCTGCCGCAACCCCACTGGAGCAAGATTTATATACCAATACCACCACTACAGGTGGCATTTTTTATGTGTAAATGATGATGCGATTCAACGATCGTCATGAGATTAAGTTAAATTGACTCTAGCTCACAACCACCTGGAGTCAATTAATGCTTCTATGATATAAATTTTTATATGTAATGGGGGTTCTGCCGCAACCCCACTGAAGCCGGATTTATATACCTATACCTATACTACAGGGGGAATTTTTTATGCCAAAATGATTATGTGATTCAACGATAGTCATGAGATTAAGTTAACTTGACTCCAGCTCACCACCACCTGTAGTCAATCAATGATACCATTAGTACAAAAACGATGATGAGACTAAACTAAATTGTAATGAAAATATTCTCTATTATTTTTACTAATATGTACCGTATATGACCGCGTATAAGCCGAATTTTGAGGACCAGAAAAAAGATTCTGTAGAAAGGGGTCAGCTTATCCACGGGATACACTTTCATGATAGTATTTTTCAGATCGTGATCTGTCAGAAACATCGCCTGAATGACGGTCCGATAGATCACAACTTCCTGAAAGTTTGGAAGTTGCCACGACTAGAGCCATTATTGTTATAAATTTCTCAATAAAGTTATTATTATACACCAATGTTGTCATTATTAAAAAAATATTTTGCATGTTACTACTTCCGATAATAGGTTTTCAATTGAATGTTCAAAGTTTATCGTTCTTCGTAAACTCCACAATTTTTACATGTAACAATATATGTAATTCACAGCTATGATATATAATCCCCAGATGAAATCGCCAATAGCTATTACGTACGTTTTGCAAAGTTCATAAATTGATAGTGAACAAGTGTCTACCTTTATTGAAAGAGGCAAATAAACAACTGTATCGGCGAGTTATTCCGTTTGCCATTTGCAAAAACATGTGATCAGCTGTTTCCTGTGACGTCACAAACGGTGACCACTTTGATTGCTTCCTGTAGTTTAAAAAGCAAAATGGTACACAAGGAAATGAGCATTGATAATAACGGGCCGATTGGTATTGTCATGTTGTTTACACAAACATTTTCAAGTTGTGGGTGCTTAGTGATCGTGTTGGGAGTAGGGGTTTAATTCCTTTGTTTTCGAGAGATTAGTTTAATAAACTGGAGAAGCTTGTGAGTTAGTGATGGTCATTCAATGTGTTCATAGTATGATAGTTTATTTAATTCAGTTGGATTAACATACAATAGTGGTGTAAAGGGGGTTATAAAAGTTGGTATATTTTTACTGACTGACATTATTTTTTAACAAAGTCGAAAATATGATCCTCAATGCTGTTCAACTTTGCTTCGGCGAGTATCCGAATCTTATTGTGTTTTAATGCTTTCTTTTACAACCTACAAGAAATGAATTTTATCATTATTCCTGCCAGTTCCGAGACTCCAGCGGCTATTTCCATGCCAAGTACGATAGGTGCGGCCATTATAGTTGATAATAAACCAACACCTGCTACACTGAGTCCCATGCCAGATGTTACAAGCGCGGTGTCAACTCCGTCCAGAGCATTCACGGCTCTGCGATACTTTTTATACAATTCAAGTCTCAACTCCCTCTCCCTCTATTCGATGTTTTATGTCGCTTATTTGATGTAATCGAAATCCATCAACAGTATCCATCTTTTCAAATGCTTCATCGAGCGCCGGATATAAACTCATAGTGTATATTACGGTCATATAATAGTCTTTAATTGGTCTTGCTTAAATGTTTTGAGAGTATACATCAACCTTATCAAATGTATATTATACGGCAAGAATATCTTAGAAAGAGAAATGCTGTCACTTTCAATAATTTGGACCCTCTCAAGGGTCGCAACGGGTGAAGCTCCAATATGAATAATACTGCAATGTCGACGCTCGCGTTTCTTGAGCCATTTAATCGATAGACCTGGTAATATTTCGAAGGCATCTTCAGGTGCATCTCCGAACAAGACTTCAATAATAAGGGTAGAAATATTAGGTATTGCACTCAAGTTCAGTTTAATATCACTGAATTCTGTAACCAAATTTAAACTAACATTTTTTACTGCCGGACGACTAAATAACATATGACCTGGGTCTTCTGGCAGGGGAGAGACTAACACACTTTTTCGTTTTGATGGGATATAAGCTGCAAGTACGATGCCACTTTTTATTTTCTTTGTTAAATTATGTGCCTTACCCATCATCACATACGGTGGGGTAATGACGATATTCAATAGCCACTCGATTTTTGCGTCGACCTTAGTCCATTTTTTATCGTCGTTGCGAGTAATATTGTACGAAGTGTTTTTAAGGAGTCTTCTAACGTCGACATCGCTTAAATCTTCTAGATTACCCGTGAATGTAACTTCTTTCCGCTTGTATACATTATCTTGTAAGTGTAAAGCGTATAACTTACCATCAGTACCGGGTCTACCGAATCCTTCTGTGTCTCCGAGATCGGAAAGTGCAATTGTATTACATTGTCTGAGCGTTCCAGGGCCTGATGCATCAACCATTATTTATAATATGGAGTGTTACACTTAAGTATCCTATATGTACAGGTTTGTGTTTTACATCTAATACAGAAAATTTGAGGTCTGAAATAATACCCCGCTTTAATTTTTCATATTGTAATGTTGAGAAAGATTCCGTTCTACCGCTATTATATTTTTCATCTTTCACTGGAATAGATCTGAGTAGAGTTGAAGGACTTTCTAGTTGAATATTATCCATCGTACTGATCTGATCAAGATGGATGCACAACTCTTTATAGGGAACTAAATCAGGTAATTTATCTCCCTCAAGTGATGACCCGATTACTGTTACTTCTCCTCTCCATCCAAGTGTAAATCCTAAGTACATTAAAATCATTACACCCTTTTTTCCAGCGCTTAATTTCAGTATCCCATTCGACTCATTTTGTGTGAGACTATTTCCATTAGGCTTAAAAATTTCATCATTGAGTGAGCATACGCTGTAATACCCATCAGGCATAATAATGGGTTTGTCAACAACATTGTGGTCATTTTCATCTAATATATATACCTCATTATTTCTGTTCACAGCATTTATATTAGTCCACCGCGGTTAATACGTTACATCGCATAGAGCGACTTCGAGTTGTCCATCCGAGTTATCGATAGTATGAAGCAGTTGAACAAACTGACCATTTGTTATTCCCGGGAGTGTAACATACATATTAAATATACAATGATACTATATCATAACTTAAATATGAAATCGAGATACATTACTAATCAGTCAATTTTAGTAACTGCCTCTGGTGCTGATTTTTTCGTTAAATTCCCTGATATCTTTGAAAAGTACAGGGTCACGGCAACTAGCGATAAAATGGTGCACGATTGGTTTCACAATCCGATGCAATTTTGGCAGAATCAGTTAAAATTTGCCATATGGTGTGCCACAACGGGATGTGGTGTATCTCTTTATGCTCCAGGATTTGAACTAAATAAGTCTGTTATAAAATATCACGTGTACTATCAGATTAGACGTATTCTTAAAGAAATTAGTGCTCCATTACTGCAGGATCGAGTAAAGATTGGCGTATTAAAGGAGCAAACCATGGTCTAGGTGTTCCTTACACAGGGGAAATAACCGTCAAAGAAGAAAGCGATGATTTATTTAAAGAAGTTAATAAACGTCCATTTAATGCGTTTAAGTTGTTGCATACCAGCAAACTTTACATAAGAATGTATGATTATTTCTAAAAACCCATCATTGGTATAAAGACTGTGAACTTTCGAGTAACTATTGGAGAGGGGATATTATGAGTTTTAAGAGTGGTTTGATTTATATTGTTACAAAATTTATACAAATGAATGATACCGCAAACGCTTGGAATGAATTTCTTAATGATAAAACGGAAAATGATTTTACTAACCCAAGAGTTGTAAGAGTTAATGAATCAATAAGAACTTATGTATGGGCAATTCTCGGTGCACAATCGCAAACACGAACGTCCATAATTGGTTCTGGGACGGCACTCGATGCGCAAAAACAGTTTGTCGTAAAAGTGGAGGACGCCATTAATTCACCAGTTGACATACCATCGTCTATAAAGCATTATCAAGATGTATTACAGTACACTCAATCCAAAGTGGACTACGTTTATGCGCCAGGACTATATATGTCTCCAAGTCATATGGAACTTCAGATCGGCCAAGTGATGGGTTATAATAATAAAATTGTTATTGCTACCGATCAACAAAAACCAGGTATAAATTCAGATATTAACGTCGAATTAATAACGCAAACAAACACAGGCGAAACGGGAATAGTCAAGCCACAGACACCACATGTTTCACAAAC